>NW_025421290.1:10000000-19525000 GCF_011764305.1 Mustela putorius furo
TAGGCATGTGCAGGTGATCATGAATAGTAATAAATTGTTTGTCTCTATTCCCTATCTTGCATAGTTGTGAAAATTAGAGCCTAGTAGACTTCTCTGAGGTGGATCCAGGTTTTGTCAGGACAGAAGCTTATATAATTTGGAGGTCTCCTTTTTAAGAATACGAAATTACAAAAACAAAATTAAGTATAATACCTTGATCCTTCTTTAGCTTTATATAGTAAACCTGCCGCAGGATGATGCCTGATGGATGATAGACATTGAAAAAAATTACATTATTATTTGTCCAATAAAAATGGCATCATATGGCCATTAATTTATTATCTAGTTTATTTGTATATATATATATATATATATATAATAATTTATTAATTGTTATCTAGTCATCATTTGCACAAACAAGGTGTCAGCAGGTTCACATAGGTGCAAAACTTATGCCAACTTCGGTTTCCTTCTGAGAGGAGTGGGAGGTGTTCATCATGGGCAGAGGCCATTGAGTCCTTCTGTCCTTCCATCCCATGAACCACCTGTGACAGAGGAATCTGCAACAGGTCAGGCTCTAGAAGCTAAATATCCCAGAAATGCCCTTTCTGAGCCTCTTGTAGCTAGGGCTGAGGCACAGCACCAAACACTCAGGACACATACCCCAGACTCTGAGATGAAAATTACAGTGTGAAGAAGAAATCCAGCAGAATGCAGTCTGACAGATGTTTGGAGGCCCAGGGACAGCGTCTCTGGCATCAATGCCCAGTGGCCAGTGTCAGGCGGCCAGGGGCAGCCCCAGTGCTATGGTCCCTGCCCCAGTAAGAGTACAGATCCTGAAGAGCCCCTGAGGTGCCTAATATCTTCCAATAGATTTCCTTTCTTAAATCAGCCAAAGCAGGTTTCTCATGCTTTTGACTAGGACCCTGACTGACAGATAATCCATAGGTTTTTAATTTCAAACCACACAACTGGCACCAGGAAATGTTCCCTTCCAGTTTGTGGATTCCTACATCTGTGTAGGACCTTGGGCCACTCACGGTTTCTAAAAGTCTTTAAAATGTTGCTCCTAATACTGGGTTGGTGTGAGGCTTACTGTGATGGCCTATCTGAGAGCGATCTTTAAATTGTTAAGTGTTTAACAAGTGTAAGTTATTTTTAAATATAAAAAATGTCTGCCAAGCTCTTGCTCTAAACCTGATCCACTAATTCCCCCCTTTGGGTGGTTTGGGTAGTAATTAAAGTCAGTTTACGGGCTTGTACACATTCTTCACATAATTTGAGCCTGTTCCAACTTGTTTGTGTAATTAATTGGTGGCATTTCCCATGCTAAACGTACCTTTGTAATTTTCTTCTTGCTGCATGAGCAGTAGGAGTCACCCATCTCAGCAACTCTTAGGTAGTCTTCAAAATTTGTGAAGAAAGAAACTTTCTCATTTGGGTTCTTAAGAAAAAAGAAAGTAAATTTAATGTGGGTGAAAATAATAATTGCAAGATTATTTATGATCCACAGGTCAGTCTTCGTGGTTTTCCATTCTTAGTTTGGAGATTCAGAGTTTTTCTTCGGAGATTTCTTTATGGAATTTCTCTTGGGCAGAGACTTTGGATAAGATGCAGGAAGCCAATCTTGGAGAGAGCAGACCTATGAGTATTTTTGTAAGTATTCCTGAAATTCTTTGTAAAACATTGTTTGGCCTATACATAATATATATTTAGGCAGAGACATTGAAAATACAAAGAAGAAAACTTTCTAAGTCCTGTTTTTGCTACTTTGGCATTTAGTTATCTGTTGTTTAGTTGTTTATTTTGTGTATAATTATCCATTGCTGCGTAGCACACTACCCCAAAGCTAGTGACATAACACACTTCATGATGCACAGGTTCTGTGTGAAATTTGAAAATTCAGACAGAGGAATTCAGGAGTTCAGAGTGGAATGGCTGTCTCTGCTCCAGTGCCTTAGCTGACAGAACTGCTGGTGACTCACTAGCTGGGCTGGAATCATCTGGTGGCTTCTTCACTCACATGTCTACTGATGGAGCTGGGATGACCTGAAGGCTGGACATGGCTGGGGTTCTGACTGGAGTCTGAGCATCTAAATTCAGCCTTGCTGCCATGTGCATATGGTTTGGACCTTGCACAGCATGGCAGCTAGTTCTGAGAAATGTCTTAAGAGTAAACTTCTGGAGAGTATTCCAAGAGAACCAGGCAGAAGCTCCATGACTTATTATGATTTGACTTCAGAATCCATCTAGTATCACTGCCCCCACACTGTATGGGCCAAAACAGCCACAGGCTCATCCAGATTTGAGGGGAAGGGGACCCCACTGTCAGTGGGAAAAATAGCGAAGAATGTGGAGGCCGGGTTTAAAAGGTCTTATAAGACCTTTCCACGTGGCCAGCACAGTATACTATATACAAACATGCATCTACATTCAGATGCATTTCTAAAACAAAAGTAGAACCGCATTGTATATTTAATATAGTTTTATGTAAAAAGGAAATGAAAATTTTATTGAGATGATCGTTGATTTTCAAGAACTTTTAAATTCCAAGTTCTATACAAGGATCTTAAAATGATCACAAAAATATATTTTAGAGTTTCTTAAAAGTTAATTCAGTCAGGGGGTGCCTGGTGGCCTAGTCAGTTAAGACACAGATTCTTAGTTTTGACTTGGGTCATGATCTCAGAGTCCTGAGATCGCATTACCCCACACCTCCGTCTCCATGCTCAATGCGGAGTTGGCTTAGGTTTCTCTTTCCTCTGCCCCTCCTCGCCACATGCTGGCACACACATGCTTTTTCTCTCTCTCTCTCTCAAATAAATAAATAAACCTTTTTTAAAAAAGGTTAATTCAGTCAGAAAAATAAAATTTTAGAAAAACAATATCCATCAAGAGTTAAAAATATATAGGTATAAATAAGGATAATATTTTTAAGTTTCGAAGCTATTGTTTGGTTTATTTATTTTTTTAAAGATTATTTATTTATTTATTTATTGAGAGAGAGAGAGAGAGCACAAGCAGAAGGGGTAGAGGGAGATGGGGAGAGAGAATCCTAAGTAGACTCCATACTGCCCAAGGAGCCCAACATTGGCCTGATTCCACGACCCACAGACCATGACCTCAGCCAAAATCAAGAGTCAGCTGCTTAACTGACTGAGCCACCCAGGTACCCTCAATATTTTGTTTAAAGACAAATATAGGACTCTAAACCCAGCATATGTGTTAAAAAAAGAAAAAGCACTAAATAAAGTGTATTTCATCTCATAATTTTTTTGAAGATTTTATTTATTTATTTGACAGATAGAGATCACAGGTAGGTAGAGAGGCAGCCAGAGAGAGAGGAAGGGAAGCAGGCTCCCTGCTGAGCAGAGAGCCCAATTTGGGGCTCGACTCCAGGACCCTGGGATCATGACCTGAGCCGAAGGCAGAGGCTTTAACTCACTGAGCCACCCTGGTACCCCATCATCTCATAATTTTTAAGATAATGTGAGTTCCATGTAAATCATGGTTTGACTCTTTTGTGGTCACAGGGCTATGGAGAACCTTCCCTCAAAGTTGCTATGCTTCAAACAATCTGGGGCCTATTCACCAGTTGACTCTGATTAGGAGGTCTGGGCTGGGTCCTAAATTCTACATTTCCAGTTAGATCTCGGGAAAAGCTGCAGCTCCTCTCCAGGTCAATTTTTTTTTTTTTTAAGATTTTATTTATTTATTTGAGAGGGAGATAATGAGAGAGAGAGCACTAGAAGGGGCAAGTTAGAGGGAGAAGCAGACGCCCCAGATGCAGGACTTGATCCCGTGGCTCCAGGGTCAGGACCTGAGCCTGAAGGCAGTTGCCCAACTAACTGAGCTACTCAGGGGCCCCTCCAGGCCAATTTTTGAGCAGCAAAGGTTAGAACAGAGAGAAGACCTGAACAGAAATACACTTTGCATAGCTCCTATTCTTTAACTTTTTTAATTGTAAAAGAAATACATGTTCATGATATAAAGTCTTTGTATTTCGGACATATATAATCCCCTTAATGACCATTATCCTTAAGAGAATGGAAAATAATATTAATTAGCATTTATTTGTTTGCTTACATATGTATCTGTTTATTAAGCTCTAAGTGATTTACATGTATTTTCAGGCCTAACACTCAGACAATCATGTAAGGGAAATGCTGTTACTCTCACCATCTTCCAGATAAAGGAATGGAAATACAGAGGGCATAGCTTACTCACCATCGTAGCCAGAAGATGCCAAAGGTAGGATTGAGACTGACCACCTTGACTCCAGAGCCTTCCATCTGAACCACAGGGAAAATTTGCCTAGTCTGTTACTTTTCTTCTATGTGCATGCTAACATTAATAAATTCTAATCATAATTTTAAAACAAATGTGCAACTTTTCCATGCATTTAATTAATTAATTTATTTATTCTGCATGTGAGTAGTTTATTTGGAAAAGAATTCCAGGAAACTGGAGTCAGGGGTTCTTCTAAGAAGGAGATTAGGAAGGAGATGAAAACAATGCAATGGTAAGTTAGTGAGCTGGTTCTCACTCTGGGCACGTGAGGCTCCGTCCCACTGGAGACCCTCGACAGAACTGGAGGATATACCGGAGAGGCCCCAGGCATCAGGAAGGGAATAATCAATGGGGCCAAGAGAAGGCACTCTCTGGCTTTACCAGCACGTAGCTGGTGACGTGTAGTAATTTTTAAATTTTAAATTTTTTAAAATTAAATTTAAATTTTTTGAGTTTAAATTTTAAATTTTTGAGAATTTAAAATTTAAATTTTCATGCATGTAACTAAAGATTTAAATTGAAATCAGGGGGGCGCCTGGGTGGCTCAGTGGGTTAAGCCGCTGCCTTCGGCTCGGGTCATGATCTCAGGATCCTGGGATCGAGTCCCGCATCGGGCTCTCTGCTCGGCGGGGAGCCTGCTTCCCTCTCTCTCTCTCTCTGCCTGCCTCTCCATCTACTTGTGATTTCTCTCTGTCAAATAAATAAATAAAATCTTTAAAAAATATATAAAAAAATAAATTGAAATCAGTGTGTGGATTAAAAAAGTAAGTCTCTGACTTCTAGTCATCCAGTCCTCCTCCCCAGGGGCAACTTTTGTGTGTATTTTTGTGTGTTTCTTTTCAGAGGTATGCCATGTAGATGTAAATAAATCCTTAGTTCTCTCCCTTCCTTGAAGTTCTACTGGACTGTGCTTTTAAAAATTTCTATCTAAACATCTCGATTATTATTTATGTATATGTTTAGAACTCCATCTTCTTTGGAAGGACCACAGTACTTTTTTAATGTCTGCACCATAATTTACCTAACCCTTCACTGATGATACTGATATTTTCAGTATTTTTTTTTAAAGTCAAGATGATTGAGGTAACGTATGCAGTAGATTTCACCCTTCTATGTGTACAACACTATGAATTTGGGTAGATGCATAAAGTTCCATCACTCCAGAAGTCCAAGTACACCTTTGTGGACAGTCCCCAGCATTTCTTCCCAGTCCCTGGCAACCACTGATCTGATTTGTATTTTGCCTTTTCCAAAATGTCATATAAACGGAATCCTATAGGATGTAGCCTTTCAGGTCTGGTTTCTTTCACTGAGCACAACTGAGATTTATCTGTGTTCCTTATAACTGAGTTATAGTCCACTATGTGGATATACCACAGTTTATTTATTTACCGGTCATAAGATGTTGGGTTGTTTCCAGTTTGGGGTAATTATGGATGAATCTGCTATATCTGTGAGTATATCTGTAAGATACATTCTTAGAACCACAACTGTTGGGCCAAAGGGCTCAAAAGATTAATCGAGAGTGTCATGCAGCCTTCTGGGAAAGTGGAGCCAACTAGGCATGGCAGTGCATTCTCCCCCATCCTTAAAAACACATTGCGTTATTCAATCTCAGTACATGTTTTGAAGTGAAATTCTACTTTCTACAATCACTGTGCAAGTATCGACCTCATCAGTCGGTAGGGATCTAACTAAAAGCTTTTAGGGTGGGGCTTGCTGCTTAGAGAGTGGCAGAGGATGTTAATTATTGGCTGATCATCATTGTCAATTAATGAAGCACATTATTATTCGCTTTGCTGTGTTCTTTGTATATTCAGGCATGTTTTTCTGTGAAGATTTCAAACGTTCTATTTATGCTGGCTAGGAATTCAGCTACTGTGTTGTTGTTGTTGTTTAATTAGTAAACTTTATTTTTTAGAGCAGCTTTAGGCTCATTGCAAAATTGAGTGAAAAGTATAGACAGTTCCCATATTCCTCCACCCTGCTCTCAGAATCTCCCCCACTATCAACACTCCCAACTGGAGCGGTACATGTCTTATGATTGATGAACCCACACTGATACATCATTATCACCCAAAGTCACCTTAGTCTTCACTCTTGATGTTGTACATTCTGTAGGCTTTGACAAAGGTGTAATGACATGTATGCACCATTGTAGTGTCATACGGAATAGAGTCATTGCCCCAAAGAATCCTCTATGTTCTGCTTATTTATCCCTCCCTTCTCCCTACCCACTGCCAGCCAGTGATCTTTTTACTCTCTCCATAGTTTTGTCTTTTCCAGAATGTCATAGAGTTGGAATCACATAGTATGTCGCCTTTTCAGATTGGCTCCTTTCACTTAGTAATATGCCTTTAAGTTTCCTCTGTGTCTTTTCATGGCTTGATAGCTTATTTCTTTTTAGCACTAAATAATATTCCATTGTATGTACCAGTTTATTCATCCACTCACCTGTTAAAGAACATCTTAGTTGCTTCCAACTCTCAGCAATCAGCAATTATGAAAAAAGCTGCTATAAACATCCATGTGCAGATTTTTGTGTGTACATAAGTTTTCAGTTCATTTGGGTAAATACCAAGGAATGTGATTATTGGATCTTATGGCAAGAGTATGTTTAGTTTTGTAAGAAACTGCCAAACTGTCTCCTAAAGCAGCTGTACTTTTTTTTTTTTTTCCATTCCCACTAGCTTTCTCTTCCTGTTACTCCACGTCCTTGCCAGCTTTTGGTGCTGTCATGTTTTGGATTTTGGCCATCCTAATAGGTGTGTAGTTGTGAGATAATAGAAAATACATGCACTGGCTTCAGCCCCTGCTTCCTGGCACAGAGCTTTAAAAAACCCTTGTAATTTCCTAAGTGATAAGAGCATGGGTGCATCGTTTGTTCTAATATTCTGTCTTTTACCCCCAATCCTGATACAAGACTTGTAAGTCTCTTGGCATTTCCTGGGTGATAGGAGTGTCTTTTGTTCTAATAAGGCAACTCTTGGTGGGTTTCTGGAAGGGGGCTGGCCACCAGAAAAACCAAGCCATTATTAGAAGCTTGTGATTTTCAGCCCCACAACCTATTCTCCAGGGAGGAGAGAAGGGCTGGAAATGGATGAAGGGTCGATCATGCCTAGGTGAGGAAGCCTCCATAAAAATCCCAAAGAGCTTCCAGGTTGGAGCATGCCCGTGGAGGTGTGGGGAGAGCAGTGCCCAGAGAGGGACAGACATAGAGAGGGACAGACAGATATTCCACTCCCCTTCCCACATACCTCGCCCTGCGTATCTCCTCTGTCTGGATGCTCATCTGTATCCTTTATCAAATCCTCTTATAATAAATGGGTAAGCGGTAAGTCAACTGTTTTCCTGAGTTCTTTGAGCAGCCCTAACAACGTAATTGAATCCAAAGAGAGAGTGGTGAGGGGCACCTGGGTGGCACAGTCAGGTAAGTGTCCAGCTCTTGGTTTTGGCTCAAGTCGTGATCCCAGGGTCTTGAGACCTGTTTTAAGGCAGGGAGTCTGTTTAAGTTTCTCTCTCCCTCCGTGCTTCCCTCCCCACTCTCTCTCACTTCCCAAGAGAGAATGGTGAGAACCTCCAGTTTATAGGCAATCGGCCAGAAACACAGGTGATAACCTGGACTTGTGATTGGCATCTGAGGAAGGGTGTCTGTTAAGGTCTTGACCCATTTCTAATTTTTTACTTTCTTTATTTTGTTTAAAGATTTTTATTTATGTTAGAGACAGAGAGCATGCCTGTGTGAGCAGGGGGAGGGGTGGAGGGAGAGGGAGAGAGAAAATCTTTTTTTTTTTTTTTTTTAAGATTTTGTTTATTTATTTGACAGAACCACAGCGGGAAGGGGAACACAAGCAGGGGGATTGAGAGAGGGAGAAGCAGGCTTCCTGCCGAGCAGGGAGCCCCATGCGGGGCTCAAACCCAGGACCCTGGGATCATGACCTGAGCCAAAGGCAGACGCTTAATGACTGAGCCACCCAGGCACCTTAGGAAGAGATAGAATCTTAAGCAAGTTGCTCACTGACCACAGAGCCCAATGCCAGGCTTGACCCAAAACACTGAGATCATGACCTAAGCCAAAACCAAGAGTCAGATGTTTAACCAGCTGAGCCACTCAGGTGCCCCTGGCCCATTTTTTAAAAGCAGGCTGTTTGTTTTTTTAATTGAGTTTTAAGAATTTTTTATATATTTCAGATCATAGCACTTAATTGGATTTTATTTTGCAAGTGTTTTCTCCCGGTCAATGGCTAGTCTTCTCATTTTCTTGAGAAAATTTGATTTTCAATTTATTCCTTTCTCACTTAACAGTGCATCTACTACTCGATTATTTTTTTAATATCAGGCTTCATTCTGAGAGCCGCTTGCTTGGCACATACACTCTGGGCATAGGCTGGCACTCAGGTCCAGGTCACTCTCTTTAAAAATACTTGCAGACATTCTTTACTGTAGGGCTGTGATACACAGGAGGAAGATTAGCTACTTGAATCCATATTCTGGAATAACCTATGTACAGATATAGCTTAGGTATAATTATTTAGTATGTATAGAGTTATAATAATTTATAGCTAAATTAAATATGACTCCAATTTTTCTATTTTCTACATAGCACTTATCTCCAGCTCAAACATTATATTTTTGCTCATTTATATCGGTCCCTGTAATCTTAGATCTTCCAGTGAAATATAAGTGTAAGATTATAGGGAGCTATTTTGTTCACCACTGGGAGCCTAAAACAATACCTGGCCCATAGGAGGCTGTGTGTTCATATTTGATGAATCAATGTATGAATAAATTACGCTGGGGTCCTGTATCCCTCAGATATTGGTGAGACCTAAGGGAAATGTGTCTGCCTTGGTTCTGAGCCAATCTCTTGTCTGTTCAGATCTGCCTGTACCTGCCTTCAGATCTATCCTTCAGCCAGCGATGATCCCATTACTTTCTATTGTCAGAGCAGAAGCCCTCACTGCAGGGAATCCTTTGTTCCCATGTCTGGAATTGCTCAGAGTGCAGATTTCAAGTACAGAGTATCAAAGAATGGTATTTTTTAGGCTCTTGTTATAACATACTTGACCCTAATTCTGCAAAGTCCTTGCTACAGTTGCCAGGAAATGCCCGTGAATCCTGGCAGCCTTGCCTTCTGTGAGGGCTGTGGCAACTGGAAGGGTTTCAGCAGGAAGGGAACCACTTTCAGTCCTGGGCTGCCTGGGAAAGCCCCCCCACCCCCCATCCCCCCACCCCCCCACCCCCCCCACTCCCTCTGCACAAGAGACTTCCTTTCCATTATCACCTTGGCTCTCTCCATCACAATGGGGTGAATCAAAAATAAAACCCAACTGGGCTTGTTATTGATCTATGTCAGGAATACATGTGTCTGAGGCATAGGAGAAGATATTCATGACATGCTAACAGATTAAGTCTGATTAAGATATAAGGTTGATAATTAGGAAATGTGTTTTTAAAAAGTTACATTACACCAAAGAAGATATACAAATGGCCAATACACACACGAAAAGATGCTCAACATCAGTAATCATTAGGAAAATGCAAATCAAAGTTACAAGAAGAGAGGTGCCTGGATGGCTCAGCCGGTTGAAAGTCTGGCTCTTGGTTTCAGCTCAGGTCATGATCTCAGGGTCATGGTCTCAAGCCCTACGTTGGGCTCCATGCTCAGTGGGGAGTCTGCTTGGTATTCCCCTTCTCCCTCTGCCTCTCCCCGCCCTTTCTCCAAAATAAATAAATAAATAAATAAATATATATATATATATATTTTAGATTTTATTTATTTATTTGTCAGAGAGAGAGAGAGATCACAAGCAGGCAGAGTGGCAGGCAGAGGCGGAGAGAGAAGCAGGCTCGCCGCTGAGCAAGGAACCTGATGTGTGACTCGATCCCAGAACCCTGGGATCATGACCTGAGCAAAGGCAGTGGCTTAACCAGCTGAGCCACCCAGGTGTCCCTAAATAAATAGATCTTAAAAAAAAAAAATTACAAGGAGACAGCCCTTCACACCCACATTAGTACACCTTATAAATTTATTTTTTAAAAATTTTCAGAAGATTTTATTTATTTATTTGACAGAGAGAGACACACAGAAAGAGAGAATACAAACGGGGGAGTGGGAGAGGGAGAAGCAGTTTTCCTGCCGAGCAGGGGAGCCTGATATGGGGCTCGATCCCAGGACTCTGGGACCATGACCCAAGCTGAAGGCAAAGGCTTGACCCACTGAGCCACCCAAGTGCCCCTATAAATTTATTTTAAATAAATTATGGTTTTAAATAAAGTACGGCTATAAATTTATTTTTTTTTTTTTAAGAAGGGGTTGGGGGCAGAGGGAGAAAATCTTAAGCAGGCTTCACAATAGCCGAAAGGTAGAATTAATTAATTCAAATGTCCATCAAGGGATGAATGGATAAACAAAATGTGGTCTACACATATAATTGAAAATTATTCAGCCGTAAAAAGTAATGAAATTCTAATACATGCCCTTACATGAAGGACATTAGGCTAAGTGAAATAAGCCAGTCACGAAAGGAAAATACTGTGTGATTCCATTTATAGCTCGTACCTACAGTAGTCTAGTTCATGGAGAAAAAGTACAATCCTGGTTTCCAGGGGCTGGGAGAAGGGAAGAATGGGGAGTTGCTGCTTAATGGGTGCAGTTTCTGTGGGATGATGAAGACATTTCAGAGTAAGATAGTGGTGATGGCTGCACAGTAACACGAGTGTACTTAATGCCACTGAACTGTGCACTTAAACACGGTTAGAATAGTCAATTTTATATTATGTACAGCTTGCTACCAAAATAAGACCAAAAATTTACATCATACACAACTGGGTCTATCTCCAAATTAACAATGTAAATGAGGGGCATTTGGCTGAATCAGACGGGAGGGCTTGCGACCCTTGATCTCAGGGTTGTGAGTTTGAGCACCACCCCCTCCTGCTCCATTGGATGTAGAGATTACTAAAGACAAAAAAGGACATCAGCTTAAAAAAACACCCATGAGCATTTGGGGTGCCTGGTTGGCTAAGTTGGTAGAGCTTGTGACTCTCGATCTCAGGGTTGTGCTGAGATTACTTAAAAATAAAATCTTCAACAAAATGTAAATGAGAAAGAAGTAATAATGGTAGAAAACCCCTTTAATAGGCCTCCTGTTTGTCAGGCACTTTGCTAACACGTAGTCATTTTGTCCTGCCAACAGCCCATAATGAGATGGGTTCCATTATTATCTCTAATTTGCAGCTGAGGAAGTAGACACAGAGAGAGGTCGAAGAGCTTGCAAAGCATCACACAGCTTGTAAGCACTGAAGCCACATCAGCCCCGGGCCCGCCAGAGAGACTCTCCTCCTTAGACACTGTGGCACACTAATATGTGTGCTAAGCTAACACAGGGGACCTCAGAGGGAAGAGAGAGCTCTGGCCCTCAACGAAAATGAAACAGCTAGCTGAATGCGATGCAGCTTTTTAATTTCCTCATTTGACAAGTCTGCCTTTTGAGAGGGCTTGAGGTCTTTGAGCAGTGAGGAACAGATTATTCCAAGCCGTTCCTGTGATTGGACTCGCCGGTTGTTAAATACTGATGTGCACCCCTCTTGGGGATCCTCTTAGGGGATGCTTAATTTCTGAATGACAACATGAGCATTTCATTCTGTATTGGCTGCACAAGAAATGGAGCGACTAGAAGCCAGCTGATTTCCAGAGAGGCAGAAAGCTCAAAAATCACAACTGAGAGTCATTTCATCCTTGGATTCTATGGCATTCTTTCATGGAAGTACCCAAAATCAGCCATGCCAGGCCACTCTGGCACGTGCAGCTCTGGAGGACATGAACTCTGGAGAGGAGAGCAGTCGGTGCTTGGAAATGTGCTGGAAACTGACCTCGGGGATTATGGTTCTTGGCTGTGCTTTGCTATGATTTCAGAGTCTCTCAACATAGAGTAGCAAAATTGAGCCCAACTCTCATATTTGAAATTACCTTACCTTATAGACGTCATCACCTGTGAAACTTGTTGGGGTTTTGTTGCAATAATAGCAGTAATTGAAGCTTACTAAGCCCAGGCAATCTGTCAAACCAAACTTGAAGTATTTTATCTCATTGTCGCCTCGCAACCTTTTAAGAGAGGTATTCTCATCCACATTTTATGGTTCAGGAGGCCCAGAAAGGCAAGGCCTGCCCAAGTCCACACACCCACGAAGAGACAGAGCCCGGAGGCAAACTGGGTCTCCTGAATCTGTTGCTTGCCCTCTTCCCTGCTTAGTCACGCTTTTTGTTTTATTGTAAAATGCATTTCCATTGATTCTCTGGTAGATAAAGAAGATAAGAAGTAGGATTTTATTAAGTTGAATGACGTGAAATGGCTGTTTTTGCAGGTCAAAATGGTAAATAAAATATTGGCAATTTCATGAATTCAGTCTAATAATTCATAACTGGCCCATTGGTGAATTTTCTTTTTCATATCTTGGAACATGCTAATGGGCAGATACACACAAAACTGTGCATTGCTGTTAAGTTTTGAAAACACAGTTGTCCCTTCACGTTGGGACCCTGAGACCATCTTCCTCCGTGTAAACTTTACAGAAAAGTAAGTTTCCACGGAAAGCAGGGCTACTGAGTAAAACCTCTGTTCTTTGTTGGCCAACATGTGGGCTGAGAAAGTATAGCTCTCTTGGGGGGGGGGGGGATGGGACCTGTCTTCTGTGACGGGGTGCTTCATGTTTGTAGTCTCTCTCCTCCCTACATAGCAAATCCTTGCGTTATTTAAAGTATTAAATGTTACTTCTGAATATCTCTTGACTTCATTATCTTATAGGGTCATTAGAGTGTAAATACACACACTCTGTGTCCGTGTGTGTGTCTGTGTGTGTGTACATATACACAGTTCATTTAATGTTGATTAAGAAAACCACTATTTTAAAACAGTATATTTCTCTCTCTTCCTTCTTACTGATACCAAGGTAGCCTAAAACAGGCCTTTACAATAATACAATAGAGAACTGAAGTTTTTTCAAAGGGAAGAAATTCTGACACATATTGTAACATGGATGAACCTTGGGGACATTATGCTAAAATAAATCAGTCACAAGATAGTAAATATTGTATGGTTTTCCTGCCATGAAGTATCTAGAATAGTCACATACATAGAAAGGAGGATGGTGGTTGCCAGGGGCATGGGGGAAGGGAAAGACATGTACTTATTGTTCAATGAGTGGAGAGTTTCAGTTTTGTAAGTAAGATACAGAAATTCCAGAGATTGGTCACACGACTACGAGATTGTACACTTAAAAATGGTTAAGATGGAAATTCTATGTTACGTGTATTTTACCACAGTGTTCATAAAAGATTGAAGTCCAGCTTCACCAAGTTTTCTTATTAGCACATGGGAAGGAGTGTGACTCGTCTATGAAAATTATTTTAGAATGCAAAAGTAATGGGGTACTGGGTAGCTCAGTTCGTTAAGCGTCTGCCTCTGGCCCTCTTCATGATCTCGAGGTCCTGGGACTGAGCCCTGCATTGGGCTCCCTGCTCGGTGGGGAGTCTGCTTCTCCCCTTCCCTCTGCCCCTTCTCTTGCTCTAAATAAATAAATAAATAATCAATCAATCAATCAATCAATTAATTACAATCTTTTTAAAAATGCAAAATTAAAGACAGCCATTTGATTCCTCTTTTAAAGTAGTCCTTGAAGGCTACAGGGCTCTCTGAATAGAAAAAGCTAGCTAACAATTTTTCATTTAATGCCAGATTGACTACATTTTACCAACAAGCATTTACAGTTAGAATGCAGTGGTTGTATGTTCCTTCCAGAATAAACAAGTGTGAAACTGTAAAAACATATTGACAGTGGTTTACTTTCATCAGTTTAATGGCCTAAGGCAGCGTTTCATACTCTTAGATGGTTTTCAGAAGCACAGCAACCTGAATCCAAGACTTTTTATTCTTCTCTCTATGCCCCAAAACCTTAATCCGTAGTTTCATGCAAATAGAGACCAAATTTATAACTTATATTAGCTTCGATGCTGCTAACTGCATGTGCACCATAGGTATTTGTTTTTGTTTTGTTTTGTTTTGCTGTTGTTGAGGTGACAGGAAGTTAAGCCTTTGTTCTTAAAACGGAGAAGAATCAAGAATACTTCATGCAACAATTTGGCAACACTTGTCTTATCGTGAATACTGTGCAAATGGGTGCTCAGTGAACAAAGGCACAGGTGGAAAGGGCGAGAGCTTAAGGGAAGTCACAGGTGTTTTACAAGAATAAGGTAATTATTATGTGTCAAAATTAAGGAGCTCAGAAAAGTTAAATGCAATGGAAAAAAGAGCACAAACCTGGTATCCATAATTAAGAAGCTTCAAGATCAAAGAGTCTAAATAAGGCTTAAAAGCCTTCAAGGTAAATTTCTTAGGTCAGGACTATGGAATAGCTACTTTGTTTTTAATTATTCTGTATTTAATACCATGTATTTAATGTAAATACTGCATATTTATTATGGAGATACCTCCCTAAAGGTGGGCAGACTGGCTGTCCGTGAAAATCATGAGGCGAATTTTCTAGTTACCCTCTCGTGCCTTTGAAAGATTTTGATTTGTGCTGCTCTTTCTTTCTGCAAAATGTATTTCATGTGCTTGTGACCTTGTCCTTTTATTACTTCATTTTATTACTAGCCAATAACCATGAGTGATTAAAATTGTCTTTTCAATTGATCAGTTTTAAATAATGCATTAGCCATGACTACTCATTATTGAGTTAGCTCATAAATCATTTCAAGTTGTGATCAGCTCCTTATCAAATAAACAAGGGTTAATTTCTCTCCTCGTAAGAAATCCAGAGGATTATGGCAATTGACATCCGCTGAGCCTCATCAGTTGCTGTCAGAATACTGTCTGGGTCAGAATTCCTGGTCCAAAACCTCTTTACATTCTTAAAGATTCTTGAGGATCCCCAAAGAGTTTTAGTTTATGTGGTTTATATCTATTGATATTTACCATGGAAGAGAATTTACACATTTAAAAAATTATTTATTTGCTCATTTGAAAATAGTGATAAGCCCATTACATGTTGACATGTTTTTATGAAAACAAAAACAAAAACAAACAAACAAACAAAAAACTATGCTTTCAAAATAAAAAGCAAATCAGTGAGAAGATTAGTGTTTTGCGAATCTCTTTAATCTTTGGCTTAATAAAGAACAAGTAGATTCTCCACTCTTCTTCTGAAATCAATCTGTTGGGCCATGGTCATTTGTTGGAGGATCGAGGGAATTCTGGTCTCACACAGATGACCTTGAGGACCCCTGAAAGGACCTGAAGGATCCCAAAGTCCCTGGGCTACACTTTGAGAATCACTGGTTGGATGATTCTTTTTCTTCGTTTGTTGTCTTCTGCTAAAAAGATGACTATTATACCTCTGATCACTGTTTTCAAAGCATCCCGAAGATGGAAAAGCACAGGGATTTCTCATAAGGCATTTCCTCTCGGTAGATTTCCCCTCCTCTGGCTAATCCTACTTGGGTAACTATAAAGAGACCAATCGTTAACCAAGGCGAGTGAAAAGATCATGAGTGATTTAGAATTGGGGCTACCCCAAGACTAAGGTAGGATTTACCATTCCTGGGGTTAAGAGCTCTGCCTCTGTTTTGGGTTAGATTTAGCAGATAAAAATACAGGAGGTCCTATTAAACTTGAATTTCAGAAGTCAGAGTACTGGCTTCAGGAGGGGGGTCCCTGTGAGATGGGCCTGCTGCTGGGGTTGACACGGGGCATGCAAGGAGCAGGAACCTTGAGGATGGATTTCTTTCCTGGGCTCCAATGATCCAGGGGTGCAGAGAGAGTCGCTGTCCTGAAGGGAGGGAGCCGCATGGCGAGGGCAGGGCAACTGAGCAGAAACCAAGGGGAGAGGCTGGTTTGGGCTGTCCAGAATGTTTGAGGAAACCTAGAGCACTCCATAGAGAGGCTTGCCCCCAGTTTTTAAGTGCTGATGGGGTCCAAAGCAGAGGAAGAGAAGAAAAATAATGTCTCCCTATCCACATGCCTCCTTTCCAATTACTCTCCTTTCTAGGTCAGAAGCATCTGTATTTGCATTATCTAATGTTGAATTTACATTCACATATCTGCGGACTTTAACTGAAATTCTCAGTACTAACTCATACCTCAATAAGATCGTAGTGAGAAACAAAACCAAATGAACCACAATGCTTTTGGGGGTTTGATTTTCTTTTAAAGCAAACCCTTTCCCTAGGCAATAAACAAATGACAAAATAAATTCTTTTGACACTCTTTACTGATTGGCTTGCATAAATCATTACCAACTTAAAGAAATGGGCGGGAAGCTATTGTAAGAAAGCTCTGACAGGAAAAGGAAAACAAGGATTATGTCACCAGAGATTGAATTGGTCTGTGGAAATAAGACACCATCCATGACAGAGTATTAAATCTCTCTCTTCCTTTTTTTTTTTTTTTTTTTTTTAAACTAACACCTCTGAGAGCCCAAAGACTCCCTCATTTATTCACTCAACAGCTATTGTGTCCTTCTCTATATCACGCCCTGTGCTGGTGCTGATACGAATAGGAAGGGGAGGCATAAAGAAATAACTAACAGCCCCCAAAAAACTAATAATAATTCTAAGATACTTTAATAGACAAAAGAATGGAAGAAAACATTCCTTGTCAAGCACCATACGAATGAAATGCTCTGTATCCAGGATCACATTTGATGGTAGGTGTTTGAGGTCGGCACTATCGTTACCTTCATTTAGTAGATGAGAACATTGAGCTCAGGGACGTTAAAAGATTTGCCCAAGTCAGTGAGTGGAAGAACCGGGATTCCAACTGGTGACTGCTGGCAGGTTGAGGAAAGCTTCCAGTGAGTAGATGACCCTCAAAAAGCAGTTAGGTGTTTCCTGGTTGGAAAGATGGAGGGAATGGCATGAAAGGATGGGTCAGTCCTGGAAAGAGAAGAACAGGCAAGAGGAGGGGAGAGGGGAAACAGGGAGAGATTCTGAGGGAGCAGAGCCTGGCTGGGCATTTGGTGTGGGGAGTAGGAGAGAAGTCTAGCAAAAGATGCAGGGTCGGATGTGGGGGAGGAGAGGGGGTTGAGAATCTTACTGAGGAATGGCGGGTTTGTTTCCATCAGAGGGACTTAGGCAAGAGAGTGACAGAAGCAGATTTGCATTTCAGAAAAATGACTCTGGCAGCAGTTAGATTACAGAGCGGCAGGAAATGATTTGTCTCCCTGGCTCAGGAGAGCAGGAAAGTAATGCCACTCCTGAGAATATAGCCTAAAGAGCCTCTCCAGTATCTGCTCAAAGAGACCAGCGCTGCACTGTTTGCAGCAGCAAAATTCCTAAACGTCCTTCAACAGAGAATAAATAAATAAATTGTGGTATCATCACAGAATGTGTACCATATGGTAGTTAAAGTGAATGAATTAGGGCAACACATGTCAACAGGAAGAAAAAACAAAATGGTATGAAAGAAGTGAGTTGCAGAGGGAATATATAGCAGGAGGTCTTTCAGAAAGTTTAAAAACCTACAAAGCAATGCGCTGAACTGTTTACCAATGCATAGATATCTAGAGAAAGCACAAGACACACATGATAATAGCCCATTCATGACAGAGCGCTGGGGAAGGAGGCACTTGGGATGGGGGCAGGCCAGTCAAGGTGCGCTTAAATATCTTTATCTTAGCTGTATTTATAGCTATATCTGTAGCTGGATATTTTCATTTCTTTAAACAAAATGGCAAATAAGGCAGTGGTAAGTGATCTAGGAAAGATGTTAGAGTTTGAAGCTGATGGCCAAGAAAAAATTCTTGAGACATCTTTGGTGCAAAAAAGGTGATTTATTAAAGCATGGGGACAGGACCCGTGGGCAGAAAGCTGCACTGGGGTCATGAGAAGTGGTCCATTATAAACTTCCAAGTTGGGAGGGGGTCTGGGATAGCGTAAGTCTCTAAGGAATTTTGGAAGCAAGGTTTCCAAGTCCTTGAGCATACTAGCCATTGGTGAGAAAAGGTCATTTATTACCGTCTAATAAAACCTTAGTCATGAGACCCTTCAGATGTATATTGGTGGGCCAAATGCTTGGGGGTTTTGAGATAAAGGAAGTTTTCAAAGGAATTTTTATACGTTAAAGTAGACTTACAGGACGGTGGGGGTGGGCGGGGGGGGGGAGGGGAGGGCGGCTCAGGCTAGGATTGCCTTTTGCCCTTATTAACATCAAGGCAGTTGAGTCCCTAGAGGAATGTCACTCTGCCTGTTTTAAGGACTTGTCAGTGGGCTGTAGGTAGTAAGGAAATTTAATAATTTTTCTTCTGCCTCTGTATCCCACATCATTAGGGATTTGATAAAACTGGTAGAACACAGTTGTTTGTTCTCTGGACTCAGTTGTATATTTGACATATAACATTAGAAACATTTAAGCTTAGATCCAAAAGCCTACACCTTCTTCCACAAAAAGAAAGAAGAGAAATGGAAAGCAACAGGGTAGCCCAGAGAAAGGGGGCTGGGAGGCAGACCATTGCACTGTCCAGGCAAGAGGTGATGGGACATGGAGTGACACAGTGGCCGTGAGAATGGAGAGGCCACGAGAAGTAGGTGATTATTGGTTGTGGGAGTGGGAGAAAGTGTAGAAGCCAAATGACTCCTTGCTGCTGGCTTGCATTACTGAGTGGGTGGTGGGGCCGATTGCCAAGGGAAGGTAGAAGAAACAACAGGTTTGGTTGGGGTGTGGTGTATGGATATCTGTTTCAGGCAAGTTCAATCAGAGCCTCTTCTTCCGGGAAGAAATGTCTAATATGCTGTTGGATATTCAGGTCAGGAGTTTAAGGTCTGCGGCAGAAATACAAAATTGGTTATCGCCAGCATTTGGGGAAAACCATGAGAATAAATAATGCGACTATAAGTTTTATCAGAGGACTAAATATAGATGTATAATATGGATAACACTAAAAATAGATTTGAAATGAAGATGAGCTCAGATATGAGATGTATGATGTTTAAGTATGAAACCTGACTCTTACTCATAGTATTTCCAACTTTTAAAAGAAAGTAGTAATCTGCCTTTGACAAATTATACGTCTAAAAGCCAGAGTATGTGTTGTCTTAACCCCTCATCACCGTGACGAGGAACTTAATAACCATCCTTGAAAAGTCTATGGTCTCTCTACTGGGTGGTTTAGAAACAGCAAAAAGGCATCACCAAATTACCAATGGGAAACTGACCTGATGTTGGTAACCCAGCTAATGTTCAGAATCACTCAGGGAACCTGCAAAAACAGCGCAGGTTCCAGACCAATTGAACTAGAACCCCAGGGCAGAGGCCTGGGAACCAGCATTTCAAAAAACCCTACAGGTCAGGCTGGTCCTAGCCAAGCTCAGTAGATACAGTATCAGCTTCTGGACAGCTGTCCTCTGATGTAGTGGGGACTGTCCACCTCCATTTGACTACTAATCCTCCCCTGGGACCTTGGGCAGGTGATATAACCTCTTTATATCTCAGTGGCCTCTTCCCTACAATGGGGATTAAGATAGCACCTACTCTTAGGGGAGTTGTAAGGACTAAATGAATAAATTTATACCATGTACTACAATACTGTGTGGCAAAACAGTGTAAACATGTAAGAAAAGAGAGTTTCTATAATTATTACTGTTATTAACATCTCTGACAAGGTTACTGGAACACTATTGTTACAACTATTTTTGCTAACTAAATATCCTTTTTTTTTTTTTTTTTTAAAGATTTTATTTATTTGACAGACAGAGGTCACAAGTAGGCAGAGAAGCAGGCAGAGACAGAGAGAGGAGGAAGCAGGCTCCCTGCCGAGCAGAGAGCCTGATGTGGGGCTCGATCCCAGGACCCTGGGACCATGACCTGAGCCGAAGGCAGAGGCTTTAACCCACTGAGCCACCCAGGCGCCCCGCTAACTAAATATCCTAATAATTTTTTTAAAGAGAATAAAATTTTACACTTGAGTCCTTTGTACTGTCTTTGCCTCCCCCATCTTCCCCGCCTCTTGAAATAGTTGTCTTGTCTCTTTTATTTCTCTGGCACAGGAAATTTATCCTGAAGCTATTGGAAACATGAAGGCATATTTTATGCATGAACTAGTCTATGAGAGTTCTGGCATTCGATAGAGAATTGATTGGTATTCAAATGGCTCTTATTATTATCCAGGTCCTTCAGCAGACCCTGGGGATATTTGGGGTTTCTGGCGGTTTCAGAGGAAGTTTTTCCATGGTTAAAAAATTTACTGTAAAGCAAATTTTGTTTGTTAGACTTCACATCCATGCATGCCCTGAAGACTTAATTATATGGACTTCCTGAGGTAGATGTATCGTATCACAGCCACTTTTTCAAAGGGAACACTCCTGAATTATTGTAGTGCATATAGATTCCTAATGCAAACAGGTTCATCAAGATGAAAAAAAACCACATGTGTCTCATAGACATACTATTTACCAATCATCTTGCTAATTATCTCATACTAACCATACACCTTGGGTATATTTTATGAATAATGCAGACTCATTTTTTTAAAATTATGTAAGTTTTAGGTATACAGCATTATAATTCAGCATAATAATAACAATACAGCATTTGTGTATACTCCAAAATGGTCAGCCTGCAAAATCTAGCTACCATCCATCACCCTATCATAAGGATCCCCTAACCCCTTTGTCCAACTAGCAATCTGTTCTTTGTATCAGTGAGTTTGTTTTGTTTTGTTCTGTTTGTTCATTTTCATTGTTTTTTAGATTCCACATGTGAGTGAACTCATACAGTGTTTGTGTTTCTCCTTCTGATTTCTTTCCATGTAGCATACTACCCTTAAGCTCCATTCATGTTGTTGCAAATGGTGAGATCTTATTCTTTTTTTATGTCTGAGTATTATTCCTGTGTGTGTGTGTGTGTGTGTGTAGTTTCCATACCTTGGCTATTGTAAAGGATGTTGCAGTGAACATAGGGACACATATATCTTTTTGAATTCGTGTTTTCATATTCTTTGGATAAAACCTCATTAGTGGAATAGCTGGATCATACAGTTCTATTTGGAATTTTTTAGAGAATATCCACAGTTTTCCACAGTGACTACACCAGTTTACAATCCCACCAATGGTCTGCAAGTGTTTCTTTTTCTCTAAATCTTCTCCAACATTCGTTATTTCTTATCTTTTTGATAATACCCATTTGAATAGGTGAGAGGTGATAATTAATTATGGTTTTTAAAAAAAGATTTTATTTCTTTATTTGACACAGAAGAAAGTGAGCACAAGTGGGCAGAGAGGCAAGGCAGAGGCAGAGAGAGAAGCAGACTCCCTGATGAGCAAGGACCCCGATGTGGGACTCGATCCCAGAACCCTGGGATCATGACCTGAGCTGAAGGCAGACACTTACCGGACTAAGCCACCCAGGCACCCCCTTCGTTGCGGTTTTGATTTGCATTTCCCTAATCATCAGCGATGTTGAACATCTCTTCTCAAGCACGTTGGCCATCTGTAGGTCTTTTTTCCTTTTCTTTCTTGTTTTGTTTTGATTTGTGTTTGTCTTGTTTTGTTTTTCCCCAAGTGCAGCTGACTCACCTCTCTTGTATATCTTCTTTGGAAAAATATCTATTCAGATCTTCTGCCCATTTTTTTAGTCAGTTATTTGGTTTTGGTTGCTGTATTGATTCATTTTGATAGTATTCCTCTACATTGAAAGTTACTCAGTAGTTTTAATTTCCTGAGAAGTTAATGATTCTAAGAATTTTGCCTATTAAGTGGTTAATTATTTCTAAATCATCACTAAAGCACATTTAGAGAGCTCCATAAAAATATAGCCAAGTAAGAGAGTGCATGAAATGATGCAACATTAACATTTCAACACACGAAAAAAATGCTCAGAAGAACAAATTAAAACCATAAGGAAACACCACTACATACTACTAGAATGACTAAAATCAGGAACACTGATAATACCAGGGGGTGACAGGGAGGTGGAGAAATTGGAGTTCATATACAAAGGGAATGTGAAATGGTATAGCCACTTTGGAAGCAGCTTGAGCATTTCTTCTTTTCTTTTCTTTTTTCTTTTTTTCCTTTCTTTTTATTTTCAGAGGCATGAGCCAGAGAGATAGAGAGGAAAGAGAGTATCTTAGGCAGAGTTTAATCTCACAACCCAGAGATCATAACCTGAACCAAAATCAAGAGTCGGACACTTTTTTTTTAAGATTTTTATCTGTCTATCATCTGTCTGTCTATCTATCTATCTATCTATCAGAATGAGAGAAAGAGAGAGAGAACACAGTGGGGGGTGGGGCGCAGGTGGCACATGGGGGGTGGGGCAGGCTCCTGCTGAGGAAGAAGCCTGATGTGGGACGTGTTCACTGAACCCTGGAGTCATGACCTGAGCTGAAGGTAGATGCTTAACCAGTTATTAAGCCACCCAGGTGTTCCAAGAGTTGGACACTTAACCAACTAAGCCACCCAGGTGCCCTGCAATTTGACCACTTCTAAACTTGAACATACACCACTATTTGACTCAGCAATCCCACTTTTATGTATTTACCCAAAAGAAATGAAAATTTATGTTCCCACAAAAACCTTTATGCAAATATTTATAGCAGCTTTATTCATAATTGTCCCAAACTGGGCATGACCCAAATGTCCTCCAGTGTAACCAGATAAGTACTTTGTGGCATAGCCATATGTGGGAAGCTGAATAATGGCATGCCTGAGGATATCCATGTCCTAAAACCTGGAACCTCTGAATGTTGCCTCATATGGCAAAAAGAGAGCAGATATGATCAAGTATCTTGAGACGGGGGGAATCCACGTGCATCCTCGTAAGAGAAATGTGAAGGGAGGTTCGACTCCAGATTGACACAAGAGGGGTCACAGCAACCATAAAGCTGGAGATTGGAGTGATGTGGCCATAGAGAAAGTTTTCTGGCCACCACCTAGAGCCAGAAAAAGCCAGGAAGGACTACTTCCCTGAAGCGTCCAAAGGCCCTGCCACCCCCTTGATTCAGGCCCAGTGATACTGATTTCAGACTTCTGGCCTCCAGAGCTATGAGAAAGTACATTGTCTTAAGCCATCAAGTCTGTGGGAGTTTGTTACAGCAGCCATAGGAAACTAATACCCCATACAATGCATTACTACTTAGTGATAACAAGGAATGAGCTATTGATCACACAATGTATATTGTGTGTATATCACACAATGTGAATAAGTGTCAAATGCATTATGCTCAGTGAAAGAAACCATTCAGAAGGCTCTATGATGTCATTTATATAACGTTCTTGAAAAGGCAAAACTAGAGGGACTGAGAAAAGCTCAGTAATTATCAGGGGTTGGGAGGGGTCGATTGTAAAGGAACCACATAAGGGAGTTTTTTGGGATTATGGAACTGCTCTGAATCTTGACTGTGGTGGTGGTTATGTACTCTATTTGTCAAAACTCATAGAACTGTATACTGAAGGGGGTAAAGTTTACTGTGTGTAAATTCTAAAATAAAATTTAAAAAAGAATTCAAGCTTCAGCAGCTGGGAAAAATGTCAAAGTGCTAATTTTAAAGATCACATAACACAAGTCCCTGTCCTAAGAGGCATTGGTTTTCAGCTCAGACCTCAATCAGAAAACTTCCCTTTCCACTAAAGGAGAACTTAACCCTTTGGTAGTTGGCAGTATGGGAACACAAGATCGGAACTGAGAGCATATTCTTTAGGTGACTGACCAGAGAATGCACGGAATTCATTCTAGCGGGAGAAGAAGCTTCTCAGCTGGGAGAATAGAGAGAAGTAGCATTCCTAGGTAATAGAGGTCTGCATCTGTATGGCATATTGTAGGGAATGAACTCCTTCAAGAAGGGTCCTTCAGGTGAATTTTAAATAACCACAGCAAAGAAAGACTGAGTTTTTCTGCAAAAGGCCCAAGATACAAGAAAGTGACAACATACTGTTGATCTGAGTGGTTCAAGACAGAAGGGGCACAGTGATTTGGAGCTGGGGCAACACAGGGGCGCCTGGGAACTTCTGTCGGATAAGAGAATCCCTTCAGCTCATGCCATGAGCCCAGGGCCCTGGGATTGAGTCCCACATCAGTGTCCCTGCTCAGTGGGGAGTCTGCTTCTCCCTCTGCCTGCTGCTCCCCCTGCTCATGCTCTCTCTCTTACTCTGTCAAATAAATAAGTAGAAGTTAAAAAAAAAAAAAGGAAAGAACTGGGGCAGTACAAAATGAAAAGTCAGACCAGAGAAGACTCTTCTCCGTGCTGTGATCCTTGCTAAGGGTTTCCATTCAGCGGGGAACTGGGTGTCTATAGTCAGTCTCCTCCTTGACACCCTGGTAAGGGGCAAGTGTGTTTATGCTGGAGGGCAGTGTGCTCCTTCCTGAGCTGGTTCCATCATCGTCAACCATTCTTCCCTTGCTCTCACAAAGGTTCAAGTTGAAGCTCCCTTGGGGCACCTGGGTGGCTTAGGCAGTGAAGCATCTGCCTTTGACTCAGGTCATGATCCCAGAGTCCTGGGATCAAGTCCTGCATCCGGCCCCCTGCTCGGCAGGGAGTCTGCTTCTCCCTCTCCTTCTGCCTGCCTCTCTGCCTGCTTGTTTTCTCTCTCTCTCTCTCTCTGACAAATAAGTAAAATCTTAAAAAATGAATAAATTTGAAGCTCCCTTTTAGGTATGGTTGCCCATAAAGAGTTATTAATGAGAAGCAAGAAAATGGGGGAGTTTTGAAATATTGTAAATACTCCCTCTCTGGCCTCTGGGGTCCAAAAACTTAAGCTGTATAAAACACAGCATCTTGTTATTCAGTCAATGACCTGACTGTGGACACGCAATGCAGACAGAATAGGGCAGCGGAGAGGTCTAGGGATGCAACAGTGCCATTTCATTCTATCTTGGTCTCTGCTGAAGCTTGCTATCACCTGGTGGCAGTTTATTGACGTTGCCAGAAATAATTCTGGGGCCTGTGGCTGGCTGAGTCTTCCAGGACAGCAGGAAAGATTCCAGGAATCTCGGCTGGTTGGCAATTGTCTTGATGGCCTGCTCTGGAGAGACTGAGCGAAGAATATACTGTACCCCCAGGGAGTCACTTTCAACCTCTGTACTTCTTAAGGCTGGAACTGTCTGCCATTTCCCTGCCTGACCTAGCCTTCATTCCCATATTTCTCTGCAGAAGATAAGAATTTTAATTGGCCCCTGTTTGGGAAACAAGTTTCGAAGGATTATGGAAACCAATTGGCAATTGCATTATGTTTGAATTCATCTCATTGCGGGATGTGTTATCATTGTTCTGTTTTATTTTACAGTAAACGGGATTAATTCATTATATTTGACAGCAACTAGAAAGCTGGCCAATTATCTGTTAAGCCAGTCCTAGTTGGTGAAGAAAAAAATGCTGTTATCTTAAAATGAGGTGAACCTAAGCCTGCTTGCTCTCAGATGCCTTCCTCAAACTTCTGCTCTGCCGGCCTATTTCCTAGGTCCTTGTATCAATGAGACTCCAGCAGAGTTTGGCCAACGGGAAGCAGAATAATGATCCTCTAAAGATATCCACTCTTTAATTCCCAGAACCTGTGAAAGTGTTAAAATGTGACATGGCAAAAGGGGCTTTGTAGATGTGATTAGGATTATGGACCTGAAATAGGGATATTGTCGTGAATTATCCAAGTGGACTCATTCTAACCATATGAGCCCGTAAAAAGAGAACCTTTTCTTACTGGGGAATGAGAGAAATGAGTCAGAAGGGGAAGTCTGTGAGATCGAAGCACGAGAATGACTTGATCTGCCATTGCTGGCTTTGAAGACAGTGGAAGAGGGCCACGAAAAGGAATGTTGGCAGCCTCTAGAGATTAAGAATCACCCCTGTTTGACATCCAGCAAAGAAATAGGGACATCAATCAATCTTATACCCGCATGGAGTTGAATTATGCCAATAACATGACTGAGCATGGAATCAGATTCTTCTTCAGAACTTCCAGAATCAACTGCAGCCCTGCGTGCCCCTTTACTTCAGCCTTGCAAGATTAAACAGAAGACCCAGATTAAATAGAAGAACCACATTTCCTTGAACTTCCTTGGACCTACAGAACTGAGGCCCCTGGGTTCTGTAATATCAGTTCTTCCTATTGTCCCTCCGACCTGAAAGTCCTAAGACCTTTGTGCTGTTGCAAATATTGGGGGTAACTTATATTTCTTGCTGGTCTTCTCAGTTTCTTCCATCTCCTGGGTTACCAGTTCACCCGTAGAGAGTTCCATCTGCTTTAAATTCTTTGAGTGGTTTCAGTGTCCTGATTTGACTCTGTATGACAAGTATAGGATAATTCAGCTTTTTGGTAGTGACTGGAAGGGAGGGTACAATCATGTATTCATTCATTCAACAAACATGCACTGAGACTCTATACTATGTATATCAGTGGTGAACAGGGAAGACAAGGTCCTTGACTTCAGTGATTTTGACACTGCAGTCCAGCAGACAGAGTTTTAATTAGTAACAAAAGTAAAGCATTAGCATTGTGACAAAAACAAGTATCTATAAGAACATAAAATGGGGAGTCCTTAAACTGACCTAGGAACTAGGGAAGGATTCTATAAAGAAGAGATATTTAATGAGAAGATTGCATAAGATTCTCCAGAAAGTATGAGCAATAAAGTTGGGAAAAGGGTTTGCTGAAGAACAGGAGTGAAATAGCTCCATTTTATTCTGCTGGAAATTTAATCAACAAAAAACTATTGGAAATAATAAGCAATTACAGCAAAGTGTCAGGGTACAAAGTTAATATACAAAAGTCAATTGTTTTCCTATATATGAACAAGAAACAATATCATCTGGAAAATAAAATATGTTATCATTTATGTAAGCACCCCCAAAAATGAAATACTCAGGTATAAATCTAACAAAATTTATATAAAATATTTATGAGGAAAACTACAGAACTAATGAAAAATATCAAAGAAGAACTAAATAAATGGAAATATTTCATGTTCATGGGTAGGAAAACTCAATATTGTCAAGAGGTCAATTCTTCCCAACTTGATCCACAGATTCAGTGCAATTCCAATAAAAATCCCAGCAAGTTGTTCATGGATATAGACAAGCTAATCGTAAAGTTTATATGTAGAGACAAAAGAGCCAGAATAGACAACACAATATTGGAAGTGAACAAAAATGGAGGACTGAAACTGCCTAACTTCAAGATTTATGATAAAGCTATCATAGTAATTATGATAAAGCTATAGTAATCAAGATAGTATGTTGTTAAAAGAATAGACAAATAGATGAATGGAACAGGAGAGCCCAGTAACAGGACCACATAAATATAATCAACTGATCTTTGCCAAAGGAGCAAAGGCAATATAATGGAGCAAAGGTATTCTTTTCAACATGCTAGAACAGCTAGACACATACATGCAAAAAAAAAAAAAAGAATCTAGACACAGACCTTATATCCTTTACAAAAATTTATATCCTTTACAAAATTAACACTAAATGTAAAATGCAAAGCTCTGAAATTCCTGCAAGATAATATAGGAAGAAACCTAGACAATCTTAGGTGATGATACTTTTTAGAAACAACACCAAAGGCATGATCCATGAAGGAAATAACTGGTAAGCTGGACTTCATGAAAATTAAAAACTTCTGTTCGGTGAGAGGCACTAACAAGAGAATGAGAAAACAAGCCACAAACTAGTAGACAATATTTTCAAAAGATACATCGACAAAGGACTGTTATTTGCAACAGACAAAGAACTCTTAAAACTCAACAAGAAAACAAGCAACCCAATTTAAAAATGGGCAAAAGGTCTTAACAGACACTTCACCAAAGATGATACGCAGATGGTAACTAAGCACAAGAAAAGATGTCCACTGTATGCCATAAGAGAATTGGACACTGAAACAAAATATGAATACATACCTATGACCATGGCCCAAATGCAAAACACTGGTGACACTAAATGCTGGTGAGGATGTGGAGCAGTGGGAATTCCCATTCATTACTGGTAGGGATGCAAAATAATAGAAACACTTTGGGAGACTGGTTGGCAGTTTCTTACAAAACTAAACATTCTTTTACGATCCAACGATCGCACTCCTTGGTATTCACCCAAATGAATCAAACACTTCTGTCTACACAAAAACCTGCACATGGGTGTTTATAGCAGTTTTACTCATAATTGCCCAAACTTGGAAGCCATCAAGGTAGATAAATAAACTGGTACATATAGACAATGAGATATTATTCAGTGTTGAAAAGAAATGAGCTGTCGAGCCATGAAGAGTGATGGAGGAAAAGTAAATGTATATTACTAAGCGAAAGAAGACACTCGGAAAAGACTACATAATGTATGATTCCAACTATATGACATTCTGGAAAATGCAAAACTATGGAGACAGTAATACGATTAGTGGTCACCAAGGATTAGTGGCGGGTGGGAAGGTTAAATAGGCCAAGCACAGAGGATTTTTAGGGCGGTGAAACTATTTTGTATGATATCACAATGGTAGATACATTTCATCATACATTTGTCAAAACCCATAAAATGCACAAAACCAAGAGTGAATGTAATGTAGACTCGTAGAAACCTAAACTATAAACTTTGAATTAAAATAACATGTCTGTGTAGATTCATCACTTGAAAAAATGTGTCACTGAGGAGAAGGTTGTTGAGAATGGGGCAGTTTGTGCATAGGTTGGGGGGGCAGGAGGTATATGGAAATTCTCTGTACTTTTGCTCAATTTTGTTGTGAACCTAAAGAAAACTACTCTAAAAAATACAGTTTATTAATTTAAAAGATCCTCTTTTTATTTTATTTTATTTTATTTGCTATTTTAGTGAAGAGCCAGAGTTAAGTCCACTCTTTGACAGTTAGCTTTCTTGGCCAGTCTACCTGCTCTCAGAGCAATTCATTCTGGAACCACAGTGTTGTTTGACCTTATTTGACTGGATACCAGAGCAGGTGTCTTAAGCGGCAACTTTTTCACGCATTTTTGAGACGCGCATAAAGTGAAAAATGATTTTTTTTTGCTAAATCAAGTAGATAATGTAGCCAACAGGTACCCTTATCAATTTAACACAGGATTGTGAATCCAACAATTCAACTTCTAATAACTTATTTTGAGAAAATAATCATTTAAAGAAATTCAACACAGGACAACCCTCTCGGGTTCCCTCCCTCCTCGGGAGCTTTGTACTATATCTATGCTATCGCTCAATAAACCTTGTTTTGCTGCTCACCATTCTGTCTGGTCTACCTCTTCATTCTTTGAAGTGGTGTGACCAAGAACCACAGGCACCGACAGAGAGAAAATCCTGGAACACCCATGCTTTAATAAAACCATCATTTTGCACCTAAATAAATAAATTAATAAGGAAGTCCAACATAGCATTGTTTAGAATAGTAAAAATAAAATGCAATTTAAATATTTACCAGTGGAGAATCAGTTATAAAAAACAAAGGTCATACGCGCTTTTTAATAGTGAAAAATGTTGATGCAGATCTATATTTATTGACAGGGAAAGATGCCCACAGCATTTATTGCAAGAAAGTAGCAGGTTATAAAACCATATGCATATCTGTGTGTGTTCCCACACAGTATCCCTAGGTGGTAGGTTTTGGAACGTATGCCAGTTATCAATTTATTGCTTTTCTGCTTCACATTCATACTTCATTCCTCATTCTGCAAAAATGGCAATGAGCCCCTGTATATTTTCCTTTGCCAGCAGATACATATGTTAAACTTTACCGGTATAGGGAGCTTGCTTTGTGGACAGAAGGGAGTCTCCTCCCTTGTTCCAGTGTACTGCATTGGCAGGCTCCTGTCTCCAGAAAATTCCCCAACACACATACCCAACCTCTCCAGTAGTTTTGCAATTGAATGCTTCTGGACAGACTCCTCCCTCTGATTAGCTCTCCCCAGCACCCTAGAGAGTAGAGTTTGAGCCAGTTTGGACCACACAGCAACACAGTAACTTCCCTGCTAACCCAGGTTGACCACAACCTGCCCAACAAATCCTCTCCTCTGCTCTTGGTGGAGAGGGTCCTTGGACCCTCTATCTCAGGTCTTGGGGTTGGGGCTACCCCTCATATCTACCCTTCTTATATTCTTTAGAGCTCTGTTTCCTACTGGCTGACTCCTTATTACTCCAATCCCCTGCCATAATTAATAATTCTTTATATTAAACTTTCCCCGTTCAAAAAAGAAAGAAAGAAAGAAAGAAAAAGAAACAGCCAGAACACAAAAAGCAAACCCTAGATAAAATTACCTGCAACTGTACGCTTTCTGTGATAACTACCATTTACACCTTGATGTATACACTCTAAACCTTTTCTCTGGTACGAATGTGTATGCTTGTATTATATGTGTATGTATATACTTATAAAATACATATATCTGTGTCCATATATAGTATTTAAAACAAAAGGTAAAGCACATTGTATGGGTTATTTTATAAACTTTTCTTTTTTGTGTGACATTTTCTATATCAATATTGACAATGGTTCCATTGGGATATCTATCTATCTATCTATATACCTTAAATTTGTTAAAATTTCCCCCTTGTCTGGGACATTTAGGCTCCTTTCCATCTTATATTACAAATGATGCTCCAATGAACAACTTCGTTTCAGATATCTCTTGTTTATTCCACCAGATCCACTTTCTACTTTTTTCCATCCTTTTCTCAGCTCTGCTCTCCTTCAGGGAGTAAATTGACTGGTTCCTTTGCCCTCTGGTTTCCAGTGTGGTTCAGCCAACACAAGGTCCTGCAGGAGATTGGAGACAAGGACAAGACTGAAATCAGGGTATTAGTCCCTGGCTCCCCCCTTCTGAGGTCTCCTAGAGCTGGCTGTGCTCCTCGACTGAAGGTCACTGTTCTCAACATGGCCAATCCTTTCTTCCCCTTTCTCAGAACCAATCCTTCCCTTGTCCTTTTTCCTCTGCACCTCCTCAGCCCTGGGTACCTGTACCATCCCCTGTGGTTTTCCTACAGCCCCTCCATTTCTTGGTAAATGAACCCCATGTGAATTACCCTGGTTTGAGTGTGCCAGGTGTTCTCTTCCTAATACAGCCTTTAAACCTAAATCTTTGTGTATGTCTTTCATTATATTCTTCAAGTAAATTTCTAGATGGAGAATTTTCTAGGACATTGAGAATACCTGTTTGTTTTTTGTTTTTTGTTTTTTTCCTGCAAAAAAGCTTTATTTCGATTTGGTGTGTGGTTTGGGAGAGGGCTCCAGGGTGGTTAAAAAGCTGCCTAGTGGCTGCAGGGAGAGACTGGGGCAGAAGCCCTGGCATCATGGGGTGGCCAGAGAGGCCCCTTAAAGGCCGCGGGGCCTCAGGGTTGTGCTTGAGGGTGAGTCTTTGGACAAGATCCTAACCTAGCCCAGCTGGGGGCAGCTAAGCTGCGGAGATGAGTCAGGTGGTCCCCATCTTCTTGATGCATTTCAATTCTTCACCCAGGAAGTGGTTCTCCAGGAAGTCAGAAAGATGGGGGTCTGCACAGGCAGAACTCAGGGCATGAAGCTCCAGAAAGGCCTGGTTCCAGTTCTTCTCCAGGACCAAGGTGGCTTCCATGGCATCATGGGCTTTATCCCCACTCCAATTGGGAAGGTTTCTGCATGTCTTGGACGAGGAGGGCATAGTCACTGCACTGGTTTGGCATCTTTCAGAGATGTTCAGCACCCTCCAGCTTCTCCTCAGCCAGCTTGAGGAAGAAGGGGCCCACGTCCTCCACAGTTACATCCTCATGGTTGAAATAGGAGCCCAGAGAAAGGTAGGTGTAGGAGGCTGGCAGAGGCATGTTGACCAGGCAGCTCATGGTGGTGGCCTCCATATGAATGGAATAATTCTAATGAATCTGGGAGCTCATGGTTGATCCATAATAAGGAGCTAAGCTCAAAATAGGGTGCTGGCTGGTCCCAGAGGCAGAGGTTGGCCGAGATGATGGCTCCCAAGGTTGTGACTGGAGGAAAGTTTGGAGGTTGGTTGAAGACTGGTAGAAGGGATGCCCCAGGGTTGTTCCAACCAAACATTGTTGAGGCAAAAGACAGATCCCTGGGACCTCCCAGAACACTGCCTGAGTAAACCTGTTTTTAAGCTGTGTGAAACATGTTTTGTTGTTCAGTTTAGTTAGAATGTTTATAATCTTGGTGGTGTAAGAGGTCACCTTCTAAAAAATGTAATCTAAACTCTGGGTTCAACAAGATGGAATATACCTAAAGATTTGATAAGGATAAAGAAATTGGCAAGGAATACAGCCCACCGTTTACCCTGGTCCCTGAGAAGTTCTAGAGATCCCTAAATCTTTCTGAGCTTTTTATTTTTAATAAGCCCATTTTGTGAATGAGTTATTACTAGGATCCAACTAGAAAGTGAATTAAAGAATGAAATCTAATCAGTTGATGCTGGTTTACTGAGTAGAATAATAAGCCTTCCACATGATAGCTATTATCTGGGCTTCTGAGAACTCATTCATCCAATTTCTAACACAGGTGACCAAAATTTGTCTTCATGTTTCAACGTGAGACCCAATTCTCATGATGATGATTTCTTATACCTGAGCCCTTCTAAGATAATTTAAAACAGGTGTGGCAGATATGACTTTAAAAAACTCAAAGCCCAAGAAATACTCCATCTTTTTTTTTTAAATACTCCATCTTTTACAGGGTGAACCCTATGAAACTGATGTTTTGTGAGTTAAAAATTGTCAAATATCAGCAATTTCATATGCTTTACCCTAGTACTTTTCTCTAAATCAATTTAATTCTGTTTTGTGCCTTCGTCTTGCCATACAGGATAGAAAGATAACCTTAGCTGTTTGCAGGACTCCTCTCCACCAACTCTTCATCTACCCCTTCCTTTCTCCAACCTCCTCCCCTGCTTGAAAATATGTCAGACTTTCTGGGTGAATAGGGAGTTGGGGGGAGGAGGAGGAGAGCAACTGTTCAAGTCAATGCTGTATCTTCCATGGTCTCTGTCTGCCTCTGTTCTTCCTAGGCTATTCTGGGAGCATGGGAATCGAGAAGCTGCCTAGGGATCTGTCTGGCTGGGAAAACTGGTCAGCAGTTTCTTCTCTGAGGTCTTACTGTTCCCATAGTTGCAGAGCTGTAAGTAAAAAGGGGTTTCCAGATGATCATGCCGAGGCTTACCACAAAGGAAATGGATCACTGTCCACAGTCCCTGGAACATCATAGGTACTCAGTAAATATTGATTGAAAGAATAAATAAATGATCTGAAGTTGCCAACCTAAGCAGATGAAGTAGAGTGAGCAGAAAAAGAGCAACAGCAAACGCTTACAGGACTCTTCACGTGACAGGCATTGTTCCAGTCGCTTTGCATAAATTAACTCCGTTCTTTTTTTCTTTTTTTTTTTAAAGATTTAAAAAAAAAATCATTTATTTGACAGAGATCACAAGTAGGCAGAGAGGCAGGCACAGAGAGTGGGGGAAAAAGAAGGCTCCCTGCTGAGCAGAGAGCCTGATGCTGGGCTCCATCCCAGGACCCTGGGATCATGACCTGAGCGGAAGGCAGAGGCTTAACCCACTGAGCTACCCAGGCGTCCCAAATTAACTCTGTTCTTGCAATGACCCCAAGACTAAGGTAACTGAGTAGAACTAAAGCATTTTCTCAAGTGTGTGGCCAAAAGCCCTATCTGCTTAAGTTCTAATCCACGCTGTCCCCCAAGCCTGGAATCACAGATGCATTCTAACTTTGGAGAGGAGGTAGGCTTTCGATGTCCTTGGGTGTTTCATTGAGCTTCAACACAGATTTTGCTAGGGACATTTCTCTATGATATGATCACTAACAAAGCCCGTACAACCTCCGGCTTGCAGCAGCCCGCTGGCACTCCCCTCTGGCACACTTCGCAGGACTGGTCATGTGAGAGAGACCGCTAACAGCAACAATTGCTGGGTGATGAATGGCTAGAAGTAGGGCAGCTCAAAGCATGACGGAGACAAGGAATGCAATCAGGAAGTGCTGACCTGGGACTTGAAGTGGGGTAAGTTGAGCCGTGATGGATGGAGGGCGACAACTGTGCGAACAGCATGCTGGCACACACCAGCCGAGAAGCGCTGCTTCATTTGAACTGAAACAGGCAGCTTGAGAGGCAAGCAGTGACCAAAGCCACAAACCAAAATACAAACCTTTCATTAATCTTTCCAGCCACACTCACACTTTTGGGTAGTGTTGTTCAGCATCATCCTTCAATATGATTAAAAAAACCACCACCACCAACAACAACAAAACCCCAAAACAACCATGATGCAGAACAATGGGCCTGGGGCCATGCACTATGGGACTTTTGAGGGAAGAACAGGCAGAAGGGGCTTCGAGCTGATATCTAATGAGCCCATCTCCAAACAAAGGCTTCTGTTTGATTTTTGGAATGACAGTTCTAGAATGCACTGAGCTGTTTGTGCATGAGAGCAGAGTATGGATGGTTCCCTTTTTTTCACACCTCAAAGTCAAGGGCTCCCTCTGTTATTTCTCCCCTTCCCCACTGTGGTCCTACCTCTTGGATCTCATCCCAGGTCAGAGATCTGGGTGTATGGGGTCACAGGGGACTCCACCAACAAGAACATGATGACCCTGAGCAGTTAGTGGAAGGTTGGGTCCATGATGTAGGCGCCATGTTGTTCTGGATGCACTTGCACCACTTACAAGGAGAAGACCCTTCATGTGTCTGTTGTGACTTTTCAATAAGGCCTCAAATAAGACTTAAAATTGTTGTTTAAAAATTGATCCCCTCTTTTGGGGCATTGGGCTCCCTGCTCGGTGGGAAGTCTGCTTTTCCCTTTCTCTCTACCCCTCCCCACTGCTTGTGCTCTCTCTCTCTCTCTTTCTTTCTCTCTCTCAAATAAATAAACTCTCTAGAAAAAAATTAACCTCCCTTCAGATACATGGTTTGCAAATATTTTCTCCCATTTTGTAGGTTGTCTTTTCAGTCTGTTGATTGCTTCCTTTGCTGTGCAGAAGCTTTTCAGTTTGATGTAGTCCTACTTGTCAATTTCTGCTCTTGCTGCCTGTGCTTTTGGTATGATATCCAAGAAGTCATTACCAAGGCCAATGTCAAGGAGCTTTTCTCTTATACTTTTCCCTAGAAGTTTTACAGTTTCACATCTTAAATTTAAGTCTTTAACCCTCTTTGGGGGCAGGGAGAGTGGGGTTGGAAGAGGGATGGAGGAAAAAGGAGAGCAAATCTTAAGCAGGATCCATGCCCAGTGTGGAGCCTAACATGGAGCTTGATATCATGGCTTAGCCAAAATCAAGAGCTGGGCACTTAATGGACTGAGCCACCCAGGCACCCCAAGTCTTTAACCTGTTTTGAGTTGATCTTAGTGTATGTTGTAAAGTAGGGACCCAATTTCGTTTTTTTGCACATGGATGTCCAGTTTTCTCAGCACCATTTACTGAAAAGATTGTCTTTTTTCTCTTGTGTATTCTCAGCACTATTGTCAAAGATCAATTGATCATATATGTATGGGTTTGTTTTGGGGCTTTCTATTCCATTCCATTGGTCTATATGTCTATCTTTATGCCAGTATAATACTGTTTTAATTACTATAACCTGTAATATGTTTTGAAATCAGGAAGGGTTTGTGTTTTGTTTTGTTTTTTAAAGATTTTATTTATCTGAGAGAAGGACAGAGCACAAGCAGGGGGAGGGGCAGAGAGAGATGGAGAAGCAGACTCCCTGCTAGGCATGGGGCTCAATCCTGGGACCCTTGAGATCATGATCTGAACTGAAGATAGCTGCTTACCTGACTGAGCCATCCAGGCACTCTGAAATTGGGAAGTATGAATATCTTCATTTTTGTTCTTCTTTCTCAAGATTACTTTGACTAATTTGTGTCTTTTGTGGTTCCCTATGAATTTTAGGATTATTTCCTCTATTTCAGTAAAGAAAAAGTCATTGAATTTTGATGGGGATAGCATTGACTCTGTAGATCTCTTTGGAAAGTACAAACTTTTTTGGGTACAAATGTTTTTAGAATATTAAGACTTCTGAAAATAGAACTCAACAGTAAAAACAAAACAAAACAAAACCCCAAAACCATGAATAATCTACATTAAAATGCACAAAGGCCTTAAACAGACATTTCTCCAAAGAACATATACAAATGGCCAACAGGTATATAAAAAGGTACCCAGGGCTCCTGGCTGGCTCAGTGGGTAAAGTATGCAACTCTTGATCTCAGGGTCATGAGTTCAAACCCCATATTGGGTGTAGAGCTTAGTTAAAAAAAAAAGATGATTAACATCAATAATTATTAGGGAATGCAAATCAAAACACAAAGAGATAACACTTCATATCCGTGAATAGCTATAATAAAATAGGATATCTGTCATCTTTTAGAGTTGTAGGAGTTCTTTACCTAAATATAAATACTTGGTTGGATACGTGTATTGCAAGTTTTTCCCCCAGCTTTACCCTGCATTTCCTTCTTTTAGTGGTGTTTTTTTGTCTAAGAGAAAGTCCTAATTTTAATTAAGTACAACTTTTTTTGTTTCATACTTATACTTTTTTTTCTTATTTTATATTTTATACCTTAAGATTATGAAGATATTCTCCTAGGTTTTCCTGAAAAACATTATTTTACTTTTCATATCTAGGGCTACAATCCATTTCAAATTAATTTTTGTGCATCTCATGTGAACGAGGCTTCACCTTCCCCTTGTCCGATTGATCCACTGCTATTTACTGAAAGGCCAGAATGCATAAATTTAAACTATGAATATAATGTGAGGAATGGAAGGCAGTGGTGTCCCAACATTAGAGAACGGAAGGGAATGCCACAAGGAGCAGTATGTTTAGGAATGAGTAAATAGGTCCGCTTGAGGTGGGTATCTAACTTTAACATCCATGGTATTACCTGGTAAAAACACTGATTCCCCCGCCCCCACCCCCCTTCAATCAGGTCTAATGTAGATCACAAGTAATTTGTGGACTGTACTTTTGAGAAATGTTGGTAAAAGCATGCAGGTGCTGTACATCTGTCTTTTTCAGATCATGCCGATATAATTACTTTTAAAACTTTATGGCGTTCCCGAGTGTCCATTTATAACCCATTCCGTGGTATAGAAGTCAGACTCACAAATCTCTTTGAAATAAGCTTTCCTCTATCTTGGACTCTGTAAAACCGCTGTGGGACCGACCATGACCTTAGATCCTTAGAAGCCTTGTTGCTGCAACAAAGAAAGTCTGTGAGACACATTCTTAAAATCCTTAGAAGCCTTTCTGTCTGTCTGCAGGATCTATGAGGCACTGCCTTAAGTCTCCTTGACTTCTAAATAAAGGATCTTACGGCTGTATCCTAGACTTGGTCTCTGCTCTGGAGCCCTTTGAGAATAGTTTGCCACTTACAGTACACTCCTACAGCTTGATGAGACCAGATTAACGACAGGATTTATGCGAAGAAATAGGGACAGAGTTGAGGGATCATTCAAACCAGAAGCTGTTGTATAATGCTTCAGCTCCTGACTTGAACTCCTTTTAAACCAAACATTTTTTCTTTTTTTTCCTTTTTTTAAGATTTATTTAAGTGAGAGAAAGTGAGAGTGTGTGCACACGTGCATGAGCAGGGGGAGGAGCAGAGGGAGAAGCAGAGGGAGAAGCTGACACCCCGCTGAGCAGGGAGGCCGAATTAGGATTTGATCCCAGGACCCTGTAATCATGATCTGAGCCCAAGGCAGACAGTCAACCGACTGAGCCACCCAAGTGCCCAAAACAATTTTTTTTCTTTCAGAGATATCCATTATTTCTCTTTTCCCAATATTAAATAACTTTTCACAAAAGTATTTATAGATTGGGGGGGGGGCATTATTCATGCTTGGATCTGGGTTTTTTACCAATCTTGACATTGTATCCTCTACTGTCAGACTAGGAGCTGAAAGGAGTTTGGTGCTGTTGACCCTCCTGCTCTTGTCATCTTGGTTTCTTTCAACCTCCTGCACCAGCGGGAATTCAGATCTCCCATAACAGTCTCAATGCACTCAAAGTGAGGAAATAAAGTAATAAAAGAGTGAGTTTTAAAGTCAAAGAAGGAAAAACATGGTTTAAAAAAATCCCTTTCTGAGGCTTTTAGTTAACTGTAGGAATCTCCTTTCTTTCCTGGCAATTTCATAGCAAGTGGATTCTGATAAATCCTTGCATGAGCTTTTAAGAATGATGACTACATCTTGGTCAGTGTTTAAATTCAGTTCGTTGTTTCTGCATATTCTGCTCTTCTTTATTGTTGTCATTGAACTATTAGAACTGATTCGTAAGAACATAATACAGAACTAATGATCTATTTACCCATTATTTGGTGGAGAGTAGCACCAATGGAGGTTTTGTGGGAGGCTATTGTTTTACCTTAGTTTTTGCTGACCTGAAATGAAATACATCTTAAGATTGAGTTCTACTCTGTGATTGGTGCTGTAAGGCAAGTCCATCTGCAAACAGATCTTTTGACAATCACTGATGTCATTACTCAGGCACAATAGAAAATGAGACTGATGTGCAATACTTAGAAGACTAGGGTCCCTCATCAACAAACCCTCATTGAGTTGTGATTTTTGATGAGATGCTAAAAAACACTGAGCTTTTTCTAGGTTTTGAAAGTCAGAGCTCACAATCATTTTACATGCAAAAAATAGGTTACTCACTGGATTAAATGTATAAGTAAAATTTTTGGTCGCTTAAGGAAATGAATGTTTTGTGAACGTGACAAATCACTAAAACAAAAATAAAGAAATTTAAATAACAGAAAATTGTAAATGAACACAAAAGTCTTGGGGGATGAGATGATTTCTGTGGTTTCTTCTAGATCTAACATAAATTTTCCATAGTCCTGAAAAATTAGATCAATGAGAATTCACAAAAAAAGATAAAGATCAAAGTATTACATCCATGCCCTAGAAAATATGGGAAAACATGAGTGAAGAGCATAACTGAGCTGAAGCACCTGACTTCCAAGACTTTCTCTTCAACTTGCCAAGAAAGCATAACTCTGTCCTCAAAAACATGTAAGCCACAGAAGATAATTCTGAGAAGTGAGCAAAAGGAAGGGTAAGCCAATATTCCTATCAAACATTTCTCCCTGGGAGGCAAAATAAGTTTTGGTGTCATCAAAGATATACTTTGGGGACACCAGGGTGGCTCAGTCAGTTAAATGTCCAACTATTGATCTCAGGTCAGAGCTTGATCTCAGGGTCGTGAGTTCAAGCCCCATGTTGGGCTCCATGTTGAGTACAGAGCCTACTTTAAAAATATATATCAATAAAAGGATATAATTTGGGTGGATAGTGATGGATTTAGTCTGATATAAACCAGATCCACTCTAAAGCAATTTTACTGAATGCCTTAAATGTATCAAGTTAGTTGGGTAAACATCTGCCCCAGTTTGCCTAGGACCATGGGGTTTTTCAGGATAGGAGGCTTTGAGTGATAAAACTGGGAAAACCTCAGGCTGTTTTGCACAAGTTGGTCACCATAGTTATGAGAACTAAGCAGAGGTCAGATACCCTTGGTACAGATCCATCAGTATAGTCAGTAGAGTATAGCCCTCCTCTTGTTCAGTGGCTTGAGAAAACACAAAATGGCCAGATGGGAGCCTCAATTTCCAGTTCAAACTGAGTCACGTTGGGTCTCCTGGGAGAAACCTTCCTCCTTTGGGAACTAAGACTTCTAAATCTGAAGAGAGCAGAAGCAAAACTTTGTAAGTAGATGCTCCTCTCCTGTCTTCCCCTTCATTTCTGCACCTATATAATCTATGGGGAAAAAAGCCATACATTTTGGTAGCTGACTCAGAGTATATATTACACTTCCAGAAAGAGCACATTCATGTTGCGAGGTATCATCTTTGTCTCTCATTTGTCACCAAAACAGGGTCTTTGATAGCCATTCCAACCATTCTGTAATGTCAGCTATTTCTAGTAAATCCCTTGGGTCTTAGTCCATTGCTTTACTCTTTTTGTTGCGAAATGAGGTCTTTTGTCAGAACAATATTGTCTGGGATTCTGGGATAGTGAATAGGCATTCACTAAATACACAGATGGTGATAATGGCAGAAGTGTTGCCTGCAGGGAAGCAAATCCACATTTAGAATGAGTATCTATTCTAGTGAGGGCCAATCACTGCTTCCTTTATGATGGAAGGTGTTTAAGAAAAATCAGCCTGCTATCTGATGGCTGCTGTTCCACCCATGGTATGGTGCTGTGTACCAGGGTTCCATGTAGGTTTCTACTGGTTGGTAGGTTGGGCACTTAGCAGTGGTGGTAGCTAGATTAGTCCTGGCGAGAAGTCTCCATGCTTGAAAACTTGCATAATCTCCATCCCTCCTAACTGTGTCCATTTTATTTATGAGCTCATTTAACAAATTGCAGGTTGGGCAAGGAAAGAGTTGGTATACCTGTAGTTACGGCTCCTCTTGCTCCTTTGATTATAAAGAACAGCAATCTTGTGCCCTCGATGAACATTGACATGGAAAAGAAATGTCCTTACATTTTATGTCGATTATTAAGTAGACATATCCACATGCCTCTCTCCCAAACCTCCTTGTTATTAGTTCTTCAATCTTGCACCTTCTAGGTCACTAACCTTCACCCATGAATCTGTGTAGACCTAAATACATAAGCATCTCTCCTTCAGGCAAAGTGCACACCAAATGTATGGCTTGATTTCCTGTCCACTCGGAAGATTTATCTTTCCTATCATCCTTCAGGGCCACCCTTGAATGGGGTTATGATTCTGCAACAGTTGACTTTCAGCTGGTGCTCACATATCATGTAGTTGCATCTCTAAGCCAGACTCAAATTTTTTGCTTCCTCGATCAAGTGGAATTTCATATGAGACTATAGGTGTGAATGAAGCAGAGGTGGCACTGGAGTAGACAGCACGTTTGTGTAACTCATTTGTGCTTTCAGAAACTGCTCAAGCTAGATCTTACATATGGCTTATGTAAGATCTAGCTTGATGATGAACATCCTTTCCCTCACCCAAAATGGGTTGATGGGTTGGATTACATCTAATTTATAATGGGCAGCTCAGGTCACCTGGTCACTTGGTGTCATTTCATGGTCAGGTACTTGAACTTGATTAGGGCACAGTGGCATTCAGTATGTCCCAAAACCTAGATGTCTGCACTCTGATTCTTCTGTTGAGACTTACCAGAGGCTATCTACAGTTTTCTCATCTTCTGCGGATGACAATGCCTCCAGCATTATTGAATCTGCTGAGTCATAAGGTTCAACTGATGATAGGGCACAAAAGCCCTGGATGGAGTTCTTTCTTGTCCTCAGCCCCACTTGAAGTTAGCAAACTAAATCATTCAGTAAATTAGAGTAGCAGACCCAGATGTGATATCTATCAGCCTCAGAGTCCAAAGTTACTCAGGACGGCTATTTTTTAGGTATCAACTCGACTAAGCCACAGTATCCAAATATTTGGTCAAACATTATTCTAGGTGATTCTATGAAAATAGTTTTTAGATGGAATTAACATACAAATCAGCAGATTTGGGGTAAAGCTAATTGTCCTTCATAAAGTGGCTAGCCTCACCTAACCAGCTAAAGGTCTTACTGGAGAAAGCCTGACCTCCCTGGGAGAATAGGAGTCCTCCCAGTAGCCTACTTTGGGACTTGAACTGCAACATTGGCTCTTCTCTGAGTCCTCATCCTGCCTGCTCACCCATAATATTTTGGACTTGCTAGTTTCTAGAACTACAGAAGTTAAGGAATCATGAATTCCTTAAATCTCTCTCTCTCTCTTTCTCTTTCTCAATATATATTATAACCTATTGGTTCTATTTCTCTGGAGAATGTGAACTAATACAGTTGCCTCTTCCATAGTGGCAGGGGTTGCAAAAATGTACCAACTTGGCCCTCTCTCGGGAATACAGATTATACTGTAATCCAAGGGAGGAACTGCAAAATGAGAAAACAAAGGGACCAGGCTGGAACCCTGAGGGACAGCAAAAGGAAAGGGACAGAGAAGAGAAACTCAAAAGGAGACTGAGAAGGAGCTTCAGGCTACAGAGAAGAAGAGGCAAAAGAGCTATGTTGGTATGGTCCCTGAAGTCAAGTAAAGAGCATTTCCAGAAGTAATCAGTGGTGTCAAGTGACAAAGAGAGGTTAGCAGGGGAGGAATCATTGATGAGAAGTGTTTCAGAAACCAGTTGTGGTCACAGATTGCTGTAGTATAAGGAGTAAGTGAATGAATAGTGAGAATAGAGTCAAGTAAGTTGTCTCTTAACCAAGCAATCAACCAACCAATAAAAAACCTGGCATTGGAAGAAATGGGGTAGTCTAGAGTTTGAAGGAATGTCTCTTCTCCCTCCATTTGAGTGGAGAGAGCCCTGAATGCATGGATGGCTGACAGAGAGGGAAAGAGTGAAGAAACAGACAGAAAGGGTATTGCTGATTAAATAAGGTCCCTGACGAGGCCAGGAGAGCTGACATTCAGAGTTCTGTGTATGAGTCAGCATCCAGAGGAATTATTCTACAGCCTTCACAGGATGATTATTTATAATGGAGTTTGCAATCTGTTTACCTTGTCTCATAAGTACAAAGTTTCCCAAACAGGGGCACCTCAATGGCTCAGTTGGTTAAGTGTCTGCCTTTGGTTCAGGTCATGATCCTGGGGTCCTGGGATGGAGTCCTGCATTGGTCTCCCTGTTCAGTGGGGAGTCTGCTTCCCCCTCTCTCTCCCTGCCTCTTCCCTCTGAGCACGGGACACTTGGACACTTAAATGACTGTGCCACCCAGGTGCCCCTGGCAACAAAAATTTTTAGATGTACATTTTATATTTAAATACCTAATGTGATGCTATACATGTTGCAAATATTGCTTATTTTGTTTGATTTGATCTGGCCTCAACAGGTCACACTCTTAAGAATTATTTGAGTAGGAGTGGTGATGGTTTATGCCGAAATGTCCATGTTCTCTTGCCTGAGTCCTCAGGCCATGGTTCATCCTTGCAACATGGCTGGTTAGGATAACACTTGTAGACAATAGTGTGAAAGAGAGTTTTGTTTAGTTTTTGTTGTTGTTGTGTTTTGTTTTGTTTAATGTGACACTAAGCAGCCTGCGTGTTGACCACTTTTTTTCTTTAGACCTTATTAAATAGCTAATACTAATGAACAGGTGAAACCTACCAAACAAGTGACCCTTGTCATGGGAAGACTCAAGAAAGAAAAGTTAATCTTCTTTGACCTTGAGCATTATTTAGATCTCTGATTAGTAAAAGTGTAGCATCGGTTGTTAGGGTGCCATTAAAATGTTAAGAGAGGACCCCAAAGATGAGGCGAGAACTGAAACGTAAGACGGGTAGTAATTGGATTAGAGAAAGGAGAACACTGTGAGGGTCATTTTCCTAAAGTCTTCAAGTACTTACAAAGAAATGTATCAGAAGATTCAAGAAAAGGTTTAAAACCACACTGACTTTGGTCCTTACATTTTTGTGTTTTCTGCAAATTTCCTATTAACAAACATATGTTTCTTTTGGATTTTTTTCTTCAGTGTTTTATTGTGGAAAAATTTCAGATGTACAGAAAATTTGAAAAACAGTGTAATATACACCTGCATGCCTACCTCTTAGACTCAACAGTTGTTGACATTTCCCCATATTTCCTTTATTTATATATAATTTTGGGGAATCATTTGAAAGTATGTTATAGACATCATGATTTTTCATCTAAATACTTCAACAGGTGTTTCTGAAAAATAAAGGGATCAGACATGTTTATTTATTGCCATCACATATATTGCTACGCACCAGAAAATTAGCAGTCATCCTCTAGTATTATCCAATACTCATTCCATATTCAGATAACCCCAATTTGTACCCCAAATGTCTTTCATAACATTCTTTGCATGATGATCCAATCAAGGGTAACTTATCACATTTCTTTGTTCTGTCTCTTTAATATGTAGCAGTCCTGCCAGCTTCCTGAGTTAAAGTCAGAAAGAATAGATGATAAAAAACAGAACGTTATCTAAAATTTTTGCATATGTTACTTCATTTGGCATTTATAATCCTGCTTATGATAAAAATGTGCACAGATTTTTAAAAATGGCAAAAATTTTAAAATGTTACCTCTGGTAACTCTATAGCTGTATAGGTAATAAACTTATTTATTTACTTACTTATTTTGCTTCTTTCTATTTATTTATTTTTCTTTGCCAAGTGTATTTTAACAATGAATGTGTAATTAAAAAGGTGTCCAAGATGGAGGTTAGACTAACAGAAGGATTACATTGGGGAGGGGGGGTTTACTAAACATTTTAACTGTGAAGTCAATGTTTGAGGAAGAATGTTGAATTGTACGTAACTTTTTTTTTTTTTTTTTAAGGGAAAAGAACCATTTCTGCCTAATGGGTAGGGGTAGGAGTGGTTTGGCCTGAGGTGAAAGGAGAGATATCAGCTCTCTCTTTTTTAACACTGTTCAAGCAGTTTATCCACTAGCCTACTGGCATGTCAGGGTTAGAGTGGAAGAAGCTTGGATTTGGGAATTTCAGATTCAGCTCTGCCACTAACGAGCCATTTGACCTAAGCAGGTTACTTGACTTCTGGAGACAGCTTTCTCAACCGTAAAATGGGCATAATTATGTCTCACTCAACTGTTGTTAGAATTAGCAATTTTAAGCAGTATATAAAAAGCAGCTGATATCATATTTATACTTCAGATATAATTTAGTTTAAACAACACATGGTTTAATATTCATATTGTAAGAACCTGTCATAAGGTGGTTGGTTAGTCTATAATAACATTATTACCATCTTATTTCAGAATATTTAAAAATACATAATCTCAGGGCACCTGGCTGGCTCAATTAGTAGAGCATGTGACTCTTGATCTTGGAGATGTGAGTTCAAGCCCCATGTTGGGTGTAGAGATTACTTTAAACACACACACACACACACACACACACACAATCTCATTTAATTTTCACACTAATGCTTAAAGCTAAGTACTCTTATCTGCTGTAATCATGGAGGAACCTAAAACTCTGAGAAGTAAAGTGACTTGTCCAAAGTCACACAGCTAGGAAGGAGCACAGCTAGGGGGCAAAACCAGGTTCTGTGATTACAAATTCAATTATTTAACAAAAGTCCTTATAAAATCATGGAGTCAGGTATCAAAGAGGCTTTAAATTTAAAGGTCGTTTCTTCCAGTTACTATGTATACTAAGACAAAGTGTATGTTTTCAATACTGAATTCATTTTTCTTTCTTTTTTTCAAAATTTAAATTCAATTAGCCAATATATAGTACATCACTGGTTTCAGAGATAGTGTTCAGCAACTGTGTTGCGTAGAACACCCAGTGCTCATCATATCATGTATCCTTCTTAATGCACATCACCCAATTTTCCCATTTCCCCACCCAATTCCTCTTTAACAACCCTCAGTTTGATTCCCATAGCTAAGAGTCTCTCATAGTTTGTTTCCTACTCTGATTTCTTCCCACTGTTTTCCCTCCCTTTCCTTGTAGTCTTCTGCACTGTATCTTATATTCCACATGAGTGAAACCATATGATAACTGTCTTTCTCCAATTGACTTATTTCCCTTAGCAAAATACCCTCAAGTTCTATCCACACGGATGTAAATGGTAAGTATTCATCTTTTCTGATGGTTGAGTAATATTCCATTGTATACATATTTACACCACCTCTTCTTTATCCATTCATCTGTTGATGGACATCTTGTCCTCTTTCATAATGTGGCTATTGTGAACATTGCTGCTATGAACATTGGGGTGCAGGTACCCCTTTGTTTCACTACATCTGTATCTTTGGGGTAAATACCCAGTAGTGCAATTGCTGGGTTGTAAGGGCACTCTCTTTTTAACTTCTTGAGGAACCTAAATACTCTTTTCCAGAATGGCTGTACCAGCTTGCATTCCCACCAACAGCATAAGAGGGTTCCCTTTCTCCACATCCTCACCAACTTTTGTTGTTTTCTGTCTTGTTAATTTTAGCCATTCTGACTGATGTAAGATGGTACTTCATTGTGGTTTTGATTTGTATTTCACAGATAACAAGTGATGTTGAGCATTTTATCATGTGTCTGTTAACCATTTGTATGTTTGTTTGTTTGTTTGTTTGTTTTTGGGAGAAGTGTCTGTTCATGTCTTCTGCTCATTTCTTGACTGGATTATTTGATTTTTGGGTGTTGAATTTGATAAGTTCTTTACAGATCTTTGATACTAGCCCTTTATCTGAGTTGTCATTTGCAAATATCTTCTCCCATTCTGTAGGTTGCCTTTTAGTCTTGTTGACTGCTTCCTTTGCTGTGCAGAAGATTTTATCTTGATGAAGTCCAAATAGTTCATTTTTGCTTTTGTTTCCTTTGCCTTTAGAGACATGTTTAGCAAGAAGTTGCTGTGGCTGAGGTCAAAGAGGTTGCTGCCTTTGTTCTCCTCTAAGATTTTGATGGATTCCTGTCACACATTTAAGTCTTTGATTCATTTTGAGTTTATCGTTGTGTTTGGTATAAGAGAATGGTCCAGTTTCATTCTTCTGCAAGTGGCTGGCCAATTTTCCCAGAAGGATTTATTGAAGAGACTGTTCTTTTCCCATTTCAATACTGAATTCTATTAGAGTTTACAGGACAGTGGCTGATAGCCATTTTCAAATTGCTGATTTAGTTGAATGTTATATGTGTGCTCCTTATTTATGCTAATGACAGAAAAGACATCTTGAGTAAGTGAAACCTACATATAAATGAAAATTTAGGTTTTAAATGTTTGTGTACCTAAAGGTTTATACTTTGGAAGTTAACATAGTACAGTGGCACACGCGTGGAATTGGAGTCTGGGTTTAGATGCTGGTTTTTAAGTTCTGTGCCCTTAAGCTAGTTATCCAGTGTAAGCCTAGTACTATACTATAGGGTGGCTTTGGTAATTGTGTGAACTAGTGTACAATAAACACTTGCACTGTGCATAGATACGATCAGTACTGATTTGTCTTTCCTCATTTAATCTACAAGTTTTCGATCCTTGGACAAGACTTTGAAGATGGGAGACATGAAGGTGGTTTCGATAATATTAAATTATGCTATCAAGTAGCTTTATATCACTACCCAATCCTGCCCATGTTTCCCTTGAAGACTTCCCCCAGTGAAGTCTTGGGGTTGTATGGGTAACGTTGGAAATCCTTTCTGCTTATATGAGACTCTCGTATTTCTTGCAGCTATTTAGAAGTGGAAGAAAGATTGTTCTGCTTATCTATTATTGATTAACAAACCACTTAAAAATCATAAAAATTATATGGGGGCAGAAATTCACTTGGGGCTTGGCTGGATGGATTATTCTCCTCCACGTGGTATTGAGGACCCCTTGGTGGTATTTAACTTGTGGCCTGGGTGATCTGGGGTTCTAGAAGGCTTCGTTCATATATCTGGCACAGTGGTAGGTACAGTTAGAAGGCTAGGCCCAGGTGGGTCCTCCCCCCACACCTCCAACTCCCATGTAGTCTCACAACCTCTCCACATGGTCTCTCCAGCAAGGTAGTTGGACTTCTCCCACAGTAGCTCAGGGTTCTAAGATCAATGGTTCCAAGGGACAGGAAGTGGAGCTGCCTGTCTCTTACAGTCTGGGCCCAGAACTTGGGATATTTACTTCTAACGTATCCTATTAGTCACAGCAGTCACAGAGCCCTCCCACATTCAAGAGTAGGAGACACAGACCCTACCTCTTTGTGCAAAGATTGGTAACAATTTGTCATGAAAGCACTTGAATACCATATGCTTGAAGCAACTACATGTCAAAGGGGGCACAGTTCAGATTCAAATAAGCACAGTTATGTGCCAGATACTTTGTTGGAATAGTTGATTACTTGTAGATCAGCTCCTGCAGATGTTCCCAAGTGCTTCCGCATTCCATTACTTGGGAAGAGAAGTATACCTGGAATCTGCCCTTTACTTTCAGTTCTGTGAATCGCTTCATTATACTTTCACCTCACATTCATGATCTGGTGGAGATGTAATCCTTTACTCACATATTACTCAGATCTCTACATAACTCACCACTTCTGGGAAATCTTCCCTGGATAAAACAGGAATAGCCAGCTCCTTCTCTCTCCACTGGAGAGATGTGTATTGTGTCTTTAAAACTTTTCCAAAATTCAGAACAAAGAGAATTATTATCGGGAGGCACGCTCCAGTAAATTGCACTTTGTTAAATTAAAAAAAGAGACACACACACACACACACACACACAGTCCTCTTAGGTAACAGTGTTACACTTCAAAATTTTCAATTTAATTTATTTCTTAGTTGTTACAATTAGAGATACCTCAGATGCTAATAATCCTTTTTAGCAGGTTAGTTGCTCTCTCAGTAGCTTTGGAAGGTAGTAAGCAGCCACCAAAATTAATTATGTTTTAAGTTAATTATACATGCTAATTATAGTTAATTGTACTATATTTCAAAACTTAGAGGATATGTCTTAGTTCTTAATAGACATATTAAGTTCTTACCATGCATAACAGTTCTAGTTAGTGTTTTTGTTAAGATGAGAATAAATAGGAAGCTTATAAAAATGAAGCAACTAATCACTCTCCTTTTAAGTCAAAGTTCAATCACCCAGAAAAACCTAAATAGCTGATACATTTATGCTTCTTTGTTTCAGACTGCAGAGTACAAAAATAAGTGTACTTTGATTGTAAAACTTAGTGTATTTAGGGTAAACATGTCCCCAAACTCCTCTTATTGTCTTATGTATAAATGTACTTAAATATTACTGTCTCTAAAATGACACTGAGGTTTTACTCTAGTCATGAAAATTATAGAAATTTTTATTCTAGCCTAGAACGTGCTTTAGTACTAACCCAAGGGAATTAGGTGGCTATTTGTAAGCTAATAAAGAGTCCTTAAACTCCATTATACAAATGATGCACTGCCCCCTTTGTATTGGGTCTAATGGCTTCCCTCTTCAATAGAGCTGGATCCTTGGGCACACACTCAGGAGACATCCAATGGTTTAGAGGTAGATTGCTTTGGGGGCACTGGAGCAGCTGAGGGACTGAATTACACTACTGAGAAAGGAAAAAGGAGGACAGTTAAAATAAGACAGAATTCATCTTTGGAGGACATAGTGGCTGCAGACTGGCAGAATTTTCAACATCTCAGGCTGTGAGATGAAAACACATAATTTTGTGAAATTATTATTTCACATTAAATTAATTAATTAAATTAATAAATTATTATTTTACATAATTATGTGAAGACACATAATTTTCAGTTTTCATTTGTATTTTGGGGGTGCTCTAGAAAGCTTAGACAAAAATAATTAAATTCAAATGTCAAGTGCATTTTTAGCCAGCCCATTTACAGGAGATTCTCTGTTGGTGTAGGAACTGTTCTGATGTTCATTCCTTGAAGACTGCTGCTATTCCCTCCAGGTCAGGATGTAGGGGGAGGAGTTAGTGAAGAGTCCCTAATTTTACTTATCTCAGTCCCCATCTTCAAATGATTGAAAGCGTTTCAATCATTTTGAGTTTCCATAACGTTTGAGGAGAGCTTGGGGTGTTTGTGTGTGTTCTGGGCAGTGCCTGGCATTTTGCAAGGGACTGATGAGCAATCAGTAATGATAATCAGCACCTCTCCTTTGCCAGTAGACCAGGAAGATCGCTGCTATCCTCTCAGCAAAGAGCGAACTAATAAGCAGGGATTCGGGCCAACCTCTTCTTTCCGTTGCAGCTTCTTGTTATTTACTCTGGCTTAATGAATGGCCACCAGCTGGCAGACACAACAGCTTCATAATATTTGCATACAATTTGTTTGGGTCGGTTTTTCATTTCTCTCTCCGCTTGAAGCTGGGGTTACCCAGAGGAGAATTCAGGCAAACTCTGGAGACGGAGGAGAAGATGATTTCGTTTTCTAGTGATTTCTGGGAGGAAATTCAGGACGGGCAGGGTGAAATCGGGTACCATTTGGTTAAGGTTTAAAAAAAAAAAAAAATCATCCAGTGTGGGGGCCAGGTGGTTCTTCAGTGGGAGGGCCACGCAAGACGAAACCAGCTTTGGCGAAAGGGGGGAGAGGGAGAGAGAACGAGAGCAGGGCTAATGAATGAAGGGGATTCCGCTGAGCCTCCAAACCCTGTGCTCCCACCCCCCCACCTAGCTGCGGGACATTGCCTCGGGAGGAAAGCCCCGGAATCCCGAACCAGCCTCACGCTGAGGCTTACGGGAGCCCCCGGACGCGCGCGCGGAGGTCGAGGCGGCGGGCGCCTGTCCCTTTAAGGGGCCGGTCTCCGGGCACCGCCGGCCCAGACGCCGGGACGTGCCGGGGGCCGCCCCGCCCCGAAGCTGCCCGTTTCCTGCCGGGCGGCGCGACGGCACCTGAGCAACTGCGGTGGTGGCGGCGCCTCAGAGCGGGCGGCCCGGGCTGTAGTGCCCGTGCCGCCGCGTCTTCCCGGTCTCCTTTCCCGGCTGCGCAGAGTAAGGGTAAGCAGGCCGCGCCGGGCCTGGCGCCGGTCGCGGGGACCGCGGGGACCGCAAGGGGGGAGGGTTGTGCCAGCCGCGGTGTCCCAGGGCGGGCGGGAGGGCTGCGCCGGACGGGGGGCGCGGCCCCGGGGCCCGGACGCCGCCCGCTGCTTGCCCCTCCTCGCCGGTAGGCCTCGGGCGCTGGGTCGCCGCGGCGGGGCTCCCTCCGGGGCCGGGCCGCCGCGGCGGGAGAGTTCCGAGGGACCGCTTGGCCTCGCCGGGCCGCTAAGGGCCCGACCCCGGCTCCGCGGCAGCGCTGGCGGGCGCGGAGTCTCCTGGGGACGTCTCCCGGTGAGAGGTTGGCCGGAGAGGGCCCTGGGGTGACCGAGGCTCCTATTTTTAGCCGGGCCTGAGGGCCCCCAGGAGGAAGGCGGATTACCGCGTCCTCGGCCGGTGGACAGAGGGAGCCCGTCTCCGGCGGCGTCCCTGGGCCGGAGCTGGGCCATGCTTACGCCATGCTGGAATTTCAGTTCTCGCTGTCCCTCCGGATACTTAGGGAACCGGCGCTGGCCCCCTTCCCAGTGCTTCCTCCCACCGCCGTGTGCGAGTCCCCGGGTCGCGGTGGGGGGCGGTTGGGGCTAGGAAAGCGGCCTGAGGGGAGTTTGGAAAAATGTGGACCGCCCTCCAGCCGGGGGAAGTTATCCCTTCCTCTCCCCGAGGGGTGTGTCTTCCTTAGCGATTCCCCCTCCCCCTTTCGGTTTCCAACAATGAGATTTTTGGCGTTGGGGAGCTCCGCCGAAAATCAAACCGGCCCCCTAGAAAAGTCGTTCGGTAATCAGACACCTGGTGTGGGATGTGCAGCCCCGCACACACGTTTGTCGTGAAGGAGTGTGTGTGCACCAGAGACGGGGAGCTCCCAGCACGGGGAGCGGCATCCTAACCTCGTCCAGCAGCAGCTTGATTAGGTTCAAGAGCGGGCTGTTTAATTTTAGACATTCCTTCTCCCGGGAGGAAGGAGGAATCGAAATTCGTATTTGGGCCTGTATCAGAGAAGGATTCCATAGCAGACATGTGCATATGCACTGTCTAAAGAGCTGACTGTTTAAAGTTGTGGGTTTTTTTTTAGATGCTTTGTGGAAAGTCCTGAAGATTTTAGACACCCGTGCCTTGCTATAGATAAATACCTTGGGATGTATGAAACACTTTGAATTGAGTAGGAATTGATTTAAAGTTTGAGTTCTTGCTAAATTAGGTTGCACTGGTGCTACCTCACCTAGCTGGCGTCTCCAGGTTGGCTAAAACGGTTGCTAACAAGATTGGGATGATCTTCCCAAGAATAACAGAGTACTCTGGTAGACCTGCTTTGCTGTAGACTTTGGTATTTACTGTGTTCTCTCATAAACAAGCTCCCCCCTTCGCCCTTTGTCTTAGGATCTAACAAGAAGTAGCTGGGCTTATTGGTAGGTTCTAAGAAAAACATTAATTTCCCTCCGTAACATTGAATTAGAAATGAGTTTTCTAATTTTGCAGCATGAGCAGTCATAACAGTATCTGTCAGGTGTGCTTGGAGAATGAGGTGTTCTGTTTACCTTTCTGAGACTCCTACTGAAACTTAAAAGATAAGAAAGCATAATGAAAATTTTTCGTAAATGTGTTAAGCACTTTAAAATTATAAAGGATATCAAATATTATTTAACCTTTTCTTGATGACTCAGGGTCAGCAATATGGAGAACCATTTATGATTTTGTTCCCAATTTAGTATTTTTTGTATTTTTCCTTAACATCAGTGTCTCTTCTGCTTGATGATGTGTTTTCTTGGATCTCTCACTCCAAGTCTTCTTCCAGTTTGTAGGCCTTAATCTCCTTTGAGTAGGGAAAACATTTTAATAATTAGATGTTAAATAACAGTCAATATGGCTTTTCTAAAGGGCCTAATAAGTGAAGGCTTTTGAAGGACTGAAGGACTCATGTTAAAATTGTTACTGCTATTGAAGTAAAAATTGAATTTTACCTGAAAAGATATGGAAAGATGTATATTTAATTGAATGTTTATTCTAATTTTTGTATTGCAAAGAAAGTTTTAATCTAAAAGATCTCTAATGTTTCCAGGAAGGTTTTGGGTTTTTTAGGGATCTGATCTCTAATGTGTAATAAAGAAGTGAAGAGAAATCATGCTTTGCAGGAACATTAAAATATTTGAGGATGACAGCATCTTATAAGCTGCTTGTTCTTGTACTGTTTATGTTTTTAATTACATTGAAGGTAAATCCAGAGTATACTTAGAGGTTAGAAGCAAGTAACTGGTTTTTTATAAATGACATTGATTACTCTTATGCATAAATAGAGTTGGGTTTTACTGCTTTCTCTTCCAGTTTTTGTGAACATGACTTTGGATGTTCTGATCTTAAAAATGTAGTTCATGTGCAAATCAAAGGGAAAACATTGGTTTAGGTAAGAGTGTAAGCTACTTTTTCTATAAACAGAATGAAACGGGAAAAACTTAAGTACTGTGAATTAAGGAGTTTGATGAACTTAACTTGCTGTAGCTGAGCTGTAGAAAAAGAAATGATAATTTGTAATTGTTTGCATGCCAGGCTGTTCACTTGCTTTTTAAATATTTTTGGATCTTTGAGAGAGAGAGCAAACCATTTAGGCTTCCCCCTCACCCCTTTGGCTTTAACGTTGGAAGGATAGGCAAAATGTACTTTTAGTACTAAGCCTAGTTTTAGTAGAGACTCTGCTAGGAGATAGAGTATTCCTAGGCTATTTTTAAGAAATGTTCCACTCCTTTCGAAAAAGTTGTGATGTAGTATTTTATGTATCATCTTTACCACAGGTGGATTAAGAACTTTTAGCTTAAATCTGGTTTCAGCAAAGTGATTTGTACACTAAGTAGAACCCAAGTTAATTTGTTTATACTCTCCCCTCCTTCCAGGACATTGCTTTTTGGGTTTCTCTCCTAGTAATTGCTTTGCTCTTTCAGCCTTATGATTCATCCTCTACTCTTGAAGTAGAAGTGCTCAGTCCTTGGTTCACTTTTCTTTTTATACTCCCTTGGTGATCTCATCCAATGTCATGGCTGATGGCTTCCATATTTATATCTCCAGCCCAGGCTTTCCTTTTGTACTCCAGACAACCTGTTCTGCTTTTCCACTTGTAGGTGAAGTAGTCAACTCAAAGCTAACTTCCATTTTTCCCTTTAAAACTCCTATGGTGCAGTCTATGCCATCTCATTTGATGGCAGCTCTACCCAATATTCAGGCAAAAGAAAAGTTGCGAGTCATTCCTGACTAATCTCTTTTTTATCCTTTACACTTGGCATTCTTGGCTTTGTGTTATCTTGGAAATATATCCAGAATCTGGTCACTTCTTACCACCTGTATTGCTTGCTAAGTTGGTCCCCGCCATCTTATCTTTAGCCTCGAGTTTGGCGATTAGCCTCCTGAAGGAAGAAGCGTTCCTGCTTCTTCCCTAGCTCCCTTAGTCTTTTTCAAGCAGATCCAATCACTTCTCAAAACACTGCAGTGACTTTTCATTTGCGGAATAAAGGCTAAAGTCCCTATAGCCTGCAGTGCCTTATAGAATCTCCTCTTCCATATCCTTTACCTCTCAAGTTAGCTACTGCTCTGCCCCCTACTTATTTCTTTCCAGCCCTGTTTGCTGTCTTAAGGCCTTTAAATTGACTGTTGTCCCTCCTTGGATCATTTTTCCCTAAGATATCAGCATGGCCAACTCTCTCGTCTCCTTCAAATCTTTATTCTTCACATGTTTTTCAAAAGGTCTATCTTAACTGCTTTATTTAAAGCTGCACTCCCTTGGGATGCCTGGGTGACTCAGTCGGTTAAGCGTTCAGCTCTTGGTTTTGGCTCAGGTCCTCATTTCAGGGTGGTGATGCAGCCCCGTAGTGGGGCTCTAAGCTCAGTTGGGGAGTCTGCTGGAGATTCCCTCTCCCTTTCTTTCTCAAATAAATAAATAAATGAGTCTTAACAAAAAAATAAAGCTGCACTCCCCTACTTAATGAGTCTTGTATGCAGCTCTGTTTTCTCCATGGCACTTGCACCTTCCCATATACTATATAGTTTCGTTGTTAATCGTGTTCATTGTCTCTCCTCTCTGCCATACATACTGTACATACTGTAATGTAACCTTTATGAAGACAGGGTGTTTTGTCTGTTTTGTTTATTGATAGATCCTAAGGGTCTCGGATTTATTAAATAAGATATATTAAATATTTATTTAATAAATAAATATTTATTATTATTTGGATTTATTAAATCCAAAGTAAAGATTTATTAAATATCTGTTCATTGTAAGTGAATTAAATCCTTATCCTGCAGTTTCTTTCTGTGATGGATTCATTCTTGAACACATGGAGTTTTCAGTTTGCTCCTTACGCAGGAACAGAGAACAGAAGAAAAGTGGCAAGAGCCTTTGGGATTCCTTGTTGGAGGTAGTGATGTTAGAGTGCTAAGATCTTCTGGACCTTCCCTGTGCGATTAGGACCATTGGTTAGGTGACTTAAAAAGTTGGTTGAAGCAAGAACTCATATCTATATGTACCTTAAGTGTTTTTTTTTTAACTCAAAACATTTATTTTTGTCTTTTTATTTGGATCAGTCTCTGAGTAAGAGTTACTGATCTTTTTTCTGTAAATTATACCCTGGAAGCATTGCCTATGGTTTCTAGTATTGGTTTCTTTTTTTTTTTTTTTAAAGATTTTATTTATTTATTTGACAGAGAGAGTTCACAAGTAGGCAGAGAGAGAGAGGAGGAAGCAGGCTCCCTGCTGAGCAGAGAGCCCCATGCGGGACTCGATCCCAGGACCCTGAGATCATGACCTGAGCCGAAGGCAGCGGCTTAACCCACTGAGCCCAGGCGCCCCTCTAGTATTGGTTTCTTTAAAATGGAGTGAAAATCTGGGCTCTGGGAAACATTCCAAGTTAAAAATCATTCTAGATTTTCCTTTCATTAAGGCCTTCCAAAGGATGTAACTTAGTTTTTATAGAAATAACAGCTTCTGTTTTTAATCTTCTATTTAATGAATTTATAGAAATAAATGAGTATATAGGAGAGTAGACTGCTCTCCAGAAACATTTAGCTTTCTGTAGATATTAGCTCTTTTGTTTTTACAAAGGGGAGAAATGTCATTTACTGCATTGGAAGAGATCCTTGAAGATAGCTTCCATATTGAAAAGGTTTTGTTGCGGTATAGGATCCTAGCTGCCTACCATTACTTGAGGAAAATGTCCTTTATCCACATTTCTTTATTTTGACTGGTTAGTAATATTTATGATTAGTTATCAGAACTTATATGATTTTCAGTAATTGGCTATCAAGAGACCTGATATTCTACATTCTTACTGGAAAATGTGGGGCAATTATTACTTATTTTTGCTCATGAGTCATTTAAGTTGCCAGGGAAACAGTCTGGCCTGGTGTAATAAGCTGGAAGTCAGTACTTAGGAGACCTACACGTCTTAAACTTTAATAACTCCTAGGTTTTATGCAATTTTCTTTTTTCTCAGTACTTTATATAATGTTTGGTGTAATGGAAAAAGCATGGTAGGGAGTCTGAAGAGCTTAAGTTTGGTCTTGCTAGTTAGTACCACTTACTGTATGTGTGAACTTACTATCTTTAACCTGCCTAAGGTTCATTTGCCTTGCTTGTATTATCTTACTAGTTGCTACATAAGAGATAGCTAATTATTAGAGTACTGTAAGTCTCTGTGAACACTTTCTGTACAGTACCATATTTAATCCTTCTGAACAGTTTTATGAGATTGTTACTATTGGGTGGAAACTAGGGAGACAGGTTAAATAATTTGTCCAAAGAGCAGCAAGAGGAGGAACCTGAATGTGAACTGAGGTGTTCTGACCCTAGAGTCTGTCCTCACTCATTGAGCTGTTTTGTAAGTATGCCTTCTAAAAATAGAAAGCAGGAAGGAAAAGGAAGGAAGGAAGTGCCTGGTTGCCTCAGTTGGTGGAGTGTGGTCCATCATTGGTGGAGTTCAAGTCCCACAATGGGTGTAGAGATGTCTTAAAAATAGGGGTGCCCCCATGGGGCTTCCTGCTCAGCTAAGCAGGGAGCCCACTTCTTTCTCTCCCTCTGCTGCTCCATTTGTGTTCTCTCTCTCTTATATTCTCTGTCAAGTGAATAAATAAAATCTTTAAAAAAAATAAAAATAAGGCACTGTCCATGTGCAATTATCTGTTAGGTGTTAGAAAACTACATTAATGTTACACAGATTTTTTTTCTCCCAGAGTTAGAGGATTGGCTCTTAATGTTAGTGACTTAAATTTGAGAACTTGAAATTTTTTAAGTGGAGGAAATAGAAAAAGCAACTTTAAACCAAATGCCATAAAATGTTTTATGTAGAAAATAGATGGACTATGATTGTTCTGGATCCTAAGAAATTTTTTTAGTTTTAATTCTTTTGACTGTGTATTATGAGTTACTGCCATGTGATCTTGTAGGCATCGCTGAGTGGCTATATCAGAAAGGCCCAACCCTTACCACCCTGCCTAAAATACTCTATTCCTTGTCCCAGCCTTATTTTTCTTCATTGATCAGTTACTACCAACCATTATAGTATATGCTTATTTATATTGCTTGATAGCTGTCTCACCTATAAGAATATAGCGCTACAAAGTGGGAACTTTGTCATTTACCATGGAACTCTATCTCTGGTGGGTGGTGGTCAGTTCAATGAATGAATTGCTTGATTGAACATGATGAGGACTCACTGAGCCTTCTGCTTATCATTTGTGCCATTCTTCTCTGCTAGCAAGGCTAGTTGATTGATATGAAATCCCATGTAAAATGAAACCTCCAGAATAAGGGTTTTAGGGTTACTCTTGGGAGCGGAATGGAAAGCTTTTAATACACGAATTTTAGCAAAAATGTATCTGTGCCTAGTACCAGTTAACTTTGTTGATCATTAATGTGTTTTGAGTAAAATGTGTACATAATTTAGTGATTACATGTGTTTAGATCTAGTTGTCTTTGAAATAAACTAGAACAAGCTAAGCTGTACACTGAAAGCTCCCAAGTGTTCTGAGTGCTATGTTGCTGATTAGGATGTTTCCTTACTTTCTAAATATCTACACACAGGTTGAATTCATTTATGTTGCTTCTGACCTGTACTTAGTTTATTGGAAAGTCATGTTTATTTGAAATGTGCTCTAATTCTTTTTATAGTTTTCTTAACCTGAATGAGGTTGACTGACAGTTACGATTTCTGTGATGTGAATTTCTCATATCATTTGGTACTCTTCATTTCTAGATACAGTTTTCATGTACTGTGGTATATAAAACGTGGCTGGTGCACTGTTCGGATGGAAGTAATTTCTTTCAGTTTGACCTAGATGTTAACTGTAATTTAAGGTTAAATTGGATCCTTTGTAAAAGTGTCTTAGTTCTTTTGTTCCTTTGGTAGTTGCAGGTGGGGGAGAGTCCAAAAAATTACATTTAGTTTTAACCTGAACTGAGTCTTTCTGAATTGGAAATTTTTGGAGTACTTTTCAAGTAAAATACACACTTAAGATTAGCCTTGGAATTTTATGTAAAATATAACCCATGCATTTACCTTGTTTAATAGGGGTAAGGGAGAAAAAAAATACCTTATAAATATAAAATAACTATAAAATGGGCAAGGCTGCATTCTTGTCTGCTTGTCTGGCATTATTTATCTGGCATGAATTGAATAATTATATTCCATATTCTTTCAGTTTTATTTAAGCAAAACATCCCAGCAGCATTTCAAATAACATACTACTTTTTTTTTTTTTTTTAAGATTTTATTTTTTTAAGTAATCTCTATACCCAACATGGGGCTTGAACTCAAAACCCTGAGATAGAATCAATCACTCCACTGACTGAGCCAGCCAGGTGCCCCTAAAATAACATTACTTTGGTATAAGGAGTTTTAGTTACTACTTTGGGTTACTATATTTGATTTCTTAAGGTAGCTTTTTGGTAGGTCAAGAAAACCCTAGGTATTTTTGGTAAAGATTTAAGAAATTTCTTTATATTTTGAAGTATTTGCTTTTATTTTGGGGCATGGAGGATTTGTTTCAAAGTGTAACTTTCTAGAGGTATTTAGTGCTGTAGTAATTATATTGTATACATTTAAGAAGGGGGGAAGTATATACCTGTTTGTTAGTTTTAAACTTACGTTGACCTTTTTGTTCTTGTCATCTTTTTATTTTGTTGAAAGTTAAAACAAATATTGAGGGGTGCCTGGGTGGTTCAGTAGTTGAGTGCCTGCCTCCGGCTCAGGTCATGATCCTAGGGTCCAGGATCAAGCCCCATATCAGGCTCTCTTCTCAGCGAGGAGTCCTCTTCTCTTCACCTCCCTTCCCTACCATTCCCCTGCTTGTGCGGGATTGCTTGCTCTCAAATAAAACAAATACTGTATGATTTGGATGTACAAGAGAATATAGAATGTGTCTGTGCAATTTAAAGATAAAATACAAAAGAAGTGACCTTGTACCAAATACCTGTGTACCTTTCATTCAACTTTATTTTAAAAAATTTTTCTTTTAAAACTAAGTACATAAAAATAGTATTTATAAGATATATGTAAGATACAGAGTAAGGATACAGTGAACAGCCTTGTACCTAATCCGCGGTTCAGAAACATTATCCTAACTTTTGATTCCTTTTGGTGCTTTTCTGCCCCAGAAGTAACCATTTATATTTGCTTTTTTTTCTTTTTGTAGTTTTGCCACATATATTTTTATACTTTTATACCTAAAATATTTTTTTCTGTTTTGTATTTGAACTTTTTGTTTTGTTTGTGTGAATATTTTTCACTTAATTACCTGTTCATGGGCATTTCAATTGTTTCCACTTTTCTTTTGCTGTTTAAAAAAATGATGCTGTGAACACCCTGCATAGGTTTTTTGGTACACTTGCATACATAAATGTCTCTAGGATAGTGTTTTATTTATTTCTTATTTTTTAAAATTTTTTTCCCAGGATAGTGTTTTGAAAAACCTTTTTGTTACTACTTACTGTAATAAATTTTATATTGTGAGACTCATTACGCTATCAGATGTGCCACATCTGTAACAAAAAATGTTCAAGAAAAGGTACCTATGTGATGCTAGTCCATTTCATTAAAAATAAGAATATTGATTAAGACCCACTAAGTTGATTTTTGCTACCCACTAATGAGCTGAAATTTGCAGTTTAAGCATATTGTTTTGGAGCACCTGTTTACACTAGGAATGAGATTGCTGAACTGTTGGAGGGGGTGCATTTTCAGCTTTATTAGGTACCACCAAAATGTTTTCCAATGTCGTTGTACCAGTTTATTTTTTCCCCTCACTAATATATACATGTGTTGGCTCATGTTCTTGCCTATACTTGATAATTGGCAAATGCTAAAGTTAGAAACCCTAATGAAATGATAACTTATAGTTTTTACATTTCTGCTTCCTGAGAAGAAACCTTTTTTCTAATGTTTGCTGGCTATTTTTTTCCCCTTCTCTCGGTATGGCTGTTTATTTTTCTGTTGGGATGTTTTTGTTTTTGATAGGAGTTCTGTATATGTTCTGAATATTCATTCTTTGCTGATAAGTATCACAAATGCCTTCTCCTACTTCGTGTCTCATACTTTTTTTTCTTTGCCTTATATGTTATCTTAGTAAACGTTCAGAATTTTAATTTAGTTTAATTTATTAGTATTTTCCATTTACAATTTATACTTTGTGTCTTAAGAAATCCTTCTCTACTTCAAGGTTATAAAGATACTCTTACACATCCTTTTATGTCGCCTTTCACAATTCTTTGCTTGGAATTGAGTTTTGTTCTCTTTTAATGCTACTGTTTTCTTTTCTCTAAAATTTTATTGATCAGCATTTGTTTGGTTTTTTTTTTAAGGCTAAAATGCGTGAATTTACTAGATACTTTGAAGTAAGTCTTTGAGGTACTAGTTTTTATGCAGTGTCCACAGCTTGCTTTCATAGGATCGTAATTATGTAAGAATGTTCAAGTATGGATAGAGTTTAAAGTATAGGTAACTTTGAAGTCTACATTCCCATGCGACTTTATAAGAGATTTGAAAACATTTTAGTGATGCCAGTGTTTGCATGTGGTTTCCTTAAGTTACAGACATTGTTGTGAAGCAGTCTGGTTAATTATTTCCTTAAGTAGCAGCAATTTGTGCTTGATATTTTGCAGTTTCACCACAGTGCATTGTAAGTGTGGACAAACTTCTTTATATCCAACTAGTACTGAGAGTAATTACATATACTGTGAGGAATCTGATCTTCAAGTTAGGAAAATTCTCAGCTCTTTAAATATGGCTTCTGTTATTTTCATTTCTCTTTTGAAAGACCTAAGTTGGGGTCTTAATTGTTATTTCGGTTTTTTTCCTTTATTTTTCTATGCCACATAATTTAGTACTATGTAGCAATTACCAATACCTCTCTATTCAGTGTAGACTATCTTCTCTGTTGAGTCTCTATGCTATTATCTACAGTTTTCTTGGATTTGGAGTTGTTTTTTCATACATACCTGTCTATTTGAATTCCTTCTGGTTTTCTATAATCTTTTGGCTACTTTAAAGGAGTCTCTTATCTCTCTGACATCTTCAACATGTTCAAATTTAAAAATCTTTGTGAAGACTATTTTGTAAAGCTTGTACCATTTGGTGTTAATTTTTTTATTAGGCACCCCACCCGTCATTAAATTTCTTCTGTGGTTTGAAATTTTGGTTTGTTGGGCTTATTTTGAGTGGAGAGTTTTTAAAACTTTTTTTTTCCATCAGTGCTAACTCCCTTTACCCCTCTTTCCAAGTTATTTAGTTTCTACGAGGTCCACTGCCTCTAGATGCAGTTAAAAAAAAATAGGCAAAGTGGATAGATGTTTTTAATATGCAATCGTGTACTAAGAAGGAGATGGTTATATATATTGCTCTTACTAAAAGAATGAAGTCTAAAAAAATGATGACTACTTACGGGGAAAGAAGCATAGTGTAGAAAAGCACAAGGGTATATTCTATGCTTTGAATTTTCCTTTTTCTGAAGACTTGACTTTGGAGCCGTTTAAATATTTTATATAATTATTAAACAAAAATCTAAAAATCTGTAAAAGTAAAAAGTAAAATGAAACCACTGAATCTTTCTTGTATTTGCTTGCTGGATGCCAGAGTGAACTATGCCATATGACTTTAAAACATGGTACTTGACTGTAAGTCCTAGTTAGAATATACTCTAGGAAGAGATTGGAGGAGGGATGGAAAAAAAAAAAAAGAAAGAAAAAAAGAAAAACAAATCTTCAACTATTATAATCATAATTTTGGTAGTAATGTGTACATTGTTGTTCCAGTACTGAGTAATGTGTGCATTGTGGGCTAAATGAAATGAGCAATTACATTGGTATTACTGAAAATGGATTTTTAACATTGTTGAAAACTGATGTAGTGTTAAGGTCAGTGAAATTAAGTAAAAAAATCCCATAGTACTATATTTGAATGAAAGGATCTGTATGAGTCATGCAGTTATTTACCTTATTAAAGATGTGTACATTTTCTGGCCCAAAAGACCTAGAAACAAAGATCAAACCCAATAGCAAAAAACACTTCTGCTGCTTATATTGTGGTCTTCAAGTACCTCTCTCAATAAAAGTAAACTAGTGTTTAGAATGGGCATTTTCTAAGGCAGGAATTGTATGAGATGAACCTACAAATTAATGATTAATTTCTGTGTTACAATATTACTACAAGTTTAGAAACAACACATTTATTATACAATACACATTCAAAACAAGACACATTATTATACTACGGTTTCTGTGGGTCAGAAGTTGCTTAACTGGGTCCTCTGCTTAATTGGGTCTACATTGTTTCACAGAGCTGCTATTATTGTGTTCACCAAGGCTGGGACCCTACCTGAAGGTTAGCTGGGGGAAGATCTGCTTCCAAGTTCATGTGGTTGTTGACAGCTTTCAGATCCTTGAAGATTGCCCAAGTAAAAGCCTCACTTTGTTGCTGGTTGTTGTCTAGGGAGCTGTTGTTACCTCCTTGCCATATGGCCCTCTCCATAGGCAGCTTACAACATGGCAGCTTGCTTTTCAAAGCCATTAAGGGAGAGAACGCGTGTCCTAGTAACATGGGTTACAGTCTTAGGTAGTGTAATCATGTATATGTAAGGTGACTGAGATCATGTCACTTTGCCCTCCTTTATTAATCAGAAGCAAGACATAGGTCTCCTGCACACATAACAGGAGGAGATTGCACAAGGGTGAGAACACCATGAGGCAGGGGCCGTGGGGAACTCTAGAGTCTGTTTGCCACAGCCTAGAACCTATCCGAAGCAACAGAGAGGCCGCAAACTATGACGGTAGTATCAAAACAACCCAGGAGCCATCCTGAATAATATCTCATTGGCCAGAAAGGGGGGGAATTTGAACATCAATGATAGTAATTAGTGATTCGAGACCAATCAAATGTCTAACCTGTGAATTCAAGATACTAAAAAACATTTAAAAAAAACCCTTTAATTAGTTGCTATTGGGCCAGCTTATTATTTTGACAACTGATACATAAAAAAATAAACATTTGTCTTACTCATATGATTTATGTCTCAGGGTAACCAAATAGAGCAGGAGAGAAATTTCTATGGATGTATTCTACCTAACCAAGAAAGAATAATGGAATACCACCATTTTGTATCTCTTAATAATGTCTAGGCAAAGATCATCAATGGCTGCTATTGTCACTACAAAGGGGGAGACATCTGGACATTAGATACATACTTTATGTATGTATGTATGTATTTTTATGCCATAATCATACACTCAAGTCATAATCCTGAATCTGACATAGCCTTTATTATTATTATTTTTTTAAAGATTTATTTATTTGAGGCAGAGAAGAGAAGGAGCAGAGAGAGAAACTTAAACAGACTCATGCTGAGCACAGAACCAGATGTAGGGCTTGATCTTACAACCCTGAGATAGGGACTTGAGCCGAAATCAAGAGTTGTCTCTTAACCAGCTGTGCCACCTAAGTGCCCCCTGATATATATATATATTTAAGTGTATATTAATATATATGTATGTATACACACACACACAAACACACACACACACTCTTAAATGTGTATTCCTTCTAGATTTTATTGCCCTTCTAGAATTGGAAGTTTCTAATCTTTCAATAGTTTTTGAAAATTCTCAGTTATTATCTCATCAAATACTACCTTTCTTGATTCTTTTCTCGCCTTGAATTCCCGTTTGACCTTCTGGACCTTTTCACATTCTTTCCTTTGTGTCTATTAGTTTTTCTTTCATGTTTTCTCTAATGTATTCTTTTGTGCCACATTATCAGTTTTGATGAGATCTTTCTGTTTTATTATTCTTTATCATTATCAGTCTGTTTAGTTTTAAAAGTCTGTGTATCTGTATGTATACATATGTAAGGATGCTTATACACAATTTCTTCTGTTCTTTCTAATCTTTTTGGTCTTAAAAGAGTTTTCTTTCTTGTATGTGATTTCTTTTGTGCTTCTAACAAATGAAAGTTTTTGTTTTTTTTTAATACTCTCTCACATTATTCTGTTTGGAATTCTTGGAGGTATAATCCCTGTTTTGTAAGTTCACTTTCTGGAGGAATGTAAATACTGTACGGTGTAGGCTTAACAGGGTAGAAGAAATTTTTTCCCAGCGGATTTCAGGACGTTGGCACCATTTTTGTGTTATTTTTGATTGAAGGGGTGGGAGTGTTCTGGACTGGCAGAGACTGTGGATGCAAATCTCAGAACCCATGGTTATAAAAATCTTTATGAAAACTTTCTGTTAGCTTTTGAATGGTAGGAAAAGTGGGGCAAGCTTTCCTTTTTCTTGTGTAAATATGGGAATTTCTTCCTCTTAATTAGCCTTTGCTGACTGTGGAACCCTCAAAGTCTCAATTTTAGTACCTAATTTCCACTTCCCCAAGTGCAGTTCATTGTCTTCTGTCTTTGCCTCAAATGGCCATTAACACTTTCATTTCCTATTTGATTTTCCCCCTTCCTTAGGAGTTCCCTTAAATACCAGAAGACGTGCCTGTTTTAGAGCAAAACAATTCTTGTTATATTTAATTGGAAGAGTGTTCATAGTGCTACACATGGATTCCTCAATTTGGTTTTTAAGTCATAAATAAACTCGTAATTTAAAAACAATTAAGTTTAGGGCTCCTGAGTGGCTCAGTGGGTTAAGCCGTTGCTTTCGGCTCAGGTCATGATCTCAGGGTCCTGGAATCGAGTACCGCATGGGGCTCTCTGCTCAGCAGGGAGCCTGCTTCTCTCTCTCTCTCTCTCTCTGCCTGCCTCTCCATCTACTTGTGATCTCTCTTTGTCAAATAGATAAATAAAATCTTTAAAAAAAAATTAAGTTTAAATTATGTTATAAAACTAATGTATGCATGATGGGAAAATATAAACATTCTGAAGGATAAAAAGTGAAAAGTTACCAAAAAAAGTATCCAGAAATCACCATAGAGTTAATGGTTTCTGATGTTTCCTAGGGGTTTTCTAAGCATGTATGAGCATGACTCTGTCACGTGAAAGGTAATTTTCTCTCTATACTGCTCTGCAACTTTTTATGTGTTTTTGACTTATGTGCAATATTTCTTTCAATGTCTTACCATATTACATGTGAAACTCTATTACAGGCTTATTTAGTCATTTCCCTAATGCTGGACATACAGTTCTTTTTGGTTTTCACAGAGCTACATTGCTAAGTGAGCACTGTTGGGTATGTCTTTGTACTTGTGTGATTAGATCTATATAATATGGATGTCTGGTGGCTTTTCTGGAGTAGGAATTTTTTTCTGTCAAAGAGTATGCACTATTTTTATACTTAATGATTTCCCCAAATTTCTCTCCAAGGAGATTACACTATTTATAATTAAAAGCTAAATGAGAATATTGGTTTTCATACTCCCTCTTTATGTCTGATATTTTAGGCAGCTTTATCAGGATATAACACACAATAAACTGCAAATATTTAAAGTGCACAATATGATAAATTTTGATGTGTAAAATTTGATGTGTACATAGAAACCACTACAGTCATGATAATGAACATATATGAACATATATGCATCACCTCCAAAATTTTCCTTGTACCCCTTTGTGATTCCTCATTTTCACATTCTCTTGCCCTGCCAGTTTAAGTAGAAATTTGCATTTCTTTAAATTGACTGAGGTTGCATTTAAAAAAAAAATACATTTATTGTATATATTTGTTTTCCCTTGAGAACCTTCTTAACATGTCCTTTGGGTTTATCTTTTTCTCACATTTTAAGTGATACTTGTAAGTTAGGGCAGTCAGACCTTGGTCATTTTTTTGTGATTAGTCACTTTTCTTTTGCCGTAAAAATCTTTAATTTTTCTAGTCAGCTTTCTCAGTCTTTTCCTTTATGGCGCTTGGTTTTACTTGAGACACAGAAAAGCCTTTTTCAAAACAGGATTATTTAAAATGCAAAGAAATACACTTCTGTCTTCTAGTTATGGTTTAATTTTTTATCCTTTAAAACTTTGATCCATATATTATTGAGGTGTGGGGGACTTATTTTCCTATGAAAATGGCTGTCATTTGTGTTAGTACTGCTTATTAAATCTATTTTTTATGTATTGATTTGAAATGGCCTGTCAATTATATACTAAAGTTTTCATATGCATTTGGTCTATTTCTTCTGTGTTTATTTGGCTGTTCTTGGGCAAGTTTTAAAAATTCTTGTTTCCTACTAAGTGAAGCTTTTTCAGTAGTTCCCTCAGTCTTTTTGGATAGTATTTGACATTCTTGTCTCATCATTTGCATTTCATGTTTGGTTTGTGAAATGATGTTTTTTTTTTTTTAGTATTATGCCTTTCCTGGGAACAGGCAAGAATAAATATAACATTTTATCATTTTAGTATTCTCATTGTTGAGTGACCTAAAGTGATGAACAAAACAGGCTGATAAAATAACTCTTAGATGCAACTTTTTAACACTCTAATCAGGCTTTCCTAAGGGATGACAGGTTTTGAAGTAGATTTTCTGTTTGCTGGTAAATTGAATTAATACCAGACATTAGAACTACTTTTTGGTGGTGGATTGCACCTGTTTCGTGATGTTAGGTAGGAGTAGGACCTTGGGAGGAGGTTATAGGGAGATAAAATTTTGGATCAAAACCAAGAAAAATGTTCTAACAACTTTCTGAGGCTATAAAAGGGGCTTATGGGAAGTGCTCGTCCTAGGTTTTCAAACAGAGACTCACTGACCATTCAGGTGGGTCCAATCTTTGAATGGCTAATTGGATTGGATGGCTCTCTCTAACCTAAAAGTCTAGTGAAAAGGTAAAGGTAGGGTTCCTGGGTGGCTCAGTTGGTTAAGCAACTGCCTTCAGCTCAGGTCATGATCTCGGAGGACATCAGGCTCCCAGCTCCATGGGGAGTTTGCTTCTCCCTCTGACCTTCTCCTCTCTCATGCTCTCTCTCAGTGACTCTTTCTCAAATAAATAAATAAAATTAAAAAAAAAAAAAGGTAAAGGTAAATCAAGATTATAGATGTTAAGAGAAGGAAGTCTTCTGTATATGGTATAGCTATTTTACAATTATATTACTGATGTGAATTTTATGTCCTAATGTTCACTTTTGAGCAGTTTTGATGATTTATGTTCGTGTCTTTGGAAACTATGTATGGATGAAATACTGAGTATTTAGGGGTGTCTGGGTGGCTCAGGTGGTTGAATGTCTGATTCTCAATCTCAGCTCAAGTTTTGATCTTGGGGTTGTGAGTTCAAGCCCTGCATTGAGTTCCATGCTGGACATGGAACCTATTTGAAATACTGTGTGTTTAAAGTGTGCTTTTGGTATTAAAGTTTTTGATTTGTTTTATTATCAGAAGTTAGATTTCTTTACAGAATAAACTTTTAACAAGATTACCACTTATGGAGGTTTTATGCAATGGTGTTTCCTGAGAAAATGGACTAGTTTGGGCTTGATGGTTAAACAGAAGTCTGAAAGATACTGGCTTAACGTTCAGCACCTACCAGCTATGCAGATCCTTTTTAATTTCTTGAAGAAGCTGTTCAGACGGATTTATCTATTCTTGTATTTTTTTAAAAAAAGTAAGCTTGGCTAAAAGAAAATATAGAAGCTTCATTATGTATTGTGACATAATATCAAATGGAGAAATTAAATTTTATTACTCATCTCTGGCATTAGTTGAATTTGTTTCAGATTGGAGTAGCAGTGCCTTAGAATGGGTATTGCTTCAAATAAGTTAAGAGGTGTGTTAATAAGGTATGAGTCACAGAAATAACTGTGTGTTACAGTTTAAAAGAAGAAATTACACCACAGCTTTGAGATTTCAGTGTAGTCTATAAAGTTAATTTTAGAAAAGCTGTTGTAAATGGAATTCCCATGTCAGGCAATTCAGTGTTTCATTTACTAGATTATATTTTAGTAACTTTGAAATCTTTTCATCTTATTTTAAAAGATGAATTTATAGTTTTATTGTGGATTCTGGGGCCATTATGCTTTTGGTGTAGCAACTGACTAGAGAATGGAAATTTAGATGAGTTTTTATATTTTGACGGCCAGTGGCTAATGGCTTCGGTTTTTCTCATTGGTGTCTTTTTCTTATTGATATGTAGAATCAAGTGGTTTTTTAAAAAAAAAAAAAAAAAAAAAAAAAAGACGTATTTATTTATTTATTTATCTGACAGAGAAGTCACAAGTAGGCAGAGGCAGGCAGAGAGAGAGGGGGAAGCAGGCTCCTTGCTGAGCAGAGAGCCCGATGTGAGGCTTGATCTCAGGACCCTGAGGTCATGACTAAGCCAAAGGCAGAGGCTTAACCTGCTGAGCCACCCAGGCACCCCTAGAATCAAGTTTTAAAAAATTATTACTGCAGGTACAATACAGTTGTGAACTTTTAACCATACACAACTGTACAGAATAAGGTGAGTCTTTTATTTCTTGTGTTTTTTTAGTACTTTATACATTTTCTTAATGTTTAAAAATTTAATCTGGTGTCTTCCTTTGATGTAAATGATGCAGCCTTTATTGACTTGGAATAACATACAGTAAACTAAATATTTATCTATTTGGTTCCATCTTAGATTTGGATTCTGTTACTGTCCTTTTATCTGTACCACACTGCAATAGACTGTTGTTACCTCCCTTTGTTAGATAGATTGTTTCCTATGTCATAGAATTCTGTTAATGTGTACATGGAAAGTACTCTAGGATTTTAGGAGAAGGGAGACTAGCTGTAGGAATGGTACTTGAGCTGTAGGAGTGGAACTACATGGAGGTTCGGGTTTGGTTTTTATGGTCTGATTTATTGGTACTATATGCTTAACTTCCTCAGCAAGAGCACGAATTCATTTAAAGTCAGCAGATCAGTTTGTGAACACTGCTAAAGCATTTTCCATTCACATTTTTAAATTTAACTGGACAGTCAAATAATTTACCAAGAATAAAAAATTAACAATATAATTGTTAATTATGATTGTTAACTGAAAACAGTGTTTTCAGTGGGACTTCCAGTACCATCATTTTTATCCTTACTTTGGACTAATAACTGTTCCCCATTTCGTTAAGAAAATGGCAGCATTGTGGAAGAGTGTTTCCACAAACTTCTGTACCATATCTATCCCCTTGCCTGTATAGGTGCCTATGGACTCTTCATTCCTTCTGTTTTTACACAAGTTTATGCTTCCATCTAAGACCACTCTCTCTGCTTGTACACCAAACCCTATTCTTGCCCTTTGAAAACATTGCCCTTCATTCTCCTGCAAGACCAATCTTTGCTTTCTACTGGATCATCTTTGTCAGTATATTAACGTGCTGTAATTTCTTTCTTCTATTTTAAAAATCAAACTCTCAAGCTCATATTTCCTTCTAGCTTCCATTTCATTTCTATAATCTCTTCATAGAAATTCTTCCAAAGAGTTGTGTCTACACCTGCTGGCATCCTCACTTTTGAATTCATTTCAGTCAGGTTTTCATCACAACTACTGCTTTAGCCAAAATCAACACTGAAGTCTCTGTTCCTAAATCCAATAGTCACTTTCTAGATTTCATTGTACTTTATTAAAGATGCCATTTGGTAATATTAATCCATCTCTCCTTCTTCATACACCATTCATTTAGCCACCAGGGTAGCATGATCTTGATTTTTGTTAATTGACTTTAGGTATAATTCATGTGCTGAATACTCCTAAATTTGTATCTCCAGCTTGCATGTCTCACCTGTCACCCACTTTTGTTTAGCTGTCTCCTAGACATCTCCACCTGTTTAAAACCTATCTCCTGATCTTCAACCCCAATCTTGTCCTTTCCACATTTCCTTCATCTCAGTAAAGGGCAGTTCTGTTGTTTTGGTGTTGTCTAAAATCTTTGGAGTTGACTTTTTTTTTTTTTTTTTGCTGATTCTCTCATACCCCACAGTTTAGTCCTCAGCACATCATCTTGTCTTTACCTTCAAAATGTATATAATTTAACAACTTCTTATTAATAGTCCCCATGCCACCAACTTGCCTAGCTAGACATGAAGAGTGTGTTAATCTCCTCCATCACTTTCACTATGTTCTAAGAGTTGCCTTTTCCCTGTTTGTTGTTCCACCTAAGTGTCCCTGTCTGCATTAACTTAATTTACTCTCATCAGATCTCTTTGGCCTAGCGAAATAGTAATTTTATTTTTTTAAAAGATTTTATTTATTTCTTTGACAGAGAGATCACAAGTAGGCAGAGGGGCAGGCAGAAGGAGAAGGAAAAGCAGGCTCCCTGCAGAGCAGAGAGCCCGATGCAGGGCTCAATCCCAGGACCTTGAGATCATGACCTGAGCTGAAGGTAGAGGCTTAACCCCCTGAGCCACCCAGGTGCCCCGAAATAGTAATTTTAATTGGCTTCCTTGTATCTATGTTTTATGTATCCATTGGATTTTAAATTTTATATTTTTATTTGTAAATGTTCTGATTGACTCATATCTACCCAGTTAACTTTTGGTAGTTTCAGTTCTTTTCTTATTTTCCCAATTCCCTCTTACTTGTGTATGTTGTAATCTATTGGTTCCAGTATCTTAAATTTTTAGGGATCTAATTCCTTACTTTGTTTTTGTTGCCTATTGCTCATGGTGGCTTATCTTGTGTTCTGTCATTTTGGATTGTGAACTCTTACTTGGATGACAGTCTTTGGGTATCTTGAGGAGCCTAGCTTGAGAGAGCATTCCACCAGAGAGGGTGTGTGCATTTATTTCTGGCCACAGGCACTGTGGGCACCACCACCTTGGGACCACTTAAATTTTTTGGCTTCATAGTCCAAGATATGTGGGTTTTTTGACCTTAAGAGCTTTGTAAAAAAAGACCCCTGGAGCCAGGGCAGAAGGGGACCAAAAGTCAAGACTCTCTTTCATTTTAGTGCTTTATTCTACTGCTATTCATTGGTCTTAATTTATTTTGGCTTAGGATATATTTGGACTGTAACGTGCAGACTGTATTTGAAGGTTAGCAACAACACAATGCCTACTCTTAAATTTTAGCAAGAAGAGTTTGGAAAAATTATAGATACTTCTGTTGTGGAATGAAAATCTGATTAAATACTTACCTACCAATAATAGACTTTTTATCACTGTACTTTCCATAAACCATTTTTCATAAAAAAATTAACTTGGTCATTTAAAAAACGTAAGATGTTATTATGGGTTTAAAGGAAGGGAGACATGGTATGAGTAGTGGCATGTTTGGAATGCAGATGATTTAGATTCAGTGCAACCAGGTTACAGATCTCTTTTTTGCTTATGAACAGTATTTTTATAAAGAACCTGTAGTAAGAGCTTTTAGTTTAGGCTTCATAGTTACTTACAGAATTATAGCTATGTTGTATACTGAATAAAGCTCCTATAAGCTACTTTGAGTGTCTGTATATATTTTAAAGGTATGTTCATTTAGTTGTCCAGATAGTATTGATTTATATAGGAACTTTAATGAAATTTAGTATTCCTAGGTTGAGAACTATCTTTCCCTCAATTGATTGCTTTTTTACGAATGTGCCTGCTTACTACTATGTTTGGTGTATATCAATGGAAAAAAATTGACTTTGAATTTCTTTGAATTTTAGTCTAAATGTTGTTGTTGTTTTCCCAGTAATTCTTTGAGTCATCCCAGTTAACACAATTTTATCAACTTACGAGCAGAATTGATAAAAAAAAATTTTTTTTTTGGATACCCTTTGTTTTAAATCTTTTTAGGTTAAAGAAAATGATGGCAGAAATAAGAGTAACTGAAATGCTATGGTGTTAAGAAAGTAGAATTTAAAATCTAATATTTACTTGAAATTCAGTAGTATACTGATCAAATTCTTTTCGTTTTCCCTCCTTATAACATGTAACCAATTCCTTTTTATTTGTGCTTAAACCTTTAAGAGTATAATGTGCATTCAAGATGGTTACTTAAATTTCTGTTTTAATGTAGAAGGATTTAAAACTTGAACACTTATGCGGGGGTTAGAGGCAGTCAAAAACCCACATTTAACTTGACTGCTTCAAAACTTAACTACTAATAGCCTATTGTTGACTGGGAGTCTTCCTAATGATAGTTAACATGTTTTGTGTAATCTACGATTATATACTGTATTCCTACAGTTAAAGTAAGCTACAGAAAATAAAATATTATTAAGATGATCATAAGGAAGAGAAAATACATTTATAGCACTGTTGTATTTATCAATAATGGAAGTTTATGTATTGAAAAAAGCTCTCATAATCTGTGCAGTTCAAACCTGTGGTGTTCAAGGGTCATCTGTACATTAAATATATCTGTAATCTTACTCTAAAAAGTGATTCTCATTTTTCAGTATAATATCTGGTTATATCTATATGTATATAATTGTGCTCAACATAATTTTTAGCTTTTTTGTTAATGTAATATATTTTGCTGCATTACACTGTCTTAATTATTTTTAAATGGTGTGATTTTTAAAGATTTATTTTAGAGATAGTGAAGGCAGGAACACTAGGGGAAGGGGCAGAGAGAGAGGGAGAATCTCAAGCTGATGCTTCACTGAGCTCTGAGCCAGGCTTGATCTTACCACCCTGAGGTCATGACCTGAGCAAAAACAAGAATCTATCTATGTTCAAGGGACTGTGCCACCCAGGCATCCAAATGGTGTGATGTTTTAAATGCCTGATGTTTCTGTAGATGTCCTACACTTAGATAGTTTTGTTGCTTTACCATTATAAACAGTGAATCTGTTATTATGTATATAGTTTTATCCTTTTTGATTAAGTGATTTGGTTGAAATTATAATAATTGTTCCTCAATTTTATTTTTTTATAATTTAAAATGTTAGGTTTTACATTATTAATACAAAAAGAATGTTAAGTCTTCTGAAAAGTTTACAAGATTTAACTGAGTAACGGAGTTCAATTTTTGTATGAACAAATTAAGTTATAAGGACTGGTAAATGGAATCTTAAAATTATTTGATTACCATTCATAATATATATTCAGATGAAACGGAATTTTAAATATTGTTTCTCTGTTCTGATGACCTAAAAAAAATTCTAAAATTCTAAGACCTTTATTGGTAGGGCAGGGATGAAAACTCTCGTCTCTTATTTTAGAGCAGGATTTTAAGCGTGGGATTCCTGTATACTCTTTAAGGAGGCCAGAAACCTTTTGTACACCTTAGCATATTAGACTTTTTTTTTAAGACTTTATTTATTTTTCAGAGAGAGAGAGCAGTAGAGAGAGCAAGCACAAGCAGGGGGAGCGGTAGGCAGAGGGAGAAGCAAGCTCCTCATTGGGCAAGGAGCCTGATGTGGGACTTGATCCCAGGACCATGGGACCATGGGACCATTACCTGAGCCGAAGGCAGATGCTTAACGACTCACCAGGCATCTCTGCATTTTGAGGAAGTGGACTGGTCTTTCTTCAGTTTTTTTTTGGAGGATTTTAGTCTAAATAAAATATTAAGGCCACTGGTATGGAATACCTTTTGAGAAGAGTTTGAGCTACATTTCTTATGATCCAATGGATATCTCATTCCTGTCTACCATTGACTGTTAATTACATTCAGGTTAGAATCTGTTAAGGCTTAAGGAATGATTAGGTTTGAAGTTCATTAATATTACAAAGGGAATAGTGAGGAGAAATTATTGATGCTGGTGAATTTTGCTGTCATCTCAAAACCCGAGTTGCCATTTGTCTCTGTGTTTTATGAACTCAACGAACATTACATTGAGTTGCATATTGTGGACTGAGAAAATTTTAGCAACTTGATTCCTGTCACCCTGAGCTAAATTAACTTTGTCTTAACTTCTCCTGCCCCTTCCTTTTATTTTTCCATTGTATTCCCCTGCCCCCACTTTTGCTCTTATTTGTATTTCTCTGGATTTCATTCCCAGTCGCTTTTTGCCTCTTTTCTCTCCTTAAATTACTTTTTTTTTTTTTTTAAATTTATTTATTTGAGAGCATGTGTGTGCTTGCACTTGAGGGGGGATAGTGAGGGAGGGAATCTCATCCAAGTTCCTGCTGAGCTGCTTGATCTCATGACCCTGACTGAGCTGAATCCAAGAGTTAGATGCTCAACTGGCTGAGTCACCCAGGTGCCCCTCTCCTTATATTACTCTTCTACCTGTGTATGTAATGTGAAGTTTCTTATTTTGATTTTCATTTGTTTATTATGGATATTGTAGTACTTATTTGCCAGTTTTAAAATAGGGAAAGAATTAAACATTTTTATGGATTTCTTTTAAACAAAGTATAAAACTAAAATGTTAAGGCAGGTGAGACTACAGCCATGATTCTGGCACAACTCTTTAAAAAAAATCATCTTTTTATATCCTATTGTTCATGAAATGTCTTGATTGTACAAGTAAAATTATGGTTTTTGACACTTTAGCTTTATTGAATTGAATTTGACAAAACTTATTTTTAAGTATTTACAGTTTTTTTTAAAGGTTTCATTTATTTGACAGAGACTCTTTGAGAGAGGGAATACAAGCAAGTGTTATGGGAGAGAGAAGCAGGCTTCCTGCTAAGCAGGGATCCCTATGTGGGACTCAATCCCAGAACCCTGGGATCATGACCTGAGCCCAAGGCAAATGCTTTAACAACTGAGCCACCCAGGCTCCAAGTATTTACAGTTTTAATAGCAGTGTTTTATTGAGTTGATATTTGAACCCATTTTGATGTTGGATATTTTGTATTTTTCTCAGTTTTTCATATTATGTGTAATTCTTGCTGTGAATATCTTTATCTGTGCTTTTCCTTACAAATGTCTTGGATTATCAGGATTATTGGATTAAAGAAACTCAAGCATTTTCTTGACTTTAAATTTGTCTCGGTGTTCTTGTTAGGCTCTTATAGATGTGGAAAGCAAGTTCAAGAGAAGGTGAATTGAAATTGGTAAAGGGAATCTCCTGAAAATCCAAAGATGGGAATCATGATTCTTCCAGGCTTATATGGGACTTGGAAAAGGAAATGAGAAAATCGTCAGAACATTTGAGGAATGTGTGTTTCAGAGTTCTTGTGGTCTTACGGCTTCTCTTTCCCCTGAACATTTGCTTCTTACTTGGCTTGCTTTCCTAAGACCTTGGCTGCACATGGCTGCGGTTTGTTGTTCATCAAGATCTGACTTTGATCTGACCCCTTAGATCTGACCCCTTAGATCTGACCGTCTATGGCTGCTGCTAAGTGCCTTTGTGTCTTTTCTTCCCCAAGTTAAAAATCTGGGTATTGACTTGTTGTTTTGTCCTTTTTCTTCCCCCAAATCCCCAGCTAAGTTGGATAGGCTATGGGTAGCCTATGGATGGTAAGGTTAAAACAAACAAAAAACCAGAAATAGAACGTGGTCTCTGCTCCTTGAAAGCATTTCTGGTTGACTAGTAACATTTAACAGACACAGTAAAATATGTCTAATCAATTAAAAATCTGGAGAGTTCATGAATTATCAGGGAAGAACAATTCTGTTTAGTTTCTTTTAGTATTTTGTTAGTGTGTGATTCCTGTTCCACTTCAACTTGTTAAAACCTTGTCTAAGTAAGTCTAGGGTTGTGTTAATACCATTAAAAATTGCTTATGGAAGTATGAAGTGTTAAATGCTATTTGATTAGATTTTATTTTAGATTTATTTATTTGACAGAACTTGCAAACAGAGGGAAAAGCAGGGTCCCCACTGAGCAAGGAGCCCGATTTGGGACTTAATCCCAGGACCCTGAGATCCTGACCTGAGCCAAAGGCAGGCTCAGGCTTAACCAGCTGAGCCACTCAGGTGTCCCTGCAAATGCTGTTTTAATCATAAAGATATAGAGTGTGCCTAATAAACAACTCTGTTTTCAGGTTCCAACTCGAAAAAGTATACCCCACATTTTAAAATGAGATATAAGCAAGTTGAAAGACTTAAATAATTTGCTTAAATTTATTGTTATCAATAAAAGATTTCTAGGTCTATCTTGGCAGTTAATAGAGACCACTGTGAATAGCTTTATTTTATCTTGGAAAATTCAAGTCCTATTAAAATCATTCTGGTGGTCTTAAAATCATTAAACTCAGATTTATTCAGTTTGTAAAGCTGATGTTTTCCAAGGTTTAAAATAATTCTCAGAATGATTCCTCTGTTCAGGTAGAATTTTGTTTCTTTAACCATTACCTCTTTTTGAGACATCATTGGATAATTAAAAAACTTAAATTCTCAGATTCATTTATACATTAAAAGCACAAAAGTTGAATTTAACCAGCTTTATCTTAAGCATGTCTTCAGGCTTAATTTTATCTGCATTCAACCTTGCCTTTTTTCACAATAAGTTTGGTAAGAGTTACAAGATTACAAACCATATTTATGTGGCTTACACATATTTATAGGAATAAGGATATCTAGAGTCTAAACATCAGAATCAGTCTTACTTTGGGGTTTAATTTTAGCTGTAACCACCCTTCAGATGAGGGATTATAGTGCTTATATTCAAGGCAGATCTAGATAACCACAGCATTACCTTTATTTTCTGTAACTATTGGGTTAATCTAAAAGTAGGACTTACTCTGTTGATTAGGCAAGGCCTCTTTTATCTTTTAGCATTTGGGAAAGTTTATGACGGCCAGCTTTTTTTTGCAGTATGTACTTTGTTTGTAGTAAGGAATATCATGAAAAAAAAGAGAGAAAACCATCTAATTTGTAATTTATTTTAATACCAAATGATAAAACCTAATATTTTGATTTTGTCTTTATTATATTTCCGTATTTGTGATGTATCCCATTATATCATGAGGCTATTAGTCCCTGAAATTAAGGTGCTAGGAGTTTGTGAATGGGCTTAAATCTCTAAGTGAAGGAATGAACTGCCTTTTTTTCCCCCCCGACCTGGGATCGAGTCCTGCATCGGGCTCCCTGCTTCCTCCTCTCTCTCTCTGCCTGCCTCTCTGCCTACTTGTGATCTCTCTCTGTCAAATAAATAAATAAAATCTTAAAAAAAAATCATTAAAAAAGTATGGTACTATTAATGAATACTCAGTGTTTCATTAATAGTTGATGCCTCTATTTCCACATATAGTTGCATTAACTAATGTCTAATAAAAGGAAAAAAGGTAAATACTAATAAAACATCAAAAGTTGATATTTGGGGGAAAAAAAGTAATGAATGTCTAGGTTCTTTTCCTCCCATGAGGATCTTTTCACATGATTTAAAAATAGCAGGATGTGTTACACTCTTTAGTTATTGCCACACATTTTTTTTTCATAGTGTATTTGAATTGTAGATGGCAAAACAAGAGTATGATTTAAGCGATTAACCTGTTTAGATTGTATATCAGATTAGATATGAAATACTATTTAAAAGAGCAGAAATTTTGCATGCTTAATTTTTACAATACTGACTCAAGGTTGTTTTTTTCTCCCCACATTTAGGTTTTACAGGATCACATTAACAAAAGCACCATGGAGTTTTATGAGTCAACATATTTTATTGTTCTTATTCCTTCAGTAGTTATTACAGTAATTTTCCTCTTCTTCTGGCTTTTCATGAAAGAAACATTATATGATGAAGTTCTTGCAAAGCAGAAAAGAGAACAAAAGCTTATTCCTACCAAAACAGATAAAAAGAAGGCGGAAAAGAAAAAGAATAAAAAGAAAGAAATTCAGAATGGGAACCTTCACGAATCTGATTCTGAGAGTGTACCCCGGGACTTTAAATTAGCTGATGCCTTGGCTGTAGAAGATGAGCAAGTTGTACCTGTTCCACTGAATGTAGTTGAAACTTCAAGTAGTGTCAGAGAAAGAAAGAAAAAAGAAAAGAAACACAAGCCTATAGCAGAAGAACAGGTCACCAAAGAAAGTGACGTGTCAAAGATTCCAGGCAAAAAAGTAGAACCTGTCCCAGTTACTAAACAGCCCACTCCCCCCTCTGAAGCAACTGCCTCAAAGAAGAAACCAGGACAGAAGAAGTCTAAAAATGGAAGCGGTATTATAATATATTCAACTATATTATAAATAATTGTATTTGTTTTAATAACTTTAGAACCTGAAATTTAGTTTGTTAGGTGTGTACACTATATTAGATACTGAGTTAGAAACCAAGAACATTGTCCTTTTACTGTGTGTTTGCTTTCATTAACATTAATTGCTGATAAAATAAATGATCATAAAACAGCATTTAAAACCACTAAGGACCTATAAATATCAGCAGTTAGAAACTTAAATTTATTTCAACCAGTACTTTCTAATTAGTGTGATAGGAATTAAAGATGAAAAGATAAATTAGATACCATTTTTTGCCTTTGATTTTGCAAAGGTTTATGGTACAGCTTTTTTAAAACTAGGCAATACACTAGGTACTAGGACTCCAAAGATGAAAATAGTGCATTTTTAAGCTGTAGACATGAACACAAGTAATTATTATAAAATGTCTATTTAATTTTTTTTTAATTAAGTAGGCTCATGCCAATCATGAGTCTTAAACTCATGACCCTGAGATCAAGAATCATAATTGAGCCACCAGGTGCCCCTCTTACAAACTGTTTAGAATAATGATCTTGGTTATGTCTAAACCAATGTAGTAGTTCTAAGGTGGATCACTTAGAGGATGTAATGCCTGAAATTTATCTTAGAGGATACATAAGTACTAGCTAGTTTGGATGGTAGGGGAGGGGTGGGATAGGGTATTCCAGGTAGAGGGGTTAACAGATGTAATAAAGGGACACCTGGGTGGCTCAGTCGGTTGAGGGTCTGACTCTTGATCTCAGCTCAGGTCTTGATCTTAGGGTTGTGAGTTTGACCCCCATCTTGGGCTCCACATTGGCTGTGGAGCCTACTTAAAAAACAAGACAAAACAAACATGTAATGGAAAGCACATAAGAAATGGTGTCATGATGTGTGAAATCCTATGAAAGGATTTATGTTCATCATTAAGTTGTTTGTGTCTTTTTTGTTTGTTTAAAAGATTTTATTTATTTGAGAGAGAATGAGTGAGAGAGCAGGAGAGAGGAGAAGGTCAGAGGGAGAAGCAGACTCCCCAAGGAGCTGGGTGCTTAATGTGGGACTCGATCCCGGAAGTCCAGGATCATGATCTGAGCCGAAGGCAGTCACTCAACTAACTGAGCCACCCAGGCACCCCTAAGTTGTTTGTGTCTTAATGGAGTGTTAAATTAGTTATATTGAATTTTAAATATTTGTTTGCCAGCTATGATCAAGGCATGGTACTTAGAGAAATAAGAGTAAGCTCCTCTATTTTAGCAGGGGAAAAGGACTTGTAATAAAAATGTGACTTCCATAAGAGATGTACAAAGTATAGAAGAAATGCAAGAAGCCTAAATGACTGCTGATGGGGGCCAGCGGGGAGGAACTTTAGATCTCAAGGAGGCAGTGCTTGAGATCTTCCAGAATGAATCACTTCACCCAAGCAGCTAGTGTATCTCATTCCATACTGGCAGAATGTCATGTAGAAAGGCATAAAGAAGAATATGGAGTATTGTTGAACCATGAAATGAGAGGTTCGGAGTGGAAGGACACAAAGATGAAAAGATATGCAGGGGATAGACCATAATGGTTTTTGTATAGTGTTAAGGAGATGGGTTGCTGTAGGTTGGCTGTTGTTGAAGATTTTCAAGCTGGTTACTTTACATGGTCACATTTATATTTTAGAACTGTATCTTTGGCAGAACTTGAGGAGGACAAGTTTTATGGGGCAATGTTTAATGTTGATAGACTAGTTAAGTAGACTAGTTAAGAGGTTAAATAGTTAAGAGGTTTTCTGAAGTTAAATTGGAGGATTGAACTATTGTGATGAGAAGAAATAGGAAGTAGATGAAAAGGGTGCCTGGTTGGCTCAGTTAGTAGTGCATTCAACTCCTGAGTCCAAGCCCCACCTTGGTCATGGGACCTACTTTGGGGGGGAAAAAAAAAAGAAGAAGAAAAGAAAGTGGATTAGAGAAGACTACAAAGTTAAAAAAAAAAAAAAAGATGACATGACTAATTGTATTAGATAAGGTATGATAGATTAGGAGAAGGCAGGATCAAAGCTAATTACCCAGTTCTAAGTTTCTCAGGGTTCACATACTAAAATCATTGAGCTAAATCTGGCCTTGCTTTCTGTTTTTTTTTTTTTTTTTTTTTTTTTATGGCCCACGAGCCAAGAATAGTTTTTACATTTTAAATGATTTGAAAAAAATTCAAGGAAGAGTAATATTTTGCTAAATGTGGAAATTATATGTAATTCAAACCTCTTTGTCCATAAATAAAGTTTTTCTTGAATGCAGCCACACTCATTCATTAACATATCTATGGCTGGCTTTCATACTACAACAATAGATGAATAATTTTGACAGAGTCTGTGTGGTCTGTAGAACCTAACCTATGTAATGTTTGGCCCTTTACAGAAAAAGATTGCCGACCCCTGATTGGTAGATGGTTGGTAGCCCTAAGACTGGGAAGGAATACTGGAGAGAGAGGGGATGTATATGGAGAGGAGAATGCCTTCAGGTTGTTTCAGGTTCCTATGAGGGGCCCCTTACCTAAGGAGCAATTTAGGATGCAATAGGACATGTAAGTGCAGAGGCATAAAGCTAGAATATAAATTCAGAAGCCTTAAGCATGACAGTAGTCGTCGAAGTTATGGCTGTAGATAAGGGCATCCAAGGAAATTATTTAAATTAAAGACTCTACCCCGAAGAATACTCACCATGAGGTCTTCTGTAGGAACAGCTCACATAGGGTCTGAAAAGGAATATTTCAAGTATAAGAATTATAGGAGCTGATAGAGAATTTTAAATTTATTTTGTCGTAAAATAAACAATAACATACAGTTTACCATTTTAACCATTTTTAAGTGTATAGTTCTGTGGCATTAAGTACATTTACATTCTTATGCAACCATCACTACCAGCTATCTCAAGAACTTTTTCATCTTTCCCAACAGAAGCTCTGTACCCATTAGCCAATAATTCCTCTTTCCCGTCTCCCCCAGACCCTGGCAGCAGCCATTCTGCTTTCTATTTCTGTGAATTTGACTATACTAGGTACTTCATATCTATGAAATCATATGTTATTTGTCCTTTTGTGATTGTCTTATTTCAGTTATGGAGAGGAGAGAATTTTAGGAGGTAGAAAGCAGTAGTGTAGAATGCAAAATAGAAGTCAGAAGAATTAAAGGATATTGGTATAGCATAGCATTTGGGACACTAGGTGGCTGTGTAAACTCTTTCATGGATATAATGAAGGAGATAAAAATCAGGTCTCAGTCAAGAAATGATTGGTAGAAAAGGAAGTACAGATCATTCTGTTGTCAATATTAGAAGGAAATGGGTGTGGGAAGCTAGGAATTATAGTGGTGGAAGGGTTTTATTTTTTTAAGATGGTAGAGATTTGAGCATGCACATAGGTTGAGTAGATTAAGAGTGGCTCAGAATTGGGAGGTAAAAGAAGGAGCAAGTACTTAGAAATCTTGATAAAGTTAAAAACAGGTATAACCGTAAGAAAGCTAGAATGATGTTTACAGTAGAGAGTTTCAAAATTTGAAGGTAAAGCATTTAGGGAATTATTCATTAGTAATTGAATTTTCTGTGTTTGCTAATTATTCATTAGTAATTGAATCTACTGCATTGTTTGCTGTGATGACTTTTCATTTATTTTCAATAAAGATGATCAGGATAAAAAGGTGGAAACTCTTCTGGCACCTTCAAAAAAACAAGAATCATTACCCCTCCATCAAGAGACTAAACAAGAAAGTGGATCAGGAAAGAAGAAAGTTTCTTCAAAGAAGCAAAAGGCAGAAAATGGTGAGATGTGTAGATATATATTTTATAAATACTAATCCTAGAGAAGTAGACTAGGACAAGGACCCTAGAGACCTTGCGTGCTCTTTAATTCCCAGCTTAACGTGTACTATAACAACTGTTAATGCTAATACAAGTCCAGGGATCTCTTGAGCTTTGGGGTTTTGTAGTGCTTTGACAGATGGCCAGGGTCTAAGTTTGTGATGAGGAAGTTAATCTGAAATTTAAAAAGGACAAAGCGTTTATTAAATATTCTCATTCTTAATGGAGTCTTAGAAATAATGTAAATAGCATACAAATTATAGAAGAACAGTATTCCTGAAACATTTGTACTTTTAAATATTACTTAAAGATTTTGCTAGGGGACATTGACTAGATCTGTCATTATCCTATAGTCCCAATTATTTCCTAAACATAGCTTGCATGTATATATAGGAAGCGTCCAAGTAAGAGTGGTAGGGCAATTTTTATGGGTTCAGAATTGTCTAGAGAAGGCAGTTAAGAAATGATTGTAGATTAAATCATGTTATTCAAATAATACTGGGCTGTGATACCAACTATTGCTAGAAGATAGTATAATTGGGAAGGGAAAAGATGAAATTCTATTATTTGTATTAAAATTATAATGTATCAAGCAACCAGATAGAAAAGTACTACCCTCAATAGAAAAATACTACCCTCAAATATTTGATGATATTAAATATTTATTAAAATTTTAAATAAAAAAATATGTGCCCCAATGTTTTTTTTTTTTTTTTTTTTTAAAGAAGTAGAGAGAGATTTCCATATGTGTGTGTAAGTTTATATCTCTGGTCACCAGACATCAGACTTTAATGTTGACACTCTTAAAGTTCTTCCCATTAAAATCAGGAACAAAGTATAAGGAGGGTTCCTACCTCCACTTTTAATGTTGTTTTGCAAATTTTAACCAGTTTAGTAAGATGTACCATGGAAATTATAGGCATAACTTATAGAGATGAGATGATATCTGCAAGGAACAATGACTGATTCTTGTACCTAGAAAGTGACTCAGTTAAAAACTAGCAATTGCAGTAAGAATTTAGTAAAGTACCAATATAAATACAGATTAATGGTTTTCCTTGGGCACTCATTAAATGTGGATGGATTTTTGGTTAAAACAGGAAGAAAATGAGAACTAACTAAAATGTAAAGGATGTAGAAGAAGAAATCCTAAGATATAATTAAAAAGATATGCTAACTCACTTTTAGATAACTTAAATGACTTAATGTAAAATAATATTGAACGGGTACTGCTTTAGACTGTTTGACTTGTTAAATGATATAAGAGGAATTTAAAGCCAAGTTGGTGTAGGATATTTGAAAATAACTCCATTTATCATTAAACTTAAATGTGTGTGCATGTCATTAATTACTGTTACATAAAGCCGTGAATAATTGTAATTTTGTTGAATTCAAATTGCAGCCTTGGTAGATGAACCCCTTATTCATGCAACTACTTATATTCCTTTGATGGATAATGCTGATTCAAATCCTGTGCTTGATAAGAGAGAGGTTATTGATCTAATTAAACCTGACCAAGTAGAAGGAATCCAGAAAACGGGGGCTAAAAAATTGAAGACTGAAACCGACAAAGGTAACACCTAGCATGCAACAGTTTGTTGTATTGAAGAAACACATTTTTGAGTTCTGGTGGAGTCGAGGCAATTTTCTCATAGAAATAATGAATTGTAAAAGAATAATAGAATCTTTGTACTAAAAGGCTTATTGGTGGTTTCTAGTCCAGTCTGCTAAGTTTTGTAGAGCTGGACTCTGGAATTTGACTTCCCTAAGATTTCACAGTTGTTTTGCTTTGGCTGTTGTCTCTTGTGAGGTTTCTATGTTAATTCACAACCCATCTTTTACTACTATTTTCTTAACAGACTTTATTTTTATTTTTATTTTTAAGAGCAGTGATAGCTTCACAGCATAATGGAGTGAAAAGTACAGAGAATTCCCATATACGTGTTGTCCTCACACATGCACACATCTGATTTTTTAAACTTACCATGTTACTGAACTATTATAACTCTGGGCTTCTTTTGGTCTAATGGGTTGCAGTTGCTTTTTACAAAGAGCAAGTTTGTACTTGATATTAAGAGCTTCCTGGGGAAATTGGGTGAATCAGGGGATGCTTGATGCATGGATTTTTTTTTTAATGTCAAGATTGTTTGTATTTGTATAATATTTATAAAATTAGATTTTTTAAAAATTATCTTTGTGCTTATTTTCTCCTATAAAATTTGATTCATATGTCATGAGTATTAAATGAGAATATTAATGAACATATCTGGTATAGATATCAGCATACTAGACATTTGGATGTTTTTAAAGTGAGAGCATATTGGCACTTTAAAGTATTCCACAATTTGGTCAAATTTTTAGTTAATGTAATTATTCCATAGTATATTAAAGATGATGAACTCTTTTTTTAATACAAAGAAAATCAAGAAATTTTGATGCTTAGCTTTGCTGAAGTTATTACTTGTGTTTCTTAAATGCCAACTTTTTATTTTTTTAAAGAAAATGCTGAAGTGAAATTTAAAGATTTTCTTCTGTCCTTGAAGACTATGATGTTTTCTGAAGATGAGGCCCTTTGTGTTGTAGACCTGCTAAAGGAGAAGTCCGGTGTGATACAGGATGCTTTAAAGAGGGTAAGCATATTTTTAATCATGGGCATATTTGGGAACAGAGATGAGAAGTTCATTGAACAAGGATTCCCTGAGTCTCCGTTGGTTAGACGTCCAGCTCTTGGTTTCGGCTCAGGTCATGATCATGGGGTTGTGAGATTGAGCCCCATGTCAGGCTCTGTGCTGGGTGTAGAGCCTGCTTGAGAGTCTCTCTCTCCCTCTACCCCTCCTCCTCTGCTTGCACTCTCCAACAAAAACAAAAACAAACAAAAGTTCGCCAAATAAGATTTTTGCTTAGAGGAATAAATTCACATTCCTATCGTTCAGACTCCAAAGCACAGTCTTATTTAATTCCAGAGTGGCTTCAGAAATTATTTCTTATATCTATACTAATCATTATACTTATTTTGTCAGGTGTTGAGTCATCTGATATTTTGACAAAAATGAAGTGCTTATAATGAGTAAGATGATTTGATGATTTATAGGATTTTAAAGTCATTTGGCACTTAACCTTGCTTTGCACTGCTTGGAAGTATTGAAGGCAAGGTCAGGTGATTTCTGGGTAGACTATATGGAATGTTTCTGTGACTCAGTATAGCATACTTCAGAGAACCTGGGAGTGTGTGTGTGTATATGTATGTATATGCATATGATATCATACTTCTAAAATAAGTGATTTGGATGGTAGAATTACTACTATGACTGACTAAAATATGTTAAAAAACAAAAACACCACCACCACCACCACAACAACAAAAAAACCAAAACAACCCCCCCAACAAAAGACAATCCATCGAGTTAATATTTAATTTCTCATGAGTCATGCTCACTCTATTTTCATGTATACTGTGTCATACCGAGAAAGGTGATAAGTTTTCAAGTGTTACTTGTGTGAGATAAGATGACATGGTGTCTGATATTCAATATTAGATATTGGACTTAACTGTTCTTATTCTAAACACCCACATACTAACACACACACAGCTAGCCACTTACCTGCTTTAAAACCATGAGTGGCTTCCATTTTTTCTTCAGTCCAAGCCATCCCCCTCACCTGATTACTTTTTAGTAGTCCTAGTTGATGTGTCTGTATCATTTCCTCATAGAAGGCTAATGTGAATTTCCCTATCTAAATTGTTCTCTCTACTATTCTTTCTCCTAACTATATGGACTTTTTTGTCATAGCATTTATCATAGCATATTAAGTGTGTCTATACTTCAGAGGATCTGTTGACAGTGTATTTTACAACTCTGGAATTTTATAATGCTTTTTGAAGGGTCTCCACATGGTGCCAGCAATGGCCTAGAGTAAACAAGGAATTCCAGGGTTTATCAGGGTATGTGTGGTGACTATGTGTGACTTTGGCTACAAAATCGACTATTCAGTTCCAAGAAACTTTCTTGAAATTCTTATTTGAAGAATTTGCCCTTTCGTTTACTTTATTTTAATTGGGTAAGTGTATATCTTAAAAGGGTTCTTAGTTATTTGTGGGGATAAGGGAAAAGCCTCTAGCTGAAGTTACTATGCCGAATGTTTGAAATTACTCCTCTTTAAAATTGAAAATAACTGCTTTAATTGTTCTTTTCTGAGGATGTTGGTGGTGGCTTATGGGGGCAAGAATAATTATTTTATTGTCTGAGATTGCTTTGAACTTTAGAGACTGGGTGGTAAATGAGCCTCCCCTTGATAGCTGTTTTAGACAGGCCAAAGAGGAAGTTGGGTACTCTTAATGATAGCATTTTAAAATAGAGTATTTTGCAGCTTCACATTTTTCCCCATCTTTGGAACTATTTGTTTTTTTGTAAAATGTTCTGGAACCACTGGAGTGGTACTGTTCTCACTTGTAGGGATTCAGTATCTTTGTCCTCTGTAACTGCAAAAGTAAGTTTAGTTTCTCCCTTTCCTGTCATAACAACTGCCTTGATCAGACCTTTTAAGAGATGGCAGGGTTCTAGGTATAAATAAATCCCCACACCTAATAAAGATTGCTCCAGGTAAAGGGTGAAGGTAAGTGCAGGAGCACCAACACAGGATAGAGATATAGGAGTTAGAGGACTTGCTGACCAGTTGGATACAGTGACTAAAGAAAGGTCTAGAATGAATGTTTATTATTCCTCGAGTCACTGGATAGCTTGTGGTGATTGCGGTATTTATGAACGCTTTGCTGAGCAGGAGAGTGTAGAGGATTATGAAAAATTTTAGGAAGTTGTTTTAGGCATCCTTTGGATCATTTAAGTGGGTATATTCATTTCACAGTTGAATATATATTTTCTGGAGTTGAAAAAATATTACTTAGGGTGTGACTTAGGAAAGTAATCTATCTCCAATGCACATGGTAAATGTGTGATGTGGGGAGTGCTAAGAAGGTTTAAGAATGAGCCCTGAGAAACATCAACATGTAAAGATTAGGTAAAGCCACCACAAAGAATATGAAGAGGAGCAGCAACACCAGGAGACAGTGGAATCACAGATGCTTAAGGCGGATAGAGAGTTCACAGGTGAGGGGGAAAAGTCAGCAGTGACCTGCTTTAGAGAGATCAAGGAGGATTAGGATGGAAAAATTAGATGTGATGTCCTCAGTAAAAGCAGTTTCATTGGAGTATTAGACTGTAAATAACTATTAAATAGGAAAGGTGATAATGTGTCCAGTTTGAATAATCTCAGATGGGAAGAGGAGAAAAAGTGCTAAAGGGGTTGCAGACTTGAAGAGGAGATTTTATGTTGTGTGCATGTGTGCTCGCATGTGTCTTTATCTTTAAAGTACAAGACACTTGTGTTTTATATTAGACCTAGGTTAATATATTGGGTTCTGGAGTCACATTTCCTGGTCATATCTGAGTTCTGCTATATTGAGATTTATTTGGCTTTAGGTAAGTGACTTAACCTGAGTGCCTCAGTTTCCTTATTTCCCAAATGGGAATGATAATCAGGTTTTGAAATTAAATGAAATAATATATAGTAGGTGCTTAGAGTTCCTAGCATACAGTAAATGCTCAAAAATGTTAACTGTTAATGTAATTATTAGTAAGAAAATATTTGATTTGATAATTTGAGTTGATTATTAATTTCTTAGTGTTGGCCTTTAGATATACTTGCCTCAATTATGTGATTTACAACTTTAAATTTTAATTCTTTTGACTCTGTGCTATATAACAGGAAGAAGTCTGCCTACTTAAATTTTTTCCTATACTTTCTCCTTTTTGCCTCTAAACTTTTGTTAATTATAGCACTTGTTTGTCAGATACTTAGAATACTTAATGTTAGTTTTGTGACTGTAATTTTCATGTTTGTTTTCATCATAGTTTCACAGATTAATGGTGGGTTTAAAGCTTATCTGATAAGCTTTAAAAACTATGTCCAAAAAACTATGTTTTTGGACATAGTTTCTGTGTTCGTTTCTTGGTTGGCTGAAGTTCTTTTTCTTGAAATTTCTTCAAAAAGGGCTCATAGGAACTATATTTTCCAAATTCTGGCAGATGAAAATGACTTTTTTGGTCATTATATTTGAATGATAATTTGGTGGGGTATTATATATCTGGGTTTCACTTTCTAGAGAATTTTTCACTCTTGCTTTACTATTCTCTACTCATATAGCTGGATAGATGTCTGAAACCATGCTGAATTTTGTACTCTTCTCATGTAGTTTTGTCAGACTACACACTCAGAATAAAAACATCCTTTGGGCAATCTTTCCAAGTATTTATTATTTATTGGACTTTACCAGTGTCCACCTACTGTACAAACATCAAGGGATTCAGCTTCTTTTAAGTTCAGCAGTAAATTTAATACTGTTTTGGCCTTGACACCTGTGTCCTCTTTCAATATTTCTTTGGGTAAAGCATGTATTTTCAGTCATGAGATTTGCCCCTTTAGCATAATTGAAATAATGGGTATCGATTAAGTATATGCCAAATCTCTACCTGTTGTTTTTATCTTTCACATTTTAATCCTTAAAAAAAAAATTTTTGTTTGGTTTATTTTTCTTTCTTTTTTACTTTTCTCCATCCTGGATGCTATGTCTTACTGTAGTTCAGCAGCGTGTCTTTTTCTGTTCTCTGCTTCTAGTTGGATTTTACTTCTCAGATGGTATAATTTTTACTTCCAGTTTGGGTTTTGCCAGCTCATATTTCATCTCATTCTCTGGTCTTTTCTTTGAGCTTATCTATTCTCATGAGCTCTGTTCTTTGCTCTTGTTTTTCCAAAAGTGACTGCTGTAAGATTTTTAACAATCCTGGCAATATTTTTTGACACAATTTTGTCTGCTCTTTTACAATCCTTTTTGGGTGATTTTTCTTCGTTTGTTGCTTATTTTTGTTATTTTCCTTCCGTTTTTCATGTATGTTGCATAGACTTGATTTTCTTTTGAAGATTTTTTTAATTTATTTGAAGAGAGCACAGAGGGAGAGGGAAAAGCAGGCTCCCTGCCAAGCAGGAAGCCCAGTGTTGGGGCTGGATCCCTGGACCCTGGGATCATGACCTGAGCTAAAGTCAGATACTTACCATACTGAGCCACCCAGGCACCATGACCCTATTTTCTTTTTAATCAGTACTCTCAGTGAGGGTGTTGTTCTTGGATCAGCTCTGTGCCTGGAGATTGATAATGGAAGGACCAAGGGTAGCTGCTGTTTTCCTCAGGCTGTGTGTGAAAATAAGTTCTTTTAGCCTTTCCATCTTCTCAGATAAAAAACTTCACTACTATGGGGTACATGGGTGGCTCAGTTGGTTAAATGTCTGCCTTCAGCTGAGGTCATGAGCCCAGGGTCCTAGGATCGATTTCTATATTGGGCTCTCTGCTTAGTGGGGACTCTGCTTCTCCCTCTGTCTGTCCCTTCCTCTGCTTGTGTGCTCTGTCTTTCTCTCTGTCAAATAAATCATAAGAAAAAAAAAAGATTTCACTGTGGAGTCCCACTATAGAGAATTTCTCTCGACTCTTCCTCACTAGCTGCTCACTTTGTAAAGTTTGTCTGTCTGATTTCTTCTTTTCTTGCTTCTTGAGCTCTCCTTCCAAGAAGATTCTTACCTTCTGTCTTTGTTCCTGATGTCAAGTGGAAGATTGTTGGTTTTTCGTTTCAGGATATGCTGGTTAATTTCAGAGAACTAGGCACTGGGGCACTTCTATAGTTTTGTGTATTTTGACAGGGTTGTCAAGCACTTGTATTTGATCTGCACTAATTTTGGCAGTCTTTTCTGATGTACGTTTTGATATTACAGATGATTGTTTCATTTTGGTTGTTCTCATTTTGGTTTTATATTCCTCTTTTGATCTTTTAGGAAGAGAAGAAGGAGATTGCTATCTTGACTCTGGGTTTAAAACTGGAGACTTAAAATTCTTTGTAAAAAATTTATTTCTTGGTTGTTATGTATCCTATTGTATGCATCAGAATATAGAATGATACAGTGACTTTCATGAAAGTTATTTCACTGAGTAGTACTTGAACATGATTCTGCTTTATATGTAATTGTGAACTCTGCATCGGCCTAAGAACACTTTGTTAGATACTTCATTTTCATAATTTTCAGTAGCTCATGTTCACTCTTACTAATTCTGTATTGATTTTCTAATTGTAGTCAAGTAAAGGAGAATTGACTGCACTTGTACATCAGCTTCAAGAAAAAGACAAGTTACTTGCTGCTGTGAAGGAAGACGCGGCTGCTAGTAAGGATCGGTGTAAGCAGTTGACTCAGGTGACATTCTTGAATTTAATGCTTATGTGTTCTGAATCAAAAGCAGTGAGGGATTTCAGAAATTTTAATCATAGAAATTGCTTGTTATAGCAAATTTATACCCAGTAAGAGTCAATTTCTTACAGAATTTTGGTGATTTCTCACTTTTTCATATTGTAACCTACAGTTGAATTACAAATTTAAAATAACAGTACTCCTAAGTGTATTAATTTCAAATAACAGAAGCATTTGGGCATTGGGGGTATGTTTCAGTTGGGTCTGACCTATTATTAGTTTCGAAGGAAGCATAGAACTGGTTATTTAAATCCAGTAGGATAAATGTGGAACTCTTAATAGCTAATTTTATTTATAAAGGTTCTTGTGATAAATATTTATAATTTTTAATCAATGTAGTTCTTCAAACCCCAGAAATTTTACTCTAAGAGGTTAAAAAAACCCAAAAAACCTTTAAAAATTATGTAAAGATCATGTGAAATGATAAAAATTTCTAATTAGAAAATAAGTCCTGGGGATGTAATATACAGCATGGTAACTATAGTTAGTAATACTGTGTTATGTATTTGAAAGTTGCTAAGAAAGCACATCTTAAAGGATCTCATCATGAGAAAAAAAAATTGTAACTATAATGGTGATGTTAACTAGACTTATTGTGATCATTTTGCAATATATATAAATATTGAACCATGTTGTATATCTGAAACTTACATAATGTTCTGTGTTAATTATATCTCCAAAGAAAATTAGGTAGACTTATTGAAATTCTATGGAAAAATGTGGTCTTATTCCTCCTGAAGTACTTGTTTCTCCTTTTAGGAGTTAAATACAGTAAATGAGGTTTTTTTTTAATCTTTCATAAAGCTACTTGATGACATTATGAGGATGGCCTCATTTGAATATAATACCTTTTATGTGAATTTGAAGTAAATAAAAATTAATGGAAAAACTTGGTCAGATTAAGATTAATCGAAGTTGTTACTCAATAAATGTTACTAAAATAGCATGTTTCCTTAAGATTACACACTTTAGTACAGTTTTATGTGGCTATAATTTTCAGACTATAATTTAAAGATTAAGAAGTTATCCACTTGGTAGAATTCATTGAGCTATATATACTTATGACATGTATACTTTCTTCCTAAGTGTATTATATACATCAGTTAACACTTTGCAGATATAAGTAAACTCTTATGGGAGGAAACCATCAGTCCATAAAAGTTTTAAGTTTTGGCGGTGCCTCAGTGGCTCTTTCAGTTAAGCATCCCACTCTTGATTTTGGCTCAGGTCATGTCTCAGAGTTGTGAGATTGAGTTGTGTCCCATGCTGGGCATGGAGCATACTTAAGATTCTCTTTCTCCCTCTTGCTCTGCCCTACCCCCATCCCCCACCCCTGCATGCACACATATATTCACTTCAAAAAAAAGTTTAAAACTTTTCAGTTTCTTAGAGGAGGGAGTATAAACTGATGATGTCTGCAGGTTAAATTTAAAGTTGGTTGGCTCTCTTTTACTTTGGTAATATTTGTTCTAGGAGCTCATAATAGTTGGAATACAAAATGAAATCACCCTTTTAAGATTTGATTTGGGAAGATAATAAAACTTGGAATTCTGATATTTTACTTTTCCTTCTTCCAATCTTCCATTCTACTATAAGCATCTTTTTATCTTTTCTCTTAGCAAAGGGACTTCTTTTTTTTCTCTGCTAGGTTATTTTTTTTAAGGTCTTTATCTAAACCCTAATTATTTTGCCTTAAAACTATTCTTTCTTATAATCAAGTTAGAATGTAGGAATTATTCTAGGTTTAGCTCTTTAACTCTTAGACTAGAAAGTAGATTTGGAATAAGAGTAGATGGAACAACAAAGTGTTTATGAAAGTAGCTGGTGTAAAGCTAGATGCAGGTAAGATGCAGAGACAATTTCTTTTTTAAACCTTTGACCTCAAGCATATACTTATTACAAAATTCATGATTGTCTTACTGACATCAGTTTTGTTGATGCTAAAAATGTTTTTAAAATTATAATCTTATGGTATTTATTTTTAAATAAGTTTTCATCATTTTTTTCTGGTTTATTCTTCTAGGAAATGATGTCAGAGAAAGAAAGAAGCAATGTGGTTATAGCAAGGATGAAAGATCGTATTGGCACATTAGAAAAGGAACATAATGTATTTCAAAACAAAATGCATGTTAGTTATCAAGAGACTCAGCAGATGCAGATGAAGGTATCTTTTTATTTTTTGAAAACAAAATGAAATTTTGCATTCATTAATTAGCAAACTTCAGGTGCCTAATATGTGCAAGGGTGTGTGCTGGGCAATGGTACAGTGACTAGTTAAACTGGCTCCCTGTCTGTAAGTAAGCACCTTTTTGAGGTAGATATGAGGCAGAGGCTCAAAACTGACAAGTAAATACTCCATTACAATGTAGTAGTCCTGCCTTATCCCTTTTCACTTTCTGTGGTTTCAGTTACCATGGTCAGCTGTGGTCTGAAAGCAGATGATTCTTCTGACATACTGTCAGAGGGTCAGTAGTAGTCTAACACTGTGTCACAGTGCCTCCGTCATTACCTTCCATCTCATCATGTAGGCATTTATTATCTCACATCATCACAAGAAGGGTGAATTCAGTATAATATATTTGAGAGAGAGAAATCACCTTCATATAACTTTTATTACAGTATATTGTTGCAGTTCTATTTTTAGTTACTAATCTCTTAACTGTGCCTAATTTATAAATTAAAGTTTGTGATATGTATGTATGTATGTATGTATGTATAGGGAAAAGACATAGTATACCTATGGTTTAGTACTCTGCAGTTTCAGGCATCTATGTGGGGATCTTGGAAGGTACTACCTGTGGATGGTAGGGGATTACTGTAGAGGTAAGCAGTGGATGCTTTGGAACTATTGATATGGGGAGTAGGGAAGAGGAGGATTATAGGGAAGACTTATTAGAAATGATAATGCAGACTATGTTGAATGTTTTAAAACAATTAGGCATTATCAGGTAAAGAGTGAAGAAATGGGCAGTGAGTTATTGGTGTGATTCCTTAGTCCCATTCCTAGAGGTGGTTGTTCAGTGAGTCTATTTTGGGGCCCAGGATGGAACTTTTTAAAATTTTTTATTAACATGTAATATATTATTAACCCCAGGGGTACAGATCTGTGAATCCCCAGTTTTACACACTTCACAGCACTCACTGTAGCACATACCTTCCCCAGTGTTCATAACCCAACCCCCCACCCCCCACCCCCGGCAACCCTCAGTTTTTTTGTGAGATTAAGAGTCTCTTACAGTTTGTCTCCCTCCCAATCCCATCTTGTTTCATTTTTTCCTTCCCTACCCCCCACAGCCCCCAGCCCTACCTCTCAAATTCCTCATATCAGGGAGATCATATGATAATTATCTTTCTCTGATTGACTTATTTCGTTCAGAATAATACCCTCTAGTTCCATCCATGTTGTTGCAAATGGCAAGATTTCATTTCTTGTGATGGCTGCATAGTATTCCATTGTGTGTGTGTATTTTTGAATTTATTTATTTGACAGGACAGAGAGAGAAGGAATAGAAGCAGAGGGAGTGGGAGAGGGAGAAGCAGTCTTAATGCTGAGCAGGGAGCCTGATAGGGGGCAGGGGGCTCGATCCCAGGATGCTGGGATCATGACCCGAGCAGAAGGCAGACGCTTAATGACTGAGCCACCCAGGCGCCCCTATACCACATCTTCTTTATGCATTCATCTGGGTTCTTTAGGATGGAGCTTTTTAATGAGTGCATCCCAAATGTTTTTGATAGAGGTTGCCCAGTGATAACAGTTCATAAGAAATGCAGTAGAAGTTGTGTTTGGAAATCAAGGGTAGAGTGAGGAAGAGATCTAGAGATGCAAATAGAGGCCCTGTCTTAAAGGGCCTTATATACCTGAAGACTGGGGAGCTACTAAAAGAGTTTATGGAATTCAGTGGTGTGATTATATTAGTATTTTTAGTTATTACTCTGCTAGCAGTGTGGAGAGTGGAATGAGATAATTGCAAGGCTTTTGCAGGAATCCAGGTCCAAGAACAAGGGCCTAAAATCAGATGTTGACAATGAAGGGTTGAGTTTGAGTGATACAGAAGAGTTAGTAGATTGGGCTTAGTGATGGAGTGTAGGAGAGAGCAAGAGAGAGAGCTGATAACGAAGGGTGATGACTCCTAAGGTTTTGGCCAAGTGACTTGTCTCTTGTCTTCCACCTCTCTTCTTTCAGCATTTCAGAAGGTTCAGTTCTTACTCTCTTTTCTACATGTTACTTGTTTTCATGATTCCAGTTAAGTCTGGTTGGTTGGTTGGTTCTCTCTCTCTTTCTCTAAGATTGAAATACCATTTTTATCGTTGATGAAGAGGCTGTTGAAGAACATGGTTTGTGTTGGCTTATCTATTGGGTGTGTAATATTTAGCCTATATGATCTTTCTGGGCCAGTGATTTTTTTGAATTTTTTCCATTGCTAGCTGATGGTTCAATTTGGAAGCTCTCGTCATCACCTCAAATTTAACATATGTCTAAGATCATACTCTTGCTTTTGATCAAATTCTTATTTTCCAACATCCGAGGCATTATTATCCTCATGCTTGAATCGTTTTGGTTTTTCTCTCTTGCCCAGTTTACAGTTTTTTTCTGAAATCTTTAAGATACTTTATTTCAAGGTACTCTTGCATTCATTCAGTTCTTAGATACTTCCTTAGTTTATTATTTCATACTGGAATAATTATAGTCGATTTTTAATCTCTCATTTCCATTCAAACACGTAAGTACTGTCAGATATTTATTTCTTAGATATTAATTTTGATCACATTGCTAGTCTGTGAAAAAATTTATTCTTCACAACTTTCAAAGTCCCAATGTTTTCCACAGAAAAACACTAAAAAAGAAGAAGTGAATGAATCTGTTGTCAGGTTCTTATAATATCCACTGCTTTGTGCTTTCACTTGACCTGATCCTCTGTCTTTTCAACCCCGAGTGGTGTGAGATATCCTTTCCCATTAATAAATGGGTTATTGACGAATTGATTTTCCTAGTTTCAAATTATTTTTTCTTTTTCTTCTTCTTAATTGCTACTTACTATTAAGTATTTGTAGTACTCTTATTGAGGATGGAAGTTGATTTATTTTTTCTTTTTCTTTTTTAGAAGCCAGGATATAGGTTCTATGTGATATGTTCTCTGAAAGATAAATACATATACTTTAATTTCTCTCAATTAGGTTTTCTTAAAATTAAGATTATTTCACATTTTAAAATAAGACCTTTTCTTACGGGAATATGAGATTCGTGTTCTTTATCTCTTGGTTCTGTAATTCTGAAATAAGAAATAAAGGCCAGAATTTTTTATTTTTTATTTTTTTAATTTCTTTTCAGTGTACCAGAATTCATTGTTTATGCACCACACCCAGTGCTCCATGCAATACATGCCCTCCATAATACCCACTACCAGGCTCACCCAACTTCCCACCCCCAGCCCCTTCAGAATCCTTAGATTGTTTTTCAGAGTCCATACTCTCTCATAGTTCATCTCCCCCTCCAATTTCCCTCAACTCCCTTCTCTCCATTTTCCCATGTCTTCCATGTTATCTCTGCTCCATAAATAAGTGAAACTATGTGATAATTGGTTCTCTCTGCTTGACTTATTTCACTCAGCATAATCTCTTCCAGTCCTGTCCATGTTGATACAAAAGTTGGGTATTCATCCTGTCTGATGGAGGCATAATACTCCATAGTGTATATGGACCACATCTTCCTTATCCATTCATCCGTTGAAGGGCATCTTGGCTCTTTCCACAGTTTGGCGACCATGGCCATTGCTGCTATGAACATTGGGGTACAGATGGCCCTTCTTTTCACTACATCTGTATCTTTGGGGTAAATACCCAGTAGTGCAGTTGCGTGGTCATAAGGAAGCTCTATTTTTAATTTCTTGAGGAATCTCCACACTGTTCTCCAAATTGGCTGCACCAACTTGCATTCCCACCAACAGTATAAGGCGGTTCCCTTTTCTCCACATCCTCTCCAACACACATTTCCTGTCTTGCTAATTTTGGCCATTCTAACTGGTGTAAGGTGGTATCTCAATGTGGTTTTAATTTGAATCTCCCTGATGGCTAGTGACGAAGAACATTTTTTCATGTGTCTTTTAGCCATTTGTATGTCTTCACTGGGGAAGAGTCTGTTCGTGTCTTCTGCCCATTTTTGGGCACGATTATCTGTTTTGTGTGTGTGGAGTTTGAGAAGTTCTTTATAGATCCTGGATATCAGCCTTTTGTCTGTGCTGTCATTTGCAAATATCTTCTCCCATTCTGTGGGTTGAAAGGCCAGAATTTTAGAGAATAGATTTTTGCATGATGAATTTGCCATCTATTTGGTTATAGCTCCGTTTGTGATAATATGAATGTGTTAAGCATATTTTCAGTTTTTAAACTTTTGATTACTAAAATCTTTTCATTAAAAACTACAAACATAAAATTGATAAAGGATCAAGATAGGGTTATTCTGTAGGAGTCTGTTGGGTAGGAAAGAAATTCTAAGTCTTTTATTTCTAAAACAACATTTCTATTTGTATTTATTTTACATTTCCAGTATGATAGCAGCTAACATCCACTTGCATTCTTGAATGTTGTGGCAGCTTGTATTTACTTTGCATTCACCACAATCAAAATGTAATTTATCCTTGGGGTGCCTGGGTGGCTCAGTTGTTAAGGGGCTGCGTTTGGCTCAGTTCATGATCCTGAGGTTCTGGGATGGAGCCCCACATCTGGCTCCCTGCTCGGCGGAAGCCTGCTTCTCCCTCTCCCAGTCCCCCTGCTTTTGTTCCCTCTCTTGCTGTATCTCTCTCTGTCAAGTAAATAAATAAGTAATTATTGAAAAGAAACATAATTCATACTTTAAATTTGTTTATATTTATTTGAGAAAGATGGTCCAAACTTCATTCTATTGATGCCTTTTACATTCTCATTATAATGAAGTATGTTTTAAGTTAGCTTTGGCAGTCATTGTTTGTAAATCTTATGTTTGTAAAATACTTTTAGTTCCAGCAAGTTCGTGAGCAGATGGAGGCAGAGATAGCTCACTTGAAACAGGAGAATGGCATACTGAGAGATGCTGTCAGCAACACTACAAACCAGCTAGAAAGCAAGTATGTTCCCAAATGCTTTATTTTTCATTGAATGGCAGAATATTTTCTTGAACCATCAAAATCGTGTTTGATAGTAATAGATTAGACTTCTGTGTTTTACATTGGTTTCTAAAATGAATTAATTTTCCAAAACAATTTTCTTGCTATGTGAAGAACCTCTTCAGCTAAGCTATGTGATAAACACTAGTGCTAGCCATGCAACATTGTCTACAAATATATGAAACTGAATTTCTAAGTTTTAAAACACCTGTCCCTTTTAACAGCAGTTCTTAAGCTTTATTATTCAGAAAGGCTTCTGGCATGTTCATTAAAAAAGCATATTCTTGAGTCCTACCCCTAAAAGATTATAATTTAGTGGCTCTGAGGTGGAGCCCAGGAATCTGCATATTAAGACATAGACCTTGTGAAAGTCATGAAATTGGCCCTGGTCTATGCTTTGGGAAACTGTGCCTTCGAGAAGAGTTAGTAGCATGGTTACAAGAATAATAAGCACTCTGACTGATTTCAGTCGATTTTCAGAACAGCCGTTTTGAGGGTGACGCTGTTGATTATGCTCATGAGTATGTGGTCATCCATTTTTCTTGATTATGGTGATTTTAGAATTTGTGTAATTGTTACCAGGATGATTCACAAATTATAGTCAGCCAAACTTCATTATTAGTAGACATAAAACATTTTCTTTTCAATTGGCTATAAGTGGAATTACTCAGAAAAACAGGTATCAAATATGTTTTGTGTATTCTTTTTATGTGTTTGTAATAACGGAAGGTTCCTAATCCAGTTACTGTTTTCAGGCAGTCTGCTGAACTAAATAAACTACGCCAGGATTATGCTAGGTTGGTTAATGAGCTAACGGAGAAAACAGGAAAGCTACAGCAAGAGGAGGTCCAAAAGAAGAATGCTGAGCAAGCAGTTACTCAGCTGAAGGTGATCTAGTCCCACCCCTTTTGTTATCATTTCATAAATAATGTAGGTATTCAATTCAGGGACCTAAATGTGTATGTAGGTTTGAGAAATGCAGTTTGAGGTTTAAAGGAACCTGTAATTTAAGTACTCTGCCTGTGTAGACGCATGTGTAGTAACAAGAGAATTGAATATGGGCTTGAGACTGAAGTTAAAGACTGAAGAAATGAAAAATTAAATTTGCTGATTGACATAATTTCTTTGGGTGGTTAGGGTTCACATGTGAGGCAAAAATCAAGTAGTTAAAATTACCTTTAATTTATCATCCATAACTTGGATTTTTCAGTAAGTTCTTTAGAGCATATTTTTCTTCCAGTATTGGAATAGATGATTTTCTTTTGCATAAGACCAAGAACTGCTTTAGTAGCTTTCACTTGAGCCATAGTATTAAAAAAAAAAAGTCACAGATTTTTTTTAGATACCAGAAGGATACTTGGTACCATTAGAAGCTCATGTTGAGAAGTCATGCATGGGGTTGCTTAGTCTACAGAGGAATAGATTTGTTTCTTTTGTACCTTATAGCATATGCATATTGAGTAGAGTTCTAAATAGAATTGTCCTTTCTTCCTTTTACTGGGGAGAGGATTTATTGAACACATACTTTAATTTGTGTAAGTATATTAGATTCCTACCTAGGTCATTGGTAGAATCATACCTTAATATCCGTTTCAGAGTGGTAGGGGTTAAAAGAACTTTGAGAATAAATGAAGGTGGAAGTTTGTTTTCTTGGCATTTTCATGGCTCCCTCTGGGAGATTAATATAATTATCCTTTCTTTTATGCAAAATTTATCTTGCTGGTCTGTTTACTGCTGGCACTTAGAAATAGGGCAGTTCTATATGGATATGGATAAGGAGATAAATGATAGTAAAGACTATAGTCATCATTGAAGTGTGCTGGACCTCAAAATTTGAATTTTAGGTACCTACTGGGATTTAGCAGTAAAGATACTATTCTGTCTTTTGAAAGCCTATCAGCTGAAGAAAATAAAAATGGAAAACAGATCTTAACTAAATAGATCAGATAAATACATAGTAGTAGCTATAATGATCTACCTGCACAAATACTTGGTTTTTGTAGCTTGGAGGGTAGAATGACTATGGCTGATATCTTTGTATGTTTTAAGTCTGGACATATCTGCCTGTTTTATTAATGTGGGAGACTGATGGAATAAGCAGTTTTATGACAAGAGTAAAGAGGAGGATGCTTTTTTTTTTAAATTTGAAATCCTGTGATTATGCTGACTTACTCTTTTTCCAGGTTCAACTACAAGAAGCTGAGAGAAGGTGGGAAGAAGTCCAAAGCTATATTAGGAAGAGAACAGCAGAGCATGAGGCAGCACAGCAAGGTAAGGGAGAGGTATTCATGTAAATTTGGTATATAATCCTGGGTTAAATTTGCTCCCCTCTTGGTATTATGCTAAATGAAATAAGTCAATCAGAGAAAGACAATTATATGATCCCTCTGATAAGAGGAATTTGAGAGGCAGGGCAGGGGGTTGGGGGAGTAGGGAGGGAAAAAATGAAACAAGATGGGACCAGGAGGGAGACAAACCATAAGAGACTCTTAATCTCAGGAAACAAACTGAGGGCTGCTGGGGAAGAGGAGGATGGGAGGGATGGGATGGCTGAGTGATGGACATTGGAGAGGGTATGTGCTATGGTGAGTGCTGTGAATTGTGTAAGCCTGATGATTCACAGACCTGAACCCCTGGGGCAAATAATACATTATATGTTAGTTAAAAGAAAAATTTGCTCCCCTCTGTATATATGAAGAAAGTGTGATTTGACATTTTTTGTTTAGGCCATTGAAAGTAGCTTTTGCACTTTCAGATTACTTTATTTTTTTAAGAGTTGTTGGAGTTCCTAAAATAAATTCTCTACTAGCTTTATCCTGAAGCATTAAATTGCAAAGAAAATTATAGTTTATAATGGAGTAATAGGAATCTAGTTGTGTGTGTTTCCTTTCTGTAGTTATTCCCTTTGGTTCCTTGATTACCTCTTTATTTTTTGTTTGTAAAGGAGGACTGACTCACTTTCTGTATTGTGAAGAGAAAGAGCATTACCATTTCAAATAGCTGACTTAAAACAGTCTACTTAAATGCTGACTTTCATTACTTACTCTTAATTTGATGAATCCATCTGGGGGATAATGGAGCTTGTATTATGTGTATTATTTGTCACCGTTACTCCTTTTCTCCTGTAAGAGTCAGTGTAGTAAAATACAGTTCGAAACAGTAGGATAGATCATACAGTTTTGGGTTTTTAGACCTTCGGTTTCCTCTGATTCTCCATGCCTGCCATCCCTCCATTCCCATATTTCCCTTTGGTTCAATATTTTAATATACCCAACATACTTAAAGGCTTTTTTCTTTATATATGAAGTTTATGTCAATGTTCAGATACATTAGCTTATTTTTTAAATTTACATTTTACATTTCATCAATGAAGCACGTATGAATGTTGATAAAAGAATTGATCTGTAAACTGAATATATTTCTCTATAAACTATGTAACTGTAAACCGTAAAACCTCACTCTGACCAGAAGCAATCATTTTTGCTTCTAGTATTGTCTATCATATTTGTAAATACATGTATTATTTGTACATTTACTGCTTTCCCTTAATAGGCATCTGTTGATTTTTATTACAGGAAATGAGGTCTTAACTCCCACACCATTCCTCCCACCTTCCCCTCATTCTGCCAGCATGGTTACGCATACTTCTTGATCATGTCAGTATTCATTGTTGACATCATTATTACAGTGTAGCTTAGTCCTGAGCCAAGATAAATATATTTTTTTTTTTTAAAGATTTTATTTATTTATTTGACAGAGAGAGATCACAAGTAGACAGAGAGGCAGGCAGAGAGAGAGAGAGGAGGAAGCAGGCTCCCTGCTGAGCAGAGAGCCCGATGCGGGACTCGATCCCAGGACCCTGAGATCATGACCTGAGCCGAAGGCAGCGGCTTAACCCACTGAGCCACCCAGGCGCCCGAGCCAAGATAAATATTAAAACTGCAATTCTTCCCATGAATGATGTTTTCTTTCCTAGAGCTAATTACTGCTTTATGTTTTTAACTTGTTTGATTTTTATTTTATGATTTAAAATTTTACCTATGGTTAAACTATTACCCTCTCTCCTCTGCCTGTCTCTCAACATATGAGGTAGTGGAGAATCTTTTCAGATTTTCCTGGGGATATCCCTCTGGAGTCCTCTGTCTTCCTGTTTCAGGACTTGTTTTCTAGGTTGGCTCCATAGCTGTCTTCCTGAGACTACCTGGATTCTGGATAGATACTATGTTACTGCCATCTTTCTTGCTTTCCTTCTTCATTTAATTGCATATCTTTGAGTCCCATGAGAGCATGCCTCTAAGTACATTTGTTAAGGTTTTGCATATCTGAAAACGTTTTTATTTTTTCTGTCTTCATGCTTGATTTGTAGTTTGGATGGAGAGTTCTAGGTTATTGATAATTTTCCCCACAGAAGTTTGAAGGCATTAATTCAGTGTTCTGACTTTCACTATTGCTGGTAAAGAAATATGCTCTTCTGAGTTCCAATCCTGGATATGACCAGTATGTTTAATTATAAGTCCTTTTTTGAGTTCTGTTTCATTCTGTTATTGGTGTTTTGTTATGACAGGAACATCTTTTAAAATATACACACACTTGCATTTTCTTTTTTTCTCTGTATTTGCTTCTCTTCCGTGGTGGTTGTGGTGGTGGACTTGTTGTTTGTTTTGTGGGGCTAAGAGGTAGCTCTCATGATACCTAGTACCTCCATTTCCTGAGACTTCCCAGATTTTTCAGACACCTTCCCCTTCCATGTTAGTGATCATCTATCTCCCCATTCATTTTATCTTAATTTCTGGATTTGGAGTTAATTCATTTCTGATTTCATCAAAGATAGTTTGTGTTTGTTTCTCATTTTTTGTTGTTGTTGTTTTGGGGTCATTGCTAATAAGAGAAGCAGAAAAAAGTACAACAGAAAAGTTGTATTTCATTCTACACCAGAACATTTGTCAGCCCTCAACAACTTTCTCTCTTTTCCAGGTAGGATAGTATGGGGAATTTATAAGAAATTCATTAGATAACTTACTAAATTGTCTTTGGGGATATAAAGAATGCTTTCAAGAAATGATACAACACTTTTAAGCATCCATGTACCATTAACTTAACACATTTTTGAGAATGTATTGTGCACCAAGCCTTGGGCACTGCTCTGGATATAGAGAAAAGGTAATTCTGATCTCAGAAAGTGTACTTTGTAGGCGAGGAGAGGAATTAGTACAGTGTGGCAGGTTCTGTGATAAAGGTAAACCTGGACTACTCAGAGGAGCCATGTGCAGGCGGGGGAAAAGAGGAGAGATTCAAGGAGTTTTCTTCTAGAGGAGATAATGCCTGTGCTAAAGATGAATAGTAATAACCATGCAAAGGAAGAGAACTTTGTAAAATGCTGTTTGGTTACAGATTTACAGAGCAAATTTGTGGCCAAAGAAAATGAAGTACAGAGTCTGCATAGTAAGCTCACAGACACCTTGGTATCAAAGCAACAGTTGGAGCAGAGACTAATGCAGTTAATGGAATCGGAGCAAAAAAGGGTGACCAAAGAAGAGTCTTTACAAATGCAAGTTCAGGTATCTAATTCTCTTTTTGAGAAAATCTGTGTCTCTGTAGAAGAGAGAAGACCATCTACTTTATCCTAATTGTGGAGTGGTGATGAATAATTATAACTTAATCTTTGAGCAGTTGTTGCAATATGGTGTGTTTGAATATGTGCTTAAAGATGTCCTCACTCAGTCTTAAATTGTGTTAGATTAGGAACAACACAACCTATTCTTAATTTACCTTCTATATCAACTCTCAAAATATAGTGCCTAGTCATTGTTGTTAAAATTATGGCTTTTGGAATCTGAGAATGGCTTTTTAAAGATAAACGTAAGTTTGTACCTCATTTAATTCATGTATATTGGTATATTTGTTAATAGCATACTTCCTCCCCCCTCTTCTTTTTGGTCGTTATTTATGTAAGGATATTTTGGAGCAGAACGAGGCTTTGAAAGCTCAAATTCAACAATTCCATTCCCAGATAGCTGCCCAGGTAAATGTGCTTTCATATTGTTTGTTGTTACTAATATATATTATAATAATGATAACATATTATTACCAATATATAATATAAATACATATAATTTAATAATGATATAATAGAATATAATTCTTAGCCATTAAATTAATTGTCTGAATGCCTGTTGAGTGCTAGGCACTGGATGGTAGTTGGGAAACTAGTCTGTGAATCAACACTGATAGTCCTGAGAGCCCAACATTGTGATAATTATATATATAGTGTTGCGGGAAAATACCAAGAAAGAAGTCCAAATCCAACTAATGGAGAGTTTTTACCATAGGAGGAAGAAACGTTCATAATCTTGACTCAAACAGAAGAAATTGCCCAAATGGTGTTTAGAATAGTGGTTTATGTATTAAAAATGCTTACTAAATACTCACTGGCCATAAGGGAAAACTTTATATACCCTCAGGTGGTAGCAGTATGTTAATAATATAATACAGTATGTTAATACATAATCTCAGATTATGTGTGCAAAAAGATCACTTTAAAACTTCTGTTTAGCAAGTGGGGACACCTTCCGGAGTTTTGCAAGTTGTATTGTTAGACCTGTTATACTTTGGCAACATTGTTTTTTAACATAGATGTAGTCTAAAGTGTATATATCTATAATACAATATTAAAAAAGAAAAACTTCTAAGTACTTATTTCTGTAACATGTACTGTTCATTTCAATTCCTCAACTTCAAAATTCTAAAAATTGTAGAAAAAGTACTAGTTTTTTCTACCTTAAAAAGTAATTTTAACATTAAAAACTTGTTCTTGAATTTCAGGCAATTTCAGACCCCAAAATTTTGAGATTGCACATATTTGTTTCTAGTTGTTTTCTTTGTAGAGACTGTAATAAAAAATGAACTAAGAATTTTTTACTATAGAGGAGGATGTTTGTACATATGTGAATGTACATGTATATATAAATTACCAATTCAAAGTGGATTGAAGTCTTAAGTTATTAGCTGTGAGGTAGCTCTAGAAAATTTATCAGGAATTAAATAGAGAATGCTATAAGTATGTATTTGAAAAAGAGGAGCATGGTTATTACTAAATTACTAAATTAAGGTAACTTAATTGTTACCTTAATCATGAACTGTATCATTTCTTTATTGGAAGTTGTTATTAAGATAAAGATGAAACATGGCCTTTGTAGGTGTTTTTCTTGTATATTGTTACTTGTCAGTTATATAATTTCCAGGTCTGGCAATTTGTTTCATTTTAACTGCTTTATGCAGTATAATTCCCTGATACTGGTTGTTGGTGATCAAGTTGCTTTCAGAATAATAGCTATTTATTGAACACTCATCATGGGCCAGATACTGCCTTAACAACTTGATATACATTAATTTCTTTAATTTTTAAAGCTGTTTGATTATTGTACAACTTTTAGACTTAAATGCTTTTATGTTGATACTGTTTTTCTTTCTTAGACCTCTGCTTCAGTCCTAGCAGAAGAGTTACATAAAGTGTAAGTCTGCCTTTCTACACTTCTCTTATAATTGGTTAGTCACCACTAAATGATACCTGTTCCATCAAAACATGATTTGCTTTATATTCTGACTTATTCAGAAAATACTCCTACCTAGATCTGGAGCAACTTTTGCTCTCCCCCTTACCTCAGTGAGTTGAGTTCCTAAACATTGCACGAACACATTTGTGTTTTTATGTCTTCATCGTAAAAAGAGTTGGGGAACCTTTTTTTTATGTGGGGTTTAGCAGTGAAAGAGAATTGTGATTTGAGATTAATGGAAGTAAATTAGTTTTTGTGCCTCATAAGTAGTTATTACCTACACTGTATTTTAACTATATGGAGATACCCAAAACAAGGTTCTGTTTTTAGTGTATTGTTTAATTTACATAGACATGGCTCACTTGAGTTCAGAAGATCTAAAATCTGGCTTTGGCATTACCAGGTTTGTGAGCTTGAACAAAATACTTCTTTTACCTCAAGTTTTAGAACAGGGGTATGTATTTTAGGAAGTTGTAGAATGTATATGATAGATAGTGCTAAACTGAAAGGAGCTACAGAAATGGAGGGTACAGATGCATGAGAAACTACTTAACTAAGCGTGAGCATATTTAAGGCTTTTAATCTTTTGATTTGTGACTTGACTTCGAAATGTTTATTGAATATAAAAATGTACTTCCTGTTAAAGGATTGCTGAAAAGGATAAGCAGATAAAACAGACTGAAGATTCTTTAGCAAATGAACATGATCACTTAACAAGTAAAGAGGAGGAACTTAAGGTACAGTAATTCTGATAAATGGCAAGTTATTTTGTAAGCATTGAATTATTCTGATAGGGTAATCAGTATGACCATCTATGAAAAATGAAAAATACTCTAAAGTCATTTAAAATGTGTGTCTCTTAATTAAGCTACAAAATCCTCGTTAGCCTTCCAGAAAAGAAGTTCAGAGGATTTTCTCATATGATGCAATTCACAATAATTTGGGAAGTTTGCTAAATAACAGGAATTGATGATTTCCTTTTCCTATTTAAGAAATTGTGATTTGAGGCCTTCACTTTGAGACCTTTACTTAGGTAGAAGAGATGCTTTACAAGCATATTTACATATTTTTCTTTCTTATTCTAGGACATACAGAATATGAATTTCTTATTAAAAGCTGAAGTGCAAAAGTTACAGGCCCTGGCAAATGAACAGGTAGATTTTTTATAGCTGTTGAGTGTTTACGTCAGAATTTGACCTTGTCTATACTTACTTCCATTGGAATTGCAAGCCCTAATTTCATTCATATACATAGTAAATATAATGGTTATTTGTGTTTGGTTACATGGCATATTGTTGAAAGCCTCTTCTATTTGACCATGACTGTCACAACCCACCTAGATAGTACTATTTTCATGTTGAAACTCATGTTTGATCAAATGAATTGATCACTTTTCGGATCTCCAAAGAATCCACTAAAACATTGTTAATGTGCTGATTTGTTTTAGCCTTCTGCTATTTAATCAAAAAGGATAGTTTCATTTGGATAAAATTTGATGAGTGAGAAGTACAAAATACTGGACAGCAAAAAGTATTGCAAAAATACGTAGATACTGCTTTAACATTTACTTCAAATATATGGAAATGCAGCTTTTCAGTACATAAAAATAAGGGTTTTGGGTGTTTCCTAAGAAATGATTTAATTCTCATTCCATTCCAAACACAGGCTGCTGCTGCACATGAACTGGAGAAGATGCAAAAAAGGTGATTAGAGTGTTGCTGTACATGGAGCCATTCATACATTTATGTTCAAGTATAGTTGCATAAATTATTGCTACTCATAACTGATAGTTGTGCACATGATTTATGTAAACCTTAGTGTGAATTATTGATTTTTTTTTCTCATAGTATTCATGTTAAGGATGATCAAATAAGATTGCTTGAAGAACAGCTACAGTGTGAAATTTCAAACAAAATGGAAGAATTTAAGGTGTGTGATTAAGCTTGTCAGCTGAGCTTAGAACAACCTACTAAAATTTTCAGTTGAAACGAGTCTAATTGTACTAGTTTTTATATGAAATCAGCCTGAAGCAATGTTTCTGTAGTTTATTTGGGGATTATACGACAATGAATGTTACACTTTTTGCCTGGATTATCTGTTCTTATAATAGACTTTTGAAATTTGTTTTGCCTCAGTCTTTGCTCTACTGTGGTTTTCATTTGGTAGTGTGTGATAGTTTTAATTGCCTCCATTGTCAGTGCAGTGCTAGTTTCTGGTCATGGCCTCTCAGCTTGAGTTGAGCGCATTCGTACTGCTGGGGTACATCTCTTCATGTGTGTGAGATTTGCATTCTTCTTCTTCTTCCTCTTTTTTTTTTTTTTTTTTTTTTGCTTTAATTTAATAGGAATCCTGTAAATATTCACTTAGGAAAGCAGGATTTCCCAGAATCCATTGGCATAGACTGTTTCAGTTCTTTGAAATACACATGATACAATTCTAAGCACAGTGTTAACACTGTTCTGTTTTGGAATAAACACATGACTGAAGTGGAAGGCTTAGTTGAAACTAGTTTTAGAGATCATTATACAGATTGTTTATACTAGTCCTGTATTTTTATATTTTGGAAGTACATTCATTGAAAATGAAAAATGGAAACCACATGAAATTTGCATTGTAGGTCAGTATATAATTCACCTGTCACTTTAAGTATATCTGAAGGGTTAATATGGGTTTGAATGGTGGGGGGGTTGGTTTTTTTTTTTTTAACCTATTCAAATGATTGCTTTATCTTTTCTTAATAGAACAGGATATTGAGGTTTTTTTTTCCCCTTCAGATTCTAAATGACCAAAACAAAGCATTACAGTTAGAAGTTCAGAAGCTACAGACTCTTGTTTCTGAACAGGTAAGGCTTTAATGAATTATAAGGCCGAAATATCTAATATTAACAAGATCTGATTCTTCTTAAATAATATCCAGCTCATTTTTGAGGAGTTTTGCTGAATTATGGGTATATCTTTCCATTGCATTTCAGTTCATCTTGTGCTTATCAAGTGTCTAAAAAAATTTTTTTCTTCCTTGAGGGGAAGCTAATGCTAACTCCCTGTTATAAGCACTTAAAAAAAGTGCCATAGAATACAAAAAAAAGTATTTTACATTTGGTTCTCAGGATAAAATTCTTTACACTTTTGGAGCCTTTTTTTTTTTTTTTTTTTTTTTTTTTTTTTTTTTTTTTTTTTTTTTTTTTTTTTTTTTTTTTTTAAACAAACAAGTTCTGTGGAGACAACAGGCCTGAATTACATTCCAGCTCCTTACTTTTTTTTTTTTTTTTTTTTTTTTTTTTTTTTTTTTTTTTTTTTTTTTTTTTTATTTGACAGAGAGAGGCAGAGTAGGCAGAGAACACAAGGCAGTAGGCAGAGAGGCAGGCAGAGAGAGAGAGAGAGAGGAGGAAGCAGGCTCCCTGCTGAGCAGAGAGCCCGATGCGGGACTCGATCCCAGGACCCTGAGATCATGACCTGAGCCGAAGGCAGCGGCTTAACCACTGAGCCACCCAGGCGCCCTGGAGCCTTTTTTCTAAGGCAACATGGTTTCTAAAAAGAAAGTGGGTTTGAAACCTGCTACCAGCACTTAAAAGTGGAGTGATGTTGATCAAATTGCTTAACCTTTTTGAGACCTTTTATTCCAAGTCTTTTACACTGAGATTTTATTTATATCATAAGCTTGTTAGATTTAAATGGGGACCTTTATGTATAGTACTTCGCCTAGTGGTTGGCATTAAGCAGGCATTTTAAACCTCAGTTCCTTTCCGTTAGAATATTTATTTTTTCATCTCCTCTCTACCCTCTGCTGTCATCAGACTCTTCTGTATTTATAGCAACCTATCAAAACTGTAGCAGCCTTAGTATACATGGCTCCATAAACTGGAGCTCCAGGCAATGTCCATTCTATGGCTGTTCCTAAGAGTTGCCTTTGGACTTTTCTCCTACAGAACTCTTCAAATTCCAGGGTTTAAAAATACTCTAGAAACTCTTGGTATTAGATGACACATTAAAATAGCTTTGAATGTTTCTCTAATAGTGTTAAACGTGGGGACTTGTATTAGAAGCTGAAATGTAAGTTGCAGATGGTAACACTTCCTTTCAAAGATACATGCTTTCATTTTTTATTTTAAAATTCACATTGTGGAGGTATTAAATTGGTATAAGTAGCTCTTTTTCAGGTGAGCCACATGCTATGGAAGTATTTGTTAATATCTGTTCACTTTTCAAGAAATAATCTTATTCTCTTCCTCTTAAATATGATAATGCCTTGCATAATGTTTATTATTTTGTATATACTTTACCCTTGCAAACAAAAGGCAGTAGAGGAGGTAATGCTAAACTGATGATATTTAGTGCAGTGCGGGGACATGACTTCATGCCACTGTAATCCTAAAATAATATTTAAGTCTTACTGTTAAATCTTATTTCCCTTTGTTGTCATATAGCTTATAAGAGATTCATTTCATCAGTTGTAAGAATTGTCCCCCCTCACTTTAGCATCTCTGAAGTCTGGATGTATCTTAGAATCTCTGGTTAGCTGGCAGCATTTAAAATTTTAGTAGCTACATAAAATACCAGTAGGAAATGTAACATTAATGACTTGGATGAGGTAAAATGTGATTGATAATTTTTGATTTGTGTTACCTCTTGCCCAGAAAAGCAGAATGTTAAGTTGTGAGTTGGTTATAGAGATTCTGAAAAACTTATTTCAGTGTATAAGCTTTTAAATACTTCCTAAAATTAACTTCATGGAAGGGAAAACAAATGCCTAGAAATGTATGACTCTGTTGTGGGATTTCAGTATTAATGGTGCTGGTAACTCTTACATTTAAATAGAAAACGGGAATCTTTACAAATCTTTTAACTTTTAGAATCTTTTAATCCTCTAGTTCTGCCTCATTAGACAGGAACAAAACCAATAGCTTTAAATTTTTCTTTTTCTTAAAGAGAATATGATGATGATTTAAGAATTGCCATTCTAATATCTTACATAAAATTCCCCAGTGTATGTGTGGAAGTTAATATTAAAAAAGAAAATCCTCAGGACGCTTGGGTTGTTCAGTGGGTTAAAGCTTCTGCCTTTGGCTCAGGTCATGATGTCAGGGTCCTGTGATCAAGCCCCACGTTGCATCTGGCTTTCTGCTTAGCAGGGAGCCTGCTTCCTCCTCTCTCTCTGCCTATCTCTCTGCCTACTTGTGATCTCTGTCTGTGAAATAAATAAATAAAATCTTTAAAAAAATCCTCTAATTTCTACCTTAACCAAATCAGCTTTCTGATACTCCTAAGATTTCCATGTACCTGTAGATATTCTATTAGAATAACAGCTTTTTGCATGAGATAGGTTTTAATGAATGAAGAATAGTTTTAGGAAGTTTAATGAAGAGTCCACAGAACAAAATTTTATAGCTACATTTTTAAAAGAATTTGATAAGGAAAACTTACTTTGTGGTACTAATTTAAGATTTGACATTTGGTAATTCTTAGAACTTTTCTTCTTAAAGCTCTCTCTTAAAAATAGTTTAGAAAGCATGTTAACTACAATGGTGTGTTTTGGTTGTAGTTGTGACTTAGCTTTCTCATCTTGGCATACCAAAGAACCATCTCTTTGGCTTCTTTTCTAGTCATTTTTATTGCTATCACTAGTGAAAGAAGAGATAAAGATTAGTGTAATCTTAATTTCTTTGATTTCCACCTTTCTTTAACCCCTTCCTATCCAGCAGTCAGAATTCTAAGTGACAGTTGAGAGATGAACAGTTTAGTTATATATATTAAAAAAAAAAATTCCGTCTTTTTGCTCCATGGATTTTTATCTGGGAGGAAAAGATTGAGCTTATTGAAACAGAAACCAGTGATGGTGCCAAGTTGTTGTTTCTTCAGGTGTAGGAGACAGAAAGACAACAAATACCAGGTAAGGTAACCTGTTTATACACTAAAGAGGGCAAGGCTCCATGCTGATATAAGCCTATATGATAACCCTAATGAAGCAAATAAATCAGTTACTTACTAGGATCTCATTTATTCAAAATAAAACTTCTGGGGAAGCAAGGTTCTGACTTATCTTTTTTTTTTTTTTTTTTTTTTAAAGCATAGGGACAGCATATTTATTCTTATTCTAGGAGATTTTTATTAGTGAAAACTATAGGGGTAGGAAATCTTTTCCTCTTTGCCCTGTTGCCTGTTTATGTTTTATTGCAGAAGAATTTATTATTGTATTAAATGTAGTTTGGGAAATTGTCTAGGGAGAACGAAATTGGATTGGGTTAGGCCGGTAATGTTTAAAGTAAAAAGGTTGGATGGATGCTAAGCTGGTCACTTTTCTGCAATTGAATATTTGGTAAGCTGATGACTGAGAGTACATGGTACATGTTAAAGTGTACCTCTGTTAAAGGAAATTAATTTCATTCAGGTTTATGAATTGAGTATGTGCTAGACACTATGCTCCATGCTGAGGCTACAGAGATGAATGAGACTTGGTTCTTACCCTCAGGAATATGGCTTTTAGTGTGGAGAATGATGTGTAACACAGAAAAGTATGATGAATAAAATTCTTTAACTGTGGTACAGGGTTGGAGGAAGAGATAATGAATTCTATCTGACGGACACTAAGGGTAAAGAGGCATCACAGAGAAGGCTTGATTTGGAAAAATAGCCATCAGTTTGCCCAACAGCTAAGGGGAAATCCAGCTGAGGGAATAAAGTGTTAATACTTACCTGGCAGGGGAGATACTATGGTCATAAAGGTGTTTTTCCCAGGGCAAGGCTTATCCATTGCACTCCGGATGTGCTGACTCCTGCGATTTCCCCAAATGTGGGAAACTCGACTGCATAATTTGTGGTTGTGGGGGACTGTGTGTGTGCTTTCCCTTGTTTAAAAAAAAAAAAAAAAAAAAAAAAAAAGTCATGGGTCATGGCAGTGTGTGGCCAAACTGGTGTATTCATAGTTTATTGGCATGTTGTAGAAGTGCAAAGGATACAGTGTAAGGAGTAGAGAAAGGCTGGCTATAGCCCAATTATGAAGGACTTTGTATGCTGTGTATGGACCATGAACTTGAGCTAGCATGTTGGTAAATCCCTGAAAGATAATTGCAAGGATGAATAAATGTTCTATCTAGCATTTTAGATCACTCTGGTAACAATGAGGTATTTGAATTTATGTGGGGGAGAAGTATGTAGGATTAAAGGTATAATGCAGTAAGTGATTAAGGTGCAGATAACTTGGACTTAATAGTGTTGTCTTTTTTTAAAATTGAGATATAATTGACATATAACATTAGTTTCAGAAGGACTAATGATTTATGTGTTGATAATGTGAAATGAGCACAGCAGAAGTCCAGTTAATAGTTAACATTCATCACCATACGGTTACAAATTTTTTGTTTAATCCTTTTTTTTTTTTTAAAAGACTACACGTGTGTGAGCGCGCTCTGGCTGGGTGGGAGTTGGGGGAAGGGAGGTGGTAGGGAGGGAGAGAGGGCGAGCGCCAAGCAGGGTCCACACCCAGCATGAAGCTGGGATGCGTGTCCTGATCTCATGCCCGAGATCATGATCTGATCTGAAATCAGGAGTCCAGTGCTTAACTGACTGAGCCTCCCAAATGCTCCTGTTAAACCTTACATGAGATGGCCATCAGCAAAAATAAAGATGGACAAAAACCCATCTTGATGAAAAATTTGTAAACTTATTGCATGATTTATATTTGTAGTTTATAAACCTGACTTACTATACTTTTGACAACTCCAGTCTCCTTTCTGGTAATAGGGAAATTTTTCCCATTGGGAAGTTTTTCCTGTACCCCTCACAAAATACTCCTTGTAAGCAACAGGCAGAGAGAAGTATAGTGTGGTATTGTGATATTTGAGATGGATGAAGACAAGGGCCTAACCTAAGGCATTGAAGAAAAGGAGGTTAATTTTAGAATTATGTAAGAAGTGGAGTCTCAGGACTTGGATTTGGCAATGGAAAAATTAATAGTATTTGTGAAAAGGGTTATAATAGAATTGGGGGAAAAGAAGGAAACTAGAAAATTAGAAAAGTACAGATAAGGAATGGGATGGGCAGAAAAAATGTTCAAAGAAAACACCCCAAGTCTGTTTTGGTAGGCTACTTAGCTGCCTGAAGGCTTAGGAATGCTAACGGGGAAGCCTCTCTTCTGGACACAAAATAAATTATAGCAGTGGGAACTTTTTGTGTTTCTGGAGAGATGCTGGAAGGGAAGTAGTTAAAAGTGGGGGTCAGTTTACATATCCTGTTTTAATGCTTTACAGGGAGAATATATTCATGTGTTGCTCCTGCAACTTATAATCAGTTTTAAAACATTGTATATATTTGTCTAGGTGGTGGTCACATAATATCTACATGTTAAAAATTAATTGATTTGTATATGGGATTTTTGCACTTGCCCATATAAACGTTATACTTTAGTTTTTAATGTCAAAAATCAATTTATTAGAAGAAAGAACAAAGCCTCCTTTCTTGGTCTTCAAGGCTTTAGAGCCTTGGATTTTTTATATTCAAAGAACAGAATTGATACAGAATTAAGGCAGATTCTCTTCTTTATTCTTAAGATTTTCTTTTATGGCAATTAAAAATTATTCAGAAGGTACTGAATAATTAATTAATAATTAATAATTTACTGGCTCATACTTCATCCTTTTCTGTGTCTTTTGTGTAGCTGCTTCTCTTTTGTCTTGAGTTTTCTAAATTAAATAACACTTTAATTATTAGCCGTCTTCAAGTATGGCTCACCTTCCTAAATTTTGGTTCTAATTAAAACTAAACAATTTTCATAGAATCATATTTTTAAATTAGTTTTACATCATGTAAACCTAGTAAAATTAAACATTTTTCTTTTTTGGGGTGATTTTTATTTTAGCCTAATAAAGATGTTGTGGAACAAATGGAAAAATGGTAAGTTTTAGTTTTTCTTTTTATATTTTAATGACTAATTTCTACCAAATTTGAGATAACAGAATTATTAACTATATTAATCTAGATTTTTAAAGTGCTCTTTGTACTTCATAATGGAAGTATGGTGGCATGCTGTTGGTGGCATGCTGTTGATTGGTTTGATTTGGGATTACAGTAGGTTTGTGGTGTTTGGTGTGGGAATGATTTTATTTAGGCCATTATGTATTACTTGACACATTTTACTTATTGGTTAAGAAGTACTTTTAGACCATGATCAGAGATCTCAGAAACCTTTCTAGAAATTAAGTTTATAAAAAATGAGAGACACAGGAGTTGATATAAAATATTTAGCAGTGATAGTATTTACCTTGAAAAATGGTTAATATATTTTAAATTTATGATTTCAGTATTCAAGAAAAGGATGAGAAGTTGAAGACTGTAGAAGAGTTACTTGAAACTGGACTTATTCAAGTGGCCACAAAAGAGGAGGAACTGAATGTAAAACATTTTGTACATTTGTTTTCCTTGTGAGTTTGTCTGTGAACATGAAGGGGATTACTGTAAATTAAGATTTTTTCCATAACCTTTAAAACTTAATATTAGTTATCCACATTTAATGAGTATATTACTTTTTTCTGTTAAACTTAACAGTTTATTAGGAATACAAAAATGCATAGTTGATTATAGCATTCACTGTCTTAATGAAATACTTTTTTTTTCGGTTTGTAATTAATGCTTCCCCACCTCCACCATGCCCAGATGAAAACTAACAGATTTCATAAGTTCATGAAATAGTATTGGAGGCCAGGGAAAGGAGAGACTCCTGTTCTGTTCTGTGATTATCATTAGTTCTAACTAACGTGATAAGGACAGGGTTGCTGGAAGAAATGTTAAAGATGTATTTGAGTTTAGGGGGAGAAATGACTTAAGTATACCACTTAAGTGGTATACTATGTGCTCTTGAGGTTGTGGAAACATAGGTAGAAATATTTGTGGGAATAAATGAATTAAAAATTCATTTGAGTATCTCCAGAAGTTACAGAATTGTAGACATGTGTGACAAAGAGACTTCTGGGTCTTCCAGAGAGGGAAAGAAGCAGCTAAAGAAAAATGAGAAATGAGGATATTTTGAAGATAGCTAATTTTTTAGAAAGTTAAGAGTGTGTTGTGCTTCTTTATCTTTGAAAAAGGCAATAAGAACAGAAAATTCATCTCTGACGAAAGAAGTTCAAGACTTAAAGGCTAAGCAAAATGATCAGGTAACGTATTCAGTAGATCCTGCAACTGTTCTCTTTTTAAACAGTGCACAAACCTGTTCTTTTCAAATAGAGCAAGTCTGTTGTTTATTCCTCCTTTCATCAGTGTGGAATTTGTCAGTCATAGTTTTAATCTGTGAATGATTAGTGACTTGATTAACAGTACTAGAAGCTGCAATTTTTTGAATGCTGACTATATACCAGACACTGGGTAGCATACTCTAGATAGGATGTCATTGCTGCTTACTGCAGTTATAAAAGTTCTGAGTGTACAAATGTGGAGAAAGACTCTAAATAATAGTAGAAGGAGCTATCTGGAATTAGGCAATTTCCTAGTTCTGTTTTCTTCTTATCTGGTTAGAATTATTCATTAATTGTAACATTGTATCTGTTGATTTTTCTTTTAGCCTACACTTTCCATAAGTAGCCTTAAAGCTACTTACTTTCAGAGTGCTTTTCATTTTCATAATTAGAACATTAAAAAAAACCTAGAAAGAATTCCTGGGTTTATTGTTCTCATTTAGATTTTGGTATAATAGAAAATTTAAGGATAATATACTCTCTGTTTCTGAATTCATTAATATTTTGAGCAAATTGCTAAGTAGGATACTTTCCTATTTCCAGGTTTCTTTTGCATCTCTAGTTGAAGAACTTAAGAAAGTGTAAGTGGTGATATTTTTAAACTGGTCTTTCTCTTTTGGTCCATTTTCTTAGTGCTCATAGATCTTGTTTTGTGCAATTTAGATAGCTGTATGTTAGTTTAACCTTCACTCTAGAATTTTTCACTGCTGGATTAAGGGAATTTCGTTGTACTTTTCTAGTGCAGTGTGATTGCTAAAACATTTCGTAATTCCAATTATTTTCTTGTGGCATCGAATTGTTAATTTTCTGCTTCTGCAGTAAGAATTGAACTACTAAAAAAAAAAACAACAACAACAAAACAGGATATACTGGATATAGAGAGCATTTATCTTCTTCTTGACCTCTGTAAAGTTTGATGCCATGATTGTGTATACATTCTGCCACTGCTTTCAGAACTCTGGAAGCCAATATTGTTGAGAGAAACTTGATTCTTCCCGGTGTTTTTCAGGGTATAAGTCATATCATTCTCTATGCACTTTTGAAGTATTGTGTGTATCTCCTTCTGTGTATCAGCTTTAGCCATCTGGTATTTACTGATTAATTCTCATTTAGGAATACTTCCCTGCCATCTCTTTCTTAGACAGGGTGGACAGAGGCAGAGAATCTTAAGCAGGCTCCACACTTAGTACTGAGCCCGATGCTGGGCTTGATCTCAGTACCCTGAGATCATTACCTGAGCCAAAATCGAGAGTCATATGCTTAACTGACTGAGCGACGTAGGCGCCCCTCATTTAAGAAGACTTTTAAGTATCTTTTTCCCTTCTTATGTGCAAGCTACTTTGCTATTTTATTTAAAATGGGAAGAGTAAATTTGGATGACCCCTGTTGGTGCTATTTGTTTATGTCTTGATTTCTATTAAAGTTTAATACTGCATTTCTTCATCTAAGGATTCATGAAAAGGATGGAAAGATCAAGTCTGTGGAAGAGCTTCTGGAAGCAGAAGTTCTCAAAGTTGCTAATAAGGAGAAAACTATTCAGGTATTGGGAGAGAGTAAACTGTGTGCTGGGTTTTTTTCTTCCTTTTTTTTTCCCCTTGTTTATCAGCTTTAGTGAATATCATTTAATTTCATGTGTTTGTCTGACATTGCATTTTATGTCAATTTCTGTGTTTCCATTGTCCAATTTTGTCTGTTTTGTCATTGTCAAGGATTTGAAACAGGAAATAGAGGCTCTAAAAGAAGAAATAGGAAATATCCAGCTTGAAAAGGCTCAACAGGTAAAAATCCCGGAGCCATAGCATGACAGATTTGTTAGTGTATGTGTTTATGAGCTGTTTGGTTTTTTTCTTGTTACTCAGAAAAAAACTTTTAGTAGTGTGCTGTAAGTATTTTGGGTTATGTGCATTTTTTAAAAATGTATTTTATTTATTTATGCCTGATTTGAGAAAGTGTTCTTGATATTTTATTCAATATATTTTTTAACTTTTAAAAATTGTTTTCTGTACTAATGTTTCATTTTAGTTTGCCAAGTTAAACAGAAAACAGTTTGGTAAATCTTTTTTTAACCTTTTTTTTTAATTGCATGGATTAAAATGTTTTGTTATAGAATATGTATTGCTTAACTTTTGCCTATAGAACAAAAGACATTGAGGGTATTTCAGAGGTAGCCAGAGATTACTGGACATAGATGGGGTTTGGTGAGTTTAATCTGATAAGGCTTCATTGAAAAAGTAAGATTGCATAAAAGTGAGGATTCATCCATTCATCCCACAGAGTTATTCAACAATATTTCCTGAGTTCCTTCTTCTTGTGAAAGCACTGTGTTAATGATTTAAGATCATGTGTTGAGAGAAACAGGGTATGATGAAAAGATCACAGTTCTCTGATATAGATTGAAAGGTTAGGAAAATCTCTTGAGGAACTGACACCTAAGCCAAAATCTGAAGGAACTTGTGAGAAGACAGTGGGAGGTAAAAGTTGGTGTTGAATAACTGTATGATTTAAAAAAAAAAAAAAAAAAAAAAAAAGGACAGTGTTGAGTACTGTTGAGAGGATGACATGGAAAACTGGAAAGAAGAGCTCTGATACAGTAGAGAGGTATATGTACAGTTACTACTCTAATTCTCACAACTTTAGATTTACCACATTATTTAGACTTATTATTCCAATTTTTATTTTGTTACTCTTCCTGTCTTTGGAATCAAAAGAAGTCAAAATCCAAACACATCTCATTTTGGCATGAATAATTCAGCTAGGATCTTTGTAATTTGAAGTGTACACATTTTAAAGTTTATCATAAAGCATAAGGTCATTTGAATGGATTATAAATAGCCTTTTTTCTACTTTTTCTTTTTCTCTTTCAGTTATCTATTACTTCTCAAATTCAGGAGCTTCAGAACTTGTAAGTACCATTTCTTTCATTGCCCTTTAATATCTTTTTCCACAGGTTAAATATAAGTATGTATAATTCAATACACTATAGTTATAATGAAAATCAGAGCTGCTTTTTATTTAATTTCATGTAGTATTTTTAGGAATATGAAATTATATCTCAAAATGTTATCATAGTTTTATGTTTTCATTAGGATTTAACTTAAGCTTTTTGATGGAAATGGGGGTAGAGTGGAAAGTCTTATTTTTCATCATCTATAATCTGAATATGACCTTGGACTGAGATATTGCTCTTTGCCCATTTTAATAGCCACTGTGAAACTGACTATGTATTTCATAGCCAAACCAGTGGTAATACGCTGATTTCCTGGTATTGGTTTAAAGAAGATGATATGGAGTGAGAGTAGAGCTACCCTGATTTATTCAGTATCTGGATCTGCAGTGATAGATGGAAGTTTTTTCTTTAATAATCCTATATTTACTTTCTTAAGATTTTATTTGAGAAAGAGCATACAGAGAAAGAGAAGAAGACACAAGATGAGCAGGGGGAGGGGCAGAGGAAGAGAGAGAAGCAGACACCTCACGGAGCAGGAAGCCTGATATGAGGCTTAATCCCAGGATTCTAGGATCATGACCTGAGCTGAAGGCAGACTCTTATTTGACTGAGCCACCCAGGCACTCCAATCATCTTATACTTCTTAATTTATTATCTGCAAAATCTTGTATGGTTTTTTACTTAAAATATTTAGTTTATTTTATGTCTGTTTACAATCCAAAATCTACTTCTCTAGTCGTCAATAATTTTGGTTTGTATGGTTCTGCAATATTTTCACTGATAGTTCTTATTAACTTATTTTCAGATTACAAGGAAAAGAAGAACAGATGAATACCATGAAGACTGTTTTAGAAGAGAAGGAGAAAGACCTAGCCAGTCGAGGAAGATGGTTACAGGTAAGAAGTTAAAAACAAAAGTAAACACCTTTTTTATACTTGACTGTCAGTTCAATTCATACCAATTCTTTTTCAGGATCTTCAAGAAGAAAATGAATCTTTAAAAGCTCATGTTCAGGAGGTAGCACAATGTAACTTGAAAGAGGTATAGTATAAATAGATTACCAGCACATTACATAAAAAGTGAGGAGTCTGTTTTATATTATGTTAGAAAATAAAGAAGTTAGTATACTCTCTTAGTTTACTTGGCATAAAAATTACTGTACTGTAGTTGTGGTGTTGTTGATAAAATAAGTTAAATTTTATCTTTTTCAAGTCTTTCTGCCTGATTTGTTGGCCTAAGCCTAACAGCATTTCCCATCCTTACTTATGGAGATTGACTCTTAAACTTACCTAAGTATCCATGTTTAATTGGTATATTAATCTGTAATCCTTAAAGAAATGGATATACAAAATCCAGTTAAAGTTCATTCTATCTTTGTAGATAGCCTAATTTTAACATAAAATTATGTCTTTATTTTTATGTTTCTATTTTATTGGTGCTTTATATATAGTACATATACTTTATAGTTTGTAATACCTGATCTTCTTGATGTTAGAATTAAAAATGTGAATCTCTTCCTTAGGCATGTTCTGCATCACGATTTGAAGAACTTGAGACTGTGTAAGTATAATTTTATACAGCATTTCAAAGAGGAAGTTCTCATTATTTTGCAGAATGTACTTGAATACCATGAGTTTCTTCTCAGTCATTTCTTGTTAAATTAGGAATTAAAGTCCAGAGGCATATAAGCTAATAAGTCTCTTTTGGTGTAATAAAAGAGAGTGCTTTCAGATACATGGGGTAATAAAAGAGAGTGCTTTCAGATACATGGGGATATTATCCTTTCCAAGCCCTTCAAACCCATGAACCAAAAAGATAATCTTAGTTATATCAAACCCATCAACCAGAAGATAATCTTAGTTATAACCTTGATGAAGATTATTTAATCTCTAAGAAATAACTTGCTTATTGAGAAGAATGGTTATCTGTTTTCATACCAGTTACTGTGCTAAAGAATAAAAATATTGAGTCTGATCAGCACAGAAGGTACTACTAGTCTTAATAGATGTTCATCCTAGAAAATTTTTGTATTAAAATGTCTGTTCTCTTAATTTTAGCTAACTAAATCAGTTCACAGTGGTGAGAGGGATATCTGGACTTCATCTTTTTTGGCATACTATAGAATTACTTTTAAGATATTTTTGCTTTGCTGTGATGCCATCAATCTTTTTGGATGTTTAAGAAGTGGCCCTTTGAAACTGTGTCTTTAAAAGTAAGATATTGAAGATATTAGGTCATTGTCTTTATGAGGACAAAGGAGATGTCTCTATTCTTGACACTAAAATTCTCATTTGTACAGCTAATTGTTTATCATAGGGGCATTGTATGGTTATCAAGGTACTTGTTTCATTTGCTAATAGAAAGCTTAGAGACACATTTCTGACCTATTTGTAGTAGGTATATAAATCATTAAAATATGTGCTTTTTTAAATTTTTATTTTTATTTACTTATTATTTTAAGATTTTATTTATTTGACAGAGATCGCAAGTAGGCAGAGAGGCAGGTAGAGAGAGAGGAAGGGAAGCAGGCTCCCTGCTGAGCGGACAGCCCGATGCGGGACTCGATCCTAGAATCCTGGGATCATGACCTGAGCCGAAGGCAGAGGTTTTAACCCACTGAGCCACCCAGGCGCCCCATTTTATTTATTTATTTTTTAAAGCGTTTACGTATTTATTTGACAGACAGAGACTACAAGTAGGCAGAGAGGCAGACAGAGAGAAAGAGAGAAGCAGGCTCCCTGCCGAGCAGAGAGCCCAATGCAGGGCTCGATCTCAGAACCCTGGGACCATGACCTGAGCTGAAGGCAGAAGCTTTAACCCACTGAGCCACCCAGGTGCCCCAAAGTATGTGATTTTAGGTCTATTTCTGCATTAGTTTTCTTTTTTAAAAAAAATTAATAGGAGCCCTTTGGTAGCGCAGTTGGTTAAGTGTCTGCCTTCAGCTCAGGTCATGATCTCCATCCTCTGGTCCTGGGATGGAGTCCTGTGGCAAGCTCCCTGCTAAGCAGGGAGTTGGCTTGAACCTCCCCGTCTGCTCCTTCCCCATGCTTGTGTGTTCTTTGTCTCCAATAAAGAAATAAAATCTTTGAAAAAATAAAAAAATAGAATTAGGTTTGTGGGGGGAGCAATTGTAGGATTACAGAAAATTGAGAAAAAAGTACAGTTTCTATTTTCCCCCCACCTCCACCCTGTTTCTCTTGTTAAATCTTGTGTTAGTGTGTAGGTGTGTTACAATTGATGAACTAGTGTGGAAATACCATTAGGGTTCTTCTGTCTTCTGTGGGTTTTGAGGAATGTATAATGACATGTATCCATCATTATAGTATCGTACAAAATAGTTGCACTGTCCTAAAAATCTCCTGGCTCTACCTGTTCATCCCTTCCTTCCTCCAAATACCACCCCCAACCACCCCCAATCTCTAGCTACCACTGCTCTCCATAATTACTGTCTCCATAATTTTGAGTTTTCCAGAATGTGATATAGTTGAAATCCTACGGAATATAGGTTTTCAGAATGGCTTGTTTCACCTAACAATATGTATTTAAGTTTTTCTGGGGTTCCCCCCAACTTTTTAATCCTATTCTACATGTGTTCTCCTTTGCCATTTTTCATGTAGACCTAGAAACATTTTGAAGTTCTTTCTACATTAAGGTGGGATAAAAATAACTTTCAGTTCAGCAAATATTTGAAAGCCGGTTTTGTGCCCTTTGGCACAGGAATCCTGAAATGGCTAAGATGGGTTCTTGCCCTGAGGAAATAGATAAACAGATCAATTTAATAGCGCTAGGTGTTACTGAGGCTTTTGCTTAGGTTGACAAGGGCAATTGGGATTCACATGAGCTAGATAGAGTAAGACTTAAATCTATGTTGGATAAGGGAGAACCAGATTAAATTATATGTAGCATAGCTTTACAAAGGCTTGGCCATATTTTAAGTTCCAGTATCAACTAATAATGGGTTTTTAAAAAAATTTTTTTTGGTTTAGATTTTCTGCATTGATAAAACCATGCTTGCTTAAGAAATGTTAACTATGAAATAAACTGTAACAGTTTTATGATGTACTTTGAGTTGAGTGATTCTGCAATGTTTTTTAAAACAAATTTATAAATTGGTGTAATCTGGAGAGAAGATCTGTTAGACCTTGTTTCTGCTTTTATTCCTTATGGGTGGTATTGAAGTCTGGTTGTCCTTTTTTATCTGTATAACTAAATATAAGGTCTTTATAAAAATTCTAGGTTGAAAGAAAAGGAAAATGAAATGAAGAGAATAGAAACTGTACTAAAAGAGAGGGAGAATGATCTTTCTAGCAAAACAAAGCTGTTACAGGTGAATATATTAGTTAAAACTAATTATTGTGTGAATTATTGTCTTTGCATATTTTAAACAATTTTAACTACCACAAAAGAAAATAGGATAGAGAGATTCTTTCCTCCCAGCCAGGTACTGGGTCTCATTCTTCAGAAAACTAGCACTTATTTGTATATCCTTTGAGAAAGTGTCCATTCATAAAATATGTGTGTACTTGTTTTAAACACGTGTATTCAACTATACACAAGTTTGTATTTGGCTTTTCTCCCTCTATTATTAATGTTTTTGAGATCTTTCCATGTAAGCACATTTCTGTCTTCAAGTTTTAATGGTTTTGTGGTATTCTGTTGTATCATCTGCTGTCATTTATATAACCAGTCTTGGTTTATGGATGCCTAGATTACAGCATATGGTTGCCTTCCTATTACAAGAGTGAACATCCTTGTGTGTGCCTTGTCAGTACTTTTGCTAGTATATCTGTATTTAAAATTCCAGGAAACAAAATTTTGGGCCAAAGGTTATGTAGTTTCTTTTTGAAAAGAGGTAGTTAAAATTGAAAATCCTTATCTCCTCATCCCCATGTTGTTATATTGAAAGTATTGAAAGAACATTAATTTGAAATGAAAGCAAATTTTGGATGGCTGTATTGTTTCCAACCACTCTTGCTTACATTTCTTGCTCCAAGTGTTCTGTTGCGTTCTCTTTCTCCGCTAAGTGGATTCATTTTAAATATTGTTAGATAGTGCTAAATCACCCTCCAAAAGTTTTTTTTTTTTTTTTTGCATCTATTTGCATCTGTTGCATCTACTGAAACAGGGGGCCATTTCCTTTTCATTCTCTCCCAACACTGACAAAGATGAAAACATTTGATATTATGCTTGAAAGATGGTTGGATTGTTGTAATTTGCATTTGATTGTGAGAGAAGTACTTGATTTTTCTATTAATTGGCCTTTAATTTTTCCCATATTTTTTTCTGGGTTGACTTTTCCTCACCAAATTAAAACCTTTTTTTTTTTCCATAATAAGAGAAATTAACCTTTTGTCACCTAAGAAGTGACTTGTTTTCTTAAATTTTTAAAAAAATTTCTTTTGTGTTTTTCTTCCTACTTTTGGAAGTTAAAACTTTTATATACTCAAATATAAGTAATTTCCTGAGAAGTTTTGAAATGAAAAGTATCTCTTACTCTATGATTATAAAAATATTTTCACGTTTCGATATGTTTATAATTTGCTTTTTTGTTTGATGTCTTACTCGTGTAATTTATTTGAGTAAGTTCTGAGAACAGTGTTTTAGCTTTGGGGGAAAAAAAGATTAACCACATTATTAAAGAATCCATTACTGCTTTCCTGGAGTAGTTCTGCTTTCCAGGGGACAATGTCTGGAGACATTTTTGGTTGTCATAGCAGGTGGAGAGGTGCTAGTGCATATAGAGGATGGAGGCCATAGATACTGCTGAACATGCCAGAGTATACAGGATGGTCCTGTTAACAGAGAAACATCCAGCCCAAAATGTCACTTAGAACTTGACCTACTGATCCAAAATGTCACCCTATATACCTTAGAGGTATTTGGATCTGTTTCTGGATCCTGAACTCTTCCATTGAGACATACTCTCAGATTGTTACTGAGTAATTTATTCTAATTTTATACTGTGTTTTAATATAGGGCTTATTTTTAAATGATCACTTAAAAAAACTATTTTAGAATTACCCTGGCTTATATGATATGTTTCAAAAATTTATATGGAAAATAATTTCTGTGCAGGTATTCATGTTTAATTTTTGTTTCAATAGGAAGTACAGGAAGAAAACAAATTGTTTAAGTCTGAAATCGAGCAGTTTAAGCAACTGAACTACCAACAGGTAGGTACTATTAGGTAGCTTGCCCTTCAGTTATGTGGTAAGAAGTTATATAACTCATAACTGTCTATAAGTATTCTTAACTATTTTGCCTTTTTATGGAGACTAAAGTATCTTGTTTTATTTATAAGTATTTAGAAGATGTCCTTAAAAAGAGTAATTTACTATGCCATATGCAAGATAAAATAATCTATAATTTATAAGGTATATGCAAATAATACTGCTACCTGTATTCTAGCTCTTTTATATATCTCTGTGTTTTCAGATCCTCCAGAATGTTTTTCTTAGCAAGTCAGTTAGAATCCTAGAGAGGTCAGTTTAACTCTAGGTGTATACCGCATTTCCCTCCTCCTTTCCATCCCCCCCACCCCGCCCTCCCTGCAATTTAGGAATTGGAGAGAAACTAGGAAATGTATAATCTTATGAATAATAGTTGGCCTCTATTTAAAATACTTTTTCAAGGTATAATTCTGCTTAATAAAAATAAAATGGAAATGTGTAATTTTTTTTAAGGTGTTAAGAAAATATGGTTTGATTTTTCTGAATATATGTAAGCTAGAGAGTATTATGAGGGGCCAAAGAATGTGTTCTTCTTAGCAAGAAGATTATAGAACAGTGGTTCATTTTGGGAGATTGTAGTCATTCAGTTTGGGATACTATAGTATAGTAGGTAAGTTTGGGAGATTGAATGTAAATACTGTATGTGAAGGTCTGTGTACTTATACATATTATGTAGAATTTCTGTTTTTACATGGAAGCTAACTTTTCTTAGTTTTTCTTTTGACTTCATCTTAAGGTTTTTGTGTTTTGTTTTGGTTTTTTTTGGCTTTTGGAAGTTTAATATAGTCAAATAAGAATTATACAATAGGAAGAGTTAGGGCATTAGCTCAGTGCTTTACATATATTGGAAATTGATAAATACTTGCTAAATGAAGAGTTTATGTTGTGGCAACGAAGATTCGATTTAACACTCAGTACTTTTCCAAACTTACACATATTTTTATTAAAATTACTTGGTCACAGGTAGAATATATAGTGTTTTTACCTTTGTTAATTTATATCTGAGAAGAGCTTTTTTGTAGTCTTGTAGAAATAACTATTTTGAAATAACATTTAACTTTTTTTAATAGGCATCATCTTTTCCCCCCCATGAAGAACTATTAAAAGTGTAAGTAATAATTTTGATTCACGGTTTGGATAGTGGTAATCGTTTTTATGTGTTAAACAGTTCTCAGATAAGAATTTAATGTACCTCAAATGGCACCTAATTTTTCCATTAATGTTTGGATTTCTTGAACGACAGGGTCACTAGCATTTAGCTATGCCCTTGGCTAAACTGATGTGCTTTTTTATGATATTTGGATTTTTGTTAAGGGAGATTTTAAGGTTTTTAGTACTTTAGAAAACATCTAATAAAGCTAAAATACATATATGTGTGTATATATATATTTTTTTTTTTTCAAAGATTTTATTTATTTGACGGTGAGAGAGGGAACACAAGCAGGGGGAGTGAGAGAGAGAAGCAGGCTTCCCACTGAGCAGGACTCTGAGATCATGACCAGAACTGAAACCCAGAGTCAGATGCTTAACTGACTGGGCCACCCAGTCACCTTAAGGAGACTTTTTTTTACTAAAGCATTTTTCTTTCATTGTTAGCTTGTATTTTTCTGTAAAAGGGTATATTTAAAGTCATTTCAGCTAAGTTGGTATGTTTGAATATTCTAGTTGTTATCCACATTATGTGTATTAGGTGATAAAAGTAAAGATTCTTTTATCTTGATTCATTTACAAGGTTGTTAGTTTACTAGTTTAGAATTACTTACTGGTATATTGAGTCTGGAGTTTGTATAGAGCAAAGGTCAGCAAACTTTTTCTATAAATGGCCTGTAGTGAACATTTTAATTTTAGGCTTTGTGGGCCACAGAGTTCTGTTTTGCATCCCCCCCCCATTTTTTTTTTTTTTTGGTTTGTTTGATTTAACAATTCTTTAAAACCATAATCTCAGCTCTGGGCTTGAGGGCCAGACTAAAAAAGACTGTTGTTTGGGCCTCGATCCCTAATTTGCCAGCCTTTTATATAGAACCTACTCTTAAGAAGGAGCTATTTGTAATTTAACTTTCTACCCAAGCTGCTCTCAACTGTAACAGAATTAAATTGTGAATCTTTGCCATTGTTTTCTGCATTTCTGGGAATTAACTAATGCATTAGAATTAGAAAAACCTGAATCTTGAAAATGTTATGAAAATGATGATACCTACCTCACATTAATATCATACTTCTATTGTGGGTTAGCCATTTAAAGAAAGTCATAACTAATTTCATTACCTTTTGGGAAAAATATCAAAGGGAATATGTCTGTCAGTTTTCATTCTTCTGAAAATAGCTACTTCCCTGCCACAGATAAAAATAGAAACAACTATAACTACAGCAGTTCATATATTCATGAACTGTTTCTTAAGAGGATGATTTCTCTTGAGCACAAATATCATCATGCCATATTGTAAAAGCCATTTTTGAAAGTAAGAATGTATCACAAATAGGTTTTCTATGGTGACAATTAATAGCTAAGCTTAAAAGAGTTTGCTTGTTAAGTTAATAAGTTTTGCAAAGCATCATCTACTTGTTTTTATTTTGTAGTAATAAATACCTTCAGTGTTTACCTAAAATGTTGCTATGTGTATTTATGTTCTGGTTTAGAATTTCAGAAAGAGAGGAAGAAATAACTGGTCTTCAGAATGAGTTAGATTCTTTGAAGGAGGCTGTTGAACACCAGAGGAAGAAAAACAATGTAAGCAAATCTTTGTCAGAATAAAGTTTTTCTTTTTATTCACTGAAATACCGTGCATCACATTTTTAAAAAATTTACTTCTGTAGTTTTCTTCCTGATATTTGTAAGAAAGTACTGTTCTGTGTGTGCCTTTTTGGGGAGGATTATTAATCGTTTTATTGGAGAACAGATATTTTAATGAATAAATGAAAAGATGAATTTGTGTACTTCTAATTATCATTTTAGATATTGAACTATAATTACTACAGCTTCAGATTTCTTATTTTTTTTTTAAATACAGCTAACTTTCTGTTGAACTTTTATTTGAAAAAATTATTTTTTCATCTCAGTATTTTAAAATCAGTGGCATCGCCTTTTAATTTGACTGGGCTAGCCTTTTTGTAAACCAGAAGTAATCCAGTATTGAAACCTAGTATTTTCAGTACTTGTCTTTCAGAGCCTTGTGGAACCTCCTTTGGATCAGATTTTTGGTAATTAAGATTATTAGGGGCCTTAGAGCCTTAATACATTAATACTAGAATGGGAAGGGGTAGTACCCTAAGAAATTTAAGTCCTAATACTTTTACTGAATACTTTTAGTGAATTTGGGTGATTTTCTTAAATTCTTTTTGACCAGAAGGTGATACCTGTAAGTAGAATCCAAACATTCTTGCTAGAGAAGGGATTTTTGCACACAAAAGTATGATTGCTAAGACGTCAACAAGGCTAAACATGTTACTGAAATCTCTTATGGGGATATTGGTAGGAAATTGATATGTGTTTTCTAATGAAAGCTTAGTTTTTCAAAATTTGCATAAATTTGTTTAACAAGTTGACATGCACTTGCACTCCTGAGTTTGTCAAAATTAGGTACGTGAATTGCCCTTTGTATTTTTGTGTAATATTACTAACAGTATTGCTTGGCCACAAAACCTGAGGTGAATTTGCCAATATACTGGTAACATCTTAACTGTGTTTTATTATCCGGATTCTGAGATGAGGTGGACATAGTAATAGCAGTCTAATGCAGCAGCATTGCACCAGGCACTGAAGTGTGTGAAAAGAGCCAGAACATTGGGGAACGAGTCCATTTTAGTTCAGCCACCACCCTGGCTGTGTACATTTGGCCAAAATTGTTAACTTACCCTACCTGTGGTTTCCCCATCTATAAAATGGGAGTAAACACCTCTTAGCGTTGTTGTGAGAGTTAATGAGAATTTATGGGAAGCACCAAGTTCAATGTTGGGCACATTAAGAATTCAGTAAGTGGTGATTATTGGCTTTTTATTTTTTTTAAATCTAATGTTTAGATTTCTAAATCTGATGAAAGACTGAAATATAGCAGGTGTCCTTACTGGTATTTGCTAATGAAATGCTATTAAAATAGATAGTTCAGAACTCAGTTTCCAGTGACTTCTTTTTCTCTTCCAAAAGAATGTGGTTTTTAGCTTTCCAGCCTCCCTGTTTTCAGCCTTGATCAAGTAGCTCATACATTCATGTCAGGTTGCTTTATGGCATACACATTTGACTATGCCAAAAAAGATGGGCAAGCACAAGGAGTGACTCTGTTATTCCTAGGTGGACTCGAAATGCATTAATTCAATAAAACCTATTTAGAGGAAACGATGTTTTGCTGTAGTGGAAAGTCTGAGTGTTCATGGGCCTTGTTTAAGAATCATATGTAAAGCTTTTTGCAGTACTTGTGTATTTGCCCTGTCCTTAATCCCCTAATACTTGGTGTACCTGAAACCATAGTTTTATCTTGGTTTGTGTGTTTACTTTTGAATGCTTTCTTCTTTGTCACATGTACACAGTAATTACTCTATAGCTGGCATATCTGGTGTGTATACTAAAACATGGGAAGTGGGCATCTTTATTTTCTCATTCAGACTTCTAAACATTGCTTTTTATTTTTTTGCTAATATACATATTTCCCATTGAAATAATTTTGCAGTAACCAGCATTTAAATGCAGTGCAAAATACTGATGAAATAAAAAGCAAAAAATCTTTCAATTATGGATAAACTGAAATCATTCTTTCTAAAAATGATTAGGACCTTCGGGAGAAAAACTGGGAAGCAATGGAAGCATTGGCATCAACTGAAAAAATGCTGCAGGACAAAGTGAACAAGACTTCCAAGGTTGTAATGCTAACTCCTAGAAGCAATCCACTGAACAGAGAAAATCTGCAGCTTGTCTTAAAATCAGACTAAAGCATTTAATTTTACTGCAATTTAAATATAAAATCTCCTTATCATCCACATTTATCATCTCTGTCATCTCTGCTTTTTTCATCTACTCTTTGAAGCTTTAATTTTGAGCATGCAGTTGTGATTACCTGATTGTTTGAGCTTTGTTGATGACTGCTTTAAGCTGAAAAATCTCAAGAGATCTATGCTACCCATGTAAGCTCTTGTCACTGTACCCCTTGTGGGTTAGTTAAGGGCACTTTAGTAAAAATGTTGGCCCCCCAAAATCTAACTGAATTAATGAACACAATTGAATACCTAGATGCACACTAACTCTCCTAAGTTCTTTGGGGCACACCAAGATGACTCACACAAGGTAGAAAATGATCGAAGTGTTAAGTACAGGGAAGGGATCAATTCTGGTGGTTCCTTAGAAGAAATGAGTTAAACTTCAGGTTTTGAAGTGGCTGGACAATAATGGGGCATGTGTTATGTTTAGTATGGAATATTAATAAAAGGGATAGTTCTTTTGACCTGAGTATATAAAGTACTCCTAAAATATATAGCTCCCTCTTTTTCAAAACAATAGAAGATATTCTCCATGAGTTCAGGTTGTTCCATGGGTTCAGAGATTCTGATGGCTTAATACTGAGAAGAGTTGTTTTTAAAGATGGAGACAAATGAATGTGCCAGTTCAGTCAAGCATTTTGACAGTTTCTATCAAGAATATATGTGGGGGGGGGGAGAATATATGTGGAACAGGGGTATTGAATTTTGTAGATGGGTTAATAAAGTCAATTATGTGATTTAGTTGAGCATTCTCTAAGTATTTTGTGGACCATGGTAATCTATTGAATTTTAAATGTAGGTCTTAATGACATTTGAAGGACTTTTTTTTTTTTTTAAGTAGAATAGTTTCTATAAAGTTTTTTTTATAATCAAGTATGTTTGTCATTATTTTTCCTCTAGTGTAATAGACTTGTACTTCTGTACCTATTCACCTGCCTTAAATTTCACTAAGACCTAAATTTGGGACAGCTGGCAGACACTGGGACTAGAGAAATCTAGGCCAGGGAAAATAGAAAGCAGGGCCAGCTAGGTAGGACTTATTTCATTGTGAGTGGTTGCAGTCAGTTCCATTAGCAATGGGGGTTCTGGTGTAATTTCTGGTTGTTTTTGTTACTTTGTATTTTACTCTTAACACCTGCCTTGTAGTTTTTATTTTGTTCATGAGACTGGGTTTCTGGGAAGTATGCATCCCTTACTTAATATCATGCCATTCCTGCAAGAAATTACAGGCCATCATTTTCGGCATTCTTGCATATTATTTCCAAAAGAGAACTAGAATTTATCCATGTTTCATCGTGTGCTTTGTATAGAAATTGACCCTTATTTCAAAACTCAACACCACGTGTATGGTGGCTTGCATAGCTAGTGATCTGCAGAGAATAGAATTTCCAGTCTTTCTCTAATTTAATGGAATTTACACTGTTGTCAGACAGCCTGAGTATAAAGTGATGTTGATTGAAGCAGAACCATAAGTTATGCTGGAAGGAGAAAGAACTCTGTAGAACTCCTTTAGTGCTTTAGATGATAGAAGTAAGTAACAATAACTTTATGTAAAATATAAGAGAGGGTGATACACTGCTTTTTCACAGTTATCTTTAAAGTAGTAAATACTCTTGAGGAGCTACTATAAATGATAGGCTCATGTGGAAGATATTTCATAAATATTACACTTAGATAAAAATAGCAACTTTCCATATCCAGATCTTTTCCGGGTATTAAAGTGGAATAGAAAATGCTACCCACAACCAAACTACTAAATTAGATGGAAACTTTTTAGCGAAATTAGTACAAATCAAAATTAACTTATTTTTCTCCCTCTTGTTATAAATAAGACACATTTCTTTTAGTTAGATTCTTTTTCCCTTGGAAAGTTTTCCATAAAACTTCGTTGCACAGTGCTCTTTTCCTATTTTTCTTTAGTGATTGTTCTGCCACTTCTGTCGTCAGATGATAAAAATGACCTCTTAATTGTGAATTAATGCTGAATTAGCAGTTAATCATCTTCCTTGAATGAATGTATCTTCTGCAGTTAGGTGTATTTCTGAAAAATAGTGGACTTTATTGAATCACTGGAAGTAATCCATTAAAACATCTAGTAAAATACTGCCACTAATGTTGAAAAAAAGTTTTTTGTGTGTGTACAGAATGTGGTGAATCTCTAGCTTTTTATTGTGTAATTTTAGATTTTCATGTTATTTAGACTTTTTTTTTTTTTTTAAGATTTTATTTATTTATTTGACAGACAGAAATCACAAGTAGGCAGAGAGGCAGGCAGAGAGAGAGGAGGAAGCAGGCTCCCCGAAGAGCGGAGAGCCCAATGTGGATCTTGATCTCAGGATCATGACCTGGGCTGAAGGCAGAGGCTTTAACCCACTGAGCCACACAGGCGCCCCTTATTTACTTTCTAAATTGATGTGTATTCATCTTAAATCAGCGATGGATTTCAAAGGTTACATTTAAATGGTGTTTGAAAGATAAGGTTGAGATGTTGCTAGCTTGCTTTCCTTCTTGTCATCTGTTGAACTTCACAAGTGTTTTTTTTTCTTGGCTTAGTTTAGATGTGCGTTTTTTGGGTGTCATTTTTTAAATTTTGTAGAGGTAGTTTGACCATTAGATTTTTATTTAACGTGTAATCAAGTCATTACCCTAATTTTGACAAACCATAGTTTTGAGTTAATAATTGATATCCATTGTAGTTTTAAAATCACCAAATTTAGACATGCATTTGTAATACCTTTAAATTTACAGCTGATAGAGTCCTGTGAGTGTCAGAATTAGTCTTCTTGATACTTGGTATTGGTGAATTAATCACCATCAGTTTTTCCTCTTTTTCTTTCCTGTTTTTCGTATATGTACCACCCATCAAATTTTGATGGCCTTTTTTTTTCTTTGTAACTTCACTTGACCTTGAAACTGGAAATGTGGAAATGCCATTTTTAATCCCATGATGCTTTTTTTTTTTTTTTTAATAGAAAGAGATTTGCCAGCCAGTAAGCCTCAGTTATATTGTCCAGGTAGATATTTTTTGCATGTAGTTTAAGTTTTAGCTGTAGGAAGTGTATTTTTAATTTTTTGTTCTTGTTTGTGTTTTGCATTGTTTCTAGAAGGGCAGATCACTTGATTTCTAAGAGCAAGGAAAGTGTCCATATTATCAGATACTGCCTTGGTTTGATTAACTTAAAACATCATTATTTAGGATGCTTTAGAAATTTTGCAGATTTTTTCTTATGGAAGCATTTTAACGTTTTAAAATAAGAAATTGTAGCTTTTGTCAGTATTAAGATGAATTTTTAAAATACTGTGACTTTTTCCTCCCTTAAAGCTTAAAAGGCTTTTTTAAAAAAATTCTATAATCTTGTAAGTTTGACTTGGTTCATCTTCTGCCTTAGGAAAGACAACAACATGTGGAAGCTATTGAATTAGAAGCTAAAGAAGTTCTCAAAAAATTATTCCCAAAAGTATCTGTTCCTCCTAGTTTGGTAAGATTGATTTATTATTTTTTAAATAAGTCCTCTTTACCATTATTTAAGGAAGTTGTGAATAAACAACATTTGCATTCTACACTTGGTTTAGAAGTACATCTATTCCTTAATCTTTTCTATTTTTAGCATTGGGTGCTTTTGAGTAGGTAAGATAAATAGCTTGGTTCAAAACTCATTTCTGTTTATTCAACTGATACTTTTGTTGTATGCTATGAAATTTACATAATATGTATTATTTAGAAGATCATAAACATTTGGGAGAGATATTTCTTAATGTTTAATAAACCAGTTATGTTTTTAATAGCTTTATTCAAAACAGCATGATTTTATTATTGTAATTTAATCTTTTGTATTTATATATATATAAATATATATATATATATTTATATATATATATATATATATATATATGTATTTATTTTTAAGTGGGCTCCACAGTGCACATGGAGCCCAACATGGGGCTCGAACTCATGATGTTGAGATCAAGACCTGAGCCGAGGTCAAAGTTGGACACTTAACTGATTGAGCCACCCCGACACCTCAAAATAGATTTCTTCTAATTTTAGGAACACCTTTTTTTTTTTTTTAAGATTTTATTTATTTATTTGACAGAGATCACAAGTAGGCAGAGAGGCAGGTAGACAGAGAGACGGGGAAGGAGGCTCCCTGAGGGGCTGAATCCCAGGACCCTGGGATCATGACCTGAGCTGAAGACTGAGGCCTTAACCCACTGGCCACACAGGCGCCCCAGGAACGCCTTATTTTTTAATTAAATGTGTTAATAGTTTGAACCAGGCTCTTTTCATTTCAAAGCTCAAGATTTTGGTCACCTATTAACTTGTTTAAGGAAAGGCTTGAAGATAATACAGAAGATCTTGCTTTACTTCAGCTTAAGTGAGAGATAAAAGTTTCTCTGATTCAGAGAATTATTACAGTGAATATTTGAGGGCAGAGTGAGTGCATGTAGTTTCTTAAAATGATTAAAATTTTATTTTCATGGAAAATTATATAAATACTCAGAAGTAGAGAGAATAGCATAATGAAGCTGGTGTACCCCATTCATCAGTACACAGTCTTATATTACCTTGTTTCTTGTACTTCCTAGATTATTCTGAAGGAATTCAAACATCTGAGCATTTTGTCTATAGTTATTTTAGTATATATTTCTAAAAGATAAGGATTGCTTTAAAAATTATATTAAAAATCCTTAATTTATACATTTGTCATTGCATTTCTCCCTTTTGCCATATAAATTTTCAGTTTTAATGAAATAACAACCACTTACTCTAGTTTGTTATAGTCAGGACCTAAGTAAGGTCAGTATGTGATTGGTTTAAGATGTCTCATAGATCCTTTTGATTCTGCAGATTCCCTCCTATATGTCAGCAGCCCCCCCCTTCTCTTCTATTTTCTTTTCAAGAGGAAGAGAGTGAATTTAAGCAGGCTCCAGACCCACCATGGAGCCTGATGTGACGCTTGATCTCATGACCTGAAATTGATCTCATGAGCTGAAATTGAGTCAGATGCTTAACCAGTGGTGCCACCCAGTCCTCCTCCACCCCCCGCCTTTTTTTAGACCAGGTAGTTTCATAAGAAATTCCCAGTCTGGATTTAACCAACTGCATCCCTGTAGTGTCAGTGTGTTCTCTGTTCTTTTTATGTCCCATAAATTGGTAGTCAGTAGAGTCCTGATGAGATTCAGGTTCGGTCCTTCAGTTGTAGGATGGAGTAAGGCAAGACTTCTTTTTTTTTTTCTTTTTTAAGATTTTATTTATTTATTTGACAGAGAGAGATCACAGTAGACAGAGAGGCAGGCAGAGAGAAAGAGAGGGAAGCAGGCTCCCCGCTGAGCAGAGAGCCCGATGTGGGACTTGATCCCAGGACCCTGAGATCATGACACGAGCTGAAGGCAGTGGCTTAACCCACTGAGCCACCCAGACACCCCAAGGCAAGACTTCTTCATAGCAGTGTTGTGCACTTCTATCATGAGGTCTGTAAAAGGTCTGCTTGTTTTTCTTTGGCTGATGAGAACTTACTTAGGCTGGTTATCAAGTCTTTTTTTTTTATTTATTTGACAGACAGAGATCACAAGTAGGCAGAGAGGCAGGCAGAGAGAGGGGAGGAAGCAGGCTCCCCACTGAGCAGAGAGCCCAACGCGGGGCTCGATCCCAGGACGCTGAGATCATGACCTGAGCCAAAGGCAGAGGCTTTAACCCACTGAGCCACCCAGGCGCCCCAAGCCTTTTTTTTTTGACATAGCACTGCTAAACTCTCACAGCTTCTTTGTTTTGTGATATGACAAGATGTTTCTGATTTATCGTTTACGTCTTCTACCCCAAACTTGGGAGTCAACTGTTTCTCCGAGGAGCTCTTGGCTCTTCTTTCTGTGGGTGCTAGGTGTGGTATAAGTAAATTTAATAGTCCATTTTATGTGTAGTCTGAGTTTAGCTGTTGCTCTCAGATTATATCTACATACTGTCTACATTTAACTTGTACAAGAAGCAGCAATTCTTTTGTTTCCTTGGTAACTGTTGTGGATACATTCGGGTTTGATCACTAATAGTTAAATGTCTGCCACTATGAGTTCAACTAATGAGACAACTTGTACTGGACAGACTTAAGGATACATTGTTAGTTCTAGTGCTGGTCTTACATGAAGCCTAGAAAAAGGGGTTGCTATTTGTTTATTTAATGTTTTTTCTTTTATGGCCATGACCTGTTTTTATTTCTACTTTACAATTTTATTACTTAGTGGAAATAAAATTGGGATTTATTATATTTGGCTATATTGAGCTGAGAGTTAGTGATTATGATATCTGTTCTTTAAAGATTGTATAAAATCACTGACATGAAAAATTCTTCTTAATGTAACAGACTCTTTTTTTTTTTAAAGATTTTATTTATTTTTTTCAACAGAGAGAGATCACAAGTAGGCAGAGAGAGAGAGGAGGAAGCAGGCTCCCCGCCAAGGAGAGAGCCCGATGTGGGGCTTGATCCCAGGACCTTGGGATCATGACCTGAGCCAAAGGCAGAGGCTTTAATCCTCTGAGCCACCCAGGGGCCCTAACAGACTCTTTCTTAACCGCAGTATTACTCTCAACCGCCATATAGGTTTTGACACTACAAATATTTATAAATTACCATAAGATTTGGGTGATGATATTTCGCTTTTGTTCATCCGCTTGTTAAAAAAGTTGGCTATTTCTGCATGTAGTCTCTTATTTCTATTGATATATAGAAATATATCAACTCTGCTACTAAAAGTATAGCATTTTTAGGCTTTTGAAAATGTGAAGGATAGATTAATTTATGATAAAACTGTTAATTAAAGTTATTAAGTTAATATAGTCAGTAGATATAAAAGGAATTTTATACATGAAGTAAAATTTTTTTACTGTTTTCTTTTGCTTTTCTGCTAGCTAATCAATATAGGAGAGATCCAAACTATATGACCTAGAGGAATGTTTACAAACTTTAAGCAACTAAATCATCTTTTCAGCTGACTTTTAACTTTTATCGAATTCCAGTATTTGAAGCTAAGTAGGATTTTAATAGTATACGTTTAGTCTTGGATCAAATTTATGATGTAAGAATGTAATTTTGGGGGGCCCCTGGGTGGTGCAGATGTTAGGTGTCTGACTCTTGGTCTTGGCTCAGGTCAGGGGCTCAGGGATGTGAGTACGAGCCTGGCGTTGGGGTCTGCATTGAGTGTGGAGTCTGCTTAAGACTTTCTCCCTCTTCTCCCCCACACCACATGTTCACTTGCTCACTGGCTCTCTCATTCCCTCAAAAATAAATAAATCTTTACAAAAAATAGGCCTTTTTGACCAATTGGAACTATGAGTTACTGTACTGTGGGGTGATCACAGCATCCAGCTTTATTTGTTTTTTATTCTTACTTGATAAAGTATAGAGAATCCTGATTCAGCCATATCCGTAAAGCTTTAAATTTGAGCAGTTGATAGAAATCTCATGTGTTCTTTTTACTCGAAGTAAACTAAACCCAAGAGTTTAAATCAAATTTCCTCTTAGTCTCTTTTAAGTATCTAACAGATACTCTTTTTTTTTTTTTTTTTAAAGATTTTACTTATTTATTTGACAGACAGAGATCACAAGTAGGCAGAGAGGCAGGCAGAGAGCCCGACATGGGGCTCGATCCCAGGACGCTGAGATCATGACCTGAGCCGAAGACAGAGGCTTTAACCCACTGAGCCACCCAGGTGCCCCTATAAGAGATACTCTTTATCAGAGTTTAAAATTTGGACAAGAAGCATCAAAAATGTAGGATAATTTATTCTAAAATCTAGAATGACTTAAACCAAGGTATATGCCTTGTTTTTGCATTAGCTAATCTATCAGCACAAATAGAGCTTTTTTTGTTTTTATTTATTATAATTTTTCAAAGATTTTATTTATTTGAGAGAGATAGCAAGAGAGAGCACAAGCAGGGGTAGGGGTGGAGAGAGGGAGAAGCAGATTCCCTGCTGAGCAGAGAGCCTGATGTGGGGCTCAGCCCCAGGACCCCCGGATCATGACCCGAGCCGAAGACAGATGCTTAACTGACTGATCCACGAAAGTGCCCCCTTTTTGGTGTTTTTTGTTTGTTCGTTTGTTTTTTAAAGATTTTATTTATTTGAGAGAGAGAGCATGAAAGGGTCGAGGGGCAGAGGGAGAAGCCGGCTCCCTGCTGAGCAGAGGGCCCGATGTGGGACTCAATCCCGGGACTCCAGGATCATGACCTGAGCCGAAGGCAGTGGGTTATGCCTCTGCCTTCGGCTCTGGTCATGATCTCAAGGGTCCTGGGATTGAACTCTACATTGGGCTCTCTGCTCAGCAGGGTGCCTGCTTCCACCTCCCCCTCTGCCTGCATCTCTGCCTGCTTGTGATCTCTCTCTCTGTCAAATAAATAAAATCTTAAAAAAAAATTTTTTTTAACAAGTAAATGTTTATGTATTTTTACTGCTTCTCATTATGCTTTTAAAAACATTTCATTATATGTATGTATTTCTAAGTATTTTCAGAATCCCTGGAGCGCCTTCATAGTGTTTGAAATCCTCTGAATAAAGTATTTTCAGTTGAACTTCATTAGTTCATGAACTCAGAACACTTAGTTTTTGAGAATGGGTTTACCTGAGAAAAGTTTTGAAATTTATTTATTTTCATTTTTCTCTGTTTTAAAGATTGAATCTATTAATCCTGGCACTAGTAAGTGGTAGAGGCTGGAATTAAGTGAACTCAGATCTCTATTTATCTCTATTATTTTCAAGACTGGGTTAGGTACAATTTATGCAGCAGTTATGTTCTTTGAAATTTCCAGAGGGGTGGTGTTTGTCTATAGGTTTTTTTCATGGTCATCTAATTTGGTTGATTCAAATGTTTTACCTGTTTCATTTAGATATTTTTGAAAATTGGTTATTTTGACTTCTCTTTTTTACAGAGTTACAGTGAATGGTTGCGTGGATTTGAAAAGAAGGCAAAAGAATGTGTGGCTGAAACTTCAGGTTCAGAGGAGGTTAAGGTTAGTTCAAGAAATGAACTCTCTATGTTGTAACCAGACATGGAAATAAGAAGTAAATCAGACTTTGTCTTTATGAGCTTAGAAAGATAAAGTATATATTATGGGTAGAATAATGACCTTTTGAGAAAGTGTAAGAAGGTGATTTCATTTTGTATAAATTTTGATAGAAATGCTGTAAGTCTTCATTGCGTTTGATAAGTATACAAAGCTAATGTTTGCTGTTTCTATTTCTGAAACTGTATATTTAACTATCTCTTACTCTCTTTTTAGCCTGGGTTTAAAAAGTAAAGATCAGTTGAGGTAGGTAGGTAGAAACTGACTGATTTGCTAAAGTATTCCCCAAATACATCATTAAAAGTGTTCGGAATCTAGATGTGTTTTTATCTTAGCTGAAATTTGGAAGATTTTTTTGTATCTCAAGTGGCATGAATAAAATCCTCTTTTCCATGTGTGTGTAGCATAGGTGTTGTGACTTGACTTCACATGTGGTTCTGCTTTGATTTTTATCATCCTGCTAAAGAGTGATAAGCCTGTTATAAATTGTGTAATATATTTTATAGTAATCAGACTCAGAGTTTCATTAGTAAAGACTGATGACCAAAAGGGTCATTGAACTTGATTGCTACTCAAGAAGGTTGAAATGTAGTGTCTCACTATAAAACAATTAGAAACCATTTGTCATTATATACCATTAAATACTGTAACAAATTTGAAGCACACAAAACTGGTAAAACTAGAGAAGTTTCCTTTATTTCATTCTTTCTAGGTTCTAGAGCACAAGTTGAAAGAAGCTGATGAAATGCACACACTGTTACAGCTCGAGTGTGAAAAATACAAATCCGTCTTAGCAGAAACAGTAGGAAATGATTTTTAACCTACATTTTGGCTTTATTTTTAAATTAACTTATTCCTTAGTGGCTTAAATAGTTTATCTTGTCATTAGAACATGAATTTTTCAAAACAACTATGCTTTTGCCCATAGGAAGGAATTTTACAGAAACTACAGAGAAGTGTGGAGCAAGAAGAAAATAAATGGAAAGTTAAGGTTGATGAATCACAGAAGACTATTAAACAGGTACCTTAAAAAGCTTAGAGCAAGTAGTTCTCAAGAATGTGGGCCCTGGATCAGCAGTATCCATAAGCCAGAAACTTGTTAGAAATGCCCATTCTTGGGCCCCACCTGAGATTTTCTGAATCTGAAACTCTGTGGAGACAGCAGGCTGTACATTAAAGAGCTTCCACAACTGATTCTGATGCCCACCCAAGTTTGAGAATTATTGTTTTAGAGCATGGCTGAAAGGTAGTTATCTAGAATGTAAAGTGCTTTGGAAGTTATAGAACTACTATGTGATAAAATAAGGCAAAGAATTTGGGGTTCAGAACAAGCTTTGCGATGTTGATATGTGACCCATGATATCGTTTTCAAGAAAAAGTTAATGAGTCTTTCTCTTCATGTGATCTGAATATTCTTGTACAGCCCTAATTTTTCTCCCATTTACTTGGCTCTGGTAAAGAGTGTCATCTGTTGTAGTAGTCCTCTTCATATGGTGACAAATGGTAACTAGACTTATTGTGGGGAATATTTTGTAATGTATGAAAGTATCAAGTCACTATAATGTACACCTGAAACTAACAGGATATGGTATGCCAGTTATACTGTAATAAAAATCCATTACAATAAAGGGAAAGTAAAGAGTGTCCTCTGTTGCTCAGTTGTTTTCCTGGGCCAACCTGTACAGAATTTAGCATTGCCTGTGGTATTCTATGTTAATGCATTTGGGGATTAAATATAGCCAATTATTAAATGATTGTTAGAAAAAAAAATAAGCATTTCTAGCTAGGCCTTAATATAATATGCCAATGGGGTACGTTTTGGTGACAATATAAATCAAGTTAAATGTCATGCTCTCACTTTCAAGGTCTTTTAAAATTCAGTATGACTTTAGAATGAGACGCATTTCAAAATCTCTGAAATGTCTGATTAAAATTCTCCAAGATAGCAGCTCTATATTCTTGATTTACTTGGTCATATAGTTGTTTCACATTTCAGATGCAGTTGTCAGTCACATCTTCAGAACAAGAGCTAGAGCGATTAAGAAGAGAAAATAAAGATATTGAAAATGTATGTTATTTCATCGCTTGACTTATAACCTGTGGACTCATTTTTAGCATTAAGCATTGTCTTAAGATCTGTTTTTTAAGATTTCTGTAATGATGCAGTTGTTACGCTTTTAAGAATATCTTGGGTAGGGGCACCTGGGTGGCTCAGTGGGTTAAAGCCTCTGCCTTCAGCTCAGGTCATGATCCCCAGGGTCCTGGGATCAAGCCCTGCATCAAGCTCTCTGCTTGGCGAGGAGCCTGCTTCCCTTCCTCTCTTTCTGCCTGCCTCTCTGCCTACTTGTGATCTGTGTCTGTCAAATAAATAAAATCTTTAAAAAAAAAAATCTTGGGTAGTGTTTGAGATGATATTATATTTGTAAGTTCCATAACTTTCCATTATGGGGGAGCATCATAGCATTGAAAGGAATTCTTAAATGTGTTAACATTTTCTTCTTTGTTGCATTGCTAGCTGAGAAGAGAACGAGAGCATTTGGAAATGGAACTAGAGAAGGCAGAAATTGAACGATCTACCTATGTTACAGAAGTCAGAGAGGTACTTAAAGAATTTTTTGACCTTGCTTCTCAATTTAAATTAAGTTTGTAATAGTGATAAAATATTTCAGTGTAAGTTGTTTGTGGCAGAGCTTCCAAGTAGCGTACAAAACATGGGATATCATAAGGAGATCAATCTTAAACTCTAAACTTCATTGCAGCTGAAAGATCTGTTGACTGAATTGCAGAAAAAACTTGATGATTCATATTCTGAAGCAGTAAGACAGAATGAAGAGCTAAATTTGGTAAGAAGCTTGTTCTCCACTGGGTATCAAGTAGGCTCTGAAAACACTTGTGTTGACATGTGGAGAAACCATCCAAACTTTTTCTCCTTGCTAACATCTTTAGCTTGGCATTTTTGTAAGTTTAAGATAATCTTCGTATTCTGATGACTCCTAAGTTGATCTTTCTTTTCTTGACTCCTAAAATGATCCTTCTTTCTTAGCTCCTAACAATGGCATGTTTGGCTTGCAACTCTTTTTTCCAGAAAAAAATTCATGTTTTGTAAAACTTAATTCTTTGGGCAGCATTATTTTCAGTTAATAAAGAAGTGAAACAAATAGATAAAGATTGGCTGAATTGTGAAGATTCTCTTTTTAGAGTTAATGATTGATAGTTAACTGGTCGTGTTCTCTAATCTGAAGGAGATTATTGAAGGTTGAAGATACATATTCTTCATTCAAGGGCAATAATTAATTCCAGCTGCTTATTTTAACTGGTCTTCCTACAAATTTATAGATAACAACAAGCTTGTGAAAGTCTTTATCATCAACATAATATTTAGAGTATAGCAATTCTAAAACTGTAGACTTAAAGTTAACTAAAGATAGCTAAATGCCTTATAATGACAGAGTACCCTGTATTCCCATTCTTAAATTTTCTGGAAATTTAATGGATTCTGGCAAATTTACAAATTTATACTGCTTCTTAGCTGTTACATAAATATTACTGTCTCATTGTATGTTTCAAACAATCGTCGTCTTTCTATGACTGAAAAATTAATACAACACGTGACTAAATTGGAAGTATCTGAATAAACTCTAGGAAGATTATAGTTAGTTTTCTCCTCACCTCAAGTCTTGCCCGGTTTGGAATTTTCTTAGTACTGCTGTGTGTATCAAATAAAACTTGTTAACTCACTCAGTTGTGGTTGGTCTTCTGTGTTATGGCAGTGATTTATGGAAATGAGTTTTCAAGGTAGGGCTCTTTGAAAAGTACACATAGAGTCCCCCTCTTTATTTTTGAAATAAAATTTTGGTTTTACTTATCTTCTTCATTTTATTTAATTGAATCATTCCCACTGCAACATGTGACTAATTTTATACATATGCTTGTTATATATATTGTACAGATCAGGATAGTGATTATGCCATAGCTGAAAGCCTTAAGCCTTACCTTATAATGTGTTTTTTAAAAATCATTTTTAACTACAATTGTTGGAAAATTTACTTTCAACTTTGGTGCTTAGTAGCTAACTCCAACAGTACCATCAAACCCATAGAATTATGGTTAAATTCAGCCTAATGTTCTTGTTGTATTTTTGCCTCTTTACTTCTGTTAAGGGGCCATTTTAAATGATACTTGTTTCTTATTTTTGCCTTGAATTCATAATTTTTATTTTAGTTCCGTTTGCTCAGGATGACTGTTGGCACATTTTAAGATAAAATAATTTTTTTGCTTATACATACATTGTATGTTTGGCGGCCAAGGGAGTAGTACTCTGATGTACTAAATAGAGTTAAGTGAAAGAGCAAAACCTGAAGCATTTGGGTCTTTAGATAGAGTTCCCCAAATAAAATTTCCAAATGGAATGTCCCTCATTAATCCTTTCTTCAGTTGGAAAGGTTAGTATCTTATATTTCTCCCTTTTGGGTCTCCAGAAACGAGTATTATGCCTATCAGTGTTAGGGAAAATTAATTAACTTGATGAGTTTAATAAGAAAGTTATTTGTTGTCAGTGTAGTCCATTTCCCTCATTCTTATTTAATCGGAGCATTTATCATGAGAAGAGGCATTACATATTGGCACTAGAGTTTATAGAACTTTATAACTGTTGGGACAAATTGGTTCTTGAGAAGTGTATCTTAAGACATTGTTTATTGTATAATTAGGCCCGTGTGGTCTTGCACTGATTTCTTTAGTGATGTTTTAAAGGATGATCAACATTTAAATTTTTGAAGTTTTCATTTTACTGGATTTGTAATCTTCCATTCAATGTTTTTAAAAATATTACACAATTGACTGTTAACTCTATAGGTCATAAGTCCTTAAAAAACCAATCAGTAAAATTTCTGGCCTACTTGCCTTTTACTTTAATTTAAATATGAATGAAGTACTTTATGAATAGTGAATAGTAATACTTTAAAAAGGCACTTTACTGGAATGTGATGGTTTTATTTTTACATTTACAGTTTTCTACTCTGAACCCTACTTTGTTTCTGTAGCTTTTCTTATATTTAGCTTTCCAGATGGGAACCTCCACTGCTTAGCTTTTCTATACATCTGGTGCAGCATATTGGCTAATCCACTGTGCATAATAACTGTTAGCGATCCCATTCTTTCTCATTCATTCTTCTAGAGGTCTCAGCACAATCAAAGAAGGATGCAAATTAAGTTAATTGTGGTCCTTTATTTTTACAGTTAAAGGCACAGTTAAATGAAACACTCACAAAGCTTAGAACTGAACAAAGTGAAAGACAGAAGGTAGCTGGTGACTTGCACAAGGTAAGACACTGCTTGTCTTAAAGATGCCATATCACCGTGCTATGTTGTTGTGCCTTGAATCTTAAGTAAACGTACTGCTAATTCTGGATTTTTGTTCATATTAATGTGTTTATAAATTTAAGCTGTTGCATTTTTGGAACTACTTTCTGACTTGTTTTTCGATTATTCTTAATTTGCTTCATTATTTCAACACATATATATAAGTAATTACTTTATAAAGTACAGATTAAGTTTTAAGTGTAATTGAAGGTACTCTTTTTTAAAAATGGGGTTACATCCATATATTGTTTTGTTGGGATTTTCTTCGTAGTTGCTTACAGAGTATGTTTCTTTTGATTTTTATAGATCCAAAATGTGTAGATCTTGGATGTTTCAGAAATTTGTTCCTTTCATTTATTTCTTTGTGGAGATACACTTTTCTTTAATCTCATATATAAGTAGGGAGGGGTTTTTTTGTTTTTGTTTTTGTTTTTTGGGGGGGTAGTTTTTAAGATTACATTTCTTATTCTCTACATTAGGATGGCAAGTTATTTTTAATTCTGTTTTTAGGTATTTTTAATAGTGCAAGTCACATATGCTTGTATCAGAGCTGCTTTAGCTCTATGATTGTATTTGTGGGAGTCATTAGGAAAACAAATATGTCACTTTTTTACAGGTTGGAAGAAATATTTTTGTTTGTTTTGTATGATATAGCTTCTAATTGTTATGTAAAAGTCTAGGAATCCAAAGAGTACATTTAGCATGATGAAAAAATAAGTGTAGGAATTCAGAATTGCTTCAGATTATTTTGGTGTTACTATTATCAGTAGATAAAATGTGAATTCAGGTTGCTCAAACCTAGGTTCATGATACATTGTCAAGGATGAGCAATCTGACTTAGTTTGATAGGTGATTTTAACTTTTGACTTCTTTTTTTTTTTTTAAGATTTTATTTATTTATTTGACAGACAGAGATCACAAGTAGGCAGAGAGGCAGGCAGAGAGAGAGGAGTAAGCAGGCCCCCTGCTGAGCAGAGGGCCCTCCATCCCAGGACCCTGGGATCATGACTTGAGCCAAAGGCAGAGGCTTTAACCCACTGAGCCACTCAGGCGCCCCAACTTTTTGACCTCTTGATCAAAATATAAAACATGCAGGTTTAGCCTAGCAGTTTAGTTTCTCAAGTATTAAGGATATTAAACAGGTGCTCAAAGATATGGATGGGCCATGTTATTTATGATCGCTAATGCAACCGTAGAAGACCGTGAACTGCCCCATATCTATAGGCCAGAAATACTGTGCAACACTTGATTAGAAATGCACATAAATATTTATTGATATAAAATATTAATAAAATACTTTGTAAAACAAGCGAGTATAAAATAGCAGGTATGTTAAAAGCCCATTTATATGAAATTTTCTGCCCAAGTTTTCTGTTAGCATGTATATGTATACAAGAGGGATCTGGAAAAGAGGGTCAGAACAAAGCCACTACTTAGAATTTGTGGGGCATGTATGGTTTCTCTCACATACCCTTCTTTGTGTGTTTAACACAACCCTTAAAAATGTAAAAAACAGTCTTACCTTGTGAGCTATACAGAAACAGGCTGTGGCCAGATTTGGCTGATGCTTGATTAGACTAATGTTATTTAGACTAATGTTAACCTAAATATCAACTGTGGTTATTTCTTCTTTTAATGTCTTTTTACATAACCTCTATTGCTTGAACTTTTTAAAACAAGCATATGTTTTTATAATCTGGTCAGGGAGGGAACAGTTTTCATTTTGGAAGAAAAAAATGGAGTAGATTGGCTGTCCATTGTATTTTGAGATGAACTTTAGTCTTGTACAAAATACCTTAGAAAATCACTCCTTTTATCCCTCATAATACTCCACTGTAGTATTTAGAGGCTACCATATTGCTTTCCTTACAGGCTCAACAGTCGCTGGATCTCATTCAGTCAAAAATAGTAAAAGCTGCTGGAGACACTACTGTTATTGAGAATAGTGATGTTTCCCCAGAAATGGTATGCATTTTCTTTTACCCCAGATCTCTAGGCTAATTGCCTTGTTGTAAATTACATGAAGAATAAAAATGTGTGAGATCTGTCTCTGACTAAAAAAAATGATATACTTCTGTCAGTTTTGTTGGATTCTTACTGAAGGTTGTCTTTTCTTCCAGATATTCCATCTCTGAAATGCACTTTTTTAATTAATGTTTTTATTAATGTCACTTTGGCTTAGTAAGATAGTACTTTAATTGTACTGTTTGTTTTGGAAGTATTATGGTATATTGCTGAAGAATGTGGGCTTTGTTAGACTGCCTGTGCTTGAATCCTGACCCTGCTACTTAGTAGCAGTGTGACTTTGGACAACTTTACTTAGCCTCTGTGTACTTTGGTAGCCCCATTTGTGAAAGGCCATATTAATAGCATCAAACCTGTAGGATTTTTGAAGGGAATAAATGAGTTACTATCTAAAACACGTAAGAGTAGTACGTAGCACTTAAAACGGTGCTTCCTAGCACTTAGAGCTCAATATATGTGAACTTAGTTTTACTGTTAAGAATGTCCTCTCCTTTGGTGTCGTGTCTGGCAGATTTTTTTTCTGAGACGAGAAATGGATTTACAACTACTAATCAGAGTCTGGATTTTCGCCTTTTTGGCCTAATGACTTAGCTTTTTTTTTTTTTTTTTTTTTAAAAAGATGTTATCTATTTAATATTTGACAGAGATCACAAGTAGGCTTGTGCTCTGCAGAAAGTCCTATGTGGGGCTCAGTCCCAGAACCCTGAGATCATGACCTGAGCTGAAGGCAGACACTTAACAAACTGAAGCACCCAGGTGCCCCTAAGTAATATTCTTATAATTTAAAAAGTTAAATCATAAAGAAAAATAGAAAATTCTTTGCTTTATCTGAAAGTGAGGAAAGCCTTGCTTAACACACTGAGCCACCCAGGCACCCATAACGTAGCTTTCTTTGGTGCAACCTAATTTGTGTCACTAGATAGCAAACACTGTTTCTATATGTGTTTTTTGTTAATTTTTGTCATTTTCAAGATTTCTCATGTTTGTATCTAAAACAATAAAATATTCTGCTTTAGGTTGCAAATACCTTTTCCTTATGTTTGGAGTTTTTTCATCTCTTCCCTCTTCTCTTCAGGAGTCTTCTGAGAAGGAGACGATGTCTGTAAGTCTAAATCAGACTGTCACACAGTTACAGCAGTTGCTTCAGGCAGTAAACCAACAGCTCACAAAGGAGAAAGAACACTACCAGGTATTAGGTAAGAGTAACTGAAGTACTGTTGTCTGTTTAGGGCTAATTGACAGAATGTGTGTATTTGTAGTGAGGGTTTACCAGGACTACCAGAGCTCCTGTTGCCCTCATTGAAATATTCCCTTTCTCTCTTTCAGCCCCTGCAAATAACAGGTTTAGCTTTCTTAGAGTTTTATTTTCATCTCTTCCATGTTTTGGTCTCACAGCTTTGGGTGGGGGGACCTTTTTTTTGACTCCTTTGACCTTCTTATAAAACAGGCTCTCTTACAACTTGTTTACCTAGGTTTTATTCATTGCATAATATGGGCAGCTGCTTCTGTAGTTTATCCTGATCTTAGTTTTAGTAAAGTATCTGTGATTTTTTTTTATAACTTGGTAAAATAAAGTTAAATGTTTTTACTGAGATTAAATACTGAATTGAAAATCAAGTCATCACAGTTTTTTTAAAATTGGAAACTGAGTTTTTACTTAAGTCTGCTTATAAAGTAATCAAAGAAATCTCACTTTTAAACCTATCATTAACTAAACAATATTATGAAATTTTATTGCCCTCCTGATAGGTTAGGTGTCCTGGAAAAGTTGGATGTATCACCATTTTGGTTATAGAGGCATTCTGTCTCACTTTTATAGAATGATTGTCCTCTGGTCTGCCTTAGCATAAACTCTCCTTTAAAATGCTATTCAGGGTGGCTCAGTTGGTTGAGCGGCTGCCTTCGGCTCAGGTCATGATCCCAGCGTCCTGGGATCGAGTCCCACATAGGGCTCCTTGCTCGGCAGGGAGCCTGCTTCTCCCCCTGCCTCTGCCTGCCTCTCTGTCTGCCTGTGCTCTCTTGCTCTCTCTCCCTCTATCCCTGACAAATAAATAAATAAATAAAATCTTAAAAAAAAAAAAATAATAAAATAAATAAAAAATAAAATGCTATTCAGGGGGTGCCTGGGTGGCTCAGTGGGTTAAAACCTCTGCCTTAGGCTCGGGTCGTGATCCTGGGATCCTGGGATCGAGCCCCGCATTGGGTTCTCTGCTCAGCAAAGAGCCTGCTTCCATCTCTCTCTCTCTCTCTCTCTCTGTCTGCCTCTCTGCCTTCTTGTGATCTCTGTCTGTCAAATAAATAAAATCTTTAAAAAAAAAACCTGCTAATCAGGTCATTTACCTCCATAAGATTTTGTGGAAAAATGCAACTCATTCTTTTAACCTGTCAGCAAAAATAATTACACCTTAATCATTTATCCTTGGTAAGCTGACCTCTCCATCGCCTATAGTTAAACTTCTGCCACATTACCTCCTTTTTCCAAATTAGAAAGTAATCTGCTTCCTGCTTCGCTGGTAACTCTCTTTCCCATGTTTTCAGCCTTATTCTCTTCTCTGCACATGCTCATTCTGCTCAGTCTTGAAAACCTACTCTAATGTCTTATTTTAACCTTGTACTTCCTTCAGTTACCACCCTAATTTTTTTTTAACATTACTGTTTAACAGAGATTCTTAAAATAAGAAACTATTCTCACAGTATCTACTTCTTTACTTGTTTTAACAGCTCTGTGTACACTAGAATGCATTCCGATGAAAACTTTTTTGCTGAGGTCATTAGTGATTTCCTGATTGCTAGATCTGATACAGGCCTTTGTTTTGATACTGAAAGTATAAATTTCCAGTATAAGAAATTAAAAATAGTTATATGCTAAATAGGCTGAAGTCATCCCATAGGCCTTGGTGTGATAAGGAAAGGACTTCATTTCTGAGAGCCTCAAAAATTGTAAGATTACTTCCTACCCTGTGCCTTTCAACCTTATCAGTAGTATCTCTCTGGCACCTCAAAGGTGTTCTTTAGTGTTTCTTTTTCTTCCCAAACACGTGGTCTGCTCATACTAAGTCTTACGAACCTATTTCCACGTTGGTCATTTTCATATTAAATTTGAGACTTCTACTGATTGTTGGTAGTATAACACTTTTATTTTTCAGAGTTTTTCTTTGATTTATGAAATTGTAGTAACTTGTTAAATATGTATATCCTGGCAACATAGCTAAAAACAAACTATAGTTTGGCTGGCAGCTTTTCTAAGTGATAACTCTTCATCAGCTAATGAACCTCAGTCCAAATTTGGCAGGTGGAAAGGTGGTTGAGCATCAGCAGTGCAGTGTGAAGGATAGAATGGATTGTATGAAGAAAAGCGTCTGCTAGGCATTTGAGAACTCTTTCTTCTGTAAGTTCTACCTGGCATTGGCGGTGGTAGCCCCTCCCCACAGTTTCCTTGGTTCCACAGCCTTCTTTGTACCCTTTAAAACTTCAGCCATCATTTTTAGCTGGGTGTATTCTTCCTCTTGTGAACTATTTTTTTCCTTTTAAAAAGGGGGTGGTGGGAAGGGTCAGAGGGAGAGGGAGAGTGAGAATCTTGAGCAGGCTGGATGGCCAGTGTGGAAGCTGATGCAGGGTTCCATCTCACAACCCTGAGATCACGACCTGAGCCGAAATCAGGAGTCTGACATTCAACCAACTGAGTCAGCCAGGCGCCCCTCTTGTGAACTCTTTTAAAACTAGTACATATATTGGATGAGAAAAACAAACCCACTATTACGTGATGATTAAATTGGAAATACAGCTTATTAATCATCAAAACTTAGCTAATAGGTTAATATCTGATGTCAGGAAACTTGCTTCTTTTTAAGATATACAGCAAGTATATATCATATTTGTTAAGGGAAAAACAGTTTTTAAAAAGCAAAAATGGGGGGCGCCTGGGTGGCTCAGTGGGTTAAAGCCTCCGCCTTCAGCTCAGGTCATGATCCCAGGGTCATGGGATTGACCCCCGCATCGGGCTCTCTGCTCAGCAGAGAGCCTGCTTCCTCCTCTCTCTCTGCCTGCCTCTCTGCCTACTTGTGATCTATCAAATAAATAAACAAAATCTTTAAAAAAAGCAAAAATGGGATGACGATGTGCAGTTATTTAAATTTTTTGAATTCTAATATACATTACTTAGCCTTTCTCTGAGCTGTAGGGGTATGTGTGTTGACCTTATATCCTTAATTTATAAAACTTTAACCTTTCTTTTATTTTGGAAGTCTTCCTATCTCCTATCCCCCCACCCCAAAAATAGAAGATTGTCATCTTTTTCCTTCCTTTGTATGAATTAAGATACTTTTTTTTTTTAAGCTTTGGACTAACAATACTAGTACTTTATAGTATGCTTTTTGTTGTTGTTGTTCCCAGATATCTATTTTTCTTATGTTTCTTTCATATTTGCTTGTCTTCTAAGTGTTCAAACTATATGTCTGACCATATCAGAAGATTTCATTACTCCAATGTCTTAGTCTGTTTGGGCTGCTATCACAAAAATTGCATAGACTGGGTGGCTTAAATAACGTTTATTTCTGACAGTCCATGCGTTGCAGAAGGGTCAAGGGAGCTGTCTGAGGTCCCTTTCAGAAGGACACTAATCCCATTCATGATGGTGGAGTCCTCCAAAGGCCCCACTTCCAAATGCCATTACACTGGAGGATTAGAATTTCAATATATGAATTTTGGGGGTAGGCACAAACACTCAGACTGTAACACTCAGGTCCCGTTTATGGAATCCTGTGGAGGGAGGAGGTTGATTTTTTCTTTTTTTTTTAAAGATTTTATTTATTTATTTGACAGAGAGAAATCACAAGTAGATGGAGAGGCAGGCAGAGAGAGAGAAAGGGAAGCAGGCTCTCCGCTGAGCAGAGAGCCCGATGCGGGACTCGATCCCAGGACTCTGAGATCATGACCTGAGCCGAATGCAGCGGCCTAACCCACTGAGCCACCCAGGCGCCCCAGGAGGTTGATTTTTAACAGCAGTCACTTTACGAGTATCACTCTAAGCTTGAGAGGCTTCTGACTTGTGGTCATTTGCTTATTCTTCACAGCAACCCAGGGCAGTGGGTAGGTAGGTGTTGTTGTTTATTTTTTTAATTGCCATTCTACAGCCGAACCTCAGAGGTTCTGTAATTTGCCCAAGGTCATGCAGTTAGTGGCTGGGTGAGCTGGGATTTAAATTGAGGTGATCTCTGCCCAGTGCCTGTGCTCTTAGTGAGTACTTTTCTTTTGTAATTCAGGCATTCTGTGCCCTGACCTCTTTTTCTTGATGCTTTTTTTTTCCTCCTCATTCTGTCTAATCCTTTGTTGCCAGCATCTTACAGTTTGGGTTGTCAATTCTGACTTTTTTCTAAAGTATTTTGTTGGCAATAGTGAGTTGGAGAGACTCTTAGTGTTACCCAGAAAAAATTGAGGTGATGTTTTGTGTATGTGTTTTATATGTAGGTGCTCTCCCTGTTCTGTGTGACAAATAGATCTTATGATGTAGTTGTTTCTTGTTTCTGAAAGATATTCTTTTATAGTGGTATTGAAGTATAAGGATTAGTGTTCCAGAGTAAAAAGTAGCTTTTATATCTACACTTTACACTTGGCTATCACTGATTTTCATTTTCATTTTCTGTTGTGTGTTTACGTAGCACTTAAAGTGTCCTGTACCTGTGGGCTATGTAGACTTTCTGATCCAGTGTTAATCTTGTTTTTAATGGAGAACATAATAGCCAGTGATAACTTCACTTTTTCGATTTCTCATTCTTTTTCCCTTTTTATTTTGAAAAAGTTCACACATAAAGAAAAGCTGAAAGAACAGTGCAACACTCATACATCCTTTACCTGCTTCATTTCTTTCCATGTATAAACGTATTTGGTTAATGTCAAACTGTTTGAAAGTACCTTTCAGATTTGACAGCTTATTCCTAGGCACTTGGGTATGCATCTTTGGAGAACAAAAGCATTCTGTTATAAATGCATTGTACCACTATCACATCCAAACAAAACCAGTAGTTACATAAAATTACCCATTATTAAACCCATATTCAAGTTCCCCATTTATACTGCAAGTATCTTTTTAGCTATTTTTCCCAAACCAGGATTTATATGTTGGATCTGGTTAAGTCTTTTTAGTCTCTCTAATGACTTTTGAGGTTTAATTTCTTACAGTCATTTTATCTGACTTGGAAAGCTTCACATGACCTCAGAAAATTTCTGTCTGAAACTTTTATTCATGGGGGAGAGTTGTAAATTTCAGTGCTACTCATCTCATTAGCTTTATATTTTCTTGAGTAGAACTAACAAAAATGGATTCCCAATGTTCTCTTAAATTTTCTAATGGTATTTTTAAATCCCCACATTACTCTGTTTGGTCTGAGGTTTTCACTCATATTTTTAAATCCACCTCCTGTTATTTCTCCCTTGTTTTTGATTACCATTAGTATAATTGCTTTGATCCTAGTTGAAAGAGCCATGCTGGATCAAATAGAGTATGTATGTTTGGTGTTTGACAAATGTCTTCTGATTGCCTTTTATTTCTTCTTTTAAAATGAATTTGTTTCTTTCTGATCTTTTACAGAGTGAAGTAACTGGGAAACTGTTCATTCAAGGATAACAGAAGGCATTGTATTATATTTTGCCAAATTAAAGCCTTATTTATGTTTTCACCCTTTCTACTTTGTCGGAAACACTGAACAGAGTTTTGTCTTTTCTAATCCTTGTTAGACTACTGATTTAAAGAGAGAAAAAAAAAGCCAACTCTGTAGACACCTTCAGAGTTTAGTTTTATAATAAAAAACTGTTTGAATAATTAGACCTTTACATTCCTGAAGATAAAATAAACATGTAATCTTTTATCTTATTTTGCTCAATAAAATTGTTCAGAAGATCAAAAGTGGTAAAGACAATATAAAATTTAACATTTTAATACTGATGTTGTACACTGTTTTACTTAACATTTTGGGGGGGGGGACTGCCTCTGACTTCAAGAAAACACTTTTTTGTTGCTAATGTAATCCGTTTTTTGTAATGGCGTCAGCAAATAAAGGGATGCTTATTATTCAAACTTGCTCTAATTTTCATTGTGCTTTAGCAGATCTCATTAGCTATACCGATGAACATAATTTAGAACACAGTTATTAATTGCAGCTCTTGGACAAGGTAAGATAGGTATTGTTACTCATACAGCTTCTGTAAGGGGAGTTCTGGGTCTTCTGTGTGGCTCTGTGCGCTGTGAACTGTGTCCTGCAGTGCTGTGTGCTGCAGAAAGGCCGAGGCAACAATTTAGCTTTCAGACCCACCACTCCAGCTTTTGGTGGAAGAGCTCTGCTTTTACACTTAACTGTTATTAACCAATAATAGGTAACTTTTTAGTGTCCTTCTTGTCAGGCACTATGTTATATAATTTGCATGTGTTATTTTTTGTTGAGGAAGTTCTAATTAATTAGATAATTTGATGCAAGCACTGAACCCTACAGATGCTAACTAACCACTGAATGCTGTCTTGTGCTACTGAATATGAAAGTGTCTGTTAGGCCATACTGTGGTCTCCTTTTTTTTTTTTTTTTTTTCCCCAAAGATTTTATTTATTTGACAGAGAGAGATCACAAGTAGGCAGAGCAGCAGGCAGAGTGGGGCGGGGGGTGGGGAGCAGGCTCCCTGCTGAACAGAGAGCCTGATTGGGGCTCAATCCCTGGACCCTGAGATCATGACCTAAGCCAAAGGCAGAGGCTTAACCCACTGAGCCACCAAGGTGCCCCATACTGTGGTCTCCTTGCTATTTCATTAATGCTTCTACTTAAAACTCTCTTCTCTTGGATGTCAGTTGTGGCTTGCTTTTTCACCATCTGGAAATCTGAATGTCACCTTTCTCACCAGGTCTTTCTGGATCATCCAGTATTCCCCCTGCCTCCCTATCCACCTACCTATTTTTGTTATTACAATGTTTATAGCCTCCAGTATATACTTGGTCACACCTCTTCTTCCTGCTAGAAAGTTGCTGCATGAGGGCAGGAATCCTCTCTTCTGTTCTTTGCTTTTTCCTACCCTTGAGCAAGTGCCTAACACTTATTTGTGCTCAGGTATTGAAACAAATGAATGGATGAAATTCATTTTTATAGTTTTATAGAGAATTATTTGAAGTGGTGCCTTTTCATATCATCCCGTGTACACCAGATAGTGTTTCTAAAGTATGTAGAGATAAACTGAAGAGGCTGCTCATGGCCAGTGATGATTGGCCTGAGGATTTGGACTATCTCAGGGCTTACCTGGCTGCCTTCAGCAAACCACTGGAAAATTGATTGGAAGGCTAGATACCATATCATCTCTCAACCTTTTTCCTTGGCGATTGTCTATAAATATACCTATGTCTCTGCCATCTGAAAAAAGAAAACAGAAATCCTTCCTTTCTCTTGCCATTCTCCCTTCCCTTCACAGCTTAGTTCCTTGGAAAAAATGTGTAATTATTTTTCAACCTCTTCATATGTTTGAATTTTTAAAAGTTAAAACAATTTTTAAATTATTAAATTAAGGATTCAGTCCAATCTCATTAATTTTGTGTCCTCTCCCTCAACATCCAAATCAATACACATTCACCTTTTTGCCTCTGAAGTGGCAAGAAGTTCATAACATGGTCTGTTCCAATTTGGGACAGTTTCATATTTCCCTCTTCCATCTTCAACTGTCCACCTTTTCCCAGTGTGTTATAAGCAGATCCCTGAGAGAGGAAAGGAACATCCAGAGAGAGAGTCCTGTGTTCTCTGTCTCTAGTGACTCCCCTTGCCACCACTGCAGCCAATTGAGGCAGGAAGCCCTAAGAAAATTACTCAGGTTGAGAAGAACCGACAGGGAGGGGAGAATGACCAACACACAGTGTTCACAAAATCATGCATGGTGATGAGATCCATTCTAATGGATTTCAGTGTAATAGTGCAAAAGCTCACTGATGGGGTTTCAGACTCCATGTTGTAATTTGTGATTATAACATGTTGAGTTTTGCTCTTCTGTCTGAGAACATCCACAGTGGTCTGAAAGGCTGCTGGTCTGTTTTCCAATGACATGTTATTTGTGTCCAGAGGCCAGGTTTTCTTCATATACTTCAACTCAGACAGCACATCACAGCAGATTGCACACAGAAGTAGTTGGCTTCCATTAGGCCATGTAGTAAAGAAATTTGCAAACATGTAAAGTAATGCCAGTTTTCTCGCTACATCTTTTTGGTTGGTTTTATTTTGGAAAATGAAGTTACATTTAACAAAAACATATTCATTATGTTGTTATTTTAAAATAAGAAATGAACATCTAAAATGTTTCTTGGTTTCAATATCTAGTACATTGAATGTTATAGAAATAACAAAAAAGCTTTGTAAAGTATAAAGGATTTCTAAGACCAAAAATTTTAGAGCTGCTTGTCCTGGCATGTTTTTTTCCCCAACACTGGGCAACTATCAGCACTTTCTTACTTGTATTTTATTTATATTTCATTCATTGATTAGTGAATTAAAAATGTTAAAAACATTTTATCTTTTTTGTTTGTTTATTTTGCTGCACTTTGCCAACTTCTTGTTCTTATAATTTATTTTCAATTCTTGTTTTCTAATTCATTTTAAGGCTAAGTTCTCCGTACTATTTTGCATCCCACAGATTTTGATATGGGAGGATTTTGTTGTCTTTCAGTTCTTAATTTTTAAAAAATCAGAAGTATTTTAGACATACAGAAAATCATACAGAAAAAAAACCTATGAGTATCCTCTCAATAGCAAGTAACATTTTGTCCTGCGTAAGGTTTTGTGGTCTTTTTTTTGTTTTTGTTTTTTTTTAAAGTAAGGTACAGTTTAAAAGGCTTGTATACCCCGCCCTGGTCCAGAGGTAGCCACTGCACCAAAGGTGATGTTTATCATTTAATTTCATGTTACACAATTAACATATATATGTGTAGCCAGAAATAGTATGTATTTCACATGTCTTTGAACTTTATATAAATCATTCTGCTATTTGCTTTATTTGCTCAATATTAGCTTTAAAATTTATACATGGAGCTTTTTTTCTTTTCTTTTCTTCATTTTTAACTATGGATATGCCACAGTTTATTTGGCATATTCCTCAAAGGGACATTTAAATATCACCAATTTGTGAAAATTTTATGTAACTTTATTTCCTTTAAGGTAAGAGATTATTTTTTTTTGGAGTGTGTATTTTTCACATCATGGATTTTTTCTTTTGAGAGCAAGAAAGGGAGAGGAGTGGAGGTAGAGGGAGAGAGAATCTGGAGCAGACTCCATGCAGAGCCCAACGTGGGGCTTGACCCCATGACCCTGAGATTATGACCTGATCAGAAACGAAGATTTGGATGTTTGACTGAGCCATCCAGGCAGCCAAATCATGGATTTTTTAAGTATTATTTCCTAATATTGCATTTGGTCTGTGAATATGCCTTATATGACACCAATCTCCAGAGTTTTTGGAGACTTTAGGAGAAAGAAATTAAAAACAACAACAACAAAAACAATCATTTAGTTTTGGTTTAGAATAAAAGATTTATCAGCAAAAATGTGAAGTTGTGGCAGGAAATGAGTTCATTAAATGAAGTGATTTGAAATCTCAAATTCTTATCCTCTTCAGTTAGAAAATGATAAAGAATTGGGTAATATTTATTTTCTGGTGATTTCAGGAACACAGGAAACAGAGTCAAAGAGGTAGGTGAAGGTCTTATTTACATTTATGCATTCTCTTGCTATGAAGAATCAAGAAGTCATGAGTTTGAATTAAGAGCAGGTTCTTTCTGAGCTATTCAATACAGAGTTCTTGGGATTTCATTCATTGCCAAAATACTGAGCTTCTGTTTATCTGCTCAAAGCAGTATTCATTTCAAAATATCTAAAACATGGTATTGTTGTAATCTATAGATGATAGTTGTAGAAAATGGAAATTTGTTCTTAGGTTGATGAATTGTGTTGATCACCATCTAAATTGTGCAGGCTTTTCAGCCCTGGGCATCTAGTTTTTCTCCTTGCTAGCTGTACAAGTAATAAAACAATGCAGCTCTAGTAAACTCGAACCCAAATACAACAATGAATTTTCTTCAATTCCTTGGTTGCCAGTAGTCAATATTTTTAAATATTCCAAGCAATTGAAGGGAATGGATATTTTCTGTTTGTTAAATTCAAATTGTTAATTGATATATTCCTACCATATTTCTGGTTTGTTAGGTCTGAGATGGGGCTCAAGAATTTGCAATTTGGAATGAGTTTCAAGTGATGCTGATGTGGGTTTGGTGACCACACTTTGAAAATCATGCATTGTGGTTTTTAACTTTCTTCTTTTGCATTTTCTTTGCAGTTTCTTGTCAAATGAGAGTTTTTATTTTCAAACATTGCCAAATATTTATTATTTTTATATCATTTCTATAATTTCTACAAATTCAGGGAGGTGGAGAGAGATTGCAGCATGTCAGCCTACTACCTTGAAAACGGAATTCACCCAAAACTTAAAAAAGATGTAAAGTGCCAATTGGTGGTTTTCTTGGTGTTTTTTGATATTTCCAGGTTATGCCACACAAGGAATATATATATATTTTTTAAGATTTTATTTATTTGACAGAGGGGTCACAACTAGACAGAGATCACAACTAGACAGAGAGGCAGAGAGGAGGAAGCAGGCTCCCAGGACCCTGAAATCATGACCTGAGCCAAAGGCAGAGGCTTTAACCCACTGAGCCACCCAGGCGCCCCAGGAGTATTTTCTTGAAAACAAGTTCATCTTAAGTTTCCTTCCTCTTTGATGAATTTCTCTATCTCCACTACTCCAAACCTGAATGTGCATGAATGTTATTCTTCATATTGACTAATGTTGGGATTTTTCTCTCCAATCAGTTGGAATAAAGATTTAGACCTTGACTCCTATAGAGTTGATTATGGCTGTATAATAAATTACCATAAACTTAGCAGCTTCAAACAATACAAACATAACTGTCTTACAGGAGGCTAGAAGCACCAGGTCAATTTCAGTAGACGAAAGGTGTCAGCAGGATTTGTTCCTTCTGGAGGCTCTCAAGGAGAATCTGTTCCCTATTCTGTCTTCTGGGGGCCCCTGCATTCCTTGGCTGGTGAGCAGCCCTTGCTTGTGTCATTCCAAACACATAACTTCTGTTGTCACATGTAATCCTCCTTTGGTTTTCTTGCCTTCCTCTTACAGAGACCCTTGTGAGTATAGTGAAGGCCCCCCTGGATAATCCGGGATCATCTTCCCATCTCAAAATCCTTAATCAGAGTCGCAGGTGGCCCTTGTCATATAACATAACATAGTTGCAGGTTCTGGGCATTAGGATGTGGCTGGGGAGAGGGCCGTTATTCGAAAGACTCCAAAGACCTTCATCCCTTTCACACCTTTGACCACACCTTGAACCTTGTAATTATTCTCCAGTGTCCTATCCTCTGATACAGTCCTGCATCATTCTAGATCTCTTGGCCTCTAAATGCCACTGTTCCTGTCGTTTGCCCTTACGGAGGCCTTTGCCCCTTGACAACATTTGAAAAAAAAGTTACACTGCCTATTGATTTTATCCCTTTCTCGATGGTCCATCTTATCTCCAGTTCTTTGGTGATAAACTAAGTTCCATTACCCCTGTCCTTCACACATGCCGGGCAAAGAGCTCCATATCTGAATAAAAGTGGAAGCAAATGTGTCAAGTGGTGAGATTCTGAAATCTGCAGGACTGGAAGTGGAAGATGGGGGAAATGGTGCTGCTGCTTTTAATTCCATCCACTCTGATGTCATAAAGGGGTTCAGAGTTAGCAATGAGGTAAGAGGGTTTTTCAGAGATTGCTGTTCTTCTGCTGAGTCCCACCTCCACCAAAGGGGAGAAATAGGTGGATGGTGGGAATCCTTCTTCTCCAGTCAAGAGGGAGGGCTTTCAATGGGACCGTCTCTAGAGCTTGTAATGTATCCTCTGCATTTGGGAAAGAATGGACTGGGGAATGACTTCGGGAAAATCCGAAGGCCAAAAGGTGGTGGCTTCGTTGGCAGGTTAGGGGAGAAGTGGCTAAGCTGAATAGCTTGCCTTACACAAACTTTTCAGAATGAAAGATATGTGGATGTCTGTGGTAGGCCAGACAGGAGGCACAGGAGGGAGAAAGCCAGTGGGATTGTCTTGGATTCTTTCCAGAAGGACCATCGGAAGGAGGAAAAGACGGCAGCAGATAAAAGCTAAAGGTACGTACATCAGCTGCCTATGCATTGAGGAAGAAGGAAGCAGCAGCAAGTTGCAATAGAGCTGCTCTTGCCCTCAAGGCAAGTACAAGTGCAAGATCTCCATGGCTAGGAATGCAGGATCAGGTTGATGGAGTCACACCAGAGAGCTCTGTCAGATTCCAGATCCGTGTTTGGAGGAGATCTGTGCGGACACATACTGAGTGGGCAAGAAATAATCTGTTCAGCCACCGGGGCTTACTTGTCACAGCATGTTCTAGCTGTGTAGCATTGTCCCACATACAGCACAGCCAATTACCCCCGGTTGTGGGGGAAGTGAGATGCGATGTGGCTGATGTTAATTTTCCTCCCTCCCATGACAAACTACATCAGCCTCCTATAGCAAATACTTGCAAGGGGCTGGCACGTGCACTGAGGTGTGTTTGAGGCAGGGGAATCGGGTCCTTGCTGCCAGGAAACTGGTTTAGATCCTTTGAGCACCATCTCTCAGCCTAATTTATTGGTTTGTCTTCTTCTAATTTCGATTCCTGTGTTAGGATTTTCTACAGATCTCCACAGGAAGTAGCTTCTTCGTATTGGATCATATCAAAGCTAAGCCCATTCCTTCTTGGCCTTACTTCTCAGGTGTTTTTTGCTTGTTTGTTTGCTTTCTGGCTAAGAATAAAGGCACTTCCTATAAATACAGGTATGCTACAATATGTTTATGGCAGATGTATGACTTTTTTTTTTTTTTTAAAGATTTTATTTATTTATTTGTCAGAGAGACAGCGAGCGAGAGTGAGCATAGGCAGACAGAGTGGAAGGCAGAGTCAGAGGGAGAAGCAGGCTCCCTGCGGAGCAAGGAGCCCGATGTGGGACTCGATCCCAGGATGCTGGGATCATGACCTGAGCTGAAGGCAGCTGCTTAACCAACTGAGCCACCCAGGCGACCCAGATGTATGACTTTTATTCATTCAAGTTTTTAAGTCTTTAGGAGATCTGGGTCTGGAACACAGCAGAGTCTCCACAGAGCTCAAGGGGCCGCATGGGGTTACAAATCATGGAAAGTCGTGTGGGAGGTCCACTGAGCCAAGTCAAGGATGGCTCAGGAGAACACAACATCTAAACTAAGGCCTGAAGTGGGAGATACAGGCAAAGAAGGGAATGTAGTAGGGTGGGGAGTGGCAGAGATACAGGAAATGGTGATGGATAATGTTAGGTGTGTTTCCATCTTCATCTAAATCTGCCCTGTTGTTGAGCGGGTACATGATAATGATGACAAGACAGTTCTGTCCCTAAAGTTTCACTCTGAAAGCATTTTCTGAATGAGAACCAGCATATCCATCATGGCACTCATTTATGGAATGTGTGAATTAGGAATCAAGACTCGGTTTAGATATATCTTTGTCCTTTCAGGCTTCTATAACAAAATGCCTTGCACTGGGTGGCTTGAAAACAGAACTTTATTTCTTCCAGTTCTAGAGGTTGGAAGTTTGAGATCAGGGTGCCAGCATGGTGGAGTAAGGGCTGGCTTCCAGGTCACAGATTTCTCATTGTGCCTTCACGTGGTACAATTCAGGAGCAAGGGAACTCTCTTGGGCCTCTTTCACCAGAGCACCAGTCCCATTCATGATGGCTCCTTCCTTATGACCTAGTTCCTCCCTACAGGTCCCACCACCTAATCCCATCATCTGGGGGTAAGATTTCAACATACAAATTTTGGGAGGTCACATTCAGACCATAGCAAGCATAGTCTTTGCCCTGAAACTTTTCTGATCATATGTGGCCTGTCCACTTAAACAGCCACACCCAGCATCCTTCTCCTTTGCCGCCCCCCATTAGAGGCTGAAAAGCCAAATACTCACTTTTCCAGCTTCCCTTGCAGCGAAGGGTGGTGATATAGCTCAGATCTGGGCTGTGAACCCTAAGTTGAAGACTACAGAAGGGACTTCTTAGAAAGCAAAATCTCACTTGATTCAAAAGGAAAAAAGAAAAGGAATATATGAGCTCATCTAGCCCTTTTGCCTTTTCTCTTTAACCTGCCTTGGTTGGAGATATAGCAGTCATCTTGTGGCATATAGGACAAACCAAAGAAATACCAGAAAAGAAACCCCCAAATCTTTGAAACTCTGACCTACCCCTGTAACTTCTCACCTCCAGACTCCTGAGTACATTTTTTGAAACGACAACAAAACACCAACTCTGTTTAAACCACTATAGTGATTTACAGCAGAAATCAGTCTTAATTGTTACACAATGCTGGGCAGAACTTAGTAATCCTCTGAGCTTCTGCACTACTTGTCATACAGTCTTTCTTTCCGTTATCCCCGAGTCTGACTTCTCCAATACCAAGAGCTCCTTGGGATCAGGGACTATCTTACCATTTGGATGAACCCAAAGCTATTACAGTGCCTGGCCTGTGATAGCTGCTTTGTACTATTTTGTTAAATGACTGAAGAACCGAATGAATGATGCGGCCGCGTGGAGAATGATGTGGGGAAGGAGACACACTAGTGGCAGTGAGGCCAGTGGAGAGGTGGCAGCAGTAAGAATCCAGGCAAGAGGCAGTGAGACCCTGAGCTAAAACAGGACAATGCAGATGAGAGAGACTAAAGTCAGGGCTAACCGAGGAGGCAGACAGGACAGGACCTGGTCAGGGGTTGTGGAAGACAGATGGGCATAGGAAGGCCTTGAAGATGGCTGAGAGCTCTTCAGTGCCTGGTGGGTTTGGGTGTCCACCGGTTCTGTGGTCCTGGGTTCCTCAGACATGTGGGTGCTTTAGTCATCTCGTGTGAAAAATGCACACATGGGTTTGTTGTAGAAGGCAAAGACATAGCATGTGTAAACTGCTTTTAACAATGCCTGGCACATTGTAAGTGTGCCATACATGTTATCAGATGGATACTGGGGGCGCAGAGCAAGAAAGCGGGAAGGGTGTTGAAGGAGAGGAGGCTGAGGGTGAGCAGGAAGAGGGCGTTCAGGAGGAACGAGGAGGAGGACCTAAGTAACGAGCAGTGACTTTAAGATGTTCAGCAGCTTCTCAGGCTCAGCCGCTGGAGTGAAAGGCTTTATTTAAAGTGGGACTGTAAGTCACTTAATGAGCTCAAGAGGAATGGGATTAGGTGCAGCCTGCTTTTATTCAAGACTTGTGTCAACTGGTTATGCTGCTTTGATTATTGTTTTAAACATGTCCCAGAGGGCTTGGGGTAAGAAATGAAGAGTGCAGGATGCTCATTTTTAATGTGAAGAATTGTAAGCTATTCTGGGGCACAGTAGGAATCTCGGGAGGGTTGTGCCTAACAGATCTCTGAAACAATTAATGAAGCCTAAGCACAAGAATAACACAAGAGGCACCGTGTAAGGGCCATTAGCCTCGAGGCACTGGAGGACCCTGTGTGATCACGTAGGGCAAAATGGCAGGGCTGTGATCACACTCTCGCTGACGGGACCAGGGGCCTTTGATTAGGTTACAAGGGAACAATGACAAAAGTTCCACTTACTGCCTGCCTAAGAGGATCCAGGATTTTACATGTTCCTCTACTCCTCTTGATTTCCTTGCAAGGAGTTTTTATTATTATGCCCATTTTAAGAATGAGAAAACTGAGGACCGGAGAGATTGAAGAACTTTCTCAGGATACACCAGGGAGGGGTAGAACCAGGATTCAAAACAGGTCTGGCCAAGACTGACTGTTTCCTTTTCACTGTGGGGGAAGGCGGCATCGGGATAAACCCATTTCTGTAGTCCCTGCTTTCCCTTTTTCTTTCTCCCCAACTTGTCATCTCCTGAGACTGAAAAGAGACCTGGCAAGTCTTGACCTTGTCAGGGAGTGGAGACAGAAGTTAACCCTTGTTAACCTTATGCCTGGGTGACTCCTAGGGTGTCAAAAGTGCTCGGAAACAAACTGCTCTGCATCCTGACATCTGCTCATTCCAGGTGCTGGACCTATTTTTGGTAGCCAACTATCGGAGTTATTCCTCACCATCCCCAGATAGATCTCATGAGCCTATAACTGCTCTGAACCTCTGTGGGCTTCTATGTGTGCACATGTACTTCATGAGCTTGACCAAAGAACAAGTCTGATGTATGTATGTTTGTTTGTTTGGTTGGTTTGTTTGTTTGAATGAGAGAGAGCAGGGGAAGAGGGACAAGCATACTCCATGGTGAGCATGGAGCCCAACCTAGGGCTTGATCTTACAATCCTGAGATCAGGACCTGAGCCAAAAGCAAGAGTCAGTTGCTTAACTGACTGCTCCACGCAGGCGCCCCTGATTTAGTCTTAAAGAGCTTCCTGTGTATTTTTCTCCCTTTCCTCATGATCACTGACTTCTCTTTATCCACCATGGTAGAAAGCCTTTGAGTAAGAGCATCTTTGCTGAACAAAGTCTGGTCTGAACACACTCTTCTGGTTGTGCTCAGGAACCTGGGTGCCTAGGGCGTGGACAGAGAAATTCACAGGAGCTGAGGGAGCAGCGGGAAAGAGTGTCCTGTGGGTTTGTGTGTCGCTCTAGGCTCGTGACCGAAGGTGAGGGACGGCAGAAGGGGACTCTTGTGAAATGCCAACATTCTTCTTTAAAAGTAAAGTGTGTAACAGGTCATCAGCCAGGTCCCAAAGGGAGAAGTAACTGGAAGATGAGGATACTTAAACAAAAGAAAGTATATTTTAGTACTTTCTAGCTGCATGTTTTTTAGTTTCAAGGAAGAAATGCCTCTGAGGAGGTCCAGAAACCATGAATGGATTTCTAAGGAAGTAGAAACCCCTCCCCCAAGATGCCATTACCAATAGCGGCAGCAGCGACAACCATAAAATTTGCACGGGCCTTCGCTCACCCCAGGCACAATGCACAGGCCAGTACAGATCGGACTCACTGAGCCCTTCCTGCAGCTCTCCGACACCTGCCGTCTCGGCCCCATTCCGTGCATCCAGCAATGCAGGCACAGCACAGAAGGCACCGGCTGGAAATCACAAAGAGATGCGTGACAGCACCAGGCTTCACAGGAGGGTTTGACTCTAAACTCTTAGCATGTTCTCCTTTCCCAGTTTTGGGGAACAGGCTCTGAAACAAAGTCAGCATGAGGCCATTTGGTGCCTATTTCACAGGGCTGTGGTCAGGATATGGAGACTACATGTATGAGAGCATTTGGAGGACCGTGCAATGCCAGCCAAGTAGAAAGCACAATTATTGTGATCATTGGTCACTTAATTTTCCAACTCTGTCAATGGATTCTTAGTGCACATCACATACGCAATCACTAGGGGGAGGCAACAGACAATGCATATAAGCTGTATGTAGTCTTGGAAGGAAAGTGTATTTTTCCTGTAAATGATGCTCAGGGTTTTGAAATAGAAAAGCAAAGGTTTGTATTAGGGACTGGCAAGCATTCTCATAAAGGTTTGATGTTGTGTTTTTGTTGAGGTGTCTCCACAAAGGCATCCTAGACTCTCTGAATGCTTTTGAATAGTGGGCGTTGCCCCCCAAAATGAATGGATGATATTAAAGGGAGAGGAATTGACTTTTTCTTTGTTCTCTGACTTCTTACCTTCTGTCTCCTTTGTGATCTTTTTTGTTTTTGTTGAGGTTCAACTTCTCCTTCTTTCTCTCCACTTCATTTCACCATAGTAAGGTACATTCTTGATCCTTCCCATCCCAATAATAGTGTTCTCCTGAGTTGGCCTCTTTGACTATTGTATGTAGATCATTTGATGGCTACTTCTATGTCATTGTCATCTGCATTTTTCTCTTAGATGTGTTCCCTTTCCCTTCTTCTAGAATTCTTCAACACCCCCTCTGCTAGGTGGAAAAAAGTATTGGGCTAAGAGTTCAAGCCGGGTGAATACCCCTCACTCGCTGGTTGACCTTGAGACATAGTGGAATCCCACTGAGCCTTTGATTCAGGGATATTTATCATTTCTGTTTGCCATCCAGGTAAAGCACTATTTATTGTGTAACCCATATTAATCTGGCTCTTGTCTCTGCACAATTATCCAAACAGTCCCCTTTCTCTCCTACTCTGAAGTGTTTCTGGGGGGTCAATCCTTGGTACTCCTGAAGAAGCCCCCCTGTGGTGTCAATTCTGTTTGACCGGATAATCCCTCAGCCACCTTCGATTTTTCCTCCGCTTCCCTGGAACCACAGCTGCTTGGGGCTCTGCTGCTCAAGGGAAGAGTGGCTCTCTTACCTTTGTGTTACCACCTGTTAGAAGGGGCCCAAAGCAGGATTGTTAAATCTCTCATGGAGAGTTGCCTCTCTCTCACATTCAGGGCTGGCTGGAGGTGGGTTCATCTAATAGTTCCCACACTTTTATCTTGCGAACTTCGATGTCCTTTAACAACCAAGGACCAATCAGTTGGGCTGAACTTCCCGTGCCCTTAGGATGATTCCTACCTTTCTCCACCCCTCTGAAAACAGGTTATATGCCGGCCATAACAGAATTTTGGAACCTATTGGAGGACAAATCTTGAGTTCTTCCCACAAGACTATGACTCAAGCACATAGACTATTGTTAGACCGGTTCCTATGGCCACAAAGCATGTCTGGACCCCTGTAGTGGACGGTGGGAAGCTCTAGTTGAAGATAAGATCTCTGTTTTAGTTGAAACCATAAGTCTCCTCTTGTCTAGTCCTTCATGGTTCTTTTTCCTCTTTCTACATTTCCCTTAATCTTTTTCTTGCATTTTATTTTTTAAAATTATTTTTATTATTTTTTTAAGATTTTATTTATTTATTTGACAGAGAGAGAGCACAAGCAGGGAGAGTGGCAGGCAGAGGCAGAGGGAGACAGAGAAACAGGATCCCCGCTGAGCAGGGAACCTGAGGTGGGACTCGATCCCAGGATCCTGGGATCATGACCTGAGCTGAAGGTAGACGCTTAACCCACAGAGCCACCCAGCATCCCATTTTTCTTTCATTTTAAATACTAATTCTTAAGGGTTCAAAGAAATACTGAAGGGGAAATGTCAAAAGGACACATAATTTATTTAAAGGGGTTCCCCTAACCAAATTTGGGATAACTTGAGTATCAAAATTAATAAGGACAGTAGTGGATAGTAATATATTACATTAACAAAAGACTCTACCAGTCTTTATTTGTACTAAATAAAAGAGGGGTGAAAGAAAAGCCTTTCTTTGTAGAAGAATGCCAGTTAGTAAATCCAGAGGAATGGCAGAGTTACAAAGCCATCATTTTTCAACCACCATCATAATAATTAACTTAGGTAAGAGTTACTAATGGATGCCAAAGCCACTGGGTAAAGGAAATTCTCACAGTCTCAAAGGATCATCCCTATGTCACTTACTAATTACATAAGGAAAAAGGCACTTTTATGATGGAGATATTTGGCAGACACCACCAAACCGAAGTAATCAAACAACATTACCGATAGTGGACAAATCAACCTCCTGGCCTCTGGTGTGACACATGAAGATACAGTATCATCCCCATGGGATTCTTGCCAAAAATGTTGAGCTTGAATCCGCTCAAGAAGAAAGAGTCAAATAACCAAATGAGGGAACTACCCCAGAGTAAAGGAAATTAACAAGACATTTTAACCAAATGCAATGTATGGAGGCGTCTGTGTGGTGTAGACATTTAAGCACCTGACTCCTGCTTTTCGGCTCTGGTCATGATCTCAGGGTCTTGAGATGGAGCCCCATGTCAGACTCCACATTTAGCCTGGGGTCTGCCTGAGACTCTTTCTCTTTCTCCCTCTGTTCCTTACCTCACACATGCATGCTCTTTCCCTTTCTCTAAAAGTAAAATCTTAAAAAAAAAAAAAAAAAATCCAGGGGACACCTAGATGGCTCAGTTAAGTGTCTGCCTTCAACTTAGGTCGTCATGATCCCAGAGTCCTGGAATGGAGTCCCCTGTCGGGTTCCTTACACAGATGGGAGTCTGCTTCTCCCTCTGCCTGTCACTCCCTTGCTTTTGCTCTCTCTCTCTAACAAACAAATAAAATCCTAAAAAATAAAAATAAAATGCAATATGTGACCCTTGATTAGATCTTGAATACTAGAGAAAAATCAGACTTTAAAGGACAGCATTAGGATAATTGAGGAAATTTGAATATGGCTTGTAATGATATATCAATATTAGAAATTGTATAATAGTAGGAAAGTTAAAATTAAATCAGAAATAAAGTGAAATAAAATAACCTTCATCATGGGGGCATTTGGGTGGCTTAGTTGGTTGGGCATCCAACTCTTGGATTCAGTGCAAGTCATGATCTCAGGGTTGTGAGAGAGCCAGCCCTACCCATGTCAGGCTCCATGTTTAGCCCAGAGTCTGCTTGAGATTCTCTCTCCCTCCCTCTATTCCTCTCCCCACTTGTGCTTTCTCTCCCTCTCTCATATAAATAAATAAATCTTTTAAAAAAATCATTATTTATGCATTTGTGTCTCAGAAAGATAGCACCTATTTTTTTAAAAGATTTTTATTTATTTATTTGACAGAGAGAGATTACAAGTAGGCAGAGAGAGAGAGAGAGGAGGAAGCAGGCTCCCTGCTGAGCAGAGAGCCCGATGCAGGACTCGATCCCAGGACCCTGAGATCATGACCCGAGCCGAAGGCAGCGGCCCAACCCACTGAGCCACCCAGGCGCCCCACCTATTTTTTTTTTTAAAGTCTCCAAATTTTATAGGCTGGTAAATATACCTGTGATCTTTACTTGCTCCTTTTCCTATCTTCTGTCTCAATTTTCTCTGCTTTATTTTTTGGTGACAAGGAATCTCACAAAGAAGAGGGAAAATCATCAAGTAATGGCAGCTTGAAGGGCAACTTGTGTTATTAGCTCGTGTTTCCCTTCAAGACAATTGCAGGAGAGCCACAGCTTTTGACGGCAGAGGCTATTCCTGTTTCTGTTGAACAAGTGCTTCTACCGCACTGATTTGGGGTAAGACATTTTTACCTCCTTTGGGTTCCAAAAAAACTGCTTATTTTAAAAAACCAGCATTTCCTTTCTTTGCTCTTTCAGGCTCAATACCCAAGGCAGACACCTGGAACAAGGGAGGCTCTAAAAATGAGTCCTAGGGATCACAAGTTCCTTGGGCTCTACCGTGCTCAGTGAAACCTGTAGTTCCTTGCCTAGAGGATAAATGCTGTTGCTATTTAAAAATTACCATTATTGTTGTTATTATTACCGTTATTATTATTTGAGTTCCAAAAGTCAAAAAAACTTGTTGGAGGATAAGGTTGACTGCATAAACAATAGGATTGGGAAAAAATGAGTAAGCAAGGTCAGTCTTTCTTGACAACTGCAAACTTTTTATTGGCTTTGGAGAATTGTCCTTGGTTTTGTTTTTTGAGTTAGTAGATAAATTGAATTTGATATTAGGAGTATTTCAGGGGAAGGATCAAACCATTAGAGCCCAGCAGCAGAAGAGAGATGTTGATAGAAATCCCAGATAAGTCTAGGTGGCACCAGAGCATGACCTGTGTTCCCCGTCCTTCAAGACCAGAGGTGGAGAAGTCACAGGTGATGGGGGAATTGCCAGGGGGCCCTGAGGCAGCCTGGCGGGGTCCTGGCATCCCTCTTAGTTCAGTGTGAATATCCAAAGGTCCTATGCCCCTCAATGGGCAAGAAGGGGCTGAAAGAGGTCCGGACTGATGAAGACAGGGTAGGCATTGACATTGATTTAACTTTGACAAGATGAAGTTTGCTGCCTTCAGCAAAATGGGGGCTCAGATACAGAAAATTTTTTCTATAAAATTAATGTTATACTCTGACAGTCTTAGTCAAGGCCATGAAAATTGAATGACTACATTTATTTTGTTGGGTTTGGCTGGGGCCTGAACAAATAAGCAGGCATTGTTCTGGTGTTACCAAGAGGGGACTGCATCTGGATTTTCTTTGCCTATTTTGTTCTGGATTAAAAGGTTTCCCAGGACTGTGAGGCCAGACCCTTTATTTTAGCCCAGTTCTCCTAGTCCATCTGGGATTCCTGACACAGAAGGGCTCTGAGTGGTTTGCAGTGGACTTTTTCCACATTTCCAGAGCTCCCTCCTTATTCTCAGTCTGTGCCCCGTGGCCTGAGATGATGGATAGGACTGTAAAGATCCTGGGGGCACAGGGACCCAAAGGTGCTCACAGCTGAAGACCATCTGCAGTCCTGAAGAAGCAGGAGGTTCTCTTCCATCCCGCACAGCAGGAGAATTTGCTGCAGTCTTTCTTTCAGCAGTGCAAATAACTTCCCTGGCTGCTGGGCGGGGTCGGATGTGAGCATTGGGCAGAGGAGTTGAAGGGAGCATGGAGCACTCTGGGACAGAGGGGAAGCTTGCAGCACCTGGGGGTGGGGGGAAGGGGCAGCATGGAGTATGGGGGGAGGGGGGCGGGGGTCCGGCTGCTGGCTCCCAGCCTCCTCTCCCCCGCACCTTGTGTCGGCTCTCTCAGCAGCACGAATGGCGGTGTTGGGAGGCTGCGGCTCAGAAAAGCCACTAGCTCTGAGCTGTTGGGCCTTTTGGTAGTTGCAAAGGAATCACAAAGGTGAGTGAGACTTTTGGGGTCCCAGGGAAGTTATGTGGAAATCTGCAGCTTTAGTAACCTAGTGGAAACTGCAATTCTGTTCTGAAGTCTGGGTTTTTACATCTGGAGGAATGAACTATCCTGTCCATTACCCAAGAGACTCACTGTTGTAGGCAACAGAATGCACTGTTTGGGCAGGAGAAAATAGGGTGCCTCCTACCTCCTCACAAGAGTGTTGGCCAGCACTAAATGGCTCAAGGATGGTCACGGGGTGGGGAGCTGGCTTGTGAGGGTTGCAGCTGTCTGAGGGGGGGTCTGTCTATTTTTAAGGACTTACTCCAGCTCCACTTCCTCCGCACTCTGCTACCCCCCAGCACTCTGCTGCTGACAGCTGGACCCTACCTCCCTGCCCTCACCTTTTAATGAGGGAGCGACCATTTTGCTGTCAGCCACCGACCCCTGAAAGGGCACTGGCTGCAGGACACAGACCGCTGCCGGTTTCTTTACCTGGAGCAGCGGGGATGGGGTAAAGAGAACAGCACATGGGAAAGGAGGTAAAAGATGCAGCTTAGGGATGCCTGGGTGGCTCAGTTGGTTAAGCAGCTGCCTTCGGCTCAGGTCATGATCCCAGCGTCCTGGGATCGAGTCCCACATCGGGCTCCTTGCTCGGCAGGGAGTCTGCTTCTCCCTCTGCATCTGCCTGTGTTCACTCTCTCTCCCTCTCTCTCTCTGACAAATAAATAAAAATCTTAAAAAAAAAAAAGATGCAGCTTATTATAAAGGACAGTCACACATCAATGCAAATACAATAAAGCTGGAAGTCAGGAGGAATAAAGAAGTGTGTAAATGAGGAGGTCAAACGCAGTCACATTGACTTCCCAATTTTTTGGCAGCTAGGACCAAAACCATGAAGTATAATAACACACAAGAGATTTTTATTTATGAATAGTATTTCTTGACTTTTAGGTGCTCTTTCTTTCTTTCTTCTTTCTTTCTTTCTTTCTTTCTTTCTTTCTTTCTTTTTACAGAGAGAGAGAGAGAGAGGGATCACAAGTAGGCAGAGAGGCAGGCAGAGAGAGAGGGGGAAGCAGGCTTCCCGCTGAGCAAAGAGCCCAATGTGGGGCTCGATCCCAGGACCCTGAGATCATGACTTGAGCTGAAGGCAGAGGCTTTAACCCACTGAGCCACCCAGCTGCCCCTTAGGTGCTGTTTAGACACTCGCCAGAGAATGTCTCATTTCATCCTTACTGCAGGTCTATGAAGAGGTTCTAATTTTTTTTTAAAGATGTTACTGGGGTGCCTGAGTGGCTCTATTGCTATGCTGCCTGCCTCAATATAGGGAAGAGGGCACGCATAACTTCTTTCTGACTTCTTGATACGCATCATCAGAACAAGAACTAGAGAGCAGTCCCACAATAGCCCAATGGGCCAAAACGGATTTAATTTGGCCAACGTTATGTTTGCGGCTGGAAAGTGGAAAGCCTGTCTGAGAGAGCAGGTGCAAAAAAGCTTTGGACGTCTTCCATTCCTGAAGGTCACTTAGACAGGCAGAGGGGTAGGAGCTCCTTGCCTTACTTTAGGCTGCTGAAGAGTCTCACTGTGAGAAACCTTGTGGTCACCAGAGGCACGTATCTCAGATTCCTTTCTGTAGGCTCTCCCACAACCTCCAGATTTTGCCAGTTGCCGAAATGGGTTCAGAATCAACGACAGCTATGTTGAAAATCAGGAGCAAAGAGTGATGTCCTTTAACTACATTATCAGGTCATTTTATCTGATGCATCTCAGGGCCCCCTTTTTCTCTTGGTCTCAGCTGTGATGGTGGGGATGGACTCCGGCAAGGATCTGGTGCGGTTCTGATGCCCAGAGTCTGTCTCCTTCCAGTACTTCTGGATGTAAATGAGCACCATGCCATGGGGGTGGGGGGGTGGGGGGGAGGTCCTAGCTTTCTCAGGAGTAAGGATCATTCGGTGCAACTCAGAAAGGCAGGGAAATTAAATAGGCTACATTTTAGCCAGCGAGACGAGATGGGTAAATTCCCTCTCCATTCCTCCCTTTGATGGACAGCCCTGTGGTACAGTTTTTTTCTTTTTTTCTCTTTACAGCCTGAATGGAGACAGCATGTGTGGCCAAGTAGGTATACCCACTGGTATCTCTCTTTAAGACTTGTCAGGAAGCAGCAGACAGCACAGTAAGACATGAGCTTGCATTGACTTCCCATCCTTCCCTAACTCACCTTCCTTTCCCTTCACTTTATTGCCCTGGCATTGAACTTCCCAACTAAAGTATTAGCCTTTAATCCTTGCCTAAAGAATCTAGGCTAAGAGTAGTCAAACATAGGCTTTGGAGGTCAAATTGAAGTACCCTCTGAATTTATCATCTAGGCCACTGTCCTATGCCATTCATTCTAAGAGACTCTGTCCATGGACCAGAAGCAGAACCCGGCAGCTATGTGGGAGATGTGGGCTCTGATCAGGGAGACTAGTCTCCAGTGTCTCTATGGCAAGTTTGGGATGGGGAATACAGAATCAGAGGACTAAGACCTCTCCCACCATCTTTCGTTTCCTTGCTGTTTGCCTGGACCTGCCTTGATAAGGCTGCATCTTCTCTCTTTTGTCTATGCACTGGTAGGTATGTGTACAGCCTTTAAATCTCTTGTACTTAAATGATCTAAATTCCTCTGATGGAGCTTGATATCGTTCCTTCCTAATAAACAAAATGATGGCTCAGCCCGCAAAGACTGCAAATCTCTGCTGTGAATAAATGATATTAGCAAGTTACTATTATAACTTTCCATTCTAATCACTTGGAATGAATTCCTTTGCTCTGGTGTGACTGCCAGATTCCTGTGGGACTCTTCACAGATGAATTCTAGACAACTGAGCATCTTGTTGGCAAACAAAGAAATAAGAACTGGAACTTTTTCCCCTACAGGGACAAAGAAAATGCTGACAGAAGTCCTGGTGTCTTCTGACAATGCCACCTCCTTTAGCTAGTCGCTGGGTTGTCTGATGGCCCTGGCTGTAGAGGAATCTCACTGTGAGAAACCATGTGGTCACTAGAGACACATAGTTCAGATCCCTTTTTATTGGCTGTCACACAACAATGACATAACCTAAGATTTCATGAGCTGATGAATCTCTAAAAATCCAATTTAGGTCTTTAGGGCTTATAAAATGTCCCCAAATTCTTCTGTAGATATCATAATGAAAATACCAGATCAAAGCCACCACAGAGCAAAGCTGCTAAGCCTCCAAGCCAAGCTAATGATGAGGGGTCACCTTAGTAATGTTAGTATGAAAGAAGCTGCCTTATTGGAGAAGAGAAAGAATTAGTTCATGACTTCAGAGTTTCTTAGGCTGGGTCAGATTGCAGATAAGATGGAGGAAGGTCTTTAAGGGGCTGGGAAAGCCACCCAGCAGTGCATAATGCAGAGCTTTGTCTTTTTCCACCTCAAAATCCTCGGCCCAGATGCACAGAGGTACACTGAGGTCTGTGCCCCTCACAATGAGACTGGAGTTTCTCCTAGACTCGGTGCTTAGAGGAGAAGTCATTTAAAGTGATCCTCTCTGAGCTTTGAAAGAAGTTCCATTTGGGTGTCTTGGGGCTCTGGCCTCAGAAGCAGGAGTTATCTTGGCCTGCTCTGAAAGGAGCTTGCCAGTGGTTGTGTCTGATGCGGGGACAACCAGGATGAAAGCGGTCTGATGCATGTGGAGTCAAAGACTTTTTGCCATAGGCTGTTTTGGGATCATAGACCTGTACCCAGATCATTTCCCTGCATTTTCTTGGGTCATATCTTTGGTGCCAGAGTGTCTGACTGCTGTTTTGTCTGGAGATGCATCCAGAATTGACTAGGGATGATTCAGCCTGGGGTCTAGTTTCCCTTGCTCTGTAGACTCAGCAGGACTGTCAGCTGATAGGCCATCACAGACACAGCCTCTTGAACACAGACACAGCCTCTACTCAAGTTCTTTGGTCTCTCAGCTTCCTTCCGTCTGTACGAAGATTTTTTTTTTTTTTTTTCATTTATTTGACAGACGGAGATCACAAGTAGGCAGAGAGGCAGGCAGAGAGAGAAGAGGAAGCAGGCTCCCCGCTGAGCAGAGAGCCCCATGCGGGGCTCAATCCCAAGACCCTGGGATCATGACCAGAGCCGAAAGCAGAGGCTTTGACCCACTGAGCCACCCAGGTGCCCCTGTGCGAAGATTTTAATAGCTGTGTTGAACCATTTCTATAAAGATGGGTAAATTTCTGTGAAACTAGGTGACAAGATAGCATGTCCATGGTGGCATCATTCTATTTTACTACTTGTCTTGTTCATATCTCCTATTCTTTCTCCTCATGTCTTTTCTTTCCTTCTTTACTTCCTTCCTCCCTTCCTTCTTTTTTTGTTAATCAAATAGGGGCCCCATTAGGCTGTTGAGGCACTCAGGGTTGCTGGTTCCTTCCAGAGTACTGAGGGGTAACTAACATTCACCAATGAGAAAGGAAAATACCTTACTCTGAAAACCCAGAGCACTGCTATACACATAGCTGCTTCTCTTTGGAGGGTGGGGAGGGGGAAGATTCTGGCATTCTCTTTAGTTGTCTTAACACTGAGGGGTTCAATGACAGAGAAGACACTAAAAGGGAAAGGTCACCTGATTTAGGTCAAACTTGTCCTCCCTCCCACTCCCAGTTCTTGGGGGGGGGGCAGGGAGGAGCAATGATATCGCTACTTACCATCACCCTTGGCACTGGTTATGTGGGTCCCCTTAACTGTTAGACCCTGGGGACAGTCCAAGGCCTTGACTTCCAAACTCCTCATTTTGGGGGAGGGGTTTCAGATAAAGAAGTCAAAGCTGTAAGATGTCCTGGCAGCTGCCCCCAGCCAGCAGGGGGCAAGGCAGGGGGCTACAGGGGGCGGGTTGGCATGGGAGAGGGGGACAGCTTGGTCAGGCTTCCTGGAGTCTCCCAAACTACACAAAAAGGGTCCCACTTCCCACAGGTCCCCAAAAGGCAATGGTTAAGTATGGGGTGGGTGGGGGAGGCACCAAGTAAGTGTCAAGACACCCCCCCACCCTGCTCAGCTGCTGGGCCTAGCACAATGCTGGGCACAGAGAAGATGCTCAATAAATGTGAGCTGAATTAATGAATAATTGTAACAAAGTGGGTGTGAGGGACAAAGGATGGGGCCTGGGGCCTCTTGGCCTAGCCTGTTTTATTCAGAAAATAGTAGTTCAAAAACTGTAAAAATCCTTTCCCTCCCTCTCTCTAATTCATGGTCCTAGGAAAGAGTTGAAAGAGTGTCTCTACTCCAACCCTTTCCTTTTCTTTTCCCCTAGAAATCTATGTACACATATACATATTTATATGGCACCACAAAGGGGTCCTACTTATGCCCCTGCACCAGGAACTGGGGGAGCCAAGACCCAAGGCCTTGGGGTGGTCAAGGTAAATGTGAGGGGTCAGGGCTTGAGTGATGTGGAGGAGCAGCCTTCAGCTGCTGATAAGCCTAGAGAAGTTGGACTCTGAGGCCTGAATCCAGACCCCTGCTTCCTTCACAAGCGGTAACAGATCTTCTCCCCTCCCTGCCCTCCTCGGTAGAGATTGGTGGCAGTTGTATCAGTCCCAAGGGAGGAGGTGGGAGACTGGTTCCTCCCCTACCATCCTAGAATGCCACAACCTGGAGACCCTTCAAGGCAAGGGCTGAGGGGTTTGCGGCCCTGGGAAAACTGGGCAGGGAAGAGAGCTCTATGGAAGGCACTGGAGTCAACTGTTCCCAGACTGTGGGCCCAAGGAATGGGGCAGGGGGAAACCTGCTCCCTCACCCAAATGGAACCGGAAAGGGCCACGGTGCTCAGTCTGGCAGCAGAAACACATAGAAGCAAAGATACAGAGAACCGGGGCGTGGCACTCAGCCCCACCAGTTGCCCAAGAAGAAGGAGGTTCTAAGGCACTGACAAGAGGAGCCAGGGGCTCATCGCCCTCAGTGCAGCCTGTTGCCTTCTGAGCAGCCTGGCCAGGTTGGTGGGGCCAGCCCACTTCCCCATGATGCTGAGGAGGCGGTGGTCACTGGGCTTTCTTAAGGATGAGTCCGCGTGTGAGGGGCGTGGGCCCCAGTGTGAGGGCAGGTCTCGGCTGCCCTGCTGAGGCTCATGAGCACTGAGTACGGTCATCCGCGCGGCTGGGCTGCTCAGGGAGGGTGTGACTTCGTGGAGCTCTGGGTCGCTCACGTTGTCAAACCAGCAGGCCACCCGTCAGGTCGGGAGCTGTCCGGAGGGAGGATGTGGCAGGCGGGCGAGTTCTCCAGGATGAGCACCCACCGCAGGTCTCGGGCCAGCCAGTGCAAGGCACGCCACTCACGAAGGAGATGCTCCGGGAAAGCCCAGCACTGGTCCAGCAGGTCCGCTCCTGAGTCTGCGCGCTTGGCGAGCCTGGCAGTGAATGCGCATGCGCCCGAGCAGCTCGCCCATTGGCTGCAGGATCTCAGGCACCTGAGGCCGCCTGGACACGTGGATCAGTTGCTGGCTCTGGGGTTGCCGCTGGGTTGCTGAAGTCGGCCTTGTGCCGGGGGCTCGTCCAGGGCGACCACTGCACAGATCTTCCACGTCCTGGGCCTCCGCCCCAAGGTGCAGGTACTGGACTGGGGTCTTGAGGGCAGCGCCGTTGTCCTCCACCAGCAGGGGCATTGCTCTGTGGGTGGAAGAGCAGAAAAGCCAGGGCAGGATGGCCTGGCTCCGGGGCTTCTGAGAAGTGGCTGACTCTCGGTCACCTTTGCCCTATAAAGGGCCCGCACCTCCTCCTTGCTGATCCGAGTAGCGGGGACAGAGCTGCCTAGGGAGCTGGTGCGGTCAGTTTCGGCTGGACTCCTGCGCGGGCACCCGCTTCCCCTCGTTCTGGGCTCAGGTCAGAATTGGGGCGTCAAGGAGGGAGGGAAGGTTCTCCAAGACCTTCTGAGGGAAGGGAGCCAGGTGTTAAGGAGGAGGGGGGAGGTAGAGGCATGGAGGGGACACTGTTACCACGGGGACTGTACCTCCTGGGACGCAGGTGCAAGTGGAAACCTCCGTAGCTGCTTCTCTGTGATGGGGCACACTGGATACTGATTTTTTTCTGATAATCTGGGCATCTCCTCGAACAGCGTTTTCTATACTTTTTAAAGAAGCAGACCCTTTTTCAAGTGGAAAACTGTAGCCCCACCTTATGAAACATATAAAACATAGGCCTTGGTTGTGGAGGTGGGATAGATGCTTCACCCTCTTGACCTTCTCTTCCCCCTCCTGTCTTGGCAACAGTCTGTGAGCCATTCTGGGAAAGCCTGGCACTTTGTGGAATAGTGAAAAACTACTATGCTAGCAGGAAGTGTGAGCTGATGTATTTGGTATTTATTGGCAAGATCGTGATACTATCATCAGTTTAACAAAAGCAATTTTAGATCTTGGTGATACAGGTGCTATAGCTCCTATCCAAGGCCATTAGAGAGTTAGTTTCTGCCTAGAGGAAAGTAACAACTTAAGTCCTAAAATGGGCACGTAGTTACATGTATGTTGTTGGTGCCGAGTTCCCATTTCCAACATGGCCACCATGACCTAGCCCAGAAAACCCCAAAGGTGTGAGAAAGACCACATGTAGTTTTGAGAGCTATTTCTCTGCTCAGCATTTAAGCAGGAGAGTGCCTTCCATCATTTCTGAATTAAGGCACCTAGACAGAAAGTCATATGGCTTCCTTTTGGGTTATCTTGGCTCTCTGTTGGTTCAGTGACACTGGTCTGTTTCATTTGACTTGAAAGCTATTGATAACAAAGTGATAACTTTGGAGACTGTTACATAATTGTTTTAGGGTATATGAATTTGGATCGATTCTACCTTGCCCATAAATTTTCATTGCTCATATATTTCTGATCCCAGTTCACCAACTCCTGGGACCATTCACCAACTGCTGGGGCTGAGCCTTTTTTAACAGGCACAGTTGAGGAGGTGGGGACAGCAAATAGAAGTGTGTGATATGAGGCTTGTTGACTGACGAGGCCTTATATGTGACACTAATCTACCCTGGCAAACTGGTGTTACCCTTGCAGTTTCCACTTAGCAATGGTGCTCATATACTGTGATCACAGAAATTCTTAGTTGCAGCCCACTTTGTCACCTGAAAAAAAAAAAAAAAAGGGAACAAAGGCTTGAAAATAGCTTATAGGGTTAGTCTGATAAATCATATCCCATTAATTTCCAGATATTTCTGAGAAATCAGGAAGGGGAACCTAGTAAGTTCTATTAGCTCATGACTAAGTGATTATTAATCAGTTATGCATTTTAAAAAACAGAATTACATTTAATGTTGTCTTCATCTGGAGAGAGATTTGTTTTATTTGACGGAACATGACATCTTGGGGTTAGTATAGACAACTTGGTCCCTTAAAATTTCATAGATAGAGAATTATAAAATTTTCTTTAGTTGATCATTAAAATAGTAGGTACTAAATTCTGTCTCCAATTTTTTTGGTCCCATAGCACAGAAGTAGTAACTTTCAGACTAATGGAGCTTGCCTGTTCCATTCATGGGGTCTCCCCCTTCTCCCTGGAGATAAGCATGAGTTCCCCCCGCCCTCTGCCTCTATTTTATGACACTTCCCTAAAACGCTTTGTTGCATAAACCCTCTTCCTTGGCTTGTAAAAAGGCAGTGGTGCAATGAGGTTCAATATTCAGAATCCGGCACATGTATTTTGTGTTAAGGGGCTGACAGATTCGAGATGATGAATTTCATATTTCATTTATGATGGGGATATTGTTGACTAGCACAAGAAGAGCATTAATTTGAGTTTTCTTCAGTTGGTGATGATGAATTGCCATTCAGTCATTTAGTAATTATCAGTTGATCACCTTCTCTATGCTCCAATCTGCCCCTTTTCTTCTGCTCTTTCTTTACATGTTCAGGAACTTATCTGTTTGTTAATTGTCTCATGCTGGGGAGATGCTGAGTATAAATATGGAGTGTAAACAGGGTAAAACAGTATGTCTGAACGATCCTACAGTTCTTAGCACAGACTTTGAACTTGTGGAGGAATTGCATCAGCCCCCATTCCCTTTTTTGGGAAGCAGGATTTCAGAAATAATGACTCTGTAGTGAAGAAGCTAAGAACATAGGCTTGAGAAAAAGATTGTCTGGGCTTGACTCCTGATCTGCCACTTACTATTTAGGATAGTAAATAGATACTTCACCTCATGGTGCAAAATGGGGTAACATTATTACCTACCTCATAGTGTTAGTGGGAAGAGTAAATGAGAAAATCCTCTAGAAGTTCTCAGAATAGGACCTGGCACAGGGTAAATTCTTAGTAAATGTTAGCCATTATTACAGTTTAATTGTAATCATTTTTTAAATTTCTTTACTTTTTTTTAGTTATTATGTGAAATATGGTTGTGAAGCATAGTCATGGTGTATGAATAATGAAAATAATCTTTTGATTTTACTTGATCCGTGTCTAAAAGTTTGCTGCTAAAGATGCTATCCTGGAGTGCAGCATATTGTCTCCTCTGCCCCCACGCACAAAAAGCAGGGAATAGCCGTGAGATAATAAGATTGTTTTGGAAGTCAGGAGACACAAAGTTGGATATTAACACTTTCTTAACTGTAGAACAGCTTTGGCTCAGTTCTGCCATCTCCTTCTGGTCACCTTTCCCCATGTACAAAACTGAACTGTTAGGAATCATGATAAGTAACAATGAAAGCCTTGAGATATGTATAGATGTTGTAGTTTAATTCAGATTTTAAAGAATTTTGCATACAATGTGCAAATGAGCAAAAGCACCCATCTGTGTGAACTCAGTGAGCTCGCTGCAAGTCTTTTAATATAGTAAAAAACAAACAAAAGCATATCATTTTCTGAGCCCCAAGTGTGTGCTCATTCTTTATGGTTATTATCTTATTTACTCTTGACAGCAACTTCATGAGAAATTGTATTATTCCCATTTTTCAGATAAGGAATCTGAGCCTCCAGGAGTTTAAGTGATGTATTCAAGGTCACTTGGTTAATGAGAAACAGGGAGTCAAAGCTAGACCTGCCTTAACTATTGCCCTCTGTGGTAGTCATCAGTGCTCTTTACTTAAAGGCCAGAATGTTAAATTGTTGATGCAAGATTCTCCTTCTGAAAGGGCGATTGGCTTTTCTGTCCACCTGTGTCCTTGAGTTACTCTGATGAGCAGAATGTCCTGGCAGCCTGAGATGGACATGTGGTTTGAGCATGAAAGAAACCTTCATGGTTTTGAGTCATTAAGATTTTGGGGTTCTTCGTTACTGCAGCATAACCTGTCATATCTTGACTAGACTAATACACCCTCCAATAAGATGATGAACACTGATAGCTAAATTATCTCTCTAATTTTCCTGTTTGTCAAGTGGAGAGAGTAGGCTGATTCATCTTTGAGAGAAATAATGATTAAATGTTTTTCAGTGCCAATGAAATAGGTCATAGGTTGAAAGGGTCTCTTAACTTTTTTTTTCCTGCCATTTTTTTTCCTGCTTTCTATTTCTTTCATTCCTTGTCCTGGGCCTCCTTTTAGTCTCTGTGCAGCCTGCTATATGCCTGCTGCCTCATATCACTCAAATACTTTTTTGAAATAGGAAGGAAAATTCAGAATCCATGAGAGCAAAATGTTGAATTCCAAATTTTCTTCCCTTTGTTGACAATTTGGTTAAAAGGGTGATGCTTAAGGAGTTTACCTTTACTTTTCACCAAACAAAACAATCATAGAACTCTATTTCTTAGTTTTCACATATCTTCAAAGTTCTTTTTGCCCCCATTTCTCTGGGTACTGCATCTGTGTGGCTTGAGGAGGAATCTTGGCTGGGACGCTTTTGCAGGAAGATTGAATTTCTGGTTGAGCCCATCACTCCCTGTCACCAAATGATCATCAATAAATATTTATTGGCCAGCAACCCCCGGTGGAGCCCTGGGTATTAGGCCTCTGTGAGTCCCAGCTGATCATTATAAATTCAATGGATGTGGTTGTAAATTGGCTAAGATCACTCAATGGAAGTGATTACAAGTGCTCTCGTCCATGTGGGCTCACTCCATTGGAAGATGTTTCAGGTCTGCTTCTGCTTCCTTCCAAGAAAATATGAGAAGCAATTTGCTTCAGACTCCTTTGGTTTCTTGCCCAAATATTAAACAAGAATAAGGCAGGTTGGGAGAGGCATCACAGGAATGTATTGTTTTAAATGACTTGGAGGATTGCAGGGTCGCTTTTTGAGCTAATGTGAATCGGCAGGCAAAATGCTTTCCACGGAGAAGAATTATGTGCTCAGGGTCACCTGGTTTTTTTATCCGAGTTAGAGAAGTCACAAGGAGATAGAAATGAAATGACCCATTATCAAAGAATCAATGAAAGAGCTACACTCGTGCAATGTTTCTGGATCAATATACAAGTTACCTTTCAGAGAGATGAATTATTCTTGAGTAGTTCAGAGCAGAACAAAGCTCACTTCCAGCCAGACTCCCCAAATGCATTATGTGTGAAAGCAGTGAAAGAAAGCATTAACCTACCAGAGACAAGAAAGAGGCATGCTCTCCAGGCAGGAGCTTTTTCTAAACAGTGCCCAGTGAGGGTATTCTTGGGAATATGGTTCGGCAAACATTGCTCCAGGGGCACAAGCTGCTGCAGGTTAAGGGGGTAGTGTAGATGAAGGTCTGGGGAAAGGGCCCATTCCTACCCTAAGCACAGGAGGATAAACTGGTAAAGATGTTTTCAAAGAGCAGTTTTCCAGCTTCTATCAGAATTTAAATTTCTCTCCTCTTTGACCTAGCAATCCAATTCTTAAGAGTTTACTCTATAAATAAGTTACAAATGTATAAGGAGGTTTCTTTTTTGTGATGGTAAACACATAACACAGTTCGAAAATGTCCATCAAAAAGGGAATGATTAAGTCAATTATAATTTATCAATACTGTTGAATATTATCAGCCCTTAAAATATGAGGTAAATATATATGTTTTAATGTATGACCTTGGGGAAGTTATGAAACCTCTTACTGCTTGAGGCATCTCATTTGTAAAATGGGTATAGTATTTAATAAATATTATTTGAGTGACAGACTGAATGACTATGTGTGTGTAAGTATGTTGTACATGTACAATTTTTAATTTTGTTAAAAGATTTTTTTGTTTGTCAGAGAGAGCAAGCAAGTTCCCACACAAGCAGGGGGAGAGGCAGGCAGAGGGAGAGGGAGAAGCAGGTTCCCCTCTGAGCAGGAGCCTGTTGTGGGACTCGATCCCAGGACCCTGGGATCATGACTTAAGTCGAAGGCAGGCACTTAACTGACTGAGCCACCCAGTCATTCCCAATTTTTTAATTATGGAAGGACTAAACTCTATAAAAGTAAATGAGAAACCCAGTAGATAGAGCTAGGTTTAGGATCACTAGATCCTCATCTGGGAGTCAGGGGTGGGAGATCGTGAGACAAAGGACGAAGAAAAGTAGTCTTTATTGAAAACACACAGCATGCTAGGCTATCTGCTATATACTTTATATAATCATATTATTTAGTTTTCAAAACCATTGTTAGTAGGTACTAAATTTTTGTCTTACAGATGAGAACAGTAAGACTCACAAAAAACTTACCTGAGGTCATATAGTTGTGAGTGGCAGAACTAGGTTTCTAACTTAGGTCTAATGTCAAAGCCGTGCTTCCCATCAGCTCCTTTCATGCTGAGATCATAGCTTACCCCAGAATATTTGATGTTTCCTGTAAGGTTTGTCTCCATAATGCTTATTACATTTAATAAAATATTTGTTTAAAAAAATTGAGTATGCTGACATAGATCACCCTTGCTTTTTATTCTTTAATATGTGGGAATAATTTTTTAAGATACTTTCTTTAATGTGTAAGTTTTTCTGTAATTATCTTATCTCACCTTTTTCAGTCACCATAGGCTAAGTTGTGCTGCAGTAATAAATAATTCCAGCAATCTCTGAGTACTACTGTTTTGTTACATGTACTTCATGGACTGACTGCCACTCTGCTGCAAGTCTTCATTTCTGGATGTAGGTTGCAGAAGAAGCCCTTAGCTGGGACATAGTGAGTGTTGGGGGAGAGGAGATGAGGGACGGAGGAATCACGCGGTAGTCCGTAAAGCTTCTGCACGGTAGCGGTGCATGGGGCCTCCACTCACATCACACTGGCCAGAGTGAGTCAGATGGCCAGACATGAGCCAAGGGGGGTGGGAAGAGAATCATCTTCCCATGGGGAGAGTCTGTGTTGGGAGAACTCACTGAGGAGTCACAGGTAAGAGGAGTAGCAGACTTGGTGAAGAGTAATGCAATATACCTAAGCACCCTAGGCAAGATAAAATTCAAGCCCCTTAAAACAGACATGGGTTTCTACTTCTGTTTAGCTTACATATATAGGATGGAAATTTTACTCATCTAATTCTTGTGTGTGTGTGGTTTTTTTTTTTTTTTCAGTAGAAAGTAAATTTAACTTAATTTTACTTTTATAGACGTCAGCATAATCAAAATCAGCAGTTCTCAAAATATGTTGAGCAGTTCTCAAAATACAGTGGCCCCTGAGATGCTGCTCAGGGGTCTGTGTGGACAAAACTGTCTAAATAGTAATACCAAGTTGTTACCTCCGTTCTCACTCTCGTTCTCTCACGGGTGTGCGCTGGGGCTTTCCAGATGCTACATGACATGTAATATTGGAACAGACTGAATGCAGGAGCAGATACGAGAATCCAGCTAACTACTCTGAAACCAGGCATTAAAGAGATTAAGAAAAATTGTGAAACAATATCACTCTTCTCACAAATGTTTTTGTTTTGGAAAATACAGTTGTGCTTTATAAAAATGTTATAATAGATTTTCTCATAATAAGATTAGCAAATACATATTTAAAACTTTTCCCTTTAGTTTCTAATATAGCAAATGTCATTACTCACAGCACATCTAAGCAATAGCCCTTTGGGGGTACTTAATAACTTTGTTCAGAATGTAAAGGAGTTCAGAGGACAAAATGTTTGAGAACTTCTGTCCTAAAATGATGTGACAGGGCCTGCCTGTCCCAACGAGAGTATTAGTGGAGAGATCATTAAACACAGCTCAAGTTTCCTTAGCTATACTGGAGATAGTGTGGAGCTCAGTGGATTCCTATAAATACTGTTATTTTTCATAATCATCACCAGTGTTCCATATCTTGTACCTCCTGAAGGGGAGAGATGATTAGTTTGTTAAAGAAGATTGGTTGCATGAATTATTTCCAGCCTTGCAGAAGTTCACAGCTTGATGTTACATCAGTAATGAATAAGAAAAATGGCAGTACATAACCCTGAAAAGAAATATGCAGCTTTCTAATAAGAGGCGCTAGTAATTTAACGTTGTCTTGGAACTTTATCTTCATGTCTCACTAGCTTCAGTGCAGAAGAACTGAAAGTAAACCACACATTTACACTGATGAGTAGTAATAATGACGACTACTTTGTGGAGAGCCTTTATTCAGGTTCTGTAATGTTTCTCATGTATGAACTAATTAAGCTCACTTTCACATTTGTAACCAAGCTCAGCAAGTTTTTTTTTTTTTTTTTTTTAATCTTCCTGTTTTTGCCTTTGCACTCTGCCGGTGCCCTTCTCCCCAGAGAGGTATCTCCCAATAAAAGGATAGAATCTTTTATATCTTTTGCAGAATTCTTACCAAATCACCTTGTTCTGAAAGCTAGTTCTGAAAGGATAGCTCTGAAGGAGGGTCTGGACATGCATACTTGTGTGTGTGTGTGTGTGTGCGCGCGCGTGCCTGTGCATGTGTGTGCTTTGGTATTTCAGGCCAGGAAGAACTTTGCTTCTACTGAGAAGCCAGTAGTGCTGTTTACCAAGCAGTGAAAGGTATATAACGTGCTGCATTTCATCTTCTGCCTTGGCTTCCTGGAAGCTCAGTCCTCACATGATTTTTACTTTGGGTGGTTTCTAATTCTTTTTTATTGCCAGAAACTTGCACTCTGGAAGCAGCCCCAAGATGTAATATTAATAAATGAACAACAACAGTAATCCAGTGAGATGGAGAAGTGCTTTTGAATATAGGTAGAATCACTAACTGTTGCATCTGAAAGGCCTATCTAGGACAGGAATTCCTTCTTGAGGACCATGAATCTGCCGCTGTTACCTGAAATGCCCTCCGTCAGGGTTCCTCCTTTCAGGTAAGATATTTGAAAGGATATCTTGAAAGCTGCTAAGTTACAGTGAAACCATGCTGTTGGGAAGAGTCATACCTCAGCCTGTTGGTCCTTACTGAGGCCGTGACAAAGCTGTCTTTATCTGCTTGGTAAGACTGAGAGCAGAGTCCTGACGAGATGGGGTAGGAGCTTGGAATTCCTGTAAAGGACTGGCAGGTCATGTGGGGCTCTCAGGCATCCCGAGAAACACGAAGTGTTGGGGCTTATAAACTGGGGAAAGGTTAGGCTAACAGCATGGAAAGGGAATGAGTATCACTGTTCACCATTTCACTGTTGTACTGGGTAAGAGGCTATGGCAGGTTTGGACAGAGTGGGAGAGAATGGAGGAAGCCTTGGTCATGTAAGAGTCTAGTTGTCATTCTGCTGGTTCCACAGAGGGGTCTGGTACAGGAATGGTTGACACTTATAAAACTCATCTTTTTCCTCTTGTCTAGCTGCATTTAACCACCAGGATATTGCTAGACAATAGTAGAGACATGGATAACTTTCGTCCTTCTGGATTTTGACAAGTATTTCTATAGTTATTCACCATTAAGTATTATGCTACTTCTTTTGAGAGCCACATAATTATTTATCCTTCCCTAAATGTACATGTTATGTACATGTTATGTTACAGATACAACCACATTCCTATATCCATATTGTCCTACCTTATTAAGAGTTTTTATGAAGAACAAGTATCAAATTTTCTTAAATTCCTTTGTTATGTGCGTATTTATATTATCACTTGGTTTTTCTCCTTTGATCTATTAAGGTAGGTATTTATATGAATAGTTTTTTTTTTAAACATATGATGTATTATTAGCCCCAGGGGTACAGGTCTGTGTGAATCATCAGTCTTGTACACTTCACAGCACTCACCCTAGCATATACCCTCCCCAATGTCCATAACCCAGCCACCCCATCCCTCCCTCCCACCCCCCAGCAGCTCTCAGTTTGTTTTGTGAGATTAAGAATCTTTTATGGTTTGTCTCCCTCCCTGGTTCCATCTTGTTTCTTTTTTTCTCTCCCTATCCCCCCATGACCTCCCACCCTACCTCTCAAATTCCTCATATTAGACAGATCATATGATAATTGTTTTTCTCTGATTGACTTATTTTGCTCAGCATGATACCCTCTAGTACTATCTACATCATTGCAAATGGCAAGATTTTGGGGTTTTTTTGATGGCTGCATAGTATTCTGTTATATACCACATCTTCTTTATCCTATGAATAGATTTATTAATATTGAATTATTTTTGGAATAGAAATTCCCTGAGATACTGCTCTTTCAGTGTATTCCTGGCTTCTGTTGTTAAGGTTTGTTAGGTCTTCAATTCACTAGTATTTGGACTTTTTGAAAAGAACTGAAAATCTCTACTTCTTTGTCTAGGCCATGGAACAGGTTTGGGTAATCTTGGGATTATTAGTTCCTTGAAAATTTAAGAGAATTAATCCCTGGAGCCATCAAGGCCAGCTGTTTCTCTCAAGGGCAATTATTTGCAATTTTTAGAATTTTTAGCAAACTTACCTTTATTTCTTATATCACTTCTTTGGTGAGTTTTGTTAATGTTTCATTTCATACCAGTTTTCATATTTGTTAACACAGAGCTGTACATGACTCTTCTATTATTGTTTCATGCAACATTATTTTTTAAAGTGTGCATAATATTTCATAACCTGGGTGTCCTGTGATTCACGTAACTAGTTCCTGTTCTTGGACACTGACATTGTTTCTGAATATCTTCTACTTTAAATAATGGCCTGAGAAAAAAACTCATAGGTTCATCTTTGCACACATTTTACTAGTAGTTTCAAGGTAGTTGACAGATCAGTGAAACCAGTTTTTTTCTTCTTGAGTTCTAAGTCAACTCTGCCTTCCTCCCCTGCCTTGTTAAGAAGAGTATAGCAAAGAGATCTGGCCTTTGAATTCACATCTTACTCCTGCCACTTAGTAAATGGGGACCTTCGGAATTAATCTCTTTGCACCTTTGTTTTGTCTCCTGGAGAGTGTAGGTAATGATGGTAACCTCAGTACTCAGCACAAGGACTGGAAAACCTTTCCAACTTTGGTAAGCAGGAAGCAATGTAATACAGGGAGTTATCAGCTTATGCAATTGTGGGCAAAGCTGGGGGAGCAGTCACTCATCTGGACATCCTAGAATGATGTTCCATCCCAGAACAGACTCGCCAGGGGAGCTGGTCCCTCTGAAGCCACCGTAGGGAGTGTCAGACACATACAGCTGAGGGCTCATGGTGCCACTGCTCCTGCTTCAGGTGCCCAGGGAGCTTGAAGAAGGGCTATGATGCTGCTGCAGAAAGATCTCCTGTTTCCACCCTGGCTTCCTGGAATGAAACTTCTATAGGGGGTGGCAAGCAGCTTCTGCCTCATTTCTGCCTTCCCAAACTCATGCAAATACTTACAATCAGTGAAACCCAATTTACATGCGAAACGGAGAGAGCTCCACAGGAATCTGAGATACAGTTTTCGTCTTTGCAGCCTAGAGGTTGAGCAAGCCTGTCCATAGCTTAACACCCTTCATGGGATTGTTGTGAAGATTAAATAAAAATAATTTATGCAGATGCCTGGTACGGAGTGTAATGCAATCAGTATGGTTATTTATTGTTGTTTATTAAGAGCAAATCGTGTGCAGAGATTGCCTTCCTTTACTAGGGATAGAAGAACTAATAATGTTTCTTTGCGGTCCTCAGAACATTCCTCGTAAAAGTAGGGAGTAGACAACTAAAGGAAAAATTATATCACAACAAAAAAAAGGTGCTGTGAGAAAGGAGGGGACATGGTAACTCTGTTGGCAGTATGTGTTACTTCATTTATTCATTCACTAAAAAATAGATTTCATTATATGGATTAGGCCCAGTGCTAGGTTCTGGGGTGGGACATCTGGGCTGGAACGGTGAAGGATGAAGGAGATTTTGAGCAGAGAAGGGAAAGAAGGCAAGAACAGAATCATAGAAGCAAGATTTATGAACGACTTTAGGCAGTAGCCTAGGGCAGTTGTTTCTCTAAGTTGTGTTCCACGATGACCAGTCCCCATAGTGATTCCTTGAAGGGATAATTCCAGGATAAGGCATCATTTAGAGATCATGAAAATTATGAGCCCATCAAAATATTGAGAAGGTTTGCAGTATAATATCATTAAGTCTGTTTAACCCAATATTTTAAAAAATTTTGGCCATGGAAACCTTTGATGTAATATCTTTTAGCAAAGGACCCACTTTGGGAAACATATTTCCAGGTAAGCATCCACTTTATTCCGTGGACGTCAAGATGAGGTGCAGAAAGGTTAAGGCTCACATAGCTACCTTATAAGTTCTAAGGAGTCAGGGACCATGTTATTCTCCAGCACTTTGATTTCCCCAGCAATTAACCCAGTACCTGGCGCAGAATAGATGTGAAAAAAATATTTGGGATGAAACATTAGTGAATCAGTGATATGAACTATCATTCATATCAGAAACCTCAACTTTCAGATTTATGCTTTTACTCATATATACCTTTCAGTGAAAGGGAGACTTTTCCAAAAAGACACAGAGAGAAATTCTCCTCCCCAGCGTTATGTAGAGACTTCTCCCTTTCAGGTAGTTCCAGATGAAATGCAGGACGCATGCCGTATTTGGGATACGCTTATGCCAAAAGTTATTCATCGTCTATCTGAAATTCAAATTTAAATGGGTATCCTATATTTTTATTTGCTAAATGTGGCAGACCGACTCTTAGGGGAACAATATGGAAACCTTTCTACTTGCTAAATGTTGCTTGTTAATCACTTTGAAAAGTGATCCATATACAGAGGTGTGTTTTACTTTCCAGTTAACCACAGGGTCAATCCCTTTTAAGTGGGTCTAAGAAAATTATATACAACTTCATTTCTTTCAAGTTCCTGCTGAGAGGGAAAGCTTTTGTGTAAACAGGGAAGTGGCAAAAATATTTATCTTATCAGCCTGGGCCCCAGCACATGGGAGGGAGCACCCAGAGAATTCTTCTAGTCAGGGCACTGCTGCCGGAGGTTAAGAATTCAGCCAACAGGAGAAGCTCAGGGATGGTGATGGAAAGATGCATGGGAAGAAACTGGGAAGACAAACCTCTAAATAATGAGGTTTTCCAGACAGAACACTTGCTATTACAACACACCCCAAGCCAGGTTTATGTTTCCAAAAGGTGAAACATTTAGCCATAAGATTTCTGGAGTTTGGGCTAGGTGATTCTTTCATTTTGTTCAGGCCAAACCTGGGTGTAGATCACAAATTATAATCCTTTTAAAAGCACTCTTGTTCTCCGTTCAACTTTGTCCTACCCTAAAAGGGATGCTCTGAGACCTCTCACAAACCATCCGTTATGACTTTGCCAGGAGGATCTTGACCTTAAGAGAGTTAAACAATTAAAAAGAGCTCTAGAAAGCACCCCCCCCCCAAACCCTCCTGAAACTTGCTCTCATCTTTATGCTGTGAGTGGTTTAGGCACTTCACTTTGCTTTCATCCTTAGCTTGGTGTGAATTATATGTGCTTTCATAAACCCCAACTTAAAACCCCGTATGTCTTCAGATAGCTTTTTGCACTGCACTCCTTTATGTGGGTCATTTCTCATGGTACACTGCAGTGATTCTACTTCTGCAGGGAAGGGCAAGGACTTGCCTAAAGTGTTGATTAATTGCGCTTTCATTCATTGGGTTGCTCATTTTACAAACGTTTTTTTAAAAAATGCATACTGTCCAGGAGCTGTGTGCATGGCACCAGAGAAACAGATAACACTCAGCCCGAGTCCTCAAGGAGCTGGCAGGTTAAACAACTATTTGCAATTCAGTGTGAGAAGTCAATAGAGGTGCTGCAAAGAGGGGCTGGCTGAGTGATCAGCTTCGCCTGTGGGCGATGGAAGGGGAAGGGAGAGCTGCACGGAGACTGAGGAGCGGACTCCTGAGGAATAAATCGGCGTTTTTCTAAGTGCAGAGAAGGCAGGATGGGAACAGCATGTATGTGCAAAGGCAAGGACATAGGAAGTGCTAGAACTTGTTCAGGAAGAGGCTGCTGCAGCTAAAGCTGACCCATTGGAATCCAGGAAGAAAATAGCATAGCTTCTTCCCTTTATTTTTATGTAAAAGTAAACTTCACTAATATGAAGTGTGTGACTTAACAGCTGGGCATAGGTAATTTATCACGAAGTGTGTTTGGCTGGTTGCAAGCTCAAAAACCCTTTGCCAAAAGGGGGCGCTCGAGATCGAATTAATTTGGCTACCGCTGCGGGAGGGGTAGAGCTAGGGATTCAGCTCCTGGCCCCTGCTCAGGCGGCAACAGGACCAACAGGAGTCTAGGTAATCATGTTTCCTTCAGTCCAGCGTACCTCAAAGTATGGGCGATGGAGACAGAATGCCTAGGGTGCTTGCTAAAAAAAACAAATTCTCAGGTAAGTAGATTCAGCATCTTTCAGTGACAGGACCCATGAACTTTTATAGTTGTAACAGCTCCCAGCTGATGCTTATTGTCGACTCAAGCTGCCATAACAAAATGCCGCAGACTGGATAGTTTAAACAGCATAAATTTATTTTCTCACAGCTTCAGAGTCTAGAAATACCATGGTTAAAGTTCCATTTGGTTCAGTCTCTGGTGCGGGTTATCGTCCTGGTTTACAGATGGACACCTTGTCCGTGTGTCCTCACACAGTGGAGAAAAAGCGCTGGTGGTCCCTTCTCTCTCTCTCTCTTTCTTTTTTTTTTTTAAATTTATTTATTTGACAGATCACAAGTAGGCATAGAGGGAGGCAGAGAGAGAGGGGGGGGGGAAGCAGGCTCCCCACTGAGCAGAGAGTCCGATGTGGGGCTCAATCCCAGGACTCTGAGATTATGACCTGAGCTAAAGGCAGAGACTTAACCCGCTGAGCCACCCAGGCACCCCTACTCCTCCTCTTTTTATAAGGGCACCCATTCTATTGAATCTCATTTAACTGTAATTACCTCTTTAAATGCCTTAGCGCCAATAGAGTCACATGGGGGTTAGGGCTTCAACATATGAATTTTGGAGGGATGCAGTTCAGTCCATAGCTCCTATGTTCACTGAATTTTGAGGACCACTGCTCTAGTCTAACCAATAAAGAAGCAGCACTGTCAGTGATGGCTTCTGATGTAGGCTTTTTTATTCCTTAGTCTGAACCCAGAGGAAGAGCCAGAGAAATTTGGAATTTTCAGCATCCCTGTCGCCTTACAGATTAGTGTTATTCAGTAACATGTATTGGGTGACAGATGCAAATCACATATATAATTAATCGTTTTTTAGAAGCTATGTTGAAACAAAAAATAAAGGTAAAAATTTTAGTAATTAGTTTAATATATCCTAATATTATCAACCCAACAACAAATAAACATAAAAGGTTATTAATAAGATACTTCACAATTTTTTGTACTAAATCTTTGAAGTCCTACTTTTTATTATTTTACTTACCGTACATCTCAGTTCAAATTAGCCACATTTCAAATGCCCAGGGCCTACCTGTGGCTAGCGGCTACCATACTGAACAATCTGTGCTAGATTACTACAGCCTTCTATTCGGGGCTTGAGGAGGCAAAGCAGACAAGGTGTGTTGTGAACATGCTGTGCAGTAGCAACATTTCTAAGAAAGTCTTTATGATTATGATTAGCCCTGAAATGTTTCTGTAAACGTGACTCTCCTCTAACCAGCAGCTTAAGATCTTAAGATGTCAAGTTTCAGCAGAGAGCAGAACTGACGGCTCATCCTAGCAGTTGAAGAAATTGTCACCATTCAGTGTTTTGTTTCCCATTGACATAAGAAATCACATGCTGCCAGAGCTGGTGACTGAGTCAGGCTGACCAGGTGATGGTTGACCCTTCCATGAAAATTGAGCTGCATTTGATTTATCGCCCTTGATTGTCACTTCTCACCTCCACTGAACCTTGCCCCAGACCACTGTTGATGCCACTTCAAAGGATCAGACCTGGATTTCATCTGTGAAGAGTGTAGTAGTTCTAAAGCAGTCTCCTTCAAACAAAGAGCATCTGCAGTCAGTGTTGGGGGTGGGGAGAGCATATGGAGAAATTTCTTGAACTTTATGTCTTGAAGGAAGCCTTAGGCTAACTGTGAGGTTAATTTCATCCATATCCCACAAGGCCAAGGGGCTCCAGCGCTATGAGCAGTTATTGGTGCTGGGATGTGTCATGGGACCCACTAGAGCCCAGATGCTTCCAGTTACTTTAAAGACAACAAATTCTTGTCTTGTTGGAGGAAACTGGTGGTGTTTGGCTGGAAAAGAGAAAGTTCAGTGGGAGAAGGTAGATACGTGACAGCTTTGGGAAGAGGAAGTACTCATTTTGTATAGTCGAAAAGGACAAAAGTTAGAACGCATTTTTAGCTCAAACTAAAGAACACATTTTTAGGGCGCCTGGGTGGCTCAGTGGTTTAAAGGCTCTGCCTTCGGCTCAGGTCATGATCCCAGGGTCCTGGGATCGAGCCCCACATCGGGCTCTCTGCTCCGCAGGGAGCCTGCTTCCTCCTCTCGCTCGCTCTCTGCCTGCCTCTCTGCCTACTTGTGATCTCTGTCTGTCAAATAAATAAATAAAATAAAAAAAATACATTTTTAATGAGATTGTGACATCATTAATAAGACAGACATCAGACTCTGTTTCCCTAAGGAAATTTATTGAGTACCTCTTTTAGGTCAAGCACTGTCACTTATATTATTTCATTTAAATTTCACAACATTCTTGCAAGGTAGGTCTTATGACCTCATTCTAAACGTGCTGTCTCCCTGCAGCCAGGCTTGATGACACGAAGAGGAAGCCCTTTGCCCTGTTGCTGGGATAGGCTGAGTACTCAGCTTTCCCAGCAGGCTGTGTACCCCAGACAGGAAATCAAATGTAAATGTCACTTACTTTCTGCGCTGGATTGGAAAAGAGAAAACTTGTGTGTTCTGTACAGTGGAACTTGAATTTAACATGAGAGAAACATTAAAACAATTAGTATAAAGTTGTGAAAGGTTTTTATTTAAACCAGTACTTCCCATTCTCACTAATAATGTGTGTCATGTCGGAGTCTAAATTCTCTTCTCTATGTGCATTATAGAGCTTTTTCTAGCCTGTACAATTTGTGTGTCCATAATCACGTTTTTGGTTGAGCTGTATCTTGTAGTGTCCATGAAAGAATATGTTCACAATGCAATTCTAAAGTGGTTGTTAGTGTTTTTTCTGTCCTACCTGCAGAATGGGTTATGGCTAGCGCTCCCTCCCAGCTCTTGTGGCAGGAAGTAGACATAAATATCTGTATGTGATACAAATGTATAAAAGATTAAGTGGCTAATATTATCAAGTACTTACTATGTGACGGGCATTGTTCTGAGGGTTCTGGGTCTCAACTCATCGTTTCTGACTTATCTCCCATAATGTCGATACTGTTAGTACCCCCACTTTATAGAAGAGGAAACTGAGGTGCAGAGAGGTTACATACTTGCCCAGAGTCCCACAAGTAGGAAGTGGCGGTCAGGATTCAAATCAGCTATTCTAACCCAAGAGACTGTAATCACAACAGCTATCTTGTCTCTTGGTATGGCATAGGACCATTTTCCTCCTGCTCTAGCATAGAACAAGCACACTAGTAAGGCCCTAGTAGAGACTAGACTTGCACCGTCCCGTGTGCTCACCACTCGTGACTCACGAGTGCTTGAAATGAGGCCGGTGCAACCTGTGATGTGCTATAAGAATAAAGGGTATATTGGATTTTGAGGACGTCTTACAAGAAAAAGAATGAGGGGCACCTGGGTCTTAGTCCTTAAACATCGGACTCTTGATTTCCCCTCAGGTCATGATCTCAGGGTGCTGGGCGTGGAGCCTGCTTGGGAGTCTCTCTCTTGCCTGTTCCCTCTGTCCCTCCTCCTTCTCTCCACACACACATACACACACACACACGAATGCGAAACATCTCTTTTGTAATTATTTCTTATTGATTAAATGTTGAAATAATTTAGGAATATTGGGCTAAATAAGATCTCTTGTTAAAATGCATGTCACCATTTGTTTTAACTTTTTAAAGTATGGCTTCCAGAAAGTGTAGCACATACGGCTGGCCTTTGTGACGAGCGTTCCTGTTGGACAGCACTGGCCTTGACATTTGCTAATTGTTCACTCGGACGTTCCTGGGGCTTGGCACCCATGGGGCATGAAAGATGGAATCTAGCAGTCAACGAGACAGGTTTGGTTGGCATCCGTTCTCATGTAGCTCAGTATTCTGGAAAGTCTGGTGGGCTGGGGGTGGGAATGGACTCCCCAAGAAGTAATTGCCTAAGTAGTTAATCAGTTACCATCATTACTATTAAGTAGGAGAAGGGGTTTGCTATGAAAGAATACACCTAACCCTTGGACGCCATGTAATGAATATTATCCAGTCAGCAAATATTTGTTGAGTGAAAGATTGAATCTGGGGGATTAAGGAGCCTTTCCTGAGGCCAAAACAGCCCGACAGAGTTTCAAGGAAGGAGGAGAGCAGAGAAATATTGGGAGCTTCTGCTGTGAGCACAGGCCCCGCAGGGCTGGGTGGCTTTGGCTGGTCCTCCCCTTGCGACAGGAACAGTCTACTCTGGGCCAATTTCATAGTATAGCTGAGCCCATGTGTTTTGTGCGGTGGGCAGACCTGTGGGGAACTGTGCTTGTGGGCGTGGAGAGGAGTGGGCCACTGGAGGCATTTCAGGGAGCTGGGCAGGACGGAGGCACCTTTGCCTCCCTCCAGCAGTGCGCAGTTCTAGGACCTCAGTTTCTTCCACGTGGTGATGGCTTCGTGGCTTCCTCTCCTGTTCCTCTGTGCCCCTACGGCTAGTTTTGCCTCCGCAGCATTTCCCTTTCCTGAGCGATCCATTCGACAGGTTTTTATTTTGTTGTTGTTGCTGCCCAGTATAAATGAGACCTCCAGTAGGGAGAATGACTTTAAAATCTTTTGTGACCCTGGAGTACAAAATGTTCCCAATTTCTTCCCCTGAGCAGTTTCCATTTCTGTGGCAAGCAACAAAAGAGTGCTTATTCTTGTTGATAACAGTGTAGCTTCCAGGAGAGGAGAGGGGAGGAGGGTGAGCCCTGTCACTTGCCCAGCGGAGAAAGTGGGGAGCAGAGCTGGGGGCAGAGGGCAGCTCTGGGCAGCTTGGGAGGAATGCTGGGCATTTGGCTTTGGGCTTCAGGTTGTGTGGAGACTCACGCCTGTGCAGCCCCTGGGGAGGTGATTCTTGGCTGAGTCTCCTTCAGTTTTCTGCACACCTGATCCTGGGTTGCCAAGTTACCCAATGAGCCAGAAAACAATAAAACCACCATTAACCCAGCTGGGGGTGATTTTCTTGGGGTTCTGAGCCTGTATGTCTTGCCAGGATCTAACATTGGGCTGGATCACAAAAGAGGGCTATCCCAGGGTGGGTAACAGTTTCAACAGGGAAATTAAGCCCAGTGCCCTGAACGCACTGAGCACCCGACTAATATTTCTTAAACCAACAAGTAAGAATTTGCAGGAAGGAATACCATTTTAGTTAATTTGCCACACATGTACTATCTGGGTGGGAAGTCAAGCCAGCAAAGTATTATGATGTGGTTTGGTAAACACTGTGTAGCTTTATTCTCATTGTCAGGAAAACCCAGCAGGGTCTCAGTTGCAGTCATCATTTCTGAAGTCTCTTCTTTTTTTTTTCTTTTTAAAGATTTTATTTATTTATCTGATAGAGACACAGCAAGAGAAGGAGCACAAGCAGGGGGAGTGGGAGAGAGAGAAGCAGGCTTCCGACTGAGCCCGATGTAGGGCTCGATCCTAGGATACTGAGATCATGACCTGAGCCAAAGGCAGGGGCTTAACCCACTAAACCACCCAGGTGCCCCTGTGAAGTCTCTTCTTGCTCAGATTCTGTGATTCTTTGAAAGGTGCTTGGACCAGGGACAGGCTTCCAGTCTGAAGGAGGGTGATCTTCGGGCTTTGTGTCTCCTGGTGGTGACTATGTCTTCTTTGCTGCAGGGCATTTCGATTTCACGGCTGTCTTTGGGGCAGGATAATTCTTTGTAGTGGGGCCGCCCTGTGCCTTGTAGAATGTTCAGCAGCATCACTGGCCTCCTAGGTGCCAGGAACATCTCCTCATCTGACCCAAGTGATGAAAAGCAAGCCGTTTCCTGACGTTGTCTGGTGCTGCCTGGGCGGCCAGTCTGCCCCTGCCTGAAAGCCTTTGTCCCATGGGAACAAGGAGACAGCCCTGCAGACGGTGTGGGAAAGCCCACTCTGCAAAAATCGGTTTCTGCTGGAATCTCTGATACAGCATGCAGGTTTGTGGATTTATCTTCCCAAAACATTTTATTTAGTGCACATCAAAGTGGACCTTTCTTAGTGCTCACTGCAGCAGAGGGTGGAGGGGTGGAGGGCCCCCGGAGCACAGCGAGGTTCTAGGGGTGGATAACAACGTTGGTGATGTCTGCCGGTGAAGTCATCCTTCTCTCCATACTTCCTCCTCTGTTCCTTGTGTACGGTTGTGGTTCTAGACTCTGAATGTACACTAGAAGCATTTGGGAGGCTTCTCCAAAAATACCATTCCAGGCGCCATGGCCAGGATCCTGACCAGGCATCTGTATCAGCTGTGAAGTCGGGGCTGGGAGCCTTTGGTGTGGCAAGGAATGTGGGCTTTGGGACACGCTGGGCTTCGGTCTCAGTGGGCCAAACTTCTCTGGGTTAATTGTTGAGCAAACTGGGGATAATTACAGCTTTCTTGTGTGGTGGTAAGGAGGTAATATTTGAAGGAAGGTCTTATTGTGAGGGGCGTAATAAGTGCTCAGTGAATGCCCTTTCCTTTCTGCCCTGTTTTTCCTGATCTACTTCCTCTTTCTCCATCTCTTCCTCATGGGGTCCTAGCCGGTCTCAGGCCAGTGTGGGATCTCTGTGTGGCTGACGAGGTGAGGTTGGCTCACTCACAGGGGCTCCATGTAAACTCCTTGCACCTGGAAAGCAGCAGTTTCTGCACAGTTTTGAGGCACGAGGCCATGGCAGGGCTCTGAGGGCTCTCCCAGTGTATCCCCAGAGAAGATGATCAGAGGGGCCAGCAGTGAACTCCCAGGCAGGACCAGGGAAATGCATGTCTGGCCAGGAGTCTGTCTTGATCACGCCCTATTTTTGTTTGCGTTTGAATGGGGAGGTGGGGGCTGCGACAGAGCCTGTGTGCTCATAAGTCCAAGTCAGCAGAAGCTGATGTGAAAAGGAGAGGGGCCATTCATTCTTTCATTCATTTACCCGTTTAAGTCCTTGCCTTTTTAAAGGCCCCCAGAATTGGAACAATGCCTTGGTTATGTTGAACTCGAAGGTGATACATACCCTTGGCAGGAATGTTCTTGTCATGTCCGCTGGCCCTCCTGGAGGCTACTGACAGCCACAATGTTTAATCAAGAGCCGGGGTCCCCTGTGAACCTATCTGTACCTGGGCTTTAGAAAACCCCATTTCATCAGGTAGAAATTAGTAGGCACGGGTGTATTAGCTGGGCGTTGAAGTAGCCTTGTAAATAAGTACAAAAGTTATACCCTCACCAAATTATTTCTCCCATTAATTGTCTTCCCTTGGAATGTACTGCTTATAAAAATATGAGATGGATGTTTTTCAGCGGTTTGCCAGAAAAAGCCAACTCTGGGCAGGTGATTTGGGTAGCTCTGGGTAGACTTTTTGAACCTAAGAAATCTTTTATGGACATTTCACTAGACCAGTGGTTCTCAACCAGGGGTGATTTTGTCCCTCAGGCAACATTTGGAATTGCCTGGATACAATTTTTCATTGTCACAACTAGGGGAGGGTGCTCCCGACATCCAGAGAGTAGAGGCCATGATGCTGCGAACGATCCTATAAGGCACAGGACAGCCCTGCCCTGGCACGGGGATGTGAGTTCCAGCTGTCTCTCTGCACCCAAAGTCCAGCTCTTACCTGTTGAAACATCTTGCTCAGCTTGGTCGTGGTCGTTGTTAGATCTGGGCACACTGTGGCCAAACTGTGATGGTGACAACTGTATTCATGACTGTTTCATTAATACCTGCTGTGTGCCCGAGCTGGGCCCTTCACAGATGTTATCCTCCTGCCCTCACAGCAGTCCTGGTTCACGGAGCTAGCGAGCAGAGCCTCAGACACGGGAAATTGCCTGGCCAAGGCCACACAGTCCTAGGTAAAGGAGTCAGGGTCTGTACCCAGGCCTTTTCCTTCCAGAGCTGGGGTTGCTTGTTCCTGAGAAAACCAAGGGGCATGGCAGTGGTTAAGCCATTCTTTTATTTTTTTCATTCAGCGTTGGGATAGATTTTTGAACAGTTGGTTTTCCCTTCCTTTAGGTAGCCTGTAGTTGAACTAAATTTTCACCTTTTTTTTTTTTTAAAGATTTTATTTATTTATTTGACAGACAGAGATTACAAGTAAGCAGAGAGAGAGGAGGAAGCAGGCTCCCTGCTGAGCAGAGAGCCCGATGTGGGGCTCGATCCCAGGATGCTGGGATCATGACCTGAGCCGAAGGCAGAGGCTTTAACCCACTGAGCCACCCAGGCGCCCCAAATTTTCACCTTTGTAAATTTTTAAGTCTACCTTGATTCCTTTTTATGAGTAGTGATTTTGTCTAGTACTCTATCATAAGTAACAGCAATATGATGTGACACAATGGGTAGGGTGACTTGCTTGAACTTCTCAGTATGCAGGCCAGCTAAGGAAAGTGGGCTACAAGTGTTCCTTGGTTTTGTCTGGATGCCTCCAGATGTTCCTTATCTGGCCAGGATGAACTTCTCCTGTGTACATCAGCTGGCGGGGGGGTGGGGGACAGAAGCTCAGGGACCCTCCTTCCCCCCTGCAGGCTGTCCCTGTCTGCCCATACAGCCTCTGTGACTCTGAGACCCCTCTAGGCAGCAACTGGGAGGTCACCTGGGGCCCTGGGTGCGTGGGGACCAGACCGTACACTTGGTTCTAAAGTTCCAACAGGTAGGCTTGTCACACTGCCGCTTTGGGACTCAGTTTCTATATCTGAAAACGAGGAGACATGCTCTTTGCAACTCTGTGCTTTTCTATCTCTGTAATCCTGTGGTTCAAGGCTCAGAGAAGTTTGAGTTCCAATCGAAGGAGTAGGACTGGAGGAAAAAGTCCAGGGAGATTTTCAGTTTGCCAGATGAGAACGGAAGCAGAAACTTCAGACTGGGGCTCCCATGGTTTGACTTTAGTGAGCTTCTGTGACCTCTGCAACTTCCCACCTTTTTAGTCTGCTTTCTCTGTATTGACTAGCAGAAATCCCTGAAAGTGGGGTGTGAACAGAGAGGAAAGAGGCAGACTATTTCTGGAACCCTTAAAGACACTGTCCCTTAGACCTCCTCAGAGTATCTCTCTTCTGAAGACAGCCTGAGAAAACTTTCTCTGGTTCTTCTAGCTAAATACTCCTGAGCAAAAGCCCTTCCTCCTCCTCTGCCTTGAGCCCAAAGACTTTGGTCTGGCCCCCAATATCTCCTTCACAGAGACAGAGAATCTGCCCCTATTCACAGGCCCTGTCATGCAGGCAAGTATGGCCTAAATCCTGCTGACAGTTTGGGAGCTATCCCTCACCTGGAAGGAGACCCTGAGGCGTGGATTGTCCAGTGATGAGGCCTGTCAGATTCCCTCTCTGGGGAAAATTTGAATTAGGAGTCATAGGGAACATAGAAGATTCAGCTAAAAGATCCTGTCAGCCCAGGGGCTGAGATAGACATAAAGGTGAACAGTCTATTTTCCAGGTGAAGAAATTTAAAGATGAAAGATGCTCAGTGAGAGTTAAGATTTGCATTTGGTAGAACCTGGGAAGTCTGGATATGCCATTTCCTGCCCTGATCATCCAGTGTGCTGGCGGCTTGGGGTTAGACGAAACAAGGGAGGCCCCTGCCCCTGCACTTTATGGGAAGAGGCAGAGCTATTAGAGAAGTCTCCAGCAGTATTGGTTTTCTGATTTGCTCTTTGCTTGAAAGTCTCCTAGTACAAGTGGGAATTTGGATTTCACAAAGAACAGTGCAGGTGTAAAATCCACTCTTGAAAGCCCAGCTTGGAGCAGGCCTTAGGCAAGGTTGTAATGTCTGTGAAGTTGCCTTCTAGTTCCACGAAGGCCTTTCTTTCTCTGTTCTTCCATTCATTCCCCTAGCTCCACAGCTACTTACTACAAATTTTCCCAAAGTAGGAAAGTATAAAGTGACTGTTAACACATTATTAAGTGAAAGAAGTCAGTCTGAGAGGGCTCCATGTTATCTGATCAACTCTGTGACTTTCTGGAAAAGGCAAAACTATGGAGATAGAAAAAGATCGGTAGTTACCAGGAGTTGGGGGGCAAAGGGGAGAGAAGAACAGGCAGAGCACAGAGGGTTTTTAGGGCAGTGAAAATACTCTGTGTGATACTGTAACGATGGATATGTGTCCTTATACATTTGTCCAAACCCATAAAAGGTATAACACCAAGAGTGAACCTCCAGTCAACAGAGTACTTTGGATGGAAATGATGTATCCATATGGGTTCATCGGTTGTAACAAATGTTCTGGTCTATGAGAAACTTAGATTACTGGGGGAGGCTGTGTATATGCCAGCAAAGAGATATCAGGGAGATCTCTAGACCTTCCTCTCAATTTTGCCGTAAACTTTAAACTGCTTTAAAAATAACCCAGCCAAGGAAAAACAAACAAAATGACTATTAAGACCGAGTGTTCCTTACATGCCTAGATAATTTTGCCTTTTGAAGATATATACCTTTTAAACCAAAAAAAGAGTTGCCATTGTTTTTCAGAAAAAAACTGCATCACAATAAAAATAGTATTCAGCCCCTTCCCTGTACCTGGCAACTGTGGTCGAAGTTATTGCTTCCAAATTCATCAGGATTCCACACCATATTCTCCTTCTTGCTAGCAGAGGCTCCACGTCCGGTTACCCTCTCCCCGCCATGTGCCCCAGGAAGGTCACTGTACCTCGGTATGGGGAGATGCGTTTTCCTTAGGTCTAAGCTGATCGTGCTCCCTGGAATCTTGTTGCTGGAAATTCATTTAGCTATGGGAATACAGTGCACACCTGGTCAGTGAGATATAAAGGAGCTTTTAGGAAAGGTTTCTTCCTTGATGTAAAGATTTTTTCAGAGGAGAATCTGCCTCTCCACTCTTCCACGGGTCATGGTTGCTCGAGGCAGTGTTGTTTGGAGTAGCGTCCACTAGGGAGACACACTGCTGGTGGCACAGCAGAATGGTGGAGAGCATAAGGCTTGACGACATAAAAAACTGCTCAACTAGCGACGCCTGGGTCGCTCAGTTGGCTAAGTGGCTGCCTCTGGCTCAGGTCATGATCCCAGGGTCCTGGGATGGAGCTCTGCGTCAGGCTTCCTGCATGGTGGGGAGCCTGCTTCTCCCTCTCACCTTCCTCTGCTTGTGCTCTCTCTCTCTCTGTGTGTGTGTGTGTCAAATAAATATATAAAATCTTAAAACAAAGCAAAACAAAACTGCTCAACCTTGGAACAGCCCCAATTCTGAACTTATTCCTTATTTTATTATGATACTATTATTTGGGTCTTAATTATTTAAAGCTGAAAGCATACTAATGAATGCTGTGCTAAATGCTTTATGTACCGCATCTCAAATGATTCTCACAACTTTATATTGATGAAAAAATGGTGGCTTAGTGAGTTAAATAGCTTTCTGCAAATGACACAAGCAGCAACTGGGACCTCATATCTAGACACCTACTTTCAAAGAGCTGGCTCTCACCCATTATGGGAAAAAAACTGTCTCTTCCTTCTACCTTCCTCTGGGACCTTATGTTAGTGTCTTAATCCTACTGAGTTTCAAGTTTCTCATCTGTGAAGAAAGACAGTACTGGATGGCCTCAGTTGTCCTCCCCAGCTATAAAACTGTAGGAATACAATTCCAAATCTAAAATTCTTGGTCTCCAGCCCAGGTATGGTAGTGTAAGAATGGAGGTCATATTATGCTAGCTTCTTGAACACAGGTGGAAAAAATCCAACTCTGGATAATATAAGCCGCAAAGAAGTTTGTTGTAACATTCCAAGTGGATCCAAGTCATGGGCTTGGAGTAGCCTGATGAGGAAGTTACTGGTGCCACACTTAAGGCTGGCAACTGGTCCTGCAGCCAGCCCCAGTGCCACCACCTTATTAGACACAGGAAGTCCTCGTTGGTGGTCTCAGAATGAATCCTAGACTATACTGAAATTCTTCACTCCAGGGGAAAAACTGCAGATGGTGGCAGTTAGGTCATATGGACTTAATAGTGTATCTTGGTCTCCCGGGGCTGGGATCCATGCTCAGGTGGGGTTCCCTAAGAAGCAGCCCCAAAACAAGGTTTTAAGATGCTGGTGGTTTGTTTGAGCCAGTGGCCCAAGAAAACATTGGTAGGTGAGTGGGAAAGTCAGGCAGGGAAGGGAACGCATCACTGAAGTTTGTGTTACCAAGCAAGTTATCTCTGTGGGCAATTCGAGCTTAACACCGCTGGGGAGTTCTGGGATACAGTGTAGACCATGCTCTCGAAGTTATCCCACTGATGGACAAAGGAGCTAGGGTGTTTCCCCATCAGTTCTTGCTGGACACTGAGGGCTGCTGCAGGGCGGGAAGTGCACTGCACCTTCCCTGGCATTCCCTGCTTGTCCTGCACCTTCCCTGGCATTCTCTGCTTGTCCTGCACCTTCCCTGGCATTCCCTGCTTGTCCTGCATCCTGCACGAGCATGGCAGGGGTCAGAGAAAGCCCGAAGGCAGTGATCAGGCATTGGAATCTTGACCGGGTACAAGCGCCTGGCACTTGCTGCCTCTCACCAACATTTCCACGAACCTAGGAAGGAAGTTCAGAAGCCAGGCAACCCACACCATCAGGATCTGTCATGGGGTCCTTGTGAAGTCATGTCAGATAGGCAGCCACACAGTGCGTGTGTTGCGGGGGGTGGGGGACCCACATACACTGGGTCCTCTGGACGCCACCAGCCACTGAGGTCAGGCCCACTTGTTAGAAATGCAGCCAGTGCAGGCTGTGCTGTCTCATGCCTTCCTGCGTGTCATTTCATCGTTGACGTCACCGTAGGCTTTTCGAGGGGAAATACTATCTTTGACATTTTTTTTTTTACCACCCTCTCTCACCGGTTGCATTCTTAGCAATGCTAGGCACATAGCAGCCACTAATATGTTTGAAAATTAAATTCAGTGTTTTTCTAAATACTATTATTAGTAGTCTATGTAGATTGATGGAAAACTGGAATCATAACTATGTGGAAGGACCCTATGAGTCATGTAGAACATGCCCTTTCTACCCCAGAACTCCTGCTGTAGTGTTTCCGTCGTAACTGATAGTCATGCTCATACCCTGGCTTTCAGGGGCCGGTTTTGGTGGCGTAGTGGAGTGTGGCCCTGCAGTCAGCCTGCCTGCTTTTGAGTTGTGGCTGAACCTTTTATTCCATATGTGGCCTTGGACAAATCAGGTCATGTTCTGGAGCGTTATGGTAATGTCTCCTTACGTAGAGTTGGAAAGATTGAATGGAAAACACAGACGTAAATAACAATACATACACACATAACATATACGCACAAAGATATCTATATCTGTATTTACTAGATAATGTTATTTAGCACCGAGTCAGCAAATAACAAACGTGTTGGGGCAGCTCTTACTGCTATTCCAGAAACAGGTTATTCCGTCTCCAAGATGGACTTCTTCATCTGGGAGCAGCTGCTACTGTCAGCAAGTACCTCAGATCTTCTGTGCTCTACCTTCCATGCAAGGGTTCTATATTGAAACTAAATTATAAATTCCTTCTCCCAAAGGAGTGATTTTTAAACATGTGTTGATCTTGTTTTGCCTTCTCAAACTAGAGAGGGGAATTCTTTTTCATTTGCATGATTTGCTCTCAATGAGAGAAGCACATCATCGCTCCTATGTCAGTATTTCCCAAAGTGTCTCCTGAAAACTCTACTCTCCAGAGGAAAAAGCCTCTCCTTCAAGTCACAATGCCCATTCGTACATTAAAGCTTCTGAGAAGTCCTACAGTAAATCATTCCCCAAATTAAGTTGACATGGAATCTTTTTGTCATGTCACATTTATTAATATTCCTGAAATTTCCTGGCTCAGGTTTTGATTTGTTTGATCTCTTGTCTGCAAGGTTTTTGGTATTGGGTACCAGCCAATACTACAGATACTGAGAAGAAGTGCTTTATTTTCCCAAAAAATAATTGAATAAAATTCTGCAATCATCAACTTCTCCATCTCTTCCTTTTGCTCTTTTCAGAAGGACATTTTTCACTGTCTGCAAAACTGGGAAGACATGGAGGGGAAAGCAGAGGAGACTTCTCCCTCGGCACCGCTCCCCCCTCTCCTCTCACCAGTGAGGCTACTCCTGCTTCTACCAGGGCAGCAGATCAAAGGAGAGTTCTGCATGGAGAAAACTTGCTGCCCTTTTTTCCCCCACTGGCCTTGGCGGGGAGGGGTTCCCACTAGTGAGCATGAAAAATTAAACCTGAAAAGGCAGGCATGCTTTCTCTAGAACCTTCTCTTCAAACTAATCCTGATGCTTCTAAAAACCGGCTCTGAAGGATGTCTGCTCCACTCATGAAATGAGTGTGTAGGCTCCTCACCCAAAGCTGGAAGTGGAGAAAAAGGTCATTTCATGATTTGAATGACCATGGCTCTTCCTTATTGTTTCTGCCCTCATAAAGGCAGGCCACACTCCTTTTGCAGGCTGGCTGGGTAATTAGGTTTGAGGGACTTTGCCTGGCAGAAGCTCCGAGCCACAGGATCTCAGCGCTGGATTGTCAAGCCCAGACTTTCCACCTTACAGATGAAGCGGTTATGGTCCAGAGAGGCTAAATGTTTTAACCCAAGTCATACCACAGAGATAGCTTCTTTCTCCTGCTCTAATGATACTCTTTCTTTCTTTCTTTCTTTCTTTCTTTCTTTCTTTCTGCTTTCCTTTCTGCTCTTTCCTGTGTGTGTTGTGGGATGGAGAAGAGACATACAGCTTCACAACTCCCGATTTTTACCTTTCCCATTTGCAGCCAAGAAGAATATTGCTGGGTTTAAGGTCTTTCTTATCCATTCAGTAAATATTTATGTAAGTGCTTACTGGGTGTCAGAAGTTGGGCCAAGACATTCTTCTGCTGTGTCTCTTAAAAAAACATGATTTATTTCCTTCTGAAGTAGGTAGATTGAGGCCCTAGGCCAGTTGCTGTATGCACCCCAAATTGCTATTTTGTGTTTTCTGGTTCCTGGCACCAAACACTCTGGCCCCCATCACTGAAGAGCCCCACTGGTGTTTCCAGCCCTTGGTTTCCCTTGCACGATTCAGTTCAGGTCTGAGTCCTGAGGCTTGGAGTTTTACAGAGTGTCCTGCAGGGTCTCTCCTTGCAGGGGACAAGGAGCGCTCCTCTTCCTTGAGGACTGGGGAAGTGTGGGTCTGAGGGTGGGGCCCTTGTGCCAGCCCCCCATCTCCACAGCGTGAGAGCCCTGGCTGAGCTGACTGTGGATGTCCTCCAAATCTGTCCAGACTCCCAGATGTCAGCAGACTGATGCCAGGAGGAAGGCAAGGGAAGGACAGTCCGTGCTCTGGCTTGTGGGTGGTCAGTACCCTGCGCTTGGGTCTTGCCCTGAGGTGTTAAGACTTAGATTCAACAGTTATTGCCTGAGTACCCTCTCTATGCTGGTCACAAGTCTAGGTGCTTGCATACACCTGTGAATAAAACAGGCAAATGTCTCTGTCCTTGTGGAATTTTCATTGGAACACGGAATGTCCATATGAGTGTGGAATGCTCTCGTGAGCGTGGATACACGTATGAATGTGGAATGTACACACGAGTGTAGGATATTCACATGAACGTAGAATGTATACACACACGTGTAATGTCCCCATGAATGTAGAATGTACATGTACACATGGAAAGTTCAGATGAGTGTGCATGTACATTTGGCAGCTTGCTGTGGATTCACTGATATGATAACTCAGTCTGGAGAAACAGTGAGCCCTAGGACAGGCCCCAAGGCTGCTTACCAGAATGTGTAAGGGGCAGTCAGTGAGGGCTTCCAAAGGAATACTTTATTCACCTCTCCAGTTTTGCGGGGCCCTGACTTGTGCTGTGCTCTCAGCATGAAGCACTTGCCAGTGTCTTTCCTTTTAACTGAGAACTCTGTCCTGACACTGTCCTAACTCTGTCTAGAGACTGTGTCCTGACCGTCTCTGGCTACAGCAGGAGGGAGGACCAGCTCACCACAGCACTTTACCTTCGTCATTCTACCCACAGACGGGGCTCTGTGGTGACTGGGGTCAATGTGTCAGACTTGTTTCTGCCATCAGTATGATGAAAAGAGTCTGGAAGGATGCTCCTATAACGTTCTAGATTTTGGAAATGTTCCAGACCAACATTTCTCTGCCCAATCCAGTCAGAAGACCGAAGAGGAAGCTGTTGCATTAGAGTCCAGATTTCAAAAGTGTGGTCTCTGGACCCTCAGCATCACCCATGTGTTGGTTATATCTGGTTGCTTAACAGACCACCCGCAGACTTAGGGGTGTGAAACAGCAAGTGTGTATTATCCCAGTTTCTGTGGATCAGGAGTCTGGTGTGGCTTAACCGGGAGCCCCAGGCTCCAGAGATCCTCAAGATCTCTCATGAGGTTGCAGCAAAGCTGTCCCTAGGGCCTATAGTCTCAATTTGGGGCGAAATCCACTTCTATAACTTACTTGTGCTTATTGTTGGGCCTCAGACTTCGTCCACAGGAGCCTCTTCTTAGGACTTTTCAGAACATGACAGCAGGCTTTCCGCAGGGCAGGCAGTCTAACAGAGAATGAGAAATCGCACAAGATGGAAAACTTGAACTTGGAACTGGCATTCCACCATTCTGCCATATTCTGTGCTTTAGAAATGAATCAGTCAGTTCAGCTTACACTGAGAGGAGGGTTTTAAGCAGAATGTGACTACTGGGAGGTAGGGATGATCACATGCTGTGTTCTAATGAGTCTCCCAGGTGATTCTGATACATGCTAAGGTGGTAATCATCTGAGAATACTGATTATTCAGTTCCCATTCGGACATGTCCTTTGGAGAACTAGCAACTCCCAAATTTTGCAACCAAAGAAAAAGAGGGTTATATTTGGAAAGTTGATTTCAATTGACTATGTAGTCTTATTTCAAGTTGGAATAAAGTAATACCTTTAGAAAAGGGGCTGGGCAAGTAACATGAGTTAAAGGGCAGTAATAGGGACTGGTGAGGACTAGGGAAAAAGGGCAGGTGGAGGCCCCATTATATGGGGCAGCTGCTCTGTGTTCTCACTTGTGGCCAAATTGGTAATTGTTGCTACATCTTCAGTTTTAAAGAAAATATTGAAATCTAGACTTTTAACTGAATATTCCAATTTACAAAATGTTGGTAACTAATGTAAAACATTTAAAGGCACTTTGTTGGCCCATTGAAACACACACACACACACACTTGGGCAAAGTGCCTCTGGCAGAGGATCGGCAAAAGATATAGGTGGGAGCCTGTAGACTTGTCCTAGCAACATGGCTCGTTACTGGTTTAACATGAGGACCGTATCACAGTAGAAATAGAACAAAGGAGGGAGATATTGGATATCTGTGAAATGTTATAGGGTAAAATAGTTCTGAAAAAATAACAGACTAAAAAAATTATTATTTGAGAGAGAGAGAGAGAGAGAGAAGATGGGCAGAGAGAATCTCAAGCAGACTCCACACTGAGCTCAGAGCCTCACACGGGGCTCAGTCTTATGACCTGAGATCATGACCTGAGCCAAAATCAAGAGTGGGATGCCCAGGGAAATACAAATCAAAACCACAGTGAGATACCACCTCACACCAGTCAGAATGGCTAAAATTAACAAGTCAGGAAATGACAGGTGTTGGTGAAGATATCAGAAAGGGGAACCCTCCTACACTGTTGGTGGGAATGCAAGCTGGTGCAACCATTCTGGAAAACAGCATGGAGGTTCCTCAAAAAGTTGAAAATAGAGCTACCCTATGACCTAGCAGTTGTACTACGGGTATTTACCCGAAAGGTGCAAATGTAGTGATCCAAAGGGGCACCTGCACCCCAGTGTTTATAGCAGCAATGTCCACAACAGCCAAACTAGGTTAAGAACCTAGATGTTCATCAACAGATGAATGGATCAAGAAGATGTGGTATATATACACAATGGAATATTATGCAGCCATCAAAAGAAATGAAATCTTGCCATTAGGAGCGATGTGGATAGAACTAAAGGGTATTATGCTAAGCGAAATAAGTCAATCAGAGAAAGACAATTATCATATGATCTCTCTGCTATGAGGAATTCAAGAGCCAGGGCAGGAGGTTCAGTTCATGGGGGAAGGGAGGGAAAAATAAACAAGAGGAAACCAGGGAGGGAAACAAATGTAAGAGACTCTTAATCTCAGGAAACAAACAGGGTTGCTGGAGGGGATGAGTGGCTGGGTGATGGACACTGGGGAGGGTATGTGCTATGGTGAGTGCTGTAAATTGTATAAGAGTGATGAATCACAGATCTGTACCCCTGAAGCAATACCTTATATGTTAATAATGATAAAAGAAAGAGTTGGGTGCTTAACCAACTGAGCCACCCAAATGCCCCAAAATAATGTAAACTTTTATCCTTACTTATTTAGTCACAAATATAGTAATGTCACTTCTGTGAGTACTGACCTCTCAGGAAATGATGGAACTAAGTTTTGATGAGCTTTACATTAAAGCGTAAACAAATGGCCAAGTCTTCTCAAGGGCTGTTTGAGGGTCAGGTTGTTTTCCTGTTTTCAAGAGGAGGAAGTAGACATTCACTGAGGTTCCTTTACAAACTGAAATCTCAAAGAAATCCCATTCTTGGACTGAGATAGTACTAACAGGTTAATCTACATGAGTAAAAGAGAAATAATTATGTTAACTGGTAAAGATGGGAAATCAAGAGGTATTTAGGTTAGACACAAGGTAGTACTTAGAGAGTAAGAAGGCTTAAAGGCACTGGAACAACAGAGAGAAGTTCAAAGTTTGTTTGTTTGCTAATCTAGAGTTTCTAAAAGGAAGACTTAAAAGCTTTCTGCCTGACAATGCTCCTTAAACAGTCCTACTCAGAGAGGGGCGGGTGAAGGAGGCACTGTTTGGATCTTTTTTTATCCTGTGATTTCTCTTTGCACCCAGCAAACAAAGGACCCCCAATCTACTAACTCACCCAAATGATTTACCAGCTGTGTCTTCCCCTAGGAGGTAAACAGGCAATAAAATAAATGAAATTCCTGTTCTTTATTACTTGACCCCCATAAATCATCATTCACTCTGGGTGAGCACTTATCTCGAAGGTATCACCAAAGTGTTTAAAATGCTATCATCTCCTGTAGCATGAATGAACTAGAAGGAATGAACAAAAACCCCAGTGGTGATGTAGCTTCGTGCAGGGACAAATCCACAGGCAATAACGACTACATTTCCGAAAAATGGGAGATCCTCTGTGTTTGTTGTATGCGCGAGTGTGTGTGTGTGTGTGTGGGAAAGTGAGGATTCTTACGGGGCTTCTCAGTTTTCCCCATTCTTTTCCAAACCTTTCCTAGGATTAGATTCACTTTTGGAACTTTAGGTCCTCATAGAGCAATGCCTAGGTAAAATTGTATGGGATATTACTTTCCATATTTGGTTACTTATGAAGTCTATTTTGAACTAAAAGCTTATTGTGCAGAGATAGGGGGCTTTTGTGTGGTGCTGGTGAGCGGGGGTGGGGGTGGGGGGGTGCCCTCCTGTCACCATGACAACAAGCATTTGCATTAGAGCAGGCTCCTCAGACCACATTACAGTCACGTGGCCCAGAGGGACCCCTTTGAAGCCCTTGTAATCTTTTCCCTAAGTGTGATTGTTAACATCCTCTGAACATAATCATTAACCATGCTCGTAACAGATAATTACCTGCTGGAGTTAGCATTTTCTATCCCTGAGTGCTCTGTGGGATTCACAGAGGGCATGACCCGCTCTACTGTTACTTTACCTAACGTAGTAAAATAAAGCAATTTGGCTTCTTGAAACCTGGGAGAGTTTGTAATTCACACAAACATATTGTGTTGACCTGGACATCATGTGTATCTGTCACGTGCCCCAGGGCGTTCTGCATCCCTGTCTTTGCATACCCCTTGCAGACAGCTTCCAAAATAACGTGGGCTCTCTTCTGTCTGTGTCTGCTCTTTTCCCCTGGATCTCTGCTCACTTACGGAACTTCTAGTGCCAGTTTGTTTTTATTTCAGATTTATTGCATTCACTTGCCAAAATATATGTCTTTTTTTCCTGTTTATAGAAGTTTTCCCTATACATTTCTCTTTATACCTAACATTATTTCTTAAGACTCCCAAGGCTTGTGTCATGACCCAGGGGGGTCATATTTCTTTCTTGGCTCTAGTTTGCCCAGGAAGGCCTCTCTTGCACAGGAGAGAGCCTCCTCTTCCAGGTTCCCTTACTGCATTTTATCTTTGGGGGAACACTCAAAACTTCAGGGGAGCTAGATGAAATGGATGTTAGAAAGAGAGTATGTGAGAGAAAAAGGTTAGAAAAAAGAAAACTCCAACCCCCAAGCCACTAACATCCTTCGAAGGCTTTGATTAAAGCACTGTACTCTAGGGCACCTGGGGGGCTCAGTCTGCTTTCTGCTCAGGTTATGGTCCGGGGTTCCTGGGATAGAGCCCTGCATCAGGCTCACTGCTCAGCGGGGAGCCCGCTTCTCCCTCTCCCTCTGCCTGCTGCTCCTCCTGCTTGTGCTCTCTTTTTCTCTGTCAAATAAGTAAATAAAATATTTTTTTTTTTGAAAAAGCACTATACTATATTACCCTATAGCTATACAGATAGGATGTGGAATCATTATGATACTAAAGAATACTTAGGTGTTATTTTTGTTTTCTGCCTTTTTTTTTTTTAAAGATTTTATTTACTTATTTGACAGAGATAACAAGTAGGCAGAGAGACAGGCAGAGAGAGAGGAAGGGAAGCAGGCTCCCTGCTGAGCAGAGAGCCCGACGCAGGGCTCGTATCCCAGGACCCTGAGATTGTGACCTGAGCTGAAGGCAGAGGCTTAACCCACTGAGCCACCCAGGCGCCCCCTCCCTTTTTTTTTTTTTTTTTAAGAGAGAGAGAGGCAGAGGGGTAGAGGGAGAGGGAGAGAGAATCTTAAGCAGGCTCCATGCCCAGCACAGAGCCTGACACGGGGCTTGATCTCACTACCCAAGATCATGACCTGAGCCAAAGCCAAGAGTCAGACGCTTAACCAACTGAGTCACCCAGGTGCCTCAAGTGTGCTTAGGTATTTTTTTTTTTTTAAAGAATTTATTTATTATTTGACAGAGAGGGATACAGTGAGAGAGGGAACACAAGCAGGGGGAGTAGAAGAGGGAGAAGGAGGCTTCCCACTGAGCAGGATGCCTGATGAGGGGCTCGATCCCAGGACCCTGGGATCATGACTTAAGCCAACGGCAGGCACGGCACTTAATGATTGAGCCACCCAGGTGCCCCTGCTTAGGTGTTTTAAACGGTACCTTGCTGGATACCTGGATCCTGAAGGTGAAACAATAACCTTTAGTAACCTAGGCCATCTCTTGCGGTGTAGATTGGGACATGAAGAAGAATGTGGATCACACAACATGTTTACTTCCTGCCCTGATGATCTTCCTCTGCTGATAAAATGGACTAAAATGAGTTTTTAGAGTTATATAGATGCCATATCATCTGAACTCCAAATCGGGACCCATGGCAAAGCCTTCATACTGTGTGGGTGGTGGAATCAGTATCTCCAAAGTCATGTGCCTGATAGAAGTAGTCAAAACTCTACTCTGAAAGGGAAGAAGACCCAGAAGAGGCTGCAGAAGGTCAATCTGCTGGGCGAGGGAGTATGTGGTATCTTGGGGAGTGGCCCTCTGGTGCTGAATACATATGCATATACGTGCATAACGTGTATATATATGCATGTGTGGGCATGCGTATGTGTGTGTGTGTGTGTGTGTGTGTGTTATGTAAATAGAATTTTGTTTTAAATGAGCCTCTCAGGTCTTTAAGATAGCACCTGACAAGACCACCTCTATCTCTTCAATTTGCTTTTGGCTCCAGGTGCATTGATTCCTACAGCATTACAGCTCCCCTTTCTCAACCCTTCCCCTGAAAAGCCTAGAAAATGGGGCCAATTTCCAATTTGTACGGCACTCCAGGCAAAGCTTCTATCATAATGAGCTCCCTTGTGATGCAGAAACCAATAAACCTCTGCCAGGAACACCCAAGAGTGAACCAAATTACACATTTCTCTCAATTGAGTATTGTTTTATTTAATATGCTCGTACCTTTCTAATGGTAGGTATAAAATTCTCCTGTGTATGGGAAAAACATATATGGGTCTGTGTGTGGAAACTTCTCTAACACTACCACAAGTAAAAGTTCTTCTGGGATGAGGTATTGAGACAGGGGCACTGAGACCCCATCCGTTCATGTTTCTGAAGGCCGAAGGCAGAGGAAGTTCTCAATATACAGAATATAATTACCCAAATGGAAGGTGGCCAAGGGGCTGGAGTTAAAATTTCTTGTTCTTAGACACAGTGGGGTATTTCAGGAACCTCCTTGTCATAACCAATTGCCAGAGATGAATGTGCTGGGGCAGGGAGACAACAGCTGGTAGTTTGGTCAGTCCATTGTTTTGCATTAATTTGACTTTTTTTTTTTTTTTCGGTCAGAACCCAGGTGGTGCTGAATTCATTTAGATTCTCTCTGCTTGCCACATGTCAGTTCAGAAATACCCTGATGCGCTGTGGTATTAGTTCTGTGCTGTGGGATCGGGGCCAACCAGTTGGATCGGGCGAACGTGGATGAGCTTTATTCATTGGCAGAATGAATAAACAGTCACTGTGACTTGAGCCAGTCAGGAGGCAGCTTATTCAGCACAGTTCAGTGCCCCAGGGATGAACTGGTCTAGTCCTTGATGGGCTCAGCCCCACAGTAGTTGTGCCGTGCACCAGTCCGTGTGCTGGGGTGAAGGGGTGCTGCCACAGCTCTGCTCCGAGATCCAGCAGATAAACTGATTAAATCTGCGTTAATCTCAGGGCCCAGTGCAAGTGCAGCCAGTGCCCTTGGAGATTGTAAGGAGGATCAGGGGCTTCAGTTTGGAGAAATAAATGCATTTCTGTCATTGCTGAAAGGGATCACTTGGTGACAGCGTTCTAGTACGTTGCAGTTATCTTTTAATTAGTGAGCACTGAGGAATAAATTCTGACTGAACCATGTGTACAAGCTATTCAGGTATGGGAGCCTGTAGAAAGAGAGACAGAGTAACACACATAGGTTTTTCAGTTATAAGACTCAACGTTATTGACTTCTGTCTGTCTGATCATTCCCTGTCCCTCTCCCTTGATGGGCTGCACTCCCGTGAGGCTCGTTGTTTCCAGCCTTAGGATTTTGCCTTTGCTATCCTCTGCCTGGAATGCTTTGCCCCCCAGATGTTTGCATGCCCGACGCTCTCCTGTCACTCACATCTCCTCCCAGGGAGACCTCTGATCACTGCATAGTGTGGCCCCCGTTTCTTCCCTCCGTATCACGTCCTCCTGTTGTGTTTCCTTCACCGCGCTTACTGCCATCTGATATTCTTGCCGAAGAGGTTATTTGTAGCGTGGCTCCACTGAGTTCACCACTGGATCCCAGGCTCTCACATGGAGTCTAGCACAGATTAGGTACTTAAATACTGTCGAGTGGATGAATTTCTCTGTGTCCTGTAACAGTTTTTGAAGAAGTCAGTGGACCTGTGGTTCATAGGAAACAAGGAACACTTCGCCAGAGGGCTGTACTGCTTTTACTCTAGACTCAGCCCCTACCCTACAGGATGCTTTTGAGCAAGTCACTCAACTTTTGGGGGCTAATTGACTATGTCAGGGCATCTCAGCTCTAAGTGTTTCCAGATGTTGGTGTTCGGTTGAGAGGGGAGCGAGTTGGGTCATGGGTATTTTCTGTGTTAGTCATTAGAGTTTTAACCTTGAAGGGGCTGCAGAGGCCATACCCTAGAAGTTTATCTTAGAATGATATGGCAAGGGGTACCTATTAGGGTACCAGCCCACAACTCATTTAATAGCATCCACATAGTTTAACAGATTTCCAGTCAAGATTCCCATACGCGAGTTTGGTTTTCTCTCTTTGGCAACCTGCGGCCCGAGGAGCACTTACAGTAAAATTAGACTATTAGTAAATGTAAAAACCAACATGCACCAAGGAGTAGTTTCTGCTAGATTCCCCAGTGTCCGCTTCCCCTCAGGGAGCTTGTGAAGGGAGTTTAGGAAAGCTGTGGGGGAGAAGCTGAGCTGTGGGGAGGAGCTGCAAAGGGCCAGGAGCTCCGCTGGCTCGGGGGTGGGCAGGAGTCTGCTCTTGGATCCTGTGCTGGTGACAGCCTCCACCCTTTCTTCTCCCCAAACGTCTTCACACGCAGGACACCTGGAAAGCAGAGTCATGAGGTTGGATGGCCGCATCTTTCCCAGCTTTAAAAAGAACTGCACCTTAATGAGTTTTAAAAGGACCCCAGCGATTCGAAAAGCAACAAAATACAAGTGGCAGCGCGCTGGTGTGGGGGTGCAGACCATAATCTCCAGGCTGGAGACTGGATGCCGTCCTGTGAAAGAAAGAAATGAGGCGGTTAAACCAAAAACAAGAACAGGAAGATCAGCCCCCTGTAAATTCTTCACAGAAAATAAGATGTGAAATGCAATACAAGTCTTGGAGTAATCTTCTTCTTCTTTTTTTTTTTTTTCCAATAGAGACGACTTGTTCTGATGCGATTTTCTGACATTACAGCTTGTTTCTTGGGCAGCAGCTCTCCAACCTGCCCCACCGCAGATACACAGTAAAGGAGTAGGTTCTGTTTTTCTCCTGAAGACATGAAAAAAGTAACTCTTCAGAGGTGCTGTCTATTTCAAGAAAATTCTTCCTCCGGTGAAGAATTTTCCTGGGTGCTACATGAAAAATACAATTATCTTATTCTAGTCAGCTAATGCTCCTCAAGAAACTACTTTATTGGAGGGAAAACAATACTTTAAAAAATGTTTTGGTTCTAAAAAGGCTATCCCTTTGACACTTCACCTATTATTGGGAAAAGGCAGAGTTTGGCATTGATTCCTGACCAAATAGGAGTTACATTCGAGTGGTAGGAGGTAGACAACAACCCAACAAATGATGAGCGCTTTGAAGGAAAATGAAGCAGCTAAGAGGATAAAAAGGAGAGAAATTACCTTTTCTGATAAGCTGATTGGGGGTCTCCTCTCAGAGGGGTGGTGTTTGAGCAGATCTGTATGACACGAGGGAGCAAGCCATGTCAGAGTTTGGGAGAAGAGCATTCTAGGCTTCAGGCAACAAGACCAACCTAGTCAGAACAGGAAGAGTGGAAGGGAGAATGAGGTTGGGACAAATAGTGTTATGAAGAGCCATGGTGAGTCCTTCACATTTTACTTCCATGTTGACTACTTGGGGGGGACTCTGAGCAGAGAAGTAACAGAGTCTGACCTAAGTTTTAAAATAATTACTCTGAGTACTATGTGGAGAATAAAGGGTACTTAGAGTGGAATCAGGGACACCATTTAAGAATGTATTAGTTCAGGCAAGATAGCAGCTTGGAATTAGATGTTAGAAGTGAGTTAGTGAGAAATGATTATATTTGGAATGTATATTTAAAATAAAAGTAACGGGATTTATTGATAGATTACTTGTGTGGGATGGCAGAAAGACAGGAACTAATAATGAGTCCAAAATCCTTAGAAAGTGTAGGAATGGAAGAAAGGTTTTGCATTTCCATTGCACTGGATAAATACTGACAGAAGTGTAGGCAATGAGAATGTAGGTCTGGGTGCCTAGCATAGGTGTATTGTGGACCGTGGCCAGGAAAGGTTCACTGCTTTCCTTTTACATGCTAGTTCATTGCCTTTTTGGCTTTGCCTGATCTGACCTTTCTGACCTTGTAAGGTTTTTGTTTTTGTTATTGTTTTTTGCTTTTTTTGTTTTGTTTTTGTTTTTGTTTTAGGTTTTTTTTTTTTTTTTGGATGGAGTGTGGTGGGGTAGAATTTTGTATTTTTTTTTAAATTGAAATATAATTGACAGTAACACTGTATAAGAGATCAAAGTGGGAAAGGGACTGATTTCATCAAATGTGCACCATAGGTCATGCTATGTTAGAGCTGAAAAGGAACTCAGAAGCTATTCAGTCCAATCCTTTAGTTAGATGATGGGGAGGAAAATGCGTAAGTAGAATTCATGATATAAAACTACATATACATTTGAATATATAGAGAATATATATATATATATATATATATATAATGCTTATTAACAAATAATACCTATTTGTCCTCTTAATTTGCTATTTCTGCTGGGTCCATGGGAAATTAGACCCTTATGGTGTACATCCTTCATCATTTCCTGTCAGTCCTTCATTAATTAGAAAAATTTTCACTGAGTACCTATCACACATTTGGTACTGTTCTCAGTTGAACATGTAGCAAACAAGATGGACATATAAAAGGAAGGGACAGAAAAAAATAGTCAAGTGCATTATTTAGAAATTTGTATGTATATTATTATTATTTTTAAAAGTTTTAAAATTAACATATGTATTATTTGCTTCAGGGGTACAGGTCTGTGAATCATCAGGCTTACACAGTTCACAGCACTCACCATAGCACGTATCCTCCCCAATGGCCACCACCCAGGCCCCACATCCCTCATGCCGTCCTCCCCTCCAGCAACCCTCAGTTTGTTTCCTGAGATTAAGAGTCTCTTACCGTTTGTCTCCTTCCTTGGTCCCATCTTGTTTTATTTTTTCCTTCCCTTCCCCCCATGACCCCCACCCTACCTCTCAAATTCCTCATATCAGGGAGATCATATGATAATTGTCTTTCTCTGATTGACTTATTTTGCTTAGCGTAATACCCTCTAGTTCCATCCACATGGTTGCAAATGGCAAAAGGAAACTCTAGAAAGATGCTATAAACAGTGAAAAACAGAGGGAGCTACTTTAGCTAAGAAGAGCAAGGAAGAAGTCTCAGAATAATACAAATTCAGGCATAATTCAAAGAATTTAACTCAAGGTAGTTCGAGAAAATTCCAGCAGGCCTAGTTCAGCTACTGCCCCTAAGGATAGTTAAGGTCTGGACATTTGAGATGATCCTATAGCTGGACTTGTTGGACTCGCTGCAGGTTAAAGATCCCTCAGCTGCTGGGAGCTAACCAACTCTTCATAGCCCAGTTTATGGAGACCATTACCAAGAATGGCCTTAAGAGCCAGTTGGCTATCTGGGGGATGTTTGTTCCGATGCCGGTTGTGTCTCATACAGCTCCAGGGTCACCTCTCACATAGACTGAATTGAACACAGCTGTACTTGGTGGCTTTGATCGGAATAAAGATTTAATGTGGTCTTCCCCTTTATTTTTACTTATTATTTTTTAAAGATTTTATTTACTTATTTGACAGATAGCACAAGTGGGCAGAGAGGCAGACAAAGGATGAGGGAGGAGCCGGCTCCCCGCTGAGCAGAGAGCCTAACGTGGGGCTTGATCCCAGGACTTTGGGATCATGACATGAGCTGAAGGCAGATGCTTAACCCACTGAGCCACCCAGGTGCCCCTGGTTTTCCCCTTTAGTTTATCATTGAAGATGATCTGGGTTGGCCCAGGGAAATAATGGTAGGGGAGGCGGATTGAAGAGGAAAATAAATTCAGTTTAATCTACTCAGTGCCCCCCAGGTAAACTCCATGGTGGTGGTCTGAACATCCAGTTTTGTGAACTTTAGCCCTGTATGTTTTCAAACAGAATCATCACTGCAGAGCAAGGAGTCCAAAAGCCTTGAGGGACTCCCCTAACTAGTTCTTTGTTCTAGGAAAAATGTTGAGAACCTAATACTGTTGACAAAACTTCCAAATATAATGAATCACTTGGAAAGCTCAGGTATCATCAGACTACCCTCCCACCGCCAACCTAGTGATATTATATAAATATTTATTTTGCATGCCTTTTTCCCTCCTCTCTTATTCCCCAAATTTAAGCTGCCTGAGAACAGAGTCTTTGATTCATTCATTCTTCCCAGAGCCCCCCGAACAGCACTGCCTTACAAGTAGTTGGTGTTCAGTAACTGTTCATTCTGTCAGTTAACCTGGAGATTGGCAGAGCTTATGCGATCACGAGTCGGGGCTTTTTCATCTGGGGCCTCCCACAGAGGTTTGGCTTCTAGTGCTCCAGCAGAATAATCCTGTCTCTGGGAGCTGGGAACCATCTGGAGGCTTTCAGCTGGGGAAGATGGAAAATCCAGCATCAGGGTTAGGAGAGGCTGGAACCAGGATGCCCCAAGAACCCACGGCCCAGTGACATCCCCAAGCCCTTTGCCTGAGTAGGGGTGGCAGATAGGGACTGCGGGCTTCTTGGGAGCCCTCTTCACCCTCAGGGGCTGTGGGCTGAGCACTGCACCAGCACGTTCAGCTGGCAGGCTTAGGATTCTGTCCCCGAATGTGTACTAAAAGGAAGCCTACTTTCCTTTGTTTTTCATTTTCAGGCTTTGAATCAAAAGAAAAACCTATTTTATTTGAAATCGAGAATGTACTTAGTGACCTTTCCCAAGTGGAAGCAAGGTGCCCACAGCCCACAATTTTAATTTAAATCAATTCCTTTCCTAGCATGAAAAACAAACACAAAAATAACTTCCCAGGAAGGACTTGGGGGTACTTTGAGTGTTCAGTAGTTGATTTTTTACAAAGGTAAACAGGCTCTTACCTTGCTGGTTTCTGAGAAGTTTGTTGGGGGTGGGGTGGGGTGGGGATGTGTACCAGGCTTCAACAAAACACCGTTGTGAGGCCGAGTGCCAAGTTCTTTGTGTGAAGGGCAAATCCGTGCTGGTGTAGGGCTGCGGCCACATATGGTGCAGATGCCTGCTGTTTGGAAAGAATTGCAGTGCAATTAAAAGACTTTTGGAGACTTGGCAATATTGTTAATTCCTTTGCCATTTTATATGAGCAGGAGGATTAATTAGCATTGGCTTTATAGAGTTATATCTAAATGCATATGTTTTAGGTTAGATATTTCTTTTTACTAGATTAGTCAGATTTGTTCCCAACTGTGAAGGCTGCCTCATGGGATTCATTCGTGCCTGCCTGCATGCTTCTTGTTTGCTGGAGTGTGTTATCCAGGGCTGACACCAGAACCATTTTTAGTGAGGCTGACTCTGTCCTTACCTTGCAAAATTACTTTTGATGAAGGAATCAGAAGGAAGGGGGGTAAGGATTTTAGAATATGGGGGCAGACTTGGTCACAGAATAACTTGTTTTTGTTCATTTCTGCAAATGACTTTTTTAAGCAGTCTAATTTTCCCAATTGCATTTCCTTGATATTTCTTTGTTTTCACACTTTTATAAGAAAGAGAAAAAGAGACCAAAGTCTTTGCAGTAAGGGCATCTTTTTTTTTTTTTTTTTAAGATTTTTATTTATTTATTTGACAGAGAAAAATGCAGCAAGAGAGGGAACACAAGCAGGGGGAGTGGGAGAGGGAAGAAGCAGACTTCCCACTGAGCCCGGAGCCCGATGTTGGGCTCCATCCCAAGATCCTGGGATCATGACTCGAGCCAAAGTCAGATGCTTAGGTACTGAGCCACCCAGGCACCCCCAGGGGTATCTTTTTAATGAAGTTTAGAATAGCCCTCCAGAGCTTATTCAGACCCCTTCAGTGTTCTGATCTGAGCCCAGGAGATTCCCAGTTCATCGGTCAATTCAACCATAATTAGTAGAATCGTTTTGCATGGATGCTTTGTTGACCCTGGAAACATAGGATATTCTAGAAATAGATGTATTCAGGATTCTTTTTCTTATTGCTCATGGTAATGAGGGTAGTTTCCTCAGCTCCCAGCACTGAGCCGAACATGTGGAAATATACAGTGAATGTTTGTTGATTGGCTAATTGTTCAGCTTGGTGCTTGGCACCGTGTCTAGGGCCAGTGACTGTCAACTTAGCCTGCGTGAGATTCACCAGGACAGCTTATTAACAGAATCATTCCAGGCACCAGCCTCAAGTTATGATTTGGAGGTCAGAGGAAGGCTGCAGAAGTCCCGGTCTTTAACCCATGTCCTCATGGATGCGGATGCAGGGGAAAGAGATTGCTGTGGGGAATAGGGCGGTGTTTCAGAGCTTTAGAGGAAGCGTTTCTTTAGCTCAGTTTAGGCTCCTTCCCGCTACCATCCATGCTCCTGGCCTCCTCTGAGGATGCTCTGTGATGACTCCCTTTCTCTTGTGCTGTGGCTCAGGCCATCTGTCCAGGGGCTGCTACCTTGTCTTCCATTCCCTGACCATCGCCAATCCACTCTGCGGCAGATCGGATTCTTCCTGTTCCCCTGGAGCCACCTGAGAATGGCGTAATTGGATGGTACCCATTTTTGTTTTACTCTCGGATTGTGCAGATGTCCTGGTGGCCAGGGAGCCTTGTGCTTTTCAGTCTGGTCTAGGTCACCTTCCTAGGCACTGGTGGTGTGTGTTTGCACAAGCCACTGAAAGAAGTTAGGCATGTGGGCTTTGGTGTATAAATGAGATGACGAAACTAAATTTCTTAACATAGCTCAGGGCGTATAACGTATGCCCCGTTTATTGTCGATGTTTTTCCCTCCATGAATTATAAACTCCTGAGGGGCATTCCAGGGACACAAACTTGAATCAAACTAGATTTCCCAAGGGATGAAGCCAGAGCTGAGATTCACCTGAAAGTTAGACATTAGCCTGACATAATCATAAAACAAATAAATAGCGACACCCCAGGGATGTCTCAAGTGGGCAGTTTTTAGCAACAGCCGATGCTGTCTACTGAGAGGGGTGTGGCTAAAGTGATGGAGGATGTAACTGTGCACAAAGCCTCCTAAGTAGACTCCGCAGGACAATGTCTGCTTCATGCTCAAAAGCGAGGGAAGCTCCTCACTGCCGCCCGGCTATGGTAGGAACAGAGGAGGCGTCCTGCCGCAGGCAGACTTGGTTGGGTCTCGTTAAATGAGAGTTATACTTTCTAGAATAGCGTAACTGTGTGCAACGGTGAATAGGAGTGGGAGTAGCAACACAATAAAAATGTAGCCGCTGAGAGACTATGGACTCTGAAAAACAATCTGAGGGGTTTGAAGGGGCAGGGGTGGGGTGGGAGGTTGGGGTACCAGGTGGTGGGTATTATGGAGGGCACAGATTGCATGGAGCACTGGAATACAAAAATAATGAATATTGTTACGCTGAAAATAAATAAAAAATAAATTTAAAAAAATTTAAAAATTAAAAAAACAAAAAAATAAAAATACTTCTCATTTTCAAAAAAAAAAAAGTGTAGCCACCAAAGAATATGTTTGAAAATCTCAGATGTGGGCCACAGCAGACAGAGACAGAGACAGAGAGCTTCTCGAGTTTTCCCAGCTCTGAGTGTCTTGCTCCTTAGGGCACTCAGTGTGCACAGCCTCGAGAGAAGTCAGGGGATGGCCTTTCCGAGCCTGTGGAACAGGTGACGTCAGGGCATCTTGTCTAGTCTGCTTTAGTCTGCACATCGCCGGTCAGCCAGGCCGACAGGGGCTGAGGCAAAGAAGTTTGTCTTAATGAGGAGTTGGAGGTCTGCAGTTCCAGAGTTTGTTCAGCAGATCTGTCCTCTGGGATGGGGATCCTTCCATTCTTTTGACCTTTTTGTTGAGATCACATGATGGTCATCACAGCTCTCAGGTTTTGTTCCACACAACAGGGTTCCAAGAGGGAAGGAAAGGGTATTTTCTCTCTCTCTCTCCCCCTCCCCTTGCCTCTCTATCTCCTTTTCTAATGTCTCCCTCCCTCTTCTCTTTCTCCTCCTCTTTCCCCATCATGCTGTCCTCTCTTCCCTTTTCCCCTCTCTCCCTCTTTCAACTCGGATAAAAATCCCTCTCAGAAGCTTCCAAAAGGTTTACTTTACCTCTCTTTGATGAGAACCAAGTCATGTGCTCACCTCAGACCAATCACTACCAGTGCCCCAAGGGTCACCATTTTGGTTTAGACTTCTCATGGCTTCTTTCCTGGGTCTAGAGAAGGGCTCCCTTTTCTGAGCCTGTAGCTGCGTGTATGCTATCAAGACTCAACGTGCCAAGAGAGAAAGAGGAATGACTGTCTGGTAGGCAGTTGTCATACGTTTCTAAGGCTGTTCTAACAAAGTATCACAAACTGGGTAACTTAAATAATAGAAAGTCATTGCCTTGTAATTCTGGAGGCTAGAAGTCTGAGATCAAGGTCTTGGTAGGGTTGGTCCCTTCTGAGGTCTGTGAGCTTCTGGTAGTTTGTTGGCAATCTTAGGCATTCCTCAGCTTGGAAGAGCATCATCCTGATCTCTGCTTTCATCTTCACATGCTGTTTTCCCTGTGTGCATGTCTTTGTCCAAATCTCCCCTTTTTATAAGGACACTAGTCATAATGGATTAGGGGCCCTCCTGACTTCAATATGGCCTCATCTTAGTTAATCACATCTATGATGACCCTTTTCCCAAATAAGGTCACTTTCTGACATGCTAAGGTCTTGGACTTCAGCATATGAATTTTGGTGGTTGGGGGGAATGGGGGATGCAATTCAACCCATAACAACAGTCGGTAGCATCTGCATAAGAGGTAAAGTGTCAGTGTTGACCTGAACATGGTGGCCTCAGCTACTCTTTTCTTGTTTGCATTTAGCATTTAATTCAGTCTAAAGAGAGCTTTTATTCTCTCAATGTTAGATAATAATAATAATAATAATTTAAGAAAAGCAAGTGAGAAAAAAGGCCACAAACTAGAAACTTCCAAGAACATAAAAAAATAAAACATCATCACTGTCGTTATCCTCATAATCAGTCCATCCAGTTTTGCATCTGCCTACTTCCTCCCTATAAATAGCAGTAGAAAACCACAGCCACTCAACTGGCAAATACTGGGAAAGCCCTCAGATAGGAATCTAAGAAGCAATAACACTTTGTAGTTACTAAACTCCATACTCATGAGGATCGTTAAGCAACTCTAATCATTTATGAAATTTAGTCTAGTGGAGTCATAAAATTGATTTTTCAAACATTTATATTCATTATTTAAGCATTTTTTCCCCAGACTTGGCCATAGAGAACACATAGAAAAGTCAGTTTACTCATTTTAGACATTTTGGGACTATGTACATGTCAAAATGTATAAATATTTAAAATACCTTTTAGAGCTATCAACGTTATGTAACGTTCTTCTCTTAAAGTAACTCAGTATCTATTCCAACTTTTTATTTAAATGGAAAGTACATTTCTAAGAAGATGAGCATGACATTTTCTGCCTAACGTCTTTTTTAAAAAAAGTCACTAAAAGGTATCATATAAAGATCATAAAGCACCTTTATGACAGAATTATTTTGAAGTTATTGTAATCATTTTTTTTTGGTCAAAACACTGCTGTTCTGTGGTGCTTTCTGATAGGTGCTCTTGGCTTGGGGGCTGACAGGAAAGGAGGTGCCTGATACGTTGCTCATGTCTCTTCCCCTGAGGGAAGATGCATGTTGGGTTGGAGGAAGCTGGCTCTACTGAGTTGTGTGCTATTGTCTAAGGGGAGCGGCCCAATTCACGCAGTGCTCTGCCCCCCACATCATGAATCTGAGCTTCATCTGAACCGTGGGGCTCTGCTCCACTCAGTGCCTGGTCTTTCTCTGTCTTCAGTGATGTTATGCAAATGAGGTTTCTATTGAGCAGAACTGTCGTAGGTGAATGACAACTCTTCTTTGGCTGGGCCACCAAGAAGGGTCTGGACTTTGGCAAGAATATGTTTTCACAAGCCCTTCCCCAGTGAAGGCAGACCTGCTAACATTTCTTCATGGGCTATACCCAGGCTCTCTGCTGGACTGCAGAGCCTGGGGATTTGTCCCGAGCTCCCCTCTTCCCAACAGTCTGCCCTCTGATGCATTTAAAGGTCAGCAGTTGCTCCTGCTTCCACCGTCTGTCTCTCTGCCTGCCGCATGAGCCTGGACAGCATCCATTTGAGTGACGCTATGACTTTGTTATAAATTAAGGTGAAATCCACTTGAAGGTGAACAATTCCATGGCATTTATACATTCATCATATTATACAACCATTACTTCTGTCGAGCTTCAAAACATTTTCATCACCCAAACAGAAAACTTCTTGCCTTGTATCCAGGAGTCACTCCTCATTCTCTCTTCTGGCCCCCACCTCCCAGTCCCTGGCAAGCACTAATCTGGTTTCTGTGTCTATTGACTGATCTATTCCGGACATCTCATATGAAAGGAATCATACAATACATAGCCTTTTTTGTGTTTGGCTTCGTATTCTTAGTGTATTTTTTTTTTCAAGATTCATTCATATTGTAGTGCATATCACTTCATCTTTTTTTTTTTTTAAATGGCCAGATATTCTGCTATATGGATATGCTACATGTTTTTTATCCATTCATCTTCCCCTTGAAGGCAGAGAACCATAGGCTAATATCATCAACCATAGTCTCACAAGAGTTTTGAAAAAGTGATATACACAGTTTCTGGACTCTGGAATCCTAGCTTCAGTGGCTCCAGAAAGTGGGTCCCGGTCTTTCTTAAAGGACTTTCTGTCCCCATCAGCCACGTGCCTGAGACCAAGAGCCCAGGCCACGTGTTCTTCTTCACATTAGTAGCTTGTGCACATCGCTGGATGAGTTTGTCTCTCTTCCTTCTGTAGCGATGCAATATCTCTCTTGCAGGCAGCCTTCCTGTCCTGTAAGCTTGCCCTTGGCTTCTGTTCATTGCTCTTAGATTTCTCCAAGGACTCAGAGCTTCTCATACTCCAGGCCCAGGACTAGGATTTGGAGATCAGGATATAAGCCCAGCAAAACGGCTAGCTCTTTTTAGCACTGAAGTCTTCCAGACTTGAAAGCAGGGCCCATGGGAATGTTAAATCGCCTCATGGTTTTAAAAAATGCCAAGTGCTAGAAAGATTATGTGCAAAATGGAAGGTCCAGGGGAACGTGATTTTTAAAAACCTCAACCATCAGCCCCCTGTGACTAAGGGCAGTAACAAACCGCCACCCTGCTGGGCTTTGAGTGATGGGCCATAATTCGCCATGGCCCTTCTGCTGACTCCACAAGCCATTTGAGCCCAGTCTTAAGTTTTATAATGTCACCAGGGTCCCTGTTGGTGTAACAGCCCATGTCTCCTCTGTCAGTTACCTGGAGCGTGCTTCTATAAGGCTGTTCCCCGGATGGCCAGTGCTTAGGGCTAACACATGTTTCGGCTTACTTTCCACGTCAAGACAGTTTAGAATTGCCCAGGACTGACCCTACACATTTACAAAGCCTTGATACACTGACAAGATTAAGCGATAATTCTTTAGAGGGGAGGAATGTTTTTCTACCACGAAGCCCAGATGGGCCTTGATGACATCTGGGAAAACCATTGGCAGCTGCATCACATCCTGGGGGCCTCTTGTTGTCGTTGTCGCTGACACACAACCCCCCCCACCTTGTATCTGTAACATTGCAAGAGTGAGAAGATGACATCACGAAGGGAAAGATTTTAGCTCCATTGCAGATGAAAGTTTACCTTACCACTCCCGACCTAAATAAGCCTGATGAAAAACCTATAAAGCTTTCCTGTCACCGGGAGCCTTGATCCACCTGTTTATTCAGGCTTTTCCTGAAGCTGGGCTAACGGCTGATAGGGCTGGGTGTGATGGAGGGGCCTAATGGGTGACATCTGGGCCACCGTGTTTTAAGACAATATCCCATAGCTCAGGGCTGTGGAGAGGAAGGAGTGTTTTCATCTCAAAGCTTTGCTTAGCTTTATGAGAAAAGGAACTCACGGGAGTCTTCTGACTCCCAAAGCACACTGCAGGCGTGGGGACCGAAGGTGGTGTTCTGTTTCCTCCACTCCCTCCTGCCCACCCCTCCCACTTAGTACGGCCCCAGTTTTCTTATAGGCAAAACCCAGAAGAAATGCTTTCCCACCACTTCCCTCTACATCGTTACCAGGGCACTTTCCAGAAAGACCTCGAGGGCCAGCTCCAAGAATTCCAGGGCAACATGCTTTACAGGGCCTTGTGACCTGTAGTGGAAGAAATTTTGGGCTTTGTGCCCATAGGCTGATGGTAAAAAAGGTTAATGATTAGGGCAGTGGAGCAGGGGACCCTTTCCATAAACAAGAGGAAGTAAGATTTGTGACAACTTTTGCGATGTAATTAAATGGGGAGCTCTCTCCTGGGAAACTGTATACTCACACGGGGCTCACCCTAACTCCGCAGTCCTCTCCTTCCCCTTGCCTGTTTCCCCAGTGCCTGTCTTTCAGGGATCACTGGCCCAGTGTTGTCCAGCAAGCTCCTACCCCAGTGGTCTCTTCTGCGCAAAAGTAGTCAGTTAGAAATGTTGCTTTGTGAAATGTGCTCGACTTCCTGAGGTCCTTGGGCTGGGTGCGCGGGGAGCAAGGAAGGTGGGGAGGGATCCCTGACCTGGGGAGCCCCTTCCTGCCCTGCAGCAGGCCTTCCGCCTGGCCATGACTCAAGCTGACTTCATGTGTCCTCCCTGCCATCTTGTGAAGGAGGAGTTAACATCATCTTTTCTAGAAGAGGAGACTCAGTCTCAGAGAAGTTAAGTTTATTTATTTTGCTCCCTGCTGTTCTTTGATGGATTTGAGGTGGTTAACAAAAGCACTTGCAAGCCAAAAGGAAAACCATAAAGACTGGAGGCAGAGGGGTGGAATGAAGGCAATGCATGGGAGGAGTAATAAGCCACCCAGGAGCACACACCACACTCGTAAAGTGCTGAGAAGTGGCCATAAATTTACCTCAGGATTTCCTGAAAGCCAAGACAGAAGGAATAACAATTTCTAGTTAGAGGGTTAAACAACTTGTGTCATTGGTTGAGAAGCGAGGATTTCAACCTACTTTTGTCAGATGCCAAAGTTCATTCATTCATTCTTTCATTTAGGGCCCAAGTCTACAACAGGTTCTGAAGATTTGGGGCCAGATACTCCATGCCAGGCTTAACAAGAAGCTGCAGGACAGGGCCTGCCAGTACCCACCGCCCTCCCACCAGCTCCTCCTCAGGCTCTGCCCTCTCACCAGCCAGGCCAGGAGGAGGACTTGGGAGAGTGGTCTTCCTAGCACTCAGGCCATGTGTGTGGTCTTGGGCTGGAATCTTGCCATGGGGAGGGGAGGCTGTGACTTCTTCAGAGCACAAAGACTGGGGACCCATGGCAGGGAAACGAGCTGCTGGAGGTTTGCTGAGCTGCAGAACCTACAGATGCACCCTAGCCTTCAGCAAAATTCAGAATGTTGAAGGAGTTCTTGGAAAGGGCAACCTGGGTCTCCGAAGTTGAGCAAATGTTCAGCAGGTTCCCACATGGGCCTAGACAGTTGTGAAGACAGAAGACCCACTGGAGTCGCTGGTGTCAGTGAGATTGTGGGATTGTGGCACAGTGTCCCTGGGAAGAGGAGGGAGCTTCTCCCACCTGATCTTGTTTTCCCACAGCACTTGGAGGGTAATAAAAGTATCCTTGCGGCTTTTCTTCTTTGTTCATTCTTAAAGGAGATCCTTGGGCAGGTAGAAACCAAAGCTCCAAATCAAAAAACCTTTAACTTAGAGACTTTAAACACGTTGCTGACGTCTGCCGTATCCTCATTTTTGCCATCTATAAAGGGGCACAGGACTTGCCGCCGCCTCCTCCCACCAAGATTTTGTGAGGCTTCGCTGAGACCAGCAGAGGATGTGTCTGCCTCAGGCCTGCCTCCCACACACTCAAAACAGGCTGTGGCATCTGTTTCCTGGGACCTTCCTTTCATCATTTCTCTTGCCTCCTTTCTCAGAGCATGTTCTGTCCTGAGGAATCCCTAGGATATCCCCTTCCTGTGCATTAGAGACGTCTCTCCTCGGGCTATTGATTATAGAGTCTTCAGGAGAATTGTAAAAGCAGAGATTTCCCGAGCCCATTCAAGGTGCTTCTCACTCCACAGGCTAGCGTGCCCGTAGGAATCAGAAGCTTTAAACACTCCCCAGGTGACTGATTCATAGCGAGGTGTGAGGACTCCTGTGTCAGACAATACTCGACAATTGTGGTTGCTGTTGCCTTTCCTATAGTTTGAGCAGGGTGCCACCTGCTCCTTGTTCAAATATCACTTTGTTGTTTCTAGAAAATGTATGAACTTCCCATGAGGTTTTCACCTTTGCCTGAAAGGCAGAGTTCCTTCAAACGGTGGGTGCAGAGAGCCTTGACTCCCGGCTAACACTCCATTCCAGACCGGTTTATCAAATTCACCCCCAGCAACCGCACAGGTCTCTGAGGAACGGCACTGGCCATAGAGTCCTTTTGATGATCAACAGGATGAGGAGATTCCATACCTGGGAATCCTGTTTAGGAGACCAGAACGTGTGGCCCTGAGAAGCCAGGGAACAGCTAGCGAGACATAGTACCTTGAGGAAGGAAAAGGGAATGGAACAGGAACACAGTCATCCCTCACCTAATAAATATTTACATCATTCATTTTTTAAAAATTTTTATTTAATTATTTGACAGGGGGAGAGAGAGATCACAAGTAGGCAGAGAGGCAGACAGAGAGGGGGGAAGCAGGCTTCCTGCTGAGCAGAACGGATGTGGGGCTCAATTCCAGGACCCTGAGATCATGACCTGAGCCGAAAGCAGAGGCATAACCCACTGAGCCACCCAGGTGCCCCTACATCATTCATTTTTTTAAATGATTCCCTACGCCTTCACTTAGCATCTTCAAATATTAAGCCTCTTAAAAACTATGGCCAAATAATCAAACCAGGACATTAACCTTGATTTGATACTATTATTGCTACAGATTAATTCTGCAGAATTATATTCAAATTTAATTTCAAATTAAATCATTCAGATTTCTCTAACTGTCCCATGGATGCCCTTTCTCTGGTCTAGGATCCAGTCCAGGATCCCATAGCACATTTAGTTGTATTTCCTTAGCCTCCTTTAACACAGAACAGTTCCTCAGTCTGCCTGTCTTTCAAGACTGAGGCTTTTGAAGAGTGGAAAAGAAAAAAGAGTGTAGACTGTCCACCAGTTTGGTTTTGTCTGGTGTCTCCTCGTGATTAAATTCAGTCTATTAATTTTGGGAAGAACACCGCAAGAGATGATGTTGTTCCCTTCTCAGGGCATTACAGGAGGTGGGATGAGATTGCTTTCCCTCCAGAAAAACATGTTAGAAGAAAATATACCTATTTTAGCAGTTAACAATCTATTTTAGCAATAAAAAAGAACAGCTGAAGCTCCACCTTGAACCACAGCTCTAGGGGACCCTGCTCTGTTATCCTGTACCCCCTCTTTTTTTTTTTTTTAAGATTTTATTTATTTGTCAGAGAGAGTGAGCGAGAGCAAGCACAGGCAGACAGAGTGGAAGGCAGAGTCAGACGGAGAAGCAGGCTCCCTGCAGAGCAAGGAGCCCGATATGGGACTCGATCCCAGGACGCTGGGATCATGACCTGAGCCAAAGGCAGCTGCTTAACCAACTGAGCCACCCAGGTGTCCCTCCTGTACCCCCTCTTAAACTGAGGGCTCATCATCTCCTTCCAGACCCTTCCTTCCTCCAGCTTGTTCACCTGCTGTGTGAGTTCTCCTCTTAGGGAGGCAGAATACTTTGAGAAACATCTGTACAATCTCCTATGAAAATAGGTCCAAGAGTAATAAAGACATGGCTACTGTCTTTAGTTAAGCATATTTTTCTTTGGGAAGAAAATCGGATGTGATAAAAAGAATTGAATGTGGTTGGAGAAATGGATATTTATGCTTGTATGTGTGCAAGATTTACCAGTAAGGAAAAAAATTAAACTGCTGAAAGTATAATTGTTGGTACAAAATTAGATCATCTTTCAAGGGGGTGGGAGAGAAATAATTCAAACTACTATAGGGAGAGAAGAAGCCTAGTGGAAGTGTGAGTGTAAGTAAAACAAGCCAGGATATTTTTTTGCTTCCCCTGCACAGTTAGAGGTCATATAATTGTAGGATGACCTTTGCTCGAGGACAGTGTCCAGAATGTGTTTGTGTTACTTGGATATATATATATTTTAAAAGGTTTATTTATTTATTTGAGAGAGAGAGCGAACATGAGTGGGGTATGGGGCAGAGGGAGAGGGAATCTCCAGCAGCCTCCATGCCCCAGGAGGAGCCCCACATGGAGCTTGATCCCACAACCCTGACATCATGGCCTGAGCTAAAACCAAGAGTTGGACGCTTACCTGACTGGGCCACCCAAGCACCCCTGCGTGGACTTATTTTTGCCTTGCGTGGGTCCTTTTGGAATAAATGAAGAGCTTAAACAGAGGTATAGTATTAAGAACATCAAGGTTGAACTTCAGGTGAGTACTTGTTTGTCCATTTGGTGAGACCGACCTAAGTGGAGGGGAAAAGTACCCAGAGAATAGGGCTTTATTCTTACATGGGTCACGTCAGTGACCTTATTTTTGGAGAAAATTATATTTGCTAAATTTAAGAGAATAAAGTAAAAGAGAAAAGGATACACTATACAGAAAAAAGGAGGTAAACTATTTCTGGGTCAAATGCTTGTAGCATTAATCTCTTTTTATCCACATACCCACACAGAGGTCTGCTATCTTACGAAGGTAAGAAGTTACTGCACATGTTGGTTCGTATCCTGTTTCTTTTTTAGTCTCTTTTTCTGCTTAAATTTATTAAATGCTGATTGTAAAAAAAAGGTGCAAACACTTCAGAACGTGTGAGGCAGGACGTGGAAGTCTCTCCAGTGAACAGGATTTTAATAGTTTGCTGTATCTTCTCTCTGATTTTCTCCGTACTGTCTAGGAATGGAATGTTTTCACTTCAAGTATCTCAGACTTGGTAAATTTCTAACTGATGTTAGTGGGCTCACATGACTTTTTTGGTATCCAGTTTCTTTTCTTTGGATTACAGGGGTCAAAAACTTTCATTGCTCACCTGTCTTGTAAACATTTCTTTCATTTCCCATTTTGCTCAGTGTTTTGGGGACATCTGTCTCCAATGACTATCCCAATTTTCTTTAGAATTCCCCTGTGGTGGGGTGACTGGGTGGCTTAGTTGGTTGAATGTCTGCCTTCAGCTCAGGTCATGATCTTTGGGTCCTGGGAAGTCCTGCATTGGGCCCCCTGCTTAGCAGGAGCCTCCTTCTCCCTCTGCCTCTGCCCCTCCTCCTTGCTTATGCTCTCTCTCTGTCTCTTTTCCTCTCTCTCTCTCTCTCTCTCTCTCAGATAAAGAAAAAAAAAAATTCTTCTTCACAGCATGCCCTCCATCCTGCCATCTACCTTGCCATCTCCTCTCCGTTGTGAACAAGTTCTCTTTGAACCAAAACATCCTTCCCGTTTCCTGATCCCCTCTGGATGCTCAGCTTTCTTCTCACATTCTCTTTGTCTTCATTCTGTTTAGATCTTTCCTCCCTTCTCTGAGTCTTGGAGAAGGATGACTGCACACCTCTTACAAGTCCAGCTCTTATCCTGATCCCTAGTGAGGAATCTGCTTGTATCAGTTTCCAAGGGTTCTTGTAACAAAGCACCACAAACTGGGCAGTTTATAACCAAGGAAGCTACTTTGTTAACTCTTCGGGGGGCCAGAGTCTGAAATCAAATGTCAGCAAGCTCATGCTTTCCCTGAAGGCTCCAGGGGAGAAGTCCTTCCTTGCCTCTTCTGGCTTTTGGTGATTGCTGGCAATCCTTGGTGTTTCTTGGTTTGTAGCTGCATCACTCCTATTTCTGCCTCTGTCTTCACATGGTCTTCATCTCTTTATGTGTCGTGTCTGGATGTCTGTCTTTTTGTCTGGACACAAGACATTGGATTCAGGGACCCCTTAATTTTGTATGACCTCCCCTTAACTTGATAAAAATATCTGCACAGACTGTATTCCCACATAGGGGAAGGGAGGGGAAATGGAATGGACGAGATCAGAGAGAGAAGCTGTGAGAGACTCTTAACTCTAGGAAACAGACAGAGGGTTCTGGAGGGGAGGTGGATGGGGGAAGGGGTAATTGGGGGATGGGCATCAAGGAGGGCATATGATGTGATGAGGACTGGGTGTTATACGCAACTGATGAATGAATGAATTCTACATCTGAAACTAATGATATAATATACATTGGCTGATTGAATTTAAATTTTGAAAAAAGACTATTTCCAAATAAGGTCAAATACTGAGTTTCATGTTCCAGGTGAACATGAATTTTGGGAGACTCTACTGAGCTTAGTACACTACTGTAGATCCATATTGTCACTTCTCTTTGAGACATTTCCTTGCAGATGTACCACTGGAGTCTCCAGTTAAACATATCGAAAAATGAGGTCATAATCTTCCCTGTCCTCTGAGGATCCCTGGGAAGAAGTAGCTAAACAAATTCAAAGTTGTGAATAAAGACTCTTTGAAATTTACATGCAATTTTGAAGTAAATATACATTGTGCTTTGAGCATGGGCTTCTGCTAGTATGAAGCTATCATAGCCTGTAAGACATTTGAATAATATAATCTCATCCTCTTTAGTTTGTATTTTCCTGTATATTTCACCTTATATGTGTATAAATATGTGTGTATGTGTGTGTGTGTATGGTATGATGCATTAATACAGCAGATCAGGTATATGCTTTATAAGTAGATACATGCATATACCTGTATTAGGCTGTGTACTCAGAGATTTTTTTCAGTGAGTGGAGCATGTGATCAAGCGTTTGGAGAACAGTGGTCTGTAGAGTCGGGTTCTTTTTCCTTAGCTCCTTAGCACTGCATACAAGGCCTTCACCTACAGCTCCCAATTTTTTGGTGGTTTTTTGTGTGTGTGTGTGTGTGTTAGGCTCACAGCAGAACGGAGAGGTAACATTTCCTCTCTACTCTCTGCCCCCACACATGCATCGCTTCCCCTCTTACCAACATCCCCCAGCAGAATAGTACATTTGTTACACTGATGAATGTGCATGGACACATCTCAATCACCCAAAGCCCACTGGTTTATCTTTTTTTTTTTTTTTTAAGATTTTATTTATTTGACAGACAGAGATCACAAGTAAGCAGAGAGGCAGGCAGAGAGAGAGGGAAGCAGGCTCCCTGCCGAGCAGAGAGCCCAATGTGGGACTCGATCCCAGGACCCTCAGATCATGACCTGAGCCAAAGGCAGCGGCTTAATCCACTAAGCCACCCAGGCGCCCCGCACTGGTTTATCTTAGAGTTCGCTCTGGGTGGTGCATGCTCTGTGGGTTGGGACAAGTGTCTACTCGCAAGCAGCCACGACTTCAGTGTACAGAGTCGTCTTGCTGCCTTCAAATCCTCTGTGCTTCACTTCATCATCCTTTACTCCTGCCAACCCCTGCCAACCCCTGCTCTTTTTACTGTCTCCATAGTATTGCTTTTTCCAGAACGTCACAGAGTCAGAATCATCTAGGATGTAGCCTTCAGCCTTCTTTACAACCTTGTCTCCGTTGTATCCCTCTGTGCCAGGGCAGCCTATGCCCCATGCCTCTATTTACACACTCCGTTCCTTGGCTCTGGCTGTCTTCTCCGTCGTCAGAGCCTCTCTTCATGGTTCGCTCTCCTCCTCCTGCAACCCTTCTCTCCAGGGTGGCGTCAATCCTCTCTCCTCCCTGAGCCTGTCTTTACGTTCAGGCACTCTGTCCTTCCTCTATTCTCACTCATGTGGTTTTTTCAACCTGCTCTACAGCTTCTCTGCTAGGGTAGGTGTTGTTGGCCGTGTGTGTGTGTGTGTGTGTGTGTGTTTGTGTGCGTGTGTGTGTGTTTGTGTGCGTGTGTGTGTCTTGACCCCATGATCGCCCGGAATCTCCTTGAGGTTGGAGCCAGTCATTCCTCACTCCTGGTCACTCTCATCTCCTCTTTTCTGTTCCAAACAGACACTTAATATTTGTTTGATACATTTTTGCAGAATTGGCTTGTTATTTAAAAATTCTCAAGCTAGTGATGTTTTATATTCAAACATGGCCTACATTTCCTCTACAAGGAAGGGAAATCATTAGTAAATGAGAAAATGAGAAAATCCTGCAGTTCTGATGTTTCTTATCTGAGACCTCCCTCTCTTTCTCCCCAGAACTGTTAGTGGGTAAGTTTTCACAGTGACTGAACATGGCAGAGGAGCAGAGGACAAAATCTCAGGTAGAACAATGAAATAAAAATGGAATGTTTTCCATTCTGGTTCTTTTGTTACAAAAACCAGCTTTTGCAAACAGTGTTTCCCTGTTTGCCAATAGCAGTAGTCACTTCTCTTAGCTAGAAAATAATTTTTTTCTTTTTTTAGTTCTCTAAGACTTTTATATGTTTCATCCATTTTTAGCCCCCCCCCCCTTTTTTTTTTGGCAAGAGAAAAAAACTGGGCATGAATAAGTTGCAAATGTTAAATGCAAAAGGAATGAGCTTTTAGAGTCACCAGAACCTCTGTACTCATCTCGGACATGGCTACTGAGGTGAGCAGTGTGTGACTCTGGGTTAAATGGCTTTCTTTTTTGTCTGCTTCAATAGTTCTAAGGACGTCTAGAATGACATTTGCCATTTATACTTGGCCTGCACATAATCAGACAAAAAAGTAATTTTCAACCATATCTATGTTCAAGCAAGTGTCAGAACATGCATATCTATCATGTAAAAATGATAAAAAGATAATACTCAGTTTTGGTTAGGTGGTGGAGCAAACTGTACTTTCATCTCCTGTTGGCAGGAATTTGGAATGGTATAGTGTTTCTGGAAAGCAATTTGGAAAAATGGATCAAAACCCTATAAAATATGTGTATCCTTTGATCTAACAATTCCATTCTTAGCAATGTGTTCTAAAGATATCATTACAGTTTTGGACAAAGATTTAATACAGATATATTCCTTGCAGCATTGTTTATAATAGTGATAAAAATTTAGAAACGATTTGCATGTCCAGTAAGAGGAAATTGGTAAAACCAAGTATGATTTTCCCATATGATAAAATACTTAGAGACCAGTACAAATTGAACTGTAGAGGAGTTTTTAAGATACAACATATTGCTTAGTGAATTAAGCAGGCTATAAACAGTATGTTCAGTTTGATTACAATTTGTTATTAAAAAATGTCTGTAACTTTGATTTTCCGGCTTCCTTTAACCTCAAGAGGCTACGCTTGCCTTTTATATTTGTATCCTGTGGCTCAAGGCCCCATTCAGCTTAACTGTGAGAGGTTTTTTTTGTTTTTTTTTTTGAAGATTTCCCTGCTCTTTCTCTCATCACCTTCTCTGGCATTTTGCTCCTTTGCAAGTCACCTGTTGCTCTCTTGAATCCATCTTCTCTGGGTTAATTATCTTTCCCCTTATGAAAATTTGCAGAATCATGGACAGCAGTTGGTTTCCTGTAATGGCCCAAACACAGGTTAAGACTAAGCTGTGATGTTCAGTACAATTTTCCAGAATGCTTAGGTATAATATATGGGAAGGGCAAAGCAAAAAGGAGAAAACTTAAAATTAGATGTTAGGTATGTTTGCTCCCAGAATGCTTACACTTGGGTCAGTCTCACCCATCTATCCATGTGTCTGTCCTCTATTGGTTGTGTTTCTCCTTTTCCTCTTACTGGCCACCATTTTGCAAGGACCATCTTTTACTCCTCTCTCAAGAGTGCTCTTAAGTTTATGGCCCCTTTCAGGGATTTTTGTCACCATTTCCTCTAAGACTCTGGAAAGGGGAAAACTGTTTTCCTAAAAGGAAACACAATTTGTACAAATTAATTCCACTCACACTGAGGATAATAAAATTTACATTATTATGCTTAGTGATTTAGCTTAGTGTGGGAAGCCTCCCCATTCCAGAATGGACTCTTACGAATTGCATGACCAAAAGGCCATTAAAGAGATCCTTCCCCCTGTTCCCCGTATTCCCCAAAATGAAGGGACAATTTGGTTCAAAGAGAAATACCAGCTGTCATTCTATAATATAAACATTTCTTACAGTAATAGAAGGAAACATTGTACTTCTACCTTCTGCCTTTGCTTTTTACCAGTAGTGCTTAAAAAAAAAATTCAGTTTCTACTAGAACATATAGATATTTAGAATATATATATGGTTATAGAAAAATCCTCGAGGAGATATACCCTAAAATATGAACAATAATCTTTAGGTGAAGAATGTATTAGCTATCTACTGCTATGTAACAAATTACCCTAAAACTTAGGGTAAAACAACAACCCACTTATTATCTCACCATTTCTTTGGGTCATGAATCTAGATGCAGCTTTGTTGGGTGGCCTCTGGTTCCGTGTCTCTCATGAGGCTATGGTCCAGGTGAGAGCAAGGCCTTAGTCATCTCAAGGCTCAGATGGAGAAGGATGTACAAGAGAGGGCAGGAGGGAGACGGAGAGAAGTCATAGGGTTTTGGTAGCCTAATGGTGTCGGGGGTCCCCAGGACACACCCCCAGGGTTGAGGATTCTCTCAGAGGGCTCTCAGGGCTCAGCACATGGTATTCTATACAGTTGTAGCATACAGGTTATGATTTGTTACAGTGAAAGGGGCATAGCAAGACCAGCAATGGGTGAAGATGTCTGAGATAAAGTCTGCAGGAAACTGGGTACAAGCCTCCAAGAGCCGTCTACCCATGGAGTCATCAGGGCACAAGGAATTCCCCCAGCAGTGTGTTGTGACAACGTATGTGAAATGTCGTCGACCAGGGGCCCTCATTAATGACTCAGTGCCCAGGGATTGTAGCAGGAGCTGATCACATAGATACCCTCTGCCTAGTATATATCAAAATTCCAGACTCCCAGAGGGAAGACTGGTACTTAGCTTAAGCCATAGTATTTACCTGAACAGTTTAAGGAACAGTGAGCCCTTCTTATCAGGAAATGGTGGGAGAACTCTTGAAATCCAATTTCCAGACACCAGCCAAGGGACAACCTTATAAGCTGGTCTTTCTGAGGATAACAGTCTTAGGCCTGCTGTGCTGACTCTTTTTTGCACACCTAATCTCAGAAGTGCTGTCTATAACTTTTCCATATTCTGTTCACTAGTTGTGAGTCAGTCGGTCTAGTCACAAGGACATGACTGTCCAGAGGAAGGATCCGTGGGGGCCATCTTAGAGACTCCTCACTAGAGGGGGTGATTTTGCTTTTCCTTTCTGTATTTTCTGTTTTCTCTCTAAGGGCATGTGGTATTATTTTTTTTTTCATGTAGTATTTTTATAAGAAGAAAAAGCTATTTGAAAAATGTGATTAATAATATATATATAGCAGCATGTACTGCTGGTGGTAGAAGGCACGTATTTCTTGGTGGAACAAAACTGGGATTTCTATAGGCACCATCCATACTCTGAGGTGTGGATTCTTATAGCCTCATAAATCTTGTTGATGGTTGAGATGGTGAGGTTACCTGGGAGGAAAATGTTTCTAGTTATATTTATAAGAATAAATGTAGGATTGAAAAAAAACTTTAGTGTTTTAGAAACAGCAACGGTAGCGGCAGGAGAGCCGAAGCAGACAGTAATTTGTTTGTGAAATGGCAGGATGTGGAAGCTAGGGGAGGCCTCACCAAGCTCCAGGAAGCTGCAGAGCAAGGCAGATATTATGCCTTGAAATATCTGGCACGAAAAGCTGCGGGTCATTGATCAGTGTGGGAAGTGTGGGGGCAGGGTGAAGAGGGCATGTGGAGGTCGGAGTGGGGCACCTCTCCCTTTGGCTGGGGGTGGTAGCGTTCCGCCTGCAGCTCTTCTGAGAAGAGATGAGGGAAAAAGGAACTTCTTTCCTCTTCTGAGTTCTGGATTTCAGAAAGGAATGGAGCCTGGCCTGGGGGGCCATGGGAGTATCACAGAATGGGCGAGAGTTGCTGTCTGCTGGTCTGCTACCCATGGTGGAAAAGACGGTCCGTAATCTGATGTAGGCAGTCACGTGGGATCCAGGGTTACCACTGCGGTCAGGCATCTGGAACCCCGGAGGGCACTAGCACAGCACCTGGGTCACAGATTGGCATTTAGTGAGAGAGAGAAGGAAAAATGTACAGATGTAATCTGGAGGCTACTCAGGGGCCTCTTCCAGCACTACAATCTCCCACACCTGCTCTTCTTCACGCATGTTAATTAAGATAGTCTAGTATGATATTATTAGTATTATCATCATTTTGGCCGGATTCTCCCCACCATAATGTAAGCTCTATGAGGGCAGGGATTTTCTCTGTTTGGTGTCTAACATACAAGAGGCACTCAATAAATGTAGTAGAATTGAATTGAAGAACACATTGATACCAGTACCTTGTGAGGTTTTTTTTTTCTTTTTTTTTGCCTCACTTCTATGGCCTAGTGGTATTTAAATAAAAACTTCATATATTTGCCTTTCAACTTAGTGGGTTTCATCTGCTGAACTCCATGAACTTTAAAGAAGATCTGCTAATATTGTACTAAGTGAGAGAAACCAGACACAAAAGGCCACACATTGTGTGATTCCATTTATGTGAAATGTCCAGGACAGGCCGGTGCATGGAGACAGAAAGTAGATTTGTGGTTGCCAGGGGCTGGGAGGAGGGAACAGGGAAGGAGTGGTAATGGCTGTGGGATTTCTTTTTTGGGGTGATACAAACGTTCTGGAATTAGATAGTGGTTATTGTTGTACAACTTTGTGAATATACGAAAACCCACTGAATTGTACATTTTAAAAAGTGGTATGGGAATTATGTCTCAACAAAACTGTTATTCTAGAAATACAGACTTGTCATTAATTTCTCATGAGGCAGGGGTGGCTGTTTCTTTTATTGCAGTTCCACAGATAAGTAAAACGAGGGTTTTTAGCAGTGTGTGTGGATTTTGGAGTCAGACACACCCAGATTAGTATCTTACAATGGCGTCACCTTGGGCAAGTTACCGTTCTGACCTCCGTAAGTCTCATTTCCCTTCTTTGAGGGGTGGGTGTACTAATACCTGAGACAAAGGGCTGTGTGAAGGTCAACTGCATTAACCCATGAAAAATGCCCAGCCCGGGGCTTGACAGCCTGACAACAAGCTTAGTCCTTTTCCTTTCTCCTCTTACGGCAGAAGACCTGCACGGTGCCCAGGTGAGTGGCAGAGCAAGTAATTAGAATCTGATTGCTGAGGTCGGATACATTTTGTCGCATCCAAAATGATGAGGCTGCCTCTTGGAGTCTGTTGCCTGCTGTGGTTCAGCATCATTGTGGGCATTATTTGCAGTGGAAAATCACTGTCCCTTGGTCTCTATTCTCATCCAAATCAGAACAAAATTTCTGCCAGTATCACTGAGCATACCCGGCAGGTCTGGTCCCCGCTCTGGAGACTGGGGCTGTCCCTGTCCTTTCTGAGAAGGAAAGAGGTAGGCAGGTAGAGCCCTGATTCTCGTCTGCTGGGTGGTTCGGCCGCATTTCCCCACTACACACAGTGGTTTGCTGGTAATGTAACAACCCCTTCTCCGGGAAAAGAAAAGCGTCCTGATTTGTAGTGTGTGGCAGTTTCCATGGTGGATATCCTTTCTCTGGGGCTCACTTCAGCCTACCAAGGTGATGTCACAGAATGTGGACTTTGAAGAGACATACCTGATCAGCTCACAAGTTAGGGGAACGAGCTCCAGCATATCCCTGCTTTGATGGGGTGATTACCCCACCAGGCTCAGTAGAGCTTGTGGGGAGCTCATTGACATGCCGGTTTGGGAAGGAAGGCGGTTCCTCACGTGGATTTCCACAGCATGACACCTCTGTTGTGCCTGCCTCCTGAGAACTCAGCATAGGAGGCACAAAGCTGTGAGCATGGAGGGAAGGTTAGGAACCTGCACAGGGACTTCCTGGAGAGTGGGAGTTGGGGTGGTGAAGGGTCCAAGCTGAGTCTGTTAGGAAGATGTACTTTTTGACCATATGTGAGATCGTATTAGAGTCAGCACATTCAGGCCACTCAGAAAGCCTCACATGCTGTCTTCTGGAGCCTCCTGGAATTGAGTGCATGCGTGTTTGACAAGGTCAGAGTCACACGACTAATGTCTAAGGGTGATAGGATGCATGTTAAGGAGAGAGGCAGAGGTGTCTGGCACATTGGCAGCCTTACAAACACAAGCTATACAAACCAAACTAATGAAACCCCCACTCCAGGGGGCTGACCCATCTCCCGTTGGGTAGCAGCTTCCAGATACAGTATATTCCTGGAAACAAAACAATATTGTTGAAGGTGTTTATGGAAATAATCTTGAATTCTGGGGCTGTTTAGAGTTTGCAGGATGCTGTGTATTGGTGTGGGGAATATGGTATTTTTTTGTTTTGTTTTGTTTTTTGCCATGAGAGTAATGTCTGGGCCCAAACTCTTCTAATCAAGGACAAGGGTTTAGTTAGAGCAACCTAGCTGCTATAGGAAACTCAGCAATTTAATACAAACATCTTATTTCTTAGGACTTTCTTCTGGTTGGCTGGTGGGGTGGCTCTGCCTTCCCTCGGCTTTCACGGGTCCAGGTTGACAGCAGCTCTGTTATCTTCAGTGCTTGACTCCCAGCATTTCCCTGCTATCAGGAGCCAACCAGGAAATGGGAGAAGGACAGAGAAATAGAGAAAACATGTTTGCTTTTCAACCACATCCATTCTGCTTACATTCCTTGATGGTCCGTCTTTTGCATGAGGAATAATTTCTGGAATTAGGTCAGCATTTATTAAAGTCTCTTTGCCTTTATGACAGGTTCTTCAATTTTTTAGATCAGTGAGTAGGTCCTGGATGAGCTGCTGCTTCCCAGGAACAACTGGGTCCTGTGGAGGGGAGCCAGGTCTTCGATGCACAGCAATCTGTGTTCGCCAGAGTCAGGGATGCGTCTGTGGTCAAAACGGTACTGACTGAGAGCGTCCTTTCGTTAAAAGCATCTTTACTTAGAGATTGGGCGTGTTAGCATTTTTGTCTCCTATGTTTCCTTTTGAGAAGAAACTTAAATTAGTCAAGAAAGCATGGTGCTTTGTTAAGCCAAGAACTACATTTGGTCTGTGTTCCCTTAGTGGGACAGTTCTGGAAGGTGTGGCCTTTCAGCCCTGGGGGAGCCATTAACTGAAGGCCCCCCGTCCTTTCTGCCTTAGCAACTTCTCTGCTTCTTAGATCCCTAGGCTCTCGTTAAATCCTCTAATTTACTAATTCACTGCCCCGGGGATTTTAATTGAAGCCAGCACGAGTAACAGTTAAGGTCTCATGGCAATTATTGGGGCAAATGAAGTAACCCCTTCCAACAACTAAAGCTACTTACTAAGAATTCAAGCCTTGTCTGTTTCTTTTCATGCCCAGAGATTTCTCAAAGATTTATGTCTCCAGATTCATGCTTTAAGAGGTAATGGTGAACATAGTGAAAACTGACTTTTTTGGCCAGAGGGAACATCTGTGCCTCAGTGCTTTGCATATATAGTGTAAAGTGATCCACTTCATTTGTTTACGTTTCGCAAGAAAGCGGATAGTCAATTTAGAATGGGACAGTCAGGGCAGCCGTGACCCTTCAGCTACCCACAAGGATGTCACCAGCTCTGTATTCAAATGTGAAGATCAGTAACTTCACACCCTAAGGGCTATTTGGATAATGTTCTAAAAGCCTTTTGGTGAGCTTTAATCTTTGTGCCCTGAGACAGTCTTTTAGGCTTCCCAAAGGGGATCGTAATTAATGCCACCAAGTGTTTCCAGGCAGCCCAGGCAGTGGGGGCTAAAAATGTTGCAGGTTTCTGTACTGAAAGTCCACTCTTCCTGTCCTACTCTCTGTGATCTTTCTGTGTCTTCTTGTTCTTTTTTTTTTTTTTTTAAAGATTTTTATTTATTTATTTGATAGACAGAGAGAGATCACAAGTAGGCAGAGAGGCAGGCAGAGAGAGAGGGGGAAGCAGGCTCCCCGCCGAGCAGAGAGCCCGATGCGGGGCTCGATCCCAGGACCCTGAGATCATGACCCGAGCTGAAGGCAGAGGCCTAAACCACTGAGCCACCCAGGCGCCCCCTTCTTGTTCTTTTTTTTTAATTTTCTTTTCATGTTGTCTTTGATATTTGTGATAGCTAATTTTATGTGTCAGCTTGATTAGATCACAAGATGCTCAGTTACCTGGTAAACAGGATCTCTGGATATGTCCGATGGTGTTTTCTGGCAGAGGTTAGCATCTGAATTGGTACACGGAGTAAAGCGGACTGCCCTCCCCAGTGTGGGTGGGCCCGATCCAGTCCATTGTGGGCTTGCATAGAACAAAAAGGTTGAACTGGCCCTGCCTGTCTGAGCTGGAACATCAGTCTTCTCTTGCTGTGGTGCCCTTGGTTCTCAGGCCTTCAGGGTCTAACTGGACTCTGCACACTCTACTTTCAACTGTATGACTGGTTCTGTTGGGTCTCCAGCTTGCAGATCATGAAACTTCTCAGGCTCTATAACCATGTGAGCCAGTTCCATATATTAAATCTCTCTCTCCCTTTCTCTCTCTTTCTCTCTTCCTCCCTCCCCCTTTAAGTAGGCGCCACTCTGGGCATGGAGCACAGCATGGGGCTTGAACCCATAGCCCTGAGATCAAGAGTCAGACTGAGCCACCCAGGTGCCCCGATAAATCTCTCTTTCTATTTAATCTCCTATTGATTCTGTTTCTCTGGGGAACCCACTCCAATATAATATTTCACCTGTGTGAAGTCGATGGGGAAGTATGACCCCTCCAGACGTTGAACCAGATCCCAGACACTGGACACTTCTAGAGTAAGCACTGATTAAATATGTCTACTTGCTTGTATGGGGATATGCCTCAGAGCTGGTTTTCTTCCGTATGGGTGGGATTAGAAATTTAATGACTTCCACAAGGGTATAGAAATGTGTATTTGCCTGCAAGGACTCCAAATGGTCTGATCTTATGGGGTCTTCCCTGATCAGTGTATTTCTTGCTCTAGTCAGGGTGAATAAAAATCCAGATTCTTATGTAGACTAGACTGAAAGATTCAGGAGTGTTTCTATTTATCCTTTCTGAGTGACAAATAGTCTACATGTTAGTATTTCCCTTACTATAGAAGGTGACTGTTGGGAAAGTCCTAGTTTGTCCAGGTGTGACAAATAGATGTCATTTCACATGCGAGTGCCAATAGATTTGTGGTGTCTGTTTGGAGACCTGTGCTGAGAATTCTGATTCTTCATCCACTGTCAGTCTGAAAAACTTGCGCAGCTGGTTGGCAGTGCCTTCCGGAGGTGCAGAAGTCAGAAGTGGTGACATGTTTGCCACAGCCGTTTGTTCAGCCACTAAATACGGAGTGCTCTTTACATACACACGGCACTGTCCTAGGGTTGAGGGCGTTTTGTTGCCCTTCTGTTGTAGGTGCAGGGGCAGTGTTGTAGGAGCGAACTCTGTGTTACCCCTGACTGACTCATTATTTTAGGTGTCTAGGTAAGTTAACTGATTCATCTGAAGCCACAAAACTACTTAGAAGAGTGTCAACCAGAACATGGGACTCTTGACTTCCTAACTGTCCATCCTGGGACCCTCTCACCATTACCTGGGTGAGACGATTGTAAGGATTCTTATTCTAGGCAACTTAATGGTCGTAGAAAAATTCTTGACCTTCCTGCATGTCTTTCATAAAGGATTGGCCCTCAATTTGGGCTGCGGCCCAAGAGTAAGACCTTCCCTTCTGTCTTGAAACCTTCCAGGCTAAATCACCTCCCCCACTACGATAATGTAACAGAAGCAGCAGTGCCTGTGGAAAATTCTTCTTTGTTGGCAAATATCAATGTGGTATTTAGTTAAAGCAGGATATTATCCAAAGACCCTATGGAGGTTACAGAGTGCCTGGGGGGTGGGGTGGGGTGGGGTGGGAGTTCCGCGGATCAAAGTATCAAATGGTAGTTGCGTGAATTTTCCATGGCTGAATTCCAGGAAAATGATCCCTGATATGGTTCTGTTGTTCGAAGTACGCCTGCTCCTGCCTAGGGCTGGTGAGAGTGGGCATGTCCAGATGGGTGGGTGGAGAGGCACTTGGTAGGAGAGATTATTCTTTTCTCATTAGGATCCAGTTTATTTCACCAGTTCCTGAGCTCACTTTACCCTGTACTTAGGGAAAGGGTGTGTGCCTCCCTGCTATGATTTCAATCTGAACTTCAAACCTTTGCAAAACAGGCTACTCTATCTCTTTTCCTGCTTGGTCTCCATGGAAAACTGGTGAGATCTGACCTCCTCCCAAATTGTTCAAAGCAAAGTGTCTACTCAGAACTCTGTGGGCTCATACTACAACTGCAGGGAGGGCAGAACTCAGGCCACTAGTGGAGAAGGCTTTGCTTGCCCATGAATCTTTCAAAGAAATCCTAGGCTGATTTATATAACCATGGCTATTTAAGGGTTCTTGAAAGGATTTCTAGGAAGTTAAGACCAATCTGAAATAAATGTTCTAAAATGCCTCTATCCATGGGGCATGGTTTTAAAGAAACCCATTGGTGGTCACTAGAAAGCCTGATGTAGCAGGACTTGCCTGGCCAGGCTCAGATCCCTTTGGCTCACCCTGCACGTCACCCACAGACAGATCCTGTAGGGTCCAATGTCTTCCTGGGCTCTCTGCCTGAAAACATTCTCTGGCAGTGTTTTCTGGGCACAGGCTGGGGAATTAACCCCCAGAAGCAACCCTTAGCTAATAAGAGATGAGTTGGTAGGCAAATCCTCCAGCCTCCTCACCCCACAGTGAGGAGTTATGACGTGGGTCTCTAAGAGGTCTCAATGGGTCAGAGCCCCAGCTATCTGCAGCTGGAAGTTTCTCATTTATGCCCCTTAACTGGCTTGCCTCCCTTCCCTGTCTCAATTTCCAGTTTTGTCACCATGAGTTCTCATCACTTCCAAATAAACACTTGTACCGAAATCATGGTGTTGGGCTTATGAGGAAACCAAAATAAGACCCGAGAGACCTCTGTGTCTTTTCCTGCCTGAACTGGAATATCTAGAAGGTAGAAGGGGTAGCGTCCTATAACTGGTTGTTCTGGCCAGGATGGAAGAACTTCTGGGAGCCAGAGCCTTCTCTGCTCTCCTTTGTTGGCAGGTAGACAATGTTGGTCCACCCGGGGTTTTATCTTCTCCAGGGTGGGAGATACAGCAGCACGATGTAAACAAAGTAAGAATCACTTTGGGGAAATTGGATTGAACCAGAGACCTAGCATTTGACTTGGTGGTAATAAAGGTTCTAGTTCTCAGGCCATGGAAATGACCCCTCATTGAAATTCCAGGCCATGTTTGTGGGTCACAGCCTAAGTGCATCAGCTGGGTCCTGATGGGAGGTTCAAAGCAGCTGGCTAGTTTGCGAAGGTGAGGTGCTTGCAGTGCCAAGAGCTGGGCTACGGTGGGGAGAGGGTGTGATGGAGATACTCCGTGGTGCCGACCAAGAGTACATAGTCCCTTTCCCTTGAGAAATTTGGTGTCTCCATTCCTTTTGTGTGGCTGGATTAGGCCAGGCAATGCCAAATCCCAGTGCACAGTGGCTTTGTTTCTCTAGCGCATAGAATGTTAGTGGTGTCATAGGCTTGAGCCCATCTTGAACTGGGTTCCCAACCAAAGGACACTGACTTCACTCCTCTTCTTGTCAAATTGGAGATTAATGTGACTTATCAGATGTTTTTTCTTGCTTTATTTTTACATGGCACAGCTCAGGGGAAACTGTCCCTTGTCCCTTAGCCTCAGGCAAGTTCATGAAACAGCCTGAGGCTGGAGCATTAAGCTGCCCCGTCTATAGAGCATCACTTTGACCTCTGGCCCCTGCTGCTTGGTAACCAATGTAGGGCCCAGCTCAGGTCTGTGGAATTGGCAGGGACAGGAGGCAAAGAGGAAGGGGAAGGAAAGTGCCCTTCTGTAAGGAGTAGTTTTTATTTGGGAAATAGAAGGTGGTCCTTTCCTGGTCTGTTTCCATGTACTCTTCTGTGACCTTTCCTGCTACGGCACGCTTCCTTAGAGTACACTCCTTACAGTGTACCCCTATGCTGCCCTTCTCTGTGGTCTGGGCCTGTCTGCATTCTTTCGGAGGCTAAGAGTATTGGGAGGTAACCAGAGAGCTAATGGGCCAACATGTTGATAATGATCATAGCTATCGTGTCCCGAGTGTCGGTGACCACTCTGTGCCAGGCACTCTGCTAAGGACCATACAAGGATTATATTGCATAATCCTTTAATAATCCCAGAAATTGGGCACTATGATTATCCCTGTTTTTGAAGTAAGAAACCAAGGCACAAAAAGGTTAAGTAATCTTCCCAAGGTCACACAGTCAGTAAGACTTGGGGCCAGTACACAAAATCCATGTTTTTAACAAATATTTATTTAGCACCTACTGTGTACCAGGTGCTTATTCCAGGTGAACAAGACAGGCAACGCCCCTGTGCCCCTTCTACAAACTCTGTTATAGTGCCATGCAGAGAATTCAAATAAGCGGATGTGGTAGAGTTTCTAGGTGGCCACTTTAATCTGGGAGGTCAGGAAAGGCTTCTTGGAGGAGCTGACATTTAAGCTGCTATTTGAAGGACAGACAGCCAGACCCCAAAGGTGATGGCAAGGAGAAGTTCTGCAGAAGAACAGCTGGGGTGACAAAAGAGTCAAGGCAAGAACAGAAAGGAGAGGAAGAGCCAATCTCTAGGAGAGGAGGGAGAGGCTGGAGGGTCCCTTTTGGAGCCTCCCTGTTGTCATTCTTCATTTGATCAGGTCTTTTAAAACTCAAAGGGGCTCCGTGGCTTCCCTGTGGGAATTCAGGGGCCAAAGGGCCTTTTCAGCTTGTAATACCAGCCATATGGGTCACTATGTGACTGGGACCAGGGTGGGAGCCCAGGGCACACCCAGCCTGCTCCCTGGCTTGCTGCACTCTGACCTCATTGCGGAAGCGGGTGTGCTAGCGGGTGTGCTGTATGCTGGGAACCACCCAGAGATGTGGAGGCCCTGGGGCGGGGGGGTGGGGGGGTGGGGGGGGTGGTTTGTGGCAGGTTGATACTGTCTCCACCCCCTAGCAGGACAAGACCTGTGCAGCCACCTCTGGGCTTGGAGCCAGCACCTCTTATTAAAAAACAGCGGGACTGATTGCAATGATGTTTTGCAAAGGAAACAAGGGAGAGAACGTGACGTGGGCTGAGATTACGGCTCACAGCGTTTCAGGCCTGGGCCAGTTTCAATAGTGAAGGTTCGGACTCCTCCCAGAGAGTGTTTCCAGGAAACCTCAGGGTATGAAATTGTCGTGCCAGATGTTCTAGTGAAAGGAAAACCTCTGTTATTACTCCTGCAGGTGAGACAGCAGGAGTGAGTGTGAGAGCTCTGAGACTGTTACTGCATCTGGGGAGTTCTGGACGAATTCCATATGCCCTGTTTCCTTTCACTCTCTAACCCTTTTCCTCCCTGTGGTCTTTGGGCCCAATCCTAAACTGCAGAGGTAGCGGTCATCAAGAGGCGAGCAGCTGGGAGAGGGGATGGGCAGCCACCTGCAGGCAGCACGTTTCACGCACTAAGATTGATACTCCTGATGGGTGTAGATTGCGTGGCCAAGGCCAAGCTCGCTTTCTAGGTCCTGAGCTAGAATTCTGTGCTGTGGGGGTGGGGATGTGTGGCATGTTAAGCCATCAGCATCCCAGGGTGCTTGGATGGAACCCCTATCCCAAGAGAGACAGAGAGGGTGTGTTATTTTGAAAAACAAATGCCCCAAGAGAAGCAAAGGACATACCTGGGGTGGATGTGAAGAGCTATTAATCAAAACTCATTTGCCTTGGGTATGTTAGTCTGGAAAACTGTCATGTTCACAGCAGACCCAGGCCAAGCCTAGATTTTCCTTTATGTTCAAGTAAGACTTGATGTTCTAACAGAAATATTGCAATCTGGGCAGGAGTTAGGGTTTCAGTGGAGGGGGCTCTTAGTCTCCATGTTTTTGGTGATGGAGAGGACAGAGAATGTGTCACAGATTGGCATAGGGTCACATAGGGCCTTTATGTGTAGTGGTGCAGGTTGTACCCTGCACAGTGTTTGGTTTAGGGAGTGCATTTGGGGGCCAAGATCCAGCTAGCACCATTGGCAAAGCTGTTTGCCTGGTTTGCAGCTGTGTCAGCCCAAAGAAGAGACACATTTTAAAACTGGTTCTAGCAGGGTACTTGTTTCTAATTCCCAGAACGGTATCATTGTGTGAGTCTTTGTCATCTAAAAAATGTTTCTCATATTTCCCTTCTGTATACCTTCTCTCTCCATCTCCTTTTTCTCTCGCTCTTAGAACACTTTCCCAGATGTCTTCTGGGAAATTGATAGGTGTACATAAAACCAGTGTTCAGTGGTAGAATAAGTTTGGGAAATCCTAGTTTAACCACAGCTTTATTTGAATAGTAGGATTGATTGATTTCTTTCTTTCTTTCTTTCTTCTTTCTTTCTTTCTTTCTCTCAAGATTTTATTTATCTGAAAGAGAGAGAGAGCAAGCACAAGCTCATATTGGTGGAGAGGGACAGAGGGAAAGGGAGAAGCGGACTCTTCTGCCTGATGCAGGGCTCAATGCAGGGCTCGATCACAGGACCTTGAGATCATGAACCAAGCAGAAGGCAGATGCTCAACTGCCTGAGCCACCCAGGAGACCCTGGATGGTAGGATTTCTAAGAACATTTCATATGTGACCTATATAATGAATCTCTGAGAGGTCGTTGTGGTGAGCAGAATTTCCTAAATGTATATGGCCATGGAAGCATCTTGGAGGACTAATGTTCTGTGAACACATATACTGTGTTTTGTTTTGTTTTTGGTTTCAAGTTTTTATTTAAATTCTGTAGTTAACATATAGTATAATATTGGTTTCAGGAGTAGAATTTAGTGATTCATCACTTACATATCACACCCAGTGCTCGTCACAAGTGCCCTCCTTAATGCCCATCGCCCAGCTAGCCCATCCCCCCACCTACTTCCTTTCCAGCAGCCTTCAGTTTGTTCCCTGTAGTTAAGTCTTATGGTTTACCTCCTTCTCTTTTTTTCCCTGTTCCCCTATGTGTTCGTCTGTTTTGTTTCTTAAATTCCACATATAAGTGAAATCATATGGCATTTCTTTCTCTGACGGACTTATTTTGCTTGGCATAATAAACCTTAGCTCCATCCACATCATTACAAATGGCAAGATTTCATTCTTTTTGATGGCTGAATAATATCCCCCTCTGTGTGTGTGTGTGTGTGTGTGTGTGTGTGTGTGTGTGTATGTATGTATACACATACACACACACCACGTCTTCCTTATCCATTCATCAGTTGATGAACATTTGGGCTCTATCCATAGCTTGGCTATTGTTAATATTGCTGCTGAAAACTTTGGGGCACATGTGCCTCTTGAATCAGTGTTTTTTGTATTGTGTGGGCATGATTGCTAGGTCATAGGGTAGCTCTATTTTTCACTTTTTGAGGAACCTCCACCCTGTTTTCCAGAGTGGCTGCACCAGTTTGCATTCCCACCAACAGTGTAAGAGGGTTCCCCTTTCTCTGCATCCTCGCCAATGTCTATTGTTTCCTGACTTGTTAATTTTAGTCATTCTGACAGGTGTGAGGTGACATTTCATTGTAGTTTTGATTTGTATTTCCCTGATGATGAGTGTTGCGGAGCATCTTTTCATGTGTCTGTTAACTATCTGGATGTCTTCTGTAGAGAAATGTCTAGTCATGTCTCCTGCCCATTTCTTAACTGGACTATTTGTTTTTTGGATGTTGAGTTTGATGAGCTCTTTATAGATCTTGGATACTACTCCCTTATCCGATATGTCATTTGCAAATATCTTCTCCCATTCAGCTGGGTGCCTTTTAGTTTTGTTGATTGTTTTCTTTGCTGTGCAGAAAGCTTTATATCTTTTTTTTTTTAAGATTTTATTTATTTATTTGAGAGAGAGAAATCACAAGTAGATGGAGAGGCAGGCAGAGATAGAGAGAGGGAAGCAGGCTCCCTGCTAAGCAGAGAGCCCAATGCAGGACTCGATCCCAGGATCCTGAGATCATGACCTGAGCCGAAGGCAGCGGCTCAACCTACTGAGCCACCCAGGCGCCCCAGAAAACTTTATATCTTGATGAAATCCCAATTGTTCATTTTTCCTCTTGTCTCCCTTTCCTCCAGAGATGTGTCCAGCAAGAAGCTGCTACTTCCAATGTCAAGGAGGCTGCTGCCTATGTTCTCTTTTAGGATTTTGTTGGCTTCTTATCTCACATTTAGGTCTTTCATCACTTTTAAATGTATTTTTGTATAGGGTGTAAGAAGGTGGTTCAGTTTTATTCTATTGCACATCACTGGCCAGTTTTCTTGACAGCATTTGTTGAAGAGATTGTCTTTTTCTCATTGGATAGTCTTTTCTATTTTGTTGAAGATTAGTTGACCGTATAATTGTGCAATCCATATAATACTGTTTTAAATGATCCATACTGCATCCCATAGATTTTTAGTTAGGATTGCTCTGGAAGCATGCCATTGTTTGTTTTTATCAGTTGGGGGCCTAGGATAAATGTCAACTAATAGCCTTGACTTTCCAGTGGAGTCATGGTCTCCTTGGTGAAGGAGACAGCATTCTTTTCTACAAGCACCGCTTAAATATTCGAGGGTACACAAAGCATTTAGCATGTGGGAGGACATCTTCTTGGATGGATGATGGGGGTTTAATAGCCAGTTATCCTTGTTATCCTCCATAGATGGGATTCTTCAAGCATAAACAACAAAACGGCTCCCTAGGGAGCTGAGGATTTTTGGTGCTATCATTCAAAAAAGAGAGTAAGAAGAGGTTGTAGAGAAAGGAACTTATTCTTAAAAACCCACAGGTTTGGGGCACCTAGGTGGTTCAGTGGGTTAAGCCTCTGCCTTCGGCTCAGGTCATGATCTCAGGGTCCTGGGATCAAGTCCCGCATCAGGCTTTTTGCCTCGCAGGGAGCCTACTTCCTCCTCTCTCTCTCTCTCTGCCTGCCTCTCTGCCTACTTGTGATCTCTGTCTGTCAAATAAATAAATAAAATAATTTTTAAAAAACCCACAAGTTTTAAGTTTGTTAGCAATAAGGAATCATCCAGAAAATATCTGATTACCTCTTTGACATGAGTCTTCCAATATGGAGAAAAGTCTACTACCCACCACCAAACAAGCAAATGGACAAGCAAACATAAAGACGTTCTGTGCTTCTCTGTTGCTTTCCCATGCACTAGAATCTCTTTAAGACCAAGAGAAGTGTATTAAAGACTAAAGAGTTTCTGTTCAGACCAGTGGACCACAGGTCTCCTTGTGGCCCTAGGGGGTGAAAAGGGTCTGGCTCCCAAATTGCTCCCGACATCACTGGCACCGCTCTCTGCTCCACTGGCCACAGATGGTTAGAGCCAACCTTAAGTCCAGCTCAGTGTGGAATTTGAGAATGTGTTTTGTAGGCACAGTTACCACATCTTGAAAGCTGAGAATGAACAGGTTTTCCAGCAGCTTCTAGGTCAGGAAGGATGCTGATAAGCTTCCCACTCACTGAAGTATTATGGTCCCATGGATTATCCATTCTAAGTCTAGACAGACCTGTTATTTTGTTCATTCAACTTTGTGGTTCATGCAAACTGGAAGCATCCTGATGTAGAAAATCACTTGAAAATATAGCAACTGCTACTATTTTTGCTGAATGTATTATTTTGGTTTGTTCTGTATGGATCTATAACTAGCGCCCGAATTAAAAGGACATCACAGAATCATAATAATCAGGCACACCAGTGAGATGTTATTTCTGCTTCTGTGCTTAGAGAAGGGAAGATTCGTTACATTGATTGGAAAAGCAGAGAATTCAAATGCAAATCCCCTTGTCTACATGTGGGATTAGAGAAGGTGTACATTAGAACAATTTGAATACCCGTTTAAATTTGACTGTATTTGTCTTCCCAGATTTTACTCCCATACATCCTTGTTGTGTTTGCCAGCCAGATAATAAAGAACTTGGTGAGCTTTAAAAGTAATTTCCCTTTTTGTACCCTGAGCTGGCCTCATGGAAGAAGTTCCATAGATTTATGAGTAGAATGACCATATGTTTTGGCTTTCCCAGACAGTCCTGGTTTATGTTGTTGATGGATTAATGATTGTTAATTATTTTTAGTGCCCACTTTCACTCTCCTAACTGTCCTATTTGGATGATAAATTATATGATTTCTCTACTCACGAGTGGGAGAAGTGGGTAGGTGGAAGAAATACCACAGTTGGTACATCTCCCCTTTTAAATCATTTTGGCAACCACCATCATTGAAATAATACACACATATACATTTATTTCTATAGTCATTAACTTTAGGCACTAAAGTTAAAGTATGTATTAATTCCCTACTGCGTAAAAAGAGGTGAATGGAACATTGTTCACATAAAGAGTTTCCTCCACTTACATCACCCTTGCTCCCTCCTAGCTTTAGCCAATCATTATACTACTTTCACATTGCCAAGATTTACATTTGTTAGTTGCAAGTGTATTCTGTTGCATAATTGCAGTCAAGACTTCTTTTTTTTAAAAAGATTATTTATTTATTTATTTGACAGATAGAGATTATAAATAGGCAAAGAGGCAGTCAGAGAGAGGAGGAAGCAGGCTCGCTGCTGAGCAGAGAGCCTGATGCAGGACTCGATCCCAGGACCCTGGGATCATGACCTGAGCTGAAGGCAGAGGCTTTAACCCACTGAGCCACCCAGGCACCCCGAATTATACATTTTAAATGGGGGATTTTATGGTATATGAATTATATCTCAATAAAGCTGTTACTATTTTCTTTTTTTTTACCAACCTGAGGTGGAAGTAATTAAAATTATGAATGAGGTTAAGCATCTTTTCCTTTGCATAGCAGAAAATTTTTTTTTTCATATCTTTGATTCACTTAAAAATGGGGTTGTTGGTCTTTTATTCACTGATTCATAAAAGTTCAAGTTTGGTCTCATATATGTTGCAAATATTCCATGTTGCTGTTTGACTTTTGACTTTATTCATGTTCTTTGTCCATCAGAAAATGTTAATTTTTATTGAGATTAATATATCATTTATTCTTTATGTGTTTGGTGTTTCATGTTGTGGTTTTTTTTTTAAGATTTTATTTATTTATTTGACAGAGAGAGATTACAGGTAGGCAGAGAGGCAGGCAGAGAGAGAGAGGAGGAAGCAGGCTCCCTGCTGAGCAGAGAGCCCAATGTGGGACTCGATCCCAGGACCCTGAGATCATGACCTGAGCCGAAGGCAGCGGCTTAACCCACTGAGCCACCCAGGCGCCCCTCATGTTGTGATTTTAAAGGCCATTTTAACCCTATCATCAGCTTCAAGATGACTTTTTTAAAGAAGCATCCATGCTTTCTTTTGGTATATTTGTGGTTTATTTATTTAGTTTTTAAGGATTTTATTTATTTTTTTGACAGATAGAGAGAGATCACAAGTAGGCAGAGAGAGAAAAGGAAGCAGGCTCCCCACTGAGCAAAGAACCCGATGCAGGGCTTGATCCCAGGGTCCTGAGATTATGACCTGAGCTGAAGGCAGAGGCTTAACCCACTGAGCCACCCAGGCACCCCATATTTGTGGTTTATTTTTAAAATGTTTAATGTTTTATCCATTTGGAATGGGAATAAAGTATAAAAATCTAGTCTATTTTCTCCCAGATGGTTGACCAGCTGTCCCACCATCATTTAATGATTAATATATCTTAGCAGCTTCTATGAAAAAGTAACTTCTATCATGTATTAGACTCCCATATGTGTTTGGTTCTACACCCTTTATTCTGTTTCAGTGATGTTTCTGTCAGTTCATTCATCAAACTCTTTTATTGTTGTAGCTTTATAATCAATTTAAATCATGGTAAAGTTCTTGTTCTTTTTGCTTTTATTTGGGAATTTTCTTGGCTTGTTTCTTACATTTATTTTTTTAATAGGTGACATTAGTTTAAATGATCAAGTTCCAATAAAAAATTCATTGTGTTTTATTTGATAGCATGAAATTTACACATTTAATTAGGGGGCTATTCCCTATATGGTTAAAGATGCCCTCTTTTTTGGTTTCCTTCTACTTCCTGATACTCCTCTTTGTCTCCTTTACTCTTGTTTGATGGTCCCCAGAGTTGGGTTATTGGTTAGGGGGACTGTAAAATTCATTGTTTAAACTAGGATGCCTTTTGAAATTAAACAAGTTGCTATGGATAATTATATTAGGACAACAGGTGTAAACCAGGACTGTCCTGGGCAATCTGGGTTATATGGTGTTCCGAATCGTTGGTCCCTTCCCAATTTATAATTTTTTTCCCTTTTGTGACCTTGGACATTGCTATTATATCAACTACATTTCACATGTTAATGATTCCCAAATTTGCATCCAACTTGATCCACTTCCCAGCCCTTTGCCAGACGTCTCATCCCCGTGCCCCACGTCATCTCAAACTCAAGTTGGATTCCGCTTCCCTTTATAACTGGGTCCTCTGCTTCTTTAGCAGTGAAGTGAGCCTCTAGTCTTTTGAGTTACAATCTGGAACTCATCCCTTTCCCATATTGCCCCGATTGGTCTCCAGATCCAGAATTATTACTGAAATCGTTTCTAAATCCAGTCCCACTTCCTGTTGCCACTGTCTTCTCTTTATTAGGATCCTCTCACAAGTCTCTTTTCTGGATTATTACAGTGGCTTCCTTTCTGGTCATCCTGCCCCAAGGCTTTCCTTACTTTAGGCTCCTATTAGAGTGACAGCGTAATCCTGATTTTGTTATTCATGCGCTGAAAGATTGGTGCGAGCACCACCTCTCCAAACCCTTACCATGCTGTGCAAGGCCTTCACAGCCTGGCTCTGTCCTCCAGGGTAAGTTCTTACCTCTTCTGATACAAATGCCCCTAGTCAAACTGAAAGTCATTCCATCTCCCACGTTATATATACCATGACATTTCCCCAACTCTAACTCTGCACAGACTGAGCTCACTAAAATACCCTTTCTGCTCTCTATCTTTTCCCCCAAAACCAGCTCCCTCAGACACTGAGGTCAAGCCTTGCCTCCTCTGTCAAGCCTTCCCTGATTCTCTCAGGCAGTGAATCCTCTTTGCCACACTTCTGCAACTCCCCTTCCCCTGCTCACCCACTCCTCACCTGGCGACTCCCTCTCTGTGTACATGTCTCCCTCACTCTCTCTACTGGTCACTTCTTAAGCGCATGCACTATTTCCCCAGAGCCTGGTACTTAACAGATGTTCAATCAATTTTTGTTGGCTAAACCCATGAAATATACTGTGAGTGGTGGTTTGTGACTTCTTGTGGTTATTTGGAAATTCCATCTGGAATGCAGCCCAGGGCAAGCTTGCTTATTTTTAATATTATAAATTGCAACAATAAATTCAAATTATTAATAGTAGAAATTATGGAGAACCTGCTTTATTTAGGTATTATTATAGGCCCCTGAAGGGGCATTTTCTCCTTTAATCTTAAAAATAATCTATCAAGATATGTTTTTCTCTAGCCATTTTATGATTAAGGAAGCTAATACTGAAAGTGGTTGAGTAACTTTTCCTAAGAGCAGTAGCTAGTAGATAGAAATACAACCAGCTATATTTGACTTCAGAATTCACAGTCTTTTCCAAGTTCATTTTCCCTCCTAATGATTTTTTGGGATCATATTTCTTCCTCACCTTCCCTAACCTCCCTTGTTTTCTCTTCTCCTTATCTCTTTTCAGAGGCCTGTTCTGAGCAGCCCACCAGTAGGGCTACCCTTTCTGATTCATGACTCCCCCCCCCCCACCACCACCCCAGGTAGTCCCCAGCACTTTCAGGCCATTAAAGGGTCGCCTGTTACTGCCATCCAAGGTAAGAATGAGCTAATTTGAGCATGAAATCTGTGTATCGAGATAAGTTCTTGATATTTCTCCTAGTTGAACTGTGTGTTGGGGGCTAGGTCTTCCTCTTCCCTCATCTCAGCATTTGCCTCTCAACTCCTTATTCTGCATCTCCATCTCCATCTCCCTGGGTTTTTCTTTCTCCATTTAGGCCTTTCTTCAGAAATTTCCCTATAGAGCAGAAAGGAAAAGAGATGTTCTTGATTTGATTTTGATGCTGGATGTGAAGGCAGAGGATAGAAGAAGGTACCAGCTCAGAATACAACAATGTTAAGAAAGGGGTGGTGATGAGAAATCCTGAAACACTTGGGGTCATTTTTTGGCCCTTTTCCCTAGAAGAGGATGAGAATCAGTGGGTTGGAGCCAGCTCCAAATCCAAGTTCAGTGATCTCATTTTGGTCCTTTGAAATGAGCTATGAGGCAAGTGTGTACACGGTGGAGATGACACCCATCCCAGACCTTCCTGGAGAGCTGGTTGTTCAACCCTTCCCAGTGAATCATAGGGGTTCCCACTGAGTCCTGCATCATTACAGCTGGGAGGCCTGGATTATAATGTCTCTGTAATAGATTTTCTGTAAAACGCCCATTTGTTCCACTTCCCTTCCCTAGACTTATTCCGCTGGGTGAGGTCTCAGAGGCTCTGTACCAGATGTTAGGGGTAGAGGGTTCTGATCCACGCTGTTCTGTCTGCCTGGAACTGTCCCCGCAGATAGCAGCATGGCCCACATTCCCTCTCCTCCTCCAGTCTGTGTTTCAAGCTCTGCATCTCAATGAGGCCTTTTCTGACTGCCCACAAGGCCTGTGACCTGCTCACACCCCTGCCACTGTACTTCCTGTCTCACTCTGTGCTTCACTTTTATTTGCCACGTCCCTTATCATCGTCCAACATACCATGCACTTTGCTTATTGATCATGTTTATAGTGTGTCCCCCTTCTGGCGTGTGAACTCCTCCACCTTACAAATCCTTGTTTTGTCCCCTGGTGTATCCCAAGCACCTAGCATAGTGTCTGGCCTATGCAAGTGCTGAATGAGTATTTGTTGAGGGAATCAAATGGACAAACCATCCTGTCTCTAAACAAATTGGTGGAAGGTCCAGTTTGTCCTTGCATGGGTCCTGCCCTACTCTGAAGGCCTTCCTTGGGAGTCCTCTGAGCATGCAACTGGAGGCCTCACAGTTATAAGTGGTCGCCCAAAGGATGACAGTGGAGACAGATTACTGTCTGCTGCTGGTTCTGCCCCTGTATGCTTACCATCTTGGTGTATCTGCTCAAGGCTTTTCAGCAAGAAATAAACCCAGGATAATGCAGCCAGGTGGTGGACAAGGGGAAAAGGACAGGCTCCACGACTGAATGGACACCAGCCTCTCACCTTCTTGTTCTCCTGGCTTGGTTGGACAGATCTCCTCTGGGCAGTGGTGCTGTTACAGTATGTTTACGTGATGCCCAAGGACAGACCACAAAGCAGTGGGCTTGAGGACATCTCTGGGCTGAGTTTTTCTCTCTTCTTTTTGGACTAAAGGAGTAGAACAATGGAATTCCTTTTTTTTCTCTTTTCTCATTTCTTTTCTCTCTCTCTCTCTCTCTCTCTTTTTTTTTTTTTTTTTTTGGTTTGGGCAGAAGGTGTAGAATGGCAACTCCGGTCTTCTAATCTGCAAAATAACGATATATTTGGTTTTATTTTGTGAGATTTTCACTAGGCTCAAAAGGGAAAATAAACAGTAAAGTCATACTTGGAAAGTGCAAAGAAGTTTTCCAAAGTAAAAGGCATTGTATTGAGTGTAATAAATCCCTTATAAAAACCAACCACATTATCTAAACTTGAATTCATTTTTCCTACCAGGAATTACCTTCATAGGGAGGGAATGAAGTAGGAAGGAAAGGAAGGAAGAATGGAAGAAGAGAAGGAAGGAAAGAAGGAAAGAAAGAGAATAACAAGAAACAGAAGAGACTTCACCAGACAGACTCTGCCCTTGTTAGCGCACAACATTAATGCATTTCCATTATTAAAATGAGGGTTGAAACTGCCCCTCAGGCTTGGCTAATGGCATGGTTATGCCATAAAAAACCATTGTTCTCTGTGAATAAAATGCTGCTTTTGAAAGACAAGGGATTCTTATAGCACCAGGGAAGATCAGTTATTAATTGATATCTGGAAAATGAGATTCACCTCATGGGGGGAAATGATTGGCTTCCAAAGAGCTGCATCTGTGACTGCAAGTAAAACTAGTGACTGCACAGTTTTATGTACCATGTTCCCTCCTTGTTTGTGGCTTACTTTCTGTGGTCTCAGCAACCCGCAGTCAGTCGTGATGTGGAAACATGATCCTCCTTTTGACAAAGCTTCAGGTCAGTAGTAGCCTGAAGCTACATCACAATACCTGTGCCATTCTCCTCACTCCATCTCATCATGGAGGCATTTTATCATCTCACAGCATCACAAGGAGAAGGGTAAGTGTGCACAATTAAGATATTTTGAGAGACTGCATTCACATAACTTTTATTACGGTATATTGTTATAATTGTTCTATTTTATTATTAGTTATTATTCATCTTATACTGTGCCTAATTTATAAATTAAACCCTATCATAGGTATTATGTGTAGAAATCCACTGTTTTAGCCATTCATTAGGGGTCTTGGAATGTATCTCCCCGTGGATAGTGGCGGGGCTCCTGTATCTATGAAACACCTCTGACACAAAAGGCCCACCCAGTTCTAGTATGGTTTTATAGAGAAAATGTTAAAATAAGATGGCAAGGAGAATCAACATCCATCCATTTAACCGTTCATCCACCCACCCACGCATCTGTCCATCCATCCATCCATCCGTAATGGTTAAGAGGAGGAACTCTGGATCTTGGATGTGAATTTCACCTCTACTTCTTAATAGCCATATGATTTGTCATTAAATACCCATCTGTAAGCACAGTGTCCATGGTTGCATACTATTCCTTGAACTAGATATAGACATCCTTTAGTACGGTGATTTTTAAATTTTAACCTGTGTCAGAATCACCTGAAGGGCTTGTTAAAAAAGATTATGGGACCCTCCTCTAGAGTTTTCAATTGATGAGGCCTGAGACACATCCTGAGAATCTGCATTTGTAACACGCTCTCAGGGCGCTGATGCTGCCCGTTGGGAACCACACTTTAAAGGCCACTGCCTTAGTATATTGAATAATTTAGTTAAACTTTTGAATATTCAGATTGTTTCAGGAAGCCTCTGGGCAACCAGAATTCTTACCAGTCACTGAGAGATAAGTGTCTTAGTGTATCAGGTAAATGAGGAAAGAGATTTAGACAATGTCTAAGACCCCTCGGTCACATACCTATTAAGCATTGCTTTCGATCCTCCTAGCCTCACCTGTGTCGTGCTCTGGCTACTGCTGTGGGGACCGGTTGAGAGAGAGCACTCAGACCAGCTTCGGGCAGGTGCAGTGAGCCCTGCCTCACCTCAGGCCCACCCCTTTCATTCCTTAACACTCACCCTCGGGCTCAGCTTGGGATTCCTCAGATATTTGCTGGGCTGGCAGGTGGCACCATCCAAGGCAGTTTATGTTCCCCCACCTCCCTCTCAGGCTGGCAGACTCCATAAAGCAGCCTTTACCCCTCTCCCAGGCGGTCCCTGGGGTCACGCTGTCCAATCAAGTGCTGGCTTTCAAAACTCTCTGTCTCATTGGGGTACAGATGGCCTTTCTTTTCACTACATCTGTATCTTTGGGGTAAATACCCAGTAGTGCAATTGCAGGGTCATAGGGAAACTTTATTTTTAATTTCTTGAGGAATCTCCACATTGGTCGCCAAACTGTGGAAAGAACCAAGATGCCCTTCAGCGGACAAATGGATAAGGAAGATGTGGTCCCTATACACTATGGAGTATTATGCTTCCATCAGAGAGGATGAATACCCAACTTTTGGTTGGTGCAAAAATAATGAATACTGTTAGCTGAAAATAAATAAAAAATAAATTTAAAAAAACAAAAACAAAAAAACCTCTGTCTCAGGCTCTGCTTTGGGAGGCACCTGGTTTGGGCAATCCTTTTCAGTGTAAAGTTCAAGTTTTCTGACTGCTTTCTTACAATTGCTTAGTGAGAGAAAGGCAGAAAGCAAGAAGAGTTCTAAAATTGGAATAGGTTGATCAGATTTTAGGAAGTCTGAGAACTCTCTCAAATTGTTTCTTTTTTTTTTAATTTTTATTTATTTTTAAAATTTCTTTTCAGTGTTCCAGAATTCATTGTTTATGCACCACACCCAGTGCTCCATGCAATACATGTCCTCCACAATACCCACCACCTGGCTCACCCAACCTCCCACCCCCCACCCCTCCAAAACCCTCAGTTAGTTTCTCAGAGTCCACAGTCTCTCATGGTTCATCTCCCCCTCCACTTTCCCCCAACTCCCTTCTCCTCTCTATCTCCCCATGAATGCTAAATTGTGTGCATGCCTACATTTTTTTTTTCTTTCTGAAAGAAGTCCATTGCATTGAACAGATCATCAAAGTAAACAATCAATAACATGGAGAGAAGGAGGAGAAGGAAAGAAAGGAGAATTTTGGGTTCTAAGGTAGTGTTTGCGAGAGTAGACGGAGATGGGAAACCTGGGTATAGATGCTGAGTAGCTAGAGAGGGGTGGCATGAGGGAGAGGAAAGAATAAAAAAAAAAAAAAAAAAAAAAAAAAAAAGAAGTAGGAGTAAGTGGAAAACACATTTCTCTGATTTTACCGCTGGACCTAGCTGGAAAGCTGCCTCTGGCATTCACTGCAGGCTTTTACCCACTCTTCAGAGAGCTGATGCTGACAAGTGGGATCTGAAGGAGATCAGGAAATCAAGGCAGTTGCAGAGACAAGTGGGATCTCCTGATTTGTTGAAGAAGGGGATTGACATTAAGGATTTCTAAAGAACTTTTAGCAAGAAAATACTTGCTTCCTCTAGTTCATGACCTTATGGTTGACTTTTGATGGCTTTTCTCTTGGTAAAACGGAGCATTTTTGGTTTTGCCACAAGTGCAGGAACCCCAGCCCAGTCCTTACCTAGGGCCTACCTAAGTAGCCCTCACCACCTGAAGGGTCACACTGGAGTGAAAATTATGTTAATTGGATTTAGGGGCAGTGTGCCTTTGGAGCAAGCAAACTAGAGAGTCAAAATCTAGTTTACATAGTGATAAGAGTTGAAAAATGATGCTTTCTAATGAACAAAATGCCTGCAACTCATCTGGCTTAATATTAGCATAAAAGTGTTGATCACATTGGCATACAGTTAGAACACTAGGTGAATTTGCCTCTAAAAATGCACTGAAGCAGAGGTCTCTCTCCATTTTTGATTTCTATGTACTTTTTAGGTATTTTGACAGGTCTGAAAGCAGAAACGAGAATCTGATTAAAGACCAATGTTTGACCTTATTCTAGTGGTTGGTTATTTTATTTGCTTGGTGAGAGCTGTGGAGAGTGAGAAGGGAAATCCCAGCTGATCTGTGATATAGCAGCTCATGGTGACATTGACTGGAAGATCCTGGCTCAGGCAGGACTAATTTTCCCCCCTCCCACCTCCTCGCAAAGTGGGGGCCCAACAGCTCCAAGATGACCAGACTCCTGCAAGCTTCACAGGATGGTTTAGAAATGAAAGGTTTATTTTCATAATGCTGCCCACCTTCTTTGATTTACTTCTGCTCACCACTAGTATTGATAGGTTCTTTAACCTCAGATTTCTTTGGCCTTCTCAATTTTCCCCTCCATCTTCTATTAAGACAGTGAGGTCATGATCAGATGTGCATGTGTGCATGTGTGTATGTGTGTAAGGTTATTGTGCATTTGTATGTGGATATTCACTCATAATTCACACTAGCCCAAAGTGGAAACCACCCAAATGTCCATCAACCGATGAATGGATAAACAAAGATGGTATAGCCACATGATGAAATATTACTGAGCCATAAACTGGAATGAAATACTGACATGCTATGATATGGTATGAATCATGAAAACATTATACTAAGTGATAGAAGCCAGACACAAGAGGACAAACATTTCATGATTCCATTTATATGAAGTATCCAGAATAGGTAAATCCATAGAGATAGAAGGTAGATTGGCAGTCACTAGGAGTCAGGGAAGGAAAGGGGATGGGGAGTAATGACTTAATGGGTATGGACTTTCTTTTCAGGATGATGAAAAGGTTTTGGAACTTGGTATAAGTGGTGCATACACAACACTGTGAATTAAATGCCAATGTAACTGCAAACTGTAAACTTTAATTTGTTAAACTTTAATTGTAAAACTGTAAACTTTAAAATGGTTAAGTGTTATGTGAATTTCACCTCTGTAAGAGCGAAAACCAGTGCTTCAAAACTATCATCCTAGTCCAGGTGAGAAGTTCTGATAGCTTGGACCAACGTGGTGCTTATGAAGGTAGAAGGGAGCAGATGGAGCCAAGAGATATTTAGAAGTAATTGTAAAAAACTAATGACCAACCATCACATCAGAGGAGCCCCTCTGTTGGTATCAAAACAAAGGGAAACAAGAAAATAAGAAGAATTCTTCTCCCAGGGCAGGGGGCAATTATAGCTAAATTTCTTACATTAGGCACTTGGAACTCCTTGATTTTATAGGTACAAGCACAGTAAGATATTTTATATTGGCAGGCACTGGCAGCTGTGATATAGCCAGGAATTTCAGGCTTCATGGGAGTGTGCTTATTGGTCACTTTTCCAGCATCTTGTGTCTGAGAAGACTTTCTAGAAGTGAGGAACAGATATACCAGAGATATCATCCAGCTCCGGATGGTCACACCACACCCACGAGAAGGCTCAGCTTAATGTGCAGTTGGTACAGAGGAATCAATAAGATTATTGAAACCGGAAGGAAAAGTCTATGGCGTGTTTTCCCTGAGTACTCGCAAGAAAGGTCAAATGAAAGGAAACGGTTCTAAGACTACATGTAATTAGACAAGGAGAATTCTCTGCTTCCCTCATCCCCGTATGAAGCCTCTCCAAGGTTAGCTTTGGCGATATAGATTTAGTTTCCACAATAGTAGATACTTGTCTTAAGCATCTTCTGTTATTATTGTAAAAACTAGATTAATGGGGCATTGACCGTCCGTGGAACAGTCTAGCAGAACCCATTAATCTGAACCCATCGCATCTGAAATTGTTCCAAAGTCTGGTTTCCCTTCGCTATCTTATTATCTTACTCTGTAAAAAAGATTACTATTAAAAAAATTTCCAAAGCAAGGAAGATCCCAGTCGTTATTTTTATCATGAATTAATCTCCTTCCCGGGAGATTGAAGGCCCTCTGGGTGGGACTTGCTGCTAATATCATCATCCTGAGTGTACAATTATCTTCTAATAAGCACAGTCTCCCATCCCTGTTGCTTAATAGCTTAATTATATTACCTAGGACAAAGGCTGGCCCAGGCCTAGTTAAAGACAGTTCTGACAGTAAACCCTAGCTGGCCACCAGGAGCAGGACAACACTTATGGGAAGGGAATGATAAGTGGACATGTGTCTTGAGCCTTCTGTGTCTCTTTTGCTTGTAAAGCACTTTTCCCTAGGCCCAAGGACTGTCATTCCCAAGGGCACTGGCACCTGCCTCATGTAGACTCAAATATAAATGGTGGGATGTTCCTGACTTCTGCCATTACATGTATGTTAAATAGTGATATTAGGTGGGGTAATGATCACACAGTAGAATGAACCAGAAAAACCAGTTAAGAAACTTAAATATATCTAAGGAAAAAATGATAGGACAGGGATTTTCAAAGTACAACCTTGGAAAGTTTTGCAGAAAAGATTTTTCTTTCTTTGAGTTTTTTAAATTACCAAAGTAACACATAAATACATCATAATTACAAAAATTTTAGTTGCCACAGATGTAGTTAATTATTTACATCCAATCCCAGTATAGCGGTCATCCTTTATTCTCCCAACCCCTGTGTCATCCCAATCACTTCACTAAGAATAGAATTCCTGAACACAAATGAAATTGTTTATACCTTACTTAATATGCACTGAAGCAATTTGGGCCTGGTTTGAACTTACCACAAGCTGAATTTTTTTTTTTTAAACTTCATGTTATTCCACTGTAAAGAACCCCTGCCTTAATGTTGGCATAGAATTATATAAAACCTTGAAACTTTCAAAAGAATAGTAATGAAAAACAGTGACATAGTTAGACCATTGAAGTCATTAAAGTTTAAATGGAGAAAGGAATCTGACTCTTAGGTCAAAGAGACATAATAGCATCCAGCCTGTGAAAACAAGAGCAAAGCTTTGGGGTTATCAGCTCCCATTTTATGGATAAGGAAACTGAGGTCTTTCCAAGATAAATACTTTCTCAACATTGGTATTCCTGCTGTGTATTTATTATCCCTGACATTTTAAGTGCTGGCTTTTATCAAAGAAATTAATTTTCTTTTACCTATTTGATTGACTTGGCTTCATCACTCCTTTGACCTAATACACTTAGCTAATTCACTTAACAGACATTGCTGGAGAAACCACTGTGGTCAGGACCTCGGAGGACCAAGTGGGGAGCCAAGGTCTTTCCCCTCAAGGAGCACCAAGTTCACAGTGATGGATGGTATTAAAGTCCCATAATACAAACAAAAACACATTCTTAATTTTATACTTTGAGGGTTTTTTTTTTTTCCTGCCTTTAATTGTCTCCCCATTCCTTTCTATCCCTTTAATTTCCTTTATGGCATTAACTATCTTTTCAGACTAGTATTCCATGCTGATTCTCCCTTCTGTGTCCTTTTTAGGCTTATAATTAAGGTACCAAAATTTTAGAAGTTGATTCTTTATCAGTCAGGATAGGCAAAGTTACTCTTGAGTAACAAACACCCTCCAAATACCTGTAGTTTTGCATATTAAAATGTATTTCTCATTCACATGAATCTCCCTTGTAGGTCAACAGGGAGCCTTTGTGGAATCTGGGCTGCTAGAGGCCCTGTCTTGATATGCACTTCCATGGGAGGGAGGTGGGAGCTGAGTGCTACTAATTAAATGCCTTCGTGGAAAAAAGAGAAGTGACACCTATCACTTATTTACATCCTATGGCAGTAAACCAGTCACATGGCTACATCTCTTCAGGGGATGGAGAAGGGCAGTGCTCCTCGGGAGTGTAGGAAGAAGGAGAATCTGGATACTTTTGAACATACAAATGGTTACCACAGTTATATAGTCCTAATTAATATGCTAGCATTTCCAGTATGTTCATCTTAACTTGACCAAATTATAAGAATTGTGAAGGTAAATGACTGCGACCTCCTCATTCTGTAAAACCTTAGTGTCCACCAGAGGGCACAAAACCAGACAGTACATTTACGTTTGACCTGAGATTTTTGTGAAATTCTGTTTAATTAAGCCCAGTTTATGATATTTTCAGATTTTGGCCTTACCATATGGATTAGAAGCACTGGAGAAATCTGAGCCTGGTTTGTATTCCTTGCCAGAAGAACCAAATGACAGGGTCCCAGGCAGGAAACTCACTGAGGCCTTTTCTAATTCCCGGACCTGTCTAAATATCCCCAGTGATCATCAGTCACTTAACACCACTCCCAAACACTGTCATTTGCTCAGCCTAAAACAAACCAGGCAAAGTGACAACTCGTATTTATCAAGTATCAGGAGGGCACATTCCAGGTGATCTTTGAGACTCATTCTGAGCTTCTTTAAAGTTTCTTTCAAGGAAGATGTCAATTATTATTTTATTATTATTAATATTAATAGTAATGATTAATAATTATTACTATTATTTAAATTTAAGTTAGTTAATATATAGTGTATTATTAACTTCAGAATTTAGTGATTCTGGGGCTGAATTTAGTGATTCATCTGCAGACAACACCCAGTGCTCATTACATCAAGTACCTTCCTTAATGCCCATCACCCAGCTACCCCTTCCCCCTACCCACTTCCCTTCCAGCAACCCTCAGCTTGTTCCTCTAGCCAAGAGTCTTTGATGGCTTGCCTCCCTTTCTGTTTTTATATTACTTTATTTTTCCTTCTCTTCCCTATGTTCATCAGCTTGTTTCTTGTTCTTGTTTCTTTAATTCCACATATGAGTGAAAGCATATGGTATTTGTCTTATCTGACTGACTTATTTCTCTTGGCATAATACCCTCTAGTTCCATCCATGTTGTTGTAAATAGCAAGAGTTCATTCTTTTTGATGGCTGCATAATATTTCATTATATATATATATATATATATATATATATATATATATATATATATATAATTTTCTTTATCCATTCATCTGTTGATGGACATCCAGTCTCTTTCTATATTTTGGTTATTGCAGACAATGCTGTCAACCTCGGAGTGCATGTGGCCCTTCAAATCACTATGTTTGTATCCTTCAGATAAATACTTAGTAGTGCCATTGCAGGGTCATAGGACAGTTATATATATATTTTTTTAAAATAATTTTTTATTTTTATAAACTTATAATATATTTTTATTCCCAGGGGTACAGTTCTGTGAATCGCCAGATTTACACACTTCACAGCACCCACCAAAGCACATACCCTTCCCAACGTCCATAACCCCCCCCTTCTCCCAACCCCCCTCCCCCAGCAACGCTCAGTTTGTTTTGTGAGATTAAGAGTCACTTATGGTTTGTCTCCTTCCCAATCCCATCTTTTTTTTTTTTTAAAGATTTATTTATTTATGTATTTGACAGAGAGAGATCACAAGTCGATGGAGAGGCAGGCAGAGAGAGAGAGAGAGAGAGAGGGAACCAGGCTCCCTGCCAAGCAGAGAGCCCGATATGGGACTCGATCCCAGGACCCTGAGATAATGACCTGAGCTGAAGGCAGTGGCTTAACCCACTGAGCCACCCAGGCACCCCCTTCCCAATCCCATCTTGTTCCACTTATTCTTCTCCTACCCCCTTAAGCCCCCATGTTGCATCACCAATTCCTCATATCAGGGAAATCATATGATAGTTGTCTTTCTCTGCTTGACTTATTTCGCTAAGCATGAAACGCTCTAGTTCCATCCACGTTGTCGCAAATGGCAAGATTCCATTTCTTTTGATGGCTGCATAGTATTCCATTGTGTATATATACCACATCTTCTTGATCCATTCATCTGTTGATGGACACCTAGGTTCTTTCCCTAGTTTGGCTATTGTGGACATTGCTGCTATAAACATTCGGGTGCACGTGCCCCTTTGGATCACTACGTTTGTATCTTTAGGGTAAATACCCAGTAGTGCAATTGATGGGTCATAGGGCAGTTCTATTTTCAACATTTTGAGGAACCTCCATGCTGTTTTCCAGAGTGGTTGCACCAACTTGCATTCCCACCAACAGTGGAGGAGGGTTCCCCTTTCTCCGCATCCTCGCCAGCATCTGTCATTTCCTGACTTGTTGATTTTAGCCATTCTGACTGGTGTGAGGTGATATCTCATTGTGGTTTTGATTTGTATTTCCCTGATGCCAAGTGATGTGGAGCACTTTTTCATGTGTCTGTTGGCCATCTGGATGTCGTCTTTGCAGAAATGTCTGTTCATGTCCTCTGCCCATTTCTTGATTGGATTATTTGTTCTTTGGGTGTTGAGTTTGCTAAGTTCTTTATAGATTCTGGACACTAGTCCTTTATCTGATATGTCGTTTGCAAATATCTTCTCCCATTCTGTCAGTTGTCTTTTGGTTTTGTTAACTGTTTCCTTTGCTGTGCAAAAGCTTTGATCTTGATAAAATCCCAATAGTTCATTTTTTTTTTAAGATTTTATTTATTCCTTTGACAGAGACAGATCAGAAGTAGGCAGAGAGGAAGGCAGAGAGAGGAGGAAGCAGGCTCCCTGCCAAGCAGAGAGCCCGATGCGGGACTCGATCCCAGGACCCTGAGATCATGACCTGAGCTGAAGGCAGAGGCTTTAACCCACTGAGCCACCCAGGCACCCCCAGTAGTTCATTTTTGCCCTTGCTTCCCTTGCCTTCTCTTGCAACATCCTAGGAAGATGTTACTGTGGCTGAGGTCAAAGAGGTTGCTGCCTGTGTTCTCCTCAAAGATTTTGATGGATTCCTTTCTCACATTGAGGTCCTTCATCCATTTTGAGTCTATTTTCGTGTGTGGTGTAAGGAAATGGTCCAATTTCATTTTTCTGAATGTGGCTGTCCAATTTTCCCAACACCATTTATTGAAGAGGCTGTCTTTTTTCCATTGGACATTCTTTCCTGCTTTGTTGAAGATTAGTTGACCATAGAGTTGAGGGTCTATTTCTGGGCTCTCTATTCTGTTCCATTGATCTATGTGTCTGTTTTTGTGCCAGTACCATGCTGTCTTGATGATGACAGCTTTGTAATAGAGCTTGAAGTCCGGAATTGTGATGCCACCAACTTTGGCTTTCTTTTTCAATATTCCTTTGGCTATTCGAGGTCTTTTCTAGTTCCATATAAATTTCAGGATTATTTGTTCCATTTCTTTGAAAAAGATGGATGGTACTTTGATAGGAATTGCATTAAATGTGTAGATTGCTTTAGGTAGCATAGACATTTTCACAATATTTATTCTTCCAATCCAAGAGCATGGAACATTTTTCCGTTTCTTTGTGTCTTCCTCAATTTCTTTCATGAGTACTTTATAGTTTTCTGAGTATAGATTCTGTGCCTCTTTGGTTAGGTTTATTCCTAGGTATCATATGGTTTTGGGTGCAGTTGTAAATAGGATTGACTCCTTAATTTCTCTTTCTTCTGTCTTGTTGTTGGTGTATAGAAATGCAATTGATTTCTGTTCATTGATTTTATATCCTGACACTTTACTGAATTCCTGTACAAGTTCTAGCAGTTTTAGAGTGGAGTCTTTTGGGTTTTTCCACATATAGTATCATATCATCTGTGAAGAGTGATAGTTTGACCTCTTCTTTGCCGATTTGGATGCCTTTAATTTCCTTTTGTTGTCTGATTGCTGAGGCTGGGAGTTCTAGTACTATGTTGAATAGCAGTGGTGATAATGGATATCCCTGCCATGTTCCTGACCTTAGCGGAAAAGCTTTCAGTTTTTCTCCATTGAGAATGATATTATTGGTGGGTTTTTCATAAATGGCTTTGGTAATATTGAGGTATGTGCCCTCGATCCCTACACTTTGAAGAGTTTTGATCAGGAAGGGATGCTGTACTTTGTCAAATGCTTTTTCAGCATCTATTGAGAGTATCATATGGTTCTTGTTCTTTCTTTTTTATGTGTTGTATCACAGTGATCGATTTGCGGATGTTGAACCAACCTTGAAGCCCTGGAATAAATCCTACTTGGTCGTGGCGAATAATCCTTTTAATGTACTGTTGAATCCTATTGGCTAGTATTTTGGTGAGAATTTCGCATCTGTATTCATCAAGGATATTGGTCTATAGCTCTCTTTTTTGATGGGATTCTTGTCTGGTTTTGGGATCAAGGTGATGCTGGCCTCATAAAATGAGTTTGGAAGTTTTCCTTCCATTTCTATTTTTTGGAACAGTTTCAGGAGAATAGGAATTAGTTCTTCTTTAAATGTTTGGTAGAATTCCCTCAGGAAGCCATCTGGCCTTGGGCTTTTGTTTGTTTGGAGATTTTTTAATGACTGTTTCAATCTCCTTACTGGTTGTGGCTCTGTTCAGGCTTTTTATTTCTTCCTGGTTCAGTTGTGGTAGTTTATATGTCTCTAGGAATGCATCCATTTCTTCCAGATTGTCAAATTTGTTGGCGTAGAGTTGCTCATAGTATGTTCTTATAATTGTTTGTATTTCTTTGGTGTTAGTTGTGATCTCTCCTCTTTCATTCATGATTTTATTTATATGGGTCCTTTCTCTTTTCTTTTTGATAAGTCTGGCCAGAGGGTTATCAATTTTATTAATTCTTTTAAAGAACCAGCTCCTAGTTTCGTTGATTTATTCTATTTTTTTTGGTTTCTATTTCATTGATTTCTGCTCTGATCTTTATGATTTCTGTTCTCCTGCTGGGTTTAGGGTTTCTTTCTTGTTCTTTCTGCAGCTCCTTTAGGTGTAGGGTTAGGTTGTGTACCTGAGACCTTCCTTGTTTCTTGAGAAAGGCTTGTACTGCTATATATTTTCCTCTCAGGACTGCCTTTGTTGTGTCCCACAGATTTTGAACCATTGTATTTTCATTATCATTTGTTTCCATGATTTTTTTCAATTCTACTTTAATTTCCCAGTTGACCCATTCATTCTTTAGAAGGATGCTGTTTAGTCTCCATGTCTTTGGGTTCTTTCCAAACTTCCTCTTGTGGTTGAGTTCTAGCTTCAGAGCATTGTGGTCTGAAAATATGCAGGGTATGATCCCAATCTTTTGATACTGGTTGAGTCCTGATTTCGGACTGAGGATGTGATCTATTCTGGAGAATGTTCCATGTGCACTAGAGAAGAATGTGTATTCTGTTGCTTTGGGATGAAATGTTCTGAATATATTTGTGATGTCCATCTGGTCCAGTGTGTCATTTAAGGCCTTTATTTCCTTGTTGATCTTTTGCTTGGATGATCTGTCCATTTCAGTGAGGGGAGTGTTAAAGTCCCCTACTATTATTGTATTATTATCGATGTGTTTCTTTGGTTTTGTCATTAATTGGTTTATATAGTTGGCTGCTCCCACACTGGGGGCATAGATATTTAAAATTGTTAGATCTTCTTGTTGGATAGACCCTTTGAGTATGATATAGTGTCCTTCCTCATCTCTTATTATAGTCTTTGGCTTTAAATCTAATTGATCTGATATAAGGATTGCCACTCCTGCTTTCTTCTGATGTCCATTAGCATGGTAAATTCTTTTCCACCCCCTCACTTTAAATCTGGAGGTGTCTTCGGGCTTAAAATGAGTTTCTTGGAGGCAACATATAGATGGGTTTTGCTTTTTTATCCATTCTGATACCCTGTGTCTTTTGATTGGGGCATTTAGCCCATTAACATTCAGGGTAACTATTGAGAGATATGAATTTAGTGCCATTGTATTGCCTGTAAGGTGACTGTTACTGTATATTGTCTCTGTTCCTTTCTGATCTACCACTTGTAGGCTCTCTCTTTGCCTAGGGGACCCCTTTCAATATTTCCTGTAGAGCTGGTTTGGTGTTTGCAAATTCTTTCAGTTTTTGTTTGTCCTGGAAGCTTTTAATCTCTCCTTCTATTTTCAATGATAGCCTAGCTGGATATAGTATTCTTGGCTGTATGTTTTTCTCGTTTAGTGCTCTGAATATATCATGCCAGCTCTTTCTGGCCTGCCAGGTCTCTGTGGATAAGTCTGCTGCCAATCTAATATTTTTTACCATTGTATGTTACAGACTTCTTTTCCCGGGCTGTTTTCAGGATTTTCTCTTTGTCACTAAGACTTGTAAATTTTACTATTATGTGACGGGGTATGGGCCTATTCTTATTGATCTTGAGGGGCATTTTCTGCACCTCCTGAATTTTGATGCTTGTTCCCTTTGCCATATTGGGGAAATTCTCCCCAATAATTCTCTCCAGTATCCCCTCTGCCCCCCTCTCTCTTCTTCTTCTAGAATCCCAATTATTCTAATGTTGTTTCATCTTATGGTGTCACTTATCTCTCGAATTTTCCCCTCTTGGTCCAGTAGCTGTTTGTCCCTCTTTTGCTCAGCTTCTTTATTCTCTGTCATTTGGTCTTCTATATCGCTACTTTCTTCTGTCTCATTTATCCTAGCAGTGAGAGCCTCCATTTTTTATTGCACCTCATTAATAGCTTTTTTGATTTCAACTTCATTAGATTTTAATTCTTTTATTTCTCCAGAAAGGGCTTTTATATCTCCCGAGAGGGTTTCTCTAATATCTTCCATGCCTTTTTCGAGCCCGGCTAGAACCTTGAGAATTATCATTCTGAACTCTAGATCTGACATATTACCAATGTCTGTATTGATTAGGTCCCTAGCCTTCAGTACTGCCTCTTGTTCTTTTTTTTTGTGGTGAGTTTTTCCGCCTTGTCATTTTGTCCAGATAAGAGTTATGAAGGAGCAAGTAAAATACTAAAAGGGTGGCAACAATCCCAGGAAAATATGCTTTAACCAAATCAGAAGAGATCCCAAATCGTGATGGGGGAGAAAGGTGATAAAAAGAGGTTCAGAAAAAAAGAAAGGCAAAAAAAGAAAAAAAAAAGAATTAAAAAAGAAAACAAAGGAAAGTATAAAAAAGAAAGAAATATATATTTGATGAACTAGTTAAAAAAACGTTAAAAAAGAAAAGGGTAAAAGTTAAAAAAATTTAGCAGAAGAAGAGAAAAAAAATGAAAAAGAAAAAAAAATTAAATTAACTGCAAGACTAAAGAATCAAAGGGAGAAAGCCATGAGTTCCATGGTTTGCTTTCTCTTCCTCTGGAATTCTGCCGCTCTCCTTGGTATTGAAAGTGCACTCCTTGGTAGGTGAACTTGGTCTTGGCTGGATTCTTGTTGGTCTTCTAGGGGATGGGTATGGTGTAGTGATTCTCAAGTGTCTTTGCTCCAGGCGGTATTGTACCGCCCTTACCAGGGGCCGGGCTGAGTACTCTGCTCGGGTTCACTTTCAGGAGCTTTTGTTCCCTGAGCGCTTTCCGTAGAGTTCCGGAGGACAGGAATACAAATGGCGGCCTCCTGATCTCCAGCCCGGAGGAGCCGAGAGCCCGGGGCCCCACTCCTCAGTGCGCCCTCAGAGAACAGCGCCCAGTAATTCCCGTCTGCCTGACCTCTGGCCCCGCTCCAAGCTCACCGAGCCTGCGACCGGCTCAAGATAACCCTGACCTGTGAGCTCACTGTCGGCTCTGTCTCCGTAGCCGGCTTCCCTGTTCTAATACCTGTAAGCTCTGCGACACTCAGACACCTCCGATCCTTCTGTCACCCTGCGGGACCTGAGGCCATGCTGTCCCTGAGTGGGCTTCACCCTGGTTTAGCTTCTGGAGCGATGTCCCTCAGCGGAACAGACTTTTAAAAGTCCCGATTTTGTGCTCCGTTGCTCCGCCGCTTGCGGGGAGCCGGCCCCTCCCCATGGGGTCTGTCCTCCCGTCGCTTTAGCTTCACTTCTCTGCCAGTCCTACCTTTCAGAAAGTGTTGTTTTTCTGTTTCTAGAATTGCTGTTCTTCTTCTCTTCGATCTGCCCATGGATTTTTAGGTGTTTGCAATCTTTAGATAAGCTATCTAGCTGATCTCCTGCTAGCTGAAGTAGTCTCAGCCTGCTACTTTTCCGCCATCTTGACTCCTCTGTCGACAGTTACATTTTTAATTTTTTGAAGAACCTCATACTGTTTTCCAGAGTGATTGTACCAGTTTGCATTGCCACCAACAGTGTAAGAGCCAATGTCTGTTGTTTTCAAATTTGTTAATTTAGCCATTTTGAGGGGTGTGAGGTGGTATGCAAAAAGATTGAAAATATTTGAAAAGATTGCAAATATTTATATCTGTTCTTCTAATCTATGAGCATGGAATATTTTCCCATTTCTTCTTCTGTTTCTTCTGTGTCTTCTTCTGTTTCTTTCTTAAGTGTTTTGTAGTTTTCAGAGTACAGATCTTTTGCTTCTTGGATTAGCTTTATTCCTAGTTAGGTATCTTGTGGTTTTGGTGCAGTTATAAATGGAATCAATTGCTTGATTTCTCTTTCTGCAACTTCATTGCTGGCATAGAGAAATGTAAGTCTTCTGTGTATTGATTTATATCCTGTGATTTGGCTGAATTCCTATATCAGTTTTGGCAGTTTTTTGGTAGAGCTTTCAGGTTTTCTCATAGAGTATCATGTCATCTGAGAAGAGGGAAAGTTTGACTTTTTTGCCAATTTGGATGCTTTTTATTTCTTTTTTTCCGATTGCTGAGGATAGGACTTCCAGTACTATGTTGAACAACAGTGGTTGTTCAGGGTCAGTGTCATTTCCCTGACCCTGTGGGAGAAGGAGAGCCTGGACCTCTAAGCTTTCTGAACTACCCCTGAGCCCCAGAGCCCAGCTGGGCACTCAGCTATACGATGAGTCTGTATCTCGGGATCTTGAATCCCATTTGTCCTTGCACCCATCCACCTTGGTTTGTTCATGGTCACCCAGTTCCTGACCTCTTACCTGTGATGCCTTCCAAACCTGGGTGCTTCACACAGACAGTCATTGCTCTTTGAAACTGAGTTTTTAAAGTTATAGTTCAACCTGCATTTTAAGGAGAGGCTGCATGGGAAAGAGTAGAGAAGTGGGGTGGCTGATAGAAGTGCTCAATTCCCATCTGATGCCCTAAAAAATTCATCTCTGGCCCTGGATCCATTACCTATGGCCAACCCTGTCACAAAAAACCCCAAATTAGTGACTTTCAAACAAGAACCATTTATTATTTCCCATGGGTCTGTGGGTTAGCTGGGCTCATTCACACATCTGTGCAGCTGTGAGTCTAATGAAGACTGCCTTGTTTTGGGAAGGCCACCTTTGGGATAGCTGAGATCCCCCTGTGGGCTTGTCACATGCACACATCCCACATGCCTTCCTGGCAGGCTAGCCCAGTCATGTTCTCAGGCTAGCCTTCACATATTCCCAGGACAGTCTCAGAGAAACCGAGCACATGGAAATGCTCAAACATGTTGTGAAGTCTCTGTAAGTGTCCAGTTTGCTGCTGTCCCATTGGCCGAAGGAAGACACATGGTTCAGCCCAGAATCACAGAGAAATTGGTCCTACAAAGCTACAGGGAGACCACAGATTGAGGCCATTAATGCAACCAATCCACCACAGGCCCCAAACGTGTATTCCATGCTACAAAACCAAACTCCTCCAAGTGATCAGGACCTACTAGCTCTGAAGCCAGTTTATAGTGGAAAGAAATTTATATGCTCTTACTGCACATCTAGGAAACTGCTGGGATTTCACTGGGAGACTGGAAGCCAGCCGGGAGAAGTAGGCCTCAGGGTGGGGAATGGGACCACTGGGCCCTTACTTCATTTGTGTCTGAGACTCCAGCTCCTCTGAATTAAGAGCAGATTCTTGTTGAGTGTGAGGAATTGGTCATTATCATTGTCATAACCATGCATTTGTGTATAGAGGGCAAGACTGGTGCCTTTACTTCTGCTAGGACTTAAATTTGCAAGGGAAGGGCAGGAAGTGCAGTTTTCCACATTATGGCTTTATCCCCTAAGGAGATGCCGTCAGTTTCAGAGAACCAAATAATGTCATCAGTCAGAATTCAAGAGCCACTAAAATGATGTAATGCAAACAGTTTTTTAACCAAAGGCTGAAGAAACCAATTTATATGCCTATCTGTGCCTTTCTGACCCTCTCTACCTTTCTAACCACAGGAGATAAATGATAAATATTATTAAAATATTACACAGTTCTGGAGGGAGTCCAGAACCTCTTCAACACTGCATTTGTATCATGTTATAAAACTTCTCTTTAATTTGGCAGGAAAAAATTTTTTTAATAGTTTTTGGAGTCTGCAAAGAAATGCCTTATTTAAAGTGTGCTCCTTATCTCCTCTGAACTGGGACCTGCCTGACAGCTAGGCATACCACATTAACTGAGTCTCACATGCCATGCCAGGGGCAAGCAGGCTGTTGCTTAACAAGGATGCATAACAGTTAACTGCATTTCAGGCCATTGGTTTGTCACTGTGACAGTGCCAAGTAACATTTTCAACAGCAAAGCAGTGAGGCCAATTCCGATTTACGTAGGAGACTGAAAAATTGTAAAACAGCCTGCTCCCTAGGAATATGATGTTCCCAAGAATGTTGGCTTGTACTGTAGCTTATCCTGTCCACTGCTAGGCTTGACTGACATGTGTCTGGAATATATTATGGATCCTTGATGTCAGTCATCAGTTGTCATAATTCTCACATGCACTTGCTTAGTCTTTCCCCATATTCCGCATCAATAGCTTATAGAGACAAAGCCTGCATACGAGGAAAGCAGTGTTTAACCTCCCTAATTAGCAGCTTTGGATGAAAGAACATCTCCAAGGTGCTCAGAAGGAAGAGATTCTAAGGAGATTTATGCAACTTTCTTTTAAGATGCTTCACATGCTGTGTATAATTTGAAAGTACATAAGGAAGTGAATGCTCAGAATATAATATTCAGCACTCATCTATTTACGTTTGTATTTATTAAGTTCTTTGTAAATCTCCATTTAGCAGATGTCTTCTGACTCAAAATAAAGCTCTTCATGAGGGAGTCAGTGTGGCTATACAACAAAAGTCACATTATCATTTGAGTACAAATATTTGCAAACTAGAACAAACTGGAAAATTGAAGGAAAAAATACCCACTGGAATTTGTGACTCATTAAATTCTCATGTGCATGACATATTGTGAAAAACTTTGTTCAGTCCTTGGTTCAAAGGATTCTTTTCCTCCTCCCTTCTTGGCTTTTGACAGTAACAAAAACTTCATGGAAGTGTGTGTGTGTGTGTGTGTGTGCGCGCGCGCACACGCGTGCCACACTCCACTCTTTACATACTAGAATATATTTCTAAAATTTTATTCATTTATTTGACAGACAGAGATCACAAGTAGGCAGAGAGGCACGCAGAGAGGGAGGGGGAAGCAGGCTCCCCGCTGAGCAGAGAGCCGGACATGGGGCCTGATCTCAAGACCCTGAGATCATGACCCGAGCCAAAGGCAGAGTCTTTAACCCAGTAAGCCGCCCAGGTACCCCTAGAATATATTTCTAGAGGGTGTTATTCAGTGTGTCTGTTGCAGCTCATGTTCCATGGTCTAAAAAACACATGGAAAGGTCACTGGTCCATCAGTGGACGTTTTCTCTGAAGGGGTATTACCGCTTGTGTGTGAAAAGCCTGTGCCTCACCCACAGCCAAATCCTTATCCCTTCACAAGCTCCTATGTTTGTTTCTTGAGATATTTTTCTCGTCACCACCTCCTTTCTCTCTTCTGAACTTGCTCGTTCTGTCTTTGCCACTAAATGCCATTCCATTACTGCATGTGTAATGTCAGCTTATCTCAGTTCTGGTTTTAGTTCAACATGTTGACATTCGGATCTCTATCAGCTTCATGTTCTATAACCTGTAAACAGTCTTGTCTCACATTTGCATTTATCTGAGGCTTGGGAGGTCCTGGCTTTTCCTGGAGATGAATTTAGGCAGAAAGTGACACCAAGGTGGAAATTACATATCTCTCTAGGGCTCTGTCTTACAAAGCTAATTGTGTTTGGCCAAAATAAAAGTCTCTTATTGATGTGTTTTGTTGTCTCCACCAAGGAAATGATCCAGACAGTTCTCAACCTGAATTATATTTTTAGCCTTTATTACCTCTAGAGCCAAGAAATCTGTAAGTTTACTGCACATGTTTTAAAGTAATACTTACTTTTACTTCTTCTAAGATAGTATTCTCTAAGTTGGTTCTAGAATTTGGTTCTAGAATTCTCTTGGTTCTAGAATTCTGAGGCTCTGGACTTTGATGATTCCATCACCACTAATTTCTTAGTCACTCTCAATTTTTGATTTTTAAATTTGGTTGGTAGTTTCTTTCTTGGTAATTATGATTAATTGAAAATGTTGTCCAGAAAGTCTTTCCTTCCTCCCTGGGAGTCAGTTAGTACCTATGCCTTTCCAAGAGTCACTCTGGTCCCTCCCACCACTGCTTCTTTTCTTACTTGGTTCAGAAGACCAGAAGAGAGTTGAACAAGATTCACTTAATATCTCATGATTAGCCAAAGTAATAAGGCCCTAGTGTAAGGCAAATATTTCTCAGGACCATGGTCAGCAGCGCACATGTCCTGATTTCCTCTTTCCTCCCTAATTTTTAGTCCTTGCTACACCTGTGAATCTCCATCTTCAGCTCCTGGTCTTAGCTACTGTTTCTGCCTTCCTAGGGCAAACAAATGGTGCTTCTGTGGATAAAGTGTGTTTCTCAAAGTTTTCTACCCTGCTCTTATTCCACTATGATGCCTTCCTTCATCTGCATCAAAAGTCCAGGTGAAAGTTGAACATGAGTTACTCCTAACACGATAGTTTGTCAAATTGAGAAAACTTTAAGGACACATATGTAACTTCTATGATAAGTTCAAGTTTTAGCCAAGAGAAAGTAGTTCTACTGTATCTCCCCAGTAGGCCTTAAGTTTGCAGGACAGAGAAATGGGCAAAGATTCTTAGAGAAGAATAGCCATTGAGATTGCCAGGGAGGGGAAAAAAGTTTTTGGATCTCATTTTACCATGTTATTTACCAAGAAAGAATCCTATGCCAACCACAAATGAAATATGAAAAGAACACAGGAGAGTTAAGAAACTCAAGAAAGATAATGTGAGATCTGTAGCAGATTCTGCCACAGAGTTATTCTTAGCTTCACTCAGTTAGGGTTGGAGCCTGGTGTCATCCTGAGGTCCCTAAGAACATTTAGAATTCCTTGAGCATGAGCTGTGTGGTGCCTCAGAGGACACATTCAGCAATAGCTTCAGCTTGGAAGCTGGTGGAAGATGCCCAGCTGCTTCTAAGATTGTCGTAATGTGGTATGATGTTTAAGGTTGGGTTTAGTGTTTGTGTGACGAGAGATGTCGACTCTGCTAAGTGACTTATAATTGTGTGCATGCTGTCATTCGTATGCCTCCGGAGATACCCTTGTGAACTTACAGAAATTTCTTAATGACTATCTCTAAGAGATTTGATCAGAATTATGAGTCAAAGATTTGATTGCATGATAGCTTCTGCTTTATTCCTACACCTTAAATTAGAATATATTCTGGTCTATTTTCAATACGTTGCTAGTTTGTGCGTGTGGATTGAGTGTGTGCATGCGTGCACATGTGTGCATGTGTGTGTTAATTTTGATGATAAAATAAGAATGTCTATTTTCAGTTTGATGGAAAAGGCCATCCAGACCTCCAGGAAAAAGCTACTTAAACTCACTTAATAAAAACAAATTCTTGGGGCGCCTGGGTGGCTCAGTGGGTTAAGCTGCTGCCTTCGGCTCAGGTCATGATCTCAGGGTTCTGGGATTGAGTCCCGCATGGGGCTCTCTGCTCGGCAGGGAGCCTGCTTCCTCCTCTCTCTCTGCCTGCCTCTCTGCCTACTTGTGATCTCTCTCTGTCAAATAAATAAATAAAATCTTTAAAAAAATAAAAAAAAAAATAAAAAAAAACAAAAACAAAAACAAAAAAAAAAAAACAAATTCTTATCAAATGTATTTGAAGGGTGGGGAAGGATAAAAAGAAATCTCTGGAATCAGTAGGATTGACCAACAAGCTTAAAATCATTGCCCCTATTAACTACCGAGATCTCATAGGATGTCATGGAGGTGACTGGTTCATGTAGCCCTAGATTCTGGCACTGCGTTGTTGGTGGCTTATGTCAGTTCCTGCTTGCCACACCCCTGTGCAGCTGGGCTGCAACTTTCATTCTATGGGTGTAGTCTAGCCCTATAATTGATCATAGCCAGTAAGAGTCAGTTTTGGAGTTCTATCATAGGGAAATTCCACCCATAGATGATGCCTAGGTTTAATCTGCTAACTGAAGGGATAATCCTTTACAAATCTAAAGGCACTGGGGGGCGGGGAAGCTGCGGCCTTTTTTCCTAGTTATCCTGTGTGGGGAAACTTGTGTCCTACTTTCAAGTTTGTCTATCAGAGTGGTCTCAGTATACCTCACAGCCAAACCAGCCCAAAAAAAGCCACCAACATATTTGAAATAGTATGTTCTTACTTGTAAGTTTTTCTGTATTGCTGATAGATTTCATTGGTAGGCTAAACTATGGTCTCCTTGAAGTTTCCACAGACCGTTTAAGGTGGAGGGAAAAAATTCCTAGTAGCATTATGTTATTCAGTCTTTTCTACATCACCGGCTTCACCTGCTTGGTTGACAGTTTCCATCAGCATATAAATATTTCTCTAAGACCTCCCCTGTTGAAAACTTTCTTTTGACCCCACTTTTCTGCTTCCTTGAATAGCTGAACTTTTGGAATGCATTATCTATACTCACAGTCTCTCTTTCTTTAGTTCTTTTTTTTTTTTAAGATTTTATTTATTTATTTGACAGAAAGAGACACAGTGAGAGAGAGAACACAAGCAAGAGGAGTGGGAGAGGGAGAAGCAGGCTTCCTGCAGAGTGGGGAGCCTGATGTGAGACTCCATTCGGGGCTTGATCACAGGACCGTGGTAAAGCGACCTGAGCTGAAGACATATGCTTAATGACTGAGCCACCCAGGGGCCCCTCTTTCTTTACTTCTTATCTGTACTTCCACTCTAGACATGTTTGTGTGCCAGCACTCCATGAAGACCGGTTTCCTTTCACTAAAACTGATCTCCTTAAAGAGCATCCCTGTCTTCTGTGTTGCCAATCCAGAGGGCTGTTCTCTGCCTTCATCTGATTTAGCCTTTGGGCAGTATCAGCCACTCTAGTTGTTAGTTGGTTGAACATTCTCTCCATCTACCAGCACTTTCAACTCTTGGCTTCCAAAGCACTGGACTCCCCCAGTTTTCCTCCAGCATCCCTGGCTGTTCTTTCTCAGCCTCTTCTCCTGGTTACTCCTCCCCTACTTAATTTCAAAATGTTGGCACACCTTGGAGTTCAGTCCAAAGCTTTTTCTTTCCCCTTTCTACTTACCCCTTTTTCCAAGGTTTTAATATATCCCCTGGTTAGTTCTGACTTAGACCTATGCCCTGTGATCCTTACATATCCAGTAATCTGCCATTTTTTTTCCCATTAGAATATCTGACTTTTAAATTTAAAGTGTTCAAAATGGAGGAGTTTCTCTGTCTCACAAACCTAATGTTCCTCTAATATTAAACCGCCTGGTAAATGGAATCACCATGCTCTCAGTTGCTCAAGCCAAAAGTATAGAAGTTATGCTTGATTTTCCTCTTTCCTTCTGCTCTCCCCAGGTTAATCAACAAATCTTGACTCTACATTCAAATTGATTCTAAATCTGTCTACCTCTTTCCATTTGCATTATTCTACCAAGGTCTAAGTCATGAGTATTTCAACGTTTTGTTGAGTGAACGAATGATTGAATAAATGAATGGAAATTATCTCTGGAAATGATATTATTATAGAGCCTTTTCAACATCACTTTGCTTTTACTCTGCTCAACGATTTTTCTCCCACACCTGTCACTGATTTCCAAGCAAGAAAGAGCAAAGTATTAAGTGCCCAAGCATCACATTTTGTTTAAAGCTTGAAAGCACTATATTTATAAAAAGTTGGCAAACATAAGCTCTCAAGTCCAATTAAATTCTGGCATAGTGAAAGTACTAATGGAGACAATGGACTGTAGTTGATATCTGAACAGGGAGTTTCTGACCATTTGTATTATGGGTATCTATTAATAAGCAGACAGTTCTTGGAGAATGAGACATAGCAAATAAAATTTAGTAGATTGAGGAAGACCGACTCTTTTGGCTAACCTGGATTCAGTCTCTTTATTATGAGGAATATTGATCATAAAATCTGATTTGATTCAGCAAGTCTTATCGTTAAGGAGTAGCCTTGTAAATATCTCTAGACATCCAATCCTACTTAAGATAAATTAGACTCCTGCTATAAAATTCCCTAAGGTAAACAAATACTGAGTAAGAATTGTGATCTGCTTCCTTACTATAGGCCAGTAAATGCAATTCAGTCAAGAGCATGTCCACATTACTATATTGTATCCAAATCTACATTTTGATCCTGTATACTCACAGCATTGTCATTTTAATACAGTTATCTAACCCAAAGGAATTTGATCAAAATGATGCTACCAATTTGACATTCTTCTGTTTTAAAAAATATTTCTTAATTAATATACAGTAACATTGACTTTTTTTTATATGTATAGTTCTGTGAATTTTTAACCCTTGTAAAATGTGCACCCCCACAATGAGGGTAGAGATGGGTGTAGCACCCAAAAACATTCTATTGTATTACTCCCTTTTAGTCACATCCTTCCCTCACCCCAACCCCTGAGAATCACTGATGCCTTCTCCATCATGATAGTTTCATTTCTTTGAGAATGTCACATCAATGGATTATGGAGAACACAGTCTTTTGACACTGACTTCCTGCACTTAGCACAATGTCTTTGAGATTTATCCAGTTTGTTGCATGCGTCAGCAGTTTATTTCTCCATACTGTTGAGTGTACTCTGTTGTATGGATGTATCACTTGTAACCTTTTTGGCCGATTGCACTGGCTAAGTTTCCTGATGTTGAATAGAACTAGTGAAAGTGGTTATCCTTGCCTTGTTCCCAGTATTAAACATTCAGCGTCCATCACTGAATATGATGTTAGCTGTAGGTTGTTTGCAGATGTCTTATTCCAGGTTGAGGAAGTTCCCTTGTATTCTTACTTTGCTGAGAATTTTTGTCTTAATGGTTAATTTCTTCAAATGCTTTCCCCATATCAATTGATACATCATATAGTATTTCTTCTTTGGGATATTGACATGATGGGTTACATGATTGAGTTTTAAACAGTAACTAGCCTTACATTCCCTGGATAAATCTCCCTTGGTTGTGGTGTATAATTTTCTTTATGTACTACTGGATTCAATTTACTGATATTTTGTTGAGGAATTTTGCATCTATGTTCATGAAGAATATTGGTCCTTAATTTTCTTTTATTCTCATTGTCTGGATTTGGTATCAGGGTAATAATAGCCTCTGGCCTCATAAAAGGAGATGTGAAGTGTTCTCTGCTTTTCTGTTTTCTGAAAGAGACTTCTTGGATTCGCATGATTCCCTTTCAGATGTTTGGTAGAATTCACCTTGGAAGATATCTGAGACTGAAAAAATTTTTGGAAGGTGTTTAACTATTAATTCTTAATAGTTACAGGACTGCTCAGATTGTTCTATTTAATCTTGAATGATTTTTGTTAATTTCTGTTTTGGGGGAAATTTGTGCATTTCATCTCAGTTGTCAAATTTGTAGGCATAATTTATACTATTCCCTTATTATCCTTTTGATGTGTGTGTGTCTGTGGTGATATCCTCTCATTCTTGATATTGGTAATTTGTGTCTTGGTTTTTTTCTTCATGTCTTGCTATAGCTTTATCAATTTTACTTATCTTTTCAAAAAATAAGCTATTTGTTTCACTAATTTTATGTTTGTTTGTTTATTTGTTTTAATTTTGTGGATTACCGCTCTTTATTATTTCTTTCCTTTGGCCTGCTATTGGTTTCATTTTGTTATTCTTTTCAAGTTACTTAAGGCAGGACCTCAGATTATCATTTGAAACCTTTATTTTCTCCTAATATAAGCCTCTTTTTTTTTTTTTAAGGTTTTGCTTATTTATTTGAGAGAGAGAGTGCATGCATGAGCTAGTGAGGGCATGAGCAGGGGAAGAACAGAGGGAGAGGGAGAAGCTGGCTTCCTGCTGAGCAAGGAGCCTGATGGGAGTCTCTATCCCAGGACCCCCAGATCACGACCTGAGCCAAAGGCAGACTGCTTAACTGACTGAGCCACCCAGGTGCTCCCAATATAAGCTTTTAATGCTATAAATTTCCCTGTAGCACTGCCTTAGAAGCATCCTACAGATTTTGATGTTTTATTTTCACTTTTATTCAGTGTAAGTTTAAAAAAAATATCTCCTTGAGTCTTCCTCTTTGAACCATGGATTGATTATTTACAAATGTGTTTAATTTGCAAGTGTTTGGAGGATTTTTCTACTATCTTTCTATTACTAATTTCTAGTTTAATCCTGTTATGGTTAGAGAACTTACATACATTATTTCTATTCTTCTAAATTTGTTAAAGTTTATTTCTAAATAAATGGTAAATATTCAATGTGCATATGGGAAAAATGTGTATTTTATTGTCATTGTTTTCTAAATATTATCAGATTTACTGGTAGTGCTCCATACTCTATATTTTTACTGATTTTCTATCTACTAATTTTATCTATTACCTAGAGAGAAGTGTTGAAGTCTCCAAAGACAGTTGTGGGTTTTTTCTATTTCTTCTTTCAGCTTTGTCAGTTTCTGCTTCTAGTATTTTGAGGTTGTGTAGGTAACTGCACATACTTTAAGAAATGTATGTCTTCTTGGTGAACTGACCCTTTTTATCACAATATCTGATAATTTTCTTTGAAGTTATTTTATATGATATTAATATGGTTATATCATCACTTTTTTTTATTAGTGTTCACATGGTATAACTTTTTTTTATACTTTGACTTTTAACCGACTTATATTACTGTGTTTCAAGTGAGATTTCTATACACAGTATATAGCTCGGTAGTTTTGTTTTTTCTTCTAACAATCTTTGTTTTTTAATTGGTATGTTTAGGTGATTTAAAATTAATGTAAATATTGATATGTTTGGATAGAGCTCCACCATTTTATGATTTGTTTTTGTTTGTTTCCATGTCTTTTGTTCCTTTGTTTTTCCTTCCCTGCTTCTTCTGGGTTATTAGAATATCTTTGGTACTCCATTTTAACTCTATTTTTGTTTTTGAAGATGGTCATCCTTGTGCTAGTTTTGAAATCTTGTCACAGGAAATATTATTTATTGATGTTTAAAGAGTTTTGATTCCTTTTAGTTGAATGATGATGGTGATGATGATGATAATAATAATAATAATGATTTAATGGGCACCTGATATGTGCCCTTTTCATACCTAATCTATAATCTTTATAACAATGTTCCATGGTTAAGTAACTTTTTTCATTTTATAGCTGAATCAAATTGAGAATTACAGGAGTCTAAATGTCTCACTCAAAGTCACTTGATGGTAAGGAGGGGAGTCAGTAGGCCAGTCCCCATCTAAATCCAAAGGCTATGTTGTTTCCAGTGCAACTTTCACAGATTTGGCACATGTGACTTTGAGATACAGGATTTTGCTAATTCTCATGGCAATGAAATTTTATGATTGGTAAAATGATCGATGTGAAACTCATTTTTTGTTATGGCAGATAATCCATTCTCCCTCAACTGCATGCCTTGTGTGAGAAAATCTTTTCCCTCCCTGTGACCAGGAAACTCATGGGTCACAAAACTTTAGTTAAGGTCCCCTGACAATTTGTCTCCAGCTAAATAACATCACACTTCTAGTTTGGAAGTACTACATGTAGTTTAGTTATACTCTATTATTCTCCCTTTCTTTTGCTCCAATAACTCTTGAGTGTTATTGTTATATTGGATTATATATTGATACAGTGATCTATTGTTCCCATTTTTATTGGCTCATAAAGCTTCATAAAAAGCAGGTGGTATATATTTGTTTTTGATGTTAAGGCCTAGGACCCTGCCAGTGGATGTTTTACAGTGTCTGCTATATTTATCAAGTAAACAGTGTTACCAAGAATCACATACTTGTTCTTTATGCTGTGTATTCAAACTCCAAGAGATGCTAGAACTACATACCCTGTAAGTTTTGCCTTGTCCTGGAAGTAGATAGTAGAGATGGTCCATTAAGTCACTTAGATACCATGCATCAACTTTATTTCGCTGGTGATAATCAAGAGATGGTCCATTTATCATGAAGCATACATTTTGACATGATTATCTGAATGTGTTCTGCTCTATTTAAAAACAGTGTTTTAGATGATAACAAAGGGAAAGGAAACAAGCATTTGTTGAGTATGTACTACATAGTGTTGCTTTAATGTATTCTCAATAAGTCTGAAATGTAGATATATTTTTACATATTACTTCACAAATATGTCATTTGTACAACAGAGGTTAAGTAATTTTATACAAGGCCATATAAAGTTAGAATTGGGGAACTGACATACAGTTTAAACTGTAAGACTCCAAATTCCATAAACACTCTGGTAGGGAAAGTATCCACTTTACCATTTTATCCCCATGCTGATTGTCACTAATCAGGTTATCTCCAGAAAAATTCTGCCTTTTCCATTATTTTAGATCTGATTCATAGTTTTATTTCTACTCAGTAAATATAATAACCAGCAAAAAGCAGGGTAATGTAATGATTAATAGCACAGACTTTAGAGTCAGACTATCTGGGTTCAGACTCTGGTTCTGCTATTTATTAACTGTATAATTTTGAGCAAATTACTTTCCCTGTGCCTCAGTTTTCTCCTTCAATAATAATAATAATACATACCTCAGAGGCTCGTTATGAGTACGAGCCTTTAATCTTTTGAAAGATCTTAGAAAAGTGCTTAGTACATTATAAGAACTACACACATATGCTTGCCAAATAAGTAACATTTATTTGTCATTTATTATGTATTTGATACTTTGCTAGGAACTCTGGATATAATACCAAGTATATGTAAGATACTATTATTGTCTCCATTTTATGAGTGAGGATGCCAGGGCTTAGAACGGATAACAGCTTGTCCAAGACCATATCGATGGTAAGTTCATTGTGGAAAACTAAACAGAATATAGGAGAAGAGAATAAAACTCATCCATAATTCTATCACATAGGGAGTATTTTGGTTACATTAGGAAAATACTCCAAATTTTCATTTGGAGTATTTTCCTTATTCTATCTATTTCACCGTAGATTATTGAAGTCATATTGAACATACAATATTCCATTTTTGTTTTGTTCCTTGACATTATATTAAACATTTTCATCTTAACATATCATTGACGGTTTTTCATTGTTGTTGTTAACATTGTTAGTGGTTGTACAATATTCCATCATTTAGATATGATATTTTATTTAATCCCTTATAGATAATGGATATAAAGTTATTTCAGGCTTTCACGCTAATACATAATGTTACAATGAATATCTTTGCATTTGGATTTTTTCATAGGATATATTTCTGGGCTTGGAATTACTGTATCAAATGATCAGATATTTTTAATGTCTCTTAAATATACAAATAAGCTAATATTTTTAAAGGAAGTTATTAAACACTATAAGCAAAAATACATAGTTTGGCTATAGTGGACATTGCTGCTATAAACATGCAGGTGCACGGGCCCCTTCAGATACATTTGATATTTCAGATACATGGGTTTTTACCCTAAAGATACATTTCATCTTTAGGGTAAATACCCAGTAGTGTGAATGCTGGGTTGTAGGGTAGCTCTATTTTCAACTTTTTGAGGAGCCTCCATACTGTTTTCCAGAGTGGCTGTACCAGCCTGCATTCTCAGCAACAGTGTAGGAGGGTTCCCCTTTCTCTGCATCTTTGCCAACATCTGTCATTTCCCGACTTGTTAATTTTAGCCATTCTGACTGGTATGAGGTGGTATCTCATTATGGTTTTGATTTGTATTTCCATGATGCCGAGTGAAGTGGAGCATTTTTTCATGTATTTGTTGGCCATCTGGATGTCTTCTTTGCAGAAATGTCCTCTGTGAATTTCTTGATTGGATTATTTGTTCTTTGGGTATTGAGTTTGGTAAGTTCTTTATAGATTTCGGATATTAGCCCTTTATCTGATATGTCATTTGTGAATATCTTCTCCCATTCTGTCAGTTGTCTTTTGGTTTTGTTGACTATTTCCTTTGCTGTGCAAAAGCTTTTGATCTTGATGAAGTCCCAATAGTTCATTTTTGCCCTTGCTTCCCTTGCCTTTTGCAAAGTTTCTAGAAAGAAGTTGCTGTGGCTGAGGTCGAAGAGGTTACTGCCTGTATTCTCCTCAAGGATTTTGATGGATTCCTGTCTCACATTGAGGTCTTTCATCCATTTGAGTCTATTTTTGTGTGTGGTCTAAGGAAATGGCCCAGTTTCATTCTTTCACATGTGGCTGTCCGGTTTTCCCAAGACTATTTGTTGAAGAGACTATCTTTTTTCCATTGGACATTCTTTCCTGCTTTGTAGAACATCAGTTGACCATAGAGTCAAGGGTCCATTTTTGGGCTTTCTATTCTGTTCCATTGGTCTATGTATCTGTTTTTATGCCAGTACCATACTGTCTTGATGATGACAGCTTTGTAATAGGTCTTGAAGTCTGGAACTGTGAGACCACCAACTTTGGCTTTGTTTCTCAACATTCCTCTGGCTATTCGGGGTCTTTTCTGGTTTCATATAAATTTTAGGATTATTTTTTCTATTTCTTTGAAAAAATTTTATGGTATTTTGATAGGGATTGTCTTAAACATGTAGATTGCTTTAGGTAGCATAGAGATTTTCACCATATTTGTTCTTCCAATCCATGAGCATGAACCATTTTTCCATTTCTTTCATGAGTACTTTATAATTTTCTGAGTGCAGATTCTTTGTCTCTTTGGCTAGGTTTATTCCTAGGTATCTTATGGATTTGGGTGCAATTGTAATTGGGATCAACTCCTTAATTTCTCTTTCTTCCATTTTGTAGTTGGTGTATAGAAATGCAATTGATTTTTGTGCATTGATTTTATATTCTAACACTTTACTGAATTCCTGTATGAGTTCTAGCAGTTTTGGAGTGGAGTATTTTGGATTTTCTGCACAAAGTATCATATCATTTGCAAAGAGTGATAGTTTGACTTCTTATTTGCCGATTTGGATGCCTTTAATTTCTTTTAATTGTCTGATTGCTGAGGCTAGGACTTCTAGTACTATGTTGAATAGCAGTGGTGATAATGGACATCCCTGCCATGTTCCTGAGCTTAGGGGGAAAGCTCTCAGTTTTTCCCCATTGAGAATGATATTCACTGTGCATTTTTCATAGATGGCTTTGATGATATTGAGGCATGTACCCTCTGTCCCTACACTTTGAATAGTTTTCATCAAGAAAGGATACTGTACATACTGTACATCAAATGTTTTTTCTGTATCTATTGAGAGGATTGTATGGTTCTTGTTCTTTTATTAATGTATTAGTCACACTGATTGATTTGCAGATGTTCCAGCCTTGCAGCCCAGGAATAAATCCCACTTAGTCTTGGTGAATAATGCTTTTAATGTACTGTTGGATCCTGTTGGCTAGTATTTTGGTGAGGATTTTTGCATCCATGTTCATCAAGGATATTGGTCTGTAATTCTCCTTTTTGATGGGGTCTTGGTCTGGTTTTGAGATCAAAGTAATGCTGGCCTCATAAAATGAGTTTGGAAGTTTTCCTTCCATTTCTATTTCTAGGAACAGTTTCAGGAGAATAGGTATTAATTCTTCTTTAAATGTTTAGTAGAATTCCCCTGGGAAGCCATCTGGCCCTGGGCTCTTGTTTTCTTGGGAGAGTTTTGAAGACTGCTTCAATCCCCTTACTGGTTATGGGTCTGTTCAGGTTCTCTATTTCTTCCTGGTTCAGTTTAGGTAGATTGTATGTCTCTAGAAATGCCTCCATTTCTTCCAGATTATCAGATTTTCTGGTGTTTAGTTGCTCATAGTACGATCTTACAATTATTTGTATTTCTTTGGTGTTGGTTGTGATTTCTCCTCTTTCATTCATGATTTTATTAATTTGCATCCTTTCTTTTTTTTTTTTTTGATAAGTCTGGCCAGGGGGTTATCAATCTTATTAATTCTTTCAAGGAACCAGCTCCTAGTTTTGTTGATCTGTTCTACTGTTCTTTTAGTTTCTATTTCATTGATTTCTGCTTTTATTTTTATTATTTCTTTTTTCCTGCTGGGGTTAGGCTTTCTTTGCTGTTCATTCTCCAGCTCCTTTAGGTGTAGGGTTAGGTTGTGTACTTGAAACCTATCTTGTTCCTTGAGAAAGGCTTCTATTGCTACAAACTTCCCTCTCAGGACTGCTTTTGCTGTGTCCCAAAGATTTTGAACAGTTGTGTTTTCATTTTCATTTGCTTCCATGAATTTTTAAAATTTCTTCTTTAATTTCCTGGTTGACCCACTCATAATTTATTAGGATGTTCTTTAGCCTCCATTCATTTGAGTTCTTTGCAACTTTCCTCTTGTGATTGAGTTCTAGCTTCAGAACATTGTAATCTGAAAATATGCAGGGAATGATCCCAATCTTTTGGTACCAGTTGAGACCTGATTTGTGGCCCAGGATGTGATCTAATCTGGAGAATGTTCCATGTGCAGTAGAGAAGAATGTGTATTCAGTTGCTTTGGGATGGAATGTCCTGAACATACCTGTGATGTCCCTCTGGTCCAGTGTGTCATTTAAGGCCTTTATTTCCTTATTGATCTTTGCTTACATGATCTATCCATTTCAGTGAGGGGGGTGTTAAAGTCCCCTACTATGATTGCATTATTGTTGATGTGTTTCTTTGATTTTGTTATTAATTGGTTTATATGATTGGCCGCTCTTATGTTAGGGGCACAGATATTTAAAACTGTTAGATCTTCTTGTTGGACAGACACTTTAAGTATGTTATAGTGTCCTTCCTCACCTCTTATTATAGTCTTTGGCTTACAATCTAACTTATTTGATATAAGGATTATCACCCCAGCTCTCTTTTTATGTCCAGTGGCATGGTAAATTTTTTTCCACACCCTCACTTTAAATTTGGAGATGTCTTTGGGTCTAAAATGAGTTTCTTGTAGACAGCATATCAGTGGGTCTTGTTTTTTTTATCCATTCTGTTTCCCTGTGTCTTTTGATTGGGTCATTTAGCCCATTTTCATTCAGGTTAACTATTGACAGATATGAATTTAGTACCACTGTATTGCCTGTAAGGTGACTGTTACTGTATATTGTCTCTGTTCCCTTCTGGTCTATATTACTTTTAGCCTACTTTTGCTTTCAATATTTCCCTTAGTACTGGTTTGGTATTTGCAAATTCTTTTAATTTTTGTTTGTCCTAGAAGCTTTTTATCTCTCCTTCTATTTTCAATGACAGCATAGTATTCTTGGCTGCATATTTTTCTCGTTTAGTGCTCTGAATATATCATGCCAGTCCTTTCTGGCCTGCCAGGTCTCTGTGGATAGGTCTGCTGCCAATCTAATATTTCTACCACTGTATCTTACAGATCTCTTGTCCCAAGCTACTTTCAGGATTTTCTCTTTGTCACTAAGACTTGTAAGTTTTACTGTTAAATGACGGGGTGAAGACCTATTTTTATTGATTTGAGGGAGGTTCTCTGTGCCTCCTGGATTTGGATGCTTGTTCTCTTTGCCATTTTAGGGAAATTCTTTACTATAATCCACTCCATATACCTTCTGCACTTCTCTCTCTTTCTTCTTCTTCTGGAATCCCGATTATTCTAATATTGTTTTGTCTTATGGTATCACTTATCTTCCGAATTCTCCCCTCGTGGTCCAGTAGTTGTTTGTCTATCTTTTGCTCAGCTTCTTTATTCTCCATCGTTTGGTCCTCTATATCACTAGTTCTCTCTTCTGCCTCATTTATCCTAGCAGTTAGAGCCTCCATTTTTTATTGTACCTCATTAATAGCTTTTTTGATTTTAACTTGGTTAGATTTTAGTTCTTTTATTTCTCCAGAAAGGGATTTTATTTCTCTAGAAAGGGATTCTCTAATATCTTCCATGCATTTTTCAAGCCCAGCTAGCACCTTGTCATTCTGAACTCTAGTTCTGACATATTACTAATGTCTGTATTGATTAGGTCCCTGGACATCAGTCCTGCTTCATGTTCCTTTTTTTTTTTGTGGTGGGTTTTTCTTTCTTGTCATTTTTTCCAGGTAAGAATAGATGAATGAGAGAACACAATAGTAAAAGGGTGGCAAAGACCTTAGAAAAATACACATTAACCAAATTAGAAGAGGCCCAAAACCAGGGGGAGAAGATAAGGGGAAAAATAAAAAGATGGAAAAAAATTATATATATATATATTTATATATGACTGGTGAATAGAACAGAGCCACCCGCTTGATTTTGGGTGTATTCTGGTCTCTTAGAAGAAAATACATCCCAAAATTTTAAAGAAAGGAAAACATATATATACACAAAAATAAGGGTAAACACAAAAATAAGGGAATATGATGTAAAGATGAAAATGTAAAAGGATTCTGAAAAAGGAATTAAGATGTTGGTTAGAAAAATAAAAAAGAGAGAAAGTGATCAGGCTGGAGACTAGAACAAAGTCATGTGCTAGATTTAGGGTATATTTTGATCTATTAGAATAAACTGTATCCCAAAATTTTAAAATAAAAAACCTATATGTATATAAAAAATAAGGTTAAATAAAATGAAGGGATAGATTATTGCTATAAAATAATAAAGAAACTATACTTAGTCTGTAAATTAGTGTAGCTTTTAAAACCTTATCACTGCATAGTATGTAATGTTTCATCCAAATAATTTTTGTATTTTGAAAAAATGTTAAATAGTTTAATAGTGCTGTAATATTTTCCCAGAAAAAAAGAATATTGCTATAACAATGAGAATTTAAAAACGTTTTTTTAAAAAGGTATTGATAAGACAGCTAAAAAATATTAAAACAGGAAAGGGAAAAGTTAAAAAAATAGAATAAGAAAAAAATAAAATTAAAAAAAGTTAACTTTGAAAGACCAAAGGGTCATGAGAAAAAGCCATGAATTCTGCATTGCTTTCCTCTAGCTCTGGAGTTCCACAGTTCTCATTGATTGGTGAACTTTTTCTTGGCTGGATGTTCTTGCTGATCTTCTTGGGGAGGGGTCTCTTTCAGTGATTCTCAAATGTCTTTGCCTGAGGCAGAATTGCACCACACTTGCCAGGGGCCAGGCTAAGTAATCTGATCAGGTTTGCTCTCAGTAGCTTTTGTTCCCTGAATGTTTTCTGTAGAGCTTTGGAGGATGGGAGTGAGTATGGCAGCCTCTAAGTCTTCGGCCTGTAGTAGCCAAGAGCTCAGGGCCCCACTCCTCAGTGCTCCCTCAGAGAAAAGCAGTCACTCCCTCATGTCTCCCTGGTCCCTGGTCGCACTCTGTGCTCACCCAGCCTGTGACCATGCTTTTCTATCTCTGGCACACGGCCCTGTTTGGAGTCTCCAAACCCAGCAAATTCCTGCTATGCACTCCTGCGCCACTCCTCCTGGAGGAAGAAGGAGGGAGTCTCTCCAGATCTGCCACTTGTGGGGTCCCTGCTTGAAGAGCAGTGGTCCAACTGTGTCTAGGATCATAGTTTAAAGGAACCCTAAGCTGAGAGTGCACTCCTTGGCTCCGTCTCTGTAGCCGGTTTCCCTACTATAATACCTGGGAGCTCTGCCACACTCAGACACCCCCGGTCTTTCTGTGACCCCATGGGTCCTGAGACTGTCCCTGCGAGGGTTCCACCCCCCGCTTAGCCTCTGGAGTGATGTCCCTCAATGGAGAAGACTTCTGAAAGTTCTGATTTTGTGCTCCACTGCTCTACTGCATACTGGGAGCTGGCCCCTCCCCACATGGTCTATCTTCCCATCACTTGGGATTCACTTCTCTGCACGTCCTACCTTCCAAAAAGTGGTCAATTTTCTGTTCCTAGAATTGCTGCTCTTCTTCTCTTCTATCTCCTGTTTGTAGGCGTTCAAAATGATTTGCTAACTATCTAGCTGAACTCCTGGGACCTGATGATATTTCAGTCTCCTACTCCTCCACCATCTTGCTTCCTCTCCCCATTAGTGTACTCTTAATCCCATTAGCATTTCTTGTAGGGTGGTTTAGTGATCATGAATTTTTTTTAACTTTCATTTGTCTGGGAAACCTTTATCTCTCCTTCTATTTTGCATGATAGCCTTGTTGGGTATTCTTGGTTTCAGGTTTTTTTTTTTCTTTCAGCATTTTGAATATATCATGCCACTCTCTTCTGACCTGCAGGGTTTCTGCTGAAAAATCATCTGATAGCCTTGTGGGATTTCCCTTGTATGTAACCGTGCTTTTTAAAATTCTGTCTTTATCACTGCTTTTTGCTGTTTTAATTACTATGTGTCTTGGTGTGGACCTCTTTGGGTTGATTTTGTTAGTGTCTCTCTGTGCTTCCTGTATCCGGATTTCTGTTTCTATCCCCAGATTTTGGAAGTTTTCAGCTATTATTTCTTCCAATAAAATTTTTACTCTCCTTTTCTCTCTTTTCTCCTGGGATCCCTATAATGCAAATATTATTATACTTGATGGTGTTACTGATTTCCTTAAGTCTATTTTTCATTTATTATTATTATTATTTTTTAAATCTTTCTTGTTCATCTTGTTTTCCATTACTCTGTCCTCCAGGTCACTGATCCAATCTTCTGCTCCCTTTATCTATTTGTATGCTATCTAGTATATTTTTATTTTTAATTAAATTTAATTTTTTTGAGAAAGAGAGATTGCACATGTGGATGGAGTGAGGAGCAGAAAGATTCTTAAGCAGGCTCTGCACCCAGTGCAGAGCCCTACACGGGACTCAGTCCTTTGATCCTGAGATCATGACCTGAGCTAAAATTAAGAGTTAGACACTTAACCAGGTGAACCACCCAGTTTCCCTAGTGTATTTTAAATTTCAGTTACTGAGTTCTTCATCTCCCTTTTTTAAATATTTCATATATCTTTGTTGAGCATCTCATTGAGGTCCTCTATTCTTTCTCAAGTCTAGTGAGTATCTTTATGATTATTACTTTAAATTCCCTATCAGGCATATTAATAATTTTTATTTCACTTAGGTCTCTTGCTTTGCTTTTTTTTTTTTTTTAAATATTTTATTTATTTGAAAGACAGAGATCTCAAGTAGGTGGGGAGGCAGGCAGAGAGAGAGTGAGGAGAAAGCAGGCTTCCTGCTCAACAGAGAGCCTGATGCAGTGCTCAATCTGAGGACTCTGGGACCATGACCTGAGCTGAAGGCAGAGGCTTTAATCCACTGAGCCACCGAGGCACCCCTGTTACTTTGATTTTTGTCCTGTTCTTTCACTTGGGACATATCCTTCTGTCTCCTTATTTTGTTTAACCCTCTATGTCTGTTTCTGAGCATTAGGAAATCCAGCTACATTGCCTACTCTTAAAAGCAGTGGTCTTATGCAGAAGAGGTCCTGTAGTGCCCTAGAGTGCAAAGTCCCCTGTGCACCAGAACCTGGGGTTCCAGTGGTGTCTTGTGTGTTCTGTGCACCCTTTTGTTGTGGCTGAGTTGCTTTTGCCTTTAGTCCAGTTGTCTGCCATGGCTCTCTTTGCCTCTTGTGGGCAGGGTTTGGTCCCTGTGTTGTTTGTGGTCAGCCTGGGGCTGCTCTGGGCTTGAGTTGAGTCAGGCCAGGCATTTTCCAGAGATACAGTAGCATGGAGCTGAAGGGTGCTTTCCCTATGTTGTTCCTGAGAAGGTTTTGTTGGTGAGCAGGTGATGGGGGCTGCAGTCAGACCTGATGTCTGTCCCCAGCCCATTGCTGGGGCTATAGTCAGGCAGAATGCTGTTATCCTCCCCTCTTACTGGGTGGTACTGGCCCCTGTCATGGCTGCTTGCACACTGCCAAACTCGTGGCACTTCTTTGGATGGGCTTTGGCCAAGGGCATGTTGGAGGGAAGTCCATAGGGAATGTGTGGGTGGGGCACATGGTTAGGAAGGTTTAAGCAGTTCTGCTGTGGAAGGAGACCTGGATCCACTCTAGAAAACTCCTGCCACAGGGATGGGGAGACAGGTCTATAGGGGAGCATGGGGCAAGGCATGCTGTTAGCAAGCAAGATAGAGAGTATTGATTCTAGCCTGGTTTCCATAGGTGTGCATATATCTAGGCTGTGATTAGAAGAGAGAAATTATCCTTTCCAGTTCCTTTGTTCCTAGAGGAGTCTCCTAAAGATTCTTATCCCTCCAGCTAGTACTCTGAGATTAGTAAATAACTCTCCCTCCCAGTGTTTTTCAAAAACTGCTGCTTTTGTTTTTAACCCTTTATTTTTAAAATTTAATTTAATTTAGTTATTTTTCAGTGTTCCAGAATACATTGTTCATGCACCACACCTAGTGCTCCATGCAGTATGTGCCCTCCTTAATACCCACCACCAGGCTCAACCAACCCCCTACCCACCTCCCCTCCAGAACCCTCAGTTTGTTTCTCAGAGTCCACAGTCTCTCATGGTTCATCTCCCCCTCCGATTTCCCCCAACTCACTTCTCCTCTCCATCTCCTGATGTCCTCTGTGTTTTCCTTCTGCTCCACAAGTAAGTGAAACCTTATGATAATTGACTCTCTCTGCTTGACTTATTTCACTCAGCACAATCTCTTCCAGTCCCATACATGTTGATACAAAAGTTGGGTATTCATCCTTTGTGATGGAGGCAGAATACTCCATTGTATAAACGGACCGGATCTTCTTTATCCATTCGTCTGCTGAAGGGCATCTTGGTTCTTTCCACAGTTGGTGACTGTGGCCTTTGCTGCTATGAACATTGGGGTACCAATGGCCCTTCTTTTCACTACATCTGTATCTTTGGGGTAAATACCCAGTAGTGCAACTGTGTGGTCATAGGGTAGCTCTATTTTTAATTTCTTAAGGAATCTCCACACTGTTTTCCAAAGTGGCTGCACCAACTTGCATTCCCACCAACAGTGTAAGAGGGTTCCCCTTTCTCCATATCCTCTCCAACACTTGTTGTTTCCTGTCCTGATAATTTTGGCCATTCTAACTGGTACAGATATGTATGGAAGAATGAAAGTTGACCATTCTCTTATACCATCCACAAAGATAAATTCGAAATGGATAAAAGACCTCACTGTGAGGCAGGAATCTATCAAAATCCTAGAGCAGAATATAGGCAGTAACCTCTTCGACAAAAACTGCTGCTTCTACGCTATATCTCCCTGGTTCTTTAGGGGTGGGGACTCAGTTTCTTATTGCCCTTCATGCTCTTCAGAGCCCAGCCTGCTGATTTTTAAAGTTCTAGGCATTAAGACCCACTGGTTATAAAAATTTAGGAAATTAGGGCACCTGGGTGGCTCAGTGGGTTAAGCCTCTCCCTTTGACTCAGGTCATGATCTCAGGGTCCTGGGATTGAGCCCCGCATCTGGCTCTCTGCTCAGCAGGGAGCCTGCTCCCCCCCAACTGCCGCCTACTTGTGATCTGTCTGTCATATAAATAAATAAAATCTTTTTTTAAAAAGTTAGGAAATTAGACCCCTCTGGTTTTCAAAGCCAAATGTTACGAAGATTTGTCTTCCTCATGCAAGATCCCCAAGTGTGGGGTGTATGGTGTGAGGGTCTGTTTATCTCCCCTCTCCTTGACTGCTGTATCCCTCCCTCCCATAGACCGTTCCTTGGGTCCATTTACTTCCCAGTTGTGTCTCTTTCCCTCTTACCCTCTTCACTGTGGCCTCTTCTCCACATTTAACTGTAGAGAGCCTGCCACTTGTCAGTTCATTTCCCTGGTTATTTACACTGATGTGGGTATTATCTAGTTGTACTCCTGGGACAAGATGAGCTTAAGATGTTCCCTGAGGGTCCCTATGTTGAGTCTTTCATTGATGAATATGGTATTTCTCCCTTCTGTTTGGTCCTCTTTGATTTCTTTCATCAGTATTTTGTAGTTTTCAGTATACAAATTCTGTACATGTTTTTTTAGGTTTACATTTAAGTGTTCATTTTCTTTGGCATGATTATAAATGGTATTATGTTTTTAATTTCATTTTCCATCTGTCATCATCATTATATAGAAGTGTGATCAATTTTTTTATATTGACCTTGTATCTTATAGCTTTGTTGAGTTCACTTGTTCTAGGAAGGTTTTCTGTTTTGCTTTTGTTTTTGTAAATTTCTCGGGATTTTCTACGTAGATAATCATGTTATCTGCAAATAGAGACATTTTTATTTTCTTCTTTTCAATTCATTGCCTTTTGTTTCTTTTTTATTTTTTATCAAGTGAAAGAATTTCCTCTTTATTCCTAGTTTGCTGAGAGTTTTTATCATGGATAGTATTGGGTTTTGTCAAATGTCTTTTTAAGATACAGATTTTTCATGTTCCTTGACAAATGTGAAAGCACTTTATTTATCAAAACTGAAATATTTTCCCTATTTAGACCTCCCAGGTTTTCCACTCAGGTCCTATTTCTGGTTTGAGAAATGTGTTGGGTTCAGAACTGATTGTCAGTGGGGTAGTGAGGATTACATTAACTGATTTAGACTACTGTGTCTTGGATTATCTGCATTGTCCACTCTTGGAGTTTTTTAGAACATCTTAGGTGACTTATCCACATTTGTGTGCTGGTGCAGCTTTAGTAACCAGCTCTTAGCCGTAAGAAAAACCCTGATTTGTTGATTTATGTGATATAAATACTCCATTCATGACTAAGTTAACATTGTAATGTCACTAAACATGCAGTTGGGGAGAGATGTGCCCAGATAGCTTTCATGAGTGGGATAAGCCAGATCCAGCATACTAACCCTTATATATAACTTAATGTAACAGTGGTAACAGCCACGCCTAATATAAACTTTCCCAGGTACTTAGTTTTCTAGACTATTATAGGATAGTTACATGCTTTCCTCCTAGCAGTGTTAAGAGTATATGAAAGAAAGGATTGGTGATCAACTCCATAGGAATAGAAGTTAATGACTAGCAAGTACAGGGGTTTTTTGGGGCATGTATCAACAGTTTTGTTTTTTGCTGAGTAGTAGTCCTTGAGATAGATGTACCACAAGTTTGTTAAGTTCACCCAGTGAAGGACATGAGTTTTTTCCATTCAGGGGCTATTAAGAATAGAGATATTATGAACATTCATGTATAGGTTTTTAGGTAAATGTGCACTTTTTTCCCCAAATTCTTTTATTATCCTTCTTCCCCTCCATCCTCCACCAAAAATATCTGAAATCCAGGAGTTGTATTTTCTTTGTCTTGTCTTCTAAATCCTATTTGAGATATAAGGGAATTACTTGAGAAGTACATTTGTATAATTCTATCCTTAGAAATGATATATTACAATTTTAAGAGAAGTTGGCTTTGGAAGCTCTTGCTCTGAATATAGATAGGACTTGATGCACACATTAATTCTGACAAAATGTCTTTCAGTGGTTGTTCATACAGAAAATGTCATGGCAGGGGAAAGGGGGGGCAGGATTGACACTTTTCCTGCTGTTCTGCTGACTTTTAGGACCTGCTGATATCTTCATACCCTCAGCATGAACTACTTCTGTTCTACTTCCACATCAAGAAGAATGAAGACTTTCTAAGCAAATAAACTGCTGGGAACCCAATGCCACATCCTGCACATATGTGGCCAAGGTGTCCCAGTTATCTGCTTTGAAGTGCATCTCAGATGTCTGTGTTGACTGACACGTGGCTGGCATCATGACTATATGGATTTTCATTTCTCTGAAGCACTACCTTTTCAAGGGGGCAGAATTGCTGAGTGATTAGCAGTATGGGTCAAGGGCAGACAACGGGGTTAGGAATCTAGCTCTACTGGGTATTAACCGTCAGACCTGGGGGAAGTTCTGTTACTTCTTTTGTGCTCAGGTTTATAATTTGTCAAATGGAGATAATAATATTTACCACATATAGTTACTATGAAGGTTAAATGAGATAACGTGTAAAGCTTTAAGAAAAAGTGCTTGGACATAGTAAACTCTCAGTACATCATCATCGTTGTCATCATCATCATGCATATTTTGGGAGTGCAGAAGAATCCCAGGGCCCATTCTCTCCCTAAGGGGCCTCTTGCTTCTCACCATCTTGGTTCTCCCTTCCTCGGGTGTACTCATAAGCCTTGGGGTGGGTGGCTCCTCAGTTCACAGTTCCACTTGTTGGGAATTCTGCTGAATATAAGAACTTTTAGCCCTTCTGAGCTCTGTTTTGGATCTCAGAGGTACTATTCTCCCCTCTCCCACGGCTGGCCCAGCATACAGGTCACAGAACATCATGGAGGCACACAAGCCAGCCAGGCAGACTGTAACTGTGCTCTTGGTAATCACCTTCCTCCAGGGTTGCCTGTTACCCCCTCTGCTCCACCTCCTCCCATACAGCGAGCAGTCACTGCTGCCCAACCCAGGCTCTCCTCTCAGCTTGCATGCCCCTAGCCCCTGGCACTTGCTCCAGTGCGTGGTAGGGGTTGGGGGGAAGCTGTTTCCAGGTCCCAGCACCCCACCTTGTTTTCTTTCTGCATCCTCTGGAGGCCTTTCCTCTCCAACCAGTCCAGACTTACCACCCTTTGGCACCACCTTCAGCTCAGGGATTTGGGTTTTCTTTACACGCAGCAGGGAACATTCTGTACATATTGGGGTGCCAGTGCTTCACCCAGACCTCTCATTCTTACCAGCCAGCAACTCCTTAAGGCTGAAATGTATTCATCTTTCTGTCATGCTAAGACCCAGTAGAGTGCCTTTATATAATATGTCAATATTTATTAAATGTATGCTTGAATAACTGATGAATTTCTTGAAAGCACCAGGGGAAATGTCCTGGTCATATGGGTCCCTGGTCATATGGATAACCTAGGGATCAGCCTTCTGCTGGAAAGTTGGCCTGTGGTCCTTGCAGTGCTCCTTGGCCGCTGATTTTCCAACCGTGGCTTCACACCTGTTTCATTTTACAATATTTCTTGGGAAAGCATTTTAGCTACATATTATAGTCAGATATCATCTGTGACAAGCCATTTTCCTTGAATTATCTCAGAGAGAAGTATTTCTAAAGGCGTTCAGTGAAATCATCCAGACGCTTCCTGTGGCCAGCTGGACCCCGCAGCCACATTTAGTCCCTGCCTTTCAGTACAGAGTGGATTGTGTTTTTAGTTTCCTCCAAGCAGTGAAGCTGCCGCTAGTGCTCACACTAGTAAACGAGGCTTTAACAGATCCTGCCAAGCGAAAGTAACAAGGGAATTCACAACCGTGTTTTCGGTAAATTAAGTGAGATAATACTGTGCCTGGCTCACAGTAAGCAGCCTGTAAGTTGTAACTGTCATGACTTTGGACACCACCGCCAAGAACTGTTGCAAGTAAGTGTCACCAAAGAAAGTAGGGACTGGTGGGGAAATATGTTTTCAAGGGTTAGTAGAAAATAAGGTCTTATAATACTTAGTTTGACGTTAGGAATAAGGAACATAATGGTGAAAAAAGAAGACCTTTTAATAAAAATTAAAGGGATAAAAATAGAGAAGTTAGAAGAATTGGGAGAAAGCTAAATAGCAATGTGCATTTCGTAATCTGTGTATAAAAACATGAATTACATGCTTATGCACTCACCCTGGAAAACTTCCCACACTTAATCAAATCACATTGTTTCAAACCACGATTCAAAAACTTTGAGATACACCAAAACAACATCTCCAGAAATGTTATAAGTGGAAAATTGTGATTACATCCTTACATAATTATTTCAAAGGTTTTTGAGTGGATGCAGAAATCTCCTTTGAAACTTAAAGTTATGAAACATGTACTACTTAGCTCTGTGATTGCATTTTGGCTTTCAAATACTACCTGTGATGTTATCAAGATGCCTAAGTAAGCTCATGGGGATTGTGTAGGGAAACTTTCATTAACTCTAAGATCTGGACCCTTCTGCCAAAATACCTTTTCTTGGCTTCTATATTGCCACTATTCCTTTGCTTTTGTTTTTAAATAAGAAAATACTGATTTGACCTGTTATATAAACTCAGTTATCAGCTTTGGTTTTAGTAAAGCCTTTCCAGAAAAGCACTTTATTCTTACTAATTTTAGATGTACCATCTTTTATAACTTGCATTTGTCAGCCTGGAAATAGAATTTTTTTTTTTTTTAAGATTTTATTTATTTATTTGACAGAGAGAGATCACAAGTAGGCAAAGAGGCAGGCAGAGAGAGAGGAGGAAGCAGGCTCCCCGCTGAGCAGAGAGCCCGATGCGGGGCTCGATCCCAGGACTCTGAGATCATGACCCAAGCCAAAGGCAGCAGCCTAACCCACTGAGCCACCCAGGCGCCCCTGGAAATAGAATTTTATAGCATGATGCCTCTTAATGATTATCTTTTATTCCTGGGTGAACAGAATGCTGATTCTTATACAGCCTAGGATCAGTAGTGGTGATCTTGGAGGAAGAAAAATTTAACATGATTTTAGCAGCCAGCCATCCTAGGCCATCAACTGAGAGAGATCCATAGATGGACAGGGTTGTTGTTGTTGCTTAATTTAAAAAAAAAAATTTAATTTTTTAAAAAACAGTTTTATTGAGGTACAATTGGCATGTAAAAAGCTGTGTATATATTAGTGTGCACAACCCACTGCATTTGGGGAGAAGTGTACACCTGTGAAATCATCTCCAAGGACATAGATGTTGTTGTTGTTGTTAGTTAGTTAGTTATTTTATGCATATGTGTGTGTGGTAGGAGCACTTACCATAAGATATGCCCTCATCAGAATATTTTAAGTCAACATTGTAACAGCATTGTTAGCTGTGGGCACGATGCTGGAGAGCAGCTCTCCTAGATGAGGTTTTATTAGAGCAAGATTGAAGGACAGTACAGATGGAAGAGAAGGTAACCACAGCCCAGAACTTCCAACAGGGACTGCTTAGGTGGGGGCAGGGACACTGTGCTGGTGACACTGTGGGGAGTAGACCAGTATCACATCAGGCTGAAGCAGAGATGAATGAGGGCTGCGAGGGACAATGGGTTTGGAGCTAGTTTCGCCCCGGGTGGGAGATAATGCCCTGGCTGGGTGACACCTCCCCATGTCCATCCAGCAAAATGATGTCAGTATTTTATTCTCACAAAAAGCTAGAAATGAATAATATTTTGCTTTAGAAGTATATCTCTAAGATAGTTTAAGGGATTTTTAAATAAATACATCTGGAGCACAGACAGTTGTCATAAAGGAAGATAATTAGTTAACTGTCCTAGCTTATTCCATAGTACGAGGAAAATCCAAATCTCACCCTCCCCCGATTTACTTGCTGGTGAGAACCAATTATATTTACATATTTAATTTGCATTAAAATATCAGTAACTTTTTAAAAACATTTTATTTTTAAGTGATCCCTGCACCCAACATGGGACTTGATTTTATAACCCTGAGATCAAGGGTCCCATGCTCTACCCAGTGAGCCAGCCAGGCACCCCGGTCAATTTTTTTTTTTTTTTTTTTTTTTTTAATCAGGGAAACAAATTACAGGAGAAATCCAGAAACATTTTTTTTCAGAGGTTGGCAAAACAGTGTTTTTAAATGAAAATCAGAGACTTTATAGTTTATCTCAGTGGATTAAAATTAATGTGAACTTATCTTTTTGACACTTACCCTATCATAGCAACATATTATTTAGCACAAAAAGCTTTCTTGCTTTGGATTTAGAAGCAGTACTTAAGCAGAACTGCTAATTGACACTTAGTGAAAAACAATCTATGATACATTTTATTTTCTCATTGCTGTAAAACTGGTTTAAAATAACGAGGCTCATGAAAGGATATGACCCAGACCATAAAACGTACTTATTAGAGTTGTTTGATAAATCACGAAGGGTAGATTCTCACCTCTTAATAAGTGTAAGACACTACAGTGTGAGAGCAGGGCAGAGATGGAGCATGGCGGGTCTCCGGCTGTTTGTACTGCTCGCTTGCACCCTCCCCCTGCACCCTCCCTCCATTCCTTTCCCCACTCGCTGTTCCCTTCCCTCTCCCTCCTGCCTTTTTGTTCCTCTCTGGGTGTCAGAAAACCGTGTGCTTCTGAATGCCTAGACTCCCTCACGTCTCCTGTTCTTTAGTATCCAGTCTGGTGTCCAGACACAGTGAAGCTTATGTCAGGGTAGGAGCAAGATCCTGTGCACCGATCCCATCTGGGTTCTGACAGACCCAGACAACAGAAACAACATTCCTCACTAGAAATGGCCCTCAGAGGTACCGCTGGTGCAGCAGCCTCATTCATATTGACATTTCTTCCTTTGGTCCTTTGTTTGTCCGTTTCTCAGGTGTGTTTGCAGCATCTGTAATGCCTCTGGCCCCGGGTGGGGTGGGGTGAACTCAGTAGAGAACACAGAAGACACAGTCTCTACCCTCTGGAGCCCGCAGAGGAGAAGAGGAAGTGTGTTGAGTGCTTTGATGGGGGAGGAGAGAGTACCATGGAGATACAGAGCAGACAGACTCTGAGGGGGGACCCTGGACTCCACAAAGGATAGGGAGGCAGGTCCTGGAGTACCTGAACCCTCTAGGGAGTTATAAACCCAACAGGATATTTTTCACTGGTCACAGGCATTACTATCAAGAGGGTTCTAGGCCAAAGAAGTACCAGACACTACAACCTCAAGGAGGTATGGAGGTGCTGAGAGCACCCGTGGAAGAGTAGAGGCTTGGGCAGGTGGAAGAAGCTGCCAGAATGGGGACCTTTGAGATTAGGGTCAGTTGGCTGAGAGCACGGCAGGCCTGTACCCTGGATGGGGTAACTGGGCAGCTGCTCCAGGCTTACAAAAATCTCTGTCTTTAACAGAGTTGCAAAGGGAGATGTCAACAGTATAGCCTCCTTTCAAGCGTGTAACCTTGACCAGCCCTAAGTCTGATGGAGTTGCCTGGGAGCCCCATATCCTTCTGGGGATGACCCTGACCACAGTGGTATATGTGGTGCCAGCAGGGGTGGGTTTTGCTTATCGCCCGAACAAAAAGAAAATGGCCAATTACACCTCAGCAGCCTCAGTTCAGGGAGCAGGTAAGACCTGCTGTACCCTGGAGTCCCAGCTAGAATCCAGATGACCCCAACGGAGATGCATCTGGGAATCCTTCTCCCTTTCCACTGCAATGGCCCATGATCTGTACCCTCTCCTGCCGTACAGCCAGATGCTTTCTTTGAAAGAAGCCATGGGAGAGACGTAGATATGAACAATTGAGCATTTTGTCACAAAAGAATATTATCCTTTGGGGGCAGTTTACAGTATGGGATTATTCTGAGAGTTCGGAATGAATCATTTTTCTCCACCAGCTGGTGAACGGGTCCACTCATGACCCATAAAGAAGCTGTATTTCTTTGTATGCATCTCTCAAAATAATAATTTAGGTCTATATTTAATAACTTAGAATGTTATCTGTGATACTCAAGAGGGAATAAAGTGGGTCCTAAATCTTTAAGTCTGCTTCAATTCTATTTATGTAAAATTGAGTGTGTGTATATACTCATAAAAAGAAGTCTCAATAAGTGTTCACCAAAATGTTAACATGGGTCATCTCTGTTTTTTTTTTTTTTTTTTTTTTCTTTTAAACTTTCTCCTTTGTGCTTTCCTGGATTGCCTGAATATACTTCTACAATGAGAATTATATACTATAGAAGTTACTTTCATTTTAATGAAATGAAATGTGAGAAGCAAGCAGTACAAACAGCCTGGAGACCCGCCACGCTCCATCTCTGCCCTGCTCTCACATTGTAATGAAATGAAAACTTTTAAGTAACTTTTGGGATTTTGGTCCTTATTTCTTAAATTCCCTCCAAATTATTCTTTTGTTTTGGATTCTTTTCTTGTGGGAGTTGGATTGCCTAGTTGAGCAGGTTCTAGAAGCAGTTTTTATGTCTTGCTGAGAGGCTGTCTGATGACCTCCTATAGCCACCATGCTGCATGACCTATAACTTCCCTACATGAAGAAACGGTCTTCCCCGGACATCACTGTGCCAGACAATCCAGGAGTCCCAAATCCATGACCTTCCTCATAAACTAGAAACTGAATTCCTCAGAGTTACAAAGGGAGAAAAATAAGTCGTTGTTGATGTTATTTGAATTTCTTTACAGGTAGGATAAAGACTGAGTAAGTCATCAAAGGAAGAAGTGGGAATTTGAAAACTATGGCTCTTTGGATAAGGAATGATGCTGGGTCGGGTTTAATTTGTTTCACATTTATTATGGGGAATTTGGAGGTCAGAGTCATAGCATAACCTTTCCAATGAATATTGCATACCAGGCTGTCGCTGCCGGTGTATCAGAGAGTACAGGGGTTGGTGGTGCAGCACAAAGACCTAATCAGAAGCAGGGTGGAATGAAGTATGTGAGAGCACCAGCCTTTCCTCCCTCGGCCTGGATAGCTGACAGAGCATTTATCCAGTGAGAAGGAAACATTGCGTACCATGTCCAGCTTGCCGTGGAAATCCCAGCATAAAGTTACAGGATATTGGAAGGAAATTGTTTTTTAATCTAAAATGTGTTTGGAGTTCCTAAACTTGGTTCAGCATTTTATGATTGAATTTTCTGGACGAGTCAGGTAGATTCTGGGTCCTGCCTATATGCCGAGCATTACCAAAAGCTAATTAAGAGCAAATGACCCACCTCAGGCAGTTCAGTCCTAAGTCCCGGCTGGTTCTCCAAGTCGGGCCTTCCATACTCCCTTCTGTTGGCTAATGTCAGCTGCACCAAGCCCCAGCCGTGCCAGTCTCCTTCGCTGTTCTTGAAACACACCAAACACGCTCTGACTTCAAGGCATTTGCTCTTTCTTTCCTCTCTCTAGACCTTCCTGGCTCAAACATCATCGAGCAGAGTGGCCTTCCCTGTAAAGACAGTACTCCACTCACCACTCCATTACTCCAGTGCCCCTTTTACTTGGCTTTATTTTTATATAGCACTTACCCCAACCTAACATACTGCGTATTTGCCTGTTGTTTACCCCACCATAATGTCAGCTCCATTTAAAAAACTCATTTGTTTTGTTCACTGCTGTGTCACTAGCACCTAGAACAGTGCCTGCCAATTCAGTTGATATTCAATAAATTCCTGTTGAATGAATGAACAGAATGCTTGAGCTCAGTTTACCCAGTGAATGGTGCATGTTCTTGAGCAATTGCGTATAAATTAATTACTGGAAATGTATTTGAGATGCGTCAGGAGAACACTGTTGCTGAACGCTATCTTTCATCAATCCTGTAAAAGGAATTAGAATTTCCAGTTAGCCTGTAGAGTTTTAGAGTCAGCTCCTCCTTCAAGCAAGATCCACCTGTATAGGGCTGTGCGCGTGCTGGAGAACATTCCGAGGGTCATCTGAACTCATCAGGGCTTTCCGTACAGATGATCAGAATGGTCGCTATTCCTAGGTTGGTTTGGCAGTCTGTCGTGAGGACCAACAGAACTGAAGGACCTGGTGGAAAAATACTAGTTAGAAGGAGGGATATATTAAAGTAATCGTAGCTAGTGTGGCCACATCTGCTGTGTCACCCCTTTAGCTGATGGATCTTGGGGAGCTGACACAGCAGGGAAGCATGGGCTGGGGTCTTAAGGCTGACCATCGTCCAGGGTGAGTAGGCTGTAGGTTGCCCAGACAACGTGTCTGTAGATTTAATTTGTGCCAGTAGCTCACATCTCTGACATGGCTGCAGGATCTTCCTGGCAGGGGCAGGGAGGACCTTCTGGTGCCTATGTTTAGGGGGCACCTAAATAGTATTTGTTCAGGGAATTCATTATCTGAGAGCACTTTGTGAGAAAATCTAACTCTAAGTTTTCCATCCATGGAGGTGCTTTATTGCTGGCAAAGTTAGAGATTTCTTCCAAAGGCAGCTTGGGAGGCCCCCAGTTCTTTTTTCTTTTAATCACCAGAAGAATGAGGAAGAACAGCTTCTGGGGATAGGGCAGATCCAGGTTTTGTGGAGTCTGAACTGCTTACAATTTGGATGGCCCTCTTTGAGAGAAAAAAGGTACAGTTTGAAGCACGGGGTCTGGGCAGTAGTCTGGAAGCAAATGTTTCAGCAGTGTGACAACCCATCTGCTCCCGGGGCTTCATGTTCTACACGCTTTCCGGGGCTGGCTTTCCCAGGAGACTCCAGGGGTGCGCTCCCTGAGGGCCTGTTTGCAGGCACGACAGGGCACTCCCCGGGAACACCTTGTCTTGAGTCTCAGGCCTGCTAGTAACAACGCCCTGGGACTTCACCTCAGAACTGGTTTCTCTCTGGCTCTATATGATACTGTAGCCTAGAGCAGTGCCCAGGTCCCCAGGGGTAACATACAGAATGTGACAGGAGAGGTGGGCCTCCCACCTCCATATGAGGTGGGTTTTAGTACCCAGAGTGCTGGCGTCACACAAAAGCAGGGACAGCTTAGCATTGACCCAGAGACCACAATCTGGGCATCTCATCACCTCATGGACAGAGGTGGAAGCTGGCAGACTTCATAATATCAGTTACATTTGCCTCTCCTGGGGCACATTTGTGCTGGCTGTCTTTGATATATTCTCTCTCATTCTTCCAGGAACCCTGCAAGGTGGATGGCATTAGCTCCATTTTACAGGTGTAATTGGTTGATGACGTGTTTGCTCACATGACACTCACTGCACAAAGACAATGTCAATTATTTTCTCTAGCCAATTTGAACCTCTTTATGAGTTCCAACCCTGCTGGGAAGCACAAAACTCAATCCTTCCAATTAACAGCACCTCGACCTCTTCTGGTTTGTGACCTCTTTCCTGTTTAAGCAGTCAGGGTTTTCTAAGTTAAGTTCCCTGTCAGAGCTGCTTTAATTAGTCTCTTTCGGAATGACTCATTCCTCCTGAAGATCAGGCACTCTTGCCCAGTTCCTCACTCACCCCTTCTCCGCAGAGACAGGTCCCACATGTTAGCAGGACCCCTTGGGGTTCCCCAGGCAGGGCATGGGGCATCTGGACACTCACTGCTTTGCTCCATGGGCTGGCGCATCAGGGAGGGCAAATGCATCCGTTTGGTCTTCTAGAATCACATGTGTCTCACACTGTAGGGGGCTGGTCATCTATGTGGTTGGGGTGTCTTTAGGGGGCACTTTCCATGCACCCAGGAAACTCCTGGATCCTTGACTGCCAGACATGGGTTCTTGGGGAGACTAGAGAGCAGCGCTGGCCCACTGGTCTGGGAGAGCAAACACTGCACTGATACGCACTTTCTTTGTCTCTCTCTTACCCTGATCCCCGGGGCTAGAGAGGGACATGGTATCCATTGTCTCCGTGTCATTCCACATGTTCTCTCCCTGTCGGCTCATAGGATAACCCATGATATAGCCCAGTGGTCTTCCAAGTCCTCTTCTGTGTGCCCCCCGCAAAAACATCTGCAGCCATGACCGCCTTTTCAATTGATATCAGGTGTTTTTCATCTAAATTAAGGAGCTGCAAAGGATGTAATTTCTGGCATACTGTAAATACTGACATTTGAGAATACAACTGTTAGAGCACTCTTTTACGTTTACCCAGTGGAGTCTAAATACCAGAGTGATTTAATACCCATGGTTCAAAAAACACATGAACAAGCTCTTTTTTAACAGTTGGACGTTTTACAGGGTTTCTTTTTCTTCTTGAAATTGTATTTCCATTTCACTTCTCCCGCAGAACTTTATCCTAATGTGATATATTTTTATGCTTGAAAGTCTTTTATTAATCACTCTATCATTCTTCAACAAAACTAAGTATTTACATTGAAAATTTTAAATTGTTCATATTTTTTGGTTACCACAGCACTCTGTTAGAAAATTATCATAGGTTAAATTCTCAATAGAATTATTATTAGCACACTTATTGATCAAAGCAAAATATATGCATACACATATTACATATTTCATGGTTAATTATCAAACATAAAAATAATTGGGCTAGAAATGTATCTCTTAATGAAATGGATGGGAGGATTGTTATGGCAATTCCAGCAGGCTTTGCAGACACTGGTATTTCTGTGTCCTTTTGTCTGCTCCCTGGAGGTTTCTGTGCCTCAAGAAAATGCATCTTAGTAAGATTTGAGGTAACTTCTTTTCTTTGAGTTGTCTGTCTTTCTCTGTAGAGTGAGGGAGGAGGGAGATAGGAAAATACAGGGGAAGAGCAGTGATTCCCGGCAACTCTCCAGACCTGGGGTGCCTTGGAAAGTGAGAAGTTTCTGGAAGTTTCCCCAGCTCCAGCTCTCTCCCTGTTTGACATGGGGGGAGGTGGCTGCAAAGTCTCTACCTTCTTCTTCTCCAGGACACGAAATCTCATGCAAAGTCCTCAGGCATCCAAAAGGAGCAAGACAGTACTACCTAATCACTGCTTTAAAAATGTTAGTAAGTTACCTGTGTCATAGAGATGAAGAAATTACGGCCTGGAGACGTTAACAAGAGCTTGTCAAAATATCTAGTCCGTTGGTGGCAAAGAAGGCATTTGACTTCAGATCTGGGGTCTGTCCTTTTATGGGATTGTGGCTGCATCAGAAACATTGGAGTCTCTTGTTAAAATGATGTAGATTTCCCAGGCTCCACCTCTGGTGGAGGTGGATTTCATATCTGAATGTTTATATCTTTAAGAGCTCCCCGAATGATTTTGAAGTGGGGTTGGGGTTAAAACACAGAGTGCACCTGAACGGGGCCTGGGTTTGTTTATGAGCACAGATCATAAATCGGCCTGTTAGATCTGAGAGGGAGGGTCTTGTCAGGGAAGACAGAATTGGAAGTTTTCCTAACTGAGTGGATGCAAGCCAGGGAGACACCTTCTTAGTTTGCTGGTTGGTCTGTTGTTACCTCTAAAATGTCAATGCTTTAAAGCCCAGGCTCTGGAGACATGGGAATCCTGGGTCACAGAGCTATCAGGAAAGAGCTAGAAGCCCCCTTTTCTTCTAGCAGCTTCTGCATGAGGCTGCTTTTAAGGCACCACCCCAGGACTCTAGGGCTTTTTTTGCAAGAATCTCTGTGGCCTTGAAAGTCAGTCTGGAACAAGTTTGAGGTCTTGGGGAGACTGGTGGTCCTCTGTCTTCAGTATGGAGACTGGAACGTCTGCCGTGAACGCATTTCTTTGCTACCATCCTCAGTGCCTGTTGGCAAGGCAGCGTCTTCTCCTGTGCTGCTCTCTGGACCTCTCCCTCACAGGGTTTCCTCTGTAGTGTGCTGACTTTGATGGTCCTGGAGGTGAGTTACCTTCCTCATGGGGCAGCCAAGAGGGAGGGTTACACTGCATACTGACAGTCTTTGGGTTTTCTCCTGGGATGGAAAGACCTGGAGGAAAACCTGGTGCTGTCAGTAGTCACCGATCCAGCTCTGTGCGTACTTCCTCGTTTGAGTGCAGTTTGGGAGAACAGGTGCATACACGCCTCTTTCTAGCAAGGTGCTACTGGAAACAGTTTTCATACCCAGCAGGGCCAGAGGGTGAGTATTATAACAGAGTGAGAGACAGGAGACCTATTTATCACTGTGTTGTCACTTTGAGGGAAAACAAGCTTTATTCCTGAATGCCACGAGGCCTAGGTGGATGTCAATTGAGTTACTCAGTTTCTATCTGAAAAATTGTGCTCTCCACCAGAGCCTTCAGGGGACATCCGTAAGGGGAAACAGTGGCCGAGCAATAAATACCAACTGCACTTCTTGCCCAGGCGTGCCCACTCCCACGCTGATGCCCATGCACGGTTACTCCTCTTTTCCTGGAGATGGTCCCCAGACCTGGGAATCCTAGGGATCCGCCCACAAGATTTTAAGACTTCCATTAGGTGTGTGCTGCCAGGCACTAATGAAGCTCCTGTCCTACAGCAGAGCCCTCGGCCCCCTCCTCATCAACTCAGTTGCATTCTTTCTCTGCCAGCTCTGGCGATGGACTCAGGAGAATTCCTGTTAGAGGATTTTTTTTTTTTTCTCTTAAAACACACACACTCCACACCTCATAAAGGTTGCAGAAAGGTGTGGTCATAGTCTGGCAGACTTTGACCCAGTGAGACATATTTTCCATTGCGAAAGCTACTACTCTGTTAGTCCGAATGTAGAGGGTGCAGAGTTCCTTACCTGACTTCCTCAAAGTTCTTAGGATGTGACCTAGAAATTGAATATTAGGAGTGCAATGGATTTGGTACTGAGTCTCATTAAGGACATTTAAATTTATGGGCTATCAGCATATTCGTGAGAGATTGAGGAAGATCCATAAGGAAGATTCAAGGTTTGGGCCCTTAAAGCTGTGATTTCCTTTTGTTTTTGTTTTCAAAGATTGTATTTATTTATTTGACAGACAGATATCACAAGTAGGCAGAGAGGCAGGCGGGGGGGGGGCGGTGGCAGGGAAGGCAGGGAAGCAGGCTCCCTGCTGAGCAGAGAACGAAATGAAATTTGAGGCTTAATCCTAGGACCCTGGGATGACCACCTGAGCTGAATGCAGAGGCTTAACCCACTCAGCCACCCAGGTGACCCTAAAGCTGTGATTTCCTTAAAAGCATGAGGCAGGGGGTATCATGGACATTTGTGTGCATCCAGCCAAAATTGCCCATCTTCAATGGGAAGGGGAGAGTAAATATCTAATGGTTTATTCTCAACCTTAAGAAATAGTTTAATTTCAGCTCTTTTGTCTGAAGATATGGGAGTGACTCTGGTCACAGGGAGTAATCACTGTCCCTAACATCACGGGGACTGAAGGCATAACCACTGATGCCCTCCTCCACTCCTCAACTGTGCCTTCCAGAATGCCTAATGCAGAGAATACTTTCTTGAATTCTTTATACCGTTGGGCAGTGCCGCCTTCATTCCTTCATTCCTTCAATTATCCATTTCTTCTGTAAGCTACTGTTGTGCTATGAGAGCAAAACAGGTGGGTTCTCTGGGTTCCAGCTGGGCAGGAGGGGGATTAGGGACCTGTGGGGAAGTGATCGCATAGTCCAGTGGGAGCAGATGATGGCTTGAACCGGGACCCAGATGCTACCAGTAGTTTAGTGAGTGGCACACAGGTTTGTCGTACAGTTTGAAGACACCATCAATAGAATTCAGGGAAGAATTGGAAGTGGAAGGATGGTCCACTAGTTTCCAACAAAAGCAACGTGGAGGAGGCAGATTCATGAGATGAGGCATGGTGCACACAGATTTCTTTTTCTCCTGCAGTTCCAGCCATTCTTTGCCAGTTTTCTTTGTTTCTTTTACTCTGTATATCTTTTAAATATTGAGGTTCTCAGGAAATGTATCTTTGGTGTCCCCTTTTCCTGTGTGATTTCTTCCACATCTGTGGCTTGACTAGAAAACAGGTAACTCCCAAGGCTATGTAGACAGAACTCCATCTCCCTATTTCCCACCAAACACTGGGATGCTTCTTAGGCATTTGAAACTCAGTATGCTGAAAACTGAACTCCTCTCCCCCCCCTGCCATCTCCCACTACCCCGCTCCCTGTCCTTGAACTTGTCCTACTCCTGTATTCCCTACCTTGGTCATGGGATCACTTGCCTGCTGGTTCCCAGATCTGCATCCTGGTGATCGTCTTAGACCTTTCTTCTGCTCTCCCAGCTCTCCTTTCCTCACTGTATTTTATTGCTTCTTTAGCTTATGTATTTCCCATCCATGTTATTTCTCAGCTGGACGCCCATGTCTTTCAGCGGGTCTCTCTGTCAGTCTTAATCCCTTCCAGTCCACCCCTTCCCCTCCGTGTGCTCAGACTGATCTTATTCTCTGGCCTGAAGCTGGGGGCAGGGGGCAGTGGCTCACTTCCTTCAGAATGAAGTCTTTTTCAGAGTGTTGAAATCCTTCCATAACCCACCTCCTGCCGGTAACCATTTCATTGCTTTTGTTCTTCGGGGAAGTCATTTCTGCCTCTCCTTCACACCGGCCCTATGACCCTCCTGTCTTTGTGCATCAGGGTGAAAGGCCTCCTCTCCCTTTCTTCACTTGACTTGTATGACCCCTTCCAATCCATCTGAAGCCTTGTTTTTCTCAGAACCTTCCCCAAGCCCTCAGGCTGACACAGGTTCCCCTTCTCTGTGTTTTCTTACCCCACCATTAGGCACCTTATACCTGTGCTGTCACTGCACATTCTCCTGGCTGCCTCCCCTATTAGGCTACAAGCTCCTTGAGAGCACTGACTCTTGGTTTCTTCTGTGTACTCAGCACAAGCATCAATGCACTGTTAACCATCAATAAATTTAGTTGAATCAGCGAACAAATAGGTTTATATGCATTTTTCAGAGAAGATCTATGAGAAAGGTCTATAAAGTATGGTTCTGACTTTCTTGTTGTAACAAAACCTATTATTTATTAATACCCTTCAAATTGATTACAATGAAGATACAGAAAACTTTGAATCTGAGTCATAAGATAAGACTGTGGAATTCAAACCTATGTATAGAAATTATACACACTCATTAACTAGTGTCCACTCTTAATTTTGGAAGAGCATTCCATTTTTAGATAAATTTTTTATATTCAGTGTTGGAGTGGAGAAAATGTTCTGAAGCATGGATATTAAGCAGCATTGGTATGTCATGTAAATAAGGGAATTTCTATCCTGGGAAGTTTGCCATGGGGAAACAAGAACAGTAACAAGAAAAGGAAAGAATTAGGGAGAGCTCAGCTGTTTGTCTTACCTTCTACCAGAATATAACCTTCATGGGGGTAGGAACATGGCTGGGTTCCTTTTGCATTCCCCATGCCTAGCACATTGCTCAGCACATAGATTGTGAAGAAGGAAGGAAAAAAAACAGGAATATAGGGGCACCTGAGTGACTCCGTCAGTTAAGTGACTGTCTTCGGCTCAGGTCACAATCGCAGTGTTTTTGGATTGAGCCCTGCATCAGGCTCCCTGCTTAGCAGCTTCTCCCTCTGCAGCTCCCCCTGCTTGTGATCTCTCACTCTCTTTCTGTCAAATAAATAAATAAAATCTTAAAAATAGAGAAATAAAGATGATGAAGATTGGCAGGTATGGGAGCAACAACGGATACATTTTTAAATACATGAGCAGCTTGCTCTTACAGAAGACACACAAGCTGAAGCTCTGTTTTCAGTTGGTGGGTGTGCCAGATACTGTCTGTGGTCACTCAGCCTGCACTTGTCCTTTTTTTTTTTTCCTTAAAGATTTTATTTATTTATTTGACAGAGAGAGATCCCAAGTAGGCAGAGAGGCAGGCAGAGAGGGAGAAGGAAGCAGGCTTCCCGCCGAGCAGAGAGCCCGATGCGGGGCTCGATCCCAGGACCCTGAGTCCATGACCTGAGCTGAAGGCAGAGGCTCAACCCTCTGAGCCACCCGGGTGCCCCCGCGCTTGCCCTTCTTTACCCATGTCTCTACTTCTGGGGCAGGAAGCCTACTAACTATATTTCCCGCATTTTAGCCAGTTGACTTACTGGATTCCACCAGGGGGAGGTACTAATGGGAGGTAGGGAGAAGCTACTTTCTTTTCCAGCTCCAGGCAGCACTAAGAGCAATGAAAGTCTTGTCATTGGGCAGCGAGCGTCTTTCCTGATTCTTCCTCAGCAGCCAGGTTCAGCACACATGAGCCGTGGCGACATCCTTTCTCTTTAGCTCCTCTAGGGCATCTACAGTTACTTATCTTTGAATATTTTTATTTTGAGCTCCCCAATCCCTCTATCACCTTTGTAACCAATTACCTGTATTATTAAATCCTCTCTGAAACATCTGGAATACTTTCCATTTTCCTGGTTAGAAACTGGCTGCTGTGTAGGCACTGACCATTAGACATCACCGAATGAGCAAGTCAGTATATGCACACATCCATTTCTGGTGAAAGGAATATACACAACACCGTTTCGTACTATAAAATGTCACTGAAACCAAACAATGCAGGACATAAAGAGGTAAGTGACTAGCAACAGGTATGTTAAGTATAATTTCCATTCAATAATAGGAGATGGACTTCAAATCAGAAGAATATAATGGCGAGATAATGCGGAGAGGCATAGTAAAGTCAGGAGACCCCCTAAACCAGGACATCCCCAGCCAGCTCTCTGCCTTTGGCAGCCCACATCAACTGCTTTGCCTCAGTTTCACTCTCTGTAAAATAAAAGGGTCAAATTAGGTCAAATCTTGGTATGATTTTAAGGCTAGAATTTTAAGGATGTATGCCTTTGAGTCAAATCTTCCATGGATAGCTGGGCAGGAAAAGCCTCCATATATGTGGAAAGCTGGGGCTTGGCTCGAGCTTCCAGCTGGCCTGACCCTGAAATGCATGTCTGCGTGCAGGCTTCTGTGAGCACATCCTGAGTCCCGTCTGCGACCAGATGTTTGTCTTCACTCTGTGCACAGGAACCATTTCAAAAGCTGTGGATGCCAAGTCATTGCCATGGCAGTGACCTCCTAAGACATTATAATCACAAGTGCAAAAAAGCAGGTTCACGCAAGGTGCATATGATGAAATTAATGGCCCTATAATGAATAGGAGGATTGTGCCAGGAATCTGTCACATTATTAAATACAAAAGAATAGTTCTAGACATTGCAAGCCTGTTTTCCACTAGTAAGTTTGCACTGTTGTATTATCTTTGATTTATGTCCCTTAATGTGCTCCCTCATCACCGTATATATTTTGTTAATATTAATGTATTTATGCATCTTGAAATTGCCTAATTAATCCCTTGCTTTCCCAGTGAGTTATGTAAGTTGCTGGATTTATATGATAAATATTATAATGAAGAAAACATAACAATGGAGCATAAAATACTAACTTAATTTACCATACACATAGCATAGAAGTTTAGGCTATGATTTCCCCTCTGATATTAACTAATATTTCTTATTGCTTTTCCTAATTAAAACTTATCCCTTTCCTACATCCTAAGGGTACCATTTTTATTCCTACAAATATTTAAGAGCTACTATGTATCAAGTCATTATACTGGGTATTTTGGAGGATACTAAACAAAACAATACACAGATTTCCTCCCCGCCCCCAAGGTGGTTTGTTTTCATTTTTGTTTTTGTTTTGCAGGATCTCTCAACCTCCTCACTATGGACATTTGGGGCTAGATGAGTCTTTGTTGTGGAGACTATTGTATGTTTTGTAGGTTGTTTCACAGCATCCTTGGCCTCTGCTCACTAGATGCCAATAGCACCTTCTCCCTCCAGTTGCTACAACCAAAAATGTCTTTAGACATTGCCAAATGTCCCCAGGGGTATGTGCCAAAATTGTTTTGGTCGTCTCTGCATACTCAGTGCTTAGTACAGTGTTTGGTACATAGTAGAACCCAAATAATGCTTGACAAATGTTGAGTGAACATATAGACAAATAACTAAGCTGAAGGAGAAGTGCAGATAAAACACCGTAAGAATCTGGAAGAGAAATGAGTTGCTCCTGGAAGGGTCAGGGTCCAGGAAGAGAGAGCTAGAGGAGCTACCATGGGAAAGTGAGGCCAGGAGGGCTTCCTAAGCAGAAATGCTCTGGATGTGCACAAGCGTGAGCTGGGAGAAGAGACCAACTGGATTGTAGGGTAGGCAGAGAACAGGAACAAGGTAGAAGGGACTTGGATCCAGTCACGGAGGGTCTAGAATGATTTAACTCTAGAATGAGTTAAATCAGGTTCACAAAACCATGGGGAATTAATCATAGCAGTGACTGAGCAGGGATGTGGCATATATCCTACCAGCAGGAATATTAGCCTGGTGATGGCATATAGGGTGGAGAGAACACTGGAGATGAAGAAACCAAGTAGGCTTTTTTATACTATTTTGAAACAGGACATGAACTAGGCTTGTAAGAGGCACAGGCGTTCTGAGGGCAATTGAGTTGATTAGGAAGGGCTTGAGGTAATGTGCCAGCTGCTTCCCTTGTTGATGTAATGTCCAAGCTCCTTTGTAGGACATTTAAGGCCCCTCTTCACTCTCCAGCCTCTCCTTCCATCATACTCTCAATCAGTCACCCTCACCCTCCTCTTCTTAGACTTATTTCCTGTGGCTAATTTCCTGCAATATTGAACCAGAGTCTTTCAAACAATATCTGTCCTTCACAGTCTTTCTAGAACACTCTCTCCACTTTACTATGTCTGGAAAATGCTTATTTACCCTTCAGAATGCTGTTTAGGTGCCATTACTTTCACAAAGCATGTTGGACCACTCAGGGTAGAGTGAACACTCTTATATCTTGTGCACATTTTAATATTTACACAGATCACATTGTTTTGTGATTACCAGCTTAGTCTTCTACCAAACTGTTAGCTCCTTGAAAGTAGGAACTATGTCCTATTACATTTGTATTTTTTTCTGTGTGTTGGGCACAGTGACTAGAAACTAATGTTTGTGAAATAAGATTCTTCAGATGTGGTGCTTGGGAAGTCACTAGTAGCTTTCCAGAAGAGTTTCCGGGGAATAGCAAGGGTGGAAGTTGGTCAAGTAAGAATGGAGGGCTAAGGGCAAGATGTGTGAGAGGCCGAGGCACTGGTAGGGTCAACTCTGTAGAGAAATGCAGGGGCAAAGGGCAAGTGTGGAGCTCAGGATTATGAACTCTGGAGTCAGGGTGTTCAGGTCAAACCCCCGGCTCTATCACCCACTGGTGTGTGACCTTGGGTAAGTTCCTTAACTTCTCTGTGCCCTTTTCATCATTTGTAAAAAAATGGAGACGATAATATAGTTCCTTTCCTTGTATCCTTGTTGGGGGTTAGTTGAGTTAATCCATATAAAGAGTTTAGAATGGCTCTTGACACATAATGAGTACTTAACGACTCTTCACTTTAAAAAAAAAAAAGCAGGTGAGATAACAGTGTCCGAGAAGCCTTGGTTGGGTGGTTGGTTTTCTGCTTGGCAGACTCAGCGTATCTGTAGGCTGAGGGGAAAGAATGGATTCAGAGGGAGGGATTGTGCAGCAAGCAAAATGGGAGAGGATCCCTGATGGAAAAGCCATCACTAGTGCTGCAAGCCTTCCTCTGAGACTGGAGAGAGGCAAGAGCTGTGTAAAAAAGCTGAGGGAGAGAAGGGGAGATGATCCTTCCCTTGCTGTGAGATGTGAGAGACCTGCCACATCTACTGAGTTTTGCAGGTAGATTCTGTTCTCCTCTATAGCACTTCTCTTAGGACTTTTTTTTTTTTACAACCAAAACAATATTTTTATTTTTAGCAGAACTGTGAGGTATAATTCACATATAATAAACAGCATACTTTTAATTAACATAGAATGTATTATTTGTTTCGGGATATTTTTTCTTTGCACATGTGTGAAATGCAGTAAGTTATTAATTATAGTCTGTAAGTTATTAATTATAGTTTATAATAACAGAATATTCATTTCAGCCTATATGTCCCTCTTTTGGGGACTGGCTTATATATTACTGAGCTCAAGAGAATACTATGCAGCTGTAGCAAGGAACAAAGAAATCTTTACGTCCTGATTTGGAATAGCCACCAAGAGCTATTGTTGAGCAAGAGAAGCAAAGTGCCTAACAGTGGCATAGCACGCCACCATTGTAAAACCACTGTAATAAAAAGAGGGGGTAAAAATTTAAGTTGGCCTATTCATTATTGCCTAAAATATCCCTGGAATATACTGATAAAATTAATTGCCCTCAGGGGAAGGACCTGGTTTAGGACCAGCATGGGAGGCTTCTCACTATGTGTCTTCTTGAACTCTTTGAATTTAGGACATGAAAATGCACTATATCTGCAAAATTAAATATAGTAAAAGTATCTGCAAATTGTTCCAGTTCTGTTCTTGATTATTTGGTTTGGTTTCTTGGGCCTTACAGGTACATCAACAACAGGAAAACCATAATAACAATATTAAGCAAACCTGCTGTTTCAAATCCCTTCTCAGGAAAGACATTGCTATGGAGAACAAGTCACGTTGTTCTCTTGAGTACCAGTCATTTGTACACGTGGGGTTGGGAATAGGTATTCTGAAACAGCAGAGCTCCCCTGCTCTGCTTCTAGGGGTGCTTGGGTGGCATAGTCCATAAAACATCTGCCTTTTGTGTAGGTCCTGATCCCGGGGTCCTGGGATGGAGTCCGGCATCGGGCTCCCTGCTCAGTGGGGAGGCTGCTTCTCCCTCTCCCTCTGCTCCTGCTTGTGTGCTCTCTTTCTCGCTCACACTTTCTCTCTCAAATACCTAAATAAAATCTTAAAAAAAAAAAAAGGAAAAAATAAAGAGTTTCCCAGACTAACCTCAGACAGAATAACTGAGAAGTTTGGGATAGTTGAGAGGAGAAGTGAGCAAGACGGGGGTGCAGGGATGGGGTCACCTATGAGAAACTGAAGACCAGGGCAGCCATGGTCCCCCATTATATGTCCCCAACATAAAAATCACACACTTTTATGTTGCTTTTCTTTTGTGTAGCGTAAGAGGCCACTTCCTGTGATCCTCCAATCTTTATCTGCTACAGGTAGGAGTTGTGGATATCTTTCAAAGGGTTGTTGGGAGGATCAGGTGAGATCCTGTGCGTAGGTGCTTTGGATAAAGTCTGCTATATAATAAGCATTCAGTAAATCTTAGTCGCCAATAATAAGTATAATGACTTGAACTTGTTTTGAAGGCAGTGATATTGGAGAATGGGTTCCAAGTCTAGGTCAATTCCAGAGCGGAGATCAAGGGTTACAGACTGAAAAAAATCTCAGCAGAAGCAGGGAGTTGGAGACCAAGAACAATATAAAAGTGTAAGCCTGTGGGGAGTGGAGAAATTTTGAGGAGAGAGCTTTTGGACTTTGGTAAAAGGGTGTGAATCCATCTCATCTACATCTTAGGTGGGTATGAAACCCAAGCTAACATATGAGAGCGAGCCGGTGCTCCAAGTTCATATGGCTCTGGTCACTATACTGGGACAGCAAAACTGTCCCATGTGCCATGACTGGAACTCAGTGCCTGCAGTGAGCTGGGGCGGGGGCAAATACTGAAGAGGCTGTCAGGGAAGAGTCTGTCGCTCTTGTTCATTTCACATTTTATAGCTGGCTTTGTAATGTGATCCATCCTAAAGAAAAACAGCAGCCTGTTTACAAACCAGAATTACCCATGTTTTATAGAAATCGTTGCCATGGTTTTACAGCTTGAAAATGAATGTAGTTCCAGGAGGAGCCCACCCAAACATATCCAGCACTTCCGGGTGCCTGTTACATATGGAACATGGCGGTCTGATTAGCCTCAAGGTTGTTTCTAATGGCCAGAGTTCACCAGGATTAGATACAGTTATTTAAAATTCTGTCTTCAGAAAGTGGTGCCCCTGGAGAATTACATGATACTACCAGCAGCTGCTGTGTAGATTTAGGCTAAATTTGGGTTATTGGGAAATGGTTTCAGGAGTCAAAAAATGTGGTGCTGCCTCTTGTCTCAATTTTCTGAATGCTGTTGTCATTGCCCCCAAACTATTTAACTCATCTTTGGTTCTACCACAGGCTTTGCATCCTGCAAGCTGTTTCTTAAAGCAGTAGTACCTGATTATCCAAACGTATTTCCCTGAGGCTCTCATGCTCTGCGTAAGTAAAGCCTCGGATGATGATTTAGAGTCAGAAAAGCTCTGGCTGAGGCCTGGCTGGCAAATTTGGGATATTCCAGGGGTTCCCGTATAGAGGCTTTTTTTTTTTTATAAAGGTTTATATTTTATTTTTATTTTTTAAAAAATATCTTATTTTATTTTTTAAAATTTATTTATTTATTTATTTGAGAGAGCAAGCTTGTGTGTAGGGGATAGGGAAAGAACAGAGACCGGGGGAGAGGGAGAGAAGCAGGCTCCCTGCTGAGCACAGAGCCAAGATTTTATTTATTTATTTATTTATTTATTTTTAAGATTTTATTTATTTATTTGACAGAGAGAGATCACAAGTAGGCAGAGAGACAGGCAGAGAGAGAGGAGGAAGCAGGCTCCCCGCTGAGCAGAGAGTCCGATGCGGGACTCGATCCCAGGACCCTGAGATCATGGCCCGAGCCAAAGGCAGCGGCTTAACCCACTGAGCCACCCAGGCGGCCCTAGTGTGTGTGAGAGAGTGAAAGGGTGTGTGCTTGTGTGTGTGCAAGTGGTGGAGGGGGTAGGGGCAGATGGGAAAGGAGAGGGAGAGAATCTTAAGCAGATCCTATGCTTAGCCCAGAGCCCTGTGAGGGGCTCCATCTCATGTCCCTGAGATCATGACCTGAGCTCAAACCAAGAGTCAGAACCTTAACCAGATGCCCCTGTATTTTATTTTTAAATGTTCATAGCTCTGGGAAAGTGTCATGCTTTAAAAACCTTTCCCTTTCTCTATATTATCTATCCATTCTTCCGTCCTTCTGTCTATCTATTCAGTCTATCCTTAGTGTTTATTAGACCCTTAAAACAAGCAATTTGTTAGTAGAGAGGACAAGTGGTAGAACGGGCTGAGGTCCAACAATATACTTCACGGTATTTCTGCCCCTGTCCTGGTCTGGTGCCGACTTCCTGGTTTTTATGTGTAGCCTCTGACCCTTCTTTTTAAAATTAGGCATATCCTGGCAGTGGGAGACCGTGGTAAGGAGATCTCAGGAGCATTGGCTGCTGCCTCCGGGCAAGGACTCATACATTGCAGCCCGGGCAAGCTCCTCCTGGTTGGATCCCTGCTCAGTCTTGGAACGTGTCCACCGTGGCAGCCTCATCTCATTACAGTTCAGGCATTTGTCACGATGAACTCGTATGCCCCCAAATGGATCTGTGTCTCTGCTGGAGCTGTGAAATTTGACAATTGGCAGCCTCCTGGCGGAGTGGGTCTCAGGAAGTCTGCTTAAGCTGGGTGATTAAGCTCTGCCTGTTCCGAGCTTTGGGCTAGGCCTGTATGCAATGGGTGGCCGGTGTATCAGAATCGTGCATTTGTACATTCCACATGTATTAAGCACCCTCTGTGAGCCAGGCACTCTGAGCCACTGAATATCGAAGGGCGGCTCAGACCCTCCAACCACCCCCACTCAGTTGCTGGAACTCTATACTCATCTGGAGGTGAGCCTGAAAGCTCCCTAACCGTTCTGGGGCTAACTAGGCACATATTGGGTGGAAACAAGCTGGTAGAGGACCCTCAGAGGCTGACCTGGAGTTGGCCAAAGGGTTGTACTTCCTACCCTAGGCTGGAGCACGCAGGTCTGCAGAGCTGTATTCTTCCTCTGCTTCAATGGAAAAAACCATGGTACAGTGGGCAAGGGAGTGAATTTCCACCTCTGCTGGGGTTAGAAAAGTCTGACCTGAGCTCCTCCAGGGGCTTTATGGATCTGGCCTCTGTAGGCTGGATGGGCAACAGAGATTAGGAGCTAGGAGTTTGAGGGGAGGGGGGAGCTATGTGGGCAGAGAGATGCATTCTGGGCTAGAGAACGTATCACAGACCAGGGTGTGAAGGAAGCCAAGTCAAAGGTGGGATGAGGACCAGCAAGATGGGCAGGAAGTGTGGGTGCAGGGCCCAAGACAAGGAGAAATCGATTTGACACTCCTGGCAGGAGAGATGAGATCTTTTCCCCTTAGGTTCCCTATATCTGGTGCAGCCCTTAATACAAATGTTCATTAATTTGAATTAAATTCCATAAACAGTTCCTTAAAATCCATTGTCTTTATGTCAGAATGTGTATTAATTTCAGGCTGACCAACTACCGCCACCCAAGATGTGATGGATGTAAGGAGAGGCAGTCTTTGTGCACTGCCTTCTGCCATGCAGGGGGCAGAGCTCCTTGTGTTTATTATCCCTTCGGAACCTTTGAAGGACCCCATAAAGTAGAGAAGACCACCCCCACGTACATGAGGAAACAGCCTCAGAGAAGTTACTTGCCCAAATTTACATGACCATGACGGGGTGAGGATGGACTACAGTATAAGGGAGTCCAGCATGGTCTGATTTTCAAGGGCCAAAACTCTTCTTAAACCATCCCTGAGAGCCCTTTGGGGGCAAAGGTCATGCCTGGATCATATTTGTGCTCCTGGCATTGGGCCGGAACATGGAAAGCAATCAGTATGTTTTTGATGAATGAATGAATGAATGAATGACGAGTGCGTGGACAGAGTTGCGTCTTTATTCATGAATATGTGGGTTGAGGAGTCCTTGGCCATGACATTCACACACATGAGATAGATGGAGACTCATGTTTTGAAGTCTTATCAATAAAAGGCAGGGATCGTGTTTTCTATTTCTTTGATGTGCTGTATTACGACCTTATTGACAAAAATACTCCTGCAACTTGAACTCTGTCAGAACATCTGGGGTCTCCAAAAGATAACACCTCATTGATTCAAGCCCGGTGGAGGTTTTGAGCATTTGTTCAAATATGGGAGGGGGATACTAAAGAAATTTTTTTCCCTTTATCTGAGCCACCTTTTCTGCCTTATATTATTGAAAGATTACTAGATCATTTCTAACTGTTTCTGGGACTTATTGCTGCTTGAAAGCAATTTAAAATCTGTCTGTGCAGATGCACATTTTTTACAAACAAAAGTTTATTTGCTATTTATAGAAAAATGCCACCAGAGGACTAATTTGGCAGCTTTGTTGATTACCCATTGTAATGAGCCTTATTACATAATTAAAAGAATTTTTTTCCTAACTGCATTTCACTACTAATTAACATTTTACACATTTTGCAGTGGACACTTTGGGTTGATTCAAAAACATAATTATGTCATTTCTATGCAAGAACAGCTTATGAATTATTAATTAATATTAGATCTGTTGATTAAAGGCTAATTCATAAGTAAACATATTACAGCTCACCAGACATTGCTCTCTAGAAGCTTTCATCTGTGATTTTTGTGGTCCCTTGTCCCTTGCTAAAATATCAGGGCAGGGACTAAAGAAAGACAGAAGCTGGCCACACAAATTCCGAGGAACAAAAGTAATGCATTTGAAACTCTTCTTGAATTTTTTAACTACAATTATGCTTTTTTTTTTTTTTTCTTGCATTCCATTTGCTCCTAAAATCATGAAGGGCATGTAGGGTACAAGCAGGTTATGGAAAGCAAGTCACTCACTTCCTTTATTTTCTTAACCTCCCAAATGGAGAATTGTTCTTTGTTAATGCACAGGCTACTCTGCTGCCTGAGTCCACCAGGGCCTGGAGCGCTCCGAGCAGTCAGGGTCTCTGTGTGTCTGGGGAAGCCCTTCCCACCAGCCCCAGCTGGGGAGCAGTAAGCTTATGTGGGTGGTCCTAAAGGGAAGTTGTCTTCGTGTCTGTGTCCTGACTGTTGATGTTCTGACCTGGCCCCGCCCTTACCCACTCAGGTGGAGATGCTGCTCATCTCATCCTATGGATGGCACAGCTCTGTCTCTCTCCTTGGTGGTCAGCCAGCGGCACTGATGACATTCCTTAATTACCTTTCAAATACACACACACACACACACACACACACACACACACACACTCTCCCATTGTTGGCAACATTAACACAATAATGTTTTGTACGTGTATGTGTTTAGTAGAATTGTCTAACATCTATCACCTTATTTTGTCTTCATAATTCCCATGTAAGAGTAGAAAGTATTGTTATCCTAATGTTATTCATAAGTAAAAATATTGCAGAAAGGTTAAATGGCTTGGCCCTTGTCCTACAGGTAGTTAATCTTGAAGGCAGGAACATACTCTTGTTTTTAGCTTCTACTTCATACCTCTTTTCAGTACATATAATCCCATAAGCCCTCACTCCATTCTCTCCCTACATATATCCATTTGGTGAAAGAGGAACACGTGGTAAAGCCTAGTTATTAGACTTACCTTCCTTCTGTTTGAATGCTTCTCTAACCTGATTGATCCATAAGAGTTCTCAGGGCTGGTTAAAGTATAAACCTCCCTAGAATGAATATGGTATTATATCACCAGAGTTGCTTACCCTAGAGTGATTAAGGTTAATGATTCCTTTTCCAAGAGCATATTTTTCTAGAAGTGAAGAAAGCATCATTGACATGGGTTGTACAAATGTAGGTCCAAGGTGTTTCTTCATAGTGGATATAGAGCTTCTAACTTCAGCAGGACTATGACGTTCTAACCCAACATAAGCTGGTCACAGAGCTGAATGACATGATCTCCCAGGAACATCACTGGCAGGAAAGGCTCCACTTGAGACCCAGTGACAAATGGAGGGAGCTAGATATCCCTTTGTGCTGACTCTGGCCACATGTGATGGTCTCTTTTCACCTCCCCCTTCTCTTGTGGACAAAATATACCCCCTAACTCCTGACTTGGAGGACCAAGTTCGGGTTGTTAAAACTGGAATTTTAGCTTTGATACGAGGACCCAGACCACCCTGACCGTTTGCCCAGGAAGTGTTGCTGTCTGTCCATCAGTCCTGTCTTGATTTTGGGTTGTTGATCAAATTGCTGTGGTGGCAAGACTCTTCCTTCAAGAGCAGTCTCAGCTCTCTGATCTTGCTGCTCTACTAGCTTCTGTACTAGAGACTCTAAGGCTGTTAAATACCCAGCCCTCTTGGGAGGGCATGCTCCTTACCCACAGATTATGGCCTTTACTTGTGCTTCTCCCTTCCCCAACCTCATTCCCTCCCAGCCATGGACTGCTAAAGATAGGGACCTCAAAATAGCCCAGTCTAAATATTTTGTATAAAATGTCTATAGTTTCAACAAGGGAAGACATTGTGGTAGAGAGATACAGTTATATCCCCTGCTCATAGGTTCCATTTGACTTTAATAAAAAATGGGTATACTACTTTCTTAGATTCTTCTGTAGCATTAAAATTCTACATACATAGTTTCTGAAACTAACTGGGTATTCTCTAAGTGTTTACTCAATGAATGATTGAATGAGCTGGAAGTCTAAAAATTCCAGCTCCCCAGTGCCCTGAAGACCATCCTACCTCCATTGCTTTCTCCTCTGCCTCGGCATACTCACTGCCAAAATGTTTCTCCAGTGCACCCCTCAACCAGCCTCTGAGCTCTTCCTGTGCCCACTCTGCACCTGGAAGGGGGTCTAATCTGGAGGTTCAGGACAGACTCTTCAGTCTTCTTCCACTTAACTTGGCTTGAACTCTCCTTGGCAATGGGATGGAGGTTAAGCCGTGGTCCAAAGCCTAGCTGTCAGGACTTCAGCCCCAGCCGAGGGCCCAGGAGAGAGAATTGAGGAGGGTTATAATAGGGGCTCAGAAGACTTGAGTTTGACCCAACCTTGTGTTGATTTTGGGAGATGGCACAGATAAGGAAGTAACCAGGAACTGTGGAATTAAGAAGCCTGAAGTTTTACCAGGTGTGATCAGAAGCCCTAGATTTCTAGAATAGAACCCTGTGTTCCTCACAGACCTAGCAACAGAAGTGAAGTCAATGAGAGTGATCGCTGGTGCTCTTTTAATCAGCTCTCTGAGCTTCTGCCTTACTAGTCTCTACCACTGACCACACATTAATTCTTCTAAAATGTTTTCCTCCGTGTCTGTGATTCAGCCTGCATCCATGCTCATGATGAATCCCACAGCTCAGCCTTGCCCACCTGCCTTTGCACCTTCTGTGGGATTACCTGGTCTTACCCTGAGGCCTGTGTGCAATTCTGATTCACATCCAAGTGCAGGCCTAAGTGTTCACACAGCTGCAGCTAATCAGGGCGCTGGCGATCCAGTTGAGGAATGAATTATTTAGGGAGGCCCGAGCTGCTGTAACAAGATCCAGCAAAACTGCCGTGGCCCCAGAAATACAGAAGTTCATTTTCTCTGCGTGTTCCATGTCAGCGGCCAACTCTCTTCATTATTTAAGGACCCAGGCTGGTGGTGATTCCGCCACCTTCAACACCTGGTTCTCAAGGCCGCTTGCTCCTTGCCTTTCCCCACCCCAGGTATGTATCCCCTGGTCTTGAGCCTTTACAGCCTATTAGTGGCCTGCATCACTTCCACTCATGTTCCTGTCTACTAGTTACACGGCCACATCTAAGGATCTATGAAGGAGCCTGGGAGATAGAGCCCTGTTACCTACAAGAAGAGGAGGTGGGTGTGGTGAACTGCTCACAATTTCTGCCACAAGGAAGGAGAACACACATACGAAACTGCAGATCATGTATCTGAAACACGAACCTAGGGAATAATAACACCGGTTCGGAGTAGCAGCGAGCTGTGGAGGAGATCAGTTTCCAAAGACGGAATGAACGATTGTACTTTGCTCTGATTGTGGTGGCGAGGGAAGGAGTGAGCAGAAGAGAGTTGAGCTGTGGGTAAAGGCACCTGTCTCATGTAGCCATCCATTCGCTCAGTTAATTCTTCAGGTGTGCCAGCCACAGGAATAGGCAAGCAGTGTGTTGGAGCCTGAACACAAATGAGCCTGGCGGGAGGACAAGGCCCATGTTAGGGGAACAGCCTGCAGAAGAGGCTCGTGAGGCGGATGGGGCAGGGAGGGACAGATAAAACGTCAAGGCCCCGCTGTGGCAACCAGAGGTTATGTGACCGGCAAGAAGAAGATTCTTTCTGATTGAGCTGGCAGCTGTGTGTAAGAAAGAGTCGACAGAGATCAGGGGACTCGAGACAGGATGGAAGGAAAGCAATGACCAAAACACAGAGAGATGAGACAATGAGTCTTGAATTAAGAATGAAACTCCAGGAATAAATAGGAAGGTATTGATAACAAAGAGAATGAGCAGGCCCGGGGAATGGCTGGACATGGGAGGTGGAGAAGAAGGGAATTTCTGAGCCTGGAGAACCGGGTACCATTGACGGAGGGAGACCCCGGGAGAAGAGGATGCTGAAAACAGTGCCTGCGTGGTAACCTTGCACACCCAGGTAGAGCGTCCCCTGGGTAACTGGAGATGGAAAACGCAAGGGAGGAGGAGAAATTAGGGCTAGAACTGCGAGGTCTGGGAGAGACGTGCGTGTGAGTGCTGCTGGAAGGTGTCCAGTGCCTAGGAATAGGTGCAGAGATGGGGAATGACTGACTTGGGATCCAGCCAGTGTCCTCTGCACGTCTGTGATAGTGTCGTGTCTGTTGAGACATTACTAAGATGATTTTGCTCAAATGGAGTCCTGCCCCCAGGAGACCAGCAAGAAGCACAAGAAGCAGTCACACGTTCCATTTTTATTGTCCGTTTTCCGTGTGGACAGAAATGTTCTCTTAATTGAACGTCCTCATTTTTCTCAACTCTGCTAGAAGGGTTCAAGGGAGATAAGGCACGGGGAGGTGAAGTCATTTGCTTTTAGTTGCACGAGTTAATGGCTGTAGCAGTAATATAACGCAAGACTATATCCATTAGGACAGTGTTCCCCAAGTCTGAGAATCGATAGTCTATGGTTTCATTAAAGCAGAAGCGTGGTGCTTTAAGACAAAAGCATGTCGCAGTGTTTCCCGGCACCATAAAAGTTACGTTCATATTGAAATTTTACCCCCGTTGTTCAGAGTGACACTTTGTATGTATTATTGAGTGCTTGAATCCTGAAAGCTAGTCCTGAGGAACCTTCCATGCTGCTGGATTTGGCTATTTTAGTCTCTGGTCAGGCTTCCATTCATTTCATCTCTGAAATCTAATGATCTAATCTAATAAAATTATAAAACATTCTTAAACTGCTCAGCAGTTAATCAGCTTAGTCTGAGAGAATTAAATCAAAGCCCTAGGTGTGCACACTTCATCGCTCAGATGAAATCTCACCCAGGGAGACAATCTTATTATTTGGTTACTTATTATTTGGAATGCCAGAAGGTTGGGAGGGGACAGCATGAATTGTGAAAGATGTGGCAAGAAGCAGACATGTGGAGGCAGCTCTGTGGCCATACTGGTGAAGCGTAGTCTGACCAGCAGCGGTCTGAGCCGTGGACGGTTAGGAGATCTGATCCACAGGCCCTCACTTACCAGTACGGGACATGCAAGTTCCTGAGCTCCAAATTTACTAGTTCTATTAACTGAATTAATAGAACTAACATGGTAGTGTTTCTTAAGAATTCATTGAGATTTTATGTATATAGAAAGATTTTAGCATATGCATACATGCATATTCATGCACATATATACTCTAGCAGTGTGTGTGTTATATACCTACATATAGCTCCTACTGTGTGTGTGTCCTATCACACTTCCCCAAAAACATGAGTTGTCATTATTATTAAGAATTATTACATTTTAAAAAATATGTTTTCTTAAAAAACATATAGCAGTGGTCTCAAAGTGTGGGGGAGAGGCTGCCGAACACAATGTTGAGATATATTTGTTCTGCCTGCATCATGCGGGACTTCAGGAAGCCGGAAGGAGAGCAGTGCCGGGTTATTGTGTCCCCCTCCTGGAAAGGCGACTGAAAGAACATAGTTTTGGTGATGGTTCTGAAAGGTGAACTTCACTGAGTGTAGTCCCACAGAGAAGACTTCTGGGGACAGCTCAATTCATGCCTTATTCCAGGTGTGGAGTAGACCATGGCTCCTTGGATTGGGCTGGGACAAACCCAATATCGCAAGCATCCCAGAGAGTTTCGGGGAATACTTTAATGAATGGCCTTCTTTGGCTCCCTGTGGTGTGGAGAAACAAAGATTTTTTTTGACTCAGTCCTGGGACAGGCTCTGATTCTATTTTGACAAAAATTCAATTTCTCAACAGAATTTTCTGCAAATGTGGAATTGGTTAATAATGAAAGAGGCTTCCTTAGAAGTTATAAACTCATTTATTCATTGTACATTTATTGATGCCCTGATTTGCTCCAGGTGGTGGAAATGCAGACACACAGTCCTTCTGGGCTCATAGGTTCCTGGAGAGCTGCCAGGAACACAAGTGGACATGCTCAGCACTGGAGTGAATGCTATGGTAAGGGGAGCCCTGGACTAGAGTCCCCGAGTGGATAGCCTAGCCAGTCCCAAAGGCTGGAGAATATTGATGACTGGCATGTTACTGTCCCTTAGAAGGAGTCCCTTAAAATCATCTTATCACTCACAACATTTCCTTGTGCCTCTGAATCCTTTTGTAGGATTTTGACCCAGGAACTATTTTAAACTTTTAGCAGTGGATCCTGTTGTGACAAAGCCCTACCAAAGTAACAACTCGTATCATGAGGATATTTATAAAAGTGTTTTGTCCTTTCCAAAGGGAGAACTATTTAGCATTACAAAAAGAGGTGGTAGTGGTACTGGGTAGTCTTCCATGTGTTTCTAGAAATCATAGAAAGTTTCCAGTATATGTACATGCATTCCTGACAATATATAGCCTCTGAAATTTAGCTCCTCATTCCCAGTGCCATCTTGTCCCAGTGCATAATAATGGTTCTGAGGTCCATGAGTCAGGTATTCTTAAGGTTGCTATCTACGCAAAAGATCCTCTTGAGTTGTGCAGCGCACAACTTGCTCAACTGAGTATGATAGCCCTTAATTCTGGTGGTTTCAGAACACAAAGTGGAAACTTCTTGTTCTTCCCCTAACATGGGCCAGGATTGATTATAAATATTGCTGAAATGAGAATACATTTGAGTATCCTTCCAAATACATGCAACTTCTTACTATGTTCTATCTCTGGAACCTTAGGCAAATTACTTCATCTTTATGAACTTCATTTGTAAAATGGGATAATAATGACTAACACTTAACGAGCCCTCATCATATGTCAGACACCATTCCAAGTGCTTTATATGCATTATCTAATTTAATGCAAACCACTCAGTGAAGTGTGGTTGTAATCACTTTATCTACAGAAGAGATGTCACCTACAGAGGTGACCAAGCTCAAACCTTGGGATCAAGATCTACCCGAGGTCACCCAGCAATTCAGTGCAGGGGTCAAGACTTGAACCCAGATCTGTCGGGCTCAGATGTGCATGCATTTTACTATGCAATGAAGTAGTCACATGGATCAATGTATTACAGTCCCCATACAAAATGGATTTTTCACTTAAGTTAGCAGATTGTCTTTCTGTTTTACCATTGTTTCAAGGCCAACTTTGCTGATGCTTGGAATTGCCTTGGGATGTCTGGTTCAGTGACCAGGTAGCAACATCAACTCCTAATACTACCTTTGACTTAACATCCTCTGCAGGATTCAATAGCTCTACTAGAAATTTTAGATCGTACTTTGTGTTAATGTTCATAAATAAATTATTTCTCCTCAGTTCTTCAAATGAGATTTGAGTCTACTTGATATTTTTTCTCTACTAGTTGACACAGCCAACAATGAATTCTATGAACCTAAAATGCTATACCTCTGTCTGAATAATTAATATATTCTAGCAACAGTGATTACTGGAACTTTTGGCTACCCACTTTGATTGTGTTCATCCAGTTGGACAGAACACCAGTTGTGGCAACTTGAGGTTTTCTAAATGAGGGCTTAAAATAATTTAATCAGTTATCTGGGCTGTTTTCCCATGAAGAACAGGTGTTATAAAGTAATTGAGTCCCTGATGTTGTCCCTGGAATAAAAGGAGAAGACAAGTGAGCCTGGGTCTCCATACAGATGACCAGAAAGCCTCATGTAGGATGCAGAGTGCTCTAAGACTGAACTGAGTCAGGGCTCCAAGTTCAAGACCAAATCATGTTAGGGCTGTTTCTCATTTTCATCTTTTTTACTTTAATTTTTTGAGTAATTTTCTCTGATTATAGAGGTAATACATATTTGTTTGGCCAAGTTTTGAAAATGAAAAGCATAAACAAGAAACACAGAGAGACTCATAATGCCAATCTCTAAAGATAACTGCTATTAACATTTTGGTATATTTTCCAGTAGATACAGATGTAGATATATATAGTTTTAACTATAGCACTTTCTTTTGCTGCTAAAGAAATTATCACAAACAGTGTCTTACAATCAGACACATTTATGATCCTATAAATCAGAAGGTGTAAGTGTTACTGGGCTAAAATCAAGGTGTTGGCAGGGGTTTCTTTTTGGAGACTCTAGGGAAGAATCCATTTCTTTGCTCATTCAGGTTGTTAGCAGAATTCAGTTCTTTGTGGTTGTAAAATATAAGGTTCTCATTTCTTGCTGGCTATACATCAAGGACTGTTCCCAGCTTCTAGGACTACTCACATTTCTTGGCTTGCGGCCCCCATCCCCATCTTCAAAGCCAGCAACGGTTGATCAAATCCTTCTTACACCGCATCTCTCTGACTACAGCTGGGAATGTCTCTCCATTTCAGGGCCCCATGTGATTAGATTGGGCTCACCTGTTTAATCTGGGCTGTGCTCCCCATTTCAAGGTCTGTAACCGTAATCACTTCTGAAAAGCACCTTTTACCATGGAAGGCAACCTAGCCAGAATTGGAATGTGTGCCTCTTTGAGGGTCGTTCTTCAGACTACCAAAATAACTTTGGGAACATCCACTTGTTGAAGGTTTCTCAGATTTCAGCGTGTGTAAGACTCACCTGCAGAGCAGTAAGTTTGAGGTGTGGCCTGGGAATCTTTATTTACGCAAGCTCCTTCTGTGCTTCTGGAACAGTGATCCACAAGTAACACTTAAGGAAGCACAGTCATGACATCAGCATCCTCTTAGCACATACATTTTAATGAATGCATAGCATCCATGTATCACTTTTTTTTTTATAAGCAAATCTCCATAATTCTATTGGTTGTTATTTATTTGTACCATCCACAGTTATTTCCTCATCACACCTTCTTTTAAATGCAAAACCTTCCACATTCATGAGCAATTCTATGCCTGGGTGTGTAGTGTTTGCTTTTTGGGTGGAGGTGATTGGTTTTGTTCATTTATTAGAACGCTGAGAAGCCCTGGGCCTCTGTCCTTCCAAACGCTAAGGATAGGCTGACAGCATTATCGCTCATCTGCCTGTCACCGTGGCTGGCCACAGTCGGTTCCTGCAGTGTGTGACCATCGCATTTCTGTCGCTGGAAGCTGCTCTGCTTGCTGCATGGCAGAGGAGGCATTTTGGAAAGTTCATAACTCACCCAAACCTCCTGGGTTCCGTGTTTCACCTGAACTGGAAAATTCTGATGTGCAAGTTCATTTACTCTTAAAATGTTTCTGTTTCTAAGAGAAAGGGTTCAGGAAGGCCTTTATAATGGCTTCCAAGGCTATCAAAGAGGTGGGGTCACACACATTGAATGACTTAAGTAGAAAGGAATGGTGGCACAAACATTTTCCTTAAATTCCTTAGCTTTAAAACTGGAAAAGAACAGGGCAAGAAAAAAAAAAAAAGGAGGGGGGGTTTCATTTTCTTATAATGGGGGTTTGGAAAATAATTATAAACTATGCAAGAGATAGAATCTCACCATCCAAACATGTTCAGGAACCTCAAAGTTTGATAGATTCCCTTACTTAAGAAAGCATTTACATATCTTAAAAAAAGATCTTGGCACTTTCATCACAAAGAATTGGTTTGTTTATTTATTTATTTTTTTTTCCCATCCTAGAAAGAACTTGGTTATTTTGAAATCTTGGAAATTTAAAGTACAAGAGGTTTTGTTTTCTTTCCCTAAGTCAAAATATTTGTAATGAAATATTGTATGCTTTCTTTGTTCTGCTATAGATAAAGATTTTCTTTTTTTTAAAAGATTTTATTTATGGGGCACCTGGGTGGCTCAGTGGGTTAATCCTCTGCCTTCAGCTCAAGTCATGGTCTCAGAGTCCTGGGATCGAGCCCCACATCAGGCTCTTTGCTCAGCAAGGAGCCTGCTTCACCCTTTCTCTCTGCCTGCCTCTCTGCCTACTTGTGATCTCTCTCTCTCTCTCTCTGTGATCTCTCTCTCTCTCTCTGTGTCAAATAAATAAATAAAATATTAAAAAAAAATAAAGATCTTATTTATTTATTTGAAAGAAAGAAAGGGAGGAGGGGCAGAGGGAGAGGAAGAAGAAAGGCTCCATCCCAGGACCCCGAGATCATGACCTGAGCTGAAGTCAGACGCTTAACCAACTGAGCCACCCAGGCGCCCCAAGTTTTTATTTTCTAAAACAGGAATTGAGAGCATTAAAAGAAACATAGTCTAGACAATTTGCATTTTACTAATCTGTTTATAAGTGCAGCAGTAAGCTACTGTAAAATTAGTGACTGGGCCTGACGGGGCTCAAGAATGACCGTGAACAAGCACGGAGGGAAGGACACTACAGCAAATGAACAGACAATTCTATTTTCTAAGGCGTTTTTGAAAAGAAAGTCCTGGAAACTAATTGTTTAGAGTGTAAAGGAAGCTGTTGCTTTTTTCTTTCCTTTGCTATATATAAATTATTCCAGACCCACATTTGCCCAAAGATGAGGAGATTCTAAGTATGTATATTTGCATGTATGGGTTCTGGTGACATAAACAAGAAGAATCCTGTTGTGGAAGGACTTTCTCTGGCAGATGAGCTCTGGACGTCTTTTGAACACATTTTATTTTAAATTAAATTAAATTTTAATTGGGATATCACTGACCTATAACATTGCATAACATTAAGGGGTCCAGCACATTGATTTGATATGATTATCACCCAAGCGTTAGCTCACACCTCTGTCATATCACATAATTACCATTTGCTTTTCTGTGGTGAGAACATTTAAGATCAAATCTCTTAGCAACTTGGAAGTGTATAATACAGTATTGTTACCTATAATTACTATGCTGTGCATTTGATCCAGAACTTACTTATTTTCTAGTTGTAAGTTGATACCCTTTGACCAGCACCTCCCCAGTTCTCCCATCCCCCATAATCCCTGGTAATCAGCATTCTACTCAGTGTTTCTATGAGTTCTGCTTTTTTAGATTCCACAGATAAGTGAGATCCTATAGTATTTGCCTTTCTCTAACTTCTTGCACTTAAGATAATGCCCTCAAGGGCCACCCATGTCATTGCAAATGGCAGGATTTTTTTTCTTTCTCATGACAGAATAATAGCCCAATGTGTGTGTGTGTGTGTGTGTGTGTGTGTGTGTGTCTGTATGTCTGTGTATACATACATATCACATCTGCTTTATCCATTCATCCACTGATGGACATTTAAGTTATTTCCATATAAGCTCTTCAGAATGTTTTTAAAGCAAATTCTGGATTTACTTGTTTAATAATAAATACTTTAGCCTTACTTCTGCTCTTCAGAGACACTAAGTGTAAAGGTGGAAGTTCTAGTAATTTGAGAGAGATGGGGAGAGAAGAAATTCTCAAAGGGTCCAAGTAAAATGGAATAGCTCAGTCACAACAACCCTGAGGGCTGGAGAATATATGAAGGAGCAGGAACTCTTCTTGTTGGTAAGGATATAAAATGGCATAGCAACTTGGGAACACAGTCTAGCAGTATCTTATAAAGTTGGACGTACATTTCCCCTATGACCCTGGAATACCACTCCTAGGTATTTACCTAACAGAAATGAAAACATGTCAAAAGACTTGTACACAAATAGTCATAGCATCTTTATTCATAATAGTAAAAAGTTGGAAAGAACCCCACACGTTCATTGGTAGGTGAAAGGATTTTAAAAAAATGTGTCCTATTCACTTAGTGGGATACTGCTTAGCAATTGAAAGGAACATACTACCTACACACACACACACAGACACACACACAGACACACACACAAAACGGATATCAAAAATTTTCTGTTGATAAGAACTAATACGACATATGGTATAATTTCTTTATTTTTGGGATGATTCATTTAAATAAGACTCTAGAAAAGAAAATCCAATCTTCAGTAGATGCAGTAGTGGTTATCTGGGGCTAAAGGTGGAGATAGGATTGACAGGGAGGAAGTATAAGGGAAAAACCGATTTGGAAAATCTCCACAACTTGATTCGGGTGATTCATATTTATATTCATATTTATCAATGCCTGGGTGGCTCAGACATTAAGCATCTGCCTTTGGCTCAGGTCATGATCCTAGGTTCCCGGGATTGAGTCCTGGATTGGGCTCTTTGCTCAGTGGGAAGCCTGCTTCTCCCTCTCCCACTCCTGCTTGTGTTCCATCTCTTGCTGTCTTTCTTTCTGTCAAATAAATAAATGAAACCTTTAAAAAAAAACTCACTAAACTGATTGAATGTGTCTATTTTATTATATGTAAGTTTTGCCATGGTCAAATTGATTTTTAAAACAGAGTTCCAAAAATTAAGAACATGATGATAGGTGCGGTTCAGAACCGCTTCGCTACTTTGCACATAATTAAGGGAAGAAGTGAAAATACTTCCGACTGGTTTTACGAAGTGCTAATGCAAGGCTAATTGTTCTGTCGTCTGTCAGTGAGCTGTTAGACACCCAAATTTCCTGAAAGGCAATTCCCAGCATTTTTCAGGTGAATCTCTCTCTTTCTCTCTCTCTCTCAAACACAGACACATATAGATGTTCGAGAGAGAAAATGAAAGTGAGAAACCCCTTGTCCTTCATTTTAGATTTTAGTTCAGCAGTTCATTAAGTCATCCTCAGTTGGTGTTGCCAGGAACCAAGTGTCCGAGGATGAATACGTGGTTCTCAACTTGTCAAGGACAAACCAGCAGAAGCCTCAGTGATTTTTTTTTTTTTTAAGATTTTTATTTATTTACCTGACAGACAGAGATCACAAGTAGGCAGAGAGGCAGGCAGAGAAAGAGGAGGAATCAGGCTCCCGGAGGAGCAGAGAGCCTGCCGTAGGACCCTGAGATCATGATCTGAATGGAAGGCAGAGGCTTTAACCCACTGAGCCACCCAGACACCCCAAGCCTCAGCAATCTTAACAAGGACTCAGCACAGTGAGACTGGTTAACCATAATGACAACAATAATAGGAATCGCTTATTGAGTGTTTTCTGGTGGCAGGCACTGGGAACTGTAATATATTATCTCATTTAATCTTCATATCATCGGTGAAGCTTTGCAGCCTGGGGGCTTTTAGCTCCCTCTTTTACAGAAGACACAACAGAGGCCAGGAGATGTTAAGTAACTTACCACAATTATACAGCAAATGAGTAGTAAATGGCAGAGTTGACGTCTATTCATAACCATTATGTTGTAGCCCAACAGTGGACCATGTGGAATATGAATAAAGGACATCTGACCTCAAGTATTCAAAAACCATTACAGTTTGTCCAGCCTTGATCAGACCCCCCTCAAATCCCAAGCCTGGTATGTTTCTTCCCAAAGAGATACTATTGTTACCTTCATCCAGGTTCTCTTAAGGATTGTCTTTCCGAACAACAGGCTGGGCTCTCCGCAGTTCCTTACACTGACATTCTTCTACTAGGGGAGCCTGCAGAGCTGAATAATGTTCTTGGATTTGTGTCTCTCATCTTGTCACTGATTAGTCCTAACTCTTCCTGGCAAGACTCCTGCCAGGCTATTTCAGGAAACAAAAATTCATTACATACATCCGTATTGATTTTCCCTCTCCTTTGCTTATTACTGAAATGCTTTTCCCTCCCTCTCTTGAAGAAGCAGCATTGCAATTACTGGAAGCTCTGCTCTCCCCAGCAGCCCGCCCCCAGGACCAGAGGGCCTTGGTGATGCTCTCAGAAGGTAGGGACTGAGAAGCCAGAGCAGCATGTCGCTACTCTGTCCTCCAGGAGTGAGCTTGTTGATGGCCTCATTCGAACGTGGCTCCTGGATGTGTGGCGTGGTAGTATCTCACTAGCTAACCAGCAGAACTGTTGCTAGTGATCATCTGAGTTTGCTGGTTTCCTCGAGCTCCTGCCCCAGTAATTTCAGGTATAAATGCTGCAGTGAGCTTTTCAGGAAAACCACTCAGCTTTGGGGGAGGCAAAAGAAGAGAAACTGATTTTTACTGAGTGAATGAAAATATTACTGGAAATATTCTTATTGAGTTCCTACCAGGTGTGAGGTTCTGGGGACCTGTGTGAGCAAGACACAGGATTTTGATCTCATGGATTTTACAGTCTGGTGAGAGATACAAACAACAATAGTAACAATAGTAAGAATGAGGTCAAAACACAGAATAATAATTACAAGTTGCAAGAAAAGCAGTGTTAGAGTAATAGATGGCAGAGAGAAAAAAAAAATAGCTGGGGATTATTTTAGACACTTTTCCATGCAATAGTATGCATCGACCAAAACACCCACGAAGTCAGTATTCTCTCTCATCTTGGACAGCACATTAAGTAGTCTGTTCCAGTTGCCAGTGGAAATGGGAGGCAAGGCCAGATCTGTCTAACTCGAAGGCCAGTGTTCGTTGCAGAGGGCTGTGTTCTGAGGCACAGGAGACCCCCTCTCTCCCTCTACTCCCTGTCACTTCAGAATGTGGTTTAGGTCTTAGGCAACTGTTGGCTCTTGGTACAGTTTTGCTCTCTTGCCCGTAAGCTTCCTGTCTGTCAGAAGGAAAGAGAAACCCTAGTCCTCCAAGGCAGTAAATGATGGACTAGACATAATTTGCTTCCTGGAGAAGTCCTCAGATTGTTTATTAGTGATCCAGGCCAGGCCAGCTCTTGGTTTCCAGTGGATGAGTTCTACATTGGGACACCTAATATATGGAGATGATCTCTCCACTCTGGGGCTGCCATTCTAGACCCCCAGGCATGTGCATGCCAGGCTTTTCCATAGCCTGTTCTTCTTTCTGCCAGGTGCCTCATAGTTATTTATGTTTCTGCTTGGGGCTCCCTGTCAAATCAGTGCCACCTGTCCCTTCCCTCAGGTAGCACTGTGTGTGAGGCATCACCCCTGGGAGAGCACAGTTGGGGACCTATAAGCCTGGCTTTACATGATGTCAGGGATTGGGGGTGTGGTGAAGGGATGGGAGCATGGTCCAGCCCTTGGCTGCCTTCTACCTGGTGCAAATCCTCTTGTGTGGCTTTGGTGATTTGGCTTCTTTCCTATCGGTATCTCCTGAGATGCTCATCATCTCTCATGTGGTCCTGGCCAACAGGTTCTCACTGGTCACTTGACTATTACTATTATAGTAGTATAGTATTCATTATATATATATATATATATATATATATATATATATGTTATATATATAGTATTATACATATATATATAGAATAGTATTTATTATACATACATACATATTATAGAAATATATACATTATACACATATATCCAGATTATTTAACTATTATAACCATAATAATATTATTATTTTGGAGCTGTGGAAGAGAAATAGGGACTCATAGACCTGTTTTCTGCCTAGTCCTTAGTTTTGGAACACTCTTCCCCATTCTTTGTCTAGCTAACTCTTGCCCATTATTCAGGCTTCAGCTGAAATGTTGTCTCCCTCAGTCTAAATTAGCTGGTTCTCCCTCTGAGAACTATGTACATTGTTTTCATAATGCTTACTAGTCTAAATACACACACACATACACACACACACACATCATTCTCTGTTTAAGGTCTGTCTGATCCCACACCTCCACCTTACTCCATTATAAACCCCATAGAGCTCAGGATTTTTCATTTGTTTCATTTGCTTCTGAATTCTCAGCACCTTGCCAAATGCTTAGTACTTATGAGTCACACACACAAAAATACAGAAAAAGGAAAAAACCTTGAGGTCCAGGGCTTGCTCAGATCCCATGGCTAATTAGTAGAGCAACAGCACTTGAACCCACATTTCTGGGGGTCCATAACAGGGCTCTTTCCAATATGCCAGGCTGAGTGGGGTTGTTTTTGACAAGGTGTTAAAAATCCAGCTAATTCCTTTCAGATTCTAAAGCCCTGTTTTTAATTAAGAAATGACAGAGTGTAAGATAGTGGTGTGAAAGGGGGTGCCCAATGAAAAGTGGCTTTACATGGAGGACATTAGGAGAAGGAAGGGAAAAATGAAGGGGCAGAAATTAGAAGGGGAGACAAACCATGAGAGACCATGGACTCCGAAAAACAAACTGAGGTTTCCAGAGGGGAGGGGTTGGTGGGGGATGGGTTAGCCTGGTGATGGGTATTGAGGAGGGCACATATTGCATGGAGCACTGGGTGTTATATGCAAACAATGAATCATAGAACACTACATCAAAAACTAATGATGCCCTATATGGCGACTAACATAAAAAAATAATAAAAATAGAAAATTACTGTTTTGCTTCAGAGGCGTCTAAAAATAAAGGCTGGAAAGCAAAAGAAAAAAGGAAAGTGGCTTTACCCTAGATTGCTTGGATTCACACTCCTGCCTCACAGCGTTCCCAAGAAATCCTTGATGTGGGACCTGCTGTGTTCATGTCAGCGAGTGAAAAGAAACATAAAGGACAGGCGAAGATGCTCTCCTTTGACCTAGTGGAGAAAACTTGCCTGTCTGTCCAGACCCGTGCACAAGGGTTCTGAGAGTCTCTGTGGAGGAGGGCCAATGTCAGAGGGACAGGGGCAGGGCTGATTCCAGTGCAGAGGTCTGCCCGGGTCTCTGATTGTGGAAGTTACTGCCTGGAGGCCTGCTTGACCTAATGAAATATGGAGGCTGTGGGGAAAGTGTCCCTGGTAAGAGTGTGATCTCTGGTCCATTGTCTGTGTTTATCATCTTGGTGGTGGAATGGCTCTCTCCCTGGGGTTTGGTGGAGACGTGGCAGGGACATCTAGATGGCTTGGAAGGGCAGAAGTCACATTTTGTTTTCACTAAATGAAGCTTTTCCTCTTTCAAGCTAGATTCTGGCCGCAAGCAGTTTTCTCCCCAGCTTCTGAATAAGGCAAGCAAGAGCATAGTCCTTACGGGGAGGGTGGTTTGCTTAATGCTAACTTGGGTCATGTAGCTTATAGCCGATCCAGTCCAGGGCATGCTGTGGAGCCTGAGTGTCCTGGTGTTGAATTTGGACCTGGAGCAAATCAATTAAATAAGACCAAGAGGAAGATGAGCTACCAGGGCATCTGAACTTCATCAGGCCATACAGTTGACCTTCAACCTAACATTGATTTCTTTTGCCCTGCTGATTTTACTCCCGTGCGTCCAGCAAGGCCATGTAATGTTGAGAATGGGACGCCTGATGTTTCATCCATTACCACCCTCGCCAAACAGCTGTGGGTCTCTTTCAAGCTTACTATTGGTATTGCTGTTAACTATTAGATTTTACAACTAACTCCGAATTATTTCATGTGTCTGTAAAGATTAGGTTCTGTTGTAACAGAGTGGCTCAAATTATTTCACTTAAAAGAAGTCTGGAAGAAATAGTTGAGGGTATGTATGGCAAAGCCATTAGAAAGTCAGTCTCTTCACTAGTGCACAGTTTTCATCATCAAGGTCTTCTTCTTTTTTTTTTTTTTTTTAAGATTTTATTTATTTATTTGACAGAGAGAGATTACAAGTAGTCAGAGGGGCAGGCAAAAAGAGAGGAGGAAGCAGGCTCCCTGCTGAGCAGAGAGCCAGATGCAGGGCTCAATCCCAGGACCCTGAGATCATGACCTGAGCTGAAGGCAGAGGCTTTAACCCACTGAGCCACCCAGGTGCCCCTCACCAAGGTCTTCTTAGAGGGCTACTGAAGTGTTAACCATCACGTCTGTATCCCAGTTGGTGGGAAGGAGGAAGGAAGGGAAGGACAAAGGGCTCTTTCCCTAGCAGCACCCACTGACTTTACATCTTGTTACACAGCCCTCTGGGAGGTTCCACGTGGTATTGCCAGTGGCGTGTCCCCAACCAGGATCTGGCTGCCTGCTACGGCTAATGGCAGGGCAGGCTGGGAAGGGCCTTCAGCTGTGTGTGCTGCTGGACCAAGTAAGATCAGGGTCCTCTTACTCAGGGAAAGAGGGGAGTGGAGCCAAGTGGTAGTTTCTGCCACATGCCGTTTGCATTTCTTGGGGTTCTTTATTTATTTATTTTTTAATCTTTCTAATATTGAGACTTTTCAAGGAGAAAAGGAAATAGAACTGAAAGTCACATTAATCCATTTTGTTACTTGCTGTCAGATTTGATTTCAAAAAAATGCTCGAAAGGAGGTCAGAATGCCCATCTCTGTCTGCGCTAGAGGGTACCCTGTTCCTCACATTCTTGTTAGACCTGTTCCTGCCCCCACCCCGCCACGTGTGGAGAGGGTAGGTGCAATCTGACTGTGGCAGGTGGTCACATAGCTCTAGAACTGGACACTTTGCAGCGTCTCCAGCCATCCGTCCTCATTGAAGAGTTTCTGTGACGGTCATGGGGACAAAGTCTATAACATGCTTGAACTCTCAGAAATTAGGCATTCAGCCAGCACAAACGCTTGGTAAGAACTTCTGGCCAAACTTCAAGAAGGTCTCAGAGAGCATGCGTTATTTTCCAGGAAATGCCAGCTTCTTCCATGAGTAATTTCATCGCTAATTCCCCGGGGCTCACACATCAGCAGGCTTACGTGATAGGGGCCTGAAAGAGGAGGGCATTCTTGACTTTCAGGTGAGAGGAGCTAATAAGAACAATGAGTCTTACGTTGGCAAAAGCCAAGGTTCTGACATACATATAAGGATACACGATGAAAGCTTTTCTCAGCACTCCTGCCCTGAAATCCTTTCTTCCACTCCACTGAATCTGCTATGATCTTGCATGAATGGAGGTCACCGGTGGCAGAGCAGCTTTTTAAATAAGCCGCAGTGACTCCCAGTTCCTCCACTGTCCTCCCCCTTGCCAACCCTGTGCTCCAACTCTTCCTGTACGAGGACACCGACTTACAGTTTGTCCACTCCAATGTCTGTTTCTCCCACTGGGCTGTAAACTCTTGGAAAAGAAGAGCTGATTTTATTTAAATCTGACAGCTTCAGCATCTTGCACAGCGCCTGGCGTTTGTCTGGTCCTCATTAAATATTTCTGAATGGATGAATGAATGAAAGAGTGAACAAAGGACTCCAAATCAAACTGCTGCTGTAGAAACTGAAAACACTTTTATTAACAGGCCAAGACTGGCTGGCATGGATTGAGTTGACAGGGAGATTATATTTTATTGGCTTGACCTCTGACACACTCATGTTGTGCAGAATGCCCGGTGTGGGTCCTGACACGTGATCACGACAAAAGAGAAAGGAGGGGAGAAAGAGGAGGGAGGAGGAAGCTCAGAAAGAGAACAAGGAGGAGAAGGAGAAGGAGAAGCTCTGGTTCCCTAAATTCTGTACTCATGGAAACATAAGGATGAACTTCATCTCCTGTATCTTACAAGGCTCATAGTAGTACCAAAAAGGAAAAACCTAAGGGAATGAAATTAACAACCAAGTAGTTTGAGGAGGAAAAACTAAATAAAATTATGTCTTTCTTGGAGGAAAAATGAGACTCCTTTTGTCAGTGGTTAACCAATGTGATCTTTAAGGTGATGAGAAGAGGCAGCGAGTTGCTGGACTTGACTGATTCTGCAACCCCTGGCCAACCTAATCCCATCTCTTACGTTCACCTCCTATGAAACCTTCTCCTTTGATCTTCGTTTAAGGACTCTTGCCAAACAGACCAGCCTCGTCAGCACCAAGCCTCGTCCTCAGAGATCATCTCCGCCATTTGTGCTATTTTAGCGATACTTAGGCCATGTCTCTGGAATCCTTTTGCGACCTTCCGTAGCCTTTCTTCAGGCCATTATTACAGGTTCTTCTTCAGACATCAGTGCATTTGCTTTACCTCCAGTCTTAGTCCTTAGTGAGATTAAAAAGTTGAGTCTTGTAAGTGCTGAGGATGCGGGGTGTGATTGAGTGTTTTACGGCTGCCTCGGACTCCCTGAGGATTTGTCCACCGCAGTGACTTTGCTGACCTGAGAGGATTTACAATTTGGGAAGCAGTGCCCAGGCCTCCTTCTCATCTTCGATTGGGCCATTTGATTGCAAGAGCCTGGTGAGCTCTGTGGAGTCTGAGAGAGAGTGGCCTTATTTAGCCCTGTCACAGATGCAGATCTTTCTGACCAGAAATGGGCTGTGCCTGGGGTTAGTCAGGGTCCTATACCTTGGAACAGTATTTGTCATGATATTTTGGGGACCTGTGGCCTCAGCAGAACCAGGCATAATTATTAAAGTTTCCATTTCCTGAGCTTAACCTCAAAGCTAATCAGAACCTCTGGAGGAGGCACCTCTAGAATTTTCTAGAATTTTGATAAAGGAGAGGCGTGGGGTCAGCAGTCTGTTTGGTGAAGAGGCTACGAGGCTTTCCTTGAATCTGTTTCCGTAGTCCATACAGTTTGGCTTAGAGTCTATGCAACTGAATAAAAGCCCAAACTGAAAACAAGCAAATGTCCATCAACACGTGAATTGGATAAATCGTGGTATAGCTTTACAATGGACAAAAATTCAGCAATGAGGGAGTAAACGACTGGTACAGGCAACCGTAAGGATAAATTTCACCGACACTGAGCTGAGCTGAGAGAAGCCAGATGCCAAAGAACACACACTGCTCGGCTGTATTCATGCAACAGCTCCAGCAAAGACAACCGAGCCTAGTGATGGGGAAGAGCTCAGGGCTTGCTCATGTCTGGGAGGTGGGTGGGGATTGACTGGGAGAGGGAAGAGAGAGGAATGTGGGGAGTGATGGGAAGGTTTGTTTAGAAATCACTGTGCCTGTGGTTACATGTGCTTATGAAAGCATCAAAGCAAACCAAAGCTTGCACTTAAAATGGGTGCATTTTATTGCATATAAATGATGTCTCAACAAAATTGATTCTTACACAGAGCAACAGTTTCTAAAGATTCACACTTTCCAGAAGAATGATGAAGTTTAAGTTGTTCATATCATGTAAAATTTGGGATGGCTTATGGAGTTCCTGGGGATTATCAGGTATGGGCTAAATCTCTCCAGACACTTCTTGGTAGCCCCTGCTCTTTGGGGATGAAGCCCAGGGTTCTTTACTTGAGCATAACCCTAGGTGATTTTTGTGCTCGCTGCAGTGTGCCCTTCTGCTAATGCTTCTCGGGGCCCTGAAGATTGTTGAGCTGTTTTGGAATGATAGCTGGCTTGCTAATGTTGGCCAGACTCAGTGAGTCTGGGGCCTGAGAAAACTGTTATTACTTTATTAAGTTCTTAAACTTCAGTGTTAGTTACAAGGCCTTACTGACAAATGACTACAATATATCTGGCTAATTGTCATGCAGTAGCCTTATCTCATTATGGAAGGGCTGTTGATGGCTTTGTTTGATCATCTGATGGGTTTCAGAATGCTTGAACAACCAAGTGTCATTCCAGACGGCCAGTCTTACAGAAACTGCTGTTCCGTGGGGCTCACCATCCCTTCCTGCACTATCCCGGAGTTTCTATTTCAGAGGACAAAGTTGGTTGTATCTTAATGACATCACTTAACACTTTGTGGCCACTTCTACGTGCCAGCATGAGCACTTGGCAGTCATTGTCTCATTTAATTTTCACACTACCCAAATGAAGAGGGATCTGCGGTTCAGAGAGGTGTTGGGGGACTTGACAGAATGTTCACAGCTGCTCCAGCATCAGAGCTAAACTTGGGCCAGTGTCCAACGCCAGAGGGGTGGCCCTCAGCCCTGCCTCCACTTTAGAATCACCTGAGGAGCTTATAAAACTCGTAATTCCCAGGCTCCATCCCAGAACAATGAAATCAGAATCTCTGGGGGTGCTCACCAGTATTTTTAAAAAGCTCTTTAGTGATTCTAATGTGCAAAAAAGGCTGGGAACCAAACTCCAACTTCTGACCCTTCACCACAATGTTACAATGGAAGGTGCTGAGCACAGCACACCGCGTTCACCTGGAACTGACTGACTGATTTGCTTCTCTTTGGGTCCTCACACTGGTTATGACCACACTCCTGTCATCCTGTGATTTAGCATGGTTCCGTGGACAGAAACTTCCAGGGAGACCTTGTCCTATTAGCGCATAGAGTGTCCCTGAGTTGAATGGGTATATTCAAAAAATCTTTCCTTCCCTCCTTTGTCTAACATTTACCGACTGTAAATTCGGTAACATGCATTAGGCAGTGGTTATCCAAAAGTAAACAAGTCTGGCTATGCTCCTAGGGAGCTGATACTGCCCTGAAAGGGGGAAGGAAGCTCAGGGGACAAAGGTTACACAGAGGAGTCCACACAGTCTCCCTGGAGGAGATGCCAGCTGGGTGAGTGGATGGTTAGAGATTAGCCAGGTGAGGGGACAGGAGCATTGTAGGCCGGGGGACTACGTAAGCAAAGACACAGGGCACACGATGGCAGAAGCATGTAGACTCTCCACAGTTCCAGATGGTGGAAACCACATGGGAGGCAAAGAATGAAGAGTAATGAGCCAGAGGAGGAAGATGAATGACCTTGAAAGCGAGTTGGGGAGCTTGCACTTTGTCCTGCAGGAGCCAGTAAGTCACTGAAGTGTTTCCAACAGGAGAGTGATGTGATCAAGAGTCCATGTTTAAGGCGGTAATGGAGGAAGAGAAACCCAGGGAGAAAATACGAAGGGAGAGGAAAGGCAGCAAGTCTGCCTTACATTTTTCTACTCTAACTTCTGTTGGAATGGAAATACCCCAATGCGTGTGGCTGAGGGAATAGGGCTGTTAACCTGACCAGCTTATTGAACAGATCAATAAAGACTGACTTGATAGTAGCTAGTAATGACAAGCTCCATTCTTTCTTGGCCAAGCAATCTTCTTATAATTGGAGAAAGAAAACGCTTGCCAGCCTAGGGAGAGGTTTTCATACATGGCTCTAGGGACCCATGAACCCTCTGAAATTGTGTGCAAAGTTCTGTGCATTTTCCTGGGAGAGGGTCTGTAGCTTTCATCATATTTTCAAAAGCATTCAGGACCCACAAACCGAGTAACTGAAGATGAAAATACACAAGTTTAGATAGAGATGGTCTATTCTTTTGCCTGACCTTGGAGCAAGGGCTTGGGAGAAAGGTCCAAATGGATTCTCCCAAGTATTTTAAAGGTGAAATTTAAGGTACCAGACCTTGCATTACCTCTAGTAAGTGTATACATAAGCTCAGACATACTCATCTCTGATGTAGAGTATTTGAAGGACATTTTTCTAGGCAAGGTGTCTAAGCCCGATTCTTGACTCTTAGCTTTAGAACTGAAAAAGGCAAGCTGACTGGAACAAAGGGATGGACATTGCCTAGGGGATTCCTGTCTGGGGCAACAGCTGTTGAGATGATTGGTTTGGCATGTGCAGAAGCCAAGGTCTGAGAGCTCGGCTGGCTCTGAGGCCCGGATGGCCTGCTGAGAAGAGGCCCAGGTGCCATCCTCGCCTGGGCTTTTATTGTTGTAACTGTGTGTACATACAAGCAAATGTGTGCTCCCCACCTTGCCTTGATTCATACTGACAGAGTTACGTGGTAAAGCAGGTGGGGGAGAATGACTCTCCCAGCAGGAGAAGTCTGCCTCTGCCGCTTCATGACCAACTCTCCTGTGATAATGAGCTTCACCCCGGGCCACCTCTAAAGCTGCTGGCCCCTTTGGAAGCAGCCACATTAAAGAGGTTAATGCTCTCTCAGTAAGTGCTGTAGGGGCAGGAGGTGGTGTCCTCTGAGTGTGTGTGTGTCTTTAAAACCAGAGACTGGCAGATAGTTTTTAATAGGTGATGGTACCAACTAATTAATCTAATTAATTTTTTCCACTCCAGCAACCACAAATACATCTACAGCAACCATAAATGCATCACCAATAGTTTGAGTTTCATCTGGTTTCATCAAACTCAATGGTTTGAGATTCAATCAAGTTGTTGTTCATTCTTTGCAAAAGGAGGGTGTTGCAAGATTACAAGAATATTACTCCTGCTTCATTCCTTCCTTAGCTCCCCATTTTGTAGAGCTGCACAATTCCAGAGGTTTACGCCCAGGCACTACTGGTGTTAACAAAAAGAGCTTAGGTACCCTCCGCCTCTGGTCAAGGGGCCTCTGTCTTTATCACTTTTTTTAGTATTGGGTTTCCATAAGATTTCATTTGATAGGAGCGTCCACTGAAAATTAGAAAGTTTTCAAAAAGTAAAGTATGAAAACTTGTGATCCCGACACAAAGTGTGATGATAGAGGGTGGGCTAACCTAGGAGCTCCCTGGGAAGTCTAGCTCTGAGTTACTGGAACAGTGCCAACTGACTCAGGTTTCCATACTCAGGTCCTTACGTGGCTAGGGAAAAGTAACTTGATTCCATTCCCACTGCGACAGGAGGCAGCCCACATTGGAAAACCTAAAAACACCCTTCCTCGGCTGCCCTTCTCTGATAAGTACTTTGCTCTGTGCATGCAAGGTTTCAGTCAGTGGAAAGTTGGCAAGCAGATGAAATTCAGAAACCAAATATGCACGTCAAGGTGTTGTTTACCACCTTTACCACCTAAGAGCGATTTATTTTATCACTGAATCAATTTTAAAACCTTAATATGATTTCCAAGAAGATGTCTGATTTAGAAAAGGCTAGAAGAAAACTGAAGAGAGAAGGAAAAAACTATGGAAAAGTGAGAACCATTTGACTGAGTTCTTTCCAGAATTTAAACTCTGCTTTGGCTGGTAAAAATAGATTAGTATGGGTACTGGTGTTGTTAATAGGTGTTTGGTTCTACTCCCAACGCCACTAAGTAACTGGAATGTAGAAAAAATATTTAAAGACTATTTCTTTGAAGAGACATCTAGTTATTAATCTGCTGAAGGAGCCCATATGTCGAGGCCTGGCTCTGCCTAGGATGAAAGGGCTTAAGCCTTTGGTCCCGTTCATCAGGCCCTTCACAACTGGGCTTCAGACTCCATTTCAAGTTTTTCCCACCATCATTTCCCCCATGAACAACTATGGATTACTACCTATTCCCTAAACCCACCAGATACATTCACTACTTCCCAACTTTCCCATATTCCATTTGCTTTATCGGGAATGCCCATATATCTTATCCGAAAAACTCCACGACATTCTTCAAAATCCAGCTCAATTATCACCAGCTATGTGAAGCCTTTGTCGTCATGTACACCTTCATACAGTTCCCATCCATGAAACCCTGATTCTTTAAGCGTTTTTTTTCTTTCCTGAACCATGAGCTTCCTGATGTTTGTAGTTATGTTTTGTTTATTCTTATATCTCCAGGGTGTATCACAGAGATATGCATCTAGTAGGTGTTCAGTAAAGTTTTTAAAATAAATGAACGACTTGATGACTTTTAAGGTCCCCTATAGCTCTAGAATTGTTTTTCCTATGACTTAGCCATGGACACAAAAATTTCAGAATTTTGCAAAACCATCAAACAGCCTGTTCTGTGGACTGTTGTCTGGGAATCAAAATAAAGGTATCCAGATCGGTCACCATCCCCTGGAGCTAATGCACTTGTATTTGGCACTACCCAAGCAACTCTGTCAGTTTCCTTCTTTAGAATGCAGCTATATCCTGTGAAGTCGGAAGCTTTAGCCCTCTTATCCATGGGCATAGAATGGAAGAAACAAGGTTTGGGACCATCAGCTATCTTTAATTTTGGGAGCACCTGGGAGCTCACTGAGATTCAGCTGATAAAGCTTAATGTGGTGATTTCACCTTGAAGGAATTGGTAGTTAAAGAGGAAGAGGAGTAAATGGAGATTTTGTGCTGCTGTTGCTGTGTACTCCAACTGATACATTGATTTTCTTCTCTTTTTTTTTCTTCTTTCCTCAACCCTTCTCTTCTCATTGCTTCTCAGTTTGGCTTCTATCATAATCTGTTTATTCCTGAATGCTCTAATGTGTGGGAAAAATAAGTTGGCTTTGAAAAGAGTTCTTCCAAACTGGAGAAGCTACGTTGAGGTGCCGCACTGAGGAGTAGTTCGTATTTAAATTCAGTTCACCAGATATTCGATTCTAGAGAACCATGCAGATATACAAAATGCCAAGCCTTCATTCTCGTAAGTTTCTCTCCAAGAAGAACTAGATAATGTAGGTTCTGCAGTCTAATCTTCTCAATAGGCTTCTAGCTAATGTATAGGTGTGGCATTTGTAACAGAAACCCCGAACGATTGTGGCTTCAAGGAGACAGGAATTTCTCTTATCTGGCAGTCCAAGGCCGGCTCAGCAGGTCCTCTGTGCCAGGCACTCGGGCTGCTTCTGCCTGGCTGCTGCACCATTCCCATTCCTGCGGCGCTCCTCTCCCAACTCGCGCACTTGGGCTCGCGACCATGGCGCCTGCCAGCCGGTGGAGGCAGACAGGGCAGGTGGAGTAGCTGCCCCTTCCCCTTTGCAGCAACGCCTGGCAGTTGCACAAATCCCTCTTGATCATTTGGGCTTGGGCGGAACTCCGCCATATGGCCATGTGCTAGTTAAAAATCAAGGGTTTTATTATTACAGAAGAAGAGAGCAAGGGTCTTAAGAAACAATCATCAGTTTCTGCCATGTTGTCAATTCATGACATTTCCTCGAATTTGGCCTTCACGATTGTTACATCTATTTTTATTTATTATTTATTGTTACATCTATTTTTATTCTTATTAAAAGGGAGTGTATATATTGGCATCTGTGGACATATGTGGGCTCCTTACCCATTTCTGAAAGTTTTCCTGATGGATTTCCTTAAGTCCCTGAAGAATGACATCATTAGAATACACTCACCCAAGAGTGTGAGTCCACTGGGGTTTTACACCGGAGCATATGAAGAGCAGAAGTGACGTAAGGAACATTGCCATCAGATATAAAATTTTCCTTTGAAAGAAGGGTGAGGAAGTTTTCCTCTCAAGAGCTAAGGGCCTGTAGAAGAATATTCACTGATCATGGAACACTGTTCTCATTTTTCAAGGAGAATTGCAGGCAGCAATTCCTATAGCAGAGTCATGAATTTTTAGAAATTCTTTCACATCATTTCATCTTAATTATTTTTTTCCCCAAGTCATTGTCCTTGCCTGCAGCCCTAGGGCATCTTTGACTCTTTCCTGGAAAATAATGTGCTGTCCAGTAAACAACCAACTGCCAGGCTTACTTGCGTCTGCCTGTCTATAAACTCTCCTTCTTCACCGCCTCACCACTGTGTGCCTGTAATTTCTACCATTAAAGTGGCTCCTCTGGAGAGGACCATTTTCTCTGCTATTTCCCTTCTGAGAAGAACAACGTTGGAACCACTACTGAAACACCAGAGTGGGTTATATTTTCAGATGAGCTGCACAGAACAGAATTTAAGGACGGGAGAGAGGAGCAGTTCTTGGAAAACTGTAGAAGCATGTCTAGGGCAGGGAGCAGACAGTGGGTGCCTGCGGCAGGAGTGACTTCGGGGAGGGTCCCACGTAAGCTCTATCACTGTCTCTCCCTCAGAACCTCCATGTTCTTTAAAGTGGTCAAATGTCATTTTCCCAAATGAATGATGTCCACATACGGCTTGTACACTTTGGCGCCAAGAACTTGGTGCTTCTGTGGTTTACAAATGTTCTTTTCTCTTGTCTTTGGAGATTAATAACAACTTCTATCCTGTGCTGGAGGCTTCCTCAATGCCTGGTGCTGTGCTCTGTATGCTTTGTCTCTATTAGTCTTCACCACATAGCTTTGAGATATAGATTATTAATTCTGTTTTACAGATGGGAAAACTGAGGCCCCAAGAGGTGAAGTAATATTTTCAAGGTCAGAAAGCTTTTGACTGAGTAACAGAGCGGAGATTCAGATTACAGCTGCCTGATGGGGAAGCTTGTTTGCTTAGGGGGCCGTGGCAGCGTGGGCCTTAAACATTAAGTAATGAACATTTTGAGCATCTAAAGGCCATAGATCGTCTGCCTTAGCATTCTGCTATGGAGAGTTTAAAATTTCTGTTCACAGACAGTTTTGTCACCATCCCCCAACCCACTCCACCCCCTCGCACTGCTCCTGCAAAGTTAAGGAAGATGTACTCTTCTAAAGGACTCCACACTCTGTGGGAATATTCCTTCTGGCTTCCAGGTAACACAAGACCTCTTGTCCCTATGTCCCTCCTGACTGTGAAATGAGAGAGCCCTATATGCAGCATTCCAAAGTATTTGTCCATTTGAAGAAAAAGGTCAAGGTGGGGAAGGAAGGCTGCTTGCCCCAAATTGCACTTAGAATTATTCACAGGCTGTGTGGGGTCTCCCTGATGCATGGGACAGGTGGCCCCACAGGGAGTCACATGAGAGTAAGACCAGCATTGCTCTGAAGCTGCCAGTCCGGGGCATGAGGAGGGGCTGTGCCCCATCCCCGGAGACCAAGGACAGACAAAGTCTGGCTTCTGACCTGGAAATGCAAAACAGGCCAAAGGGCAAAGGGCACCCTAGGCCAGCAGCTGTTTTCCTGGAAAGACTGAAAAATCTCACCATGGGTCCCAATTAATCCTTCCTAGACTGGATCAGAGGTCTTCTCAGGAGACCCAGCAGTGTCTTTTAAGAATAAATGGGACCTTTGGGAATATATCACTGCCCCTACTGTTTATTTACATAGTACTTTATTTATATTATAAATACATTGTGATCTCTCCAGCCTCATAGTGATCCCCCCAACACACACACACTCATCCTCCCTCCCCCCCTTTTTTCCCCCAGAGCTTCCTGAAAATTTTGGTATTTCAAGGACCTGCAGAGTCCCAGATGTCTTACGTTAATGGAAACTCCATGCGTGGCTGTAATAGTCAGCCATCTAGTAGAAACCAAGTGACAGCACTGTGGGCAAGACGCCTGCATGGAAGTCACCCAGGCCAGTCAAGAGGCTGCTGCCTGCTGCCCTGCGAATAGGGGTCACACCAGAAGAAGAGGCTGGCCTGGTTGGGAGGTGCAGGGGAGGTGGAAGTAGGGGGAGGAAGGCCAGAGGGCAGGGCAGGCCCAGCGTGGGTAAGGGAAAGGTCTGAATTGCCATCCTGAGCCAGCTGTGGGCTCAGCGGACAGCAGACATGATTTTAGCGCTGTTTTTCTTTGTCGACAGGAAAGCAATTGATATGTACAGGAAGTTTGGCACATTGTTACTTCTGGATCCTTAGGATGAAGGAATTTCTGGTTCTTTATAGAACTAGTAAGTTGGGAACAGAAACATAAAAGTTTGGGCTTTTTCTGAGATATAATTTTGATTTTTAAAAAAGAAAGGCTAGACCAAAGGGAGCCTTGCGAGGTGTGATTCTCCAAGTGAAAATACTTTTTGAGGAATTGGATTTAGAAGGGAAAAGAAAGCTTCACATGGGATCATCTCAGGGGAGCGAATGCAGGAAGCCTAATTAACATCTCGGGAAGCAGAGGAGTATGGGCAGAGACGAGATTGAACGCAAATCATTAGCTTTTACGACTCGTTCGTGTCCCCAGCCAAAGATCAATGGGAGAGGGTGATCGTTGCTGCAACCACGGGCTGCCTGCTTGCAAATGTTGCACTCCAGGAATTACTCAGTCTTTACCCTGCAAATTAAAATAGGCTGCCCGCTAATTCTTACTTGCTCTTTTTTTCCATGTCTAAGAGACAAGGCTCGTGGAGGAACCACTTCATGACAGTATTCCCTCCATTCTTATTTTATGTTGAAAGTCCTTACTAAATCAGTTAAACATTAAACTATAGATAAGCTAGAATTGTTCTAAGCTTTTAAAAGATAAAGATATGAATGCCTAGAATCTGGTAGTCTTCCTACTAATCTCTTCTAAGTTCACTTTTTAGTATTGAAATATGTTACATATAAAATGGGGATTATATAATGTGTATATATATGTGTGTGTGGAATATATGTACACACACACACACACACACACACACAATTTACACCCAGAATAGACTGTCACTAGTACATCTGAAGCTCTCTGTAGATCCCCGTCCTCGGCTGCATCTGTCCTCTGTCCTATGAAGAAGTATTCAGTCTGCTGAATTTTGGATTTATCATTATCTTACCTTTTTTTATAGTTTTTTTTTAACCACATTTGTGTGCATCTCTTTAAAATACATTATTTAGTGTTTTACTTTTATGTAACTGGAAGCATACTCTGTATATAATCCTCTACGTTCTGTTAATTTCATTCCACACTATATCGACAAGTCTAGCTGCTGCTCATTCATTTTTACCCCAGAATAGTTTCCCATCTTTAGATCTTCCAAATTTACTTACTTCTCTCCCTGTTGATGGATAGTTGCGGTATTACCCTGTTTTAGGCTATTGCAAATTGTGTTGCTGTGAACATTCTTGTTTTAATCTCTTTGCACTCACTGCCATGCCAAGTGTATTCCATATAGGAAGAAGGACAAGGAAGGGGAAGAACATGCACCCTCTCCTCAGTGCACATAACACTTCTGCTTTTATCTTCTTGGCCAACATGTTGTAAGGTGGTCACACCTACTAGGTGTTAGGCACAACAAATGAATCGTTGAACTCCACATCAAAAACCAAAGATGTACTATATGTTGGCTAACTGAACATAATAAAAAAATTTAAAAAATTTTAAAAAAAGAACAGCTTCCAAAAATAAAAACAAACAGAAAGCAAAGGATACTGAGAAATGTAGTGCCTTATTTGGAATGGCCATGTACCCAGGTGAAAACTCAGGGAAGAAAGACAACAGTTCCTGGGAGTCTTCTGCCTGTCAGTGCCATGGGGTTTTATGTGTGTTTGGAAAAAAATGTGTGGAAAGAATGTCATTGTTGAGTATCATGTTCTGCTGATGTCTATTAGATCAAGCTTTTAATAGTGCTGTTAAATCTTGAGGGGTTTTGGTCTATACATCATCGAGAAAGAATATTTCACCATCATGGTGAACTTGTATATTTCTCTTTTTAGTTCCTTTAGTTTTTGGTAAACATATTTTCAGGCTGTTTGATGAGAAATACACAAGTTTCCTGTTTTCCTGCCAAACTGAACATTTATTCGTAAACAGCGACTCTCTTTGTTTCTAGTAGTTGTTTTTTGCCTTAAAATCTATTTTGTCTGCTATAAATATATCTGCTATAAATAAGATCTGCTATTCCAGATCATATTACTACTTACCTACTCTATGGTTTTCCATTTTTAAATTGTAAGCATGATTGTATTTAGTTCTATGTGTCTTTGCATAGGTAGGCTTTACTCCATTCTGGTCATCTCTTTCATTAAACTCACACACACATTGTATTTACTGATTATTTGGATTAATTTTGACAATATGTTTTTATGCTTTGTAATTATTACTGCTTTTTGTGTATCCCTTCTGTTCTCCCTTTAATGTCTTAGTTCAGATTGTTTGAGTCTATAATCCATCCTAAAGCTTTCCTTCTAAGTTATATACTCCGTTTATGTTTTTTTCAGTGTTTGCTCTAGAAATTTTAATATCTGTATTAACTTAAGAAAGTCTTAAGTTAGTCTGTTTTTTTCTCTTCTCTAGAAAAATGTGAGAACTTTAACTCCTATCATAGTCTTCTAGCTTAATTGTAGTTTCCCAGTGTATTTGTTCTTTTTTAAGTTGTGCAAATTAGACATTATTATTGCTGTTTTAAGAGTGGAAATTGAAATTGATCATTATTTGTTTTCAGATCTTCTGTCTTCTTTGTTGCTACTGAGAACTCAGGGTTCAGATCTGCCTAACGAGTGTTCTTTTCCAAGGAATCTTCTTTTTCTTTTTTTCTTTTTTCGTTAGCAGATGAAAATATTTCATGTATAAGATCTTTGACTTTGGTGTTCTGAAGTTTAACAGCAATAAATCTGGTTTTTTTTTTTTTTTTTTGGTCCTCTTTTAATTTACCCTGTTTGGGATTCACTGGGCTTCCTGAATATGAAGGATTTTTTTTTTTTCTTTTAGAGAGAGATAGAGAGTTGGAGGAGAGGGACAGAGGGAGAAGAGAAAGAGAGAATCTCAAGCAGGCTCACCCTGAGCACAGAGCACAACGTAGGGCATGACAACCAGAGATCATGACCTGAGCCGAAATCAAGAGTTGGATGCTTAACAAATTGAGCCATTTGGATGCCCTTAAACTTTGTATTTTTTTTATTAGTTTTGGGAAGTGCTAATTTATTACCTTTTTGGATATTGCCTCTTCCTCATTCTCTCTGTTGTCTCCTTCTGGAACTCTGCTTAGGCTTTCTCACTCTATCTTCTGTTTTTCTCAACTTTTTTTTTTCAGTTTTCCATTTTTTAGCCTCACTGGGCTGATTTTTGTGCAGTTTGTCTCAGATCTATAATCCAATTCATGACTTCTCACTTCAGCTGTGTTTAATCTGCTTTTTAAATTACCCAGGTTTCTAATTACAGTTATGTTCTTTGTGTTTTGCAGCATTATATTTTTTCAATTCTGTCTAATCAACTATAATAATCTCTTCTTCCTTAGCATCATTTTTAATTCCTCTTTTCCATCTTTAAACATTTTAGATGCATTTATTTTATACTCCATATCCTATAATTTCTGCAAAATCTAGCTCACACTATCTTGTTTCCTTGTGTGTTTTGTGATTTGTTGTATGCTTATGATTGTTGTAAGCTCATTGGAACTTTTTCTGTGGGAATTATTTAAAGCCTAGATTTAAATGAGTTCCTTTGTTTCTACCAAAGACCTGGAGGAGCTGTATCCCAAGATAATTTTCATCTAAATTTTAAGCTTAAGAGTTTTAGGAAGTGCTAGCACAAATTCTTGCCTTAAATCTTTATGAGGGATGCTGATGGAGATTAGGAATTCTCAAAGGAGACTCTTTTCCTTATTTTCTTTTTCACTTATAATCAACACCAAAGCAAGTAATAATTTCTGTTTTCTCCCTCCCATTTCCCTCACAGTTTACCTCTGGTGGTCTGGTCTTTTCAGTGTCCTGGCTTTACTGGGTGTAGAGACTAGGCTATGTCCAACCTCCCACTATGCTCAGGGTCCAGGCTTTTCTCCTCTGTCTTCATCTTTAGCCCACTACAACCTAAGTTGCAGTCCACTGGGGATTAACACATGACAAAGCCAGATGCTTTAATGTTCTCTTCCCTCTTAGATTTGTGTACTGTCATTGATTTGAATTTGTGCAGATTCCTCTTCTTTATTTATTTGCTTTTTACAGGCTCAGTCATGCCTGTAAATGATGCTTCCTTGAATTTTTATCTTCCATTTTAAGATGTTCTCTACTAGATAATCTCTCTGCTGTATTGCTGAATATGAGAGTTTTTCCTAATATATATATTTTTTAGTTTGAATGCCTAGAATTTGATTAGAATGTGCCTTTATAGCAAAACAAAAATCCATAGAGTCAAATTCTCCCAGGAATGGCTTAAAATTACCTTCAAATGTTTTCAAGATGTCTGATTCAGCTATTGATTCAGCTATCTGACTTCCTAAATCAAGAACAGCAAAAATATGTCATGTCTCCTGCCAACTCTGAAATATTGGTGTGGTGTAGAGTGTCTAAGGTAGTCCTAGTCCTCATGATCCCTACTTTCTGATGTTCAACACTTTTGAATGTGGGCAGGACATATGACTTGCTTCTTCTAACCAATAGAGTAGAGCAAGGCTGATAAGTTGTCCCTATGACATAAAATGATAATGTCTTGCTAGCTGACACTCTTCCTGGTTGAGTGTGAAGAAGTAAGCTCCATATTGTGAGTTGCCTGTGAAAGGGTTATATGGCAATGAGCTGAGATAAACCTCTTTCAACAACCTACAAGAAACAGAGGCCCTCAGCCTGGTGGCTCATGAAGTACTGGATTCTGCCAACAACCATATGAATGTGGAAGCAGATCCATCCCTAGTCGAGTCCTAAGTGAGAACCCAGCCCTGGCCAACACCTGGATTTCAGCTTTGTGAGAGATCTGGAAGCAGCTAAACCATGCTGGACTCCTGACCCACTGAAACTGTGAGATAATAAATGCATGTTGTTTTAAGCTGCTAAATTTGTTGTACTTTGAATGTAGCAAGAGATAACTAATAGAATTGGTGATGGGTATATTGAAAAATATTCTGAAGCTGAGTTTAGAGTCAGCAGGAGAAGAGTACAAGGATTAGCTGGTGATGTGTGCTGGGATAAAAGATCGAGGAGGCAGCAGTTGCACCTATGACTTGTCAACTTAGCCTAAGTTACCACAGGTATTTATAGGGCACTTTCAGTATCCCTTCCAAACAATCCAGATCACTGGTAGTTTGGGCATCCGGCATGTGGCCCACAGCCCACAATTCATTAGCCAGAGTTTTCTTAAATTTCTTTAGCCAACACAGATCTAGAAGAGACCTCACTTGGCAACCACCATTTGTAACCAACTTTAACCAGATTCAGAACTATCTGACTTTAAATAATCTGCATTAAGACATCATCATAAAGCATGATAGACAAAAATAAGATAACTTGAAATAAAACTTCTGTGTAGATCTAATTAATATTTGAGGCTCATTCAATACTCACATGAGGTAAGACACCTCTTGACTCACAGTTCTTATTTAAAACTGTTGAAATCCACACACGTGGACTTCTAAGCATGGAGCTTATGAATTGTAAAAAAGGTAGATGTGCCTGACCTAAAGATCTAGGACACTCTCTAACTTTCTTACCACTTCGCTTTCATGCAATAGATGCAGGAGAGAAAGCACACAGGTATCCCTTTGCTAAGAATATAAAATTTTTAAGAGCATATCCTCTCTAATCAGAAGACAGTAGGTTCCCAGTTACTCAGACAGAGTGAGCTGTTGCTCGTTAATAATTTTCAACTTGAGAGTTGGTTCAAGCACATTTGCATGCCAAGACTTCTTTTGGTGACTCATCAATGATTACAGCTCTCTTGCAACTTTTGTAAAATGCCTCTCCTATTTCTAGAAACATTTTCAAAGTGAATGTTTCTTCCTCTAGGATATTTTAAAATAAAGTTTAAACAGAATGCTCACTACTTACCACATAATAGTTCTTAAAAACAAGTATTATTATTATTATTTTAATTTTTTATTTTTTATAAACATATATTTTTATCCCCAGGGGTACAGGTCTGTGAATCGCCAGGTTTACACACTTCACAGCACTCACCAAAGCACATACCCTCCCCAATGTCCATAACCCTACCCCCCTTCTCCCAAACCCCCTCCCCCCAGCAACCCTCGTTTGTTTTGTGAGATTAAGAGTCACTTATGGTTTGTCTCCCTCCCATTCCCATCTTGTTTCATTGATTCTTCTCCTACCCACTTAAGCCCCCATGTTGCATCACCACTTCCTCATATCAGGGAGATCATATGATAGTTGTCTTTCTCCGCTTGACTTATTTCACTAAGCATGATACGCTCTAGTTCCATCCATGTTGTCGCAAATGGCAAGATTTCATTTCTTTTGATGGCTGCATAGTATTCCATTGTGTATATATACCACATCTTCTTGATCCATTCATCTGTTGATGGACATGTAGGTTCTTTTCATAGTTTGGCTATTGTGGACATTGCTGCTATAAACATTCGGGTGCACGTGCCCCTTTGGATCACTATGTTTGTATCTTTAAGGTAAATTCCAAGTAGTGCAATTGCTGGGTCATAGAGCAGTTCTATTTTCAACATTTTGAGGAACCTCCATGCTGTTTTCCAGAGTGGCTGCACCAGCTTGCATTCCCACCAACAGTGGAGGAGGGTTCCCCTTTCTCCGCATCCTCGCCAGCATCTGTCATTTCCTGACTTGTTGATTTTAGCCATTCTGACTGGTGTGAGGTGATATCTCATTGTGGTTTTGATTTGTATTTCCCTGATGCCGAGTGATACGGGGCACTTTTTCATGTGTCTGTTGGCCATCTGGATGTCTTCTTTGCAGAAATGTCTATTCATGTCCTCTGCCCATTTCTTGATTGGATTATTTGTTCTTTGGGTGTTGAGTTTGCTAAGTTCTTTATAGATTTTGGACACTAGTCCTTTATCTGATATGTTGTTTGCAAATATCTTCCCCCATTCTGTCAGTTGTCTTTTGATTTTGTTAACTGTTTCCTTTGCTGTGCAAAAGCTTTTGATCTTGATGAAATCCCAATAGTTCATCTTAAAAACAATTATTGAGAGGACCCTAGGTGGCTCAGTCAGTTAAGAATCTGCCTTTGGTTCAGGTCATGACTGCGAGGTCCCGGGACTGAGCCCCACTTGGTAGGTAGTGGGGATAGGGTCCCTGCTCACCGGGGAGCCTGCTTCTCCCTCTTCCTCTGCCTGCTGCCCCCCCCCCTGCTTGTATTCTCTCTAACAAAGAAATAAAAATAAAATAAAAACAATTATTGTGTAAATGAATGAAAAAATTAAAAATAATTTAATGCTAGCAATTGAGTCCTTTTAGCATTCCAGTGTTCACTACTGTGATAGGATACACACTTGTGTGTATGCGTGTGCACACATGCATACAGTTTTTCCCTTTCCATGGTCATATTATTCCTTCAAGCTATGTACTTTCCCCCTTTTTACAAATGAGTAAACAAGATTAAGTAACTTACTTACTTACAGCTGGTAAATGGTGAAGCAGGGATAGGAACCACATTGATCGGAGCACAAAGTCTGTGCTATTTCCATTCTGGCATATTGTCTCCCAGAAATTAACCTAAAAAATAGTTTCATAACTCAAGTGCTTCCACTTATCTGCATCCTTGCTGACACATTAACACAGCTAGTGGGAAATCAGCTTTTACTGCCCAGCTCTGGTTTTGTATGACACAGGGGCAGAACTGCTTCTATACTTCTGTCTCACAGCAGCCCCTTTGGTACTGATCCCATCTTAACCCTGCTGGAAATTCTGACTCAGAGCATCAATTCCAGAAGGCCCGATGCTCAGCAGCCAGGCCAGCTTTGCCCTCTCTGCTTTTGCATAAGAGCACCAAATGACCTGAAATACCCACTGTGGAGATATGCCCCAGAAGTAGAGATGGATCCGGGAATCACTGTCTGGCTAGGTTGGGGCTTAAACTACAATAATCATGAAAAGAAACCTTGTCCCACAAGGGATGAAAGAAACTCACTTACTCGTTTATTGATTTCTTCATTCAGTTGCTGTCTATTGAGTACCTATTAAATGCAAGGGACTGTATTAGGTGCTTAGCAGAATAGAGATGAGTAAAATGAAATGAGTCAGAATGGCGGCCTGGGGTGGGGATGGACCCTGTGTCACTGAAGTCAGTTGTCTTCCGGTAAAGAACCGTCTGAAGATTGGTAGGCAAGGAAGGCCTTAAAGACCTTCCATGCCTGAGCCATGCTCATGCAGGGCAGCTTCAGTGGCCCTGCCTCTTGGGGTGAGGGTAAGAGAAGATGCTTAAGAGCCAAAAGGCAGGGTAGTGAAGGAAGAGGAGCTGTGTCCCAGTTTGCCACTGTCTTGCCGTGTGATGTAGAACAATTCCCCCTTACCCATCTGGTCTTTAGTTCTCCTGTGTTCTTAGTGATTATCTGCCGTCCTCCTCCCTTCTCTCTGGCAGAGAGCCCAACTCTGGGGCCCACTTCCAGTCCTGAAGGCCAGTGGCCCAGCCTTTGTGCTGCTTCTCCGCGTGGGTCTGGACTGAACACATGGGCATGGATGAATGTGTGCTCTAATGATGGCGGTGAGCAGAATGCTGAGGCTTGCTTGTTCCCTTCCAAGTCCTGTCAAGTGAAAAAGCGCATGATCAGAAAAGTTCAGAGTAGCTTAATGGCATACCTAGAAGTGCTTGGAAATGGCTGGAAAGAGCTGGGGACAGCTTAGCAGGTCTGGCTGCCAGGTGCCAGCTGCCAAGTCTAGTGTTGCACATCTGAGCTGGGTTGCCCAAGCTTGGCTGTGGGCCCTTTGGTGGAAGACTGTCTTCATGCCTCGGATGAGCTGTATACAAACAGTGGCTCAGTGTCATGGCAGCTGGCAGGAGGGAGCATGGATTCTTCCAAGGAAAGTGCCAAGAAGTTGGGACAGATGAGCCTGACCCATAAGCAAGAAAATCTTTGAAAATCAGAAGGTTCAGAGATCAGGGAAAGAAACTTTAAACCCCATCTCAGTTTCAGCTTTAGTTCAATTCAACAAGTAATTTTTGAACACCTACTATATGTCAGACCTCTTAGAGGCTGAGGAATATGTCAGTAAATAGACATCCTTGCCCTTTTGAAGCTTACAGGAGGAGAGAAATGTTCAATAAAAAATATAATAAATAAAGATGGTTTATGGTATATCAGAAGACGAGTGCTTTGAAAATCAGGAAAGAGAAGGGTAAGGGGGACATCAGCATGTGAGGAGGAGGAAGTAGGTTGTAGTATTATCCTTTCTTTACTTTGCTTTGCTTTTGTCATCAGTGGATACCTCAGATCTACAGTCAGTCAGGGAACCGAAGCAATTTCGAAATAGAACTTGGGATGGGCTCAGTTGTTAAGTGTCTGCCTTCAGGTCAGGTCATGATCCCGGGGTCCTGGGATTGAGCCCCATGTTGGGCTTCCTGCTCCGGGGGAAGCCTGCTTCTCCCTCTTCCACTCCCCTGCTTGTGTTCCCTCTCTTGCTGTCTCTCTGTCAAATAAATAAATCTTAAAAAATATATTAAAAAACGAAGAATTTGGAATGGGGCAGGGTGCAATGAACAAACTTCTGCAGGACATAACCAGAATATTTGAGAAAGGTCAGCAGGTGAGACCGAAGTAGAGGCTTGTCTGTAGAAATGTCCCAAAACACAATTCCTCAGGCTTGGTCCACTACTGCCTTCAAAACCGGGCCTAATGGAAAGTGGAGGAGCCTGGGAGGATGCGAGAAACACAATTATCATCTCAACCAGGGCTGTTTTGGAGACAGACACCCACATTTTCTTAACTCACTTTGCCTCTGAGTTAGGGAACACCTACAAAGGGTTGTGTGAGCTTGTGGGAGCTAAACCAGGAACTGTCCTTTTGATTTTCTTCATAGGACAAGAAGAGATAAATGTTTTTAGGCTGATCATTAGGCTAAGACTGGTATTTCAAATACTTGTTTGAGAGGTAAACACAAAACCAAAATCTGAAAAAGAGCCCTAAATTCCAAGATTGAATATATACTTCAAATCTCAGATGCATGGTCCCTGGGGACTCCTCACAAAGAAAAACTTTTCTTTTGAAAGGTTTAGGAAACAAAGATTTTAAATAAAAGGCTGTTGGTTTTACAATGGTGGGATGGTAGAGACAAGGTAGGGTAGATCCTTACTAAACAGAGCTTCAGGCACGTGAAGGTCAGCATCCTGAAGGCCCCACCCCAGCCTGTCCATGTGCATCAAGGCTCCTGCTAAGGTTCTTCCTCCTCCTCCATTGCTGAATGCAGGTGACTGCTGTGTGATGTGGTGCTTTGTGAGGAAGAGCTGGTTCTCCCAGAAGAAGAAATACGGAGAGCATTAGGGGTGAAGTAGGAAGAGATGGAGGTCCCACAATGGTGGGTGGAACTAAGGTCCAGAGTACTATGAACTATGTCTTGTTCTTATTAATCTGATTATGTATACATATACATATATATGTATTATATATTAATTATAAATATATGTTCTATATGTAGGATATCTGAAAATTTAAAAGAGAAGGGTCAAGAGCAGCAACATGGATGAGTGGGTGTGGAGGCCTGGGGTGGCTGGGTGCTGAGTGGACACTTGTGACCTGTGCTAAGAAGACGGGCCCTGACTACTGAGGGCAGAAGCCCTGACTTGGGACAATAGGTCAGGAAGAGCCAGAGAGGCCCTTTCTGGATCGGAGCGCTCCCTTAGTGAGGGAAGCCCGGCAGGCAAGAGTCTTAGCAGGCCACACCCCAGGCTGTCAGGAGACCAACAAACAAGCAGAATAGGTTCTATTGGAACCACATCCAGCATTTCCCTGGGAGAGTTTTCATACATGTGTACAGACAGAAAAGAATCCGGGCCCCTGACTGTGACTACCACAAGAGATCGGGACTTCAAGCATAAGGAAGGGGTGACTAGTTAACCAGCCTTGGAGCATATCTCCTTGAGCTTGAGAAGCTTGTTCTAAGCACGTGCCGGCTCTGAGGTTTGCTTAATGGGCACTTATGAGCTTTTTCATAGGGTTCTTTATTTCTGATTAATAAAAATGGGAAATTCTGGGTCATGAGTGATCAGGGATTCAAATACCAAACACCATCCTCCATCTCAGGGGTTCCAAATGACAGGGTGTCATTCTCAGGGGATTGAGCCATTGATTAAAACTTTGTCCACAGCCTCCCACAGCAGGAGTGTGTAGCAGCAGGGAGGCACTCTCCCATCGTTGGGAGGTGGGGTGTTTTTGTTTTTGTTTTTTTAAAGATTTTATTTATTTATTTGACAGAGAGATGACAAGTAGGCAGAGAGGCAGGCAGAGACAGAGAGAGGGGGAAGCAGGCTCCCCACTGAACATAGAGCCCGATGCGGGACTCGATCCCTGGACCCTGGGATCATGACCTGAGCTGAAGGCAGAGGCTTTAACCCACTGAGCCACCCAGGCGCACCCTGGACAGGTAGTTTTATAGACAGCAATGTGCTTTCGCCTATGGCATAGCGCGGAGGATTTGGGCAGCGGAGTCAGACCAATGTGGCTGCACCTCCTGACTCTCTCATTCCCTTGTGTTTTTCACATCCGCTTCACTGTTTTCTTGTTCAAAATATTTCAGATAACACCGTGGGGTAGAAAGTTAAGTTCTTTCTGCACACCTGCCCCCCGAGGGGGAAACTGTTAGAGTTTGTTATTTATCTTTTTCTACGTCAATGCCAATAACGATGGTTCCAGCTGTCATCATGGATTATGCAGATGCATGCTTTTGAGCTTTTTACACTCACGTGGAATCATACTATAGAGACTGTCTGGAACTCTCTTTTGCTTACTGTATATATAGATCCTTCCATGCCCATACATAAAGAAATGTTTCCTTTTAAAAGCTCTGTTATGGGGCACCTGGGTGGCTCAGTGGATTAAGCTTCTGCCTTTGGCTCAGGTCATGATCCCAGGGTCCTGGGATCGAGCCCCTTGTCGGGCTTTCTGCTCAGCAGGGAGCCTGCTTCCCCCTCTCTCTGCCTGCCTCTCTGCCTACTTGTGATCTCTCTCTCTGCCAAATAAATAAATAAAATCTTTAAAAAAATAAAAGTTCTGTTATGATCCATGCTGAATACGGATCATAATATGTTTGATAAGCTCTACTAATGGATATTTTAACGTTTCGTATTTTTTTGGCTGTGAAAAATCATGCAACAAAAAAAAAATGTGCTTTATCTATCTACCCACATATACATCTGCTGAGTATCTCTGTGGAGTACATTTCCAGGAGTGGAACTGCCGTGTTGTGGGGGTCTACACACTTAACATGATGATTATAGAGCCAAATGTCTGTAAGAGAAAATTGAGCTGACCTGTATTTCCACTAATAAAGAATGAGTGGCCTTTAATTCATACTTTGACCTGTATTTTTATTGCAATTGTTCACATAAGGTGATGGATGTATATAGCTCAAGAGTTAGCGCCTAGTAGACATGAACATCATCTGTGCTCTTTGCCGTTGTCACAGGAGCTTCTGGGAACACCAGCTCATGGTAGCACAGCCAGAAAGCCACAACCACCCAGAACATTCTACTTCAGTGGCAGCCGTTACATTTGGTCCAAGCCTGAGGCGATGCTTGTTCACAAGCACACAAGGTGCCCTTGCGTAATTCTCCACTCTACTTCTATGCCAGGGAAAATGTGAGCAGTATATGTTTCTTCCTTATTTACTTTCAAGCCTGATAACTATCATGGAACTTGTTAATTTTCTGTTGGGCCATTAGGCCAAGATGCTTTTTATAAGTCTTAGCATTCACATTTGCTTTTTTCCTGGATAAAACTAAAGGCAAATGAACAGACACAAGAGTTTGTTATCTCTCGGAGCTGCCCTCAGGGATGGAGTAAGGATTGGTAGAAAGGTTGCGTGTCCTTCCAGCCGCTATCCCCAGTGGTTAAAGAAGCTCAGAGTGACTTTCTCCTATCCCTAGTGATCAGAAGGAGGCAAGCTGGACCCTTCCCATCTCCAGCAAATGAAGTGTAGCCCCAAGTTCCACCCATAACAGATTCCTCTTCAAAGACTGTAGTATTCCTTTATCTGTGATGTACTGGTTTGCAATTAGGATTTAATATTTCTGAAAATCTCATGATTTACATTTTTGGAAAATGATTGGTGGATCAAAGAAAAGAAGGCTGCCTCCAGCTTTGCTCCCTGATTTGGCTCTAGTCCTATCTCCAGTCTGGTCCAACGTGACGTTGGGAGCTTCCATCCCACAGGCCACTGGGCTCTGGAAATAGTTGCTCATGATCTACTGTAACTGGCTGTCAGACAGGGCCCCTCCACACCGCCACCCTTTAGTGTCACTCTCAGAGGTACTCTGGAGGAGGCCAGTTGTTCCTTGGTGCCTAGAGGGTCCTTCCTCTCTGCCCAGCGCCTCACTTCTTTATCTAGCCTCCCCCTTTCCTCCCAGCGTGTCACGTAAGGGGATGACAAACATAAATTCCACCTCAGCAGTCAACTGTACCAGTAACGCTTCCCCTCTTCAGGTCACCAGTTGTGTCCCCCTGGCTCTGTGTGTCTCTCTGAGCCCTGAACTAGTTCAACCTGTCGCCTCCATTCCCAGCTCACCTGTCCAACCTCATTGACATCGAAGCCTTTTAGTCCCCCTTCGTTCAGACATGACAAGGCTGTCATTTTTACTGAGGTATGGAGGAAACACCACAAAAGCAGAAAAATGAATGAACTTCCAGAGAACACATTTCAGGTCTTGACTTTAATCCAGCCAGAGAATGATTTGGCTAGCATGACTTGAAAAGTATTTATAGACAGTTTCTAGATTCTTTCCCTCAGCTCATTCTTAATTCAAATATAAGCAGCATAAATTCAGGAAGGACGCAGTAGTGTACACATATCAAGAAGTCTGAGGGATGCCTGGGGTGTCATGGTGGGTCACCAATAATTACATCGAGTGTTCCAGATTCTTAAATTCATTGTGAAGGATTTTTGGTTTTGTTTTTTGTTTGTTTTGTTTGTTTGGCAAATTTTGGGTATGGAAAAGACTGCTTACCGGTCACTTTTTTTTTTAATATTTTATTTATTTATTTGACAGACAGATATGCAGGCAGAGAGGTAGGTGGGGGGAGCAGGCTCCCTGCTGAGCAGAGAGCCTGATGCGGGGCTCGATCCCAGGACCATGAGATCATGACCTGAGCCAAAGGCAGAGGCTTAACCCACTGAGCCACTCAGGCAACCCCTGGTCACTTTGTTTTAAACTAATACTCAGTTTGTTAAATTTGTGAAGTTAAAAACAGACTGTCTCCTTAGGTTTTTGTTATTCTACAAATCTTGTTATTTATTTGTAAACTTGCTTAAGAACAACCATTTTCACTTTTTCTTTCTTTGTTTTCTTTTTCTAATGTTTGAAAATCTCAAATGATACAAAGTAAACTGCCTTACACAATTAGTCCCATAGAGTTTAGTTAATTAAATTATTTTAAGTATTTTAAACTCACTGATATCGAAGAGATTACTGCCTATCTTCTCCTCTAGGATTCTGATGGATTCCTGTCTCACGTTGAGGTCTTTTTTCCATTTTGAGTTTATCTTTGTATACGGTGTAAGAGAATGGTCGAGTTTCATTCTTCTACTTATAGCTGTCCAGTTTTCCCAGCACCATTTATTGAAGAGACTGTCTTTTTTCCACTGTATATTTTTTCCTGTTTTGTTGAAGATTAATTGACCATAGGGTTGAGGGTCCATATCTGGGCTCTCTACTCTGTTCCACTGGTCTGTGTGTCTGTTTTTATGCCAGTACCATGCTGTCTTGGTGATCACAGCTTTGTAATAAAGCTTGAAATCAGGTAACGTGATGCCCCCCAGCTTTATTTTTGTTTTTCAACATTTCCTTAGCGATTCGGGGTCTCTTCTGATTCCATACAAATTTTTGGATTATTTGCTCCCACTCTTTGAAGAATACCGGTGGAATTTTGATCGGAATGGCATTAAAAGTATATATTGCTCTAGGCAGTATAGACATAAACTCACATATATGTTTATTATATTTGGCCTTAGTTTTGAGATCTCTGAAAGTCTACACTAATAAGCAGGAATTTTCCAAGTGTTTGAATAGCTCTGGCAAATCCAATTAACCCAAATTCTCTTAAAAGTTCAATACTGTTTTTAAGTTTTGTTTAGACTTAAGATCACAAGCCTAAATGATCAGAAACCTTTTAAAAATTGCATGTTAAGTTACAACATAGAGACTATTCCTAAATGATTGTTTTATCATTTCTCATTTAATTCTGAGATTTCCTAGAGCATTTTTAAAAATTTCATCAGGCTGAGGTTACCGATGCTTTTATTAATTTTCATAAATTTAGAGCAGGAGGGATTTGGGAGCTACATGTGTCTAGGATGGTTTTATTAGAGCCACGCTGAACAAGTAGGACTTTTTTCCTAGCTGATGCGCTGACAGGAGACTCCCAAGTTCACACCCCCTTACCTGCTCTGGTTTCATCACCAGCATTTCCTAGATTCAAATGATACACTTAGCTAGTTTACTCATAACCTCTTTCAACTCTATTTAAATCTATTCATCTATTTAAATAGATGCTTTCTACATTTTTATCCAGACTGCATAAATTTCCTTGACCACCAAATTGGTTTCTGCATTCTTTCATATTGAATTTACCTTGAATTCCTTTCATACTTTTGTCTGACTCTCTGGCCATAGTAGGTGAATGACATTCGGCATGGCCGGTAGGACCTGGCATCTGTCCGTATCTCTTGTTTCTTTGATCCCTGACTCCTTCAGCAGACTCTAAGCATCAGGAGGGCTGTTTTGCTTATTCTTGACACCCACGACAGTGCTTGCTGGTAATAACTTCTTGATAAGTCAACAATTTAATAAATGGAAGGGCTCAAGAATGAATGACTGGATTAATGAATAAGCTTCCTGGGTGAGAAATCAAGGACACTAATATGTGTCAGGCCCAGGGTCATAGGATTATATTCTCAAACAAAAAGGGGACAGAGTGCGCCACAGTGTCTCGGATGTCTCGAGGTGGGTGGGACATATGTTCCGAGAGAGGGAAAAGGAACACTGGCAGGAGTTTGTGTGATTACTGTTTACTGGGTGGGTACAGTCTTTACACGGATGAGCTCCCCTTTTATGACAGATTTGTTAAAGTACATACATATATGGAAAGCAACTTCTAAATGGCTAGGAAATTTGTCCCTTGTCTCATCCCTGGTAAAGGAAAGAGGAGAGACTCAGATTAAAGTTTGTCTGACTCTGTTCTTTCTGTTATACCATAGTACCTAACTCTGGGAATTCATTTATTCCTTCAACAAACATTTAATATTTGTTCTATGTTAGGTCAGTGCTAGACACTGAAGTTACTAAAATGAATTAGATACACTTACTTACCTTCTTAGGAACTCACTGTTTTTAGGGAAGACAAATATTGAAATAATCACTATATCATCACTCATTCACTCATTTATTTATTCAAAAATATTTATCCAATATCCGGTACTAGGACAGGTACTGGAGATGCAACGGGAAACCAAACAGACGTGCCACCTGGCCTCATGGAGATTACAGTCTAATGGGGGACACTGCTTCATGTAAGTGACTATAAAACCATAATCATGAAAGGGCTCTGAAGTAGGAGGTCATGATGTTACATGTGTGCATGATAGGGCGGGATTTGCCCTAGTCACGTATGTCAGGGAAGAGGAGGTGACTCCTGAAGTAACCAGGTAAAGCGTGAGGCAAGAGGTTCCAGGCAGAACGGCAGTAAGCACTAATATGTAGGGCAGGAGGGAATATGACAAATTCAAGAAACTGAGACAAGTCAGTTTGCTTTGAGTGGACCAAGATGGTGAGGCTGGGTCAGTGGCTGGTGGCTGGACTGTGAAGCCTCAGTGTCTGTCTTCCTTCTTTCTTTTCTTTTCTCTTTCTTTCTTTCTTTCTTTCTTTCTCTCTCTCTTTCTCTCTTTCTTGGAGAGAGTATATGTGAACAGGAGCAGGATATTGAAGGGGTGGGGAGATGGACAGAGAAAGAGGGAATTTCCAGCAGGTTCCCTTACCCCCCGCCCCCTGAGCATAGAACCTAATGCAGAGCTCCATCCCACAACCGTGAGATCATGACCTGAGCCAAAGCCAACAGTCAGATGCTTGACCTACTGAACTACCCAGGTGCCCCCAGTATCTTTTTCTTCAGAGTGATGGGAAACCATTGATGACATTTAGGCAGAAAGATGACAAGATGTATCTGTGTTTTGAAAAAAAGTACTTCATAAATAGTATTAAAAGCAAATCACACTGGGTGTGGTGCATAAACAATGAATTCTGGAACACTGAAAAGAAATTAAAAAAAAATTTTTTTTAAAAAGCAGATAGGGGCCCCTGGGTGTCTCAGTTGGTTAAGCATCTGCCTTTGGCCTGGGTCATGATCCCAAGGTCCTGGGATCAAATCCTGCATCAGGCTCACTGCTCAGCGGGTGTCTGCTTCTCCCTCTCCCTCTGCCCCTTGCTCTGCTCATGCTCTCTCTCTTGCTCACACTTTCAAATAAGTAAATAAGTAAAATCTTTTAAAAAAAGCATATGGGTAAGGGGGTGAGGTAAGAATGGGGCTATAGGAAGAGCTGGAGGAGACAGGAAAGAAGTTTGCTTGAATCAGGATGGTGGTGGTTGTAGAGAAGAGATGACAAGTAGGCAGACTCAAGAGATAGTTAAGGCAGTGCTGTTGATAGGACTTGGTGATAGACTGGGGACAGAGCATGGATGAGAGGGAGATGCCAATGATATTTCCCAAGTTTCTGGCTTGGGCAGTTGGAGGAGAGGTGGCATCATTCCCTGAGGTACAGAGGGTTGAACAGGGACCAGGTGTGAAGAGGAAAGATCATGGGTTTATCTTTGGACCTGTAGAGTTTGTGGTGGCTAGGAGAGAGTCCAGCACACATATCAAGTAGGCAATGGATGGATATTCTGGGTCCCAGAGGAGAAGTCTCGATTGGTGGTATAATGCAGGAAGTACAATAAACTAGCTATGTATAGGGGCCATGGGGCTGGGATTTTGCTAGTAGAGGACATCATGCATACCCAGTATACAGAAGAAGGGATTTTTATCCTTCGTAATAATATTACCTTATAATAATATAATATTTTCCAATTTATCAGCTCTTTCAGGTCAGTTGTATAATTTGAACATCATGACACCTCACCAAGAATGACTATGTATGTTTTACAGTTAAGAAAACTTAACTTGTGATCTTAAGTCTAAACAAAACTTAAAAACAGTATTGAACTTTTAAGAGAATTTGGGTGAATTGGATTTGGGTGAATTGGTGGTGGGTATTATAGAGGGCACGGATTGCATGGAGCACTGGGTGTGGTGAAAAAATAATACTGTTTTTCTGAAAATAAATTAATTAATTAAAAAAAAAAGAAAACAGATGCTCAACCTCTCACGTTTGGTAGAACATGCCTGGATATAGTCTATTCTTTAGCTCCCATTTTCTTCTTTCGTCTCATTTCTCTGTCCTGCCCAAATGGCTGTAAAAATTAGAACTTTATCAGAATAAATATATTACAATGCTAATGCTAGCCAAAGAATGCCAGGTTATTAAAGAGTGTGTTTGCCTTTATGTGTGGGACTGATGAGCTCTCTGAATATTGGGATGGCTGCTCTGTGCTCTGAAGACCCCCCCCCCACCCCAGGGACAGCATTATACCCCAAGGAGACAGTACTGGGCAGACATTACTTAGGTTTATTAGTCCCCAGTTTTTCTAATAGTTTGCATTATTTTTCCCTACTGTCTGAGTTTCAGAAGCTCTGAAATTGCTTGTTCTCACCCTCTGCTATATTTTCTGGTCCAGCTAAACCCAGGAAATGGAGTATAATCATACCAAAAGCTTTGCATGAGTATAAGAATGTGGGGTGGGGTGTGTGCTTTATTTTGCCAGAAAATCTTTGCCAATCTCTAAGAAGCTGATAGCTCTTAAGTCATACTGACTTTTTTTTAATTTAATTTTATTTATTTAAGATTTTATTTTTTTATTTGACAGAGGGAGACACAGCAAGAGAGGGAACAGAAGCAGGGGGAGTGAGAAAGGGTGAAGCAGGCTTCCCGCCAAGCAGGGGGCCTGATGTGGGACTTGACCCCAGGACCCTGGGATCATGACCTGAGCAGAAGCCAGATGCTTAACAACTGAGCCAGCCAGGAGCCCTGACTTTTTTTTTTTTTTTTTTTTTTTTTTAAGTAGTTTCTATTTACAAAGTCTCACAGGAAGTATAGGAACCAACAAGAAGTTAGTCTCTTCTCCTTATCCAGAAGCAAAGGGATCAGGACCATGGCTGATGTGCTACATCCTCTTATCGATTATCTTCTCTATAACACCTTTATTGTGAAACTGTTTGTTACTGCTCACGCAGGTAAACTGACTTCCCTGGTCGCAGAAGTTGTTAATACCAGAGTTGAAACCACGTTTCCATGACTCGTGACTCAGCCCCCTTGCCACATGGATAGAACCAGAATGTTATGTGGCAACCTGGAGAGTTGTTTTACCATTTTACTCTTGTCTTCAGAGAAGGTCTCATTGTTATTGTTCCTTATGTGTTAGGTTCTATGTAGTGTTATTATAGTTTCTATTAAGATATTTAGAGGAGATTACGTAACATCCCTTAGAAACCTCTGTTTGTATTTAACCTTTCTTATGTCCAGGAAGTCCTTATATCCCTAAAAACTGGTAAAGTACATTGTTAATGTAAAACATCTAAGTCATATTTTCCCCAGTCAATGATCTATATTACCATTCATAATCTAGTCAGTTTTTTTCAAAACTCACTAGAATACAAGCTGCACACTTTTGTTATATATCTGTGTCTGTGTCTATTTTTAGGTCTGTGTCCATGTCCATATTTGTCTGTACAGTTATATAGACTGATTTTTTGGAGGATTTATCCAACATACTAACAGCTACTGTTGCTGGCAGGTGGAATTATGAATATTTTATTGTTTTCTATTTTTTATAATTTTTCCATAATGCAAAAGTAATAGCTAAAAAAGAAAAAAATATTTTTAATCTGTTTTTTTTTTCAATCTACTGATCTAGGATATTAAAATGAATTTTAGGCTCATCTAAGAGATTGTGGGAGCAATAGTAGTCGTATTTGTAATAATCTTGCTTAGCTAGGGAACTGGTTAAAAACTAGCAAGTAAGAGAAAACAAGTACAAAATAATGTAGCAGTGACTTAGTAATCTATCTTCCGAAATAGTAAAACCAAGAGGAAGCTGTTGGGGAAGCTACTTAAAGGGGATCAGTTTTCAGATGTGGTTTGAAGTGTGTGGCTGGTGTGATGGTAAAAGTGGAAGTGACCAAGCAAAAGGTCCATAGTGAGACCCAATGCACTGTGGTTACAGGACCTCAAGCTGATCGGCTTTGTGGAATAGAAGCTGAGCTGAGAATATGCACTAAGCATACATGCATGTTTACTTTTTAGAGAGGGAGCCACATGGACATTCAGTCACAAACGTAAGTTTTATGTATCATATATTAAGGGCTATGATTCTTATGGTTGCAGATGGATGATGGAAGCAGTCCCAGGGGTGTGAATATTGCTTGCCTATAAAAAAGTGTATTTCTCTATATGGAAAACTCAGCAGTGAAAATGGCCCATGAAAATGGACTCTAGGTCTGAAGTTAGACCATACTGCTCTCCTAGGACCTGCAGCAAGGTTCATTTTACCAAGTGGCCAATGTAGGAGATGGAGGAAGCCAGCGATACTGCCAAAGATCTTGTGTTCTTATCACAGTTTCTATGTGCACATCAAAACATAAGATACCAGTGATCTTGCCAATGTTCTTATGATGCTTAATTGAGGAGGAACTGAATTCTCCCACCCCTTTGAGACCAAGATTCCGCTGACCTTAACCAAACCAACATACAATGTTCCCACCTGCCTTTGGAAATGTATAAAAAAGTCTATTAATGAGCATTGGTTCCAAGCTTCCCACTGGAACCTACTGTTTCTCAGGACCCTTAAAAAGTACATTTTAGTATAGGAGTTCAATCCTTCCCACCCACCCCCAAAAAAAACAACCAACAAACAATGACAAAACCTAGGTATATACCAACAATGTGGTAAGGTAGTTGTGAGGTAGTTGCAAAATATTTATGGGAAACAGAATAAACCAGTTTATGTAGAGTTTGCTTGCCTTAGAGAAAGAAAACAAGAATTATGAAATCTACATGAGAATATTTATTAAATTGATCTGATGGTGATGAGCCACAACGGTTAGAGCCCTTTGTACTACAGATGGTAAGCTGTAAGGGATTGGTTTATGTCAATACTTTCAATATTTTTAAAATACAAAAAAATTGCTAAATATATATTCACATATATTAAATATTAATATAAATTATATATATTTAACAGACACATGTTATACTTCAGAGGATATAATCAGGACAAACAGAACAAGAGTTACAAAAGCTGTATATGTTCACTGAAAATGTATGTATAGGTGATTGATAGAAATGCTAGTATATTTGCAACTTCTTGTACTTCTGTAGCCATAATTAAAGAAAAAGTTATGAGTGACATAGTGATTCCCCAAATTAAAATGCCTCTGTGCTCACTTGAACAAGCACTGTCTATATTTTTATGAGCCTTCTATCGTACCTAACAATTACATGTTCTGAAAGTTTGCTTCTAGGATGGTAGAGTAAATTTCTAATCTAACAGCCTGATACCCTGAGAGATAACAACTGTAACTTCTGAAAACAACAAAAAAAGTCTCTTTGAGGGGTCTGGAGAGTGTAGAAAAGCCAAAAGGGAGTCAAAACTTGGAAGATGTAACTGCCAGTGACCAGCATCAGTTTTACCCTGAGGGTGATGATGGTGTGGGCAGGAAGGGTTAAAACTTCAGTTAGAAAGCCTGTGTCTCTCTGGCAAGAGGAGTTAGAGAAAGGATCCATGAGCAAGTTGGACTGCTGGAAGTGATAGAGGCAAACTCCAGAAATGAGAAAACCAGGGAAGGGAATGTCAGATTCTGTGTATAAACTGCCCAAGACTCTGACAGATTGTTGACCCACACATGCAGAGCCACCCCCAGAGCAGGAAAGTTTGCATTTTGCACGTTGAGTCTAACCAAGTTAATTGCTTTCTAAAGAGTAAAAAAAAGAGAGAGAGCGAGTGAAAGAGAGAGAGTGTGTGCAAATACTCTTTGGAGGGATGTAAGAGAATTGAGAGTCTTCACAACATAGTATTAACATGTCAAAGACCTAGTCGAAAATTACCTGATGTTTGAATAACCAGGAAACTATGACCCATTCCTAAGGGAAATAATAGTTAACAGATGTTATCTCCAAGAAAATGTAAAGTTTTTCAAATTGTCAGAAAAGAACATTAAAGTAGCAATTATAACTATGCTTAATCAGGTAAAAGAAAAGATGCTTATAACAAATGAAAAAATAGACAATCTCAGAAGACAAGTAGAAACTCTTGATATGATTTTTTTTAAACGTGATAGAAAAAAAGGTGAAATTGTAACAAATTTGCAAAAAGTTATACGTAAACCTGTATGTGCAATGATGGTACATCAGGCCTCTGACTGCCATCTGTTACGTATGTCCTAAGTGACAAGAAATGAGAACTGCTGTAATAAAGAATAAGGAACTACTGACCTTTGTCATTGTTGGTTGCTTGGTTGGTTTGATTTTAGGAGATTGTCACATTCAGAGCTGTGACTTGAAAAAAATCTTATTAAAAGGTGTTTAGATGATTGAAGAGGAAATAGACTATAGGCAGACTACCACACACACACACACACAAAAGGACGGCAAGAAATGTTTATAGCATAGCAAATATAACAAAATGTTATATAGTTACTGTATCAAGTGCCATTGTATAAAGTACCAAAATTGATAAGAAATATAGTAAGATACCAAAAAAAAAGCTGAAAAAGACATAGACTTACAATTCCTAAATGAAAGAGCCATAATTTTAGTAAACAAACATAACAAAAAGTCTAGTTTTACTATCAGTCAAGGAATTCCAAACTGAAATAATGATATCACTTTTTGCAAATTAAATTAGCAAAATTTTGATGATAATATTCAGTTTCAATTGAGAGCATAGGAAAACTGTATATTCATATATGCAAAAGTATATGTAAGACAGTTCAACTGGTTTGGAAAGTAATTGACAATGTGTCAAAACTGTAAGAGTATTCATATCATTAAACCCAGTAATACTAATTTTGCGTATACAGGCAATAAACTCAAACATTAAAAAGCTACATAAATGAAGTTTTTCATCCATCACGAAGTAGCTTACAATAGCAAAAAAAGAAAAAAAAAACAGTGCTGAGAACATGATCCAACAATAAAGAAATTGTTAAGTAGATTAGGATACTTTCATAGGATGGAAAGTTGTGCAATCATTAAAATCTTATGGCTATGAAGACTATTGCAAAATTGAAAGATATTATAATATGAGTAAAGGAAACAGTCAATAAGATATATAACATAATCATATTCTCTAAAAAGTGCATTTGAAAAATGAACAAAATTAAGATTGTAATTATGTGAGAGCTCTGGTATTCTTGGGTTATGACTGATTTTTCCCCTCTAGTTTTAAACCATTTATTGTGCTTAAAATTATAACTTTTAAAACAGTCTAGCCGAAGTTTTCTGAATCTTAGGAATGGAGTGGGAATAATGAGAAAGGCATGGACTGAAAGGTGAAGAGAAGGTCAGATGGAGAACATCTGGACCTTGATTATGTGTGGGTGGTGGGAGAGGGCAGTGTCAAAGGTGTTTAGATTCCTGGATTTTAATCCTGGGTGATTAGGAGGAGCCAATTCCAGAATCAAATATAGGGAAAACAGGAGGTCAGCAAGCACAGAAGGGAAGAATATGGATCCTATCTTGGGCATGTTCAGCCCAAGGGACCAGTTGGACTTCTCAGTCCAGCAGACCATGGGAAATGGAAGAAGTCATGTTTATCCTATGGACATGAACAGCTGAATTCCTGAAATGGAATGAGGTCACCAAAGAAGAATGGGGAAAAACGGTCTGACAGTAGAACTGAATTTAAGGGTGAGAATAATAACAGTGAAGGCAGTGGAAAAAGAACAAGATTCACCAAAACTTAGAGTTAAAGAACTGGGTCCAAGTCCCGTTTCCTCATTCAGGCAAGTGCAGTGGTTGCTCACATTGGTAGTCTTTTTTGAGCCATGCTTCCCTTCCCCTTGAGCAAAGTCTGGGTCTGTGAGTTGCTCTAGCCAATGGAATATGACAGAAGTGATACTCCGCCTGTTCTGGTTTTAAGACTTAAGAAGGCTTTTGTTCTTTGGGGAGCTCTGAGCCTCCCGTGTAAGAAATCCAATAATCTTCTGAAGAAACCATATATAGAGAGAGATGCCCTAAGACTGGGTGGGGAGGGAGAGAGACAGCCGTCTCAGCATCCCAACTGAGCCCAGCCTTTTAGCTGTCCCCAGCCAGGTGCTAGACGTGTCAGTGAGCCATCTAAGACCTTCGAGCCCCAGTCACCATCTGATACAACTTCATGACAAATCCCAAGTGAGGCCATAAAAGGAATAGTCCAGCTGAGCCTCAGTCTGTCCACACGGTCGTTTGAAATAATAAATTGGTCGTTGTTTTAAACCACTAATCTTAAAGTAATTTGTTAGGCAGCACTAGATAACTGAAACCACAAGTTAATCAAGGAACTTAACCTACGCACAGCTTTTGTTCATGCAGAAGTGATAACTGGTTTACCATCATGGTCAAATGAGATCATGTGCTCAATGATTCTGATTTTTTTTTCCATAAAAGCACCCTTGGTGGCAGAGGACAGTGAATGACCCACCTCTGGGTCTGGAGAGTGTGTCTATTTCTTGGGAGGCTGTGGTTTCATAGTAAACATAGCCAGTTTTGCATTCTTCATAAAGTAGCCCCATTATTATTTTTAAATGTATTTTCTCTGGTTCCACATACCCTGGTTTTCCTGTGTCTTCACATCCTTCTACTGTATCATGGTGAATTTGGGGGGGGGGCATAAATACCAGTTGAAAATATAAGGACATATAATCTATAAGTGTGCAACAAAGGAGAATTACTGGTAAGGGATAGAGGGAGAGTACTCAAGAGAGGCAGGACAAGCAACAAATTCCCAGGTCTTAGAAAACTGAGAGGTTTGTTTAACCATCAAATACTGCAGAAAGGTCACTGGATTTGGTTGGATGGTAAGTCATCAAGATAATGGTTTCTTTGGTGAGAAAGCCCTAGCCAGGGACAGAATGAAAGTGGACAGAATAGGCTTTTTGAGGGCATTGGGAGAGAAAGAAAGGCAAATGATAGGAGAATGTACAGTCAGGAAGAAGTGGGGGTATGAGAGGGATTTTATTCTGGTAAGTTTTGTTTTAGAATAGAAGTCTGCACATGTATTTAATGGTGGGTAAAAAAAAGCAATGAAGAGGGAAAGAATTTGATGGATATAAGACAGAGGAATGATAAAATAAAAGAAGATTCAACAAGAGTCAGGAGGCTTAGCATGGCTACTACAAATAGAATTGGCCTCAGAAAGAATGAGAGAATCATTTCTGTAATGAGAGGGAAGGACCAGAAAGCAGGAGAAACAGAGACACACAGAAGTGGAAGGGAGAGGGAGGAAGTTCACGTTGTGCATCTTCAGCCCTTTGGACACCAGGTCACCTACACAGATGGGATGTATGGAGCCTTGAAAAATGGGAGATAAAATTTAATATATTGGAGGGATGGCAGAAGGAATCAGCTAGAGGTAAGTTGATATCCAAGCAGCAGTGAGGGTCTGGCCTAGGGTAGAGAACATGAATTTATGGTAGCATCAATCACTGACCTCATTGAATAACTTTATATCGAGAGAGAGAGAGACAGAGACAGAAAGAGACACACTGAGAGACATAACAAGAAAAATGGGGGTTTCCCAAGAGCAGGGATTGAAAATTCAGTTACATCAGGAGGATATGTCAGAGAAGGGATGCTTGAGCTGTCAGAGCATGTTTCATTAGGTGGAATGTGATGTAGGCTAAAAGTATGTTGGTGGATGAGGGACACATGGCAGGGTCCAGGGCTGGACAAGACAGACATGTTGGACATGTTGGATATGATGGACATGAAAGACACCATCAGCTGGTTTGAGAGAGAAGGAAATGTTAAATGCAGTCAAATGTATTTCATATTCACAGATCTTAGAGTTTGAATAATTGTCCATAATGATGTGATGCCAAGTGTAATTATGATTCTGAATGGCTGAAGTGGTGTAGAGTGAATGGTTTGAGGAAGTCAAGACCAGTGGGTTTGAAGTATTGTCTTAGGAATGGTGTGAGGGTCAGTTTTATGTGTGAACTTGGCTTGGTTATAGTCCCCAGTTACTCCATCAAACACTAATTTGGTGGTGGTGGGATGGTATTCTGTAGTTGTGATTAAATTCCATAATCGGTTAACTTGAAATGAGTGAAATTATTGTAGATAATCTGAATGGGCTTGATTCAATCAGTTGAAAGGCCTTGAATTCTCGGGTACTGGCTGAAGCTGCTGTCCTCTGCTTCTTTAAAGATTTTAAAGCAGAGGACAGCAGCTTCAGCCAGTACCCGAGAACTCCAACCTGATGGCCTGCCATATGGACTTTTGGACTTCCCTATAGTAAGTCCCTTAATACATTATTTCCTGGTGGTTCCGTTTCTCTGATTGAATAGAGATGATGAGGGATGAGCTAGGGAGAAAGAATGTAAGCCTCTACCTTCTCCTGTTCATGTGGTTTTGGTACTTCTTTGCAATCTACAGGTAAAAAGGTGAATGTAATTCAGGTTTGAGCTGGAAGGAATAAAGTGTGGATGGATGGATGGATGGATGGATGGATGGATGGATGGACGGACAGATGGACGGGCGGACAAGTGAAAGAGTGAGTGCTTGGGTACATAACTAAATGGTCCCTTGTATCTTGCCTCTAAAACAGGAAGAAAAAAATGCTATTTACTAACCTCATGGAGGTGAGATAATGCTAGGGATACTTTTAAAATCTAGACTTATTGGTAAATATAGAACATTTATTTTCCATCTTAATCATTTTCAGCCATGCTTTTTCAAGTCACCTGAAAAGCTCCTCTGTGCATTCCCCTTCCCAGTATTAAGCAGGATGTGAAGAACAGCTCCACTGGAAATGTTGGTCTTTTGTAGAGGAGATACGAGAATGTTAGATTTGATTTAGGACTTGAAGTGGGACAAAATGAACAAAATTTTTTCTTTCCCTTATCTCTTTTCTTCTTCCACAGTGGGGATGAAATAGAACTTCATTTTGTTAGGGATGACTGGATGGCTCAGCTGGTGAAGTGTCTGCCTTTGGCTCAGGTCAAGATCCCTGGGTCCTGGGATGGAGCCCAGGCATCGGCATCAGCATCGAGCTCTGCGTAGTGGGGAGGCTGCTTCTCCCTCTGCCTGCTGCTCCCTCTGCTTAAGCTTGTTCTCTCTGACAAGTAAATAAATAAAATCTTTTTTTTTTTTTAAAGAACTTCATTTTGTTTAACAAATATTTCCTGAGTGGTTCCTGGGGACAGGTGAGCCTTAGGGACAACAGAGGACTTGAAATACCTCACAGAAGAGATGGAAATTTCTCTGAAGCATTCCACCAACCAAATCTCAGTTTGATCCTTGCTTTTAGGGAAGTTAAGGAAGTTTTTACATTTCTGATTCAAAGCCACGTACACAGATTATTATTATTCCAGTTATTCCCTGGAATCAGAAATATATCACCTCCATTAGCGCTTCTCTGATGGTGATAGGTGTGGCGGGCCAGAAGAAGCAAATAAACATGAGAATGATGATCCTCCTTTGTGTGTTGGCTCCCTGCCCAGAGGCTTGTGCCCTTGTGGGCCGTCCTCTGTGACCCTGTGAGATAGCTTTCCTATATGGCGATCTGCTAGAGCGCTGCTCCAGCTTGATGTCTGCCCGCTGCTGCTCCTCTGATGTCTCTGGGCGTGACTGGCTACGTGCAGGATGACATGGCGGAAGCTTCTGTGCAGATGAGCTAAGTCGCCCCCGTGGGGGGAGACATTATCCAGAGGCAAGAAGAAGCCAGCCATGCTGACCTGACTCAGCACCGAGCCTTAGTCATCAGAGGAGTGTAGTGACGATAAGGGCAGTACGTATGTTCTATGCCATGCTAGATTCTGATACCCCCTGGACCTAAGGAGAGAGAATGGTTGGTAAGGACTGGAAGAGCTGTTCTGCTAAAACTGTAATTACTGGGATAGCGGAAAGTGTGGCTTAAGTAACTGTCACTGAAATGACAGGAGAGAATTCCACCTTACTTTGCCATCCGCCACCAGACAGCCCAGGCATCGTGCCGGGCTGGGGGCTGGGGATGGTGCAGTGAATGGCAGCTGCAGAGCCCGCTGGGGTCCCGGCTCTGAGCAGAGCATGTGCATGCAGTGCCAGCAGGAGGCGGCTGGGGGGAGGGTGGGGGGTACCCCATAGCACAGGTTCCTGTGGACTCCCCCTGGGCACTCAGGGGCTCTTGGCAGGGGAGTAGAAAGGAGACTCTGGGGCTTGAAACATCGCTGTTACCATGACTCTGGCTCTGTCCCTGGGCAGGTTAGGTCCAGGGAGCGTCGGGCCACATGAGGACCCAGGCGAGCCCCCACTTGCATCTGGCGAGGGATCCTCCTGCCAGATACAGTTAGAGGGCCAGCCAGGGCTCTGAAGTGCAGCACGGGCCCTCATAACTCTTTTGTTCAAACCAAAATGTGAAACTATTTTGTTCAGACATTTTGTTAACCATATCCTAGGTATTTGTCGGTATAGCTCCATTAAATGCCATTCTGCCCCGTATTTGGTTCTTAGTGTCAACTTGCCTTTTTGACCAAGGAAATTGAGTCGTGGCCACTTCTATTTTCTTCAGCTGTGGGTTGACTGTATTCTGATGACCTGTAGGTATTGTGTTTTCTATTCCAAGCCACAGCCGCATTGCCTGCTGGTGTATGGGTGCCAGGGAACTCGGCTGGGTCAGAGTCAGGAGGTGGTGTGTGGCATTATCAGTTCATAATGGCTGCTGACGAAGTTGTAGAGATTTTTTAGAAGTTCTTGAAATTCTGTGTGCATAGCAGTGGAGTTCTTCCCTCTCGGATGGATCCCAAACTCCTTTATTTTTAACCATGGAAGGGGCTGTGTACCACCTGGGGGCTTCTCCCGATGCACCGTGAAAATGTAATGTTTTGTTCATACCTTCCTCAGAGGAGAGGGCCTGAACAGCTTATGGATACTAGAAAACATGCTTTTGATTTCTGCTTTCAATTATTTTTTAAGCGTTTACGTTCCTGGGTGTGTATCATTAGATAGAAGCAGTGGGGTCAATTACACTTGGAATTGTGTAATGAGGGAGGTCAGTTTCTTATTATATTTATAATAATGGAGCTCATTGGGTATCGCTATGCCCGGTGAAGGCTGGTAAATCAAGAGTGCTGGTAAATCAACCTGGATGATAATAAACTTCACATTAAATGAGCAATGCCAACATGTGAGTGGGGAGGGAGGAAAGAGGAGGTACCACCACCATGCTTGAGAAGGACTCAGGCCTCTCAGGTGACACCTGTGAAGAAGCATCAGTTCCTTTCCCTGTTCCAACATACTCTTCTCTCACTCATAGGAAATTATTCAAAGATGGCAACAAATTTTTCAAATGACCTTTATAGCTACTGGTTTGGAATTAAAAAAAAAAAAAGATCTCAGAGATGAATTGTCAGGGCAGGACATGAGCTCCTTCTCCCATCAAGATCAGTCACATTCTGTACTTGATGTAGGTTGAGTGTGTACTACTGAAGAAATACAATGTGAACATGTAGTAAACACAAATGTGCTTTGTTGGTGGCCAAGCTCAAGGCTGCTCTCACTGGTCATAATGATTGGTGCCCCAGCTCCCCAACCCCGCAGACTCTAAGAGGTCTCCCTGCAAAGAAAGCACCTGGCACAGATTTTTTTTTTTTCTGAGAATATCTTTCCACAGTAAAGTATAACATGTTTCCCACGAAGCGCGGGGGTTGAAGAAGCAGTGCTAGCTGGAAGACATCCTGAAGGAGACTAGCAGCTGCCTTGGTTTCTCTCAGCTTGTGGGAGTTGGGGGGCTCTGGTGTGGAACTTGCTTTCCACCCATTTACTCAGGGACTATTGTGCTTTGGCTGTAGGAGAGCGGGGCAGCATGGGAAGAACCCAGACGATGCTCGTCGCAAGACAGGAGCTCTTTTGAGGTAAGAGCTTTCAGGTTATTGCAGGTGGTAGAGGCAGAGGATTAGGGGTGGTGCAGGTGTGGTGACCAGAAGCTGCTGAAATACCAAACTGCTCCATGAAGCCAAAACATTCTCTGGACTCTGACAAGCTTAAAATCTAAATAACATTGTGTTTTCTGCACCTGAAAGACTGTGATGACTTTTCTTTAGCTCACACAGGAAAAGGTCTGTCACTAGTGGATCTTTTATAAAAAAGAGAGAACTGGCCAGGTTTTGGTATTTAAAAAAAAAATCCAAAAACCCCAACCCTGATACTGATCCTGGTTTTCAGAGAAACAAGAAATTCTGGGTTCTTTCAGTGGGAACCAGAAGTTTAACCGCCTCCATGATTTTCTTTTACATGAAAATGTTAAAGTTGAGCAAATAAACCATCATTTCTTGTATTATTATTTATAGAGGAGAATATTGCCGCCAGGATGCATGTCTGCTAATGTGTTTTGGCCAAGTTCTCCTTAGAGACAGTGATTAATAGAAGGAATGGGTGGAAAATTAGTATACACAAATAACTATTCAGAAATGGGGGTGAAATGCTAATGCAGTGACCTTTAAATCTTCATTTTTCTTTATTTCTCTGAATGCTAATTAATGGATGCGTTCAGCACCAGGAGGAATTTGTGTCCAAGTTCCATCTCCCGGCTAAGTGGTATTTTAAGAATTTCTGAAGCTGAATCTCAGAGAACTGACCTGAGCTTCCTGAGGCTCCCATCCCTGTTGCTGTCTTGTGGCTTTCCCCCAGAGAACAAAAAGTGCTATGGTCCGGCTGCTCATTAGCTCGGCTGCACAGCCTCTGTGGTTAGCGAGGTAATTAGTTTCAGAATAAGTGAAGGTAGGGGAGGTTTGGAGCCCAGCAGGTTTACTGAGTGCTGTCCCCTGGACAACAGAATCTCTGCCTGCTTGTTAAGGAGACCTGAATTATTGCATGTCCAGAGCTCTAGGACCATAAGAAGAAGCAATGTGGTATTTGGGGCCTTCCCTGAAGCAAAGGGCAAAGGTAAATTTGTAATTCAGACAATAACCTTTAGAGATGCCAGGGATGCTTTCTGGAAAACACTGCCTTCGTCTAGGGAGGGCAGTAGACTGAAAGTGCATGCTGAGTTTGGGGTGGGAATTCCTGTCATCTGGGAGGAAGAAGAAATAGCTCAGACTGAATGAAAATGAGTTGAAGTTGTTTGGGATGAACTCTTATCAGGGGAAATTTTTGCAGGCTTAGCTCTTTTGTAATGGAACTGAGAGACGGTGAAAGTTCAAGCAGAGTTGGATGGTCATTTATGCCTGTCTTCAGTTTTCTTCTGTGAAATGGGTTCACTACCTACCTCATAAGGTTATTATTAGGATGAAATAAATTGGTATTATAGGTCACATAACAAACTCCACGTAAGGGCTTGACATTACTGTTATCACTATTATTATTTATCTATAAAGAATGTGCTAGATTGTTTGGATATGGGTTGGAGTAACTGACCTCAAGATTCTACCCACTTTCCCCCACCAGCCCCACTGCTCTTGGGTACTATTACTCAGTGGAAGTATTTTTCATCCCCACAAACCCTCTTACGGAAGTTTTGTGTTGTTTTTTTTTTTAAGATTATTTATTTATTTATTTGACAGAGAGAGATCACAAGTAGGCAGAGAGACAGGCAGAGAGAGAGAGAGAGGAGGAAGCAGGCTCCCTGCTGAGCAGAGAGCCCGATGCAGGACTCGATCCCAGGACCCTGAGATCATGACCTGAGCCGAAGGCAGCGGCTTAACCCACTGAGCCACCCAGGCACCCAGGAAGTTTTTATTTAGGACACACTCATCTACCTATTCTTTTGAATCTCAGTATTTATCTTTAGAACAGTGATGATATTTCTGTCTGATTTTCTTGACCCACTTAGAGCAATATATGCTGTTTATTGATTGATTGATTGATTGATATAGCTCCTAATTTGTTCCTAATTGATTTTAGCTAAGACACTTAAAATTACTTTGAATATACTTTGGAAGATGTACTGACTTAAACTCTCTAGACTTATTTCTTATTGAAGTGTAGCTTTTAAGAAGGTTGTAAAATATTAACTATATTGGTAATTGTGGGATCTAAGTCTGGTATTTCCAAAAGCTATGGATATTGTAGGGGCAGACAGTGGTATATGAGGAGAGGGGACTGGAAAGAGGAAAAGGACACTGAAAATATGAGTTACAATGGCTTAAACTGTAGAAGAAAACAAAGGTCAAAGGCAGTAATTCTCCATTGGAACCATCAGATGCCACTAAATGGATGGCTTTCAAAAGATGGCAGAACTCATGATAGAGAGGTTGACAAAGAAAAGGCTTGCTGTGTGACAGATGCTTTAAAAACATCACCTATTTTAGCCTTCACTAGAATCCTGATGAGAAATTGATATTCATAAAGTAACTTAACCAAAATCTAGTTAGTAAGTGGTGGAGTTGGAACCCTATCCTAGGAGTGCCTAGTTCCAAAGCCCATGTTCTTTCTAACATTCTCTTCCTCTCTGATGTAAACCTATAAATAATCAACATTCAGTAGTACTGAAACTGAGCAAACAGAGGGGTCTTCTGTGTGTAATTTATAAAGTGGTGTGACATCTAAGCTCTAAGCTCCCTCTCAACTTTCACATAACCTGGGACATTTAAGAAAATCTAATCTGTAACTTTCCATCTCTGGATCCAGAAACTTGTTGCCAAGGGTGATTTACATTTCAGAGGAAATTACTTTAGAAGATACTAACTTGCTACCAAAAATTGGGAAAGGGTCTCCTTTTTCTAAGGATGAGGCAACCCCTACATCTTCAAGTGAAAATTTCATCAGACTTATATCACTAATATAAACCATGTAGAAAAGAGTATTTTCTTCAAAAAGTCTAGGATGGAATCACTTTTTGAAATGAAGTTGCTAGCTAATATTAGTAATACTTTTTTCTACTCTTTGTATTACTAATCTCTAGTGTGACTTATGCCTCTTATTTGGGTTGTCTAACCCACAATTAAGGAAGTGAAAAACCTAAGATGCCAATATACTATTCCACATGCTCCACATTATAATTGTTATAACTGTTATAATTATCCTAGTATCAGGGCATTTTTCCTGAATTCTGCTTGATTCCAGAGGGAGATTTCCTACAACAGTGAGGTGGGGATAGAGAAGGATATAGAAAATTAACAAAAGACATGTTGCATTAGCCAAATAGAAACCAGGATAACATCTGAAAACACATGGTGTTATTGACAAACGCAAGCCTGCATTCCATAGGAATGCAAAGGAGCTCCACTTACTAGTACTGAAGACTTAACCCTCTTGATAAGCCAGCTCTCTTCCCTGTGGATTGCCTTCTCCATGCATCCCATTTATTCGCTTCCTGTTCATTCATTAGCTGATGCCACCAGCCCTAAAAAAAACACTAGGGATGGGCCCAGAAAGGCTTATAGGATGGGAGCATTTTGACAGCTTTTTCCTACTCAGATACAGAAGGCAAAGAAAGGAGCAATACTTAGTACCATCTAGCTTTACCACATGGAGTCATCAGCCACTGTCTCTGCCAGTTCTTCCCAGAGATGAGGTTATAGATTCCATATAGACCCTACTTTGTTTTGTGTTTTACTCTGGTCTTTTCTTAATACCTGGACTTTTTTGTTCCAAAAGAAATGATCACTTTCTCAATCTCAGTTTATGAAAAAACCTACAAACTCATACTTAAGAGTGAAAGACTGAATGCTTTCCCTTCAGATCAGGAACAAGACAAGGATAACTACTTTGATCACTTCCATTCAATTTTGGAGGTTGTATTGGAGGTTTTAGTCAGTACAATAATAAAAAGAAACTAGTGACATATTGGAAGGGAAGAAGTAAAACTGTCTATTCACAAACAATATAATCTTGTATATAGGAAATCCAAAAAAAAATTTACAAAACAACTACTAGAATTAATGTGAAAGTTTAGGAAGTTTGCAGGATATGAGATTAACACAAAAATATCACTTGTATTTTCATATACTCTGTATGAAAAATCTGAAAATGAAATTAAAGAAATAATTCTGTTTAAAATGATATCAAAAGTACTAGGAATAAATTTACCCAAAAGAATATAAAACCTCTACAGCAGAACATTTATAAGGCCCAGAATATTATACAAAGTGTGACCCAGTCTTAAGAAGAAAGGCAATCAATGGAAATGTACCCCAATGTACCCCCAAATGATCTAGATGTTGAATTCTTAGACAAGAAGCTATAAGAACTAAGAGGTAATGGAAAATATACTTCTAATAAATTAGAAAAACTGAACAAAGAAATACAAAGAGCAAAGAATTTTTTTTTAACTTAAATGGTTACCAGTTTTTTATAAAAGGCTATAACACAGAGACAGCTGAATGGAAGAGATACCTAGGGCAAGGAATAGAGAAAGGATGTGGAATTTCCATATTCTCTTCAGGTGTGCCACTCTCCCTAAATCTGAGCATGAACTGGGAACCTCTGAAGCACATCCTCTGGGGTTTTGATGGAGGCGCTTCATGGCATAGGCACAACTGACTAAATCGTTGGTCTTTGGTCCAAAATATTTTTGAACCTCAAATGAAAATTTTAGAATTTAACAAAGTAGTTAGGAATAAAAAATTTACTCCATGGATTTAATATCAGGATATACATGATGTAGAAGGGTCAATAAACTTGAAGATAAAAGAGAGAGAAAAGAGATTGAAAGAATGAACAGATGCAGAGCAAAAGCAGAGGGTCTAACATATGTGTAATCAGAGTCCCCAGGAAGAGAACAGAGAGGAAAAATGAGGCAGAAAAAAATGTTGATGAACTAATAGCCAAAAACTTCTTAAAATTAGTGAAAAGTATAAATGTACAGATTCAAGAAACTCAGTGATCCCCAAGCAGGATATAGATGAAAAAAAAAAAAAAACATACTTAGACACATCTTGGTCAAACAGTTGAAATTCAAATATAAATAGAAAATCTTAGAAGCTGCCAGGAAAAGGTAATATATTACATAGAGGAGAACAGTTTCTTCCTTTTTTTTTTTTTTTAAGATTTATTTATTTATTTGAGACAGACACAAAGATAGCAAGAGAGAAAGCATGAGCAAGGAGGGGAGGGAGAAGCAGACTCCCCGCCAAGCAGGGAGCCTAGTATAGGGCTCAATCCCAGGACTCTGAGATCAGGACATGAGTCTAAGAGAGATGCTTAAGGGCCTGGGCCACCCAGGAATCCTTAGGGAGAAAAAAATTCTTTAAATGTCTATACACCACAGAGAACATGGCATAGCATGCTTTAAAAAATTCTGTCAACACTGAATTTTACATGCAGCAAAAATATTCTTCTAGAATGAACATACACTCAAGATATTTTTGGATGGAGGATTAAGAAAATTTATCATCAGCCATCCTACACTACAAGAAATGCTAAAAGGAGGTTCTCCCCAAGATAAGAGGAAAACCCTGGAGGGAAATTTGGATCTTCAGGAAGGAACAGAATCGCTTAAGAGAGTAAATATATAGGTAAATACAAAAGACTAATGTACCTCTTAGTTTTTTAAAAATAAATCTATTTAAAGCAAAACTGACAGTGTTTACTATAGAGTTTACAACAAGTAGTTGGAATTCATATGACAACTCTACAATAAAGGAAAAGAGTTGGGGGTGAGTAGTTGAATAAATAGAACTACACAGTTGCAGGGCCCCTGTGTTTTATGTAAAGTGGTACAATAATAACTCTAACTAGAACGGAAAGTTAAAGATACGTATTGTAATCACTACAGCAAACTAACAAATAATGCAGAAGAGTATAGCCCAAGTGCCAAGGAATAAATTAAAATGGAATTCTCAAACATGTTAAAATAATTCCAACGAAGTCAGGAAAGATAGAGCAGAGGAGCAAAAATAAACAGAGAGGGCAAACAGAAAGCAAAGAATTAAAGTGGTAAGCCTAAGTCAAAAGATATGAATATCTATGTGAAGTATCAATGCATATTAATATTCAAGTTCAAAGGTAGAAGTTATCCATATAGATTTTGTTTTTTGTGGAGCTTTGAAAAACAAGCCCGAACTACATGCTGTCTATAATAGTTGCACTTTAAAAAATAAGAAGAGGATAGGTTAAGAGTAATGGCTGGAAAAAGATACACCATGATAGTAGACAATGTAAGTTTGGAGTGGCTATATTCATACCAGAAAAAAATAGGGGACATTCCAGATGACAAAAGGGCCAATTCACTAGGACATACTAACCATATCTGTATATGCCAAATAACAGAGCTTTGAAATATGGCATAGTCTCTATCTGCAATGAGCATACATACACTCCTACTGGGACATGAAATTTGTGTTTCTAATACAGTGGAAGAATAGGAAATTTTAGAAGACTTTGTTTTCCATTCCCTTAATATTCACATGTAGGACAAAGTAACCACCTTTGTGAAGGTGACAGCAATCACCAGCAGAACACAGGAAAGAAGAGTGTGGATAGGACTTGGATCCTAGACCAGAACTAAAAGCAGAGCATAATGGATCTTGTGAGTTGACTTCCTAGTTGCCACTTTCACTTCTAATAGAATTCCACATTTTTTTGTCAGATGGCACTGACACCATACCTAGATTCCAGATGAGATTTGACCGGTCAGTGAGTTGAATCTCCTCGCCATTGCCACAGCAGTGGGCTTGGGGTGATTACTGTTTGGTAGTAGCAGGGAGGGATGCTTCTGTTTCCTGCTGTCTGAGGTCAAGGAATTGTGGGCGTCTGATTATTGCCAGTAGCCACTACACTCTAGAATAAAGCCTGGTAAACACAGTGTATGCACTTTAAGTAGTTCCTGGAGCAAAGTAAATGCTCAGTGAATTATTTATTGTTGTTTTTGTTGTTGCCGCTGGTGATGGTGGGGGTGGGATGTGTATGTGTGTGTGTGTTCCTTTCTTTGGAGGGCAGAACAAGTCACCAAGTTTTGGTGATATGGTTAAGCCTTTGGGTCAAACCAATATTGAAATCTTTCCAACTTCTGAAACAGAAGTTTAGGTTTCTTGATGTTTGTTTCACCTGGAGCATTCCTAACTGGTACTCAGAGTCAGTATGATTTAATTCTGTGTTAACATTTTTAAGGGATGATCCCCAGCATCTCCTGAGTGATTGAATGTATGCCTCATATAATTGTATATACAAAATGAAATTATAGACTCCCCCCAACTTCCACCATCTTTTATCTTTTGCTAATTGGTACTGCAGTAGGTACCTACCCAAACTCTGGCTCCAGGCTTGTCCTGCCCCTTCTAATCCATCCTTCATGCAGCTGCCCAAGTTATCTTTAAAACATAAATCTGATCATCTTCTACAGGAAAAGACACACACATCCATGCATTATCTTCTTAAAATTGTTCTGTGGTTCCTGATGGCCTATTGGATTTCATTCAGACTTCTTAGCATAGCTCACATGGTCCTTAGACCGGCCTCTGTGTCCCTTTCCAGTTTCATTTCCTAGGAGCTTCTCCCACAAACTTGATGGTCACTATTCTGAGCATAGCATGTTCTTAAATGTCTTCAAGCCTTTGCATGTGTGATTCTCCATGCCTGAAAGATCTTTCTCTTGCTTTCTGTATTGAGGAATTCTTCGTCTTTGAAGACCCTCAGCTCAAATATCACCTGGTTAAGGGACAGAACCATCAGGATATGACTTATTATTGGGATGTGACTTTACATAATTATGGGAGCTGGTTGGTAGGAGAAACAGACTTTGGGAAGTTGTCATATCTGCCCTCAGGGAAGGCAGTTGGAAAGGCACCATGGGCCACAAGGATGAAATGGAACCTGAATGGGACCTACAAGGATCAAGTGGAACCTAGGTGAGGCCTCCACCTCTAATGCCATAGGTGTATGCTACAGGAGAAGCTGCTCCATGTTGTATGATGCTCAATATGTACCTGGTCCAGGAGTTAAGGAGACTTAAGGAGGGCAGAGTATGAGCTAGAGTTGCTGTGAGTCTAGCTGTTGCCTGTCCCCAGCCTCAAACAGGTAAACCAGCAGATACTCAGCCACATATGTGAGATGTCACAGAACCCCTTGCCCTGATCTAACCCTCTGAGTGTAGGAAGAATATGGTTTCTTCCAAATTTCCTGTGAAACAGCTCTTATGCTCCTTGCTAACACAGACCTATAAGGGAAGGGAATTCTGAGAAACTTGGATCCAGTGAAACTGAGCTGACACTACAAATCCATTATACCCCCATACCTTCTTTTGATAAGAATAATAGCTCTTTCAGCTATGTTTCCACCATCATGGTATAAATAATTTTGATCAAAGAACATGTCTCATGTATATTTGTACCTGAAGCCTCTAACATGGGGTAGGTACTAACAGTGTTCAAAAGAACAACTAATTAAAAAAAATTCTTACAGCAATTTGACTAAAATGCTTGTTTCATTAATATTATTTCTTATATGCCTTTCTTAATGGCTGAAAAACTAGTATTTGGCATTCGTTTGTGCAATCACCTGAATAGTATTCTGGAAGAGAGATTTCTTAACATACACATGAGTATTGAATTTCAGAGGCGAATAAGCCTACTTCAGTGGTGAATTTGGTGAGGTCTGCCTTTAAGGATGACAGAGTAAAGCAAAGGAATGTATTGCAGAGCTTTCCAAAGAGGTGGCAAAGGTTGATTATTTTAAGCATTTGGAACTTGGCAACAAGTAGGATGGAACAAACATACTGACTAGACATATGCTATAGAATATTCCATGAAGCTCTCTCTGTCTATAGTGGTTTACACAGAAAGCTGAACATATGGCTGGCTTTGTTTGGCTTTTTCTCTGGAATCATCTGTCAAGACATGAGCTGCCACCTAATTACTCACCCACATTCTACACTGCATTTTCCATTTTTGGTCTGATTTCTCAAAGCCTTCAAACACTCATTTTTTAAAATTTATTTTTTAAAAAATTTATTTTATCTGACTTCTCCAAGAGTTGTGGGTGTTCCTGGGAGACACTTTTAAAGGGCAAGGAATGTGGATTCTGTATCCGGCTCTTGGACCCTACGTCCTACCAAGATAATATGTGTTTTAGAGAGGTAATAATTTGTCACCCTACTAAAGAGAAAGGGGAATGTTGGGAACTATAGGATCAAAAGTTTATGTTTTCTTGAGTACCTATTTTTTTTTTTTTTTGAGTGTTTGTTCTTAACGGTGAGGTGAGGTTCAAAAGTACAACCCTTTCCATTGGGTCAGATATACAAATGATTCATAATTTTATATTTTCATTTTTACTAACAGCTAGTGGTCACTATCTAGTAATCTAAAACATGAATTACTAAGGCTTCTTAAAATGTGATATTTATAAGTTAGCACATTAGGAGAGCTAACTTAAGCATAATAGTTATTCTACTAAAATGTCTTAATTATTTTGAAATGCTTGTATTGGGCATATGATACTGCAGGTAGTTGGAATTCTTTTTTTTTTTTTTAATTTAATTTAATTTTTTTTAGTGTTCCAAAATTCATTGTTTATGCACCACACCCAGTGCTCCATTCAATACATGCACTCCATAATACCCACCACCAGGCTCATGCTACCCCCCAAGTCGCCACAAAACCCTCAGTTTGTTTCTCAGAGTCCACAGTCTCTCATGGTTTGTCTCTCCCTCTAACTTCCCCCAACTCCCTTCTCTCCATTTCCCAATGTCCTCCGTGTTATTTTTTATGCTCCACAAGTAAGTGAAGCCCTGTGATAATTGACTATCTCTGCTTGACTTATTTCCCTCAGCATAATCTCTTCCATGTTGATACAACATTTGGGTATTCATCCTTTCTGATGGAGGCGTAATACTCCATTATATTTATGGACCATATCTTCTTTATCCATTTGTCCATTGAAGGGCATCTTGGTTCTTTCCACAGTTTGGCAACTGTGGCCATTGCTGCTATGAACATTGGGGTAGAGATGGCCCTTCTTTCCACTACATCTGTATCTTTGGGGTAAATACCCAATAATGCCATTGCAGGGTCATAAGGTAGCTCTATTTTTAATTTCTTAAGGAATTTCCACAATGTTTTCCAAAGTGGCTGCACCAATTTGCATTCCTACCAACAGTGTAAGAGGGTTCCCATTTTTCCACATCCCCTCCAACACTTGCTTATTGTCTTGTTAATTTTGGCCATTCTAACTGGTGTAAGGTGGTATCTCAATGTGGTTTTTGTTTGATTCTCCATGATGGCTAATGATGAACATTTTTTCATGTGTCTGTTAGCCATTTGTATGTCTCCTTTGGAGAAGTGTCTGTTCATGTCTTCTGCCCATTTTTTGATATGATCATCTGTTTTATGAGTGTTGAGTTTAGAATTCTTGAAAGAGTACATCATTATCAGCACAGAATGAGTCTTGCTTTGGGGTGATTGTGGTTTTTCATTGCTGTTCTCCTAGTATTAACCACCTTGTATCTGTAGATTTTACTTCTTTTGAAACTTTATTTTTGTGTGTGGAATGCTGTATAGTTAGCTTCTTGGTTTCAGTTTAGCTTTTCTCCAACTCTTGCAGTCACCTGTTCTTTCTCCACCAAAAAGTAGGGAGTAGGTGGGTCTATAGCTCCCATGATTTTTTACGTGGCTAAAAAGGCTCCATGCATGGTATGTATATACAATGGAATATTATTCAGCCATAAAAAGAACAAAATCTTGCCAGTTGCAATGACGTGGATGGAGCTATCAAGTATGCTAAGCAAAATAAGTCAGACAGAAAAAGACAGATACCAGATGATTGCACAGTTATGTGAAATTTAAGAAACAAAACACATGAGCAACGTTTTTTTTAAAAAAAGAGGGAGAAACCAAGAAACAGCCTATTAACTATAGAGAATAAACTGATGGTTATCAGAGGGAAAGTGAGTGGGGGAATGGGTGGAGGAGGGGGTAGGGATTAAAAAGTATACTGACCATGATTAAAAAAGCAATAAAAATGAAAAAGGGAAGGCCCCGCTCATACAAGTTAGCTGTCCATTGGTATAGACAGATTACAGCATCACAGAATAATCAGAGGATAGACAGCCAGAAACTTGGCACTGTTGGGTGTCAGTTTATTTTCACGGTAATCATCTGTGTGATGTCTTTCATCTAGTAATTATTTTTAGACTCAACATTGGTAATAAAATCATTTTCCCCGTGACGCAGCATTCAGTGTCCACACTTATGCTCCAGGGGAAGCAGGGAACTGGCCTTCAGCATCTTGTCTCACACCAGAAGACAGAGTTGAATGAATGGTCCAGAGTAATAAATGCTCCGTCACGCCTTGCTGCTTAAATATTTTATAACTTTTAAGCTCTATTAAAGGAAGTGATGTCAAGAGTATTTAGGGGAGATAGCTCCTAGCGGTGGCTTTTTATTAAGAAAGATGACACTAATCATCCATTGATGATAGAGTGAGAGAAGATATTACCCTGCTCCACATGGCTTATTATCTCGGTCCCTGGAAAGGTTGGCTGTTGTTAGAAACAGATGGACAAAAGAGGGCAGGAGAATTGACAGGCGTGACTCAACCAAAATGTTCCTGCCTGGGTTTTCTTTTTTTTCTTTTTTTTTTTTAAAGATTTTATTTATTTATTTATTTGACAGAGAGAAATCACAAGTAGGCAGAGAGGCAGGCAGAGAGAGAGAGGAGGAAGCAGGCTCCCCGCTGAGCAGAGAGCCCGATGCAGGACTCGATCCCAGGACCCTGAGATCATGACCTGAGCCGAAGGCAGCGGCTTAACCACTGAGCCACCCAGGCGCCCCTGCCTAGGTTTTCTTAGGGAGAGATGCTGATGCAGGGAATAAACTGTGACTAGTACAGTTTTTATTTTAGTAAATGCCAATCTTGCTATGTCTGAAGAAGACTGGCTACTCACAGAACAGAGGGTATTCTGTACCCACTTTCACTGTCTTATATGCAGATGGAGGGCGAGAATCCATCTTCCTACTCCTTGAGTCTTCAGGACCGCATTCCATGCCTTGCATCTGGCCAGTGTGGACTAACTTAGCCTCTAGAACATGGGAGGCACAGCACCCAGGGCCAATAAAACTTTCAAAGGTCCATGAAAATATCTCAATTTCTTTTAAAATCAGAAGAAGAATAATGAATTTTGGATCAAAGAGTATATTTTCATATATGATATGAATATATTCATCTTTGTAACAATGTGGTTGTTAAATACAATTTTTAATAATTTTTTTATGGATGAGTGGACCCACAGAGGTAGAACTGCCGGGGTCCTTACAGAAGTCACACGCAGTCATAAGTGGGCACTCCATACATGCTTACCAAGTAATTGAAAAATAATGATTGAATGCTTCATTGTGTTACTCTGAGAGCTTGATCATGTTCACACTGTCCTTCAAGAAATTTCCTGTAGCAGCCAAGAGTACTGGTGGTGAGCCAGGAGGCCTGAGGGTGAGGTCACCTCTGTCATGTCTACTTTTGTAACACTGGGAAAGTCACTTAGTCTCATAGACTCTGTTTTCTCACCTCTAGAAAGAAGACATTGAACTCAATTTTTAGGATCTTTCTGGTTTAGAAATTCTGTTATGTTAATCTAGAATAGACAGCAAGAGGTTGAAGTTCCACCTAAAAATGTTTAGGCAGATGATAGAAGTAATGTTTCTTATTTTGTGAGCTCAGAGTAGGTGATCAATAATCACTGGTTGAATAAAGGACTCTGATGATGCTAGATTCCTGCAAAAACATGTGCTCTCTCGGTCTCTCCCCACAGGGTGGACGTTCGGTCATCAAGGAAGAGAGGGGCAAACAGTCAGGCTATGGAGCCTCTGGTACTCCTTTCCTGACCTGTGATTCATTCTTGTTAAGAAAATTTGAACTCCTTCTTTAAAAAAGAAAAAAAAGGAAAAAGGAAAAAAAAGAAAGGGCACCTGGGAGGCTCAGTGGGTTAAGCCTCTGCCTTCGGCTCAGGTCATGATCTCAGGGTCCTGGGATCCAGTCCCGCATCAGGCTCTCTGCTCAACGGGGAGCCTGCTTCCCCTCTCTCTCTGCCTGCCTCTCTGCCTACTTGTGATCTCTCTCTGTCAAATAAATAAATAAAATCTTAAAAAAAAATTTTGAGCTCTTATTTCTTAGACAGGCTTAAAGATGTATGTAAATTGATAACCTATCATTGGGTTCTAAATTAATTTATAAGAGGATTGGCTGTCCAAGAGCCTGTGGATTCAGGTGACCTCCCACGGTGACAATATCCAAGGTAGAAGTGTTCACCTGCTCAGCTCACTCTTCCTTTGCCCACATAGTGCTTGAAGTCTGAGCCCCAGGGAGCTTTCTCCTACTGGAAGTTGTGGCCTAGATAGAACTGATCCTCCAGCTTCTTTTTTCAGAACCCTGAAAGGAAGACAGACCTAGTAAGTGAGAGGAGCTCCCCCCTCCCAAACGGTTCCCTAAACCACTTTCACCACCCACTGAGAATATAGAAGATGATTGCTAATAGAAACTCAGATATATCCTTTTGTCCAGAGTCCTGAAAATTAATCATAACCCTAGCGACAGATGTGAGTTTTAAAATTATTAGCATTTAAAATTACTAGCATTGATAAGTGTGTGGAAGTGAGATGTACACTGACCATGCTAAGACCATAAAAATCCCCCCAAAAACCCACCAACCATGAAAGAGAGCTGATGAGCACCATTTCATTACAACATTGTTCTAAAGTTGCCTTAGAAGAAAGTAACAGGGTTAGACCTTCTTCAGAAAATGTACTGCAAAGAGTGATGACCCATGTGGGCTCAGTCCTAAAGCATGCTGGGAACTGTAAGGGGGGCAGTCAGAGGAGTAAACCTGGAATGGGGTGACCTGGGACCAAGGAAATGCTAGAGGTTCTTGTTGTTTTTTTTTTATGTAGGGTTGCCGGATCATTTCAGCAATGCTGAAGTTATACTCTCTCATGCTATGAAAGCCATCGTTAGTGTGTGAGAGGAATTCTAGGACATGTACGAATTTACGTAATGCACACAATGGAGAAGAAACTGTATTCTGTTTTATACTGTGAGGGCAGAGCTGAGGCTCAGACTTCTGCATAGGACTTCTCTCCACTTACTTGTAAGAATGCCTATGATCTTGCCTTCTAGTTTGCTATTAGATCTGTTTGACAAGAGCAGATAAAGATGGAAGTTGGTCCACAGCATAGTTCCAAATTCTAAATATTCGTTGCTTAGGTAGAGGAGATTCAGAAAATGCTGGAAGTAACTTTCTTCTCAATCTCAAGGGTGTTGTACATGGAAAATGAATTATCTCCCTTTTCCAGAGCACACAGAGGGGCGACTCTTATATGATGTGTCTGTTTTTCTTTCATGGCTCTAATTCTTGTTTTTAGTTTGAGCTTTTTATTTTTTTTTAACACCTCTTAATGTGGTATAATAGTGTAAAGTGTTTTTCTGCTATCATCTGTTACCAGATAATGTTTCTAATTATGTGATTGATCCTAAAAAGTATAAAGCCAAATTGGATATTAATGACAAGAAGCTAAACCCTTTTATCCTCAAATGTAAAAATTGTCAAAAATTACTCTTCATCTCTGAGTCTTTGCATCTCTAAACTTGTGATTTTAAACATTTTGCTGTTTCTTTTAAGTCCTGATTACATAGGGTGGCATTCTGACTTCTGTGGTTGTTTTCAGTCAGTATTTTTCATGTTTTCTACTTCATTACCTCCTGTTCTTTAAGATTTTTTACACAATGGGAGGTTCAGCTTTTTATCAGTGATATCTGTCTGACTCTGATCAAAGCAAAGACCCTTGTTTACTGTTTGTGAGTATTATACCGATTTGCAGAGGGAGCATAGTAATAGGAAGCTAGTCATACAATGTGATGGGACCTGAAAACAGATTATGGTTTGAAGCATTACAACATCAATAACAGCAGTTGGCATACTGGAAAGTTCTATTATAAATGAGAATACCAAATAGATATGATATCTGGGGGCACCTGGGTGGCTCAGTGGGTTAAATCCTCTGCCTTCAGCTTGGGTCATGATCCCAGGGTCCTGGGATCGAGCCCTGCATTGGGCTCTCTGCTCAGCAGGGAACCTGCTTCCTCTTTCTCTCCACCTGCCTCTCTGCCTACTTGTGATCTCTGTCTGTCAAAAAAAAAAAAAAAAAAAGATATGGTATCTGAAAAAAATTGAAATATAAAAATACTACCTTCTAACTATTGTCTGGTCTCCATTGCTCCTTGATCTCTAGTAAATGCCAAGAGTGGGACTGGGGAGGAGCCAGAATTTATTGATCAAGTGCCAGATTCTATACCAGGATTTAGTCTGTGTTCATGATTATGTCCAGTGCCAGGTTTGTTTTTGTTTTTGTTTTTTTTAATTACCATTTCCCATAGTGGGAAACTGAAGTTCAGAGATATTAAGTACTTCCTTAAAGTCACATGATTAAGAAGCTAAAGAACTATTTTTTCTAGTCTAATTTATTCAGAAACCTATGTTCTTTTCCCAGTCTCTTATTGCTGCCTTCAAGAGAGAAACAGGCTGGCAAAATGAATACATTCATTTAATATTGAATGCATTGGCTCCCTGAATTATTATATTAATACTGCTGTAATTTTGTTACAATATATTATATATCACATACAGTATATTATAAAAATTATATAAATAATTACTTTTTACTGGGTACTAATTTGAGAGTCAGAAGTCAATCAGGCATGCATCCTATCACTAATGAAATGTCTGTAATTGTAGGAACAATGTGATACTTATATATATATAACCACAATTCAAGGTAGAATGTGTGTGTGCTCTGAGGTCAGAGCATGGAAAGCCCCTACCTAGGAAGATCAGAAAAGGCTTCAGGAAGAAGGTGACCTTTGAAATAAGCTTTGCAATATGGTTTGGATCTGAACTTGCAGAAATGAAGGAGAGGACATTCCAAACAAAGGGAATGGTCTGAGAAATAAAAAATAAAACTACACTTTAGTGGGTAGCTCCAGTGGGTAGCTCCGGCTAGGGCTGTCAGGCTCGGCTCGGGGTGCTGTAACAATCATTATCTGGGTGGTTTAAGCAACAGACATTTATTGCTTACAATTCTGAGGGCTGGGAAGCTCAGGGTCATGGTAGTAGCAAATTCTGATCTTGGTGAGACTCTTCCTGGCTTGCCGTGTGCTCATGTAGCATTTCCTCAGTGCAAAGATGCCGAGGCAGAGAGAGAGAGAGTGAGAGAGAGGAAACTCAGGTATCTCTTCCTCTTCCTTTAAGGGCACTAATCCTGTCCTGAGAACAACACCCTCAGGACCCATTTAAACCTAATCGCACCTCCTGAAGGTGTGATCACCTTCCTGAAGGCCCTGCCTCCAAATACCTTCACATTAACATGTGATTAACATAAATGCCATCATATTAGCCTATGATGATAACATACTAACAAATTTTCAGAGGACACAAATTTATAATTTGTAACAGTGGTATCCACTAGATAGAAGGAATGGTGCATATGTCATTTCATTTAATTATTTTAAGAACTCTGTTGGATGGTATTGCTGTTTGTTCCATAAGCACATGAGACACAAAATTTTCAGGCTGAACTCAATACTTTTCTCTCCTCCTATCCTGTTCTTTCTCCTCCTGTGTGTCTATCCAGGCAAGTGGTATCACTCATTATCCATTTCTGTTGCACAGGCTTGACTTTTCCTCATAAATCTTGACTCCTCCCCCTCTACTCTTCAGTCTCGTAGAGCCCTGGAATCCACCACTTTCCCGGGCCCTGGCTGCCCCTGTTTTGGTCCAGGCCACGACCATCTCTCATACAACCACTTTCTACTAGTAGATCTTGTGGCTTCCAGTCTTGTCCTCCTACCCATCCCCATTCAGTCCGTTCTTCACACAGCAACCAGAGAGACCACTGTAGCATGCAGATTTGGTCACATTCTTCCCCTAATTAAAATTCTGTGAATACTTTTCATTTCCCTTAGAATAAAGGATTCTTGAACAAAGCTTAAAGAGCCTTCATGATCTAGCCTGCTTCCTTCATCAGCCTCAACTTGGGTCATTCTCCTCTCCCACATCCATCCTCCAGTCACGCCAGATTCTTTCAGTTCCCTGCTTTGACAGCCCCTCCCCACTCACTTGACCAGCACCAAGGTTGAGTCTGCATCTCCTCTCCCTCCATTATAACCCAGAGGGTATCAGCTCTTGAACAGCAAAGACTATGTCTGTTTGTTCACCAGTAAATATATTTCAATGAATAAATTGACTTTTTAAAACTGTAGCTCCAAGGGCTTAGATTACTTTATCAATCAAATGGCTGGTTAATGATAGAGCTGGCAATCTGAAAAAAAAAAATCAGTCTGTCTCCAAATCTAATGCTTTTCTCATAGCATCATGGTGTCTCATAGATGGGTGAGTATGAGGCACAAAATGATTCATTCTTCTGGATCATAGCATGCACATAGAAGTAGGCTAGGAGACAAAATGGGATAAGAAGACTTTAATCATATTGAATATGGCCTGTGCCCTAAGTTAAGGAATTAGGATTTTATTCTGTAAGCAATGAGAAGTTAGAGATAGGCAAGAAGGGTCCAGAGCAGAATAATTAGGTTTCCTCATACCTTCCAAAGGTGAAAGAGCAGAGGAACATAAGAATTTGGGATCTTTTTATCAAGATTTTCATTTATAAAATAATACTGCCTATGTTATAAGACTTTTCTGAAAATGAAAATAGAGACTCTATGTAGAGATGCTGTGTAGCCATACACCTCTTTATAAGTTATTATGTGTCGTCCCCCGCCAGGTTGTTAAAGGGGTTGTTGAGCTTCGTAGCTACTTATAGAAGTCTCTGAGTGAGCCCTCTGAGGAGCCATTCCCTAAAGGTGGTGCTGAGACTACAAATGAGGTTTTCAACTACTAGGAAGTTAAAGACCTATTCCAGGAAGAAAGAGAAATCATGGCCTGGAGCAGCTGGAAATTGCCCACGTTGTCACTGGGGTGGGGGACAGGACAAATAGGAGGTTGACAGAAGATCCCCCACGAGGAGCAGCTGCCCAAAGATAACTGCCAGCACTCCCTGTGAGGAAGAGTCACCAAAAAGCAGCAACGGGAGCAGCGTGGAGCCTCGTGAAGATAGAGCCAGATTGCCTTGGCCTATGCTGTCTCCTCAGCTTTGTGTGAAGAAAGAGGAGAGCTGGATTAATTATCGGTTCCTTACCAAGAGGACAACTGGAAAAAAATGTTTTGAGGCAAATAATGATGACTATTTTAAGTATTATTATATTGACTAAGGAGGGTTAAAGACACAATTCAAGGCCCAGAAACAAGGTCTAAACAGAAAGTCTGTTTAGGAAAGGATGCCCAGAACAAGAGCTGCCTGTGGGAGCAGCTCCTTGGCCCAGAGAGTTGAGTGTTTTGCAGGTGGTCATCTGAGGAAAGCCCCCTGAAGGGACTGTTTGCCTGTACTTCTCTTTGGACCCACTGTTTGGAAAAAGGAACAGTGGAATGTTCAGGCTGGAAGTTATTCTAGAAGCTCTGGTGGTCGGAGTCGAGCCTTGGACTTGAAAGAAATAGGGTTTCTGTCACCTTTACTTGTTTTTTATTGTCCTGAAGAACTGCGTGCAAACTTAGAGAAAGAAACTTTCAGGAACAGGAGAGCTGTTCTGTTTGCTGCTCTTGTGTTCCCTAGCCCAACAGTGTGTTCTGGCAAACTAGCCGGAACCCCCAAATGGCTTTCCCTGTGACCAGACTCTGGACTCTGGGTCTTCCTTGCCTAGTAGTAAGCAGTGAGGTGGGAAGAACTGGAACACGAGTCGAATGTTCCGAGTTCTATTCCCAGCTCTGCTAAGAATAACCTGACGTGAATGATGTCTACAACCGACCGGCTTTCCAGATGGTACTCGGGATTTTTTCTAGCATCTTGGCAGTGAATATGACTCATCATCTAGTCTAACAGGTCCTCTCAAGTAAAAGCTGAATATGTAATTATGACCAAAACGCTTTCACACAGTTTTTCAAAGAATTAAGCTTAAACACATTGTCAAGGAGAAAATGTTGTCTACGGGGGTCACAGGCAAGCTTTCAGTCTGCTACCTATGAAAAAAAGATGCAAATGGAGCTGATTAAAGATTACCCCATTAGAGAGGATCCCAAACCAAGACAGGCCTAAAATGATAAAGTCCTTTAGCCAAATTGAACTTCTTTGCAATATGACAGAGAAAACTGCCCTTTAATTTGGATCTAGTTTAAATTATTTAATGAGTCCCCTCTCTCAGTTAATTGGACATTAGGTTTAAGAATGAATCAAAATGCTTCATGTGGCACATAATAGCTAAACAGCGTCTGTGGCAAGCAGCAAAACCAGCTGGCATTCTTGAAGGGACGGATCAGCGGTCTTGTCTCAACCTCAGGCCTGGGAAAACCATTAACCAAACAACTCGAGTTTTATTTTTAATTTGATACACTGTGTTTAATGCAAAATGTATGGGCATTGCGAGAGGTGGTGTGCTCAATTATGGGGAATGGCTGTAATCCCAGTGGGTTTATCTTGCGGGCTTGGGAGGCTGCTGTTATTTCCTGGTGGGTGTTTAAGGGAGTAGGCAGGAGAATGCAGAGAATCTGGGCAAATGAAGCCTCATGAAGCAGCCCTTTATTAGATTAGAACAGGCCTCTTTATCCCTCAGGCAGGCTGTGAGTGAAGTGCCAAATCAGTCCTTGCCTGCTTTGTGACTATTGGGTCACAGCAGGAATCCAGGAGACAGAATTTAAAAGACCGCCTTTTGGAGCTGGTAAAGTTATGGAAATGCCACCCTGAAGAAGAGGGAGAGCATAGGTGTTCTGCCAAAAATCCACCTTTCAATGTTCACAGAGCCATTCGCCACATTCTCTTGCCTCATCCAATAAAAAGTTCTTGGATGCCTACTATGTGCCAAGCAAATGGCTAAGAAAAAGTCCCTGATCTGGAAAAAAACACTTGTGGTAGGAGTAATTCTCATCCATATAATTAAGGGATAAAATAAAAATTATCATGTTTAAGGTGGGAAGAAATTTCAGTGGGAACATAAAGGACAATGCAACTAAATATTTGGGAACACTGACTTATTGTGGCAAACATACACTTCATGCCCGCAATGTGCCAGGTTCCCTGCTACGAAACTGTGATAGGCAAGACAAGAGAAGTGTGTGCGCTTCTAGAATTTTCAGTCCAGTAGGCCAGGAAGGATTTTGCAACGTGGGTTAAGCCCATCAGGTGAAGAAGGAAGACAGAGAAGGAAAGCGAATGGGCAAAGTCACAGAGACTTGGAAAAGCAAGGAATGCTAAGATAATAACAAGAAGGTGTGTGTGTGTGTGTGTGAGAGAGAGAGAGAGAGAGAGAGAAGGGGGGAGGCTTGGTGGGAGAAGGAAAAACAGAGTGAACAGATAGAAAGTTACCTGAGAGGAAGTTTCAGGAAACAAGACAAGAAAAGTCAGGATGTTAGAGGCCAACTTTGAAGATATTTGTATGCCTTGCTGTTAGTTTGCTTTTTGTCCTGTAGGAACTAGAAGCCAATGTAAGGTGATTTAAATGGGGGTAACCTTGGAGCATCTTCGCATTCTAGAACAATTACTCCAGCAGTCAGAGAGAAAGGAGGAAGGGTCTTACCTAAGACTGTTGCAACCAGTGGATGGGAGCATCCAAGGAAGCAATGTTTAACCATTTGGATCGCCCCAGAAAGGTCAGGAAGCGCAGTGACTAAAAACCGGTCACTAGATTTGGCAGCAGAATGGTGCCCTGGGTGCAGCGGGGTGGATGGCCCTGGTTTAAAAAATAATTTACTGGCAGGAGAGTAGAGGCTCTAATTATCCAGAGTGCAGTTGATTTCCAAGGTTGTTCTGTCCAGGGAGAGTGGCTTGCTTGGACAGGAAGAAAACCCAAGCCTGACAGGAGTTCTGAGGCCTCCAGGAACTGTGTTGATCTCTGAGAGTTGTATTCGCAGATACAGTTGTGTGGGCATGAGGTGTGTCCTGTGACTGTGAGACCCAGGCAGATTCCGAGGCAGCCTTTGTTCAACTCAGGATTCTTTCCCCCAGTTTTCCAGCTCCCTTGAGCTTGCAGGGAGTGTCCTGGTTTTGGAGTTTCCAGCATGCCATTTACAAATCATTCTCAGTTAATTTCTCATCTTCTGAGGACAAGCCTAGGAACACCCTCCCTGAATTCTCAGGGGGGCGGCGGGGCGGGGGGAGGCCTTGTGAAGTGCTGTACTGGATCCCTGATAATCCACTGGAAAGTCTGCGGAGGTGGAGTTGGACCCCAGAACCCTATCCTGTGGTTGCCAGTTCCCTTTCCCCACCCTGCGATAGAGCCAGCCTGTTTTGCTGACATTTGCCACCGGGCCAGCTCTTTGTTATAATCAATGTTTCTATTCTTTTCCAAAATAAACATGTTGATGGTCATTTGCAAACAGGGAAGTGAAAGTTTTCCATCCCTAGGTGCAGCATGTGTGTTTTTGAAAACAAAGAATTTAGCAAAGGAATTTAATCTAATCTCTGGTTACTTTTTAATTTGTCTGGGAGCATTGGACTTTAGAAGGCAATTTTTTTCGCCCCCTCTTTTAGATTCAGTTCAATTTTCCCCCACCCCACCCCCATCCCCTTCTGGCTCTGTTCAGAATTATCAAGCAGAATGGCTTGAAGAGAATAGGACCTTATTGTATCACATTTCGAGAATGAGCCACGAGAAAACAGAAGCCAAGCCTGGAAATGAAAACGTCCTTGTAAATGACCAACAGAAGATAGCTAAAATACACAACTGTTGTTGTGCCAGAAAATTGTCTGCCCTCCCTGAAGGAACTGGGGAGTGCTGGTTTGCATTTATACCAGGTTTTAAGAATAATAAATGCCATGCTCCCTGCGCAAATGAAATGTAATTGCATAACCGCTTTGATGATAACCCCTCCTTTCTGTATCCATAGAAATGAACAGCTTAATATCCCGGAAAGTCCTGTGTATCATACCTGTTTAATGTAAACAGCGTTTGTTTAGTCTGGGTGATTAATAATTTTATTTCAGAAAGAAATGACTGATGGAGAGCTGTGCAGATGTCATGATCAAAGCTCAGTTCTCATTCCCTGGGGGTGACAGAAGTGGCCAGGCTGTTTACGTATCCACTGGGCTACATTCGTACCATTAGCACTTGAGTAAAGCTTAGGTATTACTGTGCTCTCTGCTAAAGAAACCAATTATAATATCTGCCGACAGTATATTAAGTGATGCCATTTAATTAAAGCCTAATTTCTCTCTGAATGAACAATATTTTAAATTATTGTACGTTATTTCATTCAATTACTGAAAATCTCCTTCCATTTTTAAATGCAGAAAAAAATTCGTTTGGCACCCTAACTGCCAGGAAGAATAATTGCCATTCTGTCTTGTGTTTGGTGCTCGGTGCCCAGTAACAGTCAATCCAGGACACACATCGGTTCGGGAGCTTTTTTAGTTTTCAAATATTTCAGTTTTGTTTCTCAAGCCTCTAGGCAGCAAAGAGCCCTATTCTGCGATTGCCAGTGGGTCCCTCTAAGGACTGCAGGATAATGGAGACCTCTAAAAAGAATATGTTTAGAGGAATAAAGCTATTAAAGAATGACAATTCCCATGCCAGGAGCGGAGCTATGTAACTGACAGGATAGCAATTCATTTTGAATGAATATCTCATAGGGGAATGCAGGAATTAAAATGGACTCGTCAATGAACTCCAGAGATAACCTCTAATAGAAAAATCCACTTGGTAGAAGGAGAGATGAGTTAAGAAGAGGTAACTATTTAAAAACAGGTAGTGCAGAGCCAAGAGTGAATGGGTTTTCATTCCTTGTTGTTATTTAGCTCGGGAGCAATGTTGGCACGCATTCAGGTGGCGGACAGCAGGAACCACCTGCCAGATATCAGTGATACGCTGCTGCTTCAGCTTTCTAACATCAAGGAATATGATGTGCGGGTATTAGGTGTTCATTGGCTTATTGGGCTATCATTTAAGTCCCAGGGAAGGAAAACAGCAGCAGTGTATCCTAGATATTGTAGGAGTATACTCCGGAACCCACACTGTGGATGGGAAGGTTGGAACTCAACCCTAGGACCTAGCACCATGCCCTGATCACAATAAGGTATCTTTGCAGATCCTAGTGTGTTAATATTAAGGGTCGGAAGCCAAGCTGATCTATACACCTTTTGGTCAGTTCTTGGTAGTGTGGCCTATTTTAGTTCAAAGGGTTTTTTTTTTTTAAAGGTTTTATCTATTTCTTTGAAAGAGAGAGTGACAGGGTGAGCATGCATGAGCAGGGGGAGGCGCAGAGGGAGAGGGAGAAGCAGACTCCCTGCTGAGCAGGGAGCTAGACACTGGGCTTGATTCCAGGACCCAGAGATCACGACCTGAGCCAAAGGCAGTCGCTTAACCTACTGAGCCACCCAGGCGCTCCAAGTTCAGATTTTGACTTGAGGAATGGAGTTGGCTAACTGTTTATAATGATGGTTATAAAGATGAACAGAGCACAGTGTAGGTTTTTGCAACACACAAGTCACATAATCTTGGTCTGTTTGTTCAACTTAGTGGGTTTTGTCCCTCAGTGTTACTTTTTTTAAAGACTTTATTTAAAAAATTTTGTAATGGGTGGGGGGTATAAATTTATTTTTAAAAAATCTCGGGGCACCTGGGTGGCTCAGTGGGTTAAAGTCTCTGCCTTCAGCTCGGGTCATGATCCCAGGGTCCTGGGATCGAGCCCCACTTCGGGCTCTCTGCTCGCCAGGGAGCCTGTTTCCTCCTCTCTCTCTCTCTCTCTGCCTGCTTCTCTGCCTACTTGTGATCTCTGTCTGTCAAATAAATAAATAATTAAAAAAAAAATCTGTGTTACAGATGTATGACATAATTTCATTAATGGGAGAGGGGGAAAATTTACCCAAATAATTTAGGAAATGAGTAGAGACTGTGAGAACTAAAGGAACTATACAGAAACACTGTACTATAGTGAATAAAGCTGTTTCCCATGGGAGCACAGGTCAACAATTCTGACATAACTATAAATGTTCACTGGGACTGAGCAAATAAACAAATAGATTGTGGATAGTGATGAAAAATAGAAGAGGTGAAATTTGAAAAAATAGAAGTAATTATAACTTGAGCCCTTCCTTTGTGCTGTGCCAAAGACAAAAGAGGAAACGTCTAGCTCTTTCCATATGGTCACATTCTGTTATACACTTTTTTTGCTTTTGTACTTGATCTTCCCTCCTAATCTACTGAATTAATTTGTACTCCTCCCAAGAGAAAAAAAAAATACAGGAAAGAAAAAGAAACCTACTATCACCCCAAAGCTTGGTTCTTTTAATGGAGATATATATATATATACATATATATATATATATTTTTTTTTTTAGCTGAAAATTTGTCAATTGAATTAGGTAGTAATGTATTTCTTGGTTTTTCAGCTATAATCACCCACCTCATTAAAAAAAAAAAAATTTTTTTTTTTTTTTTAAGAGTAATTCTAAGTTCACAGCAAAATTGAGAGGAAGTATCTCCTGTATACCTCCTGGCCCTACATAGTCATAGCCTTCCCCACTACCAGCATCCCTCACCAGACTGGTAGTTTGTTACAACTGATGAACATACATGGACATCATAATCATCCAAAGTATACTGTTTACTTGGGGTTCACTCTTGGTGTACATTCTGTGTGTTTGGACGCATAAATAATGACATGACTTTCTCATTATAGTAGTATACAGCATGTTTTCACTGCCCTAAAAATCTTCTGTGCTCTTCCTGTTCATCCCTTCCTCGTCCTCCACCCTCCCCCCCATCATAACCACTGATCTTTTTACCATTTTCACAGTTTGACCTTTACCAAAATGTCATATAGTTGGAATCATACAGTATATAGATTTTTCAGATTGGCTTCTTCCACTTAGTAATGTGCATTTAAGTGCCCTCCATGTCTTTTCATGGTTTGATAGCTCTTCTTTTAGAACTGAAAATTATTCCATTGTCTGGATAACCACAGTCTATTTATCTATTCTGTGCTGCATTTCTTTGAAGACAACTCTTGATTTTGTATAATTGTCAACTATTTACATGTAGGGAACATACACATTGTCCAAGGTATTGGGCTTATTATTGTGACTATAAAATGGTTCAGTATGACATCAAGTTTAAGGATGTGGGTTTTAAAATCCCTCACACATTCACTCATTTAGCAAACATTACTGATCCCTAATGAAAATCAGGATAGAAAGAGATCCTGCCTAAGAATACTCAAATTCAAATTCCTACCCTGCCTTTGCTAATTGATAGCATTGGGCATATTACTTAACTCTCCTCACCTATAATGTGAAGTTAATAATACATCCTCATAGAATTATTATGAAAATTAAAAGAGTAATTTCATTGCTGCTATGAACATTGGAGGGCAGGTGCCCCTTCTTTTCACTATATCTGTATCTTTAGAGTAAATATCCAGTAATAAAACTGCTGTGTCATAGGGTAGTCATAGCAGCAATGTCCACAATAGCCAAACTGTGGAGGGAGCAGAGATGTCCTTCAACAGATGAATGGATAGAAAAAGATATAGTTTGTATGTGTAATGGAATATTACTCAGCCATCAGAAAGGATGAATACCTACCATTTGCATCAACATGGATGGAACTGGAGGGGATTATGCTAAGTGAAATAAGTCAGTCAGAGAAAGACCATTATCATATGGTTTCACTCATGTGTAGAATGTAAGAAACAGTGCAGAGGGTCATAGGGGAAGGAGGGAAAATTGAATGGGAAGAAATCAGAGTTGGAGACATACCACAAGAGACTCTTGACTCTGGGAAACAATCTGAGGGTCATAGGAGGACAGGTGGGTGGGGGATGGGGTAACTGGGTAATGGACATTAAGCAGGGCATGGGATGTGATGAGGACTGGGTGTTCTATGCAACTGATAAAACATTGAACACTATATCTGCAAGTTATGATGTGCTATATGTGGGCTAATTGAATTAAGATTTTAAAAACTCTCAAAAAAAGAGTAATTTCAGCCATGTCCACAATGGCCAAACTGTGGAAGGAGCTGAGATGCCCTTCAAGAGATGAATGGATAAAGGAGATGTGGTGCATATACACAATGGACCATTACTCAGCCATCAGAAAGGATGAATACCCAACTTTTGCATCAACATGGATGGGGCTAGAGGAGATTATGCTGAGTGAAATAAGCCAAGCAGAGAAAGACAGTCATCATATGGCTTCACTTATACATGGAACATAAAGAATAGCACAGAGGACATTGGGAGAAAGAAGGGGAAAATGAAGGGTGGGGGGTCAGAGGGAGAGATGAACCATGAGAGACTATAGACTGCAGGAAACTACCTGAGGGTTTTAGAGGGGAGGGAGTGGGGGGATGGGTTAGCCCAGTGATGGGTATTAAGGAGGACTCAGATTGCATGGAGCCTTGGGTGTTAATGTGCCAATAATGACTCATGGAACACTATGTTAAAAACTAATAATGTACTGTATGATGACTAACGTGATATAATTTTTAAAAAGTAATTTCAATATCTGCTATATAATAATATAATACTCAGTGAATAGTAAGTACATAATGAAGTTACTGTTTTAAATTTTTTTAAAAATTCAGTTAGCCCACGTATAGTACATCAGTCTCAGATGTCATGTTCAATAATTCATCAGTTGCGCTAACAGCCAGTGCTTGTATAATGATGTTACTTTAGAGAAGTAGGTGTCTCTCATCTTCTAAGAGGTATAGTTTGGCTCAGAGGCTGGACATATATCAATACAGTAATAATGACTTATTAAAAGCAGTACCTACAAACCAGCAAGAATTAATGCCAGCTTGTGTGGGACACTGCAGCACACCTGAACCTCAGCCTACACACATATACACAAGCATCATTTTAAAAATAAGAGTGTTCTTCCTGTCGAGGATACTTCATAATTGGAATGGTGGTAGGAGTGCTCTCTGCTCTGGCAGAGCACAGGACCAGACCTGGCATTAGTAGATGTCATATCAGGTTGAGTTACTTATACAAAGCCCGTTATTTGCCATCAGCCTTTTGGAGACGTGCCCTTAGGCCCTGCTTGGATACTAGCCCATTGCTATTCAGCGGGAAGTGTTTCTGTCTAAAAAACTTATCTCTTGGTTTCAAATTCTAATGTGATAAAGGACAGTCAAATAGATACTCTGTCTTAATGATAAAGGGAACTATAGACATTCATTGTCCTTCTTATGGGTGGGAACAATAGATAGGGCACGCTTGTTGAGGCTTTTAAGATAGAGAACTGAAGAATAAAATATTCAGAAAACTAAAATGTGGTTCAAAAATAAATTCAGTAGAAATTTGGCCAGGTGGGAGAATAAAGTCTTTTTCAAAGATTTTTACCCCAAGGTGGGGGCAGTAAGTAATGAGGACTGTATGGGGTGGAAAATTATCAAACAATGTTAGGATAATATGAGAAGCACGTTAGGTGTAAGTCATTTTTATTGTGATCTAACTGAATGAAAAATGGAGGTTCAGTACAGGCTGGGCATGCTCATGGAGATACTGAGGCACACTTGGGGACAGGTAGCTAATGGTACAAAATCATTTCCAGGCACTCGTGTAACGGAGAACAATTGATCAGAAAGCCACATCTTGTTATAGGATGTGCGAGAGAAGGGAGCCACCCGTGTGGACTGGATGCCCACCATCAGTGCTGCTTTTATCAGTAGCTCCAGGGTACGAATGAGGGGACTGAGGGCAAGGTCACTCACTAGCTGGGTTTTTTCTCCAAAACTCTATTGTTTTTATCAAAACCATAAATGGCATTGATCTCACCTGCTCCTACCCCTAGGAAGTTGGCTCTACTCATTCCCTTCTGTTGAACTTTTCTTCCCTGACACAACGAAGTTTTCAGCTGCTCTTTGAAGATTTCCACCTGCATGTCTCTCCACCAGCACAAACAGGACATCTCAAACAGTTGATTTCCTGCCTCACTTCCCCATCCTGCCCCCAACCCCCCAGGCAGGGGTCCTTCTTCCAACCTTCTTACTTGTAATGGCACCATTCTCCAGTCTTCCAGACTAAATCTTCAGAATGACTGTCGACACTTTCTCCCTTAACTCATCCTTCTCTGCCTTCCCCAGCCAGTTCATTTCCAGGGGGCATTTTCTTTTCATGTCCATGGAGATCTCAAATCTAGACTTTATAAGCTCATACCATAAAAACTGTTGCAACAGACTCCAGATGGGCCCCCACCTTCCCATCTTCTCCTGCTTTGACTCATCCATGTACGTGCAGAATTACTCTTCCTAAACCACTGCTTTGACCCTATCTCTTCCCTGCTTATAAATATTCCGTTGGTTAAGAACTTTTGGAGCATATTTTAGAAGAGTAAATGAAGGGCGCCTGGGTGGCTCAGTGGGTTAAGCCGCTGCCTTTGGCTCAGGTCATGATCTCAGGGTGCTGGGATCGAGTCCCGCATCAGGCACTCTGCTCAGCAGGGAGCCTGCTTCCTCCTCTCTCTCTCTCTCTGCCTGCCTCTCTGCATACTTGTGATCTCTCTCTGTCAAATAAATAAATAAAATCTTTAAAAAAAAAAAAAGAAGAGTAAATGAAAAGTCGTTGCCTTGTCCCATATCCCCCAGCCAGCTGGAGTCTCCCTGCAGCTGTGGGGGAAGACCAGCAGCTTCCCCCTTCCAGCATCTGTAGCATCTTTGCATGAGGGGTTTCTCCTCCTCACTCCCTACTGTCCACGAGTAGCCTGGAGTAAACTGCAAGTGCAGGGAGCTCATGCTGTGGAAGCAACCCTCCACCAGTGGGGGATGGGAGTTGGTAGACAATGCCCAGTCTCTCCATCCTCCAGGGGTGTGGTTCTGATGTGTGTTCCACATGATTTCTCAGATTTCCCAGGGGAATTATACCTCAGGTGCACAAGTTTTTAGCTTTCTCCCTTCTCCTATTTCACGTCCCCACTCCTTAAATCTACTCCCAAGATCACCACCCACATGAACTACTTGTACAGTACTCAGATCTTTGTCTCAGGACCTCTTTTGGGAGAAATCCAAATGAAGACACTAGTTTAGAGGGGACATACTGAGAACCTCCTCAGCCTTGAATGTTCCATTTAGAAAGGGAGCACCATAGGAATTCTGCCTTGACTCTCCTAGAGAGAAGAGGATAAAAACAGGAAAAAAAGATAATTAAAAAGATGACTTTCTTGCTGGCAAAAACTCTAAGTAAAAAAGAAGTCTTTACAATGCCCTTTGAAATACCTTGAGAGCAGCCCCTTTTGGCACTTAGACCTGTCTCCAGAGGTTTAAACCAGATGGGCACACCCTACAGCCCATGGAGAGAAGCCCATCCCTCTGGATGAAGGAAGGGGGAAGGGAAGTGCAAGAGGAGGGTTTCTTCTTTGTTCTGTGGTGTGATGGTGTGATTCAGCCTTTCCTTCATTTTGCGCATTTACCTTATCCAAAGATAAGCTGATGCTCCTTGTTTCACTCAATATTTCAAAAGGCTCTGCTTACAGAGGTAACACGAGCACCTTTTTGTATCCTCAGGGAGCTGAGCACCTTTTTGTATCCTCAGGGAGCTGACCTTTTGAAGCCTAATCCTTGAGTGTTGATTCTAGTAAGTTTTCTCCAGGGAATGAATTTAATCAGTTTTTATATTCACTGGCCAGATACACGATTTTGGTGATTTCCTAGATGTTTAAAGGCATTCCCTGACCATTTGAGGATGTAGGCATCCCATTTTATTTAGTTGGATTTTATCTAATGCCTCTTGTAACTAAAAGTGATGGATGGCATACATTTGTTTCTTTAAAAACATTTTTTTAAAAATTGAGGCTACTTTGCTTGGACATTTTTCAAGGGAATGTTTTCTGTCTCTTGGGATACCTTGAGATAATAGTGGACATGCTTTTGTGTGTCCCAGTTAAGGTTGAGTGTAGATACTATCGAATCCAGAGAAAGACCCTTGTCTAATTATTTAGAGTTCCAGAGAAGGGACTGCTCTTAGAAGGGTCTTGATTAGCCTTCAACTAATCAGACTATGGGCTCTCCTCTGCCCAATTTCAATGTTAGTGGCATCGGATTCAGAAAACTATTGAGTGGATTGCCCAGTAGACTGCATGTAGATGACCCCCGACAAATACTTAGTAAAACTGGAAATAGATCATAAGATTATCATAAACATTTTACAACTAACATTAGGAACAATTTAAAAAGTTATGAGTGAAATAGAAGAAGGAGGACTGTCCCTCCATCCAACTTGAATTTGCTCCTTGAGGGTATATATGTATGTGTGTGTGTGTGTGTGTGTGTGTGTGTGTGTGTGAGTGTGTGGTGGTGTGGTACTTGTGAACACAGGATCCAGGCCTGAGGGAATATATGTGAATCCCCTATCACCTTACTAGACTCTTGTCTGCTTTGAACAGTACAACTACCTAGTCTCCAGTCAGGTTAACTCCTTCAACACTAGGCTTTCGAGTTTGCTGGAGCTGGGTTTAAATGCTGGTTCTGCCATAGAGTTTGCCTTATCTAGGGCAAGCCACTTCCCTGAAACCCAGTTTTTTTAGATGTGAAATAAGGACAACACTGTGTCTCAGCCCTAGACTTCCAGAAGGTAGAACCCAAGGCAGAGATGAAAGTGCCGAAGCTTTATTTAAGCACAAACCTAGAGCCACGCCGGTAAAAGGAAGAAGGCAAGTGAGGCAAGCAAGGCAAAGGCGAGAAAATGTGTTGCAGTGTGGAGCTCTGCTGGTCACGACCTGACAAGCTGTTCAACAGGGGTATTCGCCACAGAGTTTATGATCAGAAACCACATCTCAGAGCCGTTCGCGGGGAGGAGAGAGGAGGGGACCCTATTTGCTCAGTGCTTTCCTTTTTCATGTCTCCTGTTGGTCAAGGTTTACCTCATTGGCCACAGCTTCTCCCCAGCTTCAGGGCTGGATCATGCAGCCTCTTGGTGAGTACTCAGGAATCCAAATGCAGTGCTCTGCAGTGTTGCAGAAGTATAAGGGAATGACAGAAGACAAGGTTCAGCATACATGGTGTGGACTCTGGGCTACTGGGAGTGCTGAGCCGGGTACCAGGGGCACCAGCAAAGTAGCAGCAGAGGTACAGTCTGAGAGAGAGGCCTTTGGCAAGAAGCAGATGGTCGAGAGAATTGGGAAACTGCACAGTGTTTGTGCCCCATCCCTGCTGCTACTTACCTCAGCGGACTTTCATCAGAACTGAGTTGAAGGAAAGTACGGAGTGTCACGTCTGCCGTCACAGTAAGCACACGGACTCGGGAACAGATGACTTAGGTTGATTATCAGCTTTGCCACTTGTTAACCCATAAACATAGGCAGGTTACTTGCTTGAAGCCTCAGGAGCCTCCCTGTAGAGTGAAAGATAACAGTTGTGCTTATTTTATAGTTTTGGTAGGACTACATGCGACACATGGTACTTAAACACGGTTGCCTCGCGTGAGGTCAGTGGTCAGTAAGTGTCAGCTGGGATGATGAGGATAAGGGATGAAGAATCAACAGTGCTTTCATGTAGAGCAAAAATGTTCTTCCCTGGATTCCTGTGTTTGAAAGAAATTATTCTATCCTGCCAATTATCTCAATGGTCTAGGAAGAAATCTTTGGTATCTGGGAGTCTTCTATTTTAATTCCTGTTACATTCTTGTTGTGGTTGAATTATACTAAACTTGATTTCAGTGTCTCTCAAAACTTTTGGTTGCTGGAAATGGACCCCGTGCCCAAATAGGACAGCAGCACCTGTCAGTAGAATAGCCCTACGCACCTGAGTGGCTCAGCTGGTTAAGCATCTGACTCTTGATTTCAGCTCAGGTCATGATCTCAGGGTCTTGAGAGCAGGTCCTGTGCTGGGCTCCATGCTCCGTGCTCCATGCTCCATGCTCCGTGCTCTGTGGGGAGTTTGCTTCTCCCTCTCCTTATGCCCCTCCCCCACACCCTCTCTCTCAAATAAGTAAATAATTTTAAGGAAAAAAAAAAAAAAGAATAGCCCTATAAAGACTATCAGGCAGCAAGATCTCTTAATAAATCTTAAGCCTGGTCTGAAGTTTAATGATTTTGAAGGCAGCCGGAGTTGGCCAGTCAACCAAAGACACATCAACTTTATTAATAAGATTTTCTGTAGTCCTTATCTATTTATGCATCAACAGACACCCTAGCAACAGAACCCATCTCAGTGCTGCCGTGCGCATTTTCGGTTTCTGGTTTCTGCAGTACTTTTCCAGCACAGATGTATTTGTGTCCTCAACTGTAGATGAAATAAGTGATTTTCATCACTCAGGTGAAATGTCTTTCCTTACCAAAAGATCACGTTAAATATAATTGACTTTAGACACCTTATGTGTTTTCTTGGGAGAAACTATGCAACAAGTCATTGAAAAACTTGAACATGTGTCCTAAGATCCCTGGAGTGATAGGACATATTCTAGCAACATAGATGGCAGTATGTGCTGCATATTGCCTGCATAGTGCGTACGTATATATCTGCATAGTGTGTAGTCTGCATAGTGAAAGCTACCTCGACTGAGAACAGGAGGCTTGGAGAAGATGCAGGAATCAGGTCTGTCTGAGAGGTTGTACACGAAGCCATCCCTTAGCCTGACACAGCCTGCCCCTCCCCCATGCACCTGTCAGCCTGGGAGCTATCTTCAGTCAGCTCAGGTATCCTAACCAGAGATGCAGCAATAGATAAATATAGACCTCTGAGTTGTTTCCAAGATCTTAGTAGTTTATCTGGACCAAGGAGAGTAATTCTGTATCGAGGAAAGTAAGTGCTGGAGACTGGTTAAAACTCCGGGTTTAGAGCCATTCAGATATAAGTTAAGATCCTATTATGACACTTAACTACTTTATGAGCCTGAGCAAGCTGCGGAGTCTCTGTGATCTTCAATTTCATTATTTCAAAAACAGGGTTGATGGAGAAAAAGATGCTAGTGGTAATTAACCTTTATTAAGCGCTTATGGTACCCTGAGAGCTGTACCAAGTGCATATATACATTCTTTCAAGCATCTTCTTAACTCCGAGGCATATGTCACGACAGATAGTGCTCTCTAAGTGGTATTACTGGGATGTCCACTCCAAATGCCACGTCGCTGTTTTTCCAGGAACAAAACTCATCCCCAGTCCTAGACACAGTTGCTAGGAAGTGATAGATGTTCTCACTTGCTTTCCTGAGGCACCAAAGCCTTTCCCTCTTTGTTCTAATGCTAGATGTATCTGAGATACAGTGATCTAAGGAAATTTGATTCTATCTCCGTCCTTCTGAGAAGTGTGTAGTGCATGTAATTTTGTCTCACATTATTTAGGAATGTTGATCTGCTCTGTACGCTCCAGGTTTACTTAATGAAAAAAAATCTAGAGCAAGGCTTTTTGTATAGAATCAGACTGCCTTAAATCTGAACTAAAATTTTGAAGACATTAACAAAAATAACAGCAATAATACCAAAACCATCCTGGGAAAGTCCTTGACTATTAAGTATTGAATTTTCTTTGACATTGTCGGGCGATTCAAGCTGTTCAAGCTGTTCAAGCTGTTCTTTATGCAGCAATCGCTCTGTGACACAGGCTCTATTTTATCTAGTGATTTGTTATATTAATGCAGGTTCCTGAGGAGCAGCAATTGTGATCAAGACAAAGCAGTCAGCTTCCAGGAAGGTAAAATTTCTACCCCTGAAGACAGTATAATATCCATTACTGCCCTTAGCCATAATTTATTAGTAGTATTTGGGTATTAGTTTAATTTAACCCATAATGCATTGCTCTCCAAATTACAGCATGCTACCCATGTCCTAAGTTGTCTTACACAATTAGGCAGGTGGCAGCAACCCTGGGGTGCTAGTTACTGACATGGAGAGGTGTTTTATCACAGGTAGTGTCATGGATTGCATTACACCTAAACTCCCAAACCCATCCTGAGAAACCTCAGAGACACAGAATTACTCATCCTTTCCCAAAGTGGCATATGTATTTTAGGTAAAAATTGTAACTTTCTACAATCTAACTGTCTGGCTCTTACAATCTAAACTTTAAACTGTTGAGACTTTTTAAAAATCAGCCATGGTTGCATGTAAGCATGTCTAATGCCTAACTACCTCAATTTGCATGGATGAGTAGATGAGTAAGTAACTTCGGAAACTCCGCGCTGCTTCCAGAATACAGACTGGATGGCACTATTACTTGTCTGCAGTAGGAGCTTTGGGGGAGGAGGAGCTCCTTTGCTCCCTGTGGGTAGATTTGACCTTGGGTTGCTGTTTGGAGGTATTCCCGATTGAGGACTCTGAGTGTGAAGCCTGTTCCAGAGCCCATTTCAAGGAGATTCTGGAATCTTCTCCTGCATGCAGTTAAGCTAGATAGAAACCAAGGAGCAGATTTGTAGCTAGAATTGCCCAGATGCAGGTGACTGGCTTGTGTGAACTTAAAAGATTTCCTCTAGTTTAGTGAAGTCTCTTTGGAGTGTGATATCACAACTCTCCAAAAGCCAAGGTTGCTAGCTAGAGAGAGCTATGGCTGTGGTGTCTTCAGCCAGCCCAGTAAAATGGCAACCCAACAATTCGCAAACTTAGAGCATATTGGAATCACCTGCTGGGCCTGTTGAACACACGGATTCCCTGCGCCCAGTTTGCAGAGAGTTTAAGTCAGGAGTTTTCACAGGACCTGAATCATTTATTTGTTGTCACTTTTATTGAAGTATAATTTATAGCCAATAAAATAGACTCATTTGAAGTACAAAGGCAATCAGTTTTGATGAAAGCATACATTTCTGTAGTCACCTGCACAATCAAGGTACAGAACATTTCCATCACCAAAACACATTTTCTCGTGTCCTTTGAACTCAGTACCCCTTCCCACAAACTCCTGGCTCTAGGCGTTCATTGATCTGCTATCTGTTACCATTATTAGTGCCTTTTCTAGAATTTTGTAAAAAATAGAATCATAAGTTACCATGAATAATACATTATTTTGTATCTGGCTTATGTTTTGAGATTCTCCCATTTTGTTGCATATATCGTTTATCCATTCCTTTTAATTGGGAATTAGTGTTCTTTTGTGTGGTATACCATGATTATTTATCCACTAGTTAGTGGTCATTGTGTTGTTATAGAGTTTTGGCTTATTAAGAATGAGCAGCTATAATCATCATGTAATAGTTTTTGTGCAGAATTTCTGAGTCATATGATAAGTATATGTTTAAATTTATAAGAAACTGGTAGATTGTTCTCCAAAATGGTTGCACCATTTTAAGATTTCCACGAGCACTGTTTGAGAGCTCCCCAGCTCTTCCACATCCTCACCGATAATTGGGGTTTTGTCAGTATTTTTCATTTTAGCCACTCTGGTTGGTTACCTGGGACTTTTTAATGAGCTCCTAGATAATTCTGATGCACGCCCAAGTTTAAGAAGCCCACCTCTCATAAAATCAATAACCTCTGACAACCTAAAAACTGCCTGATCCCTGAGTCCCAACCTCACCTCTGAGCCCGCCACTGCTGTCTTAACCCTGTGGTCTTCCCTAATAAGTAGGATCTCTGCGATTCAGCAGGCAGGTTTCCTGCCTCTCTGCCACTCTTGTCCACTACACACTGTTGCCATGCGCTGTCCTCACACCTGCCAGCTCCATGCCTAGTGACTCTGGAGCTGGACTGTAAGGAACACGAAAACACTGTGGGGAGGGGGGTTCACATGGCAGGCAGTGGGACCAGCAGGATAAAGGTTTGGAGACCCAAAATAGCTTGGCCCATTTAGGAAACTAGGTAGTTAGGTGTCCTTGGAGGGTGGCCCTGAGAGGAGAACTTGGTGAGCAATGGCTATGGAAGGACCAGACCTCAGAGGGTCTTCAGGGCGCGGTCAAGGGCTTGGACTTTTTTTTATAGGAGAGGCTGAAATATAGGGCCTGAAGTGCTGTCTTCCATGTTTCAGAAAAATTACCCTCAGTTTGTCTGCAAAATGAATTGGAGGGGCGGGAACAGATACAGGAACACTCGTTAGGTGACCAGTGCTGTGCTTCAGACGTGTCCCCAGCACCTGTCCAGTTCTTACTCCTTGTAGGTGCCTTAGGATTATTTTTAAATAAAGGATTGAAAATAATGAGTCTTTCTGTGTCACTCACATCTTGCTTTCAGGGAGTCTTTCCCTATTCTCCTGCCCCACCGAAGGTAGTAGAATATCTTGAGGGATATGGGGTTCTGGGACCTTCCCAGATACAAAGATCGTCCTGCCAAGATAAACACCAACTTAGCCACTCAGCGGGGCATAATAATGGCATCATTATAGTTTTATGACTGTTGCCTTCTGGTCCTCACTCATTTCTCCATCAGCAAGCTGAGGATTTAGTATGAGATAGACATGAGCTGGGCATTCAGAGATGAGATAACGCTATCCCTGCCCTCAAGGACCCTGTACTCTCTCCTCTCATCTTCAAGCCTTAGACTAGGGGTTCACAAAAGATTTCTATAAAAAGGCCAGATAGTAAATATTTTTGGCTTTGGAAGCCATTCGTTATGTTGCAACCATTAAATAGCCATAAACAATATTAAACAAATGAGCATGGCTGTGTTTTAATAAAATTTTAATTATGGACACAGAAATTAGAATTTCATGAAATTTTTATGTACCATGAAACAGTATTCTTCTTTTGATTTTTTTTCAATCATTTAAAGATATAAAAGTTATTCTTAGCTTAGGGCTACACACAAAAAAAACCCAGGTAAGGGGCAGGATTTGGCCCACTGGCCACGGCTTGCCCACCCACACTTTAGGCTATCTTCTCATAATGAATGACCAAAAACCTCTTTATTTTAATACCAGTTATAGTCACCACTATTTTGTCCTGCATACCTCCCCAATTTCCTGTCCTTGCTCTCACACACTTGCCTCAGTCCTCCATGCTTGCTATCAGAATAATCTTCCTACAAGGTAAACATGATGGACTGTGTTGTTCCCTGTTCAGAACTGCTCTCCAGCTGCTTCCCGAGCTGTGCTGTGGGTTAGACCTCAGCCTCCAGGGTCTGGATGCGTCTCTCCCCAAGGCACCTCTCCTTCCTCCTCACCAGCCTCCTCCTTGTCCCTTTCCACCTCCAACAACACACACTCCGATCGCTACAGAGTCCCTGCTGCTCTCACCAGCTGTGTTCCTTGGTCTATTGTATCGGTCCAAGTTTGGATTCTTTTTTTTTTTTTTTAAGATCTTATTTATTTGACAGAGAGAGATCAGAAGTAGGAAGAGCAGCAGGCAGAGAGAGAGGAAGGGAAGGGAAGCAGGCTCCCCACTGAGCACAGAGCCCAAGGCGGGGCTCCATCCCAGGACCTTGAGATGAGGACCTGAGCCGAAAGCAGAAGCTTAACCCACTGAGCCACCCAGGTGCCCCCAAGTTTGGATTCTTAATCTCCTGTTTGGTTAACTCCTGCTTGCTTGTAAGGTTCAGTCTGATCACCTTCTTTGACCACACGCCCCTAGGCAGCGTTCGGCATGTTTTCTGGCACTCGGTGACCTCTGGCAAACTGGCAAAGTTGGAGCCCCTGAGGGTCATTTTATGTCTTGTCCTTTCTCAAGCACGCACTACAGTGTGGAGGGTGTGGCAGACGCTGTGGAGACGTTTTCACGAATTCTCCAACATCAAGACCCGTTTTACATACTTCATACAACCACTGCGTGTTGTATGTACGCTCCTTTATGTGTGCTTCCTTTTCTTAACCTCAGGAGTGGTTGCAGCTAGAAAGGTTCAAGTCTATAAGCGCAGACACAGAGTCTGTGCTCTAAGTACAGATGTTCCCCATCCTTCTACATCAAATCGCACTCGGCGGCTCATGGATTCTCCCCCGGGCCTGTGGCTGATTGTGGTGGGCTTTCATTAGAGTGCCTCAAACCAGCTTGTCTCATAGGAACACAGGATGCCACTGAGGTCCTGGTAGGGTGCCTTTTCACAGGTGAGGAGACTTCTGAGACAGGAGGCTGCTTGCCCAAGGGTTCAACTGGTAAATGCCAAAACCCAAACAAGGGCTGAGAAATGGGCCTCGATATTACTAGCATTTGAATTTGATGCAGTGTGCAAGGGTAGCGTTCGGTTCTGAATGCGGATTTGCAATTTATGAGCCTGTAGGTGTGGGGCGGGTTGGGGTGTGGGGCGCACCCGGGAGGCTGGGCAGGGGTGACCTTTAGTGCCTCCCATCTTCTGAATAGGATTCCTTATTTGCTGGTCCTCCCGGCCCCTTTCTTGCTTTTTTAGCGTATCAGTCATTCCCTTAAAACAGTGACACTCATTATAGCTGGCAAACAAATGGTCGGGAACTAGGCAACTCCAATTATTGAGCTCAGCATGTGGGATCATTTAATCAGAGCTCACAGGACTGAGGGGCAGTATTAAAAAAGAAATAGGCACCCTGTCTGGTCCCCAGAATGAACTCTTTTCAGGAAAGAAGAGAGCTTATATTATTTATTGTGGCAGGAGGAAGATAGAGGGTAGTATTTCGATGCAGAGAAGGCGTAGATGCAAGAGCTTGGAAACGAGGATTCTGCTTGAACACTTGTTCCTGATTTCTTTTTTTTTCAGTTTCATTTTGGAACAATTAAGTAATTACCGTGTAACTCGATTTCCCCACCATAAAACAGAAGCACTGTTTTTTTGTGTGTGTTTTTTTTTGTTTTTGTTTTTTTTATAGCGTTAAGATCTCTTATGATACTGCCCTGGAACCCCGGGGCAGTGCCGTCCGCGTCATCTTTCATTCGTCCGAATTGTTGTAGTTCCCAAAAGACACAAAGGACCTCGTTTTAAGGTACTTTTCTGGGCAGTGTGTTTGCCATTGTGGCGGTTCCACGGGGTACACAGATACGTTTTTTAATGCTTAGAAGCCATAAGCACACATTTAAAAAGTAATTCTGTGTTCACCACTATTTGCCTTTTTTTTTTTTTTAAATGGTGTAGGTGGCCTTTTGTTAAATGTGAGATTATGGAGGATGGAGCATTGTGCTGAGTAATAGTTGAAAAAGGCATCAAACACTAAGCTAGACAGATGCTGGTGGTGGCAGCAGCCCTTCCTTCATATCATTTCTGACTTCTTTTGGTCACCTGTGGAGGAGGAGTCTTGCAGAGCTAAGCGTGCCTGGTGCAGGAGGCGGCAAGGGGACAGCCAGCCTCCTCCAGCCACCAGCACCGGGGCCTGAGCTCACACGTGGGTGCCACACATTCCCTTTTAGTCTCTCCGGAGGTGTTGTTATTTGGAAAACACCCTATTTGTCTTTGCAACTCTTTCATATTCTTTCCTGAGGAAAGCCAAATGGACGTTCTTCTCCTGACTGACAGATTTAAAGAAAGAAAAGCATTGTCATGGCAAATAGGATGCCCCTTCCAAGTGACCACATAGAATATGCTTTCTTCAAAACATACAGAGGCATGGGCTGAAACCCAGTACCTCCATTTAATAAAGTTAATTTCCCTTAGCTGCTACCCAGAAAGCTATATTTCTATATTTCGTTTATTTGTTTGCAGTTTTCTCTTTCAGTCCTTATTGGCCTAACGAGTTGTGTTCTTGTGTCAGACAGCTTTGAGAGCCTAGGCACTAGAAGCCACACGTGACCCAGCCTGCCAAGGCAGGTGGTGTGCCGTGGGAAGAGTACAGGAATTATTGGGGATTCCACACACTTCCGTGGTTTATGCAGCCTTCGTGAAGCCTAGCCCCTGTATCAGGCCTTTTAGGTGGTGAGGATTTTAATATGCACCGTCTCTCCCATTTCATTTGAATTGAGCTCTCTGGGGTCCAATGTCAGTGGAAGAAACTGGAGTTTGCCCCGGGCAAAACCTTATATCCTGACTGCTGGGCTAGCGGGGCCTAGAGGGAGAAGAGGGGTAACAGGAGGCCAAGGGTAAGTGGTGAGCAGGCCCATGTTAATCAGGGTATGTTAGTCAAACAGAATCACAGAACCATTATGTCATTTTTTTTTAAAATTCCCATACAGCCTCATTTTTTTTCCTGATTTTTTTCTGTCATTCTGTCTCTTTAGTTTCTTAATCTCTCTTTCTTTTTTTCCCTTTTTCTCTTTCTTTTGTTTCCCCCCCCAGAAGCAAACAAACAAACAAACAAACGAATAAACATATTCAGAAGACGGGTTTAAGAACTCTAACCAAGAATAGAGAAACCATACTGAACCACAGCTTGGCTTTGGGCCTCACGGAGTCAAGAAACGATCTTTTTGAATATTCTGATCAGGGGCTTTGAAAACAAGATTTAAAACTTGGGCTCAGAAGAGTATGATTAACTTGGAGCGGATGTAGTTCTAGCCACGTAATTTTAGACCTTCTAATTGGCAGTTTAAAAATAGCAGAGTTGCTGCCTCCTCTCCTGCTTTTTCCCTTTGTTTGCCTCTCGCTTGTGTATTGCATTTAAGGAGTCTCGTGTTGCTGGCAGCCTGGGAGCCCTGAGTCCCTGAGGGGTCTGCCTGCCTCTGCCTTGAAATACCACAAGGGTCATAAAAACTTGTGTTTTCTTAGGAATGCTCTCAGCCTTGGACTCACAGACATAGTCCCCTTCCTTCTCTAATAACCAGGTGCATGAGGGGTATACTTCGAAGATTAAATCCATTTCTGGGCACCTGAAGCTTCCAGCTGAACTGCAACCTTTGCCTGTCTGGTAATAAGTACCTTTAGGATGTCACTGAGTAAAGGAAAACACTAGTTTCAAATAACCCAATTATTTACCAAATTCTTTCCGTATCCGTGTGAGACGGTGTCCAGAAGCTGAAACCCAGGTCTGAGCCACTTAGCTACTGTTTCAGTTGACAGCAAGATAACATATCAGCCTAAGGCAACCCATGATGCCGCAACCCCTTTCCCTGCGCATTTCCAGGGAGCCCTGAGTCCTGTCCCGTCAGGCACGAAGTTGCTCCTCTTTACCTCATTTTGGTGTCTGAGTTTCCCTTCCCGGAGACACTTGCTGTATCACTGAGGAGGGGGGGGGGGGGGGGGCGAGGGTGAAAAAGTGCCCAGACAACCCGAGGCTCTTTGTCCCCTCTGGATGGTTTGGTGGGCCCCGTGCTGGGGGATTCCCAGTGGCAACCACATTCCCTGTGGGATGTGGTTTATCAGCCCTGCTTTGAATTTTATTAACACGGAATCTTGCAGTTTCCTAACCAACGAGGCCACAAAAGCATAAACTATATTAAGTCTATAAATCCCAGAGCGCCAAATCCCTGGAACATCCGGGGTCTGTTCTCTAACCCTTGGTAAGGAATCATCTCCCTGTCTGTCTGCGTGGCAGGCCTTCAGGGTCCAGACAGCACTACTCTTCTCAGGGCACCCTTTTCTGCCTGCTCCTTTCCCCAAGGGGTCTTGCAGCCACCTCTCTCTTTCATCTTAAACCCTCTTAGATTGTACCATTTAAAAAAAAAAAAAAAAAAAAAAAAACAGAAACACAGGGGGGAAAAACCCCACAAAGTTGTCGTTTCCTGCCTGGCTGCTTGCAGCAGGGGACACTTGCCGACATGAGGTTTGTCTTCCGTCCTAAGCTCTCAGAAGCCATTAGGAATAGTGACTGAGGTGCGTGTCCCTCTCCCCACCAGTCTTCTCCAGGCTTCCTCCCCTGGTGCCAGGGAGGGGAGTAACTAACTGTTTACCCGAAACTGGAGGTCAGTCCCTCATTCCCTTTTCCCAGAAGTCATGGTAAGTATGAGAACCTCAGTGCCCCAGGGAGGGGTGAAGAACAAGGCCACCCCCTCCTTCCACAGCCCAGCCCTTACGAATGTCAGCACCGAATGTCATCCAAGGGCCTTGACAAACACCTCTGGAGGAATGAGGTGACCTGTGCTCTGGGAAGTGGGGATGCCTTTTCTGAACATGAAGGATGGTGAAAAACGCACTTAGATGTTTAATTCTGGTGGAGAAGAAGGAACCCTCATGAACCGTTGGTGGGAATGTAAATTAGTAATTCTAAAGTAGTAGTGCATTCTAACGACATTAGTAGTTCTAAAAATAGAACTACCATATGATCCAGTAATTCCACTACTGGGTATTTTCCCAAAGAAAATGAAAACGTTAATTCAAAAGGATAATATGCACCCCTATGTTTATTGCAGCGTTATTTATAGTGGCCAACATATGCAAGCAGCCCAAGGGTCCATTCACAGATGAATGGATAAAGAAGATGTGGTATAGCTGCACAATGAAATATTACTTGGCCATAAAAAAGGTTGAGATCTTGCCACTTGCACAATATGGATGGATCTCAAGGGTATAATGCTAAGTAAGAAAAACAAATACCACATGATTTCCCTCTTAAGTATAACTTAGGAAACAAAACAAAATAAAAAAAAAAAGAGAGAAACAAAATACCAGACTCTTAAATACAGAGACTAGAGAAGGAAATGAAATAAAGGGGACTGAGAGGACACGTATCGGGAAGAGCACTCAATAACGCGTAGAACTGTTGAATCACTACAGTGATACCTGAAACTGACAGGACACTACATGTTAACTATGCTTCAGTTTTTTTAAAAAAGAAAAAAATAAAGAACACATTCAAATGGCTCCTACCGGGGAGAGGCTAGGTGTCACATAGGTGTCACTCTGGGTCTAATAATAGTACTACCTCACAGCTGTTCACATTGGGATTACTAGTTATCTTATGTATTCATACATATTTGCATGTATGTGTACACACATATTACACACATATATATATAATGCATATTATATATGCACAACATGTATGCATGTCTGAAGGTCTATAGGACTGGTGAAAAGGCTTAGGATAGGAGCAGTGTGTCCTGAGAATTATAAAAGTATTTGCTAAATAAATTAACAATGCTTTGAGGTAGGTGCTGCTTTTCTGTCCATCTAAAAGATGCCAAGAGTGGCACAGAGAGGTTGAACAACTCGCCCCCACTCATGCAGCTTGTCAGAGATGGGATTGGAGCCCAGACCCCCATACCCTATAGATACTGTGCTGTGCTGTGCTGGTAAATACTGGAATGAATGAGTAAAAAGACAGGTGAATTGATGACAGCTCCACAAAGGGGCTTATACCGCACTCCACAGCTGGTTGGAAGAAGAGTTGGTCTAAAACTCTTAACTCCTAAAACTGAAGGTTTATGGGGATGGCGAGGAGCCCATAGATTATACGCCCCTTAATGAGAATCAGTCTGAGGAGCCTGTTATGTCCCCGACACTTCCTGACATGAGCTGTGCTGAGGGAGAGAACAAGAATACCAGAAAGGAGAGAAAAGGAGAATGTGGGTGTGCGAGGCTGTGTGTGATGAAGGCAGGCGGGGACTGAGAAGCAGAAGTAGGGACGGTTTGGCCTGCCGGGACAGCTGGGGATAGGTTTGACTTCAGGGAAAACTTCAAAGTTGGAATTTTCTTTTGCTTCAAGTCAGACCTACTCGGAGAAGAGACAGCAGCAGTTGGCCATGACTGAGGGTGGTGATGTCCCGCCTAGCATGTTCTGAGCCTCCTGGAAGAGCACAGACTGCGGGAGAAGGGGAGAAGGGCCGTAGGAATCCCAGCCACTTAGAAGCACCCCACACTCCCTTTGCTGTCTTCACATGATAACTGGTTCTAAAGAAGCAGGGGTAGACAGAGGGACCCACAGACCCACCCAGGGTCTCCTGCACACAACCCACCAAGGGCCTGTACAAAGCTTTGGTGATGAGGATAGTCGCTCTTATCAGTGCTCACTGAACACTGGCTTTACGCTTCAAGTATTTGGGCCCTGTTGCTCTGATATAGTTAATCAAAGCAACACGTATTATGTTAAAAAACATGAATTAGAAAGGGAAAACAATCTGAGGGGTTTGAAGTGGCGGGGGGGTGGGAGGTTGGGCTACCAGGTGGTGGGTATTATAGAGGGCACGGATTACATGGAGCACTGGGTGTGATGAAAAAATAATGAATACCGTTATGCTGAAAAGAAATTAATTTAATTAAAAAAAAAAAAAAAAAGAAAGGGAAAACTCATTTGAGATCATGACTCCAAATGCAGTAGTCAATACAGTCATCTACAAAAAGAGTTTATCAGAGCCGTCTGTAAACAGTTCGCTTCAAGCATATGGTATTTGGGTCTCTTCTAGACACAGCTGAATCTGTCCCAGAGACCTACAGCCCCCAGCATATCCTCCCTCGCAGTCTCTCTGGTTCCAGCTCAGACGATTAAGAAGTCGAGGTCACTCTGCAAGGCATGGCCTGTCCATTTCGAACTCCCAGCCCAACTACGAGCAAGGCGGTATGTGCATGTCTCCAGCCAGATTTCACTGCCACAGGAGGTGAGGGAATCAAAGGCAGGGGGATGGTTTTTAAAAAGCCTGGAGAAATTTATGACTCAATTTAAAACCACTTGTAGTTTATCAAAGCAAAGGAAATGGAATCGCAAGCTCCGGGGCAGGAACAGATTTTCTGTAAGCGAGAAAGAGGAGCCTGTCCTTCTACCCAGTCTTCCATGACAGCAAAATCTTTCCCAAATCCCACACATCTGCCAACAACAAAGCAGTCTCTTCTTGACATGACCAATGATTGTACAGAATTTATAAATGTCAAGTCTACCTTTAGAAACCTTGGCTAATTGGAGCGGCCGCAAGCTTCTTGCGATGGCTCTGTCTATTCTCAGACTTATTTCACTTAGCGTTATGTCTTCAAGTTCTATCGATGTGGTCACAAATGGCAAGATTTCCTTTTTTAAAAAAAAAATTTTTATTTACTTATTTGAGGAGAGAGAAAGAGAGAGAGCATGAGAGGGGAGAGGTCAAAGGGAGAAGCAGACTCCCCGCTGAGTTGGGAGCCCAAGGCAAAACTCCATCCCAGGACTCTGGGATCATGACCCAAGCCAAAGGCAGTGGCTTAACCAGCTGAACACCTAGGCACATGCTTTCCTTCTTTTTTATGGCTAAATTATATTCCACTGATATGTATACCGCATCTACTCTGTCTACTCATCTACCAAAGGACACAGGACATTCAGGTTGTTTCTACATCTTGGCCTCTGTGAATAATACTGCAGTGAACATGGGTGCTCAGATGACACTTGCAGATGCTGATTTCGTTTCCTTCAGTGGGATTTCCTTCATTTCCTTCAGAGTGGGATTGCTGGATCATATCATCATTCGAATTTTAATTTTTTGAAGGTCTTCAATACTGTTTCCCATAATGGCTGTACCAGATAGGCCTTCTTTAACACTTCTGCAAGATATGTTATCCGTAGGATGATACATGAATAAAGGAATAAAACCTGAGATTCATAAGCATCCTTCCACACCCATCTTAAGTGTCTCTTACTCCATAAAATTTCTCCCTTACTCTTTTATCTAAAGAGAGATTACCCTGTCAGTTAGCAATAGCTAGTTCCAGGTACCATACAAAACCTGGTGATTCCTTATCCTGGCTCCAAATCACAGTCACCTGGGCAACTATATAAAAAACACAGATTCCCAAGGCTCTGTCTCAGAGCTTCTTCTTCTTTTTTTTTTTTTCCCCAAAGATTTTATTTATTCATTTGTCATAGAGAGAGAAGCAAGAGCAAGCATAGGCAGACAGAGTGGCAGGCAGAGGCAGAGGGAGAAGCAGGCTCCCTGCCAAGCAAGGAGCCTGATGTGGGACTCGACCCTAGGATGCTGGGATCATGACCTGAGCTGAAGGCAGCTTCTTAACCAACTGAGCCACCCAGGCGTCCCTGTCCCAGAGCTTCTAATTCAGTAAGTCTGGGATGGTGTTACTAAGCCCTCCAGATAAATCTCACATGCCACGAGAGGCAGAGTCCTCTTTTCTTTGTGCCTCTACGTGGCTCCTTGAAGAGCAGTTAAGGAAGCTCCTGGAGCTTGCTCACACACCTCGCCCTGCCAAACCCTGGAGGGTGGGAACTGCCTTTTCTCTTGGCATTTTGTCTGAGGGCCCAGAGCATAGTAGGTGTCGTTATTTATTTTCGACATTGTTGAAGTAAATAAAATGTCTAATGGACCTCTATGGAGTGCTTCTGAGAACTCTAGTACAAAGAAGTTTGTCTTCTCTATTAGGCAACCTGTCTTAAGTTCGAACTCAGGGACTGTGTGCTGTGAAGTGACCAATAAAGGATCTCTAATGAACTTGGTGGTGAGTCACCTTGATAGCCCTGAGATTCTTGAACAGGACCTTCTTTGTTTTTTTCTTTTTTAACAAAATAACATATATACATATAATTGTGATGCCAGTTATCAATGGTGATCATAGAGTTTATTTGGAATAATGCATGTTAAATGCTTAGTGCAGTGCCAGAACAAAATGACGTAACAAGAAATGTTAGGTGGTGCTGCTAATGATATGACAAGTATAATTATAAGAGAAAATCCTCCTTATTAAAAGCAACTTAGAACATATAGAAAAATACACCCTTAGTCTTACCAGTAGAATCAATAACCTTACAGTATAATTTCTTCTGGTTTTTTTCCTAGCATCTATATAACATGTGCTTTTAAAATGTGTAAAGTATATATTGATTAAAGTATGTATTATATGTCTTTGAATGGCCAGTAAATACATGAATAGACGCTCAAAGTCACTAATCATTAAGGAAATGCAAATCAAAATCCCAATGAGATACCATTTCATACCCATTAGGATGGCTAGTCTCAAAAAACCAGGAAATCGCAAGTGTCGGTGAGGATGTGGAGAAATTGGGACCCAAGTACTGCTGGTGGGAATATAAAATGGTATAGCTCTATGGAAAAAAGTAGCCTAGTTTCTCAAAAACTTAAAATGCTCCGGCAATTCCATTTCTGGGTATATACCCAAAAGAATTGAAAGCGGGGTCTTGAAGAGATGTTTGTATACTGGTAAGGGCTGAATCGTGTCCCATCAAAATTCGTATGTTGACACTCGAATCCCCAGTATTATGAGTGTTTGGAAATGGGCCCTTTGGGAGGTAATAAGATCTAGATGAGGTCAGGAAGGAAGTCTCATAGTGAGATTAGTGCCCTTATAAGGGACATTAGAGAGTTTGCCCTCTTCCACTCTCTTCCTCTCTTCTTCTCCCTCTCATTCTCCCTTTCTCTCTCTCCTGTCTCCTGTATGAGGACACAGTGAGAAGATGGCCATATGCAAGCCAGAAGGGCACTTTTATTAGAACCTGTGGGGCATCTGGGTAGCACAATTGGTTAAACGTCCAACTCTTGCTTTGGGCTCAGGTCATGATCTCAGGGTCATGAGATTGAGCCCTGCGTTGGGCTCCAGGTTCAGTGAGGGGTCTGCTTGAGATTCTCTCTCCCTCTGTCCTTATCCCTATCACACACTCTCACTCTCCCTCTCTCTCTCTCTAAATATATAAATAAAATCTTTAAGAACCTGACCAGGTTGGTACCCTGATCTGGGGCTTCCAACATCCAGAACTGTAAGAAAATAAATTTCTCTTGTGTAAGCCACCTACTCTATCATGTTTTGTTAAGGCAACCCAAGCTAATTAAGACATAAATCCATGTTCTTAGCAGCATAAGCAACCCAAGTGCCCACAGGTGAAAGTGATACATACATACAATGGAATATTATTAAGTCTTTAAAAGGAAAGAAATTCTGACATATGCTATGACATGGCTGAACTTTGAGAACCTTATGCTAAATGAAATAAGCCAGGCACAAAAAGACAAATACTATGTGATTTCATGTATGTGAGGTAATTAGAGTAGTCAAAATCATAGGACATAAAATAAAATGATAGCTGTCAGAGGCTGAGGGAGTAGGGAATGGACAGTTATTGTTTAATGGATACAAAACTGCTTTGGCTATTCAGCGTCTTTTGTGGTTCCATGTGAATTTTAGGATTGTTTGTTCCAGCTCTGTGAAAAATGCTGATGTTATTTTGATAGGAATTGCATTAAATGTGGAGAATGCCTTGGGTAGTATAGACATTTTAACGGTATTTGTTCTTCCAATCCATGAGCATGGAATGTTATTCCATTTCTTTGTGTGATCTTCAGTTTCTTTCATAAGTGTTCTGTAGTTTTCAGAATATAGATCTTTTAGTTCTTCGTTTATTCCTAAGTATCTTCTTTTTGGTGCAATTGCAAACGGGATCAATTCCTTGATTTCTTTTTTGAAGCTTCAACCCAAATAGCCAAAGCAATTCTGAAAAATAAAAACAAACTGAAGGCATAATGATGCCAAATTTCAAATTACATGAAAAAGCTATAGTCATTAAGATAGTATGATATTGGCACAAAAACAGACACATAGATCAACAGCACAGAATAGGGAGTCCAGAAATGGACTTGCAACTATACGGTCAACTAATCTTTGACAAAACAGGAGAGAATATCCAAGAGAAAAAAGACAGTCTCTTCAACAAATGTGTTGGGAAATTGGACAGCTACATGCAGAAGAATGAAACTGAACCACTTGTTTCACTATACTAAAACATAAATTTTAAGTGGATAAAAACCTTAATGTGAGTGAGACAGGAAACCTTCAAAATCATAGAGAACACAGGTAGCAATCTCTTTGACCTTGGCCATAGCAACTTCTTATTAGACACATCACCACATGCAATGGAAACAAAAGCAAAAATGAACTATTGGGACATCATCAAGATAAAAATCTTCTACATAGCAAAGGAAACAATCAACAAAACTAAAAGGAAACCTATGGAATGGGAGAAAGTATATGCAAATGACATCTCAGATAAAGGTTTAGTATCCCAAAATCTACAAAGAAGTTATCACACTCAATACCTGCAAAACAAATAACCTAGTTAAGAAATAAGCAGATGATATGAATAGACACTTTTCCAAAAAAGACATTCAGATAGCTAACAGACACATGAAAAGATGTTCAACATCACTTATCATCAGGGAAAGACAAATCAAAACCATGATGAGATACCACCTCACACCTGTCAGGATGGTTAAAATTAATGACACAAGAAACAATAGGCGTTGGTGAGGAAGCAGAGAAAGGGGAACCCTCTTGCACTGTTGGTGGGAATGCAAGCTGGTGTAGTCACTCTGGAAAACAGTATGGAGGTTCCTGAAAAAGTTAAAGACAGAACTACCTTATGGTCAAGCAATTGCATTTCTAGGTATTTATGGAAAGTATACAAAAATGTAGATTCAAAGGGATACATGCACCCCGAGGTTGATAACAGCATTATCAATCATTACCATAGACTGACGAATGGACAAAGCAGATGTGGTGTATGTGCACGTGCATACACACACACACACAGGAATATTACTTGGCCATCAAAAGAATGAAATCTTGCCATTTGCAATGATGTGGATGGAGCTAGAGTGTATTATGCTAAGTGAAAAAGAGAAAGACAAATACCATATATGTGGAATTAAGAAAGAAAACAGATGAACATGTGGAAGGGGGAAAAGAGAAAAAAAAGGAGAAAAGGAAACAAGTCATAAGAGACCCTTAAGCACAGAGAACAAACTGAGAACTGATGGAGGGATGTGTGTTGGGGATGAGCTAGATGGTTGACAGGAAGTAAATAGGACACTTGTGATGAGCCCTGAGTGTTATATATAGGGGATGAATCACCAAATTCTATTCCAGGTACCAATATTGCTCTGTATGTTAACTACCTAAAATTTAAATTAATAATAATAATAATAATAAAATGAAAAATATGAATACAGAAGCTTAGTTTTACAAGGTGAAAAGAGTTCTGGGACATGAGTGGTGGTGATGGCTATGAAGCAATTTAGATGCAGTTAATACCACTAAAAATACTCACTTAAAAATGCTTGGGACCACATGGTTGGCTCAATCATTTAAGCATCTACCTTCAGTTTAGTTCATGATCCTGGGGTCCTGCGATCGAGCCCTGGGTCGGGCTCCCTATCCAGTGCAAAGTCAGCTTCTCTTTCTCCCTCTTCCCCTGCTCATGCTCTCTGTCTCTTTCTCAAATAAATAAATAAAATCTTAAAAAGCTTGAGATGGTAAATATTATTTGTATTTTATCACCATCAAAAAATTTAAAAGGTATATATGTTTTTAAACATTTTAAGCTTCTAGTTTCAACACATTAAATATTTTAAACATATATAAATAATATCACATATTATTATATACAATCTTATGCATAATATAAATAAAAATATATATTTAGAAATAAGTGTATCTAGCTTTGTATCAAGCAGCCCTGTTCCCTGAGATGGTTCCTTATGCCTCATGCCATTTTACTAGCTTCACTGGTTTGGGGTCCATTGGCCACAGCTCCCCTCCCTCAGTGTAGAGAATCTACCCCCCACACTGCAAGGCCAGCCTGAAATGGCAAGTCTGAACTGTTTTCACAGTGATGATAATTGATATGACCAGGAGCTCGAACGGTCTGGTCCTGTCGTGGGGCTCTGCTGAGCTGTGGGTCACTATATGGCCAACGAGAAGGACTTTTTTCCCCTCACGCTGTGACCGTGTTCATTACTGGGCCCTCCCTTCTGCTGCCATTTGGAAAAATGACATGTGGCCTTGGCTTTGTTGCCACACGTTAAGTCTCATCTCACAATGGGCACTTGGTCTGGCGCTATCCTGGGCATTTGAAAGTCACATTGCCATTTTGTATAAGCTGAGACCCATGAATCATGTTCAGCCAAAGGTAAAAATTTACATTTCAATGATCAGCAAGTTTTAGTACATATAAGAAAGCGGCTAGAGATGTTCAGCCCGCATACACAGGTTTTGTTAATGAATCTGGCAGAAGGGGCTGCATTCCTAAGCTAAGTATTAGAACAAAAGGGACCTGTTTTCCTATGTAATGAATTGCTGAGAAATTATTCAAAATGTGACTTAAAAAGCCACTTGCCAGAGAGCTCAATTCTCTGAGTCATGAATTAGATAATGGGCTTTTATAAACCCACAGAGGGAAACCCTCTGAGGATTTATGTGGGTGAGGAGAGAATGTCTGTCGAAAGCTGCCACCTTCTCCCAAATGCCCCTGCCCAAGACAGAAGCTCAGAGATCTTGCCCGCAAATGTCAAGGCCAACTGTACCAGCAGCAAGAGTGGGTGGGATCAGCCATGCTTGTCCTGAGCCCTTGCCTCAGCTTGCAGCCACAGCAGATCTCAGCAGACTGTAGCAGGCCCCCGGTGCTGGCCCCACCAGCAGGGCAGAACGAATGGTCCGGAGCACCGGGAAGGCTGCCTCCCCAGCACCATCCCCTTCCCACGTATGTGGTCCCTGCCCCCAACCCCAGCCCTAATTCAGATGATAAGACCTGAGCCTCCCATGAGACTAAGGCTCTAGCTCTTAAGTACATATGGAGGGGTGTTTGAAGATGAGCCCACAGAGCCACAGTCTGGTCACACAACAGGGACACAGTCCCCTTCAAAAGAAGAGCTCTGAGAGCGAAGGAGGCAGTGACCAGTGAAGAGGATCTCAGACCAACAGTAGAGCTCCACGATGTCTTCTCATCAAGTCTTCCCTAAAGTCGAGGACACTTGGGAGGACACAGCGCTATACAAAGCATTCTCTTCTTTTTTTTTCCCTTCACCTAAATGTTCTCTGATACAAGAGATACAAACTCTGTTTCTACCCACCCAGGAAACCTTGCCTTGCTTAACTTTGATTATGTCTTAGGAGAGCCTCCTGTTTTGACCTGAGTAGAGCAGATTTGACTCTGCCTTGTGCCCGCTACCTGCTCTGACTGTGTGTGCCCTTGGACCACCAGCTTGGAGGTCTGGCCTGGCTCCTGATAATCACTTGGCCATGAGAACAACCTGGGTGTGACATCTGTCAGCCCAATGATGGCCAAGATAATCTGGCAACACCTACCCTTTCTGATTCCCAGGAGGTTCCAAAACTGATTTTGCCGTCTCATATAAGATGAGTGGTCACAGAAACCACAAAGGGTTTCCTCTATAACCTAAGTTTACATGCCTTTTGAGAGGGAAATAAACACATAAGGGGCAAGAGGGTTTTCCTTAGATCAGAGCCAGAAAGATACAGTGGGTGAGAATGCCCTCAATTAGTACATCAGACCACCCACCACACAAATTTAAAAAAGAACAAAACCCCTTCTAGATAGTACTGGGCCTGGAAATGTCATTATTCTGGGGGTGAAAAGCCCCATGTTTCTAATTCCAAAAGCTCTCTTATCTCTCCAAGAACTCCAAAGTTCAATAAAATGTAGACCTCACATCACTCCTGGGAGCTAGAAAGGCAGATGACTATTAATAAGAGTTTTTGTGGCTCCTGGAGGTGTAGGCAGGAGCTGGCTGGCTGGTTTGGTTAGAACACTGCAGTGAGCCGACCAAGCTCACACAATCAGATGGCCCCAGCCTGCATTCTTCCCATTTGTAGCCGCACCTGTGGTATGGTACTTGTTTGGTGGATGGTCTCACTGAGAGATGAGTGTCTGTTTGTCATTCCTCTTTTTTTTTTTTTTTTAAGATTTATTTATTTACTTTAGAGAGAGAGAGCATAGTAGGGAGGAGCAGACGGAAGGGGAGTGAGAGTCTTAAGCAGAGTTCATGCTGAGTAAAGAGCCCGACTAAAGGCTTGATCCCAGGATCCTGAGATTACCACTTGAGCCAAAACCAAGAGTCAGACGCTTAATCCAATTGCACCAGCCAGGCGCCCCATGTTATTCCTCCTTTAATTCAGTAAGTCTGTACTGAATCCAATGCCTAGCACTATAGTAGGTGGTTCAAGATACAAAAGATTAAGAGCAAGTTTATAAACTAGTTGAGAATTGCCTCAAATTTATCTTTATCCTCCTCATTGGAAGGTTCTGGCAGCTAACTTTAACCAGTAAACTCAGCGCCAGGTTTCTCAACTATTGTAATTCAAGTCTCAAGGTAGATGCACTTCCACACCCTCCAGTCATTGTAATCTGAGGAGCAGCTGACAGTTGCATGTCCCAGATCAAAGCCATGTCCACCCCCCCACCCCCACAACCAGCTCTGTCTCCATAATTGTGCTATTATTGCATTTGTTTCTTGATGTATACCTGAGGTTCCCTGCTGGGGGTAAAAGGTTTTGTTATTGTTGTTGCTGCTGTTGTTGTTGTTGTAATGTTAAACCACTTGTCCAAGTCCGAGTCCACCTAGCTTTTGCCAGTACCTATTCTTGTGGGAAGAACACCCATCTCTCAGTAACCACTATTGCTCTGTGGAGCCCTGTCCCACACCTGAGACTTGGACATGGTCATCTGTTGACCTGCATACTGTTGGTTGTCTTATGCAGCTTACCACATCCGGAGCACATAGCTATTGATGCCATTTGGTCAAGGCTAAGGGCACCATTTCCATTTAGATGACTGGCCAACGATCCTTCTTGATCCATCCTTGCTTCTGCCATGTTCTGGCCTCTTTTGTCTGCCTGGCTCCCATTGAAGTCCCTGTTTGAACTGGAGCTGAAACTCCAGAGATAGGAAAACCTGCGATACACAAACTATTGGGTGGTAGAGTTTCTATGCTAGTTGTCAGTACCATTCCTTTCACATCACAGTAGCATCCAGGCTCATGATCTCTCAAAGCACTTCCTAAATCCACGCAGTTTTACTCTCTACCTTGTTATCCCCAAATCATTTAAACCCAGCTCTTCTGTATTGGGTTTAAGCAAAGAATTATGAAGTCCCCATTGCTGCACAGCCTCAGTCCTCTCAATCATCCCTCTGTAGGTTGAAAAGCACAAAGTCTGGAAAAGACATTAGGAGGCGAGAAAACCGTATAAAAAATAAGTATTAGGGGCAGCTAGGTGGCTCAGATGTTTAAGCGTCTGCCTTCAGCTCAGGTCATGATGCCAGGGTCCTGGGATCAAATCCCACATTGGGTTCCCTGCTCAACGGGGAGGCTGCTTCTGCCTCTCTCCCTGACCCTTCCCCCAATTGTGCTCTCTCTCTCAAATTAATATATAAAACCTTTTAAAAAAAGTAAGTATTTAGCTTTACCACAGGTTAGTGGTAGAATAGAATCAGCTGTAAAATATGGTACAATGAGAAGTCTGAGACCTGGACAGCATCCAAAGATGTTGAAAGTAACACATTATTTGTCCTTATTTTCAGGGTTGTTGTATTGCCATGTCGTAATATCTGATACATTTCCTTTCGAAGTATGCTCTTTTCTGGTGATAAAATCCATCCTTTTTCTTTCTCATTCTTCTCTTGTGCTCTGCTCATGCAGTACCCCTGGCTAAAAGACATTGCTAATCAGAACACTTTGTCCTCTAGCTATGGATTTATGCACAGGGGAGCACATGTCTTAAGCCAAAAAAATTAGAGGCAGCCCATTTTGGGATCATAATGCTAACATGAAAGACTGTGGGAACCTTTAACTGCCGGGAGCTGTTTTGTCCACCATACAGAGAAATCTTGCCACCGCAGAGGAGAGCAGGCCTTAAAATGTCAAGAAAGAGATTTCTGATGACCGCTTGACCCAAGCCATGTCGGAAGCCAGCAGACCTATGTCCCATGGACTATTTGGTGGCATGAACAAAGAAAGGATTCTTTTGTTAAGTTAGCTTGAATGAAATTTCTCTCATTTTAAATCAAAACATTCCTGACAAGTATCCACCTTATTTGTAGGATGATGAGGCTGGAATCTGGACACAGAGGACATTATGGGGACACAAGTGGTGGGTTCCATATATCCAGCAACCAGAGAACACATTTGCAGTAAGTAACACAGAAGGCGTTTCACAGCAACTAATGGGGTCTAGTTTTAAAAGTATTTCTTCTTTTTCACCGGGAATTTGATATTTGAAAATAAAAGATCTGTTATACTGTAGAGGTCCAGATAGTTATGACATATAAACCAGAGTTTTCAAACAGGCTGGCCAAAGTCATTGGAAACTGCTGCATGATCAAGCAAACTTGAGGGAAACCCAACAGCTTTTCAAGCATGGAACTAGAGTGGAATGAATCAAATGACAAATCTCTCTGCCCTTCCACTTTGTCATGAAAATACTAAGTGCTAAACCTTAATCATGAAAATGGGCGTGTCATGATGCGTAATTTATATTAGGGATGGACTACTTTTCAGGCACCATGAATTGATTCCCTAGAACAGAAAAAGCTAAAGTAACAATGGTTTGAACAGGACAGGAGCTCATGTCTATCTCAAGTGAAAGACGTCTGAAAGCAAAGAGGCCAGACCTTCTCTGGGGCTCTCCTAAGTCATCAGAGACCCAGGCACCTCCCAGCTCTCTGCTTGCCCTTCCTCAAGTTCTGAGATGGCCTCTCAATCTCCAGCCATCATATCCTTGCCACAGGCAGCTACATGAATATATGGACAAAGAACATACCCGTCCTTTAAAGAGACTGCTCAGAAGTCCCATGGACCTCCCAGGCCAAAACTCAGTCACATGGTCTCTCTTCTTTCAATTGGGTGGCAATATGCCTAGCTAAAGATCAGGGATTCTATTACTTAGGAAAGGGGGAGAGTGGATCTGGGGAGGGGGGTGGGCAACAGAGTGGGGTGGGAATTCAGGGAGCTTACATCTTTCAAGACTCACAGATGACCTGTGTTGCTTAAACTTGGTATGTCTGAAAGGAAGCTATTGAATTGTTCGTGATGAAGGATATTTGGGCTCTTAACTTTTTGGAAAACCGTTGTGTCCCAGCTTTCTCCGCTTTTCCTTTTATAAAAATCAGGTCCCCAAAATGCACACAAAAACTAAATGTTTCCATTACTCATGGATTTTTACTTATTGCATGAGCTAGGTTACTCATATGTCTGCAGACGATAGGTTTAAGTCAAGATTTTAATGATAAACATTAAATAGGAGTATATTATTTCTTCTCTTACTATGCATATTTTCTAGTTCTTCCCTCTCTGCCCCACCCCGCAAAAGACTTCAAAGATTCTTCATTTGGTTTAAACATTTGGATGATGGCAGGAAAAGGACTAATACCATTTGGAAGAGGTAGACATAAAATTTTTTCTCAGCTGTTCATTGTTTATCAACCACGGCCATCACCTCTTTACCCCTCTCCAGCCTTCGAAAATCTATAAGGCACTCTGCAGGAAAAAAAGTCCCTTCATGGAACTGTGTGTGAATTCTGGTAGGGGACTGTTTGCCTGGCTGCTGATTGGTGAGAGAAGGATCAAAGCGATTATGTAGAGACCTCCAGTCAAGACGTCATGGTAGGTTTTTGTATGTTAATCATACCTTAGTAATGTGGCTTTAAAAAAATCCAAAGGAATCTAAACAACATGGTAGTCTGATACTCAACATTATCCACTTAAACAAATACATGGATGTGTTATGTATAAAAAAAAATCCTAATATCTCAAATGTATAACAAAGATAAATACAAGAATGAGAAAAATACATAAGCCCAGTTTCAAAAATTGGTAATTTTTTCAGTGTCCCCCCCCCAAATTTACCTTAATGTGGTGTTTTTGTTTAAAAGCCTTATACTTAGGGATGCCTGGGTGGCTCAGTGAGTTAAGCGGCTGCTTTCAGCTCGGATCATGAGTTCAGGGTCCTGAGATCAAGTCCCTCCTGGGGTGGGGGAGGAACCTGCTTCTCCCTCTGCCTCCTGCTCCCCCTGCTTGTGCATTCTTTCTACCTCTGACAGATAAATAAAATTAAAATAAATAAATAAAATAAAAATCTTATATTTATTACTCCATTATACTTTGTAACCAAAAGTTGCATATACATAGAAATTTAACTTTTTAAATTCCCTGTGACCCAGGCCATAAATGACAAAACAGCTTCTGGATTGGTTATAAATTTTAGCAATATCAAGTTAGTATGAAATAACAAGCATCTGTTACAAAGTTTGGTAATCAAATTAAAAAGTAAAATTTTATTGGAAATTTATCTCAATATGGATAAGGATTTTAAAATTTTTCATTTCATTCATGTATCAGTGGATAGATATATTTATTGCTAAAATAGGTGAGTTTTCCGCATCACTTCCATTGCCATTACTGCTCTTGCCACTGGGAGCTGAGGAATAATATTAGCATGATACAGCCATTATCCACACAGCCTGTGGGGTGAATCTACTGAGTTTGCATCTCAACTCTGTGACTTACTGCTCTGTGAATTTGGATGAATAGTCAACCTCTCTGGGATTCCTTTTTCATCAATAAATTAGCTGTCATAGTAAAGCCTACCTTACAGGGTTGTTGTGAGTATGGATTGAGTGTGTGTAAAGCGCATAAACCCATCCCCGACATTTAACAAATATCTGAAAATATTTAAGCAAAATGCTAAGTAAAAAGATGAAATAGAAAGTTTTGCTATAGCGTAGTTCCAAATTGCGTTCGTTCCTCTGAGCTATTTGAAAAAAAAAAAAAATGACGTGATCTGTTTTCCAAAATTATTTCTGATAGTATATCCAGTGACAATTCCTCCTTCATTTCTGTAAATGGAAAGAATTAGAAATTACCTGACTTGAGGAAGGAGTTGTTAGTCAGTCATCTGACTCATTTACCTTTTCAGTGTCTGCACTAATGTTTCTAAAGTTCATTTGCTTGGTGACCCCAAGGTTTTTATTCCCCTGGGCATCAAAGTAGAGCTCTACATGGAAAATTAATAGGGCCTCTTTTTCTTTCAGCAGCAAAGGTAGACTATGAAATGAATTATCTGTCTGAAGGCAAGATCCTGAGATCGGTCTCAGATAGGGGCACCCGGAAACTCAGTGGTCTTCTCGTTGGTAGTGTGTTGGGGATGTCCTGGGACTTCTAGCAGCTACGGCCCTGTTGGAGATCTCTGATAAGTTGCAGGCCCAGGAGTGATGGCAGCAGCCTGGGGTCCAGTTTCTTCTACTCCCAGGGAAGCAATAGGACTCACCTAGTTTCTCAATGGCCTGGAGAGTTTAGGTGCTAACATTTAGCCTACAGTTTGGAGTAGGAGGAGCCAAAATGAGAAGCCAGTTTTTGCAGAACCGGTAAGATAAGTGTACAAAGGGATCCAGAAGCAGGAATTGCTGAGACTTACCCCCTCAGCAGATCTAGTCAAAGGCCCTCAATGCTTTCTCATGAGGGGATTTTTTTCTCATGCTCTTCCTCTTAGCTGTAGGAAACTGGCTTTTGCTTGCTAGCAGAAATGCTGCTTGCTTTAGGCTTGGGGGCTCTGCAAACATCTTGACTCATAGGCTGGAGCAGCCTGGCAGTAGGTAAATGTGGGAACTTGGGGAGAAGGGTCAGGTGGGCCCGACATTGGACTGTGCCCTCTCAGTGAGGCACCTTGTGAGGCACTTGGGTTTCCACTGTTAGCGCCCACAAAGGCACCAAGACCAGAAGAAAAATCCTGACTGTGGCTGAGGATTCTTTAGCCTAAACTGAGGGTTGGGTTCACATCAGAGACATGACTTTCCCTCCTTTACCTATAATATAAATTATGAATCTCCCCTATGTATTGCTTGGAAATGGGATTTGTACTGTTTTCCTTCATGTGATTTTTACCCCTACAAGTGAATGCAGTGCAATAGCCAGTGATTTTTTATATTACCAGTTACTAAAAAATATTCCAGATCACAGCTGGCTAGGAAATGCTCCTGTGCTTTCTCGAGGTATGGGTGGGTGTGGTGGTGTGCATGTACACTCAGCCTGGGCAGCGAGGGCCCAGCAACACACCACCAGCCACACCACACGTTGGCAGTATATCTCGTGATCCGAGCTTCTCGTGGGTTATTATTCCATTTTGCTGTCCTCTTTTTTGGGAAGCGGGGGGGCTCTGGGAGGGAAGAAGTACGTGGAGAACCAAGACATTTGTTGAAATTCCATGTGGTTGTGAGAAGCTTTGCGAAGTCTTAGATGCTTTATACAATTTAATAAAGGCATTCTGTATGCAACAACCAGTAGACCCCTCCCATAGAAAGAAAACATGGGAAATGATAAAAGGAAAAAAAAAGTTGGGCTTCAAAAGACCCTTGGAGATTATTTATAGAAACAGCCTCAGACAATGAGAACTGACAAAATTATTTTCCAGTGTTAGATAGTCTGGTATCACTGACGGAACTTTCCATCTGATTAAAAATAATTATTGCTGGCATTAAATCCAGTTGGAATCACCCCGCACGATTTATCTTCTATGTCATGCTGCTACCATATGCCCGACATTGTGGAGCAGAAACATTCTCTTTCATTCTGATAAATAGTACTTTGTAAATATTTAGAGACGGAAGCACTGGATCGCTGAGCCGTTCTGACAGGGAACATGTGCAAACGAGCCAGTTACTCATGTTCCTGACAGAGACTCTGTTTGAGGGGTAGGGCCCCGAAGCATTGCTGGAGCCAGGTATGCCTTTCCCGGGAGTCTTGTTCACAAATGACAGCTATTGGAGCCGCGTGGCGGGGCTCTTCGGCGTGAGCTATGCTTTCCAACAGTGCACACAACACTTCGGAGTAAGACATCTTGCTGTCTGGCTGGTGCCGTATCCGTTGATAAACAGCCCTAGTTATTAAACGGGCTTTTTCTGGATCACTTGATTCAAGGAAGAAATCATACTTAGTGTGACCTTATTTGGAGAAAGGGACCTTACAGAGGTGATCAGGTGAAAATGAGGTCGGTAGGGTGGGTCCCTAATCCACCCCAGTCTTTACAAAAGGGGGAAATTTGGACACAGAGACAAACATAGAGGTAAGACAATGTGAAGATACATAGAAGACTGTCACCTGTGAGCCCAGAAGAAAGGCCTAGAACAGCTTTTCCCCTCACAGCCCTTGCCCAACCCAGCCAATGTCTTGATGTGGGATTTCTGATCTCCGAAACTGTGAGGTAATGAATTTCTGTTGCTGGAGCCACACAGTCTGTGATTCTTTGTTACAGCAGCCTTAGCAAATGCATACAGAAAGAAACCACGCCCAGTGCTCTTTGGGGTGGGGGGAGGATTCTGTTTGGGGAATTTGAGTTTCTTAAAAGAGAGGGACTTCTACTTTACTCTTCAGGTAGGAGCTGTTTGGAGGAATCCCTGTTCCTCTCTCCCCTCCTGTGAGAAGGAGTAGCTCATGGAATCACCGACATTGGGATGCAGGTCCCTAACTGTGGGCCCAGCATATGGCACCTTGCTCTCTCGGGGACTGTCATGCCTCCAAACTCCACCTCCTCTCCATCTACTCTGCTTCCTTGCAGCAAACTGTCCAAGCCTAGCTGCGCACTCCCGGTGGTTGGGAGCCCTTCCTCCTGGGCTTTACTTGGGCTCCATTTGAATGGAAAGCATCAGAAGTACATCAGTCTCAGGCCCAAGCTGTCTCTCTGTCTTGCATCTGCAGTGACAATGCTGGTGGTCTGACATCTGTTGTCTTCGTCCCTTGTGAGGATACTCTGTTGTCCAGGACTGTAGCACCTGGGATAGACTCCTTAGAGTTTACTTGATATAATATTAGTTTGTGGGGGGTCCTTGACTCTTGTAAGGAGTAGAATTGGACCACGATACTCAACCTCATAGTTTGTGTATGGGTGTGCCTTCCTCAGAATTGGAACTGTTAGAAAAACATAATAGTAGTGATTTCAGCATTTAGTTACCATTGGATTTGAGTTGGAAATTTCTGTTCATGCCATTTATGAACATCTGACACGTGCCCCAAAGTGAGGAAACTTGCCAGATCAGCATTTCTCTGTAATTGTTGATGCTTCAATTAGCCTATAGAAAATCATTCTCTAACTATGTCTAGACCATTTCCAATGCACTTTTAAAAAAAGGAATATCTCGGGGAGCCTGGGTGGCTCAGTGGGTTAAGCCTCTGCCTTCGGCTCAGGTCATAATCTCAGGTCATAATCTCAGAGTCCTGGGATCGAGCCCCTCATCGGGCTCTCTGCTCAGTGGGGAGCCTGCTTTCCCTCTCTCTCTGCCTGCTTCTCTGCCTACTTGTGATCTCTCTCTGTGTGTCAAATAAATAAATAAAATCTTAAAAAAAAAAAAAAGGAATATCTCAGCTGCCCCATTCTTCCCCCATTCTGAAATCTGTAGCTTTAAATATAGCATCTATCAGGAGCAAGGATGAATATCTTAGGACATATGTCTTACCTTACATTGTTAAAAATCATTTATCCATCTTGAATACATCTCTACATCTCCCCAGATATTAACCATGTGTTATTTATCTGGGTGAAAGAAGTTTTTCTACTCAGCAAAGTCAGGATCTAGTAGCTCTCTGATATAGAAAATGAATTGTGCATAAAATAATGTCAGTTGTCATTAGAAACAAAGAGCAAGAGGAAGAAAAAGAAGGAAAATGTAGGACAGAGGAGCAAATTCACTGTTGTTCAAGTGCCCAGAAAAGATGCTATAAGGAGTTAGAGAGCCTCCTTTTCTTGTCCTGGAATGGATGGACCAGAGACCAGCCATGCAGTCAGACGGGGGTGGGGTGCAGTGGGAAGAAGGAGTGTGGGGAGAGGAAGAAGGAGATAAGGAGTGGTTGCTAGCAAAGTGTGGAGACACAGAGATAAAGAAGTAGAGGAAAGTATGTGTCTGCATATATCTTCTCCTGATTGAATGTACACGGTTAAATTAAACACCAGGGCTTTTCTAAAGACTCACCAATTCCTATAGTTAAATACTAGACAATGGTATTTTAAAATAGCATTTATGTAGAATATAGGTCCATAGTTCTTTATCCTTCTTTAAATAAGAACCACTTTACATAGAAGAATTCAGGTTTTGCAAGTGATGCACACAGATGGTCCAGGTTGACATGTCTTTTGGAAAAGAGCAGATTCAGCATTTTTCATTAACTGGTAAGGAGGAAAAGGTGTTTAACTCTGAGTAGCAAAAACAGTACGTGCCCAAGGACTACAGTCCACCATTGTTACTAAAGGATGAATGTGTAATTTATTTCCTATCCATGGGCTGCATTTTCTGGTTTTGACTATGGTGGACTATGACAGGGGCAGAGGAATACTGGAGGAACCCATGTTCACCCTGACTTCCAAGGAATATGGCATGGCAAGAAGTGGAAATGGATTGTCACATCCATGACACTCCAGAGTACAGCTCAAGGGGGGGAGGGGTTGATGTGTAATGATAATGATAAATTAAACGTGCAGCTCCAGCTTAAATGAGTCTAATGACAAGTGTTGGAGACTCTTCAGAAATAGATATGGACAGTTTTTGCTTAGAGCTTGGGTGCCATCCCAAATATATGGTTAATAACCTGTGGCTTTCATGCTTTTTGGAGAAGTGCCAAAGTATTCTATCTCCAAGGAATGGTGTGTCTCATCTTCATGTTTTTGTATACACCATCAGAATGTTGCCCACTGCCTGCTTTGACTTTCTCAATTTTATGTGATCTTCAAGGATTTTATAAAATCTCATCTTTTCCCATGAAATTTCTTGGCTTGCCCAGGCAGTGATGATTTTAATGTAATCCCATAAAGCTTAGTATATATATTGTCTATAGCTGGTATGAATTTTGCTTCACTACCATGCTGGGTTGATTAAAAAAATCCGAGTAATGAATTCATCCCAAACATTAAATTAGATGACTTGGAAGTCCACTGGCCAGGATGACAAAAAAAATCAGTCTCGGTTCTTACTGGGATTTGCCACCCCACCCCATTACTCAAAAGCCCCGTGGGTCTTACAGAATCTAGCATAGTCTGCCTTTTGTCCTTATTTGGGACTTCTGAGATGTTCCTTGTCCCACTCAGTTCTGCCTTCCACGCCACTTGGGGCATGGAGGCCTCTGAAAAGGCTGGGAGATCTAGAATACAGGGCAGAACCTTCCCTTAAAAACAGAACTCTACCATTCTCCTCTTAGTTTTATCCACCTCCACATGATGCTAAAAAGGTTAAGCCTTGAAAACCCTGGGATTTACAAACTTCAATCCATTCTACTCTCAAGGAATCCTGTACCCTGGCTCCCTGTCTCATTTCTACCTCTACCCCTCCAAATATTTCCTAGTAATCTCTGCCCCACCCCCTGGCAAAGCCCATGTACCTGTGTTTCAGTGAGCCTTTAGAAATACATCTTGAGGAGGGGGTTTGGGGGGCAGGGTTGCTGATACCTGTCATTTCTCTTTTACTTACTCACCCAATTATGCTCTCATTTGGCATTCACCATATAGGGCTTTGTAGTTACTACTTGTTGACCTTTTTCAAGTCTGTGTCTCACCTACGCAACTAGATTATAAATTTCTGCCTACACTGACCATACACCAGAAGTCTCTATAATCCGTACAGTGCCAGGGATATAATGGTTTATTTTTATTAATAGATGAAGAAACACAGTTGGTGGGGTGTTTTTTGTTTTTGTTTTTGTTTTTGTTTTCCTATCTATTTTCTCTTTGCTGAATCTGGTAGGTTTTCTTGTAGGACCTTTTGAAAGGTGAAAGAAATTCACTATAACCACTAAACGTGATTTATATTTTAGGACCTTGTTCAAACACCATCCCTTCAATGTAGCCTTCCCTGAATTCTCTAAATAAGAGTAATTATTTTTTCTCTAAGTTTATAAAATATTTTAACCCATTCTCTCCTTTTCTTGGTCTAGATTTCTGGATATTGAGAAAATTGTGAATGGGGTGGCTCAGGGCTCCGATTCTGGAACCAAATCACTTGGGTCCAAAATCTAGGTATGTTGCTTCCTAGGTTTGTGACTTCGGACAGGTTTTCTCATTTGGAAAACAATAATAACTGTAGCAATCTCCTGTTAAGTATTAGGTGAGTTTATACACAGAAACCACTTGGGACAGAGTGAGTATTCGGTATGCCTTGGCCATTAATATATGCTGATTTGGCTCACAGTGGTTCAGCATTAATTTAGAAATCTCTAATCATAGTAGTAATGTGATAATAACATGGAGTGAATGGAAGGAAAAGAGATATATACTAATAAAAATGGATTTTTAAAAGAAATCACTGATTGAACATACACAGTAATCAAAACTAACAGATAAAATGTTTCCTCAATGAGCACCTTTGATGATCTGCTTCAAAGAGGGAAATTATCTGTAGTTAGCATATCTGTTTTTGCAAAGAGTGCTTCTAAAGTGTCTGAGTGTTGAAAACAATTTGCTCTGCCCAGCACTCAAAAGACTTAACAGCTTTATGTAATCATGGATGCTAGATACATGTACATTTCACGAACCAAATAAAGGTGTGGTTCTACATTGAAAAAAAGAAGTTACCATATTATTTTAAATGAGCCAGGTTAGGTAATGTCTGATGGATAACAAACAATAATTTGTCTCAACTCAATGAGGCTTTCCCACTTGGTGATCGTTTATCTAAAGATACCAAATACAAATGACCTGGAATGCTTTTAGGAACTGAATCAGCCCAGTTTTTCTAAAGATGATAGAGATGTAGTTTAGATTGAGGCTCTTTGGGGAAAAAAATAAAATAAAATAAAATAAAATAAAATAAAAGGCTGAGATGGAGATTTGTTTGAAGGAGGTTTATTGGGGGGTGCTCTGAGAAACTTCCTGGAAGGAAGTGAGGGGAGTTGAACTGGGGTGTGTGTGGGGGGGTGAATTTTGATGAAGTTGCCACAGAGATCTGTTTTGATCCCATAGGAGTAGCTTTGCGCAGTGGCAGTATCGTAGCCAATGAGGTTTATCCGAGGCGCGATTATTGCTAATTGATCCCATAGGAGCTTATCCAAAATTGAGGCAAGGGTCTAGGCTTTTGTATGACCAACAAAAGCACACACACACACACACACACACTGACCAGCTTGGGAAAGGAAGGGACAGTTAACACTGTGCAGTGTAGCTCTTGTTAACTATTGGCAAATTGCAGAGGGTAACTTAACTGTGACGCTTCATCAGCCACTCCAGAGAACTGAGGGAAGGAATGTCTAGATGCTAAAATCAGGATCTGGGTGTAACACCATAGCATCTAATACACCACACCAGTGAGACAACAAATCATATGAAGTGGTTTTAAAGTTTATTTTAGTGCTGAACAAGTTACCCATGTCTTCCTTGCCCAGGGTTCTCATGTGGAAATTGGAGGTGCTCTATGAGAAGTGGCCCAGATGGATCTTAGAAGAAAAGAGTCAACTAAATCTGCCTTAGAACATTCATTGACAGCCCATTATCAAGGTTTATACTATTTTAATTAAACATGCTCCCAACACCTGGTGATTTTAGCCCTAGGACCAAAAGAACAGCTCATCCCTCCCTCGCCTATCGAATTTACTTTGATTCTTTGTGGCGCAAAAGTAGGAGTGGGGGGTGGGGAGGTCAGTCTGGCCATTTTGTGGATGATGAAATTCATAGAATATTCTTCGTCACCATCAGATCTATACTGAAAATGAGGAAAACGGAAGGATTCTGCCTCTGTGCTGGGAACTTGTACACATCTTACTCTCTCATGGTGTCATAATACAGTGCATTTATTTTAAATTTGATTAAAACCCAGGAGTGAACAATGCATATTAGTTGATCCATGCATTTCAGCGAACAATAAATTTGAGTCCCTGGATTGATTTCTCTTTGCAAGCCAATAAAGTAAGTAGACCTTGCATTATTTATCACTGGTCATCCAATGTAATGTTTAAGTCAACAGAACCACTCTGCTTTCTATGTTTCCTCAGGGAGGGTAGCAGGCTTATTTAGGGGAGATCAGGAAATAGCATCAGAGCTTTACTCTGAATCTTTCAAAACTCAGCAAAAGGGCCTCCAGAACTTTCTTTTTTCTTTCTTGAGCACACATGTGGATAAGGACAGACAGTTCATCTGTAGCCTTAGAAAGATGATAATAGACCAAAATGAAACCCAAGTATATTTTTACCCATCAGATGAGTCATTTTTCCTGTAAGGTTAATGATCATTAATGACTTTAATTAGGGAGTCAGCCAAATTATTTATCTTGGAAAACGTGTATCCATGTGGTTTGCACTATTGGATTTTAGCTCTCTGCTGTGATGGCGCCCTTTCAAAACACCCTATTAATGTGAAATCTCATTGGTGCTGTCTGCTTAGGTTGTAGTACTAGGGGCATATTTTACAGCGACAGTGGCGAGGTTTAGCCTGGCATTTAACTAACTGTGGGGCTAGAATTATTGTTGTTCATCTGAGTTTCCAACTTGGAATTTGTAAGATAAATGAGCCAGTTGCATCTATTCTCTAGCAATTAACTGGTAATTGGGGCATTTAATCAGAATACTGACTTGAAGGACTTGAGCCTGATTAGATGCTGTTGGCATGAACAAAAGATCCAAATCCTAGTTTATCTCATTCATGTGCTATATTCACACCTTACGTCCAGATCAAACCCAGATCCAAATAAATGAATACTGATGAAAATGCTTTATGGAGGTGAAATAGATTTAGAAGCCAAGCTTCTTCAAAATACCTAGGTTAATAATATTCTTTCTAGGGCTGCCTAGGTGGCTCAGTGGGTTAAGCTTCAGCTCAGGTTATGATCTCAGAGTCCTGGGATCGAATCCCCACATTGGGCTCTCTGCTCAGCGGGGAACTTGCTTCCCCCACCCTCTCTCTACCTGCCCCTCTGTCTACTAGTGATCTCTCTCTCTCTGTCAAATAAATAAATAAAGTCTTTTATAAAAAAAATAATAAGGTCCTCGAAACCAGGGTGGCTGCCTCACTTTCCACGTGGCTGGCCCTTCAGCCGGGGACCAGGACCCTGCGTGTTTTCTGTACCTCTGTGTCTCTGGCCACCTGCTCCACGATACCAAGCCCACATACAGCAGAGAGAACACCCAGATATAAAAGACTGCTGAGAAGAAAGGCATTACCTTCCAGGGTGGAGAAAATGACTGTTGACCAAGATTGGCCAAGTGTTTATCCTGTTGCAACACCATTTAAACCCTCTGCTGTACCTCTTCCCATTCGAATGGGCTATCCAGTAAAAAGGGCAGTGCGCATGGCAAAGGAGGGAAATCTAGAACTATTAAAGATCCCCAATTTTCTGCATTTAACTCCTGAAGCAATTAAAAAGCACCGTAAAACTCTTAAAGATTTCTACACTGATTGGCCAGCTGCACTGGACAGTGATGAGAAATGTGAGAAGCATTTTCCCATTGAAATGGACACAACTGATTAAGTTTCAGTAGGACCATCTATTTGAAACCCCAAAGCATGAGTAGAAACCTTAAGGGTTAAACTTTCCAGTTTAAATTTAGATGATCATGCAAAGAAGAAACCCATTAAACTTGTGGGAGAGCGATACTGCAAGACTACAGATGTACTTACCATCAAAACAAACAGGTGCCCTTTAAAGAGACAGAATTATGAGTATGCACTATATCTGCTAACAGTTTTATACCATGAGTCTTGGAAAACTGAAGAATGGGAGAAAGATAAGATTGAAGCAGACATGGAAGAGTACGTATGGAACAGTAGCTCCTCTGAAAAAAATATCCTGGAAACACTTCTCCAAATGAAAGCTGCTGAGAAAAATCTGCAAGTAAATAAAGAAGAGCTCCTTGCTACGAAAGAAGTTGAAGAGTACAAAAAGTCTGTTGTTAATCTTAAGAATGAAGGGGACAATGAAAATACCCTTTCTCAGTACAAAGAATCCGTGAAGAAACTATTAAATCTAATGTGATTTATTTAGAAAAAAATAATAAAAAATATTCTTTCTATAATTATTTATTATTCATCTACTTGGTGCAAGAAATTCCTCCCAGGTATATAAACATGAATAATATGGCTGTTGAATTCAAGAAGACTTGCTTAGCCTAAGTTTCACTTGACTAAATCAAGATAAATAACTATCCCTCTGTGTCTTCTGTGAAAACCAGATAACCATCATACTTCATGGTCCACACAGTGAAGACCAACAGACAAGCTTTTGTGGTATGTGCCAAAATTACCAAGATTAACATACGTATCGTTAAAGTCAGTAGTTCAAGTCTCACTGTATATTAGAATCACCGGAATATTGGTTCAGTCGGTTAAGTGTCTGACTCTTTGTTTCAGCTCAGGTCATGAACCATGTCTGGCTCCATGCTCAGTAGGGAGTCTGCTTGGGACTCTCTCTCTCCTTCTACCCCTCCCAACCTAAAATTTAAAAAATAAAAAAGAATCACCTGGAATGTTTTCAAAAACAAAGATTCTAGGGGCACCTGGGTGGCTCAGTGGGTTAAAGCCTCTGCCTTCGGCTCAGGTCATGATCCCAGGATGCTGGGATTGAGCCCCGCATTGGGCTCTCTACTCAGCAGGGAGCCTGCTTCTCCCTCTCTCTCTGCCTGCCTCTCTGCCTACTTGTAATCTGTGTCTGTCAAATAAATAAATAAAATCTTAAAAACAAGCAAACAAACAAACAAAACAAAGATTCCACACCCTGAACCTGTTAAATCAGAATATTGGGGTTTGGGACCTTTGCATCAATTTCTCAAGTAGCTTAGGTGATTTTTAATGTGCTAATTAATAACTGTTGACATAACAAAAAAATTTAATTTAACTTTCAGATTATGGACACATAGTTAGAGCAAGAAGATAGATGATCCTAAGAGTGTGGGGGGCCATAGGAGAAACAGGCGTGGATATGAAGGGGTGGAATGGATCCAGGCAACTATCCTCTGGCCCATCTGAGTCTAGCCTTGCAATTGCCTCTCCACTCATGAACGCATGACCTTACTTGTCAGCAGAGAACTGCAAGAGGATGGGCTCTGCTTTCTATCTGCCTTCCAAAGCTCAGGCAAGTGTCATTTGAGGACTCTTCACCTTTGGAGAATAGGAAGAAACCATAAAAGGAGGGTGGAATGGGGTTGAGCTGAACAATGAAGTATCGTCCATAGGCATCCCTCAGAGATGGAACTCATCCATTCTTTTGGTTTCAGCTGCTGTCTAAACGATGATGCCACTAAAATCAATATCTGTGGCTAATACTGCTTCTCTGCCATTCAAATTTATGTACCCAGATGCCTTGCAGACAGTCCCACCTGGGTATTCTATGTAACACAGGGTCAACATATCCCCAGATGAACTCATCTTGCTTGCTACTCTTATTCTTCTTCTCGTGCACCAATTCCCAGATGCTGGGAATGTCACCGTCATCCACCCAGGCACCTAGACTGGATTCTTTTTTTTTCTTAAATTAACATATAATGTATTATTTGTTTCAGGGGTACAGGTCTGTGAATCGCCAGGTTTACACACTTCACAGAACTCCCCATAGCACATACCCTCCCCAGTGTCCATAACCCAGCCACCCCATCCTTCCCAACCCCCTCTCTTCCAGCAATCCTCAGTTTGTTTCCTGAAATTAAGAGTCTCTTCATGGTTTATCTCCCTCTCTGGTTACATCTTGTTTCATTTTTCCCTTCCTTCCCCTATGATCCTCTATCTTGTTTCTTAAATTCCTCATATCAGTGAGATCATATGATAATTATCTTTCTCCGATTGACTTATTTCTCTTTGCATAATACCCGCTAGTTCCAACCATGTTGTTGCAAATGGCAAGGTTTGGGGGTTTTTTAATGACTGCATAGTATACCTATACATATCACATCTTCTTTATGCATTCATCTGTTGATGGACATCTGGGTTCTTTCATAGTTTGGCTATTATGAACATTGCTGCTATAAACACTGGGGTGCATGTGCCCCTTTGGATCACTACATTTATATCTTTAGGGTAAATACCCAGTAGTGCATTTGCTGGGTCGTAGGGTAGCTGTATTTTCAACTTTTTGAGGAACTTCCATACTGTTCTCCAGAATGGCTGTACCGGCTTGCATTCCCACCAACAGTGTAGGAGGGTTCCCCTTTCTCCACATCCTCACCAACATCTGTCATTTCCTGACTGGTTAATTTTAGCCATTCTGACTGGTGTGAGGTGGTACCTCACTGTGGTTTTGATTTGGATTTCCCTGATGCCGAGTGATGTGGAGCACTTTTTCATGTGTGTGTTATGTTGGCCATTTGGATGTCTTCTTTGCAGAAATGTCTGTTCATGTCCTCTGCCCATTTCTTGATTGGATTATTTGTTCTTTGGATGTTGAGTTTGATAACTGCTTTATAGATTTTAGATACTGGCTCTTTATCTGATACGTCATTTTCAAATATCTTCTCCCATTCTCTCAGTTGTCTTTTGATTTTATTGACTGTTTCCTTTGCTGTGCAAAAGCTTTTTATCTTGATGAAGTCCTAATAGTTCATTTTTGACCTTGCTTCCTTTGCCTTTGGTGATGTTTCTAGGAAGAAGTTGCTGAGGCTGAGGTCAAAGAGGTTGCTGACCCAGGCTGTATTCTTAAACTCTGTGCTGAGTTCCCACCTTTGCCTCCTCTCCCATATCTAGTCTCCTAGAACTGTCTGTCTTCTGAGCCTTTCTCATTCATCCTGTCCTCCCAGGCCTGCTACCACTGTTTTAGCTTAAACTGCCATAATTTCTGACCTGGATTTCTGCAACAACCTCCTAATGGGTTTCCCTAGTGCCGGTCTTCAACCCCTCAAATCTATATCCTCCATAATGTTGGCATGATTATGTCAAACACAGATATGCCACATCGGCTCCCTGATTGATGGTTCTTCATCATCTGTTGAAATAGCCTTAAAATGTGCCTGCCCATTAAAATTTATATAGAATATATTATAAGAGATATCTTGGGGCTCTTAAAGCTTTTAACGCCTGAACCCCACTTAAGACCAACTGGATCAGAATCTCTGGGGCTAGAGCTCAGGAATCAATATTTTTTTTTAAAAGCCTCCTAAATTGGTTCTAATATGCACCTAGAACATGTTAGACCAAATTCTCTTCTGGCTATCTGTTGCTGCACAACAAAACTTTGTTGGCTTGAACAACCACCGTTTTGTTACATCTCACAATTTCATGGATTGCAAATCCAGAGAGAATTTACCTGGGAAGTCTCCTGCTTTACATCAACTGGGATCATTTGTTGGTATTTAAATGACAGATGGGCTGGTCTGGAGTTGCCCAAGGTGGTGTCCCTGAAATCAGAAAGGGTGAGCTCCATGGGCACATCAACCAGAGTGCCGACATATGGCTTTTCAGTCTGACAATCTTAGATGAGTTGGTCTTGTTACATGGGGGACTGCTTTCATGACCTGCTACCCAGAATATGGTCCACAGGCCAAGCAGTCCCGGCATCATCACCTGGAAGCTTGTTAGAGAACGAAGAATCTCTGCCCTGCCCCCCGACCCCAGTCCTTCTGAGTCAGAATCCCCTTCTTACCCATACTCACAGCGATTTGTGCACACTCTCATGTTTGAGAAGCACTGACCTGTAGGGCAAACTCTGATATCCTTAATGTATTTGAGGTCTTCTTTCATCTGACACTTGTCGTACTTGCAGTGTTAAAATTCTCCATTCTTTCCCGCACTTTCAGATGCAGGATCACCGAGTGACTTTCATCCCTCTGCACTTTATTTTCCATGTTTCTGCGTATCGCTCTCCCTGCCTGTAATATCTTTCCTCCTTCTTCCTTCCACCAGACGCTCAACACTCCTCCTTTCTATTAAGCGCCGGTATCGCTTCCAGCAGGATGCCTTGCCTGACCCCCTCCTGCGTGTGACTTAAGGTGCGGTGCTTTCCACTGTGCAGGCGTAGCTCCTGGGTAGATCACTGTCACTGCACTTGTGATATTGGTGTTTAGATTTATACCAAATTTTTTGTTTCAGGTCAGCATTCTCCATGAGACTGTGAGCTCCTCTTGGGCCAGACTTATGCCGTAGTAACATCTCTTTCCCACCACTTAATAAATAAGAATAATAGTTGCTCAGTTAATGGTTACTAAATGAAAAGTAGTATTTATGAGTATATAATTATGACTAAAACTGTTCTCAGCAAGTTGTTTGGGCGGAAGCACCAATGGAGCCTTTGAAACCTATCTTCCTGAGCAAGCTTCATTGCTAGAGATTCTGACTGAAGAGACTTGAGTGGAAGCCGACATTAGTATGTGGAAGAAAGGTCATGGGTGATTCTGAGCCACAGTCAGGGTATCAAACTATGGTTCTGGATATTAAGATGAACAAAAATATGTTTTCCTTGCTATTTTGTATTAATTAATCTCACTATTTAGTACTTTTGTCCAAATGAGTGAGCAAAAAAATTTCAAGACAGTTACAATGCCAAATTATAGGAGACTGTGATAATACTATGAATATATTTATAATTCAAGTAGCTCTAGGTTAGCAATCAGTGAGTACAGATGTCATCTCATTAGAGCTGACCCCTAATATTTATCCCAGACATTGGATGTAAGGCAGAGTAATCCCTGAGACAAAGGAGTTAGCCCTATGATCCACCTGTTCCTTCTTTGAGGGTCTGTAGGGTTCTGGAGGGAGAATCCATGTCTCCCTGAGTTGAGGAGATAGAATTCAGAGTCTGGGGGGTGCCAAGGAAGTTAATGTCTGCAGGGAGAATCCCAGGGAGGAGAAAGTTCCAGAGAAAGAGAGCTCTGAAGATCTGAAGAGGGACCTCTCAAGCCTTCACCTGATTGCTGATTAACATGCGAGGAAAGGACCCAAGGCTGGAGAAAGAATCTCCAAAAAGGATGAGAACAAAACAGTTTTCAGGGCTCATGTGGTACTGGAGATAGTTTGGGGTTTTGCCAGCCAGAGTGGAAAAGTGTCATCATTCACATAACTCATAAAACCTTGGGTAGAGTCCTCTTAACAGTGTTGCCTCAATAGTCAGGAAAATTATCCCTAGACAAAAGACTGCTCGGAGCCTGCCCTAACAAAGCTTAAAAGCCAAGTCTTGAGGGGATCAGGCTGTTTCTGGTTAACTTAACTGTGTCCCAGAACAAGCTTAGAACTTGTTACAGGAATACCAAAATATTGGCACTCAATAAAGTAAAACTCACAATGTTTTAGGACCCAGTAAAAAATTACCAGGCATACAAAGGGCCACAAAAATATGACCCATAATGAGAAGAAAAATCAGTCAACCAAAACCAACCCAGAAATGACACAGATAATAGAAGCAGTAGGTAAGGACCTTAAAATAGTTATTTTAATTACATACAAATGTTAAGGATATAAAGATAGAGCCTGTTAAGTAGAGACATGGCAGATATTAAATAAAAAAGAAAGAAAAGAAAAGCACCCAAATAGAACTCCCAAAGATGAAAATATGATGTCTGGGATGAAAGCTACACAGAATGAGATTAACTGCGGGTATCTGGGGTAGCCTCATAATACGTGTTGAGTGCATGAAGGAGGAGTAACTGAAACATATATATATGTGTAGACAGTGACCAGAGTTTTTCCAAATTTGGTGCAAATTAAATCCTATAGTTTCAAGAAGCTCAATAAGCCTGAACACAAATATTTTTTTAAAAAATGAAGAAAATGACACAGAGGACAACATAATCAAATTGCTTAAAATCAGTGATCATGCAAAAATCTTAAAAGCAGGTAGAGCAGGGGCACCTGGATGGAAGAGTCAGTTAAGTGTCAGCTCTTGATTTCAGCTCAGGTTTTGATCTTAGAGGTACTGAGATCAGGCCGTGTGGGGTGCAGAGCCTGCTTAAGTTTCTTCCCCTCCCTTTGCCCCTTCCCCCACTTGCTCTTTCTCTCTCTCTCAAAAAAATAAATAAAATATTTTAATAAAAAGCAATTAGAACATAAAAGATACATTATTTTCAGAAAAGCAAAGACTAAATGTTACAGTAGATTAAATCACCAGAAGCAGTACACCCCAGGGGATGGTGGAGAAACGTCACTGAAGTACTAACATAAAAACACAGAGTCTAGGATTCTTGGTCAGCAAAAAATATGTATTGAAAACAAAGGTAAAAGTGAGACTTTCAAGCATTCAAAATCTGAGAATTCCGCCCCCCCCCCACCCCCAGCAAGGGATGTTAAAGGAAGTCCTTCAGGCAGAAGGAAATGAATACCAGATGGGAATCTGGGTCTACACGGGTATGAGGCACACCTATAAATACAGCCTTTTTTTTTCTTATTTCTCATTATTTTAAAAGATAACTGGCAGTCTAAAAATCATAACAACGTGTTGTGAGGGTTAGAACATACGTAGAAGTCAAATGTCTGAGCACAAACAACACACAAAGGCCAGGAAGAGGGAAATGGAAGAATGTTGGTATCAGGTTCTTGGGCTCTATGTGATGTGTGAATAATGTCATTTGAAGTTAGACTGGGTGGGGAGAGAAGCAGGAGGAAGAGATTATGGAAAAACACGAGAAAATGGGGGTGTGACATACACATTCATTATCTTGACTATAGCGATAGTTTCATACAAGTATACATATATCAAAACATTGGATTTTATATTTTTTGTGCCACTTGATGTATATCGATTATACCTCAACAAAGCTGTAAAAAGAAGAAAAAAACACCCGAGACAATTTCACACTCATTAGACTTGCATAATTCAAAAAAGTCATCCACCAATGTCAGGTGTTGTCAAGGATAGGACTGTATACTGGAGAAGGAAGTAGAAATTTTGCATGACCTCTTTGGGAAGCAGATTGGCAATACCAAGCTGAAGATGGACAGATGAATGTCCTTTCCATGTTGCACTTCTACTTCCAGGCCATGATGATAAGAAAAATTACATATGTGCACCCCAAGTCATGTCTAAGTATATTCAATGAAGCATTATTTCTAATAGCAAAGAATTGGAAACAACTCGCACATCCATCAGTAGGGGAGCAATAAATATAAGCATATTTGCACATATATTAAAACATATTTGTATATCGTAAAGCATAAGTAAACTGTGGTGTTGGCATTTGATGAGATGGGATACAGAAATTTTTTTTCTGACTTTTATGTGCAAAGAAACCACCTGGGGATCTTTAGGTCTGGGGTGGGGCTTGGGGATCTACCTCTTTGAAGAAGCCTCCTGGTGGTGCTGCTGCTTCCAGTCTGTGGTATTCTGTGTAGTAAGACAAGACTGCATGCATGAACTCAATGTCTTTGTATCGACATGGATCAGTCAAAAGAAAGGAAGAAGGAAGGAAGGGCAAGTTACCAAAAGATTTGTGCAGTATGATGGCTTTGATATAAAAGTTTAAGAATACAAAGCAGTACTATACATTCTCCATGGATATGAATAAATGTAAAATTTTTTAAAGAGATTGAAAACACAGACAAGGAAGATAAGTAGCAGGAGAAGTTGATTGTAGGAAGGGAGAAAAAGAAACACATAGTGCTGAAGAGGGAAACATGACCATCCACCTTAATCCTGGTAGACTGTTGTGTTTATATTTTTAAAAAGCCCTGGGGTAAGCCCTAAAACAGAACCATTTGTTCCTTGTTGGATGTGTACCTAATGTTTTATAGGGTTCTGAGAACTATAACATATTTTAAGCTTATAGAAAACAAACACAAAATGAAATTAATACCCAAATACAACCTATTGCACAGTTCAATTTTCATGAAAACAGTGCTAGAAATCAACATACTCAAGGCCAAAATGGTGATGTTGTCACTGGGTCTTGAAGCCAGAGAGCCTCACTAATGCTTCACAAAATGAAGTAGAATTTCCTTTTGGTTGCACACCACATCTTGGTAGATAGAGACCCTAGTGCCCTCTCCTTCATGTGACCTTAGTCTCCCTAGGCAGAGGCTACCTTGTAATGAGATTTTCTTTCTTTGGGCATCAGGTTGTATCCCAGTATAGTTGAAGTTTATGGGATAGATATGTTTATGTCTGATGCAACTTGGTTATAATACAATATTTTGAATGTGGTGACCATGCTACATTAGAAAGCTAAGTGTAGGAATTGATGTAGGCATGATTTTAAAGGGTGAGTTAGTTTTCTCTGATTTCCTTTGACGTGACAAGACACTCAACCTTCATGTCTGGCTACCCTCTTGCAGAAACAGGGCCACATGAGCTAGGCCCCCATAGCAAAGATCCCAGAGCCATCAGTCTGAGGAATTGGGACCGTCACCTGGTCTGCACTACTGCCTATGCAACTTCTGAGACCTAACATGCAGTCTGTTTCTTCCCCCAAGAGAATGAAGAATGGACCCAAATTCCCAAGAACTCATAAGCCATCAGAACAACTCGCTCTTCATCAGAACAACAAAGATTACACTGAGCCCATATGAATGGTTGAGAAACTTTAGCCCCCTTTTTTTTATATATAGAATACTCACTTTTCCCCCCAATCCAGTCATAGAACAGCAGGTTGCATTTAAGTGTGCTTGGTTTGGGTGTGGAATCGAGTCTTTCCTTCTGTGCAGTAGAAAAAGATTGCACTTCATTTCCAGGCCTAGAACATGATGTCAGCCATCCTGCTAGATTGCACTGGGTGCAGGGGGTCCCCGCCACAGTAACCAGTAAGGTTGAAAGCATGATGGCCACTGTGATCAATGTCAAGCCAAGCCAGGATTCTGAAGCCTGGAGCCCTGGCAGGTCCACAGAGGTGCCCCTCGAGGGGTGGAACTTGGCTCTTGTCCCTCTCACCACCTGTGGAGATGGGAATCCACTGCACCCATTGTTTGAGAAATTGGAATAATTCCACTGTACCTTGGGGCCAGAGATGTTGTCACTATCTTGGCAAAGAGAGAAAAACGCTCTTCTGTATTCAGCCCAGGCAGGGGGGCGGGGAAAGAGAAGGAAGGGTTGTCAGTAAAGTTTATTGAGCCCCAGAGGGCTACGGTGCTTAATATACAGCTCATTCCATTTCATACAACTAAGCCCTTTTTCTACAATGACAAGTGCTGGCACTAGGACTAGGTCAGGAAGTTTCTGGTATCAACTCTTGGGCCATTCTTAAAATCACCTCTCCATTCTGGCTCACCGATCCACACTCCCCCTTCTCTGTGATAACTTCTCTCTAAAGACTGTTGTCCTTCTGGCTCCCACTGGGGCCAGCCCAGTCCATCAGACGTGGCTGTGTGTGATTCCCAATAGTGGATAGCATTCAAGTCTTTTGTTTTCTCCAAGAGGCTTTAGTCCTGTATAAATTAGTGGCTATAAAAGGAAATGTCAGAGGGAGGCTTAGAGTCCAAATCTCCTTCCCCGGGGCCTCAGGGGCTCAGTTCCTGTCTAATGGAGGCTCTGCATTATAAGCATATTGACTTCTTTTCTTTCTTTTTTTTTTTTTTTCCATGTATTTCCATTTGATTATCACATGAACTCTGTGAGCCAGACGATGTTTTCCAGGTATTTCAGACGAGGCTCAGTGAATTATAAGTGAAGCAATAGTTTAGGGAAGAGAGAAAGTAGTGGGAGAAGGTGAGATGAACCAAGGTTTGAAAGAGAAGGATTTAGAAAGTGACTCTGAGGAGTAGCCTTTTATGTTGTGAGTCTCTGGGGGAGTTTCGGTAGCCCAAAGTGAAGAACTCAAACAGCATAAGCTTGGTATACAGGGGGAGAGAGTGAGGAGACTGGCCTCCTAAGAACAGAGCTCATGTTGGGAGGTAACTCGGAGAGGTGAGGTGAGGCCTCCAGGAGCCGTCAGGCTCAGGCAGGTGTGGTAGGCCAGAAGGATGCCATGTATGCTATTGGACAAACACAGAAAGAACTACCTAGTTTAAAAACGATATGGGGTGATGATAGGGTCAGAGAGTGAGAGCAGAGAAAGAATTGAGGGAAAATAAATTAGAAGTTACTGTAGTAACTTAAGAAAAATCCGTTCTAAGGTGGGAATGGGAAAGAAAAGGACAAGTTTTACGCATTTCAAAAGAGTAACCCATAACAAACACAGGACAATGAGGATGTAAGAATCCAAAATGCCTAGGAGTTGAGCCCTGCTTTGGGTGGGTGGTGTAGAAAACGAACACCATTTTGGAGGAAAAGACAAATTCTCTTTGGGACATGATGGACTTGAGGTGGTAGAACAGTCTGAAATCCAACAAAAGATAATATTTTTTAAAATCTATTAATTTCAAAGTTGGAGTTCAACTCTTCAGAAGAACAATTTAAGATTGAGTCCCTATATTATAAAGTAACCTTGCATTGCCTAGGATTTTCCACATGTCGACATGAGTGACATAGTCTCAGAAATTCAAAGCAAGAGGAAAGGATGAGATAACATGCTGGACTGTGGTATGATTCTATTGAATGTCATTAAGACAAGAAGAGGAAGATGTAACCACAGAGAAAAATAGCTTATTCATTTCTTTTTTAGCTATATCACATCATAGTCAGAAATATGGACACAACAGATAAAAAGGGAACAAGTGTCTGAGTTCTCTGGATGTTGAAGGCTCTATGTATATTTCAGTAAAAAAGAATTTAGCTAGAATCCCAAAATTTTGATAGGAAACTTGCGCCAGAAGTTTGAGTTGATTCAATAATGTGAAGAAGAGGAAAAATTCTATTACAACTACTGTTTTCTTGAAAGTTTGTTTTGATTTGCAAGATAGCTTGTAGGTATTACTAATACAAAGTGAGCCCTGGAACTTTTTTTTTTTTTTTTTTAAGATTTTATTTATTTGAGAGAGAGAGAGAGTGAGAGTGCAGGAGCAGGAGTGGGGGCCGAGACAGAGAGAGAAGCAGACTCGTCACTGAGCAAGGAGTCCAATGGAGATTTGATCCCAGGACCCCAGAATCATGACCTGAGCTGAAGGCAGACGCTTAACTGATTTAGCCACCCAGGTGCCCCATGAAGCTTAGAACTTGAGAAGTTCAAATGGCTCTGTACTGGAGGGAGAACTTGGAGTTTAGGGCTTGGCCTAGGGGATCATCCAGAGTATATGGAAGTGAGGGACCGGGGGATGGTGTTAGCCTTTAAGCATCTCTGCATAGAGTGGCTAGCCTAAAATCTTAGTGAAGGGGAAAACACCAGAGATGTCTAATTTCAATTTAAAACCGCTTGAAATCCCGTGTTAAAAATACTTTCTCTTTGGAATAAACAATGATTTATAAGCTAGGACTTAAAATATATGAACCACCAAAGAAAAACTGGTATGTTTGACTTCATCAAAACTAACTTTTGTTCATCAAAAGGCCACAGTAAGAAAATGAAGAGACAAGCCACAGAGGGGTGTAGAGATTTGGACCTCTGTGAGACCCAGAACAAGAGTTCAAGCCAAACTTGTCTGGATCTCAAGTGGGTAGGGAGACCCCTATTACAATGTGGGTTGTATTAAGAGGAGCCCCCACAGGCCATATGGCTTGCTGGGTTTGGATAAGTATTTGAAAACTTTGTATCAGAACTTGAAGGATCTTTTGACTAAACTCTCAGTGTCTGTTACGTTATATTCACCAGTCATATCCAGGGTAACACAAATCCAGTCATTAAATTCTTTTTTTCTTGCTCTTTGGAAAGGCTCACACAAGAATATCTTCTCTCTCCCCACCACCTCTTCTTATCCCCATTCTTGCTTTCTATTCTGTCTCCTCTCTACTTCCTTCCTCTTATGTCCTATTTGTTTATAACTTTTCTATTTTTATTGACTTAAGTATTATTTTGTGTAAAGCATTTCACTGTTGATGAAAGAGTCACTCATTAGGCAAGAATAAAAAACTAAGATTGATTTTATACTATTTAGCTTTCTAATTTTTTATCCCCCCCCCCAAAAAAAAGTAAAATTCAGTGTTCAAACCATTTGTTTCTAGGGCAGCACTAATTGGAGTGGATTGGATCCAGATTTTACATGAGTTATCACCTGAGAGGGGAAAAAAAACCCCAACCTAACTAATCCAAAAGTCTAGCTAATTTATGAATGAGAGCCTTGAATCAATTCACACAAAGAACACAAGCTGTCCTCATAGTGTTCTCCTGTTGCTGCTTTTAAGCTTGTAGAGTTTTATAGTAAATACCAACATATAATGTGACCCCAGGCATGCACACGTGCAGAGCAAACTCACTGCCCTGTGTAGAAAAGAATGGTAAGTGTTATTTTTGTGTTTCTTTTGTTGGTTTTTTTTTTTTTTAAGTTTGAACTTGGTAAAAACTAAAAACCCATAATCAATTTTGAGACAGACCTCAAAATCTTCTGTAATTCTCTCTCTAGGGAGAGCAAAAATAGGCAGCTTCCAATGCAAGAAATAGCTGTGGTTACATGGAAACCTTTGACTCTCAGTTTCTCTTTCCATCCCTTCCAAGGCTCCCAAGAGCAGCTTACAATCATGGAGAGAAGGTCTTTGAGAACTTGTTTTAAAGGGCGTTATTTTGGGGAAAGGGTAATTAAAAAAAAGTCATGCTGGTTGGTTTAGAATTTGCTCATGCAAAATACATGTGCATTTGCTTTCCACAATGCACAAAGGATTCCTGTTACAAACCTCCTTCATACTAGTGAAAAGAATTGGTCTACTGGCAAATTTATCAAGGGATTTCTCAGCTTAAGTACTATTTGTCGGTGAAATCTTTTGCAGACGGGGAAATTATTTTAGTCCACACTGATGTCCTCCAGATTTGTTTAAAAAAAAAACAAAAAAACAAAAAAACAAAAAGGAGGGGTAGGGGGAGAAGAATAAAGAGTGGGGAGGAAGAGGAGGTGAGGGGGAAGAGGCAGAGGAAGAAGAGGAAGGAGAAGAGGAAGAAGATGACGGAGAAGAACAAGAAGGAGGAGAAGAAATCGGACCTAAGAGTTGCTAACATGGCAGGATCTAATTAGACACACTCTCTAGATATTTTGCAAGAAGCTGTGATATCCTTTTGATGTCAACGACCCTTATATTAAAATAAAAATAAAGGTGTTCCAAATAACCTAATGATTTGGGGCAGCAAACAGGCAAAAGAAAGAAAAAGAAGAAAGGAAGGGAGGGAGAGAGGAAGGAGAAAAGGAAGGAAGAAAGGAGGGAAAGAAGGAAAAAAGAAAGAAGAAAGAGAAAGACGTGAAGACTGGAGGAAGAGAAGGCGCTCTCTCACACTTAGGAAGCAGAAATTGGGCTAGAGAATGGAATCCATGCATCTGCCACCAGAAACATCAGCTTTCAGCACATGGGTCACTGCTTCTGAATAGCGTGGCAGCTGTGGGCCATACATGTTGTTGACAAGGAAAGATTCTGCTTTGAAACCTCAGGTTGGCATCCTATCACTAGGAAATCAACAAACCTGGAAGGCCCAGGGTGTCATTTATCTCAAAAGACTGGGGGTGCCTGGGTGACTCAGTGGGTTAAGGCCTCTGTCTTGGGCTCAAGTCATGGTTCCAGGGTCCTGGGATTGAGCCCCACATCTGGTTCTCTGCTCCTCGGAGAGCCTGCTTTCTCCTCTCTCTCTGCCTGCTCGTGATCTCTATCTGTCAAATAAATAAATAAGACTTCAAAAAAAGAAAAAAAAAAAGACTAGATGCACCATGGAAGGAAAGGTGAGATCCCTGTCCTGCAGCACTGTTAAGAAAAGCACTTGACCCACATTCCCACATTCTCACCAGGCAGGATCTAATTAGATGGCCGTGGCAGGTTCCACAGTTAGTGAGACATAGGAATGGCAGTAATGGAGAACATGTGGCTTGAGTCCTCTTTCTGTTTCAGTGCAGGCTCCTAGAGGGTGTGCCCTCCTAGAAAGCATAATAATAACCAAAAGTGTCAAGAAGGAAATCAAGGCCTTGGGGTTAAGTAAGGTGTCAAGGGCAGATAAGGAGATAAAGAGAGGAAAATCAGAATTTAAATCCAAATCATCTGACTACAGGTTCTTAACTTTTATTCTGCATTACCTCCCACTCTGGAGGAGGAGGGGGAAAGTAGTAGGAGCATTAGGAATACTTGTTATTGATTGTTTCCAATTTCAAGAGTTCCTTCCCATGATCCATTAGTCGCCTTCTCTTATTTTACTGCCACCCTCAAGTGGTATTGCAGAGAAAGGCAAAGATGTCCCTGTGGATCAGACAAAAAAAGAATAAATAAATGCTGGTCTCCCTAATACCAGCAGCTTCTCACTGTAACACATGCCTGAAGTCCTGAAAAGGAATACGAGGATGGACTGGGAGGGGTGGGTAGAAGGAGCAGAAATGGGACCCTAAGGATACAGGACACAGGATGCATTTTTCTGTTTACCAAGGAATTTCTTGTTTAGTTTTACCTTGGCAGCTCTCCTGCTTATTTTTTAATGTAGAGAAAAGAAGATGGGAAGCAGAGCTGCCGAAAACTCCAGTGCCTGGAAATAGCCAGGGGTCTAAGAGATTGCAGCCAATAGGACGAAGGGAGAAAGGGTCATTATTTATATGCTCCCAAGCTCTTGGGGGGAGAGTCTGCTCGCATCTCTGGTTCCAGATGGCTAGCTTTCCAGCCCACAAAGATGGATAGATACAATGATGTGTTGGAATATGAACCATTGTGGAATTAACCAAAAGAAACATTTTTTCTTTCTTACTTCAGTATGTATTCTGATCTCAAGGGAGTACATCGACTACCTATTAGGTATTCACAGAGGTGAACAGATTGTTATGATGGGTTGCAAAACACAAAGGTTACAGGCCACCAAACATAAGGCTTAGATACACTGACATCAGAAACCTCGTGGAAGGGAGTGCTAAGCTGTGAAAGGACAGCAGCTGGGAGAGTGTCCCCAGGGCAGCAATCACATGTGCCTCTGGCAGCCCTGAGTTGTCATCTTTTCAGTCTGCACCTGTCTCTTCTTCTGGACTCCAACCCCCACCACCCATTCTCAGTTCCATTTTCATCTCCCAGATCAACCTTTGGATTTCAATAAAGAGCTATGGGCAGTTTTAATAGCTCATTGAAACTTGTCATGCCCAGCCTTAGAGACTTGAATTTTTCTCATCATTTTCAAGAAATCTTTTACTAATCTATTTCTACCACATTCATTTGAAAAATGTCAGCAATGATTTGTTACTCACGTGTTTGGTTAGAGTTTCTGTAGAGAAACATTCTGGGTCAAACAGTAGCCAGTGCCCAAACCCTTGAGCCAAAACAGGACTTCCTCCAAGAGACTAACTGGCTCCCCTTGCAAAAAAAAAAGTCTTTGTGTGTGTGGAATCAAATTGTTCTTCCAAAGTAATATTTAAAATCAAATTGAAGTTTAGAAAGCAATTTTTTGGTGATTGATTTAATTATGTATTCAAGCATGATTCAGTAGTCCTAAGAATGATGTTTTTCATAGGCCTTCTTTGTCATGATGCCAATTTTGTATTGTTTTCTGCAACATTTGTGTAAATATAAGAAACCCTAATAGGAAAAGTGAGATTAACTGAAGGTTTTGAGTTAATTCCTTTATGTACTTCCTGTCCGTGTCAAAAACTCGTAAGAGTATGGGTGGTCTGAAAACCACGAGTATAAGCTGAACCTGTGTTTAACAAATCAGTCTGATGAGTGTCTACAAGCATTTTTTTAAAAAAGATTTTATTTATTTGACAGAGATCACAAGTAGGCAGAGAGGCAGGCAGAGAGAGGGGGGAAGCAGGCTTTCCGCTGAGCAGAGAGCGGGATACGGGGCTTGATCCGGGGACCCTGGGACATAACCTGAGCCAAAGGCACAGGCTTTAACCCACTGAGCCACACAGGCACCCCAACAAGCATTTTTAAAAAGGTGGGGGAAAAAAAGAATGGAAGAGAAAATATCAGAGTTTATTACCTATAATTGAAATATTTTTCAGGAAGTGTTTGCTTGAGTTGAGTGTGTGTGTGTTGGCTTTTAATTTGTTTATTGCTTTGGGTCTCATAAAAACTTTTTTGGGAGGGGAGAAACTACTGTCCAGAAAGACAGCAGAGAAAATAAAAGCTCCTCGAGAGAGGCTGGATTATTCAGAAGCCTGAAAAGCAAATTAAGGAACTTGACTTTATGTAGAATCCATTCCACCTCCTTAAGCATATAATAAAAAATGGTATGGTAAAAGGGAAGTTTCTGTAAGAGTTGGGCAGGGGTATGAGCAATTGCTTAGGATCAGGGACAGATGCGGTGAACTATCACTGACATTTCTCAGAACAGACCCCAATCCTTGCTGTCTTAAGCATGAAAGGAATTTTTCAAACGGATATTGGCTAGCTCGCAGAAAGGCTGGGAAGTTGAGAGAACCAGGCTGAGGAAATGAGCAGAACTGAAGGGGATGACAGAGCCAGAGCCACAGGTGAAATCTGCCCCATAGAGCTGGGTCTGCTGAGGACCCTGTCTGCCAGCAGCTGGGGACCGGGCATGGAAGCTGGAGCTGACTCGGTCGGTGAAGTTCTCCTAGGTAGCCCTGAAGACATCCAGCAGTGGTACAGCTGCCCCTGTGACCACAGCAAAACATTCTCAACTGTTCCATCCCCCATGCATCCTTGTTTCAGATGTAGTGTCTGGAATGGCTACTTCTGGTTGGCCAAACTTGGGGACAGACACATGAGCTCTGGCTTCAGGAGGGGTTGGGAGACATGATCTGCCCTTTCTGGTTTCTGCAGATGGAAGCTGGGTGTGCCTCTAATGATCCTGCCCCCAGTTCCAGTGTGTGGAGGCAGCTCCCACGCACTACCAGGCAGTTCTTAAACACCAGATGAGCGTCCTACAGTTGAACTCAAGGCCGACACTGGCTATTTGGAGACAGCAGTGGATTCCACAGGCTAAGGGCTCAGTCCTGCCAAGACTGGCCCTCTGCCTCAGGTGCCAGGTTCTCACTGACTGGTTATAAATCACAAATTCTCACAACGGCCTCCTTGGGTTCAATTAATTTGCCAGAGGGGCTCACAGAACTCAAAGAAAGATTTTATGTATTAGGTTATTGGTTTATTTAAAGAGGATGTAACTCAGAAATAGCCAGATAGAACCGATATATAGAACAAGATAACGAGAAAATACGCAGAACTCTCCCTGAATCTACCTTCCCAACCAGGAAGCTCCCATGCTTGTGGAATTTTTAAGGAGGCTCCATGACACAGGGATGATTGGATAATCATTAGCCTTTGGTGATTGATTCAACCTGTAGCCCTTCTCCCTTTCCTGGAACTTAGGGTGGGACTGAAAGTTCCAACTCCCTAATCGTGTGGTTGAGTTCCCTGGCAACCATCCCCCATCCTTTCATTACCTAAGGGCTTTCCAAAAATTGCCTCATTAACATAACAAAAGATACCTTTATATTCTCGCCACTTAGGAAATCCTGAGGGTTTTAGAAACTCCGCCAGAGAATGAGAAAAAGACCTATATATCTTACGATAAGTCACAATATCACAGCCTCCCATCAAGATTCAGACAATGGATGACTCTCTAAACATAGAAGAGGAGTTGGTTCATCATAGACCAGCTAGATGATTGCAGTACTCCAGCTGAGGTGATGAGGGCTTTGGAGTAGGGTGTGACAAAGAAAAAGAAGCCCAAAGAACTAACTAAGCCAAGAGATCAGTGAAAGAAGAAACAGACTTGGTGACATTATGTACAGATGATTAACAATGGGGAATGGAGAAACCTAATACCAGGCTTATGTCTTGGAAGTGAAGAGAGGTTGGTACAGCTGGCAGATACAAGAACTGAGAAAAGACGAAACTGAGGAATGGTTGTGTAGCCATATTAATGACCAGAGGACTTAATCCTTCTTCGAGACAGTGGCCATGATGAAGGTAACTCCTTCAGCTAGTCCTGTTCTTTAAGATCATTTCTAAGACGACTTACATTATACCATTGTCTTTTGTGGCTCTCCTATATATTGTCACTGGTCATCTGATACTCTCATGGGCTTAGAATTTCCTAAACCAGTGTTCTCATTTAGCCTTGTAGCCTGCATCCTACACTCTTTCAATATTCACTTTTACATGCATTTTGAAAACTTATACCAGAAAGAACCTTAAAGAATGCTTTATTTTTTTAAAATTGTAACATGTAGCATTTACAGGAATCACAATTTCCCATTCAGATTCGGCGTGTTAAAAGACTCAAGAGCATATTTATAATGCAAACACAGAAGCACAGATAAACCCTGGATAATAAATCTATATGGCAATGACTGCCCATGCTTTCCCCTCCCAAGATGAGAAAGGGTCGACCATCAGTCACAGCTCCAGTGCCCTTCATTCTGCCCATTTAGGACGGGACCTGAATTCCATGCATATCCATCCATCCAACATCAGGTTGATGAGTGTACTTGCTCATATGCATCTTGTGTCTCCTACAACTTCTAACTACGCTAGACCTTGCAGTTTAGAAAGTGCAGTAGGCTAGGTTATTAAGAGAATATGAAAAAACCAAACGAGAGAAGTGCTCAAATCAGTTTGTAGCAGTTCGCAGCTAGAAGACTGGACTGAAAACCACTGTAAGTCCTCCAGCATTACTTCCCTAGTGTCTCCTTTCCTAATTACTCTTTTCCACCTCCTTTTATGCACAGAGCTTACTTACGCGTTTCAAATTTCCTTGCTTTTAAGATGAAAGCCAGATATTGAAGTCTCCCTAGTAATTCTGAAGCTCTTATATCCTGTCTGGCATCATGGTGTCTAGATGCTTCCAAATTTACACTCTTTTCCTTGTATTTCAGACAAAGAAACTAGGAAAGTATAAATGAATTGCGTTTAATGAGTTGTGAAAATCAAGAGACGTGGGGTGAGGCAAATCTTTTCCAGTTCTGGAATCCTATGAAAGAAGACCGAAAAATCAATGCTTTGAATGAGTTTAGAATGAGGGTCAACTTGTTCTTCATCATCATGATTTTTAAAGTCATACCAAACAAGTCACTCCAGACTCCTCCTGAACTAGTGCTTGCCGATTCTTGTCATCAACAGCGATTGGTGCCTGGAGATTATATTCTTAAATTATACCTACCTAAATCAAAGGAAAGATACAATAGGGTGCCTGAAAAACAAAACAAAACACAACCACAGCTGCATTCTGTGTGATGCAGTGGTCGGTGCCTGAAAAACAAAACAAAACACAACCACAGCTGCATTCTGTGTGATGCAGTGGTCAAGAAATTGTGATATATACTGGAAGAGACTTAGGAACTTTTCCTAGAATCTTCTCTTCCTCCTCACCCAGGCCATGTCCCTTCATTGAGTTCATTCCTCTTCACCTGGATCTTAGATTTTCGCTCAAAGGCCATTTCATCAGGGAAACTATGCCTGGCACCCTAGATGAGGTGAAATCCCCTGTTACCTTCTTTTTATGACTCAAGTTTGTACCCAGAGATCTGCTTTCCCACTCCACATGAAGGCAGGAGTATATCTTTTTGGTTTGTTTATTTGTTCTAGTATCTTGCACAGTTTGGGCACATAGTAATCATTCAGTACCTGATCAACAAATCAGGAGTCCTGAATTCTAATCCTAACCTTGCTTCTAACCTTGGAGGAATTTTCTTGTGATCTTGGAAAAATTGTCTTCCTCTTGTTGATCTTGATTTCTTCACTCTATAAAATGAAGATTTGGGGCTGGCTAATATCTTAGGAACTTCTCCGTATTTCATGATCCAGAAACGTTCTTTAAGAAAAATTCGATGGTAAATTCTTAATGAGAGGCAGGGTAAGATGCCATTTCACCAGTGCAAGCATCTTAGCAGGATAGGCAAGCTGGTTATTCTGAGCTGCAAACGAACGCTTATTTTGAGATACTGGTAGATTTCCTGAATTCCTTAGATTTTCAGTTTTGGGGAGATTCAAACTTGGGTAAATTGCTGAGAACAGGGCTGGAAAGGGTTTGGGGGTCAGAATATCTATTAAGGAAAACTGAAAAGACAGTTATAGGGAAAAGTGGTGGGAATCATAAGAAAATATTTCTACATACTTATATACGTATGTGTTCTGCCCTACTAGAACAGATGGTGGTGAATCCTTTTGAAAAGTGACAATTATGGGCACCTGTGTGGCTCAGTGAGTTAAAGCCTCTGCCTTCTGATCAGGTCATGATCCCAGGGTCCTGGAATCGAGCCCCGCATCGGGCTCTCTCTCTGCCTGCCTCTCTGCCTACTTGTGATCTCTGTCAAATAAATAAAATCTTAAAAAAAAAAAAAAAAAAAAAAAAAAGAAACCCCTTTTACGAAGATGGCGCCGAACGCTAAGAAGGAAGCCCCTGCCCCTCCCAAAGCCGAAGCCAAAGCAAAGGCTTTGAAAGCCAAGAAAGCGGTGCTGAAAGGCGTCCACAGTCACACACAAAAAAAGAAGATCCGCACATCACCTACGTTCCGATGACCCAAGACTCTGCGTCTCCGAAGGCAACCCAAATACCCTCGAAAGAGCGCCCCCAGGAGAAACAAGCTTGACCACTATGCCATCCTCAAGTTCCCCCTGACTACTGAGTCAGCCATGAAGAAAATAGAAGACAACAACACACTTGTGTTCATTGTGGATGTCAAGGCCAACAAGCACCAGATCAAACAGGCTGTGAAGAAGCTCTAGGACATTGATGTAGCCAAGGTCAACACCTTAATCAGGCCTGATGGAGAGAAGAAGGCATACGTTCGGCTGGCCCCTGACTATGATGCTTTGGATGTTGCCAACAAAATTGGGATCATCTAAACTGAGTCCAGCTGGCTAAATCTAAATACAGTTTTTTCATGATAAAAAAAAAAAAAGAAAGAAAGAAAGAAGAGAAAAGTGACTATTAGTATGCTAAAGTATTTTGTAAATTCAGTTTTTCATCTAATGAGATTCTGAAAGCCCTGCCCAACCACATTTTGACCCATCTGCATGCTTCTTTGCCTCAGACTCCTCCTTCTACAACCTTAGAGCCAGTTTTTTAGAACGATACCCTGGTTGAGGGGGGAGGCTGAGTTCCCCACAATGCCCTACCTGGGAACAAATTTCTGCATCTAATAATAACCAGAAGGAAATATCCTGTGCAAATATTTGAAACTGAGACAGGCGGCTTTTGACACTTCTGCCAATGTCTTTCATTAAATGTTTGTCTAAAAAAGCAACTGCAACCCAACCGTCTCTGAACTGTATCTCATTTTGCTTGAGGACATTTATCATTCTGTTCCTTCCTCTGCTCTGCTTTAATCTCATGGGAGTTTTCATTAAAAAAAAAAAAAAAAAAACTGATCTGAAGATCAGAAGCCATGTCAGTGATATGAATGGGGGCAGGGTCCTGATATACCATTTCCTATCGGTCTGGGAGGAGACGTCTGCTGAATTTGGATGCTGGGTGAGGAGCAGGTTGGAGCTGTGAAATGACCATCGGAGGAGCAGGAGGTGGTAAGTGGCCACTGACCGGCCATTGCACCAGCACTCAGGTCTGGCAGCTCAGGCCTGGAGGCCAGTGCGCAGCTGGAGGGACAAGAGAGAACAGGAGGACCACTAGGGCTGCTGGCTTTGAGAATCAATGCTTAATGTACAGCACAATGACTAGAGTTCATAATACTGGATTGTATATTTGAGGATGCTGAGAGAATAGAAGTTCTCATTACAAGGGAAATATTGGTGACTATGCATGGTGACAGATGTTAACTAGATTTATTGTGGTGATCATGTTGCAATATATACAGATACTGAATCATTACATTGTACACCTGAAACTAATATATCAATTATATCTCAATAAAAAATTTCGTAGCAGTAATACAGGTACTACTATTGTCCCTGAAAAGTTTTCTATAGGTCACATTTTCATAAGCTAATAGATGTATTTAATGATTACATGAGAATTGTGTACTTTAAAAAAAAGTAATTCAGTGCTAATAAAATCGCCTTCTACAATAAGAATTTAAAAAGGAATCAGTGCCATTCACTGAGAGATGAAGGAGAGGGAACAGCCCAGAATCTACCATTCCAGGTTTCCTCTTGTGTCTTGCCTTTTGTGGTACAATGTAGCTTCATCCTGGCTACCAGCAACCCTCAAGGCCAAGGCAGATTTTCAGTGCAAGATGCTCGAAAGCTGCTGTTTCTGGCCTCTCCTCATTACTATTATATTTCTCTTCTCCTCTCCCAGCAGCGAGGTAGAGATAGGATGATACAACCAAACAGTAATAAGCAGTGTTTATCAAAGTTCTCAACCAGGCACTCTGCTGAGTGCTGTCCATACACTGCCTTTTTAATCTTTAATTCTTTTAAACTGAAGCACAGGGACAGTGGCTCAGTCAGTTAAGCATCTGCCTTTGATTCAGGTCATGTTCCTATGGTCCTGGAATCAAACCCACATAGGGCTCCCTGCCCAGGAGGGAAATTGTTTCTCCTTCTGCCTGCTGCTCCCCCTGCTTGTGCATGCTCTCTCTATCTCTGACAAATAAATAAACAAAATCTTTAAAAATTTTTTTTAAATAAAAAAACAAAATAAAATAAACTGAAGTACCAAGTGGTTAAATAACTTAGTCAAAGTCTCTGGTTGGCCAATAGTAGACCAGGATTCGAACCCAGGATATAGGACTTCAAAGTCTACACCTTAAAACCACATTATCAAATGACCCCAAACATCTAGCTAAGGCCCTTAACAAATCAAGTACAAATGACCCTTGAACAACAAAGGGGTGAAGGGCACCAACCCCCAAATAATCGAAAATCCTTGTATAACTTTGAACTCCAAAACTTGACTACTATAGCCTACTGTTGACCTGAAGGCTTACTGATAACACAAACAGTCTATTAACACCTATTTTGCATGTTATAAATATTAATATACTGTATTCTTAAAGTAAGCTAAAGAAAAGAAAATGTTATTAAGAAAATCATAAGGAAGAGAAAATACATTTAAAGTGTTGTAATTACTGAAAAAAATCTGTGTGTAAGTGGACCCTCACAGTTCCAACCTGTGGTGTTCAAGTGACATTTACTTTACAGATAGATTAACAGGCATGTGGCCCTTGATCAGACCTTATGTTTGACATAGTAAAGATTAGACTCAGTAGTCCCTGTCTTTATGGAATTTACATAATTTATATTACCATAACTTAGTACCAAGAGTCTCCACTTAATTTTAGAAATACTGAAAAAAAAATTGGGAAAATGGGAAAATATTCACTCAAGATCAAGGATCAATTAGACTTATGAATGAAATCAGGTCTTAATGAGATTCCTGCCAAACAAAAACCCTTGTTGTTTCTTGACTCATGTTCAGGGACTTAGGAAGCAGGGATGAGGAAGTCCTCAGGTTTGGAGCATGACTGTGGAAGATCTGTGGTCTGGGAGTCAAGTGATTGGAGTCAAGGGCCAGCTCTGCATTTGCTCAGCCACTCTGGGGCTTTGAGCAAGGTTCTTGGAACTGGTGCTCAGGCTTCTCATCTGGAAATTGAGGTGTGATTAGATCAGTAGTTCTCTTTGGTGACACCTTCAAATCACCTGGGAAGTTATGGAAATTAGGAATGCCCCATCCCAACTTAGGAGATACTGATTGAATTTGTCTAGAGTGAGGCCCAGACCGTCATAATTTTTTCTAAGTTGTTCGGGTGATGTGGCCATGCAGCCAGGTTGAGGGAACTACCCTGGATCAGAGAATATCCTATTTTTCTGGCAGACCGAAATTTCTATAAGTCAGTGCTTCTGTCACTAAGCTATGACATAGGTCATTTCCCATGGCCTCAGAAGCCAGCCATGCAGAAGGTTGAAACTAGCTAGATCAAGAAGCACCACCAAGTCTGATCCAGTTTGAGGAAGATGTCTGCCTGAGGTAGTCATTGCATTCCTTCTAAACTTTATAAAGAAGCTACATAGAAATCCCTAAAATACTGGAGTTTTTAGCCTGTTTTGACAAGCCAGTGCATTGTCAAGAGCAGAGCTAAGGGTTGGATGTACTCAAGCGTGGAAGCTATGAAAGAGCCCGAGCAGGAGAGTGGGGAAAAGTATTTGCTTTATACATATACGGCCTCAAAGCCTTTCTTGATGAGTCATTCTTTGAATTAAGCCTGGTCAAGAATTTTCTTAGAAAAAGGAGGTGGAGGAACATGTAGGGAATAATGTGAATGCCTGAAGTCAGTGGTATACGGGTATGTGTTTAACAACTGGCTCATAATAATAATAATAACAATAATACTAGTAATAGTAATAATAATAATACTGCTTTGATTTGAGCATTTGCCAATATCTCTGGTGTAACGATTCCTACCACTGCTGATTTCAAGCTACCAGCCTGATGTCACTGAATATAGAGCTGGAAAGAGATACACACAGTCGGCTCTTGTAAACAATTATAAGGAGCTCTGACATGCCACTGCTTATGTCCATGAAACAGCAGACTGTGAATGGATTGATCAGATCGACTTTCTCTGTGATTGAAACCTCTGAGCAGCCTAAAAGCTCAGGATTGACAAGAGCCAAGGGGATGGGGAAGTCAGGAAGAAAGCAGGAAGGATATTGCCTAATCAGTTGTCTCTCATTCAGTAAGTGTTCGTAAGTGCTACTTGTGAGCTTCTCGGGCATGTGAGTGGCTAGGGGTAGGACAGCGGAGCAGAAGAGAGTATGTACTTCCCTTCCATTGGCTTATAGTCTGGTTTTTCCCAGAGCCAACTACAGAATCTTGGACAGTGGTGATGGTGCTGGAAAGGGGATCCTTTTTTATGCTTTTTATACTGAGAAAACACTAAATGGATCATTTATAGCAGTGGGGAGACTTGGTGGATGGGGCTACTGTCTTTGTCTAATGATTAGACAAGCATTAGCAGCAGTGATTGTCTTGCTGTTAATGTTTACGGGCAAGGAGCAGCAGTCAATAGTCTTCAGAGGAAGAGGGAAAGGAGAATGGTGTGGCACCATTCATACGGAAGCTTTTTGCCACCCGACTGCAGGAGATCATTCTGTTCAAACTTCTCTGAAAAGTTTTTGGGGGCAGGGGGGAGGGCATGGAAAACACTTCAGGCCAGCTGTTAAAATGATGTGAAGAGAAGCTTGATCCAAAACTTCTGCTTGAATCAGTAGAATAGCTAGGTGGTTTAAATGACAGTGCACAATTGGAGCAAAATCCACTGCTCAAATAGGCAATGCTGACCACCGATCTGTGTGTTCATTCATTCGCTTGTTCATTCATTTATTCATCAAATGTTTATTGAGGATCTTCATGGTGCCAGGCTCTGCAGTAAGGAACAAGAGCTTCAACAGAGAACAAGTGGGCTTTATTCACTCCCCTTGTTATGCTTAAAACCAACTGGAGAGAATAAGTTAATAAACCAATGATTACTAGTGAGAGGTGCTAAGAAGAAAACCAAGAGCGAAACAGGGAAATAAAGGAAAACATTGGGAACCTAGTCTTTCATGGGGCATTCAGGAAAGCTGTGGGTAGATTACATTTCAATATACGATTGGGAGAGAGAAACCAGCCATGCGAGATGTGGGGTGAAGGTCACGTGAAACCCTGAAGAGGAGGTTGAGAGGGATGTCTAGGCAGAGGATACCACACGAGCAAGGACTTAATGCAGGGAAAAGCTTGGTGTGTTCAAAAGCTAAAAATAAGGCCATACAAATCTGGAAAGACAGAGTAGATTCGTGGTTGCCTTAGGGTGGAGGAATTGGGGGGAAATGGGGAGTGATTGCTAATGGGTGTCAGACTTTGGGAGAATGTTCCAAACTTGATTATGGTGATGATTACACAATTCTTTAATTACATTTAAAAAACCATTAAACTGTATACTTTAAATTGATGGGCAGCATGATCTATGAATTATAACTCAAGCTGGTTTTTGTGTTTGTTTTTTTTTTTTAACTTGAATACTTGCTGTCTTATGAGCGAGTGCGGTGGAGTGAGTGAGATCAAGTAAAAAATTCTCAGGCAGGCTCACCTTGGTAGGGACCTGAGGATCCTGGTAACGAAGTTGGATTTTATTCCAGGCACAAGAGAAGTCATCACGTTGGTTGCCGTGCGAGTGAAAAGAGAAGCCAAGGGTGGAAGGAGAGAACTTCAAAAAATATTGCAACAAACTAGATGGAAAGTGATGGTTAAGACGTGTAAGTGGGTGTGCAGAGAAGTGGGGATTCCGAATACATTTCGGAGGCTGCTGCTGACAGGAATTGGTGAAGCATTGAGTGTGGGGCATGAGGGGAAGCAGTATAGCAAGGAGAACACCTTCTAGTTTGTATTCTTTCTCACCTGCTGCTTCTTGATGCTAAGGTAGAAGACACAAGGAAGAGAACGTATGGCCATGCAGCCCAGGCCTTCCTTTAAATATCTTCTCTGGTAGGACACCTGGGTGGCTCAGTTGGTTAAGCATCAGCCTTCGGCTCAAGTCATGATCCCAGGGTCTTGGGATCGAATCTCACTTCCGGCTCCTTGCTCAGGCGGGAGCCTGCTTCTCTTCTTAAGCAAGAAGATGTGTGCCATCTCTGTCTTTCTCTCTCCCTCTCCCACTCTCTGAAAAATAAACAAAATCTTAAAAAGAAAAAATTCTTCTCTGGGGCAGAGACAAATGGTGACTACTGCAGCTGTCTCTACTGAATGCTCCTCCCATAGCTCACATGAACCCCTTCTGTCACAGTGGTGTAGGAAGGAACGCTACTGGGGGGCAAGAGTCCACTCTCAGAACTGGCAGTCACATGGCCTTGGTGCTGCAAGGGACCCCAAAATCCCAACAGCCCTTGCTGAGTCTTGCAAACCATAGAGGATCTCTTTATTTTACTTAAGTTGTGTTAGAAAAAGAAACTGGGCAAAGGGAGGAGGAAAGAGAGCCCAGTAAACAGATAACCTGAATTCTTCTCAGTCGCTCAGAACCTGTCTGCTTTTTCATCATCAGGACTACAATCCTATTCGGCACAAAGTGAAGTGTGGGCTAGGCTGGCCTCCACTAGAATGATCAGTGTGTTTCACTTCCAGTGCTACGGTAGTAAGCTCGGGGCCCAGCAAAGATTCCTCCACTGTGTGTTTACAGTGCTCATGGCCACTGTCGCAGACCTTAGGATCAGAGAACTTTCACAGGACAGACTGAGTCCGATAGCAGCCCCTTGGAATCTGGAAACTCACCCTTTCCTTTCCTTCTTGCCTTCTCTATTATCCATATAGCTCTTAGACCAAGAACATGGTCTTCTGCTTCCCTGGTCATCCCTCCATTCCCATAGCTGTCACCTGTCTCTTCATGAAGCAGAGCGTGAAGCAGTAGGACAGTGGTTTAAGAGCCCAGGCCTGGGAAGCTTCCTAGCTGGCTTATTTTGGGCAAGGTACTTAACATCTCTGAGCCTCGGTACTCCTATACCCCTCCTTCACATAACTCCACCAAGAGATACAAACAGAACACAGACAGAAATCCATATGGTTACAGAGGATGCAAGTCCACACATCATGCCTCTACTCGTTCAGTGAGTATCTACTGAGAACCTACTCTAGATCAGGTCTGACCTGAAACCCTGCCTAATGGAGCATATGTTCTTTCTCCTAATTTTTAGAAAATTGTATTAAAGCACGTGTCCCAAAGGCTGCAGGCGTATCCAGGGTACAGCATGAACTGTTGCGTGTGTGCTCACCAGGGTAACAAACCCCCACACAAATAGAACATTCCCCAAATCCCAAAAGATTTTTTGTGCCTCTACCCAATCAGAAACCACTCCCACACAGAGGTAACCACTGTTCTGACTTCAATTACCGTGGACCGTTTTGTCTCTTGAATTCATATAGATGAACTTATACAGCATATACTCTTCTGTGTTGTTCTCTTGTAGTTGGCTTCTTTTACTGAAAACTGTCTGCGAGAATCACCCATGCTGTCACATGCATCACTGCTTTGTCCTTTTTGCTGCTATTTGATATTTCACTGAAGGAATATGCCAATATTTATTTTATCCATTCTGCTGTTGACAGATATTTGGTTTGTTTCCATCTTCATCTTTTATAAATAGAGCTGATTAGAAAATTCTTAAATCTGTCTTTTGTTTGACTTATGCACTCACTTCTCATGCATATGTATTTAGGAGTGGAATTATTAGTTAAACGTGAGCTGTAGTAACCATGGCAGGTACTGCCTAACTGTTTTTCAAAGTGGCTGTTACAATTTACACACCCACCAGCAATGTATGAGGCTCTAGTTTCCAGTGGGAAGGTGGACAGACTCAAAATATACTGAGTTAAATTATACAATATGTTAGAGGGTGGCAGGTGCTCAGGAAAAGTAAAACAGGAAAGGAAGACTTCACTTCAAAGTTCATTTATGTGTCTCTATTTATCTTTTTCTAACCATATTTATGTTTAATGCATCAAGAGATGATTTATCGATTATTTTTTAAAATTTTATTTTTTCAGTGTTTCAAGATTCATTGTTTATGTATCACACCCAGTGCTTTATGCAATACATGCCCTCCTTAGTACCCACCACTAGGCTTACCTAAGCCCCCACTCTCCTCCCCTCCAAAACCCTCAGTTTGTTTCTCAGAGTCCACAGTCTCTCATGGTTTGTCTCCCCCTCCAATTTCCCCCAACTCACTTCTTTCCATCTCCCAATGTCCTCCATGTTATTTCTTATGCTCACAAACAAGTGAAGCCCTGTGATAATTGACTCTCTGCTTGACTTATTTCCCTCAGCATAATCTCCTCCATGTTGATACAAAAGTTGGGTATCCATCCTTTCTGATGGAGGTGTAATACTCCATTGTATCTATGGACCGTGCCTTCTTTATCCATTCGTCTGTTGAAGGGCATCTTGGTTCTTTCCACAGTTTGGCAATTGTGGCCACTGCTGCTATGAACACTGGGGTACAGATGGCCCTTCTTTTCACTATATCTGTATCTTTGGGGTAAATACCCAATAGTGCAATTGCAGGGTCATAGGGTAGCTCTATTTTTAATTTCTTAAGGAATCTCCACACTGTTTTCCAAAGTGGCTGCACCAATTTGCATTCCCACCAACAGTGTAAGAGGGTTCCCCTTTCTCCACATCCTCTCCAACACTTGTTGTTCACTGTCTTGTTAATTTGGCCATTCTAACTGGTGTATGGTGGTATCTCAATGTGATTTTGATTTGAATCTCCCTGATGGCTAATGATGATGAACATTTTTTCATGTGTCTGATAGCCATTGTATGTCTCCTTTAGAGAAGTGTCTGTTTATGTCTTCTGTCCATTTTTTGACATGATTATCTTTTCATTGAGTGTTGAGTTTGAGGAGTTCTTTATAGATCTTGGATATCAGTCCTTTGTCTGTAGTGTCATTTGCAAATATCTTCTCCCATTATGTGGGTTGCCTCTGTGTTTTGTCTGCTTCCTTTGCTGCACAGAAGCTTTTGATCTTGATGAAGTCCCAAAGGTTCCTTTTTGCTTTCATTTCCTTTGCCTTTGCAGGCATGTATTAAAAAAAGTTGTGGTGGCCGATGTTGAAGAGGTTACTGCCTATGTTCTCCTCTAGGATTTTGATAGATTCCTGCCTCATGTTTAGGTCTTTTATCCATTTTGAGTTTATCTTTGTGTATGGTATAAGAGATTGGTCAAGTTTCATTCTTCTATACACAGCTGACCAATTTTCCCAGCACCGTTTATTGAAGAGACCATCTTGTTTCCACTGGATAGTTTTTCCTGCTTTGTCAAAGATTATTTTGATTATCAATTAAAGGAAAATTTATCTATTGAGCATCTACTATGTACCCAGTACTATGGAAGGAGATACAGAAGTATAAGGCAGGGTCCACAACTCAAAAGAATTTGCAAGATGGTTGGAAGTCTGTGTAAACCTGGCGATTCACAGACCTGTACCCCTGGAGCTAATAATACATTATATGTTAATTAAAAAATTTAAAAAAAAAATTTTAAAGATGGTTGGAAGTCACACTGATCCAATCAGAAAATCTGTACTGCCGTCCTGGGACAGACCATCAGTGTAATAGGAGCTTAAGAAAGGAAGAGAAAGATCTCAATTCTAGTAATGAAGGGAGCCTCCAGGGGACAACTGGAAGCATGTGCCAGGATATGACCTTGTTTCCTCCTGTTAAAACTCTCTTCCTTTTTTTTTTTTTTTTTGTATTCAAAAAGGCATCACAATATCTCTGTGCAGCCATTACCTGCCTTTTGAAGAGAGGTTAGCCACCCATGCATTACTTTAGATTCCATAAAGCTTGATGCACTGATTCTCTCAGCTCTGCCCTTGTGTCAGGCTCTTTCCTAGAGGCCGAAGGTACACAGATGCATAAAAATAGTCTCCGCCTTCAAGAAGTTTATAGTCCACAAGGAGAATTGAAATAGGTGTACAAAGAACTATGACAAAAGAGAAAGTAAAATCTAGTAACTCCACTTCTGAGTAGATAGCCAAGGAGGGAAAATTACCCTCTCAAAGAGGTATCTGCACCCCCATGTTCCCTGCGGCATTATTCCTAATAGCCAAGACATGGAAACAATCTAAGTGTCCACTTATGGATGAATGGATAAAGAAAATGTGTGCGTGTGCGTGTGTGTTTGATAGAATATTATTCAACCATAAAAAAGAAGGAAATCCGTCATTGGCAACAATATGAGCAAACGAGGAGGGCATTATGCTAAGTGAAATTAAGGCAGACAGAGAAAGATATATACTGTATGATCTCACCTATATGTGGAATATAAAATCAGCTGAATTCATAAATACAGACAATAAACTGATGATGGCCAGTGGCAGTAGGTGGAGGACCCGGGGCAGGGGAGGGGATGTAATGTCCAGCGTGGTGACTCCAGTTAATGTTTATTATTGATTTATAAATATGAGTATGATTATTTATCTTGTAAGTTCTCATCGCAAGAAAAAATCGTGACTGTGCAAAGTGATAGACGTTAATTAAACTCATTGTGGTAATCATCTTGCAGCACATCCGTATATCAAATAGTCACGTGGTAAACCTGAAACTAACACAATATCACATATCTGTTCTATCTCAATTAAAAAAAGAGAAAAGAGAGAAAGTAAAATGTCCTTAGGGAGGTGTTGGTAACAAAACATTTCAGGGGTTTGGCTGAGCTAGAGATGTCGAGAGATGAAGTAGCTAATACTTCACCTAAACAACGTGGGCAAGCGCACGCGCACACCCCAGATCAGCTATTTCTGTCTTCAGGAGCAGAACCCGTACACGACCAAATGGCTGCAAATTTCCCGCTTTGTATCTTTCTGTCTTGCTCTCTGAGATTCTCCCAAGACTCTCAGACAAGACGCCTTCATTTGTGACCCCTGCCCTTGGATTAGGAATCTAGCAGCACCCAAAGCAACCTCAGCACTGGCAAACTCTTGGGTTGTGAGAGTGGGGCCTGTTGGCTAACCAAAGTGAGGCGAGCAGGCGGGGAGACGAAGGGGGTGCAGGAGGACGGGGGAGAGAGAGTGAAGGAAGGAGAGGAGGGAGCCCCTGAGAAGAAGGCTTCAAGGACTCCTGCCTGTCTGGAGTCAGCAGCAGGGGCATCTCAAAGTGTCCTGTGTGTGTCACAGTCTCCTAATAGAGGATACGCTCTCTAAGAATATAGAGGCAAATGATTTAGGAAAACACAGCAGAGAGTGGATCTGAGTCTGCCCTCCCAGGACCCCTTTCTTTATCCTTTCCTGCACTCTCTTTCTGGGAACAGGGGTGAGTTTGTTCTCCCCCTACGTCCTATCTGAGACCATGAGGATAAGACCACGTACTCAAGAGGGAGGAGTTGTTGAGCAGAGCGGCCAAATTAGCACCGGGTCATCCACCTCCGAAGAACTAGATTCCTTGCTTGTCTAGGACACTGTTATTCACAGTTAAACTGAATCCTGAGATCAATTTTTTTTTTTTTCTGGTACAGCATGGTTTTCTTAACAAATTAAAATTTGCAATCCGATTACCAGATGATTACCATTACACATGATGAGAGATGATGCAGTCTTTCTTTCAGTTATATTTTAAATCTCACAAGCAATCTGGAGATAACTATATTGAAGAGTAAAAATTTCTCTCTGAAACTCTCATCTTCCTCCTTCCTTTACCACCAAATTCTACTCTCAGCCTTCAAAATAAGCACTAAGTTCAGGGATCATCTTTCAGGTCCCTATCTGGACACTGACAAACATAGGTGAGGATTTCACAAATGCTTTAAAAAGAAGTGTGGTCCCACTCTGTGCATTACCCCGCAATTCTTCTTTCCCTGCAAAGAAATGTGGTGTGAATCTCTGTCTGTACTGGTGCATTCTTTTCAATCACTTGGACCTGCTCCTTAAGTGTGGATGAATCATAATTAATTAATCAACTGCCTCTTGATAGACTTTTAGGTTGTTTCCATTTCCGTTATCATAAACAATGTTCAATGGAAAGTCTTGTGCACAGGGGTGACATTTTGGTAGGATAGATTTCTAGAAGTGGATTTGCAAAACGTTGACATTCTGAAGTAGACTCTTAATTTTTTAAGGATGGTCAGTCACAGAGTAGTTTTCGTTCTTTGCTTCCCAAGAGCGGCTACAAGATGTGGAACTAAAGACTGAGAGAGGATGGGCATGAAGGCTGAACGTCCTTTTCAGCCCCAGGAGGCTGAAGAAAGAGATGCTCCATGAACAGAGGGAGGCCGTGTGACCCCAGAGAAAGGACAAACCTGTGGTCACATCTGGATCCAGAATCTGGATTCGGGAAAGGACAAGACCTTCCCAGAGACCATTCTGCAGTTCATCCATTTACTTTACCTTCCCCTCATTAGAACTGATTTTCACCAGCAGCTTAAACTCTCCGCTGAGTGATGTTCATTGGAAGAGTGTCCTACTCTGGGATCCATCTACACTGTCTTCACCGTGGTTCCCGCTTCTCATCTGCACAGTTTCCCCAAGAGCAATACACCAGACTGGTCCAGAGCACGTTTTGAGTGAGAGAGTGGATCTATAAAAGGCCAACTATTTTGGGAAGGAGGCCAGAGGCTTCCTAACCAAAGAAGCAGAAACTAGGCATTTTTGCAGTCGACCATTTCCTTTTGGTCCCAGCCTATTTATGGAGTCCCTGGAATAGGTCACATCCTTCTCAGCATATCTAGCTCAGCAGAAGTCCATGAATTATTGACCAGTCCCGAAGCCTTCAAACCCTGGACCAGAGATTCTTGACCTTTCTTTGGTACACAGATATATTTGGCAGCCTGCTGAAACCCATAAACTCCTTCCTTAGTGTTTTTAAATACTTAACATAAAGTGAAATAAGTCATATTGCAATGCAGGCATTAAAATGTCAAAAACAAATCTGTTATATAATGTGTATGCTTATTTTTCTGGTATTAAGTAGTAATATTCAGCGGTAGATCTAAGAACTACTATTATTTTGAAGAAGCGGTAAGTATAAACAATATTTTGTGACATCAGCAGTAACTAAAAAATGTTAGGAATTTACCTGTGATTTCTATTGGTGACAAAGTCTGAGGTAACTTTAATACCATTGTGGCTTACTGCCTCCATGCTTAAAGAAAATATATAACTTAGTTAGAGTTACTGAGAACAAAAATACAGTTCTGTCAGGGCTGGTACCATGTTTTTATTTTATTTGTTTCGTTTTTGATTTTTTAGCATCTAGCACAGTATTTAGCATGTAGGATGTACTTAATAAATTTATGGGGTCACGGGATGATGGAAGCCCATATTCTGTTTTGTTCCTGAAGTCTGGTGGGAGACTCCAGGGCTCCATCTTTGATATAGCTACTGAAATGTGTTCTGAGAAATATAGGCATTGCTGCTCCCGGAAATGTGTTTTCTTGCCAGCGAGTGGTAATTCCAATTCCTATTTGATACAAATTCCAGGTTTGGAGGTCATTGACTTTAAAGTCTCATGATGTTTAATAGAACAAAACCATCATTTTGACTTTCGACTTTATTAGGTCTGGGTTTTCTATCTTCTTGGGACTCAATGCCTGACATTCTTCCTTAGTAACAATGTTCCTTACCCGCAAAATCTATATTTCTTTTCTTTTTAAAAATGTGCTGCCAAACTACCTTAATTTGTAAATAGCCACTAGGTAGTACTAACCTACCCCTACAACTATCTATCTACTGGTGCTGCAGAACCTTTCCCCCAAATGGTGTTTAGTTGGGGTGGTGTGCTAATGACTCCAGTTTTCCAGAATTCTTCCAGACAAGGAGGCAGATTTGACCTTTCTGCTTTGTTCAGCTCTGTACTCAGTAGAGTGTTATTCTATGGGTTAATAAAAGAAGATATTTGTGAGTTTTTAATGGTCGTTATTCAGGATTTGCTATCTTCAGAAACACTATTGCATCAAATCCTGTAACTGTGTGCTTCTGGCCAGCAGGATTCTCCTCTGGCTGCAAACTCTATGTGAATGAGGCAGGCAGAGGCCAGGGCCTTCAACAAATCACTAGAGTGTTTGACTTCCTGGTTAGGAAGACCCTCATTATCACTAACTTGAGAATTGCTGCCAGCTAGAAGACAAATGTGGTGGGGCCACGGTCATTGATCAGATGGAGGGAGAGAGCAACCTTTGCCATCCATTAGGATGAGATGAACAGCTTCGGTGTTAGCTCAGTTAAAAATGGCATAGACACCCATGCCTACCCTATTAAATTCAGAGTCGAGGCATTGCCGGGAGTCATTTGACTGAGCCTCTGTCTCTGCACAGAGGACTATTTTATACAATCCAGCCTCTGGTTCTAAAAGTCCGGAGCCTTTCTTTGTCACCTGCTCTGGGAGAGAGACTTCTCTTTCCGTGCACCCCATCTCTGGAGGACAGGAGACAGCTTTTGCAAAATGTCATTGGGATACACGCACATTTAGTTGCAGCTTCTCGCCAGAGCTAGCTATTTTTAAAGAGGTCTCCCCCTCTTCTTTTTTTGGAAACACAAAGCACATGTTTCTCTGGCTAATTAGTATTTCCAAACCAAACTCAGAGACAAGGCAAGGAATCCAGAACGTATTTAATTTGTAGAAATGTTTTATTTTTGATGTAGCCAAAGCAGATTAAACACACTTGTTATGAGATGCAGGAGGGGTGCCTGGGTGGCTCAGTCAGGCTGAGTATCTGACTCTTGATTTTGTTTCAGGTCATCATCTCGGGGTAGCAAGATTTCGAGGCCTGCACCAGGCTCCATGCTCAGTGGGGAGTCTGCTTGAGATTCTCTCCCTCAACCTCTGCCGCTACCGCCTGCTTGCGCATGCTCTCATTCTAAAATAAATAAGTAAATCTTAAAAAAAAAAAAAAAGGAATAAAGAAAAAGAAGCAGGAAAGAGGTTGGGAAATGGATCTGAGGTCTCGAGAATTCTCGGGCAAGCAGCCTAGGAAACTCACGGTGGACCTGATCTCCTGGGCTGAGGATCCAGATTCAGCAAGTCTGTCCCAGGATGGGACGTCATGAACCTGACTTCCTGGACCTCCACCTTCCCATTCACTGACTTTGCTCTACTCTTGCCAAACCTTCCACCAAACCACACCTCAGGGTCATGTTGGAGACAGAACTAGAAGAACGGAAAGTACGAATGCCAACTGGGCCTGGCTGTTATATGCTCCCAAGGAAGCAGAAGGGGGTGAGAGGCCACAGGCTGAGGCTCTGTGAGCAAAGCCACTGGCAGACACCTGTGCCAGAGAGAACGCCAAGGAGTGCCAGGTTCCAGGAGCCAGAGCCAAGCACAGAGAGCTGGGGCCAGAGACGCCAAGGCAAAGGAGAAAGGGAGAGGAGATCCAGGCCACTAATTCCAAAGCTCAGGGCTGCAAACCCTTATCTGAGAGCGGCTTATATCACAGCATATGGGCCCGCTGACTCTGGTTTTTCCCTTTCTCCTTTCCTCTTCTCATTCGGCGTCTTTTCTCTGTGTGCTCTCACGCATCCCCATGCTCTCAGTGTTGATGAAATATGATTTCCAAAATCTGCACCTTCAACCCTGACTTGGGCTTCTGAGCTCACACCTCATCTTTCCTCTGTCACCTGTCTGTCTCTGTCCGGATGGCCCCTGCAGCCACCAACTGCATACTTATGACTCCATGTCTGCCCTCTCCCCACTAGCATATCTTTCTGGTTCCCTAAATAGAAGCTGCAAAACCCTCTCAGACCCCTTGCGTCTCCCTCACTACCCCCGTGCCTTCACACGCGCAACTGGCCAGGGCGCCCAGTTCTATACTGACTCGTGTCTCTCCGGCACAGGTCAGATACATTTCTTCTCTCTCCTTTCCAGGGCTGGCTCCCTAATTCAGACCCAACCCTGTCTCTTACCCTGACCTTTACAATGACCTCCTCTCTGGTTCCAAGCCTCCTCCCATTCATTCCGATTTCAATCAGCGTCACCTTCCCAAAACACAAATGTGATTATGTCCTTTCCCTGCGCCACTCTTTTAAAGGCTCACCATTGTCTCTAGGACTGAGTCCAGGCTCCTTAGCAGGGCACACGGAACTTTCTGACCACCTGGCCCAATCTCCATCCTCTGACCACGTCAGGCAGTTCTCCCGCTCCTGGGCCTTCACGGCGCTCTTCCTTCTGCTGAGAATTCCTTTCTCGCCCATGTGTCTAACCCGTAAACTCTTGCTCATCTCCCAGTGCCTAATATGGGTGTGAGTCTCCCATTATTACTGAACCCCAGCACTAGAACTAACTGCTCCATGTGTCCAAACCTTAATAATGCAACCGACACCATATTTTAGTTAAATGTCTGTTAACAGATGTTTTTGAATGAGTGAACTCTAGATGTATGGTGCAGGGGGAAAGCATATGGATCATATCTACCAAGCTCTGCCGTCCTGATCTTTATTTGTGATCCAAACCCCCGTTCTGCCTTAGAAATTGTAAAAGTTTTGTTTCAGTGTTAAAAATAATCATAATAAATCATCTGGGCAGAGTCTTGACAAGGCCATAAGCTCATCAAACAATTGGCTGAAAGACACTGACAGTTCAAGAACACTTTCCCTTTAAAAAAAAATCTGTATTTACATCTCATCTCCAGAAGGAAATACATTTCCTTTTACTTCATTTACAATCAAATATATTTTAATATTAATTACTTTTAACTCTACCTCCTGCTGCTGTTAGAAGGCACAATGCCACATGATATGTAACAATGAAATCTTTTTGTAGTAAATCTGGGATCAATGTGAGCCCAGAGGCATCACCAGCTCTCTGTGTGACTTGGTCTGTTAAAGTGTAGAGGCGTTAACTCTCATTATCTTTCACTTTGCCAGCAGATAAACTTAGGCACATCAAAAAAGTCAAGTTTGACTTTAAGGAAAAGAATTTGATCAGAGTGCTCCTGTTCCTTGCTCTAGTTTCTAGGACACACTTGCCTTCTTAAGGAGGATTAAATAACTTCAAGTGAGAAATTAAGAGAACTAAAGAAATTGGGAGCTTGTTATATAAATGGGAAGACTTATGGAGAAGAACTAAAACAGAGAACCAAGGATAGACCATAGAACAAAAAAGGTGACTCAAACTGGATTTTTTAAAAAATCCCATCTGCTGGTTGTTATTAGTTCTACAGGACAATATAGTTTTAAAGTTTAAAATATCGCCCTGGTTATAATAATTCCCTTTCTTGACATCAGCATTAACATTTGAGTACCTGCAACATGAAAATGAAGACCATCAATAAGCCTTGACTAAATTATGCGATCAAAGACTTGACTCTAGGATGAAGTTACTTCTGGTCCCATCACGGTCCACTGTGATAAAGACCTAAAGATAGGAAATAGGTGGAATTTTTGCTGGCTTATCTCTTCCTGTCACACCCAAGGTCAACAACAACAAAGAATGACAGCATTCTTGTGATCCGCATGCAAATCTTGAAAGCATCCATAAAGCACTCCTGGGAGTATCCACCAATAATTTATCACTGTTGGCCCAGCTTTCAGTAGGGGACCCAGCAGTTGGGACACTCAAACTGGACACTTCAGGGGTATTGGATACAGGGACCCTTGCTCATCTTTGCCACTCCTAGATCTGAAGGTCCAAGTGGCTTGGAGAACCCAGCAGTGGCTGGATGGAGAGCTATGGCCCTTAGCTGGGAAGCAGCCAAGCATTGCATTCTGGCAGGGAGGGCGCTGGGACAATCCATACCCAGGTCTCACTCTTCTCTCACTGTCCAGTGCCCTGCCAGTATGTTCCAGTGATCAGGCCTAGCTGGTGCAGACTGTCTGGTTAGCCCCTATGGCGCAGAGCAGAGCCGAGCAGAGTAGATCTGAATGGGACATTGAAACAGATGGAAAACACGTTGTCCTTCATAAGGACGCAATTGTACTGCTTTCTGCATGCGGGTGCAAAACCCAAACAAAACAGAATGGGCTGCTGCTGCTAGGATGTCTTCATTTTCCCACTAACTAGGCAGGAGGGAGCCGTGGACCTCTGAGATGGATGAGGCCGTTCTCCAAGTTTAACATTCTAAACCAATTGAATTGTTGGCAAGAGAGTCCCAGTCGATGTTGGTAGAAAGATGTGACAGACTATTTTGTTTCTAACACTTCCCAGGCAAAGCATCCAAGGAAAATTTCCTCCTTCTTTTCATCTGTCTACCGATGGGAGCCCTTGTATCGCTGGAGTCATCTGCAAATGTTACTGATCTCCCTTCTGAATCCCCAGCCAGTAGAGGGGCGTGCACTTTCAGTGGAGTTTATTCATATCCAGTCTATATATTTTTTGATTGAAACCTGATATCTTGACTCTGGAGCCAAGTGTCTTGTGATCTGCCGTCACCCAATGTGTTACTGAGGCGTCATCCCGAGGGTGTTTTCTCCTGCTGCAAATAAGATGTTGTTGGTTTCTTTTCTGTTGTGGAAAGTGTCTTGTATGCCAGTTTTCAAAAATAAAAATTCTATAACTGTCCACGGAACATTCTAGGAGGGCTCTTGAGGGTGGAGAAGGTCTTGTCCAAGTAGGCTTTGTGTTAGCATCTGGCCTGTGTTTAAATGATCACATTAGGGAAGCAGCCTGGGGGGTTTCAGCTAAATTACCTATAACATACTGTGAATGCAAAGAGAAAGGGGGGAGAGAGAGGAAAACTGGTATAAAAAGCAAATTTAAAGTATTGTTACCCCTCCCCCTTTTGGTAACAAGGTAAGTAAAGCAAAGAGGTGCAAATGTGAATTTATATATAACTTATCACTGTGTCCCACATGGTCATTTACAACTTTTTTCAATAATCTTTAGAGCAAGTATGGTTCAGTGTATCTTACTTACACTGCTTCATCAGGAAAACAGAAGGAGCCTCTTATGGTACATTTTCTAATTGTATTTAAAGACATTTGTCTCACTTTACTATATAAAGACCACATGCAAAACAAGAAACCCCCTCTGTCTCCTTGTCTCCATTCTCTCCCAGATGCTGTAGTCATCGGGTAGTCCCCATGCTCCCTCTACTTAGCACATCTCGATGCCTTGCTCCTTTGAATTCTCTTTAACACTGATGTTTCCTACCTTTCCTGAGCCTTCTCGTAACTTGGAGTCAAGTTTGGGAGGTGCTTGGGTATCTGAATACTCACCAGACCCCACTGGCCCTGCCTGTCTGTTCTGATGAGTTCAGCCTACTGTGGGGAACACAGCCCACTCAGCAAGCAGGGGTAAAAGGGCGATTCAGATATGGTTCCCGCCCAACAGAGCTTGCAGTCTGTTGAGAGAGTCAGAAGCACGCACACTCAAAGTAGTAAAACATAGACTAAGAGCAGAAGTGGGAGTCGTTATAAAGATAGGGCTCCCAAGGAAGAGCTGAATGCAGGCCAGATATGGGTGAGAATGGAAGGCTTCAAGAAGGAAATGTCACTGAGGACGAGCCTCCATCAGAAGAGAGAAAGCCAGGAGACCTCCAGCCAATCAGAACAATCACTCTTGGGGTCTGGCCATGTCTCACCCCAGGGAGAGGCCGGGCTATGGGAGTGAGTCAGATTCCTATGGGAAAGAACAGTGGGGAAAGGAAAAGAGGAAGGGCAGAAGCTTGGCCACAGCCTACACTGAAGGAAGAGAAGCCAATGAGGGAGTGAGGGGGGCTTTGAGAAAACCTTCAGAGTTTGACAGACAACCAACCGGTCAGTGGCAGGGAAGCTAGGGGATGAAGACATCTCCAAAGGAAAGACAGCTAATAATAGTCAGGAGGAGAATACAACTCACATTTGTGGACTATTTGCTGCATGCCAGGCATTATACTGAAGCTCCTAACAGCTAAACAGTGACAGAGTTAGAACTTGTACCAGGCTTGATGGATGCCAACACTCTTAGCTTTACAGATGTTCACGAGAATGAAGACCTAGCACGTGCCCTTTGCCTTGTCAGAGCTCACTAGCGACAGCCCAAACGAGAGCCTTTGGCAAAATGGTCAGGAGGGGTTGTAATAAAAGGAAGTAAAGGTATTGAGTTTGGCATCTCTTCCAAAAAGTTTGGTGGTAAAACTTCAGAAATGGGGTGGTAGCTTAAGAGATTAGGAAGGCTTTTTTTGAAAGGGGAGCTACTTGGACATTAGGTTGCCCATGAACTTGACGATACGAGAGGTGATTCCCAAAGAGGTGGGAGGAAGTGGGATCAAGGATGCCCATAAAACGATCATGGTGGAAAGGGTGAGGGACCCTGCTTCCTGCCTCTGAGATTAGAGAAAAGAGAACAGAACGAGCATGAGGCACATCTGCCGCAGAGGGTAGAGGAGTTGAGGAAGTCTGCCCAGGAGGGCCTGGCCCTCCATCTCCTCACTAAAGATAGCTAATGAAAGGGGAGGGGAACTCAGAAAATAGAATGTAAAGTGGCCCCTGTGGATCACGTGCTGGGCCGAGCTGATCTGCAGCGAGTAGTGTGTGCGTGGAATGCGGACGAAGTCTATTTGGGACAGAGAATGCGGAGCAGGAAAAGAACACCACTGTGGGGTAGGATGGAAGTTGTTTTTGAAAGTGAGGAATCCCTAAGACCAAAACGGATTCACATTCCGATTGAGGGCCTAGACTCCTTCCCTCCTCAATTTTTTGGCTAAGAAAGCAGTAACTGAAGAGTCTGGGCATCTACATACCAGAAAGACTTCCAATAAATTAAAAGTCATCTTGGCAGCAAGTAGAGTTCTGAATGCCCTTGGTAAAACAAAAGGTTCTTTGTGGGATAAGCCCTAGAGAAGAGGGCTTGCAGTAAGGGTTTCTGCATTACCTGGAGAGCCAGTTTAGGGGCAAGGTGAGAAGAACTTTCATCACTTACTGATACAGCATTTGTCTTGCCCGGCTCATCATGGAACAAAATATGGTGAAAAGAAGGGCACCTGGGTGGCTCAGTTGGTTAAGCGTCTGCCTTCGGCTTAGGTCATGATCTCAGTGTCCTGGGATCAAGTCTTGTATCAGGCTCCCTGCTCCATGGGGAGTCTGCTTCTTCCTCTCCCTCTGCCGTTAACCCTGCTTGTGCTTTCTCTCTCTCTCTCTCTCTCTCTCTCTCTCTGTCAAATAAATAAATAAATAAAAATCTTAAAAAAGAAAGTATAGTGCAAAGAACACAGCCCTGAGCTCTGAGAGCCCAGAGTTCAAGTGTGGATCCCCTACTCATTAGCACATGGCTTGGGCAAGTTACGTACTCCCTGTGAACCTCATCTACAGAATGAAGGCCATGATACCTACCACGTAGAGCTTCCAAATTGGACAAGATAACAGATCTTCTTCTCTTTCCCTACCTGCCCTGGACACTGAAAATCTCAAATTCGAAGTTGAGGAGACAGTGGCGTATATATAATGTCTGTCATGGCACTATGGAGTTTTCTCTCGGAGACTTAAGCAGGTCTTTAAAAACAACAACAACAAAATGACCGGAATTATTTTACTTTTGTCGAGCAGAGAAAGAAATGGTCAAGAGCAAGTCTAGTACAAACTGGGAAAACCACTAAGATGTAGGCACCTGCCTGGAATTCCCTAGGATCTCGGTTTGGTCTGCCAGCCGCTACTACTGCCCCCCAGCTGTGCTCTCCAGCATGTCTGAAAAGATGTGTGACAGAGCTGGGGAGCCTTGCAGAAGAGAGAAAAAAAGGCAGGCACTTGTACAAATCAAGATAATGGAAGGTTTGGTATCTCTTGCACCAGGAGTGACAGAATCAGGTATGAGAGATTTCCTCAGAACCACTTTATCTGTATGTCAGAAAGTTGTTTCTAGAAAGACAGGCCTAGTGTTAGTGTAGGAAAGCCCTCCACTCTTCAGAGTATGATAAGTGAGGCACCAAACTAATGATAGCAGCACAGCTCCTATTACATTCTCAGTCACAGAATTCTTGACATTGACATTCCTTAGCTTTGCAAAAATGTGGAATACTAACCTCTTTTCATGAAGCGCACATGACTTCAGTACGAAAACAGGGGTGATCAGAGAACTATGGCAAGGTTCTACCTTATATCTACCAATACACCTGCCTCTGACTGGGTTTCTGCCTTCTCTCCAGTCACTGTGATGACCTGGCCTTGCTCCTGCCTGTGACCAATGTCTCCACCAGGGCACTCTGCTATCCCTCAGTCCTGCCCAAGGATGTTTGCTTTAACAATTCTCCCTTTTTTCTCCTCAACTTCAAGTTTTCCCACTCTGTAGGATGGTTCCCATCAATATGTAAACATACTGTAATGTCCGTCCTCTTTCTTGGGGGGTATCTGGGTGGCTCAGTTGGTTAAGCACCTGCCTTCAGCTTTGGTCATGATCCCAGGGTCCTGGGATTGAGACCAACATCAGTCTCCCTGCTGAGCAGGGAGATTGCCTCTCCCTTTGCCCTTTCTCACATACTATCTCCCTCAAATAAATAAAATCGTTTTTTTTTCTTTTTTAAATTTCCTCTCTGACCCCTCTTCCTCTTTACCCCGTTTTTCTCTTTTCCTTCATAGCAAAGCCTCTTGAAAGAAGCATCTGTTCTTGTAATTTCCAGTTGCTTCTCTCTCCCTCTCCAGGCAGATTTGAGACCCTGGTCCTTTAACGACATTGCTCAGGGTCACCAGTGAGTTACAGTCTTGCTAAATCTAATGTAACTTTTCAGACCTCATCCTAATTGACCTCTGAGTACCCTTCAATCAAGTCAATGCCCTTTCTTCCTTGCAAAGCTTTCTTCTCTCAGTCTCCAGGTTCTCTTGCTGGCCCTCATTGGTCAGGGTTTTCTTCTTCCTTCCAAACTCTAAATCATGGACCCTGTCAGGGCTCAGCCATAGCAAGTTTCGCTTTTCTAATTACGTTTGCTTTCTTGGAGATGGTTTCCAGTTTTACAGCTTTAAGTGTATCTCTGTGCTGATGACTCCCCATATTGTATCTGCACTCTAGATCTTTCCCTTAAATTCATCAGAGCCCACTCCACATCTCCAGTTGGATGTTGAATTGGCCCCTTCAACTTAATCATGTCATTGTCCCTGAAATCAGCTTCTCCTGTAGTCAATTTAGGGCCCTTGTGTTCTAGCCGTTTTTTCAGCCAAAGGATCTTGAGGGCATTCTTGACTCTTTCCTCTCTCACACCCTCTGTACGTGACCTTGCAGTAACTGCTGTTGGCTCTACCTTCAAAATACATACAGCAGTCACTCCTACATACAATCGTTCTTAACATACATACAGCAGCCTACTACTGTCCTGGTCCAACTCCGCACCATCTCTCACTACTGCCATAGTTGCACTCCTTCTACCCGTGCCCCTCTGCAGATTCTTCTTGCTCCATTAGCCAGAGATATCCTGTTAGAACATGAAGTTTAATCATGACACTCCTTGCTTAAAACCTTCTAAGGGCTTCCCAACTCATCCAGAATAAAAGCCAAGTCTGTACAATGAATGCCCTGTTAACCTCTTGACCCCATTTGCTACCGATCTTGCTCTCCGTGACCCCAGGGAAGCCACACTGGCCACCTTGCCATTGCTTGCACGCACCTGAGACATACTTCTTCCCCAGGGCCTTTGCATTTGCTGTTCCTTCCACTGGATTGCTCCTCTCCCAGAGAGTCTTACGGTCAGATCCCTTACTTTCTTATTTATTCAAATGTAACAAATGTAACAATTTCAGGTTGTCCTTTTCTGCCTCACTTCCCCCTTCTCAGCAGAATAACTATATAGTTTATTTACTTTGTTTATTATCTCCCCCACTAGGAGGAATGTATCACTGGATCAGAGATTTTTCTGTTTGGTTCACAACTGTATTCCGGCACCTAGAACAGTGCTCAACCCTGTTGAAAGATTGAATGAAAGGATTTTAATCATTACATATGTTTGAAAAGCCAAAGAGATTATCATCAAGTTTTTAAGAAGGTATTTTGGGGGGGGAAGTGGCAGAGATCTAGTGACCCAGAGTATTTAAATTCATGTCAGAGATGTCACCTAATAGTAATTTTACCCATGGTCATCAAGAATGAGACTAGCAGGGGTAGTATTTGTCTTAGTTGCGTGCTGATGGTAAGCCTCCAGCTGGAGAGTTTCCTGATGCCAGTAAAGAACCAATCTTGTAGTTCTAACATTAGGAATAAAACTGTGGTCACATTTACCAAGCAAGAAATCTTGGGCAGAGTGGCATTACTCCTTAATGATTTATAATATCAAAGTGATAGGATAACGTCTCGGGGCAGTGAGGAAAGGCACCGCATTATGATCTTGGTTATGGTTATGGATATGGATGGGAAAATCTGTTCTGTCAAGTTTGTGACCTGGTTCCATTTCCAGGGCTCAGAAACATGAACTGAATCAGATTTAATGTTTCTTTGTGTGAGTGAGACATGGTTTCTCTTTTAGAGCAAAAAAGTGATACTTTAAGCACTGTGTATAAGAGATTTATGGGTAATAAATATGATGTGGCAGCTGAACTTACAAAGAAATCTGAAATTTTTTTCCCCAAAATCTGAATTAAATCACTGGCTGTGTGATGTTAGGGAAGGCTTTTAGAGCTACAGTGTCTATATGTGTAATATGGGAGGGCATGCCATATGATCGCTAAGGTCAGTTTCTATTCTTGTGTTCTTTGGACATGACATCATCTAAACCTTTTTTTCTGTAAAATAATGCAACAAAATTTGTCCTATCTAGCTCATATTTTGCTTAGGATCAAGTGATACAATGGCTCTGAAAGCTTTTAGTAAAGTAAAACACTTTGCCAGTGCAAAGCATTTATTACTATTCTCTAATGTGTTTAGAGTGTTATGGTCCCCACAATATTTTTTTAAATTTAAATTCCAGGTAGTCAACATACAATGTAATATCAGTTTCAGGTGTACTACATAGTTGTGCTCTTGATGACAGGTGGACTCTTTATTCCCCTTAACCTGTTTCACCCACCCACCCCCAACTTCCCTCTGGTCACCATCAGTTTGTTCTCTATAGCTAAGAGTCTGTTTCTCAGTTTGCCTCTCTTCTTTTCCCCTATGATCATTTGTTTTGTTTCTTAAATTCCACGTATGGATGAAATCCTATGGCATTTGTCTTTCTCTGACTGGTTTAGTTCACTTAGTATTATATTCCCTAGCTCCATCCATGTTAGTGCAAATGGCAAGATTACATTTTTTTTAAAGATTTTATTTATTTATTTGACAGAGGGAAATCACAAGTAGACGGAGAAGCAGGCAGAGAGAGAGAGAGAGGGAAGCAGGCTCCCTGCTAAGTAGAGAGCCCGACGCCGGACTCGATCCCAGGACCCTGAGATCATGACCTGAGCCGAAGGCAGCGGCTTAACCCACTGAGCCACCCAGGCGCCCCAAGATTACATTCTTTTTATGGCTGAGTATTATTCCTGTGTGTGTGTGTGTGTGTACCACACCTTCTTTGGGACCCCAAAATATTTTTAGGAAAAGATAAAAATCTAACGAAGAGCAAATTTGACCATGTTTATACATAAAATACTTGGATAAATATTCTTTGAATTTTGTTGAAGTAAATTAGTTTCTAAGGCTCTATTAGTTATGATTGTTTTATGACAGATAACAAAACCCAAATTAGCCCATGTAAAAACTTGCGTAAGAACTGGAGAGTCCAGAGGAAATCAGCTTTAGGTGGAACATGTTCACCTTACGTGATGTCACATCAGCCTCTTCTATATCAGCTCTAACCACAGGCCTTCTCTGGTCATCAGATGTCTTCCAGAAGTCCTCAGGGTGACAGCCTTCCATGTTTGAGTACAACAGAGGATAGCAAAGCTTTTGTACATAGAGTATTAGCAAACATCCAGTGAATCACATACAATTTCCTGAACCAATTTCTGTGACCAGGAAAATTATAGTATGTTGATTGGATTGGGCCTCTCTATAAGCTCTGTCGAAGGCAGCTGAGGCCTGTCCACCCTTTCTGGAGTAGGAATGAGTAGAAGTGGATCCCCTCCCCAGATTGATCCACTGACCCAAGTAGAAAGAGTCATTACTGAGGATGCGGGCCACATGTGTACATCTCATAAGAAAAATGTAGGCGTCCAATCTTGCCATTGCTAGTGTACGCTCTCCACTTGCCAAGAAAGTAGCACATCTTTTCACTGCACCAACGAGCAGGCTGTTGGGAGACCATATTATCTTTTGTTAATAGAAAACTCTTGAGTTTGCTAAACTCTGAGGGTAAAGCCAAATCTCCCCCAAGAGCCCATACAGTCGCCTGTGTTTATCTAGTCCTTGCTGTCAGGTAAAACTCTGGGAGCAGATCAGCCATACCATTAACCAGCCATGAAAAGGACTTATGGCTCACAAGATTTGCTGCAGACCTGTCCTGGGCCCCCACGGTTAGGCATTGCTCTCACACAGTCTATCCTCCAAGAGCAAATTAAACACAACTTTGTGGGTTTCGTGGTTAGCTGCCAACAAGAAGACGAATCTCTGAATTAATAGTTCATGACAGGATGACTCGGGAGTTCTTGGCAGAAAGCAATGTTTCCAGTACTAACGCTCCGTATGGCAAGAAACGGCATCTAAGCTAAGTAGCCCGTATTGGTATCCTGGTAGCATTTGCATAAAGGATCAGCTCTATTATTATATTCAATGCCAAGACTTCCCAAGGTGAGGGAGATGGTAGAGACTCGGCATGAATATGGTAATGTAGCTGGGCCATTACAAACCCTGTGAACAGTGTAACTGCGGGGGCTGCCCTGTCCACGTGACACGTTTTCATAGGAGATTCCTCTCTCCTCTGAATAAGAATTTCCCTCCGTGGCCTATGAGAACGAAATCTTATAGTGGAAGCCCTGCTACAAGGAGGGTTGGTTAAGCTGTCAGATGGTTAAACAAATGGCCTCTTACAATTTGTTTAGACCTTTATGGAGCCCATTTCAATAAAGAAGGACAATTTTAACAGCCTGAGGGGAGAAGAGGCCTCGGGGGATGACAGGTCTAGGTTGGAGGCTGACCTTATCTCATTTCAGGGACTTTATTTTTCTGACCATTGAGGAGAAAACGGTAGGAAATTTGCTTCTGAAGAGTCTTGGGGAAATGCCACATCTGTTACAAGAACTAGCCAAATAGGGTTTTTCTCACAAATAATCTGTATCAGAAATAGAAATCAAAGTCTGGAGTGTCAAAACAGTCTTGTCTTTTTCCCACCTGCATGGCGATGCCTCTTGATTGAGTATGACACTAAACCATCCCTTGTGTGAAGACAAGAGTAAAGAACAGGGAAGAATAAAAAACCGAAGGTTCACATAATTTTCATGGCAAACTATTTGCCTGCCTCCATTTTTTTTTTTTCAGTGTGTGTGATTCCTAAATTTTCTCCCAGGGTTTTTGTCACCAAAACTATTACAGGAAAGGTTGGCTAACTGTGAAGCCTCAGAAGCACCTGCTCTGGCTGATTTTAGCATTTCCAACAGCCAGAACCAACTGCTCTCCATGAGAGACTCACCTCTGGCCATGGCTATATTCCCACATAAAAAAACACGTAGAAAGGGATTGGCTGAAGGATGCCAGGACAGCCCTTTCTTTATTTAGAATGGGCTTGGCAAATACATCCAAAGTAAGCTTTTTCTCGAAAAGTTCTAGGGAGACAGTCATTTGCCATTTACTAAAGGCAGGCAAGGCAAGAGCCATGCTAAGTGTTCAGATGCTGGGATCAGATGGCCCTACACTGTGTGACTTTGTGCAAGTCACGAAATTTCTCTGATGTCAGTTTTATCATCTCTAACATGAGGACAAAGCTAGTATTTAAAGCAGTATTGTCTTGAGAAATACATAAGGTAATGGACATAAAGTTCTTAGCATAGTTTCAGGAAAAAAAAACTTCTAAAAATGCTGGACACTGCTATGAAGATAAAGTGTAAGTGTAAAATTTCCCAGTTGTCACACACATGAGCGTGTGCGCAGGCACACATATACATACACACACACTCTCAAGGAGAATTGAACTTTCTGATCAGAACAGCTACCTACCTCACTGTGCAGCTTCTAAATTTGCTAAAATGTGTCTCTTAAGGACAATGCATCTGATAAAGGGATTTTAAAAATGCAGGTTTTGTCTTCATGGACTAGACAAAGCCAGCCATATCCGTGGGATACAGGGAGAGGCTGGAGGCTCTGTGGCTGAGAGAAAACCCCCACGGTGCCCGATCTCCATGGACCCCTAGGTCGGCACCAGCAGCCGGTGCAAAAGGCCTGGTCAGAGGCACTGCCAGGCAGCTGCTGCAGGCCCTGCATGTTCATTTTGCCTGGCAGAAGGGTTGACCAGATAGCCTCTCCCTCAGATGGTGCAAAAACCAATTACATGCATGCACTCTTAGAAGGGATCCTGTGGGCATGGAGAAATAAATAAAAGCCTCCCCTTGTCCTTATTAAGAGAAAAAAATATCCTTCCCATTGCCTTCCTGTGAGAAAGAGCTGTATGAAAGATAAAGTAGGGAAAATATGTGGTGAGACAAGACCTATCTTTATTTCCTCGGACAATGATCTCGGAGAAATCAGAATTTCCTTTGGTGGAGTTAAGATGGAAAAGTAAGGGAAAGCCAGAGCCTCCGCAGGCTTTCTTTGTGGCCCGGGCTTTGGCAGGGGCTGGAGGCTGGGGGCCGGCATCCGGGGAGGTGGGGGATGGCTGGCCCGTGGTCTCAGGTGGCGCGGGGCAGGTCACCATGGCTTTGGCTGCAAATGGAAGGCCGGGGCCATTTAGCAGTGTGGTGCGTTGCTAATTAGTGGCAGATCTGGCTGGTGTCTGACAGCGAGGAACCTCGGGCCAGCTCTGGCCCCATCTGCTGTGAAAATAACGACGATCAAATTTTACAAAAAGACTTTCCTTTCACAGGGCGCCCCTATCTGCTCTTTCACAGGTAAACTAATGGGGAAGATTTTTATTCTCATTACAGCAGTGTTGTTTGTTTGGTTTGTCTTGGTTTGGTTTAAGGGACTGGGGAGTTTCCTCCCTGATGTTTTTTGTCTTGGGGCTGGTGAAAGAGCCCCCCACATCTGAGGAGTTCTCTGCTTCCTTTGTTACTCTGATTCTCCCTCAAACCCTGAGCTCTGCAGAAAATCTCTGAGAAAACGAGAACTACCCTTAGCTCTCCAGGGTTAAGTAGCTTCTCTTTATTCCACCTGCCCTGTTTCTCTTCTGCTGCTGTCGGGGACCCAGGCCCCCCCACCCCCTCCGGCAGCTCATTTACTGGAACCTGACTTGCCTCAGAGAAAATGTCAGGAGACCCTCCCTGTTCCTTTTTTTTTTTTTATGGCTTTGGAATTTTAATAGGGATTGCATTACATTTCTAAATTGTTTTGAGTAGTATTAACATCTTAACACAATTCTTCCAATCTTGAACCAGGAATGGTTTTCCATTTATTTAGGACTCCCTTAGTTTCTCTCAGTAATGTTTATATTTTTCATTGAACAAATATTTTACCTCCTTGGATAAATTCCTAGGTATCTTATTTATTTGCATACTATCATACCAGGAATTGATTTTTAAATTTCCTTTTATTATTGTAGATCTGTGTGTTTCTCTCTTCAAGTCTATTTTTCTTTCTTTCTTTTTTTTTTTTTTTTTTAAGATTTTATTTATTTATTTGACAGAGAGAGAGGGATCACAAGAAGTAGGCAGAGCAGACAGAGAGAGAGGGGGAAGCAGGCTCCCCTCTGAGCAGAGAGCCCGATGCAGGGCTGGATCCCAGGACCCTGAGATCATGACCTGAGCTGAAGGCCGAGGCTTAAACCACTGAGCCACCCAGGTGCCCCAAGTCTATGTTTCTTCACATATTTTGAATTCTATGGTTTGATGCATTCAGACTTAAAATTGTTTTTGTCTTCTTGATGAGTTGACACTTCTATCAAAATATAATTTCCTCCTTTTCCCTTATAACAATTTTTAACTTACGTTTAGCTTAATTTTTATTAGTATGGTCCCCTCAGCCCTCTTTTGGTTAAAATTTGCATGGGATATCTTTTTCCAGGCTTTCACTTTCTTTTTCATTTTTTTTTAAATTTTTATTTAAATTCTAGTTAGCTATTATAGTGTAGTATTAGTTTTAGAAGTATAATTTAGTGATTAACCATTTACATATAACATATATATATATGTATATATATATAACCATTTACATATAACACCCAGTGTTCCTCACATCACTCATTTAGCCCTGCCTTGGCCTACCTCCCCTCTAGCATCCCTTGGTTTGTCCTCTGTAGTTAAGAGTCTTTTGTGGTTTGCTTCCCTCCCTTTTTTCCCCTTCTCCTATGTTCATCTGTTTTGTTTCTTACATTCCGCATATGAATGATATCATATTGTATTTGTCTTTCTCTGACCGGCTTCTTTTGCTTAGCATAACACACTCTAGCCCCATCTCCCCTGTTGCATGTACCACATCTTTTTTATCCATTCATCAGTTGATGGACATTTGGGCTTTTTCCATAATTTGGCTATTGCTGATAATGCTGCTATAAATACCAGGGTGCATTTGTCCCTTCAAATCAGATTTTTGTATGCTTTGGGTAAATACCTGGTAGTACAGTTGCTGGGTTGTAGGGTAGCTCTATTTTTAACTTTTTGAGGAACCTCCGTACTGTTTTCCAGAATGGCTGCACCAGTTTGCACTCCCACCAATAGGGTGAGAGTGTTCCCCTTTCTCGGCATCCTTGACATGTTGTTTCCTGAATTGTTAATTTTAGTCATTCTGATAGGTGTGAGGTGATATCTCATGTAATTTTGATTTGTATTTCCTGGATGATGAGTGATGTTGAGCATTCTTTCATGTGTCTGTTAGTCATTTATATGTCTTCTTTGGAGAAATGTCTCTTTGTCTTCTGTCCATTTCTTAGCTGGATTGTTGATGTTTTAGGTATAAGGTTTTTATGTTCTTTATATGTTTGGGATACTAACCCTTTATCAAATATGTCACTTTCAAACATCTGCCATTCTATAGGTTGCCTTTTTTATTGTTTCCTTTGCTGTGCAGAAGCTTTTTATCTTGATGAAATCCAATAGATCATTTTTGCTTATCTTTTTTTTTTTTAAGATTTTGAACAGCAAAGTTCGTTTCTTCTATGTTTCTCTGTGTGTTTGCTTGTTATTTTTGTGTTTGTTTGTTTTTAGGCAGTAATTGCTCACATTTTCTTGTTGAATCATATTTACTTAGAATTAGAAACCAGGACAAAGTAAATAAACAGAAAAACAAACACAAGAAAACAAAAACAGTGTGTGGTTTTTCTCCTCTCCCATGTATGGATTCCAAAAAGAAGTAAGTAAGCAAAAGTACGGCATTTTTATTTTTCCTCCCTTTTCCTAAAGGACTGCGCAAAGATGTCTCCACTCCCCACTCACCTGCCCCCTTTTTTATTGTTCTGTGTCACCTAATCTCTTCCTGGCTTTTTTGGGAGCTTTTCTGCATAGCTTTCATTAGCTGGATGCCTCTAATAACTCCCAGCAACTCATTTTCAGCATCTTAAAAAAAAATCTGGTAAGAATGCAAGAGTTGTATACCATTTGCAGCAGATAACTATTTCTCTGTTAATTAAGCCATTATGATCTTAGTGCTCTGAGAGGGATTTTACCCGTGTATCCATCCACTCTGTGGCCCAGAATAATGACAACTCTGCAAGAACCTTTGCTGATGGGCGCACCTTTGAGTTTACAAAGATTAATGATTTTAAAATTGACTCTACAGACCACTAGTAATGAAATTGACCATATCCAATTTTGAAAGCCCTAAGACTGGAGAGAAATTGCAAATTAGCAATGAAAAGGTAGTGTGCTCCTGGTGATGTGAAGCCCAAGCCGATGTTGGCTCACTGAGGTGTCGTGGAATGCGGCAGCGTAGCTTAATATTGTAGCGCTGGGTTAAAGGTCAGCCTGGACAGGAAACGTTGGACATGTGTGGGCAGCTTCAGGAGACATTCATTTGCAATTCCTGGAGTACTTGAAGTACTGGCAAGAAGGATAGTGACCATATGATTGTACTACTTATAGTTATTAGTTGTTATATCCCACTGGCACAGTATATAAATGAAAAGAAGGAAGTAGTTTGGGCTGTTATCTTGCTTCTGTTTAAGACATAATAATAGTAGCAACAATACTAGCTACTGTTGCTTAAATATCTACTATGTTCCAGACACAAGGCTCAGTACTGATTCCACATTGCTTCATTAGTTCTCACCAGAATCCTATGTAGTATACACTTGTATTATTTCCAGCCTTTTACAAGTGAAGAAACTAAAAATAACAAGGCTAAATAACTTGCTTAGCTTAATCGGCTTTCAGGTAGTAGATAGGGGAGTTGAACCTTCGTCTATGTGATTCCAAAGTGTAAGCGTATAGTCACTATCTTTCCCTACCTCTGTATAGAGCACTGCTGCTCTGCTTTATAGAAACATGTGACTGGGAAGGGAAACCAAGGTGGCTGCCATGGGCAAGGCTTCAGTCAGTTGTTTGAAGGTCTTTTAAATAACATCCCTAGATTCTTATAAGAAATTTTCTTTGACAACCAATTTAAATTCCTCATACTGTCCTTTCAGACTTTTAGCTGTCATGTCCTTTCCCTTGCCCAATTAGAAGCTCAATGTGACCCTCTTGCTTCTTCAAAGAAAATAGAAGTAAAGGTACATGTTACTGTCTTTGAACCTCCTTAGTTAACATCCCCATCCAGCTCCCATTCAGCTGTCAATGAACACCTTCACATTGTAACGCTGGACCATCTTCCTGTGCTGGTATATAACCTAAAGTACTCAAAGGCCTGGGCCCAACAACCTGGTGGCTTTAAATGCTATGGTGAAAATCATTGAGAAGAAGTATGTGTAAGTCCTCTTTCAGTGTCCTCACGTAAATCAATTTTCTTTTCAAATATTGCAGCATGGGATTTATAATTCAAGTGCTTTGTCAAGTACAGATTTTCCTAATCCTGATGGGTTAAAGAAAAAATGCTATCTTTTTTAAATGCTATTTTTTTTTACATATTTATTTATTTGGGGGGGGGGGTGGGCACAGAGCCTGACATGAGGCTCAGTCTTAGGACCCTGAGATCCCGACCTGAACCAAAACCAAGAGTCAGATACTTAACTGATTGTGCCACCCAGGTGCCTCAAAAATGCTATTTTAAAGACTTACTTTAATGAGATCTATAATTTTCTACACTCTTCTTTCTCTCTTCTCATCTCTCCTGACTCCACATCCCATTTAGAGATTCTTTTTTTTTTTTAAGATCTTACTTATTTATTTGAGAAAGAGAGATAGCAACTGAGCTAGTGAGAGAGAGAAGGAGCTGGAAGGAGACGGGGAAGCAGGGTCCCCACTGAGCAGGGAGCCCGACAGGGCCTTGATCCCCAGACCCTGATATCATGACCTGAACTCAAGAGATGCTCCACTGCTCAACCAGCTGAACCCCCCAGGTGCCCCCCCCCAATTTAGCATTTCTTAATGGCTTTATTTTCAGCAATACTACTTTTACATTGAATGAACACTTTGTAGTAACAAGAGGTGAAGAGTGGTGTGTATACTGGATTGATTTTCAATTTCTTTTCAAGAAAAACTAAGAAAGGTTGGCTCAAAAGAAGGGCAATCAGAAATAGAGCATTTTAACTATTTCTCTCTCAACACCCAGTGCTTGGTTTTTGTTCCTTATGTTTTTCATCTTTGACTCTTAGTACAAATGTTGGATGTATCCTAAACCTTATCTGTACTACGCCTCCTTGAGCTTGGCTGGTCAGTCTTGGCCAATGTCCAGTGAATTCTATTTCTGTGACATACTATTAGAAAAATAAAAGTAGTTTGTCATCTCAAACACTAGCAAAGTGTACCGTTTCCCTCTTGGGTAGCCCTCTCTTTTTCTCCTTTCTTTCCTAGTCCATTAAGTTTCAGAGCAGGTAGAATATCCAAAACTAAGTTTTTACTATAAATGAATTTCCCTCAAGTCCAGAGAAAATAAAATAGACCAAATGATTTCTGTCTCTCCCTGCTGGCTTTATCAGTTTAAAGAGGCACATGAAACTGCAGATTTGCATTTCCATCTCAAAGAAGATGGCATAATTATTTTTTGTAGCCACGTTCATCTAAGTTTGAATATGTGAGACATGGAGAATCCAGAGTTTGATTTTCCGGCTTATTTCTACAGCAACTGGAACACAATGCTAGATGCAGGGGAACCACTCAATAAATACGTGTCAATTTCAGCACCTCTCAACCTTACAAAGATGTGGGAACATTTAAGCATTTCTGGAGGTAGATGAAAACAACGAGTAAAAGAAGGCAAAAGTGATAGGTTGTTGCTGATACCGCAGGTGCCTGGAGCCTCCGTGAGTTATGAGTGTGCAAGCTCATGTCATCTCCAGATTGCCGTGAAAAATTTAAAGGAGATCTAGTGAATCCCCCTGGCAGAAAATGTTTCTGAAACCTATTGAAAGGTATAACTGGAAACATAATTACTATTGAAAATTTGAGGATGGGGAACTATGACCACAATTTGATATCATTTAATTAAAAAATATGTGTACAAAGCACAGCCGATGATGTTGAAATTAACAGCACTGCTAAAGTCTTCCTTCATAAATTAGAGATGGGCCAACGTCTGGTATTGGTTGAGCTGGGACAAAGGAGCATGCATGCAAAGGGAAGTCCATAAAAATTGTGTTTCTACGTCTTATGGTACTTGGGGCAGCCTTGCTTCCTTCCCTGTTCTCTCTGAGTCAGCCACCGTGTGAAAGCCAGGACTCGGGTCCTGTGCTCTGTAGACACAGTGGCAGAGTGAGGAAAGGAGAAGGAACCAGCAAAACATTTTTGTCCATCAAAAGTGCATTGGAACCCTAGGCTTCTCTTTTAAAATGAAACCAGCAGCAATCTGGAAACTGAAGGCATAGAAAAGCACAGAAGCAGCTGTCCGTGTCCTCTCTCTATGGTAAGGGCAAGTTACTGACCCTTTCTTCACTTCAGGTTCTTCTCCCGTCAAGGCAAGATCAGGTATCTACTTTTGCTCTCCTGGGGAAGGTTCATTAAAATAATGCACAGGGAAGCATTCTAGGCTCAGTGGGCCTCAGGATGATGGTAGTGGGGTGGGGTGACCAGTTATACAAAGACCACAAACGGGGTGACTTTGAATAACAGCAGTGTACTGTCACACTGTTCTAGAGGACCGAAATGAAAAATCAAGGGGTCAGCAGGCCACGCTCCCTCTGAAGGCTCTAGGGAGAGCCCTAACTTACTTATTCCAACTTCTGGTAGATCCCGGTGTGTTTTAGCTGTGACTGCCTGACTCCAATCTCCGACTCTGTCTTCCCTATCTTCTTCTCTTCTTATAAGGATACTTATCATTTGATTTGTAGCCCATTCAGCTGATCCAGGGGGATCTCATCTCAAGATCCCTCACTTACTGTTGCTACAAAGACCCTTCCTCCACATAAGGTCACACATACAGGCATTGGGGGTTAGGACTTGGATATATTTCGAGGGGGCAGACCACAATCCAACCTACTGCACTAAATTTCTAAATCCCAGGGCTGGCTGGTCATTCATAGCTTACTGCGAATTCATCTAACCAGTGAACAAATCTATGTAAAGAATAATGAGTGTTGCTCTGCTGACGACCAAGGGAGAGTCTCCTGGAGCTTGGAACGTTTCGGCGGTGGGGGCGGGTGGGGGGGCGGGGATGAGAGCATGCTGGGGGCTTTAGGATCCTGGCACTGAGGGAAGGGGCGCAGGGGAAGAAAAACGTACTGAGACGTGAAAGACGACAGTCCCCTTCCTCATGTTCATTCCCAGGGTCCTGGTGGTTACTGCTGTGTGTGATAACAAAATCACTCGGGTGCCACTTTGGCACACTTGTGTCACCCACATTTTCCATCTGGCCTGTTATGTGAATATGAGATGAAATACATTGCTCTCCCTAAAGAACATACCTTGGAATTGGGGGCCTAACCCCTGGGGCAGGTGGCGATGTATGTGCACCCAATTCATAGACTGTTAGGAGAGTTTCTTACAATGGAGAACAGAGGTACGAGGGCATCTGCTCTCCTGAGCCTGTAGGAGGATACTTTCTGTTGGTCCATCCACTCTCACTGCCTAATTCTGCTGCACCTAACACATAGCACCTCTTAAACTAGTAATGCATTACTCAGGTAGGGGCCTGACCTTGGCAAAACCCATCAACCGGAACAAGTTTCGACAGCTTTGCCTATTCCTAGCACTCCTGGAAATAACTGAAATCCAGAGGACGTCTTAAAATGCGGGGTCTGGAGTCTGAAGTTCTTCTTTGTTCTAATATCTCTGATGTGCATTCCTTTATTCTAAATAACAGCTAATATGGTGTTAACATTCAGTTATACTCTAAGCACTGTTCTGTATGCTTATGATGCATTATTTCTTTAACTCTCATAAGATTCTTGCATGGTGGGTATATTAGTGTCTCCACTTTTAAGGTTCCAAGATGGATGACCAGAGACTTTAAGTAACTTGCCCAAAGTCACACAGCTAGTAGGTGGAGGAGCCAGAAATTAAATACCAATGTCTCTAAGAGCGAAGCTCTTGCCATAAACCACAGCCCCAGGGGGTGACAGGGGCAAGTCACTTACACAGGAGGAAGTAGGGAGGGGTCCATGCAAAAAGAAGCTTCTTGAGAGGAAGAAAGGCTCAGAGACCTCAGAAATGAAACTAGAGAATTTTCAGGGCAAGTGGCAGGTACATATCTGTCACTTCTCAGCGCCCCAGCCTCCTGTGTCCTTCGCTGTCATCCCACAGCCTCTCTCAAACACCAAAGGGACAGAAGGCAGTCGCCCTCAAGAAGGTGGCAGAAGCTGACAGTATGGAAATATTTCAGGTCAGCTCTTCCTAGCTGTCTGGTTTGAAATTGGGATAGCTCAGGAAAAAAAAAAAAAATCACACGCACACACAACAGGACAGATGGCTGTTCCTCGGAAAGCTTCCTTTAAGAAATGGGATTCTGTGTCCTTATTTCGCACAGCGCAAACCCTATCTTGGAGTGTCCGTGTCGCTCTCCAGCTGCAAGTGACACACCTTGTAAAATAGGGGCTTGAGCTCTGCACGGCGACGCCACACTGCGGGAGCTGGTGGGCAAGGATGCGGACGCGTGTGCGAAGGCAGGTCGGTGGAGACCCTTTTGCCGCATTCACACGGTGCCGTGGGTCATTTTCAGAATGATTCCGGGACCGCTGGCTTTTTGAAATGCTCAGCAATAATTGAATACAGCTGTTTGAGCATTTCTAAGTGATTTCTATTTCAGAGTGAGGAAACACCAGAAAGATTTTGTTGCTCCAGTTGCAAAAAAAAAGGAATTTCTTATCGGGAACTTTCGTTCTAGAAAAATAATTGCACACGTGTTGTTGGGGGGGGGGCCACACAAAGCTTTATGACATGTGATGTATAAACATCAGTTCCAGGCCTTGCCCGTCAACTCATACAAATATATAGGATTTGAAACGTCTATTTTTCAAGTTACTCCCGTGAATTATTCTGAAGGCCCTATTTTGTGTTCATCAACAAAGAATTTTTCACACATGTTAACCCCAGAAAAGTTTTTAAATAATGGAACTTTCTGCTCGAAAGAAAATGTTCCAGTTAACTGCGTAAGAAACTATCTGGAAGTACAGCAACTTAAAACAACAACATTTTTAATATGGTCACGGATTGTGCAGATCGGGAATTTGGATAGGGCACACAAGGGTTGTGTTGATTCTGCTCTGGGTGTCCGAGATCTCAGCGCAGAAGACTTAAAACTTGAGGGTGCAAGGAAGGCTGGAGGCTGGACTCCTCTGGGGCTCCCGTGTCAGGCACCTGGGCTAAGCTGATGAGCGCCACCGGAAGCCCCTCTGTGGGGTTTGGCTTCCTCACAGCGTGGTCGCCTCAGGGATCCAAATGCAAGCGACCCAGTGAACGAAGCAGAAGCTGGATCCCCTATTGTGACCCATACCGTCAACCCCCACCACACTGCTTGGCTAAAGGGGCGAGAAGCCCGCCCAGATTCATGGGGAGGGAGACACCACCTGCTGATGGAGAAGTGACAGGTCACATCACAGAAGAGCCTGCGAAATGGGACTTATTACTGCAGTTGTCTTTGGAAAAATACAATCTGCCATGAGAATGAAAAAATGCCACAGTGTTTCAAAACACACATTATCCCTGAGTTGACAGCCGGAGAGATAAACTTCACCGGAATGAGCGCCTTGAAGGAATATGTATTTTATCCAGGACGCGGTTAACAACGAGGCTAATAACGACAGTAACTGAATCTTCTCTGTGTACCGGACATTTTCCCAAGCGTCTATATGAATTCAGTTCATCCTCAGTGGAAACTGGGTTACAAAAAGGTTAAGTAAGTAGCCCAAAGTTACACATTTAGAGATCAATAAACCCAGGACTTGTGCCCCGACAGTTCAGACCCACTCCGCTGAGCTGCCTCCTCAACCCTATGGGGAAAGAAGTAAAATGAAAAATGAACTGTACATTGATTAACGTTTGTTTCTAGGCCATGCTAGGGAGTGGGGACCCAGATTTATCGATTGCCCACCCCATGCCAGCGATTATGCACCCCATGTCCCCTCTCTCGATTCTCACGGTGGCCCTGTGGGGCCGGTTCGGAGATGTGAAGTCACATGCCTAAAGTCACAGAGCTGGCAAATGGTGGCCCTGGAATTCAGATTTAATACTTAATTTACTCAGTTTATCTGCTCTTCCCATCTTTGTGCAGCTCCAATCTACCTACTCCCGAAGTCCCGGGTCCATTTGAATCCTAGCTAAAATATTCACCTTGGAGTGTTTTGCTTCTCAGTAGAATGGCACTTGGAGGACATAGCTGAATGATTCGGAGCAGCTGAAAATCTCTTAGTTTGATTATAGAGCTTTGGGGACCAATACCGCCACATTTGTGTTTATCTTTATAAATTCCTGCTGGACATGAACCATGACTTTAACCTTAGATAATAAGCCTGAATTCTGAAAGGATTTTTTTTTTCCCCTCTAAGAATATGCCTTATCGAATACCTCACATTTTCAAGAATTTATCCTTTGCCCTATCAGACCATTAAGTGAACAGTAACTGCTCTGAAAAAGGCCTGCGTTTGACTTGGTCTGCAGCTATAATTTGATAGGCACTCAACCATAACATCATGATTAGGAAGCGCTTAGGTAGGGCAGTGCATCTGCAAGATGCTTCCTAAATATTTTCTCGTCTTGTGCTTGTCCCCTCTTTGTCTCCAGCCCCAACAGTGCTGGGGTTCTAGGAGAGCTTCCTGAGCGGCTGTGGAAGAAAGAGGCAGTTTGATGTTGGAACCTGTAGATATTTGTGTATCTCCTTTATTCTATTAATGGGCCTGACAGTTCCAGCTCTTGTGCCAGATTGCTCTCTTTTGACTTGCTTCCTGGGCTGACAACTGATGTTTTAACTTGCTCACGATCTGTGGATTCAGAGGGCTATGCCATTTGCCCTTTTCTTCAACAACAAAAATGGCATGAAATAGATCATGACTTGAAGACTGACACTACGTTTTCTAGGGCCGGGACTTAGCAGACTTTCCTGGGCTTTATCCTCAAGGCAAGTTGAGGGGTTTCAGTTATAATGCTCTTATCAAGTTATAATGATATGATTTGGAACCACATCTGCTCCTAATGGGATAGAATTTAAACTAATGAGAAGAGATCAAGGAGAAGTCACAAAGTTCTTAAACGATTACAGAATTCACCAACATAACACTCAGGCATCCACACAAACAGGAAGCTAATGAGTGAAGGATTTCTCTCATGTCATATAAAAGGATTTAAAAGTCACTGGGATGTATTTATTTTAATTCACTTTCTAGTACAAAAGCTCTTTGACAAAGAGCCAAGCCTTTTTCATCTTAGCATTTGGTCAGTGCCTAGCACATAGTACCTTTTTAATTGATGTCTTTTGACTTGTTCAGAATTATCTCAACAACTTGCTCACAAGACTTTGTTTAAACTTGGAAGGCCTTGTCAAAGAAATTCAAGCAAGAACGAGCTGGGTTTTTCACATGTGGCTCAACCCCACCCCCCAAATCTGCAGCAGAGTGCTCTCCATTTGAAATCCTCCTTAGCATTCAATGGACTAAGGTATGTTATATAATAACTGTGACTTACTCATAGTCCTACTGGAAACCTTATTTATAACTCACCTAATCTCTTTGAGGGCTTCAGAACCATTCACAGTACTTTGCACATATAGTGGCCACTCAATATAATTTGCTGAATGACTGCAATGACTGAATCATCCATCTTATTAGGAAAAGCTTTTCTATTAAGTTCCATCTCAGTCACAGAAGTTACTCATCAAATCCCATTTTGGATGAAACTGCTGTTCTGTGCAGATACTTAAGATATGCATGCTTTGGTGTTTGCTTTCAGTTTTTTTCCAGGGAGCACCGGAAGAGGCGGAGGCCCTTTTGTCTTTTGAGGCATATTAAATGTGGTCTCCATCCAGATCAAAAGGATACACACAAGAAACAAGTATCTTTACCTCATTACAAGAAAAAGAAATGCACTTGAGCTAGTAGAAGTAAAGAGGAATTTATTGTAAGGGTCTGAAGAAATTCTATGAATCTAATGATACAGCCGGGGGACTTATGGGAGCTCAAATATCTGCAGGCAGATTGGTTTTCTTGGTCTTTCTCAGAATCTTGTCTTTACTTCTCTTTCCAGGTCAGCTCCATCTTCCCTGTAGAAATCAGCCTCTCCTCTAGGCCTTTTAGAATTTGCTTTCCCATAACTTCAGCTGCATTTAACTTTGACATTAGCTATGCTTTTAATTTGGCCAAGAAGCCAATTCTGTTATGAAGTCTGTATGACCTTATGGCTCTAGAGCCTAAAATGTAGATAATTCGGTCTGTTTCAATTTCCAGAATTTCTAGGAGAGATCATTTGAACAGCCTACCTTGAGTCACATGACCACTCTTGGTACAATTGCCAAGGGGACAAGTCATACCCCTGTAGGGCTGTTAGCAGGGAAATTCTCCAGAAAGGGGTGTGGGCAGGATAAAATGATGGATATATCTAGATCAAGAACCTTCCAAATTTTCCCTGAAAATCTGTCTTTGGAAGAAGGAGATGCTTTTGTTTGGATTAATTGTCATGACAACATTTAAACAAAAAATGATGAAAATTCATTCTCATTCTTTGTACCTAATACTACTTCACTTTTTATTGCTAAAATACATCTTCATCTTTGAATCTGCTATTTTTCTCCCACAAATTATCTTTAGAGGATAATTTTGTGAACCCTGGCCTTGTAGGTCCTAAGTTAGAAGCCAAATAACAAAGATAAATCCTTCGAACATTTCTTGTTGCTTCTGGCAGTTTCATTTGTAATGATCATTTGGCCTAAATTAAAGTGAGGTTGGAGATAGTGGAAATCAAACTCCAGGGAAAGGACTGAAAAAAACGGGACACTTTTGAAGCTTAAGCAGATAAAAGAGATTGTAAGTAGTCTTGAACTTTTCTCTGATAATTTACTCATTTAAAAATCTACTTTCTTCAAAACTAATACATGAACTTACTGAAGAACTAACTTCATAAAATATGGATGCTCTTATGGCTCAAAAATGAAAATAAAGACTGACTAGAAATGACTATAAATTTGAACATTAAAAAATTGTTTCAATGATGCCATTTTAATTGTGTAAAATTTACAGTGTTAATGCCCTGTTACCACGAGCTTGCTTCAGTTTAACCCCAAATATCCCACCTACATTAGACATGTATATATATGGTACATGCCAACCCATAGCAGCTTCTAGTGAGGCAAACTCTACTTGAAAGAGACCAAGAGCCATTGGCAAGTCAAGCTTTCTATCATTTGACTCTTCCTCATCACCACAGCTGACTGGACCAGGAGAGACCACCCCCCTGACCTGTAATTGTATTCTCTCTCTCAGGAATGTGAACTAAGGAATGCCAAGGAAAGGAATTCAGGAAGTATTATTAGGAGCAGAAGCTGAATCATTATAACATGGAGAGACTTGATTTCCAATGTGGTCTGCAAAAGTCCAAGTGGGAAGGAATAGGAGCAGGGAGAGGAAACCCGCCCAGAGAGAGAATGAGAAAAGTAGAAACACGTTAGAAAGCAGGCATCTTCCAAAGGATCTATCCTACAGCTGTCCCGGTTCTGCTTTTAATCCATGAGGAGATTTGTAGCAAAACCTTTTTTTTTCCCTTAGATTATCATGAGTGGCTCTCTGTTTCTTGTAACTCAAAAGGCCACACTTCAACCCCATCTTATCCTGGGTTTATGTAACAAGGCCAAGGGCTGCCAACTTACATTAGCTCATGAAACTTGATAATTTGGTATTTATTACACTGACATTGATCCCCTCAATAATGAAATTTGAGAAAATTGGGGGGTTAGCAGCCATGCAAAGCATTTTAATGTTGACTTGCTTTCCCAGAGCAACAAGCTTGGACTTCTCTGCCACCCATGCTGATGTGGGCAGACTTACCGGCTGGCTGCAGTTGTTCCTCTGGCAGTGAGGGTAGAAGTGATCTGGGAGAAAGTTGGATATTCCAATCCCTCTGTAACAATGAGGAGAGCAAATGGCTTGTTCACCCTGAGTGGAGTGTGTGTGTCTGTATGTGTGTGCGAGCATTACACACACACACACACGAACGTTCACACACATGCATGAGGTGTCTGGCCAGTACAGCAGTAAGCAAAGATGGACAGGTTATGATGCCCCCACCCCCGTGGTACATTGTGACTAGGCATCTTTGGCCCTGTGCTGTTGGTCGCTTGAGGACAGGGAAGCATATCCAGTTAGTTAAATGGTCCTGTATGCTGGAAGTGGATGTACGACACAGACTGCTGACAACTGTAGACATATGAAAGGACAGTCAGCCAATAATTCCAAGAGGTATGAATGAAAACATGTTAAATTTAAAAAGTAACTACAGGGCACCATAGCATATTACATGGTTTCTAGAGCCAGATATTTTGGGTTTAAAACACGGTTCTGCTGCTTATGACTTGGATAACCCTGGTCAAGACACTTAAATTCTCTATATCTTAATTTCTCCATCTATATGATGGGGATAATGACCTATCTCATCTGGTTATTGCAAAGATTGAGTATGTTAATTTGTATGAAGCTTGTACAGCAGCGCCTGGCACATAATACTCAGTCCATGTTATTGATTATGAGCCCCTACTGCACTTCCAGACTAAGGCTTAGAGAGATAGAGACTCACTGAAGCCCATAAGATGATCAGCTACAAAGTTCCTGTTTGACACTGTTGGTTTTTTTTAACACTCTAAAATAAAACCAAACTTTGCATTTCTCATGATTCTGTGAAAGAAGGATGACATTGCCCATATTTATCTTTAATTACAGGTGGGGAAAACTAAAGAATAAAAAGTGAAATTTTATGCTAACGGTGATGTCCCTCCTGATTTGTCCCCCCTTTTTTGTCTTTGAGCTGTTCAGACTTCACTGTCATTCTCTCTGCAGTAACACACAAGAGTAGCATCCCTTGGCAGCCCTCCAGGCAACGTGTGCCCTTCAGATGCTCTAGAACCACACCACTCAAACAGTCCCGGGACCCAGCACGAGGTCCGGCACACGGTACATACTCACCGTCTACTCACTTATTTTCAGTGATTGAATGTCAGTATCTCTCCTGCCACGTTGACCCTATCCCCTCTTGTCTCAGAATCTTCAATGAGACTTTCCTCACGTTTGAATTATTCATCCTGCATTTCGTGCCTTTCAGAGATGTCACCTGGGATGAACTTCCGTCTCTCCTTCTATGTAGTTGGCCCCTTTCACTATTCCTTGCCTACTTGAGTTAATGTGTCTTTGGCTATGTTCTTCTTACTCATTTTTATCCCACACGTAGTACTAAATATAACTCCTTCATACTTTAGCATTTTGTTTATACTCCAATGTTTCTGCTCTCTTTCCATCGGAATTATAGTTGTAGGAGACAATGGGAGGTGTTTTCCCAGCTCACACCCCACCTTCTCACTTGTTCCCATAGCAGCTGTGTTAGAACTCATGACCCACCCTTTAAGCCTAGCTGATGGGACCAAGGGTAGTTTGGGGTTTCGTCTGAAGCCACTAAGTTTTGGGGTATTTTGTTTTGCACTCATCGATAGCTGGTATATCATCCTCAAAAGTTGCTGAATAAAATCTCTAATTGTGAATGAAAAAAAATATGCTCAGAACTATAGACATTTCAACTTAATATCCATATGATTTGATTATAAAAAGATTATGGAGTGCAAGAAAGTTCTCTATTGAATATGATGTATAGTAGCAAACATATGGTGAGTCTGTGACAAATGCCAGAAAGATTATGAATTTTAAAATGCCTCGAGAAGGAGGGGAGGGCAAGAGATTTGATTTTTTAAGATTTTTTTTCTTTAAACTTGCTTTCAGCATCTGTTGGTCTGAACATAGACAAGGACACAGTTAATAAAATGCTGAACATGTAATACAATGTTCATTATTCATAAAAGAAATAAATGTGGTTAGTTTGGTGAAGATTCTTTACTCCCCTGTTGTGTATTTATGGCTTGTTTTTGTCAACTGCAGATCTTTCTGGCATGTTGACTTTAGCTAATCACAGCATAAAGACTGAGTACAACAAGAGGGGGGAAGACCCCTCGTTTAACTGACCACTGACCAAGCAAAGAGAAAGGATAATAGGAACTTCAGCTTAAGAGGCAGGTGGTTATTTTGTGAATTGACACTTTTGATTTTGTGGGTCTTAGACTATTTAATTTCCTGTTTCCTGTGAATATATGTTGCAACCTTGGTCTTTCAAAAGGAATGAAAAATATCATTTTGCCTTATTGTTGAGCTTAGGGGAGTAGATATAACTTCTACCTGTTATCTGGCACCTTATCTTGCTTTAGCTGTTAACTGTGGGGGTCAGCCCCATCTGTGCTGAGCTGTCTGTATCAGCGTGCCCTTGGATTTTTCACGTGAACCAGCACGCGGTAGTGGAGATTAGGTCACTCTGCTTCATGTGTCGACTCTGCAAATAAACGCATCCAGTCACTTCCCATATGCAATTGTATTGGCTGAATTTAAAGGACTGTGAAAATAAAAAATAAAACAGATGTGTCTGGTAGAATTCAAGGTCAGATGGATATTCATATGCAAGTTGGAAGTGGATGAAACAGTAGATCAAAATTTTAGATTTAGCTTTCTGGTATCCTTTAAGGCTCCCTCCAAGTCATGTCACTCTATAGTACCTTACAGTTTAGAAAGCATTCTCATTTGGAGTCATTTCTTTTTTGCTTTCTTTTTTTTTCTTTTAAAGGTCTTTTATTTATTTATTTATTTGACAGAGATCACAAGTAGGCAGAGAGGTAGGCAGAGAGAGAGAGAAAGAGGAGGAAGCAGGCTCCCTGTCAAGCAGAAAGCCCGATGCGGGGCTTGATCCCAGGAGCCTGGGATCATGACCGGAGCCGAAGGCAGAGGCTTTAACCCATTGAGCCACCCAGGTGCCCCTGGAGTCATTTCTTATTTAGATTCTAAGGCTGTAGTTGCTATAACTGGAACATCTCAAAATTAGTGGGAAAGCCACCGACTATGCAATCTCTGCCAACCAGAGTCCTGAATACTCCCTCTCTGTGCCTTGTTTTGGGATTAGGAGTTTACCTTCCAAATGTGAGCTCTTGGGGCCTCGGTTCCCTGCTTTCTTCCATGTGGCTGGATCATTTGCTGGCTCGATCATGGTGCCTTAGAATAATAGGTCCTAAGTAAATATTTATCAAATTGACCTATTATTACAGGACTGCATAAAACAAGTACAGGAAGCTTTTAACACATTTATTGATTCATTTATCTTTAATAGTTCTGCTTCCTCCCTTCCACGAAATTCTTCCTGTAGTTTTATTCAAAAAATGACCACACTAAACATGTTTTCATACTTTGTAAGCTACAAGTTACTGTCACAGGCATCATCCCATCTGATTTTCTCAAAAACCTTGAGAGATACATATATAGGCAGGAAATGATCATTCCTCTTTCACAGATGGGAAACCAAGATAGGAATAAAGGGATTAATGATGTGGTACTGAGGTCTCTGTCCCCTAACCTAGCCCTTTGTCCACTATTTCAGATGCCTTTCTTCTGTCTCAGTGCAACCTCTTTCCTTGTGTCCCTGTCTCAGGGGTGACTGACAGCAGGAAGTCTCTCTTCCACGGCAATCTCATGGGTACAAGTTCCCTTCATTGTCTGTAGTTATTCTAGCCTTGGGCTAAGAATGGCAAAATAAATTCTTTTATTCAAAAATCATTTATAAAGTAACTTCTAACATGTGTACCTTGATTTTCATTTTATAGTCTCATGATATGTATGTAGGGAACGTTGTTAGTTGATTTTGTTTTCTACTGTGTCAACAACCATACCCAAGTCTCCAGTGATTTACAGTATCAAAGAGAAGCAGATGGAATGTTCAATCATTATCCTGATACCCTGCATGATCTGGCTTCTACCTGCATCCCCAACGTTATTTTATAATCCTTTTCTGTTCATTCCGTAAGTTCAAACAACATGGAGTTCTTTCTGCTCCTAATGTAAGCCAAGCTCATTTTTACCCTAGGGCATTTGTACTTGTACCTTCTAGATGGAATCTCCTTGTTCCCTTGGGTCTCCTGAAGCTCTCGCACAGGTGACTGCCTTAGCATTCAGGTGTCTGCTCAGAGGCCTCCTTAAAAGGCCTCTCCTGGTCTCCTTGTTAAGTGAAAGGAGGTAGGTATAGAAGAGTGTGCTTTGTGTGCCTCCATTTCTCCGTGTTTTCTTAAATATCACTTATACAAATATATACAAGGAACAGTGCTGGAAAGAGACATAAGAAATTGATAACAGAGGTTCCCACTAGGGAGAAGGATGGCAGGATGAAATCGGATTAAAACATTTTTTCACTCTTTTGTATTATTTAGATTGTTTACTACTTGCATGTATTACTTATTACAGTAATTAAAGCCTCTTTAAAAGAATGAGAAAGCAAGAACCCATTGGATTGTCTAAACCTAGCGAATTGGAAACGTAACAGGAGTAAATATTCAACATTTCGCTTGGAGTCAGTAATTCAGTTCTACAGGAACTGGTGAGATGCATCCTGTTTAAAACCAGTTCCCCTGACAAAAAGCTAAAATTTTATTGACCACAAGCTAAATATGACCCAACCACGTGGCTGTTTAAAAAGTGACGACCTCCACCCGACAGCAGCAGAATGCACGTTTTTCTCAAGTACAAATGGAAGATTCTACAGTTTAGATCACATGTTAGATAACAAAACAAATCTTAACAAATTTAAGGAGAATAAAATCATACTCACATCTTTTCTGACCACAGGGGAATAAAACTAGAAATCAATAGCAAGGAAAATTAGGAAATTCACAAATATTTATATTTATATTCCTGAACAGTCAATGGGGCAAAAAAGAAATCAAAAGGGAAATTACAAAATATATTGAGACAAATTAAAATAACAGTGCCACATACCAATACTTACAGAATGTAGCAAAAATAGTACTAAAAGGGAACTTTATAATGATAAATGCTTACATTAAAAAAGACATAGAATCTGAAATAAACAACCTGATTCTACACCTCCAGGAACTAGAAAACAAAGAACAATCAAAGCCCAAAGTTAGTCAGAGGAAGGCAAGAAAGATTAGAGCAGAAAAAAAAAAAAAGAAAAGAAAATAGAAAAAGACAACAAAACTGAGAGTTGTTTTTTTTTTTAAATATCAATGAAATTGACAAGGTTTTAGCTAGACTATCTAAGAAAAAAAGAGAAAGACTCAAATAAAATCAGAAATAAAAGGGGGGACATTATTATCACTTCTTCAGAAATAAAAAAGATTATGAGAGTCCTAGCAATAATTCTGCACCAACAAATAAGATAACCTAAAAGAAACAGACAAATTTGTAGAAACATGTAACTTAGCAAGATTGAATTGTGAATAAATATAAAATCTGAACAGAACAAAGAGAGTAAGGAGAATGAACTTCTAACAAAGAAAATTCCAGGAAGATGAATTCACTGGTGAATTCCACTAAACATTTAAAGAATTAATACCAATTCTTCTCAAACTCTTCCAAAAAAATTGAACAAGAAGAAATATCATTGTCCTTATTCCAAACTCATTTTATGAGGCCAGTATTACCCTGATACCAAAGCTAGGAAAAGACACTACAGAAAAACTACAGGCCAATGTCCCTGATGAATATAGATGAAAAAATCCCCAAGAAAATACTAGCAAGCTGAATGCAACAGCACATTGAAAGGATCATATACCATAACCAAGTGAGTTCTATTCCTGGTATACAAGAATGGTTCCACACTATATTAGCAGAACAAAGGATAAAAATCTCATGATGCTCTCAACAGATGCAGAAAAAGCATTTGACAAAATTCAATACCTTTTCTTGATTAAAAAAATATATACTTCAAAACCAAGAATAAAAGGAAATTACCTCAACATAAGTAAGATCAGATTTGAAACGCTTACAGTTAACATCATACTCTATGGTAAAAAATGAAAAGTTCTTCCTATAAGATCAGGAACAAGACAAGGATGCCCACTCTTGCCACTTCTAGTTCTAGCCAGAGTAATTAGACAAGAAAAAGAAATAAAAGGTCCAAGTTGGAAAAGAAGTAAAATTATCTCTGTTCACAGGTGACATGACTTTATATGTAGACACATAAAAATTCTACCAAAAAAAAAAAAAGCTGTTGGAAGTAATAAAAGAATTCAGTCAAGTTGCAGGATACAAAATCAGCATACCAAAATTAGGTATGTTTCTATGTACCAACAGTGAACTATCTGAAAAGGACACTGAGAAAACAATGCCATTTACAATAACATTAGCAGGAATAAAATACTTAGGAATAAACATAACCAAGGAGACAAGAGTTTTACACTAAAAACTAGAAAAAATTAATGAAAGAAATGAGAGAAGACACAAATAAATGGAAAGACAGCTCCTGTTCATGGATTAGAAGACTTAATATTGTTAAAATGTCCATATTACACAAAACAGTCTATCAAAATATCAATGGCATTTTTTTGCAGAATAGAAAAATATTTTTAAATTCATATGGAATCACAAAGAATCCCAAATAACCAAAACAATCTTAAAAAGAACAAGCTGCAGGTCTCAAACTTCGTGATTTCAAAACATATTACAAAGCTACAGTAATCAAGGCAGTATGATACTGGCATAAAAATAGACATACAGACCAATGGAACAGAGTCCAGAAACAAGCCTACACAAATAGGGCCAACTGGCCTTTAACAAGGGTGCTAAGAATACACAATGGGAAAGGATAATCTTTTCATTCAACGATGCTGGGAAAACTAGATATCCACATGGAAAAGAATGAGATTGGACTCTTACCTTGCACCATACAAAAAAATCAATTCAAAATGGATCAAAGACTTGAGCTTGAGACCTGCAACTGTAAAAATCCTAGAAGAAAACAAAGGGGAAATGTTTTATGATATTGGTCCTGGCAATGATTTCTTGGATTTGACACCAAAAAGCACAAGCAGCAAAAGCAAAAATAGACAGATGGGACGACATCAAATGAAAAAGCTGTTGCACAGCAAAGGAAATAATCAACACTGTGAAAAGGCAACCTATAGAGTGGGAGAAAATATTTGCAAACCATGTATCGAATAAGAAGTTAGTATGTGAAAAACATACAAACTCCTTTAACTCAATGGCAAAAAAAAAAAAAAAAAAAAGGAAAGAAAGAAAGAAAGAACCCAATTTATAAGTGGGCAAAGGAACTGAATAGACATTTCTCCAAAGAAGATAAACAAATACAATCGATATATGAAAAGATATTCAACATCACTAATTACTAAGAAAATGCACATCAAAACCACAATGTGATATCTCACACCTGTTAAGATGTTCATTATCCAAAACCCCCCAGAAAATAGCAAATGTTGAGGAGAATAGAGAGAGATGGGAACAGTTGTGCTCTGTTAACATGAATAGAAATTGGTGCTGCCATTATGGAAAATAAAATAGAGTTTCCTCAAAAACCTAAAAATAGAACTACCATATGATCCAGCAGTCCGACTTCCAGGTATTGACTCAAAATAATGGAAATCAGGATCTTGAAGCGAGTTGCACTTCCCTTATCACTGCAGCATTATTTACAATAGCCAAGTAGTGAAGACAACCTGAATGTCCACCCAGAGATGAATCCATTAAAAAAATGTAGCACTGGGATATCTGGGTGGCTTAGTCAGTTAAGCATCTGCTTTTGGCTCAGGTCACGATCCATCGCAGGGTCCTGGGATGGAGCTCCTCAGGGGGCTCCCTGCTCCTTAGCAGGGAGCCTGCTTCTCCCTCTGCCTCTGCCCCTTCCCCTCACACCTCTTTTTTGGCTCTTTCTCTCTCTCTGTCTCTCTCTCTCTCTCAAATAAATAAGTAATTAAAATTTTAAAAATTTAGCACAGACACACAATGAATAGTATTCATCTCTAAAAAGAAGGAAATCCTGTTAAATGCCATGTCATTGGTAAACCTGGAAGACTTGCTAAAAAATAAGCCAGTCACGGAAAGAGAAACAATGCATGATCCCACTTCTTTGACGTATCTAAAATCATCAGACTCAGAAAAAGTGCAATGGTCATCACCAGGGGCTGTGATGAGGGAGAATGAGGAGTTGCTCTTCAATGACCGTGAAGTTTCAATAGCGCAAGATGAAAAAGTTCATGCAGATCTGCTGGACAAGCTGTGTTTAGAGTTAACAATACTCTACAGTACTCTAAATTTGTCCAGGGCAGCTCTTGTATTACACATTTTTTACCACAATTAAAGTGAATGCACCTCACAATAGCAATCAAAGAAATGCAAATAAAAAAATATCACCTGTCACATTAGCAAGGGTTCCCTGAGGCAGGCTCTCTCATTTACCGCTACAGTGTAAATTGGCAGGCATAACCGTTTTGAAAAACACTTTGGAAATATTCATCAAAGGGTCTTAAAAGTGTTTACACTCTTTGATGTAATAATTTTACTTGTAGGATTCTCTTCTCATGCAGTAATAACAAATGTAAATATGTTTATTATTTATTAAGACCCAAAAGTAGAAACCTTCCCAATGTTCCATGAGAGAGGAATGGTTAATAGATGTTGACACATGGGATGAAACAACAAAAATGTTTATGAAGTTTATCGACAAGGGAAAACTGCTCACAATATAGTATTAATGTATTAATATTAATATAATTATATAATATACAATAGCATCAATATTACAAATTATTAATATAATGAAAGGGAGGAAAGCAAACTGCATAAAGGGTGGTTACACATTATATTATCTCTACTATGTCAAAAAAATGAAAAATAAAAAAGTGATAGAAATCGATAAAAAATGTTATATAGGGGTATTTCTGGATAAGAAGACTATGGATGACTTAAAATAAGATTTGAAGATATATTTAACACACAGTGTTATGTATTTAATTTATTATATAAATACTTTCTATTAAATATATATTTATATGTATTTTAATATATATTTTTATATATAATTTTAAAATGGAATGTGAACTAAGGTTTCATGAGAAGGAAAAGACCAATTTTTCCAAACATGTTTTTTAGAGTATCATCTTACTCTTTAAGTCTTTGCAAACCTAAACAAGTAAGGTAGAATGTGGAATGACCAAAAATTAGATTCTTCATTCTAAAAATACCAGAAGGTATTTGATTGGCTTTATTTAAGGTATGGTTAAGACAAGCAAACTTCGTCACTGGATGTTTTCATTCTAGCTTAAAAGGGGTAGATATAACAGGGGGAGAAATCAAGAGAAAGCCTTACATTTCTTATTTGCGTTAGTAAACATATGGCCTTTGGTAGCCCAAGAAATAGCATCAGCTCCCTCTGGGAATCTGTGGGTGGGTCATCCTCTCCAGGAGAGTGGTTTAGGAGAGATGCAAATGGAATGGTAAGCAAGGAGGGAAATGGGCGGGTCTGCCTTGGCAGCTAGGTCAGTCCACCCCACCATGGGCTGGCAGATGGCACAGCCAGATTGTCCCACCAGCCTGGAGCTACTAACTAAAACAATTACATTCAAAAAGAGATAAATTCATGCTACAATCAGATTCCTAGTATTAGCTAGGGACGGTAGAGATAATATTCTAATTGGTGTAAGTTGTGAGCAGAAAACTCATAAAGGATGGACAGAGAAAGGTACAAGTTGCCTTCTAAAGGGACACAAGTCACTGACTCTCTGAAAACGTTACATTTATGCCCCATCACTCTGCTCCCCTCGCAGCCCTGCCATTTAATACCACTTAAAAAGTGTTCTTTTACTTATACTCCTGTACATTTCCTTGAAATCAGAGAATACAAATTTGGAGAGCTTGAAGCCCAAAGTATAAAGTAGATATAGTTTCAGTGGGCCTATGCTCTGTTTACAAAAAGACAAACAAACCTGAATGAGTTGTTTGACAGTTCCAAAAGGGGAGATTTGGCATAAAATTCAGGATTTGGGCTTTTAAAAAAGTTAAAGTTAGCAATAGTGAGCTGTTACTGTCACATGGCAGCCGTTTGCTGGAGATGAGATGCTCATGTTCGATGGCATGGCTCACCAATTTGCCACAGTCCTCATTCAGCCCTTGTGCTCATTTGGATTTTCACTCCTGGTCCCTGCATCCATTCCTGAGGCTTTCGGGTCTCAGAATGATTTACAAAACTGGTGTGGCAGCCCTGAGCTGCCTACAGTAAAAGTCTCCAGTGATAAAAACAAAACAACAATAATAAGAAAAACAAAACAAAACACCCCCCCCCCGCCAAAATACTAACCCCCCCCCCCATTTAAAGCAACACTTCCTAAATAATTCTAATAAAGACAGACCTGATTCAGAACCATAAACATGCTCAAAGACACGCTGGGAGAACAGAAAGAGAGCACTGCACCTCTGAAAGTCAGGGGCGCCATGGGCAGACAGCAAGAATGGAGAACCTGCAAAGACTGGGACATCCCATGGGAAACTCTCAGCCTAGGGTTTGAAATACTTAGTAGGAGGTTAATAAATATTTGTTTCTATCTTCCTAAGAGCAGATGCAGAGCACAGCAAGGAGGAAATGGAGCCAGAATAGTGTAATGTAATGCACAAAAGCACAGCACGCCAAGAGAGAAGGAGGGAGGAGGTAATTGTAGCCTAGAGAGCTGTAGCAGCAACAGAACAAGCCTGGAGAAGTTCGAATGACAGAGCCAAGTACTGTAATAACAGGGGACTGTGTAACCATGGCATGATCGGATAGATCTTTGCTAGTCACACATCTATATGGTAAGTAGAAGCATAGAATACATAGATGAAGGTAGCATTAATCAAACAAAATTCAGACGGAAATTCACATTAAAACCCTGGTGATGAGAGAACATTTAACCGTGGGTTAAAACTACAACAGAATATATATATTAAAAAATACAGAGAATATATAAAATATGTAGAGAAACTGTATTCAGTTGAATTATATAATTTCTTATAGTTAGCTGAAACAGTTCATGGTTTAGATTTTGTGTGTGTGTGTGTGTGTTTGGCTTACCAATGGTGTGGCTCTAGTTACTTTGGAACAATTCATTTCTAAAGCCTCAATTTTATAAAAGATCAGTTAATAACCAAAGTAAAACTTTCTGAAGCATCATTTCACCATAGTAATAGCCTGTCAGGGAATGTCAGGCAAAGGGTGTTGAACAGCAGAATAGAAGGTTATAGATGTAGTCATTTCTTTTCTAGCCCTTTCCTTAGGGTCATGGCTAATCATTGTTTATGCATAGGGTAGCTTTTGCAGTATTTATTTCTCTAAATATTATTCTCTAAATATTTAACAATCTTGGGAGGCAGTGACTGGCAAATTATGGAGTTCCTAGTAGGTTATGAGTGTGTAATAAATGGTAAAACAATAAAACCCTGCATGATGAAAAACAGCAGTCAGTAAATCTATTATACTCTAAACCATTTTATTTTATTTATTTTTTAAAATAATTTTTAAAATTTATTTGACAGACAGAGATCACAAGTAGGCAGAGAGGCAGACAGAGAGGGAAAGCAGGCTCCCCGCTGAGCAGAGAGCCCGATGCGGGGGTGCGGGGGGGGGGGGGGGGGCTCCATCCCAGGACTCTGGGATCATGACCTGAGCCAAAGGCTTTAACCCACTGAGCCACCCAGGTGCCCCCTCTAAACCATTTTAAAGCCATAGTAGTAACTATTTAGAAGAGCATTGTAAGCAAACACAGTGGGTTGACTACATTATGGTAATAAAGGAACATTGATACTCACTAAAAAGTTCGCCCAGGTAATTTCCTCTTAAATTTCTTAGGGAAATGAGAGACGGTATGGGAAAAATGGGTGGAGTATGGATTAAAACAACAACAACAACAACTTTTTTTTTTTTTTTTAAGCCATGTAGAACCTTGCTGACCACAAACCGGGTAACTACATCCTATGCAGTGGTGGGATGCCCCAAATGCCTTCAAAAGTCAAAACTCCTCTAATTTAGCACCAGTTAGCAAGCCCCTGCAAATTTCTAAATGTCTTCAAGCTTTGAAAGACTTGGTTTTGGAAGAAGAGTTACCCAGGTGCACGAGCGCAGCACCTCCAGATGTATGCCGCTATACAGTAACACGGGGAGAGCAAATGCTGTCTAACCAGAGAGGAAGTTCTTTTTTTACATCTAACGGAACCCGGGACTGCTAGGCTAAGCTCGGGAACCTTGACTATTGCGTTTCCGGGATCCAGCGCAGCCTTCAGCTGCTGGAGAACTGGACTGCAAGGGCTGAGAACCCCGTGCTTTAAGTTTGGGGAAGGAAGCGAGAGGGGGAAAAAAAATAGAACTGTTCCTTTAAGAACTTCCTTTCCCTTTTACTCTATGTTTACATAACACGGGGGCTGTTCCACCGCGGGGCCTGAGGGGGGCGGGGAGGGGGGCGCGGGCCGCCCCACGCGCCAGGGGGAGGGGGCGCCGGGCGGGTCGGGGGCTGCGGGGCTTCGGGCGGCTGGCCGGGCGGCTCCCACCTGCCCGCGCGCGAGAGGGGCGGCTCCGTGGTCCTGCCCCCGCCCCTCCCCCGCTCGCTGCCCCCGCCCCTCCCGCGCTCGCTTTCTCCCTCCCTCCCTCCTTCCCTCCGCGGGGCTCCGGCGGCGGCGGCGGCGGCGCTCGGCGCGGGCAGGTCCCCCTACTGTCCAGTCCCATTTGTTGCCGAGTCCGGCTCGGAGCGGCAGCGGCGTGCGGAGCTCCCGGGAGCGCGGCGGGGCAGCCGCACAGCCACGACGGAGCAGCCGCGGGACTGGCCGCCCCGCGCCCCCTTCGCCGCCGTGCCCTTCCCCGGCGCGCTCACCCCCTTCTCAGGATGGGATTGTAGCGGAGGCGCGGACTCCGCGGGGATCGCGGCGGAGGAGGCGGCGGCGGCGGCCGATCGGGGCTCCATGTTTTCCCCTGGCCAGGAGGAGCACTGCGCCCCCAATAAGGAGCCGGTGAAATACGGGGAGCTGGTGGTACTGGGGTGAGTCCCGAGATCTCCGCGGGGGCTTAACGGCGGCCGCCGAGTGCTCCGGACTGGGCGGCCGCGGGGAGCCGGCATCCCCGAGCGGGGCCAGCGGGGTGGCTCGGGCGCTCCCTGGGGAACGCCGGGGCTCTCGGGGCGGCGGGGGCGTCTCTGGGGCCGGGGCGGCAAGCGCTCGGGGAGCGGTGCTCCCCATCCGCGCGCGCGGGGTGCTGCAAAGACCGCCGAGATGCGCTTTCCCCGCGGAGGACGGCGGCCGAGGAAGTGGCGGAGTGGGGTCGGCCCCGGGGAGGCAGGGACTGTGGCGATCCCGCGTCCCGCGGGGCGCTGCTCTCGGGGACAGAGTCCTCGTCCTTACCCGGGGGGAGGGAGGGGCGGACCCTTGCTCCACTTCCCCGCGCGCCCTGGGTCAGGGAGGGCGCGTAGGGGCAGGGGCCGGGGCCGAGGCGCCGCCGTCGTAGGCACCTCACGGTGTGTGGGGAGACACACCCCCCCCCCCCCAGTTGACGAAGCTGAAAGGTCGGTGGGGCCCGGTCCTCTGCCGGGTGGCCTGTAATCCCGGGTCTCGGAACTCCGAGCGCGGAGCTGCGGGCTCGGCCGCCGCGGGCGGCGGGATCAGCGCGGTGGGCGTCCGCGGGCAGCTCTTTGCATATTGTTATGGTGACCGCCGCGGGTAGCTGCAGCCGGGGGGCAGTGAACTGTCTGTGACCCGGGCGGGCGGGCCGGCCCTCGGCCCTCCCAGGCGAGAGTGTCCTGGAGGGGGCAGGGACAAGGCAGCGCCTGCCGGGGCTCCGGGGTGCGGGGCCGCATCCCCACCGTCCCGGGCCGCGGCCTCGCTGCTGTTCTCCCGGCGCCGGGGAGCCCGCCAGCCTCGGCTCCCTCTCCGCTTGTGAAAACCACATTTTGAAGATAGTAATTATCTACAATCGTTAAACGGCAGCAATTAGAGACTTCATCTACTTCCTGAGTTTCCTTGTGACATTTCTATTGTTTACCCTTAATAAGCCGGGAGAGAGGCTTCGCGGGATTAAAGTAGGATAAAGTGGGCAGTGAAAGGGGAGCAGAATGGGGAGGAGGGAAGTGCAGGAAACTCGGGAGTGGGAGCAACTTGGATTTCGCATTTGGAGAAGAAAGGATTATTTTCTCCTTTGGATGTGTCACTCTTGGGAACCCGCGCTTTTGTCCTTCTCTGTTGAAAGACCTGTATTCAGACGGTCTTTGGTGCTGATAGGTAGGCTTAGCCCGGATATGAGGAGCCACGGGTAGGGAGGATCTCGGCGAACTCTGAAAAACGTGTTTTGATAACTGAATACGTTGAAGTAAGTGCCGACTTAAAAATAATTTTGTTGAAGAGAAGGGTTTTTAAGGGAAGCTTCCAGACACAGTACAGCTGGAAGTTGTCTAGTTCTCCTCACGTTGTTGCTAGAGTATTAAGTGGAGGATTATTGGAAATCTCATTACCTATTTTGAAGTTTGCAGATAAGCGGTTTTCCCCACCTGCATCTTAATTGCGCTGAAGAGACAGATGTCAGGGTTCAGAGGAAGGAGAGGGGAATGACAGGGGGAAAGCCCACGGTTAGCTTGTCTTATGTAACGTCAGCCCAACCTAATTTTGTGGAGTTTGGTTTTGTTTGTGTGTCTGGCTTTCAAGTGTGTTTAACATACTTTGTGAACTCGACGCGAAAGATTAACGTACTCCAGAACTTTATTTCATTATGTCCTTTTGAGGAAATCATTGTGGAGATCTTTCAGAAAAACAGTGTTCAAGTGGGCCTTGGAGAGGTTTTGTGTTTATAGCTGCAAGTGCAGGGCGTTCCAGAGCCGTGGAAAGGATTTAGACTCAGGATTGTCCTGGTATCATAGGCTTATTCCAAAGTAGGCTGTGTCAATGTGTTGCCCATCGCATGTGCTGTGTGCTCAACTGATGGTTTTCCAGGAGACACTAAGTATGACATAGTTGGCAATTTACCATTTGGGGCCAGACACCTGATAGGTGCCTGCCCTGCTTAGGTATTCAGGATCTTGCACTGAGGAAGGAGCTCAGTTTAGTGTGGAGGGGCGGGCATCAGCAGAAAGAAACATGTAAACAAATGAATAATACATGGCAATCTCAGGTGTTGCCAGGCTCACCACCAAAGGTGGTTAACTTGCAGAATGCGCTGGGTAGGTATTGCTTTCTTGAACTGGGAGGTCAAGGCAGGTTTCTCAGAGAAACTGAAATGTGAGTTGACCTCAGACTGCTCAGAAGATACTTGTCAGGTTATTGAATACTTGAGAAGAATTCTAGTCTTTTTTGAGGGTAGATTTCTGACTCTTTAGAAATAACACACACTGAAGAATCCTCGGGAAATAGTGAGTAATAGGTAGACTTCAAAGAGACCCTATTTATTTGTATCCTACTCCCAGGACTTGAGATAGTGCCCTGCCCCCTTCAAACAATCATAACCCTCAAAGAATCAATATCACCTTTGCATATCTGATCATTTGAGACATAAATATTGATAAGAGAATTTCTAGTCGGTTTTATTGATAAAATTAATCTTGACCTCTAAAAATGACAATATTGGTACTGATAAAAGCTTTTACTTTTTTTTTTTTTGTAGTTGTACAACTACCTTTCATTTCTCTTCTAAATTTCTTCTTTTTTTCCCTCTCTTCTAAATTACAGATTAAAATGTTAGAAATCCTGGGGAGCAGACTGAGGAACTATATACACATATGTGTATATGTACAGACATACACATATATGTGTATAAATGTATGTGTGAAGAGCTATATATGTATCATGTCCACATCCACATGCAAATATGTGTCTTTTCACGTATTACACAATATTAAGGAACTTGACAGGTAGTTAGGGTGTTAATAGAGTCATCACCTTCTCGTTGGATTAGTGGAATTTCATTATTTCTGGATTCCAACCAATGAATGTGTCATGACACAACCCTTTGTTGTGCCCATTGCATGATTCAGGGTAGAGAAAATGACTGGTCTAAGTGTCAGGTCTTTCTTGCTATTCATTGTAAAGCTGGCTGGCACGTTGAGGTTGAGGAAGCATGTCTGGATTTGAGAGGCCGTTCACTGTAGTGGGGAGAGCATTAAGGTATGGTTGGGAGACCCAGATTCAATCTCCACTTTCTTGCCAGCTAGCTTTGTGACTTTGGCTTAGTCTCTTACCCTGTCTCTGCTTCTTCAGCCATAAAGGAAATATGATTGGGTTAGGCCATCTTTAAGGATCCTTCCTTGTCTGTACCCTCTAATACTGTTCCTTGGTTCAACTGTGGAAAATGCAGTTAACATTTAGTGTGTTGGTTTTGAATACTCTTAAGGTGACGGATGGTGACAGGGAAAGACCAATGCGATCACTTCCTTTGAAGTAGGTATGTGCAAAACAGGCTTGTAAAAAAAAGTTGTAATGGTGCGCACGTATTTGTCTCATTTGGTTATATGTGAAGACATTCAAATTTGGTAAAACTTCCTGTTCCAAACCTAAGAAAAAGCAATAATGTTTCGCAGTTAAGCTCAATAGGCTGGAAAAGCCAGCATAAGGAAGAGAGAAGATGGGTAGGGCTTTGGAACTGGAAGGGGCCTAAGAGGTGCTGGTATACATTTAGCCCTTTTATTTTACTGAAGAAGAAGCAACTGAGGTTCCCGGCGGGAAGGAGATTTAAGTTCATAGCTGAGCTGGATCACGGCGCTGCCCTGGTCACTGTTTTCCCACTGCAGGGCAGATTCCAGCAGGGCTGTGAGTTCCTCAAAGCTTCAGGTTTTTTGGTAACTTGCATGAGGGGAGCTGAATCCCTTTCTGTTTTAGTATATGTGCTGCCCAAGCGAGCACCTGAATCCCTTCCTGGATTCAGTTTGAGGCATGCAGCTCTTGTGCTGACTAATGGCCCATCATGGTTTTTGGGGAAAATATTGCTTACTCTTAGTTCCCCTCACCTCACAGTGGAATGGGTAATACATTTTGCAAGACTTTAATTTTAATTTGATGCTTCACCAAATGTATTTTTATTGGCTCTCCCAACAAAGGTTTTTGGGGTCTTCAGATAGAATTCACAAAATCCCTGAACTTGGGATTGGGGAGGAAAATGCATCTCTGTTTTCACTACAGTCAGATTGAAATTTACAGTTTCACTCAATTAGGATACTGGGCAGCAGAGAGAAGTGCTGCTTGATTTGCTCCTCACTGCATTAATACAGAGCTGCTTATATGATTGTATCATCACTTAAAACTGTCTTGATAACTAAGCATAATTATTTTCTCTTGTAATCCTTTGTATTTTATTGTATGCATTTAAACCATTTTTCTGGGAAGGGCTCAGTAGTCTTTACCAGACTGCCAAAGGGATCCTTGGCACAAAAATGGGCTAAAAACCTCTACAAAAGAATGGCTATGAATATGACTGAAAATGAAGTATTTTAGTGGAAACTGATTAAGGTCTTCAAAGGGCTAAAAAGTCAGGCATGGGGTGGGGTGGGGGAACTTGCCGTTTTTTTTCCTTTGGATGGTGCAGCAGCTATCAGGTAATACAAAGAAGGCAGTTCCTTGAAGAGTTTATGGTCTTTATTTTTTAAAACAAGCAGCTCCCGATTTCTATATGCTGTTTTCATTTTAACCTTGGCGCCTTGCCTTTGCACCCCTCCTTTTCTCATCCTCCTCTCTAATTTGGGGCCGAAGACTTCAAACACTGGTATCCTTTAAGACTAAAAGGTCTTTGAACCTTTTTTTTTTTTTTCCATATAGGAAACAAAATCTTTACTGTCACTCAGCATGTGGGGTGATCTGAAGAGCTCAGATCTGTTTGTGTGGATGGAGTGTCTCATTCTGGAGGCTATTAATGGTCATGATGTTACTAGCTTTGGGTTGCTATATTTTCCTTTACTAACTTTAGCCTTGTTTGGAGTATGTGGCTGTCTGTGTGGTTTCTTGTCTGACTTTCTCAGATTTACTGGTTTCCCTCTTGAACACATCAAGACTGACACCTTCATTAGGACTTTCCATTTTTTGGTTTTATTTCATCATGGGATCCGTATTTGGGGATGCTTTATATAAACAAAAATAAAACCGGGTTGATGCAGGTCCCAGCAACTTTACCACATACATTTTGTCCAAGAGATGAAACAGACACACAAAACACTGAAAACCCCAAAACATCCCATTGCTGTACTTGAAGGAGACCAGTATTGTTACTTTGGGGCAATGATTCTGTATCTGTAGGGATCAGCAGCGTAGTGTTCCCGAAGTAAGTTAGGTGGTGCTGTTCTTTGGCTTTTGAATGGCGACAGCAGCAACTCGGTGGACCTCATTGGTATAGGAGAAAAATAACTGGAAAGGAAATTTGAACATTGTTCTGATTTAAGTGAAAATTTCTCCTGGGGTATGCAGAACCTATTTTGTAAAAAGCAAAGTGAGGGTATAAATGATTCAGTTATTAGTTCTTCCTGAACTTACTGTTATCTCCAGCTTCTAGAAAATAAAATGATAAGAGCAGAAAGTGCTTCATATTTTTTTAGCTTTGTTTAAATCAGCTCTTCTCAGCCGTTGTCTCAAACCATCTCGTAAGTAATGATCAGTGTTGAGTTATGGGTCCAGTAATTTATGAGAAGGAATCAAGTGTTGATCTTTCAAATGATTCTGAGACGTCCCTTTCATAATGTCATTATGCTTTCTGATATGTTTTCTCAAGTGGGAGGGAAAGGGGTGGAGTTAGAGCCGGCAAGCCAGGAATGTAGTCATTCCACAAATAGTTATTGGGTGTCTACTCTTCCGGGCACAGGGAATTCAGACAGGGCAATCACATTCCCTTCCCTCGTGAACTGCTATCTGATTCTTGTTACAGCTCCTTAGTGAATAGCCATTACCAATATATAGTACATTGATGGATTCTACAAATATTTGGGCGTCTACTAGTGTGGGATGCTGAGCTTGGCACTAAGGGATGCAGTGAAGAATAAGGCTGGGACAGTCCCTGCCAGTTTGGAGCCTGCAGTCCAGTCGGAGAGACAGAAAGCAATCTACAGAACGAAGGGTCACCTAACACCATGCCCAGATGGGAAGAGGCCAGCCAGGAGGAGGTGAGGGGGACAGAGTGCTCTTAGACAGAGGCCACACTGTGCTCCAAGACCCAGAGGCCAGTGTACCTGCTCCTCTGAGGAACAGAGAGAAAAGGCCTGCATGGCTAGAAGAGCAGTTGAGTTAAAAACATGAGAGTGAGGATGGGGGCAGGTCATAAAGTACTTAGAAATCACTGGAAAGATTCTGGACTTTATCTTGGGGGCCACCATAGCAAGGTTTTCAGCTCTGAAAGGGAAGTGGAGAAAGCACTTCTATGAAGGTAGCTACAACCTAGGAGGAGAAGGAGGTGGAGGGAATAGCAGAGGTCAGAGCCTCCATGAAACAGACAAGGAGGGAACAGAGTGTGAGCCAGTGAGCAGCTACTTAGTTCCAGATTCTGGTTCCCGTCCTCTGTCCGGAGCTCGGCGTGTCTGGCCATTCATGCAGTATCAAAAGTACTGGCTGGGGACCAGTGCTGTTCAGGGAAGCCCATGAGACAGACAACACCCCGCCAGGGCAGGGGGGGGGTATTACCTTTTAGCAGGAGTGGGGCACTGTGTACACAGGCGGGCAAATAGCTGGGTAAAACAGGTGCTAGGAAGAAAAGAAAGCAGGATGAACGGGAAGAAAGTACCTAAGTAGGTAGGGGTGGGGGACTTACAGGGTAAGGAGCTAGGGATGAGGCAGGGGGAGGCCCTGGTAGGCTAAATAATCAGGAAAGGCTTTTCTGAGAAAATAATCTTGTGTCCTCTGAGAGTGCCCACTTTTTCAATTTTTATTCCCCCCCCCCTTTTTTTGCTTTAAGCCCCGCTGAGTGAGTTCCACTCTTAAAGCCAAAGCATTCCAATTATTATTCTAGTGAAGGAGGCAGAGTATGTAAGCAAATAACCAAAGGGAAAACAGAAGTGTAAACAAATATAGGGGCTTATATTTAACACCTCTAGAGAGGAACGTGGTCCAGTCCACTGTGCTCTCGCCGTGTGCACAGAGTGGCGACTGCGTTCCACTAGAGTTCGCCGAGGTCGTCTGGTTTCCCCTTGCAGCTGGCTGCCGGAGGGCAGGGACCTTGTCTTGGCCTCCCTTGGAGTGCTGGGCACCCCTTTACAGGCGTGCAGTAGGCACTCGCCAGGGACGGGGCAGGGATGGATTTGTGCGGCACATTCCCATGCCCCACACGGCACCAAGCAGCCCTGGGGCTCCTGGCATGGTTTGGGATCTGGAAGCAGCTCTCCCATTCTGTAGCACAGCTGTGGGTTGTGTCAGCAGTCCACACACCCCCACCCCCCTTCAGGGCCCAAGTTCAAGGCTCCCTGCACTGCTAAACTCGGACATCAGATATGCCAGTTTCCACTTTTATTTGTTTTTCTTTTTGTCAGTCACCTAATATCATTTTGTCACCTGCAGAAAGTCCTGCCTTGAAGGGAAGCAGGCCATCTGCTTGGATCCCACCAGCTGCTCCGAGCTGAGCTGCATTGCAGTGTGCCTTGGTCGCATTGAAAGGCTGCGGTCATTAGCGCCTGTTAATGATGGCTGGAGAGACCACGCGATACAAGCCTCTTGGACGACAAACCTAATACATATGCAGTGGGCCATTTTCAGTGTCAGGTTGAAGACTGTGGCAAGTCATTCTTGACTGAGGTTTTATTTCCAGCCGTCCACATAATGCCTCTCACTCTCAAAACATTTAACTCTGCGCGTTCCCTGCTTTTGTGCTCATGCAGGCTCTTTTTTGAGGATAGGAATCATTATTGCAAGCTTGGTACTTCCATTCTAATTGGTACTGGCTTAGCGGAATCTGGCCAGAGCAGGCGGCTGTGTGTCTGGCTTTGAGGCTGTTGGTGTGAAACTGCTGTGTACTGCTACCGGGGGCCCCTGAGGAACCCCAGAGGCACCTCCTCCATTCCCATCCCTAGCTGGGATTCTTGTGCTTCGTCGTGCCACATGGTCATAGAACACTCTGTGGACAGTCAGAACTTGTGATGGGAGAACAGTGGGGATTTCTGGAGTGCTTGATTGATTGGCTGGTTACCTTGCGGAAAAGCCCTTTCTGCACAGTGACCATAGACGCAGAGGAGTGTGCCTCACGCCAGATCACCGAAGATGACACAGACAGCTTTATGCATTACAGTATGCATTAGGGTACATTAGAGTTCACTGTGGTTTGGCTGCTTTTGTTATTACATGCTCGTGGAGAGAATTCAGAATGAAATCTCTACTTTTGCTCAGCTGCTATGTATATGGTATACAGGAAAGTTATTGTACATATAGCCATACTATTTGTCAGCACTTTATGCTTCTCAATATAGTTTTTTACACACCTGAGCTGTTCCATTTAATAAACATTTGTTGGTTTGGTGCTTGAAACTGTCCAGTGGGGGAATTGTACTGAATGGCCGTGTTGTTGAGGCAAACATGACCCAACTTTCCTGGATGGTCTTGTAGTGATCAGGGAAGAGGAAGTCAGGGTTTTGGCTTAATCCTGTGTTCCTTCCCTGATGTCTACAAATAGGATCCATAGTAGTTCCCTGTGTGTGTTTGTGTGTGTGTGTGATAGAGAGAGAAAGAGGATGTGCGTGCTGGACCTCCCATCAGGAGGTGAATCCCCACCCCTCAAATCTGGGCTGGTTTTGTGATTTGCTGTGAGCAGTCCATGTGAGGGAAGTGACACTTTGTGACTTTTGAATGTTGCCTTAAAGGGAGTTGTAGCTTCCACCTTTGTCCTCTGTATTAGTTTGCTAGAGCTGCCATCACAAAATGTGGCATCTTCAACAACAGAACTTTATTTTCTCACAGTTCTGGTGGCTGGATGTCCAAGATCAAGGTGTTGGCAGGTTGGATTTCTCCTGAGTCCTCCCTGCTTGGCTTGTAGATGGCTGTCTCTCCTTGGGTCCTCAGATGGCCTTTGTCTCTGGGTGCCCACCCCGGTGGCCTTTCCCTGTTCTGTTAAGGACACCAGGCATATTGGATGAAAGCCCAACCATTTGACCTGATTTCACCCTAATTACCTCTTTAAAGACCCTCTCTCCAAAAACAGTCACTGGAGGGTAGGACGTCAACATACCAATTCAGTCTGTAATACCCCCTGAGAAGGCAGCCTCCAGCCAATCCAGACCCCCGGCTGAGGCAGCGGACCTGGGAGTGAAGCTTTGGTAAATCCTTCAGCCCATCAGGCTGCCCCGTCCACCCCACATGGAGCAGAGATGAGCCATTTCCACCCAGCTTTGCCCAGGTGAGGGAACCGTGGGTGGTGGTTTTTAGCCACTCCACACTGAGGTGGTTTGTTAACTCGGCGACGGACAATTCAGACACTGCTGTTCCCTGCATGGGGTTCTGCTGTCAGACCTGACAGACTGATCTGGAAAAATTCACTGAGCTTTTGTTGAGTTGTTTTTTGTTTCCTTCGGGTTATTGATTATTTTAATAAGCACAATTTCAGCCTTTTAGATGAGTTATTCCAGACATTAAGTACCGTATGGTCTGAAAATCTTAGCTAACAGACGCATTTGTGGAATAACTCGATCACGTGTGCATCATCTCCGAGTCTCTTTGCCTTCGTTAATCTCCGTAATCAATATTCTCTCCTGAAATACGCTGAAAGCACAGGAGGTGAAGAATGGCCCAGCTTAGCCAAGAACCATGCTTCTGGAATGCTTGAACTTAAGTAGCTTTAACTCAGGGAGCTAATGCATGACACAGATTTTCAGGCTTTTCAAGGCCACCTGACATGAAGCAGTAGAGCCCACAGAGATTTGAGTAGGGGAGGTCATCTCTACCAGGATCTTGCAGGCACAGGGCGATGGATGGGCCGGAAGAACGTGTGCACACTGCAGCTGGGTGGTGAAATGACAGGATGGAAAGCTCATTTCTATCAGTCTCATGTGTCTGTGGCTGTCAGTGGTGAGAAGGAAGACCCCTGTTCCTGAAGGACCTTATGTATCTCATTCACGCCATGGAGACCGGTTATATGATGGGTAAGAGGGGAGGGGAGACGCGAGATTGCCCTGGGGTGGCATGGTCAGGGCTGGGCCCGTGGCGTCAGCCAACCGCATGGCTCACACCAGCACACACGCAGAAGCCACCAGTTACCACCTCCAGTTGGAGCATGTTGGTGGAAAAAGAAAAAGATTCCTGTAATACAGTGAATGTAACTTCCTCAATATCCCTCAATTCTGTTTAGGGGATTTTAACATTTGCCATTTTTAATCAGAGGGACTGAAACAGGTAAAAGTCAGAATTTTGCAATCAGAATTTATAAACTGAATGTAAAAGAAATTTAGACTTCTACATGATCTGTTTTGTATGAACTACTGTAATTTGGTCGCTTTTTAAAACTCAGTGCCTCACAAAGACTTTTGGGCTACCAGATACAGAGATAGGTGTATTTTACCACATGTGTCTTCTGTGTGAATAGATACTTAATTCAAAAAGGGAGCGAGTATACATACTAGAAGTTAAGCACTTACAGACAGATCCACTAAACACTAACCACGTAGGAGGGGTGAGCTGATGGCTGTTGTTGCTGTTTTGATGCTGCTGCTGATTGCACAGTTAGGAACCCACATAAGGAGATGCCCTCCAGGGGCTGACAACCCGAGGTCAAGGTGAATAACTTAGCAACCGACCATACCGGTGCAGAGGAGAGCTGGGTGGAGGCAGCTGTTCCTTCAGGTGAACTGGAGGCCAGATTCTGTTAGGTGTTCTGCTTGATCGGTCCCAGGAATTGGATTTTATTATTTGGAAAGCAAGGCTCCAGTTCAGGTAACTCACCTCATCGGTGGCAGGGCCTGATTTGAAGGTAGGTCTGTAGTGCTCTGAAGCTTGTTTCTTTCTGCCAGGGTGAAGGTCAGAGGCAAGTATATTCCTGAAAGCTTGGGAAAGATATCCTGGAGGAACGGGCCTCAGCGGAGTTTTATGGGGTGAGCTGGGGTTTTTATAGGCCAGGAGTAGTAAAGGCCTGGGATGTTTGGCTGGAGACCCAAGGGCTTGGGGAAGGAGAGGAAGTTGGAGAACTGTCAGCTAGTCGGCAGCTACTCGTGCTGGGGATAAGCAGGTAATAACCGAGTGGTCCCTGCCTTCATGGAGCTGAAGGGGGGAAACCTTGGTTCTGCTAGGAGGGAAGGATTTCATTTAGGTTGAGATGAGGAGAGTGAGTAGGAATTAGCCGAGGGTCACAGGGGGAGAAGAATGGTGTGTGTAAGACACATTTAGAAGCTGAGGAGCTGAGAGACATCTGGTGGTTTTGGAAATTAGAGGGCTGGAGGGGTCAGTGTCTCTTAAGAGACACCGGGGCAAGCGTGCCTCGGGCCTGGTGAAGATTCATGCCTCCGAGCATGGTAAGCCTTGGCCTTCAGGGAGGTATTCCAGAGAGAGGGGCAGGCACCACTGCAGGCTTCTGAGCAGTTGCCTTAGGTAATTCTCAGGACAGATCAGATCTCCAGCCAGATCTGCATTTTCTCTTGTAGATGATTTCCCCCTCCTTGTCTCCAAGGGACTGTGGCTCACACTGGGTCTAGCAGTGAGAAATGGTGGTCGTGGGATCAAGTGCTCATTCACTCACTTCCTAGTGTGTTCGGGAAACTTGTGCAGAAGCCAGGAATGTTTGGGGGTTGGGCCCCATCCATCAGAGCAGATCTAAGAACCTTAAGCCACTTAGCCTACTGTCCTCTGGACCCTCGCTTTCCCTGACTCCAAGAGATGGCATCCCTTGTGCATTGTCCGCTGGCTGGAGAGGATCTGCAGCCCGTGGCCCCCTTTCACTGTCCCTGAGTAAGCTGAGTGTGCTAGCCTTCCAGCAAATCACCGGGGTCCTGGCTGTCTCTGGCCGAGCTGTGCCTGTGGCAGAGGTGTGGGCACAGGTGGGAGCAGTGTTGCCCATGGAACAGCCCTTCTGGTGGTGTGTGGATCCTGTTGCCGGGAGAGCGGAGCAGAGCAGTTTTCATTCTTGCAGGAGGTGCAGGGTGTCTGATTTCTGTCCTCTTTACCCGCCTTGCTTTTCCATTGCTCCCATTTCAACTTCTGCCTCACCTTTGGGGCACTCTGCTCCTTCTAACTCGAAGTGGCAATCTCCTGTCAGAACCACAGTGTAGAATCATCCTTAAAGAGGGATCATTGGGACCTGAGCTTTCTCTTTTCTTCCTGCACGGATGAGGACATCCCAGCTACGCCGTTGCTTCTTAATGGCGGGTTCTTTCTTTGGTGCACAGAGGTGCACAGAGGGCCCAGGCATTGGTCGTGATGGTGATGTCTCAGTGCCCTGGGATAAGTGCTTGCCCCTAGGCAGCTCCTGTGCAAAGTGCAGCTCATGCATTTGAGTTCTGACCAAGACGCTCAGGTACCATCACTTACCATTTTGTAGATGAGGAACTTGAACCATGGGTACAGGTGGAGAAACTTGTCTGGGGTCTCTGGGCTATCATGTAACAAAGCTTTGCTTCAAACCCAGGCCTTTCTAACTCCAACGCCTTTGTTCATAAAGCCTGTCGTGTGTGTGTGTGTGTGTGTGTGTGTGTGTGTGCAGCTTTGCACCTTTTCTGTTTATTTTATAACCAAACCCTTTCCGTACTGCATATTCTCATTAAACACAGTGACACAAAATCTTACTCGTTTAATGAGGTCACCAGTAAGGTTAAATGGTTTTTTTTTTTTTTTAATGTTTACCACTTAAATGAACCTTTTTTGGGGGGAGATTGCTACATATGTGCTTTGCCCACTTGTGTTTATATTCCTAGTGTATTTTCCAAAAAATGGAACTATGCGATCTCCAAGAAATAACTGCATGAATCCTTCTGTCTGGCTTCTTATTTACCTGAATGTTTTAAAGTTATGTTCAAGAAAGACCCGCTTTTTTAATCCAAAATAATTCCAAGTTCATTTCTCTAGTTTTGAAGCCAGTGCACTGAGTTATTCCTTGTTCCTTGAGAAAAGCTCTTTAATCCCCTTAATTGTGGCAAAGCACTCCTGAAGGCTTTTTGTTCTTGCTGCTGTTGGGTGCTCATGTAGGCTAGCATTCATATTTTGTTTATAGCTTGGAAAGGGGGCTTCCAGCCCTTGTCCTCTCAAGTAAAGGTCTGTCTTTGGTTAGAAACTAATGTCCCTGCATGCTGATGTTTCCTTCCCTGTCTGCCCATCTTCCTGTTAGTATCGATGAAGGGAAAAGGCCCACCCAGCTTCCCTCTGTCTGCTCACTAAGGATGCTTAACACAGCGCGCTCCTGCAGGGGCATGAGCTCAGCTCATCTGAGAAGCACCAGCCAGCAGCAGTCAGGAAAAGTGCCTTTTATTTGCTATTCTAAGTGTTAACTTAGACCAGATGCCAACTTCAAGGCTTTGATGAAATTGTTGGCTTAGAACCTTCTGGAAGTTGGCGTAGCTTTATGCTGTACTATTCCAACCTTCCTGTGAGGGCATTTAAGCCTTTTCAGTCACAGATGTACGGCAAGGCGCAGATGACCCAGGGTTTCTGAAAACAATGTTCTTAGCTAACGGGCATTCTAAGATATCGGGTGGTAAAATACAAAAGGACAAATATAACATCTTGATGAGCGATATTAGATATTATATGGGGGGGGAAGCAGACACTTGGAAGCGCTGCAGGAAAGTAATTCAATCAGGAGGCTCTGATAATGTAATGAACCGTGCAAGGGTGAAACTCGAGGCGTCCGCACGCTAGAACGCCCTTCAGTCGAGTTCATTGTCTTATGGTGGTGTTCCCATGTTCTGCTGTCTTAAATATGGAAAACTAATACAACTCTACTTTTTTCCTGGATGGGAGCGCAAAGAGGCAGACCTTCATCACCTTACTCATTTGTGCGCCCTCCTTCCCACTGCCTCCCCCACCCAGGGGGCTCTTAGTTGGAACTCCTGTCCCCAAGAATGAAGCATACAGACTTCGTGTTGTATAAGAAATAAAGCTGCTCCTCAATCGTGCCAAGTACAGTTGAGCCATAGTGTTAAGTCCATAGGTTTCTTTAGCTCTGAGGGGACCCGCCCCCCCCAAATCCTGGAAGAGAAGAACCTGGTTCTATTCTTAAACCATGCTTCAGGAGCAGCTGTGTCGAGTTGCTACTCCTTGGGGAGGTAATAGGGAGGGCACAGCGCGGGGGGGGGGGCTTTTCCCCCAGCTCTTTCTCACAGTTTACAGACCTCAGGAGGCAGCAAGAGCTTGGGGTCCCTTGCACGGTATGGGAGGCTTGCAGGGGGGCCCAAGCCCCTGCCCTATGCTCCATTTCAGCAGGACTCCAAGGATAGGATGTCCTCTCCATCCAAGAAATGGGGGAGTAGACATGGCTAGAGGTCCAGTGATTCCCAGGAGCCTGTACAGCCAGGAAAGGATATTCAGGCTCAGGAATTGGAATCCAGATCTCGGATTCTTAAAAGCCTGTGTCTCTTCTTCTTCTTCTCAAAGCCTGTAACTCACGTGGTCATGAGTGTAGTAAGTTTATTTATTTATTTTTTTGGTAATAGCTTTTGATAACCACCTGAAGGGTTGCATTAAGGGTGTCACTGCTGTTTGCATTAAGTTCTGAAGTTGTAATTATATGGAAATCCTGGCGAATTCTGGCTGGACCAGTGGGGAAGGAATGGACAATGGCTTAGGCAACAGCCCTGCAGGGAGCCAGCCCCCCTCCCTGCTTGACAGCTTTGCTTGGCCACTCTTCCCTTTCTGCTCCTCTTCCTTCGGCTAGGGAAAGGGTCAGAGGATGCCTGCCCTTGTTTTTCCTGTTACTTCCATTCAGATCAAATTCAGACAATGGAGATATACTCCCTCTGGAGAAGGGCTCTGCACGGCCCCTGATGTTCAATGGAAGTGAATCCTTCTCTGATCTAATTGTTTTGTTTTTTTTTAAACCACTTGAATACTCACCCTGTTAGTTAACATGAATCACATATTCTTTGATTTTGCCTGGGTAATTATTTCACCCCAATTTCTTCTAGGGTTAAAGCAGGTTTTTTTTTGTTTTTTTAGCAGTTTTAAGTTCTGTGTCATACATTCTCGTAACTTAGATGTTAGCATCTAGTCACTAATATACTGATCATTTAGCTTTCCTCCACTGATGAATTTATAAATGCAGATTTTGTTAAGGCAGACCATTTATATCCCGGTACTGGAATTAACTTCAAGAGCTATGTGCTAAAAATATATATAAAGAGTATTAATGAAAATTTTGGAAGAAGGAGAAAAATCTTCCATATGCTAATATTTTGTACAGTCACATCTAGTCATTGTCCACATACCAAAATATTTTATGTACTCCATTGGTGTATGTACTGCTCTGTAAAGGATTAGCTACTCACTTTGATTTTAAGGGAATTTGATGAATGCTGGGAAAACATTTAAAGTAAACCAACTCTATTTTTTTCTTGATCAGACCAGTTATTCATGAATAGGTTATCTAACACAAATTCTGTGTAATTTTTTTTGAAGGCGGGGGGCGTTGTTGCAGAATGAGAAATTGCTATGGGATTTCTAAGGCCTCTGTTCCAAGGAAATCTGAGGGAAGAGAAGAAATACAGTGTTATTCACTGTTTGAGATCTTTAAAAGTTCTCTCAAAGACTTCTAGATATGCCAAGGGCATGACTTCTGCAAATAAATTTCTTAGGAGCTTAGAGAAAAGGACACTTTGAAGGACACTAAATTCTCCACTTGTTGCCCAGTCAAGCCCTTACTTGCTTCCTTGCCCTTGAGGCTTACCTTCCGGCTTTTCCCCCTGAACTTTGTTCTGCCTTTCTTTTTCACCTGTGCTTTTGCACCACCATTCCATCTGTCTGCTCTGTCCTGCTCACCTGCTAGGATTTAGCTCAGGTGTCACCTCCAGCAGGATACCCTCCCTGACTCCTCCTCTTTCCCCCCAGTGGGAGCAGTTATTTCTAGGGATCTCTCAGTGCTTTCTGAAGGAGTTCCCATGGCCTTGCCTGCACTCTTTCCCAACACTTCAGCACCTCATGGAGTAGCTAGTACTTGGGGGATGGGACTGGCCTGGAAATGTGAGCATTCCATTATGAATGGCCTCTTCCCCCTTTTCTTTGCTCCCAACTAGGTTTTTAAAGAATGAATTATTCACTTCAAAATAGGTACTTGGCTTATTTCTATTTCTTTAATTGCTTTCCAAAAAAATATTCTCCTGTTTGCAGCTCCCCAAGGTAAATTGCAAAGTTCCCAGGCACATAAATATGTCCTTACAAACATAAATATGTTGGGAACTCGCTGAAAAGGGACTGGGTGAGCCCTGAGAGGAGAGGGTGGTGAACTTAGAACTTTCCTCTAAACTTAAAAAGGGATAAGGGGTTAATGTGGAAGAGTATCGGGAGGTGGTCTGGAGCTGACAGTAATTTCAGCTTTCAGCTCTAAATGATCTTCATATGTAGTATTAAAAATCTCCCTAGAAAGCCTCTCCCTAGAAAAATCAACAATTCCAAGCATATTTTGACAGTGATAAATCTTTATTTTTACTCCAGATTAGTTGCTCTGGTTTCTTATCCTCCCACTCTAAAAGTTGCAGATAAATATTCTTTCTACTCTCTTTTTCTGATACTTTCCCACCGGCTTTCGTGTTCATATGCTGGAGGTTTGTCGCGCTTTTCTGCCTGCACCTTTAACTTGCCAGCTCCTTGCCTTTGATTTTTCTTTTCTTTCTTTCTTTCTTTTCTTTTTTTTTTTTTTGAGAGTTTTATGCTTGTATATGGGACCTCTGCTGTTTAGCTAATTTCAAAGTGTTCTTTTCCCGTGTCCTTACAAACACACTTGCCTGTTTGTTGACTTTTTCCCTCAATCACACCACTTTGAGTACAGCTTGTTAAATATTTGAAGGGAGGCAGCTGGGGTACTCTGGAAGCCAACTGGAGTTGTTTTTTGTTTTTAATTCCTTTTCGTTTTTAGAAAATAATTTTCCTGAGGAACCAGAGATCATAACACTCAACGGTTTCTTTTCATTGGGGAGGGCGGTGTATCCCAGAGGAATAGAAGCCCTCCCTCTTCTCTGGCTGGCTTTTCTTCTGCCTCCCCCTGCCCCACCTCGTCAGGTTCCCACTCTGCGCGATTCAGTTTGTAGAATCCTCACACGAGGATTTTTCCTTCTCCGTTCCCACCTGAGGTCTTATATGGCCGGTGATCATGAGATGTCTAAAACTCAGGTTATTCATGGGATTCATAACAAAAAGGGTGTGTGGCAATATTAAAAAAAAGTCGCATACATGGTAGAGTGCACTATGGTGGCAAATTATTCTGAATTAAGCTTCTTGTTCTTTGTGGGGTCTCTGCGACCCCAAAGCTATATTCTAAGTATAAAGTATACCTGGCTATGATTCTGGGAGCACGTGTGCACCTGTGACTTGCCAATACCTAGGAGGGAAATGGTCTGTTTCTCCCTATGTGCACAAATCCTTGGGAGTAAGCTGCAGTCCATATGATTTGTGAATTGTGGTTTTGCAAAGTAGCTTAATGAATTTGTTCACTTAATTTTGATTGGATTACAATAAGACTGTCTTACAGTATTTGGCTGATGATTTTTGCCTTGGAGATTTTCTTTCTGGCATATTATGGGCTCCTGCTCTCAATCAAAAAAAAAAAAAAAAAAAAAGACCCTAAACTTGAAAGTATTTTTGTCGATATAAGAAATGTTCAGGGATGGTAGCCCAGAGATCTTGGTGGAATGTTGGTGGTTGATGAGTCAGTTCATTACTGAAGATCTGTCTAAAGTGAGATTTCTCCAAGAGCTGACGTTTTAGGCTTTGTGTAATCAATGTATTAGCTACACATGGTGACTATTGTTAAATTGAAAACGGTCTTTACTTTCTGATAGATTGTATTTTGAAAGCTGGAACTCATGTCTGTTCTGGACCAGAGGTAATGAAGTAAAAAAAGACTAACAAAATACTGCATTTTCTGCTAAGAACGTTTAGCCCAGTGTTTAACCTCAGCTTTCTACCTTAAAGATCTCCGTTAAGCGTAATGCTTCAGGAATGGTATACTCATGGACCTTGGAGGTTTTAGGTTAACTTGTAGGTTAAGCAGAAATCTCTGCAGAGGACTAAAAAAAACATTCACCATTCCACTTTTCCAAACAGAATATATGGAGTCTGCTTGACTCTGTTTGATGGGTTAGGCTTGACTTTGATCTTTTTGAACATTAGTAATCATTGAATAACACTGTTAGTTTACGAGGTTAAAAAAAAAAAACTGGGACCCAGGGGGAATCCTCTGAAAATCCTTTGCAAATATTTTAGCCCATAAAGAAAAAATTGCGTTCCAGGTATCTTGGCTCTCTGTAAGGGCAGGTTACAGGGAAGGCATTTGTGTTGGCCAAGGGTTTCAGTGGTGCACCTAGGTTCTGCGTATTTGGGTTTTTCGGTATCTCCCAGGGGTGTGGTGGACTGTTGAGGGTCTTGCCCAGAGGCCTTGGATTTAGATAGCGTGGCAACAAAAAATAAACACGTTTGCTAGGAGAGCATATAATTTAGAAGCAAACCCTGCTAACTGCCAAATTATATTTTTCACCTTTTAAACTGGTGGTTTCTCTCGAAGCATTGGACTTAACTAGAGAGGACCTGTGTGATCAATCACTCCCCCAGGGCTGCTCTGTTCCTGGAATGCCTCTCGTTCAAATAATAAAAATAATTGCCTGCTTCAGCCCACTGACTTTGGTGATTGTGACAGTGCCTGATGTAATTTATTGAGTGCCAAGTGTTTTTAATTGGTGTATAAAGCATGGAGTTCATACGGGACCACCTGCCATCGGAGTCTGGCGTCGAATGTGTGTCTTTCTGGTTCTTGTCTTTTCCTTCACCTTCCCTCCCTCTTCTCCCTCCTCTTCTCCTGTGTAGCATTCTGAGATCATTTCTTTACAGGGAGGCCTTGGCAGTTTGCCTTGGGCAGCTTCTCCCTGGGAGGATCCCATGAAGAACCCACTGGTATGAGGTTAGTATTTGTCTCCCCCCCACTCCCCCTTGGAAAGCCGCTCCACTCTTCTTGCCTTCTGGAAGGGGGTGACCGAGTATGCAGGGCTGGTCCTACTGTGGCTGGGTGGGTTTGACTAGGCGTCCGCATAACAAAGTGAAGTTCACCCACTCAGTAGAAACTGGTTTTCATTGACTTACTGCTCTGGGGGCTGGGGGAATGGGGGGGATGGGCATCCAGTGTACAGTGAGGCGTCTAGGATGGGATTAGTAATCACCTCTTGGATAAAGGAGTTTATGGCTTCTCATTGACATAAAAATCCCGCAGTAACTTTTCTTTCCTTGGGAGAGGCTGCTGGGTGTGCATAGTAAGATGACTCAACGAGCAATTGGAGAAATTTCTCTTCAGTCACTGGAGTAAGTACTAGAAAAAGCTTTTGGAGCCGTGACCAGTCCTTGCTTGGCATCTGGATTCAAGGGGAGGAAAAGAATAGACATCTAAGCTGCCGCGAGCTTAGTGGGCCATTGGTCTGTGGCCAGGACAGCAAACTTTTTTCCAGGTTCCCACTGGGGCATCCTGACCCTGGTTCCTTGTCACCCCAGAATGCTGCTATGGAGGTCTCCAGCTTGGGTGTGAGACTGAAGCTGAGGCACGTGTGTAGGAGGGGTGGTCTTGTGCACACTCCCCCTTTGCAGGGTCTTCAGCTGGAGAGCTGACCGAAAGCTGCTGCGGAGACTGGTGTGCTCTCTTTGCCTTTGGTTGCCTAAACAAGATTGTGATTGAATTTGAGCCTGATGGTTTGGATTTAAGATCTTAAACTGTTCTGAGTTTAAATTGCTAATATGCTTTATTTGCTTTATTTAGGGAGTTAAACAGATTCATCTTGGCAGAAGAGTTCAGAAACCTTTAAGAGTAGTGCTTAGATCATTCTCCTAAAAACATGACTTGATTCCAAGCATTTCAGTCTTTTTTTTTATGATTTTATTCATCTATTTGAGAGAGCAAGAGGGAGAGAGAACAAGAGCAGGGCAGGGGGGAGGGGGGAGGGGCAGAGGGACAAGCAGACTCACGGCCCACTGAGTGCGGAGCCACTGTGGGGTTTCCAGAGGCTCCAAGATGCCTGGCTCTGGAGGGCAGCCTGCGATGCCTCCTTTGCTGCAGACAGCTGCTGTGGGAGGCTGCTGGGTGCTCAGGTGCTCCTGACAAGGGAGGAGCAGCCAGCCCCGGCCCCGCCCTGCTCTTTCCCTCTTGGTCTCCCAGTGTCAGCTCCCAGGTAGCCTGTGTCCCCTCGGTGCTCCCCAGAGCATCATCACGGTGCTCTCACATCACAGTGCTTGAAAGCTGCTTTCTCCCAAGAACTGGCTGTTCCTGTTTGGAGTCGTCCTTCTCCTTGAGGAGGTAAAAGTAACTTCAGTTACTTTCAATTCTTTCGAAATTGTACACCTATTTAGTGAGAAGTGTGGAGTCCCAACAGAGAGAGTGTATTTCTCCATAGGTTTTGACACAACGCATCTTGTATTTGGAGTTTATTCCTACAGTAGAAGTAGCAAAAGCAAGAACATTTCCTCCTGCAACTTTCTGATCAAAGTGCAGTGGTTCTGTGGCTCTTCTTGTCGTTCATAGACTGAAACATATTCACGGATTCTCTAACATCTGTACAGGGAAAGCCGAGATGACAATTGCTTCATAGGAATATTACGTAATAGGGTATTTACAAATTTGAGTCTGTAAAGCTTTGACTTCGGAAACTTTGTAAAGTGAGCTATTTGGCACACTTACAAAGTCCTCCTTAGTAGAGATGTCTGAATAATTGTGGAAGATGGAAATTATCAAGATTTGATCCCTTAAGTTAACAGCACTTATTTCCAGCTAATTTGTACCCTAACAAAGAGCTAGCGCGAGCAAACCATTTTCAAAATATTGTCCATCTAGGAATGTCTGTATTGTTCATTCATGCAACTTGTTTGAAGTCTTCATAGCATGATTATGGAAATGCTTAGTTCATGTTGAAACAATTATTTCTCCTGTGTTGTTGGTGTGTTTGTTTTCTCAGGTGCCTTTTCCCAGCCTGGTTTTCACTTCTTTCCTGCTGACAAAGTAGATGAACATGTGGGGAGGCGGAGGATGGGGGTTACAAAAGTAATTCAAGTTGGTCTGCCCACTGGGGGCTGGAGGGACTTCCAAGCTTGCAGGGACAGCTGAGTGGAGGTGGACTCATTGGATCAGCCACAGAATCCTCAGTGATGCGACTGTGTGCCTTGCTTCTCCAACACCCTAAAGGATAGGGCATTACTTACCGGATCATTTCCCTTGGTTTGGTGCTGGTTGGTGGTGGGGGGAGAGAGGCAGAGAAGGGAGACAGATGGGCAGGAGGCAGGCGGAGTAGGAGGAGAGAGGGTCAGAGGAGAGCGCCTTGGGGCTGCCATACAGAGTGGGATTGAGAAGTACTGGGTTTCCTTTGTGTTTGGTAGTTTTAAGATTTAATTGTCTTAGACTAATTAAGAAACTGTATTGAAAACTGGTCTGTTTGTATTCTGTATGCCAGCGTGTATTTCCTAAGTATACCCTGTAGTTTTACTTTTAGTGCCCTTAAAGTTCATTTCTTATTTTTTTTTTTTAAGATTTTATTTATTTATTTGACAGAGATCACAAGTAGGCGGAGAGGCAGGCAGAGAGAGGGGTGGGGGGGAAGCAGGCTCCCTGCCGAGCAGAGAGCCCCATGTGGGACTTGATCCCAGGACCCTGAGATCATGACTTGAGTGAAGGCAGAGGCTTTAACCCACTGACCCACCCAGGCGCGCCTAGTTCATTTCTTCTTGAACCAACTCCTGTTCCCCTTTCACCCTGTGAACAGTTCCTTATTGTCCTCTCCTCCGGTGTGATAATATTTTGCTTTATTTTTCTAAATCTTAAATTTACTTTTGAGTCAAGTGCCTGAAGGCTTGTGTGCGTGCGTGTGTCCTGCTTACTGCCTTTTGTGTTTCGGCTTGCCATCGTATTGCTTTCCACGTCGCAAAAAAATTTTTTAAGTTAATTTTCTAAGACTACAGTTCCGGTAACCCAAGAGCCTCCACTGGCACAGATGAAGAATAGAAAAACTAGGGCTAATAGGGACATAACCCCACCCCATAGCTCTCCCACTCAGCAAAAGCTTTCTAGTTGTTAAAATCGGGCTCCATTCTCTAAAAAGGGTGGCGTACACCCTTGTGGAAAAGGAGAGGTGGGATTTTCATATTCAAGGCTTGTCACTGGTAGGGCATTGCACTGCTGTGTAAATTGGCTTTCATCAGAAATGAGTGTCTGAAAATGGGCCTTTCTGCCTTCCCCCTTCTGTTTCCTCCCTGATCAGCATGTTAGCGCATGTCTGAAGGAAACGAAAACACAGCCCCATTGGCCGAGTGGGGCGACTCTGTAAAGTTGGCGACTTCATGGAACTGATGCATGTTTCCTGTTAACGTCTTTGGGACTTGCAGAGAATGGTTAGTAACAGCCCCCTCCCTGCAAAACACCCATAAACTCTTTCTCCCAATCCCAGATATCCATTTAAAATGACTTAAAACAGTCTCAGTGGTTGCTTGAAACAAACCATTTGGATATATTCTTATTAGGTGCCAGTCTAATTTTTCAAAAGTGGTAAAAGCCACAGCAAATGCAGCAATACCGCATCTTCACAGTGAGGTCTAAAAAGAAAAGCATGTTGAATTTAAGCAAATCTTTGAAAATGACTCCTTTGAAGTTATGAGCATTTCTAAGTAAAGATTATCCTACGAAGGGGTTATGTGTAGACCCAGCACAGCCCTCAGCAAGATCGCTAACCCTCCTGAAGAGGGTCTTTCTCGGCCTCTCCTTATCAAATGACGGCAGAAAGAGAGAATGTACGAGGCTTAAAATTTTAGTGTTTAACTTGGTGCCAAGGACTCCATATTTTGAGCTGGAAATTTTGGCTCAGCTGCAAGACAGGGGAAAAACTGATGGCTGGAACTGGAGTGCATGGGGCCTAGTGGACACGTGGGCAGTCGAGTTCTTATCCAGACTTGACCGCACTTCCGCAGGCATGGGAGTGAAGGCCAGGAGAATGGGCAGATGCGAGGAGCTTGTCAGGTTGGCTGGCCAGAGCACTTGGAAGTTGATAGAGCAGCTGAGTGTCTCATGTCTGTCTCTCTCCCCTGGTACCTCCCTGTTGAGTTGTCCTATCGGCCAAAGCACATTACTTCAGTAATATAAAAGATCATGTCCTGTCTGATTTGGTTGGAACCCAAGAGGCCACTGGTAAGGCTTGGCCCATCAGGCTGGGATGACAGTTGCATAGTACAATTTCCTTCTAAATTGGGGCTTCCCTTGGTTGAGATAAAAGTGATACTGGGTCATTCTGTTTGGTTGGTTTTCTTTCAGTTTCGAGACAGTGGCCTACAGCATTGTAAATGTATATCCCTTGTAAATAATCCCTTGACTTGACGTATGTTGTAAAGCGATTACCGCAGTAAGTTCGGTTAACATCAGTCCTCTCCTCTAAAGGTGTAACTTGTTTTTAATCAGTATTGAGAGTGACAGTCTGACTGAAAAATGAAAATATTTCGTAATTTTCAGGCATTGTCTACTATGTGTATAGGTCTGGAAAATTAAGTGCGGAGTAGCTGATAGAACAGAGTCCCGCGTGAGCCTTCGGTGCCCTTGCTTCAGGAATGTGTGTGAAGACTGGCTGATGTGTGATTTGCCGGTTAGGCAAATAAACAACCATTTCCCTGGTCTGTTAAGATTTTTCTGAGGTGGAATTTGCTTAAGCAAATGCAGGACACGTGCCCATGGCCATTCAGTACAGCGTTGGCATAGTTCTACCCTTTTCTAGCTCCAGAGAGTTCTGTCATGAGCAGTGATGTCTAACTCTGTCCTGAACTTGCCATCCCCCATCAGTGGCCTTTGAGGTAAGAGGTATCTGTAGGCTCGTGAGCAGAACTTCACATATTGCTAGTGATCTGTGTTCTACCTTTAACGTTTTTGCTTATGCTTTAAATTCAAGTTTTCTTCAGGTGGCGAAGCGCTAAATTACCTATTTATAGATCTTGGGGTGAAATTGGGACGTGCTGCTTCTTAAGTGCTGGTATATCTGAGGGGTTTCATACCATCCAGGGCACTGCCTGAGAACATGTGGGGCTGATGGCAGGAATTTGCTCCCCTTTCCCAGTGATTATGCTCAGGTATTTCACAGTGAATTTTCAGAGTGTTAGGAGTTTAATGTCTGGAGGCGATAGCTCATCTAACTCTGAGCTTCTTAGTCAAAAGATCTTCGACTTCAGAAACACGTGGAGTATGTTTCATAGAGAGCCATTTCCTCCCAAATAGAAAAATGAAATTTCTCTTTTTCCTGAACACAATTCTTAGAAGAAAGGGTTATAATCAGAAATCCCAAGGTTATTAGAAACATACAGATCTAGAGCAGTGGCTCATTGAGGTACCTCAAGTTTTTTCTTTTTCTTTTTCTTTTTATAAGTGCCTTTTCTTTTCTTTCTTTATTTTTTTTTTTTTTTTAGATTCTATTTATTTATCAGAGAGAGAGAGAGCACACAAGCAGGCAGAGGCAGAGAAAGTAGCAGGCTCCCTGCCAAGCAAGGAGCCCAATGTGGGACTCAGTCCCAGGACGCTGGGATCATGACCTGAGCTGAAGGCAGCGGCTTAACCAACTGAGCTACCCAGGCATCCCTACAAGTACCCTTTCTGAAGGCGGCTCAAACATTTCACTGTTGAAGATGTGGACATACAGCAGACCTGTGTGAAGGGGAAAGGGAAGCACTCAACAGTTTGTACCACATGAGGGGACTGCGAACACCCCATCCCTTCCCGCCTCTTTGCAGCGCACACCCACTTGGCAGGGGGCGGGCCAGCGTGAACTGTGTCCTGTGTGTCACCCGACTTACACTGGTCAGTGACGTCTCAGGCCCTGGCCATCTGGTGTAGGCTTATGTGTTCTTTCCCCCACCCTGAGTCTGTCACAGCATTCTGCGACCTTTAGAGACCATATCCTTGTTGGTATTTATATCTGTTTACTGGGGTTTTGTCCCCCCCTTACCATGTCTGTCTGTCTGTCTCTCTCTCTCTGTCTCCCCAGAATGCGAGCTCTGAGAAGCAGGAGGACCGTGTCACAGTAGGATCCTGTAGCTGGCAAGTGCCTGGAATATTGTCAGGGCTCATTAGAAATTCATTAAGGAATAAATGAGTAGATGAATCTTTCAGACCCTTCTCTTTGCACATGTATAAAGACATCATTGCATGTACATTGGTCCTTTACAAAATTCTCAGTTCTGTTTCTTTTTTATAGGTCAGTACGGATTTTTGTTTTGTTTTTATCTTAAATGAAGAGGTTGAGATTATAATGACATACTTTTATTTTTCTTAAGAATTTATTTGAGAGAGCGAGCACAAGCAGGTAGAGGGGCAAAGGGAGAAAGAGAAGCAGGCTTCGCTGAGCAGGGAGCCCAACGTGGGGCTTGATCCCAGCACCCTGAGATCATGACTGGAGCTGAAGGCAGATGCTTAACTTACTGAGCCACCCAGGCGTCCCCATAATGGCATACTTTTAAAAGAAACCCAAAGATTGACAGTTTTTAGTAAAAATAGGAGTACAGTCTTCCTCTTCTTAAATTAGATCTAGACTACTGCACTACATTTAAAACTTTTTTAAAATGTGGGGCCAGATTTAGATAATTTTTTTTTGAACTGCAGCTCTCTGAATAATTTTAATCTTCTACAAAAACTGCAAAAATAGTACAGAGAGTTCTTGTGCATCCTTCACTTCCTCTAAGGCTATCATAACCATAGAATAATGACAGAAACCAGGAAATTAACACTGTTACGATACTAGGAAACCACAGACCTTAGATGCATTTCACTCTTTTTTCCGCTAGTGCTTCTTTTCCTTTCTAGGATCTAGCCCAGGATCTTGCATTACAGTAGCCATCTTGTTTCCTTGGTCCCCGTCAGTCAGTGACGGTTCCTCAACCTTTCATGACCATGACGCTTTTGAGGAGTACTGGTTGGAACTTTTGTACATTGTCTCTCAAGTTGGCTTGATCTGGTCAGTTCTTATGATGAGACCGAGGCTATGCAGGTGAGAAGTGCATGGAAGTGGTGGGCTCTCCTCAGGGTGGCATGTGTGAGGAGTATGCGTAGATGAAAGGTCTTCCCTTGATCAGTTGGCTAAGGCGATGCATCATTTCTCCTCTGTAACCTTACTTTTTCCTTTCTAATTTATAAACGTCTTCAGGGAGATCCTTTGGGACCAGTTTTTGTGTTGCTCTTGAAACTTCTGCTTGCTGATTTTGACCATCCATCAGTGGATCTAGCCTGCACCAGTTAGTGTACTGCTGTGAATCTGGCCCAAAGGCGATCTTGTATTTCCTTCATTCCTTTTACATTTCCTGATTGGAATTCTTCTGTGCAGAAGAGTTGTCCTCTCTTCGTTTTATGTATTTATCATTCATGCCAGAATGAATTGTGGATCTCTTTAGGAGTTATAATCCAAAAGTATTACTGGTTTTTTTGCTCAAATTATTCCAATTTTGGCCACTGGGAGCTCCTTCAGGTTGACTCCTGTGTCCTTTTGACATGCCCTGGCTTTGTCCAGCGATTTCTTGTTTTCTGACACCAGAGCTGTTTCAGGCTTACCTTGCATTTTTCTCTGCTGCATTACTGGAATCAACCACTTTTCCAAGGAGCCTTGTGTCCTTTTATCGGAGACTGATGATTAGAAACTAAGGTCTGGGTGTTAAGTGAGCTCAGTGGTAGTGGTCTATCTTTGCTCCCAGGCCCCCTCAATGGACCAAGCGAGGAAAACCCGGTGTATACTCACCTACACTTGCATCCGTGTAGCTATTTCTACTTCCGTGTAAATATATCAAGTGCTAGTTTGTACTGGCACCTGAGCCCAGTCCAGTACCACATCGTGTATTCTAGACTTGCCTCTTATTTTTTTTTTAAGATTTGTTTATTGCAGGGAGGGGGGAAGGGCAGAAGGAGGGAGAAACCTAAGCTGACTCTGGGCTGACTGCCGAGCCCAGAGCAGGGCTGGATCCTGGGAGCCTTAGATCACAGCTTGAGCTGAAACCAAGAGTCGGGTGCTTAACTGACGGCGCCACCAAGGCGCCCCAACTCCCCTCTAATTTCTAACTTCTTTCTTAGGTAATGAGAAACCCGGTTCCTGTTGTCTACTGAGTATCCAGACAGAGCTAGTAGAAGGCCTATTAGATTTGTGGCAAGGAATGGTCTCATGCTTGTGGGGGCTGGTGGGCACAGCTGGAATCCAGTGGACAGAAGCTGCTGTCCACAGACCTGGTTTCTTCAAGGAAGCCTTAGCTTTGCTCTTAAGGCCTTCCAGCTGATTGAATTAAGGCCCACACACTTACTTAGGATAATTGTCTTTACTTAAAATCACCCGAGTATGGACTTCATATCTTAAAAATACCTTCATAGTAATACCTACAGAAGCATGTGTGTAAGTGGGGATTGCAGCTTAGAAGAATTGATATATAAATGTGACCATTGTACCTCCTAAGAGAAGCAGTAATAGAACTGCTAATTCATGCCTTCTAGAGAAACAGGTAAGGTTTGTACATTTTTAAGCACTGTTTTCTGTGTAAAATTTATAAGTGATGAATATAGACTAGTACTGTCAATGGAGATGGACAGTTGTCCCTGTTGCTGATAATCTTGTTTATCATCTTCCTCACTGGACCCCTAATCAGTCTTGCCCTGTGGCCCCAAACTTGGTATGATTTCTGGTACAGTGACTCACTGTTGAAGGAACAAAATGAGCAAGACAATCCATCCTAAGACTTCTTGATCACCAAATTTCTCCTTTGCTAGTGCTTCCATTAAGCAAGAGGAATGAAGCCATAGCACCCAGCTTGGAAGGGACAGAAAGAGACCAAAAGATGGGTGTTTGGTTAAACTCTGGATTCCAAGGAAACGTTTGACAAACATTCTCTTTGCCTTGGGTTAATGCTGAAACAGTTCACAGAAAGCCTGAAATCCACCCCTTTCTCAGAATCCCTGCGGTCCCTTTTCCCATCCTTACCCCCCCTCCCCAGGTTCTGCTTGGTGAGTTTCTCTACCTTGCAGAAAAGGATACCTTCCCATTGTTTGAAGCTTTGAAATAGAGTAGTTCAGGGCATTAGCAAATAGTAGCAATTCACTTTTTTGCTGTTTTGGAGTCATACAAACTGTCATTTATTCAATCCTGTCTTTTGAGGGTTTCTCCTATGCCATGCATGTGGGCCGTAGAGAGGAAAAGATAAGGACTCTGCTGTGAAAGTATAAATGTGCTAGTGCTGCTTTTCTGACTTCAGTAATGCATGCTAGTGTTTCAAAAGGGAAAAAAAAAATTATCTGGCATGCCCTGTGTTGACTTACATTACTGTTACAATGTTACTTAGGTATGTACAACTGTGTCCCTAGGAATACACCCTTTGTACTTCTATCTTCTATTGCCAATTTGTGATGCACTATAAAACTAGAGTCCCTGAAAACTAGAGTCCCTGTATTAATTTAACGTGACAGATGATATTGTTTTGCTAAAACAAAAGCACCATTTGCGATCCAAAATACCGCATTGACTCATAAGGGCCAAGGCTTTTGAGTTTGGCCTGCCTCTGCTGCCATGACATGACTCAGACTTCCCACCAGCAGTTTGCTCTTGGAACTGCAGAAGCCTTTGTTCTGGATTTCATTTGGCCTTCTGCTGACCCAGATGCCTCATCTGCATAGTAGGTCTGCCTCTGTTGGTTTCTTGTTCATGCCAGACAATTAAAGTGTTAATAGTTTGCTCCATCTTGATTCTAAATGCCGGACAAACTGGGATGCTGGAAAAAGAAAATAGAAAGCCCACTGCTTGATTTGGACCCCTAAGAATAGGTGTGTGAATCTCTGTTAGAGAAACCAGGTTCAGTAGAGAGAGCTGGGCAAGTGCAGTTACCATGTGATGAGTTGGTGCTGTACTGGGATCATGGGTGAGATGCCTGGGATGGTGGACAAGATGTTGGCATTTAGGGAGAAACTCGAAGGATGAGAAGGAGCTAGAGAACGAACAGTGTAGGGAAGGCCAGGGGAGCCTGTGGCATGGGTGGTTCAGGGCTGTCGGAAGGTGATGTCCTACAAAGAGGGACTTCTGGAGCTGATGGTAGCCTTTGAACACAGTACTTACATAATTCTGGTGTTAACATGTGGAGAAATAGTTCACTTGTTTTATAGAACACTCTAGGATTAAAGTCTTCATTTTTCTGTTGATGAGTAGTGTCTTTTTTATAGCTTGAGCTAGAATTTCTGTGCCATTCCATTTACCTTTTTCAGCATATGGCTCAGCAGTGCTGCAGGTTGATATATTCACTTACAGATTCATCACCACAGTCCAGTTGCAGAACATTTCCGGACCCCTGTAGTGTTCCCTCATGCCAGTGTAGTGAATTCTGCTCCCACCCCTAGCTCCAGGCAGCCACCAATCTGCTTTCTGTCTCTGTAATTTTGCCATTCCTAGAAATACCTATCAATAGGCTCATAGAGCATGGAGTCTCTTGTAGACACAGCCGGTTTCATTTTCTAGATGTTTTGGAGCTTCCCCCCTGTTGTGGTACATGTCAGAACTTCGTTCCTCTTCATGATGAAGTGACCTTCCATTGGATGGAGGTACCTCATCTTATCCATTCATCAGCAGATGGGCGGACCCTTGGATTGTTATTGATTTTTGGCTACTGTAAATAATGTGGTTATGGACCTTCCCTTACAAGTCTTTACATAGACCTAGGTTTTCATTTCCCTTAGGTGGATATTTAGGAGTGGAGTTACTGGATATAAGAAGTATATCTTTAACTTCTTTTTAAGAAAGTGCCAAGCTCTTTTTTCAGCGGGAGCATCTTACTGTGTATGGGCTTATCGGTGACAAGTGATTATGTATATGGGGCGGAGGGAGGAGAGGACATGCCATCGGCCTGGTGGGATAGGTCGCTGCTGTCTCCTGCTAGATGTTCTGCATTCCTTCACCAGCACCAAGTTTGCAGGATGGCGTCTGGAGAGAATATTGCTTTCATTCTGTTCAGTGTTTTTCTCTTTATGGGCTCTGGTTTTATGTGAACTTTCTGTCTGACACGGAATCTGGGGAAAAACTACCCGTTTGATCTCCATCTGGGTTAAAACAACACCCTTCTGCCTGTCTGCCTTGCATTGGAATACTCTGGCCCAGCTTCTAGGGAGAAGCCAGCAATGTGGAGAAGGAGTGGGTATTTCAGTGTGTGGTTGGGGTGTGTGTTGAAAAGGAGAACTAGGGGCGCCTGGGTGGCTCAGTGGTTTGGGCTGCTGCCTTCGGCTCGGGTCATGATCTCAGGGTCCTGGGATCGAGCCCCGCATCGGGCTCCCTGCTCCGCGGGAAGCCTGCTTCCCTCTCTCTCTCTCTCTCTCTCTCTGCCTGCCTCTCTGCCTACTTGTGATCTCTGTCTGTCAAATAAATAAATAAAATCTTTAAAAAAAAAAAAAAAAGAAAAGGAGAACTAGAGTATCTTTTGGTCCTTACCACTGGACTATTTTGACCGTGGCGTTATTAGTGTGACAGGTTATCTTGGAATCAGCTTAGGTACAAGACTGAATGTTTTATGTGTAAATAGCCTGGGAAGAGACAGGTTGAGGTTTAATGCTGTAATAGCATTCGATGCGAAGTACAGATTACCTCATACCTTTCGGTCACAACATGAATGCCTTGCCCAGATCGGTGCATCTCTTCCCCTTAAATCTGCCGCCTTTCCCTTGACTCCCTCTCTGTAATTGGCACCCCAAGCCATGATGCAAACCGGGACCTGGAAGTCAGCCCAGATGCTTCCCTCCTGCATCTCACGGGTCACTGAATTTCAAATTTTTCCTCTAGTCGGGTTCCTCTTTGCTGCCCCGGCCAGGTCTGCTGCCTCCTGATTCCTTTACTTTTCTCCCTCCCAGCCTGTCCTTTCCACATCCTGATGCTTCTGGAGGGATCTGTTAGCAATGCCAAGCAGTTTACATGACCCTGTTAGGATTTGTGTAAAAATGTGTGCGGTCCGTGTTGCCTCGAGGAGGAAGTGTAAAAGTTCTTTGGTGTGAACGGGCCTTCACGGTGCGGGCCCCATCTGCCTCCAGTCCCCCAAGTACAGCCTCCAGCCTCATGGGACTGCTCGGGGCTGCTCAGATGTCCCTCCTTCTCCGGAGCTTCCGGCTTTCACAGACCCTGCCCTGGTTGTCGGGGAGAACTGTTCTTTCCCACCCCGGTCTGCTCCGAACCCCAAAGTTCATCCCTCCAAGACTGCATGTAGGTGCCCAGGCTACCCCAAAGCTTCCTAGATACCTTACCTCCCCTTCCCCCAGCCTGCCCCACTCTTCCTGTTGCCTCCCTGCCCTTTTCATGCCTCTCTATGGGCCTTGGTCCAAGTACTGCAGTCGTGTGCCCGCTGTTCTGTCCTCTGGGCTGGGCTGTGTACTCCTTGGTAGCAGGGAGTTCTCTGCAGTTTGGGACCCTGGCTTCTAGACAGTGTGTGACACCAGAGGTGGACTTGGTGAGGTTTTGCAGGTATGGAGCTGAGGAGTCTGGGTGAAAGTAGACACTGTGGGAAGTGAGAAGCCATCTGTGAGTGCTGGGACAAGGCATGTTGGGTCACTCTGTGCCTCTCAGGGAGGTTTAGACCCAAACCCACCTGCTGACTGAAAGAGTTTCATAAGCGACACCATATCCTGTGGTTTCTAGAATCAGAATCCCTCGTGCTCAGAAACTGTAGAATTATATTTCACCAAATCCTTTATACTAGGGCTTAAGTATCCCCCCTCCCCGTTAGCCTCAGTATGCATGGATCCTGCCACGAAGGTAAATAAACATTTAAACCAGAGCAGTTATCAAATTGAAAGAAGAGTTGTGAAGTTAGATGCCAAAAATGCATGAACCTATTAGGTAAGCTTTAAACCACATAGCTATGATTACTGATAAGCGAGGGCTTTGCGTATAAGGTACTTCTTTCCCGTTTAAATTTCTCTTCATGTGTAGTTCTGCTTCATCCTGGTTAGATATTCTGGACACTGCAGTTCATTCTTTATCCTTTTTTATTTCTACAACTTTCCAAGTGTAATCACACATGGAATCATGCTTTGTAAAATAACGCCCGCCCGAAGGAGCACTGGAGCCCATGAAGACAATGCCGTGAGGGGAGAAATGGAAGCATCCGGCTCCTCACCAAGTATTTCTCCATTCGGCTTCAGTAATTCCAGTTTCCTTGGAGATTGGAACCCACCTTTTACTTTTTCAACTATATCACAATGGTGAAAAATCTTTTTGTCCTTCAGCTAGATTAATTTTTTTACCCCACCTTCGAGAATCCTGTTGGCTCTGCTCATTTGCAGATTATATCATTTCTCATACCTTTGCAGCATCTGTGAATGAAGTGTTAAGATCTCTATTTAAAATACCATATACTTTATATTTCCCTTGGTTTAAGAGCTCACCTATCTTTCAGAGGATAATGCAAATATTTTGTTCTTTTTAAAGGACCCTTAATGTTTTTCCTCTCATGTGCAGAACACACATCTTTCCCCCAGGCCTTCTTCCTTTTTTGATGGTAGTGGTGGGAGACTTAACAGGTCCTGCTTTCCTATAACTTTCTGTGCTGACCCCAGCTTTGTTGTGGACAAGCGTAGTGGCCTTTCTAGCAGTGTGAGGTATGGATATTACCAATATTAAGAGGAAACTTTAGTAACTTAGATCTCTTGCTACCTTGCTTCTCAGGGCAGGTGTGAGGATAAATAGGGTAAAGTGCTTTGATCTTCTCAAACAAAAAAACCAGTCTGAGGAGGAAATGTTGTAGGGGATTATGTCACTGGCAAAAAGCACTATGGAACTGCCAAGTGTGTCTGGTGGTTGACTCTTGGATCCAGCATTCACTGCCAAAATGCCATCTTGAAGGTAATGGTTCCCCGTATATAACCAAAGTAAAGAAATGCACTTAAACAGAGTTTAAGAATGAAGTTGAATTTTAATGAATGCCCTTGTATGTGGATCTGGTGTAATCTTATCATGGAGCGCATTGTCCATTACTCTTTCAGGGTTTTTTTGTTGTTGTTTGGTTTTGTTTTTTTTGTTTTACCATTTTAAAATACCTTTAGTAGTCACTTCAACTTTTTCAGGTTAGCTTTTCTATTTGGCGCAATACTGAGGGGTAGAGTATTTGTTAATGAATTTGGGGGAGTATGATTTCACATTAATAAGAATATTTAAATATCCACTTATACATTTTGAGGTATTTACTGTACTTGGAAACTATCTTGACGACCTTTTACTTCCACAATTCTCAATCTCTAAAAGGCCATCAAGTAGGTAAGGGGGAAGTCTCAAAAGTGTTTGCTGGAGAAACTTGATATGGACACTGGGTGGACACAGGAAAGAAGCGCGGTTTAACTGACAGGAGACTTTCTGCAGAGACCTGGCCTCCGCTGGTGCCGCAGCCGGCAGCAGATGGCTGGCTGGCCTTCTGTCTCCAGGGCGGGCTGGCCTCTCGCCAGCAGGGAGAGGCTGGGCCAGGCGGTGCCCAAGGTTGCTTCAGACCTTGCAGAATCTGTGAGATTACTTTTTGAGCATTAAGAACTTAAGAAAACGAGGGTGGCAGGAGGCACCCTTGTCGTGTTGACAGCTGGAGCTGAGAATGGGTGAAATGAATTTGAATGGGGGTCGGTAGTGCCATGTGAGGCCTCTTGGTAACTCGGAGAGCAAGTGCAGGGGCTTCAGGGCCCAGGGCCCTTGCCTGTCAAGCCCCTCCTGTTCCACCCTGCCCTTGTCTTCCATCTACTGGAGAATTTGTACTTCCTACCCAATGCATTGCCTGATGGTTTCCTCTCCAGTGAACTCTTGTGAGCCTTGTTTGTATCTGCCTCCTACCGACTGGGCCCAAAGGCTCCACCTTCAGCTTTTCCTCAGCACTCCCCACAGTCCCATTCTAGAACCACGCTCTTCGTAGTAAATGGCGTGAGAACCGCACTTGCCTCAACATGTTGTGGGAACTTGACCAGACCTCAGCCGATGGAACACACCTGTTTAGTAAGGACTTAATCAGAGTGTTGGGATTTTCACCGTGGCTCTGTCACCTCTCAGCTCTGGGATGGTGGGTGGGTGGCTCAGCCAGTGCCTCAGTTTCTCCTCTGTTGAAGGGGGTATTTACAAGCTCCCCTCCCCTGTAAGTTTATTAACATTAATTGAGTCAATACATATAAGGCACTTAAGATAGTGTCAAGTCAGCATTTCATAAGTTATAGCTCTTACCTGGATCAAAGCTGAGAACCAAGTTATTAAGAAACAAATTACTAGTAGAGTTTAGTTAAAATGGAGCAAGTTTGGGGCTAAGAAAAAAATGATACTTAAAGATACTTAAAAAATATTACCTAAAATAACCTAGCTGAATTCTAATAGATGTTTCCTCTCTTGAAATAGCCCAGCATCGTGCCATCCTAGGTGACTAGTGCACAGGGTCAGGAAGAAGCCAGGCTCCTTTTAGCACTCAGAATTGGTGTCACATAGTACAAGCTGTCCTATTTCCCATCTGCGTTCTAGCCCTTAGGGAAGAGAACAGTCAGGAAAGTGGTCTCAACTGTAAAGAGGAGCTGGAACTTGGATACATCATTTAGGGTCTTATTGTCCCAAATAGTCACATGACCACGCTCAGCTCCAAGGGTAACTCAGGGGTTCTTGCCTTGCCACTGGATGGCTGTGAGACTCTGGGGAAGTTGCTTAACCTCTCTGTGCCTCTTCTGTGGTCTTTAAGACAGGAGTACCTGTGTCACCAGGTTGTGGCGAGGATTACATTAATACATGTGGAACATTCAGGACTGTACCTGGCACGATGGAAGTATTGTGTATACGGCAATGATTATGATTATTTTGCTAAAAGGAAGCAGGGAGGAGAAGTATGGAGGGATAGGAAAAACCAAAGACCGGGCTTCCTTGATGGCCTCCTTTTGGGAGGTTTCTGGGTAGCTGAGCTATGTTGTGATTACTATAGGTCTCAGTAACCTGGAGCTTCCTGTCCTGCACAGGTCTTGTTTAGAGGCCAAAAGAGGTCTTTGGGTGAATCCCGAGAAAGGTTTGGGAGCTGTGTTTATGGTTTTGACCTCCCAGTTTTTCATTTTTAGTTCTTCCTTTACTGTAGCTTATCATTAATTGTCACGAATATACCAAGGAAGTAAGTTAAGGAAGCCTTGCATTTATAACCATATATATTTTTAATATTTTAAAGTTTTTTTTTTTTTTTTTTAAAGATTTTATTGGAGAGCACAAGCGGGGGGAGCAACAGAGGGAGAGGGAGAAGCAGACTCCCCGCTGAGCAGGGAGCCCGATTCGGGGCTCGATTCCCAGACCCCTCGATCATGACCTGAGCCAAAGGCAGCGGCTTAACTGATTGAGTCACCCAGGCGCCCCACATTTATAATCATATTCACTTACAGTTTTAACATTCAGTCTTCCGTATAGCAGGCGTAGTAGTAAAATAATGGCTATAAAGTGAAGCTTCCTATATTGAAATAGATTTCTAATTGATGTCAAGTAGGAAATGGGTGTTAATGGAAAGCAGTATGCCGTGCAGTGGCCTGTAACCCCTCTTCTTTTCTCTGAGCCGTCCCCTGTGTGGGTGGTGACCGCAAGCACCTACCTTGGCAGCTCCCAGACTTGAGAGCACCATTCCAGGAAATAGTTACACGTGTACCCTAACAGTGGGATGCCAGTCCAAGTAGACTGGGGAACTCTGGCTTGCTGTGTGTTCCACGTGGAGACTCACGGGGCAGGTTAGTGGATGCAAAGCTCGGAGAGGGACGACATCAGAGAAGCCTGCTTCGTATTCTTGGGTTCATTTGGCAAACTCCTTTGAAAATGAACTTTTGGACTTCTTGGCCTGAGTAGTGCTGCTTTTAAGTATTCTGGAAGATCAGGGTCTGCATGTAGTGTGTTTGGGAATATGAAAAATCCTCCCGTCCCTCAAAGTTTCGTTTCATAAATAACCAGGCTCTAATTCTGGGAGTTCCCTGCAGTTCCTGCTCTTGCTTCTTATTGGTCAGGGTGTAAGTATCAAGCCTAATTCCTTGTTCATCTGCAGAGGAAGTAGCAGGAAGGTGGTCACACATGAGTGAAGGGAAGGGTTGTTGCCTGATAGTGGTGCTGAGCATTCTTTTAGGAGTTCGTTAATCCAGGATAGTTCAGATTTAAAATCTATGAAGGTCTATATCTGCAAGCCCTTGAGACCATTTTCGTACTCTAATGATAAATTATGTAAGGTAAAAATTTGAAGATTCTGCATAAAAGAATTAAGCACATATGTCACAATATCCGCAGTAGACCTAGAGAACTTAATTTCCTAAGAAATATAAGAATGATGGGTGCAAAGAGCTTTTTGTAAGGCTAATAGCTTCCCCAACTATGAAAAAGCCAAATTCTACTTGTGTGCCAAAGATAATCTGTGTGCCAGTGGTATTTGTGAATGTAGCCATTTAACAGTTCAAGCTTTCTTGTGGCCTTCTACTGAGTATAAATGTAAATCTTCCTGTCCTCAGAATTGACTTATTTCTTAAATTTTAAAATTTCTATGTCTTGTTTCACATCCAAATTGATCAGTACTGTGCCATTAGAAATAAAAAGGCGGCTACCTTACTTAATATATGCTTTTTAAAGTATATAATTCTGATTTTTAAAATATTGAACATAGATAGGTCTGAGACACAGAAAAATATAAAATTACATAATTCTAGGGGCGTCTGGGTAGCTCAGTGGCTTAAAGCCTCTGCCCTTGGCTCAGGTCATGGTCTCAGGGTCCTGGGATTGAGCCCCGTATCAGGCTCTCTGCTCAGCAGGGAGCCTGTTTCCCCCGCCCTCTCTCTCTCTCTGCCTGCCTCTGCCTACTTGTGATCACTCTCTCTGTCAAATAAATAAATAAAATATTTTTTTTAATTACATAATTCTGTGTCTAGCCATAATCACTTAATATACTGGTGTATTTCAGTTTTTCCTATGAATATTAAATACTCTGACAATGTTAAAGGTACATTTTGTATTCTGGTTTTTATAATCCTTTTTCATTGCTATTAAACATTTGTGGTAAACACAGTTTTGTGTAGAATTACAGGATTGACTTAATCCATTATTTTTGAATGTTTAGGCTATTTGCAGTTTTTGCCATTATGAATAATGACATAATTAACATCTTTGTGCATAAAACTCTCATTTCAAAATAAAGTCCTGAGAATAGATCTCTCAAAATAGAACTACTAGGTATAAAAGTACCTAAGTACTTTTATAAGGGTGTTGCTACATGTTGCTAAGTTATTTTACAGAGATTATACCAGTTAACATTCTCTCCAGAGGTGTGTGAGAGTAAGGGGTCACTTTAATAGTTTGGTAATTTTATTGGCAAATAATAACCCTTAATTTGCATTTCTTTGATTACTGATGAGATTGAATATTTAAAAAGTGTTCACTAGCCATTTTTCATTTTTCTGAATTTTCTGTTCATGTTCTTTGTCTATTTTTCCATTGTATATTTATGGGGATGTCGGTTTTTTCTCCTTCTAAAAATATTTACTTATTAAGTTACTGTCATATTATTGCCAATATTTTTTCTAGCTTTGGATAAATAATCTTATAACTTTTGATATGCAGAAGTTCAGATTTTTACGTATTTAAGTGTACCAATCCTTTTCTTTGTAATTTTTTTCACTGTTTTTTGTTTGTTTTTTTGGATTAATTTGTTGGAAAAGAGAGTGAGAGATTGCAGCAGGGGGAGGTGGGGGACAGAGTCTGTGCTGAGCCCACTGACCCTTAGATCATGACCTGAGTAAAACCAGGTATCCCTCACTTAACTGACTGAGCCACCCAGGTGCCCACCACTGTGTTTAGAACATTGTTTTTCATATCCCTGAATCAGCGATCAGCTTTTTTTTCTTTAGTTTTGACTGCTGTTCACATTTATCTTATGTGTATTTCAGAATTTTGTGGTGGAAGTTAAGCTGCAGCTCTAAATGCTTTTTTTTTTTTTTCCTTTTAGTTAGTTGGTTTCCTTACACAATAGAATAATCAGATTTCTTTCCCATTGACTAGTGGTCCTTCTATTTACTACAGTCAAGGTTCTACTTCTGGAATATCTTTTCTGTTCCACTGGTTTTTGGTTTTTGTTCTCAAGTAATACCTTGTTTTAATTATTATAGGAATAATAGTTCTGTATCTTTTCCTATAGTTAATACCCCTTATTTCTAATTCAGTGTTTTTAATTAGGCAAGGACTTTTCCAACCGTGTTTAATAAAAATGGTCATAATAAGCATCCTTATTCCTGGTTTTTAATACGAATACTTTTACTGTTTTGCTTTAAGTAATTGTGGGAAGGAAATACCCTTCTGGGCTCTTAAAAACATGAATCTGGGCGAAAGCAGCTTATCAGATGCCCTTTGAATATCTGTATAAGTCTGAATTTGGAAGTTGTTTATAAAGCGAATTTTTATAAGTGAATCACACTTTGCGAGAACTTACATCGCACATTCCAAAGTATGTCCCTAGAGAAAATGTGTAGGCCTCAAGCAAAATACATTTTTTGGTGCCAGAATCTTTCCTTTCCCTCAAAGACAGTGGGACTTTTTTTTTTTTTTTTTTTTTTTTTTAATTCCCACTTAGAAAAACCTCTTCAAGAAGGAAGATGGAGTTTGAGAATGTGTTCTTGATGCTGGCATTATTCTGAGGAACTCTTAGAAACAGTGTCCAAAAACATTAAATTCTGGACCTCCTGAGGGAGAATTTAAAGTATGATTCAGGATCCAGTACCAAATGGCTAGGTGCCTGGAAGATGCCTCTTGATCTGACTTGTTCTGTCTCTGTTCCAGCACCAGTCCAGTTGAACTTGCTGGGATGATAGCCCTGCCATCTTGTTTGGTAGCCACTGGCCACATGTCACTATTGGGCACTTGAAATGTGGCTGGCAGGAAAGACGGAATTTTTAATTTAAGTTCAGTCAAAATTTAAATAGCTGTATGTGGGGGCACAAGGTATTACTTGAGAACAAAAACCAAAAACCAGTGGAACAGAAAAGATATTCCAGTTGGTTAAGTGTCTGACTCTTGGTTTTGACTTAGGTCTTGATCTCAGGGTCTTGAGATCAAGCCCTACATTGGGCTTGGTGCTCCGTGGGGAGTCTGCTTGAGATTCCCTCCTTCTCCCTCCGCCCCTCCCCCAACCGCACCCCTGAGCACTCATTTGTTGTCTCTCTAAAATAAGAAAATAACTCAAAAAGGTTTTTATTTGATAGAGCACAAGCAGGAGGAGCAGAAGGGGGAGAAGCAGGTTCCCAGCTGAACAGGGAACGCAATGCAGGGCTAGATCCCAGGACTCTGGGATCATGACCTGAGCTAAAGGCAGCCGCTTAACCAACTGAGCCACCCAGGTGCCCTGAAAATAAATAAATATTTTTTAAAAAGAGCCGCATGTGGTTAATGGCTACTATATTGGATAACACAGCTCTATACAATGAATCAGTATATATATCTTAGGTCATTCATACCTCTCAAACTGTGCGTCTCTCTCTGAATATGGCTGGAAATTTCCTAAGAGTCTTAAATGTCAAGAATTTATAAATTGGAAGATTTGGGAAGGAAATCTATAATGGTCTGATTTTTGAATTCTTGTTAAGGTACTCCCTGTATTCAGATGATATGCATGGCTGTTGACAACTCCTAGTATCCATTTGAAAAATAATGTGTTTGTGGTCATTGACAAATTAACATATTCATGATGAATGTGAAGGACTTTTTCCTTTTGCAGTTGCTGGGTTAATATTGCCAAACTGAAGCTCACTTGTAGATCATGTGCTTCTGTAGCACTGAAGGTTGGTTGTCACAAAAACCATTTACTACAGATGCTCAGAAAGAAACCCTCTTGTTAATTGACCTTCACCTACTACTTCTGTTACAAAATGTGGTTTTAGAGGTGCTTCCATTTCTTGAAATAAACTTGATTTCATATCTGTTCTAATATTTTCTAATCTTGTATTTCAACTATTATATGTAGGTCTTCTAGAAATAAAAGAATCTTTAGAAAAGGTACATGAAAGGATGTGAATCCATGTAGCCTCCATATGCCTGATGTGAAGCCACCACTGGCTTTAAGCTTTGCAGCTAGCCAAATGCAGTATTTCCATTTGTTGTAAACACTTCCCTCCCCCCTCCCTGTTCTGTCATGGGTAATTGATTAAAGTGAATATATTTTATAACCATCTTGAACTTAGTTGTTACATGCAATATCAATTATATATCTCTTAATTCATTAGGGCATTGCCCAACAAGTTTTTTAAAAGTTGGGCTTGCTTGCTCTGACGCATCTATATTTCTAGGAATTTCTAAATTCCATGTGCGTATGCTAAAAGTTTAAAGTAAACATTAGTAAAGGTTACATTAGTGTGAGTCTTTTAGGAGAAATTTTGAAAAAGGAAAAGAGATTTGAAGTAATTATTTTAGTGGTTAGGAATAGTTATAACTTAATGAGAAAGAAGGGATTCCAATGCTAGTTTCAATTTCTGGCTTTAATTCTTTGGGCAAGTAATAAAATCTTTGCCTATCAAGTTCTTGATCTGAAATGCTCAGAGCTTTAGTATACATTAGATGGTGGGCCCAGTGTTAGTTTTAGATGCTCCCTTTTTTGGCAATCTTTGAAATACTCGCTTTTTAGAGGCCTTTTATTATGGTAGAACTTGTATATAAATATTTAAAAGGATCAGTGCTTTGCCAAATAGACATAAAAAATTAGGATCAGATTACTAAATTTGATTTTTAGAGACTAAGACCTTACATACACATATAACTTATTTGAGGGACCACAGCTTTTAACTGACATAATTTATTAAAAAGACCTACAGTTTGATATTTTGTCACCCTCTTTCAAAAGTATACATTTTTTAATGTCAGTTTTTTCTTAATTTAAAAGAGACATATTTGGAATTCTAATCTTTTTCCTTCTGTATAGAAGTCTTTATTAAAACTGTGTGTGTATATATATACATAACGTGTGTGTGTGTGCGCGCGTGCGCGTATGTGTGTAGGATGTTTTGTGTGTCTCTGGCCTAAAGTCTTTAGTTATGGAGGAAGCTACTTACATTAATTTGCTTTTGAAATTCAAAGCTTCATTTCATTTTTGTCCCATAATGCTGAGTAACAACTCTGACTTTTAAAACAACAATGATTTATTCTTATGAGTCCGTGGATTGGTTAAGATGACTTTGCCTTAGGCAGTGATGCCGTGGCTTTCCTTCGTGTTGCCTGCATGTGGTTTGATCCCCTGCATTGTCTCTCCTTAGCAGACTGCTTGGGACACCCATCTTCCTGTGACCATGTCTGAGAGCCCAGAGGATGTACCCCACTGCCAAGTGCACCTCCAACCCCTGTTTGCATCACATTTGTGAACCTCCCTTTAGCCCAACCCAAAGTCCAGGACAAGGACTTTCACCGAAGTTAGAAAGTCATAGCTCAGGGGATGTCTTCAGGGAGGAATTAAGAACTGGGACCAGTGGCCTAGCCTACCACATACCGTTCATACACCTGATCCTTTTAACTTATGTGGTGAGAGGCTAAAATGAGCAAATGTCACAATGATGAAGAAGGAACATTGGGGATTTGATCTGTACTTAATGCAAGAATGAGATAAATCCTGATGTGGATTTTGAACTGTACAAATCTTGAACTATATCAAATCTTCTTCTTTTTTTTTTTTTTTTGCCACACTTTAGTTTTTTTTTTTGTGATCTTTTTCTCTTTTAGGAACCAGGTTACTAAAGAGTAATATTTTAATTTTCACCTAATGTAAGCAAGAGATTCTCTGCCATAAAGCATCGAGATTAATACACGTTTAGTTGGAGATGTTTTGGACTGTTGGAGCCAATGGCAGAGTAAAAGAAATAGTTTTAGATGTTTTGAGGGTAACATAAATAGCTTTCTCTATTCTTGATTCTTTGCATATCTTTAAGTATTCAGTGAAAAATGCTCTGCTGTTGGCTCTCTAGCAATGCTTAAAAATCAAAGATTCAATCAAAGTAAAAGGTAGAAAAAGTAAAAAAAAAAAGTTAAGTAAAAAATAAAAAGTAAAAAAAATTCCTGTGTGATTTAAGTGATGGTTCCAATTTGAAATGAAAAAAGGAGAAGAAAGTCTTGATTCCCGCCAATGACTGAGTATTAGATGAGAATGATCTTTTCATAAACTGTCTTTGTTTTTAAGGTAGACTGGATTTGCTTTGCAGGGTTCCTTGGTTTCCTTTTGATCAGCATGGTTGGAGGACGAAGCACCTAGGGAGGGGTGACCCTCTCTGTAGGAACTGAGTAAATGTGAAAAGAAGGTCAGATGGTCCAGCAGTCAGTGTGGGTGTGGCACCAGTGAGGCTGGGTCCCTACCTCTCGGGAGCCCCTCTCCCAGCACACCACAGCAGAATGCAAACCTAGAACTTTCCGCTTTCCTCCTTGAGAGGAAGGGAGAGTACACTTCTGAGGAGTCCAGGAACTTGAGCCAAGTCCCCTCTGGAATGGGAGGGAGAACTGGGAGGGCTCCCTGGGTAAGGTCTGCCGCAGAGGGGCTGGAGAGGAGTGTGCCAGTGAACAAAGCCCAGAGGAACAGCCCAAGATCTCCTATTGTGGGGACAGTACTATGTTCCTGATATAAAAGACTTTGTAATAGTTCACCTTGGTAAATGTTTTGGTTTGGGGATGCTAAAAAAACAAAAACAAAACCCAAAAAACAAAACCTCAAGATAATAAAAAGGCAACCTGCAAACCTAAATGCCCTAAAGATCGGGGAGGCTTTTGGAAGGGGTTCATGTCTGTAAAAGCCGGTAGTTTATGGAACTGCCAGGACTTCACCTTCCTGAGCCAGGACCACGGTTTTAGCCAGTGAGACGCCTTCTGTGTCCATCCGTACTTGGAATGCTCCAAAGAGGCTTGGGAGTCTCTGAAATAGAATTTGTAATTTTGTGTTGCTCTCTCTGTAGCTGAAGAAATAGGCCCTGGGTAGGAAGGAGTGGGAGCTAGAACTCCTGTCTCCCAGTCCCCCGAACCACTAAGGTGGTAACTGTGTTACTGAGCCCCGCCTCAGTTTTAAGGTGCCATGTAGAGGGGAAGGGGCTTAAGCAAATGGGAAGGAAACTTATCGAAAAGCATCCAATCAAAATGGTGTAAGTTACAAAGGGAAGATTAAGCCCTTGAGGTTGCTTGGGTCTGGTAGAGCAGATAGCTCCTAGAGTTCCATGACTCCGATCCCACATTCTGGGTCCTGATTCGGAACCTAATGTTCTGGTTTGTTTTTTCCCATTATGTTCTAACTCCCTTTCGTTGGTGCTTATCAGTATTTTTTTTTTTTTTTTATCATTTTGTTACCTTGGCTGCCGTCACTCAGGAGGCAAGAAGGGCTCTTGTGAGTATCCTTAGCCCCTGGCCCTGGGGCTTGACCCCCCCACCCCCACTGCGGACACCTCATGGGGGGGCATTCTTGAATGAATGTATTGTTTTTATATTGATTGGACCTTGAGTAGCTACTTGAAGCAAGGACCATTTCCAACCAGAAATGGGACGTGGAGAATTCTCATTTTCAGGCTGAGCCCAGGACGATTTTCTGAATGAACATCATGATGTTTTAAAAAGCTGCAGCAGGTAATCACCAGAGGGGAGAGACTGTTCAGGTCCTGTCATAATTAGTTCTTTGGCCAGCAGTGCATGTCAGTTTACAGAACCCTACACCATGCAGCAGTGGTGTGAGACACAGAGGAATGGACACTGTTGGATCCCAGGCTTTGGATAGAATGCTCATTTGGGCAAGGCCAGGCCAGTTGCGTTCTGACAGTGAGCACTGAGTCGGGGCTGTAACAACGTCAGGCTGGTGTCCGGCACTTACGGGCTCACATGCACGTTCTTGCACTTGCGCTAGCAAGTTCACTCTCCGGGTGAGCTGCTGTGTGCTGTGTCCGGGAAGGTGCCACATGGCAGGAGTTCATCAGCCTCTGTGCCCTGTCTGTACGTCTTGTTTGTCATGTCCCTGACCTGGTCATCTGCTGCATACAGTTTGCTTTGGTTTCAGGAGTTGTTTGTGATTTGTCTGCACCAGGGACAGAAATGCTGCTTTGGAGGGAGGACAGGATGTTCAGACTGCGGCGGGAAGCTGGGCTGCCTCTGAACCTGGTCTGCCTCTGAACCTGGTCTGGGATGCTGTATTCCACGTCCTCTTTCCCATGTCCATGTGGATGCAGCTGCAAGTTCAAGCTGCAGGATCAAATGTGTTGCCTCCCAAGTGGGACGGGGAGCCCCTGGCACACCTCTCTTGCTGTTTCCTGTAGAAAATTCTTTCTGTTAAGTGCATGTTTAGGTGGCAGGCATCTCCTTGAGAAGGTATCTTGGTGTTATATGCCAAGAAATGCCTTAACTTCAGAAATTGTCAGCGTCTACTGGAAAGCATGACATTTGGAGTCAGACAGAAGCAGGTGTGCATTAGGGTTCTGTCTGCCCTTTCCTAGCTCTGTGTGTCTGTGTGTGTATTTCAACCATTCGAGCCCGTTGCCTGTCCATGGAGAGTAGTAATGCCTCCCTCCTGGCTTTCCTTGTCCCGTGGTAATGCACAGAGAATGATGGTGAAAACATACATGAACTCCACAGTTGAAACCAGAAAAAGCCCTTGATTTGTGAGGTTTCTTGCACAGATTTTTTGTTGTCATTCACAGCATCCAAATACCTTTACTATTAATACCCACTATTTGCCCTGCATATAGGAAGAGTTAAATTTTCATTTCACACTTACTAAATACGTGGATTTTTTGGTTGTTGTTTGTTTTTTTGTTTTGTTTTATCTTAATGGGAAGCTTGAAAAGCGACGTGTGGGTTTGAACCCAAATACCCCTGTTCAGCTAAAACAGGTGGCAGCAACACTTGGAAATACTATTTCTACAAACTTACTGGCCGAAGATTTTGCCAGGTTGGGGGACATTTTTGGGTTCTTCCTTGGAATGGTGACTTTTTGCCTTTGTCGGGAAAATCACCTCTCTGGGCTCTCCTCCACTGTATAAATGATGGTCCTTCTCTCTTGTCAGCTTCCCTGGGTGGGTCTCCATGCCTGGGTGCCCACTATGCTTGGGTGCGGTGTTGGGTGCTGCGGTTGGACCAGACGGTCCCTGGGGGAAGCTAGGCTGGATGGGGAGGCAGGAGGTGGGAGTGGAAGAGCCTGTGATCACGGTCAGGAAGAGGTGACCATGCTTGATAGAGCACTTTTCCTGTGTGATCACCTATCCCCAACTTAGTGGTGTGAGACAGCGACCATTCTTCTTTATAGAACCACTGTGTGGGTCAGGAATTCAGGCCATGCTCAGCGGGGCTGTTTTTCTGCCCCGCATAGTATCATCATCACTTGGTCATAGTTAGCTGGGAGATAGGCTAGTCAGGAAAGTTCAAGACTGCTTCATTCATATGGCTGGTGCCTTAACTGGGTGCTCAGAAAGCTGAGCTCAGTGAGCCTGCTGACCAGAGTACCTAGATGTAGGTCCCCCAGCATGGTGGTGGCCCCAGGTCATTCCCATGGCTCTTAAAGGCTCACAAAAGACCCAGGCAGAAACTGTGAGGCTCTTTCAGACTTGGCTCAGAACGTCTCAGCATGTCACTTCCCTCCTTATCCTGTTGGTAAGCGAGGCCCTAAGGCCAGCCCAGCTGTAGGAGTTAGACTCCCCCTCCCCCACCTGGGAGAAGTCCTGGGCACCTGTGGTCCTCTCTGATCTGCCACACTGATCTGAGAGCCAATGGAAAACTTTCAGGGTGGGCTGGAGGTTGGACAGGTGATGGCAGGACCCGTGGCCAAATGTACTTTCTGGTTTGGGGCAAAGATCAGGTGATTGTGGTAGGAGTAGTCCGGGAGTCTCAGAAGCAGGACTGTGGGAGAGGGGCGCTCTGCGGCGGTTCTCGGTTGTGCGGGGAACAGGGAACGGGAGGGGAGGCTCAGAGGGACACACAGGGTCAGGGGCTGGCGTGTGTTTCCTTGTTCACTCTGGAGATGGATGGGTCCCCAGTGACCCTGGTCTTTTCCAGATCATGGTAGGACATTTTGGTTCTATGAACTGGCCTTTTAACTGCGTAAACACTGTTAATTCCCTTGTCTTCAGTGATGACTTTCTCCTGTTCCTAGGCCTTCTGCCTGTGACTCGAAGGGGTTATTTCTTAAAATGGTTGCATTTTCTAGAGTCTGCCCTTGCCTTCTGGTCCTTGACTTCTTCATTCTACACTTTTTCGTGATTGCAGCTGCCACACTTGGGTGGAAGAGTCCTCCAGGTCTCTAAGTCCTCTCGCCTCCCAAGGGCTTTCCCTGGATATCCCTGGAATTCCTGTTCTGCTTCCTAATAATGCCATTCCCCACCCCCCACCACCCTACTGAGGCCAGAAGCCCATAATGGGGGCCATTACACCTCTGCCCCTCCACCCTGTGCAGCCGAACAAGTCCCCAGGTGCTACTGATACTTGTCTTACGGCGCTCAGCCGTGGCTGCAGTGCGTTTCCCTATGTGGCTGACGGATACACATGCCTGCAGCCCTGTGCCGGACTCCACACGTGAAGCTCTAGAGACTTCGGTGCGCATGTTTGATAAAGCTTCCCCGGAGGTTCTGATGCTTACCTCGCACTGAAGACAACACTTAGGAACTTTTCAGCTGATCTTCACAGTCCTTTCCTCGCTGCTTTGGTCTAGGCTGTTAACTACTGGGACCAGTTACCATCGGCGTGGTGGTTCAAGACCACAGAATGGATTCTCACGGTTCTGGAGGCCTCCAGCCTGGAACCACAGTGCTGCCAAGGTCATGCTGTCTCGGGGGGCTCTGAGGGGCGGGGTCCTTGCTTGTCTCTTCCTGCTTCTGGAGGCTCCAGGCATTCCTTGGTTCACAATTGTCTGTTTGTAGTTTCTGCATCTCTGTTCACATGGTCCTGTGTGTCTCTTACAAAGATGCTTGTTACTGGATTTAGGGCCCTCCAGTAACCTAGGATGATCTCATCTCCTTGGTTTTAACTACATCTGCAAAGACCCTTTTCCCAAAGGATCCAGGACATGGATCCATCTATTTGGGGGACACCATTCAACCCACTACACTTGCCTGTGGTTCGGCTGGCCGTCCCCGTCTGACCATCTTGACTCCAGGCTGCCAGTCGTCCGGCACCCTGCTGCCCCAGCCATTACCTTATGTCCAGTCGTGTTAGTCCTTTGCTTATATCTTACTGCTCCCCATTCTTCCAAAGAGCCACACCCTCATGGAGCACCAGGCTCTCATTGTCACCTTACCCTCCACCGCTCTTCCATGGGCCTTGATGCTCTCACAGTACTGAATTACCCACACTCCTTGCCTTTGTACGTACTGTTGCCCTGCATTCCCATTTAGTCCGGTTCCTGTTTCTAGACCATTCACACACTGCCTCTTCCACGAAGCTCTCCCTGATGCCTCTTCCCACATGCTTTGTGCACTAGTCCCATCTTGTTGCAGATCTTATCACACTTGTTCTTATACCTTTCTCTGCTCTTAGGTGGAGAGATCTGAAGACCGAAGCTGATATTCATCACTGTAGCTCTAGGACTTGGCATTTTTAATACTGAACGGCCATGTAGCTTCACCTAATTAGAAACTTGTCTCATCATAACACTGGTTTTTCCACCATCACCTTAATTATTTCTGGTACGATTGTTCCCCTATCATCATTTATCTGTATTGAGTGAGTAGGTAATCTGTCTGTAGACTGGCATAGTGTTGGCTTAACGCACAGCATCTGCTTCTATGCTCAGGTCTTTTTAAATGCTTCTGTAGAAGTTAAGGTGATCCTAGTTTTTGTGCCCCTCACCCCCTTTATAGTAGAGAGGACTTGGGGGTTGTAGGTAGCAGAAGCCAACTTGAGCTAGCCGAAACGAAAGATGTCATGAACAAGGGTCGGCGAACAACGGGCCCAACACAAGCCCTGAAGATCCTCTGTCTCTGGTCACTGCTCTCTGTTCGTCTGCTTCATTCCTCACTTCGCTGCCACTGCGTCACGTGACCGGTCGGGACATCCCCGCGGCTGGTGCACTTATATCGGACAGCTCTGGCCATCCACAGACCCTGGCTGGCTTTCTTTCTGTGCCAATTTTGAGTTTTCCACAATGAGCATGTCCTTGGCCAGTGTGTGCAGATGTCCACCCCCAGCCATTCAGCTACAGTGCGGTGGGGAGTGTGCTGACTGGGCCACTTCTCTCAGCCATGGTGCCTCACACACCTGAGGCCATTAAGAGATGGGTTCCTGAGAGGGTGTGCAGACGTGAGGGATCCCTAAAAGCATCCGACACCCTCTTGCTGTGTTAGATCTCAGCCAGCAGCGTGTAGTTGGAAGATGGGTCAGGGAGCTAGGGAGACCGGAGAGGCACAGGAAATGCTTCCAGATCTTGTCCCTTTGCCTCTGGGCCTCAGTGGGGAACACCATTCCTCTAAACTGTTGGGAGTCCTAACTTTAATTCATTTACATATGTTTCTCTTAATACAGAATGTTCATCTTGATTTAAGTGATCTGGAAATACAATAAAACAGAGTGGGTTTACGTTGGTGGTTTACTCCCAGATAGATTCATTATAGTAGCAATCACAAATCTGTGTAAGAAAATCGTGCATGTTTTGATCTTGCCTCACAAAGATGAGACTCCCAATAAATCATCTCTGTATTCTAGAGACACTTTTCTGTAGCTGATGTTCCTTTGTGATGGAAATGGAAACAGATTAAAAACACAGCAGGAATCACTTCAAGTGATAATTTAAGTCCATGGTCAAACTGTAGCTACCAAATTATAAAACAAATTCTTTGTTTCCACTTTTATTGAGGAAAGTGCCCTCCTGGCCACCTTGTCCTGGGCATGGCTCAACTGGAGGCAAAGGCAAGACTTCCAAGTTGAACTTCTCTAGATAAGGGGGTGGAGAACAGTCCTGTCAGCTGGGCGACTGGAGACACTGGTCAGAGCATACACATACAGGGACCCATTAAAGCCAGAGTCAGAAATAGAATTGGAAAAAGAAATATGAAGTGTAGTCCTGCATTTCACTTATTTTTTATTTATTTTTTAAAAGATTTTATTTATTTGACAGAGAGAGATGGGGGGAAGCAGGCTCCTTTCTGAGCAGAGAGCTCAACTCAGTCCCAGGACCCTGAGATCATGACCTGAGCCTAGGCAGAGGCTCAACCCACTGAGCCACTCAGATGTCCCCTGCATTTCTTTTAAATACGGATATTAGCTTAAGGTATTAATGTGGAGAATCTGCATAAAAATGTTGTTTTTCAGATGACTTTTTAAGTTGTTGGACAGTTTGGACTAAGATTCCTTCCCACCCCCCACCCCCACACACACTTCTGGGCCTCTTTATGGACAGCCTTCTTGTGAAGTCCTATTTTATGTTTAATTTTCACAAGGTGTTTTTGCTCACCTGACAGTTTAAAAGTTCAAATAGAAATGAGAGTGAATGTGGAGAGTTTAGAACTTTTAAGACTGCAAGTAACTAAATTTGGTTTTCTTACACATAAAGATCCTAAAGACATTAACATGATTTGGGAGTGAGAGATGAGGTTTAATTAGTATGCTATTTTCTAACTAGTTCATTTAAAAATATTTCTTGAGTGTTTCTCTGGGGTCCATTAGAACAACACTTGCTAAATTGAGCCGGCTCTAATACAGCCTCTGCAGAATTCTCATTTGCTTATTTATACTGTCTCTTTCCAAAAAGATTTGAAGAGTCTCACTTTATAGGATAGGAAACCTATAATTACTTTGTACATCACTCTTAAATTAAGTTTCTAGAAGTGATTTGAATTTCCTTACAGCTGAAGTCTCCTTTGCAGCCCGTTCCTTCTGTGGGGTGTTTAGTGGGCGATTTTTTTCTTTTTCTTTTCTTTCCTTTTCTTTTTTTTTTTTTTAAATTTTTGTGACCATCCCTGTCTTTTCTCTTATTCCATCTTTTTGTCTTAAAACTTTAAAAAAACCTACAAATAAATGAACTTTGGTTTTTGTTTATAGGTACAATGGTGCTTTACCTAATGGAGACCGAGGCCGGAGGAAAAGCAGATTTGCTCTCTATAAGCGGCCAAAAGCGAATGGAGTCAAACCCAGCACGGTCCACGTGATATCCACGCCGCAGGCATCCAAGGTAGGTGGCTCCTGCAGTATTGGGAAGGTCTTGGTGGGTGGTGACTCATGGTTGCGTCTTGTCTTGGCTGAGTTTTTTTGTTTTGTTTTGTCCCATTTGCTTTTCTTTTTTCTTTTGGTGGGACAGTTTCTCAGTCATTGAGGCCAGAAAGTTTGTTGTTGGGAAGGGCTGTCCTGTGCTTTGTATGTGAGCCACATCCCTGGCTTTGACCCACTAGATTCCCACCCCTAATTGCCACTGCTGTTGGGACAACCAAACAGGTCTCCAAACATGCCACATGGCCCCTGAGTGGTAGTCGGCAAATGGCCTCCCACCCCACCCGCTGCCATGGTGGACCGCTCACTGCTTGGGATATAGTGGGATCAACATATGTCAATTTAGAATAGTTGTAGTTGAAGGGTAAGTGATGTTCTGTATCCTAAAGAGTTTTTGCAGTAAGTCTTAGTAAAACCTCATTAAGATTTGTTATTTTCCTTCTATTTATTGAGTAGTCATTTTCACATAATCTGCATCTACATGGAATTGAATTTGGGTGATTACTAGAAAGACTGGAAGCAAACAGCTAAGTTGTGTAAGAAATGTACTATATCTCCTCTCATAGGTTTGAAACATATAAAATGTTAATTTTTAAGACTACTTTATTTTCTACTATGGAAATAGGGAGAAACCTGAGATCCATTCTGGTTGATATGTTCCATCTAACTTAGATAGGAAAACTTTCTAATTAAGTAAATTATTTAACTTGTAACATAGTTTCCTTTTCTATAAAAATTATATCCCCCCTGAAATATTTCATGTGATGCATTGGCTGTACATGTTTATCATAATGGGTTTGAACCATCTGGAACAAATAAGACTTGATTCCCATTTTTACTGAAAATCCATAGTTCAAAGGGAAATGAATAGCTTCAGGGAAGCATGTGTGGTATTTATGCTCTGTCCTAGAAACTGATCACCTTGGTTAATGTTTTTATTTTTTAAAAAAAGCTGCTGTTGTTGTTTCTGAAGCTGTGCCATGGAAAAAATTTCCTAGAATGTACCAGTTAAGATTGTCTTGTATTAATGAGGGAATGGTTAGATCCAAAAATATCAAACACCAAGGAAACAGGAAAGATTAATATTTAGCAGCCAAGGTTTTGGCTAGAGAAAGGGAAATAAAGTTAAGTTCTAGGAAGGGAAGGACGCTGGATAAGGAAAACAAAGGAAATGAGCTTTACAAAGATTCTGAGAAAAGGGGAAGTGAAGTAACAGTCTTGGGAGGTTAAGGAAGTAGGAGAAATATTATAGTCGAAAAATATTTGGAGGATGCGAAGACAAAAGTGTTTAAGCATGTGATCAGTGCCAAAATGTTCTGATGCTGTAGACCCGGTCCTCATGTTTGCCCGTGGATTGGCCTCGTCTTCCCTTCCTCTCGCTCTGTACCTTTATTTTCCTTAAGCTTAGATTTGATATTGATACAGTGGCTTCAGATATTTAAGAACATTTTTATAGAAATCTTTGAGTCCTCAGGCTTCGCGTTGTGATAAAACATGAACGACAGCTGGAATTTGAAATAGATCTTCCGGTAGCCACTCTCAAGATCAGTGGCTTTTCCCTTGTTTTTTTTACCCCCCTCCATCGACTCCAATTTTAGCTTTTTATAAAACTTTAACCTTTTATAGCTAGATTTTACCTAACATTTAAATAACTCTAAAACTTTTGGTCTCCATCTGTGTTTATGGTCTCCATTACTAGGAGTAGGGAAATTGGTCTTTGGTCTTGTAACCTGGGAAAAACCTATATTCTCGGGGCCTCGGTTTCCTCCTCTACAAAATGAATGAGTTGGCTGTGGACAGGAGCTATGCTGAATCCGGCAAGATACTTTGGTTATAAGCAACGCATGATTCTGGCTTGGGGGAAGAAAACCAAAAGGGGGAAATGGAGAAATTATTAAAGGCTAGAGGGCAGGAACAGCTCAGAGAGAACCAGACTATCAACAGGGGTTAATGTGGACATTCTTGAAAGGTGTTGGGAAGTGACTTGGCTCCAACTACCTTTCTGTCCCCTTTGAGATTTTTAATTGTGAGGAAAGGGACACTGCTAGGCCTGGCCGGGGTCAGCCAGCAGGGGTCAGGGCTGAGGGAGAGGAGTAGACCAGACACACTTACTGTGAGTGGATCAGCTCGTCCTTACCGCCTCGCCCTTCTGCATCTTACTCCTCCTGGTACCATGTGCGTGGAGGGGCTCACGCGCAGGATTCCATCCCCCCTGAGCCCAGCCCCTTGGTCCTCACTCCTTCTGTTCCCACCCCTGATCAGCTCCCCCGGCTGCCACCTGCTCTGTTGACCCCTACTCAAAGTCTCTTAGACATTTAACCTTTCCTTCAAATGTTCCTCCTCCTGCCTCACCTGAACTGAATGTTGATTTTTTTTTTCCCCACCAATAGTCTTTTTTCCTCTTCTCCTTCTCCCCCCCATCTTTCCAGTTTATGGAACTAGAAATGATTTCATTGTGTTTCCCTTTCAGTCTGTTCTTAATCCCTACATTATTGACATAAGTTGCCTCTTCCTCTGTGTCTCTGGGCCTCACCCACCTGCAGGCATCTTGTGCATATTTCGGTAACTGTGTACTTGGGCCCCTCTGTTTGCCCTAACTTGTGTTTTTAAACCATACATTGGCATCCTTGCTTGGGTGATAATTTGTTAACTCATCTAGTTTGACTCTCCCTTCACTTTTCCCACTTATATGGTGTAACTTAGAGTCCACTGTCACTTGAAAGTGACCATACTCTCCAGTAGATTCTACTTGTGTACGCACAGCTTTCTTGTTGAAAGACCTCCAGCCCTTCAGCCTGTCCTCGGCTCGGTTGTTAGCCCACTTGGGTTTTGCAGTCATGCGTTGACTTCACCCTGGACTCCCTTTCTCTGGTACCTGTGGGCACCCTTCTTCGTGAGTCTCTGCCTCTGGACCCGTCCCAGGGCCTGCTGGCCTGTTTTTACTTCTTTCTTGCACATCCCATTTCCTGTCAGAATGCCAGGGCATGTGGTGTACTTGGCAAAAGCCGTTGGGCCTGCATCAGCCGTGGTTTGTCTGCTCTGAAATGTCTCGTTCTGCAGTATGGGTAATGAAAGGGTCCTCTTTGATTTTGACTTGCAGACAGGAGACCTAGAACGGCAGGTGTGGTTACCATGGTTAATCAGAAGGCCAAGTGCTGACATCCTGTGTTTCTTCTGTCTGCCCCACCACCTGGGGGCACACCAAGGTGTACCCCCTTGTGAATAGTAATGGTTGCTGGAAAATGGGGCCTCTTATTAGTCTTCGTGCATGCCCCTGTTCACGCAAAGTCCTGTGTGGATGGCAAGGACGTGCTTGTTGGGCAATCTCGTTCGTATAATCTCTCGTCGTGTGTATATTTACTCTTGAGAGAGTAATACTCAGCTATTTCATTTCTTATGTAATTATTTAAAGAAAACCTAAAGTAAAACCTTGTTCTACTTCTGGCAGTTCTGTTACATGGGCATAGGGCGTTTAGCAATTTATTCACCGTTCGTCTATTCATGTACTTACGCAGCACGTTTTTGTGGCCCAGCGTGCGCTAGGATTAGTTCTGCTGCGATGTGCAGACCTTGTCTGCATGGAGCGAATTGTCTAGTGAGGAGGCACACATGCTTAGCTGCGTGTTGTGCAGGGCAGGAAATGATGACAGAGCTGTGAGAACAGGAGTAGGGCTTGGATGGGGTGGACAGGGCAGGACCTCTGAGGGCACGGGAGCTTCGAGGCGAGGGCTCAGGAGGAGTTAGCCAGGAGAGCAGAGCGATCTGGAACAGAGATTTGGGTTTTTTCTAAAAGGAAACATTGGAGGGTATTAAGTAGAGGACATGGCCTCATCAGACTGAGAATTTAAGTCCTTTTTTGTTTGGTCATTTCCTTTTAAGGCTGTGGGGCAACTGGTTTGCTCCTGACCAGTAAATAGGCCAGTGGTGGCGATGGTGACTATTTTGGTAGCACCATGGTTTAAATTTAGCCACGTCGCGAAGGAAAACTCTTGATCATCGTGTTCCCTTGTAGGCTGTGCTTTATTGAAATTTCCTTTTTTGGGCATTTTTATTTTTCAAAAGTGATGGACTATCCCTTTGTTCCAGTTGGCATATTTCAGAATGGAAAATTTCTGTGCTCTTGGAGTGACCATTGAGCAAGAAGTCAGAACCATTTCAAGTGACCATTGCAGCCAGGACCGTTCTTGAGCTGTTGGTGCTGCGACGGCTCTCCTGGTTGATACTGACACTCTTCTGTAGCAGTGAATGATATGGTAGTGACTCAGACGTGCTGATACAAACTGCAACGTACACTCATTATTTCAAGCTAATTTTGTAGGCTGTAGCGGGGTCTGCTTTTGAAGCATTGTCTGTCTGTCCAGCCTGGGTCTTGGTGCAGTGGGAAGCCTGTCTCTGCTGCATGGTCATTCTGAAGCTGCAACCTTCTGTGCTTGAGGAATCCCCTGTTTATCATTATCCTCAGACTGTTCAATGCAGCTTTTAAATAGTTGTCTTGTTGTTGTTGTTGTTGTTTTACTTATAGAATGGAATCTATCTTGATGATTTTGACAAAATATAAACCCAAACAACCTAACTTTATGCCTCAAGGAGCTAGAAATGGGAGCAACAGACTAAGCCTGGAGGTAGGAGAAGGGAGGAAATAACAAAGGTCAGAGCAGGAGCTGATGGAGAGGAAAAAAGACATTAGAGAAGAGCAACGGAACTAAGAGCTGGTTTTTTGAAAATACAATGATGAATCTTTAGACTCACCAAGAAAACAGGACTCAAAATTAGACATTACAGTTGCTGCCACAGAAATAAGAAAGATCATACGAGATTACAGTGAACCATCCTATGCCAACAAATTGATCAATGCAGAAGAAATGGATAAATTCCTAGAAACATACAACCTACTGCGTCATGAGGAAATAGAAAATCTCGACAGACCAATTACTAATAAGGAGGTTATTTAGGGGTTTGACTGCTAATTAAAAGTACAGGACCAGAAGACTTCACTGGTGAAACCTCCCAAACATTTAAATAAGAAGTAATAGGAGTTCTCAAATTCTTCCAAAAATTGGAGAGGGACTACTTTGAAACTTTTTACAAGGCCAACATTACCCTGATACCAAAACCAGATAAGGACACTAGAAGAGAAGAAAATCGCCTGCCATTATCCCTGATTGATTGAATGTAGATGTAAAAATTCTTAAAATACCAACAAACCAAATTCAACAGTACAATAAAAGGATCATACACCATGGTCAAGTGGGATTTATTCCTGGGATGCAAGAATGATTCAACATCTGCAAATCAGTGTAATAGACTACATTAACAATATGAGAGTAAGAGTCTTACAATCATCCCAATAGATAAGGAAAAACACCCAAATTCAACATCCATTTATGATTAAAAAATATTGAACAAATTGGGTACAGAAGAAATGTACCTCAACCTAATAAAAGCCATATGTGACAAGCCGACAGCTAATCTCGTAGTCAACGGTAAAAAAAACAAAAGCTTTTTCTCTAAGATCGGGAACAAGACCAGAATGCCCAGTCTGGCCACTTTTGTTTAGTATAGTACTAGAAGTCCTAGGCAGAGTAGTTAGGCAAGAAAAGGAGCTAGTCTTCTAAATTGGGAAGGAATAAGTAACATGGTTTATTTGCAGATGACATAATATTATGTATAGAAAACCCAGAAGACCGCACCAAAAAACTGTTAGACAAATTCAGTAAAGTTGCAAGATAGAAAATCAGTATACAATAATCAGTAACAAACTCAGACATTAAAACAATCTCATTTACAATTGCATCAGAAAGAATAAAATAGGAATAAGTTGAACCAGGGGGGTGAAAGATAGGTCCACTGAAAACTATACGATGTCGATGGAAGGAACTGAAGACACAAATAGATGGAAAGACCATGCTTCCAGCTCATGAGTATAAACAAACATGGATGTCCATTCTGCGCAAAGCGATCTATAGATTCAATGTGATACCTATGAAAATTCCAATGGTATTTTTCAGAGAAGTAGAATAAAGAGCCTGAAAGCATGTGTGGAACCACCCAAAAACCCAAATAGCCAAGCCAGTGTTGAAGCAGAACAACAAAGCTGGAGGCATTATGCTGTCTGATGTCTAACTGTATCACAAACTTAATAGTAATCAAAACAGGATGGTATTGCCATATAAACATACCCTCAGGTCAGTGGAACAGAATAGAGAGCCCAGAAATAACCCACGCATATATGGTCTATTTAATTACAAAGGAGCCCAGAATTATCAAAGGGGGAAAGACAGTCTCTTCAATAAATGGCATTGGAAAAACTGGACAGCCACATGCAAAAGAATGAAACTGGTCCCCTATCTAACACCATAGACAAAACAAAACAGCATAAAGTGGGTCAAAGACTTGAACACAAGACCTTAAACTATAAAACTCCTAGAATAAAATATAGGGAATAAAATCCTTAACATAGGTCTGGCAATGATTGATTTCTTGACACCAAAAGTGAAGGCAACGAAAGCAAAAATAAACAAGTGAAACCACACCAAACTAAAAAGCTTCTGCACAACAAAGGAAATGGTCAACAAGATGAAAAGGCAACTTCAAGAATAGGAGAAATAGGATTTTCAAATCCTATATTTGATAAGGAGTTAATATCCAAAATCTGTGAGGAACTCCTACAACTCAATACCAAAACCGTCTGATTTAAAAATGGGCAGAGGTTCTGAATGGACCCTTTTCCAAAGAAGACCTCCAGATGGCCAACAGGTATGTGAAAAGGTGCTCAGGGACCCTAATGATTAAGGAAATGCAAATCAAAACCACAATGAAACATCATCTCATGCCTGTTAAAATGGATGTCATCAAAAAGACAAGAGAGGTATTGGCAAAGATACGGAGAAAAGGAAATTCTCATGCACTGTTGGTGGGAATGTAAACTGGTGCAGCCACTGTGGGAAACCATATGCAAGGTCCTCAAACTAAACCTGGACCTGCTTTCTGATCCAGCAGTCCCGCTTTGACTATATATCCAAAGGAAATGAAAACTGCATCTCCAAGAGATACCCGCACTCCCATGTTCTTTGTAGCATTCTTTAAAGTAGTCAAAGTATGGGATCAACCTAAATGTTTGTAGCAGTTTGAATGAATGGTTTATGAAAGTGTGGGGCATAGTTGACCCTTGAACAACGTGGCTGTTAGGAGTACCAACCACCCGCCCCCCACCAGCCAAACAGTTAGAAATTTTCATAAAAGTTTGACTCCCTGTAACTTTACCAATAGCCTACCTTCACTGGAAGCCTTACTGATAAACAGTCATTTAACCCTAGGCTGTATGTTACATGTATTTTATACTGTATTTTTTAATTAACATATAATGTAGTATTTGCCCCAGGGGTACAGGTCTGTGTTAAAAGTAAACTGAGAAAATAGAAGGTTAAGAAAATCCTAAAGAAGAGAAACTACATTTAGAGTACTACCATATGAAAGCAATCTGTGTTAAGTGGACCCACATCGGTCAGACCTCTGTTGAAGGGCCAACTGTGTATGTCTATATAGTGTAATACTGTTTGGCCATGAGAAGAAACCTCCTGACATTTACAAAGACCTAGATGGACCTAGAGGGCATTATGTTAAGTGAAGTAAGTCAGACAGAAAGATAAATACTATCTTTTATATCTGGAATCTAAAAACCTGAAACCCTAGAAACAGACTGGAATGATGGTATCTATCTGGGCCCAAAGGGTTGAGGATAGGGGGAGATGCTGGTCAATGTATACAAACACTTAGAAACCTCCAGTTATCATTTGGATAATGTTTGGCGATCTCATGTACAGCATGCTTATCATTGTTAATAAAACTGTTTTATATACTTGAACGTGAGGAGTAGATCTGAAGTGTTCTCATCACAAAAAAGAAATGGTAATTATATGATATTATGGAGGCACCCACTAGGGATACAGTGGTAGTCATTTCACAGTACAGAAGTGGACCAAGGTAACATACTGTGTGCCTTAAACTTAATGTTATATGTCAAATATATCTCAAAGCTGGAACACCTATAAACCTAAGTTTCAAAAAAAAAGATTGAAATGACTTCCAAAAACACTTTAATCAAAGAGTTTTGTTAAAGCCAAGGAAAAAAGAAAAAAAGGTTACTTCAAATACCAACAACATACTGCATAGTTTAAAATAATTTTCCGATTTAGTATTTATTGAGATTTCAAAAAATAACTCTTATCTGAATGTAGTGTGGCAGTTTAGAGTTATGGTCTGGATTGTTGCAAAACATATTAGATGAGAGAACACCTTCTTGGAAAGCTTGTAAATCAGGGCAGTAAAATTTCAGTCCTTACTGACAAAGCTGCAACCATTTCACATAGAAGTGGTTTAACAATTTACTTAAAATACAATATTCAAGACTTTGAAGATAGCTGATGGTCTTTGATTGCATGGAGCTGGAAGGAACAAAGTCTCGAAATATATTAAACTTTACTGTCACTTAAGAAAAATGGTTCCAGTGAGATGGGCAGCTTGTGGCATTATTGATGCAAACTGAGTTTGGAAATCAAAGACCTGAATATTCACTTTAATAGAAACTGTGAGATGGCATTTAGATGATTAAATACTTAAGAGATTTGGCTTTATTACATTCAATTCTAACCATTCTTATTTCTTTGATTTTAGAAGAAAGAAATTTCAATTATTAAAATAGATAGATTTACTTGACAAATGGGTGGTAGCCTATATAAAACCAAATACAAAAAACCATGATAGAGAAATGGAGAATACTTGCGAAACAAATTTGAAATACAGCAGAATATTTCGAGAAAAACTATTAAGTTATCCAGCTAACATGAGAATTCTTATTTGATAACAAATCTGAAGAGTATAACTGACTTCCTTTTAATTAATTCATCTTTGGAATTTGATCATGATGCTGGTTTCAAAGCATGTGGATGGAAGGTGAATGAAATTTTATAAAAGTAAGCCAGATAATTGACTAGGACAGTCCAATAAGTGGCTTTCTTGGCTTAGGTGATGATAGAAATACTGAACATAAAAATTGTAATATTGGGGCTAAGAAAATATGGAATGAATGGGTACTTGTTCAACAGAAGGTAGTAGATTTACCAGGAGCAACATTATGTTAAAGGAAAGTCTCTGTAAGACTCCATTTACTCCTTGGCTTTCAGTTAAATGGGGGAAGTTATTGGAAGAGCTTCGTTTGTCATATGAAATCCTAGCTCAGACATTGCTTAGTTGTGACCCTTTACATCAAGTAAAGGATCACACCAGTAATATCTAACAATTAACAGATTACTTGGAAATATATTAGCATGATATGGTGGTTGATTGGTGCTCTGACTTGGATGGCTTGGGAACAGTTTTATACTATCTATAGTTCATACTATTCAGACCATGGAATGTTTCAAATTTTTTACTTTTATACTTACTATAATTCTGATTGTTAAATATTAGCACTCCTGACATGAATAATTTTTATAAATCTGTCTAGGTGATTTTCTCATTTTATGTTTTACATGTTAGGAGTTTTAACATCAAGAATTAGTTATTAACTACTCTATTTCTATATATTTTGGCTAACCAGTACTTGTCTGGTTTTCTAAGGTTTTTGATGGATTTGCCATTGCAAATAGCGTAAGTTTAGTAATTTGTGAGCTGTTCTTTACCCTTTTTTGGTTTAGCTTCGACACAAAGTAAATAGTAGCTTTTCTTATTTAAGTACACTTTTGGGGAGCCTGGGTGGCTCAGTGGGTTAAAGCCTCTGCCTTTGGCCCGGTCATGATCCCAGGGTCCTGGGATCGAGCCCCACATCGGGCTCTCTGCTCGACAGGGAGCCTGCTTCCTCCTCTCTCTCTGCCTGCCTCTCTGCCTACTTGTGATCTCTGTCTGTCAAATAAATAAATAAAATCTTTAAAAAATAACAAAAAAGTACACTTTTCCTTCAAAGCCCTTAAATGTTGACATCTCTCCTGTTGTCTTTAGGCTAGACAGTTTGACTTGTACTGATTGAAGATCTCAAACAGTAATTGTTTATCACCATTTCTCCATTTCCATTTGTGTGAGGCTTTAAGGTAGGTTGTGAGATATTTTATAGAATTCTTAAAACGAAATTTTGAGGTACGGTTGCACAGCAAATCATCCCAGAAAGTTGAAGTAGATTTAGAATATCCCATTCGCCATTAACGTAGTTTGGCACTAACATTTTTGTTTTCTCTAATCCTTCTAACATATGTTTTCATTGGTTCAAGCACGAGTAATGAATGGAGTTTCTTGTGTGTGTACAAAATAATCACAAGGTCCTTGCTGCTGTCTTTCCTGTTCATTGATACTTACTCTAAATCTCTGCTCTGCGGAGTGGGCAGAAGAATTACTGTTTCCTCCCCAAAGGTATTTATGTCTTTTATGTACTTATGATATGGTTGGCAGCATAAGGCTCCCCCCTACCAAAGATGCTCATGCCTTATTGTCTGGGACCTGTCAACACATTATCTCACATAGTAGAGGGGACTTTGCAGATGGAGTTGAAGTTGTGGAACTAAACACAGGGGACTTACTTGGGTCCACCCCCACAGTTTACAATAATCTCAAGAGTCCTTAAAAATGGAAGAGGAAGGTGGAAAACTCACAGAAATGTGCAGGAGGAAGAGGCGGGGAAGTTTGAAGCATGAGCAGCGCTCCACCTGCCTGTCCTTGCTCTGACGTTGGAGGCAGGGCCGCCTCTAGAAGCTGAGGACAGCTCTGGCAGGCAGCAGCAAGGAAACAAAGACCTCTGCCCTATGGTCACATGGAACTCAGTTCTGCTAACAGCCTGAATGTCCTTAGAAACCACCTTACCTAGAACCTCAGAGAGGAATACGGCCCCGCTGTCCCCTTGATTTCAGTCTCCCGAGGCTTGGGCAGAGAATGCCTGTGGAGCCTCAGGTCTTCGAGATAACACATCTGTGTTTGGAGCTGCTGTGTTTTGTGATAATTTGTTACAGTAGCATGAGAAAACGTCTGTGTACTATTGTGGGAAATCGAATACAAAATACCTTGTGTTACTGAGCAGCCTTTGACCTTGTACTGGGGGAGATGAAAGGCTGGGGAAGCCATCACAGAACTGGCAGGCAGGAGAAGAGTTTGTGTTTCTTTTCTTTAGTTCTCTTGGATCCTGAGTGTCGGCGCAGCTTGTTGGAAAGCTCGACTCTGGCACTCACTAACTTAATTATCAATGTAAACATCTGCTTTACTGAGATATAATAATTTTACTATTGACTTGATTCACATATCAGTTGGAAAAATCATATTTAATTTGTGTTGTCCTTAAAGCACACTTTAATTAATGAGTTGCTTTTAAGATGTCCGTGTGGGAGAATACTTGTATTTATTCTTACATATGCCATTATGTAGACTTATTTGAATTATGCCTGGTTCACTTACATCCATCCTGTCTTTCCATGGAGGAAGAGCATCTTCTGCCTATAACATTCCTTTTTAAAAACATGGAACGTGAAAGTTGGAAGGAACCTTCTGTCCTCTGACTCCCTTTCACACGCAAGGTACTTGAAGTTTAGAGAAGCCCAGTAAGTAGTCCAAGGTCCCCCAGCCAGATGTGGTGCCCAAGGCCCGAGAATACCAGTCTGTAGCTGCAGGAACCAGGCAGAGTACTCTGAGGGACAGGAACCATGCTGGATATTCTGCTCCTGAGTCTCTTACCTTCCAGGATTGTGGCTTGGAAAGTCCATTTATTTCTGAACTAGGAATGCTGTAATGATGCAATAAATGAATATGGTATTTGTTAGTAAGAGTGGAAGTTGCTTTGGCAACATAAGGATTATCAGCACTGTTAGCACAAGCTGTCCAGTCTGGAATCCAGCTCTCCAGAGGAAGGCTTCTCTGCAAAGGGCACAGCCATGGAGGCTTGCATTTAGGAGCTGGTTTGTTTGAAGTGGTACTTAGAACAGGAAGTAGTAAAAGCAACATCAGAATAAATTCTGTGTGGCTGAAAAGAAGTCCTGACCTTGGAGGGCATGTCCCAGAGGTATCGTGGACTGTCTTCAGTTTGCTGGTGGGCTCTTTTGTTACACCTTTGCCTTTCACATTGAAGTGTGCTGTTGACCTTCTCTTTTGTGAAAAAGTGCTTCAGCCCTTTGAAGTCCCAGGCTGCTGCCTGATGCACGGAGAAACCTACTTGAAAGCCCTTTATTGATCACACCCATGTTGGGGGAGAGGCATGAATACATGGCTTCAGGGAACTTTGGGGTTTTTCTTACCAGAGTTGAGTTAATGGGAGCTTAGTGGAGTCCGGCCTCAGGAGCTCCTGATGAGTAAGCTCATTCAGGCTTCACTCTTTATCCTTATTTTGCTGTCAGGTGAGCCCTGTGGGACAGGCTCTGTCTTCTCTGTGCTGCAGCCTGACACAAATTAAATTCCCCGGGGGTGACCATGAATGTGCTCTAGCCGTGAACACGATACTCTTGCCACCCTCTAAAACATGGCCCAGATGACCTTTCCCCTGGGAACTCTGATACTCCTCACTCCTAGCCTCAGTGAAAAGTCCTTTTGTGGACTCCTAAAGTTCAAAAAAAAAAAAATGTGTGTGTGTGTATATCTTCTACACTGGGCTAGAGTTGTCAGCCTATTGTCTTGTCATGCTGGAAAGCAAGTCCCTTGAAGGCAGGGGTCTGTTCTGTCTTCAGCCTGCCCAGCCCTGGTTGCTGAATGAGTGGCCAGGTGCTGCGGCCTGCCTTGGACATAGGGTGGGACAGCTGGTGGTTCTCATGGGTCAGTGTTCTACAGACCTGCAGGTACTTGCACGGGTCCATTTATATTTCAGGCACATTTAGTAAATTAACTCAGTTTTCAAATTTTCTCTATTATAAGTAATGTGATAACTTGCTCTACAAAACTTGTGTTAATTTCTCACCCATTTTTTCCTTCCCATCTCAGGAATCACCTATTTGAGAGTTTTAGGAAGAAAGGTTTTTTGGGGTTTTTTTTTTTTTTTTTAATTCCTTTAAAAAAATTTTTAAGTTCAGTTAGCCAACATACAGTACAACTTTTTTTTTATTTATTATTATGTTCAGTTAGCCAGCATATCCTAAGTTTTTATTGTAGTGCTCAGCGATTCATTAGTTGGTAATAACACCCAGTGCTTATCCCAACATGTGCCCTCCTTAATACCCATCACCCTGCTGCCCCATCCTCCCACCCCTGCCCTCTGTAATCCTTCAACATACGAATGGATAACGATGCGGTCCATATCTACAATGAAATATTGCTCAGCCATCAGAATGGATGAATACCCACCGTTTTCATCAACATGGATGGAACTGGAGGGGATTATGTTAAGTGAAGTAAGTCAAGCAGAGAAAGACAATTCTCATATGATTTCACTCATGTGGAACATAAGTAATAGTGTGGGGGGACCACAGGGAAAGGGAGGAAAAACTAAATGGGAAAAAATCAGAGAAGAAGACTAACCATGAGAGAGACTGGTTTTTTGTTCGTTTGTTTTTATTTTTGTTTGTTTTTTAAAGTTGATTTATCTACTCATCTATGTACTCTCTACACCCAACATGAGGCTCGAACTCATGACCCTGAGATCAACAGTTGCTTGCTCCTCTAACCAAGCCAACCAGGTGCCCCATTAAAAAGTTTTATAAATCATGAGAAGGAGAATGGAATGAAAGGGTGGTCTTTGGAGTTTTGGCTTCCTGAATTCCTAGTTTCCCCCAGGAAACAGGCCAAGTGAGCCTGTAGACTCACTTGGGCAAAAGACTTTTACGTAGCTCACTTTCCAGTTTTTTATAAAACAGATTTATGTCCGTATGGGCCAAATTACCCTGCAGTAAAAACAACTCCTGAATCTCCATGGGTTTCTGGCAGCCCAGTGTACTTACTGTTCCTGTTTCATGGCCATTGTGGGTTAGCATGGGGGTGGGGTTCATCATGGGAATTCAATGATCCAGATAGAGGGTGTATCTTAACACCCTCTATTGTGGGGGGCCGGGGAACGTAAGGAAATACAGCTTTTAAAATTTCTGCTTGGAGGGGACATATTTGGACTTTACTGGCTAAAGCAGTTCTTATGGCTGACTAAGTTCAAAGGTTGGGATGCATAAACCTTTTACAGAGAGAGTGAACGGTAGTGCAGTCTGCCTCCAGGCAGCCGCTCAGGAAGGGAAACACTTGGAATGGATCACATATAGCTGGTACGTGGTAGCGACTGATGAATGTGAGCTCATACTAGTGACTGGTTTCTTGGAAAGTGTTAATTGTCTGTTTTAAGAAGATATAAATGGGCTTAGGATAGGATGACACCTAGCATCTGGAGCAAATTATTAGCAATTTGATTATATATTAAAAAAAAAAACTTTAAAATGCACTGATTAAAAAAAAAAAAACAACTGTAGCTTCATGGTTTGAATACAGGTTTTCTCTGTAAACTTTACATTTTAAATTAATCATTTTCTTTAGATCCCAGCAACAAAGGTTTAATGATTTTTTTTTTAAATTGTGAACCCTGCTATCTCTGAAGATCCGTGTATTTCCTTACCAGAAAACATACTTAGAGCTGGAACATTTCGGTCAGCCATTCTTAGGTGAAAATGCATCGTCCTGGATCCATCCGGTTCCTCATACGACCTTCAGACTGCCAGCATTCGTTTCAGTCTTTCCTTTTCAAACAGAGTAGTAGTTCTGTATTTTTTCACTCTAGAGTTAAGCCTTTGTTTCACATGAATCATTTAGATTAGAAAACCCCTTTTAAGTCTTTCTGTAGTGCCTGGTTGACACTACCATGAATATCAGTTTAGATCAGTTCAGATTGCTTTGGGTAGTGTGGACATTTTAACAATATTCTTACAATCTGTGAGTGCAGACTTATCTTTTCATTTGTACCATCGTCATCACCGGTGTTTCCTAGTTTTTGGAGTACAGGTCCTTTACTTCTTTGGTCAAGCTGATTCGTAGGTTTTCTTTCTGGAGCAACTGTAAATGGAATTCTTTGTTTCTCTTTGCTACTTTGTTACCAGGGTGGAAAAAGGCAACCACTTTCTGTGTTTCTGGTCCTTCATTCTTCCCACAGAATCAAATTGAACAGCGGTAAAAGGGAAAAGATTAAGAAGTTTATGAATACTGCTTTTGATTAGGGTTTCTTGACCTCAGCACTATTGACTGTTCCGTCGGATTAGTCTTTGTTGTGAGGCAGTGCTGTACATTGGAGAATGTTCAGCGCCATCCTTGGCCTCTCGCCACTTGATGCCAAAAGCGCCTCTACTCCCAGCTCTGACAGCCAGAACTGTCTCCAGACTTTGCTGAATGTTCTTTTGGAGCGAGGTATGACCCTAGTCTAGTCAGTGTGTCACCTGGTTCAGCATAGGCCTCTGGGTTTAGAGTCCTGTGGTTGATACCCCGGTTCTCTTTGGCCAAGTGACAACTACGCTGTCCCTCTGTTTTCTCATCTTGCAAGTGACAGAAAATAATACTGAACTCCTAGGTTGGAGTGAGTTAATGCATGTAAAGTTCTTAGCGTTGAGAATGACACCTGGTATTCTGTAAATGCTGAGTAAATGTTCACCGTGATTATTATGGTCACTGCTTATAAGAACATTAGGTATCCTATCACATCTTTCTCTTCTTTGCCTCCTTCTATTGCTTATTTTTTCATTGTGTCACAGAATGGAGACCTAAGGGGAAATCATAATCGAGTAAGGGTTTCAGCAAATTAATCCCCTTTTTAGAAGCTGTATCACCGCGTGCTGTGGCTGGCAGGCGGCGTGGCAGTGAAGTGATACCAGACGCTTCTGACCTCTCCCTTGCCTGCAGTGATTATGTGCTGCGTCGCAGAAACCGTTACTCAAAACTGGGCTTGGTTGAGGTGGAGGGGGATGCTTTGCACATTTACTGTCTTTGGCCTGGATTAAGAACTGCCCTACATTATGGTGTCTGTTCTAAGCCTCTCTCTTGCTTGGGTCAGGAGCGCAGTAAGACCTTCTGTCCCTGGGTTGGAGAGCAGTGGAAAGGCTTCCAGAGGGGCGCCTGGGTGGCTCAGTCTGTTAAGCATCTGCCTTCAGCTCAGGTCATGATCCTGGGGTTCTGGGATCAAGCCCCTCACTGGGCTCCCTGCTCAGTGAGGGGCGGAGGGAGTCGGCTTCTCCCTCTTCCTGCCCCCTCCCCCGCTTGTGCTCATGCTTTCTCTCCAATAAATCTTAAAAATAAAATAAAATAAAAATTTAAAAAATGCTTCCAGATAGAAGTATGGGCTGGAAGGAATGCAATTTTTTTTCCTGTTACCGCAGTTAGTTGAACCTCCCTCTGTCTTGAATTTCACCCATTATTTAATCTGACATGGACAAATTCATCTTGCCAAAGCCTTGACTGTGGTGGCAGTGGTTGCTAATTTCATAGAATTAAAAAAAAAAAAGTAGTGGAGGGGGCAAGGTATAGGGGCTTGTTTGGGGGGTGGGGAGCTGCAGAGATTTTGGGGGAGGAAAACATTTCTACATCCTGAGAATGGAAAAAGAAGGAGTTGCAAGCAAATCTGTAGTCATACATATTAAGAGGGGCTTGAAACAATTGAAACATACAAAATAGTTCCTTTGATGATATATGCAATTGAGTTATATGGTGGTTAGGTTTTTTAAAAAATCCATTCGTTAATCCCGTATATGTTGATGACAGATCTTCTTCTAACATCTTATTGAGTCTGAGTCTTAAAAATACACTTTTAGAGTGCCTGGGTGGCTCAATGGGTTGAGCCGCTGCCTTCGGCTCAGGTCATGATCTCAGGGTCCTGGGATCGAGTCCCGCATGGGGCTTTCTGCTCAGCAGGGAGCCTGCTTCTCTCTCTCTCTCTCTCTCTGCCTGCCTCTCCATCTACTTGTGATCTCTGTCAAAAAAATAAATAAAATCTTTTAAAAAAATACACTTTTAATAAAGAATGGGAATTTTCAGAATTTAAAAAATTTTAAGTTTAAATTTTAACTTAAAATTTTTTTTTAAACTTAAAACTTCCAGTTAATATATAATTTTAAGAGTCCAGTCAGCTTCCTTTTTTGTCAAAGGAGTATATAATTTACCCCTGGTGATGATGCCATTTTGTAATAATTGTAGGAAAACTCTAGAGCCACCTGGTCAGTGTTCCTAATGGGAAAACTGAGGTCTAAGTTTGCTTGGTTAGCTTGAACCCAAGGTTCTTAAGTGTTAGATTTTTTTTTTGTTGTTGTTGTTGTTGGATTCTTAATTCAGTTGGAGAAAGTAAGTCTTTTACCACCTTGTTCTTTTTTATTAAAGCAGTCATTGTTTCTGAAATTTGTGGACTCTTATGTGGTAAAAAAGCACTTAAAAATCCACAGCTGAGCATAAGATACTTTTATTGCATGAAATGTGGGGTACTTACTGAGTATTCCACCTGTGTAGTAGCATTTCCCAGTGGCTCTCTGCCCCTCCTTACTAGAACACCTCTGTTCCTGTCCTAAGCCTCTGCTTCTTGACCCGCTTCCCTCTGTCCCATTCACTTCTGAACTTCCTGTCTTTGGTTCTAGTCCATCACCACCTACCTTGTAGTCTAAATGAGAACCTGAGTATCATGACTAACTTTTCCTTCCACTGCTAGGACCTGGGCACCTACCCCTGCCACCCGTTCCCTCCCCCCACTTCCACCCTAACCTCTAGATCCTGCACGATGTATGTCTACAGTGGCCCCATGCTGCCTTCCTCCCCATCTCTGTAGTGAGTCCCTGGTGCTGATATTGACCATGATTCTTGAATGGATGGATGGATGAGGCCCTAACAGTTTTTCCTTTACTCCAGGCCGTGGACTCTTCATACCTCTTAGATGCCACTGATGTGTGAAAATGCTTTTCAGGTGATAGGAAGCGCCGTCCTTTTCATATGATAGTGTCTGCCCAGTGCCTCTCTTCACCCAGCTGAAAGCTCCATCGTACACGGATAAGGCCCCATTTTCAGGGAATGGCTTGTGAAGTCATTCACAGCCTGGCCTCTGTGCCTTTCAAGCTTCCTTTTCTCCCCTGGCACCTCTTTTTGCCTCCTTGAAAAAGGAGTCAATGGAGAATGGTAAGGGATGAGTATGTTTAAGATTTTGGCCTTTATGTATGTGAAACTAAGGACTGCATGTTGGTCCGGCTGTCAGAATTCAGCTGCCAGTGGCAGAAAATTCGCATGGTCCTGCGCCTTGTGTGTGGTAACTACTGTAAGAAATGCAGGGAAATCCACTGCCCACTGATGATGGTGAAATCTGAAACTAGAAACTGGATGGGCATTCATTTAATGTTTTTCCTTGATGCAAGTTTATCTGGTTTTCAATAAAAAATTTTTAGGTACCCGTGCAGGCTCAAGGATGTGTGCAAGCCAGAGATAGTCTATAAAATGAATGCCATTCCTTTCTGGTAGTCCCTGTAACATGTCCTTATGAAAATACCCTTGTGACCACCCCAGTAAAAGGGGACCCCCTGCTAAAAATAAAATCTACCCTTCGCTAAGTCCTTGTGGTTCAATCTTCACCCTTTGTGTTTGCTTCTTACCATTTCACTGTTGTCTTGTTTTTAGTAGGATTTGAAGACCCCAACACTGCTCAGACCAGGAAAGAGCTCTGCTTTACCATCTGCATGTGGTGCTCTCCCGAGGTGCCATTTCTCTTTTATCGATGATGCTTTCTTGGCTCCTCCGTCCTCACCTCTCTCACAGCTGGTCCAAGGCTGAAGCCGTTTTTAACAACATCTGTTCACTAAGGCAGCTCTGAAGCTAGTTGGGCCTTTTAATGACCATAAAACAAAATTACTGTGTGAAAGACCTTTCAGCGATTTAGCTAAAGGCTTTTGAAGCAATGGAGACCTTTTCACTTACAAAAATTGGCACTAAAGAAACGTGTGGTGGAGATACCTTCCCTCTAAATGCCACCACCTTCTGTATTAAATTAATACAGACCACTTATCAGAGGGAACTCCCCCCACCTTCACTGTTTTAGTTTATATTCAACCATTTCTTAGATTTTAGAGTGGTTCCACAGAAATCTTTTGGTTATTTAAATATGAGTCAGACTCAGAATCATCCACAGATTCAATGCAATACCTACTAAAATTCCAATGGCATTTTCACAGAAATAGAATAAACCTAAAATTTTTATGGAACCACAAAAGACTCCACTAACCAAGGCAGTCTCGAGGAGGAAGAACAAAGCTGGAGGCATCATGCTTCCTGATGTCAAGCTATATTCCAAAGCTGTAGTAATCAAAACAGGATGGCATTGGCATAAAAGCAGATTCCTAGACCGGTGGAACAGAATAGAGAGCCCAAGAATAAACCCATGCATATGTTGTCCATTTATGGCAAAGGAGCCAAGAATAACAATAGAAAAAGATGTTCTGGTCGATAAATGGTGTTGGTAAAATTGGACCACCATATGCAGGACAACGAGACTGGATCACTATCTTAAACCACACACAAAGGATTAAAGACTTAAACGGAAGTCCTACAACCATAAAATTCCTAGAAGAAAACATGGGGGTAAGCTTCCTGACATCAGTCTTGGTGAGGATTTCCTGAATTTGACAGCAAAAGCAAAGGCAGCAAAAGGGAAATAAACAAGCGGGATTACATCCAACCAAAAAGCCTCTGTACAACAGAGGAAACCGTCAGCACAATGAAAAGGCAGCCTACAGAGTGGGAGAAAATATCTGCAAATTATTTCTGATAAGGTGTTAATATGTAAAATATGTAAAGAAGTCACACAACTCAATAGGAGAAAACAAGCAGATTTAAAAATGGGCAGAGAAACTGCATAGACACTTCTAAAGATCTCCAAATGAAAAGGTGCTCAGCATCACCAGTCATCGGGGACATGCAAATCAAAACCACAGGGAGCTACCAACTTACACCTGTCAAGATGCCTATCCTCAGAAAGATAAGTGTTCACAAGGATGTGGAGAAAAGGGAACTCTTACGCACTGTTGGAAGAAATGTAAATGGTACAGCCACTATGGAAAATGATACGGAGGTTTCTCAAGGCTAAGACTAGAACTGCCATGCAATCTAGCAGTTACACTTGTGGGCGTGTATGCCAAAGAAGTGGAAACAGGAGGTTGAAGAGACACCTGCACTCCCATGTTCACTGAAACGCTATTCACAATAGCCAAGATACGGAAAGAACCATATCTGTCAGTGGAAGAGCCAATAAAAAATTGCAGTGTACACACACACACACACACTAGAATATTACTCAGCCATGAGAAAGGACATCCTGCCATTTAGGACCGCATGAATAGGCCTCGAGGACATTTATGCTACATGAAATAAGTCCAAAAGGCAGATAGCATATGGTCTAACTTATAGGTAGAATCCAAAAACACTGAACTCCTAGAAACAGAGACTAGAACAGTAGCTGCCAGCTGGAGGGTGACAGAAATGGGGAGATGTGAGTCAGAGGTACAAACGTCTGGTTGTAAGTGCTGGGGATGCACTGAACAGCATGGTGATTATCGTTAATAATACTGTATGGTGGAAAAAATACTGTATCATCTACTTGAAAGTTGCCAAAGGAATCAATCTTCTGTATTCCCACCCCCTACCCCAAAGTAATGGTAATGACCAGGCATGATGGAGGGCTGAGCTAAAGCTCTGGTGGTAATAATCCTTCTTGCAATATATGTGTGTCAGAGCAACGTGTTGTACATCTTACACGACGTTATGGTTATGTCAGTCATACCTCAGTGAAGCCAGGAAGTATGCGAATCACCTGTCACAAAGCTGCGTCTGTCCAGCGGGCAGCGTGGGACACCGTTCTCAGAGGCTGACGAGCGATGGCGGCTGCACTTCGCTCATGTAAGCTGTCCAGCGGGATGGGAACGGACTCCCCCCACAGGAGAGCACCATTTCCACCAGGTATATTCCCAGCTGACAGAATAGACCGTCTGACTCCAAAATGTCAATCTAGGATTACTGGGGTGGGAGTGGTTGGAGAGTCTGATAGAACTAGGCATTTATCCACCTTAACAGATAAGAGGATATCACAGTGCTTCAGATATTAGCTGTGGTTTTTAAATAACAATTTCCAGGATTTTAGAAGTTCTGTAAATAGAATTAATGCCAAGTGAATTTAAAAGCCAGAGAGAAGCAAGATATTCCTTAGCAGTCCTTTCCCTCCTTAAAGTAACCAGACCTTCCCTTCCTAAAGCATTTTTGTGGGGAGGTGCAAATTGTAAACCCCGAAACTAATGTGTTTGGCATTGATTTCTGAAGGACACTCTTCTCAGTCTGTATTTATGGAGGAATTTGAGCCATAGGAAAAAAAAACTTCAGCCCTTGGTATTGTGCTTGTGGTGATGGGACCATGATTATGTCGCTGTCCCTGGGTTGGTAAACTTTGCTTTGGAAATTGCAGGATCCCTGCAACTTCAAAGTCTGTGTGGATTCCTCGCAGCTGTGGCTGTAGGAAACCATCTTCTCCTCTGTGCTCCCTGCACTGCCCCCACCCCGCCCCCGCCCATCCCTTCCTATAACCAGAGCTGGCTGGAGCACTGCGCAGAGTGTGGAGGCTACCGCCCGTCTGAAAAGGGACCAGTAGAACCATTTTTTAAAATCATTGTTCTCAATCTTTGAAAGTATTTTTCATTTTTATTTCTAAAATGTCAGGTAATTTTTTGCCTGTCTGATGAATGAAGGCTGGGAATTTCTGTTCATTTCCTGGCATTTGTTTAATCTCTAACGCTTTGATTCCTTGCCTATTTTTAAATTGTATTGTTTGGCTTTTTTATGTATGTGATATATCTAACAAAGAGGTCTTATAAATTTTATCTTTTGACTCTGTTCACCCTATTCGAGGTTTTTTTTTTTAACCTCGATGTAATCATATGTGGAATTGTTTCACTTATGATTTATGTTTCCTGTTTTGCTAAAGAAGTACTCTATCTGGGGTGCCTGGGTGGCTTAGTCACTTAAGTGTCTGCCTCCATCCCAGGTCATGATCCTAAGATCTAGTCCCTCATCAGCTTCCTTACTCAGCAGGGAGCCTGCTTCTCCATCTCCCTCTGCCTGGTGTTCCCCCTGCTTGTGCACTCTTCTGTCTCAAATGAATAAAATCTTTTAAAAAAAATACCCTATCCCAAGGTTTACATATCTTACACTTTGTGCAAATGCTTTTTTTACTTTTTATATTTAGATTTTTCATCCATTTGAATTTTATTTTATTTTATTTTTTATTTTTTATAAACATATATTTTTATCCCCAGGGGTACAGGTCTGTGAATCCACCAGGTTTACACAATTCACAGCAATCACCAAAGCACATACTCTCCCCAATGTCCATAATGCCACCCCCCTTCTCCCAAGCCCCCTCCCCCCAGCAACCCTCAGTTTGTTTTGTGAGATTAAGAGTCACTTATGGTTTGTCTCCCTCCCAATCCCATCTTGTTTCATTGATTCTTCTTCTACCCACGTAAGCCCCCATGTTGCATCACCACTTCCTCATATCAGGGAGATCATATGATAGTTGTCTTTCTCTGCTTGACTTATTTCGCTAAGCATGATATGCTCTAGTTCCATCCATGTTGTTGCAAATGGCAAGATTTCATTTCTTTTGATGGCTTCATAGTATTCCATTGTGTATATATACCACATCTTCTTGATCCATTCATCTGTTGATGGACATCTAGGTTATTTCCATAGTTTGGCTATTGTGGACCTGGGGCACGTGCACCCGAATATTTATAGTAGCATTTGAATTTTATTTTTAAAAGAATATCAGTTGAGCATTTCCTTAATGCCAGGCACTGAGCTCCGTACTGATGAGTAAAATTTGATTCCTTTGCTAACGGAGCTCATACTGGCAAGCAGTGAATAAGTTACCAAACAAATATATAATATTCCTCCAGAGCTGCCAGGGAAGCAGTGATGGAGAATACTGTGTGGTCCAGGGACACAAACACAAGTTAGGCTAAATTATGAAGGGATACACTGAAGTTAGCTTTGCGGGGGATGGGGGAGGGTTTGGGGGTGGGAGAGTGGACTATAATTGGCAGGATATTCCAAAACCCTGAGACAGATTTGAAGATTGGTAAGTGCAGAGAGGGAGCCTGGGATGAGATGAGGTCCAGAAGTAATGGATCCTTCGTGTCTTGGTAAGGGGCCTTGTTTTTAATCTAGATGTAGTAGGAAGCTTTTGGGGCTGGGGGTTAGGGAGGGATGTATGAAGAAAGAGCATGTTTGGGCTTTGATGTGGAGCATAGTATGGAAGCAGAGAAACGAGATAGACTACTCTAATAGGCTAGATGAGAGATGAGTGGCTTAGACTGCCATGATAGTTAATTTTGCATGTCAGCTTGGCTCTGGGGCCCAGATACCTGGTCACACATTTAGAGTAATACTGTTCTTTGAGGGCATTTTTGGAGATTAACATTTTAATCCGCAGACTCTAACAGATTACCCTGTATAATACTGGTGGGCCTCATCTAATCAATTGAAGGTCTGGATAGAGCGAAAGACTGGCCTTCTTGAACAAGAGGGAATTCTGCAGTAGCTAAGTAGACAGCTTCAGACCTGAACTGTAGCATGAGCTTTTCCCTGGTCTCTGATTTGTAGGCTCACCCTGCAGATTCTGGACAGGCCAGCCTCTGTATATAACAGAGCTCTGTATATAACATGAGCTAATTCCTTGAAACACAAAAACAAAAAGCCAAAACTTTCTGTATATATTTACCCATACTCATTCTGGTTCACTTTGTCTGGACAACCCTGACTAATGCAGCAGAGGTGGTAACAATGGAAATACAGAGAAGTGAGCACATTTTGGGGAGGAAACAGTAGGACTCACTGAGAGGAACAAATTGTAACTGAGTGGATGGGTGATGGAAATAAAGGTAACAGAAAAGAGCCAAGACAGGGAGAAATTCAGGAGTTTGGTTTGGTATCTGTTTAATTTGAGGTGCCACTGAGCTATGAGTGGAAGGATTCAGAATCCAAATTGGAGGTAGGATTCTGGAACTCAGCAGTATAGAGAGGGGCAGAAGATACAGGGCCAAGCACTAGAGAATGCCACCTTCAGAAACAGACTAACAGGGAGTGACCAGAAACCTAGGAGGACCAAGAGCTTGAAAGAAAGTAGCTGACATCAGATGCTGCTGCATGGTTCCAGAAGATGAAGATTAAGGAGAAGTGACTGTTAGGTTTGACAGATTGCTGTTTGGTGGTTCTTTGACTAAAGGAAAGTTGATGGAGCAGTGGGAGCAAAGTCAGGAATGGAATGGGCTGAGTGAAATGGAGTACAAAAAGGGAAGAACATACCTGTGGCTACTCTTTGGCTGTGCAGCGAGAGGGAACAGCAAAACTGGGGGAGGAATAGTCAAGAATTTGGGCTCAAAGGAATTTCACTTTTACTCTTTAACTATAGAGAATAGGAGGACATGTTCATGTGCTGATGGGTGATGATCCAGGAGCATGGAAGATTGAAGATGAGAACAGAGAAGGTGTGTCACTGAAGGAACAGGTCCTTGGGCAAGCAGTCATATTTGTTGCTGGGGAGGACAAAGGAGCTCCATGTCATGGATTTTGTGCTCCTATAAAAGGGAATGGGGAAGGAGGGTATGGGAAGACAGAGGTAGGAGGTAGAGTGGAGAAGAAATATAGGCAAGAAACAGAATAATTCTGTCCTTGACAGGACAGAAGGAATGGTTTTTACAGGAGTGATAAAAGTGATGGATGAAATTTCAGTTTGCTTTAAAGTGTAGATAACTGCTAACATCTAAGAACTGTGCTGAAGAGATATGATTAGATCACATGTATGGTGTGAGGTTAGGGGTCTACCTGCTCTACTTCCAGGAGAAGCACTTGTGCCCCAAGCCTTTATTGAATAGTCTATCCTTTCTTCACTGACTTTACTTGCCATTGTTCCTATATACTGACTTTCTATATAATCCTAGGAGCCCTTTCTGGCTGTCTGTTCTGTTCTTCAGATCTCTTCACCTCTTGCTGTGTAGACACACACTGTTTTAACTATGGGGCAGAGCAGGATCAGGGTCCTTTGGCACCACATACAGCAGTTTCTCCAAACCTACCACCTGGAATGGAGTTGCTTGGTAAGACAGAAGTTCATCCTCTGTATCACCAACTATTTCTAATTGTTCTTTAAAATGATTATAGCATTTTGTACTCCCATCTATGAGATCGGTTTCTATTTCTTTACCTTCTCACAAATACTTGGTGTTACCAGACTTCTGTTCTGGGGAGTGCATTTTGTTGACCTTCTTAATCCATCATGCTGTAAGTCAGAAGTCAAAAGACTTTAGATTTTAATGTAGTTAGATAAATCTGTTTCTTCCTTCTACCTACTTTTTTATGGTCTGTGCTTTTGTGTCTCTCATTTAAATCCTCTTTTCTTATGCTAGTGTCACAGATACTGTTTCTTTTTTTTTTTTTTTAAAGATTTTATTTATTTAGTTGACAGAGATTACAAGTAGGCAGAGAGGCAGGCAGAGAGAGGAGGGGAAGCAGGCTACCTGCTGAGCAGAGAGCCCAATGTGGGTCTCGATCCTAGGACCCTGAGATCATGACCTGAACTAAAGGCAGAGGTTTTAACCCACTGAGCCACCCAGGTACCCACAGATTTTTTTTCTGATACTATCTTTTTTTATTTTAATTCCAGATAGTTAACATACAATGTAATGTCAGCTTTAGGTGTACAATTGAGTGATCCAGCACTTCCATGAAACATCCAGTGATGGTCATAAGTGCACTCCCTAATCCCTATCACTGTTTTGCTCATCCCCACCCCCCCACCTCTCCTCTGGTTACCATCTGTTTGTTCTCTATAGATGAGTCTGTTTTCTTGGTTTACCTTTCTTTTGTCCACTCTGATGAGTTTTGTTTCTTAAATTTCACATGTGAGTGAAATATGATTTTGTCTTTCTCTGACTGACTGACTGACTTTTAGCATTATACTCTCTAGTTCCATCCAAATAGTTGGAATGGCAAGATCTCATTCTTTCTGATGGCTGAATAGTATTCCACTGCACATGCGTGCGTGCGTGCGTGCGTGTGTGTGTGTACACCACATCTTTCTTATCCATCAGTCAGTGGGCATTTGGGCTCTTTCCTAATTTGGCTAATGTTGATACTGCTGCTGTAAACATAGGTGTATGTGTTCTTCAAATTAGTGTTTTTGTATTCTTTGGGTTAATACCCAGTAGTGCTATTGCTGGATGATGTAGTAGTTCTATTCTTAACTTTTTGAGGAACCTCCATCCTGTTTTTTGGAGTGGCTGCACCAGTTTTCATCCCCACCAGCAGTGTAAGAGGGTTCCCCTTTCTCCGCATACTCGCCCACACTCATTTCCTGTGTTGTTGATTTTAGCTATTCCGATGTTATGAGGTGAAACCTCATTGTAGTTTTGTTTTGATTCTGTCTTTTTTTTTTTTAAAGATTTTATTTATTTGACAGAGAGAAATCACAAGTAGATGGAGAGGCAGGCAGAGAGAGAGAGAGAGAGGGGAGCAGGCTCCCTGCCGAGTAGAGAGCCCGATGCGGGACTTGACCCCAGGACCCTGAGATCATGACCTGAGCTGAAGGCAGCGGCTTAACCCACTGAGCCACCCAGGCGCCCCTGATTCTATCTTTTAATGTATTTTATTTTATTTTTAAGATTTTATTTATTTATATGACAGACAGAGATCACAAGTAGGCAGAGAGGCAGGCAGAGATAGAGAGAGAGGAGGAAGAAGGCTCCCCGCTGAGCAGAGAGCCCAATTCAGGACTCGATTCCAGGACCCTGGGATCATGACCTGAGCTGAAGGCAAAGGCTTTAACCCACTGAGCCACCCAGGTGCCCTCTTTTAATATATTTTAAATAAAGTTTTGCTTTTCATGATTAGGACTTTAAACCAGAATTTATTTTGAGTAGGTTATAAGCTAAGTAAAGATCCAGAATTGTTTTTTCCTTGTCAGTAACCAGTTTTCTCTGCACTTTCCCTGGTTAACTTTTTCAGTCATTTACTAAATTCCTACATAAGTACGTGGACCCAAATCTGTAACTCTCTATTCTCTTCCATTCATCTGTTTATCCCTGCACCAATACCACACCATTTTCAGTTACCACACCTTTATGATGAATCCTAGTGTTTGGTAAGTCCTACCCCCCTTGTTCTTCAGAAGTGTCTTCACTTGGGGCACGTCTGGGTGGCTCAGTCAGTTAAGCATCTGCCTTGGGCTTGGGTTATGGTCTCAGGGTCCGGGGATGGAGTCCCGCATTGGGCTCCCTGCCCAGTGGGGAGTGTGTCTCTCCCTCTCTCTCTCCTTCCCCTGCTTATACACTCTCTCTTCCAAATAAATAATATCTTAAAAAAAAAAAGTCTTCACTATTCTTGTCTCTCTTCTCTTCCATGTGAATTCTAAGGATCAGATTGTCAGGTCCTGAAAAAAGGCACATTAGAGTTCTGATGGGAATTGCATGTAATCTATAGATTAATTGCAGTGAAAGCTGTACAGTTGAATCTTCCTGTAATCATTCATATCTGTAATTATGTCCCCCCTTTTCCCTAATATTGTATATTTTTGTTTTTCCTTCTTTTTGTTTAGATGTATTTCATTTTACTCATATTTACAAAAAGACAGATTTCTTATTTTTCTACTGTCACTTATTTTCTTAAATTTCATTGATTTTAGTTCATCTCTCTTACCGTAACTATATAAACAACATTTTTAAAAAGATTTTATTTATTTACAAGAGAGAAAGAGAGAGAGAGGGAGAAGAGCGGGAGACAGAGGGAGAAGCAGACTCCCCACTGAGCAAGGAGCCTGATGTGGGGCTCGATCCCAGGACCCCGAGATCATGACCCAAGTGGAAGTCAGACGCTTAATCAACTGAGCCCCCAGGTGTCCCAGCAACAGCAGCTTTATATTACTGTCATGTGTGAGCCAGAGTTTCTATCTTTCTGCTAAAGGCTTTTCTCCTGAGGACAGTCACATGTTTCTGAGTCATCTTTAGTGACCGTCCTGAATCTGTCCACATACCCATGTTTGGAAACTGAATGCCTCTGCTCTGCTTGGGCTCTAATAAAGCCACTTATTTGTGTTCCATTTTTGTGTTTATACAAGAGCTGGATTAGTCTGGGTCCTTTCTTTCTTCCCATGATGCTGCTGTTGCCGAATCCAGTTAAAGAACTGGGACTGAGAGGATGAACATATCCAATAATCACAGATGGTAGGTTGCCAGATGTAACTTGAAATCATTCCTTATTTTCAGGAATATTAAAATAGAAGATTTAAAATGGGCTAATTAAATCTACCCAATGCTTCTTGGTTCTTCCTGTTGACTTCTCAGGGTGGTGAACAAGAATTAAGGTCTGTAACTGGCAAAGATGAGTGAAATCCCATTATAATATGGGATGAATGGCCAGCTTGATTAAACACCAAGCCTACTGGCCGCATACTGAGATAAAAGTTGTTTTGGGCAATTGAAATATGCGAACATGCATGATAAACCAATCTCTCTGCTCTTTCTCTGGTGTATATAATTTGCCCTCAGCTTATCGGGATCCAGGGATTTCATTCTGTACTACACACAGGTGGGGCTTGCTAAATCGTCGCTTACTTGATGTTGACTGTGTGTCGCTACAGTTCACCTTCACTGTGGAAACCTGCCCTACGGGGAGCACCCCTTGGTGTATTCATGGGGGAGACAGCGGATTGGTGTCGAGCTTTGGTTTCCTGGCCCACGGCCATTTACGTGATGAATGAAGAGTTCATACGAAACCGAAACCGGGAGGAATGATTTAAAGCCAGAATTCAGAGCTTCCTGGAAATGTTTATATTCTTCATAATCTAGTTCATCATTCACATTCCAAATATTTATTGTTGTTTTTGTTCCTTGAGGGAATCAAAATACTTCCAGCTACTTTCCTTTGCTACTACCATAGTAGAGCTTAACTCTATTCTGGCGATGCCAGATAGTGTTAAGGACTTTTTGTAGATTTCCTTGTTTCCCTTCTCAGTTTCACCTTGTAGGATTTTTTTTTTTTATCATCTTTTTTCAGATGAGTAATCTGAGGTGTAGAGTAATTAAGGAGCCTCCCCGGGAATCACACAGAAGGTGAGAAGTAGAGACTCAAACCTGGTCTGATGGCCAAGCCTGCTTTCTCGTAGTGAGCACACACTGGATTGTTCCTATATTGGTGTTAACTTTAAAAATTGTCAGTTCTCTTACCAGCAAAAAAATGGTTTTATTCTGGGAATAGCAGAAAATTGCAATTCAGGATATGCGTCCTATTTCAAAACCATAAGCAAGCCTGGAGCATAGAAGAGGAGAATGTGCTTTTATAGACAAAATGGTGGGGGCAGGGGAGGGGAGGGGGGAAGCACCACAAGAAGGGTCGGGTACTCTTAGAAAACAAAAAGTCGTCTAGGGCCATACCTGAACATGCCAGATCTTATCTGATCTCTGAAGCTAAGCAGGTTTAGGCCTGGTTAGTACTTGGATGGGAGAAAACAAAAAGTCCATTGATGTAAACTGGGAGTTCACAGTGTAATGGCTTTTCATTGGCTGAATGCTGACAGTCTCTCATTGGCGGGACTATTGCTAGGCAGTGAGAAAACCTTCCTCCTGCTTAGGGTAGTAATTACCAACTTGCTAGACTTGCAAGATATTTCTCTTCTTGGGTCTATAGCTGACCAGCAGTAGGGTGAGAGCTTCCCATTCTGGCCTCCTGATTCCATTTTAAATGAGGGTGTTTTTTTTTTTTTTAATTTAAATTTGATTTACATGTAATGTATTTGCTTCAGGGGTACAGGTCTGTGGTTCATCACTCTTATATAATACCCAGTATTCATGACAACAGACACCCTCCCCAATGTCTATTACCCAGTTACTCCATCCCTCCACCTTCCCCATCCCCTCCAGCAAGCCTCCATTTGTTTCCTATGTTTAAGAGTCTCTTAGGGTTTATCTCCCTTTCTGGTTTTGTCAGCAATTGCACTACTGGGTATTTTCCCTAAAGATACAAATGCAGTGATCCAAAGGACACTTGCACCCCAATATTTATAGCAGCAATGTCCACAGTAGCCAAACTTTGGAAAGAGCCCAGATGTCCATCAACAGATGAATGGATAAAGAAGATATGGCACGGGCATACACACACACACACACACACACACACACAGAGGAATATTACTCAGCCATCAAAAAGATGAAATCTTGCCATTTGCGATGACATGGATGAGACTAGATGAAACTGGAGGGTATTATGCTAAGCAAAATAAGTCAGAGGAAGATAATTACCATATGTTCTCACTGATACTGTGGAATTTAAGAAACAAGGCAGAGGATCATGGGGAAGAGGGGGAAATGAGGTGGTTTTTTAATTTTCACATAGGGCGCCATCTAGAACTACAAGTGATGACTAACAATGAAAGAAACATTATTAATAGATGGCAAAATGATCAATATAGCCAACCCTCAACCATAATCCTGTGTGTTGAAATCTTGGATTTAGACATTTGGAATGTTGATGATTATAAGTAAACAGCCTACAGTTCAGGCAAAGATGTTTTTTTTAAAGATTTTATTTATTTATTTTGACAGAGAGAACGCGTGCACAAGTAGGCAGAGCAGCAGACAGAGGGAAGGGGAGAGCAGGTTCCCCACTGAGCAGGGAGCCCAATGCCAGGCTCAGTCCCAGGACCCTGGGATCATGACCTGAGGAGAAGGCAGTTGCTTAACTGAGTGAGCCACTCAGGTGCCCCAAGATGACTCTTGAAAAAGAGTGAGTTCCTGTCTCAGGTCTCTCCTTATTAAAGTTCCTATTAGATTGATTTTTAATATTATAGCAGGCTTTAGCAGAAGTCCCGTCAGTATTTTCATTAATTATCTTATGTTTGCATTTCAAACATTCTGATTGTTTGGCTCACAGATTTTGCCTGGTCTAGAGGCTATTAGTGATCATTATTAAAAGATATCCACCCAGGGAATTCACAAGTATGTTTAGATTTCATAGGCCTCCTTTTTTTTTTTTTTTTTTTACATCAAAAAGACATTCAAAGTCCTCATTACTATTAAAATACACCTGATCTGGGCGCCTGGGTGGCTCAGTGGGTTAAGCCACTGCCTTCGGCTCAGGTCATGATCTCAGGGTCCTGGGATCGAGTCCCACATCGGGCTCTCTGCTCAGCAGGGAGCCTGCTTCCTCCTCTCTCTCTGCCTGCCTCTCTGCCTACTTGTGATCTCTGTCTGTCAAATAAATAAATAAAATCTTTAAAAAAAATAAAATACACCTGATCTAGACCTTAAACACCAAATAGAATAACATTAAGCTTCAGTCTTTAAATATAAACCCAAGGCCGAGCACTGGCTTGTGAATTTGGAGGTCTGGAACTTACTCTCTGCTTGGGACTCCAAGTAAATGATACCCTCTCTGAGCTTCAGTGAGGAAGCCATAAAGTAAAACCATAAATTGGCCCAATTTCCATGCAGTTTTTCACATTTCATTGTTCCATCAAAGGATGAAGTCTAGATTTACTGGTGGTTTTCCGTGAGTGTGTTCCTTAGGAGAAATGTTGAAAATATGGAGAAAGATAAGCTGAAACCCATGACAGATATTTTCAGTTTTTCTTTAAGTAGATTTGCAAGGTGCCCTCTACTTAATGTGAGGTAGTCTTTCATCCCAGTCTTGGATGGTGATGTATCCAGTGGGGACAGTTATCCAGGACTGGTCTAGGGATTTTATTTTATTTTGTTTTTTTTGAAAGATTCAGAGTAGGAGAGAGAACTTTTTTTTTTTTTTAAAGGTTTTATTTATTCATTTAACAGAGAGGGAGAGTAAAGCAGGGAGAGCAGCAGACAGTGGGAGGGAGAAGCAGGCTCTGTGCTGAGCCAGGAGCCAGAGGTGGGACTCGATCCTGCGACTCTGGGATCATGACCTGAGCTGAGGGCAGCTGCTCAATGAACTGAGCCACCCAGGCGTCCCTGGTCTAGGGATTTTAAAAAGTACAGCAGCGCCATTTGCTCTTAAGCTTGTGTTCCTGTGTATAGTGCATTTTGTGTGCATTCAATCTACGTTTATTAAGGACCTACCATGTAAATGTTATTTAAGAAAAATACTTCTTCCCATATAATTTGGTCGAATTGTGTTGTCAGACTCCTCCTGAAATCATTTAGTTCTTACAAGGCTCCCATCCACTTAAGTTGCCAAGTACCGTGAAGTGATCCTTCTAAGCTACTACTAGACCAGTGGGTGGTCTGTAGCTCCGTGGTTTAGTGAGATGCGGTTAGGAACGTTTACCCAGGAATTCAGCTAGCTGATTATTTACAATAATCCCGTGAATGCATGGTCAATCAGTACCTATTCTTTTTCTACAAAAGCTGAATTCTTATTGCTGAGTCATTTTAAACCTAAAACAGGTTTCTTAACCTTATAATACTAATATTCACTGCGATGGCAAAGCTGTGTTGCATATTTACTGTGTGTTGGATGTTGTTCTAAATATTAACTCATTGTCACCACCCAGTGGGGTAGGTTCTATTAGCCCGATTTTATAGTTGGAGAAACTGAGGCAGAGACCCATAAAGTCACCTGCCAATGTCACCGAGCTAGTAGGTGCCAGGTCTTGAGAGCCCACACTTTCAACCAATTTAAAATCATGCAACTGGGACCATATAAGGTATTTTTATGAAGAAATACTTTCTTATTATCATTGAATAAAAATGAGATGATCATAAAAAATGGAAGGGAAAAGTAGAGAGAATATCATCTTTAGCAAAAAATTTGTTTTAGGAAATTTTGCCTAAAATGTAAAAATAATCCTGCAGTTAATTTTTTTTCTTTTTGCTTCGTTTTCAGTTTTTCTAGAAGGGCTTCCTACCCCCGTCTCTCCCACAGAAGTGTAAGTCTGCCCTCTGTACCATCTGACTCCTCATCTCCCTGTCTGCTATGTTTCTCAGTGGGGGTGTTCCTCCTGGAACCCACCCCCCCACCCCACCCCCATTGGCTGTGCTCCAGACCTGTTGGTCTCCAGGCCTGCTCACTGCTCACGTCCTGCTTGCTCTGCCCCATATCTCTCATTAGGGGGCTTCCTAAGTGTCTGAGGCTTGATTGTTCTATAAGCTGGCTGAAATCTGGGTGTGGGGAAGGCATGGGGGTTTCCGCAGTGTGGGGCTTAAGTACATTAGGATTGAGTTGGGGACATGGCCATATCTTCTAGGGGGTGTGTCTTTGACACGATGCAGCAAGAAGTACGCAGCCTATCCGATGAGATGAGCCCAGATCAGATGAACCTCAGATGAGGCCCCTTCTTGACAGCATCTTTGCCTGAATCTGATCATTAAACAGCCAGACAAATGCGATCATGGGGCATTTTACAAGACTCCTGGCCTGGGCTTTTCAGAAATATGTATCATGGGAGACCACAGACCGTGTGCCAGCTACTGTGATTGGCCCAGGCTAGTTGACCTTGCAGTCCCGTGTAAGGTCGCATGAGTTTATGGGCCTCTCTGAAAGGGATTATGACCGTGTACAATGGAAAGTGAGTTTATAGCCAAGTCTTCTGAAGAAGGATTAGTAGTTAACGGTGCAAAGTGGGGAGCTGGGTAGGCGGGTGGAGAAGGTGTGGAACAAAGAAAGCCAGTGCGGGGGGGGGCTTGTAGCAAGAGAGGGAGGACAGTGATTTCTGCCCCTGGGAAGCGTTAGGTATAGAAATGTGAGCCACAGGCAGGGCTCAGTTCCCAAAAGAGCTTCTCACCCTCAAGTATCAAGTAAGGGCTTTCAGCAGGGGACTGGTGGGATCAAATTTCCACTTGGAACAGCCACAATGACGATGGTTTGGCATCGTGGACATGATCGACTTTTAAGGTTCATGAGAACGAATACCAAGAGACCCGTTAGAAGCCATGTGGCAATCCAGGTTTTTAAAGGAGTGGGTAGCATTGAAGGTAGAAGTGGACAGATGCGAGGACTGGTCTGGGCCAGGTTGGGTGGATGCTCAGATCGGTCCTTAGATTGGCTAGATGTGGCAGGTGAGAGAGTGTAGGGCAGGGTGACTCCCAAGCCTCTGACTTGGGGACGTGGACGGATAGCTTGACTCCTGGAGGACCAGGTCCTTTCTGTTTGTGGGGGAGGAGGATAGGCAGAGACACTGAATTTGAAGCATTTGGGAGATCACAGCGCTGGTATTGAGAAGGCTGTAAGGTGTATGAGTCTGGAGTTCAGAAGTGAGGTTTGGGCAAGAGTAGGGAGTCATTGGCATAAAGATGGCATTTGGAAAGGCGAGTGTGTGCCCCTGGGGGGAGCTTGTAGACTGATAAGGAGACTGGGTATATTTGAATGGCTTGGTGAGTGGGGGTGGTCTGTGGTAAAGGGTCCAGAGTCTGGGGAGAGAACCCAGAGCCCTTTAAGCCCAAGGGAATAGGCAGCAGGCTGCCGAGAGAGGACTGGAACGGCCCCATAAATTTACGGTGAGGGTTCTGGGAGAACTGGACAACACACTTTCACTTGATGTGGAGTGTGGAGCCGGTGGTGGTACAGATGACAAACCACTGTGAGGTGGGGGGCAGGGGGACCACAGGGAGCAGGCATTGCAAATCCAGGTTTGTGACCAGGAGACTGAGAGTGTGACATTGGGGGCAGGGAGTGGAGTTAAAAAAAGGTTTATTCATACCTTTTTTAAATATAGAGGAGTCTTGAGTATGCTTTAATGTGACAGTCTTGAGCCTGTGAGGAAGGGGAGATGCAGCAGAGGGCAGGGAACTGGTCAAGATCCTACGGAAGGCAGGCGGTGTGGGCTGCACTCCCTCCTCCGTTGTAACAGGAAGCACCAGGGATGCTGGGAAGTGTGGATAAAGGGGACTAGTCAGTGGGAGATTAAAAAGGGTGTTTACAAAGCAAAACTATTCACTGGTTGATGAAAATAAATGTGTTACACCTTCACATGGTGTTCATGTAGGGGGGAGGTGGGGCGGGTGCCCCTGGCCAGCACAGCCCTACTCCGAGGAGGAGATGGGGAGGGGCTGCATGCCAGCTGCCCCATGCGTGGGTTGCGGGGATGGGGGGAAGCTGGATGCGGGATCTTAGGGGTAAGAAGTCATTGGACGAACTAGGAGAGTGGTTAATTCGGTGCAGTTGAAATAAAAGGCTTTTCTCAGTATCATGCGTGTTTAAGAGGGTAATAATTGGAGAATTGGATTTTTGTTTTCTTGTGGACCAATTCGTAACCATTATTTTAATGCCTGAAAAGACCACAGATAAGGTACCAAAGAGCAGTTAGGTTGCAAGCAAATGCTCCCCAGCAGGAAGCGACGCTGCCCAGGAGAGGTTGACTCTCCTTTGCAAAGGTCGGGTACTAAAATGACACACCTCATTGACTGGGGTATTTACAGTAGGAAGGTGACCTAATTAGAACAAATGGTAACTTCAGAAAGTTTCTAGTCCTCCGATGACAGGGTCAGTGCCTCAAATTACTTCCCTTTACTTGACTGAAACGGATTCGTTCTGACTTATTACCAGAGTTAATTGGAGATAAACAGAAGTTGTATCACAGGGATGGCTTTCGTGTCACCTTTTCTGTCCCTGTCTCAAGGAGGATATTTTAAAAAAGTAATCCTTAGTTGACGACACCATCTCTTCCGTTTGTCCTCTTCTTAACCACATCTTCACCAAATGGATCATATCTTACCTTGTAAGAGCTTCCTTCTGGTTGCACGTCCTTGTTCTCGTCATTCCCAATTGCTCCAGTAAGCTGTCGGTTCAGAATTCCGTAAATGACTCGTTCCCTGTGCCAGGCTGGATGGGATCTATTTCCGGGATTTCCCCACGGTCTGTTTTTCTAATGGGTCTACGGTCCTAGAGGATGCAGTGGCTTCTTTTAGGATGTTTTATTTTATTTTATTTTTTTAAGATTTTATTTATTTGAGAGTGTAAGGGAGCATGAACCGGGAGAAGGGGGACCGGAAGAGGGGGAAGCAGACTCCCTACTGAGCAAGGAGCCCAACTTGGGGCAGGACCCTGGGACCGTGATCTAAGCCAAAGGCTGATGCTTAATCCACTGAGCCACCCAGGTGCCCCTCCTTTCAGATGTTGTAGAAGAACATTAAAATCCTGGAATTGATCAGCAGCTCATGTGGTATCTAAAGACTCCTCTCCATCATCCTTGGATATTTTCTTTGTTTCCTGCTGTTTGGTGTTTTATCAATCTAATGCCAGTTTCCCTCTCCACTTACAGCTCTCCTGCACTGGCTGTTAACCTTTGATACAGAACTCTGTCAAGTGGTTTCTGAAATTCCAGGATCGCTGGCACTCCTTTTATTAAACTCATCAGCGCTGTCCTCTGAGGGGATCGCTGCTTGCCGTGTGGGAATGACTTGCCGGGTCTGAAAGCGTGTTAGTGGTGTCTGGCCAAAACGTGCTCCACAAGTTATCAAACGAGGGCCGTCATTTTCACTGGTTACGTGGCTTTTGAATTGTGAGTCTACAGTGAGATCCCAGGATGGCGGTAGAAGTTGATGACAAAAATGACCACCCAAGAGCAGATCAGACGTAGGGTTCTAAGATTCATTAACTGTATTGTTTCTCATTGCCCTTAGACATCTGCTAAGCTCACTAGATCTTAGTACATAATACACTTTGCACGTTGTCAGTGCAGCCAACAGAGCAAAAAAATTACTGAATCTGTGTAAATCCTTATATAGTTGTTGTTGTCATTATATCAAAATCAGAACGGCTTCCACAGTTGGCTCCCAACTGTGTCCCAGTCACTGTGCTAACAACTTCGTATACATTAGCTCATTTAATCACCTCAGCAGAGACTTTTTCGAGTGTCTCTGTTCCAGGAACGAGGGACGTTACGCTCACTCTTCTCCAGGAGCTTACAGTGTAATAGGAGACCCCAGCAAGCAAATCAGAAGTCCCATTAGAGCATGATACTGCTGGGATGCCTTAAGAAAAGGGACCAATTTGGGGGCAATTTTCAGTAGGTTGTCTTTCCACAGAAACACAGTGTCCCACAGTGTGGAGAAAGCGTAGCCAAGCCTGAAAGCCACCTAGGCCCAGTGCGGGGAAGGGGCGGTGCAGTCGCCAGCCGGAGAGGACTTGTGAGGGCTGGGGTGCCCTCTCTCCGGTGTACTCTTGTGCCGGGTGGCAGTGAGGACAGAGGAGACGTTTCAGGGCTGGCCAGAGGGTAGGGAAATCTCTACTTTGGCAGGCCCCACTAGTGCAGAGCGGTAGCTGTGGCCAGGCATGGACCCTGCTGTCTTGGCTGATGGCCATCCTGCCTTCCCGCTGGGTGGCATCTGGATCCTTATGCAGATGATAGGCACCTTGGGATTGTTGAGAATTCAGGACTGGGACTCCCAAGGCAAACAGAAAGCACTCCTCTTTTTCAGACATACAGACAATAAAAGCCAGACACCTCTTGCATGTCAGGCATGGCATTTGGTGCCTAAATTCAGCGTGCCGTTAGGAAGTCGCATGAGTCAGCTTCATGGAGGGAGCTTTAACGGTGGAGGCGTCGGCCTGGAGAGCAAAGAATCACTCTCGAGTGCTTGCCAGGATGAGAGGCAGGTGCCTATGGGGCAAGGATCCCTGACACTAGCATGTGCAGGTGCCATGCAGGTGCGGGGCCCATTTGAGGGAGTTAGAGAGGTCTTTCCCTAGGAGATGACATCTAAGACCTGAAAAATAAATGGGTGAGGAGGGGAGAGGGTGCGGGGGAGAGGTAGGGGGGAAAGAGTTGACTGTTGAGGTACAGCAAAATCTGCTCCAAGAATGGGAAATCTTTCCATTTGCCTAGAAGGGATAGGAGGGAGAGAGCGAGGCTGTTGAGATACTACTGCATTAGGGTTTGCCTCTATGTTGACATTTGCACCTGCGGAGCTCCTGGCTGAGGCCAGGCAGAGGCACAAACCGTCATCTTGTTCTTCACTGCCACAAAGCCCCCCTGCAAGTTAAAAAGAAAATGCAGTTTCATCTGAGGTAGTAAACTCTTTTATTAAATCTCAACTCTGAGGACACATCTTTTTATGATGCATGGCAAAATGGGAAGTACATATAATGCACTTCTCCACCCAGCACAATAGGCTAGTTTCTCTGGGAAAAGCACAGTGGTTTGACTCACAAGCTGAACTGTCCACTCTAAGGGGGCAGCATTTCAAAAGAATGACCTATAAACATGATTACCCAGACTCAGGTGTTTGGTACCCATATTCTAAAGGAAAAATAGAGGAAGTTTCTATTTTTTATGTTAAAAATTCAAGCTTTCAAGCCAAAATTAGGGTTTTAGAAAACTTGTGTGACCACAGAGGCTGGACTTTTCTGATGAGCTTGGTAGTGACCTTAATAGTGATATTTTGACAAATGTATCAACATCTGGAAGCTCTACCTAACTCAGTGAAGTAGAATGTTCCAGAAGACTGTGGGTGAAGTTACATACATAACTCACGTTACACATATTACTCAGACATAGTGAAAAGAGCTCAAGTATAAGTTAGACCAGTGGATTTAACAGAGTAAGAAAATCTCATTGATAGGATTCCAGATTTCACGTTGCAACCCTTAAGGAATGACTCCTTGTTGAGTTTTGGTGTTGTATCATAGCAAGTGTGATAATGATATTGTGGTTTTGATGGGATGAATGTCCTTTTTCTTCAAAGCATCATAAGGTATGTAGGAGTGAAATGTCACATTTCAAATGGTTTGGCCAAGGAAAAAATACACTTATGTAAAAGAGGGGGCCCAGGGGCGCCTGGGTGGCTCAGTGGGTTAAGCCTCTGCCTTCAGCTCTGGTCATGTTCTCAGGGTCCTGGGATCGAGCCCCACATCGGGCTCTCTGATCCAGGGGGAGCCTCCTTCCCTTCCTGTCTCTCTGCCTGCCTCTCTGCCTGCTTGTGATCTCTGTCTGTCAAATAAATAAATAAAATCTTAAAAAAAAAAAAAAGAGGGGGCCCATGTGCTAAAAAAATTAACACTTGGTAAATCTAGGTGAATGGTCTACATGTGTAGATATTCACTATACTATTTTTTAAAATTTGTTCAAACATTGTACTATTTTTATTTTATTTTTTTTTAAGATTTTATTTATTTGACAGAGAGGTAGAGCCAGAGAACACAAGGGAAGGGGGCCGGGGGGAGGGAGGGTAGGGAATGGAGAGAGAAGCAGGCTCCCCCCTGAGCAGAGAGCCCGACGGGGGGCTTGATCCCAAGACCCTGGGATCATGACCTGAGCCAAAGGCAGCAGCTTAACCATCGAGCCACCCAGGTGCCCCCCGAAGATTGTATTAGTTTTTAAAACTACTATAACTGAAATTTTTTCAAAATAAAATGTGGAAAAATGAGTCGATAAAAATAAATCAAAGTTCAGAGAATCTCCTTAGAACATAGAACAGAAAAATAAGTGGAAGTTGAGGTAAAAAAAATTTAAAAAGTGATCAGTCTAGGAAGTCTAACATCCGATTAGTATGAACATTACAGAGAGCAAGCCCACTGAAAGGAAAGGTGTTATCAATAGAATAAAAAAAAATCCCAGAACTGACAATGAATCTTCAGATCAAATACCCATAGGAAGGGCCCAGCCTGGTGGTGGCACAAAAACCACTTCAAGGCATAGTATCCTGAAATGCAGAATGCCAGAGATAAAGAATCCTAACAACTTCCGGACAGAAAAATCATCACCTATAAAGGCCAAGGAATGAGAACAACCTTGGTCTTTGGATCAGCAACACAATGAAGCAATATCTTCAAGACTGTGAGTGAAAATGATTCCCAGCCTAAAGTTCTACTTCCTGTTAATGATCAACTAGATACGGAGACATCTTCAAATATGGAAGGATGTAAAAGTTTAACTGCCCGTGTCCTCTTTCTCATGAAGCTAAGAAAGGGAGGTGCTCTATCTGGACGAGAGTAAATAAGGAGTGCATGGGATCCAGGTAAATACCCAGCAGAAGAAAAAGGCCAAGGGGTCTCCCATGCTGATGAAAGCAATCCCAGAATGGTAGCTGTAGAGTAGGCCTAGAAAATACACCATCCAGGTGGGAGCAAAACACTGAAGATGGATAAGCGAGAATATCCAAGAAAAAACTTGGATCCAAGAGCAATACATATCACTGCATTGAAAGAGTTCTAGACTTCTGCAGGAGAGTATAGCAATTAATTCATGATCAACACAAAATAGTATAAAGAAATTTAACCATAGTGCCTTGCAGGGCTCAACTCTAAACAGTGTTAAAACAGTCAAAACAACACCAACAGTGAATATTGATTTTACCAAAAACTGTAGTATAACTCCACTGGAAGAATGAAAAGAATGTTGTGTTGATGATCAGGGAGGGCTGCAGAGAAGGAAGAGGCAGAGATCAGTCCATGGGTAATGTCTGAAATTGGAAAGCGTGCCTTTTAAAATTACAGAAGAAATTTGGAAACCAGCCGAGAGTTGAAGTGTTTTTCTCTGGGATGGGGACCTCAGCCTGGAAAGAAGGGGGTGTGGGATGGGCTTCTGAGTTTTCACCTGAAGTCTTGGAGAATGATTTAGACAATGTACAGATACTCTGTAAATAAAAATTTTAGGACAGGGGAAACCCAGAGACCAATAGGATGGACTTGATGAACTGCAGAAACAAATGTTGCAGAATTCTCGAGTGAAAGAGTTGAAATAGGGATTTGTAAGCAGATTGGTCCACATTTAAGATTCCCTAACATAAAGAGGGGATAAAGGCCAGAGAATGGCCTTGAGAGCAGATGAATAGGGAGAGTCTGCAATTAGGTCAAAGAATTGAAAGGCTAAGGTTCCATCTGACCACCAAGTGCATTGCTAGTTGCCTACAACAATGGCAGGACTTGGGGGACCAGGCAGACAGCAGTGCAGTCGGTCTTCCTTCTGGAATCCCACAGTCAGTCAGTAGAGGGACTCGGACTCTGCTACTTCCATCCAACCTGTGACAGGACATCTTTAGACTTTTCCCTCCACATAAATGAAACATGAGTCTTTTTCTCTCTAATTAAAAAATAATTGGAATAAACCATTGTCACTTTGGCGGTGTCACTCATTGCCTTGGTCTGAAGGAACTAGCCGGATGTTGGGGGTACAGTCCCCTCTTTCTGAGTGTATTGCATATGCAGGATTTCTAAGCCATTCAAAATCCTTTTTAGCCTGCCTACTGGGATTCTAGCCACAGAAGAGAAGATAAAAATCTTGGGTCCGTGAGCCTTTGCCCCATCCCCTCTGCTCCTTCTTGGAAATGGGGAAGGCCCTGAAGCAACTCTAGCTTGTTACTGTATGTGTCCGCAGTTGCTTATTTGCTGACTGACTGGCCCTGGCCACTGGGAAGGTTGTCATGGTGTCAGGAGGTGACTGGGTGGTTTTTGGTTGGGAGGTGGACTCTGGGTTGAGATGTTCTAGTACCGCCGTGGCCTGTCATCGCCTGTGAGACACACCATCACGTTGCCACCTCCTCTGACTGATGCCCGCGGCGGAGCCAAACGCTCACATAATACTTAGGGTGCGCCTCTTAGAGACTGCCTTGTGTTCTGTGCTGTAGATGTTTTCAGAGAAGTTTTCCAACTGTTTTAGAGAACACAACATATTCTCATGTGCATTTCTGCAGCTCCAAACGTAATATCTGGCATGGGTGGATTGATGACTAGAAATAAGAGAGGTATTTGATTGATGTTAAAGTTCTAGAGAAATTTTGTTATAAAAATATTAAACAGGGGCACCCAGGTGACTCATTTGGTTAAGCGTCTGACTCTTGACCTCCGCTCAGGTTTTGTCCTCGGGGTCATGAGTTCAAGCCCCACATCAGGTTCCAAGCTGGATGTGGAGCCTACTTAATAATAACAATAATAATAAAAATATTAAATGTGGTATTTTGTGTTTACTACTTCTAGCTGGTGAAGTTGCCAAACGACTGAATTCCAAGTCAGAGGTCGGGTAGGGATACTAGTAAAAAGTCTCTTCAGTACCCCCCACTCCCAATCTAGCTAAGTCATTTCTTTTCCTTGTTTTAAGAGGAAAAATCCATACTACCAAAACTTATAATCCATGCAAATTCATACAGGTTGACTCTCCCCAAGAGTGGAAGTATGGTTCAGTGGAACACTAAAATCAGTGATCTGCAGGCAGATAGTTTGACCCAGGCACCTTTGGCCTTAGGCGTGCCCTGTTCTCTTCCTTGGGAGGCTAGGCCCCTGGCCTCCAAGGAAGAACCTCTGTGTCTGGAACCCTGACCCCACGCAGGTTTAGCTGAGCTCCCACAGGGGGACTAAAAGACACAACGTATGTGATGAGGAAGGGGTGGCCCGTGATTAGCTTTCTGAGAACAACTGAAGCTTCCCGATGCTGCCTTACTGATCTGCTTGAAGAGGAAGAGGATTCTGACTTTGAAGTGTTCTGTCCTAGTCCCGCAGGTGGCAGTTCCAGGAGCCAAGCTCATGCCGTCAATATCTGACGCTGTTGCTGAGAACAGTACCATTCACCATAACCTTTACTCTTACCTGCGAATGTTCTGGAGGCTGGGAAGGACAGAGACCTGTGTTCCAGTAGCCAGACTAGGCATGTACCTGGACTGAGCACAGACCTGTTTGTGCAGGAGCGGGGAGACAGGAGCCATGACTTAGAAGTCAAGCTGAGGCCAATGGCCAGACACAGCAGGGGTGCTGGGGATGAAAGCTGGGTTGGGAGTTAGAGTCAGGAGGTTTGGGGTCTGTGTGTGCCACAGGTGCCTTTTGGGGGACCCTGGCTTGGAAGTGGGTGGCAGGGTTCTCTACCTCTCATTGCTTGCCTCTCACTGCCCTTCACTCTTCTTGCTGACTCAATTTCATCTTTAGAATTATTTCTAAAGTCAGAAAGTGATTGGACAGGCAGACTGCCTGGAGTACCAGATTATAAAGAACGCGAACTCCTTGGGAGTTGCCTTGGGAGACATCCTTATCACTTCCCTCAGAAAGTAGAGAAACCAACTCGTAAGGACATCTTTTCTCTTCTAACGCAGTGCATGAAGTTATAATTTGTATTGGTAGGAATTACCTGGATTTCTCTTCTGCATCTCACCTTTTGGACCCAGGCAAGGGGTTTGCACAGTAGAGGCAGAAGGAGATCCAGAAAGGAATTCATTTGTTCCAAGTGCTGGGAGCAACACACTTGCAGGCTGGGCAGGGTCGCGTTAGTGTGGGAAGGCTGGGGCGAGCCCACTAGGCAGCTTAGGGCAGGTCCCCGGAAGAGCTTACAGAGAGTAAGTGGAAAAGAGCAGGAATTGAAGCAGCAGATGGACTGTGGTTCCTAGGAAGTTTGGCACTTCGATGATGAAGGAAAGACTGGTGGTGGTTTTAGGATGGAAGGGGGCAAAAATGTGGTCAGGGGTGAAGTTAATAAGCCAGTGGTAGGGAAGCACCAAGTACTTAGAAGTGCCAAGAGGAGGGCTCAGAGTGAGCGTTATTGATAATGAGTAGGACGCCAGCAAAAATATCAGGTTTATTTAGTTTTTCTCTTGAGGAACATACCAATCTTCTGAATGACAAATAAAGACCTCATGCAGCAGTAATGTTTAATGACTCCTTTATAAGGCTTGTCCTAATGTCAGTATGATGTAATTCAGTGAAACTCATAGATCCCAAATTAGGATCCACTGGGAAGTAAGTTCCTAAATTAATTGGGATGCAGAGCCAGAATGTTTGTCTTATTTTCTCACCTTAGATCAGGGCCTAGGGAAGTCAGCCAGCCAAGATGGGAGTCTGCTACCAGGAGGCACGGAGCTCGGGGTGGGGAGGGTAGGGGAGCCTAGAAGGTATTGAGCCTGATGCTGTGACTTTGACAGGTGCCAGGGATGAGTTTGGGACAAGAGTGATGCTGTTTTCTTCTCTGAGTTCATTTTTGGATATTGATGGCACTCACCAGTGGCATTGACTGGGTTTGGGGTGTATTTTTTTAAATACCCACACATGATGACATGCCCATGTGTGCTGCTTTCAGCAAACTCTCCTTATTTTCAGCTTCTCTTCCCAGTTCTCCTGAGCATGTCCAGTGGGATGAATTTGATCAGGCATTTTCTTTTTGGTTTGTCCTCTTGGTAGGAAGAAAGTTAAGTCTGTGTTTCCCAAAAGGAACTGAACTTGGAGTCAGTTGCATTTATCTATCAAGGGTGCTTTGGAGGGAGCTGGTGGATTTGGCAATCCCCTGAAGTTCTGAAGAGGGATATGCAACTTTTTTTGGTGGAACATTTATTAATATATATTTTCCGTCTGTAAGACATTGAGACTCTGAGGGACACTGGAACAGCATTTTGAAGTTCAGTATTTGATTCGTGGGGGAGAAAGTTGGGAGAGTAGACTTGGTTGGGGGCAGGGTCGGTGGGGACAACCTTGAGAATGTGATGAATGCTACACAGAGGGGCTCCTCTCAGACCTCTCCTCCCACCTGTAGTGTATCAGTGAGCTGGGAGAGGAGCTGGGGTACATGGGCCAAGACAGGGTGACCCTTTGGCTTCCCAGCTGGGGGAGAGATGGTCAAGGAGATGACCGGTGTGGTGCTGTGTGACCTGCTTTGACAGAGGAGCTCATGACTCAAGATAATGGCATGGGGTCAGTGCTCTTCTTGGACATCTTCCTTTTCCTGATTTTCTTTATCTTTTCAAGATGCTAGGAATTTTAGTAATTGTTTTACTTAAACCTGTCCTTTTGAAAATATTGATTTGCCAATCTTAGAGTTGTTGAGTAGTTTGAGCGAAAGAGGTGTCAATAATTAATATGTGCTGTTCGCTTCACTTCCTGAGGCCAGAACATCTCATTCATAAAAGGCATAATAGTGATTATATCCGTGTCATTGTCTCACTTGGTAATCTAGATGATGCTAAAATAGATCTTCATCAGTTTTATTTTGAGCCTTGGCAGTTGTAATTGTTCTTATCCTCAGAGGAATATTTAGTCAATAGTAAATCTAAGGTGATAGACTTTGATGTGTCTTGCATGCTAAACCCTTTTCTTGGAGCATAAAGGGTTTTCAGGAGAGGGCATTTGAGGATAGAAACCTCCCATATTGTTGCTGTAGCAAAACAGCACACAGAAAAACCAACTGAAGGGAAATGTAGCTGATTACATTGTTAGGGAATACACTTTGGAGTGTTCTATTCACACAGATTTTGGGTTTCCTCAAATAGTTGGGTGGAAGGAAACAATACTTGTTTTCTAGATTTAAGACTTATTTATAGCTTTTGAAAAACATAAGTTCATGAACCAGGACTAAAGGAACTAGAAACAATACAAGTCAGTCATTGAAAATTTGCATTTGGTGTTCCACGGCAATAATATTTTTAACTAAAGTCTCCATTTCTGGTAGCAGAACACGTGCTTTGAGGAACATTTTATTTGCAAAATTAACTGAGTCTTGAGAAAGACTCAGAGTGTCTAAATGTAGCCCAGTTTTGCACATACAAATTTTAATTAAACTCGCAGTTGCTGAATTACACCTGCCAGGTCTTGTCACTATCACCAGTGGTGTGGAATTTACATCGCTCATGTTCATGGGCATCTGTCAGTAGCTCAAAACCTACATAATGGGGCCGCAAAGTCATGGAGGCACAGTGGCTTCTAGAAACCCTGCCGCTTTATTGGGTCGTCCCCTTTCATGTGGTGACCATACTTTGGAATCTATATCAAGCTCGCGTTAACGTCATAATTGTATTTTTACATGGGAAATACATGTCGACCCTACTTGGGAACTTGCTTCATCTGCCTTCTATTTTTGCAAAACTGCCCCCTCTAAGCTTCCAGGGTAGCATTTAATGTTGCCTCTTTGTTTGATCAGCATTGTGAAAAAATAAAAACAAAACTGTGTGCGGTTGCTTTAACATGCATCTGATAACTCACCTGTCATTTGGTTCGTGGAGGTTCTTGGCAGGGGGGACGGGGTGGGGACCATCCGCGGGTCTTGGAATGGCACTCAGTCACCCTTGCTTGGCCGCAGTGTGCTTTGTTAAGGCTCCTTTCCATTTCGTCTTCTGCCTTCCGAGCCAGTGGTGGAGTTACACTCCGCTCAGTCTTGTTCTCCAGACTCATTTCCAAGTTTATTATAAGAGTATATTGAACTACTTGTTCAGCCGGGTGTGAGCTGGTATTGTTGGATAGTTAGGCAGGGCTGTTATTCCGTGAAGTACAAATTCCTATCCAGCGAGACCCACATAGGCGCTTTCGAGCTGCCAACATAGTCGCTCCTAAAGGCAGAGAGTTCACATAATTGGTCTCATTTTTTTCAAATGTATGATTCTCTGTCTTAGTGGCAGTGTCTTGAGTTTTCATACATTTGATGGTAGTTTTTCAATGAACACTGGTAGGCAGTTACAAACCAATTGTAATTGCATTCATTTTCATCTCATTCAGAAGGACGAAGGGAACAAAACTCTGCAGGCAGGGGCTGTGTTCAGAGCTCCATTGCTATCGGGATTCCTGTCATCAGGGCTCAGTTTCCAGCTCCTCTGAAAAAGCTAATTCTGTTTCTTGAGGCATTTACTTCCCCGGCAGACATCTGGCTCCTTGCCAAGAGCTGTTGACAATTATTGCTTCTCCTGAGGCTGATTAACATGCATTGTTACAAGGTCCCTAAGAATAATTTTGCTTACCTATATAATAATTTAAGAATTTAATCATTTCCAAACATGTCCTAAGTTATTTAGTCCTTTGTCAGCATCTCAATTCAGGTCTAGAAGGTTTTTTTTTCCCTTTCCTTTTTTTTTTTTTTTTAAAGCATTCTTTGAGGGCACAATAGTGTGTTAAAAACATTAAGGAGGCGCCTGGGTGGCTTAGTTGGTTAAGCGTCTGCCTTCAGCTCAGGTCATGATCTCAGGGTCCTAGGATGGAGTACCGCATCAGGCTCTTTGCTCAGCAGGGAGTGTGCTTCTACCTTTCCCCCTGCCTCTCATGAATAGATAAATAAAATCTTTTAATAAATAAATACGTTAAGGAAAGTGTTTCCAAGTAGGTTGATTTTCTAATAATAGAATTCTTTACATTCTTGTGCTGCTTAAGAACTTCACAGGCATCTCATCTGATGGCCATAATAGTCCCGTGAGGCAAATTGAAGTAGTATGTATCCCCTTTTCACAGAGAAGGAAACTGAGGCCTTGGGAAGGCAGGGGTTTGCGTGGGTCCACATAGCTCGTCAGCATTGTCGGCGGGTCTGCCCCGGGAACTCGACCCACAAGGTCAGTGTGATGTGGTCGTCGGAGGACAGCTCCTCTGGCTTTGAAGGGAGGGCAGCGCATGTGACCAGAGGCCCCCTAGCCACCCCTTTCTGAAGGACATCCAGGGAGGGCTCATTCTCTCCTCTACCTCACCGCACCAGGGAGCCTTTCAAACAGGCCATTTTTGGTACTTGTATGAAACCAGACATTTGACAGTCTCTTCTTCTCTACACTGAACACTATACCCATACTACCACAGGAGACAAACAAACCCTAAAATGCGTGTGATAGAAAAAGGCACCTTATTTTTATTGTTTAACCTTTGAGATGTTAACATTTTGTCAGGCATCTGGTCCTTTCTGTCATCATTATTTTGATCCATTGTGGCATTATTGCTCCTTGGCTTGTTTGCCTTCCCTGTGGCCTGCCCTTTGCCGGGGCTTATGATCGCACGTGTCTGTGGGGGAGACATGGTCTGTAGGCTCACCCTCCTGCTTGGCTGGCCAGCACAGACGACCACTGCCAGGCAAGCACTTTTGGGAGCACGCCTCACACAGTAGCTCCTGTCATTGCTCCCAGATCCGCTCCCAGTGGGTACTCGAGCCAGGCCTGTGTCAGAGGTGAGAAGTGACAACGCAGCGTGGGAGCCCTGTGTAGTCACACTCTGTGGCCAGTGGTCTCCTGTATGCCCACACAGGTTCTGTGCCTGCCTTTGACTGTTTCAGTAGCTGTGCCCTCTCATTGCCTAGGACATGTCCTTTCAGAGAAGGGAAGCGGGGTTATTTTTGGGGGGGGGGTTGTTTTTTAATAGCTGAGTAGCTTTTGCACTTAAAAGATTTTAATCTTGTTTTTCTGTTCTGATATTCAGTCAAGCAAAATTAGTCTAGTGTTTATAAGGGAAGAAGTTCACTTTCTTACTTTTATGGTGGTAGAGCAGGGCAGTGACTCCAGGTGGATCTTGTGATAATAAAAATGATGGGTGTGGAAACCCACATTGCTACTTCTTTAATTGTTACCATTTGGACACACTGGAGGACGGTATAGAAACCTTCTGTTGCATGGAAGTTAATGATTTGTGCCAAATTTTAAGGCTAATTTATTGCTGCCTACTCTTCTACCTCCCAGATGTTCTCCTTTATTATTCCCGAGAGATGGAAATGTTATTCTGCTTTGTCTTGTGGGTAATACATTTAGAAAATCAGATCCAAGACACAGGTTGGGGGCGGTGGAGGGGGGCAAGAACATGGGTGGGGAGAAGGAGGAGAGAGGGAGAGAGGATTTGATTTGCCAAGAAGATTACAAACTTAAAGCTATGGAAAGTGATTGCCATGTCTGTAGGGAGCACTGTGGTTCACAGACCCGGAAGATTTGGTCAACATGAAATGTGACAGAGTTCTCAAAGTGAGGCAAGAAGCCGCAGGTAACATTCTGGCACTGCGCATGCCTTGACTTCCTACAGGGTCCCATCCCTGGGCTTTCTTGGCCGTGGCCAAGTCGATTTCCTCTTCTCTTCCTTCACCTTCTTTTCCTACAAAGTTGGGTTGCCTTCACACCCAGGCCACATTAAGTTTCCTCGTCTGTTAATTCCTAGGTTTCTTTTCTCACTACTGTCGACTTGCCTAAAGTTGATGGTTTTCAACTCAGCGTTCCAGCTGCTGTTCTGTTTTTGTCCCTACTGTTCTGGCATCCTTCCCTCTCCCAGGAACTGCAAGGTGGTTGGTTTTGCGGCTCAGCACTCAGCTAGGGCAGCCTTGTCTCCCTTGCCTCAGCGGCCCCTCCATAAGTCTAGCACTGGCCGGCCAGTCAGGATCAGGAAGGAAGGCGATGAGGGCTTTCTGAGCGGCCAGACCCTCACAGGAGGCTCCTTAGTCCTGCTGCCAGGACTCAAGTGTTGTTTATAGACCATCCTTCACTGACTGATTATCCCATTTCCATTTCTGCAGCCAACTTAAGAGTAGAAAATTAGATGGGGAAAATTGCACTGAGGTTGGTAAACTAAAGAGGTTACATGACATGCGTGCATTTTATTCTGCGAGGCTCATTTATTTCCCCATGTTTACAACTAGCCCCGTTCCACAAAGGATTTGAAACTGCTGACATCCCTACAGAAAGGGTCCCTTGTTACACCTTTAATGGATGGAGGCGCCTTAAAGAAGGTTCTGGATTGAAAAACTCAACGCCGCAGAACAGATAACTTAAGTGTTCTGCTCACACTTTTTTATTGCTCTATTAATGCTTGCCCAGGGAATCCTATCACACGCTGTCCAGGTAAACAGTAAGCAAACGACAGACACAGAGAACTTTCCTGTGTCACCAAACGTGGTTCTTATCTACAGGCTGCAGACATTTAGCTGCAGCTCGTTCCTCACGTCTGCTCTCCTCAGAAGGCACTGAACAAGAGGCCCGAGGCAGATGTGTCCCAGCTGCTGACACGGGGGGCTAGAGCCCACTCACCAGCGCCGGGGCGCCTGCAGTCGGCCACCCCACGGGAATAATGGTTTCACTCCGCAGCTTTAAAGGCAGATGGATCTCATTTGTGCAGAGGCGCACGGGCAGGGGAGTGCTGCGCCGTTTGACACACAGATAACAATCTGGCTGGAAGCTAGTATTTGGGGGGAAAATAACTAAAAACAAAATGATAGTTTTGGAGCAACATATTTATAAGACACAGCATGTGCCTACAGTTTTCTTTTGAAAGAAAATCAGAATTTTCATCCTGTAGAAAACAGCCAGAAACCAAGCCGTACCCACCCGGAGTCCTGGCATGTATGTCGTAGTTGGTGTGAAAGGACAGTACTGTACGGTTTCAACACTACTTGCTGATTTTGCCAAAACTGTAAGATGAAACAGTGTATTTGCTCTTTGGGTTTGAGTTGTTGTTTGTGTTTTGTTTTTTTTTTTTTTTTTTTTTTTTAAAGAACACGGCCATGCAAAGGAGAAGGAGGGAGGGAGAAGTCTGCCCCATGATAGGAGAAGAAATTGGAAATCCAGGCCTCCACATAGTTGGTAGAGCGCCGCCGCCAGGGTGAGGACGAGCTGAAGAAGGCGCATGTGAAACGGCATCCTGTGGGGCCAGCCTTGGCGATGCGAGCTCAGAATCCGGTACAGGTTTCTGGGCAGTATATAGTGGGCACAGTTCAAGTTACACTGCTGATACATTTATTCAGAGTTTGCAGAAAGGCAGAATTCTGTGCCGATAAGAGCCGTGCTGGAGATGGGGTTTATGGAATCCAGTTGCTGAATCAGTCCAACGGCCGGGCCCAGGGTGGTTCTGTGGGCTGGACAGTGGAAGCCCACCTGCGACCGGGACCCTGCTCCAGGCTGGCCACGCCCTCCAGGAAGCCCAGGCTGCCTTCCCAGCCATGCCCTCCCTCCCCCCAACAGACTCCTAATCCCTGCTCTGAGAAAGAGCAAACGCCTGTGGAACACTGAATTTCAGCAACTGAGGCGGAGAGGAAAGGCCCACCTAAGGGGGATCTGGCTCAGAGACCTTAAAAGAAGAAACTCAGGTGACCTGGATAAAGAGGGACAGGGCAGATTAAGGTTAGACCACCAGGCAGACACACGTGTTTCCTTCCAGTGCCCCGATCCCCACCTACCCACAGCACTCAGGGATGGTCATTTCATCTAATTAAACAAATTATGGAAGACTTCTGTTTGCCAGATCCCAAACTGGGATGGATTGTCTGCTCCATCTGAAACTTCTCTAACTGCCAAGTTGATGAGGCCCTTAAGGACTGAAGGGATGAGTCTGAAATGCAAACCCATGGCTGCCCCAGGCCCTCGTTTTGAGTTCCCCCTCCTTTCTCGCTTGTGCAGAAGAGCAGAGGAAGCTCACACTGGAGGAAGCTGTCGCCTCTCGGAAGTCCTCAGTGCATGGAGACGGCCCCATAGATGAGTTTTATAAATAGTTGATGGTGTGACCATTCACATTTGATTTGATTTTAACCACCTTCTGGGTGGTTCTGTCTTCCCTTGAGGCCAGGCATTCTTGCTGCTTTTTTTTTTTTCTTTTTTAATAAAAGAGGGGTAACCATGCTCAACTGATAAATTGTGAAGAGCTTAACCACATGTCCTGATAACACGGGGTGCCTCCAAGGAACTCAGAGTCCCTGGTCCATCCCTCCCACTAAGCCAATGCAGAGCAGGAGTTCATTGACTGCAGTAACAGTTATTTTGTACCAAGGTCTAGTTCCTCTAGGCATGATGATCCTGGGCTGCTTTCCTTTTTCAGTTTTGGACTGCTTTTGAATATTTCTACCTCCTTTATTGTATCTTTTAAAAAATGTTTATCAAACTCCCGCTCTCTTATGCTGGAAGCATTTATGTATGTCACCGCATTTTATCTTCTTAGCAAGATGTCCTTTTCATTAGTTCGCATATGTGTGGCTTAATTAAAGACCATTTTGCAGTTGTGATTTTTTTTTTTCCAATTTCCAACAATCATTTTGCCGGATATGGATCAGAAGCAGGAAGACTTCGTTCTCTTAATTTGTCTAAGGTAGACTTCCCTCCCATTGCTATTAAAAGTATTTGAGTTGCTGAGTAAGGCCAGTGTTGAATGGCATTTTAAAAGGGAAGAAAGAATAAAAACAGCTGATATAGTCAGAGCTTGTCATGTGACCATGAGCCAGGCACTCTTCGAAACCCTTTATTTGTTTACTTGAGGTAAAATTGCTCTATTTGACGTAAAGGGGGAAGGATATACTGATGTAATATTATGGCTTAAAATGAAATATTTTTTATAGGTGATTCAAAAGAATTAGTTTTGATGGAAGAACTCTTTTAGTTGACAACAATAATAGGGGGCCAGGAATCAGAGCCAGCCCCAGTCCATACAAGAGAAAGTGGGGCCCTCTCTGAGCAGATGCTGCCCCACAGCACAAGGGTGGTGAGGGTTGGTTCTTCTATGCCAGATAGAGAAAGGCCTCCCTTTCTTGGGTGGAACAGCCCATCACTGGGGTGTGTGGCTCAGGGAACGGTGCAGGCTGGATTTCAGGCCCTGCTGCTCCCCAGTACATCACACCGCCTAGCCTAACTCTGCCCCTGTGTCTTTGGGGAGGGGCCTGGGAGGGAGCAGGGATGTTAATGGAGAAAAGGCAGGGAGCAAATGTAGGAGAGAGCAGGCCCAGGTGAAAATGATGGATTGTGAAACTGGTCAACAAGCAAAAGAATAATTGCTGGGGCGCCTGGGTGGCTCAGTGGGTTAAGCCACTGCCTTCAGCTCGGGTCATGATCTCAGGGTCCTGGGATCGAGCCCCACATCAGGCTCTCTGCTCAGCAAGGAGCCTGCTTCCTCCTCTCTCTCTGCCTGCTTGTCATCTCTCTCTCTGTCAAAATAAAAAAAAAAAAAAAAGAATTAAAAAAAAAGAAGAAGAATTGCAGGATGAGGTGGAGGAGAATGGCTGTGGCCCACCTCTCCATGAGGCATGTAAGGCAGTTTGGTCCTCCCAGGGACCCTTGTGGCTCATGGCCCCATTCCTATTTAGAGCCTATGGCCAAAACCCAAAGGATGGCTCTGCAAAACCTGGGAAGGTCCTGCTGCTCGTACAGTCACCTTGCCATTGGGAAACCTTGCTTCCTTAACCTTAGATCCTTTCTCTGGTCTGAATTTCTCTAATTGCAGAGCTTAAAAAAGAACATATTGGGAGTGGGGGTGAGGGGGGCAGCTTATTCTTAGGCTCCCAAGGCTTTTAGGAGCAAAGGAATAGACTGGAGGAGTAATGAGAAATGCCTTGATGCATTGGAGCCTTGACAGTCTCTCCCTTGATTAGTAATACGTGGACATCTCCAGAACTAACTGATTCCCTCACACCGAGTTTTCTTCAGCCCTGAGGTGGTGAGAGCTGGCCCTTGGTCTTTGAAGAATGGCCGGCCTCTTCTCCCAGATTAGCCTGTTCTGGGGATTGCAGTTGTGCAGAGAAAGCCCAAAATTGTGGGTTGGATGGAATCCTAATAATAGGAAAGTGAAATATGGAAGCAGTTGTGGATTGCATATGGAGAAAGGAATGTCTTATTGTAAAGGAGCTTATTGATATTTATAAATTGGATGTATACTTTTTTTTTAAGAGCAAGAGAGCTCATGTAGTGGGCAGGCCTGGGGGGAGGCAGAGAGAGAATCTTAAGCAGCCTCCATGTCCCGCATGGATCCTGACATGGGTCTTGATCTCAGGACCCTGAGATCGTGACCTGAGCCAAAATCAGGAGTCAGACACTTAACCGACTTAGCCACCCAGGTGCCCCTTGAATATACATCTTACTTTCCTTTTCAGACTAGAAGATATGTGATTACTTACTAATTTCATTGAGGACCAGATGCAGATTTTAATTCCACATTTAGTAACTTCCCAAAGTTACAGAAGGATGAAAGAAATCACAGTAGGGTTTTTATTCTTTTTTCATGTTTGAAAGCTATCCTAATTTCACAAGAACTGAGTGCTATTTGCTAAAATTCCAGAAAGAGATTAATTTGCCAGTTTGTATCCTATAATACCGGTGTCCCTCCACCCACCTCCCATGGCAAATGTCAATGTATGACAATGGTGAGATCAGTGTACATTAGAGTGTATTTCTGAGGGGGAAAAAGTCTTCATAGTCTGCAAAATAAAGGGGTAAAATAAATCGATCTTCTGTGGAAATGTAGATCAACATGGCTTTTAAAAGGATAAAAGGGGGTTGAGGAATGTATATTACGCTTTAAAAGTTCTGGTTCAGAACTCAAAACAGGTTTGGAATTCAGCAGGTTTGGAAGTATCCAGAAGAATGCATGAGTAGCATAGACGTTCATTTAAATGGACTGGTTTCACATAAAGGGCTCCCATGTTCAGTTAGTGGAATACTTCAGTAAAGTGATTTAATATTGCTTTCAAGTGTAGGGACTGGTGACTTAGACTCAGGATCCAGCAGATTCTCTGGCATTCATTTACTTAATCTGCCCCAAATCTCACATCCTACCAGGTGGTGACTACTATTTGATGTGCTCTATAGTTTTTAAGTTGGAATCTCCTAACTTGGCAAGCCCACTGCTATCTTGCCCTCTAGTGGCTTTTTAAAAACTCATTAATAGTTCATTCTGAAACAGCTGATAAAGTTGTTGCTCTTGAGAGAGGGTCATCCATTCAAAGTTCAGTTGGGATAGAGTATCATGTGTGCTGTATCTTCCTCTGGCTGTAGAAACCGAGCTCACAAACAAGTTCCACCCACTATAGTGTGTCAGAATTTTGTTCTAATTAAACCACAGAAGCAACTCAGAATCTAGATAATATATTTTATAGAATATATTTATGTGTAATAGTTTCATTTCTGTATGTATAAATGGAATGAGAAGACTTTGCTACATTTGTGAAGGGCTTGTTAGAAGAAGGTGATTTGAAGTGCCTGGGTGGCTCAGTGGGTTAAGGCCTCTGCCTTCAGCTCAAGTCGTGATCCCAGGGTCCTGGGATCGAGCCCCACATTGAGCCCCATATTGAGCCCGGCATTGGGCTCTCTGCTCAGCGGGGAGCCTGCTTCTTCCTCTCTCTCTCTGCCTGCCTCTCTGCCTACTTGTGATCTCTGTCTGTCAAATTAAATAAATACATAAATCTTTAAAAAAAAAAAAAAGAAGAAGGTAATCTTTTTTTGGACTTGGGAGAATGGTGAAAATGTCGGTACATAAAGTATAGTTGATTTAAAGTGTAACAGTGCATGCACGTGCACACTCCTCTCTGTTCACTGTGGCTGCCTTCTCTGGGTACATAATCCTTTCCTAGCGCCAGCCACATTGCTCTGTAATTACTGATCTGCTAGTTGGTGTCTTCCTGGGCACTCTAATTTGAAGGTCTTTGTGTATGCAGATATCTGTATTCTCGGTGTACATGTGCCCAGAGCTTACTTACCATGAGGCCGGGTGCTTAGTACATGGAGAATAAAGAAATGTGCACAAGCATATGGAATCAGTGTCATTGGTAATAGGGACCAATGAGAATGGAGATCTGACCCTAGGAAACAGAATAAGACCTGTCCAGGAGCCCTGAGCAGCCATATGGACTTGGGGACTCCAGCGATCCAGGTTTCATTGGGCATTATGCTGCTATTAATAGAACAGTTTTGAAGCAGGGTAAAGAGGCTAGTTACTCCAGGAATCCAGTTCAAACGAGCACACGTGTGGGAGGAGGTAAGCTCCAGGAGTGGTGCCCTCAAGGCTGCTGGGGCTGGAGGAGGAATCCGCGATGAGAGTGAGACCCTGCATTAAGGCTCACGATGGACCGAGCCTCCCCCTAGAATTCCCTGAATGATGCGAGATGAGGTCTATAATTGACCTGAACTGGACATGCTTCCAGTGAGCTTCTGTGCTACACGTGTGAATGATGGAAGCTGTCCTGGCTGTCCTCCAACAGATGCGGCAGCAAAGTTACTGTGAAGGAAGGAAAAAGAGAAGCAGCTGATGTCACAGCTCCAGACTCTTACCTTCTCAAGAGAGCTTTTGCCTGCCTTGGATCGTTACCACTCTGTTTTTCTTGTCCTAGAGGAGGCTGAAGCTACCAAAGAGCATTGAGGAGAACCTATCCTGAGAAACCTTCTGACTTGGGGCAGCCCCATACCACTTCCCCACACCTGCCTTTCAGTGGTCCAGCATTCTCCTAGGGGAGAAGGGGTGCCTCCTGACTCCCCTCATCCCCATTCCAGGGTTTAGGATCTCTATGCCACGTGGGCACTGAGGCACAGAAAGGTTATGGACCTTGCCCAAGGTTGTTCACCTAATACACCGTGAATCCTGGACTTGAACTCAGTCTGATTTCCGGATCTATGCTTTTAACAGTAGTCTACACTCCTTTGCCAGTGTGGGAACTGACTGCCCTCATCAGGGTTGCCAGGAGAAGACTCAGCATTAAAATCTGCCTCTAACCGAGAAGGTCAGGTGAGCTGAATTAACTCTCATTTCCTCTGCTTATCTGGTGTCGATATGACCCACCCATTTCATCCTTGCTCTGACTCTCTCCAGGTCAGCCTTCCTGCCCCTAGTTCCCAGATTGCTGTGAAGTGAGCACGGTCCTGTGGTAGTACTCCATTCCTTCTGTTTTTCACCCTTGCCCACCTGGCACACCCTGCCCTCCTGATACCCTTGTGTATCAGCCTGGGACCAGCCCACTGTGGCCTCCTTACGCCTGCGGGATGGATCCCTGCTCTCCACCAGACTCCCCTGATTCCAGGATCATTTGAGGCAAAAAGGTACTTTGTTCTTTCCTGATAGCAATTCATGACATAAAAGCGAGGGGAGATGGCATTGTGCTTTTTTCTAACCCACTTGGATGGATTTGGGGCCATATTTTCTAAATAAATATACAGGTAATCATAAGTCCCTAAAATTCTAATCATCACATGTTTATACTAATACTACTTTATGAATTGTTTTTTAACTACCCTCTTCCAGACTTAGATGCACTAACACTCATGTTGAGATGACATTCTCTGTTAACTTCCTAAATGTTCCTTTTAATTCATTTTACTGGGGGAGAAAAAAACCTCTCAGAGGTTCACTATTACAATGGAATGGTATTTCATTTTGCCTGTTTTATTTTTTTTAAGACTTTATTTATTTATTTATTTGACACACAGAGAGATCACAAGTAGGCAGGGCAGCAGAAAGTGGGGGTGGGAGGAAGTAGGCTCCCTGCTGAGCAGAGAGCCCAATGCGAGGCTCTGTCCCAGGACCCTGGGATAGGTTTAACCCACTGAGCCACCAGGCGTCATTTTGCCTGTGTTAGGTATGAGTTGTAAAATCTTAGGATACATTGATGAGTTAAGATATAAAGCTCACTAAATACTAAAGTACCAGCATCTTAAAAGATCATGTTTGGAGAAAATCAAATTTTACAGAGCAGATACATGAAGAGGGATTATTCACACTATAAGATGATTTTTTGCTTTATGAAATAACTCACTACAGTGTTTTGTTTTTTTTTTTTTTAACTAAAAGCCTCCAGGGCTCTAGATGTGATTCCTCTATAAAAACTTAAATGTCTGTGGAAATTTTCATGATGGCAACTGTTCTAAAAATGAAAATGTACCACCTGTCATTAGCTGTATTTTTATTTGTAAACTTTACCTGCAAAGATTTCAGAGGTGCGCCCATCTGGCATTTGTCTCCTGCCATTCTTCTTTTCTATTAAGATCATTATCAGGTTTTCCTTCTTCTATTTTTCTAGTAGTTCAGCCCAGAAACCATTAGCTAGGATGGGGCAAGGCAGCCATCTATGTGGGAAAGCCGGTGTGGCCATGCTGGTCCAACTACGGTGAGGAGGGTGTCTTCCTAGGAGGGTAGCCCATGGAGGAGTTGGCCATCGCCTAGTTTGGGGTGAGGAGAGCAGCCTTGTGTGGGTGTCAGGGACCAAGAGGGGTGAGATGGGTGGCCTGGGGGGAGTGGGGAGTGACAGTATGCCCCATCCAGAGTGTTCAAGCCCACACAGAGTAAGGAGAGTGCCCTAGTGGGACTAGGGGCTCAGTGGCAGCAGTAAGAGATTATATCCATATGAGGGAATTGATTAAATATACAAGTACACTGAGAATGATGAGAGCCAGAAAATTAGAGCAGACGCTATGGTGGTAGCTTGGAATTGGAGATACTGGTAGAAATTCATGAATCTCAATGAATATAGATTTACAGAAACAAGGATAGAGGCATCTGTACAGTCAAGTGCTGTCTCCCTGTGTTCACTGACCCCTGGGAGCAGCAACACACCAGGGCCAATGAGTACACCCAGCAAACAGACCTTGGCTGTTAAATACCGTTCTCCACTGAGAGCAACCAGGGCTCCCTGGAGAAATCCCTGATTCTGATTCTGAGGCCTGGGGAGGGAAAGTACAAGATGAGCCTGAACATTGTGTCATGCAAAAAAAGTAAGGAAGCACTCAGGAATGACACATGTTGGAGGGACTCGGAAGCCAGACTGGCAAGTCTGGACAGTGTAAGCAAGCATCAAATCAAATAGTGAAGCTCCCAAAAGAAACACAGATCTGGTGGGAATGCAAGCTGGTGCAGCCACTTTGGAAAACAGCATGGAGGTTCCTCAAAATGTTGAAAATAGAACTGCCCTATGACCCAGCAATTGCACTATTGGGTATTTACCCTAAAGATACAAACGTAGTGATCCAAAGGGGCACGTGCACCCGAATGTTTATAGCAGCAATGTCCACCATAGCCAAACTATGGAAAGAACCTAGATGTCCATCAACAGATGAATGGATCAAGAAGATGTGGTATATATACACAATGGAATACTATGCAGCCATCAAAAGAAATGAAATCTTGCCATTTGCGACAACATGGATGGAACTAGAGCGTATCATGCTTAGCGAAATAAGTCAGAGAAAGACAACTATCATATGATCTTCCTGATATGAGGAAGTGGTGATGCAACATGGGGGCTTAAGTGGATAGGAGAAGAATAAATGAAACAAGATGGGAATGGGAGGGAGACAAACCATAAGTGACTCTTAATCTCACAAAACAAACTCAGGGTTGCTGGGGGGAGGGGATTTGGGAGAAGGGGGTGGGATTATGGACATTGGGGAGGGTATGTGCTTTGGTGAGTGCTGTGAAGTGTGTAAACCTGGTGATTCACAGACCTGTACCCCTGGGGATAAGAATATATGTTTATAAAAAATTAAAAAAAAAAAAAGAAAAGAAAAGAAACACAGATCCTGGGGTACCTGGGTGGCTCAGTCATTAAGCATCTGCCTTCAGCTCAGGTCATGATCCCAGGGTCCTGGGATCGAGCCCCATATCAGGCTCCCTGTTCCACGGGAAACCTGCTTCTCCCTCTCCCACTCACCCTGCTTGTGTTCCCACTCTCACTGTGTCTCTCTCTGTCAAATTAAATAAATAAAATCTTAAAAAAAATAAATAAACACAAATCCAAACTGTGGAGTGGACCTGTGCCATTACTAGCAACCTAACTAAAGCAGGAAATTTACCTCATTGTCGCTTCTAAGGGTCCAAAATAATCTCTTATTCCTACAGTACAGCTTTTTCATAATTTGTTCTGGATTGAAGGTCTTGTCTTCACTGAACACCGCCCCCCATACCTGAAAAAGGGTTATAAGAAATTTTAGAGATGACAATGTTTGTATGTAAAAAGGTAACATTTTTATTGAAAATTGGCCTTTAAACTTCTGGTTTGACAGAGACACTGTTTTTATGCTTGTTAGTCGTGGTGATTTTCCTTGCTGTGGTCTCTGCCCTCCCTTTCTAGCAGCATGTAACCACTTAGTAATGCCACTCTGGGAATCCATGAGTAGATCCATACTTTTTTGAAGGAAAAAGACTAATAAGCAACTGAAAAAATAGACTTCTGTTCAGTATATCAAAAAAAACCTCTAATTTCTTTCTAAGCATGCCTAATATCTTTTATTTTTCTTTTGTTTGCAATGAATCCTGCTTTTGTAACTAAGTGACTGAAATACTCTGTAATTTTAGGTATTATGGGAAAATACAGAATTTTGCATTTTTAGAAAATTGGACTTAAAGAATTTAATCTACTAAATTTACCTTGAGCTTAGATTTAAAAAAATAAAACCAGTCAGGTCTGAGGGTGTACTTCCAACTAGCAAAATTAGAAATACAGGTGAAGTGGGCAGTGGAAAATGGAGGTGGTTTGGGTGTGGAGAGCCAGTGAATTGGATGGGGGGCCCCACCTCTGGATGGACTGGTTGAGGCATGTTTGCAAGGGCCTTTCCTTGCTCATATTTGCTATCAAGGATAAGAAAGAGGGATTGTCCCAATAGATGACCATGTAAACCTTTTTCTTCCCACCACTTCTTTCCCTTTTCCGAGGGTGTCAGAGAAAATTGAGACAAGACTTCATAAAGTAAACCTGAAAAAAGAAAAAAAAGATAATCCCTAGTTCAAAGTTTGGTACTTAACATTGCTTCCCTACAACCTCCTTAAAAAAAAAAATGAAAACCAGGGCACTTGGGTGGCTCAGTCGTTTTAAGCGTCTGCCTTCTGTTCTGGTCATGATCCCAGAGTCCTGGAATCCAGCCCCGTGTCAGGCTCCCTGCTTGGTGGGAAGCCTGCTTCTCCCTCTCCCACTCCCCTGCTTGTGTTCCCTCTCTCGCTATGTCTGTCTCTGTCAAATAAATAAATAAAAATCTTAAAAAAATAAAATAAGATAAAACCAAAACAACAGCAACAACAACAACAACCAACAAACAAACCTCATGTTGTAATAAATGAAGTGTTACATGCTCCAGGAATAATTAATACCAAGACCTTAAGAAAAAAAATTATTATGATAATTACAGAATCAGAGTATATCCCCCAAAGTTTGGGAACTTTCACAGAAGTCTTCAAAAATTCTTAGAGGAAGACTGAGTCTTGCAGACTTATGGAAGGATGGAAGAGGACTGTTTTTATTTCTTACTGGCATTTTTAATATATAAGCACCTCCCCTGTAGATGAGAGCTTGTCTGCCCAGTTTCCCTGTTGGCTCTTCCCACGTCTGCCTGTAAACCTCAGGGAAAATCATGGAAGGAGAGGCAGCCTCTACCTACATTCAGGCACAAAGGCATATCTTATTTCTGGGGGGTGGGGTTATCTCTGTTGTGTGTTTATTTGATTTGGTTTCATTAGCTTTGCAGTTACAAGGAATCCATTTTAGGAAGTAGTGCGGTAGTCCTTGGTAGTCCTTGGAATTCCGTTCTGCTTCTGTTTTGATGCTGATGGGATTCCACACCCTCACACCTCCTTTAATGCATCTCTCTAGATTTTTAGTGGGATATTGGAAGAGGTTGCACTGGGAGCTGTAGCTGGATCACCTTTTACACTTGAACATCTTGACAGGTGTGAAGCTCTAGTTGAACATTTGTTCCCATGTGTAATGCATCAAACAGAGTCTAATAAACCTACTTTTATTCATCCCTCTGACTCCTTACCCTCGACTTTGAGACTAACAGTAACAGTAGTGTTTGGATCATGACAAACCTTTATAGAAAAGGAGGCCATCCTGGGTCCTGTGTTTCTAGCAGCATCGGATACCTTTTTATATGAGTTCATTGAAACCAGCGGAACAAGAAGATGCCGTCCTTTGGTCCTCCTGCCTGACACGTGTTCTATAAATGCACATTAGCACCAAAGTGTGAAGCTAAGAAAAGAACACTGAACTCCACTGAGAGTCAAAGAAAAAAGAATATGGATGCTTGGTTATTTTAAACCTTGGATAACCTCTCCATTTTGTAGTGAAACTTCCCAGTGTTTAATTTTGACTTATTCCCACATCCAATCAGCTGAAGACTCTTTGACTTGGAACCCATACTGCTAGGACTGTTTCCTGTCTTTTCCTCCATTGCTTTTTTGCAGTGAAAGAGGCACACAGGTTTAGGGACAGCGTTCCTTTTCCCAGGGGGCCATGTCTGCTGCAGAATCCATGTATTGCCTTGACAAATGTTGGGTTCATTGAGATTTTTTTCAAAGGAACTCTTCTGTGAGGTTGATAGAATTAAATTTTTTGAGTTCATAAATCTGACCACTTTTACCTCTGCAACTGTGTTTCAAAATAAGAAAACTCGGGACGCCTGGATGGCTCAGTTGGTTGAGCAGCTGCCTTCGGCTCAGGTCATGATCCCAGTGTCCTGGGTTCGAGTCCCACATCGGGCTCCTTGCTCAGTGGGGAGCCTGCTTCTCCCTCTGCCTCTACCTGCCATTCTGTCTGCCTGTGCTCGCTCTCTCCCCCTCTCTCTCTCTGATAAATAAATAAAACCTTTTAAAAAAAAATAAGCATACTTAGGGGTTGACTTAAAAGGCATTTCCATAGGCTTGTGTGTACAAGTACTCAGCACTGTTCTAGCTTTAGCTCATTGTGCAGAGATGAGCTGTAGTCTAACTAAGATCAGGAAGAGACTTTTTCTCAGGGTTTAATTATGATTCATGTGTTTTCTACAGCAGCTCCAATAGTGAGATGCTTCTGAAGAGCGAATGAGATTTCAGCTTATCCGGAATCCCAGGCAGCTTTGGATACTGTGTGTGGGGTGCATGTTTATACATGTCTTCTGTCTCCCTTCTGGTTTTGATAAATGCGGTAGCTAAGGCTTGTACAGTTCTCTCGGTGGTTTTTGCTGGCTTTTACTCATGGTATTCTGCTTTTGCATATATTTTTGTTTTATTTTTACTGTGAGTTCATGTTTCTTAGATTTTTATGCAGAAGTCTCTGCAACTGGAGTTGAGGGTGAGTTCCTCTACAGAGGAACTGGGTTCACTTTCTATTCCTGGGAGCCCCATAAATTCAGCTCTCAATGAGAGTTTTTTCTGGCCACAGACTTGCATCAGGTCTGGCTTGTGGTTCTGAATTCTTAGGGGTGCGGGGATCTTCCCCCTTCACTTGGAATCGAAATTTGAACGCGGTGATTGTATTTGCATTCGTGAGATGTCCAGTTCCAGTTCTCCCAAACACAGAGGTCATGGTCCTTTGCGGGTATGTCCAATTAGATGTTCCACTTTCAGTGGGCCCTGAGTTGTTTCTTTCTTTCTTATTTTTTTTTTCCTGCCTGTAACCACCAAGAGACTGTACAAATAAAAGCTGGAGTCCCTCCAGAACAGCAAATGCCCCCAAAGCAAATGTCACTTGGACTCCCCTGCTTACCTCTCGTGATTTCCGCCTTCACTTAATTTTGGCTTCTAATATTCCTTACTCATCAGCTGGCTCCTATCTGGCTGTTTATTTTTAATATTTTAGCCAATATTTTTAGTTTTTCAGTGAGGCTAGGTCAGAGAACCTACTTGGGCAGACCCTCTCAGAAATGGAAGTCCTCGGTTCTTAAGACTGCTTTAAACCTTTCTCTGTTTAGCCGACTTTTTCCCACAAGGGCCCTTTTAATTCTGTAAAAAATCCCTTTTAATTCTGTAAAAGGGATGCAAGGAGACGTCCAGACCCCACTTAAATATCCGGTGTTCACTGCTGGTGCAGAATCCCATTCTGGTCAGACAGCTGTGATTTCTAGATCTTTTTTTCTTACACGGAACTACATTCTAGCTCCCTTTCATTCTCCTGGTTGTTTGAGGTTCTTGGTAAGCCTCTCCTTCCCGTGTGGCATGTCTTGAAACCTCCACGTTTGAACACCAGGATTGCGGATGGTCCCCTCCATGTGGCATCCCCAGTTTATGAGCTCCGGCATGTTTGGAGCTGCTTCAGATATTCCAGATAGAGCCTGACAGTCCCAGCGTGTGGACTGCCTGTGTGCTTCTGTCTATGCTCCTGGCTTCCCTTGCAGCTCTGTCCTATGCTTCATTACAGCGCGCTGAGCTAATAATGGGTTCTTCCCCTCCATTCCCTCTTCCTCCTACCCCCCAACCCTGACCTTCATGTCAACTGTTTGAAGCCAGATCTTACACATCCTGAAATTACGGATAATGATGCATTTTCTAAAGGTAAATGGTCCGCTGTTATCTGATACCTTTTGGAACTGGCATATTAAGCCCCAATATGATTCCATTTATCTGTGCTTAAGCATAATTTCCTTCAATACCAAATCATCTAGAATATCAAACTCCTAAATTGTTAACTTGAAAACCTAGCACTTTCACTTGATAGGTTGCCAATCAGTTCTGTCTGCAGAAATTGATAGTTATTCAGTTATTCTTAATAATGAAATCTGTTGAATTAATAATCTACCTCGTGCAGTTATAGTGGCTCTTGCAAGATATTTAACCAAGGAGTTTCATTTACTATCTTTAATTTAAGGAAAGAGATTAACATTCTCAAAGTCTCGTCTTACCAACATTTGGTGTCAATTGCCGTTTTATATTGACTGCATTAATGAGATTTCCTGCTGATTTCAGTCTTGTAGTACATAATATATCAAAAGATCTATTAGTTATCATTTAGGCTCCTGTTGTAAATATTTCTGGAAGGCTGTCTTGGCAGTGGTAGTACAGTTAGCGGTGTTCAGGACTGTGAACCCTGCAATCATTTTGCTCTTCTTCTCAAAATAAAAGCTTCTTCCTTCTTTTTCCTGTTGTTATTTCCTCATTTTGGCTGTGGGGCTCACTAGTTTTGTATCGACCTAGTGTGATTACATTTACGACAGAATGGTTCTAAATTTCAGACAAATTCTAATGAGTTACATCAGTGATTCCTGAATTTAATTGTACCGGGACATAAAGCATGTGTCTGAAAGCTAGGCAGTTTCCTGTGAACATATTTGACAAAGATATTAACCAGGAGGATTTGTGGGTTAAAGTTATTTTAAGGTTCACATGAAAGGATTTATTCAGTGGAATAGGGAAAAAAAAAATCCTTGCCTGGCCATAAAAGAGATTAGAAGAGTAACAAGTTAGGGAGGTAGCTGAAAACTTCCTTGAAGTCACTAGAACAACTCAAGCAGTAAATGAAACATGTTTTACTGTTAGTGGTTAAAAATATTTTTCATTGATTTTTTATTGGAAACATGAATTAACTATAAAACATATCACATATTTTTTGGAGAGGACTTTTTATGCTAATATTTATTAGTGGCCTGGAGATACTATTTTAAAGTAGAAATCCATCTTAATAAAGGCTAAAATCACGGAAGACATGAGTTATTAAACCACAGATGATACTCACTGCCAGCCTTGGTCTGTATAGTTTCAAAACTGCAAAACAGTTGTAGTTTTAGATAATCCAGAAAGATAAGGATACTTGGGTTATTTCTTGAATTTGAGAATAGAGAAATAATTCTCAAAGGAGAATATATTAGAATGTCTGCTTTTAAAAATTCTTTGACGATTCTCTAGGAGAAAGCTGGACTTTAATTCAGTTTAAATCCTTTGAGTTTGATAGTCCTGTCTGACAGAAGAGAACCAACTTTGTTAGTGAACAGGAGCGTTGTCATGTTCTTTGCTTAAGCATGTTCTAGAATTTTACCTTTAAACCTGCTTTTATTCGTAACATTTATATTTATAGAGTATAAATATTTATAGAGTACTTTCTTGTTTCTTTTTACTTGATTTCCCCAAGAGTTCTGAGAGGCAGAGTAAACATTGTGTGTGTACGTACACACACACACATGCACACACACGCACACACAAAACACACACACCAGGCAGGACTGTATCTCCACTTAATAAATGAAACCAAATTCGGCCAAATGAAAGGACATGAATCCTTAGTAGAGGACCAGACTAGATTCCAGGTCTTCCAACTCCAAATTGTGTTCTCTGTGAAGACCTCCCCACCCCGACTCTGTGTAGCTGTGGAGAGAAACTACCCTTCTCAGCACCTGCGATTTGCTCAGCCCTCTAGAACAGCAGTCAGCTGGTCCCATTTCTTAATAGAAATGACAGGGAAGATGAGCCATGTAGACAGTGAAAGAAATCCTTCGTCAGTAGTGAGAGTGGTGGGGTTGGGACAAGGAGGATCTTGAGTCAAACTCGGGTTCCCACTGCTGACGAACTGGCAATGGCAGCAAGTTTCTGGACGCCTCTGAATTTCCGGTTCTTTATCCGTTAAGACCTTTGGGTTATATCATGAAGACCTTATAAGCTTTTTTAAGGATTTGGAAAGTTATGTCAAGGGCAGGGAGATGCCGCAGAAGTATTTTAAGCAGGGACACTAACCGATCAGATTTCTGTTTCAAGAAGGTCACTCTGGATGCACTATGGAGGGCAAGACCTAAGTTGGCAGACCTGTGAGAGCAATCCGGTGGCGGGATGGTGGGGCCTGGCAGTGGGGATGGAGGGAGGTGGACAGATTCCAGAGATGTGTAAGAAGCAGCCTCGACTATCTCAGGAAATGTGACCGGAGATGGGGCATAAGGGAGACAGAGGAGACCGGGGTGATGCTGAAGAGTGCGGACAAGCTTTTAGTGATTGTGGCAAGAACAGTTTCATTAGAATTATGAGGACAAATGCCACTCTGTAGACAAACGATGAGTGAGAGAGACAGTGACTTAGAGACCATACAAGAAAACGACTCAAGATGTTCGGCCTTCAGAGTGTTGGGACAATACAGCACAGTAAGTGGAGGGAGAGGAGGGCCAAGAGAGGGTTTTCAAACGAGTGAGTGCTAAGCATGCTTGAACCCTCGGTAACGAATATAGGGGGAAGACACAGAAGTGGGGATTGGTGGGTAAAGAGATTTTGATAGCCACAAAGAGGAGGTTTCTACCACTCAAGTGGAATGGCTGGCCTTGCATGGACTTGCTTCTCTGAGGCCCTGTGGTTGTGGGGAGGACCCCAAGTCCTAGAGTCTGGCTACTGGGAATGGAACCTTGCCTCTACCTCATGAAACCCAATTTTCTTCTCTGCAAAATGGACCACTTAAAGCAATAAGACAGTTATTGTTATTAAGTTTTAATTAATTTTAATTTTATTAATTATTAATCATAATGATATAATTATTAAATTGACAATTTCTTCTTATTTTCCATATTCTATGATAACCTACAGTTTTAAATCAATACGTATTTCTTAAAAGTAATAAGAAGGCAGAAACCATGAGCGCTTTTTTTCAAAGTCTCTAGTATTGACCTTCATGGTTGGGAACTGCCCTCGTCAAACTTCCTACGGTTGATTTGTCTCAGCATGAATAATAGCATAATTTGTACCAGGCAGCTGTTCTGTGCAATTCTTAAGATTCTGACATATTCCACTCATTAGATGGCTTTGGAGTTACTTTTTAAAATAACTATAAATTTTTTAAGTTTTAAAATTAATATGATATATCTATATATATCTATTTTATACCAGCAGGAAAATCATAAGAAATGTTAGATCAAAAAAAAGAAAAAAAGAAAAAGAAATGTTACATCCCATGGCACAGTGCACTCTCTCCAGACACGTGATTTGGGCTAACAGTATATGGAAGGCCAGGTGTGTCAGGGTTAGGTGAGGAAGATTATTAAATCTTCTTTTGGAGTATGGAGGCTGTGGGAGAAGAGGTGGATATATTTTGTTTGCAGAAAGTCTGGGGACCTTTGAGAGAGAAGGGACTAAGTCCATCTCTTGCTCTCTGACAATGTGGTGGGGTGTGCTTATAAAATCATGACCAAGGCTATAATAACCCTTGTGAGGAGGAATAAATCTGGCTCAAGGGCACATCCATGTTCTCTTTTGGGAGTGTTAGCTGAGGGCTTCAGGAAAGCAGTACATTATTGAAAACCCAGGGAACAAGTGATTGCCCACATGCCAGTGAGGTCTTCAGCTGCCTTCCCTCACTGGCTCCAGGAACCCTAGAAGCTGGATCAGTAATATCCATCAGGAGACTTGAGAAATCTTCTCTGAAGAAACCAACTAGACCTAAAGGAAAAGACTTTAAAAATACCAAAGTTTTGGAATTCTGACCTTTCAGTGAAACTGAAGGGACTATTGGTTACTCAGAGCGAGTCCTGCAAGAAAGAACGAGCAAGAAGCTAAATATTTGATAGCCAAAGGTTAAAGTAGCTTTTGAAGATAAAAGCGGAAGAAATCTCCCAGAAGGTAGAACAAGGGAAGGGGGAGGAATATTTAGGTATCCATTCAAGAATCCAACATCCAACTATAATGGGAGTTCCAGAAGACACAGTAAGGAGAAAGTTACAAAAGAAGTAATTTAGAAAGATACATATGCCTCTAGATTGACTGAGATTCACAGGGCCTGACAAGACCAGGCTTATCCTCTCCTTTCATTTGACCCAGATTCACTGGGGACCTGCTGTTAGGTATGGACAGGGACATGCACTAGAGGCACAGGAGTGGGGGGGGGGGCAGCAGATAAACAGCTGTGCCATTGTGGAGGTTGCATTCTACTGGAATTACATTAAAACAAAAATGACTCATGTGTGGTGCTTCATTGGGATATTTCAGAACATCAGGTTTAAAGGGAAGGTAGTAGAACTTTCCAGGCAGAGAAAATCAGGTTATACTTAAAAGATCAGGCGGCATGGAACTTCTCCATAATAGCGATACACTGCTTAGGAGGGCAGGAGTTCCGGCCTGTAGTTCTATACCCAGCCAAACCATCAAGTGAGAGAGTAGAACGAAGACATTTATAGATACAGAAGGTTAAAATCTTTACCTGCTGGACTTGTACTCCACACCAACGATGCAGGAAGATGAAGAAAGAGGAAGACATGTTCCAGGAAGCAGGAGCTCCCACAGGAGAAGAAAGTAAAGGGGCTCCCGGGAGAGTGAGGACAGTGTTGTGTAGCGGTGCTGGAGGTCCGCCTTCCCAGGCAGGCAGGGGCCGCTAAAGTAATGCCTGTGTGTGAGGCATGTGCAGGTCAGGATGAACCACCAGGAGATTACCTGGTAGGATTCTGCAGAGAGGAGTTTACCGTCATGTCAGAAGGCTTGGGGGTGAATTAGTGATAGGAAAATTGAAAACAGAGATAGGCATAGACAAAGTTTTAATTAATGCCAGGAGAGAGAGCTATTAAAAAAGGAAATGTACTCATGGTATATTACAGGCTCAGCTATGAACATTATATACAGAATTGTAACCATGGAAACAGTGACTATCCATTTAATAAAAAATTTAGTTATTTTAATTTTATTTTGATTCCTAAAATCACTTATTACAAGATCGGAGGGAGGGTCTGCATGAGAAAGCTAAAGGCTTACCTTGTATAATAGGAAGTCAAAACCAACAACCGGAAAATGAAGAAAGAATCATTTCGAAGGCCATGTGATACTAAAACAATCTGCCAAAGAATTCTGTGTAGTTTCCACCCCAGTGTGACTTAGGCGCAGGATGGAAAGTTGTCTGTCACCCCCTTGGCTGTTGACTTCCATAATGGAATCCCGTCTCTGAGGGAGGTGGGATGGCTTTATTGCAGCGAGGTGCCTGAAGGAAGTTACCCAGGACTTCTTAGGGCAAGCTTGTTCTAATATACTCCTAAGGCATACCCTTGGGTTACAAGCAATGTGTCACTGCATTCGTTTTACCTGTTTGAGAGGGAACGTGGTGCAGAGAGCAATACAGGCTCTTGGGCTGGACTGCCGGGTCCCAAACACTGGCTTTTCGTGACCTTGGGCAAGTGAGGTCACAGCTCAGTGTTCCCATCTATAAAATGAGGGCAGTAATACTAGTAATACTACCTTCTCCTTAAGGTGGCTCTGAAGAGTAAATCAGTTAGTAAATGTAGTATCTTTCAACCAGCACATGGTACACAGTAAGCATACATTCTACATTACTTTAGTAACCTTTCCATTTTTCACAATTACTATTTTGTTTTCAGTTCACAAAAGTGGATCAATCATTCAGAAAGGTTCACTGAAGTATAAAAGGAGTGACAAAAATAGGAATAAAATACTGCAGCTGAAAATAACATCATAAACATATTGAACAGAAACCCAGTGTAATTATGTAATGTGAATCTTAATGTCCAGGGACCAGTGGACCTGCCAGATTGGTAATTTCACTAAGTAACAGAAAAAGAAAAATTTGAAATAGAAAGTACCACAATGACTCGCTGAAAATTAGATTTTACTTGGCATGTGATTATCCGTAGTCTCCAGAACTTTTTCTGTTACAAAACTTTGTCAAATAATGGCATGAAACCCTTAACACTTTTGAGTCCTTTTCAGGTAAAGTGCAGTGACCTATCTAGTAAACCAGTTGGGTCTTCCCAGATCAAGTAGAAAATAATGTTTTCCCGGGTGAAATTGATAAATTTTGTCACTGAGGGCCCAGAATAGAACAAAACCTCAAAGGCATCCTTCAAAATTGGATTCGTCATAGCAAAGGCAGATTTGCTGAGAAGTTTGCTACATCAACCTCGGAGCTGATGAGAACATCCTCAGAGGGAAAGAGGAATGAGCTTTTGGCAAAATCCCTTTATCAAATGCTGCTGTTGCTTGTCACATAATGTCAGTGGTATGCAAGTGTAGGGGAGCAGTCTCGTATGTGAAAGAACATTCTCCTTTATAGTTTGTTGAAATCCCTGATGTGCAGGGTACAAGTCAGCCTTTAGTACCTTTCTGACAACACAGATCAGGGAGAAGTAGTTGATGACTTTTCATTGAAATACCTTTGCTTCAGAAGAGGAGGTATTTTGTGGGGGGGGGTTGGGGGAGAGTTGGGTTTTTTGTTTTTTGTTTTTGTTTTTGTTTTGTTTTAAGATTTTATTTATCCATTGGACAGACAGTAGTAGTAGACACAAGTAGGCAGAGAAGCAGGCAGAGAGAGAGGAAGGGAAGCAGGCTCCCCGCTGAGCAGAGAGCTTGATGTGGGACTCAATCCCAGGACCCTGGGATCATGACCTGAGTTGAAGGCAGAGGCTTTAACCCACTGAGCCACCCAGGCGCCCCTGGGCTTTTGTTTTGATTTGGGTTTTTTGTTGTTGTTTTCTTGGTTGTTTATTTTGTTGAGTTCTGGTGTCAATCAAAAGGTTCCTTGACAAGCCTAATGACAGATCACCAGCTGATCGAGCAGTCAGGAAGATGTCATTCTGCAAATGCTTACCCACACGCCACTTTTCCCACTGAGGTGGTGATGAACGTTCCATCATTGAACTTAAGTTTTCCACTGGGCAGTATGAGAAAATAGCGAATAAATACCCCAGCTTTTCTGCGCTGAATTTTGCTGGCTGTTGAGATCTCTCTGAAATAAGATATGAAATATTTCCTTATGGCTGTGTGTGACTAAAAACCATTTCTTTGCTATCATTTGGCTTAGGTAGCATCTAGCATAAGTATTTTTTTCTCTCTTCTCATTTCATCTGTCTCTTTCTGGCCCAGGACTGATATAAGATACTGAGAATTTTTGAAAATTAGATGACGCTGCTGACGCCTTGCTCACTAAGAATCTGGCTCTTTACTCGAATATGCTGATTTTCATCAAGAAAGCAGTGATATGTTGGGCATATGTAAAAATCTGCAGCAAGTTGAAACCTTCCATCTCCCCGCTTTTAGGGATGACTTAGGTTCTGGTAGATGCCAAGAGAAGCCTCTCACAAAAAGTTTCTCCATAATGTTTGGATTCATCCTTCATACAGACACCTATGGAGCCGGACATTGCCACAGTCCGGTTGTCTGGAGAGCACAATGAGCTACGATTTCCTAACTAAAATATATTAACCATAGATTTGTACCCGGACCATTGCTCAAGCTAAGTATGTCATTGAACCCAGATGGAAGAATGTGCTGATATAGAGTACTTACTAATTTTAAAATGTTTTATTGATTTTCAAAAATATGAATATATTAATTTTTTATTACAGTTAATTATCTGCATGTGTACCATATGCCCACTGAGTGAACTCATAGTTGGAAAAATTTGAGCCCACTGCCTCGGAGGTTGGAGAGCTATTCTGGCCTGGTATTTGGTCTGTATTATTCAAGCCGTTCGGGCACGTTTTCTTCCTTTGGAAGCTGTTTCTTCCTTTAAAAGAATGAGCATCCTTAGGCAGTTTCACTGGTAAAAGTTTCAGTACAGAACGGTTAGACTTTTTGAGCGGCTAGATCCTTTGAATGTCATAGAGCTGGTAAATCTTAAAGGAACAGACTTCGGGAGTATCTGGTCCCTCCGTCCTCAGTGGACACAAATGGCCCCAGCAGCTGTCCTGGGGCACTGTCTGGGAATGTTTTTAGTGGAGCAAGTTGTGGTTCGGGGCAGCTCTGTTCCGCTGTCGACCACTGTGACTCCTACAGGGCTTATGGATGTACCCGAACCTGATTTCTCTTCCCATAACTTGTATATATTGCTTCTGGTTCTGTCCATCAAAGCCAAACAGAAGAAAATCTAGTATTTTTGTTAAGTCAGTATTTCTTCAATTATTTAGCGTCCATATTCATCTTTTACTAAGATACCATTCAGAGGGCAGCTTGCTGCAATTTGCACTCTTCCTTCGCGTGCCGGTTTCCCTTCTCCTCCTCTGTTCCAGCCCCTCCGTGTCTCTGCATGCCAGTGCTCCTCAGGACGGTTGTGATCTGCCTATTGATGAGAAGGATTTCTTGTTTGTTATGTAACAAGCGGTGTTTACTGAGGCAGGCCAACTGTGTGTAGGGAAGTGCGGGCTTGGCACAGCCCCCTGTTTTTAAATCCATGTGACTTGACCAGAGGGCTTGACTGATGACAGTATGCTGACCAGGACACTGGGACCCGGACGTTAAGTAAAGGCTCAAGGTAACTTGCCCAGGAAGCAGGAGGTGGCTCCTACTCCCTTTTATTATTTCATTGCACCTGTTGCACACCTTTCTCACACGGCCTCAGCCACATTTCCTTTTTTGAATAAAAATGTATTACGTGCCTTCTGAAAACTTTTAAACTGTAGAGAACATGTGAAGAAAACTCTTCCCCACCCCAGTAATTCTGCTGGGAGTGTGATGCGACTGCCTTTTCACATTCTTGCCCTACCACTTACCTTCTGCACCTACATAAAACGGAGATATGTACCTGTTTCCCTGTAAGGACTGAACTAGTTAATATATATAAAGGATGTATAGAATCATGTCTGGTACACAGAGCTCCAATGTTAGCTGCTCTTACACATTTAAACACACAAACACGTGTACATCCATATGTATATGAAAAGAAGGACATATATGATCAGTTTATATTTAACAAGGAAGCTGCAAATACTTCGTGGGGGAAAGGGTAGTCTTTTCAATAAATGGTGTTGGAGAACGAGTCTTTATGCAAAAGAAGCAAATTGGACCCCTGTCATTTCCACTCACAAAAATTAACTAGAAATGAATTAAAAAATTAAATGTAAGACTTGAAACTGTAAAACTCCTAGAAGGAAACAGGGAGAAAGCTCCTTGATGTTGGTCTTGGCAACAGTTTTTTGGATATGACACCAAAAGCGCAGCCACAAAAGCAAATTGATGACATGCTATCAAACTAAAAAAAACTTCTGCATAGCAAAAGAAACAGTCAACAAAATGAAGAGGCAACTATGAAACAGGAGGAAAATATTTGTAAACTGAGTGTCAAAGGGTCAGTCTCCAAAATATACGGGCAACTCCTACAACTCAAAAGCAAAAAGACTAATAATCCAATTTTAAAATAGGCAGAGGCCCTGAATAGACAATTTTCCAGAGAAGACATACACAAGGCCAATGGGCATGTGGAAAGGTGCTCAATATCACTCACTAATTTTAAAATGTTTTATTGAATGTATTATTCATCACAGAAATGCAAATCAAAACCACAGAAATATCACCTCACACTTGTTAGAATACCTGTCACCAAAAAGACAGGAGATCAGCAATGTTGGCAAGGATGTTCAGCAAAGGGAACCCTTGTGTGTTGTTGCTGGGAATGTCAATTAGTGGGGCCAATCACTGAAAGCAATATGGAGGCTTCTCAAAAAATTAGAACTACCATGTGATCCAGCAATCCAATTTTTGGCTCTCTAATCTAAAGGTACAGCATTATTTACGATAAACTCTAGTCAAGACATGGAAGCAACCGAAGTGTCTATCAACAGATGAGTGAATAAAGATGACGTGGTATATACCTACACATGGTGGAATAAGATCCTTAAGAAGGAGATCCTTCAATATGAAACAACATGGATGGGCCTGAAGGATATTATGTCAATTGAAATAGCCCTCATCGTGGAATCTTAAAACAAAATACCAAATTCCTAGAAACAGTAGAACAGTGGTCTCAGGTCATGGGAATTGGAAGAAAGATGTTGGCCAAAGGGCACACTTCGAGTTACGAGATGAATAAGTTCTGAAGGTCCAAGGTACACCATGGTAATAATTATAGTTAATGATACATACTTGAAAGTTGATAAGGAAGTAGATCTTAAATGTTCTAAAAAAAAAAAAAGGTGGTAAGTTAACTAACTTACAGAAATCAGTTCACCATATGTTTGTGTCAAATCACATTGTACACCTTACATGGTATCATAGGTCAATTATATTTTCATAAAGCAGAGGGGAGCAACAGATCTTCCTCACACTGGGCTAAGAAAATTTCTCCTGTTTAAAAAAAAAATTAGAGACAGCTGGGAGAAAATCAGTGTGCTGAAAAATTGAGCGAATAAAAAGAATTATTAGAAATAATAGAGTAGTTTTAAAAAAAAGTTTCATCGACCCAAAAGGAAGATTTTTTTAGAATTCAGACTGTCCAGACCATGGACTGACCTTTCGTTCATTACAGGTGTGTATAGCGGCGGTTTATTTACTGTCTTACTCCCTGTTTTCTCTTTGTCCTACCTGTGGTAGATTCCTGTTTTAAGTCACTCTCCAAGCTTCATTTTTTAATGTTTGAAATCTGAACGTGGCTGACACATGATGTTCCATTAGGTTCAGGTGTACAACACAGTGATTCAACGAGTTTACCGGTGACATTGTGTTCAAAAAGCGCAGCCACCATCTGTCACCACACAGCGCTCTCACAGGTTACTGACTGGATTCCTTAGGCTGTGCCTTCTATTCCTGTGATTTATTCACTCCATAACTGGGAGCCTGTATCTCCCTCTCCCCATCCCCCACTGTAATGTATATACATTCGGAATTCTTTTTAAAAAGCCAGAGTGGGGGGACACCGGGTGGCTCCATCATTAAGTGTCTGCCTTCGGCTCAAGTTGTGATCCCAGGGTTCTGGGATCGGGCCTCCAGTGGGGCTTCCTGCTCTTCAGAAAGCCTGCTTCTCCCTTTCCCACTCCCCCTGCTTGTGTTCCCTCTCTCTATGTCTCTCTGCCAATAAAATCTTTAAAAAAAAACAAAAAACAGAGGGGACAGTCTATATATAATATCTTTTACCTGTGTATCACCTAAAATTTATCATAGACATTCTTCCATAGCATCATATTTCAGTTCAGTATAGGTTTTTTTTTTGATAGCTGCAAAGTATACTATAGCCATTTAATTCATTTAACGATTCCCTTGTTAATGGATATTTAGGTTGTCTATGTGCTGTTACAAATAGTAGTGTAGAGAGCACTCTTATGCATATATCTTTATTCGTAATACTTGATTGAACCTATGCATAGAAATTTACATTTATTTCTTTAAAAATGTTTTATCTTGTTAGATCTTGCCTGTTTTTATAATGGATTGTGGTTGGATAGATTTTGACCTTCTTATCCAGTATATTCACTGTCTTTAGTTTTATATCATTTCTTGTGATCAACCTATTCTCCTTGACATTTTTAAAATCATGGGTTAAAAAAAGGTTGAATTCAGAGTCTAGGACATAATTCTGTAATTTCCACCAGGGAGATCCTGTTAGGTTGAAGGTGATGTTTTAAGTATAATCTTATTCACCCTGATATAAATCTACTTAAGGTAATTATCTTCTGTGATTCTCTGTTGTACAAAAACATCACAGCAGACCTTGTCAGGTGCCTTCATGGAATCTTGTTAAAGTAGTTATTTAGTGAGTAGTCTTTGCTACCCAATCTGGAAGGATGATACTGTATATTTGGGAAAACTTGAAATATAAACAACAGATGTCTGTAGTTTGGGAAGTGTCTAAAAATGCCCAGTTTCATTGCATACACACACGCAGTATGAGTGCTATTTTGATTCCCTTCGGCTAGCTGCCACATAACTGGCATTGGTGTTGATGCTCCATTGGGAAATTGTTCAGCAAGAAGAAATTTAATATAATTGGTTAAAATATATTTTTGGAACATTGGATTGACTTAAGCCATTAAAACTGGTTGCATGAATATGAAGTAGACTACAAAAATAATTTTCAGCATCTACTATGGTAACTGTTCTGCAATAAACATGGCATATGAGGCAATTAAATATGTGGCTTCATTGAACATAGTAAACAGTGAGAACATTAGTGTGAGTGCACATTTTTATTCATCCTTCAACTTTTAAAAATTTTTAGAGATTAAAACAACCATGTACATCATCTCACCAGTGCTTTTCAAGAACTCTGCTGTGATAGAATACAGATCATTATTCTCTCTCTCTCTTTCTTTTTTCTTTTTCTTTTTTTTTTTTTTTTTTTTTTTTTTTAGTTGAAGGAATGGAGGCAGAGAGAAATTAAATAACTGCCTGGGACTAGGAGTGATTCTTTCTGATTTTCAGGAACGTTCTGGAAATCTCCGAGGCAGAGATAGCCCTTAATGAGGGCTTGACATTGTGCTATGGGGTGAGTGTGAAGTAGGAAAAGCAGCATCTAGGCAGAGCAGTGAGCCAAGCTGGTCGGCACAGGAGAACCAGGAGGGTTTGGAAAGTAGAGGGAAGGCCAGCGTCTGGAGCATAATGGGTGATTGCATTGGATGGGTTATATGAAGCCAAACCCAATGGGGTCTTGAATGCCAAGCTCTGGAGTTGGCGCTGGAATCTGTACCAGTGGAAGGAAGGGGTGACTCTCGTCACCTCAGAAAGAGAGTGGAGACCTGGGAGGATTGTGGCTGCTACCTATTCCAAGTTTAAGTGCCTTGTAAGGGTTTCCCTGAGTGAATGCCTCAGAAGCGTGTTAGCCACTGATTCAAAAATAAAACGAACAAGATGGGATTGGGAGGGAGACAAACCATAAGAGACTCTTAACCTCACAAAACAAACTGAGGGTTGCAGGGGGAGGGGGGCAGGGAGAAAGGGGTTGGGTTATGGACATTGGGGAAGGTATGTGCTATGGTGAGTGCTGTGAAGAGTGTAAATCTGGCGATTCACAGACCTATACCCCTGGGGCAAATAATACATTATATGTTAATAAAATACAAAAAAAAAAAAGTTTTTAAAATAAAAAAACGCACTGTCTTCTGTCCCAGCTGTTGCCTTGACTTCTGTGTTCATGCTTCTGTTGACTGGGCCTTTCACACAGAGGTTGGATAACTTCTGTCCATTCCCCCTGTAGTAATCTTGTGACTTGGCCATACAAGATGGATTATTTGGTGCCCAGAAATGTTTATTGGTTTCAAAGGATTGATATAGGCATCTTTTAATTTCCAGAAATTCACATATGAGAATTCTAAGCTTAAGGAATTAATGTCCACCAAAATTCAAATAGCATTCACTCTGTGCCAGGCACCTGTGGGGAAAAAGGGAAGGAAAAAAAAAAAAAAGTAAGGACGAGTCCCCTGGTCAGTTAATTGTTCCCGTCCTTTTTGGTAACAGTTATGTTGTACATTTGTCTGTCAGCCCTGATCACAGTGTTTGGTTATTCTTACTTACAAGTCTTGTCTCCATCGCTGTGAATGCCTTCCCTGTCCCCCAGATACCCCCCGCCATTCTGTCTAACCCCTGCTACTTCAGCACCCTGATGATCAAGGAGCACTTCCTCCCAGAACACTCATGCAACTCTTCCAAGCCACCATCACGTCAATTCCACGAATCCTTCTGGAGTCATCCATTAGGTGCAAGGTCTGATGTGAGTAACTTAGGGGCCAAGAGCTATGCCTGACTCAGTACCAGGCTGGCAGTAGGCACATAGCAGGGTTTCCAAGTAGGTCTTATAAGGAAGTAAGTCCCTTATGTTCCCTTGAGGAGGTGAAAAAGTAAACACACACTGAAGACTTAACCAGCAGTTAGGGTAGCATATGTGGCCTGTGTGTTCATTTCTGCAGGAATCCTGCATGAATTCAGAGAAGGTTTCCCTACTGGAGACAGCAGTAGGGAGCATGTCTCACACCACTCTGTCCCCTTAGACTGTGTGCATGGACTGAGTTAGAGTCCATGGAGGGCCTGCCATGGTCAGCAGCTGTTCTGAGACCTGCGGATATGTGAGTCATGATGTCACTTAAATTCCTTTTGAGGTGGAGGAAGTATTTCTAGAAGGTTGGTTTGACTTATGTCACAGATTGGATTAGAGAGGTGCGTCATATAGGGAATGAGGCAGGTAGTCTCTGATTATTCTCCAAAGGACAGAAGTCGCCTTCCTGTGTGGGTTTTAGAAAATCCTGTCTTCCTTTCTGGGGATGCTCTAAGCAGGGCTCTAGCCTGTCCCCACTGTCATACCATGTGCTCTGCCCAGACTTGGCTTCTGGCTTATTGCCAGCAGCAACCAGTCTTGGTGGGGCTTGTTGAGTAAGCTGTGATGCCCTGGGAGGCCCAAATGAAAGCCTGGGCCATGCTGGAAACGCTTACACTAGCTGAGGGCTGGTCCAACTTCAGCCAGAAGATATGGATGGCTCCTTAAATTAGGTTTTCTAGAAGCAAAGCGTGTGTAAGTACTTTATTGAAGAATTGCAGAACCCAGTAAAGAAGCATGAGGACCAGGAGAGAACAGAGAAGCACCTGAGGAAATATGCTTCTAGCCTCATTCTGGCTTCTGCCTGCTCCCCCGAGAGCTCTGAAGCATGGGAGCACACACCTGCCCCACTTGAGGCCACGGCTTGGGCTGCAAGATGCCCTTGGAGGAAAAGCATTCTCTCCCACACATTTCTGAACTCAGCTCTCCAGGGGCTTCCCTAGAAAAGAGTTTGGGTGTGAACCCTTAGTAGCCACCATGGAGCTCCCACACTCCATATCAGGGGTGACACCTGTGGAGGGTCACCAACAGAAGCATTCTTCACAAATGCCTGACATCGGCACTTCCTCACCTTAGAACCTCTTTCACAGATTCTGTGAGGTGGGATTGCCTCTCCAGCAGTTGTAACACGGGGAGGGTGAGTTGCTTACGGGTGCTCAGCGCTGAACTGAATGTGGTGCCCTTGTTACTGTGCCTCCCAGTGTGATTCCACATCCTCTGCAATTGTTAAGCAAAACCAAGCCCCAAGTGTTTGACACCTACAGCCCTTGGAAAGAGGCCTCCAGGCTTAAGTGACAGGAGACCATCAGATGTAAAATGTTAAGTGTGGTAGTTGCATAAAGCTAGGAGAGTGTATCAGGATGAGTTGTTAAAGCTCTGGGGTTGCTACGTCACGAGTGGCCTCATTTGTGATATCTTAGTTCAATTTATAACCATCTTTATTTCCTGTTGAGAGTGACAGGACAGCTTGAGACTCCAAACATTATGTAGCATTGGTTTCTTGTTTTGTTTTGTTTTGTTTTGTTTTTTTCTCATAGCAGGGAGTAAGGGATCATGAGGTAGAATTTGAAGAATTTTTAAGTAATCTGAGGATGACATAGAGTAATATCTCAGTCATCTAGAAGGCTTGAGAGGATAGGGTATTCTGATTTAATTTTTTTTTCTATTTTTTGTTATTATGTTCAGTTTTTGATGTAGTGTTTCATGATTCATTAGTTAAGTATAACCCCCCAGTGCTTTATTTGGCAAATGCTTGAGTACTCTCTGTACCAGACATTGTGCTAACTAGATAGTAAGGGGTTGACAATTTACAGACAAGTAAATAGCATAGCAAAGGGTAAAGATGCTATAACAGTAGGCAGACTTGGGGGGAAACAGTGTGTGTTCAGTTCTTTAAAATTATTTTCAGTTCTTGGTAACATAGTCTTGTTTTAAAGTGAGATTTTCAAAAGCAAAGATATTCCAACACTGTGTTCATTTATTGGAACACTCATGCGTATATAAAGTACTATAACCCAAGACCCATCATTTGCCAAGTCAGTATGTTTTAAAAGAAGTCTTGGGAAATACAACTCTAACATTTATGTGAACAATATCTAACCTGTAACATATTATCAGATGTGTATTGGTGGTCATAGTAGAGTGAATTTGGGTTTTATTTTTTTTTATCTTTTTTTAATATTTTTTAAAAAAATATTTTATGTATTTATTTGACAGAGATCACAAATAGGCAGAGAGGCAGGCAGAGAGAGAGGAGGAAGCAGGCTCCCCGCCGAGCAGAGAGCCCGATGCGGGACTCGATCCCAGGACCCTGGGATCATGACCTGAGCCGAAGGCAGAGGCTTAACCACTGAGCCACCCAGGTGCCCCCCAAATACTCCCTTTAAAATAAAAACTAATTAGGGTGCCTGGGTGGCTCCGTCGTTTAAGTGGCTGCCTTCAGCTTAGGTCATGATCCCAGGGTCCTGGGATCAAGCCCCGGGTCAGGCTCCCTGCTAACAGGGAGCCTGCTTCTCCCTCTCCTTCTGCCTGCCACTCTGCCTACTTGTGCTCTCTATCTCTGTCAAATAAACAAAATCTTTAAAATAAAAACTAATTAGAAGCCAAGTATGATTCTGGAGAAAGGGGGTACCAGCAAACATTTATTGAAATTTGAATGAACACACACACACACACACACACACACACACAAATTTAATTTGGCCTTGGATCTTTTAGCAAAGATATTATGTTGAGGCTGAATCTCTTTTGCATTTTTAATACAAATTATAGTTAGAAAGCAAAAAACTTTAGAACTTCTTGAGAAATAGCTAATATATGGAATAAATCAAATTGCTAGTTAATCTAGCCTATAACTTCTTAAAGAACAAAAAACTTGATCACGGGTAGATTTCAGACATTAGGTGCCTGGAACTATTCTGGGTTCTGGAGATAAAAGCAATGAACACCATCAGGTTCTTACCCTCTCAGAGCTTGCTTTATCGTGTGAACTGGGAGGAAGACAGTAAACAAAATAAGAAATGAAGGTTTTTATTAAGTGCTCAAAACAAAGAAATAGAATAACAGAAACAAACAAAAGAAAGAAAAGAATAACAAATGACAGCTTTTATTAAGTGCTCAAAGTAAAATGGGATTAGAGAGAACTAGATTGGAGTACTACTTCATATTTACTGTCCCTAGGAGTGCTATATTTCAGGAAGTTGAATTGTTTGAGTTTAAAATTATCATTTCAAGCATACTAGATTCTCTCTACCACCCCTCCCCAAGAGATTTTCTAAGTGTGTGCCAAGCAGAGTTCTGTTTCTACCTGTGAAGAATTAACTACTGCAGAAATTCCCTGCTGCTTCTTCCTATAAACAACGGGAACATTAGACAAAATATATTGAATACTGTTGGCAGACATTGGACAATAGGCAGTTCATGGCGGTGATCTCTAAGGGAAAGCAAATAAATGAGGCAAGCCCCCCACCCCACATTACTACCTGAAGACAGTTTCCAGGCTCAAGCATAGGGATAAGAAACCAAACTGCCCTGTGGTCTCAATGAGTTGAGCCAGAGATTACAGTTGAGGCAGCTAGAATTTGTGAAGGAGAGTACCAGAGATAAAGAAGGCCTCATAATGCAAGGGAAATAGGTTATACTCTTGTGTAGGCTCTATCCTAAGTAATGAGGTATTGAACCCAAGTTTTCGCATCTGAGAGACCACCAAGCAGCCAACACCGATGCAGTCACATGAGGGTTTATTTAACAAGCTTAAGCTTGGACCCAAGTATACCCGATACAGCGGAGTAGGGACTTAGACCCCAAGCTTAGTTAAGGTAGGGGTATTTATGGGTTCCTGTTACTAAAGCAGAGTGGGGGTTTCTGGAACCAAAGCAGGGAGGGCCTCCTGTTACTAAAGCAGGGTGGGGGTCTCTGACCAAAGCAGGGTGGGGGTTCTTGTTACTAAAGCAGGGTGGGGGTCCTTAGAACTAAAGTAAAGTAGGGGAAAGTTCAGCCTTTGGGCACAGGGGTCTGAGATGGCTGCCGGAGCTAAGATGGCTGTACTTATGCTAAGGCTAAACCTGAGGTGGGATGGCCTTAATTTTTCTAGGCCTCCACAGAGGCTGACTTATCCTTAGATCAAAGTGTCCTCTAGCCATGCCCCAACAAAGGTTTAAAAAGCAAGCCTTGAGAGAGAAAAACTGCTCTGAAGTAGCTTTAACTGCCTGCCAGAACAAGACAACACCCTGAACAAGATCCAGTACCCTAAACCATAAAATTAATGGTGTCTAGCATCCAGTTGAAAATACCAGAAATGCAAAAAAGAAGTAAGATACGACATATTACTGAGGGAGGGAAATAATCAGTGGGAAAAAAAAATTTTTTTGATGGGATTAAAGGACACAAGGGTAAAACGACTGCTATTGTTACATTCCCTGTGGTCAAGAGTGTAGAAAAAAGCAAGAGCATGTTGAAGGGAGAAATGAAAGTACAAAAGGACCCAAATGAACCATCCAAAAGGAAAAAGTTCTGAGGTCACAGCAGATCAGGAGCTAAAGAAAAGGTCATTGAACTTGAAGACATAGTGGAAAGTGGCTGATATGAGACAGAGGGAAAAGACTGAAAAAAAAAAAAATGAAGAACCACAGTTGACTGTGGAAAAATAGTAGGTGGTCTCAAATATGTGTATTTGATGTCCTAGAAAAAATAGGGGTACAGGAAGAAAGAACATAATGGCCAAGAATTTTCCAAATTTTCCTTTTTAGAATGAATTTTTTTTTTTTTTTTTTTTTAATTTTAAATGTTTCATTTATTAGAGAGTACACAAGCAGGGAGTGTGGCAGTCAGAGGAAGAAGCAGACTCCACGTGAAGCAGGGAATGCTATGCGAGCACTCAATCCCAGGACCTGAAATCATGACCTGAGCCAAAGGCAGACACTTAACTGACTGAGCCACCCAGTTGCCTCCTTTTTTTTTTATTATTTAATTTCAGTTAGTCAAGGTACAGTACAAAAATGATAAATCCAATATCTAAGACACTCAGCTAGCCCCAAAGAGAAGAAACATAAGAAAATCACAGTAAGACACATTGCAATCAAATGACCAAAAGCCAACAATAAAAATAAAATCTTGAAAGCTCCCAGAGGAAAAATGAGGCAATATGCAGAGAAGAACAAAGGATGAAAAAAGTCATATTAGAAATGCTGCATGACAGAAGACAGTGGACCAACATCTTTAAAGTACCAGAAAGGAGGTATAAAAACAGAACAGGAAGGCTTTCAATCCTAGAATTTTGTATTTCAAAAATGAAAACAAAGGGGTGCCTGAGTGATTCATTTGGTTAAGCGTCCCACTCTTGATTTCAGCTCAGGTCATGAAATCAAGCTCTGCTGAGCCCGGAGCCCACTTGAGATTCTCCCTCTCCCTCCGCTCCTCCTCCCTGCACTCTCTCTCAAATAATAAAGAAATCTTTTTTGAAAAAATGAAATTAAGGACCTCTTTCAGAGAAAGCTGGAAATGTCACCAGCAAAGTAGCGTAACAAAAAATGTTAAAAGTTTTCAAATGGCCGGGGGGTGGGGGGGGGAGGCGAGAGGAGGGAACAGTGCCAGATGGAAATTTGGATTTACACAAAGTACCCCAGACATGGTAAAAATGAGGATAAATAAAAAAGACATTTCTTATCTTTGATTTCTCTAAGATGATTAATTGGTTAGAGCAAAATGAATACTAATATTATGGGGCTTATAACGTGACAGTATGAATGTAACATCCAAGCCAGGAGGGAGGAAATTGGAAGATTCTTCCTTGTTTATCCCAAGAATGCAATGTTGGTTCATCATTCAGAAATCAGTGCCATTTACCATTATCTTCTGACAAGAATGAAAACCATATGAGCCTTTCAAAAGGGGCACAAACAGCATTTGATAAACTAACCACTAATCCATGATGAAATCTCTCTTGGAAACTAGGAATAAAAGAAAAGCCCTAACTCAATAAAGGATATATATGAAAAACTTAGAGGTAATTATGCTTAATGGTGAAAGACTGGATGCTGTTCTACCCTAGGTTGGGACACAGGGAAGAACGTTTGCCCTCACTAGCTCTGTTGGACATTGTGATGGAGGCCTTACAGTACGGCACAGCAAGAAAAAGCAATAATATGCATACAGCTTGGGGGCAGGCAGAGGAGTGAAACTGCTTTTATTCTCAGACCGTAACATGATCCGTGTAGAAAATCCTACAGTGGATACAAGAAAAAAAATTGTTTTAAACCTCAAACTAATAAATAGATTTAGTGGGCTTATAAGATACAAGACCGATATGTAGAAGTCATTGTTTGTACTAGCATTTAGCAGTTGATAATGGAAAATGTGAGAACAAAACATTAGAAAAACTATATGAAATACTTGGAGATAAATAGAATATATGTAACGCTATACACTGAAAACTGCAAAACCTTGAGATAAACTAGAGAATACTTAAATGGGGAGATACATGTTTGTGAATTGGAAGACTTGAGATGTCAGTTTTCCGAAAATTGGTTTATAGATTCATAACAGTTCTAATCAAAATCCCAGAATGTTTGGAGGGGCAGAGGGCAAATGAATGTATACCTATCACATGTGAAATAGGAACTATATAGTGGTTTCTGACAAGAGTTCCTAAAACCCTTGTAATCTCCTGAGTGGTAGGAGTGTCTGACAGAGAGCTTATGAATCCCCTGGGATGTCCTGGGTCAGAGGAGTGTCTTTTATTCTAATGAGATGACCTCCGGTGGACTCCTGGATGGACGCTGGTACTGGAAAGAAAGACCACATCATGATTAGAAGCTTGGAACTTTCAGTTTCCCCCTCCCCATTGTCCAAATAGGGGACATGGTCTAGAAATTAAGTTAATAATTCATCAAAGGCCTACATGATGATGCCTCCATAAAAAATACGGGGTTTGGAGAGTTTCTGTGTTGGTGAACACAGCCATATGCCAAGAGGATGGCATATCCCAAGCGAACAGAAACTCCTGCCTTCAAGACCCCTCCGAACCTCTCATTATGTACTTCATCTGGCTGTTCATTTGAATCCTTTAGAATGTCCTTTGCAATAAATCAGTAATAGGAACACTTTTCCTCGGCTCTGTGAGCTGCTGAAGCAAATCTTCAAACCCAAGATGGGGGTCATAGTAACCATCGATTTGTAGCCAAGATGGACAAAAGTTGTGAATAACCAGGGGACCTACTGTTTGTGATTGAGGTCTGAAGTGGGAGCAATCTTGTGGGACTGAACCTTTAACCTGTGGGATCTGCTCTAACTCCAGGCAGTTAATGTTAGAATGGTATGGTGTGAAAAACTCACACGTTGAATGTGTGACATGTTGTGAGTGTGAATAAAGATATAATAATAGCTTTTTTTCTGCTCCTCATATGGCCCAGCCATCCTCTCCTAGGTGTTTACCCAGAAGAAGTGAAAATGTAAATCCATAGCCTTATTCATGATAGCACAAAACTGGAAAAAATTTGAATATCCATCAATTGATGAATGGATGAGCAAATTATAGTGTATTCATACAACAGAATACAGCTATAAAAGAAAAAGGAACAAGGGCACCTGGGTGGCTTAGTCAGTTAAGCGTCTGCTTTCAGCTCAGGTCATGATCTCAGAGTCCTGGGATCAAGTTCTGCATTGAGCTTTCTGCTCAGCAGGGAACCTGCTTCTCTGTGCTCTCTCCATCTGTTCCATAAATATATAAATGAATGAATGAATATGTACTTTTAAAAGAAAAAGGAACAGATCATAGACATAACAACAGAGGTAGATCTCAACAGGGGTTGGTAGTTTAGAGAAGCTAAATACAGAAAAGACCTAATTCTGTACGAACAGAAAGCAGCTCAGTGGTTGTTGGAAAAGTGGGGAAGGGGATTGGCTACAAAGTCATGAGGGCACCATTTGGGTTGATGGAACCATTTTAAATCTTGAAGAAATGGCTATATACATGACTATTCATTTGTTGAAGTCCTCAAACTGCACACGTAAAATGGGTGAATTTTAGTAAATGTAAATTATCCTGAAAGCTGCTTCTTAAAGTATACAAAGCAGATTTTCATAAACAGATCTGAGGTCTGATGATGCTCATGTATGTAAATATGTATGTAAAGAGTATGATGAGTACCTCAAGAAGCTTATGCTGAAGTGATGGAAACAGAATTGTTGGTTCACTCTGTGTTCCGAGTAGGATAAACCCCAAGGGGGGTAAAGGGATTTGGAGCCAGGAGTTTTGAAAAAAAAATTTAAGGAATGGGAGATGCTGCACCAAGAGAAGGAAATATTGGAGGTGAGGTCCAAACTATGGTCTCTAGATGTCTAGATGGGAAAGAATTGTTCTGTTTTGTTTTTCCCCTGAATGTTCTGGCTACAGAAAGATAGGTTTCTACCTACCATAGAGCTTCTCAGGCTATTCAGTTCAGGAAGTTTTTCAGACTGGATGGCATTGGCAAGAAATGGTGTGCTGTCAAGGAGATTCTAGAAACTTCTGAAGAATGTGCTTCAATTTCAACTTGTATTAATACTTTTTAATTGGGTACAGTGATTTCACAAGTGACCTAAATTCACTGGCCTCCCTGATCTCTCCTGTTTAATCCCTCTGCCACAGCTACAGTTTTGATTAATGCTTGCTCTTGTAATTCATTCTGACAAATCCAGCTTCCATGATACCTTCCCTTCCTCGTTCTCCTCATGCTTCAACTAATGATCCTTCCTTTCTAATAAGAGAAAGGGGGTTTGATAGGTGACAACTACATCACTTTCAGAGGGATTTGCTAAGCGATGATCTCATAAATTACAAGTGATTATGAAAGTTCGTGTGAGTCTCCCCCCCACCACAAAATTTGGAAATTCTTTGGTAAGATAAAAAACAAACATAAGTCAGTCAAAGAAAGACAAATATGATATGATTTCACTCACATGTGGAATATAAGAAATAAATCTGATGAGTAGAGGGAAAGGGAAGGAAAAGTAAGATAAAAACAGAGAGGGAGACAAACCAGAAGAGACTATATAGGGATCAAATAAGGTTGCTGGAGGGGAAGGTGGAGGGATGGGGTAACTGGGTGATGGACATTAAGGAGGGCACTTGTTGTGATGAGCACTGGGTGTCGTATGCAAGTGACAAAATCACTACATTCTACCCCTGAAACTCATAAGGTACTATATGTTAACTAAATTGAATTTAAATAAAATTTTTTAAAAAATGAAATGTAATGAAGAGAAGATTCAATGCCATTGTAGACCCACCCATCAACTAAGGAAATTGACTATCCTCTCCAAGTCCATTTCCTTATTTTACAAAATGGGGGTAATTGTATCTATATCATAGTTGTTGTGTGGATCAGATGATTAAGTGAAATAACATTCATGAAATGCTCCACCTTAAAAAAGCACTATAGATGTAGAAATTCTTGCTAATTTGGTTATGAAAGTACAGATGTTTACCTTATTTTATAAATCTGAGTTTTTTTTAAAAAAAAGATTTTATTTATTTATTTGACAGAGAGAGATCGCAAGTAGGCAGAGAGGGGAGGAAGCAGGCTCCCTGCTGAGCAGAGAGCCCGATGCAGGACTCGATCCTAGGACCCCGAGATCATGACCTGAGCCGAAGGCAGCGGCTTAACCCACTGAGCCACTCAGGCGCCCCTAAATCTGGGTTTAAAAAATTTTTTTTTTATTTAATTTTAATGTAACAGATTTCATTGTTTATGCACCACACCCAGTGCTCCATGCAATACATGCCCTCCATAATACCCACCACCAGGCTCCTCCAACCTCCCATCCCCCTCCCTTTCAAAACCCTCAGATTGTTTATCAGAGTCCATAGTCTCTCATGGTTCATCTCCCCCTCCAATTTCCCTCAACTCCCTTCTCCTCTCCATCTCCCCATGTCCTCCATGTTATCCCTTATGCTCCACAAATAAGTGAAACCATGTGATAATTGGTTCTCTCTGCTTGACTTATTTCACTCAGCATAATCTCTTCCAGTCCCATCCATGTTGATACAAAAGTTGTGTATTCATCCTTTATGCTGGACACATAATACTCCATAGTGTATATGGACCACATCTTCTTTATCCATTCATCCGTTGAAGGGCATCTTGGCTCTTGCCACAGTTTGGCGACCATGGCCATTGCTGCTATGAACATTGGTGTGCGGATGGCCCTTCTTTTCACTACATCTGTATCTTTGGGGTAAATACCCAGTAGTGCAATTGCAGGGTCATAGGGAAGCTCTGTTTTTAATTTCTTAAGGAATCTCCACACTGTTCTCCAAATTGGCTGCACCAACTTGCATTCCCACCAACAGTGTAAGAGAGTTCCCCTTTCTCCACATCCTCTCCAACACACGTTGTTTCCTGTCTTGCTAATTTTGGCCATTCTAACTGGTGTAAGGTAGTATCTCAATGTGGTTTTAATTTGAATCTCCCTGATGGCTAGTGATGATGAACATTTTTTCATTTGTCTGATATCTATCAATTTGTGTGTCTTCATTGGAGAAGTGTCTGTTCATATATTCTGCCCATTTTTTTTTAAATGACTATCTGTTTTGTGTGTGTTGAGTTTGAGAAATTCTTTATAGATCCTGGATATCAGCCTTTTGTCTGTAATGTCATTTGCAAATATCTTCTCCCATTCCGTGGGTTGCCTCTTTGTTTTGTTGACTGTTTCCTTTGCTGTGCAGAAGCTTTATTATCCACCATGACTAGGTGGGATTCATCCCTGGGTTGAAAGGATGGTTCAACATTCGCAAATCAATCAATGTGATAGAACAAATCAATAAGAGAAGAGAGAAGAATCACATGGTCCTCTCCATTGATGCAGAAAAAGCATTTGACAAAATCCAGCATCCATTCCTGATTAAAACGCTTCAAATCATAGGGATAGAGGGAACATTCCTGAACTTCATAAAATCTATCTATGAAAAACCCATAGCAAATATCATCCTCAATGGGAAAAAGCTCACAGCCTTCCCATTGAGATCAGGAACACCACAAGGATGCCCACTCTCACCACTCTTGTTCAACATAGTATTAGAAGTCCTAGCAACAGCAATCAGACAATAAAGAGAAATAAAAGGTATCCAAGTTGGCAATGAAGAAGTCAAACTCTCTCTCTTCGCAGATGACATGATACTTTATATGGAAAACCCAAAAGACTCCACCCCCAAACTACTAGAGCTCATACAGCAGTTCAGTAATGTGGCAGGATACAAAGTCAATGTACAGAAATCAGTTGCTTCCTTATACACTAACAATGAAAACACAGGGAAATTAGAGAATCTATTCCATTTACTATAGCACCAAGAACCATAAGATATGTGGGAATTAAACCTAATCAAAGCGGTAAAGGATATAAATCTGTTTTGAGTTTTTTGGTTACACTTGTGTCCAAGCAGGGTACTGTGTGCATGCAAATGACTCATCGAACTAACTTAGCATTTAAATATGTGGCCATAGAGTGCCGACTTCCCAAGTACGGGAAATGAGACTTTTCTGCTCTGGTCCCCTAGAGTTTTTTTTTTTCCTCTTGAAGTTTCTTTGATAGGAGACCTCTTTAGGCCTTCCCATTCAGGGCAGGTTCCATCCACTAGATAGCAACACGTTTATTTGTCAAACTTATTTCCATTCTGTCTCTTTCCAAAAACTACTAGAGGCAGGACAGATTTATTTTAAGCAGCAGTCTGCAGGCAGAGTCCTAAGGCACATCTGTTCTTTCACATGGCTGCTGTTAGCTAGTTAGCAAGTATGAGAACACAGCATTGACCCTGGTCATTTTAGCTGCAGTTCTCAAAGTTCTGTTCCACAGCATCACTGGGGGAATAAACATTGTGTTACCTATTGCACAGATAGACCTTTTAATCGATAGTAATCATCTTAATGACTTAATAACCAAGTCAGATCTGAAATCCTACTGCACTCCATATCCTGCTGTTTTACTTTCCCGTTGACTGATTATGCATAAATGGATTATCTGTAGATTTTTTACATCAGACAGTTTCCACTGAGATGAAACTGTACCCCCCCCCCTTCTTATCTGTCAGCCCTTAGTTTCTCAAGGCATATAAACTAATTTGAAGAAATAGCTGAAGTTGGGGGAGGGGATGTTAAAGAATTCTTCTCCATACATAGAATATATTCTTTCAATAGAAAATGGCATTTAAAATCTGTGCTATGTCTTTCCGTTTTGACCAAGTTTGTCGGGTTTTAGTAATGTGCCCAGGGATTCTGTTCATTCTAGAGGGGCTCAGCCTCACTCTAAGGGTCTCACTCCCGATCTGATGTTCTTTCCACTGTCGCATTACGTCCTACTGCTGTTGTCATCACAACCTGATTCTTGTGTTACATAACATCCCTGATTTCTTTGGATGATATTCTCAACAAATACTGCCAGGATGTAAAAGATTTAGGATAGAAGATGCACAGAGCACAGCATTTTTGTGTACAGTAACCTCGTATCCATTTTCGGTAGTGACCCATTTCATCTGCGGTTGTTCTGAAGGTCCCTGCACGACTCTAAATGCTTTGATCCCTTTGCCAAAGGGATTCATAGTCTAGTGACTCAAGACTTCTTCACTGATTTCCAGACTTCTTTTAAATATACAGCCAACAGACAAATATTGATGAACATACAAGAACTTAAGATATAGAATTTTTAAGAGCCCTTACTAAAGAAATTACCAAAAGACAAATTTCAGCCAAAACAAGGAGAAAAGTGGAGAATCTTTGGCAATGAGACTATAGCATCTTAGCATCAAATTCAATGTGCTTTGTAAGACTAAAACAAAAGAGAAAGTGATTGCCATAGAATGACAGTGTCATCAATTCTGACAATGTAGAAATAATAAAGAATAGGGGAGAGGAAGAGTCAAAGGTGAGAGGTAGCGTATGCATACTAATATCTTCAGATTTTATTGCTGGGCGATAAAAAAAAATCACTTCAAACAAAGCTATAACTATATTTAATGGTTAAAGAAAAGCAATAAACACTGTAAAATCGAAAATATATGGGAGGATGGTGGAGAGGTAATTCAAATATTCTTATTTATTATTGCTCTCATTAGAGTTAGTACAACCATGTATATATAGTTATACATAAAAGTAACCACAAGAATAGAAACATACCCTTGTAAGCCATCATATAAAATAAAGAACATAAGGCAAAAAGCACAGACTATAATGTTGTGAAAGTTTTTTTTTTTTTAATGATACTATGGAAGCTGAGAAATTGAAATTTTTTTTAAAAAGTCACTTATAATAGCACTTAAAAATATAAAATTCAGTTGATCCTTATTATTCACAGATTCCATGTTTGCAAACTTAGTAAGATTTATTTGTAACCTCAAAATCCATATGTGTAGCACACATATGTGCTGGACCATTTGGATAGCCATATGCAAAAATGTGATTTTTGATCCATACCTTTCACCAGATCAAACGTTAGATCAAAATGGATGCTAGATCTTAATCTAAGACTTCTAAAAGGAAACCTAGGAGAAAAACTTTTGTGATTTTGGATTATACAAAGATTTCTTAGACTCAAAAGCACGATTTATAAAAGAACAAGTTAATTAGATGCAAATATTAAGAACTTCTCTTTGGAAGAAACTGTTCAGAGAATGAAAAGATGAACTACAGAGTGGGGGGGAAATATTTGCAAATCATACATCTGGCAAAAAAATTTGTATTCAGAATATATAGAGTCCTCAAAACTCAATAAGAAAACCTAATTTTTAAAAATCAGTGAAAGAGGGTTGTGGGCAGCTTAGTCATTAAGCATCTATCTGTCGTCAGCTCAGGTCATGATCCCAGGGTCCTGGGATCCACCGTGTCAGGCTCCCCACTCAGCAGGAAGCCTGCTTCTCAACCTCTCCTACTCCCCCTGCTTGTGTGTTCCCTCTCTTGCTGTGTCTCTGTCAAATAAATAAAACCTTAAAAAATATAAAATAAAAAAATAAAACCAGCTTGTGATTTGAACACTTTCCAAAGAAGACAGAGATGGCAGTTAGCACTTGAAAACATTCTCAATGTCATTAGAGAAATACAATTAAAGCCACAGTGAGGTATCACTACAGACTCCTAAGGATGACTAAAATGGAAAGATGACCATACCAAGGGCTGGCATGGTGTAGAGCAGCTGGAGCTCCCATGCTGATTGGAATGCAAAATGCTACAATCAATTTCAAAAATGGTTTGGCAGTTTCTCAGATAGTTAAACATATACTGGGGCGCCTGGGTAGCCCAATTAGTTGAGCATCCAACTCTTGGTTTTGGCTGGGGTCATGATCTCATGAATGAATCTCAATGATGTTAAATAAAAGAAGCCAGAACCCCCCAAAAGTACATAATTTAGAATTCCATTTCTGTAAAATTCTAGAAAATGCAGACTAGTCTATAGTGGCAGAAAACAGTTAATTGGCTCCCTGGGCATGAGATGTAGGGGCTGGAAGAGAAGATTGAATTACAGAGGAGCATGGTAAAACAACTTCTGTGGTTTATGGAAATGTACGTTATTTTGATTATGATGGTTTTATAGGTATATAAACATGTCCAGACTTATTAAATTACACATTTTAAGTAGATGCAATTTATTGTGTCTCAATTATATCTCTAAAGCTGTTTTTAGTAAGACTAGTAGGAATACAAACAGAAAATATAGCATATATCTTGTGCTTATCAATAAACATAAGTGTTCTAAACCTACATATTAAAAGAATTGGCTCACATAGAAACAAATACAATTACAGGCTGTGTATAAAGTACAAACTAAAACAAAGTGGTTTAAAATGAGGGTAAAAATATGGAGAAGAACATACAAATGAAATGCAAAGATACCAGAACTTAAAATCTTATAGAATGAATTAATGGTAAAAGTATTAAGTCAAAGAAGGGTTCTGTATAACGAAAAGGGGGTGCAACCCAATGATAGCCTAAGAGTTATTATATATCAAATAACACCATTTCCTTAAAATATACAAGCAGTGCATAGAAGAAGAAACAAATTTTGTGTGATATGTGTATAATGTGACCTTTATACATAAAACAGAAACTGCCTTCTTTATAAACACTGACTATTCAGACAAGTTGTTTAAGTAATATTTTTTTTATTTATTTTGTAAGGATTTTATTTATTTATTTTATAGAGAGCACAAGCAGCAAAGGCAGAGGGAGAAGCAGGCTTCCCACATAGCAGGGACCCCAATGCAGGGCTCAGTCCCAGAACCCTGGGATCATGACCTGAGCTGAAGGCAGACACTTAACAAACTGAAGCACCCAGGTGCCCCTAAGTAATATTTTTATAATTTAAAAAATTAAATCATAAAGAAAAATAGAAAATTCTTTGCTTTATCTGAAAGTGAGGAAAGCCTTGCTGATTATGAGGTAAATTCTGGGAACCATAAAAACAAATTTTAAAAGTTTCACAGTATAAACTTGTTAAAAAAAACTACATGGCAAAAAAATTTTTTTTAGGTAAAGTCAAAACTCAAATGAATAGGGAAATTTGGAATTCATATAGGAATTCGTGGAGGTAATCTCCTTAATACATAAAGAGTGCCTACAAATCAATAAGAAAAAGACTAATGTTCTATAAGAGTAAGGGCAAAGGATGTAAACATTTCATAGTAAGGAAAAGGAATGACTTTTAAGCATTTTAAAACATATTTAGCTTCATTTATAACAGTAGAAATGCTTAGTAAAAGCACCATGACATTTTTCACATATCCAACTGTGGAGACTCTAACAATAAATCCCGATGTTGGTGAGGGTGGGGAGAACACACTTCCTGTCTGGTAAGAATTTAAATTGGCTTAGCTTCTATGAAAAATAATTTGACATTAACTTTGACTATATATATGCCATGTAATCTGGTAATTTTATTTTTAGAAATTTATCCTATAGATCTATCTCCCTATATGCAAACTGAATACATGGATATTTATTATAGCATCACTTGTAAAAGAGAGAAAAAATAATTTATTAAATTTATTAGAAGTCAGGCTACATCTATACATCAAAAAGGTTGAGACAGCACTAGTAGCTAGGCACTGTATATAGTATGCTATCATTTTTTAAATACATCTACTATGTTAGTATAGGCATAGATTTTCCCTGGAAGGATACACAGGGAATTGGTCATAGCACTTCTCCCTTTGCTTAAGGACTGGAATTGGAAGGAGCATACTAATTCACTGGTAACATTTGGTACTTTGTGCACATATTACTAATGAAAAGTATTCTTTGCCTTGCGAATCAATCGAGAACCTGGAGAACCCTATACAATTAAATTGTCCAATAAAGATTAGGAATGTTTTAGTAATAAAAATAGCTGACTATAATAATTATTACATGTTGGACACTGTGCTCTGGGTTCTTTACAAACATCTGAGTTTTTCCAACAACTCTTGAAGGTAGTTCCCATACTTTACAGGTAAAGAAATAGATTCAGAAAATGGCCTTAAGGACATGCAGATAATAAGGGCCCTCTTAAGAAGTTCAGTTGAATTAAAAAAAAAAAAAAAGTTCAGTTGAATCAGGATTGAGAAGTAACATCCAAATACACATTCAAGCTTCTCCCCAAAGCATTTCTGGATGGCTTGCGTGTGTGCTGGTAGGTATATGTGTCAGATCCATGGATGTTTTCTTATACTTCCAAGAAAAGACAGCCATCGTCTTACTCAAAGTTATGTGGATTAGGGTTGCAGCTAGTATGATTCCAGCAGGCTGCCCATCTTGGAAATATCAGCTGCCAAGATAAATGTTGTCTTTTGAGAGTAAATATTTTCACGCTTCTGTGTAGCTATGATGTGGCCTTGTTGGATGGTTTTATTCCATAAAGAAAAGGAGGTTCTCCAGCAGAGAGACAATGTTAAATCCAGGCCAAGCCTTAAAAATAAAAATTGAATTAAAATGAGGGGGAAATTTTGAAATGTTACCCCCCTCCTTTTTAACCTAACATTTTTTTAAATGAGGACTTTGGCTTCTATCACTATAAATAATTGATAAGGTTTTGTATTTTGAGCACGGGTAAATTTCAGCCTTTTTATTCTTCATTACTCAAGGGATCTTTTTGACAGTTGATAAACTGGCCTATATGTTTAAGTAATTATATGGTACATCTTTGGGTATCTTAATATAGTCCCTTCATACCAGATTGAGTTTATAGCATCTGGAAGTTTGCCTGCTCCTGGCAACAAATTAGGGCTTGCATTTACTACCGACTCACTGTACCACTTAGTTTGTGGTGGATTCCTATATATTTTTTATCCAGTGCTCTTTAGAAACAAGTTACACCTTGGAATTTTTTCCAGTTTTATTGAGATATAAGTGACATATGGCAGTGTATAAATTCAAGGGATACAGCATAATGATTTGACTAACATGTGTTGTGGAATAATATAGGAATGAAGGTATACCTTGTTTTACCCAGTAAATGAATTACTTAAAAGGAAGCATGTAAATGGAATTACTGAACAATGAATCTTTTTCAGGTTAGTCATTTTCAAGGTGCTTTGTTTTTCCTTATAATTCATATTTATTCAGGTTCATTCTTTCAACTTGCTTTGTTTCCCATGGCAAGTAGCTCCCTGTGTCTGCAAATACTTGTTCAGGTAAGTAAACATTCGTTGCAACAAACAGATTCACATGTACCCTCCTTTAGAGCCTTGTCCACCGACTAACTAAATCTCTCTCCATAAACCTCACCAGCTCCTGTTCTTACGTGAGACTGCAGTTAGGCATTGCGGTCTGTCTGAAGGTGTCCGGCCGTAAGAAATCCCACCTTTGGTTTAATTCTCACAGGAATATCTTCATTTCTTCCCATGTTCCTTCTTGTCCGCATCTAAAACCATAAACTGTTCAAAAGTGAAAGCGCTGTTTTTTTTTGAAGAATGACTTTGTTGGAGGTCAGTTTCTCCAAGTACGGCCCCCACTCTTCTCCAGGCTACCATGGATGGGGCGGTCCTTGCTGAGGGGTGGACTCTGGGTACCAGCGGTTCTGACATCGGCTGTGGAGACCGGTCAGGCTCCAGAGCGTTGCCTTGCCCTTCCGGGACCGCATCCGTCCTGCATCGTCTTCTGCTCTATGGGGGCTGCTCCTCAATCTGTGTGGAAAGCCGTCTGCAGAGTCTGCAGTAAAGTGCATGCTTTGAAAGTCACTGTAAGAAATAGGCTGTGTGACCCAGCTACCACCTCCTAGGTGGGAACACTGCACTTCAGCCCTAGTTCCCCAAAGAGAAGCAATAAGACAAGTAACAAAAGAAGAGATTGCATATTTGGCAGCTTAGTAGGTTCTGAAGGTACCTGTTAATGTGAAATCATCCGGTGATAAGATGTAACTGAAGCAGTGACCTTGCTGAGAGAGCAGTGACCTTCCTGGACACAGGACCAATGCTTGTAAGATGACACAACTGAGGCCCCAGCCCTTAAATATCTTGTCCAGGTGGCATGTGGGAATTCGTCTTGACCTGGACTGTTAAGCTTGCAGGATACTGCCTGAGTGAAGGCTGATTTGAAAAGAGAGGAGTTCCTGCCTTTGAGGAGCTTTTCATCCAATATAAATGGTACAATTCCTTTGGGACACATCTCCCCCCAAGGCATGTGAATGTGTTCTTGCCCACCTCTCCAGCGGCAGCTCTTGGCGGTTCCTATTTTCTGAGCTCTATCTGAGGTCCTCTCTGGTGACTTGTCTCACTGACCACATCCAACTTCCTTGTAATTAGGAGTGACTCCAAATTGGAAACAGGTTCTCCTCCAGTGTTTGTATCTTCTCTGGCATCTGTGTCTGCTGGATTGATGGACCATGTCCCTCCAGCCCATGTGCAGCCTATGCATGCGGTAAGTTCTCTGCCAGGGTTCATCACATAGCTCAGTGAGCCGATTCTAGGCGGGCGTGGGAGTGGCCCAGTGCCAGGCTCAAAGCCATTGCCTCTAACAAACAGGCTTATCTTTTCTATTTATTTATTCAGTGAACCACTGTTGATTTTGATGAAATCCAAGTTAGCACCTTTGCGACTTTCTAATCGTACCCATGGTTCAGGCACTTGTTTGAAATATGGCTCTTTGAAAAGATGGACTATTTTAAAGAGTGTGTTCATGCAAAATAAATTATGAATTCCTTTAGCCACCTCTTCTCTTTAGAAATAGCACTCATACATATTTTATACATAAATTGACAAGGATGGCAGAGACCTCATCTTCCCTGTAGCAATTTGAGCCAGACTGATGGAGGATTTATTGCTTAATTATACTTGTCAGCCTGACATAAAAGTCATTAGTTCTGGAAAAACATGTTTGTCATACCGGGATTATCTCTAATTAATACAGTCAATATCGAACATATATTTAAAGCCAAACAGAATCGTAATCTCCAAAGCATATGTTCTGGAAGACAGTGAACTGATGGTAAACCCCCTCGGGTGGTGAAGTGGTGCTCTAAGAACAGGTTTGCATTTGAGAAGAGGAAATGTCATGTTGTGCCTCATTCCCTCGGCTTTGAATACAGTGAAATCCGTGCTCCTGGTGCTGACACCCACTGCCGATGAATGATCAAGGTAACTAAAGAGGTCATGGAATGTGACTGTTGTTGGTGAGTGACTGTATTCAAAGCTGGGGTCCAGCGTGTGGTTTTCCCAGCATCAGAAGCCATTGACCGAGTTGATCGCTGCAGTGCCCACACATGGTCTTACTCCCTTTTCCTAAATCACACATGAACTTGGAAGTCAGCAGGATAAGCGAGGCAGTCCAATGAGGCAACCCCCTAGCGAGAATAGCTGCTTCTGCCCGATGTCCAGGCGTGTGCTGGTTTATCGATGGTCATTGCCATGAGGTGCTGCAGTGCTGCTGACCTTCCAGGGCAGTGGCCATGCGCCCTGCCACACTGGCCCAGCATCCTCGTGGACACACTGCTCTGGACGGCAAAATCATTCTGCTTTTTCCAAACCACTGCACAGTTCACAGCAAACTCATTCATAGGCTCCTACGTGGGTCTGTCTCTGCCATAAACATAAATATCGGAAGTTGGCTTGGGCAGAAAAGGTTCAGTTCATTGGTGCTGTGCAGCATTACCCCAAAAATAGTTTCCATTATTTTTTTTCTGTACCAATTAAGATGTTTGCAGCGATCTACCCTGTCCTAGAATACTTGTGTTCAGTAACCAGAACGGCTGTGAGAGGTGAGGGTTGTTATTTATCTGTTTTATCAGGTCCTCTGTGCAGTAATCCTTTTGCATAGCTCTTGATTTAAATCATAGGGCGGACTGAAATATTAACAAATTAGAGCTAACAGTTAAAGTGACACAAAATAGACTTGCTGTAAACATCCGGAATAATTGGCCAGGGAGCATGTACTTTCCTTTGTCTCAGTAAAGAGTGCTGAGTTGTGGACATCATTTGGAAGGCTGTTGGAAACACAGGCTTATAGGGTTCTTGGTGGGGAACCCAGAAGACAAAGGCATTACTGGCTTCCCAAGTAGGGTGTGCAGGATGCTTCCTAGGACTGTTCCCATTGGGTGGGATGTTAGGTCACTTCCGACTTCTTCCCGAGTTGTTTTGTTGGAAACTGAAGGAGGGGGTGCTGTGAACAGCCTCACAGAATACCACCACCTCTGGATATGTGATGCAAAGCTCTTCAGAGCAGCTCTGTGAAATGTTGAGATTTATTTGGAAAAGATTCCTTCAGTGTAAGCCACACCAAGTGTCTGGTCCCCTCTTTGGAGAGGCAGACACAACACTAATTACATCTACTCATGGAAGAGACTCGGCAGGGTGCTGCTGTTTCCAAAACCACGGTCATTTGATTTAGTCAGACTCTGTGTGGTTCCAGAATAGGGACTGCTGTCCTGTCATAGTTGGCATCCAGGATGTCTAGACAAGAGAGATAATTAAACTCTTGAGTCATCTGGTTCTAAGACACAGCAATAGAAAAATTAGATGTGGACTTGAAGAAGAATAATTTTGTTTCATTTCATTTGAAACTCAGATTCACACACTTACACAAACACAGTATTCCCTTAAGTGAGGTCGACTCTAGTAAGGCATGCCCGCATTGGTGTGCATGATAGTTGAGTTTGGCTTCCTAATATCTAACGTAACTAGCTCTTTTTCTCTCCTGCATTTCTAGCATCCCTTCTATTCCTGATGCAAACACGTAAGGCCTGAAAATTACCCACGTGACCAACTTGGGAGCTTTGCCTCCTCTGAGAATGCTTTGAATGCCTTACAGATTCCTTTTATGTATTAACCCATAAATATCAATTTTAAATAGTAATATGAGACCCTATTTACATCTCCTCCCACAACTGAAGATTATCACAGTCCAAGTACGTATTTGCTCAAGCCACAGACAGCCGCCTCTTAGCCTGCATTCAGAAGCACATGAAAGTGCCATGAGAAACTTAAGCACTTGTGGAGGCTCTTGGCCGTCTGCTATGGTCACACAACTAATCCCACACCCTTGGGCAGTGGTAAGGGGAATGCGCAGATAACCATAATGTCTTAAGTGATGAGCGACATAAGAGAAAAAAGGCTCAGACACCAATAGGCCTTGAAAATTGACTGGTCCAGTTGTCTTTCCCTGTGTGGTAGACTTAGTAGCTTAGCTAAAACTATTTGATTTTGTTCATAATTTTGTGAGTCTGGCATTTGGGATGGGCATGCATGGGTCATTTGTCTCTGATCCCCCATCGTGAATTTTGGGACATTTGGTACCAGAGAATCCACGCCCACAGTGGCTTCTTCACTCCTCTGTCTGGGGTCTTGGTGCTCTGGGGCCTCCCCTCTTCCCACATGGCATTTTGGGTTGCAAGGCCTCTCCTTGTAGTTGAGCTTTTTCTGTGGGGACTCGGGACTCTAAAAGGGAGTGTTCCAGGGTACTAAGGAGAAGCTGTAAGGCTACTTCTAACCCAGCCGTGGAAGTAGTCCCATATGTCACTTCTTGTGCATTCTGTTGGTCAAGCAGGTTCCTAAAAGCAACCCAGATTCAATAAAGATAGAATAGATGATGCCTAGTCCTCTCCAGAGCAGAAAGCTCTCGTCTGTTAGAAGAGCTGTTAAAACTCCTTTGGGGAATAAATCAGTTTTGCCCAATAACTGTTTTGTATTTGAGGAGAAAGCCTGAAATGTAACACATTGTTTATTCTACTGGTATTTGATTTTTGTCTCAATGCTGTGAAACCAGTGCTCCTGGCTTTAATCCTGGTGATAATGCCAACTGTGTGTGGACAACATTGACAAGTGAGGCTTGTTGTAAGTAGCGGGGGGCTGAGAATATGATAGTGCCGCTGACTGAAAGGGGAAACCCAGAAGAGAAAAAATGAGGGCCAAAGAGTAGAGTGATGCTTTAGACACAAGTAACCAAATGCCCTACTAAAAGCAGCCTTAAAACCCCTCATTTTTCTTTCAGAAGTTGTCTGGAGCAGGTAGTTCCAGGTAGTTCCAGCTGTGGAGCAGGTAGTTGCAGATGTGGTTCAACTTACAGATGTCAGGGCTTGGCCCACCTCTCTGAGAGGCTCTGGACCTTCCTTTCATGGCGCTAGACGGCCCCCTCCACTCCAAACCTCACAGTACTGTTGTAGTAACAGAGAAAGGAAAGAATCTCTCCTGATGGCTCCCATCCCAAAGAACCCCACACCAGATTTCTCCTAAGTCCCACTGGTCAGTGTTGGCTCAGATCTCCGTGTGCTAGCCACAGAGCCTGGGAGAGCTTTCAGGCTTGTTCACAGGAAGCCAGCTCAGCTAGTCAGGAGAAAGGCATTAGGCAGGTAACTGACAATATCTGTCACAGTGATGAATTCCATTTTCTCTCCCTACACAGTTGATAAAGGCTCACTTAGCAGCCTTATAGAGCTTGAATTAGGTAGGCTCAATCATAACTATAATAAATTAGTATTTTCTAGAAGCCAGTTAGTTTCTCAGTGGACTTTTCCCTTCTGCTCTGTGATCGAGAGCTGATCCCACTGCTTCGTAACAAATAAAAGGTTTGATTGTTTTCCTCTTCCACTATGTGAATGAAGCCTCTGTGGCTGCCATAAAGACATGCGTCCATCCTATCAGACGTCTGCAGGATTGCCTTTCCGGTATCATTACATATTTGATATCTCCATATGTGCTCTTAGATAGGTACCTGCTGCCTTCTAGGAGCCAGCAAATTCTCTAGATGTTATCAGCCATCCTTGTTTTAGAGTCTGGGAGCTCAGAAAACTCCCTGACATTTCATCTGCATTGGACCAGGACCACAATGCTTGCTCCCCTGGAGGCAGAGGCGGGCTGAGTGGAACAGAACTTGTGACAATAAAGCTAAGAAAGGAAGAAACTGTCTTGGCTCAGAAGGGGCCGAGCTTGGGCAACTGGGATTGCAAGGTGGTGCAATGTATATACTCGTATGTTGTTACATCAAGAATATCTGCAAAAGATTGCCTAAGCTGGATAAAGCTGGAATCCTCTTGTTCTGTGGATCTGTAATTGTAATTGTCTAATCTGTAATTGCCCAATTGTGGTATTTTTCACCCGATAAAAATCACATGCTGTAAATTTAAGCCCAGGTGTCACAGTGGGCACCTTGGTGAATAAAAAGCGGTGGGGAGGGTGAAGGGGAGAGACCTGACGAAGGAAGCTCTAAATTTCACCGTCTGTCTGTAGCAGTTCATTGAGTCCTCGGACATGGACATAGTCTGAGTGCCTACCGCGCCGCAGTGCTGGGATGGAAAACAGATAAAGCTACTCACAGCGCTGAGAGAGAGTCAGCATCCAGGCCCCTCCCCTCCGCCCCCCCATAGTGGAAAAGCACAGAGGGGAGAGCAGCAGGATCCACCAAGCAAGCTAGTTGGGCTGGTTTTCCTTACAATTGTAAAGTACCTAGTTTCTGAGTTTGAGTTGGTGTAATAAAGATTACATTGTGTTACAGTAATTGTGTTTGAGCTATATTACAGTGAGTGCCAGGAGGAAGCCTTACTTGCCTTTCTGTATGATATTTCAGAAATAGATTTCAAAGCAATTTGTTACCTTGGGGAAATTCCTATTTCCAAAATACCTGCAATGATTGACGCAAGTCGGTGAATCTGTAATTTACAAGATGCTGAGTTTCCAAAAGTCCTACTTTAAATGTTAGAAGTATTGTTGAAAAATTGGTACTTCTGACAAGAGAAGAAGGTAATAATGCATTAGATACTTGCCAGAAAGAAAGCAAAAATGGACTTCAAGCTCCAACTCTATTCCGATCCCCCCTACCCGGCCCCACCACCACTAACAGAATCTGGCCCCACTCTTGGCTTCAGTGTGCACACGAGATCATTCTGAGCCCAATTTGTGTCATCAAGGGCAGTCTGCATCTCTCCATTTGTTTCTGAGGATGCCATTGGTACTCTCAGGGGGCCTGGTGTGGACTGCCACCTTTTGCTCCAAAGCCCAGTCCTGGCTTACCTCCCAGTCTTCTGAGGGCCAGCTATGCTTCTCCTCCCTGTGGGTGCAGCCTGACACGCCACCAGCACTCAGGACACTGTCCAGGCAGGCCTGTCCTCCTGGCTTCAACTGAAGGGAATCACTGCGAGAACTGAAAGCAACGGAGAGGTGGTTGTCAGTCCAATTCTGAAGCTTCTCGGCCATCTCTGCCCCCAGGGGAGTCTGTTACCTGCTGGTCCAGAGCCAGTCCCCACTTTGTGGGATTCATTTCTCCCTGCAGAATCTCTTTTCCCCCACTTCTCCATCTTCCCTACATAGCCTGCCTATGATATTTTCTTAATCAAAAAGTCTCAGAAAAAGCATTTCCCTAACCCAAGAGCGTTCACCTTTCCTAACCCTGGTCATTCACATTGAGCCACATAAAAGGCAGCAGAAGACTGAAGTTGTTCATTTTAAGTGGGCTCACCATTCAAGGTGTCCTGGATCAGGCATTCAAGGCTTCAGAGTCCCTGTGCTTCCTTCCCTGTTGGGGTTGGCCAGACGGGGGTCAGCCTGGATTGTTCGCTCCCCTGTACCGTGAACAGTTCCTGGGTAGGGCTTCCCTATCAGTAGCCTCTTCCGTGTGATATGCGAGCTTATGTTAACCTGGGTCACAAGAATAGTTTGAGTAGAATCTGTCAAAAGGATTGGGCCCACCAACAACATAGGGCCTGTAGAATGGCTATTTCCGGCCTTTCTGGGAGGAGGATGGAAGCGTCTGTGGGTTCCCATGCCCAGGGCTGTGCTGGGTTATGGGGTGAGCACAACGCATCCTCCCCGGGCATCAGCTTCCCAGCAAGTCTGGAAATGTTAAAACCAGTCAGCATATTATGGAAGGGAATATAAAAATTTACAATAATTTTCAAGTAAAATGTTGTAAGAGGAGAAACTTCACTACAGAGTGCTTTCCCAGATGTCTCCAAGGTTCAGGTGACTTTCTTCCAGTTTAAGGCAACTTTGATGGCAGTTTGAGAAACACTATACTTAAGAAGTTACGATCATACAAAAATGTATGGCATTTTAAATGGAGTTGTTGTGGCACTTGTGAACTCCTGATTTTGCTGGTATTTCTTATTTAATGCAAAGTATATGCCATAAAACTTTTGTTTTGAGTTGAGATATTTGTAAATTGAATACTTTTAAATTGCAACAGGCACTTTTTTTTTTTTTTTTTAAGATTTTATTTATTTGAGAGAAGAGGAAGCAGGCTCCCTTCCGAGCAGGGTCCTGGGATCATGACCTGAGCCAAAGGCAGAGACTTTAACCCACTAAGCCACCCAGGGGCCCCCAACAGGCACTTTTTTAAGGAAACCTAAAATTAGTTTATAAATGATCACCCCCGATTGTTAGTTTTAGAAGTTTGAGTTTAATAAAATTGTTTATTCAAGTTTTATTTATTTATTTCACCTAACTATAATATAAACATCCATTTATCTTGAAAATAGCTATTAGTTTGGCTTTCAAAAAATGTCACTTATATCAAGGCCATTAGATTTATCTGACTCAGACCAATGTAAATTTAAGACTATTTTTGTTACTGGAGTTGAGTAGTCTAAGAAGTCTTTTTTAGATTTCTGGCCATATTAAATATTTAAATTATTTCCAATACTTGTATTGTCTTAATGAAGCACGTAGAACAAAACAGTTCAGTCACGAAGCTCCTCAGGCCAGATGATTAAATAACCATGAGATTAACCAGGCTAACTTCAAAGTTGATTTGGAATGTTGTACTACTTTTTGCTTTAAGCAATTATGTTAGTCAAATATAAATGTTCAGGGTACAATTTCATTAACATGCTTTATATGTCCAGCTACTTCCAAATGCTTTCTTGGTCCTCATACAGTGTCATTATTCAATAAATGTTTCATAGAAAGGCTCATTAAAATTTTATTTATTATACTTAATGTAAAAGTGTAGAAATGAAGATAAATTAGGTTGAAGTGGAATGGATAAAATGTAATTGAAATAATTTGGAGTACAATTTAAATAAACTTCTTCATTAATTTGGAAGTATTAAAAGTGTGTGACCACAGCTTAAGATGTGTTCAAATATATCATTATGGAGAAAATAAGAATATTGTCTTACTGGTTTTTAGGTTCTTTTAAAAAGGCTATTAGCTTGAGTCTAAAAATAGGAAAGATAAAATTAACTTAGCTTCCTTATTTATTAACTTAGTAAATGTCTGGGTTAAGCAACTACTTATGCTCTGTTCTCCATCTTACGTAAATCTTGTATGATTATCACTGGCTAGAATAATATATAGAAATCCTTACAGAACACTTTTATTTTTTCAATGACTTTTTTTTTTTTGCTAGATTACAATCTCTATTGCATGGGGAAAATATAACAAAATGTCATTGACTTAACTAACTGCTGTAGTGTTGAAATAAATTTTAAAATTTTTAAATAAACATGATTAATCTAAAAATTCAATCAGTGAGTTAAGGCAATATGGAGAAACTGTATGTTTTTCCAGAAATATGATTAAATCAAATCTTGCAAACTAGTAAATTAACTTTGATTTGACTTAAATATTGCTCATTCTAAAAGTGTTGAGTAAAATCGGAGTTGTAACTGTTAGCTTCTCTATAATTCAGGGCACAGCATAGGGATAGGTTCCGACTTTTTTTTCAAGATTTTATGTATTTATTTAGAGAAAGAGGATGAGCAGGGGAGGGGCAGAAGGAGAAGAAGAGAGAATCCTCACGACCCTAAGATCATGACCTGAGCTGGAAATCAAGAGTCTGACACTTGACTGAGCCACCCAGGCACCCCAGGGACAGGCTCTGACTTAAAAAAAAAAAAAAAAAAAAAAAAAGTTGGCTTGTACTGGTTTCGCTGGAAGAGTGATATTTGTTAACTATGAGCAGAATTGCAGTTAAGTGCTGAAATGAGATTTTATTGAATTTTTGTATGTATTTATTTCATTATTAGGCTATCAGCTGCAAAGGTCAACACAGTATATCGTACACTCTGTCAAGGAATCAGACTGTGGTGGTGGAATACACGCATGATAAGGATACGGATATGTTTCAGGTAACATCTTTATTTTTCTTTCGGATGCGGTATCATTAACATGACGTCAGTTTCAGGGGTATCATGTAATGGTTCCATACTTGTGCCTATGGCAAAGTAATCACCACAGAAGACCGTTAACGTTGCCACCACCTGGAGTTAGACAGCTTTTCTCCGGGGATGAGAACTTTTAAGAGCCATGCTCCTAGCAACTTTGACCTACACGGTGCCGTAGTAAATACTACTTTACCATAGGTGCCCTGCTGTCCGTGATGTCCCCATGACACACTTTTCTTTTCCTCGTGGAAATTCTTGCACACTCTCCTTCAGTTCCACATTTCAGTATGTCATCAGAACTAGCACAGTAGTGTTTGGTGATGTACAAGGAGAAAGCAGAGAGGATAATATAAAATCTAATTCCTATGTGGCTTTTGGAAGACTAAGGGGAAAAAAAACTTGATTCTAAAACTGCAGACAGAAATGATAAAAGCTACATTCTTAGGTCTCACTGCAGTAAAAATACCCATTAATAACAATAATAAAAATTTTAAAAACCAACCACTTTGAAAAGCGAACATGTTTAAAAACCTCCTAAATAACACTTGAACCAGAAATGCAGACATCAGTACTGCAATTATTAGGTCTTTTAAAAAATTATTGTGGGAACATTATGTAGCAAAACTCATGAGATGTGACTGACCGCATACTCAGAAGAAAATGTAAAAAAAATCTGAAGTACTTCCATTATAGAAGGAAGGAGGGAACAAGGAACTAAACATTGGTCTCCAAGAGTTCTCTAAAAAATGATAGTAAGAAAATACAGAACAGGCTTATGACTAGCTTTAATGGTAGGTAATAAAAAGTCCAAAAATACATCAAAAGAAAACAGAAGGAAATAATCGTAGAAAAAAAATTCATCAGTTTAAGAAGAAGAGAATTAATAATATATCTAAGATTTGATATGTTAAAACTAGAGAAAATTAAAATTAAGGCTAATGAGGAAAAAAGCAAACTCAAATGGGGAACCGTGAGGCTTTGCATTTCTATATGGAATGTTAAATTATTAAATGAATGATTTTGAAACAGGTGTCAGAACAGTATTCCAGATAATATCAAAAGGGAAATAAGGAACCCTGAAAAATAAGAAAATATCCTCAGTCTGGCTTATAAAAAGAGAAATGTGAATTCAGTTCACACAGAGATCTTAATTTCCACTTATTAGATAGGGAAAAATCTGCACAGCACAGTTTTGTCAGACATGTGAGGAAACCCTCTCCGAGTCCTTTAAACTGGTATGACCTCAGTGGGGCGGTGATTTGGAAATGCTTGTGAAAAATGTAAAATGCTTACACTCTTTGACTTAGCTCTTATCTTTATAAAATTCTTCTTTTTCTAGAGATTGACCCCAGAAATACCCCTACATACATGCAGAATGACATTTTTACCAAGTCATTGCTCAAAGCAAGGTTTAATAGCAAAAGATTACTAATTGAATTTAAATAAAAAATAATAATACTAGCATAAGATTGTAAGCAACATAAATGTCGTTCTGGAGGGGCCCCACTTGGTAATTTCAGGTACAGCCCTATAGTGGAAGGAGGCCTCCAAGTCTGTAAAACAGAGCAAGAAAAAGCTTTATGTATGGACATGGGAAGAGCTCCATTTAATGAGTTCTTATTTTTTATTTTATTTTATTTATTTAATGAGTTAAATATTAATGTCATTATATTGAGCCATTGATAATATATTCAATTAAGATTACTTAATCTTCAATGATAATAAATTTAAGTTATTAAATATATTAAATATTAAATAGTATATTAATTATTAAATATTAGCATAGTTAAATGATTTAAATAACGTGTGTCTGCATTCAAAAGCTCCAAGAGGAGGAATAAGACATTATTATTAAACCAGTTGCCTTTGTGGGGTGGGGGATCAGGCAGATGGTACACAGGTAGGTATTTGACACATGATTTTTGAACCGTGTAAATGTGTTAGTTTTTTCTTTCTTTTTTTTTTTTTTTTTAAAGATTTTATTTATTTGACAGACAGAAATCACAAGTACACAGAGAAGCAGGCAGAGAGAGAGGAGGAAGCAGGCTCCCTGCTGAGCAGAGAGCCCGATGCGGGACTCGATCCCAGGACCCCGAGATCATGACCTGAGCCAAAGGCAGAGGCTTTAAACACTGAGCCACCCAGGCGCCCTAGTTTTTTCTTTCTAAAAAAAAAAAAAGATTTTATTTGTTTATTTGACAGAGAGATCACAAGTAGACAGAGAGGCTGGCAGAGGGGTGGGGCAAAGCAGGCTCCCCGCTGAGCAGAAAGCCCGACACGGGGCTCGATCCCAGGACCCTGAGATCATGACCTGAGCCCAAGGCAGAGGCTTAACTCACTGAGCCACTCAGGCACCCCTGTGCTAGCTATTTTTTAAAAAGCTAAATGGGCACCTGGGTGGCTCAGTGGGTTAAACATCTGCCTTGGGCTCAGGTCATGATCAGGTCCTGGGGTCAGGACCTGCGTCAGGCTCCCTGCTCTCGAGGAGCCTACTTCTCTCTCTCTTCCTCTGCCCCTTTCCCACGTGCGCACACACTCTTCTCTCTTTCTCTCAAATAAATAAATAAAATCTTCTTTAAAAAATTAAAAACAAATAGTAAATTTAAGCAGTCCTAGACTCATAGTCATGGATATAGACAATTATTTAAGTGCCTCAAAAGTAAGATTTATCATTTTTAGACAAAATATTAACAGTGGTTTTACTCCTCATGCAATTCCATTTTATAATATTCTAAATACTTTTTCTTCTCATTCTACCAGAGAAAATCCCTTCCTAAATATGTATATACATACGCTTCCCTGCTGATAATTTTACAGGACTTCAAAATAATTTTTTAATAACTTTCCAAAATTATTAATCTTCTACTTAACAAGATTTTCTTTTTACGTAGAAAGTTTTCTTGACACACGTTTTACCCTAGAGAGCAGAGTCTCAACACAGAAAAAGCACATCAAGAACATTTTTACAGTTGTCGTGATACATTTTTTTACCGCTTTAAAATCAACATGTCACTGCGGAGGCCCCTGCAACTTCATCACTGTTCTGTGGTGACTTGTTGTGACAGAGATCGTGTACTCTTCATTGTGGTACACATTCCACTCCCATGGCTCACTTTCTTCCTTCTCATCTCTGCAAGTGCAGAATGAATGAAAGATTCATGAGAATCTTAACATGAGATCCATCCTCTTGACAAACTGAACACACAATGCGTTATTTGGCACAGCACTAGACAGCACGTCTTTGGAACTTCTTAGTCTTGTAGAACTGAAACTTTGGACCTGTTGAACAATGGTTCCCACTTCACTCCATCCCCCAGCCCCTGGCAACCGCCATGCTCAGTTTCCATTTGACTGCTTAAGGTACCTCCTATAATTGTAATCCTGCAGCACTGTAATGTCCTCTGGGTTCGTCCATGCTGTTGCTTGTGGCAGGATTTCCTTGTTTTGAAGGCTGAATAGTAACCTACTGGATGTTTCTACCACATTTTCTTTATCCACTCACCCTCTGGTGGACATTTAGGTTGTTTCTATACCTTGGCTATTGTAAATAATGCAACAGTGAACCTGGGGAGCAGATCTCTCCTTGAGAGCCTGATTTCAGCATTTACTTTGATAAATACCCAGGAACAGGATTGCTGAATCACATGGCAGTTTGGTTTTTAATTTTTTAAGGAACCTCCATACTGTTATAAACTTCTAAATGCTTTTTTGCACACTTTCCATTTCATTATATAGATGATTATGTGAAAGGCCCAATATTTAATAAAAGTAATTTTTTACTACTTCACCAAAGGCATACTTAAGTGAAACTAGCATTATTTTTAACTGCAAGTGCATGCCAATAAAGAATACAGAGGCCATTAATACAGTTTGGTGCCACTGGTTTGATTCCTATGAAAGCACTTGATCGCCTTAGCGCCATTTGGATAAATGTTAGCACAGTGGAAAAGGCCAACAGCATGTTTGTATTATTATGAAAGCAATTTTGGCTTCATGGACCTGGTCCTTAGAAAAGGTCTCAGGGACCCTGGGAGGTTCATAGACTGCGCTGAGAAATACCGAACTACACTGTACTATCCATTTGCCTTCCATAGCTGGGAAATCTGGGTCTTTGAAAGGAAAGATGACTAGTACTAAGGGCAGAGAAGGTGTTAGTGGCAGCAGTAAGATTTATGTCTGCTGAGTTCTACATTCCCACATAGTACCAGGTTGACCTCTTTAAATGAAGCATGGTAATTCAACAAGGATTTATTGATTTACTAAGGAAACAGAACACATTTGTCATTTTTACTAAAATAATCTGATTCCACTTGCAAAATAACTAGACATATTGGAGGATTAATATCAGATCACTCTAAGCAGAGTAGAATTAAATAACTCTTAGAAGATCCTGAAAAATCAAGCTTGTTTTAATTTTTTTCTTCCTTTTACACATTTTTGTGTCCCCAACCTATCATTGAGAAAGGTTTCTGAGCAAAAAACACTGTACCATTCCTATTTCTCAAGCATGAACCTTGGTGGTAAGGGCTGTTCATTGTAGCCATTATTCTTTAAAATGATTTCTAGGCTAATTGAGCATTTAAAAGCAGAACATCAGACCAAACCAGAGAAGGGCCTTGTGCTGCCTTTCCCACGGTGGAAACAGAGTAGGCTCAGAGCTCAGAAATACTATTGCCTAGGGAAAAAAGTATCAGTTTGATCGGAATTTAAGAGATGGGGTAAGTGTGAGAAAGTCTGAGTTGGTATAGCAACAATTTCATAGTAGTTATTTTCTAGAATAGGTGTACATAAAGGACAGAAAAAAAGAGTGTAGCTTTTGAGAGAGAAAAATATTAAAAATTGTCACAGGAAGTGACAAAATGTTTTCCAAGGCCCCTAAAGGGAGGTATGATGCCAAATCCATTCTGATCCTTGGGGTAAGGAAGCCAAATGCCTTGCACATTGCTCAGTTTCATAGTCCTGATCCTGGGTGTTGCTGGACCTTACAGGCTTGGTTTTGTTCATTTGGTTTTTAATTTAGGTGTTTTACACTACTTTTAGATGGTAACATCTTATTAGCACCCACCTAGGTGAGAAAAATGTGACAGTTCTTTCTTGTAACATGATACCTGCCTCTCTCCCAGGGTTCAGGGTCACTGTCCTAATCATCCATGCGTCAGTTTCATTTCTCGAGCACCTGCTGTGTATCAGATACTCATCTAGTTACTGGAGGGAGGCAGCCCAGGCTCCCCTCTGGTGGAGCCTGCATTCTAGAGGAGGGAAACAGACCACAAATGAAGCAGCAGCAGGAGCAAGTGCCATGGCCCCCAGGAAGGAGCAGGGTGAAGGAGGAGGTTAATGAAATGAAAAGAGCTTGGATAGGTGGGGCCCTTAGGCCAAGCAAATTGGAGGATTAAGCAAGGGAGAGGTATAATCTGATTTACATTTCTGAGAGATACCTTCAAGTACTGTCTAGACAAAAATGGAAATGTCACATGTGAAAACAGGGAGACCAGTTTGAAGATGAGGGTAATGCAGTCCAAAGAGGAGCTCCCGGCAGCAGGAGCTAAGGTGGGGAGAAATGGAAGGATGCAGACCGTGTCTGGAGGGAGTATTGACAGGCAGGGTTAAATGTGGGTGTGGAGGAAAATAAAGGATCAAGGCTAATTCTTTGGTATTGATTTTTAGCTTGAGTAGATCAGATGCCAGTTGTTGACCTGGGGAATCTAGGGGTTAAAGGAGGAATCCAGGTTCTGTTTAGAACATGCTACATTTTGAGATGCTTATTAGACCCCCAAGTGGTCATTGAAGTTCTGGGTAGAGATCAGTGCTTTTTGGCTAATAATGGAATTTGATGGTATTACATAGGAAGAGAACAGAAAGTGCAGGGAAGGGGTCTATTTGCCAACTAGCCTGTAAGAGTTTCATTATTCTAATACCAGGTACAGATATGGCAGGATACCAGCCACATGCCCTGGAAACCTGTGCAAGAGTGGTGTCAGTGGGGCTCTGGGGTAGAAACACCCCGTGGGGCCGGCAGAGGAGAGAAGTGAAGGGCATGAGTAAGGCAATGGGAGGGTAGTAACTAGTGACAGATTTTTTTCAAGAAGTATTGCCACTACGTGAATCAGAGAAATGGGCCTGTAGCTTGACGACGTTTGCAAGGGAAGGAATGTGTTTTTTAAGGTGAGAGACTAGTCTAGAACAATGCTGTTGGAGTATCCTCAACTGGGCGGCCAAGTGTCTGTTAACAGCACAGAGTGAGCTGGGTGGGAAATGGCGAGGAGGAGTTTAGAAACGTACAGCACTTTTTATAGTACCTGAAGCCTCCAAGCAGGTGATCATTTTCCTGATACTCATTTTGATTGTACTTTTAAAATGTATCAGTGACAGGCTGAAATTTAAAAAACAAATTGGTCCTTTCAAACGCCACCACCCCCCACCCCCGCAGAGTCACAGAGTTTGAGAAGCTCTAGAATGTGTTTGATAACGGATGCTAAGATCTAGTAGGAGGGAGAGAGAAGTGGATGATTCGGGAGAGAGAAGGGATAGCGTCAGGAGCAGAATCCTTGGGAAGGGAAGAATACTGAGACCCCAGGCATCAGCAGAAAGATTGGTCTTGGGTAGGAGCAGTGGTATTTCCTCCTTGTCCTTGGAAGGAAGTTAGGAAATAAGGTTACGGACGCAGGGGTGGGAGTACCGTTGGTCCAGGAAAGGTGAGGGAGGCCCTTTCAGGTGTTTCTGTGCCATCTTACCTGCACTGAATTGGACCGACAACCAGACAAACCCAAACTCTTCTCATATATGTGTGTGGTGTCAGTAAAATCCTCCCTCAGGCTACTCTATGAGAATCAGCACTGAATGATCACCAGACAGAATTCAGAACCATCTTTCTTTGTCTACATGACCGCCCTTAAGATGATGTAGAGTTGATCCAGTACCCAGAAGGATGGGTTCCAAGTTTTGCACACCGGGTGAGTTTTCAGTAGGAAAGTAGCTTACTTTTTTTTTTTTTCTGGCAAAAAGAACATGAGGTTTGTATGCAAAAGTATAAAATTATACTGGTGGCACACCACAGGTTAGATTTAAGGGGAAGTGAATTGATAAACCAATTGAACATGACCAGTCAGATAAGTATCATGACTTGCAATAATTGATCCTAGCAGTATGTTCCGGTTGGACTAAAATGTCATGTGTTATAGCCCATTTCCGTTAACTCATCAAGACATTCATTTAATACACTGGGATGAAAGCAACATGGCCTTGCCCGAAGAGAGTAATCTTTGTAGACAGTAACAGTTGTGTGACATTCTACTCGAGCATGCTTAGCTCTGTGCTTCTAACAGAGCTTGAAGAGACTTTGTGTTCTTCTGTGGAGGTGACAGAAGTTATGTCAGGGACTTTGTCTTTGTGAGAGCGCTAGGCAATTGTAGAACTTTCCACATTTCACTCCTAAGCTTAGCAGTTCAGGACAAGTTGATTCCTGAGTTTAGAGAAGCTTTTATGGTATTTTTTTTTCTGTATTTGTGAAATATTTTACATTAAGTATTTGTTACTTTCTAGTTTAAAAAATCTCTTTAAAGTGAAATAACTCAAAGAAAAATACTGTGTATCACTTATATGTGGAATCCAAACAACAAAGTCAAAACTGTAGAAGCAGAGACTAGCATGGGAGTTACCAGGAGCTGAGGGGAGGGGGAAGATAGAGAGGTGTTGGTCACAGAGTACAAACTTCCTGCTGTAAGATGAATAGGTTCTGGGGATCTAATGTACAGCATGGTGATTATAGTTAATAATACCGTATTGTACGCCTCAAAGTAGCTAAGAGAATAGCTTTAAAAAAAATAAAAAATTAAAAAAAAATTAAAAAACAGACTGAATCAGAGCTTCTGAGTCACATAACCAGCTTTTCAGTGAATCTAGCCAAGGGAAGACCCAACCTTAGAAAGATGGTTTGTATAAGATTTATACTATCTTTTAATTTAGATTTTATGTTGCATTTTTTAACAAGTTCTATGTTTTGTAAACCTGAAACACATACATTCAGGCAATGTGCATCTTTTCACATCAATGAGTTTCAGTGAACCCAGAAGTCTACTTTATTCCAGGCACATTTCATTAGGACAAAAAATTTAGATTTGTAAAAAAAAGAGAGAGAGAGAGAAGAGATGTCTGTTGTCTGTTGCCATAATAGAGATAATCTGTGCATGAAAATGTGTGAGCTTACAAAAGAAAGTTAATAATTTTCTGGAAAGGCAATAGTTCGACCTAAATGATGCAAGATAATATATATTTTTCACTCTTCCCTCTTTGGATGAAAAATATATTACGTCTTATATTTTAGATAGAATTTGGTGATCAGGATTAAGATACCTGAGAAATTAACTTTGGGGGGTCTTCTGCATACACATCTGTCTGGGGGCTCCCTGTGTCCCTCCCCTAATCATCTGCGGAATCAAAGTCACTAGTGTTAGGAAAGAACAGTGATGTCCTATTTAGTGAGAAATGATTTGTTTACATATAAATGATTTTAATTTGAAACGTCTCAATGGTATATAAATAATATGTATCATTGTTTTCTGGTCAGAGATTCATAAACAACATTACAAAATGTTTTGATATTCTATCTTGAGGATTTTGCATTTGTAAACATACTTTTCCTAGTTCACAGGACAGAGCAGTACCTATCTTACTGAATTTACTGAGTATAAACACCTTTTTTTTTTTTAAGAACTTTAAGCTCTCCCAAATGAAATATATTCTTTCTGGAAGCATTTAATCTTACCAAAGGAAGTAAGTCAACATAATATTGGCAGGTTTTTAGACCTTCCCAAAAGAGATTTTCTTTTTTCAATCCAAAATTGAAATGTTAAGACCAGCCTTTTGAACCTTTCATCTGACTGCATCCCAAACTCTGGACTGACTTGTATTTCCCTTTACATCATTTTCATTTATACTGAATAATGGCAACAGGCATTTGATCTGTGTCTGGGTCAGGGCTGTGCTTGCTCTGTGCCATGAGTCACTGGTAGACATACTTAGTGTGGAAAACCAATCCCTGCTGCTGGGCAGGAATTCCTTTGTTTCTTGGCTTTCTTTAAAATCTTGGCTTTTTCCATCTGGAAATGGGGGGCAGGGTGAGTGGGGTAGAGAGTAATTTGCTGTGTTAAAGTAATGTTTTCACCTAATCTAAGAGATACAATCTGTTGGGGGGGGTAGGAGGAAGCAAGATCTAATGTTTTCTCCAGAATAAAAAATTTAGCTCTTCTCTTAATATTTAAAAATCTGATGATTGGTTACTCTAATATCTCCCTTAAACAAGAAAAGGAACAGAACTGAATTTTTTTGTCATTAAATTCTTACCCTCAGAGCAGAAATAATAAATGTTAAAGGGATCCTGAACACTCATTCCATGTGAACCAAATATGGTGACATCTTTTTCAGACGAGTCATGAGTACATTTGATTTATTTAGGTGGGCAGATCAACAGAAAGCCCTATCGACTTCGTTGTTACAGACACAATTTCTGGCAGTCAGAACAACGATGAGGCCCAGATTACACAAAGTACCATCTCCCGGTTTGCCTGCAGGATTGTCTGCGACAGGAATGAACCTTACACCGCACGGATATTCGCAGCCGGATTTGACTCTTCCAAAAACATATTTCTTGGAGTAAGTACTGTTACTGAAGACACTGTTTCAAGAAAAACACCCATTATCATCAGATATAACATTTAATTGTAGCCAAAGATTTGCTTTCCAAGATGCCTCTGCTTAGATTTGGAGATTTTAATTTTCAGATGTAGAGCTTGAAAGGTTGTTATTAAGAATCTAAATATAACTACGTCATTACCTGATACTTGTTACATTTGCTGTATTAAGTGCATGTACAGTAATTGCTTTTTTAAAATGTCTATGAATATATTTATAGTAGATTTAAGGGGTTTATTTCAGTGGGAGAAAATAAATAGTCAAATCTACATAGAGTTCAAAGGAAAAAGTGACATTCTTTCATTCAGAAAATTTTCATTGGGCTGTGTCCCACGTCAGGTGTCATAGATGTGATAGCACAGGGAACAAAACAGATTAAAAACTTCTGACTTTGTGAGGCTTCCGAGTAAATGAAACCCAGAAGTTTTAGTGAATATACAATTGTAATATAGTTCTTCTTCTTTTTTATTTTTAATCAGTATGTTTTTGCAGGGGGAAAAAAATAGAACATTCAAAATGGCCTTTTTTTTTTAAATTAATTTTTTATTTTTTATAAACATATATTTTTATCCCCAGGGGTACAGGTATGTGAATCACCAGGTTTACACACTTCAAAATGGCCTTTTAAAAATGACCTAAACAGGGGCACCTGGGTGGCTTAGTCAGTTAAGCATCTGCCTTCCACTCAAGTCATTCTCCGAGATTCATGGGATCGAGTCCCACAACGGGCTCCTTGCTCAAGCAGGAGGTCTGCTTTCCCCTCTACCCCTTATCTCTGCTTGTACACACACCCACACACTCTGTCTCTCTCTCAAATAAATAAATAAAATCTTTTTTTTTTTTTTGAGGGCCTAAACAATAACAAGAATGTATTATTTCTGTAACAAGATGCACCAAGGAAGACAGGCCGAGGCCTGGGTAATTCAATGGTTGTGTGACATCCAAGGAAGCAAGTTTGTTCTATCTTACCCCCATGTCCCCAGGCAGATCTGCTTCCTCAAACTGCCTTAGGGATGAGAGATGGCTCCCACACTTCCATGCACCCCTGCCACATGGCGACTTCGGCTGAAGAAGAGGCGGCAGAAGCACTGTTTCTTACTTATCTCTTTATATTGGTGGGTTTTTTAAAGATTTTATTTATTTATTTGACAGAGAGGGAGAGAGAGAGCACAAATGGGGAGGGGCAGCGGGAGAAGCAGGCTCCCCACTAAACAGGAAGCCCAACCAGGGGCTTGATCCCAGGACCCCAGGATCATGACCTGATCCAAAGGCAGATGCTAACAGACTGAACCACCCTTTTATTTTTTTAATTTACTTTTCATAATTGAATAAATTTGACATGTAACATTACATGTCAAATTTGTTCACTTTTATACTTACTTGTGTAAGTATAAGGTGTACAGCCATGTTACCATGATTTTCTATGTGTTATAAAATGATTGCTAGTATTGGATTATTCACCACATTGCACAGCTGGAGTACAATAATATGAGCTATATTCATAACGTGGTGCATTAGATCTCTGTGGCTGATGCACTGCTCATTACAAGCTTGAACCCTTAAACACTCTCTCCCTGTACACCCCCTCCCCCATCCCATCCCTGATAACTGTCATTTTACTCTGTTTTTCATAGGCTTAACTTTTTAAGATTCCACATACACGTGATATAATTTTTCTCTGACTTGCTTAGCATAATGTGCTCAGGGTGCACCCACCTTGTTGCAAATGGAAGGAGATCCTCCTTTCTTGCGGGTAAATAATATTTACAGTGTCTTTTTTTTAAATCTGTTCATTCATTGATGGGCATTGGCGTGGCCTTTCATATCTTGGCTGTTGAGAATAATGCAATAAACATGGGAGTGCCTGTATCTCCTTGAAATCATGTCTTCATTTCCTTTGAGTGTGTGCCCTAAAGTGGAAATGCTGGATAATGTGGTAGTTGTTTTTAATTTTTTGGCTATTTGGGGTCTTTCCTGGTTGCACACAAAGTTTAGGATTATTTCTTCTATTTCTGTAGGGAATTCTCTTAATATTTTGATGGACATTGTGCTGAATCTGTAGATGGATTTGGGTAGTATGACTGTTTTAACAATATTCTTCTGATTCAGCTATCTTCCCATTTGTCTGTGCCTTCAGTTTCTTTCAGCAAAGTCTGTACTTTTCATTGTACAGATCTTTCATGTGCTTGGTGAAATTTATTCCTAAGTATTTTACTGTTCTTGATGGTGTTGTGAGTGGAATAGTTTTCTTTAGGCCTTTTTCAAATGCTTCCTCATTAGTGTAAAGGAATGCAACTTACTTCTCTGTGTTGGTTTTGCGTCCTGCCACTTCCCTGAAAACGTTAATTCCAACAGCTTTTTGACTGATTGTTTGCAATTCTCAATATGTAAGATTAGCAAAGAGTGCTAAGCAATAGTTTTACTTCTTTCTTTCCAATTTGTATGCCATGTATTTATTTATCTTGCCTAATTGCTCTGGCTAGGACATGTAGCACTATATTGAGTAGGAACGGTGAGCGTGGGCATCCTTGTCTTTCTGATCTTAGAGGAAACTTAGCTGCAGGTTTGTCATATGTGAACTTGATTATGTTGAGGTATATTCCTTCTGTAGCCAATCTGTTAAGGGTTTTTATTCTGTAAGGATGTTGTATTTTGTCAAATGCTCTTTCTGTGGCTATTGAGATGATCATTTTCTTGATATGATGTATTACATTTCCTTGCATCCCAGGGAAAGTCTCACTTGCTCATGGTGTATAATCCTTTTAATGCGTTTTTTAATTTGTTCATATTTTCTTGAGAAATTTTACATCTATATGTATCAGGGATATTGGTCTATAATTTTCTTGTAGTATCTTTCTCTGGTTTTGGTATCAAAGGAATGAGTTTGTAAATGTTCCTTCCTCCTCAACATTTTGGAAGAGTTTGAGGAGGATTGGTGTTAATTCTTCTTTAAATGTTTGGTAGAATTCTCTAGTTGAAGCCGTCTGGTCCTGGAGTTTCTTAGGATTTTGTTTAAATTACTGATTGGATCTCTTTACTCATTATTGGACTGTTCAAATTTTCTGACTCTTCCTGATTTACTCTTGGTTGATGTGTGTTTCTGGAAATGTTTCTTTTCTTCTACATTGTAGCTGTCTTTCATCATTCTGTGTATGTCTGTAATACCAGGTATAATGTTTCCTCTTTCATATCTAATTTGGGGTCTTCTTTTTTCCTGGTTTAGCTGAAGGTTTGTCAATTTTGTTTATCTTTTTGAAGAACAGTTCTTAGTTTCAATCTTTTCTGTTGTTTTTCTGGTGTCTAGTTCATTTATTTCTGCTTCAATCCTTATTTCTGCTAACTTTGGGATTGCCTTATTCTTCTTTTTCTAGTTCCTTGAAGTATAAAATTAGGTTAAAGTTGGCTTGTTTGAGACTTTTCTAATTTCTTTTGTTTTTTTAAGATTTTATTTATTTATTTGACAGAGAGAGACAGTGAGAGAAGGAACACAAACAGGTGGAGGGGGAGAGGGAGAAGCACGCCTCCCGCTGAGCAGGGAGCCTGACGTGGGGCTCGATCCCACGACCCTGGGATCATGACCCAAGCCGAAAGCGGACGCCCAACGTCTGAGCCACCCAGGCTCCCCTAGACTTTTCTAACTTCTTAATATGCATGTTTATTGCTGTAAGATTCTCAGAACTTCTTTTTTTTTAAATTTTTTATTTTTTATAAACATATATTTTTATCCCCAGGGGTACAGGTCTGTGAATCACCAGGTTTACACACTTCACAGCACTCCCCAATGTCCATAATTCCACCCCCTTCTCCCATACCCCCTCCCCCCAGCAACCCTCAGTTTGTTTTGTGAGATTAAGAGTCACTTATGGTTTGTCTCCCTCCCAATCCCATCTTGTTTCATTTAATCTTCTCCTACCCACTTAAGCCCCCATGTTGCATCACCACTTCCTCATATCAGGGAGATCATATGATAGTTGTCTTTCTCTGCTTGACTTATTTTGCTAAGCATGATACACTCTAGTTCCATCCATGTTGTCGCAAATGGCAAGATTTCATTTCTTTTGATGGCTGCATAGTATTCCATTGTGTATATATACCACATCTTCTTGATCCATTCATCTGTTGATGGACATCTAGGTTCTTTCCATAGTTTGGCTATGGTGGACATTGCTGCTATAAACATTCGGGTGCACGTGCCCCTTTGGATCACTACGTTTGTATTTTTAGGGTAAATACCCAATAGTGCAATTGCTGGGTCATAGGGCAGTTCTATTTTCAACATTTTGAGGAACCTCCATGCTGTTTTCCAGAGTGGCTGCACCAGCTTGCATTCCCACCAACAGTGTAGGAGGGTTCCCCTTTCTCCGCATCCTCGCCAGCATCTGTCATTTCCTGACTTATTTTAGCCATTCTGACTGGTGTGAGGTGATATCTCATTGTGGTTTTGATTTGTATTTCCCTGATGCCGAGTGATATGGAGCACTTTTTCATGTGTCTGTTGGCCATCTGGATGTCTTCTTTGCAGAAATGTCTGTTCATGTCCTCTGCCCATTTCTTGATTGGATGATTTGTTCTTTGGGTGTTGAGTTTGCTAAGTTCTTTATAGATTCTGGACACTAGTCCTTTATCTGATATGTCGTTTGCAAATATCTTCTCCCATTCTGTCAGTTGTCTTTGGATTTTATTAACTGTTTGCTTTGCTGTGCAAAAGCTTTTGATCTTGATGAAATCCCAATAGTTCATTTTTGCCCTTTCTTCCCTTGCCTTTGGCGTTGTTCCTAGGAAGATGTTGCTGCAGCTGAGGTCGAAGAGGTTGCTGCCTGTGTTCTCCTCAAGGATTTTGATGGATTCCTTTCGCACATTGAGGTCCTTCATCCATTTTGAGTCTATTTTTGTGTGTGGTGTAAGGAAATGGTCCAATTTCATTTTTCTGCATGTGGCTGTCCAGTTTTCCCAACACCATTTATTGAAGAGTCTGTCTTTTTTCCATTGGACATTCTTTCCTGCTTTGTCGAAGATTAGTAGACTGTAGAGTTGAGGGTCTATTTCTGGGCTCTCTATTCTGTTCCATTGATCTATGTGTCTGTTTTTGTGCCAGTACCATGCTGTCTTGATGATGACAGCTTTGTAATAGAGCTTGAAGTCCGGAATTGTGATGCCACCAACGTTGGCTTTCTTTTTTAATACCCCTTTGGCTATTCAAGGTCTTTTCTGGTTCCATATAAATTTTAGAATTATTTGTTCCATTTCTTTGAAAAAGATGGATGGTACTTTGATAGGAATTGCATTAAATGTGTAGATTGTTTTAGGTAGCATAGACATTTTCACAATATTTATTCTTCCAATCCAGGAGCATGGAACATTTTTCCATTTCTTTCTGTCTTCCTCAATTTCTTTCATGAGTACTTTATAGTTTTCTGAGTATAGATTCTGTGCCTCTTTGGTTAGGTTTATTCCTAGGTATCTTATGGTTTTGGGTGCAATTGTAAATGGGATTGACTCCTTAATTTCTCTTTCTTCTGTCTTGCTGTTGGTGTAGAGAAATGCAACTGATTTCTGTGCATTGATTTTATATCCTGACACTTTACTGAATTCCTGTATAAGTTCTAGCAGTTTTGGAGTGGAGTCTTTTGGGTTTTCCACATATAGTATCATATCATCTGCGAAGAGTGATAATTTGACTTCTTCTTTGCCGATTTGGATGCCTTTAATTTCCTTTTGTTGTCTGATTGCTGAGGCTAGGACCTCTAATACTATGTTGAATAGCAGTGGTGATAATGGACATCCCTGCCGTGTTCCTGACCTTAGCGGAAAAGCTTTCAGTTTTTCTCCATTGAGAATGATATTTGCAGTGGGTTTTTCATAGATGGCTTTGATGATATTGAGGTATGTGCCCTCTATCCCTACACTTTGAAGAGTTTTGATCAGGAAGGCATGCTCTACTTTGTCAAATGCTTTTTCAGCATCTATTGAGAGTATCATATGGTTCTTGTTCTTTCTTTTATTAATGTGTTGTATCACATTGACTGATTTGCGGATGTTGAACCAACCTTGCATCCCTGGAATAAATCCCACTTGGTTGTGGTGAATAATCTTTTTAATGTACTGTTGAATCCTATTAGCTAGTATTTTGTTGAGTATTTTCGCATCTGTGTTCATCAAGGATATTAGTCTATAGCTCTCTTTTTTGATGGGATCCTTGTCTGGTTTTGGGATCAAGGTGATGCTGACCTCATGAAATGAGTTTGGAAGTTTTCCTTCCATTTCTATTTTTTGGAAAAGTTTCAGGAGAATAGGAATTAGTTCTTCTCTAAATGTTTGGTAGAATTCCCCCAGGAAGCCGTCTGGCCCTGGACTTTTGTTTGTTTGGAGATTTTTAATGACTGTTTCAATCTCCTTACTGGTTATGGGTCTGTTCAGGCTTTCTGTTTCTTCCTGGTTCAGTTGTGGTAGTTTATATGTTTCTAGGAATGCATCCATTTCTTCCAGATTGTCAAATTTATTGGCGTAGAGTTGCTCATAGTATGTTCTTATAATAGTTTGTTTTTCTTTGGTGTTAGTTGTGATCTCTCCTCTTTCATTCATGATTTTATTTATTTGGGTCCTTTCTCTTTTCTTTTTGATAAGTCGGGCCAGGGGTTTATCAATTTTATTAATTCTTTCAAAGAACCAGCTCCTAGTTTCGTTGATTTGTTCTGTTGTTTTTTTGGTTTCTATTTCATTGATTTCTGCTCTGATCTTTATGATTTCTCTTCTCCTGCTGGGCTTAGGGTTTCTTTCTTGTTCTTTCTCCAGCTCCTTTAGGTGTAGGGTTAGGTTGTGTACCTGAAACCTTTCTTGTTTCTTGAAAGGCTTGTACCGCTATATATTTTCCTCTCAGGACTGCCTTTGTTGTGTCCCACAGATTTTGAATCGTTGTATTTTCATTATCATTTGTTTCCATAATTTTTTTCAATTCTTCTTTAATTTCCCGGTTGACCCATTCATTCTTTACAAGGATGCTATTTAGTCTCCATGTATTTGGGTTGTTTTCAAACTTCGTTTTGTGGTTGAATTCTAGCTTTAGAGCATTGTGGTCTGAAAATATGCAGGGAATGATCCCAATCTTTTGATACTGGTTGAGTCCTGATTTAGGACCGAGGATGTGATCTATTCTGGAGAATGTTCCATGTGCACTAGAGAAGAATGTGTATTCTGTTGCTTTGGGATGAAATGTTCTGAATATATCTGTGATGTCCATCTGGTCCAGTGTGTCGTTTAAGGCCTTTATTTCCTTGCTGATCTTTTTCTTGGATGATCTGTCCATTTCAGTGAGGGGAGTGTTAAAGTCCCCTACTATTATTGTATTATTGTTGATGTGTTTCTTTGATTTTGTTATTAATTGGTTTATATAGTTGGCTGCTCCCATGTTGGGGGCATAGATATTTAAAATTGTTAAATCTTCTTGTTGGACAGGCCCTTTGAGTATGATATAGTGTCCTTCCTCATCTCTTATTATAGTCTTTGGCTTTAAATATAATTGATCTGATATAAGGATTGCCACTCCTGCTTTCTTCTGATGTCCATTAGCATGGTAAATTCTTTTCCACCCCCTCACTTTAAATCTGGAGGTGTCTTCGGGCTTAAAATGAGTTTCTTGGAGGCAACATATAGATGGGTTTTGCTTTTTTATCCATTCTGATACCCTGTGTCTTTTGACAGGGGCATTTAGCCCATTCACCTTCAGGGTAACTATTGAGAGATATGAATTTAGTGCCATTGTATTGCCTGTAAGGTGACTGTTACTGTATATGGTCTCTGTTCCTTTCTGATCTACCACTTGTAGGCTCTCTCTTTGCTTAGAGGACCCCTTTCAATATTTCCTGTAGAGCTGGTTTGGTGTTTGCAAATTCTTTCAGTTTTTTTTTGTCCTGGAAGCTTTTAATCTCTCCTTCTATTTTCAATGATAGCCTAGCTGGATATAGTATTCTTGGCTGCATGTTTTTCTCGTTTAGTGCTCTGAAAATATCATGCCAGCTCTTTCTGGCCTGCCAGGTTTCTGTGGATAAGTCAGCTGCCAATCTAATATTTTTACCATTGTATGTTACAGACTTCTTTTCCCGGGCTGCTTTCAGGATTTTCTCTTTGTCACTGAGACTTGTAAATTTTACTATTAGGTGACGGGGTGTGGGCCTATTCTTAATGATTTTGAGGGGCGTTCTCTGAACCTCCTGAATTTTGATGCTCGTTCCCTTTGCCATATTGGGGAAATTTTCCCCAATAATTCTCTCCAGTATACCTTCTGCTCCCCTCTCTCTTTCTTCTTCTTCTGGAATCCCAATTATTCTAATGTTGTTTCGTCTTATGGTGTCACTTATCTCTCAAATTCTCCCCTCGTGGTCCAGTAGCTGTTTGTCCCTCTTTTGCTCAGCTTCTTTATTTTCTGTCATTTGGTCTTCTATATCACTAATTCTTTCTTCTGCCTCATTTATCCTAGCAGTGAGAGCCTCCATTTTTTATTGCACCTCATTAATAGCTTTTTTGATTTCAACTTGGTTAGATTTTAGTTCTTTTATTTCTCCAGAAAGGGCTTTTATATCTCTCGAGAGGGTTTCTCTAATATCTTCCATGCCTTTTTCGAGCCCGGCTAGAACCTTGAGAATTGTCATTCTGAACTCTAGATCTGACATATTACCAATGTCTGTATTGATTAGGTCCCTAGCCTTCGGTACTGCCTCTTGTTCTTTTTTTTGTGTTGAATTTTTCCGTCTTGTCATTTTGTCCAGATAAGAGTATATGAAGGAGCAAGTAAAGTACTAAAAGGGTGGCAACAACCCCAGGAAAATATGCTTTAACCAAATTAGAAGAGATCCCAAATTGTGAGGGGGGAGAAAGGGGATAAAAAGAGGTTCAAAAAGGAAGAAAGAAAAAAAAGAAAAAAGAAAAAAAAAGAAAATAATTTAAAAAAAGAAAACACATAAGAAAAATATAAAAAAGAAAAAATATATATATTAGATAAACTAGTTATAAAACGTTAAAAAAGAGAAAGGTAAAAGTTAAAAAAAAATTTTACCCAAAGGCGAGAAAAAAAAACAAAAAATGAAAAAGAAAAAAATTAAATTAACTGCAAGACTAAAAAAAATCACAGGAAAAAAGCCATGAGTTCCGTGCTTGGCTTTCTCCTCCTCTGGAATTCTGCTGCTCTCCTTGGTATTGAAACCGCACTCCTTGGTAGGTGAACTTGGCCTCGGCTGGATTTCTTTTTGATCTTCTGGGGGAGGGGCCTGTTGTAGTGATTCTCAAGTGTCTTTGCCCCAGGCGGAATTGCACCGCCCTTACCAGGGGCCAGGGTGAGTAATCCGCTCGGGTTTGCTTTCAGGAGCTTTGTTCCCTGAGCACTTTCCGTAGAGTTCTGGAGGACGGGAATACAAATGGCGTCCTCCTGGTCTCCGGCCCGGAGGAGCCGAGAGCCCAGGGCCGCACTCCTCAGTGCGCCCTCAGAGAACAGCACCAGTTACTCCTGTCTGTCTGACCTCCGGCCGCGCTGCGAGCTCACCGAGCCAGCGACCAGTTCAAGGTAACACCAAGCTGTGAGCTTACTGTCGGCTCTGTCTCTGTAGCCGGCTTTCCCGTTCCAATACCCGCAAGCTCTGCGACACTCAGACACCCCTGATCCTTCTGTGACCCTGCGGGACCTGAGGCCACGCTGACCCCGCGTGGGCTTCGCCCCGGTTTAGCCTCTGGAGCGATGTCCCTCAGCGGAACAGACTTTTAAAAGTCCTGATTTTGTGCTCCATTGCTCCGCCGCTTGCTGGGAGCCGGCCCCTCCCCCCGGGGTCTATCTTCCCGTCGCTTTGGATTCACTTCTCCGCCAGTCCCACCTTTCAGAAAGTGGTTGTTTTTCTGTTTCCAGAATTGCTGTTCTTCTTCTCTTCGATCTGCCGATGGATTTTCAGGTGTTTGCAATCTTTAGATAAGCTATCTAGCTGATCTCCGGCTAGCTGAAGTAGTCTCAGCCTGCTACTTCTCCGCCATCTTGACTCCTCCCCAGATTCTCAGAACTTCTTTTGTTGTATCCCACAATATTTGATGTTGTGTTTTCATTTTCAATTGTTTCAAGATAATTTTTCCCCTTTTGATTTCTTCTTTGACCCAATGGTTATTTAAAAGGGGTTTTTTTAGTTTTCACATTTTTGCAGATCTCACTTCTCTTTGTCACTTTCTAGTTCATACCACTGTGATCAGGGAAGATAGTTGATACGATTTTAGTCTTCTTAAACTTACTAAATTTGTTTTGTGGCCTATCCTGTCTCTCCTAGAGAATGTTCCAGTGCACTTGAGAAAAATATGTTCTGCTACTGTTGGATAGAATGTTCTGTACAGGTCTATTAAGTCTGCTTGTTCTAAAGTGTGGTTCAGTTCCAGTGTTTCCTTGTTGATTTTCTTTCTGAAAAATCTATTCGTTGCTGACAGTGGGGTATTGAAGTCTCCTACAATTATTATGTCGTAGTCCATTTCTCTTTTAGATTGGTTATTATTTGCTTAATATAATTTGGTGTTTGATGTTGGGTACATATATATATTTATAATCATTATATTTTCTTAATATACTGACCCTTTTATTATTATGTAATGACTTTGTCTCTTATTACCCTTTTTGGCTTAAAATCTATTTGTCCTATACAAATTTGACAATACCAGCCTTCCTTTAGATTCTTTTTGCTCATAATATCATCTTCCATCCTTTCATTTTGAGCCTATGTGTATCTTTAAAGTGGAGATGAATCTCCTGTAGGACAGCATATAGTTGGGTCTTTTGTTGTTGTTTTTAATCCATCCAACCACTCTATGCCTTTTGGTGAGTTCAGTGCATTTGCAGTTGGTGTGATTATTGATATGTAAGGACTCACCACTGTCATTTTCTCTTTTTCCTTCTGGTTATTTTGTCTCTCCATTGTTTCTTTTTTCCTTCCATTTCTACCTACTTCTGTACGTTGGTGGTTTTCCATGGTGCTTTTTGCTCAGTTTTCCCCGCTTTTAATTTCTGTGCCTCTGCTCTAGATTTTTGCTTTGTAGTTTTCATGAAGTTTACATAAAACCACTCATAGATAAAATAGTCCTTTTTCTGCTGAGAGCCATTTCTCTTCTTTTGCCTATGAAGATTCCTCTTACTCTTTTCCTTTTATGTTTTTGATGTCACAAACTGTCTTTTTATGCTGTGATCTTGTTACCACGTTGTAGTAGCTGTAGTTATTTTTACTATTTATTATAGGTATTTTTAATGCTCTTGACCTTTAAACTTTGTACTATCATTATAGAGTTTAGTATACTCTTATAAAGAGTTGCTGTTTCTGATTCTGTCACCTTAATCAGAGTTTTGTGTCCCTCTGTCTTTTCATTTCAGCTTGCAGAGTTCCTTTCAGCATTTATATAAGGCAGATCTAGGAATGGTGAACTCCCTCAGCTCTTGTTTGCGAAAGCCTTTAATTCTCCTTCATATCAAAAGCATAACTTTACTGGGTAGAATATTCTTGGCTGGCAGTTTTTAATCTGAGAAATTTTATAGCCTGATGGGGACTCCTTTGCAAGCTACTATCTTTTCTTGCCCTAGCTGCCTTTGAAATTTTATCATTGGCTTTTTAATAGTTTTAATATAATGTGTCTTGGAGAAAGTCTTGCATTGAGATAATAAGATGTGCTTTTGGCTTCATGGACTTTGTATATCCAGTTCTTTTCCCCAAGTTTTAAAGGTTCTCAAGAGTTATTTCTTTAAGTGTGCTGTTTGTCCTTTTTCCCCTTGCTTCTCCCTCTGCAAAATTCATTATTCTTATGTTGGCTTTTCTGATGGAGTCTGCTAGCTCTTGTAGTGTTTCTTCACTTCTTAAATCTCAATTATCTCCTCCCTTCCATCTGAAACATTTCTCTGTTCCTGTCTTCCATCTTACTAATTCTCTCTTCCACCTGATCTGCTCTATTTCCAGTGCGTTCTAATGCATTCCTCATGTCATTTATTGAGTTCTTTTGTTTGGTTCTTTTTTAGAATTTTGGTGCCTTTGGTAAAGTATTCCTTTTGTTTGTCAATTATATTTCTGAGGTCATTGTATTGCCTGAGTTTTCTTGTAGCTCATTAAATTTCTTCATAGCAGCTCTTTTGAATTCTTTATCCATTAGATTGCAATATACCAGGTCTTTGGGCTCAGTTGCTGGAAAACTGTCATTTTCTTTTTGTGATGTGATTTTTTTCTTGATGTTTGATTAAAAGTGCCTCTGTCTTCACATTTAAAGTAGGGAACACCCTGCTTTGGCAAGGTTCGATTTACTTTGATTCTAACAGTTCAACATGTTGGTAGTTAGGAGCCTTTCCTTTATTTTTCAAAGATAGCACTATAGCACAAATTTTTGGTTTCTCTTAAGAGTGTGGGGGCAGACTTCACAGAGGTTGGAAGTGGGTGTCAAGGGAAAAGGAATGGGGGGTGCAGCAGAGCTGGGGGAGGTGTGTACTTAGTTCTTGAGACTTTGATGTGCCCACAGCCTGGTAGGGGGGATCCTCAAGTTGGAGCAAGGGATGGGGTGAGGGGAGCCTCCCAGCAGTGCATGGACCAGAACCCTGGGGCAGACAGTAGGAGACAGTTCTCTGAAGTTCTCTTTGCCTTACTTGCCTCCCCCCACTCACTGCAGTATTTCCTCAGAGACAGCAGTGGGTTCTTCCAGCTATAGAACATGCATGGGGCAGACCTCCCCCAACCTCCGTCACCCTCCACCTCCTTTGTCAGAAAAGGCCACACTATCCCCCTGCCCACCAGCCACTGCCTTTGTCACCTCTGACTCCCCAGCAACTCCCCTCCACTGCCTCTTCTGTGAGGCAGTCTACCCACTTTGAGGGGCATGAACGTATGGCTCTCAGGTGATCTGGAGGCCACGCCGCCATGCTCTTTTTTGGCTATTGATGTCTAATTAGTTGTAAATCCAAGGGGCAAGGAGAAAGGAATAACCCATGCTGCTCGGAGGCTGAGGTTACTCCCTCTTCTTGATCTCTCTTTTTAGAGCAAAGGAGCCTTACAGGAAGGCTCCTAGAAAACCCACTCACGTCTCATTGGCCAGAACTCAGTCACTGGCAAGAGGGCTTATCCTAATCAGAATAGACTCCTGAGTCATGTGAGCAGTAGCTAGCCCTGTCTTCAAGAAAAAGAGCTCACTCACCCAGGCATCGAAGAGTGTTTGTCCTGCCCTTATAGCAAGCTGTCTTTACCTTCCATCTTTGAGGAGATAAACACTGATATTTATAAAGATACACTGGCCCTGGCCCCAACTTGTTAGTGTAACATTTTTTAAAATTTTGCATGTTTAATAAAAACTCCTTTTTTCCCCTTCCTTCTGTATACTTCCCAGGTAATGATTACATGTAAAGTGCTGATACCTAAGAAGCAAAAGGATTGCACAAATAGAATTGAAGAAGACATAGTAGATTCCCAGAATCTCCCCGGGGTAACAGGGTTGGATAGAAAAGAACCTCTGAAGGAAGGGCTCAGGCATCAGGTTCTTTTTTTTTTTTTAAAGCTCCCAAGATGAATAGAATGCATATCCAATGATAAATCATTCATACATTTTAGCACTTTCATGTTATCAGAATAATTGCATATTTTATCCTTCTGATTATTAGGTTTAAATAGAAAATGAAAATTCATCACTTTCCTTCCTTCTGCTGTACCGGATATTTTAAAGAGATTCTGGAATCCTTTCATTTTGAACATAATCTTAGCATGCTTTTTCTGTTCTGTGGTATGCTCTCCAGGAAAAGGCAGCGAAATGGAAAAACCCCGACGGCCACATGGATGGGCTCACTACTAATGGCGTTCTCGTGATGCATCCCCGAGGGGGCTTCACTGAGGAGTCCCAGCCTGGGGTCTGGCGTGAAATCTCAGTCTGTGGAGACGTGTACACCCTGCGAGAAACCAGGTCAGCCCAGCAAAGAGGAAAGCTGGTGAGTGGTCTTCACTCTGGAAAATGTACCACACTACAAGCGCCTTGCTCAGGGACTGTCCTTTTTCTCCCCTGAAATCTAGAGCCTTTATGGAGGTAACAGTGCTGTGAACCATTGACCCAGAAGAATGAGAATTCCCTAAGCCCCTGAAAATGCTAACGACATGGGCTCATTTCCTTCCTTGATTAAGCTTTTCCCATAGTAGAAGAAAATTATCTTTTTCCTCCTTGCTACCTTAATAGTGTATCCTTTATTATATGCTTCATTACAAAATTCCACTTAAATTCACTTTAAGGGCATACTTATTTTTTGTGTAAAACTTTACTAATTTGGAAAAATCCTGAGCTGTCCAAGACTAATTATGTCCAATTCCATAATTATGAATTATGGAATTGGACATAATTAGTTCCATAATTATGAATTATGGAATTATTTACTAGAATTTCTGGAACTAAAAGATAATTAAGTTAGCTTTTTTCCCCCTTCAGTTCATTGTAAGAAATTAATACATAATTCCCTATGTAATTCACCAAAATCATAAAACTTTTTACTTGAAATCATTCATAGAGGGCATTGATTTGACATGTTAATATTTTCCTATAAATATCCCTACTTATCCCAAATGCCCTAAAGCAGTTGGCTTTTTAACTCTTTCCTTCTGTGGAGAATAATTATAAGCCCTGAGATGGGAAGTTGGCGGTGTGTGATCTTGCCATGGCTGCGTGGCACAGTGCCAGACATTTCTGAGTACACTTGCGGCTCCAGTGCTTTTCTTTAATTGAGCCAGAAAAAGAAGATGACAGTGGTGGGATGTTGGGGGGGTTGAGGGAGACTTTAGTACTAACCTGGTTTGCTAGACCCTACTCAATGTTTCTCCGTAGGGAACTGTTATTTTTATTTATATTTCATACCATTACTGAACTACAAATACAGCTTCTGCATCTTTACAACAAGGCCCAATATTAGAGCATCCTGGCTGAGTAAACAGAAGTGTTTTCCAAGAAAGACCAGAGCAAATACGATAGTGTTTGTGTTTAAACACTTCTCAAGAGACTATAAATAGGGAACAGACTGTAAAAGCAGTTTTTCCAAATAACTTTGTTTCTGATCACTGGATAACTTCATACAAAACTGACCGGGGTTGGCTGAACTGGTTCTCAGGCGTGATGATGGCAACAGTAGAAATCAGTAGAAGTCGTTGCTGGATCAGGCACTACGTGAACATTTCAGAGACCTCAGGTCATGAAATCTGGGCAGCTTTGTCAGAGAAGTGGAATCCTGCCCATTTTGTGGATGAGGAAGATATGGCACGAGAGGTTAAATATTGCCCAGGGTCCCAGAGTGAGAAGGTGGCAGTAGATGGAATTAAAACGTGTCCTCCCTGATAGAGAGTCTGGACTCCCACATTGCCATTTGGTACCCTGTTGTGGGGAGCCCCAGCCGGCCCTCACCTGGGAGAGTTTACACCAGAGCATTTGCTTTCTTGGGAAATAGAAAGTGTTCACTGGAGTCCGAGAAGGGCTTGTCTTTGTCAATGGGCACATTTCTAGAATGAGCTTCTTGCCCATCCTCGGTGATTGTGCAGTGACCCAGCTCAGGCAGCTGTGTGTGTCCTGGGAGGGGACATGCCCCTGAGAAGAAACGACTCCCAGAATAGCCTGTGTTCATGGGTTGTGTTAAATCTCAACTAATTTTAAAGTCAGTCCCTGTAGGAGACCCTCAGATCTTCCCCAGATTGTGCTATACTGATAGTGTATGGTGTAAAGGTTTCTGAGTTTCCATGATCTTGCATTATGGGAAACACCGGCAGGGGATGGTCAGTGAGAGGACCCAGCTCCCCTACAGCCCCCTCTTGTTAACCAGGGTTCATCTGTGGTGAACACCTGCTGATTCTTGGAGCTTAGGTTTCCACTTCGGATTCTGGTTCTGTAGCTGTGACTGGTAGCATTGAGGTAAGTAGTCTGTCTGGAGATTAGATTTAGGGAATAGGGCTCTGGCAGTCCTGTACGTTTGCAACCGAACACAGAAATACGGAGACTAATGTGATCTGCTGGCAATTCAGAATATTTTAAAAGTAGTAGATGCCTCCTGTTCTTGGTGTGGAACTAGTGCTGGTAGAAGGTTTCGGATTAATACCATAATCAGTGCTTAATGTGAATGATCATACTGATGTGTTAACAACTGCCATGTTTCTCATCACAGGAAGCTTTGTCCTTGATCAATATAATTAATTAAATGTGGGGGAAATGCCCCTTCAGGAGCTGAACCCCCTCCATAATCAGGTGAATAGACTTTGAATTGTATCCTATTTCTTATGAGCATACTATAGGCTAGGTCTACCAGATCCATACTGGATATATAATGTATCACATAATACTGGGGTATTAAACTACACTGGCTCTGTAAAACTTAGTAAATTCAGCTAAGTTCATCTCTTAGCTGAATTTTAGATGCTATAAAAATAACCCTAGGAGCGCCTGGGTGGCTCAGTGGGTTAAAGCCTCTGCCTTCAGCTCAGATCATGATCCCAAGGTCCTAGGATCAAGCCCCGCATCGGGCTCTCTGCTCAGCAGAGAGCCTGCTTCCTCCTCTCTCTCTCTGCCTACTTGTAAAAAATAAAATAAAATAAAATAAATAAAAATAACCCTAGCGTCACATACCGACCCTCCCAAGTGAGTCACAGTAAGTCTCTCTCGGGCAGTGCGCAGAGCAACCTCATGACATCACTGTCATGGTTCCCTGTGACAGATGAGAAAACCAGGGCTTTAAAAAGTTGATAACTTGCTTGTAAGCAGTAGGTGGGACCCATCCTGTCCATCCTCCCCACTTCTGAAGTGACCTTTTGGAAAAACAGATCTGTTCTTTTATAGCTGTGGAAAACTGCCTCCCTTTCCTCTGGGCACAGGAGGCCAGAGGAACCTCCAGGCCCACCACTGGTCACCTGAGTGTGGGCAGCTCCCTCCGCGTGCCTGCTGTGTGGCCTTGCCTCCCTCTTTCTGGACCACCTTCCCTTCCACCCACTGGTTGCTGACAACAATGTTTTCAAATCTCTGTTCAATGGCAATCTTTTTTAAAAAGCATTTTTGACGTCCTGTCATCAAACTAACAGTAGCAAACATCGGCATCGTGCTTACTGCCTGCCAGACATGGTTCTAAGAACATTCTTTGTATGATTTAATGCTCACCCTCCTCTTGTCCAGTTTTACAGAAGGGGGAACCAAGGCACAGGTAGCCGAGGTAACCGCCCCAAGTTAGAGCTAGTGCGTGACCGAGCCTGGGTGCACACGGAGGCCATGGGCTGCGAAGTCCACGCTCCTAGCCCCTTTGGGGACATGGCCTCACGTGATGGTTGCAGCTCATTATGGACCTTCACTGGCTTATAGCTCCAGCATGTCTGCCTCCTGCTAGTGAAGAAGACGTATCTTCAGGATGGTAGAGAAGCTGTATTAGCTCCAGGCCTTAGAGCACACCCGGCACATGGAGGCGGTGGTTGGATTCCTGCCTGCCGTGTCTAACAGCTTCACCTCAGCTGTTCATCAGACTTGTAAGCACTTGGTGTACTATGTGCCGTCCTTTTTAAAGTGAAGGCTTTCTCTTTCTCTGACTTACTTCACTCAGCATAATACCATCCAGTTCCATCCACATCAGTGTAAATGATAAAATTTCATCCTTTCTGATGTTCAGTAGTCCACTGTGTGTGCGTGTATGTACACACACCACATCTCTATCTAGTCTTCTGGCAACGGACAATGGACATCTGAGCTCTTTCCATAGTCTGGCTAGTGTGGACATTGCTGCTATAAACATTGGGGGGCAGGTGCCCCTTCAAATCACTGCATTTGTAGCTTTGGGGTTAAAAACCCAGTAGTGCAGTTGCTGGAAAGAAATCAGAAAGGGAGGCAAACAGTCAGAGACTCTGAACTCTAGGAAACAAACAGGGTTGCTGGACAGGAGGAGGACGGGAGGGGGGGGGGGAGGCAGGGTGACGGACGTCAGCGAGGGCACGTGATGTGAGGAGCACTGGGCGCTACAGGCAACAGATGAATTACTAAACTCTACGTCTGAAATTAAGTATGTACTATATGTTGGCTAACTCAATTTAACTTAAAAAAAAAAAAAAGGCAAATGGCAAATGCTTCTCCAGATCATAGGAATACAGAAGAAACAACAGATTGAGGGAAGCTAAAGATCACCGGGCATCCTTTGGGCCGCTGCAGTCCTTATCGCAGGGTCCCACAAGGACCTGGGTCCGCGGTGGTCACAGGGAGGGTGAATCTTCACAGCTGGACCGGTGGGACGCGTCCTGTCCCCCGTGCGGTCAAGGAGCCATAGTGTTATTGACGAGGAGGAAAAATGAAAGCCTAAGATTGGTGAAAATAATCACTGCAGTAGTTGAACATTTAGGGTTTGCGAGGACAGCCCACCCCTATTCCATCTCGTGTCCCTGTGGGGAAACAGGCGGGGCTCAGGGAGGAAGAGCCTCCTGGAGCCTGTCGGGGAGGCCGCGGGGAAACCGCGTGCCCGGGCTCGCTTGCACGGGAATCTTTGCTCAGGAAAGAATGTTAGAGCGCGGGGCTGCACGGTGCTTCTACCAGGCCTGTCTGTCCGCCTCGTTGCAGGTGGAAAGCGAGACCAACGTCCTGCAGGACGGCTCCCTCATCGACCTGTGCGGCGCCACGCTCCTCTGGAGGACGGCGGACGGCCTGTTCCACACCCCGACGCAGAAGCACATCGAAGCCCTGCGCCAGGAGATCAACGCCGCGCGGCCGCAGTGCCCCGTGGGGCTCAACACCTTGGCCTTCCCCAGCATCAACAGGAAGGACGTGGTGGAGGAGAAGCAGCCCTGGGCCTACCTCAGCTGCGGCCACGTGCACGGCTACCACAACTGGGGCCACCGGAGCGACACGGAGGCCAACGAGCGCGAGTGTCCCATGTGCAGGACTGTGGGCCCCTACGTGCCGCTCTGGCTCGGCTGTGAGGCGGGCTTCTACGTGGACGCCGGGCCCCCCACGCACGCTTTCACCCCCTGCGGACACGTGTGCTCCGAGAAGTCCGCCAAATACTGGTCCCAGATTCCCCTGCCTCACGGGACTCACGCGTTCCACGCCGCCTGCCCGTTCTGCGCCACGCAGCTGGTCGGGGAGCAGAACTGCATCAAGTTGATTTTCCAGGGTCCCGTGGACTGATGGCCCCGACAGCCGTGTGCGACTTCATTAACAAGTTACTGTGAAGATTTTGCCACTAACTCTAGATTTTACCTTTTTATAATGCTGTTTATTAAGGGGAGGGGGGACCTGACGCTGGGAGGGGGGGGCGGGGGAGGGCACGAAGGGGGAGGGGTGTCACGGCGCTGAGACATGCCCGGAATTTAAGACCGCAGTGGCGTGGTGCATGCTCTGAACCGCGGCATTGTCATCGAAGTATGCTTGATGCAAACATCCTATCTTTGTACTAATTGGATTAAAAAGGCCATGCTTTTATTTTAACCTTGGGTTTTTAAACGAGGTTTTCCTTTGTAAACTTGGATGAGACTTGAAATCCTATTTTACAAATGCAGACGAAATTCATTCAGAAGGCATTGGCTCTCCTCGTAGGCCCTTGCGTGCTGCGTGGCCTGAGTGGGGACCGGGAGCCTTGACCGAGGCTGGGAGCTGAGCGGCGCCGACTCCACCGCTGGGTACAACGGGGTGGCGACGACAGGAGGCCTTAGGCGCAGAGGCCTTGTTCTGAAAGCTGGGGTTTTCGGATTTTTCTCTTTTTTGGGGGGAAGAGAACATCCCTCTGCTGCCATGTTTTGTTTTTACTTTGGTGGAATTCAGTGGCTTTATCCACGCAGTCATCTGAGAACTTGGCATTTCAAAGAAATTTCCGTAATTTTTTATTCCGCCTTTGGTTTTGTCTTTGATAACGCCTCGTGCATGGCCAGAACAGTTTGGTTAATTAAAATGCAGCAACTCTTAAAAATTCCATAATCAAGGGGGATTATTATTGCAGCAGTCAGTATGGCCTAGGTTACTATACCATCAAGTTTCTTTGCTTACTGGATTGTTTAGGATTTAGGATTAAAAATAAGGTTTTACCTTTTAAGAAACCACTTGTTGGGGTTTCCTAAGTGTTTGTCCCTTAAGGCGGCCAAAATTCTGGGAGCCTCGAAGCAACAGCTCACAAGGATGCAAGCGTTTTGGTTTGCTCGCTCCCTGCCATCTGTCACCTTCTCCTGCAGCGTACGGAGCCCTGTAAGTCTAGAAAATGTTTGCAAATCAAACTAAATTTAAATGGGATCATTAGATATACACAACACCACGTGCTACATCTGCAGAGATAATTTGAAATTCCTGATTTCAAGAGAGCAAATGAGTGTTTACTGAGGAATAATTAAATCAGAATTTCATATGAGCGCCACCATCCTTCTGTTAGTTCTGTTCATTTTGAGTGATTCTGGGATGCTCGTTCTCTGTCCTCGGTACAGATAGTGTCCCTACTGCCAGAATGTAAAGATTTCTAGGCCAGGAGACAGGCGTAGCACAGCTCATAGACTTGAAGCAGAGCCCTGCCACATGCAGCAAGTATTTATTTAAACTAACATCCATTCTACATTTTAACCTTTTAAGAGTACAGAATTTATAGTATTTTCACATACTGTGTTCATACTTGAATATCTTTCCATGCTCTGCCCCCTGGGAAATATGTTGCCCTGTTTTCAGTTGTTCTAACCCATGGTAAAGGTCTTTCTTTCTGAAAGTGATTAGATTACCCTTGATTGCTGCTACTTATTTGACCTAATGTCTAAAAAGTTCCGCTCAGTTTAAAAAAAAAAAAAAAAAGCTTTACTTTTCAGAGGAGATTATCATTGAGGAGATTTTTTTGTTTTGGTAATTTTTAAGTGATGTGAAAATCCAGCAACAGTCCTCTTCTGGATAGCTTACTCTATTCTGTAGGTAATTTCATTTTCTTTTTGTCCGCAGGGAGAGTAAGTTGTAATGTATCAAATGCCTTTTTAGGTAGTCTCTGTCCCCAAGGATTAGCTTTCGCTTAGCGTGTCTTTTCAGTTTGTGCTCCTTTGGGCTCCACAAAATGACAGAAGCGGCAACAGTCCCTTTGCTTGCTGTATGGCTAGAAGATGACTGGAGGAGTCTCGATACCCTAAAAGCATCTTGTATGGTAAACAGCCTTGCCTCTAAGCAGGGCTGGATTTTCCCCATCAGAAACATTTCTGGAAAGTTACAATCTGCTATAATCTCCCATTTCAAGGACTGTTATAGTTCAGGGTCTAGCAGGTTGATGTGCAACAAACACATGGCCCCAAATAACTTTCCAACTTGAAATGTTTGTTGTTGTAAATGGAGATAACAAAGTAAAAGCTGAACTTGGAGTAGCTCTTTGAAGGGGAGTAACAGTACACTGCCCCCCGTCCACATTGCGTCTCCTGTGACCTCCAAGTGAGGTCCCCTTGCCCTCTGGGGAAGGAAGAGCAGAGAGGAGCAAGACTGCAAAAAAGATACTAGGCTCCTCTTGGCCGCTTCTAATAAGAGTCACTTAGAATTTGACCCAAGGAGTTTCCTCCCAGGTGGAGAGCAGTTCAGTTTGTGAGAATAAAGAGCTCCAGCTCGACGGAGAAATGCAATTTAGAAAAAGTAACTTCTCCAAGGTTACCTCTGTTTTCATCTTGCTTGCCACGTTAAAGGGTGAGTCCCGCTCTCCCAGGTGTCCACATAGGAAACTGCCGATCGATTATTGTGATCTTGGCCTAACCAAAATGCCTTTGGTGACTAGGTCACCAGAAGTTAAAAAAAAAAAAACACCCAGTGATGTATTCCTGTAGTTAACTTTTTCCATTGTCAGTTTACTATTTTAAAAGAAAAAAGGGTGGATGGGATACAATTCTGAATATTTTTCTAGTCCGGAATTTTTTTAAATTAATAATCGGTGCTGTCGGGTCATGCATGCTGCAACTCAGTATTTCCCTTATTTGATTTCGCTTTTTGCAAAAAGGGCTATAGTTCACATGGCAGAGTAAATATTAAACTTTCTGGGGTTCCCTCCCCCCACCTGTGGCCCAAAAGAATTAAAATCTTTTAATATAAATAGCATATTTATCATTCCTCAATAGTTAATTATAGAGTTTGGTACCTTTGTGCCTCAGGGAAGCCACGTGATATAACTGGTTATAGAATTTCAGGGTTAGGGTTTAAAGAAAGGAAAAAGCCATTGGAAAAATGATGGGCTCCATGAAGGAAGCTAATGAATCTGGATGCAGAAATATGCTAGGAACTGGCATACACATGATTGTAATAGAATTTCTTTCCAGTATCAATAGGGAAAGCTTAAGTTAATTGCATATACTGTATTAGGAAAGTTGAGAACTCTTCCTAAAGCTTCAATTGCTTTATTTTTGCTTACATAAAACTCCAAACACCTGTGTCTGGGAGCTCAGTATTGTGATTTGGGCACTTTTGAAAGTTAAAGCGAGCATATTTTCTCCTTTTGTCATAGGTCTCACAATTTTTACCTGCGGTCTAGGATTTTGATCAACTTTTTAGCCATTCTGTGCTTTGGATCCGTGTGAAAGGATGTGTGATCACGGCATTGTTCATGCTGGCTATAAGCTGGTTATTTTCATGCAATTTTGCCTTGTAGCAGTGGAATTTCTGATAGGCAAACCACAGAACCTTGATTTTAAGCCAGATCCATCTCCATTCCCTTGGCAGGCGATCTTCTAGCCCCTAGTTTAGCCTTCATGGGCTGAGGGTATGAAGTTCTTTCTCCAGGGCTGGAAATAGAGCGGAGCTCTGTTATCGTTTCTTAATGACCCAAAGGCCAACGAGACAACTCCAGGATTTTTTTTTTTTTTTAATAGAAGAATGTAAGCATCGCTAAAGTAGTAAAACAAAAGAAGGTTCAGTGTTTCTTTTCAGTAAAACTTATATCCTCTCAAGTTTTTGCCCTCATGAAGAAGCCCTAGAAGAAGATAGGACAAAGCAAATATTTTTCCAGGTGTACTTAACTGTTTCTAAACAGAAATAAACTTGATGAAAGGGAAATTATTTCTTTTTAGCTGAGATGACCGATTGTTTCTCTGTATTAAATAGTCTAGAAGTTAAAGGGTGGTCATATTTACCATGTATAGTGTTATGAGCAGTTAAATATTATGGATATATTTGTAAAACTCTTCTTTTATATTTCATGTCAAATTGAAAAGTTTATTTCTTCACTATTGTACCTGTGGAAATACAAGCCATTTTACAGGAAAAAAAAATCTTTGAAAATTATTAAACGAATCTCAGTACGTTTGTGAGTCATTGTCTTCAGATTCTGTGGCTGTCTGGGGCTTATCAGGACATTTAATACAAAGCTGTTACAAAAGTAGACTTGATTTTTACATTTCTCAAACTTTAAAGTTGATCCCATATATTTGTGCTTATTGTATTCTATTCCACACAATATATTTTTAAATTTGATTTTGAAAATCCCATTTTTTATTAAAAATTAAAATTCTTTTAAACTATCTTTAAAAATCCCATTGGTGCTTAAATCTAACTTCCAGGAGAATTTAACCTGACTTGTAGAATTAATGGATTTTCTTCATGTTCATTATAGTTCTAGGGCTACTTTTGCAACAATCTTCATTCATTTCTAACAACATAAGGATTATGGGTTAGCCTTCAAGCTTTAAACTAATAGATCTTTCATAAGAAAATATATGTATTTGATAGTTTCTCATCACATTGATATTTAAGGAGGCATAATATTTGAGGGAGATGGATTTTTCATTTCCCAAAAGAAAATGCACATTAACATGGGCTTTTATTTTGGGAATTAAATTTGATAAAGTATTGGAACACTTAAGTTTCCACGAATTCTAAGATGGATTTTAGAAAAACATAGCCCTTGCAATTGTGAGATACATCCCATTTGACAAGGGTGCCAGAGTATTCAATGGGGAAAGAACAGTATTTTCAACAAATGAAACTGGGATAACTAGATAGCCACATAAAAAAGAATGATGTTCTTACTTCACACAATACACCAAAACTAACTCAAAAAGGATGAGAGTGCTGAAACTATAGAATTCTTAGAAGATAACAGTAAACATTTGTGACCTTAAATGTAACACCAAAAAAAAAGGGGGGGGCTTTAAAATAAAAAATGGTTAATTTCTTTCCCCTATATTCATGTTTCATTTCTTAAATCCCACACTGAAATGTGGGAACATTAAAAAATGTTTTTTATACATTGAAGGACGGGGTCAAGAAAGTAAAAAGACAAACCACAAAATAGAATTGGAAAATTCTATGAGTTGTATACAGAATATGTTAAGAACTCATAACTCATCAATAAAAAGAACCAGTAAAAAGAGAATGGAAAAATACATACTCAAATCTTTTGACCAAAGAGGGTACAGAAATAACCAATGAGCACATAAAAAGATTCCCATCCCCAGGCATCAGAGAAGTGCAAATTACAACTTTATACCCACTATGATGGTTATAATAAAAAAATACTGTAGCACGTGTCAACAATGTGTTGAAAAATTGAAACCCTCATATACTTACAATCCCTCATATACTGTCGGGGATTATAAAATAATAAATACAACCACTTTGGAACAAATAGTACGCCTGTTCCTCTTAAGGTAAAATATACAATTGCCATGGGACTCCTACATATGTAGCCAAAGATTCCTGAAAACATGTTCACACAAAAACTTGTATGTGAATATTAATAGCATCATTAGTCATAGTAATCAATAAGTAGAAATAACCCAAAAGTCCATCTGGACCCATCCATTTGGGTCCATGGACCCAAAAGTCCATCCACACAGTGGATTTAGCTATAAGAATTAATGAAATACTGATAGGAACTTTGAAAATATGCCAAGTGAAGGAAGCCATATACAAAAGACTACATTGCATGTCAGAAAATAGGCAAATTCAGAGACAGAATATAGATTGACAGGCACTGAGGAGAGAGAAGAGTCAAGGAGTAAGTACTACATTACTACTTTCGTTATTGCATGAAAATGTTCTCAATTTACATAACAGTGATGGTTGCACAAACAATATACTAAATAAATTTTATACTTTGGAAGGGCAACTTTCAATGTCTGAATATGATTTCTCAAAGCTTAAAAAGTTACATACTAAATTCAGAGATGTTAGACTGAAAAATCTGCATCCTAGAATTAAAAATACAGCCCCATAATCTTAGTGCTTCACATAAAAATATTGAGGATCCTTGAGATGTTTTCCAAAGTCTTAAAACAGCTTATTCCTATCACACTTCCATGTGCCATTAGATAAAGAAGAACACAGATAAAAGCCCACTAAGAAGATTAGAAGAGGGGAGCCTGGGTGGCTCAGTGGGTTAAGCCACTGCCTTCGGCTCGGGTCATGATCTCGGGGTCCCAGGATCGAGCTCCACATCAGGGTCTCTGCTCAGCAAGGAGCCTGCTTCCCCCCTCTCTCTGCCTCTCTGCTTCTCATGATTTCTCTGCCAAATAAATAAATAAATAAATAAAAAGAATAGGGGAGAACTTGGTATTCTTAGGGATGGATTGCCCTTTTTGCTGTTAGGATGATAAAACAGAATGGTATTTCTGGAAAAAATAGAATGCTATCTAAGGCTTCAAAATACACTTTCTTTATTTTTTTGGAGCATGCCCAGTGACTCAGTCAAGTATCCCACTCTTGATTTGGGTTCTTGAGGTCATGATCTCAGGGTCACAAGATCAAGCCTCCTGTTGGGCTCTGTTCTCAACAAGGAGTCTGCTTGAGCTTTTCTCTCTCCCCCTCTCTCCCTTTGCCCCTCCCCCTGCTCCTCTGCACACTCTATAACATTTTTTAAGCACATGTTTCAGTGAGCACTGGCTGTTCTACACAAATAATGAATCATGAAACACTACATCAAAAACTAATGTAGTACTGTATGGTGACTAACATAAAAAATATTTTTAAGTTTAAAACTTTTAAACTCTTATAATCAAAGTAAAAACTAACAGAGGGCCACTGTAAAAGATTTAAAATCTGGGGAGCATGAAGAATAAAACTTATTCCTCTACCACCCAAAAATAAACTATTAATATTTGAAGTTAGATCCTTCTAAACTTAAAAAAAAATTAATTTTTCTGACTTCAGTTTCATTCTGGTATTTAGTTACTTAAATGATAATTGATACAAACTTTGAAATGTGGTTTTGGGAACAGAGGGAAAATGACTGATATATCTTGAGTGGGTTTCTCAGTAAACAGCTACAAAAAGGAAGTTTTTTCTCCTATGGCACAAAAAGTTTCCAAGGTTGGCAAAATGAAACTGTGATGGCTAGGCTGCCAAAGCTGTAAGTCTAAGAAGACTGTTTTCAAGCTGTTGTGTCCCCCTAAACACCCACTGCCAATCATGGGACATACTTTGGAAGGCCCACATGGACTATTTTTAAACACTACTTCCTTCTTTCATCTTCTAAACAGGTCCTAGTTGAATAAAGTTATTCTTATTAGTTAAAAAAGGTAAAGTGGATTCTTTCTTGCCTACTTCCAGGTTCAAATTTGAGGTCACATCTGAGTGCCATGGGGTGTTTGTTGAAAATGCAGATTCTGTAGTGGCATCTACAGAGGCTGGTGATGTTCTAGCCTTCTAGGTCTCTTCAGTAACTCATACCTTTGGATAAACAACATAAATGATTTCACAGGCAATGCATGTTCCATGCTTTAGGAAACTTCTCTTCAAATAAATTATTGTATGAGTCATGGGTTTCATGGTGCAAGTTACCATGCACTAATAAAATACAGTATTTCCACAAAACTAGAATAACCTTAAGATTTGTATGGAGCCACAAAAGACACCAAATAGCAAAAGCAATCTTGGAAAAAGAGGAAAATTGGAGGTATAATAATCTCAGAATTGAAGATACATTACAAAGCTGTAGTGATCAAAACAGTATGGTACTTGCACAAAAACAGACACCTAGATCAAGAGAACAGAATAGAAAGCCCAGAAATAAGTCCTTGATCAGATGGTCAATTAATCTACAACAAAGGAAGCAAGCATGTACATATACAATGGGGGAAAGTCTCAACAAATGGTATTGGGAAATCTGGACAGCTACATGCAAAAGAATGAAACTGGACCACTTTTTTACACCATACACAAAAACTCAAAATGGATTAAGGACCTACATGTGAGATCTGAAAACACAGAAATCCTAGAAGAGCTCACAGGCAATAATTTCTCTGACATCAGTCATAACAACACTTTTCTAGATTTCACTCCTGAGGTGAGGGAAACAAACGCAAAAATAAACTATCAGAACAACATCAAAATAAAAAACTTCTTCACAGCAAAGGAAACAACCAACAAAACTAAAATACAACCTATTGAATAGGATATTTTCCAAGGACACATACAATAAGGGGTTAGTATCTAAAATATATAAAGAACTTATACAACTCAACACTCAAAAACAAATAATCCAATGAACAAATGGGCAGAAAACATGGACAAATATTTCCCTAGACATACATTTGGGCAACAGAGACAAGAAAAGACACTCAACATCACTCATCATTAGGGAAATGCAAATCAGAACTACAGTGAGATATCACCTCACACTGGTCAGAATGGCTACTCTCAAAAACACAAGAAATAACAAGTGTTGGTAAGGATGTGAAAAAAGGAAACTTTGTGTATTATTGGTGGGAATGCAAGCTGGTATAGCCACTGTGGAAGACGGTATGGAAGGTCCTCAAAAAATTTTAAAATAGAACTACACCATGATCCAGTAATCACACTGGATTATCCAAAGAAAATGAAAACACTAATTCGAAGGGATATATATACCCCTATGTTCATTGCGGCATTAGTTCCTATAGCCAAGTCATGAAGCAGCTCAATTGTCCATTGATAGAGGGGTGAATAAAGAAAGTGGTATATAGACCACGGAGTATTACTCAGCCATCATAAAGAATGAAATCTTGCCATTTGCAACAACTTGGGTGGAACTAGAGAGTATAACAATAAGTGAAATAAGTCAGAGAAAGATAAATACCATATAACTTCACTCATGTCCATAATTTAAGAGACAAAACAAATGAACGAAGGGAACAAAGACAAACCAAAATAGATTCTAAACTATACATAACAAACAGATGGTTACCCAAAAGGAGGTGGTTGGGAGATAGGTGAAATAGGGGACTAGGAGTACACTTATCTTGAGCTCTCAGTAATATATGGAATTGTTGAATCACTATATTGTACACCTAAAATGAAGATGACACAATATATAAGCTATACTGAAATTAAAATTTAAATAAATACATAAATAAAAGTTTGGTTGAGACCTCAGGTGGGAGGGAAGATCATTCTTAACCTTATGACCTTGGGAAATAACCCAGTACATCCCAAATTTATTTGGCCACAGACCCCCTTTTCTCCCATATAATGTGTTTTACTTTCTAGGCTTTAGCAGTTGTGGACCTATTGCTACACATTCTCAAAATTATTTTTTTAATGAAACAAATGAACACGAGCCCAAAGGGATCCATTGATATTCATGTAGTTCTAAATTCTAATATTTAAATATACTATTTGCTGCCATGTACAGCTCTGTATAGCAGCCTCTAGGACTTACAATATTTTAATGATGATGATCATGTAATATTTTCCATATATTTTCATAAAGGTTATCTTTTGACTCTATATTTGAGAATAAGGCTACTGACAAGTATGCACGACCTTTTCAGTTGGTAGATGTTTCTTATTTTTAAGTGAATTTTTTTATAAAGTCCTATTAGATTTTATAAACTCCTACTTGAATTAGTTTATTTACTTATCCCACTTGGGTACCAAGCTGGTTATCACCCCTTGTTCAGATGGAAAACATCATGATGCTTGATTGGTTCTCCGTGTTAGTTTCTTATATAGAGTAAGAGTTAAAACTCACTGAAAATCCTGCAACCTATGCTTGAAATACAATGAACTGGCCAGATTTCAGTCCCTACCACCCACCAAGATTTCCTTTGGATGAGAACTAGTTACCATTGATTACAGTTTGATTTTTTAGAAAAGATTCACTTATTTGAGAGAGGGGGGCAAAGGCATATGAAAAGAATCCTCAAGCAGACTACCTGCTGAGTGTGCAGCCCTAAACCAGGCTTGATCTCATGTCCCTGAGATCATAACCTGAGCTCAAAATTAAGAGTTGGACACTTAACCTACTGAGCCTCCAAGGCATCCCAATTACAGTCCAATTTTTAGTGGATTTGATTGTCTGCTTGTATTCCTAAATCTGTAGGATGAAATCTGCTTTAGAAAATAAAGGTTTTAATGGTGACCTCAATCTGAATCAACATGACTAATATTAGAAAACATAAAGCCAATGTGGAGAGAGGAAAGAACATTGAGGTAGGTGTCAGTTTCTGATAATTGTGTAACTTCTAATTATGTGATCTCAGGCAAGTTGTTTAATCTTTCTGCCTGTTTTTCCAATGGGAGATGATGAGATTGGACTAAATTGATCATGTCAAGTTATAAAATAAGTCTCAATTTAAAAGATAGAAAAAATTATATTAAATATTTTTTCCTACCACAACAAAATGAAACAAAATAACAGAAGGGAAACTGTAAACCTCACAGTAATGGGGAAATTAAATAGCACACTCTTGAACAATTGCGAAGTCAAAGAGTAAACTAAAAAGGAAATTAGAAATTACTTTGAGAAAAGTGAAAACAAAACTACAACATATCTAAACTTACACATTAAAAGCGTAATTCATCGCAGTAAGTGCATACATCAAAAAAGAAGGGAGATTTCAAATAACCTAAAATTTATACCTCAAGGAGCTAGAAAAATAAAATGCAAGCCCAAAGTTAGGAGAAGGAAGTAAATTACAAAGAGCAGAAAAAACAAAATAGAAATACTTAAAAATAGAAAAAATTGACAAAGTTTTTTTGAAGAGATAAACACAATTGACAAACCCTTAGCCAAACTATGAAAAAAGGGTAAACTCAATAAAATCAGAATGAAGAGATATTACAACTGTGGACACAGAAATAAAAAGAATTATGATAGACAAATATGAGCAATATATACCAACAAACTTGACAACCTAGAAGAAATGGTTAAGTTCCTAGAAACACAGAATCTACCAAAACTAAGTCATGAAGAAATATAAAGCCTAAGCAGACCCATAACTACTATGGACATTGGACCTGTAATAAAAAAAAAAATCTCCCAACAAAGAAGAGTCCAGGACTAGATGGTTTCACCAGTGAATTCTACCAAATACTTAAAGAGGAATTAAGGCTAATCCTTCTCAAATTCTTCCCCAAAATTGATAAGGAGGAAATCTTTCCAATTCATTTAATGAGGCTAGTAGTACGTTGATAACAAAGCTGGACAAAGAAAAAGAAAACTATAGGCCAGTATCTCTGATAAATACAAACACAAAAATCCTTAAAAAAAAAATAGTTGCAAACTAAATTCAAACAGCACATTGAAAGGATTGCACAGCATGATCAAATGAGATTTATCCCTGGGGTGCAAACATGATTCAATATACAAAAATCAATTAATGTGATATATTACATCCCAAGAATAAAGGATAAAAATCACAATTTTCTCTATAGAGGCAGAAAAAGTATTTGCTCAAATTCAATATCAGTTCTTGATTATGATTCTCAACAAACTAGGAATAGAAGGAAAATACCTCAACAAAATAAAGGCCATATACTAAAAGCACAAAAATAAAATTGTTGAAAAATCGAAAATTTTTCTTCTACAAATCAGGAGGAACAAGGCAAGGATGCCCACTCTCCCCACTTCTGTTTAACACAGTACTAGTAGTGCTAGCTAAAGCAATTAGGCAAGATATAAAAGTCATCCAAATTGGAAAGAAAGTAAAACAATCTGTTTGGAGATTACATCTTATATACAGAAAGCCACAAGAATCCATTTCTTTAAAAAACCTACCATAACTGATAAAACTAACAAGTGAATTCAGTAAAGTTGCCAGATACAAAGTTTATTTCACGAGTTCCTATTCAAGAGCAATGTAGGAAGACTCTAAAATCACCTCCTCCATAAAACACACCAAGTTACACCTATTAAAAGGACGATTTCTCCTGAATAACTGGAGGCTGGCTGAACAACTACTGAAAAACCAAAGTAGAACAGCAAGAGAATAGCAAGGAAGACAGACACAGCAAGGAGGACAGAGACACAGCCGACACTGGGAAAGGCAGTGGGGAAGGACAGTACTGAGGCACCAGGAACAGATCCCTCTGCCCTTGGGCACAGAAAGAAAGCCATGATACAAAAGAGCAACTGCGGACCCAGGCAAGATGGTGGAAGAGTAGGGGACCCTATTTCAAACAGTCCCCTGAATTAAGCCGGATTATCTGCCAGACCACTCTGAATGCCCACGAAATCAGCCTGAAATGTAAGATATGCCAGGATCTATACTAAGAGAACATCTCCAGTAGCCCATTTCAGGGTATGAAGCAGGGAGCCACAATTCTGTAGGCAGGTATCAGAAGATAAACAGAAGGGTGGGGGGGAGCTGCTACACAGCTGGTGCCAGGAAGGTGAAATAACACAGGAGCGCGAAAGTGTCCCGCTGTGGGGGCCTGGACACAGACTCACAGACCGATAGGTAGCCACTGGGAAAGGACTTTAGGGTAGCCCCCAGGCTGAAACCTGGAGCTGCGGGGATGTGCATGTGAACTGGGAGCAGCTGGTGGTTTTAGAGACACAAAGGGCAGAGACATGCCTGGACATGGAAGTGAGGGCTTGGGAGCACTGCTGTGGGGAGCACAACCCAGGCTGCTGCATTTTTTTCAGCAGCACGGACAAAAGCGGAGTCAGTATGACCTGGAGGGCTTTCTGGAGAACAGGGTGTGATCTCACTGTTCTGAGACAGAAGTTTGGACACAGTCACTTCTGCTCTGACTCTTGGAAGAGACACAGAAATTCACCAGGGAAAGATGCCAGAGAGAGTAAAAGCCCCCCCCCCCAACAGGTTTTCACCGGGCCTATCCCCCACTACTGAGGGCAAGGCAATTCTGCCCATACAGGGTTGCCTGAATAATAGCCCAGCAGACCCCTTCCTGCAGAAGATAGGCTGAAAGAACAAGAGGCCAAGAACCCTAAAGTCCCTATAAAACAGCTTCATTTTCTTGGATTGTGGCCAATAGTTTGAACTCTGTATATTCCCTCAACCACCTCTCACCAGAATGACTATGAGGAGGAACCCCCAACCGAGGAAAAATTCAGAGACTGTGACCTCTGCCCTGAACTAATGGATACGGACATAAGCAAAAGGTTGGAAATAGACTTCAGGGTAACTGTTATGCAGACAATAGCTAGGGTGGAGAAAACCATTAGTGGCAACACAGATTCTCTAAGGGCAGAAATGAGAGCTGATCTGGCAGAACTTAAAAATGCTATCAGTGAGATCCAATCTAATCTAGATAGTCTAACAGCTAGGGTAAATGAGGCAAAGAATGAATTAGTGATCTAGAAGACAAACTGATAGAAAAGAAAAATCAGGAGGAGGCCTGTAACAAACAGCTTAGAATCCATGAAAACAGAATTAGAGAAATAAATGACACCAATGTTAGAGTTATTGGGATCCCTGAGGAAGTGGAGAGGGAGAGAGAGAGAGAGGACTAGAAGATATAGCTGAGCAAATCCTAGGTGAGAATTTTCCTAACCTGGGAAATGAAACCAGTGCTCAAGTCCTAAAGACAGAGAGGACACTCCCCAAGATCAACAAGTGTAGAGGGACCCCCTGGCATGTGATAGTGAAACTCTCGAATGTTAAATCCAGAGAAAATACCTTACAGGCAGCTAGAGGGAAGAGATCCCTTATGTACAGAGGGAGGAACATCTGAATAACATCAGACTTGTCCACAGAAACCTGGCAAGCCAGAAAGGGCTGGCAAGACATACTCAAGGTACTAAATGAGAAGAATATGCAGCCAAGAATACTTTATCTGGCAAGGCTGCCATTTAGAATGGATGGAGAGATAAAGAGTTTCCAAGACTGGCAAAGACTGAAAGAATGTGTGGCCACCGAACCAGCCCTGCAGGAAATATTAAGGGGGGAGGGGTTGCTCTATAAAAGGAAAACCTCAAGAGTGATATAGAACAGAAATTTACAGAGACCGTCTTTAGAAATAAGGACCTCACAGGTAACATGATGACAATAAAAACATATCTTTCAATAATCACTCCTAAAGTGAATGACCTAAATGCTCCCATAAAATGGCACAGGGTTGCAGACAGGATAAAAGACAGGACCCAACAATATGCTGTCTACAGGAGACTCATTTTGAACCTAAAGATATATCCAGACTGAAAGTGAGGGGATAAAGAACCATCTTTCATGCCAATAGACCTCAAAAGAAAGCTGGGTAGTGATTCTCATATCAGACAAACTAGATTTTCAGTCAAAGGCTATAGTCAGAGATACAGAAGGACACTACATCATTCTTAAAGAATCTATCCAACAAGAAGATCTAACAGTTGTAAATATCTATGCCCTTAACATGGGAGGGGTATACATTAGGCAACTGTTAACCAAAACAAAGAGACATATTGATAAGAATATGTTAATTCTAGGGGATCTTAACATGCCACTCTCAGCAACAGACATATCATCTAAGCATAATATCAACAAAGAAACAAGAGCTTTGAATGACACACTTTACCAGTTGGACCTCATAGATATATACAGAACACTCTACCCTAAAACAATAAAATACCCATTCTTCTTGAGCACACATGGAATTTTCTCTAGAATAGACCACCTATGGGGTCACAATACAGGTCTCAACTGATCCCAAAAGACAGATTGCTCCTTGTGTATTCTCAGACCACAATGTTTTGAAACTGGAACTCAATCACAAGAACAAGGTTGGAAGAAATTCAAACACTTGGAAGCTAAAGACCATCCTGCTCAAGAATGTTTGGGTCAATCAGGAAATCAAATAAGAACTTAAACAATTTATGGAAATGAATAAGAACAAAAACACAATGGTCCAAAACCTATGGGATACAACAAAGGCAGTTTTAAGGGGGAAATACATAGCTATCCAAACCTCACTTTAAAAAAAAAAAAAATAGAAAAATCCTGACTACACAAACTCTCTTTATACCTTAAAGAACTGGAGAATCAACAACAAATTAAGCCTACCCCACACACCATAAGGGAAATAATTACGATTATAGCAGAGATCAATTGATTAGAAACCAGAGATATAGTAGAGCACATCAATGAAACTAGAAGCTGGTTCTTTGAATTAATAAGATCAATAAACCACTGGCCAGACTAATCCAAAAGAAAAGAGAAGGACCCAAATTAATATAGTTATGACTGAAAGGGGAGAGAGATCACAACTATCACCAAGGAAATAAAAACAATCAGAAATTAATATCAATAGCTATATGCCAATAAGTTAAGCAACCTAGAAGAAATGGATGGTAAACTTCCAAGACTGAACCAGGAAGAAATTGACAACCTGAATAGACCAATAACTAGTAAAGAGATTGAGAAGTGTGTGGGGGGGACAAAAAACAAAAAAACAAAAAACAAAAAAAAAAAAAAAAAAAACTCCCCAAAAACCCAAAATCTAGGACCTGATGGATTCCCTGGGGAATTCTACCAAATATTCAAAAAGGAGATAATATCTATTCTCCTGAAGCTGTTTAAAAAAATAGAAACAGAAAGAAAACTTCCAGACTCTTTCCATGAGGCATCACTTTGATCCCCAGACCAGGCAAAGACCCCATCAAAAAGGAGAATTTCAGACCAATATCGCTGATGAATATGGATGCCAAGATTCTCAAAAAGATCCTAGCTAACAAGATCCAACAGTACATTAAAAAGATTGTCCACCACAACCAGGTGGGATTTATCCCTGGGATGTAAGGGTGGTTCAACATTCGCAAATCAGTCAATGTGATAGAGCAAATTAATAAGAGAAGAGAGAAGAACCACATGGTCCTCTCAACTGATGCAGAAAAAGCATCTGAGTACAGCATCCTTTCCTGATTAAAACTCTTCAGAGTATAGGGATAGAGGGAACATTCCTCAACTTCATAAAATCCACCTATGAAAAACCTACAATGAATATCATTCTCAATGGGGAAAAGCGGAGAGTCTTCCTTTTGAGATCAGGAACATGACAAAAATGCCCACTATCACCACTATTGTTTAACATAGTACTAGAAGTCCTAGCAACAGCAGTCATACAACAGAAATAAATAAAAAGTATTCAAATTGGCAAAGAAGTCAAACTCTATTAGCAAATGACATGATACTTTCTGTGGAAAGCCCAAAAAACTCCACCCCTAAATTACTAGAACTCATACAGCAATTCAGTAATGTGGCAGGATACAAAATCAATGCACAGAAATCAGTTGCTTTCTTATACACTAACAATGAAACTATAGAAAGGGAAATTAAAGAATCAATTCCATTTACAATAGCATCAAAAACTGTAAGATATCTTGGAATAAAACTAACCAAAGAAGTAAAGGATCTATACTCAAGGAACTACAGAACACTCATGAAAGAAATTGAAGACAAAAGATGGAAAAACATGCTCATGGATCAGAAGAATAAACACTGTAAAATGTCTATGCTGCCCAGAGCAATCTATACTTTTAACACCATCCGAATCAAAATATCATGAGCATTTTTCAAAGTGTTGAAACAAACAATCCTAAAATTTGTGTGGAACCAGAAAAGACCCCAAATCGCCAAGGAAATGTCGAGAAAGAAAAACAAAGGTAGGGGTATCACATTGCCTGATTTCAAGCTATATTACAAAGATTTGATCACCAAGACAGCCTGGTACTGGCACAAAAACACACACACAAACCAAAGGAACAGAGCAGAGAGTCCAGATATGGACCCTCAACATTATGGTCAAATAATCTTTGACAAAGCAGGAAAAAATATCCAATGGAAAAAAGACAGTCTCTTCAATAAGTGGTGCTGGGATAATTGGACAGCTATATACAGAAGAATGAAACTCAACCATTCTATTACACCATACACAAAGATAAACTCAAAATTAATGAAAAACCTCAATGTGAGACAGGAGTCCATCAAAATCCTAAAGTAGAACATAAGCAGTAACCTCTTCAACATTGACCACAGCAACTTCTTTTAAGACATGTCTCCAAAGGCAAAGGAAACAAAAGCAAAAATGAACTTTTGGGACTTCATCAAGATCAAAAGCTTCTGCACAGCAAAGGAAACAGTCAACAAAACAAAGAGGCAACCCACGGAATGGGAGAAGATATTTGCAAATGACTGTACAGACAAACGGTTGATATCCAGGATCTATAAAGAACTCCTCAAACTCAACACACACAAAACATACAATCATATAAAAAAAATGGGCAGAAGATATGAACAGACACTTCTCCAATAAAGACATACACATGACTATCAGACACATAAAAAAATGCTCATCATCACTAGCCATCAGGGAAATTCAAATTAAAACCACATTGAGATACCACCTTACACCAGTTAGAATGGCCAAAATTAGCAAAACAGGAAATAACATGTGTTGGAGGGGATGTGGAGAAAGGGGAACCCTCCTACACTGCTGGTGGGAATGCAAGTTGGTGCAGCCACTTTGGAAAACAGTGTGGAGATTCCTCAAGAAATTAAAAATAGAGCTTCCCTATGACCCTGCAATTGCACTACTGGGTATTTACCCCAAAGATACAGATGTAGTGAAAAGAAGGGCCATATATACCCCAATGTTTATAGCAGCAATGGCCACAGTCACCAAACTGTGGAAAGAACCAAGATGCCCTTCAACGGACGAATGAATAAAGAAGATGTGGTCCATATACACTATGAAGTATTATGCCTCCATCAGAAAGGATGAATACCCAACTTTTGTAGCAACGTGGACAGGACTGGAAGAGATTATGCTGAGTGAAATAAGTCAAGCAGAGAGAGTCAATTATCATATGGTTTCACTTATTTGTGAAGCATAACAAATAGCATGGAGGACAAGGGGAGATGGAGAGGAGAAGGTAGTTGAGGGAAATTGGAAGGGGAGGTGAACCATGAGAGACTATGGACTCTGAAAAACAATCTGAGGGTTTTGAAGGGTTGGAGGGTGGGAGGTTGGGGGAACCAGGTGGTGGGTATTAGAGAGGGCACAGAGTGCATGGAGCACTGGGTGTGATGCAAAAACAATGAATACTGTTATGCTGATAAAAATAAATAAATTAAAAAAAATAAAGGTCAACAGGCTTGGCTGAGATAGAGCCCAAGGGCACTGAATTGCTCTTGGGGAGAAGGCCGGCCAAGAACCCATGGGGCTACAGTGTGGAAACAGTGATCTGAAAAGTGCCTGGGACACACATTGGGAGATTATTTGCTCTTCTCAGATTGCGTCCCTAAAAGGGAGGGTTCTTGAGATACCTCTCCAGGAACAAAACAGATGGCTAGTGCCATTTTCCTCCCCCAACCCCAAAATAAACACAGAACCACCTGCAGGAAGCAATGCAGCATAGCCACTGGCTGCCTACTTTGCTTACATAAGCCCTGTCTCCCTGTGCCTTGGTCCCAGCATGGCAAGCCCCTCCCCTAGAAGGCCAGCACAAACCCCTGCCCACACCATGTCTCTCAACAGAGAGTTTTGTAGGACCTTAGTTCCAGTGGAGGTGGTGACAGGAGTCATTTCACAAGCAAACGAAAGTAGTTAAAATTCAGCACATTTAGGCCAGGGACAAAACATTGCTTATAGCAGGCAAGTAGAGCCACTGCAGAGGACTGGCCTGAAGGATAGAGCAGCCAGAATACAACAACACAATGCATGCATCTGGAGGCACTCCCTGAAGCACCAGGCTAAGGGCACTGTAAGACTTCCTCAGAAGGCCATTATTTTCAGGAACAGGAGACATAACTGTCTTTTCTAACACTTAGCAGAAGACAGAGACTAAGACAAAATGAGAAGACAGAGGAACTTATCCCAAATGAAAGAACAGGATAAGGCCACTTAGAAATCTAAGTGAAACAGATATAAGTAACATATCTGATAGATAATTTAAAGCAACAATACTGACTAGGCTTGAGAAAAGAATGGAAGACATCAGTAAGGCCCTTACCACAGAGATAAAAGATCTGAAAAAGGTTCAGAGATGAATAGTGCAATAAATGAGATTAGAAACACAAGTGATACCCTGAAGAGCAGGCTGGAAGAAGCAGAGGGATGAATAAATGCCTAGAAGATATCTGACAAAAAATAATGAAGCTAAACAAAAGAAAGAAAGAATTATATGAAACAAATAGACTTAGTGAACTCAGTAACACCATCAAATGCAGTAGCATTTGTATTATAGGCATCCCAGAAGGAGAAGAGAGAGAAAAGGGGCCAGAAAATTTACTTGAAGAAATAATAACTGAAAATTTTCCTAAGCTGGGGAAGAAAACAGACATCCAGATTCAGAGGTACAGAAAATTCCCATCAAAAATCAACGAAAGCAGGCCCACACCAAGACATATTGTAATTAAATGGGCAAAATGTAGTGATAAAGAAAAATCTTAAAAGCAGCAAGATAAAAGAAGTTGTTAGCTTACAAGGAAAAACCTGTAAGACTAGCAGGAGATTCTCAACAGAAACTTGGCAAGCCAGAGGAAAATGGCATGACATATTCGAAGTTTTGAATGGGAAAAATCTGCAGCCAAGAATACTCTATCCAGGAAGATTATCACTCAGAAAAGGAGGAAAGGTAAAGAACTTCCCAAACAAGCAAAAATTAAAGAAGGTTGTGAGAACTAAACCAGCCCTGCAAGAAATATTAAAGGGTACTTTCTTGAAGGGAAAGAAAAGACCAGAAGTGACAGTATAAAGGCAAGGAATATAAAAGCAGTAAAAACTAATATTTTGATTTTTTAAAAATCAGTCAATGAATTCATAAAAAGGATATGAAATATACAAAGAGATGAGAAAAGAATGGGTTCAAACTTATCAACTTAATACAGACTGCTATATTCCAAAGAGGTTATATACAAACCTATTGGTAACGATACAGCCAAAACACTAATAAACATGCAAAGAATAAAGAGAAAGAATCCAAATATATCACCAAAGAAAGTCAGTAAACCACAAAAGAGACAAAAATCAGAAAATCTCCAGAAAGAACCCAAAATAAATATAACAATAAATACATATCAGTAATTACTGTGAATGTAAATGGACTAAATGTTACAATCAGAAGATGAAGGGATGGAAAATATTTATCACGCAGATGGATGTCAAAAGATAGCCAAAGTGTTATGCACCACTAACGAATCGTTAAACACTACAACAAAAACTTAGGATGTACTATATGTTGGTGAACTGAAAAAAAAAAAAAAAGATAGCCAGAGTGCTGATGTTTAAATTGGGTAAACTAGACTTTAAAACAAAATCCATAACAAGAAACAAAAGACACTATATGATAATAAAGGGAACAATCCAACAAGAAGATACAACAATTTATATACCCAACACAGGAACACCCAAACACCTAAAATAATTAAAGACAAACATAAGGGAGCTGATCAGTAATAATATAATAATAGTAGGGGACTTTAACACCAATGGACAGAACATCTAAACAGAAAATCAGAAAGAGAAAAATGGCTTTGAATGACACACTGGAACAGACGATTTAACAGATATATTCAGAACATTCCATCCTAAAACAGAGGAATACACATTCAAGTGTACATGAAGTATTCTCCAGAATAGATCACATATAAGGCCACAAATAGGACTTAAATACAAGAGGATCGAAGTCATACTAGGCACCTTTTCTCTCCATCACATTATGAAACTAGAAATCAACCACAAGAAAAAAAAATTGGGGAAGACCAAAAATATGGAGGTTAAATAACATGCCACTGAACAATGAATGGTCAACCAGAAAATAAAAGCAGAAATTAAGAAGTACATGAAATGAATGAAAATGAAAAGACAATGGTCCAAAACCTTTGGGATGCAACAGAAGCAGTTCTAAAAGGGAAGTTTTTAGCAATGCAGGCCTACCTTAAGAAGAATAATATCAAATAAACAACCTGACCTTACACTTAAAGGAGCTAGAAAGAGAGCAACAAACAAAACCCCAAACCAATAGAAGGAAGGAAATAAAGATTAGAGCAGAAATAAATGACATAAAAACTTAAAAAAAAAAAAGAAAAAGAAACCAATATAGTGTTTCTTATCTTCTGCCCATTTCTTACTGGATTATTTGTTTTTTGGGGTGTTGAGTTTGATAACCTTATAGATCTTGGATACTAGCCCTTTATCTGGTATATCATTTGCAAATATCTTCTTTCATTCTCTCAGTTGTCTTTTGGTTTTGTTAACTGTTTTCTTTGCTGTGCAAAAGATTTTTATCTGATGAAATCCAAATAGTTCTTTTCTGCTTTTGTTTCCCTTGCCTTTGGAGATGTGTCTTGCAAAATGTGGCTGTGGCAGAAATAGAAGAGGTTGCTACCTCTGTTCTCCTCTAGAATTTTGATGGATTCCTGTCTCATGTTTAAGTCTTTCATCCATTTTGAGTCTATTTTTTGTATGGTGTAAGGAAATGCTCCAGTTTCATTCTTCAGCATGTGGCTGTCCAATTTTCCCAACACCATTTGTTGAAGACACTTTTTTCCATTGGATATTCTTTCCTGCTTTGTTAAGGATTAACTGACCGTTGAGTTGGGAGTCCAATTCTGGGTTCTGTATTCTGTTCCATTGATCCATGTGTTTGTTTTTGTGCCAGTACCACACTGTCTTGATGATTGGCATCAGAGAAATACAAACCAAAACCACAATGAGATACCATTAAGAATGGTTAAAATTAACAAGACAAGAAACAATGTTGGTGACATATTGTGACATTCATTTTCCACCCATCCTGGAAAATGGTATGGAGATTCATCAAGAAGTTAAAAATAGAGCCACCCAGTGACCCAGCAATTGCACTACAGGTATTTAAAGATACAAGTTTAGTGATCTGAAGGGATACATGCACCCCAATGTTCACAGCTGTAATGACCACAATAGCCAAACTGTGGAAAGAGCTGAGATGTCCATCGACAGATGAATGGATAAAGAATATACACCACAGAATATTTCACAACCATCATAAAGGATGAATAATTACCATTTACATAAACGTGGATAGAACTAGAGGATATTATGCTGAGCGAAGTAAGTCAATCAGAAGACCATTGTCATATGGTTTCACTCATACGTATAATATAAGAAGCAGGGCAGAGAACCATATGGGAAGGGAGGGGAAACAGAATGGGAAGTCATCAGAGAGGGAGAAAAACCATGACTCTTCACTATAGGAAACAAACTGAAGGTTGCTGGAGGGGCGGTGGGTGGAGGGATGAGGTAATTGGGTGATGTGATGAGCACTGGATGTTATATGAAACTGATAAACTATTGGACACTACATCTGAAACCAATGATGTGCTGTAAGTTGTGCTATAAGTTGTGCTGTAAGTTTTTAATTGAATTTAAAAGAAAAAGTTAATGCCTATTATTCCCAAACTATTCCAAAAAATTTTAAAAAAAGAAAACTTCCAAATTCATTCTGTGAGGCCAGCATTACCCATACCAGATAAAGATATCTTTTAAAAAATCAAAAACAAAAAGCCTGCAGGCCAATATCTCTGATGAAATTAAATGCAAACCTCAACAAAATACTAGCAAACCGAATCCAACAATACATTTAAAAAAAAAAACCATTCACCAGAATCAAGTAGGATTTATTCCTGGGCTGCAAGAGTGGTTCAATATTTGCAAATCAATCAATATGATACATCACTTTAATAAAAGAAAGGATAAGAACCATATGATCATTTCAATAGATGCAGAAAAAGCATTTAACAACAGAAAAAAAAATCCATTCATGATAAAAACCCTCAACAATAGATTTAGAGGGAACATAACTCAACATAATAAAGACCATCTGTGAAAAACCCAGAGCTAATACCCTAAACGGGGGGAAAACAGAGCCTTTCCCCTAAAGTCAGGGACAAGACAAAGAGATCCACTCTCACCACTTTTATTCAAATAGTATTGGAAGTCCTAGCCACAGCAGACAACAAAAAGAAATAAAAGGCATCCAATTGGTAAGGAAGAAGTAAAACTTTCACTGTTGCAGATGATATGATACTCTATAAAGGAAACCTGAAAGGTTCCACCAAAAAACTGCTGAAAATGATACATGAATTCAGTAAAGTTGCAGGATACAAAATCCATGTACAGAAGTCTGTTGCGTTTCTATAAACCAATTATGAAGCAGCAGAAAAAGAAATTAAGAAATCTATTCTATTTACCATTGCACCAAAAACAGGAATAAACCTAACCAAAGAGATAAAACACCTGTACTCTGAAAACTATAAAAACTCTGCTGAAAGAAATTGAAGATGACATGAAGAAATGGAAAGACGTTCCATGTTCATGGATTAGAATATTGTTTAAATGTCTATACTACCCAAAGCAATCTATACATTTAATGCAATCCATATCAAAATAACACCATTTTTCATAAAGCTAGAACAAACAATCCTAAAATTTGTATGGAACCACAAAAGATTCTGAATAGCCAAAGCAATCTTATTTTTTTTTATTTTATTTTTTCAGTGTTCCAAGGTTTGTTGTTTATGTAATACCCAGTGCTCCAAACAATCTTAGAGCAAACCAAAGCAGGAAGCATCACAATTCCAGAAGAGAGAGGCCAGAAATGAAAGAAATGAATCCATCTATATATGGATTTTATGTGTATACACACACACACACACACAAACACACACACACACAAACACACATATGTATATATATATATATATACATGATCCACTAATTCCAACAAGGGTTCCAAGACTATATGCTAGGGAAAGGACGGTCTTTTCAACCACTTGGTGCTGGGAAAACCAGATATTTAAAAGAATGAAGTTGGACCATATCTTACTCTATACACAAAATCAACTCAAACTGGGTTAAAGAGTTAAATGATGGGACACTTGGGTGGCTTAGTCCATCAAGTGTCTGACCCTTGGTTTCAGCTCAGGTTATGATCTCAAGCTCATGAGATAAGCCTTGTGTCAGACTCAGCATGGAGTCTGATTGAGATTCTCTCTCTCTCTCTCTCTTCTTCTGCTCCTCCCCTTGCTCATGCCTCCACGGCCTCTCTCTCTCAAATAAGTAAGTACAATCTTAAAAAAGAGAGAGACTTAAATGAAAAACCTGAAACTGCAAAAATTTCAAAAGCAAGCATAGGAGATAAGCTTCAGGATACTGATTTTGAAAATGATTTCATGGATATGACACCAAAAGCATAGGCAATAAAAACAAATAATAGACCAGTGGGGCTACATCAAACTGAAAAGCTTCTGCACAGAAAAAGATACAACAGAGTGAAAAAGCAACCTATAGCATGAGAGAAAATACTTGTAAACCATACATTTGCTATGGGGTTAATCTCTCGAATGTATAAGGAATTCATACAACTCAATGAGAAAAAATAACCTAATTTAAAAATGGGTTGAGAACTTGAATGGACAGCTCTCTAAAGATGACATACAAATGGCCAACAAGTATATGAAAAATTATCTTCATCCTTAATCAAAGAAATACAAATCAAAACCACAATGAAATATCAGCTCACATCTGTCAGAATGGCTAAAGTTAACCACACGAAACAATAGGTGTTGGCAAGGATGTGGAGAGAGGAAAACCCTCTTCACTGTTGATGGGAATGCAAACTGGTACAGCCACTCTGGAAAACAGAATGGAGGCTGCTCAAAAAGTTAAAAATAGAATTACCCTATGATCCAGCAATTTCACTGCTAGGTATTTACCCCGAAAATACAAAAAAATATGAATTCAAAGGGATACAGGTTCCCTGATGTTAAGAGCAACATTATCTACAATAGCTAAATTATGGAAACAGCCCAAAATACATTGACTGATGAATGGATAAAAAAGATGAGAGATATATACAAGGGAATATTACTCAGCCATCAAAAAAGAATGAAATCTTATCTTTTACAATGACATGGATGGAACTATAAAGCAAAGTAAGTCAGAGAAAGACAAATACCATATGACTTTCCTCATGTGGAATTTAAGAAGCAAAACAAACAAGCAGAGGAGGGGAGAAGATACAAACCAAAAGACAGATGCTTAACTACAGGGAACAAACTGAGGGGAGGTGGGTGGGGGATGGGTGAAATAGGTGATGAGGATTAAGGAGTGCACTTGTGGTGAGCACCAGGTGTTGTATGGTACTGTTGAGTCACTATTGTACACCTGAAACTAATATTATACTGAATGTTAACTAGAATTTGAATAAAAATTTAAAAAACAAACACAATAAGATATCAGGTCACATGTGTCAGAATGACTATTACTAAAAAACAAACAAAACCCAGAGATGCTAGTAGGGAGGTGGATAAACTGGAACTTTAGCAAAATGTCGATGGAAATGCAAAAATGGCAGAGCCTATATGGAAAATAGTGTAAATTTTCCTCAAAAAATTAAAAATAGACTAGGAATATTACACATCCACCAGAAAGGATGAATACCCAACTTTTGTATCAACATGGACAGGTCTGGAGGAGATAATGCTGAGTGAAATAGTCAAGCAGAGAAAGTCAATTATCATATGGTTTCACTTATTTGTGGAACATAAGGAATAACATGGAGGACATTGCGAAAAGGAAAGGAAATGCGAGTTCGGGGAAATCGAAGAGGGAGACAAACCACGAGAGATTGTGGGCTCTGAGAAACAAAGTGAGGGTTTTGGAGGGGAGGGAGATGGAGAGTTAGGTGAGCCTGGTGGTGGGTATTAAGGAAGGCGTTTATTGCGTGGAGCACTGGATGTGGTGCATAAACAATGAATCTTGGAACACTGAAAAAATAAAATCAAGTTATAAAAAAAAACAACAAACTTGATGTGATCAAGCAATCTTACTTCTAGGTATATAACCAAAAGAAGTGAAATCAGAATCTCGGATGGCTATTAGCCCTCCCTTTTACTGTAGCACTGTTCACCTTAGCTAAGATGTGGAAACAACACAAATGTCCACAGACAGATGAATAGATAATGTGGCATAGACATACAATGGAATGTTATTTAGCCTTCAAATGGAAGGAAATGCTGTAATATGTGACAACATGGATGGACTTGAGGCTAAGTGAAATAAACCTGACCCAGTAAGACAGGCTCTACATGATTCCACTTAAATGAAATACCCAAAATAGTCAAGTTTGTAAAATTAAAGCCTGTTAGTGGTGGTTACTAAGGGCTAGGGAGGGAAGAAGATATGGGGAAGAAGAAAATAATGTCCTCTATGTTATTCCTTATTAGCCAACAGGCATGATAATTTAGTTAAATAAGATGAATAAACCTTAACACCATACACAAAAAGATACTTGAAATGAATTAATGACCTGACACATAAAAATCCTAGAAGAGAACATGGACAATAATTGCTCTGACATCAGCCATAGAAACATTTTTTCCTAGATTTGTCTCCTAAGGCAAAGGAAACAAAAGCAGAAAGCAAACTATTGGCACCACATAAAATAAAAAGCTTTTTCACAGTGAGGGAAACCACCAACAAAACAAAAAGGCAGCCTACTGCACAAGAGAAGATATTTGCAAATGATATTTCCGATAAGGGTTAGTATCCAAAATATATAAGGAACTATACAACTCAACACCTCCACCCCCAAAAAGAAATAAATGAAAAAATGTGCAGAGGAACTGAACATTTTTCCAAAGAAGACATACAGTTGGCCAATAGACATGAAAAACGCTCAATGTGACTCATCATCAGGGAAATGCAAATCAAAACCACCTTGAGATATCACCTCACACATGTTGGGTGTGAGGGTAGAATCAAAAACACAAACAGGTTTTGTCGAGGATGTGGGCAAAAAAGGAACCCTTGTGCATTGTTTGTGAGAATGTAAATTGCTATAACCACAGTGGAAAACAGTATGAAAGTTCCTCAAAATTCCTCAAAAAGTTAATTAGAAATACCATATAACCCATTTACACCTCTGGATATTAACCCAAAAAGGGAAAAAACCAAAACAAAACAAAAAACCCTAAATCAGAAAGATATATGCACCCCTGTGTTTTCTGTAGTATTCACAATAGTTGAATGGATAAGGAAGATGTAGTACCCATACATACATGTGTACACGTGTATGTGCACACACACACACACACACACACACACACAGGAATATTAGGCAGCCATATAAAAGGTGAGGTGGTACCATTTGAGACAACATGGAAGGACCTAAGTGAAATAAGTCACACTGAGAAAGACAAATACCATGTGATTTCACACTTAAGTGGAATCTAAACAAAATAAACAAAAAGCAGATATAGACCTATAAATACAGAGAACAAACTGATGGTTGCCAGAGGGGTGTAGGGACTTGGGCAAAATGGATGAAGGGAAGTGGGAGATTCAGGCTTTTGGTTATGGAATGAATAAATCACAGGAACAAAAGGTACAGCATAGGGAATACAGTCAGTAGTATTGTCACAGTGAGGAGTAGGGACAGATGGCAGCTACACTTGGGAAAGGAGCATAATGTATCAACTTGTCAAATCACAATGTTGTACACCTGAACCTACTGTAAAACTGTGTGTCAACCATACTCAAAAACAATGACTAAGCTCTAGAGAGCTGTACAACATTGTACCCATGCTCAACAATAATGTATACTTAAATTTGTCAAGAGGATAGATCTCAGGTTAGGTGTTCTAAAGACAATAAAATTTTTAAAAAAGAAATTGGACTAAATCCATGGCTTTCAGATTGTAGACATAAAAATCAAATAACAACTCACGCAGTTTTCTAACATGTAAGTAGGTAAAAGCAATATGTTAGTGGCATAAGTTTTATAAGCTTAAATGGGTAAAATTACTCCAATGAGAAAAAAAGAAAATCTAGGATTATGGAAAATAGTTATAATCATATCACATATCAGCCTTAGCGATTTTTCTGTTTCATTGGGGGGGGGGGAGTAGATTTATAGCACAACTTCAATCTTAATACCCTTTAATCCAAACCAGAATCTTGAAAGAGAAAAGGTTTTCAAAGTTGAATCACTAACAGTATCTAACAAAGAGAGTCACTCTTAGAAATATGTCTGGCAAAAAATACTTAATATAAAACCATGAATAGTACTTTATCTTGCATTATACATAAGTGTAGGCAGCTCTAAGTGCATAGAGCTGAGCTGCATTTTTCCAATTTTAGTATATGTGCTGCCGAAGCGAGCATTGAGCTGCATTTTTGTTACAGCCTGAATTTAAAAGGAAAAAATTATACTCACGAGGAACTAATGCTGGTGGCGTACCAGGTACGTTATATGCTCAGCAACAGTTTTATTCTCCAGGAGCTTGCATTCATTCCACAAGTGGCCTTACCATACCACATACTACTGTGTAATTTGTAATGCATTAATTTGGAGCTTCTGATAATCCAAAAAATCAAATTCTGCTCATCAAACCCTTTCTTTTCCTCCTCAAGTGACAAATGAAGACACAAAGGAAAATTAAACTTCAAAAAGACTAAGCATGGCAGAAATATCAATTAAAAACATTATTTAACATATTAAATATTTGTATACATACATTTATATTACTACAAATGTACATGCATTGGTACATATGCATGATACATATATATTCATTCTTTTTTTTTTTTTTTTTTTTTTTAAGATTTCACCTATTATTTATTCGACAGAGAGAGAAATCACAAGTAGGCAGAGAGTCAGGCAGAGAGAGAGAGAAGCAGGCTCCCGCTGAGCAAAGAGCCCGATGCGGGGCTCGATCCCAGGACACTGAGATCATGACCTGAGCCGAAGGCAGCGGCTTAATCCACTGAGCCACCCAGGCGCCCCTATATATTCATTCTTTACAATAAAATGTTAATGGATATTTCAAGGTAGTTTAACTTGTACAGTGGTTAAACTTTCCCATATATAAACACTTTGGAACACTTGACCCTTTGCTGACAAAAGCCATCCTCATCCTAAATAACTTACTGTGGAAACTCTCCTATCTGACTGTTATGTCACCTTCTTACAGAATTGACTGAGTAAGGGACAGGCAAGGCTAGATAGGGGGCTCAGTAACCAGGCTCACAGAAACCCCAGATGTGGAGAAATGTCATAGACCGGATATTAACCAGAGAGAAGGGAACAGAACAAATCCACCTTGTTTGTTCTAAATATAGAGGAGATATTTACCTGATAGTTACAAGTCCACCTTGTTTTTTCTAAATATAGACAGGATATTTTCATGATATTTACAAATCCACCTTGTCTGTCTTAAATATTATAGACAAGATATTTACCAAGTTCCCTGCTCAGTTTTCTTTAAAAAAGACTGACCATAACAGCCCTCAGAGGCAACCCATTTGGGACCCCTCTCATTCTAGAGAGTTCCTTTTCTTCCCTTTCCTGTTCTTTCACTTAATAAACTTTCACCTTGCAAGAGGACCACTAGTCCACCGTTCTTTCCATGAAACATGCTAACAGATGCCCCTAGTGGGTTTTTTGTGCTAGTGAGTGTTAGGGATTGTTACCCTCATATGAACCTTCAAACCCTATTAAGACCGTCAAGAACCCTGATGGTTTCCCTACCTCTCTAGTATTTCCTACAGTCCTCTGTCCCAAGACCAGATTCTCAGGTTCTGACTCTAGTTCCCAGATCTACAAATGTTGCGGGATAAAAAAGAAGCTGCAAATCCATAGCCCACCTTCCTGATTCTATTCACAAAGGTGCCTGATGGACTTTCTCCTTGGCTAAAGTCAATTTCAACGGTGACCTTGGGGAAACCAGAGTGTATGTCAGTTCCAATCAAGTGAAGAGAAAAGCTTATGGAAATAGTACCACCTTATTCTAGACCTACATCCCTCTCTCTTGGCCCTGTTTCGCCTGTTACCTAGGAACCATCTGAAAAACAAACCCCCCCCCACCACCACTGAACTCACAAGGTCCTTTAGCAAGAAGATAATTGTATTCAATCCACAGATCACTGCTCTATTTGAAAAGCAAACCTCTCCTCACTGCAGGGCAGAGCATCTACAGGAGGTTACAAACTGTGCTGCTATTTTTAGTGTGTCCTTGTGCTTCTCCATGAGTGGGCATATTCTTTAAAATACTTGGCATTTCTCAGAAAAGATGCAGTTCATATATGGTTAATGTTGTTAGTAGTCTAATTACAAAATAAACAGTTGTTCCTTTTCTTAGTGTCCTCAGCCTCATGGAGATGTTTGGACGGCATCCCCTCCCTGTTTGTGGTACTGCTCTTTCCAAAAGCCACAGCCAGGGTTGCCCCCAGGGGGGCTCAGTCAGTTAAGTGTCCGGCTCAGGTCTTGATCTCAGGGTTGTGAGCTCAAGCCTGCGTGGGACTCTGCACTCAGCAGGGACTCTGCTTGAGATGCTCTACCTCTACCTCTCCCCAGCTGCTCGATCTCTCTCTCTCCATCTAAAATAAATAAATCTTAAAAGGGGAAAAAAAAAGTGACAGCCAAAGCAGGTGCAAGGGAGATAGCAGGGAGACCCTAGTGCTCACAAATTCAAGGAGCTAAAATAGTAACAGCCGTGGCAATCGCCCGTGGTGTCGCCCACCACCAGCACATTACTTACACTCTCCTGGCCTAGCATCTTCTGTAGAAAGTCTCATCTGACCCTTTAGCAGAAAAAAATCCAGCAAGGACTGTGATTGGCTCAACCTAGAACCAATCACTTAGGGTTAATCTAACTTCCTAGATTAGAAGGAGCCTACATTGCACATTTCTTAGACAAAGATCCATTATAACCATATGAATATTCAATTAAGTTTCCAATTTTTGTAATCAATAAATAAACTATTGATTACCTTATAGTCTCTAATTCTCTAAAAATTAATTGTAACATGGATAGAGGCAGGATCTTCATACCTTTGTATAGAGATGGCAAATACATTAATTTTGTCTTTATATCTCATGCCAAACTAGAAAAACTGGTTGTTAATACCTAGGGTAATGTGTTGAGAAAGATCCTGAGGTCGCATCTTTGCTCAGCTAAAACAATATGGGCCGCAGGTATGGTTTGGGTGGTGGTGATATGGATAGTAGTTTAAGAGCCCTTAACCACAAGGACATTGTAGATGGAGAGACTTTCAATTAGAGCCACAAGTCAGAGCTGAGCTTCCAGATAATGCTAGAATTCAAATGGCCAATTAACACCAAAATGGCAGGTTATGCACTTATGTGAGCAGTTTTCCAACACCACAAGTGAGTGTTGAGAGTTCCTTCTGTTAAGAAGGAAGAAAATGCTGATTTACCTCTTTCAAAGCCCTCTAGGTCAACCTCTTATAAACCCTACCTTGAGATGCTTTCCCATAAAACAAGTAAGGATAAAAAGGTAACTTACACTTTTCTTTTTCGTTTTAGCATTCTTACAGTTTAATACTTCAACTGAATAGCATTTACAGTGTTTCACCAATTGCTAGATATAGTAAGTACTCGTCAATGGTATTTTCATAATTATCTCCATAACTTTTCTCTTTAGAAAGCATATATTTTATCACCAAATAAAAAGTGAAGGACTTGTGTGGCCAAATTCTAAAAGATTTTCTTGGAAGATACCAAAGAGGATCTCCCTGTCTGTATTGATCAGGTTTGGGGTTTTTTGTTTTTTTTTTTTTTAATTTTTCTATATTTTATGATGTTTGATCTCGGGCAGCCCTTCCAGAACTGGCTAATTCTTAGATGTAGCAAACAATTTGCCCACGAGCACACTTCTCTCCTACAAATCAACCAATCCAAAGTCCATATCCCCAACTACTTCCCTATATCAAACCCTCACACACCAAACCACATTGCCCCTCCCTCAAATCACGCTAAGTACAGGCACTAGACAACCAGAACCGCCTGTGTAGCCCAGAGCCTGCCTCATCTATTCAAAGTATACAATCCTGTTTGCTCAAACTTGCCTCACTCCATCTTTCCCACAGAAATCACAATAGAGCCCCAGGGCCATGCTTTTCCTGTCACTCCTTCTGCTTTTGGATTTACCTGGGCCGGTTCCCCACGTAGAGCTGCACTGAGTCTCAGGCCCACTCCTCTTGGGCACTGTAAGGGATAAACTCTTCTTTTAAGGTCCTTTGTTGTCTCCGTGTCTGTCATCTTACTATACCTGGTTAAAACAAATCTTTGGTACAAACAGTAGGATTGAGGAATAATATGCAAAGAAAAAAAATGCTCTCAAAACTGAAGTGGAAATAAAAATAGAAGAGGAAAACCTTTGAATTTGTTATTCATTGTCTTTCTCTTGTGTTGGGAAAGAAGTTGCCTCAATCCAAGCATATATTTGAACTATGGAATTCCTATAGGAATAAATACCCATTTGCTTTAGGGTACTGAGTTTTAATAAAGTTATAGAAAGTATAAATATCAGCCGAAATAATCTCCAATATAATCTTTAGCAATTCGGCAATTAATTAAATCTCATCAAAACATGTTCAAACCTTGACCAATTTTTTTTTTTTTTGCATTTTTTTCTTTTATTTTCAAGCAGCTTTTAAGTGATTTCTCTTGGTTTTCCTGCCAAATTTCAAAGCCCCGAGCCCTTGGGTTAGATGGAACAAGCCTATGTATAAAATGAAGCATCAAAAGAAATGCCTGATTATAACGGCTTCTCGGAGTGAAGAATGAAGATGGTAGGTGTGGTGCGGAACGGGAAGACCTGTGAGGAACTGCGGCGCCCGCCCGCCAGGGGGTAGCACCCGCGGGGGCCATTCCGGGGACAAGATGGAAATCCCACTGCCCAAGTGGATTCTGCGTAGAGACTCTGTGCGTTGGCACGTGGGTGAAAACGATTTATAGACCAAGGAAGATCTGGACAAAATGATCCATTTGGGGAGGAATCATTTGTGCTGAAGCCATGAACACTTTCTAAAGAGCTATTTGAGGAAGCAGATGTTTAGATAATATATTGCTGCTTTGCATTTCTATAACACCTTCCATCTAAGAGCCACAGAGTGTAACACAAACATTAACTAATAAATTAAGCCTCGTGGCATCTCTGCATGATCGATGGGCATAATAGCCATTTTTATAGTGTGGCAAAGGCAGCACCCTGCTCAGAGGTGCTGAAGTCATTTACCCAAGGTCATGGAGGGGAGAAAATATGACAAACTCTTTCAAAATGGAGCACCAGTTTTCCCTACACTCAAGTAATGTGTTTTTTCTCACTTGGCAGGTCAGCAGCTTCAAGACTATGTTTTTCTATGGGACACTGAGGCACTAGAAGAGGGTGCAATGTATATCCTGGTCTCCAGTGATTTGCTTCAGAAAATCTCTCTTTAATTTAACTGGGAAATGGTTTGAAAATATTAAGTCTTGGATCAAAGCCTTCCTCGTTTCTCTCTGGTTTACCCAGGAATTAATTTGTTTGCTAATGCTGGTCTCTTTCCTGATGTGACAGTGGCCTTTAGCTCTGGAGTTACGTGTTCCTGTTGTTTAATCCGATTATGCAAAGGACTTAAAATATTACAAGAATATCAAACAACCCCAACACATCTGTGTAGGCATTAATGTAATTATTTTTATTGCTATTTTAATTTCTGAAAAGACCATAAAATTGTCATCAAAAGTAGAGTGTGACATCTCAACAAAAAACAGGGCCAATGATTAACAGACTCTAACGAGCTTGTCAGTAAAATATTTTTTACTTTTATGTATCTTCCTAAAGGCTACTCCTTCCATTATCACATGTTTGGCATAATAAAAACTTGTTCCACAGCGGTATTGTCTTTTTCCTTTTTCTCTCTCGATAACCCACATAATTTCTCCAGTAGGATCATCAGGCAGAGGGAAAACAAAGCAAGAAAACCAAATATAAACCCTTGGTGCTCACAAACTCTTGGAAAAGAAAATGGCCATGGCACCACTGTTCACCACTGTTACACAAAGCGATGGGGTTTTCTACCTTCTTGCTTGTTTTCAAATTTCTCAAGGAGTAACAGTTTCACCTCTAAGTCTCTCATGTCCTTAATTGCCATTTGTTTTGTTTTTCTTACTGGAAGAAACAGAAGCTTTTTTTTTTTTTTTTTTTTTTTTTAATGAAGCAAGACATGATTTGCTTGTCGCTGGATCATGGCTTCCTTTCTTCTCCAGACGCTGTTCTGCAGCAGCATTAGCACCCACATGGTAAGACTATGGTTCATCATGTTCACAAATTACATTTAGGCAGTGTTTTGCATCACTCCACGTGTCCCCACCCCGCTTTCTCCCCAAACATCAGAATACCTCAGATGCAGGCACTGATGGAGGATGTGATGAGGCAACAGAGCCAGGAAGGACCTGGGTCACCTGGTTTCCACCGTGTGCTGAGGGCACTAGAAACCACATGGGCGTGGAGGCAAGAAGGCTGGATGCAAATCCCCATCCCGGGGACCTCATCATCCCAAAGACATTCTGTCCCACATTGCTGGGTCATCTCAATGAGGAGTAGGTACTTATGCAAACAGGGGAGTGTGCATGTTTGGGGGAAGGAGCAGTGAATGCCCATAGCTTTGGAGGAAAGAAGAGCACCCTACGTGGTTCTGATAGAGCCTCTGGGCTGGCTTGAATCATTCTTACAAACTACATAGACTTTTTAAAACTCTAGTTTGCCCTAGAGTTAGGGTGTAAGTAAGCTTTGGTGTACAGTCCATTTCTGACCCATGTGATCAAATTGCCAGGGTCAAAGGAAAGGAGGTGAACAAGGGCAAGTTGGTGGAAATGGCACATGGGTCAACCAGCAGCCTGGGACACTTCTCCACCGGGAGCACACACTTTTCATTTACGGTTGCCACCATCTCTTCAGAAGTCTCTTGCATACCAAAGCTGATAAAGGAAGAACTGAAGAAGTTGCCGGAAGAGAAACTGTTCCAAAGCCCTGAGAGAGGGAATAAGATCACTTCTCAGTTCTGGACTCTGTGGTTTGGCCTTTGGAAGCTGGTCCTTGTCAGTTTGAGGCTCATCCGCCTGGCTCAGAGAATGAAGCTGGGGTCAGTTGAAGAGCCGTGCCTACTGTGCACACCCTCATCACTGAGGTTTTTAGAGAAAATACAGCCTCTTCTTTAGAAGATCATACTGCAACCTTTGAAGCAACCATAACAAAATATCAGAGCACATGAAATCAGTCCCTCTGATCTTCCAGGGAATCTGTGTATTGTGACAAGAAAGAAAATAATTTCTTAACCATTTGAGCCCCTGTTTGACTGAAGATTGGCAGGGTTGAGTGGTTTTATGACTAACAGAGGAAGATTTATGGCTATAATGGAAGATTTCAGCTGTAATTCTCACTTGAAACAAAATATAAAATATTTTATCAACAAAATTTTATCAACAAAATAAACAAAAATAAATTTTATCAACAAAAATGTTATCAACCAAATAAAAAGGAAACCTAGTGAATGGGAGAAAATATTTGCAAACCATATACCTGATAAAGGGTTAATATCCAAAATGTATAAATAACCCATGCAACTGAATAGCAACAAAACAAACAAAAAAAAAAAACCCCACACAATCTGATTAGCAAACAGGAAGAAGAACTGAAGAGTTGTGTTTCCAAAGAAGACATACAACTTGTCAACAGGTACATGAAAAGATGCTCATCACTTATCATCATGGAAATACATATCAAAACTACAATGAAATATCACCTCACACCTGTTAGGATGGCTATTGTTAAAAAGACAGCACCTAAATGTTGGTGATGACGTGGAAAGAAGGGATCCTTTGTTCACTATTGGTGGGAATGTAAATTGATGCAGGAACCGTGGAAAACAGTAGGAAGTTCCTCAAAAAATTAAAACTAAAACTACCATATGATCCAGGTATCCTGGTTCTGGGTCTATATCTAAAAGAATTGAAATCAGGATCTCAAAAGGATATCTGCATTCTATATTCATTGCAGTATTGTTCAAATAGCCAAAATGGGAAAACAACTTAAGTGTCTGCCAAGTGAGTGGAGAGAGATATACTATTTTTCATGGAATAATTCTTACTTATTTTTATTATATATAATGTGATATTACTGAGCCATGAGAAAGAAGCAAATCCTGCCATTATAAACACAGATGGACTTTGAGGCCATTATGTTAACTGAAATAAGCCAGCCAGAGGAAGATAAATACGGCATGGTATCACTTATATGTGAAATCTTAAAAAAAAAAAAAAAAAAAAAAAAAAAGCCAAACTCATAGAAATAGAGTAGAAAAGTAGTTGTCAGGTGCTGGAGGGTAGGAGAAATAGGGAGAGGTTGGTAAAGGGGTAGAAGATGAATAAGGTTGAGGATCTAATGTAAATCATGATGACTGTGGTTGATAACAATGTATTGTATTATTGAAATTTGCTGAGAGAGTTGAACTTAAATGTTCTCACCCCTAAAGATAAATATGTGAGGGGATGGATGTATTAATTAACTCCATGGAGAGAATCCTTTCACAAGAAATACATATATCAAATGACCACAATGTACACTTAAAATATTTTACAATTTCATATGTCAATTATACCTCAGGAAAACAGAAATAAAATAAGTGAAATTTTTAAAAATTCTCACTTGGTTAAAAAAACAACTCGATTTCCATTTTGACTTTGATTCAAGTATTATTTGACAATGTGGAAGAAATGGAATATTTTCTTTTTGTATTATCCATATTACAAACTTCAGAAGTTAACGCAGGTAACTTAAGTGGAAAAAGAATATACTAGAAGGATTTTATTTGCAGAATTCACAGAAGGGAACCAGGAAAATGGGCAGGAGCCAGAGGGGAAAAGACCTCAGAGCTGTCCACATTTGGTTGAGTGCCGCCCCCCCCCCAAGCCCTACCTTGTCACTCACCGCCCCTCCTCTCATCTCCATGGAAGGTCTGGTTGAACCTGCATCTTTGGGTCCCTCCCTTAAGATTGAGAGTTCTGGGGCATGAGCATTCTACTGGATGCTTTCCAGTTGGTCTGTTCTCCAACTTTCAGGGAGCAGTTGGGGAACACCTGCCACCCTTCAACTTCCATCTTGAGATCACTCTTAAGTAGAATGGGTGTTCAACTATAGACTATAGACCACAAATGTCTCCCACAATTGACCACATTCTGCTTAGGCTACTCCCACCCTACTTTGCAAATCATTCTGTATGCTCTCTCTCTCTCCATATATAACTTTATTTTTTTTAGGATTTCATTTATTCATTTGAGAGAGAGAGAGCGAGCACAAGCAGGGGCTGCAGCAGGCAGAGGCAGAAGGAGAAGCAGACTCCCCAAGGAGCACGGAGCCAACACAGAGATAGATCTCAGGATCCTGATATCATGACCTGAGCCAAAGGCAGATGTTTAACCGACTGAGCCACCCAGGTGCCCCTGTATATATAACTTTAGACAGATGATAGATGGATAGATATCACTTTTTTTTAAAAGAAAGCTTGACACATTTTTTTATTGTGGTAAAATACACGTAACAAGACGTTTACCATTTTAACTATTTCTAACTGTATAATTCAATGTCATTAAGTATACTTACAATGTTGTGTAATGTTTAAATCAAACACAAATGGAGCAGACTTGAAATTTCTCAAAGCAGACTAAACCAGTTTCATCATACAAATAAAGCTTAATTGGGTTATTTTGCGAGACAAGTGAGGCTATCTTGACCTTGGTCCCTTCTTATTTATGCCTCTGAAATCATAAGTGAAACTTAGATTATTCCCAAAACTTGATACAAGGTAAGTTCCCCTTTCATTGAAGAGAATTCCTGTACAGGAACCGATCACCGTGAAGACTGAACAGTCATGTCCTCCATTCTATGTAAGCTGCTTTATAGCGATATACCTTGGAGTCTCACGCCATAAGTTGGTTTGAGTGCTCCCAGTTTGCAAACTTATTTTTGCTGTATTTTGTTTAGGTTTTGTTTTTTCGGTGTGTGCACCATAATCTCTTAGTAATTACTGCTTCAGTGATTCATTGGCTTTACATTAACTTTTTTGTTGTTGTTGTTGTTGTTTTAACTTTTGACAGTTACTATCACCACTCTCTGTCCCAAGCTAATTTCAGTCACAGTTATTCCTCTGGCGAATGCGGTCTGAGGGGACCAGAGGTAGTTCTGTGGGCCAGGATGTAAAGGGATCCATTCCGAACCCAGACGCCTGGCTGCGCCTCCTCCTGCCACTGGCTGCGGTTGACAAAAGACATTTGCACAACCGTGCCGCTCTCATTACGGACGACCGTGGCTTAATAGCACACCGCTGCTGGTTTCTGTTGAAGAGTTGACTCCAAAACCTTTCGGTCGAAGTGTGGCCAGTTTGTTTCCCATCGAGGTCCTTTCCCAGCCCCATTAGCTAATTCATAAATAACCCCCCAGTGCAATGTTGGGAAATTGATAAATTCCTTGTGTGAGTCAACTCCTAACACATGAAATTGTTTTCAGTGCAACCGCAGGAAAAACTGGAATTGTCCTAGCAATTAAGAAGCTACTTAATCTATTTGACATAGTGTTACCTGTAAGGGGATTCTAGACACACTTATCACACTCAGCATCACCTAAGGAGAGAACCCTCCTCGGAAGCCCACTCTAGTGACAGTTCCAATGTTGTCACTGATTTTGCATAGGAGCCCCGCCTCATCCGGTGTTTGTGGACCCCCGCAAGTAACACAAGGCGGGAGGAGCCCTATTGACAAGGGTCAAGCAATTGAACCCATTGTTGATAAGCTTTTGGAATTTTAAAAGCTAAATAATTTAGATACCTGCCTGTAATAATGTCCTCGAGATTATTACGGCTCTTATTCACATTTCCTGAGTACATTAGGCAAGAGACCCGCTCCGTAAATGGATTTTATAATCCATCAGTCTTCATACAAGTATTTTATTTTTTTTTTAAGATTTTATTTATTTATTTGACACAGAGAGAGAGAGAGAGACAGCAAGAGAGGGAACACAAGCCGGGGGAGTGGGAGAGGGAGAAACAGGCTTCCTACCAAGCAGGGATCCTGACACCAGGCTGGATCCCAGGACCCTGGCACCATGACCTGAGCTGAAGGCAGATGCTTAACGACTGAGCCACCCAGGCATACCTCATACAAGTATTTTAAATAGAGAAATTGGGACTCATGTAAATGAAGGGTAAGAAGACTGTCTCAGAGAATCCTGATTCAATGTAGTTTGAATGAGGTGAGGGAGAATGCAAAAAAATCACAAAGTCTAAACAGCTTTTATCAGTTGTGCCCTGCTTCACAAAAGGGGGGAAATGAAAGTTGATGGTCAGCCATCTGACCATCCATTATGAGATCAGCGGCTGTGGGCCGCAGGAGTGCTCAGCGGCTAAGAAGTTCCGGTCCCGAATGCACAGAGGTACTGGGAAGGGAAAGTGTGCCTGCAGGTTGTGAGTTTGGTTCCAGTTGCTTCTGCGTTGTCCCAGGTTGGTAACTGGCCTGTAACACTGAGCGGAGGATGGGTTTAAACCTAAGGATTAGAGAGAATCCTTCCCCTGGGAGAGGCACCTGCTTCCTGCCATTCAGAAGCAATGATGCCACTTTCTCCTTCAAGCTGGTCGTTTTATGACAGTGTCATCTCCCTGCGTAATCTTCCCATTTCCTTCTCTGCTGAGAATCAACTACAGAGTGGAATTGGCAATTTTAGGGAGCTCTGAAATGGAATCTTTTATGCCTTTTCACTATCTGTTTTTCCTTCACATGGCGAAAGCTGGCAAGCAATATTACAGAGGGCTTATGTCACAGATTAACTCAATTTCTGATGCTGGTATCTCCTCAAATTGTTTGTCTTCTCCTTTCTAGCCTCTTGCCCAGGAAGGTACAGAATTAAAACACAACGAGTTACCATAGTAACCCTTATACATGATCTGTTAAAAGTTCCAGACCCACAGAGCCTAATTTGATGTTAGAGATTTTAATTAATGATTTCTGTGTTTTAGGTAATAACACATTTTTAAATTAATGAATCATAATAAGAAAAAGGTAGTCAAATTAGTTTTGATTGGAAGAGAGTTCACTTATTCGGATATGCTGCTTCAATTTAGATTGCTCAGACAGCTGGGTCTGAACTCCACCCAGATCTTTTCCCACTAAAAGTCGGGACCTTCTGTAACAGACTACAGGACTCTGATGGGAAGCTCATCCTCAGAAATATCTAGGAGAGTTGGCCTTGCCACACTGGTATTTGCTTGCTTGTTGTCCAAGGCTGCTATCGGTGATTGGTAAACAATGAACTACATCAAGGAAGAAGAGCATTTGAGTTTTAAGATGCCTTTTGAGGGAAAATTCAGGGACAGTGCTTAAATTTCTTCTTCTGTTTGCCTTTGATTGGCAGACATTTGCTTGTTGAATGAGTTACTGCACGGAGAGCACTTATAACAGTGCCTACCACTGTGTGAGCCTTCAGTGAATTCTCATCATCGTTGTTGGCCATTTTATGATGATTCCAGTATAAAAGGCTTGAGTATCTTGGCTTCCTCACCATGTTGGGCTTATGCATTCTGACCACAGTTAGGTCTCCCTTGACTTTCTCTACTGTGAGTTCTTGTTTTGAGAGTTCCATGTGACCTTTGACCTTTCTGTTTGGATGGTTTTAAAAAAGAATTTTGTTTCAAAAAAATTCAGAAAGAATAATTTCATAGCATCTTGGGTTGCGCTCTTATTTGGTGGTTCATGTGAACGTAACTTGGGTTGTGAAATCATTGTTGGAGGAAACTTCATGAACTTAAAGAAGCAACAGAGATGTTGCATCATAGTATCTTTAGCTTCTAAACTCTGTTGTCTTTTTCTAGTGCCCTCCAGAGCTGCTGGCATCTGTCCCACCCCGTCTATCGAAAGATGGTTTGGACTAGTAATGCATACATAACTGGAGGGTGAAGAAGCCATGGTGGGAGAAGCTTTCTACTGAAAGGGCAGGCAACTCTGAAAGGGGCATTAGAGTCCAGGAGAAATGAAGTTTGAAACAACCAAAAACACAACTCAACACAGATCCCCATGATTGGTATTTTCCTGGGGCAGAGTCTCCCTTCCCTCTCTGTCTTCTCTCCAGGCACCTCCTCCCTCCCTGACACCCGCCGGGTGGCCCAATTCTCTTTCCCCAAGAAGCACTATTCCTCTAACAAAAAGGAGTAAGATTCTCAACTCCTTCCTATGACTCACAACTTGAGTAATGCCTTGGGGCTTCAACCAGGCTTTGTTGATGTTTTCCTCTTCTTGGGTGTGGTAAGCTCTGGAGAAAGATACAGATGGATCCAAGACATTGATGAATGGAAGTACTCCAATCCCAGACCAGTCTTAGCACTTATGGGAGCTACAGCTAAAGGTAAACAGGGAAACACTAATTTATTTTTTCCTTGGAATCAGTAGCCTCATTTCATCCCAAAGAAAGAATGTTTCTTCCAAAGCCACAACTTTGATCTTTCTGTCCTCATAGGAGAGACCCCCAACTTGTGACCCATTTTTTTGCCCCTGAGCTCTGCTACCTCCTCAGAGAAACCACTCAGTTGTCAATGGCTGTTCTTCTTTTCGTTCCTGGGTGGGGTGTTGCTTGCTTTAATGTACCATTTTAAACTGTTGTATCCTCTAGCACTGGTCATGGTGGAAAGGGGAAATAGAAACGGAAGTGGCAGGAAGGTGATTTCTAATTCATCCCATCACCAGAGTTAGCAGGAAAAATAGCCCTTTGGGCCTTGAGCTCTGGGGAGGGGGTATTGTTGATAATGGGGCATTCTATGGATAGATAACTATGCCTACAACCCAACAGATGCTCAATGAATCTTGCCTCTTGGACTTTAACTACTTTTTTGGCATCTCATTTCTCTTTAGTATCTCTAGAAAAGAGTAGTTGGAAAACAAAAGGGAGGATTGTATGGTTTTCACCGACTTTTAAAAACAATGGGGTGTTAATTTTGTCAAAAACTTTTGATGCACATTAATGTTTTAATCATAGAAATGAATATAACACATTTAAAATTTTTCCTATTCTTACATTCATCTTCAACTTTGACTTATATCAGTTAACAGCATAATTTTCACCACCATTACGGAACATGAGATCACGCAGAGAAAGCAACAAAGTGTCATGTGCTTGTAGGTGAAGACTGGGTACATGAGAAGTACCCCCTTTTAAAAAATAAAATATATTCAATCTGTATGATCTATGTCTCAGCAGCTACTAGAAAGTGTTCATTTAATGTGTCTCTGATTTTGGCCCTCAGAAAGGTACAAACAGAAACTTACCCCGAACTCTACTATTCTAGGATCTTGCAAGCAAAGCTGACTATATTGGCAGCAATGCTGTGTCCTATAGGGCACTACTGCCACACATACATTATGTGGATGAATAAAGCAAGACAGCTGAGAAGGGAACTCAATATGCCACCCAGCTCAGCCTGTCTGTTCAGTCCCATCCATTCTTGTTGATGGATTACTTCCACAGGGTCCAGCCCTGCCTGGTCCACAGATCCTTACCCACAACCCCAGCCACATCCATGTGGGGGAAGACAATCCTATGTCAGCCCATTCCAAACCTAAGTGTGATGGAGAATTAGCCAGATGGGAATCTGTGACTCAGCCTGCCAGACCTTCCTCTCCCACATCTACTCCACATGGGAACTGACTGGGGCCAAAGAACAGGCATCAGCTCCCTTGCTCTATATCAACTCAGAGCCAAGCAGAAAAAGGGCTGGTAGCCCAACTGGGAGATGGTGTGGCAGATGGAGCCATTTTGTTCCTTAATTAACATAACAGCTGCAAGCAATCTCTCCACTCTCCCCATAATCTTACCAACAACACTGGCGGGTCCTACGTGTGTTCGTTGGCGATGTGTGCTGTGTGTTTCCAATAATTGATAACATATGATTTTGTCCATAGGCACAGAGCATGCTTTATTCTGCATATTCATTTTAAAAGAATTTTTAAAATGTTGTACATGTCAAATGTTCTGCAGATGCAGTATCATCTTCTGGTATTGAATTATATTCAAGAATTTTTATCTGTCTTTACCATAGCATGATAAGACAGAGTCACAGAAAGTTTTGGGCTTAGTGGCTTTGAGTTTTCTGGTTTCCCCTGATTTGTTCACTTTCAAAAGGCAAGGGGTAAATATTCGTAGTAACTGTGTGCCAAGTGGAACTGCATTCCTATATCACCTCGGAAAGATTATACTAATGCAGAGGCCAGACATCGGCTGAACTTCTAACTAACCAGTTCTCGAAGTTCTGAAGGAAGGTTTTTCAGAGTCCTTTGTGGTTTAGGTGGCATGTTCCCTCTGAAATTTGATTCTAACTCTTTGAAAATATGAAAGGATCTATGTGGAACATCATCTGTTATGTCACACATAATATTTAGAATGCAGATAACTGCATAAGATGCACATCACCATATTGTGCCTGGCACGTAAGAGGTATTGAGTGAGAACCTGATACAGGAATAAACAAAAGGCAACATGCCGTACTTAATGGGGTCCTAGTTAATCCTGTTGCAGGGATCTGTGAAGCCAACCCCAAATGTGGCCAGCACAAGCAGATCACCAAAATGGACACTCTACTTTATGCTGAAAATATGCTTTTATTGTTTGAGGAAGTCTTTCTTATAAATCAAGTGAAATCAGCCACATAAGTATTTCTTGTATGACTTTCACCCTTCCTTCCATACACTCTAAGCAGGCCAGGACTCAAGTGTCCCATGACATTCCCTTGACTCTTGGGGATAAGCCAGAGAGGTTGACTGGCTATGGTGGAATTTGGTCCAAAAAGCTCCCACAGCAACATCCTCCAGCCCAAATGTCAGGCAGGCAGAAACAGGCCCACGGAGTCTGGGGCCCAGAAAGTCTTCATCCTGAAGCTCGGGGGCCACTGTAGAAGGTATCAAGAAGGTGAAAGATGGGTTTGCAATTGTGGATAATGGTCTCCAAACAAGGAGAGGGAGTAGGAGCCTGTGGGTCCCCAGTAGGCCTCCAGAAGAAATCTCTCTAGCAAGGATCCATGTGAGACCATTAAAGGTCTATTAATAATGATCACCAGCATCCATGGAACTCTTGCAAAGTGTCGGACACTAAACAACCTCATAATTCTCAGAGCAAAGGGCGAAGGAGATATTGCTAATACCTTCATTCTGCATTTATTTTGCACAGAATGATGAGGTCACTTGCCCAGGATATACCATCAGTGAAGTTTCAAACCCAGATAACTGGACTCTAAAGGGGACCTATTAGCACTCTGGTAAAGTGCCTTTTCATGAATAAGATGATAAGAAAGTAGCTCATAAGATCTTACTGTGACAGCATGGCCACAGGTCTGCCTCTTCACCACCCCAGGCATTTCAAAACCACACAAACGGGAAGTCGACCTGCAACTGACCGCACCACCTTGAGAACACCCCCGACCCTCGCAAATCTAGGGCAGCCTCATTGTGGTACCCATTCTCCCTGCATGAGCCATTGCATCTCCAGATTCTGGTCTTCCCTGCTCCCTTGTGTGTGTCTCCCTCAGGTCTTTGCACGTACCATAGGACCCCTTCCTTCTAGGACTGCCTTTTCTTGCTCTTCACCTATCAACCAGATCTCCCTGCCTGCTCCTTGAGACCCTTGAAGTTTTTCTTGGCCAATGCCAGCCATGACTTCTGATTTTTCAATATTGTATGCATCAATCTACTCAGCAGATTTATACTGGTCTGCTTTCAGCATCAAGGTAGAAATTCCTTTTTTTTTTTTTAAGATTTTATTTATTTATTTGACAGAGAGATAGAGAGCACATGCAGGCAGAGTGGCAGGCAAAGGGAGAGAGAGAAGCAGGCTCCCCACTAAGCAAGGAGCCCGATGCGGGACTCAATCCCAGGACCCTGGGATCACGACCTGAGCTGAAGGCAGTCGCTTATCCGACTGAGCCACCCAGGCACCCCTAGACTGAATTCTTGATCACCATGGCCCAGCCAGCATTATCTTCCCTTAGAAGATGAGGACCCGGAGTCTCCAAGATGGTGGTTATCCAGTCGTAAAGCTACTATTCAGCCCCAGACCAGCCTACAAAAACCAAGGCTACTCCTATTCTCAAACTGATAAGGTATAACTGGGGATTGCTCTCTGTCTCCTGAGACTCGTGCTCCAGTGGATCATCAGGGACTAGAAATCTATGCTCCTGGATCCTCCCCAGAAAGTAACTGGAATTCTGCCTAAATGCAGACACCTGGTAATGGTCTTAGTGTGAGTTTACTTATTCAACTTGTTACCACTGCTCCTATGGCAAGGAGGGGTGCATAAAGGGAAGATAGATTCAAATGTGACCTTAAGGGTAGTCAGTAAAATCCCTGCTAAGGGGGAGTTAGATACCGACTGTTCGAATGGCTTAGTCTCATTTTCGAAACATGTGCACTTTAAAAATGCCTGGGCCTTAAACCTGGGGGCTCTGCTTCTCCTTCTCTGTGCTCCCGAATTTCATGGGGCCCTGCCGTAGGGATGTATTTCTGAGAATGACACTCAGGTACTGGAAAGTAAATGATGAATGAACAGACATTATTTGGGCAATGCGGTTTTCAGACAGGGGCTGCAAGAGAATATATTTTCAGGTGCTTCTGTTGGTATTTAACTTGGAGACTGTATATACAGTAAATCAGGAAGGCCGATAATACAGTGCAGAAGGGGCATGTTTTATGTACGGTTCTGACGGCATCCCACGGCTCCTCTGTGGGGGAGGGGGGTGGATTTATGGTCCCACGCTCACAGGTGGTGGCAGCTAATATGAGGTTTGGCTCTCTGTCTACGCCTGGGAGTATTTATTTTGTGGTTCATCCTGAGGTAAAGGAAAAGTGTAAGGCAAACTGTGGACTTTTTGACTCAAGAAATGCAACCCCCGTGAAGACGGTGTCATTTTCCGAGGACAGAAAGAGTGCTTAGATGTAACACACTTGTTCATAGATCTTTCCAAGGCTGTTTCTTGTGGCAATAGCCACAAGCAGGGGTAGGAGTTTTTTGACTCCCCGGTGGCTCACTGGTTTTTTCCCTGGGGCAGGGCTGATTTATTAATACGCACAGTGCCTGGGGCCCACAACACTTCTAGAGGCCCACAGACATGTTTTAATTTCTTTTAAAATATGAAGAAAACTATCAATGTAGTAATAACGAATATATCATGATGGATCCAGGATGGATTATCTGTGTCTTGACATCAAGGAGGTTATCAAATTTTTAAAATTTATTATTTTTAAAAATTTTTAAAGTTTTAAAATTTTTTATTAACATACAATGTATTTTTAGCCTCAGGGGTACAGGTCTGTGAATCGCCAGGTTTACACACTTCACAGCACTCACCATAACACATACCCTCCCCAATGTCCATAACCCCACCACCCTCTCCCTGCCCACCCCCCGACCCTCGGCAACCCTCAGTTTGTTTTGTGAGATTAAGAGTCTCTTATGGTTTGTCTCCCTCCTCAACCCACCTTAATATTTTGTTTTGTTTTGTTTTTTTCAATACAGGAAGGAGCCCACAAACATCACATTGCCTCAGGCCTATGAAAGTCATTATATGCCCCTCTGGTCAAGGTAGCTCTAGGCTTAAAATTGAACTTCTTCCCTTTCCCCGGGCAGGCACCAGAAAAAGCCCACACATCAGGTATTTTGTTAAGGGTGAGCTGTTCCTGGTCTAGAACAGTCTCCAAGGAACATGGGGGGGGGTGTTGGGGCATCCATGCACCAGAACCCTCCCCCCCGGGACAGGAAGGCTCCCACACTCTTGCCTCTGTTTGTGCCCCACGTCACCCATGTCTGAGGTCACAATAGCTTTCAGATGACTTTTTTGGGCATTTTTCCAGTTTAGTAGTTTCCTGGGATTGTGGCAACAAAGTGCCACAATCAGGGTTGGGGAGGAGATGAGTTACTTAGACACTGAAATTTATTTCCTCATAGTCATGGCAGCAAGAGGTCCACATCAAGGGGTTAGCAGGGTTGGCTCTTCCTGAGTACTGTGATGAAGAATCTAATGATTCCTCTCTTCTAGCTCCCAATGGCTTGCTGGCAATCTCTGGTGGTCCTTGATTTGTAGAAGATGACCCATTGCGGGGATCTCTGCTTTCATCTTCCAATGGCATTCCCTCTGAGGACGTGCAAGCTTGTGTCCAAATTTCCTCCTTTTTATAAGGATAACAACCATTGAATTTGGGGCCCGCCCTACTCCAGTATGACCTTGTCTTAACTAATTATAACTGCAATGGCTCTTTTCCCAATTAAGGCCACATTTTGGGCTGCTAGGAGTTAGAATGTCAATGTATGAATTCTGAGCCCACCATTCAGGGCCAACTCAGCCCACAACAGCAGTTCACACCGACCTGTGATCTCAGATGGGCCAGATTAATATGAGCTTAGCGGTTTAGTATGAGTTGCCTGCAAATCTTTCATTTTACCTTCTGCCAACTTCTGTCTCAAGGCTGGTGTGTGCACCCTCACATCCAGGAGCGTGTCGGCTGGGGGTTAAGGGGAAATGAGGGGAGGTCTCCATCATGTTCCTTTGTATCCCCCCAAACCTACTCTTCAAAAAGAAGAAGAGAGTGAGGAGTGGGCCATGGTGATAAGGTGACAGAGAAGGTCACCAGATATGAGAACAGAGCAGGAGCGAGAAGACAGGACCAGGGCCTGTGGACTTTATCTGATGGTCTCTGTGTCGGGGGGGAGGATCCATTACAGGCAGGGTCAGGAGCATAGATGCTGAGACTGAAATGCGGGGGTGGATGCGAAGGGGCTGGTAAGACTGGCATCAGTCCAATGTGTGGGAAGCACTGAACAGTTCAGCACAGCAGCTGTGGCATTAGGCAGGTTCTTTCATCAGCAATGCAAACCCCCATGACTCGAGTCATCTTTGCATAAATATCGCACTGCACAGGAGTGGGCAAGATGGAAAAAGGATAGACTCGGGAGTTCTACGGATCTGCACATAAATTCCCAATTCCAAGTGCGCTTGGCACTAGGCAAATTGCTTTATCTTCCTGGCGGCAAGGAAACTGGGAAAAAACGCAACAACTGCTATACCTGTCCCATGAGGTTGTGGGGGAGACTGGATCCGGTTCTGTGAAGCACCTCACAAATGGCCTGGAATGCCATAAGTGATAACAAGTCACAATGAGGAGACAGTCTTGTACCAACAAAATGCCAGCATCACTGAGACAGGCTCTGTGCCTGAAGTTGAAACCACAGTTTAACTCCCAGGAGGTATTTGTCAGTTCTGGGCTTCAAGTGCATTCACAAAATCCTGGGTATTGTTTCTGGGTCAAAAAACCTTTTTTAAAAACTGAATACAAGAAAAGGGAACCAGGATTACATTGGATGGTTTGCCTTTTAATAATTATCAATGGTTAGTGCCCAGTTAGTGTCCTTGACTTGTGCTATGCTCTCTGCTTTCCTTCAAAAGGGAGTGGGAAAAGATGGGGCTCATGGGGGGCTCAGCCAGTTAAGCATCCAACTCTTGATTTCAGCTCAGGTCATGATCTCAGGGTTGTGAGATCGAGCCTTATGTGGGGCTCTGCACTGGGCATGGAGCCTGCTTAAGATTCTCTCTCTCTCCCTTTGTCCATACCTCCACTTCTCTCTCTCTCTCTCTCTCTCCCCCCACCCCCCCAAAAAAAGAGTGAAAAAGAAATGATAATAATTAGTCTTTATATAGTGTTTAATGTGTGGCATGTCCTATTCTTTATATAATCCCTACAACAAGCTTGTAGAGTGAGTGCCAATATTAGATCCTCATGTTTGCAGATGAGAACAGTTAAGGCACAAGAACACAGAGGCAAAGTCTGGTTGCAGATTACTCGCTCAGAGCCACTACTCTGCTGCCTCATAGACTGTATTCTTTCGCTACATGACTACTGAAGCAGGGTGCATGTCTGTGCATTGGGTGGTGGAGGGCACCCAGCCCTCACCTCGCAGCCATGGGCAAGAAGGCAGGGTTGAGTAGTTTAATTTCAGCAGTTCTCTCTGCTTTCTGCAGAACCTGTTGTCCCTTGAACGATATTGATACAGGAAATGAATAAAGGGGGGTTTCAAAACAAAACTGAGACCAAGATAGCTAGTGTCGTGTGCAAGTCTGATGGATAAGCCCTCAGAGTGATAAGCTCCTTGGTACCAGACTTCTCTCCCTGGAATATTAAGTGCTCCAGCACTCACAAATAACAGTGGTGGGACTCATTCTGTGAACTATATTGTGGCCATCTGCTCAAATACCTCCCTTCCTTTCCTTGTATTATAATGGCATATCAACTCTACGGACTATTATGTGACCATTAAAAATGGTAACTTATAGGGGTGCCTGGGTGGCTCAGTCAGCTAAGTGTTTAGCTCTTAATTTTGGCTCAGGTCATGATCTTAGGGTTGTGAGATCAAGTCCTGCGTTGGGCTCCGCACTGGGTGTGGACCCCACTTAAAAGTTTCTCTTTCGGAGCGCCTGGGTGGCTCACTGGGTTAAAGCCTCTGCCTTCGGCTCAGGTCATGATTCCAGGGTCCTGGGATAGAGCCCACATGGGGATCTCTGCCCAGCGGGAGGCTGCTTCCCTTCCTCTCTCTCTGCCTGCCTCTCCGCCTACTGGTAATCCCTATCTGTCAAATAAATAAATAAAATCTTTAAAAAAAGAAAAAAGAGTCCCTCTCTCCTTTTCCCTGCTCACCACACATATGTAATCTAAAAAAAAAAGTGTATATATATATTATATATCACGTATATAATATATATAAATGATATATCACATATATATTATATATATATATATAAAAGGTAACTTGTAAACTTTCAAAGTTAAAATGTATAACAGTGCAGAAAATGTTCACAATATAATACTGAGTAAAATAGTTGCATTTGAAATATGCATGCATGAGGACAAGACCCTGACGGACTAGGAAAAGGAACAGTGTTTCCAAAAATTGCAGGCTTATTTAAAAAAGTCTCAGTTACTTCTAAAAAATGCAAATGAAGCAAGATGTTTACCTGTGCCATCGACTGCAAACATAATACATACATATAGACTCATAGGTATTTTTGGAGACGGCAAGATCTCTAAGATTGGTAAAAATAGCTATTAAAATGGCAGAGATTATACTGGATGCTGGAAAACTTATTATAGGACAAGTAATGTGCTTTCCTTATCCTGTTTGAAATTCCTAAGTGGTTGGAGAACTTGAGAGGACGGAGGAGATGAAGATAAAGAGATGATCTTTTCCTTTAAAATGTTATCTCACTCTAGGTACCGAGAATAAATGAGCAGCCCCAAATCCTTTGAGGAAGGAAGCAGGACATAAATAACAAATAAAATATGGACCAAATGAAATATTACTTAAGAAATCTCCCTAGGTACCTTTTTCAATGAACCTGAAACCTATTAGGTATTTTTTTAGTTCTTCATTTTCTTCACTAACTTAAAGTCTTCTTTGCCCTTGTTGCTTTTTTTTTTCCCTACCTTTAGTTTATTCACTGAATGATTTACTGTCAGCTTTGAGCATTCGAGGTTTCCTGGAATGAAATGATTTTTTTTATAATTCAGCTCTGTTTATTAACACATCTTTTTAAAGGTGGATATTACAAATAAAAAGAGTATTTTTTTAAGGGCAAGGCCATTTTGCATCTGTACTTCATTTGCTCCATTGGTCTGGGTCAGCTGAGACTCTAATACATCTTTAGTATAGATGCATCAAAGAGAAATTAATCAACTGCCTTCATTCCACAGGAAGTGTAGGTCATTAACAAAAGCTCATTTTCCCCCATTTCAAAATGTTATAACATAGAAAGGGAAATGAAAATGAAATGACTTAGAGTAAGTCCAGTCCAAGACTAATTTCCATTTAAAGTAAACTCTCAGCTTCAGTTAGAACTAGACAAATTAATTGTCTTTCAATTCTTGGAGGTCAAATCCAGCATATTCTTGATTGTTCCCCTGGCCAAAGTCCCTGGAACAAGTGATGGGTTTCCCAGTCCTCCTTAAAGACCCTGATACTAAGGAGATCCCTTGAGAAATCAATGTAAATGATGTGTGATACTAGAGTGAAAAAACAATGAACATGGAGCAAACAGACTTGCTAAGAAGGTCCAAAATGAACCCAGTGTTCCTAAATAAAAATATTCCAGAACACTGTGATCAAGGAGTAGGTCCCAGTGGAGAGAAGAATAATGGGATTTTGAAAATGTGTTGAAATTTCCATCAGTATAGCCATTGGTATGACAGCGACTCGACTTGTCCCTAGTTGACTTGTGCTGTTACTCCGGTCCTCAAGGTGTGGCCTTTGGGAGAGTGTGTGACCCTCAGTCTCCATGTCACCTGGAGTCCTGCCACAAAGGCAGAGAGACTGTGAGTGGATTTTTGTCTGCTTGTTCACTTGCATTTCCCTCATGTCTTTAACAGTGTCCAGCACACATAATTGCTGGATGAATTAATTTCTCCAGCCCAATCCATAAGCACTGAATTAAACTCTCTGGAGGCAGGTCCCGTGAATCTGCATGTTAATGGAATCTCCAGGTGGTTCTTAGGCACAGTGAAGGGTGAGAACCTTCACCTTACTGATGCTGACCAGTACACTATTAGGCTGAGCGGTTCCCTTGAATACACCACAAAAAAGTCTGGAAGATTAAGATGAAGGAACAGTCATTGCTTGGTTTCCACTATGGCAACAACTAGTCCTGAGATTGTACAAAACATTTGCACTCATTATCTCTGGTCATTAGGTGAGACAGTTACTCTTATCCCCATTTAACAAGGCGGGGGGGGGGGGCGGGGAGACCTGGACATGTGCCAGGCTGAATAATGAACAAAATAGGAATCAAAACCTACTCCACTAGACAGAGGTTGGGAAATTCTTCTCGTTGCTTGGGCAAAAGGTCCCGCATAAATCCCCAGCATTATTATTCCCAACACTTCGCATGGTATTAGATCACTTTCCTATAATCACTCCATTCTCTTTTATGAGACTTGAGGTTTAATTGGAGGTTCCAATAAGAGATTTTATGTGTTTAATGGATTTGGGTGTAATAATCAAGGGTCTGAAATACTAGTCAGAAAGCCAGCTGACTTCTAATGAAGCTGCTCTTGGGAGAGCAGATTTTTAAAAAGGCATTACAAGTCTATGCAGTAGAAGCAGACATGCAAATATTTAGGGGAAAAAATATGTAAGGTGTCTAGTTACTTCTAAAACCTTGGATACTGACAGGCATGTGTATTCCAACACCCACTGTTAAAATAGCATAACTCATGTTAGAAATTTAAATTTTGGTGCTGCCAGCACAATTTTTAGGAAGGACCCAGCTGGGGTAAGAATGGGATGCTTCAACAGTTTCCTCCATTCGGCACTTCCAAGGGTACTGGGACTGGGCTGGCTCCCTTTCCTTTCCCCAGTGCTCCCTTCTGACCCTCACAAGTGCTCCCAGGCAGAACAGAAGGCTGGCTTTCCAGCTTCCCTAACCACACCCTACCTTTGTTGTCTCCTAAACATGCACTCACCCATTCTTTTTTTTTTTTTTTTTTTTAAAGATCATTTGTTTATTTATTTGACAGAGAGAGAAAAAGAGAGAGCATAAGCAGGCAGAGCAGGAGAGGGAGAAACAGTTTCCCTGCTGAGCAGGAAGCCTGATGCAGGGGTCAATCCCAGGACCTTGGGATCACAACCCAAGCCAAAGGCAGACGCTCAACCAACTGAGCCACCTAGAAGTCCCTCACCCACTCCTTTTTAATTACTTAAGGCTCTTTTCAACTGGGCACCACAAGAAGAATGGTATTAACAAAAAGGACAAGAAATGAGGAAGTTAGATATTACGGGAACTCTTATATTTATAGCTACATCAGAGCCATTTCCCCAGGAAATTTTATGGTGCATTGCTAGCTAGGCATTTCCTTACATTCCCAGCACTCCTGGGAATATTTTAAATACCAGGTGAGCACTCTTACCATAGAGATATATTAAGTTTAATATACTTAGAATACTACATAGTCCGTATCTCAAACCTTGAGTGCTTGGTCTACACAGGGAAACCAACAATTCATAATTGACCTCACCCACAACCAAAGGACGTTTTTGACTTTCCTGAGGTGGGACTGTGACCCAAGGGTCCTCCGTGCTTCTGCATCCAGGCCACACAGCTTCCAGTCCTGGACCTTCTCTGATTCTCCCTTTTTTACTAAAATTTAAATGATGGTAACCAGCCTACTTCTATACCCATTTTTCTAGACTTGGTGATCAGTGGCTCTCAAACTTGAGTGTGTATGAGAGGCAACTAAAGCATTCATAAAGAACTTAGATTCTCAGTCCCCAATCCCACAAATTCAGCAAACTCGATTGGGGCCCAGGAATCCGGATCTGCATTTGTAACAGCTCCGGGGTGATCCTAAGGGCTGCCCCTGGAGCCTCTGAATGCTCGATCCCACCTGCAGAAGCTCAGTGACCAGCTCAGTGCCCTGTCTCACCTGGGTTGGACTCTTGGACCACAGCTGCCACCCTGAAAAACATCAATGAGTCTCTGTGTCTCTCTGCAGTGCCCTATTCATTCTACAACTATGCCAGTTCTTTTGGGTTGTGCTCTGGGCTGTGGATGAAGCATTCTTCCCTGGGTGTGATCTCCAAAACTTCCTTTCTGCCAGCAGCAGGACACTCTGTATGAATAAGGAGCATTAATTACGCTCTTCACCTATACTGGGAGGCCTCTATTGTTTCAGTAGGTGTTGAATTCACTAGCAATATTGACTCAGATTTCAGGCTATGGGACTCAGCTTCTTCTTAACCTATGTTCTAGTGGTTCTCAGATGTGGAGAGGCCTCCGAGTGATCCGCAAAGCTTGTTGAACATTGGGAGACAGGTTTACAGGATCAAAGGCCTACAGGATCAAAATCCCTGGTGTCTATGGCAGAGATTCTTTATTTGACAAACTCTCCTGGGGGTTCCGGTGCCACCCACACTGAGAATCATTGCATACACCAGTTATTCTCAAATGTCAGATGGATCGGGGTCACCCGGAGGACTCACTTCACCAAAGCCCTGGGCCCTATCTTCCAAGCATCGGGTTTAGTGGATCTGCGTAGGGCCTGAGAGTGGGGATTTCTAGCAAGCTCACCAGTGATTCTTGGGTTTGGGGTCCACGATCCTCATTTAGAGAACCACTAAGTGCCAATCTAGGCTGAGTCACACTCAGAACCAAGCAACACCATTATCCCAAACATCTCATGGCCTTAAAACAGCCTCTTAAAGAGGCTTCCATGGACATCTACGAACTTTTGCTTTCAGCCTAGGAGGGCATTTCGTTCTCAGATCATGGCAGAGTACCAGGGGTGGCTGAAGATGGCATTTCTACAGGTTCTTTATGGTATCTTTCCATTAACTCATCTGGAGAGTGTCCCCATCACCTTGGCTCTAACCATAATCGACCCTCACCTTTGCTAACCACACAGTGTTGTCCAGTTCCGTCTCATCCCTTTAGTCAGTCCTTGGTCACCCAAGACACTTCCTCAAAAATGGAACCCCTTCTTGTATTCCATTCTTCCCCTCCGTCCAATACTCAATAGAATTGCAAAGGCATTGGTAGGTGATGTTGACTTTTTCTGGCTGTTTAAGAGGAAGATGGAGATGACCTGATCAAAATCTCCACCATAGTTGTCACCTTCTCCCCTCACGCACCCCTTACCAGTTTTTTTCTGTCTCTTTCTTCCTCCTATTGTGTAGAATAATCAGGGGCCCTCCTGGCCAATTTGCATTCTCCCACCTTAGTCAATCCAACAGCCCTATCTTCCCTTAGCAATTGAGCGGTCCTCTTTAGGATCATTTTCCTTATTTATCTTTTTAAAGATTTTATTTATTTATTTATCAGAGAGAGAGAGAGAGAGAGGGCACACAAGCAGAGAGTGTGGAAGGCAGAGGGAGATGCAGGTTCCCCGCTGAGCAAGGATCCCACTGCAGGACCCGATCCCAGCACCCTGGGATCATGACCTGAGCCGAAGGCAGACGCTTAACCGACTGAGCCACCCAGGATCCCAGATCCTTCCTCTTTAGAAGTTAGGAGAGGATTGTTAAAAATCTCTCTCTCTCCTCTCGCCATGCCCAGCCTACCCTGCCACAGAGAACTACGAAGAAAATCCAGGGGACTCACAACATTTTGGTTAGAGCAGTGAGCAGAGGCCACTGTTAGAGAGCACCCACAAAGGTCAAATTGATGAGGACTACCAAGCCACTTGCCAGCTGGGGGCCTTTTGTATGACTCTTGCACTGGCCCCGTTTTAGAAGTTATTCTCCAAGCCCCAAGCACAGCAAGGATCTCTAAGATCCCTGGAGACTGAACATAGGAGATTGTTCAGGTGGGCTGTCTCCCTGAACCAGACTTCATAAGAGGTCATTCTGTGAGTCTTTCTCTGTCCTTGAGGAACTTCGATGATCTAAAACTCAGAAAGATTGAGGCACCTGGGTGGCTCAGTGGGTTAAAGCCTCTGTCTTCGGCTCAGGTTGTGATCCCAGGGTCCTGGGATCGAGACCCGCATTGGGCTCCCTGCTTAGTGGGGAGCCTGCTTCCTCCTCTCTCTCTGACTGCCTGCCTCTCTGCCTACTTGTGATCTGTCAAATAAATAAATTTTTAAAAAATCTTTAAAAAAAAAAAAAAACTCAGAAGGATCCAAAACTGTTGAGAAGTGTTGAAAGAAAAGAAAGAAAATCTATTAAGCCTAGCAACTAAAATATGTCTTTTCAACATTTTGCATGGGCTTAAAATTCTTCAAGCTAGCATAAAAGGGTCACCAACCAAACTATAATGTGATCATGCAAATGACCAGTGTCCTTCCCTTATGCCTCTGGTTGTTAATGATGTCCAGCTGCAGTCCAGCTCCTCAGTGGACCAGTGTCACTGTGGACTTGGAGTCGTACCTTCTCTATTCGCTCTGCTCTGCATTTATAGACATCAATGGTCCTTACATTTACTAATGAAGATGGATGCAAGTTTCAGTGAAATTTCTATCGCTGGCTGATTATTTATCAATATGTTCCAAGCAGGGATTGATTCCAGGATCATGAAGAAAGCAGAAATGCAGACATATGGTTGGAATTTTTCTTTAAATTCTAATACCTCTGACTAAAGACTTTACCGCTATGGCCATTTCCCTGCTGGGCGAGTGAAATGCTTTTTCATGGGCACTAAGGTTAACAGTCTTCCTTCTCATCTCCTCGAAGTGTGAACCAGCTGGACCTCTGTTTAACAACTTCTGTGAAGTGTGCTCTGACAGCTTGCTTGATGGATGGAACTGTCAGCATATCCCCAGTCCAGAGATGAGGAGGACATTGCCTTGTCCATCACCTCTATAAATCAGATGAATAAAAATTAGTAACAGGCTAGGCCCAGGAATGCTTTCTCATTTTCGTATTCTTCATAGATCCTAATCTTTGAAATGTGCCCCAGGGGAAAAAAAAAATTTACTTTAAACTTGCTTTGCTTTCAAGAATTAGCATTGATTTACTCTACGAAGAACCGTTCATGAGCAAGACATGGGGAAATCCATACTATGTGCACAGAACTGTCCTCCATGCTGTGGAATAATATCTTTCAGGGGCTTTGGAGGTCTGATCTGAAGTGCAGTGAGGGAGATGGGAGAGGAAGTACCAACACCAAATGGGAACGGGGTGGAGTGGGCAGGCAGAGGTGAGAGGTCAGAAAGAGATAACCAAGGGTACCCAGGAAAGAGGAGAGCCTTTCCTTGCTCATCAGATGATTGCTTCCACAGTTCCTCATGTATTTCTTTACAAATCTAGTTTCCACATCAGGTTCCCATCGGCGGACTCTGAATGCCTTGATCGCAGAACTCAGACTTGTTCATCTCTGCGTTCCCAGGTCCCTGGCCGTGGAGCCCAGTAGCAGGGACTCGGTATGGGATCAGTGAAGAGACGAATGGGTTCAGGTACTTTAGCAAAATAATTATGGGACGTCTAGATGAGGAAAGAACTCCACAGCCTGGCAGAAATCTGTCGAAAACATTATCCAGATTAGGAATATGGAAAAAGGCACTATAAGGTGTAAACTATTCCAATAAACATGGTCTCCCATCCTTTCTTCTCAGCTGAGAAAAAAGAAGCTGTACATTGCAAACAGATGATGCTCTGATCGTTATCAAGTTCTTCAACAGGGAAGGAAGTACCAATCAGGCTCTATGCTTTTCTAGATCACCTAACTCAACTGCTTTGACCTGCTCCAAGTTGGCATTCATGGAATCGGTATTCTTTCCCAGGTCCCAAGGAAAAGACATGGTAATCGTCATCCCTCCCTTGGCACTTGGGGTGGTTTCAAGCCAGCTGTGATGTGGCTTCTTGCTCTGCCTGGCCCTACAGTGTTCATGTTACTTAACGCTTTGGGGTCTCAGCTTCTCCATCTGTAAAATGTAAATGACAAGCCGCGTGCCTTGGCTGCTAAGCAAGACTTGGATTAAAAAGTAAGATGTTGTCAGGGAAGTCTGGAAGGCATTTGCATGGCACAGGGGTAAAAATAGCCAAAAGGCAGATAAATGCAGTCAAATATTTTGTCATGTGCGCTGCCTTAAAAATGTTCACGACTCTTCGTGAAAATGGAAAGATGTCCTTCTGCGGGGTGACAGCTGCTGTTGGTTGCAGGAAGCCGCTGTCTGCTACTGATAAACAAAAGACAACTTCCCCTGAATGGATCCGTATACTGCCTGTAGTAGATTTGTGATTAATTTTGTGCTTGCTTGCCTTTTTTTTTTTTTTTAAACCACAGAAAAAGGTTTGGCTGGAGTGGGTGTATTTCCCTCTTGACCAAATCCTTTTGGTGTTCTGAAAACTTTCCAAGTGATAAAATGAACCCTCTTACTAGCTAGAGTCAGATGCTCACAATACAAGATAAAAATAGCTCCTTGGGAAGCCTGGCACACTGCTGTGCTCTGCCCCAGGACAGTTAACCCCTCAGAGGGCCTTGCCTTGCAATGAGCCCTCTCCCCTGGCTTTTACTAGAGCTGGTCCTTCTCCCTTTTCATTTGGGATGTCCTTGTCATGACCCAGGCAAAGTTGCTATGATTATGGGAAGGAAAGCTGGGCGTGTTCCAAACGACAAAGTGCTCTTTCCAAGCCATCTGTGTTGAGGTGTTTTCCCCATTGGAGGGATCCATTCTGGGATTTAACTCTCCCTATTTCCAACAGTAGCTTGTGCATTCACTTCTCTTTTCTGGGCCATTTAGTAAATCCGATGAATCCGTATATCAAGGGTCATAACAACAAAAATAATATTGTTGATACTAAAAGCTAACATTCCATGATTATAGACCAGCCACCTTAAATGCATATGTAAACATCATTCCATTTAATCCTCATTATAAATTCATGAAATGGATGCTATTAATAGTCACCCCCGCACACACTTACCTATACAGATGGCCAAAATGAAGCTCAGAGAAGCTATGTGACTCCCCTCCAATCTCAGGGCTTGAACATGGCAGGCAAGAATCTAAACTCAGGGCTGGCTTTCCAGAAGCTAAGTCCTTAGCCAGTGTGCCATGCCGAGCAAGTGGTGTCAGGCCATCAGTACTGTAATTCTGGATCTCAGTCTCTCCCAAAGTAACCCTAGATTGTTTTGATTTCAAACAAATTATTTAAGGATGAAGCTTGCCTAAAGGTGAAGCCCTCACGGCAGGATGCAGTCAGTATGAGGTTCGGGTGGCTAAACATCTAGCACCTAGGCTTCCCGGAGAGCTGCAACTCCTGACGGGCCTTGAAAAGGGACAGGCATGGGGCGCCTGGGTGACTCAGTGGGTTAAAACTTCTGTCTTCAGCTCAGGTCATGATCTCAGGGTCCTGGGGTCGAGCCCTGCATAGGGCTCTCTGCTCAGCAGGGAACCTGCTTCCCTTCCTCTCTCTGCCTACCTCTCTGCCTGCTTGTGGTCTCTGTCTGTAAAATAAATAATAAAATTTAAAAATCTTGGAAAAAAAAGAAAAAGAAAAGGGACAGGCATGAAGATGAATATGGACCCGGGAGTCAGCATGGCTGGCTTTATTCTTATTTGTTTGGAAATTTGCTAGGCATTTTGGATACTCATCCAACATCTCTGGGGCTTAATTTATTCTTCTTGAAGTTGAGGGTTGGGGTAAGTGCAGGTTAATTAAGTGGCCCTGTTAGCAGGAAACTCACAGTTCAGTAGAGGGATCAAAGTGCCTTAATCCTGTGATGGGACACAAGTTCATAGTCAACTGAGGTGCAGGATGCTTTCTCTCAGATATCACTCAGTCTAGTCTTTGCAATACTTGTTTGAAGGGAGACATTAAAGCTAAAAGGATAAGTCTACCTTTGGAAGATCTACAAAGACGGAAATCACTTACAAATCAGGCCATCCAAGGTTGAAGGCAAGAGCTGGTTTTACTTGGATGGAGGTGGATGGGAGCCATTTCCTCCAACTTGAGAAAACAGTGAGCTGTGGGGCAGGCACCACTAATTAATGAGCAGACTGCAAAGTGGCAGAATGCCTTTATCAGTCTCAGGGGGGTCATTCCTCCTTCAGTGTAATCCCTGAACAAGGTAGGTGTCTCTCAGGGTCCCGGCAATAAAACTCACACTATTGGGTTCATCTAAACAGTCTTATTTAAGTTTAAAAGTAAAAAATAGAAAACAGGCATTCAGCGGGTTATCAAAGAAATACTAATATCATAAAACAAATTCACAAGGTTCTGAAGGTTAAAGTCTGGGAGTCTGACAACTTTCATTCCGTCCTCTCTCTCGATCAGTCCAAGATGGTAGTGTTTCTGATGGCTTGAGACTCTCTAAAACCTTAAACTCAGGGGAGTTTTCTTGTATCGTGTTGAAAAATAATTAGCCCCTAGTTTTCTGTTATATCTTTCTTAATGTCTTCTTAGAGGAATGTTGGAGTTCCTACACTAATATGCCACGTTGGCCATTGATTCTCACCTCTTGCATTTCTCTGTGTAATGACTGTGTTCTAGATTATATCCTTCCAAACTTTCCAATAAGTCATTTTATTTTAGTAATAATATTTTACATTTCTAAGAATATTTCTTGTTCTGTCATTATTCCTTTGCAATAGCAACATATTCTTGTTTTATGGATGCAAAATTCTCTCAACACTACAACCATACTAATTGGAATTTTCAAAAGGCACAGTGCTTATTTGATTCATTAGTAATAATTTGTACCCTTTGGTAAAGGACAAGAAAATAAACTTTGCCAGGAGAGCATATGTTATGGAGTAAAAGGAGTAGAGGAACTGGGAATTGAGAAAAGCTTGGGGAAGGCCAGGGCCAGGAAAAAAATGAGATGGCTTTGAGATAGGGCCTTGAACATCTAGGAACTGATGTTGGAAAAGTTGTCTAAGAAGGGAGAGATCCTGTCAGTAAGGAAAAACTATGTTATAAGGGCCATTTTGTACTCAGGGGTTGCCTGAATTTCAATTATAACAATGTAAATATAAATATCCATATAAATACTGAGGGCTTTCTGAGTTCCAAGCACTGTACTAAGTGCTTTATCTGTATCAACTCATATAATCCTTATAACAACTTAAGGAGGTAAGTGTACTGGGTTGCCCCATTGTCATTAAATGTCACTCACATCTCTTTCTATATACTCTTCTATATTGCTGGTTTAGGAAGTCTAAAACTACATTTCTCAGATTCCCCTGAAGCTAGAGTTCTGGAAGCAAGAAAACTTTTATCTGTGAGATGCAATGGCCCAAGATTTGGACAGTGGAAGTCAGGTGGTAACTATTTACCTCCTATTGTTGGTGTTGTCAGCTAAAGTCAGATGGATAGGTCTGCTACAGAGAATTCCACATTTCAGTGTCTGGTCACCAGCATTATGGGGAAGAAAATCATCAGTGGCTGCACATCCTCATGGCCTCTGGACTTCAGCAGGGGTGGTCTGCCCTTGAAGTCCATGGTCCATTGGTGTCTCCCCAGACTCCTGCTACACCAGTCCAATCTATGATTTTGTGAGCACTATCTCCCTATATTAGATCTATTTCTGCTTAAAATACCTGGGATGTCTTTCTGCATTAAATTCATACACACTATTATCATTTCCATTTTATAAAGGAAGCAAATGAGGCTCACACAAATTAAGTGCTATACCAAAAGTCACCCAACTATTAGGTGGTAAGAGCTGAATTTGAACCTACGTGTATCAGACCCCAAGGCCAATGGGCTTAACCACTACATTTGATTGTCTCTTGTTCTCCATCTGAAATTGGCCCAAACTAATTCAGACTATTCAGTTCTTATGAACAAGGATACTCCTAAGATTGGTCCACCCACAATAGAATATACGCTTTCAAGATGAATGGGTCAGAACTATAGTCACTGGTTTTACCAAGGTCAAACTTTTGCCTTGATCTCATTAACCAAGGTACTCTGAATGAGGTAACTCAGATTCCTCAAATCATCCTATCAGCTCTGAGTTTTCTATAGATCTCAAAAAAGTAAATTTAGTTAAGTTTGATCATGAAAATATGCAGTCAGGTAGGTGGGAGCCTGCAAATTCTTCTGAAAATTGAAGTAATAGGAATGCTCTTGATTCTGAAAACAGGAACCTTCTGACATTTTCCTATTTCCATAACCCACCCTCCCTAATAACTTTATTCCAATATGAGTAAAAGCAGAATATCCCTGAGGCAAGCCAATGAAGAAGAAGGTATGTTTTGAGAATTTCTCCTTCCCCAGGTCAGGAACACTGTACTACTATTCTTGCTACACTGTATTGCACCATTCTTGTGAATGGTGGCTATTATACATTTGTTTGACTCAAATACGAATAGCAGTTAGGTTATTTACCATAAATAAAAGGAATTTCGGTCTTATCAAATCAGCTCAGCTCCCTCCTGTGATTTTTCAGTCTTGTGGAGAAGAGAGAGTACTGGAAGTTTTTGCTAATGGGTACCTCATTTTAGATGGAAATGCTTTGTTTCTGCGGTAATGCACTCATGATTCTGTGTACATTTGCTCTGCTGAGCTCAGAAAAGCCTAGGGATTACCTAGCTGGTGCTCTTAAGCCATGCTTCCATCACTCTGTGCACACACTAAAATCACAGACATTCCACTTTAGATTGCAAGGAGCAAGGTAAATCCATTGCAATTGAGATGTGCACTAAAGTCTGATGTAATAGAAATCACTAATGGGTATTATGGAAGGCACCTGAAGAGTTCTGGTTGTTATTTCCAAGCACTTAAACTATTTATCTAGTCTGGATGGACTGAGGGCATCCAAGATCTAATGGAAAGTGTTTGGGAGAGGGGACACCATGTGGTATCATATTGGGGACCTATGTTGATTCATACAATGGAGGAAGGAGGGAGAGAGGGATTCATGCAGAGGAGGAGAGCTAGAATAATACACTTCACCCAGGTACTTCATAAAAACCAATTTCACAGGCCTACCCAACTATACCTGAGCATCACTCCAGTTGGACCAAGAAAATTCTCTTTAATTGGAAAACCACTCAAGAATATGAAATGCTCATATCACTGCCAGGTACTTGTATGTGGAGGAGCCCAAAATACCATTGTTGTAAACTTCCATTGCTCAGGGGTCTGATAAGTACAGTGAATGTATTCAAATAAGATCTAAGAAAGATCTTAAGCCTGTTTTCACTTAAAAAGGTGTCTTTTAAAATCCAGATTTGGGGTCTCAGAATAATAGTGTTATAGAGGTTCATTGTGGACTCAAGAAAAAGCAATATGCACTTTTCCCTGGGAATTGTCGTGTTTCCCTGAAAAGGAATTAATGGAAACCTCCAACGCAAGTACACTCCAAGGATACATTTTTATCTTGTGTTTCTGAGCATTTTTCTTGGCAGACTCTTTCACTCCTATGAAACACAGCTAAGGACCTGACAGGCAACAACAAATAAAGGCCTCAGCAGCAAAGTAATGTTCACCCAGTCCAGGCTCTCAAGGTCATGCACTTTACCTACAAGTGGATCTCTTAGGTGCTCAGCAGAACCTCTTCACTATTGCTTTGCCCACAAATCAGTAAGCTTGATTATCTGGTTATAAAATGGAGTGGAGACAGCAATTGCAAGGGACGGCCAGGTAGCAACCACTGATGCAAGGGACGGCCAGGTCACAACTTTAGTTATTACAGAACTAGAAATAAACACTATAAAATGTAGAAATAAGAATTCAAAGTGCACAACGGGCTGAGGTCATTTCACACACTGGAAAACAGCCAGCACCTCAAATTCCTTGAATGAACTCCAAGGACATATATTTTATTCTAGCGTAATCATGTTTAGAAGGACAGCTCCAAGGTACCAAGGAAGTGTTTGGAATTCTCTCTTTACAATACAGGGAAGAGCGAAGCACATTTTTAGAAGGTTACCATCCGGAAAGACAGAAACTAAAATCAGTGATCGAGGTCATAACATCTTTTTTTTTTTAAAGATTTTATTTTTATTTATTTGACAGGCAGAGATCACAAGTAGGCAGAGAGGCAGGCAGAGAGAGAGAGGAGGAAGCAGGCTCCCTGCTGAGCAGAGAGCCTGATATTGGGCTCGATCCCAGGACCCTGGGATCATGACCTGAGCCGAAGGCAGAGGCTTAACCCACTGAGCCACCCAGGTGCCCCGAGGTCATAACATCTTGATTTATTTGGGACTCTTTACGTATCCGGATGAATTTATTTCCTGGGAGTATCCCATGGCCAATGTTTTACTATGTAAGATTTTACTTGGGAGAAAGAAAAATAAAAAGGTTTATTATCTACTCAGGGCTCAAAGGTATATGCATATCTGAACATATGTTAGTAAATTTTGTCAACATATGTGTGTACATATATATACATTCAACACTGTCATACTGTTTAAAGTGAATACATATGGGTGTGTATACGTGGTCATGCCAAATCTTTCTGTGATCAGAGGGTTCTTAAAAAGTGTGAAGGTTTAGATCTTACGAACTGGTAAGACTTTCAGTTTTGCCATTGCTTCATGATGTAGGCTAAGTGTACATTACTTGTTTGCCCTAACTTCTCCTTGCGCATTTGAAAGCTGTGATTTCTTCATATGTTTAAGATTTTTCAAATATTCTAGACAAAAGCCTCAGGAAATAAAGTATATAATTTTCAAAGCTTATTTTAATGATAGATTTCCCAGACTTGAAGTTCTGGAACTGAGATATGGGAGAATAGTCATAGTAATAATGTGAAATGTTTAATGATGTGGTCATTTATGAAGCATTTTCACGTTCCATTTAGTTAACATGCTCTTAAGTCTTTTTAACTCTACAACTATTAACCACCTTTTTATTTTAAGAAGCTGGGTCATTCACCCTGTGGTAAGATCTCACAATTTAAATTTGGGTAATGTGTCCATGTGATGTCATTTAACATATTTTTGTATTCCCCATAATTTTGTGTTTACATCTAAAATCCTGATTAGATTCAAATTCATTTTTTTCTATAATATATAAGATATATATATAAGGATACCTCATAAGTAGGTCAACAACTTCCCATCAAATTACATGGGAAAGCTCATAACGTCTGCCTGTCTTTCCATCAATGCCTTTAAGATTGATCAGTCAAATCAGGTATTGTCAACTTGATTCATCCATTATAAAATTCCCCATCAAGATTTTACCTAATGCTTTGAGCAGTCATTCATCACTGTCTAGAACAGGCCAATTGTTTCACTGGGTGTTCCAAAATGGTAATTTTCTAATTCCACCATTCTTCATGCATTCATTAGCTGGAACTCTAAAGAAAAGCTTGCCCTTGTCAACTAGTTGGAAGCTGTGAAACACATTTAATACAGGAAAGGCAGGATGACTGTAAAGCCCATGCTTTTATCACCATGCTACCCTGGAAAGATACTGCTTTCCTGGAGGTAAGACCTGATAGATCAGGCCTGGTAGCAAAAGCCTCGAGGCAGTGGAGGTCCTCCTCCTTAGGGCCCAAGAGAGTCAATCCAGAATGAAGCAGGATCCCTGGTGGAAGATGGAGAAGACAGGGCCCGACTCCAGGTGGAGAAAGCTGACAAAGGTTAGGCAGGCTTTCAGGTGTAATTCAAGGAGGCTAATGCAGTTCCAGAACGGAGGATGCTGGAGAAATAGAACAGAGACCCAGGAATATGGTCGAGGCAAAGTAGGTCTGGCTAAGAAAGGAAGATCATCAATGGCCATGTCAGGGTCTAGGATCTTAACCCAAGCAGAAAGGAAACTGCCAATGCGTGGCTGGGCTCCTTGGAGGAGCCTGGGGAGTCAATCTGGGACCACACCCTGGTGTGAGTGTTCTGAGAAGTGTTTAAAAGTGCCTACATGTGGATGGTTGAAGGATTGTGCTTTCCCACTTGCATCCCAGGACAACTATGCCTCAGCTGGCTTGGCACCAGCCACCCCACATGGAACCTAATGGGAAACTCTACCCTTTTCCATGACAGAATGGAGAGGCCCTGGTTTCCGAAGGGACACAGTGAGAAGAAATGGGGCCAGAGCTGACTTTACCAAGGCGTTCACTCCTAGTTCCAGCCGTGCCACTGGGTCAGTGAACCCTCTACCACAGTTTTGCACGCGTCTCCCTCTACTCCCACCACAATCACAGAAACTCTCCAAAACGGAGATTCGAAGTATTTCAGGTTCCAGAGTCATGCAGAATTTGTAAAAGCAAAGCATTGCCAGGGCCTGCGGCCAGCTGCTCCATGCCTGACTCTCCCTCCATTTGGGGGGCTTTCAGAGAATCGCACCCCCTGTTCTAGTGGGGAACCGAGGACATTGGCTGCTAAAACCCAAACCACTCCAGCCGGTTAAATACAATTTCTTTTCTTCCTGCTACATTACTTACACACAAGAGCACCGAGAATTATTTTTAGACTTAAAAAGTAGCAGTTTGCTGGTGCTTGCCATCCAATTTGTAACAGATTTCCAGAGATTAACACTTGCAAGGTTTTTGGCCACGTTTAATCACAAAAGTAATTCCGTATTCCGTCAATACGCTCAGCGAGGAGGATAAAAATAGCCGTGCAATCTGGTTGGGTGAGTCTCGGCCACAGGGCTTGGCTCGTCAGGGGCTGTTTTCTGTTGTTACAGAATTGCTGTCCTTTTCTAAGGGCGTGTGTTTGCGGGGCACCGTCTGAGGGTGGTACAGCATCTGATGTGCTGTTAGGCTCAGTGAGCCCCTCAGCCTGCTTGAAACGAGATCTTTCCACAGAGCCAATGAAGAGAGTAATTGTGTCTCGTTATCTGGCCAGATTTTACAACTGAGAAACTAGAGTACATGCTTTTAAAGAAAAAAATTACTTCTGATAAGAAGTATTTTAGTAAGTGAAAACTGCTCCATGACAGCCATCCGGGACCTGGCTTATCTTTTCTGGTGGAATGGCCTCGAACTAACCCCTGAAAAGAGAAAGAAACCCCAGGAGGCAGTGCATAAAGCATGACATGTCAACCTCCATGCTGATGTGTTTTTGTTTTCTTGTGTAACTCGGGCTGTCTCAATCTGCCAATATCCAAGCTGTGGTGTCCCTCAGGAAATAAATGTCACTACAGTCCGTTTGTACTGGTCATCCTAGGAAGGGTTGGATTGGGATTCTAGAAATTACAGAATTGCTGGGTCTCCAGTTGCTGTGGTAGAGTTCTGTGGTAGGAAGCATGAAGATAGTACCCACGCTGTCTAGAGAGATAAGGTGTGGGAATTCAGGGCGCCTGGGTGGCTCAGTGGGTTAAAGCCTCTGCCTTCAGCTCAGGTCATGATCCCAGGGTCCTGGGATTGAGCCCCACATCGGGCTTTCTGCTCTGCAGGGAGCCTGCTTCCTCCTCTCTCTCTCTCTGCCTCTCTGACTACTTGTGATCTCTGTCTGCCGAATAAATAAATAAAATCTTTTTTAAAAAGGTGTGGGAATTCATCAGTCTCTCTCTCACACATCCCTCTCTGCTGCTTTAGCACTACCTCAAATGATGTCCCACTCAGGGCTCACCTTGTGTTCTTCTGTGGATAAAGGTACTGGTGGCAGAACTCCTGAGACAATAAAATAAAGGCCTCCTTCACCTGACAGCCACCATTCCAAGAAGATACACACATCCTTAGAGCTCACTCTAGGATTAAAAACCAAAAACCAAAATACACATGAGCATCTTGGCCACTTCAAAGGCAAGTGAATCAGACATCTCTGGGAGAACTACCGAATCCTACCAGAGTCCCCTGTAGCCCCCCCTGCCCTCCTTCAGGCCCTCTTTTCTGCCATCTTTTTCATGAACCTAACAAATAACCCAGGTGACACCAAGCTCTAACTTTTCTGACTTCCCAGGATAGATATTTTCTTAACTAATCAATTATATTGTGTTTTATATTGATTGACATGATTTTTCATAAAATCATGGCATAGTAGAGTGGAAAAAATGTTAAAGAACACCTCGTTCAGCATTTGCCCAAAGTGTAATCTGAGAAACTCTGAGAAGAGAATGTTATGGAGACAGAGTTCCATAATTGTTATTAGTTCTCTAGGGCCGCCATAACAAGTCCCACGTACTGGGTGGCTTAAACAATAAAAAGTTATTTTCTAACAGTTCTAGAGACAAGAAGTCTGGAGACTGAGTGGTCAGCACAGTTGGTCCTTCTGAGGCCTCACTCATTGACTTGCAGACAGCCATCTTTCCCTACGTCCTCACATCGTCTTCCCTCTGCATGGTGCCTGTGTTCCAGCTGCCTCTTCTTATGAAGATACCAATCATATTGGATTAAGGCCCTCTCTGGAGACCTCATTTTAAATTAAAATCTTTAAAGACCCTGTCTCTATATCCAGTCACATTCTGAGGTATCTGGTGTTAGGACTTCAACCATATGAATTTGGCAAGGGACACAATTCAGCCCTTAACAGCAATCAAACAAATTTGGAAAACATTAATGGAAATTCCCATGTCAACGGCTAAATTTCAAAGTTTTTTAGAGGCTCTTGAGGTAGCTAACTATTCTAAATATGTTTAACTCCTTGTCTCCAAAACATATTTAAAATACTTTTTTCCCCATAATTTTTATAGAACTTAATGTAGAAATGTTGATCCTATCTAGCTCCTCCATTTTACAAATGAAAAAACTATGGCTCAGAGATTCCAATGACTTGGCTAAGATCAATTTTTCAATAGCAAACCATGACTAGGTCTCCCAGTTATGGATTCGTAGCCTTCATGAAGCTCTGACCATGTGGTCCACTCTCAGAGCAAGGCCACTTTTAAAGAAGCTCTACCCAAGAAGGAATTTTATTGTTTACTTGAATCTTCTAAAGGAAATCAAAGGGGACCCAAGTGATAAGCTCAGGCCCACTCCTTCCTCATTTTCCTAAATTGTGTAGCACTCCAGACTCTCAGGAACTTTTCAGCTGCCCAGGACCTCACCAACAAAGCCAAATCAGATACACTATCTTCATCTCCACCTCCACCCATGAAACGTTCATGGTCTCTCCTCTTTGTCACTTCTCCTGCTCCTTATTGTATATAGTTACTACACTTCTTGCTAGTCCTTACAATCCTCCTACCTTTCTAGGCTTTTCCTACCATTCCAACCCAACATCAAAAATGCCAGAAGAACTTGCCTGGAAAAGATAAACTCTCTTCAGGGGCAAGAGTCAATAGAAGGAAATTGTGACAGCAATGGTAAGTTTCTGTCAGGCAGAGCAAGGAAAATGGAAGTCAGGGATCATTCCTGTGGTGGGTAGTAAAACCTTGCCTCCCGGCCTCCCAAACTTTCTCCCTTTCTCTGTATGTGTCTCTTAACCCTGTGGGTTGTTGGTGTAGCCCTCATTGTTTCTTTCAACAGATCCCACACACTGGGACAGAAACATGGGGGACAGAAACATAGGGGCAGAGGGGATGCCCTCTGGCCTCTATCCTTTGAAGAATGGCCCTGGCTCTCAGTTTCCACACCTGTCAACTCCATTTACCTCACAGCTGATGACCTATCAGGAATGGCAGACATTTACAGTAGCACACCTCTCTGAAGTGGAAATATGAAAAATGTCACCGATGGTCGTGATTTACATTGGCCAGAATTGGCAGAATATTTACTCATCTCAAGCCCTAAACATACTGCTCACTGTTACATTCTGTTACCTACACATTTCCATTTCAGAGTTCTATCAGAAAGACTAAAAGCATAAGGATAAGTATGACAACTTCTAGATGAGAGTAGCCAATTTCAATCTTCTCTGGAACATCATCTGTGCTGAATATCCAGCACTTGGACATTTGGTTTTAAATGTCTCTTCCCAGAAGACAAGATTTTTAGATCAGTAGGACTGACTCACATTCCTTGTAGCTGACATATGACAAGGAAGAGCTTTGAAGAACCCAACCCTGAACCCTTGGGACTTATTCTTACCTTTTCCCATCTCTCCTGCCCCATCACTGCACTTACCCCAGGACTCTTGACCTATTAGCCTTGTCTCATGTTCCTGGCCCTGTGAATGCCCAGCTTAGATCTCTGAAGGTAAAGCTGGGCTCCCCTTTGGCAACTCCCCGTTGGCATGTTCCTCAAACCTGGTTTGTCCTTACTTGTGCAGCTCTTCTTGTTACCACATTACTCAACAAGTCCTTGGGCCCACATCTTTGTCCTGGCCACACTTTTTCCAGGGTTCCTCTTAACCATAGGAACAAGGGACATCTCTAAAGTTTGGAGCCTAGAAATAATCTTACTTTCCTAAGCTCCAAAGATCTTTTCTTTGGGCTTGCAGGAGGAAGCCCTCAAGCTGTTGTACTGTTTTTTGTGATGTCTAGGTTGATGATTAAGGGCTTTGGAGATAAAGTGCTCTCAGGCACAGGACTCAGGTGATCAGAGTGGCACACTGCCTGCTCAGGGTCGCCTGGGGAAATCTACACAGATATATCATGTAAAAAGTTCCAGGAGGATAATTTTGCCACACAAGGACTTCCTCTCTTGCCATCTTTAATGCATTTTTAGATAGGAAATACCAGACATAGTAAGTAAACCTGAAAATATTAAATGAAAGAGAAAATTGGCTTTTTAAATCTCAGCATTAAAAAAATCCGCAACAGTATGCATTGTTCCCTCCAAAAGAAGGAACAACGAATCTTTGAATGATTCTTATCTCCAGTGATTTTTATTGAAGACATTTCTGATTTGTTATTTTAATGGGCTTTCTGAAATCAGATATGATGCTCATTATTCTTGCATGGTTGTTTTATTCTTGCATCTCTCAAACAAACAAGGGAGCCAGGGGACCTGGAGATGCTGATTGTTCTGTAACCCTCGCACCGTGACAGCTGGGCTTTCGACTCCAAGATGGAAATGGTCGTGAGAATGCAGCCCTGAGGCCTGTGTGGGGGTCCTCCTGGTCACTATAAAACTAAAAACTAAAACAAAGCTTATCTATATTTTGATCAATTTTGCAGCAACAGATTGTGTCTTCGACCAATGTGCGTAACAGGGCTCCAATGTAGATACGGGTTAGTAGAGCTAGCACGGATGTGAAAAACAACAGAAGCAGATGTCCAGAGGATTGGCTTTCTTTTTTTCTCTCCTTAATTTAATAATTTCCATTTATTAGGTGCACGTATACCCCCAGCTTGGGGCTGTGAGTGTTGTTCTAAGGGATATAACGTGTAATCACCAATGTATGTGCTCCCCACATACATTGGTGAGCACATACATTGGGGAGCACATACATTGTATTTCACAGCTTCGCCATTCCCTCCCCTTAGCCCCATGATCCCATGGTGCACCGACTCCTCCTGATCTAGCCAGCCATGGTCGAAGAGATTTCTTATTAGCATATGAATTAGACTAGGATCCAACATCTAGAGAAGCCTGTGGGGCTTGAAAAGGGCTCTGGATGAATTGGTGTGGACCATCCATGGCTGTAAGGCCTGAATGAGGCACCTGGAGAACAAGTCCAGCTAAAAAGGAAATTGAAGAATTCTGGTTGGTCTGGGAACAGTTGCTTCTCAATTCTTAGTCCAATCACCGCAATTACCCCTCTTTCCTCGTTCTCCTCTGTTCCTCTCTGTCTGCCCCCCTCCCAAATTCCCCAATTTCCCATTGTCCTTATTCAATTCCACTTCACTAAATATTTGTGTGTTTATTTATACCCCTGAAGCATGGCTCATTCTTGTAGCTAAACTCGTGAATATTCCATCCACCCATGTGGAGAAGGGAGAATAGAACAAAGGGGTGACTCCTGATTTGTGTGGCTGCCATTCAAGCAGCCAGGGAGGCCTAGACTCCAATCTCTGCTCTGCCTTTTCCTAGCTGAGTGACTCTGGGAATTGTACTAAATGTCTCTGAGCCTTGATTGCCTTATTTGCAAACTGGGCCCAAGAAAACCTACATTTCAGGGTTGTTGAAAGGATTAGAGATAGTGTGTATGTTCTTAGCTCACAGTACTTGTTGAGGGGAGTTGCTGTTAATATGTTACATGGACAGAGTTATAATTTGACACTCTGCCTTTCTCATTTAACTCTATAATATGACCATCTCCCCATGTTCTTCAAAGCTCATTGTAAACGGCATTTTTAAATGCTTGCAAGTAGTGCATCAAAAGGATGTAATGTAATTACATGACTGTTTCTCCATTATTGGGCCCTAAACTCTTTTTTTTTTTCCTATTATAGTGGCTGCTATAGTGAACATCTTTGAGCATAAAGCATTATGTGTGTTTAGGTATACTTTCCATGGGCTTTGGTCCTAGAAGCAGAATTACTATGTCAAAGAAAATGGAGACTTTCAAGCATCTTGATACATAGTGCCAAATACCTTCCAGAACTCCTACCAGCCATGGGTATGGCCTCCCTCATTATACCCTTGGCAGCTAGAGCAGAGCACAGGGTGCCTACCCAAGAGCCATTATTTTCCCTTCTCCCTGTTGATAGAGCCTTGGGTTTTGGGGATGTCCCTGCTTCCTGCAGGACTAAATCTGGATGAGACTAAACCAGGTTTGGTAATCTCATTTCTTTTGCCTGTGATTGGCTTAGAGGTGGGCATGTGACCCAGTCCTGGCTAATAAGATGAGATGTGAGGTTTATCGGGTAATTTGTTTTCATTCTTAAAAAGAGACAAGAAAGAAACAGTCTCCCTTCTCTCAGTGAACATTGTAAAGTCTACATGTAACACTTGGAACCACGCCAGCCTGAAGACAAAACCAGTAAAAGATGGGAACTTGATGGTGTTGTTGAATCCCCAAAAGAGCGCACCTAGGAGACACTCTTTTCTGAGACTGCTTTTCAAGTGAAATAATATCTTATGCATATTGTTTAAGAAGTCTGATTTGCTCTGTTCTGTTACGGCAGCCTAAAAGCATTCTAACTGGAACACCAGGGATATAATCATTAAGAACCTTTCCTGTATTAATTCGCTCGCACAGAACATCTTAATTTTGTTTGAACTTGCTCTTCTTTACTGATGAGATCACATATTTGTTATTCAGATATTTGTTAAAAACGTGCGCTGTCTTTTCCTGATGGATCTGGAAAGATTTTTTTTTTAAAGATCCATGGTTTTTGGAAAAGGATGATGTGCAGGCTGGACTGAGCAGGGAACAGTTAAGGTCATGTTGGGCCTGAGCCTGGAGATGTCCAAGGAGGCCTTTTGCTCATTTTCATACAAATACTACTTCAACTTGCAAGTGTCCTCAACTCAACGAGATGGGCTTCCATCCAAAATATGGTAATGATGGAAGTCGATCTTTCAGGACTGTTTGTTTAGAGAAAACTAGACCTTGGGGAAGACTGTCTCTCAACAAGGAGACAGGAAGTCTGACGGGTAAAAGAAAAGTCCACCTTGGGAAGGGGAAGGAAAGGTTAAGAGAGAACACACTCAATCGCAGGGGCACAGAGAGCATTTCACTTAACAGGGTCCTGTCTTTCCCGGTTTTGAACCGCTGTGCTCCCTCCGTCCCCTGCTCCATGGGGCTCACCGATGTTTCTGCTCTTGCATAAGACCATATTCTTTGGATCTTCCATACAAAGAAATGTTTTCAATTACTCCAGCTTTGAAATACACTTTGAACACAAGTACTGGAGTAAGAGTCTCTGATTCATTTCCCAGAAAAAGGGACATATGAAAATGATTCACACTTTTTATTACCACAATTAGAGAATCACAGAATACTGAGTCCTCAGTATCGAGGTAATGTAGAATGGTCAGATAATTAGAAATTTAAATGATCTGGGTTTAATAGGATGTTTTCAATATTTTGAATAGTCGGTGAATTCACACCCAACTGAGAAATGCCCCAGATGAAGTCTTGCCAATGAGCGTATGTATAATACATGGGTAAGGCTGTTTTATAAAAGACTTATTGATTTTCTGGTCAAGACTCTAGTAGCTTCCATCAAAGTCTTGTTCTAAACCATCATAAATTAACAGATCAATATTTGATGGTACTGCTGGCCAAGTTGAAAGCCAAATAACTCTGATCTCAAGACAACTTGATTTTACTCACTTGTAATTCAGGGGCACTTGGTAGACAAATTGATGTTTGTTTAGCCAATTTGTGTATCTCAAGATTCTCAGCCTGAACCTCCTTTCATGAAGTCCACAAAGACCATCTGCAGAATGGGGCTCATGAATCCACAGCTTGCTTCTCTTTGTCTGTGTGGAGAACTTCCCTTACACGAGTTCCTGTAGTAGTGGCATCTCATAGGATTAAAGCCGGTCATCTGTGGCAAGATCCTTAAGATTCTGACAAATAAAATAGGGGACTCCATATCAAAGTTGGGAGTGAGAGAACAAGAAAATGTGTGTGAGAGAAAAAAAAAAATCTATATTTTTTAAAGATATATCGGGTAGTGTGAAGGGGTGTGATGTGTTGTGTTGTGTTGTATTGGTGCCATGTGGCCTGTGTACGTGTTGGTGGGGCACTTCACGTCCCTTCACGTTGCCTGTCACTTGTGCTCACTACTTGGTAATTTTTTTTTGGATTTTATTTATTTATCTGACAGAGAGATAGAGAGCACAAGTAGGCAGAGCAGCAGGCAGAGAGAGAGGGAGGAGCAGGCTCTCCACTGAGCAGGGAGCCCGATGCAGGACTCAATCCCAGGACCCTGGGACCGTGACCCAAGGCTAAGGCAGCCAATTAACTGACTGAGCCACCCAGGCACCCTACTTGGTAATTTTTAAGATAATATTGCTCTGGCTTTAACGTGAATTCTGTTGGAAGAGAATAGAGAAAAAAATAGATCATTTGTGTTTCTGGCTGCTTATGCTTAATACGTAGAATTATAAAATAAGTAGGATCTAACAGTAGTGCTTTCTTTGCTCACCCAAAGATATCTTCCACTCATCTTTGAATTATAATAGCCTCTGGCTTAGAGGAACTACATAATGAATTAGGCTCACATGGGAAGAATGTAGGAGAAGGAGGCAAGACTAACTTTAAGGAAGGGCTCAGTTTCAGCTAAATCTGTTGATGTTTGTCCATGTCCAAGTGATTTCTCACTTCTGGGGTAAATGGTGCTATCTGAGTATTCATACCCCACACTTTGGGTCATGAGCTTTTCTTTTCCTTCTCTGATAAACCTCTGGGTGGACAATACCACTGTTTCTGCCCATTGAAGTCAAAACCAATCAATTCTTTAAGGCAGACAATGCAGCTTTGGCCTTGGCAACTGCCCAATTGTCCAGCAGGGCACAGTCATGGTGGCCTTGGCTCGTAAGTCCTGAAGTTTCAACAGCCCCTCTCTCTCCTCCAGGTCCACACCACAGGAGTTTGCATTGACACCCAATCTTCATAGTCACTGCAACGCCAGCATCAGATCCAGATTCCTGGGACCTACCACAGACCCACTGAGTCAGAATCTCAGTACCAGAACTCAGGAATGTGCCTTTTAAAAAATAATTTACATTTTTAGGGCTCCTGGGTGGCTCAGTCAGGTAAGCGTCTCCCTTTGGCTCAGGTCATGATCCAGGTTCCAGGGATCAAACCCCACGTCAGGCTCCCTGCTCAGCGGGGAGTCTGTTTCTCCCTCTGCCTCTGCTCATGTACAATCTCTCTCTCTTGCTCACTCTGTCTCTCAAATAAATAAATAAAATCCTAAATAATAATAATAATTTAAGTTTTTAATTTTTCTCTCCTTAGAACATTAAATAACAAATAATAAACACAATGACAGGCAGGAGAAAAACCATGGAAGAAAAGAAAAGTTTCATATTTTAGTACTTTCCCTTTACTTTTTAAATTAAGTTTTTAATTTTAATTCCAGTACAGTTAACATAGAGTACAGTTATATCAGCTTCGTGTATACAATACAGTGGTTCAACAGTTCTATACATCACTCCATGCTCCTTAGTCCCCATCATCCGTTTCACTCACCCCCCACCCACCTCCTGCCTGGTAATAATTAGTTTGTTCTCAATATCTTGGTTCTCCAATCTTGGTTTGTCTCTCTCTTTTGTTCCCTTTGCTTTTTTTTTCCCCTTAAATTCCGTATACAAGTGAAATCATATGGTACTTATCCCTCTTTGACACTTCATTTAGCATTCTACTCTCTAGCTTCATGCATGATGCTGCAAATGTCAAGATTTCATTCCTCCTTAATATTCCATTAGGTACATAGACCACATCCATTCATCCACTGATGGGCACTTGGGTCCACCCCGTAACCTGGCTATTGTAAATAATGCTGCAACAAACATAGGGGTGCATGTATGTAACACATTCTGAATGTGTTCTTGAAGTTCCATTACTGGTATAGGGTAGCCCTATTTTTAACAGTAAGAGGAAACGCCATTCTGTTTTCCACAGTATGGCACCAGTTTGCCTTTCCACCAACAACGCATGGGGGGTTCCTTTTTCTCCATATCCTTGCCAACACTTGTTTCTTGTGTTTTTGATAGTAGCCATTCTGACATGTCTGAAGTGATACCTCACTGTAGTTTTGATTTGCATGTCACTGATGATGAGTGATTTTGAGCATCTTTTTTTCATGTGTCTGTTGGCCTTCTATAGGTCTTCTTTGGAGAAATGTCTGTTTGTGTGTTCTGTCCATTTTTAAATTGGTTTATTTGGTTTTATGATCTTACATAAGCTCTTTATGTATTTTGGATACTAACCCTTTATCAGATATGTTTTTTGCTAATATTTTCTCCCATTCAGTGGGTTGTCTTTTTATTTTGTTGATTGTTTCCTTTGCTGTGCAAAAGCTTTTTATTTTGATGTAGTTTCAATAGTTCATTTTTATTTTTATTTCCCTTGCCTCAGGAGACATATCCAGAAAAACATGGCTACAGTCAATGTCAGAGAAGTTTCTGTCCGTGTTCTCTTCTAGGATTTCTATGGTTTCAGGCCTCACATGTAGGTTTTTAATCCATTTTTATTTTATTATTGTGTGTGGTGTAAGAGTGGTCCAGGATCATGCTTTTGCATGCAGCTGTCCAGTTTTCCCAGCACCATTTGTCGAAGAGACTATCTTTTCCCCATTGCATAGTCTTTCCTCCTTTGTTGAAAATTAATTGACCATGCAATTATGGGTTCTTTTCTGAATTTTTTATTCTGTTCCATTGATCTATATAACTCTTTCTGACCAGTACCATACTATTTTGATTACTACAGCTCTGTAATATTACTCGAAATCTGGAATGGTGATACCTCCAGTTTTGCTTTTCTTTTTCAAGATTTCTTTGGCTATTACGGGTCTTTTGTGGTTCCGTACAAATTTTAGGATTGTTCTAGTTCTGTGAAAAATGCTGTTGGTATTTTGATAGAGATTGCATTAAATATTTTGGGTAGTATAGACATTTTCTGTTTGGTTGGGTTTTATTTAAATTCAAATTACTTAACTTATAGTGTAGTATTGGTTTCAGGAGTAGAACTCAGTGATTCATCACTTACATACAACACCCAGTGCTCATCCCAACAAGTGCCCTCCTTAATACCCATCACCCATTTAGCCCATTTCCCTACCCACTTTCCCTCCAGCAATCCTTGGTTCATTCTCTATAGTTAAGAGTCTCTTACAGTTTGTCTCCCACCTGTTTTTATCTTGTTTTATTTTCCCTTCCCCTATGTTCATCAGTTTTGTTTCCCAAATTCCACATGAGTGAAATCATATACTTATATTTCTCTGACTTATTTCGCTTATAATAATACACTCTAGTTCCATCCACATTGTTGCAAATGGCAAAATTTCATTCATTTTGATTGCTGAGTAATATTCCATTGAATATTTCAATGGAATATATTCTAATGAAATATTTTCCATTGGACATTTGGGCTCTTTCTATAACTTAGCTACTGTTGATAGTGCTGCTATAAACATTTGGGTGCATGTGCTCCTTCCAATCAGTGTTTTTCTGGGTTGCAAGGTAGTTCTATTTTTAACTTTTTGTTTTCCAGAGTGTTTGTACCAGTTTGCATTCCTATCAACAATGCAAAAGTGTTTCCCTTTCTCTGCATCTTTGCCAACATATGTTCGTTTATCAAGTTGTTAATTTTAGCTGTTCTGACAGGTGTGGTTTTGATTTATATTTCCCTGATGGTGAGTGATATTGAGCATCTTTTCATGTGTCTGTTAGCCATCTGGATATTTTCTTCAGAAAGGTGTCTATTCAGGTCTTCTGCCCATTTCTTAACTGGAGTATTTGGGTTTGGGGTGTTGAGTTGGATTAAATTTTTTATAGATTTTATCCAAGATGTCATTTGCAAATATCTTATCCCATTCCTTTGGTTGGATATATAGACATTTTAACAATATTTGTCCTTCTAATCCATGAGCATAGAATGTCTTTCCATCTCTTTGTGTCACCTTCAATTTCTTTCATCAATGTTTTATAGTTTTCAGAGTATAGGTTTTTCACTTCTTTGCTTAAGTTTGTTCCTAGATGTTTTATTACTTTTGGTGCAACTGTAAATGGGATTGTTTTCTTAATTTAACTTTCTGTTTAAATTTAGTTTAGTGTATAGAAATGCAATGGATTTCTTACATTGATTTTGTATCCTTTGACTTTACTGAATTTATTTATCAGTTTCAGCGTCTTTTGGTAGAATCTTTAGGGTTTTCTACACATAGTGTCATGTCATCTGCAAATAGTTAAAGTTTTACTTTGTCCTTACCAATTGGGTGTCTTAATTTCTTTCTGTTGTCTGACTGCTGTGGCTATGACTTCCAGTACTATTTTGAATAAAGGTAGTGAGAGTAGACATCCTTGTTTTGTTCTTAGTGGCAAAGCTCTTAGCTTTTCTCCATTGAGGATGGTCTTTACTGGGGATTTTTCATATATGGCCTTTATTATGTTGAGTTTTGTTCCCTCTAGAACTACTTTGTTGAACGTTTTATTTTTTATCATATATGGATGTTGTACGTGGTCAAATGCTTTTTCTGCATCTATTGAAATGATCATATGGTTCTTATCCTTTCTCTTACTGATGTGATATATTACATTAATTGATTTGAGAATATTGAACCACCCTTGCTTCCTGGGAATAAATCCACTTGATCATGATGAATTATTTTTTTAATGTATTGTTGGGTTTTTGCTGGTATTTTTGAGGATTTTTACATCCATGTTTTAGAGATATTGGTCTGTGGTTCTCTTTTTTTGGTAGTGTCTTTATCTGGTTTTAGTATCAGGGTAATGATGGCCTCATAGAATTAATTTGGAAGTTTTCCTTCTTCTTCTATTTTTTTGAATAGTTTGAGAAGAATATTATTAATTCTTCTTTAAATGTTTGGTATAATTTGCCTATGAAGCCATTTGGTCCCGGACTTTTGTTTGTTGGGAGTTGATTATTGATTCAATTTTTTTGCTGATAATCAATCTTCAAATTTCCTATTTCTTCCTACTTCAGTTTTGGTAGGTATATGTTTCTAGGAATTTATCCATTTCTTCTAGATAGTCCAGTTTGTTGGTGTATTGTTTTTATAATATTATCATAATTATTTGTATCTGTAGTGTTATTATTTCTCTTCTCTCATTTTTGATTTATTTATTTATTTGGGTCCTTTCTCTTTATTTTTGTAAGTGTGATTAGAAGTTTATGTTTGGATCCTTTCAAAGAAACAGCTCCTGGTTTCCTTGATCTGTCCTACTGTTTTTTTGGGTTCTATATCATTTATCTCTGTTCTAATCGTCATCATTTTCTTCCTGCTGGTTAGGAGTTTGTTTTTCTTTTTCTTATTCCTTTAAGTGTAAGGTTAGATTGCTTATTTGAGATTTTTCTTGCTTCTTGAGGTAGGCCTGTATTGTTAAAAACTTCCCTCTTAGAACCGCTTTTTGTGCATCACAAAGATTTTGGATCATTGTATTTTCATTTTCATTTGTTTCCATGTAATTTTTTATTCCTTCTTTGATTTCTTGGCTGACCTATTCATTCCTTAGTAGCATGTTATCTAACCTCCATGTGTTTTTGCTCTAGGAATATGCATTTTTGATAAGGGCCCAGTGATTCTTACAATCACCTAAATTTTTAAGCTCAAAGTTTAAGAACTATTCCATAGTTTTTCTTTTTTTTTTTTCCTTTTCTCTTTTCTTTTCCATATCTAGCTGGAATCACCTTTGTGTTTTAAAAAAAATTCCTTATAAAAAGAACAATATTTTGGCCAGGTTTGGAGGCATTGATTATTTTTGGTGACATATGGCCTCTAATTGGGCACCTGACTATCGGTCTTCATTTGGGTCTTGGCAAATCCTCATTAGACCTCAAGAGAGCCGCACTAGTCACTTCCACAACATCGGCTGGTGGCGGGGCTATGTGCACCAAGTACTCTTTATTCTTTTGTTCAAAAGATATTTCAATGGGCCAAGAGAGGAAATAGTGTCACAAGACAAAACAAACTCCCGTATACTAATTGAGTCTCTGCTTTTTATATGCCTATGAAAATTTCCTCAGAGACTTTAATACTATTTTTTTCTACATATAACCTTTAACCTAAAGAATAGCGAACTTAATATATAGCAAATTTTTGATTCTTCACTTTGTGGATTTCCTAAATTTTTTATTCCAATTTCAAAGTTTCCAGTGCTTAGAACCCTACCATATTGCCACCTCCCAATTAGTTAATGCTAAACATGAACTGAAAGTTACATCTGCTACGTATGTAAGGATTCCAGATTTTTGCTATAATTTTGGTTCAAATGTATGGTTTTTAACTAAGGGACATTGATTGTAATCATTGTACATAAGTGTTGATGAAAGATGTAGTTTTGTATATATATTTCTGTTTTTGTTCCAATTTTAGTATGTGTGCTGCCAAAGTGAGCACGTGTTTTTGTTGTTATTCTTCCTCTTTTATAAAGATAATAATTTATGATGATTAGAAAGTGGTTCTTATCCAGAAATTATTTAAGCGACATGAAGGGTTCTTGTTTTCATGAAAGACAACTTCTCAAATTTTACCCAACATACAAGAGTGGGCCTTTTAAGAACAGCAAAGTCTGATTTAAAGCTACCAGCATGATCAGCTGGGAAGACATAGTCCCTTGGCCAGCATCTCTCTTGATCTCTTTGTTTCTGTTCCAACTCCATCCCTGGATGACCTAACATTTGTCAAGGCTCCAGACTGAAAGACACTTCAACCTTATCTTCTCCTGACCCATCCCAACTCCACGCCTCAATTCTCCCAGCTAGATCCACCTGCTTCAAAGCAGGACTCCAAGGCAGAGCCTGCTGACAACTGACCCTCCCACCTCAGCACCATAACCCAGGCCCTCTGCTCTGACTTAACCTGTAGACTCCAGTGGGATTTAGTGCAGGCTTCTCTTTAACCATCTCCCTCTATGTATTGTTAGCCATATAGTGAAGCCTGATTCTGGCATACCCTAAATATTTGTAGTCCTTTAAACCCTCATCACATTGAAACAGTTCTTCTCAGATAAGGTCAGATATTTTTGAGAACGAGCTGGTCTCTAATGACTGGAGTGATCATATAATTTATCATTCAAATCTGAATAATATTGTGAAAGCTGGTGCTAACTGGATATAAGACACAAGCAGGATGTACAGTCACTTTATTAATGAGGCAAACAATAGTCTCTTGTGGGGGTCCTGGAGTCATGTCATTTGAACCTACCATTGGGGAGAAAAGTCAGTCAGAGTGGAGGGAAGTAAGAAAAGTAGAGAGGCAGGGGGAAAAGAGGGAAAGAAGAAGCAAAGTAGGAGGAGACAGGAGAACTGAACTCATTTCAGGGTGACCTCTGATGGAGTTGCAATCTCTCATGTACACCAACTGGGCCTTCTTCAAGTAGAATGAATAAGACCAGAAAATGAGCCAAAGTATCTATGGTAAGATTACTAGAGCGGACCCCAGAGTTAATCCAGCTGGAAAATCCTTACACCAAATTGTTTGATTTCTTTTCACAGGGCATCATGGATAGTGACTGACCTTACTTAGCAAGAACTAGGTTGGGGAGGCAGAGTATGTATGTGGATAGAATATATAGCTATATAGGTTTTCACCTCTCTTTTAACCTTGCAATCCTTTTCCCACTGCCTCAGGGAACGGATGACTCTGCAGAAAGCAAATAACACAAAAAGAGCCAATTATTAGCTTTTTAGTTTTTAACGTCTTGGCTTCTATAGAACAGAAAGAACTGCTGGGGTGTAAACAGTGTGGGAGTAATGATGAGTAATAACAAAGAAACCTTCCCAATCCACACTCTCCATTCTCTAGGCTGAAGTGCTCCACACCAGCTCCCACCAACCAGGAAGACAAAGGAAACTGGAGAGGAGCAGACAGCTTAGGTGGGGAGGAGTTCTCGAGGAAAAGGGTCTCTGCCCCGATCCCTTCCTCGGATGGGGCACTGAGAACGTTCCATGACAGAAATGAAAGACAGATTTGGGAACAGCATTCCAGAGGAAACTTGTATTTTCTTTTCCAGGTAGAGTCTAAGAAAGAGACAAGGCCCTAAAGTTTGGCTGTCTAGTCTGTCTTGGCAGATGAATTTGAAAAAGCCTCACAGTAAACTGTAAATGGAAGAGATGGTGGAGAGGAGTGCTGGGGCAGTAGAATGCTTCTTATGTGCCCAAGAGTGCCATGGCAGTGACAAATGGCTGTGGATGGCCTTACCAAGTTTTCTAGAATCCCAGAATGGCACAGAAGCATCAGGATTATCCTGTGTGCCCAAGAGGGTCCTGAGAGATAGTTGACCCAGAGCCAGACCCAAAGTAACTGTGATATGGCTTGGTACAAGGGAGGACTTGGCTGTGACCAACAAGGGTCCACATCCCATCTGGGCAGTTGCGCTAGTGAAGAGTGATGCCAACTCAGGTGAGATGCTCTCCACACCTGTAATCTTCATTCATAGGCATTATATAAGCCTTGAACTTAGAGGTAATCACAGAGAAATGGTAAGAACCCCGAAATAATTGAGATTATTTCTGCTTCTTGGAAGAAAGAGGTCCATGGTTAAGTACAATTGACCCTTGAACAGCACAAGGGTTAAGGACGCTAACCCCTGCATGTCAAAAATCTGCCTATAATTTTTACTCCCCAGAAACTTAACTACCAACAGCCTATAGTTGACCAGAAGCCTGACTGACAACATAAAGTTAATTAACATATTTTGTATGTTATATGTATCTTACACTGTGTTGTTCCAACAAACTACACTAGAAAAAAAAGTTAAGAAAATCATAAGAGAAAATGCATTTACAACACTGTATTGAACAAAGTTTACATATAAGTGGATCCAGCTCAAACTGTGTTGTTGAAGGGTCAACTGTTATGAACTTAAGAGAAAAATTAACATACCTTGTTTACAACTGTGTTTGTGAACTGAGGTCCATTTGTCTTGCATACGAAACATGCATACCTGTACCCCATCCCAGGCCCCTCCTCCTCCAAGTCCAGGCATAATGCCTCAACAGGGCAGCAGGTGCCCCCTGCTTTCCTTAGTGCTTTTCAATATTGCACCAGCTCTGTGAATTAGCTGCTTTGTGTTGATTTTATAGTCCTGACTGCCATGAAGAATTTCTCTCCCAAGTATTTCATTGTTTGTGTGTTTTATGCACCATTTCCCTCCGGAAAACAGCCATCTGCTCTGAAGTCAGTATAATTGCATCACCTCTATGTTCCCTTCATTTGAGACTTGACCTTAGATCATATGGACTTCTAATATCTACATGAAAATAAAGAAAATGTTCTTATCTAGTGAGTCATAATCCAACACATTGGAGTAAATTGCTTTAAATAAGATTACCTGGGGTGAAGGGTGGGTACCTATACCTTTTTTTTTTGATAGCACAGCTGTAATATGCAAAAAAAGAAAAAGAGAGAGAGAGAAGATTCCAATGCCTTTCAAGAGAGCGCTTCTGCCTTTTATGCTCTTAGAAATCTGAACTTAGACATACAACTAACCTCATTCAGTATAGGTCTGATATCTTAGAATTTAGCTAGTTTTCTAATGATGTGGCAGTTAAAAGTGTTAAAATCCAAGTTATCCAGGTATGTTAAGACATAGCTCATTTTATTTTTCTCTAACTTTACAAACTTGGTGTATTTGGGTACCGTGTCCCCCTTCCTCTATGAATATTCTAAGTTGGGGGAAGGCTGGGACTTCTAGCCATGGGAAGGGGTGGCTGGCCTTCAGCATGGTTTGGTGTTCACTGAGATGTAGCTTGTGCCATCTGCTCTTTGGACATTATGCCATATGGCCTCCAGTCATAACTCAAAGTCTTCAGTCCCTCTCTGGCATCAGACGATCATCTTACACACTCTGTGTACCCTTCATCCTAACTGATGGCCTCTTCAGATCCAGTGACCCTCCTCTCTGCCACCCCTTTTGACACTCCCAAGAGAAAAGCAAACTCCCTTCTATGTGTGCAGGAGAGTCTGAGAGCTAAAGAAGGTCCTCTTTTGTTTCCATTTTTCCTCCTGTGTTGCTCTGTACCGTGCTGCCTAGACTGTCTTTCTCTACCATATTCTTAAAAATCTATTGTCTGGGCCAGAACCTATGCTCAGGGTCATAAAAGAAACTCTTCCCTCAAAGTTATGGACTCTGCTATAGTTTAGAACATGTGCTTAAACATTCAAAGGCAGAAAGCTGACTTCCTTGTTCTTTTCTATGCTTTCCCTTCTCTGGGGCAAATGAATGGCACTCCTCATCCAAAATAAAGGAGCTCCTGATCTAAAATGAATGCAGCTGACTTCAGAGGCAGGGGCTGGAGCTGGGGAGTAAGGGGGGGGGGTCATTGCAACAAGGAGCAGGATGAGGGAACTTTAGTGAGTTTGACAAACTAACTTTAGTTAGTTGATTCCACACCACCTCTTGGATGAGAGCCTTCCTGATGCCCCCTTGAGCCACCTCCTCTATCCCTAGTCCCCATATTGCCTACTTTCTTCATAGGCATTACTTCTGTACTCTCCATCCTTTGGTGTTTTCCTTTCTCTGCATCTCTTAGACCTACCCTTCCTCTAGAGACCTGCCCCTCCTCCTGCTGCTGTGCTGGCCCACCAGCTGGCGCCTGGTGGAAAAACAGTCAATAGCTGCTGCTATCTTGGTGATCTTTATTCCTCCCTCCCTCACTTCAATGCCTTTTCCCCCCTTCTCTCCCTCTGTTCTGGACTCAACATGTGAACTGTCACAAAGGTAGCTGCCACCAGAAGAGAGGCCGGAATCTAGCAGGAGCCTGGGAAAGAAGGCTGCCAAGGCCATAAGCCTTCATGCCATCTCCTTGACAAATACCACAGAACCCTATTTTCTATAGGGTGATTGCTTTATTGATTATTATCAATTCTCTAAATCCTACAAGGATGAAATTTGATTTTTAAAAAAGTATTTTGTTGTTGTCATTCTATTTCTTTTCAGTGTTCCAGAATTCATTGCTTATGTACCACACCCAGTGCTCCAAGCAATACATGCCCTCCATAATACCCGCCACCAGGCTCACCCAATCCCTCCCCTCCAAAACCCTCAGTTTGCTCCTCAGAGTCCACAGTCTCTCATGGTTCATCTCCCCCTCCAATTTCTCCCAACTCCCTTTTCCTCTCCATCTCCCCACGTCCTCCATGTTATTCCTTATGCTCCACAAATAAGCGAAACCATATGATAATTGACTCTCTCTGCTTGACTTATTTCACTCAGCATAATCTCTTCCAGTCCCGTCCATCTTGATACAAAAGTTGGCTATTCAAATTGATTCCACTTACTATAGCACCAAGAACCATAAGATACCTGAGAATAAACCTAACCAAAGAGGTAAAGGATCTGAAATTTGATTTTTAAATGTTTTCTGTGCTTGAAGCATAGCTTTTAATCATGTAATAATACAACTCTAAAGAGAAAACATGATTATCACAGAGTTCATGTCTACCGAGGCCTGTGGAAATGCTCTCACTCAAAAAGGCAAGGTATACCTTTCATGCTTTCAAAAGGCTTAATGTAGTCCTAAGAGGTACTTTCCAAATGGACTTTCCAAATGGACAAGGCTTAATGTAGTCCTAAGAGGTACTTTCCAAATGGACTTTCCAAATGGACAAGACAGCTCTTGTCTCCTCTGTAAGGAAAATTCCTTTATTATTAAACTCTTCCAATATTGAGTGTCACTCTGACTAGTCTACAGCTTAAGAAGAGGCATACTCTGTGGGCTCAGAAATTCTGTGTGTTTCATGCTCTTATGATCATGCTCTCAAACCCTCGTGCTGCCTCACACGAGGCTGGAGGGATTTGTCAGGTAGTGCAATTTCAACTGAAAAAAATATATGATTTTGAAGTCATTTAAATCTACTTGCAAAAAAAAAAAAAAAACAAAAAACAAAAACCCACAAACAAACAAACAAAAATATCTACTTGCACTTTGTTTTCATTTATCCAGCATCTCAAAGTGAATAATAAATAGTTCCTACAACCATTTGAGGTCCACGTTGAGCATCTCTCCTCTATGAGAGGAACTCTTTTAGGCACTGGGAAGAGAGAAAGATGACTAAGACCAACCCTGTCTGCAAAAAGTTGGTAATTAAGTTGGTGATGCCAGCCTTCAATGACAAACATGTAGAGGTGAGGTACAAACCAATCTGGGCCAGAGATACACAGAGAAAGAAGGATAAATTCTGGGAAGGAGTCAGGAAAGACTTTATGGAGAAGGAAGGCTTGAGAGCTAAGGAAGATTTAAGCTGGAAGAGAACAGGAGAAAGACCCTCCAGCATGGGGGATAGTAGAGAGCAGTCCCTAATTTAGACTTTTATAACTTAACTTGTAAATGACTCAACTTCCTGATTCTAGAAACTTCTATTTTTGTCTTCATATTTCTCTCCCCAGAACAAGTTTTTAAACATATTACACTTCTATTCAAACCAGGCCATAGTGTCCCAAGTCCCATTGCTGGTTGCACAAATTCCAAACTTTTCTTGGGACATTCAAGACTTTGCTCATCCTGATCTCAGCCTATGTCTCCTGCTTTGTTGTTGACTGACTTCCTGTATCAGATGTCACAGGGTGAAAGATAGGCACCAAATGTGCCTCCACAATGTTCTTTAGATGTTTGAATTCATTTTCTATATTTTGAAGCCAAGACACGTATTCTCCAATAAAAAGAACCAGGGCTCTTTGGAGAAGAGCTGGGGCAGAGGAAAATACAACATGAGCCCGGAGCATCCTGAAGTACCAGAAAATAAGTAGGTGCTTAAAAAGGACCTCACAGCCAAGTTCAAGGAACTCCCAATGGCCAAACCTGGACAATCCAAGCAACAAAATAATACTGGTTAATATTGGATTATAACTTATGGAATAAAATATCCATGAATCCGTACTCCTATAAATACGATAAAATAAAGAAGTAAATGGGGGGAAAGGGATGACTATTCCTTACTGAAGAATTCTAACTAATGAATGTAGAATTAATGAGGGAAATACAAAATCACCATTAGGCCTACAGTATAGTAAGAACTGTAGTAGGCAAGATCCACTGATGGCTTAAAAAAAAAAATCAGTGGACAAAAGTTTGAGAAGAAATAGGACATTTTCATAACCTCAACGTATTTTCCCCCAAATATTTATCATGTACAGAGTGAAAAAGTGGTAACTTTATAGTAGAAAAACACAGCAGACAGCACCTTAACCAAGTGATCAAAGTGGATGTCACCAGCAACGAGACACATGGATGTCACGTGCCCGACGTGATGCACAGAGAAGAACACAGCATCACTACTGGGGTATTCAGGCCAACAATGCATGATCTCAACTTGACCCTGAGAAAACATCAAATGCAAATTGAGAGATGCTTCACAGAATAATAGATCAGTAATCATCCAAACTGTCAAGGCCATGAAAGACAAGCAGAGGCTGAGGGACAGTCACAGATGAGAGGAAACTGAAGAAACACAGCCACTAAAAGCCATGTGGGATCCTGGACTGGATCCCGGAACAGAAAAAGCACTTGATGAGAAAACCAGCTGAACTTTGAATAAGCACAGTTTAACTAATACTCTTACAGCAATGTTCTTTGTGTGCTTTTCATTATTACGCTACTGGCATGTAAGTCATGAATATCAGGGAAACTGGGGTGAAGTGTATCATAAATGCTTTACTATTTGTACAGCTTTTCTACAAGTCTAAGATTATTTTTAAAGAAAAAAAAATAAAAATATTTCACACACACACATACACACATGTGTGCGCACGCACACATCTGAATTTCCTGTTCTCTGGGAAAACTGACAGTTTTGGCATAGAACAGCGGCTCCCTCCCTTTAAGTGGGGTATGTGCTCTCCAGTTTGTCATAGTCCCTTCCCCTCCCTATTGCTCTACATGGAGCCATGTTTCATTTATTTATTGTGTTATAAGCCTGGTTCAAGAAGCACTTGAATTTGGGATTCATTACTTAGTAAAAATCCCAAGTTCCAAGCCAAGCGAACTACCTACTGTTTTCTTTCTTTCTTTCTTTCTTTCTTTCTTTCTTTCTTTCTTTCTTTCTTTTGTCTTAAACCTTCCCATTGTTCCACTTCTGCTCAAGCCGTTCCCTCTGGCTGAACGGATTATCTGCCTCTATTCCCCATCCTTCCCAGCACCATTTATTGAAGAGACTGTCTTTTTTCCACTGTATATTTTTTCCTGTTTTGTCAAAGATTAATTGACCATAGAGTTGAGGGTCCATATCTGGGCTCTCTACTCTGTTCCACTGGTCTATGTGTCTGTTTTTATACCAGTACCATGCTGTCTTGGTGATCATAGCTTTGTAATAAAGTTTGAAATCAGGTAACGTGATGCCCCCAGCTTTATTTTTGTTTTTCAACATTTCCTTAGCGATTCGGGGTCTCTTCTGATTCCATACAAATTTTAGGATTATTTGCTCCAGCTCTTTGAAGAATACCGGTGGAATTTTGATCGGAATGGCATTAAAAGTATATATTGCTCTAGGCAGTATAGACATTTTAACAATGTTTATTCTTCCGATCCAAGAGCATGGAATGGTCTTCCATCTATTTGTGTCTTCTTCAATTTCTTTCATGAGTGTTCTGTAGTTCCTTGAGTACAGATCCTTTACCTCTTAGGTTAGGTTTATTCCCAGGTATCTTATGGTTTTTGGTGCTATAGTAAATGGAATCGATTCTCTAATTTCCCTTTCTGTATTTTTATTGTTAGTGTATAAGAAAGCCACTGATTTCTGCACATTGACTTTGTATCCTGCCACATTGCTGAATTGCTCTATGAGTTCTAGTAGTTTGGGCGTGGCCCATCCTTCCTTTCAGTCCTTACCACCCTTCAAGACGGAACATGCAAACGGCCTTTTCTATGAAGACTCTGTCCATCAGCTGAGTTAATCTCTCTCTCTCTTTTGAACCAATAGAGCACTTTGGTGTTCTTTGGGAAATAGCACCATATTTCCTCTATCACCTACTGATCCGCCGTTTCATGTCAGTCACATTTCCCTAAGTGCTGGAAACACCCAGATGAGCAATCTTTGTTCATCAAAGATCTTTCAGGCCTGAAGGAAGGCAGACAAGAAAACTAGCAGTGAGAATTGATGTGAAGTAGTGCTATGACACAGCTAGGCACAAGATACTAAGAGTGCTCAGAGGAGGGGGCTTCTTCAGTGATGAGGCACTTCAGTCAAGTCTTGAAGAAGATAAGGAATTTTATAGAAAGCAATGAAGAGTAGCAAATTTCTTCAGGTGAAGAAAACCTAATCAAAGGCCTGGAGAGCAGCTTAGAGTGAGCGTGTTTGGCAGGGGAAGTTGAGCAGGTAGGAACACACGGTCCTATGCAGTAGCGAGGTTTACATGTGCCCTATCACCATCACTCGATTATTTAACTCCTTGGGGTAAGGGATCTTGAAGACCAGAAGGAAAGAATATTAAACTCCAAGTTAAAAGACCTCCCTTTGGGGCACCTGGATGGTGCAATGGGTTAAGCCTCTGCCTTTGGCTCATGTCATGGTCCCAGTGTCCTGGGATAGAGCCCCGCATCCGGCTCTTTGCTCAGCAGGAAGCTTGCTTCCTCCTCTCTCCCTGCCTGCCTGCTTCTCTTCCTACTTGTGATTTCCATCTGTCAAATAAATAAATAAAATCTCAAAAACAAAACTCCCTCTGCTGAAGTCTCTGCCCTTTACTGGAGGTTATGACATTCATAGTTCAAGCTGTCTACTTACAAACTTTGTGGACTTGGGCAAGTGACTCAGTAAGTCTGTGCCTCCATTCCCTCATTTGGAAAACACTACTGACCACATCGAGCACTGAAAGCACTTCTGTAAACAGCTTGGCACAGCGCCTAGCACAGAGCAAGCAATTAATAAGGGTTAGTTACTAGAACCACATCCTAAGCACAGGCATGTTTTTCTATCTCATTTAATTCTTACAATGATTCCGTGAGACAGCTAGTGTTCTTTATATATATAACAACTGAGGAAAATGAAGTTGAGAGGGGTTAAGAAACCCATCCAGGATCACAAAGCTAATAAGGCTCAAATCTGAGACCGTGTACCCGAGTACCATGTTCAGTCCTAGCTACACAGAACTGGCAGGGCCAAGTGCCAAATGAACATGTGACCCTACGTTCAAAAGTCATTAGGAATTTCAAGACAATGACAGCCATACATTAAACTAAGCATGGGGCCCCTTCCAAGTGTGGGGTCCTTCCAATGCTGTGTGGGGTCCTTCACACAGCATGGGGTGCTGTGTGACTACAAAAGTCAGTCTCCTCTGAAGCTGGCCTTGATTGTGTTGTTTCCAAAACACCGGAGTGTTCTGAAAAGAGAACCCGCGTTGAAGGAAAACCTAAGCATTAGCCTCAGGAATGAAAGAGTAAATATGAGACTAACTTAACCCCCCTTGGGTGCTTCATAAATGCCATTGTAATGTGCTAATGGCTCTAATGAGTACAGGGATCATTAGGAAAATAAAGAATTCAAGAAGCCCAGAAAAGAAAAGCCCACCCAGGCATAATCTGTGGGAACATGGAATGCCAATGGCCCTTACGCCACAATGTGAGTTTATCGAATTGTTCTGTTTTTTCCATATTCCAGAGAGGCTAATTATGGTCTGGGCTAAAGATCACTAAAGACCTTTATATATCCTACTTATGTTAGTTTGAAATCAGCCACTTTTTGGATTTGTTGAGTTCTAACCTGGACAAATGTATCCCAATTACTGACCACATTAGCTAATACTTTGGAAAAAACCTGCTCAGCAAGGAAACTTAATTTTAACTTTGCTAGAGTAAGAAGAAAGAGAAAGTAAGCAGGAAAAAGGATGTCTGTTGAGTCAAGGACTAGTCCTTGTCTTAGCTTCTCTCCCCTGTGCTCTTCTTCTGTGCTTGCTGGAAAATGGTCTCCCCCATGTTGTCGGGAGGCCCCGCTGAAAGGGAAATGCTTCTCTGTCAGCTCCTGCCCTTGCGGATTCTCAGATGCTGAGCCCACTTTCCTGCCATGTTAGCATTTATCTGACGATGCTCACACACTTCAAAACTTAACATTTTCATTTAACACGTGGGAATGCTGAGGTACTCTGGAAACACTCCCAATTTACTGTGTACTATTAGCTTTAAACATGATTTCACTTCTTTTCAGACTAAATTTTCACTAGTTTTATGATGAAGATAAATCAATCGATCAACAAGCATTATTTTTTTTAATTTATTTTTTATTTTCAGCATAACAGTATTCATTATTTTTGCACCACACCCAGTGCTCCATGCAATCCGTGCCTTCTATAATACCCACCACCTGGTACCCCGACCTCCCAACCCCCGCCCCTTCAAAACCCTCAGATTGTTTTTCAGAGTCCATAGTCTCTCATGGTTCACCTCCCCTTCCAATTTCCCCCAACTCCCTTCTCCTAACTCCCCATGTCCTCCATGCTATCAAAAAATGGGCAGAAGATTTGGACAGACACTTCTCCAATGAAGACATACAAATGGCTATCTGACACATGAAAAAATGTTCATCATCACTAGCCATCAGGAAGATTCAAATTAAAACCACATTGAGATGTCACCTTACACCAGTTAGAATGGCCAAAATTAGCAAGACAGGAAATAACATGTGTTGGAGGGGATGTGGAGAAAGGGGAACCCTCTTACACTCTTGGTAGAAATGCAAGTTGGTGCTGCCTCTTTGGAGAACAGTGTGGAGATTCCTCAAGAAATTAAAAATAGAACTTCCCTATGACCCTGCCATTGCACTACTGGGTATTTACCCCAAAGATACAGATGTAGTGAAAAGAAGGACCATCTGTACCCCAATGTTTATAGCAGCAATGGCCACGGTCGCCAAACTGTGGAAAGAACCAAGATGCCCTTCAACAAACAAATGGATAAGGAAGATGTGGTCCATATACACTATGGAGTATTATGCCTCCATCAGAAAGGACGAATACCCAACTTTTGTAGCAACATGGACGGGACTGGAAGAGATTATGCTGAGTGAAATAAGTCAAGCAGAGAGAGTCAATTATCGCATGGTTTTACTTATTTGTGGAGCATAACAACAGCATTATTTGACATCTACTAAGTTTTCCTTTACAAGTGTACCAAAGATTACAGAAGGACCAACTTACTATTAGAAATAAGGGATTTCAGGGGTGCCTGGGTGGCTCAGTGAGTTAAAGCCTCTGCCTTTGGCTCAGGTCATGATCCCAGGGTCCTGGGATCGAGCCCCGCATCAGGATCTCTGCTCCGCAGGGAGCCTGCTTCCTCCTCTCTCTCTGCCTGCCTCTCTGCCTAGTTGTGATTTCTGTCAAATAAATAAAATATTTAAAAAAAAAAAAAGAAAGAAAGAAAGAAAAAAGGGATTTCAGGGCTTCCTGAAATGAGAATCCTCAGGCCCTAGGGACAATGTGATGGTTGAAGGCCCCTGACATATTAATGAGGATGGAGGTCATCCTAACCCCAATAGAATACTAAGAATACTGAAGAACTCACCTTCAGGTAGAAGGTCATTGAAGATGTGAGGTGAGGGATGGTGAGAAAAGGAGATTTTGCTACCCGACAGTTCTCCAGACATCTGCCTGAAGACCTCAGAAACTTGAAGTAAGCTTTCTACCAAAGAAGTATTAACTCCAAGGAGCCAGACAGGCCCTACTTTGAGTAGGTCAGACGTTGGGTGTCGAGTAATGGAGGTGTCATACCAGATTTTCCCTGTCCTTTCCATTTAGAATAAAAAGAATTCTATCTCGGGGAAGTGGATAAACTCAGTGGTGGTGAGTTACAATCGAGTGGAGCAGGGCCTGTTGCAAAGTGGTCACACTGGCTAACACGGTAGCATAAGTCCCTCAGTCCTGGGGAAGGACATCCCACAGGACTCCTGCTCTATTCTGTGCACAGGAAGGCTAGTAGAGAGCACAACATTGGGGAATCAACTACGTGGCAGAATCTGAGAAATTTTCTCAGATATGCATCCTGCCTTCTTTCTTTTAGTAATAGAACTAAAAATGAATATGGTGGAATATGGTGGTCTACTTGGAGACTACATTTCCTATCTTCACTTATATTTTTCCTCCTATGAAGAAGTTTTTCTTTTTTTTAAATAATAGCTTTATTAAAATATGATTAACATACCCTACAAGTAACCCCTCTAGGGTGTCCATTTCAAAAGCATTTAGTACATTCACAGAGTTGTATGACAAATAATACAATCACTTTCAGAACATTTTACCACCTAAAGAAGAAGCCCCATACCCATTAGCTATAACTCCCCAGTTCTCTCTAAATCTACCCCTACCAAAGGCCCTGGAGACCATTAATTTACATTCTGTTTCTATAGATTTGCCCCTTCTGGCGATTCCATGCAAAGGGAATCATATAATATGTGTCTTTTGTGGCGGGTTGCTTTCATACCTCTTTATGTTTTCAAGGTGCATCCATGTTATAGCATAAGTCAAGACTTCCCTCCTTTTTCTTTCTTATTTTTATTTATTTATTTAGAGAGAGAGAGAGTGGGAGGAGGAGCAGAGATAGGGAGAGAATCTTAAGCAGGCACTACGTCCCGTACACAGCCAGACAAGGGGCTTGATGTCATGACCCTGAGATGATGACCAGAGCGGAAACCAAGAGTCAGACGCTTAACTGACTGTGCCACCTAGGCGCCCCTCATTCCTTTTTGTTTATGAATATTATTTCATTGTATGGATACACAAAATTTTAAATTTATCCATTCATCAGCTGATGGACAGTTGAGTAGTTTCCAATTTGGGGCTATGAGGAGTAATGCTGGTCTGGAAATTCATCTATAAATTTTTGCATGAATATGTTTTCATTTCCCTTTGGGGTGTGTATATGTATATGTATACACACACACACACACACACACACACACACATCCACACACATACATACCTAGGAGTAGAACTTTGGGCTCATAAGGTAGTTCTAGATTTAATCTTTCAAGGAATTGCCAGACTGTTTTCCAAAATGTCTACAACCATTTTAAGTCCCCAGTTTCTCCACATCCTCACCAACACCTGTGATCTGTCTTTTTATTACAACTACTCTAGGAGTGTGGGTAGGCCTCCCTCCTGCTTTCTGGCCTCCACAGTTTCTGAGAGTTGGCTGTTCATTTTATTGAGGATCTCTTACATGTAATGAGCCATTTTCTCTTGCTGTTTTCGGATTTTCTCTTTAACTTTTGACAGTTTGACGTATCTGTTTGTGAATCTCTTAATGTTTATTCTTCCTGAAGTTCATTGAGCTTCTTGGCTGTACAGATTAATGTTTTTATCAAGTTGGAAAAGTTTAAAGCCTTTACTTTTTCAAATATCATCTCCGCCCTGCTCTCTTGCTCTCTCACCTCTCCTCTCCTTCTGGGACTCTCTCAGCACACATATGTTGGTGGGTTTGAAGTTGTTTCACAGATTTAGCCTTTGGTAATTTTAAAAAATCTTTTTCTTCTGTTCCTTGGACTGGAAAACCTCAGCTGACCCATCTTCAGGTTCACAGATCCTTTCTTTGGCCAGTTTAAAACTTCCTTTGAGCCTTTTGGGTAAATTTTTCATTTCAGTTATTATATTTTGCAACTCTGGAATTTCTGTTTGGTTCTGTTTTATAATTTCGATCTCTCTCAATAGTCTCCACTTGCTGAGATATTATTTTCATACTTGCCTTTAATTCCTTAGAAATGATTTTCTTGGGGCTCCTGGGTGGCTCAGTTGGTTGAGTGTTCAACTCTTGGTTTCGGCTCAGGTCATAAGCTCATGGGTTGTGACGTTGAGCCCTGCATTGGGCTCTACACTCAGCAGGGAGTCTGTTTGAAGATTCTCTCCCTCTACCCCTTCTCCCACTCATGCTCCCACACTCTCTCTATATATATATAAAATAAATAAATATTTTTAAAAAATGATTTTTCTTGGTTCTTTCAACATATTTGTAATAGCTGATTTAAAATTTTATACAATAAGTCTAACATCCTACTAGAACCAAGGACAATTAAAATTGACTATTATTGTCCCACAAATGGTCCACATTTCTCTGCTTCTTTGACCTTGTAATTCTCTGTTAAAAACTGGATATCTCAATGAATATAATGTGACAACTCTGGAAATCAGATCCGTTTCTTCTTTGCCCACGCCAGAGTTCGTTGTTGTTTGTCATTATGTGTTCTTTCTGGACCTTCCCTCTTTCTCAGTCTGAGCCACCCCATCTGGGCCCTGCCATACTGCCCAACATCTCTAAATCAAAGATTACTCTGGTGAAGGGCAGGGTCAATGAGGGGCAGTTGCTGAATGGAAACTTTTGATTTGACTTACGAAATATGCCTTAGTGCCTCTTTTTGGCATTGGGGTTTTAGAAGTAACCATAGGCATTTCTATGGAAACAGAAGAAAAACACAAGTTAATAGTTGGAGCAAATTATAAGCCTAGTGTCTAAATTCCTGAGTGCTGCCAATGAGACGATTTTTTAGATACTGGGCTCCAAGCATCCCCAGATGGGGTGGAGGGAGGCAGTGGCAATCTGATGGATTTTTCTGGTTTGTAGTTCAAATGTCCCCAGTGATCCTTCTGAGCAACAAACATGAAGACTGTCTATATACGGGCCATTGTGGCAATTTCTCTGAAGCTTACCTCAAGTTTTCTAGCTTTGTTTTACAGGGCTTCAGGGAAAAGGGCGGTTTTAGTTCTCAGCGATTTCAAGTCAAGAGAATGGGAGAATATTGGAAAACTTAGTTTGGAAAGTTATAGCCAGATATTCAAGGAAACCAGAAGAATTCAGGATCCAGTACAGTTTTATAAGCAAATAACAAACACTCTAAGACAACTAATCAGAAGTAGGATTTAACATCCACAAAAGTTGTGTTTTTGAAAGATAGTTTTTCTCTCTAAAAATCACCTTCATTTTTATCACCTTAATTTTACCAAATTAAGACTAGTTTGTTAAAAAAAAAAGTCTACTTTTAACAAATTTGTCCTAATTATTTATGTAAGTGCAGCAAGAATAGCAATTGGCCATGTAGATTCTTTTAGATCTGCTTTGCTGTAACTTTTTATAAGACATTTCATATTAAACTTTTAATAGCTTGTCAAGGTCAGAAACCAAGCCAAACATCTGCCATCTGACTTGCCTACAGTCCCTATAGATTTGGGCGAATTCCTCTCTTCTCAGGGTCCCTAAACTATTCTGAGGTTCTTCCACCTTCCAGCAAGGAACTTTCTTTATTCACCTGATAAGACTGCTGGGAACTCTGGAAGCAAGGTATCAGGCCATCATTTCCAAGGAGTTCTATTGGTTCTATAAACTCACCTTTAGTTCCTTAAAGCTGTCCTATCTGAGTTTATGCATGTCTCTCAAATATGACATTCCAGTCAAAGCCTTGGTAATATAACTAACGTTTTCAATGGTGTCCTGTGACAACGAGAACAGATTCTCACTGAACTTAGGCAAATAATTGTAACTATCATGAAAGAGAGAACACTCACCGAGAGTTTCTGAATTCTGAGGGGTTCAAGAAGAGTGAAAAGATAAATGTTCCTTTTGGTTTACAAAACAATATTTTATCAAATCCCTATAAATCATAGATATCTTAAAAGGAAAAAAGTTTTCTTAAATCTAGAAAAGCAAATATTAGAGAACCAGCAATGTTTCAAGTAAGAGATATAAATTACAATCATATTGTCCCATGTTACTAATTCTTATTGTTTGAATACTGTTTTTCCATTAGTTCTGGAATTTCTTGGTTTTCTGATCTCAAAGATATCCAAAACCTGTATTTGTCAAAAGCCTTTTTCCTGAGTCCCCTTGAAACTGAACCATATGCAAGAGCTTCAGAGGGAAACAGTAACTATAAATGACAAAAAAAAAAAAACAACCCAAAAACAAAAAAAAACCTAAACTAAAAAATGGGCATGGTTAAAAATCTGGTGAGGGTTCATTATAGTGTAGTTGACAATGTTATTTGGTTATTTTTTTTTTTTTTTTTCATTTTTGTGACACATAACGCTTCAACAATTAGAATTACATGTGATGACATTATATCAGGACATATTAAAAGTTTAGGAATTTTATATAATTTCTGGAACAGTTTTAGCATCTACCTACACAATATAAGCTAGGAACGCTTATCATCATTGGTTTGACAATGCTTTCCAGGTAACTTAACATACAAAATAAATGAGCCCAACTTCATTTAGATTTTCAATTTTGGAGAAGTTTGTTAAAAAACCTCAAAAGGTTCTAAATAGGATTAGTGACTATTATAAAACTTGATATTTAATTATCTATATAACCAAGCTGGCAGTAAGAGATTCTACAGAAGTTTTTACAGTTGTTAGCAAAACACAACTCCCTTAATATTGAGAATTTTTAACATTCTTAAGAACTCAAAGACCTGATAAAACAAAGAAACTACTTTTCTGGGAAGATAAAGAAAAAAAACTTTGTTTACAATTTCTTATCAAGAGCAGACCAACAAGCCTTGAAAACTTTGTCTTTTTAACAGAGAGAAAAACCAAAATCCAACCTCATTCCAGTGTTTAAAACTCATTCATTCCAATCTTAATCCTGAACACGCATAAAATTTTTATCAAAGGGCGCCTGGGTGGCTCAGTGGGTTAAGCCGCTGCCTTCAGCTCAGGTCATGATCTCAGGGTCCTGGGATCGAGTCCCGCATCGGGCTCTCTGCTCAGCGGGGAGCCTGCTTCCTCCTCTCTCTCTGCCTGCCTCTCTGTCTACTGTGATCTCTCTCTGTCAAATAAATAAATAAAATCTTTAAAAAAAAATTTTTTTATCAAAGATTCCACTTCACAAACCTTCTACAACATTCTTTTTCATTCACATTTTGTCCTAAGTTTTTCCTCTTTAAACAACTAATTCCATTTTGGGACAAAATTTCTTTTCCCTCAACAAAAAGGTGTTCTCATTCTTATATCTTTCCTACACATCTCCTACTTTCCCTATATACAGAGTTGCTTTCCTTTTCATTTCTAGGTCTTTTTTTTTTTTTTTTTAAAGTAGGCTCCACACCCACCGTGGAGCCCAAGGTGGGGCTTGAATCCATAACCCCAAGATCAAGACCTAAGTTGAGATCAAAAGTTGGATGCTGGGGCGCCTGGGTGGCTCAGTGGGTTAAAGCCTCTGCCTTCGCAGCTCGGGTCATGATCCCAGAGTTCTGGGATCGAGCCCCACATCGGGCTCTTTACTCAGCAGGGAGCCTGTTTCCCTCTCTATCTCTGCCTGTCTCTCTGCCTCCTTGTGGTCTCTGTCTGTCAAATAAATAAATAAAATCTTAAAAAAAAAAAAAGTTGGATGCTTAACTGACTGAGCCACCCAGGTGCTCCCATTTCTAGCAGTCTTGATTATATTTATTCAGAATTTTAACTCCTAGAAACCTTAGTTTCCAACAAAAACTAAGTAGTAATCAATTATGAGCTGTGTCACACCAGAATTCTTTAGATTGGCAAATTATGAATACACTTTGTAATTTCTAGACATGGGTTTTTCATAGTACAACTTTCAATAAAGCATAAGATGTTAACAACAGACCCAAGTATCTTCAGTTTCTCTGTGATAAGAAAAAAGCTGACAAACTTATATTTAGTCATTAACATTATAGTATTTTATCTTATTTGGAAAAGACTTAGATATCCAATGAATTTGACCCAATTTGCTATTTAACTTACCAAAACTTCAGGGTTTCAGATTACCAAAGATTGTAAAAGCTATTTAAAAGTTTACTTAGAAACCCTTTTATTTAACCTACTTGCTTTTAACAATCACCCATGAGAACTACAAGAGACAGGTGAAATTAACCATTTTAAGTCATCTCTTTGCTGGTAAGTTGCAACAGAGATAACATGAGCTTGTTTCGTAAACTTGGCAGAAGTTTTGTATTTAATGCTGATAGGTCTAAAGACATGTTCATCTTAGTTAAACGAACAACTGTGAGTTAGCTTGAGCACCGAGTATGCTGCATCTGGTCTACTAAACAGTCAATAGGTCTGTTCCCCACTGACAATTTTACCTGGGGCTCAGGTGGGGAAATCTGAAGTATGTAGGTTAGGTCCAGGAAAGCCCCTGTGTGCCTTCATTTTGGGTGGGAGGTACTTCATTTCAAACTCCTAAGGAATGGCCCTACAGCGTGGGGTCACTCCTCAAGAGTAAGGTTGGGGGGGAGGCGCCCATGGTGCCGGAGGCAACCGCCATTGCATAATAGGTGGCTGTGGGAGGCCCGCCCACAGCGGTGTGGGAACCAGAGAAGGGAAAGCAAAGCTTCCACTGGTCTGTCGGAGGCCGATTTCAAGTTTGCACTAACATTCCTTTATCTCCAACTCCTGTCTCTTCCTCTTGCAAGACAGGTTTTTTTCTCCAATTGCTTTTCAGCCCTTTGCAAGATTTACTCAAAATCTGTTGTAAAGCTCTTTCTCTAGAAATAGAAGCAGTATTCCCCACCTTCCTAGGCAAAAAGTTTCAGCAAGAATGCAGAAGAAACCAAACCAAGACTAAATGAAGCCCAGAGCACTTCTGTGAACACTCACTCCTTCTCAAAAGGCAGGGGTTTCACCAACTGAACCAAACAGCTGATTTCCTAATTTCTCCCTTAAAATCAGAGCTTCCCCAACGGAACCAAACGGGAACCAAACAGCTTCCAAGAACATTAACTATTTGGAGGCAACTGAACGGGAAGAAGAAAGCTACAAGTTGCTAATATTTATGGAGAGAACATTAAAAGTCTTTTACAAAGCCAATCTATCAGGGCTGGGTTCGTCCAAAGCCACCCAAAGCTGGGGCAACAAACCAGCCTAGGGCAAAGGAACTGGTTCACGGACACACTAGGTGCGAGACAAACCACCATTGCCCTCTCTAAAGAGGTCCCGCAGACAAACGCAAAGTGTTTTCTCCCCAAAGACAAGCCCAAATGGAGGGGAAGGGTGTTCCCAGCTATAGACCCTGGAGAGACTTACCCTTTTTTTTTTTTTTTTGAGTCTGGCGGCTGGCAGAGGTCTGTGTATGTCCCGTCCCTCTGGCCAGCGGCTGGGGCAGCAGGTGCCGCTCAGGAAGTCGAAGAAGCCCACAGCATGAGCTCCCAGAGCAGCCTGTGCGAGGCGGGCTGGCCAGGACCTGCTCATGGCTGGGTTGCCAAATGGTAACCGCGCCCAAGCTTGTTCTGCTCGCCCGGTGACCGGCCAATTAGTCAAGAGGCAGGATGTTGGCATCAGAAAAGGGACTTTGCTCAGAAAGCCAACAAACCAAAGACATGGTGGGCTATCGTTCCAAAGAACCATCTCCCCAGAGCAGAAGATTTGAGCTTATGTTAGAGAGAGGGGGAACCGGAGGGGGGTTGGAGTCAAAAGGTGGCTGCCATCTGCAGACACCTGAAGAAGGTGGTGTAACTTCTTTGTCCTTGGTCCGTTGATCTTTGTGGACAGGCATCTGGTCATGTAGTTCCCGTCAGGCCCATATGGTTATTTCTGTATGTACTTCCTTATCTCCGCAGGTGAGGTAAGTTTCCAGTAAAAAGCAGTTTTGTTTTGTTTTTTAATCTTAGCTGTAACATGCCTATGTGGAGGGCTACACAGAAGTTTCTAAGTTTCTCAGACGTGCTAAGTTTCTCCCTGTCACACAAAGGAGTGTTACTCAGCCATAAAGAATGAGCTCTTGCCATTTACAGCAACATGGGTGGACTTAGAAGATATTATGCTGTGGGAAATTAGTCAGAGACAAACACCATGCGATTTTGGTTATATGTGGAATCTAAAAAACAAATGCATTAACAGAAAATGTAAATAGAGCCATAAATACAGAAAACAAACTGGCAGTTGCCAGGGGGAAGCATGGGGGGCTGGGCAAAATAGGCAAAGAGACAAAAATAGGTCAAGGGGATGACAAGGTACAAATTTCCACTATAAAATAACTATGTCACAGTGATGAAAAGTGCAGCAAACAGAATATAGTCAATGATATTGTGATAACTTCGCATGGTGAGAGATAAGAACTACACTTATCATAGGGAGCATTTAGTAATGCATTCAATTGTCCAATCACTATACTGTACACCTGAAACTTACATGATATTGTCTGTCAGCTACACTTCAATAAAAAAAATTATGTTGAGAGCACCCCTCTCCCCCTTTGGATGTGGGTGTACAGCTTACCAACTCAAATGCACATGCCCATCCTTAATGTCCTAAAATCTGGCCACTTTGCCATGAGGGAGAAGCAAGCTTTTTCATTGTCTATAAAGGAGAAATGAGGCTCCAAAAGAGAAAAGTGCTTCCCCACCTCAATTGTTCATTTGCTCAAGTCTTCAAGAAAAACAAAACAAATGTAAGTCAACAGCTACACAAAGAGGAAAAGGAGCTAGAACCGAGCTGTCCTGGACAAGGAGACCGGTGGATATCGCCTGAGCTGAAATGCACTGGCTCAGATTTAACATATCGATTAGGCGCAGCTCAGTGCCTTCAGCTGGTAAGAATCAAACACAAGGCTAAACACTAATTTAGCTGTGCGCTTGTACCTCACAGCAGAGCCAAAACGAGGCAGCGCATTTTTATCCCTGCGCCTCCCGTTGCCTGCCAAAAAGAAGTCAAAGCAAGGAAAAATAGACCTCCTGTTGTTTGGGGGAGGTACAAGACACATTTAAAAATTGATTTATGCTTTAATCGCCCTCGAAGCTTCATTATTCCAAGTGTAAGTATGAAAGACCGTCTGATCCGGCCGCCTTGTTAATGCACCAAAGGTACCAACAGATGTGCTGTTTCTCATCGACGACCCGATCCGCTGGCTGATTCATCTGCTTCCGTTTTCATTTTCCTGTCATTGATTTATTAATGATGTCTTACTTATCTGTGGTTCTTTTATGGGGTGGGCTTCCTCTGGCATGGTCTCGAGAGAGATGTTCCGTACCTTCCCCCAGCATCAAAAGCCCAGCCCCCTTCTTCAGTGTTCTTTATCACCGCTTCAGAGATTAGAGACTTTAATCATTTCGTAACCGAAATAACCTCCATGGCTTGCAGAGTTTATGGCCAATTTGTCTTTGGCACACAGAATTCAACTGCTTTTCCTGACTAAGGAATGGACCACGCTTGTTACGCTGTTTCTCTGCACTGTGGGCAGGCAGCTGGCTGTCTGCAGAACGATGGCAAATAGTGCACAGCTCTGGGCAGTTTAGGACCACGAGGCATGATGCAACCTGGCCCAGAAAACACATATCCACAGGCATGAGGCTGTTAAGAGTTTTGAGTTGAGCAGAGAGTTGGTGTGGCTCTTAGCTCCAAGCAGCAAAGAAGGGAAGGTAGACAGAAGGCTAAAAGCATAAGACCATTTGCAGGAAGATCAGCAGTGTTGTCTACTTCAAATGCCAAATGGACTCTTCTTTGTGTTAGGAAGAAAAAAGAAAAAAAAAAGATTTCAGGATATTTTGAAACTTGGCTAAGATGTTGCATCATTGAGGCTTACAAAGGCATATTTCACTTTACGTTTCACCCAAGGATCGGAAAGTAGTTTCTAGTTGTAGAGTGAAGGTTTCTAAAATTACATATATGTTAGTAGGTAGGTTGGGGCAGTAGACACCAAGATTCTCGGTCCAGATCTCCCTGGAGGACTCAAGCACTCATTCCTCACTTCAAATTTTGTGCCAGAGGCTGTCAGTTCTCAGCTGAGGCCTTTCTGGGACTGCTCTGGGCTAAAGGGAGCAGGCCACCTTGCTCAAGGTTGTGCTTCCTTCCCAGGAGCTGACTGTGTGCTGCAGGGCATCAAGGCCTGGCCCCTTTCCTATTTGACATTACCCTGCAAGACCTTCCCAATCCAGAGCTCCCGTGGGATCAGCCAAAGCCTCTGGCATGACCCCATAATAATTCATCTTCCCCTCTACCCGGTGTGGCTTCCTCTGCTTCCCACAGAAGGGTTGAACCTGAGGAACCAGGAATTTCCATTTCCTCCTAAGCTTTGGGGGGGCAAATCTGTCTCAGAATTTGCTTCCCTGGGAACCAGACCTGTAACAGCTGGTGTTAAGAAGGATAAAACTAAGTGTGAAAGCCAGAGGGCTTCCTTAACAGCATAGGAAGAGACTCATTTGTGGTCAGAGGGCAAAACATTGAAGGAACAGGCTTAGCACTTAATCACTGGGGTAACAGAGCTGCAGAGAAGTCTGGGTGCTCGGTCCCCAGGGGTCTGCTGTGTCAAGGCCAGACATGGGGTAGGTATGTCTCAGTTGATGAGCTAGAAATATGTGAATTCCCAGATTTTTGGGAACCCTCTGGGCCCACAGATATGACCCATTCCTCCCTATTCAAGGCAATGCTCAGGATGGGGCCAAGGTCTTTGCTTAGCAAGGCAACACACTCCTCCTCCCCAAAAGCCACTTATAGCTCTTCTCTTGACCCACAGACAAACAGGGAGGGTTGAGCCCCGCCGGAATCTGTCTGGGGAAGGGCTGGTCTGGTAAAAGAGACAGGCCTATGCTCTGAAGGAGCGGCAGGACCTGGCTAATGTGCGCAGCTGAAGGGACTGGATCCTGAGAGTGCTGGGTCGGGGGCCAGGGGAAGGGACAGAACATAAAGTTGGACAAGGGAGAGTTTATGGACCTGGGAACACTCGGCAGCAGTAGAGAATGCAACACCGGAATAAGGACCCAGGGAAACAGCTTAGCAATGCTGCGAGGATGGCTCTCGGAGCCTAGAGAAATCGATGGCTCCTGTCATTTAAACCGGAAGTGCCAGAAAACCACTGCGGAAGATGGCAGAAGGCAAAACCAGGAGACTCAGAGAAGTGGGCGTGCTGGAGTGGATATTCCTTGTAAGGCCCCAAAGTCCTCGGCCTGTGCCAGGACCTGGGTACTCACACTCTGAGCCAAAGGGAACGCGCAAACTTTTCCAACACAGTTGCATGTGGGGTCTGAGCTGCTCGTGACGCTGGGGGAGCTGTGGTGTCCTTTCAGCCCCCTGCAGAGTACGGAACATGGAGGCCAGGTGACAAATGACCCTGTCTGTGGACAGGTCCAAATCTCAGGGTGTGCAGGGTCACAGGCCTACCAGGTGGTCTCTTCCACAGATCTGGAACATATGCTTGGCCCAGAAATCATTGGTAGTTGGCAGAACGCCCATGTTAGCGCCTTAGTGATGAGGTAAGAGCTCTCGTCATGGTGAGGAAGACCAAACAGAAGCGATTCCCTTTCCCCACAGGTCAAGATAGTAAATTCAAAAAACCAAAAATGAAACAAAACAAAAACAAACAACGTTACAAACAAGGGGTGAAGATGTGTGCCATCCTTAAAGATCTGAAGAATGCGGAAGGAAGGGGCTAGTCCCCACCATAGTCCCATTCACAGATCAGTCTCTCTCCTACAAAAAGCCAGACGGATCTTCAACAACGGGACAGTGGGGTTCCTGCAAATTCAAACAAGCACTAGCCCCAACTGCAGATGTCTTGCCACAGTGGGTAGCTTTGCTCCAGCAAACTAACCTGGACTTGGTACATGGTTTGGGGCTGCTAACATGTAACGTGCTTTTTAATTCCAATCAGAAAAGGAAAACCACTGGGGTGCCTGGGTGGCTCAGTGGGTTAAAGCCTCTGCCTTCAGCTCAGGTCATGATCTTGGGGTCCTGGGATCGAGCCCCTCGTCGGGCTCTCTGCTCTGCAGAGAGCCTGCTTCCTCCTCTCTCTGCCTGCCTCTCTACTTGTGATCTCTCTGTCGAATAAATAAAATCTTTTTTAAAAAAAGAAAGAAAGAAAAAAAGGGAAAGGAAAACCAGGAAGAGTTCACAGTCACTTTGGGCAGACGAGAGACTGCATTTCCCATCTTCTCCCAGGACCATGTTGGCTCTTCTACTCTCTGGCAGATAAGACGGAAGTAGTGATCTGGGATCACACAGGGCCAGAGAGATCAGTGGGCTGATGAGCAGGTGGCCCGGATCCCCAGGACACCCCGATCCAGGGGTGCCTTGTTCTCTCAGCTGCATGAGGGATTCCCTGATGGCCACCTGACCACAGAGAGTAAAGGTCAAGTTGCACCCCAGGACGCAGGAGCTCCCCCGACAGAGGACAAGGAGGTCCAAGAAGGGGGATTCAGCTGGAAGAGAGAATGCCCCATGAGGATGTGACTCCAGCCTCCAAGGTGAAGGGTCTATACTGTGGATCAATGACCATTCAATGGCGACACTGAAGTGTAAAGGTCTGGTCTGCTCACCCCACTTTGGAATAACTCTGCAGGATCATCCAGCCCCAAAGCTCACGGGCCACCCACCAGGTCATGCTCAAGAGATGCTGGAGTAGAGGGGTTCTAGAAAGGGTGGAGGAGGGGAAAGAAGAGCGCCAGTTACCCCCAAGGCCAGCTGCATCGGAAGGAGTTGTAGTTCATGCTACAAAGTTTTGTCTTGAAAGTTTTTCCCAGGAAAAGAAGCCCTTCCGTGTCTTGGACTGATCTGCCCCCAGAGCATAGTGTGTGAAGGGAGGGGGCGGGAGCCATACGAAGCCTGGGCCGCAGAAGGTGGGGTGCCCTTCCCAGGTCACCACCCCCAGACCCGCTGTTCTTATTCACTCTTCCTGTGGGGGAGGCTGATTGGTTTCAGCTGAGTCCCTCTCAGGACTTCCTGTGAAGAAAGCCACCTAGACCAAGGTCATAGCCCCCCTCTCAGAGGCAGCCCACATTCAGTAACCGACCGGCCGGCCATGCAGGAGGGTGAAGGTCGGGCCCCCTCACCCCAATTCAGGACAACCCTGCAGAGCCAGCCCCACCTGAGGGCTCCCTGAGACCGGCTTTGAGAGTGCAGGGCAAGTAAGCTTCTCCTTCTTCCTCTTCTTCCTCCCCCTCCCCTTCTTCTTCTTCTCCTCCCCCTCCTTCTACTTTTTAAAAGATTTTTATTTATTTATTTGACAGACAGAGACAGTGAGAGAGAGAATACAAGCAGGGGAGTGGGAGAGGGAGAAACAGGCTTCCCACCGAGCAGGGAGCCTGGGCTCGACTCCAGAACCCCAGGATCATGACATGAGCTGAAGGCAGACACTTAATGACTGAGCCACCCAGGTGCCCCAAGTAGGCTTCTTCCACGGCCAATGCTACTCCCTCACCTTCCCTCGGACAGCACCCCCTCCTCACGGCCAATGCTACCTCCCTCACCCCTCCCTTGGACAGCACCCCCTCCCCATCCTGTCCCACTCCCCATTAATCACCTGCATGCAATCACCATCTTGGGTTCTGTTTTGTCGAGACACTACCTGAGACCCTTGTGGTGTGTATTTTCATAACTGGCATTTTTATTTACAAAGCCCCGCATGACTTTTGGTCTGACAGGCAGGCTGAGGAGGCTAAGCCAATAGGGAACCTGTGGGGGAAAAAAAAAAAAGGAAGGAGCCTGTCACCTCATAATTCAGTGGCCGAGTCTTACGTGAGCCACAGGCCCTGTTTATCCTTGAAGTTCAAGATAAGCATCTTCCCAAGGGAGACCCAAGGCCACGGGCAGTCTGACAAGGGGATCAGCGAATTTTCTCTTCACTCACGTCCCTCTTTCTCCTGCCCCACCCCCACCGCTGGCCCATCTGTAATAGGGGTGGCAAGAAGGAACAGAAAAGATTATTTAAGAAACAGCAGCCATCGGAGGTTGACAAGAAGATTGTTAACCAGCCGTACCAGCCCTGAAGGCCAGATTCTGTGCATATGTCCTTCCACCCTCCTCCGGAACAGCCCACACAGAGCTTCGAGCTCCGGCAGGAACCCTGAGGCCAACTTCTGCCCCAGGCATTCCCCCTCCATAAATTCAAGTGTGCAACTAGCCACCTTAGTGTTGAGGAATAGATCAGGTCTGAAACCTAAGAGACGTCCCCCGTGAACCAAAACCTCTCCTCTCCAGCCTGGTGATACCAAGAGCGGCTTGCCTGCTCTCAGCGTGCCTCTCCTGCCTCCCTGTCTGCGGAAGCAGCTACTGTCCCTGGGGAACTCCGCTGCGCCTTGTCTCCGAAGAGCTGAGCTACTTGATGGCCTCGTGTTTGGGTCTCTACTGGCTTTCTCTGTGCTGCTGGGTCTTTTTTCAGGAAGCCCTGAACAGCCACGGTGCCTCGTCTCTGGTGGACCTTTCTTACTCTTGTGCTTTGATTAATTTGCTCTGATTCGGTTCAAGGAGATCACTTTGTTTCCTCCCTTCCTTGTTCCCATTTCCTTGGATTCATCCCTCATTGGCTGCCTGTCTCCGCTTTGGGACTAAGCATGGACAAGGGCAAACCTGGGGTTTAATGTTATAGGGACCTTTTTAATGGTCCCCATTTTTAATTTCAGGCTCACTTAATGGAATCACCAAGTGAAATATTCCTGTGATGGAACTCAGCAGCCTAAGACCAGAGAAAGGATGGGGGTGCCTGAGTGACTCAGTAGGTTTGGCGACCCCCTTCAGCTTGGGTCATGATCCTGGAATCCCAGGATCGAGTCCTGCAGGGAAATCCCTGCTTGGCGGGGAGTCTGCTTCTCCCTCTGACCTCTCCCCTCTCGTGCTCTCTCTCTTTCATTCTCTCTCTCAATAAAATAAAATTAAATTAAATTAAATTAAATTAAATTAAATTAAAAAAAAAAACAATCCACTCAAACGAAGCCAACATCATTGGAAACGCCGCTTACCCTGCCACTGGTTCTGTCCAGCTGCGGGGACTGATGGTTTCTAACCAGAAGGTCCAACTAGAGCCAGGCTTCAAGACAAATTCAAGCAGGGTCCCACGGCCAGTGTGCATGGGATTTAGAGTTAGGTTCTTGAGCTTGGCAGCTGTAGCTCAAGGGGCCACAGTTTTCTTAAGGAACTTCCTTTGTGTGTATGTTCATGTAGCAAGGAGCTTTTGTCCTGGTTCATGAACTTCTCTTTCCTCCTTGGCCTGGAGCTGCCATGAACATCAGCCCCCTAGTTTGACTCCACGACCATCTGCTTACCCTTTTCTCCCTGCAGAGCTGCACACTGTTCTTACACACACTGACTTCCGTCTACCTCAGCTTGAAGCCTCTGTGCTTTAACCCACCTGGACTCCATCCCTTCTTACGAGGCATTGCCGTCATCCAAGGGCTAGGGGATATTCTCTCCATCCCAGACACCACCTACCAGCTGGACTATTTGAATAGTAATACCATCCTGGGGAGACCCGAGCTTCCCATGTTCCTAACTCTTTACCTTTGGGATCCTGGTCCTCTCTCCCTGAAAGGCCAGTGCTGGAGCTGGATGGCCCTCTGGTCCTGACCCCTATCAATTCCAGCTTATTGTCATCCCCCGCCCCCCAGTGCACCTTCGGGGGCCTGGGATTACTTGCATCTGATCCACAATTGACTGGCAAAGAAATTTCAATAGGGATAGAATTTGGAAAACATATTCTCATTCAATTTTACCCTGCCTTGTATTTTTCAGTTATATACCAGATTGAGTTATGTTTTGACACGAGGCCAATGATATGTACTTTTTTTCTCTCATCCTAAACCTTTTGAAATTAGAGATCACGTCACATGAAATGCACACCTGGCCCAAAAAAGGCCATTAAAATGCACCTGGGGAAATAGTAGCTTAACCCGAAAAAGTAAAAGTGTCTTTATTCCTTTTCCTTTTGTGAAAGTTGTAACTTCGGACAAATCTCGTGCCTTCATTTTCTGCCAGTAAAATTCTAGATCTTGAATTCTCGGGGATATCGATTTTACTGAGGTACTAACCATTTCTCAAGGCTGAATCTCTGATATATTTCAGAATCTAGGGGTAGGAAAATAGATGAGTTTTATCTAGACATTTGCTGATCTCCAAACTCAGTAAGGCACTGGAGTTAAATTCTCACGACAGTGACCCATGTGAGACCAGAGGGTCCATTTCTTTCTGCTATCTACTTTTTCTGTGACTTAGGTTTTGTAAATGTACCTGTAAATGTAAATGTACCATTTACCCAATTATCTAATATAATTAGGGTTTGATACTTACCTCCCTGTTGAGAAGAGGATCTAAGAAAAAGAGCATCTTTTAAAAGCTGTCATAACCAAATGTTGCCAGAGGAGCTATGCTAAATGGAATAGACTGTCTTCCACCCTAAAAGAAATATAGAATTCTTTAGTCAAGATCATCAGTGGTGCCGTGTTCCTTTCTAGAAGTTCTTGGAGGGAGTCTGTTTCCTTTGTCTTTTCTAGTTTCTAGAAGTTGTCTCCATTCCTTGGCTCATAATCTCCTTCCATCTTCAAAGCCAGCTGTGCCGGTCCAGTCTTTTTCACATCCCATGACTGTCTTGTCTCCCTCTTTCACTCATAAGCACTCTTGTGATTACATTGGGCCTGCCCAGATAATCCACATCCATCTCCCCATCTGAAGGTTCCTGAACACACCTGCATAGTCTCTTTGGTGTGTCAACTAACAGAGGCACAGGGTCTGGAGAGTAGGACATGGACATTTTGGTGGCGGTGGGTGGGGGAGCGTTACTCAACAATATCAAAGCATAAACAGTATTCCGTACTTTTGTTCAATATGCCCATATTTCATGTCAGGAAGTAACTCCTGAGAAAGTTTTAAAGATTGGCTAAGGTTAGTCTAGAAGACCCTCTAGCACTCCATTGTTCGGTCATGACTCATCTGACTTCTTCAGGGAAGAGTAATGTTTCCTGGATCTGAGATGCAGATGACTCCATACATTTGTCGCCTTCGCCCTGCCAATTCCCCCTTTTACTTAATTCTGTAGAGACCTGGCATATTGCCCTTGGAAACTGGCCACTCCTTAAACGTGCTGCCAACTGGGGACTAGATGAGAAAGATTATGAGATGTTTGCTGGAAATAGTGCAGCTTGGTTGAAGGTGTGTTAGAGCATTATTGGCAAATAATGAGAATTTTTTAAAGAGCCCTCATATTGGGGTTTTGTTGAAGACCAAGGGTCCCCCTCCCCACTTTGCTCTAGCTTGGTGATTCTCTTCCTGTCTGTCACTGCTCCTGTTCCTACTTGCAGCCCCGTGTTAGCACCCGCCCATGCAAGGCAGCCAGCCGCAGTCCCCCGTGTGTTAGAAAGGTCCCGCAGCTCACCATGGAGAATCAGGACTTCATTTCGTTTACCCTGGCTCCTCCAGGCCTTACCCTGCCAACCCAGCTGCAGCACGCTCCTCCATCTAGAAACCAGGCAGCCGTCCCAGCTGGATGCCACCTGCCAACATTTTTCTGAAGACCAGCCAGAAGAGGAAAGAACGGGAGGACAGGGGGTTTGAGGAGGGAGGGAAGAGAAGATGCACAACGAATTGCCTTGGTCTTTAGCCCCGTTAGATCTCACGCTCCCAGAGGTGGTGACACATCTGTGTTCAGCGGCCATCACTGGTCTTGCTTGTCAAAGTCTTATTAGGCTGTGGCGGTGCTTTCCTGAGTGCTGGGAGTCTCTGGAATTACCCTAATCTTTCTCTTTGCTTTGCAACTATGGAGAACTAGGAATACCTCCCTGGCCACACAGAAGAGAGGTGAGCGGGCATTCTTCTGTCTCTTTACTGATACGCTAATCATGAAACTATGCATCTTCTTGTCATCTCCATAATGAGCTACAACACTCTCCAACTTCTCTGGGATGAGGACCTCTAGCTCGTGTCCAGGATCACAGCCTTCCACATGACAGTAGTTGTACTTTTGTATCTGTTGATTTAAAAATAATATGTGAACAAAGACATCTGAGTTTATGCATTGGGGTAAGTTTGTGTTTTATTAATTGCAACGTATCTGATAGCATTTAAAAACCAGCCAGGACAGAGACGGCTGTAGTACCTGGCCCCAAGTATGTGAATGTTAGTAGAATGAAAAAAGACAGAGCTTGTTGAGAATATAAAGATTGGGGAGAGGGAGCAACTCACCGGAGGGGGATGCCCTGGAGGGAAACAGGGACCTAACTTGCCTAGTTTTGTATCTGCATGAGCTGGTCTGCCTGCGAGCAGCCCCGCCAGCTCTTTCCAAGAACGTATATGCCCTCAGGGGAAAGACTGCCTGTTCGGAACAGGCCCACCCACAGGAAACCACATTGTTGAGATGCTCCTTTCAGGGTTCAGAAACCTTCAAAACAAACAAAACTACCATGTAGGCTGGGACTGCCAGTTGAACACTCTTTTGGTTAACATTACAGACCTTGCAGGGAAAAGTGACCCCCCACAGCACCTTGAGCTAAGAGGGGAAACGATCCAAGTAGGTGAGACCCCAGCGGGGACAGCCCGCTCTAGTCCACCAAGGGGACCTCCCCAGTGGGGAGTGACCTCAAGTTCTCTGCTCTCCCACAAACCTGTTGGTGACCAAGGAGGTGTGTGAAGAAACAACTGGTTGGAAAAAGACAGTGATTCTAAGTATTTAGAAACCCATGGGGCTTGGTGAGACATTCCAATGTATCCAAATGGACAACTAGCCAGAACTCTCTAGAAGATCTTCTAACCCACCTGCCCTATGGTTGCTGAATCAAGAAGGATGAGAGTTTCTAAGGTGGTTGGGTGGTCACACAGGGACTCAGTGCAGTGGTAACTTAGCCATGGGAGAGAAAGTATTTCAATAGTTTACAACTGGAAAAGCTACCCCTTTGCATCCTGGCTGCTACCGTGAGAACTCCAAAGTGGCTCATAAAGGTTTGAGAGCCATGGGGAGAAACTATGGATAAAATCCCATTACTTTATTGTCTCTCACTGTTATCACAACAAATTAAAACCTAGACTCTCTTCTCCCAAAAGAAACTTCTAGATACAAGCATCTCGTCCTGAGGTGATAAGGGAAATTAACTCTGACTTCAGCGCCTACTGGGTGCCAGCTCGTGGGCTCAGAGTTTCACAAACATGCCTTCATTCCCCCTTCACAACCACCACCTGGTGGACGGTTACCGCTCTCATCTTACAGATGAAGAGCCTGGTGCTCGAACTCACACATCTACTGAAGAGTGTATCCGAATTCCACCCAAATCTACCTGACCCTGAGTTGGTGTCCTTCCTTCCCATCACATCACACCATAGTTTTGTAGGTTTTCTTGCAAACTGTGGGGACTGGGGTGCCTGGGTGGCTTAGTGGGTTAAGCCTCTACCTTCAGCTCAGGTCATGATCTCAGGGTCCCAGGATGGAGCCCTGCATCGGGCTCTGCTCAGCAGGGAGCCTGTTCCTCTTCTCTCTCTCTGCCTGCCTCTTTGCTTACTTTGATCTATGTCTGTCAAATAAATAAATAAAATCTTTAAAAATAAATAAATAAATAAATAATAAACTGTGGGTGCTACAGCTCTCCAGGAGGGTACCTAGGCAGTGTATTGATCAAACAGGTCCATTGTATCATTTTAAGCCCCCCCAAATCAACTCTTCTCATATAATAATATTCACTTTATTTTCAATTGTTAACTAGTATGACATTAATCAAACTAATCACACTGAAGTCAATACCTTTAATGAAGAAATGGATGGAGCCACATTTAAGACATTTGAAATGTGAGCTTACTGCATGTAACAAGGTCTTTTGGCCTTCACTTTTTTACTTAGACCTCCTTATTCTACAAAGTAAGAAATCGCTCAGTTAAAAATACATACATATGTACCTATGCATAGACATTCCCCCAAAGAGAACCGTTTTGGCAATTCTGAAAGATGTCCTTGGGTTTTCTTCTAAAGCATTTTCCGTGGCAATCAATTTCATGGACTTGTTAATGTGGGCAAGTGCCTCATAAGAAAGATCCCAGCCTTTCACAAAAACCTCGCCAGTCCCCATTACTCCGCAGCCTCTTTATCTTCTACTGTTTGTTGATAATGTCGTCTTATAAATGCCCATCAAATACAAATCAATAATGATAAGTGTCTGTTCCCAATTAATTTTATCTAACATCTGATACACACTGGATTGCTAAGTGCGACTGCGAAGCCTGTCAAGGGGGACTGAGGGTTTGTGGAATAAAATGCCTTTGTTTCCGATTCTAGACTTCCTGCTCCTTTCCAGATGTGTTCAGCCTCCTCTGATGTATCCATAATTTCATCCTCCAGAGTGAAAAAGGCAAGAAGCCACCATCTTTCTGGGGCTGTGTGTGAGAGCTACATGAATGCAAATGAGCTTTGCAGGGATGAAATGCCCTCTACCTACAAAAAGTCAGAAGTTGTAGCTTTCCCATTCTGTTGGGTCCAAACAAGGAGCAGAACAGTCTATTGTTAATATTTGAGGCTTCTGACTTTATAGTACTTCCTTTACCGTGGGGGAAAAGACTTAAATCTGTCGGCCCTGGATGGTCAGCCCCCTTCAAATTCATCAATCATATTGAATTTCAGAAGCTATCCCGACTGTCCTACTTTAACGTCTTCTTTTTGTAATGTAATTTTATTTCTTAAATGTATTATACAATATTCAAGATTTTTAAAAAAAAGGAAATGGAAAAATATAAAAGGTACCCCTGTATCCACAGCTTGGCTCAAGAAATAAAACACAGGGAACAAAGTTAAATTCTCTTGGCTCTGTGCCTTCTTCACAGAGCTTGTTACTACTAACAGGTTGTTTCCCAAGAGCCTGGGGAAGTGGATGCTTTGCTCTGTCCCTCTTTTCAAGGCCCTGGAAATGACCTGACATCTCCTACCTCTGTGCTGTCAGAGTCAGGAATGACCATGTGATTGTCGAGGCCATAAGTTAGTCACTGTGTGCACCTTGGCTGTGACTTTCTGGCCATATTGTCAGATGGAAGTGCCTGTAGCTTTCCATCACAACCTCTTTTCAGAATGTTCAATGGGAGAGCCCCAGACTCTTGACCGTAGTTCTGCAGAGAGGCCAGGGGGAGACAAGCTCTCTAGACTTGAGATGGACTTAACTTCTTGAGGAGGAAGGCATAGCACTGACTCCTGTAACCTTCTCCGCTGCAGTGACAGCTTTGGGCTGCAGGCTGTCTCCAGTTTGAGCTGGTCCCAGGGTTGGGGGCATGTCCAGCTGTCTCTCCCCTTAACCTCCTCTAAGCAGAGCTCTTTTAGCCATAGAAGTGTCCTGGCTGGAGAGCTGTGGACCAGCACCTCCTTGGGCCCCTGTCAGATTTCTTGCAACATGGCATTTTTGGTGAAGACAGAACTCGGAATATTAACTATCTTTAACATCATTCTGGGGACATTCATCTTAAGTAAAAAAAAAAAAAAAATACTAATAATGCTTTAAGGCCCAATAATTTTAAAGATAAGGGAAAAAATGCAGAAAACTCGAGGAGTCATTTGCCCTGTTGCTCCTGCATATTGTAGCCAAATAAACACATTCCCGTCCTTACTTATGCTGCAGACCCGTCGTTTTTCCTTCCACAGGAATCTTATTAAAACAATAAATCACTGTTAACCTGGGTTTTAAATTGGCCCAATATGTTTGGAGAACTTGCTGGTTTAATTTTCCTATTTTTCATTTTCAGTTAACTAATTTAGTTTTCCCAGTTGGGATACCACAACCTTAGCAGGCGGATTTATCTTGAAACCAGAAAGCCCTGACATACATTTCCACCCAAACAAAGGAGGAATCCCAGCATTTAGTCCTATAATGAGAAAACAAAGAAGCAAAACTCTAGAAGACATCTATCCGGATGGCAAAGAGCCTAAACCTGGCTCTGAGAAAGAGCTACAGATGCCTTCAAGTACTTCTGGATATCCTGTTCTACATTTTCTACACATCACCCTGACTGAAAGTTTCTAGTGCATCTGTGTTAGGGTCTGGATGTTTATGTTCAGCCCCTCCAGAATTCATGTGTTGAAGGCCTAACCCCAACATAACCATACAGACACTATCAGAGCACTCTCTTGCTCTCCCTCCCCCCCCCCCCCACTCTCTGGCACTTGCAAGAAGAGAGCATGTGAACATACAGCAAGATGGCGGCCATCTACAAGCCAAGAAAAGAGGCCTCAGGATGAAACCTACTTTGCCAGCACTCTGACCTAGGACTTTTAGCCTCCAGAACTGTGAGAAAATAAAATTTCTGTTGTTTCAGCCATCTGGTTTATGGCATTTTCTTATGGCATCCCAGACTAAGACAATCTCCCAGCAATGTTTTCCCAAGAACTCTGTGATAATTGCTGGTGCCCCTCCACCCTCATAGGAATGTTTGGCGTCCCCACATGTGTGTACGATTGGAGAGATCTTGGTTGGGACCTCTAAGGGGTCCATATCACCATGGCTCTAGTAAGTCACAACACAGCCCCAGACCCCAGAATATGACTGGGGACCAGACACACTAAGGGAAGCTCTTTTCAGCCATCAACCTCCAGAGGAATGTGTGTGTGTGTGTGTATGTGTGTGTGTTGAGAGGGATGACTTTTTCAATGGACCAATACTAGAAATGTCCTCAAGCCCAGGACTACATGGGACTTGTTCTCCACCCTGAAGCATGCAGCTAGAGTGTAAATGTTGGCCTTATGAAGTGCTGGCTCAGTGCGGGCTGTATCTGGGGAAGCTGTTCTGTTTCATGGAAAGAACATCAGTTTTAGAGTTAGACAATGCTGGGTTCAAACTCAAGCTTTTTACTGCATTCATCAAAATAGTATAAGTGAAGGCTATGTTGGCTCAAGTAACTGAAAAATCCAGGGAGTTGCTTTGCTTTCAGACACAGCAATATCCAGATTTCAAAAGGCGTTATTGGAAATCTGAGTTCTCTTTTTCCACTCTAGTTCTCTGGATTCTCTAGTTCTCTAGTTCTCTCTAGTTCTCACTCTGAAAAGTCTTCCTTAGCATCTCTAGACTCATGTGATCCTCAGTACTAAGGACAGATGGAGGAAGGAGACCGTCTCTTTCTAAAGGGTAGAACGTAGGTCTTGGTGAGGTTTTTGATTGACCAATTCTAAGTCATGCATTCACCCCTGGTGGGGATGGGGCTGGTGGGGGGGTCTATGGGAGTGTCCCATTTAAACCTGGAAGAGATGCTGCTGTTACTTGAGAAGGAGGAAGGGACGCAAATCAACAGATGTCTATATAGACTTGAAGCGCTCTGTGACTCTGGGCAATTTACTTAACCTCTCTGATCCTCAAGTTCCCCTTTTAGGGAACTAAGGAAGTTATACATAGCTCAAGGCACAGAATGGAGGTATAATAATGGTTAACTTTCTTCTTCCTCCCTCTTCCTTCTCTTGGAGGCCTGGGGGTGTTTCAGCTCTGCCCTGATTGGTATTGAAGACAACATGCTGTTGCAGGCTGGGGAGGCTTGAGCAGTAGGAAAACCTCAGAATCTACTTAATGGGGCACCTAAGCCAGGGGTTGGTTGCACTTGGGAAGGTGCCTCAGGGGCACAGTGGACTCTGAGCTGGGCTCAGCCCTGGTGAGGCTCAGCCTGCGACATCCAGGTCCTAGTGCAAAGGGCAAGTGACGTCCACATTTGCAAAGGGCAAGTGAAGTCCACATTTGTCTGGACTGGAGTCTTAGAACAGCAGCAGGCCTAGAGCCCAAAATCAAATCTCTCAGTCTATGTCATCACTACTGCCCCTCCCCCAAATAGACTGAGCCCTATACGAGCCACACAGTCCCTTTCAGATCTGTGGGGTTTCTCAGCCAAAGTGCTGCCCTACCTGAATGGACCCTTGTGACTGCTAACAAATCCTAATGTAAATTTGCCTCCGCAAATGCTTACGAGAGCCTATTTTCACACACTGATGACCTGGTAGCAGATGCCACCAAACTGCCCAACGTATTCTTCCCACTGCCTCATGCTCTCCCTCCCTAACCATCCTCACAACACCTTGTGACCTTATCGGCTTTTTCCCCACAGGTTTTAAGAGTCTGGGAACCTATAACCCTCAAGATCTAGATCTAGGGCAACCAGATGAGAGCAGGGGATCTCTGCTAACAACGCTCATCCTGGAAGGAGGTCTGGCATCTCGGTGCTCTGACACTGCCTTTTTAAAGGTCACCTTCAGATTCTGAGGAAATCCAAAAGAGACTGAAACAAGTAATATCACTTACTGAATTTCTTTGAAGCCTTATACCTACTTTCCTTGGATCCATCTTGATTTATTCTGGACACAGGTCTTTGTGCCTCTGCAGAAGACCTCAAAATAGCTTCTGCATGCGTCTCCACAGATTTCAACCACACCTCCCCAACCTAACATATATGAAAACGTTAAGAGCACTTGGGCGGAAAAGTTCCACGTGACCTGAAGGCAGCATTATAATTAATTATTAATAATGGTGAATGTGGTCATTTTCTCTTTCTGCAACCAGTAGGCTCAGAGCAGAGGCTATTTGGGGGCAATGGAAAATTATCCTGGTAATAACTTGGGAAAAGGGGTAAACTCAAGCTTCAGAATGGGAGAACGTGCTAGAAAGATTTTTCAGTATGAGCAGTTACGTGGTGTCGAAACCATCACATCTTTCAGAGACAGTGATTTATGGGTAAAATTGCTGAGCTGGTGTGGTTCACAAAGACCTCAGAGTAAACGGACATACAAAGGCATCATAAAGAGATTCAGGTCAATGGACCTGAGTTGACTACTTTGAAGGTTTCCAGTTTATGTAATTTGGGTCTTTCATTTATAAATCCATTTCCTTGGGATAGTTTTATTTTATGTTGTATGTGTGGGATTGATAATCCTGAAAGAGCTTCTTATGAGGAAAAGCCCCTCCAAATACTGTTGGTGGAAGTGTGAAATGGTACAACTTTTTTAGAAAGCAATTATGGACTATCTAGCCAGATTAAAAATGCAAAATTACTATGACACAGCCACTCCATTCTAGGAGTGGATTCTGCACATGTACTAGCATAAAGGACCATGTGACTTTATTGTACACAAACCACAGGTGTAACTTCGGTCCTCTTGAGTAGAACACAAGTGGAGTAGAGTGTAGTCACCATCAGACACTGTATAGGTGTTAAGAAGAATGAGATACATCTGCATATGAAAGAATCCATATAGTATGTTAGCTGAAAAAAGGGAAGGTACACCATAGTGTGCACAGTAGGCTTCCGTTTATAAATACAGATATGTTGTGTGCATAGGAAATTAGCAGAAGGATACACCAGGAATTATTAGCAGGTATATCAAAACTGGAGGTCTGGACCTCGAGAGAAGCTCCCTTTTCATTAGGTCTTCTCATACTGCTTGAACGTTATTTTATCCTGCTCATGCATTTCTTTTTCAACTGGAGAAAAACACAAGGAAACAAAGCAAGGAGGCCACTTTTCAAAGGGAACCCGGTTTCCAAGACAAAGACTGTTGTCATCCGGTTAACAGCTCTGGTTGTACAGTAGAAAGACTATTTGCCCTCTGAACCAGTCACATTTTATAAAGACCACCTTTGTTCCCTCAGGGAAAGAGGCAGATGTGGCATTTAGGGCTCTCTTTTATTTTGAAGAAAGGAATCAGGGATACACTTCCCTTAATGCTTTTAATGCGATGTTCTTTTAGCCTCTTTGCCCAGCCTGGCTCTCTGTGAGTAGTTCTCATTTTAATCCTAATGTGTGGGCTCATGGGGATTAGTATGGGACAGGAAGGAGGCAGGACCCTGGGCACGTCATTGACTCTGGAACTCCGTAAGCCTGACAGAATGAAGTAGACCCCGGCTACTCCCCCTAGTCACCTGCACTTTTATTTGATGATTTATTAATTTTGGTGCAGAAACATAGAGAAAGCTTAAGAAAATACCGAACTGGGGCACATGTGTGGCTCAGCTGGTTCAGCTTTGGACTCCTGGTTTTGGTTCAGGTTATGATCTGCGGGTGGTGAGATCCAACCCCATGCCTAGGACTCCATGCTCAGTGGGGAGTCTGCTTGAAGTTCTCTCCCTCTCCTTCAGCCCTTCCCCTCACTCATGCACTCTATCAAATAAATAAATAATTTTTTTTTTAAGTGAACTAAATTTTTTCATCACTGCCTTATTCACCTGTTCACTATGAAGTGGTTTATCATTAGTGATTCCATACACAATGTCTTTGTATTTTATATTACAATAAATCCAAATGTGAGAAATTTAATTAAGATATCTCTTTTTTGTTGTTTATCAGATTGGTAAGGCTTTAAAAATTTTGGGGGCTCCTAGGTGGCTCAACTGGTTAAGCATTAGACTTTTGATTTCAGCTCAGATGGTGGTCTCAATGTCGTGAGATGGAGCCCCACAGTGGACTCCGTACTGGGCGTGGAGCCTGCTAAAGAGTCTCTCTCTCTCCCTTTCCCTCTGCCCCTTACCTCCATCTTTAGGAAAAAAAAAAAAAAAAAAAAGCTTGAGAGTACAAGAGTTAGAGAAAAAGGCAGGCTAATTTATTCAATTGTCATGGTGGGTTCAATTTGGCTCAGTCCTTTCAGATGACAGTTTGGCAGTATGAGTTCAAATTAAGATACGCATAGTCCCTGACTCTGCGATTTCCCTTCTAGGAGTTTCTCTTGCAGAAACACTTGCAGGTGTGCACACAGATTATTGTACAAGAATTTTATGTTTTACTGTTTCTATTCAGGAGCACTGGAAACAATCCAAATGCATATCAAGAGCAGATTAAACAATCATGATAATTCCATACAAGGGGCCACTAGGGTGGGGTGGAAAAGAGAGAAGCTGCTCTCCATGTACCGACATAGATGACATCCCCTACCGAGAGCCAAGTTTAAAAAGAAAAAAGGCAAAAAAAAAAAAAAGGCAAAGTAGAAACAGCATTATGTATGTTCTCATTTCAATTTATATGTACTATAAAGATCTATAATAGCATGCACTGAAAAAAATATCTGGGTGAATATAAAGCAAGCAGTGTTTATCTCTGAGGTTACAGGGACTTTTACCGTTTTATGCGGGCACTTTATAACTTTCATTACAGCCATGTGTTACTTTTATTATCAGAGATAACAACAATGATCCTTAAAATAAGAAAAAAAAATACTAATCAGAAAAAAAAAGCGCTGACACTTGTTCTTAAAAACAACTGACATCAGAGATCTTATGATGTTATTCTTGAAAAGCAGGATGTTCTAAATCGATTTGCACACCAGTGGCTGAATTTGGGGAAAGGTTGTTTGTTTGTCTCTTATTGCTTATGGGGTGCCATGCCACTCCACGTGATTAAGATATATTTTTTCCATGGATCGGAGAAAGGAATAGCTCACTAGCTTATTTCCCAAGATTTTAACTAGAAAAGTCCACAAGTTGTTTTAAGATGCTTACATGAACACAAATTAGAAAATGACAAGCTTCTCTTTTATTATGCATGAATGAGAAGGGGGAAAGGGGGAGGTGGAGAAAAGCATTTGGATGCTCTATTCGGGAAATGATATTTCTTTTTACCTCCATCCTCAGAGATGCATTCTGCAAGCCTTCAGCTAGAAGAAGGTGCTTGTAGTCTCATTCATACCCCTCTCTTTTCTATTTAACTCTTCGGACACCAAGTTTTCACGAACCCATACAACTTCTGAAACTCCGCGATGACAGTGGGAATGATTCTGTTCTTATAGAACGGTTTATGGTGCCCTCTTTTGGATTTCCATTTACATTCCCAGGCTGGCACAGGACCCCTGCTGCTCTGAGATGAACCTAGTAAATGTGGCCAGAACTGGGTTCCCACGCAGCTGTCTGTTTGGTTTGGTTTGGTTTGCGAAATGAGATGTAGGGATTCCAACTCCCACTCTTGTGTGGCTAGCCCAGAATCCTGAAAAGGGGCCAAGTTGGTGATCCATTCCAGTTTTCCCATTTAGAGTGAGGAACTCCAGGTTGGGGGTGGGTGGGTTGTGAAAAGGCTGTTCACTGTGGCCGAGAACAGGCAGCAAAACCCCATCTCCTGTCCACTAGTCTAATAGCTACCCGACTTAGGCTCATCCCACGGCTTTATAATGAAAGTTGTTCAAATGAAGATTTATGACTTCATTTTGGTGGGATGTCTCACGTGTTTGATTTGAAGGATGAAATGCACACTTACCTTTCCACTCATGCAGAGTCTAGCTAGTCTTCCCAGTACTGTATTTGGCCCAGTCTTTCCATCGAGCCCTGGCCTTCTTCCTGGGATAAGTCATGGCTTTACCTGCTGGGATGCTTGAGCCTCCTGTCCCTCCGAAGCTGCTGTGTGGGCTGCCAGGGTTGGCCTGGATCTTGGGGCCATTGTGTCAATGCCCTCCCATCTTCAGCCTAGGAGATGACCTCTAAACAGCTCTTGGGGCAGTCTAGTCCTCCTACCTCCTGGAAAAGCAACAGACATTGTCTCCTGGAACTAAGTGGCAACATCAAGGCTGGGAGGTGACAGTCAAAGTGGCCTGGGCAAGAGGTGGGCAGGGGCTTATGGCTTTAGGGTCTACACCCTCAGGGTGAGCAAGCCAGAGGGCGCCACACGCCAGGTCCCTCTCTAGTCACTGGTTTACGAATGTCATCAATTCAGAGTAGGTAAGACTGTAACAACGCGATGACCCTGGAAATGCCCTGATCAGCCCATGATGAAAGTTCTATATACTAGAGATTTCCTCAAGTTGGACAATATCCTAAGATTCACATATTTCCAACCACAAGTTGTAAGACTAAAATAAAGTCCTACACAATTAATATTAAAAACACATTTTTAATCCGTCATGGTAGACGAAAGAATGAATTCGCTGTGGGCTCTCTTTAGCAAATGATATTACAACATTGTTGATATATGAAAAGGCAATCAGAGAGCATGCAGCTAAAATGGGGGGAAGGAAGGACTAGAGAGGCACATCAGGCTGTTAATGAATACATGATGTGATTTTTCTGCATGTCATAATGTTTGTGGGATTTATCACTATCTTAGATTTTTAATTCGGTTTGATTTCTTTTGTAATGCTAAATAAATATTCACTTTGGTACCAAAATTTACCCCCTTTAACTTAAAGAGGAACCCCTGCAAACTGCATACACACCATTCCTCCACAAAGCCTGGATTAGCCTTTGCGTGTCCTTCTTGCTCTGGTTCCGGGCTGCACGTGTCTATCTGACAGCGGCCAGGCATCATCAGATTTGACATGATTTCCTCTGCTTCCAATTTTCTAAAGAGCTGTCACATCTGTGATGTGGGATCTAGTTCACAGACTGTGGATGACTTGTAACTTCTCTTTGTTACTTAAACTGCCGGCCTTAGTTTTCTCATCTTTAAAATGGGGACAATCCTGGGCACCTGGGTGGCTCAGTGGGTTAAGCCGCTGCCTTCGGCTCAGGTCATGATCTCAGGGTCCTGGGATCGAGTCCCGCATCGGGCTCTCTGCTCGGCGGGGAGCCTGCTTACCTCTCTCTCTCTCTGCCTGCCTCTCTGTCTACTGTGATCTCTCTCTCTGTCAAATAAATAAATAAAATCTTAAAAAAAAAAAAATGGGGACAATCCTGGTACCTACTTTGTGGGATTGCTGTGAGGGCTCAGTGAATTAATATACTCAAGGCGCCTGGAATCTTGTCAGTACAAAGCAAGCACTAGGTAAGAGATTACTGTCCTTCTCTTTTCTTCTTTGCCTGTCCAGATGCATTTCACAATATGCCATGGAATAAGACCTCGGACTTTTCTTACCTTCTTCTCACCCCCCTCACCTTAATATAATTAAATTGGGAGATTGGGGGATAGAGGGGAGATTAGAAGTCGTAGGACTCATAATAAAAGGCAACAAAATCTTCACCGTATAGAAAGTCAACAGATAAAATTTAAAAATTCAGAAATCAGGGCGCCTGAGTGGCTCAGTGGGTTAAAGCCTCTGCCTTCGGCTCAGGTCATGGTCCCAGCGTCCTGGGACAGAGCCCTGCATCGGGCTCTCTGCTCAGTGGTGAGCCTATTTCCTCCTCTGTGCCTGCCTCACTGCCTACCTGTGATCTCTGTCTGTCAAATAAATAAAGTCTTAAAGAAATTCAGAAATCACAGCAGAAACATATTATCTAGAAATACAGAGACAAAAACCAAGAAACAGCAGAACAATTTGAAAGCTGTGGTCTCTGAGGAGACAAGATGAGATGGACCTGGAAATTACTGTTTTTATCATAAACTTTGACTTTCTTAACTATATGCAACTTGGAGTTTTTTTAAAGGTTTTTTTTTTTTTTAAAGATTTTATTTATTTATTTGACAGAGAGAAATCACAAGTAGATGGAGAGGCAGGCAGAGAGAGAGAGAGGTAAGCAGGCTCCCCGCCGAGCAGAGAGCCCGATGCGGGACTCGATCCCAGGACCCTGAGATCATGACCTGAGCCGAAGGCAGCGGCTTAACCCACTGAGCCACCCAGGCACCTAAAAGGTTTTTTTTTTTTTTTTAAATGTGACAAAGGCACATATTCGGCTAAAAATACCCCTCCAAAGAGTCTTCCTGGTTGGAAGAAATTTTTTTTTTTACTGATGTGATAACAATGCTCTTGGTGGTTTTTTTGTAGTCATTTTAATAAGAAAAATTAATAAGCAGCAAATTGCAACAAAAAGGAAGAGGGTTTGTTTAAGTAAATTATAAGTAAGCTTTCCCTTGTGGAAGCCTTTGCTTAATTGGACTGCAGCTGGTGCTAATTTATTCTCTTCACTGTATCTCATTTTGGTCTTGCATGTGTACTCTCGTGTGTTTGTGTTTTAAACTTCACATAATTTGAGGCTTTCATTTGATGGCATGAGTTGGATCCAACTGGAACTGCTCACAAGCAGCTTATCCTAAAGAAGAATTTGCTTCCTGTGATAGTTGTTTTGCTGCACACCTGGGAGCTACTGATTATAATTGGAGTACAGCTGGGAGGAACTAGGTTGGTGGTTACTGCGCGATCACAGTTGATCTCCATTTCCCATTACGCTATTCTCTCGGTTCATTCCTTCCCCCATCTGGATCCAGTGTGGAAGCCCCTTGCGATGGGCAGGGAGGGAGCAGGGATGAAAGAAGCCCGGATTGGCTGGTAAATACACACCCTGGTTCACTGGGCATGGAAATCAGTGCTTGAGCCTCTATCGAGAAAAGGCAGCATTCTGGGCACAGAGTGGAGAGGCGATTGGCTTTTTTAGTTTGAGAAATGAAGAAGATCATCTGGGCATATTTTTCTTGTGCTTACAAGTGTTTCTGCTGGGTCTGTTGGACACCGATCGCATGCCATTATCATCGAACAAGTGGCATCCGTCATGGCCCCATCTCTCTGTGGTTCACAAGAAAGAGCAATGAACAGCGAACTGCTTGATTTTTTTCAGTCTAGGTACAAGGAGCAGATTTCATTTTATTCCTGAATGTTAAGTCCAACTTGCAGCCAAGATTAATCACTTAAGGAAGATTTTTTTTTTCCTGTTCTCTTTTCCCCGCTGATATTTTTACCGAGCCAATATCTAGCTTGAAAGGTGGGGTGGGGGGGTGGGGGGAGTAATTGGACCCCAATGGTCAGCTGTTTTGTAAGGCAAAACTGGGGATTTTGAGTTTGAGATATATTAAATCATATTACAAGATACTAATAAGTCATTCTCTCTATAGGAGACAAATGAGGGATCAAAAGTAACTTTGTTTAAAAACGAAGCAGTGTCAAAACTTGAAAACGTTATGCTAAGTGAAATATGTCAGATATAAAAGGACAACTATTGTGTTATTCCTTTTATATGAGGGACCCAGAATAGTAGAGTCATGGAGACAAAAAGGGGAGGATGGTGGCTGTCAGGGGCTAGAGGAGGGAGGAATTAGGAGTTTCTGTTTAATGGGTACAGTTTCTGTTTTGGATGATGAAAATGTTGTAGAAATGGACAGTAGTGATTGTTACACATCATTGTGAATGTACTTAATGCCATTGAATTCTATGCCTAAAAATGGTTAAAATGGTAACTTTCAGATAATGTGTGTGTGTATATATATATATATATATATATACACATATATATATTTTTAAAGATTTTATTTATTTATTTGACAGAGAGAGATCACAAGAGAGGCAGGCAGAGAGAGAGGAAGGGAAGCAGGCCCCTGCTGAGCAGAGAGCCCGATGTGGGACTCGATCCCAGGACCTGGAGATCATGACCTGAGCCAAAGTCAGCGGCTTAACCCACTGAGCCACCCAGGCGCCCCAGATAATGTATATTTTGCCCCAATTTTAAAAAATGCAAAATAGATAAGCAGTGTTTCCTATATGATGCCAGTGTAGCCCAAACTACATAAATAAACGTGTGATTTTATAAAACTCAGAGATAACTTATTTTTCCATCAATCTTTGGCCAATTTTTCCATATTGTTTCCCAACAAGAATAAGCAAGGGAAATAAAGAAAGAATAAATTTAACTTGATAAACTGCTGATTATTGGCCTAATGCATGGTCCTCTGGCAACATGGGGTTTATTACAACCTAACCAACATTTAGGTTTAGGGATGATCAGTAGATTTCAAAGTGTTCTTACTCTACCAACCCTCAGAGACTGTGGATACTAAATTTTGGATGTGCGGTAGCTCAACTTGGTCAATGCTACTCTGACCTGATTGCAGCCAGCCTCCCCAGCTGCTGCTGAAAGAATTTTTGCAATAGCTCAGCCAAAGGAGAGTGGTGGGGAATTCTGTGGGATTAGAGCTGGAATTTGGAACTCCAGCACAGAGGCTGGGAGGCAGCAGATGGACATTTAAGCTATTTGTTACATAAATGTTTCCAAAGCCCAGCCATCTCTTGCATGTGTTACCTTAGCTGGGAATAGGCTTCTTCCTGCAGAGCTAGCAAGTAGACACTTCTGGAAACACCCCTTTCGTAGCATCGGGTGGTATCTCCGCAGGTGGGCTGGGAAGAACCCCGCAGTCACTACACCCTAGCACACCTCAAAGGTACAACCACAGAAGTCACTCCCCCTTCCAGGACTGTGCATTTGCTCCCTGGTGAGCCACTGACTGTGCAAAAATAAGGATTCAGAAGATAGATACATTTTATACTTTTCTCCCTGTGATGTATTTAAAATCATGCCCATAACCTGGAAGAAACTGTGTTCTTAATTCTCAAGATTTTCCAACTTGAGTTTAATAGGTCGAAGTTAATGGAGAGCAAATAATTTACCGCATCTTTATATCTTGAATGAAAATTTAATTATGATCCCTTCAGCACAGTTTCCATGCATGCTAGGTGTCCCATGGCAGAAACTGTGGTGGCTGCTCTTCGATTTTCTGCATGTATATAAGTAACTTGTTCTAGGGGATAAGGTAAAAGCACCTGAGCCATTCATAGAGTATTCTAAATAGGAGAGCATTTTGTGGAGGGGGGCGGTGGCGTATGGTTTAGGGAGGGCTTACAACTCAGAACCGTGTGAGGTATACTGTTCTCTAAAATAATGGGCTTTATCATCAACACTGTCGTTGAGCAAAGAATTTTTAAATGATTGATCTACCTAGAGAAGGTGAGAGGGAAATACAGTTGTTTTCTAGCAGTAAGGACAAAACATACGCAAAACTTGGAAATAGAACCAAGGACGACTGCCTACCTTCTGTCGCATTGGACCATGTCGGATGGGCCCACCTAAGATCACCTAATTCTCTAGAGACGCGCTGTGTACCTTCGCGGGACCTGTTACTTACTGCTAATTTGTGTATATTAACTTGCAGGAAATGAAAAGCAATGCAAATGATTCTTGTGCGATAGCAATACAAATGGATTCTGCCCACAAAGAAATTATTTCTGCTTGGTAAATAGAAATAACAACCCAAAGGGCTCCGTTTTATTGCCTTGCATAACACGAACCAATTTTGAGTGTAATTCAGTCATTTATTCCAGTGTGGCTTCTATCAGGGATGACAAATACACATCTAATTCTTCTCTCTTCCTTCTGAAACGGCTCTGGTCCTTCGTTAACGAGATAAGAAAATCTTCCGTGTGTGCTCGTTTTCTTTCATGTAATGGTCGTGTTTTGACCTTGCGAAAATTATACGTTGACAACGATCTGCGTCTCAAAGAGAGAGAAGGCAAGTAACCAAAGGTTAACGGATAATGCAGGTCGGGGGCCACCGTTTTCGGCAAACATCAGAGACCAAAAAGTGAGTTTCCACGAAACACCAACGTGGCTTATTTTTCAAGATGCCCAAAGTCCAGGTGGTTTTAAAATTGCCAGCGCTCTGGCCCAAGCACGGAACTGAGACCGTCAAAGTATAGTATCAGAGGAAAAGATGGTTGTGTGGGCAGCAGAAGGGGGGTGGGGTGTGGAGAGGGAAAACCAAGTGAAAAGACCCTTCTGTCCAGAATTACTTTACTACTTTATCCAGAATGTGAAGGGCCTGTTTGCTAAGAGTTACAAATGCAAACCCCAAAACGTATGAGCTATGCCGTATGCTCTCAAAAACTGGAGCCTGTTAATAAAAACTCGGCTTCAAATATAAGGAAAGTCAACTTTTTTTTTTTTAAGATTTTATTTATTTATTTGACAGAGAGAAATCACAAGTAGATGGAGAGGCAGGCAGAGAGAGAGAGAGGGAAGCAGGCTCTCTGCTGAGCAGAGAGCCCGATGCGGGACTCGATCCCAGGACTCTGAGATCATGACCCGAGCCGAAGGCAGCGGCCTAACCCACTGAGCCACCGAGGCGCCCGGAAAGTCAACTTTTTATATTTAAAGCAGGGCAGGGAACGATCAATACTCCTTCTGTCCTGGAGGGCCATGATGAGAGGCATCACTGCGTGGCTTTCTGGTTGTGAAAGGCAGAGCTCCCTGTGCCTGAACCTGCGGGGAAGATAAAAATGAAGAAAAATAAAATGGTCTGTGTCATCAAGTACAACAAACAGGTTTCTCGTAGCTTCTCTAGAGGGAGGAAGCGTGTGGCCCCTGAGGGACTTAGGGAAATTTATGGGAAGAGGGGTCAGATTCCAAAATAGAACAGATCCTCATACTGCAAAGGCAGAATCTTCCATAAAGAGAATAGTCCTGAAGAAAAATTGTGTCCAGTATTTGATTTACAGTGTTTTCCTGCTATTCCAAAATTGCCCTCAGTCCCCTCGGCCTTTCAATAGAAACCTGTTAACTTCAGCAAAGGTCATGTGTAAGGCATGCTTTGGGCATTGAGGGAAGTGGGGTTGAGCTCACACATGAGAAGTAGTGAGAAGAGAGGAGAGTAGCCATCAGAGCTGGGATGGCCAGCAGGAGGAACTCGAGAGGTAACAGAGAAAAGTCACTCCTCTCCTCTCTACCCAGCTCCCAAGAAACTTTAGAAATGGGGACACACACTGGATTCCCTACATTTATTTGAATTTGAAAGGGGGCTCAATTCATTTTTCTTACTTAAGAGAGAATGAAGCCAGAACCCTAGAGAATTCGAGAATCAAGGTTATATAAATATACCTTAAGTCTAGAGTGAAATGGGACATGCAAGGGGATTGAAGTCATCAAACCCTACCCCATTACTGTCTTGGGAATTGGAGAGTCTAGCATGTTCTTGCTAGTTCAGAGCAAGGGCAGAACAGTTTTGCGGGGAGCTGGCTCTTTAGGAAGAAGAATACCAAATTACTATGGGATGACAAATCACAGGGCCTGAGAAGGGGCTTCTCCACGAAAAGCCCCAGAGCTGAGGCTCTGCCTATGTTACAACAGCCTCTGGACTCCAAGGCCTATCAGAGCAGGATTTAAGGAAATGAAGGAGACATCCTCTCTCGCGAGTCAACAGTATATTTAAGAAAGGAAAGCTTGAGCCCTATCAGAGCAGTTCAAACACAGGGTTTATGATAGAAGGTGCTGGAGCCGGGTGCTTGTGCCAGGGCAGTGATTACTTTGGCTGATGCGGTGTTGCTCTAGAGATAATTTGCTTGAAAAAAGAAAAGGCTTTGCCTCACCAGCACTGGCACCGTAACCAGCCCTCGGAAGAAGTTTGATTAAAAATGCTGGAGGGGGGGGATGGGAGAAGGGGGTGGGGTTATGGACATTGGGGAGGGTATGTGCTTTGGTGAGTGCTGTGAAGTGTGTAAACCTGGCAATTCACAGACCTGTACCCCTGGGGATAAAAATATATGTTTATAAAAAATAAAAAATTTTTTAAAAAGCCAGGCACCAGATGGCCCTCTCAAAGAGAGGTCACCCAATAGCCACCACCCAGAGTCCGGGTTTTCCAGGTAATGTCTGGATGAGCCCTCTCCCTTCTCCTCAGCTTTTAAAGCAGATTTGAGGATTTAGTGGTAATCTGTTTGTTTTCACCATTGGCCTGAAATCCATTAGCTTGGGTGGTCCTGAATCTGTCTTGTTAAAATTCTGTATTTATCTTTTTCCTTGCATCCATAATAGATTTTAGGGGTGTTTTCTTTGCTTTGTTTTTTAAATTTACTTGTAGTTAGAAGAAAAATACGGTGCTGGCAGCAGACTAGAAAGGAATAAAAGGCATCCACACAGCTTTTGGGGGGAATAAATGCCTGGAAACATTTCAGATTTAGAAATTATATTGTTCGATTTTATAAAACTAATGAAAAATCCTAATGCATATAGAAACATATATAGAAACATATCTGATGATGTCTATTTTCCAGAGCTCATTAGACACTTGATTTCTTAAGATCTGCATGCACATCCCACAAGGTATGTAGAGTGAGTATTATTTTCCCTTTCCCTCCTCTTTCCCCACCTACCAACCCACCCGCTGTCCTCCCCCCTGCAATGCAATGGTACTAACCCTGAAATCGAGCCCAGTGCGACAGATCCTGGAGCTGGCATAGCAGCCAGGGGGGCAACTCAGACGGGATCTCAGGTTTCCTGACCCTCACTTATTCCAGTCATGTTCCCCTTTGTATCCCTAAATAAATTTCTTTCACTAATTAACTGTAGTTTCTCTTGTGCCATCATTCCTTACCCCTCTTTGAAGTATGGTTCTGGTGGCTTTACAGTGACTATATCCTAGGATTGGATATATCAGGAGCCAAGAATACCCTCACAGGGGAAACGGGTGAATGACTGAATGACTGACTGACTGAATGAATGAATGAATGAATGAACAGACTGAAGGAAAGGACTGTGCCGAAGGATGGACATGCTGACTGGTCTTTCTCAGGTCAGAGGGAGCATCTCCCTGCTTCTGGAGAGTTCTGTCCATTGTGCTCACAACACTCCTTCCTGGTTTTCTTCCTGTTGCCTCTGGCCACTCCTTTTGTCTTCTGTGTGGGCCCATCCTTCTCCACCAAGCCCCTAACTGTGGGAACTCCTCCAAGCTAGTCTTGGGCCTCATTTCTTTTCCTGCTCTCTCTCCCTCAATGAGTTCAACCATGCCCTCTCCAAATGTCATCTATAGGCCAATAACTCCCAAATCCATTTCTACCCCAGACCTCTCTGAGGTCTGACCCTGAAGTCCAACCATGCATTTAATATTTCTACTAGGATGTCTCAAATCCCCAATCCACCCCAGAGAGAACTCATGATCTTCTCTGCTCCCCACAACTGGATTTCCTGCAAGGCTTCCTATCTACCACACCTCCCAGTGCACAAGTCGGGAATCTGCAAGTCAGCCTTGGAACCCCTCTCTCCATCACCCTCTAGAACCTATGCACCTCCAAGTCCTACTGATTTTGCTTGCTGAGTACCTGGTGGCCTTGACAGTTTCCCTCTAGTCCGTCAGCACCTCTCCAGTCTAAGCTAAGCTTCTGTCATCCCTCTCTGGATCTATAATACGTAGCCTCCACCTGTCCCCCCGAGGTCTACCCCTACTCCTCTTACACTCATGCTTTACACCAGAGGCTCTTCTCATGGCTCATTCGGTCCACCGTGCATCACTGCTCCACCCCTCACTCCGTGCGGTGGCCACGTTGGCTGTTAGTTCCCTTAGTTCCCTTCATGAAGCCATGTGCCCGTTCCACTCCTTCCTCCTCCTCTCTGCCCCCACAAGCCTCCACTATGACAAGGCCTTTGCTTCTGGTGGGAACAAGCTCACGCCTAACCCACGTGCACATGTGCAACTGCCTGGTTACCGCCTACTTACCTTTCTGGCCTCGTCTCCAGTATCATGTCCTCAAACCCGGGTGATATTCCTCTGCTAGACAGAAAGAATTATGTTCTGGGTATTGCCCCTCAGATTGGTGATCACACTCCTTCTTTCAGTCAACGGCCCCTTACCCCTACTTTGTGCCAGGCACTGTTCTAGTCACTTGAGATCCCACCAGGGAGTGAGACAGACAAAAATCCCCACTCTCATCCTGTGGGAATGACCTCTTATGAATAACTGTAAGTCCATTTCAGCCCACACTGCGTGCGTTCAGGCAGAGCTAGGGCTGCGTCTGTTTTTGTTGACAGGCATCATCAGCTCTCAGGACAGAGCCCACTCCTGCCAGGTTCTCAAACATTTGGAAAATTAATGGATATTTACATTTGGAAATTAACAAATGAACGAATCGATGTAATGTTAATATGGCATTCAGTTTGTATTGAACTTGTGATATTTTTAATACTTAATAAATATTGTGATACACGATCAGAAAAGGAAGTCCATGTGTAATCGCCAGGACAGTCTTTCTCCTGGTTACCCATGAACCTTTAGAGGACGTGAACAGCCATTCCCTCCTCCCCTGGTGGTCGAGAAGGGACTTCTGAAGAGCTAGCTAAGCTTTGCTGCCATCTTTTGACCAAAGTTAGTACCGCAGAGATGAAAACCACATCCCACTGTATTTCAGGTTCTGAGGCACCAACAAAAAGTCGCACCACTGCGTTCTCTTTCTGTCTAAAACTTCAAGAACATTGCCAGTGAAGAGGAAATCACACCATACCGGGTGCCTCTTATAGCTTTGTTCATGTATGTTTTTGTTTGCATAGCTATCTCCTACCCCCCCTCCTCCCTCCAGATCCCACATTCCTCACCATGGCAAGTGCTTCAAAAGCGTGTGTGTGTGTGTGTGTTGTGAACATACACGTGAACGGTAAACAAACAACTGTTTATATCAGAATTGGTGGGGCACAGACAATAAATATTGGCTATATTTTTATTAACATTATCATTATTATAAAGATCCTTCCCCTTCAAAGCAAATGAGTTAAAGAAGGCTTCTTCTCTGCTGTGAATTCTTCCATGCAGAGGACACTCACCCCAAACTCAGTGTACTCAGTGTAACATTTTTCCTCTTTCCTGCTCTCCCATTTTCTCTCTCTCTCTCTGTCCTGGAAAGCCTATTAAAACTTCTGTTGCTATCTCAACCCTTTAAACTGACTATATATATTAAAATTATATATATACACTTAATAGTATATATTTTATATATTACTTAATATCATTTACATTTAAACTTTATATCATATGTAGCTATATATAATTCAAATGCTTCATATTCTGTCTCTCCAATAAAAAGAGGAACCCCTGGTTGTGAAGGAATTGCATTTTATACTTGGGAGCTCCCACAATACTGAAGAAAGCATTAGGGACTATATTAAGGGCTCTTTTCTGAAATAAAGGCTGTCAAGGAATACTTTGTTTTGCTCTGATATATTTCGTGTCAAGACTGTAGTAAGAATGTTATGACAGGTTCTCAGAAAGCTAAGCCATCACATTTTAAAATACATGTCTAAGATTCTATTCCTTTGGAAAATTTACAAATTTGAAAATATGTCTTCTTTGAAATAGCTAGGGAGCCTCTGCCTGTTTGAAGCTGGAGAATAGAAACTAGGAACCAAGGATCAGTCCAGAGTTCACCTCTTTCAGCAAAGAAAGGCAGAGAAATGACAAATTTTGGATTGTCCCCTAAGGAAAAGTTAAGAAGGACATCATGCATAGATATTTGAGCAGGAGGTAGACTAGTTAAAGGAACAGATATTCCTTGGAGTCTCTGAAGGACATCTGTAGAGGAACTGATTTCAGGGAAGCCAATATTTTGGATAATCCAGAAAAACAAAAACCATGACGTGAAGAGCTTTGTTCGTCAGCTTGACGTTAGCCCCGGGAGCCTGACGGGGAAGCGACAGCGGGTGAGGGACGGGGGACGGATCATTTCCTTTCACAGACATGCCTTGTACATGGTCGTGCGTCAACAGGTGTCTACTGAATTAAAGGCGACCGTGATTAGCCAAGTCCTCACCTTTCTTTACTCTTCACTTCACTCTTTACTCCTGGTGATTTAATAACATTTAATAACACCCAACTTTAAACGTCTAATTTTAAACAGTCAGTTCTGAACAGGGATATCAAGAAAAACAATGTTTTGAAGTGTACACGGCTGTGCGACTGAGAAAACGATGGAGTTGGGGGACAGAAATTGGAACGACCCTGTTTTTTTTTTATATATAATTTTTTATTTTTTATAAACATATATTTTTATCCCCAGGGGTACAGGTCTGTGAATCACCAGGTTTACACACTTCACAGCACTCACCAAAGCACATACCCTCCCCAATGTCCATAATCCCACCCCCCTTCTCCCAAACCCCCTCCCCCCAGCAACCCTCAGTTTGTTTTGTGAGATTAAGAGTCACTTATGGTTTGTCTAGAACGACCCTGTTTTTGAAGCTACATCCCATGTGCTTTCCACTAATTTTACTAGAGTCATTGCTCATTTCCATTTTTGCACGGAGACATTCCGAACCTGGATGCTGTCTGTGGTCCTTAACATGGGTGGCCTGGTTCACCAGAGATGGAACAGCTTGGCTTTGGGGAGAATTTTCCCCGTCCCAGCTGAACACATTCTCCAAACCCCCAGAGCATTTCCGACTGCTTTGTTTTCCCTGCCCCTCGCCTGAAATAAGATACCTGCCAGCAATTTCCTGTGCTGACAGATTAGGAACAAAGCCTCTGAGCTCAAGGGCAAATAGGAGAACTGGCGGGGGATCAGGGTGGTCATCTGGGAAGACTGATGGCCACAGAGCACCTGCTGAAGATATCACCTGGTTATTTTAAAACCTTGGTGTCGTTCAATGAGCCAAATGGGAGGTCTCTCCAGAAGACAAGGAACTATTCATTTCTCTCAGGTTTAACTTTTCAGAAGAGGACCCCTCTCTATTTTGCGAGCACTAAATTCCCCTGGTGACTTTGGTGAAAGACACATGAACAAACTGATGAAGCAAATGTGTTTCAGATGGGAAGTAATGGCTCTTGGAATGGAATGCCTGGTAAACATCTGGTGTCCTTTTATCCTGAATGAACATCTGTCTCCCTTATTTAATAGACTACACCTGTTGACCAACAAAACCTCTTGCTTTGCCCGAATGAGGGTGAAAATACTGAGGTTGAGGTCCCACCCCTAGAGACAGATCCTGATATGATCTTCTGGGTTTGGCCTGGGCTTGAGGAATAATTTTTTAAAGCTCCCAGGTAAATTTAATATTCAGCCAAGACTGAGAACCCCAGTGTAAGCCGAAGGAGACTTTGATGGAGTGGGGGATAGAGTTTATTCATGGAACACAAATTAAAACAAGCTAAATAGAGATATGAATTATTTATAGAATTTTTGTCAAGTCTGAAAGATTTTTAAATGATTTTGTTTACATTAAATTTTTAAATTATTTTTATCAGTTTAGACAACTTTATATTGGATTTTGGGAGCTCTTATCAATATTACAAACACATCATGATGAGGTAGATGATCTCTTGTCCATTGTGTCTGTGATGCGCAATTATTACTGAACAAAAATAAGGTGCATCTACATATCGCTCACATACCTGTGTAAGCCATCCTTTCAGACTCTGCCTCAGGGGACAGCCCTATAATGGACTGCCTGCTTTTCAGGGCAGTCTAGGATGACATTTTATACTTTATTTTTCCTATTTTATTTTATTTTTAAAGATTTTATTTATTTATTTGACAGAGAGAAATCACAAGTAGATGGAGACGCAGGCAGAGAGAGAGAGAGAGAGGGAAGCAGGCTCCCTGCTGAGCAGAGAGCCCAATGCGGGACTCGATCTCAGGACCCCGAGATCATGACCTGAGCCGAAGGCAGCGGTTTAACCCACTGAGCCACCCAGGCGCCCTATTTTTCCTATTTTATAACTAGCTTACATAGACTATTTCTTAAAGCATTGAATAAATACAACCAGGGTGACTGGGTGAGAACTTTGGTCTTTGTACAGCAGGAGACAATATAACTTACATTAGTAGAAATATGGTTCTAGAAAAACCTATTAAGTAATCGGTGCTAGTCAAAGACCGCCTGAATTAAAGAATGTCTGAACTGTGGTGCCAATAAACGATCCTCATGTAAACAACACCAAGCTCTGGTATTTTCAGTTGTCTTTACAACATTGGTTTAATGACTATTAAGGCATGACCACAGAACAAACGGGAAAAAGTAATGCTGAACGGTAGTCCCAACCTAATGCCAACACACAGATCCAAAACCACATGCCACTTACCAACTATACCTGAAAACTCTTAAAACTGTACAAAATGAGCTTATTAAAAACCTGGCTGCCACTGCCTCCAGCAATTAAATACCATGAATCTGTGATTCTGACCTGTGTCTTCTCGATAATTTAAAACCTGGATCATGTGTGAGTCTGCACGCTTGCATGCGTGTGTGCTGTCTGAGCCACGGAGAGGAAGGCAAACAGAGGCACTGTCACTCTCAGCCATCAATTAGCCCAGTGATTCCTCAAACTTTGATGGTCTCATGAGTCACTCGGAGACCTTGTTGAAACGCAGGCCCAGATAACCTAGGCCCACTCCCACGTCCATCAGAGGCACGTTGTGAAGGGCTACCAGGTTCACCGATGTCATCTGCTTCCCCCGGAGAGCCTCACCTGCCACTTGTCTTCTTCTCAGGATGGGTTCTCATCCTGTTGTTCAAAAGTGTCAACTGTGGACCAGTGGCATCAGCCCCAGGATCATCGGGTAGGCTTGAAAGAATCGCAGAATCATGCCACACTCCAGAACTACTGAATCAAAATCTGCGTTTCAACAAGGTCTCCGAGTGACTCATGAGAACGTTAAAGTTCTTATTTGCTGTCCTCCACCGGCTGGTATGGCCAGGGCTATTGAAGTTTACACCTCTCTTCTCATTCCTTGGGAATAGAAATCCTGATGCCTTAGATTGAAACTGAGGCTACTGACAGAGGGGAAAAAAGAGGATGGAAGAGTCTGGTATGTGACATTGACACTATTCCCAACTACATCAAAGAACAGAGGAAGCATAATCACACGTGGCCTTTCACACCCGAAACAAATGGAAGAGCAATAGAGCAGACCACAAACTTCCCAAGGCAGCCAGTGCTCTTATTATATTTAAGAATTATTATTATTATTATTATTTTAATAAGGATCTTCCTTGATTTTGTTTTAGGGCTATCATCAAATGATATACCAAGGCCAAACAGTGCCAATGGACAGACACCAGTCCTGTGCCTGCCAAGCATTTTGGTGATTAATGTTCTTAGCCCAGAGAAAACAACATCCTCTCTCCAAATAAAGAATTTATTTATTTATTTTTTTTTTTTGGCATACCGTTTTGGAAGCAAGGCCTAAAGTTCTGTGACCATTTTGTCTGTTCTAGCCTAATCATCAGATTCACAGTTAGTGTAGGATTTACTTTTACAACCAAGGAGAAGTAGTAGAGTTCATCTATTATAATCTTTCTTCTTTCTTTCTTTTCTCCTTTCTTTCTTGTAAGTTTACTAATTATATTTCATTGATTTAATTTTTTAAAAAGAGTCATTTATTTATTTGAGAAAGAGAGCAGGGGGGGAGGGGAAGAGAGGGTCTGAAGCAGACTCCCTGAATCAAAACTCCTTTGCCTTGTATTTCCAGCCACTCCTTCCCTCCCCATTTATAGAATGTGTTCTTTATTCTGCTAATACAGAAATAATATTGAGGGTCAGGATTAATGGAAGTTTGTATTTCCAGCCCATTAACTGTGGACTATGCTGAGGGTAGATGAAGTTTTAAACTAGAAAGAACGTGTAAATACCAAGCAATATAATTTAAAACTAGCTAGTGCTGTAGGTAAAGGTTCAATATAGTCGATCCAATGGTAGATAGTGGCCCATATCCCTTTGGTCTCTGTCCTCTGAACAAAGGTGGATTTGTCTTTTGCCGTAGGCTGTCTGAGCAACCCTGGAAGACAGGAACAGTTTGAGATGATGTCAGAGGGCTACATAATGGTAGAATGCAGTGTTTCATAGTTCATGGTCTCTCAGGGTCTGCTCATCTTGTAGACCCCCAGTTACTACCTTTAAAACCCTCACTAATAGATCTTTCTTAATGTTCCAATCATTACCACCTTTCTCATCCATATGTAACACATAGACATCAACATGAGCAAGTCATAGCTGAGATTCGAAAGCCCATAGCTTTTTCTTGTCCCTGAGTTACAGTACTTTGCTCGAGTAAATCTTGTCCTTGAGTTATGGCACTTTAATGCTTGCCAGACAAAACAAATTCTAGCCCAAGAGCTAATAAAAGGTCGTTGCTACTAGCTAAGAGTTTACATAAAAATACACAGTAATATGAGACTTTTTGTGTTGAGAGTTGTGGGAAAGTCAACCAAAATACTTTCTACTTGGCCCATCGAACAAGACTTTCACCTGTCTTCCATCAGTCTTTATGGTGGTTGAGTAGTTGGTCACAGCCTTCCATAACCCTTCTGAGTTAATTGGGCAGTGCTCAGTGAACTAAACTCGGCCAGAGTCATGTTCTTTTGAATTCATATCCTCATGTACTCACAAATCCCTAATACTTAATAATACCTAACAATATGGTGAGGACAGCTGGGGCTCCAGGTTGTAGCCACTAGTTAGGAATCTTACGGACCACCATCAATTCACTTCCTTTGGTATATTCCTTATTATACCACTTCTATCTAATCAGTAATATTTTTTGAGCTTCCCCTATATATCTTTCAAATGTTATCCAAGACAGTTTTGAATTTCTAATCTTAGAATTATTTTTGATTTCCTTCTGTTGGAGATGCCATGTGAACCAGTGATCAGTAGCAGACCCTTAATAGTCTTCCAAAGGGGGAGTACTAGGTAGCTGCTTTAGGAATCATCAAGCTCTACAGTCCCACGGCTAATGCTTCTCTAGATTTGTTAGAGTCTTGAATCTCAATAGGTCTCTGTTATGGAAACTATCAGTCTGATAAAATCCATAAGCCCATAAGGACCCAGTAGTGGCATTTGCTACTTTTCTCCTCACTTAAAAGCAGTTTTCCAATGTGAAATTTGGCAAAGAGATCTCCTAAATACGCCTAGGTATGAGATGACTTCTCCAGTATCCAAATAACTCTGTCAGCCCATTTGCTCCCATCTCAGGATGAAGTTAGAAATGTTCTCAGCTTATTTTTCTAGGTAAGGATATGCTTAATATGCTTAGGAGTTTTATAAGTCCTTATATTTAGGTATATTCATCAGCCAAAAAGATGGGGTCGTATTTTCTATCTCCTTTTACAAATAAGAATGTTCTTAATTATAACCCATTTTAAAAGTATGGTTAATCTTAAATTATTTCAAAATAAGAATTTATTACTAAAAAAAAAAAAAAAAGATTGTGGTTACCTTGAGTAGATTTCTTCTTACTTAATTATTAGCAAAAATAGAATAAATATAGCCCTAAGACAGCCCAGTAAAAGTATACTGTGTTCTGTTCCACGTAAAAGCAAATGGTTCCTTCTTGTCCTCTATCTTAGGGTAGAAAAGAAGACATCATGAAGGCAATATAAAGTTTAATCATTGCATTCTGATCTTCTCCAGCTTGCTGAACTTTCTTTACTACAATGATGGAGCTCATCTTGCAGTCATATGTCCCACTTACTGTTTTCATGGCCAAATTGAACAAATGCATGAAGTTAGTGTCCACTAAAGCCTATACATTTGAGGTTTTTTATTTTTTATTTTTTTTTAAAGATTTTATTTATTTATTTATTTATTTACAGAGAGAAATCACAAGTAGACAGAGAGGCAGACAGAGAGAGACAGAGGGAAGCAGGCTCCCCGCTGAGCAGAGAGCCCAATGCGGGACTTGATCCCAGCACCCTGAGATCATGACCTGAGCCGAAGGCAGCGGCTTAAACCACTGAGCCACCCAGGCGCCCCGAGGTTTTTTAAATTAAAAGTGCTATGTCCTATTGTTTCTTGAAAGCCTGCACTATTTAAAATTTACCACACCACTCAGTTTTGACAAATCCAGAGACTCCCAGTTAGCCTGGCTAATTAAAATAGGGGGGGAAAAGCCACATTTTCTGTACCGGAGTCACTTGGATGAAAGCTAAGTAGCTTCTCCTCCAGGACATTCATTTTAATCAAACAGGTAGACATTGAAGGAATCACCACTTATCAACAGAATCTTGTTAGCAGTATTATTTTTATTGACTTTTGCCTCTTCTTTGTGGCATCCCCAAATTCCAAAAAATAGGGTAACTTTAAACCCTTCTCCACATACTTGGGGATTTCTTGGCCAGGAGTCTGTCCACAAGTCCCATCTGTGCTGCTTTAGCTCCCTCTATTGGCTCAGAGAGCAGCAAACAACAGTCAAGGTCCATCTAGTTTTATACTCCTTTAAGCTTTGCACTATTTTAAGTTAGTGGACCAGATGATCCAGAGGTCTGCGCACACACACTGCCCACATATTTCTACCTGTTACACATCTTGTGTCCTTAGGTATCCACCAACCCAACACGGATACCATCTTAGTCCCTTCCTGTCTACTGGGTCTGGAGCAATGTCATTACTCCTGCCTCTGCCTCCGATTGGCAAGGTGACTCCATGAACAAATGTCAATACCAAATTTGGAATGATGAAAAAAACAGACTCAGGTATCATTTGAATAAATCAAATAGTGTTGCAGTCAAGATAAACAATGGACATATCTAGGGTCAGCGGAGGTACCAGTTTTCAGGTCCCCAAGTCCTCACAAAGGGGAGTATGGAGTTGGGCTCAAAATATCCTTGTGACTGAGCACCCTGGGAGGACGAAATATCCTCCTCCAGTTTCATGATACTGGAGAATCCTGCACACTAACAATTCGCAATAGGCCAGCAACCCCTTCTCTGGGTCTGATGTAGTGTAACAATCTCAGTAACAAGCAGCGTATGCTTAACTACAGAGCACAGCGTGCTATGACATGCTCAGGCATGAACCTGGCTTCCAGTCTCTCACAGTTCATGTCTAGTTTCCCTCAAACTACAGACCACAGCCAGCGATGGTCGCTCAGGTATCTCCGAATCATATGAAGAGTCCCTTCGGTTAGCCATGGGATCTACTTTACAATGTGCAGAGACTTATACTTGGAAAAGTCCTACACCCGCTCCTGTTTTCTGTTCTCAGCCTTATAGACTCTACCTCATGGAATTAGGCATAACTGGCTTGTCCAGACAGCCCAGGGGGGGCTTCTCTCTAAACTTGTAGAGATGCCCACTATCTACCACAAGGGCCTTTTGGCCAATTCAGAAAGGGCCTTTAGAGCTCCCAGTTATATGGGCAGACCCTCTGTGGCTCACATTTGCTTTTCTTTCCCCTTTGTCCTATGGGTCACAATACAATGTTAGATAAGTTCTATATGGTATGTGACGTAAAGATTGCCCCTGTGGTGGTCCCTGTATCCCCAAGGAGGACAGGGTTGTATGAGCCATTGTACTTGAACTCAAGGGAAGAGAAGTTATTAAAACTTCTTAGAACGAAGACATACCTTCCCTCTGCCCACATTCAAGCTTCTGCATCGAGGACAATAGTGATGTGACTTTGGGCAAATGATTTAACCTCTTTACACCTTAGTTTCATTTCTAAAATAAAGATAAAAGGGACATGTGCACGGCTCAGTCTGTTGAACATCTGACTCTTGATTTTGGTTCAAGTCACGATCTCAGGGTCATGAGATAGATCCTCATGTGCGGCTCCATGTGGAGAGGAGTCTGCTTGAGATTCTCTCTCTTTCTCCTTCTGTTCCTCCCACTCATGCTCTCTCTCTCTCAAATAAACAGTAAAGTAAAATAAAGATAACAGATTGCAAATCTGTGTGAGGATCAAGCAAGAGACTGTTTGAAACACTGAAACTTAGAAAGTACTTAGAAAATGGCACCTAGTTGATCAACATCACCAAGTGTGGTTCCAGCAGAGTCAGGAGAAGTCACTTGGCTACTTTACAGAAATCTTGCAATCTGGCTTTCCCCCATACGTGTGAGTGGAAGAACAGAATGTTAAACTTTAAGAGGAGCTATCCAAATTAATTTCATTTTTCTCTTCACATTTTCAAAAATCTTTAGAAGAGCATTGCATGGATTCCAGAGCACTGGAACTTGAAAGTTCTAGTTCCATCGCGGCTAGTAGCTATTTATAAGACCTTTGGCTTCTCAAGACCTCAGTATTTTCAGCCAGAGAATGGGAATTTAGACATACTTTGTAAAACTATTCAAAGAACTGATGAGGAAAAGTACACAAAGTTCTTCCTTTGGTATCTGGTGTACTGCAGGAGAGACACAAATGCTCGTGGGCCTTCTACTCACTTGGCTCTGGGCTTCAACACCTTTGTTTTTTGTTTTTGTTTTTTTTAAGATTCTATTTATTTATTTATTTATTTTTTGAGAGAGAGAGCACTGAGGGAGAGTTAGCAGGAGAAACAGACTCTTTACTGAGCAAGGAGCCCAACTCGGGGCTCGATCCCAGGACCCTGAGATCATGACCTCAGCCCAAGGCAGACGCTTAACCAACTGGCACATTTATCTGTAAAACAAGGAAGTTGGAGAAAGTAGTTTTCCTCCAGGTTTTTTCACCTCTAATAATCCTGGGTACGTAATGGCAGTCCCCAAATCACAGAAAAGGAACTGGGAGAGAAGTTTCCCATAGAAGCTTCCAAAGCCCTTGGCTCTTATCCCCATGGTGCTAAATTCTCTTTCACTACTTGTTTGGGTTGCCTCACACTGCAATTAGGAAGCTGTGCTTCCTAATTTCTGTTGATAAACTCTTTAGCTCTCCTGTACCTCTTGAAACTTAAAAGTATGTCAGTATTATCCTGGCATCATTGTATAATACACTCTTTAAAACTTGGTACAGCATTTTGCATCCAAGTCCATGACCAGATGTGCTTCCCAGAATGAATCCATAGGCAAACTTCCTCATCTTGGTCAATACCATTTCCTTCCACTCAGTTACTCAATTAAAAACTGAGGTGTCGGGCGCCTGGGTGGCTCAGTGGGTTAAGCCGCTGCCTTCGGCTCAGGTCATGATCTCAGGGTCCTGGGATCGAGTCCCGCATCGGGCTCTCTGCTCAGCAGGGAGCCTGCTTCCCTCTCTCTCTCTCTCTCTGCCTGCTTCTCCATCTACTTGTGATTTCTGTCAAATAAATAAATAAAATCTTAAAAAAAAAAGAATATTAAAAAAAAAATTGAGGTGTCATTCTCAAGCCCTCACTTACCCTCACACCTACATCCAAGCCATTCAACAAATCCTGCCGATGCTACCTTCAAAACACATCCAGACCCCCCAGCGCTCTCCATTCCCACCGCTGTGACCCCGGAGCGAGCCCCCACCATTTCTGATGGAGAAAGCCTAGAGAAGCCTCCTCACGGTCTACGAGCTTCCTCCTTTGTTCATCTACAATTTATTATTCTCCACATAGTAACTGTGGCAAGCTTTTAAAGAATGTGAATCAGTTATGTTATTTCCCTGCTTTGTGCCCTTCAACTGGCTTTTCTTTAGTTTTCCAAGGCCCTGCATGATCCGGCCGTTCCTTATCTTTCCACCTTCATCTTATACCATCCTCTCCATCCCCCATGCTCTAGTCAATCTGAATCTTTCTGCTCCTTGAACACCCCAAGTCTGTTTCTGTCTTAAGATTCTTAATCTAGCTGTTCCCTTTGCCCAAAATGCTCTGTCTCCTGATCTTCCTGTGCCTGGTTTTCTTGGTATCCAGATCTAGGAGCAAATATCACCTTCTTAGAGAAGCCATTCTAGACACTCCAATCTGAAGTATCCACTCATATTTAAACTTTAATTTTCTATCTCTCCCATTAAAACATGTGCTCCTTGAAGTCAGTATTCTGGTTTACCCTCTCTGCTGCTATAGCTACAGAGATTAGAACTATGCATGGCATGGAGTAGCTACTCAATGAATGATTGACTGAATGAATTCAAATGTATTCTGTCTTTGCTTTACCTCAGTATTTAGTATCTCACACCACTAGAGGGCAATAAATCACCTAACTGGAATGAGGAAATCTGTCTTGTACATCACCTTCCCAGATGAACTTAATTGATTTTAAGCATTAATGTGACAGACATTAAGAAAAACACTCCCACTCAAAAAAAAAAAAAAAAAAAAAAAAGGCAGGCGTGGGGGTGAGGAGATCCTCTAGATTTTCCTACCAGCCACCAGGTACAAGCCCAGGGGAAAAAGTTTATTCCAGAGTTAGAAACAGTGAAACAATGTTAAATAGACTTCCTGACTAAGAATGTTATTCAGGTTTTAAAAATCTCATTATATAAAATGAGAAATTATTAACTTCAGTGATATTAAATTATCTGTTTGGTCAGGGGGTGGCACCTGCGTCGCTTAGTCAGTTAAGGGTCCAGCTCCTGATTTCAGCTCGGGTTGTGTCTGGGCTGTGAGATGGAGCTCTGCTTTGGGCTATGCACTGGGCGTGGAGGCTGCTTAAGATTCTCTCTCTCTCTCTCTCTCTGCCCCTCTCCCACTCTCTCTCCATCTCTTACAACAACAACAATAATTTAGACAGTGAGGGGAAATTAAGCAATATCCTATTTTCTCTATCTATTACACACACACACACACACACACACGTTCCTTGATCATTATTCTTATTTTTGCTTTTAAAAGTTTGAATCCTCGTCGGTCTCATGGGAGTAAAGAATCTGAAAGGGACCTTTCTTTTTTCTATTTTTGTATTTAATTCCATTTCATTCTGAGCTTTTTACTTCTATCTTTCTTAAAGAAAACAACATGATATGTCTAGGCTGTGCCACTGAGCACTAAGACTTCAGATGTTTCCATTGACAGGTCTGCCTAGCTTGAGGGACAAAATCCAGTAATAAAGACAAGGTTTGTTAACTTGAGCCTACTGTAGTGCCTGTTATTTAAGGCACAGTGAACGTGCAGTTCACACAGCTAGCTATCTGTTCAGTGACAAGAAACACACTATTCCCAGTGAACTCGAGGTGGCAGTATAGAAATACTAGAAATGAATTTCCCCCGTTAAGGTCAAACTATTCTGTGAAGGACTTCTGTGATGATTAGTGGGTTGTAGGGACAGTTTCCAAAATCACATTGGGTCTATCGCCATGACAACTGGAAGGCTGTACTGGAATTTACTGAGTTTCTAGTTGCCTTGTCTCTGGAGGTGAGAAATGACTTTTAGAAGGAAAGCCTGAGCCTGTACAGGAAAAACTTAATTTTTTTTTTAAACTGTTGCTGATATGGCTTACTGTGGCAGAAAAGGCTTCCCAAATGTGAGTGCTAATGGTTGTGAGAGCTGGGGTTGTTCGCACAAGGCTGGGACCTTCGAATTTCCAGGGATCCACTGCAGGAGGGGGGTGGCCTAGATTTTTCTAGCCGCTTAACAACAGTGAGAGTGCTTTAGGGAACCCAGCATAGGTGTTGGAGGGAGGGAATAATCAAGATCAGCTTGTTGACTTCTTGATATTTTTTGAGGAGAGCAGAAGCTCCTGAATCCTCAGGTCTGTGCTACCCTATCACCACTAACTCAGTAAGGAGGATTCAAAAAGCATGAGAATGAGTCTCATGTGGCCTACCTTCACTGAGGAGGGAGAACGTTAGCTCCTACTCCCATGTTCCAGTTTTCCACCACAAAGATGCATTCGCACATCCATCTGACAAACATTCATTTGTTCAGCACATATAAGATAGCTACTAGATTCAAGGACTCAAAAGGAAATCAAGAATTAAGTTCTGAGAGGGATCAACAAAATATTACGGAAAACTCAAAGGAAAAACACTTGATGTTTCTGATAAGAGGAAATGAAGTAATAGTTCATGGAGCGATGACTTTGGTCTTAAAGAATGGATAGGATTTTAATTTTCTGGAGTTGGGTGATGAAAGGAAGGGTACTCCCAAACCAAAAAGACAAAACAAGCCAAGGCATGAAGACGAGATCATTCAGAGTGTGTTGGTTATGGAGAGAGCCAAAGTGTGGAAAGTAGTAGGTCAGAAGACTTTAAAGCAGAATTTCTCAGCCTAGGGAGATTGTTTCCATTCAGGAGGAGTTTAGCAACACCTGGAGATAGCTTTGGTTGTCCCAGATGTGTGGGGGTGTGCTACTGGCACCCAATGGGTAGAAAGCAGAGTTGCTGTAATGCAGAGGATGGCTCCCACAATGAAACCTGTCCAGTCCAAAATGTCAATAGTGCCAATATTAGGTAACCTCACTTTTAAGGAAGGTGGGTGTTGGTCCCAGAGGACATTGAATGTCAGATGAAGAGGATGTGGCTTATTGGGTAGGCAAAGAGAGATGTAGAGGGTCTTTATGTGGGAGAAGAAGTCTGTCAGTAGTATGATCATGGGAGTTACAGGGATAAAAACATTTACAGCCTTTCCCTTCCCTCATCCTTTGATGAGAAACCTGTTTGCACTGCTTGGCTAACCCCCTCTGTTGTACTGGAGAGCAACAGGTGGAGAAACCTGGAGTTGGAGTTGGAGAAACCTGGATAAGCTAAATTAATCTTCCTACATAAGAACATGGAAACTTCAAGTGGAGAAAAGGTCCAGAAGGTGGGGATGAGGGAGGCGATAGAGAAGAAGGAGGGAGAGAGGGAGGAAAAGAATCAGCACAGATGGAAGTACGGAGAAAGACGCACTGAATTATGGGAGGTGCTGAGATAAAAGGCTTGCTTCTGTCTTCGGTGAGCTTACAATTTCCTAATGGAGATCGTACATAACCAAGTCTCTGGTGCTCACAGGAAAAGAGCATGTACATTTTCACAAGACTGTTTCACATTTTCACTGTTGCATAAAATCTAGGCGGCTTCAACTCAGGAGGAAAAATCATCTGGGGCTATTTATCTTGTGGGTTTTTCTTACATTGAACATGCAAAAAAAAAAAAAAATACAGAATCCATCCAAGTCTAGTATTAAATTATCTCTGACTTTGGGGCTGGAGTTGGATTTGACACAGATGACTAAATATAGCCTAGTTAGAGGTGAGTCATCGTTAAGTTTAGCCAATGGGAAGCAGCAGTGGAGACATAGTTAAGTCTGAAAGAATATCAGTTCTTCATGTCACAGTCAGTTGCTCTGGTCTGTGTTCCTCTGCCAACTTCCAGTGGCTAATAAGCTTTTGGCCTAGCAGCGGAAGCAATGGTGCCAATGACAAAGATAAACAAGGTTCTCTGCCAGGAGCAAAAGCTGAAATCTGTAATTGCAACCTGACATGTGCATGGTGCCAGGATCATGGGTCATCTCCACCTTTGCCGTTTGCTATCTGCCATGGCCCCATGGACTTCATACTATATGATGGCTGCCATGGTGCTCCATTACCATGAATAGGCCAACATAGAATGGTCATGTTCTTCTTGTAATAACTTCTCAGGGCCAACGGAGTTGGAAATGAATGGATATTAAGAAGGACACCCACAGAGCTCAGTCTTTCTCCATAGTGGCCAATCAGAGATGAAGTCCATGCACCAAATTAAGAAAAGCTTTTAAGGACTGAGGCAAAAATGTTGCTTGTCTTGTCTTTTTTTTTTTTTAAAGATTTTATTTATTTATTTGACAGAGAGAAATCACAAGTAGACTGAGAGGCAGGCAGAGAGAGAGAGAGGGAAGCAGGTTCCCTGCTGAGTAGAGAGCCCGATGCGGGACTCCATCCCAGGATCCTGAGATCATGACCTGAGCCGAAGGCAGCGGCTTAATCCACTGAGCCACCCAGGCGCCCCTTGCTTGTCTTTTTTTAGTTGAAAATGTTCTGTATCATAGAAATGTTTTTGACTGCTACGTACTGCAAAGCAAATTATGATGGCTTATTATTTTATTGTCTGACGAGAAGTCCTATGTGGATTGATTTTGTAGTTACAACTTCTCTGTGATGCATGAGGGATATGGGTCATTTCGCTCATTTCTGTTCCTCACTCTTAGCATGTTGGCTTGTCTGTTTTTGTTTGCTGATTCATGTGGTGCCACTTACTTCTGAACATTCCGTCAGGAAAGAAGAAACTTTTCCCACTACTTATTATGGCCCAGGACTGGGAAAATGGATGTCTGTCTAAGAGGAAGAGGATTAGAGTGACTGGTTTCTATCAGTCATGATAGAATGAGGCCATTTTGTTATCACAAACAACAATGGGGTTCCATTAGCAAGAAAGGAGAACTATTGGGTAGACAACGAGGTGTCTGTCATAACCCCCTGCTATGTCAGACTCAAAGTGTTGTGTAACATGGAAGTAAGGTAGGCTTCACCTCTTTGTGCATGTTCTCACAGCTTCTTCTCCTTCCCTCTCTCCTCTGAACTGACCTCTCCTTTTATGTACAGATAGACCTCTAGTAAATTCCTGTTCATCCTTAAAATCCTACTAAATCGTCTTCATGAAACCTTCCTGGACCTATGTCACAGTGTTAGGCATGTCCATCCTGACTACTACAACAAATTTTACCCTGCCATGCATCATGCTGAATTGTGGCTGTCTCTTTATCTTTGTTTGCCACCAGACTGGGCTCCACGAGGACTCCTATTTATATATGTCATACTCATATTCCCAAGACAGAGCACAGAGTGAATCAATGAGAACTCAAAAAAGAATTTTGGTCCATGGTTATATCTTAGATTAAGCACACACAGAAAATTTCATTATTTGGTATTAATAGACTATACCTTTCAAGGAAGAAGGGCTCTGAAATTGAAGATGATCCTGTCTTTTCCACATTTGACAGGAGGCACTTCAATATCCCCTTATCTAGTTCAGCTCCCCAAATGTATGTGGTGGAGTGAGACTTCTCCTCCATGGTCCATCTCTGGGAAGGCAGTGTTTCCCTGGGCAAAGAGCCTGAGATTTAGACATTCAAATCTTGGCTCAGTCATCATTATGTTCTACTAAAGAGCAACACACATTTAGCCTATTAACTAACCTCATTGTTCTTCAGTTTGCTTACTAGTAGAATGTGATGATAATAGTTCCATAGTGCTATTTTGAATATTAAATGACATAACACATGTAAAGTGCTCACTCCATGGTAGATGTTTTAAAAAGCATTATTGTTAGTGAATGCTTCTTAAATCTTCAATGATATACTTTTATCAGATCAAAGTTCTCTTATTTGCAGATGCTTTCACTGCCTTAGAGAGAAAGAGTTTTGTATCACACAATGAAGTTGAGAAATTTCTTAGCTCTATATCATGTACATATCTAAACAGCTCTATTTTTAAAAACTTGGCATAATTATATCTCTAGTTCTAAGCAAAGGTCACAGAATATCCCCATAGAACACAGTGTGTGTTTTACATACCAATCTTGATGTAAGTGCAAAGATTTACTTATAGTAAGGTCATATGTATTCTAAATGTATGTAAAAGAATTTATAATTACCCTCTCTTCATTCTTGCATTGAGATAAAATTTTCATAGCATAAAATTCACCCTTTAGATGATACAATTCAGTGGATTTTCGTATATTCTGATTTGTATAACCATTATCATGATCTAATGTCAGAATATTTCCATCTCCCTAAAAAGAAACTCTCAACCCCATTAGATCTCACCCTCCATATCTCTTTCCCTATCCCTTGCCCCAGACCCTGGAAACCACTAAACTCCTTCCTGTTTCTACCGATTTGCTAATCCGGACATTTCATATAAATGGACTCATACAAATGTGGCCTTTCGTGTCTGGCTTAGCATAATCATTTCAAGCTCCGTCTATACTGTAACATGTTTCATTACTTCTTTCCTTTTTATGGCTGAATAATACTCCATGTATAAGTATGCCACATTTCGTTTATCCATTCAGCATTACATAAATATTTGAGTTTCCACTTTTTCGTGACTGAACATGCTATTATGAACATTTTACAGGTTTTTGTATGGACATATGCTTTCATTTCTCTTGGGTATACACCTAAGTGTAGAATTACTGGGTCATATGTTAACTCTATGTTTAAAATTTTGAGGTACTTCTAGGCTGTTTTCCAAGTGGCTGCTACATCTTACTTTTTACCAGCAATGTCCGAGGGCTCCAATTTCTCCATGTCTGCACCAGTACTTTGTTATTGCCTATTTTTTTTTTCCATCCTAGTGTGAAGTGGTATTTCATGGAGGTTTTCACTTGCATTACCCCAACAACTAGTAATATTGAGCATCTTTTCATGTGCTTCTTACTCATCTGAATATCTTTTTTTGAGAAATAGCTAGTCAAATCTTTTGCCCATTTTTAAATTGGGTCATTTATCTTTTATTATTGAATTGTAATCATTCCTTGCATATTCTAGGTATTAAGCTTTTATTTGATATATGATTTGCAAATATTTTCTCCCATTCTGTGGGTTGTCTTTTCACTTTCTTCATTGTATCCTTTGAGGTACAAAAGTTTTTAATTTTGACAGAGGCCAATTTATCTATTTTTTTCTTTTGTTGCTTGTATTCTTGGAGCTATACCTAAGAAACCATTGCCTAATCCAAGATCACAAAATTTACACCTAGGTTTTTTTCCTCACTCTTCTATATTTTAGCTATTACATTTAGGTCTTTGATTAATTTTCTGGTAATTCTTCCAAATGTTATGAGGTAAGGGTACAATTTCATTCTTTTGTCTATAAATATATAGTTGTACCAGCACTGTTCATTGAAAAGACTATTCTTGGGACACCTGGGTGGCTCAGTTGGTTGGGCAGCTGCCTTCGGCTCAGGTCATGATCCTGGCGTCTTGGGATCGAGTCCCACATCAGGCTCCTTGCTCAGCGGGGAGCCTGCTTCTCCCACTGCCTCTGCCTGCCATTCTGTCTGCCTGTGCTCGCTCTCTCCCCCGCCCTCTCTCTGATAAATAAATAAAATCTTTAAAAAAAAAAAAAAAGAAAAAAGAAAAGACTATTCTTTCTCCATTGAATTGTCTTAGCACCTTTGTCAAAAATCAGTTGACCAGGGGCGCCTGGGTGGCTCAGTGGGTTAAGCCGCTGCCTTTGGCTCGGGTCATGATCTCAGGGTCCTGGGATTGAGTCCCGCGTCGGGCTCTCTGCTCAGCAGGGAGCCTGCTTCTCTCTCTCTCTCTCTCTCTCTCTGCCAGCCTCTCTACCTACCTGTGATCTCTCTCTGTCAAATAAATAAATAAAATCTTAAAAAAAAAAAATCAGTTGACCATAGGGCGCCTGGGTCTCTGATCAGCAGGGAGCCTGCTTTCCCTTCCCCCTCTGCCTGCCTCTCTGCCTACTTGTGATCTCTCTCTCTATCAAATAAATAAAATAAAATAAAATAAAATAAAATAAATCAGTTGACCATAAGTATAAGAATATAAGGGCTGATTCCTGGACTCTCAATTCTATTCTGTTAATCAGTCAGGGAAACAGAACCAGTAGGACATTACATCTCTCTATACATAATAATATCCACATGTCTACTTATATATGTATATACGTATATAGATACACACTACATACAGAGATGTATATGTGCAAACCCCCACACATACATACAGACATACAAAGAGTGAGAGAGATTGCTGTATTACAAAGAATCAGCCTATGTGATTGTGGTCAGTCTGAAATGCATACAGTGGCTGTCAGGAATGGCAGGTACAAGCTGAAGTTGTCCACAGGCAAAATCTCCTCTTTCGGGAAGCCTGAGCTCTGCTCCTGAGGCCTTCCAATTGATTGGATCAGGCCCACCAGATTATCTAAGATAATCTTCCTTTTCCTAAAGTAAACTGATTATAGACTTTAGTCACACTTACAAAATACCTTCACAGCAACACCTAGATTAGAGTTTGATTGAAACACAGGACTGGGGCCTGACCCACAAAACTGACCATCATGATCTATGTCTCGCTTTCTGACAGCAGCACCACACTTGATCACTGTAGCCTTGTGATTGGTTTTGAAATAAGGAGGTGTGAGTCTTCTAACTTCATTCTTTTTTTTTTTTTTTTTTTTTTTTTGCCCCAAGATTACTTTGGCTATCCTGGGTCCTTTGCATTTCCATGTGAACTAAGATTTGGCTTGTCAATTCCTGCACCCACCTTCATTTGTATATATTACAATAAACTGATAAATCAGTAACTTTGAAATCTACTCCAGGCAACCCATTGTGCTCTGCTTTGTGTCTCAGGATCATTTCATGGATTTACCATCTTCTGCCAGTCACAGTACCTTCTCCCCACCAGTGTGAGAGACTGAGATGCAGAGGCCTCATGGGAATATATAGATAAATAGGACACCCAGTGAGCAATTTCAATTCTCAAATACCATAATGTAAAAAGTACTCTCTCCTGACTGAAACAGAGAAAAGTAGCATGTTCCACATTGGTTACTTGATGGGGTTATTGTTGACAAAACAAATGTTTTCACCTTCTTCTAGAGGGGCAGGCTTAATGCATTTTCAAAATCAATTTATTTAGTTACCCATAAGCCTCTTTTGAGACTTTACAAAGCCTCCAGCCCAGTGAATTCACTTGTGTCTGAAGAGATAAATAAGCACAGTTTTTGCCCTTGGAAGTGTGGTCACTATCAGAACAAATATAAGCAGCCAAAATGAAGAAACCAGGAGGCAATCTATCTTGCCCTTTTGCCAATGGCACATTTTTTACCCAAGGATCAAATGTGCATTCCCTGGGGCGCCTGGGTGGCTCAGTGGGTTAAAGTCTCTGCCTTCAGCTCAGGTCATGATCCCAGTGTCCTGGGATTGAGCCCCGCATTGGGCTCTCTGCTCAGCAGGGAGCCTGCTTCCTCCTCTCCTCACTGCCTGCCTCTCTGCCTACTTGTGATCTCTGTCTGTCAAATAAATAAATAAAATCTTAAAAAAAAAAAAAAGTGCATTCCCATCCCCACTGACTGGACCATTTTCTGGTCATTCCTACATGGTTGACTTTTTCCAAGGCAAACCAGGCTGGGGAAGAGCGATTGTGTCTCCTGCTCCTTCCAGACACTAGGGTAAGTGAAAGTTCCAGGGGTCTTTGCCACCTCCCCTCCTCTGAGCTAAGCTGTTTGATTTTATGGAAAGGTTCCTCTGCACTCTGGCAACCTGAAGTGATTGGAGAAACAACGTGTTTTGTTAAGAACCAGTTAATAGCCACTTGCCTAGAAAAATACCCAATTAGCAATTGGCCTTTTTGAGGCTTACTCTGAGGGTTCCTCACCTTTGCTCTTCATTGGCTTTGAGAATTCTTAAGGGATGGAGCTAAAAGCTCTTTGGAGATCGAAGAAATAGGGCTGCATTTTATAAAGAGGCTTTGTCTCTTCTTTTCTTTTTCTTATTCAATAGTCAGATCCCTGAGAAAGAGAGAGGACACCGAGGAGAGGACTGAGAAGCGAAGTTTTCTCTCCTGCTCAAATCTGCACCCACAGCTGATGGGGCCTGAGAAAGAAGGCGGTCCTTGAGTTTTCACTGAAGGCTTTATGCACTGTGTGGGGGACATTGCAGTCCTTTACGCCATGTTGAATGGGTGAGCAGAATCAGTTTTTAAAGACCACGTGAAAATACATCCTCTGTAGAATACGCCAAAATCTGCTGAATAATATTTATCACGATTATGCATTTCAGTGTAAAAGGACAGTTTGTTTTCCAAAATAAAGGTGGTCTGGATGTTCATGCTGATTTTTCTAGAGATTCTCACACCAATGAGGCAGAACGTGGCGCCCGACCACCCCACCCCAGGCCAGTTTAAAATCAGCATGAATGCTGCGTAATCTAACGACAGGATTGATCCAGGTCAGGTATTAAGGGCTAAAATGGATTAAACAAAAGACGTTCCCCTTGTAACAAGAAGGAAAAACTTCAAAGGTGGGATTTGTTCTTGTTATGACAAAGGAAGTGGATTTACAAACTGCCTTGGGGCACACCCCTCTGTGACTTTCAATTTGCTATTCTTGGTAGGGGGAAGCTTTCTCCTCTTCTTCTACCAGCCCCCTCAAGCTCCTGGAGTCCCCCCAGGGATAAGAACTTCTGGTTAAAAGGATCAGATGGGGAATGCTTTTTCCTGTTTGTTTTTGAAGACCAGGCACCCCCGCATCTCCCCATCAAATGACACTCCTGTTCAGGCACCTCCCAGATCCCCATCACTCACCCGTAACAGTGACAATGAGCAAGTAAAACGGGGAGTGCCATTTAGAACCCTTCAACAGAGCAGACAGACTGAACTCTCTGTTGTGGTGCTTGCATTTGGCATGAAAATCCCTGAAGAGAGAAATGCAAACAAGAAACAGGGCATCCTAAAGGGTTAAAGATAACTCTACTGAGAGGAACTAACATGCCTCACCACATACATAAACATAATTTATCTTCTAGGAATTCAAAGCAGGATGTAGTTTTTAGTAAGATATGTACATATATACATTCACATACATATGTATCCATATTCTATGTATTGATCAATTACTGACTTAAATCACCTTAAAATACATAAAACTTCTCTAGGATAAAAATCCTACCAATGCCCGGATGTTGATTTCAATTATGTTTATAATAATATTACTCAAATATATATGAATGTAAAACTAGTTATGAACTCCTTTTCTTGCAGTTCTTATAAAAACTAAAGTATGTGCAGTAATTATAAATGGCAAAAACAGTAAAATTCAAATTAACAACATTAAATTAATGTAAAATACAATGTTTTCTTAAAATTGAATTACCATTTACGACATGATTTTGGAGCAGCCTGCCCTCCCGTGTTCTGTTGAGTCTGCCACACCAGTACAGCTATTGGAACTCCTGGAAAGCTTTTTTCAAACGAAATACCATGACATCATTTGACCCTTATTTGCATATTCCTTCTGTCAATAATTGTTATCATTATGATCTCTTCAACTGTAATGTATATTGTTTCATTTTTCTGATGCAACTATAAAAACCTAATATGTGATTTATATATTGAATTTGCCTGTATTCTTTACTCATTAGTCTGAAATAGCGAAGGTACTTCTGGGCTCCAATGATGCTACAGTCACAGACATTGGTGCTGAAATTCCACAACGGGATTCTATTATATGTCATCTGGATGATCCAGAATATGATTTTGTGACATTTTTCAGAGATAGTTTTCTGCATAAAGTCAGCAACTTTCTATAGACAATGGAATGTCCTCTGAGAATATGTCCTTGGCCCTCAATTTAAGGATTCTAAATTAATCTCACAAGTTAAACACTGTCTTTGTCCCCAGAACTCATTCTCTTGCTACAGGACTGGGCACCTGAATTAGAGAACAAAAATATTCTTCTTTTATTATGAAGCAAGAGTGCAGGTCCCAATTAAATAACTTGTCTTCCTTATCTAGTGAATAACTATTTCCCCACTAATAAATATAAAACCAGGTGCTTCTCCTTAAGGACCTTACAATCTACTTGAGATAAGACACAAATGTAAGAAAATTTTAATATTTGAACATATTCAGAATTTGCTTATGAAGCATCAACATTTCTTGGTTAACACACAAAGTTTAAATTAGGCTTTGGAAACATGTGTCATTTACATTTGAATACTTAATTAAACTTCATATTGTGATCTTCTGTGCAGTGAAAAATGCAGCATCTGGAAGATGCCAACAGTGGTTTTTTTTTTTTTTTTTAAAGATTTTATTTATTTATTTGACAGAGAGAGATCACAAGTAGACAGAGAGGCAGGCAGAGAGAGAGGGAAGCAGGCTCCCCGCTGAGCAGAGAGCCCGATGTGGGACTCGATCCCAGGACCCTGAGATCATGACCTGAGCTGAAGGCAGCGGCTTAACCCACTGAGCCACCCAGGCGCCCGCCATCAGTGGTTTGAAACGTAGAAACCTGGTAGCATTTGGACTTCGACTTCTTGATTTTTTTTTTTTTTAAGATTTTATTTATTTATTTGACAGACAGAGATCACAAGTAGGCGGGGAGGCAGGCAGAGAGAGAGAGAAGCAGCCTCCCTGCTGAGCAGAGAGCCCAAAGCAGGGCTTGATCCCAGGACCCTGAGATCATGACCTGAGCCGAAGGCTCACTGAGCCACCAAGGTGCCCCATGGGCTTAGACTTCTTAAGAAACATTTGTGTCATTAGAATGACCTTGAAAGTTGTGATCAAAATAGTCAAACAAAGCCAGAAGAAATCTCCACAGTTGAACTGGGTATTTTTTTAAATCTGAAAAAGTTGTAAGGTCGTAAGAGATAAAATGTATATGGAAAGAACACACACTTCTGGTAAGCTTAAAGATCTTTGGAATTAGGGAGAAAAGGGCTCCCTGGGTGGCGGTCAGTTAAGCATTCAACTTTTGATTTCCACTCAGGTCATGATCTCAGGGTTGTGAGATCGAGCCTGCTTAAGATTCTCTCTCCCCCTCCCTCTGCTCTTCACCCTTCCTCCCTCTCTCCCTCTTTAAAAAAGAAAAAAAAAAAGGAATTAGGGAGAAAAGAAATTTACATACAATTAAGAGCCCAAAATATGTCAAATATAATCTAGTGATTTCCCCAGCAGGGTGTATGTTCGGACTCTACAACTATAGAACAATTAGGTAATTCGTAATTGGAACATAGAACAATGGCCTATCTGGGACCACCCATTTGGAGGGGTTTAATGTAGTGACTATAAAGCAGAAACAGCACATTCTATCTGGGCTGCTGATAAGATGCCGCACTTGGTTGGACCTGGAACCTCTGGTTGTTATGCAAACTTAATCCTTAACGTGGCTTTTAGCTAACTCAAGTCTTTCAATCTGGGAAAACAGCATGAAATGTGGAAGTGGTAAGAGGCTCAAACTTGTAGTTTCAATAGATTCGAGTGGAAGGATAGCTGCATATTTGGTATATATTACTACTTGTAATACTTGAAAGAATCTGTTCTCCTCGAGTAACTGATGAGCCTTCTAATTCCTATACTAAAATGTGTAGAGTCAGTAATTGATTTAGACTCATGATTTTAAATTGAAATCAAACTAAGGTTATCAGTATCATTGGACTGTTTAAGAGAGCTTATCAATGACCATATATGAATTTCACTTAATGGATTTATAAGAATAATATGAGTACTTGGGAAGTTTGCTCAATCAAACAATTAAAGGACCTTAAATGAAAATCAGGGGGTCCCCTGGATGGCTCAGTCAGTTGAGCATCTGCCTTTGGCTCAGGTCATGATCTCAGGGTCCTGGGATCAAGCTCCATGCATGGCAGGATCCCTGCTCCACGGGGTGCGCTCCCTCTGACCCTCCTCCCTCTGTGCGCTCTCACTCCTTCTCTCTCAAATAAATAAATAATAAATAAATAAATAAATCTTTAAAAATAAATAAATAAAAGAAAATCAAGTGCATAAATTAATAAATGTAATTGAAAGTATTCTAAGATATTTAATTTATTAAATAAGTTTATTCAAAGGGCCAACTTAAAAAGTGATTATTCAAATTTGCTAGGCTAATAAAAAGAAATCCACACTTAATTTATAAAATAAAAGTACTTCTTTTACTCTATCATCAAATGAAAATACAAGAACATTGTTATCTTAATCACCTTTATAATTACAGCATTAACTATGTTATGTTTCATTTTTCTGATGCAGTTGTAAACTAAGGATGTTTGGGGTCTTCCTGGAAACGTGAAGACATTCCCTGTTGCCTCCCCTACCATCACCACTACCACCCGCAGTGTGATCTCACTGGGGTCATAGGGAAAGGCAGTGTTTGTCTGGCCAAATCTTAAATGATGTAATGCACCGCAGGCTGAGTGCTGTACCGTGAAGTGAGAAATGTGGAGTCTGCTCCTTCCCAAACTGTTCACTACTCCTTCCCAATACACCCCTCTCCCCATTTCCATTACAATCCATGGCTCACTTAAAGCAAGGGAGACAGAGCTCTCCGGAGCTTCCTCACACGGGAAGACTCTATTTGGGTGAAAGCTATTGCTGAGTACTGAACTATGCCCCACCCCCTCCAAATTCTTATTTTGAAACCCTAACCCTTGAGGTGAAGCTGTTGGGAGATGGTGCCTCAGGGAGGTGATAAGGGTTAGATGAGTTCAGGAGGCTAGACCTCTCATGATGGGGTTTGCATGCTTGTTAGAAGAGACATTGGAAAGAAGTTTTCTCTCTCTCCCTTTCTCTTTCTCTCTTTCTCCCCCAAGTGAGGTCACAGTGAGGAAGCAGCATCTCTGAGCTAGGAAGAGAGTCCTCACTGGAGGACGCCATCACTGGTACCTTGATCCTGGTCTTCCCAGCCTCCAGAACTGTGAGAGGTAAATTCCTGTTGTTTAAGCCACTCAATCCATGGCATTTTGTTATAGCAGCCTGAGAAGTCTAAGACAGTTATACCCAAGGAATAACCCTTCTGATTAATCAAGATAGAAAAGTAAGATATCAATTGCATCCACGATTAATCTTTCTAATTAGCAATTTCAATAATGACTGAAGGACTCAGGGGTAATAAAGGCCCTACATACCTTTTTCTACAGTGTGCCATTTAATGGCTCATTTCTAAACCTACTCCAGGATTGAAGTCATCTAAACAGTTTAATAATAAAGAGGGATGTTTTCCAGATTAAACCAAAGAGAAGTTTCATAGTTACTGAGGGAACTATATGGTAAATGGTAATGATGACCCCAATTTTTTTATTCCTCTCTATCCATGCCCTTTGTCACATGTCTTTGCCCTCCAGAATGAGCGGGATAGCCTTATGTTAATGCCCTGTACCATGACACCGGGCTTAGCCATATGGCTTGCCTTGGTTACTGTCACTTAGAAGATAGGATGCAAGCAGGGGCTTGACATGGGCTTGAGTATCATGTTGGCTTTCCTTAGCACTTCTGGCAATACCATGGGAAAGTGCCGGAAACTGGACAAGGACTGAGTCACACCAGTTACACCAGCCTACATCAACCTACAGCCCATATAACCACACACATGGTAGCAAGCCCAACCAAGTTCGGCAGAGCAACCCAGCTAACTTCCAGATGGCCTCAGAAGCATGATCTAGAAACACAAAGGAACGCAGACGGCAAACGTGGAAAACATGCTCTACCTCATCATTCCCACTAGTGAAGGCAATGGCTCATATTTCTTTTCATACCCTGACTGAAAACCTTTCAGAAAGTTGAAGCTGGTGTAAGTTTAAATAACTATGAAGCTATTTGGGCTCTGACTTGCAGAAGTGGCTTTAAGATGTATTTATCAAACAAAAAAAAAATGATAGCCTTCAATTTTTCCAATTTTCCAGGTTACTGAAGGTACCCCTCCCATAAGGATAATCCCGTGTTCGTTCTGCCTAAACTCATTTTCTACATGAAGTAATTATCAGTCTGTCAGAAACACAGCCATGTTCTCACCCTGTACCCTGGCAAACAAGTGTGTCCTCATCATTACAGGATCTGTGAGATGTCAGTAATGATGTGTCTTTCAGGGGCTGGCGGAGGGACACATCCCAACAATGTGTTACTTCTAAAGGTGATTCTTTCTTATCTAAATTGGGCCTAACTGAACCCAGAAGTACAATGCCTGATGAACATTCTTCTCTGCTCCCTACATAAGAGAGAAGAAAGCCTAATAGATCTCTCACATATCTAATTCCTGTAGCTTGGATCCCAGTAATGAAATGAGAAAGAAGTCCCCTGAATCATTTCTAATCTGCGCCTTTTCTCAGAGGAAAGGTCCCCAAGGAGTTAATGTCATGTCACCAACTAATTAGATCTCCATTGCTTAGCAAGAATTCTATACCAAAGACACAGTAATTCTATTAGAAAATGAAACCACAATATTGTACAGTTCTAAGGCTACTAAAATGGTATTTAATTATCCAGGTAATGTAATTATGCAATCAGTTCTAATCTGAGATCAAGAAGAAAAGTTCTTGGTGGGTTTTTTGTGTGTGAGAGAGGTTTTGTGAAAGGGCCATGCAATTAATATGACACACTTAATTACTGAAATGTAAAGTTATCTTTGCAAGAATATATCCCCATCCAAGCATGTATGCTACATTAGCTGCTTAGATCTCTGCCATTACTAATGTATTTGTGACTTCTTATCTTATAATGACCTATGGTAATAATTAGCCCCGTGACAGAACAAAGACCTTAGCACTGTATTGCAAAGCTCAGTTCTTGTATCATTCCCTAGAACAACAGAGAAACAATAAGGACTCAGAAAAGAGTTGAGATTTCCTTAAATGTTAACAAAATGTTTAAAACATCTATCTAAATCCTGAAAATCCACCTGAAGCACACATTTTCAAATATGTGCCTTACTGTAAGAAGAGAAAAAAAAAACAAACATAAGGGATAAATTAAATGGGTTTACATGTGCCAACAAATTACATTCTTCTCTTATACTCTATAATCCCTTAAAAATACAACTTCAAAAAATTCCTTAAATAGTAGACTTGATTCTTAGGGCTAATACTGCTCTGTTTTACCATGATCGTTATTTAAATTTAGGGGTTTTTTTCAGGCATGCCTCTATTACCTAAACAAGGTTCTCTATGTGTTTTATTTCACTTGACTGTCTTCTTTAAGAGTATTGGTGTTTGCTCTCTGGCGCCCTGAGAAAGAGAGAGCATAGTAGCCTAGAGAAACAGGTGGCACAGACAAGAACGTATCTGCCAATATGTTCCCCTTTTGCTAAGTCTTCCTTTTCCTATCTTGAACTGTGAAACTTTCCAAAATCCCCCATCATCAGTTTGAAAATTAAGTGAGCCTACTAAAAATTTCCCTTCAAGTCAGAAACTCCTCTTCTGTGTTGTTTCTTCTTACTTGTTTATCCCTTTGGCCAATAGCTGTGCAGATGATTTTGTTTCCCAGCATGGGTAGAAGCTTGATGTGTGGTTGTTATTATTTAACGTTGTTTGAAATCTTGCTCCTGGAGGGTGAACATTCGAGATAAGTGAGCTGGAAGCGTAGGGGAAGCATGTGTCATTCGCTGATGGGCGAGCCCACAGATTCAGTGACTGAGATGGGACCAGAATGCATTTTCTTTATAGTCAGGAGAGGAATTCGCTGGCAGAGTGGTTGGGGATGAATTCGTTTTCTATTGCTGTGAAACAATTTACCACACAGTGGTTTCAGACAACACAAATTTGTTAGCTCCTAATTTCTGTAGATCAGGATCCACCGGGCTAAAATCACAGTCAGCCGAGGCTGTCTTTCTCACCCGGCCCAAGGTCCTCTCGTTCACAGAATCCATTTCCTTGTGGTTGTAGGACTGAGATCCCCAATTTCCTGCTTGCTGTTGGCTGGGGACCACTCTCAGTTCCTACTGGCTGAATACAGGGCCTGAGGCCCCCATGGGCAGTTCCCAGCCAGGATGGTTTTCTTTCCTCTGGGCCAGCAAAAGCACATCTCTCTGCTTTCCCCTTCTGTGACCGGCCGGAGAAAGCTCTGACTTTAAAGCACAATATGGTTGGTAAGACCCATTTGGATGATCTCCCTATCTTAGGGTCAATTGATATGGAAAGGTAATTTACATCTGCAAAATCCCTTCAGAGTAATACCTATATTAGTGTTAGATTGAATATCTGGGGGAAGGGGTATTATTACACCAATGGCTGAAAGTTGGGGACCATCTTAGAATTCTGCCCACTGAGAGAGACGCGTCAGAACCTCAGTCTATTCTTTGAAATTGCTGTGGCACCTAAAACTTTCTCATAACAGAGTCATTCCTTTGGGCTTAAGCTTTATATCTCTAAGAGTCCAGTAAACCAATGACTACACCTATTATATTCTGTAATACCACTGTGGAACACCTGCCATTTGCCAGATACTATATAGTACCTTATTTAAGCTCAGCAACCCTGTGAGACAAGTGTCATTATCCCTACTTTATAAATGGGGAAGTTGAGTGGGTCGAGGGGTTGGGGTAACTGGGTGATGGCTATTAAGGAGGGCACATGATGCGATGAGCATTGGGTGTTATATACAACTCATAATTACTGAATCCTACATCTGAAACTAATGATGTACTTACTATATGTTGGCTAATTGAATTTAAATTTTAAAAAAGACATGTATATTTTCACATTAAAAAAACCATCAAAGGAAATTGGGAAGCTGAGAGTCAATGAGATAAAGAAACTTGCACAGAGTCACACAACTATTCATTCATAGTTGGGACTGGTGTACAAATTCAAGGCTGTCTGACACAAAGTGATGGTTTTTCCCATCATGCTACTCCACCTCTCTGTATCTCTCAGAGTTCTGACAGAAAACAAATATCATATACTCAAACAGGGGCTTAATTAAAGGATTCTTCGTAGAGGTGTGGGCTAGGTTAAGGGAATTGACAAGAGAAGGAAGCACCTGGAGACTAGAAGAAGGAGGAATCCATGACCACCTGTGGGCCTGAAGAGACAAGGAGAGGGAATAGAGATAACAGCAGCTAGGGAAAGTACTAGCTAGGGAGGAACCCAGGTGTTGGCAAAACCTGGCCCTTGATAAAGAATTTACCTTTATTTCTACCTCCAATCTCTCAATATTAGTTTCCATTGGGCAAACCCAACTGGAAGACAGAGGACAAGAGAGCACAGGTGATGTAATCCACTGGATCAGCATCCCAGGGCAGTGAGCAGGGCAGTGTGGGCTGGCTCTAGAGAGGGAAATGGAGAATGGAAATGGAGAAATAACCAGAATAAGCCCCAAAATGCCAAATACGCCTACATGGGCAAGACATGGCAAACTTTTTGAGGCCAAAGTTTCTATCTTACAATTTTTTATCTCCATATAATTTACAGAGACAAATATTTGATTAATACTTAGCAGCAGTTAGTGTCTTGACAAGTATATCAGTTTGCTAGGGGTGCCATAACAAGATACCACAGACTGGATGGTCTACACAGCAGAAATTAATTTCTTACAGCTCTAGAGGCCAGAAGTCCAACACCAAGGTTTTGGCAGGTATGGTTTCCTATGAGGCCTCTCTCCTAGGCTTGCAGATGGCCACTTTCTCACTCTGGCCTCACAAGTCTCTTTAGGTGTGTGCCCCCTACCCCCTTCCATGTCTCTGTGTGTCCAAATCTCCTCTTCTCATAAGGACACCAGTCAGATCAGAACACGGCCCACCCTAAGGACTTCAATTTAACTTAAGCACCTCTTCAAAGGCTCTATCTCCAACTCTAACTGCATTCGGAAGTACTGGGGGTTAAGGCTTCAACATACGAATTTTTGAGGGACACAATTCATCCCATAACAACGTTGGTTTACAAGAATAATCTCGAGTTAAAAGAAAATGTTAAAAGCAAGAAGGACTTGGAGGGGAGAGAGAGGAAGGAAATGTTCAGGTTTTTGGCCCAATGGGATACTTCTGGAATATGCATTGTTCTAATAAGCTCTCCCTGTCTATTGGCAATCTTCAGGTAGTAGGGAGATAGGGATGAGGGAGACCAGACCTCCTGAAGAAGGACCCTAACGGGGAAAGGATGTTCATTTTATAATTTTGCCTGGTGATGCACTAACGGGACCCTACAGTAATGCAGAACAAGCATTTAAACTAGGTTTCCTAAAACAGAAATGCCTTCAGACATAGGTGAGTTCAGAAATAATTAAATTTAAATGGTTTCAGACCCACTTGTGATCATGCAAAATAGAATCAAGTATCCTAGCAGTGGCTTGCAACCCTGGCTATGTATCAGACTCTACTAGGAATTTCAAAAATTATAAACATAAAGACTTGGGCACCATCCCTGGAGATTCTTATAGAGTAAGCCTGGAGTGGGGTCTTGAATATTTTTAAAGCTCCTGAGATGATTCTAGTGTCTAGCCAGAGTTGAGAAACACTGGCAAGTTTTTACATAGAGGAGTTGTCTGAATGTGCAACTTAACACGGGGGAATTGATCTCTAAGAACTCAGTGAGCAATAAAAATTTTAAAAGTCTTGGAAGTTTGGGGGCACCTGGGTACCTCAGTTGGTTAAGCATCTGACTCTTGGTTTCCGCTCAGGTCTCCATCTCAGGGTCATTGATTCAGGCCCCACATAGGCCTCCATGCTGGGTGTGGAGTGGACTTAAAAAAAAAAAAACAGTATAGAGTGTGATGATTTCTTTTACTCTGCCACACGATGTGCATGAACTCTAGAGCACATGTGACCAGGAGAGCGAAGCCAGGAATCCATTTCCTTTTGATTGCCATCTGCCTCTTGGAGGGCCCATTGCCACTCCAAGTGTGAGAAGCTAGCGTTTAAAATATGTATTTTTGTACCTCAGAGTTCTAACAGCACAACTTCATCTGGTGCTCATCCCAGGAAATTGTAATTCCTGTTCCAGTTCTAGGGGAGAGACCGGCTGGGATGAGCTTATTCAGTTATCGGTGTGTGAGTATCCAACATGGCCCCTCTCAGGAGATGTTTTAAGGATTGATTTTTGAGTGTCTGCAATGTTCTCCTTAAATGCTGAGTTTAGTGCCGAATCTCTGTGTAAGATACGATTCTACTAAATTAATTTCACATGCTCTGCAAAGAAGAGCATCATTAAATCGATTTAAAAGGAGTATTCTAAACCATTTTATTCCTTCAACATTACATTAGTATTTAGTAAGTGCCTACTGCATTTACAGACTACATGAACAAAACACAAATTCCCTGCCCCAACAGAGGTTACAGTCTAGTTGTGAAGAGACAGGGTAAGAACATACTGAATATGAGGTGGTGGTAAGTGCCGTGGTTTAGGAAGGGAAACAAACCACGAAGAGCTGACTGAGGAGTGGTCCAAAAGGTAGAAGGAAAATGGGAAGAGTGTGACCTTCTGGTAGCCAAGTATACAAATGTTTTAGGGAGGGGGCGCTTGGGTGGGGCAATGGGTGAAGAGACCAGCTCTAGGTTTCGGCTCAGGTCATGATCTCAGGTTGGTGGGACGGAGCCCCTGCTTGTCTCTCATTCCTTCTCCCTCTGCCCCTCCCCCCACACTTACGCATGCACACGAGCATTCTCTCTCTAAAATAAATAAATAAAAATACATCCTAAAAAAATATTTTAGGGAGGAAAGAGCGACCAACTGGATCAGGTGATCCTGCTAGACAAATAACATGAGTACTGGGAACTGTCACTGGATCTGGCAATGTGAAGGTCATGGTGACCTTGACAAAGGCAATTCTGAATAGGCAGCCATGATGATTTAAGTGGGCTCAAGGAAAATGAGGGGAGCTGGGAACTCTGAGTATAGACAACTCTGTAGGGGAAATTTGCTTTTAAAATGTTCTGTTTAAATTCAAAGCTGAGGCAAACACCATAGATGAGATACTACGTGAGGCAAGAAGGTAGGTCAGTCCACCTCTTCTAAAGGGATTGGCTAATTCAGAACCCAGGCAGTCTGACTTTGTGTCCCTTCTTCCCTTTTGGTGACTTCCCTAATAATACTTTCCCCTTCAGGATGGAATGATCTCTGCCTTCAAACTCTGCTAGGTAGCTGTCACTCTCAGAAGTACAAAGCAGGGAGGTCAAGCTTTTCCAATGACTCCTCATGGAAGTCATGACTCCTCAAATCCAGTGTCATCTGCAGCTGCCCACAGGGCTTCTAGGTAATACTTGGTCCACCAACGCAGGTCTTAAGTGTTTCTTGAAAAAGGAAAACCAAAATGAACCTAAATACGTAGAGGAGCAAGCTCTAGAGTGTCTTGCCTGAGCAACAGGGAGGAGGAAGCAGGCCTCATCTCTCCTCCTCAGAGAAGCCATGATGCTTTCAGGCCTCAAAGAATGCCTCAATTTATACAATGCACTGCTACAGCATTAAGCCTGAATGGCATTTGGTGGCAGATAAAGTCTCTCTGTGTCACACAGCAGAGAGCTGTGTGGCCAGATCTTGTTTAGAATTACATTTAAAACCTGGAAATCAAATGACATGTGCAGATAACTTCTGTGGTAAACCCCAAACCAGTTATGCTTCAGGTTAAGCCTCTGCATTTCTAAACAAATGCTTTTATTCTCTCCAGGCCAATACTGGGACCTTCCTGCCAGCAATATCAAATGGCAAGAGGCTGAATGTACCCTCTGTGTGAGCTTAAAGGAAAAACAGCCAAAGGAGGCAATGCCTCTCTGCTGAGAAAATCTCCATCTCTGATACATCTCCTCCACAGACGTATCAAACTGGCTCATTCCCTTTTGGCTTCTTGAATTATTTCCTAATCTCTAAAATTTTTAAAAACAAACAAACAAACTAACTAACTAAAGAAACCTAAAAATGTCCCATCACTCCATAAAAATAGAATTCTTCATTTTCTAAATCCCTTTTCTTTATCCCTCTCACTTGAACAGATCCCTCCTGGTCATCGAATGGCAGACTCTCCCTCTATCTTATTTCTCAACATCTCAGGGTATGAACCCACGAGGTACATTGACAGACCCTCTAGTTGTCTAAGGCAAGAAAATAATCCAATCCTGGCAACAAAAATAGAAAAGGGACAAATTCGTTTGTGTTTTTTAATCCTCATTTTATCACCAAGTCCTACCAGGAATGCACTGTTTTAAGCAAGCTTAGAGGATATGCCCGTGATGTTGGTGGGGCCTGTGCTAATGTGTGTGCCTCATGAACAAATCCCTTTACCTCAGGAAAGAGCTCTGGCCTTCCTTTTTACCTCCCAATAAAGAAATCTATTCAGCTGGGTGCATGTGCTTATGGTCACTTCAGGCATGAGAAGAAGCCGTGCAGCACCTACAGCTTCTATCTAAGCTCAGAGCTTGTAAACGGGTAGCTAAGATTTTCTGCTTCACATGCTCCCCCAACACAACATCTGATGCACAAAGAAGGATAGGCTCGGACACTGAGCACATTTCAGTCTGTTGGGGCCGGGACATACCATTTGTGGAAGGCCACTAGTCATCACTTTATTACTTTAGAAGTAAGAGAAGGATCTTTTTTTTTCTCTTTAGGTAAAAAATGTTGTAGTAGAATCTCTTTCTAAAAGAGTCATTTAAATATTACTGGTCACGTCACATTGTAGTTGTTTGGAAATAATTATATCCATATCACAGACAGTAAATAATAGATGTGCGTTCACTAACATTTTATTCATGTTCTGTTTTAATATGGCAAACTTAGAAGTAATTTAATCTCCCAGTAAATTGAAGTGGTGGGGGGTTCTTCACACAGAAGACTGCAAGTTATTAATTCTGGGCAGTCTTCATCTTGTACAATTAGTCACTGTTTGCAGCTGGAAATGTTTTATTAATTTTCCATAGCAGTTGATTTTCCACAGTTTTCTCAGTTTAAATTAAGCAGTAAGAGCTGCTGTTTCTTCTTAAATAAATTTTCTTTCCACAAAAATACATGCCTCTGGCTATGTCAATTTTCCCATTTGATTAAAGTGCCAGCAGGCAATTAATAACTTAATGCATTTTAAAGTACTTTTGGAAAAAGTAATTTGAATAGCCAAACTTGTGTATTTGAATGGATTGTTGCAGAAGATTTAATAGGCATTTGAAAATCCTAGAACCTTGGAAAGGACAAATGTGGCCCAGCAACCACGTCTGGGAGACTGTGAGGCGATCTTCATAAAAAGCCCATAGCTGGTACTCACACTGCGGGGGGTGGGGGGATTGGGGGAAGTACAGGTGACTACCCTTTTCCAGGAGGCCGATGAAAGAAAGGCAACTTCAAATGGTCTTCATGGGAATATATAGAAGACTCTAGACTGTGATGTGTGGTCTGAGTGGGAAGCCATTTAAGAAGCAACGAGACAGCATGGATGAACATGGAAGACATGATGCTAAGAGGAAGAAGCCAGGCACAAAAGGACAAATACTGTGTGATTCCACTTACATGAGGTGCGGATTGTAGTCAAATGCATAGCAACAGAACGTAGAATAGTGGTTTCCAGTGACTGGGGAGGAGGGAATGGGGAGTCAGTGTTTAAAAGGTACAAGAGAACAAATCAACGAAACTAGGAGCTGGTTCTTTGAAAGAATTAATAAAATTGATAAACCCCTGGCCAGACTTATCAAAAAGAAAAGAGAAAGGACCCAAATAAATAAAATCATGAATGAAAGAGGAGAGATCACAACTAACACCAAAGAAATACAAACTATTATAAGAACATACTATGAGCAACTCTACGGCAATAAATTTGACAATCTGGAAGAAATGGATGCATTCCTAGAAACATATAAACTACCACAACTGAACCATGAAGAAATAGAAAGCCTGAACAGACCCATAACCAGTAAGGAGATTGAAACAGTCATTAAAAATCTCCAAACAAACAAAAGCCCAGGGCCAGACGGCTTCCCGGGGGAATTCTACCAAACATTTAAAGAAGAACTAATCCCTATTCTCCTGAAACTGTTCCAAAAAATAGAAATGGAAGGAAAACTTCCAAACTCATTTTATGAGGCCAGCATCACCTTGATCCCAAAACCAGACAAGGATCCCACCAAAAAAGAGAGCTATAGACCGATATCCTTGATGAACACAGATGCGAAAATACTCAACAAAATACTAGCCAATAGGATTCAACAGTACATTAAAAAGATTATTCACCACGACCAAGTGGGATTTATTCCAGGGCTGCAAGGTTGGTTCAACATCTGCAAATCAGTCAATGTGATACAACACATTAATAAAAGAAAGAACAAGAACCATATGATACTCTCAATAGATGCTGAAAAAGCATTTGACAAAGTACAACATCCCTTCCTGATCAAAACTCTTCAAAGTGTAGGGATAGAGGGCACATACCTCAATATCATCAAAGCCATCTATGAAAAACCCACCGCAAATATCATTCTCAATGGCGAAAAACTGAAAGCTTTTCCGCTAAGGTCAGGAACACGGCAGGGATGTCCATTATCACCACTGCTATTCAACATCGTACTAGAGGTCCTAGCCTCAGCAATCAGACAACAAAAGGAAATTAAAGGCATCCAAATCGGCAAAGAAGAAGTCAAATTATCACTCTTTGCTGATGATATGATACTATATGTGGAAAACCCAAAAGACTCCACTCCAAAACTGCTAGAACTTATACAGGAATTCAGTAAAGTGTCAGGATATAAAATCAATGCACAGAAATCAGTTGCATTTCTCTACACCAACAGCAAGACAGAAGAAAGAGATATTAAGGAGTCAATCCCATTTACAATTGCATCCAAAACCATAAGATACCTAGGAATAAACCTAACCAAAGAGACACAGAATCTATACTCAGAAAAAACTATAAAGTACTCATGAAAGAAATTGAGGAAGACACAAAGAAATGGAAAAATGTTCCATGCTCCTGGATTGGAAGAATAAATATTGTGAAAATGTCTATGCTACCTAAAGCAATCTACACATTTAATGCAATTCCTATCAAAGTACCATCCATCTTTTTCAAAGAAATGGAACAAATAATTCTAAAATTTATATGGAACCAGAAAAGACCTCGAATAGCCAAAGGGATATTGAAAAAGAAAGCCAACGTTGGTGGCATCACAATTCCGGACTTCAAGCTCTATTACAAAGCTGTCATCATCAAGACAGCATGGTACTGGCACAAAAACAGACACATAGATCAATGGAACAGAATAGAGAGCCCAGAAATAGACCCTCAAATCTATGGTCAACTAATCTTCGACAAAGCAGGAAAGAATGTCCAATGGAAAAAAGACAGCCTTTTCAATAAATGGTGCTGGGAAAATTGGACAGCCACATGCAGAAAAATGAAATTGGACCATTTCCTTACACCACACACAAAAATAGACTCAAAATGGATGAAGGACCTCAATGTACGAAAGGAATCCATCAAAATCCTTGAGGAGAACACGGGCAGCAACCTCTTCGACCTCTGCCGCAGCAACATCTTCCTAGGAACAACGCAAAAGGCAAGGGAAGCAAGGGAAAAAATGAACTACTGGGATTTCATCAAGATCAAAAGCTTTTTCACAGCAAAGGAAACAGTTAACAAAATCAAAAGACAACTGACAGAATGGGAGAAGATATTTGCAAACGACATATCAGATAAAGGACTAGTGTCCAGAATCTATAAAGAACTTAGCAAACTCAACACCCAAAGAACAAATAATCCAATCAAGAAATGGGCAGAAGACATGAACAGACATTTCTGCAAAGAAGACATCCAGATGGCAAACAGACACATGAAAAAGTGCTCCATATCACTCGGCATCAGGGAAATACAAATCAAAACCACAATGAGATACCACCTCACACCAGTCAGAATGGCTAAAATCAACAAGTCAGGAAATGACAGATGCTGGCGAGGATGCGGAGAAAGGGGAACCCTCCTCCACTGTTGGTGGGAATGCAAGCTGGTGCAGCCACTCTGGAAAACAGCATGGAGGTTCCTCAAAATATTGAAAATAGAACTGCCCTATGACCCAGCAATTGCACTATTGGGTATTTATCCTGAAGATACAAACGTAGTGATCTAAAGGGGCACGTGCACCCGAATGTTTATAGCAGCAATGTCCACAATAGCCAAACTATGGAAAGAACCTAGATGTCCATCAACAGATGAATGGATCAAGAAGATGTGGTATATATACACAATGGAATACTATGCAGCCATCAAAAGAAATGAAATCTTGCCATTTGCAACAACATGGATGGAACTAGAGCGTATCATGCTTAGCGAAATAAGTCAAGCAGAGAAAGACAACTATCATATGATCTCCCTGATATGAGGAAGTGGTGATGCAACATGGAGGCTTAAGTGGGTAGAAGAATAAATGAAACAAGATGGGATTGGGAGGGAGACAAACCATAAGTGACTCTTAATCTCACAAAACAAACTGAGGGTTGCCGGGGGGAGGGGGTTTGGGAGAAGGGGGTGGGATTATGGACATTGGGGAGGGTATGTGATTTGGTGAGTGCTGTGAAGTGTGTAAACCTGGTGATTCACAGACCTGTACCCCTGGGGATAAAAATATATGTTTATAAAAAATAAAAAATTTAAAAAAAAAAGGTACAAGAGTTTCTGTTAGGGGTGATGAAAAAGTTCTAAAGATAGATAGTGGAGATGACTGTACAACATGAGATTCTACTTTTTTTTTTTTAATAAATTCACTTTCTTTTATTCATTTTATTTGTCAGAGAGAGAGAGGGTACTAGCAGGGGAAACGGCAGGCAGAACAGGACTCCATCCCAGGACCCTGAGATCATGATCTGAGCCCAAGGCAGTCACTTAAACGACTGAGTCACCCAGGAGTCCCAACATGAGAGTCTACTTAATGCCACTGAATTATATACCCATAAAGGATTAGAAGGGTCAATTTTATGTATTTATTATTTGCCATAATTAAAAAAGAAATAGCAATGTGGCTTCTTCCCATGCTCAAGGTGTAGAAGCAAGGACAGGGTAGGTCCTCCAATGCAAAATTCCCCATTTCCTTGGGTATTAGGGTAGAAGCCATGACTAGCTATGCTGATAACACAGGAGCCAAAATTGTGAATCTTACCTCTGGGAAGTGGGGTCAAGGGATGGCCAGACAGAATTCCAGCTGCTGGTGTGGGTGACACGGTGATGGCCATAGTCAAGAAAGGCAAATCAGGGGCGCCTGGGTGGCTCAGTGGGTTAAAGCCTCTGTCTTCAGCTCAGGTCACGATCCCAGGGTCCTGGGATTGAGCCCCACATCGGGCTCTCTGCTCAGCGGGGAGCCTGCTTCCTCCTCTCTCTCTCTGCCTGCCTCTCTGCCTACCTGTGATCTCTGTCAAATAAATAAATAAAATCTTTTTTTTTTAAAGATTTTATTCATTTATTTGACAGAGAGAGATTACAAGTAGGCAGAGAGGCAGGCAGAGAGAGAGAGGAGGAAGCAGGCTCCCTGGTGAGCAGAGAGCCCGATGCGGGACTCGATCCCAGGACCCTGAGATCAATCTTTAAAAAAAAAAAAAAAAAAAGAAAGGCAAATCAGAGCTCACAAAGAAGGTTCAGCGAACAATCATAATTCAATTGGTCATTGAATTCAAAAGCAATTCAATTCGGGGCGCCTGGGTGGCTCAGTGGCTTAGGCCGCTGCCTTCGGCTCAGGTCATGATCTCAGGGTCCTGAGATCGAGGCCCGCATCGGGCTCTCTGCTCAGTGGGGAGCCTGCTTCCTCCTCTCTCTCTGCCTGCCTCTCTGCCTGCTTGTGATCTCTCTCTGTCAAATAAATAAATAGAAAAATCTTTAAAAAAAAAAAAAGCAATTCAATTGAAAAGTCATCCTGGAGAAAGATGGCATATTCCTTTATGTAGACCATTACTAAGATACCACAGTACGCAATAAGAAACAGTAAAGGTGAGATGAAAGTTTCTGCCATCAAAAAGCCCATTACAAAGGTATGTGTAGACTTGTGGCCCACAGTGTGGGCCACAATGCTGACAACATTGCATGATTCTCCAGCATATTTGTTAAGAAACAAAAAACAAACCTACCCCATTAAAAATTATGATGCCTCCTAAAAGGTAACGAGGACATTCAGAGCTAATTTGGTTCTCTTTTTAAAGAAAACATGCATTAAAAAAGGAAAACATGCTGTGGTTATCTATAACTAGAGGGGCACCTGTTTGACAGTGAGGTCTCTAACTGACCTCCGTTTACCTGACGAAGGTTAGCAGACACTACACTGGATCTTAGGTATATTGGCCAAGGCTCAGGAAAAGCTGAAAGCTCAGTCCTGTAGCTATGTGTGTGCCTTCTGCTCCCACAGGTTTGTTGTATGCCTCCTGAGAATCAGTTAGGATTGTTCCCAAACCTGTTTAGACCGGGTTATTTTTAATTATGCAACTTAATTAAACATTATATAAGCTGATGAAATGTGAGCTCACGAAGAAGGCAGTCGTTGTTTCTATGAAAACCAACTTGGATGCCTTAGCAAAACTCAATAAAGGTGAGTCTTAAAAAAATAGTGTAGATGTACTAGGTTTGAACAAAGTAAAGTTTATAAAAATGGAAAAGGATTCAGAACATGGGTTGCTTTACAGATGCCTTTAACATTTTCATTTCACTTGAATGAAACCAAAACTAGAACCCATGGATGAGGGCCCCTGGATGTATTCTAGGCCTACATTACTAGAAACCAGCAGACGCAGGGACAACAGTAAGGCCTTGTCTCCCATCCAACCATGTAAGATAAGATAGCATTCATGGAACTTTCAGGTATCCAGGGCAGGGAACCAATAGTGACAATGGCAATAGTCATTGTCAGGACAAAGCCAACAGATTGGTAGCAGCTGCTTAGGTCCCGTGTCAAGAAGTATTCTGAAGTTACCTCTGGACTCAGGAAGCAGGAGTGTAAGGAATCAACAATGTTTTCCAGGGGCATGAAAGAGAAACAGAAAGAAAAAAGTGCCTCATGTTCACGATGACTGATCCAGAAAAAGAAAAATGAGTACAAATTAAAAACCAGAACTTCTAACTGCTAGTGATTTTTGTAACTCTTTGCCAGAACCAAGCCCAAGTGTACTTTTATTCTCATAAAATGGCACGTGTCCTCCAAAGCACCCGTCTTGTTTCAACCCTAGAACCCCTTCCTCATGATCTGAATGAGATACATTTGCCTTCCAGATGAGGAAACGAGGTCCCACCAATCTGCTGACCTGCTCCAGGACTCTCCACTGGAGAACAAGATCCTATTCACTAATCTTCCTAAAGAAATATCAACCACGTTGACAACTGTGTTAGATTCTTTTTGAAAAGCCCATTTTTAGGGGCTAGGGAGCTTACACTTCAATCATCCACCTGCTTAAAGAAAATGTAAACTTCTTTTTTAAAATGTTTCAAAGAATGACATCTTGTGTCTGAGGATGGTGTTGGATTGTTTTCCTCACACTGAGCTGTCATGTTCCTGACACTCCTAATGTGGATACAGAGTCACATGCATGATCTCAGGAGAGAAAGGAACGGTGATTCGTGTGAATACCGGTTTTTCACAGATCTAAAAGGGTGATGTGTTCCCGCTGAGGGCTTCGGTTCACTTAGTGCAGAAGAAATGGCAGCTGAGTTGCATTGACTTAAAAAAGAAAAAAAAAAGGTATTGAGATAATAGGATTAATGCTAGCACCAGCTATTGCTAAGAACCAAAAGGTCAGTTTGATGTTTGCTATGTTTATTATTAAACATCGGGACATTAGAATGGATTCCTCTTTTGGAGAACTGCTGAGAGGAAGAGGGGGCATTTAAAACTGATAAATCATTTGCCCCTTCAGAAAACACCTTTAATTTAGTCTTTTTTTTCATTTTTAAATTTCTTTAGTCACCAAATTCAGTTGTATTTGTTGTTGTTGTTGTTGTCATTGTCATTGTTTTGTAGATTTTTGTGCAAAAGTGGTCTACTAGATATACCTTGGTATATCAATAAGTTTCTGAGTTCTAGGTCTCTGAGAAAATCTGTCTCAGCTTTCCCCACCTAAAAAAAAGAAAAATTGTATCACTTGGTAACAGAAACCTGATGTGTATGGCCAAAACCAAAACCCCCGAAATAAACAAACAACAACAACAACAACAAAAGAAGGTTAAATAAGATAGAGATGTCTTTTTTTCTCACATGAAAGAAGTCAAAGGAAAGCAATCCAGGGCTAGCATAGCAGCTCAATGGTCATAAAGGACAAGGTGCCCTCCAGCTTGATGCTCTGCTATTATTTATGTGCCATTTCATGTTTCAACAAGGCTTCTCAGGTCCAGATATCATGTCCACCTTCTAAGCAGAAGGAAGAATCAAATAAGAGTATACCTCCTCCCTTTGAGGACACGTCTCCCAAATTATACATGACATTTCTTTTTACATGTCATTGGCTATCTTTCAATCATTTGCCACATCCAGCTACAAGGAAGATTGAGGAACATATTCTTTTGACTAGATGGCAATGTGTATAACTAAAAATTAGAATTTTCTGTTACTGGGGCACATGGGTCTGACTCTTCATTTCAGCTCTGGTCATGATCTCAGGGTTGTGAGATAGAGCCCTGCATTGGGCTACTAGGTGTAGAACCTACTTAAGGTTCTCTCCCTCTGCCCCTCCCCCACTCTGCTTCTCTCAAAACAAAAAAGAAGAAGAAGGAAAAGAGGAAGAAGAATTTTCTGTTACTAAATAAGAAGGATAGAACAACCACTAAAAAAATGATATTTTTTGAAAATGATATTTTGAGAAAGAAGAAAATAGAATTATATAAAATGCTCAATTAAACCAAAAGAAAGAAAAAGAGTGAAACACAAAAATAGCAACAATAAATAGAAAAGAAGGGCAATAGAAAACAGTAATGACTATAACGGATATTAATCCAACCATATCAATAACCACTTTGAATGTCAGAGGTCTAAATATACCAATTAAAAGGCAGAGTTTGTCAGAGTAGATCAAAAAACATGATCCAACAATATGTTGTCCACAAGAAACCCACTTAAAAATTTTTTTTTACATATTTTATTTATTTATTTATTTGACAGAGAGATCACAAGAAGGCAGAGAGGCAGACAGAGAGAGAGGAAGGGAAGCAGGCTCCCCGCTAGGCAGAGATCCTGATGCGGGCCTCAATTTCAGGACCCTGGGACCAAGACCCAAGCCGAAAGCAGAGGCCTTAACCTACTGAGCCACCCAGGTGCCCCAAGAAACCCACTTTAAATATAAAGATGTATCATATATTTAAAAACAGTATCATTGGGGCGCTTGGGTGGCTCAGTGAGTTGGGTGTCTGCCTTCGGCTCAGGTCATGATCCCAATGTCCTGGGATGAAGCCCCACATTGGGCACCCTGCTCAGCAGGAAGTCTGCCTCTCCCTCTTCCTCTGTTCCTCCTCTCAGATTGTGCTCACTCTCTCTCAAATGAATAAGTAAAATCTTTTTTAAAATTAAAAAAATAAAACAACACCATTCACATCAGCATCCCCCAAAATGAAATACTTAGGTATGAATCTAACAAAATATGTAGAAGGTTTATATGAAGGAAACTACAAAACCTTTTTTTTTTTTTAAGATTTTATCTATTTATTTGAGAGATAGATTGAGAGGAGAGAGCATGAGAAGGGAGAGGTCAGAGGGAGAAGCAGATACACTGCCGAGGAAGGAGCCCCATGTGGGACTAGATCCTGGGATTCTAGGATCATGACCTGAGCTGAAGGCTGCTGCCTAAGCAACATAGCCACCCAAGCGCCCCGAAAACTACAAAACTCTGATGAGCAAAACCAAGGAACTAAGTAAATGGAGAGCTATTCCATATTCAAATAAGACTCAATATTGTCAAGATAGAAGGACTCAATACTGTCAAGACATCAATTATTACAACTTGATCTATAGATTCGCTGCAATCCCAACCAAAATCTTGGCAACTTATGGATATTGATAAACTAATGCTGAAGTTTATACAAAGGGGCAAAAGACCCAGAATCAACATAATATTAAAGGAGAAGAACAAAGAGGGTTAACGCTACCCAACTTGAAGATTTACCAATAAAGCTACTATATATCTTCTTCTTAAACTATAATCAAGACAGTGAAATAAATCAATACAGCAGAATAGAGAGTCTAGAAACAGACCCACATAAATATAGTCACCTGGTCTTTGACAAAGTGGCAAAGGTAATACAATGGAGTAAGGACACTCTCTTCAATAAATGATGCAGGAATAACTAGACAACCACAGGCAAGAAAACGAATCTAGACACAGACCTTACACCCTTCAAAAAATTAACTCAAAATGGATCACCAACATAAATATAGTGTCAAAGTATAAAACTTCTAGAAGATAACATAGGAGAAAACCTGGATAACTTTGGGTATGATTATGTCTTTTTAGATACAATGCAAAGACATAATCCATGAAAGAAATTGTTAATAATGGGACACCGGGGTGGCTCAGTGGGTTAAGCCTCTGCCTTTGGTTCAGGTCATGATCTCAGGGTCCTGGCATTGAGCCCCGCATCGTACTCTCTGCTCAGCAGGGAGCCTGCTCCCCCCCACCCCGCCTGCCTCTCTGCATACTTGTGATTTTTGTGTCAAATAAATAAATAAAATATTAAAAAAAGAAATAGTTAATAAGCTGGATGTGTACTGAAATTTAAAAGTTTTGCTCCATGGAAGACAGTTCAAGAGAATGCGAAGACAAACTACAGACTGGGTGAAAATGTTTGCAAAAGACCCATTCTATGAAAGGACCGTTATTCAAAATACAAAGAACTTCTACAACCCAAAAGTAAGAAAACAAACCACCCAATTAAAAAATGGCCCACAGATCCTAACAGACACCTCACCAAAGAAGATATGCAATGGCAAATAAGTACATTAAAAATGTTCCACATTCTGTATCATCAGGGCAATGCAAATTAAAACACTAAGATACCTCTACACATGTCTTAGAACAGCCAAAATCAAGAACACTGACACCAAGTTCTGGTGAGGCTGTGGGTCAACAGAAACTCTCAGAACACCATTAGTGGGAATTCAAAATGGCATGGCCACTCTGGAAGAGTTTGGTGTTCTCTTACAAAACTAAACATACTCTTACCATATGGTCTGACAATCATGTTCCTTAATAGTTACCCAAAGGATCTGAAAACTGTACATGGATGTTTATAGCAGCTTTACTCATAATTGCTAAAACTTGGAAGCAATGAAGATGTCTTTCAGTAAGTACATGGATAAATAAACTGTGGTCCATCCAAACAATGGATTATCACTGGGCATCAAAGAGAAATGAGCTACCAAGCCATGAAAAAGACCTGTAGAAACCTTTAGTGCATATTGTTCAGTGAAAGCAGCCAGTCTGAAAAGGCTACATACTGTATAATTTCAACTATATAACATTCTGGGAAAAGGCAAAACTATGAAGACAAGAAAAAGATCAGTGGTTGCCAGGGGTGGGCAAAGATGAGTAGGCAGAGCACAGAGGATTTTTAGGGCAGTGAAAATACTCTGTATGATATTATAATGATGAATATATGTTATTTTATACTTGTTCAAACCCAAAGAATTTATATTATCAAGACTGAACCCTAAGGTAAGCTATGGACTTTGGGTGATTATGGTGTGTCAATGTAGGTTCATCGTTGGTAAAAAATGTACCACTCTGGTCAGTGATAACGGGGAATGTGATGCGTGGGAAGGGGGCAGGAAGTATAGGGGTAATCTCTCTACTTTCCTCTCAGTGTTGTTGTAAACCTAAAACTTCTCTGAACAACTTGTTTTAATTAAAAAAAAATAAGAAGAATAAAGAGAAAACAAAAATTGGAATTAAGTCACATTCTTGCCCTCAAAGGAGCATGATAATCTGTGAAGACAATTTTAGGGAAAGCAACTTCTGTGCTTCAAAATTTCCTTTTTGATACTATGGGAATACTGATAAAGGGGGGATGGATTCTTGGAGGGGTGCAGTCTGAGTTTCTTTGCTAGAGTTTTGTTCCTAGGGTACTAATGCTGCCATCACCACTATCACATCCCCAGCAGACGTGAAATGTTTTGTCTGTTTCAAGGAGGTGGGTTTAGAACACTCTGGCAAGTTTTATCTTATGGTGCTCCCAAACTTTCCCTTCTCACACTCACAATCCCCAGAAAATTTCTAAATGAACAATCAGTTATCTCTCATCTTTCAACACTAAAAAGATAACAAAATAATACAAATTATATCTACTTGTTGAAAAGTTTAGAAAGAAAGTCACTATAGATAAAATGTGGAATTTAGGAGGGTTGCCATTTCTTTTTGCCGTCCCTAAAGTTTGTGTTGGTTTCCATCATTTTTAGGATATTCTCCTCTCCTTCCTTCATTTCTTTCTTCCCCTTCATTTTTTTTCTTCCTAAAATTCTCACAAAAGAGATTCATCAGAATTGGTGTACAATTCCCAACAAACCCCAAATCTCAATCTCGAAATCCCTGGTTCTTGGATTGCTGATACAACAGAATGCCCTGGTCTTTGGGCAGCAAGAGACATCTGTCTGCTGGAGGTTCTGGCACCAGGCCTCCCATCCAGACATCCTCCAATGCCTCTGTCCCTATCCCAGAGCCAGCCAAGGGTATTTTGAGGAGAACATCTCCCTTCTGCCTTTCTTAAGGGTTTTTTTTTTTCCTGCCGCCTTGTGCCTCTGCCCGATCCCCCTGAGCTCACTTGCATTGATTCATGAAAATCATCAATATCTAAGCTTTTTTCTTTATTCCACTGCTTGCAAATATTAAGCATGGGGTAACTTTTCTGAAAAGTTAAATGGAAAAGGTGAGTTAACAGGCCATTGGATGTATCTGTGCTCTTTACTCTTGGCTGAGGGAAAGAGCATCCTAAGCAATAATTTTAAATCCTTTTCAATGAGTACCTTGAAGCAATGAAAGGAGTAAAAAAAGCAAGCTCGGTGGAGAGCATTAGGCAATTATCATTAAAAATTATTTAAGCTTAAATAACTAAAATAATTTATTCTATAAAATCATATGAAGTAGTGGAAAGGATTCTGCATGGTCAATTTGCTTTCTCATGTAGCAGCTGAAGAGGTAAGCAAAAATGTTGAATTCTAAAAGTCTCAACTTAGTGAATTAATAGAGATTTGCAGGTGGCATTAAATACCCAAAGATGATGATGAGTCATTGCTGCAAATGGATTGGCAAATGGGATTAAATGATTTCCAGTGATACAAAAACCAAATGAAATGAAAACATTGAGTTCCGCACAAATGATGACCTTCTCTGCCACTTCTACCATAAAATGAACACTTTTCCCCTATTTACAGAGAATCACTAGAGAACAGTGGTTAAGAACATGGTCTTAGGAGACAGACCACCTGAGTCTGAATTCTAGTTCTGCAACTTCAAGTTATCAGTCCTCGGGTATGTCAACAAAACACCGTGTACCTTGGTTTCCTCATCTGTAAAATAGGGCAGTGTGTGAGTGCTCATGTAAGAGCTTTGAGTGGGGCCCAGCACTATGTGTTAGCTACTTCTATCTGTTACGCATGCCTTCTTTGGTTGTTGGGTAGCTGTGTCTTTGCTCCAGGTCTCTTTGGGATTGTGAGCTGTGGAGGAACTTTGTCCTTCAGCCTGCATGCTGTGGTGGTCCTCACAGTGGTATGCTCATATCCCATTATTCCTCACCGTCCTTGGAATGTGGAGGAAATCGTGCGTGTTTATGCCGGGGGAGGAAGAACATCTTCTCATCTTACCCCCACTGCTTAGGATGTTCCTGCCTGTGTGAAGGGAGCCAGTGGCCACCTGTTCCTCCCCTCAAGACTCTACCAACAAAGATTTATTGAGCACCTTTTATGGGCCAGCCCTGGTGAGGAGCTAACTGAGACTGACAGGCACGGCAAACAGAGGAAGAAGGAACAAGGGCCATGAGAGCCCCTGGGATGCACCAACTGGGCTTTGGAGGGATCAGCAAAGATGCCATGCAGAAGGTGACATATTTAATTAAATGTTAAAGAATTGATAGGATTCTCCAGATAGACAAGAAGGGATGAGGTAGACGAAATCAAGCACTAAAATGCCCAGAATGTGACTAGTTTGAGGAGTAGTAGGTAGGTCACGTCTTATGGATCATATCCTGGTATTGGGCTAACCGTCTGGCAAGGATGTGGCTAGTCCATATGGCCTCTTTCTAGGTAAGAGGACAGAGTTAGTTCAAGCTTGGTGAGTGGGCCAGACTGAATCAGTACCTAATGCTCCCAGGCTAGGCTTCTATGCTTTAGTTCTACAATCTAGCTCCCACAGCTTTGTTACAACATGCTGTTGACCTTCTCCTTAAGAACTGCATGTAACTCCACTCTCTAAATCCTCTGAAACTGCGTCTCAAGTTGGGGTTCTCAGACCACCTACATCAGAATCATATAGAGTGTATTTAAAAATGCAGATTTCAACCAGAGGTCCAAGATGGCAGCATAGGAAATTCCTGAACTCACCTCCTTCTGTGGCATAAAAATAGACACATTGATCAGTGAAAGAGAATAGAGACCCCAGAAATAAATCCATGCATATATGGTCAATTAATTTACAACAAAGGAGGCAAGAACATACAATGGGGAAAGGATGGTCTTCTCAATAAATGGGGTTGGTTAAACTGAACAGCCACATGTGAAAAAATGAAACTGAACTATTAACCCTACATCATACATAAAAATGAACTTAATCTGGGTTAAAAACTTGAGGGAAGACCAGACACCATAAAACCCCTAGAAGAATTCATAGGTGTTAAGCTCCTTATCATCAATCTTCGTGATGATTTTTAAAATCTGTCTCCAAATGAAATGGAAACAAAAGCAAAAATAAACGAGTGGGATCATATGAAACTAAAAATCTTCTACAAAGCCAAGGAAACCATTAACAGAAAGAAAAGGCAACTTATTGAATAGGAGAAAATAATATATGTGATAACCTGATAAGGGGTTAATATCTAAAGCACATAAAGAACTTACACAACTCAATAGCAAAACCCAAACAATTTGATTTAAAAATGGGCAGAGGATCTGAATAGATGTTTTTCAAAGAAGACATACAGATGGCCAATAAGCACATGAAAAGATGCTCAACATCACTCATCAACAGGAAAATACAAATAAAATCACAATGAGATATCATTTCCCATCTGTCAGAATGGCTATTATCAAAAAGACAAGAAATAAAGTGTTGGTGAGGATGTGATGAAAAGGGAACCCTCACGTGCAGTTGCTGGGAATATAAACTGGGGCAGCCACTATGGGAAACAGTATGGGGTTTTCTTAAAAAATTAAAAATAGAACTACGAACCGGTCCAATTCCACCTCTGGGTATTTATCTGAAGAAAACAAAAGCACTAATCCAAAAAGATACATGCACAGTTATGTTCATTGTAGCATTATTTATAACAGCCAAGATTCGGAAACAACCTAAGTGCCCATTGACGAATGAGTGAATAAAGAAAATGTGGTACACACACACACACACACACACACAGAAATACTTCTCAGTCCTAAAAAAGAACAAAATATAGGGACATCTGGGTGGCTCAGTCCATTAAGTGTCTGCTTTCAGCTCAGTTCATGATTCCAGTGTTCGGGAATCGAGCCCGGCATCGGGCTCCCTGCTCAGTGGGGAGCCTGTTTCTCCCTCTCCCTCTGCCACTCCCCCTGCTTGTGCGCTCTCTATCAAATAAATACAATCTTAAAAAAAAAAATTTATTTGTGACACTATAGATGGACCTTGAGGGTATTATGCTAAGTGAAATACATCAGACAGAGAAAAACGAATGCCATATGATTTCATTTACATACAGATTCTAAAAAACAAAACAAATGAACAGACAAAGCTAAACTAAATTCATTGATATAGAGAACAGACTATGGTGGTCAGAGGGAAGGGGGGGTTGGAAGACAATTGAAATGGGAGAAAGGGATCTACAGGTACAAATGCCCAGTTATAAAATAAGTAAGTCTTGGGGAGGTAATGTACATTATGGTGACTATAGTTAACAGTATCATACTGCACATTTCAAAAGTTGCCAAGACAGTAAATCTTAAAAATTCTTATCACAAGAAAAAATTTTTTTGTAACTTTGTATGGTGACAGACAGTAACTAGGCTTATGGTGATGATAGTTCCATAGTGTGTATAAACATTGAGTCCTGTTGTACGCTGAAACTAATATAATGTTACATGTCAATTACACCTCCATTAAAATATTGTTTTAAATGCAGATTTCCACCCCTTACCACCTCTGTGAAATCAAATGCACTGAGATGAGCGCTAGAAATCTTCATCTGTAATAAGGAAAGGGCCAAGGTCGAAATACACTGTTAAAAGCCTATTTCCTGGTTAATTCTGATGAACTTTACAATAGGAGAACCACTGCCATAGGGCCTCATAGAGAGCCCAGCATATTGTTTATATTCAATAAAACTTGCAGACATAGTGCGTCAGCAGGAGGGGAATGTGGTAGAGACAGGGCAGGGCAGAGGAATGGAAAGATCCTCCGTAGGACCACGGGCAGCTGCTTCCACTAAAAAGAGGACTGAGGTCCTGTGGTCGGGAGGGACAAGGATACATGGGCCATTGGGAGTCTTCTCTCCAATGCAGAGTAGGTGAAACCCTTGACTCAGAGACCTCTTCTGCTGCTTGTCCCACCTCCCTTCCCTGCTCTTGCTTTCCACAACAGAGCTTTTCCTCAGGGCAGGCTAACCATCCCTTCACCTTTGTGGCTCCTGAGAGCACATGGCCCTGGTGGCTATAGGCTCAAACTCTCTTGTGGTTAGCTATACCCTGCTTCCCCAGACGTTCCCCTGCTCTTTGAAAAAAAGGAAAAATGTATTTCTTCAGATCTCCCCAGACCAGCGGATAAATCAGCCAGAATTTTTAATAGGCGACAGATGAATATATCACAAATGCCAGGTGATAGACTAGTAAGCCATGGACCTTCCAAAGCCTTGGTTTTTGACCTTGGCTGCATCTTGGAATCGCCTGGGGAGCTTTTTAAAAGAACTGCCTGGTCTCACACCCTATTGGTCTGGAGTACGTCATGAGTTTTGGGGATTTAGAGAAGCTTCTCAGGGCATTCTGATGTGCATCAGAGTTAAGAACAACTGCTCCAGCAACATCATCATTTGAGAAATTCTAGAGTCTTCAAACATTCTGCCGAGTCAGTCCATTAAAGTGTAGTTGGAAGCAAGGGGTCATCAAACCATATCACGCTGATCCTGGGACAAATTAAAGGAAACTCAACAAAACACACGCTCAAGACCTTGCTAAATTGTCTCTAGAAACAGAAGGAGCTAGAGAAAACTGCCCTTACTAGGACACGTTTCAGGGACAGAACTGCGACAGGTTGGAAGGAATTCTCTGACAGTATAATGATTCAAACCCCAAAAGGCATGCTCTGAAGGGCAAACAAGAGTTACCATGCTGTCTTCTATGAAGAATGGGCTCAGTTAATGATAGGAGTTTCGTTTTGCTGGTTGGGAATTAGAACTTTGGGGTCAGAAGAAAAAAGGAAAAAAAGAGAAATTTGGGACCCGAGCTGAACCGTTGACACCAGCAGCCGGTGTTCCCAAACGTTCCCACCTGAAACCCTAAGGCTTTTTCTACATATCGAATAAAATTGTAAAGAATATCAGCTTGAATGAGGTCCACGTTATGAAGTCCTCTTGTCTCAATCTTGTACCTGCCTCCCTGTAGAAAACCTCTGGTCCAGGTCCTCTGTCTGCAAAGACAGGGGCATCCAGCCCAGTCTGTCATTTGGTAATGAAGAGGGAAGGTCAAAAGCATTGTTTTATTTTGAGACAACATTTTATTACAGCTATTGTAAAACCTCTAGCCAATTTCGATTTTTTAAACTGTGCAGTTATAACATATTTTTGCCATGATTCATTTTTTTTAAATCTTACTGATTCTGATACTTAAGCATTTTTTAAATTTTAGTTCCTTTTTTTTTTTTTTAAGTTAATCTTAAACTTTCTTAACAGATACAAAATGAAAGCACGGGTTACCTAAGAAGGAGTCTTGAGTAGAAAGAAGCATCTTTTTGGCAAGTAGTCCAATGACAAGGTAGTAAAGAGCTAAATTTCCCGGTGGAGGGGCATCAGAGAACTTGTAACTAACCGTCATCTGAAGTCAGCCTGGTACCTGGATGCAACCACACAGCTAATGCATTTTCAATTTCATGACCCATGTGTTTGGGTGGCTGCCAAAGGGGTGTCTTATCCTCACATATCATAAACTATTAAGTAACTGAATTTAACAGGCACTTTAAGCCAAGCCCTGGAGTAGGTCTTTGGCAGGTGTGGTCTCACGCCTCCAGGAACTTATAATCCTCATGGGGAGAGAAGACATTTTCCTATACTAAGCAGTTAGATACAAAACTGTATCTCAACATAGATGTTAGAACAGGTACCTATATTTTAACTCAGTCAGTTCACCTGCAAAATGGAATAATAATACTCACCCACAGGGTTGTTGCTGAGTGAAATAACTCTATGCCATTTGAATAAAATATTTAAGCCCCGAGCATACAGTAATAGCTCAAGAAATGTTTATTTCTTTTCCATCTATTCATCAAGGGAAGAGAGAACTTAAAGATCACCAAGACTTGTAGCTTCTTTTTTTTTTTTTTTAAGATTAATCTACTTATTGGCGGGGAGGCAGAGGGAGAGTTTTAAGCAGACTCTGTGCTAAGCGTTGAACATGGACCCCAACGCTGGACTCCATCTCATGACCCTGAGACCAAGACCTGAGCCAAAACCAAGAATTGGGCACTCAATTGACTGAGCCACCCAGGTGCCCCAGTATCTTCGTTTTATTTTATTTTATTTTTTAAAGATTTTATTTATTTGTCAGAGAGAGAGCAAGCGAGAGCGAGCACAGGCAGACAAAGTGGAAGGCAGAGTCAGAGGGAGAAACAGGCTCCCTGCGGAGCAAGGAGCCCGATGTGGGACTCGATCCCAGGACACTGGGATCATGACCTGAGCCGAAGGCAGCTGCTTAACCAACTGAGCCACCCAGGCGTCCCAGTATCTTCGTTTTAAAAGTAAAACTCAGAAAGGTAAAATGAACTGCCCAAAGTCACACAGTTTAAAAGAGGCAGAGCTAATAACCAAGGAAAGAAACTGTATTTCTCTTCGAATTTCTCAGAAAGCGATCGCCAGGGTTCTTCAAAATTCCACATAGCTCCCTAAAAGGAGTGCCCCAGAGCAATAACCTGGGGTCCTTTAAATGACAAAATACAAGTCCCCCATCTAGGTTTAAAGCCACAGTCATCTGTTTTCAGTTGAGAAAGCTGCTAATGGCTCTTACCATGCCTTTCCCAGTTGAAGCACAGAACCAAAACATTTGCAGCCTGAGGATTCCCTCCCACTGCTTGTAGATCAAACACAAACAGAAGCAGTGGGAGGCCGGGCCATCTCTAACTGAGAGAATCAATATCAATGAAACAGACAAAATCCCAAAATCTCAAAATAATGAAAACAAAGATATCCAAGTAATAAAATCTGCTAGAATCACAAAGACAACACAACTCCGATCTCAGCTGGCTCAAAGAAAGTGTCCATTAACAAGGGATTAACACAAGGGAAGTACACAACCAGTCAATAGGAAATGAAAACATTTCACACAGTCTAGTCGCATTTGAGCCCACCCTAGGATTATGGATGAGGGTGTGTTGAGACGGTGGTCCAGACCAGAGAAAGACAGTCTCCAGAAACCATCAACCAGATGCCAACTTAAACACCCCAAACTGGACTGAAAATTTGGGCTGACAAGCCAGCAGATAAGGCAAAACACTGGTTAACTGCCCTTAATTAGTCTTATACATTGCAATTTTCAAATGAAAATTTGAAAGAAAGTCTCCATTAAAAAGGGGATGGGGAGGAAAAAAAAAAACCCTCAAAAAACCCCCAAAAACTGTGGAATAAAATTTTATTAGCTTATTATAAAATAAGTAAAATGGCATTCCCATTCCCAGTATGAAGACAGCATGGGTACTTTTCAATATAAAATATTACAGTTTGGATGAAATAGAAGGCAAATATCAAAATTAAATATAGCTGACCAGTGCGCATAAATTAGTATAATAATTATATTCCTCTAATGGCTGTAACATTCTTAGCAGCCACGCAGTCCATAGAATGGACTCAAAAGTATGTTATTTGTATTATAAAATTCAAACATTTCTGCAAGGGTGAACATTTAAAGTAAAATGAATAATTGAGGAAAATGCTCTAACTACATTCACTTGATTAGCATATCTGTAACCAGTACATTGATTTCAGATAAAACAGATCTCATGTATTTGTGAATCATTAGCAATTCCAAGAAGGTTGTGAATTTAAAAAACTGCCTGGCCCCATGAGCACGCCAAACTCTGTAGTCTGAACTTAAAAATGTGAGTTGGACCCCTGGAAACTTGTTACAAAGAAAAGCAACAGAAAGGAACAGAGAAGAGGGAATAGCCAAAGTTTGAATCATTCACAGATGCTCAGCTATAGGTGTTCAGACTATTTTAATAGAAAACGAGCCCAATAATCATCAGTCTCTCATGGCTAAAGGGCCAGAGTTCACACATGACAGATCGGGACATGCCATCACACATTCAATCTGCAATAGGATAGATTATCTGAAAGTGGGACTGCCTCAAAAAGTCTGACTCGCCCCTAAGAGTTTCCCTATGATGGCCTCCAGGGTCACTATTCCAGAAGAAAGTCGTACTTATGATGGATTCTCCGGTTCCGTCCAGAGCTCAACCATCCCGGGTCAGTCTCAGCAGCTGCTGTCTGAAAAATCTTTCCTCCACATGTTTTATGTCTACACGTGTAGATATAAGCTCATGGAAGTCACTCATCTGTTTCCCAGTTACTAACATATTCCTCATTTCATCTACTAAGCATCCCATGTCTCCTAAGGAGAAAACATTTTTAGCAAAAACGTGAAGCTTAGTCCCCAAAGCTTATTCCTTAAATTCAAAGGATTTGAGGCAGGTCTTTGGGGCTATTAGAAAAGGCTTAGATAGAAGAGACAAGAGAAGTTTGGAATTGTTTTCTGTATCTAGCTGTTGGGAACATCTTTTCATGTAGATGCTCTCCTAACCTTTAAACACACACACACACACACACACACCGCTTAGCGAAGTGGCAAGGGTTTTGAAACTGGGTCACCCTAGAATCCAGTCTCGAAGTGACAGACAATATAGTTACTTGCCTAATTATTCTCTCCTTATCCTTGCTAAAAGAATCCCACTTTGGGATCTTTATTGAGATAAAAATGCAGTTTCCTGGACTTTGTGCAGACTGAGTAGCTGTGAAACATGTCCCGGCCATGAGATGACTGAATGCGGGTATGAATTCTGGAGAAACTTTTAATTGGGAAAGGTGGCCTCAGCTGGCAGGATTCTTGTCTCCCTGTCCTTTTTCCTTCTTCCTGCTAGTGTTCCAGCAGCCACATGGCAATGATGAATCCAAGGACAAAAGTCAACACACTGAATGGCGGAGTGGAAAGACAAAGAGCCTGGGTCCCTGGGAATTTCAGGCCAATGCAGTGACCCTAGACTGTCTCCCCATGACATCTTGCTGCATGAGCCAAACAAGCCACCAGCTGTCAGATACTCTACTATTTGCAGCCAGGCCACCTCGGAATGATAAATTGGTGTCTCTGCTTCATCTCCTTACCTGCAAAACGGGAGTGGAACCTTCACCAAGTGTCAAGATTTGCTGTAAAGCCTGGCTGGTAATTATATAATTCCTAGCCCAATGCTCACAGTAATAATTGGATGCTATCATGAGTATTTCTTTTTCTTTGGGAAAAGAGTCAAGCTTTCCCTGAGATAAGGACTATCTTCCGGGCAAGGTGCTGAGGTCATGCTGGGTAGAATCCGCTGACTGCACTCAGCTTTACAAGGACCCTTACCTTACTTAATAGGCAGCCTATACGCAGTCAATATCCAAAGACGGGGTCCCTCTGTCCTTAGTTTAGGAGATTTTTCTGGCTTATTGCTAATGCATACTAGCTATTTTTAACACTTGGAGAGCAAACTGTTGCTTTCTTTATAATGAAACCAAATCCCTTGGCTGCATTTCATTCCTAAGCAACAATCATACCAGCAAACTGTAAAATTAGCATCTAATAGCTCATTTCAATGAGAAACCAGAAAAACGTTCTTTGGGCACCACGGGTTTTTGCCTCCAAAGATAGCACTTCTTTTTTATTTCCTGAGTATGTGAAATTGCCCTAATTCTGATTTATTTAGTGTGATATGCATTTGGCTTCCTGGTTTCAATTTTGTGGCCAGAATGATCATTGTTGCTCTTTTTTTTTTTTAAGCCTGTATAAATTAGTTTTATTTGAAGCCTGTTGGTATGTTAGTCCGGCACAATCAATACAAGGGGCTTAAACATAAATCCTGTGTAATGATTTAGAGCATCCTCTGTGATGTACGTCCCAGCATCAAGACACTGGGCTGCAGCCCTTTCCCGGGCTCTTCCATTGCTTTGCTTCAACTTGGCTTAATAATATCAGCTAAGCAAATTGAGGATGCTGGTCAGTGGTGGTTGAGATTTGGTTAGGGCCAAACCAAACCAAACCAAAACACCAGTTTGCTAAGAGGCCTATTTGAGGAGTAATAACCAAAATAAATGGCCAAAATGAATCTTATGGTCTGTTAAGTAGGAGTTTTTCCATACCACAGAGATTTCAGTCCATTATTCAAAGGTATTTCAAATCTCTCAGTTGTGTGGAGAAAACTCTGTACCAGCTCTCTCCAACAGTAGCATAATGTGAACCACAAACGTGAAATATACACGTAATTTTAAGTTTTTTATTAGTCACGTTGAAATAAAAGTAAAAAGACCCAAGTAAAATGAATTGCAGTAGTATATTTTACTTAACCTCCATATATATATTCAAAGTACTATCATTGAACATACGATCAATAATAAAAATTACTAAGATATTTTTACATTCTTTCTTTGTATGAAATCCTTAAAAATCTGTGGTGTGTTTTACACTTACAAGCACGTCTTGGTTCAGAACAGCCGCATTTCAGGTGTTACATAGGCACACATGGCCAGGGCCTAACATATTCAATAGCTAAATTTTATATTTAGGTAACATTTTATATGCTGCCTTGACATCCTTGAACCTCATGGGGGCCCCCAAGTCCTAACTGTGAGTTCCCCTGCTTTTGCCACCCAGTGGGAAAGGCTCCCTACCCAGCTGGTTTCCCTAGCAGCCAGCTGTGTTCCACCTGGTCCTCAACCAAATGTCTCTGCAAGCCTATGGAATTATTCAAACAAGCCAATCACATCCTCCTCTGGGAAGCGGAAGTTACCTCACCCTCTTGTTACTACAAAGCTAGCCTCCCGTGGTCCCTGCTGCTACGAGGCTCCGCATGGCGCGTGGTGTCCCCCTCCCCCAGGCTGTGAGTGTATGGGACAAATACATTGCGGCCGATCTCCAGTTCTGTCCAGTCACGTATTCAGCTCTCCCTAGAACTCTAGGCCAGGACTCTCTCTCCCACCCCTGAAGCCGAGAAGAGGTGAGCAAAACAACAGCCTGCGTCTATACTTTTTATGAGAGCTTTCAAGTCAATTTTTCAAAAACATCTGGAGGAATCTGGACTCCTTTCTCAGCTTTTTGACATTTACATTGTCGGAAAAACCTTAGTCGTAACTTTGTAGTATGTTTCCTCACTTTGTTAATATTTTGGGCATTCCACGGTGCTAATGTTTAACTCAGCTTTGTAGCTGCTTATGCTTGGTTCTGTATTATTTTGTTGTATATTCTGATCTTTAGCACTTACGCTGAAGGGACTGATGAAATTATCATCATTAGACAAGAACATGAATTTCCTTCAGAGATAAACGCCTACTCTATGGCAAGTAGTTTAGTCTCAAAAGGATGACAAATTCCTGGCAAGCACACTGTCCAGCTCTTCCCCAACCTGAGGCAAGATCACTAAACCAGCTCTCCAGCTCAGAATGCTCTTGACATTGGAGATGAAATCTTCTTGTCACCTCTGGTCTAGAAAGCCTGAGCTATCCTTGAGCGTTCAGCATCCCCCGTCTATAAACAGCAATCAATGGGCTGCCTCCCCTTCCCCAACATACTACCTCCAAAGCATCTTTGGAATATATATCCCTCTTCACACACATCACACGCCCTTTCATCCAGGTTTCCAGTGTGTCTAAGGGGAGCCATTAGGTTTGTGTTCCAATGGGGCTCCCTGTCTCCAGGCCTCTACCTTCCCTCCATCCTCCACTGTGCAGCCCAGGTGGTCCAAAACTCAGAGTTCTCTTCTTCTCTTCTTCTACCAGGTAACCTCCAAATCCCTTAACCTGATAATCAAGACTGTTATCAGGCCCCAGTCTATCTTTTCATTTTGTTTTTTTTAAAGATTCTATTTATTAGAGAGCTAGAGAGAGAGTGAGCATGAGCGAGGGGGGGGGGGCAGAGGAAGAGGGGCAAGCAGGCTCCCTGTTGAGCAGGAGCCTCAAGACAATGCAAGGGAGGATCCCAGGACCCCGAGATCATGACCTGAGCCGAAGTGAGACGCTTAGTCAACTGAGCCCTACCTTTTCTTTTTAACCTTCTGCCACCTTTTCTTAGTTATTCCTACGCCAGATTATTTCCAGAAAAACCCAGGACCTTCATGCTATGGAATCTTTATGGAAGCTGCTCTCCACTGGGCTTGGACTGTCCCTAATTTCTCCCTGAAAAAAAAAAAAAAGGTAGAGAGATTGGATTGAACATATTAAAGGAAAACCACTCCTTGGAGTGTGGGACACTGCCTCGTAGAACACAAGTTCTCCCTCATAAGTCAAGCACAGACTACTCTGTCAGCCATGTTGGACATGAAAGATAGCCCTGAGTCCTCGGCTGCTCCCAGCCGATTTACTCATGTGATTAGCATTATCAGGATAAGGAGCTGTAAAGAAAAATTGTATCTATGAACACATCATAAAATAAAAATTATATTTCACTTCATTATAGTTCATCAAGGCTCAGCTTTGTGAGGACAGCTCCTGGAGCGGAAGAGGGTGGAGAACACCATCACTGCATTCATTCGGAAGGAGCCATAAATCCTGGCTCTAGCAAACAGTTCAGGTGGTTAGCCTCCCCGGCCTGGTCTTTTCTCATCTGTAGAATGCAAGTAGTAAGTTACCTACCTCCCAGAATTTTCAAAGGGTGAGGGGAGAAACATCTGTATCATGTCCTCACACAAGACATACAAATAGCACCAGTAGTGGGAATATCACATGCTTATTTTAAATTCTTACATTTATCGTAGTTATTAATCTTAGAGAAAAAAAAAAACGATCTCTGATTGGAAACACACTGCAGTAAAACCCTGCTGTAGGATAGAGGACCCCAAAGATTTTTGTTTGTTTGTTTGGAGGGGTTGCTTGTTTTTTGTTTTCTTTTGTCACAAGAATACGCCGTTTACACCAAACGCTGCTGGTGGTAAGAGCCAGAGGCGAGTGGTATCTCCAGTGCCTGGCCCCGAAGGAAAGCAGCAGGCTCCCCTAGCCTCGGGCAGGTGACTAAACTTTTCTTAGAGTTTCATCCCCCTTATCAGTTATTTACCCACATTTTTCAGCTTGGAGAAATTTCAGATTTTTTTCCCCCAGAATAACTGGTGTTTTAAACAAAAGATGCCGGAGTATAGGAAGAGGAAGCTTGCCAGGGTGGAAGGGGGACACACGGGACAGAATGTGCCCAAACTAGATCTCTCCCACTTCACCACCACCTGAGGAGAGTGCCGAGAAATTATCACCTTAACGGACAAAGAGGAAGGAACTGAAAATCTATTGAGTGTCTACCTCACACAGGTGCTTTGCTAGGTGAATGATAGAATAATAAAAACAACATTAGCTATCTTTTGCCATGCACTATACTAATTGTCTTACATTTTTTTCAGTTTACTCGCATGATGATGTTGTCAGCATTTAGGGAGGTATCTCCGTTTTACAGAGGAGGAAACAGAAGCTCAGAGAGGCTAAGTCATTTGTCCAAAGTCACACAGCAAGTTATTTTAATTCCAGCTAGAACTAGACACTGGATCTGCTGGACTCCAGTATATCTGTATGCTCAAGTCCGTGTACTAACAGTAGCTATCAAAAGGCAAAAATCTCCAAGGGAACGACTACCATTTCCTAGTAACACTCGGCTCTAGTAGAACCCCTCACTCATCGTGGGTGCTCAGGTAATGTTTACAGAATAAATAAAAGTAGAGAAAAGACTGGAGCAAAGTAACCATGGAGTGTTTCTATATCGCAAAGAAGCAAGTGCGGGAAATAAGAGAAGGGACGCGAGGGTGTCCTTCATAATTCAGAGTGACACCCTGTAACACGGGTGTGTTATTGTTGGTCAGCTACATTTAATGATGCCCATAGTCAGAAAGAAAGTCCGCTGCTGCCACCATCGTTTTGCAAGCCCGGCTGGATTCTTTATACCTGCTGATTTCCATTAGATGCTGTTTAGAAAAATAATTGTGTGACCCTGCCCTGTTGTCATTAAGTAGAAATCATTGGTTTGGCTGCTAAAATGGAACTCTCGAGGACTGCAGAGAGAGCACCAATTTTTTTTTTTTTTTAAGATGTTTTCAATGGAAGGCAGAAGATACTAGATGGCTTCCCATTGCAATCGTCCACACGTGCGAGCCTCACTCTGCTGGAGGCCCTGGGCAGCCCAAGTCACAGAGCCATCAGTCACGGATTACAGCTGCGAGGGGTGCCTGTGCTTAATCTCATTTTTGAATGAATTAATATTATTAGTTTTGACAAATTAATGGTATTAAATGTGCAAGGTGAGTATGAATTATGTCCATATCCACCTATAACTAAATGTGCCTCGTTCTTGAGTAAGAAAGCTTATTGAATCCATTCAGTGGAATCCCCTCTCCTTTCTGTGTTTGAAAATGCCTTCTTAGAAGCCTTAAAGAGATGGGCTTATGCACCTATGGACACATATTTAATGATACAAATCTGGACTTCAGCAGGCTGAAAGGGGCTACATAATTGAGTCAGTCAACAGAGGAAGACACAACTTTGTGGTGACTTACTGTACATCCTTCCGAAGGTAATTCTATGTATACTCTGAGAAAATCCTATCTTTTAGAAAAACTCTGAGCCTCCCTGCCCGCCCTTCCGCCTTCCAATAAGTCAATACATGCTAAGGTATATCCATTTCCTTGGTATTAAAAAAGAAAAGGAAAAAAATAGCCATATGTTTCTGGGTATCTTTTCACTTTGAAACCATTTTTTCCCCTAACTTAAGTCTAGATGAAATGCATGCTGTTGAGAGTCCTAGGTCAGCAAAACTAAACATGATGTCTGTGGTTGTAGATGCTGATCAATGAGTCCGAATGATTTTCTTAATTGATGCTTTTCATGATTAATTTATAATGTCTATCGTCTATAATGTCAGATACTGTCAACCTGTTCATTTTCTTGACCTGGACATTGTCACAGCAAATGTCACATGTATTCCCTGTATTAAAGACTCAAGACTTTGTTCAGATAATAGGCAGAGATTCCTTGATTTCAGGAAACGTTGATTCCCTCCCCCATACACATACGTACACCAACTATGGTAATCCCATTATCCTTTGTAGTGATTAGTGACCCAGTTCTGGCCACAGAGATGTAAGCAGAATAAAGCTTTTGAACCCCAGTGTCAAACCTAATACCTGCTACTCAATAACTAATTATTGCACTAATGAGATATATTCAATCTATATGTTCTCAATAGGTATTTAACAAAAATATTTTTTTTTCTTAAAGATTTTATCTATTCATTTGAGAGAACACAAGCAGCGGGTAGAGGCAGAAGCAGAGGGAGAGAGAGAAGCAGACATTCCACTGAGCAGGGAGCCCGACACAGGGCTCGATCCCGGGACCCTGAGATCATGACCTGAGCTGAAGGCAGATTCTTAACCATCTGAGCCACCCTGGTACCCCAAGAAAAATATTCTGTATACCCATATCTTTAGTAAGTCTTACAGACTTTCTCAGAAAATGTACATATATGTACTCAAGTGATCACATCATTCCCCCCCCCCCGGATTCCTCTTGCATCTTCTCACTTAAAATTTCCACCATTTTCCATTTATTAAAGCCTTTTGCCAACATTCTATAGAAGTGCTGTCCCATAGAAATATAATGCAAACCACACATATAGTTTTAAGTTCACTGGTAGCTACATTCAAAAAGTCAAAAGAAACAGATGAAATTAATGTTAATGACTTGTTTAAACCCAAATGTCCAGTATTACTTCAACACTAAGTATAAAAATTATGGAGATATTTTACCTGCTTGTTTTCATTTTAAGCCTTTGTCTCAGTACATATTTTATACTATAGCTCATCTGAATTCAGAATGGCTTTCTCTTTCTCAATCTAACTTCTCATCCTACTGACCTGGTTCATTCCACATCATGCTCAATGGTTTGAAATGTTCTCTACTCCAATTTATCAAATTTTCATTCATTTTATATCTTTCAATTTGCTGAGTATGTTTTATTTAGTGTCTACTAGAAAAAACAAAATATTTCCTGCCTTTGAGCTGTTTACATGGAGGTCTACTCCAAGCTCAGGACTCCTTCTTTGCTGTTCCCACTGTATTTTATATGCATCTCCCTTACAGCAATTGTTAGGCTTCCTGCATCTAGGGAAGGGCTAAGGAGACAGAAAACAGTGTCTGCTTACAGAGTGGTTTTGCCTGTGTATTAATGATAAGTAGGACTGTATATCATAGGAGTTTGAATTGAAAGAGACTTCAGAAAGTACAATGCTTCACTTTATGTGACAACTTGACTGGGTCACAGGGTACCCAAATACTTGGTCAGACATTATTGTAGGCATTCCTGTGAGGGAGTTTTGGATGAGATTAACATTTAAATTGGGAGGTTGAGTGAACCAGACTGCTCACCATAATGTGGGTGGGCCTCGTCTAATCAGTTGAAGGCCTGAATGGAATAAGAGGTGGACCCCTCCTCTGAATAAAGGAATTTATCCTGCCTGAACACTTTTGATGGAGACGTCAGCTTTTTTTCTGCCTTCAGACTTGAACTAAAGCATTAGCTCTTTCTGGGTCTCAAGCCTGAGGGTCTTCAGAATAGAGCCATACCATCTGCTCTCTAACTCGTTGACTCACCCTGCAGATGGTGGGACTCCTTGGTACCTTTCCTCTGGGGAAACCTAATACAGAAAGCTTTTATCCAACCTCTTCATTTTAGAGTTGAATCAACTAAGGACCAGAGAGGTTACTGATGGCTCAAGGTCACAAAGGAAGTTAGGAATGGATCAGGACCAGAAATAAGTCCTTGAATTCTTATATTAGTGCTCTTGCACACTATACCACACTGGTGTGCACTTCTGTGTGGATGTGTGCATGCACGTGCGCGCACACACACACCTTTTTAGAAATGAAAATTACCTACTTAAACGAGAATTTCATTTTTGTACCCAACAGGAAAGGATATTTGGAACTCAAGTAAATCATGGTGAGAAATCCTTCAGGTTACATGGATAGAATTCATTAGCAGGGGATACAAATAAGGTTGGTGGTAAAGATTGAAGAGATGATAGTGATAGCTTTTCAGTAAGGGTGGAAAAGTCTGCCAAGGGTTTTGGCCCTGCCAGCAGATCTGAGTTGATGATTTCATGAATAAGCAAATGTGAGATTTGAGGTTTCTGTTTGGCACATTTTCTTGCTACAGTGCATTCCAACGCAGCAGTACCAGAACCTTGAGGATCTAAGGGTCAGGCTCAGCTGGATTGAGCTGGAGGTCCCAGAACACAGCTGCTGAGGCAGCCTCTCATTGCCAAGATGCAGTGAGAACAGCAATAACCAACGTTTATGGAGTGCAATGGGCCGGGCATTCTTCTAAATCTTCTCTGGAGTTAGCTCATATAATCCAACAGGAACTCTATGAGGAGCCGCTGTCATTATCCCCTTTCTGCACTTGGTGAAACTGAGGTAGGGGGAGGTTGGTAAGCGGTGGGTCCGGATGCAGCTCAGGTGTCCAGCTCCAGAGCCTGTGCCCTTAACACCACCCTACCCTTCCCACGTAGATGCCTGAGCATTTCCTCTGGAAACTCAAGCAGTCCTAAGTTCTATTCAAGTATCTGGGCTGAGAAATCTTCTGACCTCCTAATGCTGCTTCCTGAATGAGGGTGAGGAGATCTGCTTTAGTCCTAGCTCTGTCACTAGTTAGCCACGCCTTTGGCAAGTCACACAACCACTTCTAGGCCTCCATTTCCTCAGATACAAATTATGTTGCTAGGTGAATTCTGACCATCACATCTAGCTATGAAGCTCTAGGATCCTAACTGCTTTGAGATTATACTTTGAGACAATCATTATACAGATTCTTATTGCAATCTTTTTAGATATATTCAGGAAATACCTTTAATAATATATAGATGACTTGCTAATTTGAGAGTAAAAATCTTCAGAGGGCATATGTCTTATCCTTTGGATGTTATTTTAACACCATGCACCTTCTAGTATTTTCAAATGGGATCAGGAAAGAAAAAAGGTTTCTGAAGGAGTTTTTTTTTTTTTTTAAAGGAGACAAGGCTGAGACGTGCATTAGGGTAAATGTTCTAATTATACATGGACATGTCACGGGTGGGGAAAAGCACAACGGTTTCATTCATAGAGTCCCTTGTCCGTAGTTTGCATTAGCTGTTGTCCAGTGAAAGAGCATGGTCTAGGCAGACTTGAGACAGGGATTCTGGCTCTAGGTCTGGCGCCACCAACACCTGTGACCTTGGTTGTCTCCTTGCTTCCCCGACCTCAGAATTCAAAGGGAGCTTGTTTCTGTTTAGTTCAACTAATTTCCTTGTGGGTCCAATGGTGAAGACATGGGCGGGGCCTCCCCAGAGGGTTCGGTTCTGGGGCCACGCCCCTAGTGCCGACAACCGAAGGCAATTGCACTGAAAGGAAGTCTCATTCTTGGCATCTCTCACAGGCTCCATCAGATATAGGGTTAAAGCTGGGAATTTCAAAGTTGTATCAAAATAATGCTGAGAAAAGAACAGAAGGATGAGTGCCCCCTTTCCTTCTCCCTGGCTCGGAGGATAGGATCCAGTACCTGCCCCGTGTATCATACCCAGGAGATAGACTCCAAAGCTCATGTTTTCCTCAGAGTGTAATGCAAGGCTACTGTCTCTGTGACTAGTTACCTTAGAAGCAGGGCTCTCAGAAATAATTCTCAGTTTTCACTAAATCCTAGCATCGTCCCTATTACATGTGTGTTTTGATTCACTTGGCCCTTTGGCGAGGAGGCCACAATAGATTCCATCTGGATCTTTCCCAGAAAGTCACTTTAATTCAGTTCTGTTCAGTTCCACATAACCCGCCTCTGGATATGCCTCCTGAGGAAGGAGAGGTCTGGTTTGAGCTCTCTCACTCTGTTCTAGACCTGTGATCTTGGACAAGCCCCATTCCCTGTGACCCGCTCTAGGCCCTTCCCAGGAATGCTCTATCCCAATTCCTAAGCTAATCTTACCATGTTTTGCTGGCTGGAGAACTAGTCCATTAACTGCTTTATGAAACGACTGGACAGGTATAAGAGACAACCATTCCTGTCTGTGGCCTCTGTTTGTGTGTGTGTGTTTCCCAAAACTTCTTCCAAACTTGAGTTCTGTTAACCTTAAACACCTTTTTGGTTCTTCCCTGGAGACCCCTGAGTGTTATTTTTGTACCAGTATATTTGGTACCATATTTACCAACCCTCCAGCAGGCACTAATCCCCCACAGTGATTAGCCCTAACCAATATTTAAGTGCTTAATTTTTTTCTGGTTCTGTTTGTTTTGCCCATGACTCTAATTCATGGGTAGGCTATTACAGTGGCGACCATTTAGATTGCTAGAGACCTTATTTTGGGGAGAGGAAAAACAAAAAACAAAAAAAACCTAAAGGGTTGTTTATGTTGTCATTATTTTTGTTTTAAAATTCTGCCAGGATTTTCTCCCCACACCTTCCTTCATTCTAGGTATTTTAGGAATAACTAACCGTGAACTTGTCAGTGTAAAACTGCCCTGAGCTATTCTTTAAGTTAATTATCACTTCTTTTGGTTCTGTGAATGGCTGTTCAATGACACTGTCAGCAAGTGGAATGAACCAAATTACTTTAATTATGGAGTAATTGCACAGAGTGATGGTAATTAAATCTTGATCAGTTTAAGTGAGTGAATTAATTGCTTTAACTTGGAATGCATACCACAGCAAGAGGAGTTGTTTTGTAGTTTAATTAACACCATCCACTAAAGTCTTATCGAATCTAAAATGTAGACAATTAATGAGTTTGATATTATTCTCACCTTCACAAGAACTAGGACAGAATACATGCTGAGAAAGGTAGTGTATTAGGAGAATGAAAGAAAACTTAATATTCTTGTCCCTTGTATAGATGTATTGGTTGCAGTCTCTACTTTGCCTTCTGGAGAAATGTGCAAATAGAAGTATTTTCATATAATTAGCTTCTGGCCCCATTTCATTTCAATATTCCCTGATCTGTGCAACAGTACACATTTCCAAATTTGTTAATGTTTTTCATTTCCACAGCCTGAATTTATCCATCACTTGCTTCCTTTTCGTTTGGGGGAGTCTTGGCCTCGTGCAGGTGTGCTTGAGGTCTTCATAGAATTTGATCATTTATCAGTCATCACTTAGTGGTTTTCTATTTCCATGCTTTCTATTCCCCGGTGCTGGGAAAGGCTTTATGCCCAGATCTACATCAGCAATACTCAGCCTAGACTCTGAATCTGATCTGCAGAACTTTAAAAAATTGCCAACACCCAAACCCCATCCAGAATTTTGAGGGGGTGGAACCTAGGCATGAATATGTTTTAAAAGCTCTTCTGGTGAGTCTAATGTGCATCACAGGTTGAGAACTGCTGCTTTAAAAAGTCTATGCATCCCACCCCATTAAGCCTGAGAGAAAGATGGTATTGTCATGCATTTCCCTACAGAGCCCTTCTGCTTGTTGGAGTGGTCAGGACCTGGATCCAATCCTCAGACTCTCTCCTCCCATGTCTTAAGAGACAATTCCTCATAAATCTATTACAGCCGTACTCTAGAATAAATCAAGCTGATAAGTCCTAGTTTGCAAACTAGAGAAGCAAAGAAGCAAAGAAGCAAAGATTTATTTGGCAGTCTTGGACATTGTCTTATTAAGCTCCAAATAAGGAAAAGATGTATTGTTCTAAGCCCCAGGACTGTTAATATGTGCACAGTTGGTTTCAGGGTCATTTCTTAAGTGTCAGAGAGTCCTGATGATTAAATAGGATTAGTTGGGGGGATGGCATTTGCCAGCTAGGCCCTGATTTGAGTTATAAGTAAATTTCTCAAGGTCGTACATTACCAGAACTTGAATCTGGTCTTCTCTCATTTCAGTGTCCACAGATGTGAGCCTCTACTTTATAGGATCTGGTTCGGAGTTAATCCAAGACAATGGCAACTTGGCCCAAGAAAATGTACAGTTTTTTGGAAGTGTTCACACATTACAACACACATGAGTTGACAGTAAGTAAGATAGTTTTCTATAGGCAGAAAGAGAAAAGGTCCTAAAAGCCAAGGTGCTAAAAGTTATGTGTGTGGGAAACTGCATGTGGTCTTGTTCTGGCTACAGACACACTGTGCAGGGTGGAGGTATGTTAAAGTCAATGGCCCCAAACCATCAATAACTCCTCCTTGGCCAGAAAAGCAGCTTGTTGTAGCAAGAGAGAACCAGCAGCAGAAGGTCCGTGGAGCCTCTCAGTAATAGAGAGTTGGGAGGGTCTCATGACTGGATGCAGGATCTTGCTGGGCGGTTCTAAGGAGCATCTGAGAAAAGTGCAGAGTGTTCTGAGAAAGTGTTCCATCTGAAGGGCTATTAAGAGCAGGGGCGATTCGGCAATTGGACGTTTAACCATTTTATCCAGGGGACAGAAGCATCGCACTGCGACTAGCCATCATCCCCAGTGAGATCTTCTGTATTAGCTGGGAAAGGGGGATGGTCAGCCATTCTGTGGTCTGTGAGCTCTGCGAGCCAGTTCGTGTTGTGTTGGGCACGTCACAGGCTAGCTGCCAGGGATGCTTTTTCCTTTTCAAGGGTCCAGGCCCTTGATTGTCATTTAAGGAGCTAAGACTAAAATGTTGAAGTGTTTTGCAAAGTGGAATGACATAGCACAGTCTCTCTTTGGGGGAGACCAAGGGTGGCAAGACTGGATTCAGATGGCCAATAGCAGCAGAGGCAAAAAAATGCCCCAGGAGTGGAAATGCAGAGGAAGGGACAGCAAAGAGATGCCACAGGGCAGACAGGGGACACTTGTGTGACATAAGAATTCAAAAAGAAGGGATGATACCAAGCTACGTGAACAAATCAAGCATGCCTCTTTATCTCCAGTGTTTCACTGGGGAAAACCATGACATTTTAAAGAGTTTCCTTTTCTTTGAAAACTAAAAGTCAGTGTTTACTATGTTCCTGCTGGGCGAATACAAATTCTTTGGCATGTGAAACTTGTCACAGCTCTGGTAATGTCACCATAGTAGGCTTTTCGTAGTCAGGATACTAAGTTTACAGTGTATTTGTCCTGGTACAAGTTCAGAGTAAATACACCAAACAAAGGGACTGCTGGTCCCAAGTTTTTTTTTTGGGGGGGGGGGAGGCGGTGGAAGATGGAATCTATATGTTGGTCTAAGGCCATGAGTCCTGAATCAGCTGCCAAGAGACTGAGCGGCAAAGAGGAAGGACAGGTGGGGAAAATCGGGTCTGACAGTCTCCACCCTCTCCTCATCCCATTCTACCCCAATGGGCAAAAAAGAGTAAATGGACTATTATGGGAAAACAAGAAATCAGTAGAATGTAGTAGAACTCTGGAGATTAGGAGAAAAGAACCACAAAAAAGAAAATTTTCTTTAGGGTAAGGCAGAAGATTGGCAGCCACTGAACATAAATGAGAGGAGACCATCTTATTTTGTAGAAACAGTGCTAATCATATCGTTGATCTGCTTTTTTTTAATCCATGACATCGTCATTTACTGTTAAAAAAAAAAATCGATGTACAGAGAACACTCAAGTGATAGAATGGAAAATGAACCGAAGGATGAAATCCATCACCGTAAATCACAGAGCATTACAGCTACTAATGGCCATAAGTTAAAGTGGGAGAAAGGATAGGAAGAGACCCAAAAGTCTTTCCTTTTAGTCTTTTTGTTTATTTTTTGGGAGATTGCCACAAGTCACTTAATTTTAATCTGTGGCAGCACATTTATATAAATAGCTTTGCACAGAGTGCTTCTTAACACTTACTTCTACTCCGTTTAACATAAACGTTTTGAGGAGCAGACATTGGTTTGAGAGCAACATTTCATAAAACTCAGATGTCTTATTTCCCTAGTACTTCTATAAGCCTATCCTGTGGATTAATCTTTTCTAAAACTGGTTTGTTTGTTTTTTTAAAGCCAAATGAAACCCTCAGAAAGTGAGGATTCTATTAGTTCATGACCTTATGTTTTAGTGGAGAAAGAGTGGCTTTGCAACCCATAACATGCATTAACGTGGGATAGAAATCTTTATCCTTCTACTTATACTAGGTCCAGTCAACAGGATGGATTAGGCCTTACCTAATCTGTCATTAGTATTACAACAAACATTTAAAAACATATGTATCCATTACTGGAATATTAGGTATGGGGCTTTATTTCTTGGTATTAAGATATATCCTGACCCCAAAAATATTTAGCAGAAATCATGACTATATGTGAAGTTGGGCTGGGAATACAGATTATGACTTACTTACATCACTTTTTCAAGTAAAGATTGATGGCCACTGAAGAACTGATCAGTGAGGCAGCAGGTTAAAAAGAGGGTAACTTGGAGTACCTGGATGGCTCAGTCCATTGAGCACCCGGCTCTTGGTTTCAGCTCAGATCATGGTCTCATAGGTCTGAGATGGAACCTGTGATGGGCTCTGTGCTCAGTTGAGGGAGTCTTCTTGAAGATTCTCTCCCTTTACCCCTCCCCCCTCTCTACAATAAATCTTTAAAAAATAAATCAAAAAAATAAAAAGAAGATATCTTGTCACATATTTTGTTTCTCTGCCATTGACGGTCCACCTGCAGTGTTGAAGGACATCTGCCATGAGCAAACAACACATCAGTGTTCAGACCACACAATGAAACTGGCTGTTGTTTGCAAAAAAGGCACGTGAAAGTCATCAAAAACCATAAGCAGTTCAATTATCAACAAATTGGAAGCAGCATTACATACCGCTACAGATGTGGTTAATTTAAATTATTTTCTGAAAATATAATTGTACATATTGTAAAATGCTATCCGATTGCCCAGGTTTTTCCAACACCTAATTATCACTCGTTTCATTAACGCATTTTATTTTGAGCTCCTGCTATTTGTTTTCATTCTGACAAAACCCATGGGGTATAGAGATACATAGTATATTGTTCCTGATCTCATGGAACTTAAAATCTACAGGAAGACTCATTAAAGGTTAAATGGTGGCATACTAAAATAACACAAAATCAGTGATTGAAGCCACAATATATTCTCTGCTTGTGGCTGGTGGGAATCATTGTGGGGCCGAAGTAGTCAGTTGAAGCTTTATGAGGAAATGGGTATTAACCTGGCTTGTGAAAGACGGATAAGGGCTACAGAGTGCTAAAAACTCCCAGTTCTTGGGTTCTTGCAATTTCCCAAAAATACTTCCACTGTGTCTGATTTAAAGCTATGGAGCTAACATCAGGGATCATGAAATGGGAGAGAGATGCTCACAACTGGGTCCTGTGAGCCTGTGTAATCTGAGTTCAGCACACTGAGCCGGAGAGTTTTAAGTGGTGAATTGATTCAGTTCAACAAGTGCTTTGAAGAAAGAGAGAGAACGGTGTGGTTTTAGGTCCTCCTAAAGACAAAAATAGCATTTTGTCTTATCTTTTCCCCCTGTCAATCCCAAATTCAAGCTCAGTCCTAATTATAAATCCATTCCCTTTGAAAACTGCATTCAGGATCTTTCCTATTAAAGGTGACAATAGTGATCTGGCACCAGCAGGGCCTTGGAGGTGCTGTCCCCAGGGGTGGAGATAGTCTCACCCTGATCTATGTACCCCTTCTTTCTCAGCATCTCTTAGGAGCAGGACGCATATTTCCAAGATGATGGGCCCACATAAGAGGCCCAGATTAGAGGCACAGGTTGTGTTTCCAGAACAGATCAAAGTTACATATAAGCACAGAATTATGAGATTTAAAAACTGGTAGAACTTGGCCGATTTGCTCTCTCTCAGCTATACGTTTGAGGTGTTCAGTAGGGACACCAAGTCCTGATCTCATCGCTCAAGAAATGTTAAAATGCCTCTAGTGATTCTGACTTGAATTCACCATGACTGCTAAAACAGGAGCTTTGGAAAAGAAAACAGTAGCAAATCTCTTGTGTGAGATCAGAACTCTTAGGGGGACATTGTGTGGCAGCTTCCTCGGATATATGCATGTATCCAAAAAAAATCAACGTGACTTAAGTATTTCTAGCACTTTTCAAACTGCAGATGTATGATTGGGAGGAGGGGGAGAAAATGTAATTTGCTCATTCTGTCATTCACTCGTTCAACTATAAAGAGACAAAAATAGACCTCATTCTCTCTGCTTCAATCTTCGCCTCCTTTCTCTTTCTTTTTCCCTTTTAATTTTCTCTCCCCATGTCCTTTTTTTCCCTACCTCCCCTCCCAGGAACCTTGATTAATGCACAACCTCCAAGGTTACAAAAACAGCTTTTGGGAGAACTGTTCTGCCAGTTCCTGGGATGAGACTGATCCAGGGATCTCCCGCAAGAGTCATCAAAACCCAGAGCAGTCTCCAACTATTGGCCGCACAGCAAATATTGCAGCAGTTAGAGATAAAGAAATTGTAACCTGGGCCAGACCACAAGGTCCCACAGCCCTCCCTTCTCAGCCGGTAAGATCCCAGACTCCATCGTCTTGGAGAGTTCATGTGTCTTCAGATCCAGATTTGCATCAGCCGAATAAAAGCCTTTAACCTCTGTTAGAAAGACTTGAACTATTTCTTTTTCCCTGACACAAGAAACGCTTATGGAGCATTTCCTCTGGCCCCCACACTTACCTCGTTGCTTTAGGAACATCTGTGAAAAGACCCCTGAGCTCATGGGGTCCACATTCCAACTAACCACCAAACCACGGGCTGACTGGTTTTGGATATGGGACAGCAGGCTTACGTAGGGGAGTCATAAATAGAAAGGCTGAAGGCAGAAGTCTAGGATTCTAGACCCACTGTCCACTCCTCAAATATTATTTATGTCCATAATCCCCTCTCTGTTGTCCCATTTTCATTCTAAATTGGAATAATGACCTTTTATCGAACACTGCACTTTCCAGAAAGGAACCCCAAAGTACCAGACTCTTAGTACGGTATGAAGTGGGAGACTTAAAATACAAATCTTAATTTATTTGACAGAAGAAATGGAAGTTCAAACACTTAAGACAAAAAAGACTATTGATTTCTCTGAAAGTACATAAGAAGCGCCCAGCTCAGTGTTTTGTAAGAATTACTAAGGCAATAAAGGACTACTACCAGGATAGTCTTTTATTGTCTAGAATTCCTCATGCAATGTGTTAATAAAAAGTGGACTCACTTTTAGTTGATTTTATTGTGTTTAGACTCTCTTCAGATAGTACACTGCCATTCTGCCCGTACCCTGGGCTGAACCACCCTGATCAGCTCCTACCCTTGGGGACACCACTGTTCTTCCTTCAAACATTTTCGTAGATTCATCTCATCTGGAGAGTCTTTTTTAAAATATATTTTTATTTTATTTATTTGACAGAGATAGAAATCACAAGTAGGCAGAGGCAGGCGGGGGGCCGGGGAACAGAGAGCCCAATGTGGGGCTCGATCCCAGGACCCCGAGATCATGACCCGAGCTGAAGGCAGAGGCTTAACCCACTGAGCCACCCAGGTACCCCTAGAGAGTCTTTTTGACCCACCTATGTCAAGCTGACTCCTACTATCTGTTTCTTCCATGACCTCTAGCTGTTACAATCCATTTCTTTTAATTGGCCCTTATTTAAATGCAACCTGGAGTGTGTGAATTACTCCTTCCTGCATATCCTGTATTTTCTCAGACTTAACATAATGGGGGCAGGACTGGGTCTGGCATCCATCACCCACCAAATGATAGGTGCGCAGTAACTTTATCAGTTGGTAGCAAAGAGGATGTGGATGGCTTTGGGCAAACCACCGTCCTCCTAAAGGCCTGGTTCCTTTAGGGGAATTTGCATTAGCGGAGCTCATCTGTGTCCCCGCTGGGCCCAGACTGTGCTTCCCAGGGAGACTCAGCTTCATCTCTTGAGGCAGTGCAGCCAGCCTCCTGGGGACAGAGCTATCCAGCCAGGCAGCTGCCCTAGCAGGGACATTCCATGACGAAAGGGTAGAAGGCTGCTGAAGGGCAAGGTGGGGGCTTATGCAGGAGTCAGAAAGAGAAAAGGAAGGTCAGGCAAATCTTAGTGAGACCTTGAGGCCCAAGATACTGCCTGGAACCTGGGTAACAGAATGCATCTCCAGCAGGACAGGAGTCTGCCCAAGTGTGCCATCAGTCCCCGCGAGGTCTCCAGGCGATGGCAGGAGCTCTGTGGGAGAGCAACGGGCTGGGGAAAGAACGGCCGCGTCGGGGAAAGAGCCGTGGTGACTGGCAAGGGTGCCACCTATTCATTATAAAACCCTAACTTTCAGGGGCGCCTGGGTGGCTCAGTCTGTTAAGCATCTGCCTTTGCCTCGGGTCATGATCCCAGCATGCTGGGATCGAGTCCTGAGTGGGGCTCTCTGCTTAGCGAGGAATCTGCCTCTCCCTTTCCCTCTACTGCTGCTCTCTCTCTCAAATAAATACATGTTTTTCAAAGCCCTAACATTTATTGAAAACCCACCTTCTTGCAAACACTAGGCTAAGGTGCTTTATGTATATTATTTACTTACTCTTCATAATCCTTTGAGGTCGTGGGATCTCATGGATATGATGTGACAGAACCAGGATTTTGATCAAGAACACACATGAGACACCTCCCAGGAGACATCAGACACGTTCATGGGGTGAGCTCTCCAGGGGCTGAACATTGAACATAGTCTGGTGGCTATTTTATTTATGTGACCCCATTTGACGTCACTTCTGGTGAAACTCCAGAAAATACAGGCGATGATAATAAAATAATCATACCAGCTGAAGAGAAAGTAGATAGCCCCAAATTACAGAACAAAGTCGTCTGTGCTCCAATATCTGGAGGGCTGGGCTGGAGGGCACTGCACTGCCCTGATGTCCCCAGGGCAGATCACTAACTAGGAAAAAACCCATTAGCACTGAAGGCTACCAGATTGCTGTCCCCACAGGAACTTGGAGAGGAACAAGCCTTGGGGGGACACATCGGAGAGAAGTGGGAAGTCTTCCCCTTCCCTCCCCACCACCCTTGGGGGAGGCTAATTAGCCCCTGCCAGTTCCTAGGCCAGAAAGAAGTAACTGCTCGTTACACTGAGACCTGTTTCTCAACCTATGCTGGATGCTGGACCCACCTGGGAACTTTAAAAATGGCCCCACTTACTGGCTCAGAGATTGTCATCCCCTGGGCTGAGGTGTGGCCTGGAGGGGCAGATCAGGGTTTTCAAAGCTCCCCCAGGTGATTTTAATGTGCAGCTGTCTCAGTTGAAAACCATCGGGTTAGGGCAAGCCCAGATAAAGCACCTAGTATTTATTGAGCCACTACTATTCCCAGGCACTGTGCTGGAGGCTTACGTGGGTCTTTTCTGATCCTTAAAAGCAGCTCGCAGGTAGGTATATGCTCCTTTCACTTTGAGAGGTGGGTATTCTAAGCCTCACAGCTAAATCGAGGTCCCAAAGGCTCTATTCCATCTGCCCTCCCCCAAACCCAATCCTTTCTGGATTGGGTTGTCCTGGCAGGACAGCACCGCCATTGCAGACTCTAAGACGTGGAAAGAGACCAGAGATTATCTTCTCAAACACTCTTTTTTTTTTTTTTTAAATTTTATGTATTTATTTGACAGAGAGAGATCACAAGTAGACAGAGAGGCAGGCAGAGAGAGAGAGGGAAGCAGGCTCCCTGCTGAGCAGAGAGCCCGATGCGCGACTCCATCACAGGACCCCGAGATCATGACCCAAGCCGAAGGCAGCGGCTTAACCCACTGAGCCACCCAGGCGCCCCTTCTCAAACACTCTTTACGGGAGATTATAAAGACAGGAAGAGAGACCTCGGACACCTCCTCCTCCTGCATCCCATGACTGCCTTTGAGCCTGTGTCCTTCCTCACAGCAGAGCTGCCGTCACCTCTGAAAAACGTTTGGCTCTGTTCTGGGTAGTACTTCACCTTTCTCATTCTGATAGTGGTGCACGCCAGGTGCTAGGGGGGTAATCAGGGAGACAGAAGACGCAGTGCCTGTCTTCTCAGGGAGACAGAAGACGCAGTGCCTGTCTTCGGGAAATCTTTTGTTGAGTCGAGCAACAACTATTAAATGAAACCACTTTGGAACAGTAATCTGCGGTAAGGGGGATTACTTGAAAGGCAGAGAATTGCTCTAGCAATGGGTGGTCCTCTAGGGTGCCTGGGGCTCAGTCAGGTAAGCAGCTGACTCCTGGTTTCGGCTCAGGTCATGATCTCAGGGGCGAGAATGGAGCTCCAAGTTGGATTCCACCCTGGGCGTGGAGCCTGCTTAAGATCCTCTCTCTCCCTCTCCTTCTGCCCCTACACCCCAAATAAACAAATAAGTCTTTAAAAAAAGTAAAAGGAAAAAGCAAAGGTGGTCCTCAGACCAACAGCACAAACAGCCTATGGGAGCATTTCAGGCAGAAATGCAGAGTCTCAGGCACCCCAACCCAGACCTAGTGATTCAGAATCTGCATCTTAAAGAGCCCCCAAGTGACACATTTATATAGTAATGTTTGGAAGCAGTGGTCCTGAGCAATATTGGCATTACCTGGGTCCCGTGTTGTTGCTTTAGGAACATCTGTTTTATGCCCTTTCTCCTATGACATTCCCCCATCACACACTTTTTTTTTTTTAAGTGCATCGTTGCAATCTCCCTGCCCTTCTTAAAGTACATGAAATCGAGATGAACAGGGACCGGGGATCCTGTTCATAACGAAGTCTTTTGTCAGGTTTCCCTCCATGGCCCCAGGTGCCCTGGCACTGCTGCTCATATTTAGTGACGTTCTGCACCAGCAATTCTAGCATTTGGGAAGTGAAATTCATTTTTTCTCTCTCTCTGGCTTATGAAAGCCCGGGGCAAAGGAGGTGGGGAAAGGGGAGCTCGGAGGAAATCAGTATTGCAAGTATCAGGTGTAGCAGCGAGGTCAGCCCATTTTTTATCTTAGAGTCCTGGCGTTTTATTGAGGCCTGGCCAATCTATCCCTTTAAATGCAGATGGGAGAATTTCTTTAATAAGGCCACAGACAAAGGTTTGTAGTTCTAAGAGGCTCGACATCTGACTCACAAGTCCTTATATTGAGTTACACCCTCGACGGGGATCGTGTTCTGCTCTCTGTTTAATTACTCTCGTAAATGATCAGTGAGGTCCTCTCAAGCATGGTCTTCAGGCACTTGTAATATTAATTGTTCTATTTAATAAGCAAACCACAGGCCCATTTAACCTTTCATGGATGTATGATTTTCATCTAGTCAAGTAATAAAGCCAATCACTTTCTTAGGTCCTAGATCTCCTCTTTTACAAGCAAACCTGTTCTCCTTGTTTTAGCATTAAGACTAAAGACCTCCCTTCGCTACTGAACGGATTCAAAAACAAAATCTACCCAAAGAGAGGAATGAATTTATGGATATTGGGAAACTTTGGAGTTTCCGGATTACGGGTGACTTTGAAACAAATTGTATTATTCCTGCAAAGTTGCAGAATGATGCTATATAATGTTTGCATTTGGGAAAATTAATCATGAGCTGAAGTCATGGGTCAGAAATATAATTAAACTGATTAGTGTCATAGGATAAAAAGAAAAAGCAAGGCCTGTGACAGCTTCCTGCAAAACCCCCCTACCCAGCTCCCCAGAAAGGCTCTTAAAGGAACATTTAAAACACAAGCCTTTGTTCCCTCAATCTATGGTGCTCAGGTCAGGTGGACCCTGCGGCGTGGCTGAAATATTTCAAACAGTCACTCACAAATGTGTCATTTGACCTGCTGTTCTTCCAAAGAGGTATGAAAAATGTGTTTCTTGCTGAGATAACTTGAAATCAAATAAACATAATCTCTTTAATTCTTTCTAAATAGTTCCATATTTTAAGTCTAAGCACAATAGAACACAAAGCTTCTAGCTTAAAAAAAAGTTTATTTTTTTTTTTTTACGTGTGTGTTGTTGGATTTTTTTTTCCTTCTGGTTTGTGTTAGTTAGATTTTAAGAGTATAATTTACACTTCAAACCAGGCAAATATATTTCCTTCGGTTTAGAGATACATACACAAAAGATGGCAACATTTTTACTTGATTAAATGTATACCTGTGCTTTCACAAGAGTGCTATCTTCAAGCAAAGACAGACATTCTTAGTTATATTAACCATCACTTGTTAAACCAGAGGAAAATCTAAACCGAGGCTTGCAACAAAATTGAATGATATTTCCTTATGCAAAATTGGTTCTGGTCCATTGTTTTTATTTATATGCAATAATGGCACTCACTCAAGTTTGTAATAACACTGTCATGGCTGAAGGGAGTTTGTTTTAGGTATTATATCTATTATCTGCTTCCTCTCCCTTCTTTAAACAGAATCTCCAAGGCAAAAGTCTGTATGTGGCATGGATTTAAGAAGAAACAAAAAATCAAAAGCTCTCCTAAAACCTCACTGAGTAGGATGCTATTTTAGATTGTTTTAAGATTTTTAAATAATTCTTGTTTGTTTGCCCTTGGCATTGAACATTGAATAACACAGAACGTGCCTTATTCTTAGTGAAGAATTATAAGGCTTGGAGTCCTCGTATAATGTTCTGTTCATTTCCTTTGCTGCCTCCAGGCAAGCCCTACCTAACCTTTTGCCCAAACAAGGAGTATTTATCTAGAGCTCCCCGTCCACGGATAAATTGAGCGGTTTGGAAGTGTCTACTTTGCATCACCACCACTAGAGTGTGCTCTAGTGCCATAAGATTCGGAAGGTTTGCTTCAGCTGGTTGGCATGGTACATGGTTGAAAGGCCTGGAAAAATTCTTGCCATCTAATTGCGTAAGTGTCCCTTGAAGTGTCTTGGTAAGACTGGATTATGTTTATGGATTTGATTAAGGTAGAACTGAAGACTTTACCTTCAATATGAACACATGACAGTATTAGGCAAAGTGCATTTTTGGATTTGAATGAGTTCCACTTAGCTCCAGTGGGATGGCAAGACATAGTAATTCCCCCTCCAGCCACACGCTCTATCTTCAGGCAATAACACTGTCAATTTACTTATAAAATCGTGTCGCTGTGTCCCCAGGGCCTGGATGTACAGTGGGGTGACTGGGAGGAATGGACTCCTGTGTGTCAGTGGTCCTTGTTGCAAATCCCCGGCAGAAGCCCCTGGAAGCACCTTGGCCGCAGGGTCATGATGAGAGCATAGTCTCCTTGGGTGTCCGTGCTGGAGGCCGCACGTGCTCCTCCATGTGCTTCTAGCCCCTGTTAGCAGCAGCTCCCCGGCCTTCAGCACGGTCTTTTGCTTTACTTCTCTCCCTGCCCCGCCACTGGGAAAACCAGATCAGTGAGACTCTCTTCAGGCACTGTGGCCCCTCAGTTCCCAGTGACCCACAGTCCTTTTGCTCTTGGTCCTTTCAGGAACTTCAGACCCAATGTCACCTCCTTCTCCTGGGGTCAGCCACCATTGCTCCCCCACGGTCTGCAAGGTCCTTGTAGCTGGGACCACTTGTCTCCCTGAGACATCTAAGGCTCTTTGCTCAGGCTTCAGGGACCACCAACTCTGACCAGAAGTAGCCTACGACCGCTCTCGCGGATGTCCCTGGGTCTGCCTGGACAGATGGAGCTTCAGCCCAGGTCCAGCCCGGAGGCCACTCTCTAGGGACCACAGCCCAGGGAGCCATGTGAGGGGGCCCAGTGTGCCTGGCTTCCTTTGCCCCCAGATGGGCCTGGATGGATCCCCAGCACCTGTATGGGACTTTGTGCTTCCCTCTCCATACGAACCCAAGTTAGGTCGGGAACAAACAGTATCCCAGCGCTCTTTTCAGCATGGCAGTGGTGGTGCCTCTCTTCAGCTGATGGTTTCTCTGATACAACAGGAACACGAGAAGGTAGCTTGGGACGTTTCAGGAACACCTCTTCCCCCTGTGCACAGTAACGTCCACCTAGCCCCTTTCAAAGACACACCAAATAAAAGTGGAATCTAAATAAAAACAGTGACCTTGCTATGTAAGTACAACTTTAAGCCAAGTCATGCAATGAGCGCCTCTCCAGCTTCCAACCAGAGCCCCATCCATATGGACGTCCAGGAGCCATCTTTCCTCTGATGTGGTTCCTGGGCCGTCAGTCCTGGAAACCCAGGGCAGCCAGTCCCTCCCAGAGTCAGCTTCCTGTGGTAAATGAACGCCCTCTGTCCTGCTGCGGACCCCAAGATTCTATCAGGACTAAAAGCCCCAGGTGGCCCCTTTTGGATACTCCACAGGCTTATAAGCACATTCATGGAGATTCTGCGTGTGACACCAAAGCCTCCAAGCCGACCCTGACTCTTCCCTTGCTCTCTTGAAATTCCTTCATCCTCCATGTTTGTATGACTTGCAGACAATCTTTGATCAGAAAAAAAAAACAAAACGCAGAAACCCAGCCACCAACTTCTTACTTGGGCAGCGGCACAATCCTGTGTATGGGAAGAGCCTGTGCCCTTTCTCCAAATTCTTCAGTTGTGCGATCGCGGGAGTTTGCTCCAACTTCCTAGACCTCATTTTTCTTTTTTCTAAAGAAGAGGTGCTATGGGAACAAGGCTTAGTGCGGTATACTTCTAACCCCAAAGTGAAAATCGGCCCTGCGGCCTCAGGCAGAGAATGGGGCAAGCTGAGTGTGTAACCGATCAGCTCATTGGCGCGCGGTTCCTGGATCACATTTACCCAAACTGCCTTTCAGAAGGAAGTCATCTGTTCTTCCTTCTTGGATTTCTCTTACTTACTGAACAAGCTGTCATTTCAAAGCAATGAAGGTTTGCCAGACTTGAAAAGAGAAAGAGAATTCTGAGAGTGGCACAAAAATAAATATTTTCCTACCACAACATGGCGTTTGCACCACCGATCATGCCATAATATGTTGGCTTTTAAAAGCCACTTTGATTCCTTAACTGCAGTTTATTCAATGTGCCATGGGAGAAGCTGGAGATGTAAAGGCGAAAAACCAAAACCAAAACCACGGGGGTTCCTGCTTCTGAGCTTCTCTCATGCCACGTGGGGACAGACCCACACAACTAAGAATTGTAGAAAGAGACGGTTAAATACAATCCATTGTGGGGCACCTGGGTGGCTCAGTGGGTTAAGCCTTTGCCTTCGGCTCGGGTCATGATCTCAGGGTCCTGGGATCGAGTCCCGCATTGGGCTCTCTGCTTGGCAGGGAGCCTGCTTCCTCCCCTCTCTCTCTGCCTGCCTCTCTGCCTACTTCTGATCTCTCTCTGTCAAATAAATAAATAAATAAAAATCTTAAAAAAAAAAATACAATCCATTGTGCATAATTATAGTTGCAGTCTATGATGACAAACACCAGCTGATAATCTCAGACCAATACACATACACTATTATTTGAGAGTGTTTCCTCCTAAAGCATTTTACCCTTGCAGCATCATGGCAGGAATAGAATATTGTGGAAGAGCACTGGACTATAAAGCCAAGTTCTGGTTCTGCCTTCAACCAGCTGGGTGGCTCAGGCGAGACCCTTAACCTTCCAGGTGTCTGCTTCTCTATCAGTCAAATGAGGAGCTGTAACTTTCCATCAGGGAGCCCCAGAGCACGCTGATCAACGGGGTCATCTGGGGAGCTCTGAAACATGCGGCTATCCTGGCTCTATCTGGAATTGCTACTTAGAATCTTTGGGGGTGGGTTCAGGAATCCACACTTTTTTAAAAGTTCTGTCACATGTTTCTGATGATCCATCAGTTTAAGAAATGGTTCGTTAGGACGCTGGCCACATCTGGCCTTTCTTTAACCCGCCTCTTTTCTTACCCTGCTTGAAAAGGTGTCTCTCAGTCTCACCTGGTCTCCGTAAAAAACCTGCTGCCTGCTCTGGGATTTCATGACATACTGCTTTGCATCTGTGGCCTTATTAAACACATCTCTGCTCCTTCGGTGTCCTCTGTTCCCTCTTCCCCTGGGAGCCCCACACTGCCCTTACTGCTTGGGTTCCTGTCCCCCGCAGCTGACTGATCCCCATGGGTGAGGTCACCTATCAGGATGAACCCAGCCCCTCTCTCGCCCCCACCCCCACTCCCCACACATCCATACACCCAAGCTCCAGGGCCAACCCTAGCCCAAGACAAAGGCACTCCAAATATGAACTCAAGGATTCAGTGTCCAATCAAGGGGTACATACAAGATGGTTTCCCACTGTGGTTAAAGTGGGAGCCCTGCGATGAAATATGGGGGTCTGAACACTTGTTCCACCACTTACTGGTTGTGTGACGTAGGCAAGTTACCAAATCTCTCCATAACCCCCTTTCCTCACCTGTAAAATGGGAATACGAATGGCTTCAAGCTCACAGGTTGCTGGGAACATAAAAGGAGATCAGGTTTCACAGCTAACCTTTTTTGAGTGTTTGTTATGGAGCAGGCAGGGCTGTAAGCATTGTATGTGCATTAGTACATTTCGCTGGTGGAGGGCAGTCTCAAACCCGGGCAGGGAAGCTCAAAATCCACAGTCTCAGCCACTGCTGTATAATTTATGTAATAGACTTGTTGAAGTGCCTAGAATACGGTAAGAGTTGAATAAACATTTAAAGAAAATCCAGGATCTGGGCTCTTGCTCTGTACACTGTGACTATTCCTTTATCTTATAGGTCAACTTCAGCCAGACTCTGCATTAGTTTTTAATCCCAGATGCCATCTTCCCGCTTTGTCTACTTACCCACTGCCCCCAGGACTCAGCCACCTCCTAAGAGCTTCCTTTTATAAGGGCTTCCTTCCTGACCTCGTGTCTTTAACCCCACGTGGTTTCTCTGCTCTTCTACCATTACTATGAGAAGGACATGACTGTGCTAGCCCGATGGAAGGTGGGAGACCCACAGAAGGGACTTATGTCACATGGGTCCTCCCGGCCAAGGCCGTCCGAGACCAGTTAGGAGTCAGCGGGTCCTCAGACCTGCGAGCAAATTCAGCCAAGATCAGCAGTCACCATGCGGACTCCCCCATGGGCAAATATAAACCCTTATTGTTGTATGCCGCTGAGGTTAGTTGTCTTACTTTTGGTTTTCGCTTGGGTCTTGATCTAGGGTCATGGGGTTGAGCCCCATGTCTGCTTGAGATTTTCTCCATCCCTCTCCTGCTGCCCCTCTCACTCGTGCTCTCTCTCTCAAATAAATAAGTCAATCTTTAAAAAAATAATAAAATTTCCATTATAAAAAGTAAGGAAAAAAGGAAAGAAAGAAGGGAGGGAAGGAGAGAGAAAGGAAGAGAAGAAAATGAACAAACTGTTAGGGATGAGTGATGAGTCACAAAATAAGATCAGAACTAAAGACCTGTCACCAGTGTCACTTATGGTAGAACCCCAAGCTGAGCTATTAAGACCTAATTCAAAGATGTGGATACTTTCATGTTAAAGGGGAAGCAAGTATGATATGGTCTTAGATATATATGAAGAGAAACTCACAATAGAATATGCATGCAAACAATCATCTCAAGGTCAATGAGGGTCTAATAGAGGCAACAGATCCTAGAAGTGGTAGAATCCATATCCAAGGACATAAACAATAGAGCAAGTCTCAGGACATTAAGAAAAAAATAGCAAGCATAAAACAAGAACTGGAAGCTATGAGGAAAAAATCTTATAATTACAAAAAAGGAATAGGACAATAAAGAATAAGAATTAGAAATCATGAAGTGAAAAATATAGTTGATTATATGTACTATTAAAAATTCATTAGATGAGCTTGTTAGTATAACTGAAGAAATATTTAGTAAGTTGGAAGAAGGAATTGAGTAAATCTCTCAAAATGTAGCTCCGAGAGATATGAAATGGAGAATATAAAATAGATGTAGAAACAAAGAAAAATCCAATTGGAGTTCCAGAAGAAAAGGAAAGATTTTACAATAAAGAGGCAATCTTTGAAAATATAATTGCTAATAATTTTTCAAAACCTAAAGAAAAAGGGAGTACCAAGGAGAATATGAAAGCTCTATGTAGAAAGTTCTATGTCTACATAGAAAAATTTAAAATTTAAAAATTTAAAAATAATAACGGTGAAGAAAACAAAATCCTAAAACTTGCCAAGGGAAAAAAAAGGCAAAACAGGTGAAAGAATGACAATTACTTCAATGGATTTCTTGGCAATAGATGACAAGGGAAAAAATATAGAGTAATAAAAGTACTGAGGGGAAAATGATAAATCTAAAATTCAATACCCAGCTAAATCATTCAAAATCAGGGTGAAACAAAAAAGATAAGCTAGATCCACAGAGATTCAAAAATTACTAAAAGATACATTATAAAAAAAAAAAAAAGATGAACCCAGAAGAAAATGTCATAATGAAAGAAGGAATAATATCAAAAAAGTGTTGGTAAATCTAAGTATTGCCTGAAAAAGCATTTTATTTTTTTTTTACAAAGATTTTATTTACTAGTCAGAGAGGGAGAAAGAGAGAGAGAGAGCGCCAATGCACAAGCAAGGAGCTGATATGGGACTTGATCCAAGGGCTCTGGGATCATGACCTGAGTCACACAGGCATCCTGAAAGCACGTTATTAAAATATAAGTACTATAATGTGTTTGATTATATTTTTCCCTGTCTCCACTACCATTACTCCTTAGGACCAAAGTTAGCTCTCACCTAGATTACTAGTTTGGTTACTGATAACCACTTTCCCTGCCTCTAGTCTTACTTGTCTTTCTTCTCCATTCTGTAGCCAGAGTGAACTCTCTATAGCATAAATCATAAAGCCCTTTGACAATTTCTTAAGAGTTTTAGGAAAGAGGTCTTAGAATTACATGTGTGAGCAGATAAAATACAACACCAGCCTGAGTTTTGTTTTGGCTGCTCTAGATACTTTTTCCTTCTCCATCCCAGAAAAGAAGTTAGATCTCTGTGTTCACTTGGCTCTGTGTTGGAGAACTAAAAAGAGAGGTTACCAGGAAGAAGACAACTCCAGGTTCAGATTTCACTTGTGACGTTTGGGCTTATGAGTGTTGGCTTGTCCCAGAGAGGGAGAGGAAGGGCAGAAGAGCTAAGGATTTAAGACCCAGAAATAGCCAAACTAGAGGAATGAGAGAGATTACCAGAGATAACAGATCAGATTCTTGAAGGTTTCCAAGCAGGTAGAGACCCAGGTTCACTTATTAGCAACACATGAGACTAAGCACTGATGGAGAATGCCGATAGTCAGGTAAAGGGAACAAGGATGAGACTACATACACACAGAGAGATCTCTTTGGTATCCAAGGGGAATATTTCTGCAGACCCAAACTTGGCACTGGTGTTGATGACATCTGCCTTCAAGGAAGAATATGGCCTTGGACAATGGGCACACCAGTAGAGGCCACCAGTAGAGGCCACCATGCAGGCTAAGCCCAGAGTGTCGTGGCTGTATAAGCCTCAAAACTCTCATATGACCTGGATAAAGTGGAAAGGAACCTCAATAAGGACTGACAACCAAGTGGGATAGAGACTCAAAATAAATTAAGTTTGATTTATTGAAATAAAGTCAACGTGCCCTTATGGTGTACATTAAAATTCCTCTGCATTCCACTTGGGTTACCATCTCCACATGACATAGCTCCCATCCCCCACCTCTAACTTATCTAGCCTCCTCCTTCACAACCTACCCTGTGCTCTGCACATGGAATCATGACTTGTATGCATATAATTGAAAATATTTGATTCATCTTATCAACTATGTTGAATTCATCAACATGTTTCAAATCTATACTTCCATAACTTTTCTTTAGATGTTGAAAGCCTCAGTGCTGGAACCCAGAAATAAGAAAATATACTAAGCTGAGAGCCAGATGCTAGATTATTATTCCTGTGATTCAGAGTTTACAAACCCTGTCACATGGACGCTCCTTTACTGTACTAACTAAATGCCTCTGATGACTTTGGGTATGCTAGTTTGGGTAACCTGACATGTTGTACAGAAAAAGGGGGAAGAACTTGGAGTTTGCAGAGGCATCTTGGGAGAGAGGAAGATGAGGAGGAAAGCAAGTAGGAAGCTGAGGTGATGGCTGTTGGTGAAATACTTCTTTCCATTCTACTAGAACCAACTCATTTGGCACAAGTGGATTTCCATGGAAACTGGAGAAAGGGTGAGTTTAGGCTGATGCAGCATGACAGAAGAGCTAGAGGCAGAGGAGAACACGGTGGCAAGATTTTCCACCCTGAAATATTAGGAAGGGGTTTGGACTTCCACTGACCATGGAATTTGGTGCTTATCCAAGTTAGACAGAATTCCCAGGGGGCAAGGATCTTCCCAGATCACATCTAGGCTACAAACGAATGCTTTGTTTCTTTCACATATTTTCATTTCTTATATATTAACTTTGAAATGGAAATAGAAAAGTATAAGTTTTACTTGCCCTATTTTAAAATCACATCCTTGAGTATTTCTTCCAAATGTTAGACAATAGTAATGATAGCAAATATTTATTGTGGCTCACAATGAGCCAGGTTTTGTTCTTTCTATTACTTTATTTATTATTCAGGCCAAACTTATGAGGATGGCACTATTGTCATTCTCATTTTTTTATTTATTATTTTATTTGTCATTCTCATTTTTAAATCTGAGAACCATAAAAGTTGATAAACTTGTTGAAATTCACAAGGATAACTACTAGAGCCGGGTCTATTCACAAGGATAACTACTAGAGCCAACCTTGCCTCTCACAAGCTGCTCCCTGAACTATTATGAAAATGTTTAATGTCACATATGTGCTATAATTTCTTTCTAAATTAGCTATGTAGTTATACGTCTCTTAAATTTGTTTTGTCATTTAATTTATATCTTCTTAAGTCTGGGTTAGGGAAGGATCTTCCTTAGAGTGGGTGGTTTAGATATAATCTCTTCTGAAAACAATTGGTAAAGTTAGATATCCTCTCTATGACATTTCTACTGCCAATCATCAAATACTATTTGAGTACTTATTATGTAGGTACTATGACAGGCACTGGGATAAATCCACAGTTTTAGTATTCAATATCCATATTCAATCTGATAGGTACATTTTAATATCATCTTTACGTAAATCTTTTACATCTAAATGTAAAAAACTTCATTATTTGACTCTGAATTAGAACAAAGATTTAAACAACTCTAGTCATATTATTCAGGTAGAAGTCCATTGGATTTTAGTACCATAATATCTGTTATGAGACTTTTCTGTGTGTGGGCCAGATATTTTTCTTAAATGCGAATTGTGTTAATGGTTTGACTTTTCCAGCCATCCTGTATCAAATGCATTTTCTTTGGTCAGGCAGAAGAACAAAAGAATATTTGCCCCATTTATCTTCTTAATTTTTGTATCAAGGGTCTTATTGGAGGGAATATTAAAGATGGCTATAATTTCTTTCCTATTCTCTCTCTTTTTTAAAGATTTTATTTATTTATTTGACAGGCAGAGATCATAAGTAGACAGAGAGGCAGGCAGTGGGGGTGGGAAGCAGGATCCCTGCCAAGCAGAGAGCCTGATGCCAGGCTCGATCCCAGGACCCTAGGATCATGACCTGAGCTGAAGGCAGAGGTTTTAACCCATTGAGCCACCCAGGCACCCCCCATTCTCCTTTATAGGTAGAGCCTAACTTCCCTTTCCTTGAATCTGAGCTTCCCTTTCCTTGAATCTGAGCTTGTCTTAGTAACTTGTCTGACCAATGGAATACAGCAAAAGCAACATTCTTGGTCTTCTAAAGCCAAGACATTAAACTAAACAGAATAAAACAAATACACCCGCAGCTTCCACCCTTGCCTCTCATAATTCTTTAGGGAACTTGAGCAGCAATAAGGTCAAATATCTCGAGAACGCGATGCTGGAGAAGCCCTATGTGGCCACTCAAAGCAAGAGTTTCAGCTGAGCCCAGTATTCCAGCCATCCCCACCCAGGCATCAGACATGTAACGAAGGCAGCTTGGACCTTGCGGACCATCGACCTGCTGAATGCCACCAAGTGACCCCAGTCACACCACACAGAACAGGAGAAACTTAGAGCTGAGCCCTGTCTACGTTTCTCACTCATGAGATGGTGAAACATAATAAATGGCTTTGTTATATGCCACTAAGTTTTAGGGTAGTTTTGTTTTTGCTTTACTTTTTATTTCTTTTAAAAGATTTTATTTCACTAAGGTCAGGAACACGGCAGGGATGTCCATTATCACCACTGCTATTCAACATAGTACTAGAGGTCCTAGCCTCAGCAATCAGACAACAAAAGGAAATTAAAGGCATCCAAATCAGCAAAGAAGAAGTCAAATTATCACTCTTTGCAGATGATATGATACTATATGTGGAAAACCCAAAAGACTCCACTCCAAAACTGCTAGAACTTGTACAGGAATTCAGTAAAGTGTCAGGATATAAAATCAATGCACAGAAATCAGTTGCATTTCTCTACACCAACAATAAAAGATTTTATTTATTTATTTGACAGAGACAGACACCGTGAGAGAGCGAACACAGCAGGGGAGTGGGAGAGGGAGAACAGGCTTCACACTGAGCGGGGAGACCGATATGGGGCTTGATCCCAGGACTCTGGGATCCTGACCTGAGCCAAATGCTCAGATCTCAGATGCTTAATGACTGAGGCACCCAGGCACCCCTTCTTTGCTTTTTTTTTTTTTTTAAAGATTTATTTATTTATTTGAGAGAGAGAGAGTGCTTGTACATGTGAATGGGGGAGAGGGAGAGGATCTCAAGCAGACTCCCTACCACATGTTGAGGCCAGAGGGGAGAAGGGGTTTCGATCGATGACCCTGAGATCATGACCTGAGCAGAAACCAAGAGTCAGAGGCTAAATGGACTGAGCCACCTAGGTGTCCCTAGGGTCGTTTTTAACACAAAAGCAAATCACTGGAACAAGGATTTTCAAAATAACTTCATAAACAAGTAATTTCTCTAATATGGTTACAATTATATTTGCAAATCAAAGCAGAATGAGTAAATGAGAAAATTTTCAAAATGTCATTTGAACAGGAACAGCCCGAGGGCAGACATGTATAGGTCTCCTATATTTCAGGCTCTTTACACACATATAAGCTGCAACTCAAGGCAGCTGTGGTTTTGGCCTTTTTTCATTCTTATTTGTTCCCTTACAAATGTTTTCTTATTCTTTATCAAATAGTAATACAATGCACACAGCAAAATGTATAATAGTACATGACAACTTATAATGAAAGCAGTGCTCTCCATCCTGCTTCTTTCCTTCCACTAGTCTCCTTTTTCAGAGTCAACCACTTTCAGCCTTTTCTGGTTTGGGTCCTTCCCGTGACGACTACTCCCCCAATAATAGGCCTCCAAGGCTACCTGTTGATTTATCAGTTTTAAGACATTTTCTCCTGATGAATGAGGAGGGTAGACAGACAGACAGCATGAGCATGGGGTTCATCACTACGATCTTCCTCTTCACTTCTAATTTTGAGAGTCGTTAGGGTTCCTTGTCTAATTGTTGCTTTTGTGCCTTTAGATAGAATTCCTTTTTTAATGCATTATCTTAGAGTTTTGTTTAAAGAAACTGGTTCATCAAAACTTTGAAGACTGCTGATAGACATCACACTATAAAACCAAGTATTTGTTTTTGCCAACGGTCTAGAGAAATTTATGTTCAAAAGTAAGTTGGTCTCAGGAGTGAGTTTAGTATGCCATTGCAGTAGATCACCAGAAGGCATTCTGAAAGGAAATTTACTTTCATGCTGAAATCTATTTTTTTTTAACTATAAAACATTTCCCTATAATCTCTTATATTACACCAAACTAAAAAGATGCAGGGACAATCATGAGTTATCACATGCCAACTCAGGGTAATATTCTGCTTAGCATTCATTACAAAACTGTCTGCTAGACAACTGAGCCACAATCTCCCTTCCTTCCTGTTTTTTCATGGTGAGATGTATCACATATAGATAGGAGAGAGTGTAAAACATTTATAAATAATTTAAAGGATAATTATAAAGAGAATACCCAAGTAGCCACTGCCCAGGTCAAATACAGAAACATAGACAGCACAGTAAAGCCCAGAGGTACCCCTCCCCATCACAGCCCCCCACCAACCCCCAAGGTAACTACCATTTTCCTGACATTGGTGACAATTTTTATTTTCTTTACAGCTTAAAACTTTATGGATACATCTCCAAGCCATTTAGCTTAGTGAAACTTTAACTTTAAATAACTAGAATCATTCTATCTCTACTATTTTACAATTGTTTCTTTTGCTTGGTATTTTTTATGAGAGGCATCCATACTTTTCCAAAGTGGTTAACTGTAGTTGGTTCAATTCTTTTTGTTGCATAGCATGTTATTGTATAAATATACCGGGATTTATTCCTCTGTTCCACTACTGAGGGGTGTTTGGTGTTGTTCTTATTTGAGGCTCTTATGAACAACACTCCTATGAACATTTTTTTTTTTTTAACTGTCTCTGGCTTCTCTAAGAATTGCTAGGATCCAGCCTCCACATATCTTTGTCTGTCCTCGAAAAACATGTGCTTTTTAAAGTGGTTGTACCAATTTACATTCCTGCTAGCATTTCCATTGTTCTACACACTTGCTGACATTAAACATGGTTGGACTTTTATTTTTGCTAAGTTGGTAGGTGTATAGTATCCCACAGGGGCTCTATTTTGCATTTCTCTGATGACTAATGAAGTTGAACACATTTTCATACTTTCACTGACAACTCTAGGTCAAATAATATAGATATCTTATAGATCTTTGATACATGCAGCTAAACTGCCTTCTAAAATGTTATACCAAATTACTTCATCACTAACACGCTATAGATTTGAAGTATCTTCAACAATTGGAAAGATCAAAAATGACGTTTGGTATTTATTTCAAATTCTTTTGGTTACTAGTACATTTGAGTGTTTAAAATTATTTTTCTATGGCTCTGTACAGGGACATTTATGTCTTCTTGTACTGTCCTATTATAGATGGATTATTGGGTGGTATTCCAGGTATCTGATTTCTAATCTAAAGTCCTGAATCTAAAATTTCACAGGTATTAGTAAGATTAAGACACATCTGACTATTTTATGTGGGGCTTAGTTATAATAATGACTTCTAAATGACAATTTTTAAAGCAGATTTCAGTGCATTAATGTCGATGAAGATACTGCAAATGTTCAGAAAGAATAAAACAAAGGAGAGAGATTCCTGCTTCCACAAAGGTAGAGTAGACACACTTTTCTCTATTCCTCTTGCTAAGTACAAGTAAACATTATATGTAAGACAATAATAAGATGACTAAAGGTGGAGAGAAGAAGCCAGACCAGATAGGAGCATCAGAAGTTGAAGAACAACATGCTAGTTAGTTCCCTGGGTTTTCTTTTTGCCTCATAGATCATAGATTGAATGCTAGAGAAGCTGACAAGCCAGAGATGCTGATGGGCACAGACCAAAAAAGCCCCAACAAAAACCACGCTCTTTCTGGTCAAAGAACAGGGAAAATGTCAAGACAGATATGTTAAGAAAATAACAACTCGGGCACCTTGATGACTCAGTGGGTTAAGCCTCTGCCTTCAGCTCAGGTCATGGTCTCAGGGTCCTGGGATCGAGCCCCGCATCAGGCTCTCTGCTCAGCAGGGAACCTGCTTCCTCCTCTCTCTCTCTCTCTCTCTCTCTGCTTGCCTCTCTGCCTACTTGTGATCTCTGTCTGTCAAATAAATAAATAAATAAAATAACATCTCTACTAAAGCCAAAAAGCAAAGAAAAAACTGTGGCCCCCAGCCCCTACCCAGCAAAGTCTCAGTAGGGGCCTAAGCTTCCGTCCTCTCCAGTGTCCCCAAATACCCACCAGGGTGATGTTGGAGAAGGCGGAGGAAGGAACCAGAACTATCATCCTGGCTGGGTCATAGTGGGGCCCCTCATCTCCATGGTATCAGTGGAGACCACATGGGGAGCCCAGACTTCCACTCCCACCCAGCAGTAATGATAGGATGGTACCAGATGGGCCTAAAGGAGAGTCAGGATTTTCACCAGCAGCCCCCCAAAAAGGAGGTCACCTCTCTGCCCTGCTTCCTCCTCACTGTGGAGTCAGCAGAAGCCACAGGGGAACAGTAATAGGATGCTCCTACCACCCACCCTCCGGGCTCCCACAGCTAGGGGGTATCAGTAGAAGCCTAGTGGAGAGCTGGAATGTCCGTGTCTGCCCAGCTGTATCGAGCCATTCCTTTAGGTGTCTACAGAGGCTAGGTGCTGGCCAAAGGTGCCAGGAGACTTGGATTTCCTTGGGGACCTAAGAGGGTAATGATCTTTTTTTCCCTTTTGTTTTGCTTTCAAGAGTCCCAGAGTCAAATCTGGTATACCATAGGCCTACACATTCATGTATTTACTTTCCCTCAATCTGATATTCTATTTCTGATGTTCTTTGGATGAGTCACCTTGGCTTGGCTACATTCTTCAGTTTTTCAATCAAACAGTTTTTCAATCTAGATGTTTTTGTGAAGGTATTTTGTAGCTGTGATTAAAGTCTGTGACAGTTGACTTTATGACAGGGAGATTATCCTAAATAATCTGGGGAGACATGATTCAATCAGTTGAAAGGCCTTCAGAGCAGAGCTGAGGATTCCTGGATGAATGAGAAATTTCACCTGTGGATTGCAGCGTCACCTCCCCTCACCCCATGCCCAAGACTTCCAGCCTGCCCTTCCTGACGACCTGCCCTACAGATTTCATACTTGCCTAGCCAGCCTCCACAAACACAAGAGACAATTTCCTGCAATAAATTTCATAGCACCCATGTATCTCCTTTTGTTCCTCTGGCGGAATCCTAAGTGGTACTCATATTTTCCTAATTTATAGTATGTATTACAGTAGCTGTCTCTAACCCACTGGGAATGAACCAGAGCATGTATAATAGGTATATGTTCCTTATATATTTCATTAGTCTCCTCAAGGGTCAAGTTCGACTGTTATGCGTTCCATTAATTTCCCTCCTAAACTCTAATGTTTTCATCCTTCCTCTTCTTTCTTCCTTGGTTCCATCCCCTCAAGCCTCCCGTACATCTGTACTTCATTACCATCTCTCTCCAAATATTCTCTTAAATTACAAAAAACTCATTTGACACTTCAATCCCTATGAATTCCCATACCACTTCTCTCTCTCCCTTCGCCTCCACACTTCCATTTCCTCATTTCCTAGCCACTACTGCCTGGTTTCCATATCTACAACTCTACGGAAACTTACCCCCTGAACTTTCAAGGTTCAGATACTTCCAACTCACCAAATCCAACTACAGCAGCACCTGCTAGTTGCATTCCGATATCCATTCTCCCCTTCCTCCTTGGTAATAGAATCCTGAAAAACCATCTAGCCTCAAAGGTACATTTCTCAACTGCCTTTTTCCCTAAGAGTGGCCTGTTACCCAACTGTGACCAATGAGATGTAGCATTGTTATGCAGTGGCATTTCCATAACCCTCTTTAAAAGGATGGGACACTCCCATTGCTTCGCATCCTTTCTCTTTCTTTCTCAAATACAGATGAAATGTCTGGAGCATTAGCATCCATCAGGGGTCAAGAGATGACCTTCAGGACATAAGTTGAGAAGGATGGGGCAGAGAGATAATAAGAAGCTCAGTTTCTTCCTTAAGGACATGAGAGAGTTGCCGAATCAATGTCGGACTGAACTGCTTTCAGACCTACATAAGAAAATAAATGCCGGCATGTTGAAGACACTGTAACGGGAGTCTCTGTTACCAGCTGCTAAATGCAATTCCCTAATGGATACACCAGCGGTCTCTCATTGTGCATATATCCATCCATTACACCAACATTTGTTAAGTACTATTTTGTGCCAGTCATCATTTTAGGCATGGCATACAGTGCAAATAAGACAGGCAAAGTTGGCCAGGTTTGAAATGTTGTTTAAATACATAAATAGGGAAATCGCAGTGCAGTTATTTTCTTTTAAAGCAGCTGCTAGGGCGCCTGGGTGGCTCGGTGGGTTAAGCCACTGCCTTCGGCTCAGGTCATGATCTCAGGGTCCTGGGATCGAGTCCCACATCGGGCTCTCTGCTCAGCGGGGAGCCTGCTTCCTCCTCTCTCTCTCTCTGCCTGCCTCTCTGCCTACTTGTGATCTCTCTCTGTCAAATGGATAAATAAAATCTTTAGAAAAAAAAAAAAAAAGCAGCTGCTAAAGCTTTCTCCTAAAGCAGTTGCTTTAAGGAAAGGATGGCAGTGTGTAGTTTTGAGATTTATTAGACTACATTTGCTACTTAAAATTTCAGTAAAATTATTTTGGGAAAGGACGCAGAAAAAGAAAAGTTAGTCTACAAGTGAGCCCTGGCACACTCCAGTGTTTGGAGGTCTGACAGAAGCAAGGTCGGGGCAGAGAGGCCAATGGTACAAAGAGCCAGAGCAGTATTGTCTCAGGGAAGCCTGGAGGAGATGGTGCTCCAGGTGGGAGGGAAGCATCAGCGCATGTCCTGAGAGAGAGAGCCGGGCGCAGACCGAGAACTGGCCCAACATCATCCTCAAAGGAGATCAACTGTGAGGCTAACTAAACTTCAGTTTCACGACCTGTCACTAGCAGGGGCTCCTTCCAATGCCTGTTCCTAATGTTGTATCTGCAGTTTTGTATTCTTTTGCTCTGATGATTCTCCAAATTGTATGAACTCAAGCCCCACAAAACCTCATTCTGGCTCTCTTCAGGTCCTTCACCCCTCTGGGACCACCTGACCACATAGCCTGCACCGACATCTCTTCTTCCCGAGCTTCTTGGGACACGTTACCCTCTGCCACTGTTCTCTCCTCCACGCCTGCCATTCTGGAAATGAAGATAGGGGCTAATACTTGACCTGAACCTTGTTCTTGATACACTGTGCCTGGGTGAACTTATTCATCCTACCCATCCCTACAGGAGAACTCCCAAATTCCTACTTCCGACACTGATCTCTCCTACCCATACGTGGGCAGAGAATTATGCCCTTTCAAAAATAATTTGCCATGATAAAAATGTATCTTTTCATAAAGCTCAGGAGCAAAAGATGAAATGGACATGCTTGGCTCAGCATGAATCACTGGCATGCTCTTTCAGGAAAGAAATAGAAAGCAGCCTGTGTTAGCACGATGGAAGTCAGGTTTTTAGAACCCTAATCTGCAAAGTGACGACGGTCACTCATGCCTTATGCTCCTGAGCACTCTGGCCCCCACACAGGGAGAGGGTCACATACAGCAATCAATACTCACAGTCCGGGGATCACTGGGCACTAATTTAAAAGCTGCCTACCACACGGCCCCTGACCTCCAGGAACCCCCAGTATGGCCAAGAAAGTATTATGTTAAGTACTTGAGAAAGACAAGAGCCTTGCCGGCACAACCACCTATCTCTGTAGGTGTATGTCACTCTACAGTTGAGACATTGTGTTCCCATCAGAGTCCTTGCGACATGCTCCAGATTGTCACTAATCTTCGGTGTATTTGGAGAAGCATTCCGCAGAGGATGCCCTCTTCCCCTCCCACTTCAGAGTAATTACTATAATAATGGAAAACGTAAGCTTAAAAATCTTACTAAGAGCCGTGCTATGCGGTTGTCCGACAGTCCCCATTCTTTGACGCCTCGTAGCTCTGTACAGAGTACAGTGTCTCCGTTTCACTTGTCATGCTGTGTCAAGGCTCCACCGCAACAGCCCTGTTCATTAAAGCAGGAGACAACTTAACAGGATATGAATTACTAGCATTGACCCAGACACTCAAGTTTCTCAACTCATCCGTTGAGTTTTCCTCGTGGCATAAGGGAAAAAATAGACCAACGAGCATACTTTCCTCTCTCTGGAAGCAACTCTGCGATTTAATAATTCGCACAGGGATCGTCATGAAGGGTAGTGAACAGGCGATGGGTGCGACATACCGGCCTGCTTCGCGCCCACCGTGCGCTCGCTTTGCGCGGCTCTGGCGCCGTGCGGGCTCGGGCTCCGGACCGCAGCACCCCCTCGTGTAGTTCCACCCCACACCAGAGGGGGCAGAGGCGGGCCCGGCGCACCCCGGTTTGCGACCCCGCTCTGTCTCTGGCAGACCCGACCAAGTCAGTGTGAGGTGGAGGGGGGAGGCCGTACATCGGCATCTCCGGGCCCGGGCTTCCTTTCTTAAAAGAAGGCTCTTGCTCATGGTGGGCGACTGTAAAACACATTAGAACCCCATGCGTCCCGCCGCGTGGCGCGCTACTCAGGAACCCCCAGCCGGTTCGTGCCGGGCGGGCCGTGCCCTCTCCCCGCGCCCGGCGGAGGAAGGTGCGGTCCGGGGAGGGAGCCGACGTCCGACCCGGAAGCCGCCACGCGGGGTGCGCTCGCCTGTCGCTGGGGAAGCCCGGGGCTGCTCGAGTCCTTGGGCCCGTCGCGGCCTCCTTCCCCGGGCCTCAGGGGCCCATGGGTCTCCATGGCGACGTCAGGGGCCCGGCCCGGGGGCGGGCAGCCCGGGTGGGGCCGCGGCGCTCTGGGGGCCTCCGCGGCGGCTTGGCCGTGTTCGCCGCCGTGGCCGCCGTGTTCACCCTCACGCTGCCCCCCTCGGTGCCGGGGGGAGACTCGGGTAAAGTATCTCAGGGCCGCCCTCCCGCCCCTCTCCCTGGTGGGTCAGCTCGCGCCCCCCGCTCCGCCCGCCCGCGCTCCTGGCCGGGTTCTGCGTGCCAGGACCACCTTCTGTTTTCCATTCCCGGAACTGGTGTCTGTAGTTCTCCGACTTTGAAGACGGGACTGGCTGGTTTCGCCTGGTGGGACTTAGCGACCTCTGCACCTGGCCAGGTCCTTTTTCGGGACCCGAGTTTTTGCTTTCCACTCCCTTTTAGCCCACCGACGTCACTTACTGAGTCCTGATTGCGTTCCAGACAGAAGGGGTCACAGTGGTGGGGACCGAGTATCGCGGGGAGTGTTGTAGGGCGGGTAGAGACGGTCCACACACTACTGACCAAACAGCGACGCACCGTCGGAGGGAAGGTGGGATCGACGGGGGCGCGGGGCCGAGCGCCTCCTCCAGAAGGGCCAGTCGGGAAAGGCCTCCCAACGCGGTATTTTAGCGGAAACCTGCATGTTGGAAAGGAACGGGCCACGCCGAGTGTTTGAGGGAGAACCCTTAAAAGAGTGGAAGCCAGTTGTGGCTTAAAGCAAGCTGCTTCTGTTAAAAAGAAAAGTGCGGACCACTGAGATCACATCAGCAGTTGTTACCTATTTGTTACAGGATCGGTACACGTTTGGGATGAGGAGCGAGAGCCCGGGGTTCGTTTTTGGTTTTGTCTTGCTGGCAGGTTAAGTGCCCGTCCGATAATGCCAGTAGTGCTGTACCTTCTCGAGGGGAATCTATAGATTGAAAGAATGGAGTGTACTAGTTATATCTTGCTTCGTAACAAGATGACCCCAGAGTTAGTGGCTTAAAACAGCAGATGTTTGTTATGTCACCTTTCCTGTGCATCAGGAATCTCGGCGCGGTTAGTGGGTGCCCTTCCTCAGGACAGGGTTGTAGCCATGCGGTCTTCCCAGGGCTCATTTTGGGGGAGGATTCCAGCTTCTCACCTCAATCCCATTCTTTGCCACGTGGGTCCCTCGGGAAGCCGACTGTTGTGAAGAGAAAGAGATGGCACCTTCATCTCACTCGTCTGTCATTTCCTGAGCCGAGTCGTGGAAGTGATTGATAGACCCCTGCCCGGTCTTATTCTGGGCAGTTCGTTGGTCAATCCAGCCCACGCTCATGGGGGAGAGGATTATATAGCTAGAACTCCAGGAGTTGGGGGTCACTGGGGGCCATCTTCCCCGGGCTAACTTCTAACTGAGGTTTCTTGATGTTCCTTTTATAAATCATTGCCATTATTCTTTCTTTCAAATCCTACTGAACAAATAGGAAATGTGTTTCATTAGTATAGTTGGGAATGGAGTTACTATGCTTCCAAGGCTTACATTAAATAATAGAAATACCTATAGTTTTGAGAGTTCTGACAATGGAGAGCATTACTTAAAGATTGAGTAGTTCTGTACCTTGAGGGAAAGAAAGAAAAAGGGAGGAAGGAAGGAAGAAAACATTGACAGTTGCTTACCATGGTTCTTCCAGCCTGAAGTTTTGGGTGAGATGAATAAAAATAATTAACACTTACTGAGCACTTACTATAGGCCAGGCACAATTCCAGGTGCTTTACATGTATTGTTGTTTTAATCCAGTTCTTAACCTTCTGTGAGGTAGGTACTATCAGTATCTTCCATCCAAAACTGAGGCTAAGCTGTGTCCAGAATCACACAGCTAGCAAGCAGGGGCAGTCGAGGAAAGAACTCCAGAAGATTGACTTTAGAACATACACTCTCTTAACCTCTCTTCTAAGTTCTTTGTTAAATCTGTCATCCCATATATAGTGTTATTTTAAATCTATGATTGGTGTCTTTATTAATACTGTTATTTTTTCCCAGTAGAATAAAGTTACTTATTTACATTAAGTTAACCAGACTCTCTAGGTATTTTGATTTGTTTAGTTTGATACTAAATAGTGGTTACATCTAAAATTTTGATGTTCTTTGTTAGGAATGATAAACTTTTCCAAGGATTGCCAGTAAAATTTGTGTAATGGTATCTTTGATAATCTTGTTTATATGTTGAAGGTACTGTCCTCCTTGAATGTTGTGGGTTTTTTTAATCAATAAACAGAACACATCTCAAAACCAATATAAAGTATGTATTTTTCTTCTTTTTTTTTTTTTTTAAGATTTTATTTATTTATTTGACAGAGAGAGATCACAAGTAGGCATAGAGGCAGGCAGAGAGAGAGAGAGAGGAGGAAACAGGCTCCCTGCTGAGCAGAGAGCCCGATGTGGGACTCGATCCCAGGACCCTGAGATCATGACCTGAGCCGAAGGCAGCAGCTTAACCCACTGAGCCACCCAGGCGCCCTGTATTTTTCTTCTTGATGAGTCTTAAATTATGCTCCATAAATCTATCACATTGGGTAGCCTTGCCAAAATTATTTTTTACATTGTTTGATGCACAGTTTACGGGTGGGAACACTCATGATCCTTTGGAGGAGAGTATAGGAATCTCGCCTCCACATCATTTGTTATACTTGGGAAAAATAAAGTAGCCTATTTATGTGTTTATATATTTTAAGGATACTGTCTAACAGACTTGATAGATGAGAATATAGTTATGTAATTAATATTAGAAAAAGTATAACACAGAGGGAGCTGGTTTTTGTAAAGTTTAAGCATCCACTAACAATTCTGAGCTTGCCACCTACTTGCATCTCAGACAGAAAAACTGTAATTCTCAAACTTGAATGTACCTCAGAATTGCCTGACAAACTTGACCCTCAGTGCCAGAGGGTCTTAATATAGGTAGGTTTGGTCAAGGAATCTTCATTTTTAAAAAGAATCCAGGTAATTCTGGTGCAGGCTGTAATAAGGACTTAACTTTGAGGAAGCTGTAGGTTAAGGGGTGGGAGCAACCATATCCAGGAGGCTCTTTTCCCCCTCCTAGTGACATTCTCTTTTTTCGTTATCAGACTCAATTTTAAGAATAATGTTTCCCCTTTAGCTTTTTTCAGGGATATATTTATAGACGTTGAACTGTAGCTATCTTTCCTATTTAGGTTTTAGTTTAACATTTGATAAGAGGGGGTGATGGAAGTTTGTCAAATTCCTGATTTTTACACCTACAGAACTTCGGTAAAGGGTAACAGCATTACGATTTTTTAATGGTAAGAAGTTAGAGAAAGTAGGGTATTTTTCTTAATGTAAAGTGCAATTCTAAATACATTTTACATGGAGGAGAATAAATGTTGACTTTGAAAATTTGAACTTAACTGTGTTTCCTCATACCAACAGAAATACCAAAAAGCTGATTAAAGCAGTTTGGGACTGAAGACAAGCTAATCCATCCTGGATAAAATGTCTTTGACAGTAGTTCCAAAGGGAAGTTAGTTTAAATATTTTTAGACCGTAAACTATTTCTTTAAAGAAGTCTGTTAAGATACCAAAAGTGCTTTTGGTTTCCAAAATGCTCTTGAATATGTCCAGAAAACTTGAGTTATCTAACTGACTTAGATAAGTAGTATCTGTCTTTGGGTGCCCTTATGGGGCTTCCATGACATAAGCAGTCATTCACCCTAAGATAGGGGTGTCTGCAAAGATGACAATATGATTTGTCTTAACTGTCAACCTCTGTATGCAGGACTTGAATTAGTTTCTTTGTGGGACCAGATGAGAGAAAGGTGGTGGTGTCTTCGACAGGCCCCTGAAATGGATAGGATAATATTTTCAACTTAGAAAAGACAGAAATGAAAACAACTAACTAGAATATAAAGCAGTCTAAATGAGTGCTAAATAGAGAAGTTAGAGCAGGTTCTATGGAGGAGGAAGAAGTGATTAATTCTAGTGGGGGAGGCTGGGGAGGGGTATGTATAAGGAAAGGTGTCACTGAGAAGGTGGCAATTGATCTAGGCTTTGAAGGATTTAGGAGAGAATACTGGGTGAGAAAATGAGTAATAAGAGGTGCAAAAGAACCATTCCAGAGTAATCAGATTTGACTGAAGCAAACATAGGTTTCACTGATCTATGCCTTAAAAAGGGACCCTGGAGCCTTTAGAGGGCTAGCATGTTATGCTGAGGAATGTGAACTCCATTTAGGAAGCAGAGAGCAGCCATTGAGAAATTTTGGATTAGTGGTACAGTCCAACCTGTTTCGGGGAGATGGCGTGGCAACAGGTGATTTCGTAGGAAGATGAAATAGAAAACTGGCCAAAGCTCTTGCTGTCCTCCAGGCCAGAGGGTAAAGATCTACATTGTGGCTGGGACCTAGAAATTAAAGAAGAGCACTGATAACCCATCGAAGGGCAGAAAATGGACTAATTAACTAATTAACTAATAAATACTAGTAACTCTCATGAGCCCATCAACACTGATTTCTTACATTGTCCTGTACTGCAGTGTACAGGAATGAGTCATAAATAGCCCTTGTGCTCTGGATACTTAAAATATTAACAAATAGACATTGAATTACTGCATTGTAATTTTAGAAATAATCACGGATGGTGAGGAATTACAAGGACTATGTAAATAATGTGATTTAGTGGTTTGCAAAAATGTATGGTAGTCAGAGCTTACCAAAATAACTTGGAACTAATAAGTGCTTGGCAATTATTTAAAGATATCAGAGATAATTAATGTAGAGAAGATGTTCAAATGCCTGTTTAGGGCTGAATGGTACATGTTAGGGAGTGTCCACGCCTCAGAGGTCTGCACATTTTACATTATCATAAAGTTGCATCTTTGTAGACATTTTTATACTAAATTCTTGAGGATCATTACGACATATAACACTAACATTCTATGAGAAGTTTCTATGTTTTTGCAAGTGTGCACCACTTTTAGGAAGGAAAATAAGCACTTTTTAAAAACCAGAATTCACCTATGTTTCCACTGACCAGTTATTAAAAGACTATCAAAGATCATTTGTTCAGTAAGACCTAAGGGAGAAAATATCCTTAGACTATTTCATGCTGTTAAATCTCTACAGATTTATAGTTTTATCCAGTCAAATTAATGCAAAACCCCAGTGCAAGCATTTGGATTTTGAAAACTTTGGAGGAGTGTCATTTTCTAATAGTAATTATTGGTTTTACATTATTTTTTCACAGGGGAACTGATCACAGCCGCACATGAGCTTGGAGTAAGTATTAGTTTTATTGTTTAATCAATGCTCTCATTAACAGTTTTAGGAATTAAGAAAGTTTAATTAAGCATGGAGTAAAGTAGATTAATTTATTTTCAAACCCCAGTTTTTAGTAACTTATAAGTAGAGTACGTGACAATTTACTTTAAGTTTTAAATCCAATTAAACTAAATTATAAAGCAAAGCCTTTACTATATATACAGTAGCTAGCTTATTATCACCCCAAGTTTTGTATAAGCTATGGAGAATAAAATAAATCGGGTTAACAGTTTTAATAAGTTTATTATTTAATAAACTTTATTATGGTTCATGATCCCTTTAGGCAAGACCTTAGGACTGTCAGCATGGTGGTAATCCGATAGCGGTGTGGTCTTTCAACTTTCTAACCAATACGAAATTTCAGAACCTGCTTTTTTTCAATAGCCTTTTAAATGACCCTAATGTACTGTGAACCCAGAGAACAAACTGCTTAAGAACTGACAATGAAATATGTCACCCTTTCTCTAGGTGACACACCATGTGGTAGACGCTGCCAAATCCGCTAAAGAAAATATTTATTTGTATTGGCACAAAAGGATTACAATAGAAAACCACTATTCAAACATGTTGTTCTTGCCTCTTAGTCTTTATACTTGCCCAAGCAAAGGGCTACTTTGCAATTAAAGCCAGTGTGACTCTTGTGGAGGTGAAAACCTTCTAACTTGCTGATTTTTCCATAGGTTGCCCATCCTCCTGGCTATCCTTTGTTCACGCTGGTGGCTAAACTGGCAATCATACTCTTTCCTTTTGGTTCAGTTGCCTACCGTGTCAATCTCCTGTGTGGCTTCTTTGGAGCAGTAGCCGCGTCATTACTTTTTTTCACCGTTTTCAGGTAAAGTAGTTGATGAGTTAATATTAATCTTGGCTAATTGGAGACAGAGCGTTTTGATGGCCTAGGTACATACATTAAATGAAACCCCCAAAACAAGACTCTTTTGCTTGAATGGTTTTTTCCTAATCACTGCTGTGAATTCACTTTCTTAATTTCCAGTAATTTCATACGTACTTGACCCCTCCGATGATTACATAGTTGGATGTGCTTCCTGCAATGGAGTCAAGGTGTCACCAGTTCGTTATCACAGTTCTAGAGTTAGGCAAAACTAAAAAGGTTTGTCATTTTATGAAGATGCAGATGGGCCAGTTTAATTCAACAGTATGAAGTTCCTGTTTTGGGAAATGGTAAATATCATTTAATTACTCAGAGTGTTGCTGATGGGCAGCTGCTTACCTGGTCCAGAGTTAATGCCTAATTATATTGTATTCTAAATATATGCATCTTGTATACTCTTAGAAATGAGGCTGTTAACTAAGGAAATCAGTTTGGGATATGGTTTTGGTAAGGTTTCACTTTGTTCCCTTATAGCTGTAGGGAAGGTATGCAAATTAGACCCCACTTATTTCATTGATGGAAGATTTTCTTAGTTTGGAAGGCTACCTTGCTTTTACAAAAATGGGTCATTAGCTTGGGACGTTGGTAAACTTCTTTGTCTTTGCTGCTCCTGTCTCCTTCATTCTTAACCAGTCTAACCTATGCCTAAGGAGAGTACAGTAAAAAATACAAGTTATGCTTTCTGCAAAGGGAGAACCAAATTAAAACACTTTTTCAAAAACTACTGCAGTTTTTATTATAAAAACAATTTTTGTATGCAAATATAATATAATTTGAATAGACAATTTCAAATGCCATTTTTGGAGACTAATGTTTTATTTGCATTAGTCGTAAAATTGCCCTTTGACTAAATTCTTTCTAAATTTCCTTTTTAATTATTTATAAAAGGGTAAAAGTTAGCATAATTTTAACCCTAAAGCTTACTTTTAAATTTAATTGTGCAAAGCTTTCAGATTCAAATATTGTAACTGTTGATCATTTACTACATTTGTATCTATATTATTTAATTCATCTTTATTTCAGTCTTACAGGTTTTCAGTGATAGCCAATCTTTCAGTATGAAATGATGAAAATAATATCTCTGCTTGGATTGATAGTATTATGAATACTTTCTTTTTCTAAGTAATTAGAATAATCTTTAGAATTGTTTCTCCTGAATCCTGTAATTAATAATCTGTTATTTCTATGGAGAGAAAAACTGATCTTTAAAAATTTTGAATATATAGGTTGAAATGTAGAACTGCTTGTCTTGTACTGAATGTGTGAATTGATAATCTTCACAAGACATTTACGACAAAGGCATTTAAAGAAAATTAATACTTGTATTTATTTTGGTAGTTCATCTGTAATTTATTTTTTATTTGTTATTTTTTTATCTGTGTTTTAGAAGCTCATTTCTATAACATATTTAAATGCTATAGGGCTATCAAAAGCTCTTATGCAAATAATTTGTTTTCTGAGAAAACTTTTCCATGCTTTTCAATATATTAATTGGTGATACCATTCTACATGAAAACCACTGTAAAAATCATACATAAAAATCATGATTTTACAGAATCCAAATAGCTTTGGACAATAATTTTCCTTTGAGTTGTCTATATTTTAAAATAGCTTTTATTATCCTCCATGATTGTAATGGGTTTTAGATTAGCACATTTAACCTGCGACCCCCGTTTTTTAAATAAAGTCTTAATGGTAAATTTGTATGTTTGCTGGCATACGCTTTAAATCAAAAACCCTTAATATGACTAAACTGAATATATTAGTGATTTAAGAATGTTTGAGTAATATTGTGCTTGGGAAAGTTGCTTTCTTTCAGAAAAGGGATCTCACAATATTATCTCTTACATACATTTTAATATGAAAATACTTCATTATTTTGAGTACAAATAATTGACAAGGTACACGTCCTCTGGGAACAACCCAGTTCAAGTGGCAAATCTGTTTTGTCAAACAATAGACACCCTTCAGGAAAGAGCAAGCCATCTCTATGGTAATAGGACTAACAGTAGCCTATTGATTGAGTGGAAGAAGACATTATACAATGTCAGCTGGCTTGTTACAATTTCATTTGTTGTATGACCTGAACTTAACCTTTAAAACCTTTCTTCTGTGAGTATAAACCCAACAGCAGGACACAGTACCTGTGCAGCCATTACAGTGACAGCTTTTTTCCAGTCCAGCGTATAGTAAATGTATTCCTTTACAGGTTGCCTCCTTTATTAGAATTTGTTGAGGAGACATTTTACTACTTTATTCATTGACAGGCCAAATCATCATTCCATTTTGTTGTGGAATATTGGAGGGTTTTGATCCAGGAAACAGTCTGATTCTTTTTCTCCCCCATCACTTCAGAGAACATTACTGTACACGTAGGATTAGCGCTGACTGGTGCGCAGTAAATTAATTCTTTTAACAGGTTTAGGTTTTTTTCAGGTAATTGTTCCCATGGCATTCACTATATTTAGCTCTTGGGGTGGACATAAAGACCTTCTGTACCCTTTAAACAAAGATTGTATTTTAAAAGCAAATTTCTGTTTAAATGTGTTGATGTAAAAAGCTCCATTTTTTTCAGTAAACATGACTTAGATTGAAAGAACAATTTATTCGTTGCTTCCAATTACTATGTAATTTTTGCCTTCCTTGCATCTTTCTCTTGCTTTTAAGAGCCATAAGATGTCATTAACACTGCATTTTTTGTCAGTCTTTCCTAATGGTTGACAAGAACTCATGTATATTTGCTTCGCCCTAATGTAGGAAGGCATAGGAGTAAAACAGCACTTTGAAAGCTGTATGCGTCGCTATACTTTATTGAATTAAAAATAGTCAGATTATGGCGTTTATTTATATATTGTCTCCTTCAGGGGTATTTTTCAGCATTCACAATGTGAAGGGAGTTTAATACATTTCATTTATATGAAATAGTATTCATTTTATTAACGTGTATGTCTGTGTTTTTAAGACTACCTAACACAGGGATTTGTAGGAACTGAGATTTTTCTCTTTTAAGGCCATTGAAGTAAATGATTTTTTAAGTTTGATGGTATGATACTTTAAGTGTCATTTTGAAATTCACAAATCTTAATAATACGAAATTTTAAAAGTTACAGGTCAGATAAGTCACTGATATGAATGTGATTTAGTGTTGCTTAGTACTTGAATTTCAAACTTCTTTTCTAAGCAAACTCAGACTAAGTCCTATATACTTAATAAGGGAGGAGCACTGAAATTACTGTCTCGAAACATCAACATGCTTCCATTTCTTATGCTCTGGTATCACTAAAAGAGAATGGAGTATGTTGATAGCATTTTATAAAAATTCTTTACCTCAGGGAGGATTTAAACTGCTTATGATCTCAGATGAGGGCATATCTTGTATCATTTATTTTGGTAGGTCGAGGGCAGGAAATCTATTCTCAGTAGGCTTAAGAGTCCAAACTATTATGGGCCAAATGGAAGTATGGAAGAATTAATTAACAATGTTTGTTGCGAATCGAAAGTAGAACTATTTTAGTTTTTATAACCAAAATACAGGTTTACTTAAATTAAGACAAAGTTACTAACCATTGAATAAACAGTTTTTCAGGTATTTTTTTCTAGAAGGTACTGTTCTAAGAAACTTGCATTAAAAAACTTTCTAACACCGTTAACATTGTATAGGAAGAAATCAGATCTCTTAATGTCCACCAGGTTACCTAGAATATATGAATGTTAATGATAATTGAAGGTATATTGAAAACTATGCCTGCTCACAACAAAGAACTGACAACCAATTTCAGGGATATTTAAATATCTTCTGGCAGATCATTTTGTGCCAGTATTTTACTTATGGGGTAAGTATGGGGTTTACATTATTTTTTATAAGTTACGTAATTCTAAACATTACGCTGCTGCTAAAAATTAATTCGATTAAACTTTTGGAAGAGGAATATTTGATTCAGAGCGCTGTGTCTGCGATTCTTAGAGCTCCAGCTAAGATTCCATTCAATAAAGAATAGGAAATTAAAATGCCATACCTTAGAGAATGTAGAATCTCCTGCTTAAGGGACATTTGGATTTTCCAGCTCAAAGAGTATTTTAGATTATTGCCATAGAGAATAATGTCAAGCTCTTCCTAATTTCAGAGGTAACTATGAATAAGTAACAAATAGTCACCAAGTTTTTGTAGTTGAAGAAGAATGGAAAGTACTGGAGCATTAATTTTCATTCAGGAGAATATCTGTCTTGATCCCTGGTTAATTGATCACATATTTCTCTCAAACTTGTCTTAAAATTGCATTGACTCAGACTGGTTAAGCATATTAAGAGCTTGGTTCATTTGCATTTTCTTCTAAGTAGAGGGACATATTAGGCTCAAATAGCAGCACTTCATTCTGAAGGGGGGAGAAAAGCAGGGCAAAAACTCTTTTTTAAGACTGTAGAGTCTTTTCTGACAGCTAGTCAGAGTTAGAATTAGTTCAAGGAAATGTTAATAATGCACTGCCTGGCCTAATCCCTTTGATATCACCAGGTATCCTCCTGTTCATGGGTTAATTGCTTTAAAAGCGAAGGCAATATTCTGAGCGGTGGGCCGCTTCACCTTTTCACAGCTGTTACCATTGAGTGACAACTAAATCCCATGTGTAAGATGAGGAAGAGCTCAATCTCCAATTGGGAGAAAATTTATGTAAACCACAATCCCTTCAGAATGTGCGGAAGTCATAGACTTTCTTGATTTACTCTGCTTTTCCCAGAAAGCTCTATTGTTCACTTTCCTAAGTCCCATCAACCCTTTGTAGCAGAATATCACAGCGGCAGCAGATAGCTTGAAATATATAAATGCTATCATAGCTCTGATTAATAGCAGTGCTTATGAGTCAAGTCTGATAACAGTGCAGCTCTCCACTCAATTTCAGATACTGCTAATGGAATCTGTCTTCTCCAATTGTAATATGAGAAGGCCTAATTTGCCATGGAGCTTGGAGCTGTCACCAGTAGGGGATTGTGGGGTCAGATGGGAGCTGCCAGGTTTTTGCCCTGCAGCTTGTATCTCTCACTTTGAATAGAGCAGCCCCCTGCCTGCCAGTTAGCTGATAGGCCGCTGTGGGGTTTATGCCACTGTATACAATAGGAAAGGGCTACATAGGCTGACTTTATAATTGTGAAGCTAGCTCATATTTCCACAGCTACTGTGCTGCATAATTTCTAATAAGTGGTTTTAACAAATGTCAGATTATGAAAAGTTTCCTCAATTACAAAAACTTATAAAACATTCAAATGGCTAAATCTGTTTCCTGCCGAGATTTTGCCACCGGAACTAGGCATCAGTCATTACGGCTATAATATTTCTTCAAATTACAAATAAAATTCTAGATCGTAACTCACCTAGATGGGCTGCCTTGCAGAGCCATAAAAACAGCGGTCTTAAGGAACTGATGCACCAGGACCTGCTTCATAACTTTGCTTGATAAGACTACTTAATATTAAGTCTCTGCTGTTTATCGAGTTGGTTAGTGTTGCTGATGGAAACTGTTCATACCCTCATTCTGCTGATTTTATTTATTTGGATCTTTTAAGTTTACCGCACCTACATTTAGCATTTTAGTGTTTTAAAAAAGTATGCAGCACCTTTTAAGTTTTGAGTGAAAAGGGACTTAGTGTGATGACAAGCCAGGGCCGGGGCCTCTGTGAAGAATATGCTGGGATATACTTTTTAACCATTCAGGTTAGCCGCTGAACACAGAGTAACACTATCAAGCTTGAGGAACAAGGTTATTTGAGGTCTTCTGTGTTTTTAAACATTTCGAACAAGATATGAAAGTTTGTAATTTGGTAGTTATTTTAAACCAGCCTGTGCTTTCAGAAGAATTCCCTCTCCTTTCCGAGTTATTTGGCATACCATGAGAACTTAGTAAAAAAGTAAAGTGTATGATGGTGAAAAAAGCCCAGCGTTTTTTTCTTTTGGATAATCAGGTAGAAGTTGATGAGATAATATAAGGTATTGTTCTAAACCTTTATGATTTATTGGTTAGTGAATAAATCTGGATTTTAATGGGAATTGTGTGATTATATTTTATATTCAGATGCTATTCATAATCTTACTCCCTCCCCGTCAGTTGTGGGGTTTTTTTTTGTGGGTGGTTTTGTGTGTGTGTGTGTGTGTGTGTGTGTGTGTGTAACTCTACATTTTTTTCTCCAATTTTATTTAGCGGTTTAAAATCAGGAATAACACTTTGTACTTTAGTGTACTGGTAGTTGGTATTTATGTAGCTGAAAATTCAGGCCAGAACCTGAATTGAATCTCATGAAATAGAACAAACCTTGGGAGGATTTTATCTGGAGTGAAAGTAAATTTTCATAAAACGTAGGAAAAGGGATTATTTGCAAGTTTATTAAAGGTAGAAGTAAGTGTTTTATATCTTTTTAGGTGCAGTGGTGGCGGCTTCTACGATGTTATTTTAATATACCATGCCCTAAATGATTGACTTATGTTAATTAGGTCCAAGCTTTAAAATGAACAGGAAAGTTTAGGTTCTACTGTGTATTACATGGCCACTGGCTATAATTTGCTCACAGAGTGCCTGGAACATATTAGATGCTCATTATGTTTTTGCTGCCACTAGGTTGAGTGAACTAGCATGGAAAGAGAGGCTCAGCAGTCGCTAGCTTCCCAGTTTGACCTTTTTCCAAGTACACAGAAGAGATGAATATATGGGTGTTGATTATGTGATTGAGCCAGAAGGTAACATTTATATATTTTCATAAACAAGACCAGAAAGATAAGCACTCAGGAGGATGGGGGTGGTAGATTTTCTGTATATTGTGTCCTGCTTTACCTTACTTCTCCCCTCTAATCCATTACCTTTTTTTTTTTTAGTGAGTTGACACTAATAGTCATTTATTTAATGATCAGTCTTGGAGGCTGCATTGTGGCCTGCCTACTCGATTCTACAGCCTTCCAGCGGGAGTTTGTGGTGTAGGAGGGTGGTGTACCCTCCATGTTGGGTCCTTCGCATGCAAGGAACACTGAAGACAAACACATCCATGAATCTTATGAGGCACATCAAATGTGTGTTCTGAAAGAATTTCAGGTTTCTGTTATTTGCCTTTTGATTGAGGGTTAGACAAACATGTGACTATACATGAAAATCAAATACCACGTAGGAGAAAGAAAAATATACCTTATCATCAATAGCAAACCTGTGTCAATGGTGTAAATTGTAACCTCCTGATTTATCCATTGTGTCAACAGATGAAGAGTATTCCATCAGTGAGAAAACTCCTGCACAATCAGTACCTTTCCTAGGAATCTTATCTAGGTTTCATGGATTTTGTGGACCAAAAAGAAGGCAGTTATGTATTAACCATAGAATTCTGAGCTTCATGTTTGTTAGGATAATCTTAATCCTCACCCTATATTCGTTAACTCAGTGGAGAATTTTTGTTATTTGTGTCATCTGGGTGAGATTTTAAATACTTGACCACCCTTCCCGTACCGTCTGTCATACTCTTGGTGTATCTCTCCCTATTGAGTAACCACTGCTTTACTAGAATGGGAACTACATGACGTCAGTGTTAACTCAAGCAAAGAGCAATTAGGAAGATTTATTAACGCAAAAATACTGGAAAACATATTATGTGTCACATAAGAGTGTTTATTTATATAAAATAACTTCAGTGGCTTTTAGGTTATTTGATGTTATCAATCATCTGTACGATTGCTTTACACCATTAAGATGAACCCTTATATTTATATTTACTCTTTCACAGTGTAAAAACTTGATTTTGATTGTTAGTAGTAACATGTAGCTCTCTTTTACAATGTAGTGGTTGTGTTATTAAAGTTATCACAGTCGGGGCACCTGGGTGGCTCAGTGGATTAAAGCCTCTGCCTTTGGCTCAGGTCATGATCCCAGGGTCCTGGGATCGAGCCCTGCATCTGGCTCTCTGCTCGGCAGGGAGCCCGCTTCCACCTCTCTCTCTCTGCCTGCCTCTCTGCCTACTTGTGATTTCTGTCTGTCAAATAAATAAATAAAATCTTAAATAAAATAAAATAAAATTATCACAGTAATGGTGGTGTAAGTATGCAGTCATTTCTTCATATAGCCTCGTAAGATGTTACCTCCTAGAAATCAGGTTAGATTCTAAACGTATGTATTTCAGTTGAAGAAATGTCTTTTTTGATCTCTTTCTATGGGGCTTTATGAGAATCAAATTGAGAATGGGAAATACTTTTTCTTATATTGTATCTAATTCATCATAAGTTGTCCTTAAGTTAAAATGGAAAATAGTGGAGACTATTTTGCAATTTATTCTTGAGTTCTGATGAGAAGATTTCTTATTTTTATTTACAGCCTCATTCGACTTTCTCTCCTCTTCTTTTTTGCTGAAGTCATTTCATCGATGCGGTAGAAAAATCTGTATCTTTTAATTTAGGGAGCTCATTTTAAGATGCCACTTTATCATGTTAAATGTGGATAATTAAATTCCCTAACTCCTTAGTTGCTTTGTAAAATAATAAGCATGTTTATTCAAAAGAATAAAATGAAAATGAAAAGTAGGACTCTTTGATTGTCAACTGAAATCACAGTGGTGTTTTTGATTAGGTCAGTTTCATCTGGAAAAAAAAAGCAGACCAAGTCTATGAGTAGATGACTGTTGTTTTGCCTTATTCTGGTGCTACTTATATTTTTAGCCCGTCTGTACATCTCACCTTATGGATGATACCAAACAGCTCATTTTATGGGTTCAGAACAACAGTTTCATTCAAAATCCATGCTTTAGGAATAAAATAACATAAATAAATAAACACTGGGAATAATGTCAGATTGGCTATTCTTTCCATATGCTTTTAAAAGAAAGATTACTTAGCCAGAAATTTAGGCTACCAATTCATTTAACAGTATTGCATGCAGTGAAGTATATGAATAGTGTTCCTTCTACTGACATAATTTAACTCTGCATCTCCCCAAATTATATATATTTGTTACAGCCTTTTCAGGGGAAAAAAAAAATTGTGGAGCATGTGTTCTCATTAGAGTTATTCACCAAAAGAGGTTACAACTAACTTGACTAAACATTCACTCTGCAAAGAACACCCTTTCCTGAGAGGGATCCTGTTTGGCCAGTCTCATAAACTAACAAAGGCCCCAGCAATCAGAATGGACAATGGATTCATTGGAGGCTCTAGGTATTCTGTGGATTCGTACAAAAATACTTTTTTGAAGATACACATACACAGATAATAAAAGGATTTGTTCAGAATTCTTATTTGCTTAACAAGTTTAAAAATTAGATTCCCCTTCAGCCATATTCACCAGTGTGATTTTTACAGCATCACTTAGGTAAATCATCTGCACATTTAATATCTTCTATCTCAGACTTGCAGTGACTTATTGAATTGGTGGTTCATTAATATTTGGCTCAGTAAGACATAAGATGAAAAATTTGAGGTGTTTTGTTTGAAATTTCAGAAAAACAGAGAACCTAAAGGACTTTATTTACACGTCAGTATGCGAAAAACAATAGGTATGAATAACTATAAACCTGTATTTTCTCATTTCCTTTCAAATATTTTATAGACAAGGAATAAAGTAATATGAAAATTAATTTAAATAAATTATTATTTCTGTGCTCTTGTCAAAAGAATATTTAAACACTTGAATTAAAGTACGGGGTGGAGGGAAGCCTGGGTGGCTAAGTTGGTTAAGCCTCCAACTCTTGGTGGCTCAGATCCTGACCTCTGTGGTAAGATTGAGCCCTATCCTCAGGCGCTTCACAATTAGCCAGGAGTCTGCTTGAGACTCTCACTCCTTCCACTCCCTCTCCCACACTCTATTTCTTAATCTCAAATCTTAAAAAAAAAAAAAAAGTATTATATCAAAATCAAAATGAACCCTTTAATTTTCCCCTCAATTTCATTTGTTACTAAGCCACCACTTTTATAATAGTAAAGCATAGCACCAATGAAGGACTTGGTTGTTAACATTTATCCATACGAAACCATCATTTCTTTCAAATTTTTTTTTGCAATTTAAAAAATAAAGAATAAATTCTAAATAATAGCATAAATAACTTTTTTTTTAAAGATTTTATTTATTTGACAGAGATCACAAGTAGGCAGAGAGGCAGAGAGAGAGAGGAGGAAGCAGGCTTCCCACTGAGCAGAGAGCCCGATGCGGGGCTCGATCCTAGGACCCTGAGATCATGACCTGAGCCGAAGGCAGAGACTTTAACCCATTGAGCCACCCAGGCATCTCCATAAATAACTTTATAATAAAGCATTATTTGGAAATGCTTGGATATAGGTTGAGATAATTAAAAACTTTAGTTATTTGAAGAGCATTAAAAACTAAAAATAGAGTAGGTCTGAAATATATAGGTGGAAAAACATTTAGCTTCCCCAAAATCAAAAGGCTTTTGTAGGCACACACACACATAAACATGTGAAGTGAAACAGACTTATTTTAAAATGCACGAATATGCTGAAATGGCTATATCAAGTAGTCCAAAAATAATTCTCTTGACTTCGCCATTCATTATTTAGAGGATTTTAAGTTCCCTAAATCTGTTTTCCTTACTATGTTTAGGTTAGGTTACAGTTAAAAATTTCTATTCCTTAGGTTTGCAAAGTTTTAGAAATACAGAAAAACCTGTCTATTCAGTATCCATTTAATATATTTAATAGACTCTGGAGAAGGGGAAATACCCTGGTCTTAGTGAAAATACTTTAGGAAAAACTTCTTGTGGGGCGGCCAAGTAGCTCAGTCAGTTGAGCATCTGCCTTTGGCTCAGGTCATGATCCTAGAGTACTGGGATCGAGCCCTGCGTTGGTTCCTTGCTCAGCAGGGAGTCTGCTTCTCCCTGCTCATGGGCACGGGTGATCTTCCTCTCTCTTTCATAAATAAGTAAAATCTTAAAAACAAAACAAAAACAACAACAAACAAAACAAAACAAAACTTCTTAGAAAGGTATGCCTATGCTGAGTTGGAAAGAGTCGGTGGGAATCAGCCACATAAAGGCAAAGAGTGGGTGTGTGAGGGGAAGGAGGGGGAAGAGAATCTGAAGCGGACTCTGCACTGAGCACAGAGCCCTATGCGGGGCTTGATCTCACGACCGCAAGATCGTGACCTGAGCTGAAACCAAAAGTCAGAAGCTTAACCAACTGATCACCCTGGTGTCCCTTTGTTATGTTTTATAATCAAAGAGGAGTCCTTATGGGGTTGGAGGCAGAAAATGCAAGATCAAATATGTTTTAGGTCCTTCACTCTGGTGGCAATTGTGGGCCTAGGGCTGGAGGCAGACCACATACAAAGCTGTTGAACTGAGGTGAGCCTGACAGCTGAGGTAGGGCAGTGATGGTATGCATGGAGAGGAGGATGAGTTTTTTAAATGTTTATGAGGTAAAACTGGCAGGATGTGGTATGTATGATGGGGAGAAGGGGACAGGAGCTTTGATGATGACTCTTAGGTTTCTTGGGTAACTAAACTAGGTGGATATGACAATCACTAAGACAGTACTGGAACAGGAATCATTTGGGGAAGAGGATGAGAAATTACCTTTGCACATGTTGATACTAAGGGTCTGTTGGACACTGAGAGTTGGAGTGGCTTTGTGGTGAGATGTAGAGCAGTCCATTGGAGATGTGTCCCTTTGAGACTTAAGGGGGAGGTAGCGCAAGACAGAGATTTGGTTATCTCAATTTGTGGTTGGCAGGTGACATCAGGATAGCGGATAAGGTCACCCAGGTGGAGTATGTAAGAGTGAGAGGAATTGTGTGAGAGTGAAAGCTTGGGAACGCCAGCTTTAAAGGAGATGATGGAAGAAGAGGAGCCATTCAGAGAAAACAAAGATGGAAGATCCAGAACCCCAGAGGGAACACCTGAGGGATGTGGAGCCCAGTTCAGCTCAGTAGAGTGTGCTCGGGGCTGGGATCAATACAGCAGCGAGGTCCTGAGAGCCTGTTATATGTGGGCAGTTAGATGGCAGCTGGGTGCTATTTTAATAGAATGCTAGGGTGATTACAGAGCATAGAGGCGACAGATGTGGACAGCAGGAAGCTAATTCTGAGCCTCACCATGATCCTGAACTGTCTTCATGAAGTCATCTTTGACTTCAGCTGGTCTTTATCATTTATCTCTGTCTTATTAGGGTGAAAGGAAGCAAGCTCAGATAATGTGATATGCCTTGCGCAGTAGAGCGAGACTGCCTACCTGCAGAGTCAGTGAATGAATTGAAGACCTCAAGAGTCTTCAGAAAGTCCTCATGGCTTGGGACAACTGGGTGGCTCAATTGGTGATCTAACAAAGTCTCTTGACTTTGGCTCAGGTTGTGATCTCAGGGTCTTGGGATCGAGCCCCACTTTGGGCTCCTCTTTCAGCCGGGAGTCTGCTTCTCCCTCGCCCTCTGCCCCTCCCCTCTGCTTATGCACTCTCGGTCTCTCTCAAATAAATAAATAAAATCTTAAAATAAATCTCAAATAAATAAAATCTTAAAAAAAAAAAAAAAAGAAAAGTCCTCATGCTGACCCCTGCTGATGTCATCCTTTGCTTGTTAGCAGATGAGACTCTGCTCTCTGCTGACGTGGGCCCTCACCCCTCCCTGAGAGCATGTATACAGTGTCATGGCCCTGGGCCACACACCTGTCTTCCTACAAGCACTCACCCTGCAGACTTACTAGTGTATGCTATACTGCTTGTCTTTGGGACAAATACTTAGTTTTACTAGAAATCTTACGATTTTGAAAACAGCTTTATTAAACTATTTTCCATCACAGGCAGCCCTCAACAACAGTCTTGTTTAACTGAAGCCAGTTCCGTCCTTTAATGGTTCCAGTGATATTAAGGGTCAACCCACTTTGTACTACCTGGCCTGACTTTAGCTTTCAGTTCACTCTTCTCCCCAATGTCTCTGCACTTCTCTTCCATTTGACTGAGACCTAGAACCCTTTGCTCTTCCTTTTAATGTTTTCATCAGCCCCCCTGCTGCTTTGCTTTCTTCCCTATCCAGCCTGCGCCCCCTGGCTTATTTCATACTCCCTTCCCTCTTGTGCTTCTGTCCTACCTGTGTAGTGAAGCTGCTAACCCTGGCTCTCCCCAGCCTTTCCCAGCCAGCTCTGGCTGCTTCAGACCTTCCACAGCCGTGCTGACAGATCCCGCCCCTCATTAGCCTCCACTGAGCCATTACTGCTGCCTACAAATCCTTGTAGGTATCCTTCAACTTGGGAGTTTTTCCTCAACAGGTGTTTTGCATTTTCCTTGTTTTTGTAGTCCCCTCCATGGCCCATGAATGTTAATTGATTCTGAATCTTAGCATAAAGCAAACTTAAAGGCAGTTTAAGTTTCAATGGACTTATGTTTCAATGGACAGTCACAGTTTATCATTTAAACTGTGTTTATCATTTAAAGTTCAATGAAGTTCATACAAACTTAGCTTATATACAGTAGCCCCATGAAAACTCCACATCGAATAGTAAGATGATGAAGCCTCCGAAATGTTTCCTTTTTTAAAATATTTATTTAATTGACAGAGAAATCACAAGTAGGCAGAAGTAGGCAGAGAGGCAGGCAGAGAGAAAGGGAGAGGCAGGCTCCCTGCTGAGCAGAGAGCCCTATGTGGGGCTCGATCCCAAGACCCCAGGATCATGACCTGAGCTGAAGGCAGAGGCTCAACCCACTGAGCCACCCAGGCGTCCCTCCAAAATGTTTTCTATACTACATATCCTATATATGGATGCACACGCAAGTTTATTGTCTTGGACATACTACTCTCTTCTGTTTTTCACAAAGCTGTGACCTCCTCAGCATTTATTTTCAGAATTTACTTCTACAGTTTCAAGTTGCCTCGAAACCTTAATAGAAACTACAAAGAGGGAAGGCACTGTGTTTTAGCCAGGGCTCTTAGGTGCAAGCAAAGGACTCTGGCTGTGTTTAGCAGGAGAGAAATATAGGAAAAGGAAGTTGAGAAGAACTCTACAATACAGAGGACAATCTAATTTTTAAGCAGGGAATGGATATGAATAAACTTCTTCAAGGAAGACCTATAGACAGCCAATAAACACTTGAAAAGATGTTCCATATCACTGGTCACAAACAGTATGTGTGTGTTGTGTTGTTTTTAACCATTTAAGACTAAACTGCATAGAGGCTATCCTTTACCCTTAAACTCTTCATGGTACGTTTCTTAAAAACAACACATTTTCTTACATATCCACAGTGTAGTTCTCAAAGTCAGGCTATTATCACTGATACAACATTGTTATCTATGGAAGTGATTCAGATTTTGCCAGTTGTTCCAGTAATACCCTGTTTAGCAGAAGAGAATTCGAGATCATGCCTCTTATTCTGTTGCCATTTCCCTTTAGCCTCTTTCATATAGACTCATGGTCTTTTGCTTTTTGTTTTTGTCTTTCAAGACCTTGACATTTTCTTTGATCTATATCGGCCAGTTATTTTGTAGAATGTTCTTCAGTTGAGTTTGTAGGTTCAGGTAATACATTTTGGCAAGAATACCATAGAAATGATGCTCTGTTCTTTTCACTGGACTAGATCAGGAAGTATATGAAGTTTGTCCCATTACTGGTCTTTAACTTTGATCATGTGGTTAAGATTGTATCTGCCAAGTTTGCCCCTGTAGAGTTACCATTTTTCCCTCTGTAATTAATCTATTTACAGGGAGATACCTTTAGACCACATACATATTTCTGTAAAACTTTTACTCACTAATATTGGTATCCATTATTACCGTAATGGCTGCCACATTCCATTGTTTCTTCTACAGTTATTAGTTGTTGACTTTCTGTGGATTTTCTTTTCCCCTGTTTATTTATTTATATCACTTTAGATTCATAGATTATTTATTCTTTGGCTTATAATCTATTACTGTAGTTATTGTTGTTCAGATTATCCTGACATGTCCTCTTTTGAACCCTCCCTGACTTTCTGGCACAAGAGATTCTGGATTCATTTTGTACTTGACCTGTCCCAGATCTGGAATCAGCCATTTTTCCAAGGAAGCTAATTTATGTTTTAAGTAGAAGAAGGCATCTTGTATCTTATGCTGACTTTCCAAAGTAGTATTGGCAGATGAAACATAGAAATTCCTTTAAAAATGTTACTCATCCTTTAAGATTAATTCATTCATTCATGAAGTTTCCTTTCTGTGCTTGGAGTGAAAGACTTCCCATATAAATGAAACTTAGTTCCAGTTCACATTTTAAAAACAAAGTTGAAGTAATTATTAAAGGTAACTACATGCTACACATGTTCCAAGATGAGCTAGAAACCTGGGAATTAGAAGGAAATTTGAGAAAAGAGTAAGGCTTGAATAAGTAGAAGGAATCTAAGAAGACATTCAGTTCATGGGTACACCATGAGCAAAGGTGTGACACTGGGAATAGGCATGTCTTATCAGGGAATTTTGAGGAACATAACTGGGTGATGGAGATAATAATATTGGTGATTAGTGGCTAGGTACCATTTATTGGGAACTTTAACTTTTTTTTTTCTGTGATGCTTGATTAAAAGGCATAGAATGACTCCACAGCTTTTTATCCAAAACAATGTGTTTTAGTTTAAAAGTGGTGATTTAGGGCCATATATTATCATTAACTATCAGACTTGGTAATACTTGCTGAATCATAGCACTTGTTATCTATTTGGTAACAGATATTTAATCATTTTAGATATATCGGGAAATAGGAAGTTATTTTGCTTTGATATGCTCTATCCACCCCATTACTAGTTTCACATCAAATCTTGGAATTGAGATCCAGATTCCTGATTGATTTGATTGATTTGATTGATTTGATTGATTTGAAATGTCTGGCTCTCACTGGCGTTGGGGTTGATAAATTTATTTCCAAGTGTGGCTTTTGATTCTTTTTGTGCTATTAAAGTTCACAGTCCCATCCCTATCTTGAAAAAAATACGTCATTTTCAACTTCAGCTATGTGTAAAGAAGAAATCACTAGAAACTAAGGACTTAGCTTTCAAGATCTTAAAATCACCAGATCCTGTGACAAAGACATCTTTGCCATATGCTGGGAGATAAACTGGAGTGCGGGCGTGTGGAAAGTGCCTAGGCCCAAACATTCCACAGGAAGTGAGAATGAGTATTCCTGAGTAGATGTTTTGCCATTTCATTAATTCTTACAATTCAGCGTAGTTCCATCTTAACCAGACTGTCCTTCTAATTTGTGGGTAACAGGTTTGTTATCTCTCTAGTTACTTACTGTCTCTTCAGGCTTTCTGAACTGGCTGGAATCCTAGAGGTTCCATCTAAGAACTAAACCTCCTTCAGTCCATAGGAGACTGAATGAATTTTGTTCATTTGTTTGTTAATAAGTTAATATATGGACTTCCTAATTAAAATCTGTTGGAAGAAATTATTATACAAAGTCATGTATTAATCATATAATGTGTTGGGATAGTGCTGGGCGACTGTCATAATTTCTCCTGCTACAGTTTATAAAAAGGGAAAGAAAGTCGGTTCTTTTTGTTGGGAAAGAAGATTTCACGTTATCTGTATTTGCAGGCTTTCTGGCTCACATGCTGGAGGAATTCTTGCTGCGGGGGTGTTTTCGTTTTCTCGTCTAACATGGCAGTGGTCCATTGCAGCCGAGGTTTTTAGCTTAAACAATCTGTTTGTGGGGCTGCTTATGGCTCTTACTGTACATTTTGAAGAGGCAGCAACTGCAAAAGAAAGATCAAAGGTAACCTATTTTGATCAAAGTGAAATCACTTTTTGTTTTAATTTTTAGACAGATGCTGTATTTCTTTTTAACTTTGGGTGCTGTTTATCTGTCCTGATTACTGTCAAGGTAATCTGGGCGCATTGAGAGAGAAAATATTCTGAGTTCTTTTACTGTGAACCATGATAGCCTTTATAAAGCATGGGGCTTTTTTTTTTTTTCCCTCTTCTCCCAGAGTTCAGAAGTTTCGTGCGTGTGTGTGTGTGTGTGTGTGTGCGTGTGTGTGTGTGTTAGTAAGATGCCAAATTTTATTTAGATTGACCACCTTAAATTATATACCATTATGGTATATAATATACTCTCTAATTGCAAAAAAAGACCAAATTTGTACTTTATTTTTTAACTATCAAATGTATAAATGAAGTAGTTCAGAAGAGATTCCAGTGAATTATAAGGCAAACACTAATATCAAGATCATTAGAAATGTGAGGGAACCCTGTCTTCTAAGAGCTTACAGTCTGTACAATGGGAGGTATCAAACTGTCTTAATAAAGACGGCCTTTTGTTGTTAAAGAATATACAAATGGAAGAACACCATGGTTCTCATAGATGGATCTATGCTGCTATTAAAGTTCATTTTTGGTCTAAAGTAAACTTTCTTCTGATTATGAGAATTGCACATGTTCAAAGAGAGCAAAAACATCCGTAACCTGGTTTTTAAATCGAAAGTGTTCTATTTTATTTATGTAATTTAATAGGAGAAAAAGTAAAATGGAAAGAATGCCCGAGTTTTAGTTATAGACTTTAATAGGAATTACACAATATCCTATTACTGGTAGGACTTACCTAGTTATCACGCAGGACTTTCTAAAACTTACTTTGAAGACAGTCCTATTAGGTCAAACTGCAATGATGTGATGAGAATGGACAATATTATAAAAAAAATAGCAGTGCTAAATATTAGTGTCTGTAGAAGCGAGACTGTGTCTGAAGTTGACTTCAGCCTGACCTATGGTACAAATGCTTGGTTCTCATATAAAGAATAACTTTTTACTGTTGTGCTTACTTAAGAGTTTTAGATAAATTTTTAACTTAGATTTTTTTTTTTTCAGATAGCTAAAATTGGTGCTTTCTGCTGTGGCCTTAGCTTATGTAATCAGCATACAATAGTACTCTATATTTTGTGCATAATACCATGGATTCTCTTCCGACTTTTAAAAGAGAAGGTAGGTTTTTGGATGTTTTTAATGAAAATTCACAATATTTTGTTAAGGCCTGATATTTATGGCATAAAATGCGGGGCTTTCAATTTTTTTTTTTTTTAGTTTCATATAAAGTGTAAATGACCCGAGGCTCTAACAACATTGACTGAAAAAAAAACAGGATTTACAAAAATTATGCAGTATTGATTGCAGTGACAGCTGGTCTGATTCATAATTTTCTTACTGATTCTGAGCAGCACCTTGATAATAATAGGCTAAAAGGAGTGAAAACGAAATAACAGATTTCCTTGATTGTGTTATTGTATGTCCTAAAACAAAGGATAGTGTATGAATGAGAGTTTATTCATTTATCCCACTGTCTGTTGAGGGCCCGATCAATGCCGATCTAGATGCTAGAGATTGAGCTCTCCCGACTAAACAGACATCATCACTGCTCTCATGAACCAAGTAACAAAATCTCTGGAAAATCACAACCCTGTTTTCTCCTAACAGATTTCTCTAGAATAAAAATGATTTATTATAGTTTTCCTTTTCCCTCAAAGGAAAAAATGATTATTGATTGAAATGGTGGTGTAAAGCAATGTAAGAAAATTACTGTACTGTGTAAGTCATTGTGAGATGGACCGAAGAAGCAGGGAGCTGAGTTAGACATGAGGTTTTGGAAAGACAGAAGCCCTTTATTCTGTCAGTCTTGCTCCGAGAGGTTAAAACAATCTTAAATACAAAGCCAGTACTGGAGTCATTTTACTTATTATTTCTTTGTATTGTTTGTATTATTATACCTCACAAACACATTATTATGTGTTTGTTTCTCATTTCATTCTTTGCTGCTATAGTCAGAACTATATTAGAAAACACAGGTTTAGTAAAATGATTATACAGAAATAGGGAAATTATGACAAAACTTTAGGTGATTGTATTTACTGTACTCGAATATATTTTGTTTTTAGCTTCTGGCAACAAAACATAAAGGATAATATGGAGGTTATAAAATTCTTACTACGTGTTAGAAAAAATGGAAATAACAATTGACAGGGAAGATCAGCTTTTTCTTGGAACTGAGTACTGTGAAGTCAGTCACGTCCAACCTTACATGAGGAATACCCAGCAGCATAACAGGTCGTGTCTAACAGTGGTTTTGTAGAATATACAGAAGGTTCTTTATCTGGTCTTTTATTATATAAACCCTTGATTTTAAATAATGGAGATATAACTTAAACTGTAATTCAGTGAAGACTTTCCCATAGATTGCAAACCTAAAGAGGCCCAAATACTTTTCTTGTGGATTGACGGATGGGTAGATGGGGATGCATTCACATCCTGCTGTGAGTTAGCTTAGCTGGCCTTTTTAATTTTTTTTATTTTTATTCAGTCTTCATTTCTTTCTCTCCTTTTTTTTTTTTTTTTTGGCCAGCTTATTGATATACAGTTGACATATAACATTGTATAAGTTTAAGGTGTACAACATGACGGTTTGATATATGGAGAGATGGTAAAATGATCACTACAGTGAGGTTAGTTAACACATCTGTTGCCTCACATAGGTACGCTTGTGTGTATTGAGAACTTCTTCTAAGATCTACTCTCTTAGCATCTTTCAAATATCTGGTATAGTACGGTAGTCCCCATACTGTACATTACATTCCCCAGAACTTATTCATGTTATAACTGGAAGTTTGCAGACTTTGACCACTTTTTACCCATTTCCCTCGCTCCCTACTCCACGCCTCTAGTGATCACCAATCAGCTCTGTGTTTCTGGGAGTTCCATTTCTTTCAGTTCCACTATAGGTAAGGTCATACAGTATTTGTCTTTTTCTATCTGACTCATTTCATTTAGCATAATACCCTCAAGTTTTATCCATGTTGTTGCAAATGGCAGGATTTTCTTTTTGTGTCTGAATAATACTCCAGTGTGTGTGTGTGTGTGTGTGTGTGTGTGTGTGTCTCTTTTCTATGTCTTCTCTTAGGAGTTTGATGTTTTCAGGTCTTACAATCAAGTCTAATCCATTTTGAGTTAATTTTTTATGCAGTGTAAGACAGTGGTCCATTTTCATTCTTTTGCATGGGACTGTCCAGTTTTTCTAACACCATTTTTTGTTTTCTGCTTGAATATTTTTGCCTCTTTGCCATAAATTAATTAACCATATATGCATGGGTTTATTTCTGGGCTCTTATGTTCCAGTGATTTATGTATCTGTGGTTTTTTTTTTTTTTTTTAAGATTTTATTTATTTATTTGACAGACAGAGATCACAAGTAGGCAGAGAGAGAGGAGGAAGCAGGCTCCCCACTGAGCAGAGAACCAGATGCGGGGCTTGATCCCAGGACACTGGGATCATGACCTGAGCCGAAGGCAGAGGCTTTACCCCACTGAGCCACCCAGGCACCCCTATGTATCTGTTTTAATGCCAATATCATACTGTTTTGAATACTGTAGCTTTGTAGGATAGTTTGAAATCAGGAAGCATGGTGCTGCGGCTTTGTTGTTCTTTTTAAAAATCGCTTGGACTATTTGGGATCTTTTGTAGTTTCATACAAATGGATTGTTTGTTCTATCTCTAAGATGACTGTGGAATTTTGTTAGAGATTGCATTGAATCTATAGATTGCTTTGGCTGTTTTAACAATACTAATTCTAACAATCCATGAGCGTGGAATATTTTTCCATTTATTTATATCTTCTTCAATTTCTGTAATCAGTGTCTTATAGCTTTCAGTGTATAGGTCTTTCACGTCCTTGGTTAAATTTATTTATAGCTATTTTATTCCTTCTGATGTACTTATAAACAGAATTGGTTTAATTTCTCTCTGATAGTTCATTGCTAGTGTGTAAAAAAGTCAACAGCACCTGGGTGGCTCTAGTGGGTTAAAGCCTCTGCCTTTGGCTCAGGTCATGATCTCAGGGTCCTGGGATTGAGCCTTGCATCAGGCTCTCTGCTCAGTGGGGAGCCTGCTTCCTCCTCTCTCTCTGCCTGCCTCTCTGCCTACTTGTGATCTCTGTCAAATAAATAAAATCTAAAAAAAAAAAAGCAACAGTTGTTTTTTTTTTTATATCAATTTTGTACCCAACAACTTTACTGGATTCAGTTAGTCGTTCGAACAGTTTTTTGGTGGAATCTTTAGGGTTTTCATTATATAAAATCATGTCATTTATAGATAGTGAAAATTTTGCTTCTTCCTTTCCAGTTGTATGCTTTTTATTTTTTTTTTCTGCTCTGGCTAGGACTTCCAATACAATGTTGAGTGAATGGGCATCCTGGTCTTATTCCTGATCTTAGAGGAAAAGCAGCTTTTAGCTTCTCATTGTTGAATATGATGTTAGCTGTGGGCTTGTCACATATGGCCTTTCAATGGCCATATACCTACTTTGTTGAGAGTTTTTATCATAAAAGAATTTTGTAAATTTATCTGCATTTATTGAGATGATCATATGATTTTTATCTTTCATTCTGTTAATGTGTATCATATTGATTAATTTGCTGATGTTGAACCACTTTGCATCCCTGGAATTAACTCCACTTAATTATGGTGTATAGTCCTTTTAATGTATTGGTGTATTGTCAAATTCATTCACTAATTTTTTTGAGGATTTTTTGAGGATTTTTGCATTTATGTTCATCAAGGATGTGAAGGATATGGCCTTTAATTTTTAAAAAATTTTTATTTATTATTTTTTTATTATTTATTATTTTATTTATTATGGGGTCCTTTTCTGGTTTTGATAGCAGGGTAACAGTGGCTTCATAAAACATATCTGGAAGCTTTCCCTATACTTTAGTTTCTTAAAAGAGTATAAGGAGGACGTATATTAAATCTTTAAATGTTTGGTCGAGTTCACCCGAGAGGCATCTGGTTCAGGAATTTTGTTGGGAGTTTTTAAGTTACTGATTCTGTCTCCTTACTAGTAATCAGTCTATTCAGATTTTTCTACTTCTTCATGATTCAGTCTTGGAAGATTATGTTTTTAGGAATTGATCTGTTTCTTCTAGATTGTTCAGTTTGTTGGTGTGTAATTATTCACATATTCACAGTAGTCTCTTATGAACCCTTGGCTTTCTTTGGTATCAATTGTAACTTCTCCTCTTTAATTTCTGATTTTATTTATTTGAGCCCTCTCTCTTTTTTTCTTAGTCTAGCTGGAGGTTTGTCAATTTTGTTAATCTTTTCAAAGAACCAGCTCTTAGTTTCATTGGCCTTTCCATTGTCTTTTTTTTTTTTTAAGATTTTTTATTTATTTATTTGACAGAGATCACAAGTAGGCAGAGAGACAGGCAGAGAGAGGGAGGGGGAAGCAGGCTCCCTGCTGAGCAGAGAGTCTGATGTGGGACTTGATCCCAGGACCCTCGGATCATGACCTGAGCGGGAGGCGGAGGCTTTAACCCACTGAGCCACCCAGGCGCCCCTCCATTGTCTTTTAAGTATCTACTTCATTTCTTTTCACTCTGATCTTTATTATTTCCTTTTTTCTACTAATTCGGGGCTTTGTTCATATTTTTCTAGTTCCTTTGGTGTAAATTAGATTGTTAATTTAAGATTTTTCTTTTTAACTGTCTCTACAAACTTGCCTCTTAGAACTGGTTTTGCTGTATCCCATTGATTTGGTGTGTTGTATTTATTTTCTTTTTCTTTCTTTCTTTTTTTTTTTTTTTTTGGTGTGTTGTATTTCCATTTTCGTTTGTCTCGAGGTATTTTTTAAATTTCTTTTTCGATGTCTTCATTGACATTGGTTGTTCAGTAGTATCTTGTTTCATCTTCACATATTTGTGATCTTTTCCTGTTTTCCTCTGGTAATTGATTTCTAGTTTCATATTGTGTTTAGAAAAGAAGCTTGATATGATTTCAGTCTTTAATTTACTAAGACATGTTTTGTGGCCTAATGTATGATCTATCCTGAGAATGTTCCATGTGCACCTGAGAAAAAAGAAGAAAGTGTATTCTGCTGCTTTTGGATAGAATGTTTATAGATACATAAGTATATGTATCTATCTATATATATATATATATATCTCCATTACTCCATCTAATTTATTGTTTAAGGTTGATGTTGCCTTATTATTTTCTGTCTGGCTGATCTATCCATTGATAAAAGTGAGGCATTAAAGTCCCCTAATATTATTTGTATTCCTGTCATTTTCTTCCTTTAGGTCTGTTTGTATTAGCTTTAAGCATTTAGGTGTTTCTCCATTGGGTACATAAATTGGGTACATAAATATTGATAAATATTATATCTTTTGCTGGATTGACCTCTTTATCATTCTGTAATACTTGTCTTTGTCATTATAGCCTTCTTTTAAAATCTATTTTGTCTGATGTCACGGTCGTTAGCCATGCTTTCTTTTGGTTTCCATTTGCTCGTTTTCAGTCCATGTATGTACTCATATCTGAAGTGAGTCTCTTACAGGCAGCAGATAAATGGGTCTTGTTTCTTTATCAGTTCAGCCACTTTCTGTCTTTTGATTAGAGAATTTAGCCTATTTACATTTAAAGAAATTGTTGGCTATGTATTTATTGCCATTTTATTGATTCTTTTAATCTGTTTTGTAATTCCTCACTGTTTCTTTCTTCTCTTGATTTCTTACCTTGCAGTTTGATTACTTTCTGTAGTGCTACACTTAGAGTCCTTTCTCATTATCATTTGTCCATCTACTATGGGTTTTGCTTTATGGTTACCGTAAATCTCATATATAATGGTCTGTGTGTATATATATAACAAGCTATTTTAAGTTGATAACAAGTTATGTTTGAATGCATTCTAAAACTATATTTTTATTCCTCTTGCCCTGTGGTTTATTGATGTCATACTTTACATCTTTTTATTTTGTGTATCCCAAACTAATTACTATATCTGTAGTTATTTTTACTACTTTTATCTTTTAACCTTCCTACTAGCTTTCTTTTTTTTTTTTTTAAGATTTATTTATTTGTGTGTGTGTGTGTGAGAGAGAGAGAGAGAAGTGGAGGGTCAGAGGGAGAAGCAGACTCCCTGCTGAGCAGGGAGCCTGATGAGGGACTCTATCCTGGGACTCCAAGATCATGACCTGAGCGAAGGCAGTCACTTAACCAACTGAGCCACTTAGACGCCCCACCTTCATACTAGCTTTATAAGTGATTAAACCACAACCATATGTTTACCTTTACCAGGGATATTTTTAAAATTTTTTTCTTTTTATAATTAATGCCCTTTCCTTTTAGCTTAAAAAATTCCTTTAACATTTCTTATAAGGCTAGTTTAGTGTCAGTGAACTCCTTTATCTTTATCTCTCTGAGTGATAACTTTGCCAGGTAGAGTATTCTTGTTTGGAAGTTTTTTCCTTTCAGTGCTTTGGATATATTATGCCATTCTCTCCTGACCTGCACAGTTTCTGCTGATAGCCTTATGGGGATTTCCTTTTATGTAACAAGTTGGTTTTTGTTTTGTTTTATTTTTATCCTTAACTTTTGACATTTTAATTATGTATCTTGGAGTGGGTCTCTTTGGGTTCCTCTTCTTTTGGAATTCTGGGCTTCTTGGATCTGGTTGTCTGTTTCCTTACCCAGGTAAGGGAAGTTTTTGGCAATTGTTTCTTCAAATAAGTTTTTTGCCCCATTCTCTCTTCTATTTCTGGAACTCCTATAATACACGTTATTCTGCTTGATATTGTCCCGTAAATTTCTTTCTTTCTTTTTTTTTTTAAAGATTTTATTTATTTATCTGACAGAGAGAGAAAGATCACAAGTAGGCAGAAAGGCAGGCAGAGAGAGGGACGGAAGCAGGCTCCCCGCCGAGCAGAGAGCCTGATGCAGGGCTCAATCCCAGAACCCTGAGATCACGACCTGAGCTGAAGGCAGAGGCTTAACCCACTGAGCCACCCAGGTGCCCCTGTCCCGTAAATTTCTTAAGCTGTCTTCAGTTTTTAATTTTATTTCTTTCTGTTGCTTGGTTTGGATGAGTGTCATTACCCTGTGTTTTAGTTCATTTGATTCTGTCTGCTCCATTTAGTCTGCTGTTGAACTCCTCTAGTGTATTTTTCAGTTCAGTTATTGTATTCTTCAGTTCTGTGACTTCTGTTTGGTACTGTCTTATGTTTTCTCTGTCTTCATTGAAGTTCTTGCTGGGTTCCTCCATTCTTCTGTGGTGAGCATCTTTCTGACCATTACTTTTAACTCTTGTCAGGCAAATTGCTTATCTCAGTTTCATTAAGATTTTTTCCCCAGGATTTTATCTTGTTCTTTTGTTTGAAATAAACTCCTCTGTCTCTACATTTTGCTTGATTCTCTGTGGCTGTTCCTAGGTATTAGGCAAAATAGCTGTCTCTCCCAGTCTTGCAGGAGTGGCCCCACATAGGAGGTCAACCTCACTGTTTAACTTTGCTCTAGCTCTTGGCTGTCTCTCAAACCTTTATGATTGTTTAAGCAGCCTGAGTTTCTCTTGGTAGGTTCCAGTTCTTCTGTCAAGACCTGTGAGGGTTCCAGAAGGAGGGATTTCAGTCAGCACCTAGTTTCAGGCTGATTGGAAACTAGCCCCTCAGTCAGCATCTTCAAGGTATGCAAATATATACAGTCATGGGAGACTGCAGTCATAGACCCTGCTAGCGTCCAGACCAGGTGCTCTGGAGGATCTCCCCTTAGGGACTATTGCAAATTCAGGGATCCCGAGGAATGTTTGAGCTTCTTTCTGAGAAGTGCCAGCAGGCTGTGGTGAGGCCAGCTGAGAGCTCAAAGATGGTATCCTTCAGCCTATGTTCACTGAGAGCACTTCTGTAGCCCTTCCATGTGTGGTAAACCTGAAACCTACCCTCAGGCTGCAGTTTTTTCATAGGAAAACCAGGGGTGGTTTTAGTCTGTTGTCAGTGCAGTCCCTTGGAGATGGTAGCCTGCCAAGAACTGTCTGACGCATAGGACCCAAAAATGCAGTTCCCCTTGGCCACCAGATCCAGGCATTTCAGGGGTATCTCCCGTGTAGACTGTGCACCCTGGCTGACTTTGGTGGAGCCCTGGTGGGAGTGGTATGTGAGGTCGGGCATTTGCGTGGCTGGATTTGGCAGAGCTGCGATGGAGTGGCACACAGGACTGGGCGCACTCACTGGCACTAGTAAGATAGAGGAAGAATGCCAGAAATGGCACCCTCCAGCATCTCTGTCCCCAGAGAGAGTTCTACCAGGCTTCTGCCCTTACAACAGACATTTTAAGATTAGCAAATGAATCTTCTTCACTTACGGTCTAGCACTTTCCAGACTGCTGCTTCTGTACCAGGTTCTGTGGCGAGTGAGTCTGTCTGTGAATCCTTAAGAGCAGAGTCCCTGTCCCCTACAGCACTATAATTTTCCTGAACATTTGACTTGTGGGCTTTCAAAGCCAGACATTTGGTGGGAGATCATCTTTCTGGTGCAGGACCCAAAGGTTGGGGTGCCTTATTTGGGGGCATAAACCCCTTGCTCCTCAGGGAGAAGTCCTTTATTTATAAGACCCCCTCTTGACTGTGGGTTGCAGCACTGGGGTGGGGTTTCGGTGAGACCATGTCTGTTCTTCTTCCACACGTGTTCATGTGGCCCTTTTATTCTTGGTTGTAGAGACCCTTGTTCAGATAGTCTCCATGTCTTTGTAGATTTGTTGTGTCTGGGGGAGGGAGTTCAGAATCTTTCTACCCTGCCATCTTGAACTCTTGATGACAATAGGTTCACAATGTGCTTTAACATAGGAAGTGTCACACCTCCAGCTTCAGTCCTCTTTTGCAAGATTAGTTTGGCTATTTGGGGTCTTTTTTGCTCCCATACAAATTTTAGGATTTGGTTTTCTATTTCTGTTAGAAATGCCACTGGAGGCTTGATAGGGGTTTCATTGAGTCTATAGATGGCTTTGTGTAATACGGACATTTAAAAATATTGATTCTTCCAGTTTGTGAACAAGGGGTATCTTTCCATTTATTTGTATCTTCGTCATTTTCTTTCATTAGTGCCTTTGTGTTTTCAGTGTACGGATTTTTCACCTCCTTGGTTAAATTTATTGTTACATATTTTATTGTTTTTGATGTTATTGTAAATGAGATCATTTTCCTTTTTTTCATAGTTTATAGTTATATTGTTAGTTTGTGGGAACATGACTAATTTTGGCATTAATATAATTAATTACTGAATTCCTTTATTAATCTAACAGGTTTTTGGTAGAGTCTAGGATTTTCTCTATATAAGATCATGTCATCTGCAAATAGAGACAGTTTTACTACTTCTTTTCTGATTTGGATGCCTTTTATTTCTTTTTCATGCCTGAATATTCTGACTAGGATTTCTAGGACTGTGTTGAACAGGACTTGGTAAGAGCGGGCACCCTTGTCTTATTCCTGATCTTGGGAGGGAAGTTTTCAGTCTTTTACCATTAAGTATGATAGCTATGAACTTGTCACATGTGGACTTTATTATGTTAAAGTATGCCCCAGATCAAGTAAATCAGAATTAGTTGAGGGTGGGATCAGCTCCCGGCTCAGCTCTACAGACGGACTCGGGGCTTGGCTAGGATCTCTGCTTGGGCACAGCTGCAAGCGGGAACACCGTCCTCCAGATCTGAGCGCTGGTTGCTGAAAACCCTGCTTGCCTTCTGTCCACATGATCCCCAGTAGTTGAGCCCAGCAGACTCCTTTCCACCATGGTAGTCAAGAGGTGAGAACCGAATGAGCCTCTTGGGAAGTGTGCTGCCGTGCTGGGGGAGCTGGATGTCTGCCTTGGACTCTCCTTTGCCACTAGAAAAACCATTACCCCTGGGGGAAGGCTGTTAGTGCCGAGCTGGGCTGGTGTGGGGGAGGAGTGATGCCGTGATGTCTTGTCTGTAGATAGTCGCTAACTGGTTTTTCTGTGAGGAAGACTGAAGTCAGGAATGATCTGTGTTGCCATCCTGATGTCCTTACTCCTAGACAGCCTTCTGACATCAGAGCAGGTGCATTCAGATAATAGAGAGATGCAATTGGCTGACTGACAAGAATTTAAAAAGTAAATATTTTGTGTTAGTTAATAGAAAGAAGACCCATGTGCTTTGTATCAAACACAGAAGACTCAGAGTGGATGAGTTAGGAGGCTGGTCTGAGGGCCTGTTTATTTTGTGCTTAGGTCAGCACCTGATGAATGATGAAATGTGGGCAGGTATGACTCTTCAAAGGACATTTCATGTTCGCTAAATAGCAGAGGCTAAAAAATAAGGCCTACCAATGAAGTGACAGAGTTGGATCTCACTGGTCAGATGACTTGAGGCAGAGTAAGAAGTCCTGAGTCAGGGGGCCCCTGGGTGGTTCAGGGGGTTAAGCTTCTGCCTTCAGTTCAGGTCTTAGTTTCGGGGTCCTGGGATTGAGCCCCGCATTGGGCTCCTTGTTCAGCAGGGAGCCTGCTTCTCTGTCTCCCACTCCCCCTGCTTGTGTTCCCTCTCTCACTGTGTCTCTCTCTGTCAAATAAATAAAATCTTTTTAAAAAAAGAGGGAAAAGGGGCACCTGGGTGGCTCAGTGGGTTAAAGCCTCTGCCTTTGGCTCAGGTCATGATCCCAGGGTCCTGGGATCGAGCCCCCCCCCCCCCCCCCCCCCCCGCATCAGGCTTTCTGCTCAGCAGGGAGCCTGCTTCCTCCCCTCTCTCTGCCTGCCTCTCTGTCTACTTGTGATCTCTGTCTGTCAAATAAATAAATAAAATCTTAAAAAAAAAAAAAAAAAGGAAGTCCTGAGTCAGTTGGTTGCAACCCTGGCTACTCAGATGATCTGGGGACCTTTTAAAAAGTGTGTGTATGTGTGTACATAAATGTATATGCATGTATACATACATATATCTTTATATGTATGTATATTTATGCTGACCCCACTCCAGAATAGTTCCCATTTAATTGGTCTGGGGTGAGGCCCAGACATTGATATTTTTAAAAAGCTCTGCAGGTGATTCTCATGTATGTACAGCTCAGACTCAGAGCCACTCTCCTTCAGTATCTGAAAAAGCTCTCGTGTAATCGTCTCTCTGTTGATTTCTCGCACAAAAGGAAAATTCTCCGGCAGGTGCGTCATGCCACTCTAAATCATACTTTAGAACATTCAGAGAATGTCAAAATGTGAACATTTGCTTTTTTTAAAACTACTTTTAAGAAGAGCAAAGGCATATTGCTCGATCAGTTATTTCTTACTCTCCCTTCATGCCAGTATTTTTATGCATCTCATTACCCCTTTAGAAATAGCAAATGAAATCAGTCCTATAGCAAAAACACTCCACTTTCAATGAAGAGTGTTTATTTGAAAATGCTAGTATAAGTCAACTGCTTGTTCTCTTTCAGGTGAATGTGAACCTTGGTTCTTGTATCATATGAATATTCCCTTGTATACATATGAATTTTCCCTTTTTTATAAAGGAAAAGTAAGCAATTTCCAGTTATTATATTTGTAAGAGATACCTTTTCCCAATTACTAAAGCAACCACTATTTGAATTTTTTTTTTTTTTTTGACAGACAGAGATCACAAGTAGCAGAGAGGCAGACAGAGAGAGAGGGGGAAGCAGGCTCCTCGCCGAGCAGAGAGCCCGACGCGGGGCTCTATCCCAGGACCCCGGGATCATGACCCGAGCCGAAGGCAGAGGCTTTAACCCACTGAGCCACCCAGGTGCCCCAGCAACCACTATTTGAATCTTTTAGTATGCTGGTATTTTTGTGGATGTAATCTTTGTAAGACTCTGTCAATATTGTCCTTTGTTTTAGAAGAATACAGATGAGGGGGTGTCTATGTGGCTCAGTCGGTTAAGTGTCCAGCTCTTGATTTCAGCTTAGATCACGATCTCAGGGTCATGTGATCGAGCCCCGTTTAGGGCTCTGCACTCAGCAGGTAGTCTGCTTGTCCCTCTCCCTCTTCCCCTCCCCCTGTTCTCTCTCTCTCTCTCTGAAATAAATTAATAAATCTTAAAACACATACGCAGATGAGAGATACATTCTCTTATGAGGCAACATTGTTACACACAACAAATTTCCTTTGGTATTCCCTCTTGTATGTACTCTGAGGGAAAAGAGCATTTGGATGAACTGGGAGGTTAAGTAAAAGCTAGCTTCATTTGTGACAAATATTTCCATGAAATATCCTAAACCCTTGCAGAAAGAATCCTACCGTCAGTGTGTAATCATAATAGAGAATATAGTTGAAGTCTTCTGGTGACGGTGAGGAAGGGAATTGTATTGGAACAATATCTGGCGTATGTTCAGAATCAGTCAAACAATCACTTGCAAGCGTGTTATCCCAGACTTATAATGCTGCATGTATGACATGGTTTTAAATGTAAATATGATACTCTGGAGTCTTCCCTAATATTATTTGCTTCACTTTGATTTCCCCTGCCATGCAAAGGAGTTCAGGCTGATGCAATTTTCTAGTAATCCACAGCACTCAGAAGGTTTAACATAGTATTCTGTGGTGACTTAATAGAAATGGAGAGATCAGCTCTGAGTAAACATTTTGATGTTTTCCTTGATGTGTTCTTGAAGTTCCAGGGTGAATGGACTAAAAATAAACATTGTTATATGATATGCTTTGCTGCAGGAACTCTCCCTGGGCTCTCTGTTGAAGTTCAGTGTCTACTTCTCTGCTGGTTTATTGCCTTACGTCTACCTTCCTATCTCATCCTACCTTAATCAAGCTCGGTGGACCTGGGGAGACCAGACAACGTTGCTAGGATTTTTGACGCATTTTCTCAGGGAAGAATACGGAACATTCAGTCTGGTAAATTTATATTTAAAGCCCTTTTCAGGAAGTAAGTGATGAAGCTTCAGTGTTCTGCCTGGGCCTTGACTGAAGGAAAGCAATGCCTATCAATGACAGTACAGAATTTTCATTTCCATTATTTGTGTAACAAACTTGCTCCTTGCAATGTGGCCTTTAGCGTACATTAGGAAAAACTTGGAATTACTTAACCTGACATCATAATGTTGTATGTCCTGAATATGTTTTTCAGGATAACAAATATTAAAAAGACTCTGCTGCCAGCATGTGAAGCATTTCATTCTTCTTAGCATTGGGTACCATTTAGGTCCCTTGGTCTGTGATTAAAAATATTTGGAAAAGATTAGAAGGAAAAAAAAAACCTCTCAAAATTTTTAATGTACCTTGACCAAAACACTTTCTTTTTTCATATTTGACAAATAGTGTTCATGATAGTATTTAGTATAATACCTGTATGTAAATACTTTATAAGATATAATTTCACTATGTTTTTTTTAAAGTTCCAAAGGCCTTGCTTTCCCTGAAACATAAATTAGGGAAAAAACACTGTGGTTAGAGTAAAGGTTATCTGAAAAATAAAAGGACAAACACTATATATATATATATATATATATTTATTTTTTACTTTAATAAAAACATTGGATCTTTCTCTCATGGTTGTGCTTTTTGTCTTGGGCAAGGAGGCAGATCTCTGAAGACTACATATTATATGATACCGCTGATACAAAATTCTAAACCAGGCAAAACAATCTATTGCTCAAGGATACATAGGGAAGAAGTAGAACTATGTATTTTTAGGAAGTAGGGAGTAATTAACACGAAATTCAAGGTACTAGTTATCACTAGGGGGTGAGAAAAGCAAGGCCTGTGAATGCTTTGTGAGATACTTCACAAAGTGAAGTGTTCATGCAGTTCTGGTTCTTAAATGAATAGTGGCTCTATAGATTTTTTAAAACTCTATCCTTGGGACACCTGGGTGGCTCAGTCAGTTAAGCTCCTGCCTTAGGCTCAGGTCATGATCCCAGAGTCCTAGGATCGAGTCAGTCCCAGTCCTGGGGCTCCTTGCTCAGCGGGGAGCCTGCTTCTCTCTCTCTCTCTGCCTTGTGCCACTCTGCTTGCTTATGCTCGCTCGCTTGCTCTCTCTCTCTCTGACAAATAAATAAAATCTTAAAATAAAACAAAACACCTCTTTATCCCTTAAATGCACGATATATGTGTTGTTTGTATGGAGGAGCTATTTCATAATAAAATAACTTAATGAAAGGATAATTATTAATTACTTTTTGACTTAGAGAGTCTGATACTTTAAATTTATACTCTGGCTTACTTATATTGGTTATTCCATTACAATATTGCTTGAGGGCCATTCCAGATTTGAAACCTATATAATTCACACATAATTGTGAAATTATAGACTAACATGTGATAATGAGCTCTAATCAAAGTGCCTTAAAGACGCTCTGTAACAAAAGTGTCAAGTCAGTTAATTCATCAGTGTGTTAAATCGTTCCTACTGGAATGATAGTTTGACTGATTTTTAGCCTGTCGTTATTTCTGCAGTTCTTCCTCAAGGATGTGTGCGTTTAGTTTCTAGTGGACTTCTCTTCAAAAACTCAGCAAGGCTCTGAAGCAAAGACTGAATGAAGAGAGATGTTGCATTGTCTACTTGGAACATGTATATTCTTTTTTTTTTTTTTAAGATTTTATTTATTTATTTGACAGACAAGAGATCACAAGTAGGCAGAGAGGCAGGCAGAGAGAGAGAGAGGAGGAAGCAGGCTCCCTGCCAAGCAGAGAGCCCAATGCGGGGCTTGATCCCAGCACCCTGGGATCATGACTCGAGCTAGAGGCAAAGACTTTAACCCACTGTGCCACCCAGGCACCCCAGGAAACATGTATATTCTAAATCCAGATAGTTAAAATGCAATAGCTTAACACAGCTGCAGCTGAAGACTTACGCAAATAAACTTCTCTTTTATGTTTAGGCCAAATCGGAAACAGGATCCAGTATGTCTAAAATTTTGCTGTGAGTATGAAATACTTGAAACTGGTTTTAAGTGAATTCTCTGTTAGTTCCTAGACAAAGTGATTTTGGGGGCTTCTGGACTTGTCTTTTGTGAAGCAGTGTGTGTGAGAAGTGGCTCTCGTGGGTACATTCACTAGTTGTGTGGATTGTCAAACATTCTAGCATTTCCTTCCATAAAAGAAAGCTGAGAATGAGTGATAAATACAACAGTTAGCAGTAGACTGTCAACACTAGAATGTTTCCACTTCCATGTGGATATGAAATGACCCAGTGCACTGTTGCTTTACACATCATTTATCCTTTGTTTTGGTTTCTTCTCTTTTTTTCCAGAGAGATTTTATAAAATTGTATTTAGCAATTTGATTGTTTTCTTTCTTAGGTTTGAGCTGCGTTCTTAAATTCTTTAGAGTTTCATTTGTTTAATGTGTCTTAAGACTTTTCTTTAGGCTGTCCTTAAGATCTGTTTTTGACTTAAATTAATATCCAACCTTTTTATAGCCAGTTAAGCAAATATATTTTATCTGCATCACCTACTAGGGTTCTTTGAAAAATGGGTTAATAATTGCTTTAAAATCCACACAGATTGGGACGCCTGGGTGGCTCAGTTGGTTGGACGACTGCCTTTGGCTCAGGTCATGATCCCGGAGTCCCGGGATCGAGTCCCGCATGGGGCTCCCAGCTCCATGGGGAGTCTGCTTCTCCCTCTGACCTTCTCCTCACTCATGCTCTCTCTCTCACTGTCTCTCTCTCAAATAAATAAATAAAATCTTAAAAAAAAAAAATCCACACAGATTAAGACAACCTAAAAAGTATTCTAACCAATTCTGTACTATTTTTATAGTATTTTCAATATAAAATTATGGAAGACTAGTCTTCTATAACACTAAAGTGGTCTCCTAACTGATTATTAACTTGTGATTCCCAGAACTATTGGAAAACCGTTTTTAAAATATGGGGAGAAACAATGAATTTTAGAACACTGAAAAAAAATTAAATTAAAAAAATTATAAAAAAAAATAAAATGTGGGGAGAATATTTCAACCTTGTATGTGCGGCAATTCACAGATACTCGGCTTCCCTCTTGTTAACTTGCTAGCTTGTTTGCTTCCTTCCATCTGTCCTCCTTTCCTTTTTAAATGTCCCTTTCCCTGCTCTCAAAATGTGATACATAATAGAAAGTTTATTATTATTATTTCACTATAGAAAGTTTAGAAACCCAGGTAAGCGAAGGTTAGAAAATTAAAATTACTATAATTCCAACATATAGAGATAACCACTGTTGTTAACCCATTAACATTTTTGTCTGTATGCTTTCAATATTTTTTATATTTTTATTTTTAAAAATGAGATCATAATGTGCACACTGTTTTATTAGCCCTCTCATTTTCATTTTTTACTGTATCTTGAAAATATTTTCCTGCCACCAATTATTTTTATATAACCTTTTATTGGTTCTCACAACTGATTTTGAATATTTTTTTTTAATGTCCGACTGAAACCTTTATGGCTCCTTTTTCTTTTTGATTGGGGAAAGGTAGCAAGAAGCTCAGTTACAAAGACAGCTTCACCAACGTCTGTGGGCTTTTATGGTATTCTGCTTTGCTGCAGGCCCGAAGACTCACTGCCTATTCTTTTCAGCCTACCTTGTGATCTCATTTGAGATTGGCAGTATATTTTGCCTTAATAAATCCCACATGAGGGGTGCCTGGGTGGCTCAGTGGGTTAACCCTCTGCCTTCGGCTCAGGTCATGATCTCAGGGTCTTGGGATCGAGCCCCACATGGGGCTCTCTGCTCAGCGGGGAGCCTGCTTCCCCCCTCTCTCTCTCTGCCTGCCTCTCTGCCTACTTGTGATCTCTCTCTCTGTGTCAAATAAATAAGTAAAATATTTTTAAAAAATTAAAAATTAAAAATAAATCCCACTGAACTCCAGAGAACTCTCAAGAGTACTGCTAGACTATCCATCCAACTTTTATTAGTTGCACATAAAACTCATCTATTGGGGATCAGAAAAGCCTCCTTTATATTGAAGAAATAGCAGTTAGCTGATATGCCTAGAAAAAAGCCTTGACAAAAGTGATGAGCACTCACACTATTTGTTCGAACATTATTTGTTCGAACCAAATCAGAATGTAGATTGGAGGCATAATCCTAGCACTCTCTGACTGAGTGAGAGAATGTCTAGTCTTTAATTGTTTCAGGTGGACGGGAGAGTTGAGAAAAGCAACTCATAATTAACTTACTAGAAAATCCTTCAAAATGATGGGACCTAATCATCTCTCCTCTTCCAGTCAAGCAAATTAAATTCTTTCCCCATGCATATCTCTAAGTTGCAATCCTGTACAAGGAAATTATGGAATCTAACCCTAGGCAGTGACCATGTTTTAGAGCTTACATTTAAGCAACAGATCTCCAAGAATTAATTTTGAGACTGACTTCATTCCTTTTGAAGAATGGTTTGAAATGGGCCTCATGCTGGAATCAATTTTTCAAGTGTGTTTGAAAATGAGTAAGAATATCTTCTCATAGTAGATGAGTCTCCATTAGTAAAATACACATTGTGTGGTTTCCATAATTATGGCATCACATTTTCTCCAGTAAAATTGCCAGCAGGGAGAAGAAAGTTCTTTGAGATAGTGTATATAGTCATTATTTTTTTAAAAATTGGAGACTGCTAGAGCTATTTCAGAACTCAGATAACACTTGGGAAACGCTTATTAGTTAATGGAAGAATTTAGTTTAATTATAGGAAAAAAATACATTTCTTATGGCTTAAACATTTTTGAACCAAATAATACAGAAAAGAAGGAAGCCTTTTTTTTTTTTTTTTTGAGGAAGAGAGAGCTCATGCCTACACACGGTGGGGAGGAAGGGCAGAAGGAGAGGGAGAGAGAGAACCTCAAGCAGGCTGTATTCCCAGCATGAAGCCTGAGGCAGGGCTTGATCTCACAACCCTGAGATCATGACCTGAGCCAGAATCAGGAGTTGGACGCTTAACTGACTGAGCTACCCAGGTGCCCCTGGACAACAAGGAAGCCTTTTAAAGAAGAAGAGTGATTGGAGATCACCTCTCTTGTCTTTTTTTTTTCTTTAATGATCGGATCTTCAGAAAATTATTTGCATTAATTTTGTTTTCTTTCTTTCTTTTCATTTTCTATTTATTTATTTATTTAAGAGGAGGAGAGTTGGCGGGATGGAGGGGCAGAGAGAGAGGGAGAGTGAGAATCCCAAGCAAGCTCAATCTATGACCCTAATATCATGACCTGAGCCAAAATCAAGAGATGAATGCTCAACCAGCTAAGCCACCTAGGCAACCTGCATTAATTTTCTTTTCACTTGCTAAATCACAGGAGGCCGTGTCTACACTGTTGACTGAAGTTCAAAAATTCATTTCACATGACTTCTTACCAAACCAATTGGGGATCTAGATTGGTTTATTATTATTATTATATTGGTTTATTATTATATTATTATAATTGGTATATTATTATTATTATTATATTGGTTTATTATTATTATTTTTCTACTATATTATCAATATAGCATACCAGTATTACAAATACAGAAGAATTAGTTGCTCTAATCCTATCCCAAATATTATAAATTGGTAACCAAATATTATAATTAGAAAACATCTTAGAACCATTTAACTCTTTCTTACGGTACTTTTTCTCCCAAATTTGAAAGAAGACAAAATAATTTAACATCTGCCTCCAGCCCTCAAAACTATTCAGTGCAAACAAACAAACAAACAAACAAAAAAACTACTCAGTGCATAATCAGATGTATTTTACAAAGAATGTTGTATTTGAAACTAACCAACTTCATTTTCTACCCATAATAAATTAGATTGTCTTTTACAGTTCTCAAGTAACAAGTATGAGGACCCAACTCTCACTTAACATTCAAGGCCTCGCAGTTTGGGCAAATATATGTTTAGCAAGAAAGTAAGTAATATAATTTATTTTCCTGTTCTTTTTCCCATATTCATTAATTCAATTCATATTTCAATATGCCCTTGGAGAACATTGCCAGTATTATTTTATATTCCAAATAAATGACTTGAATAATTTCTGTTACAGCAAATATATATTACCTTCTTCCTGTTTTTTGTTTTCTGATAATAAATTAATGATTTTGGAAGATTGAGCAGTAGATTACAATCTAAGTAACCAACTCATTTGATATCTTAAACTTCTGGTTTGATCCCATACTGTGCCTATAGCTACTCATTATTGTTGCATTGCAAAAGAAGTAAACAACTATTTGAATTCCTCTGAAGAAGAAAGCAACCTCTGATGATAAAAGAAAACCTAAAACATAACAGCACTCTTAACCTCCATTATTTTTGTCCATTTACTTTCTAACATGAGTGTTTTATGTAAATTTGTATATGTACACACATCTGTATTTCTGTTTCCTTGACACTTAACCTTATATTGTGAGCATTTGCCCTTATGGTAAAAAGACTTAAGGTCATTTAAATGTCTGTATAAAATTCCCCTCTCCGACCTAAGAGAATTAACTTAAGTGTTTTTCTATTTGGGAATCTTCAAATTGCTTCCACTTCTAATATAAGTAATGTTAAAGCATTTTTTAAAAAATATTTTATTTATTTATTTGACAGAGATCACAAGCAGGCAGAGAGGCAGGCAGAGAGAGAGGGGGGAAGCAGGCTCCCCACTGAGCAGAGAGCCCGATGTCGGGCTTGATCCCAGGACCCTGAGATCATGACCGGAGCTGAAGGCAGAGGTTTAACCCACTGAGTCACCCATGCGCCCCTATGTTAAAGCATTTTTATAGTTTAATCTTTATCCACATTTCTGGTTTTGCCTAAAGATTTATGCCCACATGTCAAATTACTGTGTCAGTGAGTGTGATTTTTTTTTTTTAAGATTTTATTTATTTGAGAAAGGATGCAAGCGGGAGGGGGGAAGGAGCAAAGGAAGAGAGAGAAGCAGACTCCTCGCTGAGCGGGGAACCTGATGTGGGGCTTGATCCCAGGACCCTGAGATCATGACCTGAGCCAAAGGCAGATGCTTAACTGGCTGAGCCACCCAGGTGCCCCAACTGTGATTATTTTTAAAGCTCTTGATATATGTTATCAAATTAATGTTTCTCAAGGATTGTACTCACATACGTGCTTATTCGGTTGCATCTGTTGCATCCAATACTGAGATTTGTTTTAAAATCGTTATGATTTTTAGGCATGAAATTATTCTTTTGTTTTGCATATGTTTAGTTACATCTTTTTTAATTAACATGTGATATATTATTTGTTTCAGGGGTACAGATCTGTTTAATTACATTTTAAATTTAACAAGATTGATCATTTGCATTTCTTCTCTGAACTTGAACTTTGTATGTCTTGCCGCATAGTTCCAAGTGTAGTTGTCTGTAATATGTAATACAGTGTGTAGTTGATTCCTATATTTCAGTTATTTATTCCAGCTCAAGTTTTTTTAAACTGAGCTCTTTCTTTGTCCACAGTTAAGTATGGAAAGTTTTATAGCTCTAATTCTTTCCTGTAGTTTAAAACTATGTAATATTTTTGATACTCATGCACATAAATAATTTTGGACATATTTAATTTTTTTATAGGGACAGACAAAATCCATCATTGGTATGGCTTTTTACTGGAATGTTTTGCATTTATTCATTGTTCTTTGCTTGGAGAGCGAACTTAGATATATCAAAACCACTTTTCATGGGTGTGGTAAGTTTTACTTAGATATCTCCTTTGTCCAGAAAGTTGGTGGAGAGTGTACAAATTTATCTTTATGAATCTTGTAGAGGAGCAGCTGATCTCAGAAACAGCTAATTTTTATAGATCGAAAGTCAAATTCTTGAATCAAATAAGACTGAGACCTTTTTTTTAGGGGGGAAAAATGCAGCAATTAGTTAACACAATAGTTAGGTAGAAAAATAAAGGTAATGTAGTTTTAAGTTAGTTATTTTATGTGTGTGCTTGCAGATATAAGTACCCTAAAGATCTCCTGGAATTAAAAAAACAAAACAAAACAAAACAAAAAACCAGCAAAGAAAGAAAGGTTGTAGCTGAGGGTTCTTATGCAGACACTCCCATGGTTTTTACCTCATCGGTCTCAGTGCTGTGCAAAAGAGCCACCACGTTTCTGTCTTCCCCGGCTGCCATTTCTGAGATTGGAGTAATTCTCCTCTTTGTAGCAGAAACTATGAATGGAGACAGCTCCTTTTCAGTGACTCAAGCCAACTCTTTTTTATGTGTGTGTTCAAGAGGCCTCATAAATAATACCCTTCTTGATCCTCTGAGTTCTGAGTCAGTTGAGAAACGAGATAAACCCGGACAACTACAACGAGCGAATCCCCTTTATACTGGGAATGCTGAGATGGGAGAAGGTAGTTTCTATCTGTGATCAGGGGCCTTCCTCTTACTGCATTCCAGAATGGACGGACTTACCCCCCACCAACCCTACTGCCCTGCCCTGTCACAGGCGCCCCTCACCTGCCCGGCAGGGGCCACACGGAAAGGGGCTGTCCTGGACACGTGTGTCCTATGGGCAGATCACTTCCCAGAGGAAGAGTGGGGGGGTAAAGAGCAGGGCCATGCAGGCCCACTCCCAGCTGGCAGACTCCCCTTCAGCTCAGTGCTTACAGTCTCACAGGGAGAAGTAAGGACTCTCCTACTAGGGGCGCTTCCCCACTTGGGAGGAGACCTCAGAAGTAAAGCAGAAAAAGCCTTTCTCCATCTCCTCCACTTCTCAAGTGCCAGGAGTTCAAGGTGCATGCCATAGAATTGAAATATGGCATGGATATGTGGATCCAAAAAAGGGAGCTTCGTGTGTCCAACTGGAAAGGAGAAATGCTTGAAAATTGGAAAATAAAGCGACAAGGAATTGCACTGGGGAAGTCCGCAAACAAGACCCGAGTGACCGCGGGCATAAGCAGTTCGGGGTACATAGTGTATTTGTTAAACCCACAATACCTGGCCGATTGCTGTAACAAGTCAGCCAGATGTCCTGTCTGCATGTCTCTGGCAGGTGGAGAGGTTCTGGATGCAAAGCAACGCGGTGGTGGCCGTCCTCGCGGGCCTGGGTTTGGCGGCGCTGGCTTCCGAGAGTAACCGAGTACTGAATGTCAGGGCGCTTCAGTGTCTGGAGTGGCTTTCAGCAGCTCTTTTTATAATTTACCAAATATATTCTAATTTCAGGTAACACGTGCTTATTTTTATGGAAGGAGCACTCAAGCAAGAGACACATAGATATTTAGAGTCTTGGGCTTTATTTCCATTTCACCTCTTCCAGTTTTCAGAGCAAGACAGCTGAGTCTAAAGGCAGTGCTGCTTAAACTTTTGAACAGAATCTCAACGTGCCTGCTGTGCGGTGTCAGGGCACTGCAAACAAGGGCTTGGGTGGGTCATGTAACTAGTCGTACATCTTCCTCTGAGGAACCCTAGAAATGCTTGGTAGGATCTGGAGGATATAATAAAAGTCCATGATCTAAAATATCACTTAGATGGAGAGTAAAGACATTTGGGCCTTTTTTATGTCCTAAAATAAGTCTCTTTTATGCTTCGAAGATTTCATCTTTTGAGTAACACCCGGTCCTTATCTAGTTCACTCTGTAGGAGTGAATGTTAATTATTTTGAAATAAATTTCTAAAAGTTTCTCAGCTCTTAGGCATTCAGAGATAGATATATATAGATATACATATATATCTATATATATTCAAAATCTGTTGAATAACATTGGCAGTGAATATCTCAGTCTGGTATAAAACATATCCAAATTTTAGATCAAAATTCATTCATTTCTAGCAGTATTTGAGTAAACATTACAGCAGTGGAAGATGCCACTGGAGTTTCATTGTAGTGAGATTTGATTGGTATTTTATTTTATTTTTTTTTAAGATTTTATTTATTTATTTGACAGAGATCACAAGTAGGGAGAGAGGCAGGCAAAGAGAGAGGAGGAAGCAGGGCTCACTCCCAGGACCCTGGGATTATGACCTGAGCCGAAGGCAGAGGTGTTAATGCACTGAGCCACCCAGGGGCCCGTTGATTGGCATTTTAAAAGCTTCAGTTTCCCCCTGACTTTTTTTTTTTTTAAAGATTTATTTATTTATTTATTTATTTGAGGGAGAGAGAGAGAGCACAAGCGGGAGGAGGGGCAGAGGGAGAAGGAGAGAGAAAATTCCAAGCAGACTCTGCTCTCAATGGGGAACCTGATGCAGGGGCTTGATCTCATGGCCTTGAGGTCCTGACCTAAGCAGAAACCAAGATTCAGATACTTAACCTACTGAGCCACCTAGGCGCTTGAATTTCCACTTTCAACTTAACTTTAAAAATTGATGTTCTTGGGGCGCCTGGGTGGCTCAATGGGTTAAGCCGCTGCATTCGGCTCAGGTCATGATCTCAGGGTCCTGGGATGGAGTCCCACATCGGGCTCTCTGCTCAGCAGGGAGCCTGCTTCCTCCTCTCTCTCTCTCTGCCTGCCTCTCTGCCTACTTGTAATCTCTTTCTGTCAAATAAATAAATAAAATCTTTAAAAAAAAAAATTGATGTTCTTTATAATACCAGGGTAGAGCCAGTGTCAGGACTCCTGCGTCACTAGGAGGTCTGGTAGAGAGGGGATGCATGTCCCGGATACAATTCCATAGCTTGCTCAACAAGGGCTTACAAAGCCCGCTGTGTTTCCCAAGTCTGTTTTGTCCCAGTCTTTTCCTGACTTGGGTCTTTAGGGCAACTCAGGTTCAACACCACGGCTACTAGCACAAGCTAGGCAGTTTTATTTTGTTTTAATTCTTGCATTAGTCCCAGGGGTATGGAATAGATAGCAACTTTGCTAGAGGGCAAAATGGGAACCATCACCCTGCAAAGCAGAGAATCACAGCGGGGAGCGGTTGCATCAACTACAAAGGCAGGGGTGAATATTTTGTTTCTAGCAGTGTTCATTTGCTACGTGATGCTAGCCCAGTGATTTAACTTTAGGCTGTGTTTCTTAGAACCATTACATGTGACACACCTGATAATAACAGGAAGGACAATGCTTATTCCATTTTTTTGATGCTTTTGCTCTCTGGTTGTCTTTTTCTTTTTTTGTGGGAAGCCCTCAGAATTCACGCCAGTTCTCTTTGAAGTTACAATGTCCACTCTATCACTGAAAGGAGTCATACTGCTGTTGTTGGCAGTAGCAAAAAATGCCTGGAGAACAGTAAACAGTCCCACCAACTATTCCTTCCCTTCCTTCTCATTAGACTTCTTCTCAAATGATTTTTCTGTCTAGAAGGGAGAGAGGACCACAGGGAGCCTGTGGCTTGGGGAAGTGATGGAAAGGATCAAGTTTGCATGCAAGAGAGTTAAAACAATACTACACAAAGTTATGCTGGAAACTGCCAGATTTCCTTTTGCATTTCTGAAAATTTCTTTGGTCTAACTGGAATTGACTTGAAATTACCTTAATTCTAAGTGAAATCAGAAGCCTTACTTCTTTTTAGTGAAAAAGACTTAGTCTTGAGCACTAACCAGTTCCCTTTTTGTAGAAATGATTATAAATCCCAGCAGTAAAGCAATACACTAATTTTTATTTAGTTGCACAATTAGTTCCTTCTCTTTTTCTTTCAGATGACAGCATTCTTTTTTCAAATATATGCATCTTCTTAGAAGACATATATTAGACTACTTTGAAACACTACATGGAGAGTGTGTGATGGGAAAGGAATGTAGCAGGAAATACACCCGCTCTTGTACAAACTGTAGCAGTGTGTTGCTATTTTAATGTTTCATTATCCTTTTATTTAGCATTTGTGACCAAAGGACCAACTACGTGATTGATAAATTTGCAAAGAACCTTCTAGCCTCTATGCCCCGTGACGCAATTATCTTACTCCGAGGAGATTTGCCAGGGAATTCTCTCCGTTACATGCATTACTGTGAGGGACTGAGACCAGATATTTCACTAGTGGATCAGGAAGTAAGTATATAAAGAAGATACTTAGAATATAGTAACAGTAATCACTTTAAAACAAGTATTTTTTAAACTAATTTTTAATGGTAGATGGGTATAGTTTTCACAATTACTCTTAGGTAGAATATATATCATGTTCTTTTGTTTACTTTAACTAATAGTATAAGCATATGAATTGCTTCCTTCTCATCTAAACTGAATGTTTTAAGAATTGATGTTTTTTGTGTTAGAATCAAATAATAATTAGGTCTCTATTTCACATGACAAACCATGAAAGTACTGTATTGTAAATTTATTTCTTTCATTTTATTTTATTTTATTTTATTTCTTTTCAGTGTTCCAGCATTTATTGTTTATGCACCACACCCAGTGCTCCATGCAATACGTGCCCTCCATAATACCCACCACCAGGCTCACCCAGCCCCTCACCCCTACCCCTCCAAAACCCTCAGTTTGTCTCTCAAGAGTACACAGTCTCTCTTGTTTCATCTCCCCCTCCGATTTATCCCAATTCACTTCTCCTCTCCATCTCCCAGTGTCCTCTGTGTTATTCTTTATGCTCCACAAGTAAGTGAAACCATATAATAATTGACTTTCTCTGCTTGACTTTTTTCACTCAGCATAATCTCCAGTCCCGTCCATTTTGATAGAAAAGTTGGGTATTCATCCTTTCTGATGGAGGCATAATACTCCATTGTATATATGGACCTTATCTTCTTTATCCGTTCATCTGCTGAAGGGCACCTTGGTTCTTTCCACAGTAAATTTATTTTTAAATAGTTCTTTGATTGGGATGACTGGGTGGCTTAGTTGTTGGGTGTCTGCCTTCGGCTCAGGTCATGATCCCAGGGTCCTGAGATCAAGTCCCGCCTCCCTCTCCCACTCCCCCTGCTTGTGTTCCCTCTCTAGCTCTCTCTTTGTCAAATAAATAAATTAAATTAAAAAAAAATAGTTCTTTGACATTCAGCCAACCCAGCCATTCAAATTAACACTGCCTACTGGTCCCAGGATTAAAATACATTAGGTTGAATATAAAATAAGTTATACTGCAGGGACGCCTGGGTAGCTCACTGGGTTAAGCCACTGTCTTCGGCTCAGGTCATGATCCCAGGGTCCTGGGATCGAGTCCCGCATGAGCTCCTTGATCGGCAGGGAGCCCGCTTCTCTTTCCGCCTCTTCCTGCCTTTCTGCCTGCTTGTATGCTCTCTCTCTCTCTCCTTCTCTCTGACAAATAAATAAATAAAATATTTTAAAAAATAAAATAAAATAAGTTATACTGCAGATGAGTAAACATTTCACTCAAAATAGAAATAATTAACCACAGTTCTGCTATAGGATTTGTGTGTAAACTTTTGGCCTTATGACAGAATTACATTTGGAGAGGACTTGTGAAGATTTTCAAGTCTATTAAAACAGTCTTCTGGAACTGAAGAAATGTATTTAAGCTTTATATAAGATTTATAATTTAAACCGCAAATACCTAAAAGGGAATAAATCTATCTCTGGTGTTTTTAGACCAGTCATCAGGGAAAGAGAAATTCCTCATCTTGATACTAATCTTAATACTATGATTAGTTTGATTGAGCAAATTATTAGGCATAGTATTTATTAAATTTTATTGAATGAATGAATAATTTGAACTTTTTGAAGAAAACTATATAAACAGATTTGCAAATGTAGGGAAATTTGCACATTACACATTTTTGTAAGCAGTTGGCATTTATATCATCTACGCAAGTTGATTAATTTGATCTTCAGTGTAGATTCTGACAAAAGCTAGGCTGTTAGTTTATAATATGGTATCCCACCATGATTTTAAGTACTTAAAATCAGGATGGCAGCAACCATCGTTGAGAAGCCTGGATTTCAAAGTTAATTAGACCTAAATTCAAGTCCTCATTCTGTCACTTCCAGGATGTGTGACACGGGGCTAATGATTTTTTTTTCCTCTCAGCGCTTCTGTTTCCTGATCTATAAAATGGAAATGAGCATCATATAAGTTAGGATGCTTTTGGATGCAAGAAACAAAATACCTGAGAGTAGCTTAAACTATGCAGTTTTTAATCTCACATAAGAAGTAGTCTGAAGATAGGAGGTTTTAGGATGAATAATATAAGCAGTTCAGTGATGTCAGTGTCCTGGGGCCACTTCTCTCCATCCATCTTGAACCGATGAGTGCCGGTTCCAAACATCACGTCCTAAAATGGAGCAAAGTGCCTCTCCCCTCCTCTCCCCTCCCCTCCCTTCCTCTCCCTCTCTATCCTCCTCTCTCTCCCCCCGCACCTTCCTCTCTCTCTGCTGAGAATAACATGTGCCCCAGAAGCCCCTAGCAGACCTTCCCTCGGGTCCCCCTAACCAGTAGTGGGTCATATGCCCATTCCTAAACTACTTTCTAGCCGAGGAGAAAGACTAGACCCAAGCATTTAGCTTCACTTGGATAACCTGATCCAAGTCAGGATTGTGTGAGGGAGAAGAGGGTTTTAGCTGTTGAGTGGGCAGTCAGCGGTGTCTAATGTAATTATTCTCACACAATAAGGTTGCCTTGAGAATTATATGAGAACTATTGAGGTCAAAGCATGTAGAAAGTATAGAATTAATGTTAGTATCCCCAAGAACTGAAACTGTTGGGTAATAAAATCTAAATTCAATAAATATATTTTGAGGGGCACCTGGGAGGCTCAGTGGGTTAAGCCTCTGCCTTCAGCTCCAGGTCATGATCTCAGGGCCCTGGGATCCAGCCCTGTATCAGGCTCTCCGCCCAGCAGGGAACCTGCTTCCCCCCACTCTCTCTCTGCCTGCCTCTCTGCCTGCTTGTGATCTCTGTCAAATAAATAAATAAAATCTTTAAAAAATAAAATAAAATAAATATATTTTGAGTTTTTAAAACATATACCTAGATTAAAAGTAATTTGTCATTTCAAGTTAACTTACTTGTATAAAGCAAGTAAAACATAAACATAGTTGTTCAAAAGAGGATATATAAACTATAACAAAGCTTTGAAAGTATAAATAGTCTTTTCTTTAAAAAAAGTAAATCTGTACATAGATAAGTATAGAATTAAGAGAAAGTGATTTTTCCTGATATCAATGATTTATTTCAATCAAAAGAACATGTGGAGGGTCACCTGGGTGGCTTAGTTGGTTAAGCATCTGCCTTCGGCTCAGGTCATGATCCCAGGGTCTTGGGATCGAGCCCTGTGTTGGGCTCCCTGCTCATGGGGAAGCCTTCTTCTCCCTCTCCCACTCTCCTTGCTTGTGTTCCCTCGTTCACTGTATCTCTCTCTGTCAAATAAATAAATAAAATCCCCAAAGAACATGTGATGATATGTAGTCAGTTTGGATGTACTAGTAATGTCACATAATTTAGCCAAAAGGGGTTTTGTCTTTGAGGTCTAGATGATCATGCACTGAGCATCTCAAGGGCAGAGATTTTATCTTCTTCACTGTAGGTGAGCAGTACTTGTTTCTTGAGTACATGCATGAATAAAAGAATAATGAATGACACATCTGGTCTGGCCACCCTAAACATTTCATTTCAGCAAATAGAATTTGAGAACCAGTCAGTGCCAGGCCCTGTGCTAGGTGCAGAGACACAGAGCTGAAGACAGTCTCTTCCCTCTAGAATCTCACAGGTGAGCGAGGAGTAGGCTCAGAGCTGTGACAGAGGTAGGTGCAAAGTGCTGTAGGAGCAGTCATTCTGCTGTGGAACCTGGGAGCGGGGAGTGTATCACAGAGGAAGTGGTACTTGAGTTTGGCCTGAAAGTTGGGTACACATCCTCTAGCTAGGAGAATGGGGTAAGATCATTCTGGGTAGTCCGACAGATGCACAGAGGTGAGATCAAACCAGGTGCTTATGTTACCAATAATAGTCACAGCTTAAGAAATGAAATCCAAGGTTTAAGTCATTAGAGGAGAAGTCAGTGCCACATATGTGAGTTGTGGTATTAATGTTTAATGAGTATATCTGTATCTTCGAACTTTTCCATTATACTTTATAAACTTGATTCTTTTTTAACAAGTATATCAAAACTATGACATCATTTGTTATTTTTCCGATAGATGATGACTTATGAGTGGTATTTACCCAAGATGGCGAAGCATTTACCAGGTGTCAACTTTCCTGGAGACCGGTGGAATCCTGTGGAAGGAGTATTACCTAGTGGAATAGTCACGTTTAATCTTTATCATTTTCTTGAAATAAATAAACAGTAAGCATTCTTTTCATATAATAGCTTTTTTAAAATCTTAAGCTTTCCTAAAATTGTTTATGTAGCAGCTGTGCCTCATCCAAAAGACCAATTTTCTACACCTATTTTCCTGTCACCGGTGAGATTAGCTTTGTAATTAAATTGAATATCTGTGCATAAATGAGGCCAGGCAGAAATAAATGTTATTGTTCTGGGTAAAGGAAAAATAAAGACAGATTAACAAGAATAGCAAATAAGATCTTAGTACAATTCAGAGAAATTGGAGATGTGCCTGTCTACTTGAAATCATTGCAGGTGGATCGCAAGCAATTATAGGTTCCCCTGATCAACACCGTGGCCCCCTTTTAAGTGTAAAGCAAATGTTTTCCAGGAATAATCACTATATAAAAATAGCCTAAGGATTTTTCTTTTCTTATAAAGGATAAGGCATTTTTGTAAATAAGAAAAACACCTACAGTTATGCTGGCTGAGATAACATAGGAGAATTGTGAATTCTATACTTAAGAATATAAAATTGTTCATAGTTAAGGTCAAGAATGAATAACTCCTTCAGTGGTACAGTGTTGAACATTTTTCCTAGCCACAAAGTGCTTGGGATTATCCAGGGTGTGAAGAAGACTTGTTGGGTAGTTTCTGTTCTCTTATCAAGGGAACTTGAGAAATTATCTCTAAATTCCCAAGTTAAATTATCCCTTACTAAGAATATGATACGTGATGTTCAGAGCCTGAGTTTACTGTGGCTCATGAAGCAGTAAGTAATTGGTATCAATGTGTTATGAGAATAACATTTAATTGTTCTATTTTGGAATGAAATACCAAGAGCCATTAACATCCATAAAGAGGAATTTTTCGGGATGAATTTTATTTACTGCGACCCCACAAACTTTTATTGAATCTGCTATGTTCCAGCTCATGTTAGGCATTGGCAGTAAAGTGAGATGAGTTCCAGATTCAAAGAGACCACAGTCTAGTTGCATCTATACATGGGTATGCATGTAACTGTCAGTAATATAATGGGATACGCTCTACACCGGCCAGGCTTTGTGTTTACTGAATGGGTGGTTTAACTGGGAGATGGATGAAGAAGCAATTAATTCTGCCTGGTGGCATTCCTTCCGCATTTACTTAATAAGCACTGATTGGCCAAGATGCCCCAACAACTGTACAGGCTACGGACGCTTGGGCACGGCCCCTGCTCTTGCGGGCTTTCAGGGAGGGTTTTGGGCCGTGTGTGAGGTCTGAAGCAGATAAATTACACGGTCATCTGGGAAGCATGGTAGTGTTGGTATGGACAAAATGTTGGGGACTTAAAGACAAACTAGGAGTTTGCCAAGCAGGCGGGAGAAGGCTGATTCAAGGGAAGTGCTTGTGTAAAGTCCTGGAAAGGGCTGGCTGAGCTCTAGGGAAAGTGGGGGAGGCCCAGTAAGTGTGGAGCACAGGGCTTAGACGGCTAGGTGAAGGGATGAGTGTAGAGGGAGGGTGGGGTCCAGGTGGTCAAGGGTGTTACCCCATAGCCATGGATGAGGCCTGGCCTTGTTATGGAAATGCTGTATGCTCCTTGGAAACTCTAAAAAATACAGACCGGTAAGTGTTAAGAGCAGTAACCTCTGTCTTTAAGACAGATGTCATAGTCTTAACATCTTGGTAAACTTTTCGGAATTCGATTCAGTTTTACCATCAATTATGTTCACACAAACATGTACCATTCTCACACAGTCATAGTGTACTAGCTGGGATCAAATTTAGTTGACTGTTCAGTTTCTTTTCACCTGGTATCATGTCAGACACATTTCCCCATCATTTCTTGACTGTTTAATATTCTTAAATAGATGCACGATAACTTAACAAATATTCTGTTTTTGGACACTTTTGTTGTTTCTGGACTTTGGCTATTATAATGTAACACGGTGATGAACTTTCTGGGCCATCAATTTTTGTTAGTATTTTTGACTAACCAGGGCCTCATGATTAATGGTGCATATTGGTAACATTTTAAAATAAAATTTTTACTTTAAAAAGTAGCATTGTTCATTATAGAAGAAGAAATTATTTTTTAGGGGCGCCTGGGTGGCTCGGTTGGCTGGGCAGCTGCCTTCGGCTCAGGTCGTGATCCTGGAGTCCCGGGATCAGGTTCCGCATCGGGCTCCCAGCTCCATGGGTAGTCTGCTTCTTCCCTCTGACTTTCTCCTCTCTCATGCTCTTTCTCACTGTCTCTCTCTCAAATAAATGAATAAAATCTTTAAGAAAAAAAAATATTTTTTTAACTAGAAAAAACAGTTCTATCACTCAGAAATACAAATAAATCAAAAATGCATGTTTTCTACAAAGTTGAAAGCATAATGCAGAAGAATCCTTTTTTAATATCATAAAACCATTTTTTAAATTAATTTATTTATTTTCAGCATAATAGTATTCATTATTTTTTCACCACCACACCCAGTCCATGCAATCCATAAAGCCATTTTTAATGTTTTTTACACACTCTGAATAGGTACATGTACTATATTTTAATAATAGAGGAATGGAACTATTAGTAGATATTTAACATGGCCTAATTTTTTACTATGGTAAAATTATAGACTATATTAAATGACTGTGTGTATAGTTTTTCTTTGGAGGGGGTGGAAGTTTGAATTTTTAGGATAGATTCTCAGAAATGAAATTACTAAGTCAGAGGACATGAACAATCAAGAGGCACTTGATAGAGACTTTTTCCCCCAAGCATTGCGCCATCAGTATCATATGAAAGCTCTCTAAATGGGTACTTTTTACAAGGAAGGAAGCTAATATTAAAATTTACTATTTTATTTTATTTTAACATGCAGTAAAATTCTATCCTTTTTTTTTTTTTGACGTAGAGTTCTATGAATTTCAACACGTGTGTACACTTGTGTAAACTCCCACAACAGAACAGAGCCATGACCTCAGAAATTCCCTTGTGCTGCTCCTGTGTGGTCACACTGTCCCCAAGGCCTTCACCCCCACCACCATTGGCCTGTTCTCCATTGCTGTCATTATACCTTTTCCAGAATGTCATGTAATGGATTCATGAAGTATAACCTTTGAACGCTGGCGTATCACACTGAGCATAATGCCTTTGACATCCATCCAAGTTGTGTGTACCAATAGTCTATTCTTTGTCATTGCTGAGTAGTGTTCCACTGTAGAAGTATATCACAGTGTCTTTATCCATTCACTTGTTGAAAGGCATTTGGGCTGTTTGCAGTTTGGGGATAAAGCTGCTATAAACATTCCTGGACAGGTTTGTGTGTGAATGTGGATGGGATTATTGGATTGTTTCTCTAACTATTGAGTTTTAAGAGTTCTTTATGTATTCTAGGTATAAATTCTTTGTCAAATAATATGATTCATATAGTTTGTAGCTTGACTTTTTATTCTCTTCGAGGTGTCTTTTGCAGATAAGAGTTTTTTATTTCAAAGAAATCCAATTATCATTTTTTTCTTTTACAGATTATACTTTTCTCTTTTTTTGGATCATGCTTTTTGGTGTTACATCTAAGAACTTGTTACCTAATGCTGGGTCACAAAGATTTTCTCATGTTTTCTTCTAGGAGTTTAATAGTTTTATTTTACATTTCAGATCAATGATCTACTTTGAGTGACTTTTCATAAGGGGGGGCAGGGGATTGAGACAGGTTTCTTGGGGGTTTTATATTGTTACTTCTTTTTGGCATATAAATGTCAGATTGTCCTCATATTTGCTGAAAACGCCATTGAATGGCATTTACATCTTCTCTGTTTTTACAAAAAAAGAATTCTTCTGGGTTTTTTGTTTTAATTTGATTAGTGTTTTCATAGTATTTTTTTATTTTTAATTATAAAATTAATTAATTTTTAATTATTTTTTGAGATTTTTACTGTGTCTTTTGGTAGATTTTTTTTAAGCAGTTGATCTTGGGAATCACGGTATATGTACTGAACTCTTCACAGTCTACTCAGGATTAATATTTTGCTACTTCAAGTGGAATATAGAAAATTTACTGCCATTTAAGTCCCTTTAACCTCCCCACTTTTGGTTGTATTGTCATGTATCTTATATCAGACCCGTGATAATTTTTGTTTTTAACTGTCATATGTACATTTTCAAATTTAAGAGAAAAAATAGTCCAAGATATTTATGCAGCTATTTACCAGATATGTTGCCTTTCTTTTTATTCTGATTGTCCAGTTGCCCTTTTGTATTATTTCTCTTTCATCAGAAGATATTCCTGTAGCATTTCTTTTAGGACAAGATGGTTAACAGTGAACTCTCTTAGTTTTCCTTTACCTGAAAATGTCTTTACTTTTTCCTCATTTTTGAAGAATTCTGGATATGAAGTTCTGAGTTGTTAGTGGGGTTTTTTTTGGTTCCCCCCCTTCCCTCACCAGCATTTCAGAAATGTTATTTTGCATTCTTTTGACCTACATGGTTTCTATTTGGGAAATTCACAGTCATTCAAATTGTTGTTCTCTGTGCAATGTATTGTTTTTCTCTGGCTACTTTGAAGATTATTTGTCTTCAGTTTTTAGCGGTTTGATTATGGTCTGTTGGCATGGATTTGAGTCTAATCTGTTTGGGGTTCACTGAGCTTCTTCTGTAAGAAGGTGTCTCACAAAATTTGAGAGCTTTTTAGACATTCTTTCTTTACTTCCTATGCTTTACATTTTTTCTCTTCTCCATCTGGGACTCTGATGATATGAACATCAGACCACAGATACCTGAGACTGTACATTTTTTTTTTTTTTAGTCTTATTGCACTTGGTTTAAATTGTATTATTTCTCTTGATCTGTCTTCAAGTGCCCTACCTGCCAGTTCCCACTTTCTCTCTCTTTTTCTCTCTCTTTCTTATCCTCTCTCTCTCTCTCTCTCCAGACAACATTAAGCCCATCTGGTGAATTTTTAATTTACATCATTGTATTTTTCAGGTCTGTAATTTCCATTTGGTTCCATTTCATATCTTCTATTTCTTTGTTGAGATTTTCTGTTTTTCCATTCATTTCAAGAGTACTTCCCTTTCCTTGTTGGTGCACGCTTATAACAGGTGTTTTAAAGGCTTTGTCTGACGATTCTAATATCTGTGTCATCTTGGAAATGACATCTATTGATTGCATATTCCAACGTGAGTTGAGATTTTCCTGGTTCTTCATATGCTAAATAATTTTGGGTTGTATCCTAGACATTTTGAATATTTGGGCTTTATTTAAATCCTAAAGAGAATGTTGATTTTGTTTGTTTAGCAGCAGGTAAATCTCGGGCTGCAAGTTCTGACCTGCCTTCTGAGGCCTATAGTTCCAGTGTTGGTTCTGTTTTCAATGCATTTGGAGGGCTATCTAAATCCGTCCCCAGTCTGGGACCTGGGTGGCCATCTGACCAGTGGCTCATTTCTCAAAGTCTGTTAACAGATCCACACATACAGAGCTCAGAGATAAGCCAGGAGTTCATACACAACTTTATGGGATTGCTGTCTTGACCTCCCTCCTTTCTGTCTTGACCCTGGCCCTTCCCCCAACCTTGAAGCCTTCTTTCCAGTTCTCTGGTCAGAAAACTGGGGCTTTAATTTCCCTCTTCTGCCATGCACTTTCTGTGACTGTCTATGTCTGGGACCAGGCTGCCAGAGAACACAGGGAGGTAAAGAGCAGTGAGGGTTTGCTCCCAGCTCTTGCAACCACAGCTCCTCTGATTAGAGAGACATGTTCCTTTCCCTCTAAATTTTGGGAACCAGAAGGGGAAAGATGGCGAACTCACCACAGGTTTGGTGGAACTTAGAATTCTAGTGTCTCCAAGTCCTCCCATTCCACACATTCTGTCCATGAAGTCTAGTGTGCAGTGGGAGGGATGGGGAGAGTGTGCTTACTCCGTCTTCCCCAGAACCAGAATTCTTCTCATGTTCGAACACTGTATTTTGTATCAGTTACCTCATTTAATCTTTAATAGCTCTGAAAGGGTTATACCCATTTCACAGATGAGGAGACTAGACACAGGTCGTGAAGTAATGTTCTCCAAATCACAAGGGTCATAAATGGTGGGGAAAAGCCTTAAAATCTATGCCAAAAGTATTTCATTTCAAAGTTCATGAAGTTTTTCCACTTTCAAGTACTTTCTTCTAATATGCTCCCCTACCCCTCACCAAACTTAGTAATAGCTACTCAGGCATACACCATGAATTGGAATAGAGCTATTGAGTTATAGTGAGTTTGAACCAAGCTTATTTAAACCATTTCTATTCCTGATTTTTGCAGGATTCAAAGCTCCTCATACTTTATTCAGTTTAACTAATTTTATTCAGCAAATAATTATGAATTAGTTAAGCATTGTGTTATGTGTGACTCAGAGTTAATTTAGAGATAGAGAGCCTATCCTCAGGTGCTTCTGGGCTACTCGGGGAGATTTGTGAATGCAAACAATAGGTACAATACAGTAATGATAAAAGAGACAAAAAATAAAGGACAGTGGGAATTGAGGAAGGAGACATCTAAGTAGGGAAGTAAATGCAGCTGTATATTTCCACCTGTAAAATGAAAAAAAAAAAAAAAGTGTCAAAGTGTCTGTTTACTGTGAGACGGGACCACAGAAATGGACACTAACCATGTTTGTCCCAACGTGATTTCTTATAATGTTATGAACAGATCAGTTTTATCGTTTATGTGTGTTAACTTACCCCAGCTCCCCCAGACAGCTTTTTTACACTAATGTAAATTCTAAACAGCCCATATGGGAAAGATTTAAATAAACCAGAATGTTTACACATGGTTTTAACCATGTGTAATGGTTAAATGGTTTTTAACTATTAATGGTTTTTAATGGTTTAAGGAGTCAAAAATCACCCTTCATAAATTATATTTATTAACATTTAGAACTTTGAGTTAAAATGTATGTATATTTTTCTGTTTTCAATAGAAAAAAAACATTTGTTTGCATAGGAATTCATGAAGGTGACCCAACCTGGAAAAAAAACTATTCACTGTGGCCTTGGGGCTCTTGTGACAAATTAGTTCCTTCAGAGATTGTATTCAACCCTGAGGAGTGGATTAAACTTACAAGAAATATCTATAACTGGACCGAAGAATATGGAAGGTATGAATGGCAGCTGTGTTTTTCATCAGATCATAGCAGTTTTGTGTGCTTAAAAAACCTACTAAATATTGAGATGCCCATGCACTTTTTAAATTTTTTAAAATTAGTTCTTAATACTGTTATTTGCTGCCTATGCGAATCCTAATAGAGAACATGTATTTCTTGTCTTCATGTTTAAAGAACAGTAGGGAGATTGGAGGGCAAGGGGGGCTGTGGCTCCCCAACAATTTGGGGCACAGCGTCTTCCACTTCCAGCTCTCATGACGCCATATTGTCTGTCATCCTCTGTCTTGCACCCTCAAAATGGAAGACATCCATTTTGAGGAGTAGAGCTTTGCAAGATACTCTGTGTCCCGTGAGAGTTTGCACAATGCATGAACTTACTCTATTTGTTGTTCTTTAGGAATGGCATGTAACTTCTCTCTGGGAGAGATTGGCCCTTGATGAGTAACTTGTTCTTCACAGTTGTTCGTCATTAGCCTCGTTATGTTTTTTATGGAATGATCTGTCTTCCTATAAGCATCTCTACAGAACGGACTCTCTCCCATGGAAATTGAGTCACCCTCGATAGGAATGTGCCTCCCTTGCATATTTTTAAGTTATGAATTATTTAAAGATTTGATAACTATTGCTTATAATTCAGGAACAGGCAAGATGATATGAAAAATGCTACAAAGGGGTTTTGGATCCATTTATGAGCAATCAGACCACATTGCACCCACTGGAGATGGATAAGGAGGTCTCTATCAAAGCACTCAGTGACCATCATGAGGAAAAGTTAGAAAATAATCTATTCTGGGGCACCTGGCTGGTTCAGTCATTGGGGCATATGACTCTTGATCCCAAGGTTGTGAATTTGAGCCCCATGTTGGATATGGAACTCACTTTTTTAAAAAAAGAAAGAATATAAACTTTTCTGCAAACAGCTGGCCAAAGGACAAGTACCCAACACCACTTGTTATGTCCATTCCATCAAAAAAGACACATAATAAGAAAGTTTAATTAAGAGAAAGAAAAATTCAGCAGATGGTTTAGCAAGTGTCCAGTGAGCAGCATCCTGGCTCCAGCCAGCAATGATGGTAGCAAAGCCAGGAGTCCCTTCTCTCAGGCTTATCGCCCTGCTTCTCAGCTCTTTGGTTCTTGGCTGCATCCGTAGAGCGACCCAGGCCTCGCCCCGTCCCTGTTGCCCAGCTAGCACTTCTTAAGGAACAGCTGGCTCTTCCGTGCCTCCAGCCTCTTCCCACTAATCCTTAGTCTGCTCCCATAGGGCTCTGGGGCTCATTATGCAGATTAAGAACACATTTACCAAATTTTCAAATTCCTAGCGATCAGATTTTTCTAGGAGAAGTTTATTATTTCCATCCCTATCAGTACTTCAAGATCCAACCTATTTTATTTGCCCTGTGAAATTATAAAACAAAGATTACATGTCCGTAGCAATAAATGCAGCCAGCAGAAAAATGTCACTGTTTTCTTGTAACTGCAGGTTTGATCCATCTTCTTGGGAATCTGTGGCCAACGAAGAGATGTGGCAAGCAAGGTGACTAGCCCACACTTACCTGTTTGCAGTCTGTTTGGGATTCAGTGGTGATAACAAAATAGCATTTGTGAGCATTTTATTTGAGGCGTGGTGCTGATCGCTGTACGTTCATTATCTCATTTTGCCCTCATAACAACCTATAAAGAGGTTGCTATTATCCCCATTTTACAAAAGGACAAACCAGGGTGGTAGGGTCGAGCCCTAGGTGGGGTTCCACCCTCAGTAGGGAATCTGGCTCTCTCCCTCTCCGTCTGCCCCTCCCCACCACTATCTCTCTCTCAGATAAGTAAACCTTTTAAGAAATAAATAAAATACTCAAGATATCTAACACTCACGGACTTTGGCCTAAATACAATATTAAAGTCCTCGGGGTCCCTGGGTGGCTCAGTGGTTAAGCCTCTGCCTTTGGCTTAGGTCATGGTCTCAGGGTCCTGGGATCAAGCCCTACATCGGGCTCTCTGCTCAGCGGGGAGCCTATTCCCCTTCTCTCTCCCTGCCTCTCTGCCTACTTGTGATCTCTGTCTGTCAAATAAATAAATAAAATCTTTTTTAAAAAGAATTTTAAAAAATATATTAAAAAAATAAAGTCCTCAGTGGAATACCGACAGGGATATGAAGTACATGGGAAGCATTCCTTCAGCAAAGGAAGGGGGCCCTGTCTGAGCCAGAGACTGTGCTTTGCACTAAGGATTGAGTTATGATATAAAGGATTTACATAAGTTTAAAGAGGTTTTTTTTTTTAAGTCAAGAAATGGAGCTTCAAAATAGCAATTACAAAAATAGCCATACTGTGGTTTAGGCAGCAGTGTTTTTGGAAAAAGTTGGAAGAAGGTCTGTTTGCAAGTGATCAGCCTAGTTATAGGGACAAACACTTGCTTTGAAGAACTGATCAAAGATGCACCGTATGTTTGCACAATACTTCACTATGACTGAAGGTGGGAAAGCTGGGGAGGAAATCACATAAAAGAAGAAAGCAGGTCATGATCCAGGCAGGTATTGACTTCATGGGTTTGCCAAAGACAGTTTGGATGAGACACATGGTCCAAGAGTCTGACTGCCTTTGAAGAACGAATCACACATGGCATGGGCCCTTGCGATGGGCACTTCGGGGCCGGGCTGACGAACTCAGTGCCCCTGTGCCCCTCTTCCCAGCTGCTCTCCCGTGACAGTGATGTACATCTGGTGGAGAACCGATGTATAATCGTGATGAAGAATTTAAGCTTTTTCCTCAAAGCTTTGGCAAGCATTGTGAATGCCGCGTGTTGGCAGCGGGGAAAGAAGTTGTTGTTGGTTCTGAGTAAACGTCTGTGACTATGAGAGGAAAACGTATTCAGTAAAGGGTTTTGTATATTCTCTATCAGTGGGAAGTCAGACAGATGTAGCTTTAAATGTGAAACTTGACAACAGGGTTTTAATGAAGGTTCCTCTCCCTCCCCAAACCCTGACTCCCAGGATGAAAACACCTTTCTTCATCTTTAACCTGGCAGAAACTGCGAACATACCTTCGAGTGTGAAGGCTCAACTCTACACCCACGCGTACAACGTATGTTACACTTTTATATCCCTAAATATGTTTGGAGGGAAGGTGGTGGTGATTGGAATGGACAGTTTTTAGTAAAGTTTTTACTTTGTCATGTCTAGTTTTATTTGATTTGTAAAGCAGTATAAATGGAAAACTACTCGTGTATCACAAATAATGTCTAAAGTAAATGGTACAGTTGGCTGATGATCCCCCATCCCCAAAGATGTCCGTGTCTTCATCTCTACAACCTGTGAATGGATGGATGGGCTTCCATGACCGAGGGGACTTTGTACATGTGATTAAGGATCTTGTGGTGGGAAGATGATCCTGGATTGTCCAGGTGGACACAGTGTAATCACATGGCCCTTCTAAGAAGGAGGCGAGAAGGTCTGAGGCAGAAAAGGAGAGGTGATAATACAAGTGGAGGGCGGACGGTAAGATTCGAAGGCACTGGGTGGCTGGCCTGGAAGGTGGAGGAAGGGGCCACAAGTCGGGGAGGGCAGGTAGCTTCTGGAAACTACCAAGGTCAAAGAAATAGATTCTAGAGCTTCGAGAAAGAACACAGCCCTGCTGGTTTTGGAGAAAACAACAACAACAACTTGATTTTATGTATTTTAACCACCAGAAGTGGAAGATAATACACACCTGTTGTTTCAGGCCACTGTGTTGGTGGTGATTTGTTACAACAGCAACAGGAAATACATAGGAAGAAATTGGAACAAGACCCAGCCCCCACCAGACAAGTTCTGACAGGTGGCCCTCCATGCAAGCATCCTGCCCCTCATGGCACTTGAAGCAATAGGTTTGTGGCTGATTGGGACTTCGTGAGAAAGATAAAGGGTTTTGGAGACTGGCTCTGTGCTGGGACTGTGGCCCCAGGAGGCCAAACTAGCCGTCGAGAATGGGGGTACTTGCTGTGGGGAACAGGAGGACAGGACTTGCTGTTCCCCATTCTTAATGAGTCCCTGCTTTTCTGCGATTCATAGCCCTGGGCTCTTGAGACACCGTCAGAGACTGTCTCGGAGCCTACTGTCTAGCAAACAGATGTCCTGGCAAGGGCCAGTGAGACCCAAGCCCTGGAGCCATGTGTGTGAGCAACCGAGGTGTCTGTGCTACCTCCAGGCTGCTGTGAGGCTGCCCACCCGGCACCAGTTCGGTGCTCAGTCCAAATTGCACGGTGTCCCGTCAGCATGACTCGTTTGACTCCTAAATATTGTGATCATGGGCTCATTGTTTATTTCTGTCCTCATTTACTCACCGAGCTTTTCTTGAGCGCCTAGACTGTACCCAGTATGTGGCAAAGATAACCAAGCATTGTCCCCGCTACCCAAGAGGTAGCAGCCTACGGAGGGAGACAAAAGATGAAGTCCTCAGTTACATTCAGTCTTGCAAGGGACACGCAGGGTTTACAGAGGAGCTGTAGGGACAGCAAGCTGTACATGCGTCTCCAGTCCTGGAGAGAGGCTGGTGAGGAAGGGAGGGGAGCCTTCAGAGGAGACGTCCCTGGAGTGTCACCTTGAAAAGGTCAGAAGGAGCTGGCCAGACACATGGCAGGTCAGAGTCGTGAGAGGGTAGGTGAGGGAGGACAGTCCACAGGGACAGAGGCAGAACCCTCCAAGGCACCACCCAGGGACAGCAAGGGATGGATTATAGGAGATGACAAGCTAGAGTTCCATCTGGCAATAGCAAGGTCCAGGTTCAAGGCCAGCGCCACCGTTAATTGCCAACTCTAAGCTCACCTTTCCAGGCCTCGATTTCTTCTAAAAATAGAAGTGGGCTTTAAGCTTTATCAATTATCTCACGTGTCCTTCTGAGGCCATATCCTATTCATCTCTAATACCCTGTGATTGTGTGAAAAACAAGCAGTATTCAGTGAGGAGAAATCTGAGACTTACTGTTATTTCATATTCTTATCATTGACCCATCCCATGGTCAATGGCTAGGCCATTACTGAAGCTAATTCACAGATATATTTTCCCTCTGGGCCTGTAAACTTTACTCTTTTCAGTGGACACAAATCGGTAGGTCTCTTCTGTGTGTATGTCTCCAGATGTGTGACCTTGTTTGCAAGCCAAATAGGGTCAAATACGTGATGGGTCCACACAAATCCACCTCCTGGCACTGGTGGTTCAAGAACATTCTTCTAGGTGCAGGACATTTTTGTTGTTTTTTATAGTATTCCACTCAATAGCGTATACAGAACTTTAAGTTTGGGGGACCTAAAGTTCAGGAATAGTGGGGGAGCAGGAAATAGCCGTTATCTTTAGGAATACATTTGATAAATGGGTGTCCCCAGTAAATAGAATAGAGTCTGCCAAGATAAATGTCACAGTAACCCATAGAAGAGGAAATATAATTCCACGGGATGAGAAGTGACCAGCTTCTTAAGATACAGCACATGTGGCTTCATGAGCCACCCCAGATAAGTCAATGGTGTGTCAGTAACAGTGTTCTAGAAACGGGCAGTATGATTGTTCCATAGCTAGAGAATACATAACAGGGAACACACGACTGAGCCTCTTTTTCTCTTGAGCCACTGGAACAGTGCTCACTGAAGGGCTGGCCTCTGTTTTGAACTCCAGAACCTTGGTAGGTCTTTGAGCACTCGGGAAGGTAAAGAAGCTGCACAGTTCTGAGCTTGTGCTGTGCCGGCCAGTGTGCCGTGCGCTTCACATGCATCCCTCCCTCTTCGAAGGGACGCTTGGGAAGAGAAGCAACAGTAGAGTCAATAGACCATGAGGAAAGGTAGAGAAATACTGGATATCTGACCAAGAGAATGGAAGAGTGGGAGGCTAGCTTCATAGCTATGATGTCCATCCAAGTTCAAGGTGACTGTTTCCTTTGTTCTGGAGGGAAAGAAGCAAAGGGGAAAACTGCTTTAAAAGCCAGCTTAAAGACCAAAGCTTATTAAATACCAAAATGACACATTGAACATGAATTCTGAGATTTTTCCTGTGGATGCAATTTAAAAGTAGGTTAGGTAGGGATGCATTTATCTGCCCTGGAGTGGAATTTGGGGCAATAGCTAGTATATCGGGTCCCTTTCCACTGAATGACGTGATGGATACCATTCTAACAGCGGAAGCCCCTGTCCCTGGAGAAAGCATCATTCCTTGTTCCTCGTTCTGTGTGTTCACCGCATCTGTGGCCAACTTCGTGTTCCTGCAGATCCAGCTCCAACTTGCCAATCTCCCAGAAGGCTGTGGAATTTCCAAATAAGCAAGTCTAGTATTCCAATGTGCAGATTTGGATCTACTTTATTTGTTAAATTTTAATGTTTCTCCCTGGAAAACTCAATATCAAAGGTTCAAACTCTGTCCAAATTCCTATGATCTCCGATGTTGCAAAACAAAATTCCTGATTTCTGTGGGCAAAATTTTAATTGTCGAAATTGTAATTATAGGATGCCCTGAAGATTTTTGGTATCTCGCTCTAAGGATGTCTCTTAAATTCTCCTACGCCCAGCCTATTCAATGATGGATTTGTTGGAGCTGGTTTATTGTTGCCATTGTTACTACTGTTGTTTCTAACAAGAGAGAAATTTATGTGAAAAAGAGGGTCAAAATTTAAATTCCTTCCAGTTCTTTTTCTATGCAGTTTTCTAAAGAAAGCTATTTTTTTTCTCCAACAGCTAAATTTAGAGTTTCAACCTTTCTGCCTGTTGAGTAAATAGCTTTTCATGAATTAGAGCTAAATCCCTTTCCCAGAACATCTTTCTGGAGGAAGAGCATTTTGTCCTGACACAGTGCGTCTTGGGTTCCCTCTGCAACATCCGAAAAACCCCAGAAGCAGTTTCAGATGAAGCACATTTGCCTCCTGCCACCGTAATAATTACAGTCACATTCTTGCATTTTCTGCATGGCCTGGCAATGATTCGATTTTTACTATAGGCTGCTTGGATTTTTCCTCTTGTATGATTAATTCCTCTGTGTTTTCTGTGTTTTGAAAAAAAGTCAAGGGATAACAATGGCAAACCAACGTCTTTGCTGTTTTTCAGCTTTATAAGGAGATCGTCTCTTTACAAAAGGAACACCCAGTGAATTGGCACAAGAACTATGCCATCGCCTGTGAGCGGATGTTACGTCTTCAGGAAAGAGGTGTAGACCCCGAAGTCTTGTTATCGGAAACCATCAGACACTTTCGTCTCTACACCCAGAAAGCGCAGAATGATCCACAGCTGCCTGATCTTTTCGTTGCTCTAAAGCACCTAAGAAAAGAACTGCAAAGTCTGAGAAATAGGAAAAATGTCTAAGGCAGCAGGATGTGAAAAAGTTGCTCATCGTTCAGCTTCCGGAATTCCAAAGTCCAAACGTTTTTCCTCTAAGAAAAAAAAAAAACTAAAAAATTTTTTTACAAATTCAAGACAGTCATCTCCCAGATCTGGTACAACAATCCTGTTTCGTTGGGTGTTTAAATGATTGTGATGTGCTATGTATGCAAATTCTGTGTACCCAGTGTCAATTAGCATATCAGTGAGAATCTTCCTGAAAACCTTCCTACTTCCTCAGTCTCTCACCTAATGACTTTGCTTGATTAGATGCTAGAAGAGAATGGGCTATTTTCACTTACTTTAAATATCGATTGTGAGTCTTTTATTGGGATCAGTGTTGAAAATTGCTTATTGATTATTGGGATCAATTTTGAAGATTAAATTCATAAAATAGTAATACCAGACCAAAGACACATTTTTTGTTTCCCAAAAGCGATTTTTTTTTTAAAGAGCTAACTTTGCTCTGCTTCAAGTTAAAAATCCTTTTTTTTTTCCTGAGTAGCTATGGTTGTTACATAATCTCACACTTCAAGCTAAACACCAACCCAGTGAACATTCTGAAAAAAGTTGGGAGTTTTATTGTCTTTGACAATTCTCTGAAATGATTAAAAAATAAAGCTAATTTGTTTGCTTTCTTTCGGTTGCATAAAGTGGCAAATAAAAAGGATTTTGTATTTCCTTAGTTAATTTTATATTTATGTTTTACTTCTGTTTGGGCTCGTAAATCCGGGCCCAATAATTAGTAGGCTCCTGCTGCCAAAATGCAAAAAAAAAAAAAAAGAGAGAGAGAAAAAAGGCGGGGATCGGGGGGGGGGGCAGGGGGATGGGGAAGTGGTTCAATAAATTCATTTCTGTTACAAGCATCTTTTATACATATTACTAAAGAGAACATAGTAAGAAATGCAAATAATAGTTCTTTATTTTATTATGACAGTTAATTAATAGCAACCTGTTTTAATGAATAAAGTCACTCCGAGTCCTTCAGCATTTCCTAAGTAGAGGCCAGAATCTGTAGGGATTCTTTTCCCCCCAATTGTATAGCTCCTAGACTCCAAGCGCTATATAGGCCCCTGTATAGAAATGCTCACTAATGAAGAGGGAGGGCTAGAAGCTTGTCTGCATTCAAAGATCACTGGTGAGTCATTCAGCAAGAAAAGGCCCCTTACCAGGAATAGTCACAGTTCCGTGGCATTGTACTAGCAAAAGGGTCTGATCAAAGGTCTCCCGTGGAGCTTGCATGGTTCCCTTTCATACTACGACCATAATTAAAACCACTAATTCTCTTTTAAAATGCTGCAGGATGCCATGTAGGCATCTGTCTGGAGTGTCCTTTGTGATGTCATAAGCTGTTAAGGACCAGTGCCGAGGGCTTTTGAGTGAAATGCCAGTCATGAAGGTGCTTCAAGACAAGGGTGCCTCTCAAAGCTTGACAGGGCCTTGACTGCACAATTCGAGCTGAATTTGCCCCTTGTCAGCTGCCAGTAAATAAATCTCAAAGGGGGAAAAGCTGAAGTTTCATTACCTGATCCATGGGGCTTTGTTGGTTTTGGCATCACACGGGGGAAGCTCTTGCCCCTCCATTCTCTGGATTTGAAGATGTCCATTGGAGCCTGCAGTGCCTGGACAGGGTTCAGAGCGGAACCTTTTGAAGAGTGTCAATAGTTGTAACAGTTCAGCTGTTAGGAAGACAAATAAATGGAGGAGCTCATTAATCCGCTTTTGGCTCTCGGTGCCTTTTGCCCTTTTATCACAGCCTTATTAGGCTCCTACTCATCTTGAACCAGAAAAAAATGAATTGGAGTTGTTGAGTACTAATTGGCAAAGACTTTTCATCATGGGCCAAGAACTTTCACTGACTTGAAAGTAACTTCTCCACAGGGAAGGACCAAAAACCTGGTTTACCTTAAAACAAAAACCTGTTGGATGCGGCGTGGTGGAAAAAATGGACGGAAGCCCTGAGAAATCGTCTAAGTTTATCCGTTTGAAAGAAATCATGTGCGATTCGGATTTCCACTTTTCTTCAAGAGGAAAAGTACAATCAAATTCAAATGAACTTTCCCCGGCCCAGGCATTGTTTTTCTCGGTTCAGGAAAGAGATGGCGGGCACCGGTGAGGCGAGGGAGTATCTGGAGATCCGTGGGCATCTGTCCACACGTGGCGTCGGAAGGACCTCACGGAAAGCAACATTGCCTGTTGGTGGCCTTAAGGATGGCAAATGGTGGCCTCTTTCTGAGGATATCTGCCTAGTACGTCTGTGTCTCTGCAGAGGCGCTCCGGACGTCCGTCAGGATGGACGTCCGGTTCCGACTGTGGTCATATGGTGCATAGATTGTTCTGCCCGGTATTTTGTGTGGCAGTGGCTTTGGACCGCTCTCTCTTGAAGAAAGCAATGATATCTATGTGATGGCCCAAAGTAGATAGGGTCATAATTATTCAAATTGCTAAAAACCCTCAGCACCTGCAAAAAACAAAAAGCTGAGCTGAGACTTGGGCCCGTCGGGCTTGTTCCCAGATCAGCTCTTCTGAAGCATTCTCTCCCTTCTCTTGTGCGCGGTTAAACAAGTTGCTTTCTATTTCTTGCTCTTCCTTTTCCTTGGCTGGTGCACAAGCACCACAAGACCTGACAGAAGGGGTCTCCTTTAGTCTCACCCCCCCCCACATGGAAGAGCATGCGAAGGAGGTGACTTCTCATGCAGGATTTGGCCAGGATTCTCCTAGCAATGTCCCCAGAGTGCCACGAGTTGGCAGGACGACAGGAACCCCACAAGGCCAACTTCTGCCTGGACTTTAGCCTGAGAGGCCTTCATGTGCCATTCTTAAGGCCATCAGTAGGCAATCTTGCTTTCTGTGGGAGCCAGCAAAATCGCCTGCCTCTCCTGGTGCTGCGGTGCCCTCCTGCCCGGCCCCGAGGCTGGCGCCCGGCCGAGGGTATGCAGGGCAGGACACAGTGGCTCCGTGCCCTCTAACCGCCCCCACCCCCAGCCCCATGCCCACTGATGAAAGCTGGGCTCCCTTCTTATTGTTGAATCCTCTTTTCTTAGTGTATTTCAGAGGCCCCATTCTTTAAAAAAAAAAAAAAAAATGCTTTTGTCTTATGACCCATAATAAAGCCAAAATAGAAGGGCATCAATTTCTAGTGTACTTTCTTGAGATCGTCTAATAGACAGTGTGAAGTGTTATCTCTGTCCATCTTCCTAGTATTTCCTAATGATAGAACCATTGTTTCCTTAGCCTTTGTGATATCTAAATAAAGCCCATTTTGATTGAGTGTTACAATGATTTTTTGATACCCAGCTGATTTCTTCAAGTCATCAGGCTAGGACCTATGAAGACTGGTTTTTTAATTTATATTTTAAAAGTTAAACAATAGTTAATCATAGTTCCCATCAGTATCCCTTGGAATTTAGAAATGTTAATACATTTAGTATTCAGAAAGAAGAGTTTTAATACCAAAGGTTAAAGAAAAAATGGATCCTGTTACAGCAAATCCTTTTACTCTGTTTTAATGCTAGTATATTTTGTAAATGCACCAACATAGAGTATTACTTGTCTTCTCAGTGGCTCCAAGTCCTGTGGTTAGGTGAAGAAAAGAAATTGCAGCCCAGGAAAAGATTCACACTGCTTTATTCATCCTCCTATTTTGTTGTGGATGCAGAATCATTCTAGAGCTTATACTCACAAACAAATAAGGAACGTTTCCAGGGATTCTGGGAACATCTAAAGGCCAAGATCTTGGCACAGTGTTACTGAGCAAACAGGGAGCTACAGCTTTAGCAGCGATCATATTCGATGAAGACGTCATTGTCAGTACCCTCGAAAGGTCTGTTTGATTTGGATCAGCATAGGACAGTGCAAAAAAAGCCTCAGGAATAACACAATGTGCTTACCTGGATATAGGAAAGCAAACTAATAGGAATATATCTTGAGAAAGGGATTTTTCTAAAAAAAATTCTGATTTGCTCTTCAACACTGTAATGTACATCTGGTAGAAAGGGTATATACAGAAAGGTTAGCTTAGGTCATAGTGCAAAAAGAAAAAAGTTGGGGGTGGAGAGGTGCGTAGAGGTTCCCAAACTATAGATAATAAAAATAATAAAAAATAAAAAATAATTGTGGAATACCACAGTTATTGACCTATAAATGGAAATTTCTGGATCTTTTACTCAGATCCCAGGTGTTACTGGTTAGGGTTAATTTTCAGTGACATAGGTATTGTGGTGATTTCAGAAAAGTCGAGTTGATAAGGTAGAGAAACTTGCAAGATGCGGATCAAACACAAAGGCCGATAATTGGCCCGAGTTTCCATCCCAGGGATGGAGCTTCTCCAGCTCCCCAGTTGTCTTGCCTTGTCCATAATTGCTATTAGGTGAGGAGGATGTTAAATAACATTCTAATGAAAGGTAAATAGAAATCCAAATCTGAGATTTAACCTTCTCATAACTTCAATTGTTGTAAACCTGTATCAGTAATACCAGGGGACAGAAATATAATAGGTGGAGTAGAATCTCTATATATTCTAGATTACAAACTGATAAATGGATATTATGTCCTGTTTTTGAAAATATGCACACCAGAATCATCATCTATGTAGAAGTGTTACCTAAAAAGAGGTAATTTTGTAATGGAACCTGGTAAAGAAGATATTTTGAGATTTTTCTCATCTCAGTGAAATAATCCCAGGATGGTGGAACCATTGGGAATACCCATCCTACCTGTGCTTGTGGCTTGTTACAGGAAAGTGCAAGCCACTGAACCCAAAAGAGAACACTGCTTGGGAAGTGAGACCCCGTTTTCTCATCGTGGGCTAATGGTGGGATGGGACCTACGTGGGTCACCTGGTACCCTAGATCCTTGAGTATTGTTCGAGACCCAAGAAATCCCAGGGATACCCTGGCATGCCAAGATGCGTGAATGCCAAAAAGTTAGTAAGGGATCATCTAGCACGGCAAATTCAGTTTCGTGAATGAGGAAACGGGCCTGCACTCAGTAAGCGACTTGATTGACTTCACACAGCCAGGTTGTAGCAGAGCTGGGACCAGAGCATGAACTGTTTGGCTCAGTAAATGTGATTTCCATCACAGCTAAATAAAACCAGCTACACTGCACTGTCCACTTTGTGTCACGTTAAAGATCCCAAATAATGCAACCATATGAAAATGATAGACTTTTCTAGATGTTAATGGTATCTAAAACTGAGAACTATGTGTAGGATATTGTTTAAAAGTCCATACACTGACCTGCTTTCTTCCCCTTCTCCAAACCTCTGAGATATAATTTCTTTTTTTTTTTTTCCCTCCCCTTTTAGACAGAGCCTGTGTCCTTAGCCTTTGGCAGAGAATTTTCCTACCCATTCTGGGTTTAGGAACATGTATCCAAATTAAAACACTGTAAGTGTGATAAGAAAATGTCACTTTGAAATCTTGGAGCTTGTTAGCATAGATTATATTCCAGCTGAATCAACTACTGGAAGCTCCATCCGAAAAATGTTGCACTAATTTATGTATTCCTTAACCCTTCTGAGCAGGGTTCATAACATAATAGTATTTCTGTGTTTTGCAGAAGGAAATGTGTCCCAGCTCCACTGGAATGTTCACTGAGTTGGGGAATTCGACTTCTGTTCCCAGAAACCAAGGCCATCTAGAGCTAGTGTTCATGATCGTTCTGTTTGCTTCAGCCACTCTATTAAATTTTTTTTAAGTGTCCAAAAAGGCAGATTCCTCTTCAGAGACCTAAATGTCTGGTTTCCTAGTTGTGAACATTACCAATCCAGTGTTTAGGTAATAGTGATTTCTTTCCACATTTGGCTCTTGAGACATATGCGTGATTTGTAAAAAATATATAGAACAGTGGTAATATCAATAACTATGATGGTTGTTGATAAAGCAACTAATTCCAGTTAGTAGCCATTGAATGGCTTCCGTGATCTGAAATCCCCCTAAATGTCCTATGTTTCCTGGCAGAGTTGGAAGTAGTTTGACCCTTCATCTTTGGGAAGCAAGTATGTCTGGTGTAATCCTTGAGACAAAGACCACACGAGCCACACTGCAGAACTCTGGGCTAAAGGTAAAGGAGATCTATTTCGCAGGGTTAGCATTTATGTGACAGTACTTTTCTCCTCCTCCACATCCCCCGTGGACAGTCAGCTGATCTCAGGTCCTGAACCTGTTGACTGTTACAAGCCAATAACAAGGTGATGTGTGAACAAAGCAGAATGTGTGAACCTACGGAAGAATTAAGCAAAACTAGAAACTGGTTTTAGAGTGATTTCTTGAAATTTTAGTAAGATAGAGATTCCATGTTCCTTTTTTATTATAGTGCAAGACTGTTACAGGATTAAAGAAATACCCTAACAAAAACCTTCGTCTCATCCCTGAAAGTGCCCATCACAGAGCGCAGTCTCCCACAGAAACTCACGAAGGGCAGGGCCCCTCCCATGCAGATTGCCCAGGTGGACAGGAACACGAAAGGATGTGTCCCTACAAGAGCAAAGAGCAGGAACTTAGTCCTTCCCAACTCTTCCATTCACTCTCCCAGGTTCCAGGCTGTTCCAGAAAGTACGGGCCTTTTGTGGATTGCACCAGAAGTGCTATATAGTATCATTATCAGACCTAGACTCCCAACTCTGCCGTTTACTAGCTGGATGACGTGGAGCAAGTGTCTCTGTGCCCTGATTTCCTTTTCTGTAGAGTGGAGATAGGAGAGATTCACTGAGGATTCGTCGGTAAGGATAGAGGGGTTGCTCTGTATACAGTACTCATGGGCTTTATACCAGCTGCTCACAGGGCCAGCTGTTTCCATGAACATGCCAGTAAAACCAGCTCCCATCCATTTTCTACACCGGAGTAAAACAAGTCTAAAGAGCCCCCTGCTGCCTGCTGCCTTGCCTCTCTCTTCTTTATTTTAAAAAGGCCTCCCTTTTTATCTGGAAAACTTAAATAGTTCAATTTAGATGATAAATGGTTAATTATTAATTGAATGATAAATAACTTATTTACTTAACTTATATGGAAAACTGGCAGTTATAAGAGAGTAACCAAGAAGCACTGAGCAGACGAAGAATCGGAAGCCGTCCCATTCATAAGGAAAGCATCCGAGCGCACACACAAGGACGAGCCATCCCATGTGACCCCAGTACTGTGACGGTCCTTCCCTCTTCCTGTTGGCTTCCCCAAAGCATGGTCGACCTGGAAGGAAGCTTCAACATCACTACCATTTGCCTTCTCTCCTCAGACTTAGATTTCGCCATCTCTGCATTGGATCTGGATCTGATTCTACCTTCCCCCAAACAGCCTGGATTCTGTTGGTCCCAGAAACCTCTCCTACTCTCCGGAATAGTCTCCTTGACACAGATTCCCAGAGCACTTAGAGGACTGGCACGGGGCAGAAGGCTTGGAGTCGTGAACTCGGGACTGCTGCTGAGCTTCTGAAACCACACTTGGTCCAGAGTCATGGGTGTCCGGGTGGGGATAAGTGGGGTGCCTGCCAGTATGTTCTGCAGATGAGTACTCACCCACTCACCTATTTTTTTCTTCATTCACTTTATCAAAACCTTTTCTGAGTCCCTACAATGTGCCAGGCCTGGGTACTAGGTCTTTGGAGGGAGAGGGTGAACTAGACAGACAAGGGCCTGTCCCCTGTGGAGCTTCTGTCTGTAAGAGGGGAGAAAGCCAAAACGCAAACCTTACAGATCTGCCCAAGGGTCCTTTTCACCACCGCTGCTACCCTCTCACCCCACCGAGGGTAACCCGCCTGTGTCTTCACTGTTACAAATGCTCATGGGAAACTTGACCACCACTGCCTCACACGAATGAACAAGCTCCCACGCAGGCAGAGGTGTGCATCTCATCCTCCGGTGTTCTAGAGCCCTGCTGAGCCCACAGAGGGGCTGCGCTGGACCCACTGCCATGTGGTCCTCCTCTGCCCACGCCTCCTCTTCCACACCATCCTCCACCATCCTCCACCATCCTCTGCCTTCCCTGGCCACCCCTCGTCCTGCAGAGCTCAGTGGCACCAGATTTAAAAAAAGCACGAGTGGGGGCACCTGGGTGGCTCAGTGGGTTAAGCCGCTGCCTTTGGCTCAGGTCATGATCTCAGGGTCCTGGGATCAAGTCCCACATCGGGCTCTCTGCTCAGCAGGGAGCCTGCTTCTCTCTCTCTCTCTCTCTCTCTCTCTCTGCCTGCCTCTCTGTCTACTTGTGATCTCTCTCTCTGTCAAATAAATAAATAAATAAATCTAAAATAAATAAATAAATAAATAAATAGCACGAGTGCTGGGGTGCCTGGCTGAGTCGGTAGTGTGCAACTCTTGATCTCGGGGTTATGAGTTTGAGCCCCATGTAGGGTGTCTATACTTCTAAAACAAAACAAAACAAAACCCACAGTGCTATCTGCCAATAGCAAAGAAATGTTCTCACTTCTCCCTTCGTCACCCCATAGTAACAGAGAAAGGAGGAGGCAGGTGTGAGAAGCCTGTCACGTGCTCTTAGGCTCGTGCTGACCTCCCCTGAGACCCAGCACCCTGGTTCCAGAGGCGGGCTGGTTCATTCAGGCCTTCCACACATGCCCTTGCTTTACTCCACTGCAGGCGAGGACCAGGTCCCACTTCTACAGAGCGGTGAGGACAGTGGCACTTCTGTAATATTCTTGCCCAAAATGTATAACCTCACTTCCTTGTGAGAAAACATCACACAAACCCAAAGAGAGGGACACTTCACCAGTACTCTTCAAAAGTACTCTTCAAAAGGTCATGAAAGGCAAGGAAAGACAGAGAATGTCCTAGGTTAAAGGAGACCAAGGAGACAGGACAACTAAGTGCAATATGGGATCCTGGCTCGGCTTCAAAACAGAAGAATGGTATCAGTGGGAACACTGGTAAAATTCGAATTGAAGTCTGTATAGTGTAGTCAACACCACTGTACTAAGAGTTTCTTGGTTTGGATCATTGCACTCTCATGGACAATCCTGAATTAGGGAAAGTTCAGTGAAGGGTTTTCAAGAGCTCCCGGAACTATTTTTACAACTTTTCTGTAATTCTAAAATTATTTCAAAATAAAACTTTTTTTAAAAACTACTTTAATGGCAAAGTACTCCTCTTCCCTTTTGCTCTTTGTCATTCTGTGTTGCCTGTTTTAAGCCTCAAGATGAATAGGAGTTACAACAGTGGTCTTTACTACTTGGGCACACCACTGGCCAAGAGACAAGTTCCTTAAGGCCAGAGGCCACAGGCCTGCCGCCAGCCCTGCCATCAGGGTAGGTGGCCCTCCTTGGCCCTGGACCTGAGCACCCTCCTAGCGGCCACCCACTGGGAACTGGGTGAAGACTGGGCATCTCAGGGAGCCTTTGGCTGTGTCTCCAGCATCTTAGGGAGATTCAGCAAGGGTCTGTGGGATTAAGTTCCCTGCAAGCCACTGGACTCACACCCAGTTTAAAGATAGCAGGATCTGGTCTCGGATTATTCCTGTGGCCCCGGTTTCTCTCTTCAGGCAGTCACTACAGGAGAAGAGGGAGTGAAGGAGAAGCCCCCTTAATACCCTAATTCTTTCCGAAGATGATTCAGGTTTTTGTAGCTTCATTAGCATTTGCAGATAGAAATACATTTTAAGTGGCATTATGCTAAGTAATTATTCTTACAGGATGTGAAATTAAACACATTTTACTCAGCATGAAATTATTCCTGCCACGTACTGAGTTTGGTGACAGCTTGAGAGTTTGGACAGAGGGTTGCAGGAAGGGGAGAAGCAATCTACGTATTAAAAAAGAAATCCACCCCAAAATATTCCACCAAAGGTAAGTCCTTGTAGCGAAATAATTTTGGCTGGATGGAATATTAAACCTGCTACTATAAATTTCACGCCTTGCATTCCTAAAGCAGATGCAGTGTGATGATGCCAAAAATTAATTGGAAATAATGCGACTTGCCTTGTGTACTCTATCCAGTAGAGGGCATAGCAGATAAGCGTTGTGTGCGTTGGTGACTTAGCGACTGATAAGGCTTGTTTGTAATTGCTTCTGTAAAGATATGTAGCAACATGCTTGGATGCTTATTTACATTTAGGAATGTGGTTCAGAATAGGAGGTTTAGATTTATAACTTTGTTTTTGTCTGTCAATACATGGGAGACTTTTGGTCGTTGCAAGCATTATATTTACCAATGGGCAATGTTAAATTGCTGGATTTAATTGTTACAGTACAGTGAATTATTCTATTATTTCTTACTTTTTTTATCCTAAGGAAAATTCAAACTTTCCAGGCTTTAGGGCAGGATAAAATGGCTCTGAGCATGTCAGCGTCTCAAGAGCACATTATTTTCTTATTGGATTGTATTAACTTTACAGATGGAAATTTGAAGGAGAATTAGAAGGCTTAGGGATGGGAAATTTGGAGAAGAAAAGAATAATGTCTTAAGATTTCTGGAGGGGTTAACTGGTAAGTCATTTTGAAAGCTGCTGATGCTAATTCTCATAGCAAGAGACATAGCGGACCCTAAAATTATCAGGAACAAGGCACAGAATCGCTAAGAAGGAAGAGAATCTCGTGTCACACTCAGAATTGCCAAAGGATTATTCAGGTTTCCTCTTCTCTTCGCCCTTGTTCTCACTACCTGTTTTAACCGGCACAGATTTTCCTTGGGTAAACTAATGGGGCAACGTTCCACGATGGGGGCAGAGGGTGTTCGGCAGCCCCTCATACTTTAAAACCCAAGCAGCCTTCTGCCTCACGTGCACATACTGCGACCCGAAAGCACAATGACATGATATGTATAAACAAACACTCACCACAAGCATCATACCCTGCAGCTGAAGGGAAAGCATCACAGAAGCTGACACAACATGGCGCTAACCGGAAGGGCATGGACCCACCTCCGGCAGGCGGATCAGCGATCTCCAGAAGGGTGGCCAAGAGCCGGCAAGTACCCACATCCTGCCCACCGGCGTGATCGGACCCATCCACGACCCGGCCCCAGCCGGTGATTCTGGAATCCTGGTTGCCCCCCACCACAGACTCTTCTCCTTCTGGAGCTCTTCCCTACCATTTTGGAGGTTTCCACACCGCACTCCCACCACCCCCAGAGCAGAGGCGCTCCACGGGGAAAATGGGCTGAGGAAGAAACCCACCCGAGAGCGGGTTCCTGGAGGGGGAACCAGGAGCGTGGGCTTAAGGGTGGCGGGAAACTTGATGTGTATCCTTTTTTGCTGTGAATTTTGTACCTTGCGCAAGTATTGCCTAATCTTAAAATTGTAGCGAAGTGGAACCAACATCTACAGATGTGGAAAGACTTGCCCATTCCTAGACCTGTGCTTGTTGTCAGTCTCTCCCCCTACCTTGGGAACTACTTTCTCCTTTTTGTGCTTTTCATATAGGAGTACTGGCCCCTTCTCCCAGGCATGTGCTCTACCGCAGATCTTGCCATCATGTCTCCCTTGAAACTTTGGTGTGTCCTTTATATCACAAGGTTTCTTTGCAAATGGAGTCCCCTGTGTGTGGGCATGCGTGTGTGCGTGTGCGTGTGTGTGTGTATCTTGTGCGAAAAGATGGTGACACTGAAGGATTCCTGCAGGAGAGGAGGGAAGGACAGAGAGACAACAGGGAGATAAGAGGAAAAGGGCACTGGTCATTAGAAAGGTTGTGGCAGAAGAATTAGACCAGCAGGCTCATCAATATATGGTTGAGTTTTAGGACAAGTCCAAGTTAATGGGAAGGTTAGTGTCTCCAGAGCTCTCTGCCTCCCATCTAGGTCTCAAAATCCTATCGGTGGTGCTGTCACAAAAGGTCCTAGGCACACCCCAAATTTTAAGAGCCTTAATTTGGCTCCTCTGTAGCTGCAGCTGCCAATAAAAGACCTAAATCTTGCCTTTCAGATAGCTGCTTCTCCTGCCTTGAGATCTTTCTAATCAGAAACTATATTTAATATTTAATAGAAACTTAATTTAATATTGCAAATATTGCATGGTATATGAGTCAGGTCCTGTTGCAAAGGACAGTATCCATACCAGCTAGGAAGGCAAGAAAGGGACCATGACAAGGCATTAAATGGCTCTCAGGATTGGAGGGAGGTCTGAAGAGACAGGCTCATTAACCTTCCAGAATGACCTCAGCACTGCTCTGTACCACCTAACCACCGTCAGAGCTAAACACAGCCTTCTACAAACAGGAAGCTCTGTCAAAATTGGAAGCGACTGCTCCTGCCTTCAACTCCAGAACCTCAACATCACTGTCATCCTCAGGATGCCACCATGGTCAGGAGGTCCCTGCACCTGCTCCATCCAGAGCCACACAAGGGCCCACTGGAATCCCTGCCAGCAAATCGCCGGCCCACCACACTCGCAAAGCTGGTGATCAGACACAGGGAAACTGAATCTACATGACTGAGCTTACCAGCAAAATGAACAGAAATGAGAGCTATGTCTCGGTCCTGCCTTACAAATCCCATGAAGTGCATCTGAGTGGGCTGAGCCATGCTCACATCTGAAACTCCAGCTGCAAGGGCATCTGGGAAATGCAGTTTTCATTGCCCAGGCTCTATAGTACAGAAAGCCTTCTAGAAGGTAGTGGAGTAAATGTGGAACATTAACACAGTGTATTTGCTATACTCCAAACGACTACAGAGATGAAAACATGCTTTTTTTAAAAAAGAAATTTATTTATAAACTATAGACAAGAATAGTTTTTTTAAACAAAAAAAAAATGTGCATTCAGAAATGGACAAATTAGTAATACAGGATTGTTCCACCTGGAATTTACAGGTACTGAGTCAACACAGAAAGGGCAAGGGAGGGTGGGTATTACTTTATTTCCTCTGTTGTAGCAGTAGAGGAATTAGCAAAGATCAGTGTGTTGCGTCTCTTCCTCTGATCAGGACCTGGTTAGAACACAGCAGAAGGACAAGAGGCAGGTGATTTTACCTACTAATGACATGGAAGCTGGTGGGAACTTTCTTGCTGTGAAGACTAGAAGTGAGAAAAGGAACAACTACATCACTAATGGAATGGGAAAAGATACAAAGCGGTCATGGCCATTTGTAGGAACTGGGGGTGCTTGCATGAGCAAGGAATCAACATGCTTCCCGAGAGGACAGAGAGCCTGCCCACAGGAAAGCAACACAAAACAGAAATGGGAGCCCCTTCTACTTTCCATTGTCACTTGAGAAGCCATGTTAGGACAACACGGATGTGAGCGGAAGTCCATGCTTAGGAGGTTGCTGGAAGGCAGTGTGGGAAGTGCCCCTCACGTGTCAGAAGTGGGACGGTGCTACAGGAAAAGAACAGCTTAAAGTAGGAATTTCTGGGAACCTGAAGTCAAGTGACCAAGAGACTACAGTACCTACACTGTCCCAAGCCTTCAGAAGCTAGAGTGCCACTTACAAAGAAAAGCATAACCTGTAACCGAATAAAAGAGACCAAGGATTGCAGAAGAGACAGGAAGTGGACGGGAGCAGCCAGACACAGCAGAGATTATCCTGGGGTGGGGGGAACCTCACAAAGCTTCTTGCAATTTAAGATGGACAATTACAAGTCTGACTGAGAACCAGAGCATGAACAGGCAATAGTGTCCCGACGGCCATGCAGAGTGGAGTTCCCTGATGTCACCAGTGCAATGGCATTGTGCCGGGAGGGGAAGCAGGATCAACTGTTCTAAAGCTCTGAGTTAGGGCACCTGGGTGGCACAGTCAGTTAAGTATCTGCCTTCAGCTCCAGTCATGATGTTACGGAGTCCACTTCTCTCTCTGCCCCTCCCCCTGCTCACGCTCCCCCGCCCAAATAAATAAATAAAATCTTTAGGGAAAAAAAGCTCTGAGTTACTTATGACCTTCAGCATAGACATGAACTGTTTTCCTTATTTAACAGATGTAGGGTTTTTTGTCTGGGGGGGGAGGTTTGAGCACCTGCTATATGTCAAATAATATGAAAACAAAGGTATGGTCCATTAAGGGGTTTATAGTTTTAGAGAGCCATGGGTCGGCAGAAAAGCAATTACATTACAACACCGTAACTACTCTAGTAAGGGAAGCATAGAGGATTATGCAGAACCCATAGCCAGACCCAAAGTGGGAGGCTGTCCTGGGGAGCAGGCCAGTCTGAGAGGGAAGAGGGGACAGGGGACTGGAGGAGAACTAGCAGGCGGAGGAGGGAAGGGCTCGTGCAGCAGGAGCGAGAGTATTGCCAGAAGAGGAAAGAGCAAGTGCAGAGCCTTGGAGGGAAAAGAAAGAATGGTAACTTTAAGGATCCTAAAAGAATTCTGGCTGGTTGAGAGGTGGAATTGGAAGTGGAAGAGGCAAGAAAGGAAGCCGGGAGGCAGTGTGATGGACCAGCTCGTATGGGGTCTTAGGAGCCACATTCAAGAGTTTGGATTATATCTCGAGGGCAAAGGGACTCTCTGGGAAGTTGCAGACAGCGGTGGGATGCTTTGTGAGTTTGGTGACAACAGTGGAGGGACTAGCCTGGGAGCAGAGCCAGGGCGTGCAGAAGAGAAGCCCATGGGGGGTGGCTGACATCAAACAGGGGTGCCGGCCTGATTGGGCTGGGTGGCCATGGGCATGAAGGAAATGGGCCCGTCCTGGAGACCCGCAAGCCCCCCCCCTGCCACCCCCATGCGCGTGGTCTCTCACCCTCAACACAAACCAGCTTGCTTCTCTCCTCTCCCCCTTCCCTTACCTCTTAGCTGTCTCTTATGTCTTTGAGAAAAAAGAAGCCATTAGAAAGGGGCTCTTTCTCCCTCACCATCAGTCCCACTGACTTCTGTGCCCTTCTTCCCCTTTTGTCCTCCGGAGACCTCGTTGCATCACATACCAACGCCATGCTGTCCTGAAATTCTGTGCTGGCCGCCTTCTCAAGGTCTCCTGTCCTGTGGGTCTCTGCTGCGTCACTGGTGTCTCATTCCCTCTCTGTCTCTGTCTCTCTTTTCCTTTCTCCTCTTTCTGGGATCCAGCTCTGCCTTTCTCTCCAAGCTCCCTCTTCTGGGTCCTCTCACGTTTCAGCCTCACTGGCCTCAACTGTTCCAAACCCTTTCCTTGCTGAGGGCCTGTGTGAAGACCGCTCCACCTGCCTGCAAAAGATCTTGCCATTTGCACCAGGTTGACTAGTGGCTCCCAAATAATCAGGTTCACCCAGAACCTCAGAACGTGACTGTCTTTGGAAGTAGGATCCTTGTAAATGTAATTAAGATGAGACCATACTGGACTCAGGAGGGTTTTACATCCAGTGACAGGGATCCTTTATTTATTTATTTTTAAATATTTTATTTATTTATTTGACAGAGATCGCAAGTAGGCAGAGAGGCAGGTGTTGGGGTGTGGGGGTTGGGAGGCTCCCTGCTGAGCAGAGAGCTTGATGCCGGGCTCAATCCCAGGACCCTGGGATCATGACCTGAGCCGAAGGCAGAGGCTTAACTCCCTGAGCCACCCAGGCACCTGACAAGGGTACTTACAAGAAGACGAGTGAACACACAAAGGTATGGACCCAGAGCAAAGGCGGCCATGTGATGATGGAGGCAGACATTGGAGCAGTGTGTCTCCAAGCCAAGGAGCCAAGGAGTGCCTCACAGGTAGGAGGAGGCAAGGGAAGATTCTTCCCAAGCGCGTTCAGAGGGAGCATGGCCCTGCTGACATCTTGATTTATGACTTCCAGCCTCCAGAACTCTAAGAACAAAATTCTCTCGTCTTTAGGCACCCCACATGTGGTCACTTGCTATGGTTAGCCCTAGGAAATGAAGACCCCATTGTCACAAGACCCAGCCCTTCTCAGCCCTGTGTCTTCCTCTGGAGGGCCTCCCTGGCCACCTTACTGAAGATTTCTCTCGTGTTTTCTTCCTTGTTGAAACTAGTTCATTTTCTTCATAGCCCTTATTGTGAGAGGAAATCATTTTTTGTTTGTTTTTATTGTCTCTTTCCCACGCTAAGCACCGAGAGGGCAGGGATCGTGTCTGTTCACCTCGCTGATACTGGTCTGAAATCCGGTAGGTGTTCAGTAGTATTTGGTGACCGGGGAAATAATGAATGCAAGGACGGATGAGGTATTCAGACGCTACGAATGGACAGGACTCATGACTGGCTAGATGTGAGGAAAAGGGCCAGGGACTCTGGGTTTTGGCTGGAGTCAGGAATCTGGGTGCCCTTCATTGTGTCACAGAACATGGGAGTGAGAACAAGTTTGGGAAAAGGTAATGAGTTCAATTTTGAGTCTGAGGTGCCTACACAGTACTCAAAAGTAGAACCCAATTAATCGCTATCCCTATTTCTGTCTGCCTCCCCACCCCTGCCTTCACCCCATCCCCATGTATTTGTAATACAACAGCCAGCATGAGCTTTTATTTATTTATTTATTTATTTATTTATTTATTAAGATTTTACTTATTTATTTGAGAGAGAGAGAGAGAAAGAGAGAGCGCACGAATGAGGGGTAGAGATAGAGAGACAGGGAGAAATAGACTTCCCGCTGAGCCGGGAGCCTGATCCCGGAACCCTGGGGACCATGACCTGAGCCGAAGGCAGACACTTAACTGACTGAGCCACCCAGGCGCCCCTAGGGTGAGCCTTTAAAAACTTGCACGGGTGACATCCCTCCTCTGCTCACCACTTTCCAGCGGCTCTAACATACTATTTGTCTTTTTTGTTTATTTCTTGTCTGACTTCCCCTGCTCTAGTAAAATAGATGCTCCGTGAGGGCAGGGCTGTTCATCTGTTTCCTTCACTACTCTATATCCAGCATCTACAATAGTGTCTGGCAGCCAGGAGTCCTCAAGAAAAAGTTTGTGGAATGAACGAATGAGAGTCCATGAGGAGTTTGGGTTTATGAGTCTGGCCCTCAGGAGTGAGTTCTGGGCTGAAGGGGAGGGTTGGAGGCCATGGGTGTGGATAGGTGATACACGAAGCCTTCAGAGTGCATGTGATCTCCCATGGGCAGGGTGGAGAATGGGAGAAAAAGAGGACCCAGGACGGAGCCCCAAGGAACATGAAAAAAGGGCAGAGAAACTAGGGCCCTGGAAGGAGACGAGGAGGCAGAGTCCATGAGGCATCACACGACTGAGGGGAGAGAGCTAGGCGGGGAGAAAGTGGGCCACAGTCAAGTGTGGCAGAGAGGAAGCAGTCCAAGGTAGGTGGCTTTAGGAGCCGGCAGAGGCAATCTTCCGATTTCAGGGCAGAGCGATGAGGCAGGGAAGTTGAGCAGCCGGGATGGACCACTTTCCAGAAAATCAGACTGAGTAGGAGAAACAGGCAGATTCCTGGAGGAGGGCTAGGGGTCAAGAGGGAGGTTTTAATGTCACGATTGGAGAGAGCAGAGCCGGCTTGAGTGCTGATGAGGAGGCAGCCAAGAGAAGCGTGCACACCGCTGAGAGACTGAGGTGCCTGACACAGCAGGGAGAACAGGAAGAGAGAGGGACTCGTCCTTCTGTGCAGGAGGAGCTGCAGGAAAATGGGCAGCAGCTTATGACAGCAAGGATTTGTTTCTTGCTTACGCATCTGCGATTAGGTTGGAGTCCTGCTGATCTCCGAACTGGATACCGCTGACTTTGGTTCCAGGCTGTTCAAAGCACCTCTCATTTTTCTGGGACCAGCAAGAGAGCATGTTCCTCTCATTGGAATGGCCGAAGCCAACAGAGAAAGTCTGTTGAGACGCAAGCGCATCTCTAGCCTTTGCTGACATCCCATTTGCTAACATTCCATGGGTGAAAGGGAAATCACTTGGCCAAACTCAACGTCAACCCAACTCAACTCAACGTGGGGGGCGTATGTTCTGCCCTCATGGCAAGACTGTGAGTGGGTGGGAGTGGGTGAAGAATGGAGGCAAAGATGTAGCCTACCAGAGGGGCTAGCATCGCCATTTTTATTACAATCACCCCATCGGGGCTGCTTGTGGTACATCACTATAGCTCCCAAACAGCCTCTGAGAGATCCTGCAAGACACCAAGCTCGGCCTCCTCACATGGCACAGTCACAGTGTCCCTCCTCTTTCCAAACCCTGCCTGTAAGAGAAAGCCCAAAGTCCTCTGCCAGGTATCCAAGGCCTCCAAACCCAGCTCTTAAAAGGCCTTCCCATCTCTAGGATGGGCTCTCCACTCCAGTGTCTAATTCTACTCCCCTGCCTGCCTCCCCTGCCCCTTCTCAACCCCTTCATCACTTACCTCATGTTCCCTCCTCCATGGTGAGGCTTCCATGATTTCACCCCAAACCAGTCTTTTGAACCCCTATAATTAAATGTCAGTTGAATTTGTGGTCCTCTTTTAAAACGTGATTATATAGGACCTTAAACATAGTGACTTGAATTAGAAATACCTTTTGTTTATATATTTACTGGACAAACTTTTGTTTCTCTCAGAGGCCACCTGTCAGCCAACTAACGGGGTTGGCCCCACATGGCTGGCCACTGAGTGGAAACCTGGCAGTTTTGCCCCTGAGGGGTTTCCAACTGAGGACTAGAAACAGGTGGGTCAACAGGGCAACCACAGCATAATAAATGCTGACCTGGGGGTGAGCCTGGGCCATCATGGGAGTCCACAGGAGAGCGCCATAATGGATTTAGAGAAAATGAAAGGCTTTCTAGAGAATTGCAAGAGCCGAATGAGAAGGGGCTAACCAAGACTAACAAAAGTAAGGTGTCCTGCGTGGGGAGAGCAGCATGGGCAAAGGCAAGGGGATTGAAAGCATGTGGTGTGTCTGGGCAATAAGTAGGCCTGTGTGCCTCATAAGTGGGCGTGGGGGCTGAGTCATAGGGAGATGGGGTGGCATGGTAGGTTGAGGCCATCTGTTGAAGGCTCTTGTGTGCCACCCTTAGGAGTTGGAACTTTGTAGGGGAAGTGAGGATGGCTTGAGGCCAGAGAAACAGATGTGGAAGGAGTGGAAGGGCCTCCCTTTGACAGTTGTGCTCAGGATCACCGGAGCTAGGATTCAGCTCCCCACATGACAACCAGGTGCCAAAGTATAGTGAGAGCCCTGTGCCATTGCACGGCCTGCTTCCCCCATTAGAATGCCTCAGCCCAGACCTGAATGGGAGTCTTGGAGATGACAGAACAGTTTCCCATTCGCAGACAGCCCCTGGATTCCTTGTCTGAACCACCTCTCAGTGGACCGAATAGTGACTCCCCAGCTGCCACAGGCCCTCTTCACGCCTGCCCCCACCAGCCAGGGAGTGGAGTAGCCTCTGAGGTCCTGTTAACTTAGAATTGACCTCCACTTTATCCTTGATTTGAAGGGGCTCTTCTCTATGAACTGAAGTTGGCTTTCTTGTACACTGATCATGGTTTTGCTTCCTGGAGCCACATTAGGTGAATCCATGGCTCCTCTTCTAATAGCACTTTCCATAGTTTATCAAACACAAGGCCTCCCTCAGTCTTCTCCAGGTTAGACACAACTAATCTCTTCACACACACACACATCACCCCCCATCTCAAAAAATTGGTCTCCACAGGTTCACACTGCCCATTGTGGTCACTTCTGGGGCCATGGGGTTAAAGGTCAATTTTCCTCTGGAAAAGCGGCTTCCAGAAATGAATCCAAAGCCATAGGTACAAGCTGAGCAGCACAGAAGCTAGGTGGGGGTGAATAGGCCCCTCCCTTTGTTGATGCTGCTTCAGATCAGCTGGACCCACAAGCCATGATCATTACCACTATTTAATTCTTATTGAAATAACAGAGAGCCAGGGGCACTTGGGTGGCTCAGTGTGTTAAGCCACTGCCTGCTTGTAATCTCTCTCTGTCAAATAAATAAATAAAGTCTTAATAAATAAATAAATAAATAAATAAATAAGAGCCAGTTTCCATTCCAAACAAAATGGACTTATTTTATAGCACCCGTTTGGAGTTTCCTGATTTAGAAAACTGGGAGGTATCTTGGCATCAAATAAAGAAAATTCATGAGTTTCAGAGTTGAAGAGAATTGGGTTTGAATCCAGACTCTGGCACCTGTTATCTTTGTGACCTTAGGCAAGCAGTGACCTCCAATGAACCCCAGTTTTCTCATCTCTAAAATGGCAATATTGATATCTAGTCCCCAGGACTGTGTGGACATTAAATTATATAATACATAACAGGTTCTTAGTAAATGTTAGCCTCCTTCCCTTGAGCTGTGCTACTCACTAAGCCTTTGCTTCTTTGAAGACAGCTCTGAGACACAGGGAATGTGCCCTGCCCTGGGCAGGAGGAACCTTGGATTCTGGTCCCGACTCCTTCATCATAGCATGAGAGCTATGAATTCTGTTTGACACAGTCCTTATGGCTAATGTGCACATCAGCTACAGGGTAGGTGGAGGTGTCTTTGAAAAGATAAGCACTTAATAAATATTAGAAAATAAAATATTATTTATTTTTATTTGGCCAGCAGATATTTAAAGTGCATCTGTTGAGGGCCAGACACTACACTAGGCAGAGAGGTTGCCGTAGTGTGAAATTTCACAATGCCCTCCTCTGCCACACTGAGGTTTTGAGGAGACCAAGTCCAGTGCCTCTATTTATTCATCGGGTTGGAGAATCTCTTCAGTCCTTCACTTTACAGACAGACCCTGATAGATTTAGCTCAGGTTTTTGGGCAGACCCATCTCCGGTCTGAAATGAACTCCCTACCAGACTACTTTCTGGGCCATCTGTGATGAAGCCACAAGCAAATGTTAGGAGTTTTGTTCTTCTAAAGAACAAAAGTTCTTTGAATAGCACCCCCACCATCTTACCTACATTCCTGAATTTCCCTGAGCCTCAACTTGCTACCCTGTAGAATGGGCGCACTACTCACATGGAACTGCACACATGGGTAAAATACCAAGGTGCACAATTGCTGAATTGTATGGCAAGACTTTGTTTAGCTTTGTAAGAAACTGCCAAACTGTGTTCCAAAGTGGCTGTACCATTTTGCATTCCCACCAGTAATGAACGAGAGTTCCTGTTGCTCCACATCCTTGCCAGCATTTTATGTTGTCAGTGGTTAGCCACTCTAATAGGTGTGTTAGTGGTAGCTCATTTTAATTTGTAATTCTCTGTTGGTATATGATGCTGATCATCTTTTCATGTGCTTATTTGCCTTTTGTACACCTTTTTTGGTGAGGTGTCTGTTCAGAACTTTTGCCCATTTTTTAGTCAAGTTGTTTTTTTTTGTTGTTGTTGAGTTTTAAGAGCTCTTTGTATAGTTTGGGTACAAGTCCTTGCAAATTTCTCCCAGTCTACAGCTTGACTTCTCATTCTCTTAACAATGTCTTTGGCAGAGTGGAGGTTTTTAATTTCAATAAAGTTTAACTTAGCAATTTCTTCTTTCATAGTCATGCTTTTGGTATTGTATCCAAAAAAGTCATCACCCAATCCAAGGTCACCTTGATTTTCTCCTGTGTTATCTTCTACAAGTTTCACGGTTTTGCATTTTACACTTAGGAAAATAATCTATTTTGAGTTAATTTTTGTGAATGGTGTAAAGTGTCTAGATTCATTTTTTTGCATGTAGATATCCATTTGTTCCTGCATCATTTATTGAAAAGACTATCTTTTCTCCAGTAAATTGCTTCTGCTCTTTGTCAAAGAAGAATTGATAATATTTGTATGAATCTATTTCTGTGGGTCCATTCTGTTCCATTGATCTACTTGCCTCATCTTTTGCCAATACCATACTGTCTCAATTTACTATAGCTTTATGGTAAATTTAGAAGTCAAGTAGTACCAGTCCTCCAACTTCATTCTTCTTCAATATTGTGTTGGCTTTTCTGGGTCTTTTGCCTTTCATATAAACTGTATAATCAGTTTGTTAATATTCACAAATTAACTTGCTGGGATTTTGATTGGAATTGCATTAAGTCTATAGATAAGGTTGGGAAGAACTGACAGCTTAACAATATTGAGTCTTCCTATCCATGAGCATAGACTGTCTCTCCATTGATTTAGATCTTATTTGATTTCTTTTATTGGTGTTGTTTTAGTTCTCTTCTTCTAGATCTTGTGCATATTTATTAAATGTATACCTAAATATTTCAATTTTTGTGCTAATGCAAAGATGGTTTACATTATACTCTACTAGATAGGAAGTAAAATCAGTTGCTAAGGAGGAGAATGGTATTGTACATTTATTTTTAACAAGATTATTCTGCTAACAGCGTGGAAGACAGATTTGATTTGAGTAAACTTGGAGATAGGAAGACCACTTCGGAGGATTTTTTTTTTTTTAACATGTACAAGTAGAATAAAGACCTAAACTGAGGAAGTGGCAAAAGGTATGGGAAATGGTTAGTCTAGATCAAGAAATAAGGCAAATAGTAAGGATCCTCTTTTCTGGAGGAAGCCAAGCAGACAGACCTTCCAACAGCCTTGATCACTATTCACCTAATCTTGATAACCCAGGGAGGGGACACTGAAAGACCAAATTGGCAGTGTTAGCTTCCTACCTCAGCATCCATTTATCCCCTGCCTCTTTTCCTGCCTAACACAATACTAATTTTGCTCAAATACCCTCCTTTCCCACCTGACCAAGTACTACAGGGGAAGCCTACTCTAACCCAAACTTGAGGGGTGGCATAATTGGTCAAAGGGTGACCTCACCCACATCACCAGGACTGGACCAGGAATGGGCATGGGGGCCAGTTCTGGCCCATGAGACAAAAGAGAGAGTCTGCTGAACGGGGTGGGTACAGAGGGTAAAAAACATTTCCTCCATCCTAAGTGAAAGCTACAAGAAGAAATAGTCTCTTGATTTGCTCTGAAGGTTGTCCTATCTTTGTGGCTCCCAGAATTTCAATAGCCATATTGCTCTCAGCCGGAAGATGGAGCCAACAGTGAAGGTGGTATAGCATAGAGAGAGCGTCACTGAGCTGCTGACTCAAGGAAACCACATCTCTTCATTGTTTTAGGCAATCTGAGCTGGGATTTCTGGACATCTGAAAGTATCCATCTGTTAAAACTGTCCTTATTTAGCAACTATGCTGAAGGAAGCTTGCCTGCTATCCACCCATCGCTTTGAGGATACTAAGTTTTTTCTTAGTATCTGACAGTAAGAGTTTGCCTGCTAGTTTTCTGCTGTATCCCCCACATCTGAACCTGACTTAAGAAATATCTAATGAGTTAATGAGTGAATGAAATACTCAGGAGCCAAAACTTGAGACATTTGTCTGGCTACTCTTCATTTCCCACTTTGTTTCCTCCTATCAGGATTTACCATTATTGAATTGTGAGTGATGTAAGTACGCCCTTGACAATTGCCAAAAATTATAGTAAGAAATAGCTGTATCAGAGTTGCCTGTACATTTGCTATATAGAAAGATTGTCAAACACACTGTATGATGCTTTTGGAGTTCCTATACAAAGACCCTCAGATAAACTTAATGCAAGGAAAAAAACACAACTCTTTTGGAGAATTGTTCTGCTTCCTTTCAGTAGGTTGTATGGACTATCTAACTGGGTATCCTTTTTTGCCCTGGCTACCAGGAAGCTCAGTACCTAATCTGAGGCTAAATCACAGTGACTCTATTACACCTGACAGTCAATGCTTACTTCTTTCTCTTTTCTATGGCTTTGCTTTTCTAATTTTAGTTGAATGACCTTATTGTGTTTGCCTTTATTGTAAGTTGCTATAAATCCTTTTCAGAGAGAGGTGTGTATTTAAAAAAAAAAAAAAAAATTAACAGCTCAATTCTAAAAAGCCATGCAGAGCCTGAGTTGGCACCACTTGCTCTTTGTAATAGCCTGGGAGGGCCCCCAAAGTAGCCTGTGCTTTATCTTTACAAACACATGTCAGCCAGAGCAGCAGTGCTCACCAGAGATCTCGGGAGACAAGGGCAAAAATCACCCGTCATTTTCTACTGAATGGGTGTCTGGAGGACCATTCAGGCTCCTAGTGGCTGGATTTGGTGGGGCGGATTAACGTGGAGAGCCCTTGGAAAACCAGTATCCACCCTGCCTGCCCTGCCTATTGTTCCAGAGGTGAGTCGCTCTGTCTGATTTGGAAGATGGAATCTCTCTGGGCTCTGGGCTCTGGGCCCTGGGCCCCAGCCCCTCTGGCTTAGTACACTCAGGGTCCTGTGTGCCCTCTCCCCCACCTCTGGGCCACCGGCCTCTCCAGCCAGCCCTCCCTGCCAACTGGCAGAGGGTGCTCTTGGATAGCAGATCTGACTCCCTCCCCACAAAGGAGCTCCCTGGACTTTCCTGATCAGCTGGGCTGCCTCCACCAGCTGGGGGCCCGGATACCCTCACTTGGGCAAATTGCTGTTTTTTTTTTTCCAAATCCTAGCCTAGGCCGTGCCCTCAAACCACTGCTGAACCAGCCTCACTCCCCTTTGACCTTGTGTGCCTCTCTCTGCACCCCGGTTTCCCCTGCAGGTGGAACAGAACAAGGCTGTTGTTGGGGGACATAATTTGGTTTGCGGATAGCATATGTTGGTGGGGGCGAGAGAAAGAGAGTGCGCATGTGCGGAGACCCACTGCCCTCTCAGAGCTCTGCAATAATAGATTTCATGATTTAATTGGAAATTTAGTAAATCTGCTAAAACATTTAGTGGTTTAAATTTTTCCTGTTCTGCAGAGAAACAAAGGCTTCTGGTTTACCCCGTGTCTTTCAACAACTTTAATTTCATTTGTAAATTACGGATGGAAGTAGCATTTCCACTCGATTGCATACTGGGCATTAAGAAGACAAAACCCTTCATTGTTTTCAGCCCTTGGGATTTTTTTTTTTCAGACATTAAGCTGTAGGTGGCATTCTTTATACTTGACATCAGAGCACTTTTGTCAGGCGTTTAGTTGACAGGATTTACTGCCAGCCCATCCTAGGTGTGTGAAGCAGAGAAAACAAGAAAATATTTCGTTCAGGTGGGCAGAGAGAGGAGCGCAGAGGCACATCAGCCCGATTGGGTAACCGCTGCTTTTCAAACTGCGTAATTAAAGATATTTAGAGTTCTTCGAAGGGAACTAATTAGTAGAGAAAGGCTGTTTTGTTTACAGTCTTTATCATCAACATAATCAAAAGCCAGCCTAGACACTGGTGGCAAATTGGACTGAATTCTCCCAAGCCAAGGGCGCCTCACGCCGAGCTTGCTTTCAGAGGTTTGCTCCATCTGTGCCTTAACTTGCCGTTGGGCAGAGGGGAAAGGGGGTGGGGTGGGGGCGGTGCTGGGGGTGCAGAGTGATGCACTGTGGAGGGGTAGAAGAGAGGTGTTCAGGAGGGTCAGAACATCTGTGGGTGGTGTGGAGTTCCCATCACTGGTACCCACCCGTGTGTATCAGTCTTTAGATTCCCCTGTCCAGATGGCTTGTCCATGGGTGACTGTGTTTTCCAGCCCAAACCGCTGCACCTGGGAAGCCCTAAAGAAACCTTCCAGGAATGGGTCACAATGGCTATCACCATCCTGGCCTGGTGGCATCAGACATAACCTGGAGTGCTTCGTAATAAATGCAGATGTCTGGGTCCCACTCCGACCCACTGAACCAGAACCTTCTGGGATAGGACTCAGGAATCTATGTTATTAACACACTAGGTACTTCTGTTGTTTGGCAAGGTTTGATATGCAGAATGATTGGTCTAGACCCCCAGGAGACCTTATTAGTCAAAGGGCTAGGCAGGAAATGGGGAAAAGGACAGGGGTACCCAGGAAAATTACGCTGGACCAGACAAGACTCGTTACAGGGTATTAGACCCATGGCCTCTGAGTAAAGACTGAAGCTGCAGCCAGGAAGCAGCGAGAGTCTTTGCGAAGCACACATCAGCCCTCACCTTGAATGATCATCCGAGAAATCCGGCCTCAGCAATAGTGACCATTCTCTGAGCCGAGAGAGACCGCCGGGCAGCTGCTGCCCTATTGTTCCCCGTCCCTCCGAAATCTCATTTCATGGTGCCAGGGTGTGTTTGAAAGGACCAGCAGCCTGAACGGAGAGGCTGCGTTGGTCAAACCATTGTCCAGCTTGTGAGAAGCAGGTCTCATTAGGACCTGGGTGTTATAGGCCCAGTTTCATCTGATTGCGTTGGTGCTAATATTCCAGACCCTGTCTTGCCTGAGCTTGGCAAGAGCTCAGAGATGGCTTCCTCGGCTGTTCCAAACTGTGTCTTGACTTGGCCACCTCTGCAATCCATGCATACCATTAAATCTGGGTCTCCCAGAACCTCTAGTCCCAGCCCTTTACTTTAGTTTCATTGTCAAAGATTATATCACAGGGGCACCTGGCAGGCTCAGTCAGAAGAGCATGTGACTCTTGATCTAAGGGTCATGAGTTCAAGGTTCATGTGGGGTATAGAGATGACTAAAAAAATTTTATAAATACACTTCAAAAAAAGTTTATATTGTAAAAGTAATACACATATGCTGTTAAAAATAATTTTTTTTAAACGAGTCAAGGTATTCCAAGTGAGGAGTGGAAGCTCTTTGTGTCATCTTACCCTTCATTTTCAGGATGTGGACACTAGGGTTTGGAGAAGTGAAATCAGTGATTCTGTGGCAGAGCAAGGACAGGGATTCCTGACCCCTCCACACTATGCTCTTTCCACCTACTCTTCTTTGAAGGAGGCCTGTACCATCACCCCGTGTCTTCAGAGAATTTTTGATGCCACCCAAAGGAGGAGGCTAGCTCATTTCTCATGCATCAGTAAACGTGATCGGCACACTTCTTTGGAAGCCTGAAGCCACAGCTCCAAACTGGATTCTTCGGGATTATAGGAAACATACCGAATGGCTGATTCCCCCTCCACCCCTCTGGTCTTTACACCCATCGGTCTCTCATCGCAAGGCTTCGCTTTTCTGAACCAGGCTCCTAGAGCTTACAGATTCTTGACAAAGAAAGCAGAATTGAGCATTGTCGGTAACCGTTGGTTGAGTGGGGTCTTGGGAGCAGATCACCTGTGGCCATCTTGGAAAATGCCCTGGGGAGAGCCTAGGGAAGAAGGCAGGTAGGGCCACAGTCTCCCTAGCGGAGCCCACTGTGCTGTGTTCTGAGAGCTCACTTTGTCCCAGGACTCCTGGGCACTCAAGCCCGCCTGGTGGTGGTTCTCACCTTCTCCCACATACCATCCGGGGAACGGGCCAGGTGTGGAATTAAATATCCCAAGGCGGGGGGGTACCGGCTCTGTGTGGTTCTAGGGAGAGGCTTTCACAACCCTTAGCCAAATGGAGGTTTATGCCTTGGGGCGTGTGTGCTTTCTCCAGGAGTCCCCGTGAACAGGCACTCTCAGGCCAGCTCTCAGTACTTCCAGAGTCCTCCTGGGACAATAAAAACGTTCATGACAGAAACTGTTGGTTATGAGGCACCAAGCACAGGCCAGCGACCAGGCCAGGCGCTTCCCACAAAGTATCTCATTTAATCTCTCCTTGCAGAGGGCGCTCCTGTCATCTCTTCGAGAAGCTGGCCACCTCATGAGTCAGGTTTCCAGTCCAGGTTGATTGGATCGCAAAGCCTGACAATCGATCAGTGTTAATGCAGGCCTGGTGTTGGCTCTTGGCCCATTCCTTTTCCAGCCTGAGACAGAGCCGGTGGAAGAAGGCCAGGTTGGCTTGCGGGAGGACCGGTTTCTCACCCTTAATCCCTGTAAGAGGATGCCGAAGAGCAAGACCATCCTCCTGTCGTGCTGGGTGGAACTTTGAGGGACACTGGGTTACCTCAATACAGGACAAGGATACGTTCACCTGGAGCTAGGAGTCTGTTACCTGCCTGGCTGATTTATTTATTTTATGTTTAATCTCTTTCTTTCACCCTAGAAAAATGATCTCCACCTCTTTTAAAACCCTTTGCCAAGGGTTCTGTCGGCTGCAATGACGTAGATGGCCCACGGCCATTGATAAAGAACTAAAGGCCTCTGTCAGATGTCAGGGTGCAGAGGGAAGCCGAGGTGGCACTAATCAGGACGGATACCCAGCCAGCCCGGAGTTAAAGTTCAGGGGAGCCCAGAGCCCAGAGCGGCTTTTTTTTTTTTTTTCCCTTTCACCGTTTTAAAATCCATGTCCGTGAAGCCAGGTTCATGGTGCACCCCTCAGTGAAACCTCTTGCTTCTTAAGCTGAGTCCCGGATCTCCCCCGCCTTTGCTGTGCCATTGTTGGAAGAGACCTTCATTTTAATTCTTTTCTCTCCTCTGCGGGCCCCTCCTTCTCTCCCTCCTCCCCAAATGTTTTAGCATCTGTTAATCCCAGTTGGAAACCTTAGCAGATAAAAGTCGTGGTCCGTGTAGATTGCTTCCAGAACAAATACGGGGTGGGAGATAATTTAGCATTCGGTTTCAGGAGAGCTTAGGGTGGGGGGTGCTGAGGCCAGCACCTCTCCCTCCCAAGACATCCAGGAAAAGCAAAAGCAAAGTAATTCCCAAGCTCAGATGGAATGCATGTAGATCAGGTTCATTTCCAGAACGGCCGCTGCCTGCATTTAGGTGATATTAGAAGCCACCATGAAGCAAAGTAGTTTTATGCATAGCGGCTTAGCAAACACTCTGAGAACTAGTTCAGTGAAGCTATCAGGTTGAAAAATACCAAGTCACAAAGTTTTAATGAAACTAAGTGTGGATCAACGTATCATAAAGGGCATCCAGGACGACTTAAGAGATCCACGGGTGGAAATTAGAATGGATCTTCGGGATTTATTTGGCAAAGCCTGTCTATTTTGACCTTTTTTTTTTTTTTACCCCCGTTTCCTATTAAGGCTACTGAAAGTGTGTTTTGTTTGGCTCAGGCTGGAGGACAGCGGCTCTTGGGGCCGTTCCGCAGAAGCTGCCGCTGAAGTTGAGCGGCATTAATTGACTGATAAGGGCTGGGCATCAAACAGCAGAGAGAAAGACCATCACAGATTTTCTTGCTTTATTTCTCTCTGCACTTCATTTACATCTTAAGCCATATTGGTGATCCAGATTTGAATAAAGCCTCCGCTTAAGCCGTGATTAGATCTCAATAGCTTGGATTTTCTATGAAATTGCTGCATTTTTACTAGATGTATTTAGAAATACTGGTGAAAACTGACACCTTGGGTAACTTTATCATTTAAAATGGTGCTTCGGGTGGATAAAAAAAAAAAAAAATGCTAAAATGGGGGTATTAGTCACCAGGCCTTTGACTCAAGCAGTGTCAGGGGTTAGAATTATACAAAAGCCAAGCTGAGCGGGACGTGGGCAAAGAAAGAAGGCAGATAACCCAACCCACCACCTTCCCCTAAGCCCGCTCTCCCCAAAAATGTTAATCGAAACAGTGATCCCATAACCTGAAGAAAAATAAGAAAAGCAAAAGGAATATATAATGCAACAAGGAGCTTTTTTAATGCAGAGATTTTTTTTTTTTAATCACGAAGCAATATTTTTAACTCTAAGGTTAACCTGCTAATCTTTAAGCTGGTGATATGACAGTGTCAAATGTGATGGGATTTTGTGATTCTCATTATTGTTATGTATTGTTCTTTCCATGGTATTCCATATTAATATTTATAAATGCCCTTTTTATAGAACCAAGAGGGCCAAAACCCATTATTAAATTTTTAAAATGGACAACCCTCGCATCCAATATAGTTGATTACAATTTAGAACAAAAAGGATTTTGGTAGTAATCCACTTCTTGCTTCTCCTGGTTGTTGATTTCTGTGGGCAGCAGAGCTCCTGATGTTATTTAAAACAACAACAACACGCCCCCCCCCCAAAAAAAACCTTCCCGCTTGCCCAAGGTAACATCCAAATGACAGAGAATAAGAGAACATCGATCCTGCTTCACAGGAGAAGGTGAAAGACCCCTAGAGCAGGTAAGAGGGCAGGATGGAAAAAAGGTGCCTATTGACAATGCTAAGTCCCCCACCAAGAGCAAGGGCAAGATGAAAGAATCGATTAAAATTTGAGAAAGGAGGTTGTTCATTCAGTTGTTTTCAAGAGCCTCATTTTACTTGACAAGTGGCCTCCGAAGGGTTCAGTGGGCATCCATGTGTGTGAAAGAGGAAGTCTCGCAATAAAGAGAGGTGGATCGATCATCCCACAGCCTGACCGTCAGGAAGAGCCAAAATTGGTGACGGATCTACCCAGCGCGTTCTCCTTTCAGCACTGTGGGACACAATCAAACATCCTTAGAGTCAAGAAAGGAAGGAAAATTCTCTCAGCCCGGCGACATTACTCTGTCCTTCGCTCTGGGTCTCCAAGAAGAGTCTTCAGCCCCAGCAAGCGATATTCCTCCTGGAAGAAAGATAATTTATGGCCAGCGGGCCCCACCCCCGCCTCTAACTCTGGGTAATTCACGGGAGTGCGTAGACTGAATTGGCCGTCCTTTGGGGAGCCCCGGGGGAGGTGGTGGCCAGGTGGCCTCATTTTGTAGACGAATCATCAAGGAGGAGAAAGGGTAACTAACATCTCTGCTCATGAAGCCGAGAACCTGGAGCAGTTTTGACAAATTATTAGGAATGGCTCCACTGGGGCACCCCGGCTCCACCCGGGCTCCGTCGGCTAAGCGTCTGCCTTCGGCTTGGGTCGTGATCTCAGGGTCCTGGGATGGAGCCCTGCATAGGGCTCCCTGCTCAGCGGGGAGCCTGCTTCCCCTCTCCCTCTGCCCCTCCCCCATGCTCCTGTTTTCTCTCACTCATTCAGTTAAATAAATAAAATAAAATAAAAGAAAGAAAAAGAAAAAAGAAATGTCTCGACTCTATCCCTTTGGAGAGAGGATGTTTTCATGAGTTATATTTTTATTCTTGTTCATAAAAGTCACTTTTTTCCCAACTCAGCATCTGAAGCCTGGGGTTCAGAATCAGACCCAGTGTGAGTCCTGCCTTTTTTCCCTTCAAACTGGGCAATTGGGGCAAGTTACTTTATCTAATTTCCTTAATTGTAAAATAGGGAAAATGAGGTGCGTGGGCAGCTCAGTCAGTTAAACGGCCAACTCGGCTCCATCTCAGATCATGACCTCATGGGTTGTGGGATAGAGTCCTGTGGCCATGTGACATACTTCTCGCTTGGCCGGGAGTCTGCTTACGAGTCTCTACCTCTGCCCTTACCCCTACCCCCCATGCTGTGTCTCTCTTTATCTCTCTCAAAATAAATAAATAAATCTTTTTTTAAAAAACTAACAAAAAAGGAAACAAACACTACTTCATGCTGTATTGGAAGAGCCAAATGCGGCCTGATCCAGAGCAAGTGTTCGAGAAATAGTAGCTCTAGTTAATAACTATGCCCATGGCTTGTGAGATTTGAAACTCTGATTCCTTATTTGTGGCTCACTGTCTCTCTTTTATCCTCTTCTGGTTTGAGAATTATAGCCATGCATCATTGTAACTCCAGGTTTTCATGTTCAACTAAACAAACCAAGTGCTATGTATGGGGGGCCCAGGGTGCTTGAGGAATTCCAGACTATGTTTAGCCTTCCAAGATAAAATATTAAGGCATTTATTTTTTTTTTCTTAAAGATTTTATTTATTTATTTGACAAAGAGAGAGATCACAAGTAGGCAGAGAGGCAGGCAGACAGAGAGGGGAAGCAGTCTCCCTGCTGATCAGAGATCATGACCAGAGCTGAAGGCAGAGGCTTAACCCACTGAGCCACCCAGGTGCCCCACTAGGGCATTTCTTTCGAAACACACCAGTAAGGAAAGAGGAGTCAGAACTGATGCCTAGGGGTTCTGACAGTTACTCTATTATAATGCAGAATTATGGCCCGGGGAAAAGGTGTGTCAGCTCCCAGCTCTGTGTGTGGAAAGCAGCAGTGGGGTAACTCAACTCCTATGAAACCCAAGTTTGGGGAAGCAATGAGAAAGCTTTACCTCGTGACCCATCTTTATAGAAACTGGCCTCGCCTTCTGCGGAAGCATGTCTTCTGTTTCAATCACGTGGACTGGCCTAGTTTTGCAGTGTGGTGTTCGTTCAGAAAGTAGGCTAAGGATGCAGGCTTCTCGGAGCTCTCTGGAAGTCCCTCACAGCGTCCTGTCTTGAAGCATCTTCATCTGAACTCTTCTTAGAGGGAGTCCTCCTGAGTGAGGTTGGAGTGATTTGCTTTGGGTGCCTTCTCCTGTTTTCCACAGGAGACCCTGGGCTTCTCGCCAGGCTCTTCTCAGGCAGTTGGGGACCTGAATTGGCCCCCTGGGTCTCCTGTCTCTACCATCACTCACTGCCCCCAAACTGTTCTCCTCCTGGCAATGTGTCAAATTGCTCCATTTCCTTAAGAGGACCCTGAAGGAGCATCCCAGCACCCTAGTAGAAAGCTTGATAAAAGCTTGATTAGAATTGAATAATGTGAACAATGCATTCAGCCACAGGAGCTAGCCTGACATAATAGTGACTTCTTCCCTGGAAGATAACCTTTCCTCTCTGCCAGACAGATTTGGGGCCCAGGCTCGTGTAGACTCAGATTGCCTGTTCCCCCAGCCGGGACTATGGCAGCTGCTGTGCTCTGTTGCAGCCTGGAGCCCCTTTTCTTACCTGTGCTTCCTTCCCTCTGCGTTCTGCCCCCCGGGGCCTGCAGGAGCCAGTCCACCACGTTCACACACACACGTGTCTGCACAGGCGCACATGAGTGCACGTGCACACACACAAACGTGTGCGTGTCCACAGTCAGCACTCCCCCAGAGCACACTTGGACCAACAGACACAGGGGCCCATGGCTAAGACTCCCCTCTCCCGTGTCTTTTGCACAGTTCCTCAGAAGTTCCTCCTCGGGGACCAAGCCACCTGCCCATGATGGTAGCTAGCTCCCAGATGCACCCTGTCTTGCCTTCCCCTCCTTCCCTGTTTTGTTCTCTACCATCCCCCCACTCTAGATCCCCAAGGTTACTTCTCAAAATAAATTGCCTGCCCACAGACCCTTATCTCAGACCCTCCTTTTTGGGAGAACCCAAGGCAAAATATCTTTCGAACAGGAGACTTCTTAAGAAGACTTTCTCAACTGAAGAAAATACATCTGTACAGGTAGAATTTCTGTGCTGTAGGATACATGTTGGGGGCAGTGCTCTTCCTCTGTGCTCCTAACCCATAGTTACTAAGGTATAATCTCTTATGGCTTTTGCCATGTTAAGTTATTTTGACCTGCTTCTTGGTTTGTCTCTCCAATACACTGATTTCATGGACAGTATCTCCGCACCATGTCTGGCATGAAGTCGCCATTATTTGATAAACATATTCTCAATGGATGGAAGAATGAATGAGTGCATGCAAGGGACCCAAGATGGCCCCCTATCACTTACCATAGTTAACAATTCACCCTATCTAACCACATCTACATCCCCAAAATACAAACATAACGTAATATAAAAACAATCTCACAGGATTCAGGTACATTTTAGAGGAAGAAACACTCACACACACCACGAACACCTTTGTCATCACTTGTGCCCCGCCGTCATCATTCCTGAGTCTCTTGTTTTGTAGCCACTGAGTAGCTGGTCCCAACTTGATCCCTTTTTAATGCCTTCCCAGATGATCCTTTAGGCATAATTTGGATCTGCATAGACTTTCCTTCAGACATTCCTCTAGGGGATAAGGAAGTCCTATCAAGAATTTCAGGTTTCCTCTGAATTTTTAGGATCCCTCAGAACTGGAGTGACAGGCACATAGTCTCCATATTTTCCCTGGGTGCCTATAATAAAAGACCACGCCATCTTGGGACGCCGGCACCAAGGAGAGTAACTCATCTTGAAAGGCGTCTCATGGTGCCAGCAAGCTCTGTTCAGATTTCCTTACCCTCCGTCTGAAACTCCCTCTGCAACTGTGATAATTTTTTTCCACGACCTGTGTATTCCCCCTGGGGAGATGCTGAGCCCAGCAGGGGGGGTGGGGGGAGGGCAGGACCTCCGTGGGGAGACTGGAGCTGGAGTGACCATGCTCCCCTCTTTGGCCAGGAAGGCTCAGCACCCTGTACTTGCAGCTGGAAGGCAGATTCTCTCACTAGCTCAAGTGGAGTCTAAAAGCCTTACTATGAAGCATTTGAAACAATTGCAAGTTTGTACATGATCTTTTTTTAATGTAGTTTCCCCTTTAAATGAGAAATTGAGCTCAGAGCAATGTCTGCTACGAGAGTGGTAGTCGCTGACTGAGGTAAGGTTCACTTGCCTTGCTAATAGCCAGGGTTTATCGGTTAGGAGGTTTTTGATTACCAGTAACAGAAATTCTAAATCAAATTTCTTTGAACAATAAGAAATGTATTAGCTCACATAACAGAAAGAAAAGAGGTGCATTAAGTTCCCGGGCTGATGAAGTCAGCAGCTCAAAGATATCATCAAGGACCTACGGACTCTTTACTCCATCAGGTTTGGTGTTGGCCTCACCTTTGAGAGCGAGAAGTTGTAGCAGTCAGTCCCGGGCTTCACACCCAGACCCTGGAATCCAGAGGAAAAAGAAAGACTACCTCTTCCAGTGTTTTCCTCTTAGGAGAAAGGAAACATTTCCCAAAGATCCCCCATCTGACTTTATCTCCTATCTAGAAAAGGGTCTTAGCTTGAAAGTAATCATACTCTAGAAACAAATAATCCCCAGAATGGGAGGGTGACCCGGCTGTAACATCTGTCATCTCATTGATGGTCAAGGTTGATTGGGCTGATCTGGCTGCCTAGGTGAGTGTCCCCTTTCTTCCTCATGGCTCCATGTGTGTCCCTCCCAAAGCTGCCCAGTCAGTGGAAGAGGGCAACCTTAGCTGATAGAGGAGGTATTCACGTAACTTTAAACAAGTCCTAAAGGTCTAGTTGTAGAAGGTGAGGCCAGTCAAGCTTCTAAGATTCCAGATACATTCAAATGAGGTGCTGCATGGGGCAGCCTTTGTCAGGAAGGAAGGAAGGAAAATAGGGAAGGAGGGAGGAAGGATGGACTCCCCAAATCTCACTGGTTTCACACAGCAAACATTTACTTTTTGTTTCATGCAAAGTCTACTGGGAGTCCAGAGACTTTCCAAGATGGTGATCTGCATGGGTTGGCTCAGAAATCTTGTGACGCCTGCATCTCCAAACATTCTTCCATAATCACTGGAGCAGAGGAAGAGAGGGGTGGAAGGTCTTGTGCAACAGTCTAATGCTAAACCCTGGGGCTGTACTTGTCACTTTCCTTCATGGCCCATCCAACTGCAAGGGGTTGGAGAAGTGTGATCTTCCCATGCCCTAGGGATGGACTTTAAGAACGAAAAAGGGAGGGTGTCAGAAAGTCTCTGTCAGTGTTTCCAACTTCCGAGGGGTGAGAGAGAGGTGAGCAGTGTTTATAGGCTGATCTAGAGTGGGATGGGTGTTAGGGACTGAACCATATATCTATTCCAGGTGGTTTGTACACTAAGGAGAAAACAGATAAAGCTTTGAGAAATCACAGAACAGGTCATTCTGGAGTGACCATACATTGACTACCCATTCCTCGATTTGATCATCAGAGAAAAGAATGACAATTCCAGTTACCTGTCTTAGAATCTTACTGAAACACACCACCACCCTCTACTTGAAAAGTCCCTTCTGCCCAAACAATTTGAATCGGGAGATACAAAGTTTTTGACATCAGGGTTCATTTGCATTTCACAACTGACTATTTGAGAGTCCATGAAATATGCTTCGTGACCCTGCGGAGCCGTCTCTGATAAATTAAAAATCTATTAAATCTCTAGCAATCACACCCAGTCCTGGGTATGAGAAAGAAGTGGGTGGGCAACTTCTGGAAGCTCTAACTTCCTACAAAACTAAATCTAGGACACACCTTAAAAGGGTTTATTCTGTCCCCGCAAGTACCCCAAATGGGACTGGACTCCTCTTCTCTAAAAGGTAACATCTGCCACATTTTTTAAGACTTCTTTTAGTCCTCTTGCCCATCCAGTGAAAGGAGAACTTTCAAACCTTGCACAAATGGGAAAAAAGGTGAATAAATAAATAGAAATAGAAGCAGCTCCAGACTCTGCTCAAATGGCTCCAGAATCTGGATTTTTTATAAAGTCTCTCGAGCCATCAGGACACAGTTGCCAGGCTTCCCATCCCAGCAGTCTGTCAACAGGTAGAGGGCCCCCTATGGACACTGTTTTTTTCTTCACTTGATGGTTACCTTATTGAACAAATAACGAGTCTCATTAGCTTAGGAGGGAAAACAAAGTGATGTTTATTGAGCCTAATAGACTGATAAAGCCAGTTGGCAGCCACTTTATTGTGTCTGAGATTAGTTATTTTGTGTCTTGGTGCTTTTCTGATAAGCTCGATGAGGAGGTCTCCAAAGCAAGTGTGGATACTTCTTGCTGATTTGACTTATTGTAGAATGACTTTTAATGCCACTGAGCCCATTTTTAATATAGTTTTCTTCCTTTTATTCCTTGCTAGCATTCATGGGTTCATGGGTTGCCCTTTAGAGTAGCAACTGCTGGATGATAGAAACTTGCTTCCACTCTGCTCCTCAGTTTATTCATCTGTGAAATTGAAATAACGATAGTATCTATTGCAAGAGTTTGTTGAGAACAGAGAACCCAGCAGCAGAGCCACACAGATATGCTCACCTGAATTTTAACAAAGATGCAAGAGAAATTGAATAGAAGAAAATAGTCTTTTCAAGTTTGCTGGTGCCACTGGACATCCTTTGGCTGTGGGGTACAGGGGAGGTCCTCCCTTATTTTCACACCGCATACAAAAATTAACTGAAAATGGACCTTGGCCTAAAATAAAACTTTTGGAAGCTAACATAAGGAAGAAATCTTTAGGATCTTAGACTAGGCAAGGAGTTCATAAAAAAGGATCCATAAAAAGAAAAATTGATAAATGGGACTTCATCAACATTTTAAAGTTTGCTCTGCACAAAACCCTGTTAAGAGAAAGAACAAGCTGCAGAGTGGGAGCAAATATCCCCATAAAGACTAGTATCAGGGCGCCTGACTGGCTCATCCGGTAGAGTGTGTGACTCTTGATCTTGGGTTGTTGGTTCAAGCCCCACCTTGGGTATAGAGATTATTTTAAAAATAAATAAATAAGCTTCTTTTTAAAAAAAGACTAGTATCTACAATATATAAAACTCAAGAACTCAAAACTCAACAGTAAAGAAATCCAATAGAAAGTGAACAAAAGACATGAAGAGATGTTTCATCCAAAAATATGTAGAAATGATAATAAGCACATGGAAGTATGTTCACCATCATTAGGGAAATGTAAAAAAAAAAAAAACTACAATGAAATATCAGTATACATCTACCAGAAAGACTAATATAAAAAATAGTGACAACATCAAATGCTGGTGAAGATGTGGGAAAACTGAATCACTCATATGGTCCTCGTGGGAATATAAAACAGTCTGGCAATTGCTTAAGAAACCCAACATGTGGAGCGCCTGGGTGACTCAGTGGGTTAAGCCGCTGCCTTCAGCTCAGGTCATGACCTCAGGGTCCTGGGATCGAGTCCCGCATCGGGCTCTCTAGTTGGCAGGGAGCCTGCTTTCTCCTCTCTCTCTGCCTGCCTCTCTGCCTACTTGTGATCTCTCTCTGTCAAATAAATAAATAAAATCTTTGAAAGAAAAAAAGAAACCCAACATGCAACTTCCATACAACCCAATAACTACTCCTAGGCATTCACTCCAGAGAAATAAAGACCTATGTTCACACCCAAACCTATATGGGAATGTTTACTTGTAACAGCCTAAAGCTGGAAACCATGTAGATGTCCTTGCCCAGATGAATGGTTAGACACATGGTGGCACGTCCATACCATGGACTAGTACTCAGCACTGAAGAGTCATGAACTTCATTGACACATGAAACAATCTGGGTGAATTTCCAGAAAAAACCCACAAAAAGATAATGTGCTGCATAATTCCACTTACATGAAAAACAAATTTATAGGAATGGAGAACAGACTAGGGGCTGTTAGGGGTTAAGAAGGGGAAGGGCTGAGAGGGAAGTAGGTATGTCTATAGAAGGCCAATAGGAGGGTCCCAGTGGTGATAGAAATACTGTGTATCTCAACTGGACGGATGTCAATATCCTGGTTCTGACACTGTTCCATGGTTCTGCCGGATATTACCACTGGGAGAAACTGGGTAAAGGAGACACGGGCTCTCTTGCATTTCCTACAATTACATGGGAATCTACAATTATCTCCAACTAAAAAGGTGATATCCATGACAGATGCATAGTAAGTCTTTAATAGATTTTAGCTATTCTTGATTGCCCTTTCTGCAGTCCCTTGGTACAACTTCTATTTTGTCCCTCTCTCCCTTCTGAAATACCATGCGGGGACAGCACTGTGGTGACGGAGGGCCAGCCAGAGTCACCCTCAACTTCCAGTCATAACTGACCATTATGAATCTGCTCTACAACATCAGGCAAGATATAATCTTCCTCGAGCCTTATTTCCTTCATCGGGAATTTGAGGGTAATAATCTCCCTCTATGCTCATCGAAGGGCTTTTAGGTTTGTTTGTTTGCTTGTTTAAGAATCAGAGGATGTACGGAGGGGGGAAAGCTTTGAAAACTGTTAAGTGCTACAAAAATGCTTCTCACTGAACATACATTTATTAAATACCTCGTACTCATCTAACTATGGCTATTACTAATAAATATGACCACTTACTCGCTTGCAACCCTTGTTGGAATTTGGCATGCAAATTTCCTGAGTGTTGCTCATTTGCATTGGAAAAAAGGAAAGAGGTGGGAGGCCTTTTGAAGCCTTTTGAAAATTGAGCTCAGGGGGGGATGAATTCTTATCACTGGGCCCAAGGTATAATTGATTTTCTACACAATGGCTCACAGGTGCTACATTTAACACCCTGAGTAGTAGGAGGATGGAAATGTATCCCAAGGTGCAGCTTTAACTTAAAATATCTACATAGCCAGCCCTTTCACTCTGGGGAAGGCTGAGAAGCCGGGGGGGGGGGGGGGGGGGGGGGGGGGGGGGGGGGGGGGGGGGGGGGGGGGGGGGGGGGGGGTGGGGGGGGGGGGGGGGGGGGGGGGGGGGGGGGGGGGGGGGGCTGGGAGTAACCCATCTTCCTATTAGTTGTCTGAACATGCTGATGGAGGCACCTGCTCCTTACTTACTTCTCATCCCACTCAGAGAATTGGGCCTCTGGTTTCTGATTTTCAGTGGCCAGATGCCAACAGCCCCTCTTTTCAGGCCTGGATCCCAAGGTTAGAGAAGAACACAGGGCAAGCCCACCATGAAATACATATTAATATTATAACAACCCTTTCAGAGTTCGCTGTTGCTATGTCAACAAAGCAGCTGGGGAAATTGGGTCTTTGGGAAATTGGGAAATGAGGTCGGCTTTGGCAACGTGGCAAATGTTTCCTTCTCTCAGAACAATTGGTCTGTGACACCAGCCAGCCTTTTCCAACCTACCCTTTCTCCTGCTTATTTATGGGAAAAATTGAGAAGCAAAACAATAGTCATTAAGATTTGGGGTTGGGGGCACTTGAGTGGCTCAGTTGGTTAAGCGTCTGCCTTCGGCTCAGGTCATGATCTCAGGGTCTTGGGATTGAGTCCCACATCCGGCTCCCTGCTCAGCAGGGAGTCTGCTTCTCCCTCTCCCTCTGCCCCTCCTCAATCCCTACCCGTGCTCTCTTTCTCTCTCAAATAAATAAAATCTTAAAAAAAAAGGGGGGTGGGTGGGTTAGGAAGCTTCTGCATCATGGAAAAAGCAACAGAAAGAAAATTATTTCCCTCTCCCCTTTCTCACTCATTTATGTTCGTTTCTCAGTCCCAAACTGGACTCCACTGGACTGAACATTGGGTACATTCTGTACCCACCCCTGCAACTTTGGGTAAATTACTGGCTTCATCTCAGTCTTAATTAGCTCGTCTTAATGAAATAAAGGCATATTCATAGGACCAGCTACATAATTTGGGGACTCAATAGGAGCTAAAAATGCAGGGCCCCTTATTCAAAAACTAGGAATTTCAGTATGGCGACAGCAGAACATTAAACCAAGCACAGTGCCTTTCATAGTGCTTTCACCTGTGTGAAGATCCAGGTCTCAGACCCATGAAACTAGTCCTATACCTCAGTTATGACTCTTGGCTTCCAAATGAGAGAAACCAAATCATCCTCATACCTCAGAAAGATAATATAGTGGGTGGTTACTGTAGTATCATGGAAGTTAAGAGAGAGTTGAACAAATGAGGGGCCATCACCAACCCTGGTGAAAAAGCAAAGCCCAGACCGTTCCTGAGTTTTCTGTCTTATAGCTTCAGCCACCAGAGAGACTCACTGACTTGCTCCCCTGGCCTTCTAAATGTGCCCTTGGGAAGGGCCTCCCCAGCCTAGGTTAGGCTCCCAGTCAACTCTGAATGGGAGCCCTGCTGAATGTCAGAATACTGGTAGAGGCCCCGCAGGTAACCCCACAGCTGTCCTTGGTGCTGTAAGAACAGAGATAGCTCCCACCTCAGTGCTGCTGCAGCCCTGTTGATAGCAGGGGCCTAGAGAGAGGTGGAGATGAGACTCCTGGGGCCACATTGGATAGTCATGAAGCCCAGCCGCCATGCTGTCTCCCAAGAGAAGGGTTGGCTCTTGCATCCGCCATCTGTGGACTAGAGTCTGTGATCTCAGAGTTTTCTTATAGCCCTAAAATTCTGGAGTATTTCTTCTCTGTTCATGCTCAGCCCCCAAATCAACTTTTAGGAAGCCTTTATGTGTAGGGATAATTTATTTCATTCAATGGATGTTGGAGAAATGTGATTAAATCTTTTAAAATTAAATGGATGTATTTGGAATACACAAGAGTAATGCTCTAGCTTAAGCAATTCTGAAGTGAATCCTGTGGTAAAGCAGACTCTTATTTAAATTGAATAGCCACTCAGCTTCTTAGCAAATCTGAATTTTTATCTAGAGTGCTTTGCTTAAGAGAGCAAAGGCTCCGACTTGGAAAGACCACCGCTGAGAAGGGGATAGGTCTGCAGAGGGCAGAAAAATGTGACCAACCGGCCTCACTCTATCCCACTCCCGCCTGAGTGACAGTGGAGAATTTTGTTTCACCTGGACATCCTTGGGTGCGTTGTCCCCTTTCAGGATTCCTGAGCGTTTATTCTAGTTTATCCTAGGGCGATTGCTGTTGTCGTTGTTAACTTTTTGATGTAGTATGAGGAGGGGACAAGTAAGAGTGACAGAGCTTTAGGCCACTGCTGTCCAACATGGTAGCCATTAGCCACATGTGGCTGTGGAGCCCCTGAGAGGTAGCCAGACTGCACTGGACTGAATCGGGAAAGGCTGTACTTGTAAAAAGACACACTGGATTTGAAGACCCTGTATGATAAAAGAACGTAAAATATCTCAGTATTATTATGTAATAATTGTTGAAATGATCTTTTTTTCGGTACATTCAGGCAGATAAAGTGTATTATTAAAATTTCACCTTTTCCTTTCCACTTCTCATGTTTATTTATTTTTTATTTTTTAATTTTTTTAGTATCTTATTTTTAAGTGATCTCTAGGCCCAACTTGGGGCTTGAGCTTACAACCACAAGATCCAGAGTCACATGCTCGACCAACTGACCCAGCCAAGTGCCTCCCTCTTTTTACCTTTTTTTTTTTTTTGTATCAAGTAGACTCCTTGCCCAGCATGGCACCCAACATGGGGCTTGGACTCATGACCCTGAAATCAAGGCCTGAGCTTTAATCAAGTGTCAGATGCTTGACCAACTGAGCCACCCAGATGCCCCTCCTTTTGCTTTTTAGTGTTGCTCCTAAGAAATGCAAAGTTCTTGGGAGGTCTTGTATTCTGTTTCTGTTGGACAGAGCATCTCTAGAGCCCACTGTCCCACGGTGGTCCCGGGTGTGGTCATGACGCCTCATTTGTTAAAGCTTTCCCAGAGCGGAAGATGGAAGCAGCTCAGAGGTAAAACAGGTGAGTGAGATTTGTTCTGCATCAGGGCTAGGCTAACAGCGGTGTCTGAAAGAAGTCTGTAGAACTGTAGAAGTGGAAGCCGCAGATTAACATCTGTGCTGTTGTACCCATAGTTTCATCTACTCTGTTGTGGAGGATTCCGGTCAGCTGCAAATCCTCGAGACCCCTCCCATCAGAAGGTGCTTCTGCACCCCCGGCCCACCCAGCACCCCACCCGTCAATTCTGGGCAGGTGGGACCGCTCTCCCAGTTCTGGGCTCAGCCTTTAAGTTTCCAGCCTATGGTTTCTGCTTCCTTCTTCTAGAGCCTCAAGCCAGCATAGAAGAAATCGCATCCCCTCTCTGGAGAGCGGGACTGCATGGGAGAGAGGGAACCCGCTGAGCCCAGCCTGCCCAATGTCTACGCTGGGGCATCAGGACATCCAAGTGATGCTCTCTTGGATTCCTCAGACCAGACCAGCCACCAGCCCCACTGATACCAAGTATCCCAGCTGTACTACTGGAACAAACAAATCACCCAGCAGAACCTGCCCAGATTCTTGATCCAAGAATTTATAATAAAAATAAAATTGGTCGATGTTATAAGCCACCAAGTGTTTAGTGGTTTATGAGGCAGTATTAGTTAACAGGACAACCTACAAATCATCCACTGTTGGCTCATGTTTGCAAAAAGACACCAGCACTCTGGTCAAATATTCATTCTGTCACTCACCATGCCTTCAAGAACACAAGGGTCTTGAAAAGGAAGCAGTAGAGAGGAAGGGATATTAAGGCCAGTTGGTACCGAGTCCTGAACTCCAGGCTAAGGAATTAGATTTTATTCACTAGCAGTAGAGAGTGATTTGAACAGGGAGTAATGTGATCAGAGTTGTGGTTTAGAAACATTACTTAACAGCGTTGTGCAAAATGGGTTGGAGAAGGGAAAGATTAGGAGAGAGAAGGCTGATTAGATCATCCAAAATCCAACATCTCAGATAAAAAGCAAATTGTCAGAATCCAACGTAGGGACAAAGGAAAGTTCCTGCAATTTGCAGCTAGGAGACTTTGAGCCCTGGGGAACACATGAGAACATTTAGGGCTGCTTGTGTCACAGTGACAGGTGGACATTCCTAGCATTGGGTGGGCAGGGTCAGAAACGTTCAATGACCTGCAATGAGAAGACAGTCCCACAAAATGAAGGACTGTCTTACCCACTACGCCCTGTTGAATGATACGGGTAGATAGGACACTCTACGAGAGGCTGAGTCAACAGAGCTCAGTACATGATCAAAGGGAGGAGAGCAGAGGGGGAGATGCGAGTGAATGGCCTTGCGGAGGTTTCTAGATCTGATAACTGGTATCATAGACAGATGGAAATTCAGGGAGAGGAGCCAGCACGGGCGGAAGCCACAGAGATGGGGTGCTCGTGAGGCCTCCAGCTGGAGGTGTCTCACAGACAGCTGAGTGGGTGTAGGGACCCACTCAGAAGACAGGTCATTGCTGCCGGTTTTGTAAAGCCAGAAGCTCTCTGTCCCACCTATGGTCTCCACCAGTCTATAGGGTCCGCAGACCCTTGCTTTAGGTCTCCCTCCTCCAGCGGGCTCTACTCTGGCCTGGGTCTGGCTTTAGCACATAGTGATCGTCAAGGCCCAGAAGGCTAAGGGGAAGGGGTCTTCCTTCATGAGGGGAAGAGCTCTCCGAAAGGAAGAAAAGAACATTCCAGGGAAACACAAGCTTCTCCCTCTTGTGCTCTTCCTCGAGTCTATTTGAAGCTAAAGCCTGGGGCTCATCTTGTGCCTACTCTCTTCTTAAGGACTGGTGAGAAGCAGCCCACCCCATTTCACTGGGGGCCCACGCCAGATCCGAGCCTGCCCACTGCTTCAATCTGTTCCCTCTCCTGCCCCTCCGGCCTGGGCCAAAAGGCTTGTTTCCTGTGTGAAAAAGAAAACAGTGGGAGGGTCTATTGTCATGACTGAGGTGCATTCCCTGGCATGGAGATTTGAGGGCCCAGAGCAGCTGAGCCACACCTTTGCTCCCTCAGGGGCAGTATTTGAAAGTGACGTCACCCTAATACCGGATTCAAATTCACACCTTTTAACCTTAACAATCATCTGAGATCCGTATCCAGTTTGATTCGGCTAAGATGCCTCGATATTCTAAATTATTTGTCTGCCTGGCACGGCAAATAAACATTTGTGAAATTCATTTCAAAAGATGTTAACACTGGTGAAACCCACGTGCCCCCAGAGGGATTATACAAATTTCCATGTCAAATATTTGAGGCAAAGCACTTGTAGAGAAACAGTGTTTTTTTGTGTTTTGATGCCTTTCATTTCCATAAACTAGATTACTTTCTGAAATTACTTTCACACAGAGAACAGTTTCTATTGAATTCCAGTCAGTGAACTCCTCTGAGTGTGAGGTGAATAAAATATCTCGGGGCTGTGGGGCTTCCTTGATGCATACGCACCCGTGTTGTGTAAGGAAGGGGAACCAAGTTGAGATGTTATCTTTAGAGAGCTCATGTACCCAGATCTGCTGTCTTACGGTAATTGCTAAACAACCAATTCATTTAGAGCCTAACAAGGAAGCTCTAGGGCTTTCTCTTTCCTCCCCCTCATCTCTCCTACCTGGCTAACAATGACTCCAGCTCTGTTGTTAACTGGAGATTTGCTGGCAGGCAGCTGCTTGCTACTGCGAGGTTCTCCAACAGTCAAGTTTTATCTGCCTCTTGCAAACACTGATTCTGCCAAAAAAATTCTCACAAAAAAATTTGATCCGAGGAAACATTGTCCTATTGTCCTAGTTCTGTCAAGCCCATAAAATTAAAATGGACGTACTTTTCTTAAAGGGGAAAAGAGAGAGGAACAGAGAGAGGGAAAGTAGTTGAAGGCCCAAGGAGAAAAAAGCCACTGAGTTAAATGTTACTTGAAACAAACAGGCATTTCCTGTAGGTGTGGGCTCTGAGCTGCTGTGTGGCCACCGAACAGGCATTCCTGTGGGGGTCGGGGGTGGGGACAAAGGGGACAATCTCTCTTTAGATAAAGCCACTAGAAGGTCTTATCTTCCAGGGCTAGTAAGGAGAGCTCTCAGATTTGGGGGAAGACATTTCTTAGCAAATCTAACCTTGACCAAGTTTCAAATGACCAAGTGATTAGCACATGAGCGTTCCAGGGCAGCCAGGGTGTGGCCCTGTAAACAGTTGTTGCCTGGGCGCTCCCACAGGAGAGGGAGGGAGAATGCAAGGGAAAGGCCTAGAGCAGGGAGGGCTGGGTTTTTTTGTTTTTGTTTTATCCGGAGAAGCAGAGGTGAAAAGAACAGTTTCCAGATTGACTCCTCCAAGTGGGAGCCACTGGAGGGTGTAAACCGAAGGGCCAGCTGATGTGATTTGCTTCTTTATAGTCAGATCACCCTGGCTGCCAAGTTTAGGGTAGACCGAAAGGAGAAAGGATTAGAAGCTGGTTGGAACTGCGAAAACGAGATATGATGGTGGTTTAGAGCAGAGTGGTGATGGAGGAGATGCTGAGGACAAACAGTGAGGAGAAACAGTACAACAGTGAAATCCAGTTGAATTCTGGATTTATTTGAAGGCGAATCAATCCTTTCGGGATATGGGGCTCATATCCCAAAATCTGATATTTCGGGATATAAGGAAGAGTAAGGGATGACCCCAATTTGTTGTCCTGAGTAGCTGGGACAATGAAGTTGCCACTGACTTGCATGGAGAAGGCTGTCAATGGAAACCAAGGCTGGGACATTCAGTCTTCATTTTGAGATGTCTGTTGGACTTCCGGGTGGAAAAGTCAGGTAGGCAGAGGGCATGACTTATCAATTCAAGAGTCATCTATTTACAGGTGTTTTTTTAAAGCCTTGAACTGGATGAGATCACCAAGGAGGTGAAGATGAAGATAAAAAGAGGTCCTGGGGCACGTCAACATTGGGCATATTTGCAGCTTATCAAACTAATTACAAATGCAAAATAAGCTAACTTTGTATAGAAAAAAAAAATTAGCTATCTGATCCCTTCATGGGCCCTGAAGGATTGAAACACAGGATGTGTACATTATCAAGGAGACAAGGCAAGGTCACTAGGAAATAATGACATCCAAGGGGCTGGGAGGGACAGGGGGTGATAGCTATCACCTTCGGAGCATACTGGCCCAGGAAGGGGAGGGTGTAACAAAGCTCACGATGCAGATGTCACTACGGAGTCGACAGAAGGCAAATAGGAACAGACCGAAGCCCAAGGAACTATCCCTCTTTGCACATTTTCTTTGGACTCCTGTTCCTCCTCACTCTTCACTGCCCTCACCCGCAACCTTCCAGGCAGTGCAGGTGCCCACATGTGTGCACATTCCCCTTTTCTCACGAGGAAGAGACCGGAGACACTAGACTCCGCAGGGTCGGCCTGGACTCCTCTTCCCCCTCCACTCACCTCTTCCTTTCTTCTTCATCTCCCTGCCACCGCCCGGCATTTCACCAAGTCTGTTTACTGTCCTAGCCACTGGCTTGGAAACCCCATGAGGATGGCGACTTAATCCGTAGTGCCTGGAACTGTCCTTAGGATACAGCAGGCGCTCAATAAATACATACTCATGAAATGGGTGATGTGCTAAAAGGCAGTGAGGGTTAGCGATGCCAACACCTACTAGTTTTTTTCATCAGCCATCCTAGCCTCACTTTTCTGAACTCCGGAATGGAAATCCTATCTACCGATAAGTTGTGAGAATTAAAATTAAATGAGATTATGGACATTGGGGAGGGTATGTGCTATGGTGAGTGCTGTGAAGGGTGTAAACCTGGTGATTCACAGACCTGTACCCCTGGGGATAAAAATATATTATGTTTACAAAAAATTAAAAATTAAAAAAAGTCAGTTTTTTACTGATAATAAAAAAAAATCTTTAACAATTGCACAGAAAAAAAAAATTAAATGAGATTATTTTTGTAAAGTGCCTGGTCTATAATGGCCATACAAGAGAAGTTTTCTCCCTACCGCTCCTCCACTTTGGTCCCAAGAGAGTGAAGGTAGAGAGTCCCAACTCTGATGTCCCCAATGCAAACTAGCTTCCAGGATGGTGGGTTCTCTCCGGCGTCTTAGCTTCATATGGAGGAAAGTTCTAAATGTCAGAGAGTGAATGTTAATGATTAAGAACTGCATTTTTTTAAAAAGATTTTATTTCTTTATTTGACACAGAGAGAGAGAGATCACAAATAGAGAGGCAGGCGGAGAGAGTGGGGAAAGCAGGCTTCCTGCTGAGCAGACCTGAGCCGAAGGCAGAGGCTTTAACCCACTGAGCCACCCAAGTGCCCCAAGAACTGCATGTTATAAGATGCTCTCATAACATGAAAATAGCAGGATTACCAAAAACTACATCAGAAAAGAACCAGATAACATTTTCTCAATGACAACTTGGCTCATAGTAAACACTGGATAACATTCATTCATCAACATTGATTCATTCATCAATGAATGGGACAGTGAGAGCAATTAAAATTGAACCTAAAAGTAAAGGCTCTACTATAACTTGCCCTTGATTATCAATACATTTCATACTAATGAAAGTAGCCTACACTGCATTTTCAAGTGCTCTCATTTGTCAGAGGAATTCCCTTTGATCACACACTAAAATGCAAAATTTACATTTCTGCATTGAAAAAAAAAATTTCCATTCGATTCCAAATATCTTTAATTTTCCCAGCAAAGATGTTAATTTCTTAGTAAGTTGGCATGAGATTTAAGCACTTCAAACATCCCTCATTCTCCCCAGTCCTTTTTTATGCTTTCTACACTGTACAGAAGTTGTTTCTTTCTACTTGTAAGATCCTCATGAGTGCCCAGGGAAGTTCTGGGCACAGAATAAATAAACGGAAATGATGCCAAGAGGAAGGTTATGATGTTTGCCATCAATAAGTGAGTAACGGCGTGCTCAGGATAGGCTGTGGGCAAAGCTCCTGAAGGCTCAGTCCCAGAAGGGTAGTTTGAAGTCATCTTGGAGAAGTTGTTCTTGGCGCTGGAACCCCCAGAAGATTGGGGTGGGCCGGAACTCTTCTTTGAAGTAACTTCTCCCGGGTCAAATGGACTGAATGACTGTGATTCAAAGTCTATCAAAAGGAAAAAAAATTAAATCTTCTTCTTGGCTTGAGACATCCATGCCAGATTTCTGCCTGCAGCAAATTTTCGTGGACAAGCCGGGCGACAGTGAACATATGGGTGTGCTACGGAAGATAGCAGCCAGTGGGAGGCCTCTACCGAGGCAGCTTTTGCTGAGACTCGGCTGAGGGGCCCATCCAGGAACTAGTGCTCAGCCTGACCATCGTCCCACCAACCCCTCCCCCCCAACTCCACCCCCAACCACTCGTACCCCTGCCTTCACTTCTTAGGCTTTGAGTCTGCTCTGCACTGGGACAGGCTTTCCAGGAAAAACAGGAAAGTGTTTGCCATTTGCCGAGAGGGTCTGTGACTGTAGGCCTTGACTCTGATGCTCAGGAGAACTTGGAACAACCTGAGAACTGATGTTTTTGTGCGGAACAGGGCTGGAGAGGGCAGAGGTAGGGCGAGGATCTGAGCAGCCTCAAACTTTACAGGCACTGGGCTCGCTTCCCTTTCCGCCTCAGTTAGGACCAGGAGCCAGGGCATCCCAGAGGCTCCCCAAGGGACAGGACACATCTGATGTGTGACCCTGGAACCTTGGGACCCCTCCCAAGGCATCCGTTCTGGGAAGTGGGGCTGGAACACTTGGCCTGGCTCCATCGCTGACAGCCTTCTGGGGTGGCTGTGGTTTGAGGGCTACAGGGCGCTAACAGCTTTCCTGTGCTCATTTTTGTTTCATAGATGCAACCCATCTCTGAGGCAACAATTACTCTCACACGGATGAGGAAACCAAACTCATGGAGACTTTGAGGTACAATTACTCTCACACGGATGAGGAAACCAAACTCATGGAGACTTTGAGGTACTGTCTGCACTCAAGTAGCTAGTAAGAGGCAGAAAATCCTGGAATCAAAACACAACGCCAAATTCAGGCTCTCCATGCATTTTCTGCCCTGTAGATTGTTCTCTTCCCTTCTAGCCGGTGAGGAAACGACCGACCGGCTGGGCTTACTCATGGAGAAAGCCTTGCTGGGTCATCCAGTTGCCTCTGCACCGTCTCCCCAACCCCCACCTTGAGATGTAGTAAACCCAAAGGAAAACACAACTGCAGCTTTGCATTATGCTCTTTAAAGAAAGCAAACTTGATCTTTGCGGATTCAGTGCCCATTCCTAGGACATTGGTGGTCCTCACCCAAATTAGCTCACGGGAAGCCACTGCAGCTTGTCCTTGCTCGATATTATATATAATTATGATTTATACTTAGCTTTGGTGGAATTGGATAAGGGCCCTAGAGGGACACAAATACAGACCTTAATGCCACCTGGCCTTTGCCATTCTTAAGGGAAAACAAGGCTATGAGAGCTCTCCTCCACAACCTTGTGAGCGGCTGCCTGGCTAATCTTTATGGCCAGGGATGTTGACTTTATCTGGGTTATTAGTTAACTAGATTGGTTTTCTCCTTTCTAGTGTCCCATGGGTGACTCTGGTTGCTTTGTATGGACTGATGACCACCTGTTGAGAGACAGACGACCTACAGACAGCATGTAAACTATCTTTTTTCTGATTATGCTAACACGGGCAGCTGGAGAAACCTTAGACCCCTCTGATATCTGATTTTTGTGGTCACATAGAAAGCTCTCTTGACAGAGCCTCAAAGGTCACCTCCATCCCCAGGTGAACAGAGCACCCCATAAGTCCAAATAAAATCAGTTCCTAGCAACCGAACAGTTAGTACTTTACTGACTCAAAATATCTTCCAAAACACCTGGGAACTTGACTGATGGAAGATAGCAGTCCCCAACCGACCATTCTCTCCCCAGGTGGGATTAGGCCTTGCAGTACTGCTCAATAAGGCTCACACTCCTGGCAGCCACATTAGCTCTGGAGGGACATTTTCACCTCAATCCCCTCCATCCGTCTACCCCCTTCACCAGCTGACCCATGCCCCTCCCCCACAGCCACACCAGCACAGACATCCATCTTCACCTGTGCCTTCTCCTGATGCTTCCTCACCTCTCTCCCTCCCTTCCCTTCCTCATCACACACCACCCCTCAGGCGTGGAAGCAAGACCTTCCTGCTTCTGGGGGGGTATTCACCAGGCTCTTTCTTGGGAGACGAAACACTGTTTTAGAGTCACGTCAGGAAAGAAATATTTGAGAGTTGGAGTCTTACTCCAGCTCCTTGCAAAAAAATAATTACGCTCGCGTGAAGAAAGGCAAGAAGCCACCCAACCACACACTAAGGGCCTCTGTTCTTGCCTGTGCTCCCACCACCTAGAGAAGGAACCCAGCTGGCCGGGGAGCTCCTGGTCCAGAGGAGGCCTCCTGTCTAGTGAAGGTGCTACAAAGGGGGCTGCCTGCCATTTTTGGGAGCCAAGCAAGGCCTCTTCTCCAGGGCCTCTCAGGCCAGGGTGACCTGGGAGACAATACTGGGGTGGCATCTCCCCCACCTCCCTGGGGAACCAGGTCACCCAACCCTGCCCCCCATCTGCCCATGTGGGGTTAATGCACCTCCCCCAGGAACTTCCTGGCTGGGCCTTCTCAGGAGGCACGTGGCCAGCCTCGCCACATGGCATCACATTTGGAAGCTTTGGTTCTGTTTTTCAGGTGCTTAATGCTTTGTGAAAACAAATACCTGGAGAAAGCAAACTTTTCTCGGGGATGCAAATAACCATGGATGTGCTTTGTTTTGTAAAGACGGCTGAACACTGCTGGTTGCCTGAATGGCTTTATTACATGTGTGAGCCATCGGAAATGCCACCGCACTCCCAGTCAACAGGGGCGATCTGTAACCACAAACTCGGTGACAGAAAGACAAATGAGGAAATCTCAGGACCCAGTGAGGCCTAATTAGTATCCATACAGGAAACTCTCCAGTAACCTGGCAGTTTGCAGCCGGGGGAGGACACGCACGGCATTGTCTTAACCACAAGTTCATCAAACGCGTAATTAGCCACCGGCCACCAGCCACCTTTGCAAACTGGGTCTGAGCTGCTGCCAATCCCAGACCGGCCGGCGGGTGTCTCTTAACAGAAGGCTAGGTAGATGTACAAACACTGTGCTCTCCAGCAGGGCCAAATAGCCAGGCCTGTCTGGCTTTTTGACGTGGCGGACTCACAATATTTTCCCCTGTGTTAATGAACTTGGATTTCAGGGGTCGGTTCCCCTCAAGTTACCTCTGAAAGAAGAAAGCCCAGGGTATCACTTTCTGTCAGAGTTGAGGGACTGCTATGGAGAGGGTTGGCCTGTAGAGGATGACCTTGGTTCAGACAATTAGTTTCCATCGTAGAGAGGCATCAAACACTTCCAACAAAGAGAGATATTAGAAGCCTGGCACTTCTAACCTTCCGCATCCAGCATGGTGAGAAAGGCCTCGGGATCCTCACCTTCCCATTTCAGCACTGCAGAAAGAATTAACTGGAAAATATTGTCTCTGCAAATAAAAAATAATAGTACATCCAATTAAGCATGACCAATAAAGATTAAAGTGTGTGGCTTTTCTTTCTGGACATATCTGTCAATTCACTCTAGGACCAATATAGACTATTTCTCTCAGGAGGTGAGATTACAAAGGAAGAAAAATGTTCTCGGAGCTCAGTTGGTAATTAATCTTTGCATATGACTTCCTCATAGTTCCCATTAATTATCAATATTCAATCATGCATTAAAAATGGATTTTTTCTTTGACAGAATTTAGCTGTTTATAAGACTTACTGTATCAAACTAACTTCTAATATAATCACAGAGCTTGGCCTTGCAAACCTTCATTACATTTTTACAAATCCTTTAGCAGAAGTTCCCATACAAACACATTAATAATAGCCAATTCGGCAAAATCAACATGCAAAAAACAATACCAAAAGCAAACATAAGCATATCAACCAGCTGCAATGTGTGGCCTTTATTTGGATTCCGATTCACACAAACTGGATTTTTTTTTCTTTTAAATTATGATATTTTGAGATGATTGGAAATTGGACATTGACTGGATATTGTTAAGAAACATTATGAATGTTTAGGCATGATAACTGTACTGTGGTCATGTTTAAATGTTCATGGATAATATGGTGTCGAGATTTGCTTCAAATTAATAGGGGAAGGGGTGACTATAGGTAAGGCACTATTGACCATTAATTGAAAAATGCATGTGGAAGTTTTTTATGTCTTCTCAGCCAGGTATTACAGGAAAAAAAAGGCAAAGTATATGAAATCGACACAACGATTGTTTTTCTAAAGATTATCAAGTAACAATCACTTGATAATATCAAAAGCCACTTCTTTCTGAGGATGACAACTCTAAACCGGAGGAGTCAAACCAAAGACCTGCGGATTGAACCGGGCTTGCCCTTCTGCTTCGTCAAGAATCTGAACTGTTTACTAACATAGCAATTTCTTAACTAACATAAAATCAGGATCTTCTGCCAGATTCCTGGCTTCTTTTGAAAAGTCACAAGATTGGGGCACCTGGGTGGCTCAGTCAATTAGATGTCTGCCTTTGGCTCAGGTCATGATCTCAGGGTCCTGGGATCGAGTCCCATGTCAGGCTCTCTGCTCAGCGGAGAGTCTGCTGCTCTCTCTCCCTCTGCCCCCCACCACTTGAGTGCTCTCTCTCTCTCTCTCTCAAATAAATAAATAAAATCTTTAAAAACAGAAAAGAAAAGGAAACTCACTGCTTCAGCAACCCCAGGCCCATGTCCCTACTTAGCTGCATTTGTTGGTAGCTGAACAGAGGCTGCCCTGGTGGATGGGGTAGCACTACTGGGTGTCAGCCCCTATCGCACCCACTGGACTCATTGCCGTTATGGATAGACCGGGCTTTGGCCCTCACTCTTAGAATAGTCCTCCAGGCATGCCTGGGTGGCTCAGTCAGCTATGCTTCTGCCTTTGGCTCAGGTCATGATCCCAGGGTCCTGGGATCGAATCCTCCATCAGGCTCCCTTCTCAGTGGGGAGGTTTTCAGCAAATACAACCAGCCACCCACATTTGCAAACCAAGCCATTGTTTACCGGACAGGGCATGACTCTCTCTAAGGCTACAAAGGACCTAATAGACCATCTAGCCTGACTTAGCTACAAATTAGACTCCCCAGGGGCGTTAAAAATTTTCAAAGTACAGGGACGCCTGGGTGGCTCAGTTGGTTAAGCAGCTGCCTTCGGCTCAGGTCATGATCCCAGCGTCCTGGGATTGAGTCCCACATCCGGCTCCTTGCTCTGCAGGGAGCCTGCTTCTCCCTCTGACTCTGACTTCCACTCTGTCTGCCTATGCTCGCTCTCGCTCGCTCTCTCTCTGACAAATAAATAAATAAATAATCTTTAAAAAAAATTTTTTTTCAAAGTACAAACTTCATTGGAGGCCTTTAAATCAGACTCTTGGGGTTGACATGTAAATCCACCCGGCCCTTTTATGAGCCTAGCCTTAGGCCTACATGGGCTCCACCAGTGGGCAGCCTTCGATGCCTGTGATCGCCTAGATAAGCCCCAGACTTCTCCTGCCTTCACAGAGCCTTCCACTGTTCGTGCTTCAAAAACGTCTTCTGCCTGCTAAAATCCTTTCAGCTCTTCAAATGCCACCTCCTCCCTAGGCCTTCCCTGATCTCATTCCCCAAGCAAGGTGTTTCCCCTTCTCCTGACGCCCCACAGCAAGTCATTTATAGCTTTCTTCTAATGTGTACTCTGTGCAACAGCCATTTCATACACCTGCCTTTCATTAGATACTAGACCTTAATCCGCTTGAGGCCCAGGGTTGGGACTCCACTACTTTACCCCCGGCATAATGTTTGGAAACCGGTATTCCAAGATGTGGATGAAATAAATGGATGCAAGTTGCGTTAAATAATTGGGATCCCATTCGTTTGATCATCTTAAGTAACACCCAGATATTTTTTAGGTTTGTTTTGCCTTTTGTCGATTTTTAAGATGGGGGGGTTGGAGGATGGGAGGTATTAATTTCATTTTTGAGGGGCACCTGGGTGGCTCAATGGGTTAAAGCCTCTGCCTTCAGTTCGGGTCATGATCTCAAGGTCCTGGGATTGAGCCCCACATCAGGCTCTCTGCTCAGCAGGGAGCCTGCTTCCTCCTCTCTCTCTGTCTGCCTCTCTGCCTACTTGTGCTCTCTGTCAGATAAATAAATAAAATCTTTAAAAAAAAAAGATTATCATTGATTTCATTTTTGAGATGGAGATATTGATAGTAACAAGAGTATCCTTGCTCCAAGCCATGTGGAGCTGATGACAGAAAAGGAGCTGGAAGCCCAGCTTGCTGGCTCTCCCACCTGCCCTTCTTCTCTCGCTGCCCCATTCTGTGTGCAGCAGAGCCATGTCACATGATAAGGTTATTCCAGTCAGGGGGTCAGGAGCGCTGGGGTCAAAGAGGAGAGCATTGTGTTAGAAATCGAAGCTGCTGGAGACTTTCTCAAGTTAGCAGCTGTGGGACACCCTGTTCTTATTACCATCCAGATAGGACTGAAGGTCCTCCCACCACCTTGCCCTGGCCCTTCCCACGAATGAGAGCACTCAGGCAAGCTGGCACATAGTAGGTCCTCAACACATGGTGGTTATTGATGTAGTATTGTTACTTAAGGACTCTGGCCAAGTCCAAGTGCAGAATGAGGAGCATGTATGTTGAGTGCCCCAAAGCCCTGGTCACTGGCCTTCGGGAAAAACCCAGGGCAATAGTGCTTATTTTCTAAATGATGGAGCCTTTTCAGAATTAAAGAAGGCTATGGGTCACTCTTCCAAATGGGGTGCAGACATGCAAATTTTATATAACATTCCAGGGATTTTGTGACCTGATGGAAGCTCACCATTCTTAACCCCTGGCTAAGAAACTCTGCCACACAACGGGTCACCCTGTGCATGGGGGCATAGGAGACAATGCAAAGTGCCATCTCTGTGGGACATGCAGTTGTATACATAAAAACTGCTTCCTGGCCATGTGACTTTGCACAGATTACATATCCTCTCTGCTTCCGGTTGTTCTTAGACATAAAATGGTGATATTGCCCCATTCACCTACAGGACTTTGGAAAGATAAAAAATGGGACACAGTTGGGTTTTTTTTTTTTTTTTTTGTAATATCTGGCACATTATAGATGCTCAGTAAAGGTTATTTCCATCTCCCCAAGCAGAAAGGACTAGATTTCTGGCTAACTGATAACGAGGCCAAGAGAACACAAACAGTCAACATATTCAACCTGTCAGAAGTCTAATCAAATCAGAGGACTTGTACCACATCCCGAAGGTCAGGCCCTGGGACTTCGTCAGGGCTGGGGCGGGCCACTCTGCTTTCGGAGGCTGACTTTTCTTTTTACTGCAGGACAGAGAGATGATTCGGCACATTTGAATTGCAATTGAATGTAAACAGAGCTCTCTCTCGTGAATCACTGGAGAGTATAGCTGGGTGCCCCGTGCATGTGCGAATCCTATTTTTGTATTACACTGTGGTCCTGTTCTCCAATACCACACTCCAAACAAGGAAATTAAATTAAGCATTGCTTAAAATGCCTCAGACAATAATATAAATTTGTATTAAATGAATTTAGTGTCATTTTCTTGTTTGGAGTGGAAGGTGGGAAAACACTGGAGTGGTGGCAAGAGTAAATAGCTAACTCGATTAATCCTATTGAAGGGGAGGATGGAGCCACACTAGCGACTTTTGTGTGTGTTTGGTTAATATTTTACTGAAAATTGCTATTAGCTCTAACTGATGGGAATCAAAATCCACTGTGTAATATAGCCAACAACTTAATAGCTGAAGTATGGGATGGTAGGCTTGATGTGATACCATGCTATTCAGGGAAACAGAAAGAAAAACAGAAAAATTAAGGGGGATGAGGGAGGATCGGGGCTTGAGATTTAAAATCCAGTGAATGGAACATTCAAACCAAGTAGGGAGATAGGACGGTTGGGGGAAGGAAGGTTGGGTAGGAGGATGGAGACCGGTACCTGGTCCTGCTCTACTGGAAATCTGCTTTTTTTTTTTTTTTTTTAATTCACAAAGGACAAAGAGAGTGTTTGGATGGGCATGGAGACTCTCAAAAAGAAATGCCAACCCTGCCCTCTAAGAGTCACCGTGGTAGTAACTCTCATTTTCCGTAGGATCCACCAAAGCTGGAGAGAGAATGGCGGGACAGTCCCCATGCCGGCCCTGGCCTATGAGGAAAGTGTCGCTGGGAGGACTTTTCCCCCTTAATTTGAGAAGGGAGGGTTATTTTTTATTTCTTTTCACAGGGGCATGGAGGGGGAGTGCCAAGAGGAGGGATCCCGTGGAGGATGCTTGGGGACCCCTTGCCTCAGAGCTCATGTCCACTTGTCCTCTCTCCAGTGGGGGGGCCCCATGAGGCAGATGCACTGGGGACAGGGGAAGATGCTCTGAAGGGCCCAGCTGGATCCAGAGCTTGGGATTCTCCCCTTCCTGAGTCAGTACAACTGAGAAGACATGCAGCTCTCTCCACACCATTGTCCTGTCCTATGGTACACAGGCTTCGAAATCTGGGAGTTAGAACCCTAACTTTGGGGTGCCTGGGTGGCTCAGGTAAGTTAAGGAAGTGTCTGACTCTTGGTTTTGGCTCAGGTCATGATCTCAGGGTCAAGATTGAGTTCTCCGTTGGAATTGTAAATGACCAGGCTCAGTGGGGTGTCTGCTTCAGATTCTCTCTCCCTCTCCCTCCCTCCAAGTCTCTCTCTCTCAAACCAATCAATCAATCAATCAACCAATCTTTAAAAAAAAAAAAAAAAAGAATCCTGGGGTGCCTGGGTGGCTCAGTGGGTTGAGCCTCTGCCTTCGGCTCAGGTCATGATCCCAGGGTCCTGGGATTGAGCCCCGCGTAGGGCTCTCTGCTCAGCAGGGAGCCTGCTTCCTCTTCCCTTTCTGCCTGCCTCTCTGCCTACTTGTGATCTCTGTCTGTCAAATAAATAAATAAATAATCTTAAAATAATATTAATAAAAATAAAAAATAAGAAAAGAATCCTGACTTTGCACTTACTCGTTGTAAACAGACGATTACATGCAGACAGTTAGGGCTGTTGTGGAGTACTGGAAGTGTTTAGCACTTTACTTCCCTGGGTAGAAAGGAAAGTCCACTCTTACTGTTATTACTGCTTCCAGAGATTGATTCTCCAATTCCCTGCTAAGAAATGTGAGCCTAGGCCAGAAGGACTGTTCGCAATTCAGAGGATATCTCACATCTTCCTCACATCGCTGTGACTTACAGTGTGAAAAAATCATACTGAACGGAACAATTAAAGATAGAAACAGAACGGAGGCCATCTGGGGAAGCAGGAAAATGGGTCTTCCAGGAACTCTCTAAGAGGAGTTAATTAGTGTTGCCGAAAATTGATTTTGGCTTCAAGTCTCTAGGTAACTAAAACAAGGGGGAAAATGTATTGGGTTACATGGCGTCCTTCCTCACCAAATCATGCACACATGTGTACACACACACACACACACACACACACACACATACTTGACTAAGGAGAAATTCTTTTCCAGGAACTAATTTCCAGGAGAAATTTATGATGTGATTTCATGAATACCATATATTGGGTAACAGGACGATGCTTCTCCTCTGACTTTATGTATTCAAAGAGAACTCTTCCATCCACCGTTCACTGTGATGTCATAAGGCTCATAGTTTAATCGTGGCTTTGGGGAAGGGGAGCAAGGGCTGAGAGAATGGAGTGCTAAGTATTTTATTTTCTCCTGGCTTGACTTAATACGGTGAGAAAACTTGGTGGATCAAGGACAATGAATAATGAACATGTCTTTTTGCTACTCCACTAAAATTCTCTGGCTGGTATTGAATCACGATCAACTCATGACAAAAATCTCCAATAAGTACTTATGGTGACAACATTCGAGGGCAGCAATTAAACTGAGAATCGTTTGCTTTGGCCATCAGATATGAGGGCAGAAAGGAAAGATACCACTGACCCAGCCAGGCCCTATTCAGCAAAGCATATCAAAGATGTTCACATCAATATAATGTGACTATATAAAAAATAATAGGGAGCAAACGAGAAAACATAAGCACAATTTTTCATCTTCACAAGCTCAACAAATACTACTTAGCTTGAAATAATAGCTATTCTTCATCAAACTAAAAAACAAAGGGCGAAATGGATCTAATCAACAATCGAATATTAGCCAGTAAAATAACATCAGTCAAGGCTGCTTGTGGAATTATGCTAGCTAATCACCGCCATGATTTTGACACATAAACATGAACTCTCGTCTTCTAGAAAAATTTGGGAGTCTATCAACAGTCCTGCTAAAGAAAATCATTTTTAGGGGCACCTGGGTTAAGGCTCTGCCTTCAGCTCAGGTCGTGATCTCAGGGTCCTGGGTCAAGCCCCGCATCGGGCTCTCTGATCAGTGGGGAGCCTGCTTCCTCCCCTCTCTCCGCCTGCCTCTGCCTACTTGTGAGCTCTCTCTCTTTCTGTCAAATAAATCAATAAAATCTTCAAAAAAAAAAAAAAAAGAAAGAAAAGAAAATCATTTTTACTTATCCACTCAGTAAGTATTTGCTAGTGTCTACCACGTGCCAGACCCCATCCCAGGCCCTTGGGATACATCAGTGACCAGAACACAAACATCTCTGCCCTGGAACAGCAGACGTTCTCCAAGGACACACCGACAATGACAATCCATTTGGCAAGTGACATCCGTAATACATTAGCAGGTGATAAATGCTTCGGGTGAAAAAGCAAGGATAAGAGGAGGTGGGGGCACAGTATAGGAGGCAGGGCCCGGTGTCATTTTAAACAGAATAGAATGGTCAGGGTAAACCTCATTTGAGAAAGTAACATCTGAGAAGAGGATTTGGTGACAGAAGAGGAGACAAGAAATGGGTAAACGCCTGCCAGATGAATTCCGTTTTTACAGTGTATTTGGACTCAAATTTAACATGTCCCGATCCAACCCCCCAGTTTCCCTCCTCACCCCCTGCAGCAGGCTCTCTCCTACTGTCTCCTCTCACTGAATAACGTCTGCATTCCCACGTGGAGCCTGTGAGGCGCGGAGAGGATAGTGGTCAGGAGGAAGGGCTTGGACCGCAGCTGGCTGGCCCGCACCTCAGTGTTCTCATGTACCAACTGAGGATGATACATTTACCACATATGGCTACAGTGTACCTGAAATGAATGTAAAGCACTCAGAATGGTACCAGGACATCACATGCTCAATAGAAAAATGGGTCTTCCCTGGGGCGCCTGAGTGGTTCAGTGAGTTGGGTGTCTGACTCTTGGTTTTGGCTCAGGTCATGATCTCAGGGTCCTGGGATCAAGCCTGAGTCAGGTTCTGCAGTCTGCTTGATTCCCTCCCTCTCCTTGTGCCCCTCCCCCCATGTACGCCCCCCCCCATATGTGGATAAATCTTTATTTTTTCAAAGATTTTAAAAAATTTATTAGAGAGAGAGCAAAAGTAGGCAGAGACACAGGCAGAGGGAGAGAGGGAGAAGTAGGCTCCCTGCTAAGCAGGGAGCCTGACTCGAGACTCCATTCCAGGACCCTGGGATCATGACCTGAACCGAAGGCAGACCCCTAATCAACTGAGACACCCATGCACCTCTCACCAAATCATTTTGCATCTTACTTCCAAATGTCTACCAAATATACTCACCTTTCTCCTTCAACACTAGCCTAGTCCACACTCTCATCACCCCTGCCAGCTTAAAACCCTTCAATAGGGGGACCTGGGTGGCTCAGTGGGTTAGTCCTCTGCCTTCAGCTCAGGTCATGATCTCAGGGTCCTGGGATTCAGCCCCACATCAGGCTCTCTGCTCAGCAGGAAGTCTGCTTCCCCCTTCTCTGTGCCTGCCTCTGTGCCTGCCTCTCTACCTATTCGTGATCTTTCTGTCAAATAAAAAAATAAAATATTTAAAACAAACAAACAGGGCACCTGAGTGACTCAGTGGATTAAGCCTCTGCCTTCGGTTCATGTCATGATCTCAGAGTCCTGGAATTGAGGCCTACATTGGGCTCTCTGCTCGGCAGGGAGCCTGCTTCCCCTCTCTCTCTCTGCCTACTTGTGACCTCTCTCTCTGTCAAATAAATAAATAAAATCTTTTAAAAAATAAAAAAATAAAACAAACAAACAAACAAAAAAACCCTTCAATAGATTCTCTTGCTTTTTGCATAACACGAACTCAGACATAGTAAGGCCCTGTACAGTCCCGCTGACCACTGCAACCTGGACTCACACCAGCCTCCCGGCTGCCCTCTGACCTTTCCATTCCTCACACTCAGCTTCTCCCTCCTACCACAGAGCTGTGGCTGGCAAAACTGCCCCCTGCTCCTTCACCTGAATAAGTACTACTCACCCTTCAGATCTTAGCTAAAATGTCCCTTCTTCCAGGAAGTCTTCCCTGACCTCCTAGACCGAGTCAAATTGCATCCCTGGTAGACCATTCTACAACTGGATACCCTTCTTTGGAGCACGTGCCCGAGTTCGTTTACACATTTCTCTTCCCAGCAGATCACAGGCATCCCCAGTACCATGCGTTCCTACTGCTGTCTCTGCAGTGCTGGATCTAGCTAAGATCTCCAAACATCTGAGGCAATGGATGGTTATTCGGGAACTCTATTATTCATCCGCTGAGTGTTTATGGAGCATCTATACCGCCTCAGATGTTTGGATTGTTCCCCGAAAGGCAGCCCTCATGTAGACATCAGCAAAGTTTCCAGGTAAGCCAAAGACACAATCTTTGCCCTTGAGGAATGTGGAAGTCTGGCTGGAGAGAAGCAGTTGAACACTTGAAAACAACATATTGAGGGGATAGAGCAGGGGGGGTACAGAGAATAATGAAGGGGCAGGACTTGCAAATCATGTCAGGCAGAGTTTTATGGAGGAAAGGAGTACTGAGGCAGGTTTTAAAGAAGAATGGCTGAAAGGAGAGAGGGGGTCCATGCTTGTTCCGTCTTCTGACCCCGTTACTATGAAGTATGCTGCCGTCTAGGTCACCCTGACTGGACCAGTGTTGCTGGATTCAAACTCGACTCAGCTGTGTACCACCTGTATGAACCTAGATGGGTTTTTACCCTCTCTGTCTCAGTTTCCTCAACTGAAAAATGAAGAGATTAACAGTTCCTCTCTCAAAGGGATACTGTGAAGACTGAACCAGTCCCTATGCATAAAGGACTTAGAATGCCCCTTTCTCCCCATGGAGTAACACTACGTCTGTGTCTGTGGCCATTTTTTTTTTTTATAGCTGGTGTTATACTATCATTATTGGTAGAAGGAATGGCCAGGACAGAGGCAAAGATGTGTTAATTAGATGCTACAAACGGACTTTCTAGCATCCTGCCATAGATGACAGGTTTTTACTGGAAAGACTAGGAGCCCAGTAGAACAAAGTGTTCAATCTGTTATTCAGTCACATAGATTTCAATTAGCATCAGTGGTGCTTAAATATTTGTGAATGCCTGATTTTTTTTTTTTTACTGTTTATGGATAATGTACAATATTCACAGCTTTGAACTAAGTACTTTACAGGCTCAGGATCATTCTTCATCCTCACTGTACACCTGAAGTAAGTACTATTGCCATCTTGGCTTTGCAGCCGAGGTTTAGGAAAGCTAACTTACCTGAGGGCACACAATCAGTAAGTGGCAGATCTAAATTTGAATACAAATGGCTGATTCCAGAATGATTCATCGGTTAATAAAGAGTTTGAGTATTATCAACAGCAAAACCCAGAAATAACCAAGGGTGGGAAATACAAAGGTATTACCTTGGTAAAAGAAAGTTCTTAAGGGTCAAGATATGAAGACAAAGAACTTATTTAGAAGCAAATATGGGACTACTGGTACCCAGTGATAAGGGCCTAGAAGTCAGATAAAATAAAGTCTCCTGGGCTCTGCCGAGAAGACCACACCTGGGTTTCTCCAGTGTTCCTTACCTGAGGGCATGGCGCTGAGCCCCGCCTCTTGCACTAAAGTCTGTTGTTTTAATTTGGGGGGATTGTTCTGAGAATCTGATGGAAAGTATGATCCTTCTCCTGAGAAACACAGCCATATGTATGCATGCACCCACAATGGTTAATATTTTTAGAGGATCTCAGCCTTCTGAAGTCCCCCCCATGGGCCCAGCTGAAGAGCCCTCCTGGGCTAAATTTGATCTTTGGCAACCTTAGGGTGCCAACCGAGCTTAATAGTTAATACCTGTGGAAAATAATGCCGAGAGAGGTTGTCCTGCCAATGGTGAGTCCCAGAGAGCCAGACCCCGTGGCACTGCACTGCAGCAGCCCCACCCAGCGCAGAGGGGTGGAGGGAAAAAGGCTGGGAGCACCAGGGGGTGCTAGGGAGGAGGCAGCCACCCCTCCTGGAGTCTTGGATCCCGTTTTCTCCAACTGCGTTAGACTGTGTTGGCCTTGGGCTCTAGCCTTTCATGAGGTTAAGAGAAGTCAGTGGAAAGCCCTACAGATCTGGGAACCAAAAGGGGAGTCCCCTCATGGAAAGTGTTCTCTAGTGGTAAGATGGTAATTTTTGTGATTTTGGAAGTCTCAGGATCGATTTGGCACGTAAAGAATATCATATAATGATCTGTAATGCCAGCACCAAGAGAAACAGCTGCGTTGTTACATCTCAGCTTACTGGTGATTACAATCTCTAATTACAAACATTGGGAGATTTTAAAACAACTCCAGAAAATGGGAATGCATGCAAATGCCCAATATTCAATAAAACTCTGTGCAGAGGAAGATTAATGAGAAATTCTGTGTGAAAGAAATTCTTTTTTCTTTTTTTAGGGGGGTAGGGGCAAAGGGAAGAGGAGAGAAGGAACCCCAAGCAGGCTCTATGCCCAGCATGGAAGCAGGAGCAGGGCTCGAGCCTACATCCCTAAGAACCTGGCCGGAGCTGAAATCAAAGAGTCGGACGCTTAACTGATGGAGACACCTAGATGCCCCTAAGGGTGAAAAAGTTCTAATCCATCTTCTACAGTGTCTACTACTACAAGGAATTGCCCACACTAAATATTTCACACACTCAAGTATTGCTTTGTTCAACTAACATGAAAGAAGAGAGAAACTTAATTTAGAGAATTAAGCGTAAGCCATGTTACCAAACATGTATTTACCTGATGTTCAGAGTTCACATTTCTTTTTTTTTTTTTTTTAAGGTTTTGTTTATTTATTTGACAGCGATCACAAGCAGGCAGAGAGAGAGGAAGGGAAGTAGGCTCCCTGCTTAGCAGAAAGCCTGATGTGGGGCTCGATCCCAGAACCCTGAGATCATGACCTGAGCCAAAGGCAGAGGCTTTAACCACTGACCCACCCAGGGGCCCCAAGGATCACATTTCTTATAACACCTGTTCAAAGACATTTTAGGTTCTTACATAAAAGATAAAATGAATCATCAATAACTAGGGATAAAACGTTCATTTTTTTTTAAATATGCCAACATGGTATCCCTTCCAATAGACCTGAAAAGAAATGAAGTCTATTTCAACAGGCAAAGCAGAAAGCCTGTACCTGAGGAAAGAGTTTCTCTCTTTCTATTTAAAAGATTTTATTTATTTATTAGAGAGAGAGAGAGAGAGCATGAGCTGGAGGGAGAGAGGCAGAGGGAGAGGGAGAAACAGGCTCTCTTGCTGAGCAGGGAGCCACATTCAGAACTCAATTCCAGGACCCTGGGACCATGACCTGAGCTGAAAGCAGAGCCTAGTGACTGAGCCACCCAGGGGCACCTAGAATTAAATTTTATTTTCAACAACTGGAAGAGCCTTTGGGGTTTTACTACCCCCCTCTTTCGTAACATTCCAGTATAACTGGTTGGATGGCGGGAAATGGGACACGTAGTCAATTAAGTGACTCTGTGTTCTACCTGACCCCCAAAACTTGATTAAGCCTCCTAACATTCCCAGGATTCCTGGCATCCCCTGTGAGCCAGTTTCCAAAGTGGAAGGAGAAAGGATTCCCAGGAAATCCTAAGGTAGAAAGTGAATTGGGAAGAGGGATGCGCTCTGGCCACGCCCCCAGGCCATCCGTGCATCCATCCCCTAGCTTGCCGGAGAGGTGGAGTGGGTGCAGGGAGCAGGCCAGAACTTCTGGCTTCTCTGGTTGACAACTCCCAAAATAAATGTTTTGTTCTTTCCAGCTAACAATTGCTTTTGCTGGACACCTACCCCCAGGTGAGCTTTTTAGTTTCTGGTCCCTGGATGATAACCCTAAATAAAACCTCCACCTCAAAAATCTGATCCCTGGGAGACCAGTGTCCAGGAATCTGGCTAGCAACAGGGATGCCGTTTCAAAAAGCCCCGAGCGGAGAGGGGACCATTTATCTCGACCCACTTCAATGGAAATGGTCATGTTTTCTATGGCCATGAAATAACAATCAGAAGCTGGGGGGGAAGGCACACAATTTCCCTTGCCCCGTTGTCCCAAATGGCAGCCCTGCAGAAGCCAATTATGCGAATAATATTTTCATACTAAAAAGAAAATGCACGATTGCTGGTTATTTTGTTTTGAACGGATGTCATTTTTTTCCATTGGGGAAAATTTAAATGCAATTTTGTCGTTTCCCTTTCCACAAAAAAATGGATCTCAAATGGCAATAAACCCCAGTTACAAGAATCTTCTAGCGAATTTTGAAGACTAAAGTGGAGGCAACCCTTTTTGCCCCAAGCTGCTTTCAGCCTCTAGCAGGTCAGCCTAAGTGCCGGGAATTCAGCGGCCCACCTCCTCTCGCCCTGGCCTCATCCAGCAATTTCGTCCTTTCCCATCTGGATCCAGACTTGCAAACCAAACGCCGGCCTTCCGTGGCCCGGCATCGCCTCCCACATGTGAACTTCCTGTGGCATTGTCCAGGCTGAAGCTGGTTCCAGTTCGTACATAGCAGCGAGGAAGCTTTCTCCCCTGCCTGGGCGACACCACTTTAAAAAAACAAAAAAACAAAAAAACCAAACAAACCACCCCGAGCCCAACACAAAACAGTCTGTGCACTCTCCCCACTTTCAGCCCATTCCCACCCCTGCAGGAGTGACGCGAGCAAAAAGCCCTTCCTTCTTCAGAGTGATTTCCAGTAACTCCAGAGCCGTTTTTCTAATTAAATAAACCTCATCTTGTCTAGCTTCCTGGTCAGCATTTTGAACCCCCTACAGATGGGTCTGAAGGATTAACAGCAAATCCTCCTCGACCTAGCTCTGGCAGATGGGCGGCATGTGTCTGATAAATACTCGGACCAGGCTCGCTTCCTCCTGTTCCTGACAGATAGACAGAACACCCAGCAAATTAATTTTAAAATGGTCCCCCTCGCAACCCTCAGAATGGCAAAGGAGGACAGACACAAATGATATGAATTTCATATGTGGAACACATTATCACCTCCCAAGAGCTGAGAAAAATATCAACCTGTTGGGTAAACAGGCCCTCAGGGGAAGGCTGGGTTAGCAAGCTCACCCGCCACCCGGAGGGCAGGCCACGGACAGGCCACGGACAGGCCACGGACACGCACTCGAGGACTCTCCTCCTTGTCATGCGGGCATTTGCATGGAGCCCTTTCCGGCTGTGAAAGAGCCCTTCTGCTTTTGCATTTACGTTGTGGTCCTCCAGGTGCCTTTGGAATTCCCTGTAGCTATGCCAGAAGTGTGCTTTTCTTGTTTTTTTGTTTTTTTGTTTTTTAAGAAGCAGCAGCCGGAAACAGGTGATGGGGATTAGGGAGAGCCCTGGTCCTGAGGAGCATTGGGTCATACATGGAATTGTCATATCACTATATTGTACACCTGAAATGAATACAATACTGTATTCTGGAATGAATATACTGGAATGAAAATAAAATAAAATTTTTAAAAAGAAGCTAAAAAGAAAGAAACAATGGGGGGGAAACATAACAAGGGGAGACAAAAATATCTTACCTAGTTGTTAGAGATTTTTATGCTTGAGGATTGATGACTGCATCAGTCTTTTCCAACTTGGAAAAGCAAAGCAACCCTAAGCTCTGGGAGAAGGAAGTCAAACAAGTGACTTCAGTGGAAGCATTCTTCCAGCGAACCGCCATTTTGGAAGCTGTATGGGATAGCGGGCAAAACCCCATGCTGCCAGCCAAAGGCATGTGCCATCTCTTGCTCAGGTACTGTGGCAACCCGGGGCCTCTGACCTCATTGGCTACATTGAAAAACAAGCTATTTTAACTCTTCCCCACTCCCGGAAAAGCCCAAGCTGGATCAAATACCTCACAGGATCCTTTAACATTAAGAACTGGGTATTACAAACCCTTGAAAATGGACAAGGCAGGTTGGGGAGGGGATGTTACCCCCATTCTAGAAATATGGGGAAACACTCCAGTTGAGGGAACCTAGAGCTATTCGGTAAATGATGAGTAAAAGGGCAACGAGTGGAAAGAATGGAACTTAGCCACAGGGATAAATGCGTGGAGGACGTATTGCGGCTTTCTGAAAAAGACAGGAGTGGACCTCGGTTTCTAGACTGGGTGTCACTCCTCTGTCGAGACAATGTACTTTGCAGCTAGAACTCCTTGAATTCGCCCAGATGATACAGGTGGCAGATTGCCGGTGACTATGGCACGGTGGGAGCAAACTAGCCCGCGAAAACTGACGTGACTCACGGATGGGAACATGGGGTGATTCCGATCAAGAATCCGAGTCTCTGGGTTCGTGCTTATGTGTCAGCGCATTGTGTGACCTTATGAGCTCTATTTTTCTTCCTAGCTAAGGTGACAGATGTCCCCTTCGGCTCAGGACACCCCTACTTTATACCAATTTTCCAAAAGTAATTATAAAAGTGCCCGCTTTTTTTAAGTGTAAAAACACTCAAAAGGAGAAGGATTTGGAAAATAAAAATGACCTGGTATATTACCGCCTGCCATGTATTTTTGGTTTGTTTATCGTTTATCTCACCCACGAGGATGTCAGCTCCGTGACAGCAGGGACCTTGCCCATTTTGTGCGATGCTGTATGGTTAGTACCTTAACTGGAGCGGATGCAGGGCAGATATTAATAAATACTTAAGGAATTAACTCATTAATATATTTTAAATGAGCCTGATTTATGGCCTCAGAATAATATTAACGAGTAACAGGATACAATGGGTTTTGGTTTTCGTTCAGACTGTGTCTGGTGTCCCTCTGGCACATCCCTAATCTCCAAGAGCTTCCGGGTGCTCCTGGATACAGTGGAACTAATCATAATACAGATGAACATAAATGAAAATGCCTTCGAAGCTCTAAGGTGCCTTCCAAATTGCTACTTGATTTTACCGCACCAATTACAGAACAGTGGCTTTGGGAGAAATTAGTCGGCTGTGTGGGTGAGCAGGGAGGTGGTAAAGCTCATATTCAGGCTTTCTTTTTCAAGGGCTGGGCACTTTGGACCCTTGGAACACTTATAGCAAAGTCCGATAAGCGAGTGTGGGCTTTGCAAAAACAGTGTTTTACTTTGCTGTGCTTCAAAGGCAACCTTTCCCGGATTCCCGTTTCAGGCAGGAGGAAGCCGGGCTCGCTGCTCTGAAATAGATTGTTCCCAGGCCCAGCGGGCTTCCTCCCTCTGCCTCTCTAGGTGGCCCGGGGTTGCTCGCAAGGAGCCAAGCTGCTTGGAGCAAAGACGTGCGCCCTGCTCTCAACGGGCCATCGCACATGTTTAGAGCCAAACCACCGCAGGTCTGCAGGTCCGGGGCTTTCTACCCTCTCCTGGGGAGTTCCCAGAGCAATTAACGAAACAGAGGCCTAATTAGGAGCATTTGGGATTTACTGCCGACTTTAAAGTGATCCTGAGACCCTTTTAAAGGAAAGTGAGGTCTTTTCCCAGGATCCTCTGAGCAGGAATTTGTCAAAGATTTGTCTAAGGGTGGCAGGCTGGTGGCTTATTCGCAGGCCTCTCCCAATGGAACCTCTACCCTTTGAAGAGCTTTCCCCCAATCTAGAAAAATCTGAGTAGCAAGACAAAGAAACATAATTTTGACAACCTGAGGCCTCACCTTTTGCAAATTACTTTCTCTGTCTTTGACTTATGTATCTTCTTCAGCCAACAATGAGTTGCGCTTTTGACTTCTTTCTCTTTTTGAAGGCCTGACCGTTCAGACCGTGTGAGTGTGTTGCGGACGTCCTTCCCTCTGTAATCCTTCAAACAGGTGCGCAATTAGCCGTTCCTGCCTCTGTGGTTCTCATCACCAGAGGCACCAAGAAGAATAAAATCAATGTCAATTGTCACCTCTGGCTCCACAATACTCATAGGAAGAGAAATGCCGGTTAAAACTCTTCTGAGATGCCTTTCCTGCCTATCAGATTCGCACCGATTGACATAAATGCATGGTGCTGCTGTGTTGATGAGAAGGTGAGGAGACAGGCATGGACAGCCACAGAGAGAAAAGCTGGGGCACTCGGATCATTGCGGTTCGGGGCTATCTATCAAGTTCACAAATGCACTCTCACCCGGCTGTTCCACTTTTAGGAATTTTTCCCGTAGACATCCTAGCTTGTGTACACAATGTGTTTATCAATAGGAAAGCGGTTAAGTGAACTATTAGTAAAGCCATAATAAATGAGGAAACTTTAAAAAAAATTTTATGTTTTTAATTTCTTTTCAGTGTTCCAGAATTCGTTGTTTATGCACCACACCCAGTGCTCCATGCAATACGTGCCCTCAGCAATACCCAACACCAGGCTCACCCAAACGTCCACACCCCCCCGCCCACCCCCCTTCCAAAACCCTCAGTTTGTTTCTCAGAGTCCATAGTCTCTCATGGTTCATCTCCCCCTCCGATTTATCCCAACTCCCTTCTCCTCTCCATCTCCCCAAGTCCTCCATGCTATTTGTTATGCTCCACAAATAAGCAAAACCAAATGATAATTGACTCTCTCTGCTTGACTTATTTCACTCAGCATAATCTCTTCCAGTCCCATCCATGTTGATAGAAAAGTTGGGTATTCATCCTTTCTGATGGAGGCATATTACTCCATCGTGTATATGGGCCACATCTTCTTTATCCATTCATCTGTTGAAGGGCATCTTGATTCTTCCCACAGTTTAATGACTGTGGCCATTGCTGCTATGAACATTATGGGTACAGATGACCCTTCTTTTCACTACATCTGTATCTTTGGGGTAAATACCCAGCAGTGCAATTGCAGGGTCATAGGGAAGCTCTATTTTTAATTTCTTAAGGCATCTCCATACTATTTTCCAAAGTGACTGAGGAGGAAGATTTTACATCCCATTTTATGCCGGATCTATGGCTAGGTTAGAAAAACAAAGGCTGCCACATTTTTTTAAATGGAATGATTGCAAGAACACAAGTGAGTTTGACTATGCGTGAAGTGTCTCTAGAGTGATAAGCAAACAACAGTTAACATCGTTTGCCTATAGTGAAAGGAACTGGGGAGCGAGTGTTCATCTCATCCCATTTTTTGCTATTTTATTTATTTTTTTTTTAGAGAGAGAGTACACATGATGAGGGGAGAGCCAGAAGGAGAGGGAGAGACAAATAACCAAACAGACTCCATGCCCAGTGCAGAGTCCAATGCAGGGCTCTATCTCACAACCCTGAGGTCATAACTCAGCCGAAATCAAGTCAGAAACTTAACCAACTGAGCCACCCAGGAGCCCCACTATTTCTATAATTTAATACAAAGAGATACTGTATTGCATTTCTGCAGTGGTTTCAGGTACAGGATCCACATAGGAGTTTAACAGTTAAATATCTCTCAATAGAGCAACATTTTGTCTAATTACATAATTCTTCAGGAAAATTTTTTAAAAAGAAAAAATGAAAATAAGATAGATGTGGCGATGAACTGAACAATTAAAATAAGGGCTCCTGGGTCTGGGTGGCTCAGTTGGTTGTGATCTGCCTTCAGCTCAGGTCATGATCTCAGAGTCCCGGAATCGAGTCCCGCATCGGGCTGCCTGCTCAGCGTGGAGTCTGCTTCTCCCTCTACCACTCCCTGCCTCATGCTTTCTCTCTCTCAAATAAATAAAGTCTTTTTTAAAAAATTTAAAAAAGGAAAATTAAAATAAGATGGATGTAGAGATAAATTTAAGGTGTTTAGAATCGGAAATACATCTCTAAAACCAGATCTTAGCATTCAATCTAATAGATGATAACCAAATACCAAAGATAGTAGATTTAAGACAGAAACAGGGGTGCCTAGGGGGCACAATCGGTTAAGCATCGGCCTCTTGGTTTTGGCTCAGGTCACGATCTCGGGGTCAAGGGATCCAGCCCCGCAATGCAAGGGGCTCTGGGCTCAGTGCTCACTGCAGAGTCTGCTTGAGACTCTCTCTCCCTCCACCTGCTGCCCCTCCATGCACGTCACTCTCTCCCTCTCTCTAAAATAAATGAATCTTTAAAGCAGAAATAAAGTTAACTTGCACTTTCTCCATCCTTTATACCCATTTCGTGAATTATTCTCTTCATCCTCAGGGTAACTTTTACAAATTTAATTTATTCTTTTTTTTTTTTTTTAAGATTTTATTTATTTATTTGAGAGAGAGACAGTGAGAGAGAGCATGAGCGAGGAGAAGGTCAGAGAGTGAAGCAGACTCCCCATGGAGCTGGGAGCCTGATGTGGGACTCGATCCCGGGACTCCGGGATCATGACCTGAGCCGAAGGCAGTCGTCCAACCAACTGAGCCACCCAGGCGTCCCTAATTTATTCTTTATTAGGTAACCCCATAGTACCTGTTGGGAACACTATTTCATGCGGCCAGATATGTGAGCCTTAGAATAGAACAGACTAGGTTCAGATCCTGGCACCACATTTACCAGTTATGTGACTTGGAGCAAATTACTTAATAATCTTTCTGCCCCTCCAGCCCTCACCTGTTGAAGGGCGTAGTCCTAACACACAGAAGGGTTGTGTGCGGGAGGTGACATCCTTCATGCTGAACCCTTGGTGAGGTGCTTGGTGTGCATGAGCTTTCTGGGAATGGTGACTACCATCTTTGCCATCATTGAAGCTCCTTGCTTCATCTCTTTAACTTAATCATAAGTGACAACAGGGTTGGCTGCCTCTGTCGACCAGTTGTCCGGGCACTCATGTCCTGCCAAAGGTGAGCCAAAGGGAATGCCGACCGACTCCTAGATCTTAGGGCTGGGGACCTCAAAAGATCCCTTAGTGTGGGGCCAGCCCCTGGTATTGATAAGACATTATTTAACCTTATTTTATAAAAGGTAGAAGGGGGCCCCAGAAGGGGGGTTAAATAAACTGAATGTTAGCTTTCTTTAAAATATAGTTCTTTTGTTCTTACAAAAGTACAGAAGTTGAGTACATTTATCTTTCTCGTTGTGTTCAAATCCACCCATTATGTTTCTTGTTACGTCCATTATCTGGTTACATATTGTTACATCTGGAACCTCTCTCTTCCTTTCATGTTTATTTCTAAGACTTGATGGAAAAGTACCCTTATTATATTTTTCAGCTTTATTGTAACCTCATTATTTTCATGAAATGAGGTTGGACGATCAGGCAGAGGTTCTCAGAGTTGCTGAGGAGCAGGGGTTGCTGTGTGGGACCGCCAACAGTTTGTTGTCTTGACAACAAACAATTTCTGGGGGCCTTCTAGATGGATGGCCAATCTACTAGGGTCATAGATGGAAGCTAGAATATTCTAGCCCTTGAGAAGCCCAGAATAAAGAAAGTCTGCCAGGCCAGCGCGGTAGGTATCAACCAGTTCCTACTGTTACTATCCGCACATTGTCGCCATTAGGTTATCCAGTTGTATGTTAGTCACGTCCACTGAGTTCTTCTTTGCTTAATTTATATCAAGTTACTCTTTGCTATATTTAGTGCAGAGAAATTGAAAAAAGGGATTAAAAAAAAAAAAACACCGAAAACAAAAACAAATTCAGCTCCTTCAAAAGGCATCCAAAGCCACACAGAACTTTCCTTCCCCATCTTTCCACACCCAGGTTTATTTTCAGGTACTCACAGGGGGAAAGGGCACTGCTTATAAAAGAACCTTCAGGAATGGGCCTCTGCTAATGTCTGCGGCATCATCTAGCCTCCCCTTCCCACACCCCAACCACGCTGAACCATTTCTGTTCCTGCGTCATGAGAATTCAGTATAGCTTTTGTCTTTAACGTGGTGGCTCTGGAACAGATGACCTGGGCTTGGATCCACCATCTTCTTATTACTGGCTCAATGGCCTTGGGCAAGTTCAATAAACGTTCTATGGCTCCGTTCTCCCATTTATGAAATGAGAATACTGTGTTTCATAGAGTTACTATGGGGGAGATATATACGTACAGATTGCTTGGAAGAATGCCATGCAAATAGTAAGCATTCAAAACCTGTTAGCTATCCCTGTAAATTCTAGGACTTTCCCTTTGATGTTAGAAAACTCACACTTCCCATGTGTGCCTTCTGCTTTTCCCTCACTCTTTAGAATCAGTCTAAGTCACCTTCCTCCAGGAAGCCTTCTCTGGAAAATGTCCTCAGCCCCAGCCAAGACCAGGGGTTCTTTCTCTGGGGCTTTCCTCATCCCTTGTCAACCCCTACATAGAGAGTGCCAACTCATTTATGAGCATCTCCTTACTCATTGGTCATCCTGTCGTATTAGAAGTTTCACAAGGATAGGTATTTCATCAGTTTATTGTTGGATCCACAGGACCGAGCCAAGGGCTTGGCATACAGTAGGTGGTCAATATCTGCATAAGACTGAATGCATAAGAACCGTGTCCATTGAGGCGGGGCTCACAAATATCTTTGAAGAGAGTTTCCTTGTGGAATGCCTCTTGGCATCCAGAAATGGTAAGCCAATCAGAGATGGACAGCTAGGATAGGTCTTGACGTGGATTTTAAACCTTGAAAAAAAATATGCATGTAGATTATATAGATAAACCACTATCAAAATACCCTAGGTAGTAAGTACTTAGTCCTCTGTGTATTTTGGATCCTGCTGGATGTTGTTTTGACAGATATTAGTTAATTCCCATCCACAGAGGTGAATAAATACATTCATGGAGGTGAAAGGGGGCGGTGACATTAGAACTTGATCCTCTGGGTTTCTGCGCGGAGAACTCACAATCATAACCTTCCCTTACTCCTTGACTGCCGTCCAGTTCTTGCTTCTCTCAGGAGGAGCGTGACCTCAGGAAGAGCGGCTTGGCATGAATGCTCAATGGATCTAGCCAGAAGTTTCCACCTTGCTGTAAGGACTCAAGCTCCCCGATCCGAGTTTTATTTTTTTAAGAGAGAGCGCATAGTGGGGGTCGGGGGTGGCGGCTGGAGGAGACGAGGAGGAAGGGTGAGGGGGAGAGAATCTTAAGCAGACTCCACATTGAGCCTGGAGCTGACGCAGGGCTCTACCTCACAACGCTGAGATCATGACCTGAGCCGAAACCAAGGGTTGGGTGTCTAACCACCCAGGTGCCCCACCAACCTAATATTTTCAAAAACTGACAAATAGGTCCCTTAATTGCTAATAACATAACTATGTGGTTCTGCATCTCCTAACCTAAAAATATGTCTCTGATAGCCTGAGGAGGGAGTGTGTGTGTGTGTGTGTGTGTTTTAAGAAGGTGGATTTCTGGGGGCGCCTGGGTGGCTCAGTGGATTAAAGCCTCTGCCTTCAGCTCAGGTCCTGATCCCAGGGTCCTGGGATCGAGCCCCACATCGGGCTCTCTACTTAGCAGGGAGCCTGCTTCTTCCTCTCTCTCTCTCTGCCTGCCTCTCTGCCTACTTGTGATCTCTGTCTGTCAAATAAATAAAAAAACAATAATTAAAAAAAAAACAACAAAAAACCAAAAGAAGGTGGATTTCTGGGCACCTGGGTTAAACCTCTGCTTTCAGCTCAGGTCATGGTCACAGGGTCCTGGGATCAAGCCCTGCATCGGGCTCTCTGCTCAGCAGGGAGCCTGCTTCCTCCTCTCTCTCTCTCTGCCTGCCTCTCTGCCTACTTGTGATCTCTCTCTCTGTCAAATAAATAAATTAAAAAATCTTTAAAAAAAAAAAAAGGTGGATTTCTAGGCAATCCCCTGTGTTCTTTCTGCACAGAACTTGCTGTCTGGTCTTGTGAGCAGGAATGTGTCTCCTTGTCAGCATGACCGCTGGAAAACAGACAGTCCAAACTGCTTTTCAGAATGAGGGAATAGAAGTGAGTCACAGACACGCGGAGCTTCACGCCCTTGGAGATGATCTGGTCCCACCCCTCATTTTTCAGATGCAAAGCTGCCCAAGCTGAGAAAGTGAGAGGCCGGAGCAAGGCCTACAGGTTGTGCACCAACCTCCCTTCTGACTCCCTCTCACTTTCTTGCTCTTCTTCACTTCATTTTTCTCACTTAATTTTACGTATTTATTTTTTTAAAGATTTTATTTATTTTTAAAAAATATTTAATTAATTTATTTATTTGACAAGCAGAGATCACAAGTAGGCAGAGAGGCAGGCAGAGAGAGAGAGAGAGGAGGAAGCAGGCTCCCCACTGAGCAGAGAGCCCAATGCGGGGCTCGATCCCAGGACCCTGGGATCATGACCTGAGCTGAAGGCAGAGGCTTTAACCCACTGAGCCACCCAGGCACCCCAAGATTTTATTTTTAATTAATCTCCACACCCAACGTGGGGCTTGAACCTACAACCCTGAGATCAAGAATAGCACAGTCCACTGACTGAGCCAGTTGGACACCCCTCTCACTTACTTTTTTCTTTTTTTAAGATCTTACATATATGCTCATTTATTTAGAGAGATCGTGCAAGCAGGAAGCAGGGGGTGGGGGAGGCGTGTGCATGAGAGGGGCAGAGGGAGAGAGTGAATCCCAAACAGACTCCCTCCTGAGTGCAGAGGCTGCTATGGGGCTCTGTCTCAAGACCCTGAGATTATGACCTGAGCTGAAATCAAGAGGTGGATGTTTGGGGCACCTGGGTGACTCAGTCAGGTAAGTGTCTGCTTAAGTATCTGGCTCCCTGCTCAGCAAGGAACTTGCTTCTCTCTCTGCCTTCCATTCGCCCTGCTCATGCTTGCTCGCTCTCTCTCTCTTAAAAATAAATTAATTAAAAGAAGAAGAGAGGGAAATTGGAGGGGAAGGTGAGCTGTGAGAGATTATGGACTCTGAAAAACAATCTGAGGGTTTTTGAAGGGGTAGGGGGTGGGAAGTTGGGGGAGCCAGGTGGTGGGTATTAAGGAGGGCACGTATTGCATGGAGCACTGGGTGTGGTGCAAAAAACAATGAATTCTGTTATGCTGAAAAGAAATAAAAATAAATAAATAAAAATAAAAGAAGAAGAAGAAGAGTTGGATGCTTAACTGACTGAGCCACCCAGGTGCCTCCTCACTTACTTTTACTTACTTATTTATTTAAAGTTTCATTTATTTATCTGACAGAGAGAAAGAGAGAGCGCACAAGCAGGGGGAGCAGGAAGCAGAGGGAGAAGCAGACTCCCTGCTGAGCAGAGAGCCTGACGTGGGGCTCAATCCCAGGACGCTGGGATCATGACCTGAGCCGAAGGCAGCTGGCCACTTAACCGACTGAGCCACCCAGGCGCCCCAACTATTAATTTGTTTTTCTCAACTCCATGTATTTTTGGAAACTGCCTTCGATTTTTCTGGAAAAGGTGAACTGTACATGAATACGGTGAATAAAAACCATGGCGTCCTTGAAGTAGGACCTTGATGCCCCTGGGAGCCCTGCTCAATAGCAAGTAGTAGTTGGTGGTCACTGCTGATTTGGCTGGGCTGCTGCAGGACATCTGTACCCATGGTGAGCTGGTCAGAGATACGAGGAGCTCGATCCGCATAGTAAGTCTCCTCTAGCCTTGTTTCATGGCACGCTCCAAGACCCTGACTCCAAGGTGAGTACACAAAGCGTATTGTTTTCTTTGGGGACCTTTTGCCACACTTCCCTCTCACTGTGCTTTGAAAATTAACCACCAGAGTCTGGTCATTATGGCTTCATTAACTATTCCTTGTAATTGCACCAGTCATAATTAATTCATTTGTTATTCACATGGGTGACATACGGACACTTTAATAGATTTTCCTCAGGGAATTCCACATATTAAATGATATTGATGGGGCTTTCAGGAAAGATTGAAAGGGAACTCCAATATAAACCATTTTGTGTAAGTAGCAATGAGCTATTTTATTGTACAAATGAAGTTAATTATTTTAATCTCTCAACCTTTTCAGACGAAAACAAGAAGATGTATAAACTAGTCTCTCTTTCTCCACCCCCAGACGTTTCTAATCCATAATTCAGAGTGCCAAAATAAAGTCATTCTTATAAAAATAGATGGTGCATTTACACAAATGCATGCCAGAGTATTTAAGTAAATAATACTTGAATTAATTTCAGGTTAAAACCTTTCCTTTAAGCCTCTCTCTCTCTCTCTCTTTTTTTTATTTCCAGAAACCATCTGTATTTTAACATCTTACTGCACAGCTGCATTCCTCATGTTTAATTTATGTTGGAGATCTTTTGTGACAAGACCAACTTATTTTTCAAATGAAATCAATTCATTTTAGGTAAAACATTGGTGACCCAAATATTACACACTTTCAAATTATGCGTAATCCCTCCACTACCCCTGGGCCTCCCCCGCCACACACACACACACACACACACACACACACACACCACCTCCCCCACACCCCTCCTTTTTTCAGTAGCACTGAGTGAAAATTCCACACTGCCGAATATTTAACCAAATACTTTAATCATCGGTTGTCTGGTAGAAACATCAAGCCTATGCTGACAGACACACAATTACATGGCCGAAGTAGGGCAATTATCTATATAATTCAGGTTAAAAACTAAGCTCAACAACCAGTTTTGCCTGAAATACTCCAGTCACGAAGAGGGGGGGGAAGTGTCCCTTTGGTTTGTATTATCCCCATAATTGCCTTAATTCCCAGTTGACTCAGTGTGAGTGGGATCACAGACACAGAATTTGAGTCTCAGAGATTATTTAGTTCAACCCCCTTATTTTTCAGATGAGAAAACTGAGACCCGCAGAGGTCAAGTGCCCTGCCCAGGTCATTAGTAGGTGGCGGGAGAGTCCAGTCCCAGAGCCCCTATTTCCCAGTTCCCAGCTCAGTCTCCTTACAGCTGATACTGTCTTGCCACCTGACTCCATTGCTTCTAGAAATGAAGAGAATGGTGCCGGATTGCCAAACTTTAAATAAAGACAGTGAGATGCCTGCCACCCAAGACTTCAGTTCCCCATCAAATGCAACAATTCACCTCAGCGGAGTATCAGCTAATTTTCTCCGTTTATGTTCTTCTCACAGTCAAATGCCCGGCTTTTAAAAGTACATGTGAGCGTGACATCCAGCAGGTTATATAATTCGGAAGTGGAAAACGGGTTAGAGGGACACTATTAAAAAACAAAACAAAACAAAACAGCGCGGGTCTTCACAAAATAAACGAAAACATTTTCACGTTCCTAAGAGGTACCCGATAGAAAACCCGCCAAAAAACCCCCTTAAGACCTGCAGGAAATCTCGGGCCCAGGATGTGTTGGGAGCTTTGGATCTGCCTCAGTGTCAAAGCACACAAGCCGGGTTATCAGCTTGATGACCTTTGAGGAAAGCAAACACGTGACATCAGACCATTATGAAAGAGCCCACACTCGGACTCCAAGTTCTCCCCCAAGAGCTCCCAGCCTGTTAGTCGGGTGCTGTTTTCCCATCTCCCAGGGCATTGCCCTTGACAAACATATGTCCTTTGTTTCCGGGACAAGGAAGTTTCTGTAATTCTCCCAAAAGGGGGCTTTCTATTTTAAAGACAGCCCAGAATCCCAACTGCTTCGTTCCCCTGCCTTTTCTGCCTTGAAGCCCAGAGCATGAATTTTCATTTGTCGGTTGCTGCATTTTTCTATCAAGACTCCTCCGATCTGCAGGGTCATGGAGGCCACCCATAGGGTTTTATGCCAGGGAAGTCTGGGTCTGGTCTGCATTCTACTTGCTAGAACGGAGGACCCAGACTAAGGTCAAAATTATTATGTGGAGATTAAACTGTAGAATTCAATTACGTGTTCTGTTGCTCCCGGTATATTTATTAATTTAGCAGTATAAACTGACTGGAGCTAAACAAGCAGGACTGATTAATTTGCAAAGACATCTAGGTAACAGATTGTGATCAAAGTGGAGACCTGATCCTGTTAGATTGAAATGTTTTGTTTTGTGCTCGCAGGAAGGACATGGGGCGGTGTGGTTTATCTTTATCAATGCTTTCCTGGGAAGGAGGGGAACAAGCTTGCAGATACTAATCAGGGCTGAGGCCCTGCCACTCAATAATTACCCACTGTCTCATCATAATCCCGGAACTAAGCCCCTGCCCAATCCATCTGGGACCCTTTTCCATCTATCGCACGGCTCAAGAATACGTGTGTAAGCTATTACCTCTGGTCGTGCTATCTGTCCCCTGAGTATAGATTCATGGCAGTGACCAATTAGGTTGCCGTGTTCTCTTTCCCCCTTGGCTTCCAAACCATGCTGTACCTTTCAGCGCCGGTACAGACCTTTCAGACCCGTTGGGGTGCAGAGATCCACTCACCTATAAAAGCTGTCTCGTCTCGGTCCCTGATAAACACCGCACGACGCTTCGTTTTGTGGGGTGCTTTGAAAAGAGGGGTGGCAAGACCAGAACTCTGTATCCTGAGGTTTCCTAAAGCCACTCTCAACCTGCCAGTGCCTTTTGCTTGGAGCAAATCACACGGCGAGGAAAATATTTCTGACCCTAATCCAGAAGTCAAGAGGCCGGGAAGTGAGGAGGACAAATGTGAAGATAATTGAATTCTGGATCCCCGAAAGGAAACCCTGTGTTGGACAGCGGTTAAAAGCGTGGTGTCCCCAGGTCCGAGAGACTTGGGTTGAAACTCGGGCTCTGCCGCTCACCAGCGAGTCACTTAACTTCTTTGAGGCTCTTTTCTCCTCTCGATAAAACAGCCGTTTGCACGTGGGGTGGCTTTGGAAGCTAACCCAGACGTTCCCCAGAAGACCCACAATCTCAAAATGATAAAACCTCAACACATGTTAGCTGACCCTACAGGTTTCTGAATTCCCGCTGCATTGACAGCCAAACCAAATAGATGAGCTCCTGATCAAATCGTGCCCACGACTAGGTGCTAGTTATTTTGCATATATACGCGTTGCGTTTTCCCAAATAAATGGCACATTCCCAAAGGTTAAAAGCCACTATTTCACTATTTCTTTTGTATATCCCACGGGTGATACTTCGCAGATGCTTCCTGATTCTTTCACTTGAACTTAAGAACCCTTCGTAAAATCCTTCATGAACAGTCTTGAAGACGAGAGCGACAAGGAGTCAGTTGTCATTTTCTTAAAGTACAGAAATAGAGACAACAGTGATGGCAAGCAAGTTGCTATTATTAGAGGCAGAATGCAGGAAGGGACAATCACGTCATTCCTCCTAGAAGGAGCGGTGGAGCAACTGCATGACGCCTACTGCATGCCCTTGGTCAGGGCCAAGCCCAGGGAAAGTGCAGACACTGTTTTCAGTATATACACCGTCAGGGCACAGACCCAGTTCCTAATTAGCCAGGACCCCATTTCAGATCTTTTGTAGATACTGACAGGGTTTTAATTAGTTAAATCTACAACTTGGCTCTTCTTGGCCTTCTCTGGCAGTCAGAGAGGGAAATACGCTAATATGTGAATGTTTCACATTTGCACTTCCAAAACGCCCCATTCCCTAAGGCTTTCGGGGGATAGACCCTGAAAATGGACCACCCTTTGGAATTTATACCAGCAGCTCTGACAGCTGTTTTGTATTTATTTCCACGGTTGGCCATTTCAATTTGGGACTCTTATTCATTATATAACCAAATATTTGTTAAGGGATCAGACAGAGGATGAGATATGTTTGTCAGGATTGTAATTAAGGTGGCGTGTGTACCAGAGTGAGAGGAAGACAGGATGGTTTGAATCCTCAACGCACTGTGGCTGGGTTTCTTCGAAAGGCTTATCAACCTCTCTGGGCTACATCTGTCCCATATATGTATTATCCCTGTTTGACTGTCCCAAACATAGATGAGTAAAAGACAATTTGGATAAAACATTTTGTAACGCTGCTGTGTTCGCTTTTGGCAAATTCTTTGCCTGCAGCATATCCTAAATGCTCTTTTATTTTTCAGTGGATTATAATTTAAAGAAAAATTTAAAACGTTTTAGTTCATGTGCTCTTATTTCTAACACATTTGTTCATATTTCACCTCTTACAAAACGATACTTTATTAGCAACGAATACTTTGCAGATGACACAATGGTTTTTCTGAACACTTTCGTGGTTTCGCGGATCCACGCAGAAGGCCAGCCCCCGAGGCATGGCATGCACTTTTTAGTTTGCTGATTGAAGGGTGCTGTTCTGTGCTGCAGGAAGGACTTGCCTGTGTGCCCCCCAATACCACCTGCGAGCATTTCACTGCACATTCAAATGTGCATTAGACACATGTTTATAAGTCGACTCTCTCATTTTATTTAATGCCTTCCCTCTTGGGAATCTGTACAAATTCATCAGTTTTGACTTTTCTGGCTTCCAGGTAGAGCGTGCCTAAGTTGTTAGGTGGGTCAGTTGAGGCTGTGAACTTACAAGTTTTGCCAGGGGTGGGGCGGGGGTGATGGGGGTGGGGGCAGCCCTCTTACCTAAGAGGAACTTAGAGAATCACTGAACTAACTATAACTGGGACCCCTCCCGATCGTTCGGGATGATGCTGCAGATGTCTTTCCATCAAACATACCGTCGGCTTCTGTAACGTGACCTTCCCTGGGCTTTCTTCCCCTGGTCCTCTGACTGTGGCTGTTCGTTAATCCTCTCCTTGTTTCCTTCTAAATTTAATCTGTCCAGAGCTTATTCTTACCTCCCTCATATCATCCTATGCAGAACTCGGAAACTTCCTCTGCAGGGCTGACCATAGACCCTGGCTCTAATTCTGGATTACCAGCACTTTCCAAGGCTTCAGCTCCTAATATTCAACATGTTCTCAAATAAGCCCATTTATATCCCAGTTCTCCCATCCCAGCCCAACACACACAACAGTCTTCTACTTCCAGCAGCAGCTCTACACAATTTGACACTTCCCTGTTCTTCTAATTGCTTACTTTGTGTGTCTGTTTTGTCTTCTGACTAGATCACCAGATCTCAGAGGAAGGAGGTTCTATGGACCAGGAGGGACCTGGAGAACCCCTAATAAGTGCCAAATGCAAAAAGGTTGAAGTCACCAGTTGAGAAAATCTGCATAAGATACACCTGAGCTTGGGGCGCCTGGGTGGCTCAGTGGGTTAAAGCCTCTGCCTTCGGCTCAGGTCATGATCCGGGGTCCTGGGATCGAGCCCCTCGTGGGGCTCTCTGCTTGGTGGGGAGCCTGCTTCCTCCTTTCTCTCTCTGCCTGCCTCTCTGCCAACTTGTGATCTCTGTCTGTCAAATAAATAAATAAAATCTTAAAAAAAAAAAAAAGATACACCTGAGCTTTTGACATGTATGAAATCAGCATGATGTTTTGTCCTAGGAGAGGTTTACAGCACGTAATTTTTGGTTCCTATTCGCCTTAGTGCTCAGGTTTCTCCAGGAAGCATTTTGGGGTGAGAGAAAGGCACCAGTCCAGCTGAACACATGGAAATGAAAATGCTCTAAAATATCTTCCATGAGAAAATTTTGTTTTCTCTTGTTTGAATATTTTTTTAAAAGTTATTTATTTATTTATTTGACAGAGAGAGAGAGAGCAAGAGGGGGAACACAAGAAGGGGGAATAAGAGAGGGAGAAGCAGGCTTCCCACCGAGCAGGGAGCCCCATGCAGGGCTCAATCCCAGCATTGTGGGGTCACGAGCTGAGCTGAAGGCAGACGCTTAATGACTGAGCCACCCAGGCACCCCTCTTAACTGAATATTTTGGTGACATAGATAAGCCTCAGGAACTTTCAACAAGCAGGCAAGGTATAAATACCTTGCTAAGGGAATACGGCATGGGAGAGTGGAATCAGAGGGACCAGGGTTCAAATCCAACATCAGTTGCTTATGTCTCTGTGTCCTTGAGAAAATCACTTCACATCTCTGAGCCTCATTTTCCTCACTGTAAAAATGGAAAGAAGATTACTGCATAGGATTTATGTAAATCTTCATAAAGATATATGTGAACCTAATATAATGTTTGGCACAGAACAGTTGCTTAGTGAACAATGACTGCCATTTTTGATGAGAATGAAGATAGGTCTTGATGATGGTGGTGAGGACAATGTCCAGGACAAACCCGCCCATAAGAGATGTCCATTGGTAGGATATTTGGCACACAGCAGGCCTGCTCAATTCACCATGATGGGGGACCTAAGCATCTCTGCTGTAAAAAGTAGCCTGTGTGTCCAGCCGATGAACTCTTACCCTTTAGATTAGATTCTGTGATCAGCTAGCTCTTGGGGTGTACAGCTTGCTCCCCACCCTGATACCATCCAACCACTTTTCTCAAGCATTGCCCTGCTCTAAAGAAACTTGCTGCGCATCGGTCATATTCACCTTTAAGAAATGGCCCATTCACATCCAGTCTTCTCCCCATCTCTCAGCAACAAAAGAGCAAGCATCAATCATGACGCTCCTTTTTGGAAAGCTTCCAATTTAAGGTAGAGACACAGTCATCTTCCATCTATGAATGCATTCATATAGTTAGCCCTCTGTTGGTTGATCTCATCCATCTATATTATGTGACTCCAGCCCTTCAGCAGTGAGAAAACAACCACTTTGAAAAACAGTTGTTCTATTGAAGTGTTGCCTGGCTAAATGCTCCTTCAGGACAGACTTCAAGAGGCTTTTCTGACAGTGTCATAAGCTTCAGTTTATGTAAGTTGAAGTTATCACCTCTTGCTTTAGGGCTGGAACATCTTACAGCCCTAACGTGCCATGAAATGACCACGGGATGAGAACTGAGAGGTGTTTGATTTAATCATAGAGCTTTGTGGTTGAGGGATATTCTAAAATGGTTTATGGTGATTTTATCAGCCCACTTGAGTTAATGTTGAATTTTCTATTTGACAGGACCTGCCAATTTCCCATCTGTTGGATTTCAGTAATATACAAAATGCCCAAGATGAATTATAATCCCTTTACTATCATAATCAATGTACGGTGCATATGGCACCTTGGCCCTCAGACAATGGCTGGGGGTTTGGGCAGATGATTATCTTGTATACTTCCCGGTTGCCTGATGCTTCCCTTTCTGGTTTCAGATTATGTTCCTCAACTTTGCTGGGATAGAGAATGTGCTCATTGGTGGGGATTTACTTGAGTCTGAGGCATTTGTTAGATTCTAATCCAAAAGCCTTTAGCTTTTTATTTCTCCCACACTGATGATGATTGAAAGCCTCTAACCTCTCTTGGAAAGTGTGATTAAAACATCGGAGTCCCACCAAAGTTGAGTTTTTTGATAATATCTCAGAGTTTAAAAAGGGAGCTGGCAGAGGATTGAGACAGGATTGTGTGGATTTGCCCCTCCAGGAAACAGTGCAAATCTTGAAATGTATTTAAGATTGTAATTTAAATGTAAGAAGGGGTTCATTAATCTTAAAACAACTGCTTTTACAGACAGGAGATGTCTCCGTGACATTTTCTCAGGTCAAAAATTCATCGGTCCATTGCCCTCTGATGAATTCACAGACTTAAATAATTCTTTTAAAGATTTTATTTATTTATTTGACAGAAATCACAAGTAGACAGAGAGGCAGGCAGGGGATGGGGGGGGAGGAGCAGTCTCCCTGCTGAACAGAGAGCCTGATGTGGGGCTCGATCCCAGGACTCTGAGATCATGACCTGAGCCGAAGGCAGAGGCTTAACCCACTGAGACACCCAGGTGCCCCTTAAATAAATTTCTTAACCATGAATCAGTAAGATAAGCATCCTATTGACTCAGACAAAATTAAAACCAAACACTTCCTCCCCAAATGGTCAGTTAGTGACAATAGGTTAGAAAAGAGCAGACTAGTATGCTTTGCTAAGAAATATCTCTTCCTGACAGATCACATGGGCAGCCTCCATCTGTGGCTTGAGCACAGAGAAAAAGGTGACAACATAAGATGATAAAACCCCCAAGGCAAAAAATATCTGGATGCTTAATATCTTTCCTATAACTGTTTCACTTTTCTCCTTGTACCAGGGAAAGCCCTACCCTTTAGACCAATGGCTTGACTTCTCATTTGGGAGGCTCCATGGAGTGGGACCCACTATAAATGAGGCTCACCTCACAAATTAACAAGTTCGGGGGTGGGGAGCATTATTTTAGTTGCTCCCAAATGTCATCAAAATCCAAAAATCTATGTAGGAAGCGCAGTCACCCCTATGGTAGGAAAAGCAGAACTGAAGACAATTCTAGCCCTCAACGTTCCCACCATCTGTATGGCAATATCTGGTATTCCTTTTGTGCTGGAGCATGACATTTTTTTTCATAGTAGAAACCCACATTGTATGAATTAGGGTAATGCTAGCTGCTGTAACAAATCAAGTTTCTTTCTTTCTTTTCTTTTCTTCTTCTTCTTTTTTTTCTTCCTTAAAATACTCTAGGCACGTGTTGGGCAAGATAGCAAATGTTCAGGGACTCAGAGGTTCTGCCACCTTCAACACATGACTTCCAAAGTCCCCTTGATCATTCTCCATCCCAAATGGGGGAAAGCACAAGAGGGCATGGACGTCACCCTGAACCATTCACACCGTCCAGAATTCAGTCACATGGTCACACATAACTGCAAGGGAATCCAGGAACTGTAGACTATCTGGGTAGCGAGAAAGAAGAAGAGACATTTTTGGTGAACAGTTGGAAGTCTCTGCCCACACCTTGTGAGGCAGAGATCCTTGGGAAAATAAAGCATTGGCTATTACTGTTAGTGACTAGCATGAGGTTTTGTTAGGAAGGGAAGTGCAAGGAGCCTGGAAATATGAGGAGGAAGGGGAAAGAACAGTATCTCTGAGGGGACAGTGCCATAAGTGATGGTCCATCATGTTCTTTAAGACAACTTCCCAGCAGACTAACATCACCTCGAACTGTTCACATGGTCTAACAAGTTCCTGCTTATGGCCATTGATGGGGTGACTGACAGAAGAGAGGCCAAAACCTGTGACCAATGAACAGATCTATGTGGCTAACATAGAAGGATGGAAACCATAGATCTCAGCCATCAACATCAAAAAGATTGCAAAACTGACTTCCTTACAGAGTTAGTTCTGAAAAGAAGGATGAATGTGATTGATTTCAGTCTATGTAGCTCTACAAAGCCAGCATCAGAAACAGCATATAGAAAAATCCGGGTTCTTCTCTTCCCCAGCATTCATCCTGCAGCTGAAAGGAGCCATTGTCCTCAGTCAAAGATGGTATCAGAAGGTTCTGGGTATGACCAATCAGATTAACAAGTAAACACTTTCTTAAAACTCTCTGAGTCTGAAGTATCCATTTTGTATAATGGCAATTATAATGTTTACTTTATGTACCATTACACAATAAAAAGTAATGACTGCTTTATTGACTGCCTACCACGTGCTAGACTTTTTATATGTCTTGTTTAACCCTTGCAACTATTCCTTGAGTTAAGCATCATTCGCACACCCTCCATTTATAGATGAGCAAACTAAGCCTTTTAGACAAACTGACCAAGGACCAAAAGCTAGTAAGAAGTAAGATTTGAACCCACAGCTTTCTTATCGAAAGACAACCTTAATTACTAAGCTACCCTGCTGACATGATAAAGGGAGAGAATTTAGGTAAAGTATGGTACGTGGCAGAAAGTACTCAGAAAATACTAGTTTTATTCTTTTTTCCCTTTACTTTTGTTTGTAAGTTTCTAAGCTACAGCTTTCATTTCTGTGCTCAGATAACTCATACTGTATTGTGGCTTTCTTTCATTCACATTCACTTATTCAGTAAATATTTACTGAACGTCTACTATGTGTCTTGCCCCAAGCCAGACACTGGGTATTCAGTGGCAAATACAACAGCCATGATCCCCCGTCCTCAATGTACTTGTAGCAATGTGCCAACTGTGTCCTCCAGGAGTCTCCGAATATAGAGACTGAGCCACGCTGTTCTTCTTTAAGATGGATTAATACCATAGCATTTGCAACTATAATATTATGTTACCTTGGACACCAGGCAATTAGCAAGTAATTAAATCTCCCTTGGTCTGAATACACCTGCAACCAAACTGTCTGCGAAAGTTCTGTTACACTCATTAATTAGCATGAGTTGAATGACAGGATAATCAAAAAGGAAATACCTCCTCTTGCAGACTAGGAGTAAATGATCAAAAAGTGGAATGTGCTTTTAACACTTTTTGCTTGAGTTCATATTAATGTAGAGTATATGGATGGGCCCGTTGTTTATCAATATTAATGTCTCTGGCAAAGAAAGTGTCTCCGGAGAACAAAGAGGTTAATATGTATATTCATCAATTTGACATCACAAAAACTTTGGAAACAACTGTTTGCTTAGACACCAGCCCAATGCTTCCAAAGGTAACAAGGAGCCATCTCTCAGAGCTAAAACTGAAGATCCCAACACCTGATTAAGAACAGGAGCTCTCATTCAAGAAGCCCCAGTTTTATTTTTATGATGACCTACTACAAAGGCATTATAAAAAATAGAGAACTTGGATCCACTTTCTCTCCCATCCATTATATAATCTGTCTGTCTCAGTAAGTCTGATGTCCATCTAGATTAGCTGATACATCCGGATAAATTAGATTTTTGGCCATAGAGTATTCTTTTTTAATGAGTGGAGAAAAAATATTCCATAGATCCTCAGAAATTATGTTTCCCCCTTTTAAATCCCTTGGCTCTTTGATTAATAGATTGCTTTAAAAATGTCAGTGAGGAGTATATCATGTCATCCTTGCATTATCTCGCACTAAGGAGCCTATAAACATCTCTCAACTGGAGACAAAAAGTCAGCATGTGGGTTGTGTGGCTGGTGCGTTGTATAAGCTCTGCTGAACCCGCTAGTGGTTAGGTGTTTTTTGTTTTTAAGATTTTTTATTTATTGAGAGGGAGAGACACAGAGAGCGCATGCACTGTAACAGGGGGAGGAACAGAGGGAGAAGGAGAAAAAGACTCTCTGTTGAGTAGGGAGCCTGAGTAGAGACTCAATCCCAGAACCCTGAGATAATAACAGAGCCAAAGGCAGACACTTAACTGACTGAGCCACCCAGGGGCCCCGGAACCTCCTACTGTTGAGTCAGTGGTTCTCATCCCTCTAGCCACGACCCTGGGGACCCTCCAGCCTTGAGGCCTTCAAGACAGACCATGAATGAGGCTGCTGCAGTCATAGGGAGTTAGAAACAGCCTCAAGATAAAGAAGTCCAGGAACCCACTCTGGGTTTTCGAATGTCTATTGTTCACAACATTTGCTGGCCCTTAAACAAAAGCACGGTGGGACCAACCTCAATGTTCTAAGCTCTAAGAGAATTTAGCTTAATGCGACTGCAGAAAAAATGTTGCAGCCACTTGTGGAACTTTATTAGATAAAGTGGAACATGCCTCCTCCTAAAGAAGAAGAAAAAAGACATTACTTTCTTTTTCCCAGATTGTGCTACCCTAGAAAGGAAACGCATTTGAAGTAGCAAATATAGACGTTTCGGGCAAATGTGTACTTTGTCTTCAAATGAACAGCTTTCAGAACGATCTTGTTTAAGCCTCCTTTTATTTTTATCTTTTATTCCCCCTACAATGCCAGCTGAGGTTGCCCATCTCCTAACAGCTACCAAATGGACTAGTAATTGTAAGGCTCGGTGATTTAATTAGACTCATTCTAAACACGCACATTTTTATCAATTAGTTAATGGGCTAAAGAGAGCCTCTTTGTTGGAGCCAGGTCATTTGGAAGCTAGAGGCTTCTTGAGGGCAAGAAGTTGAAGAACCGCAGCGTTAATATCTGTAATTAACCTCACGAGTCCTAGGTTGTTCAATTAGGAACGACCTCCCTTCTCTTCCATATGCCTTCCGTCAAATGGGATTTTCATGTGAACGAATCACAGAAGAAACACAAATCAAAAAAAAAAGAAAAGAAAAGAATAATGCCCCCCCCCAAATGATACCTGGATGAAAATAAAACAAAGAGTTCCCAGTCTTCAAATGCTTCTCAGTTACTTATCCAACAAAGGTTGGTTGTTCCTTCTGGCTTGCCCTAAAAAACATAATTCTGGGTGTTTCAGATCAGTGATGATCCTGGAATCTATCGAGGAATTCTGAAAAATAGGGTTTTGTCTTATCACACAGGCCAATTCTAAAACAGGGATGATGCACTGTATTTCTGAAAAAGTTTGACCTTTTATTACTGTTTATAAATTATTGCCTTCGACTTTTTTAGCTTAGAGAACTCCATCCACTATTTCCCTGTGAAAGAGAACTTCCTGTTGCACCTGCGGTTATGATGAATAAATACCAGATGCATAAAATCAAGGATTATTTTGCTTCTTCACCAGCTAGTCAACTTCTATTCCTCTGAGAAGTCTATGGGAAATTCATAAAACTGCAATACTGATTCCCATCCACTGAGACAATGTGAAGCAACCTTGCATATAAATAAAAATAAGTGTTGACAGAAAAAAGTTAATCTGTAGGAAAGGGATAAAACAATTTACAGGTTAAAGTATACAAAAGACCACACCGAGTGATCTACCAGGAAAAATCCACACCCTTGAGGAATATGCACCATCATTGCATGTTTTATTTCTCACTCAATCTGTAAGTTGCTGTGGCTCAGCAACGTCAATCTCTCTCACATTGGAAGGAAAAAGATGGACTCACTTTGAAGCCAAACTCATCAAAATAGTACCAGTTTACAGAGATCACTTCTTTGTTTTCTGCCTGGTTAGAAACCACTCCTAGATGAGAAAAGGACCTGAATTTTCAAGACCCACGCAAACCAGAGAGGAAGAGACCCTTGCTTTGAGGATTTTAACAAGAGAGGAGCTCGGGCTGTCATTTGAGAAAATCCAATCATCATAAGGCATCCCTCACAAACTTGGAGTCCTAGCTATTACCGCCCGTCCTCAAAATTAAAGACACCAAAACAGCTGGTAAAAAGTAGCAGCTCCCCACTCCCACTGTGCCTGTGTGTACGGACCAGCCGCTCTGGCCAGTAGCAGTTTACGTTTATTGTTATGGTCAACAATTATATTGTGCGTGCCCAGGAAAGGCACCGCTTTGCTGCGCTTCATAAATGTGCCCTTTGTTTCCTTCATCATTAGGCAGACAGTTCGTTCTGTACAATGTCCAACTTCCAGACAGGTGGAATAAGGAGGGGGCATCTGTCTAAATATTGAATGCCACGCTTCCCCCATCTGCTGTAATAACAGTGCCGGGTCTGCTTGGCTTCAGTCACCCTCTTCTGCATACAACCAGTCAGCCATATGCCCTATATAGTGCACGTGCCACCAGAGCGACAGGGCCTGTTTTGCCGGCGCCGGGCTGGTCCCCAGACAAGCGGGGGGGAAGAGGAGGGCTGGAGGCTGGAGGTCAGGCGTGTGCGGGAATCAGCAGGTGACGGGCAATATGGCCGCTGAGAGCTGCTCCAAGGACCCAGAGAAAAGGCCTTCAAAAGTCAATGGCCGGCATCGAGCACATTGCCAATCAAATTTTACAGGGCATACCTTCCAGGCTGGGCAAATAAGAAGATTTAGAGCACATGGCAGTTCATCGTTTATAATCCTGTCTTAGCCCAGCATGGCTTAGTGATAGTTCAGTGACAGATGACGAGCACATGACAGCTGCAGGATCTTACACAAACGCGTACAGTAAAATTAAAATTAAATTAGTGACACACGTGTACACATTGGTTGTGCAACAGTTACACAATCTGTTCGCAACCCCTCGCAGACTCTGCCACTATGCCCTCCATTCAGGGTGCCCCGAAGCCCTTTCAGAAGGCACCCAAGAGCTGGTCCCAGCCAGGGAGGGCCCTTCCCTTGGGCAAAGGTGGAATTCAAAAGGCCTCGCAGGCAAATGAAGAGGCTCAGGTTCCCCCCACACAAAAGCAACCAAGTTTAACGATGTTTCCAACTGGTCTAATTGAAACGGACTAAGTTCTAAGTCTTTTAAGGAAGGAAAAAAAAAAGGCCAACACAACGGAAGGAAAAGTGTAAAGCCTGGAGTGAATCATTAATGGTCTTGCTCCTTTGATCTGTAATCTGCTGATTTTATCACTGAGAAGTTTTATATGTTTTTGTGAAAATATGAATGCCCATCCTGGAGAATTTGCATTTGGGTGTGACTTCTATTGTTTTAAGTATCTGTGTCTTTTGCTATAAATTGCAAACATTCTTTCCTTCATGTGTCTGAATATTTGTTCAGGTAACTTTACCGTAAGAAAAGAGTTGCTCCGATTGTGGTTCCCTATGCAGCTTTTAAAAGATGTTACATATTTTTTGGAATCTTAAGTTGGCATTTAAAAAATGTTTACTCTCTTCCCTTGACCTAACCCACTTCAAAAGGATTTGTGGTCACTCTGTTTCCCGACTTCATTGGCTTCTACTCAGATTTTACTAAAACCGCGTTGGCAAGCAAAAGGGTTAAATGAAGAAGGAAAACAGTTTCAGCTCTGAGCTGCTTGTCAGATCTCTGTACAGTATCTTTTCCTTTTTAGTATCCTGGTCATACAGGCATGTCTTGTTGAATTCACAGTTTGCAGATTCCGGGAAAAGAATTTGTAGGCAAAGAAAATGTTAGTACAGACAGAAACTGTACTTGCCAGTTTGAAAGATGTTTACAGTCATCTAGAAAAAAGTTAACTTTCTTCTTGGGAAATCAACTCAAATATAATAATGGTTCTTCCAAATATCTAGATCTGTCTACACCTCTAATCAAGAGGTATTACTCCACAGTTCTGCATGTTTTTGGTAATATATGCTCAAATAATTACTTTATAAATCATTCCATACTTTAACAAATAAAATAAGTCATGGAAGTTTTTTAGTTAAAGAGGTTTTTTAAAAGACTACTTTAAATTATTAGACCATCATATCAAAATTAATCAGTTGAAGGAATAATTATTAATATTCCCAGCACCTCTTTGAACACTATGACTTTCCACTGCAACAAGCACTAAAAGGGACAAGCCATTTAATCAAAGTCACATGGAAAAAATCATTAATGGAATTCAGATTCAAACAAGAACATCTTACTTTGCCTTTTGGAGTTTTATTATAGACTCAAAAGTTCCTCACCTAATTTTAAATTCCTATCCCCCCACTGTCAGGTCTGTACCTCTGCCTTAGAACACCTGGGTCTCCCATACCAGGAGGTGAAGGGAACCTCAGAATCAGTGTGACTGAGTTTGTGAATAAAGAGAAGATCAGGCGCCTGGGTGGCTCAGTGGGTTAAGCCGCTGCCTTCGGCTCAGGTCATGATCTCAGGGTCCTGGGATCGAGTCCCGCATCGGGCTCTCTGCTCCGCAGGGAGCCTGCTTCCCTCTCTCTCTCTCTCTCTCTCTGCCTGCCTCTCCATCTACTTGTGATTTCTCTCTGTCAAATAAATAAATAAAATCTTAAAAAAAAAAAAAGAGAGAGAAGATCAAAAGATGTTGACAGTGGGTACTGATGCCTGGCCTCTAGATTCTCTGGGACCATTTCTAAAAACTTGGAAGAATCAGAGACACCTGGCTAACTTAGTTGGAAGAGAGTGGAACTCTTGATCTTGGGGGAGGTGTCAAGGTTTGAGCCCCACGTTGGGTGTAGAGGTTACTAAGATAAATAAATAAACTAAAACACACACACACACACACACAAGGTGTGTGTACGCACGCACCTTGAAAGAATTGTATTTTTCTAAGAATGAAATCTTATACCTATTAAAGCTGATGGTGTTTGGAATTAAGATTTATTGGAGAATTTCAAATTCTCCTGAGATAATAATAAAATCACCTCCTGTTTTTGGACATTTCTTCTCTGACTTCTCCATCATTTGCAGTATCCCTTGAGGTCTGTTTCTGCCAAGTATACATGCAAAATATCCCATGCCTTAATTAAAGAGATTTCCTAAAGACATTCCTACCAAAAAATAAAAAAAAAAAGAAAGAAAGAAAAAGAAAAGAAAAAGAAAGAACGAAAGAAAATCTTTTACAAGCCATTGTTTTATATTTTTGTTTAGCTCTTACTGCTCTTTAACCAGAGTTCCTACTGAATCCCAGTTCTCTGACCCATTTGCAGAAGGGCCACCAAATAAATTCTTGTATTGGTCCTAAGGGCTGTGTGGTGATATAGCATAGAAAAAGCATAGAAAAGTTGCATACCATGACATTCTACATTTAGTGTAAAACAGCAGAGGCATTTGCCTGAAAGTGAAAAGCAAATGACAATTTTGAACCTATATTGCTAAGCCTTATTTGGTGTATCCAAACAACGGGCTGAAAATCTGCCGGCTTCAGGGCCACGTATTCAAATTAGATCCCTGGTGATCCATCCAAATCATGTGTGTGGTCTGCGTACCTGTGTGTACAAAAGCCAGGGGGTTTGTGGTCCCAATCATGTGTGAGGCTTTGAGATCTCCAGACAGACCGTGATAAGGACGTGTGCAGAAGAAAAGATGCTTTTGGGCTAAAGGTTGGAGGAAACGGAAAATAAACACTGATAGAAACTAATGCGCATGTCCTATTTAAAAATACACAAATGTATTTTTCTGATAAATAGAGTCACACAGAGAGAGCATCCAGAAGTCAAAGGTAGTCAGATTGTTGTCAAAGTTGTCCAGGGGAATGAACCGCCCCACCTACAACGGGAAGCAGTAGCAGGTGCTGGAAACAGGATCAAGGGTACCAAAAAGAGACATGAATTATACAAATTCATCCTGAGGTGGATGAAGAAACCATGTTTGGCACAAGGGTGTCCTCTGGAGGGAGTTCTGTGTCTGAGCTCCTCTACAGCCCACCCATGAGAATGAAGCTTAAATCTTTGGGGGTGAGCAGCCATGGGTGATGGAGGGGAGAAGGCAGGGTAGAGAGCGATCTCCATAAGTCACTAAACAAACCTTAAAAAAAAAAAAAAACCCACCTCCTCATTATTATTATGATTTCCATCCGGGTTCTTCATTAGAAAGAAAAGAGCTGTACTCAGGAGCCAAATCTGAAATGATGAAAATCCTTGGAGAGAAAGAAGGGAGAAAGATTGAGCCGTTCACCCTTTTATTACTGTTATGATTACTCTTTATTACTTAGCACTTACGCGGTACTTTATTTTTTCCAAGTGCTTTACAATCCTTAATTACTTAATCTTGCAATATATTTAGAAAGGCACTTGAATTTATTCGACGCTGCTATTCAAAACCTATTTTGCCCCATTTTCAGCCCCCACTCGTGGAGATACAGTGTCTCCCTGCTGGGGAGCAAGGTGTGGAAAGGAGTGGCCCACAGAAAACTCCCGAAGAAAAATGGAGGGGGAGGAAGGAGAGGAGAAACCAGCCTGTGGTACAATAACAATAATCGGCCACGACTACGACTCTCCTTCTCTTCGGCATTCTATGCCAATCCGGCGCCTTTCAGATTTGTAAATAATCAGTAATTTATAAAATGCAATAAATATATATTATGCATAGCATACACACAACAGATTTTTCTGACTGAATTATGTTGCTTGTCATGCAAATAGGTAATCCCGAACCAATTAAAAAACAAAGGCACGTTGTAATGGAGTAATGGAAGTTTCTGGATGCCAGCTCCTAGGCACAGGGTCCTTACAGACAGAGAAGAAAAAGAAAAAGAAACACGGAGAACAATATCATCATTCTATCAGCGGTTAACTTGAGTCTACTTATGCATGATCAAAGACTGCAAATATAGTTTAAACAGCATGAAATAATCGCCGGGTTTACAATATGAAATGATTTTTAAAAGCAAGACCGACAACAATCCCGGTGCCACTATGTTCGGCGACTAAAGACTAATTTTGTGATGCACAGCCAAGCTGAGGTAGTGGTAGGGAAATTAGGGTTAAGAGGCTAACCTCCCTCCCGGGTTCCCTTTGAAGATTTCTATATTCTGGGGGAGAGGGTAATGAAAATATTTTACCTCCCCTATTGCAATTAGGTCAGTGGGCCAAAGAAAAAAAACTGCTCACACCACCACACGCCAATGTAATTGCAATCCCCAAAGAGGAAAAAGGGACAGGATTCAGCAAATAATGAATGCTTCTGGAAGGGCCGGTCCAACGGCGGTGGGTACCGCTCCTCTTCCAGCTCCGGCGTTTTGACCAGGGAGCGGGAGACTAAAAGAAGCAGGTCTCCCTCCCTGAGTGTTAAGCTTCTCACACCTGCCAAGCTTCCACACCAACTGGGAGCACGAGTCAACCGAAACAACCCATGGCTGGAGCTGGGAGACGAGGGCTGGTGCTCATCAAGGCGGAAGGGGTGACCCTTGTGTCTCCGCTGCCGGACACTCCTGAGGAAGGACGGACGGAAAGCCGGAGCGGGGAACGGCAGCCATCTGTCTGGTCGCTTCGCTGTGCCTGTGTCTCTAATTTCATTTCTGACCCTGATGAGGCAAAGGAGCGGTGTACCGAAAATTTAGAAACCAGAAACTTAATAAAACGGCGCTAAACATGACAGCGTTCATGAAAAAGATTAATTACTAGGAGTAAGGGGGCCCGATGCCAGGAATTTATAGGATTGCTACAAATACGGTGCCCTGCTGGGCTGCTAGGCCCATAAAATGCGACCCTAATCTTCGGGCCCATTGTTGTTTTTGCAGAAACAACAGGCTTCAGCCAAGACAACAAAAGGGTCTATAATAGAGTTTCAGTAGGGGGAGAAAAATCACCATAGCCATGGAAAATAAACACCTTTAGAGAATCTGTTTGTGAATACCTACCCGGGCCTTCCCTCAAGCCCATGTCTACAGAGCGAAGGCGCCATTGTCCTGTTTATCTCCGAGCCCAGCTGAAGCAAAGGGGGGGACCAATTAGGAAGAAGAAATGGGGCCACGAACTGCACACAGCCCCTCGTTCTGACCGGCCGTGGACAGATAGTTTGTTCTTTAATTGGGAAATAATCCAGGCGCCTTCTTAAAGAAGGCAAGTGCTCTCGCAGACACCCGGGAAGACCTCCGCCTACAGTCACTATTTTAGTTCTTTGCAAACGTTCCTTAACCTCCTTCTCCCTCTTATGGTTTTCCTGATGCATCTTGCCCACCTCTCATAATTGATGTGTCTGACATTCAGAAACACTTTGCGAAACCACAAATTAGTCATGGCAGGAACAAGAAAAGAAGCTCAACTCGACAATTGGATTACACTAACCAATCGGGCCGGCGTCTGCCTGTGTTTGCCCTCGCCACGTTGACAGTAAAGAGAAAGACAACTCTCCCGAATGGTAATTTGAGGTTTCCACGACATTCATGTTTAAAAATCACACACATTTTCTGGGGACCGACCGAAGGGAAAACACTGCATTTTTCTACGTTTGCGTGTCTGTAATGTCTTTGAAAAGTGTGAAGGGCCATATGTAATCATGCCTCCCCTAAGTGCAACCCACCCTCGCACAGAAATTATCTTGATGTTCTAAATCATTCAGAGGGTTCGTTTATAACATATGGTGTCTGTTTCACACACGAACAGTGACTTTTTAATTTGAAGTCAGCCACAGTCCTAAATCCTCAGTGTCTCCGGGATTAATTATGGGCACTAGACAGCAATAGCAATCCTCTCTTCGTGATAAGCTGCGTGGAGGAGTTGGCACGAGGAGAAAATGGGCCTTTCAGGGTTAGCAGATAACCAGAGTGCGTGTGCACACACACACACGTGTGCACGCGCATACACACACATCTTTCATGATGCCCATTTGAAATAGTCATGGCAAAATGGCCCCCATTCTTAGAGCACCTTAAGAAAATACCCTTCGGGTGAGAAATGCCAACCTTAAATGTTTTCTAAGTCTTCCTCTCTGAAGAATGGTTGAAAGAACCACATATTTCTGCCTCTACAGTGACTTAGCAATTGCTAAACAAACAAATAAAATAATAAAGTAAAATGAAATATAAATGAATGAAAAAACCCTATGGTCCCAATGGTCAGCAGCTTCCCAGCCTCACAATCAGGAATCTGCAGGAGCATGGGCTCTCTGGGCCCAGGACACACTGCCTCTCACCATGGATAAGAAGAATCTCAGTCTTATCCACAGACGAACAGAGCAGCCGCAGTTTCACGGACCACGTGTCTACCTGTACTCCCTGCAGTGTATGACCTAAAGTGGAGTTCCTAATCACCATCGTTCATGCAGACCTGCTCACATAGTAAGATGTTCAAACCACTGTATTGTTTCAGCAATGTGTTCTACCTGCTCATCACCTGTTTCTAAAGACCGAGGAAGGGGATCAAGGAATCAACTGAGATGCTCTCCAGCCTTGTGTTTAAAAATCTAAGATGTTTTACTGAAGCAGGTGGACTGTGTTTGGGGTACCTTGTGTAGGCCCTTGAGAACTCAAACACCTACAATGTGCCAGGCACTGTACAGGGGTGGAGGGAGCAATGGTGTGCAAACACAGAGGGGTTCTGCCTTTAGGAGAGATGGGGTGCATAAGCGAAAAGAAATCATGTCGTTCCAGGGACTGAGGAAAGCTTCCTTGAGGAAGTGACATTTGGGCTGAAATCTTAAGGAAGAGTAGGAATTAGCTGGGGAAATTGGCAGTCGGCTCACTGTAAGCAAAGAGCACAGCATGAGCAAAGGTCCTGAGGTGGGTGATGGCATATTCTTTTAAGGGACCAAAAGAAGCCTGGTGGCTGGCAGTGACGGGTGCCTGGTGCTGAAGGAGGTGACAGAGGTAGACAGCGGTTCCACTGCAGGGTCGTCTTGTGTAATTACAGAAACCCAGAGTCTTTCTTCTTAGTATGTCTGTTGCTCTTATAGAGTCTTTTCAATTGCATTGTGAACAAATAAGAATATGGGATCTCAGTTGGGAAACACTTCAAGATTTAACAACACTGAAGTACTCACAAATAACATAGAATATAGAAACCTAGGGTGTAGAGTGTGAGCTGTTCAAACATCCAACTCCTGTTTTGAAATGTACAACATAGTCTAAAGGCATAACCATCCAAGAAATGCAGGGCAATTGCCAAAATGTTCTCCTTGTGTTTAGAGCAGGTTAGTCTCTGAGTTAGGAGCCTCACTGACATGCAGGTGAATGAACCCCTTTTTTATAATTCACCTATAAACAGAATTTTGGTCTTTTATGGATAAAGCATTGATTCTATCATAGTTCAGAATTTGTTTTTCTGTGTCTTCTTCTAAAACTATCCAAGATATGGCACCTAGCTAGCTCTCTCGGTAGAGCACACAGTGGTGAGTTCAAGTCCCACGTTGGGCATAGAGCTCACTTAGCATAAACAAGCGAGCAAGCAAACAAACAAAACTGTCCAAGAGATTTAAGTTAAATATTAGCACTGAGATACTGCCTTACTGAACACAGCCAAGTCCTGAAAAATAGACAGACAGCCCCAAAATGTCAGCCAGTGCTATTATGAGATTGAATCTTTTTGCAAATGTGGACAAAAGAATTGACCTAAGTGCAGATACACAATTACAACAGAAATAGTTTTAGGCCATTGGAAAGTGGACTCCGGGAAAGGCAATGCCAGGGAGACTCATAAACAGGGATGGGTGGACTATCACACTTGACTCAAACATTTCTAAAGAAAACATCTTTGTTTTCCTTAGCCTTCTCACATATGGACATTATTGATAGACAAGACAGTATGCAGCATTCAATTTTGCCATTTTCCAATTTTTTTTAAAGATTTTATTTATTTATTTGACAGATGGAGATCACAAGTAGGCAAAGAAGCAGGCAGAGAGAGAAGAGGAAGAAGGCAGAGAGAGAGAGGAGGAAGCAGACTCCCCACTGAGCAGTGAGCCCTATGCGGGGCTTGATCCCAGGATGCTGGGATCATGATCTGAGCTGAAGGCAGAGGCTTCAACCCACTGAGCCACCCAGGAGCCCCCACCATTTCCCAATAATTAAGTAGCCTCCAATGTATTGACTTTTCAGTGAAGGTATTGACCCTCCAGTTCTTTCTGCAGTCTGGGACCTTGTCTCCCACTGTTGACTCCTATAGCTTAGTAATGGAGATGGAGTCAGGATTTTATTTTATTTTTAAAAGATTTTATTTATTTATTTGACAGAGAGAGAGGTCGCAAGTGGGCAGAGAGGCAGGCAGAGAGAGAGAGAGGGGGAAGCAGGCTCCCCACCGAGCAGAGAGCCTGACGTGGAGCTTGACATGAGGAGCCTGAGATCATGAACTGAGAAGAAGGCAGAGGCTTAACCCACTGAGCCACCCAGGTGCCCCAGAGTCAGGATTTTAAATGAATTCCTAAGAAGGCTATTCTACATTCTCTTCTTTCTGACTCAGTCCCTTCTCATTAAAAAAAGAAAAGAAAGTGTTTTGCTTTGTTTTTATTTTTGTTTTCCTGAGGCAAATACTGCTTTTGCATAATGGCGGTGTCCATTTCTTTGTCTACTTTGTCTACTACCTCTCTCTTCCGTCCTCTCTTCAGCACAGGCTGCCTTAGCAACACATCAATCTCCGGGCTTTGTTTTCTGAAGTTCCTCGTGATTCTCAGCACCTTTTACCTCAAGAGTAGTGCTTGAGTTTTAGGAACAGAAACTGAAACATGAGGAACACTGTCCCGCTTCAGTTGTTAAAGAACAACTCTCCCGACAAAACCACTCCATTTATCCGGAAGCCATATTTGCAGCCTATTAATTACAGAGCTCCACAGGCTACTGGCATTCTGGACACTTGGCTTTTCATTAGCACTTTCAGCAGAAAAAGAACAAAAATGACCAGAAGGTTGAAATTCTCATAAAACAGCCTTGGGTCCTCCCCTGAGTATTCAGGATCTCATAATTTTGGAAAGGGCTTTAGGGACCACCCAGCCCATCTCAGATATGAGGAAACAGGCTCAGGACCACATGCAAATCCCTGGGACACTGACTGACGTCATAGCAGTGAGGAGATAGGACCACCGCAGCAGTCTCCCATGTCTTCTACTTCAGGCCAGATTCTTTTGGAACAGGAGGGAACAGTTTGAGGTTCTAGTTCTGTCTTCGTTTTCTCCCCACATTGCACTCTTAGGGAAGTCACAGAGCTTTTCTGAAGCCCAAGATGGTAAAAACTGCCTTCCCTATCTCACAGAGTTACTATACAAGAAGTTACTTTAAAATCTATAAGGAGGGAGGGCCCTGGGTTCAAGTCCTGCATCGGGTTCCCTGCTCAACCGGGAGTCTGTTTCCACCTTCGTGCTCTCTCTTACTTTCTTTCCCCCTCAAACAAGTAAGTAAAATCGTTTTTTTTTTTGTTGTTGTTGTTTGTTTGGTTTTTTAATAAAATAGGGATTCCTGGGTGGCTTAGTTGGTTAAGCAGCTGCCTTCGGCTCAGGTCATGATCGCAGCGTCCTGGGATCGAGTCCCATATTGGCTCCTTGCTTGGCAGGGAGCCTGCTTCTCCCTCTGCCTCTGCCTGCTACCCCCTCCGCCTGCGCTCACTCTCCCTCTATCTCTCATTCTGACATATAAATAAATAAAATCTTTAAAAATAATAATAAATAAAAATAAAAAATAAAATAAAATCTATAAGGAGCTGGTGTTGTGGTATTTATTTTTGAGGGCAGCAAAAAATGTATTTGAAACACCATAATGAAGGATTTTTGGTTCCTGACAAGATGGCAAACAACTCAGGATCTTAGCTTCCAGCCTTAAACCTTAAGCCCTGGAGGCTCCACTGAAGTAGCACTAGGACCGATGGATCCAGAGCTTACAGACCTGGTCAGTGCTGGGAATGGAGGAAGGCAAAGCAGACAGGGCAGATGTCCCAGACATACAACAGGACAGGGAGGGAGCCCATTCCTGCTGTGAGCTTTTTCTCCCCCAAAGTGCCCCAACGTGCCCAATGCACAAGTCATCCCTCCTCAGGGTAGAATACTATCATTGCCATGGGACACCTGGGTGGCTCAGTCAGTTAAGTGTATGCCTTCTGCTCAGGTCATGATCCTGGGGTCCTGAGATGGAGTTTCGCATGGGGGGAGGTGTCCCTGCTCAGAAGGGGGTCTGCTTCTCCCTCTGACCTTCCCCTTATCATGCTCACTCTCTCTCATTCTCTCTTGCTCTCATAAAATAAATAAAATCTTAAAAAAAAAAAAAAAAAAAAAAGAACAAAGAGGGAAGAACATGATTCAGTCTTCCAGAGAGTCAGGCACACAATAAAGCCCTGGTGACAATAATTGTTGCTTTTCCCAAGAAAGGTGTGTAGATACAGGAGTCATCCAATGATTCAGAATAGAATGAATATGTATGGAGTACAATTATGTATAGATATGTGATATTTCTCTTATATAACAAGAACTTTGTACAAAGAAAAATGTCCTCAAAACTCAGTGAAGAAAAGACGGTTATTTAGACTGATTCAGAGTTGGAAAGCTGATTAACTATATGAAAAAAAAATAAAACTTTGCCCTCTACCTAAAAATATGAACTTCAGAGAGAATTAGAGATATCAATGGGAAAAATAAAACTGAAAACTAATATAGGAAAAATGTTAAAGAGTATCTTTATAAACTTCGGCTTGTGTGCCCTCTCTCTCTCTCTCTCTCTCAAATAAATAAATAATTTTTTTGTTTTTAAAGGGAAAGATACTTGTCCTAAGAAAAGCCAAGGAGACATTAATTTCTAAACTACACAAAGGACTCCTGCAGATCAGTAAGAAAAAGCCATGAGGGACCCCTGGGTGGCTCAGTCAGTTAAGTGCTGGACTCTAGGTTTCGGCACAGGTTGTGAGCTCAGGCTGGCAAGATCGAGCTCCATGCTCAGCAGGGAATCTGCTTGAGATTCCTTCTCCCGCCGCTCTCGCTCTGACCCTCCCGCTTTGTTCTTCCTCCCACCTCACATGTGTGCTTTCTCTAAAATAAGTAAATAAAACCTAAAAAAAAAAAAAAAAAAAAAAAAAAGAACCATGAAGTCCAATAGGAAAACGGTCTAAAGATACAAATATTCCATTCATAGTAAAAGAAAAAGAAAGAGCAAACAGATACACTGAAAGATGGGCCACAATAACCAGAGCTCTGTAAATTACAGCAACACTAAAATAACTTTATGTCCACCAGATTGGTACCAAATGGAAAATTCCGACAATGTCAGGTGTTGGAGACTATTTGGGGAATGAGGAGCCCTTGAACACTGTTGCTGGTTGTGCAGACCTTAGGACAGCCGTGTTACAAAGAATCGGACACTATTTATAGTGTATACCTGAGAGAAATTCTCATACAAATTCCAAAGTGATCCTGCACCAAGCTGTTCATGGCACATTTTCATTCCAGTGGAGATTTCAAACAAAGTAGAGGCATGTGACATAATATTACAGGGAAGTCAGAAGCAATGAACCATATGGACCTAGAGCAGAAAGGACAGAACTTGAAGATAGTGTGGAGGGAAACATTACAACTGGAATGATATCCATAGGACAGTATCACTTATTTCTATTAAAATCATACATATTTTTAAAAAAATGCACACTGCACCTCTTCCAAGGATCCACGCATATCCAAGGAAATACATGATCTGTGTTAGAGAAGGTACCTGTGGAGGGTGAGGACACAGGGGAACGCAGGTGGGGGAGATGACTGTGTGACCCACCAAAGAGTATGATCAACTCAACTCTGCCCACCTGAGGTTAAAAATAAAATCCCTTGGAGGTTCCTGGGTGGCTCAGTCAGTTTGATGTCTGACTCTTGATTTCAGCTCAGGTCATGCTCTCAGGGTGGTGAGATCGAGCCCCACCTCTGGCTCCGTGCTCCTCGGGAGTCTGCTGGAGATGGTCTCCCTCTCCTTCTGCCCCTCTCCCTGCTCACATGTGCTCTCTCTCTCTCTCTAGAGTAAATAAGTCTTTAAAAAAAAAAACTCCCTCTAAAACATAAATAAAATAAAATAAAATAAAATCCTTCTAGTGGAAAAGTTTAATGAACATTATTTTTTAATATGGTAAGACCAACAGCAAGGTAAGGCTCAATGTAAACATTAAATAAAATGGTCACTCTGAACTTCATCTAGAAGCTATCTCAAGGACAAACCACTCCTACTGCCTTATGAATTTATCATCATCAAGGGAGTGATCCTAAATGTTAAGCAGTTCTTTACGGAGTCTGTCTGACTGGTAAAGGGGAATGTTGCATCTCAGAAACAACGCGCAACACATTCTGTTAACAGGTGAAATAAAAGCTTGTGTCTGGGGCGCCTGGGTGGCTCAGTTGGCTGAGCGCCCTACTCTTGGCTCCCGCTCATGTCGTGATGTCGTGGGTTGTGGGATCCAGTGGAGTTGGCCTCCCCACTCAGCAGGGAGTCTTCTTGGAGATTCTCTCCCTCTGCCCCTCCCCATACTTGCACACTTGCTCAAGTGCTCTCTCTCCCTCTTTCTCTCTCTCAAATAAATAAAATAAATCTTAAAACAAAAACAAAAACAAAAACATCTCAGCATGCCTGGGTGGCTCAGTTGGCTCAGTGTCTGCCTTTGGCTCAGGTTGTGATCCCTGGGTCCTGGGATCTAGTCCCACAACTGGGAGGGGGAGGTTAGGACTCCCTGCTCATGGAGGGGGGGGAGCCGGCTTCTCCCTCTCCCTCTGCCCTTCCCCACCCCCACTTCTCATGCTCTCTCTCTCTCAAATAAACATATAATATCTTTAAAATAATATCTTTAAAAAAATAAAAATAAAAAACTTAGGTCTGTTCTTCAGAGCTGGTTTCAGAGAAAGCCAGTGGGACAGTGACAGAGTCGTTTGGGGAAGCGACTAAATGCCCTTCCCTGACAACGCCCACTCCACAAGATCCCACAAGTCTGTACCAGGGACCATTCTAAAGTCCTAAAATGTTAGAGTCCAAAATATGGGCATCTGTCTCTATTTGCTTAATTTCGAATTTTGCTATTAGCCTCCCTACAATGTTTACATGAAGTGTTGTTTGAAATGTACTTTCCATTCCAGCGACTCAATGCTATTTTCATAGAGCTGCTCAATCTATAAATACTACACAACTGGACTTCAAAAGGACTTCGTTTCCAAAGGAATTTTGTGATTCATGTGACACGGCCCCTAGATCGACAGCAGGGACTGGAAATGAATTACAGGTCTGGAAGTTCTGCCTCTTTTACTTCTGAAGTCAGTTGCATGGCGTTGGGTGGTGTCGAACCGGTGAACCGGTGGCTGTTGATCTCTGAACAGCCTTCACTCCGCTCTCCCTCCAGCCCTGCACGGACTGTCACCAGTGCATTACTAATTGAACATGATGGGCACTAGGTTGATTAAAGGGAAAATTGCATTCTACTTATCAAACGCTGATTAGCATAAGAAGCACATGTGCTTGCTTTCTCTTGCCCTATTCAATAAACATTTCATTAAAAAAATGAATTCTGTCACTTGGGAGATGGGGCTCTAACTCCTAAACTTTTTACTCTGCAGGTAAGATTCAGAGGAACTGGATACGTAAGCCTTAGTGTGTATGTTGCCATGTTTATTTGAAAAATTTGCCAAGCAGATCTTGGCCAATATTTCCCTTTTAAAAATAGGGGAAGTAAGAAAGGCAAATTAGGTGAGGTCTTGGCCCCAGGATGTGACAAGCAGCTGACCCAGGCCCCCTGGGCAAGAGACCGGAGCCCTCCAGCGGAGAGACACCAGGAGCTCAGGCTGCCCGCTCTCCGAAGAAGTTCCACAGCCAGGTGGCAAAAGGGCTAGCAGAGTCTGGCCCCTGCTTCAGCTGCCTGACCCATCCCGGACTGGTCTCCCATCACAGCCGTTGCAACTCTCCCAAGCAGCCATATGTGTCTCCATCCTACCTACCTCTTCCCTCCCCCCAAAAAGGTAGAGGAGTGGATGTGTAAGGGAAATAAAGGGAGTAAAGAATTGACTTTCCCCTCTGTTGTAGCTGATACCCCTTGGTGTGTCTGCCAGCTCACTATGGCTCTGTCAGTTCTGGAAACAGCAGGCCCACCTTGCCCATCAACATGGTAATGGCTTACACTCCATGACCCATCTGGATCTTCTTTGATGGGATTGGGTTGGGGGATGGGGGTGAGGGGCAGTTACCCACTCAAGCCAGGCCAATGACTTCCTTCCTCAGGTTCTGGAACTAGGTCAGAGAGGCAGCAAGTTCCATTAGTACCTGGAATCACAGCAGGTACGCCATTGTCTACCACACGACCATAAAGCTAGAACTGGCCAAAGAGAAAGCAAGCAAGAAAGGAATGCAGTAAAAATACCCAGAAAAGAAAAATAGAAAACCCAGAGGCATTGCACGTTAGGTCCAAAAACGTCTCCAGCATGCATGCTGAAAGAAATGGGTCTGAAAGTAAGTCTGAGAGAAAACCCCTGGGTCCTCAAATATTCTTCCCACTTTTGCTTACACCGGTCTGACTTTCTTTTCGAGCAACGATGGAGTCTTGACTAATTAATGTAACATTTTTCTTTCCAGCAGTTCAAAGTGACTGAAAGAGAGCCCCAGGATTCATCAATATCCATGAGAAGCGAGTGCCAAGACGTCCACAAAAGTTTGGAAGATGGAAAGCAGATGGCCCGGCAGTAAGTGACTCAGCAAAGCAGAGAAAGTACGGTCCTCGGCACCTGCAGAAGGGGAAGGCCAAAAACAAAACAAAACAAAACAAAAGCAAGTGGCTATTTGCCACAGAACCCAAGAAGAGGTCAGGATTTAGAAGCAGCAGATATTATTAAAGAGTAAAGTAGTGGTGGAGCTTTTACACCGAAAAATTTGGTCCTGCATGGGACTGCTCACACAAGAGCCCACTGACCAGCCCTCCCTCAGACCAGGAAAAAATAGGATAGCTCTTCTCTTAAGAACTAGAACCAGGGTGGGGCTCTGACCATGGGCATGAGCTCACGGAGCAAGGAAGAAGGCAATGCTGCACTGAAAGACAGAGGAGATGACTGACAGCTTCTATGCTGAATCAGAGCCCCCAGCCCCCTTTTCTTGCTCTCCCAGAATTATTCTTAATATGTTAAATATAGCCAGTATAGCACAAACCACAACCAACCGGAATGAACACTGGCTTTGGCATTGAGGTCTTGTAGGCTTTAACCATATAGTTGTTGTTTGTGGGTAAAGTAAGGGGTAGTCTGGGAGCTGAGGGCAGTGGCTATATCCCACCAGTAATAAGAGTTCTGATATTTTAACAGCCAAGATGGGCGCACTAACGTGACCAGCTGAACAGCAGAAGTACTGGAAAATTCTTCTCTGGTGAAACTGAATTTTTCTCTGGTGAAAAATACTGTAAGACTTAGGGTGCCCAAATATAAAAACCAGGTCACGGCCAATGATTCTGCAGTAGGATGCCTGTCATGTCTAATCATCCAACAGGCAACAAAACTCTGCCTGTGCACACAGAGCTTCCAACTGGCTTTTCGTACCTCGGGTTTAAATGGGAATGGACACACCAGGATCACCCCCTTTTTAAGGGAAGCCTCTGCTATTAAAGACGGAGACCGAACGAAGGAAGTACAGGATGGAGGGGAAACAGATGAAGCAGGGAAGCGGGGGTTAAGGAAAAAAAAACCTCCCAGTTACAGAATTAATATCTTTAGAGGGCTAAGAAATCGCAACCAGAGACCAAAAACAACCCAAACCTCATAGAGGCCATTCATTTTTTCAACTATGTAGCACCCTGTTTTAGTGATGCCTTCCTATTTTCTGCCCTCCCGCCACCCCCACAGCTACAGTCGGGAAGGCACGCTCATCACCTCTCAGCGGAACATAAAAGACTGACTTCTACTTCCTCTTCTCCTCTCTAGCAGGGCTCTTCTATAATCCACCATTTGCATTTAGAATGTAAACTCCTAGGATCTGTGGAATTTCTACTACCCAGAGAAAAGAGCCCAGAAACCTTGGCCTCTGCACACACAGACCCCAGCTCAGTGATACGAAAGCCCTGGGCAGCCCCCTCAGTGAACTGACATTTCACAGCTTTGAGTCTGAGTTCCTTCTGCCTGAAATCACCCTCCTAACCTTGTCCATGTTGAGAGACAGCTCCTCTCCGGTCACCCTAACACCAGGCAGCATTGAACCTGCCCCCCTCACTGCCACCGTACCATGGACATTGTGCTCTGCCCTTGCATGTGTACAGACGGAAGTAGGAATGGGCACAGTTAAAATCCTACGCAGCCTAGAACACAGGATGGAAGCCGGGCAGAAGAGAGCCTGTGAGACCTTGGAACAAGGTCTTGGAACAAAATATTTTGGTTTAAATATGGCAGAGAATAAAAGCTGTTTTTAAAATGGTTTGTTGGGGGGGCGCCTGGGTAGCTCAGTCAAGTAAGCATGGCCCTCTGTTCAGGTCATGATCAGGCTCCCTGCTCAGCGGGGAGTCTGCTTCTCCCTCTCCCTCTGCCCCTCCCCTACTTGTGTTCTCTCTCACTCACTCTCTCTCAAATAAATAAATAAAATCTTTAAAAAAAAATTGTTTGTGGGGCACCTGGGTGGCTCAGTGGGTTAAGCCTCTGCCTTCAGCTCAGGTCATGCTCCCAGGGTCCTAGGATTGAGCCCCGCATCAGGCTCCCTGCTCAGTGGGGAGCCTGCTTCCTCCTCTCTCTCTCTCTGCCTGCCTCTCTGCCTTCTTGTGATCTCTGTCAAATAAATAAATAAAATCTTTAAAAAATAATAATTCTAATAATAAAATAAAATAAATGGTTTGTGGCTTTTAAGTAATTATAGCTTTGAGTTAGACCAATGAATCTGTCAGGAAGCCTGGTGTAGACCCAAAGAAGCAAAGCATGGAAAGAGTAATACGTATGAACCCTGAGTATGTACGAGATACATCACATGTAATATCTTAGGTGAGACTCCTTTCCATCTGATGAGGCAGGAATCATTACCCCCATTTTGGAGGCAAAGGAACTGAGACTTCAAGAAGTCATGTAACTTACCAAAGATCACAGCAAATAAAGTGAATTTGAATCCAGATCTGACTCACTGTGAAGACTGTATTCTTTTAACTCTTTATTCTAACTGTATTCAATAACTCTGATTGGTATAGAAATCTAGGGCATTTCCATACTTCACCAAAAATATTATGACCAGCCTCCAAAATAAACACCATTTAAGTTCATTTCTAGAGCTAAGCCCTGGTTTATTTCATTTACGAGTAAGCAAGAGAACACATGGCATGATATCAACAATTCATGTCTAACTTCTTTGGCTTTAATTTACCCAACTATAAACAAATGGACTAATACTGATTACTTCCTAGAGTTACTATGGTCGACTAATGAGTTAGTGAATTGAAAGTACTTAGCCAGTACTTGATACATACCAAACTTGATAAATATCAGCTACTGTCATTACATTTGTTTTACTAACTTAATAATCCCATTCATGTCATAACTCTAATCACTTAAATGTCTCTTTTATGAGAGACTAGAATGGTGGTAACCAGGGGCTGGGGGCTGAGGCTGTGAGGGCACTAGGAAAAAGTTGGTCCAAGGGTACAAATGTCCAGTTGTAAGATGAATAAGTTGTAGGGATATAATGTACAGCATGGTGATTATAGTTAATTATACTATAGTACACATTTGAAAGTTGGTAAGGAAGTAGATCTTAAGTGTTCTTACCACAAAAAAAGGAATGGCAACTATGTGATGTGATACAGATGTTAGCTAATATATGCTGATAATCATTTTACAATATACAAGTGCAATATCAACCCTGCTCTACACCTTAAATTTATAGTGTTGTACGTAAATTATAGCAAATAAAGCCAGATAATAAAATAAAAGAAACACGAAATAAAATGCTTCTCTTCAGGATACACAATGCCTCACACATCTTGCATTAGATATAAGAATTACTTTGCAAGTTAACACTTTGAAATTATGGGCAACATGTGAGTCTTCTTTATACCCTCTAATTTAAATAGCTGTGCTATAGTCACATATATTTAAATGACTCGCTAGAAATTAGAGCAACCCTTTCCACCACGGTGATTTTCTAAGACATCCCACGAAATATAAAATCAGACGCATCACGAGGCACTGCTTTTGAACTTCTTATAAGCCCAAAAGGTACCATAACTTGTTTACTTGACAGCTCAGCCATTAATTTCAAAAAGGCTAAAACGAATAACCACCCAGGTTACAGTTGCCTTGCAGGAATCCCTCTGCTATAATCTCATAGTTTTTTCACCTAATTAATTTCCCCTTTCCTTGCACCAGAGTTTCATGAGTGTATCTTGTTTGGAGGAGATTAAGAGTCACACGCTTCATTAGCAAGGTGTAAATTATCAGCGAGGCCCTCTCCATCCACCTGCTTAATCGGGTTAATGAAGCACCCTCTGCAGGGCCTTCCTAGCGCCGCCCTCTCCGTGCTCTCCGCAGGTTTTACCTCCCTTGGGTGCTGGAAAAACAGGGAAGTGTTTAAAGGTGCTACTGGCCTGCTCTGTTTCCAACCAGGGAAACCTCGACTCTCAAATTCAGCTTCGCTTTGGTCATTTGAAAGACAAAAATGATGCTTGGGAAAAAAAGATTACCAACAGGTGTTTTTGCTTTTTGCCTTCCTGTCTCCTGCTCTTTCAGAGAGCTGGCCCCGAGTGGGGCTTGTGTCCACGCTCGAGGTTGGGGTCGTGACCGCCCATCTAATAGAGAGTCCTAATCTCCTTTCGGGCCTCTTGAATGTCAGAGCAAATGTCAGGGAGGTAATCTTCATCACAGTTTCTTCTGACGATCTCTGCTTTTGAGATCATCAGGGTGGCTTTTCTTTTTCATCACTGCTAAGTTCTTGGGTGTTGACTTAAAATCCCGGCCAAGAAATTTTTTAAAAATGTGATACCTCGTGGTTAGCTGTGTTTAAGCTGGTCATTTCTACAATCTCCTTCCTCGTAAAGGAATGTTCGTGGTGGCTCTTCAAGCCTCCTGGGGAATCTATAAGCTTACTTGGAGTGTGCTGATCCTAGACCTATAAAGACAAAACGAGAGAACTACACACGGCTAAGGTAAACATTTACTGGGACACTCTTAAATCTGCTTTGGCTCTACTCTCCTCTGTCCTCTGTCCTCTGGGAGTAGAGCTAGGGGCCCTGTGCTCTCCTCATGTCTGCACATAGCAGAGCAGGAATGAACCCTTGGGTCCCCTCTCTGGCATCCCTCTAGGCCAAATTTTCAATGAACTTAAAATTAATTAGAGGTCAAATTTGGATGTCAGTAACTATCTCGGGAATTTTGTCAGAGAAAGAAGCCCATTGTGCTTAAATCCCTTGGCCATATGAATTAAATCTCTTCTTAGAATTCACCATTATCAGATCACCGAATTGCCCATCCCTGATGGCCGCCGATAAGAAAATGCTCCAGGCCCCTTCCTGGCTTTCTGAAACTCCCTGAAGTGTAAGACAACATGCATGGAGGAGAAAAAAAAAAAATCCTTTACTAGATCAAGTTCTCTTTCACCATCTGTATATACTTTGATTCAAAGTGAGTGGGGTTGGGGGTGGGAGAGGAATAAAGATATAAGTAGAAGGGGTACGGGAACTACATTCAACGTGGATGCTTGGTTTGGGTATTCAGGTGGAAACTACCCAGTACAGGTGTGCTAAAGGCTTTAGTTTCTACTATAATATTTATACTCTTCAGTTGATGCAACCTTCCGCACATTGAAATTTGAGCTTATAAGACCATATCTCGTATGGTCAATGCCATCCCTTAAACATAAACACACACATGCGCGCACACGCGCGCGCACACACACACACACACGCAAGCACAGATGCTCGTGAATAGTCCTGTGTTTCACAAAGATCCTTCCTTCAGTTCCTTATGGTAGAGCGATTTCAGGTGAATTATACGAATAAGGAGACTGGCCCATCCACAATGTCAACACTGATAATGCAAACATAGGAGAGGATTTTAGACACGTAAGATTTTTCTTTCATTATTAATGAAAACGAATCAAATGACAGCTGAACGTTTTTCCATTCAGGCTGTTGGAACCGTGTTAATATTAATGCCAGGATGTGTTTATCTTGACTCTCAGTCATGGTTACAATGATTATGTTGTTAAGATAAGAAACCTTCACATTTGCGGTAGGTCCCTCATTTACTTCCTTTCTAATCACTTCCATTCCAGTCACAACTACCCACTTCTGATGTCATAATTCTCTTTGCAGCTGTGTAATCTCTAAGACAACATTCATTAACAGGCACCGCACTGACCTCAGTATGCGCTAGGCACCAAGAAGTGTCCCGGGCTATTTGGGAGTCAGGGGGACAGCAGACAGCTTTGGTACCCAAAATGCACTAGAAAACAATGTACTGCCTCCTCTCCGCATAGGAAACACTTTGGCCCCTCTTTTCTCTGTAAACAAATGCAGTATCTCACTGGCTCCAGAATAAATCTAAGGACAGAATGTAACCTTAAATTTCATACTTGGATGATGGCTGTGTATAGGGCATGTTCTGGGATCTGATCTATATCTCTTCCATACCATGGGGTTGTCATTTTTGTTTTTAAGGTTTTATTTGTTTCTTTATTTGAGAGCGAGACCAAAAGAGAGCACCAGTGGGGGGAAGGGCAGAGGAAGCAGGACTACCCAGTTGTTCTGAAGGCACCTTCCTTCACTCCAGGCAGTGGCGATGTTTGGACCATTCCCCACCTCAGGAACCGTATATTTCAGCCCTACGTCAATTGCACCAAAAGTCTGCATTAACGTAGACTGACAACTGTGGGCATTATAATCAGTGTGCGAACAATATCAAAGGATAGGTGAGAAACAGGATCTTTTGGGAGAACCACCTGCGATGTCAAATGATTCCCAAGAATGCAAGTTCAATCACATGATGCTCAACGGCCCCCAAGCTGTGAAAGTTGACTCTATACTGTTTTTTTCCATAGGCACCTTGGTATGTTTCTACCTGCTGAACTCCTCATAGCCACTGGTGCTTGTATGCCTTTAAAATTTTTCATTAATTGAATAAAAATCAAATGCACTTTGAAGTCTCTTGATTTTCTGCTACCCTGAAAGCATGTTCTGACTTTTCAGATAAGATGATTTCATTCCATTAAGCCCAAACTTTCTTGTATTTCTGATAAGTGAGTCTGCATTAGGGAAAAAGAGGGAAAGAAAGCAGACAATTTATGAGAACGAGACTTTCCCGCTGTAGGGAACAGCAAACTGGAGTGTTCCAGGTTTAGCTGCCTTGACTCATATTTCATAGTTCATAATTGAACCAAAATTGCCTCCATTTATGTATTTATTCCACATTTGACATCATTTACTGAATGTCAGTACTCTGTGCTGAACACAGCACTAGACAAAGGATGTTTGTAGACGAAACACAACACTGCCCTCAAAGAAATCAGTCTAGTGAGGAAGACAGACAACCTATTACCACAATGTGTGCTATCAGTATGACGAGGCCGGTGGGGGTAGGGGGTAGCTTCCTGAGCACAGAGGAGGGGGCTCACTCCCACCTATAGACAGGAGGAAATAAGTAAGGTTTCCTTGGCAAATAAAAACCAAAGATTTTAAAGTAGCAAGTTATATTAAACATCTTATAATTCAGTCTCCCTTCCATAGACTATAGAAATTCCCTCTACAAAACATAGGACCAAAGTTTCATCCTGTTTCTGCATGACTGGTTCATAGATGAAGAGCTCGCCCCTCTGCAAGTCAGGGTTTTCCACTTTTTGGTGACTCTCATTATTGCTAAATTATGTCTTAGAACAAGCCAAAATTTTTCTCCTTGTAACTCTATCTCCCACCCCCCCAACCTTTCCCTCTAGAGTATAATTCCTTCTTTCTTTACTTTTTCTGTCTCCCATATTTAAAGACAGTGAGTACATCCTTACTATTTATTAAATATTCCAAATTTCTTCCGGTGTTCTTCAACATACACCATATTGTATGTACAAGTCACCATATTTTTCAAAGTCATTCATAAACTGAACCCAGTCCTGGCTGCTGTTCTGCAGTGATGATCGGGACATTGTATTTCTACTGATTCAGTCTATGGTTGCATTTATTTCTTGATTGGGAGGTTCTCGCTTTTCCTGCATCCCAATAGACTTTAGAGCCCAAACCATTCTTATCCTGCAACTGCCTCCCAAACCCTTTTCTTTTTTAAAGCTTTATTTGAGAGAGAGAGTGTGCACACACATGCTGGGGTGGGGGAGGGGAACAGCAAAGATAGAGGGAGAGATCCCAAGCAGGGTCCCCACTTAGCAAGAAGCCCACCACGGAGCTCAGTCCCAGAACCCTGAGATCATGATCTGAGCTGAAATCAAGAGTGGGCAGTTCAACCAACTGAGCCACCCAGGTGCTTCCAAATCCTTTTCTATGTTCTCCTCTTAAGAAAGTCATCATATTCCCAGGCACCTAGATGTAAAACCATGAAGTCTTAATTGGGTATTTATTATATCTCACTCTACCCACAGCGTGGGGCTTGAACACACGACCCCAAGATCAAGAGTCGCGGGTCCTACTGACTGAGCTAGCCAGGTGCCCCAGCTGTTTAAATGACTGCCAAATGGTTTTTCTACTTTAAATCTCTAGGCTATAATCCACCCTTCAGCTACTGCTACAGTCATTTTCATAAGGAGACACTTCTGATCATGTCACTCCAAGCTGATATAAACTATGTATCTTTTTGTCCTTCCACTTCTAATGGATATTTTTAAATTTCTTGATCAAATATACATAATTTTACTTGCCACATTCTATTTGTGGTCCTGTCATTACCATTAGGGTGATAACTGTGCAATTATCTTTACAACATTGGTTAATACTCCCAAGTTCACTTTATTACTCATATACTCATATACTCTATTGATACAGGACTATCAAGACCCCTAAGTATTAGTTTTTCCTTCCTATTCTGTTTTCCCTCCCATTATCAGGCACTTTTTCTAGTATGATTTTTCTTCAAAGGCCACAACTATTGATGTCCATGGTATCAACAAAGAAAGTTAAATATCATAAGGTAAATAAAGATAAAATGCTCTGGGGGTACGTGGGTGGCTCAGTTGGTTAAGGGTCTACCTTCAGCTCAAGTCAGGATCCCAAGGTCCTGGGATCAAGTCCTGCATCACGCTCAATGCTCAGAGGGGAGTCTGCTTCTCCCTCTCCCTCTGCCTGCTCCTCCCCTGCTCGTGCTCTGTGTGTCAAATCAACAAAATCTTGAAAAAAAAAATGCTATGAAAGAAGCAGAATTTGAGTTAAGCCTTAAAGGATGGGTGGGGGTGGTCTCTGGGTGCCGCAGTCAGTTTAGCATCCAACTCTTGTTTCAACTCAAGTCATAGTTGTGAGATTGAAACCCATGCGGGGCTCTGTGCCCAGCAGAGCGTGTGCTGGAAATTCTCTCTCCCTCTCGCTCTGCCCCTCCCACTCTCGCTCTCTTATGCACTCTCACACACACACTCTCTCTCTAAAATAAATAAATAAATCTTTAAAAAAATCAAATAAAGGATGGGTAGGATTTGGGGCTTGCCACAGGAGAAAAGGCATTTTTGGTGTTGAGATTTGCAAAAAAGAATAAACGGTGAGTGGCAAAGAATTTTGATTTGACTCATTGCCAAGAATATAAAGTGCATGAGAAAAAGCTACAAGCCCCAAGAGGGAAAAAATAGGATCAAATCTTAGTGTACTTGAATGTCAGATGGAGGCATTTGATACCGTTGGAATGATAAACTTGCAATTGACAGCGATCAAATACCACCAGTGCCTCCAAGCTTGGGATTGCCTATCCCTTCAAAGTTGATAAAGATTCATATACACTTGGTTAGGGTTTGCACTGTGTCATCTGTTCCGATTTGAATCAGTTGAAGTAGAGGGCAGTGGGTTTTATGACCCTTGCTATATATATCAGTGTATAATTCAAGAAGAAGGGGACATCGCCCACTTCACCCTCACATAGAACCTTTTGTACTTCCCAGTACAGTAACAGCACAATGTGTCTCTTTCTCTTGGGGGCAGCTACAGAATTTCTTCTAATTGGTTAGACTTGTATGTACATTTTAAGATTGCTCCAAGTACGCTTTCACCATCTTCTTCTGAAAGTCTCTGGGTTCACTCCATAAAGGAAGAGCTGCTGACCTGTTGCAAAGCTCTAATGCTGCTACGTTTCTCCTCCTCCTTTATTACACGGCTTCGCTATGTACCTCTTGCCACTGACTTTGCACCATTTCTGTGCACATGACAATTTTCTCCATCCTCACTCACTTCTATCTCGGAGCACTCCAACCTCCTCAAGAAGGCAGAAAATCCCTTTTCTCTTGAACATGGATTATTAATCTGAAATTCATAGGACTAGTCCCCACATATATATATATATATATATATATACAAAGTGTTTTTACATAGAGTTCGGAGGCGGGGGACCTGTGAACTTGAACAGAGGGGAAAAAATCGCATCCTTAATTGCAGTCACCTCTTAAAAAAAAAACAAACCAAAGAGCAAACAACAACAACAACAAAACCCTTCATTCCCTGATGCCATGGAGATGTGCTACGTGGCCTCCTACCTACTGGCCACCCTCAGGGGCAATGCCTCCATCCAATGTCAAGGGCATCAGGAAGAATCTGGACAGGTGAGCATCAAGGCAGATGATGACTGGCTCGACAAGGTCATCAGAGAGCTGAATGGAAAAGTACTGAAGATGTCATTGCCCTGGGTATTGGCAAGTTGGCCAGTGTGCCCACTGGTGGGGCTGTGGCTGTGTCTGCTGTCCCAGGATCTGCATCTCCTGCTGCTGGTTCCACCCCAGTGGTGGCAGAGGAGAAGAAAGAGGAGAAAAGGAAGGAGTTAGAGTCAGCTGACGATGTGGAATTTGACTTGTTCCATGGTCCCGTTCTCCTGCAAATAAAACCCTTTTAACATAAGAAAAAAAAATTTTTTTTAATGTTCTGAGCAGTCTGTAAGCATCAGCAGACTGCCAAAGGAGTCCAAAGCACAAAGATAGACGAAGATCCCTGCCTTGCAGGGAAACCCCACTGCATTTAGAGTACATATAATTGGTGAAGGCAGGCACCTGGGTGGCTCGGTTAAGCATCTGTCTTCAGCTCAGGTCATGATGCTGGAGTCCCAGGATCTCATCCCTCATCGGGCTCCCTGCTTAGCGGGGAGTCTGCTTTTTCCTCTGACCCTCCCTCTTCTCATGCTCTCTCTCTCATCTCTCTCTCAAATAAATAAATTGGTGTATGCTTTAGGAAGTATACTTAGCAGAGCCCTAGAACCCAGCTATCCTTCCAGCATCAGGAAAATGGCTAAGAACATGGTCTGGATCCAAGAGTTGGGTTTCAAATCCCAGCTCTATCATGTCTTCGGGATGCAGCCTTGGATCTATCCTCCAAACTCTGTGTCTATGTACTTATCTTAAAAAATAGGTTGTAAAAAAAAATCTAAATGATTAGCAGGTGCTTCGTACATAGCATTCAGTAGATAAATAGGAACTTTACAATCGATTATCACAGGTGATAATAATAGTAGTAACATTATTGATTATTAATATTATTAATATAATTATCGTTTATCATAACGATGATGATCCCATTACAGCATTTTAATTATCATTTAATGTCAAAGACTATGATCCCCCTGTGACCTCCCCCTCAATTCTGTCAAGATATGTTTTTGTCTCAAAACATTCATCATTAAAAGTCTTCTGCAGAAGACTGATAACGAAAAACCCATTCAACTAAATTCAATTAATATTTATTAAAGAACTAGTGGGTGTGCTGTACTCTGTATTGAGTACTGAGATTGTAAGGTGGCTAAGGCTGGCCCCCTGCCCTGTGTAGCTCATGGTCCAGCTGGAAAGACAATCATGTAAACAAACAGTTATGATAACTTGTAATAAGGGCTAAACATTAGTCCTAGCAAAGTGCTGTGAGAACTCGGTAGACGGGGGGATTAGCTGGTCAGGGAGAGGTAGCTGAGTTGGAAGTCTTCACAGGGATGGTGATATTTGAGCTGTCTAGAAGGAGGAGGAGTGATGGTTTCACAGGCAGAAAGGGTATAACGTGAATCAAAGCACAAGTCGGAGAATTGCCAAGGAATGCCGAGAACAACAGTTTTGCTAGAATACAGGGTACAGGGTAGCGAGTGAATTGAGATGAAGCCAACAAGGCATTCAACACCTGGGCCCGGCTCAATGTTGTAGGAACTTGCCACTCAAAATGTGGTCCCAGGACCTCCCGCATCCACAACATCTGAGATATTGTTAGAAACGCAAATGCTTGAGCCTCACCCCTAGACTGACCAGGTCAGAATCTGCATTCTGAAAACCCCAGGTGATTGATATGTGCATTAAAGTTTGAAAAGCACTGTTGTAGGGATGCCTAGGTAGCTGAGTCAGTTAAGTGTCTGCCTTTGGCTCAGGTCATGATTCTGGTGTCCTGGGATCAAGTCCCGCATAGGGCTCCTTGCTCAGCAGGAAGTCTGCTTCTCCCTCTCACTCTCCCTCTGCACTCTTTCAAATAAATAAATAAAATCTTTAAAAAAAAAAAAAAAAGGTAGAAGAAGAAGCCTTGTTGTAGAACACTTAATGCCAGGCTGAGGTGCAAAGCCTTTATCCTGTGGCCTTTGTATGTTATAGAGCTGGTTTCTAGAAACTAAATGTAATAGCAGCATGAAAAAAGCAGATTGAAAGGTGGAGAGGAGAAAACACGATGGATAGATGAGAGCTCAGAGTGAGGGCTCTGTCAAGGTAGAGAGGGTACAGAACAAGGATAAATGCCCTGGACTTGCCTTTGGTTGCTAGAATCATCATTGTGTATCAACAAGTTCTTTGTATTAAGCACCTGCTGTATTCCAAGTCCTGGACTACGTACTGAGAGGATTACAAATAAGTTTAAAGTGAAAACCCCTGAAAATGTCATCCTCTATAGTGAGACGACAGATACATGAAAGTCAACAAATAAACAAGGCTGTGTGTGCGTGTGTGTTGCACAAGTGTGTACACACACACACCCACACACATATATGAATATGATGCTGGTAGATGTTAATTACCATCTCTCCCTGACTTCTACTGTACTCTGTGATAAAGTGATGACTGGTCATCTTCTGCAGTTGAAACTGGTAATATGGAGGCAACAACCAATCCCAGGTTCATGGCTATGCTCGATTAATCTGAGATCAGAATGGATAGCTAATGGGGGCTTAGAGCTTCATCATATCAGCTATTAACTTGAGGGGAGGCGGTTTTTTCCTGACAATGCAATCACTCACCTCGTGCCTTGAATGTTTAAACATAGATAATATTTTATATGTAGCAGTGCTATTTTTGTAAAAAATAAATTAATAAAAAGTTCTACAACATACTTTTCTCTCTCCCCATTAATATTATAACTAGTTTATTAGATGTTTCATGTAAATTTAATGGCTTCATGGATCAGAAGCTTTTAATACAATCTAATAAGTATCAGTGATTATTCCAAATAGATTAACCATTTTATTTCTTAGCAGAATGCCTATCTGTCTTGTAAAATGAGAGAGAAATACCTGCAAGAAACCCCTTATCTTTTTTTATTTTAAATTTTTATTTATTTATTTGACAGACAGAGTCCACAAGTAGGCAGAAAGGCAGGCAGAGAGAGAGGGGGAAGCAGGCTCCCTGCTGAGCAGAGAGCCCAATGCGGGACTCCATCCCAGGACCCTGGGATCATGACCTGAGCCAAAGGCAGAGGTTTTAACCCACTGAGCCACCCACATACCCCTAGAAAACCCCTTATCTTGATCAATATTGCAACCTGAACTACACCAGGGTTTTCTTTGCTACTGGTTTAGGCAGGGGTGCCTGGCTGGCTCAGTCCATAGAGCATGTGACTCTTGATCTGGGGGTCGTGGGTTCAAGCCCTGCATAGAGCCTACTTAAAAAAGAAAAAAAAAAAAGTGAAATTACTGGTGTAAGCAACAGAACGATGTCTTGTGGTGTCCAACATCCCACATGCTTTGTAGCAGAAAAATGTCAGAAGGAGCCCCACAACCATTTGGCTTGAGGAAGTGTTATCTAGTCTTCCTCCCTGGCCCACGAAGAGTAGGAGAATGGAGAAATCAGAACTTGGCCATAAACCTAACTATCTCTAGATATGCCCCCATCTTCTGTCTCTCTCTCTCTCTTTCTTTCTCTCTCTCTCTCTCACACACACACACACCTTCTTCAGGAATTTCAACTGTGAACAAGGAGTCGCATGTCAACAAGGCCAGCCCCATAGTTGACCCAGTAGAAATAAGGACTTGCACACTAAATTTGAGAAAAAGTTTAACCCCACTATATTATTAAAGGAAATACGAACATGTGTATAGAAAGCCATTTGGTAACTGGATTTGATCATCCAGTTTCACTGTGATATAACCATGTGCTGGAAGCACTGGCTGTTGACAAGTTTCAAGAATGTCGCTGCAGCACCTGAGAAAGACTTGGGAACAGTGTGGGGACTCCCTCTCAGAAAGAACAATGGAAGCTAGAGGTAATGCAGACAAAGCTTTCTAATGTCTGTAGCAAGCCTGATTGTTTAAAGACACGGATATTCACTTTTTTTCCAGCAAGATTATTTTTGGTAGGATTAGACCTAGACCATAGAAAAGAAAACAGGGCGCCTGGCTGGCTCCGTCAGGGGAGCATGCATACTCTTGATCTCGGGGTTATGAGTTCAAGCCCCATATTGGGTGTAGAGATTACTTACTTACTTAATTAATTAACTATTTAATTAACAAAATTAAAAGGAAAACAAAAATAAAACTCTGGTACTGCTTCTTTTGAAATCAACCAGTTTCTAAGTTTAGCTAGCTGGTAAGAACTTGGCACTCACTCGGCCTGGAACTCACTACTTACAGTACCACCTTTCCTTCTGATTTTAAATTTTAGAAGACCTACACAGATGGTCTGTGGGTGGCTCCATCTCTTAAGCGTCTGCCTTCAGCTCAGGTCACGATCTCAGGGTCCTGGGATAGAACCCTCCATTGGGCTTCCTGCTCAGCGGGAAGCCTGCTTCTCCCTTTCCCTCTGTCTGCTGCTCCCCCTACCTGTGCCCTCTCTTTCTTTGTCAGATAAATAAATAAAATATTTTTATTTTTATTTTTTTTTAATTTTATTTATTTATTTGACAGACAGAGATCACAAGTAGGCTGAGAGGCAGGCAGAGAGAGAGGAGGAAGCAGGCTCCATGCCGAGCAGAGAGCCTGACGTGAGGCTCAATCCCAGGACTCTGGGATCATGACCTGAGTTGAAGGCAGAGGCTTTAACCCACTGAGCCACTTAGGCGTCCCAAATAAAATAGTTTTAAAAGAAGAAGAAGAAGTCCACCACAGAGATTAAACATCTCCATATTTTACCAACTTCACTCACTTCCACTGAATCAAGGACCTAACAGAGACCACTGAGGTTTAAATTGAGATTTATCAGCAGTTCTTGTTTCAGTCAACTTTTTCTAAATGAAACAATGCCATTCTCCATTTGGCTCCTGTCCTTACCACCCCACCTCGCCTGCCCCCCACCCCCGACCCCACTACCAGGAGCTTAGGACCAGGGGAAACACTGGACATCCTCTGTTCCTGATGAAGACAAAGTGAGAGAAAGGTGGTGAGCTGCAGATGGACTGCCAAGTTCATGCCAGCTGTAAAAAGGGAAATATTAAAGCCACAGCAGTCTTTTTGCAAGCCCATTGATGCCAGGCGCCATGAGAAGAAAATCTGCATTGGCAGGTTTTGTTATTTTTTAACTCGACCCTGACAATACCTGCTGGGCTACCTGTGCTTTCTGCCAAAGAAGTGTCAGATGAGGGAGGAAGTTTGCACACCTGGTGAATTCAACATCACAATGCCATTTGGAGGGAGGAAAGAGAGAGAGAAAGGCAACTGCAGAAAAGAACAGAGCCAAGAAATAGAAACTGGGGAGGAGGAGGAAGAGCAACGAAACAAACAATTTGGAGGAATTCTTGTGTGACATTTTCTGAGATCATATTACACCACGGGGACAGGAATAATTAAGTATTATGGTAGCCTCGGAGTGTGAGAATACACCACTCCGTGCTTGAATTTTTGTACCTGGAGCTCAAAAGGAAACTCTGCACCAGCCACTGTGTCTGTCTGAGGTTTTGATGCCCTGTTTGGCCACGCTGCTACTCTGCAGAGTTTCCAACTGCATGTAATTAAACATTAAGTGGTCTCTTAATGGGCTGTCTTTTCCAAAAAGGCCTTTCTTTAATTTACAATCAGTATGTCTGTAGAAAACACTAAATGATTGCTTTTGCCTATCCCAGCGACACTTTGGCCATTCTGTTAACAGCCCTGTTTTTTTTCAGGAGTCGGACCAATGGAGGCAATTGGAAGGGGTAAAGGAGGAGTTAGTTTCAAAGACGTTCAAGCCAAAGCCAAGCTTGTTAGCAGCAACTGTCACACACAGGACACCATATGTCCTTCAGCGTCCTCGGACCCTAGGACCCACGTATGTTCTCAGTGCACAGTAACTCACATGCTCTGACGTCCCTCCACGTGCCCAGGACACCCAGAGGGGGCTTGAGTACGGAGCATCACAAACTGCTTCCTTTCATCAGAACATCGGAATTCTATTCGAATGTGTTTTGAAAATACGTGTTTTCATTCATAGCGTACCAACAAACATAAAGCTTCTGTCACTTACATTTCCATACATCTTTAAACCCACCCGTAGTTTCCTTTAGACTTGGAAGTTTCGGCTCCTGATAGGACCGCCCAGCACTATGGTCTCCCATGAACATGAATGTGAGCTCTGTAGGAAGCCGAAACCTTGTGTGCCTGGGGACTGCCTGGTACAGAGGAGACCCTCAAATAGCTACCAAATGAATAGATACATCTTGTGATGGTCCCAGTTTTCCTAAATCCTGATGAAAGCTTAAGAGGAAGCTTAATTTTGTTAAGTTTGGCACCTGACAATCCTTTCCTGTAGCCATTCCAATATCCGTTTTCATGTCTCTGGGGCCAGAAAAATATTATGATTTTATTATTCATATCATTGTTAGTAATGTAGTTAATGTCTGCTGTTCAGAGACGTTTATAGCAGGCACGAGAAGCAATGTGCTTGGATATTCTTTCAGTCTCCCGGAGAGGTCAAAGCTGGAGTGTCTTCAAGGCAAATACCGGCTCTTATTAAATAACTAACATTTCCTCGTGGAACAAATGCAAATCTATATGAACCTACAAAAATCCCCTTGGCGCTAACACCATTAGTGCCATAACTGTCAAAAAGAACTGAAAAAGAAGAGGACCTAAGGATAAAATTAGATACATTCGTAGGTGGAATTTCTCATCCAACAGGTCACTTAGCTAAGAGTCGAGCTCTCGCTGATGCTGGACAGTTCCCGGGGCTTCATTCTAAGAGATCTTCCCTCCCAAGCTTGAAGCGCTCCCGACTGGAGATGGGGCCACTTCCCTTGAGGGACGCTTTCACAGCATCTGAGAGGTCAACACTGAGAGATTTCTTGCTTTCGAATTTTTACTCCAAATTAGCCCCTTGGATGACCCTGGACAATTCTGATGGGTGACGCCCTCTCAGACATTTTTAAGTGGTTGTCTGGTCCCTCCCGGCAGCCTCACAAGCATCACAAAGGAGATCCTTCCTCCCTGTCCAGGCCCGCAGAGACATGTTTGATTTTGCAATTTTAAACAAATTGTACAGACCTGAAGAACTGTGGAAGCTGATGACTAAAGCTTTGCTCTTTGCAAATGTGGTCCATTTTGCCTACTCAGGCTTTCTTGAGATATCAGCCCCTCTAGCCACTTACTCATTTTCTCCCCAATTCCTTGGAGAGCTGAATTGCCGTCTTCAGTAAATTCATTTGAACAAATCCATTACCCTGTTCTCTTCTCCTTCTGCCATCGTCCATACTAGTCAATTTGCATAAATTTTTTTTTATTCCCAATTATTCTCTTCTTTTTTTAAACCAAGGACCCAATGTACAAGGTCTTTATTATTTTATTACTAAGCTACTTTACCTCACTTGTTAAACGCCAGTGTTTCGGGGGTAAATTGTGCAGTGTGTTGGCAGGCCTGTTTAAGCTATATTTAAAAGGAAATTAGGGGCGGCTGGGTGGCTCAGTGGGTTAAGCCTCTGCCTTCGGCTTGGGTCATGGTCTCAGGGTCCTGGGATCGAGCCCCGTATCGGGCTCTCTGCTCTGCAGGGAGCCTGCTTCCCTTCCTCTCTCTCTGCCTGCTTCTCTGCCTACCTGTGACCTCTCTCTCGGTCAGATAAATAAAATCTTAAAAAAATTTTAAAAAAGGAAATTAAGATCATGTTTTGACAGCTTTTTTAGAGATGAGGAGTAAATACACATTGCCCACAGACTGAATTAACCTATGGTATGTGGGACAAAAGATGCTATCATTCTCAACAACAGTGAGAGGTTCAGAGCGTTTGGAGCTGGGGAAAAAACGACTTGCAGTAATGGATAAATATTTTAGATCTGCCATGGAGAGGACTGAAAGCACGATTTAAAGATAGCAGGGTGGTTTGTTTTGGTTACACCTTGACCCCCTTGTCAAGTTTGTCTTTACTCTTACTTCCTTCTTTGCAATGTTTGCAGGTTTAGAAACAAAAAACCAGACTCTTTGTGACAAAGGCAAACAAAATGCAAAATAATTTAACCAAGCAGTTAAACTATAGCTATAGTTTGATACATATTATAGAATATTGAATGATCCCTCTTGCATTCTTCCTGCATCTGTGTTCTTGTCCTTTTAGTAGAAAGAGTAGAATCTGCGTTAGCTCACTGAGGCTTTTGATTCTGGCTCAGTCTTGCTGGCCAGAGACGGACTGGGATGATGACGACAAAAATGGTGGTAATAGTAACAGGGAACGTGCTAGGGCCCCTACTACATCACAATAATCAGGGAAATAGAAACTATTATTTTTCTTGTTTTACAAAAGAGGATGCTAAGGCACAGAGGGGTGGGATACACTTCATATGGAAAAAAAAATCTACTTCCTTATAGAGGAGGCTGGATTTAAACCCAGACATTTAAACCCAGAATTTAAAGCCTGAATGCTCTACCACTATCCCTAACTACTCTTCTGGTGAAACTGAGGATCAATTTCACAAATAACAAATAATATGTATTGACTTATGTTTTCTAAGGCACCAGGAAGTCACATCTACTTATGGAATAATGTTGTAATGAGGGTTTCTACAATAGATACAGGCGAAAAACAAATGCCTTCCTCCCACACTACCACCACAACAACCCAATTTGTGTATAAAGTTAAGGTAAAATTAACCAAAGCTCAGGAAAAGCTCGGGATATTAAGCAAAGATAAGCAAAATGAGACCAGACTGCACTTCCACAAGGGAAACTACAGGCCTCTGTTGGTACCAAATCCACTCAAGTTAACAGGGAAACACCCAAATGTAAAAGGTCTAGACTTACCTACAGTAAAAACAAACAAACAAAAAACAAAACAAAACAAAACAAAAACCGCTGACCTCTGGAAAACAGTAAATTTGCCAATTTGGATAGATCTTTTCAAGGCTGAGTAAATTACCTAGTCCAATGTCCTGCTGATTGGGTTAAGATATATCCAATCATCTCAATATGGAAGATGGATCTTACCTTTGTCATTACCATCATGAAGATGTAGAAGAACCAGATGGAGAAACCACAGACCTGGTCTCCTCTACCCAGGCTCTAGACTCGATCCAGACCACTTCTCATGGGGAGGACAGATACTAAGGAGAGATAGCCCTGAAATTGTAATCTCCTCCAAATATCTAAACATTTTGCTTTGCCTCTTGTCTGACCAGGCAGATGCTGTGTGATTCTTTCTATGTTTCTTTGAACATTATATCAGCAAGACACTGGAGCCAAAGCCAGTCTTAAGCAGTAACAAGACTTCACTGTTTATTCCATGCCCTATTTCTCCACAGTCACTTCAAAAATCTTCTGTTACAAAACACACCACTTTTTAATCAATCGGTGACTTTTTAGCCTAAGGGGCGTCCCTTCACCAGTTGTATACAATGTGTTCATCCTGAGGTTAGTAATTATAACTTGGGCTTGTTTATTTAGTGTATCATTCAGGGGACAAGACACAAACAATGGACTAGGTTTACAGATACCAGTTGATTAAAAAGCTAGATCAGCCAAAGGGTCTAAGAATGAAGTTATGGAGCAACATAGTGGGATGTCTCTGTGACACTGTTTGCTGACTGACTGAAATTCTGCATGTGTCAAGTTGATCTTTGGTCCTGTCCAAGGGAGCTTATTTGCTAAAAATGCCTTAAATAATTTGTGTTTCCTCAAAAAAAAAATAATAATTTGTGTTTACTTTTACCCACAATAACCCACTTCTAATGCATGGACCTTAAATGACATATTATTAAAACAGCAGGCTAAATAAATAAATAAATAAATAATTTAAACATAAATAAATAAAACAGCAGGGGTTATTTTTGAGAGCTCTCAAATTTTTTTTTTTTTTTTTTAATCTGTCAGTCCTTTCCAGAGCCATCTAGCAAAATCAAATAGAATGACTATGAACTAGGATATTGGAGTAGCAGAGGCAGAATAATTTCACTAAGCAGTAAAGGCACATTTCAATGGCTTCAGGCTAGAGCTGAGTACCCAGGGATATGAAGCTTAAACTGTTCCCTCTACATATTTAAAAAGTGCAAATAGTTAGGCATTGCCCTGCAGGTCCCCTAGCCTGGCTTCCCTCTGGGCACCAACACACAGGACAGCTTTCCTTCACCAGGACACCCCTCTCCTTTATTCTCCGCTGTTTCCTCCCCTCCCCAATTTGTGCTGCCCCTTCTAGCCCTGGAATGATATCGAATGACTATACGGTGATCAGAAAGGACCTTCCAGATTGCAAAAATCAAGCCATTTTCAAAACAGTAAAACCAATTCTAGGTAGTACGTTGCCTTTTATTTTTAAATGTGCATTTTCCCTCTACTGTTTGGCAAAAAACACTCATTTCCAGAGGCTTTTTCTAGTCATAGTCACAGTGATGTTGTTTAAAGTTTATTGGGCAGGGAAAACCCACAGTTACCTTTTCAACCTTTCTAATTTGTATTGGATTCTAAGCTCCCACATCTTGGCCCTCGGGCATTTTCCTCGATAAAGCCCTCCTACCTTCCAGCCCAACAAAGACCAAAGACTTTGGATATGAAATTTTAAAGTAACCACTGGAGAAGAGGCTTCAATTGTGTTGGCCCAACTGGCAATCTGTGGAAGGCCACATGAATGGCTCAGAGATAACGCCCTGTCTTTCACCTTGCGGTCACCAGTTTGAGTCAAGCAGAGATTAACGGTGTCCGAGGGTTGTTATCATCTGGTGATGGCTTGGGAGCTGATATGAAATAAATTGCTAGTATCTTGCGTCTACTTGCCTGAGGTCGCTGGGTTCACGCTATTTTAGGGACCAGATCCAAATCTTTGCTGCAATGGTTACTCTAAATGGAACCTTCTGTGCAAAGATCAAATGCTAAATAAACCCCTAGATTATGCTTCCTCTTGCACTAATGGAAGATACCCTCTCAGACAAGGTTGGAAGTAAGCTGGGGAGTTGGGGGGAGCCGGAAATGGGCTAGATTTGCGATTCTGAAGATGGCTTCTGAGTATTTAATTTAAATTCTACCTTGGGTACCCTACAGGTGACACACCATCTGCCCTTGAATTCCGTACCTGGATGGTAGCGTCATGCCCTCCTTCTGATTCAGTCAGAGGGTCCCCGCCCCCCCGCCCCAATCTATCATTTCATCCATCTTTCACAATCATTAAACTTTAAGGAAAATGCAAAACCTTTTAACAGAAAAATTGGGGAACCCAGGCATGGTTTCTAAATATATTAATGTACACAAAGGAGAGATCCATTCACAAATTTTCTCAAGTTTTAAATCAGGGCCAGGTAATATTTCATTGTTGTTATTGTTGATTGTTTTGCTTTGGTTAAAGGCGCTTTTTGGTTTGAAACATTAAAATATTTGCTTAAATTTTCTACTTTACATTTCATGTGTAGATGATACTAAAAGTAAGTTTTATTTACTTCATTTGTTATTTTACAATGTGTGAAACAGCCTCATGAACGTAAACAGGCCTAACTAGATAAGATATACAAATGAAATGGACTTTTTATATTATTTTGTTAAAAAAAAATCAAGGTTTCAAAAAGTTAGGGGTAGATCTAAATATCACTGGGCTGCCATCTTGTCCAGCTTTTAGGAAGCACTATAGGTTTTCATCTCCAAGTTCACCTTTGATTCACAAGCTATGAATCATAAAAACCAACATCTCTTAATTTGAGGTGGTTACAGCCTTTTTGTGAATTTATTGAAAGCTAGAGATGTTCTGCCCACCCCCCCCAAGTTAGACTGAACAAAGACAAAAAAAATTTTTTTTCTATACAATTGAGGGAATTTATCCTCAATTACTCTAAAATCCATCCAAAAACAACCATTTCCAAAGGAAAGTTTGAACCACAGTTAAGAATTCTTGAAAAAGGGGCACCTACGTGGCTCAGTCAGTTAATCATTTGCCTTTGGCTCAAGTCATGATCTCAGGGTCCTGGGATCCAGCCCTACCTCAGTCTCCCTGCTCAGCGGGGAGCCTGCTTCTCCCTCGGCCTCTGCCTCTTGTGCTCTCCCCTCACCACCATGTCAAACAAATAAATAAAATCTTAGGGAAAAAACTGAATTTCTGAAAAGGATATCAGCTCAGGCATCTCTTAATAAAAGCGTGTATTATACACTCCATACCTTTAGCTACACATATCAAGGGGAAAAGGGAAAAAAAGGAGGGAAAAAAAGGAAAAGAGAAAGCAAGACACGCATTTAAAATGGTCAGGAATCAAGATTATTGGTTTAATCAACTCAAGTATTTGTTCTTGAAAAGGGAGAATGTATGTTTGTACCAAGTTCTCCACTTCTCCATCTCAAGATCAGAAGGCCCTATCCATGGCCAATTTTAAGAGCAGATAAAGGCTATGCTTTTTAGTAAAGACGATAACAAACTGAGCTCTTGTTAGCCTTCTAAAGCTTCAAAGTGGCCAGCTTGGACTAAAATTAAAAATAGAAGCAACTTAATCAGCAAGAAGAGCTATTGAAAAAGGCATCTCAATTAGAGATTTGCTTCCATTTAAAATGTATGATATTAATGTGATTTTTCATTCCAAAATTACCTAATTTCATTTTTGGATATGTGTGTGTGTGTGTAAAATCTCCAAAATATCTGTCTCCCATAAAAATATCTCTTAGTAACGTCACAAATATTAAGAATGAATGGCTGGAAATTTCGAGCCGAACATAACTCCAAGGTTATCAAACTTGCATGGGTCAGTGGGCGAGAGGGACTCAGGAAAGCTTTATACTCGCACCCTTGGTGTTCTAACTCAACTCGGTATGCACCCGATAATCAGTGTCCCGAGCGTGCTCCGGCACTGGGCACGAACCGGAAGCCGTAGGCAGGCCGCGCCGGCCTCCAGGACCCCGGCCACACCTCCCGGGCCCAAACCCTCGGCTCTGGGATCCAAGCCCAGGCCTGGCCCGGGAAGCAGGGTGAACGTAGCTCTAAGGACAAGTCGTCTGGTTCCCGCGTCTCTCCTCCACAAGGAGCTGGGAGGAGGACGTGTGGGCCTCGGGGCTGGCCCGGAGTGGGGCAGCGGTGGGCGTGCGGCAAGAAGGGCGCCCACGTCGGCCGGACCCAGCCGCGTTGTGACCTCCCACTTCGCGACACTCCCACGCACCACCCTGGCGGTCAGAAGACCTCGGAAGCATTGGAAGATGGGGCGCGGTGCCTGGGGCCTGAGCCTTCGCCTCAGCCTCCACAGGGGACCCGGCCACCCGGCCTCGTTCGGCGACGAGCAGCGCGCGGGGCAACGCGGGTTCGAGGCCCGCTGCCGTCGGAGGTACGGCGCGGGACGGGGGCGGTCTCGCGGTGCCCCGCGGCCGGCCCGACGCTCCCCTCGCCCCTGGAGTCACTGCCCGGGTGCCCCGCACTCCCTCTCTTCTCCGAGGAAACTCAGCCGGGGACGCCGCTGGGGCTGCGGACGCCCAGCCTTCCGCACCCTCGGCTTAGTTGGCGGAGGGAGGGGGAGGGGTGGAGGCGGGGGACCCGGTGCGGTGCGCCTGCCCCACTTTTCCAGGAAGCCCGGGAACCCGCTCGGGCCCTGCTGGCGCGGCCGCTGCCAGGGCGTCCTCTGCGCCGTCGACTGCGAGCGGCCAGGCCCGAAGGCTTCCGCGCGGCGACAGGAGCGCCCCGAGCCGGCTCCAGACTCGGCGGGCCTGGTCGGGGCGCGCCGGCAGCGGCCTCGGGGGCTCTGCGCCCAGGCGGAGGAGCGCGGGAGTCCCGCGGGGCAGCCCCGGACTTAGGGCAACGCAGACGGCCCCGGCGCGGGCCTCCACCGACCCCGGTCGCCGCCTTTCTGGCTGCGCTCCATTAAGAGCAGGGAGGAGGGGCAGTGGCCGGCGACCCGCCCCTCTTACGTCTGGAGGGGACCTTATGCCTACAGGCAAGCTTTCCCCTCCCCTTTCCCCAAGTCCTCGCGTTTGTTAAATCCGGTTAAATGAAGAACACCGAAGTCTCCCGCTCCGCTGTCGGGAAGTACGCCTCTTCTTAAGAGCGTCGCAGCTAAAATGTGGTTTGGCTGTAAGCTGATAATCAAGGAGCTGTGGTCAGACACCCACTCCAGAGCATCGCTATTCAGGGACCATGTTGTCACACACGACGTCCATTAGGCCCCAGTAATCCGCCATCAACGCGTTTTAGAGCCATTTGAATGTTAAGGAGATTTTTATTAATGGCCCATGAGCCTAAAATGTGACTATTGGTTCTCGGAACAGATTTTAACAACTAGAGGCTGGGATGAGTGGTTTTTCGGGTTTCAGTGTAGCCTCAGGTCCCTGGAGATTCCAGTTGGGAGATTGGGAGCAGGGCCTAAGGGAGAGCGGAAACCCGACTCTAAGGGGGCGCTTTCAGGCCTTTACCTGGGGATCTTAGGGTGGAGGGCGGCAGACCCCGCTGCAGAGTGCAGGCAGTTCAAGGGGGTAAAAATCAGCAATGCTAGAAACTGGAATCTTATTTTTAAAGACACCTTGGACTGAAGTGTCTCTTAGTGATGTCAAGTAGACTAAGAAACCCTTAATCCAGAGGCCCCCTTCCCATCACCAGAGTAGGCAAAGGAAGACAAGGATACTGGGACAGGGTGGCAGAGGATTCTGATTCTTGGGCAGTTTTTTCCTTGTGCTGCTGAAACAGAAGTCAGTTCAAACTTTGGCTGTTTACCATTATATTTGCTGTGGGATTCTTTTTTGTTTTCTTTGTTGTTGTTTTTCTCCACCCCAAATACCATGTTTCCTTCCACTAAGAATTGAAGGTATAGAGTGGGGGAGATTAAGGAATAAAAGTGAGTCATAGACCTCATGCTGTTCGACTTTCCCTTTAGGAGAAAAACAAAATTTGAAGTCGACCCTCCCCCCCGTAATAGCCTGGACTCTCTGGCCCCTGCAGTTATCTTTGACCAAATGGGTTGGATTTGGTAGGGCTCCTTTATTTCATTTTGCTTATTGTTTGTTGGCAGTCGGCAGCAGGTTGATTTTTAAATATAAAACGCACTGCTTGCAAAAGAGGAAGTCTGATTCCCTTTAGAATGGGGTTGGGGGGGTGGGGGTGGGGGGGGGATGCCTGCATTGCTTTTGGGAGCTGCTGCATAGTAGAAGGGCTTTCAGAGGCTTGCCTGCTTACTTCTCCTCTTCAGCCACTTCTGCATACAGAAGCTTCCTCCAGCTCTCCCATTGGGTTCTATTTCCTTCGAATTGTCTACATCAGAAAAACTGCCCTTTCCAAGTAGTGCCTAAATTTTGTTTTAATCAGGTTAAAAACAAAAACAGGTATGATTTCAAGGCCTCCTATTGCTATTTACAGGCAGTTAGGAAGAGATGCTCCAAGCAATCCTATACAATGTGTCTCAATACACCAGAGCACTATGGTTTCACATGTAATGTTAATTCTGTCCGAGACAAATCCCATAATCTGTGCAGTTTCAGAGCCTAATACTGAAAGACATCGGGGTGGGTTTTGTTTGGAGTTTTGCTCTCTCCATCCCAGGGTCTCCCTGTCTTTCCTGTTGTCCTAACCCAAGGGCTCAAATGGGGCAGCTGGGGAGCCAGGTTTTATGAGGGCTAGCTGTGCTTACAGGACGCTGCCAGTTTAGCTGAGAAAAACAGAGGTGTGTTGAAGGCACTGGGCACAGATCTGGGCATGCAGATGCGTTGACTGGTGACTGGACGCTTTTGTGGTAGGAAAGGGAAGAGTTGTCCTTTCTAAAGGTTTGGAAGGAAGACAGGAAGCCGGCTGAGGTCGTGGCTGCGCCCGACACTGCGGTCTTTCCATATTGGTTGTTTTGTACGAAGTCAGCTTCCGTTTGTTTGTGTGAGATGCGCCCGACTCTTGCCTGACTCCTTTGTTTTTCTCTTTTGCATGATTAAAACATGTCTCTGTATGCAGTAAACCACCACCTAACACTGGCACGCCTGGTTTTGGGTTACAGCTTTGTCGGGGGTAACAACACCGAGGTTTTCACCGCGTGTTAGAAGCGGGTTCAAACTTGTATTGTGCATGGCGGGTCTGGCTACCCGATCATCCCCCACTTCTGGTTAAGTGGGGGCGGGCACAGACTGCGGCCCCCGCCCTGCAGGTAGCCGGAATGGGCTGCCTGGCGCTGTCCAGGACGCGGAAGGCACCGCTTCCCCATTCCAAATCCGGCCTCCAGCTTTGGGGCGGTGGAGTGCTGCGCCCTTGTCCAAAAAGGAAAAAACAGGGCACTCGATTAAAAAACGAGATGTAGAGGGGGTAGAAGAAAAAGCTTGAGTCAAAGGTATGAGGGCCGCTTCTGAAAGCCTCAGCTCAGAGCCAGGGACCCCAAGGGAGGGAGGAACACCCAAACACAACTTACCCAGACCCGCTAAAGCACCTGGCTTTCCTGGGAGACCTCCGAGGGCCCTAGGCAGGCCCAGCTGGACTCCCTGTCCGCGCCACGGCTGCCCTGCGGCAGGAGCCCCCGCTGTGGCGGAGGCGGCGGCCTCCCCCTCGCTGCTGGGAGGAGACCCAGTCGTCTGCGGCGCTTCCTCCCGGGAGACGAGGAAAAGCCAGAGGCCGTAGGCCCCCTCTCCCGGACCCTGCTTTTCTTGGGCCTCGGCTTTCGTTCTCTCCAGCCAGGGAGCTCGCCTCCCGGCCGGACCACACACACACTTCACCCCCAACCCCCAGACTCGGCCGGCCGCGATGTCAACCGGGCTCTAGGCTCCCCCCACGCCCGCGGCTGACCCTGAAGCCAGACGAAGGGGCTCGAGGAGGCCGCGCTCTTCCCGCTGGCAGCGTGCAGGACCCGCAGCGGCGCCCTCAGCCCTGCCCGCGCGGCGGGATCCCGCGAGGCCTGAAGACCAGGCTGGGTGGGGCGGGCCGCGGCTCCGCGGAGGTCCTGGGTTCAGACCCGAGGCCGACCAACTGGAGGGAGGGAGTCTCCTGTCGCCCCAGCCAGGCCCGCAGGGCCACGAGTGGGGTCGGAGGATGGCTGGCATCAGCCTGGAAAACTGACTTGGGCCTCTGCCCCAACTGGGCCTCCAAGGTCACGGATGCGAGTACTTTCCCAGGCTAACTCCGATGGGCAGGCGAGATTTGGAAAAACACTGCTCTGAAAGATCGCCGTGGATTCATTCGGCAGAGAGCTCGAGCCGCTCTCCTGCGCCACCACTGCCCACACCTTGGCGCTCAGTTCCGCAGTCCCTCCCGGGGCCTCCCGGGGTCCTCCGCCTCTCAGCGTCCAGGCGGTGCCGCGCTCAGAGTGGGGACACACGGAGAAAAGGTGCGATTAAGGGAACCGAGTGGGAGAGCAGTTAAGGAAACTGACGATTATCTAGAACTCGTACATTTCGATAGCCGAACTTGACTTGATTGAATTTCTCTTATCTGTGAAGCTTAGAAACATTCCCAAGGTGAAATAACAGGACCAAGAATCTTGGTGCGTTAAGATAAAGGTTTGGGCCAACAGATCTTTGTGAGTCAGACTACCCCACCTGACCTCCGTCCCCCCAAGCGAAGATTCTGTTGCTGGTTCAGGTCATTCCTTAATTGCCAAATGCAGCTGAAGTCGCTCCCTGACTCCTTCGGAGGGTGACGTCATTTCAGTACAAGTACCTAAAGGCCAGGCTTAACTTTATTAAACCGGGTCTGGACCAGGAGTCGTGCTTGGACGTCTTTAAGCCAGCGCTAGCTTCCCCGCCCCCTTCCCCTCCCTCTGTTGCCTGCGGTCAGGGAGAATTCATTTCTACTTTCCCGTCAATTCAAAGGGATTTAACTCCGTGCTCTGTTAAGCGAAGTTGTGCAAAGGTGATGGAAAAATTAGTTTCAGAGGGTCCTCAACGCCTTTTTCTGACCTCCGTTTTCATAGCATCGGGAGAGAAACCAAACTGCATTTTTTGCTGAGCAGTCCCATGTTTGTCATTATATTTAACGAAGGGGGGGGGGTGTCTTTACTGATCCTTTGTGGGGCATTCTGAAAACTGAAAGCAGTGTGAGAAATTACTTTGTATCTGCTTTACTGTTGCTTGAGAAGAGCTGGGGGAGCATGAGCCCCAGAAGATGAACAAGGTAAAACAAAGAGTCTCTCTGGGGCTTCAGTTTCCCTTTGGTGTAGACTACCGTAGGAGGACTGTTCTCAGTTGGTGCTGGAAAATCTTGCCATCAAGTTTTGCGTCAGCTGCTGGTTGTAAACTACTACTGCATTTCCTTCAGCAGTAAAACAAAACCAATTTACTTATTAGGCAAGATGATGTAGGGTCAAGAGAGCATGCACAGCCAGGGACAGAAAAATTAGCCAGAAAACAAAATGGTTGCAACTGCTAAAGTTCATTTAAAAAAGTTACAATCAAGAGTCATTTAATTCTGGTCAAACTCTAGAGCATAGAGTTTAAAATAAAATAATTAAATATTTGCTTTTACCTGAGGAGCACCATGACCACTGGCTCATTTGCCTTTTCTGGTGATTGGTATACCGAATGCAGGTAGAACTGAAAACAGACCTTCTCCCCACCCCCTCAGCACTTTCTTTAAACAAAACAAAAACAAAACTGACCAGGATGCCTTATGTTCAACTACTAAAATTATAGGTTTTAAAACTTTTCTGAAACTCTTTTGTTCAGAAATCATTTCTGCCTGAATTGCTTTCAGATTCTGATTACATTCCCTCATGTTTACCTCAGATTTTTTTGAAAGTTAAAAAAAGAAATCCCCTTCATCAAACGAGAGTAAAAACAAGGAATTCTTGTCATTCCCATTTTCTCTGAAGTACTAGAGTTCTTCCCTTCTCACTTAAAAAAAAAAATTGATCTATGTTAAAACCTATCAGTAAAGTGCCCAAGAAATCATTATGGTATGCAGCCGGGAGGGAAAAGCAGGAGAGCAAGAGCCTAATGACTATTTGGCTCTCTGTGTTCTATTTCAGAGCAGTACTGATGGAAATCACAAGAAGGTTTAGGTACCACAGTCACTCATACCTAGTTCATCCACAGATAACACCAAAAATGCTTTTTAAATAAAGTTTGCTAATTTCCTCTCGGAGGTAAATAAAACACGTTTGGGGAAGGAGAGGCTGAATGTGGGCTTCTCATCCATAAAGAGTGGTATAAAATTAAACTGGACCCAGTGTTGTGCTAGAACCATTTTAATATAATTATACATATCTGCCAAATCCAGGAAGAAAAGGTTTATGCATATATAACTTTTCCAGTTAACATCTGCAAGCATAAACGACAATGATCTCAGTTTATAAATTCATCAGGGTCAGAGCAATTGACCAATGTCTCTTTACTGCTAGGCTTACCAACAGTAAATTACAGATGAATTAGTGTCCTTTTGTTTCTCTTCTCTCACTCTCCTTGTCCAGAGACATTTTTGTTGTCAAGTTTCAGTGCAGCTCACCTCCAGCCAAAGGTAATCTTTTTGATAAGTACTCAGTTGCTCTGAATTTGCTTATAATTATAACCTATTTAATCACAGAAGAACCCCTGCAGAGGTGGAGTTCAAGGTTGCATACAATAACAGGAGATCACAGTTTTGAAGTCTAGCACAGATTAAAAACCACAGATGTACCATTTATATAAGACACACACTGATTGTCTCTTAAACTACATATTGACTCCTTATGAACATTATTTTTAAATAAAGTAGTGCATCTAGGACAATCAGTCGCACAATTCACACAGCCCTGAAAAGTTTTTCAGTGCCAACTACCAGTTGGTCATGAAACGTGAGTGAGCTTGAGACACTGTCCATTCCTAAGATTCAACCACGGATTGGCTAAAACATTGGAACACCTCTGCTTAAGAAGGCTATGTCCTGCCTTCCTTGCCCTCACAATTTAGTTTTGTTTATTTTTGGTGGTGTTTGGTTGCACATGGCTAGAATGCTTTTGATCACTTTGCAAATCAGGAAAACCAATGATCTAAAACTATGACAGGATCTTAAGTAGACTGGTTTGTCCATTTCAGGTTGCTGGTTGGTAGGCCCCTCTAAGGCCCTTCATTTTTCCTTCTATGCCTCCCGGAACATTGATCAGAAGATGAGTCTGAGCATCATCCCATCTAACTCTTTTAACCAATGCCTGGCTAAAACTGGAATGTCCAGCCCAGTATATTTAAAAATCACCCACAAAGAGGTTCTACAGATCTTCACAAAACCTGGAATTTCCATGAGGATGTCTGATCTTTATAATCCAAGCAGTCAGCATTGAAGTTAAGCTTCCAGGAGGCAGTTTGGTCCTTATAATCCAAGCAATCAGTGGTTGAGTTAAAACCCAAGCTTGAAGCTCCATATCCCTGGGTGGAAAGAGAAGCTGGGGACTGATTGAGATGGCTGGTGACTGCATTGGTACCCATGGGGCTGAGTGTGGCCCCTGGTCCAGGAAGCTGGTGATGCATTGGGGTCAAGTAAGATCCACAGTCCATGCCCCCAAAGTAGGAAGTTGAGCCAGCATATCCTTGACTATAGCCTGAAGCCTGAGTATAGGTCATGGGATAAGACCTCTGCATGCAGGAAGAGGAGGTGGACAAGGGATCTGACAGTGGGGAGATGGAAGCTGGGCTCCAGATAGACACAGGAGCACTGCTGCTGGAAATGGCCGGGACTGAGGTGCTAGAGGGGGGAGTGAACTGGCCACTTGTTCCACTCTCTGAACTCACTTCACGAGCTGGTGATGTCTTCTTTTTTGCAGGTCTCACTTTGTTTTGACCTCCATTCTGTTGCTGCTGCTGCTGTTGGCGGCACTTAGCTCTCCGATTCTTAAACCACACCTTGAAAGGGAAAGAAATTTCTTTAAGGTGGTTTCAATAAGGACAAGAGTGGCTCCCAGATGACAGATGAGCTAAGCACACAATCTGTCCTGCCACTGAAAACCCATGATATACTTTTTATATATACCCCTGCAATTATACAAAAATGGGGAAGCTCTGTCTAAAAGCACTTCATTCCTAGCCCAGAATAATAAATCCTATGGCTAAACACGCTCCTTCTCATTTTCCTATCTCGTATTTCACTTCAAATACACACATACACATAGATCCAGTGGTACTGTGGAACACTCTTATGGGGGAATAAAATGTATCTGTGTCTTTCTTTCAGAGGGAAACACAAAAGAGGTGAGAGAAAAAGATTCTGTTGTCACTATCCAAAAGGAACAGCCTAAAGGCAAAGTTTATAGTCTATCTTCCAGGGAATAACTGCTAATCACACTCTACTTTTTTCTCTCTCCTTAAAAGACTCACAAAAGAAAGCTCCAAGGAGAAGTGAATTTAAGGAGGTCTGAAAGGCACTATTTGCTGCACTCTTTATGGTAAGTGGAATGACTTGTATACAGTCTGCTGGGAGCTTGAGGACAGACTTCTCTGCTCAAGTCTGACACTGGAGTCTCTGCCTTCAGCACACGGGATTCAGTTTCCCGTACTATGTTCACTGGCTTGTCAATTTAAGCCTCTGACTAGCAACTCTGAAGATTCTCCTTACCCACCCTGTTCATGTTCTGCCATGAAGGAGCCGTGTTTGGGGGGGGGGGCTATCAAAGAAACTGCCACCCTTTCCTGAGAGAAACCACAGATATTTTCCGAGCAACAGGTCCTTAGCAGTCTTCTTGAGTGAGGTCAACATATATGGGCGTGTTAACTGGGCTACCAAGGCTGAGCCTATCACCCACCCAGAGCCTTTTATTTTCTTTCAGTAAAGACCTGAGTTCAAGCTTCACAAATGCTAAAACTTCTCCCATCTTACTTTGAAAAGTCTTTTTCCTGGTTTGCAGTTCACACGGATACGTCCTAGCTGAAGTGGAGTCTCGGGGATGTGTGTATATGTGTGTGTGTTCAGGGGCTGAACATTTCTTTACAGAGAACTCTATATGGTGCTTGCATTTCAGAGAAGTTGGAGATTCCTTTTCCCTCTCCAGCCTCAGGTCCAGTTCAAGGAGGTGAGGGAGTGTCAATGAGGATATTGAACTGATATTTTATCTGCTAAATGGGTCAGAGCTAACAAATTCTGTTCAATCACTAAAAAGTTAAAGACGACACTTTTATTGTGTAATTTCTTTGGTAAGAGCACCAGGGGCTTCCACAGCCTGGCCTTACCGTACCCAACTGACATGTGACCTTGAGCAAGTCATTTATTCCATTTCTTTCACCTGTAAAAAATACTGTGACTATCCAGGAGCTAAGCTGCTTTCACCCCTACAAGTAGATGAAAATGGGGTAGGATTTCCACGTGGGGGAAAAGGAAGTATTAAAATATTAAGTAACTGTCCTTGAAATCTTCTCCCGGCTGAGTACCCAAGAGCTCTAGAATTGTGCTTTATTACTGCAGCTAAATCATTGCCTTACCTTACAGCCAGAAGGCTGTCGCTTCTAAGATTGGGTGGGCTTTGGGGGGGGAGGGGTGTAGTAATCAGGCACGTGAAGGGGCCTTAGAAGAGTTTACTGGCCTCCAGTGGAGCGCTCAGTTTCAAGCCTTCCTTTGGTCCTCTTTAAGACCTGGGACTCTCCTGGGTCCTCAACATACACCGTGCTTAGGGGAGGGGTGGCACAGTCAGGAAGAATGGTTCTATCTACATCTGCCCTACCTGCACCCTGGACTCGGGCAAGTTGATTTTCAGCGCCACCTCCTCCCGCATGAAGATGTCTGGGTACCGGGTCTTAGCAAATAGAGCTTCCAGCACGTCTAGCTGCGCCCGGGTGAACGTCGTCCTCTCCCGGCGCTGTTTTCGGGGAGTGGCTGCGGGACAAGAAGCCCAGGGCCCTTTAGGGTGGGGGAGCAGTTTCTCAGTCATAGGGGTCTCTGCGGGAACACCCCCGACCCCCCCAGTCCCCCAGTCCCAGCACTTCCCTCGTCCTCCCAGCCAGGCAATCCGGAGCCTAGCAGTGTCCCCCCCACCCCCACCCCGCCTCGGCTAGGCTCTTCCAGCAAACACTGGATAGCAAGACACACACTATGCCCCCCCTTCCAGGGGAGAACCCCCCTCCACCTGACGTTGGAGACTGCTCCAGCCAGAGTGGCTTTTCCACAGATAACACATCAAATAAAAGAAAGACAAAATCCAACCCCCCCCATGAACCCCTAAACCAAAACATACAAACAAAAATCCATTCTGTGAAGTCAGAGGATCCCCGAGGACTGCAGTTCGGATTAATGGGGCTTTTTAAGACTCCAAGGGCCTTTGTTCCTCCATCTTTAACATGGGGGCATATTTAAAACTTCTACGGGGATTTAAAAAAACAAAATAAACCAAAAACTAAACAAAACCCCCCAGATCTGATTGGAAAGGAAAGCACCCATATCCAGGGTAAATCACACCTCTAGGCATTACAGGCAAAAGGCCTGGGGATCAGAGAGGAAGCCCAGGCATGGTGGGGAGAATTTACGAGGAGAGACCCAGCTTCTCCAGAGGGCACTTCTGAAGAACTAGGCTTTGAGATATGGGTGGAGGGAGTGACCTTCCATCCCCCCATCCCCTCACTGCGGTGTGTCCCCCAAGTACTCCAATTAAGAGTAACGCATTGTGAGTTTCTGCGTTTCTGCAAGTGTTGCGGCACCCACCTATTCCCTCCAGCCCCTAGTCTTCCCTCCGGCCGGCAAATGCCCTGTGGCTCTAAGCTGCTTCTTAGAATGAAAACCCAGTGGGGACACCACACTTGGAGCTGGAGGGGGGCAGCAGGACTATCAGCCCCAGTGCTCCGAGGGAAAAGGTGTCACATCCCCGTGGGGCGGGCGCGGGGAAAGGCAGAGCAAGAGTACTGCAAGGCTCACTTACCCGGGTAGCCCACTGAAGGGTGCAGCAAGTCCATGCCCGAAGTGGTCAGACTCAGCCCATTGACTGCGTAAGGCGGTTGCTTAAGATAAGACATCATGCTAAGGTTGTTTGGAGGTGCAAAATCAGCCCAAATCGGGGGGACCCAGCCAGAAGGTCTCGCTTCGCCAAGAGTGGTCAGATTCAGGATCCTTGGTGTGTGGGTTGGGAGCAGTTGAACTATGGATAAAGCAAACAAACAAACAGAGGTGCTGGTTTACTGCTTCGCAGGCGGCAGCTCTTCCACGTTCCACCACCAACTTAAAAAAAAACCCTGGGCTAGGCAAGGTAGAGGCTTTTAAAGGACTTGCAACCCACCCCCACCCCCACCCCCACCCCCAGCTGCTCTGGAACTAGAAGGGATGGAGAGAGACCAGATAAACCTGTCTTCCCCACCCCCACCCTAAACTTAAAAAAAAAAAAAAAAAGTACCAGAAGAAAGCAATTACAATCTGCCTTCCCCGAAGAACAAAACCCCACGCCTTCAAATGCACACATTGCATTCCTATCCCTACATTTGCATAGGACTCATTGGCTGGCACTAGCTAATTGTCTCAAACAAAACTTGATTGGGGCCATTTGCAGAGACAAAGAACTCTTTGGCTAAATAAATAATGCTGATAACAAAGCCCATTGGTGAGAAACAAAGAAACAATTCAAGAAATCTACCTCTCCCCAGACTGTTGCCTTTCCAAGGCAAATTTTAATTACCTTAGCTTTTTACCACTTTTAACTGCTGTGAACCTAAAATGTCAGTGCATTTAACATCTAAAATACCAACTTGCTAATCGACAAACTTGAGAAAACTGCTCAATCGCTATTACTTCACATTTGAAGTCATTTCCAGTAATCATTTTCACCTAATTAGTAGTCTGGGTAATTAGATTTTGAGGTAAGTAACAGATTTATTAAGGTTTTGGAGGACCTTGATTATGTGTCTAAAGAACTAAAGCTAAACAAACAAGTATTTAACTTTTAATCGACACCCATCAAATATTTAAACATACTGCAAAAAAAAGTCTTAAAGATTGGCATGAGGTTTACTAGAAATTCTGAAGTTAGAATCCCACCAATCAGATAATGACAGGCCCCCACATTTGCAAGTAGAAAGGGTGTGCATTTGTAGTGCAAGCCGCTTCCATGTTGATTTTGATGTCGTGGAGGCTGCAGATCCTGCGGGAGGCAAATTTTCAGGCATTTGGGTCCTCAGCAACTAAAGCAGAGTTTCTTGTTAATTCCGGCTGCTTTTTGCACATTTTAGTTTTGAAGAAAGTAGATACACAAACACCCAAAGTTGTGAAACTAATAGAATTTCTCCCTACCTTTCAAGCTGCCTACAATCCTATAAGAAAAAGAGCTCAGAGAGGCAAAAGAAAGGAAGAAAAAGAAAAGTTATTTACTTTCTTCAGCTGAGTGTTTCTCACTGCTCCAAGCAAAGGGATCCAAAATGGATGTTAATATGGGCTGGCAGTTTTCAAGTCTGGCTTTTATTTGCCTAAGAAATGGCACTTATCCCGCAAGGATCTCTACTTTGCAACTTTGACACTATGAAAGATTGCTTCAAAATGGCGGATACAAGATTAGAAGTTCCTTCTTACTTTGACAAAGGTCCTACTGAGTTTTCAGGATTGGATTTTCATATTTACATTGCTTTAGAAATCAAGACACAAAATTCCACAAATGGAACTCAGTTATTGCCACTTCTTCCTGATTTAAAGTCATAGCACAAAAATCATGCTTTTCCACCCCAGATCTAAATCAGTGTGATTTTATAAATACCCTTCTCGGAGGAATTTGGACTGTCTCATCAATAAAACTAATTTAGTTGCTGCTATAACAAAGACTCGCTATTTTCTGCGCTCTTTTCAAGATATATTCAGATGCTGTGGAAATAATATTGCTTTAAAATACAGTCTATTTACCTAAATAGCCTATAAGCTGGAGTTCTCTTGTGTTTGATACAGTATGTTGGAAAAGTTATGAAGTACTATAGGAAAAAACTAAAACCATAGCACATGCACACATGAGAAATACAAAATTGTTCTTACATGCAGAGCTCTCACCCAGTTCGAAAGTCTGATTCAGAAAATGGCACATTCCAATATAAACAGCAGTAAGGGATAGAAAACACCAGGCAAAGGGCCTTCTTGAAGCGCCTTTGCCCTTGCCATCGCAAAAATCAGTAAAATTTAGGGATAAACGGTCTCTGCATTTACTACTGTATGCATCTTTAAAAGAACAAGAAAAGTACCCCCAAACAAAACTACTAAGTCCTCTCCGCAGCAGGTCTAGGTATGCATTCACCGAAGAAGCGGCCACAGGCCCTTCCATCTAACTTCCAAAGTCCCCAAAGAACACCTTTCTCCCTTTCTCTCTAAGCCGAGCCCAGAAGGGCAAACAGAAATACCCTTTCAAAAATATAAGCTTCACTCTGATTGCTCCTGAGGTGGCCGCTGGAGAACTCCTACCTACGGGAGCGGGTGACGGTCGCTGTGCGAGTCCCCGCAGCTGGTGGGCGCCCGCACCTCCGGGCGCGAGTGCCTCGGTCCGGCGTCCCTGCCCGGCAGCCCCGCAGTCCTGGCGCCCCAGGTCCGGCTCCACTGCCCGCCCCAGCCCGCGCCGCCTTATATCTAACGGTCAATTCGTGCAATCTGTCGCTCTTCCCCCCTCCCCCGCATCTCCCCCCGTGTGTGTGTGTGTGGGGGGGGTGTTCTTCCAAGGAGCCCATCTACCAGTTGCTGTGTCCTCGCTCAATAATAATTACCTCGTCCAAGAATTAATTATAATAAATGTTTTCTTGATAAACTAACGAGATAATCCGAGGGGCACACGTCCCTTAATTACAGGCCGCCGTGCTCAGCTCGGCTTCTCGTCCGGGCTGATTAATTTTCTGCATGATGGAAAAGAAACAAAACTACGCGGACTGGCGACTGGCCTGTGGCTCGGAAGACAGCGAAGAGCGCGAGGAGGGAAAGAATGAGGAGAGATGTGGGCACCGCGGAAACCGCCGGCGCGGGCCTCTCTCCCAGGCGAACTCCAGTGAAAGTTTCTGGCCTCAGGGAATCGAACAGCGCTGCCACCCGCGAGGGGGGGGGGGGGAAGAAACGTGCCAAAAGGGTTGGCCTTGGCTATTAATTATGGTGAGGAAAAAGCCCCAGTGTTAGCGCTTTGAGGAGAGGTCTGGGTGTCTACCTTCCTTTGGGGGGAGGAGTTTCCTCTCCAACTCGTCCCCTGTGCTAATAACTTTTGGTGCCTGGAAGAAGTCCCCAAGTGAGCGGGACAAATCCTGACCCCGAATGCTCGAGGATGGAGGGGAGGATTTCCTGGAGCGACTTCCCCCGTCCCCTCCCCAAGTCATCCACCACTCGAGGGTCGACGCAGCTCGGCCTTCTGTCCCACACCCCACTTCTGTCTGAAACGGAGGAAAAAGCCAACGCGGTGAAGTTCTGACGGGGGGCTTGGATTTCAAAAAATGTGTTCTGAAATCGGACTGTGTGATTTCAAGAGCCACTTGAACGCATCAACACGAAGACTTCTTTGGAGTTGGCGGCGTGACACGTCGCAGAGGCAGGTTGCTATCGGAGACCCGATGGTACTCCCCGGGCGGACCGAGAACGGAGGCTGGGCCTCAAGGCACCCCTCGACCTCGGCCCGGCCGGGTCCGGCCCCACAACACCCGGTTGTCCCGAGTCCGGGAGGGGAGCGCGCGGGTGCGCACGCAGGCCCTGGCTCTGCCCAGGGTCCAGAACCGCCGAGGGGCCGCCTTCCCCAGTGTAAGGATTCCCGCCCCGTCCCCGCCGCGGCCTCGGGCGGAGCAGGGGCCACTCACCAACAATTCAGCCAGCCCCAGGTGCTCGCGGAGGGCTGCACAGGGCGGGCTCGGAACTTCCCGGGCTAAATCACATAGCAAAACGACTCTCCTGCTTTTGCACGGCCTGGCGACCCGAGACTGGGATCACGACAACCGGGGATGGGGGAGTTACTGCACTCCCAGCTTATTTTGGGGGGCGGGGAGGAAAGTGATGATCAAAAAGGAAAAGGAGACCTAGTGGTCATTGCAAGAGGCCGAGAACGAAGGGCGAATCTTGGTGAGCTGCTCTTGGCTCTGGGAAAAGGGGACCGGAAAAAGAGAGGCGAGTGCCGGGCGGAGGAGCTCCCGGCAGCTCCACGCCTCCTCGGTTATCCGCTCGGGTTTCCTCTCACGTTCACTAGGGACAAGCAGGGGGCTCGAGCTGCGACCGTCCTCACTCTCAGATCCGAGAGCGAGTGGGGCTCGGGGCACGCCGGCCCTAGAAGACGGCTGTCTTATCATCATTATCATCCATCCATCTAGCTACATCTGCATCTTTTTGTCTGTGACTCTGAAAATGTCCTTGAGATCAGTGCAAATGACCCAACCACATCTGAGGGCCCAAACGCAAAATAGCAGGGAGAAATGGGCGTTGACATAAAACAAAACCACAAACAAAACCCGGCCCAAACACCCCACATTAGCCTCTCAGGGTTTCCACGACGTTTGGCGGAAGCGGCGACCCCAGGAGCGCGCTGCCTCCCCTCCTCCCACTCCCGCCCTCACCTCCAGATCATACATTTTTCGCAGTGATCGTTACTACACCTAAAAAATTTACGAGGGATTAAAATACAGCATGCTTCAGAACTCCACGTTCGCGGAAGTGTGTATCAGTCGGTCTATTGGAGGTACCGGGGCCATGGTGGTCAGAGGGGCACATGGGTATAGACAGGCAGACAAGACAGACGGACACTTACCTTACAGCCGCATGGGAAGTTAGAAAAAAATTAAATTATCCTTCAAAATTCCAAATAGCCCGCTATCCTAAAAGAAATCAAGAGCATTGAGTTAGAAAGCTTGCAGTCTTCACCCCTCCATAAAAAGCCAAACAACGAAAAAATATTTTAAAGAATAGAAAATGACGAAAGTAGCTCGAGTTCAAAACATGCGTGGGCCCCTCTGTGATACATACAAAGTAGACGTGATGAGGGCTGCTCTAGCGATTTTTATTTTTAATAACAGTGGAGGCTGAGTTGGAGCTGAGGTCGGTTCCGCTCTCAGGGAGATTTGCTGAGAAAGCGCCTCTCTGGCAACTTTTTGACGCAAACTCTCCAACCAATGGCAGGGAGAGAATGATTGACACATCTAAGCCAGAGGGAAAATAATAAAAACACACAACAGGGGGAGGAAAACAGGCCGCTGCTGCACGGGGGGACGAGCAGGCAACAAATCCAGGCCTCCGACATTACCAGAATGTTCTTGAAAGACACTGGGCTCCGTTAAAATATACATTATGGGCCGGAGCATGTGAACTAATTGTATAATTAAAATGATGGACAGGGAGGCCTCCCTTACCTTTCTTCTCCTTTTCTTCTTTTCCTTCCTTTCCTCCCCCTCCCCCCTTTTTTGTTTTGTTTTGATTTTAGGGAAAGGGAGAAAGGAAACCCATACAATAAGCTGGAAAGATAAAAAATATTTAGGTAAACGCCATAGAAGAGCCAGGGTGGAGGTAACTGGGTTATGGCATTCAACGCCAGCTATAAGCATGTAGATCAAATGCAAAAAACAAGTCAGGCTGAAGCCTAAAACCACCGCTATGAGGTTTTAACCAGGGTCAGACCACGCTGAGGGCCAGAAAGGGTGAAAATAGGAGGCCTGGGAGTGAGGTGTGGGCGTGCAGGCAAGAGAAAGACAGATACACAAGTCCAAGAACAAACTATTTTCAAAAACTCCGTGTCTCTCCCACTCGTTGCGCCCTTCTATATATTCCCTGGTCCCCGAAGCCGGAGACTCGGAACTCCTGGTATCCGCGCAGGGGTTTTAGAGTTTGAAGGAACCCAAGACAGGCTGCAAAGAGCACGAGCCGGGAAATCTAACTCCAGGGACGGTTTGGGGAGACAACGGGAGCCAGGTCAGGATTCGGGGATGGAAGTGGGGTCTGGCTGGACACCCGGGGAGGGAGCGAACGCAGGAGGCCCGCGCTGGAAACCGTTTCCGCGTTAAAACAAACGCTACTCCATGCCCGCCGGCGGGGCCTGGAGCTAACAGCCCGCGCGGCCGGAGCCGGGGGCTGCGAGCCCGGAGGCGGGAGAGTGGCGGCACCAGGGGACCCGAGCCAGAGAGCGAACACCAGCCTCACTTTAATGCCTGGCACAGAGAGCGGGGCCCGACAGCTTTCAAACTGATCTGAGTCCCTAGAAAAGCAGAAGCAGATTGGGCGGGGATGGGGGAGGCACAAGAGGACCGGCTGAGGGTGTGTGAGTGGTGGTGGGGGGAGCAGAAGACATTTCTTCCCTCACAACTTCCAATGCCGGAGAAGAAAAATAAAATCTTTCTAAACACCCTCCCCCTTCCACCACCACCACCACCACCACCACCACCACCACCACCACCACCACGGCAAGTGGGCCCAAAGAAACAGCTCGCTGCCTTTAATTTGGGGACCTATGTTAATGAAGTTGGTAATTAATTCGTCGCTTTGTTGTCGGTTCTTATACTGTATGTGTAATCAAATGTGGCCGTCCTTGGGATTTACAGCAATTAACGAATTACGGGAGTGCGCACGAGGCAGCGAGCGCTCGGCAGCCCGGCTGGGTTCTGGCTCCGGCTCGGCCTGGGGCTGGGCACTCGGCGGCCGAGGCCAGCCTCGCAGGTGTTTCTAGAGCTTTGGGCCCCCGCGTCCCAGCGAGACCCCGAGAGGCCCAGGGTCTGCCCAGCAACTCCCGAGCCCTCAACGCCCGCTCCAGTCCGAAGAGACCCACTGGCTGTCGCGTTCCCAGGAGTCGCGACTTTCTGGGGTGCCGGGCTGAGGGGGGAGGGTGAGTACAGACCTTTTTTCCCTCACCCCGCCCCCACTGTACTGGAACACCTGGCGATCGCCCCCCCCCCATCCCGCCCCACGGCCTTTAATTGGGGGAGGGAGGAGAGAGTGACAAATGCCCTAGGCGGTCTGGCCCATTGGTTGGGAGCACTTGGCCAGAGTCACAGTACTTTCCGTGAAGGAAGGGCAAATCCACCCAGATCCCATGAGCGAGAGCCTCCTTTCTACCCCGAGAAAAGACAGTGTTTCTCCCAATTTGATCGCAGTGATGTTTAAAGCATCAAAGAACGAAAAAGAAAAATGGACGTTGTGCGTCTGGTGGAGGGGAAGGGCCGGAGGGAGGCCTTGGGGACAGTGGGGGTGGGGGGGTGTGTGGAGAAATATCAGGACACGCACTTGTGATCTCCACGAAGTATGGGAAGCATTTTGGACTGGGAGAGCTATCTGCTGTGGGGTCCAGTGTTGTGGGAAAACCCTCAAGACCTACGTAGAGGTTTGCGGTGTCTTCTCAGTTGGCGGGGCGGGGTTGGGGGGGGCAGCTGAATCTCCCTGAAAATTCCCGGGTTCTGTGCGACAAGGGCAGATTTCGGCGCCGTGGGGCGTGGGAGGGCTTTTCCCTTTACAGCGGCTGGGAGCAGAGAGCTCTCGCTTCTCCTTTGCCCTTTAGTCTAATAACTTCGCAGAAATGCAGGACCAATAAACCACGAGTTGGAAATGGACAGTGTTAAATAAACAAGGGTCTCTTTAAAATTCTCATCCACTTCAGATGTCTAAAGGAAGATTGTGATGATTTTGTCACGGTTTGGTAAATTTACCCCTTTAAGAGGCTTTCATAAATCCCAGAACACACCTTCAGCCAGATTTGAATATAGATTTAGGTTTTAAAACCCAGAAGCTGGAAACGCCGCTTTATCAAAGAGAATTTCCCTTTAGCTTAGCAATGTGCTGAAGCTCTTAAAAGATTGGATCTGAGAGAGAGAGAGAGACAGTGAGAGAGAGAGAGAGAGAGACAGAGAGACAGGAGAAAGAGAACTAGAGACAGGCAGACAGGGGGAAAAAAAAGACTTTCTTTTTCTTTCTAGAGGAATTCTGCCCAGACTCTGCCGCACTTGGTAGCAAGAAAGCTTTCTCCTGGGTGTCTCCTGGAAAAGTTGCAAAATTGCTCTTCACCTGTAAGAACATGCTCTTTATCATCCAGTCTCTTCTTGTCAATTTGGAAATTGCAGAGAGCCCGGCTCAGGTACAGTCCCCACAAACCCTATTCTAGGTCAGGACAAAAGCCACTGGCTTGGGGGGGGGGAGTGGGGGGTTGGGCTCTTGTACTGAAAACCATAAAGGCTTGGTGGGAGAAAGACTCCTTGGATGAAAAGTCTAACTCTTGATTTTCAGTAAGTCCTTGAACTTCCAATATACTTACTATGTGGTCATTATATTTTCGCTGTTCATATTTAACTTTTTTCCCCTACATCCTGTGTCTTTAAATTTTTTATTTTCCATGAGTCTGACTTATGGCAGGGAGCATGCTTTGTGTTTTTAAGTAATTTTCATTAACAAGTAGATGGTTTTTAATTGCCATGAGTACAATTATCTTGCTATGAATATGAGACATAAGTCTTCAGAAGCGAAATTAAAGAAAATCAGTACACAGGGAATTAAATTATTTGTCAGAGCTTGCATGCAGTTTCCAAAATATGGCCGATATTCATATTTTGCAATCTAAATTGATGTCTTGTGCTAGTTGGACTTACTTTCTCCACCCCATATGCCAGGCCAGTTTAAAATATTCTAAACTTTCCCCCAAGTTTTTTAGCTATGGTGCTTGTGTGTGGTGGGGGGTGTGTGTGGGGAGGGAAAGGAGTGGGAAGAGGAAGGAGAAAGATTTCAGGATTCTTCCAAGCTAATTAAAAAAGAAGAAGAACAAAACCCATATTCCGTGAGAACACAGCCTCTCAGGGGGAAAGGAGCCAGTTAGACTCCCTGAACACTTACTTCAGAAATATGAAGATTAATTTCCAATCTTTTCAGCGATTCAGTGGACAGTAGGGGACCACATCTTGCCTTAGAACTGCCACGATACTTAGAAAGAAGTCATTTTTCATTAGGTTTTTAGATATGTCTTTATTAAAAACTTTGACAAGATTAACTTTAATTAATTTTTTAACGAGGGTTAAAGATTGGCAATGCAGGCAGAATTTGGAGGGAAACAGAAGGCAATAGATCACTTGTGAATTAAGCTTGGGTTGCTTATTCCCTGCATTACGACTGCCTCAGAAAAGAGGGTAAGAGAGAAAGAAACAACTTCAAAGATAGGATTGTGCTGTCTTGATAAAAGAGTAGGAGGCAAATTCCAAATGCAGAAAAGAGGAAAAGAGGACCGTGTTGTTCCGGAATGAAACGGATTAAGATTGTGTGACAAGTGCGAGATGTGGGGCTGGGAGACATTTATGAGCTGAGTGTGAGCTGGGAGCTCTGCGTCTGTCCCTGAGCATGTGGGGACCAAGGGTGTGTGCAGAGCAAGGTTAAGGTGGGGGATGAGAAGGGCTCCTGTGAGTGTGAGAGCCGGAGAGCAATATGTGGGGTGTGAGTGTGCATGTGGGGGTGTGTTAGGAGGGTGTGGATGGGAATGTGGGTGGATTGATGAAGGGTGGTAGCTGTCAGCTTATATAATTTTCATCTGTTCCTGAACTTTCCTTGAAATCAATGCTACTGCAGGCAGTAGCATTGAGCTTGCAGAGCTGATATAAAACAACCATTACAGTCCAATATCTTGCCTGTTTGCAAACTTCATTTAAAAGTGGGGGGAAAAAAGGCCCAGGAATGGTTTTGTAAGAAAAGGAAAAAAGAAGAAAAGAAAACCGCAGTGAAGCTTTAAACTAGTTTGGATAAATCTCTAATCTTTTATTTGTAACCTTTTACAAGCTTTATTTCCCGTATATGAAAAGCTTCTTTTATATGGGCACGACAGACTTTTCCTTTGGATTTTTAATTAGAGCCCATCAATTGTAGCCATATTTAAGAATCAATATAAAGTAATCCTTCGAGATGGGATAAGGTTTTAATCGAAAATCTAATTTCCCACTCTTTGCAGATCATTTTGAGGGGCTGGTTGATTAAAAAAGAGTTCAATTTTTAAAAGACCTAACACCTAAAACCTGGAAAGATCATGTCCGCAAAAAAAGCAAGTGATGTTGTTTTACAAAGAAAAAAGTCTGGCTCTTGTTGGGAACTTTTTTCTTCTATTTAGAAGAATTTGACTTATTTATTTTTTTTTTTCTCAAACAGTACTCTCTAATGTGGCTCCTATGAAGGTATTCACATTGAATGGGAGAGGGAAAAAAAAAAAAGAATTGTTTATCTAAAACAGTATTTCACATACAAAAGATAGTAACTTAAATTTTTTTATTAACAAAGAAAACATAGATCTTGACAGATCTTTCTCAGGACAAGCTAAAAAATTTCCAAGATTAGAAAATAAATAGCACATTTTAAATTTTTGTTCATGGATGCAAACTTTCCACTTTCACATCTAGGAATGAGTACTTCCAACCGATTTTTAAACTTCAATATTACAATTTTGCAATTTTAATTTCCTTACAATTGAAAAGTTGCCTATAAGAAAGCGTGGAATTTTAAACAGTTTTACCAGATTCACTAGCTTTCAATTTGTCTTTTTTTTTTTTTTTTGAAGGAAAAAAAAGAAAGGAAGAAGGGGAGCAAATAAACAAAAACTAAATTGTAGGTGCACAGCCCAGACATTTTTTTGCTTCTTATTAATCAAGCTGAGGTATTTATTTAAAAAGCCGCACATTATCTAACTGGGCATAGTGCATTTGCAGCAAACACCACCGTTCTACTTTATGATTTACAAATCATCTCTAAACTAGAAGAGATTCCCCCAAAAAGTTTATAGGTGCATTTTCAGACATTCACTGACTTGTTTTTATTGTTGTATCTGTTAAATGCGTTTCAAAAAAAAAAAAAAAGAACTCATCGTATTTGCTTTTTAAAATCTGAATGAAGCGATTTGAGCATATTTGATACTCATTCTTTTCTTTTATCCGCAGAAATTTCAATTTATTTAAAAGCCTGGCGTTTAATGCACTACACAAGCGCATAAATTTTAGAGAAACTCTTGTATTTCTCTGTAATCGCGTCTAATGAAAACCTGGGATTTTCCATTATTTAAAAAAAATGTGAAAATATAATGCATCTTCATTAGGAAAATTGACTGCTGTGCTCACGACAGTTCTTAATTGAAAAGGCAACCTATTTTAATGGTGTGGTTGAGAAGAAGATTACATACTTTATCCAAACACAAAGACAATTAATAATGAGAAGCGGGCTGCTGCCATTAACTCTAATGCAGTTGCATCAATGTCAGTGAGAAGGGCTCATACCTGAGGTACATGGTGCACACTCCCCCGGCTCCCTCCTTCCCAATTCACCCACTCCTTAATTTGGGTTTCTTAAGCAAGCGCCTGGACAGGCTGTGGTGCGGCGGGCTAGTGCCTGGCAAATGAGGCGCGGGGCCAGGCTCCCCTTCCCGCGGGTTGCGCAGTCCCAGGCAGCGCCGCCCGGCCGCAGTCGCCCTGGCTGCGTGTTGTCTCCGCGCACACCTCGCGCCCTCCCGCCTGTGCGCGGAGCCGGGCCAGGGCAGCCGCGGCCCCCACGCGCTGAGGGCTTTGGAGACCCAAGGCTACCTGGTACATGTAAGAAGTTCCCCCAAAAGGACTGGCCTGCCTCGGAATCTGGGAGCTGCTTTGATTCACTTAAAACAGAAGGGTCTTGGGGGAGGGAAAAACTTAAAATTGAGAGTGCGGTGGGACGTCTGGGTGCAAATGGTCATCTGGCAAATCCACCAAGTTTTACAAAGCGCCCTTCTGCAACTCTGGCCGGGAGAGCGAAGAGTGCGTGTATGCGTGTGCGCGCGCTCCTGTGTCTCCGTGTGTGTGTGTGTGTGTGTGTGTGTGTGTGTGCGCTCGCGCGTGCGTGTGTGTTGCATGGGGGTTGGGGGGGATCCCGACCTTCCCTAGGTTCGAGCACGCCTGGACTCCAGCCTAGGAGATGGGGAGGAGGAGGCAGCCACCTCCCGGTTTTTTTCTTTTCTTGGAGAGGCGCGGGCAACTCAGGCCTCGACCCGGCCTTCTCCAACCCCGGCCAGCGAGCTGCTGGAGCCAGCACGGGAAGGGGAGATCCTAGGCTCCCAAGCCTTGGGGCGGGAGATGCGGTGGCGCCTTGTGCCCGGCTCTCCCGTGACTCGAGGACTCGAGGGTGAGATCTGCCCTCGGCCAGCCCTGTGGTCGTCAGGCCTCGGGGGCAGGTACAGGTTGAGGATGGGGCAGATCTCAATTTGGGTCTTTACGAGTTCGAGGTGCTTTGGCGCCCGAGAAGGGCTAGGCGCCTGCAGCCTGACGTCCTACAGCCCTTGGAACCCGCTCTGCCCTTGGCCCTTCCCCAGCGCAGCTTCCCAACGCCGGGTAGGAACAGCGAGGGGAGGGAGTGGCCCTCCATCGGTATCACTCCCTTCCCCCAATATGAGCCAGGGCCGGGCTGCTGGCTAACAGGCTCTTTCACACCAGGCAATCACCTCCCTTCACCAAAGGGTTGGTGGGGGGCGCGCTCCTTCGGGGAATTCTGGAGGCTTCTCGCATTGGCCAGCCATGCGCGTCGCTAGGGAGAGAGATACTGCTGGACAAGAACCACACACAAACGCATCCTGCGGAGTGAAGGACCCCAGTGTCCAAGGCCCAACTGAATACATCCCTTTCCCTTGAGGGGTAGCCTCACAGTATAAAGTTCCTTCCACAGATGCACACTTCCCTCTGCAGCTCCCAGTGTCTCTGGGACAGCCTTGTCCCACCCCACTTTCCCTCTTGTTTCCCTCTTTACATTTACAGACTTCCTGCAGACTTGCCTTTGTGTGTGTGTGAGTGTGTGAGTGTGTGTGTGTGTGTGTGTGTGTGTGTCTGTGTGAATCTGCCCACGGGTTAGGGAGCCTCCCAAAGCTCTGAATCAAGCAGAACTGGAGTTTCACCTGAAGTGCCTGGCTCCTCCTCTCCCTCCCTCAGGACAGGTGGATCTCTAGGGCTTTGAAACTTCCCTTTGGTAAAAGCCATCTATTGGCTACTTGGCGTGTCCAGGAACTTCCTCCTATTTCCCCACTTCTGTGTATCTGGAGCTTTTCATGTTCCTTTCAACTGCCTTTTTCATGTTGCAAAAGTTGAAGTGCTCCAGTTACTACTTATCAAGCAAATCCTGGTTGCTGTTGGTGGTGAGGCTATGTGTGTCAGCTGAGAATCAAGGGAGGGACTAGGTCTCCTAGACCTAGAAGTGGTTTTCTTCTTGAGAGAGCTTGAACCTGAGATGTCATTCTTTCGGAAGAACCTAAGAGCAACAAACAGACTAACTTGTATTTGTGGACCTGTTTCTTGGCGTTTGACCTGTGGATGCTGGAGGCATCTTTATTAGCATGTATGTGGCTTTGGATAGCCACCCAATAATGACATTCCTAATCATTTATTAAAAACCATTTAAGCTAGTCCAGCAACAGACAGTAACTCTTAACCTAAATGGCAGTTTTCTGGGAGCTTATTCAACAAATGGACAAGCAAAAAAGAAAAAAAAAAAGAGATAATTGCTTATACTTAGCAATATACTTAGCTGCTGAATATGACAGAGTCGTCACTTAAGGGACACACAGATCAACACCCAAAGTAGATGGTATGTTCTAGGTTACTTTTAGAAAAGCAATTTCTTTGTGGTTGTGTCCTTTTGTAATTAATGCACAAAATATGTCAAAGAAGCAGAAGAAACAGGCATAGTTTATAGATATTGACTATCAATAGAATCATGGCACTAAGTTTATTCTCACCTTTTCCTACTGTTTCAGGGAAAAAAAAAACAGAAGTAGAAAAGGCATTGCTACTTTTTCTAACAGAAACATTATGTAGATACTAGATATTCACCAAGGAATAGGTGACCTCAAGTAAACCTATGTCTGTGATAAAACACTTGGAGGGAAGCAAAACAATTCAATTATCATTAAGAAATGTTTTTAAATGTCCCGATAGTTAACATTAGGTAGATACAATCTCAGTCAACTCTAGAATCCCAATGAAAATATTCCTGTAAAAGCAAAACAATTTCACACTATGATGAATCATAGACCCATACCCCTGAAACAACGAATACATTATATGTTAAAAAAAAAGCACAAAAATAATTTCACACTAGACCATACAGTAGTACCCATTATCTGTGGTGTTCCTTTATGCAGTTTCAGTTACCCAAGGTCAACTGCGGTCTGGAAGCAGATGCTCATCAGTCTGGCCCATCATCAGAGAGTCAGTAGTAGCCTAAAGCTACGTCACAGTGCTTAGGTCATTCACCTCACTTCATCTCAGTTTCAAGGCATTTTATCACCTTCCATCATCACAAGAAGAGGAAGAGTGAATATAGTACAGTCAAATATTTTGAGCTAAACAGTATTCACATAATTTCTATTACAGTATATTGTCATGGTTGTTCTTTTATTATTACTTATTGTTAATCTCTTACTATGCCTAATTTATGAATTAAACTTTATCATAGGTATGTAGGTATAGGAAAAAAACATAGTATACATAGGGTTCAGTACTATCTGTGGTTTTAAGCAACCACTGGGGGATCTTGGGACATACCCCCTGCAGTTAAGGGGGGACTGCTATAGCATCTTAAATCTGATTGCACATTTGGATCAATTTGGTTGATTAGCCAATTTGTTCTTATGTGATGGGATGGATAAATCTATTTCTTTTTCATGTGCAAAATTTTTCATTGAAATCTCTGATTTCTCTAAAGATCTGTGATTTTCAATCTAAGAAGTCTCCAGAGTACATATATTTTTTTTTAAGATTTTATTTGTTTGACAGACAGAGATCTCAAGTAGGTAGAAAGGTAAGTGGGGTGGGGGTGGGAGCAGGCTCCCTGCTGAGCAGAGACCACCCCCCCGCCCCCCCGCCCATGCAGGGCTCCATCCCAGGACCCTGAGACCATGACCCTAGCTGAAGGCAGAGGCTTAACCCACTGAGCCACCCAGCTGCCCCAGAGTACATGTATTTTTTAAAATGTTGATTGTAACATGAACTCACATTCATTCATTCATTTCCTCCTTCAACAAATGTATTTGGGATCCTGCTGAGTATTATGCAGTTGTCGGGAGCTGATTATGTCTGGAGATTCATGCTCAGGACCAGGAACTCAATTTTTTGTTTTGTTTTCTCATTTAAAGTAGACGCAGATAGTTATATAATAAGCATTTGATCTATAAGTTTATATTATCTACTCTCTTCTGGAAAATGCACCATCTCAAATCTGAGGGCAGAAGTCTTCTTGATTTTTCTGCTTTCCAGAGTATAAATTACTGGGAACAAAGATTAAACCTGGAGAGATTTGTCAGTTGTTCAGAGTCGTTAAGAACTTGTTGATCATCCACAGCAGTGCTCCTAGAGAAAGCTATAGGAGTTGTTGGTGTTAACAAACAAAAGTAGATGATTCTTAATGTTCAAATTTAATTTGTTTCCAAGAAATAAATCATAAGGCAACGGAGTGTATAATTTATTATGTGTTTAGATAAATGATGTGCATTCCAGTAGAAGATAATTTTTTGAAAGAAATAAAAACTTGATATTTAACATTCTTTTAGCCAATATCTAAAAGATGTAAAGACTATATGTGCATATAGCATCATTACATTCTTATCTTATTTTTAAGAGAATGCAAACATTGGGGTGTCTGGCTGGCTTGATTGATAGAGTGTGCGACTCTTGATTTTAGGATTATGAGTTCTAGCTCCTTGTATGGTGTAGAGTTAACTTAAAATTTTTAAAAAATTAATTAAAAAGAGAGAAGATGCAAAAAGAAGTGTTTGTAAGTCTAATACTATTTACTTTTTACATCCCTTTTTCTGGTCTAGGAATGGTTATTATAGCTTAAATTTGTTTGTTTTTGGCCTTGTTAGCTTCCACTACTAGCAAGTCCTCGAAGTTGATGGGTTTTCTTTCTTTCTGAATTTAGGATTTACAAAATAACAACTTCCATGAAAATGTAGTTTTTTCTATAACAATTCTCTCCTCCTCTTTATAAATTTGCTTCCCATTCTTAAGAGACTCATTACCATGATTTTCCCATCAATCTTTGATGGAGTTAACTGAATGTGGTGAGCAAATAGTAGATTAGAATCGGGTCTCCGTAGAGGTGGCCAGTGGAGAAATCCTCTTTTTTGATGGTGAATTCTAATAGGAGAAATTAGGTGCTACCTCTTACAAAGCAGTCTTACTGCTATATCTTTTTGGGCCCATTAGTCTTTGAGTCATCTCTTTGCCAGTAGTTCTATCTTTTGAGCATGATTTGTGAGTCGTGGCACCCATGCATAGCCTGTGTCTGTAGAGAGGCCATATTGATTAATGCCTTTGGTGCAAATTATTCAGAAGATTATTATTGGGGTTTTTTTTTTTAATCCTAAAAACATCCAAACACTCATTCTTTACTTACCCAATTGGGTCTTTTTAATTTCCTTCACAGCTAAGACGATATGAGAGCCCCTTTGTTCAGGAGCTGCCGATTCTAGTGTTCAAGGTGTTTGTTCCACGGACTGCACTTATGATTTTAAAGTGCCATAAATTCTTCAAACTAAACCCCTCTAGTTTTTATAACACCTTACCAGCTTAGATTGTGTGATCTTGAGAATGAAAGAAAAAAAAGTTTCCATGAGATTAGGTAGCTATTCATATTATAAATATGACTTTATTAAATTTAACTGGCAAAGAGATCTATTGCAAGTAAAGAAGGTGAAAATACAGGCTTAAAATATCCAGGACTGAAAATAGAACATTTAATTTCTGATTCTCTCTGCAGGTGGGGTATGAACTAGAATGCTAGTGTTGCTGCTGCCAGAAATCTTGCCTGTTTTTACACTTTTGCAAAGGACGTGGGCAGTGGGAAAGAACACTTACCGAAGTACAACAGGGTTTATGTAGACATCCCTGAGGCTTAAGGAAGGCAGTATTTACCTTTCCGGAAGACAGTGGGTCTCTTGATGCCAAAAAGGTATATGAGAAAGATGGCGAAATGAAAGGAGATGAGAATCCAGACGCTCCATCCGCAGCCTTACCCTGTGACAGACCCAGAGGCAACTCCAAAGCCACCAGGGCAACTGCCTGTTCAGTTTGCCAAAGAGCCAGATGCTGTTGCTTGGAAGAATCTCCTCCACAGCTTGATGTCTGGGTCCTGTGATTGCCATCCAAAGAACAGTGGTGGGGCATGCTGGGATGAATGCAATCCCGGCATCCCACTACAGTGTTTTCTTTTTAAAAAGAGTCATTTTAAATTAAATAAGTTTTAAAATTCACATGTTATTTATTTATTGTTTTTAACGTGTAAAGGGAATTGGAGGACAATAGGACAAATGAAGGCTGTGTATTTGGGAGAAAAAACCCACCTCTTAAACTTTATTTTCCTTGTGGGTCATATTTAATTATCCCTCGAGGACTGGGACATTTAGAAAAGATAAAAGACCATCTACTTGTCACAGTGATGAAATAAAAATCACTACAATCTAGATGAATGATGATGCAAGAATACGGATTATTTTTGTTATTAACTATTATCACTTATAATATTTATTTGCATGAAATACAAGTAAGATATTCAATTTTAGTGTCAGTTTTGCGACAGAATGTTGACTGCGGGGGCCACTGAACATGTGCTTCAAAAAAAAAAGGCAGTAACAAAACGATAGGTGACATGGAAGGGAAGCAAACATGCCCGAGTGTCTGGTGAGTCACTAGCATCTCTTCTTAAATATCACCATACCGTCACGTGAACCAACATCTCTCCTTTTCAAAATTTGTGTCGAAACTCTGTGCTGCCTTGTAGCTGGGTGAGTAGGAGCTGCTGTCTGTCTTTTGAGTCAGTCAGAGCACTTCAACAAATGAGTGTAATTGGATTCCAGGGTACAACCGAAATCTTTGCTCTTTTTTGTGTAATCTCTTATTTTTGTAATTATAGGACTTTTTTTCCCTTTAATATTACCAGGCTTTGTCTAATAGCCTGATCGTAAGTGCTGGAGTGCCAGAGTCAATCTGTAATTTCTTTAATCATTATGATCAATGTGAATCATGGCACGGTTAATGCAGCTACGGTAATAGGTCATGGTTAAAAAGATAATCAAAATATTTGGATAGGAATAAGTCACTATAGAGCAGTGGTTCTTAACCAGGGATGGGTTTCTGCCCCCAGGGGACATTTGGCAATGTCTGGAGACATTTTTGGTTGTCACAACTGCTATCCAGGGGGTAGAGACAGTGGGTAGAGATAATTCTATAAAATATACTTCTCATCCTCCCTTCAGTTATTATTTAAGCACGTCTCTAGCTACATCTTGATGAAATTAATTAGCAACTTTGTGTTATTATGCTCTGTTTCATGAACAGGGTACTCATTCAGCAGGAAAAAACCAGAAGTGCTGCTAACCGTCCAGCAATGCAGAGAACAGCTCTCCCCACTCCCACAACAGACCGTCTAGCCTAAAATGTCAAGAGGTACCAAGGTTGAGGAATTCTGATGTAGAGAAATAGGTAACATGTATAGTAATGTTGACATTTAAACATTTTTGATGACTACCAAAATATAGGTGGCTATAGAGTATCACAAATCCATATGGTATTTGTTTTTACCTTATAGGTGATATGAAAAAGCACTTCCACGGTTAAACCATTTCACCCCAGATGGGACTCGAACCCACAATCCCTCCTGGCTTAGGAAGCCAGTGCCTTACCCATTAGGCCCCTGGGACTTAACTAGGGTATCATTAATCCAGATGAAAAGTAAATAACTCCAACAATAACAACAACAACGTCACTCAAACATCTTCAAATACCTTCAGGTTTGGGATCATATAGACAAGACATACAGGCATAATATTATTCTTACTTTCTGTAAAGTACACTTTTCATGCTCCCTTCAGTTATTATTTAAGGGTGTTGCTAGCCACATCTTGATGAAATCAATTAGCAGCTTTGAGTTTATTGTGCCTTGTGAGCAGGATACTAATACAGCAGGAAAACCTCTATTAAAGAGTTTTGAGTTTTAACCTTTTTTTCTCTTTCTAAAAATTCTTTCCAAAAAATTTAGAAAATGTATAAAACTATAAAGAGGAAAATCAAAAGAATCCCTAATTCTACCACTTAAGTTTTCAGTTTCTGAAAACTCAGACTTCTCATGTGGGCATTGATCCTTCACTATGGCAACAAATATTTGACAAATACTTTATTATCGTTAAATTTTCATCATATTAACTTCCGTGTACAGCAGATGAAAAGTGAAATTTTTAGTCACTTTCGTAATTGTTCTCAATACTAGTTCATCCCTCTGCTTTTGAGTATGAATTTAGGTTTTTTTTTTTTTTTTTTTTTTTTTTTTTGAGTAATTTGTTCAGTTGTACCAAATAGAGGGCATCTCTCCATAGAAAACCTTGCATGGACAACACTAGCATCCTGCCTTGTCTGTTTTTATCTAACCTTCTGTATGGCCTGTCTTCTAATCATTTTTTTCTGAACTCAGATGATTATGCTCAAGTTGTTTTTCAACTCTAAACTATTGTTCATAAGGTAATGCTTTTGTCTCAGTTAAATCTGTGGGTGAAGGTATCACCCCCGGACAAGACTAAGGTGATAGTTAGTTACTAATGGATGTTCTGGGTCCTGGCAGGGAGACAAACAGAGTCCTTGGCAAGGAATGAAACCCAGACAGTAGCGTAGGCAGGATCTCCAGAATGGTAGGCCAGTCCAGGACAGAGAAATCACAGAAGCAAAGAGGACAAATCAAGGTTAATAGAGTAAAGCACAGCCTTTAAATAGCACACTGAACAATAATGAATTTGTATTATCATTTAGGCAGTTATATCCTTAGTAAGACGTCTGCTTTATTTAAGCCATTAACGTTTGGTTTCCTCATTGGACCCAGCTGCTTCTGGTCAGGGAAGCAGGGGGAGGGTGCAAATGGCCCGTAATTTACAGGTTTACCTTTTCTAGGATTTTAAAATAGGGACTAGGCCTCTAGCCACCAGTTGTTGTCTTATGTTGTTTTATGCCGTTGAAAATGGCAATTTTACGGACCCCCTCAAAACAAAACAAAGAGTTTCAGTGAATAGTTTCTGCAGTGGAACTACCTCTTTGCAGAATAGATCTTCTTCCTGTTCCTGGGTGACCGGCCGGTACATTCAACAGGAATAGGCCTGCTGGGGGCGTGTTTGTTTATTATTATTATTATTATTATTATTATTTGTTTACATAGTCTGAGCAACAGGATTTAGAAGTCCACCCTCTTGTGCCCGTGAAATTCAGGGACATGAAAAGAAACGTAATATAGGGCTTTCTAAAGGTTACTAAAGAGTCATTTGAGGAGAAGTAAACTGTACTGTGGAATGAATAATATTTCAGTTAGTAAAAAATGATTTGGACATACAACTGAAGTATGAATCCAGGCCATCTGTGTGGCTCAGTTGGTTAAGTGTCTGACTTTGGCTCAGGTCATGATCCCAGGGTCCTGAGATCAAGCCCCGAATCAGGCTCCTTGCTCAGCAGGGAGTCTCTTTCTCCTTCTCCCTCTGTCTGCTGTTCCCCTTGCTTGTGCTCTCTCTCTTTGTCAAATAAATAAATCTTAAAAAAACAGAAAAAATAATGGATGAACCCTTCTGCCAGTAAGAGTGTAAAATGACTCGTTCTGGTTCTCTTTGGGATCTTCTTTCTCATCCACTGATAATAGTTACCTGCTGGGCCTCCTCTAGATCTCGTCCTGGCCACATCTAAATTTGACCCATGCCAGCCTAGCCATTTCTATAAATTACAGAGAAATTCTTGTCTCTGGGTGTCTCCAACATGAAATTTGAAATCCCGTGGGGAGTGTCTTTCTGAACTTTATTTCTACACCTCTAATTATTTCTGTTCCTATTTATATGTGCAAACGCCAGAATGGGCTGCTCATTTAATTCTGTGTCCCAAAATTTTTATGGCTGTTAATTATAAAATTCATTTTATTTTATTCTGCTACTATAGAGGAAGGGGCCTATATATCCCTCTCAATGTTGATAGGAAGAGAATGGTAACTCCTCTGGGCCCTACCTAGAGGAGGTTTCCTTCTCTATCTCTTATATGTTCTTGACTTGTCATAGTCTTGCCTCTATTTTCTTTCTTTTTCTTTTAGATTTTATTTATTTGACAGACAGAGATCACACGTAGGCAGAGAGGCAGGCAGAGAGAGAGGAGGAAGCAGACTCCCTGCTGAGCAGAGAGCCCGATGTAGGGCTCAATTCCAGGACCCTGAGATCATGACCTGAGCCAAAGGCAGAGGCTTTAACCCACTGAGCCACCCAGGCGCCCCTTGCCTCTACTTTCGTCATTAACTAAAAAGCAAACTAAAGAACCAGGTGCCTCTCTATTAGGGTCTTGCACTTACATGATACCCATTTGTATGTGGTTTGTATACACAATACCTACCTTCTTCCCAAACTGTTTTAAAAAGGAAAAAAGAAAAAAAAAATAAAAAGGGAACAGAGCATACATGGTCTAGGAAGCACTCGACCCTCAGGACTGGGCCTGAGTATCAACAAGAGTACAGTGCCTACTTTAGTCACTGTTTTTTTTTAAAATACACAGAAAGTGTAGACCCCCAAGTGAATATGTTATGGCAGAAGCATCTTATGGACATTTCTACAAGCATAGCACTCAGTTAAAGAGTAAGTTTGTTGAAACTGAGGAGGAATAGCTAAAGTGATGACCAATTAATATCATGAAACGCATCTACGGAGATGGGAAGAGGAATTTGGAAGGATGCTCTCCATGCCTTCTTCTGAGATCAGAGATGATGAAAAAATGTAGCATTGGAGTTATGTCAGATAAACACACAGACTGACATCCCCAGCTTAACCTAGCCCAGTGCTAAAACACAGGAATATATTTACTGGTAGCTACTGTGGATTCTCTGTGTTGGAGATCTCTAAGAGAAGATTTGAAGGCTTTGAGTAGGGTTGTGTGGGGAGCTCAGTAAGTTAAGCATCTGACTCTTGATCTTAGCTCAAATCTTGATCTCAGTGTGGTGGGTTCAAGCCCTGCATGGGGCTCCAAAGTGGGTACGGATCTTACTTAAAAGAAAAAAAGAAACAACTTTGGTATAATACTTATACATGCCTGAGGATAACCAAATGATTCCTTAAGTTACTTTCCAGTTCTTATTCTTTGATGCAAATGTAGATTTTAAATTATTTTTATTATTAGCTTAAATATTTATTCACAAGTAGTAAATCCTAGGAGGGTCTTCTTGTGTTTTGAGGCTATGACAAGCTTATGCCCTGAAATTCTCTCTTAAGAAAGCTCATAGTTGAGGCTCCTGGGTGGGTCAGTCAGTTAAGCATCTGCCTTCGGATTAGGTCATGATGCCAGGCTCCTGGGATTGAGCCTCACATTAGGCTCCCTGCTCAGCGGGGAGTCTGCATTCTCCCCTTCCCACAGGTATTTCCCATCCTTGTTCTCTCTCTATCTCTGTCAAATAAATAAAATCTTTAAAAAAGCAAGCAAGCAAACAAGCAAGCTAGCTGGCTCATGATCCAAGATTTTATAGTTGTTGCATATTTTTTGGTATGTACTTTAGAACATTTTTCTTTGTGAAGCACCCGGCCAGCTCAGTGGGAGGAGCATGCCACTCTTGATGTCAGGGGTGTGAGTTCAAGCCCCATGTTGGATGTAAAGATTAATGAAAAAAATAAATTAATTTAAAAAAATTTCTCCTTACTCCTTATAGTCTTAGCTCTATTTACTATTTATAAACCTTTATTACTTGCCGTAGGTTAAATTTTATTCTTCAGCAAATATTAAAAAAAAAAAACAAAAAACTAAACCATTTGTTACATGGTTTGTAAAATTATATTAAAATATAAAATTATTATAACATTTAAAAAATCAGTTTCACTGTTTGAATTATCATACAGTAAAACTGACCTCTTTTGGTGTACAGTTCTGTAAATTTTTAAATATATGTACAGATTCATGTAACCAGCATCACAACTGGGATACCCTGAACTCTTAACATCAGACATCCTCCAACTTTTAATAGTTTCACCACTGAAATCCATTCTCTAATGTAATTGCTCCATGATTTTATACCCAGCAAACATGTAGTAGAATATAATTATTGTACTGTGTACCATATAAAATTAAGTTGTACACAATAGGTCCAATTCAGCAACGTGGATTTTTTAAGAGTATCTTGAGTAAAGTACTTTCTTGTGAATAAACACTTATTCCTTTACATTTTTTCCAGTAACTATATTCTACTTTAGAGAATGGATTTCATTTCATTAGAGAATGGAATTCCTTGTTATCACAATGGCTATCATCAACAGACAATAATACCTGGCACTATGGATACTAATATTCCGTAAGTTTGAAGACTTAATACTGTTTCACAAGGTTTTAAATTTTTTTAAATCTAATTTAAACTATAATATGAACTTAAAATCAGATTATAACTTAGAACATTTTTACCCATTTGCCTAATGTAGAATCTATCTTGATTATATTTTATTTATTTTTCTGTAAAAGTTCCCTAGGACAGATTGCAGAGAATGTGACTTCTACCACAGTCCATCAAAACAAAACAAACTGCTTATCATACCAGATTTGTATATCCTAAAAATACTATCCTCAAGATGAAAGAAATGGATTTGAAGACTCTACTCATATTTTTATTGTTGAATTGGGGACAGCAAAAAGTTTTGGTCATTCTTACTTGAGTATGCTTTCTAAGGGGAATTAATACTACATTCAGAGTGTGTTACTTTATTGTATTTTTATTCTAAATAAACTCCACACATGGGGCTCGAACTCAAAACCCTGGTATCTAAAATCGCATGCTCTGCAGACTGAGCCAGACAGGCAACCCCAGATCTTTACAATAGGCGTAAGGAGTCGTATCTTTTAGCAGTGCCAAATTCGCCTGTCTGTAGATGTTCTTTCTAGATGGTAATCATTTGTTGAACCCAGTTTCTATACATACAGAGAAGTAATAATATAGGTAAAGAGAGCATTGATTTTGGGGTGTGTTGTGTTTACAGACTGATGAACGTATGTGTTTGTAATTTTTTAGATAACTAAGTTGAAATAGTCGAGGATTTGTACTCCACTAAGAATAGACAACACACTGCATAGCATTCTGTTAAACATGCCCCTTTCTTTCCATCTCTTTTTCAGAAAAAAGGTTATTATGAGACAGTAAACATAATAGGGTTAAAAATACCTGGAAATTTAGTACGTGGTGTCAGAGAAGATACCACAATAGTCAGACGTAATGAGGTTGGATTGTGTGTATTCTTTCAATTTGTCATTTCCTTTCCAAGCTATTATTTCACCCTACTGATAACCTCTCTTCGGTTTAAAAAAAAAAAAAAATTACCATTAATATTCACTACTTTTTTGCAGGTTTTGAGCAATTTTTTAATCCAACAAGCTATTTTACCTTACACAATAGATGTGGTCTTAGCCAATAATCTTCATTGTTAACAGCATCCAATGGCTTTTTAACAATTACATGACATCCATTGTGTTCCATTTTCTTTCTATGCCAGTAAACGCCTTCTAAAGCACTCCAACTAGTAAGGTACACGAGATATCACTTTCATAAAGCTATGCTAGCTGTCTCTAATTCAATTATTCAACTCAAAGACTTCCTTCAATGCTGCAGAATTGTCCTCCTGATACTTCCCCATTTCAGATGTTAACCTGAGCTGTTTGTGGTTGCTTGGATTGTAAAGTGTTTCTTTATCTATTTTGCTTATCTTTTAAGACCGTTTTGCTCGTTGTGAAGAAATGGTTTCCGATTTTTTTTTTTTTCACTCCTGAAGAGTGACAGTAGGGATTATAGGTGGCTGTCATTTGTACACGTGTAAAGAAGAAACGAGCATCTTGCAGGGGAAAAGTCAGCATCTCTACCTGTGAAGAAAGCCATGATGTTAAAGCCAACTGTGTACCACCCATGCCATGGCTTCTCATGGCTCATTACTTCCCACCCCCTTATTTCTGGGTGAATCTTATTTGGGTCATTTGATTATTTAACTTATTATCTCCAGAGGCTGGATAGGCTAGTACTATTTGAACTCTAAATACACTCAAAATGCAATAAAGGCCAGAAGCTAGAGAGGATTAACCCCTCTACATTTTATAGTGATTGTTATATTTACCTTTCGAAAACCTATCCAGCTTCACCCCACAATTTCATCCTGGGAAAAAGTAGAAATGATATTGGATCCATTATCAAAAGAGAGTCAGTCTGTAGTTCTTTGTCACTAGTCACGAATCATTTCTTCTCACAAAATAATTTATTTGGAGTTAGTCTGTTATTTCTTTTTTCTTTCTCTCTGAACTTTTAGGTATGGAAACCACAGACCCCAAAACCTCCCCCATAGGGTTGATTCTACAGTGACTGAAATGATAAATCATTTGGCTGACCTGATTTTGCCTTTAAAAAAAAAATCCCTCAAGGTTGATGGTTACAACTCTCAATCTGGCCGCATTGCTGTTAAGGTTTTGAACAGTAGGCCCCTGGCATACCCAACACCATCAGGCTATGTTGGTCCTCACTGACCTAGCAAATTACCAAGTGGTCGTTCTTCGTGGGCTGTGTTAGCTAGAAATTCACAAATGGCAACATTGGTGAACAATGATAGCTACGCTAATGGGATGCTAATCAGATATTGGGGCTGCTCAAACAAGCATGGTCCAAAGAGCATGTATTTCATGGTCCTAGGCCATCTTCCGAGTCTAAAAGACAATGCAGAAGAACACAACCTAAGTGTTTATTAAGGAAGACCACTGAGGAAGGAAGACTACGTACATTTTTCTGAGCTCACTCCAGTGAGGTGCCAGTCTTTGCCCTTTAGAAAGATCAGGGCTCAGGAAGTCTTCTCTAGCCTGTTCTTAAGGTTATCTGTGGACACTTATCTTCTCATCTGTGTTTCATAGAGCAAACACACTTTTCTCACCCACGTGCTATGTAGGCCTATGTCATGTGGTGTCTTGGACATTCAGTAGAACAAGGAGTAGATAACCTGGTGAAAAAACTGGAACTTTCTTTCTTTCTTTCTTTCTTTCTTTTTTTAAGATTTTATTTATTTGACACAGAGAGAGAGATAGCCAGAGAGGGAACACAAGCAGGGGGAGTGGGAGAGGGAGAAGCAGGCTTCCTGCACGTGGGGCTCGATTCCAGGACCCCGGGATTGTGACCTGAGTTGAAGACAGACGCTTAATGACTGAACCATCCAGGAGTCCCCAAAACTGGAACTTTCTGAAGAGACTGACAGCTTGTCTAATTATCAGACTTATATAATTTTTACTCCTTAGACTGAGGTGTTCATAAACTTCAGAAAAAAAGCTTGGGAATGGAGAGGGGTGGGGTCTGGCATGACTCGTACATCTGTAAAGGGACATCTAATTAAAAAAAAAAAAAAAGTGATGGGGCAACTGTGTGGCTCAGCCATTAAGCATCTGCCTTCAGCTCAGGCAGTGATCTCAAAGTCCTGGGGTTGAGCCCTGCATCCGGCTCCCTGCTCAGCAAGAAGCCTATTTCTCCTTCTTCCATTCCCCCTGCTTATGTTCCCTCTTTCAGTGTCTCTCTTTGTCAAATAAATAAATAAAGTCTTTTAAAAAAGTGAAAAAGAAAAAAAGGAAGGAAAAATGGAAATTTCAGTTTAACTAACCCAACTAATTTCTCCCCCAGAAGAAGAAATGGGCTTTAAGTATATGAATTATATTTAATACAGATTAATATTATAAATACAGATCCAATAGAAGCCTAAGACATTATAAAAACAAAAGAAATAATAAGCACTATATTTAGTTATGTATAAATACTAGCTGAAGGTCAATCTTCTTATTGATTAAAGAACCATGGTTTCTAGAGTTGTTTTTTCTTCTGCTAAATATAGAACATTAACTTAAGTCTGGTAATTCATGCTTGGTTTTATTTCTTCCTTCATCAGATGCTCACTAAGGAGCCACAGTGAGCTAGAAGCTGTGGGGGCCATATTGAGGTATAACCTGTGGGAATAGAGACAGAGTCCACAGTGTTGTCCTATCAGTCAGAGTCCTGGCAAGCAATAGATGGTAACTGAAGACAGTTTAATGAAGAGACAACTTACAGAGTGTTGGTGGGCATAAGGGAACCCACGAGGGAGGGTGAAGATCCGTGGGACGAGGAATTTGGGGAGCCATCTCCACCCCTGCACCTGAAGGGATAAACAGAAAGAGCAGTTACTGGAACCCAAGGAAACTGTAGCTGTGACCGTAGCTGTAGCTAGAGAGAGAGCCAGCTGATAGGAGTTGTGGCCCTCACGAGAGGAATGCGGATACACCGTGTTCCACCAGGGGAGGAAATGGGCAACAAATATCACCTCTCTCCTCCCACCTTCTGATTTCCTGCTGGTGACTGTCATTGGTTAAACTTAGCCCCAAACCAGAGAATGTCAGAGCTCGTTGACAAAATCTGCAAAATCCTGGTTTACAGAAGAGAGTGGAAAAGGGTAGAGGTTGGTTCTAGAGGGGCAGGCAGCACACCCAGCTCCCTGATTTTGAGATATCCATGCAAACAGAGTTAATCACAAAATAAGACAACAATATAAAAGATGTCTCAAGATAAATCATAGGTGGTATAGACAATTGGTCCTAGGTGCGGTGTGTGGTGTAACACAGGGAAAACTCCTGAAGATAAAAGGAATAGTTCTGTGATTGAATCTTTAAGAATGTGTTAGGTTTGGAGCGCCTGGGTGGCTCAGTGGGTTAAGCCTCTGCCTTTGGCTCAGGTCATGATCTCAGGATACTGGGATCGAGCCCTACATTGGGCTCTCTGCTCAGTAGGGAGCCCGCTTCCCCCACCCCCTTTCTGCCTGCCTCTCTGCCTACTTGTGATCTCTGTCCGTCCAAGAAATAAATTTTTTAAAAATGCTAAAAAAAAAAAAAAAAGGTTAGGTTTAGGTCAGCAAAGAGGAATGTGGAGGATAGTCTAGTTGGGGGGAGAATCACGGGAACAAATTTTATGGAAGCAAAACTGAATATGGCATGATTGAGAGATTATATTTGACTGGCACAGCATAGGTAGACAGCATATTAAAAATGCCAGAAACTTCCTGTGAGATGGTGAACCACTCCCGTTCATGAAGGTGTTCCCATTTTTACTGAGTGCCTGCTGTATGCCTGGACTCTGCAGTTTTTGGACAAAAAGAGGACATCAAAGATAGGCTACCTAGCCCGGAGGGCCTTTCAGTTTTACTTGCATTCACAAGGAACAGTGAACTAGTTAACCATTAAAAAGATAAAATGTCAAAGTGAACGTGACTTGGGGTTCAAAAGTGAGATCCAAAATATGTAATTCCTGATGTCTGTTCACTCATTTTTAAAAAAATATATTGAACAAAGGTTTTTGAAGCATCCAGCATGTGCCAGGCACTACCATGGAAGATACAGACCCTTGGGGTAATCCAGATCCAACAGCCAACAACTGAGAGCTTGGCTCAGACCAAACCTCATCTACTTTAGACAAGAGTTAAGTGAAGTATACTCTTCCAAAATATACCCTAATAAATCCACAATAGGTGCTCACTAAATATCTGTTCACCAAATGAATAACTAATGATAATGAAGAAGTGTTATAAAATTTTAAAAAAGGTTTTATTTATTTATTTGACAGAGATCACAAGTAAGCAGAGAGGCAGGCAGAGAGAGAGGAGGAAGCAGGCTTCCTGCTGAGCAGAGAGCCCGATGTGGGGCACCATCCCAGGACCCTGAGACCATGACCTGAGCCGAAGGCAGACACTTAACCAACTGAGCCACCCAGGTGCCCTGAAGTGTTATAAATTTTAATGATATTTTGAAACAATGTGCAAGATAGGCATTTATGCTGACGTCCAAATCTAATCATAGTGTGGCCCACTATGAAGGGAGAGACTTGTCCTCTCTTGTTTACTGGAAAAGTCCCAGCTCCTAGAACAGAGCCCGGCACAGAGCCGCAGCACAGTCTTTTATCTACCGAATAAACACTAGGATAAATTAAGAAATGAATGCATACGTGAAGCAAGTATTTTCACAGTGAGGTTGTTTGGGGTGGTGGCGTCCTTTGTTTGTGTGTGGGGGGATCCTTTGTGGGGACGTAGTTACTGTTACAGCACCTTAAGTACTCCTTCCGATTTGTAGTGAGTACTTCTTGTAAATGCATTTTAACTTTTCCTCACTTTAATTACTTGTGAGTTCCAGATGTGCAGTTGTTTAAATAGCTCTGAATATAAATGGGGAAAACCCTGTCGTGCATCATGTCTGAAAGGCAACACATGAGGGCAACATATGAAGATGCAGGGCCTCTGTCTCTGGCCAGGGCCCAGGTGTGTATACCTGTGGTTGGCCTCAATAGCACTTACATTTTTACCTTTGTTCCTTTCTTTGAGAGCTCTAACTTCTTTAACCACTGCCATTAAAATCATATTAAGTCATTCTGAAGTGCTTCCCATAAACACCAAATGAGAAGTACAACCGTGAGAGAAATTATCTACCTGTGTGGAATAGGTTATTACTTGAATTTATAACCTGAGTGGCATATTTTAGAGAGGAGGTGTTGGAGGTGCGCACCCTCCCCCAACACCTCATGTAATCAAGGAGTGTGGCTTCTCCCCCCCACCCCCCGCAGGGTAGTTTTAACCCCATTGGCTTATTAATTATGATACCTGAGGGTAACTTACTATTTACTGCCTTTTAAACATTGTACTTTTTATTTGCCATTGGACACAAATAGAGATCTGAGTTCAAACTGATTTTATGGCTTATAGAAACTAAGAGTCAGGAAGATTAATATTGTCTGATGATGACGGATATGTGAATATTTTAACTTAAAGCGGGCAGGCCGCCTTGCAGAGTGAATTATGTTTACACAACCAGATTTCTCATCTGGTTGGTTTTCCGTTTCACAGTCCCTGCCTCTGTGGGGATGAGACAGGAGCTCCGAGGCTTTTGAGTATCTGAAATATCTGAGAATTTTTACTGTAGCCCAATGGTGGGTAAGGTGCTCTGCACACCAAATCTTTGTATTTATATTTAGAAAGAAGTAGAAAATGATAGTTAGGGCTGACGGCACCTTGCAGACCTGAAGACAGAGTTTACAGTGAGGGGGTTTTCAGAATCTCGTAGCTGAGAGAGGACAAATTCTTTTCACTTGAACAAAAGATGACTTTTGACGAAAACCTTAGCCATACACACTAAGACAGACTGAAATATGAGAGATGAAGGAAGTCTGAAACACACGGATGAAACAATGTTTAAACATGTGCTAGGAATGAAATTATGCACACTCTGAGCTGAGTATGTGTTCCAATTTGTGAAATTCTTTTCTTGTTTTGAAGATTTCCACCCACTGCTGAATATACCTGGATAGCAGCTGTCTCTGTCAGCGTTCAGTTTCCAGTTGTATATGTAATATTCTAAGCAAGTTTTTTTTACTTCAGATTATGAAATTAAATTGGCATATTTAATTTTCTTCCCATAATGATTACTCTAGATGCTGTATTAAAAACAAAACTAACTCTCAGTTTTCCCTCAGGTCTGAGCTCAGGGTCCGGGATGAAGCCCGCTAAAGTTTCTCTCTCCCTCTCCTTCTGCCCCTCCCCCATATACCCCCCAATCCTCTCCCCACCAAAGATAAAATAAATCTTAAAAAACAATTAATAAAAGCAAGTGTTTTGGGGCACCAGGCTGGCTTACTTGGAAGAACATGTGATTCTTGATCTCAGGGTCATGAGTTTGAGCCCCATGTTGGCTGTAGAGATTACTTAAATAAATAAACTTTAAAAAATAAACAAAAGCAAACATTTGGGACACAGTTGACACCACTATAGTATTACAATCTGTGGAAAGAAAGACATTGTTTTTCTTTTGAAGGTTTGTACAGAGTTGAAAAAAAAATGCTTTGGGCTGAAGAATAAAACATGGAATCTCAGTTGAAAAGTATAATTTGGAATGACTTAAACATTAAAAAATATCTTCTGAACTTCAAGAAATTACAGTTAATACACAATAAAAGTAACTAGATTTTTTTGTTACTTCTCAATCACCTTTATCAGTAAGTAAGAAGCAAAGACAGTCTGTTTATTAGGCTATTATTGAGGTAAGCCCTACGTATTTTAGCAAAGAAAGAAAAAGGAAAGAAAAGGTTGGTTTAATCATGGGATTTCAACCTTTTTATTTATTTATTTATTTATTTATTTATTATTTTTTAAAGATTGTATTTGACAGAGAGAGAGATCACAAGTAGGCAGAGAGGCAGGCAGAGGCGGGGTTGGGGGAAGCTACTCCCTGCTGAGCAGAGAGCCCGATATGGGGCTCCATCCCAGGACTCTGAGATCATGACCCGGGCCAAAGGCAGAGGCTTAACCCATTGAGCCACCTAAGTGCCCCGATTTCAACCTTTTTAATTGATAGTATATAAGGTCAAATAAAAAGTTTAAATAATTATTTCAAAACTCACATCTGGGGGCACCTGGGTGGCTCAGTGGGTTAAGCCGCTGCCTTCGGCTCAGGTCATGATCTCAGGGTCCTGGGATCGAGTCCTGCATCGGGCTCTCTGCTCAGCAAGGAGCCTGCTTCCCTCTCTCTCTCTCTCTCTCTGCGCCAGCCTCTCTACCTACCTGTGATCTCTCTCTGTCAAATAAATAAATAAAATCTTTAAAAAAAAAAAAAACAAAAACTCACATCTGGGATAGGCAAGGCTGCAGGGATGAAAGACCCAAGCAAGTAATGGCTCAACACAATGGAAGCTTATTTCTTGCTCATGTCACAGTCCTAGGAGGGTGAACAGATTGGTCAGCAGCTCTCCCCTATGCACTCATGCAGGGTACCAGGTTCACAGAGGCTCTGCTGTCTTCACACTGTGGCTTCTATAATCACCCTGGTTATCACTGTCACAGCCTGCTGGAAGGGGGCAAGAGTCCGGAGGAGTGAGAGCAGAAGGGCACTACGAGCTCCGCCTGGAACCGGCACACGTTCCATTGGCTGACACCCAGTAACGTGGCTGCCTAACTGTAAATAAGAGTCTAGGCTGTGCTTAAGGGGAAGGGGAGGGACAGATTTTGGTGAATAGCCAACAGCCTCCACCACAGTTTAGTGCCTTGCCAGCCTAGCAGAGTGTGTCATGCGTACTAGGCCTTCCATTAATATTTGCTGAATTGAGTATGTGTATATTACCTTCCAAATGTGTACCTATTTCTATAATGTGGCAATAGGATAGTGGTGATATTTCCTATTTTGCTATTGTGACCTGAAACTTTATTATTTATTTGGGTAGTTATCTATATTCCAATTTGTTACAGTAATTTAAAGATGGAGGAAAGGAGCAAGATGAAATAACTTGGGGCACCTGGGTGGCTCAGTCGGTTAGGTGTCCAGCTCTTGATTTCAGGTCAGGTTGTGATCTCAGGGTTGTGGAATCGAGCCCCATGTTTGGCTTCATGTTCTGCACAGAGTCCTCTTGAGATTTTCTCTCCCTCTCCCTCTGCCCTTCCCCCACTAAAATAAATAAATAAAACTTAAAAAAGAAGGTGAAATAACTTGTCATTAATAAATATTTTTCTGGGGCTCCTGAGTGGCTCAGTGGGCTAAAGCCTCTGCTTTCGGCTCGAGTCATGATCTCAGGGTCCTGGAATTGAGCCCCACATTGAGCTCTCTGCTCAGCGGGGAGCCTGCTTCCTCCTCTCTCTCTCTACCTGCCTCTCTGTCTACTTGTGATCTCTGTCTGTCAAATAAATAAATAAAATTTTTTTAAATAAAAAAATTTTTAAAAATCAATATTTTTCTGTGGTTCTACATAGCCTTCAAAATAACAATGTAGCAATTTAATTTATTAAGGCTTATACCTAGGTGAGCCTTGGTGGCTCAGTCTGTAAATGCTGGACTCTTGGTTTTGGCTCAGGTCATGATCTCAGTGTCGTGAGATGGAGTCTTCCTTGGCTCCATGCTGGGTGTGGAGCCTGCTTAAGATTCTCTCTCTCCCTCCCTCTCTTTTTAACCCTCCCCAGACTCATGTTCTCTCTCAAATAAATAAATAAATCTTAAAAAAAAAAAAACTTACAGCTTAAAGGCAGACGTATTTTTTTTCTTTATGCATACATTTTAAGTAGCATATGCACATTGACAATGATTTGGCTGAAGTAATTTCTAAGGATAAATCCCTAGAAGAGAAAATATTGGACCAAAGGAAATAAAATAAGGAAATAAATAATTACATGAGTTTTGCAAGGATGTACAGCATTTGCAGAAAGAAGGCCAGAACTCAGTGGCATTTGAAACATGTTCACTGCCTAAAAAGTGCAAAACGGTATAATTTTGTTTTAATTTCTATTTCTTTAATTGTTAATGACATTTCCTTACTACTTTCCCCCCTTTGGGGGAGATACTGCTTTTTATTTAGATATGACTTGTTGAGTACTATCATTAAACATGTCATTCAGAAATGAAATTGACTTTAAAGTCTTCAAGTAAATACAAATCCAGGGTTCTTTAATCTGGAGTCTGAGGATTCTTAAGAGTCCACAGGTGGCCTTAAGGAATAGTGACACTCCTGGAATTGTGGGCAAGATGTTGTGTGTGGGCACTTATGTACGTTTTTCTGTCTATTGTGTACATGGTATTTTAAATCAGATTTTTCTGTATCCATTCTCCTTCCTTCCCATGAGTAATCTAAGAATTTAGGTCCATCAGAAGTAGAAAAATATACTGTGACTCAGTTTCACTCCAGAACTTTAGTTTCCACTGGGTACTAGTGCTACATCAGAGGTGCCTGATTCCTGGGTTAAAAAGACAGAATTTAATTAAATGCTGGTTTAGTGGAAGCTTTCTCTTTTAATTTTATATTTGTGAGTTTCTATGGCTCTATGACTCACAGACATCAGCTGTGTGTGACTGATATTTCTAAGCTTTGGGAACTATGCACGGAAGTTTCAACAACATCCTAATATTTTTGAAAGATTGTTCAAACATCCAAAGACATAGGCATAAATAGTAGGAAAAACAGAAACAAGAACCCCAAATTGAGAAAGCCCGGGGATCCTGGTAGGTTTTGGAAGTGAAACCAAATTATAGGAGGCAAAAGTAAAGAAGGAGACAGAAGCACAAAGTGACACAAGAAAAAGATGAACATTTTTGGTCCTCCACTTATAATAAGCCAGGAGCTGAAAGACTGCACGGTGACTTCACCTGTGAGTAGACCTGCGTCTCACTAGAATCTAAGCTCTGTGGTGCCAGGCTCCCTGCCTGATCATAGATGTATTCCCAGCGCTTAAAACAGTTACCACTGGTGGGCATTTGGTGATGATTTATTGGAAAATAGTAAGAAGCCAAGTAAATTCCAACTGAAAAATATGCACCTTGAATTCTCATTGGAAAGCAGGCAGAAGAAGAATGATGCCTGCCAGAACAGGGCCACTGACGGATTCAACAAGTATCTCAGGCTGGTTGTGACTATGTGTAAGGCAGTATGCTGGGGACCGCAGAGGTTGCAGTTGGCTTCCGGGCTTTTAAAGTTGGCCGATTCACCCACCCACACAGCAGGGAGCCTGATGAGGGACTCCATCCCAGGACCCTGGGACTATGACATGACTGAGCCACGCAGGCGCCCCCAAAATGGATTTTTTAAATTAATTTTAAATAAGGCATGCATGAAAACATATTTATTTATTTATTTAAGATTTTATTTATTCATTTGAGAGAGAGCATGAGTGGGAGGAGGGGCAGGAGCAGAGGGAAAAACAGATTCCCTGCTGAGCAGGGAGCCCAGTGTGGGCTCCATCTTGATCCCAGGATCCTGGGATCATGACCTGAGCCAAAGGCAGATGCTTAACCAACTGAACCACCCAGAGGCCCCTGAAAGCATCTTAATAAAATGTTGCTTTCATATGGATTTTAAGAATACAATCTAAATAAAAAGAAAACAGCTATTTTTCCAATAAATGTTTGGGGTAGCAGCACGTGGCTGGCTCAGTGGCTAGAGCCTACAACTCCTAATCTCGGAGTTGTGAAATTGAGCCTCACATTGGGTGTAGAGTTTATTAAAAATAAAAAATTTTTAAAAAAGATTTGTGGTATGTCCCTTGGACTTTTCCTCCTTTTACTTTGCGCATAAAGGATTCTGGGAACTGCTGTTGTATAAGACAAAGAAAACATTGGCGATAATTATTATTCAGTATAGCAGACATTAGGAGCCCTAGGAAGAGTATAGGTAAAATATTGTGAGGGTTTGGAAGGAGGAATGATCACCATTTCCTTCGGTGTCTTTCTGGCTGCAAGTAATAGAAACTAGAAGTGAGTGATTTTATAAGAGTTCACTGGATGGATATGAAGTTCTTCATAACATCAAAAGATAGGGCAAAAAACCAACACCAGCAGGGATGGGAGCAGAGCAGGTACGGGCTTCTGTGAGCAGAAATAATGGATGGATTCTTCAGGTCATGAATGAGCTCCAGCCATTTTCCGTGCTTGGATCACTCAAGAATCAAATGGCAGAGAGCTAGAGCCAGAAGGAGGGCTGGAGAGGCAGAGGGTGTGGCTCCTGACAAGCCTCTCGAATGTCAGTCTTCTGCTCACCACAAAGGAGGGGGCATTTTCAGGATTGCATGCATCCCCAAGGGAAGAATGGTGGATGAATGAACACCAGGCAGGAAAAAAACCTATGGGTGTTCAAGTACATATTAAGCTTGGGGTATGACAGAGAAGTCTTCATGAAAGAGTTCGCATTCGAATTTAGGCCTTAAAAAAATAAGCAACATTTAAATATGTAGGAATGAAGAGAGGGGTTAGGTTTGAAGACAAGAGATCATGGTATGAGCAGAGACCCAGAGGATGGACCAGAGAATAATAGGTCTACCAGAGATTTGTTGGGAAGAGAGAACGGCTCTGTTTGAATAGAGTATCGGGTAAGAACATACCATGAAGAATCATGAATGCCAGCCCGAGAGGGTTGGATTTTATTCTGTAAGCAATGGATGGCCTGATTTTTTTTTTTTTTTTTAAGGTGGAACATGCAGCTATGTAATTAGATATTGGAATATTAGCTATGTCCTTTTTCTTTTTCTTTCTTTTTTTTTTTTTTTGGTAACAAAAGTTCTTTCTGGCGACAGGGAATGGATGGGAGAAGAGATTGGATGCAGGAAAACCAGTTAGGACAGTAATGCTAACGTTTGGTCTAGAATTATGAAGGAAGTGAACTAGTATAGGGGCTGTGGGGATGTTGCTGAGGAGACAGCATGGGAGATGTTGTGAAGGTTGTATTTAACAACAGGGTTTGCTGTCACTGGCGCCACAGGAAGTGACACTGAATGTGTGGCAGAAGAGTCAGTCACCACGATCTATGTACCATTGCTCACAGAAATAATAACAATGTCTTTTAGCTGCTGTTAACTTTTCACATCCTTTATCATCCTTAATCAAATATTCTTCATGCTTAAAATCAAGCTATTGGAGAAAATGTCTAGGTGTGTCAATGTGTTCCTGTAATTTGAAACTTAAAACTGAAGGAAATCAGTTTAGATGATACATATCCACTTTCCACTAAAAACAAACAGGAAAGATACTATAAGGGAAGCATCTGCAAATTTCTGGCCTATGTCATATAGTAAACATTTGAGGCTTTGTAGACCATGCAACTTCTGTTGTACTACTCAACTCTGCCAGAAAGCAGCTACAAACAAATTTAAGTGAATGAATAGGGCGTGCCAGTGTAGCTCAGTTGGTTAAGTGTTTGCCTTCAGCCCAGGTCATGATCCCAGCGTCCTGGGATCGAGTCCCATTGGGCTACCTGCCTCAGTGGGAGTCTGCTTGTCCCTCTGCCTCTGTCTTGCTTGTACTCTCTCTCAGTCTCTCTCTCTCTCAAACAAATAAAATCTTAAAAAAAAAAAAAGAATGAATAATGAATGAGGTGGTATTCCAATGCATCATTATTTATGGACACTGAAATTTGAATTTCAGATAATTTTCACATGCCACAAAACCTTCTTTTGATATTCTTCAATCATTTAAAAATGTAAAAACAGTGCCTACAAGTGTAGATACAGAAGTCCTGGAGATCTAATGCACAGTGCAGTGATTATAGATGACAAAACTGTGTTATAAATATTAAACTGGCTAAGAGACTGGATCTTAATTGTTTTCCGTACTAAAGGAAATGATAATGATGTGAAGGAATAGAGGCATTAGCTACTGCTACAATTGCCATCATATGGCAATATAAATGTATCAAATCAATGTGTTATACACCTTAAACTTATACTATATGTCTCATATCTCAATGAAAGATACCAATGAATAAAAAATTTAATAAAATCCTGGAAAAAATATAAATCAAATGAAATAAAAATGTAAAAACCATTCTTTGCTCCCAGGCTGTAAAAAAGCAGGCAGCAGATTGGATTTCACACTTGCTAATAATGTCATTGATACCATCACAGCTTTAGAAATCAGGACCAACGTGTTTTTCGTGAGTCAGCAGCAATGTGAACCCATTCTGAAAGTAGTAGTTGAGCTAGAAGAGGGGAAAACAATAATACCTCAAAAACTGATTCTGCTCTACTTGTTTTTGGTTGAAATGAATGGAGTTTTTCTTGTAGCTTTCTTTCTTAATGTTTCTTAATCTTCCTTAATATTAGCATTAATTCTTAATGTTAATATTTGATAAAATACAGAATAGGCTAAAGTCACAGTCCAAAACACAACACTTTGGGCAATACAGAAGTTAACTTCTCTCTGAGAAATATCATCTTTATCTGAAAGGCAAGTAATCCAACTAAAATTGGGAGTTATATTCTTATGGAAAGATGGGAAGAATAGAATTGTAGATGCTTCCTTATAGTATCTTTCCTGTTTGTTTTTAGTGGAAAGTGGAAATATTTGAAGGTAGCAGAAGTCTCTGCCAAGTGTTGCACGTTACTAAACATTTCCTGTGTTCTAAATGGAGATTGTTTTGTTGTTTCAGTTAGGGAAAGGGAGTCCTTCTAATATTTTAAATGATTAACTTAAACGCTAGGGAAAGAAGTCAGTTATTTTGTTGGCAGTGTCTTTTCCCAGAGCTTTTACTGTGGTAACTTATATAACATCATAAATTCATTCAACAAGTACTTTTGAGCACCTATGATGCCAGGCATCTTTCTAGGCAGATAAAAACCCTCATTTCCATAGATTCAAAATGGATGAAGGACCTCAATGTGAGAAAGGAATCCATCAAAATCCTTGAGGAGAACACAGGCAGCAACCTCTTTGACCAGCCACAGCTACTTCTTCCAAGGAACATCGCCAAAGGCAAGGGAAGCAAGGGCAAAAATGAACTATTGGGACTTCATCAAGATGAAAAGCTTTTTGCACAGCAAAGGAAACAGTTAACAAAACCAAAAGACAAGTGACAGAATGGGAGAAGATATTTGCAAATGACATATCAGATAAAGGGCTAGTATCCAAAATCTATAAAGAGCTTAGCAAACTCAACATCCAAAGAACAAATAATCTAATCAAGAAATGGGCAGAGGACGTGAACAGACATTTCTGCAAAGAAGACATCCAGATGGCCAATAGATGCATGAAAAAGTGCTCCACATCACTGGGCATCAGGGAAATACAAATCAAAACCACAATGATATACCACCTCACACCAGTCAGAATGGCTAAAATTAACAAGTCAGGAAATGACAGATGCTGGCAAGGATGCAGAGAAAGGGGAACCCTCTTGCACTGTTGGTGGGAATGCAAGCTGGTACAGCTACTCTGGAAAACAACATGGAGGTTCCTCAAAAAGTTGAAAAGAGAGCTACCCTATGACTCAGCAATCCCACTACTGGGTATTTACCCTAAAGATACAAATGTAGTGATCTGAAGGGGCACGTGCACCCAAATGTTTATAGCAGCAATGTCCACAATAGCCAAACTATGGAAAGAGCCAAGATGTCCATCAACAGATGAATGGATAAAGAAGAGGTGGTATATATACACAATGGAATACTATGCAGCCATCAAAAGAAATGAAATCTTGCCATTTGCAACAACGTGGATGGTACTAGAGAGTATTATGCTTAGCGAAATAAGTCAATCAGAAAAAGACAATTATCATATGATCTCCCTGATATGAGGAAGTGGAGAGGCAACGTGGGGGGTTTGGGGAGTAGGAAAGGAATAAAGGAAACAAGCTGGGATCGGGAGGGAGACAAACCATAAGACACTTTTAATCTCACAAAACAAACTGAGGGTTGCTGGGGGGAGGGGAGTCGGTAGAGGGTGGCTGAGTTATGGACATTGGGGATGGTATGTGCTATGGTGAGTACTGTGAAGTGTGTAAACCTGGCGATTCACAGACCTATACCCCGGGGCTAATAATACATTATATGTTAACAAAAAAATTTTAAAAATTAAAAAAAGAAATACAATTATCAAACCAAAACCAAAACCAAAACCAAAACCAAAAAACAAACGAAAAAAAACCCCTCATTTCCTACACTACTAACAACTTTGTTCTAATATATTATCTCTGTTGAAGACATTGCCTTAGAACATGTAGTAAAATCTCCTAAAAGCACGGGGAATGAGAGTTGGGAGCCATGATTGTACCATACAAAGTGGAGGAGTGTTTGGGGGGACTCCAGCCCTTTAAAATCTCCATCAGCCTTACAGACTCACTTCCAGTGAACATAGATTCCAAACAACAGCCTGTTCACTAGGCAAGCAGAGCTTCAAGGAACGTACTCCAGCTCCCTTCCCAAAAGATTGCCATCCTGTACCTGTCCTTTCTAGAAATTCTAGACCACTCCTGGTGTGGGGATTTGGCCTGATATTTAGCTGTTAGAGTACTCTCTCCCAACCCTCCCCATGGGAAGATAGCCCCAGATCCTGAAATAAGGGACTGACCTGCATGTGTCCGTGTCCTGCCCAAACTGTATTAAGAAAAAGGGCAGGGAGAGGGCAGGCAAACACAAAGCACTCCACCTGACATGACTTCAGGATGCTGTGATTAAGGGATTCTGCTTAGTGTTAGTCAAAGATCTAGGCCTGCCTTGCTCCACATAAATAAAAACTCTGCTTCTCATCTGTCTCCACGTATCCTCTGGTATGTTCTTAGGGTGCTAGAACAGCAGGGCTTCTCGAAATGGTTCTTAGACACGAAGACCATGAAAAGATGCAGTGAAGGGCTCTCGAAAGCATTTACTTTGACAAGTAATATGTACCGACAGTACGTTGTTCCTTTTCCTGCTCTGAAGCGGAAGCCTTTGTGCATCACCTTCGTTGTTCGCGCCAAGGGTAGTCGGGGTGTTGGCTGCAGGAGCTGGCTGAAATTAATGGAGACAGTTCGGGGGGCACCATCCTCACTCCTTGGCCACTTCTTCGCACTTCAACCGGTTGAAAACCAAGGGACGTGGCGGGGGACAGGGGTGAAGGGAAGAATGTGTGGCCATGCAAAGTAGAAAGAATGAGAAACGTTTGGAGTTCTGTCACCTGTCAGGTGGTCGGAGAGAAAGCCATTGATTAAAAAATAAAAGAAGGGGCACTTGGATGGCTCAGTCAGTTAAGCAACTGCCTTCAGCTCAGGTCATGATCCCAGAGTCCCGGGATCAAGACCCCATGTTAGGCTCCCAGCTCCGCAAGGTGTTTGCTTCTCCCTCTGACCTTCACCCCTCTCATGCTCTCGCTCACTCTCTCCGTCTCAAAAAAATAAAGAAAGAAAGAAAATCTTTAAAAAATAAAAATAAATTTAAGGAAAAGAAAAATTAATCACTTTAGTTTTCTTTTCTTTTTAAAATTTTATTTATTTGAGAGAGAGCAGAAACAGGGGTAGGGCAGAGGGAGAGGAAGAAACAGGCTCCCCACTAAGCAGGGAGACCAATGGACCTGAGACTTGATCCCGGGACCCTGGGATCATGACCTGAGCTGAAGGCAGATGCCTAAGGGACTGAGCCATCCAGGCATCCCTCCCATTAGCTTTTACAGCATGAATCAGAGCAAGTAAGTACCAATGACAGCTAACATTACTGAGTCCCTGATATATATCAGACCCTGTTCTAAGTGCTTTATGAGTCATTATCTCATTTTATTCTTACAGTAGCTCTCTGGGTAGGTGCTCTAATTATTTCCATTTTACAACTATGTGATTGGGGCTGGGAAAAGCAGTATGCCTGGGATTCTGTCCTTGGCAGTCTGACTCCTGAGCTGGTATGGCATCCACCATGTTATACTGCCTTCGAGAGAGTTGAACCCTTGGTTGTTATTTTCCTCTAGATTTACAGCTCCGTTTGGGCCACAGATGACAGCATAGATTTGCATTTCCTAACGAAAGAGGGAATGAAGTTAAATCATAAACAAGAGAGTTCCTGTAAAGTATGATGTTCAAAAAACTGCGAAGAGTTTGTGCCTTTTTCCCCGATTGCCTGCTAGCACCTTGCTCGCTGTAGGGGAAAAAGTACAGGGTAACAGTACTAGGTTCTATATAAAGCAGTTCATTATTTTTTTGAAAAGTGATAATGGCCTTGATTTCACCTTAAGAGTCCAGAGCAGCAGAGGACTGATAGCACCCTAAGAAGCATGCACTCAGCAAGATTCCCTAAATAGTTCTTTCCCCTCCAGTCCCGACCCAGTAACCTCCAGGCCATTCTATTCCCTGGCATCTCCTGTATAGGGCCCCAAAGAGTATGCTGATGCTTGCAACATCCTTTTAGGATTTGAAGACCTGTAGACAAATGGCTCCTAGGGACAGGGAACATATCAAAACGTAATCCTCACTCATAACAGAATTGAGTTTGGTGTGAACCCAGCAATCAGGGAATGAAAGGTGAGTGCATTAACCTACCATGTTATCTGTACAGGAGTTGTATATCTTAAATGGAACAGACATCCCTGCAAAACAATAACGGACTGAGATTAATGAGTTACAGGTGACCCGCAGACACGGGAAGGTTGACTTTGGATAAGCACCCACAAAGGTCAAGTGCTTATCTGAATTAACCACAAGTCTTGGATCTGGGGTAAAAATAAAGGACGAGAAATACCCCAGGGAGAGGCTTTCTTCAACCTGAGTTTTGTGTTCTTTCTTACCTTCTGCTAAATTCTGCATTGGATTGGACCAGCCCTTTCTTGTAGCATTTCCACACACATCTCTGGCCTAAGTCAGATCTCAACATCGAAACCCCAGAGCAATGCTTTTCAGATTTCTGGGGTTTCAAGATGTGTTGTAGACCCAATTATGTTTGCTAACATAGAATTGAGTCCTTTTGACAGAGGCTTTATAAGAATTGGATGAAATCTTCCCAACTGCATTCACTTTTGCCTAGTACTGACTTGAGGATTTGCGTTTGTCTCCCTGTACGGCGCAAATAGATAGTGGCAATGACAACTTTCTGTGTTTATTACTTTCATCCTTGGGTCAATTTTATTATTTCCATTTAAGGCAATAATTAATCCCCAGAGCAGTGCCATATTCCGCTTATCGAAAAACATACTTGATGCCCACCTCCTTTAATTAAGTGGAGTTGTATAGCTACTCCGTGTCTCCTCCCCCACAGAGAGTACCCACTGGGCTCTATCTTAGGACCCTGCCGGGAAAGTGAGTGAGTAGACTGGGAGAGGCTCTTGGAGCTGGAGAAGACCGAGCTTGGGCTCGGGTAGGTGGAGTTCCGTATGGAAAGTAGAGTGCTCCTGTGGGAAGGTAAGCATACACTCACCTAATACAAAACACCAGGGCGTCTCCACTGGTAGATAGAATCCTGTTCCAGGTGTGTTGTCAATAGTAGAAAAATCTAAAGAGACAACTCGCATGCACCCCATCCTGCCAGAACCTGGAAATGAGAGAAATAAGATACCCACTGAGAGCAAAATTTTAAAAACAACAACTAAAATAGAGCATAGATATGCAAAATTTTCTTACACCCTAAAAGAGTCCTAAGAAACCTTGGCAAATGCATTTACATATGCAAAGAAAGAATGTGTTAATCAAAGGGGGTTGGTCTGTCCTGGAAGGTGGTCAAGAGAGAGTTCCTGAGGCAGGGTTAGAGGGGATGGTCCAAGTTTTGCCCCCTGAAGACCAGGCCTGGCTGAAGTTTTTTTTTCAGACCAGGGTAAGCAACGACTGAACATTTTCTCAAACAGATCAGTATGGAGTGCTTATAATGTGCCAGACTTGTGTCCAGCTTTGGGAGAAAGTGCCAAGTATGGAGATGACCCTTCAAGACAGAAGGCTGACCTGAGCCAGGCACTTTATGAAGGAGAGAATATTAACATAATAGAGGCAACTATGGGCCAGGGACCCTCCGTCTGAGGAGGAAGTAATCCTAGACTGTAGAGGCTGAGGACGTGTTGGAGCTAAACACTGGAAGGAGGTGGAAGGAGGGTGCTTCAAACAGGCCCGACATTTGCTCAGAGCTCCGGAAAGGGATCCTCATAGCCTGCAGCACATTTGAGAGCTGGAAGGGTGGCCTGTGTGGCTGGACCCAGAGTGGTTTTTAGATAATAGATAATATTTCCTGAGCACTTAGTAGGTGCCAGACGGTCTTGGAAGCCGTTTACTCTCCTAATTTCATCACAATCTTATGAAGCAACCACTATCATTATTCCCTTTTTTCTAAAGAAGAAACTGTGTCACAATAAATAAGTAAACTGCCTGAGCTTGGAAGTAGAGCAAGGGGATCTGAGTCATGAAGTGTGGGTGGCAGAGTCTATGTTCCTAGCCAGTTCCTACGCTGAAGACAGAGACTAAGCAGCCCAACCTTGTAGGGCCGGTAGGTTGAGGATTTTGTCTTTTTCTGAGAACAGTGCCCAGTATTAGAGGAATGACCTTGTGGAATACACATTCCACATTTGAAAAAAATCACTCTGGCTGAAATGTGATTAGCTACTGTTTTTTAAAAATCTGATTACAATTTTGCTTCCATGTAAGCCTGCAAAGAGAAAATTCATAGATCACATGAACTTAAAGAATTTTGCTCACCAAGATAGCCATTTCCTTCTTTCTTTCTTTGAGACACACAGAGAGAGAGAGAGAGAGAGAGACAGTGCGTGCATACCTGCAGGGGGGAGGAGCAGAAGGAGAATGGAGACGCAGGCTCCCCAGTGAGCAGGGAGCCCCTTGCAGGACTTGATCCCAGGACCCGGAGATGTTGACCTGAGCTGAAGGCAGATGCTTAATGGACTGAGCCACCCAGGCATGCCACCCTCCTCCCCCACCTTTTTTAAGATTTTAAGGATAGGGATGCCTGTGTGCCTCAGTTGGTTGAGCATCTGTCTTTGGCTGAGGTAATGATCCCAGAGTCCTGGGAATGAGTCCCAAATCAGACCCCTTGCTCAGCAATGAGCCTGCTTCTCCCTCTGCCTGCCACTCCCCTTGCTTGTACTCTCTCTCTCTCTGACAAATAAATAAATCAATCTTAAAAAAAAAAAAAAGATTTTATGGAAAGCCACTTCTTACTATGAATTAATATACTCGCTTTCTTTCTTTCCTTTTTTTTTTTTAATATACTAACTTCCTAGCATGATCTGGCTTTCCAAAATTCTTGATGGTAGGTGCAGAATATATTGTGTGTGTGGTTCTGAGTATTTTACAAGAGTCTTTCCAAAAAATATTTATTTATTTACTTGAGAGAGGGAGAGAGAGGAGTTCGGGGTTGGGGGGAGAGGGGCAGAGGGAGGGGAAGAGAGAGAATTCAAGCAGACTCCCCGCTGAGTGCAGAGCTTGATGCAGGGCTCCATCTCAGGATCTGAGATCACAAACTGAAGGGAAATCAAGAGTCTGACTCTTGATTTAATCGACTGAGCCACCCTGGCACCAAACAGTTATTTCTTTTTTTTTTTTTTTTAAAGGGGCTTAATGAAGAGTACAGTCAACATTAGGGTTTTTTTTTTTTTAAGATTTTATTTATTTATCTGACAGAGAGAGAAATCACAAGTAGGCAGAGAGGCAGGCAGAGAGAGAGAGGGGAATCAGGCTCCCTGCTGAGCAGAGAGCCGGATTACCTGGGCTCGATCCCAGGACCCTGAGATCATGACCTGAGCTGAAGGCAGAGGCTTAATCCACTGAGCCACCCAGGCACCCCCAACAGTTATTTCTTAGTGTAAATTAATAAAATGGTACCCTGATTTGATATGTCCAACTCATGAGATAGACGAAGCAATCTGCCTTGGAATGATTGATTTACTTTCTAAGAAGATGAAGTTTCTGATTTGCAGTGTTAAAGATCAGGCTTTGCATAGACTGTAGTAAATTCACCAAAGTAATGACTTTGCTCCGGCTGCTCAGGAGAAACCCTGCTGCCTCCCACCAGGGTAATAGTCTAACTCACGATGGTCAGCTACAGGCCTTTTTTCCCTCCTACCTCTTCCTCTTCTTCCTGCTACTTACAAGACATTCAGAAACCTAGGCAGGTAGGCAGTATTAGGACCGTCCATCAGAGGGTATGTTCAGGGGCACCTGTGTGGCTCAGTCATTTAAGCATCTGCCTTCAGCTCAGGTCGTGATCCCAGGGTCCTGGGATTGAGTCCTACGTGGGGTTCCTTGCTCAGCAAAGAGTCTGCTCCTCCCTCTGCCTGCTGCTCCCCTTGCTTGTGCTCTCTCTCTGACAAATAAATTCTTTTAAAAAAGGGGAGAAAAGGGAAGGTATATTTGGAGCCCCCTGCTAGGGACCAACAAGAACAGTGCAGGGTCTCAGGACTGAAGGGACTGTGGTATTAGACAGGGAAATAAGAGGGAAATCCACTTAACATAACAAGGGAGCGAGATGGGACCTGGATCTTGTGTTCACAATAGGGCAGAGTAAGAGCCATTTAGACTGGACATACACATCTAGACGACAGTGCAGAGTTGGTACACAAAGCTGTGTGATGAAATCCTCTGGGAACTGAATGTAGTTAGAGAACAGAAGGGTCAAACCCCTAAGCCCTGCGGCACTCCAACTCTTAGAGGCAGAGAGACACAAGCAGAGAAGTCGAAGAAGGAAGTGCTCGGGCAGGCAAGCTGCACTGCAGTGGGAAGAGAACGATCGGCTATCTCAGTGTTTCAATGAGGACTGAGAACTGATGGCTCTGCCAATGTAGGAGTCCTTAGTGTTCTTAACAGGGGCAGCTTTGATGTTTGCAATAGGAAGGGTGGTGATTGAACTGGGTTCAAGAGAAATGAAAGGAGAGAAACTACTAGTAAGTATCAACTTCTTTGAGGAGTTTTCTCGTCAAGAGGTACAGAGGAAATGGGAAATCAATGGATGATGATGAGAGAGCCGACTGTGGAGGCCCGAGGAGAGAGGGGGAGAGTAGAGGAGGGAATGGTGCAGGACAGCACTGTGCTGTCTGGGCGGGGCGATTGCTCCATGGGAGGTTATGAGAACCAGGAATTTAGACTGAGACCAGCCGGCGTAGCTGGTTGTTTCCTCCAGCCTGGTCAGTTCTGAGATGCGAACACGGGTGGAATAGGCAGAGAGTGTAATAAGTTGTGAGAATTTACCGATACATTCAGTTAGAGAGGAGCAAGGAGCTCGAGGATGCTTGCAAGAGAATAAACATGGTAATGGACCATAGAACTCAGGCAGGATTAGGAGGAGGAAAGTGAGGACGTGGAGGATGAGGACAGTGACAAATAGATTGTCCCATTGGAGCAAACAGATACGTACTTCCAATAGCATGTCTGGCCTTTAGCCTAATAAATCTTTCAATTTATTTAAAAAACACTTTATTTATTTCTTTGACAAACAGAGATCACAAATAGGCAAAGAGGGAGGCAGAGAGGGGTTGGGGAAGCAGGCTCCCCGCTGAGCCGAGAGCCCGATGTGGAGCTCCATCCCTGGACGCTGGGATCATGACCTGAGCCCAAGGCAGAGGCTTTAACCCACTGATCCACCCAGGCGCCCCTCTCTCAAATTTTTGATGTTCACATTTCTTTGAATGTTGATGGAGGTAGGAGTGCCTGGGTGGTTCAGTCAGTTAAGCTTCTGCCTTCAACTCAGGTCATGATCCCAAGGTTCCAGGATCGAGCCCCTCCCTGCCGAGCAGCGAGCCTGCTTCTCCCTCTTTCTGCTCCTCCACCTACTTGTGCTCTTTCTCTTTCTGTCGAATAATCAAATAAAATCTGAAAAAAAAAAAAAAAAAGATTAATGTTGATGGAGGTAAGAGTAACATCTTTAGTATCTTTTTTTTTTTTTTTTTTAATTAATGGGGATAGGGCTACTTGGTTGGACTAGTTATTGCTGGGAAGCAGCGAGTTTCAGAGAGAGGAGGGTGGGGTGCTGGTTCTTTAGCGAAGGGGAAAATGACTGGTGTTGGGTAACAAGTCTCAGAGTCTCCAGTTTCTTTTAGACAGAGATCACAAGTAGGAGAGAGGCAGGCAGAGAGAGAAGGGGAAGCAGGTTCCTGGCCAAGGGTTCATCCATTCTTTTTTTTTTTTTTTTTAAGATTTATTTATTTATTTGACGAAGAGAGAAGAGCACAAGCAAGGGGAACAGCAGGCAGAAGGAGAAGGAGAAACAGGCTCTCTGCTGAGCAAGGAGCCTGATGCAGGGCTCAATCCCAGGATCCCGAGATCATGACCTGAGCTGAAGGCAGAGGCTTAACCCATTGAGCCACCCAGGCACCCCAATCTCTAGTCTTTTGAGCTCTTGAGGTTTATATTCCTAGGATTGTGTAGACTCCAAGCAAAACATACACACACACCATACACACACACACACACACACACACACACACACACACACGGCATTTTTCTTCTTTACCGGAATTAGGATAGTGCCCTATGCCAGATGTGTGTCTGCCAATGATTCTTCAGATGTTTTTTTGGAGAATAAGAGGAAGGCAACAGAAAGGCCAAGGTGAAAAATCAGGCAGGAGGAAAAGACTTTTAAATATAATGTTTTACCTTAGAATTTAGTTTATGGCTGGTATCAAGACATGTCTTTCTGGGAAATATGTGGTAGAAGCTTGATAATCATTTTGTTAAGGCTCTAAGAATACTCACAGATGTCCTTGTGTAATGACTACAAGATAGGCAGTTACCTGAAACTTATCCTTTGGGAATTCTCATGTTTGTGGATTATGTCAACTTCGTGATCTCTGGCCCCCCTCGTTCAGCCAAGAGTACTTGGTAGTTGAGACTTTAAAATCAGAAATGGATTTTTTAGCTCATCTAGACCAATTCTTTCATGTTTACAGAACCAAGGCCTAGGGAGGTGAAATCTGCCTCCTTCTATTTTGCCATGATGTAGGTGACATATTCTGGCCTCTGGCTTTGAGGAAGCTTCCCTTCTTCCGTGTTTCTTTTTTTTTTTTTTTTTTAAGATTTTATTTATTTATTTGACAGAGAGAGATCATAAGTAGGCAGAGAGGCAGGCAGAGAGAGAGAGGAGGAAGCAGGCTCCCTGCTGAGCAGAGAGCCCGATGCGGGACTCGATCCCAGGACCCTGAGATCATGACCTGAGCCGAAGGCAGCGGCTTAACCCACTGAGCCACCCAGGCGCCCCTTCTTCCGTGTTTCTGTTGGATACTTGTCCCAACAGTCACGGCTGCCCTTGTCCTGTGTGAAAAGTAGAGTTTATGGGGCAGCTTAAACTAGAGGTGAGTCAGTAGAGAATGCGACTCTTGATCTTGGGATTATAAAATTTGAGCCTCATGCTGGGCATAGAGTTTATCTTAAAAAAAAAAAAAAAAAAAAAAAGTCCAGTTTGCCCTCAGATTGAGATGACCTCCCTGTGACCCAGAATACATGCTCACTACTCCCAACACTTACACAGAGTACAGAGCAAGAAGTTTGGGGTTTTCTTTGCAAAATGGATATAAACCTTATTCACAAGAACAGTCAGGGACTGGGATGAGTGGGAAGCAAGGTTTTCATTCTTCTTTAGAATAATTTTATAGAAGAGATATAAAAATAATACTACAAACTATGTTAGAAGAACTTGTGTTTTGAAGCCTGACAATAATGAAAAAGGTTGGACTGAGTCTTACTATGCAAAATGCTGGTCTTTGCCCTCTCTCACATCCTTGTACCCCTGATGATGGATCTTCAGTGAGGGACCTAATTTTTTCTGGCCTTTTTTTTCCCTCATGGAAAGAAAAGAATACTAATGCCTTTTTTGCATGGTTATTTTTGTAAAACATTAAATTTGTTATTGTGTGAAAGTCTCTGGCATATAACAGGTGCTCAATAAATGTTCTTTCTTTCTTTTTTTTTTTCCAAGATTTTATTTATTTACTTGACAGAGATCACAAGTAGGCAGAGAGGCAGGCAGAGAGAGAGAGAGGGAAGCAGGCTCCCTGCCGAGCAGAGAGCCCGATGCGGGGCTCGAACCCAGGACCCTGGGATCATGACCCGAGGCCCTCAATGTTTTTGAGGTTTAAAAATACTTTTCCAGATTTCAAGCTGTTGAAAAATTTCAACAGCAAGGCGAGAATGGTTATGATTAAAACCGTTTGGTACGATGTATTCCATTTTGTAATGTAACCTGATATCAACAGCCAAGATTTTTGTCCTGAAGGGAATTGCAATATTCAGCAAAAAGTGGGGCTGATTTAATAGCCATTAATTCTTAGGATATGTTCAAGTTCAAAGTCCGTCTGTTATAAAATGTAAATTGCTCTTTTTTATGTATTTTGTATTGGAACTTAGGAACAAATGCTGTCACTTTTCTTTTTTTTTTGCATGGGATTGTAAGCGCCTTTATTATCAAAGAGCCCTATTATTGTGATACCTCACACAGGAAATGCACACTCTGACATTAGTTACCAAATTGCTGAAATATCTTGTGTTTTCTATTCATTAAAGCCCTAAAGCACTATGTGCAAATTCCCTTACTTTAATTACACACCTCAGGGATGTGCATGCCAAAAAAGGAGCCAGTCAGACAAAAAGCCAGGTCTTTGCCAAAAAACCCCAGCCCCCTAAACTGGTAAACATTTATTTTCAGCTGGGAAATCTGCTATTAATTCATATAGTGACTTTCCCAGCTGAAATAATGAGCCAAGCCAAGTGAACCAAATGTTCGCAGTGAGCAAACATGAACAGTGGGGAATCAGCCCATCTCTTATTTACATGTTTGCTCCTTCAGCACTTAAGGAGCATTTGAACATTTCCCGTTTTACCTGGAAGCATACCAGTGTTTATGCTTCAAGTGTCTTAGTTTTCAAACAGAGTTGATACACTCGACTGTAGAGAAGTGTTTTAAGAATTAAAAGAGAAAAATCACCAAACCAAATTATTTATTAGGGCTTCAGAACAAAGTCTGCCCATCAACTTCATTGACTTTCCTATTTCCTTGGAGACTTTAAAAAAATCAGAATTAGTGAAACAATAAGATTTTGAAGGAAATGCCATTTTGGAATTTTTGTTCTGAAAAAAGTTAACAAAAACTCTAAAGTTAGGGACAAAGATGTTTATTGCTCCATAAAGTAAACTATGAATTAAAATACATTATAAAAGATTTTTAGATAATGTTGGGTGTCTCTTCATTTCTGTTTAATTACAAAGCTTTTAGCCTGTGGAAAATAAGAAAAAAAATACCAATCCACAGGCACCATAAGCATATGATCAAGAAAAGTAATATTTATATCTTTTGGAGGTCTGAATACCTTTGTGGGTCTGAATACCCACAAAATGCACTCAGGTTCTAGAGCAGAAAGTTGCCCGATGTGTGTAAAACTTAGAATAAAAAGTAGTTTGTATAGAAGAGCACACATGAAGGCTTAATGGAAAGCAAAGAAGGAAGGAGAAACAGTTAAATTAACACATGAAATAGCAAAGTAGGAGGGTCAAAAAGTCAATATATTGATTAATTCCTATGATGATGCAGAGAATCCACTCAACAGTCAATTAACCATTTAATGTTTTTCTTGATATAAAGGAGTTTAAAAAAAGGTCCTGAACGCAAACTTATATAAAGATGTAATCAATAATCGGATGTAATCAATAATAAAGATGTAATCAATAATCGTAATATAAGCTTGGGTGTAAATTTCTTCTCGAACCATACAATACATTTTAATGAAGGTGTAATTTTTATTATAACAAATATGAGAAAAAGTAGCTTTTAATTCCCAGTGCTTTAAAATCAAGGTTAACCACCACCAAACCTTTTTCCTAAATGAAATTTTTAGCAGATACATGATTTTTTAGCAATGAATAAATGAATAAAATGTATGAGAATTTTTTTTTTCGTTCTATAAGAAGCAGCAATGCCCTATTAATTTTGACAGACAACTTGGCATTAGCCATTTTAAAATCCAACATGGGATAAAGTTATGCATTACTAGTCTCTCTACATTTTTGTCAAGAGATGAACATTTTGCCAGATTTTTAATAATATGCCAAGAGCTTTGTCAGTCGGTTTATTTAGCCCTGCGTGGTTATACCAGTGTTCGCCCACCACCCCACTGGGTGTAACACGGCCCGTCACAGCTCACAGAACCCCTCCCCTGCAATTAGACAAAGTCAACACAGCAATCACTCCCAACCGCCCTGAGGTACCTGCACTATCAACATTGCCGACTCCGAGGCTTGAACAAGCTTTGCTTTGTCACTGCCTCCCCACCCCAATTAGGACTTTTTTCTGCCCAGGCAATTTAGCACCAACACCATGGGTGGACCAGATAACTCTTTTAAAAAGTGTGTTTAAGTCATTCTTCTGCCCATCCCCCTCCCCCAGCCCAACCCAATCAATTCTTTCTCCACCCCCTTTTCACGACTTCCTACACCGCCATTCCCTCTCCCACCCCGACCCCCCTTTCCAAAAAAAAAAAAAAAAAAAAAGCACTCTCAGAAAGAAATAGGAGTCTGCAAAAGGGCGGCTTGCAGTCCCTAACGAGTTACCATGCCGACTGAAGCCTGTGCTGAGGAATGTGCTGCTGCCACACTGAACTCAATGAAAAGATGAAGAAAATGTGCAGGCAATACTAGTTTGGCTGTGATGCTGGGGAATCTGAGACGGGGCTGTTGGTATGGGAGGATCTCACTGCATGCAATTTGCAAACATGCCAGCTCAGTAGCATGTGATAGGCACTGGATGGAATTTAGAGGTCTTGGAGCCTTCAAGGCTGGAAAGGAATAAGAGAGCAGACTGGGGGGCAGTCTGCCCCATGAAATAACACTTGCCCCTTAGAAATAGAAATGTCAGACGTATTATTAAAATTATTTAGAAGAACCTGTGCGGAATGCTAAAAGAGATTGATCTTCTGATAAGCCCTCCTTTTCTGAGTCCAGTCATTATACCTTCTTGAGATCTACCTGCACTTCCTTTTGACTGACCGTAAGGCCACCTGACTTCCGGTCCTAAAAGTTAGCGGTAGAATTCATACGACACCAGGATCGTGTTGTCAGGGACTCTTTGATGGGGTTGGAAATCATAAACAATAGTCCCTGAGCAATTGCGCAGAAGAGAGGATTGCTTTGATTTTGTGTCAAGAAAGGTGGAGTCAGAACGCAGGCCTGAAAAGCAGAATTCTGAAGATTGAAGAGTTTCTGGACTTTCCCACCCGGGTGGAGGCAGACTGGGGGTCCCCGCCGCGGGGTGGGGGCTGGGGGCTTGTAGGGAGTCTGTCTGGGTCTGGAGTGCTGGGCTACCATGAGATTATTCTTGTTGTAGAGGTGTGTTTGGGATACTGAGAGTAGATACTGGACCACCATGGGGGCTAGGTCCTCTCCAACAAAACTATTATGGCAAACACTGTTTCCTGCTCCACATTTATGTAAACCAGAGATTACCCTGAATCTCCTGGAGAGAGTGGGGGAAATTTCCCAGAATTAGGGCGCTGTAAGATTGCTACTTATACCTCACACTCAGAGTAGTCAAATTTCTTACTTCTCGCCTTTTCAGTCTTCCACATTGATTGGTTCCAAACTGTCCTGCACATCACTGGCAAAATAGTTTTCCATGCTTGCCAATTCGACCCTGTCTTTTCATTGCCCACAGCCTCCCTATGGCTCCTCATTGCCATGGCAACCACATGTCCTGGATTTTTCAGGACATTTTGATTTCAAATATTCTGTCATGTGGTCAGACCATGTGTCAGATCATATGCCAAAAGATATGTCCTGGTTTGGATTTTGAAAATATGGTCACCATACCCATTGCTCCCCAGATAGGACTGTTGTCTCTTCTTCCCTTTTTAGCAAACTAGAAAAGAATGCTTCTCTTTCAATACCTTATATTTTTACATAGTATTTTGCTGCATGCTCTCACATAATCATCTTGATGGATCCTTTCCTACCTGTGAAGTGAGACAAGAAGGGAGACATTATTTCAATTTTATAGGTGAAAAATCGGGGCACAGAGTAGTGAATTGACGTTGTATTATTTCCATGGAGGCAAAGTGACTGGGACTCCCGTGTCCTGACTCTAATGTTTTGTTTTTCTCTCTAACACGTTGCTTCCAAATATAACTGTAATGCTTTGTGCTCTAGGTTTGTTTGCCATTGTGTCCATGACAGACTATCCACCAATCTATCAGGGACAATGTGGCTGTAGATCAGTTCTTTCCTGGTTTATGCTACACACCAACTCATAGGGTGGAGGAAGAGTTGGGGGAAAGGCTTTAAGGTGAAAGAACTGGGGGCTGAGCTATTAAGAACCGACATCATATAGAACTTAAAAATCAAGACAGAGAATGAGAAAAGAGGAGCAGGAGGGGAGAAAGAGAGCAGAACGAAGGAAGAAAGGAAAGAAGGAAGGAAGGACTATTTCTTTACCAATAGAATTTCTCAAAAACACAGTATTTTGTTAAATTCTCCCTAGCCATTATGTTGTATGGTGCTAGATGCCACACATAGGAATAAAAAAGGCAAAAAGGAGGACCATGCTTATTATTAGCCTCATTTTTTATTCACGTACTCAATAATAATTTGACAACCTTCAAGTGCCGTCTCTGAGCCAGGCGCTATACTAGACGCTAGAGCTAGAGTGGGGGTAGCACAGTGCTTATAGTCTGGTGAGAAGTATTGATTGTGATAAGTGCTACAAAGAAGATAAACAGGATGATATGATCAAGAGACCCGCAGGAAGCTGGGGAGATGCTTCAGAGAGCTGCTTCAGTAGAGTGGCCGGGGAAAGCCTCTCTGAGGAGGGGCTGCTTAACCTGACACTTAAAAGATGGTAAGGAGCAGAGACACGCACTCGCGGAGCTAGGGAAAGAGCATTTCAGGAAGCAGAAACAGGAAGCACAGAGCACCGTACCTGTTATGTTCTGTGTGTCTACAGCATCATGACAAACCAGTTGGGGATTGGAGGAGCAGTAGGAGGTGAGGCTAGAGTCTTACTTGCCTTGAAGGCCAAGGTAAAGGAGTCGGGACTATATTCTAAGAGCAAGAGAAAGTACTGAAACTGTTGAAGAGAGAGAGACTTATAGAGAAGATTTTTCTAGGGAAAAACCTGCAATACTACTGCTAGACCCACGCCTTATCCTTAAAGCCCAAGTCTACAGAAGCAATGCTATAGGTAAAATGCCAGAACTCCCATGAACATTACCAAGTTCTTTACTCTCGAAAAGTGTTCAGGGGGCGCCTGGGTGGCTCAGTGGGTTAAAGCCTCTGCCTTCGGCTCAGGTCATGATCTCAGGGTCCTGGGATCGAGCCTCGCATCGGACTCTCTGCTCAGGAAGCCTGCTTCCCCTCTCTGTCTCAGCCTGCCTCTCTGCCTACTTGTGACCTTTATCTGTCAAATAATAAATAAAATCTTAAAAAAAAAAAGAAAGAAAGAAAAGTGTTCAGAACAGAATTTTTATGATAGCTTTCAAAATGTAGATTTATCAGCAGCATCTCTCATACACCAAGTACTGTATTGTCTAGGCATCTTAACGCAAGATCAATGATATCCTAAAATGTGAACGCCACCAAGCTTAATTTGAGAGGAAAGGGCATGAAAATAAAAACGAGGAGAGAGATTTGTTTCTGGCTAGACAGGGATGGAGAGGTTTTGTGGTCAAGTGGAGAAGAGCTTTAAATTCTAATTGTTGGTATCTTCAGCTCTAGTGTTTTGCCAGAAAATGGGCAGGAGGAGGCAAAGATATGTAATTGAAGCTTTTCTGCAAAACAGTTAACTATGCAATCGAATCACTAGACTGGAATTTTAATTTGGCTGTGACTCTGGTCAGAATGCATGTGACATACATCTCTTTCTGTTGTGATCCATGACAACTCTTTCCATGAAAAGTGAAAACTTAGTTGATTTCAGATGTTTTGCAGTGACTGGAGGTCATACACAACCTGTGATTCACAGGTTTCCATTTTCAGCTAGTGTGTTCTCATTAAACTGGGAGTGTTCAAGAGGGATAGTCACAAGTGTATACATGACCCTCAAAAGAAGCGAAACCAACGCACAGTTGCCTAGTGTAAAGCCAGAAGTCTTTTTATTTTCTCTTTCTAATGTAATGTATGACTCTCGGTCTCTATTCTTTATTTGATGGGAGTAAAGAATCAAATCAGTTTTGGAGAAGGAGGAATTGTTAGATGATTTGTATTTAATTTGCTCCGCTGTTGGAGAGAAAAAGATTTGATGCCAATTCAGGCTTACAATCATCGCTTATTCAGTTCTTAAACATATATATTTAAGGGCAGACATACTGTAGCTTGTTAAGAATCCCCATTCGAGAGTGTTTTCTAATGAAGAAAAGGGAGAGAACTGGTTCATTTGAGTGAATGTGGCTTATCATTGTGCTACTTCCCGAATAATCACCTTAGATCTATTTTAACAGTCTTAGAGTAACACAGCGATTCCGTGTTCTAATGTAAGCCTCAGAACCCTGTAATATAGGGAGGATTTATTTGTGTAGCAGCCATAAGCTGAAACACCTAACCACTCATTGGTTAAAACACACATAACGAAAATAAATTTTATTTTAAAAACATTGGTTTTCCCATTTTGCTCTTTGGATTTGAGTCTTTTAGATCACATAGCATAGGGCAAACACTTAAAAGCCAAAACATGCATAAGCTACTTCACTTTAAATTTTTTAATTGCTTTTTAAATTTAATTTAAAAATAAAACTATGTTGTGCAGTTAGTACTAAGAAAAAGCATGAAGTGCTTTCTTTCTTTCTTTTTTTTTTTATAAGATTTTATTTATTTATTTGACATATAGAGGTCACAAGTAGGCAGAGAGAGAAGGGGGAGGCAGGCTCCCTGCTAAGCAGGGAGCCTATGCGGGGGTTCAATCCAGGATCCTGAGATCATGACCTGAGCCAAAGGCAGAGGCTTAATCCACTGAGCCACCCAGGCGCCCCTAAAATTATCAGTTCTTAAAATGAAAGATCAGTTAAGATTCCTTTTAACAATTTCATTCCTTTTTTAAAAAAAATATATTATTTATTTATTTGTCAGAGAGGGAGAGAGAAAGAGAGAGAGAGAGAACAAGCAGGGAAGCAGCAGGCAGAGGGAGAGGGAGAAACAGATTCCCCACTGAGCAGGGAGCCGGATGTGGAACTTGATCCCAGGACTCTGGAATCATGACCTGAGCAGAAGGCAGACGCTTAACTGACTGAGCCACTCAGGTGTCCCCAAATAAAATATTTTTAAAGTAGCCGACTGAAGTTTTCTTTCTGTAGTCATTAATAAATAACTTTGTGTGTGTCAGGTACAGGGTTAGAATCCAGGGAAACAGTAAGGAGAGAAGCACAGTTTATTTTAGGAGGAGGTTTGAAGGTATAGATCTGGGATAGGCTGCAACCCAGAAAGACACAGAAGGCTTCCTAGGAACCAGGTCTTGGGGTATTCCTGCCAGTGATTTTAAGCAGCAAGTAACTAAGCATGAATATTCTTCATGTCAGTAGTTATGATGCTGTGTTATTTCCCCCCATGTTGCCTTGTTACATGTCCCATAATGGATGACATTCACCATTCTTCACATCCTCTACTACTGAATCTATAACTAGCATTAAGCTTCTTTTTTCCGTTTCTGTGGACTCACTGTAACTAGGAGAATTCTGCTGTTTCATCTGCTTTCCTGATGCTTGATCATGTTGTCTACTTCTCAGAGTGTAACTTCAGAGACCATCCTACGCGTGGATGCTTTGGGGGCAGAAATGCAGAGTGGTGGACGTGGGAGACAGGAGATGGGGAGGGGAGTTGAAAATAACTTCTTTGCCTGGATGTATTTTCTTTCAATACACTACATTCCCTTGGATCACTTCTAGTTCCTGCCATTTAGTGAAAGCTCACACAAGATATGGGCTTCTAGTGTGGGGAGGATGGAGAGTTGGGGTGACTCAGATAATAACCATCTGACATTCAAGCTTTATTTTGTCCAAAGAGAGTTCGTCATAATTCAGTCATGAAGTTCATACACTGAGATAAACACCTGTACGATTGTGAAGTAGATTCAAAAAGGTGGTTATTTTCCTTGTTTCCTACCCAAATGAATATAGTAGAGTATCTTTTATTTTTTATTTTTAAAGATTTATTGATTTTGAATGAGTAGAGAGAGGGGCAGAGGGAGAGGAGAGAGAGAATGTCAAGCAGACTCCCCACCGAGCGCAGAGCCTGATGTGAAACTCTCTCAGGACCCTGAGATCATGACCTGAGCCCAAATCAAGATAGGACACTTAACTGACCGAGGCGCCCAGGTGCCCCTGATAGAGTTGTTTTTTTTTTTTTTTTTTAAGATTTTATTTATTTATTTGACAGAGAGAGGTCACAAGTAGGCAGAGAGGCAGGCAGAGAGGAGGAAGCAGGCTCCCTGCTGAGCAGAGAACCTGACGTGGGGCTTGATCCCAGGACCCCGAGATCATGACCTGAGCCCAAGGCAGAGGCTTTAACCCACTGAGCCACCCAGGTGCCCCCTGATAGAGTTTTTTAAAATAAATCTTCAATTCTTCCATTTTGGGTGATTACCCTGCTGAATATTTTGGGGATCCTAAAGAACGGTGTCAGAGCACGGTTGTCAGAATATTGGGTGTCTGGTTAAATGTAAATTTCAGTTTAAAAAAGGGTGATTTTTTTGTTATAACTATGTCTCATGCAATGATTAGGACACGCTTATAGGTAAAAAAAAAAAAAGAGAGAGAGAGAAAGAAAGAAAGAAAGAAAAGAAAAGTAAGAAAGAAAAAGAAAAAAGAAAGAAAGAAATTACTTGTTCTATCTTGTATTTTTATTTACTAAAGGTTGGTAACTCCATGCTGAGGCAATGGGTGTCTGAGTCTTCATATTAGGGTGTGAACAGATAGATCAGGAAATCATTCCAAGGCCCTATTGTCAGCACAGTTTTGGTGCCATCAATCGCAGCACCATGAAAAAAGCAGTTACGAAGCACCTACATGCTCATCAGAAGTGTGCTGGTCGCCATGCCAAGTTAGTTAAGTGGATAAGATCCCTTCAATGGAGGAAGACAATAATGGGGCAATATCAACAGCGAGAAACCAGATAAAAAGAAAAGGAAACACAAAAATCCTGACAGACATCAAAGGAGTATATACAATAAGTAAAGTACTTCTACTGTGTGGACAGGTCGTTGTTAGGAACTGACACAAGACCACAGACATTTCACAGAGGTCCCTGGGCAACTGTTGACATCTTCTGTTTGGGAGCAAAACAATGACTCAGAAGTAAAAGAATCTCTGCTTCATCAAACTCCCAGAATTTCCCCAACTCCAAAACCACCTCAGTTCCTCATCTCCGCAAGATACCTCATGGGATTAAAAAAGTACCTGTATGTACAAAAAGGGATTATGTGCACATACACATATGCATGCTAATCAACAATATACACATACATAAAAAAGGGAAAACTCAACCTTTGATGCAGTCAGAAAATTCGGATATATCAGACCTCACGTCTCAGATTCTCACAATCAGATCCGATCAGTTTGCCATCAGCAATGAATGTTCAAGTCAATGGTACAGATGTGCCGACGATGATCCTGAAATGACCCAGTCCGTTGTGCCACAACCTAGTTTCATGGTGAATGACCACTTGGCAACCAGCATGAAAATTTATTATTTAAAACAAAATTTAAAGTACTTTTTAAAAGATTATTTTATATTTATTTGAGAGAGAGAGAGAGCATGCACAAGCAGGGAGATGGGCAGAGGGAGAAGCAGACTCCCTGATGAGCAGGGAGCCTGATGCGGGGCTTGATCCCAGGACCCCGAGATCATGACCTGAGCCAAAGGCAGATGCTTAACTGACTGACCCACCCAGGCACCCCAGCATTAAACGTTAGAAGTTGATTTTAAGGGGTGCCTGGGTGGCACAGTTGTGAAGTGTCTGCCTTCGGCTCATGTCATGATCCCAGGGTCCTGGGATGGAGCCCTGCATCAGGTTCCCTGCTCGGCGGGAGGCCTGCTTCTCCCCTCTTCCACTCCCCTGGCTTCCACTCACCTAAAAAATTAGATAATATTTTCCTCTCTCACTGTGTCTCTGTCAAATGAATAAATAAATCTTAAAAAAAAAAAAAGAAATTGATTTTAAGTGATCGATTCCTAATGTTCAGAATTGAGGTGATATAAGAGACTATCAAGGATTATCTGTACATTTTTCCTTATTCCTTTCTTGTTACAAAAGTAATACCTTTGTAGGGAATTTAAGAAAACAGGTAAAAGGAAAGATAAAAACCGTCACCTCACATCTCTGAATTCGTCCTTAAATATGTTAATAATGACACATTTCAGACACCTCCAAAAGGTCTAAAAGGAATCTATCCAATCTGTATCTACCCACCACCAACAGTGAATGTCTATTATTGTTATTTACTCCGTTTATATTTCTATTTTTAAAATAATTTTCTATTTTTAATTTATTTTATTTTTAAAAATGCTTTTTTCAATTTATTTATTTTAGAGAAAAAGAGAGAGCCCAAGTGCACATGAGCAAGGGGGAGGAGCGGAGGGAGAGGGGAAGAATCCTAAGAAGATGGGGCTCCATCTCTCTACCCTGAGATCATGACATGAAACGAAACCGAGCATAGGATGCGTAACTGATTGAGTTACCCAGGTGCCCCTAGGATTTTCCAATTTTTACAGATTTTACTTATTTATTTTAGAGAGGGCAAGGTGCAGAGGGAGAGGGACAAGCAGACTCCACGTTGAGCACAGAGCCTGATACAGGGCTGATCCCATGACCCTGAGACCATGACCTGAGCTGAAATTAAGAGTTGGACGCTCAAATGACTGAGCCACCAGGCCCCCCTCTATTTTTTAAAGGACTAAAATATACACTTACCTCCATTCCTTCTTCTCTTCCCTTCCCTTCCTGGAGCAACCACAACCCTGAAATTGTATGTCATTCCCATGGATCCTTTTGTTCTTTTACAATACACATACAAATTCGTAATCTATTGCTTGTGGGCTTAAAAAAAAAAAAAGAAAAAGGAATACCGCACATGTTCTTCTGATTTGCTTTTTTTAACCTACCATCATGTTTTTGAGACTTATTCATGTTAATACATGTAGATCTAACACATTCATTTCAACTGCTGTGCAGTATTCCATTGGAATTTAGATAATATTTTCCTCTAATACAATAATTTTTCTCTAATACAAAGAGCCTAACAATGGGTGTCTCCAAGTAAACATGTTCAAGAATTTTTTAGAGAGGATGCCTGAAAGTATAATTACTGGTTGCAAAATAAGGAAACCTTCAGTTTTCTAGGTTTTGAAATTGCTTTTTAGAGTAATGGTACCAATTTATACTTCCACTGGAAGTATACATAAGAATTAAATTCCCCACATCTTTAAAAACACTTGGTATTATCAAACACGAATGCTTGCCAGTCTGATGAGTGTGAAATAGTATATTATTGATTTAGTTTGTATTTCCCTAATTGCTAATGAAGCTGAGCATATTTTTCATGTTTGTTTACCATTCAAGCTTCTTTCTTTGTCAATAACTTATTCATAATTTTTGCTTTATATTCTTCTCTTTGTCTCACTTGTTTTTAGGAATTTTTTATATGGCTCGGATCCAAATCTGTCCTTTCACTTGTAAATATTTTCTTCTAATCTAGTATTGGCTTGTATTTTATTTATGACATCATGTCAATATTTACATTTAAGGTAGCAGAATTTATTCATATTTTCCTTAATGTCCATGCTTTTCATGATTTGTTTAAAGTAGTCTTCTTTATTTTAAAGATATTCAATGCTTCTAAAAGTTTTACAGTTTTGTTTTTTTACATTCGGGTGTTTAGTCCTTCCAGAATTAATTTTTGTTTACAATACGAGATAAGGATTCAATTTTATTTTTTCCCATATGAATTTCCAATTGTCTTAGCACCATTGGTTGGATGATACTTTTTCCCCCCCATAGATTTGTAGTGTCATCTCTGTTATATATCAAGCATCCATATAAATGAGAATCTGTTTCTGGGCTCTTTGTTTTATCTAATGGCCTTTTTGTCTATTGCTGCTCTAATACCACTCTGTTGGGAGTAAGCCTCCTCTCCTCATTCGTACTCCTTCTCAAGAGTTGTCTAGCTCTTCTTCTTGGCTCTCTACTCTCTCGTATGATGGAGGTTATCACCATCTATAAAAAATCATGTGATTTTAATTGGCATTACAGATCACTACTGCATTGAGTCTTTGATATATAACAATACTTTGTATCATCTTTAGTGTGTAACAATCTTTTTGAGTCTTTACTATATTGAGTCTTTTCATCCAATAACTGGATATACCTCTTTGTTTTAGTTCTGTTTACTACTTAATAAAGTATCCTATTTCTCCATAAGATTCTTTTGTTTTTGTTCCTATTTCCCCTACATTCCATGAAGCTACTGTAGGTGAAGAACTTTGGGGGTGCCAGGGTGGCTCAGTGAGTTAAAGCCTCTGCCTTTGGCTCAAGTCATGGTCTCAGAGTCCTGGAATGGAGCCCTGCGTCGGGCTCTCTGCTTGGCGGGGAGCCTGCTTCCCCCTCTCTCTCTGCTTGCCTCTCTGCCTACTTGTGATCTCTGTCAAGTAAATAAATAAAATCTTAAAAAAAAAAACCCAAACTTTAAATGACATTTCTGGTAGTTTGTGTTGTTACATAGAAATGCAATTAATTTGGGTATATTGATCTATATTTAGCAACCTTGTTGAACTTTTATATTCTTTTGAACCAAGTTTATTTACTTTGAATAAACCAGCTTCCTTTCTTTCTTTCTTTTTTTTTTTTTTCCCAATTCTTATACTTTCATTTTTCTCCCTTTGTCTAACTAGAGCCCTCAGCGCGATGTTGAATAGAAATGGTGATGGGGAGAAATCCTGTGAGTAAGGGCGTGCTTCTAGTATTCCTTCATTAAATACAGCATTTGCCGTAAGGTGTGTGAGTTTGCTTATCTCCCTGGTTTCTAAAGGGTTTTGGGGTTTGTTTATTTTGTTTTGTGATTAAATAATAGCGGATTGAATTTTATCATGTATTTTTGTACATCTACTAAGATAATCATATGGATTTTTCTCCTCTAATCTATTCATTTCTTTTTATCATATTACCCTTGTCTGTATTGTATTTGTTTTATGGCCAAATATATAGTCAACCTGTGTAAATATTCCATGTGGGCTTGGAAAAAGAGCATGTCTCCAATTGTTGGTGCAAAATTCTCAATGTTTATTAAAGTAAATTTATTAGTGGTGCCATTCAAATAAAAAATGGTCATTCAACATTTTTAGTTTGCTTGATAGTTATGGAGAGATGGATGTTTAAATCTCCCTTCTTTACTGTGGATTGATTAAATTTTTCTGGCTATTCTGTCATATTTTGCTTTATTTGCTTTATTTGGAGTCTATCTTATTGTGTACAATTTATACTTGTTATATCTTTCTGGTAACTTTTTTCTTTAACCATCTATTACCAATCTCCTTTCCTTCTTGTGCTTATAAATCTGTTTTATATGGTATTCGTATACATCAACCAGCCTTCCTAAGTTATTATATGTGTGATATAACTTTTCTTATCTTTTACTTTTTATTTTTATGTGTTTCTGTTAAGCTTGTAATAACATAGAGCTGGATTCTTTTCAAAAATCTAATCTGGGGGCATGCCTGGGTGGCTCAGTCATTAAGCAGCTGCCTTTAGCTCAGGTCATGATCCTGGTGTCCTGGGATCGAGCCCCACATCGGGCTCCCTGCTCCGTGAGAAGCCTGCCTCTCCCTCTCCCATTCCCTCTGCTTGTGTTCCCTCTCTCACTGTGTCTCTCTGTGCCAAATAAATAAATAAATAAAATATTTTTTAAAAATTAAAAAATAAAATATAATCTGGGAATATTTTTTTTTATTATTTTTTGTGTTTTTAAAATTTTTTTTTAAATCTAAAGTTAAATGATAGCCCTGCCTCATCTTGAGCAATATATGGATCTTAGAACATTTTAATTAGGATCGCTTACTCCAGTCTTCTCAATATTATTGTTGTTCGTATACTGTGTGCGTATGTATGCATGTTTAACAGTGTTTGTTTTGCTTTACCCCCATACTTAACAATTTGTTGGTTCTCCTTGGTTTATTATATCTTAACTTCTGTTTGGATTGATTTTCTTTTCCTTCTCCTGAAGTCTATCCCTGGAAAGTTCTATCAGCAAGAACCTACCGATGAGACACCCTTATTACCTTTGTCTGAAAATGTCTTAATATTCCTTCCATTTCCAAATTATAATTTAGCTGTATGTACAGTTTTAGGTTGATAGATATTTTGTCTTAGTACTGTAGAGACCATTTGCTTCTGGTCCCTACTGTACTGCTAAGTGTTCTTTTTCTCCGCCCCCCCCCCCCCCCAGGTAATCCTGCTTTTCTATGTAAAAACTTTTTTTGTGTGTGTGATTTTAAGATTTTATTTATTTTATTCGATAGCGAGATCACAAGTAGGCAGAGAGGCAGGCAGAGACAGAGGGGGGAAGCAGGCTCCCTGCTGAGCAGAGAGCCCGATGCAGGACTCGATCCCAGGACCCTGAGATCATGACCTGAGCCGAAGGCAGCGGCTTAATCCATTGAGCCACCCAGGTGCCCCTCTATGTAAAAACTTTTAAGATCTATCTTCATCTCTCTCTCTCTCTCTTACTCTGTTTCTCTTTTTCTTTCTCTGATATTCTGCATTTTCATTATAATATGTCCACATTTACATAATGCTTTTACTTACTTTATTTGGGGCTCATTCCGGTTCTTGAATTTGAGGATTCATGTCTTTTTTTTTTTTTTTAATATTTTATTTATTTGACAGAGAGAGAGATCACAAGTAGGCAGAGAGGCAGGCAGAGAGGGAGGGGGAAGCAGGCTCCTTGCCGAGCAGAGAGCCCAATGCGGGACTCGATCCCAGGACCCTGAGATCATGACCTGAGCCAAAGGCAGAGGCTTAATCCACTGAGCCAACAAGGGGCCCCTAGGATTCACGTCTTTTAATAATTTTGAAAATTCTCAGCCATCCTTTGTTCAAATATTGCATCTTACCCATTCTTTCTTGTCTATCCTTCTGGAATCCCCTACTGATAAAAAGGTGAGGGATTTGAGAAGTAAAGAAATGTTGAATAGATCATGAGAGGGCCCAACCTTCATCTATCTGTGCTTCATTCTGAGTCTCCTCAGATTTACTTTTCCAACTTACCGATTCTCACTTCCTCTGGGTCTAGTCTACTCTTTAGCAAATCCATTGTATTTTATTTGTTTTGTTTTGTTTTGTTTTATTGAGCGAAAATTTCATTTCTAGAAGTTTTGTTTTTTCCAGATTCTGGTATAGTTTTTTCATAGTGCCCTGTTTTTGTGATTTCAGTTCCTTTTTCTTTAATTTACAATATACTTATATTACTGCCAGTTCTATTATTTGAATTTCTTGGGGGTCAAATATTGTGGGGTTTTTTGGTTTTGTTTGCCTATCATGTCTGCATATCTTGACACTGTAGGATTGTTTATGATGTGCTTTGACTGGGAGTTCATCTCCAGTGAGACTTGTCTCTGTGGGAAGCCTGTGGGCCTTGGGTTGAGGTAAGTTCCCCAGAGCAGGTGCTTTTGCCTGGCAGCTAAGTGGTGTCACTGGATCACTGAGGGCCATCTCAAAGGCTGGCTACCAAGGGCACAGAACCACCACATTTTATTTATTTATTTATTCATTTATGCATTCATTCATTCATTCATTCATTCATTTTAAAAAGATTTTATTTATTTATTTGACAGAGAACACATGTAGGAAGAGAGAGAGCTGGGGGAATAGGCTCCCTGCTGAGCAGAGAGCCTGATGTGGGGCTTGATCCCAGGACCCTGAGATCATGACCTGAGCTGAAGGCAGAGGCTTTAACCCATTGAGCCACCCAGGCGCCCCACATTTTATTTATTTTTTTAAAGATTTTATTTATTTATTTGACAGAGATATCACAAGTAGGCGGAGAGGTAGGCAGAGAGGGAGGGGGAAGCAGGCTCCCTGCTGAGCAGACAGCCTGATGGGATATGGGGTTGATCCCAGGACCCTGAGATCATGACCTGGGCCGAAGGCAGAGGCTTAACCCCCTGAGCCACCCAGGCGCCTGTACCACATTTTAAAGGAAGATTTTATTTATTTATTTCTCAGAAAGACTGAGAGAGAGGGTGAGCACAGGCAGGGGGGCATGACAGGCAGAGCAGGCAGGGTCCCGGTGAGCAAGGAACCTGCTAAGCAAGGAGACCCACTCGGGACTCCATCCCAGGACTCTGTGATCATGATCTGAGCTGAAGGCAGTTAAGGCAGACGCTTAACTGGGTGAGCCACCCAGGCACCCCAGAACCACCATATTTTATGTTGGATTCTACACCTTGGGACTCCCTGACTTTGTGGTATGAATTCCAAAGCAAGTTATTTTCCCACCTAGAGGTAGGGAAGATTCAGATACATTTCCTTGTCATTTCTCAGTGTCATTGGGGAGATTATTTTTCCCCCCTTAGTCCTTCTCTTCACTGAAAGTCAGAGTCCTGATTTTATGCCAGACTCTTCACGTCTTCATGCTAGTCCAGTCTTGCCTCCTGCTCCTATCTGGGTGTTAAAAGCCAAGCTGCTGTGTTACAGAGGCCTCTCCTCTCCCTTTCTTTCTCCGATGCTTATATGTGTATTTAAATTTTTTGTGTGTATTTTATTTAGGTTTTCTAGGTGTTTGTAGGGGGAAGGACTGCAGGTCATCTACCCAGACACAATTTTGCTCATATTATTATTTCTAGACACAGAGATCAGGTTATCTGTTCATGCCTGTGCTGCTTTGTGTATCCGTCATTCTTAAAGCAGAGAGTGGAGCGGGGTTGGGGTGGGGGGCTCCCAGGCAAACCTTGAATGAGGGGAAATTCATCTTTAGTGCCTTCTCAGTCAGAGCATTCTCTTCTGCCTCTCTGCTGCTTTGCAGGATTTTACTTGTCCTTCCTCACTGGGTCCTACTTTTCCAGGATGCTCCAAGCTTCTCCTGGGACTTGTCGTTGCTATGCTTTTCCCCCTGCTTTTTTTGTGGAAACGTGCCTCACCAGCATCTCTGCACTGTCCAAAGTGTCCAGGTGACAATTAGCTAATCTGATAAGCTCATTCATGCTAATGTGCTAATGAAAGAGGTCTACAGAAGATGGCTGTCCTTCCCCTACCTCCTAATCAGGGGCCCTTCTTCTCCTGCCAGGTAACATATGTGCATAGCAGCAGTGAGCTCCGAGAGACGGTGACCTGGCTGTAGTGGTCTAACCTAGAGGGTTGACGTTAATGGAATGAGATTTTTAAGTCAAGTAGGAGAGACAGCTGAGTTGAGGCAGTCAAGAGAGGGTTCATCAGGCAAAATGACCCTCAGATCATGATGTGTTAGTTTCTGCAAGTGTGGTGGTCGCATTAACCCTTTCATAACTAAACTGCAAAGAAGATAGAGGATTTCTCAGAACATCCTTTTGCTAAATATTGCTAAATATTCTTATTGAATATCCCTCTACAAAACAAAAGCCAGGACTCAACAGAACCGAAACACATATGGGGCTCACTGCTACGCATTCGGATAGTTTCATTTTGCTGAGTCTACAGGAAAAGTCTATGTGCCTTGAAGGAGATAGATGGGAAAGAGGGAGGTCCTTAATTTGGGGGCAGAACTTGCAAAGTTGGTTTTGGACAGAATAGAGAAGGACTGGTAACTGTTTTTGCCCTCCTTCTGTGCCTCCTTATGTTGGGTTTCGTTCCCTGAAGTGTTAGGGTGTCTGTTCCCAGAAGCTGGGTACAGGAACTCATGATAGAGACCCATGGGCCACTCACTGAAATGGAGTCCGACTGTGAGCCCCAGAGAATAAACTATCTTGTAAGAAAGAAAATCCAAGTTCCAGTGTGTTTCTTTTTGGTTTCCCTGTGTTTTCACAGAGCAAATGTTTTGGCCTCGTTGTTCCTGTGCTATGGGATGCAAAGAGAAAGGCTTGGGTGGTGTGTCTCTGTTAGGCTATTGGATCACTCTGACTATTAGACTGAACACTGTGATGGCAGCTCTCTTCCTTTCGCCCATCTTATCCACCCTCCATGCTCTCCTCGGGTGTCCTTCCTGCAGATTTGTTATAGGCTGGCTCTTCCATTTCAGTCTTATTCCTCTAGAAGGAGCCTTTCTACACAGCCTTCTGTTTCTTTGGCTTCTGGTTCTCTGCTTCTTCCATCCTAGCCCTGGGGTTCTCCTCTCTCCCTTGCCATTTCCTTATGCTCTGTCCAAACCTTTGCAAAGAGTCCTTTTATGAAACTCTCCTCAAATTGTCCTATTTGAGTGTGCCATCTGTTTCCCACTGGGAAGCTGACTTATAAAACACCCAAATTCTTCTTTTCATTTGTATTTTTTTTTCTTAAAGTAAAAGGTAACTTTTTTATTGTGGTAAAATATACATAAACCAGAATTTACCATCTTAACCATTTTTATGTGTACAGTTTGGTGGCATTAGGTATGTTCACAGTGTTGTGCAATCAGCAACACTATCCATCTCCAGAACTTTTTCATGATCCCAGACTAAAACTCTGTACCCATGAAACAATAACTTACCTTCCCTCCCTACCCCCAGCTCCTGGCAATTAACATTCTACTTTCTGTCTCTATAAATTTGACTGTTCTAGGTCTCTTATATAATTGGAATCATACAATATTTGTTCTTTTGTGTCTGGCTTATTTCACTTGACATAACGTTTTCAAGATTGCTAAAAGGTATAAGTGAATTGATATAATAGTAAGATCCACAGGGGACAATATTGGTTTCCTGCTATAAGCTTTTAAATCTTTGAGGTAGGGCGCCTGGGTGGCTCAGTGGGTTAGGCCGCTGCCTTCGGCTCAGGTCATGATCTCAGGGTCCTGGGATCGAGTCCCATATCGGGCTCTCTGCTCAGCAGGGAGTCTGCTTCCTCCTCCCTCTCTGCCTGCCTCTCCATCTACTTGTGATTTCTCTCTGTCAAATAAATAAATAAAATCTTTTAAAAAAAATAAAATAAATCTTTGAGGTATTTGTGGACAACTTCCCATGGAAAGCAGTTATGAGGGAATCAACATCCTGATTCCTTAGTGATAAGGAATCATTGATTCCTTAGTGATAATAATCTAGTTTCTTCCCAAGAGAATTTTGTGGAGTGAAACCAAATACTGGCCAATAATACCTTCAAATGAGGGGCATCTGGGTGGCTCAGGGGGTTAAAGCCTCTGCCTTCAGCTCAGGTCATGATCCCAGGGTCCTGGGATCGAGCCCCACATTGAGCTCTCTGCTCAGCGGGGAGCCTGCTTCCTCCTCCCTCTCTGCCTACTTGTGATCTCTGTCAAATAAATAAATAAAATATTTTTTAAAAGAAAAATAATACCTTCAAATGATACCAGCTGTGCAACTGTTGTGACATTGAATGTATTTGAATCTTGATAATGCTTGAAAGGGTCTTTAAAACTATTGTGGAAGATCTCTTTCTTCCAAGTTGTATTCACGGTCATATATGAATATTGGTGTAAATATTGCAGAATCCAAGAGAATGTCTTCTCTTGGATCCTCTAACCATGTCTTAATTCCTAAGCTACACTATCATATGAAAAATGAAGATCACTTTTGTCACACGATGTGGACTGTTAGAGCATTTTAAGGATTGCATTCTAATGGACTTTCCATGACACCATGCTTTACAGATGATGTGAGCAGAGCAAGGATATAACTTTCCAACAGCTTGGAGAATCTTTGCTCTTTTGAGAACTTGAATTTCCTACTTTGTGTGCTTTATCGTTGTTGCAAGTAACAGTGTTGAGTCAGAGGATGTCCTAGTTATCTATCATCATGTAACAAACCATCCCCAAACTGAGTGACTTAAAACAGGTTTGCTTATTATCTCTCATGGTTCTGTCAATCAGCTGGACACACCTGGATGATTCTACCTTAGGGTCTTTTATGTGGTTACAATCAAATGATGCCTGGGACTTTCTTCATTTCCATATCAGGCATCTGGGTTGGGGGATGACTGGACCTGCCGAGGGCTGGGTAAGGCTGCTCATGCTGCCTTTCCACTGACTATCTTGGGCTTTTTCAGGCCAAGGCAGTCTCAGGAGTGTCAGACATCTTACTTCTGGCTCCTCTTAGAGCAAGCGTTCCAAGAAGGCCTAGGCAGAAGATGCAAGGCTTCTTCTGACCCAGCCTCCTAAGCCCGAAAAGATCACTTTTATCACATCCTATTGGTCAAGCAGGTCAATAAGATCAGGCCAGATTCAAGGGGAGGAGAATCAGACTCCACTTCTCAAGAAGAGTTGCAAAAAGTAGTGACCCTAATCTCAATTCTGTAGCTCTCAGGCACAGAAAGGTTGGGTCCTTCCCTCATATGTTCTTCTGAGAATTAGTCGTCCTCATCTGTAAGTTACCTCATTTGTGAATAATCTTAAAAATTTTTCACTCTCAGGGCGCTTGGGTGGCTTAGTTGTTAAGCATCTACCTTGTGCTCAGGTCATGATCCCAGGATCCTGGGATCAAGCCCCTGCATCGGGCTTCCTGCTCAGCGGGAAGCCTGCTTCTCCCTCTCCCACACCCTCTGCTGTTTCCTCTCTCTCTCTCTCTCACTGTCTCTCCGTCAAATAAATAAATAAAATCTTAAAAAATTTTAAAAAATTGTTTCACTTTAAATCGATCCTAAGTACTCTCTGCCTTCAGAGAGAGTATAGACAACATTTATAATAGAAGCTCCTCTTTAAATGTATCCGAAGTAGATGTTTTATATTTTTAGCGTCTAGGATCTTTTTTTCTGGTCCTATATAAATATAGAACTTGAGTTGGGTAAAAGATATCAATACAAGATTTCATTATGAATTATGAATTATTATGAGTTTTTCATTCTTCTTGATGTTACCTGAGAAGTTTACAAAATGACAACATTGAGCAGAATATATATCTCTGAAATGGAACGAGCAACACCTCATTAAGGTGCTGATTCCAGTCATAAATTCCAGTTCTCTAAACAATGGTGGCTGGCATTGATGCCCTTTCTGAAATCCAATGCTCATCAAAGGCTCTTATCTAGTCTTAGGTGAAGTAGGGACAATGACAGATACAATTAAGGTCAGTGTCTGAGCCTGGTAGTTGGTTAGAACACACTGGCCCTCACTTTGTTTGTCTTAGGTACAATGAAAGCCTCTCAGATATGAATCACTTCAATAAGGTTTACTCTTCAGTTTTCATGGACATGAAAATAGCCCTTTTAAATAGAGGTTTTCCTCAGGTTCCTAGGCAAAGCTCTTTGTCAGCTGGAAACCCATCATACCTGAGAGTTAAATTTTATTTATATATTCATTTATTTATTTATTAAAGATTTATTTTAATTCTTTTTTAAAAAAGATTTTGTTTATTTATTTGGCAGAGAGAGAGATCACAAGTAGGCAGAGAGGAGGCAGACAGAGAGAGGGGGAAGCAGGCTCCCCGCCAACGCAGGGCTCGATCCCAGGAACCTGAGATCATGACCTGAGCAGAAGGCAGAGGCTTAACCCACTGAACCACCCAGGTGTCCCAAAGATTTATTTATTTTAGAGAAAGAGAAGCAAACTGTCCACTGAGCATGGAGACTGATGCGGGGCTCGATCTCAGGATCCTGAGATCATGACCTGAGCCAAAACCAAGAGTCAGACAATCAACAGACTGAGCCATTCAGGTGCCACCATTGCTTAGATTTTTAAAACAGAATCTCAGATGTGCTAATATTTTTAAAGTTTTTTTTTTGTTGTTGTTTGTTTGTTTGTTTAGTAATCTCTCCACCCAACTTGGGGCTCTAATTTACAACCCCAAGATCAGGCGTCACATTTCTGCCTATAGCCAGCCAGGTGCCTCATCAGATGTGTTAAAATTTCAAGGATTTTATTTATTTATTTGACAGACAGAGATCACAAGTAGGCAGAGAGGAGGCAGACAGAGAGAGGGGGAAGCAGGCTCCCCACCAAGCAGAGAGCTCAATGCAGGGCTCGATCCCAGGACCCTGAGATCATGACCTAAGCAGAAGGCAGAGGCTTTAACCCACTGAGCCACCCAGGCACGCCCCCCCCCCTTTTTAAAAAGATTTTATTTATTTGACAGATAGAGGTCGCAAGTAGATGTGCTAATATTTCAAAAACAAAAAATATATAAAACACGAAGCAAGGAGTTCACAACCCGGCTGAAATACTTTAGTCTGAATAAGACTATTTTCTGCTCTACTTCTTCCAAAATAAACCACTGTTTATTTTGATAAATACCAAAATGTTAAAAGCACCAAAAATACCAGAATTTTCTGCAGCAGACCCTGCTGGTTTGCCTTTCCAATAGCTAGTCCCTTTTTCTTCCTTACTTATAGAAACTCAGTCTTGATCCAGAATCTACCCCTATTCCAAACTCGAGGGTAAATCCTAGTTAATGTAAGTCAACCATGGTGATCCCACAGACAATCCTTGGTTCCGGGGTGGGCATGTAACCCAAACTGACCAATAAGACATAGGGGGAATCTGCTTGTGGCCTCTGCAAAGGTATTTTTCTTGTCATAGTAGCACCCAAGGAGAGCCATTCCTTTTTTTTTTTTTAAACATTATTTTTTTAAAGGATTTTATTTATTTGACAGAAAGATCACAAGTAAGCAGAGAGGTAGGCAGAGAGAAGAGGGGGAAGCAGGCTCCCTGCTGAGCAGAAAGCCCGATGCGGGACTCGATCCAGGACCCTGATATCATGACCTGAGTTGAAGGCAGAGCCTTAACCCACTGAGCCACCCAGGCACCCCAGAGCCATTCCTCTTTAACCAGTGAGTATTGTTGTGTCTGAATACAATTCCCAGGCTGTAGTTACTGTCTTGTAACCATGCAAGTCCCGACCTAAAGTCAAGCAGACACCCTGCAGATGACGAAGCAGGTGCTTGATGGTGTTGTTGAGTTGATCATTTAACCAGCGGCACGCACCGCTTATTTCTGAATTTCTTATCATGTGCCATAGCAACTTCCCTATTGTTCAGGCCAGTTTAATCAGACGCCTCTGTTTCCTGAAGCCTAAACGTATCCTCGTGTATCCATTTCTCACACATGGCAAGAAAGTAGTGGGATACCTAATATCTCCACTTCACCTGTATCCAGGGCTGGCCCGAAAATCCCCTGAGACTGGATAAAAGACAACATATAGTGACAGAAGTCAGTGAGATTGTGTCCAGGGTTTGCAGCATGGCTCTGTTCTGACATGGCCTGACGCCCTAAGAGGACGAGGTCGATAATCATGATGATGGCTGACGCTTGCTGGCTGTGTACTCCACACCCAGACACTGTTTTAAGTGCTTTAAATGCGTAAGTCATTTCATCTTCAAAAAACCCTACACGGTCAGTGTTATTGTTTTTCTTACACAGGTGAAGATGAGGCACAGAGAGGTTAAATAGTATGCCTGAGGCTGCATTGTCTAAATGTGGCGGAACCAGGCCATTGAGGTTGGCCATTTGACAATTCAGTCTCAATCTCTGCCCTTTGGCCTTTCTGTTCCCAAGGAAGGACCTCACTCCTCCCCCATAGTTACCAGCAACCTCAGAGGCAGAAAGTTCTCCTTTTCTTCTTTTTTTTTAAAGTTTATTTATTTTATTTAATAATTTCTACACCCAACATGGGGCTCAGACTCATGACCTCAAGATCAAGACTTTCATGCTCTTCTGATAGAGCTGGCCGGGTGCTTCAGAAAGCCCTTCTTTTCAACGGAGCTTGGTGAATAACCATTCCGGCTCAAAATATCCAGTGTCTGGGGTCATTCATTCCCTTAGCAAACATTTATTTTACACAAACTATATTTTAGGCCTTGAATAAAGGTGAAAAAAACCTTGTTTCTGTCCATAAGCACCTTAATGTACTAGGAGGACAGATTCTTAATATGTATCAGACATCATACCAGTGCTTTGTCTGAGAAAATAATAATAGTTGGCATTAAAGTCTTGAGAATGTGTCAGATACTCTTAAGGATGTAACATGTAGTAACTATTTTATCATTACATGATCCCTATTTTCCCAAAGGAGAACCAAGGAAGAGCTCAGCCCAGTGATCCACAGCTGGTCAGTGGCAGAGATGAATTTGAACTCAGGCCACCTTGCTTGTGCTAGAAACTACTCAGCTGGGGGGTGTGCAAATCCCTGTAGGAACGCAGGGAGCTACTACTTCCAGTTGGGCAGGGTAGTGACAGAGGAGGGATCTAGAGTACTTCATAGATGAGCTGACTTTTTAATTGGGACCTAGAAGGGTAAATGTGAATTAGGTACCATCAAGGGTAAACCAAAGGAGAAATGAAGAAGAAGAGGGAGAAGAAGGAGTGGGGGGTGGGGGGGAAGAAGGAGAAGAAGAAGAAAGGAGGGGAAGGGGCGAGAGGGGGAGGAGAAGAGGAAGAAGGAAAAGTGAGGAGGAAAGGGGACATTCTAGGCAGAAGGAAGAGCATATGTCGATAGGAGGGTTTCGGGAAACTAGGGTGTTTGCAGAATATAAGTTCTCTATGGCCCCTCCGTGTGTGGGGGTGGGGGATGGAGTAATAGCAGATACAGCTGGAATCCCTTTCTGTGCATAAGGAATCTGTATTTCTTCTATAGATAATAGGGGGCATATTGGAAATTTTAAAAGAAAAGAGTGATACAAAGTTCTTTTATAATGATTAAAATGAAAAGAAAAGAATTGATGTCTTGGGCTTTAAAATATCTAATAATTGGGGTGCCTGGCTGCCTCAGTCAGTAGAGCAGGTGACTCTTGATCTCCGCATTGTGGATTCTGAGCCCCACCTCGGGTCTAGGGATTGCTTAAAAAAATAAAATCCTTTTTAGAAAAAAAGAAAAAGTCTAATATAGAGAAATGGTTTGGGGAGGCCAACGTGGGAAGCCAGCTTAGGAGAATGCCCTAAAATCTTGTAGACTTCTTGGGGGCTGTTGCTGTTAACTTAAGGCCAAATCTAGCTTGGGAGCCAAGAATGGCTTTTACATTTTTAAAGAGTTGTAAAACAAACCCCAAAAAGCAAAGAATTATGTGACAGAGACTATACATGGCCCGCAAAGCCCGTAACATCTACCATCCAGCCCCTTATAGAAGATGTCTGCTGACATCTGCTCTGCTTATAGTTGATGGTGGGTTGCAAGAGGGGAAGGAGGAGAAGGCATGAAGAGGGCGAATATCATCCTTAAAATCACTGAGAGGACGGACAGACGGAATCCTGGCCAGAAGGAGGTGGAGAATGGGAGAATAAGCGATTTCAAGGATGTATCAAAGAATTCTGCCCTTGATGGGACGCTGGATGGCTCAGTCCATTAAGTGTCTGCCTTTGGCTCAGGTCATGATCTCAGGATCCTGGGATCAAGCCCCGCATCAGGCTTCCTGCTCAGTGGGAAGCCTGCTTCTCCCTCTCCTAGTCCCCCTGCTTGTGTTCTGTCTCTTTCTGTCTCTCTCTCTGTCAAATAAATAAATAAAATCTTAAAAGGAAAAAAAAAAAGAGAGAGAGAATTCTGCATATGAGAATAGCATCAACCAACACATGAAATACAAAGAGAGAAGATCCCAGTCTTTGGCTGGGACCTATTGCTGCAAAGCATCCGGAGGACATGCAGGTGGATATGCTCAGGAGACACATTCTAGTGAACGATGCTGTCGCCGCTTCTCTGTGATCCAGGATATAAACTCCTTAGGGGCAATGATAACTGCTTAATATAGATCCTGGCACCTAAGAGGCTACAAATCAGGCTTGTTGAGCTCAGTCACCTGGATTTGGCTGTTGAATTTTGGAGACTCAGTGTGAGATCTAGGTTAGAGGAAGAGACTTCAGTCATTGGCATTGGTGGTTCCGGGAGTGTGTGGGTAGGTGGCATAGTCAATATCCTCTTATCAGTGCAATATTAACTTACATCATCATATGCATTTTTCTGGCTGCCCCATTAAAAGTAAGCCCATCTTCTGGCAGAACATAGCACTTTTGGTTCTGTTTTTGGAGAGGCTGGAAAGCATAGCAGTGGGGAGCCAGGGCTTGTCCTCTGGCAGCTTGGGTTTGAAAACCCGTCTCCGGGATGCGTGGGTGGCTCCGTGGGTTAAGTGTCTGCCTTTAGTTCAGGTTCTGGGATCAAGCCCCGATTCAGCGGGAAGCCCGCTTCTCCCTCTGCCCTTTACCACCAAACCACCCCCCGGCCCCACACCATATTCTCTACTCTCTCGTGCTCTCTGTCTCTCAAATAAATAAATAAAATCTTAAGAAAAGAAAAGGAAACTCATCTCTTACTTTCTAGGTGTCTTTCTAGGTGTCGCCTTGGACAAGTCACTCAACTTCTTTATGTGCCGGCTACTCCTCTGTAAAATGGAGATTGTAATAACCCCCTTCACAGGGGTTGTTGTGAGATGTCATAATACGTGAATAGTTTAAAAGGGCTAGTTCTGTTCTTAGCACAGCACCCAGAGTTATCCTTTTAAAAAGTAGACCAAGGGCTCCTGGGTGGCTTCGTCGGTTAAGCGTCTGCCTTTGGCGCAAGTCAGGGTCCCAGGGTCCTGGGATCGAGCCCTGCGTTGTCAGGCTCCCTGTTCAGCTGGGAACATGCTTCTCCCTCTCCCTCTGCCTGCCCCTCCCCCACTTCATGCTCTCTTTCTCTCTCAAAGAAATAAATAAAATCTTTAAAACAAAACCAAAAAAGTAGGTCAAATCATGGCGACCAACTAATGAAAACCCTCCAGGGACTGAGAGTGAAGGTCAGAGTCCTTCCCATGGCTTCCTCTGCTTTACTTTCCTGACCTCATCTTCTCACTCTGCTCTCCACGCTCCTGCCACACCAGCCTCTTGTTGCCTTCTCAAACCCAAGGGGCACACTCCCATCCCAAGGCCCCTTGCGCTCACCTTCCTCCCACCTGGAGCACTCCCCTCCACTGTCTCAGCGGGTCCCGCTCCCTCACCTCCTCTTTTCTGACTAGCAAACACCCTCGCCCTTGGACCTCTCTTTCTCCCTTCTTTCTTTATATTTCCCTGTAATGACTTTCACACGCTAATACATTATATAACCTATTTCCTGCCCCCCCCCCCCCGACTAAACTGTAAGCTCCCTGAGGACTGCAGTGTCGCCTACCACATAGTAAAGGCCCAGTCCAGGTGAGCTGTGCTTGTTCCCAAAACATGTGACGCTCAGCTTCCTCTGACTCCACACCCTGCCCCCCACCAGCACACTGAGGAGACGGGTAAGAGCAGGCACAGATGTCTACGTCTTGACAGCCCTCCATCCATGCACCCTGAGAGCTTCTGCTCCGTCTTGAACAGCCATCTTGTTAAATGCAGACATTTAGGGAAATACGCAAAACAAGCGAATGCTTTATGACAGTGCAAAACCCGCTTATAGCCTGTTAGAACTAGTTTAACAACCCAAAGAAGGAAATTTGTGTATACACAGTAATGCTGTTCTTTTGATATTAAATTAGTATTAAAGTAGGATGGAAACTCCTCTTATATTGGGCTCCTATGGAGATGGACAAAGTAATTTTAGAGAAAAAGCAGCTGCTCTCAGCAGTAGGCTCAGAAATGTCAATTTTAATTAAAACATTTATTTTCAAATACATTTCACGGTTCATATGTAGTGATATGTGTCTACTTCATGCAAACGCCCAAACCGCTGGGCTGAGGAAATTGGAGAACGGCATTTTGATAAAGCACATGAACGGTAGGATCAAAACAAAGAAATGCAAAGAAAAGAAAAGCCACATTGTGCTTCAGTTTTTCCCCAGTCCACATGTTATTGCCCCTCATGGACTTGCTCGCTGCCGCGGAAAGGTTTGTGGACCTCCTTATTGAAATCTGGTGTCAGTGGGCCATCAGGGCCACACGCGGGCCATGCCCCCACCCCCAGGTGAGATCCATTTTGTGTACGGGTTCCTGTTTCCTTCAAGAGCACAGGCTCTCTCCCTGTGTTTCTAGATCTTAGTTGGAAGAAAAACTACCAAAGCAGCGGACTCCCAATTCCCCATTCTCCCTGATTCCATCTTTCCCTGAGTACTATTTTGGGTTTGAGTTATTAAAGCTGCAGAAAGGTGTCCAAAATTTTACAGTGACCTTCTGAGCTCCCCTCTCCTCTTGCTCTCTGCCCTGCAGAGCTCACCCACCTGCCAAACTTCTGTTGACTTCCCAGGGAAACCGGTCATGACTTCCGTGTGGCCAAAAAACATTGAAATAAAAATGTGGCAATTTAAATAAGCAGCAATTTAGGCTAAGGATTTCTGAAAATTTTGCCCAGATTTCTAGAAAGCCTTTTATGAATACATTTTAATTCAGCATTAGATTATTAGGATAATCATTGTGCACCCTATGCCAAAAAAAAAAAAAAAATCATTGTCACTGGGTTGAAGGCAAAGACGATAGCCATATTTATGAGTGTGACAAGTATCCTCTATCTTGTAATCCAGTGCATGTATTTCTGATTAAGGTGTGGCATAATATTTGAGAAAATTATGACATATAAACACGGTTGCATCGATTGTTGCTCTCAATATGCTTTTAACCTCTTCAAAGGAGCCATTAACATCACAGTCAGAAACATGTAGTGAAGTCCAGAGAACGTGTGCAGGTACCTGCAGTCGGCTGTGTATACACCAGGGCCAAGCACATTTATGAGTTATCGAATGCTCCAAATTATAAGTTGTGAGAGTCTGACATTGTTTTTGTTTTTGTTTTAAAGATTTTATTTATTTATTTGACAGAGAGAGAGATCACAAGTAGGCAGAGAGGCAGACAGAGTGGGAGGGGGAAGCAGCTTCCTTCTGAGCAGAGAGCCCAATGTGGGACTCGATCCCAGGACCCTGGGATTATGACCTGAGCTGAAGGCAGAGGCTTAACTCAGTGAGCCACCCAGCTGCCCCAGAGAGTCTGACTTTGTATTTAATGATGTCTAAAGCGCACTTCCAATTTTTTAAAAATTTCTGAGCTAATTTCAAAATGCTTTTGGGTTTTGTATTTAATTTTCCAAGTGTAGTAAGTAATAATCAATACTTCCTTACACCCAAACATTTTGTTCTTCCCTAAGAACTTCATATATATAATTCTGATGAGGAGTTCTGATAAAGGAAAGAAAACGCTTCCATTTTCTTTTCATTGCTAGTGGAAGGGCTGTTTAGTCTCTGGGCTATTTGGTGACAGTAGACACGCGTCCTGACATATCCTGGCCAAGTAAACAAATGGGGCATTGATGTCACAGAAACATACATGGTTAAGGCTTAAGAAAATCACCTCTAGGTTACTGAACACCGACGAAAGAAAATGGGACACTTTTAAGTATTGGCCGTGTCAAAGCAGGTGCCATTCTAAGAGTTTTTGTGTAACCATTTGTCTAATCCTACCAGCACACATTCCTGTTCCCATTTTTCATACCATGCAAACTGTCATGGAAAGGTTAAGTCGCCCTACATCATATAACCAGTAAAAGACTAAAACTAGGCACTTGTCCTCCAAAGCCTGTGCTGTTTAAAAGCACATATTTATTTATTTAAGATTTGACAGAGGGGGAGAGAGAGCACAAGCAGGAGGAGCAACAGGCAGAGGGAGAAGGAGAAGCAGGCTCCCTGTTCCTGATGTGGGGCTCGATCCCAGGACCTTGGGATCATGACCTGAGCCGAAGGCGGTTGCTTAGTCAACTGAGCCACGCAGGTGTCCTAAGAGCACATATTTAATAAAAATAAAAAAATAAAAAAAAAAAAGAGGATGCATTATTCTTCTAGGACTTCCCTTTCCGTAGGATAGTGGTTGGTTGCTCATAGCCTAGTAGGTAGAAGTGTAGAACCTTCAAACCAGCTACCAGGTTCAAGTCACAGCTGCTTTAATTCCAGCTGTGTAACCTTGACCAACGTACCTAACCTTTTGGAGTCTCCGTTTTCTGTTTAGGAGAATAGGGATGAAATGATGATTAACTGAGTTGGTACGCAGCAAGCACTCACGAAGGTACTTGTTATTATGAGTTCTGATACTGTCTACTTACTGAGTGGGCCAGGAACATCCTGGATTTGTAGAGACCAATAAAACCTAATTCATGTTCATAGCATTTTTTTTCAAGAATAAATAATTAGAAGAACGTTAAATAGTGTGGCTGCCCTCTTTTTTTTGTTTGTTTTTGTAAATAGAGGGCAGGGGGTGGCAGAGGGAGAGAGAGAGAGAGAATCTCAAGCAAGCTCCACATGGAGTGTAGAGCCCGACTCGGGGCTTGATCTCAAGACCATGAGATCATGACCCGAGACGAAAGCAAGAGTCAGACGCTTCACCGACCGACCGAGCCACCCAGGCGCACCATGGCTGCCCTTGTTTTAAAGAGGAAACTATATTTTTCTCCCTCTGATTTTGGTATAAATTTGGCATCCATTTTGATGTAACCTACCACTTACTATGAATTTTAGCCTTCAGATCTTTTGCTTTGTTCCTCCCCACCCTGATTTTTATGTTAGTTCTCTTTCTAACATCTTCTGAAATCCATTCAGGGCGAGACTCAGCAAACCCAATGTCACAAGAAAGAGAAGAAAGAATCAGATCACTGATTCCTGGGCTCAGATGCCGTAGTGATTTTATTACGGAAAAACTGCAGATGACATGGATGCTGTGGGTAGTATTTGGCCGGGCTGAGCGTCTAACACAAACTCCTGAAAAGCCAATGTGTGTGCGCTCCATGTTTACGTTGTTCGGGTAAGCCAAGAAGACACATAATCTTTAGAACCAAAGGATGTGAGAAAATGAACAATTTTTTGTGGCAGTTAGGTGCTGGGTGGAAACTCCTTATTACCGGTATAGCATATATGATCATTCCATGCATCAGTTGTAGTCTTTACACCTTGTAGAAGAGGCACTGTATACAGTAAATAATTTTACCATGACACAGCCATGGAGAAAAAGGCATCATTAGTGAAAGGGATTCAACCAGGCAGCTGCTGGCCTGTATTAAAAGAAGACGCAATGAATGATTGGGAAGAAGTTGAAAAATGTAGGTTTCTTTGCTTGGCATTTTTATTTTTTTGTTAGTGGAGGTTCATTTTTGCTTTCTAAAGCATTTGATTGCTTTAGAGTAGCTCTTCTCATTAAGAAAACTTTAAACCAACCTTCAACCATGTATCAGCAGATGTACGATGAAAGCAAATGCATTATGTATTACTGTTTTGGATATAACTTCTGAAAAAGCCAACTATCGTTCTCAACATCAAAGGACGTCCCTTATCAAGGGCTTGGCTGCGAGGATAAAGCACTGGCTATTTACCTTATGACCTCGGTTCCAATCCACATCGTATTGCCAGTGAAGGGAGTTTTATGATCTCAGCCCTGGACAGGTAGATGGTAGTCCGTATCACCAAAACACACATTGGCAAAACTGGAATTTCCCCCTCTTAGGAGGGACCTAAGGCTGAAAAAAGTCCAGAGACATGTGAGTGAAAACACATCCAGCTCATATGGCGTCCTAGAGATGGCAGTCTTCTCAACTGGACGGGGTGGCTCAGAGAGCCGTCTGGAGATGCGCTCCAACCTGGCTTACAGTTAAAGAAATCTGTTTTCCCAGCTTGCAATTCGCCCAAGTCTATTTTTCAAGCCAACGCCTCCTCTTCAAACTTTCCCCTCCCCCATTTCTCTCCTTCCAGAAACAAAAAGCAGAAAGTCAACCAGGAGGATTTTTAGGATGCCATTTGCAGAACTGGTGTGGTGGTTCTTATCTTTGGAAAGGATATTCCAGTGGAGCTGGTCTGTTTCAGACCTTGCCTTTTAAAATTAAGATTGAAAATAATGAACTATTAAATTCTCAACACAGTCATTTAGATTACAGTTAACTATTATCACCATCATGCCTGTAGTGTTGTGTTTGCAGGAAGGAGCCCAACTATACCAACTGTAGGAAAACGTGCACTAAGTTAAAATACTTTCCTGACGCTATATGAGCAGTTTTAAAATAAAAAAGAAAAATTAAATCAAATTAGTAAGAGGCAGTGTAGCTCATATTTGACATTTGACATTTGTATTTGAAAATAGGAGTATATATCCAAATGTATAATATCTTATTTTAAACAATCTCTCTTTGCCTTTGTACATTTGATCACTTATTTTTCATTCTATTAGTTTACTAATTTCATCATTCCTAGGTCCTTTCAAGAAATACTTTAGTCGGGGTGAAGTAAAACAGTTATAATATGCATAATAATCACATTTATTTGGTTTAGGAAGAAAAGAGCATTCCAACATCGGTTATACAGTATATCCTTTATTTCCAAATATAGATGGGTAAGAAGAATCTCTCGTTAGCTGTAAGTTAGAACACTCAGCCAGGCAAGCAAGGTGAACCTCTAGGATAGCACCATTAGAAGCACTTAAGAGCCTGTTCTCTAGACACAAAGATTAAGTAAGTTCAGCTATTTTTAAAGCAAAAGCACATTTTCTGTGGAGGAGAGTGCATCGCTATGGGTCTATGTTTCTACTAAAGGAAGACATCCCTCACCTACAGATTGAAAGATGATCCCATAACCGATGTGACGTCTGTTCTCCTTTTCTATGTATGGTGCGAAGTTGGAGAGCATTGGAACTTCAGTCTGGAGGACCTTGCTCATAATGGCTCGTACGGTGGACTCGAAGAACACAGGTTGGGCGGGGTGCCTGTCTGGACTGCGCAAGTTGCACAGGGATGCAGACATTCCAGTTCTTGTGTCTGGGAAGCAGATCCCTTGATTTTCCAGGAGGTGGTTAGTCCCTGGTGCCTGCACCATTAGGCTCAATGGGCTTCTCTCCCATGCGCGGAGAGGAGAGCCGATGAAAGGATACAAATTCAACAGCCTTTTATTGTCAGCAAACAAAAAAGGGCACACGTGTGCCAGTTTATAAATTACTGTTTTCATTAAAAAGGAGTTCAAAAATCAGGTTCCACTTATCATCGTTAAAACCTTAAATTTTTTTTAGCCGTATGATTTCATTATATGAATTACAGAACAGTAATAGAGTAATATTACTCTTAAGCCAGCTCACTTAAATTTAAGACATTCAAGACCCAATAATGCATTAGGTTCTTTAGTTCAAGTTATGCAAATAATATACATTTTTTATTCGGCTTCCCACCAGGTTATACATGTATTATAAACACAACAAAGACCTCTTTCTTGTACAATATATTACTCTGAAGCTGGTGAAAAATAGAAGCCAAAATATTGTGAATTACATTCTCAAAATGGTTTGGCTCTGTAGGACTGGCTGACATACTTTAAATGCTAAAGAGAAGCTGGGACTGGAAGGGGAAGTGTTGACTCGCTGTTACCTACTACTGTTGTCATTCACACTGATGTTCTTCAATGTCTAAATCAGATTATTATCTTTATTTTCTTTAGAGTGGAACTAGCAGACCCAGCTTTGCTACATTTGGAAAATCAGCAGGGGGAATGGTCATCTCAAAAAGACAAAAATAAAAGAAGGGACTGAAACTTAACATAAATTACCATGGCTGTCCCTGAACTCAGAACTAGAGAGAATCTTTTTATTCTTTTACACAAAGCTGATGATGGAAATCGATATGGATTATTTCACAAGCATTGTTTCTTAAATGTTTTGTATGTTTGCATAACATAATTCATACATTTTTCCCAAAATATAACCACTAATGTATTAATTCCATTTAGACTTTTAAAGAAAAAAAACCTAAAGTTTATAAAATTAGAACTACTGGGTTCTGTCCTATGACAAAGACAGCATTTACATTATTTACAGACTTAGCCCCCCAAATTATATGGTAGGTGGTGAGATAGCTCTGTGTCTTTTCCCAAGATTTCCATGTTTTCACTTATGCCCAATGTAACCAATTGGTAACTTGCTCAATTTGATAAAATTAAGCAAAATAATTATAATGATGATGATGATATGGATTTTTCAGAAAAGTCAGCATAAGCATATTTATGCATGTCTCTGAAATAGACAGATGAAGCTCATTATCATCTCAGGCTTTAAAAACATCCCTTCACTAAGGGACTTGACTTGTTTATGCTGAGCAAAATGAAAACAAAAATAAGAAAAGTGGAAAATAAGAAATCCAGTCCTTTGGCTTCGTGACGTAACATGAGCTCTGTGGGAACGAGAGAGCATTCCTTTATACTTGCATGCAATCTGAGCTCAGTGGCTTTGAAAGCTTGAAGTCCTCCACAAAACTCTTTCCTCCCTTTCTTGCCCCTAAAAAAAAAAAAAAATCCACCTCCACGAGTTTATATAATCTCATCAGTATTTCTAACAGCAATTCTCACCTCAAATTCCTTCCTCTGATAGAGTGAGTAGAACCAGTCTCGGGAGCACTTGGGAAATCACTCTCAGCCGCTCCTTCAAGTCAACAAGTGTCAGTCAGCGTACAGCTCTCTAGACGGGGCGGAAAGGGCCACGCTGGACGGCAGGCAAGGGCCTTTTAGGCTGGGCCATCATCTGTCTGGACACTGCCAGTCTGCCCCTGAATCTGAGGATGGCTTCTTTCTTAACAAAATATAGGCACAACATCGTGTTGACTGTCGCGACACAGAGCTGTACTGATGGGCAAGATGAAAAAACTGCCCTTCGTTGGATTGCTATTGAGAATTTTAAAAAGACTCCGAGGTCAGAATTATTTCTTAATTGCATTTCACACCTGGTTCAGATACTGTCTACAGCTGCAAGGAGATGAAAGGAGTGCTTGATCCTTGCAAAGAGAATAGGTAGGGTAGGCATTGGAAGGCTGGAGAGCCAGGCACACTGGGGTGAAGTGAAAAGCAGAATTCACTTTAGGTAGAATTAATTTCTTGCCAGCAACTGAAAAAGAGGAAGGTGGCTCTGGGAGCAGCCTTCCTTCTCCAATCTGACTGCAAATCCTCCCACCAAACAGTCTCACTGTAAACAGCAGATATTTCAGATGCAATTAGATGTCCATGCGCCCTGCAAACAGCTGGGGAGAGTTTCCAAAGTTTTCCCTTTTTAATTTGAGTAGAATACCAAGGAAATAAAATATCCTGACAACTTCTAGCGTCGTCTTGTGACTTTAAAAAAAAATCAGCCTGTGAAGTATCACTGCTCTGTTTTAGTCTAATGCTACTTCTATCTTTTATCCTTTTTAATTAGAAGGCAAATTCTCAGACCGCCAGGCCTAATCCCTACACAGTGGAACAAAGCCCAGCAAAGCCTTTGAACACTGTTCAGCCGGGCAGCACAAACCCTAGTAACTGTTGGCAGTAGGGGCAGGACTCTGACCCTCATCTCAGCCATTCTCCTGCAGCTCCTGATGCTCCCTGCCCTTCAGAACCCTATCTGTTGTTCTTCTGTTTAGACTGAAAAGACAAAAGAGGAGACAATGTGGGAAACCTAGAGGATTGGCTAGGTAGGATGCCGGGCGCTAGTGATGGATAGGGGCAAGTAAATGGAGTTTCACGGGAATGGACACAGTGGGGAGAATTGGATCACCAGATTAGGTCTTTAGGTTCAAGAAATTTCTTCATCCCTCACTAAATCTTTTCATGGACAATGCCACTTTTTAAACAATTGTTGCATTTCCAATTACTCCAGGAGTGTTCAAACAAATGCCCCAAACCCTCCATGAAAAGTTTGCTCATATTTTAAACTCACCAGATGAAAATCAATAAAACAAATACCCCCAAATCAGTGGCAGACACTGATGTCTCCAAAGTATTTACACTTGTAATAATATTTGAGTCAAGAGCATAATTTGAGCTCACTCAAGCAAAACATGCAACTAGACAGAAACGTGAATTTTCAAAGCTAATGGGAACAATCATGAATCAAAAAGCCAAATTCCAAGTATGTAAATATCAAAAAGGATTGTTTGCATTTCCTACTTTGGCTAAATGTGAATTATTTCAACAGTGGAACAACAGATGCTGCGGACTCTTCCAGACTGTTCTTAGATTGAGCTACATATAGATGGGAACTAGGTCCGCTGCAGGGGTGTTTGACAGTTGTATTGGGATTTCAGAAAAAGATAGACATTTTCTGGTTTTTGAGATATTTAAGACAGACATTGCAAGGAAAAACGGAGGGGGCACCCCAGAAACATTTTATTGGAAAGATTTTTTAGCAGTCCCGCAGACTCTTAGACACTGCAGGTTTCACAAAGCCACTTTCTTTTTTCCCCCTTCTCGTGTCTGCAGAAATACCTATATACGTCGTACAATACTTAAGTCAATCATTATGGCTGTCTTTGTAACCAGATATAAATTGTGTTACTGACCTGGCTTTGGGTGATTAAGAGGTTAATTGAAATCATAGCAAAGGATTCAGTCAGGGGTTTAGATGCACGATGTCCAATAAATGTGTGCATTTTATCATGTAATCTCAAATTCAAAGTTAGGGTTGAGCCGCTTTTAAGGAAGCTCCCATTTTTAAAGCTTAGTAGGACAGATGTACTGAGCGTTAGATTGAAATAAAATACGTTCTTGGACTCTTTTAAATGTGCATTTTACATTGATTTCTAGCATGCTTATTTTGAGGACATAGGTTTATCTTTTTAAAGGATGGCAATGTATGTAAATATAGAACATTTCTACATAATATCTATTATTCAAATGACAAAACCCAACATTCTCTGTGCTGCATCAGCAAATCCTTTCTCCAGGTCAGACAGTGGTAAAGTAGGTGAAATGTACAAAGATAATAAACCACAACTACAGATAGACAGCCTTCTTTCAGACTGCTCCCATGTTGTCTTTACCTTTGATATCTTCCAAAAAATGTACAACGTTCAGCTGTCTACACTGATGTTCTTTAAACATACCTTATATTCATGTTTTCTTTGTTGTATTGAAGACACTCTGAAAAATTAGGATTCACTCATTATTTCAGGGACTCTGAGCGGTGATCACAATTGGCAAATAAAAATACTTCAAAAAATTTAATACTCTTTGAAAAGATAGAAGACTTTTAAAGAAATGGTCTAAAAGTTTGTATATATTTCACCATCTAAAGCTCCAATGGAAATGATCAACAAATGTTTGCACAAAAAACCCAGCAAATTTGTAATGTTTGTGTGTGTTTGAATAATCATTGGCAACCTTTACCTAGTGGGAATTATTTCTTTTGTCCTGCATGCACTGCTGTCTTTTGCAGAACTTCTTTTGAGGTTCTATGTATAACATGCTGCGGTGATATTTCATACTGCATTTCCAAAAGAAGTTTCTAGAGACTCAGAGAGTCCTAGAAATGCACAGAAGTGATAGTTAACATACTTCCCATAAATCAAACCTGGCATCACTTCCATCAGGGAATGTCTTCCTGTCATCTACCTATTCACCTTGATCATGTGTATGAATTGATTTTATTAGAATATAATATAAAAGAATAGATGCGTGAAATCCAAAGCTTTTGAAAACTGCTTTTTCTCTTAAGAAATGAAGACTTGCGTGAACCCTGACGGTGCAGGGTACCTTGTTATCCACTGCGGTTGAATATACTCATTAATACTTATCAGAGTGTGAAAATTAAAATATCTACTGTATTTTCTATTTTTTCCTTTCTTAGAATTCATGTACTTTAGCTGTTCATAATTGCTGTGAGTGGATAGGGTTGCCAGGGTTAAAATATTTATTGTGCAGCTTAGTTTTTTTTTATTATTATTCAGTTTATTCCACTGAATTAGGCTTTCCCTACTAAGAATAAAACCTTAGAGGGTTTCTGAAGCTTATAATGTAAATGACCACAAATACTAAGCCCAATCAAAACAAATACTAAAAAAAAAGAAAGAAAGAAAGAAAGAAATCCCACACTTAATTCTGTATTCTGATCCACCAGTGACTGTATAACTGTATCATTAACGATGTTCTCTAACTGGGGAAGTCCCTACCCTAGAGTGTAAAGGATCAAAGAAAACATTCTTTTCTGTCTGGTACACTTAGTCGTCCTGCCTCCCAACAGTGGGATAAAAGGAACTTGCTAAACTGTTGCCATTTTGCAACATCTGCTATAATTCCCCTAAATCCAGATTTGTCTGACACAGAGAGGCCTGTTCTTACATCATTGCCATGTGACAGTGTAACACCAGTCACATCAAGCTTGAGGATTGCAGCTTCAGGCTATGATAATATGAAGAAAACCTTTTTGCCTAGGGCAAAACACTTGTAACAAAGTATTATTCATCTGGCCAATTTAAATCTTCTCTCAAAAAGGTACCCAGAAACATATGCAGTATGCCTTTGTAAAAGGCTCGAGCAGCTCATAGGCAAATGACCTGAACCAAGAGTACAAAACCTAATGTCCTGATTAATTACCGCTAAGCGGCTCTGATACACAGAAAAGAGAATGCTGGTACTAATCCTTCACCCTGTCCTACATTCTCAAAATAGCCAAAACACTGCTGACAGTTAGAAAAACAAACCTGTCTATGTTTAAAAAAAAAAAAAAAAAAGTCGTACATTATCACTTGATGCCCTCTACCTAATAAAACCAGGATGCAGACAGATTAGGGAGTTACCAATCCAGGAGGCTTCCTGGGACAAGGACACAGAACAGCCTCAAGGAAAGAAAACGGGGGTGGGGGGGGGATACCTAACCAGGACACACAATCTCCAAATAGAAATATTTGGGGTGTTCTTATTTTCAGGGTTCGGTTTCCAAGAGATTGAGCTTGCCTGAAAATTGTTCCTTCAGAGTTGAACAACCTCAACACAGCAGTGCCTTGCTGATTAACCTGAAGCAGAGATGGCGGTGCTTAAAATTTTATTAGGAACGGGTGTTCGAATTTTTTACCTATAAAAATAAGATGATGCTCTTATTTCAGCTTATGTTATAAGTTATAAATATCAGACATGTCAGATTTCAAACTCTTTGAATTGGAGAGCTATCTTGGCTTCATCAGCCACTCAGATTACATCTGCCTTTATTAGTAAAGCAGACTTCTGGAGTCCTTGTTATTTTTGCTGAGCAAGAAATAAATGGCTAAATGAAGAAAGTCCAGTATAAGGGAGAAGGAAGTTGCTTAACTTAGCAAATTTCTTTCTTTCTTCTTCTTTTTTTAATTAAAAGGTCACTAAAATGCAGCCCATTTTATTATCAGCTATAATATTATTACATTATGCGTAAATAAAATTAAAATCCTTCCCTTGGACTTTATGTAAAACAGGGCACTTCAATAACACTGATGCAGAGCAAATAATGAACTTGATCTATTTTGAAGACTGTTCTTAATTCGACCCTGGTCTACAGGTACACCCCCACCTGTGTTCTAGGAAATAGCAAGAAGAAAGGAAGCCAGCCGAGGCTGGGGTTCTGAAGGGCTACCCTAACTAAGGTCTGGGTTGCTTTACCTCTAGGCTGCCCCCAATGCAAAGGAAGAAAGGCATATTTCCCCCCGCAATGCAGTTGTTATCAAGTCTAATTCATTTTGGATATTCAAGAATATTTCTATGTGGGAACCCATGATTTGTAGACACAAGCGGTCTCAGGTGCCACAGCTACCCGCAGACTGCATAGGAAATAAACGTTTTCCACCCACGGACCAAACACTGATGCTGACTGCCGGAGCGAATGTGAGATACCGCGTCAGCATCACAGCCTGAGTCTGGATGGTCGGTGCTGTTTTTAAAGGGCACTAAGCCCTTGCTTCTCTTTGTAGAACGCTTTTTCCTCCCTTCTCCTACTTTTTTCCCTACCTTCCTCAACTGGTCCCCAAGGGAGGCACTTGGATTTCCCGTCATTCCTCAAGCCCCTTCTTTCTGTATCAGGGTGACTCACCTTGGTTATGAACCAGTTCACCTTGGTTCATAACATCCCCGTAATTCTGAGCAGCATCTGCTCCTGGGCACAATGACCTTTGATGGAGAGTGTCCTTCCTGAAACTGAAGCTCTGACTCTATTCAGGGCATTGTAAAGAACCAAATCTTGCTGCTTTGCAGCTCTGGACATCCAACTTGATAATCCTTCAGAGGTGAAAGAACTGCTTTATTAAAATACTGCCAAGAGTTGACACCGTTTAGGGGAAAACTTCTCTTCTCAGTTAGTTGCAGATTTTCTTTGGCAGATTAAAAAAGATAAGAAGTTTAGAAATCACTGCCCTTCTTGGGGTTGAACTGAAATGTTATTAAGGATTGAAAAGACTAAAGTAATTCCCTTTAACTGGTCTCCCTTTTACTCATCAGTTTCCCTAAGGTGTAGGAGAGCACGTAAGTTTTGGATTAGAGAGATTTAGAGTTCAAACCTGGCTCTCTTATCAGCTGCGTGGCACTGAGTGAGTTACTTGATATCTCTGAACCTCAGTGTCCTCAGCTGTAAAATGGGGCCACAGGTGGTGGCCTATTACACCAGGTTGCCGGGAGAATTCAGTGAGATAATGAATGTAGAACAACCTCTTTAACCAACCTCAACAATCCTATTAGGCATTATAATCTCCATTTCACAGAGCAGAGGTGAATGGTTCAGGAAGGTTAAAAGTACTTGCCAAATGTCACTATCACATCACAGGTGTTTACTAAGTGGGGACTATAATCATCAAGCCAAGGAGCGTGGCTTCTCACCCACCTCCAAGTAACTGAGGTCCTTTGCTCTTGGGGGTGAGACAGCCAAACTTCCTTTTTGATTAGCTCTTCAGAGGCCTTGCCAAGAGAGCACGAGACAAAGGCATACAACCCCTCCTCCCCATTTACCAACCCACTACTTTGCAATAGACCACTTTGAATTGTTACCTCTTTTACCAACCCAACAGCCCTTCGAGTCATGATCGCCTTTTCACCGAACAGGATCCAGGGCCTGAGAAACGTTCAGTTGCTTACCAAAGGTCACAGGCATTCATTATGGTGGAACCAGCTCTGTTAGTCCTAGCCTCTCCGCCCTGAGGGTCATGCTCTTTCCCCTTCCTGCCTCACCCACTGTTCTGCTCAGGGACTTGGGGGCAGAGAGTGGTCAGGTGTTGGCAGAAGAACAGCTAAACTTCTGCAAGGGACTTCCTCTGGAGCAGGTGCCAGGAACCCCTCCAGGAGGCCCTTTACAAACTCAGGAAAACTACAGGGTTTTCTGGAATAAATTTCACATAGAAACAAATCTAAAGGCGCACCTGGGTGGCTTAGCCACTAAGCGTCTGCCTTTGGCTCAGGTGGTAGTCCCAGGGTCCTGGGATGGAGCCCTGCATCAGGCTCCCTGCTCAGTAGGAGGCCTGCTTCTCCCTCTCCCACTCCCCCTGCTTCCCTCTCTGGCTGTCTCTTTCTCTCTCTCTGTCAAATAAATAAATAAAATCTTTTTTTAAAAAAAAGAAAAGACCTGAAGTAAAAATAGAAATCAGGGTGAAATTACTAGCTCACTAAACAGAAAAGACCAATACAGTAGAAGGCATTTCAGGGTGCTTTTGCTCAAGAAAAAAAAAAAAAAGAGAGAGAGAGAGTGAGAGAAAGACTAAATTCCAAATTATTTCCTGGAGAAGTAGGGGCCTAACAGCATATATTTTTATTGTCTATATACTAAAATGATTTTTTAGACTAGCATATTTGAAAATCAGGTTAATAATAATAATAATGGAGTTATACCTGCTGATTCCCACTATTCCTCTTTGCCTTCCAACTCAAATTCCATATCCTCTCTGCCTCATTAGGGATTGTGATTAGAAGACAGAAAATGAATTGAAAGGACTCTCAAGGGTACTGTATATCCCTGCCTTCTCAAAGATACTGGGGTGCCTGAAGAAGTGTACATAGGAATCACCTGGGGATCTTGTTAAAATTCAGATTCTGGTTTGGTAGGTCTTGGGATGGGACCTACCCTTCTGTTTTGCCAGTAAGAAGCAGAGAGTTCAGGTGACATAAAGTAGTGCAGTGGGTCAACTCAGTCCAACCACTTGAAAATGTGAGGGCGGCCCTTAGAATTCAAGAGATCCTGGCTGAAGTCAGGCGAACTAACTCTAAAGTATTGCTCATTCCCGGACCTCCAAGGGGCCCTACCTGCAGATGCTGTGTGGCAGACGGGTTCGGCCTGCCCAGGAGAACAGTCTACTCCAGTTAGAGGAGCTGGGCAGACAGTTGTATAGATTCCCACCTTTCATCAAAAAGGTCAGGAAAAGAAAGATTTGTCAGTGACCTAATAAGCCCAAGTCCTAAGCTCTAGATAGGGACCAGACCCAGATTGCCTTAAAACCACATTTCCCATTTAATTAGAATGTAAAAGGTGAACCAAGGGGCTGTTGGTAGGACTCAGTACAGATGTTGGGGAGAAAGGTATTGTGAGTTACCAGAAAAGGCAAGACTAGAGCAACCAAGCACAGAACAGGCTGAGGGGAAGGTGGTTGGTGGGCTTCCCTCCTTCCTCCCCCTTCTCCTTCTTTTAGTTAGTGGCCAAGTGAAAGAGACTCAAGTGGGTGAGTCACAAAACTGGCTAAGATTAAGGACACGAGTTCTGCTGGAAGAAAGAGAAGGCAGCCAAACTGCGAGGTAAAGCAGACTTCAGGGGGGGGGTTGCTGCATGAGGGCTGAAACTTGGGCTGCCTGAAGGCAAGAGAGGGTCTGGAACTGTAAGGACCTGCTACCTCCCGGTAGCTGGGCCGTATATGGCCATATATTAGCCCGATCGTCCAGTGGCAGATTCGGCTTCAGGCTGAATTGAGAATATGATTGAGAACTGGAATTTGACTCTCATCACCCATTCCCTGGGAAAGAGTGAGCTACCTCAGTGTGAAACCTACCTGCCCTCCACCTCCTAGGCTGGGAGGCGGTATTTAACCAGACCAAGAATGGTCATGCGCTGTAAGAAGGCCCTGGTGGGAAATTTGACGGAGGAGAGCCGACATGGATCGGTTGCTCTGGTCTTGTAGCAAGACTGTCTCTTGTACCAAGTTTTCAACAGTGTTTTTGGCAGAATGGGCATATGCGCCTACGAGAAAGTGCTGTGTTTAAGTGTTCTAGTATATCACAACGAATTGTTTTCAATCCTTAAAGAGCAAACGAAAATCATTTCCTGTTAGCTATTAAAATACTTGCTTTCCTATGAGACTGGCAGACTTGCTTCCTGTTTTCAGAAGCTGGACAGAGGGGGTGGCAGGAGCCTAGTGTCTTTGTAAAGCCCCGCGATTCACCCCAGTTTGGCCAGCTACCATTTCACGTTGCTAATGCCCCGTTGAATCTGTTAACACTTTTTTTTCTGAAAACTTTCTTAGTGGGTGCGAAGGAAAAAAAGGGGGGTGGGTGGGGGATAAAGGCTACTGTCAAATTGATTAAGTGAACGCTCATTAGAGAAAGTAACAAGAGGTGAAATCTGCATATGCATTGCAGAAATGTGTCTGATCTTGCTAAGTTGTAAAAAGACAAAAGGGCTGAAAACCTCCCTAGCTGGAAGTACTTGAGGGAGCCCTGGGGGAGGGGAACAGTCTCTAATAGTGACTGTCCTTTATAAACACAGGCTAGAGCGGCCACAGTCTGGCAGTACTTCTGCGTATGTTTGGAACTTTGTTTTTTAGAAATTTGTGCCCCACATATAAACGAATTAACCTGACTGTTCCTAGAATACACTCGTCACTTCCTTAATTTATTTTAATATGAGTTTTATTTCCTCCTTTTCCTTCCACTCCTCAGGCAACCCTTCCCCCCGCCCCAGCCCCATAGACAACTAACTCTTCTATTGTACCCCAGAACCTAAAGCAGTTGGTTTCGTGTCACTGGGGGCATAAACTGTTTCTGCACAGTGTAGAACAGATTTTTTTTTCCTTCCTCAGTTTTAAAAGATGGCCAAGCCCAGAGTCAACTGTTTTTGTTTTAATTTTCGTGGTTGCCAGAAGTGGGTAGGGCCATACTTTACCCAAATTCTCCCTAGCTTCCTGGCCTGAACCCAAAATTTAGAATAAGGATCCAGCCTTCAGGAAATCAATATTGATCATGAGCAGATAAAGGTCTCCTGCTCGCTGTGAAGTGGTCAGCTTGGTAGTGTAATTACAGTGAACAGTCAAGCTAACTTGAGCAACACTTTTAAGAAGACAGTGTATTTCCAATTCCTCCCATCCGTGGGAGCAGCCTAATATTACAGCTATAGGATAACGTGATGATGTTTTGCTAGTATGCATTTTTATGGACAAAAATTTCATAGGTCACGTCAAGTGTGATGGTTCTATGAATATTCGCTCCCATGCATTCCTGCGATTAGCTTTCTGCTTTTCTACCAACACCTCGAACTCACATCCCCCTCTCCTGAAACCTAACCAGAAAATTCCTTACTGAAAGAGATGATGGTATTGATCTTAAACCTGGAGCACGAAGATACTTCAGGGCTCAGTCTGAGAAGGCGAGGTGGACGGTGACATCAAATGTGCCTCAATTGACAGAAACCCTCAATTTTAAAAAAGTTGAAAATAAGAAAAGCCAAGCTGGACATTTCTTAGGTTTAAGAAAAAGACAGCCTGCATGAGGTGTGGACCAGATTGTCCAGAAGATTTGAAAGGAAATGAACAATAATAACAACAATGCTTTGCCAGAGGATGTCCTTTGAAATATCTGCGGATTGCAACAAAGCGGTTTTTCTCATTTGCGGGGTTGTCTGGGCTGTTTTGCACCATTATGTGCTTTGGAGATCCTTGTAATTACAAATTTAAGACTTAAATCCTCAGTTCTTCTTTATATTTCTAAACTACCCCCATAGGTATATTTACTTCCTTCTTTTGTCAAGCTTAACCATTTCCAATTACCTTAGATTCTAAAGGGAAATGTGATGGTGAAATTCCTGCACTTGTAATGACATTTATTAATCTAGTTCTGGGGAGAAATGTTGAATATCTTGCCTTCCCAAATCATACATTTTAATTCCAAACACACCTCCGAAGAAAATTGACATTGTTTAATCAAAATGAGGGTGCACATTAATAAGAAAGGATATCATTTTGTTATTTATATATAATTTTATTTTGTTAAAAAATAATGAACAGAGACTGGTAAGTTCCATAATTGCCCTCCATGGCGAAGGAATAAGTGTAGGAGAGAAGAAAAGCACAGTAAGACACATATGTTAGTAAAACACTCCTTAATACTACACAAGCTGTAGAAAATGCTACTTTGCATTTGGTCCTCAACATGGCTAACTGCAAGCCATTGAGTAAAAAGTGCACCTTTTAAACTAATTCTTTGGTCAGAAGACAGAACCACATCTAGACACCTCCTCATTAATATGCTATAATGGTCAAGTAAGAGATTAATAGCAAAGTCACCTGCTAAAGCGACCAGGAACCTGTTGATTAACAATAAGCCTCCAAAAATAAGATACCAGACTGCAAAGCAAAATCAAGTCTCAGGGCAACAAGTGCTTCTGTAATTTATTCCTTCTTTATATGAGGGCATAAAGCTCCCTTTATAAACGTGTTTTCCAGGCCCTGCTGTGAGCTGTAGGTGTGAGCTTTTCAGCTGATTTATTAATTTTAGTTTCAATCAACGTGTCACCTGCAGACACAAAAATGTAGGCCTCACCACAGAAAATACAATTTAAGAGAAAAAAAAAAGAAAAAGAAAAAACAGGGCTTTAATTCAAAAAACTCTGCCAGCACTTTTTTTTTTTTTTTAGATGAACACTGGAACGTCTATTCTTTGAGATCGAAAATAATTCCCAGCGACATAATTAAAAAAAATCAAAATTAAACATTTTTGTCATACTTTGAAAGTCAGACTTAGACCCGGGAAGAGTAACACGAGGCTGCCAAAACAATCAGTTCCTCTTGTCAGTAGGGGTACATTCTCCCCAAAGAATCGAATGAACAACAAGTCCCCTGAGCAAAATGTGCAAAAAATTCTCAATTAGTTGTCTTTATTTAGTGAGCACTATGGGGTCCTCAACCACACTATAGAATTATGGCAAGAAAGCTGAGCTCTTCACTAGCTTATTAGCATTCTCAGAGGGTCGGAGTGCTGCTGGTAGCAGGCTGTTGCCTCCAAGAGCTGTTGGTGGGACCCCTACACTCCCAGGCTTTGTCCTTTTGTCCTTCCAAGCCAGCAGGAAGTACTGCCCTATGTTCAGGGCATTCTGGGATACCTTCATTCCATTCACAGTTTGCGTTACCGACGGGGCCCAAGCCTTTGTTATTGACTATGACTATCACTGTTGCAGGTTTAAATGAAAAGCAAAAGCAAGCCGTATGGATCAGTCAATTCTAAACGCAGGTTTAGGAAGTAGCCCCTTCCAAATGAACATCCTTGTGGGGCTGGAGTGGCCTTACACGGCCAAGGCACCAGAGGAGATCCACATCCCGGGTTATAATCTGGCTGCTTTCCTTCATCCCCAAATTACATTAAGTGAGGGACTAGAAATGGGGGTGGGTGAGTGAATATTTCAGCCTGACTCCTCAGCGGATACATTTTTACAGCACTCCCTTACCTATTGATCTTCTCCCCACACCCACCACCCACTCACCCCTAAACACTCCTGTCCCAGAAAAAAAGAAAACAAGAAAGATGAAAACTGAAAAACAAAAACAAAAAACAAAACTGGTAGCAAGTATTAGAAATGTCTTTTCTCAAGAAGAGGGTATTTGCTGCTTTAGGGAAAACACTATCATTGACTAAATTACCAAGTTGTCTTATCAACGGCCATAAGCCTCAGAGTCTAATTAATTTAGTACTGATCAATAGTCCTGAATGAGGCATTGATTTCTGCCTGCTCGAAAGGGCTGTGGCTGAAATCACTTTCTCTGTGCGCCACACACACAGGCATCCAAAGCTTATGCGTTATCACATCAAGATTTTATTTCACTCATTCTATATGAACATGAATTTCACGAAACCAACTCTAAGTGAGAAAATGGAATGAAGCACAACTTCAGGAGTAAGAACAGTTTTACTAGCAAGTGTGAACAGACCTTGAGCACTTCATAACAAAGTTCTGTTTCCTTAGAAAATGTCCCTTGAGTGAGATAAAACAATTAATAACGGAAAAAGAGAAAAGAAAACTGAAGTGCTTTGCTTAAAATAAGTAGTAGATGCTTTAATTGGTCATGAGACACGCAAAGAGGGCTTGGGTTATTCCTTTGTCTCCTATTTTTAGAATGCTGACGATACTTTATTAAAAGTATTCTGATCCAAAGTAATCATAACAGTAATGCTATCTGGCCAAGGGCAGAAGCAGATGGTGAGCCTCTGATAAGAATGAAAACATGTGACAGATTTGTCTTCTACTGCTGGGGTTGGTGGGCTAGGGGTGGGGGCGGGGTGAGGAGCACTTCCCACTTCCAAAAAGACAAAAAGAAAAAAATCAATGACAGTATATTTGAGCGGTATTGGGATGAAAATAATTCAAGCATCTGACTTTTAAATTTGGATGTGTACTGACAAAATATGTACTCCCTTATGACATATACCTGAAGAAAGGTCTAGGTTTGAATTGAGGTCCTTCCATGGCACTCCCGGGGTGGTTGCTCTCAGCCTCTCCCTGTTTTTGCAGGCGGTTCATTCTCACTGTGCCCGCCAGCTGCCTGACACTCCTGAAAATCTTGAGGGTTTTCCCCTTAGGCCTGGTCACGGGGCAAGTACCGCCCCCCCCCCCCATTGCTAAATCATTACTTGAAATAAGAAGTACGGGAAAACTCCCCAAATATTTTAATAGATGATGCTTCAGATTGGACCACCGGGAAACAAGATAACGAAGGAGCTTGTTTATCACAGAACCGATTTTTCTACTCAATAGACGTCACCAAAGGAAAAGAGAAGAAAGACAAGGAAGAGAGGAGGCTGAATCCCCAGGAACTGCCTTCTTTCACAGGGTTAGAGAAACTCCCCAAAATGAGCGAAACAGAATAGAATTCACCACCTTTTCTGTGCATTCATTTAATATAAATTGGCTTTTTGAAACTTTCAATTACACACACACACACACACATATGTATGTATGTATGTATGTATGTACATATATATATAGTTTTTCAAAGTCCCAGGAAAGTCCTTCTCTTAATCTCTTTGGGGCCTCCATGAGTTTCCATAGCACTTTACAAAAGATCTTTATTGAGGAAAGGATTGGACAAACTTTCCTTATATGTGTGGCCCACACCATTAATTGCCCCATCTCCTTTAGTAAGGCCTTATTCCTATGTAAATACCCTTGCATAATGTTACAGGCTATTGTTAGGCCAGCGCCAGTCAGTCGCCACTTATATGCATTTTTATTTCAATCCGCTGCTCAGAGAATGAAAAGATGTCTGGACTTAAGCTGTTTACCAACTGGGCCGAAGCTGCAGAGCGGCAAAACTGAAGAAAGCCCCAAGCAACGGCAGGAACAAGCTTTTACAATGCGAGCGGCCATTTTCAGTTGAGTTATTAACCCACCCTGAAACTCTTCTAAGCTATGCCTTTTTTAAAGAACAAATGTGCTGAATCAAACATGAATGAGCCAGAACTATTAAGAGAGAAATCCCCTAAAGAACTATTGAACACAACATAGGTTTGTAATCATTTTGTCTCAGTGGCCTGCTACCAACATTATCAAGGATGAGAATGCGGGCTCAGTTGTGGGTTGGCTCGCAATTAAACAATAGTGTGGTAGAGGAAAAACACACGCACGCAACACACACGCAGAATCACAAAACAGTGTGCAAGAGACAGAAGACTGAGTTACGAGCCTACCGCCAAGACCTTACATGAATTTGGTCACTAAAGCACAGTAGTCCCTGGGAGCACTGGGGAAAATGCTTCTTGAATCCAAGTGTTGCTGCCTCCTGCTCCGTGGCCTCCTACATTCTGAGACTGAGAACATAAAATAATTTTAATTTATAGTTGTAAAGATCCGAGGGAATGAGACCCCACGAAAATAAAGGAGCAAAATTCTACCAAAAGGTCCTGGCTTTTTTCTCTGCAAAATGTGCTGCAGGCGATGAACATCGTACTTATTTAATGACACCACAATCTGAGTGCTGTGGTATTAGCCTAAAGAGACTCTTGACTATTTGCATGCTTATTAGAATCCAATGAGTGCTTAATAAGTGCATATATATGACAGAGGAAACATCTCATTGCATAGCTAGTGCTACAGGAAAGACACACGCACGCGCATGCACACACACACACACACACGTTGAGGAAAGCAGTCTTGAGTTAATTACCATCACAATGCAATCAAGTACAACAGTCATAGCTGAAAACCGTTTCTATTAAAGCCCCGAGACTCAACCTTGCCTCTGCAGGTCAGCCGCGGCACTGATAACCTTTCTAGCAGACAAATACATGTAACATTGCCTCATCTAATGAAAAGCTCAGGGAGGTGTCGAAAAATACCAGCACATTGAATCCAAGCAAATGAGTGCTGCCTTCGGCTGATGAAGCTACCATATGCTGCTGCTGTTTACTCTGGAAGGAAACTGAGTCACTTAACATTTCAATAGGTTAATCAATTGACAATTAAATGGAGAAATTGGTTAACTCTGAAAACAATTAACATGACACTCCATTAAGTACACTTTCTAATTGCCACAGCTGTGAGTGGAAATTAACGTGCATGTTAAAGCATCTAACTGGGGTGGCACTGTTTTTTGTGTTTGAGAGAACGGAATTAGCTGAAAACTCGGGTTTTATTTTATAGATTAGACAGTAGGAATTCTATCATCAACTGCAGTTTTAGCAGAGGGGAGCTATGTATATTTTTTTCATTCTTTTAAGGACTCACTTCAAGTTGTTGAAATATTTAATTTGCAATAATTAATTAAAATAGCCTAAACCCCTCCTACCAAATTACGGGTTGGCGAACAAAATGGGAAATCTCTCCCTTTGCTCATTTTGTGGACAGAATTACTTTGCAGGATCAGGTGTATTTCAAGATTTCCTTTCTAATTAAACAATGCATTATGCAAGTCTTTATGTCAGGATTTTTGCCGAACATTTCTGCGAATGGTGTCTGAGTGTTGGCCTGCGTCCCTAGCCTTACCGTAAAGTAGTAACAGTAGTGTTTGTTAATGACAATTTTAAGCTGGAAGATTTGGATTTTTACAGGCTGTTACCCATGCTGGCAAGCAAACAGGCAGTCATTAAGACAAAGAATATTTATTTAGAAGAGAGGTGATCATTTAAGTAGCTCATCAATGTTTCTGATATATATTAAATGCTAAATAAATATTTCTGAATGAATGAAAATCTTTTAAGAGCCAATTATAAAAATTATCTTATATAATCTTCCTCCTCCCCCACTGCTTTTGGTAGCACAAATTGGGCAGCATACACAAAAATGGAGAGGATAACTCCTGCTTTGAGGGACTGATGGTCTGCCTGTCAGCAGAGGGGAAGAATGGTATTTAAGAAGAAGTTATGGGGTGTCTGGCCAGCTCAGTTGGTGAGGCATGTGACTCTTGATCTTGAGGTCCTGGGTTGGAGCCCCACATTAGAGGTAGAGCTTATTTAAAACAAACAAGCGAGCAAACAAACAAACAAAAACAAAAAACAGGGGTGCCTGGGTCCCTCAGTGTGTTAAGACTCTGCCTTGGGCTCAGGTCATAATCTCAGGGTCCTGGGATCTCAGGGTCCTGGGTTCTCAGGGTCCTGGGATGGAGCCCCGCGTTGGGCTCTGTTCAACAGGGAGCCTGCTTCCCCCTCACTCTCCCTGCCTGCCTCTCTGCTGGCTTGTGATCTCTCTCTCAGTTAAATAAATAAATAAATAAACTCTTAAAAAAAAAAAAAAAGACAAGAAAAACCACGAAGAAGGTAAAGGACACAGCTGGTGCAGGAGGGGAACACTAAGAAGACTTAAAATGTTCTGGTTTGGGCATCTGGTTAGATGGTGAGGTGATTAATTAAAATAGAAATAGAGAAGAAAGATGCGATGGGCTAGGAATAATAGATGATGAATTCAATGTAGAACATGTTGAGTCCAAAGTGTTGTAAAAAGTACAAGGGCAGATGTCAACCGGACAGTCGAACTGATCGAAACTCACGGACTGGAGATATCGGGAGTGGTCAGAATACATATGGTTGCTAACATGGAAATGGATGAGATTTCACTTCCATTTATTCTACATAGAAGGACAGGAAAGGGATGAGGACAAGACCCTGCGGCGACACCAGCATGCTGGGGTGGATAGAGGGAAGAATCAGCAAAGGAGGCTGAAAAGAAGTCGGAGGGAAAGGAGAACAAGGAAAGAGTGGTCCTGGAAGTCACGAGAAGAGAGAGCAACTCATCTTCAACAGGTCTAGTAAAATGAGGGCAGGTTGAAATACTGGTGCCTTAGTGCCCATTGTTTGGTTGGCGTGAGGAAGGCCTGAGTCAGAGCACAGTCTCCATGAGGAGTTAATAGGAGGTGAGGAAGGAGAAAAGCTTTGTTGTGAGGTACAGTGGTTTGAGGACTGGAGGATGTGACGGCGGATTTGTTTGTTTATATCTAAGTTTGGAAATGACCATCGATCAGGTTATATTTGAAGAATCCAGAAGTGGAAGACAAAGAGATTCCAGATAGCTGGCTTCTTTTTACGTGTGTTTTTGTTCTTTTTTTGTTTGTTTGTTTTTTAGTCCAGGAGATTCAGAAAGAAAAAAGTGCTTTGGAATTATTGCCAAGAGGACTGGAAAAAGGGTGTGACTAAGGATGGAAGGGAAAAATTACCAAAAAGGGGCTGGCTGGAATTAGACTTAATATCCTGTGGTCATACTCATTCACTCCACAGTGGCATTTTCTCGAGGGGGAGGCCTTCATTCATATATTTATTCATCCATCCAACTAATATTAGTGAATGCTTGCCATATGCCAGGCACTATTCTAGGCCAGCAAGACATAGGGATGACTAAGACAGACAAGGTTCCTGCCCTCAAGGAACTAGAGAGCTCCTGGAAAGGATTCTACTTTAAATAAGGTGGCATCAATCCTAGCAGGTGAACTTTGAGCCTTTCCCAGAGGTCAAGGATCTTGGTGGAAGAACATTCTGGGAATTAGGGGGACAGACGTAAACCTTGAGGTTGAAGAACGTATGTTCACATGTTCTTCATCAAGTCTTACCATCATAATACCCATGTGAAGTGGATTATATGCTACCTTGAATTTGTCTTGAGTTACTCATATTTGTATATAACCCTTTCGGATAATGCTGCTTATAGAATAAGCACTTAAGACACTGTTTTTCCTTCCTTAATCAGTGAGAAAAATGAATGTTATGGCATACAAATTTGATAGCTACAACTTTTTTTTTAAGTTTGTTCTTGGGATCTTTGAGTGATCTTCAGTTAAGAAACCCATGCTATTGACACAAAGTTCACTTGTCCTGTGAGAGCCCTTTCTTTCATGGGGATAGCTTCAGATTTTTTATCTGGACACCAGACTACCAGGGAAAACAGAAACATTTCCCGGTCTCTCTTAGAACCACACGTGGCTCTATGATGAGCTTTTGGGCAATGGGATATGAAGGGAATGGTGTGTACAACTTCCAAGAAGTGATATTAAAGGAGGAGTTGTCCCTTCTCCCCTTTCTCCTCCACTGCTTTTCTCCCTCCTGTTGTTTAGAAGGGAGATATGATGGCTGAGTTGTCATCTTGGATTACATAGTCAAAGCCCCACTTGAGAGTTAGTGGAGTGGCAAATGAGAATAGTCTAGAATGCAGATGACCAAGGAACTGCCACACCAGCCTTGAATTACTTGCACATTGACTGACATGAAAAAGAAATAAAGTTATATCTTGTATAACGTATAAGTGGTCATAACACATGGACAAATTTTTATCCTAAATATTCATTCGATCCTACCCTTTCCTATCATATCCTACCCTATCCTAACCTGTGTTCAAATGACATACATAGTAAGTATCTGTTAAACTACCATTGTTTTTTGATTTTAAAAATTGATTTATACTGGGGTGCCTGGCTGGCTCAGTTAGTATAGCAGGCCAACTCTTAAGCTCAGGGTCGTGAGTTCAAGCCCCATGCTGGGCAGAGAGCTTACTTTAAAAAATTGATTTACATTGTTTGAAGTTTTACTAAGATTAAATTGGCATATACAATTGCATATATTGAAGCTTTACAACTTGATTTTTTTTTTAAGATTTTATTTTTAAGTAATCTGTATACTCAGCATGGGGCCAAACTTACAACTCCTGAGAGCAAGAGTCACATGGCTCTACGCACAGATCCATCCAGGTGCTCCTACAACTTGATGTTTTGACAAATGGTTACACTGTGAAAAGATCACTGCTATCAAACTAATTAACATATCCATCACCTCTGTATAGGACAGGTATTCCCCACTTTTCTTCGAATGTTCTCCGCTTCACTTTTAGGAAATACCTGCCTTAACACCCAATTGTGCTAACCAAAAGCAATTCAAAGAGAATTTTTGCTTTTATGAGAAAAGGTGAAAAGTGAAGATAGCACTCAATGTTTTTGCAGCCAGACCTCAGAGGAGCAGGGTGCACCCCAAGCAGCAAGACTGGCGCCATCAAACTCCTTCTCTGGGACCTACACTCAGCATCTCAGCATCAGGCTACCATAACTTTGAACAGCGTCTATGAGCGTCTGGGCTTTATCTCAATTTATTTTGTGCATACATTAGCAAGATGTGTTCTAAGGGATCAGAAAAGCCCTGAGAGAGTTTAGCTTTCGGGTCTGAGGATGCTCAAATATTTTTTATATGAATTATTGGCAATCGCTTCTTTGTTTTACGCCATTTCAGCTTACAAAAGCTTTGCTAGGAAAGCTCTGCTTTCATATAGTGGGGGAAACCCGTACTATACCATTTTATGTGTGTTGAGGCAACTATTGTTTTTTGAGTTGTAAGATTGTGTGACAAATTCCTTAACATAATAGTCCAGAAATAAACTGGTTATGGGTGATCAGGTAAATTTTAACCATGTGAAAATCCCAATATAATGATTGTCATTCTATAAAAACAAAGCTACTTCCATTTCCCAGTGGATGGCTATAATAAGCCACTTTTTTTTTTTTTTTAAGATTTTGTTTATTTATTTGACAGAGAGAGACACAGTGAGAAAGGGAACTTAAGCAGGGGGAGCTGCAGAGGGAGAGGGAGAAGCAGGTTTCCCCCTGAGCAGGGAGCCTGATGCAGGGCTTGATCCCGGGACCCTGGGATCATGACCTGAGCGGAAGGCAGCTACTTAACGACTGAGCCACCAGATGCCCCAATAAGCCACTTGTTATTTTATATGTACACACTACTGTGGCATATCTGTGCCCATATTCCTTATGGATATCTTGCCCATGTAAACATAAGAAAATGCCTACTTCTGTTAACTTTTCTTTTTCTTTTTTTTTTTTTTTTAATTTATTTATTTGACAGAGATCACAAGTAGGCAGAGAGGCAGGCAGAGTGGGGGTGGGGGGAAGCAGGCTCTCCGCTTAGCAGAGAACCTGATGCGGGGCTTGATCCCAGGACCCTGAGATCATGACCTGAGCTGAAGGTAGTGGCTCAACCCACTGAGCCCCCCAGGAGCCCCTCTGTTAACTTTTCTTATTGGATTGCATCATCAAAGACATGAATTTTCCTATATTTCCATATAAACATCATTGAGAAGAGATTAGATTTTCGTTATTTTATTTTTTTGCAGCAATATTCATTGACCCCATGTGTTTGTTGCAGACCCACTTTGTGGGCCTCCCTAGAATGGCTTGCCCTGTGTACCTCCCAGGCCCTCCTCAGCTTGTTCAGTATGCGGCCTGGACACCACGATTGTTACAGGCTCCTTGCCTTGTCTTCTCAAACTGCTGGAAGTTCTAAAACTTTCTCTGTTCTGGCCTGACCCCTTCCACTTCTGGTTCAGTGGGAGTTGTAGCAGCTCCAGCAACCGGACCTGACTGAGACTATACTCATGGAGACTCTGGTTTCTTTCATCACTTTTGGACCCAGATGCATCCCCACATCGTGGGCTATGGGATTTGGCTTTATAGGCAGACAGCCATGGGAGCTGGTTAACACGAGGCGTGTATTGGTCCCATAGAGCCAGCTTCAACCAGTGAGAGATCGGGAATAGCAGAGGTTTCCATGCTTCCTGTCTGGAAGATGTCCCCCCTCCCTAAATGACTGGCTGGGTTTTCTTATGATGCTGTGAATCATGTTTTACCTGCTTTTCTGTCCTCTCTGCCTCACTTTTCCTTTTCTCTCACTTTTAATACCCTGGAGTTATGCCTCCTAGTAAAGTCTTACATCGTAACATTTGCCTTAGGACTGGTTCTAGGAAAACTACTATACCAGAAATGAGATGGAAATACCACTGAATGGTGACATCATCACTGAGACTTCAGCCCAACTTTTCAGAAGAGAATGGGGCATAAGAAGGGAAGAGGAGAGTAGTGAGGACCACTGCTAGCCTGTATAAAAGCTATTGTATGGATTCTTTCAAAGAATGTTGGCTGTTCTGGGTGTATGTACTGCATGGGCACATGGTCTATTCAGAATTCAGGCTGGATTTGAGTCCCTATGCGTCCCCTCAGCTAGATGTCCTTGTGCAATCAACAGTCCATATGCATAAATGTAGTTGAGCACAGTAGAAGTATTACATAACTTATAAAGGAGTAAAATCAGAAAGCTCAGGTTTTCAAAACACGTCTAGCAGGGCGCCTGGGTGGCTCAGTGGGTTAAGCCTCTGCCTTCGGCTCAGGTCATGATCTCAGGGTTCTGGGATCGAGTCCCGCATCGGGCTCTCTGCTCAGTGGGGAGCCTGCTTCCCTGCCCCCTCTCTGCCTGCCTCTCTGCCTACTTGTGGTCTCTCTCTGTCAAATAAATAAATAAAATCTTAAAAAAACAAAGCAAAACATGTCTAGCAGTGGCTGGGTGGTTCAGTCGGTTAAGCATCTGCCTTTGGCTCAGGTCATGATTCCAGGTCCTGGGATGAAGCCCCACATCAGGCTCCCTGCTCAGTGGAAAGTCTGTTTCTCCCTCTGTCTGCCATTCCTCTTACTTGTGCTCTCTTTCCCTGACAAATAAATAAATAAATAAATAAAATTTAAAAAAAAAAAAAAGCCCTTCTAAGGGTGCTTCATTGATGTGATTATATCCAGTCCTAAAGAAAAAATAAATTTCACAGTTATTGTTTACAGTCCCTGATGATAGCTAATCTTACTTAGGAAAGAGCTTAAATGGTTCTTTTTGTAAGGTGGGTAGAAGAAAAGTGAATTGGGCTGAGTCACAATTAAACACTTTAATTCACATTTAAAACTGGTGTTTAAAATGTGCCCAGTGGGGTGCCTGGGTGGCTCAGTTGGTTGGGCATCTGCCTTCAACTCTGGTCATCATCTCAAGGTCCTGGGATCGAGCTCCGCATGGGACTCCCTGCTCATTGGGGAGCCTGCTTCTCTCTCTCCCTCTGTGATCTCTCTTGCTTTCACTCTCTAATAAATAAATAAAATATTAATAAAACAATAAAAACAAAATGTGACTCACATCATCTTACATGTGGTGCTACAATGAGAAATCAGAACAATTATGCATATGTTTTTTTGAGTCATCTAACAAAGCAGGATTGATGGCAGAGAAAATGGATGATTGAGTTTATCCAGGATGGGGGATACTGTTCCTTCTTTTCTTTTGCTTTCTTCCTTCCTTTTTTTTTTTTTTTTTTTAAGATTTTCTTTTTAAACAATCTCTGCATCCAACGTGGAGCTTGAACTCATAACCCAAAGACCAGGAGTCACATGCTCTGGCGCCAGAGCCAGCCAGGTGCCCCTCCCTCTTTTCTTTAGCTTCTTTAATCTTACCTACTACTCTTTAATCTGATCTATCACTAAAGAAGTTTAGCTTCTTCTTTTTTTTTTTTTAAAGATTTTATTTCTTTATTTGACAGACAGAGATCACAAATAGGCGGAGAGGCAGGCAGAGAGAGAGGAAGGGAAGCAGGCTCCCCGCTGAGCAGAGAGCCCAATGTGGGGGCTGGATCCCAGGACCCTGGGATCATGACCTGAGCTGAAGGCAGAGGCTTTAACCCACTGAGCCACCCAGGCGCCCCAGAAGTTTAGCTTCTTCAATCTTACCTATCACTCAGGATAGAAGTTGTTCTATCCTTCAACTTCCTACCACTCCACAGAAGCACTTAGATTTCCTGCTTCTTCCTTGTTGATACCTCAGATTCCCAAAGAAATGGAAAAACAACACCAATTCCCTTTCATTTATATGCTGTGGACAGCCTCACACCCCCCCCCCCCCTTTTCAAAATCTTGGGACATTCAGAGCCCTACTGATGACAGTTTGGGCTCCAGTTACTTGGTGGAATGCTAGGAGAGAAGAGGAGAAGGAAGAGAAAGAGAAGCTTCGATTGCGTCCTTAGGTGGAACTACACAGGCCAACTGGAAATCCCCTCAGTACATACCCTCTGGTAGAAGGACCTCCTCAGGCTCTCTCAGGTCAGCAAATGTTTATTTATTGCTTACCACATACCAGACCATGTGCTGAAAAGTAAGAGTTTGTGTCTTGGTGAGCTTATGGTCTAGTAGAAAAGTTGAAAACATGACAGATCACTTCAATCTAAGGAAGTGACAGCTGTGGTAAAAGTATGTAGGGTTGCTGTGGGAGCCTAGGGCAGGGTGGTTCATCCCACCGAAGGGGATATGGAAGGATCTCTTGAGCCTGTCTTCCCGCGACTGCATACAGCCTGGCTCTCCATCGAATTTACCTCTCCGGCTTTATCCCTTGTCAGTTTCTAACTAGCTCTCCTCAATTTACTATATCATCCTTCACACCCAACTCTCACTAATGTTCTAACACTGCACGTTTACACAGCTAGACTGTTAGTCTGGATGTTCTTCTCTCCACTAGAAATCTGGAAGACCTCTACTCATCCTTTGACACCCACCTCAAAAGTCCCTTCTGTGAAGCTTTCCCTGAAGTTCCTAGACAGAGTTGCTTCCTTCTTCTTCTCAGCTCCTAGCCTACTATTTCTACTTCTGTATTTACCACAGTGTACTCCTAAGATAATATTTACCACAGTTTTTCTGTGTATCTGTTTCCCCCATAGACTGTGAGATCTTGGGACAGAAGTCATACATTTTGTTTCCACAGAGATTAGCATCTCCAATGGCCCTTAGCTCTGTAACTTAATATTTGATGGGTGAGAGATTATTTTTTAATATACTATGGAAACACTGATGATGGAGTTGTTCACTGTGCTATTCACACTGAATAAAACATTGGAGGCATCATGTTAACATAGTAAAAGGCCTCTGTGACATGTGAGAAGATTTGTAGTGGCCCAGGACAGAGCCCTGGCTTAGAAGACGCCTGCCAGGGGCTCAGATCTCATTTGTTTGACACCTACCATCGCAATGTGAGTCATGGTTGTTGAGTGCTTGACAGATAACTGAGTCAGGAGAATTTGCTTTGATTAAGGTCTTATTTAGGTTAATTGTTCATTTATTAATCAGATATGAATTCAGTGCCTAGTATGTTCCTGAGTGCTATTCTAGGTGCTCAAAGATACAGTGATCAATCATAAATGTATGGCCAAAGAGTCTATAGTTGCTTCTAGGACAGTGGTACTCAGAGGGTGCTTCTTACGTCAACGGTATCAACGTCACCTGGGAACTTACTAGGTATGCAAATTATTGGACCCTGAGACTAGCAATCTATGTAATAAGTGCTCTCCTTGATCCTGATGCCAAGAACCAATGGCTGAGTCTAGCCCAAGCCCATGCTAAAGAGGCCACCTCTGTCCATAGCTTCCAATGGGTCCTGCAGATGTGCCCTTCCAATAGTACTCTTTCTTGGGAAATGAACATGTGTGAACAACATCAGTGCTGGTTATGCCGTTGGCTTCCAGCTGGGCTCAATCAATGGGAAGCAGAGAAGAGTTAGGACCGGGTGTTTATAAACCTGGCTTCTTCCCTGCGATGTTATCCTAGGCCAACTGTGTCCCTCAAGTCAAAGCCACTGTTCCTCCTAAGGACATCTCCTCTGTCGCTTTTTCCAGCCTCTAGTAAATTAGTTTTGTGAATAAGCCCTCTGTGAACTATCTTTGAGTGTCTTGTCTTTTCTCTATCAGAGAACTCCACCACTCACTTCACCAAGTCAGGTCTGATCTTCTGCCGGCCAGGACCCACTTCTCCATTTGATGCAGTGGGTATAGTGCCTACAGACATAGTTTTAGGGGCCCATGAAAACGTTTAAATTTTTAAAAAAGATTTTATTCATTTATTTGTCAGAGAGAGAGAGAGAGAAAGAGCACAAGTAGGGGGAGTGGCAGGCAGAGGGAGAAGCAGGCTCCCTGCTGAGCAAAGAGCCCAAGGTAGGACTCGATCCCAGGACTCTGGGATGTAAGCCGAAGGCAGATGCTTAACCAACTGGGGCACCAGGCATCCCTAAATTTCTTTAAATCAGAAAAAAAAAATTGATGTATTCCAGGATGGATTATATTTTTTATTATATTAAGGTAGTTGTAACATTGAAATTTAAACTTTTTTTTTTTTTTTAAGTAGGAGGAAGAGTCCCACAGAGACCCACAAATGTCATAATGTAGCCTTGTTGCATTGTCTTGCTTGCTTATTGATCTTTTCCGCTTCATATAATCGACCCCCAACACTCTATTCCATCCACAAAACACTATATATGGGGGGCCTGGGTGGTTCAGTCCTTGGGCGTCTGCCTTCCATTGGGCTCCTGATCCACAGGTCCTGGGATTGAGGCTACTGCATCAGACTACTTGCTCGGAGGGAGACCTGCTTCTCCCTCTCTCATTTCCCCTGCTTGTGTTCCCTCTCTCTCTGTGTTTCTCTCTGTCAAATAAATAAATAAAATCTAAAAAAAACCAACCAAACAAAACCCAAACTCACTAGGTGCACATCTTACTTGTGCGCATGTGCGTACATGCACGCCCACACACATATGCTTACAGACAAATACATATATTTTCCCTTCCACATTCATTCTCTACTTTCCTCCATCATCTCCATTCCTTGTGTGGGAGGGAGGGAGAGGCTGACCTCTGGGAACTACATTATTCCGGTTTCCCTGTTGGGCGGCTTCTCTTTGGGAACTCTGAATGGGAGGCATTGTGGAAGATCACAGGGCAAGAGGAAGGAGCAGTTCAGGTCTTTACTCTCCTGGCACCCTCTTTGCCACCCTTGATCTTTGTAAGGCCACAGTTTCTGGTGCTGAGCCCCCTCCTAGACCACAGTTCTCACATCCCCTCAGCATGCTCCCTGCTCTTGTTCCCTCGGCGCTGGGATGGCATTTGGCTCTTCCCTGGTGCAGCCCGGGGCCCCTCACCATCCCTTATGGACTTCCCTGAACCCTCTGTTCATAGCCTCTGTAAATACTTTCTTCATTAACATACATAGACCTATTTTTGATTGATAGTCGAGACCCACAGCAAGTTTTGATTTGCTCATGTAACACCATATCACAAACATTTCCTGAGCTGTCTGCAATGTCTTCATGCGGACCACGTTATAGCAACACAATATTCCACCTTAAGATGTACAAGAATCTCCTGCTATATTTCCCCTTTGCTCTCCTTCTGCTTGACTCGTTTTTCCTTTTCATGTCCTTTATTCCCATTATAAATATAGACACAAAATACACATTCTTAAGGTGCAGATTTTTACTGGGTATAAATTTTTACTCCATTCATGTTCTTTTTCTCTAGATTCTTTTACTATCTGTCTTCTAGCCACAATTTCTATCCCTTCTTCTGAATTCTTCTGCAAGCAAATAGTTTTACTCACTTCCCTCAGAATGTGTTTACACTCAGGTGTCAGTAGACATTTGTTTAAACTATTCCCTCCAGGAAAAATGTCAGTTCTCCTTCCTATTTAATTTAAAGATGGCACTCTCTCTTTTGAACTAAGCTATTCAAATGATTTGTTTGGTAATTGGCGATTTTTATTGTTATTTTGAAATGTAATTAAAATCTTCTAGGTTATTTAACTTTAAATATAGGACTATCTTTTTTTTTTCAAATTGATTATTAATTTCTTAATGACAGGAATTATTTTCTTGTATCACTTTATGTCTCCTGCAGGGACTTTCTTACAGTACTTGCTTCTTGACCACGTACTTATTGAAAACATATTGGTGTCCCATGTATAAGAGATTGACTTTCAGAATCCGAGACAGGTTTTTAAGTTTTTTAAGTTTTTTAATTTAAGGTTTTTAAGTTTAAGAACTCAACTGAAGTTGAGTTCTTGGCTCAGTTCTCTGACTATAAACTGTAACTTCATCACCCGGTGTTCATAGTTCCAATATTGTTTAAGGTTGTTATTTTTCTTATGTGTGGCAAGGAAGGGAAATGCCTTTAAAGTGTTTACAACTCTAAGCCAAAGTCTAGCATGTGACTGAGAAAGAAGTGCCCCATGGTGTAGATATAGAAGGAAAGGTCACGGGGTGCCTGGGTGGCTCAGTTGGTTGGAAGTCTAACTCTTTTTTTTTTTTTTTTTAAGGTTTTATTTATTTATTTGACAGAGAGATCACAAGGTAGGCAGAGAGAGGAGAAGGCAGGCTCCATGCTGAGCAGAGAACCTGATGCATAGCTCTATCCCAGGACTCTGGGATCATGACCTGAGCCGAAGGCAGAGGCTTTAACCCACTGAGCCACCCAGGCTCCCCTGAAGGTCTAACTCTTGATCTTGGCACAGGTCATGATCTCATGGGTCCTGGGATTGAGCCCCGCATGGGGCTTCATGCTCCAGTGGAGAGTCTGCTTGAGCATTCTCTCTCTACCTCTCTCCCTGCCCCTCCCTCTCTCTAAAATAAATTTAAAAATCTTTTAAAAAATAGAAACTATAGAAGGAAGAGTCATGGTAGTAATTCTAGTGGTAGTAGTAACTCAGCTTCTGGGTAGTAATAATAGAGATCCCAAGTCATCCTGTAATACCTTGCATATTTTCTTGCATCATAACAAGTATCACCTCCAGATATATTCATTTTGGTATTTGCAGTAATAATAAAACCTTCCCCACCCCAGCAAAGATATATGTACATGAGAAGGAGGACTTTTTTTGTTCTTATAATCTACACTGTATTCCCAGTCCTAGAAAAATTCTGGCATACAGTAGGCACTCAAAAAATATTTGTGGAATAAATGAATGAGTGAACAAACTTTTGTTAGCATTCTACAGTTTTCCAGATGGTGCTCTAAGTGCTTTGCATTACACGTCACTTACCCTTTTTTATGGAAGAGGAAACTGAGGCTCAGCGAAGGTAAAGGCCTCCCACGGTCAGAAATCTAGTAACTGGGGGAGGTGGGACTTAAATTCAGGCAGTCTGGCCTGGAGAACACAGCCTTAGCCACTGTGTTAAATTTTATTTGGTAAAATACTGTGAAATAACAACTAGCATTTGCTAAAACATATGAATTATTGTCACATTTATTTCCTCTTTTGATAGCATTCAATGATCTAAGCTAATACTATTATCCCTACTTTACAGACCGGAATATTGAGAAATGGTTTGTCAAAGGTCACAGTGCCATTAAGTGGCAGCCCTGGGAATTAAACTCAGATCTTTTGAGTTCAAACCCCTTCTCTCTCCCATCCCTTACTCCTGCCATCCTCCGTCCTGCTGCTTAAATGTGACCAGAGACCCTAATTTACGGCTTTAGATATATGTGAAAATAGATTCACTTACTTAATCACTAATAAAGCCATTGTATTAGTAGTCAGCAATAAATAATTTTAATATTCACTAGTTTTGTTTTAGTAGTTACTAAGTTACTGATAAAAAAGTGACACCAAATTTCCAAGTTTGGAGGCACAGCCCCCAAGCATTTTCCTTGAGGAGTAAGACAATAACAAAATTGTCACTGGTGACTTTCAGGAAGACTGCACCGTCATTTATTCAGGAACATTCTGTGGCATGCATGTTAATTCATATATCAAAAGAGATGTATGTAGAGATCATACTCATATTATCATTATACTCACTTATCTCCTCTTAGATACTGAGTCCAAATGGGTGATGGCCAATGGCTGCCAGTAGTATTTTCTTGACAAGATAATAAAAATTATAAACAGTATTCTGAAAATTCAGACTCATTGCATGAATGTAAAGAAAAGAAAAGAGTGTCAGTAAAGGTCACTAAGGCTGGAGAGATCAGTAGGGTCCACGAGTCATACAGCAAGGGATGGGATGGAGAGACCCTTGGAACAACGCGCTGGAGGATGGTCAGTGGTCAGTGGCAGGGACGACACGGGGAAGGATGGCAAGAAGAGATGGCACAAACTTCGTAACTCTGAAGGTGGAGGAGGAGTGAATTAAGGAACATGTCAACCTTCTCTTCAGAGTGGTGGATGAAGAGGCATGCTCCACCTGTACAAGGCAAAAAAGGAACGTTGTCACTTAATGTCCTGGTAAGATGGAGGTGTTAACGGTTCGTTATTAGAAGGGAAAATCCACAATAATTTGCTCCATGAGAGAAGATCTGAAGAATAGCTGAAAATGACTTAGAAATCACAGGGGCTGGGAACTGAGAATGATTTAACATCATAATATTAGCATGAAGTGGAAAGATGCCCTACTTCAGCATAGTTAGGAGGTTTGCTATTGTCCACTCAAAAGTGTTACTTTTCATTAAGCTTTTATAGTTCATACTGTGCACTGGCCACTTTAACATTCAGATTAATCCAAGACTTCTTGTAAAACGTGAGAGCCTGCCTACCTGCTCCCCTAATCTGCAGAGATTTCTCTCTTGTTTTTTTTTTTTTTTTTTGTGTGTGTGTGTTTTTTTTTCTTTTTTTTTAGGTTTCTCTTTTTTATGAGCACGTCTAACGTTTAGTTTTCATGCCACTCACTTGGAATTTATCACACTTGGAGTTTTCATGCTGGTTTCATTTCGTATACATACACGCGTGTAGTCTCACCGGCTGGGTGACTGTGTTTATTCATAGGAGCACGTCTTCATGAGCTCCTATCAGGTGCTTTTTCCTAGAGCCACAGTGCTTAGACTGGGGCCTGGCAGAGTTGTTACTCAGTTGCTGAATGGCAATTTTAATTTAGAGCTGTTGTTTTCTTCCTAAACACAAAGTTGCAGTGAAAACCGTGTGGTACAATGTATTAAAACCTGAGAAGCGCAGTTCATTCACATTTGTACTTCTAGATGAAATGCATTGAAGGTCTCTTTAAATGAGAAATTTGGTAAAAACTGGGTTTTGAGGAAGCCTCTCCTCCCCCAAGGAGTGGGCTTCCTTTCGGAGGAGATGCCCTCAGATAGCCGCCAAGGTTGCTAAGGCAAACCTTTGCATATACAAATTTGGGTCAATGTGTTGACAGGATGTCAGATTTGTGTAGCTAATGCAGCTTCAGCATGAATATTGAGCTTTATGCCACTCCATTGATGACCAAATGAACCTGTAGGTGCCTATTTGTGCCTGAGGCTACTGGGGTAGAAAATAGAAGCCATTCTGAAAACCTGATTGAGGTCCTCAGCCTACCCTTGACCAGTAGCAATTGGTTTTCTACAACAACTGAAAAGTAAATTCAAAGAGATCTGAATGACAGAGCACTGGTATCTTCCCATCAAACAGTCTGTAATTTCATGTTGCAATTATTTGCCTTCATAGACTTACCCAGAGTGTTTCAGGAATGTTCACCATGGCGTGGATCCGTAAAGAGTTGCATAACAAAGAATTTATCGAAACACCCGATTCTGAGGAACCAAGTCTTTTGTCTTGCAAAAGACCTGAAATATTTAGTTCATAAAACATAAAAATCTCAATGGGGACAATGGTAAATGTGACAATTCTTTTTTTTTTTTTTTTTTTAATAAAATTACTCTTAGAAATTATACCTCAAGGTCCTGGAAATTTTTAGATTGATCACAATGAATGGCAAACAACTTTTGTGGTCTTTGAGAGATGAAGTGTGAATTTAACAACATTCGCTAAAAGCCTTCTTTTTAACTTCGTAATGTTCTATTCCCTATCCTTGTGTTACCTAATACTTCCATTAGTGAGCATTTCTGCATACATATACAACATTAATTAATGTGATCATTGATCATATTAACTTTGTCAGTGTAAGACCTTTTTAATTATCAGAGAAAGATCCATTAGGGCACAAGCTAGTTTTATTTGGTTTTTGCTTTTCAGTATCATTTTATAAGAATTGGCAATCTATTAGAAAAACTTTAGCTAGATTGTTTGATTTATCAGAAGACCTTATCTTCCAGTCATTCAGATAATATCATTAATTTTCTTTGCTTTAGTGGAGCACATAGTATATTTGATCCATAGAGAAGATCATTTTTAACGCTTTGTCCTTTTCTTATACAGCAAAATTATGTTTTGTAAAAGTCGTAAAATGAAACAAATAGTAATAATGTCCACAAAAGAAATGTAGACACTGAATGTTTTCTTTCATCACACTTTGTATTTATAGTTGTACAAATAAAGGAAAAGTGATTGTAAATAAAATAGAGATTAAAATACAAAAAATGAAAAAAATGGATTAGTACTTTTATTTACTTACTGTTTGCTTGTTTGTTTATAATTTTAAGTTTTTCTTTATTTAAATATAATCTCTACGCCTAACATGGGGCTTGAACTCACAACCCTGAGATCAAGCACTCAATGTTCCTCTTACTGAGCCAGCCAGTCACACCTGGATTAATAGTTTTATTCATTTATTTATTTTAAGTTTTATTCATTCATTTATTATCAAGATTTTATTTAGAGGGAGAGGATAAGGTAGACTCCTCACTGAGCAGGGAGCCCAGACTTGGGGCTCAAATCCCAGGACCCCAGGATCATGACCTGAGTTGAAGGCAGATGCTCAACCTACTGAGCTGCCCAGGCGCCCCTGGATTAATAGTTTCAAAACAGATTAATGCATTTTTTGACAAAAAAGAGGAAATATTATACCTACATATTTGCCTGGCTCAGTAACGAACATGTGAAGCTGAGTCTGTGGGTCCAGGGCAGTTTCCAAATTAACTTTCATGTAGCTTGCAATGATTATAAGGTCTAAGAGATAAAAATGTGTTAACTTGCAATGTACACTCAATATTGTAAAAATTTAACAGTGACCACAGAAATTGTTTAGAACTTAGACAAACTGGAATTTTGCAGAAAGGAGTATTTGATGCCTGACCTTGTTTGGAACTAACAACAAAAAAAAAAGATAAGAATTTAGCTGGTTTTAACATTGGTCTTCCACTGTCTATAGACCCTGTGTTAGTACTGCTGCAAGGTGGGCCACTGCTTCGACCCCTCCACGCCCCTCACCCCCGCCCCCCTCCCCCAGCCCCGACCAAAGTGCTTTGTAAACTTGTATTTCTTATTTTCTCCTGGCATGCTGTGGAGTGAGCTTTCAGAAATCATCTTTTTCAGCGTGTTTCTTATTTCCACCGTGCCTCCTCTCAGCATATCAGAAATCTTACTTTTGTTTAGTATTTCTGAATTATTAATTATCACTCAGAATGCTGTATACTGCTTGATGAGACCTAGACCTATAGATAAACACTGATTTGTATTTGGCGTGTGTTTGTACATTAGCTTAAAAGGAATAATGCCTTTTTTTTTTTAAATAAGTAAGAAAGAGATTAAATAGAAGAATGTGGAAACATTCCCAACAATTTTGTTTGTGTGTGTGTGTGTGTGTGTGTTTACATTTGCCATCCATGGAAACCAACTTACACATTTCATCTCTTTCATGGAGGCACAAAGTAAGAATCCTTCACAAGAGAGCTCTCTCTTCTCATCTCTTCATCCCAGTATATGAGCATGCATGGATATTTTCTCATGTATTTATCAAGTTGTTTTTTTTTTTTTTTTCTCCCATAGCTAGTTCCCCAAACAGTGCCCAGGCAGCATTTATACTATGTGTGAGTCTGTTTTTATTTGACACTATTGTATTTTTCCCCCTCTCTAAAATTAATTCCTCTATAGTGTCTGAATGGGGTTTTTATCAATTAGCTTTCACTAGGAAAATCTTTTCCTGTCTAATATAGAATAATGATTTTTTTTCATCTGTCAAGGGGCTTATTAATAAATGCCACCAGTGGGGTTAGAACATTCTCTGGTGTTTGCCTTAGGGGAACAAGGGGATTGTCGGAAATCCTAGCCAAACTGAACCATAATTAGAGAGAAAATGTTAGCAATTAGAACTATACATTAGGCTTTAATTTCCTTCCATGAAAAAGTCAAGGGTGGCATTTTTATTCCATTTTTAGGTGCAGCCAGATGGATTGTTCATTACAGGATAATTTCCACCGACCCTCTGCATTTCTCAGAGTAACAAAGCAGCTGAGAGCACTGTGCAGCCCCTGGCTCGGATTTTATTTTATTTTATTGTGGGGGTGGTGAGTGGAAGGAGAGGTTGAGCAGTTATCAATTTCCTACGGTTATTGACATGATTGGGAATCTTTTTATATGGGGAATAATTTCAGGTCAAGAAAGCAACTGGAATAATTTTAGACCAAGAGAACAGAACACAAACACATTAATGTAATTCACTTTCCTATCCTTGCCTAAATCTATCACACTGCTATGCCTTTAACAATCTCCATGTTACAAAAATTCCCCTTTCCTCTTTCTACCTTTAGTTTTTCCTAATGACCAAAATAAACATTTTAACTTATTGATTTAAAAAGAAGTCTTCTCAACCCAGATCATATAGCTCTAGTCTAATTCCAATCTAATTGCTGCAAAGCTTCCAAGTGTACCGAATGCACTTGAAGATATGGGGTATCCATCATCATTTTTCCTTTTCATCTCACACTCAAGTGGCATTTTCTTTGCCTCTTTTTATTTTTTTAAGGTTTTATTTATTTATTTGAAAGAGACAGCATGAACAGTGGGAAGGGACAGAGGGAGAGGGAGCAATAGACTCTCTGCTGAAAAAGAAGCCCAAGGAGGGGCTCCATCCCAGGACTCCAGGATTATGACCTGAGATGAAGGCGGACGCTTAACCAACTGAGCCACCCATGTGCCCCTCAAATGGCATTTTCTTATTAACTGTCCTATCCAGTTTTCTTTTTATCTCGTGAATTTGGGGCCAAGATGTTGAGGACCATTTAAAATAAATGTGTTTATTTTGAGGTTAACAATGTTGTCATGAGGAAACCCCCCCCACCACCTTCTAGTTACTTTTTATTACAATGAATCAATGAATCAAAATCAGCCAGAGCTTCCTTTGATTTTGAAAATATAGTTGAAGGTACTTTTTTTTTTTTTAAAGATTTTAAAGATTTTTAAAAAGTTTTCTCTTTAAACTAAGGATGAGAAGAATGAGAAGTATTTCCCCTACATTTTGTATTCTACCAGATTTCAACTAGTTTTGCATGCTTCTTGTGGAAAACAATCACAAAAAAATCCCATACTTTTGTCAACTGAAAATGCCGCAGTTCTGTAGCCATGTGACAGAAAGCATTTTTTCCTCATAAAAACTATATTATGTAAACAAAATGAAACATTACTGAGCTCTTGATTTTTATTTTTTCCATATTTAAAAATTTAAATCCAATTAATTAATATAGTGTATTATTCGTTTTAGAGGTAGAATTGTATGTAACACCCAGTGCTCATTACGTCACGTGCTGTCCTTAATGCCCATCATCCAGTAACCCCATCCCCCTGGCTCTCTCCCCTCCATCAATCCTCAGGTTATTTCCTGTGATTGAGTCTCCTACAGTTTGTCTCCCTCCCTGATTTTGTCTTGTTTTGTTTTTTCCTCCTCTTTCTTAAATCCCACATACGAGTGAAATCTAATGATGTTTGTCTTTCTCTGCTTGACTTATTTCACTTAGCATAATACCCTCTAGTTCAATCCATCTTATTACAAGTAGCAAGATTTCTTTCTTTCTTTTTTGATGGCTGAGTAATATTCCATTGTATATATTCACCACATCTTCTTTATCCACTTCTCTGTCAATGGACATCTGGGCTCTTTCCATAGTTTGGCTATTGTGGACATTCCTGCTATGATATCCCTTCGGATCACTACATTTGTATCTTTGGGGTAAATACCCAGTAGTGCAATTGCTGGGTCATAGGGTAGTACTATTTTTAACTTTTTGAGGGACCTCAGTACTATTTCCCAGAGTGGCCACACCAGCTTGCATTCCCGCCAATAGTGTAAGAGGGTTACCCTTTCTCCACATCCTTGCCAACATCGGTTGTTTCCTGACTAATTAATTTTAGCCATTCTGACTGGTGTGAGGTGGTATCTCACTGTTGTTTTGATTTGTATTTCCCTGATACTGAGTGTTGTTGAGCACTTTTTCATGTGTCTGTTGGCCATTTGGATGTCTTCTTTGCAGAAATGTCTGTTCATCTCCTCTACCCATTTCTTGATTGGATTCTTTGTTCTTTTGGTATTGAATTTGATAAATTCTTTATAGATTTTGGATACTAGCCCTTTATCTGATAAGACATTTGTGAATATCTTCTCCCATTCTGTCAGTTGTCTTTTGGTTTTGTTGACTGTTTCCTTTGCTGTGCAGAAGCTTTTTATCTTGATGAAGTCCCAGTAGTTCATTTTTGACTTTGTTTCCCTTGCCTTTGGAGACAGTTGTGTCTACCAAGAAGTTGCTGTGGCCGAGGTCAAAAGGTTGCTACCTGGGTTCTTCTCTAGGATTTTGATGGATTCCTGTCTCATATTTAGGTCTTTCATCCATTGTGAGTCTATTTTTTTGTGTGGTATAAGGAAATGGTCCAGTTTCATTCTTCTGCATGTGGCTGTCCAATTTTCCCAACACCATTTGTTGAAGAGACTGTCTTTTTCCATTGGATATCTTTCCTGATTTGTTGAAGATTAGTTGATCAGAGAGTTGATGGTCCATTTCTGGGTTCTTTATTCTGTTCCATTCATCTGTGTGGCTGTTGAACTTTTAATTTTGAAATGTTTAGGTGGCAAGTTTATTTAAACAGTGCTCTGCTGGGGCGCCTATCTGGCTTTAGTTGGGAGACATTGGGACTCTTGATGTCGGGTGGTGTTTGAGTCTCACATTGAGGGTAGAGATGACTTTTTTTTTCTTCCCAAAGAGTATTCTGCCTAAAGGACAAGTTCAACTTCAGCATTTTACCTTTCCTAAGTTACCTTATAGAGGAACTCTTTATTTTATTTTATTTTTTTAAGATTTTATTTATTTGTCAGAGAGAGAGAGCACAAGCAGGGGTAACAGCAGATGGAGAGGGAGAAGCAGGCTCCCTGCTGAGCAAGGAGCCCAATGTGGGACTTGATCCCATGACGCTGGGATCATGACCTGAGCCGAAGGCATTTAACCGACTGGGCCACCAAGGAGTCCCTAGAGGAACCCTTTAAAAGAAAGGAATTCACAGAAGAAAATTTAGAGTTAGGGTTTAATAGTATTTTGCATTTCATTCATTCCTTATAAGAGGCAAACCTTTTTTTTTTTTTTTTAACTACTTATAACAGTTCTACCTCAAAGGTCACTAGTTTTGAGTTCCCCATCTGACCCCAACTGACCTTCTTTTGTTTTCCTTTTCTTTCATTTCTCTTGATTTTGTTCTTTGTTTACATGAGAGACTCTTTTCTCCCCATCCTTTTCTCCCTCCCTTCTTCCCTTCCTTATTTCCATAATTATTGAGTGAGAGTTTATTGTGTGCCAGGACCAACCCTTGGAGATTCAAAGATTAATCTGACATGCTTCCTGCCTGGGTTGAGCCTTCTGTCCAGTGCGGGTCTGTCCATTGGTTTTCATATTGGGAGTCCATTCTTGGTGACTGGGACTGTCTTTCTGGAGCCCTGAGGGGGGCTCTGGGCTCATGTCTAGTCTTGGTAAGAAAGGGTGCCAAGATCAATTAGTGATGTCTGCCAATGGCCTGGGAACAGAAGAGTTGGCATGTGTGCCATGCCCTTGCCAACCCCTAATCCAAGAGAACCAAAGTTTTCTCCTCTGTCCAATCTGACCCTCAAGTTGACCACTTTAAAAGATGCTATAGTTATCATTCTTGTCTACCTCACTCCCTTATGTTTTAGCCAAGTGCCCATTATATTGTTCTCTAAATCATGTTCACCACTGCCAATTAATTTCTCTCTTTTTCCCTAGGCTATCACGTTTTGCTAGAGAAAGACATGAAACCATTCTTACTCAGTTAATTAAAAATTCATGCTACCAAACTTCCTCTCTTTCTTTTTACTGCTCTGTACTCTTGTTCTTACTCTCTTGGAGATTCACTAATGAGTTTCCTACCTTGGTTTTTATATTTTTGGAACTCACTGCTTAATCTTCCCTTGCTCTTGATTTCAGATAATCTTGCCTCCCACTTTACTGAGAATTTCAAGACCATCTGTAAATCTCCTTCAATTTCCTATTCCCTTCCTCAATGTTTCTCTATTTTCCTTCATCCATTGCTGCTTCTGCCCTTTTGTCTCAAAGGATGATGCATCCCCCTTATTTCTAGATTGAAACTAACCAACTCATCCAGGACTTTTCTCTATAATTTCTGTTCTGTTACTTGAAACTCAAAATTCTCTTGCCATGGGTTCTTTAGTGTAGAGAAAGTGAAAAATAAAATATAGAGATGAATATGACAAATATGGATGTTTCCAATACCCAGCAATGACCATTGTCACCATCATGATACTTTGGCTTGTCTTTTTCCTAATAAAAAGAAAAGTTGCAGGGTGCCTGGCTGACTCATTCCGCAGAACATGCAATGCCTCATCTCAGGGCTGTGAGTTCAAGCCCCACACTGGGCACAGAGATTACTTAAAAGTAAAAAAAAAACCAAACAAGAAAATTTACAGATAAAATTGAAGTTCCCTTTGACCCACATCCTCAGTCCTATTCCCTTCTTTCCCTTCTCAGAAGCAACCCTATTATGTATGATTTTTCTGTGTATTCTCTAAAGTTATTCAAGTATACATTCATATGTGTGTAGACATAAGTAACATATAGGATTATGGAGTGGAAAATTTAAGAACCTACGCATTTAATGTTTTACCCCCTACATTCTTCCTTCCTTTCCCTCCACAAGATGTTTCTGTCCTCTCTGTCTTGGTGCATGCAAATCAAATTGTAAGCTCCCTGAGGGCAGGGTTCTAGGCTTGCTTATCTCCAAATCCCCAGAACCTAGTACAGTATTTGGCATATAGAAGGTATTCAGTATGTAATCACTCATTTTTATTTACTTCTTAATTAATTTATTTAAAATTTAAAAAAAAAAATTCATTTTAAGTAGGCTCCTCTCCCAATATGGGGCTTGAACTTACAAATCAAGAGTGACATTCCGGGCGCCTGGGTGGCTCAGTGGGTTAAGCCGCTGCCTTCGGCTCAGGTCATAATCTCGGGGTTCTGGGATCGAGTCCTGCATCGGGCTCTCTGCTCAGCGGGGAGTCTGCTTCTCTCTCTTTCTGCCTGCCTCTCTGTCTACTTGTGATCTCTCTGTCAAATAAATAAATAAATAAATCTTTAAAAAAAAAAAAAAAGAGTGACATTCCTGAGGCACCTGGGTGGCTCAGTTGGTTAAGCATCTGCCTTCAGTTCAGGTCATGATCTCGGGGTCCTGGGATCGAGCCCTGCGTTGGTCTCCCTGATCACCGGGGAGCCTGCTTTTCCCTCTCTCCCCTGCTCATGCTCTATCTCTTGCTATCTCTCTCTCTCAAATAAATAAATAAAATCTTTAAAAAAAAAAAAAAAAAGAGTTGCATTCTCTGCCTATCACGCTAACCAGGTCCCCCAGCTCATTTTTTTTTTCTTTTAAAGAAGTAACACTTCTTTCTTTCTTTCTTTCTCTTCAAATAATTTATCTATTTATTTGAGACATAGACAGAGAGAGAGCATGGGAGAGAGAGCTCAAGTAAGGGGGAGGGGCAGAGGAAGAAGCAGACTCCAGGACCTCAGGATCATGACCTGAGCCAAAGGCAGAGGCTTAACCAACTAGCCACCCACGTGTCTCCCACCTAGCTCATTTTTAACTGTTATGTACTAATCAACTGTATGACAATAGTAAATATCACATTTTATCTATTTGCTCCCTCACTGGTGGATAGTTTAGGTTTAGGTCATTTCTTTTTCCTTTTTTTTTAAGATTTTATTTATTTATTTTACAGAGAGAGATCACAAGTAGGCATAGAGGCAGGCAGAAAGAGGGAGGAAGCAGGCTCCCCACTGAGCAGAGAGCCTGAAACAATAATTTTATCTTATTCTTTCATCTCAACTTTTCAAAATAATAATCTACTGGGCCCAGGATCCATCATGCTTAATGCTTGAATGAGCTAACCTCTGAATTTTAAGTTATATTAGTCAATTAGTCCTTCCTTTTAAAGATGATTACTGGGGCACCTTGATGTCTTGGTTAAATGTCCAACTCTTGATGTTGACTCAGGTCATGATCTCAAGGTCCTGAGATCGAGCCCTGCATCTGGCTCTGTGCTGGGCATGGAGCCTGCTTAAGATTCTCTCTCTCGGTCTCCCTCTGCCCTTCTTCTACACCCCATGTTCATGCTCTCTCTTTCTAAAAAAAAAAAAAAAAAAAAAAAAAAAAAAAGATAATTACTATCTATATTATATATGTATATAGTAAATATCTACTGCATATATGCTATAAATACAATAGTAGATATAGTAATTTTTCCACTATGTTTATAGTATTATTTAGTAATAGTATTAATAATATTACCCATCACTACCATCATTACTACCCTGCATGAGGATAACCACTACTCTGATTTGTAACAGTGCAGATCGTATATGAGTTTATATGAGAGAGAGCAATTGTGGAGTCTTGGCAGGTCCGAAGTCTGCAGGGCAGTCCAGCAGGCTGGAGACACAGGGAATTTGATGTTGCATCTCAAGTCTAAATGCAGTCTGGAAGGATTTCCTCTTTTTCAGGGGACCTCAGTCTTTTTCTCTTAAAACCTTCAACTGATTGGCCCACCCATATTATGGAGGTTGATCTGCCTTATTCAAAATCTTCTCATTTGGGGCACCTGGGTGGCTCAGTGGGTTAAGCCTCCGACTTCGGCTCAGATCATGATCTCAGGGTCCTGGGATCAAGCCCTGCATCGGGCTCTCTGCTCAGCGGGGAGCCTGCTTCCCCCTCTCTCTCTACTTGTGATATCTCTCTCTCTCTGTGTCAAATAAATAAAATAAAATCTCTCAAAAGTAAAAAAAAAAAAGAAAAAAAACACCCCCAAACCAAAATCTACTCATTTTTTAGAAGTTTTATTTATTTAAGTAATTTCTACACCCAGTGTGGGGCTCAGTCTTGCAACCCTATGATCAAGAGTCATATGCTCTACTAATTCAAATCTGGGCTCCAGACAATACGTTTTTCAAGCTTCTTTTAATCCATAGATTTTCCCAGCCATATCTCTGTCTCTTTTTCCCTGTTGTAATTTATTTGTTGAAGAAGCTAGGTCCTTTGTACTGATTTTTTTTTTTCCCCCTGAATTCTCATGGTGTCATTCAATTTTTTCCCCCCTGTAAATTAATAGTTGGATCTAAAGGCTTAATTAGATGCAGGTTTGCAATTTTTGACCAGTTTACTCACAAGTAGATTTTTATTCTTTTTTTTTTTTTTAAAGATTTTTATTTATTTGACAGACAGAGATCATAAGTAGGCAGAGAGGCAGTCAGAGAGAGGGGGAAGCAGGCTCCCTGCTGAGCAGAGAGCCCGATGTGGGGCTGGATCCCAGGACCCTGAGATCATGACCTGAACCGAAGGCAGAGGCTTAACCCACTGAGCCACCCAGGCCCCTAGATGTTTATTCTTTTATCAGAAGGCGCATAATGTTTGATTGTCTATCTTTGTGATGTTACCAATCACTGAAGCTTGGTACATAGAACCATGAATTCGTTAGGTGATTGCAAAATGACAGTGTTTGATTCTATTATTTCTTCTTCATTCCTTAGCTGTAATGCTCCTAAAAGAGGAAATTCTCTCTCTAAAAAAAAAAAAGAAAAAGAAAGAAAGGAAGGAATAAAAAGAGAAAGACGTAAAGAAATTCTCACTGTATACTAACTGATTAATTAGTAGCATAGAGTGTATAAGGAAGGCAAGATAAACATTTGTTTCTTTCTCCTTGTTTACCCGCTTTCAAACGATGAACTTGGTTGATGAGCATCTTCTAAAAGTGACCATTCTGGCAGCACCTGGGTGGCTCAGTCAGTTGCACGTTGGATTTTTGTTTTTCAACTCAGCTTAGGACTTCAGGATGGTGAAATCAAGCCCTGGGGCAGGCTCCTCGATCAGGGGGGGTTTGCTTCTCTCCTTCTCCCTCTGCCCCACCACCCCCAACTGCACTCTCTCTCTTTCTCTCAAATAAATAAATAAACCTTTTTTTTTGTAAGACTTTTTTTTTTTTTTTTTTTTTTGAATTAGAGAGAGAGACAGAGGATGTGAGAGAGCAAGAACACGATCAGGATGAGGGGCAGGAGGAGAAGCAGACTCTCTGTTGAGCAGGGAGCCTGATATGGGGCTTGATCCCAGGACTCCAGGATCATGATCTATGCCTAGGGCAGACTGTTAACCCACTGAGCCACCCAGGTGCCCCTAAATAAATGAATAAATAAATAAATCTTTTTAAAAGTAAGTGAAAGTGACCATTATGAATTCATGAATTTGAACACATTTGATGGACTTCAAACCATATCCTTATTGATTGTTCCATCCTCAGCAAGAGGGAACGTCTTTGAGTTGACTCCTGGGTCTTTCTCACATTCCCTTAATGATCCTTGATATTTACCTTGCTATCTGTTAAGATGTTAGGATATTCCTGGCTAATCTTGCACATTTTTTAAAGGGAAATGGAATTTCAGGTCCATTGTCTCAGCATTAGGGATACTAATCATTATCATAAGGTTATTCTAATCCTTTCAGTGACTAGAGTCAGGAAAGCTTTTTTAAAAAGATGAAATATATCATGAGTTCATACTGGTATTTCTTTTTTCTTTCTTTCTTTTTCTGTTGAATATTTTATTTTATTTTTAAGTAAACTCTACACCCAGTGTGGGACTTGAACTCACAGCCCTAAGATCAAGAGTTACATGCTGTGCCAGCTGAGCCAGCCAGGAGCCCCAGTACTGATATCTCTAATTCACATTCAGGACTATAAGTTTTGCTATACAAAATCTTTTATCTTCTATCTGTATCTCTTTTGTCTCTCACTAAGAATTTGATTTTCAAGGACGCCACAGATAATGGAATTAGATTGTCAAAAATTTTCTTTATTCTACATTACACAGAATAAGAATACTAAAGCTACCACTCATAATATGATTATTGTAAAGAATTTTAAATTTTTTTTAAAAGACTTTATTTATTTGACAGAGAGAGCAAGACAGAGAGAGCATAAGTGGAGGGGGGTGGCAGGCAGAGGGAGAGGGAGAGGCAGGCTCCCTGTGGTGTGGCTGATGTAAGGCTCAATGGATCCCAGGACCCTGGGATCATGACCTGAGTTGAAGGCAGGTGCTTAACCAACTGAGCCATCTAGGAGTCCTGAGTTTTAAAATTATTTTTTGCTGTTTTTTGTTGTCCTGCTAAAGATAATATATACATTTAAAATAACTTATTTTTAGTTACCTTTTGTTTTGCCTACTATAAAAAAAAAGTGTAATTTTAAAAAATCAGATTTCAAAACATCACAGGTAACTTATTTTTTTCATTCTATTTTTTCCCATTAAGAAAATCTGATCAAAATAAAGAAACAAACAAATAAATAAAAATAAAATAAAATAAAAAGGAATCTGATCAGGAATAGCTCAAAGGGGCACATGGATGGCAGTCGACCCTTGGTTTGGGCCTGATATTTGGGTCATGAGATCTAGCCCTGCATGGGACATGGGACTCTGCACTCACCAGGGAGTCTGCTTCTGTCCTGATCCTTCTCCCTCTGTCCCTCCTCCTGATCGCTCATGTGGGTGCTCTGTCTCTCAAATAAATAAATAAATCTTTTAAAAAAACGATTATATAAGAAAAGAATAGCCCAAGTTGATTTCTCTACATTTACGCTAGACAATTGTCCTTGATCTTCCAAAAATGTATCTGATCATAAAATCCAAGATTTTTGTAATGCAATGCATCCATGAGTGTTTAGATTGATTCCAATATCCCAGTTACTAATGGCAAATATATGCTATTCATCAACTATGCCTCATAATGACAATCTCTGGGAAGTGAAGCCCTTGCCAAGACATTTTTTTTTTTTTTAGATTTTATTTATTTATTTAACAGAAATTACAAGTAGGCAGAAAGGCAGGTAAAGAGGGAGAGGGGGAAGCAGGCTCCCCGCTGAGAAGAGAGCCCGATGTGGGGCTCTACCCCAGGACCCTGAGATCATGACCCGGGCCGAAAGCAGAGGCTTAACCCACTGAGCCATCCAGGTGCCCTGAGAATTTTGACCCCAATAGAATATTAGCGACATCTTTGAAGAAATTACAAAAAATCCCCCCTGTGAATCATCCCTTTGAACTTTGACATAACTTTATCGTAGGTATGGTCCAAGGACTTTAGTCTAGAACAGCCCTGTCCAGTAAGGTAACTGGTAGGTACATGTAGCCAAAATGAGATAAAATGAAATATTAAGCTCCTTAGTCACACTAACTAATTTCTAGTACTCAGTGGTCATATGACTAGTGGCTGCCATGTATGGCGTGCACATTATTTAAAACCCTTCTATCACTGCAGAAAGCTCTAACAGATGGCACTGGTTTAGGAAGTCACAGATATCTCTCAAAGGCAATACAACCTTTTGATCTTCATGGCACTCCTGATGAACCTTAATTTTGTTGATGGCAAAGATGATGATGATGATTGAGAGTTAAAATAATAATAAAAAAATACCATTACCATTTAAGAAATATTTTATTTTTTTAAGGATTTTATTTACTTGCTAGAGAGAGAGAGAGCACAAGCAGAGGGAGCAGTAGTCAGAGGGAGAAGCAGGCTCCTGGCTGAGCAAGCTTTTAACTGGCTGAGGCACCCAGGCTCCCCTATTACCATTTTTTAAAATAATACACCAGGCACTGTACTAATTTCCCTTCACAGACATCTCATTTTCTCCTCTCTTCAACATTGTGCCATAGGTGCCATTACCTCCATTTTACAATGGAGGAAACTGAGGATTTGCAGGAGTCCAGGGCCACATAATTAGTATATATAGGACTAGAGCTGGTATTCAGAGCAATCTATCTGACTCCAAAGTCCATGTGTTAAGTCAGTCTACCATACACCCTCTCTAATTATACTAAAAAGTGACATAAATTAAGATGAATTATGGATGCATAACATAAAACTTCTCCAGCCTTTAACTGTTTTCAGCTAACATAGCCCAAGAAAATTAAGTCAAATCTTGATTTTTGAACATAAAAGAGTATCTTAAAACTCATATTCATGTAAAAGAAGGATGTAATTTCACATTTTAAAAAGGCCTAAACTGGTGTTGAGAATGGAAATGGCCTGAGCTATGACTGATTTGCAAAGTTTTCATTAGAATAGATGATACACTGATTAATGACTTGGATTCTGATGGCAGCAGGAGTGCCTTTGCCAACCTCTACCTGTAATCTTGAGCAAATCCTTCACTGTGTAATGTATTATCTGTAAAGTGGGAGTACAAGCGCTATTTACCGCAAAGGACAGTTGTGGGATTAAAAATGAAGAGGGAGAAATCAGAGGGGGAAGACACACCATGACAGACTTTGGACTCCAGGGAAACAACTGAGGGTTTCAGAGTTAGCCCGGTGATGGGTATTCAGGAGGGCACGTATTGCATGGAGCACGTGTTATACAAAGACAGTGAATCATGGAACACTACATCAAAAACGAATGATATACTGTATGGTGACTAACATAACATAATAAGAAAATTTTTTTAAAAAGAGAGATCATGCAAGCAAAATGCTTCACATCATGCATGGCTTAGAGTAAATGCTCTGTAATTCATATTTTCTTATTCTTATTATTTACTAACATCTTTCTTTGCAACAGACATGGGATTCCAAATGGCTAGGCCAGGATGAGGTCAGTTGGCCTTATGCTAGTTGGGGGCCCCATCTAGGACTTTATTAGTCCTCTGCAGGCCCACCTCAATAGTTAAAAAAGACACCATGTCGCTTCCAATCTATCCCAAAGGAGAAAGTACCCACAAGGATGACTAAAAGCCAGGGTCTTGCCTGAACTGAGCTAATGACTAGATCAAAGGGTCTTAGTCACAGCTGCACATTAGAATCTTCTGAAGAGCTTTTGAAAAATAATCTCCAGATGAATTAAATCAGAATCTCTGGGTCTAGGGCCTAGAATCAGTATTTTTAAAAAGAGATCCCCCACATGATTTTAGTATACAGTTAGGGTTGAGAGTGATTTTACCCAATGGTGTGTAATGTCATGTCAGCCCTCAGGCATGAACTCCTTAGCCTCTGGTCTCCCACCCACATATGTCTCTTCAGGGGCAGCCATCTCCCTTTTCTGAAGATGAGGTGTCTTTTTCGTTACAAAGCTGAAGTCTCCCCCCCCCCATTGTGTCCTGCCTCTTTGAGGATCAAGTTCTACTAATTACTTTTCTCCCTGTATCTTCATCCTGTGTGCTTTCCAGGGTATTCAAATTCCTCATGCGCACGTGTGCAGATCCCCCCCCCCCCACACACACACCCTAGAACCAAATCAAACCAAAATAAAAAGACCCTTTCATCATTCAGTGTCCCCCACGCCCCTCTGACTACTGTCAGATGAAGTGTTACAGTTCACAGTCCTTCAGTTTATAGTCCAGCTTTCAGAAAACCCTCTCTCCAGCCACGTTCCTCACACCGCACTTCCTGTTTGATCTATCCCCCACTCCAGGCTGGCCCTGCTCCGTCTCCCTGAAACTGTTCTCAGAAATGTCAGTAAGGGCTGCTGCTGTCTTATAGTTCTCACCTAATAAGACACTGCTGACTTCACTCTCATTCTTTTTTTTTTTTCCTCCCATTTTATTGGGGTAAAATACTCATAATAGAAGATCTGTATTTAAACAATTTTAAAGAGTATATATGGCATTCAATACATGCATAATGTTATACAGCCATTATCACTATCTAGTTCCAGAGCTTTTCATCCTCAAAGACAGAAAACCCATATCCGTATAAGCAGTCACTCTCCACTCGCCAGCTCCCAATAGCCTCTGCCAACTACTAACCTCTAGGGAATTTCCTATTCTGCCTATTGTCTGCAATACAATGAGTGACCTTTTGCGACTGGCTTCTTTCATTTAGCATGTTTTCAGAGTCCACCGTGTTGTGGCTTGTATCAATACTGCATTCTTTTTATAGCTGAATAATACTCCACTGTATGGACATACCGCATTTGTTTTTCTGTTCATCTGTTGATGCACATTTGGGTCATTTCCACCTTTTGGCTATTATTGACTAGAGCTGCTATGAACATTCATACATGTTTTCTGTTTGAACACTCATGTTCAAGTCTCTGGGATCTATTCCTAGGAGTAGAGTTGCTAAGTCCACTGGTAATAGTTAAGTTTAACATATTGAGGCATCACCAGACTGTTTTCCACCATGTTGTGCAATATTATATTGCCACCAGCCATATATGAAAGTTCCAATTTCTCCACATCCTTGCCAACACTTGTTTTATTTTGTTTCAAATTATGGCAATCCCAGTGGGTATAAAGTGGTATCTTATTACAGGTTTGATCTGCATTTTCAAATGATGTTGAGCATCTTTTCATATGCTTGTTAGCCACTTGTATATCTTTTTGGGGACATGTGTATTCAAGTCATTTGTCTGTTTTTAAATTGAGTTGTTTATCTTTTTGTTGTTGAGTTTCTCATTTAAAAAAAAAAAAGATCTTATTTTTAATTAATCTCCATACGCAGTGTGGGGCTTGAGCTCACAACCCTGAGATCAAGAGTCACATGCTCTTCCTATTAAGCCAGCTGGGCACCCCTCATTTTTTTTTTTAAAGATTTTATTTATTCATTTGACAGACAGAGATCACAAGTAGGTGGAGAAGCAGGCAGAGAGAGAAGAGGAAGCAGGTTCCCTTGCTGAGCAGAGAGCCCGATGTAGGGCTCGATCCCAGGACCCTGGGATCATGACCTGAGCCAAAGGCAGAGGCTTTAACCCACTGAGCCACCCAGGCGCCCCTCCCATTTTTTTTATTATAAATGAATGGCACCAGTGTCTATCAATCATATTGCCCAAGCAAAACTCTGGTGAGTTATTTCAGGATTTTCTTTTTCCCTTCTATTCATATTTAATCAATTAATAGCTACTGTTGATATTGATTTCTAAGGGTATCTTTTATCTTTTTCCCTCTGTTCAAACCTCAGTACCTCTGTTATGGTTCAGATCTCCAATATTGCCTGGACTATTGTACTTGGTCATTTTTCTTTCTGCCTCCAGATGTGTCCTCTCCCAATTTAGCCTATACATTTTTTAAAAATTTTATTTATTTATTTGACCCAGAGAGAGAGAGAGAGATATCACAAGTAAGCAGAGCAGAGGCAGAGGGAGAGGGGGAAACAGGTTCCCTGATGAGCAGGAAGCCCAATGCGGGGCTCGATTCTAGGACCCTGAGATCATGACCCAAGCCGAAGGCAGAGGATTAACCCACTGAGCCACCCAGGTGCCCCTATACATTTTCTAAATAAAAAACTGATCATGCTACTTGAAATTCTTCAAGTAATCTGTATAGTATATGGAATTAAAATTACATTTTTAAAAAATGTAAGCATTACACTCAACTTGGGGGTTGAAGTTATGACCCCAAAATCAAGAGTTGCATGCTTTACTGACTGAGCCAGCCAGGCAGTCCCATTTTTTTTTTTTTTTTCTTAATGCAGGAACTGCCAAAGTCCCCCCCACCCCGAGGTTTTTCTTTTTTCTTTTTTTTTTGATTTGACAGAAAGAGAGACACAAGAGAGTGATTACAAGCAGGAAAAGTGGGAGAGAGAGAAGCAGGCTTCCCACTGAGCAGGACCCAGGAATCATGACCTGAGCCGAAGGCAGATGCCTAAATACTGCGCCACCCAGGTGCCCCAGGAACTGCCAAAGTTTTAATTTTTAATATTTAACAGCAGAACAGACTGAGGTCCAAGATGTGAAGTTACCATGTTCAAGAAACTGGGTGGAAAATCACTCTATAAACTAACTATATATTATGTGATAGAAGAATACATACTTTATAAAAAATTGAACTCATTTTTAAAGATTATTTATTTATTTGAGAGAGAGCATGAGCAGGAGGGATGAGCAGAGGGAAAGGGAAAACAGACTCCCTACTGAGCAGTGAGACTGACGCAGGGCATGATCCTCGGACCCTGAGACTAGGACGTGAGCCAAAAGCAGCCGCTCAACAAACTGAGACACCAGGTATCACCCCTCCCCACAGAAATTGAATTCTTTTTTTTTTTTTTTAAAGATCTTATTTATTTATTTGACAGAGATCACAAGAAGGCAGAGAGGCAGGCAGAGAGAGAGGAGGAAGCAGACTCCCTGCGGAGCAGAGAGCCTGATGTGGGGCTCGATCCCAGGACCCTGGGATCATGACCCAAGCTGAAGGCAGAGGCTTTAACCCACTGAGCCACCCAGGTGCCCCCCAAAATTGAATTCTTAAGACATTCTTCAGCATAGCATAAAATGAATTTTGTGATTTGTCTGCAGAATCCTGTTCATACTTCCTTTTTCTTAAAAGATTTTGTTTATTTATTTGAAGGAGAGAGATAGAGCATAAGTCGGGGGGAGAGGTAGAGAGAGAGGGAGAAACAGACTCCTTGTTGAGCAGGGAGCCCAGAAAAGGGCTCAATCCCAGGACACTGAGATCATGACCTGAGCCAAAGGCAGAGGCTTTAACCCACTGAGCCACCCAGGCACCCCAAAATTTTGTTTATTTATTTGAGAGAGAGACAGAGAGAACCCGAGCAGGGGGAAGGGCAAAGGGAGAGGGAGAGGGACAAGCAGACTTCCCAACACAGGGCTCCACCCCAGGACCCCGAGATCACAACCTAAGCTGAAGTCAGACACTTGACTGAGCCACCCAGGCACTCTCCATACTTCGTTTTCTATGCTACTTTCGTATTTTATGTTCCAACAGTAATAAACTACTTGTATTTTCTTAAGCAAGCCAAATTATGCATGTCTCCATGTCTTAATATGTGACATTCCCTCTACCTGAGTTACCTTTTTTTGCTTCTTTTTATTCTTAACTCATTTTTCAAGCTCCATCTCAAAAGATACCTTCTCTATGAAGTCTTCCAGACTCCATCATAGAACCTTAATTTCCGTCTTATATTTCCATTGTGCACTGCACATACTTACAACGTAGAGATTACCTTATTGTAATTTAATTTTTTAAAAAGATTTTATTTATTTATTTGACAGAGAGAGAGATCAGAAGTAGGCAGAGAGGGAGGCAGAGAGAGAGAGAGAGAGAGGAAGCAGGCTCCCTGCTGAGCATGGAGCCTGATGCAGGGCTCCATCCCAGGACCCTGAGATCATGATCTGAGCAGAAGGCAGAGGCTTAACCCACTGAGCCATGCAGGCGCCCTAAAACTCTTGAATGAAATTAAACAATAATTAACAGCAGGTCCATCACCACCAGAAAATAGTATATTTGTCTGTCATCATAAAAAAATCTGTAGAACTAGTTTCAAAGGGACATAAATATTCCTTAGTCTTCCATCTTTTGTAAGCAAGCTCTACGTATTAAATTTCCTCTTCAGGGACAGAATTTTTTCCTTTACCATTAACAAATGAGTCTATTTGAAAGTGTTGCTAAAAACTTTCATATTATATATCTTATAAGAACTTTCATATGTATCTCAGAGTTGTCCCTTAAACAAGGTATTTTGATAACTCCAAATAGCTATTTTGGAAGTATAATCACAACTTTTTTATGGTATCAGTTTCCTTAAAAAATCTTGTAATGAATTTCCTTTATTTGTTTGAGGACTCTATTTGGCATTGGCTGGTCCCAGAGCATAGCGCTTTTATTTGATAAGTAAGAGTGATTATATTTTGCTTGACTTTAATGTCATTGTCTCTTGTTTAGGAACTGTCCTTCTTGGTCATGTTAATGGTTAATGGATAAAATTATTTGGAAAAGAAATTTCTTGCTACTCTGAGTAATGGCAGAGTAAAAAAATCAACCAAAGTAAAGACAGTAATATCTTCAGCCTAAAAATCTGGTCATTCTATCACACTGTTAGTACCTGTGCTTACTGGTCTTTCATGATTGAAATGGAGGTGAGAAAACTCAGCTGTCTTTTTGGTTCTGGAGGGTAGTGTGAGAATTAGGGTGATAAGAGACCATGGAACTTGCCAGTCAACAGGTTGGAGTTTCTCTCCTTTAATGACTAATGTAGAACATTTTGGCAAAACCAGCATATTTCTTACCAGGTGGCTGAAACTTTGTCCTCTAATGCAGTTCAGAGGCCAAAGAGAAATGGGTGTAGCTCTCCCACAGACAGCCTTAAATCACTGCCACCAGCTTCATCCTTGTTTCCATGATGCTGTGAAGAAAAGAAGAACTGGCTTTCTCCTACTAAATTAACCCATCTATTGGGAGCCATGTGGAGAGAGAGAAAGAGTGAATACCATGAGAGAAAAGAGAGAGAAGAAAGAGAACACGAAGGGAGGAGAATTCTAGGGAGGGAAGGAAGAATGGCGGGGGTGGGCACCAGGCTGGGTCTGGCGGCAGAGCATGGGATTCTTGATCTCAATGTCATGAGTTCATGCCCCACACTGGGAGTAGAGCTTACTTGAAAAAAAAAAAAACAAAAAACTGGATTTAATAAAAACTTAAAAAGAACATTATTTTTAAAAATGGGGTGTAGAGGAAGAGGAAATGGAGAGAAAGGACAAAAAAGGAAGAAAAATGTGTGTGTGTGTGTGTGTGTGTCTAAGTAGAGACAGAAACAGAGAGTCATGGCTGGGGGTTGGGGAGAGGCAGAGAAAAAAGAACAGAAAAGATAATAGATGATATCCAGTGGATTCTCTAGCAGCTTTCACTTGATCAAAATAAGGAGAGATAAATGAAAGTCTTCCCTGAAAAGTTCTCTCAAGTTATTTTTCCTTGAAAGTGAGGTAAAATGTCAACATTTCTACTAGGAAATTTAATAACTCAAGACAGAGTATATATTGTTACTTGGCCTTCACTTAATAATGATTTCAAGAATCTAGAATAGGAATAATTTTATTTAAAAGTGCTGGCCATATTAGAGCCACCTGGCTGGCTCAGTTGGTAGAGCATGTGGTTCTAGATCTTGGGGTTTTGAGTTCTAGCTCCACTTTGGGCACAGAGTTTACTAAAAATAAACAAAGAAAGAAGGAAATAAAAGTGGACCTGGCTGACTCAGTCAGTAGAGCATGAGCCTATCGATCTCTCAGGGTTTTGAGTCTCAGAGACTCAAGATTACTTAAAAAAAAAAAAAAAAAGGTGTTGACAATATCAGATCATAACACTTTTCTCCCAAGCAGAAGAAATAAAATACAACAACCAAATATACAAAACCAAAGCTCATTTTCTCCCACAGAATATAATGCCATTTTTCAGAAGAGAGGGAAGAAGTCCGCACCTTTTCCTTTTCCCCTTACTGATGTAAATGAGTGTTCCTATCCTCTTGAGTAGGCAGACTTCATAGACCAAGGCTGACCAAGACCTTATGTAGGTCTCTTTGTTAGATGCTTGACCAGCATCCATTTCACCCTTCACCCTTCCCAATAGTCTCTAGTTCCCTTTTCCTTTGGGATCTATGTAATTTTGTGGAAGCTGACCTCATTGCTTCCCTGTCAGAGGTAGGACAGGCCAAGCCAATCACCACATTCTATCTTCTTGACTATAGCAATGGAAGAAAGGGTCGACATGTAAACTGAGTAGACCACACAATGGCTATGGAGAGATTTCTGGGAATGCTGGAACAAAATTGTTCTCTCTGACACAAAAAAAGAAGGCCTATGGCTCCAGAAACCATGAGTAGCCATTTTAGGACTAGGATTGGAGCCAGTCTTAGGACATGGAATGGGGAAAGAACCCAGGTATTCTGGATATCCATGAGACATTGGATCAAGCTTCATCTACAACATCCCTATCACTTGATTTTTTAGCTATATGAGCCGATATTCTTTTTTTTTTTTTTAAAGATTTATTTATTTGAAAGAGAGAAAGAGTTTGGGGCAGAGGGAGAGGGAGAGAGAAATTCAACAGACTCTGCTGAGTGAGGCTCTGTCTCACAACTCTGAGATCAAGACCCGAGCCAAAAGCAAGAGTTCAACGCTTCCCTGACCATGACACCTAGGTACTCCAGTAAATATTCTTTACTTTATTATTTACTATCAACCTGGGTGGAATATAAATGTTTTCCTTTCAGTAAAGAGATTATGCCACCAGAAAGAGCCATTAGTATGCTTTCTGTTTTAAGTAGTGATGATGGTTCTTTTTGACAAGATTATGGGGCAAGCAGCAGCAGAATTTTATATTGGGAAGGTATTTTCAAATATTGCAGAAAAAAGAATGTCTTCAGGTATTGGTCAAGGGACTTCAGTCTGGTATTTTTCTGAAAAAGCCCCTCTTGCCATAACATGTTAAAGTTCTTTCATGATTAAAATTCTGGGGGCATCTGGGTAGCTCTGTTGGTTAAGTGTCTGCTTTCGGCTCAGGTCATGATCCCAGAGTCCTGGGATCCAGCACCCTGTCAGGCTCCCTACTCAGCAGGGAGCCTGCTTCTCCCTCTCCCTCTACATATCCCTCCGCTTGTGTTCTCCCTCTCAAATAAATAAATAAATAAATAAAATCTTGAAAAATGTAATAAAATTCTGACAATTGTAACTTGTTTCTGTTTTATTTATCATCTATAATATGTGAAAAAAATTGATGTATAAAAATTTACTAAGAAGTATTGTGAAGGGACTCCTGGGTGGCTGAGTCAGTTAAGCATCTGCCTTCAGCTCAGGTCATGATGATTCCAGGATCCTGGGTTCGAGTCCCACATCAGGCTCCTTGGTCAGCAGGGAGCCTGCTTCTCCATCTGCCTGCTGCTCTCCCTGCTTGTGCTCACACTCTCGTTCTCTTTCTCTCCTACAAATAAATAAAATCTTCAAAAAAAAAAAAAAACCCAAAAGAAATAGTGTGAAGATTAGAGAGAATCTTTTGACTAGGATAAATTTTTCATATTTGGAGTCAAAGAAGAGAGTACAGTTTATTTCTATTCCACAACTATTCCTAGAGCCCTTAGTTTATTCCAGGAACCCTGCTAGATCCTACAGGTACAACGGAGGCAGGTAACACATAAATCTTTCCTTCAAGAAGTTTATAGTCCAAATGGTAAGGATTGGACAAGAGCTTCATTTAGACTAGTAAGAGTAGCTAACAATAGCTATCTTCACGATTAAACATACACAAATGTCATAATATAAGTTTAATGTGTCATGGGGTTTAAATGAAGGAGAATGAATGATCATACATTGGGAGAGAATGGGAAAGGGCAAAGATAGGTTTCATGGAACTTTTGCCATTTGAGCTGGGTCATGAAAAATAGCTACTTCTGTAAATCCCTGTCCTTTTTTTTTTTTTTTTTTAAGATTTATTTATTTATTTGACAGACAGATCACAAGAAGGCAGGAAGGCAGACAGAAAGAGAGGAAGGGAAGCAGGCTCCCTGCTGAGCAGAGAGCCCAATGCGGGGCTCGATCCCAGGACCCTGAGATCATGACCTGAGCCGAAGGCAGAGGCTTTAACCCACTGAGCCACCCAGGCACCCCTAAATCCCTGTCCTTTGCTTCTCCTTCTCCTCCTAGCACCCTTGTCCTCTTCTTCTTTATCAGTTGCTCACATGTTTATTTCTTTAATGGTCTACCTCACCAGGCTATAGATCTCACGAAGTCAGCTTTATGGTCCACTCTGATTTGCTTCCTACTGTATTCTCAGCACAAAGCCCAGGGTCTAGTACATAGGATGCAGTCAATAAAAATCTGTTAGATGAATAAATGAATAATTAGATGAATGATGGACATCAATAGATACTATTACTGAATGCCTGTTGTGTACCACACACTGTGGTCAGCACATAGGTGATCAAATGTAATACATTCAACAATAATATCAAGTAAATTTTATTGGGGAAGACATGGAAGACTACAAAAGATAAATAACTTATCCAATGTCATACAATAAATGCCTGGCTACAGCCATATCCAGTCAGGTCTCACTCTAAAGTTTGTGCTGTCAATCGCTGCACAATACGGCTTCCCATTTGTTGAGTATATACTAGGTGTTAATTGTTTGACACACATCACCTCATTTTATTTTTTCATTTATTTCTAGAAACAACCCTGTGAATCTGTTATAATTAGCTTCATTTAATAGCTGAGATAACAGATTTAGAGATGTTTATTCATTCACTCAACAAATTTTGGGGGGGAGATTTTATTAACTTAGAGGGAGAGAGTGTGTGCAAGGAGAGGGGCAGAGAAGGAGGGAGAGGGAGAGGGAAAGAATCTCAAACAAACTCTGCCCCGAATGTGGAGCCCCACGTAGGGCTTGATCCCACGGCCTTGAGATCATGGCCTGAGCGGAAACCAAGAGTTGGATGCTTAACCGGCTGAGCCACCCAGGCACCTGAACAAACATTTATTATCTGTCTACCAATTGCCAGGCACTGGAGACAAAATACTGAGACAGATAAACATCACCCCTACCCACGTGGAACTTATGGACTAGTAGGGGAGGCAGAGAGTGATCAAACGTACAACAACGAACTATGAGAGGTGCTCTGAGGGAAAGTCAACGTGTCATGTGTAGACCTCATGGCTTCAATGAGGTCCATTTGATTCCAAAGCCCTCAATTTTTTGTATAACTCTTTTTGTTTTTTAATCACATGATGGAGAAGACTTGCCCTGACAGAGAGAAAGGACAGGAGGGGCCCCCAGAGTACAACTCTCAAGTATGCCAGAGAAGATGGGGAGGTATGTGAAGCAAGTAATATGAGTAGCAGAGGCTGGAGAAACCCCAGCATGTTGAAGGTCTAGTGAGGGATTGTCCTTAAAATTAGGAAGGCAAAGGAGAGTCATTCAAAAGGTTTTGCATGAAATCTCAATCAAAGTATATTTTAGGGAAGGGGCATCCGGGTGGCTCAGTCAAGCATCAACCTTTGGTTTCAGCTCAGGTCATGATCTCAGGGGGGTGAGATCCAGCCCTACATAGGGCTCTGTGTGGAGCAGGAGTCTGCTTGAGATTCTCTCCCTCTGCCCCTTCCTCTGCCTTGACCACCCTCAAATAAATTAAAAAAAAAAAATTTTTTTTTTAAAGTATATTTTAGGGAAGAGTAACTTAAAAAGCAGAAACTGCACAGAGGGCAGTGGTAAACTAGTTTAACATGGCACGGGCAGTAGAGAAGTTTGAATTTATGTTGTCTATTTTTAGTCAGTGTATTGGTTAAGATATAGGCTTAGCTAAAAACACAGGGGCTTTAACAAGATAGAAGCTTATTTCTGTCTTACACTGAAGTTGAGCTGTGGGGGCAACTCTGTTCCAGGAAGCCATTAAGTGTTCTTTGTATTTCAATTTGAGGGAAAAGAGTAAAAGGAAGACCTGCCTTTAAGGACCCAATAAGGTGGAGGTTGCACACATCAGGTCTGCTTGCTTCCTCTTGGCCAGAGCAGAGTCTTAGAGCTGCAGTCAGTAGTTATAAGGAGGCTTATAAATGTCATCTGTAGTTTTGCTGTCTGCGTGCCTTAGGGCAAAATTCTGTAAGTATAGAAAATGAGGATGTGATTATTAGGATATGACCAGTAGTCTCTCTCACACTCATGTGCTTCTGTTCTGTGAATCAGCGATTTTGGTAACTCATTGGCTCCTCTTAGAAAGAGTCCAGATTTTAAAATAATGTTGATGATTGTTACTACTGGTCACATTTTTTTTTTTTTAAGATTTTATTTTTTTGAGAGAGAGAGAGAGAGAGCACAAGTAGGGGGAGGAAGGAAGGGGCAGTAAAAAAAAAGGAGCAGACTCCCCACTGGGCAGGGAACCCAATCCAGGGCTGGACCCAGGAGCCTGGGATCGTAACCTGAGCCGAAGGCAGATTCTTAACTGACTGAGCCACCCAGACAACCCGTGGTCAAATTTTTCAAAAATTGTTTTTCACATGTTCTAGAAAGCTAAGCAAAGTTTAACAGCTTTTAACTCTATGAATAACCAAAAAGCAAAATCCATTCTAATCCTGTAGATAACTATAGAAAAACTATATTCTATAAAAATTATCTAGGGGTGCCTGTGTGGCTCAGTGGGTTAAGCGTCTGCCTTCTGCTCAGGTCATGATTTCAGGGTCCTGGGATCGAGCCCTGCATCGGGCTCTCTGCTCAGCAGGGAGCCTGCTTTACCCCCCCACCCCCCGCCTGCCTTTCTGCCTACTTGTGATCTCTGACTGTCAAATAAATGAATAAATAAATCTTAAAAAATATTATCTAGGGACATTTGGGTGGCTCAGTAGGTTAAACATCTGCCTTCTGCACAGGTGACAATTTCGGGGTCCTGGGATCCAACCCAAGCCCTGCATCCTGCTCCCTGCTCAGTGGGGAGTCTGCTTCTCCCTCTGCCTGTCACTCCCCCTGCCTGTGCTCTCTCTCTGTCAAATAAGTAAATAAAGTTTTAAAAGATAAATAAAATTAAAAATATCAATCAATCAATCATCTACAAAAGGGTAAAGTAAGTTATCTGTGATATACTTCTACGTCCTTTAGGCTGCAAAAGAGACTATTTGACATTCTGATATTAATATTACTGATACTAGTATTTTATATCGATATGGCATATATTTTCCTTCTTCCTTAATTTCCCATTAAAAAAGCAACAACCCATTCCTGAGTTGAAGACTTATAATTACTTTCACCAAACTTAAAGAACCAGCAGTCCAAGAAAATGTCTCTGTGCATGGGGTGTTCCCATCTCGGCAGGTTCTATGATGTGAGTGGTTTCAGCCACGAACCACCCCCTGCAGGATGGGGGCCGAGAAGATGCACTTTCTGTGTCACAGTTGGGATGGCAACATATGGTCCCCACTCCACAGAGTAAAACACATTTGCCGTCCTGGGCAGCTCTTAATTTTAGTTCATTTTCCACCACCTATTTATTGGATAGCTCATTAATTGCCTCTGAGCAGAGAAACTGTTTCCTTTAAGAAGGTTAAACAAAGAGTTTATTGACATAAGTGAATTGGTTGAAGAAAACATTATTAAATAAAAGACACTTATTTAAACATCAAATTAATCATTTAAAGGCAAATTAGAGGTACTATCCCCTCCTAACTAAATAATGTTAACTAGTAATGAGATACCCATTTTAGATACACGCCGACGTTCCAGATGCGGGCTGCTGGTTGAACTGTGCCTTGATTTTCCAAGTACTCAGAGCCCACGATTACATTAATGCTTTATATTTCAATATTTTAAACCATACTCCATCTATAATGTGATACCGTTTTTGTTTTTTTTTTTTGTCATAGGATGAACAGTAAATAAAGCAGCTTCTCTTGCATCCCAGTGGAAGAGGAGGCTTGTGTTCTGCGAGAAGGCTCCCGTGGTGGAGATGACTCACTTCCGACTCTGGCTCCAGTTCCTGACCTTCTCACACGGTCAGCGCCGGAGAACCCTTGGCACTGCCCTTGTCGATCTGGCTGGGCCACAGGTAACTTTCCAACATCCTAGCTGGGGCCCTAGGCCTGGATGACACCCGAACCCCTTACCGAACTCCATTATGTAAGCATCAGAGACCCAAGGGAAGGGCGCAGCGATTTTTGTTGGTATCGAGGTAGTGCTCTCCCTGTGGTTGTCTGGTATTTGAGCTTTGTATTTTTCTCTTCCAGTTGGAGGGTGTCGCCACTGCCTCCCCACATCCAGGCACACACATTTGTCACACAGCCACAGGGGCCATGCCCCATGCACCAGTCCACCGCTGGGCTCACGTTAGCTAGCCTCCCAGCCGCCATGACGGTCGAATGTTGGCAGGTGCTATCGATTCACACTCCAGCCTCTTCCATCAGGAGACCAGCGCTGATGGCCAGAGGCTCTGTTGCACACAGCGCTGAAGTTTCCTTTGTAGCCAGACAGGAGTCAGGAAAATTTTAAGGTTAATCCAATGTGACGTTAGCCCACCCTGGTTGAATAGGACCATCAGATGGTCCAGCAGATTCCTTTTTATCAAAATATTTTGTGGTGCATATGAAGAGGAGATGGGGAAAAAAGCTCCCAATGGACAAGAACTTGATCTGGTGCATTTTTTTTTTTTTTAAGGGTCAGTTCCTGACTGATTTTTTTAAATCCCCTTTAAGTCAATTATTCTTGCTTTAATAGTAATCGTCTTGATTTTGCATGTTTTATCAATGAATGCTGCTCATCTTACTCATCGCTGCCCCTTGTTTGGATAACCTAGGATTTGTGAAGGCGGGGGACTGGATTCAGGCTTTAAAGGCCTGAGGTAACTCTTGGAACTATCATCCAACCATCTGAGTCTCACCGTTCCCACCACATACTAACCGGAATTATGGCTTCCTCCAAATCCCATTCTCCTCCCAACCACATGACCTCTTCTTTTTTCACCCGAGGAGAGAGAATCTGCTTATGACAAATTGCACATCAGAAAAGGTGTAGCTCTATAATGGGGGTGGGCAACATCATTTAGGATTCTACAGGCTTACGCCCAACCCGTTATTTGAAGGCTACGGAACAGTAAAGGGAAAAGTTGGTTCAAGTAATCCTGATACTGCTCATTAACTAGGAGACAGAAAGGAATAAAATAGGACTTTCCTGATTATTTCAGGAACTCTCTCCCACTTCCCCACGCCATCCCCCTTCCCCCCATCAGACATTTAGACTGAGGAAGAAAGGCACTTTGTGTTTAAGGTTAATCAAGTTTCAGTACAATTTTTTTTTTTCAAACTAGAATCACACTAATCTTTTTTCCTTGCTCTAATGTGTGGCTGTTGAAATCCTCAGCTGTGATAAATTAAGCTACTTATTAATCTAATTATCGTACATTCATCCTAGAAACTTTCATGTGACTTGAAAAGGCTATTCAACCTTTTCCCTCCCCTCCTAGAAAGGGCTCAACCTTGCACCAATTAAGATCATTCTGAAGTAAGGCTTTAAAAAAGCTTTCTCTAATCACCCAATGGAACATGGACCAGTGGAAACCAAACTCAGAGCTCTGGGAAAAAGTTTAGCATTCCTTTCTGTCTGCCAACGTTTATGGTTTCATTGCACAAGGGAGGAAGACTTCATTTTCCTATTTAGTTGTTCTTTCACTGACCTCCAAATAAAGTCCATGTAATTACTGAGCAAATAAAGTTGCAGCATGTGTTTTAAAAATCAATTGCCATTCGTGGACTATAGAAATGTAACAATACACAGATTTGCCGGAAAATGCCCAGCGCTAACCATATGAACTAAACCCCGTACTGTATCTTTACAATGGAGTAGTTTTGACCCCTAAAGCACATATTTACTATGCAGATTTTTAAAAGGGTTTCTTTTATGACTTATCTATTGATATTAAAATGTCCCCATCCTAATATAGGTTCAATTTAGGATTAAAAATATGTTGCAAATGTATCATATCTTAAACATCCATTCATTGCCAAATGCCTTACTTCTTCTTTTTTTTTTTTTTTTAATGATGGCATAAATGGAGCTATTTTACATTCAAATTAAACTAGCTATTAATTTGAATGCAAAGCAGCTCAATGTCCAGGATGCAATTTCAATGACAGGTTTACCCCAAGACGGAATGCAGGAGCAAGTCAACATGGGTGAGTCCTGGTGGGTTGTCCCCTACTCTTGGTGCCTGGCAAACTTGCTCACTGTGAAGAGTTTTTGAAGTGAAGATTAAAAGAGTGGAATTATAAAGTATAATTACATTTTATTGAAACTCTAGAAATCAGAAAAAATTCAGCAGGAAACTTTTAGTGAAACATGATGTGTTGTCATTATCATTAAAAGATAAAAGTTCCATACTGTTTTTATCTGTTTATTTGGAAGAAATCCAGCCTTTACAGTTATGTAGGAAACAAAAAACGGGAATGCAGGAGTAATTATTAAAACTGTGTGATTTGTTATCTCAGCTACTGTCTTTCCAAATGGTAATGCGATATCAGCAGCTGCAGACGGTGGCTGATTTCCTCTATTAGTAAACAAGTGCTTTGGAGACCTGTGTGAGGCACTTTAAGCTCGCTACTCCCCGAAGTGCTGTCAGGCTTAACTACTAATCCATGGTATTTCAGAGCACTGGAAATTCATCTTTATAAAACCTGAACAAAAAAGGGAAAAAAGCCTGGAGGGCATGAGCTCCCTCTGGTGAGACAAATGACATGTTCATTTATTAATGAAACAATAACCCTGGAAAGAGGATCAAAGCACATTCCATCCTCACTTTACAATCCCCAATTTTCTCAGGCCAAACCATTTAATTGAGCCATGACAATGGAATACTTAATTGTTGCCTTAAAGTTTTGAAGAAGCGACTTCTTCAGCATCAATGTGCATTTCAGGATTATTATCCAAGTACAATATAGCCGGCTTGAAGCTGGTGGAATTTGATTCATCCTACGTTGGGGGGGTCTTCAGCCGGCAGGAAAGGGGTTTTCTTGAACCTGTGAGCAGCCCTCACCACCAACACCTCTGGCCTGTCCCTGCCCCTTCGCTTGCCTGAAAGCGCCCTGATGGGTTGCTTCATCAGAATGAAATAACCGGCCTCGTTTGTGGGTGACTGGCTAAAATTCAGGTTCTTCTTAGCGTTCCCTTCGTATCTGGGACGTAGGCGAGGAACAGGGAGTTGCCAGTCCCAGAACCCAGGAGTTGAGGCCTTTGGGAGTCCCCGGCATGGAGTTAGTAGTGGGTCTCCATAGGCCCTCCGCCCATGCCCTGGAAAAGGCAAACTCCTGTCCTCCCGGGGGGGGGGGGGGGGTTATTCTCCAGTTGTGTTGGAGAGGGATTATCATGATTCCATCCTGTCAAAACTAACAGACACACATAGAAAATTAAAAAACAAAAAACAAAAAGATTTGTATTTAATTTCTACCTGTTAACCCTGGTTTCACTACAGTGTTCTGGCTTCATGATGTGTTGTTTATACCTATATACCAACTCTTCTAGGGTTTCCATGACTAGGCCATTTTTCAAATTAAACAAAACTTTCAGGAGAGTCTTAAGGCACAGAAGTAGGGTGTCCAAAAAGCACTTGCTGACCCACGGGGCAAGAGGACCATGAAGATTTTACATGTAATCTCTAGGACTCAACCTGTTTTGCATTCAGATATTCCAGGCCAGTTTGATTCGAGGCCCCATTTTCTATTACACGGCCTCATTTGGAGTTTATAAATAGATTTCCTTTTACTTTGCACCTGCTCATATTTATTCCTTAGGAGATCCATTAAGCCAATGAAAACCAATAGTCAGAAATGAAGGTTGTAAGCAATAAAAACACTCATGTTTCTACGTTCATGAACACCATCCGTTTCATTTTATGTATTTATTTTTAAGTAAGCTGTACACTCAACATGGGGCCTGAATTCATGACCCCGAGATCAAGAGTCACATGCTCTATGGACTGCACCAGCCAGCAACCCCGTCCCCATCCATTTTATTAAGCCTTGGGTGAGACGCACAATGTATTTTGAGATGATTTTGAATATCTATACCTAGGATACCTAGGATCTTTTTTTGGGGGGGGGTCTGCTTTTGAATACCAGCCTTATAAAAAGTCTTTGGTTAATAGACTTATGAGTAAATATTAGGCTTCTGAGTGTTTTTATGTTGAGTTTTGGTAAAGTACATAGGGAATTCTTCATAAAGAAAATTTTATGAGAGGCTATCAATTTGAAAAAGTTGCATTTAGTTGGAGCTCTTCTTAGTAAATTTTTCTGCAGTACAATTGTTTGGGCTGCACACAAAGGAGTGATGATTATTCAAAGTATATGGTATAGCTCTCCATGAACCATTTGGGAGAACACAGAGCCCTCTAAGTTAGCCATTGTGGCAGGGATTGGCCTAAAAGCCAAAAGAGAGTTTCGAATGGAAGGTCTGTATCTGCAGGAGAAACAATTATTTTTCCAATCTCCCAATTTGGTTATCTTTCATCCCATAATACAGGGAATGTATTTTCAAAAACATACTTCTAGAAAGACTTCATGGGCTTGGCATATCTGTGTTCAAACTGCCATGATGTTGATGAGCACATCACAAATTTCATACAAGTCAAAGACGAGATAGAACAAAGATGCTTACATCTGCTGTAAAGATATCCTTCCACATCTCCGTGAGCACATTCAACTAGTATTTATATTATTCATTCATTCTGTTTTTTCTTTCCCTTATTTAGCCTGTCAAATAGTCATTCAATGACTACTGATTGAGGTTCTAGTGCATGTATGGTATACACATGACAATAGATTTCACTTAGGTTATGGGTGCTTTTGAAAAGTATGCAGAAACTGAGACTATGTATAATGAAGGGAAGCAAGAAGCAGGTTGGAGATGAATAATATGGAGATGGAAACAGTTTTCCTTTGGCACTGCTTTGAAAAGGATCAAAGACCCTTTGGTGTGTGGCTGTTGAATGGACGATGGAAGTATTCATTCAGCAGCATCTCTCAAGCAACTTCCTCATCCCATGTACCTTGCAGAACACTCACTCAAAACAAGACACTGTCCCTATCTCCCAAGGTTTTCCATTGCATAGTCTGAGTGGGGACCCATGATGTGTACACATAAAACAGTTACTTCAGGGTAAGCGATGAGACTCCATATTGAAAGGGACAGGTAATTTCAAGATGAACTGTAAATTTAGAATAATCACTATTTTCATGATGTGGTCTGAAAGTTGAAGCCTGGTTTTCCTATTTCCCACTTCGCTGAAAAATGTATACTCTGAGAAAAAAGATGACAAGAGGCCCATAAACAGGTGCATGCATTTACATTTTTGCTCTTCTCATCTCCCACTCTTATGAACTTTGTTCCTTGAAAAAGAAAGAAACTCATTACTGAGAGTGTAATGTTTGATTATTTTTACAATAGCAGATACTTAAACTGATATTGCTGCTATAATGGTGAATGACCCCATATGTATGTATGTATGTATGTATGTATGTATGTATGTATTTACTAGAGAGAGAGAGAGAGAAAGAGAGAGAAAGAGAGTGTGTGCTTGCGTGAGCTGGAGGAGAGACAGAGGGAGAGGGAGAGGCAGGAAACCTCAAGGAGACTGCATGCTGAGCATAGAGCCCAGTGAGATCATGCCCTGAGCCAAAACCGAGTTGGATGCTTAATGGACTGAGCCACTCAGGTGCCTCTGACCCCATATTCTTTAAACTTGTACGATGAAAGATTACTGACGTTTAAAGTAGGAATTTAAATCCGATGAATACATATGTATATATGGTTACAAGAACACTTTCAATAAGCACTAAGAACTCAAAATTGCAACCACAAAACTACTGTACTCTTCACCTCTTTTGCAGCCCAAATTACTAAAATATAAAACAAGGCCAAACCACAAACAAATGTAAGGAAGAGTAAATATAGGGTTTTTAAAAAATTACTATTATGATGACTACTTAGAATTATTTGGGGATTATTGGAATTCCTTAACAAGTCAGTTACAGGGGCACCTGGGTGGCTCAGTGGGTTAGGCCTCTGCCTTCAGCTCAGGTCATGATCCCAGGGTGCTGGGATTGAGCCCCGCATCGGGCTCTCTGCTCAGTGGGGAGGCTGCTTCCTCCTCTCTCTCTGCCTGCCTCTCTGCCTGCTTGTGATCTCTCTGTCCAATAAATAAATAAAAATCTTAAAAAAAAAAAAAAAGAAGTCAGTTACAAAATTTAAAATATCTTTTCTTGCCTTTTTTCCCTGGTGCCTCTGGGATGTTGGTAATGGATAATCATGCACTGTTTTTGCATTAGAGCTTAAGATGTGATTACACTGTTTTCCTCTTCCACCTTTACTAAAAAATGAGCTATCAAAATGCCCTGGTATGGATTCAAGTTCTATTTTTCTCTCTATTCCCAAATTCTGTGCATCACCTACAGAGCTCTGCTGACATACTTCACCAGCTTCACTTCAGGGCTATTGCTTCTCTTCAGCATTCTCTGTTCTGGGTAAATTCTCAGAGACGGAGCACAGGGACAAGGAGAGTGTATTATGTCTCTAGGTTCTCCTTGGTCCACATCCAAATATCCCATGCCAGAAGGAGCTTAGAGTCTGGAATATTTTTAAAAAATATATAAATAGTTCAGGATAAAGGGTTCCAAACAAGACCATGGCTCTTTATTTAAATTAAACAACAGTTTACGCTTACTGTCTGCCACTGGTTTCTTGATCTTACTAAAGAAGGGAATGATCACTTAATAAGTGCTTAGATAATTAGTGGCAAATATTTAATAAAATCGAACCACAAAACCATTTATCTTCTTGTTCTCCGACGTTGAAGTTTATACTTACTATTGTTACATTATAGGTATAATAAAAAAGGACATTTTAAATGATAAGGAAAATTTTTAATTAAAAATTCAACATGCATTTTCCTAGTTAACATTTATCTTTCTCTGATATCTAAGGTGTTACCAATCATTTTTTCCATTGCTATTGTATTTTTAAAAACATCGGTAGTGATAATACACAAACCCTGCTTTCCCTAATTACCCCTGCACTCAAACACATGATTTTATTACATAAAATAAGTTAATTTTGCTGACTATATGTACGTGGCACCATAATAGTATCAATATGTAAAAATAACACACCAAGGAGACACAAAATAATTTTTATCTCCCACTCAAGTAATTTCTGTTTGCATCACTCAGGTACTGTGTTTACATTGGGAGTGAACAATAGTCAGTAATATAACTGGAGGTCATAAATACATAGCTGTTCTCAGCGTTGGGGAAACAAAATGGCTCCCACAGTCTGTGTGCGGGGAATACAGAGGATAGTCTATAGCCTTTAAATGAGACTAAACACCAAATACGTGAACCATTTTGAAATTCGTTGCTGTGTTTCTAAAATGCAGGTGCTTTATCTAACATGATAGGTACCTAATGTTATTAATTAATTAATCAATCAATACATCACCTCAAGGCTCATGTTGACATTTTAGGTCCATGTTAGTGATAACAAAGTCCTAGAATAGCTTTAGAAGGAGAAGCAGACGTAGTGAATTTATATTACCAACAAAGGGCTTGCCACAGGGATAGATAGGCCTGGAAGTTGTTTCCCCCGAGGTCCTCTGGAGCTCAGGACAGCCGCCAGGAGGACCAGTTTTAGAAAGGTGAAAAGTGGCTCGGGAGCATCCCTGCTCAATTCAACAGCCAGGCAAAAAACGAGAGCTTGCAAACAAAACAAAAAATAACTTTCCCAGACCAGAGAGAGAACACTTGGCATTCCTGAGGAACAGCTGCTTGCTGGGAGAAGTTTATGATAATAAACTAAACTGGGTGAGCATTTCTTAAGAAGAAATATTTAATTATCCTGCTCACCATTATGAGGAACTTCTGCCACTCTTCAGGTTATTATACAGTAAATAACCATTTTTCTAAAGGACAGAGCTGTTTTAATTATATGACAATGAATGCATAATTATTATGTTTGTTAGGAATGAATCACAAGACAGCAGACTTGATATTGCTGCTCTGGTTAGTGCGTCTTAATTACTTTTTCATTTATTTTGCATATAAAAGCTATTTGCTAATTGTCTTTGCTGTAAATATGCAAAATATAATTAGTCATTCATAATTCTTTATGTGTTATCTAACTGTACATTTGTTTCTGAGGAACATATATTAAAGTGTGAATATTTAATGGCTTTTTTGTGCGTGTGGTTTCTTCTTCTTTTTTTTTTTTTTAACAAAGTTTTAAGTAAATATTAGGCGCATAACTGTTTTAACCCTATTCTTAGGGAAACTTGCGGTGAAAAAAATGGGGGACTAAAGAATATGGAGTTTGGAATGAATACTAAACTGTGTGGAATTTTTAAAAAATGTTCCATGTGAAGCTCTGATGATGACACGAGGTATCTCTTATTAAGCTTTTAAATTAACCTTTTAGATAATCTCCCAAGCTACTCAGATAAATCTTTAAGCATTACCCATTTCAATTGCAGTTTTTACATATTTTTGTGGATACTTACCAGAAGGAGAAAAGAAATCCATGGATGTGCTTAAACATGCATTTTTAAGAGCTACCAACGGATTTCTTATTCTCTCTGTTTAAAACATTGGACAAACACTCTCAACATTTAAAAATCTCAGCTATGAGTCCTTTATAAAATCTACATAAATGGCAGTATGAAGGTTTTCGTTCAGTAAGTTCCTCTTTTGGTGAACACTGTTTGTTACAGACATACCGGCATTTCAAAAGTGAACCATACTGGCCAGTTTCTCCACCTCAGAAAAAGAAAATTTTCTTTTTCTGTTCACTGGAAACAGAACTGGGGCTACTTTCTTTCTGCGGTTCTCACTTCAATCTGAACTCACACCGCTGGGAGTGTCTTAATACACTCAGATTCATTACAGTGACTGACTGGTTAAATGGGCCACGTGCTTTCAAAATTGTACAGATATCAGGAACATCGACGAATGATTACAATTTTTTCTTTTCACTTGTCTCCATAAAATCCTGCTAGTCCATCCTGCTGACGCATGTCACATTCCACTTTCTTCACCTCCAACATTTGATTTACTAACCGGTTGTACTGTTAATCCCGTGTCACGACACTTCTATTCACGTCTGCTTTTCAACTGAAAGCAGCTTCCTATGAAGATAAAGCTAGGTAAAATCTATTGTAAAGAGGAGAATAACTTGAATGCAGCTATCATATCAAAATGAAAACACACTTCTGCTCTCTTCACCCACTAGACATCCTGAATCCTTTTCTTCAGGATGGAGTCAAATAGGATAGCTGAAGAGAATACAACCGGTGATCGTTTTTATTTTTTTTCTTCAGAAGTAATCCTGCTCGGTAATTCTGTAATTGTTCTTATTTATGTTTGGCAAGTCTTTTTAAATGAACACATAGAACAACAGAATGATGGTAGGGTCTGAATTAGAAAAGAACTAGTAAACATGCTTTGGAAAATTGTGATATGAATATATTATATTGATTCCTGTTTATCACAAAAATATTTCAAAGCAGCTTCAAATAAGGCTTTTTAAACCAGCACTTGCACAAACTGTAACTGTTATATAGGGTTCTTTGTTTTCATTGTGAGATTTTTCTTTTCGGTTCCTCAAATATTCATTTCTTTTGCCTTCAGAGTAGCCAAAAAAAAAAAAAAAGGAAGAAAGAAAGAAAGAAATATATATTTCAAATAGCATTCCATTTATTTAGGAAGATGGTAGGGATAACACTCTACCAAATTACAATCATAAATACCTAGTGTCTTATAGTGAAATAATTGGTTGGAGACGGTTACAAAATGAAGAACACTGTATTAAAAATAAATTTGTTTTACTCTACCATCTAAAATAGTGAAATCCATATTGGTGAATTTCTATAAGGAGAATGTTTCATACTTCATACTTCATTAGGCATGAAGTAAATTTGAAAATTAAATTTCCATTCAGATTACCAAATACCTTCATTTTTACAAGAATAATCATAAGAGTGATTTTGTACATAATTTTTGTAAACCTATGCCATTTTCAAGTGATTCAAATATATGGGAATGACCAGAAAATGCAACGTGTTTTGAAATGGGACTAAATATTCAAAAGAGGCAACAGGCCTCAGGAAGAAAAAAAGAAAAACTAATTTTTCACCTTAGCAAAAGTAACTTTGATTATACCCTGTAGCATGCAAGTATTTAAAACATTAGAAAATTCTAGATTTGCCTTCAGTAAGGACAAGGATCACACTATATGTCCTTCTTTATAAGAAGTTTGAGAGGGTAATCACTTGAGGAGCTTTTGGTCTTTTAAAAATAATCCTTACCAAGCACCTATTTCACAAAGAATCATGTCAGAAAAATAAACATGCTCTTCTTAGTAGCCTTATGCAGGATAAAATTCAGAAGCCTGTAAACATAAAGAGTGACTGAGGTTGAATAGATGGTAGGAAAGTAAGACCTATCAAAGTTTCCTATCCGTGTGTTGACTGGAAAAATTCATGGTCTTTTGTATCTTTCAAGATTCTGGATATATTTTGCATAGAATTTCCAAAATATACTTTAATTTAAAGCCACCTTTGTAAGATTAAAGAAAGGAACTATTCCAACCTTATGGGTTCTGAAGTGCACTTTGCAGGTAGGGACCACCTCCTTGGTTTTAGTCAACTAGCTCTAGGATCTCAGTGCTTGTTCCTAACGTTAAACGTTCAAGGGAGGAGATGGCAACTGGCTTATGGAGACGTTTTCATCATGTCTGTAGACTTGTAGAGATAGTAAATAAAAATTATTGCAACGAAAACCCCTAAGACATAGTTGGCGGAAATATTGCTCATCCAATGTTGTGTGGCTGTTAGGAGAATGTGTGTTATCATGTATGATGTACTTGGACTGTACACACACACACACACACACACACACATTTATCCTAACCTTCTTTGTGGGAAGACAGGGTTGGATCTAAGTCTATCAAATAATGTAATATCCCAATAGCAATCAGTATGACTTGATTTCCTGTCCCTTTATTTTTACATTGTCTGTTAGTTAGAATTTGAAGTGGAGATAAGATACTAGTTCACTTACTGTTTTGTTTTTTTTTTTAATGTCCAAGCTCTACTTCCTTTTTTCCTCTTCAAAAATTTTATAACCGTTTACAGTTTAATCAATTTCTGTCCCATGGTGCCATTATTTGTCTCCTGAGAAATGGTCTCAGATGATCATCTGATGAGCTAAACTTAAAATAGCCTATATTCTAGAAATAAAAACAGCATCTTCTTCTCTGGCTTTAGACAAAGTCTTTGGGCTGGGTGAAAATTATCCGCCAAAGAAAAAACAAACACTCCTTCTACTCTGTGTTTGTGTTTGCATGGATCAATTGTGAGACAAACAACATTCATTGACAGTTGCTGGCCATGAGTCTGCCTGTTTGAAATACCTTAGTCAGGAGAAGTACCACAAACTGAACCGAACAATCTCTCACAAAACATCTGCAACCATCTGACCCTGGCCTTAACCTTTAAATCTATCTTTTCATATTCATCTCAAAAGACCTTGTCAATGGCCAAGGAGACTCAAGAAAAGGATTCTTCAACAAACAAAAAAGATACAGAGGAAATTCAACCCAGATTAGGTGGCAGAAGATAATACAGTTTGCTCATTTTTATTCTGCTGCTCAAACTGGAGTTGAATTCATTTTCACTTTATCTTTATTCATGTTATTTAAACATAACATTCATTAGGATTGTGAACTGCAACAGATAGAAGAGAACAAAACTACTCGCCAAATTTGTTGGGCATCTGTTCCCACTAGAGGCGGCCCTTTGCCAGCTCCACATCATGTCATTTTTTTTTTCCTGAATTCATTTCAAAGTCAATCCATCAGTTTATGAACTGTTTGATCAAACTTGTCATTAACCAAGTGAAACATTTAATTTGTATTAACAAAAATGGGACAAATAATTAGTACAGGGATTAACCATTTTACTTTTTTTTTTTTGCATTCTTATTTATCAGACATGTTCATTGTTGATATAATTTTTTCATGTGACACTATCTGGTTTCACTGGAAATAATGGGAAACTTTTTTTTTTAATGAAAATACTTATGAACTGATGACCATTAAAAAAAAATCCATACAAATATTTGGATCTAACAGCTTCCACCAGTAAGTGCTAATTCCTAGTCACCATCTTCATTAAGGTAGAAGCATAGATTCCCCAAAGACAAGGAGAGTGAATGAGCCAAATGGCCAAAGATTTAGGAGAAAATAACCACAGCTATGACAAGTATCAAAGGAGATTTTATTTTCAATTTTGAATAAAACTAATATTTCATTTTAGTACCTAACCATACTTTAACAAAATGGTATAGATCACTTACCACAAAGAGCTCTCTTCCTCCTGACACTTGCCTACATTTATTTTAGTCTTTCTACCCCAAATAGCATATGAATTAGAAATGGAAGGATTGCTGTTGGTTGGGAGTTTTGCTCTCGGGAAGACTTAGTCATCATCTCATGCAATTGCCATGACCGTGACCTCACTGGGCACTTGTCGGCCTAGCTATGACAATTTGTTAATGAACTAGTTTTGTTTTTAATTGCTTACTTAATTATGGAGCACCAACATAATAGCATTTGTAATTTGTATCATAATTGCATGCAGAGATGAAATGTTGGTGTCTATCATATGCTTGCTTCTAATCATCTCTTGTTCATGGAAAATTTTCCAAAGAGATATCTTCTTTAATATGATGATGTGGTACCAGGCATTTGAAATGTGTTCCTCTTAAATGCAATTGTGTCCGTAAACTAATTTCAGTCTGTCTCGATGCATGTATGTGAAGCTATTTAAATGTTTTCTATTTTCAATAAATTAAAAGTATATAAACGTTAGAAAAAAATTCTGTAGTTGTCTGAATAATAAATATTAACAATATCTGTCACTAGTGCAGTTTTAAAGAATAGTTCATAAAAATAGTTAATTTAAACCATAGGAGGTTCTCCTCACTACTGCGTTAGTTATTGCCGCTCTGTAGAATGTTTGAAATACACCATGGGCGTGGGTCAGGTGAACCCATTTTCCGGGTGCTCGGAATCCACCAAGAGAAATTGAGGGCCATTTTTCTTTAAAATCAAATGGCTAATCTAATAACCCTTCTTTCTTGTCATGACCTCAATTTTAAAAATTTAGAGAATTAAACCAATTCTCTTATAAGATAAAGAACAAGTAGAAACTAGGGTTTGGATAGGAAGTCATGATGGGGGCCACTGAAGTCACCGTTGACCCATGTCCTTCTCAGTGAATTTTCTTCTGTACAGTTAGTTGCCCGTAGAAGAATATATTCAATGCAAAACATTAGTTATGGGCCTAAAAGCACAGTTCAAAACATGTGTAGCTGATGTATGTTTCCCCCCAAAAATACAAGTATTGGCCTGTTCATTGTCACCTACACAAAGAACTGAGTCCTAAAATCCTTTACTCAACTAAATTCTTAATAAGTAAACTGAGACTAACCCTCTAATACCAGATTTGTTAAACAACATGATTTAGGTCCTTGCTATTCATGCACCTCGTACAACTAAAATGACTGGTAAAGCTAGAATCATGAAAGAGTCATTTTATGTAGCTGCTAAATTCCTCTCAAATCTCCTTGCAACTTAACGAGTAAAGAAAGCTCAATGTGTAATGCCGGCTAATGTGGTTTATGCTAGAAAATAGTATCAACCTATCTTTGTAGCTTATCTAAGCCAGGATAATACTTTTAGCCTTTATAGTAGACCCAACTCCATTTTTTCAACTCTTGACTATGTATTTCCTGAAATCCTTTTCCAAAGAGTTAAATTGGATGTGAAATCTGTACTAGGCTATGGAGCTGTCTTTGTTCTAAGTCTCGCCAGCAAAGCCTCCACTCTGTATCACTTTCATTGCGTTCTGATTGAGCTTGACAGTGTGACAGGAAAGCAAAGGGAGGCAAAACCAAACTGAATGAGAGTCTTTTTCAGCCACACAGCAGCCTCCTCCTTAGCCCCTAAGAAAAAGAGGTAACAGATGCCGATAGCAAAGCATCCCTAACAAAGTCCTAACTTTGATGCAGGCAGAAGAAGAAAAAAATGTAAAAGATGGTCTCAGTGCAGGAAAACCTTGAATGGAGCACAAAGGAAGCCACATGAGAAAAATTGCAGCACAGAAAATGGCTGGGCGAGTTATGTAGCTTCAGTGCGTTTAAGAAATGATTTTCCTCTTAAAAGAGGTTAGGAGCTTCAAAATCCGCTCTGCCAGGTATGGTGCAACTGGAATCATTCCATTACGTGGGGCTGAGCAAAAGGTGATTAACGATGCTGCGATGGCTTGGACAGTGTTTGTGGGAACTCACGCTCTGTCCCTTGAGTGGAAACTAAAACTCTGTGAAAAAAGGCAACTTTATACTATAGCCATTACCTTTGTACACTGGGTGGTAGGGTTTTTTTCCCCGATTGAAAAAAAAGAAGATTAGTGGTTATTATCATGTTTTCCTTCAATACGTTCTGTAATTAAATGGGTTGGAGCATTACCTACTTTATACTCCTTCACACTCTCTAAGGAGCAGCATGTAAAGATCCAGCCTCATCAAAGAGTGGCTTCCGAGGATGCACTGGACTCTGAAAGGGAACTATGTTTAGTTGCATGAAAAAAAAAAATTGTTGTAAGATGTAAGTACTTAGAATGCGTCGTCTTTCTTACTTATAAAGGAACGATATCAAATACCAATATCCGCACAATCTGCTTTAATCCTTGTGGCAAGAACATGAATCAAAGTAGATGGGGTCTATCCACCTGGATTGGGCATCGCTAATGATGCCCATATAGTGCTGAGCCCGTGGCCAAGATAAAGATGGGGAAGCATGAGTGATCCCCTGGCATCCACACTCAAGACGTGGGTTAGAACAGCAGGTCCGAGAGTTTGTAGAAATAAGTCACTTCTTTGGTGGTGGGAGTGGGAGCCATAGATAGAGGGAGAATGGCGTTGCATGGTACTCTTGTCTGTCTTCATTTATTTTCAGAGACTAAAAGACAAAAAGAAAAAAAACCCAAAATAAAACAAAAAACAAAACAAACAAAAAACCAACAAAAACAAAAACAAAACCCAACCGGATATAAAGACTGCTACAACCTCATCATGTAAAATAGTGGGGAGCATTTAAATGAAGAATTCCTTTCTCGAGAATCCCCTGGCTGATGTGCTTGGTGAAGCTCTGTGAATTCAAAGCTCAGTGACATGATGAACATCCCCTAAGGAGTCGTTACCGGCTGTGGTGGTATCTGCACCGGGGAGCGCCGCGGTCCAAGTACCTACCGGCAGATACCACGGGCATCGGTCCTTCGTGCGGGCTACACGTGTACGAGACCCCGGTTTTCGGCATCGAACACATTTGCTTTATACTACCTCACAGGGAATGTTTCTTTTTTCCTCCCTCTTAAATAGACATTATTCTTTAGAACGGTTTCAGGTTCACAGCGAAATTGAGCAGATAGGGCAGCAGTTCTCCGAGAGTCCCTGCCTCCACACACGCGCAGCTGCCGCTGTTGTCAACGTCACGACAAGGGTTTTTTAAGCATGGATTCTGTGGCATTCTTTTTTCTCTGGAAGTTCTAGGACTGTTTTGCTTTTTTCTCCAATATGATGATACTACTTTGTCTCAGGCTGAAATGTTTCAAACACATCTACATACTGAACCAAAGGTTAGTTATAGAGACTCATAGAGACTATGAGACTAGAGCTTGGACCAGGAACACAGTTGGAGCATGTGATAATTACAGCGGTGTTAAAGCTATCTGCACACTTTGCTAGAATTATGGTTGAAAATGTGCTGAAGATCAAAGAAATGTTCTAGAACTCCTAGTTTAACTTATATGTGATTATATGTGCTAAAAGAAAGCATGCATATATTCAATTGATAATCATATGTTGAGGGCATACAGTATAATTGAAATGTGAAGATATATAATTTGTATATAGGATCTTCCTGTAGGATCACATGTATGTATATATGAGTTCTCATTACTTAAGATGCTAGGAAATTAACTGCGATTTAAATTATCTCTCTCACATTCGTGTTCGTATACAGGTTATACTATTATGTTTTCCAGATAATTAATGTCCTCTGTCTATATTTAACATGATTTGATTTCCTTTAAAGATAGCTAATGAGATAAAACAGGCACTATGAACCAGTTAAATCAACCACCTAATCTTGCACATGAAACATTAAACAGAAAGGAAGCATCTGCAATTAGCAAATTACTTTGATGTGACTAAATATCTGGCTGTGTGCACCACCAACACTGTGGGTCTAAGTCCCGGGCAAAGCTGCTACTCTAGACGTGCTGAATGTAAATATAGAGGCAGGCCTCTTTGCACGTAGCTCCCTTCTTGAGGATGATAGTTCTATTTGAGATCCAAGAGACCTCAGGCGCCGTAGACAAGGTGTAGAGGTGGGAGGGACACAGGGAGAAGCAATCGCATCGCCAAAATGCAAAAGAGAGTCAGGAGTTGCCCAATAAGATACTGAAAAGGCAGAGCTGTTGAAGGGATGGCGAGGATCCGGATATTGTCTGAAATGGGGCTCTGGTCCTTGGGCCCATCTAACATGGATCTGATGTTAGATCAGACAGGAAGATTCATATATGGACTTCTTCACTGACTGTCTTCACCATTCTAAAATTTACCCAGGATGTGGATGGAATGGCGCAGCTGTGACTGCGGGCGAAGCTGTATGGAGACAACCAACGGATCTAAAAAAAAAAAAAAAAAAAAAAATCTTCAACATGTGAATGTTCATTTGGGAAAGTAATCGTTTTACTAAGTGCTGGTAGTCACTGATCCAAGTGCTTTATATAGGTCATCTTGTTTAATTGTCTCAAAAAATGTGAAGGAGGTATTATTTTTTATCATTCCTAATTAACAGATGAGAAAACAGAGGCAGATAAGGTCCAACAACCTGTGCACTATCACCCAGTCCCCTGGTAGGTGGTGGAGCTGGGCTATAAGGGCAAACAGTCAGGCTCCTGCACCCCTGCTTATCGCAAGAAGACTTTCTGGTTAAAAGCAGACACGAATAAAGTGGCATCATGGGAAACGACTAGAACATGCGCGTTTTGAAAACCAGTCAGATGTGTGGGGAACTGATGGCGATGTTCAGATACTGAAAGGGAAGAGTCATAGGTGTGACCACTATCAGGAAAGTGACCCCCCTTCAGTGACTAGGAAGGAGTAGGGAGACAACTGGAGCCTCAGGCATCTGACAGGCAGAACGCTAGATGGTGGTTCCTGGATGCCAGGCATGCTCAAGAGCGCCACCTTCTTCCGTCCTCTTGATGACACAGACAGGTAATTGTCCAAGTCTATTTAAAAAATTTAATAGACTTCGTTTAATAGAGAAGTTTCAGGTTTACAGAAAAACTGTGAAAAATGCAGAGTTCCCATAATTCCCATACCCCGCCTCCCAGTTTCCCTTACTATTAACATCTTGCATTATTAGCGTGGGACACTTGTTACAACTAGTAAACCAATACTGATACATTATTATGAACTGAAGCCCATAGTTTACATGAGGGCTCAGTCTTCATGTGGGGCAGTTCTGCAGGTCTTAGCAAATGCGTAGTGTCCGGAGCCTACTGTCGCAGTATCTTACAGAGTGGTTCGGGGCTCAAAAATCACCTGCTATACCTATTCATCTTCTCTCCCTCCTCCCTCCATCAACTGATTTTTCACTTCGTGTGAAATTTTTCACAACATGTAGCGTCTTCAGACGGGCTTTTTCTTTTTCTTTTTTAAGATTTTATTTATTTATTTGACAGATCACAAGTAAGCAGTGAGGCAGGGGGAAGCAGGCTCCCCACTGAGCAGACCACCTGATGTGGGGATCGATCCCAAGAACCTGAGATCATGACCTGAGCCGAAGGCACAGGTTTAACCCAGTGAGCCACCCAGGCGCCCCTTCAGACTGGCTTCTATCCCTTAGCAATATGCATCTCAGAGTCCTCCACGTCTTTTCAAGGCTTGGTAGCGCATTTGTATTTCTCACGGAATAATACTCTGTTGCATGGGTATCTGAGTTTCTCCATTCACCCACTGAAGGTCATGTTGGTTGGAAAGCCCCATTTTTTTAAACGTGGAAATGGAGACTCAAAGAGGTTACCGATTATCGAAGTTCCTGCAGCTAGAAAATGGTAGAGCCAGACCTCTGCTCCGTGGCCCGGGCTTTCCTGCTACATGACAGCTGCTTGAGGATGATTAGGGAAAATATGGGTTGGCATTGGGTAATAGTGTAAACTGAGGCACTTAGTGAAACCAGGTGTCTCATTTTTCTTCTTGTCTAGCTGTATTTTCGTTGTGTAAAATTTGTACTTCTGGAAGCACTAGCCCTAGCAGAGTCATAGGGCAACCCTGCAACTAAGAGCTTTGTGTATGTGCCCAAAAAGTACCTTTAAGGAAGACAGATACTCTGTGCCAGGCCCTGGGAAAACCAAGTGAAATCTCTTGGGAGCACTGGCCAGTAGATTACCACCTAAGGGAGTGTTTTCAGGAACCCTACATAGGATTTACATTATTTATTCTTTTTAGAGATTTTATTTATTTATTTGATAGAGAGAGACACAGAGAAAGAGGGAACACAAGCAGGGCGTGTGGGAGAGGGAGAAGCAGACCTCCGGCAGAGCAGGGAGCCCAATGAGGGGCTCCATCCCAGGTCCCGGGGTTCATGACCTTAGCAGAAGGCAGACACTTATCAACTGAGCCACCCAGGCACCCCATAGGATTTATTGACTGACTGTACAAATCAGTGCTCCGAATTCTACTACAGAGCATTTATTAATGATTTTGAACTCCTACTAAGGTTCTAGACCCCTGGGGAAGGAAGCACTCATGCTGTGCTGTGAGTAAGGCACTGGGAGCCAAGCAAGAAGGGGAGTGGTAGGGGTAAGAGGAGGGAACAAGAGCTGGATGAGGCTGGGTTCTGAGTCAGCTGCTGTTTCCTTCTCCTCAGACCACACCGCACTGTTGTAACATCCCGGTCTCCCGTGCTCTCACTCATGGAAGCAGGGCGATGGCTGGTTATAGTGAATTTGTGAAACCTAAGCCTTTAATCTCTGGGGTGAGCCACCCAGCACACTCCCAACCTTCTGTCTGCAGCCCATGTACCAGGAGGCCCGTCCTTGGGGTGCAGGTAGGAGAGAGGCCTGGCTATCTCTGTGTTCAGCATTAGAAAGTATCTTCCACACATAATGGCCACATTCTCTAATATCAGCTCCGCCAGGGAGCCAGGTGACATTTTGGTCTTTATTTGCTTTATGAGTTTATCTATTTCTAGTTGGTTCAGAACTAGCAAGAAGAAGAGAAGTAATATATTTGGGGTGCTCATTGAACCCCATTCGTGGGGAAATCAGAGATGACTTTATTCCTTTATAAATGTCCTTATTCATGGCTTTTGTGCAAGGACGCCTTGAACTTTGACGACCAGAGAGGAGGTGAGGAGGTAGAGGGTGGCAGGGGAGGCTGGAAGGCAGTCACCAAGAGTAATCAGAACTGCTATGGCCTCATCGAGCCCTTATGAGAAAAATACCTGTGAGGTGGATATTGTTATACCCATTTTATCGCTGAAAGGCAGTGTACAGAACCTGGACTGGGTCCTGATGGAAGAACCAAGTGGACTCAGAGACTTTGGAGGATCAGAGATTTAGTTAACACCAGTGGGCTCAGAGGAGAATGATCTCCAAAGGTCTCAGCCCCGAGCGCAGACAAAGGGGGTAATTTCCTCCCTTTCCCACATATTTGGTACTTTTGGCACACCTGAGAAGCAGGGCAGGAAGAAGAACCCGGAAGAGCCTGGGACAGGGGCTAGGACTCCTTTGCTGAGTCAGTCCCCCATCTTAGAGCACAGATTTTCCTTTATCAGCAGAGGGATCCTGCCTAAGGTCGCAGAACTAGTAAAGTGGCACATCTGATTCTAGGTCCAAAGCCCCTGCTTTGGCTGGCTCCAGGAGTTGCTATGTCTTCCTCCTCGATGTTCTGGCCATCTCCCTTCCTTTCCCATCCTGCTCCCGCTCTCCCTGCCTCATTTCCGGAATCGCCAGAGCCCCTCTCCACCGCTACGCTTCCACTGAGTCCACTTTGCGGACTTTAAAACCAGTCTTCCATTTTTTTTTTTTTAATTTTATTTATTTATTTGACAGATAGTGAGAGAGAACACAAGCAGGCAGAGCAGCAGGCAGAGGGAGAGGGAGAAGCAGGCCCCTTGCCAAGCAAGGAGCCCAACATGGGGTTTGATCCTAGGACCCTGGGATCATGACCTGAGCCGAAGGCAGTTGCCTAACCAACTGAGCCACCCAGGCGACCCAAAACCAGTCTTCCTAAAACTCGACTTCATCTATGCCTTCCCAGATCCCAGACTATGCTCATATGTTCTGTTCGCTCTTAAAATATGGCCATCCCTTGAAGACATAGGATGCTTACCCATAGCTTACTCATACCAGAGCCAAAATCTGACCTGGTATGAACCATTTATATAGAAGTCTATGTAAGTCAACTCACCCTTCTTTGGATAAGTGCACTAATTTTTTTCCCTCCTCCTATGATAGTTTTTTTAATCCACTCAATAATCCCAGTTCTTAATGTGGAATTATAAGCTGTTCCCCCATGGGAGCACTACATAACCTGCAATATTTATCTGTCCTTGAACTTCTCTGTCATCCCCTCAAGGGATATCACAGATGTATTCCCTGTATTCTGAGCCCAGCAGAGCACAGGGAAGAAAGAAATTGCCCCATAGGTGTCTGTTAGATGAATTAAATGAGCTCCCCTTTGCAGTATTAGGCCCTAGAGACCCAAGTTAATATGTGTCCCTGAAATACTTTTGAATAAATGAAAAAATAATTTTTTAATCACTTCAAATAGATAAATATTCATCTTGCCTCTTTCCTAAATACTTCACTCAAATCATGCAAATACGATGTGAGATTCTGTAGCTTTTTTTTTTTTTTTTCTTGGCAAGTGACTGCAATGGTTGTATTGAGACCTTCATTTCAGCCCAGCTCTGTTACTTACTAGCTGTGGGTTCTAGGGCAAATTACGTAAGCAGTCTGTGATTTGTTTCCTATCCGGGGATAAGAGTAGTAGGATTCTTGATCTTGTTCTTCTTGTTCTTCTTCTTGTTCTTGTTCTTCTTCTACTTCTTCTTTTTTTTTTTTTTTTTTTTTTTTTTTGGTGAAAACAAAGGGTTACTATAATAAAATATTTGGAATAAGGCCTAGCTCAGAGGGCACTCAATAAATATAAACTACTTTTTTTTTTAAAAAGATTTTATTTATTTATTTATTTGACAGAGATCACAAATAGGCAGAGAGGTAGGCAGAGAGAGGGGGGGATGCAGGTTCCCCACTGAGCAGAGAGCCCAATGCGGGGCTCGATCCCAGGACCCTGAGACCATGACCTGAGTGGAAGGCAGAGGCTTTAACCCACTGAGCCACCCAGGTGCCCCTAAACTACTATTTTTTTAAAAAGATTTATTTATTTATTTTAGAGAGAGAAAGAGAGAGAACATGAGTGAAGGGGCAGTGGGGGAAGGAGAGACTGAATCTCAAGCAGACTCCACAATGAGCATGGGGCCTGTCTTGGAACTGGATCTCACGACTCTGAAATCCTGACCTGAACTGAAACCAGGAGTTGGACCCTTAACCAGTTGTACCACCCAGGTGCTCCAATATAAGATACCAGCAGCAGCAGCAGCAGCATTGATAGAGCAATCAGGAACGTTATGGGTACTTTAGAGGTACAATATTTGTAAGACTGCAAGGGATAAGAAAGAGTTGGTCTTAGACTAGTGTTTTACGAGGTATCAACCTTTGAGATCCTTCTACCTTAACCATTATCTTTAGTTTTCAGAGACTTTTGGAAACTTGAAGTTTTTGCTCTGCTGTGGATGTTGTGATTTGGGGGACCAGTCTTCTATGAGCAGAATCACCTGCAGGTGATTTCTGAGCCCACGCTAAGCAGATAAGTGTGCATTGGAGAAACACGGGGATTAGCAATGGTAGTATAAAAAGGAAAACAGTAGAGCCATAGGCAGCCACTGGAACTTAGCGTCAGGTGGAGAAATGCAGTACTCTGGCTAAGCAACGTTTAGTTCTTCAAGCAGGAGATGGGACACCAGAGAGGTAAGAAGAGCAATCTCCAGGTCTCTAAGAGGAAAAAATGAACAACTTGGAAAGTTGATACTGACATCCCTCCCTTTCATAAAAGATTTTTAAAAGGAAGACTTTTGCTGATTAACTTCTAGGCAGTCATCGTTTGCCCTGAAGATGCATCTGTGCCTGTAGTTTTCAGGGAATTATGCTGCTGGCCGAGAAATGGGAGTGAGGCCCACACGTGTGGCAGATGCAGCCAGGATTAGGAGTGTGGTAAGAGCCTAGCTCTGGGCCAACACAAAACAGAAGCCTTAGACTGTACACTTATTAAAAAAAATTTGTTTATTGGGCGCCTGTGTAGCTCAGTTGGTTAGGATACTGCCTTTGGCTCAAGTCATGATCCTGGAGTCCTGAGATAGAGTCCGACTTCAGGCTCCCTGCTCAGCGGGGAGTCTGCTTCTCCCTCTCCCTCTGATACCCCCCCATCTTGTGCTTTCTCTCTCTCATTCTCTCAAAAAATAATTATTCTTTTTTGTTTATTTGAGAGAGAGAGAGAGAAAGAGAGTGTGTGATGGGGAGGGGAAGAGGGAGAGGGAGAGAGAAACTCAAGAAGACTCCCCGCTGAGTGCAGAGCCCCACACTGGGCTCCATCCCATGACCCCAAGACCAGACCTGAGCTGAAACCAAAAGTCAGTCGCCTAACCAACGGTGCCACCCAGATGCCTCATAGAACCCATGCCTTTAACCCATGCCTTCACATCTAAGAATTCTTTCTGAAAATATATTTGGGTCAATGGGCAAAACTCAAATGTAAAAGGCATTTTACTGTGGCAAATCACACCACCACAAATCTCATAGCAATTTAAATGAAATAACTTAAATATCCCACAAGAGAGGATTGATTCGAGATAATTTTTGGGACATCTGTCAATTGAATGCTATAGCCATTTATTGTCAACAAACTGAGGGTTGCTGGGGGGAGGGGTTTCGGAGAGGGGGGTGGGGTTATGGACATTGGGGAGGGTATGTGCTATGGTGAGTGCTGTGAAGTGTGTAAACCTGGCGATTCACAGACCTGTACTCCTGGGGATAAAAATACATTATATGTTTATAAAAAATTTTTAAAAATAAAATAAAAAATTAAAAAAACACACACAATATTTTCCATGTATATTTATTGACATAGGGAGATGCTTATGGTATACTGTCAAGGAATAAAACAATATGTAAATGTTGATCCTGCTGTAAACAAATGGAATATAGGTGTGCATATAATTACCTGGGAGAGTATTTGCCAAAATGCTAATAAACAATCATCTCTGGATGTATTCAGATACATTTTTAAAATATTTGTCTTTATTTTTAAAATTCCCTATGAGTATTTAATTTATGATAAAAGTAAAGAACATAAACAGATGATCTGGTCAGCAGCTGAGGCAGAATGCTTGGCCTTCTATGGAGAGGCAGACGTAGGATGGAAGAGGCAGCTCTTCTGGTCTCAGACCTAGAGGAGAGCACACACAGTACCTAAGACAATTCTCCTTTACAAAGAGTAGTTAGGCTTTTTTACTGTAACTGTGCTTCATGTGCCATGTTCGTCATCAAATTGGTAAAAATTTAGCCATTTAAAATACATCTGTGGGCTGCCTGGCTGGCTCAGTTAGTAGAGCATGCAACTCTTGGTCTTGGGGTTGTATGTTTAAGCCCCATGTTGGGTCTAGAGAATATTTAAAAATAAAATCTTAGGGATGCCTGGGTGGCTCAGTTGGTTAAGCCGCTGCCTTCAGCTCAGGTCATGATCCCAGGGACCTAGGATGAAGTCCCGCATCGGGCTCCTTGCTGAGCAAGGAGCCTGCTTCTCTTGTTGCCTCTTCCTGCCACTCTGCCTGCTGTATGTACGCTCTCTCTCACTGACAAATAAATTAATAAATAAAATCTTTAAACATAAATAAATAAAATAAATACTCAGGAGTGCCTGGGTGGCTTAGTCAATTGAGCCTCTGACTCTTGATTTGGCTTAGTAGTAATCTCAGGGTCATGGGATGAAACCCCATGTGGGCTCTGCATTCATTGTGGAGTCTGCTTGTCCCTCCCTCCCCCATCCTGTTCTCTCTCTCTCTCTCTCTGAAATAAATGAATGAATAAAATCTTTAAAAAATTAAAAATAAAATAAACTTAATTATGTCCAATGAATAAATAGGCAAAGTAGTCAGAATAATATGTTAACCTATCTCTCTCACTAGATGATGGACATGGCTCCTGTTTGTTAGTTTGCAAACTACTGTAAGTCCTTACAGAGGTGATCATCCCTCAGTGGGCACCTTATATTTGCCACTGAAAAAGAAAAAAAAAAATCCTAGAATTAATTAGTTATTCAACAGATGCTCTTTGATCGTTCAACTGAATTATATCCTTAATATTGAGAATTCAAATCCTTGGCATAGGCTTATCTCTTTATCGAGATAGATCCATTTCAATTCTATAGTTAATGGAATAAAGTCTATTCATAGTTAAGAAAATAAATCTTACTTACATTTGATAAGTCATTTCAGTCACCATGGTAGAAGAAAATTTGACACCATGTGAAAATTATCCATTATGGCAAAATAGGGAAAGTAGCTGAGAATTACATTCTTGGGGATACCTTTGTCTAGGTTTTCATATTGCAAGTTTTTTCTTTATTTCCTTTTTCTCTCTTAAAAAGTTCAGTACTTAAAAAAAAAAAAAAGATGAGCCCTAACTATTTTTTTTTTAATTTAAAGATTTTATTTATTTATCTGAGAGAGAGAGAGAGAGAGCACACAGTAAGAGAGAGAGAGAAAGAGTAGGAGTGGAGGAAGGGGCAGAGGGAGAGAAAAGAAGCAGACTCGCCACCGAGCAGGGAGCTGGAAGTGGGACTCAAAACCAGGACTGTGAGATCATGACCTGAGCTGAATACAGACACTTAACTGACTGAGCCACACAGGCACGCTGAGCCCTAAACTATGTCTAATTTCCTGAATTGTGAACTATTATTAAAAGTTGCCCTCTGGAGATCCCCATAGGAATATCTCATAGTCACTGTAGGCCCCAAACTGAACTCAACATATTCCTCAGGAATCTAGCTTTTCATCTTCGATTTCTTAACATAAGAATGTGCAATATCTCTTCAGTTGCCTGGTCCAGAAATTTAGAATTGTCCTCCATCCCTCAGGCTTTTTCCATAGATTCCTCCATTGAATAAGTCTCAAAGTCCTAAGTAACTCGATTCCATCCCCTTTTCTCTATTCCTACTGCCATTCATTGATGATGAACAAATGCTGATGAAACACCTACCATGTTCCAGGGACTGTGCTCAGCCCTGAGGTTACAGCGGTGGACAAACCAGATGCAGTCTCTGTCCTCAAGGAGCTGATCCTCTAGTGGGAGGGACAGATGATAAACAAGGCTATCTTAAGTAACTGTTTCAGAGATTGGTAAGGGCAATGAAGATGAAGCAGAGTGTTATGGGAAGGCAGTGTGTTAGATAGGACGGTAAGACATGGCCTTTTTTGTGGAGTGAAAAAGCTGAGGAAAACTCAAAGGATGTGAAGGGTGAGCCCTCTGAAGATCTAGGTGTGGAGATGCTATGGCAGAGGGAAAAGACAATGCAAGTACCCGCAGTGCTAGAAAGTTTAGTGTGTTCGAGAAGGCTGGTGTCTGGAATGGAGTGAGTAGGCAGGAAATGATGAGGTTGAAGAACATGCAGGGACCAGGTGTCCAAGGGGAGGTCTAGCTTTTACAAGGAGTTGGGATTTTTTCTTATCATGTGACGGGAAGCTCTTAAGAGGTCTTGAGGAAGGGGGTGACATCATTTGATTTACATTTATGAAAGTCACTGTAGTGTAGTGTGGAGAAGATTGCTGGAAGGCAAGAGAAGCCAGAAGATCACTGGGATGTTACAGAAATCCAAGCAAAAGGTGAAGGTGCTGGTAGCTGTGGCGGTAGAGGAAATTTACCAGATTCAGGGGTGGTTTAAAGATAAATCCAGGAGGACTCGTAGATGTATGGAGGGGATAGTAGTGAGGAAAAGAAAGCAATCAGAATGATACCTAGGTATTTAGCCTAAGCCAGATGCCTCAATATAATTTATTAAATGGCTCATCTTTTGTCGTCAGGGAAAAAATCACCTTTCTTATGTATTAAAAATTTGGATCTATTTGTGGATTTTCTGTTATGTTTCTTTAATCTATCTATTCCTGACCACTCTCCTCTAATTCCTAATTAAAAATTAATTAAAATTAGGTCACATGAGTGGCTCAGTTTGTTAAGCATCCAGCTCTTGATTTTAGCTCAGGTCATGATCTCAGGATTGTGAGATTGAGCCCTGCATCAGGCTCTGTGCTCAGCGCGGGGTCTGCTTGAGATTCTCTCCCTCTGCCTTTCACCCCACACTCACACTTTCTCTCTCTCTAAATAAACAAATAAATTTCTTAAAAATTAATTAAAATTATTAATGTGTCATATAATAGGTTATAATAAATTAAAATATAGTAAAATTAATTTTGTAATCATTCTTACACTTTCAGCTCTGGTTTAGTTTTTCTCAGATGCTAATTCTACAAATAAATTTTAGAATCACTTTTATCAAGTTTCCCAAAAAAAGACATGCTAGGAATTTGATTATTTCTTGTATTTTATTTATAGCTTCATTTAGTCTATAATAACATTTAAAAATATTGTTTGTCTTTCCACATTCTCAATGACCTTCTGTAAAATTTCCTTAATATAAATCATACACATTTCTTGTTATTTGTTCATTTGTTAATGGGAAACTACTTAATCTGTTATGCTTTCTAACTAGTTATTGCAGGCAAGTAAGAAAGTTATTACTTTTATGGATTAGTATTTTAACCAGATAATCTACTGAATTCTCCTATGTTTCTAATAGTTTTTCAGTTGATTTGTTTGGGTTTTTCAAGACTATAATCTTTATAATCTGCAAATAATGATACTTCTGCCTCTTCCTACCCAATATTTATGCTTCTTATCTCATTCTCTCATCTAATTACATTGGTAAGCACTTCAAGAACAATCATTAAACAGTTGTGGTGATAACAAGTACCCTTGTCTTGTTCCTGACTTTAATGAGACTACTTCTAGGTTTTCATCAGCAAGTGTTAATGCTGGCTGTTAGTTTGTGATGCATAGGATATGTACAAGTAGCTTTTTTTTTTTTTTTAAAGATTTTATTTATTTATTTTGACACAGAGAGAGAGAGATCACAAGTAGGCAGAGAGGCAGGAAGAGAGAGAGAGAGAGAGAGAGAGGGGAAGCAGGCTCCCTGCTGAGCAGAGAGCCCAATGCAGGGCTCCATCCCAGGACCCTGAGACCATGACCCGAGCTGAAGGCAGAGGCTTTAACCCCCTGAGCCACCCAGATGCCCCTATAAGTAACTTTTTAAATATATGGCCTAAAAGTTTTGCTCTGTTACTACAATATTAAGATCTTTTAAAAAGTTAAGTGTGGGGGCTTCTGGGTGGCTCAGTTGGTTAAGCATCTGACTCTTGATTTTGGCTCAGGTCATGGTCTCAGGATCCTGGGATCAAGCCCCGTGTCAGGCTCCATGCTCAGCAAGGAGTCTGCTTGAGGACTCTCTCTCCACTTTTCCCACAGTCCCTCCCCCTGCTCACACTTTCTCTCTCTTGCAAATAAATAAATACACATTTAAAGGAAAAAGTCAAGTGTTTTGGGGGCAAGGGAAGCAAATATTGAAATAATCCTGTGGTTTTAATTCTCCGACTTATTTTTATGATAAGGTTTTTTAATAGATTTTGTATTAGCGAGCTATCTTTAGAAGTCCAGAATTATACCCATTTGATTACGGTATGTTCTTATTTTATTCTGCTATTTATATAATGGAATATACCAATGTTTTACTTGGCATCTTGGATCTTATTCCCAAATGAGATTAGTCTGTAGTTTTCTTTTCTTTGCCATTTTTGCCATCCTTTGCTGTCATTGGCTTTGTGAGAAAAATTCTTCCCTTAAACTGATACGATTAAATGACAACTGTTCTATCAATGCATGGAAAGCTGTCTGGTTCTGGCCTTTGAGTAGTACATTCTTGACCACATTGTAACAGTTATATAGGTTAGCTATTCCACCTCCCCTTTCCTTAAAGTAATATGTACACCCAATCTAGGGCTTGAACTCTTGACTCTGAGATCAAGAGTTGCATGCTCCACTGACTGAACCAGCCAGGTACTCCTACTATCATTTATTAAAAAACAAAGTCTATGATTTTGTAGATTAACCTATTTTTATTTTTATTTTTTTAAAGACTTTATTTATTTATTTGACAGAGAGAGATCACAATTAGGCAGAGAGGCAGGCAGAGAGAGAGAGGGGGAAGCAGGCTCCAAGCTGAGCAGAGAGCCCGATGCGGGGCTCTATCCCAGGACCCCAGGACCCCAGGATCATGACCTGAGCTGAGGGCAGAAGCGTTATCCCACTGATCCACCCAGGTGCCCCGGTAGATTAACCTATTTTTAAAAAATGGTTCATGTTACCCAGGCTTTCAAATTTATTAGCACAAGATTATAAGTATTTAGTATTCTACATAAAGTTGGGTTTTGCTTTCTTTAGATTATATTTTTTTGGGGTGTTCATACCATTTACATTTATTGTTATAACATATGTTTGGCCTTATGTCAGTCTTCATATTATATGTTTTATGAGTTTAATGCTTTCTTTCTGGGATTTTTGTTTTTGTTTTGGTTTTGGTTTTGGTTACTGTCTTTTGTAATAGTAGAGATTGTTTGTCTAGAAGACTAAACATCCTAACATCCAAACTTCAGAAATGTTCTACAAGTCTGCATTGTCATGGTAGCCCAAACTGAAAAACATATGCAAGATAGAGAGCCTATAGTGGATGAAAATTAGCTTCTAAGTTGTTTCAGACTATAAAATATTTCATAAATTTCAGGAAAAAATAGGGGTTTGTTACTAAGAAGGAAATACTCTGTATGTACATGCTAAGAGAGAAATTTGGGAAAGAAAAGATTAGTAAGCAAGCAGACATCTCTTTCCAAGAGAATTTGCTGCTTCATCATTCTCTTTTCTGCTTTGTAAAAGTTGTTGCAGTATATTCTGATAACTAGTGATTTTGCCTCTATGTGAAAATCAACCAGGATTTCTTGGTGAATATGATTTTATGTATTCATATTCTTTCATGATGTTCCAACTTCCTCTTCATTTTTAAGGAAATGGGTGTGCATTTTACAAAAAAATTAAGTAAGAGGCATTCATTGTGTTTATATTACTAAATAGTTAGGATTTTTGCATAATTCTAGCTTTTCTGTTTTCAGGTAAGCCTTGGTGTTTGAAACTGATACAAAATGATGAGAAACAATCCAATATTCCATTGTTTCACATGATACATTTACATTACTTACAATAAAAGGAGATATTCAAAACATACACTTTCTTTTCTTTTTTTTTTTTTTAAAGATTTCATTCATTTATTTGACAGACAGAGATCACAAGCAGGCAGAGAGGCAGGCAGAGAGAGAGGAAGGGAAGCAGGCTCCCCGCTGAGCAGAGAGCCCAATACAGGTTCCATCCCAGGACCCTGAGATCATGACTTGAGCCAAAGGCAGAGCTTTAACCCACTGAGCCACCCAGGCACCCCCAAAACATACGTTTTCTTAAACTTGTCTTATATTAAACACCATCTTTATATACTAAAATTTCTTCTTTGCTTACTCAAATCTTTTGGAATTTCAATACATAAAATATCATTAATCCGGAACAGGTTAAGTCTTGGACATTCTGGATAAAATATCTTCTGCTATACTCTGTGTTTCTACCTCCCAACCCACATCCTCCACCACCAGCCTTGCCAGCCTTGTATTATTAAAGATATATGTTTTTCATTCTAGTGAATTTCATAACTTTAAATAATATACATATGTGCATTTCTCAATTATCAATTTCAAAAATTAAAATTTCTATTAACTCCTTGTTGAAAATGAAGAGATTTTCTCAGTTTATGTTCTTTGGCTTCTTTTGCTCTCTAGCCTCCTATTTTCATTAAAAGGTGTAGAATACTGAATCCATTATACTATTTTTAAAATATCATTTAGCTTATATACAAAGAATTTTAAGATGAACTATATACTTTTTATTACATAAATGTAATAAGCCTCATTGTTTAGATATAATTGAATGTTTAAATTTATTTATTTATTTATGAATACTTCATCCTCCCCCCTTCTTAAGTAAACCCTACCCTCAACGTGGGGTTGAACTCATGACCCCAAGATCAAGATCACATGCTCTACCAACCGAACTGGCCAGATGCCCCTAAATTTATGGTATTTACCCAGGCCATTATACAGCCAAATTTCTCCATCTCTGAGTTATTTATTTTGACTTACATTTTGATTAATCAGATTATAATATCAAATAGATTCTTCAGGAAGGAACTGTGGGTAGAATCTCTCGAGTTTTTTCGTATTTGAGAATATTGTTTGTCTTTACTTGTAGAAAACAATTTGGGCCATATGATATTCCTCTTAAAATTTTCCAATAATTTCTCCCCTGTCTACTGGTTTTAAATGTTGCCATGGACCAGTCTGAGTTCAGCCTACTATTTCCCTCCTTTGATTTACTTCATCTGCCTGCATGCTAGAAAGATTCTTTCTCTATCCACAAAATGCAGTAATTTCAGCAGGAAATGTCTTGGATTAATTATGTTCATTGTATTTATCTGAAGATTTAGATCTTCTGTAATTTCAGAAAATTTTTCTTCTATTGTATCTTTAAATATCTGTTCTTTTCTGTCCTTCAGAGAATAGTTATCTAGATTTTGTAACTAGATTGGCTATCTTCCATATCTGCTAACTTCTGTGTAGCAACTTTAATTTTTATTCCTTTTCCTTTTCATTTTGTGTGATTTTTCTTCATTCTATCCACCAGATCATTGGCTCAGTTTTCTGCACAGCCAATTTTACTTCTTGGTGTTTCTAAATAATTTATTATTTCTTTTCTTTTCTTTCTTTCTCCCCCCCCCCAAAGATTTTATTTACCTTCTTAAGAGACAGAGAAATCATGAGCTGGGGGAGGGACAGAGGGAGAGTGACAAGCAGACTCCATGCTAAGCATGGAACCAGACTTGGGGCTCAATCCCAGGACCCTGAGATCACAATGTGAGCCACAGATAGACTCATAACGGACTGAGCTGCCCAGGTGCCCCTCATTTATTATTTCTGCAATGAAATTATTTTTTCTCTTTATCTTTGCCAAGTTCCTTTACATTTCATGTTTTTTTCAGCCTCTTACCTTTAATAATCATCTCTCATAGTGTCCAAAACTCCTTAATCATATCTAAGTATGGAACATATATTTTATCAAATTTTCTCCTGCTTCTCACTGCTCTTTCAAATGTGTCTTTTCTTATATGTCTTTATATGTCTCTTCTCTATGTCTCTCTCCTTCCTTCCTTCCTTTTTCCCCCTTCCTCCCACCCTTCCTCCTGCTCTTTCTTTCTTCCTTCCTTTAATAAAAACTCTCCAAATGTGCTTCCTTGGCCACATATATAGGTGTGGCTGAGAGCATCCTCCTGATCCTTGCTTTCTTCCACCCCTGCTCTCTCCACACCTGCTAGCTCCCACACAGGCCTCCTCTGAATCATAGAGGCCAAGCGGTTCCATCCCTTGAAAGGAAGGATCTTCCTTTCCTCCTTTTCAAGGCTTTCAACAGCACAACTTCCTAGATTCCAAATCACTGTTTAGTGCCACAGTTCTTCGAATTCATAAGCATCAGATTGTGTCCCAAAATAAGAGTATGGTACTGTGTTGGCATGAGTTTCTAACATTCACTGTACATTGATTTTAGGCAGCTGTGCTGCCTGAAAGCTGCACAGCTCTGAGGATCCAAGGCTTGGGTTGACTCTGGAGAGCAGGTCACCCCAACTCCTCCCATGTGCTGAGTTTCCTCTTAGGAGCCCCTCTGTCCTTACAACATGGCCTTAGTCAGACACTCTGCTTTATTGGATGTATCATAATACTTCTGAAACTCTGGTGGGGAGGAAAGGTTTGCCGCAATCCTATTATTTTTCTTTGATGGGGCTGCTCTGACTCTACCTGAACTTGAGTGGCATCCATGGCCCCAATTCTCATAATGTTGAAAGGTCAAGAATAACTAACTCCACACATTCACTTTATGCTTAAGATCCTGGCAAGTTTCCCATTTTTACCCAATGTGGAATGTTGCACATTCCAGCAGAAGGTGGGATGCAAATGGTCTTTGCTCCTGGACTCGTTTAGCCCTGTGGGCCTGAGCAGAAAGTGCTAATGCCACATAATGTGGCTCTTACACAGCCTGTCTAGTGGGTGATACACTTTCTCAAGACCTGCTGGTTCCCTATCCCTTTAGCTTCCTCCTTTCAAGGACCCAAAGTCCAGATTTATTCATGCAATAAAGAGAACATAAATGCATATTAAGCTCTACAATGGGCTAGGAGTTATTGAAGGTTCTGGCCATATACTTGTGAATAAGAAATAAGTTCCTGCCCTCAGAGAGGAATTGTTCCTCATCCTGCCATTCATGCAGAGAGTTTGCATTCTCGTGGTTTGTATACAGATTCAGATATGAGGGGCACCTGGGTGGCTCAGTCTGTGAAATGTCTGCCTTTGGCTCAGGTGATGGTCCCATGGTCCTGGAGTCAAGCCTCGAATAGAGCCTACTTCTCCCTCTCCCTCTGCCTGCCACTCTGCCTACTTGTGTTCTCTCTCTGTGTGTGTCAAATAAATAAATAAAATCTTAAAATAAAATAAAATAAAAAGAAATTCAAAGATGGTGCCTCCTCAAATAGAAACAAATATCAGGAATCTGAATTCTTGCCGTACACGTTCATTTTTGTTTTCCAGGCATAAACTCCCCTCTCTTTATTATTTTAAAAAATTATTTATTTATTTATTCATTTTAAGTAATCTCTATACCCAACGTGGGGCTCGAACTCACAACCCTGAGAACAAGAGTCACTCTACCAGCTGAGCCAGCCAGCCACCCCAAACTCTCTTCCCTTTAATAAATGGATTTAAAATATATTTTCTGACGTGAATTCATACAAGAGAAAGTTCTGGAAATGCTGCCTGGGCCTGCAGGGTAAGGTAAGCATTAGCATCTCCCTTTGAGGTTTCATTTCAACACCCCACAGGTCCATTTGCAACCTGTACTTTGAATCTGATTAGTTGCATAATAACTCTTTACATTTTCATGCGGTGTGGCACCTTTCTTTGGATGAGCTTAAAGTGTTTTACAGCTATTATCCTATTAACCCTCACCCTAGGGAGTGTTGGGGGTGCATGGAATATGTTATTATCTTTATTTTATAGGAAGGACAGGATGGCACAAGAAGTCAAGGAATTTGAGCAACAGCACACGTGAACTTGGGTGGAACCAGGGACAGAAACAGGTTTCACAAACAGGCTTTTGCGGCTCTGGCATAAATCTCTGCTTCCTTCCATTGGAAAGAACCAAATGGCCTTAGTGGTGATACCGAAGGTCTGATCGTTTGCCCCAAAGGAGGGGTTAAATGTATCCTGGGAGGAAGGAGCTGTTGATTCATCTAGGATGAGTAGGAGCTGCTCAATAAACTTCTGCAAGCGATATGCGTATGTATGTCACATCTACTCTACTATGTGGTGTCATGCAGGCAAATGCTATAGGAGAAATCCAGGAAGCATTCTGCTTGGCACGGAAGGGCTACTAAATACTATTTGTTGAAGGAAGGAAGGAAGAAAAATGGGAAGAAAGAAGGAAAGGTAAGATGTCATTCCCATCTTCAAGGAGCTTATAATTAGAGAGGGAGAAACACTACAAACTAATATAAAGAACAATTTTATACTGAACTAGGCAGTATTGTCCATCCGTGCAAAAGCAGAGCAGAGAGGGAAGGAACCACTGTGGCCTGGAGCCATCAGAGAAATCTTCCTGCAACAGACAGAATTTGAAGATGCCTTGGAGGAGGGAGGGATTCTGGCTGGATGAAGAGGGGGAGGGAGACGAATTTGGGAAGTGCAAGGGCCTGACATCGAGGTTGATGGTAGAGAGCATACGGAGGAAAGAGTGCTTTTAAAAAATGTATTTTTAAAGGAAGAAGTAGGTCTTGTGAGTCTGGAAAGAGGGAGTGTTTCTTTCATTAGGTATGTCGAGGGGCCCTCAAGGTACTGGAAGATAAAGTGGAAGAATCAGCGCAAACTCCTGGATTCTGAGGTTGAAAGCATGCCGTTGTTGAGAAAGAAAGGCTGCATTTTGGAGCATCATGAATTTTTTTCAGTCTGTAATAATTTCAGGAACTCGTCTCAGCACATTTATTTTGAAACTTTGCGGAGGCCGTAAGCTTCTTGGAGTGTTTGTTTCTCCCTTAAAGATGAGACTTAACTCACTATTATTCTCTGTTGTCATTGAAATGGTGTTCCTCTGTTTTTTTTTTTTTTAAACTGTTTGTGTATTTTTTACTTAGTTTCAGTTAGTGAAATATGTATGTCTTTATCATTATTGTTCCGGTATTATTTCTACTATTATTCGGTTCTAATTGCACTAGTGTATCCATCCATCATCCTAATCTCTGCTCCACATTTATTCTTTAACATGGTCCACAGCTGGTAGAGCTCCCTGGCAACTTCCTTCTTCTGGTCTGGGTTGAACAATTAGAATTACACGTTTTGAAAATAGTTATTACCGTCTTTTGGCATTTTCGATATCTTCAGGGATCACCACTCTTGTTTCATTTAGGGTTCTTTCTTCCTCCACAGAACAGGGAAGGTGAAAAGCTTTAGAAACAGAAATCTCTTCTATTCCCAAATAACGTTGGCCTCTGGCTAGAAGTAGATAATCAAAATAAGGAAAAAAAAAAAAAAAGCCTAACTCAACATTATAAGAAATGTGTATCAACCCATGTAGGAGACTTTGTGGTCTTAAAAGGTGATTGCCTTTATCTGGAGGTCTGAAGAAGGCGAGAGAGAGTGTGGCGGGAGTCCGATGGGTTCGGCAGACTCTCCGCAGGGTGGCCGGTAGGAAGTATTCATATGCACCAGTGCAGAAGAATAAGATCTGTAGCTTTGCAGCCCAGGCCCAGGTATGATTGGTGGCCCACAGCGTAAGGGCAAGCACAAGAGCAAGAACCCCAGTTTTCTACGTTTTCAGCATCCCAAACCAACAGCAGCAGCGGGGAGATATGTGGAACAGACTGGCAGAATTTTCTGAAATGCATTCCCCGTTCATTACTTTTCCATCGAATGGAGAGCCTGGCTGAGAACGAGGTTCACATCCAATTCCTAGTTCTCTTTCTCTCTTTGAATGTTCCAGTTTAATTCGGGCGCATGCATTATCAAAGATCTGTTTTAATTACAGCCATTGTTAAGGTAGTTAATCAGTTGTCGTCTCTCACCAGCCAAAATCCTATATTGCTGAATTTTCGTACAATCAAAGATACAATAAATATAAAAGGAATTCTTGTATATCAGCGCGGGGGTGGGGGGAAATGCATACAAACTTCTTTGCTCACTGATGCAACCAAAACACCCAGGAGTTATTATAATGTGCATTCCCCTGACACAGACTTTTATTTCATGCAAATGACTGTGATTAAGATTCAAATACTTTTTTTTTCCATTTTCACACATTACTTAATCAATGTGAAGTACTGTGTAAAAATTGCATCTCTTCATAACAGTGATTTTGACCAAGTCAAGTGTTGCTCCTAGAATTATAATCCAGACTTGTGATTCAATTATCATTTGGAGACTTTCTAAATTCAAATTAAGTTCACTCTTTCCTCCTCCTCCCAACACTGTAAACTTAGTATCAGTATAGATCATTTGTAAGGTGTGACCAAAATAACTTTCCATTGCAAGAAAATACACAATGTGATGTGTAAATTTCCCCTTACTTGCAAAAAAAAAGGGGAAAAAAAGGATTGTAGTCAATAGTGACTAGACATTAAAATGTATGAAATTCACAAAGTACAGTCAATTTATATTACACTTACATTTAGACTGGATAATACTGACACTCTCCAACATACATATCTATTTTAACTTAACTTGGAACACTTGTACAAACCACTATTTAAAAAGTTAAAAAGAACCCATGGAATACATAAAGTTTTGCATCTCTATGTGATGATTTAACCTTTGGACATTCAAAAGCACATTTTTGCAGGACTCAACAAGGAATGCATAAAATAAAGTAGGATTTCAGAAGCCAACTATGTACCTCTTATACAACTGTACAACATTGATCTATTTACAGTTTACTGCACTCAAGCCAGAGGCTGACTTTTGTTTTGTTATTGTCTGACTATCTCTTTCTTGCTCATCTTGCATTTCATTTATATTCGAAAAAGTAGATTTTGCCAGTGACTGGGTTTGGGTTATTACCATGTACTGTCCACATCCATTTTTAAAAAATATATTCCATACCCTAAATTTCTTGACCTTCTGGGATGAAAATAAAATCTAACATTGTTTTCCTTCTTCTACCAAAAATTTCTCCTTTTGTGTCCAATCGCAAGAAGCAGACAGACACTCATCTTTTATTCTCCATGGTTCCTAGAACACAATGCTATCTCTATACTAGAGCTGAATCTGTTGCATTTGAATGTTTTTTTTTTCTTTCTTTGAGAGAAGAATTTGCATTTGATGGGGTTTGATCCAAACATATTTGAATCTGGATATTCTTTTTGGAAGTTGTTCCTTGAACATTCTTATGGAGATATGCCACCTTTTCTGCCAGAAAAGGTGGAGAGACATTGGCAGTTAATTCATATGAGGTACCAACTTGACCAGTTGGAACCAAAAGTCTAGTCATGAATTTACTAGAAGACTAGGAAACCTCTGTGAGGTTGAAGAGTCTGTAGAGGTGGAAGTGTCACGATCTGCCTAAGAAGCCATGGTCATGTTCTACAGGAATAAAGTAGCCAGCCATGTTGGGGTCTTTTGAAGCCAGAACTAGATCATTTGAAGTCAGGGCAGACACAGAGACCCACAGAGACAGCTTCTCTCTATTCTGATCCCATCCAGGGAGTTGTGTGGAGGCTTTCTGATAAAGCTTTGGGGGAGAAATGAGATTGGATCAGAGACACTGGCTGGTCCCTCTCCCACAGTAATAGAATGGCTGTAGTTCCCAGTGTGGCCCTTTGCATAGCCTTTGTAGCTACTTTAGTGGATCCATGACTAAATTCTGGCCAACAGAATAGAAGAGTAGAGGTCCAGAATTCCTTATCCCAAATAAGGAATAACTTGGGGCTACATATGGCTTGGAATTCCGATTTTTTTTTTTCTTTCAGATTTTGAAGGTAATATGATGCATATACTGCTTATTAGGGAATATCTCCCTTGGAGTCCAGGGCAGCTGCCATTTGCAGCAAAGCATAGTAATATTCACTGTGAGCAGGATAAATAAAGACCGTGGTCTGGCGGAGATGCAGGCTGGCTGAGTCTGAGAACCCAGGGGAGGGTCCCATAGGACCAGCCAAAAGGGTCCTTGGCTTTACATGGGATAGAAATCCAATGGGAGCCAGAAAAAGTGAAATCAGTTAATTGAATAGTATAAGCGACAGGTAGAGAAGAGCAGACAGAGTGTCTGGGAGACTCAGAAAAGAAAGGAGAATGAGTCTTGTCTGGACCTGGGGCTGAGGGTTTGTATTAGAAAAGGGTCTAAGGTATGCAGTCCTCTGGGAACCCAGGGTAGGGTCCAATCAAAGGCAAGAGTCAGGTGAATCACAGGTGTTATTCCGTACATTACCAAAGGCGGGGGTATTGAGGCCACCGTCTGCGGAGGCTTGTTTGAAGCTAGTGTCCTGGAACATATTTGAGATCCGACCTGTTATCAGGGGTTTGGGGCCCAGGACAAAGCTCAGAGAATGATTAGCTTTCTTGCTTCCTCTCTGAATTGGGAACATAGCTTCTTTGGCATATTTGGAGGCAAAAATATGGGTCATGAGGAAATGGGGCCTCAGAGAAAAACAGCAGAGATAGAGCCGTTCTACAATGGCGTCCCTTCAATGGCAAGTCAGGTCAGATTTGGTCCTCAAATGAAATTTTGTCGAAAACCTTGACAAGAATTTTGGTGTCTAGACCTTTTTGGATCCCAAAATTATGGATCATGTGGCAGCTTCTTGAAAACTATAGAGACAGCTGACAAATATCCTTCAATCCTTCCTCTTTTCTTCCGACATCCTGCCTCCTGGAATGTGAGGCTTCCTTTGACCATGACAACTGTGGTTTTAATGATAATATACCCCTATTTATTACTTTCCTCAAAGAGCTATTATTTTTAAATATTTAAAAATGTGAATATTTTTGTTTGGCTGCATAACTTAATATTGGACACACTTTATGTGCAACACACTATACTAAGTATCTCATTTTAATTCTGTGATCAATTCCATTTTACAGATAAAAAACTGAATAGAAAAGTTTATATAACTCAGTCCAGGCCCATATTCTGTAAGTGGCAAAGGTAGGCTTTGAAAATAAGAAGTCCATATGGTCTCTGTCCATATAAAAAACTTTTGGAGACTCATTGGTCAAGTTGCCTATTTCCCTGTGGTCCTGGAATTGCATTTTCTGGATGGCTTGTTGAGACATTGTGCTTTTGTTCCTACACCATTTTAGTTTGGAAAGTTTTAACTTGCAATTGGCCAGCTTTCTAACCATGCCAACAGAGGACAACCCCAAAAAGAGAAGGGTAAAGCTAAAAGCCTATTGCTTTCTATGATCCCACTAACACTCATAACCACAACCACATGATGATGTAAAGCACTGGTCAGAAAGGTTTTATGATTATTTTATAGCCATACCTCCGAGCCAAATTAAGAGTGAATCTAAATTTGGGGAACCAGTTAACCTGTCATCTTGGCCATATTTTCTGGATCACATCTATTTCTCATATGAGGCACCACACTACTTAATGTGGCAGGTGACTTCTTCTTGTGAATACCCGAGTGCCAAAAGAAAGCACAGTCTAATCCGAAATTTCAGAAGTTATAGATGTCATATTCACAGCAACTGTCATTACATTATTGGCATTTCTGGCACAATTACCCTGGAAGCTATGGGGAGAAAATTTAACCATAGGAAAGGGTAGTGCTAATGGAATTGGTTTTGACTCCAGAGAGATGTGTGTATGACTAAGCCATTCTCAGATGCTAATCTTTGGTCTCAACTCATTCAAGTAGTTGGATCTCAAGTCTTAGTGTAGCAAAAATGGTAACATATTAAGTTGTTAAATCTGGGTGATGAACACGTGAATGCTCATTATACTATTTTCCCTACTTTGCGTAAGTTTGACAATTTCATAATAAAATGTCAGAAGACAAGGGAGAAGTCCATCCAAATGCTAACTTTAAAAATCACCTTCCCGGGGGGTGCCTGGGTGGCTCAAGGGCGCCTGGGTGGCTCAGTGGGTTAAAGCCTCTGCCTTCAGCTCAGGTCATGATCCCAGGGTCCTGGGATTGAGACCCTCTTTAGGCTCTCTGCTCAGTGGAGAGCCTGCTTCCCCCTTTCTCTCTCTCTCTGCCTGCCTCTCTGCCTACTTGTGATCTCTGTCTGTCAAGTGAATAAATAAAATCTTTAAAAAATGGAGAGAGAAAGAGAACACATGCACTCATGAGCTAGGGAGGGCTAGAGGGAGAGGAAGAAAGAGAATCATAAGCAGGCTCCACACTCAGCCGAGAGCTGGATTCAGGGCTGGATCTCTTGATCCAGAGGTCATGACTTGCGCCGAAATCAGAAGTTGAGCGCTTAACGGACTGAGCGACCCAGGTGCCCTAAGCCACACGTTTCAAGTACTCAGTAGTCACTGGTTATCTGTTTTTTAAACCACTTAAAAAATTGCGGCAAGATATGCATAACAAAAGTTACAATTTTTTTTTTTTTAATTCATTTATTTGACAGAACCCAAGTAGGCAGAGAGGCAGGGAGAGGGAGAAACAGGCTCTCCACGACGCGGGACTCGATCCCAGGACCCTAGGATCACGACCTGAGCTGAAGGCAGCCACTTAACTGACTGAGCCACCCAGGTGCCCCAAAAGTTACAATTTTTAAATGTGCTGTTCAGGGTTTAAGTATGTTTGTGTTGCGATCCAATTATCACTACCATCCATCTCCAGAGCATTAAAAAAAATTTCCCTATTTCTTTTTTTTTCTTAACCATTTTGTATTGTGGTAAAAAATATATATAAATTTTTAAACTTTATACATTAACTCTTTATTTTTCTGAAGATGTTGAAGCAGAAGGAACTCCATCCGTCAGCCAGAACAATGGAACGAACCTCACTCCGCTCTGAGTACCCCAGGCTCTGGTCCTCTTGGACATGAGTTGAGATACACAGTTCTATTGAGCACAGACATTGAGTCAGTCAGCAAACATTTGTGGGGAGCCTGCTGTGAGCCAGGCGCGGTGCTGGTGTGGAAATAGAAAGGTAAGGAAGGTAGGCAAGGCTCTTGCTTTTTCATGGAGTTTCCTTTCCGGTATGGGGAGACACACAATAAGCTAACCAGTTAACCAACAACAGAGAGACTAAGAGGTGTCAATCAGATGGTCGTAAATACCGTAAAGAATACAAAACAGGGTGATGTGTTGAAAAATTTCACTGACCCGAAGTTACATGTCACATTCAGAAGCAAATTCCATGTTAGATATATATTCTCCAAAAACAATGACATAGGCATTCATCAAAAAGAAGTTTGAGTTCCTACCACTTTTGCTTTTCCTGCCTCTGTCATTTATTGACTGGTTTTACTCACTTACTTACTTCATAAACGTGGATGGTATAAATTTGGTGTTCCTTCACGGAACACACACGGTATCTTTATGTTCAAAAAAAAGAGACGCCTGGAACTTTTGCAAAAGAAGTTCATCCAGATGAGAACTGTGTTGTAAATGGAACCCCAGGTTTTAAATGCATAAGGAAAAATCTTTGAGACGAAAACCCACAGATACACACAGACGCACACAGATACGTACAGTTAATCCCTGTAATCGTCTCCTTGAGCTCACTCGCTATCTGGAGCAATGCAGGTTAGTATGTCCACCACCTTTTTCTCCCCTGCATGTTTCCCAAGCACAACGTCTACTTTAGGGACAAACGCTGACTCACAAATGCAGCTGCTTGAACCTAGGAGGAAGGCAATGTGACTCACACGACTTTCCTTCTTTTCAACAAGAAATACAGCAAAGTATTTCCCATGTTCCTCATATAGTTCACCGTCTTATAAATGCTGTGTACCTCAGCCTATTACTGAGCAGAAGAAAAATAAGCGTGTAACACATATTTTATTTTCATTAAATAAAAGTTCCAATTAGTAACATGAGTAATGTTATAACTGTCCCCAGGAAAGGAGATAAACCAGTTTGGCAGTACTGAAGAGAAAAAGGCAAACTGTTTCAAGTTCTTATCTTGACTGTAAAACCTTCATCATTTTCAAGATTTCTTGATTTTCCGGCCCCTTGTCTACACCCTTCTGCCAAAGTTTCATCTTTAAGATCTATTCAAAACAGCCCTGGGGCAAATAACAAGCAGGGGAGAGAATGTGGTTTTCAATTATTCTACTATTTGGGTGACTCCTGACCTCGGATGATGTGATTTTGAATGGTAGTAGTGATAGGGAATGGTCAATATTTATTTATATGTTTTCTTAGCTGGCATGCTATTTCAAAATATATCTCTTAAATTTTAGAGAGATACATTTCCTTTTTTTTTTTTTTTAACGTTTTACTTATTTAAGCAATCTCTATGGCCAATATGGGGCTCAAACTTACGACCCTGAGACCAAGAGTTGCATGTTCCTCTGACCGAGCCAGCCCGGTGCCCTGAGAAATACATTTCTAAACTCAGTTTCTCAGGTTTAGGAAATTGGCCATAATACAAACATCCTTCACTGAAATTCATCAGGACTGGCCGGCATTAAATAACAATACCAATAACAAAAGTGACACTAGCTATGCTAAGAGCTTACTATATATTAGCTCATCTAATTCTCATGAGGATTTCCATGTCAGTGATGAGGAAGTTCAGAGTAAGGGAAGTAATAGCTAGCTGAAGTATGGGCCAGCGACTCTTTGTTCATGTTCCATGTTGGCAATGACATCATGTTGTAGGGGGGTGCGTTGGGGAGTGTTCAGTTTATCAAATCGTGATCAGAACTGCCTCCTCCAAGCCACCCCAAATAAGCATTTTATTTGAGGCAAGGACTGTGTGTCTCTTAAGTCAATGCAGACTACAATAGCAAAGGCTGTCCCTGGAAGACATCTGGGGCTGGTATGATACGCCTACACGACTGTTACCGCCCAAACCCCATTTATTTAATGCCCATCATGTTTGGAACACTAGATTCAGACACTGACACAGGGAAGGGGCCCTAGGAGACATGGGAGGCCCCCAAAGCAGGACAGCAGCATGGAATAGTGGGACCAGACCAACACCCATGGTCAGACACACCTAACTTCTAGTCTCGGGTCTTACAGATGATTTCCTTGACCTTAGACAAATTATCTAGTTTCTTTGAGCCCGAGTATATTGGCTATAAAATAAAAGGTTTGATTTAGTGACTGTTTAAGTTTCGTGTAGCTATAAAATATGATGATTCCATAGGTCCTGCTTTCTAAGAACTTACAATCCAGTATGATGATAAAACAAGCTCAGTAATTGGAAATGTTTTTAAACTTGATATTGTAATTGCTTTGGTGTATTTTTTCCCCCACTTGGTCTTGAACCTGAGAGCTGTGGCCATATTCTTTGTATCTCTTCTAAGATTTTGCATATGGTAGGCACGTTAGGGACTTCATAAATGTCTGTTACATAAGTAAATGAATAATAAAATGAATGAGTATATGAATAAGCACATAAATTTAACTTCCCACGGAAACAGTGTCTATGGAAGGACAACAGATTCTTCTTAGGTTCATATTCAGGTCTCATTTTTACATCATTTATTCCCAAGAGTAGATCTAAGTAAGTTTTCAGGAGCACAAAGTTAATACAATTTAAGGGCTCTTCTTTAAGAAAAACTAAAATTTCAAATATAAAATGAGGTCTAGCTCTTTTACAGGAGCCTCTGCAAATGAGGAACACCAAGGTACACGCTCTATTGCTTCCTGGCCAATAATGCTGATCATTTTAACCATTCATAAGTGTGTAATTTGTTGGCATTAAGTACATTCACAATGTCGTGCAATCATCATGGCTATTTATACCCCAAAGCTTCTTTTTATCATCCCCCAAATAAACTCTGTACTCATTAATCAATAACTCTCTTCCCTTCCCTCCCACAAGCTCCCAGTAACTTCTCTTTTTTAAAAATTTTATTTATTTATTTGACAGAGAGCTCACAAGTAGGCAGAGAGGCAGGCAGAGAGATCGGGGAAGCAGGCTCCCTGCTGAGCAGAGAGCTGGGTTCAGGACTCAATCCCAGGACCCTGTGATCATGACCTGAGCTAAAGGCAGAGGCCCAACCCACTAAGTCACTCAGGCATCCCAACCCCCAGTAACTTCTTTTTCTTTCCTTTTTTTTTTTCTTAAAGATTTTATTTATTTATTTGATAGACAGAGATCACAAGTAGGCAGAGAGGCAGGCAGGGGCAGGGGGGGAAGCAGGCTCCCTGCCAAGCAGAAAATCTGATGTGGGGTTTGATCCCAGGACCCTGGGATCATGACCTGAGCTGAAGGCAGAGGCTTTAACCCACTGAACCACCCAGGCACCCCACCCCCCCAAGTAACTTCTATTCTACTTTCTGTGTCTGTGAATTTGTCTGTTCTAGGTATGTCATATAAGTAGAACCAGATCATATCTGTCCTTCTGTGTCTGGATTATTTCACTCAGTGTAGTGTTTTCAAGGTCCATTCATGCTGTATATGTCAAACGTCTCTTCCTTTTCATGGCAGAATAATATTCCATTATATGTATATACCACATTTTGTTTATCCATTCATCTGACTAGGGCTGTTTCCATTTTTTGGATGTTGTGAGTAAATGGTGCTGTGGCCATTGTATATGAAGTATCTGTTTGAGTTTCTGCTAGCAATTCTTTTAACTATATCCCTAGGATTTGCTACATCTTATGGTAGTTCTGTATTTAATCTTTTGGAAATGACCAAACTGTTTTCCACGGCAGCTGTACTATTATATATATATATATATATATATTTTTAAAGATTTTATTTATTTATTTGACAGAGAGAGAGAGAGAGATCACAAGCAGGTAGAGAGGCAGGCAGAGAGAGGGAAGCAGGTTCCCCGCTGAGCAGAGAGCCCCATGTGGGGCCCAATCTCAGGATCCTGGGATCATGACCTGAGCCAAAGGCAGAGGCTCAACCCACTGAGCCACCCAGGTGCCCTACTATTTTTATATTTTTACTAGCAACATATAAAAGTTCCAATTTCTCTATATCCTTGCCAACAGTGTTACTTTTTTTTTTAAATTGTAGCCAATCCTAATAGGTATGATGTGGTATCTCATTATGATTCACCTGATTATTTTTTTCATAACCTTCAACATTATATGAAATGGTCCTGTTTACTTATTTTTCTTCACTTATTTTACTAGCCTGGAAATCCATGGACCATTTTCATTATGTTCACTTCTATATTTTCAGCATCCCAAACTGCTCCCGTCACATGGAGACATCTTATTGAACAAATGAATGCACGGATGGCCTCCCCACAGCACTACCTGCTTGTTTTCACATTGTTTGTGCTACAATCAATGCTCAAACAATAGCACATGATTTAGATAAGAAGTCCACAGTTGCTCATAATAAGCATCTGAAAAATCCTTCTGGTAGCCTTGAGCCAGTGCACACCACTATCTTAGGACCTCTGAAAGTGACGACCAAACACGATTTAAATGAAGAGGCGTCATAAAAGACATGGGTAAGCCCCAGTAATCAAAACTGGAATTTCAAGAGAATCATTTAATACTTTTTGTAAAGCTTGCATGGACAACTGCTTCCTGGTCCCTTTTCAAGGTGCCCAGCCCTGAGGCTGCTTTGCACCAAGTATAAATGGAAGGAAAATATTGCACTGGGGTATTGGAAGCAGCTGTGTCACAGAAACCCAGGTCCTAAATGGCCGACTACTGTGTCCACTTGGGTTGACAAGAAAGTCACAGCGCTGCCCAACTTTCCATTTATAACTGTAGGGAGAACAAAATTTCATTTCTTAAACTGAAGGCTGAAAATTACTGAATCATTCAGAACAATATGTGATCTTAACTCTTAACATGGCTTCTGTGCGTTCTATAAACACAATTTCACAACTGAAAGCTTTCAACAATTCCATTCGCTATTGCTAAGAGCCAGTGCCTGGATGGGGAGATCCTGGAAATAGCCTGAGGGGCTAGAGCAATGGACCTGTGTGCAGGGTTGCACCATGGCAAATCACAAAACACACTGCCATGCTGTATCACACCTGCCTGCCTGGGCACCACCCAATTTCACACGATCTATTTGCTAATGCTGCAAACACAAAGCAAATCACACCCATTGTGTAGCCCACAATTATTCCTGGTCACTCTTTGAGTTACTAAACCAAGTTGCATAATGTTAATATTTTGAAATCAGGAAGTTGTGTCTCTGAAAAGCTCATGGAGTGTTTTATTAAATGGTGAATGTAGCTCCTCCTGCACAAGAAGCAGAGGAAGGAATCAGATGGACTCCTGGGTATGGAAAGAGCACAGAAGATACACCCAAAGTCCTAGCTGGAAACCGATTTGCCCCATAGCTAATGAAGATGGAGCTTTCCGACACTCATACTGCTTGGGCACCTTCCAAGGGCAAAGGGAGGAGGGAACATTGTTTGTAGACAATGACTAATGACACAGTTTCATTTCAACTAAAAAAATAAAAATAAAAATCTGTGACTTTTCGATTGAGATATTATTTATTTCTACCCAAATACCACTTCGACTGAATAGATTTGTTCAGGGGCACCTGACTGGCTCAGTCAGAAGAGCATGAGACTCTTGATCTCAAGAGCTGTGAGTTTGAGTCCCACGTTGGGTGTAGAGATTACTAAAAAAATAAACTTAAAAAAACAGATCCCCGTTCACACTTCTTGGAATGTACCGCACATCTATTTGCACAATTAAAGTTGACTAATTGGTGTCAGAAGTGAAAATTTTTAAACGACAGTAGCTCCCATAAACACAAAAGTATGTCTCTTTTGGTCCTCCCAGATTTTGAAATTCCGTGTGAGAAAAAACTATCTCTGTAAGAAGTAGCTAGTTCACCTTGTTAGCTAATGGGAATGCTCTCAGGTGAGGCTTCTAAGTGAGCGCGTGGAAAATTTTTGAAAGAATCAATCTTACAGCTGCTTTGTAAACTTCCTCATCACACGGAAGGAGCTGCAGCACCCCTTGGGCCCCAAAATCTGTGCCCCACACCCATTTGTATGTCACACGAGTGGCTCACTTTTTGAGAGCTTACCCATAAAACCTGACCCTCCAGTTGTAGAAGCCACCATTCCTCAATGAGATAGGAGCTTCTTGGGCATTTCATATTTCTTTTCTTTCAGTTCTGAGAAAAGCATTAGCAAGGCAATTCAAAAGCAAGCAGAAAACTGGCATAGCTAATTTAGGCTAATTAGGATGGTGGACGCAGAGATCCATACTCCAGGGCTTCCCATGCCCTCTCCCATGTCTCCACCTGATTGCTTTGTCCAGCAGCAAACCCAGGAGGCACTTCCAATTACATCATATCCTCTTCAAACACCAAACCACTCAAGCTAATTTTATCCTATTAAATAGACTGAAGGATCCAGAAGAAAGGCTCTCTCCACCTCCCCAAAAGCTTCAATTACCAGGGTCTCTGATTATCATCGCTTCAATCCTATATGCACTGCTAAATACTTTTTTTGCTTAGCGTTGCCTTCTTGATTCAGATGAAAAGCAAATATTATAAGCATGTCTTTACAGCTCTGGTAAGTGACATTAGGAGTAAAACTAAAAAGAAACTCCCCAGTTATTAGCATGGTTAATCAAAGTCAAGTTTGAAGTTGCCAAAGACATTGGCATCGCAGAAACTGCATCACCTCTCGGAATATTAGCATTTAGAAAAAGCACTGAGGATTTCTTTTCTTTCTTCTCTTTCCCTTCCCTTCTCTTTCTCATCTCCCTCCATCCTGTCTTCCTTTCTTCTTCTATCTCTTTTAAGGACGATCAATAAAGTCAGTAGCAAAAGGAAATTTGTGATTTGTGATAATAAATATGGAATAAACAGCTTGGGCGTGGACAAAAATGTAAGGAGTTTCAGTGAGAATGGCAGAGTCACTCATCATCTGGTCTACTTTTCCCTAGCCAAGGGTAGTTTTCAGGACGCACACACAGAAAGAGTATCAGAGAGTATGAACTTCCAGTTTCCAAACTCAAAATCAACTTTCCATTCAATTTTGACCCATTTAAGTAGTCTTAATCTGGAAGATATGTATGATTAAGATGGTATGTGTATATATATACATAGAGAGAGAGAGAGAGAGAGAGAGAGTCTGATTACAGCCAAACAGAATAATGTTCTAACTCTGAACGTAACGTTCTTTCCAAGCTGTAAGTTTAAAACTTGGAATCAGAACGGAACATTTCGTTGTTCTCGATTCGTTTTGGAAGATTTATAAAAGCCACCGTAAAACGTTCCTTGCTTAAGAAGACACGTCAAGTTAAAGATATGAATTCACGTGAAGGGAGTGGTGATGTCTGAAAGACTTTAAAAATGATTTTTGAGGTTTAATACATTTACTGTGCCAGCACCGGTCTTCTTCTCGAGGACAGGAAGGAAATAGGTTTGACCAATCTTAAAAGGTACAAAGGCAACAAAGTTTTCTCGCCTTCAGTATCATCCAGCCGCCTAGAGGAGGTTCTTGCAATGAAGGGAAGAGTGATTTTTTTCATTTCTCATAGAAATGTATTATAACTTTAAAAAAAAAAATCTTTCCAAGATTTTTGGTGGTCCTCAAACTATTTGTCAGTTTTGTTTTCAGAAAATCTCATTTATATTCTGTGTAGTCAGTCCAAACGACTGAAATGAAATGTTTGCTTTTTAAAGTCTCTTTCCTTCAGCAGAAAATCGGCCCAGTGGCTCTCACCCAGGGCCACAGTTTCACAGGTATGGAGAAGCCATTGTCTTGGGACAATCACCCCCACCCCTCCACCCCCCCAAAAAGAAACAGCCACTAAACAGCAATCCAGCCAAACTCTATTTGGGCCAATTTTCTTAATGTTTCAGCAAGGCTTAATCTGTGGGCAGAAGTGTTTAGTCCCATTAACAGCTAAAGTCACAGAGTCCACAACTCACGGTGCTGACAGTAAACAAGGAATTTGAGGAATGGCTTTTAAACAATGACTAAGCCTCAAGCCATTTTGTCTTCCAATGTTGCGCAACTTGGCCATGCCCCAGTTGCCTCCTTCTGCCGCTCTACTTTTATCGAAAATGCATCTCTCTCCCACTGCCTTGTTCTGTGCTGATTAGATGCCTTTTGCTAACTTCCTTGTCCTCTGATTGGTCCCTGAGGACCCCCATGATCACGAGGCTAACACACTCTATTGTTTTTGAGAAGAACAAGCTTTGGTAGAAACTGGAAAATGGGTGCATTTTTCCACACTGAATATCTTTGCAGAGAACCCCACCCAGTCTCTGGTGGGACATGTCCCTTGGGTAAGAGCAGGGATTTCTTGACCTCTATTCTAGTCTCCTGTGCCCAGACAGCAGAAATAAATGTGCATGAATGGCCCTCCTCACTGATAGGAATGATTCCACCAGGGGTGTCAAAGCATAAAATTCACCAGAAGTAGTTCATTCTTCTCTTTAAATATCTAACTGCAGGGCACCTGGCTGGCTCATGTTGGTGGAGCACGCAACTCTTGATCTTGGGGTTGTGAGTTCGAGCTCCACGTTGGGTGTAGAGATTACTTAAAAATAAAATATTAAAAACAAACAAATAAACAAATAAACGTCTGGCTTCATTTTGAAGGTTCTTTTCAATGTTTTCATCGCTAGATCTGTCCTATTACCTCCCAGCTAGTATTTTGTAAGTGCCACGTAACGCTATAAGCAACAGCCAACAGCTTTGCTTCTGTGACTTCTTTTTCCCATTCCCCACCCTTTTGCTTTCTCCCCATCACCCCCACTGCCCACCCAGGACTTACAAACAATAACAAAGGAGAGTATTCTCTGCCTCCGGAACTTCATATGATTCTAGGATTAAGGAGATTCCCCAAGGGATCCTGGCTCCACTTTGCGGGCTCTTTCACATTGTGATCTTTTTAATGTGAGCTCGCGTCTCCTGCTTGGCCCACAATAACACTAGTTCTTTCCCTGAACCTACCACTTTCCTCTGAAATATCACACACACGGCTTTCAAGCTCTCTCATGCGTGCTGTCCAGGGCTGCTGAATAGAAAGGGGTTACATTAGGAGTGTGGTATTCTGTCAGGCTGAGGTTGGACTTGTAAACAAAGGGGGTAGGGAGAAAGTCCATACATGGAGAAGTTGACATAGCTGGTAGGGAATTTTGAAACTTCTTTCTCAATCTCTGTCAAATTGAAAAGCATACAAAGCAAGAGGCAGAAAGAGAGCAAGGGAAGTGAGGGAGTGATATATTTCTTAAACCTTTCAACAGTGTTTAGCAAATACCTACTGTATGTCAGACACTGTATGCTGTATGTACGAGGGGCTGGGGTTACAAGGGCGACAAGATGTATTTACCTATCTGTAGTGTGGCATGGAGTGTGGGTTGGGAAGCAGACCAGAAAATCAGTTGTTATTAGCCAGAGAGTTCGGGTGCTTTGAGAACCTGACTCTAGAGGAGAGGGTGTTTTAGATGGGCCCTGAAAGATACGAGGCAACCACTAAGCACATGGGCATGGGACGCTGGAGGGACGCAAGGTACAATGAGGAGAGGGGTGTCCCAGGATGATAACAACAACAACAACAGCAAAAACAAAATGAAAACCCGCATGCCAAAGCCCACAGATACAGTGTATTATTCAGATACTGTAAGCTGCTTGGTATGACTAGAGATGAATGCGGCCAAGAGTAAGCAGAATCTTAACTCTTAACTTAGAGAAGTCTGTAAGTCTATGAAATGTAGCTGTGACTTATTTCCATATTTCATCTCTTTTAATTTGTGGGGAAAATATTGATTATTCTGAGGTCTACGGTCTTACCTAGATAACACTACTGTATGTCTTAACGTCTTGTAAATGTCAACCATGAGTCTTATTGCTAGAACCAGAAGTTATCTTCATCGTTACAGTTATCTCCAGTCCCTGCAGGGTCCCCCAACGCTAAGACTAGGCTGCTCCTTCTCAGAAGTCACCCAGGAAACATCGATGCTGTCCAGGGTTCTGTCTTAACAGTGGTTGGACATTACCCACTTTCTCTGGGCTATTTCAAGCACCTCCACGATTTCAATCAACACTGTAAGTCAGTAACTTCCAAATCAGTCTCCCAAGTCCGGTCTTCTTCTGAGCTCCCAATCCTTATTCCACTTGTTCACCTCAAAGGCAACATGTTCAAGACTGCATTCTTCCTCGTGCCATCCACTTCTCCTCTTTCAGTCGCCATCTTGTGCTGGGACCCCCATCCACGTAGAGCTGGACATCTGGGGATGATCTTAGAATTTCCTCTTTCCCTTCCTTGCTCATGCATCTAAATCCAAAGTCTTGTCCATTCTACCTTTGAATAGCTTTCTCATCTTTCTCTTCCTCTCCATCTTGATTTTCCATGACACTAGAGCAATTAAGTTCATTTCAATTCATCAACTATTTATTGAATGGCTACTGCCTGATATTAATCAAGTTGATAGCCCCATGAGGAATCAGACTAGTGATGGCTTACCATAACCGCAGGTCTCCCTGCCTCCATCTTCTCCCACATCTTCTATCACATTACTGCCTGTTTAGGAATTTTCAGTGGTTCTCATTGGGTGAAATCCAAATATCCTAACATATAAGGAGCTTTAAGATTGGCTCCTAATGTTCTGTTGAATATCACCTCGCCACACATTCTATAACAACCATTCTGAAGAGAGTGCAATCTATGTCTGTCTGTCTGTCTGTATGTATGCATGCATGCGCGTATTTCGTGAGCATACAATGTTCTGGCATATCTCCATGGTATGTTGTTTCTCTATCAGGAGTAATAGACTCTAGCAACTTTTCTTCAACCTTAAGTTTCAGCACTTATGTTATCCCCCTGTTTTTGATTCCCCTCAACATTTACCCTTATGATTCTACTCATGGACATCACCTTCCTTGTTCCCTTCATACCTTATAAAAATCTCCTTTAAGCAATTTTTATATTGTGCTGTAAATAATTTCTTACAAGTCACAGCTGTCCCCTCACTGAACATTAACTCCCTGAGGGTGGGGTCTACGTGTGTGTGTCTGTTCATCTCCATACAGAGGCTGGAACACAATGGGTTCCCAATGTGTTGTTCCAGCTTTTCTGCAGAGATTTATAAAGTATGGACCTCGGGGCTTAAAGAGGAACTTTGGTTCCTGGGCAGGGATCTTGGGAGTGACCCAAATGATCCAGCCCCAAGTTGCTCCTTAACTGCAGGGATATTGGGGCCTTAACCCCATACGTTCCCTGGGCACACATACCTCATTTCCCTTCCAGGAACATCAGAGAGGGAGGACTAGTGGAGCATCACTCAGAGGGCGGTGCGATTGTCTCCCTCAGCCAATCCTCCAACAGTCATGGTCCGTTTTTCCAAGGTCCTTCATCACGTGTCCTCTTTCTCCTCCTCCAGCTCAGCCAGTGCAGCCACTAATGTTCTTCAGGATTTCTCACCTCTGTGGTCCTGTTCATATCCCTTTGCTTGAACTACCTGGCTTTTGATTCTACTTATGAGTTCGTGTCCAATCATTCTTTAAGACTTAATCCCAAATGCCATTTTGTTTGCAAAGTTTTCTTTATACTCCAAAGTGGAATTTATCCCTCCCCATAAGAACCTTCTGTTTCTACTTTGCAGCATTAATTATATCGTCTAGTTATTATTTGCCTCCTTTCTACCAGCTGGTGAGACTCACTCATAATTGCTTTCACCCCACAGAGTCTGGTACAGTTTCTTGCATAAAGTAGGTACTCAACCAGTTCAAGTCTCAGCTCCAATATTTGTTCCTCTAGAGAGCCCTCCTTCGTTTGGGTCATGTGTCACTTGCATGTTCATGTTTAGCATGCCCTGTCACACATTGGTCTGTCTGCCTTGGATGGCAGGGACTGTACTTTTCTGGTCCACAGTGATATACCTGGTATCCAGCATAAGACTGACCTCAATAAAAACTTGTCGAAAACAATGACTCAACAAAGCAAATATGGGTTGTTGAATATGGAGAACTCCAGAAGAATGAATCATCTTGGAACCCGAGGAATGGTTGCCTTTTAATGTATTTGGTTGAGTGTCTGGCTCCGTGTCTTTATTTCACTCTCCTGAGGGATGTTGCAAAATGTCAATTCTTCGAAGATTCCTCTTCAAAACAAAAGAATCTCCTACAGTTGGCCAGAGCTATCAAGGAGTCCTGACGGCCTGAGGAATGGATGTGGGGGTGGTAGAAAGGAGTTGGGGGAAATTGGTGGAAGCTAAGCCAGGTGAACCTGAAATCCCTAACTCATCTTCCTTTACTCTTTGGTTAAGGTCACATCCTCCCTTCTGGACACTCCATGTATGTCCGTTCCCAACCGCTTACAGTCTAGGATGATGGGTTGTGATGAGCTAAGGGGGGTCCTGATTCTATAGTCTTAGAATAGATTTCCCTGTCCTTAGAGCACGTCCTGTTCTTCACAGACTCAACTGTAGCCACCCCTCGGCCAAGGAGCTTCAGGAAGAGCAGAAGGTTTTTCTGGGGTGGGGTGGGGGTTGGAGGATCAGGGTCCAGGCTCAGTTGGAAAGGGAGTCCCTTCAGGATGAGGAATTATGTTTTTTTTTTTTCTTTTCAATTTTAAAGGTTATTTAAATTTTGTAGTCAGCCTACTCTGTTCATCATTCTTGAAGGAGTGAGATTCCTTTTCCTAGCTCAGCAGTAAGCCTCCAAACTTCACATGCACAATTTTCACCCCAAATGGGAGAAAATAGGCCACATTCAAAACTGAAAAGGAAAATCCATCATAAAACCTTCCCAAGAGCTGTATTATTAAAGTTACCATCATTCGGTTGGATATTATCAAGGCAAAAAAATTAAGGTAGAGATTGTGAACACCACTGCTCTCTTTTCCTCCCTTGCTTATAAATGAATGTTTTTCAGCCTTCCCCATCCATCTTCATTAACATTGTGAGCAATTTGTATTGGCCTGCAATGCAGCATCTCGACATTGTGCGAATGTATGTGATGTTCTGGAAATGGGCAATTTAATATGAAAAGCACACCATATCTCAGATTTTTTTTTTAATTTTCTAAACAGTAATTTCTGCTAGGAATTATTCCATGATTTGTGCATAATTTCATGCAGATGGTTATTTAAATATAAATAGAGAAATGTGTCCTTTAATACTGTGCCTGCCTCTACTTAGGTTGGCATTCCCACATTTTAAAATAGTGCCATAAATAAAAGATAAAAAAAATCCCTAAGCCACACACTAGTCAGAAGATAATTGTGCCTGTTTGTTAATTGTCATTTGAGTGCCCTCCAATTAACTTACTTAATATTTTCCAGTTTCTTTAAAAAGAAACTTAAATGGGTCTTTTTGTGAAATGTGTTTACAGTGTAATGAAAAACCTCTTTGTTTACCTAATTAAGACTACATTCTCCCTGCAGTAAAAACAGAACTCCCTTCTTTGGTGACCAGCCCACTTCCCTGCTCTGCAAATGCTAACGTGGGTTGCTAAACTAACCTGAGCGTGGTTGGGGTTTGAAGCCACATACACACACGGATGAAGGCCTGATTCAGCCATTTCATAATTCGCATGTATCTTTTGCAAAAAGTACCACACTGTTGTCAGCCTTGAGAAAGCTTTATAATACTTAAAATAGACAACATGAGGGAACATGTGCAATTAACCTTCTTTATTTGAATAAGATCTAATTTAGTGGCAGCGAGTGTTGAACTAAAGGTTTCATAAATGCCAGTCCAAAACATCGCTTAAATAAATATCCTACAACGCTCTGAACCAAAAAAATGTGATCTCGAGCAGTGGTGATGAGAACTTATCAAATGGAAAAAGAAAACACAGGAGTCCTTCTCTAAAGCTCCGACTTCTGTTATTCCATGTATTGTTTCCTTATCTGTTGTAGCTAAAGGACTGTGGAGATTTTTTCCAGACCAGATTTACTTCCAGGGGTTGGAACCTCATTCCTAAAGGTGATAACTTCCTATCTCTAAAATAAGAGGCAAGAAATAAAATAAGAAACAAACATGAAGGGGTGTGTAAGGGAGAGAGGTCACGCGTGCCCACACGCACACATGCATAAAGGGTTATTGGACCTCTTGCTGCCAGGTCTCGTGTTGCATTGACTCTCCCTTCTGCATCCTTGGCCTAGAACATTTTTCCCTTTTGCATTTCCAAGCTTCTTAATGGCAATATGGCACCTGCCCTTGGAAATCCTGTTTCCAATTAAAAGCAAGTATGCTAATACTCAACAATTTTTCTTTCTTTCTTTCTTCCTTTCTTTCTTTCTTTTTTTTTTTTTTTAAGATTTTATTTATTTGACACAGAGAGAGAGAGAGAGAGAGAGATCACAAGTAGGCAGAGAGGCAGGCAGAGAGAGGGGGAAACAGGCTCCTTGCTGAACAGAGAACCCAATGCGGGGTTCTCAGATCATGACCTGAGCCCAAGCCAGGGGCTCAACCCACTGAGCCACCCAGGCGTCCCCCATCAACAACTTATTTTCTGTCCTTGTCTCCCCTCCCAGTTTCACCAGTTCCTTGAAACTGAAACTTTGACCCCTTCTTCTCCTTTATTTTCATGTCACCTTTGTTACCAGTTCAACCTTACAGACACTTCCTTTTCACAATTCCCCGGTGTCTGTGTCTACCAGCAAGAGCAGGCCACGTCTTCATACATACCCTTTTGCCCCGTTTGCTCGCTCCCCAAGAATTCTGAAGTCGCTTATTGATTTTGAATACTGGAAAAGCTCTAGTTGCAGACTGTCCCAGTTTAGCCTCTGACGGTATCAGTCATTTCATCTGCCTGAGCCTTGGTTCCCCCATTTGGAAAACAAAAGCATTAGTCTATTTCATAAACTATGAACTCCTTCCCAGCTCTCTCATCCTATGTAGACGTCTGGATTAAAACTCCCCACAAGGACGGTAAGGGCTTATGACAATTGCTGTCTGTCGTGGGTCTTATGGATTCCATCTAGAGCTTCCTCTGTTTCTCTGGGCATATGCTAACCGCTGTAAAAACCCTGCAGGCCTGGACGCAATGATATTTTCAGTTCTATCAAATGTGTCATGTGCTTCAAAGGAACTCTAGTCAGATTACCTGGTTTTGAATCTAGTTTCCTCACTTACCAGTTCCTAGACCTTGAGCATGTTACTTGACCTCCCTGAATCTCAGTTGCCTCATCTATAAGGAGGCAATAATCATAATAGCGTTTCATAAGGTTACAAAGACTAAATGAGATCATTGTTGTAAAGCCCTTAGAACAGTGCCTACTGTTAAGCACTGGTTAGGACTCAAAAAATATTAGCCATTAAAATAAAAATAGTTCTTGGGGCGCCTGGGTGGCTCAGTGGGTTAAGCCTCTGCCTTTGGCTCAGGTCATGATCTCAGGGTCCTGGGATTGAGCCCCACATCGGGCTCTCCGCTCGGTTGGGAGCCTGCTTTCCGCTTCTCTCTGCCTGCCTCTCTGCCTACTTGTGATCTCTGTCAATAAATAAATAAATAAAACCTTTTTTTTAAAAAAGTAAAAAAAAAAAAATAAATAAAATAGCTATTTATGGGCCCCTGGCTAGCTCAGTCAGTAGAACATACAACTCTTGATCTTGGTGTTGTGGGTTCAGGCTCTACATTGCACAGTGAGTTTACTTAAAAACATTTTTTTTTAAATAATAAAATGAAATAGCTCTTCTGTTTACATTATAGATTAATCAGTAAAACATACAAGAACATGTTAGACAGAAATGGTCCATGATATTATCCTTTTAAATTTTTTTTTTTTGAACATTAGCTATAACACTTGCCTATAGAGCTATCCCTGATAGGGAGGTATGATTTATCACATTACAAAACATTTATATGTGCTTATCTTATCTTTATCATAGCAATTTCTACTTCTAAGAGCACCGTGTCCTCTTTTCTTAATAGTAGAGTACATCTATAGTGTCAAAAAGCCAGCTGATTCAGGCATATAGAGGTAATGATCTATTTAAGAAAAAAAAAATTATACTGGGTCTATCTACAAAAAGTAGTTTAAAACATCCCAGTTGTATACATTAAAATGAACAAATACTAAAAAATAGGAACTGTGCTATACTTATAAATTTAAAATGCCCAGTCTCTTTGTTCTTCCCTAGTAAGAGTCTCAAGGTTTGTTAGGCTAGAGTCATATTTACATACCCATATTTTGGAGAATCTTCTCTTGGTTTTTGAAGGCCTACCTAATAATAGTAATTGAAAATTCTTTTGCTAGTGGTATTTAATGAATGTGTGGCCCTGACTTGATGACACGTTTTATTAAACAGCCCCTGCCATTATGGTAGTTAAACTTTAGAAGGGCATAGAAAGATCAGGCAGGTTAACCTGAGCAACACGCTCACACCGCGTGCACAGTGTAAAACATACACACGGTATTCTGTATAGAAATATCAACATTGCTAGTGATACGGGGAGCAGCTAAAAATATTAAAGATCCCAGAAAGATTAGCTGCTGACATTTTGATTGATCACAAATTACTTTTCTTTAAAGCTCACACCTGAACTTTAGAAAGATACTCGTGCTGTTTCTCTGTGTTTGATCTTCACAACACTTAAAATAGAAAGTGTGTCCTGGTCACCCTCTCTTCCCCTCTTCCCTGCACGTCATTACCTCTGGGAATTCTCTGTCCCATGCTGGGTTTTCTCTCTGGGCCACGCCCTTCTGTTCACTGTCCGCTGACGTCATGCCGCCCTAGGGTCCCAAATTCCCAAGTCCCTAAACTTTACCTTACAGGGTGCCCCATTCCCGTCCCCGCATCTCGGTGCCACTGCACTCAAGTCCTTAAGCAAAACTCCTGAAACAACCCCCCCCCTTCAGGTTACTCAGCAGTGGATATTCTGTGTTTGCTTGACTTTACTTTTCTCTAAATTTGACAATTTGAGCTCGAGATTTAAGCATTGTTCTCTTATTCCCTATACCATGGAGAGCCATGCTTCCAAGGTTTGTCTCCTGAAGGGACGTCCAGATCTCCGGTATGTGTGGGTGGGTAGAAAAGTATGTGTGCTTGAGAAGGATCTTGGTGGTATGCCCTGAGTAGGAGGTCGACCATAAAACTTCCGTGAATAGCGGCAGCTGGGTGGCTCAATGGGTTAAGCCTCTGCCTTTGGCTCAGATCATGATCTCAGGGTCCTGGGATGGAACCCCACATCGGGCTCTCTGCTCAGCAGGGAGCCTGCTTCCTGCTTCTCTGCTTACTTAAGACTGCTGTGTCAAATAAATAAATAAAATCTTAAAAAAAAAAAAAACCCTTTTGTGAATAATTAAATAGCCAATGATCTGGGGACAACAATACACAAGTTTGATTAGACTCTGTCCCTAGAATATTAGCATAACTGTTAGTGACCTGAGACCCTTAAGTCATGGGAAACTGCATACAAAGCTAGTTTTTTGTTTTTTTTTTGCAAGCACTGACATTTCTGTCCAAAAGTACAAATTACAGAAATTATTAATTATAGAAATTACAAGGATTTAAACAGCAAAGCATGATCTTGGAAAAAAAGTTGTTAAGGTAATGGTGGAAAATAAAGAACGTTATCTCTAATTCATAATTTTTACAATACTTTAATTTTCATTCTTTCTTCCTTGCCATGTTGCTATATGCACACATAGTCTTCTATGGAGACCTAACCAATGTAAACTAAAGTAGTCTTTCCTAAATAAAGAAAATTAGGTTCACAGTTAATTTCTACCCAACAGGGAGCCATTTGATCAAAAACTTCAAACCAGAAGAAATATGAAAATAAAGAGCCAGAGCTGAGTTCTCTATTTCCAAGGAAAAGCTCAATGAACACTTCCTCCAGTATCCTCCAGTATGAGGGCTGTGGAACGTGAATTAACAGCTTCCTACAGACCTAACCATCCACTGCCTCTTGTTAACAAAAAGTTAGCAAGTTTTTAAAATTAATGCCACAAAGAGAAACTAAGAGTGTCCTCAAAAAATACAAAATGAAGTGGAGTCAGAAGCAACTCTGGGGATGGGAGAGTATTTTGCAGGGGAAGGACCGCAGGACAGGAGAGGCTACCCACAGCAGAGGGAATAAAACGAAGCTAAGTCTTAAGGATTCAAAACCAAGAATACGGAAGAACCCAGACTGGCATAACAACACCTCATCATTAAACAAAACATCAGCAGCTATCTCAAGAAATTCAAACAGAGATACATTCAGATAAAGCACTTCTACATTTAGTGAATATTCTGTTAATTCTCAAAAATACACTTTTGTGGGGGGAAAAAAACATTCTTTTTTCCTCCTCCCCACTATCTGGGCTTCTCTAAGAGCCTGCATATCTGGAAATACGAGTAGATATCATCCGGTGAAAAATGAGTGGATTACACAAATCTGCCTTGACCTACGTGCCGAAAGTCCACTGCTTAAGTGAACAACTCGGAAGGGAAGGGGGAGAGAAAGGCAGATAAAGGGAAGGGATTCCAGACTTCCGTTTTCCTACTTGCAGATAAACATATTTAACACCTACTGATTCTGAGGGAAGTTTTAGACAGCTTGAAGCAAGCCCCATAGAATTATTCACTAATAGACCCCAAACACACATTTTACTGCCTTTAATTGCCCAATCACATCTTTAATTACCCAGGATCTTCCACAGAGTAAAATGTCATCGTGTGAAACCACACAGTTCCTTTTAGCATCCCCCACGCCCACCCTCCCCCCAGCGGCCCCCCCACACCCGTTCAGAAAAGTCCTACATTCATTTAATCCCAAATCTGATTTCATCGGTCTAAAATTCTGAACGTGTTCAAAAACACAGTATTTCCCTCTCAGAAAACCTGAGACAATGACAGGGAGTCCGTAGTAAGTTTCCCCCCATTCAACCAGACGTTTCTTGAGGGAATTGCAAAGGCTCTGCAAAGAAACAGTTAATATGTATACATCTCTCTGAAATTGGCAACTGTCTTTTATTTCCTCTCATATTCTAGCCAAAGATCTGAGCTCATTTTTTTTTTCTGTCCATAGGCTCCAAAAAAAAAAAAAAAAAAAAAAAAAAAAAAAGACTGTATTCTCGCTAATTATACATCCTGAAAAGAATTTGGTTCAGTGTAAGATGATCCTAGTGATATGCTAATCCTTTTTTCTGCTTGGTGCTGCCTGAAGCTTGTGTCTAACATTTTTTTCAACTGTATGACAATAAAAGTTCTGGCAACAAAAGAAATAAATGGGCAGCTAAAGAAGGTATAGCTCAAACACATGGCAGGCCGGCTCTCCCCTCTCCTTCTGGCTGTTCCTTTGTAGAGTGCGTTTTGGGATCTTCAAGTCAATAGCTGAAATCCAGCCACCTTAGCAACTTAGTATGACACCCAAGCCCTCTCTCTTTACATTCATGAATAGTCAGCACCCAGCAGACAAAATAGAACTAATCTTTTTTGACAGAATTGTTCAATTTTGGAGGAAAAGCTTTTGAGTCTTCCACCCATTTGCAGAATATGAGACAACAATGGCTGCAATCAAATTTTAAAAACAACAGTGGCCAACGGGGCTGGAGAAAGAAGTCTCTTTGAATTAAACAGCACATTCAGTCAGTCCCGGTGGTCATAAACTTGGGGCAAACATTAATTTCAATACATGAGAGAGAGAGAGAGAGAAAGACAAACGGAGAGGGAACCCCACGGCCCGCTCTGAGCCTCATGCGGTAATTCCTTCTGCTATGATACACGCATCTTTTTTTTTTTTTTTCTGGTTTCCTTTTTATTTTTCCTTTGTGTGGACTGATACAAATATTTCTTCCTCCTCTGAAATAATTTTGTTCGGGAGAAGGGGGCAACGAGTCTCAGTTTAAAACGCTTTTTATCCAGCAGCCTTTTGTAGTCATTTGAAAGCAGTTTTACCATTTAGAAATCCTGGAATGTATCCGTCACTTCCAAGTCTAACATGGGCTAAAAATGAATCTTCTCCCCACGCCCGCCCCCACCCCTCCCCATTTAATACAAGGCATCGCTCTACCTTTGGAGACAATATGAACAAGAAGAAAAATCTACCCAGTTCATGGCAAAAACAGAAGTTAGCAACATGGTCCATGCAGCTGCAACATTGCATTTAAAATTCAGTTTCCTCATAGGAAGAGGGCTAATCCTGCCCCCGTAATTCCCTACAGCCAAAATGTGCCCCCTCCCCTAGTGACAGTGCAATGCAAAGACACTAGCACGCTTATCTTGCCTAACCAGATGGCCGACTTGGATCAATGCACACACGCCACGATCAATGGGAGAGATAAAGAATTAGGAAAACAGTGGTACATGCTCCCAGAAAGCTTGTACACTGCATAATTATTTTATGATTCTACACATGGCTACATGTGATACTGAAGTCGAGAAGGAAAGGATAATTAGAGTGCTAGGAAGAATTTTGTCGGAGACTACACTTTGTCTGTCAGCACTTCCCACTCGAGCAAACTCACTGCCCTTATCGGAAAGTGAATTTAGAAAACATGAGCAAAAATGTCGGGGAAGGTATTTCCATTTTTGCCAGGTCCTGCCACATCCCAAAGTTTAGTTCAAAGCCCGAGGCGGCTTGCTGGGATTTGGATATGCCTCTCATCATTAGCCACCCCTGATTCCGCATCCGAGGAGACCCACCAGATAATATTTGGATGTGAGGCAGACCGTCAAGAGGAAGAATTTGGTCTCCAAGTGATTCAGTCAAGTTCATTCAGTAAAATAGAGCAGGATGCAGCATGCCCTTAATTTCTGTCTCCTGATTGGCTAATCCAAGCAATGTTTTTGAGCCGGTTAGTTACCCACTTCCAACTAAGGGGGGAAAAATATGGACCTACATCCCTGTGAATCCCCCCAGATTATAAGGCAAGCACACGAAGGGGCTGAAACTGACACTGGGCTGCTTTATTCTGAATTCGGACCAAGATCATAAACCAGAACAATAAACGGCTGCAATCCTCCACGGTGGCAGTGTGCTAATCAGAAAAAGAGACAATGTTGCTTCAGCTCCTAGCACACGATGGACCCTTAATAAATGATCATACCGTTGTCGCAAGTAGCCATCATGATGTTTCGCCCTAAACTGGTCCGGTGTCGTGTTCTTCCCTCACCTTGTGCTAGACACCATTAAAAGTAGTATTAGGGTCTCCTTCGGATTTAAGACTCAGCTTGCATGCTAATTAAAACATTCAATGAACTTTTTCCTCCATTTCGTATGTAAAGAGAGACGGGAACTGGAATCTCAAATTAGACACAGCTCTCCACCACTATCAACCTCACAAAACCCGGGGTGGGGGTGTGTGTGTGTGAGCTGGTCTTTTTGAGTAGTCTATTACATTCAAAATAGAGTGAACCTTCAATATCCTAGTAATTAAAATTACTATGATTAGATCCCTAAGGATAAATAAAATATAGTCTGGGTAAAAATTCAGAGGGAAAAAGAAAGAAATGTTGACAATTGTCAAAGGCCACAGGCCTCTTTCTAAGTAATTTTGGGTAGATTAAACGTGATGCTCTGGTTGTTTATGTAATTAGGCGGTTCTCTGGGATGTTCTTTGTAGAATTGTTTTGTCCTCTCTGCCCTGAATGTTTCTATCTTCCACCTCAGCACAAAACACACAGCTCTATATAATCAGCACTTAGCTTCGCTGCCCATAATAAGATTTAGAGAAAGATCCTGGGTTTGGGGATATGATGCATATGATCACACCTATTTTTTTTTTAAGATTTTATTTATTTGACAGAGGGAGAGAGAGAGATCACAAGTAGGCAGAGAGGCAGGAGGGGGTGGGGGGAAGCAGGCTCCACACTGAGAAGAGAGCCTGATGCGGGGACTCGATCCCAGGACCCTGAGATCATGACCTGTGCCAAAGGCAGAGGCTCAACCCACTGACCCACCCAGGCACCCCTGATCACACCAGTTTTAGTCCAAAACCCTTAAAAGGCAAGGATATCATTTTGCACAGTTAGGGCTCACTCCCCTTTTCTCAGAGGCTCCAAAAGACCAGTGTGAAAAGGCCATGCCCTTCCAACAACACAACAGATTCACTGAGGCTTCCTTCTGCTATCAATCCCCATGTGCCATATTTCTGTCCTAGAGCTGAGTTCCCAGGGAGCAAGAGAAGCCTCTGGGTGTTAGGGAGGCAAGAAATTCATGAGTCTGAACTGGAGCATTTGAGGAGAAAGAGCCTGTGAGTTTTCTCCAAGGGCAGGGCGAGATGGTCTCCATTTTGGGCTGGAGACAAGGTTGGTGGCCGAACTTGAGTCGCACCGTTAAACTGGACACACCGGAAAGCTGGGGGGCTTTCAGCTTCAGGAGAACCTCTGGTTCCTTGTGAAAGTAAACCCAGATCCTATCCACTGCAAAGCGTCATCACGTTAGACCCCCAGGTTTTCAAGGGATTAAGATTGAATGACATAGAAACTTCCAGTCAAAGACCACCAATGACCAAAGAAAATAATGCTCTATAAGTGAACGCCAGTGGAAAATGAACAGCATTAGATCTCATAGGACTAAATGTTCAGAACTTATCAGATACAGAAAACAAGATAAATAGGTATGAAATGTTTTTAAAAATCAAAGTTGGAATTCTAAATGAGTCAACAATAAGAGACTATCAAAAATGATAAAGCAGGTTGGAAAAGAACCAAATAGTACTTTTTAAAAAATTTGAGAAATACTTTACAGACAATACATTGCACTCATTTAAAGTCTACAAGTCAGTGAGTTTTGACATATATGCAGTGAAACTCTCACAAGCAAGATACAGAACGTTCCATCAACTCAAATGTCTCCTGATGTCCCTTTGCAACTGATCCCTTCTTCCACCCCTGCCTCAGGCAGCCACTGATTGGGTCTGTGTTGCTATAACTTACATCTTCTAGAATTTTATATAAATGAAGTCATACATCATAAACATTTTGGGGTCTGGCTTCTTTGACTCAGCACAATGATTTTAAGATGCACCCACTTTCTTGTGCATATCAAAAGGGCATTTGTTTTTATTACCACTGTTTGGATACCACATTTTATTTTTCTATTTTTCAATTAATGGACATTTGGGTTGCTTCCAGTTTTTGGCTGGTGTGATTAAAGAGGCAATGAACATCCACATAAAAGTCTTTTTGCAGACACATGTTTTCATTACTTTTGGGAAATATGTAGTAATGAAATGACTGGGTGGTATGGTAGGTGTATGCTTAACTTTTTAAAAAACTCCCAAAAAGTTTTTTAAAGTGATTGTACCATTTATAGTCTCACCAATAGAGTGAGAGAGTTCCAGTTACACCACATCTTCTCCAGGACATGATATGGTCAGCCTTTTTAATGTTAGCCATTATAACGGGGTATATAGTAGTGTCTCATTGTGGCTTTAATTTGCATTTCCATTCTTCTATTGTTTATTTTTAGTTTGAATTTAATTTTATTTTTAAGTAGAAGTTACTCCTAAGGTGGGGCTTGAACTCATGACCCTGAGATCAAGAGTCCTATGTTCTATCAACTGAGCCAGCCAGGCACCTCAACCATTCTCATATCTTATTTTATGAAGTGTTTTTTCAAATTTTTTGCCCATTTAAGAAAAAAATATTTTTGGTAATATTGACTTGCAAGAGTTCTTTATCTATCCAGGATATGAGTTTTTTTTTGTCAGATTGATCTATCTATTGATTATTTTCTCCCATTCTGTGACTTGCCTTTTTGTTTACCTAATGGTGTATTTTGCAGAACAAAAGTTTTTTTTTGTTTTTTTGTTTTTTTGTTTTTTTGGTAAAGACTTTATTTATTTATTTGACAGAGAAGAGAACACAAGTAGGCAGAGAGGCAGGCAGAGGCGGGGAAGCAAGCTCCCTGCTGAGCAGGGCTCAATCTCAGGACCCTGAGACCATGACCTGAGCCAAAGGCACTGGTTTAATCCACTGAGCCACCCAGGAGCCCCAGAACAAAAGTTTAGAGAAAGAGAGAATGTGGGTGGAGAGGCTGAGAGAAAGAGACTCTCTAGGGCTTGATCTAATAACACTGAGGTCATGATTGAGACAAAATCAAGAGTTGGATGCTTAACTGACTGAGCTATCCAGGATTGACTTTTTTTTTTTTTTTTTTCAGAAAATGGCAGAGAGAGAGACAGTGAGAGAGAGCATGAATGAGGAGAAGGTCAGAGAGAGAAGCAGACTCCCCATGGAGCTGGGAGTCCGATGCGGGACTCGATCCCGGGACTCCAGGATCATGACCTGAGCCGAAGGCAGTCGTCCAACCAACTGAGCCACCCAGGCGTCCCCAGGATTGACTTTTAAAATTTGATTTTCCAGTTGCTGTGGCCAGTATATAAATATAGAATTGATTTTACTATATTAAAATTTATCTTATGATTTTAGTAAATTTACTTATTCTCATAGTTGTATTTTAGATTCTTTAGGATTTTCTATATAAATAGTCATTTCTCCAGCAAAGAAACATTTTACTTTTTTCCTACCCAATATTTATGACTTTTATTTATTTGTCTTGCCTTATTGCAATGGCTAGGACCTCCCTTGCTCCCATACAGAATTGAGTAGAAATGGTGAGAGCAAGCATCTATGCAATGATCCCAGTCTCGGGGGACAGCATTCACTTCCTCACCATTAGGTATATTAGCTATAAGATTTTCATGGATACCCCTTGTCACATTGAAGAATTTTCCCTTTTTCTATTTTGCGGAGTTTTTAAAAATCGTAAATTGATATTAAATCATGTCAAAAGCTTTTTCTGACTCTATATCAATTATTACATAGCTTTTTTCCTTTATCATATTAATAAGGTGATTCTGTTTATATGCTTGATTTATATATTAAAACTACTTTGTAGTTAGTTCTGGGATAAACCCATCTGGGTCATAAGGTATTAATTTTTAAATATATTGTTGAAATTATTTACTAATATTTTGTTAAGAATATTTGCTCTATGTTTATGGGGACTACAGATCCATTCTTTCTCTTTTTTCTTTTTTTTTTGGTAGTATCCTTATTATCCTTGGTAGTAGTCTATGATATCTCTATAGGCAGTGTGCCTATTTACTAGCTCTTTACATATTTTTTAAGAACCTGACAAGTGCTTAGGTCTGTTTCAAAATACAAAAGATATGGTCTCTTAAAGGAACTGGTCCTCAGCTGAGAGGATGTGTCATTAAAGGTATTGCTCAAATGTCGGCAGAGAGGCCTTCCCTCACCACTCTGTCTAATGCAGTACCAACTGTCCATCAGCCTTAGCTTCTTATCATATTTTATTTTTCTTCCTAGCATGCATCATGACCAACGTGTTACATATTCACTTGTTTATTTGCTTACGGTCTATTTCCCCCACTAGTATGTAAACTCCATGAGAAGAGTGTTCTCTCCTTTTTTCCTCATCTTGACTCTTGGCTACTTGTCTATGATGGATTCTGGTAGCTTTCCTCAAACACCTAAAATCTGGAGAGAGACCTCAAGGAAATAGAGACTGGCTTTTCAAATGAAATGAGACACAGAAGATTGTGTGCTCTGAAGTCAGACTACTTAGATTTGAGTCCTGGCTCCACCATTTACTACTGAGACAAACTTAGACAAATTACTGAGTCACTTTTTGCTTCAGCCTTTTAATCCAGTCTAAAATATGATAATAAGGGCACCTAACTCATAGGGTTGTTGTAAGAAATAAGTAAACTTATACATTTGAAACATTTTATAAAGGGCCTGACATATAATAAATGATCTCAAAATGTTTATTAAGTAAGTAGTATGCATATCCTTGGAATCAGAAGTGATTATTTAACACTCTTACACCATGCATTTTAAAAAAGTAATCTCTACACCCAACGTGGGGCCTGAGCTCACAACCCTGAGCTCAAGAGTTGTGAGTTCTACTGAGGGAGTCAGCCAGGCACCCCTACCATGTATTCTTTTGTTGCACACATGGCCAATCTTACCTTCTGTGAGGATTGTCCCTATCTATGCCTCAGAGTTGTAGTCCTTCCAGTATCCAGGAGAGCAATTTGCACTAAAATTTCATCTTGCATAGGATGCCCTCATTAAGCCATGCCTGAGTGGCACAATTAAGGTTACCCAGTCCAGATGTCCTCTGCAATGAAATCTGTATAAGGTTCCTTTACAAATAAACTACTGGAAAATATATGAATAACCTTATAGAGGAATTTATATACAGAATTACTCATAGTTAACTTAGATGGACAATGGTCTTATTTCAATAAGAATTCTCCTTCCCTAGAGAGTGAACCTATAACCACACACAACTGAGTCCTACTGCACAGGTCTCATCTGCTTTGTTCTTTTCTGTCCTGACCTGAGCTGTCCTCTTCTTAGCTCCCTTGCTGTCCTAAGTGAGCAGTTGACATCTCCTGCTGGGGCACTGCCTGTAGTTGTCCCAAGGTTATGGGGTTTTACTGACTCCCTCTGTGAATTGTTCAATGTTCAGTTATAGTACAGAAGTTTGTTGCCCTAACAGGAAAAAAAAAAAAAAAAGTCCTCTGTTACATCTGCTTTTTCCACTTCTACCCTTTGGCCATACACATTCCATACAACGCTAGGCTTCTTTCTCTTAGCCAATCAACGCCCCCCAATGCTGAACAGGAAACAACTCTTACCCAGTGGAGGAAACTGCTTAAATCCATTTCAAATAGAACTATTTTGAATACTTTCTTCTCTAGAACACTAAAACAGAGACTTACCATGGTTTTTGCCTTTTCCTCTCTGGAGTGACCTGCTTAGATATAACAAAAGAACTAGAATCAAAGATGCTATCCAGCAGTAAAATGCTATCTACTTCTTTACTGGCTTTTTGTTAATAATGATTTGCATTACATTAGTGGGGGAAAAAAGAGATAGGCAGCATTTACCAAAAGTTAAATCACTCAGTGTTTGCTTCCATTATAGTACATGGGAATACAGGGTAGTCCAGTTGGTTACAAATAGGCTTAAGCTGCTGCTATCACACCTCTTGTTCTGGGAGGTTTAGAAGATCTTGGGCCATTAGACCTTTTGACTCCTCTGAACATTTACCAACAACTTTCAGAAAACACCTTGTCATATGACCATCCTTAAAGATATGGTCCTTAGAAGACCAGTTTAATTTTGTGTTTTTAAAAAATGTAGTATACATATTTATTTGGGTAGTTCTTAACAAATATTCCTTTTTAAAAAAAAAGATTTATTTACTTATTTATTTTATTTTTAAAGATTTTATTTATTTATTTGAGAGAGAGAGAGAATGAGAGAGAGACAGCATGAGAAGGGGGAGGGTCAGAGGGAGAAGCAGACTCTCTGTTCAGCAGGGAGCCCCATGTGGGACTCGATCCCTGGACTCCAGGATCATGACCTGAGATGGAGGCAGTCGCTTAACCAAATGAGCCACCCAGGCACCACTTATTTATTTATTTTAGAGAGAGAGATATATAGAGAGAGAGCACAAGGGGAAGGGGCAAAGGGAGAGGGAGAGACAGAATCTCAAGCAGACTCCCCACCAAGTGCTGTACCGGATGCAGGGCTCGATCTCCTGACCCTAAGCTGAAATCAAGAGTCGGACACTTAACCAACTGAGCCATCCAGTTGTCCCTTAGTTTGGTATTTCTTAAATTGTTCCAATACTCTAGACTTCTGAGCTTTAGTGGAAGAATCCAAAGAGACACACTTATGTTTGAGTTAGGGATTAGACTTAACTCCAGTATAGATATTTACTTAAAAAACAAAACAAAACAAAATAAGCTCTGAATCTCAGGTGTAGGATGTATCTTGACGGTCCCGGAGTGATAAATAATTGCTAATTTTATGAAGCTTTATCTTTCACTTAACAGAATAACTATATTTATGACATACTTTTAGGTGTCCTGAAATGCTATCTCCTATGAAGACCCATAAAAACATAATCAAATGAGAAAAATTGGACTTATTGCTCAATAATTGTCAGTCTCACTATCTTTTCTTTAAGCACTTATAGAAGACATATCTACTGTTGCCTCTCCTGCCATGGTCCTTGCTTGGAAGGGCCTACCTCATGGCCACAAATGATGACCAGGGCTAGACATCTAACCAAGGAGAGCCAGTCACATTTTTTAATCTTGTGAATCTGAGTCAAGAGATAAAGGGTAGTTGTCAGCTGGGAGGCCATGTGGACATGGGCATGGTGGGCATGTCTGGTGACATATGAGATGAATAGATACTGCTGGGCAGTCAGTGGGTGGGGGTGGGGGGAGGCAGACAGAGAAGATATCAGAGAAAAATAAAGGCAAGAGATCCTGCAGCCCCAGAAGAGACAGAACAGACTTCATTCCTGAGGACCTACCAGGAGCTAAAATACCAATTCAGCCTTATTTCCTATCCTTGGATTCTGCAAGAACCAGATCTTTACAATACGCTGCCCTTTATTTGTACTAGCTTGAGTGGGTTTGTTAATGTTAACTGTTAAAAGCAAACAAAAGAGCTTCAAGAACAGGCTCTGTATCTTAATTTGGCTCTATAGGTGTCCCAGCAGAGCCCAGTGTTTAACACAGAGTAGGGATTCGGCAACTTGGTTGAAATTCATGACTGTGTCTAAAAATTTTTTGCCTTCAAACCTTTTATGCGTTTTCTAGCACACAACTTAACTCATGCTTAGAGTACTGCTGTTATGTTTATTTTCTTTAAAAACAGAAAAACATAGTTCAAAAAGTCCACCAGCCTTCTAAGTGGGAAGAACTATTGAGAACACACACAGCGTGATTTCAGAGGCTCCTGGAAGCCCTCCTATTCACACATCACTCTTCCTTACTTTGTGGGTCTCGGAAAAACCATTAGAATGGTTCATAAAGTTGTTTTCTTCTTCCCTGTTCTTAATTAAAATACAAATACCTTGGGCATTATTTCTCAAAATGCGTTCTACAGAACGTTGATCTCTCAAGATCCTGCCCCCCAAAATTAAGGGAGGGAGACAAATAGAGAGCCGCAGTGTACTGTCTTCTCACCTTGGAGACCTGTGAGCCCTGCAGCACTGAACTCCTGCACTGAAGAAACCCTTTCAGGTTGGGTTTGGCTGAGCATGGCTTAGGCATTAAGGAAACTGGGGAAGTATAAGGACTCTGCCACCCACCGGTTGCGTAACTCAAACACGTTGAGGACCATAGGAGCCCCTAACTCATAGATTTATCAGGAGGATAAATGAAGTAATGTATATAAAGCACCTAGGACTTAAGCAGCACATAGAAGCAGTCAATAAAAACTGTTATTGTTGTTTAAAAAAATTTTTTTAAAAGATTTTATTTATTTATTTGACACAGAGAGAGAGATCACAAGTAGGCAGAGAGGCAGAGAACCCGATGCGGGTCTCGATCCCAGGACCCTGAGATGACCTGAGCCGAAGGCAGAGGCTTAACCCATTGAGCCACCCAGGCACCCCAGTTGTTTAGGATTTTAACTAATCTGTATACCCCATGTGGGGCTCAAACTTACAACCCTGAGATCAAGGGTCACATGTTCTACTGACTGAGCCAGCCAGGCACCCCGAGAAAAACTTTTTATTATTAATGTAGTTTTTTCTAAACTTACTAACCTGAGCCTTTATAGACAAGTCATCTGTCATACCTCTCGGAATATATACTTTGAGAATATTTGGAGGAAGAATAGCTGTTTAAGAGAGGTGGGGGGCAGGGGGCGCCTGGGTGGCTCAGTGGATTGAGCCGCTGCCTTCGGCTCAGGTCATGATCTCAGTGTCCTGGGATCGAGCTCCGCATCAGGCTCTCTGCTCAGCAGGGACCCTGCTTCTCTCTCTCTCTCTCTGCCTGACTTTCTGCCTACTTGTGATCTCTCTCTCTGTGTCAAATAAATAAATAAAATCTTAAAAAAAAAAAAAAAAGAGGCGGGGGGCAGGAAGCACTGGAAGGGGCAAGAGAGAAATGAACAAAGGTAACTTTGCCTATTTCACGATTCTGTTTAATTTACCAATGAGACATTTAGGCACAGCTTTCTCTCCAATCCTAGTACAGTGCCAGGCTCACAGCAGGCATTTAACAAAAAAGCCTGCTACTTAATTAACTAAAAGTGCAAATGACGTTTATTTCAACTTTTCCTGCACACACTGTTGCCTTATATTTTTAGCCCACTTCAGAGCAAGAGAAAGATCCTAATCTAGAAGAAGTCCTAGAAAGTACTGATTTTCTGGACATTTCAAAGCAGTCCTAGATTTAGTTTTCAGGGCTACAAAAATCGTCCCAGTGTTCCAGAGCCTGGAAACCAAGGCAAACGTGCATCTCTGCACCCACCCACTTTGTCTGGGCTCCAAGAATGTAAGGCCAAACTCCAACACCAGGATGAAAAAAAATTAAAACTGCGACACCCCTGCTCGTTAAAGACCTGTGAACAAGCAGAGGCTAATCCTAGCTCCAATGCAATTTTAGCTGCTTTTCTCTGGGCACCCTACGCAGGGGTGTGGCTGGCGTTCCCTCATCTTGCATAAGAAATTAGCAGCATCCATTCAAAAGAAAAATGATAATTGCTCAGTGGAAGACAACAACAACATAAAAGGCCCTTTATAGTGTTGTTTCAGAAACACCCAAATGCAGAACATGTAATTAGGGGTAAACAAACCCAGCTCTGACTGAAGTTTGATAAACATCTCTAAGTCTCAAACCAGTGACCAAGAATTCATGTCTCTGTAAGCCTGTCATTGTTTTTGTGGCCAGCACTTCTTTGCTTCCCATAAGACAGACAGCCTGAGTAGACACTCGGGCTGACAGATGCATAGAGAGGAATTTTACCATGGCCATTCAAATATATTAATTTTTTAAAAAAGATTTTATTTATTTATTTGACAGATAGAGATCACAAGTAGGCAGAGAAGCAAGCAGAGAAAGGGGGAAGCTGGCTCCTTGCTGAGCAGAGATCCCGATGTGGGGCTCGATCCCAGGACCCTGGGATCATGACTTGAGCCGAAGGCAGAGACTTTAACCCATTGAGCCACCCAGGTGCCCCTCAAATATATTAATTTTTTAAAACTGCCTCATGGATGCTACACCCTTCATCCCTAGTCACTCCAGGAAGGCATTAAGGATTTAAGGACGAATAGTGAGAAGGAAGACTGTACAGCTAAAGGCAGTACGCGCAGTGGTTAAAAGCATATCCTGGGGGCCCCTGCCTTCAGCTCAGGCCATGATCCCAGAGTCCTGGGATTGAGCCCCACATTGGGCTCTCTGCTCAGCAGTGAGCCTGCTTCCCTCCCTCTCTCTCTCTGCTTGCCTCTGCCTACTTGTGATCTCTGTCTGTCAAATAAATAAATAAAATCTTAAAAAAAAAAAAAAAAAGCATATCCTGAAGAATCAGAGAGACCCAGAGTCTCAACTCTGCCTCCACCCCCCAGTAATAATGGGACAGCTGGCAACGCGCTTGACCTTCCAAGTTTAAATTTACTGAAGGAAATGATCTGTGAGTTTCTAGGAGTTGTAAGGATAAAATGAGATAGTAGTCACACAATATTCAGCAGAGGGCTTGGCAAGCAGCTACAAAAGCTAGCATCTTAGGGAGCATCTTACGGAGTCCTATGTGTAGCAGAGCTGCTAAGTGCTTTATTTTTAAGATTTTATTTATTAGAGAGAAAGAGAGAGAGAGAGAGCACAAGCCAGGGGAGCAACAGGCAGAGGCAGAGGGAGAAGCAAGCTCCCTGCCAAGCAAGGAGCCCAAAGCAAGCCTTGATCCCAGGATCCCGGGATCATGACCCAAGCCGAACGTAGACAGATGCTTAACCTACTGAGCCACCCCCCTGCTGAATGCTTTAAATGCATTATTTCACCTAATCACCTGTCAGATGGCAGCTATCTTGTTTACCGAGAACCCACTCTGTGCCTGGAGCTTCACAAGTTACACAAATAACTCATTTCATATCTGTTATGTTATCAAGTTAGTTTTGTCTCTCGTTCTACAGATGGGGAAATTAAGGCATCAAAAGATTAAATATGACCTTCAGGTTGGTCTGCCTCTATGGGTCTTCAACCTTGTGCTTAGAAGGACTCGGGGCTGGTTTAGTGCCCTGCTGTTGCCATCTCGAAATTCTTAAGCATCTTTGAAGAAGATATATATTTGTATCCGAGTCCCACAGATTAAGCGGTCAGTCCTGCCTTCTAACCTTTTCCCACCACAATGCACTTCCACGGACTGTGATATGAAAGCCAGAGGGAGGGGGCCACTTTCTTCTCTGAAGGCAGCACTAGAAGCCTCCTGCCTTAAGGAACCTAGAAACAAAGGGCCGCACGTGAACGTTTACAAGCCCTGCCCAATGACAGGACCACCTAGGAAAATGAATGGAAGGGTGACAGAGTTGGAACTGGAAATAAAAAAAACACTGACGCTGCCTTCTTTTAAGTACTCCTACAAGGAAGGGAAATGCGGGTCAATGCCTTCAGATCGTTCATGGCAACAGCAACATAGATTTACTGCCAAAGAATAAGTGTCCTGATCTATCCCGTACCTGGACTCCCCCACCTGGCCAGGAGAACTCTAGGAAAAGGAGGTCGAACAGATAAGAACATAAGTGTTTATACTGGCAATGTGGCCAAGATGCTGGCTGAATTCCATGTGTATTGTATGGTAAGAACTTGCAATTGGGGAGTTTAATATAGGTAGGGAAGGAGCACTTGATCACTATCAAGCCTTGGCATACAACACCAAGAATATCTCCAAACAGAAGAAATCGTCAGAGCACGGCACATTTGTCTTTATCTTTTTGATTCTTCCTATTACCCTTCTTTTCTCTTACCACAGGCAGCTTCTGTCCAGATGGCAGGAAACACGGCCGCTGTCCATCAGTCTCCCATCATTGTGGCATGCAACCAAAATGGAAAGGAGACCATCTCTTCCCCAGCCTCCCTATAGTAAATCACACGGAAAGTTCCGATTGGCCCTAGTTGGGACAACACTAATGCATCAGACCAATCAATGTGAACAAAGGAATAGGGATGATATGATTGGACAGTCCTGGGTCATGTAACCACCTATAGGAAGCCAGATGGGCACTCTGATTGGCAGATGGAATTGCTCCATTTATTTAATATTCATTGCTTAGCTGAAACTCAAAGGTAGCTGGGCATTCTGTATCGTAACTGGTAACTCGGCCTCCAGAACCACAAGCCAGAGAGCAGGAGCAGTTCCCAACAGAAGGAAGGGCTGTGGGGTACCAAGAATCATTCCTGTTGAGGACAGTGTTCAGCTCAGCTCTTGTTGGTTTCACACCTGAGACAAAATGGTTACGTTTCAGTGCCAAATTCTGGGAGAAAATGCTGAGTTCCAGTTTTCATTACCCCCTTTCAGGGTCAGACCTTTCACTTGTGAGGTAACATACCAACTGATGCTCATTGATTACATTTTCCCCCACTGACTTCTATGTTCAAGAGCTATTGAAATTCTATTTAAAATGTAAGTTCAGGGGCACCTGGGTGGCTCAGTGGGTTAAGGCCTCTGCCTTCCACTCAGGTCATGATCCCAGGGTCCTGGGATCAAGCCCCGCATCAGGCTCTCTGCTCCACAGGGAGCCTCTTCCTCCTCTCTCTCCGACTGCCTCTCTGATTACTTGTGATCTGTCTAATAAATAAATAAAATCTTAAAAAAATAATAAAATGTAAGTTCATTTTTCCAGTGGAATGAATAGTAATGAATCCAACCTAGTCACAGTACTATGCCATTTATACATTTGGGTTTATTATGTTGTAAGTTCACTACGAAGGCTAGTTATCTTTTTTTTTTTTTTTTTTTTTTTACAAACCAGGATATACTTTTTGAAAATGTTGAGCAATTTTTTCCCCCAAAGGCCTATACAGTCTAATCCTAATGCTGAATTAATATATTTAATTGAAAAATATTTAAGGGAACACTAGCCAATGGTTCAGATATTGCAAACAATATCAAATAGAATTAAATTATTGTACAAAAGGAAAATTTGGATGGCCCCCTGCAATATGTCGAAATGTAATTTATTCTTGAAAACCAGGCTTGAGCATTTTGACCTGAAGGTGTATTTAAAAATGAAGATAAAAAATTTCCCTTTCTTCCTCTCTCAATCTTCTGGCAGTCCTTTTGCCCTCCCTTGGATTCTCATCCTCATGTAAAACCTGATAATAATGTAGAAAAAAAGTCTCGAACAGCACTGTCCAATTGAAATACAAGAAAGCCAAATATGTATTTTAAGATTTTTCAGTAGTCATGTATAAAAAAGTAAAAAGAAACAGATGAAAGCAATTTTAGCAGTATATTTTATTTAACCTAATATACTTTAAATTTTGTCATTTTAACAAGTAATCACTATAAAAACTATTGAAGATGTATTTTACATTCTTTTCACACTTACATACCTCAATATGGACACTAATTGAATAAGAAATATTTAACTATATTTAGCCTTCACAAAATTTAGAGTTGAAAGAGTAGATTCATATACCCAACTTGTTCCAAAAATACTTAATAATTTTCTAATAACTGAACTGAATTTCATTTCAGATGTATCAGTCAGGGTCCACTTTGGAGACAAACCACATCAGTATTTGAACAGGGAGAATTTAATTCAAACAATTGTTAGCTATACAAAATTATTAATTTGATAACTAAACAGGCTAAGAAAGAGAGAGAGGGAGAGAACTCTATGCTCTCGCAAATGTAGCAGCTGCCAGAAGCAGGGACCAGCTCTAGGCCTGGGGAAACAAAAGGAAGAGTTTGGAATTAATAAAGCATAGACCCTTAAAAGTGGGGCCTTCTGGAGATAAACCTCAGCCCTTAGAGAACGAAGCAATGCTTGTGTCCTGCCATGTCAGCATTTGGAGAATTTCGAATTAGCCACAATGAAACTTTTGTATACATGTCCACACACTGTAAGACCAGAGTCAGTACTTTTTCACATGGCTGCTGAAAGGTCATTAAAATTTCCCTGGTAGGAGAGAGAAATACACAAATGGCCTTCTTTGATTTTAGTCATTGATCAATGATCACCACTTCTGGGGATTAGCAAACTACGGGATGGGGAACAAATTGGGTCTGTCCCCAGTTTCTATAAATCAAGTTTTACTGGAACACAGCCATGCTCATTTATTTATGTATTGTCTAGGGGTGCTTTGCCACCACATCGATGGAGTTCAGCAGTTGCAACAAAGATCATATGGCCCTACAAAGCCTAAAGTATATGCTGTTCTGCTCTTTATAGAAGAGATTGCCGACCCCAAACTAAATATTTTCTGAAATAAATGTTTGTTTAAACATGATACTAGTAGCAAAGCATTTCCTAATATGCCAGACAATATACGTCTCTATAGCGCACAATCTAACACCTGTTTCTTAATGCTGGCTTCCTTTAAGCTTTCCCAAATTCTTAGGAGCCACATAAGGTCTGAAAACATATGAATTAAAAATGACCTGCTACTGGCATTTTCTCTTCTAGATTTCTAAATTCTACCGTACATATTTTTTCAAGGAATATAATCTAAAGACAAAGTATATCCATATATTTCTTTAAATATTAAATTCCCTCAAAATTGAAAGTCTAGTTGATCAGTACGAGAAACAGAAATTAAAAACTCAATACACATATTACAGGGTAACAGATAACTTATTCATTGTCAAAGTTAGTTGCAGTGCAAAATTATATTTAATTTTCTATTCATTACCTTAAAATTGCATAAAGTCTGAGAGATTCTTTCCAAATAATTTTTAGTAATATAATTTTTCCAGCAATGGGAAAACCAGTATTTTTTTTTTTTTTTTTTTTTTTTTTTTTAATTTAAATTTTTATATTTTATATTTTTATCCCAGGGGTACAGGTCTGTGAATCACCAGGTTACACACTTTCACCAAATCACATACCCTCCCCAATGTCCATAATCCCACCCCCTTCTCCCAAACCCCCTCCCCCCGGCAACCCTCAGTTTGTTGTGAGATTAAGAGTCACTTATGGTTTGTCTCCCTCCCAATCCCATCTTGTTTCATTTATTCTTCTACCCACTTAAGCCTCCATGTTGCATCACCACTTCCTCATATCAGGGAGATCATATGATAGTTGTCTTTCTCTGCTTGACTTATTTCGCTAAGCATGATACGCTCTAGTTCCATCCATGTTGTTGCAAATGGCAAGATTTCATTTCTTTTGATGGCTGCATAGTATTCCATTGTGTATATATACCACATCTTCTTGATCCATTCATCTGTTGATGGACATCTAGGTTCTTTCCATAGTTTGGCTATTGTGGACATTGCTGCTATAAACATTCGGCATGTGTCCCTTTGGATCACTACATTTGTATCTTTAGGGTAAAATACCCAATAGTGCAATTGCTGGGTCATAGGGCAGTTCTATTTTCAACATTTTGAGGAACCTCCATGCTGTTTTCCAGAGTGGCTGCACCAGCTTGCATTCCCACCAACAGTGTAGGAGGGTTCCCCTTTCTCCGCATCCTCGCCAGCATCTGTCATTTCCTGACTTGTTGATTTTAGCCATTCTGACTGGTGTGAGGTGATATCTCATTGTGGTTTTGATTTGTAATTTCCCTGATGCCGAGTGATATGGAGCACTTTTTCATGTGTCTGTTGCCCATCTGGATGTCTTCTTTGCAGAAAATGTCTGTTCATGTCTTCTGCCCATTTCTTGATTGGATTATTTGTTCTTTGGGTGTTGAGTTTGCTAAGTTCTTTATAGATGGACACTAGTCCTTTATCTGATATGTCGTTTGCAAATATCTTCTCCCATTCTGTCAGTTGTCTTTTGATTGTTAACTGTTTCCTTTGCTGTGCAAAAGCTTTTGATCTTGATGAATCCCAATAGTTCATTTTTTGCCCCTTGCTTCCCTTGCCTTTTTGCGTTGTTCCTAGGAAGATGTTGCTGCGGCAGAGGTCGAAGAGGTTGCTGCCCGTGTTCTCCTCAAGGATTTTGATGGATTTCCTTTCGTACATTGAGGTCCTTCGTCCATTTTGAGTCTATTTTTGTGTGTGGTGTAAGGAAATGGTCCAATTCATTTTTCTGCATGTGGCTGTCCAATTTTCCCAGCACCATTTATTGAAAAGGCTGTCTTTTTTCCATTGGACATTCTTTCCTGCTTTGTCGAAGATTAGTTGACCATAGATTTGAGGGTCTATTCTGGGCTCTCTATTCTGTTCCATTGATCTATGTGTCTGTTTTTGTGCCAGTACCATGCTGTCTTGATGATGACAGCTTTGTAATAGAGCCTGAAGTCCGGAATTTGTGATGCCACCAACGTTGGCTTTCTTTTTCAATATCCCTTTTGGCTATTCGAGGTCTTTTTTTCTGGTTCCATATAAATTTTAGAATTATTTGTTCCATTTCTTTGAAAAAGATGGATGGTACTTTGATAGGAAATGCATTAAATGTGTAGATTGCTTTAGGTAGCATAGACATTTTCACAATATTTATTCTTCCAATCCAGGAGCATGGAACATTTTTCCATTTCTTTGTGTCATCCTCAATTTCTTTCATGAGTACTTTATAGTTTTCTGAGTATAGATTCTGTGTTCTCTTTGGTTAGGTTTATTCCTAGGTATCTTATGGTTTTGGATGCAATTGTAAATGGGATTGACTCCTTAATATCTCTTTCTTCTGTCTTGCTGTTGGTGTAGAGAAATGCAACTGATTTCTGTGCATTGATTTTATATCCTGACACTTTACTGAATTCCTGTATAAGTTCTAGCAGTTTTGGAGTGCAGTCTTTTGGGTTTTCCACATATAGTATATATCATCTGCGAAGAGTGATAATTTGACTTCTTCTTTGCCGATTTGGATGCCTTTAATTTCCTTTTGTTGTCTGATTGCTGAGGCTAGGACCTCTAGTACGATGTTGAATAGCAGTGGTGATAATGGACATCCCTGCCGTTTCCTGACCTTAGCGGGAAAAAGCTTTCAGTTTTTCTCCATTGAGAATGATATTTGCGGTGGGTTTTTCATAGATGGCTTTGATGATATTGAGGTATGTGCCCTCTATCCCTACACTTTGAAGAGTTTTTGATCAGGAAGGGATGTTGTACTTTGTCAAATGCTTTTTTTCAGCATCTATTGAGAGTATCATATGGTTCTTGTTCTTACTTTTATTGATGTGTTGTATCACATTGACTGATTTGCGGATGTTGAACCAACCTTGCAGCCCTGGAATAAATCCCACTTGGTCGTGGTGAATAATCTTTTTAATGTACTGTTTGAATCCTATTGGCTAGTATTTTGTTGAGTATTTTCGCATCTGTGTTCATCAAGGATATCGGTCTATAGCTCTCTTTTTTGGTGGGGATCCTTGTCTGGTTTTGGGATCAAGGTGATGCTGGCCTCATAAAATGAGTTTGGAAGTTTTCCTTCCATTTCTATTTTTTGGAACAGTTTCAGGAGAATAGGAATTAGTTCTTCTTTAAATGTTTGGTAGAATTCCCCCGGGAAGCCGTCTGGCCCTGGGCTTTTGTTTGTTTGGAGATTTTTAATGACTGTTTCAATCTCCTTACTGGTTATGGGTCTGTTCAGGCTTTCTATTTCTTCCTGGTTCAGTTGTGGTAGTTTATATGTTTCTAGGAATGCATCCATTTCTTCCAGATTGTCAAATTTATTGCCGTAGAGTTGCTCATAGTATGTTCTTATAATAGTTTGTATTTCTTTGGTGTTAGTTGTGATCTCTCCTCTTTCATTCATGATTTTATTTATTTGGGTCCTTTCTCTTTTCTTTTTGATAAGTCGGGCCAGGGGTTTATCAATTTTATTAATTCTTTCAAAGAACCAGCTCCTAGTTTCGTTGATTTGTTCTATTGTTTTTTTGGGTTTCTATTTTATTTTTCATTGATTTCTGCTCTGATCTTTATGATTTCTCTTCTCCTGCTGGGCTTAGGGTTTCTTTCTTGTTCTTTCTCCAGCTCCTTTAGGTGTAGGGTTAGGTTGTGTACCTGAGACCTTTCTTGTTTCTTGAGAAAGGCTTGTACCGCTATATATTTTTCCTCTCAGGACTGCCTTTGTTGTGTCCCACAGATTTTGAACCGTTGTGTTTTCATTATCATTTGTTTCCATGATTTTTTTTCAATTCTTCTTTAATTTCCCGGTTGACCCATTCATTCTTTAGAAGGATACTGTTTAGTCTCCATGTATTTGGGTTCTTTCCAAACTTCCTTTTGTGGTTGAGTTCTAGCTTTAGAGCATTGTGGTCTGAAAATATGCAGGGAATGATCCCAATCTTTTGATACCGGTTGAGTCCTGATTTAGGACCGAGGATGTGATCTATTCTGGAGAATGTTCCATGTGCACTAGAGAAGAATGTGTATTCTGTTGCTTTGGGATGAAATATTCTGAATATATCTGTGATGTCCATCTGGTCCAGTGTGTCATTTAAGGCCTTTATATCCTTGCTGACCTTTTGCTTGGATGACCTGTCCATTTCAGTGAGGGGAGTGTTAAAGTCCCCTACTATCATTGTATTATTGTTGATGTGTTTCTTTGATTTTGTTATTAATTGGTTTATATAGTTGGCTGCTCCCACATTGGGGGCATAGATATTTAAAATTGTTAAATCTTTTTGTTGGACAGACCCTTTGAGTATGATATAGTGTCCTTCCTCATCTCTTATTATAGTCTTTGGCTTAAAATCTAATTGATCTGATATAAGGATTGCCACTCCTGCTTTCTTCTGATGTCCATTAGCATGGTAAATTCTTTTCCACCCCCTCACTTTAAATCTGGAGGTGTCTTCGGGCTTAAAATGTGTTTCTTGGAGGCAACATATAGATGGGTTTTGTTTTTTTATCCATTCTGATACCCTGTGTCTTTTGACAGGGGCATTTAGCCCATTCACATTCAGGGTAACTATTGAGAGATATGAATTTAGTGCCATTGTATTGCCTGTAAGGTGACTGTTACTGTATATGGTCTCTGTTCCTTTCTGATCTACCACTTGTAGGCTCTCTCTCTTTGCTTAGAGGACCCCTTTCAAGATTTCCTGTAGAGCTGGTTTGGTATTTGCAAATTCTTTCAGTTGTTGTTTGTCCTGGAAGCTTTTAATCTCTCCTTCTATTTTCAATGATAGCCTAGCTGGATATAGTATTCTTGGCTGCATGTTTTTCTCGTTTAGTGCTCTGAAAATATCATGCCAGCTCTTTCTGGCCTGCCAGGTCTCTGTGGATAAGTCAGCTGCCAATCTAATATTTTTACCATTGTATGTTACAGACTTCTTTTCCCGGGCTGCTTTCAGGATTTTCTCTTTGTCATTGAGACTTGTAAATTTTACTATTAGGTGACGGGGTGTGGGCCTATTCTTATTGATTTTGAGGGGCATTCTCTGAACCTCCTGAATTTTGATGCTCGTTCCCTTTGCCATATTGGGGAAATTCTCCCCAATAATTCTCTCCAGTATACCTTCTGCTCCCCTCTCACTTTCTTCTTCTTCTGGAATCCCAATTATTCTAATGTTGTTTCGTCTTATGGTGTCACTTATCTCTCGAATTCTCCCCTCGTGGTCCAGTAGCTGTTTGTCCCTCTTTTGATCAGCTTCTTTATTCTCTGTCATTTGGTCTTCTATATCACTAATTCTTTCTTCTGCCTCATTTATCCTAGCAGTGAGAGCCTCCATTTTTGATTGCACCTCATTAATAGCTTTTTTGATTTCAACTTGGTTAGATTTTAGTTCTTTTATTTCTCCAGAAAGGGCTTTTATATCTCTCGAGAGGGTTTCTTTAATATCTTCCATGCCTTTTTCGAGCCCGGCTAGAACCTTGAGAATTGTCATTCTGAACTCTAGATCTGACATATTACCGATGTCTGTATTGATTAGGTCCCTAGCCTTCGGTACTGCCTCTTGTTCTTTTTTTTGTGTTGAATTTTTACGTCTTGTCATTTTGTCCAGATAAGAGTAAATGAAGGGGCAAGTAAAATACTAAAAGGGTGGCAACAACCCCAGGAAAAATATGCTTTAACCAAATTAGAAGAGATCCAAAATCGTGAGTGGGGAGAAAGGGGATAAAAAGAGGTTCAAAAAGGAAGAGAGAAAAAGAAAAAAAAAAAAAAAAAAAAAAAGAAAAGAAAAGAAAAGAATTTAAAAAAAAAAAGAAAACACCTAAGAAAAATGTAAAAAAAAAAAAAAATATATATATATATATTAGATAAACTAGTAAAAAATCGTTAAAAAAGAAAAAGGTAACAGTTAAAAAAAAAAAAAAAATTTTACCCGAAGGCGAGAAAAAAAAAAAAAGAAAAAAAAAAATGAAAACGAAAAAATTAAATTAACTGCAAGACTAAAAAAAATCACAGGAAAAAAGCCATGAGTTCCGTGCTTGGCTTTCTCCTCCTCTGGAATTCTGCTGCTCTCCTTGGTATTGAAACCGCACTCCTTGGTAGGTGAACTTGGTCTCGGCTGGATTTTCTTGTTGATCTTCTGGGGGAGGGGCCTGTTGTAGTGATTCTCAAGTGTCTTTGCCCCAGGCGGAATTACACCGCCCTTACCCGGGGCCGGGGTGAGTAATCCGCTCGGGTTTGCTTTCAGGAGCTTTTGTTCCCTGAGCGCTTTCCGTAGAGTTCCGGAGGACGGGAATACAAATGGCGGCCTCCTGGTCTCCGGCCCGGAGGAGCCGAGAGCCCAGGGCCCCACTCCTCAGTGCGCCCTCAGAGAACAGCGCCCAGTCACTCCCGTCTGCCTGACCTCCGGCCGCGCTCCGAGCTCACCGAGCCTGCGACCGGTTCAAGGTAACACGGAGCTGCGAGCTTACTGTCAGCTCTGTCTCTGTAGCCGGCTTTTCCCGTTCCAATACCCGCAAGCTCTGCGACACTCAGACACCCCCGATCCTTCTGTGACCCTGCGGGACCTGAGGCCACGCTGACCCCGCGTGGGCTTCGCCCCGGTTTAGCCTCTGGAGCGATGTCCCTCAGCGGAACAGACTTTTAAAAGTCCTGATTTTGTGCGCGGTTGCTCCGCCGCTTGCCGGGAGCCGGCCCCTCCCCCCGGGGTCTATCTTCCCGTCGCTTTGGATTCACTTCTCTGCCGGTCCTACCTTTCAGAAAGTGGTTGATTTTCTGTTTCCAGAATTGCTGTTCTTCTTCTCTTCGATCTGCCGATGGATTTTCAGGTGTTTGCAATCTTTAGATAAGCTATCTAGCTGATCTCCGGCTAGCTGAAGCAGTCTCAGCTTGCTACTTCTCCGCCATCTTGACTCCTCCTCGGAAAACCAGTATTTTTAACAGATATTTTAAAGCTCTAAGATTAAAAAAAAAATCAATATTCCAATTAGGCACTCAAGCAGAAAGCTAATGTGTTTAATTTCAGGTTCTTGGCAAAATATGCGACTCTTAAAGAGAAAACAAAATCTAGACTGCTCTCTTGGACTTTTTAATAATGTTCTTCTTATTGCCCTTCATTATGTGGGCAATCCATTTCTTTATCTAAGTCACAGCCAGACACACATATGAACAAGAAGGCAAATAACCACCAATGTTATTCAGAGCATAAATCAGTTCTGAAATTTGGGCATAGTCCCTTTAGTAGAAAGCGTAGCATTGTGGGAACCTGCTAAAAAATCTTCCTCTTCCTCCCCTCCCTCAGCCCCTTCTCCTCCTTCTCCAGACTTATTCCACTCAGCACAATGTCTTTACCGTTCATCCATGTTGCAACATATGCCAGAATTTCCTTCCTTCTAAGGTTGAGTAACATTTCATTGTTACAGTTGCAATTTTTTAAAATGTCACTTTTGGAAGTAGAAAGATACAGGAAAGGATAAGTAAGGACATAGACAAAGGAAGTAATATAAGCAATAAAGAAGACTAATAAAATGACATTACATTGGTACACTACCAATACAGACTGTGCATTTTTATGACTATAAAAAGTGCAAAAATTGGACATATATTTGACTAGAAAAAATCCTTAAAAGTCAGGCAGAGTACTCACAGACTACAAGAATATTACAAATAAGTAACAAACTAATGACTAAAATCATCTTAATATTTTGGAAGTTAAGAAGCACTTCCTTAAATAGCCTCTGAGTCAACGAAATTTACAAATGACATTACATGTGATCTAGAAAGCATGGAAAAAAGGATAATTCATATTAAATACTTTATATTAAAACAATTGAACTGTGTTCAGAGAAAAATGAACAGCCTTAAATTCCTTCATGTTTGAAGAAAATTGAAAATAAAATAATTTAAACTCATTGTTATGGCTGGAATTGCAACCAAAATCCATTTATTGTAGTCCTAAACACAGTTCTTTAGAATGTGACTATATTTGGAGATAGTGCCTTTAGAGAGGTCATTAGGGTACACCGAGGTTCTATGGGTGGGCTCTAATCCAATGTAACTGGTGTCCTTACAAGAAGAAGAAAATTGGACATACAAAGAGACTCAAGGGAGCCATGCACACAGAAAAAGACCTCATGAGGCCTTGGAGAAAAGCCAAGTAGAGAGGACTCAGAAGAAATCAAACCTTCCAACACCTTGACCTTGTACTTCAAGCCTCCAGAATTGAGAAAGTAAGAAAGTACCTTCCTGCTGGTTAAGCCACCCATTCTGTGGTATTTTGTCATAGCAACCCTAGCAAATTAATATATTCATCTAAATAATTAGTAAAAGATAAATAAAATAAATCAAAGGAAGTATGCAGTAGGGATTTAAAAAGACAAGGCATAAAATTGATGAAATAGAAAACATAAAAATAGAAGAAGGAAAAAAGAAAATAATGATGTTATGAAAACAAGAATAAAATCAATAAATGATTACTGAAATAAAAAATGAGAGCAGAAACATGTAAGATTAAGTTCATAGACAAAGGAAGATGACATTACATTGATTTGTCATAATCACAAATATAAAAGAGATGAAAATAATTATATGACCGTACATTTCTTTCAACCTTATGACGACAGTTTGATAACCTGGAAGAAAGAAATGATTTACTGACAAAATAAATTCTAAAACTGACCCAAGAAGTAATGAAAAACTTGAATAATCACCATAAGATTACAAAGGTAACTGAAAATCTACTAGTTTAAAAAAAAAAAAAACTGCCAGGTGATTTTACAGCTGAAGCTCTATAATTAAAAAAAAATTCACATGTTTCATAGCTGAGTTCAACCTAATCTCTAATACGACATCATTTTCACTATTCAAGATCATAATAAAAGATAAGAATCCCTCCAATTTGTCTCATGATGCTAATATAACTTTAATTCTAAAGCTTTATAAAGACAGACCTATCGGGGCGTCTGGGTAGCTCAGTGGGTTAAAGCCTCTGCCTTCAGCTCAGGTCATGATCCCAGGGCTCTGGCATCGAGCCCCACATCGGGCTCTCTTCTCCGCAGGGAGCCTGCTTTCTCCTCTCTCTCTCTGCCTACCTCTCTGCTGCTTGTGATCTCTGTCTGTCAAATAAATAAATAAAAATCTTAAAAAAAAAAAAAGACATACCTATCTGTCTGAGAAAACTGGAACTCTCAGATTAACCTTAGCATCACAAAAAGGGGGACAACTAGATACTAAGTATTTTTTCATGATGTGGAGAAATAGGAGGTACCTAGCACCACCCATAAATATTTTTGCCCAGGAAAGGAAGGAAGGAAGAGAGCATGGAAGGAAGGAAGGAAGGAAGGCAGGAGAGGGGAGGGGAGGGGAGAGAGGAAGAGAGGAAAGGATGAACGTAATTCTAATTGAGTTTATGCATTTACTTCTTTATAGAAGGTACAGGGGGATAGAAGAACAAGTTGAACAATGCCCGGAAGAATTCTAATAGTCAAATCCAGAATGTGGGAAAATCAGCAGGTTAAATGATCTGGTCCTTTCAAAATCTAAGTGGTAAACCTAAAAGAGGAAGGAATGCTTTATAGACGTAAAGAAAATTGAGAAATAGAACAACGAAGTATGATGTATGGGTCATTTTTGGATCCTGATTTGAACAAACAATAAAAAGACATTTTTTAGATCAGTCAAGGGGAACTTGATTATGGATTTTGTGACCTGATACCAAAGAATTGTTGCTAATTTTGTCAGTTGTAGAAATGGTATGTGACATTTAAAGTATCCTTATCTGTTAGATGTAACAATTTGTAACATTATGTAATGTCTTGTTAAAATTTGATTTTAAATACTCCAGAACAGAGGGTGCCTGGAGATCGGTAGAGCATGTGACTCTTGATCTCAGGGTTGTGAATTCAAGCCCCACATTAAGTGTAGAGATTACATTAAAATAAATAAATAAACACTCCAGGAAAGAAAAAAAAATCTGTGTATGATGGGAAAAATATAATTAAAAATTTAAAAAATAAAAATAAAAATGTATCATTTTACTGATGAAATAAAATTGATGAAATATTTTAGGTTCAGTGATGAGTGTGCTGGTGTTTGTAGACTGTCTTCTCCACTTTTAAGTATATTTGATAATAACTGTAATTAAAATGAAAAAATAAAACTCTAAAAATCAGATTTTCAGCTGAAGAAAAACATGTTTCCGCTCATAGTTTTGGTACAAATATACATTGCCCGACTTTGCCAATATGAACATTTATCATTACTTAGAAATTTAGAGCTTATTTCTCTGGCTGTCACAATCAGACATTTGAGAATTCCTAGTATAACCTGCATATTTTTAGACACATTTAAAAAAAAAAAAAACAAAGAAAGTCATAGAGTAAAAACAGATTTGGCTCAGTAGGGAGAGCATGCAACTCTTGGTCTCAGGGTTGTGAGTTTGAGCCCCATGCTGGGTGTAGAGATTACTTAAATAAATTAAAAAAAAAAAAAAAAACTAAAAAAAAAAAACCAGATTTGGGGAAGATATGGGAATAAATATGTCTGAAAAGCCAAAAATATGGGAATAAATATGTCTGAAAAGCCAAAAAAGAAAACAACAGCCTCTTTAGACATAGCCCAAGTTCGCTGTAAGGTATTGCATAAAAATGACTGAGACCTTCAGCTTCTCCAAGAAGAAATAAAGGTCATTCAACTACTTAGATGTCCAGAGGGCTGTTTGGTAAAAAAGAAGGAATTGTAAGTATTTTTAAGGATGCATTCTTTCTACTATACTCAGTCCTACAAAGAGATGTCCTCAGTTACCTTTGAGTTGGGAAACTCTAAACTCTAAACTGACATTTGTTAACAAGGCTAGCTCATCACTCTCTGCACCCTTCTGTCCTGCTCACCAGAGCCTAAGTGTCCAGAGGGTAGGGACCATGCTTGGAGTCACTACCGAATCCCACCGGGTCTGCAGTACCCAGAGCATGGGAAGTGCTCAATGAATTTTATTAAACGGACTGAATACCTTTTTGTTTAAAATTATTTCTCAATCTCCTCTAACATAGTCTAAATGATAAAAGTTTGTTTTCATTGTGATAAATAAAGGCTTTAGTTCCCCTGCAGCTTAAATACTAAAATCCCCATAACCACTTTTTTGTTCTTATGGGATTGCGTGGACTTGAAAGACATTTATAATGCTAAATAATGCCCGAGGAAGTTAGCCAAGAACTCCACCATCACCTAGGAGTTTTGAAACCTTGAGAACTTTTCTCCTGGTGTGTTTAAGAGTATTCAAGCTCAACTTGACTAGGAACGTACTGGCTTACATTGGTATTTTTGCCTTTCCCCACCTCCCCCCAAGTAACACTGCAGTTTCTTTTCAGGGTCGTCCGTGATTCCAGGAAGTTTTTGGTGTGTGGAAGATAGCTCTCCATGCTTCCCTCAGCTCTTGCGGCTCTAATAAGAGACAATCCCCACAGCACAGTACAGTTTCTCAGCAGGATAAAAGCTAGTTTCTATAAGGTAATATTTCTCTCTGGAGAAAGTCCAGTTTGTAACTCTGGCACTATCAGATTTCCAGGTCATCTTTGCTTGCTGGGAAAAAGAATCCTTACGAAGAGAAGTTGCTCCCTGGAGGGAGAAGAAGACAACGATCTCCCCCGGAACTGACCCCATGTCCTGGAAGGACGGCCACAATGGGCCACAGGGAGGCCGCTGAGCTGTTGGGCAGAGGAAGTCTGGGTGACCACCGAAGGGAAGATCCCTTAAATGGAATGACTCCCATGGCCTTCTGTAAAGCTCTCTCAGAATGACCCAACGCGGTCATCAGCCACGCTCTGATCATTTTCCAGTTGTTGAAGGGGCTCAGCGGATTAATCAGATATTGTGCCGGCTTTCTCAAAAGGCACAGGCATAGAATCATTTAAGGCCATTTTTCAAGGGCAAAAAAAGGAAGAGATCTGATAGTGCTCCAGTGAGCAGAGAATAACAACGTTCAGCGGAGCCCCCATCGCCACCACCAAACAGGGAGACAGCGTACTGCGTGGGAGAAGGCAAGCTTTCCCATTGCACCTGCCTGGCCCTCTTCCCACTGCAACTCCTGGCCAGCTCATTTCTGCTGCGGGACCTCACGTCGGAGGGGCTCAGGGGAGGTCTGTCTGCTTCCCTCGGACACGAACCCAGAAGTATACATGCCTGCTCATCTCACTGTATTTCTCGTTTCACTCCAGTCAGGAGAACACTGCAAGGCAACTTCATCGGGACCTTTGGAGTTTACTCAATTTTTCAAGAATCTAGGTGGACCTAGTAAAGGGAGGGAAAGAATCACTCAACAGAGAGTTGCACGCTGGGTAGCTGATTCAGGTTGAGGTTCACAACACCATTATTGGTTATATTTACCGAATGTCTTACCTGCTCTATTATCTGTTTTTTCAGATGTGAGCTGTTTTTGATTTTTAATTGCTCTTATTTACCAAATGTCTTATTCACTACACTATCTGGTTTTTCAGATGTGCCTGCTTTTTTCTTTACTGCGAAGAGAGTCTAGCCTAACAAAACTGGTAACTTGCTCGATAATTCCAAGAACTGTTGTGCACCCCGTCCAGGTTGAGCTGACAGATTCCATAGCAGTGACTGGCATTTCTTTGCCTTAATCCTTATGATCAATGCTTTTCATAAGAACTAAAGAATTTGCCTTCAAAAGGAAATTTTAAACACTGACAATTTATTTGATAAGGATCAAATATTTTGTTGCATCAAATGCCTTCATTATTCAAAGGGACTGTTTCAGTGTCCTCCCATTATCTTCTAAAAACAAACAAGCAAACAAGTAAACCTTTGGAATTTTTTGTAATTTAAAGAAGTTCTAGTCATGCCTACATTTCTGAAAAAGCCCACGTAGTCAAATATATCCTGATATGTCTATGGGAGGAGGTAACAACGGAAAACCTTTCCAAAAAAGTGTAAAGTCCATGATAGATTGAATGACTATAATATACTTTGTAAGATTTTGGATACTTACATTTGGTCCTCCTTTTTTTTAAAAAACTCAAATACTGGGCAGAAAAATGTTTTAGCTTACTTATTCTCTTCTAAGAAAGTCTATGTTGCTTTACTGTGGCCAAACCCAGAATTCATTAGAATTCTGTAAAAATACAGTTCACTGTATAGATTCAGATATGCTGTGGGACAAATCACACCTAACAATAAATCGTAACTGCATAGAAAAAAAACCTTATATAGCAGAGCATATGCCTATCTGCTTGATTTCCTTCTAAGGATTTTACTTTCTTTGTGCATTATACTGTCTTTGGCCAAGTACGTTATCATTTGAGAGTTAATCAGTACTCATAAACTCTCTCTCTCTCTCTCTCTCTCTATATATATATATATATATATGTATGTATATAAATAAAATAATTTGTCTTTTAGCCACTTTTCATGAACTCTCAGCCTTTAGCTCTGCGTATTCAATTACCAAAAATTTCTTTTAGATGTCTTTGTTGCAAAGCTATTTACGAACTAATTGTTCTTGCAGATATATTCATTAAGAGATAGCTTCATAGAAGCAGTTTTACCAGGTGAAGTTTGACGTGGTAAAGGAACAGATGTATCAAGCTATTCTAAAGTTCAAATTTTTTCCTTTTAAGACTTCAGATCACCCACGAGACCTCACAGAAAGACCAAAAATCTGCATACCTTTACATGTTTACAGTTAACTCCCTTCAACACATGTTCACTTGGGCTACGCCCTGAGGTCCAAAGATGAATACGGCATGCTTCCTCTTCAAGGAGTTAACGATCTGAGAAGAAACTGGTAGATAAGATAGCCCACTCTGTAACAATATAATAACTCTAAGATTATCACTATAAATGAAAGGCTCTGAGAGTATGTGAGAGCAAATGATCAATTCCCCCTAGAGAATGTGTGGAAAGGTCCTAGATTCATGTCGTTGGCTGTTTCCAAATAGTCAGTTGTTCCTTTGGGTGAGATTGTAAAGGATTGTTCCCCACTTTGGTGCTAAGTGGGGAACAATCCTTTGTTGATATCCCTTGAGGGATTAGTCTTCACAAGTTTAACCCACTCCAGGACCCCTTTCAAGTGATTTGCTCAAAAATGGACCCTATTATTTTCATTGGCTGTAGGGAACTGTTCAAAGAACCTAAACTGGTCCACTCAGAAGGAAAACTAGGACTTCAATTTGAAAATACAATTCTGAAATGTATCTTGCCAGTTTAGACTTCTGTCCCAAATGTAGACTCAGATCCCTCTGCCTACTCAACATCTTTATCTGGGTGTCCAACAGCCTTCTAAAATACTGTATGTCCAAAACCTAAGCCTGGATCTTCCTTCCCAAACCTATCTAGGCCAAAAATCTTGAAGACATTTTTGACTCTTCCATCATCTCTCACATCCTATCTGTGAGGAAATCCCATTAGCCCTACATACATTCAGACGCTTTCCAGAATCCCACCATGTCTCCTCACTTCCCCTGCTACCACATTGGTCCAGCCATATTGTCTCTTGCCTGGATTAGTTTAATAGACTCTCAAAGTTCAGCATATACTTCGGGCATAGTTTGATCAGGGCTTTGGATCCAATTCCCCCAGTTCTTATTCTTTGTGACTCTTTGAGTCTACTAACTGGTTTCCTAGATTCCATCCTCACTTCCCCACAGCCTGCTTTCAACACAGCAGCTCCAGAGATCCTCTTAAACTTGAGATGGATCATTTACTCTTTGACTCAAAGCCCTGCAGATGAAAAGCGCTAGCCCTTAGAGTGGCCCGTTTGACTCGGCCCTCTGTTACTTCCACGATCTAATATCCAACTGCTAATCCCTTACTTATTCCACTCCAGCTGTCCTGGCCTCCAGATGCTGTTTAAACATGCTGGGAATATTCCTGCTCAGGACCTTTGTGCTGGTTGTTTCTTCTGCCTGGAACACCCTTCCCTAAGCCATCCACATTTCTCTCTTACAACCTCATGTCTTTTGTTCAAATGCTATTTTCTTGATGAAGGTTCTATAATCACCTACATAAACTACAATCTACCCCTTCTTACACTCCCAATCCTCTGCAGCCTGCACTATGGTTTCCTTTCTCCACAGGCTTCATCATCATTTAACATGTTATATAATTTATATATGTGTGAAATTCATATATATAAAATACAAATAAATATATAAATATAAAAATATATATACGTTAAAAAATATATGTATCTTCTCCCATGTAAATGTATGCTCCACAAGGGCAGGGATCTTTAATTAGTTTTGCTTACTGTTGTATCCCAAGAATGGAAAAAGTTCCTGGAATGTTGCGGGTATCCAATAAATATATATTTTTAAAAAGATCTATTTATTTTAGAGTGAGAGAAAGAGAGAGAGTGTGTGTGAAAGTTGGAGGAAGGGCAGAGGGAGAGGGAAAGAGAGACTTCTCAAGTAGACTCCTCATTAAGCACTCCTCATTGAGCAGAGCCCAATGCAGGGCTCAATCTCAGGACCCTGAGATCATGACCTCAGTAGAAATCAAGAGCTGGAGGCTCAATTGACTGAACCACTCAGGCGCCCCAGTCCCAGTGCATATTTTTAAGTAAATAAATAAAATAGGGAAGTCACAAAAGGAAAGAACTGAGAGAATTGGATCCAAAGCCCTGATCAAACTATGCCAGAAGTCCATACCAAAATTTTGTCAGTAGCCTTTAGGACACTATGCTATTTAAGCAAGTTTGAGTTCAATTTTCTGTTACCTACCTGTAAGAGCAGCCTGAGAAATACAAAAAGGAAGAGGAACTTCAGAGACCTCATATGAGGAGGGCCTTAAAGATGAATAGGATTGGGTGGCTCGGTTGGTGGAGCATAGAGCTTTTGAGCTTGGGGTTGTCAATGTAAATCCCACATTATATAGAGAGCTTACTTAAAAAAATTAAAAAAAAAAAAGGCAAGTAGGGTCTTACACTCCTTCACAGCCATGACCCTTGAGAGAATGGTCGGCACACCTCGCACACCTTGTTTGCATTTCCTCATCAATGCTAAGTAGGCTTCCACACTTAGCACTACAGTGAAATTGTGGTCAGTCAGGCCACCAGGGATCCTCTGATTGGACCTTTATTTGTTCATCTCTTATCTTGTTTGTCCTCTCTGTAGAATTTCTCTCTGTAAAGTTTGTCTCTGCAGAGCTGGCCCCCACACCTCTCTCCCATACCTTTTATTATACCACTTTCTCCTGGATTCTCCCCTTTCTTTCTGGAAACTTCTTTACCCCTCCACGATGGATGCTGGGCATCTCATAAAAGTTGGTGTCTTCTAGGATTGTAACTACAGACCATATCACCTCTGACTCCGCAGTCTCCCCATGAGTGATCTCACCCAGTTCAATGACTTCTATAATTTGTAGATGATATGCTGTTCATTCCCAAACTCTTGGGTCCACCTTCAACCTTGGGAATATCGCGCACATACTTCCACAGCCTAACAGACAGTACCTCTTAGATCTACAAAAATCTCAAGCTCAGTAAGTGGAATTCATGGATTCTGAAGTAAAATCCTACTCCTGTATTCCCTGTCTATTTGAATGGTTTCACTTGACTCCTTCTTTCCTCCCCTCCCCCAACTTCCAGTTGCTTCCCCAACCATTTTTCCCTTAGATAAAAGCAGCCACTTCCTCCCTGTGCTCCCAACCTCAAGCCATTCCTTGCCTCTCCCCTCCACAACTGCCAAACCTTTCTCTAACTGGTGTTCATTACTGGGGACAGCACCCCACCTAGGGGGAATTTGGGAAAGGTGACCGGGATGGGGGGTACTTTTTGTTACACGAAGGTTGTGAGGCAGTGCAACCATTTCATTGTCAGGGTCCCAGGAAGCTAGACAGCCTGCAGTACCTGAGGTGGCCACATGCTCCTCGAAGCTCTTGCCAGACATTCAAGACTGTGCTGTCAAAGCAATTGCCTGTTGAAACAATTTTCTTGTTATTTCTTCTTTATCTGATAAGTAGGGCATTATGTTGATTGAAAAAAAAAATACTGCATGTAGGTAGATTGAATCATCTATGAGCATTATTTCAGCGTAATGAAGATCCTGACATGAACTATTTGCTATGAAAAGGTGGTACTCCTCTGGGACAGTCCAGAACCACAGTTGGATGCTACAGGTTCCCAGCTGGTAGCTGAGGTGCCTAATGAGACCCATGTGTGTGCTTTGTTTGCCACCCACTAAATCTGATTTGAGATAAACAACAAATCAGACTTTATTCTAAGTATGTCTCATGCAATCATTGGTTGTATTTTTTACTGAAACTCATACATTGGTGGTCTGAAATTCAAATTTAACAAAGTGTATTGTACTCCTGTTTGCTTCATCTTGCAATTCTAGTTTGGCCAGCAGGCTTTTCTTTTTTAATGTAAAATCGGCATATTTTTACGTTAAAATTTTGATCTCAAGATTTCTTTGCGAAAGCAGAGGTCTAGAGCTGTCCCATACACTTGCATGGCAAGTCAGCTGGAGCTGAATAGTGGCTGAACCTCTTGGATGGGGCCTGTTTACCAGAGTTCACGGTACCCCTGCCCCATGGTCTCCCCTGCTGAGGTAAGAAATCACAACATTGCCACTCATCAAAGTATTTACTGTTAGTAACTTGTACAGCTGAGAGGATACTAAAATGTTTCTTTAATTCATTTATTGTATCTATTGTATCTATACTGTATATTTTTATTATAGCTATTAAAAAGCAAAAAAAACCAAACAAACAAACAAAAAAACCGAAAGAAAAATGACCAAAAAATGAAAGATAAATGAGTAGGGCCACGACTTCAAGAAAATGGGAGGAAATATATTTCTTTGAGGATATGATGAACTTTCTCATGTGTTTTCTTACTTTTGACCAGCTTTACTCAAGTCTTGGAAATATTTAGGTTTCTGGCATCTTCCTTCAATTCTTTTCAAATTGATTTAACCAAAGCTGCAAATATGATTGTTGTTTCCCTGCTTAAGTAGAGAAATCCCTCAGTAGCTGTCCATTTTTTTCAAGTCACAAGTCCAAAATCCTTTCCAAGACCCAAAAGCCCCTCCCAGACACATCTGTCACTGCTTCCACTTATTCTCACTTCATCCACTCTTGAAAGTTTCAAATTATTTTCCCATATTCACCAGTTATCTCATTCCTTCTTGCACGTCTGGGAACATTCTTCAAGCCTGAACTCAGGCGTTGTCTCCTGTGAAAAGGCTCTTGATGTGAATTATCATTCCTTGTACCTCCCTCCCCACCCCAAAATCTGTTAGACCTCCTTAGCGAGCTGTCACCAGGCACCCACCCCCACTGTATTCCAATTTCCTGTTCCATCTCTGGCTGTCCCCATGGACTGTAAGCCGGTTGAGGTCAGAGGCCGGGATTTAGTCCCCTCTGTAGCCCCAGAGCCTGGCCCAAAGGAGGACCTCGATAGATATAGAATCAACAAACAAACGAACAAGGAAAGGAAATTCCAGGCACAAGGAACAGCATGAGCAAAGACACAGAAACATGAAGGCACAGGTTGTGTTTGGAATGCTGGTGCTGTCCTTGGCCATGTGATAGCAGCCAAATAAATCACCAAAGGATGAGATTGTACCTGATTGTAAAGATTTCAGAAACCACGACCGAGGGGGCTGGACTTTCCTCTGTAGGTATTGGAAAGCCAAAGGTGGGTTTAAGTGAGGAAAGCCCATGAGCAGATGCAGATGACAAAGTCAGAAATGAAGCAGAAATTCTGTATTTTTCTGTATACTGTTTTTCTTGTGTTAATTTTCTCCAGAGCAGAGATTAAATCGAGAAGATGAAGAGAGGCACCCCCCCAAAAAAGGAAAAAAACAAAAAAGAAAATGAAAGAAGAGAAAAGTGATGGAAACAATGAAAAAATAAAAATACAAGTGTTTCTGGGGCACCTGGGTGGCTCAATGGGTTAAGCCTCTGCCTTCTGCTCAGGTCATGATCCTGGGGCCCTGGGATCGAGTCCCACCTCGGGCTCTCTGCTCAGTGGTGAACCTGCTTCTGGCTCTCTCCCTGCCTCCCTCTCTGCCTACTTGTGATCTCCCTCTCTCTGTGTCAAGTAAATAAATAAAATCTTAAAAAAAAAATAAAAGAGAGAGAGAGAGAGAGAGATGAAGTGGGTTGAATGAGGTTGCACAGCCACAGAGTCAGGATCGGAACCCGTGTCCTGCCAACTTCGGCCCGAGGCTCTTTCTGCCGACCTCTGCATTCCAGGAGGTTCTGGGTCTCACCAGGAGAACGGGTATGCCGAGACAGGTACCAGGGCTCAGGCCCAAGGGAGGACAGCGGAATGGGTTAAGTGGGCACCTTGCCAGTTAGCCAGGGCCTCCTCTGACTAGTTCTGACCCACCAGCTGGGGCGGGGAGGTAACTCTGAGCTGCGGGGAAGAGTCTAGGGATATTCTTGATAGCTCAGACCTCTGCATCTGTCGGTGAGATCCTCAGTATTTGTACTGTTCTGTGCCCATCACCACGGCAAGTTTATCTGGGAAACTCCACTTCTGAAAACGATTTTAATAATAGAACCAAGAGAAGCTTTGCACTTCCTAAGGAGCACAGGAAATGATCTGTGATCCCTGAGGGATGGACAGACAGAACACTCCTGGGTGCTACTGTGGACAGTGGCTCTGCCATGTGCTTTGCAGTTCCAGTCATCTCATGTGACCCTGTGACCCGACCTCCTGCCAAGCTACGTCTTATCCCTGCCTCACATGTGATGACACTGAGAAGGCCAGAGTTGAAGGGAGACTCGCCAAGAGTCACATCAGGTGTGAGGGGTGCCTGGGTGGCTCAGTCGGTTAAGCTTTCTTTGTGATACAGTTGTGGTGCTTAAATTCTAAGCCTTCGGCTTGGGTCATGATCCCAGGGTCCTGTGTTGGGCTCCTTGCTCCTCAAGGAGGCTGCTTCTCACTCTCCCACTCTGTCTGATTGTGTTCCCACACACACCCTCAACAAACAAATAAATAAAATCTTAAAAAAAAAAAAAAAGAGTCAGACCAGGCGTGGATTTTGCCCCGGTGTTCTGACCGCAGCTGAGTATCTATCCTACTACCTAAAATTTGCCGTCCTATGTGGCCTTTGGTCTGAGGGATAAGGTCACCCATACTAACTCCTCACAGTCTTATCAATTACTTCCTGCATTCTGCATAGACTTACTGGAAGAAAAGAATATTTCAAATAATACTGTTCCTCTGAATGTCTAATAAGAATACTGGAAGGGCTGCTTCCCCGTGGAGTCAGGGAAGCTCTTCCCTTGAAAAGGGGCCCAGGTACATTAATTTCCATTTGAGGGGCACCTGGGTGGCTCGGCGGTTAAGCGTCTGCCTTCCACTCAGGTCATGACCCCAGGGTCCTTGGATCAATCCGCGCTTTGAGCCCCTCATCAGGCTTCCTGCTCAGAGGGGACCCTGCTTCTCCCTCTGCTGCTCCCCTGCTCTTTCTCTCTCTCTCTCAAATAGATATAGATAAATAAAAATTTAAAAAAAAAAAAAGTTGCCATTTGGGTTCCTCTCTTTCCTCACATGGCCTGCAGCATTCAGGAGAGCGGCCCCTCCCACCTGCCGCTTGTCCTATTGTCCTGGATGTGATTCCGGAGTATAATTACTTCCTGGAGGAATTGTCCCTGCTTCCTCTGTGGAAAGAGAGTGAATCGGTGTTCTCATACACACATGCACACAACATGTACACCTCTGTATGTGCATATATATATCCGTACCCATATACACATGTGTGTATACACACCATTTTGTAGTATTTCCAGTTGTCTGCCTCCTGAGCATGTGTCCTTCAGAATAGGTGGGGTCATATGCCTGGTTCTGGCCAATAGTTTGATGAGACTTGATATGTGTCACTTCTAGGTTGAGCCTGGAACTGCTGGCATGGAATCCCTAGAGAACTTCTCCCCTCTTCATGTGACCAGTGAGGTCCAAGATGGTGGCTGCTCCATCAGCTGGATCCCTGAATGGCTATCATGAGCAGACCCTCCCCACTGCCAGCCTCCATGGGCGTGTAGCGTAAATTAGAAATATTTTAGGCCCAGGAGAATATGAGGCAGTGCGTTCCATGGCATAAACAGCCTAGACAGACTGATATGCTTCATGGAGTTAAGCATTTTATGCATATCCTATTTCATCCTCCAAATTCATCTAGGAGGCAAGGACTAACGTCACGTCCATTTTATGGATGAAAAAGCCGAGGCCAAGAGAAGTTAATGAAGTTGTCTAAGGTCTCTAACAGTTGGCGAAAACAGGTATGTAGTCCACATCTCTGTGGTTCCAAATCCTGGCTGTTAATCAGTGCTCCACCTCTGTTTTGTCTATATGCCTTCTGAGCCGGTGGGGAGGGGAAAATCACACTTGTTATACATTTTCCCAAAACACATACTTACTTCATCACATAACTTAACACAGAACCTCAGATTTCCTATTGGACTTAAAATCCACATGTTAAAAAAGGAAAATTTTGGTTTTGACCAACTATTGCAGCACCATGGGTGACAGTTTAATGACTGGCATTCTATCACTTTCTAGAAAACACAAGCTGGCAAATATAACTCCTTCTCACAGCAAGCAGCCCTCGGCTAAGAAAATTAGTTTTATTAACCAAAAAATCATTCTTAGACTTGATAGCTGTGTAGGTGACCTTTGGCCTACTGTAATATAGCAATGTGTCTACCACAGTAAAAATGCCAGAGTAAGACAGGTCCCACAAAAGGCAATAAAGGAACAACATTCCAAAGACAAATGCACTTGAGACACATATGACAGCCATGGGAAGGGAGAGTAATCAGTTATAAGAAATGACAGTGTTTTGGCAGCCTCAGTTACTTTAACTGACAGGACAAATAAAACTAATGTAAATTATTTTTTTTAAGGAACAAGTCAGAAGAATTTCAAATATAAATCAAAGTTAGTTTTGGACTTTGATTTAAGTCGGTCAGGTCTCCCTCAGTTTTCAGCGCACCGAGGTCGGCGTTTCCCTGTTACAAACATTAAAATCTTTCTTGTTCTACTAATTTTCCTTTGGTTATTTGATTTAATCTGGGTTTTATTTTGCTGTTAATCCTCTCAGACTTACTCTGCCCTTCCAATATTCTCTTTGAGGCATATCCTCATCCGGGTGTGTTTATGGTGAAGGGCAAATCCCCTGTGAATTTCGTCGGGAGTGTAGAGGCCAGTCCATTAAGACAGCCATTGTTGCTTCAAATGCACCCTGTTCTAAAAAGATCACGAGATAGTCTCACTTTGGGACTTTTCAAGTGTGGACCCTAAAATATCAACAGGACTTACTTTTATAAGAATCCTCCAGGGTATTTTCAGGGAGGCAGAAATGAAAGTCTTAAACTATGTTCGCATTTATCCTGTGAGTAGAAATAAGAAACCAAACCAACCAGCAACATAAATACCCTCCTCCTGATGGCAATTCTTCACCTCGAATATCAACTGCTCCGATTGGGACTGGCCAGTCCCACTTTCTGGGCCGGTCAAAGACAAGGGCACTGAGATTCTTGCTAAAGAACGGGCCAGCCATCCAGGGGCTTTTGAAGTCTTTAATGGTTTACTGTTCAAAACCTTCCTTCCTCCAGAGGAAGCTTCCAGCACAATTGAGGTCAAAGGTTGAAGATGTCTGCCACATCAGCAGACAGATAAGGGTTTCCGAGGTGGCAACTGAGGTCCGGCAGCTGGCCTCGGCGGGGAAGATGGAGAAAGGGAACTCGGCTCCACTCTCCGTTTATCTGCCTCCCATGTCCTTAAGAACTCATGTTCATTAAATTCCTCTCCCTTAATAAGAAAAATTCACAACCACCAAAAAAGTAAATCCTCTTCTGGCAAACTAGGTCAGCATCATGTGCTCCTGCTGGCGGTTTTCTACGGCGAGGACTTCACAATGAGTCACACATATTAAGGAAACTGTGCTGGATTAAACTTTCCCTTTTTCCTACCTGAAGGCTCCAGTGTCTCTTAGAGAGAGATTGAGTTGGCGGGCGTCTCTCTCTCTCTCAGAAGACTGGGACGTGAAGGCGGCAGAGCCGAGGTCTACCTTGGCGCCAGCTTGATTTGGAACCAAAGCATCATCACAAACCGAGACGCCGCACGCGGAGACGCCACTGTCACATAAAAGCAGCTTAGCAGCATGGAAATTTTATTTTTTTACAACCCAGTTTAATGAGATTGGATTCAGTGCTATCAATGTTACCGTCCGCTTAAAAGAAAAAGGGAAATTTCTACACATTTCCCCCCAGACCTCTGGTTCTCTCTCCAGACTCATCAATACTGTCACTGAGCCCTCCTGTGTTAATTGCAAAGCCAAGATAAGGATTTTCTTATGTAAGTAGTAAGGCAGGAGCGGTCTTCCGATATAGTTCTGGGACATCACGGAAGGGAACATATACTATTGAGGTCACTGCAAATGCAGAAATAATATGCCCCCAAACCCCCAACCCCAGCAGAGGAGGTGGCATTCACGATTTATCTACGCACATGGCCTCAGAAATGGAGACAAGTACCCAGTGCAAGATTTTTGTAAAGGAGGACTCAGTAATCAGCACAAAGGATGATTTCACGTGTGTGGTCCCATTGCTGAAGTCAGGGAATGAGAGAGCTAGGCAGTCCTGGGTCTTGGGATTACGTCTGTTGCCAACTCACTGTGTGCTTGGGCCCTAGGGATTCTCCAGTGTGGTTTCTCATGACTATGTATGAATATAACTCGGCCACCAGCTCGTTCAAGAAACGGATGGGAAGGGCTCTTTTTGCCCTCCACATTCGCTGGTCTCTCAGAAGTACCTTTTTGAGGATACCTTTTCCTGTTGGCATGGGTAGAAACCAGTACAGGGCCCGGCCAGGTAAAGAGTCGGCACCCCAGAGGGACAGTCTCCAGCTCACACGGCTGTGACCCGAGTCCCCCACTTCTCTTCTCATGTGTCCACGTGTCCCCAAAGCTTTCTTGAGTTGTGTTAGAAAGACGCATTAGTATTGGTTGGAAGTGCTGCTGTCTCAAGAGAAAAATTCTCACCTCAAGCTTCAGAGGAGTCCATTGGGGAGGGAGGCAAAAAACAGGGAAGTGAAGGAAGTATTGGGTTTAATTACCTGCACACGGTTACTCCCGGCAGCCAGCTGCAACAGGGCTGCTCCCGCACATAGCTCGGCGGGGCATGTTGGTGAATGCAGATTCTGAGTCCCGGGGCCTGGGGCAGGCTGAGATTCAGCATTCCTAGCAAGGTCCCAGATGAGGTGATATTGTGAGTAGGAAAGAAACAACCCCATCTGTGGCTCAAATCCTGGTACTAACCAATGTCACCCCACACCGCACGTACTTCACCTAACCAAACTTTAGTTTTTGCTTCTGTTATGAGTATTAACTATGACGGTGGCTCGGAAATGCAGCCGAGAAATGACAAGGACTGGAAAGAGGGCAATAATAATGCGGCGGACATAGGGTGAGTCTAAGCCCGGAAACATTAAGGAGGACAAAGTAACAGGATTCACTGATTTGGGGGTGGGGTGGGGTGGGGTGGGGTGGGGTGGAGGAAAGAGTCAAGGGTGATCCCCAGATTGTGGAAGCGGATGGGCGACAGGTGCACGTGGTAGCCTGAAGCCAGGGGAGCATGCACTGAGCGAGGACAGAGGCTACATGGGGTTGGGGATCGCGGCTGGAGACCTAAGTTTGAAGCAGCTCACGCGGAAGACCATGTCGGGTTACAGAAAGGAGAAGCCAGGAGGAACCTGGAGAACACTCGTGTTTAGGGCACCAGTGGCAGAAGAACCTACAGGAGAGATGGAGAAAGACGAGCCCGAGGAAGGAAGCAAGTTGGGAAAGCATGGCCTGTTGCGCGGGGAGGCTCGGAACGCGAACATGGGCCAACACGGTGTGAGCGGGAGAGGAAGCCTGTTTGGGAGAGGAGATCGTGAAATCCAGATGGGATACACGGATCTGAGACGTGGGCCAATGCCGTGCGGGTTTGCGGAAGTGGGCACAGGCCTGTGAGTAAGCGCAGCATCAGGTCAACCCAAGCGGTCCAGAGGGGTGGGGTGGCTGCCAGGGCCCGCTCTGGGACACAGGCCGAGGCCGCCGGGAGCAGTGGCCAGAGCAGTGCGGGGCTTCGCACGGGCGACCAAGGCCGGCTGCTGTCACCTTTCATTTTTTAGTAAAAGTTAGCAATTTAAAAAGCTAACAATTCCTTAGAATCCTAAGAGGCGCCTGGGTAGAGCAGCTGGTCGAGCTTCCACTCCAAGTTCAGCTCAGATCTGACCTCCCTATGAGATCAGAGCCCCGCTGGGGATCAGCCCCAGCAAGGAGTCTACTGGAGATTCCCTCTCTCCCTCTTCCTCGGCCCCTCCCGCTTGTGCTCTCTCTCTTTCTCAAATAAATAAATCTTGAAAAAAAGAAAGAAAGAGAGAGAGAGAGAGAAAGTAAGGAAGGAAGGAAGAAAGGAAGACAGGCTAAAAAAAAAAAAAAAAAACCATGAAAAAATGTTTTAACCTTTCAATACAATATCATAAATATTACAGATTGAAAGCCCCGGTGGAAATCGGATTTTAAACCTAATCTCTGTAACAGCTCCCTGCTAGTGGAAAAGTTCAACATGGTGATGCCTGGGTGGCTCAGTGAGTTAAGCAGCTGCCTTCAGTTCAGGTCATGATCCCAGGGTCCCAGGATCGAGCCTGACATCTTCCTCCCCACTCAGCGGGGAGCCTGCTTCTCTGCCTGCCCCTTCCCCCGTTTGTGGGAGTGCTCTCTCTCTCTCTGACAAATAAATAAATAAGAGAAAAGTGAGAAAAAAAAAGTTCAATACAGTAACTTTTGGTAAGCAAAATGACACAAAGCTGACTAGAATACTTTTTGAGAGAAGAAACCAAACCCCAGATGATTCTAAGAAGTGTGTGTGTGCCGGAGACCTTAGTTAAACGCCCCTTGGTCCAGAGTTTTGGGGTGCCTGGTGCATGTTCACGCTGAGAGATGTCTGTGATAATAGCCTCTGTTGCCCTATGGATTTTCCCTGCTCTGGCCACGATCAGAAAGTCAACACCAACGCCTAGACCTAGGAACAGTTACATAAAAATTCTAACATGATCCCAAACACAGTCTGTGCTAGGGGCAAAATAAACCGTGAGGCTTGGGAACACGACCTTTTCTCATTCAACTTGGCCCCTCAGACTTTAGCTAACCCAGGGCCCAGCCCACAGAGGCCCTTCACAAACGTTTGTGGAATGAAAGGCAATGTAAAATATTACATTTAATAAGCGCCACTCAAATCCCACTACTTCAGAGGGCTTTTCCTGACGAATCGCACTCTCAGAAGGCACTTTGTACTCATGGATTTCTATATAAGCTTTTAATCTTGCCATCTTGCAATTATTATTATTCATGTGTTGTTTTTAATTATTCCCTTATTAATTTGTGTGTGTGTGCGTGTGTGCACGCACACGTGTGTGTGGAGGCTTACTCCTTCAATGGACTACAGGTCCCCTCAGTTGGATCCTTTATTTTTTTCCGTTTTGAATTCCCCAAGTGCCTTATATAGGTCGGGGCACCATGGATACTTAAAAAGTCTCATTGATGAAATTTCTCTCCTCTGCCTGGATTGCACAACCCAATATTTTAATGGCTGCCAATAATTCTTTTGCCCCTAGTACGTATGTTTTTCTACTCCATAGGAAAAAAAAATAGAAATACTTGAGTGCTAGGATTTTTATAATAGAGTGAATTTCTGAAAGAACCAAGACTTGATACCTCTGGAAGTTAAGTAGAGCCTTTATTTCTGGCCAGCAAACTTTAGCACAGACTAGAGCCTAAGGTCAGGTAGATAACACATCACATCCAAGCAGGGGCTGTCACACACCAAACACATATGGTACTTTAATTTTGTAGATGGGGTAAAAACAAAAACAAAAAAAGTTCCCTATTTTGCACACAAACAAATATATTATGGGAAAGATCCAAAGCAGTGATTGCACGAGCTAAGTGAATTCTTCATGATTTACATACTTGGACATTTCCTGATGAGCATTCATTTCACTAAGATCAGTTATGGAAGCAGAAAGTTTTCCAGGCAGGAGAAGAACCAGTCCTGTTTGGGACAAAAATCAATATTAAAAAGGACTGGATGGTCCCTGTTCAGATGTAGGGAAATGCAAACATCAAAAGGCAAACTCTGTTTTTACTGTGATAACCATAATCACAATCATATATAACTATAATATACAGCTTTTCTAGGCTTAGCATAAATTTCACTCATTCACTCAACAAATATTTATCAAGTACCCACAATGCTAGGCACTGATGTAGGGGTTGAGGAAATGTGAGAACAGAAAACAAAATCCCTATCCTCAGCTTCCACATTCTGGTTTAATAAATAACCACATTTGCACAAGGGCATTATATTCCTGAATGAGAAGAAATTGCTTAGGGGTTAATTTTTTTCTGGAGAATTGCAGTATATTTAAAATTAAGAATCACACCATGGTAAATTGAGGATAGAATTATCCTTTTATATAAAGAATTAAAATATTTTCTTATACAGTATTTTAAGCCCACCCTATAATACTCACATAAAGGAATCACTATCTATCCTTACATATGAGACATACTGAGACTCTCAGGAAATGCAGATTTTTCTGATTTTTAAGCTCTTATGACAGGTTACCTGGGGTCTTCTAGAACATAGAGCCTGATTACCTGTCAAGTTAAAGTAGGATATTTTCCAAGATTGGTAACAAAGAATTTCCTTACATAACTTCGATAACCTCTCAAAAATTAGTTTCAAGTCATGCTCACCAGCTTTATTTTTATCTTTGAAGCTACTGGATGGCCAGAATCTTTTGGTGCCAAGTACTTCACTCTAGCTCGGCACAGATAGCTGTGTTTTGAAAAGAAGACCGTTTGAGTGATAGATGCTTTTGGCCTACATGTTGACCTTACTGTTCTGTTTCCCAAAGCTGTTCGTGTTGTGGTTATCGTAATAAAGCTCAGCCATTGAAACCCTGAAGCTTCTCATCATAGCATGTGCCTACTGGATGACATGTTTATTATTTTCCTTTCTGTTGGTTTTATGGTACGTTCCCACGGTGGCACATGAGTAATTATATATATTTGTCTTTGAGGTGTGTGAGTTGGCTCAGGCATAGACAACCGAGCCAGCCTCACCTGTGGTTGGCTGTAAGCTTGTTAGAATTCCCAGAACCATAAAAGATTGAAGTTAGCCCTAGCACCTTTGAGCAACATGGCCTGATTTTCCTAGCCAAAGACTTTAAGTCAAAGCTCATTTATTAACACGACTATTAATTAGTTTTTCTGCTTCTTCTATTATAAACAAGAGCAGACAGCATGTTACAGGAATGCCAATGTTCTCAACTTGGTGTCTGCACCGATCCCTTGTAATTCACCCTTGTTGAGAGAATGGATTCTTCAGAGATATTTGTTCTGGTGTAAGAAAGCCCAGCTTATCAATTGCTATGAGGAGAAAAAACCCAGCTCTAGTGTTCAATGATATGACCTAACATAAGTGCAGTTATGCAAGGAAAAAAAAAATAACCATTTTTAACATTTGCTTAAAAATAGGTTTTAGAAAACAGTTTGTCTTTAAAGTGCCAAATATTAGAAAATCTACTTGGTTAGTAGTTTTTGAGGTCTGCTACTTTGTCACATCCCCCCCCCCCCCACTAGAAACTTTGACTTTCTCATTGGTTCTTGATTAAAATTCCTTGGATTGCCTCAAAGTGCAATCCCTTAGACAAATTTAGTTGCCTTTAAAAAACGCCAGCGATAGAAAGCCCAGTAGGAAAACAAGCATTATTCTAGAGAGCAGCAACCCTGGAAAGACAGTTTTGTTAGTGGAAACACATTAGTCTTTCACAAACTAAGCAACGATGATATTTACCGAGCAGTTTATAAAAGGTCAAATGCACGTTCTCTGCCAAGGAGTGATGCCTCTCCCTGCTAAAGGGAGGGAGAGCAGGTTTTTCAAACTGGGAGTTCATGGACATGTTTTCAGGATTCCAAGACTTTTAGGGCATGCAAAATATTTTTTAATCGCTTTGTTTCAACAATAGAATAAAGATTTCAACATTTCACCTTTTCGCAGTTAAAAAGACAGAACGGTCCTTTGCAGTTGTACTCGTGAATGGAAAGACATAGCTAATAGAATGAGATCTTAATTTTGAAGCCAGTGTTTCCCCAACTGGACTCCACGGGTGATTTGTGGGTTGTGTAAAGATTAATCTAACCTTCTAGAAGGGGTCCGGGCTTTATTCAAGTTTGAGAACTGATGCTCGGTCCCGGGGAACAGCTCCACACTGCAGAAGGGGCCGGCAAAGGTAGAGGGCGCCACCGTGAGGCTCCCATTTCAACGCTTGTCATTTCAATTGTGGTGGGTTAGAGATCACAGGGAAGCAGTGCTATCTGTTGAAGAGACATCAGACAGTGTAGTAAAAAGGGTAATCCATTTATTTTTAGAGAAGTTTTCCACTCAGAGATCATACACGCTGCAGATCACAGAAACACATGCAAGCATGAAATTTAATTTTTAGGAACTCTTTCCTGGGGCTTCCATAGAAAGCAACAGTGAAAGGAAAATGATAATCATGACAAGGCAATTATAAGAAAGGTTTGGGGGAAATGAGAAACTTCAAGAACACACAGTTTAAAATATTTTTTTAATTTAAAAAAATCATGCAAGCTGCATTATTTTGGCTCCAAAGAGCTAAATTAACACTGCAGAGACAATATTTTTAAACTTTATAATAGTTTTAAAAAAAATAGAGTAACATGCATGCTTTTCTCCAATGTGATCTTCTCCCCCTGCCCCCCCACCCCCGCCAGTGATTCGGAATTTATAAATGTGATAAATATTGACTTACGAGGCTTCCAACAGATGGAATGAAACATGTAGTAAAACAAAAGCAATACATTTGTGCTTTCGGCATGAAATGAGTGGGAGATTAAGCTGAGGCTTCCCTAGATTATTAAGAGGGAACAAAGTGGATAATATTCGTGTTTATGCACAACTTCATGCCATTTGTAGCAAATAAATGTGGCAAGTGAAGAAAGGAAACTCAACCATGGTTCCCACCCCCAACCCTGCCAGGTTGATAATTCCTTTTCTTTTAATTTTCTGTTTTTAAAAGATATGCCTGAAAAAAATACAAAAAAAAGTTTATATCCTCTTTGAGTTTCCTGACACCCCTTTCCACTGCAGATTTTCAACCAAATACTCGGTGAGCATTTGCTTCAAAAGAAAATTCAGACTTGGCATGGGGAACCGGGCTCAGGAAGAACAGTGGCCCAGGAGACTCTCCAGCATTCAGGAAATTCCTCCCACAGAAGATGAACTTTTTGAAACTTACAATCGGATCTTCCCTGGTGGGATTGGCACAATGCAGCGGAAATTCAAATTCTGGGAGAACCGTTTGATGACCTGATATCACCACACGGACACTTGGGTGACTTTCCCCTCAACGGCAACAAAAATCTTCAGGAAGAACTTTTAGCTGAAGTAGGGACCCAAATGGCAACTTTCCCCTGCAAGTATTGGATGGAATAAGATGTGATGAAAACAAAGCCCATTTACCAATGTTTTGGATTTGAACACACACACACACACACACACACACACGTGCCCTTTTCATTTTTTTAATTTTTGTTTTAAATTTTCATTTATTTATTTATTTATTTTGTACAAAGGTTGTTACCTTTGCCGCATTGATAAACCACTCTCTCTGTCCAGCGAGGCCTCAAGGAACTAAAACTCTTACACGTCAGGTTTTCCAGACCGTCATCACCGCAACAAAATAATTTGTCAAATTGTCAGAATTTACAGCCTTCCCAAACACGGAGATCTCTGACGGAGGTTGTGCCTTCACAAGGTGCTAATCTCACTCCCGGAGCTGTAAACACGAAGGCCAGGCCGAAGTGACAGCCTGGCTCTGGATCCGTCTGGCAGCTTCCTTAGACATCTCTCGCCTGACTGATTAAACTGTATTTAAGTCCCACTTTTATTTTTTCAAGCCTTTTGTTTAAATTAAAAGGTCATGTTTTCAAGCAAATGATCCCCTACTCTCCTCAGCCTAGCACTGAAATACAGTTACATTATGACTAATCTTACCCCAAGTTCGAATCTGCCGTCGGGGGTGGGGGGCTACCGACCAGGGCCCCTCCCCTGGGGATGGTCAGGACCCCAGGGAGAGGACTGTTTATTTATTTGCAGCAGGACCTAGCGAGGGGGACTGGCTGGGGAACATTCAAGTTGTTTAATAACAAAATCCCAGTGGATGCCTAATGGCAAAACTGGGCTTGAGACGTAAGATTCACCTGCTATTTGGATGCCCTTCCTTTGCAATTTGAACATTGGGTTTTGATTTGGCTTAAATGGACAGCATTTCATAAACTGCTGTATTTTATCTGTGCTCATGTTTGGAAAAACCAACCCCCCAAATCCACTTTCTCAGAGCATGGATAATTGCATCAAGAAAACGGAATAGAAACGTATGTCACACTTCAAATAGTATTTGCTAATTTTTTACTGTCAGCTCCTAAGCCCCTCCTTCTGGCATCCAAGCAAATAAGGACATGGAGGAAGCCTTGGGTACTCTTTCCTGTGGTTTTTTGGTTGGCCTGCATGGCAAATATAGAAGAACCATTTAAGACAGAGAGAAGGTATCATTGGGCTGTTTGAACATGATGGAAAGACCCTGGAGGCCCAGGAAGAGAAATCTAGCAATGAGAAACTGGGGTGTAAAGACGTCTCTGCATCAGGATAAAGGAGGAAGAAACCATATCTGTTCGCAGCCCTGTTTTTGCCTTTGTTTCGCAAGGTTTGTATTGTTTAGAATGCCTGTCTTGACTTCATAATGTATTTACCAAGCCTCAGTGTGAGACCAATCCCTTTGTCATGAAGTTGATGAAAGAAGCCAGGTAAGGAAGCATCCACACAGGTGTTGGACTGATGCTGGGAATTAGTTTTACTTCCTGGTGCTGAGATCTTTCATTTGTTAGTTACAGACTTTTGAGCTTTTATCTGTTATTAAATTCTGTGCAAGATTGATTTTTGGATTAGATTTCATATTTCTCTTTTCTTTTCTTTCTTCTTTCTTGCTTTCTTTTTCTTTTTCTTTTTTTCTTTTTTTACATTCTCAATTATAATTAAATCCTCCGTAATCATCAAGGGTTGAGTAGAACTGATTCTAGCCAACCCCTACTGAGCATAAGGAACTCAGTGTGAACAGGGTTAGTGAACCATAGTGAAGAAATAGTATTGCCTTTTCATTTTCATTTCAATGAGATTCAATTTATAATAAATACATTTGCATATTGATACTGCAAATAAAATCCAAAAGCAAACCAAAAAAACAAAAACAAAAAACCACACACCCACAGTTTTACACACTTGGAATGTAAGCAATATCTAGTTCTGTGAGAATATTGCTAGGCTACCTATACCACAGCCCACGTTCTTGAAACACATGCACATAAGCCTATTTGTGGGAGACTCTGCTCCCCTTGATGTATGGGGGGTTTACACATGGGCACCGGTGAGAAAAGAGAACCTAGATTTTTTACACTAAAATGAGTAACCTTTTCCATTTTCATGTGTCTAACTTTCTAATGCTGAAAATTAAAACAAAACAGAACATGGAAACTGGTTATAGAAAAACAAAATACGGGGCGCCTGGGTGGCTCAGTGGGTTGAAGCCTCTGCCTTCGGCTCAGGTCATGATCCCAGGGTCCTGGGATCGAGTTCCGCATCAGGCTCCCTTGCTCTGCAGGGAGCCTGCTTCCACCCTCTCTCTGCCTGCCTCTCTGCCTCTCTGCCTACTTGTGATCTCTGCCTGTCAAATAAATAAATTTTAAAAAAATGAAAAAAGAAAAATAAAATATACATGATGTTACCAAGTCATTACTTAACCTGAATAATATATTTAAGGTTAAAAAATGCAGCCAGTTTTAAATGATTCTGGCACCTAAAATTTAGATAATATTTAGATAAAAATATTTTTGAAAGGTACAGAATTCCAAAATCTACTTATCAGCTTGCACATTTCTAAAAAAAATTAGCTTGCCATCAAGCTCTTAAAAAAAAAATCATTATAAAAAATATATTACCACAACATCTAAATCAGGATCACTAGGGATGTTACACAAGTATGTCTCCACCCATTTTATGCAGCACAAACTCCAAAGTAATCTTAAGCCTTAAAATTGGTTTAAATAACTTAAAGTAAGGAAAATACACATGTAAACTGCCTTATACCTAATGTTTAGCAAATGTTGTTTGTGGTTAGTGATTAGAGTGGTTTCTAATAAATATCGGATTACTGATCAAAGTACCTGATACTCTATCGCTTCTGTTCTTGATCCAGTAGTTCAGTAAAATAAGCCAATCCTGACTTATGGAATACAAATATGTAAATAAAGCAAATAACTTGAAAATGTTTTCAGGTCTCAAAACCTTCTTAAAATGAAATTCATGTCATCGGTTTTCGGTGCAAAAATTTACCCCTGATAAAAATGCCAGATGGGCAGGAAAAAGGAGAGACGTTTTTCTAGTCTTTCCTATGATGTTTTTACTCTGAAAGTAGGAATCTGTTTTCCACTTGGAAATGTCATCCAAGTAGGTCTGAATCCAAATAATTTACAGTTTGTTCCCTTCATTCATCATGTAAGCTCTAAGTATGTTTTTGAAAAGAGTGTTTTCATATTGACAGACATATTCGGCCAAGCAATCTCAGCTGTATACAAAAGTCATTTTAAACAGCCTCTTTAATAAAACAGGAGATGAAAAATACCAGTGCACAACAATACGTGTTTAATTAGGAAGGTATACTGTACTTTGGAACATTCTAATGAATGATATATGATGTTTTATTTCCTGTGTCACAGATGCTAAGCCAAATGATCAAGAATCAAAGCAACTCAGAGTATTAGGTAACAATCAGCAAACTTGGGCAAGATCCCTTTTCCCTCTCAAGTTTAATTGGCTCATTGTTCCCAGGAACTATAAACCATGGGGTTGGTGGCTGTGCTGAAGTTTACTTCTATAAAGGAAGATTAACATATTCTGGAACTTTACACTAATCCTTGTTTTGAGTTAACTCAAGCAGATTGGATTAGTAATTCTTACCTACCACCCACTAGAAGGGACCCCAGCTTCTTTTCTTTGATAACCAGTGGTATTGTACACCTTCTGCATTTTATCTCCCACCGAAAACATTCTCGGGAGAGAAACTGTGTTATGGGGAAAAGAAACTGTTTTATGTGAGAGGGGCAGGAACCGGGAGTTTCTCTATTATCAGCCTGGTGCACATTTGGTTAATTCAGGCAGTGGTGGGGAGACTCTGAGAAATTCATTAAACATTTCCTCATCACTGAATTGGCTCTGCTCTGCTCCCCATCTGGGGAGGGCTGCTGCCGGAAGGCAAGAGAAAAGCCTTCTCCCTCACAACCCTTCTAGACCCTTTCTACAGCCTTTCTTCCCCTGTATTTCTTCAGCTCTCAGATATGAACCCCCCAAAAAAGGAACTGTGCAATTCTCCAGAAGAGTGATTATTCACTCCAGTTATTCTCACTGCAGTGATTTTATATACGTATTGATATGGAGTCTTTAGTCTACAGAAAAGAACACGGAAAAAAATCACCTGCTTCCAAGCCCTACCAGGAAGCTGCCCTTGGCCTGTAGATCGCCCTCCTTCTGTTTGTTACCGTGTGTCTAAAGAATGTCGGTTTCCCATTCATAAATAAATACCTGAAAATGTCTCCCCCCCACCAGTTTCATTGAGATATAATTGACAAGCAGCCCTGTGTGAGTTTAAGGCTATATATAGAACAATGATTTGACTAAAATAATTGACGAGATAAATGATTGCTGTGGTCAGTTAAAGTCTATCGTCTCCTTCAGATACAGAGGGGGAAAAAAAGGAAAAATAAAAAAATGTGTTTTTCCCCACTTGTGAAAGAACCCTTAGGATCTACTCTCTTGACAACTTTCAAATATGCCACAGCTGAGCTCATCACAGTCCCCATTCTGTATGTCACCTCCCTGGATGTCACTTCCTTATCCTCTCACCGGAAGCCTGTACCTTTAAACTACTTCCATCCAATTCTCTTTCTACTCCTTTCTCTAATTTTCTAACAGTCTTCCATGGTGAACCACAACCTTTCAGGATCTACTTCCTTTCCATAAAGCACAAGATCCTAGAAATCGACTGCTGTCCTTGTTTTCTTAGTTGCCTTTGTGGCCGAGCAGCCAGATGGCCCTTCTGTCATGATAGGACAGAGTTAATTATGGCTTTTACTACAAGAAATTATTAGAAGCAGATAAGATCGTCCATGTTTCATTCTAGAAGTGGAAGCCTAAATATTAGCTATTGTCTTACTCCCAATAAGCAGAATGACGTCATTTGAAGCAGAATTGCCAATACGTTCATTTAAAAACCAAATCTCATGATTAAGGTTGCTTGACCTTGGACTCCAGCAAATGAAAACAGACTACGTACTGGTCATTAAATGGGGAATCCTGCTCTATGATTTTGAGGAATTTGTAAGAAGCAAAGGCAAGGAGAATTACTTGGCTTCTCCTTGAGGGCCAGGCATTAGGCTAAGCAATTAAACACAATCCTGAGTGAAGAAACACTGGTTTCCCAGTTGCATGGACATAGACTCTGAAAGATTAGATAATGTGCTCAATGCCATGCAGCAAGTGTAGGAACTTGAACCTAGGTGCACCTGATTCCAATACTCCTATCGTTTTGGGGACCAAGTGTCTTTATGTTCCAAGAGCTGTATGTTAGTAAGTTATAAATATGGAATGGTCCATGAATTAACTTTATACGTTTGCCACACAGCAGGTGACACTGGCTGAAGGGGAGAGAGGAGAGGCAGGAAGAGAGATGAGCTGTGGGCAAGTGCCCCCACCCAGCAGGCTGGCCCAGGTAGGACCCAAGCATCCTCTGTAGCCAGGGCGCCCATAGTAACGAATGTAGAAATATTATAAAAGGATCTCCAAATGCAGAGGTGAGAGCTTCAAGAAAGAACATGACCTCCTTCTGAAGTGTGCCCCCACTTCCTCTCCTACCCCCGACCTTCCCAACCGTGTCTGTTCCGTGCTGGCTTGGAAACCAGCCGAGCTGTCCTCCTGGCCCAAAGAGGAAAATCACAAAGCAGATCCAAGACTCAGACCCTCTGGCCCCAACAAAGTCAGCCTCCTGTGAGTGCCTCAGGCCCATTTTCACAGGCTGGGAAATCCTGGTGCCACAATCCAGGCCCGCTCCTCCCTCTCCCCCGCCCCTCTCCAGCCCCTCTTGGCAGTTCTTCACCAAAGCAGGCTTTGCCGGTCCCTTCAGTTCTAGGGTCTCCTGTGTGTGTGTGGCCCCCATCCTGGCCCTCTAGGGCTCACTTCCTGATTTAGTCAGGTCACCTGTCACGCTCTCTTTGCTGAGAGGCAGAGGGCATCCCAGTCAGTGGCCCCTTCTCCTGTCCACACCGCCACTCAGGGGAAACCCTGTCAAGACCCAGCCCCAGCGGACTTCGGCGAGAGTCCCTAACCATCTGTGAGCCAGGCTGGGTCAGAATTCGGCCTTCACAAAACTTCCACCATACTTTCTGCTCCTGTTCCTTTCTACTTCATCTTTCTACCGCCTTAGGGAAGGAAAGCAAGGAGAAAAGGAGAAGAAAGAGAGAATATAAAGTTAACTTTGCTAGAGCAGGAAGTAATTCAGAGCCCCCCCGCCCCCACCCCAGACGTAGGTGAGAACTTTGAAGGAAGGTAGGAGGAGAGGAAAGGGGATACCCAGGGCACAGCCCAAGTCCCTCCCTACCAGGTACAGTGACACGAATGAGTGAGTCAGTGACACTTCTCTTGTCCCTCCTTTGGCGACACCCTTGTGTGTATGTCTCTGAAACCCAGGATTCCTGATTCTGAGGTTCTGGTTTCTTTCCATGAAGAAAGATCCCACTTAGGGAGGACGGAGAGGGGAAGGTAGCTCTGCTTTAAGCCAATGTTGCCTGAACACCTAGGCTTTTCCCCGTCCTGACTCGTAACACTTGGGTGGGGGGTAGTCAGGCACCCCCTCCTCACAGAAAGCAGACCCCATCCCCCAGCTCACACAAGGACCTGGAGATAGTAGCCTGCAGGTCTCAGAGAGACTACCTGCCTCACATCAGCTCCTTCCCTCTGTCAGCTGTAACCGAGTGTAAGTCACACGAGCTGCTCCCATGTCCACGCAGCGACCAGGCAGGAAGCTCGTGGCTGGGCATACTCGTAAATGAGTCAGAAATCTGGACTTATTAATATGTCCTCTGCTCTGGGTGACTACTCATCTCTGCTCAGACTCCTGAAGGTTCTGCTCACGAAGCACAGGGTGGCCAAGCCTTATACATGTCCTCGTTTAGAGATTAATTTTGTAGCTGTTGGGTAAGGACAGGCACATACACACAACCAACAGCCAAACTCCTGAACGGACCTAAAAGGCATGCCGTCCCAAGCAAGGGTGTACATTAAGGAAAGTGGAGGAGCTAGATTCTGAACTTTCCTCTGAAATCGCTGAAATCCAAACTTTCCTCTGCAGTGACTGGGGTGGAAGAAAGCAAGCAAGCTAGCCTTTCCTAGCTACTTCCTATGTGACAGCCAGGGATGGGAAACAGGTGTCAGTTCTGTGACATCTCCCACAAGCAGCGTCTGTGGGATGCTGTGGGACCATGAGTATCTGTGGGACCATGTGGAAAACCACGAACTCTTACCGACGTGCAGGCGCACAGATGCCACAACCGACCCACTGCATGGACAGCATCTGCAGAAGGAGGAAGCTGAACACGTCCAGAGATTTGTTCTAGCAGTAAACACTCTTGTGTTTTGGGGTGTAGTTTCCAGACTAAATTTCAAAAGTTCAGCTAATAAACTTTGTCATTTGTCCTGGTCTTTTTCTCTTTTCCCAATGTTCTTTTCCGTCCATGCTCATGAAGATGATTATCTGATGTTGCAGCCAGGCTTAAGATTTTTTTTTTTTTATTGTTGTATAAATATTTAAACCTATTCTTTGAATGTGCATTGAGTTGTCCCACCTACTAAGCAAGACTCTTTGGGGTGCTAGTGAAAGAGAGCCAGATCAAGCTAGTGTAAGCCTTGAAAGGTGTTTGATTGGAAGACTTAAATGAGAAGCACAAGTCCAGCTTCAGGTATGGCTGAATCCAGAGGCAAATGTCATCCAAACTTCGTCTGTCTTTCAGATTTTCCTTCCACTATCTATGGGTCTTGTTAATGCTCTTGTTTTGCAAATGTCCTTCTTCAAAGGACTTGGCTGCCAGGAACTCCCAAACATACACACAAACATTCTACACACTGAATAGAGAAGTGGAACAACAATGACATACTCAATGTCATCCATTCTAAGACCCCTTCCATCTTCCTTTCCTCTTCCCTCCTTCCTTTCCTTTCCCTTCTCTCCCCTCCCCTCCTCTGCCCCCTTTCCTTTCCTCCTTTCACTTTTTTTCAGCACTTTAACATTTATGAAATTAAATTTGCTGTCACCAGGTGGCAGTTAAGACATAGTTGTCTTTACCTGGACACGTGCATCAGAGCTTCAGAATGAATGCCTGTGGCTCAGGAAACACCTGAGACCACAACAGAGCACTCTTTTCAGAAAAAAATGCGTGACTGGCATTCTCAATGGCGCAAAGAACACTGGGCGGAAAGACACGCATAGCACCAACTACAAGCCCGAAAGAACTCTGCACGTAAAAATGTCGTACAAATATCCGTAGATTTGTTTATGTCTTCTTTTTATTGATACACGGGGTAAAATAGTCTAGAAATCGGTGTCTAAGTCAATCTAAAAGAGTTTTTTTCAGTAAAAAAAGAAATTTTATAAGGATACAACTTACATTTGAGGGCACCTCGTGCAAGTTATATTATTGGAGCTGTCTACAAGCCCATGTCCACTTTCTATTCACTAGCACAGAGTTCTAGATAAGTCCAAGTTGAAGCTGATCGTCCTAGGGCCTTAGAACATTCTTTCAACTCTGCACTTAGAACTTGCTTCCCAGGAGGCAGGAGAGCTTCGTGGGACAGTCCAGTGGGAAGAGCGCTGGTCGGATAGAAAGGAGTTTGGGGTTCCGACCCCACGTCTCACTCTAGCCAGCAACAGCGCCGGGGGACTTGCTCACCTCTCTGAGCCTCAGTTTCCTTGTCGGAAACAGAAATTGCATGATCACTAAGACCTCCTCTGGTTATAACACCTTTGAAGCTAGATATGGTGTGTGCTATACAAGCGTGGCGTTCTTATCACAGAGCTGTGTTGGTTGCTTTAGAATTTAGGCACGACAACTGTGTCACGAAGAAAACTTAATAGCTCACAATACCTCTAAGACACAAACGAGAACAGCATGTCACAGCAGCAGCACCCATGGTTTTTCCCAAGTCCATCAACCTAAGACATAATACCAGGCTAGGCGTTATTAAAATTTTTTCTTTTAGGGATGCCTGGGTGGCTCAGTTGGTTGGACAACTGCCTTCAGCTCAGGTCATAATCCCGGAGTTCCAGGATCGAGTCCCACATCGGGCTCCCAGCTCCATGGGGAGTCTGCTTCTCCCTCTGACCTTCTCCTCGCTCATGCTCTCTCTCACTGTCTCTCTCTTAAATAAATAAATAAAATCTTTAAAAAAATTTTTTTTTCTTTTAACCTGCCCATTTTAAACTCACCAAGACATTCAGTGGGCGAATGAGTTCAGCATTATTAGGCGACATCAGGAAATGCTGATTCCTGACTCTAAGTTATTTGTCCTAAGCAAATTTGTCCTGTGCAGTAAAGGTGTTAGTCAATTTCTTAATTTCTTCCCCTCAAAGCAAGAGAAGGATGCAGTCACCAGGTAAGCAGGCGAGACTGAAGGCATCCAACAGCTAAGAACCCGACTAGAGAGGAAAAACAGCTTGGTGTTCAGAATTGCATTAAGTTTCTGCTAGAGCACAATGCAGACGGAAGACTCCAGTTTACAGGAACCATCTCCCCACCCAGGAAAGGGCAAGAAACGCCGTGACAGCCCTCCGGAGACCTAACGACAAAGACCGTAGTTCTCAGGGGATTGGGCTCAATTCCTGGAGGGACCATCAAGGCAGCCATTCTTCATCCTAGTCTGTATTATTCATTTCTTCTCATCACATCTGCACAGAAATCCTGGGGCGCTGGTACTTCTGCTTCCTGCAAAACACGTACACAGTAAGAAGCAAGAGAAGGAACAAACACAAAACCCGAAACGTCAGTACACTCTGGAAGCCAGGTATGTGCTAAACGTGCAACAGAGCCTCCTCCTTGGCAGCTTCTTCCTTGGTGAGGAAACGTGAGCAGTGAAGGAGTGTGGGATCCAGGGTCCGCAGGGAATCCGTGCCTGCAACTGGAGTCAGTCTGATTCCCGAGCCACCGAAGACAGGCAAAATTAAGCTCTCGTTTCAACAATGACTGCGGCAGGACTTTCACTAGAGCAAGGTAATTTTGGGATAGATGTAAGGAAAATTTCCTAATATGAATATGGAAGGTGGGTCACTATGCCCTGGAAGGGGATGGTGTAACCTCTGCCCTTTGGGACAAGAGGCACCAACAAATGAGTTCATCCCACACGACCACGGTTGGCTTGGCATCCTTTCAGACACGAAATGTTTTTCTCCCTACCCACCTCTCTGCTTTTTCCTTGTTTCCTTCAGTAACAAACAACTTCTTTTATCTATCTATTTATTTATTTATTTATTGACCTATTTATGTATTTATTTAAGATATTTACTTGACAGAGAGAGAGAGCAGGGGAGCACAGTAGGGGAAGAGGCAGAGGCAGAGGGAGAAGCAGGCTCCCCGCTGAACAGGGAGCCTGATGAGGGACTCGATCCCAGGACCCTGAAATCATGACCTGAGCCTAAGGCAGAGCCTTAAGTGACTGAGCCACCCAGTTGCCCCACAAACACCTTCTTTTAATAGTCTGTCAGTCTCCTGTGTCTCAAACTACTTTAGCAGAAGTATCTTAAATGCTGTGGCCCACACTGAGTGCCACACTCAATTGAGAGCGGTCTGCCCAATAGCCAATGGAACAGTCCAGTTAACCAGTTAATTCCCTTTTTCTCTGTACAGAAGCATTAATGGAACCAGTGCTCCATGGTTTTTCTTTCTTCCTTCCTTCTTTCTTTCTTTCTTTCTTTCTTTCTTTCTTTCTTTCTTTCATCTTTTGTTTTTGGTGAATTTTGCCTCATTTTGATATCAGTCCAAACCCCTGAAACTCTGGTACTCTAACATCACAGCTTCTCCCCCTCCCATACTTGATCTTTGCACCCAAGTGCAAGACTTTACATTTTCCTTATCACATTCCTTTTGGTTAGGTTTGGCCCACTGGGGTATTTTTAGATTCCAAGGCCGCCATCCAGCAAACAGCTTTTCCAGCCAGCTCCGGGCCATTTGCAAATGTGATTAGCATATCTGCTTCATCATCATCCGAGTTATTGATAAAAACGGTGAGAGAAAGAGGAGAGCCGGGCAGCGCCAGAGTCCAAACCACTCTCTGGAGTGACGGCCATAGAGTAGCCCCCGTGTCAGTCAGGGTCGAAGCAGGAAAACCAAAACCACCCTAAGTACCTAAGAGAGGGAGCTGTTCCACACACAAGGGAAGACCTGAGAAGTCCCTCAGGGAACAATGAAGCAAACAAGTGTAGCAATAGCAGGCGGCCATTGTCACTCATAGGCTGACTACCTGGGGGGTGTGGGGGTGGGGGAAGCCACACAGCAGTGAAAGGTGGGCTCAGGGGGGAGATGCAGCCACTGTCAGAGCTGCCACCCAAATCACAGAGGTAGGGGAAAAGTACCTAATGTCTTCTTTCCTGTCATTGGTCTAACTCAGCTGGAAGCCAGCTGACACAGGAGCTTGGGATACAGAGTCTCTGTGTTATGGAGCACGTGCGAGCAGAAGGGCAAGAAATGGATTGGAGTTTACACAGGCCCCAGCTGGTCGAGCTCCCCGCTCTTTTATTTTTTACTTATAAAACTGTATTGAGGATTATGGTATAGTCACCCCTTTGTGCGGGGCTGTTTAACTAGTGACTAATGGAATGTTCTTGAACCCAAGACAATTCTCCATCTTGGTCACAAGAAAATAAAGAATTTGTCAGGTGTCCTGGTGAAATCCAGATCCATAATCTTGACCCTATTTGATGTCTCCAAATAAACTGATAGTCCCAGAAAATAAAAAAAGAAGACAAGTATACCATCTTATTCTTAGTGATCCTTTGCTTTCTTACCTGACTCTTTACAAGTCATTGGGCTATATGCACGGGTTGGCAAACTACAGCCTATATATAGGCCAAATGCTGCCTGATGTCTGTTATTATAAATAAAGTTTTATTGAACACATATTCCTTTATATATTGTCTGTGGTTCCTTTAATGTAACAAGGGGCAGAGTAGAGCTGTTGTGACAAAACCAGATGGCCTAAAAGCCGAAGTTATTTACTTTTTGATCCTTCACTTTAAAAGTTGGAGTTTATAATTTGCAAACTCCAACTGCTTCTATCTTCTAAATGTAAGACATTTCCCATCTCTAGGTTTTTCACTCCTCTTCCATTTTTTATTTTATCTCTTAGATAGGCAATAATGGTTGAGCAATCTTTGGTCTTTCCCATGGGGTCCTGAAAATGGCCCAGCAGTGGCCCATAAGACCTTCAACAAATGAACTCCTCTCTAACCTCATCTGCCACCCTTTCCCCCATGCCCACTCCTGTTAAATTCCATCTTTCTTGAGTTGGTCCATTGAGACATCCATCTTTGGATTCTGATTCCTTCTTGCCACTCCCCTCCCTGCCCCCCTGCCCCCCCCCCCCCCCCCCCCCGCTGGGGACAGTTGGCAGACCCACTGCAGGGTTTTTGTACAGGTCTTTCCCTTTGTCGGGACAGCTCTCACCCCAGATGTCTACAGAGATGTCCCCCACATGCCTTTGCTGAAGATTCACTTCTCAGTGAGTGTTCCCTGACTTTCTTATTCAAAATTGCCTCTCCCTCCCCACCTCTGCCCCTTCTCTGCTTTACTCTTCTCCATAGCACTTACCATCTGGTGATGTAATTATCGGCTTATTGTCTGTTCTCCCTTCTTCCACTAGAATGTAAACTCCAGGAGGGCAGGATTTCTGTCTGCTTTGTTCACTAATGTATGCTGGAGAGCATCTAGAACAGTGCCGGGCAAATAATAGGCACACAGTAAATATTTTCTGAATGAACAAATGAAAGGTCAAGTCCCTAGCAAATGCATTTGGTAGGACTACTCTCCTACCATGTCTTTAGCCATCTGAAGTTCTCTTGCGTCGTCCTCTGCAAGCAGGGAGAGTAGGTAGAGAATCCCGCCTGCCTTCAGACCAGCAAAGGCAGAACTTCAATATGGTTAACCATTAAGGATCTATTAGAGTTTGCAAACAAGTTAATCACAAAGAAGTCTGTCGTCAACATTTTAAAACCCAAGATGAAAGAAATTTGAAAGAGGCTTGTCTAGGTAGCAACTGGTTTTTAATTGCTGTTCCAAGAACTTGTCCCTTCCCCACCCATCCTTTAATAAAGATGCTACCATTCACCCCTACGTGGGGGTAAGAACCATATTCGAAGAGCTCTGAGAAGTTTCTTACGACCCACTGAGCCACAGTAAAGCCTTCCAGCACCTAAGTTGGAAACAGACTTTGTTCATGCTGATTCCTTAACCTTTTCTCAATCCATAAAGAAGTCTTCAGGGATATAGAACCGTAAAGCCCCAAAGTCTCCACGCACAGACAGTCTTATCATGGGTCTGAGGAGAGATGGCTAATCTAAATAATTTGATTGGGTAAATCTTAGTTCCCTGTCAGCCAATAATTATTGGCATTCAGGCTGCTTTTATTGATCAAGTCGACTTCCTAAGATTTTGAAATGTGCCTACGTACACAACACTGTATATATATTTTTCACGGCAAAGTTTCCACAGGATATTTCCATGGGAATCTAAGCCTTGGGCACAACTGAAATTTTTGCACAGCCTGAAAGTTAGCATTTTTTTTTTTTTAAATAAAGCTTTCCTTTAAAGTACCACTTCCTTTTTCAAGCACTTGTCTTTCTTCACTGTGAATCTTTTTTCATTTTTGGATCATAAAGTTATCTTTCTTTTTATTTTACCTTACAGAAACACTTGACAAGTGTTCAGTCATGAGAAACATTCTTTAAGATCTATGAGATAACATCATTGTTTTAAAATTAAACATGAATTTACTTTGCCCGACTGGGTGAAGCTCACACAAGCAGTGTGACCTAAGTGATCTAAGCTCTTTCAAACCATTCTTTAGGTTCTAACTGCAGTGCTTATAATTTATTTTTAAACATTTTTATAGTTAATAAAAACATGATTAAAAAAAGGTTTAATTGCATCCCCAGTGCTAACCTAACACTGTTTCCAATGACCTCCATTTCATTAGTTCACAACAGCCTTTTGTTCTGGGGTTTTCCAACTGTTTGCTAAGCATTTTTCAATGGAAGTCTCAATTAGAAGGGAAAAGAGGAGGGGGGGACAATCGTTTAATTCAAAAATTAATTTGGAGATCAGGCAACTGACTTAGGCTCATGCCAGCAACTTAAGGCTTTCAGCTTTGGCCACATGATCCGAAGGAACTGAGCAACAACTGTCTGGCCGCTTTAATCCCCCTTAATTTGAGAGCAAAGAAACTCACATGTGTTTCTAAGAACATTTTCGGAGTACAAGAGGTCCATTTCTAGGGGACGCTGCCTAATGCCCTTGTCTCGCTGATCTCATGTATTCTAAATTAATTTTTAAACCGCACATGGCAGGGTGGCGTGGGGTGGGGGTGGGGGTGGGCAAGAAACAGCGAGTCCATCCTGTGTTGTTAAAACAACTCCAGAAGGAGGCTTCAAGAACCCCATCCACACCAGGACATGATCCCAGATAAGAGGGAGACGAGAGTCACAATGCTCACCTTGACTTCCCCCTGAGAAGCTGGGGAAAGATCTGCCGCCCGACAGGCTGCTTCTCCCACTCTGTTTGGAAGCCTCTAGGGTCACTGATGTTTAGAAGAACTTAATTAAAATCTGTGGACTATTTTTCAAGAAGTATGTTAAGCCCTCCCGGTCAATGTGGTCTGTTGGGGGCTTTTGATTCTCTCCAGACTTTTTTTTTTTTTTTACTTAGGAGAGGAAAAGCTTACAGACTGAAAAGACAGGTGGATCTCCTAAGCATTTCAAGTCTGATGGGTTGATAAGCAACTGAGTTCTCAAAACTTTATCTGGGCTTTACGAATCAAACCATCAAACCGGGAACTCAGCTAGTCAGGCAGGGCTGGGCGCCTGGGGCAACACTGCAATGGTGTTTCTCCTGTGCTCTCCGTTTCAGCTGTCTTTAATCGTCTTCCCACTTGTTCCCAACTCTAGCCCTTCAAAGAGTCACCTTCCCTCCTGCAAAAATCCTTTCTTACCCTTGGGCCACGCAGAGCCGATCGTACTTTCCAAAGGAGTCCAAAGGAGTCCAAAGGAGTCCGATCAAACCCTTCCAACCAAAGAGCACAGAATAGCTAGCCTTTCCTGATCTTTGACTTTCTGCCATGCACTACTCTAAGCATTTTATGTGTACGAACCCTTCATTTTCATGGCAACCTCACAGATAGGCATTATTCTTATTTCTGTTCTACAGACGAGGCTGAGGGGTTGCCAACATTCACACAGGGATTCCCACCCAGGTTGTCTCATTGCCAAGCTTGTTCTCTTAATCACACACCTCTACAGTCATTTCACCTCAGCGCGTCTCCTAAGATGACTAGTAACACGCATTGTTTCTCCCAGGTGGATTGTCTTTGAGCAGGGGACATGGCCTTCAGCAAAGGAGTGAGGCTGTTATTGTGTGTGTCCCTACTCAATGGAGCCTTCCTGGGGACCCCTGAAACCCAACCCCCAAAGCCATGGCCTATTCTGGCCTTGCCACCAATCTTTGTGTACACTAATGAGCCAATTTGGAAATGGAATTAATACTCATAAACCTATGACTTGGAGTTATGTGCAAGTGAAAATATTCAGGGAGTCACAACCCTTTTGGTTATGTGCATTTTTAGTCTCCTAATCCAACTTCCCATTCAAAACAGGAACCCCCTTTCCGAATCCTTGAAAGATAGTCGGTAAGCCTCTTACTTCCAATGCCAGCGAGCTCATTGTACGCCTCAGCTGACTGATCTTCACTAATTGTTAAAACGTTCTTACTCGTACTGAGCGCAAGCCTGCCTCCCTGCAAGGGCAATTTGCATTGAGGGTAAGACGAGTGCAGGGGTGCAGCTTTCCCCTCCCTCCTGAGAACTTTCCAAGTGAAATTATATTCTCAAGGATATTGTTGTGGACCAGAGAGGATAACATAGGGGCGGAGGATAGGAAAGCCCACAGGCAGTGACTCTGAGGATAAAGAAGCTGAGTTTAACCATTTTCCATAGCAATGACATAGCCGGGGAAGCCCAGCTTTGAAGAGGAGTCTTCGTCCTCCCCAAACACCCTGCCATCCGATCTGCCCCTTATTCTGCAGTCCGTACTCTAACCATATCCTTAGACCATATCCTTCCCTGGCCAAGCTCCCCCCACTGCCCCGCCCATTATGGCTTCTCACAATGACTCAAAAAAACCAAAAACCAACCAACAAACAAAAAGAATATTGGGGTGCATGGCTTAAGTGTCTGAGCTGTGTGCTTCATTTTGTTCCTGGCAGCGGGATCTCACAGACCCACACCGTTTGAGGTTTTCAATATGTGATTCTTTCCAGAACTTGTGATTGTATTAAAAAAAATTAATAAAACAAAATATTGATTTTTATCAATAAAGTGTTGACAAAAAGTAAGCAGCACATCAATAAGGAACTGTCTTTTAAGATCCAAATAAAGAAAAGGAATCTTCTGTGAATGAGATCTCTGCCCCCCAAAAGCAAGTCTTGTTTGCTTTAGGTTTGATGGGTTCATTTCTGGAAACTGTATTAGGAATCTTTTTATTTGTTTTATTTTACTTTTTTATTTTTTATTAACATATACTGTATTATTTGTTTCAGGGGTACAGGTCTGTGAATGATCAGTCTTGTACAATTCGCAGCACTTGCCACTGCCCATACTCTTTCTAATGTCCATCACCCAGCCACCCCATCCCTCCTACCCCCCTCTTTTCCAGTGTATTAGGAATCTTTATCAAAAAAGAAAGGTCTGTGTTCATTCTGGAAATGTCATCATGAGAAGGTGAGGAGACAACAAGGGAGACTCCCCTCTCGGCCTCCAAACTCTGACCCACAGTTTATCTAGTCCAGTAGGCAGCTCTGGCACTGGACTCAGCTGATGAAGGAACGCCACCAAAGTAATCCAAACAGGGTGGCAGAAGAGACAGGAAGGTTTGAAATCTCTCCAGTGTTGGTCCCGGTGAAGTTCTGGGATGTTGGCAGGATTAGGCGTCCCAAGAGAAGAGCAGTACAAAGTTCCACCATTTTGTGAATATATTTGGGTCTGCTGAAATCGGCAGGTTTCATACATTATTGTGAAATTTTTTAATCTTCTTGATAGTTTAGCCATTTCTTACTGATTGGATGGCAGAAGTAATTAGACTATAGACCCTGAATTATATGGGATACATATATATGGGTTATAAGGATAAAGATACTACTCAAGGAAAGAGTAGGAGTCAGAAGCCAGTTTTCTAGTCTCGACTCTAAAAAACAGTTAGCTGTGACCTTGAGCAAGTCACTTAAATGGGAACTTCTACGAAAGAAGGGCTTTGGGCCTCTTACGTTTCTTCCAGTGTAAAGCTTCTATGTTACGTAACAGCTCACTCCAAAAGATATATCTACAGCTATCTATTTATATCCATCCATCCATCCATCTACACACATATCCATACCTATCCCTGCAAAGTGGCCCAATGTAGTCTCAGTTTCACTATGTTTCCCACTTCAGCCATCAGAGGTTTTTAAAGCAAGCAGTGTTGGAGGAAAAGCAGAAATGTATGAATGGCCAAACGAATGGTAACTGAATGGTAGACCTCAAAACAACAGAAGAGGCAGGAAGAGGGAATTAAATTGTGGTATTAGGAACAATTTAAATAAGGTAGAGCTACATTTAATTAGGGCGGTGCCCAGCACTGTACTTGTGGGTGCTCACTTAACATCACCAAATGAACACTCATAAACGAAGACTCCCAGGTAACAAAAAGAACATGTTCCATGTAGGATTAAGTGGCAAGGGGGGCACTATCATAGTTCAAATCTTATCCAATGACTCCGGAAGTACAGAGTCAGACGACCCCAAGGCACATTTTTGTATTCGTACTGGGGGAGTCTAGAGGTGCTCCAACCTGACTTACTGAAGTCAGAAAAGCCAAAGTGTGGCCAGCCAATTGCAGAACCAGCTCTGGGTCTGCTTTATGGAGAACTTTCACACGGGGTCATGTGGCCAGAATGAAGGGTGGTCAGGCGCAGAGGTGAGCTCTGGAAGAGCGAGCCATCTTGCTCCTTTCTTAGCACAGCAATTGCTCTCTAGGTGTCATCCGCAGGACCTAGCGTGGGCACAATAACAGAGAATGGTCAAAGTGTGCTTCAGTCCAGCATCCTCTTTCCGCCATTTCCCCCTGCATTAGACTTGTTGCTGGCAGCTCCTTGATTCAGAGGTCTGGCAGCAGGAGCCCTGGGGAGGAACTCTTTAGAGCTATTTTTAAGGACAGTCATCAGGACAACAGCACATTCAACCAGTCAGGTTTGTCTATATGTCACACTGTTGGATGCACAGTGATGCCACCGCACACCCACAGTGGGTGAAAACATATTGGAAACCAGTGATTTGGCTTCCAAGTCTCGATGCCTCAGATCCTGCAAAATGGGAGGGCTTCTATGGCCCTTTTGGCATACAACGTGGTTAATTCCATTTTGAATAGAGACACCAAATCTGCCCCCAAATTTTGGTTCAATTATCCCCTGGGTTACAAGGCCCCTGCCTCCATGCCTCTCCATCCGAATGGCATTTTTCCACTTTATAACCAAGCTTCTTAAGCCAGTCATTGGCCATTTTGTAAGGCAACTGTGGAACAGCAAGCAGTTAAGGTGCTCTTCTCCAAATGCATTTCAGCAACCCAAGAACATCATGTCCCCCCAACTTGCTTAGAAGCAAAAGAAAAATTCCCCCAAATATTTGAATCTCCCAAATAAAGGAGCAAGATCGAGGAGGAGGACCAGACTGGAAAACAAAAGAGAGGAGGAACCTCCAGGGAGAAGTGGCAGATGGTCCAGCAGGTGGACCGTGACAGTCCACAGAACTGGCCAAACCGACTGGTGGACCAGGCAATTTTTAGCAATGATTGCAGTGTGAGCCAGAGTGCACCAGCCATGCGGCACGTTGCCAGTCATCGCTCCTAGTGACATTCCAACCAGATAAGCAATACGTTCATTGCTGGAAGGGGGTTGAGGGACACCGGGGAGGAAGTCAAGGAGATCAGGCGGGCAAGATAGAAGAAGGATGGGATCGAGTCTCCCCACCCACATCTAACAGGTTCCAACATGTCTGAACAGGTAACTAGCAAGGTGGCTTAACCTTTGGTCTTTGCACACCCAGGAACATTGCTCCATAAGAAAAATTTGATTTACTCAAAGAAGTAATTAAATCTGGTGGCACAGACCTAATCAGAACACCATTCATCAGCACTCAGAGTTGGAAAATTCTTTCTCTCCCCTTTGTAAATGCCCAACCCTGGGCACTTTGTTATTCAAGTTTTTAATTAAAAAGGAACATGAACAGTTCAATAACCTGAAGCCATCCATCATGTCCACAGCCTAATAAAAGAATGCAGGGCTGCGAAGACACTCGCCTCTCTACAGGGTAGGGCAAGCTCTGCGGCAAGGAAGCAAGGAGTCACTTGGGTCTCTACCTCTCCGCTGACTTGACTGTCATATTGCATAGTTGCTGCTAAACTGCACGGAAGGTATTTCTAATCTCATGACGGTGACTGGAAGAGGTTGAAGGACACAAATGAAGTCTCAGAGCAGTACAGCTGAGTAAGAATGGAAGGTCAGTCAGTTGACTCTTCCCACAATTCCCCGAACAAGGCAATTATTCATGAAGGAAATTTCAAATTATTTTCATTAGACTTGTGTTTTACCAATCTAACCAAAGTGATTAATTAGGGATTAAAATATTTACTCTGCACATGCTGCCTTGGCTCAGCACTAGCATATTTAAGCATCGTGCTAAAAGGGTCAGCTGTTTCCAGTATTGTTTGGAATTCATTTCCTATTTTCTATGTAAAAGGGCACTGACATGCATGTCTATACCATACTTCGGGTCTCTCCAGGCACCGAACTGGAGAAGAAGAAAGAGGCTTTGTGGGTCGTACCCTTTACCCCCAGATTTCTTCCTCGTTAGAACCACTCTGGGGTGGTGGCCATAGTTTTGCTGTATCCATGTCTTTGTAACAAAGTGTCCAGAACACCTGGGTGGCAACAACAACATCATCATCGTTGTCACCCTAGTCAATGATACATGCTGGAGCAGTGACAATTGCATAGCAGGATACATCATGGCACATGGGCGTGAAGGAGACTACCAGAATGGGGGGACAGGACTCTAGAGGGGTTTCTATATGATGGACCATATGATGGCATAGAGCAGATGAGAGTAACTGTTTCCTGTGTGTTGAGAGAGTGGCAGCAGACATGGTTATTCAAACAGGATGTCAGAGTCTCGCTTCTACCAGGGGCCCCCAACGGGGCCAGAGCATTTATGAGCTTAAACTGTCACCTTACTGAGGCTCCTGGTGGGACACCAGTGTTGGGAAGTATGTCTTATTTATTCAGAAATCCCTAACAATTTAAGACGTTGCTAAGACATTGCACGGACAGAAGGCTGTGGGAGAGCCATTCACTCATATGGCTACGGGGCACCTGCCCTGAAGGAATGAGACTCATGGGGGTTCCACGATTGCTCCTCTGAAGGTTTGTAAAAAGTAGTTCAGAAGATCCAGATGATGTTTAGGCATTTCCCCTTTTGCTTCCTGCTCGCACAATTCATCCCGTTCCTCTAAGTGTTCTCACCAAGCCTTGAGAGATCTGGAAAAAAAAATTATTATAGACACAATTATATATATGTGATGTGGGAATCAATCAATTAATTATTCTAGTTGTGGAGATGGTGAGCACAAGGTGATAAATATGGAGACATAAGTAAAACCATGATCGTTGTAGGGTGCAGACGAAGAAGAGAATGGTAGGTCCAAGCCTTTGCCTGCAGGGAGAGGCAGTGCTCAGATGAGTGGGATGAGGGAAGTGGTGCCATGAGAAGAGGAGGGAGCCACGTCTGAGGAAAATCACCAGGGTGGGGGGGGGCGCTGATGCCAAGACTGCAAAGTGTCCAGTGGCGAGGGATGAGTCCGCGGTGCCCCAAGCCGGAGACAGACCCTGGATTGGCCAGAAGAAGGTATTTATTGACAAGGAGAGCCGTAGTTTCAGTGGAATAGTGAGGCCATGAGCCAGGTTGGCTGGAGCCCAAGGAGACAGCTGGTGTGGGGACATGGCTGTGACAGCAGGTACAGCAGTGTAGCTCTGGAGTTCATCTAGCCATCGTAAGAATAACGAGAATTTGGATAGTGATTTCCATGCACCAGGTACTACGTAGGCAGTATCTTATGTTCTTTAATCCTCCCAACGAATCTATGCTCACTTCCTACACAGCTACTAAGAGGCAGAACCAGGATTCAAACTCAGGTCTGTGAGGAAGCAACGCTTATGCTCTTCATGAGGACAGAACGCTGTCTTAATAAAAGATTGATAGGAGGGCACTAAAGGAGCCAAGAGGAGCACAGCTGGGAACGTTAGTGACTGTTATGACGCCCTAAGAGAGAAGATATGGTGAACTGGGGTCCGTCTCTCAGCCCAGATCCATGATGTGCTCTAGAAAACTCCAGGGAAAACAAGTGTGAGGTTGGAAACCAGTAGGTCTGGATTCTAATTTTGACTCAGGGCCCTAAAAATCTCTTGAATTTAGGAAAGCTACTCAACATTTGCATCTCAGAGTCAAAGGCACCCATGACCCCAAAATAAAGCTGCTTATTTTATCTACTTGGGGGGGCTATCGTGAGGATGCAATATAGTAAATGAGTTCATTAAAATGGTTTACCATTCTTCGGCAAATGTGGTGGGCCAGCACTGTGCTAATCGCCTCACATGCACTCTTTCCTCTGGCTCTCATGATAACCCTGTGTGTGGGTACTATTATTCCCGTGAGATAAAAGAGAAAAAAAGAAGAAACATTTCATAAAGTTCAAAGAACCACAAGCATGTAAGGTTTTATGATTACGATTTTGTAGGAAGTAGTATTATCCAGCTTAAAGTGGAGATGTTAAAAAAAAAAATCTCTTCCTCTGAACCTCCTAGAAAGAAAAAAAAAAAAGAGAGAGAGAGAGAGAGGCTGAGGTAAGGCACGCATAGATATGTAATTGGGAATCACGTAGTGTAACCGAAGGCCCGGCTACAGGGGCCCTTTTACAGAGAAGACTTGCTGGTTACCTGAAATTCTGAATCACTGAATGTGGGAATCATCTTGGCTGTATTTTGGAGAAAGAATGTATCCGATAGAAAGCAAATTGATCTTGGCCAACAGCTTTGCAACATTATCTGCCCCTCGAAGTTGGACACGTTTCAGGGTATTTTCAGTCTCAAGGGAAGGTATGCTTTTCCTTTACCTTCTATCTAACTTTTAGAGCCACCACAACCTCCCCAAGATGAAAAAAGATGCATAACAGGATTTGCATTCCTTCTCAGAATATGACTGCTGCAAGCAAACAGTCCAGAACTTTCTTGTTAGCAATATTATTAGAAGTCTCTCTCGTTTCCTCACAGGGCACAATGCCCCGAGGGGAAAGAAGTCACCTGCCACTTTCTAATGTTATTTAATCTTTTTAGTCTGAGCTGTAAACTGTCAATCACGGGGAATGTTTAGTCACCTTGAATGCTGTTTAATCAGTAGAATGCTTTGTATATCTATAAATACCTGATGACACAGGAATTAAGTCTTCACAATAATTACCCCACTCCATCATTGGACATCATTACTCACAGGCAAGGCCAAAACCGTTTTTAATCTCTCCTGCTTTCTCACTAAAAAATGTTTCATGACTGCTACAGAAATGGAATTGCTCTTTCCCATGGAGGAAAACGGGTGACTGAAATCCACACACGGGGCCGGGGTCGTGGATGAGGTCTGAATGGTCCTGTCTGCCATTAAGTGCTGCTGATGACAGGATAATTATGATCACGTGAGCTGATTGCCAAGTGTGTGCTGCGAGGAACGGGAGCAGCCCCGCTTCAGTGTGTGAGAAGTGATTCATGTTATGTGCACTGAGGTTCATGCTCATGGATTCCGTTTACTAAGGTCATTCAAAGATGGCTTTTTTTTTTTTTTTTTTTTTTAATGTTAAGAGAAAAAGGAGCACCTGGCTGGCTCAGTCGGTAGAGCATGTGACTCTTGATCTTGGGGTTGTGAGTTCAAGCCCCACATTGAACAGACAGATAAAATATATATACATATATATTTAAAGATTTTATTTATTTGACAGAGAGGGAGGGAGCACAGCAAGGGGAGTGGCAGGCAGAGACAGGGGGGAAGCCTGATGTGGGGCTCGATCCCAGGACCCTGGGATCATAACCTGGAGCAGAAGGCAGATGCTTAACCAACTGAGCCACCCAGGCACCCCCAGGCAGATCACTTAAAAAAGAAGCACAGAAAAAAGATGGGAGGCCATGCATTAATACATTAACTATATAAGTCTTTGTGACTATGACTGTTCCTCCCTTTCCAACTTCTTTCTCTGTCACTCTTTTTTCCTTTATTCTTTTCTACATTTTCCAAATTATGCATACCAGATATTTTCACAAAGAGAAATCTAAATGCATTTTAAAATGTGTTAAAATTAGGGGCACCTGGGTGGCTCAGTGGGTTAAAATGTGTTAAAATTATAATCACTTGGTCATACTCTGTAAAATAAAAACACACTTGGTTTAGCACATTGTTACGTCAAACCTAACAGTACTAGCCTGGAATGCCTGCCGGCCATGGGTTCTTGGAATGCTGGTCATAAGATCCCAATCTCCTACGGACGGTTCTGTCAGCATGATTATTGGGACAGGTTCAATTTTGACGGCTGAAAAAATGCTGGTTGGTAACGGTGCAGTGTATTTTCTGGTACAGCGTGAAGCCATCCCTATCTTTCTCTTTCCGGCTTTCTTTGTCCTTTCTTTCTTTCATTTATGGTCTGTTTTATAAGAAGCACTTTAAAACTTGGAATTCCTGTGTGGTTTGAAAGGAGTGCAGAAAATTCATTCATTCCCTATTCATTCATTCCACCAGTATTTCTCAAACACTCTTCTGTGTGTCAGGCCCGTTCTAGGTGCTGAAATACAGCCTGAAGCAAAACAAACAAAAATCCCTGCCTGCATTGAGCTAAATCCTGGGGAGGGAAACCCCAAGAAATAGAAACTTTAATCAAATGAATTGGAACATGATGGTGTGCTCACTGTTCATGACAAAGACTGAACCGGAAAGGAGGGAAGTGAGCCTGAGCGGATGGGGTGATTTAGATGGGTGGTCATGGAAACCTCACTGACAAGGGGGCGTCTGAGTCAAGAAGGCAATGGGTGGAGGCCCTGGGACCACCTGGGGAAGGAAACAGGAAGAAAAGAGACTTTGAGGTGGGATTGTGCAAGGGGGCAGTGAGGAGGCTGGCATGGGGGCAATGTGGAGATGGAGACCTATAGGATCTGAAGTCCAACAAGGAACAGATAGCTCATGCGAGAACTTGCAAGCTGTTGTAAGACTCCTGTGGCTGTGGAGAGGGTTATGGAAAGCCAAAAGATTTTCAGCAGAGGAGTGACATGATCTGACTTTCATTCTAACAGAGTCATTTTTTAAAAAAAGATTTTATTTATTTATTTGCCAGAAAGAGAGAGAGATAGAAAGAGAGAGAGCACACACAAGCAGGCAGAGTGGCAGGCAGAGGCAGAGAGAGAAGCAGGTTCCCTGTCAAGCAAGGAGCCCAATGCAGGACTCAATCCCAGGACCGTGAGATCATGGCCTGAGCCGAAGGCAGCGGCTTAACTGACTGAACCACCCAGGCATCCCATAACAGAGTAATTTGTTGACTAGGTTCAGGACAGACTGGAAAGGGCAAGGGTGAAAGCAAGGAGACCAGCAAGAGGATCTTATGTCATCTAGGTGTGGCTAGTAGACCAGCATGATGCCTGTGGAGATGGTGAGAAAGGGACAAACACTAGATTTTTTTAAAAAAGATTTTATTTATTTATTTATTTAGGGTGTAGGTTGAGGGGTAGAGGGAGAGGTAGCGATAATCCCAAGCAGACTCCCCATTGGGCATAGAACCCAATGAAGAGCTGGATCTCACAACCCTGAGATCATGACCTGACCCGAAATCATGACTTGGACGCTTAACCGACTGGACCACCCAGATGCCCCTGGGTATATTTTGAACGTAGAGCCAATGAGATTCATTGACTGATCAGATGTGGGGTTCAAGAAGGGTTTTTAGTCTGAACAATGGAAAAGATGAAGCTAATAAAAATATGAATGGTATTTAAATGCATGAGACTGATTGAAATCATAAGATGGAAGCATAGAAAGAGAAGAGACCCAAGGTCTCAGCCCTGGGCATGGTGTTGAAGGAACAATGAGATAAAGAGATTAGTCCAGGTAATACTATGTGCTATAACAAACAAAACCAGAAATTAATAATGGCTCAAACTTAATAGAAGTACACTTCTCACTCACATAAAGTCCAAAATGTATGTTTTGATTGGTGGTGGCTCCCCTTCCATTTTGTGGCTCCTCTTCTTCATATGGTTTCTAAGGTCATCATGAACATCTGCATCATTCAAGGAGAAAGGGAAAGAATGTGGAAGATGGTGCATAATTATTTTAGGATCACATCAAGAATTGGTACCCCTGGCCTTTCCAAATTACAAGGGAGATTCAGAAATGCTGTCTAATGAAGGGCTCTTGAAAAACAGAAAGCACATTTGGTAAACTGCCATCCAGGCTCTGTCACAAGGAGGAACCAATAAAGGAGACTGAGAAAGACTGGCTAACGAAATCCTAGAAAAGTTGGTAGAATATGATGTCCCGGAAGCCAAGTGAAGAAAAAATTTCAATGAGGAGAGAATGATCAGCTGTATCCAGGGCTACTGAAAGATCAAAAGAGATGAGGGCTGAGAACTGACCCATGGATTATCATTATTAACACAGGTGACTTTGACAAGGGCAAATACTTGTTGGAATGAGCTCAAGAGAAAAGTAAAGGAAGGAAATTAAACAGAGTAGGCATGGATAACTCTCTGCAGAATTTGTTGAATGTAGATCAACACAAAGGCTTAACAGCTACCTTCCTTGCCATGGTTGTAGCAGGGAACAGAATTCACCCCAACTGGTTCAAAGGAAGGAAATTTAAGAAAGTATTACTTGTGGAGATGTGGGTTGTATTGAGGGAATAAGCAACAGATAGTGAGGTATCCAGGAACTAACCTTAGTGGGAAGATGTTACTACCTCTAAACTGAAGGGACAAGGAGAAGAGATTGGGTTAGTGGACCACAATGAGAGACTAAAGAGCAAAGAAGAGTCACCCAGTGGAAGCTGTAGTCATGGAGAGACTCAAATGTTGCCTGAAATAGAGCATGGAAGGAAGGAGGGAGCCCGGAAGAACTACTCTAAACCTTTACACTCACCTTCTAATCTCCAAATATTGGCCAAATCTAATCATAATTCCACCAGCAAGGGAGCTCAGGAGACGGGTTCGTCAAGGGTCATCCTCCCATGGCACAAAGCAAGGTCAAGAAGAATAGAGAATGAATCAGCAGGTGGGGAGGGGAAGAACAGGAAATAACAAGACCAGAGAGGTTGCCTGAACTTGTACTACAGAAGTGGAGGGATGTTAGTTGCATCTCATAAAGGCCATGCCTTTTGCTTGATTGAGTGCTCATGGGATAGTTACCGTATCTTTCCTGTTGACTAGCATATGGCATGAAGATAATATGATGATTCCAAAGAACACTAAACAGGCTTTCTACAGGACACCATACTCATGTAGATTAGCACACTATGTTTACTTAAAACAGGAAACCAATATTTGACTAACTCTCCAAAACCTGATTCGGTGATAGCAACCATTCCGTAGGGAGGGCTATATATAATATATAAGTTCCACAATGTTCTAAGGCAGCAAGTTGTATGCACAGCTAAAATAGAGACGGCTTACTTAATAACCAAGGTGATTTGCATTTAACTGAGAGGGAAGTAAATGTGTACCGGCAATCCACACCCAAAGTATGGTCTGTGATTATAAAGCCAGGTAACAACGTCACACAGTTAAGTCATGTGCGAGCCTATGCGCATGTACCATTCACAGAAGGGAATTAAAGAGGGATTCCAAAGGATACTAAAATCAGCGTAACTACTATGCCCTCCACCCCTGCCCCCAGCTCCTCCTTTTCTGATTTTGTATAATACAAGCCCATCTAGGAATCATCTCCCTTTTGTGGAAGGGAGAACAGCTTTACGCAATATTCATGTTTTCAATAATATCCCATGCAGAGCACACTTGAGGTTTCTTTTATAACTTTCCTAATCATCTTCCACCCAATACAATTAGCATTATCTAAATTAGTTATCAGTTTACCAAATTGTCTCCTCCTTTAAAAAAAAGTCATATTGCAAAATTATAGGTATAGCCATAGACAGAACCAGCATTCTATGCTTGCAGACATTTGGAGAGAGATAATATTCTTAATCCTAATTAGAATTCTTTCCCTTTCCTATATGAACTTCTCAGAATCAGGGGTGACCTTATTTTCATTTGGATAGAGGCCTGGTAAATCACCTGATTTTCATTTGTCTTGCAACACATCACCTCCTATTTAAATGTGTTTATTTAAGCTCTGGGCCTTTTGCTATCTTTCTGCATTACTGCTTCTCCCCAAAATATCCATTTGGAATAGAATGCATTCTATTTCCCTTATTCTGCAATATGATCTTTAGTACAATTTAACCATTGTTTGAGCCCTAAGTCCTGCCTTTTGAAGCTAAGCTTCCAAGCTTAGTATTGTCATGTTTCTATCAGTGTGTCTCACAAAGATCAGGAAACTCCTGATTGTCTGTCAAAGTCTATTCTCCCTCCTTTTCTTAGCACTAAAGTTTAAACTAGGTAATTGGATGCCCAGCTAACGACTACATTTTCAGTCTCACTTGCAACCGAATGTGGCTACATGACCAAGGTCAGGCAGTAGGATGTGTACAACTTCTGGGTCCTTCAACTTTAAAGATAATCCATGTGTCCCAGTGCACCTCTCTCCTCAATTATCATAACCTGGAGCATGTATGTGATCATGTCCATGCTTTGATTAATCAAAGCCAGCTTTGATTATATAGACTCGGACAGTGCTCTAAGGGATGGCAGACCAACAGGGTAAGTTTCTAAAAGGCCATGTGGTATAGAACTTTCCCACCATCTTGGAATATTCTCCTTAGAACTACTTTCACTAGGGGTGACTGGGTGGCTCAGTGGGTTAAAGTCTCTGCCTGGGATCTAGCCCCGCATTGGGCTCTCTGCTCAGCAGGAAGCCTGCTTCCTCCTCTCTCTCTACCTGTCTCTCTGCCTACTTGTGATCCCTGTCTATCAAATAACACTTGATCTTAGCCAAAAGGCCAAGAAGCAATCTCTATCATATAAATAAATAAAATCTTAAAAAAAAAAAACTATCTTCATTAAGATACTGTATTTAAGGTTCTTTTGTTAAAGCAACTTAACCTCTACCCTAATGAAAACTCTTGTCTAATTGGCTGAACTTCTTAAATATATTAGAAAGGATGAGGTTAGATCAAAGCATAACTACCTTCAAACTGGAATATCACTTTTCCTTAATTGTTTTGTTTGAGTAAGCAAAACATGGACTCATCCAGGATAGTTTCCTTGACAAAGCCTAAATCATGACTCTTACTCTCAGCTTGTCAACATTTGATCTTTTTTTCAAAGATTTTTCATTCAAACTAGAATCTGAATAAAAAAATTATTTCTAAATAACATTTTAGCTATTGATTAAGTTAAAATAGGATCAGTTATTCAGGAACAGTAAATCTTTATTTTTTTTAAGGCACTTTTTTGTTGAGGACTTCTAAATTCAGGGTCAAATGGCATTAGAGTCATCAACAACAGCAAATAATAATAACAACAACAAAATAAAAAATAAACAAACAAAAAAACAGAGAAATTTTGATCTTGGTCTTTTTGATTTTCCAGTGGATGGATCTAGGTATCCATCTGTTTGGTTGCTGAAGTTAACAGTAGTATTTGTTGGTGTAATTCTGAGTTGTCACTCAAAATAAGAAGACATCTTCGCCAAAGAAACATGACTCCTGAAAACACTGTGAGCTGTAGAAATACATAATATTTCTTCATATCTCTCCAAGAAAGTGTTCTGTATCTTGCTAATACTAGAAAGAACTTATGATGGCCCATTTGCTGCAATAATGAGGCATTTTTTAAAAAGAAACAGAAAAAATCAGCATGACAGTTTTCTTGGGCCTTGAGGTTGTATGAATAGACCCACTTTTAAAAAAGCCTTATTTATTTATTTGAGACAGAGTGTAAGAGTGGTGGGGGGCAAAGGGCGAGGGAGAGAATCTAAGAAGATTCCCTGCTGAGCACAGAGCCTCATGCAGGGCTGATTCCATGACCCAGAGATCATGACCCAAGCCAAAACCAAATGTTGGATACTGAACTGATTGAGCCACCCAGCTGCCCCACAACCACTCCATTTTTATCTTTCTAAATATTCACGGGATTTGATACAAATATCCCTTAAATTGTCTCTCTTCCTCTCTGACTTTGGGGCCAACACAGTGTATAAGTGCAACCCCACACACAAATGGATTCCTGTCCTGGAACTCCTGGAACACTAGAAGGGCTGGTGGATGCTGCTGACCTTGTGTTACCACTATGAGATCCAGCAGCACACTCTAGTGATGGGACTTTAAAAAAAAAAAAAAAAAATTTGCATTATTATGGCAAGTAAACCTAAAGCTAAACCCCAGTCATTTGGCTTCTGCCTTGAAGCTTCCTATTTCCAATTTCTGTGTGCTCCTAGGTTTGACTCAAAGGCTGGAACTTCCAGAAGGATCCAGCCACCCACCCAGGTCCAGTCGGAATACAGGCTCCTTGTTTCTGGGGGCACTGCTCCTTCCTAAGCAGCTTCTCTGGAATCAGAATCTTCTACACCTCCCGCCATCTATCCCACTCTCACATGTTGGTGTTTCTAAGGACTCTGACCTTTAATCTTTTATTAATTTATACACTCACCCTGGGGGTTTATAGTCATGCTTATAACCTGCCCACACAGCTGTCAGTTGACTATTTCTAGCTGTACCTCCCACAGAAATTTCAAAGTCAAAATAACCAAAACTCAGCTTCAAAAACTCTCTTCAAAAGGACTCCTCCTCTCTATTTCCTATTTAGTCAATAGCAGCATTATCTACCCAAGTCAGAAACCTAGGGAGATGCTGTCACTTCTCCTTCTCTGTCAGTCCCTCCCTCTATATCTCCTCCTTCATGAATTATTGCTTATTCTACCTTTTAGGTGTCAACTCTGTCCCTTCCTCTTTAAGTCTGCTTGTCTACCCTTATCACAAGTATCAAGCCGCTTGTAAGTTTCTGAATTAGTCTCTGGATCCTGGATTGTTAGTATCTCACCTTTAGTTCACTCTCATTGCTCCACCAGGGCAATCTTTCTAATATGAACACTTCTCACTCTGATGGTCTCCTGCTTCAGAAAACCTAGGAGTTCCCCATAAAACAAAGCCCAAAGCTCTCAGCAAGGCGCATGATGCTTCTGGGTGCTTGTCTCTGACCATGACCCTGGAAGCAAGAACAACCATGGGTTCTTCTTGCTTCCAGCCTTGCTCCAGATAAAGTAAGCTGCAGGTTTTTCTATCTCAAGCGTGGATGACATTGCCCATGTAATGGGCATTGCCAAGAATGTCCCTTCCACTTTGTTGGCCCATGAATCAGCTCATGGTCTCTTCCTCTCGACTATCCTGCCTGCCTCTCTCTAGACAGGGTTGGTCACACCTCGCCTCACACCATGTTGGTGCTTTGCACTTCTGTCTTTATAGGGGTGATCTCACCGTAAAGCAATTATTTGTTTATATCGTTTTCTGTCTCCCCAAGCTGACTGAAAATTCCTTGAAGATTGGAATAATTTTGCAATCATCTGTATATATCAGGTCTACTTTAGAACTTTGCACATAACAGACTTGATGCATGTTCATTGAATGAAGGAACAAATGGACATGCTTGCTGAAGAGGTGATTACTCAAAGCGGCTCTAGTCGATATTCCCCAGAGAAAGAGAACCAATGGAATATATACATAGAATTGTGTGTGTGTATGTATGTGTGTAGTATAAAATATGTAGTATAATATAGATATAATCTTGAATTGATTTTTGTGTATAACATGATATGGGATTTACTCCCATACCACTCCCCCTGACCCCACGCCATTTGTCCAGTTATTCTAGCAGCATTTGTTGAAAAGACTTTCTTTCCCTATTAGACTACTTAGGTACCTTTAGCAAATGATTGTAAACATTGGGCTCTCTATTTTGTTCTATTGCCTACTTATCTGTCCATATGTCAATACCATATTGTCTTGATTATTGTAGCTTTACAGTAAGTCACAAAATCAGGTAGCAAAGTTGTCCAAATTTGTACATCTTTATCAAAATCCTGTTAGACTTTGTTGGTTCTTTGCATTTCCAAATCTTAGAATAAAAATTTATTCATACACTCTTAAAAACGTAAGTTTAAAAGGGTTAATGTATCTATGCATCCGACCTTGCATTCATGTATCTGTGTATGTTGAGACACTAACGTCTTGGGATTACATATCTCATTGTGGGAATAAATTTTTATTCCCATTTGTATCCAAACTACTCCCAAATCTTGTGGTGTATTGCTTCTACCAGTGAGTCAATTGTCCTTAGCCAGCAGCTCTGCATTTTTAGGACTAGATTAATTAACCAGGTCCTATCATTGCAAACACAGCTAGCCACAACAGTACAATAGCTCATTACTTTGACTAAAACCAAGTGAGTTCAAATATCAAATTTTTAAAGGATACGTAAAAAAGATTGTGGCTTGGAATGCCCGGGTGGCTCAGGCGGTTGGGCGTCTAGCTCTTCATTTCGGCTCCAGTCATGATTTCAGGGTCCTGAGGTAGATCTCTGCCTCAAACTCCATGCTCAGCACGGAGTATGCTTGAGATTCTATCTCTCTCCCCCATCCTCTCTCATCCTCCACCCCCCCCCAAAAATAAACCTTTTTTAAAAAAGATTGTGGCTTATTTGTTTGACTCAAATAAATCCTGCTGACCGAGTTCAAACAGAATCGGTAATTTCTAAAATGTTCAGAAATGCCAATTAAACTGCTCTCTAAACTGAACTTGAAGAAATTGCATTCCCATCACTAAACTAAGTTTTAAATAAAGATTTCTATGAAGAACAGCTTACCATGACTTAAATATTCTTTCTGCAGGGTATCTAGAGTGATACTTTCCAAAGCCAAGTTATTTTATCCATCATATGGTAATTAATAACAACAGGGTAGCAGGGCTTCTCTTTTTAAATTCTAGTCAATTCCGCCCTTTCCCAAAGATTCTTTCTGTCTAGAGAAAATGGTTTTGAAAAAATGAATAACCAGTGGAAGGGGAAAGGGAAAAAGAATTCTTTCTTATAAAATTAAATCTTCTTTAGCAGACACTGGCATGTACTTAACATATTCACAGAAGTATCCCCTCCAGTGATGTTGAAGCCACGCAAATAATAATTGTGGCTAAGTGCACTACATTGACAGTCAATATTGCATTTTCCAAGCTTGTACTCATTATTCTTTATAGTATTCATGCATTTTTCGAAAGATCAAAAGATTTACATATCATATGGAGTGCTGTAGGGAATAACTTGCTGAGTACTTTAGATGCACAATGTTCCACAGCCTTTTAATACGGATTTCACTTCTCTCTTCTTTGTGATAAAGAAATAACAAGATAGAGCTGGATGTTTTTTCTTAATATAATAAAATGGCTATTTTTAAATATAAGATAAAAGTTTGATATTTTAATCCATAATTCTAAACACAACTTTGTGATACAAAACAATAAATGGTGGTTTTCCTTCTTGATGGGTGTTGAAAAAACATCCATAAAACCCAACCTCGACAGCTTCACCAGAAATCCATGATACAGACATGCCACAACTTTTCTGAAGTTATGAAATAATAGAACCAATTCATCTGCCTGAAGAAACTGAAATTATCGACTCTATGGCCTTTATTCCACAAAGCTTTAATAGAAAATAAGGTGGGATGAGCTACAGCCATCCATTTTTTAGTGGGCTTATATATTAAAACAGAAGGGAGGAAGTTCTTAAGAGAAAGAGAATGTGAACTAGAATTTAAATAAAAACTTGAAACATTAAAAAAAAAAAAAGAAGAAGAAGAAGAAAAGAAAAGGAAATCTGGCTTATTGGCTCCATATTTTCCTGATCTGAGATGAGCCAAATAAGAGTTTGAAAAGTTCACCATTCCAAGTCTCTCCATAGTTCTATAAGCTCATGGGCATTTCTCCCACTCGTAGGTTATCAACAATAACATGAATGGGTATTTATCAACATGAGCACCATCAGCCAAAAGACACTGCTCTGCAAACAGCTGCTTTTAAGAAAAAACAATAATTTCCCTCAATCATCTATGCCAGTGTGAACCACACCAAAAAGACAAGGGCCCCAATACCCTCAAAAATATTAGTGATTAGAAATTTTAGGAATGCCTTTTTCCAGGTTTTATGTTTGTGTTTGATAAATTACACCAGTTTGTTGTACAAATACCACGTATCCAAATCTGTAATTTCAATGTCTAGCATTTTGTTTGTTTGTTTGTCTGTCTGTTTGGTGTTCTTTCTGCTGGTGCTCTCTATAGCATGTATGTTCAAGTGGGGAGGGGGGCAGCTGAAACAGAAGGGGGTAGGAAGACTCTATAATATCTTAGGATAGGAGTCCTGACACCATACTACTTTAGGATACCCTACAGAGGACACATTTTTATGCTTTCCAATCCAACCACATACCTGAAAGCTTCAGCTGCATAGGAAAACCCACAAGGAGGATGATGTTGAATGGGCCAACGAAAAACACGTGCATCAGCCAGCAGATGGGCAGAAGAATATCGGTGGTATTTAACCACTTTCCATGAAAGAGGGGGCAGATCAACACCCTTCATTTTCTCCATTTCCGTCACAGTGTTTTACCACCACAGACTGAATTCCAGTAAAAGGGCATGAATAGGAGAGACAGGCTTATCCTCATAAAGCTTTTCTTCCTGAGAAGCCCTTGTCTTCCTACTGTGGGGGGTGGGGGAAGGCTGGGGCAAACTGGAGAGTGTATTGATTTGGAGCATTTCACTTTACTCCAGAACAAACTGAAGGAAAACTGTTCTTTAATGAAGCATAACAGTGTAGAGAATTCTGCTTAAATATTTGCTCAGATAATATTTTCTTACTCTGAAGCTATGAATCTGGCAACAGAGACAGATTAATAATAGCAATGAGCCCTGTGGCTGTTTGAAGAGAGACTCTGGGTATCCAGAGGTAGCAATCAAATGAGTTCTGATAGCTTGCACCGCAGAACCATACACAGATTGCCAGGGGGCTGTCCTCTCCAAGCCTGAGTGATTAAAGCTGTGATATTGGGCTTCTACATCCTAGAGTGTCACTGTAGCCAATGAGACATGAAACATGCCACCTGATTCAGTGTTAGCTTTGGAAACCGTAGTTCGGAACACTTGAAGCTTTTATTTTTTTAAAAGATTTTATTTATTTATTTGACAGAGAGATAGAGAGCATAAGCAGGGAGACTGAGAGAGGGAGAGACAGGCTCCCTGCTGAGCAGGGAGCCCAATGCGGGACTCGATCCCAGGACCCTGTGATCATGACCTGATGGCAGATGCTTAACCGAGTGAGCCACCCAGGCACCCCACTTGAAGCTTTTAAGTGCCTATCTATATTTACCATCACGATAAGAAACATGTCTGAATAATAATTCCAAACTGCAGAAGAGCAGATAATAAAAGAGTGATTATAGTGAGAAGAAAAAAATATATATATACAACTAAAAAATTCAAGGTTTAGGGATTTCTCTCTTTTTTTTTTTTAATGAGAAAAAAAAGAGAGGATGAAAGCAACAAAATTAAGTGAGATTTGGTTTTCCCCTGTTGGGTGATCAGACCATTTGCACCCAGGGTTGGTGACATGCAAAGTAATAGACACTAGTAGAGCTGCTGGTGACCTTGAAAATTGATAATACATTCTCTATAAAGGGCAATCTGACAATACACATCAATAAACTTTGCAATGGACTTACCTACAAATTTACATTGAAGAAATAAGTAGAGAGGAAACGAAAAATGTTAATTTTGGCCTTGTTTGGAACAACTGAAAATTTAAAACAACCTGGATATTCAAAACAAGGAATGGTTTATAAAAATATGTGGAAGATATATACAATCTCTGAGAATTTAATAACAGTGATACAGATTTGATATATGAAAATATGTTCTCAAGATATCATGTGAAAAGCATATTAAGAGCAATTTTTTTTGTTATGTTCTTGATTTAAAGTTTGTGTGCTATATGTCCAGATACAGAAAAGAATAGAGATTATCTCAGATAAAGGATTTGTAAATAAACTTTTGTTTTCTTTTTTATTGCTTTCGCTATTATCTAACGTATCTTTTTATGTGCAGTTCATTTATAACCCAAATTAAAGCTATAAAACAATTTCCATTTTGAGCAACGATAAAAGCAAAATATTTTATTTTAAAATAAAAACTTTGGGTGTTCGGTACCAAGTTCTACATTTATTTATTTATTTATTTATTTATTTATTTATTTTTATTTGACAGAGAGTTAGAGAGTACAAGTAGGCCGAGCAGCAGGCAGAGGGAAAGGGAGAAGCAGACTCCCGCTGAGCAGGGAGCCTGAAGCTAGGCTCGATCCCAGGACTCTGGGATTATGACCCATGCCGAAGGCAGCCGCTTAACAGACGGAGCCACCCAGGAGCCCCAAAGTTCTACTTTTAGTACATAAACCCACACCTAAATAATTCATATATTTTAAAAAAATTAAATCAGAACTTTGACCAAAGGTGGTAATATTAGTCAGGGTTTAGCTATACATAGAACAGAATCTACTCTGGTTCACTCAGGCAGCCATGAATTTATTACATCGTACAGCATGGTTTATGGAATGAATGTGGTTCAAAGAAACAGATTCTAGGCTGAGTTTCCAGAACAGCCCAAAGCAGCAGACCTGTTAATTCTTCTTAACCCAGTTCTATATTCATGTCTTTGTTAAGTAAGTAAATAAATAGATAAAATTCAAACACATCTGATCGGTAAGACCAAAGTACATCTGAGTACCTAGCGGGAAGGGGCTGTAGGAAATGTAGTTTTCAGCTTTCTAGCTTCTGCAATTCAGAAAACACACAAAACAGGGGAGGGGGTGAATGTAGAGTGGGTCAATCCAAAGCTATGCTTCAGCAGTTGAGCAGAAGAATGTCAGTCAATGGGCTGAGTGATTCCTATTACTATTTTGCAGAATGATTGTTGTAATCCCTCTCTATGGCATTTCTCTTCATGTATCAAGATTGATGGAGGGAAAGAAGTACGGTGGACTGAACGTGTCTGAAGATCAAACAGGTCAGAAAGACAAGTCTATAAATTCATCAATTAGCCTTCTCTTTATACTTTCCCTTGTTAAAATAATTCTTTATGTTTTACTGAAATATCTTTTTTCTAATTTGAACTTCTTAATATAATTATGTATGTTTCATAAAATTTGCACACACTTTTCAAATCTAAACACAATTTCATTTGTCAATAGCCTTTAATAAAGCAGAGACCTTAGTTAAATAATTATCTTTCTAAATTGACTAGTGATAAATGCTTAGTTCATAGATTTTTTTACGTGCAGACGTATTTTCAGATAACAGTACACATAATCTCCATGTATTTTTCTGTCTTTCAACATATGGGTGTGAGAATCTATCTTGATCTTTCACTGACAATGATAATGATTTATTATTGCCCTCTCCACCTACTCTGCTAGAAAAATATTATTCAGCCTTCAAGATTTAACCCAAGTATCTCTTCCTCTGAGATTCCTCTTCCAAATTCCTTCTCAGAATTTTATTATTTTTGCCCTCTTTCTCTACACTGTCACTACAAGAATACTTAACACTGTGTACTGTAATGGGTATAACACCTGTCTCCAAGCCTGCCCCTGCTCCTCACTCTGAGAGACAGTTAAGAACAAGTTTTGGTCATGTGACCACCCAGCAGATTGGGGTTGTGTTGGGGGGGTGGGGGGGGTGGGTAAGTGGATTGAGAAGAGGATCTTCCTCTTAAAGAAAATTTGTGTGCTTTTAGTGGAAGGAGAAGGAGGGAAACCAATGAATGTCCATCACACGATACAGAAAACATCCTATCTGGATCTCAAAGGCTTGATATGGAGCAGAAAAAAGTTAGTCTCAAAGTTCACATACTGTATGAATTCTATTTACTTTTTAAAAAATATTTTCTTTCTTTCTTTTTCTTTCTTTCTTTAGAGAGAGCATGCATGTGAGAGTTGGGGGAGGGACCACCACTGTAGTGATCTGGGTTTTCAACAAAAGATGTGGTGCTAGAGAGTTTCTCAACCCTACTGATTTGAAGATACATCTGTGAGTGCTTCAGTTCATATGGTTTTGTTTGATGCCCTGGGAAAGGACTGGACACATCTTTCAGCCAAATGGAAGCATCTCTGTGACTGGGAGAGGAACAAGAGGGCGTGGAACAAGTTGAAAGTATCATGGAGACCTTAGTAGAAAAAAGAAGTGTAGTATTCAGAGCAAGAAAGTGTACTTCAGACACCACCTAGAGGGTAAGCCCATTGGTGTAAAATGCTCTGACTTCTAAGAAAGTTCCATGGCTTGGGACCCAAGCATCACATTGTAACAACCTTCTCATTACATGTCATTGGTACTCAAACAAAATCCACTGGAAGATCTATTTTCCCCAAGAAGTCCAACTTTGCAAGTATGTCCTACTTTGACATCGGCTTATATTCCTTTGCTGATTTGTGTTGGGTCTCCCACCTACGTGAAGAGAACAGGAGACTTGACCAAATATGGCCACTATTGCTATGTAGCACACTTTCCATGACCTGTGTCCAGAGAAGTGGCCTGGATTTGGAGAGCAGAGTTATCCTTTCTGGGAGTCAAATTACAACTTATAGGAGCATCTGGTAATCAGAATAGATGACATTTCTCAAGGACTTAATGTGGACCTGCAACTGTACTAAGTATTGGACATTGATTATCTTATTTAATTTTCATGGTCTCTATTGTCCTTATTTTATAGATGAAGAAATTGAGGATTGAAGAGGTTAAGAAACTTGCACAAGGGTGTGTGCTCACTTAGCGGGGTAGCAGGGGATCCAAAGTCAGGTCTGACTGTCCTGAACATTGTATATCCTTGTAGATGCTTGTTACTAAGAAGGAGGATGAGGAAGACTGGTGGTGACCGCAAGATGTGATCTACTTCAACCCTGGAGCAGAATTCCTCTTCTTGATTTTAAACCCCAGAACATCTTCCTTTATATTTATGGCCACATGTAACAATACCAAAAACATAAATTGAAAATAACAATGCAGATAATGCCCATTATTTTTTAAAAAGATTTTATTTATTTGAGAGAGAGGGAGAGAACACTCACTTTTCCCCAGTGGGTGGGGGAAAGGCAGAGGGAGACAGAGAAGCAGACTCCCTGCCAAGCAGAGAGCCCGATGCTGGGCTTGATCTCAGGATCTTAAAAGCATGACCTGAGCAGAAGGCAGACACTTAACTCACTTAGCTACCCAGGTGCCCCCAGATGATGCTTATTCTAATACCACACCTAGCCACTTAAAGACCCTCTGGATTTACTAGAACACACACAAAAAATAATAATTTAATGTACTTTACAGAAAAGCATAAAGATCTACCAATTTCTCTTATGATGCAAGACCATTGAACATGTCCGAAGTCATGAGTGTTTGGAATTTATTTAGAAATATTGCTTCTTTGTAATGGTTGTAATTTTAATCAGACAATAATGTTTTCTGTTTAAAGACCACAGATGGTGGATAATGCAAAAACCACTTACATTTTGCTCGATGTGTGATTTATTTTATTTTTACACATAATTTTGCTTCTTAGTTAGCTTTGTATTGAATATTCCTTATTCAGACTACAAATCAATTTGTTTTCCTTGAGAGTAAAACCACCACATGTTAAGAAGAAGTAAGAGTGTAGGAAGTGGCAATAAACACACATTTCCTGCATAGATTATCTGGTACAGAAGCCTGAAATTGGTATTCTTTGAGGACAATGAAGAAGTGTGCCCTCATGAAATTTGTGGTCTAGTTGTAGAGATAAAATGTGCACATGTAAGACACCTTAAATTTTGAAGCAACACATTAACAAAAGCAGAAAAGAGAAGATGTGAAACATAATTAGATATGAAAATAATAAGAATATGAGAAGACCAGAATGATTAGAACCAAGATATAACTAGTAAAAATGAAGATTTTTGAACTGAGCTCCTAGGCTGAAAAGCTTATAAAAGATAATCCCCAACACCTAGTCTATGTTAAATAAAAGTTGCTGCTTGATCTTTTTTTATTCATATTAAATATGCCAAGAGACATACATGGTCTTCTATTCATAGAGTGATAAAGTGAACTCTGTTTTTCCTTTAACAAATGGGAAAGATTTTCAATATCTCTCTTGGTTTCTCTTTGAGAAATAAATATTTCAAGGCTCTTCCTAGGTATCTGAGGCTAACAATGCCATATGTAAATTGCTTTTCATCCCATACACGTTTGAATTTATTTGAGCAGAGGTGCCTGGCCATCAAAACCTTAATTTAATATACATCCTAGGATAAATAGCTATATCTATTAACTTATGCCAAGGTGAGGGGTTGGATGATTCATGGCTGGTAAAGGAAATGTCCCTACACAATCACACACAGATAAAAATTGAAATAAACAACACAAAGATAATTTGAGCTACAGGAGAAAGTGAACGTATCATGGTGTTTTTCAATACAGAGTGACTTTCCCTTCATCTCTGTCCATAAAAGTTCAGAAATTAACTTCTTTACCAAACAACCTGCTTTTTTGCCGTGAATATGTCTCTCAACCCATCGCAAGTTCTCTTATTATAGTTCCTGTTATAAGTGTCTTCAAATCCTAAACTGCAATCCTGGTGTGACTCAGACACCATGACCAGATCACTGGGAGAGAAATCCTAGGGGAACCATTTCTGTCCTCTGAACTTCCACTTAGCTCTTTTTGTTCTCTGTGCAAGACACAGAGGCAAACCTGGATCTGAATCATTGTTATAGGTCAGCGTCAGCATACGGATCCCACATCATGAGAATACTCATTAGATTTCATTGACCACTAATGGAAATTGTCATAAGAGAGCATTGGAGAAGGGGCAGTTCAGTAGGTTGGACTCCATAGGCTTAACACACACACACAGACATATACATATACTCGGTCTCCTTCTCTTTCTCTCTCACTCAGTCACTCTAGCTCCATTTCCCCCCACCCCCACACTTTTTTTTTTTTAACATTCTGGATATCTGTCTACTATTTCCTTTGAACAAAATCTTTTGTCACTTTAATAACACATGTTTGAAAACCATTGTGCTGCAAGATGAGGTATAACGCCTTAAAAGTTGTCTTTCGACTTAACACTGCTACACTTAAAGTTGAATTCTCAATAGAAAATGCTGTATATCAATGAAAAGAAATACAGAGAAAGAATTAGTGTATCAAATAAGATGCATTCAAAACAAGCAAAATTAAAGGGTAGTATTATAGCAGGTCAAAACTCTTGATCTCTTATTTCTGAGAAACAAGAAACATGATCGAGAGACCGCACTTCTATCTTATTCAGAGTCTAAATCAAAATTCTTTGCATGAATTTAAGATTATGTAAACATAAAATTGTCATCTCTTAAAACACATTTGTGTTTTCCATGATTCTGCTCTTATGCCCACATAAAAGCACAAGAATGGGCTCAGTCTGGTTGTCTGGTTCTTTTTAAGGGTTACCTACTCTAAATGTGTGCTTTGTGTCTCATGTAGCCTCACTTGGATTGGATGCTGCCACCACACCGGTCCTCTTAGGGGAATCTACCCTAGTCAATGATAGATAGCCAATCAACCTGAAGATACTGACATCTTTTATTCTAACCATTGTACAGAAACCAGACTCAGCAAAGAACTTTGAAACGAATCCATTTCATTTTTACCCCAGATGAGTGTGATATCTAACAAAAATAACTAGTTGAGCATTGCAGTTTCCAAGTGCATGTTCATAACTTATGAGTTCATTTGCTCTTCTGAATATCCCCACGCAATAAGCATTATCATATTCATTTTCTATTGTATTGAGACTGGAACAGGCTGGAGGCTAATTGGACAGAAACTCAGATTTTCTGACTCCAAATTCCCCACAGAGAACAAGCCCAATTCTGATTTAAATCTTGACTACACTTAATGTGGTGACCATTGAGCAATGTATGGAATTGTTGAGCTGCTATGTTGCATACCTAAAATGAATATAACATTGTATATCAACGATGCTGCAAAATCAATGAATTAATAAAGCTCAATGTGCTTTCAGGCAAGGCCAAAATCAAAATTTAGATGGGAGCACCTGGGTGGCTCAGTCAGTTAAGCAATGACTCTTGATTTTGGCTTAGGTCAGGATCTCAGTGTCGTGAGATCGAGCTCTTGATAGGCTCTGTGCCGGGCATGGATCTGCTTAAGATTCTCTCTCTCCTTCTCCCTCTACCTCTTACCCACTCTCTCTAAAAAAGAAAAAAAATATATATCTAATGAGCTCTTTAGGCAAAAATTGCCTCTCTATTTCTTTGACATACCATCCATAGAAGAGAGAGGAAAGACAACATTCTATTGTAAAGGTAGATGAATGTTTCAAGTCTGTTCTTGGATCCATGAAAACTTTTCACCAGTTCCTCCCATTAGTTATTATAAATGGAGTCATGTGAATATGTATATACAAGAATAAATGTAAACTGAAAGCATCAAAATGCTTTCAAAATGCAGTATAAGGGTTTGGGGGCTCAAATGTTATTATACAATGATGGCAATTAAGTCATTAAAAGCAGTCTTATTTCATGGTGAGCAACAATTATCCTGAGCTGACTTATGTGACTGAGGAAGAAAAAGAGCCTCATCATTTATAGTTACAATGGATCTTTTAACTACATTGACTCATATATTCTAATTAGGCACTAGGCAGTTACATTTTATTGAGTTATTAATCTGTAATCATGGTCAAAGTAGTTGTGTGTGACATCACTTGCAGCTTAAAAGAACTTAGAAATTAAGTATCTAGTACTCAAATTGAGAGCTTAGAGAGAAATGTTTATTACTTTATTTTTTATGCTTCTGAAAATGTGGTGTATATACACAAGAACAGAAAAAATTTTAAAAGTACAAAACAATACATAATAAAATATGTGTACCAGATCACTTGGCCCTCATTCCCAGAGTTAACCACTGTTAAGTGCTTCTTATTTATCCTTCTAGACGGTGACTGTGTATAGATAGGCACATATATATTCATATGTGTGTATTTCCTTTCTGTTTATCCAAATGGTAGCATACCACACAGATTATTCTTGCCTTTTGCCCTTGATGTGTCTTGCAAGTTAGCCTACCGAGCTTCTTAACACTTGAAAGTGTTCTTTTTATAGATGTATTATCAATGAGGTGTGCCCTACAGATGGGTTCTCCCAGCTTTTTGCTGGTTTTTTGAAAAATGCTGTATTGAGCATCACTGGACCCGTGACTTTATGCCTTTATGCCTTATGTAGGTAAGTATATCTGGGAAATAAATCCCTAAGTAAAATTTGTGACTCCAAACACGTTTGTTTCACTAAGAATTTGTGACCTGATTTATTATTTCAACCAAAAGGTATTCAAGCAAGATTTATCATCATTAAGAGGGAATGGAATCAAGAGTGTTAATGATCTTCCTTCCCCAACACCACACAGAAATGAAGTGAGAGCCTTGATCAGGAAATGGGGTGTGTGCGCATGTGTGCATGCATGCGAGTGTGTGTGTGTGTGTGTGATGTTGGAAGGTCAGAAGGTCAGGATAATTTCTATCATTTGAGGTCTAGTTACCCATTAAGACCTCTGGGAGAAAAGCTATCAAAAGCAGTAATCCACAAAGCTTCTCTCTTCCTTAAGGCTTTACGGCTCCCACCACCTCCACTGCATGCTGGCATAAAGTGGATGAAATTATGGCATGCCGTAATATAGGAAGAGATAGATAGTTAGGATAGATCTCTTTTCTAAATCATAAACAGGGATCTGTGCAGAGAAAAAAAACTCCCTCATCCAGATCTGAGACTTCATATTTCTCAAGGGTATCCTTCGAGTCTTGAGAAAAGATAACAGGAAATTAGACATATCTGACACTTCTCCATCTTCGGAAGCAATTTTGTAGGCAGAGCCAAACTTTCCTGTAACACCCCACTCCAACTGTGAAACTCTGCTTAGCCAAGAATCCCCCAAATTTCAAGGTGCAGGAATAAAGGAAGGGTCTGGGTGAGCCTAATGTTTGCATGAGATAAAATGTAAAACCCCATCTATTCTTTCTTTTCACATGCACACCCAAAATTAAAATTACCTAGCATATTTTTCTAGCCAATTGCCAAAAACCTGAAATGGAGTTTTGTTTTGTTTTGTTTTGTTTTGTTTTGTCTTGCTCTCGATTGCTGATGCTGGCTTCCTTCAAGGCAATTCAGGACAGCATCTGGCTTACCTCATGTTCCACTGAAATACAGGTTCTGAAAAGCAGCCTGAAGATGACATTCTGGGAAGAGGAACTCTGTTCTGGGCAGCGGGGGAGGGACAGGGGAGGCCGGAGCAGGGGGAAGTGGTGAGCGGTGTTAATGCAAATGTATTCCCTGGGTTTAGTCGCTGGCAAACCCATTGGACACCCAGCCATTTGAATCAGGGCCAGCAAGTTTGGCACGTCTTCCACTGGCGGAGCACAAACCCAGCACAGCTTCCTGCTGCTGTTGGCATGTGTACAGCTGTCTTTCTTCATCTGACTCTCCACCACTGTGGCAGACTCAACAGGTGTTGCCAGGGACACAGTGTGTTGGGCAGCTGTCAACTTTCCATAATCATCTCTGTAGCATATCCCTTTCTATTCTCCCACCCTGTCTCCTCTCCCCCTCCACTCCCTGAACACCCCCAGACCATGTGGGCCTTTGCAAAGGGCAGAGGTAGGCAAAGATTCTGATCAAGGTCATCTGGAAGGAGAAAGCCTACCTGGGCGTCAGTTCAAGTGCGATAGGATTTTTCCAAGACACAGGCTTTAGGGGTCCACCCAATGATCCTTTCTATTCTAGTTCATCCTCAACTATCCAGCTTCAGTTTCCTCGTCTGAAAAATGTAGAGACTATTTGCTGTCTATATCAATGAGATAGCATAGACAAAATACATAACGCTAAGCCCAGCTCTCAGTGATTCCTCGCCTCCCCCAACTCTTCTTGAGTTTCATCCTAAAAACCCTAGGCTTTCACAACTGCCCTTGAATTCCAAAGATGTGAAGACTTCTCTGTTCTAGGGCTTCCCTCCCACCAAGGTTGGAGCCAGAAAACACACTGGCCCATGAGGTCTAAAGGAGATGTCAAATGGATGTTTCTTAAAAGCCAGGAATATACAGTTATTTATATCATAGCCTTGCTTATAATTTCAAATGTTGGAAATCCCTAAATGTCCCTCAGCAACAAAGAGTTAAGTACCTGGACAAAGAAATGATGGCATTCTACGCAGCAGGTAAAATTAGATTAACTAATTAGATTAGACTCACTTCTACCTCATGAAACCCATTATTATATCGTTACTTGCTGATGAGGAAACAGGGCATGGAGAAGCAGAACCCCTTTATGTGTACCAACACAGACAGATCTTACAAACAAGGCTGCGTGCAAAAAGCAAGTTGGCAGAATAATATACGCATCCAATAATTGATGTGAAGTTCCAACATGCACAAGGAAATGTGTTAGTCACGAAGCCCATGGGTAGAAAATTATAAAGACAAGGACAGGAAGAATACGCACCAAGTTCATGGCATCTTTGCTTCAGAGCGGGGGAAGGGGATTGGAAAGCACATACGGGGACCCTACTTGTAGCTCTCAGGTCCCACGTATTTTATTTTTAAAAGGATAGCATGTTAAAATCAGATAGTTTTAGGTAATGCATACAATGTTCTTAAGTATGTTTTCCTTTGTACTTTATACCGTGAAACAATGTATATGCAGAAAAGAGCATAAAATACACCAGTAAGGTTTTGCAAACAATTATTAAGCAAATGCCATGTGATTGCCACCCAGGTCAAGAAAAAGAATGTAGGAGCACTTGTGGAGCACCACGGATTTCCTTTCCCAGCTGTGGTGGCTTCCCGTGCCCCTCCCAGCGCTCATCTCTATCCTGAGCGTGTGTTGCTCATGGCCTGATTTCTCCCCCATGATTCCACCCACCCCGTGTCTGCATCCCCAGCAATGGAGTCCAGTGATCCTGTTGCTGAGCTGTAACAAGCGCGGTCGCTGTCGGTGCTCTTCTGTGGCCTTCTTTCTCGAAACGTTGTATTCATGAGACGCATGTGTGCTGTTCCTTGCTCATTGTCATTGTTGAATAAACTTCCACATTTAGTTATCCTTTTCACTCTTGATTGACACAAGGGGTGTCATCTCTATAATTTTTAAGCTCAAATAAAAGGTAGCTACTTTGTCCAGTATATTGTGATACCCAGGAAAGAATATGTCCAGATATTTCCTCAGCTTATCTTTCAGAATGGATGAGAGTGGCTATCCTTGTTTAACCAAGAAAGACGTTTTCCTTTAGACTTATTATTGATTTCTTTTCTTTAGTTTCTGACTCACAAAGTCAACAGGTTGCTTTCCTTTGCTGCTTGATTTGCCTTTACCTTGTGAAGTTCTATAGCCCGGAGGGGACTGGCGAAGCCATAGTCTAACCCAAAGCCATTGTCTTACGCATGAGGAAACATGCGTTGTGCCCTGCAGTTCATTTTAAAATACATTTTAGTAGCTCTGAGACTTGTAGATGGTAACTTGGTCCCTGGAAGAGAAGTTTTAATTGTTCTATTGTCTCTGGCTGCTGGTAAATCGTATGTTTAAGAATAAAGCGTTGCCAGCATTTCTCTGCAGGGCAAATCTACTCTATATGAGTCCCATACTGAATGCCACAAAGATGTTGCCAAATATCTAAATGAATTTCCCCCCTCTTCATTATTAATTGCTATACGGCATCACTTTTAGAAAACCACCCCAGGCCCCAGTAGTGGAGAGGGACGAGCCCACGAAACCCGCATTATTCTCCCAGTACATTCTAGTAATAGGGCCAACTAGCAAAGGCGTTTCTTTATTGTAAGGACCTCAGCAATGCTGTAAAAGGCATCTTCCTGCTCTCCAATATTGCCATTAATATGTAAAAGCTTAAGCTTGCTAAAGGGATTACTGCACATCCTATCTGATGGTAAACTGGCATTGCAATGATTACATGTATCTTTTTGTCATTTCCTCGTAAAACATCTTAACTCTTGAACAGTATAATTGGCCTCTTACTAATGTTAATGATTAAATCAGCGTAGATGTAACACTCTGCTTTAAATGGAAAGCATGTGTGCCATCTCCAGGGTCTTGAATGTATGCTTTACAGCATGGTCATTATATTCATTATATATGTGCACCTGTGTGCGCACACATACGTACCCATATATGTTGTGTGTAGTAGATACAGATTATGGAAACAGGAAGCACAAATCTCACAAATGGGTCATTGAGTATGACAGTCAGTAGGACACCCTTACTTTCAACCTTCACGGACCCATATATTCCAGCTCCTGGAGATAAACTAGCACATATCAGTCAGTGGTTCAGTGTATCTACTACTCCCCAGAATCCAGCACTCCAACAGTGCAAGAGGTTGCCCTTAGTCAACCAACACCTTAGCTGAGCCTTCAGCACCTGTCCTGCTATTGAATTAGGCAGGCTACTGTCGGGGGATAAAGTACATGGTAACACTTTGGTCGTGAGTCTATTGTCACTGTTCTTTCTTTCTTTCTTTTGGTAAAAAAAAAAGGCCTCCATAGCCCAAGGTAATTTGTGGGAGCTACAGTGTTGATGGGTCCGAAGGTAATGCTAGCAGAGGCACTGCAAACAGGCAAGGCAAACTCTTACCCAAAGTATACGTTGGCTCCTGTAAGATGAACTGCTGCCACCTCTCAGGTGTCAGGGGTTAGATGTGCCTGAACGACCACCATGTGGCTTCTCTGAGGAATGATGGTGGGTTAAAGTTTCAGTGTTCATCTCTGTAGGTGGTGGGGTTGGACTCAGCAGTAGCCAAAGCTAGCTCAGACTTAACGAGAGGGACTCACATGACATTGGGCCATGTACAGCCTCAATCTCTTCTACTATGATCACTAATTCTGGGTCATTTAGCAACCCCTCGGATGGCTAAGGAGAAAGGCTGATTAACATCCACTGGATGGTTCAAATTCTTCACCTGTGTGCAAAAAGCATCTTCTGTGGAGGTCGGTCCCAAAAGACTCAGGGGTGCACACATTTTGTGGCACACCTACAAGCTTTCTACCTAATTCTTCCCCAGACTTTCTTGTCAGCAGTCTTCCAGTTCTCTTCCTTCTAGAGCCCCTCACTAATCAGTCAAACTATTTGCCACGACCAGGAGCCCATGCACATACCACGTATATTCATCAGACCTCTTCTACCTCCATGCAGAGTGGACACAATGTACTTAGGATGCCTTAACTAGTAGTCTTCATTCCCTTCCTCCACTACTGATGTTCAGTTTCTGCTGGTGTAGGTGGTTGGTCCGATGGGATAATCCAGACTCTCATCTTAAGGGACCTGAGTCCCTGGTTATCATGTTCTTCTCAGGCCCTAGTCCTGCACTTGTCCATTGATAGCTAAAATTGGACATGGAAGCACCAGAGATACAGCAGTGGGTATACTGAACACCAACTGTGTTCTTCCCTGCCTGCTCCTGATAATTAACCATCTCATAGTGCCCTGCAAGTCAGACAGACCTCCCTTGGCACCACCCTGAACTTGTCGCTAGTTGCGGTAATTGTACGTACCTTGCTTCTGATGTTTAAAGACAGCTAACTATAATCCCTCTTTGTTCTCAGAGAGCCCATTTCTGTAACACCATCTCCACCAACATCCCTGACCTAAGCTGGGGAAGAGGACAGCCACCACTAAGCTGCTCAATGATGCTGGTGCCCCTTGCCTTCCCGCAGAATGTAGAATATATTTGGCTGGTAGCAGTTTTTAGATTTAAGTAGTATATCTATCTTTGAATGCCAACTTCTTTGTGCCTTTTGAAACTTTCCTCTACTACCTGCCAGGCCAGTTCTGATACTTCTCTACTTAGTATGGCCATCCCTTTTCCCAAGCTTCTAGGAGCATTCCCAGCACTATATCAGCGCAGTCTCTGGGGTCCTTTCTGGTCTATTAAATCTTATTTTGCAAGAGAGTACTTCCATTTCAAACTCTCCCTTACTTAATTTTAGGTTCTACTCTCTTGAGTCAGCAACTCCAGCAACCAGTCCCAAACATACTACCCTGGCCATAGTGCCTTCTGTGTTTCGCCTCTCATTCTTACTCAGCCTAGCATATCCCCAATCTATGCTGAGATTATTGGTCTGGTTACCAGGAGGGGAGGTGGCGTGCAGGGAGGGAGGAGAGAGGGAGATTACATGGTCTTTCAAGGCACCTGCATGAGTTCAATCTTCTGCATGTTCTCCAATCAAGGGGTTCCACTACATTCTGACAAGGAGGAAGGCCCCCTTCTATAGGCTTGCTGGCTTCAGGGAATTTGGAAGGTCCATTTTCAAACATATATACCTACATAGCTCTATCTCAAATCACAGGGTCCCACTTGGACCTTGGTGTAAAGTTCCACTACTTTATGATAAAGTCCTGAGCCTGGCCTTCCATCTGTCTACACTTTGGTTGTAAGACGTTAGGGTCCACTGAAATGTTAACAAACAGGCCCTTTGGCTTCTGTGTTTTGCCTCAAATTAGGTATTGATCACTGACTGGAGCCTGATCTTTTATCCTTTCATCTTATCAGTGGCTCTCAACAAAGCCATACAATTCCATGGTCTTCATAGAATCCTTTCTCACATGCCCCTTACACAATAGAGACATTGCACAAGACAGTACATCCCCCTCAACTGGTCCCCCAACCCAACTTACCGCTGGTGAAAGTGCTAACAATTGTACTGTGGCTGCATGCTAGGGGTTAGTCACACTCTACATACTGCCAGTGATGGAGTTATTGCTTGTTGGCTGGTGAGCATCCAGCTCCAGAATCTGTGTATTTTAGAGTCTGGTTCCTAGGACTCTTTGGCACCAAGTATCTTACATTGGGCTCTCTGGAAACCCAGTGAGTGGGCATAAACTTGGGTGAGGTATTTCCCTAAATTAGGCACATCTCTGAGCTGTTAGCCAACAATATTGCCAATGGCAAGCTGCACTTGCTCTAGACAAGGGCCCTAGGAGAGCACCACAGTGTCTGCTACAGATAGTTTAAAGTTTCCACCTGATCTCCACTGTTCCCCAACCCCACTGACCCCATCTGCTGTTGGGGAATCCAGTTTCAAGGCAGTATACCACTCACTGAACTCAGCATGATTATACAATACAACCACTACCAAGTTTATCAAAGATATGAGTGCCTCCCTCACCAGTGAATTTCTTATTATTAAAATGACGACAGTGTCCTCTAGACTCTCCCAGGGAATATAGTCAGGTGACTGGTTATGAGTTTATGCATCAGAAGTATATCCTCAGATTTGCACATCCTTGAGCCTTCTGACCCCTTCTTCTATGCCAAGGAACTTCTGCATCTCCACTTTGTTTCAGAAACCAGTTTCAAACTCAGAAGGAACAATCCCAATAAACTTTAGACTAGCTTTACAAGTACTCCAGGGTTTTGAATGTATGCTGAGTCCTGAGTTACAGGTGAAAATACCCATACCAATGAGTTTAGTCTTCTATTCCACCTCCTCGTCTAAAACCCTTGAGATCTTTTCTGCAAGGACTCTCCCCTTTCCTGCCAGTTCTTACTATTCCTTTGCAGATCTTATAGAAACTGAGCTAACAAAATTTATCAAGCCCAGGAATCAGTCATGGAAAACTGAGGCAAGGGTATGGTTGCTGGAATTGAGAACAAAGTGGAAAGTTGGTGACAAGGGAAGGTAAAAGCAGGAGCTGCAGTTAGCCAGATTTTACCATTCAGAGGAGGAAATATCTAAAATATGTCACCACCTTGAGATGACCTTCTTTCAGTGCTCACAAAAACTCACTTTAGCGAATATTCTCATTAGCCTTTCCACCCGCACTATGTCTTCTCAGTTCTATCACTGAGCAGAAGTCCATTTAGCATAAATCAAGTACAGACTGGAGCTGGTATTGCAGCAAGAGCGACTTCAGATGCTGGCCTAGAGTACCTTTATCTCCCCCAACTCAGAACTGAATTGGTTTCCGAGTCAACAAATGGACTGAGCCTAGATGGGGTGGCTCGGGGACATAGAGGCATTACATAGAATGCTTATAGTCCTGGGGTGGGAAATAAGATAGAGCCTCCATTTACTTCTCAGCAACTCTACTTAGCACTTAGGTGCTCTCAACGTTATGGAGCTTGCTAAGTTTCAATTACCCACTCATTTGTAAATCGGGAATGATAACAGCCATCTCAGTGCACTTCGGTGAGGACTTAGTAAAATGTTACATGTGGAGTACATGTGGAGTACTTAGAATCATGCCCAGTGATTAACCAGTACTCAGTAAGTGGCAATAGTAATGACAGTGGTAGCTGTTCTTACTATTAGGGATGAAAATAAAGGAGTTGGAGAGCAGAGGACCAAGCTGTTAATTATAACTACTGCCAAGAGAATGGTAACCTCTGGCCAATGCAACAGAGGAACTCACAGGTCAATGCCAAGGGAAGCTGGGGAGAGCTATAAATTCCCTGGGGACCTAGGCAACCTCAACAGCCCCATAGCAGATGACAGAGCATGGCAGCAGAGTGGTAAGCACCACAGAACCACAGAGCACATGTCAGGAGTCCCAGAAGAAGCAACTCAAATTGGCAGGGAGGCAATAGCCGAGTTAGGTAGTTTCATACATGGTGGGCTTGCAAACCGATATAAATCCACTGGAAAGTGGTTGAGTAATCTATTAACCATCCATAAAATGCTCACGACCCAATAACCCACTTCTGAGAATGTAACCTAAGAAAATATTTCCAAATATAGAAAGATCTCTAAGTGTAAAAACTAATTCTGTCATATATCATATTATTTATAGTAACAAAACATCAGAAGGAAACTAAATGTTCAACATAAAGAGATAGTGATATAAATACTCATGCCAATTATATGAAATATCATGCATTCATTTAATATATGTATCAAGTATTTATAATAACATTAAAATAAAACCTTCATGTTAAATAAAAAAATAGAATACAACTGTGCACATATATTTTAAGGAGTATATAAAAAAGAAGCAAAAACTTACTCAGGAAAACTACAGGAAAAAAAATCCACATGTCCTATGAACCTTCTCTGTAAGGTCACGAGATATTTGACTAATGAATGGACATAAGTGAAGGACTTAATGTCCTAAACAGGAAACAGGAAACAGGTCTCTTCTCTTGTCCTAGCACCAAAGGCAGGGTAGCGGCTGCATACAAAACTGTCTTAGAAAGGATTCTAAACCTTGGGTGTGGCTCGACTGGAAAGAGGATCAGGATTGATTGGTAATGTCTGCCATGGGCAAATTTGAGAACAGCGGTAGAAGTTGCTCAGAACAGTTGCAATCCTCAGGTATGAGTCCTTTTCCAGATAATCACTGTAGCATAAGAAATGTGTGTTACCAAGTGAGGTTGTTGTGAAGGAGATCCCTCCACTGAGAAGAAAATAGAAGTACATGACCATTCAGGGGAGAAGGTTCATTCCAGCCCTGAGAATCATGAGTGAAAATATTTTAGGCCCTCACAGGGTTAGCAAGGGAGAAGTCTTGGGGAAACTGAGAGCAGTAAGAAGGTTTTGGAGCCCCTCAAATATCACAACAGGTTACTTGATAGACTTGGCCCACAGGCCATCCAAACAGAACGCTATGATTATGGATTCTTCACTTGGCCCATCATTCCAAAAGAAAAGTAGATAAAAGCAATTTCATACGACAGTTCTGAAGAAGCAATTTGCTTGTAAAGATCATGCCTGGAGCCTATCAAATTGCAGGTGTATTTGTATATCAGGTTTCACTGCTTCCTGACCAGGCAGTAATCAGTCTGTACACTTGACCCAACCTGAGAGTCTCTGAACGTGAAACAGGGAACCCTCCAGCATCCCTGAAGTTATTCATGTCATTGATATTCTTACCACTCCAGTCAGCATCAAGTTACTCCATTGAGCATAAATTTTTCCCTCTAAGTTCAGTCAAAGGCTAACCTCTTCAAAAGAAACTGTCGAAACCTGACATCATGTTTGGTTTGCATGAAATGTACAAACGTGCTCCCCACATTAAGTCTTTGGGGTCAGGGTGGAATCAACACACATTTGAGTTCTGAGCAAAAGCTGGCCTGTGGCAGCTTGCTTGGGAAGTGAGGCTCACCGCAGCAGGTAAAACACAACAAACAATGTGACTTAAAATAATTAGTTCCCATGCTGAGCAATCCATACAGAGTTTTCCTACACCAGGTGCTTGAAGCTTTCTTTTAGATTTAAAAAAAAAAAAAAAAATGGACTGATGAGCTGGGAGAGAGGCTTGAGATACAAGTTGAGAAAGGAGGCTGGACTTTTCTGGCATATTATAAAGCAGAGCTGAGAAAAGCAAAAGTTGGCCTCTAGCTCTCAGACACACCAAAAGGCCATATGAAGCCAAAATTTCCTGTGAATAATTAAGTTTTACTCCATCTGGGTGTCTTTCAGTGGTCTAACCATTTCAGCCGGAAATTTTGTTCTGTTTCCCAGTGCTCTCCAGTCGGGAGAGCTTGCTGTGATCTTTGTTACTACAGCCAGTATTTGTTTGGGTACTAAGGACAAATAAAGTTTTGGCAAAAATTTCCCCAGGCCAAAAGCTCTTGGGGAATGTTAGCATTTGCCCATTGAGCTTTATTTGCCAAAAACATTTGGATGAGTGGGACAGCCAAAGCAGCCAGAAGTATTTTTGCCTCATGACTCCTTTTAACCAAGAGCTGTCAGGCCCAAACACACTCAGAATTAGAACATGAAGTACAAATACATCTGGAGAATTGTGATGACCCAAATATATCTCAGGTTTCTAGAAGATACTTATTGTAAGGGCAATGATGTAAGTTACATTTCAGGTTCCCCATGAAACAAGGTCTTGCTTTTGCTTTTACTTTTTACAAAATAGGAACCTCTGATGGCAAGTAGTGCTGTTCCTTGACGTGTCGCAATCTACGTCTATTTTATGACTATTCGGAAATTGCTAGCTTCCAAACATAGTTCTTACACAGGAAAAGAATTAATCTAGGTCATCCTTAATTTAATAGAGTTTAGGAGACTTGATGCCCATTCAGTTAATTAATATTGGAAAAAGAGTCTAAATATCAGCCGTTTGTAAAAGCTCTTCAGCCTGATGAACAGAGAAAGATAAGCATTTCATTAGCGCAATGACCACTTGCATCTAATTCTTTGATGTGCCCTAGGTAAGCAACTCCGAATGCCATTACAAGGGCATTCTTGGAATACGGTTCCCAGCTGTCATAAACGGAAATGGCTCTCATGGCTTGTTTTTATTTTAATAACTTAATTCAAATAGATTCTGACTGAATTGACTGCATTTTCATATGAAAATATTGAGCAAAAATTATGCATCAGATAAGTTTTTCATACCACCTTGGTGCTCAGAGGTTAAGGTATTTAGAATTTCAGATACCGAAACTTGCCCTTGGGGAAGTCCTTCTATGATAACAGAAAATCTCAACAAACTTGGAGTAATGGAGCGCGTTTAAGCCTGTTCTCCATTTCAATCCATCTGATGCTTGGCTCTAGCTGATTTTCTCCTGCAACAAGACTTTCTAGTTTTAGAATTCCTCCGCTAGTGAGCGGAGGAATAATAATCTATTCTAAAATAATCCATTCCATGTTGGAGAGTTGTAGCTTTAAACATCTTTTTACATACATTAAGGGCACCTGGGTGTCTTAATTAAGTGACTGCCTTCGGCCAGGTCATGATCTCAAGGTCTTGGGACTGAGTCCCACATCAGGCTTCCACCTCAGCGGGGTATTTGCTTCTCCCTCTCCCCTGCTCATTCTCTCTCTTGCTCTCTCTCTCTCCCATGCTCTCTTTCTCCAATAAATACATAAAATCTTTAATTTTTTTTTAACATGCATTTGCTCCAAACCTTCTTCCCTGTGATCTCCACCACTTCATCTACGCACTGTCTTGTGGAATCACGCTGAAATTCCCCTTTCTCAGGATAATCATCCATAATGTCTTTCCTCAGAGTTTCTCTTTTCAAGACCCCCTATTCCCATACCTCTCTTCTGGTTCAAACCCTACCACCTCCTTAGCTGGCTGACCTTGGTAAGAGAGCTGGTGTCATTTTAAGTAACAGATTGTTTATCAGTTTTTTTCTAGTGAGAACCATAATACCAACAACTTGCAGGACTGTCGTAGGACTACATAAAGTATCAAATGCAGTATATGCCTGATAAATGTTGACTTTCCCTTCTTATCTTCAAGTGAGACACCCATAACCAAACGAGATGAAATACAGTGTTTGGGACACTCTCCTTCACATCATGGGCCAATACCTTCACCGAAGGCTGGTGTTTTCTGCAGCTGTGTCACACGGATGACTAATGTTGTGTGTTATGGGCTGACTGGTGTTCCTCCAAAATTCATATGTTAAAGTCCTCACATCTAAAGTGACTATGTTTGTAGAGGTCACTAAGGTTAAATGAGGTCATGGGGGCCCTAATGGGATAGGATTGGTATCGTTATGAGAAGAGGAAAAGAGACTAGCTCCTCTATGCCTCAGAGAAAAGCAGTGTGAGGCTGCAGTGAGAAGGCGGCCATCTGCGAGCCGGCAAGAGAAACCTCACCAGAAACTGAATTGGCAGATACCTTGATGACAGACTTCTAGCCTCTAAAACTGTGAGAAAAATAAATGTCTGTCATTCAAGCCACCAACTCTGAGGTGTTTTGTGACAGCAGCCTCAGCAGACTAATAGAAGTTATCTGTTGTCAATCATCTGTCATGTCTACATTTTCCCTCCTCATATGTGACTGTGAAGCCAAGTCTACTTAATAAACCTGAAGCATCATGGGAGACAGATAGATGGGGAGACTTGCTCTTCATGAAGGCAAGTGCTAGACACCACTTTTAAATGCTTTGTGAAGAACTCTTTCCATCAAATTTGACAGAATCTTACCCAGGGTTCGTGTCAGCTCATCACGTTACAGTTGGTAGAAGGACACAATTATGAAAATTTGGAATCATACTGACTCATCTCCAGGCTTCTGAAACCTCCTTATCTTTTTTTTTTTTTTTTTTTTTTTTTTTTTTTTTTTTTTGTCTCTCAGGAATAATAATAATAATAGCAACCATTGCTAGGCATCATGCTAAGGGTTCTGGACGGACTGACTTAATCTTTCTGTGCCTCAGTTTTCTCACCTATAAGATGTGGATGATAGTAATAATCCCTGTCTTATAAAGCTGCATAAAGATTAAGTCATTTAGCTAAAGTCACATAACTAATAAGTGGGAGAGGCCAGATGCCACCTAGTTATAGGACCTTGAGCAAGTTACTTGACCTCCTTATGCCACAGTCTCCTTATCCATAAAATGAAGACAACAACAGTACCTACCACATAGGGCAAATATGAGGATTAAATTATTTAGTATGTGCAAAGTTCTTAAAGTACGCACACTGTCCTATAAATCACGAAATTCAGGCCTGGCCTGAGGCCTCGGCTAGAACCATCAGCTACCTGAGGGCAGGAAACTCTTTGTCTTATTCATTGTTCTATTCCCTACTCCCAGTGTGTTACCTGACATGCAACAGTCATTCCCTGAGTATTTGCTGAATCAGTCAATGGCAGGTACCGAGTAGCTAAAAGTTGTGAAAGAAAGGTAAAGAATAAGAGAACAGAAATTGGGTAGGGGCTTGAAGTTCCTTTTATCTCCACCTACTAGGCTTCCAGTTTTCTCATTTCTTATGTTCTTTCCATGGGCCAAAGGGTGTTTCTGGGAAATCCCTCCCTCACTGGAGAGGGACAGCAAGTGGCCCAGTCGTGTACTCTATGTCTTCCCAAACCTCCTCTCAATGTCCAACCCCTTTGCGGTCTTTCCTGTTGAGCTAAAGTGCCGTGAGGACTGGGGTCTTACTCATTCTGCTTTCCCTTGGGTCTCCAGGGCCCTGCCCATAGAACTTGCTCAATTAATAGTTGTGGAAAAAAAAAAAAAAAAAAAACAAGAGAAGGCGGGAGAGGCCAGGATGAGGAAGGAACCTAGAGAGAGAAGAAGGGAAGGAGGGAAATAATACAGGGTCTCTGGGAAGTTCTGTCTGGGAGGAAGGGTGCTCTGGTGGAAAGCAAGGAAAGGAATGACGTAAGAACAGAGCAGTTGGTATATAATTCATCTAGATTGAGACGCCTGAATTTATTCTAAACAGTTATCTCCAATGTTTGAGACACCTGAATTTATTGTAAACAGTTATCTATTCTTTGATATTCACCTCAGTGTCATGGGTTTAAGTTCCTCATCGCCAATGTTTGATCTCCTTTTCGACCTGACAATGATCATGTTCCCCGATTCTGGATTTGACCAAAAATGCACATGTGGCCTGAAGATTAATGATGCAACACATGGCATAAACTCTGCTCCCCATGAGAAATGCCCTAGAGGAGTGCAGAGATGGGGAGGATTGTTGTACACCTGGGAGGTCAAGAGAGTCTCCAGGTAGGAGGATGGAAAAGCCAGCCCAAGACAGAGGCAATGGAGGCATTGACCGAGAGCCAACAAAGGTGAAGAAACAGGGACCTCAATGATCAGCCTCCCAGAGGATGAAACCCAAGGACAAGTTTATGATTGTGAAAATGAGATAAGGATGTGAAGCATGGCTAATACCGGGCATTACTTTGAGCCAAAAATTGTGCTCAATGGTTAATGATATATTAACTTCTATTGATATATAGTATAACTATATATAGGTATGTATGTGTGTATATACCATATATAATAAGAAGGGACTGTGTCAGAGTCGCCTGGGTGGCTCAGCGGGTTAAGCCGCTGCCTTCAGCTCAGGTCATGATCTCGGGATCCTGGGATGAAGTCCCTGCTTGGCAGGGAGCCTGCTTCCCTCTCACTCTCTCTGCCTGCCTCTTTGCCTACTTGTGATCTCTCTCATCAAATAAATAAATAAAATCTTAAAAAAAAAAAAAAAAAAAAGAAAGAAAGAAAGAAAGGGACTGTGTGAGAGAGGGGTGAGCTAATTTGCCTGCGATCATTCAGTGTATATGTGGCAGAAGCAGGGTATGAGGATATGAGGATATGGACCAGGAGCAGAGACCCGCCATGGTGGCCACAGCGCCCGAGGGCCAGCATTGGCCGAACTGGGGCCTGAAAACAGACCAGAGCCCCCACATACTCCAGAGCCTCTTTTGGGTGACCTTTCAAACATTTGGAACTGATCATTCAATGGTTCAAAACAATAACCACCACCAAAAAACCCCACAAAAAAAAAAAAAAACCCAAACCCAAGCAAACAAACAAACAAAAAACCTTCCAAAAAAGGCAGTACTATTTGGATATGGATTTTAAGCCTTGTCAGAGTAGAAAGGAGGTTTTTAGCAATCACAGGTCAATCTTTATTTTAGAGGACAGAAATGAGTCGGCCATGTCTTGGTGGCCCACGGCCACATATGGAGTCAGCCGCGTCACGTGGAACTCGGGCGCCGGAAGTCTAGTTGGGCATTCTTCCACATCACCACACTCATGCAGGTGCCTCCAACAGCTCTCTGCTCGGTTGCCTTAACTTTTCTAAATTACTAAACAGGATGGCTTATCTATGGATTTCAAATGAGCTATATAGAGGTGAGGTATATCCATCTTAATTTCCACACGGGCTGTGTTTTGGACAGATATTTAGAATTCCGAACGAGGTTGCATCCTGGCGACGTTCAGCTAGATGGAAACAGAAGCAAACAAACAAAAGGAAGGCTTTGGAACTGACCTCACAGCTGCAGGGGGAGAATGGCTTTGAGGCGGTTAGCCCCAGCGAGGAAGGGTGAGGTAAAGCCGCGTGTCTACACCCTCCACATACATATTCAGACGCTTTGTCAAAAAAGCTCAGAGCTGGAGCATTTCAATTAACAAAGTGGGATGGTTTACCTGATAAAATGTTCCCTGTGTGAGTGTAATTACATATTTATACCCCACAGAGATTTTTTAATTTCTGTTTGGTTTGTTTGCCTTGAAAGTGTTTGTCCCTGGAAGTGTTCTTGATGTGCAATTTTAAAGCAGTATTGGCCAACTGTGTGGCTTGTTTTCATTTTAGATTCATTACAGTTTGAAGATGATGCGTTTCCCCCTGTCTACACACAATATTGATACTTGCACAAGAAGACAATGCATCAAGGAACAGGAAAAGCATTAAAGGAATACTGTCAAGTACCTGTCTTCTGGTTCTCCCCTAGTTCTGCTCTCTTTTTCACCCACCCGAGGCTGCTAATTGAATCTAAATGCTTGACAATGTGTTTTCTTTCTTTGCAAGTTTCCTTGTTTCTGTCTTCTGTTCGGAAAGCTTTTCCTTCATCCCTCTGCACCCTCCCCATCCATAGAGCAAAGAAAGCTGAAAGCATGGAGTTCCTTTCTGTGGCTCTCTTCCCCTCCCTTTCCTGATGAGTACACAAACACACAGATACGGACTGCCAATTAATTGGGGTTGCTTTCATTCCACCACCAAGCGGCAGAGCCCCTGCTATGTCCTGGGTACCACTGATAGGCTTTGGGTATACAGAGATAAGTCTTAGTCCCTGATGTCACCGATCTGTGTGCTAGCAGAGAAGCCAGGTATGGAGAGAAGCAATTACAGCCTCGCAGAGCAAGTGCTGTAACCAGGCTATGCACGAAGTACAGTGGTGGCATCATGGACGTGGAAATTAATTCTGCCCAAGGCAGGCTTCATGGTGGAGGAGGTGGTCCCCCCACAGACTTGAGAGCTTACCAATTGCTCAGACCACTGATAAAGCCCTGAAGAAGACAACACGGTCCTTGAATTCATTCTCCTAGGAGGGAGCAGACATTAAGGAAGAGAACAAAGAAGATAATTGCAGATTGTGGTAAGTGGTGTGAAGGGAATAATGACAGAGACGTAGGCAAGGCCTCTTTGAGGTAATGTTTAAGTTATGACCTAAAAGAGGAAGGATGACAAGGAGCTATTCACATGCAACGCTAAGGGAAGAACAAGTACCAGGCCCAGAAAGAGGCTGGAAGAGGCAAGAAGCATTGGGGAGGTAGGTCTTGCCGGGTAGAGCAAGGTGGACAAAGCGAGGGACTTAGCTGGAACCAGGTCCTAGAGAGCCATTGAGCCCATGGTAAGTGTTAGGTAAATTTTATTCTCAGAAATAGAGATCAGGGTGCCTGGGTGGCTCAGTGGGCTAAAGCCTCTGCCTTTGGCTCGGGTCATGATCCCAGGGTCCTGGGATCGAGTCCCCGCATCAGGCTCTCTGCTCAGCAGGGAGCCTGCTTCCTCCTCTCTCTCTGCCTGCCTCTCTGCCTACTTGTGATCTTTCTCTGTCAAATAAATAAATAAAATCTTTAAAAAAAAAATAAATAGAGATCAAAACCATGATGAGATATCACCTCACACTTAATCAAGAATGGCTATCACCAAAAAGACAAGGGATAACAAGTGCTGGCGAGCGTGTGGAGGAAAGGGAACCCTTGTGCAGGGTGGGCGGGAATGCAAACTGGTGCAGCCACTGTGGAAAACAGTATGGAGGTTCCTCAAAAAAATTAAAAATAGAACTGCCATATGATCCAGCAATCCCTCCTCGGAGTAGATATCCAAAGAGAATGAGAACGGGATCTCAAAGAGATGTCTTCCTTCCCATATTCATTGCAGCATTATTCACAACTGCCAAGATATGGAAATGACTTAAATGTCCAACATCAGACGAATGGTTGAAGAAGGTGTGATATATATAAATATACAGCCATGAGACAGAAGGACATCCTGCCATTTTCAACAACGTGGACGGGCCTTGAGAACATTATGCCAAGTGAAATAAGTCCCACAAAGAAAAACAAATACTGTATGATCTCACTTACATGTGGAATCTAAAAAAGTTGAACCCATAAAAACAGAGGACAGTGGTGGTTATCAGGGGCCAGGGAGTGGGAGAAATGGCGAGATGCTGGTCAAAGTAAAAACTTCCAGGAATAAAATGAGTAAGTTCTGGGGTTATACTGTACAGCATGGTGATTATGGTTAATAATACTGCGTTATATACTTGAAAGTTGCTAAGAGAATAGATTTCTTTTTTAAGATTTTCTTTACTTATTTGACAGAGAGATGAGAGAGCACAAGCATGGGGAGGAGCAGTGGGAGAGGGAGAAGCAGGCTCCCCGCTGAGCAGGGAACCCAATGCGGGCTCCATCCCAGGACCCTGGGATCATGACCTGAGCCGAATGCCTGAGCAGATGCCTAACTGACTGAGCCACCCAGGCGCCCCAAGAGAAAACAGACCTTAAATGTTCTCACCACAAAACGAAATGGTAATTATGTCATGTAAAGAGTATTAGTCGACACCATGGTGATAAACATTTTGCAATGCCTAATGTATCAAAGCAACAAATTGTCCTCCTTAAACTTGCACAATGTTATTTGTCAGTTATATGGCAATAAAGCTGGAAAAAAATTTAAATTACAAATGTTTTATTCCCAGAAAAAAAAAAGTCATTGAAGAATTTCAAACAAAAGAATGACATGATTTAGGTTGTTAAAAGATCAGTTTGGTCATTTTACAGAGAATGGGTAAAGGAACAATAGTTGAAATGATAACAAAATTGAGAAGGTAACTTGGTTAATTCATTGGTTAACGTCTATCCTCTCTAATAGACTGTAAGCTCCAAGAGGACAAAAGCAATGTAGCAACATACATGGTAATGTCCAAAACACAGTAGCAACTCAAGAAATAATTACTGAATGAACGACTGGCACTCTGAGTCAAAACCAGCCTATGCAAAGGCAAGGTAGTTGACTGACTTTACTGCTCGTCACGGACCAGAATACCGTCCATTCTGAGACATGGAATTTGTGCAATGAATTCAGCCAATGGCATTCCCATACTTGCCCAGGAGGAAACAACCCTGCCCTGTGCTTCCCTCGTGCAGCTCACCCCATTCATTCACATTTAGCAGGATGCTCAGGGGAGGATGCTGTCTGCAGGAAAGAAGCAATCCACCCATGAAGTTGTGTTGGCCAAGGAAAGACAGTAATTGGTCCCACTGAATGTCCAGCACTGGGCAGTGGGAAAGAATGAGACCAAAACACGAAAAGAAGAAATACACTGTTAAGAGATGTAGAGAGACCAGAGCAGGCTTCACCATTGAGGTCCTGGATCCAGCGATGTCTGCCTTCCAGATAACACGAGCAGATTTTTTGGGATAATCTAATTGAAGTTGGAATTCTTTTTATTACAACCAAAGAGTTATGATCGGCTGCTATCCCTGACTTCATCCAATTCTCCTGCTCTGGGAATCTAGAACAGAAGCAGTTTGCTGGTAGGCAGAGAGCATCAATGGAACATTTGGAAGTCAGGTTTCAACTCTAGCTGCAAGCCAGGGAGGCAAACACCACACAAAATTATGTGGATTCAGTCTTTGTATTAGGTCTCTGAATTTCTGGCATTCTATACTCACAGGCTGGCCTCTTTCATCACAGCCAGGAGAGCCACATTCAACAGCACATCCATGGAGGCCCTTTGCTGGTTACTCAGAATATTTGGGCTCTGAGTCATTTCTTAGGGTATCACCATTAAGTGCAAGAGTATAACCACTGTTTTAAAATAATTCTGACAGCTCACGGTCAAGGCCCGTCCTCTAGGAGCCACCATATTGAGATTCTGCCCCTGACTGTCATCACGATCTCGAACAAATTACCCTCTGCTGTGTGCCCCTTCTTCCCATAATTTTCCTAAACTGGTTTTTTTTTAACCTTTTAATTTCCCTTCAAATACAGTGAACATGCCATTTGATGTTCCAATAAGCTCCCACTGGGTATTACGGAGTCAAGCTGAAGGTTTCCTCACTATTCATTGTTTACAGACATAAAAATAATCAGCAAAATAAAAACATAGGCAAAAGAGGAGAGAGCTTTGCTTTGGGATATATTGTGAACCAGACAAGGGGCTCCTCTTCATCTTTATACAATGGGCCTCAGGATTTAGTTTGAATTTAGATGCTGAGGACTCATAGAGGATAAGGCACACTCATGTATGGACACTGAAACACCATCTACTACTTTTCTTTTGGTATCCAGGCTATGATGTCATTTTAAATAGTGGTGTGTGAAGTTCAAATGTTTGAGATGTTTGCTGTATAAGTCAATCAATAATAATAATAATAATAATAATTGCATATTTATCCACTAGGCTACCTGGAATATAGTCGTGTTATTTTACTCAGCATTCAGGGAAATGCAGGGTTTTCATTTTCTCTCTCTTTTTGGAAGGAAGCATACTGCTGAGACTATTAAGGAAAATGCAAATCTCCTGGCTGTTTGGGAAGGCTCCAAAAGAGTGAAAGTGAGCAGTTGTTACCAGCAGTGTTTGGATGAAAATGTAAAATCTTTGTCTTTAAAAATGTTTGTTTAACTGAGGAGAGTTTACACAGCTTGTAGAGAATTATAGTGGAAGAAATTACATTTCGATTGTACCGTCATCAGTTTTCTCCACCTGCCAGTTGTCCCCATTGTAGTCTGCTGGGGCATTAGTGATGCTTAAAATGATCAAAGAAATGATCAGAGAGAAATAAACACACACACACACACAGAACCGTTCTTAAAGATGGTAAAGAATAGATTTAGTTCAAAATGGGAATTTGCATCCCTCCTGGGCCACACACATTCAGAATAATTTCTTCTAAAATGAATTTGTCAATCAGATGAACATTCTACTTTCCCCCTGCCCATGGCTAATGATCAAGGCAGATAACATTTAGAAAGTTCCTCAAACACTGGCTCTTTGGCAAGCACAGAACTCTGGACCTTGTACATGCTCAGTAAATATTCTTTGACTAAATTTTTATTTTTATTTTTATTTATTTATTTTTTTAAAAAATATTTTACTTACTTATTTGACAGAAAGAGATCACAAGGAGGCAGAGAGGCAGGCAGAGCGAGAAGGGGGAAGCAGGCTCGCTGCCAAGCAGAGAGCCCAATTTGGGGCTCCATCCCAGGACCCCGGGATCACGACCCGGGCCAAAGGCAGAGGCCTTAATCCACTGAGCCACCCAGGCGCTCCAAAGTTGACTAAATTTTTAAAAGGAATGTTTACCTAAACTAGTGATCAATTAGTGACTACTGATCAGTTAATGGATTTGTTTAAGTTCTTTTTGGGAAAAAACTCTACTTGAAGCAGAGGTAAGGTAATGCACATCTAGGTTTCTTTGTAACATTTTCCCCCAGACGCTTACCTTCAGCCAACCCTGGATACGGACACCACAGGTAAACACCAACTAATAATGGGTGAGCCAGAATGGAACAGAACGGCCCCTCTGTTCCAAGTTTCTAGAATCTAGTCATGATACTCTCGTTAACACTCTCTTCCTCTCATATTAACATAGAAGCCATAAATCCCGGAAAGTGTATCTACTCCTTATCATACTAAGATGATAATAAGGCCAAAGGAAGGATACAAGAATACCACAGCAGTCTGTCAAATTACAATTTATGAGGCCTCTGTTGGTTCCTAAACCAGACCGTTGTGTTCATGTGGGGAAGCTTTTCTTTAAAAAGCTCAATATTCTTGGGCCCTCCCTAAAAAAAAGAAAGGAAAAAAAAAAAAAACCTGAATATTGGTGACACCGGAGAGATTGGCCACATCGGGGATCTATTTCTTCACATTGTGACAGTGGGGTCCCTAAGAAGCATCTCGGCACAGGGAACATTTAGATGGGAAACAAGAAGACAGGGTGTCTTCCAAGAAGACCTTTGGTTTCCTGCTAAGCAGATGCTTAGCCGACTGAGAGCCTGATGACGAGATTCTAGATTCACTCGCTTGACATTGCTGGCTGTGCAATGGCCAGGGAAACAACTGAGTTGTTTTGAAATAAGCACCTTTCTACTCTATCAAGGTCAGACCTTTTACTTGATGTACTTAACTAACCATGTAAAATATTACATCAGCAAGCCTACGAGGCACTTAGAGATATATTCACATTTGCATAATGTCCTCTGTACGTTAGTCTTTGGTCCTTAAGGGTGTTTAGAATAACTGCATGCAAGAATATACTTAATCCAATCTCATTTTAGCTTTTGCTCTTTTAAGATTTCAAAATTAATAAATCCTCCTGATACTCCAAATTACCATGAGCTTTTATAAGCATAACTTTGTAACTTTAACCCATTTATGAACATACCCCACAGGCAAATGTACTAATGAATAAGAAATAACATTAGAAGTTTAAAAGATGGTCTCTTTATGAAGTAATGTAAGAAAATCCTGTTAGCTGGATCAAGTACAAAAGTGCGATTTCTTAAAAAATAGAAAAGCCGTCACAAAATTACATGTAATTACAATAACCAAAGGATAGAAAGTAAGAATAGTTGAAGTACCATGCATTATTTAACTTAGTACATGTTATCGCTTGCTTGCATATGGATGAAAGCGGGAAGAAGGGGACTGACAAACTCTCTGCCTGTGGCTGCAGAAATTGTGGTATTTGTGCCTGACTTCCCGGTATGTGAATTCTTGGCCAAACCTATCAACACACCTGACAGGTAGACTGTGCTTCCAGCAGCCTCGGTCATGACCTGCCAGCCCCCTCTCAGCCTTCACGCCATTCTCCCTGCCTGTCTCCTTAGAAGAGGCCTTTCCTACAGAGTAAAGGCCAGGCCAGCTGTCTCCTTCTGAGCCAAAAGAAATGCAAAAATCCAGCTTGATCAACAAAGTAGACTTCTCCATTGACCGGGCAACAAAATGACGAGCCACAGATAGTCATTATGGCATGCTTACAAAGGAACTGTCAGCTTTCAAACCATTCTGCAGCGATTTTGCTCTCTACAAAAATATCATAACTATCATATTGCCAAAAGGCCTATGACACATACCTCTACTTCACTGATTAGGACACCCGGACACCGGGGGGATAAATCACTTCCCGATGTCACACAGTCGGTCCCAGCCTGCGCAGAAATAGAATTTAGACTTGCCGAGATTCCAATCTCCTATTGTTTCCTGCAATGATATCCAAAAAGAGGATGGAATGTCACCATAAAGAATTTGAAAGGAATTTTGTGAAGAACAAGAAATGATATTATTAGATAAGCTAAATACAGAGCAGGTACCCAGCCTGTGGACTGTCAAGGGTCTTGAGTATTACCTGTGGCTGAGATCACCAGGAGTAGTCGGCACCAGGGAAGGTGGAGAAGGTGGGATCCAGGGGATGGGTCCAGATGGGAAAGGTGGAGGCTGATTCTGCAGGCCATTCCTGGAAGAGACACTCTCTTACATTGCCAACAACCTCTCTAGAAAGAACTTTGGCAATCAAAAGTTTTTAAAAAAAATCTTTTTTTAAAAAAAGATTTTATTTATTTATTTGACAAGAGAAAGTGAGATTGCAAGTAGGCAGAGAGAGAGGAGGAAGCAGGCTCCCTGCTGAGCAGAGAGCCTGACACAGGCCTTGATCCCAAGACCATGAGATCATGACCTGGGCCAAAGGCAGAAGCTTAACCCACTGAGACACCCGGGTACCCCAAAAGTTTGTATCCTTTATGTTTAAGTAAAACAGAAACATGGATAAAAATATATGTTGAAAAGCTAACTGCAGACTTGTTTATATGGTGAAAAATTAGGAATAGTTTAAATATCCAGCAATAGGAAAATAGTAAAGTAAATGATGGTAATTTCCTGGGATAAAACATTTAATGTCATGGGCAAGGGCTTTCTCTATAAAATTGAATGAAAAAAAATCAATTTAATGAGATGATCTCCAATGAATTACATTAAAATGTTAATAGTGATTTTATCTCTGAATGGTAGGGCTATGATGGGGTTTATTTTCTTGCCATTTTTGATAATTTCAAAATTCTCTAGAATAAGCATGTATTACTTTTATAATCAGAAACACAATGAACTTTTAAAAATTGACACACTGTGTTCTTTTACTCTGTTGATGGAAAGGTGGATTAGCATGATTTAGAGTGTAGGAGTATTTGTAAGGATAGTTCACTGTAGCATTATTTGTAGAAGTGAGAATTTAAGAACACATGAATGTCTACCAGCAGGAAATCGGCAAATAAATTAATAATTATTATTACTATTATAATCTCTGTTTTTATTGGTAGGTAAAATTTACTGGTTCTTACATGTGCTACATGCCGTTCTTAGCACTTCAAATGATTTTTAGGGCTTTTTAAAAAATATTGTATTTATTTATTTGAGAGAGAGACAGAGAGAGTATGAGCATGGGGAGGGGCAGAGGAGGAGGGACAAGCAGACTCCCCATTGACCAAATAGAGTCTAAGGTGAGGTTCCATCCTAGGACCCCAAGATCACAACCTGAGTCAAAGTCAGATGCTTAATTGACTGAACCACCCAGGCACCCCCCCTTAACCTCTCAAATCCCCAGCGTAACTCTCTGAAGTACACGCTATTATTCTACCTGTTTACAGTTGAGATACCGCATTCATGTAATGTTCATCACAGCCAGCTTCGAAGTTATAATGCAGTCTGATGTGCTGACATGGACAGATGTCCATAATTATTGTTATGCAAGTAGAGAAAATCAAATATTTAGGATGATCACCTTTTTGTTTTTTTAAAAAAGTATACATGGGGTTGCCTAGTTAGCTCAGTCAGAGGAGCCTGTGACTCTTGATCTCGGGGTTGTGTGTTTCAGCCCCACATTGGGTGTAGAGATTACTTAAATACAATTTTTTAAAACTTAAAAAAAATTAAAAAGGGAACACAAAAAAGCTTGCAAACATTTGTAGATAGAAAAAGGTCTGGAACTGGAAACTAAATTATTGATAGGACTTTCTCCTGGGGAATGAGAGTTGAAAGTGATGGAGAGAGAGAGTTTCACATTATAGTTCATATACTTCTAAATTTTTATTTAAAAAAATAAATATTCACAAAATTAAAATAGGATTACAGTTTTAAAAGAACAAAGAATAATAAATTACCATAACTTTACTAATATTTGGAAGACATAATAAAACCCAGCTGGAAAAAACATCCACAAACCATCACATGGGTAATATGGGTAAGTGAAGATGCTTGGTATTGTCTTAGCCAAGATGTCATGGATAAACAAGTGGGATGCATGTAAGCAAATTTGCTCAGAGAAGAATGATAACTACAAGTCTGGAAGATACAAAGAGAGCAGCTTGGTTAAACAAAGGGTACTTATTTGTAAACAAAGAAAACAAAGAGAATTTGATGATGTGAGATAGTCTGTTAACACTTGGGATTTGATCCAGTAAGCAACAGGTAACTACTGTAAGTTCTAAGACAAAGAAATGACATGATAGGCCCTAGAATAGTAGGGAAATTCATCTTATAGATGATTCAGATGGCTTGGAAGGAGAAGAGCCCATAAGTGGTTGTAACTTTTCAAATATGAAGGCATTAGATAATTAGAGCTGGGCTAAGAAATGGAGAGGAAGAGACATAATAGGAGAGTCCCACCTTCAGACCCAGGCAAAAGGACTGGGATCCCAAGCTATAGAGGGCTCCATATATCACAAAGTTAAAAAAAAATTAAATTTCGTAAAGAACACATGGGCATATCTTTCTGAATTCAATGTTCTGTGATGGTACAGCCCAACCCTTAAGTCTAAATGTCTGCTCTGCTGACTAACACCTCTTAGGTCCCAGGGAAATACTATTCCACCTTTCTTGCCCTAAGTTCTTGAAACAAATTGGAGTGGTGTTCCGCCACCTGTGTCCAATTCCATGAAGGTTGTCAGTTGTGCTAGTGCTTACATGGAGGCAAACTATGGAGTACAGGAGGGTTTGAGCAGCAGGCATATGTTCAAGAAAAGACAATAACTTATAAAAAGCCGCCTTCTCAGCATGACTGCACCAGATTCTTGCTTAAAACAAATCCTTTCCGAGTAGTGTGGAGTATCCATTTTCTTGCTTCTCTTTGTGCCTCAGTTTGTGGTTTCAGAGTTTTCGTGAGTTAATGTATATTAAAAACAATTGCATTGGGAGCTGAAGAACATTTTGCAGTATTAAACAATTCATATCACCCTTCAACTTGAGGATCTAGATATAACAGGCATGTAATAAGGACTACTCACTAATGCTAATAATTTCATTTTGATAAGAATAGTTAGCTCCTTCTGCCCATGGGTCCTGTCCCTGTGTTTTAATCAAATCACCTTTTTTGCACCAAAAAAGAAAAAAAGAATAGTTAATAAAACTGAATTCATCTTAAAAATTAAATATAAAGGTTAGCTTTACCTAAAAATTTTGCCTTAAAGCATTGAAATTCACTCTTTGTATTTTGCCTTTAATAGATAAATTTAAATATTTTAGAAGAAAATAATTCTTCTGAAAACGCGTTGAGAAGTAATTTTAATTTTTCAAATTAATTTTAATTTTTCAATGTTTACCTTTATTTTAATTCATATTTTTGCTAAAAATATATTCAAATTTCATACACTTAAATACAATTACACTTTATTTTCTAATTCGTTAGGTCACCTCTGTTAGTAGAACACAAATTGAGTGAAAAATCTTGATTATAGCAACATATTTGGTGATTTTGCTTAAATAAAGGCAAGACAATAAATTTTATTGAGTATATATAAAACAACTTATGAAATATGTATCTTTATTTTGTCACTCACCTAAACATTGCCAGCCCATCAACGAAAGACCCAGCCATGGGCAATTATAATTAAATTCAGTTGTCTTTGACATTTTGCCAACCTTCAGTCACATATACACCAAAGCTTTACTCATATTATTATGAGTAATAATAATACTCATATTATTATGAGTAAAGCTTTGGTGTATTATTTGGTGTATTAAATTATGAAGGTATTATTTATTCACCCAAAGGGATCATATCTTATTCAATAGTTTGTGGGCTCAAAATTTCATAACTTCTAAGTGTTAGACACAAGGTATATGGACCACTATTATTTTACTCTTGCTCTGGGTCCCTCGAATGACAGGGGCAGTCCTGGATTCCAAGCACATTAAAAAGGAAGATCTAAAATCAGATGAGGGGAATGAAGGGAATGGAGATGTTAAGGACAACAAATATAGGAATCTGTGGTCACACCAACAAAAAGAGGGACGTTGAAGAGGGAAACCTGAACCCATCTGTCCTGTGATAAAGCCTTGTGAGCATGAGTAGTTGTAATTAGTTATAAACCTGCAGACACAAGCTGAGAACTGCAAGTTCAGAATCAGTACTATCAGTCAGGAATAATGGGAGGATGACCTTGGCATCATCCCTGGGAGGACATCATTTGTACAACCGTCTCTGATGGGCCATGACGCTATGACTAGAGTGAACAGATGCTCTGTTGGTTGGAATCAAATTCAGGTATGTCTACTATGGACAATCCCGGAGTGGTTCTTTAACTGAGATTTCAGAAACATTGGTATGGTTTCAGAATTCCTAAATCATACCATGGGGTTGCTTAGAAGCAAGTTTTATTAAACGAACTCTTTAGATCCTTTTTGTTACTGTTCTCTGAAAATCACTTCTTTTGTTCTTATGCAGCCTATGCATCTGGGCATTGTCTTACATTATGGGGACTCAGTTGCCCTCATCTTCATATTCCTTAGATTTTGTATGAAGGCTACATTTTTCTCTTAGGCTGCCTGACACTTTAGACAAAGGAAGTAACCGCTGTCTACCTGGACTCAGCTCTATGACTTGACAGGTCACTTCTTCTTTCTCATCACATTCCCCACACAGGTGGTCACAGCCGAACAGTAATGGCTGCACACGGACTCTTTGAGCCGCCTCAGTCCTGCTTGTCTGACTGACCTCTGTTGCTTTTGGCTTTGTCCTGCATGAGGCAGGTTTTGACCATATCCATATAGTCCCTGCAGATCTGAGTGGAGAAAGGAGAGAATTTCAACAAAAAACCAGGAGGAAGACAACCATCATCCAGAGAGCTAACTTAGGTTTGTTCCTTCCTTTCAGACCCTTTTCTCCCCATCTTACCCTCAACCACCGCTACACAGGATCTTCAGAAATCTCCCAGGGACAAAGTCCTTCTTTCTGGGACAGGGAGGTCTCTCAATACTTTTTAACCTTTTAATACACTGTCCTTTCTTATTACATGAGGTTAAGATATAATAGCCCCAACCTTCATTCACATTCAATTTATGTTGTTTTTAAAATCCAGTTCAAGCCAATGAGTCATTTCTGGGATAATGTTTATTAATGTGAGCATTTTCAGTCTCCAACCCCCCTCCAACCCCACCCATCCACACACATACATACCATACCCTTAGCAGCTAGAAGATTGCTGTCCACTTCTTCCCACTTTTGCAGCCTCTAAAGCACATTTTTGGACTTTGCCAAACCAGTCTGGGCTCTTTGCAACACAGAATTTGAGGAATGAGTAAACAGAAGAAAACAAAACAACAAAACAACAACAACAACAACAAAAGAAAGAAGAGAGTGGGAAAGAATCTTTCTAGCAGGGCTGCTTCCGTGGCTCTCCTGTGTTATTCTAGGGGATGGGAAAAGCTTTGAAAGAATTTTAAAAATTTTTTTTAAATTTTTTTAAATTAAAATTAAATTAAATTTTAAAAATTTAATTCTTTGAAAGAATTTTTTTTTTAAAGGAGCATGAATGGTCTAACTGGTCCACACAATAAAGAACAGAGAAAACACTACAGTATGAGGTGTCTAGAAATTATTTCTGGGGTGGAGGTGGTACTCTGGAACTGTAGCAAATATGGAAGGAGTGAGAAGAAGCAAGGGGATGTTTGTCAGAAGGACATATGAAATATACCTCCTCAACTGTTCTTTAAGTAACTGAAGTAAGAATTAGAATTCCTGGGGCGCCTGGGTGGCTCAGTGGGTTGGGCTGCTGCCTTCGGCTCAGGTCATGATCTCAGGGTCCTGGGATAGAGTCCCGCATCGGGCTCGCTGCTCAGCGGGGGGCCTGCTTCCCTTCCTCTCTCTCTGCCTGCCTCTCTGCCTACTTGTGATCTCTGTCTGTCAAATAAATAAATAAAATCTTGGGACACCTGGGTGGCTCAGTTGGTTGGACAACTGCCTTCGGCTCAGGTCATGATCCTGGAGTCCCGGGATCGAGTCCCACATCGGGCTCCCAGCTCCATGGGGAGTCTGCTTCTCCCTCTGACCTCCTTGCTCATGCTCTTTCTCACTGTCTCTCTCTCAAGTAAATAAATAAAATCTTTAAAAAATAAATAAATAAATAAATAAATAAATAAATAAATAAATAAAATCTTGAAAAAAAAAGAATCAATCTTGGTATAAAAAAAAAGAATTAGAATTCCTATAATTTCTTGTGGTTGCTGGGCTTCTCAAGAGTAGAGCTCCTCACAGATAGGCTGCTTCAGCTTTCGCTAATACCAAAGTCACATAATTATATAAGCCTCTGGTTGGAAAGGCATATCAATTCCTTTTTACATTCCACAGGGTTATGGCTCTCTAAATGGAAGGAAGAGCAGGGGCAGAGGCACAGAAATATGTTTAGGCAACAGGGAACATCCCAGTTGTTGTAGAGATGATTCTTCAACGCCTCAGATGAACTTAACATTTCCCACTGACATGCTTTCTTTCTTCCTCCCTCTTAGGAATCTTTCAAAACCAGCTTCCGATGTTTATGTTCCTACTTTTCCAGGAAGAAAGACAGGATGTCAAAATGATGGCCTTTTTCTACCTGAAAAATTGACTACATGAGGACTTGCTATATTCCTTGGACTGCTAGTAGGTCTACAAATGTTATTTGTGGTAGATCATTAGAGCTAAACATTACATATCCTAGCAATTTTCTGATGTGTGTGTGTATGTTTCACAACAAAAAGGTTAAAATTTATTAAAATCATTTCTTTCTGCTGTGTTGGTCAGTGATAATTGAAACTCAAAATGCTGGGGAAAAAAATGAGAGTGTCTTTACTCCCTTTTATAATCTGAGAGTTGAGAAACCTCTCCTAAATTCGGAAACATCTACGTTTTCACATTTTCTTTCTTACCAGTTGAGAATATCAGAAAGAGATTGACTCACTTTAAAACTATTCATCACATGTTTAAAATTTAGGAAAAGCTTGGAAACATTTTATCAAATATTACCCAGCCCCATTTTTGTCAATTTACTATTGAAATGTATATATATATATTTAAACTTAATTAGGTGATCTAGATATTTTCTATAACTCTGCCATGTTTATTTTCAAGAAGTGTGGATTTCCATCTGTCAGAGTTTGAAATCAAATTCCAAAACAGGGAGCCTGACTCTGAATAAGAACCCATGGAAATTGTTAAGACCCATTTTCATGAGGATATAATCCAACTCTAGAGGCAGCCACAGTTTATGCCAGATTTGGGGATAAAATCCCTTTTGGTCTTTGAGAAGAGTTGAAATTTTAATCAACTATTTTCTAGCTCATAGAATCCCATATGGTGTTGGGTCATTTTGAACATGGGAATACTTTGACATTGTGTATCACTTTTGTTTCTTCCCTTAAGGAAAGCCACAACACCCTCTATCTGAAGGGCTGGGTGGAAGCTACTCCCAAGAGCCCGTTGATATCTGCTGGCAAAGCCACCCGAGCAAGTCACGCGTGAGTAGTTTCCTTGCTAATGTTTTGGCATGTCATGATTATGCACTGCTAAGTCTTTGTCAGGAATAGACCTGTTGCCAATGTTTGTTGTTCATGCCTGTTGTTATTAATTTTCCGTCTTCCCCTCCCCTACAGCAATCATGCTCTGTTGTAAACGGTAAGGAGAACAAGCAAGAAAGCTGAATGTTGCTGTCCTTCCCATTGGCTTGCAAGAGCAAGAGGAGATGAGATGTGAGAGAAGGAGAAAGGAGTGTATCGGTGTCAAACAAGGAGGTTTATTGGTACGAATTCCTGAGTCTAAAGAGCTGTACTCTATCTTGGCCATTGAAATCACTGGGGATGATTTGAAAAGACTGATATCCGGAACCCTCCCCCATAACTTAATGTGTGTGGAGATAGACCTAATTGTTAGGGTTGCTTATTTATAAGTTCATGAAATGATGCTGATGTAAAGTCAAGGTTGAGAACATTTGCTCTAGACTCAATGAGCCATCACCATGAAGATCAGCTCTTTACTCGTTTCTTATCTGCCCTTCAGACTTGTTGAATTGTACCCTCTTAGTCATCATGGGAGCATGTTATACTGGAGCCATCCAGGACCTGCAAGATCAGCTGGCTCCTGAGGTAGCAATAATGTGACAGAAAGAGCACTAGACCTATGTCCCAGGACTAGACTGTTCTGATTATAGTTCAATGAACTATGACAAACCATGAACAAATCATGGCATCTCTCTGGGTTTCCTTTTACTTTTCTTTTCTTTACTTTTTTTTTTTTTAAGGATTTTATTTACTTGACAGACAGAGATCACAAGTAGGCAGAGAGGCAGACAGAGAGAGAGAGAGAAGCAAACTCCCTGCCGAGCAAAGAGCCCGATGTGGGGCTTGATCCCAGGACCCTGAGATCATGACCTGAGCCGAAGGCAGCAGCTTAACCCACTGAGCCACCCAGGTGCCCCAGGTTTCCTTTTTCTAAGCTACTGTACTTTGGGAAATTCAATGACCATTATGAATACACCTAATTTGGTATCAGGCCTATGTGGTAATGCATAATTGCTCAGTAAGTTCTTCTTTCTTTGTTTTGTTTTTATAGATAATAAGGGCACTGAACCTCAAAAGGATAAAGTAATTGCCCAGAGCTCTATTATATCTGAAGCCATTGGCAGTTTTCTTGTTTGTGGTGTAGGTTTTTTACAATTGGCTCAGTTGAAAACATATGATTTAACTCTATCCATTGGTCACCTCTCATCCTTTTCCCCTAGCAACATATAGACACATATATTCATAAATGCAGTTCAAGAGGAGCCAAAATCCAAGAGAAAATGGATCTGTTAGTGCTGCCTCAGGATTTCTGGGGCTTGGATTGCTTACCAAATCCCAGCTCTGAAAACATTCCACTTTGGAGTTCCAGACAATCTATCCACATCTCCTCTGCTATCTCCTCCATAAATAAAATGGAAAAATGCCACCAGAGATTAAATCTTGCTGCATGGCACTTTAAGGATTAAAATGCACTACATTAAAAAAAAAAAAAAAAAAAGCAAAGCATTAACCATAGGGAGGAATAGGAAAATCACCAAAGGCAGGTAATAACAAGTGAATCAAGCAGAAGGGAAGCCTTCAATAAAAATGAGCTACACGACTGATACAAACTTAAATTTCCTGCTTCGATCCCTGGAGTATCTGTAGTTTGCCTGATTGAGACTTAACTAAAATCAAATTTCCAGGCAAAGGGGCTGTGTTTATATACTGGGCAGTCCCATTTTTAAAATTAAAAACATTCAAGGTAACTTAATTCTTAGGTGAGTATTGGAGCACATTTTATCTCTCTCTCTCTCCCTGACTGTCTCTGTCTCCCTCTCTCCTTCTCTCTCTGTCGTGTGTTGATCCTCACATCAAACTTGTAACAAGTGATGGTGTTTTAATTTGTGCAATAGGAGAGCTAAATATCTACCTGTGAAAAGAAGCTTTTTCCTTACTGACAAAAGTACTTAGAGGCCTTCCAATATTTTGAAAACAGAGAAGAGCATACACTTTTGTCCCTTACTACCACTCAAACAGAGTTTGATGTATCTTATTTGGTCAAATACATGCTAAATCAGGTAAATGTTTTCTAGGAAGCTGCAAAATCAGATAGGAGATATATTTTTTACTTGATATGATGAAGCTTTTCTTTCCTGAAATGTCTCCACGATCACCTGGGACAATGACATTTCACATTTTCATTAAAGTGTCAGCCTAACTTTCAAGAAATCCTTGCTGCTACACTGGAATAACTCCTCTTCACATCTGTAAAGTAAAAGAATAACGTTTTTTTTAAACATTAAAAGACAAATTTGAATATGATAAAAGTAACAATTGGCTGCTGTTGCCTGCCCAGCATTGTCTTCAAAGATGCTGGTGGCTGGGGAGATAGGCTGCTAGGAAGGGAAAGAGGAACCTCTGTAGGTACCCCCATCAGGAAGCAGGGAGGCCAAGGGTTGTCTCCAAGTCCCCAGTTTCCCTGGATTGAGCTAATGAGATGGGAGCCAACTATCTGGGGGACTCCTGGAATCACTACCTCTTTTCTCCAAGTCCCGTCAACCACAAGGCCCAGAATCATTCCACGTCTATTCAAGCTGGAGTGGACAACTGCCACCAGGTGGCACTAAACTGGGGCCAGGACCAGGATGGATTTAGATGGCACAGACCCCTGGAAGTCCCAGATGGCTAGTTGGGCAACCTTACTCTGGTCATTTCATTAATTTAGCAATATGATGCCAGGTTTTAAGCAAGTGAATTTTTTGGATCCTACATCTCATCTTTTGGACCATACGTGGCTAGAGTTTTGCTCTACTTACTATTACACTCAATTTTAGGTAGTGTAACTATTGAGCTTTTATGTTCAACTCCCAGCCAAATTCCAAGTTCACTAAGAAGAGAAATCATGTTTCCCATAGTTCTTATATACCTCACAGTGCCTCGTGTGGTATGGATGAAGGGTAAAGATTCAACAACTACGTTTTATTGCACTACTGAATATTTAGTACAGTGTGAATTGTCTCAATATAGATTTCTTTAACTGCTTGGATAGAAAACTGTCTCCCATAGACACTCCAACCTCTAATACATCCCCACATGCTCAGGGGGCTCTGGCATTTAACTCTACAATTGGCCAGCCTTCCAGAACACAAGCCGTTCATTCCTTTATCAGAGAGGTAAACAAAGAAGCAAAGCATCTTTCTTCAGAATATCTTGTGATTCCATGGCTCAGTTATTAGTACAACTTACTACTTTTTCTGATTTTCTGGTTTTGTATATAGCTACTTAGATAACCTCTATTTTTTTCTATCTGTGCTAAGCGATTGAGAAAAATCAAACACAACACACCCACACTCACACACAGTGTGTCCCTCTCAGGAGGAGTCACCAGCACAAAAGTCTGGAATGTGCTTGGCTTTGCACCCATCACAGCAAGGCATTAGAAATATTGGATTTAGTGTTGTGCATCCACAGATACAAAATTAGGCCGACAGAAGTCTGGATCTGGGCCTCGCTCCATACTGCTAACTTGTAGAGTCCCGGTAGCCAAAAGGGTTTGGAACGGTTGTCTCTCTACAGATGCTGCCATTCATTTCTGTGGGAACAGGACCACTTACATCTAATTACAGTTTCTGCTTAAATTAACAGGACAGACATGACAGCAAAAACTTCTTCAGACTAACTGGTGGGGAGACCTTTAGCTGACACAGTTTATGAAGTAGTTGGCTTACAGCAAAGTAACGTCACATTTTAAAAACAATTTGGGATTCGTATGATTCCACCCAGCAATTGGTGGCAGCCAGAGAGAAGTATGTGGGGGGCGGGGGTGGGGGAAGCAGAGGAGGCTGGCAGGAGCATATGCTATCTTACAAAGAAGAAAAGATCATCTTAAATCATCTACCATTTTAGAAAGATTAGGTTATTTGACACACTACCACTACAGAGCTAATGAGCAGTGGAGCTGATGGCTGAACCCTGACAGCTGAATTTCAGAACCTTGGTTTTAACCTTGACTGCCTCCAAGGATAGCTAAAGCCCTAAGTCATGCTGAAAATGCTACTAACAAATAATTAAAGGAGATTTGGTGGTGGATTGATGACAGTTTTACTGGCCTTCATTTTGGCCAGTCAACTTTATGCTGTGAGGTCCAAGGGGAATTGTTCCTTCAGGACCCTCCAGATCCCTAGAATGGGTGGCTAAGTAACCCACCAGGTTCGTTCCCTGTAATAATTGGCCTCTAGCCAGCAAAGGACCAGGCTGCCCTTGAGAGGGATGTCCCAGCAGATGCCCAGGGTACATAGAATTTGCCTCCAAACTGTCCTCTTGACTATTCTTCACCACCTTTTAGTGTGCTAAACCTCTCCTATCCATCTACCTAACCTGCCAGTTCCAGCCTTTGTCTTCGTGACCTGGAGTGTGATTACCAATCCCTTTACCATCCCTTTGATCAAACAACTTGGCAAAGAATCACTTTGGCAGGGGGCGGCCTTCGAGCCACAGATATCTGTGCCGGGCCCCCACAGACAGCTCTCATCTGGAATAGACCAACCTTGGAATCGCTAACAGACATTTGGTGGATCTGGGATGATTATTTCTCTTGGAGTCCAGAGAAGGACCAAGGAGGGATCTAGTCTTATTCTTTGTGAAAGTAGCTACTAAAAATAAAGTTTGAAGACCTTGTTGTAGGGTTTCACAGCATACTAGACCTGCATGACTATATTAGATACTTAGATACAATATATATGAGTATATATATATGCAAACATGTACATATATATTTTCCTAAGAGATATACCTCACTTAAAAGTTGTATTTTAAAATGAAGCACTTAAATTAAGTTTTCTTAATTCCTGATGAGAGGACAAAAAGTCCCTCTTTAAAAAAAAAAAAAAGATTTTATGTATTATTCGACAGAAAGAGGGAGAGCGAGAAAGGAAACATAAGCAGGGGGAGTCAGAGAGGGAGAAGCAGGCTTCCCGCTGTGCAGGGAAACCAACATCAGGCTCCATCCCAGGACCCTGGGATCATGACCTGAGCTGAAGGCAGATGCATAACCACTGAGCCACCCAGGCGCCCTGAAAAATGTCCCTCTTTCAAAGGTAAAGTTTTGGAGCCTAAATCATAAGCGTTAGAACCATAAAGCTGCTTGCTTACAATTGGCTGACTTTTTAACATTTATCTGATATAATTTCCTAAAGTTCAGAATAACACATATATTCAAAGAAGTTCCTAGATCAGAGGTCATCACACCACAGCCCCTGGGCCAAAATCTAGCCTACTGTCTGTGTTTGTAAATAAACTTTTATTGGGACATAGCTACACTCCCACTACAATGGCTGAACTGTGTACTTGCAACAGAGATTGTATGACTCACCAGAGGAAGAAGTTGATTTCCTTTTCTGCTCATAACATTCTGACACCAAATGTGTGGGTACTTTTCCCCACACCAACCAATTCTCCAACTCTCCAGATCCCACCTGGGTGTCCCACAATTCAATTCTGATACTGACTGCCCAGATTAGTACAGACCTCCAAGTTAGGGGCTTAGCCCCTCAAGACTTCTCCCACTTAAGATGCCCATCACAAGTTCCAGATTGTAACCTGTGCCTTTGACCAATGGGATGTAACCTCCTTAGGCTCAATAATTTGCTATAATGGCTCATAGAACTCAGAGAAACACTTAGGTTTTGCCAATTTACTATAAAGGATACAGGTGAACAGCCAGATGAAAAGGTATATAGAGCAAGGTCTGGAAGTGTCCCCAAGCAAAGGAGCATCTATCCTGATGGAACTGGGGTGCACTGTCCTCTCAGTATGTGGATGTGTTCACCAACCCAGAAGCTCCCCAAACCCTGTCATTTAGAGATTTTTGTGGAGGTTTCATCCTGCAGGCATCATGGATTATTAACTCAGTCTCCATCGATGGAGAATGGGGTGGGGGAGTCACAGAAAGGTCCAAGCTTCTAAACATGGGTTTGTCTTTCTGGTGGTCAGCACCCATCCTGAAGCTATCTGGGGGGCCCCAGCACCAGTTGTCTCATTAACATACAAAAAGACCCTCTTACAACTCCAGAATTCCAAAGTTTCTAGAAGCTGTTGTGTCAGGAACCTGAGTCAAAGATCAAATATTAGAACTGGAGATGCTCTTAGCATCCCATCATTCAGGAAACAACAAAGGTTTTAGGAGCTTTGTGCTAGAAACCTGGACAAAGATCAAATATAGTATTACACTCCCCATGCAAGACCTGAGAAATTGATGATCTGGCCTTTTACAGGAAGTTTGCTGACCCCTGACCTCGATGAATAATATGGGGGAGCTTATTTAAATAGCTTGCAACATAGATTTTACCGTCAAAAAGAAGCCTTTTGGTATGTCCACACTAAGACTAATAAAAACACCATATTTGATGTCCAGAATTCAGGACAGACTGTTCCAAATAGCTGATTTTTTAATTCATGTATTTCACAGTCAAATCATTGAAAAATTCAACCTTGAACTTAAACACCAAGACATTTTTGCCAGTTACTTTCTCCAGGGGGTATGCAAGTTATAAAATAAAATCATCATTCTTTTTTTTTTTTTAAGATTTTATTTATTTTTTGACAAAGATCACAGGTAGGCAGAGAGAGAAGCTGGGGGGGTGGGGAAGCAGGCTCCCCGCTGAGCAGAGAGCCCGATGTGGGGCTGAGCCTGATGTGGGGCTTGATCCCAGGACCCCAAGATCATGACCTGAGCCGAAAGCAGAGACTTAACCCACTGAGCCACCCAGGTGTCCCCAAATTATCATTCTTTATTCACGTAGTCTTAGACTAGCAAGAGTACATATTTGCCTGATTGATTTAAATAATGAAGAATAACTGGAAAAGAGCAACTCAGAGGGTTAATATAAAATGTAGAGGTAAAGAGAAAGGAGATGGGGAAAGAAATAGAGATAAAATTTTATTTCTTCTTAAAGAAAAAAAAATACTGCTTCCAACTAATTTAAATAATTATTCACTTAGGAGTGCCTGGGTGGCTTAGTGGGTTAAGCCTCTGCCTCTGGCTCAGGTCATGATCCCGGGGTCCTGGGACTGAGCCCGGCATCAGGCTCTCTGCTCAGCAGGGAGCCTGTTTCCTCCCCCACTCTCTCTGCCTGCCTCTCTGCCTACTTATGACCTCTCTGTCAAATAAATAAATAGAATATTTTTTAAAAATTATTCATTTAAATAACATTTGACTAAGAATGAGATAGGTCTGTAAATTAGTGGTTTCTGCCCCTCTAAAATCTCTTCTAAGGTGCCTCGTTAGCGCAGTAGGTAGCGCGTCAGTCTCATAAAATCTCTTCTAGCCACAGAAGGTAATTCTAAAAGATTCATAATGAACAAAGTGAAACATGATTTTACCTGCTAACTTAAGGAGGATGAAAAAGGGGACTCCCCGAGACCATACGGTACTGCTGTTGAAGAAAGCAAAGCTTGGGAAATGAATGAAGCATGTGCTGGGCTCATGACTATGAATAAAACTGTCTCCAAACCCTTGAGCACATGCATAAAAATTTGTCCTCTTTGAGTCCAGTTCTTATTTTGTTCATTCTACTGCAGTCTCCAAAGGTGCTTCTGTTTTGCTGATGCAAGACCATTGTCTGGATTACTCTTTTGGTGGAGGGAAAAGAGAATACGATTTGAAGCATTTCTGCTATAAAACCGATGTTGCTTTAAGTAGAGGTGGAAAAGAATTCCGGCTGGAAACTGCAAGTAGTGATTTGGGTCCCATCTCCCGCAGCTCTCTAGTCATGTGATCTCAGACAGGCCATTTGCCTATTCTGTGCCTATGTTCCTCATCCAAAAAATGTAGATCACAAAAGAGGCCCCAACCTACAAGAATAGAAAACTGCAGGAATAAAATGAGGTAGAAGATAGAGAATAATTGTTTAAAAAGTTTTCGTAAAAATTGACCTTTTCTCCCAAGGGTATGCTGGCTGTATTTTTAACTCAATTTATCAAACATAAATTGAATATTTCCTCACCTTGAATGTACTGATAGTCTTAATACAGGAAACCCTAATTAGTTTGGATGTACCAAGATTAGCAACTGACTTCTGTCTTCCTCCAGCCTTCATTCTCAAATTCTAACCTTCTGTGGGGAGGGTGTGAAGCTTTAGGGGAAAATGCTGGAAAGCAGAGCAGGGCAGAGCCTCATAGTCCCAGATTTTCCCAGCCCAATCTCCCACTATTACACCAATGCAGCAGAGGTAATTATCTGGGAGCTTTTTGCAATTGCTGTCATTGTCTTGTTCAGTCCCACACAGCCACAAGACCCAGAATCACCCTCACTGAAATATAAACCAGGGTGAAAAACAGCCACAGGTGTCAACCAAAGTTGGGAAAAGGATAGATTTGAATTGTTCATTTTCACCTGGGACCTAGCAGGTAGGTGAACACCATGGCCTGGGCCATTTCCTTGGGATACTGTCACTCATATTTCAGTCCATTTATTTTTTCAGCCCCCAATTGTCACATTATGATGAAGAGAGATGACAGAAATCGACTTAAAATGGGATGGAAGTCAGAGATCACTAGCTCTCTTCTCAAGTACTTGGTGGGGAGAAAATGAAAAAAATCTAGTGTATTAGCTTTACTGATAAAGCTTTGGGGAAGAGCTAGCTCATTGCTACACAGTAAAATCCTGAGTTCATGACCAAATGATCTCGTTTAGTGGGGGACGTCTCTCACTGAATCTTGGAGTTGAAGAGCTGTCAGAAACCACCTTTGAATTTGTGGTTCCATGTATGTCTCTTTCCTTTACCAATCAGAACTGTGAAACAACCTTTTAGGGCTCAAGACCAATAGCAAGACAAGGAGAATATTTTTCCCGTGTCTTCCTAATGTGACTACTCAGATATTAATATCATAATACCAATCATATGCAAAACAAGAAAATAACCACAATTAGCAATTGGTAAAAAGTGCCATCTTACACTGATTTCCAGCACATTTGAAAGCAGAAACTGACACAGAACCCACTTAGAGAGTATGACCAATAGTCTCAGATAGCCACTCGAGAGGGTAAAGAAAAAGTGATAGAAATGGAAATTTTAGCCTTCAGCACACTGGTACTATCCTCCTTCAGGCCACCAATACGCGTTATGATCAAAGGAAAGGCAATTTTAAATTTGTTGGGCAGAATTTTTCCCCCAGCCTATGGGCAAGGCTGTTTTATTTGCTTGACCCTCTCTAGTCCTAAAACTATTTATGGTCAGATATTACCAGACGTGTGAAGAGCCATGGAACAAAATTAGGTTTCTTTTAACCAAGGATAGGGAAAATAAGTTAATTTCATGCTATTTCTTGAGGTCAGATAACAAAATGCACATTTACCCAGGCAGAGAAATCATAAGCCTTTCTTCCCAAAATTGTTAGGGCTGAAAGTGAAAGCCGCCGAATCGAAGTTGATGAAGCGAAGATCTAAGAGGGCGGCAGCTGGGTGCAGAGCCCAGTGACAGCAGGTCAGGCTGCTTTCAGAGCACAGGGCCATTGATGACGGTGCCTTCACTGGGTGACTACTATGAGAACTACTACTAAGAGAACCCCCTCAAGATCATCATGTCTACTTGTAGTGTACCCAGGAGAGAACAGCTTCCTGTTCTCTCCTGGGTACAGGTGTCACAGCTTCCCAGGTAGCTGATTTCTAGATCAGTGGTTCTCAAACTTCAGTGAACATCAGAATCATTGGGGGGTTGGGAAGTGGGTTGCTTATTAAAACACGGACTTTAGGCACGTCTGGGTGGTTCAGTCAGTTAGGCGTCTGTCTTCGGCTCAGGTCATGATTTCAGGGTCCTGCTTCGGGCTCCCTGCTTGGTGGGGAGCCTCCTTCTCCTTCTGCCTCTGCCTGCCGCTCCCCCTGCTTGTGCTCTCTCTTTCCCTCTATCAAATAAATAAATAAAATCTTAAATAAAAAGAACACAGACTTTATACTTCCTATTGAATTGTATTTGTATGGTAGATTCCATCATACAATATGGATGAGCAATCACAAGTCCTACTAATGTAGTTCTAGCTCTGAGGTTGCCTTGGATTGATGTTTTGGGAGACTCTTGGGAGACATCTGCAGGGAATTAACAGATGAAGAAATGGGCCCTTTAAGGGCTGAGAGATGGGTGGACCCAAAGCCACTAAGATGGTTTAAGAGGAAAATGGTCCTATATCCTCAAAGCTTACATAGCTCACTCTGATGATCACAGACTATAGTGGCTTAATTTGGAGCCCTACCCAAGGTCAGATCCACAGACCCAGGAATCCACACAAATCTTTCTGATGCCAGATTCTAGGGCAGAGCCCTCACCAGAGGCTGCTGACAATGACTCTCAAGTCGAGGCCTCAGGCAGACCAGAGGATGATCTCAGCACATTTGTTCTGAAATGACCCATCAACCAAGAACAGATACATTAAAAATACCCGCAAATAATCCAGCCCTCTTTCATGCTATGCTGAATTGTTTAGCAGGTCTTTTTCCTGTAGGAGGGGGCTGGAGAAGAGGATGGAAATCCCTTGCCCAGCATGTTATAGTTTACAAAGCGATTTTCACATATATTGTCATTTAATTTTCGTAATTCTGCAAGGGTACTCACATTGTTCCCATTTTACAGATGAGGAAATGGCCATCAGTACCTTTTGCCCAAGTTCAAAGACTTGAGAGTCAAACCACCAACACTCAGAGGCTCAGGGCATGTTGCCACAGCGCCTCTCAGAGGCCATGAACAGAGGTACAGCCGCAGCCCTGGAAAGTGTTCCAAACAAGTCAGGAGGACAACCAGCAAGATTACTTAAAATCCTCCGTGCCAAGCAAAGTGAGAAGCGAATGAGGCAAGGGGCAAGCCGTTTGGCCAGCAAATAATGGAGAAACAAACAAAGGCCAGATAAAATTGGATTGATGCTGTTGTTGTTGTTGAAAGACATTTACACAGTGATTTCACTGTAACAAAATAAGACATTTCTCTGAGGGCGCACTTCCAGGTTCTGACGTGAGCTCTCCTAAGGGATCTGTCATCTCCTGACAGAGAGACGACGCAGATCTCTCACTCATCACTACGCCCACAGACATATTTAATGCTCAATTTTTTGATAGTTTCCAGGAAGACTCAGTACTACAGGAACTAAAACTGCTATTCGAAGTGGTCAACCTCTGAGAGCCAGTGACGTTGAGAACGCTTATTGAGCCAGTTTTAAAATATGTATTCATGACGATGCTCTTCTCCCATCAGCTCCTTCTCCTCCTCCCTTCTTATCTCTCTTATGTCCTGGGTCAGAGCCAGCCTGAGGCAAAACTGACAAATAAAGTTTATTTTCAGCTCTACCTCCTCATTCCTAATCTCCGCTCTCCCCATCTTCCTCTAAAAACCCCAGGTACTTCTTCCTACCTCCCTTCACCCAAGGATTCAGTTTTCTTTTCTTCCCAATCAAAATATGCCCTCCAGAAAGGATATGATCAAAATTTTCACCCTCTAGACCAACGGTCCTCAACTTTGGCTGCACACGAAAATCATGTTTTTAAAAACAATATAAATACACACACACACACACACACATTCACACACATACATCAGTACCTGATGTGTGTATATATACACATACATACATACATCAGTATATATATATATGTATATACTGATGTGTGTGTGTGTGTTTGTGTGTGTATGCACGTGTGCACATGTGTATACTGATGCCTGGGCTCCACTCTGGAGTAAATGAATCAGAATTTCTGACATGGAACCCTGGCTTCACTATTTAAAAAAAAAAAAAAATCTCCAACTGATTCCATATATAACCAGGGTTGAGAATCACTATATATACAAAAATGGAAAGGTTTATTATATAAGTCTTTCCAGAGATTTGTATTTTGTATTGTAACACAGCCTTAGTACTGGCATTTTCAGGGAGCCCCTAAGATTAATGCAGAGTAGAAGGAGAATTAGAGGACAAGAAGACGACCCTGGCGTTGAAATCACTCCCTGCCTCCAGCGGTTGTCATCTCCCTTGTGAGCTTTGTGGGATTGGCCTTTGGAGGGTCCTTCAAATGTGTATGTGGCTTATGTTTGTTCTATCTTATGGCTCACCTCTCAAGCAACCGCCCCTTGACTGGTGTCATGTTGCCTGCGATCAGAGCCCCTTCATTTATCTCTATTTTTAATCCATGCTGTCAGATTATTTTCTTTTGTGGGCTTGATTCAAATACCTGTCCATGACTCCCAGCATTCGACTAGCGTAAGGGGTCCCAATCTCTTTAACATGGTAAATGTGGCAGCAGTGGTTCTCAGGTCTTTCTGTAACGAGAAAAATAAAAGCTGGCTGTCACTTTCTGGGCAAATCTCATGGGGTGGCAATTTGGTAGAAAGCGAAAGCAGGGTCTGGCTCTCAGCTTTGTCGGCTCTGAACCTCAGTTTTATTATTGTACCTGAGAGTAATCAGGCCTTCAAGAGGTGGCCCATACTAATTTACCACACAAGTCATAATCCCAATGGACTCATTTTTTTGAGATATTGGATTGCAAAATGGACTACTCCCATTGTCCAGGCTATGCCTCAGCTTAGAAAATTTAATTAAGGTCAAGGGCTTTATTAGTGAGAATAAAGGTAGAGCAAAAGTACATAATAAGGCAGTGCCTCTACAACATACTTTTTTGAGATCTCATCTGGAAATTCTAGAAAACATTTTAGCCATACTCTCTGCCTCTTTTTATCCTTGTCTTTGAAATAGAGACTTGCTTTCTTTCTGAAAGTCAAGACTTGGGGAATGATGGAAGGATCAGTACAAGAGCAGACCTTTGTTGAGGCATATTGCTGAAGACAATCAGTTACTCTGTATCTGATTTAGTCTTTCCAACCAGACCAGTGGTTTTCAAAGCCTTCTGCACATTAGATTCACTTGGGAGCTTTAAAAAATCCTGATACCTAAGCCACACTCTCGACCAACTAGATCAGTATCTCTAGGGGTTGAAGCCCAGAACATCAACATATTACGGGTTCTAAATATGCTATAGAAACGTATCTCTAGTGAACTCAGGTTATTTTTTTTAACACCCCCCCCCCGAAAAGCCAAGTTTGGGAACCCCTGAACTAGGTTAAACCAATTGGCATATTCACAGTCAGATTCCCTTCTTCCTTAGACAAGTTTGGAAATAATCCTTTACTTCCCTTTTCTGTCTGCCATCCTGTTTGGGAGAGTTCAGGGTAAGGAAAGCTTATATTTCTATGGCAAACACTGCAGAGGCCTTTATGTATGTTGTCTCATTAGTTCTGAATATAAACTGCACTCTCTAACCCACAGGGCTGAGCTTCCTAAAAATGCATATGTCAACCACAGCCCTCCCCAGGTCTCCTTAAGCAGAAACACTGAAATTGGGTGCTGGAAATTTGAAGGTTTTTCAAACTCCCTAGATGAGCTGATTCAAAGCCAAGGTTGAGAGAATCACTGAGCCACATAGATCACCTAGATCTTTTGCCACTTGTCACAACATCGATCTTTATACAAAACAGATTATGGGGTGTCCCAACCAGACAACCACCTGTGGTACCAATATATCAAGAAGTGTCAAAAATACCACAGACTATATGGCCAGTGAACTCAGGTCTCTATACGTACCTCCTGACATATAGGGTAAAATGCAACATGGTTCCATTTCTACTGAAGTAGATGTCCTTCCAGAAGAAATTAAGGGGAAGAAAAGGAAAGGAGAAGACAGCAGAGATGAGGGGAGGGCAGTGGAGAAAAAGGAAGGGGAAAGAAGGCAGGGGAGAGGAAAGAAATGAAAAGAAAAAGGAATAGGAAAGAAAGTATTCTTGCCAGTACTGACCTACATCGCTAAACAGATGTTGAACAAGTATGTTTGACAGCCACAGTCTTCCCATAAATAAATCGAGCCCTAATTTCATATCAGATTTTCACTGATGCTCTTTGGATTGGTTGTTTCCAGGTAGATCATATGATTATATAACAAAGCCAATAATGCTGTCATTTACTGAGCACTTACTACACTTCCAGTGCTAAATCTTACTACAACTTCCTGCTTCTTACTGAAACTCTTTCCATACAGGGAGAGCACGCATTCACCCCTTTATTCATTTGCTCAACTTATTGACTGCCTGTGGGAGAAAAAGGCAGCGTGTGACAATGGTGAGTACACAGGCTTTGGAATGAAACAGCTTGAACTTGAGTCCCTGCCCAGTAAGCTGCTGGTCCTATGCCTTTGGACAAGTGATTGACTCCATCCAATCAGAGTTTCCTTCTGTGTGCAACAGGGATATGTCACCACAAACATGCAAGTCATTAAAATACTGAACACAATGTTTGATAAGTCTTCAGTAAGAGTAATAAGTATCAGAGACTGTTATTATGGCTACTATGGGTATGAACTAGAGGAGGTGCCAGACACCTTTATCTCATGAGCAAATTCACCCACCCATGTGTTTATTCATCTATTTAGTAATTTAATCAGTCAACAAATCATTCTTTAATGCTGTGCTAGGCTGTGGGAGCTCACAGGAAAGAGAAACAGACAATAAATAGTGATGAGAGCTGCAGTGTGTGTGTGTGTGTGTGTGTGTGTGTGTGAGTGTGAGGCATCCTGGCAGGGCAGAGGGAGGGAACAGTGACCTTGCTGAGGGCAGCAGGCATTGGTTTCATGGCACAGGAGATATCAGAGCAGCATCTCATAGGAAATGTGTAGCCAGTGATGTGAAGGTGGGAGTCAGGGGGGCGAAGAGGATGGCAGGCAGAAGGCAAGCCATGTGACAAGATAGGTTTCTGAGATGACGGCCATTGATCACTGACCAGAAAGGAAGGTCCTTGACTTTCCCCTGGATTTGGCATTCTGGGAGTTGAGATTTAATTTTTGAGACTGCAGACTTAACGTTTACCTCCTATACGTCTCAGAAAATCCTCATTGAGATTTGATGAATTACCTTATGAAATTTCTTATGAATAAATTGAGCAAAGCTGTAGGCAGGTAGTGTTTCCAGAAAATTTTTGCAATCGCTCAATCATTTAGTGGCAAGAAACTGCAAGACCAAGGGCAAAAAGGAAATTTGAGTTTAATAACTGTTTGCGATGGATATTCCAATATGATTTTCATACAACTTTTCTATCACTTGGATTTATTTTATTAGCCTTTAAATATCAAACGCATGATTCTGCAGCAAAAACAGGCTTTTGAAATGTTAACAAAAAGAAGTATTATCAACATTCACTTATTAGGTTAGAATATATTCTAAACACAAAGGATCCCATCACTGGGGTTTCTATGGGAAGAAAGCTCTGCGGATAGAGATAGGAAACACAGACCAAACCTGCAGCACTTCGTGTCACTCAGTGACACCCACTCCAGAGGCTGCAAGTTTCCCTTTCAGAATTCTGCATGCCCCCAGCAGCCAGGATGTCTCCCGGGAAGTATATTTTAGCCCTTAAATCTGGGTCTTTGCAACATAATGAGGAAAAACAATATATGACTATACACGAGAGTGGCTATCTCTGAAAACCAGGATTGAAGGCAATATTTACCTTCTTTATGTACTTTTCTGTACCTTCCACTTTTTTGGGTAATGAATGGATTTATTTCTTAAAGTTTTACCCCAAGTCATGATTTAAAATATCATAGTGAGATATTTTGAACAATAAATCACTTGAGCTTCATATCTAGTCCTCACTTCTTGTGAGCCCCATTTTGCTTTAAGGCAACTGTGAGAGAGACATTAATGCTAGGACTTAAATGCCTTAATGAAAATTGCTTTGTTGTCACTGTTGTAAAATTCACCTAACTTTCATCCTTGTGCATTTTCTTTTCTTAGTTATATTTTGATTTGGAGTTTATGATTAATTATATTTTAATGCTGTGTGCTTTTAAATCAATTTATTATCAAAACTGATAAAACAATGGAAATTCAATAGCAGAACACTGATGTATTCCCCACAAAGGCTTTGCTAGAAACCTTTAAATAGGAGCAGGAGGCTTGGAGGTAATTCCTAAAATTTCTCCCAAGAACTTACAGCAAATTGCACGAAGCCAATAATGACAACATGTTGACCATTTGTAAATACCAATGGCTAGTATTATATTTTAAGAATTGAATCAGGATTAATATAATCTTACAGACTGCTTCTCTTCTCAAGAAATTAAATTATAAGGGGAAAACGTCATCTCCTGGTCATAGTCTTACAACAGCAAGAAACATTTTAATTGTAAATGTGCCTTTTAGAGCCTTTAAATTTCAAAAAGATGATGAGGAGGACGGATCCCGTGTACTTACTAATCTGTAAATAGAGTACCAGGCCAGAAATCAATTCTGAAATGCGGCATCAATTGCACAGGCTTCCACTTAGTTTTAGTTGAATAAAAGCCCTACTAGATACGCAAATAACATCAAACTTGCCAGATTAAAGAGAGGCCCCTCATACTCTAAATCATGATTGTCAATCATCACCCAGGATTAAGGGATATATTTTAAAAACCTAAAAGCAAGCGCTTCCTTTTAACTTCTGCCTACTGCGCATTTTGGATTATCGCCCAGAAATAGTATTACTTGAAACAAGACTGCCTCCCTCCTACCATCTATGAGAAGTGCATTGTTACCATCTGCTGTTGTCTATTTGGAATAAAACTCAGCAAGGCATGCAGCTTAATGTGCAGAGCCCTTCAGCAGACTATGCTGGTGTTTCAAATGCAGCTTCACATTTAAATGGAGCTGGTTTTCAGTTTAGTCAGTGTTTTCTCAACGTTGCTATCCTCCCCACCAGAAAGAAGCAAATTAGTCTCAGAACTAAGACGACCACAACATATTTACATTGTAAAGTGGAAACTTTAAACCCTGCAGTGACCAGTGAAGCTTTACTTGTAAACTCTCCAGGTTTATTCAGGTGAATAATTTTCCCATTTTGTATTTTCTCATTAGCATTAGCCGCCCCAGACATTCATATGACTTTCACTATTAGGAAATACTCTTTTAAAAGGCAAGTGTTCTTAATGAATAATACCCAAAAGATGTAATCATCAAAGGGTAATAAATGTATATATATCATGTAAGATATATATAAACATATATGCATGTGTAATATATGTTAGGGAACCTTTACAAAGAGCTGTAAGAGGTCTAAAAAAAACCATATTCTGTGAATTTATATGAAATCGATGTACAAATAACATCTATAAAGAAATACACAAGAAATTGGTAATGGTTTTCTTCAGTTAGTGGTGGGGTAAGACTGAGAGTCTGGAATGGGAAAGACAGTTATTCGTCTACATTATTTTGTGCTTTTTAACATATAAATGTATTAAACACTTTTTGTTAATAACCAAGAATGTGGTTATTTAAAAAGGTGAAAAAAAGAAAAAGAATATGTCCTGGTTCTTTAAATGTAAAACAAAATCACATTCTAGGACTAATCTTATAAAAAAAATAACCTTTTAATAAGATTATTAAAACAAAGTGTTAATTTATGAAAAGTTCAGCATTCTATTAAATTGCTAACAAAACACTGAATTACAACCCAACAGGTTGCTTCATTGAATTTATTCATCTGCTCCTGGCAAGGACATTCCAAATTTGAACTTAATTAATATTCCTTCTCCTGGTTTCCATAGTTTCTTTTTAAGCATGAGTACCAGCAGAAACTGGCAGTAACTTTACCCATATTCTCAATAATAACCCCCCCCCAGCTGCCAATATGTATGAAAAGGAAAATTTTTTTATACTTAGAAGAGCCTCCCTTTTCATGTCTTTTGTTTAAAAATATGCTGGTAACATTTCTCTCTCCCCCTTTCTTATTTTGTGCATACAGTTTGACACACTTAACTCTTACCCTGCCTTTGGTTCAGACAATGCTCAGCTGAAAAATGAATGCTAAGAGTGGTATTGCCATTTTGGATCTGAACAACAGCTTTCCATTCTACCTTCCCGTAACTGCAAAATTGCAGCAGTCTGTGAAACTGGAGCCTGACAATGAAGTGTTCTGGTGGAAACCACTATCATGGCTTGAAATTTATCCAGGAGCAGAAGATTCCTTTGATTTTACTCTAACACCCAAATGAAGATCTCCTTAGCCACTGTAAACAAAGAAACACGAATTGGTAAGGAACTATGCCTACATGAGTGAATGGCATATAGGTCCACTGAGGTGGGTCGTTTGAGCACAACTAATTCACTGTATTTGCACGATTTCTTTAAGGCTAGCTGTTTTCCTAGAGTCTGAAATGGAAAGAAGCAGTCTTAGACCTAGTCTTGGACCCCTCTTCCTGCCTCATCTCCTCTTGGATCCATGCTCATCCTGGCTGGGCTGATTGTCTTCTGTGAATCACAACGTCTCCAGAAGTATGCTGCCACGCTGCCGCAGCCCATCAAATACTTCTGTGTCCACTTAGTTTTAGTCTAGACTGTCCGGCTTTTTCTGCCACGGTGCTGTTATTTTCCTGATTTTGCTCTTATTTTTCATCTAACTGCTCCATCTCCAGGTATTTGCATGTCCTGCACCGCTGGTGAAGATACTTCTGCTGATCAAATGTGTCTGTTGTGGTTTATAATAAGATGTATAGCCTTATTGATCTGGGAGGAGTTCCATTTTCCCTGGTTTGTGCGAATCAAGTCTGGACCACACACCACATCAGCCAGTGTGGTCCCTGCTCATGCTGCCCTTTGCATTCAGTTCTCATTGGCCATTGGTGTCGATGATACATATGTAGACCCCACCCAAGGGGACACGGGGTTATTGACCTTTCTAGCTACTTCTCTTTGGTCTTACTGACAACCATAGCTATTCCAACAAGTAATCACAGAGCAGTGTGTTCTCATGGCCAATAGAGACCTTGTCCTGTCCACTACTACTCTAACTTTCAGACTCACTGGTCTGTTTTCTCCAGAAAGGGATTATGCATCTGATTCCGATGAGTTTCAGAATAAACTTACAAGCGAAGCACGGCCAGGAATACAATATGCCAAAAAACACGTTTCTAGTTGTATGTTTCTCCAAAAATTTCTCCCTTCTATGATTATGAGTAAAAGGACAAAATAATGGATTAAAAAAAAAAACAATTTATTTACTTAGTTAAGTAATCTCTATACTCAACATGGGGCTTGAACTCACAACTCTAAGATCAAGAGTTGCACACTCCCCCAACTGAGCCAGCCAAGTGCCCTCAAATGCTAGATTTTTAATGTGAAAAAGAGGTGCTTTGTACTGAAATTGCTGTTCTCCCAGAAAAGTCCTAAGGAATAAGTTCAAACACAATTTAAATAAATTAAAAAAGAAATGTGCTGACCCTAAATAGAAAATGCCTATTTAGTATCACTGAAGGACATAAAACCAGATAGAAAATCATACCATCTTTTTGAATGGAAAGAACTTAATATTTTAAAAATACCTAATTCTCCCAAATTAGTATGCCAATATACTGCAGTTTCAAGTAGAATCTCAACAGACATAAAAATTGCCCTCTACTTATATACATACTCCCTTGTCCCATCAGACTTCACTTGAGAAGCATAAGTTCAAAGATAAAATAAGAATTTCAAGATGTCAGCAAAACATCAAAACAAGGTCAGTCCCTTCTGCATGGGCCATGTGCAACTGCAGATTGCACACATACAAAGCTAATCCTGCCATCCTGACCTCCATATTTAAAGTGGAAACTCCTCCCTGCCAAGTCTTCTTTTTCCCTATATCCAGATCTATTTTATCCCCCAAAGCATTTATCACCATCTAATGTATTTTAAAATTTACTTGTTATACTGTTGGAAAAAAATTATATTGGCTTCTGCTGCTAGAATGTAAGCTCAACAACAAATGGGGTTTTTGTTCACTGATATATCCCCTGTGCCTAAAACAGTGCCTAGCATATGGTAGGTATTCAGTAAATATTTGACTTGAATGAAAAAAATAAATCAAGTGCCAACAGGACCTCTATGCCTAGGCTAATAAAACTCTATGAGGTAAAGTTTTGTAGTGATTCCTCATTAGAAATGTGCTTTGTTAAACTTCTGAATTTGGGGCACCCTTCCACAAAGAGCAAAGGAAACACTGCGACCTCTCTATTCACACACTTGTATTGCTGCTCATTCACAGATTTGTTAATTGTGTAAAAGTATCCTTAAAATGGGCCTAAGGAGTCTTTACTGCCTGTCTTGGAATCTGGACCATGGACCAGGTTTGGGTCTGGGCTAGCCTAACGTTTAGGCAACATTATCAACTGGCCAATGAATTCTTACCCACTGGCTCTAAATAAGAAAGGAAAGCCTCACTCTCCAAACTCTTTATGCTGATTAGGTATTTTTGCTCATGTTACAAAGGGCCACATTAATGTTCAATCTATACACTGAAAGTGAAAAATATCAATTTAAGGGTAAGAACAAGTTGAAAAGATTATACCAGTCGAAATCCATGGCTTGATTATTAAGAGTTATTAAGAGTTTAACTCTGAGCAAGATTACTGCAATTTTTCACTTTTTCAGTATTCTGGCTCATTTGTTTTATAAATGATCTAGCTTTGGGGGATTGCTGGATAGTTAGGATACCCAGTAGTAGATAAACGCATTATAATTTGAGATGTACCCTTTGTTTGGGGAAAATTATGCAGGATAAACTCTTCACCAGTTGATCTTGAAGAAACATGTGAGGTCATCAGAAGTCTAAATCCAGATGTTATCATCTAAGCAGCTGATTTTCTCAGAAATGTAACATGGTAGAGTTAAGAGTTACGGGCACCAATGTCTCACTGCCTATGTTCAATTGTTGCTCTATCTTTGCCTACCTAGGTAAATTTGCACTGGATTTTTCCATGCCTTGACTCTTCCATCTATAAAATGATGACAATATTAGTATCTATTCACAGAGTTTTTCTGTAGACTGGGTGTAAAATCATTAAAATAACATCTGGCACAAAGTAATGCTTCATGAGTGTTAGCTATCATCATTAGTTCTGTTTAATAACTGAATGTGATTGGTGTTGGCTAAGCTTGACTCCTGAAACATTGGAAAAATGCTTTCCTATATGTAGATTTAGATAGAGGACTCTCAGTGCTTCTTTGTGGTATTATTAAAATGAACTGACTTGGGCTTTGAGAAATCCACTCTACTGTAACTGACCTTCTAGTCCCTCTCTCAATCATCTTAAAGCAGAAAAATGAAGGGGCCTTGGAATTAGGAGTGGGAGGGGTCAGAAAGAACTTCTTTGGGTCTGGATTTGGAGCATGAAAGTTCTTGGAGAGTTTTTTAATGGGCATTAAATTGGCCTCAACATTTGGGAGCTTGATAGAAACTCCACAGGGTCCCGGATATTGAATTTGGGTCTCATGAACCTGAGAAAAAATCACTGCCAATGGCAGAGTAAATCACTTTTGGAGCTGTTCTTTGGTTATCCCCCAAGCATTCAGTAAAGCTTTATTAACACTACAACTTTAGGTTTGGGGGCGGGGGAATTGAAGGTGTTGGATTGGAATTGCTAGAATTTCAGTATTTTTAAAAAATTGACCTTGTGTAGACTTAGCCAGGAAAGCAGCACACTACACTATCTATCTCTGGTTATACTACGTTGTATATTTCTGTAATGTTTGGAGTATTTATAGTATATACACATTATTTTAGAAATGAGAAAAGACAAAAAATATTACATATACACAGGTCTTAAGCACCTACAAAAGAAATACCATGGTAAGCGTTTTATTTTGAAGTCAGATAATGGTAATTATTGAACATGTAAATGATCCAACCATAGGAAGTCATCTATATACTTCCCAATTTAAACTTTCTAAAGGACTGACTTTGATGGGGAGGGAGGGGAAGAGGTGTCATTCCTTTTGAGTCTATCCAATATACCTATACACTAAAACACTAAGAAAGCTTTTTTTTTTTTTTTGTCTAAAGTAAAATACAAAAACTGAACAACTACAAAATCATCAAATAATATTATTATTCAGATTTCAAAATCATTCCCCTATTTCAAAGCCAACAGAATTTTTAAATTCTGCTAGAACTTCCAGTATTTCTGAAAAAATACAGATTAAAAAGTTTAAATTTTTTATATGATCTTAACCAAGTTCTCCTCATGAGAGAACAGATATTCTTCTAGCACTCTTTCTCTCTAAACCTATTTTGCTAAGGTATATGATATTATACATTATCATGTAAACCAATGTTAGCGTTCACCGGGATACGGAAGCTAAGAATCTTGGAATTGCCTTTGATTCCTTCTCTTCCTTGTCCTCCACATCCAATAAGCAATAGATAGGTCCTATTGGTTTACTCTTCCAAGCGTTTCCCGAATTCATCACCTCCTCTTCATTTCTGTGCTACCCCTTAGTTCAGGCCTTTACCTTCCAGATTAAAGCAGTAACCATGCTTCTGCTCTCTTCTCCCCTCTCATCCACTGCATACATTCCTATCAGTCATCTTTTAAGAGAGGTTCATGTCATTCACCTGCTTAATCATCAATGGTTGGTTTGTCATCTTCATGATAAAGCATAAACAACAAGCATAACATTTAAGATTCTTAATAAGCTAATTCTGACCCAAGTATTCCACCTTTACTTTCCTTTTTTGATAGATTACACAGTTGGAATTCTATTCAGTCTTGCCATTCAATGAATATACCAGAGACTCATGTGCTACATACTCTTGAGTGAGATACTTCCATCTGGAATGCCCTACCTCCTGCCCCATATCCTGACATATCCTTGCTTTTTAAAGCCCAACTGAAATGTAACCTTCTTTAGGGAAATCTTTTTAGAGGTAATAAAACAAAGTAGTTAAAACATTGGCTCTGGAAGCTTGTGGGTACCATTTGAATTCTGACTCTATCACTTTTTGGATATATATAACCTTAGTCAAGTCATCAAACTTCTCTGTGCCTCAGTTCCCTCATTTGTAAAGTGGGGATAATAACAGTACCCACCTTGCAGCATGAGAATTAAGTGAAATAATTAAGTGACTTAGTAGGTATTTAATAAATGGTAATTTGAGTAGTTTTAATTACCTACCTCACCTCCATCTGCCCACAAATTTGAAAACAGTTTCTCTGAGATTTTGTAGCACCTGGTTCCATGCTACTATTACCGTACTTATTATAGAGCACTATGGTTAGTTGCATACATTCTCTCATTACACTAGATTCTTGAGGGCAGGATCTTATTAATATCCTTAACTTCTAATGCAATACCTAGCAAAAATAGAATTTCAATGTTTATTAAATGAAGAATGAATGAATGAAGTGATGCTTCAGGGGATTGGAAACTCCTTTAAAAAGCTCATAGAAATCAGTGAGATGGCACCTGGGTGGCTCTGTGGGTTAAGCCACTACCTTCAGTTCAGGTCATGATCTAGGGTCTTGGGATCAAGTCCCGCTTTGGGCTCTATGCTTGGTAGGGAGCATGCTTCCCTCTCTCTCTCTCTCTCGGTCTCTCTGCCTACTTATGATCTCTCTGTGTCAAATAAATAAAATCTTAAAAAAAAAAAAAAAAGAAATCCGTGAAAATGGAAAACAATCCTAAGTATCTCTTCTCCCCACTTTACAATATTTGCACAAGGTTACAAAGCCAAGATGTGCATCTGCCATTTGTTTGATCAAGAGCCTTAACTTTTAATCATTGGTCATTGCATCCTGGTAGCTTAGGGCTCTCTCATATTCTCAGCTGGGCTCAGAGGTGGCTTGTTGAGCTAATCTATTTCTGACATCACTATAAGCTCTTAATAGAATGCCTGCATCTTCTTGGATTCAGAATCAAAGAGTTTTGGTAATCATAGAGACCTAACAAGGAAACTGAGAGTTGAGTAATTTGTCCATGCACAGACTCCTATTTCACATGAAGTTCATTATAACATGTATTAAATTCATCCCAGATACTGACCCTTTTCTCATATAGTCTGTCTTACTAAAACATATACATATTTTGGCCTATAAAATGACAAATGTATGATCCCTTTCCCTCTGAGCTTTATTAGTAAAGATATCCTATTGGTATCAAATTTGCATTCACACAGTTTCTCTGAGGTATCCTTATCTTTAATTAGTAACTACTCACAGTGGGAAAAAGAAGAACATATGACATGGGCTTCAAATTTAATTTTCAAAATTAAAGTGCCGTGTTTTGGCATAAACACTTTAACCATTCTCAATGTGACTTTTCTCACTACAGTAAAAGAAAACACACCAAAAAATAATTTTTTCTGAGTGATTAAATTATGAGTAATTTTTATTTAAAATTTTTACATGTTTTCTGTAATGACCACTTTCATTCCCCTTTGTCCTAAAGCCAAAGCTTTGGTGGCTGAATGGGGTGAGGAAGCCCTCCAGAGTGGGAGAGAAACCCAGTATGCACTGTTGGAGCTCAAGTGGAGTGAGAAGGATGTTACACAGGAAAGGGAGTGTATGTGTATAAATTAAAAAAAAAAAAAGTGTGTATAAACAAAACCCCCTAGCACTGTCCACTGATAGTGAGTAGTGACAGTGACATCTCAGTCATCAAAAACACATCTCACACACAAATCATGGTTTCTAGATACCAATTCCCACTAAATGGTAGAGAAATTGCTGATTCTAGGGCTGGGGTGAGGTAAGTACAAGATGAGTTTGGGAATCCCATGTGCCTGAGGAAGTGCTTTAAAAAATGATGGCAACATATCAAAAGAGCATAGGAGCCAACATGAAGGGGCTTGCACTGGCTAAATGTGGGACAATTTGAGATTCAAAGGAAGTAACAGATAATAATCCACTGACTGGAAAATCATGAATTCATACTGGTATCAATAAATTGAAAATTTGATTAGCAGGATATATACACAGCTTCAACTAATTCTCCCAAAAAATACTTACAAAGAAAAAAACCCAGTAACTTCATAGTGGAAAAGCCTGATACATAAACAAGTGATCAAAATAAACATCAACAGAAATGGGGCAAAATGAAATTATGCACTATCTAACAGAATGCAATGAGAACACAGAATTGCTTCTATAATATCCTGCTAAAGAAGCACAGTTAGAATCTAACCAAAAGTAAACAGGCAAATCCAAATTTAAAGACATTTTGCAAAACAACTGGCCTATAATCTTACAAAAGTCAAGGGTAGCAGAAGTCAAGGAGAGACTGAGGAACTGTTAGAGTAAAAGAAACAAGAGATAATGCAGCCTAAGGCAACATGTGATTTTGAACTATATCTTCATACATTAGTGGGACAATTAATGAAAATTAAATAGGGTCTGAGGGAGAAATATGTGTTAATTTCCTAATTTTGATGGGTGTATTATGGTTATATTGAAAATTTTCTTTTTGGAAATATAAAAGTACTGTAGGGTGATAGGGCATCATGACAGCAACTTAATCTCAAAGTGGAAAAATTTTATTTGTACAGTATTTACAACCTTTCTGTAAGCTTGAGATTATTTCAAAATTTTTTTCTTTAGAAAGCAGAATGCAGAAAACTAATCAATAGATTATTCTTAAAGAGCTGATAATGTAATTCAATGAGCTATATAACTCCAAAAACATAATTATAATGAAATTTCTCCAATTCCTGTGTCCACTGTGCACATACAGGTTCACCAAAACTGTCTTAGTTTTATGTCATTAATTGACCCAGAAATTTTTCACATGACTTTCACAATCTTATTTAAATGGACATACACACATACAAACACACATTCTTCCTATCAGTTAGGATAGTGATATGTTCATAGGTGCTGTTCAGTAGAGAGAAACTATGTGAGTTCTGTTTTTAAAATCAAATAAAAATGTAGATATTATTATAAAAATAACTTCTCCCCCTGGTGGCAAAAAATGAAAGTACATTTTACTGGAGAATCCTAATATAGAGGCACTTAGTATTATTCCTTATCAAGTATTTTCACATATTTTAATGTGAATCCTCTAAACAGCACACAGCATTTGCAAACAATACACTTAGAGGTAGTGTCACAGTTCTCCTTAGGTCAGCACTGTTCAGATTCCGTTTAGATAATATTCTCTACATCAAAAAGCTGCAGATTTGATAGAATTTCCACTACAAAATACCAGAGTTCAAAGGAACCAAATTTACCCACAATATAAAAGATTAAAATGATAGGCAGGTAAAAAGGGATGGTCTCACTTAAAGGCACCTGCCTGTTTAAGATTACAGGGGTTATCAAGAAGGCTTCCTACCTCTCCAAGTTTAATCTAAAAAATTTTACAGTCCACCATTGGAGGTTAATTCCTTGGGAGTTGGTTCCATCCAATCTTCAGACTTAGCGTATTAATATGAAGATACTCTGGAAGGGATAAGACATTTTCCTTCATTTAAGACTGCTAATAGTGAAAATAAAAGGAAGTCATTCGTCTGAGCTATAAATAAATGAAACTTAACTTACTCACTGCAGATTCCTAGCCCTATTCTTAACCCTCCACACTTCTTCCTATTAAGTCACCTATTAAGTCACTGATAATTCTGTTTTACTGACCTTCTCATGATTATAAAGTAATTTAAGTGGTTTTTCAAAGTAAACTTAATTCCAGTTTCAGACTTTTAAATTAAAAGTGGCTCAGTTGGATACTGTTTCTTCAACATAGTAATATAAATATTAGTATCTTGACTAAAATGAATTATTGACAATTTTAATACATGTTGCACAGTACATATTAATATAGAAAAATACGTTATCAGCAGCATAATGTTGACCATGTTCTAATCCATTCCACCTGCTCAAATATTAGCGCAAATAATTATATATTTGTAATGCATCACTGCTGTCTAGCACAAATCTATGCTTTCTGAATAAATGACTTTCCTCTGAGGTTATTTGGTGTTTGGAGTATGATGTGATATATTCATATTTAAATTGGCTTTGTATGGTGAGGCAGACTGCAACCATCTAAGACACTTATAAAATGAACAAGTATGGTTAATTACTTTTCCCTCCCCTCAAAAGTGATATTTATCACAAGAACTGAAGTTTATGTTACCACCCAAATAAAAGTGTTAAAGTATACAGGGCCAAGTTTAAAAATATCAACCTTGTTAAGCCCAGGGTTATCAGCCTAACTGCTCCAAATCACCAGTTAGAATTCTTACACTGTTATGTGTAAGGTTTCTTTCCCATATACACTTGAGGAGTTGTTTCTCCCCTAAATTTGGAAAGAGAAAGGACTTATCAGTGGTAAGAGTAAAAGAGTTAAGGCAATTTTTAAAAGATTAAGCATGCAATTTTTGATTACATGAAAATACCTACCTATTGCTAAGACAGAGTACGTTTTCCCTGTATTTTCACTCCAGCATTAGTCACTTAAAAACTACGAAACACATTAAATAATTAACAGAATTGGCAAACCTATAACATTAAAGTAGTCTTGTTTTTGAAGGTAAAAATATTGATTTCCTCATATCTTCCAAGGTAGAGTTGTCATTTACTCCTATGTTATAAAATATGAAACAAAATATCTGGGCTCTTCCTTCTGTAAAAATTCGTAAGCAGACCTAGTACTATAATTATGTAAAATAATATTAAAAAGAACTTTTTGGTTGAAATATTTCTACTAAATATAAACTTAATATTAAATTAAAATTTCATGACCACTTATAAAATTTTAAAAACCAAATTTAAAAAGTATGATCACACACTGGGCACATTAAAAAAACCAATAGTAAATTAGCTACTGATCCTGTGTACTAACTTCATAGTCTAAACACTACAGTGAACCAAACATTGGATGAGAAGAGGATTAGATTAAAAAAAAATTAATAAGGCTATCAAAACTAAGAGCCTATTTAAATGTTAAACAAGAAGAGTGTACAGAACATAGAGTGAGAAAGACTTAGGTTTCAATCTGAGCCTTTTATTAGCTATAGACCTTGAGTAGGTCTACTTAACATTATTGTGCCTCAGATGTTTCATCTGTCAAATGGAGGTAATAGTACCCAACTCCTAAGGCTGCTTTGGAATCTAATGAGATCATGTATACAAATGGTTAGCATAGTACATGGAACCTGACTAGATAAATGTAACTATCATTATTTTTATTATGCATCAAAATTTTAAAATTGCTGTTTTTACTTTAGGCAGAATTATTTACTCTAACAACATAGACTGGTCTTTTCCTCCAAAGTACACAATATATTTCAGGTCCAATTTTCTCAGGCAGAAGGGAGTACTACAGGAACTGAATATAGTTAAGCTAATTTCACTTGGATAAAAGCATAAAGTACTTTTGATGTTAAATTCTCCAAAAGAAATCATAAGAATTCAGTACACTTCTAGGAAACATCTCACACTTCTGAGTCAATGAGTTAATATATGGGTAATACACACCATAATTTTGTATTAAAAAAAATTAAATTCCCAGAAGTGAGCTTTTTAAGTCAATGACAAATTATGCCCTAAGTGAACCTTGCTTATTCTCATATGTTCAAGCATGCCTTAGCCACTACCTTATAAACATGACAACCTTAAAAGGCTTTGTGGCATTTCAGGAATCAAAATCTCTTTATCCAGATACTAGTAACCATTCATCATCACAGATGAAAAAAAGGCATTTTAAGGAAGCAGTAAATTCTCCACTTTGAGTCGGTCTGATAATTCAATTATTTCATGGTAAGTCAGAAGGCTGATATTCAGATAGTGAAATATTTTAAACTATAGAGGAAAGAAAATAATTTAAATGTATCAAAACAGCTCTTATTTAAAAAGGGAAGGTGCTAGATGCTCAAAAAGAGGCTAAATACTTGAAGTAGTCAACTATCTAAAGGTCCATCCAAGCATCATTTAATAATTCTTCATAAGGGCTATTCATCTACTCTGGTTGACTGTCATTTTCAGTATCATAACATACACACTAGACTTCTTAAACTTGTGTTCTGTATTTCACTTTCTGTACCATTTTATGCAAACAGAATATACTCAAGTTGAAGAAATATAATTTGCAGTGTTTTGGTGCATATTTGCAACTTCCAAACATTACCTAAATGTTGCCTTTTAGCTCATGTGGAACTGTAGAAAACTGTAAAGATCTTCCTTATTCAATGTTGGCTAAAGTTAATAATACACAAAGTTCTGATACTGCTACCTAAAATTTTACCATGTGCACATGAAAAACATCTTACTTATTGATCATCTCTTTTGAGTCATAAATTGTGGATATAATTTTGTAGTGGCCACAAATATAAAAAATACTTTAAAAACTGGAATACAAAGAATGCAAGGAATGCATAAGGGTTTATAAAAAAACCCATTTTTTTCTTAGAGAAAGATAATCAGTTTAGGTTAAATTTCTAATCTTAGCTATAAAATACTTTTCTGCTAAAAAAGGAAGTGAGAAGACCTATGCTATAAAAAATAAGGAACATCTTAAAAACTTGAATAGAAATAATTTATAAAATTAAGTACAGATATCCTAAAGATGTAAAAATGGAGTGAAATAAAAAAACAACTGCAGGGAATTTGTTTATTAAAGCATTAATGTTAACACTTCTAAGTATTCACTTACGAGTTTTCTTTGTCACTGCCTTGGTCAATGGACATAATGGAAAATATTGCACAAAACTCAAGCATGGAAATAATAATTAACAAAATATCTTTGCAACATGTATAGGCTTTACATTTTAAAAATTAATCCAAACAAAATAATTTGAAGCACTTCTCCGATTCGGAAGTCTTAAAATGTTTCTCATGTTTTATTTAAGTTTTTTTTTAGTTTTGTTTTTGTTTTTTTTTACAAATTGACACTGTGTACAAAGATTTCAAATGGCCAGTAAAACTACTGCTTTAAAATTGTTGGCTTTAAGTAACAGAGGTATAATTTGAATTCACATCAGAGCTTTCTAAAATGGCAATAGTACAAGCATATGACTTTTTCTAGTATCCAAAATCTGTTCTGGCTTCCCTTGGCTAAGGAATAGAAAACTAGACAGCCTTCTAAAACTGCCACGATTTCCTGAAATGCTTTGATAAAAGTTGGCATACTTTGTTTCTCTTCCTTACCTTGGTAACACTGGGCTAAACAGAAATTGAAGAATATTCAGTCAATAGTAATTTAAACAGTAACTAGTGCTGTACCTGGAAGTTTTGGTAAAATTGATGACCATTCAGAAACATAGTCTTAATAGAAAAGTAGTTTGTCAAAATTAGGCCAAAAATCTTCTTAAAGGGAAAAAAAATGCCAAGAATGAGCTGAACATTAAAGTTTATCTGTTCCTAGATGATTATGAAAAACACAAAGGAAGCTGAAACACTACATATAGATAAGAATGAATTCTTACAGAGCAAGTTTATAGAAATTGTAGAGTAATAGCCTTTCTACATTTCCACTTGATGTTTAAAATTTTATAAGTGATTTATTATGTCACCACATTAAGCCAATCCAATCAATTCCAATCAGTAAGAACTGCTTCAGAAATACCTTGAAAAAGATAATGACAGAAACTATAGATTTGAAAAGCAACCAATTTTTACAAAGCTCATCTCCAGATGTAGAATATGTAACGCTATCAATTCCTGGTTCTCCTTAAAATAGATTACTTATGTTAGCCATCCCATCAAATTCCAGTTTAGCATTAAGAAAGAAATCTTAAAGGACTGTACTGTTGCTAAACACTGTCGATATTTCTCATATTCACCATTTAGACTATACCTCATTTTATTTCCCTTATAATATTAAAATAATGAATAAATAGGGTCCTTCAGTTAAGGTCCTCCACCTTATCTTAAGTGAAATATAAAATAAGGCAGACTTATTAATTTCTTGCTAGCATTGGCTTAAAATCCGTTTACAAAATAAGAAATAGTAAACTTTAAGGTGTTTTTTTTTTTTTTTTACCCAGAAAGCAGATGTATCCTGATCCACACCTAGTATCTACATAAAGCATTTCATCATTTTAGTTTAGTCTGTAACAGTTTTCTTGGAATATTATTATACCTCAGAAAAAAATCCAATTAACCAACTACAGAAATTATGTTCAATTACTAACCTTTTGAAAGAGGCAAAAGTTCAATAGGAAAACCTAAAATAACTTGTTTAACAATTACCAAGTGCTGAAAAGGTCATTAAAAATTGGTAAATAATAAATGCAGTTTTGTTGTATTTTACCATTAATGCAAAATAGGATGGTGAAACTTCCCAATAGAATGTGTTAAAGAATATCAACTGGAACACTGATAACATCACATTTGTCTTCTGACACCAACATTTTCCAGGATGAAAACAGTGACATGTAGTTTCACAGAATATGAAATTTAGAATCTGAAATTTGTAAGTTCAAGAACAGAATTAAAACTCAACTTAAGGGGAAAAAACAAAATATGGCCAGTAGTGTCCAAATTTCAAATAAAATCTCAAGGGTAAGTATGGCTGCTGTTTCTCCAAACAGTCATTTTTCCATAAAATGTTGGCTGTGTCATAAGAAGTCTCCTGTGCTTTCTATCAACCAAGGCCTGCTGAAGTACAACACGTTTCCCTTGCATATTCAACCTCAGCTGAAATGTCGAGCAAGGCGGGCAGATCTATAGTCAGCACGAAGTTGTACAAAGGAGTGAAGAATGTTCTTGTCCAGATTAGCAAGTTGTTCTCCTGAGCAGACTTGCTTTAAATTATCTGGGGCAACTACCAGAAGATTGCAAAGTGCATGCAGAGTATCAAAAAGCTGTAATACCAGTGGAATCTGAATTGAAATAAGAGAAGAAAAAAATAACATTGACACAAAACAATTTTTAGTTTTATAATTATTTTATAAATTTTTCTCATTTACATACTGTTAAGACTTACTAACGTGGGAGGATTCAATATTAAAAACTATAAAAACTCCTGAAATTGTTAAAACCTAAATATTTTAGACATTAAATAAACTTGGTATAATCTTTTTGAAAAGATCCATGCCAATTTCCTTCAACAGTTGTCATTTATACTTCTATGGATTAGAATTAGTTACCATTAATATAGCACTTTTCTTAAATAATTTAAGCCTTAAGGAAAACTGATTTCACAGAGATGTACATGAAGAAAGAACTTATTTTCCTGATGTGTGATATATACACAGCATTGGTTATGGAAGTCACAAATGTCATTTGGACTGTTGAACTGAAATATGGCCTTGTCTAAAATACAGCACAGAGCAAAAATGTGTTAAGACTGAAAATATGATTAGAACATTACTCTTTCAATTAGGAAATGTTAGATCTGTCTCACTACAGTATCAACAAGTTTTAAACTTTTCAGTAGTGATTACAAGTCAGCATGCATTTTTAATGGTCTGACTTATGTTCTTGAGCCTATTTACAAACTTATGTTCTTGAGCCCATTTATAAAATTTACAAGTTTTATATTTGTGAATACATACCTTGAAGTCTTTGGCACACTTCCTATATTCAGCTACATCACAAATTGCTAACATGCCACCCCCACAACTGTACGAATATTGTTGAAGATGCTCATAAATAAGTCGATGAAAACGTACTCCAAGTTCCATCAAAACTGTATCCACATTCTTCCCATCCATGGAATTTTTAATCTTTTCCACTTGCTTTCTTACATAAGCACAGACTTTAACACAGGCCTGTAAAATTTTTTCTACACTTATTACATAGAAATGTGTATCAGCTTAGCTAATAAGAAAATACATACAGTGTCTCATTTAATCTCTAAGTATAAAAGAAAATACTTAAAGCGCAGTAAGACACATCAATGAAAATGTTAATGAAAATATTATATATAGATCTTCTTACTAGTATACTGAATTATTTTACTCACATTAGTATATTGAATCAAAACATTGTTTTCATCCTCTGGCTTAAAATCTGTTTTCTTTTGTTCTGCAGTCAAGATATGCTTCATCTGTCCAATCATACAATTTAATGTCCTAAAGAATTAAGAACACCATGCATTTTATCCATTTATTTTAAATTTCCTTTAATTTATATTATTTATACTAAATTAAATTATTTAACTTCAGAGCACCATAAAATTATTTACTATCGGTAGACTTTAGATTTAAAAAAAAATAAATTCTAGGCCTTGCTAGAAATGAACTCTTGGTTTTATTAGCTTCCTGCTCTTGCCCAATACTTTAATTATGGTAGTCTTAAAGATGTGAGAAACCTGTCACTAACTTACTTCCTTAACAACCATATATAGAGGGGCACCTAGGTGGCTCAGTTGTTAAGTGTCTGCCTTTAGCTCAGGGCATGATTCCAGGGTTCTGGGATCGAGCTCCATATTGAGCTGGCTCCCTGCTCAGTGGGAAGCCTGCTTCTCCCTTTCTCACTCCTGCTTGTGTTCCCTCTCTCGTATCTCTCTCTGTCAAATAAATAAATAAAATCTTAAAAAAAAAAAAAAAACCAAACCACCATATATAGAGACTGGTTAGGAAGAGGGGACGATAGAGGATTTAAGACAAATGGCCAACGTTTGGAAGAATTGGTGAGAAGAATAGGAGTTTCACAGTCTAAGGATAAGCAGGAAGCTGAACAAATGGTACTAACGATTCAGTGGGGAAATGAGAACATGGGTTTACAACAGCACCGATAACGTTCAAGTTATGTGTTACTATCCCAACAGCGGTCAGCCATCTAGTTATGGGAATAAAAGAGACTGCACTGATCCAAAACCTTGGATCTGCAATAAGATAGGTAAGGTTAATGGAAACAGATTTTATGGTAATTATAAGGGACTAATTTAAGAGATGGACCAAACAACCAAAGCATAAAAATAAAGAAAGAAAAGGATAGTAGATTGGCAAAAGATAAATATATTAAGGGCTGGAGTTTCTGATGAGGTCAGAAAGCAGGTTATGGAGTTGGAAGAACAGGAGATTGTGAGCAACGAGTGGGATATTCAAGTTTGAGGTTTTTGTTACCAATGATAATGAGATCTAGTAGGATATGAAATTAAGTAGCTAAAGTAAAGATGATCAAGAAAGTGAATGGGTCATACATATGGAAGTAGAAGTAACCTAAAATTTAAGGTTAAAAGAAAAACTGTAAGCCAGATGCCCAAACCCTCAATAAATGCAGGAGACTAACATAAATGATTGAGAGACACAGCAATAAGAGAAGATGATGTGAGTTTTAAAAGCAAGGGGGTTCTGACCTAACACCTATAGATGGATACTGGTCTGAAAATATCAGAAGGTAACAGATGAATGCTCTGCTCACCTCTTGGCCCCATGGTACATGGGTAAAATATGAGAAGTTCACATTCATGAGACCACTACAGAATACTGTGCCTTCAATTCATCAACTAGTGCAAAGACTCTGAGATTAAGGCTCATACAGAAAAATATTAAGAAGACGCCAAGAAAATACATCTTTCCTGTATCTCTGAAATTTTAACATATCTAACCTCCCCATGTCCCTAGCATACACCAAATGCTTGAAGTGGTAACTATCATCATTAATATATGCCTACCACATCATCTCGAGAAAAGAGACCCACTGCTCTATAATATTAATAAGGTGATTAACTACAAAAAAAGTTACAAAAAATGTTTGAATACAGAATATGTATTCACTTAATGAAATTTACAGAAAATTAAAGCATTTCAGATAATAAGCCTGAAAATTCTAAATGAAAATAAAATCCTCTATGTTACATACCATTTTTAAGGAGTTTGGACAGAGAGAGGGAAAGAGGAGGAGGAGGAGGAGAAAGTGGTGGCCTATAAAAATGGTTTTCAATTCAATCTAGTTTAAAAGCATACCTAAACATACTGAAAAACATTTTCAGGATGCATTTGTAATGGTATTCTTACAATTTAAAAAACGTAAGAGAAAAAGGGGGCTACTAGCTGGCTCAGTTGGTGGAGCATATGACTCTTGGTCTTAGGGTTGTGAGTTTGAGCCCCACGTTGGGTGTGGACTTTAAAATAACATCTTAAAGGAATGCCTGGGTGGCTCAGTCAGTTAAACACATGACTCTTGATTTTAGTTCAAGTCATGAACTCAGAGTCATGGGATTGAGCCCTGTGTCTGGCTCTATGCTGAGCAGGGAGTCTGCTTGAGATTCTCTTTCCCCCAGAGCTCTCTTTTCTCTAAAATCAATAAATAAATCTTTTTTAAAAATCTTAAAGAAATTAATTAAAAATAAACATAAAAAACATAAAAGGTAAAACTAACAACTTACCTATCAATGCCATTATCCAATTTCGTCTCCATTTGTTCAATAATTTCTTTTTTCTTCTGAAGGCATTCAGATAACTTAGGAGAAGAGCTATTAAATGTTTAAAGGGAAAAAAAAATCATATTAGCAGCCTTATAAAAGTTTTTCATATGCACATGTCTATTGTTATAAACATTTATAAATACACATGTTTTGTTTTAATTTGTTCACAAATCCAAGAAGCACGTTACATAGTAATTGCTATGCCCAATTTAATACTAGGAAATTAAGTAGTATTACTATGCCTAACAGTCACACTAGGAAAAATTAACCAGTTATATGAGAAGGAAGAGGAAGGTTTAGATTTGTTACTTTCATGTAAGAGAAGATATCCCTTAAGAATATAAATATATGTGATTTTGAAATTTTGGGATTATTTGGTTCCTTTTTAATTAAATATCTAGATTAACAGTAAAACAAAAATGAACAAACCCCAAAGGCTATTACCAGAGTCTTAAGAATATAATAATTATACTAATTAAAATTTGGAAACTAATAGCCAATCCAGTTGTATTTAGCTTTCCTATATTATGAAAACAAATTTGACAATCACATTTGCCTTCTGAATGCCATCTAAATGTCAAAAACCACCTAAACTATTAAGGAATATGCAACCCTAATAGTCATGTGAATTTTGCACCAAAAGGCATTACAGCTCTTAAAATAGTACATTTCCTTTTAAAGTGTGATTCAGGGATCACAAGTTATCTTTATCTTTGAGATTGTTTATGAACTCATTTCTTGGGATATCAATGTGTACAATAAAATGTTTAAAATTTTATCTTTTGGGGTACTTGGGTGACTCAGTTGGTTGGGCAACTGCCTTCGGCTCAAGTCATACTCCTAGAGTCCCAGGATAGAGTCCTGAGTTGGGACTCCCTGCTCAGTGGGGAGTCTGCTTCTCCCTCTAACCCTTCCCCTTCTTGTGCTCTCTCTCTCTCATTCTCTCTCTAATAAATAAAATAAACAAATAAAATAAAATTTTATCTTTTACATTTTTCCTCTTCTTAAAAAATATTTTTCCTCTTTAATAATAGTACACATACAAATTTTATAAGGCATGTTCATGTGCGTATACTCTACAATATTTAATCCTCACATACTTTAGAAGTTCACATAAACTGATAGGAAGATATAAACCAAATCTTATTTAATGCCTTATTAAAATCTGTCCAATTAATCTTATGAAATTTTTGCTGTGTACCTGTATACATATAGCATTATAATTGTCACTGAAATACCAAGAAAAATCAATTTGACTAACCTTATTAGTGGCATAAGGTGATCATTAAACTGCTTGTCAAAAAGATGAAAAATAGTATTGGCCTGTTGCACAACATCCAAAAAATAGAGATTTGCATTCCTAGAATCTGAAGAGGGAATTCCTAAAATTGGAAGGCATGTACGTGTTAGAATCATACTTGAAGAAATTCATCTTGGCAACAGAAAAAAGAACGTGGCATAATAAATAAAAGTAAATCCTATTTTAATAAATCAGCAATGATTTTTGTGGAAAGAAGAATAAAATTAAGCTCAATAACTTAATGAAGTGAATCTAAAATTTTTACATGAAAAATTTCACCATCTACCCCGTCTTCATTATTTGCTGAGATAAACCGAAAAATCAATAAATGAATCATCTTGAACTGTATCTTCTCCTTTCCTTTCTCATTCTCAAGTCTAGTGGTTCCATATTAGCCATGCATACATTTCCACCATTTTTCTTTTAATAAGTCCTCATTATCTCTGGTAACAGTTAAAATAATTTTTTATTAGTTTCTTGGGTTCAAATCACTCTTCCCTGCTATGTATTGTTGCCAGAGTAACATACTTAAAGTTACACATTTTACTCATCTTGCTCTCCATTATTTCCTCAAAAATATTCAAAGTTTCCTCACTGCCTACAAAATAAATTCTTCATTTTCAGCAGGATACTCAGCCGACTCAATATGCTAACTCCAAAAGAAAGCTGACCTCTCCAGACTTCAGTTTCCTCTTTTTTGTAAAAGAGCAATAGATAAATTCTAAGGTCCATTCTAACCTTAGATGTTTATGTTTCTAGCTAAAATTAAAAGGCATAGTGGGTTTGGGAAAATATTCACATATGAGAAAATGAAATTAATAACTACAATTCTTTATAGGATGATGATTTTTTTCAAAGTTTTAAAAGTGAAAACAAAGATATTTCATTTTCCCATAAAAGTCAAAATCACCAACTGATAAGAAAATTAAAGGCTCCAACAAAAACTTACAAGGGAAAATCCTTACTATTAACAAAAGATATTAAAATTAAGGTAGTTATTTATATATGTTTTTAACCACTAAAGTTTTTAAAGGAGTATTCAATGTTATGCAGAAGAACAGGTACAACCATATATACCAACAGCAGTGTAAATTAGTGTAAAAAAACACTTTTGGAAAATTCTATATGTATAGAAATTTTTAAAAATTGGTAATACACCTTGTGTTGTTTTTTTTCCCCCCATTTTTTAAAAGTAAACCCTAGCCTCTATATGGGGCTCAAACTCATAACCTAGAGATCAAGAGTTGCATGCTCTACAAAACTGAGCCAGCCACCTCCAGTAACACACTTTGATCTGCTAACTTCACCTCTGGGATTTCATACAGAGAAAATAATTCAAAATAAGGAAAACACTTTAAGCTCTACAATGTTCACTGCAGCATTATTTATATTGCCAAACTGCTGAAAAAAATCCAATATGTCTAGTAATAGGAGATAGTTAACTTCATTTAACTTTATAATATATATATATACATACACACACACACACACACACACACACACATGACAAAATTTTGAACTATCATTAGAAATAACAGTAATTGCTAATTAAATGGCTACATGGAAGAAAACTTACAAATTATGAGACATTTTCATCCTACCAGTAAATTTTCTAAGCCTTTCCAAATCGTGAATATAGTTACTAAAATGAAGATATTAGATTTCCATATGAGCTAAATAACCATATGGATTCAAATTATTGTTACTTTTTTCATTATCTCTTTCAATTTTCTTAGTATCTTTGAGGTATTATTATCCCAATACAAACTGCCACATTAAGTCATTTGCAAATGGCAAATGTTAAACACCTGAAGTCAAGAGTCCGCTATAATTGGGGTGCCTGGCTGGCTCAGTTAGAAAAGCATGTGACTCTTGATCTTGGGGGTCATGAGTTTGAGCCCCACACTGGGTATTGAGATTACTTAAGAAAATAAATAAACTTAAAAAAAAAAAGTCCACTGTAATAAGTTTAAAAAAGAAGCAGGATAAAAATGCTTCACAAGTTTACTGAATTATGGGTAATTTTGCTTCAGTGTTAAAAAAAACTTTTTAAAAGGATGTGATATACAATCAACAAACATTTTTGAGCATCTACTATTTGCTAAGGACTAGATAATAATGGTGAATAAGGCAGATAAAATTCCTAGCAAGGGGCACCTGGGTGGCTCAGTGGATTGGGCCTCTGCCTTTGGCTCAGGTCATGTTCTCGGGGTCCTGGGATCGAGTCCTGCCTCGGGCTCTCTGCTCGGCGGGGAGCCTGCTTCCCTCTCTCTCTCTGTGCCTGCCTCTCTGTCTACTTGTGATCTCTGTCTGTCAAATAAATAAATAAAAGCCTTAAAAAAAAAAAAAAGATTCCTATCCAGAAGAGCATATATGCTGTTCTCTTAAAATACTTTCTCCAAATACTCCATTTAACTCTTTTACACCATTCAGCTCTCTGGTTCATACATCTCCTTGGAGAGGCATTATCTAACCCACCTCTCTAAAAAAGTCCTTTGCTCCTGAATTCCTCCTCCCACCTCCCCAACACTTCTCACTATCTTTTACTCAGTTTTTTCTTCATTGCACTTTCTAGTCATTTATCTATCTTATCTAAGAATGAAAGCTCCATGAGTACAGAAGTAGGCACTTAAAAGGTATGTGTTAATGAATGAATTCTGGTAAATGGAGGCAGACATCAACAGATGAAAATTTCATTGTGATAAGTGTTATGAAAAACACTAATTGAGTGATGAAATAATGAGTAACTAGGCTGAGACTAGAGGGTTATCTTAGTTAGGGTAATCCACAAAACCCTCTTTAAGAAGATGATATCTTAGTTGAGATTAGAGGTTGAAATGTTGGGCATGAGAAGACCTAAAGGAAAAGGAATTGGGAAATAGGGGGAAAGCCTGAATCAGGGGGGAAAAAAAAAAAAAAAGAATGAGGGCCAGAGGGGCTGATGGCTAAGGTAGTGAGAAGAAGTACAATATGAGAAGTGGATGTACACATAAGAAGATGACAGATCAAAAGCCATGTTTTTGTAAAGTTTGTTATTCTTTTCCCCCTAAAAGTACCAGTAAATTCCTAAAGGGTCTTAAACAAAGAAATAATAATCAAACTGACTGTTAACATGGAGTCAGTCATGTGGAGAAGTGAGAAGACACAGAAAGACCAGGTAGGAGTGGATAAAGATGATGGTATTTAAATTAGGGTGGTATCCGTAAAACTTGAGAAAAGTAGATGAATTCAAGTTATTTCTGAAGTATACTGATAGAATTTGCTGATAGACTGGCTATCAGGATTGATGAAAAGGAAGAATTATGGCAACTCCAATGTTTGGGGCCTGCGCAACTAGTAAATAGTAATGCTTTTTAAGGACATGGGGAAGAATGAGAGTGGACCAGGTTTAAATGGAAGACGAGAGAGTTTCAGTAGGGATATGTTAAATTTGAGATGCACACCGAACAGGTGGAAAGTTCAAGGAGGAAACTGAACTAATGTGGCTGGAATTTAGGAAAGAAATCATTATTATCCTATTAATACCAGTAAACCCAAAAGACGAAAAGCAAAGGAAAAATTTTAATATGAATCTATTACTTTCCAGGCTTATTTTGGAATATTTTCCTTTCTAAACTTCACATTACTCAATTGTTTCAACCAGAACTGTTTTCACCTTCAGTTCTGCTCCTCTGATATTTTATAACTTAAGCATTGTACCTCATTCTGTATACACACACTATAGTGACTTATGTAGCTTACCCTGTCCGCTTGATGTAAGTAATGTGAGAGAACTGTGTCTTTGTGTAACTTTCTGCACCTGACAAGTTCTTGCATTACAGATGCTCAAAAAGCATTATTCATTGCATTGAACTGAATTTGACACATATATAGTGTTGAATATATACAACACATTATGTGTATAGTTAAGCATGATCAAAGAATTTAACACAAAGTATAATACAAATAAATATACTTACCAGCAAGTCCTGTTTCCAAAGCATAATCAATATGTTCAATACATAAAAATTCCACAAGAATGGTAAAAATTCTAAAGGCATTCCTTGGTAAATCAGAAGGATCAGAGAGCTTCAAAAACAAAAACCAAATACATCACTCCTCCAGTCTTTTTAAAAAGTGCTTTTTTTTTTTTTTAAAGCAATCAACTTTGTATAAGATATAGCCAGTATTCAGGTATCAAAACAATTACTTATGCCTCTTCCTCTCCACTCCCAATGCCTTGCTCACATACACTGACACATAGTTACAATGCTCCATATTTACATACAATTCTCCTGGCTTACATCAATGTTTTTCTCACCTGGGTTGCAATCCATTAGTGGATTGTGACAACAAAGAAAGAGGGAAGCAATGAGATAATCAACCGGAAATAAAGTACAAGGTACATATTAAAGCCAATATAGTTTTATGAAATAAATACACACAAAAACATCATATACATACACATACATGTAACAAATGTCCACTGACTGCTATGTAAAATCCATTTCTTGTGGGTTGTTGTCAAAGAAGTTTCAGAGTCACCAACTTTAAAAAAAGCTACTCTAGCAAAACTCAGAATAAAAAGGATACTTTATTCTATTGAGGGGTAGGAATAGGGAAATCAGTAACAAATGCACTATAAAATATGACAGGTTCAAAGCCCAGTTTCATCACCCCTAAGATATAACTTAACCCCCAAAAGGCCTTAATTTCTTCATCTGTAAGGTGGAAATTATGTTAACATTACTTACATCCTAGTCCTGAGGTGAGAATAAAAATATAAAAATCCACGTAAGTATTTTAAGCACAAATGGTACACAGTAAACTTAATAACAATAAAATGTTCATTTTTTCTGTTATACTGCTGATTATTAACTACTCAGAAAAATTATCAGTAATTAGAGTGAGAAAACTATCTCTCTTTTAAAAAGTTAGAAAACTACCTCTCAAAATCTTATTATTGCTTCCTATATTATTTATCAACTGATTGTTGCCTCTGTAATTCATTTACCTTTAAAGACCCAATTTAGGTCTTTAAATTTGGTATTACCCAAAATTCCCTTACTGACCTTAATACCACCTCAAAATTTACTCTTCACTAGTCGCTCTACCACTATCCTCACCTCCCTTTTTTGCTCAGTCATGCTCAACAGATGCTCTTAACAAGCAATAAAGAATAAATTTTCCACCCGCCTATATACATTCATATATCCATGCATAATCAATAGAAGAGGTAGACAGAAAATTGATAGGCAAAGAGAAGATGTAAACCACTGTGTCAATCAACGACCTGAGATTTATAGAATACTCCATCTAACAACATCAGGATATACATTTACAAAGTTGGATCATATCCTGGTTTAGAAAACAAGTCTCAACAAATTTAAAATGGATTCACATCATACAAAGTACATCCTCTAACCATAACAGGATCAAATTTGAACAAATAACAGAAAAAACTAAAAAATACCCCAATAGCTGACAACTAAAACACTTCTAAATCACTCATGGGAGTATTTTGAACTAAATGAAAATAAACACAACATATCAAAATCTGAGGTATACAGCTAAAGCTTACCTTAGAGGGAAATTTATAAGGCTAAATGTTTATATTGGAGAAGGAAAAACTGTCTCAAATCAATAACCTTAATTTCCACCTTAAAAAACTAAACAAAGAAGGGCAAATGAAATCCAAGTAAGCAGCAGAAAAGTAACAGAGTGGAAATTGTTAAAATGCAAAATGAATAATCAGTGACACCAAAAGCTGAATCTTTGGGAAAATCAATAAAACTAATAAACCAGACTGATCAGGAAAAAAGATACAAATTGCTGATATCAAGAATGACGAGGTGACATCACTATAGATTTTTCTGATATTAAAAGGGTAATAAGGAAGTATCATGAACAACTTAATCCCAACACATTCAAACATTTATGTGAAATATACAAATCCTTAAAGACAAACTACCAAAGCTCAATTAAAAAGAAATAGGTAACTTAAATAGTTCTAAATCTATTTTAAAAATTGGATTTGTAGTTAAAAACTCTCACAAAGAAAACTGCAGGCCCAAATGACTTCACTCATAAATCCTACCAAACATTTAAGGAATAAATAATACCAATTTTAAACAAATTCTTCCAGAAAATTGAAGAGGAAGAACTATCTTCCAACTCATTCTACAAGGCCAACATTGCCCTGACAACCAAAACTAGACAAAGACATAGTGTGAAAAAATATATGTGTAAGTCAATATCCCTCATAAACACAAACACAAAAACTCTAAACAAAAAAATTCAGCAAACCTAATCCAAAAATATATACATAGGATAATACATGATGACCAAGAGGGTTTATCAAAGGAATGAAAGGTTACCATTTGGAAATCAATGTAACTCAGCACATTAACAGAATAAAAAGAAAGCATGTGACAAAATCCAATAACTAATCTTATAAAAACTTGGAAAACTAAAAATAAAAGAATTCCCTCAATCTGATAAAGAAAACCTATGATTAATGTCATACTTAATGGTGAAAGACTCAATGCTTTATTCTTAAGATCAAGAATAATATAAGGTATTTGCTCTCATTACTTCCACTCATCGTTGTAATGGAGGTTCTGAGCAATGCAATAATGCAAGAGAACAATATAACAGGTTTCTATACCAGAAAGGAACAAGTAAAACTGCCTTATTGGCAGAAAACATGACAGTCTATTTAGTAAATCCTGTGCAACATACACATACACACACACACACACACAGGCTATTAGAACTAATACATAAGTTTGGTTAGGTGTAAAGTCAACAAACAAAAATCAATTGTTTTTCTCTACACTAATAATAGAGTATCCAAAATATAAATTAAAAAAATACCACTCACATTAAAATAGCACTAAAAATTACAAAACTCTGGTAAGGAAAATTAAAGAAAACTTAAATAAATTAACAGATATACTTTGTTCGTAGTGTATCTAAAAACTCAGTATTACTAAGATGTCACTTCTCCACAAATCCAACCATAGATTCAATGCCATCAAAATCCCAAACTTTTTTCCCCCAGAGACTGAAAAACTGATTATAAGACCAATGAGAATACAAAATAATTTATAAGAAAATATTAGAGGATGGACACTACCTGATTCGAGACTTACTAGTTACAATGATCAAGACAGTGTAGTATTGGCACAAAGAAAATAGTTAAGTGGAATGGAATAGAGTCCAGAAACAGATCCACATACAAACTGTCAAGCAGTTTTTGACTAAGGTTCTAACGTAACTTAGTGGAAAAAGGACCATCTTTCCAATAACACTTAAAACAACTGGAGAGCTAAATGCAAAAAAACCCCTGAACTTTGATCCATACATCATGGGACATGTATAAGTTAACTCAAAACTAATTACAGAACTAAATATAAAACCTTAAACTATAAAACTACTAGAAGAAAACATAATAGGATATCTTTGTGACCATGGTTTAGGCAAAGATTTCTTTCATACAAAATACCATCCATAACAGAAAAGTGTAAAATTGGATTTCACTAAAATTAAGAACTTCTAGTCTTTGGATGCAAGGGTGGTTCAACATTCACAAATCAATCAGTGTGATAGAACAAATCAAAAAGAGAAGAGAGAAGAACCACATGGTCCTCTCAACTGATGCAGAAAAAGCATTTGACAAAATACAGCATCTGTTCCTGATTAAAACTCTTCAAAGTATAGGGATACAGAGAACATTCCTAAACTTCATAAAATCTACCTATGAAAAACCCACAGCAAATATCATTCTCAATAGGGAAAAGCTGACAGCCTTCCCTTTGAGATGAGGAACACAACAAAGATGCCCACTCTCGCCACTGTCATTCAACATAGTACTAGAAGTCCTAGCAACAGCAATCAGACAACAAAAAGAAATAAAAGGTATTCATATTGGCAAAGAAGTCAGACTCTCTCTCTTTGTAGATGACATGATACTTTTTTTTTTAAGATCTTATTTATTTATTTGAGAAAGAGCACGAGAGAGCAGAAGATCAGAGGGAGAAGCTGACTCCCTGCTGAGCTAGGAGCCCAATGCGGGACTTGATCCTGGTACTCCAGGATCATGACCTGAGCCAAAGGCAGTTGCCCAACCAACTGAGCCACCCAGGCACTCTGACAAGATACTTTATATGGAAAACCCAAAAGACTCTACCCCCAAACTACTAGAACTCATACAGCAATTCAATAATGTGGCAGGATACAAAATCAATGTATAGAAATCAGCTGCTTTCTTACACACTAACAATGAAAATATAGAAAGGGAAATTAGAGAACTGATTCCACTGATTATAGCACCAAGAACCATAAGATACCTGGGAATAAACCTAACTAAAGAGGCAAAGGATTTGTACTTGAGGAACTACAGAACACTCCAGGAAGAAATTGAAGAAGACACAAAAAGATGGAAAAGCATTCCACGCTCATGGATCAGAAGAGTAAACATTGTTAAAATGTCTATACTGCCTAGAGCAATCTATACTTTCAATGCCATCCCGATCAAAATTCCACTGGCATTTTTCAAAGTGTTGGAACAAACAATCCTAAAATTTGTATGGAACCTGAAAAGACCCTGAATCGCTAAGGAAATGTTGAAAAAGAAAAACAAAACTTGGGGCATCATGTTGCCTGATTTCGAGCTTTACTACAAAGCTGTGATCACCAAGACAGCATGGTACTGGCACAAAAACAGACACATACATCTGGGCAGAGAGCCCAGATATGGACCTGCAACTCTATGGTCAAATAATCTTCAATAAAGGAGGAAAAAATATACAGTGGAAAAAAGACAGTGACTTCAATAAATAGTGCTGGGAAAATCGAAAAACTACATATATAAGAATGAAACTTGACCATCTTCCTACACCATATACAAAGATAAACTCAAAATGGATAAAAGACCTCAATGTGAGGCAGGAATCTATCAAAATCCTAGAGGAGAACATAGTATACAAAGGAGTATACTAAGTAATACCCCTTTGACATCAGCCACAGCAACTTCTTTCAAGACATGTCTCCAAAAGCAAAGGAAACAAAACTGAAAATTAACTTTTGGGACTTCATCAAGATCAAAAGCTTCTGCACAGCAAAGGAAATAGTCAACAAAATAAAGAGGCAACCCAATGAATGGGAGAAGATATTCATAAATGACACTACAGACAGAGGGCTGATATCCAAGATCTATAAAGAACTCCTCAAACACAACACTCAAAAAAAAAAAAAAACAGATAATCATGTCGAAAAATGGGCAGAAGACATGAACAGAAACTTCTCCAAAGAAGACATACAAATGGCTAACAGACACATGAAAAAATGTTCTTCATCATTAGCCATCAGGGAGATTCAAATCAAAACCACACTGAGATACCTTACCTCAGTCAGAATGTCCAAAATTAACAAGACATTAAACAAGTGCTGGAGAGGATGTGGAGAAAGGGGAACCCTCTTACACTTTTGGTAGGAATGCAAGTTGGTGCAGGCACTTTGGAAAACAGTGTGGAGACTCCTTAAGAAATTAAAAATAGGGATGCCTGGGTGGCTCAGTGGGTTAAGCCTCTGCCTTTGGCTCAGATCATGACCTCAGGGTCCTGGGACAGAGCTCCACATTGGGCTCTCTGCTCCGCGGGGACCCTGCTACCCACTCTCTCTCTCTGCCTGCCTCTCTGCCTACTTGTAATCTTTCTCTCTCTCTCTGTCTCTATGTCAAATAAATAAATAAAATCTAAAAAAAAAAAATTAAAAATAGAGGTAACCTATGACCCGGCAATTGCACTACCGGGTACTTAAAAATAGAGGTAACCTATGATCCGGCAATTGCACTACCGGGTATTTAACCCAAAGATACAGATGTGAAAAGAAGGGCCATATGTATCCCAATGTTCATAGCAGCAATGGTCACAATTGCTAAACTGTGGAAAGAGCCAAGATGCCTTCAATAGATGAATGGATAAAGAAGGTAAAGTCCATATATATGATGAAGGCCTAAGTATTAGGCCTCCATCGGAAAGGATGAATACCCAACTTTTCTATCAACATGGATGGGACTGGAGGACATTATGCTGAGTGAAATAAGTCAAGCAGAGAAAGTCAATTATCATATGGTTTCACTTACCTGTGGAGCATAAGGATTAATATGGAGGCTATTAGGAGAAGGAAAGAAAAAGTGAATTGGGGGAAATCAGAGTGGGATTGAGATGAGAGACTGTGGACTCTGAGAAACAAACTGAGGGTTTTGTTTGTGGGGAGGGGAGGGGGAGAGGGATTAGTTGAGCCTGGTGGTGGGTATTAAGGAGAGCACGTATTGCATGGAACACTGGGTGTGTGGTGCTTAAACAATGAATCATGGAATACTGAAAAGATAAAATAAAATAGAACTTCTAGTCTTTGAAAACACTGTTAAAAGATGAAAAAGACAAGTCACAGACTGAAAGAAAACATTTGCTTATCATCTATCTGATAAATGAATATGTCATTTATTATCTACGAATATATCATTTATTATATCTATGCATATAGAACTCTCAAAGGATAACAAGAAAATAACTTAATTTTTTAAATGCACAAAATACACAAAATACACCAAAGAATATGTACAAATAGTAAATAAACACATGAAAAGATACTCAATTAGTCATTAGGAAAATGCAAACTAAAACTAAGATATTACTACACCATTAGGCTATCTAAAATTAAAAAGACTGATCATATCAAATGTTGGAGATCATGGGGAGCAAATGAAACTTTCACACACTGATGGTGGGAATATCAAAAGAAGCAACAACCTTGGAAAACAGTTTGGGAGTTCCTTTAAAAGAAATACCATATGACTCAGCCATATTGCTACTAAGTATATACCCAAGGGAAATGAAAGCATATGTCTGCATAAAGACATATCCCTGAATGTTCACAGCAACTTCATTCATAATAGTCAAACACTGAAATCAATCTAGATGTCTATCAATAAGTAAGGAGATATACTGTAGTATATTCATGAAAGGAAATAAGACTCAGCAACAGAAAGGAGTATACTAAGTAACATATACAACACAGATAAATTTCTAAAAAAATCATGCTGAGTGAAGAAACCAGAAACACATGTACATATTATAACATAGTATTCACAAAAAATTCTAGAAAATTAATGAACCTCTTAAAGATATCCTATTTAGCTTTTAAGACTCAGTCCTCAAATGTCACCCTCCTTTTGAAAACAAATCTACAGTGACATAAAGCAGATCAGTGGTTCTCTGAGGAAAGAAATGAAGGAAGAAAAGGGGTTTATAAAAGGACAAAAGGAAACTTTTTGGGGTGATGGATCTGTCCATTATCTTGGCTGAAATTAAAGCTTCAGAAATGTAGACGTAACTTATCAAAGTTATCATATTGTGCAGTTTAAATAAATGTAGTTTACTAAATGTCAAAGGTATCTCAAAGTTATTAAAAAAAAAAAAGGAAAAAAAGCACCAATCTGTGTATTACACTGCCCTTTTTAAATAATCCTTTAAAGCTTGCATCATCATCATCTACAAGGTGAGATCTAAATTTTCAAGCATGGTATGCAAAAAGTCTATTTATCTTTTCAACCTCCTTTCTCATTACTCTCCCATGTATATTTTTATTTCAAGCATTTTATGCTGCACAGCTGATCTTTGCATACTACTTTTTACATGAACTATTCTCTCCAAGAATCACCTTCTTGAAGATAACTTATGTAGCTTTAAGACTCAGGCCTAAAATGTTCCCTTCTTTTTGAAACCTTTTCAAATAAATACTCTTCCTCAATTCTTTAACCAGGCAGAGCTGGTTGCATTGTCTTTGGTTCCAGCAAGGTGTACCTATTTTGCACTGATCATTTATATGTCTCCCTTCTTTCTCTACAGTATGCAAAAGTAATATATATGTCTTATTTTTACAAACTCAATGTCTAACATATCAGCTGCTACAAAGTAAACATGTGTTTCTTGGATCAGATTGCATTGAACTTCCAACTGAATTTCCATCTTTTAATTTCCAGACAAAAGGTCATGATACAGAGCTAGTTACTATGATGCAAACAATATAATGTTGACAGCTTTAGGTTCAATAATCTTTAGAAATATTTTAACATTATTTCCAGCATTCAGAAAACTAGAGACAGTAATTTACCAAATACACCCATCATCCACCTAGATGTGTTGTATATTAACATTTTTCCAAATGTACTTCAGATTTTTTTCTTTTTGCGGGGGAGGGAGGAAGGGAAGTCCTACATATGAATAAAGTCCCTTAGGTACTCCTCCCTCATGGCAAACACTACCCTGTATCTATCATGTTTTTGCTTGTGCACATCCCTAAACAATATGAGGTATTCTTCTACTTTTTAAATAACTTTATATAGTGGTATTGTACTGAATATATCTTTCCCCCATCTTGTTCTTTTCTCTCAACACTGTATTTTTGAGATATATGATACATATAACTCTAGTTTAGTCATTTAAATTGTTCTATAGCTTTCTAGTGTATGAACAATGTCAATTTATCAATTCTCTTTTCGAGGCACACAATTTGCTTCTGATTTTTCACCATGATAAACAATGCTGCCATGATGTTAGACATGGTATATAGACCCATGAGTTTCTCTAAGGAATTCTCAAGTTACTATCCAAACTATACCAATTTTTACTTCCACTGGTAGCATAAGAAAATTTCTATTGCTCCTCATCCTTACCAACACTTAGTATCATCAGACTTAATTTTTGCAGACTGAATGAGAATAAGATAGTCATTTTCCCATTTTAAGTTTCATCTTCCTATTAGTGAGACTGAATATCTTCCTGGTAATTTACATTTTCTGTATTTGTTTACATGTGTTTATCAAAACTTCTTTCAAAATAACTTGCATATATTATCTCCTCTTTGTAGGTAAGGAATCTGAGCTTTAAAGACATTAGGTAATTGGCCACAAGAAGTGGTTGAGCCAGCTTTTGCGTTCTCTGGCTGATTCCAGAGACCTCACTCTTGGCTACCACATATAATGGACTCAGATGATAGTTACTTTATGTACTGAGAACCCCGACGGGCATTTAATAGTCTTTGTTTTCTATTTATTTATATTTAAATGAGTAATTTATACTGATTTACTGTCCATCAATATAAAATATAGCCCATATATATCAATACAAATAAAAAAATTAAGACTACCTCAACTCTCCATTCTATTGCTTAAGAAGTATGTATCTCAGTTTCTTCATCTGTAAAATGGAATAAAAACCTCACAAGGTTGTTACAATGATGAATTGAGCTATTGGATATCTAAAGAGCATTGGGACATAGCATATGCTGTACAATTATTTCCCACTATTTGTTTTACATAATCTTCTGCTAGTAATATTGGTTACAATACCTTCTCACAGGCTGTGACTTATCTGTTTCCTTTGTTAAAGTGTGTTTGTTGGACAGAAATTCTAAATTTTAATGGAGTCAACTTTTCCTTTGCTATCTGGGTTCTTAAAACACCCTTCTTTCCCTAATGCTCTCTTTCTTTATGAGATGGCTCTAAATCTGCCTTTCATATCTTGATTTAATATCGCTTATAGAAGAAAAATTTGTATATTCAACTTTAAAGTTATATTAAAATATGCTTCTAAATAATTTTAAAATAATTCTGTTCTCCAAAACAAACCCTCTATCATTTTTTATTACAAAAAATAGTTATTCCTAACCAGAGAGCACATTTATATATTATAAACAAGGCAAAGATTAAAAAACACAACCATGTAAATAAAATAAATTTATAACTACTCTTACCCTATGACATCTTTCAAAGGCTTGTTTGGTTTCTTGTAAAAGATTAACCACCACTTCTTGAGATAGGAAAGTTTCCCCATGAGTATCGATACTTGGCCCCAGTGGTAAGTTGGTACGTTGTCTAATTTTCTCTTTCAAATCCTGAATACTAATGCATCATAACAACAAATGAAAAGAGAACACTTTACACAGATTTCAAGTACTCTTCAACTTAGTATACATCATCAGAAAAAAATGGACTAATTGCCAGACCTAGAAGTTCTAATTCCAATAATTAGTTCTACAAAGTAAAATAAGCCTTCATCTTTTAATCTTTTTAAAAAAATATTTTATTTATTTATTTGACAGAGAGAGACACAGTGAGAGAAGGAACACAGCAGGGGGAGTTGGAAAGAGAGAAGCAGGCTTCCCGCCAAGCAGGAAGCCTGATGCGGGCTTGATCCCTGGATTTTGAGATCATGACCTAAGCTGAAGGCAGCCGCTTAACGACCGAGCCACCCAGGCGCCTCAAGCCTTAATCTCTAAACAGAAAATTATCTTCTGAAAAATGAGTATATTTGGAGTTATGACCCTTAAATTCTCTCTCTGCTCTATAATTCTGACTCAACAGCCAAAAGTTTCTTGTTTGGTTTCCTTATAAAGTGGACTATTCCAAATAAGTTAATATAACTAACGGTCCTGCTTAAAATAAACTTTAAAATTTCATGTTTTTTAAATACATTTAGTCATTTGAGCATATTGCACATTTCTTTATCATTATTAAAAAACAAGATATATTAAACATAATTTAGCTTTTCTTAGTGACTGAGGGTTACTTTGAACATTTACTATATGGTGGTATCTCTAGAAGATTGGATTTCTTTTGCTCCTAGAATACCTAGCTCTAGACCACTATGAATTTTTTTTTTTTTTTTTTAAAGATTTTATTTTTTTGAAGCCTGGGTGTCTCAGTTAAGCATCTGCCTTCAGCTCAGGTCATGATCCCAGGGTCCTGTGAATGAGCCCCGCATCAGGCTCCCTGCTCAGCAGAGAGCCTGCTTCTCTCTTTACCTCTGATCCTTTCCCTGCTTATGCTCTTTCTCTCGCTCTCAAAATCTTTTAAAAACAAATAAATAAAGATTTTTTTCTTTTTTAAGTAATCTCTACACCCAACATGGGACTTGAACTTAGAATCCTGAGGTCAAGAGATGCATGCTCCACTGACTGAGCCAGCCAGGCACCCCAAACTATTACTTTTTTTTTTTTTTTTAATTCTCATGGTTGTTCTTTAGTTTATCTCTTCCCTTACTTGCTGCTGCCTTTCAGATGTCACTTCTTACTCCTAATTATAACCACTCCCTGATCATGATTTAGTATATGACCAACTGGGAAACAAGAAACTGATTTGAGTGTACTCTATATTCTAATTATATGGGTCTGCTTAAGTCATTCTGCTTCATTCCAGAATCAAATGGGTTGAGATCTGGATAAGAGGTACCACTAATCCTATAGCAAATCATTTTTTTGTAGTATGTGAATAATTACAGGTTTCAAGATATTAATTTTATCCCCAGATCATCAAAAAGCTCAAGGTATCTAAACTGTAAACTATTTGCTGTTTTTTCCCCCACACCTGCAACAACAGAAACAACGTATTTCCTAGTTAATAACCTGGAATAATTCACTCAATCTGGGGGGGAAAAAAGGAGACTATAGAACTCTTTATAGTGCTGGTATTCTGCTTTACATTTTAATTATATTATGTTGCATTTCAACACGTGGCTCAAGAGACAGGATTTGATCAATGGTGTAAATGAGCTGAGTTAAAGGAGTTCTTCACAGAAAACTCACTGACTGTTAATATTTGACAACTTTGTCCAAATATAATAAAGTTCTTAAAATCTTTAGCTTTAACTACAACATTTAACAAAAACACTTACCCTCCTGTGCCAATGGATCTCTTCTGATGGTTTTTTGAGTCATAATAGCGCTGTAGGATCATAGCACTTCTGCTTTTCAAATATCCAGTCTCCACCTCAATATAGTTCTCCAAATAGGAAATGAAAATGGATTTGATAAGCTTAGACAAGAAAGTCTGTTTATCAGTACCTAAGTTAAACTCCATCAACTTGCTGGAAAGATTTGTGGTTCTTTTCATGGAAAAGGGGGAAAAAAAGATTAATGTATATTTTAGGTATAGTGACAATACTAAGGAATATATATTTTTACAATGTGATTTTAATAACATGTTAAACCACCATTTCTTAAACCTTGAAAGGCACTTAGGATACAAAGAGCAGCTGCACAGGGCTATATGTAATGCAGAAAGGGTATTACAAACAACACTGCAGTTTAGAAAACTGACTACAGATAATTTTGCTTCTCGGAGAGGAAACTGAGGCAACCAACCAGTCTAGAAATGGCAACAGTGGCAGAATGACTTCAATATGTTCTAATGCCATTCCTGATATGGTATCTACGTCAGAATACTGAGAGATCTACTTTCTTTCATTCTCTTTTTTCTTTTTCCATGTAGACTTTCCTCTAATTTTTTTGTTTCACATTATTAAAGACAGGCTCACGATAAAAGTTTTCAAATAAATACTTGGGATGGACTTCCTGACTATGATTAATTTTGAAAACCTTCCTCTCAAAATGATAACACTGATGAACAGCAAAAGGACTGGGGGGAAAACTCCACAAGAAGCTTCTGATACAGTATTTCCAAATATTACACTTTCGATTACAAAGCCCAAGGTAAATTTTTATATATACTTACGGCTGAAACTGTCATTTGCTAAGAATTTGTGACTTTCTCAATTTCTAACGTTTTAAATGCCAGATAAATGTAATTATACTATCTCTTAGAGAAAAAAGAATGAAAGAACAGTGAACTAGCTTACAATTAAAACCAGAAACAAAATTTTTGAGTCTTAACGTAAAAAAAAAGTTAAAGTACATGACTATACAGCATAATATCCAATTCCTTAAGTTAACAAGCTAAAAATACTGCTCTTTGTACAATAGTAGTCTATATAACTAAGATTTAATGCTAAAAGGTATACTGCTATCTGACAATCTATTACTCAAAAATTCCTGAATACTTCATTTTCTATTAAAAAAAAAAAAAGGAAAGGAAATCTGAGCTGCTACTATTTTCCCATTTTCTAGCAATTAAAAGTATACCTTGTATATAAATCATAGAGATTTTTGAGATACTGTTCTGCATCAGACTTCCTGCATTCTTCTAACTGGTCTTTCACAAAAGTCTGGAAAAAAAAAAGTCAACATTTTGTCATGTAAGTAAATACATTTTTCTCTAAAATTATTCTACATTCTTTAATTGCTCTGATTAAAATACAATGGTAAAGGCAATGCATGGAAAATATACCAATATAAAAAAAATAAGGTTTTTAATTTTTAATGCTTCTCATATTTACATGTTCATCTATAGCCCTCTTGGGAATAAGTATTAAGAATTTCAAAATATCTTTTCTTTTGAAACTGGCCCATCTTGCCTCATAAAGTACATTTAAAAAGCAAAACCTGAGGTTATATTGATATAGTCAATTCCTTAAAAGCAGTATTTCCCAAACTGTGGCCTGGATATAACCCTAGTGTTCCTTGAGACATTAACAGATACTACTCTAAAATTGGGAAATGCTGTACTTTACACTCCTGTTTCCAGAGAATTACAATACACATTAGTACTTTCAAAGCATATGAAAAGTCCTGAATTATGTTTCAAAAAAAAACACATCAGTGTTGCTTAATCCATTAGTAAACACAGTTTGGGAAACGTTGCTTTAATGTATAATGCTATGGGAGTCAGGTTTGTAAATTAAATTACTGTGTTTTTTCTTTTAATATTAGTACATATTATAAAAAAAAATTCTACAGATTGCACTTGCAATTTTTACTCAACTTCACATATGCCATCTATTGGTCAAAGTGAGCACCGAATAAAAATTAAAATCTGAGGCTACCCCTCTATCCCCTCTATAACCTGTTACAACTACTACTGCTATTGGAATAAATTTCAAACGTGCTCTGATGATGCTTAGTGATTATGATTAGTACCTTTTTTCTTGATGAACAGTATTTTTTTAAAAAAGCATGATATTGTCATTCCTTTCCCCTTCACTGAATAAACAGATTATTATCCCAAAGGGCATTATATGAATAAACTAAATTTAAAAAAACTTTAAAAACAGAGGAAAAAAATTCACATATTGCTTTAAGAACCATTTAGTTGATGTTTAAAATTACCTGCAGTTTGATTTCAAATACATTTTGAATAAGTTTAGCCAGTACTGTTTCTGGATTACTAAAGATATCTCCAACTTGTTTGTTCACCCGTTGACAGAGTATTGCTGCATCTTCAAATATATCATTTCTCAAGTAAGCACCCTAAATAGAGCCATTTTACATAGTGAATATATAGTTTTTAAATGGTTCTAAAAATACAGATTAGCATAAAATAAAATAAAATCCAATAAAGTGTACTATTATGTTACCTCTTGGCACTGCTTTATATAAACATCAACACAGTGGGAATAACCCTATGAAGAAGAAAGAAATACATTATCACAGTTCTGGTTTAACTATAATAATAATCATAATAGTAATAATCTCAATAAAAGAATTATTATATGCAATAAAGCTATGTCTATGTCCTAATGAATCACCAATAGTAATAGTTATTGGACTTAAGTAAAATTAAATGTAGAAAACTAATAACATAGTATCTTCTCTCAGTTGCTTCCTTTGAAATTGATCACCTGGTTCATATCCTTATAGCACTTTAGAATGAAAGAACACTGAGATAAGATTTCTGTAAAGTCTTTTGCCCTATGATCACCTAGCCATCTCCTTCAACTCTAAAACATGTTGTGTGCATGCACCCACACACCGATTCACAATCTTGAAAAAGGGTTTACATACGTACATACGTATACCTTGTATGTATGTACATGTATACTTATGTATGTACTTCCTTCTTTACTCTCTTGGGTTCAAAGCATTTGTGTTCCCCTACAAGAATTTGAACAGAGCTGTACTCAACTGGCCTTCTGGAAATTTACTTTTAAAACTGAATCTATTTTAGCAGAACATATTTAAACAAATAATTTGTCATATTAAGCTCTCTATAATGATTTTTATTCATTAACAATTCATACATTAAAAACAAGTAAGCAATGCAAAGTATACTATTGTTTAAAGAGCCATTCTCAATACTCATACAGGTATTTTACTTAAATGAAAAGTCTAAAAAATTACTTCTATTTCCCTACTTAGATACAAATATAAAGTTTTTTATATATATTTTTGTATGTATTTATTCTTTTCTTTTAGATTTTATTTAGTTAGTTAACATACGTCATATTATTAGTTTCAGTGGTAGAATTTAGTGATTCATCACTTACATATAACACCAAGTAATCATTACAAGTGCCCTCCTTAATGCCTGTCACCCATTTACCCCATCTCTCTCCACCTCCCCTACAGTAACCCTGTAATCCTTATAGTCATGAGTTTCTTGGGGTGCCTGGGTGGCTCAGTCCGTTAAGCGTTCTGCCTTCGGCTCAGGTCATAATCCCTGGGTCCTGGGATCAAGCCTGATGTTGTGCTTCCTGCTGAGCAGCGAGCCTGCTTCTCCCTCTTCCCCTGCTTGTACATTCTCTCTCTATCAAATAAATAAAATCTTAAAAAAAAAATAAAAATTCCTTACGGTTTGCCTGCCTCTCTGTTTTTATCTTGTTTTTCCTTCCCTTCCCCATGTTCACCTGTTTTGTTCCTTAAATTCCACATATGAGTGAAATCATATGCTATTTGTCTTTTTCTGCTTGACTTATTTTGCTTAGCATAATACCCTCTAGTTCCATCCACATCACTGAAAATGGCAAGATTTAATTCTTTTTGATGGCTTAGTAATATTCATACATACACACACACACACACACCCACACACACACACCCTCATCTTCTTTATTCATCAGTTGATGAAAACTGGGCTCTTTCCATATTTTGGCTACTGCGGACATTGTTGCTATCAACCTTGAGGTGCATGGGCCCCTCTGAATCAGTGTTTTTGTATTCTTCGGGTAAATACCTAGAAGTGCAATTGCTCATTCATAGGGTAGTTCTAGTTTTAACTCTTTGAGAAATCTCTGTACTGTTTCCAGAGTGGCTGCACCAGTGCATTCCCACTAACGGTGTCCCTTTCTCTATATCCTCACCAACATCTTGTTTCCTGACTTAATTTTAGCCATTCTGACTGTTGTGAGGCGGTATCTCATTGTGGTTTTGATGCTGATGTCCCTGATGCTCAGTGATGTGGAGCATTTTTCATGTGTCCACTAGCCATTTGTACGTTTTCTCTGGAGAAATGTCTTCTGCCCATTTCTTGACTGGATTTTTGTTTTCTTTCAGTGTTGAGTTTGATAAGTTCTTTAAAGATTTTGGACACTAACCCTTTATCAGGTATGTCATTTGCAAATATCTTCTCCTATTCCATACATTGCCTTTTAGTTTTATTGATTGTTTCCTTTGCTGTGCAGAAGCTTTTTATCTGGATGAAGTCCCAATCATTTTTGCTTTTATTTCCCATGCCTCTACAGCCTCTACAGAAATGTTTAGTAAGAAGTTGCTGTGTCTAAAGTCAAAGAGGTTGCTGCCATGTTCTCCTCTAGGATTTTGATGGATTCCTGTCTCACATTTAGGTCTTTGAGTCATTCTGAATTCGTGTATGGTGCAAGAAAATGATCCAGTTTCATTCTTCTGCATTTGCTGTCCAATTTTCCCAATACCATTTGTTGAAGAGAATGTCTTTTTTCCATTGGATATTCTTTCCTGTTTTGTTGAAGATTAGTTGACCATAGAGTTGTACGTCCATTTCTGGGTTCTCTATTCTGTTCCATTGATCTCTGTGTCCATTTTTGTGTTGGTACCACACTGTCTTGAAGATTGCAGCTTTGTAATACAGCTTGAAGTCCAGAATTGTGATGCCACCAGCTTTGGTTTTCTTTTTCAACATTCCTTTGGCTATTCAGGGTCTTTCCTGGTTCCATACAAATTTTAGGATTGTTTGTTCCAGCTTTGTGAAAAATGATGGTGTTATTTTGACAGGGATTGCACTGAATGCACAGATTCCTTTGGATAGTACAGACATTGTAACAATGCTTATTCTTCTAATCCATGAGCATGGAATGTTTTTCCATTTCCTTGTGTCTTCCTCAATTTCTTTCATAAGTGTTCTACAGTTTTCAGAGTACAGATCTTTTACCTCTGTGGTTAGATTTTTCCTAGGTATCTTATGGTTCTTGGTACAACTGTAAGTGGGATTGATTCCTTGATTTCTCTTTTTGCTGCTTCAATATCGGTGCACAGAAATGCAACAGACTTCTTTGTGGTTTTATTACCTGTGACACCGCTGAATTTCTGTATCAGCTGCAGCAGTTTTCTATGGAGTATCATATCATCTGCAAAGCATGAGCTTGAATTCTTTGGTAATTCGGACGCCTTTTCTTTTTGTTGTCTGACTGTGGAGGCTAGAACTTCCAGTACTATGTTCAACAATAGTGGTTAAGAGTGCACATCTCTGTCATGTTCCTGACCTTAGAGAAAAAGTTCTCAGTTTTTCCCCACTGAGTATGACAGTAGCTGTGGGTATTTTATATATGGGCTTTATTATGTTTAGGTATGTTCCATCTATTCCTACTTTCTTAAGGATTTTTGTCAAGAAAAGATACTGTATTTTGTCAAATGCTTTTTCTCCATCTATTGAAAATATCATACGGTACTTATCCTTTCTTTCATATTAATGCAGTGTATCACACTGATTGATTTGTAGATATTGAACACCCCTGCAGCCCAGGAATAAATCCCACTTGGTTATAGTGAATAATCCTTCTGATGTACTACCGAATTCAATTAGATAGTATCATTCTGCATCCACATTCTGTATCCACATTCACCAGGACTGTATATTGGTCTGTAATTCCCCTTTTTAGTGGGTTCTTTTAAAACCTTCTGGTTTTTGGATCAAGGTAATGCTGGCCTCAAGAACAGATCTGGAAGTTTTCATTTCATTTCTATTTTCTGGAACAGTTTCAGAAAAACAGCTAGTAATTCTTCTTTAAATGTTTGAGAGAATTCTCCAAGGAAGCCATCTGGCCCTGGACTCGTCTGTTGGGAGATTTTTTACTACTGATTCAATTTTTTTTGCCGGTTATGGGTGTGTTCAGGTTTTCAATTTCTTCGTGTTTTAGTTTTGGTGGTTTATTTGTTTCTAGGAATTTATATGTTGGCATATAATTGCTCATAATATTCTCTTATAATTGTATTTCTGCAGTGTTCCTCTTTCATTTATGATTTTATTTATTTGGGTCCTTTCTCTTTTGTTTTTGGTAAGTATGGCTAGGGGTTTATCTTTTGTTAATTTTTTTTTCTTTTTTTTTTCTTTTTTTTAAAGATTTTATGTATTTATTTGACAGAGAGAAATCACAAGTAGATGGAGAGGCAGGCAGAGACAGAGAAGGAAGCAGGATCCCTGCTGAGCAGAAAGCCCGATGCAGGACTCGATCCCAGGACCCTGAGATCATGACCTGAGCAGAAGGTAGCGGCTTAACCCATTGAGCCACCCAGGCGCCCCAATTTTTTTTTTCTGATAATCACTCTTTTCGTTGTTGTTGTTGTTGTTAATTCTTTCAAAGAACCAGCTCCTACTTTTGTTGATCTGTTCTACTTTTTTTTTTTAATTTCTATATCATTATTTCTGCTCTAATCCTTATTACTTCCCTTCTCCTGTTGGATTTAGGCTTTATTTGCTGTTCTTTTTCCAGTTCTTTTAGGTGTAAAATTAGGTTATGTATTTGCTTCTTGAGGAAAGTCTGTATTGCTATATACTTCCCTCCCAGCACCACCTTTGCTGTACCCCAAAGGTTCTGGACTGTCATGTTTTCATTTTCATTTGCGTCCAAGAATTTTTTCAATTATTCTTTAATTTCCCGGTTGACCCATTAATTCTTTAGTAAGATGTTCTTTACCTTCTATTTACTTGTAGTCTTTCCAAATTTTTTCTTGTGGTTGACTTTGGTTTCATAGCATTGTGGTCTGAAACTAAGCAAACACTATTTCTTTAAGCACTTTCTTTGTAGAAATACAATGCCATACAGGGATTCTTTCCCTAATTCAAATTCCAAGAAGACAATATTCCTTTGTATTACCATATGATCCTCTGAATTTAATTTAAATCTTTTACTAGTTACATTCCATCTACTCTCTGATTCCTACATTCCACTAGAAATTTAAAGCTTAATCTTTTTTTTTCAAAGATTTTTATTTATTTATTTGACACAGAGAGAGATCACAAGTAGGCAGAGAGGTGGGCAGAGAGAGAGGGAAGCAGGCTCCCCGCTGAGCAAAGAGCCTGATGCAGGGCTTGATCCCTACCCTGAGATCATGACCAGAGCGAAGGCAGAGGCTTAACCCACTGAGCCACCCAGGCGCCACTAAAGCTAAATCTTCTTGCTTTCATCCTATTACATGTTTGACTAAAAACATAAATTATTTAAAAACAAGAAGACAGTATGATTTTCTCTGTCAACCTATATAAAAATCAACTGACAAAATATCAATATTTTTGAATATAAAATAATACCTAAAATTTAATATTATTTATGTGAAATATATATTCAAATATCAAAACAATAAAAATTGTCACTGTGATACAGTTATACAACTATAATAAAATCAGAGACTATACTATACAGAATTTATATAATTTCTACAATCTTAAAAACTAAACTTCGTTTTTATTAATTACTATTTACCTTAAAATGAAGCAAAACTGCTGCTACTTCTCTCATTCTGGAGATTTCACCTCTTCTTTGAGCACTAGTAAACTCCTGAATCAGTTGGCATTCTAAATCATGGTATTTACCTAAACATAAAAAGAAAGTCATTCATCTACAATGGGACATTCAAGGTATTCAAGTTATTTACAAACATATAAATTATTTACAAATATAATGACAATGGATCTACCTTTCTTTTTAAAGAATTACAAAAAAAAAGTGAATCTAGCCTTATAATGTACCATGATACATAAATCTATTATTTTCAACACAATAAAATATTCCCAACCAGTGATCTGATTACCATTTACCAGTGTTACTTAAAAAATCAGTTAACTGAGATAAACCTCTGGATTTCATTTTTGATAATAAGAGATAGGAAAAAATCTTAAACCTAAAGCTATAGAAAGGGTGAAGAGGACTATAAAACTCCTTACTAGAGATCAGAAGTCTTTACCATGAACAATGGTGGATTCAACACCAAATCTCACCTTAAGATAATACATAGCATCTGATTCACTCCATTACAGAGGCTACTAATGTTCTGAATGAAAACCTGAACTTTGGACTTATCTATAGTAATCAAAAACAGTGCCAGGAAGTCCAACTATCTATGTCATTCTGATGTAGCACTTCTTGGAAAACAAGTGGCTCTCTGAACCTTCTATGCAATGGCATCCCAAACATGACCCAGGTTACCACAGGAGCCTGCAAATATTGTGGCTTTTCCAGAAACCTAGACTGACCTACTTAAAATATAACCCAAAGATTGAAAAGAATAAAACTAATCATGTAAGGAGTAGTATCAGTACCAAAATGCTTATATGCACTTGGCCTTTAAAAAAAACACCTTCTTGAGACATATATGTATGGATATAAAATAATCTCCAAGATACATTGTTAAATTAAAAATACATGGTATAAAACTATTTGTATAGTATGCTAGCCAATTATTTTAAAATAACTGGGGACAGTAGAACTAAATTCTATACACACACATGCACGCACGCATGCACACCCACATGATTTTTCCGATGCTTACATATCTACAGCACACTGAAGAATACACAAGAAACTGGTAATGATTATTTTAAGGAAGAGGAGTCAAACTCAGGGATGGGGAGGGAGGATGACATTGTTTCCACTATCTCTCTTTTTACTATTTTTTTTTCTTTTACACAAGTATTTTTATTATCTATTTAAAACTAAATACTTTAATATGCTATTTTAAATACTTTTAAATACTATTAAAAACTTACTTGCAATTTTGGATTTTACTTCTGAAAACCTGAAAGATAAAAATCAATAATAAGGTTCATTAGTAATGACAAATATACCATAGTAATCTAAGATGTTAATAAAAGGGGAAAAAAGAATCTGGGGAGTATAAGGGAACTCTTTTTACTAAAGGTCATCACTGGGAAGAAGAGATGGAGGGAGGGAGGAAAGGAAAAGGAAAAGAGGGAGGGAGGGAAGGATGGAGGGAGGGAAAAAGGGAAGAAGGGACGTGAAGAATAAAGAAAGAAAGAAAGCAGGCAAGACAGCCAGTCAGCTAGCCAGCCAGCCAGAAGAGAAAGCAGGCCAGGTAACAAAACTGAACTGGGGCAATTCAGATGGGGTAACTGGTTCTCATTAATGAAATTCTCATTGAATAACCAGTAACTTCTTTTTTTTTTTTAAAGATTCTACTTATTTTTTTTTTTAAAGATTTTATTTATTTATTTGTCATAGAGAGAGAAGCGAGAGCAAGCACAGGCAGACAGAGTGGCAGGCAGAGGCAGAGGGAGAAGCAGGCTCCCTGCCAAGCAAGGAGCCCGATGTGGGACTCGATCCCAGGACGCTGGGATCTTGACCTGAGCCGAAGGCAGCCGCTTAACCAACTGAGCCACCCAGGTGTCCCAATAACCAGTAACTTCTTATAGAGGGAGAAGTTCTATATGAGACATTAACAACTCCACCAGCTCCAACACTGAGCTACTATTTCAACACATTATTCACTAACATTTTAAATTCCTTGATACTTATCTATTTGCCCCTTCTGTTGGATTTTTTCACATAAAATTTAAAAGAAAAACAATGATAAGTATATGAAAAATAAAAAGGATCCAGCAACATGTCTTACAGACTAACCATTCAATCTTTGCAAATTCAGAAACCAAAATATCACATACTAGCATACGCTTGAAATTTTTAAAAACTTAAGTATTGGGGTGCCTGGGTGGCTCAGTGGGTTAAAGCCTCTGCCTTCGGCCTAGGTCATGATCCCAGGGTCCTGGGATCGAGCCCCGCATCGGGCTCTCTATTCAGCAGGGTGCCTGCTTCCTCCTCTCTCTCTGTCTGCCTCTGCCTACTTGTGATCTCTGTCTGTCAAGTAAATAAATAAAATCTTAAAAAAAAAAACCAAAAAACTTAAGTATCAAGGGAAAAGATACATCATGGAAAATTAATGTTGAGAGATCCTATGCAATCAGTTTGGAGAGGAGGATAGCTGGCAAAAGAGATGGCAAAGGCAGATAAAGAAGGTAATAAAAATTCAGAGTTATACAAAATTGATGTATCAAAGTCATGGTGGATTAGAGAGTGCATGTAAGGCCATATGATCGTTCTGAAAAAATTAAATCTAATTAGGACATATATTCAATTCCAAGTCTCGGTAGAGAGGCTAAAACAAAACTGTCAAGAGAATTATATAGGTGAGAAGTGAAAGATGATGAGTATATATAGAACAGGATGGACAGATTATCCAATAATTATCAAGCACCTTTTGTGAGCCACACATTTAACCTACTTAAGTAAATGGTCCAACTCTGAAATGAGATAGAGAGGTTTTGGGGATGACTTTAAAAATCATTGCTCATGAAGCACCTGGCTGGCTCAGTCTGTACAACATGATTGTGAGTTCAAGCCCCATGCTGGGTGTAGAGATTAGTTAAATAAACTTTAAAAATCAATCAATCAATCAAGGAGATGGGAATGATAGTTCTTGGTGAGACTAAAGCAATATACTGTAATATTTATATTTTGAAGATACCATTTCTTTTCTGATTTTTTCGAAGTATATATATTTTTTAAATACTCTATTTATTTGAGAGAGAGCAGGGGAGGGGTGGAGGAGAAGCAGACTCCCCGCCAAGCAGGGAGCCTGACACAGGGCTCGATCCTGGAGCCCTCAGATCATGACCTGAGCCAAAGGCAGACACTTAACTGACTGAGCCACCCAGGCACCCCTCAAAGTATATTTTAACACAAAATATGAGCTCAATCTCTTCAATAAATTTTAGTAACATAACAAAGATTTTCCCTAAGATTTTCAACTATGTTTTAATGACTTAATATTTCTTTATAAAATATATGAGACTATCTTTCTGGCCCTAATAAAATATTATGTTAATAAACAAAACAGAGGGTGCCTGGGTGGCTCAGTGGGTTAAACCGCTGCCTTCGGCTCAGGTCATGATCTCAGCATCCTGGGATAGAGTCCCGCATCTGACTCTCTGCTCAGCAGGGAGCCTTTCTCTCTGTCTACTTATGATCTCTGTCAAATAAATAAATAAATCTTAAAAAAAAAAAATAAACAAAACAGAATTATTCAGAAAAAAAATCATGATTCGTCATGCTGGGAAAAATATGAGATTATTAGCAATAGCTAAATGATACATGACCATCACAGCTCATTCTACATGATGACTCAGAGTTTGCGGGTAGGGAATTCATTCTCACCCTATGTTTGTATTGCAAGCTTTAAGTACAGCAATACATTTATATTCTACCTGTACCCAAGGATCCCCAAGTACTGCCCCAAATAATAACAGATATATTGTCTGTTATATGAAGACTTGTTTTTTTCAGACATTCATGAGGAAAATAAGATTTTATTAAAAAGTCCACCATTCTATGGACTGAAGGGAAATCATGAAAAAAAATCTTCTCCATAAAGTTTCTTTTAAAATGAAACCATTAATACCTGACTTAGCAACGGCCATAGGGCCTTGCATCTAAAGCAAGGTTTCTGAACCTGGTGTCCCTAGGGAAGAGTCTGTGGCTAGGCCAAGAGTCTAAAATTCCATGAAGTTGCATATCATAATCTGTGTGTATCTGAGTTATGAGAAGAAACTTTACAGCTTTTATCAGCTTTCTGAAGGTGTCTAAAACCCCCAAAAGTTTAAGAATTCTTATCTACATATAAGAAAAAAACAGCTGAATGATCCCATGTTTAAATTTTCCCTGTCCTCTCCCACCCAGGTAATCACAGTCCAAAAAATGAAAATTCAAAATAATCATGTTAGTAAATTTCAAAATTCTCCTTCAGCAATTTCTTTTCAGAAGAGACAAAGGACTAAAAGTACTTCAAGGTATATCATTAAATGTAGATATTAAGAGACTACATTTCTTCAGTCAACTATTATATGTGTTGTACAAAGGGGTTACTCAATAAATTCTTGTTGAATAAGCAAAACCGTACAGGGAAAAATACAACTTTATCTATAAATTATAGCATATTTTCAAATTAGCTCTTGAGAAATAAACTTGCCTGTCAAAAGGTAACTCCTGGGCAATTAGGTGCAACTTCTGAATGATGTCTGCTGCCTCCTTTATCTATTCAAAAGTAAATGAAAGCAGTAATTAAAAAAAAAACCCTATGCATATCAAAAACATTTTTATAATTGAAAATAGCCCACAGACCCTCATTCCAACAATTTTCTTTTAAAATTCACAAAAATAAAACCTTGCGAGCAACAGAAAGACATCTGGGATATCACTAATACAAAGTCAATAAAACATAATATTTGTCTCTCTGGTATTGAAATTTTGTGATTTTATAATGCCACAGTCCCTTCCTAATGAAACCTGTAGCTCAAATTTACTTGGAAAAAACTTAAGTCATTGTTTGCTAAAAGCAAGAATTTCTCTTCTGGTTTATGAACTCAAAAAAGACAAATAAGATTTATGAAAGTAATTCAGATCATATTACTGCATATATGTTACTTTAAGCTAAATGCATAAAACAATAAAAATACCTGTCATTTAATAAATACATAAATTTATAAAACTTGTTCTAAAAGCAAAGACAGAATTTAATATGAAGTCTCCTGAATGAAATATGGTACAAAAATATGTTTACTTATTTATAAGTGGTAAAATTAAAGGGCTAAGGTCAAGGGTCTGAAGTTCTTATTAGCAAATATGTGACTGTGATTACTTACACTAATACGTAGGGTGGTTATGTAATAGTCACTTTTTCTTTAAATGTCACATAAGTACTGAGTTTTATTTCAGCACACCCTTAATAACTGATTTTATGCTCATTCTCTATTACACTAAAACACAAAAAAAGACTTAAAAACATGAAGGAAGAGCTAAAAGCATTACTATAGCTCTTTCTAAGTATCATGTGAAGTCTGGAAAGTAACAGTGGTTAACAGCAGGGTCAAAGAATAAATATCACTGTTCTCAAACAGTGATTATAGATTTCAGTTTCACTTATCTCTTCTCTCCTAGTCAGCAAGTGACTGTCATTTTCAGTTATCACTCACTCAATCCTGCTGCACATGGGCACAGGTACTACTGCAGTATCGCTTTTCACCATGTCATTTAGTTGGACTAGCAATATCCATCCTTTTCTCCTCACCAATATCCCCTTCAGAAAAGACCTGCCTGGACCACAGCCATTTCGATGTTTCCATCAGAAATTTGTTCCTATCTTTTAAGAGATGGAAGTTCCCATTATGTACTGTTTGCAAACTTTGCATAAATGCAGTGGGAATATAGTAGCAAATAACACTTAATTTTATTGAATTTCTATAGGTAATTGTTTTGGAAAAATCATTTAAAGCACTATAGTTCTTAGGGTCGTTCATCACTTAAAATGTACTACAACAGTAAGTACAGAAGTTGTCAAACCACAATGTAATCATTTGCTAAATCTCGAGTGAGGTGAGAGACCAGCCATACTAGCAAATGGTGTTAAAGATAATCAGAGTCATCAGGCGTTATCTACATGAAGCACAATAAGCTGTGATTCTAGGAACAAAAACAGCTAACATATTTTGTAAGAACAGAGGTAAGAGGAAATATGTACTATGGACATAAAATAGGTCTTTCCTAGGGAAGAAAATTAAAGATTCTGAGAAACAAAGATTAAAAAAACAAAAATGGCTATGGAGCAGGAAGATATCTTCTCCCATTCCAATTCCTTCCACAATCATACACTTCCCTAGCTATGTGGGTGATTTTCTTTCCTTTGGGAAGATAGAAATTGAGATAGCCAGAAGGTTATCTGATAATTAACAGTCTAATACCATATATGAGTTCCTAAGTATAGTTAACTGTGATAGTACAAAGCCAAAAATAATGATTCACAGTTAGCAAACAGTAACTCAAAACTTATGGAAGACATGAGAGAAAAATAAAACAATTGGGGGGAAAAGGAACAAAATATAAGAAAAAGAGACACAGGGCACTTGGGTGGCTCAGTCAGCTGAGTGTCCAACTCCTGGTTTTGGCTCAGGTCGTGATCTCAGGCTCATAAGATTGAGCTCCACATCAGGCTCTTTGCTCTGTGCTTAGGAGTCTGCCTGAGATTCCCTCTCTCTCCTTCTGCTCCCCCTTACCCCCAATGTGTGCACATTCTCTCAAGTCTTTAAAAAAAAAAAAGAACACAAGATGAAAGAAAACGGAATATAAAAAAGAGTAAAGCAAAGGAGAAGAGGAATTCACTTAAAAACCGTAGGTCTATACTTAGACCTCAAAAATTATAGTTAAGTGACCAAGTGAATGAACTAGCAATTTGAAGACTTCTTCCAATTAAAACCTCAAAATTTAACAGGTAACAATAATACCAAGAACTATACAATTACCTGAGGATAATAAAAAAAATTTTTTTTAGGATTTTATTTATTTATTTGACAGACAGAGATCACAAGCAGGCAGAGAGGCAGGCAGAGAGAGCAGGAGAGGCAGGCTCCCTGCTGAGCAGAGAGCCCAATGCGGGGCTCGATCCCAGGACCCTGGGATCATGACCTGAGCTGAAGGCAGAGGATTTAACCCACTGAGCCACCCAGGTGCCCCAATTGAAATGTTTTTTAAAAAATGTAAAGAACCTAATTTCAAGATGTAAAATATTACAAGTAATACAAATCAGATTAAAAATATGCATGTTCAGGCATATTTTTTCCCCTAGATTATAAATGGCTGCCTTGGCTGCATTCAGATAAACAGGACAACTCACATTGGATAAATTATCTACATTTGGTTTATAATAGCATAAATAGATTTCATAATCCTATAGGTATAATCCAAGGTAATCCAAGTTATAAAATTTAAACTATATACTTTTCATGTTTAAAACATATTTATAATATGCATAAATATATACTTTTATATTATAAATACATGTTTATATTTAGTAAATATAAAATAAAACATTCCATAAACTATCCTGGAAAACAGTTCATTGTTTGAGCATGGGGTGTGTGTCTGTATATATGCATATCTACTCTTCTGCTTAAAAATCACATAAATCTAATAAAAGCTAGATATGGCCACTGTTTAACAAGTGTTTAAATATGATAATGTTCTTAATGCTAATCTTGTCAATTCAATTTTATACTATAAACGCAACTGCTCATACTAATTATTTATTTATTTATTGAAAGATTTTATTTATTTATTTATTTGACAGCTAGAGATCACCGGAAGGCATAGAGGCAGGCAGAGAAAAAGGAAGGAAGCAGGCTTCCCGCTGAGCAGACAGCCCGATGAGGGGCTTGATCCCAGGACTCTGAGATCACAACCTGAGCTGAAGGCAGAGGCTTTAATCCACTGAACCACCCAAGAGCCCCATACTAATTATTTAAAATACTGTCCTTTCCTTACAGGAATTTTGTAAAATATGTAACTGTTTCTTCAAAGATCTCTAAAAATTATAAATTCTATAAGCCTATACAGTTCCTACTCACAAAAATGTATTGCTTAATTCAAAGTAAACTTCAACAATACCTAACTTTTAACATTCCACAATCAAAAATATTCCATGGAGTAAACTTGGAATAATTCAGGGAGAACTATATTTATATATTAGAGGACAATGTTACTATATGCATATACTATCTATTAGAATTTTTTCATGCATTTTGATTTTTCTCCATGGGAGGAAGAAAGTCACCTAAGTATCTTCCTTTCAAGACTGTAGAACAGCCAATACTTAATACTTAGACCAGTATTAAGTGACTTGTGCTATGAAAAGGATTAATATAAACAATTCAGATTTTTCAATTCTCTTTATTCCAAACTATACTTGAATTCTTTATAAGAGCTCTTTATTCAAGTAATAGAAATGAGAAGCTCTGCATTCCTCATGGAGAAAGATACTTCAGCCTGTCAGACTATATCTTCACCCAATGGAATATAACTGTTAAATTACATTAATATTAAAAGTCAACTATGGAAAAGAAAAACTTATTAACACAGTTATCTCAGCATTATCAAAACACACACAATTTCATAAACAAAAATTCCATACAATCCTGCAATTAAAAATCTGAGTATACACACTTCATCAGTACTCTGCAGCAAGTGCATTAAAACATACTTCAGAACAATAAAAAGTTTTAATAAGTCAGCTACTTGGTGATTTGAAAGTAGTAACTGGAAAATAATAAATATAGTTCATAATTTGGGCATTGTTATTAGTGATGCAGGTGCTTTTATCCTTCTGATAGTACTCACCTTTTCAGAATTTGTAAAAACATCAGATTTCAATTCTCCATCTAGAAACTCATTAAAGTATTTCATCAATTTCTGAGCTTCCACTGCCCGCTGTCTAGGTGTGTTTACCCCTTCCAACTGGTCTCCAAGGTGACAGACCTTGGTTGCTACATAGCTGATGTGCTCATCTAGTTCTTGGAAATGTTGGAAGGCAACCTAGGAAAAATGCGCAGAAGCATAAAATACAATCAGAGAATCCAGTTTATAAGTGAATTCATATCAAAACTAGACCATCAGTCTCATCTCTACTCTCTAACTTAGGTAACTAAAGATAACACAGAAGTTATATGTGAGCTAACTAGAACAATTTATGCCCATTAGCACTGCATGATCTGAAAACTTTTTAACAAAGTTGGACACATTTATACCTTTAACTATAAAAATAATATTTTATCATGAATATTTGTTAAGCAATAAAAGAGTATCCTATTTAACAACATTCCCAGTACAATTAAGTCCTAAACAATGATTCTGAAATCAACAAACTAAGTATCAAAGGGACCAGTGATTTGAACAATTTGCTTGCTACTACACTGAGTCAAAAATGTCAGAAATAAAAGGCATTAATTAAAAATAGAGCATTTAACATTTATTTCAAATATCTGAAGAAAAAATGCTAGTATTAGAAATAAGGTAAGAAGATTTTGCCCAGTTTTGAAAACACAAAAGACTGTAACAATTATTCAATTGAAGCAAAGGTAAATACTTCCTCACATATTCTTCCCCTTTTTCCAGGGTACACAGGCTGTCATGTGGTATTTGAAAGTTACATACTTAACTTGTAATGCCTCAGAATTGCCAATAACAAAACTGCTGATAATTCAGTATGGCACTTTTGTTCTGACTTTAAGTTATGAGATGAGGGAGGAAGAAACTGCAAACATTCACTAAGGACTTCCTCTGTGCCAGACACTGTTCTAAGCACATTACATGTATTTAATTATTTAATCCTTTTAACAACTTATTTTATAGATGGAAAAAACTGAGGCACAGGGAAGTTGTTTGAGATTATAACATTAGTAAGTGGCAGAGCAGACAGTCTCCAAAGCTTCTTTTTTTTTTAGTCTCCAAGCTTCTTAAATTAACTATTAATACTATTATTATTACCAAGAGAAAACTGCATTATAAGTATTTGGAATCTTATCACTTTGACTACTTAAAAAGGCATTTTCTGTCTTACATAAATTACTGACTTTATTAAATATTTTTCCACAGCCATATATACTTAAGTGAAGGAAATCAAATAAATATAATGTGAGCGGAAATCAGTTCGCTAATTCCTAACACTAAAGAACAGACCCTGGGAGGCAGCAATGCTAAGCAGGACTCCATGAACTACATTTATAAAGGGCAATCAGGTTCCAGATAAGGCCCAAGCTGTAAAAGGGATTCACATGATCCAGATTCAGTTTGGGACTTAAGAATGGCTTGGAAAGGGATGCCTGGGTGGCTCAGTTGGTTAAGCAGCTGCCTTCGGCTAAGGTCATGATCCCAGCATCTGGGATCAAGTCCTACATCAGGCTCCTTGCTCCACAGGGAGCCTGCTTCTCCCTCTGCCACTCTGTCTGCCTGTGCTCTCTCTCTCTCTCTGACAAATAAATAAATAAAATCTTAAAAAAAAAAAAAAAAAAGAATGGCTTGGAAGTTGCTTACTTACCACCGGGCCAGGCTAGTGATTTGATTTTACTCCAAAATGGACTAAGGAAGAGTTCTGAATCCACTCTCACTGTGGCATCACAGTTCTCATTTGAGTATATACCACATGATTTGTAGAAAACTTCCCAGATTAGGGGAAAAACTGATCCAGGCAATAGCTGTTCTGGTATTAACTTTGTTTTATGCTTAATGAGAATACAAATGACTACTTAAATATCCAAGCTAATCATGAGCCCCTAAAAATGCAGGTCTGCTAAAGTTTGCACTGTGACTGTACTGGATACCACTCCAACCTAAGAAGGATCTACCATGATCACAAACCACAGATCAACAGCAAGTCAGTGCTAAGAGTGGCTGTTAACAATTCACTGACATTTTTCCCCAGAAATGGGAACAGTTGATAGAAACCTCAACAGTTACTATTACGTGACTAGAGTTTTTAAAGAACTTAATAGTGGAAGGAAATAAAGATATTATAACCTGTGTAAACTATTCATAGCTTAACTGTTTACCTGATTGCTTTTCTGGAGCTCTTGTACCTTCTTGGCAAATTCCTTGGCTTCTTTCTGACACTGTTGCTCTAGCTTCTCTACTTTCCTTTGAATCCTTTCATCCATTATCTGTAGTTCCTGAATATGATTTACAAATTCTTCTAATAACCTAATAGAGGAAAATCAGAATATATATATCAATTCATCCATGAGTAATCTTTAGGAACTGGCCAGTTCACTTGTAATAAAGTATCAATAACCATCCCCTGAAGTAGGGATGACCATGTTAATTTTCTCAAGAACATCTTTGGGATTATCTTTATGATGAATGAAAACCTCACCCAGGAAAAAAAAAGAAAACCTCACCCAGAATCTCTTCTACTTGCCAGAATAGAAATCAATTTTATAGAAAATAGTCAAAAAGATAAAAATATATATTTAATATATATACTATAAAAATATTTATAGACTATATAAAAATAACATTGTGCATTCCAGGGAATAGTGACATATTCAACATGCTTTTATTTTAGAATATAATCAACCTTTTCTAATTTATTATTAATTGGAGAAAAAATTAAATTCTTTTAACACAATAAAACCCCTCCCCTAACACTATTTGAAGTCATTCTCTAAAATAAAAGAAATATAAAAGAAAACAATCCCTAATTCTAATGCTTTTATCATTACTGGCCAAGTATTAACTAAAATCCCTTCACACAAACTTTGGAAGGAATTTCAATAGTCACCTCTATTCCAAACACAAATTTGTACTAGACTGGATCTATGGGGAAAAAAACATTTTTACTTCACCTTTTGGGATCGAAAGCTTCAGGACCCCCTCTAGAGCCTCCTCCTGGGGTTCTCCACACAAGTCGTTCAATATACTCATCTGCCACAAAAGGCTCCTAGTTTACAAAATAAATGTTCTTTTAAAAAGTTCGGAGGAGATAAATTAATGCTACTTACAAAAATGAAACAGGTTCTACTATGTGAGGTCTTAAAATGGAATTAAATTTCCATTTAAACACATCAATATTATTAAAATGTACAAGGCTGTTTCATTTTTTTAAATGAATAGATTAATAAAAATTAGGATATTAAAATATTAGAATAGTATTATAATTAGTTAGAACATCCCTATGTAAAAATGAACAAAGGATACAATTTATAGAAGACATACGAGAAACATGAAATACTTGTGGCCTCACTAATCATCAAATAAAATCAAATTATCATTTTTTTTTAATGACACACATTGAAAAAGTGGTTTTTTTGGTAATTACAATATGCAACACAGGAGAGGGTAAACTGAAATTCACACACTCATGTTTTAGAAACATTGATAGGTAGAATATTTTTGAAGGACAACAGAAAATGATTTAATAACATCAACAGCATTACAAATGCTTATACCCTTTAACCCAGTAATTCTACCTTTAAAATTCTAAGGGGAAAGCAGATACGAACACAACAATTTTTGCTGAATGTTCACTGAGTATTATGTATAATACCTCAAAATTGTCTCATAAATATTCAATAAGTCATTATTTAAAAATAATGACAAATTTGCAGGATGAAAAACTATCTTCCTATTAAAATCATGCTAAAAAATTAAATGCAAAAATGTTTACATATAATACTGATGAATACACATACACTTTTCTAAATTTTCTCAGAAAAAAATTGTGAAAAAAAAAGAGTATTCAAGTAGAAGACCCAATCAAGAAACTAAACATTCAAATGTTCACCATTAGCTGACAATAAATTTTTTAGACTAATACACACTAATTTATGTACTTTTCATACTACCTTCTTTCACAAAACTGGATATCATATATTGCCTCCCATTTAGCATGTAACTTAAAACTAGTAGCATTTGCTGGTGATTCTAGTTTGAATTCTCCATTTGTTAATCATATGTTAAAAATATATTTTCATTGATAAACATTCATTGAACAATAAAATTTCCAGTGCCAAGCACTGTTAGGCTTTGAAATAAAAAGATATATTAAAAAACTGTAACCTCAAGAAACTCACATCCTAATAGGGGAAAAATTATAAAGAATGCATCATATGTGATACATAAAAGAAAGAATGTGTGCAAACTTTAATATTAAACACTTCTAGTAAACTTTTACCTCAGCAGGTAGTTGGGCAACAGAAATGTGGTATTTATTAATTCAGCAAATTTTGCTAAGCAATTGCTATGTGCTAGGCATAGTAGTAGAATATAGATGTTAATTCAACAGACAGGGTTCCTGCAAGGCCTCATAGGAATGATCTAGGTAAGGATGCCAACAATAAACAAGTACAGACAAAACTAGTTGTAATTGTGATAAATGTAAGCAAAAGAAAAGTCCTGGATCTAAGCCTACACAATAGGAACAGATGATGGGAAGACAGTAAGGGAGAGAAGACTGGCAAGAAGTAGGCATTACATATGCAAACTTTCAGAGGACCTAACAATTCAGCTGAGACTAGAATAAAGAAGAAAAATCAGCCAGACAATAATGGAACAAATATTTTTCCTATTAGGAAAGAGCAGATAGAACCTAACCTATTAGAGGAACTGAGAAGTAAGATAGACTAGATCACATGGACAACATCTGGAGAAACATGAGAGATGACAATTAGGGCCAACAGATAATAAACTTGTTTTTTATCATCATCTTCATCACCACCACCACCACACTGGTATTTGAGAGAATCGTTCACCAGTCTCATGTGAGAGGAGGAATGAGAGCACGAATTTCAGTCAGGCTGACAATAATCATCATGATAAGAATATGCATTGTGCACATTCTTATTATATGTATCAACAACTTGTATGTACCAACAAGAATAACATCTCACATAAATACTTTACATGTATTACTTCATTTACTATTCTCTTCATAAGACCTGTAAAGAAGGTCCTATTTTATCCTCACTATATGATGAGGAAACTAAAATTAAGAGAGCTTAATTACTTAACCAAGGTAACACAAGCTGAGCTGAGATTTGAATCATTCTGTTCTATTGCTATGTAAAACTGAATGGCAACTATGGGAAACTACAAGTAGTTCCCTGTACCTAAAGTTAGATGGTAAGTATAACAAGTGAAGCTAAAAAGTTAAAAACTGCCACATGAAGGCATATGCACATCACTGATCATGTCTTTTAAAATTTCTACTTATATTTATAAACATTCCAATCATATGACCCACCAATAATTCATACCAGTAATTTTATCAGACAACTGATACACTGTCACATGCCTGTCTGAAGGCAGAATCCAATATCAACTTTCAAACTGGTTCATATTTTATAAGAAAACCATAAAACCTTTACGACTGTTAACATCACTAATTGCTAAAAGAAAAAAGTAAACATTGAGCAGTAAGAACACAAAACAATATAAGTAGGTATTAAAAAAACTTTAAAACTTTACATTTTACCTATAAAGTCTCTTGTATAGCAGTCAAATAACTGAAAAATAGCTGTAATATTAATGCAGTTTCTCTCATAAGATTGCCATTATAGAGAAGCTATCTGATAGAATGGAGGCACAGAAAGTAAACAAGGTTGTTGGCTACTTTAAAAAAAAAAAGAACAGTTTATCCATGTGCTGACATGTTTGAGAATTAAGTCCTAACGATAAATTAGATCTCCCACGAAAGAAAACTTTTGGCCCTCTGAAATATAATTAACACATTTAACAAACATATGATCATTTAAATAATCAAACCTCTTCTCTGTCTACTTCATTTCTATTGAGATAAAAGTTTATGTATGTCAAAAAATTCTTTATTTACATATGTAAATTGGGAAACATTGACTCAAGATAAAGGAATTTGCTTAGAGCTACTTAGAACTTTAGAAACTGAGCTACTTCAAAACTTAAAATCTGACAAGAATATGAAATACTCCTAAATAATGTTGACAACAGCTAATTTTTAAGGGCTTATTATGTACCTAATACTTTACATACTTTAGCTCATTTAATACAAGTCTATGAGGTAGGTTTTATCAACATTGATTCATTTTATACCTATGCAACTGTGTGATACACACAGTTGATTTTATCTGATTTCAGAGGTCCAAATATTCACTTCTGGTAAAATCCAGAGCTTTTTCTTTAAAAGAGGCTAAATTGGGCACTTGGGTGGCTCAGTTGGTTAAGCGACTGCCTTCGCCCCAGGTCAGGATCCTTGAATCCCGGGATCGAGTCCCTCATCGGGCTCCCAGCTCCATCGGGAGTCTGCTTCTCCCTCTGACCTTCTCCCTTCTAATGCTCTCTCTCACTCTCAAATAAATAAAGAAAATCTTTAAAATAAATAAATAAAAGAAGTTAAATTAATTTAGAAAGTAGTCACGTCTTCCAAAAGTCCACAATACTCCCATAAATAACTTTACATAATAATCATGTTCCTTTTCCTTGTCATATTTTACACATGCACATCTAAGTAAATAATTAATAATCATAGTTCTCATGGGTTATTAATTTATTATTCGGTAAGAATAAATTGCAATTTATTATGGCAATTTTCAACTTTCAAACTTCATTGAAATTTATAGTTTGTTAATTTCAATATACCAGTTTTATTAAATTATATATATGTTCAAAAATTTATACATCAGCAGCCAAATATTTGACATGGTAAAAAAAAACAAGCAAGCATTTTTTAATATGAAATATTTCAATTTTCTCAAAATACAATATTCCTTCATTCAACAAATATTCATGGAGGGCCTAGTGCAGGTTACTGACTATTCTACAAACCCAGGAAATAGCAGTAAACAAGGCAGGAGAAAAATCTCTGCCCCTATGGATGTCATGAAAGGGAGGGACAAACAAATGAACAGATAAATGATAAATAAGAACTATGAAGAAAACTAAAGAGGATACAGAGTAATGGATTAAAGTAGTTATTTGGCAGAAATAATCAGGCAAGGGCTCTCTAAGAAAACAAATTTTGAACAAAGACCTGAACACAGCTAAGGAATAAGCTATGGAGGAAAGCAATGCTCCAAATAGAGAGAACAAACTGGACATAGGAGCAATGACAAGAGGCCAGAGTGACTAGAGCAGAGAATATTGTAGATGAGATACAAAACAGGTAGTAGGAGTCCAGAGCTTATGTCAAGATCATAGAGGATATACTATGATATACTTCCAGCTATTTACTGAAAAAAGGGCCAGATTCTGGAAGGGAGGACTCTCCAATATGCTAACAAATATATGCAGTTATGATTCTACTACTCCTTCCCCCTAAAAGAGCTATGACCATTTACTTGAGTACTGTGCACTAGGGAAAGGGGAACACTCAAACATTTTGAGGTCTGTTGTTTAGAAGGTCCTAGGTGATTCCAATACTTGATTGACTCCAAACATCATGGACTCAAGAAAGTGAGGACTTTCAGGAACCAAGAAATAAACGGATTCTTAGCCACGATCCAGTGGCTCCACTACTCCAACTACTGGCCATTTCCCCAGTCTGCAAACATGTAACAGTGATAGACACACCTGATGACTGATGTAACTCCCAGCTGGGTCCTTGGTCCATAGAGTAAGAGCTTTTATAGTGGGGAAGTCCAAGGTGTCTCTGAAATTGCCTCTACTCGATGTAGTAAATGAGGTGGAAGGGCAAAATTTAGTGTCACTCTTAAAGGTCTAAAACAAGGATGAGCAATTTTTTTTCTTAAGGAGCCAGACAGTAAGTATTTTAGGCCTATAAGCCATACAGTTTTCTTACAACCATTAAACTCTGCAGCCATAGTACAAATGTAGCCATAGACAATGAATAAACAAAAGGGCATGGCTGTCTATCAGTAAAACTCTAAAAACAGTGTCTACCCCATGCCAACGTCTTATCTAAAGAATGCTGGAGTTACATTCCTCATAATTTTCTCACCTAATTCATTAGTCTGGGTCTTGCCAGACAAATCCTGGGAGGTGATTATCTCAAAATCAACCAGAAAGTAGCCCATTATAGGTGTCATGCCAGATGTAGTATCTCCTATCCTCACGGTATATGGCTAATGATTTGGCAGATACACTATTTTCTATCCCTATTAAAAAAGAGGATCAGACATGGAACAGACAATGGTATACATTACAGCTTTGCTTCAAGACCATGTGAACTCTCCTACTTCTATTATAACATAATCTGTACCATTTGGACGTTCTGAAGAACATCTTACTGATTCATCATATGTAACTAACATCATTGGAGAGGTCTTCATAAGATATATGCACTCAAGAGACTGCTATATACTATACAAAGATGCAAGGGCACATTGAATCGGTAAAATTTTAAGGTAATCGGGGCATGCCAAGACATCTCACCTAAAGTAAAGGACAATTATTGTACCTTGTACCTTCCACCACAAGGACACACAATACCTGATAGGCCTTTCCAGGTTCTGAATGCACATGCTCTGGCACATATATCAAGTGACATAAAAGCAGGAAAGGGCTGTGCACAAGTTGGGGCCAGACAACCAACACTGCTGTCTGGGTCATACAACTTCACACACCGTATAGTATTAAAGGAATCAAGTGTTTACTAAAGGTATCAGTTTTGAGAAACAATGCCAAGTGGAGTTGTGGCAAGCCGCAGTAGGATAATCACAATACAGATATCTGGATAATAAAGCAAGACCATGTCATCTATAGCAGAGAACTATAGACCTTTTAAGAAATAACTCCTGATGTGCCACTGGACCCTGGCAGAGATAGCACACCTAACCACACGGCATGAAGTGAACATGTATCCAGAACTTTACAGCATCAGTTGGGTTCTAATAGACTCATGAAGTTATTATGTCAAGTGGACTGAGGAACTCGTCATCTTAAGATGGATGGAGTAAACCCAGAATCAGATATGAATAAAACCAGAAAGCTAACTGCATAAGCATAAAGTCCAAACTCCCATGATCTCTACCATTATTGCACTAGCATTCCTCCTTCAATTAACATATATAGCCTTATGGGGGATCTCTTACAACCAGGTGATGGAGAAGGAAAAAGCCTGTGCTTGGTTTTGGAGAGTTGGCTAGGCATGCAGGTATCAACTAAAAATGAACAGCAGCTGCAATTAAAACCTCACTCAGGTGGCCTTGAAATTCAGCAGCAAGAAAAAAAAAAAAATCCTCTGAACAGGCAAAGCATTGCAAAATATACCTGCTCATCAGATTAGGTGGACAGAGAATGGACCTTAGGTTAGCATATATATGGAGTCAAAGACAATGGCAAAGGGACTGGCCCAGTCCCCTATGAGAGGGGAAAATTAGAAGACTGAGGATGGAGGAATCTGGGATAGAGGCATGTGGATGGATACATGTAAGTGAGCACAGAGTGTGAAGATCTCTGTATCACCAGCCATCTACCATAGAAGAAGAATCAAACAATCAGGTAGACAAAATGACTCTATCAGTTGACATCAGTCTGCCTTTGCCTAGCATCAGCACCCTGGGGACATGAACAGAGACAACACAGCCCCAAGAGCATGAGGTCCTACTTACTAAAGCTGATCCAGCTATCATCAAAGTTCAATATCGAGCCTAACAGTAACAAAGACCAACTTTAAGCCCCTGAAAGAGCCACATCCTTCAAGCAAACTAATCAACCACGTAGTAGCATGTTGATTACATTAGTTCCTTTCCAGTCTAGATAAGTAATTCATTCTGACAGGAATAGAAACATTTGAGTTGGTTATGCCTCTCCTCAGAGGGAATATTGTTTCTGTGGCACTGGGTCCCACATACCACATCACCTCAAAGGACCCACTTTACAGCAAAGGAGGTGACCATGGATCCAATGGTCATATCATAGACCACACCACCCAGAAGCTACTAGTCTGACAGGGCATTGGAACAGCCTGCTAAAGGCACAGCTGAAGTTCAGAGAAAATAACTATAAAGATGGAGCACTATTCTCCAAAAGGCAGTATATATTCTGAATTTAAAACCTTTATATCATGCTGTGTTCCCACAGGAAAAACATAAGTCTGAGAACAATGCACAAAAGCAGAAGTGGTCCTGCTTATAATGACTCTCAATTTGTGCTTTCTAGTCCTACAATTTTGGGGTCTAGAGAGAGGTCTGATCTCCAAAGGCAAAGATCTCTTCACCTGGGAATAAAGTAAAAGTCCCATTAAACAATAACTATGAGTGCTGCCTGGGCACTTCAGCTGCTTACATCCAGTGGATAAAGGCAAGAAGAGGAATGACTATCTTTGGCAGAGGCAACTGATTCTAATCAGAAGGTAGGGCTGCTATTACATCATAGGTGCAGGAACAATATTTGTGACACACAGATCTCTTCATGGAGATCTCTTGGTACTCTTTTGACCAATTCTGAAAGTACACAAACAAGCACAGCAACCCTGGCCTAAGAAGGGCATGGTAACCAGTAAAGCCACCAAGATTAGTAGAGGCATTTAGGTGAAGGTAAGGGAGTATTAGAATGGAGACTAGAGAAGGGAAACAGAGACTAGAGAAATGAGTATCAGTTGTAACCTGAAACCCGCCACAATAGTGGGAGCCATAGTTCACCCTACTTACCTCCTAATTTTCCCCCCAATTGGAACGTGAGAGGAGCTGCTTCCCAAGTATATAGGAAAAGGTGGAGTCTAGTGGCACAGGAGTGGTTTGTGGTAGACATAATGATATGTCATCCAGATCTCCCTTCAAGAAAGGTCTTGTTCTAGCAGCTAGCAGTGTGGTGCTATCAGCAGAGAACTTTCAGCCGGCAGTATTTTCAGGGATCACTTCAGTGGCAAAGAACCAATTCACTCAATGTCATACTTTTCCCAGTGTGATCTAGCAATACCTAAGATAGGGATTTTTTTTTATAAAGGCCCGACCACTTTGGTTCAAAGCAGGACAACTCTGACAGTTCATTTTTGTTCCAGAACCCCCCACTGGGGCCAATAACACTGTCACGCGGCCAACACCATAGCTCTCTCTCTCTCTCTTTTTTTTTTTTTTTTTAAGGTTTTATTTATTTATTTGACAGACAGAGATCACAAGTAGGCAGAGAGGCAGACAGAGAGAGAGGAGGAAGCAGGCTCCCTGCTGAGCAAAGAGCCCGATGCGGAGCTCGATCCCAGGACCCGGAGATCATGACCTGAGCCGAAGGCAGAGGCCTCAAACCACTGAGCCACCCAGGTGCCCACCATAGCTCTCTTTATCCACAGGCCCAATCCTGCATCCTAACCTTGTCCCTTCACAGATATTCATTCCAAGGGTTCCTCCTAGTAAATATTCTGCACACTAAACTCTGTCTCAAAGTCTGCTTTTCAGAGAACTCAACCTGCAATACTGTGGTAGTTGAGAGATAATGGTAATAGTTCAGATGAAAGTGACAATGGTGAAGATACTAAGGAATGATCGGGTTCATGACATTTTAAAGGATGTATTCATTCAAACTGCTGGATTGGATATGGGGAGAAATTTAAAAAGGAAATTATGATTACTCATGGAGGATTGCAGCCTGAACAACTAACTGTGTGAATAGTGGGTGGTGTCATTTACCAAGACTGGGAAAAGATGGAAAGAGGGAGTGAGGAAACAACTTATGCTTTGCATATGATCTGTTGTGGACATCTATTCGATATACAGTAAGAGAAAATGCAGAGCACATAATGAGAAAAATAAGTTTGTATTACAGGGAAGAACTAGAGCTAGATATAATTTTAGAGTTATTTAAAATCTCAGAACTAGATGACATCTAGGAAAGAAAAGAACATGTCAACAACATTCAAATAGATGGAGGAAAAGGATCCAACAAAAGAGACAAAAGCAGGAAGGATCAGTAGAGGGAGGAGGAAAAATCAGAAGAGAACAGTGTCCTGGAAGTAAAGTACAGGTTTTACCCTCAAAGACAATTGAATTATGACAAGAGTTTAAGATAAATCAGCTACAGCTCTCAATGGAATGCAAGTTCCAAAAAAGCAAAAAGCAAAACAAAACAAAATGCTTTCTGCTTATAAAACCAAATAAATCCCAGGAACTTGCTCTCTAACATGTAACCTTGCTGCAAAGGCATTTACAATAAGAAAGACAGCCAAACTAACAGATTTTAAGACTTCCAAATGACCAACTCACCCCAAAGTATTCTCAAAGACACCTGTCAACAATTCCCCCCAAAAAATCTTTTAGAATTTCACAAACCTAAGTTACATCCTTACCTTCTACTTTACTACAGTAATTAAAAGCAAAAATTGTCCCCCAAAAAACAAAAACCTCAGAAGTATGCACCACAGACTAAAACACTACCATATTAAGTTCAACTTTACATACTTGATTATTGTGTCAGTCTGTTAAACTGATTTTGTATTTTTTACAACTGCTACCAGTTGTAAGGAAACCATGGAGTTTGTGGTCACTTCTACTAAAAATTAAGAAATCATGCTCTTGGAGAGGAACATAAATCCCTAATTTAACATTGTTTCTTTGATAAAACTAAACTTCTATGTTTTCTTAAAGTATCTTTCCCAAAAATAGATTGAATGCAATGTGTTACAACCACCCACAAACTAAAAATAAACTGTAATATTTTCCCCTAGCCTAGATGAAAAAAAAAAAATAAGGCTCAGAGGATTTCATAAGGAAGTATTTCGGGGTCCTATTAAAGCACTAACCCATGGGTTCACAAGTACTACCTATAAAGTATTTTTATTACATTTATTGTGCATATCACTGCCAAATTAATCTTTAAAACACTGCTTTCTTTTAGTCAGAAACTTCCTATGCAATTCCTAAGCTACTAAGCTCACACTCTAACATCCACCTTTAAGGTTCTTATCTTACACTTCCTATCCAACTTCTTTTACCTCCAAAATGAACAGCCATATTACCATCAGCCTATTCCAGTCTTCTCTTCACATCTATGCTACCTCTGCCTCTTTACCTGTGGCCAGGTAACTCATCCCACGAGGATATTCTTTCTCTTCCAACAATCTAAACACCTTTTTATATTTACTCAAAGCCCAGCTCAATTCCTATTTCCTCCTTGAAGAGCTCCATCCCTACATGACTTTCCCTGATTTTTTCATTTAAACCCCTAACAACGCTTAAAAATTCAAATCTCAACACAGAACAATACTGACACTTGTATCATTTATTGTTTTATAATAACTTTTATAAGTTTCACTCTTCTTCTCACTTAAATTGAAACCAAGCATAGCATCTGTCATACATTTCGCTTGCTTCCAACTGGGGTCAACAGAATAATACTGAGCACCACAGATGCACAGTAAGTCAAAACACTTGCTAAATTGGGGCCATGGCCAAATCTCCTGCAAAGGATCTTGAAAAATCAAGCCTTGTTCCACATATCCAAAACCACAAAGGCAGTACTACCACTCCACACTCCAAAAATAAATAACAGGCATTCCCAATTTTGGAAAACTCAAAATTTCAATAAAAACCAAATATGAACCTTATGCAATTCTGGCACTGGAACTAAATTTTACTACATTTAGCCTCTCCCTTTTAACCTCATTTGATTTGTTTTTCAAGAGACTGTGTTTTATGGGGGATTAATAGATAAAGTACATTTAGTAAGTATTGTTTTTTTTCTTTAAAGCACTATAAACCCTTTATTTTGTGTCAGTCTGGTGAAGTAGAAAGGTAGGAAGATAAAGCACATTAAGACACTTAAATGGCAACTAAGGCAAACTCTGCCAAAGTAAGTTTGAAAATTATCGGCAACACTATAAGATGAATAATTTTACTTATTTTTTTTAAGATTTTATTTATTTATTTGAGAGACAGTGTGCACTTGAGAGAGAAAAGAAGAGCACAAAGTTGAGTGAGGGGCAGAGGGAGAAGCAGTCTCTCCACTGAGCAGGGGTCCCAATGTGGGGCTCCATCCCAGGACTCTGGGATCATGACCTGAGCTGAAGGCAGAAGTTTAACTGAATGAGCCACCCAGGTGCCCCACTTTTCTAAAGTCAATTTTAACATTCCAACTTGAAGGGCATGCTAGCTCTTTAAACTATGATAAAATTAGCCAATTAATCACATTAGAATTATTTTGAAGATGACTAATTCGTGGTACTTAAGAATTTTATGAAGTATTTTAGATTCTGTTATGCAAAATCTCTCTTCAGAATAGAATGTATCTCACTTCTGACAGTAAAGTAATATCTGATTTCTATGCCCCAAAGAGAAAGGTAACAGAATGTTATAGTATTTTTTTTATACCAGTCTCAAAAGAACCACAGAATAGGGTTAAAAATTGCAAAACTAGGGGTGCCTGGGTGGCTCAGTGGGTTAAAGCCTCTGCCTTTGGCTCAGGTCATGATCTCAGGTCCTGGGATCGAGCCCCACGTCAGGCTCTCTGCTCATTGGGGAGCCTGCTTCCCCCTTTCTCTGCCTGCCTCTCTGCCTGCTTGTGATCTCTGTTTCTCTCTCTCTCTCTCTCTCTCTCTCTCTGTTAAAGAAATAAATAAAATCTTAAAAAAAAAAATTGCAAAGCTAGAGGGGTGCCTGGGTGGCTCAGAAGGATAAGTGTCTGATTCTTTGATTTCAGCTCAGGTCTTGGGATCTCAGGGTCTTGGGATCAAGCCCCACGCTGGGCTCTGTGCTTAGCGTGGAGTTGGCTTGTTCCTCTCTGCTCCACTCCCATTCGTTCTCTCTCTCTCTCTAAATATCTCTAAAATAAAGAAATAACATTAAAAAAAATGTTTAAAGCTAGAATGGTCATTAAATATCATCTTACTCTAGACCCTTCATCTCATTTTTATATATAAGTAACTAAAGCAATGAAATTTAAATCTTGTCAAGGTATTAAACCAGTATTCAAATCAGGTATTTTTCCACTCTATTATGGTGTCTTTTAAAATTATATAAACACCCTGAAAATTATCACTTAAAGTATCTAACAAATCTTACATTAGCATTTCAAATCAAATATATTTACAAATTTACACATTACATATATTTACACACACTTAACAAATGCCTCTGGGATCAAATTAAGCAAATAGATCCAAGGACTCGCTCACTTAAAAAAAAAACTTTTTACAGATTTATTCATTTTAGAGAGCTAAAGGGGGGGGGGGCAAAGGGAGAGGGAGAGCAAGAATCCCAAGCAGACTCCCTGCTGAGCGCAGAGCCCGCCAACTCAAGCTGAAATTAAGATGTGGACGCTCAATAATCGTGAGCCACCCAGATGCCCTGGAATCATTTATTTTTTTGATTCATTACATCCCTAGAAAGCCAAGATGTCTACATATGATAAAGTTAACTACATTCTGTTACTACTATTTTTATATTTCAATTCCAAGGAAAGAAAATCGCATCAGAAAAGTTAGCATACATTTTTAAAATATCTTATATATATAAATTTTTAAATATTTATTTATTTATTTATTTGACAGACAGAGATCACAAGTAGGCAGAGGCAGGCGGAGAGACAGGAGGAAGCAGGCTCCTTGCTGAGCAGAGAGCTCGATGCGGGGCTCGATCCCAGGACCCTGAGATCATGACCTGAGCTGAAAGTAGAGGCTTTAACCCACTGAGCCACCAAGGCGCCCCTATAAAAATTTTTAAACTGTGTATCACTCAACTCCTGAGCACAACAGGGGCTCAATATTTTACACTAATTACACACACACAGTCAACAAATGATCCTCAACTTAAAGACTTATTCATTTCAGAAGTTCACCACCTGGTTGGTTTGATTAGAGAATTCAGACTACAAAATACTCAAATGTAAACCCACTACTCTTTAAGCATCTGCCTCTACCTCCACCACTCTAAGGAGAGTGATAGAGGTCTACTAAATCTTGGTGTAGATAAGGAGTTGATCAGCCCTGTTCTAATCATTTACTGCTACATAATAACCACTCCAATAAATGAATGACTTAAAATAAGAATGATGATGACTTTGTTCACAAATCTGCTATTTAGGTAGGACTCAACAGAGAAATCTCATCTGTTTCATGTCACATCTGCTGAGGCAGTTCAACTTGGGGCTAGAAGACCTACTTTCAAGTTAACAAGTTGATGTTGATCGTAGTCTGGGAGTTCAGTCAACCAAAAGCCTGGATTCTCCCAATGGGCAATGTAGCGTAGTTGCTAGATTCTAAGGGGGGAATCTAAAGAAGGTCAAGCACATCGACTTTCATGATCTAACCTTGGAAATCACATAAGCAACACTTCTGATACAGTTATAGACCTGCCTAGATTCAAGAGGGGAGCACGGGCCCTACCCCTCTGTGGGCACAGCATCAACATCCCATTATAGGATAATTAAGATCTGCAGCCATCCTGAAAAACACAACCTTCCACAGCACCTTTCTGTTATTCTCTCCTACTGTTATCTCCTCCCTCTAGGATTATTTCCTATTAGTCTTCTTTGAAGATTTTTTTCTCCCTGACTATTCTCAATCTAGTCCTCTTCCCAACCCACTTACCAATAATAATTTTAAAAAGCTATACTCTTCTATGGCATTCTGCTAAGCCATTTAAATTTATCAACTCATTTAATCTTGCAAATAAACCTCTAAGGTACGTACTGTTACTATCCCCATTTTATAGAGAAGAAAAAGGTATGAAAAGATTAGGTAACTTGTCAAAGATCACAAAATAGTAATAGACAAAGCTGAGAGATGCCATCCATTCCTAAGTCTATCTAACTGCCACCCATAAAGAGTAACAACTCCCATGATAATTTGTATCTCTAGCTGTAGTTTTCTTCTGAGTTACTAATTCATATTTCCCACTGCCCTCTGGACTTCTCCACCAGAATATCTTACTAAAAATTTAAAATGTATTTAAAAAAAAAAAATACATTATTCCTTCCCCCTGAAAGGTTCCTTCCTGTTTTCTCTGTCACAGTTACTTCCCAACTTCAAAAATTTGGAATTAACTCCTCAGTAACCAAAATTTTTTGATTCTTCTTCAAAATGTCATTCCACATTTGTTATCTTCTCTGTCCCCACTGAATTTCACCTGCCTGAATTAATCAATCAATAGATAATTCTGGACTACCTACCAAGACAAGAACTATGCCAGGTTGGGTACACCCTCTATTTTCCCAACTATCAATCTTTTCCCCCACTGAAAGCCATTCTTCACAGTAACATTAAAATCATCTGCCTCTCCACTCCTCTCTCCCCACTCAAAAAGTCGTATCAGCTTCCATAAGCGTAGCCTGTAAGGAGGCCTTCTCAAAGATTCCACCAAACTGCCTCTGTGGTCTCAGTGCCTTGCTATGGGCCACCACTCCACATGCCTAAAACATGCATACTCAGACCCTATCTTTCCTAAACACACCACACCTTAAAAATCAGTCACTTCTGTCTCTGCCTTGGAATGCCCTTCTGCTTGAAAAGTCTCTACTCACCTATCAACACCCAATTTACATGTCATTACTTTATGAAACCTTTCCTAATTATCCCAGGAAGAGATTCTGTACTTGTACAACAGTCTTATCTATTAATGTGTTTCCCTGTGATACCATAAAATAATAAGAAATGTATACTTTATTTTAAGAAATACATATTTTAGTCTTTGTACTCAACTCCTAAGGCCTTTGTTTTTTCCTAAGTGATAAATGTGCTAGGAACATCTTTTGTTCTAATATTTGATCTTTGACCCTGGTTCCTGACACAGAGCTCCTAAAACCCTTGTAATTTCCTAAGTGATGTAATTGATAGTACTGTCTTACATGGAACTCCTAAATCTTGTAATTTCCTGAGTGACAGAAGTGTCTTTTGTTCTACTGAAGCAATAGGGCTCCTGGATGGAGGCTGGTCACCAGAAAGATCAAACATGATTAGAAGCCCCTCTACTCCTGAGTTAACTAAGTTAATAACTGGTAATTCCTATGTGATGAAGCCTCCATAAAAATCCCTAAAGTATGGGGTTCAGAGAGTTTCTAGGCTGCTGAATACATCAAGGTACTGGGAGGGTGGTACACCCAGGGAGCGCTTGAAAGTGCTACACTCTTTCCCCCATCCTTGCCCTAGGCATCTCTTCCATCTGGTTGTTCCTGAGTCATATCCCTTTAAAATAAACTAGTAATCTAGTTAGTAAACCATTTTCCTGAGTTCTGTGAGCTGTTTCAGCAAATTATCAAACCTGAAGAGGGAGTCTTGAGGACTCCAATTTATAGCTAGACTGTCAGAAGCACAGGTGACAACTTGGACTGCAACGGGTATCTAAAATGGGGACATACTTATGGTACTGAGCCCTTAACTTCTGGGTTCTGAGGTAACTCCCAGTAGACCGTGTCAGAACTGAAATGAATTACAGAACACCCAGCGTCTGCTGGAAAACAGAAATGTTGTAGGTGAAATCCCCATATATCTGGTGTCAGATTCATATATTTCACTCCCCCAACTAGGTTTTTAACTTAAACCATGTTTTAACTCCAGTACTTGAGATGACTTCTGCCCTAGTACTCAATAAATGTTTGCTGAATGAACACATTTTCTCAAATACATGATAATTAATTAATTAGTAGCCAGGTTCCACAATTATCTAACAGCTAATATGGCTAAAACAAGTAGCATTTCAGCAACCAGAAGGTAAAGGGGGCAGTCTTTACTTATATATCTCATGTTTGTTAATATATATTTACCTAGTTAATTGAACAAGAGAGATCTTTTTTCAGTAACTGTGTTTAAATATTTTGTAACTTAGTTTGAAAACTCAAGAAACATAAATGTATCTGTGTGCAAAAATGTGTTCTTGGCTATTTAAATTCTAATCTGGAGGTCAAACAACCATTGTTACCATGTTCAAAATACCTGACCTCAAATAAAATTATCAAGGCGCCTATATTTAACAAGAAAGAAAACACTTAAATTCCAAATCCTGGCATTTAGGATCTCGATCTCTACAGTTAAACCCCCAATTTACCTTACATGCAATTCCTCTTCTTTATGCATGCTATACTACAGCCAAAGTAGAACTCTTCCCTTGCCTCAAGGATCTACACTTACTTCCCTTTTTTGTCTTGGATTTTATTGTCTGCTTTATTAAAAAGTCCTTCCACCCAGCTGTACAAACTCAAATCTAGCAGATCCTTACTGTATCACTCAAATACCACTTCCTAATCCTTTCCACTTCTGGAGGTAATCTTCCCATTCTCTCAATTCCTATAACACTTTATCTTTAACACCATTTATAAATTTATTTCCAATGTAAACCGTTATATATCTTCATTCTCTCTCCATATTTAATAATAAGGGCAGGTTCTATATGTAACTCAACATTGTCCAAAGTACATTTCATGGAATTCACAAAATTAACAAGCAGTAGAAAAGATAACCGTCTCATGGTCAACTAGTTTGGGAAATAAACTTCTCAGAACCTTTAATATACTAAGGTATGATGTAACTCTCTCAGAAAGCAAGATATGCCCATTTCCAAAACTTACTTGGTCTCTAAACCATTTTCGATTTTTTGCAGCTCATTCCATAGTATTACTATTTCTAAGGCATGCCTTTGATATATGTGCTGCCTAAGCAAGCACTCTATGGCATGCTTTTGAGACATGCAGCCTCATTAATCTTGGCACCTTATCTTGAACTTAATAGGTATTCAACAAATATTTGTTGAATGAATGGGTAATAGATCCTGGTTAACAATAGACTCTACCATAAAGGCAGCCTGCCCAAAAAGAAGACTCCAGGAATGACAGAAGAGAAAAACAGCAAGTGAGAGGGAAGTACAATGTCCTCAATTGTGCAGTAAGAAAAGAAAGAAATACTTACAACAACAGAAGAATTCACTACCCCAGCCACTTTTTTATATGCAGGGAACATAATCTAAACCACATGGGAAAGCCTGTTTACAATGTCCACCCTGAAGGAATAATTTAGCTCACTGGAGATAGAATCTTTCAGAAAATTTGTCAACAAGGGTTGAAACTATGAAGGTATTCTTGCCAATTTCTAGAATATACACTATTAAAGTAACTGAATCATCTAAACTTTAGCATTTCTGCCAAATGAAGAAATATCCTGGAGTTTGATTTCGTCATATGAGGGTGCTTACGTTATAAAAGGAAGTCTCACAGGACCAACACTAAGATTTTAAAAGAAGTAGAGTTAACACTTAAAAAACTTCATGGATTCAAAGCATAATTTTGTATTGATGTAACCTCTTTTTCAATGTGGAAATGAAAGGAGAATTCAACTTAATCATGCATTAAAACCAGGATGCATAAAAACAAAATATCCTGACTACATCCTGAACTGTTTCCTACAGCTCTCCAGCTGTGACTAAGAAATGGAAGGGAAAAAGACACTCCCTGACATGTCCTACAATCTAGATCCTACGGCAGTAGCAACAGGAAATAGCAGCAATGACTGAGGTTTGTTTTTTATTTTCCTCCTCACTCTAACGCAAAGACCAACTTTTCACGTAGGGAGGAAAGCTTACCCAAGAATAGAGTGCACTGTAGGCTGAAAAGATAAATACATTTCTTAATTGTAACTATTAACATTTAGTTATAACTTTTAACATAATGGGCTTTTAAATGTGATGAAGCAACAAGAGAAGGTCACATGATTTAAGATCTATAAGCATGTTTAAGGTTGCCCTATGAACCCTCTGGCAGACAGGACTGGTCTGTCTCTATCACTGATCAGTTAAGACAATTACCAGCTATACATAACAAGTCACTCAGCTACATTACACCCTAATTTGGTTCAATTACTTTACTAAATAGCATGATCTTAGAAAGCAAATATATATTTATTTCACAGTCATACACACACACACACATACACACACACACACAAACACACACATATATCCCCTTTACTCTTGGGGGGGCAAAAATCAAATATATTTTCAGTTAAGTTAGGTGGAGTCATGTGGTCAAACATCTAAAGAAAAATAGACATAATATGCATAATATGGTCTGAGATACAGAATTCATTAAGTCACAGGTTAATGCTTTATGAACTCTGTAAGAAAATAGTAAGTTTTCTATGAATAGCTGACTGGTCACATATTTCATTTAGCAAATTAAAGATCTCAATTTCATATACAGCTTTCTATCTTCATAAGATGTAAAAGTTAAAACAAGGAACTACAGAACTGTTTAGAATCTTACCCAGAAACACACAGTAAAAGCTTTTAACAAAAGAGTGTCTCTCTGCTCCTGCATCAATCAATAAACAGATGGCACGATTTTGGAATTAGAGAAGTTAACACAATATACCTCTTAACACATCTGAGAACATACAATTAATATTTCCAAATTCTTTCTTGTAATTATAATCGTTCACTCACAAATTACTATTTGATTATTAGTTATTATAACAATGGTACGTTATTCCTCTCAACAAAAGCATTATCTACCCAAGAGCTCACAGGAACCCAAAATATAGTAACAGTAACAAATGAAAAGTTCCCAAATGTTGTAAAAACTGTGGCATTCAAATTTTAAGCCAAAAACCTGCTGACTCAAGCAGAAAAAGAATCCAATCCTCACTTGCAGAACCCTAATCTTCTCACTTACCACACTTGCGCTATTCAATTTGAAACACACACACAGAAAGGGATTTTGCTTCCTTTTCCTTTACATCTCTGTTTTCATTTCTTTTACAAAAAGAGATCCTTCGTATGTTTCATTGTTTGGTGGTCCAATTAGAATTTTCCTCTTCTATTTATCTCAAACATCATAGCTTCTTCTTATATTGAATTTCACTAAATTAAATTTTAAGTTTTAGGGAGTGAAAACGTTCAAGAAAACACGTTTGAATCCTCATTGTCTCAGGCGCTAAGGATTCTCCAGCTTGCGGTTACATGGCTTTCAAATACATTTAAATTCCTGGAGACCCGAACATAAATGTTAATTTCCAGTTTCGCCTCCCCCTTAAGTCTGAAGGGCTAAGTAGGCCTTTATTGTCCTAAAAATAAAAAACACTTCAACCTTCTCGAATGTGAAGGAAAACTGGCAGGCACCTGAGGGCCACTTGTACCGTTTACTAATGGAATAACTGCAATTACTCAACAGCAAGAAGCCCCCAGTCGTCCCAATCTCAGGTGGTCCCCTTCGAATATTACGCGAGGATCCAAGCGACAAGACGGGGCTCGCCCAACCTGGGGCTGCAGGCTCTTCTCTCCGCGCCCTGAGTCAGCCTTTCCCACTTCTCATCCCGAGCACATCTTTCAAACCCTAAACCTCCGAGGCTCCCCTCCAACCCTGCGGACAAAACCAGCCCTCCTCCTTTCGGACTCCAGTTCCCTTCCCTGCCCACCTCCCCACCCGGGTCCCCAAGCCACCCCTCCCCCATTTCACGCTCCGCCCGCGCCGCCACCGGAGCCGCCACCCCACCCCTCGCCTTTCGCACCTTTCCTCCCCTCCGCCCGCCCACCTCGCTGCCCGCACCCCGGGCCGGCCACTCCCCGAAGAGCCGCCGGGGCTCACCTCGAAGAGCTCGGCCGTCGTAGCCATCCCGGCCGGCTGAGACGCTCGCCTCGCACTGGAAGCCGTCTCTTCTTCACATGCTGCGCCTCAACGGCGCCGCGCACAGGTCCCCTCTTGGCTCGCCAGCTCTGGCTCGGGGACGCCGCGGGCTCCCCCACTCCCCACAGGGCCCAGGCAGGGCGAGAGGGCGGCCATGAAGCGAAGCCGCAGACGCCTGTCAGCTGCCTCCCGGCGCCGCCCGCGCCGCTCCCATTGTCACCGCCTCGTACGCCGGAAGTGGAGCTGCGCGCGCCGGTTTGGCTGGCGGGAGGGGCCGGAGAGGGAAGCCTGCAGACGGCGAACGGCAGAGACACTCGTCGCTGGGGCGAGTGAGGAAGCATGATCCTTGCGGGCCACCGTCCCGGAAGTGGACCTTAGAGGAAGAGAGTGCTGGGGTTCCTGGGGAGGATAGATTTTCGGCATTCTAGGTGAGGATTCACAGAAGTGTTGTGGCAGGTGTTGACAGGAGGGACTCCGAGGTTTTAGTCACTTCACCAGAAGGAGCCAGCGTCTCTGCTGAGCCCAACCTGTTTGTGGTGGGGCAGAAAGTGGCCTCGGGTCTTCTGGTAGGAGCCCATCAGAAAGCCGGTCCGTGTCCTTTTTCCGTAGCGACTTTAGGGACGTGGCGACTTCAGGGATGAGCTGATGCTTTAGTGGCTTGTCATGGCCCAGCGGGCAGTGTGGCTCATAAGCCACGAGCCGGGAACTCCTCTTTGTGGCACCGTCAGATTCTCCAGGTAAATGCAGCTTGAATTCTCAGGGGTGATGGATCGGAGGGATGGATGATGTACTGTACTTTTGGGATGTGTCTTTGTCCGCGGCCTTGGTCAACTTACTTAATTTCTGTTTTATCTTTTAATTGGAAGTTTTAACACCACTACGTAATAGTATTTTGAGAATTAAGTGTGTTGATGTTTAGCACATTTAAGTATTATGAGTTTTTCAATATTACCATTACTATATCTTAAAATTAACTTCACCTGGGGCACCTGGGTGGCTCAGTTGTTAAGTGTCTGCCTTTGGCTCAAGTCATGATCCCATTGTCCTGGGATCGAGCTCCACATCAGGCTCCCTGCTCAGTGGGAAACCTGCTTCTCCATCTCCCACTCCCCTTCCTCTCCCACTCCCACTCTCTCTCTCTCTCTCGGTCAAATAGATAAATAAATCTTTAAAAAAAAAAAAAAAGATTAACTTCACCTGCTTAGGGTTGAGATGGAGATGACCAAAGGCAAGAAAAGGAAACTAACTTACTGAGCGCTAAGCATGTTTCATATTTTTCTACTTTCGTTAATAAAGATCACTCAAGGACATTTTAGCTCATTCTTCCGGAAAATCTGGGCTGATCAATAAAAGACTATTATTTTCATATTATGTTTCATTCTTAGAAACTTGCAAATGGGTTACTTTAAAGTTCCTAATTGAAGAAAATTGGAAAAGTACAAAAAATAAAATCGTATTCATTTCTTCTTAAATGGTGTAAACTGACCTGGCTCCACTTTTAGAATTTGCCACATTCTATCAAAATAGCTCTGTGATGAGAATTATACAGTAACTCATTGTAAAATGTAAGTGGCAGTTCTGTAATCTGTATCACCTTTTATTCTTAGTGGCTATTGACAGTTCTTTCTTGCCAACATATTTATTCTTCCCTGAGGAAAGCTCTGTAGGGAGGTAGCAGAGCTTTGCATTGAGACTGAGGCAGATAAAGATGAGTGTGATTTTAAAGGAAACTGGTTGGTGGTGTGGGTATGAAAGATTACCTCTTCACAACCCAAACATTCTTTTTGTTTGTTTGTTTGTTTTTTGTTACTGAGGGTATCAGAATTAAAGTTTACCATTTTCTCCTGAATACCTGGCTTGCTTTGTTGTTGTTGTATCTCAAGTAAGGAAGGAGTTTAATAATACTTAGTATGTTTCAGCAACCTCATTGGTTCATCCAAAGTGCTTATATTCCTTTGAGTATCTTTATTTCTGCCATTCTTCTTCTCATAGGTGACTCTTGGGTATTTTTTGCTATCCCTTTATTTGTGTTTGCCTATGCATTTTTCAAATTACACAATTAAGTGTGTTATAGACTTCATTTTCTTATATTTGCCAGACTTCTCAGCACTATTTTTTTTTAATCTTTAAAAAGATTTTATTTATTTATTTATTTGTCAGAGAGAGAGATTGAGAGAGCGCATACAAGCAGGCAGAGTGGCAGGCATACATAGGTGGAGAGAGAGCAGGCTCCCTCCCAAGCAAGAAGCCCGATGCGGGACTCGATCCCAGGACTCTGGGATCATGACCTGTCCTGAAGGCAGGGGATTAACCAATTGAGCCACCCAGGTGTCCCCTCAGCACTATTTTAAAGAAATACCCATATTACTTTGTGTTCATCCAGAGCAGCACTGTCCAATAGAATTTTCTGCAATGAAAGACATGAGAAATGTTCTAAATCTATGCCGTTAATATTGTAGCCACTAGCTACATGTAGCTATTGTGCTTTTGAAATTTGACTCTTACAACTGAGGAACTCAATTTTGTTTAATTTTAAGTTTAAATAATCACATGTGGCTAGTGGCTCCTATTTTGGACAATGCAGGTCTAGTCCATTGCTCTGTTGTACTCTATGGTTTAATCCTCCATGTTTTACCTGTACTCTTCCCCTAGTGATGATAATCCCAGGTTGCCTCCAACTCAGCCATCAGAACGGTGATGTAGTAGGCAGCCTCAAAAGGCTAATAGGACCTATCTATGCTGATTTTGACTAAATATTGCCAAGTAATTATCTCTTCAGAATACTTTCTCTAATCTACACTCTTCTCATCAGCAGTAAGCAAAAGTTCCTATATCTCCATTCATTCTTTCCTAACCTTTATTCTAGTTTTTGTCAATATTGCTCTAAAGGAGATCTTATTTTCATTTGCATTTCTCTGTGTAGCTGTGATTGTTAGCCCTTTGGATTTCCTCTTGTGTGGATTGCTTGGACATTTCCTTGTCCATTTTATCTTTGTGGGTTGCTATTAGTCTGTTTGTTTTCATGTTAATTTTCTCCTGACATTAATTTGCGTGTATTCTTCTGTATTCGTTGTATATTCTTGATACCACACCTTTGTCATTTTTAGGTACTACAGATATTTTCTCTCATTTTGTCACTTTCAACTTTATGTATCACTTGATTAAACAGAAACCACTAATTTTATTACAGTCAAAGTTATTAGTACTTTGGGAGTTTTCTTGAAGTCATTCTCTATCCTTATTTTCCAAAGATATCTTGTTAATATTATTTTCTTCTATCATTTTATCTGTCCTGTTTAGGTTGTCTTTATTCCATCTTCAGGCGTGGTATTAATAGAGGGATCCATTTTTCCCTATAGGGTGGGCCAATTTTCCTGTATGTTTAATTTATTTTTTCATTATATATATATTTTTCATTGATTTGTGGGGCTATTGAGAGGTGATTACGTTTCTCTTATAAATACTGGTCTGTTCCAGTTCTATTACTTTATTTCCTCTTCTTGGACCAGTACCATACTGTATTTATATCTATGGCTTTGTAACTTATCTTAATATCTTGCAGAGATAAGATTTTTTTTTACTGCTTATAAAAATAAGTTCCTTGAAGAACTCATTGTTGTTTTCATTTTTTTTTTTTTTTCTCATTGTACTCAGGGTATTTCAGAAGAAAAGTTCAGATATGTCTGGGTGGGCTTTTCAGCATCTCTGTGGAGGGAGCAAGTTGGGTTCAAATAATTCATCTGTCATTTTTTAATTCTGTATCATTAAAGAAATTAGTTTTGTTATTTTTCATTTTGTGGCCTCTTGGGCCTGGTGTAAGAGCTAAACATACATACTCTGGCATATTATCCACATATATGCCAAAGGTTAATGGCCATCACTTAAGAGTTTTAAAAGTCGATGGTCTGTCTGTATGCAATTACATTCCCAAAACAAAACTTGGTTTAGATTCTGATTTAGAAGTTTGCTGTCCAGATGTATGGGAATAGTGTCTTAAGTATGGCTTAGATTGTTATTGTACCCCATAATTGTAGGGCCCAAAATTTGAGTCCTATTTTAGAAAAGGTCTAGAATAAATTTGAAATGGTAGGTTGAGTTATTCAACAAAATATTTATTAGCACATACCAGGGTATTGTGTACATTCCCAGATTAACTTCTTATCTTTACATCCAACATTGAAATTCTTACACTTAAGAAGGACTTTAATTATCCTCCAGATAACCAAAGGATAAGACACTGGGCTAGAGCTTAGTCCAAAGTTCTCAACTATTATATCCAGAGACCCAGAGAAAGAAATGGCATGGCATTCAACTGCTAAGCCATTACTGGAGGGTAGCTAATTCTTTTCTTTTGTCAATCAAGAAGTACATCAGAATGTAAGTGAGTGAAGTTTACTAATATACAGATAAGTTGGATACATTCCTATTTTTCTTTTTAAAAATTATTAGTAAATATCAATATCTAATTAGGGGTATTAGTGAAAAAAAATATGTTAACCAGGTGTGTTTTGATTTTTGGTGGGAATTGCTGATGTATTCTTTAGACACCCCCTTTATTTTACAAATAAGAAAATAGACTTAGGGAAGTTAGGTGACTTACATAGAAGTTAATAGCCTATAACTAACTTTGTTCTGGACATGAGAGTAGAGCAAAAAGGAATAGGAAAAAATACATCTTTTTTTTTAAACTAAGAAAATGTGATGTAACATTTTATAAATGAAGCATCTTCTAGTCTTTTTCCCCAAAAAAGGATAAATTAGTAACTTACTGTTCGGTCTAAGATGTGCAAACCATAAAAGATTATTCAGATTTTATTTTTATTACCTCTTTCAGGGCCATAGAGATAAACATTTTTATTGCTAAAATATTCTTACATTTTAAGGAGTTGGCAAGAAGACCTAGGATATTTGTTATTCACTATTAATTGAGTAGAATAGAACATTCCTTTTACATTTGCATCATCTCAATTAATGAATCCGAAATTACGGCAGATTAAATTGAACCACTTCTTTTGATTCTCCTCTACTAAGATGGAATCAGGGGGTGGGGAGGGAGTTCTTAGAGATGCTTGAAAAGTCCAAGTATACATTCCTGGCCTACCAAGCAGGAATCTGAGTGGCCAAGAAACTGGAATTTTGAATTAGAACCATGTGTTCTACCTATTTATTTGTTTGTTTGTTTTTTTAGATTCTTTAAAATTTATTTATCACAGAGATAGCGAGAGAGGGAACACAAGCACAGGGGAGCAGGAGAGGAAGAAGCAGGCTCCCCACTGAGCAAGGGATCCCAGAACGCTGGGATCATGACCTGAGCCAAAGGCAGACACCTAACAACTGAGACACTCAGCTACCCTGTGTGCTCTACCTATTTAAAAAATTAACTAAATTAGGCTATTTTCAGTAATAAATAATGACATTATAATTTCATATAATATACCAAGTATACAACAGTTAGTTACTTCAGTAGAAAATTTAATATGTGATAAAGTTTTTTGGTTGTGGTTTTTATGGGTATATGTGTTTGTTACTGTGTGTTTTGTTGTTATTACTCTTAGCCTTGTATTTTGGGTTTATTTTTATTTGGGGGCTTTGGGGGGTTTTTCTGTTTTTATTTTCCTTGGAAGAACCATTTATAATATTTTTGTTTCCATAATTCAGACGGTATCCAACTGTTGAAAAACGAGCCAGAGTCTTCAATGGAACAAGTTATGTGCCTATTCCTGAAGATGGTCCCTTTCTTAAAGCACTGCTTTTTGAACTTAGATTATTGGATGATAATAAGGACTTCGTAGAAAGTCGTGATAGCTGTTCACACATCAATAAAACATCTGTCTATGGACTCGTAATAGGAGGTGGAGAACTCTGGCCAGTTGTTGCTTTTCTGAAGAATAACATGATATATGCTTGTGTTCCACTAGTTGAACAAACTTTATCCCCTCATCCACCATTAATTAGCATTAGTGGAATTTCACAAAGCTTTGAACTTCTTTTTGGGATACAGGATTTTCTTTTCTTGGGTCAAAAAAATGACACTGAGTTAAATACAAAATTGAACCAACTGCCTGATTTGTTTCTACAAGCTTGTCCATTTGGAACTTTGTTAGACGCCAACTTACAGAATTCATTGGACAGTATTAATTTTGCTTCTGTGCCACATCCACAAAAACAGCCAGCCTGGAGAGTTGGAACATACAAAGGAAAACCACAAGTTTCTATTTCTATCACTGAAAAGGTAAAATCCATGCAATATGATAAACAGGATATAGCAGATACATGGCAAGTTGTTGGAGCTGTCACTTGCAAGGTGAGATTTTCTCTGACACTTGTTTTATCATACCATTCAACACCAGTGAAGAAAAGTAAAATTTTCTAACTTTATTTTACATTGTTATATGACATTATTGATTTTTATCATAAATAGCAATCATTAAATATGTGAAATTTTGGAATATTACCTTTTTGCATTCATTATGAATTGAATTTCTTTTAAGATTTTTATTTATTTGAGAGAGAGAGAGTGCACAAACCAGAGGGAGAGGGAGAAGCAGACTCCCCACTGAGCAGGAAGCCTGATGTGGGCCTGCATCTCAAGACCCCAGGACCATGACCTGAGCCAAAGACAGATGCCCAACCGAGTCCCTTCTTATGATTTACATTAGCTATATATGGCTGCATACTGAATTGTCCCATTATCCCCACAATAAACATTTATTATCCTCATAGGAACATCTAGTGTAGAGTCTACCATGAGATCACAGTCAAGATTGCAGCTGGAGCTATAGTCACCTGCGGGTTTGATTGGGGCTGGAAAATCTACTTGCAAGGTGGCTCACTCACATGGGTAGCAAGTTGGTGCTGGTTGTTGGTGGGAGGAGTCCGTTCTTTTCCATATGGACTTCTCAATAGAAGAATATATTAAAGAATATATTTAAGAACATCCTCACAACTTGGTGACTGGCTTCCTATAGATCAAATGATGAAAGAGAAAGAAAGAGAAGGCACATAATAGAAGCTGTTCTTTTTATTACCTCAGCTAAGGTCAGATGGTACCACTTTCACCACTTTTTGTTCCAAAGAATCAGGTCACTAAGTCCACTCCACATTCAAGGGGACTAGAATTAGGCTTCACCTTTTGAAAAGAGTAATGTCAAAAGAATTTGTGAAAATATTTTAAAACTATCATACCTATTTTCCATTTTTTCCAAAAGGATGAAATTGACAAATCTTTGTTTTAATATCTAAAACCATTTTGAAGGGCTCTTATATTATTTAAACATATTTATAGGTTAATATAGGGTTCTCTGGTTTCAGGATAGAAAAATAGGAAATGACAATAGGAGTAACAATATAATTAGTAGTGAAGAGTGCCATTTTGAATAATAATTGAAAATTAAACCTCTCTATAATTTCTACTATATAGCAATAATATTCTTAAATGTTTTTCTTTTTCTGATATCCTTTATTCTCTGCACTTAGGAAAATATACTTTTTTAAAAAGATTTCATTTATTTATTTGATACAGAGGGAGTACAAGGTGGGGGAGCAGCAGGAGAGGGAGAGGGAAGAAGCAGGATCCCGCTGAGCAAGTGGGGCTCCATCCCAAGATCCTGGGATCATGACCTGAACCAAAGGCAGTCACTTAACTGACTGAGCCACCCAGGTGCCCCTGAATATAAACTTTTTAATCAAGCTTAATGTAGAGGGACTATGTACAAATGCTATAGGTAAAAGTAGATTTCAAGAACAGAAAATAGAACAGTCCTGGCAGACAAATTGGATCTTTTCCTCTTTAACCTTAAAGTAACACAAGAGTTTATGTGTCTGTTTTAAACTCACTTCTATCATGATCAAAAATACATTCCAGTTATTAATGTATTAAAAATAACTATTATGAATGATGGGGCACCTGGGTGGCTCAGTCAGTTAAGTGTTCAACTCTTAATTTTGTGCCAGGTCATGATCTTAGGATTGTGAAATTGAGGCCCATGTCAGGCTCTGCACCAGGCATGGAGCCTGCTTAAGATTCTCTCTCCCCCTCATCTGTCCTCCCCCCAATAAAAAATAAGAATTATTATAAATGGCTCTATGTCATGGCTTATGTCATTCATAAAACTTGAAATAGCTGAATTCTTCTTTCTTGTAAGTCATGAAATAAAAGGAAAATTCACCATTTTTGTTTTTTCATTTTGTGGCAATGAATAGGGAATATATTATATATAATTTGCTATTAACTGGTATTAAATATGTCAGCTCATTGATAGGCTGACCCTAGTTTATTGCTAAGAATTTTGGATTAGTTTCTATATAAATCATCATGATGGAGAACTTTCTTCTTTAAAAAACTTTCTTCTAAAAATAAAAAGAATGGGGGTATGCCATCATCCATGCACTAAATGTTTCTTAAGGCGTTTATGTAAATAGTACATCTGTTAGCCAAACATTTTCTAAAAAATTCTTCAGGAGCTTAGTATTTAAAGTTTTATTATGAGCCCTAGTATAAATGGAAATAATTATCTTCATTTAATCTTAGTCCTAGTAGAAAACCTGGTGAACCAAAAGCCACTGGACTGAAGTTCTAGTCCTCACTCCACCACTAATTCTTTGATGTCCTTGGAAGAGTCATAATATTTACAGTCTTTTCTCATTTTTAAAATCCGTTAATTTCCTAGGTCCCTTCTGTTTTTGTAATACCTAGTTAAAATTGAGATTTACATATGCCAAATTGGTTTAAATGGTAGTACCCACATTTCTCAAGAATGACGGTCCTCATTCTATAGTAAATGACTGATGATCTGTATTTTAAATGACTAGCCAGCAGATAAACCATTGGTGGTTTCTGTAATGGCTGTAATTTTCCAAACCCTCTAAGAATATTAGACTGATTTAATAAGTATAAAATGAATATTTAAATATTGTAATAATACTTACTATTGATATTTGCTCACTTTATTATCTCCATAAATACCTGTCAAAAAACAGAACTTTTTTTTTGTTCTTTCTAGTTCACATATAGAGTGAAGTAGCAGATGGTTTAAAACTCAAAACACTAAAATATTTTTAAGGTTTGTGGTAAGGTGTATTGGACATCTTTATTTTCAAATGTGATAGACATTTTGTAACTGTTACCAAAAAATCTTTATGAGGTACTAATACCTGGTACTGTTCATAATGCCTGCTGGCTAAGTGTTTACACTGTATAGCAGATATATTCTTGAATTCACACATATGTCAAGTGATAGATAAAACATGAGCAAAACATGTCACATTAGGAAAACAGAGGTAGGGTCCACAATTAGAAAAAGATGCCCATTCAGTAAACATTTTTTTGAATGTCTCTTGTACATAACAATGTGCTAGGCACTAGAAATACAAAGAAAAATATAAGTTCTTGCTTTCAAAGAACTTAAAGTTTCAAGAGGGAAACAAACAGGACACCGACAAATACCTGTAGAGGGTGGGCAGTTACTACATGATGTGGACTGTGTATGTGATAGTAGAACTAGCTGCTTGCATTTGGAGCTAAACATTATACCTGCTAAGTTCTATTAACTCTTAAAATATTTGTTTTGATCTACCAAACAAAACATATCAATAAACTTTTTATGGCCCTTTTGACTAGTTTCAATTGGATGCTTTTAATAGAGGTTCATGGTTAATTACCATGTAATTACACAATGTATGTAATTACACAATGATACACAAGTAAGGTGTATCATTCTGGTTGGGTCAGAAAAAGAGCCATTACAAGGTTTATGGGACTAATGATATTTAATATAGGATTTACGGCTTACTAAAAATAACAATTAATTTAAAACTTTATGAAAGTGTGAAATAATTTTGAATTTTTTGAGGCTCATATCAGGTGTAAGAGGAGTTGAGAGAATAAAAATTCTGATCTTCTAGCTGCAGCCTCCCAGAAATAATTGCTAATGACTTTAGTCTGGAGAAGCCAGAATTCACAGATAAGTCTGAGATGCCACCATGTCTATCTGTTACAGCCTCAAAGCAGAAATTCATGGAAATTTCTGAAAAGTACTGCACCTGGCCACCACATCCTTAAAGCAGGAGCAGAGAGTTCTGTGAAGCTGTCATATCCAACTTCCATAACCTTCCAAGAATATTAGCTTCCCAATTGCAGGGTAGAAAATTATTAAAGAGGTAGATGGGAGCCAAGCAATGAAAGGCTTAAAAGTAATGCAAAACTGAGGGGGAACCATTGAAAGATCTTGAGCGTGGATACAATATATTTAGAATTCTGTTTTGTTAGGGTAGCTCCAGGAGATGGATTGATTAGAGGAGAACAAATCTAGATACATTTGGAGGGCTGTGACAGGAATTGTAGGGGCCTGTACCAGTGTGTTTGCAATAGAAATGAAGAGATGTCAGTGGATTTAAAATAGTTTTTTAAGGATTTAGATACAAGCAGAGGGCTCTAGGAAGTTTCTCCTCATTCCTGTTGGTGTCTGAAAGTATAATAGAACCACTGCCTGAAAACAGAAAGTAAGAACAATACCTTAAAAGAAAAATGAGTTAAGTTGTGGGAAGTGACTCAGATAAATTTATAAAAGCCTCACAGAGGATGCATGCCTCTAAGATCTTGGTAATATCTGTTTTTGTTTCTGTTACAGTGTGATTTAGAAGGAAACATGCCAAATGTTACCATCAGCTTGAGTCTCCCCACCAATGGGTCTCCACTTCAAGATATTCTCGTTCATCCTTGTGTGACTTCTCTTGACTCTGCCATTCTGACTTCTAGTAGCATTGATACAATGGATGATTCTGCATTTAGTGGACCTTACAAATTTCCATTCACTCCTCCTTTAGAGTCATTCAACTTATGCTACTATACTTCACAGGTAAATAACCTTGGAAATGTTGAGACTTTACTAATCTTTGTGTTTATGAATTCTGTTGTAAGCAAATTGTTCATACTTTTGGCCCACATGAGAACTTTTCATTATTTACCAGATAGTAATTGTTGAATGAAGATGAAGATTCAGGTCTTTCAATAAGATGCCTCTTCTCTCTGGTGTCTGGTGTCTCTAATAGCACTGAATGATTTTCAAAGTCATGGGATCTTTTTTTTTTTTTCAATGTTCCCTAATAAAGACTCCATGGTCCCACAGTAGATCCTGGTATAATTTAGTCATGGTTTGAATTATGAACATAAAAGTCCTGTAATCCTAGGCAATTGGCGTTATAAACGCATAATATTATTTACAGATACTGTGTGTTGAATAACTTTTGTGTCAGACATTGTCCTAGGCACTTTACATGTGATTTCTCCAGTACTTTGAAAACCCTTAATATGGGTATTACTTGCCCCATTCTACAGATGAGGAAAGTCTCAGAGAAGTTAAATAACAACCCAAGGTCTTATAACTGAAAAGTAACAGTCTAGATTTAAACCCAGATTTTCTTCTTCTTCTTCTTCTTTTTTTAAGATCTTATTTATTTATTTGAGAGAGACACAGCGAGAGAAGGAACACAAGCGGGGGAGTGGGAGAGGGAGAAGCAGGCTTCCCACTGAGCAGGGAGCCCGATGCAGGGCTCAATCCCAGGACCCTGGGATTGTGACCTGAGCTGAAGGCAGCCACTTAGCGACTGAGCCACCCAGGTGCTCCTAAACCCAGATTTTCCACACTCTAAAACCCAACCTTTTTGTTATACTATTTGTTTTTTGTCCTGATTATGAGTCAATAGTTTGAAAAACCTACTCATGCTAGCTTACATAAAGGGAATTTATTTTGATAATGTAAGAGGCAGTCTGTGTTATTCAAGGATAAAAAGAAAATCAAAATTGAAATCACTCTGTACTCAATGTTTGTACTGTCTTTCCCATCTCTGCTATTCAGTTTTCTCTTCCAACTGGCTTTCTCTGCTTCCACATGACCTATAACTCTGAAACCTTACTCTACATAAGTAGAGTCTATTTATTACTTCAAATGTACCAGAAAGAGTGATTGGCTTACTTCAGCCTACAGACAGTGTCTCCTTCAATCAGTTACTGATAACCAATTGAGTAAGCTACTGTTAAGCTAGGAGGTGGGGGAGTCACAGATAAACATAGGGAACTATGAGCAGCAGGCACTGTGAGCAGGGCATCAGGAAACAATATGTCTAGTGCACATCTTATGTTGCATGTCATAGAGAATCTGGAGGATGGGAACCTAAATGAGCAAGCGAGGAAAACAATGTATTGCAAACCTTTGTAAGGCACCTTTCTTATCTCTGGAAACAGAGAAGGAAAAATCCTTGCCCTTAGAACAATAATGGCTCTCTCATCTATTACCAAAAAAGTGTGGAGTAATTTATACATAATAACTACATTACTGCAAGGCCTTTTTCTCAGTCATCATTGGTATTTTAAACCCATTAACCTGAGAATTATACAAAAATTTGTTTGTTTGTTTCCAGGTCCCAGTCCCACCAATTTTGGGTTTTTATCAAATGAAAGAGGAAGAAATACAAGTAAAAATAACAGTTAACTTAAAACTTCATGAAAGTGTGAAAAATAATTTTGAATTCTGTGAAGCTCATATACCTTTTTATAATAGGTAGGAATAAAACAACATGATGCCATGATTTCTGCCTTTCTTAGTACATTCCCATTGCCCTACAAAATTATTTATCTTTGTCTTTTTACCTTATTTTTAAGATCTAAAAACTTTATTTTACTCAAATGAATGCTGATTCTGAACCAAAATTCAGTCATAAAAGTAATCTGTTACCTTTAAACGTATCTTTATTTTTCTAGTTAAACTTACTAGTAAATACGGGAGGGAATATGATATAATGATGAGTAACAGACCTGTACCTGAAACCAGTAATACATTATATGTTAATTAATTGAATTTAAATTTTATAAATGTTAGTAAATACATAAACTTACTAGTAAATACAAATTTAAGCCAATGTAGCTTCTTCAGGGATTATTTCACTGCTGGCTTTATATCTAGCAATTTCTAGGTACTATTTACATATAAGACAAAGCCAACTATCAGCTTCCTGGTGAATTAAGCCAAAGATAACAAGATTTTTTTCCTCTATAGTTCTGCTTTTAAATTTGTTCTACAGCATAGGATGTTCTTTTCATAGGATGCCTAAAGATAGAGTAAAATAATAGTTTTAACATTATGTCAATCCATATGACTGTTAGGGCTGTATTAAGACATTCTATATAATTTTATAGTTGTCTTTAGAATTAATAATGTCTATCATCACCAAAAACTTTTATTGTTTCTGTTGTTTTGTTGTGATTTTTGTTATTTATTCTACTTTATTCTGCAAACTTGAATATAAATCTGCTTTTATTTTGTCCTTCTATTAAGTAATACTAGCTACATTTAACTTAGATCTCTTAAAACTCTTTTATGATCATTTTTTCTTTCTGTTGTGTCCTTTTCTTTTTTAAAGAGGTCCAATCACACATGTGGAATGCAAAGTTAGTTTTGGCCAACTTGAAGTATTTCGAGAGAAAAGCTTATTGGTCTGGATTATTGGTGAGCTTTTATTAATTTTTTTTCATCCATCTGTTGTAGAATCTACTTACTTTAGAATAGTTAACTGGTACATTTGTGTTTTTAGGACAGAAGTTCCCCAAATCAATGGAAATTAGTCTTTCTGGAACTGTAACTTTTGGAGCCAAGAGTCAGGAGAAGCAGCCATTTGATGAGATTTGCATTGGAGGTACAGCATATTTAAAGGTAAATACATTTATGTGGCTCACTACAGTAGAAACCCTTCCCTTGTTTTTAAATTGCATATATCTAACTGATTTTTATTGTTTTCTAGCTATTTTTTGTGGGGGAACTTCTTGTCTGTGCTAAGTCTTTTTTCAGATTTTTGTAAGATTTCCTTTTGTTTAGTATTAGTCACTTTCTACTTCACTTAATACTTAAAAAATTTTTAAGGTGAAACAGTTAAGTATAACCTTAACACATCGCAGTAATGAAGTTGTTTCCCAGCCCTTAGTTATCACATTCAAGATTCGTATGTAAAAAATATAAGATGTAGCCCTTGCCCTCCAGAAATTTTCCCCTGATGCATGTCAGTAATTGATCAGTGCTAACTGCTTTTGGTATTTGAAGGAAACTGAGCATTTCTGTCCAAAGTGGTCAAGGAAAGCTTTGCAATAGAGATGGAGTTTAAGCAAAACTCTGAGGCCCATATAAGCATGAAAATGAAACTTTGATGATTGACCAACATTTATATAGGTAAATAAGTGACTTAATCAAAGGAATGAAGGATGACAAGGCACACCTAGGATCCAGTGCTAGAAATAGTAGTAACACATCAATTTAAATAAGTATTTAGGTCTAGACTGTAGCTTTGGAAGGTCTGCATTCCGACTTTTATTCCTTTGTTAGAAAATGTTTATAGTTTTTTGAGTATGGGAGTGGTCTTTCAGAAAACAATACTTTATGAAGATCAATCTGGAATGGATGTGAGAAGGAAGGTGAGTAGGAAAAAAAAATAGTAAAACTTGTTTCCTGATGAAAGGTATTAAGTTAATGACTCTGAGTGTCAGAGAAAGAAAGACTGCTAGAGAAGCTATGATAAAGGTAAAGCATTGATCACTAATTAAATATAGAAACAAAAAATAGTTTTATGTCCAAGATTTAAAAACATTTAAAAAAATGTAGCTTAAGTCATACTTGAAGCTCCAAGAGGGTAGAGACCATATGAATGTCATTCATTCGTTGTTTTTGTCACCAGCATCTAGTTCATTTCCTACCACAAATATTTGATGAAGGGTGAATATACTTAGAAAAAGTACTAATATGGAGAAAGTTGGGAGGAAGTGAGCTACATATCATGTATGCTGATGATAGCTGGACACAATGTAAGTGTCCAATTAGTAGCTGAAAACCTAGAGTTCAATTTTCAGGAGGAAATTCAATAGTGTATAAGGATTTAGGGGTTACCTATGGAGAAAAAATAGTTGAGGCAGTGAAAATGAGTAAGATCCAAAAAAAAAGAAAACAAGTGGCTGATTTAGAAGACCCATTGAGAGGAATTGAAGGGGTGATCAGAAGAGTAGCAGGAAAATCTAAATAGAATGGTAGAGAAATCAGAAAGATTGAAATCTATTTGATAAAAAAAATTAGAGGAAATGGTAATGAAGTCAGAAGTATACTAGTGATATTCATTTGTTCTATCTTGGCTTCAGCTATATACACAAGCTTTGTTTCAAGGATTATTATAAAAATTCCTACTTTCAGATATTTTTTAGAAAAAATGTGGGATGTTACTACACTCTGGGTCTTGCAGAGGTAGGGATTATGACTTTTTTTTTATTAATTTTTATCACCTACTCAGTTATAATCTCATTGCAAGCATGTAATACATATTTGCGTTCACTGAATAGATTTATTTTTATAATATTTAGTTATATGGAAATCAATCTTCTTATAACTTCCAGAATCCAGAATTATATCAAACAAGCAAGCTAAAGCCCTTTATAATTAGAGATAATATGAGCTGCTATAGGAAAAAAGTTGCTTAGAAGATCGGAAAATTTATATTCTATGTATGTGGCAATCAAAAAGAGATTTGGCAATCAAAAGGAGAAAGTTTGGCAATCAAAAGGAGAAAGTTAGGAAATGGGAAAAATTTGCAGGGATGAGAGATGGAAGAAGAAATGCAGAAAAGAAAAAAAAAGAAGCAGAAAAGATTGCAAGATATTGCAAAATCAGGAGCTTCTAGCAGCAAATATGAGGACAGCAAAAGGAGACTGGAGCTCCCTCGATAAGACATAGACCTTTGATAGTTCATGTGACTATCACTATGACTTAGGCACCCCACCACTATGCCTTCAGAGAAAGTACTAACGGCCCTTTCTACAATAATAGTGTAATAACTGGTATTTATACTGATGATGCCACATTATCAATTAAATCCAGAAATATGGATTACATTTTAGAAAGTTTTCATAGGTGAGAGAAAGGATGATTTCTGAGCTTAGTTCTAGAAAAACTGAATTTCAGTTTTCTGGAACATTAAGCAGAACATCTCATTCCCTCCCAACATGAGACAGATTGTTTCAGCTTTAGTAATTGTAATCTTGTGTTTTGCTAGAAAGTGTATAATTTCTGCTTGTAAAGGAATTATGATCTGAAATAGATCACAATCATATAGCCTTAGAATATGCAGAATACCAGACACCCTAAGGGAAGAAACACCAGCTTTTGTTGTCTGTTGAGTCTGAGTTCACATGCCAGCTCTGCTGCTTACATTCTGGAATGGTAATTGCTCCCATCTCTGAACCTCAGTGCCCTCATTTGTAAAATAGGGAAGCTTTGCAACATAGATTAAAGTCCATATTAGTGAAGTATCTGGTGGGCGTTAAGCATTTCATAATGACAGCCTTACAAAGAAATGTTCCTAATGCGAAGGGGGAAAAGTGTATATGTGTATGTATGCACACATGGATACACACATTTTTATTTTGTGAACTACGTGAAGTAAATTCGAAAAATTGTGTCAAGGGAAAAAATGTGGCCATCACTTTTATCAATAATCACCTCAATTTGGTATATTTCTCTTCTTTTTCTAGCTTCACTTTAGGATCTTAGATTATACACTCACTGGTTGTTATGCAGATCAGCATTCAGTTCAAGTTTTTGCATCAGGAAAACCAAAAATAAGTACACGTAAGTTGTACAGATTCAAACTAGCTTGAGAGAATTTAAATGGTGCTATGCAATTATTACCAAAGATAAAATTAAAATGTAACAAAAAGAGATCAGAGAACAATCCCAATTTATAAAAATTCTGACCTGATCCTAGCCTGTGTAACAGTGTGTGTACTTTACATCGCCCTCTACCTTCTCTTGTTTATATAATGGTCTGGGTGAGCAAGGATTGGCATAGAGGTGGGCTTTAGTATAAAGTTGGATTTGTTTTGCTCTGGTTATAATATACTCTTTTATTCAAAAATTGTTCCCAGGGGCTTTGGTATTGGATAGACAAGAGTCTAAGTCTGGCTCAGACAATTTATTAGCTGCATAAATTTGGACAAACTAGTAAACTTCTCAAAGTTTTAGTTTCCTCATCTATAGAATGGAAATAATAGTACTGTTTATCTCGGGATTGTTACAAGATTTAGATAAAATTATATCGACCAAGTGCCTAGCATGATGCTTAGCGTGTAGCATGGTTTCAATAAATGTTAGATGTGATTATTATTTAAAATTTTATTTACTTATTTTTTTAAATTTTCATTTATTTATTTATTTATTCGTCAGAGAGAGAGAGAGAGAGTATGCACAAACAGCATAGTGGAAGGCAGAGGCAGAGAGAGAAGCAGGCTCCCTGCTGAGCAAGGAGCCCGATATGGGACTTGATCCTAGGATGCCGGGCTCATGACCTGAGCTGAAGGCAGCGGCTTAACTGACTGAGCCACCCAGGTGTCCCTATTATTTAAAATTTTAAATATTTTTAGCAAATGCTATAGTCAATGAGCATTATTTTTTTTTACAAGTAGGAGGGCAATAGAAAGAAGGTTTCCAGCCTTCAGTGAGTTCATTGGTTATAAGTAAACATATACACTGTACATGAAAACACAGGGAGATAAGAAGCAATTTATAAATGAATTCAGAATTATTTAATTCAGATCAAATACTTACAGTATCACAGAACAGAAGAGTAACTAGGATGAGGTTAAATGTTAGCTAAACATAAGCAGAACTGTTGTTTTATTTATTTAAGTAATATCTGTACCCAATATGGGGCTCACACTTATGACCCCAAGATCTTCTGAGCCCAGGGACTCCTAGATAAATATTTCTTAAACTAAGGATTAAGATCCCCAAAATAGTTAGGGTAAGACAAGACTTTGTACATGAAAGTTTCAAAAGGATTATAGAACTCAGAACTACAGAATTCTGAGCAATTGCTTTCAAATGGCAATAATAAATTCTGTGTAATCAGAATGAGTCATATTCTTTACCTCCTTAGAATTTCCCTGTTTTCTCATGCATCATTTTTTGGTTGTATTTTAAAGAAATACATATACATGGAAGAGTCTTCACAATGCATTTTTTTTTTTAAATAAAAGCATGATATAATTATATCAATTTAAACAAACCAGTGGTTTTGTCTAAATGCAAATATTTTGGATTCTATCTATGGGATACTGAAGGCAAACAGGCCAATATTTTAGATTGTCTATGGAAGATATGTTTTCTATTTAGGTAATGTCTAAAATATTTTAAGTATCTTATTTATATTAGCTAAACATATTATAGCAATTCTCAGAAAGCATAATATAGGATGGGGCTATTCAGTAATATACTGGCTTAATGTAAAATATTAGTATATCTTAATATAAATTAATATAAAATATTAATATATTGAATAAAAGAGGTTATTTTATAATGCATAATTATGACCAATCTTTTATTTCCTTCCTCTGTTAGTTTCAGAACGTGATTGCCACTGTGTAACTATATAAGACCTTTCTTTTGACATCATCTTGACAATACTATCTATTTTCAAAATATACAACTTAGTTCTGAAAATATTAATGCCAGTAATATTAATTTAAATAATAATAGCTAACATTTATTGCTTACCATGTGCCAGGCACAGCCTTGTAGCACTCTATGTGAGAATTATTATCTCCATTTTTATAGGTGAGGATGCTGATGGAACAGAGGGATTAGGGTTGTGTAGCTAATAAATGGAGGACTGGAAATCAAACCAAGCAGTCTAGCTCTACAACCTGCCCGCTAATCAGTATGCTGTGTTGCTTTTCAATGTTAACTAGGTTTTCAGACAGAAATTAAATAAATAAATAAATAAATAAGTAGTAATACATTCTACCTCTATCTTTTTCATTATGAAAAAGGACATGAAGAAGAAAGGTAGAAAAGAGAGAATTAGATATTTACTAATGTGTGTAATAAACAGAATTTATATGGGTCTAACTCCAAATGAGCATTATTAGCTCAAATTTACATATCACAAAACTTTAGTTGAAAGAGGTCGTCATTTGTCCAAAACTACAAAGCTATTAAAACAGAAAGCTTAAATTTGATCAGAACTTTAAGAAATTGTTGAGACAGCTTTTTAAAAGTATTACTAGAAAGTAGGATGTTTATTTCTGTCTCTAAAATTTGGAATGGGCGAAGAACAGCAAGATGAGACTAAGGACCATGGTAAAGAGAGGTCACAGAATTGGAAACCAATAAAAAATTTTAAATTTTTTTGTAGTTGATGTCATGGTCTATAAGAAACAGAATTTGAGGAAACCATGAGAAAAATTGATCAAAGTGGAATAAATGAGGGATATTGGAATAAATTTGGCATAAATAAGCTCAAAGATAGATTTAAATATCTAATAAACCCATATTTTTAAAGTTGTAAAAATTATAATGCCTTGATAAAGTGAAATTAAAGTGAGTATTTCAAACTGTTGCCTTTCTTAAAATAATTGTTTCCCCATTTTTAAAATATCATGACTTTGCTCTTCATTGAATTTTTGTTAAGGTAATACAGTCTTATCATTTGTTTCTTTTTTTTTTTTTTTTTTTTTTCGTAGACCGGAAACTAATTTCTTCTGACTATTATATCTGGAATTCTAAAGCTCCTGCACCAGTAACATATGGATCATTATTATTGTAATTATTTCATATTTAAATGGGATAACTTCAATTAAATCATTAGTCTTTTATATTTAATGTGTGTGCATATAACCTGTGAGAGAAAAAGAGTCATTGGTTTAATTATAAAATGCTCTTATTTAATATTTTTAGCCTGATATAGTTTAAAGAACATTTTGAAGACTAATGTTGTCAATTTTGTTACCCTTTTGATTTTACCCGAATATGATTCAAAGCATAAAATAGTAGTGATTCATGTTAGGTTTATTTTAAACTAGTGCTGGATCACCCTACCATATATACTTTCCTGCTCCTGTGGCAGGCATGGCTAATCATTCGTAGCCTTCTTTTTTCATTGTGCCTTCCTGAATATGGGCTCAGGCTCCTTCTCATTGCAGAGCTGCAAACAGCCACTCCTGATGGATTGTAGATAAAAAGATGGATGTGAAAGATAAAAAATCCCACTCTTTCAAAACCTGAGTAGTAAGCTTCTTGTACAGTGTATTGTTATGGAATACCAGAAACGACTGTAAATCTCTTGGGGAAAAAAAATAACCAGTCAACGAAAACAAATGGATATTGTTTAAATAGTAACCTATTCTTAATCAGAGCTATCTTTCTTACTAATAAAGAATCTGAATAATTATATTTAAGGTGTTTGTTTATCTCTGTTCTAGAGTTACTTTTCATAAGTAATCTTATTCATCTGCCACAATAACATTTTGCTCAGGAAGTCAGTAAGCATACTAAGAGGGGTGGGGCACCTTCAGAAAATGAGCATGGTGTTTTGTGATCACTTTATGCCTGCAGCCAAATTTTTTAAAGATAAACTTAGGTATAATACTGTTTTTCATGTTTATTATATGAAAATTATTAATGAACTCAGGTAAAAATTCAAAAGTTGTTCTGTGGGTAGAGAGAATTACTTAATATTATTTCAATGTTGAGTAGCCTATTTCCTTTAAATTTGTCACTCCTGCGTTTTTATTAGCATTCTCTTGATTTCTTCAGGAACCACCCAGTCATAACTTTTTATTTGTTGTCTTTACAAATTATATGTCTTGTTCTGTTTTCAAAGCAGTTCTTTGTCAAGTTGAACTTTAAGTGACCATTCATGAAAAGATGAAATCTCAAGATCCTCAAAACTTAATCCATGTCAAGTTTCTTTTTTATGGAACAGAATTAGAAGCAGTATAAAAATATGCATTACAGATTCATATTCAGTTAAATTAGCTCTTGGTTTCTATTTTTTTAATCAGTCTCCTAAGGAAAAGCTTAGAAGAAGCTTCTAACTCCTTGAAGAAGAGCTATGACAGTTTGAAGGGAGAGTGCATATAAATTTAGGATTTTAAATATGATTTTTTAATTAAGGTCAATCTCACTCATTATAAATTCTCATTTTCTGCAAGGCATTATCATGGCGGAATGCTCTGTGTTCAAAATTATCCCAAGTAACAAAGAAAGTAGAATAACTGCCTGACCAGGACTTTAACTTATTATTCTGGCTTAATCATAGATAATCAGTAGTAAAAACTTTCCTTTTGGAAGAAGAAAAAACCCATTTCGCTTAAGTTATTTGATCTCTCTTAAACTGAAGGAAAGCTTAGCGTTTAACTTATGTTAATATTAATGGAGCCATTTGGACATCTTGATTGTATAAATGTTGAGTGAAGTACACTAAGATAGGCAAGAGGCATTTATCTAGTAAGTACACAGATATTCCGTATAATAATCCCCTAGGGAAAACTTTCTTTATAAGCAATCAGAGAAGCCAGTGAATCTTTGGTTTGACATTTCTAGAAGCCTGAGGAAAATCTAGGGAATACTGGAAAAGTGTAGGGTGAAGGAGAACCTGATGCCATCTGTTGCCATTCCATTCTAACATAACGCTACAGAACTAAAACCAACTCATGTTTTCATCCTGTTGAGATCAGCTGGGCACACTGCGATGCTTTTGATTTTGTCTAGAAACCTGTCACTTCAGGATAATTTCTGAAGACAAAGTCTGTTTCCCGTTTGGTAGGTGACCTGTTTAATGTTTTCCCTGTGTCTGGGAACTCCTTAGTGTAATTAGCGACCTTTGAACTCCACAACTAATCCTGAGCTATTTTGTATTCCTTACTCATCTTTAAGGCTGGACCTTTCTTTTCTTCAGAGTCCGCTGCCACAATTAAAGAAGAAACAGCTGCATTTCAAAGGGATTCCGATTCCAGAAGCTTAATCGTGATTGACATGTTCTTATTCTAAGCTATAAGACACTCTAAGAGTCCTTTCTTGGGTTAAAACTTCAATCATTTTCTAAAAAATTATCTCACTATGGATTTTATTCATTTTCTTTGATAACTATTCTTTGCATTTTTTAACTTGAAAGATGCTTTGCATTTGCAGTGAATATGAGCATCTACTTCCAGTAAAAGATTTGGATGGTGTCAGACATAACTCTAGATGCAAAATTGCTAAATTCCTTTTTAGTGCCAAAATGTGATTATGAAATTTGATGTCCTATCATAAGGGTAATTATTCTTCAGGAGACCCAAAAGGTACAAGATGTGTTAAATTTCTGAAAATATACTCTAAAAAAAGTAGTTAATGAATTTTATAAAACCCTTCTTCATTTTTTTACTGAACAATATTTTTAAAACTTTTTAAAGCCACCAGTACTCTTACGATGTAAGGTAATACCCTTAGAGGGATGGGCACTTTTTATTTTTCCTTTTTAAATTATTGATTTAAATGTCAGATTTGAATTAAATAGCCTTATTAGGAATTCTTAAGGGAATTATTTGTGTAAAAAGTTTTTTTTATTGTTTTGATTAAACAGTCTGTCTCATAAACTTTTTTTTCCACACCAACTTAGTATTTCTGAGTTAAAATTATTGTGGCTTTTATACACTGTATGATTTAAGGTCTTTCAAAGCACAGTTTTTACACAGTAACAACTAATATTTTTCTTTTATTTTTTACTATAGTATTTCACACTGCTTTACAGACATTCGTAGACTCCTTCCTGTACCACCCCTGTGAGGTAGGTAGGTCAAGTTATCATCCAGAGCCTCTGTGGGGACTGCTGCCATAGCAGAATGGTTGTTTCTAAGACAAAGGTCAGAAAAGGGATGTTAATAAACAGTCCTCAGGTTTAAGGGACTTTTTTAGGATTACATCTTAAATTCCAACAAATCAGATTTAGGAGTTACTGAAAGTGAAATTGATCCATCCCTCATCCAAACTTTGCAATACTTTCCTGTTCTGACATCATTTAGATAGTTAGCTGTATTATCAGATTAGAAACCATTGTACGCGGCTGCTGAAAGGAAAAGGAGGCAAAAAGCTAAACATGGGATGAATTCTGAACCTTTTAACCTGGCTGAAGTACGTTGGTCCCTGTTATGCAAATACCTTCAATCCTCTGCTAAGTTCAGTGGAAATAATTTTCTTGAATGACAGGTTTATTCAGCAAGGATTCAGTTGGTGATTAATCCCCCTTTGATCTAGGGTATTTCACTTAACTACCAGTTACCTCGTTCTGACAAAGTGCAACTGAGATTAGGGAGATCACTAGAACACTACCAGGGTGTGCGTTTATTCTCTCTAACCTTTTAAAGCAAGGGCCAAGAATGCAATTTATTTTCAGTATTTGAAGATGTAAAGTCCTGTCTGCTAAGTTAGAAAGTCAATTGAATACCAAATGAAGTTTATTTCTTTACGTAATAGAACAAACATTTCTTTTTGCTTCGACTAACAATGATTTTAGGAAACATAGGCTTTGAAGAAAGAAGAAACAAAGACTACATTCTAAGTATATCTTCTAGTTTTGTTTCATGTATTAGAGAGTATACTTATTGGCCCTGAGATAAACCAAAAATCAAAGCAGTGGCTATAACTTAGGTTGAGAAAATGCTTCTATTTTATTAAACTGCATGGTTTCTCCCTGCCCTCCCCCCATTAAAAAATGTCATGCTCTGTGGTAAAGAAATCCAATGAGGAAAACATATTGTAATACACAATTATTCATCTTAAGACTTAGAGTTTCAAAGCTTTATTTGTTAACTTAGTCCTTCCTTGAGAAAAAGGGCTTGTTATATTGTCACCATAAGAATAATCACATTCTTTTCCAGAATGATGGGGTTTTTTTTCCATAAAGGTAAGTGATGCCATTACAAAAATAATCCAGATTATTTTAAATTATCAAAATAACTACTTTCTGCTATATTGTTTACTATTTCTTCTGCCTTTTTCTCATTTGATTGTCTTCTCTTCTTCCATAACTTTGAACTTTAAAATACTTTATGGAATTTTGCACAATATTTTAAGAATAAAATTTTAAGATGTGTTTTATTTTAGGCTTCTTAAAGAATTAGCTTTTGAAAACTATTAGCAACATCCATGTCAATATTCATCTTCCAAGATACCAAATTTGGAGATTTATTCCTTTAAGTATATTTCAAGTTTGACTCTTTAAAAAAGAAACATGATAATTTGTAACAAAAATAGTTTTAAAACACTAAATTATTATTGATTAATTTTATTACAGACAAGGCATTTTTTAAATGCTTTATCATTGTTCATTATTCTAGTAGGACTTTAGAATACAAGTTACATGCTTAAATAACTTTCCCTACACATTTTTTTTTGTCTCAAACATTCTGTGATCCAATTTCTGAATTGAAACAATGACTTGTACACATCTAATTCATGTTGGTGCCAAGCCAGTCTCTCTAGTTCCAAATTAGTAACCAATTTGTTTCTAAATATCTTCTGATAGCAAGTTACCTAACCAAAGCAAAATTGACCTTCTCACTTGGGCAGCACATATACCAAAGCAAAATTGAAAAGCAGAAAAAGATAGAAGGGCAGGATCCCTGGCTATATTGCTAAGAAACTAGTATGTTTAATAATTAACTACTCTATGCCATCAATATTTAGTTGATAAATGTTGCAGTATATTTTGAAATATGCCATCGGAGACTCTAGATGAAATAAATGTATGTATACACATATGTGTATTTGTGTAATATATGTTACTGTATCTGACTTGGTGGGTTTCCCTATGAAATGTTTGTGTTCATGTCAAAGGAAGAGTATTTAAAGTCAAATATCTTCTCTCCAAACATGTTAACAGTAATGGAGAGGCTCAATAAAATGAAAATTCATGGAGAGCTCGTGCAATTACTCTGAAAAATTACTCTTAGGAACTAAAGCCTTTTCAACCAGCTTCTAATGTTTTTCATCAGCTGTTTTATGGAGATGATAATGTTATTGTGTATGTATAGCCTGGAGCAGTCAGTGCCTTATCTGTATTACTAGTTTACTGTGAGGTCCAGATTGCTTTCTTTAGGCCCTAACTAATCTGTGTAATTGTCGGCAGTGTGGTGCTAATGTATGGTGCATAACATTTATGGATTGACAGGTACCCTGGGAGGGAAACCACCTACTGAATTGTTTTTTCCAGTAAGACATGTGGAAATTTGCATGTCTTAATAATCCATTAAACATTTGAAGTCAAACTGTATTTTTCTTCTTTTTAAATGTCTTCTTTTTAAATAATAGTATCTGTAAAAACAATATTGTTTAGTTAATATGCTACTATTAATAAAAATGAAAAATGAATCATTATTATGCCTCTTAAGATTTTTACTTTTTCTTTCAAAGGACTTGAGTGCCCTCTGCAGGCTATAAAGGGATAATTAATGACTGTATTCAAACCCTGTGATTTTTTTCCCTTTAAGAAGCATAGCCTGAATTAAGTGGGATCCATTTTATTTATATTGTTAGCTTTGTTAATTTGTCAGTGATTGAAGCTAGAGTTCCTTTGTCAGTTTTATAGTTGTATTTAGTGTGAAAAGTATTATTACCATTGATTTTCCAAATCACTTAGCTGGGTCTCTTTAAATGTTGGAACTATATACATTGGAACTAATAATACACATTCCCTCATAGAAAGGAGATCAGGAAAACATTTAGCTATTTTGAAATTTATCAGGGCTGTAGAAAATAACTTGGTTATTTCCCTTTACATTTTTAGGGTATTGTACATTTGGTATGAAGCCTTTTTCAATATGTATCATGTAAAATTTTTAAATTATATACAAGTTTTATGTTTTGATCTTGTTGATGAGTGATGATTGTGTTCAAGTTAAAAACAAGGCTTCTTAGAATTTCTTTAAAGAAAGAATTAAACAGATAATGGTTTGTTGTGTTATTGTATAGGTCTGCTAACTAAAAAGAGCATTTCTGTTTGAAGAGCAAAAAGCAGAGGTTTCATTGAATCCCTCATTTCAGTGTACCCATACTTTCTCAGAAGGTGTAACAGTTCTGTTCCTAAAGAATATAGGAGTTCATTTTGTATGTAAGCTATAGAACCGGAGTGCCAGTGGCACTTCTGATTCACTTAAAGCTGCCAGGGAAACTAAACATGATGAGAACAAGGGGAATGACTGGGTCAAATTAATAGAAATAGATCTTTTTGCAAGCAACATAATGATCCTGATCATCAACCTTGAAAAGTAAATTGGAACAAGCAAATTGCTGTTGAAAAATTCTTTCAGCACTCTGCTGTTGCTACTCAGCTAGTCATGGCTCAGCCGGGGCAAGGAAAAAAAATGCACTCAGTTTTGTATTAACAAAGGCAACATTATTAAAGTGAATGTTTGCATTGTGTTTATTGAAGTGTTCAAAGAATATTTGTTGCATCTTCAACGCTATTCTCCAGACTAGTACGGTGCATGAGTGATAGTAAAAATGAGTTATGTATACATTTTAGAAAGATAACATTTGACTTAAATGTTTCTTAACTAATCTTCAAAATATTTAAGCATCAGACTTCAATATTCTTTTTTGAAGATTTTTATCTAAAAAATGTATCCCCTAAAAAAAAAAAGACTCATTTGCTTGACTATACTACTTCAAATTACTTCCAAATTGCTCAATAAAACTTTCCTCCCAGAAACAACAGTGCATAGGGAATAATGGGCTGAAAGCAATCGAACAAAAAATGAAAAACAGCTGTGAAGTTGCTGAAGCGAATGTATAATATATGTGCATTGGAGAAGCAGCGTGGTAAGTGTGAGCACTTGTGTGAGCTGCAATTGTCCTGAACTACCTCATAAAAACTAAGCTGAGAAAAGTCAAGACAGCAAATGATAATATGTCAGTCTGACATTTAAAAATTTAATAAGTATATGTTCTGGTAAAATGGATAATTAATAATTAAAAGTTCAGAAAGAATTTTAGCTTTCACCTATCTAAAATGAACAACTTAAATCACTTATATTTTAGGAGTAAAAAAAGTACAGTACTTAATGGGGATTAAAGTACAGTATTTTACTTGGTCTCTTAATAAGTGTTAATGAATGCAATTCGGTATTCTGCAGTCTCCTATGCACTCACTAATTTCTGAAGAACTGTTTTCTTAGATTCACCACCAGGACAGGTTGTCAGTCTTCTACATTTCAACCTAAAAATTTATCTGGCACAATTAGCAAAGATTATTAGCCCATGCTGGAGGCTGTTGAGAACCTCTTTGCCAGATATTTTATTTTTACCATGTCTATAACATATATTTACAGAGTATTACATATCTATTACTTTAAAGTCCAGAAAGAATTGATAAAAATTACCTTAAAGTTATGAATTACTATATAGAAGTTTACATTTAAAATGAACTTTAACATTTCCCTAAAGAACTATCTTTGTCCATAATCTTTAAAAAAAAGATTTTTTTTTTAAATAAAGCAAATACCAAGCCTCTAACTCTACTTTTGCTAAGGAAGTAATCAGAAAAAGTGGTTAGTAATGTGCATAGCTTAATTATAATGGCAAGAGGACTTTTTAACTGATGTGGATATCAGTAGCTTCATGCCCAGGATATGTATTTCCTTCTATTAAAAGAACATGCCATTATATCTAATATTGAAGACCTAAACACAATTGAACATAAGGTGTGACTTCACATTAAAAATTACTGTGTAATCTAGTTGAAAGGGAAACCTTAATTTAGTCAATAAAAACTCAATGTTAGGGCCCCTGGGTGGCTCAGTAGGTTAAATCCTCTGCCTTCAGCTTAGTTCATGATCCCAGGGTCCTGGGATCGAGCCTCACACTGGGCTCTCTGCTCAGCTTCCCCTCCTCTTCTCTCTGCCTGCCTCTCTGCCTACTTGTGATCTCCATCTGTCAAATAAATAAATTATATCTTTAAAAGAAAAAAGAACTCAATGTTAAACTCTATTGTATTGTACTCTTATGTGCCACTCCAGAACTAAACACAAAAACAAAAAATAGTATCTGATTTTGGATGGTACCTTATGACTCCCACAATGTATTAGCATTGTAATATGGAAGGCTACTTCTATACATTTTTTAATACAGAAACTTCAAAGAAGTGATGGTTGGTATTCCCCAGACAAACAGGACAGAAGGGCCTCCCAAAGGCAACATCGTATCTGTGCAGGTCTGACAAACAGAATTCCAGAAACCTGAACGTCTAAGATAGTAAGTGTATACATGGAATATTTTTTTGGTTTCCAATGTTTGAGATTTGGAGAGATAGATAAATATAAATTTCTAAGGAAATTATTGCTATATTTAACTTCCACCCTAGGATGCAAATACAAAAGCACATCTGCCTACTAAATCTACATTCCTCCACTCTGTCTCCTTTTCTTTGATAATTTTGAATGCCTATTCACATATGCTAGTATGAGATTTGCCTTCGTGTGATCAATGAATAAAACAGAATGGTGTATAAAGGGGATTATAAAGAAAATATGTAAGGGAAGAACTTACATAACTTGGTAGAGTAAAATATGTTATATTTGATAAGCTAATGTTTTCTCTAGTTCACCTACAGTAGAACTTCTACCTTCGGAATATATTCTAAGCCTTGTTTCATTTGAATATGTATACATGCACATATATACATGTGTATAAGTAAGTAAAAGAGAAATATAAGCTCCAGAGCACTGGTCTCACCTATTAGTTTACAAATCTTTCCTCCACCTCCCATGCCAATATTTTGAACTTCTTGAGGACAATGACATTTATCTTCCCATCTTTGTATTCCCAGTGCCACCGAGAAACACAAAAGAAGCTTAGTCTTGATTCAGTGGAGTAGTTAAATGTTAAATACATAATAAAGCAGATTGTCTTTCCACCTAAAACAAATCAATGGTGTTTGAGTGATCATGGTTTTGCATGTGTGTATAAGAAGTTCATTGTTCAAACAGTGGTTCGGTCCACATTCAGCACAGGTGATTTCTGCCCTGTGATTGCCATCTATAGCACTATTCAGAGAAATTGTCACCATTTGTGACACTTCTTCAGACATACTGTGCAGAGCTTTGGCTCAGCCTGTTAGACCAGCAACAGCTGAGGCCTGCGGTTGCTGCCCATCATAGGACACATTCTTTGCAGTTATGCTTCAGTGAACCTTAAAGCCCTTGGTGCTCCCTTCTCAGAAATCCTTTCTGGAACTCATTCTACAATGGCTTTGTGAGTTCCCCACTATTCACCAGAGTTGATCCTGATTTTGTTCAATATAATATGACCTGATATGCTGTGACTCCTCTCATCCCATAAAGCCAGAGCTTTCAGTGATTCCCATATACTGATGTAATAGTGTCACCAGTATCCAAGAATTCCAAATGATTATTTTGAACATATCCATTAACCACAAAGGCAGAGTGGTGTAGAGGAAATCTACAATCTTTGAAGTCATACACAGCTGATTTCAAAACCTGCCACTTACAAGTTGGGTGGTCCTGGATAAATTACTTAACTTCTGTGATCCTCCCTTTCCTCCTAGCTTCAAGGATTATTGCTTTAAATGATACCAAGTTCTCCACGTAGGTATTCAATGTTTTTTCCCTTCTATATCATAAGTTAAGAATGGCCTTTTCATGTAACTGTCTCTGCCTATAATGAGACAGTTATAGCTTCAGATTATCAAAATTATATAGCTTTGGTTTTATTCAGATTATTCATTTCAGAAAATCATATGCAGTTGTCCATTTGAGGCTCCCTGCTGAGCAGAGAGCCCGATGCGGGGCTCGATCCCAGGACGATTTGGTTTTATTCTTGTTTTTTTAAGTAAGTTCTATACTCAACATGGGGTTGGAGCTCACAACCTCAAGATCAAGAGTCACATGTTCTGCTGTTTTGTGGTTCCTTTGACATGAGGAACCATGAGCAGCAAAGTCTCCTGTGACCCTGTATGAGGTGGTACAGGAAGTCCTACATGGGAACCAGTGCAAGTGCTGGAAGTTTTTGGAGACGGTGGAACTGCAGATCAGCCTGAAGAACTATAACCCTCAGAAGGACAAATGTTTCCTGGCTGCCATCAGTCTTAAGTCCACTCCCTGCCCCAAGTTCTTCATATGTGTTTTGAGGGACCAGTGGCACTTTGATGAGGCCAAGGCAGTGGAGATCCCTCACAGGTCCCTCATGTGGACATGAAGCACTAAAGAAACTCAACAAGAATAAAAAATTAGTCAAGAACCTGGCCAAGAAGTAGGATACATTTTTGGCTTCAGAATCTCTGATCAAGCAGAGCCCACGAATTCTGGGCCCAAGCCTGAATAAGGCTGGCAGGTTGCCTTCCTTGCTGACCCACAATGAGAACTTGGTGGCCAAAGTAGTTGAAGTGAAGTCCACCAACAAATTCAAGATGAAGAAGGTGATGCATCTTGGAGTGGCTGTTTCCCACATAAAGATGACAGGTGATGAGCTTGTGTACAACATCCACTTAGCTATCAGTTTCCTGGTGTCATTGCTCAAGAAGAACTGGCAGAAAGTCTGAGCTTTATACCTCAAGAGCACCATGGGCAAGCCCCACCACCTGTACTAAGGCACAGTTTAATAAACCCTAGGGCTTACATTTAAAAAAAAAAAAAAAAAAAGAGCCACATGTTCTACTGATTGATCAGTTAAGTGTCCCTTTTGGGCTTGGGTTTTATATGTTCAGCTGTATCTTATCTTGTAGGGATGCCTACTCCACTGCTTGACCAGGCCCTTGGAATTAATAAACCGGCTGTAGAATTGAGTGGGTGTGGTTTTTTATTTTATTGTTTTATTTAAATTTCAGCTAATATACAGTGCAATATTGGCTTCTGGAGTGAATTAAGTGGTTCATCACTTACATAGGTGTAAGAGTTAATAAACTTTACTAAAGTTTAACAATTCGTCATTATTCATAGGAGGACATTCCCTCAAAATTCGTACTATAAGGTTTGAAAAAACAGTCACCTGTCAAAAGTGAGACTAAATTAAAATAAAATCCGCCAATAGAAACATCGAACAAATAACAATAATAGCCCACAAACCTTTAATAGAGCTTGATTCTAGAAGGTTTTTCTGTATGTCATCCAAGATGTAGTCTATGCCATTCATAACTAATTGTTACATGTGAAAGTCATTTCTTCATAAGATGAGCCACTGATTAAACCTGAGTCTGATGTCTGGTAAGGAAATGAATGTATCCAGAATATTGTGAAACATACATTTATGTGACATACTGTACTAGGTATAGGAAAAAATTTAAAGATTGCTTGCTTTCCCAGAATTTATAGTCTAAAAGATATAGAAATGTTTTAAGTATTAGCTGTTATCCCTGGAGTTTTCTTGAAATACTTTTTCCTCTAAATAGGAAAATATTTATTCAGTTGGTAACATAGCTTTTAATGTCAAACTGCTTGATTTATTGATATAATAAAACACTTCTTGAATTGTCAAATTTAGCTTCCTGAAAATCTAAAGTTACCGAACAAGGATACTTAAATCTTAGAATGCTAAAAAGGGTTGAAAATAATTTGCTCTTTCCCCACAGAATAGGGACATTTTGTTTACTTTTGTTTTACTGACCCTTTTGCCCAAATTAGCTTGATTGAATAAAATACCCTAAGCTGCAGAGTTCTGATAGAAGGTGGGCATATTTCTTCTTCTCCCCAGATCTGAGTCTCGACCATAATGCCAAGCCTCTCTGATGTCTGAAAGTGGAAAAATGAATGGTAGGATAATATCGAGGCCTCTGAGACCCTCAGTAACTCCCGCTGAAGACCATTCCTCTACACCCAAGGAAGGGAGGACCTTCCTAACTTCCCAGACCTGCATCAGAGGGTTCCCTGGGGATGCCCAGTTGGTGGCGCCTGAGAGCTTCCTAGGGGCTGCATGAACCCACAGCTACTAATGGGTATCTCTCTCTACGTTTGTTTCTAGCAAATGTACTGGTTTTACGTTTTTAGTAGTCCTATAAAGTTTCCTTCTTAAATATAAATTAGAATTGAATATATAACAGTATAAACTATACTGGAATTTAAATTAAATTTAAAAAATAAATTGAAAATGAACATTTATAAAGAAAGGTATCGAGTAAATAATAGTTCAGGTGGTATACGGTGAACAGAAAGGTGGAAACACAGATGAGTGTAGAAAAATTATTTTGGGGGGGTTTGAGAATCAGAATTCGACACTTAGGGAATCTAAAATAGGAGTAACTTTTCATTATGCTACTCAAGATAGTTTTTCAGTAAAGTCCTCAGAGGGGCTAATAAGCAGTGTAGTCTGTGGAGAATATACTCTGGCTTTTGGGCTAGGCAGACACAATTCAAATGCCATCTCTGCACAAGTCAGCCATGGGCTCAGAGTCCTCACTTGTAAACCAGGAGTCTTAACTTCATAAGGTTTGTGTATGAATTAATGGCATGGTACACAGAAAGAAAAAGTACATAGGTGTTGCTCATTTATTCCTTTTGACTCACCCTTGAATAATGTCAGCTGTTTCTATTTTCTTCATAACTTCTGAACTAGAAGTAGGTCCCAATTATTTCCATTCCAATTTTTTTTTTTTGCCATGTGCTAGCAAAATGTGGGAAAACAGCATACTGAATTCCCATATTTACTGCAGTACAGAGAAGTTCAAACTTTGTGTTAGTGGCAAAGTCAGATGTAGGTTTTCTTTTTTTACATATTTATCTTAAAAGATTTTATTTGTTTATTTATTTGTCAGAGAGAGAGAGAGAGCACAAGCAGGCACAGAGGCAGGCAGAGGCAGAGAAAGAAGCAGGCTCCCTCCCTCCGAGCAAGGAGCCGATGTGGGACTTCATCCCAGGACCCTGGGATCATGACCTGGGCTGAAGGCAGCAGCTTAACCTACTGAGCCACCCAGGCATCCCAATTATTTATTTTTTTAAATATTCTTTTTTAAAAATTTGCATTGTGTTACGTTAGTCACCATAAAATACATCATTAGTTTTTGATGCAATGTTCCAAGATTCATTGTTTATGTACAACACTCAGCGCTCCATGCAACATGTGCCCTCCTTAATACTGACCACTAGGCTCACCTGTCCCCACCCCCCAAAATGATCACTTTGTTTCTCCAAGTCCACAGTCTTTCATGGTTCATCTCCCCCTCCGGTTCCTCCCCACCCCCGCCCCATTCACTTTTCCTTTCTTTCTCCTAATATCCTCCATGTTATTCCTTACAGTCCACAAGTAAGTGAAACCATATGATAATTGACTTTCTCTACTTACTTCACTCAGCATAATCTCCTCCAGTTCCATCCATGTTGATGCAAAAGTTGGGTGTTCATCCTTTCTGATGGCTGAGTAATATTCCACTATGTATATGGACCACATCTTCTTTTATCCATTCGTCTGTTGAAGAACATCTTGGCTCTTTACACAGTTTGGCTATTGTGGAGATTGCTGCTATGAACATTGGGGTACACATGGCCCCCCTTTTTTTTCACTACATCTGTATATTTGGGGTAAATACCCAGTAGTACAATTGCCAGGTCATAGGGTAGCTCTATTTTTAATTTTTTGAGGAATCTTCACAGTTTTCCAAAATGCCTGCACCAACATGCATTCCCACCAACAGTGTAAAAGTTTTCATCTAGGTAGGCTAACCAGCTTCACTGCTTCTCCTTTTATGCACTGAATAAATGAACTTAAACACATATACATTCCTCTAACAGATAATTTTCCTCTGCTTTGGTAACTAAAAGCTAAGAGCTGAAATGTTGACCTTTATTCAACATTTTCTAGAGCTTTTAAAATATATTTTTGGTTATCCTCTTCATATTGTGTTCCTTTTACTATTCTCTATTTTCTCCTTGTATCTAATTTTTATTTGATATTACTACCCTGTTATATGGATTTTCATTAATTAATCTTTATTGTCATATCCTTTATTGCTGGTTTCCTCAAGTCATTTTTAGAATAAGTTTAAGAATAATTATAGATGCAAAATAGTGTCATTAGTCTACCACTGATAGTGTTCTAGGCAAAATTTAAGAGAAAAAGATTGGAGAGAATTTAATATGATCCTGAAATTGGTCATGTCAGACAGTTCCCTAGTGACTTCTAACTTTAAGCAGTTCATTCTTGCTAAAACGCAGTGAACTTAGTTAATGCCACCAATTATTGCTTTGTATCAAAAGCCATTAGAATCTGTTTGACTATTTTTTTTAAAATGAGACTCACTTCACTAACTCTACCAGCTTATGTATTCAAATGCATATCGTCTTTCAAATTAGTCTCCTCTAGAGATGGTTCTAGTGAATCCATCATAGCCAGAAAAATAATGAGGGGACTTCTCTTTGCAAAAGCCTTCAAAGCCAATTTAGAAGCTACAGAAGAAAAATAAACTTTATGATTGCCTCTTCTCTTTAAATAAAACCCACTTTATCTAGCTTAATCAACTGTCTTATATTCATGGGACTCAATTTTTAAGAAATCAAATATTTGGAAGAATATGCCACATGATTTGAAGGCCATTCACAAAGAAAATGGAATTTCCAGAAAGACTTGGTATGATGACAGACTCAATGGAATAAGTGTTTAATTAACCAAAGAGACTACTTTGAAGCTCTATTGCAAGTTTGGATGTTTGTTTCTAAATGCATCTCAGTAATAAGCACATCCCATACAGATAATTTACATGTTTCTAGGAAGCCAAAATATTTTCAATATCAGGATTTATTTGAGTTTTGTTTGATTAAAGCATAAAAATAAAATTTTAAAATAAAAATAATAATTTGGGGGTCTTTATAGCAAAGATCTATTTTGACAGGAAAATTGCAGCAATTGAAACTCTAGTGTATAGAACTGGGGCTGCCTAAAATGAAGGGCAAATAAAGGAGTAGTTATGCATGTGTTTTCATATTCTAATTTGAATACTCTATCAAGAGAAACTAAAAATTATGTTTTGTAAGTCATTCTCATTCTTATAACAATCTTGTGATTATTTGTATTTAATGTTAAATATTACCTGACATTTTTAGTTCTATTATTTTTAGCTGTTCACCCACAAAGGCAATAAAGCTGACATAATTACCCCCTTTTAATTCACAAGAGACATGTATTTACCTATTTGTTATAAGGCTTTTCAAGCTAGCATGCTGTTACTGTGACAAGACTACTTTGAACACACAGTAGGTAAAATAATATCGTCTGTTGCACAGCAACCTCAATAGCTGAATGTTAATTTAACCAGTAAAGACAAAGTAATTGTAATAATAAGAACTCTTTTCTTCTGATGAAGTTAAAAATGGAACTCAAATTGTACTTACATGGATCATTGGCTTAGTAATCACTGGAAAAATCAACCACAAGGTAAAGCCTTATTGCAAAGCAGCAACTTGTTACTAGATCCTACTTGAAGATCTCAGTGTAGAATCAGTGTAGATATTAGTGGCGTACTAGAGTATTTGGCACCTGGAGTAGATTATTTTTAATACCTATCACCTCCATGTGACAAAATTATTTTCAGTGATAATCATGAAAGGAATAAAAATGATGTCCAGAAAAGGAATTCAGATAGTGAAAATTGTCTTTTATTGACTGTATATATATGGATATTTTGGGAAGGTATTTTATTGTTTTGTTTTGATTTGTTTTTTACTGGCATAATAATCATGCCAATGGGGAAAAAAATAAAATGAAATATTTATTACAGAACAAATAAAAAGTATGAATACTTGTAAGTTACACTAATGCACTTTAAAGGGGGGAATTAATACCTACACAGTGGTCTGTCACAGTTAATGCATAATAGCATACAGTAACTGATATAATTTTAATAAAATCAAAACATCTGTAAAAAGTACAATTTAGATAACTAAATCATACCACTATGTAGCATTCTATTTCCTTGAGTTATTCCTTTTTTTAAAGCTTTTTTAAAAAAAGATTTAATTTATTTATTTGACAGACAGAGATCACAAGTAGGCAGAGAGGCAGACAGGGCGGGGGCGGGGGGAGGGAAGGAGGCTCTCTGTTGAACAGAGAGCCTGATGCGGGTCTTGATTCCAGGACTCTGGCATCATGACCTGAGCCAAAGGCAGAGGCTTTAACCCACTGAGCCACCCAGGCGCCCTCCTTGAGTTATTTTTCACTTGAAAAAAAAAAAAATGATTAACGATAAAAAAGAAATACAATTCAAATAAAATTCAATACAATTCAAATAAAATACAATATAATTCAATACAATACAAAAGAATTCAATACAACAAAAGAAATACAATTCAAATAAAATTCAATAGAAAAGAAATACAATTCAAATTTAGTAAGAGATTCAATGTTTGAAAAAAGATTTACACTTTTCGGGCAAAAAGTTCATATTTCACATTTAGCATGTTGTCTCACTGTTGTAATTAAAAACTTCCCAGGGACACGTGGGGGGCTCAGTCGGTTAAGCGGCTGCCTTCGGCTCAGGTCAGGATCCCAGGGTCCTAGGATCAAGTCCTGCATCGGGCTCCTTGCACAGAAGGAAGCCTGCTTCTCCCTCTGCCTGCTCTGCCTGCTGCTCCCCCTGCTTGTGCTCGCTCTCTCTCTCTGTCTGACAAATAAATAAAAAATCCTATAAAATAAAAAAATCCTATAAAATGACAAATAAATAAAATCCTAAAAAAAAAAAAAAAAACTTCCCATAATGACTGGATTGAAGTGACTCAAGTTGTTTCTTAATCTTTAAAATCACTGTGATAAATTATAAATTTCAAGTATACTGTTTAAACACAGTATTATGTAGTACCACGAAATTTGAAGATAGAAATTGCCTTTAGGGACACCTGGGTGGCTCAGTTGGTTAAGCAGCTGCCTTCGGCTCAGGTCATGATCCCTGCGTCCTGGGATCGAGTCCCACATCGGGCTCCTTGCTCAGCGGGGAGCCTGCTTCTCCCTCTGCCTCTGCCTGCCATTCTGTCTGCCTGTGCTCGCTCTCTCCCCCCTCTCTCTCTGATAAATAAATAAAATCTTAAAAAAAAAAAAAAAAGAAATTGCCTTTAGAGCAGGCTTTAACAGTCCTCAATAGCTATTACTTTGGAAAGGAATGGATGCAGCCAAGTCCATGTGTGGGGGCTGAGGTATAATTGGGAATTCTCCAAATTAACTTACATGCAGGATGCATTGTTTCTTAAAGGTAAGTTATCAGAATGTGCTAATCTGTGATTTCTATGTATTTTATTTCAACTCAACAATAACCACAGGAATTATTTAGAATTTAGACCAACAAGATACAGTTTTGCCACTAACATTGTTTAGAATTGTTGGCACGCGACAATAAAAACCAGACCAATGTTTGGTCAGTTTTATGTTGTGTTTCAGCTTCTCTACACTGCCTACATCAGGAGGTGACCACCCTGCCCTCAACACGTGACGGCACACTTTCATTTCATCTCAGCCTACCAAACAAGCTTTGTTTTGTGCCAGGTACATCAAAGGAAGAAAAGACCCAGAGATGTTCTGTACCAATCTTTACATGTTCATCAGTATTCACTTAGTGAAAAGGACCAAGAGTTAATTAGTAAAATTAACAGTTGTTAAATAACTGTGTCTCACTGCTTCCCAGGGCCATTGTACACCATGACTAGTTCTGCATCATATCCTACCATTAACACTATAAAGCCTTTTTTTTTTTTTAATTTATTTAACCCATTTAACTGGAGAAGAAACTCAGAGCTGGCCTTAAGTAGGCAGCAGACTCTCGGCATGTTTGCTTCATCTTTGAGCACGTTCCTGGTTTCCACTCTGTTCTTTCCCCAATCCTAGAATCTCAGTGCTACTGTATCCGAGATTTCTGGGACCACTTCAAAGTTTCTGTGTCCCGACTCAAGTATTGGGAACCTGTGTGTTCCACCATTCAGAGGATTTGCTTTTCAAATAGGACTGCAGAGTAAAGCTGAGCATAAAAACCAAGGGTGTAATTTCTGACACCGAGAGTGTTCTGTATCTTGGGTTATAGGGCCTTCATACCACCTCTCAAATCACACCATGTCAATCACTCTGCTCATCTTACTCACACGGTCCATCTGATACAGTGACTTATCTCATGTCATTACCTCAAGATTGCAAATGGGCATCATAAGTTTATGGGAGCTTCTGTCTTGATAAGGACAGGTTTCCAATCTTTTTACAAAGTCACAAGACTTTAAAAAAAAAAGTCACAAGACTTTTCTATCCCAAAACTAAAACAGAAGGCAGTGCTGGTGCATGAACAATCATGACTATATCACTTATTGTCAGTTTCTTTATCCCAAAAACGTGGGAAGAAGGCAAGGTGACTGGATGATTTCTAAGGTCCCTATCACCCTCTGTATTTCTATTGTACATATAAAACAAATTTTACATGAACCAAATTTTATCATTTCTAGTCACATAATTTTGGGAAAAGAGAAGAGACAAGTTGTTTGTAATAGGAAAATGTGATGGCAGTGACAATGATCACAGGACTCGAGGTTAGGAAAGCAAGTTGTGGAGTTATAAAAATCTTTCTCTTATGGAAGCTTCCTGACCGGGTTTCTCTCTCTCTCTTATTCTCTTTTTTCCCTTTCTTTCTTTTTTTATAATTAAATGTATTTATTTTCAGCATAACAGTATTCATTATTTTTTCACCACACCCAGTGCTCCATGCAATCTGTGCCCTCTATAATACCCACCACCTGGTTCCCCAACCTCCCACCCCCCCTTTTTTCCCTTTCACTTTGCCTTATGGTTTTTGTTGAACTGTGGCCTACCATCCCATATCCTGGAGCTCTAAATGTTAACAAAATCACAACAGTAAGTAAAATATGTAGTATGTCAGTAGTGATAAATTCTTTAGATAAAAAAAGAAGAAGAAGAAGAATGAAGAGTTCTGGGGGATGGAAATGGGGTGCAATTTTTACAACATAATAATGTACAATTGTCATAGAAACCAAAGGCAGGTGTGGTGGGGGGCAAGAGTGAACTTTCTGGTGATCAGAAGAGAGCAGCAAGTGCTATGAAAACAACTTCTTCACCATTCAGCAAGTGACCTTGCTTATCACAAAACAGCAAGTGTCACAAGGACAGGTGAAGGACTTTTACTTTTAAAATACAGTATCTTCATACAAACTAAATGATTTTAAAACAACTGTGGTGAGGTGTCTGGGTGGCTCAGTCAGTTAAGTGTCCCACTCGATTTTGGCTCAGGTCATGATCTCAGGATCGTAAGATCGAGAGCTCTAGGTTGGGCTCCACACTGAGCATGGAGCCTGTTTAAGATTTTCTCTCCCTCTCCCTCTGCCCCTCCTCCCATGTTCTCTAAATAAATAAATAATAAAAACCTCCCTTGAAAAAATTAAACAACGGTGGCAATATCATAAAACACCTAAATTCTAACTGCAGTTGCAAACTACCTTCCAAAACACCAGCAAAATCCACAAATACTAAGGATAATAATGCTTCAAACACCCTATCCCAGGGAATGCTGTTTCTCAGTAAGATAGAGTCTGCTATTTGACTTGACATTTTCCTTTTCAGCTTTCTATCAGTAATTATAGGATTTAAACTGAGAAGTTACCTGATTCCTGAAGGCGTGCACTCCAGGAAAGTGTGGTAAGAGAGGCTTCTGTGTTGAACTCATTCTAATTCAGAATTACTGAGGCCAACAGGTGTCCTGGCGGTCCTGGGGTATAAAATGGGGAAAGGCTTACACTGGAGTTGACCTTTGGTCAAAGCCAGCTTCAAGGAAGAGGAGTTGGCCTTCACTTAAGAAGTGCTTTGTCCTGCCCAGAGACTTCTTTGTACAGGTGGGGCCTGCTGGACTGGGGGCACCCAGTCCACGAAGCAAGACCAGTTGTGGATTAGTGTGATCAAGGTCAGTATTCCAGTTCATGGGATGGAGGAGAAGTTGGACCAAGCAAAAGCCTCGTATGCTCTGAATAACAGGGGCGGTGGGGTACTTGTTATATGTCCCTATCTGTCCATATATTTATGGACAGATTTGTAGAACAGTTCAGACAGTTGCCTCCCCAAATTGCAAAAACATCTCTTACTTCTTAAATTGAAAAGAAACAAAGTCAGCTGTTCACCCTCTACCACTCAAGTGAAGTTTAAATCTTGGTCCTCCAGATGGAAATTTTAAGGATTCATTACACACAAATATTTACTTATGCCATACAAATGCGTAATGCTCTAGGCTGATTCCGAACGGAGATTGTAGCAACTAGCATTTGTTAGGCACTTACTGTTGATTATAATCCTTGGGCATTTTCTCCCTCAATCCTCCCAATGACCCCTGGAAGTTTGGTACCTCCGTTTCGTAGAGGAGGGGAATTGGGAGTTCGACAAGGTGGGGTGATGGGCCAGAATCTGGGCACGAGGCAGCCAGTCTCAGGAGTGCCCTCCTCTATACAGTGCCTCCCAGGAAGCAAACCTGATTCTTTGGCAGTTGGAATAAAGAGACCTCACATGCCTTTCCAGCACCACCCCTACCAACTGGTCTCCTTCCTAAGACAGGTAAGAGTGAAGTTACTCTAAACCCTGAACTTACTGATTCAGTCCATCTGTTCCCTAATTAGGTCAGTGTGACCATTTCTCCACTTTCGTCTTTCAGAGACCTCCCTTTAACAAGATGTACCACTCAGTTTATGTGTACTTTCCAGCAAGCCTGCCAATGGTACTTGATCATCAGCCATAAGATAAACTTTCAGTCCCTACTCCATTTCCACAAGCAAATAAATGACTCACTAAAATTTCATAGTCAAGAGGTGAGAGAAAAACGTAAATGTAATTCTTTGAAATGTCTCCTTTGGGTTCAGGGAACATACATGGTAGGGGCTAATTGTCAGAAAGTTTAATTGTTACCCTGTACCGAGCTTCCCTTGTGCGCTGGGGCACACCATAGGTGCTAATAGTGAGAAAATTTGACTGTAGCTCTGCTGTGCTCTCTTCATTAAGCTAATGGAACATTTTGCTTTCATTTTCTCCCTAGGGTGGCTGTAGGAGTACAACCTTATAATTGTTCCTCTTACTGTAATTGGAGGTAGTAGGAGTATATATAATCTTATTGTCTTTCCTATGTGGTGGTAGTTTATTTATGACCTATTGATAATTCCCAGCCAGCAGCAGAAAACTCAGTGAGTATTACATTAGCCTTCCCTCCTAGGAGAGTGCCTACCAAACAAAGACTATTATTAACCAGAGGGAACACGTACTAGGGATGGCCCATCATACCAAATACAAACTTCATTACTGCAAAAAAATGACCCCTCTAGGTATCATGGATATTTCTTTTTTTCAATAAAATTAATGAAGTCTTTTGTCTTTCTTTACCTTTCTTTAGACATATTAACAAAGCCTCACGAATCTTTCTGGGATTCTGCACATCTTCAAAGTCATGGGGAGTCTTATTTGCCAATGAGGACCTTAGAGTATAATGGGCCATGAGAGAAACACCACAATTTAGCATCCACCACCCTGATTCAGGACACTGGGGTGTACTGAGTACAGCTCAAAGTCCGCAGGACCCTCCCCAGAGGAGGAATATGGGGACACCCTAGGAACCTGTTGATAATACAAATGAGGAGATCCGCTGAGGCACAAACATCTCTATTGCCTAACCTTGACCTCTTACAACATATTTTGATAAAAATAACCCTTTAACTATCTTTTATAAGCTGGAGCGTCTTTTAGGACATGGAGTATTCTCTGAAAATTCTCCACAACCTATGTGTTCTGTTTGGCTTTCATTAAAGGGTCACTATGGAGAAATTGCTTATTAACGATTTTGCTGTTTAAAATGGTTCCATTCAAGGACTGTCCCTCACTTCTGAACTGAAGGTATCTTCTGAGGTCAGTACACAGAGCTCATATATATAAACAAGTGAGGCTGACATCCATGAGAACATAGAATTATGTGTCCCACCCCCACTAGATATTGAATATGCAAGAATTAAATGGCGGACTAGATGCATAGTCAAACATATGAATTGTCAAAACTTAAATTCTGCAAATTGGAATTTGGTCAGTTAACTCTTATGTGGCAAGCACAACACTGAAAATCTTCACAGAGATTATTTTGTTTTCTACTCCTGTGGTACTGCAGAACAATGGTCTCCGAACAAGCCTGTGTCCTAACGGACACAGGTGGGCCAAGGTAATCACCAGGATCACTATGAGCAAGGAAAGAGGGTCAGAGTCATAAAGGAAAATATGACCCCAAAAGCAAAAGTTGAAGTGATGTGGCCATGAGCCAAGGAATGTGGGCAGCCTCACAGGCTGGAAAAGACAAGAAAATGGATTATCCCTCTAGAGACTCTGGCAAGAATGTGGTCCTGACAAGCCATTTAGGACCTCTAACCCCCAGAACTGTAAATGGTGAGTCTGTGTTGTTTTAAGCCACTAAATCTGGGGTAATCTGTTGAAACAGCAATAGGACACTATATAACTCTCCACAGTTTTACAAAACAGACTCATCGTTTCCATTTTTATAGTTGAGGGAGCTAATATTTCAGGGATTCAAGTGGTTTAGCTCACCCTGTTTCCTTTCACAACGCATGAGGGGTGTGGCCAGTTTTGAGTAGAACTGCATTCTCTCCTGAAGCAGACGTGTTCTCCCAAGGCTCTGGAAAGCTGCGAGATGCACGCATTAGGTAACTTGCTAACTGCACACCTATTCTTTTATCTCCAGGTATCAGATTAGATGACTTTTCTAAAAAAGATTTATTATTTACTTGAGGAGGAGCGGCAGCGGGAGAGGGAGAGATAGTCCCAAGTGGATTCCCTCCTCAACACAGAGCCCAGAGCAGGGCTTGATCCCAGGACCCTGAGATCATGACCTGAGCTGAAATCAAGAGTCAGATGCTTAGCCAACTGCACCACCCAAGCGCCCCTATGTTAGAAGACTTTTTCATAAGCTTAGCTGAGTTGTTTATTTTCTAAAAAGGTGGCAGTTTTGTGAAGATCAACTCAGCATTTCTGAAACCAGAGCTTCTTATATTGCTTTTATCAGAAATTTTCCTTTGTCTCACCATTCAAGTTTAGACTCAAAAACTATACCAGGAGGGAATAAACAGTCTGTGAGGGGAAGGGACTTAATTGTGTTTCCCAGTTTGCAACAATAACTGCAATCAGGTAGGGTCTTAGAGAAAGATGTCATATTCCAGTTTCAACTTGTCAGCCCACATAAGTGGAGAGCGTATTTTTGGATAGTTAATGGTCATTTTCCATGTTCCTAGCATCATGGCTCCCTGGATTCTGTAGCAAGTCTAGATATAAAGTCCTGAGCCTTTAGGTTTGTTCTGGATTGAAGCACAATTGGCTCTACGGAAGATAACGGTTCATTACACATCTCCCTTTTCTGTGTGGTCCAAGTGAAGGCAACCCCATGTGACCCAGGCATGGCCAATCAGGGTACAGTATGTTAACTCCTGACCACAGTGATTGGTTCAGGGATCAAAAAGGATGGCCCAGAATTCTTGGGCCTTTACTGCTAGAGAAGGAAAGATGTTTTCTCTTCCTCGGAAGGTATCAGAGTAATATAAGCCCAAGACTCATGCATCTGTGGCCATTTTTACTGTACATTTGAGGCACTCCTCTGCTGCGAGAGAGAGAGCAGCCAACACCCAGGAGTTGAGAGTTGACAGAAATTCCAGTACAAAGAAAGAAAGAAAGAAAGAAAGAAAGAAAGAAAGAAAGAAAGAAAGAAACTAATTTTAGTACATAAGCCAACAAAACACCCTTTTCAAATTTAAGTTAGATGGATATGCATTTGTCATTAAGGTAGTGTATATGTTAAATTGAACCTTTCAGGGCACCTAGGTGGCTCAGTTGGTTAAGCATCTACCTTCGGCTAAATCATGGTCTTAGCGTTCTGGGATTGTACCCCACGTCACACTCCCTGCTCAGCGGGAAGTCTGTTTCTCCCTCTGCTCCTCACCTTGCTTGTGCTCTCTCTCTCTCTCTCAAACAAGTAAGATCTTTAAAAATTTTGATTTTTCCAAAAGGTGATATCATACCTGAAGAAAATGGCATAAAGCAAAAGCCTCCTCTCCACCTTGTCTCATCTGCTCATTCCCATCCCATAGGTTAATAATAGTCATTCTTAATTTTTAAGATTTTTTAATTTTATAGTTGTATATACAAGCAACTATAAAAATACATTGGTATTGGGCGCCTGGGTGGCTCAGTGGGTTAAAGCCTCTGCTTTCAGCTCAGGTCATGATCTCAGGGTCCTGGGATCGAGCCCCACATCGGGCTCTCTGCTCAGCAGGGGGCCTGCTTCCCCCTCCCTCTCTGCCTGCCTCTCTCTACTTGTGATCTCTGTCAAATAAATAAAAAACAAAATCTTAAAAAAAAAACTGTATTTTCTCCATTTTACCACAGAAAATGAATTAGACATACTGTTCTCCAACTTGCTTTTTTCACCTAACAGTGTATCTTGTCCAAATTTTCCTTTCAATAGATAGAGGACTCCCTCCTTTATGCAGCTAGATAGTATTACAGAATCCATTTTGATTAGAAGGACCTTGGAAAATCAGGTTGATTTTGAGGAGTTGGGTCAAATCTATCTGAGAAAATAGATTGCTCCATGGCAAAGAATATACAGAATTTCTAGGCTCCCATCTTAGTATATCCAAATCTCCTTTTTTTGCACATTAACTAGCTTACTGTTCCCCAGAAATTAACATCAAAATTTAGGGCAACAGTTGCCATGAAAATTAAGAATGACCTACCCTGTATATATAAGCTTGAAACATGAACCCAGGATAAATGGAACTGTGGCATAGGTTGGAAATCAACAATTCAGTTTGGTTCACAAATGTTTTCTTTGTACAGTGTTTAAAATTTTTTAACTACTTGCTAATATTTAAAGACTTTATATTGGGCTATTTCATACTAATATTGTAGTATTTAATTTATAATATCTCATTTCAATATTTCATACTCAATACAGATTTCTGGTTTCCCTGGGCAACCTAGACTGCTCATTTCCACAAGGCCACAACAGGCTAAAGTTGTATAGCACGTTTCAGGTAGATGGTCAGTAAACACATGTAGGACTTCATCTGGAGATGGCAGGTTAAGCGTACGCATTTCCTCTGACACCCTTACCAAAACTCACAGGAAGTATAATATTAAGATGTTTTTGAAAAGTTTTTATTTTTTTTTAAATAGCTATAAAGTCTCAAAGACAGTAGGAAAGGAGATGATAGCAACAGAATGTTGGAAGGTGGAAAGCCAACAAAGAGAAAGTTGAGTCTTAAGGCAATTATGGGAAAGAAAAATCAAAAACAAAAACCCAGCATGCTTTGCACGTTGAATTTCTAAATCCTTAGGGATTGACAGCCCCAGAGACTTAAGAAGATGTATATGAAGATGAACTGTAAATGGGAAGAGTGGTAGATGGATTTAACTAGACACCATCCCTTCTTCTACCTGGGAGAAAACCAGTACTTTATTCCCTTACAGAGCTAGGAGAAAGAGGGCCTCTGGACTTGGGGGGAGGGGAACCTAGGAGAAGTTACTAATATTGACCCTGTATCGAAAATGTATCCCTACTAAATGTTGAAACTACTGCCCACACGCCTCCCAACCTGGCTTCCAGAAAGCAGACAGCTTTATAAACCCAGGGAGGAGTAATAAAGGTTCTTTTTTGGAAATCTGACCCCACCAAGAAAAATGACCTAGAAATACTGATATGAGCTGGGAGTTCTCATAAACAGAACAGACTGATGACTCTGCAGCAAGACCCACAATCGTCAAGCCTCCCAGGCTAACCGGAGAACTTTCACTGAGCTTTTAAGTAATCCATTCTTCATTATTATCAAGCAGCTACAGATTATTGGAGGGATATTTCCAACATAAAAGATAAAGTCCAAAATGAACCAAAAGAAAAAAACAAGTAAGCTGCAACTTAGAGGAAAACAAAGACTACAGAGGAACATGAGAACTTTTTTAAAAAGCTATCATTAAAATTTTCAGAGAAAACAAATTTTTTAAAATATCTGAGGGATATTTCCAACATAAAAGATAAAGTCCAAAATGAACCAAAAGAAAAAAACAAGTAAGCTGCAACTTAGAGGAAAACAAAGACTACAGAGGAACATGAGAACTTTTTTAAAAAGCTATCATTAAAATTTTCAGAGAAAACAAATTTTTTTCAGAGAAATAAAAGATGATATTGCATCCATGAAATAGGAGTTTCCATTACAAAGGAATATTCAGAAAAATGTAAAAGAAAAATTTATTGGAAATTAAAAGTTTGATAAAAGAAATGATAAGTTCAAATAAATGGATTAGAAGAAAAACTGAGAAACTCTCCCAGAACTCAGATTAAAATACAAATAGAAAATACAAGAGTAGACTTAAGAGAAATACAAGAGATTATACCTGAATAATAGGATGACAAGAAAGATAAGGTAGAAATCACCAACAAAAACATTCATAAAAATTTCCCAAAATTAAATGAAGAATATGATTTCCACATTGAAAACATCCAGTAAGTTAATAAAAAGTAGACTTATAATAGGCTCCTAAATATCAGATTTCAGAACTCGGAGGATAATTAGAAGATTCAGTGTTTCCAATGAAAGGAAACAGATTAAATATAAACAATCAAGATTGAGAAACAGACTTCTCTAGAGACTGCAAACAGGAAGAAAATGGTGTATTTCCTACAAAATTCTCAGGAAATATAATTTCCACTCTGTCATTCTAGGCTCAGCCAAAATATCACTTAAATGAGGGGCACCTGGATGGCTCAGTCAGTTAAGTGTCTGTCTTCTGCTCGGGTCATGATCCCAGGGTCCTGAGATCAAGCCCCAAGTCTGTCTCCCTGCTTAGCAGGGAGCTATGCTGCTTCCTCTCCCTCTGCCCCTCGCCCCAACTTGTACTTTCTCTTATAAATAAATAAATAAATAAATAAATAAATAAAATATCTCTTAAAAGAGACATTTTCAGAGATTCAAGTTCCCCAAAATTTGTTTTTTAGTGTCCTTTTTCATGTAACTACTGAAAGAGACCCCCCAAAATTGGTGAGGTTGTCAATTTTGAAAAACTTGGGAGTCCAACAGAGTGGGGATCCCACACATTCAAGAGGCAAATGGAGTCCTCGGAATAAAAGCAATCAGATGCCAAGAGGACTGGGAGGAAGACCAGGGACGTGAGTGTCATTTTTGTCACAGCGTATCTGGGATACATGCTATCCGTGTGACATCACTGATGATGTTAACCATGATGAGTTAGCCCAGATAGCATTTGCCACATTTATCCATGTAAAGCTATTATTTCTCCTTCCCACTGTCTCCTCTCCAGAAGCAAGTCACTAAGCTTAGCCCACACGCAAGGGGTGAAGAATGAAGACGGGTGGTAAGTGTCTATATAAATCAACTGGAAATAGTCCCCTCTCCCTTTTTTACTTGTATTTGTTGAACTGTGTCTTTATTTTATACTTAGGATTATAATCTAATACCGTCTTATTTATTTTGTTGCCTAAATTTTTCCAGGTGTGTCCATTGGTAGCTCTTCTAGGTTGGCTCCTGTTTTCCTTAATTATGCCTCATTTCCTGCTTGTATTTTGAGCACTTCCTTACTCTCTAACATTACAGGATACCCTCGGTTCATCTTGAATATTTGCTCCCTCAGCCCTATAATCAGCCCATGTCCCCAAGGAGCCTAGTTCCTTTAGTAGAGAATATCATATCGCCCTAATTTAATGCTGTGATTCTTTTTTCCTTTTTCTTTAGGTCTTCACCCTTCTGTCAATTTAAGAGCTATTGGGAATAATAGGGAAAGAAAAAGATTTTTGTAAGTTTCCTCAGGATTAGTGTAGAATTTATTTTAACACCTTACTCTAGCTTCTTACAAGACAGAGACTATATTAATTGTCCCTTATCCTAGAAGAACAGTGTTAGAAATTGGAATTTTCAGGGAACCTGGGTGGCTCAGTGGGTTAAGCCTCTGCCTTCAGCTCAGGTTATGATCTCAGGGTCCTGGGATCAAGCCCTGCATCAGGCTCTCTGCTCTGCAGGGAGCCTGCTTCCTCCTCTCTCTCTCTCTCTCTCTCTGCCTGCCTGTCTGCCTACTTGTGATCGCTGTCAAATAAATAAATAAAATCTTAAAAAAAAAAAAAAAGAAATAGGAATTTTCAGTCTTAACATATCCTTAGAAATATTATTTGACTAACATTTTACAACCATCTGAAGAATGCTAGACAGGCATTCCAAGAATTAGATTCAGTGATATTAAGTATTTTAAGAGCAGGAACCCCATAAATACATAGGATAGTTAACTTCTTAGCTTTGCCTTTTTATTAGGACTATCTAACAGATTTTATAATTCCCATACCCTGAGTCATTCAGTGGGTACGTAGCTGGTGTCATTTTTCTTAAGAAAAAAAAAAAAAAGATGTCTCACTAGACACATAAAATGAATAACCAACACTAGAATTTAAAAATTACTTTAGAAAGAGACAGTTAAATTAATCTGAAATCTATATTATATAAATGTGAATTCAAAGTTAATTGTATTCTTTTTCCAAAAAACTACATTTGCACTTACAGATACAAGGCTCAATTCAACTGTCTGTGTCAAATGACTTAATCTGGTCATTAGACTTATGGGGAGATTTAAGCATTTTAGTGAAAGGGGACAAATACAATATTCTTTTTGTTTAAATTAAGTTTTGCAGTTCAAAGGATTTGTTCATTTGGGCCTTCAAGTTCCTTCTTTCAACATGAGAGAGTCTTGAAGGTAGAATCTTTGCTTGAAAGGCTTTTGCATTTGAATCTAACTTTTACTTTGAAACTAACCAAAAGGAAACTAAGTGTATCAGAAGCATACCTAATCTCCTAGAAGTCAGCATTGCATCCAGTGTATTAAAATTAAAACCTTTTTTTTCTCTTCTTTAAATAGGCATCTGGTAATAAAAGGCCAGTCAGCTGGGTTAGGATAAAACAGGCAATGTTTTTCCTTCACTAGTTCATTTGGAAAAATCGCTTTGCTAATTGAGAAAAATTTAATGAATTTTACTTGTATTAAAATAAAGGTGATTGGCAACAATGTACTCATTTGAGAAAGTCATTACATTTATGTATTGTGTTTTCATGTAAATACTTTTGCCAAATGTATTAGCAAGGAATATAATATTATGGTTCATGGTTCTTGTAGTATCTGAAAAGAATAATTGTATAACTAATCAATGAAAACAAAGTAAATGTTCCTCTTGGGTTTGTACAATAAAAATAGAATTAAAATTACTCAGGCTCAAAAATGCAAATATAATGCATCTGTCTACCAGTGGAAAAATAAAATTCTAAAGGCAGAACTTGTACAGTAAAACCAGTATTTCAATTCCTCTTAAAGTCTTCATTTGATTCCAGAACCGATCACTTCAAAATTCACTTCCAAGCATTTTTATAAGGTGATCAAATATTTCACTGTTTTTAAAACAAAATTATCATTCACTTTCCTAGACAGGCTCACTGATATTCAGAACACATTCTGGGGAAAATTAATGCTAATCAGTACAGCGGCAGCAATCAAAATAGCACTGTAATGTATTAGACAGTAACATAAGATTAAATTCACATTAAACTCAAGAGCAAATAACCCATATCAATTTAAACAGATTAAATCCTGGGAAAGGGCAAAGGTTAGAAATGATCTGAAGGATAATCAAATTGTACTGAGAACAATAGGCCTTATATTAGACAACAGCACCCCCTACTGGAGGCTTGACGCTGCCTGGACAGGCATTCTTGGAGGCTGCTGGGAAGAACCGGCAGTGGGAACGGAATCTGAGGATTTCTCAGACCTCCACTTGGCAGGTGGAGCCGCCCCGGAATCCAAAGGCATCATCAGTCCCAGAATCATTTCTTCTCTATTGTGTAATCACAGACCTTAAGCATATAACCTAGATTTTTTTTCCTAAAGATTTTATTTATTTATTTGACAGAGAGAGAAAGCACAAGTAGGCAGAGGGGCCGGCAGAGGGCGGGGGCGGGGGGGGGGGGGAGCAGGTTCCATGCGGAGCAGAGAGCCCAATGAGGGCGGGGCTCTATCCCAGGACCCTGAGATCATGACCTGAGCCAAGGCAGAGGCTTAACCCACTGAGCCACCCAGGTGCTCCTATCACCTAGAATTTTTATTAATTCTCAACTATGAGTGAGCAAAAAATGGATTTCTGAAGATTTTATTAGTAAACATTTTGAGTGCCTTTTTTTTTAAAGAAACGTCAAATTCTCTGATAAATACCTGATATGAATATCAGTTCATGCAATAATTTTAATCAGGCTTCCTTTGAATTTCCCCACAGTGCTCAAAATTATTCCTGTCCTTGATGAGAATGTTTCTTAGGGTGCTTTGACCTAAGACTCCAACAAGCATGCACGGTGGCTATATTTAATATATAATATATATTATATCTCCCCTGCCTAGGGGAGATATTTATGGATACATATGTACATATTTATGGATACATATGTACATACCCACAGCATGCATATATATATATATATATATATATACACACACACACACACACACACACACACACACACACTGTGTGTAATCTGTGCTTTAAAATGGATCCTAGAGAAGCCTTGATAAGACTGCAAGCCTTCAGCATCAGTTTGCCCCTTGGGGTTTGAGTTTATGGCTTTTTTTCTATTATTCTTTGGGTGAATAAACATCCTTAACAATCACAAGAAATATGAAAACTCCTGAGAAATAATAAAAGCAATCATTTGACAAGCAGACCAGCCATATATAAGACATCTTCTTGTTAAATTAATGTAAAATGCCCAACAAACTTTTGAATTCAACAATTCGAATAAATCAAATATTTAAACTGGGTTATGTTATATAACTAAAGGACATCTCAGTCAAGCTGACTTGTTAAACCTGTTTAAATGCCATAAGCAGTAAGTACAGTAATCAGAGAGATAAAGTGAAGGCAAATCAAGAGATATCATTTTAGGTTTTTTTTTTTTTTAAGATTTTATTTATTTGACAGAGATGACAAATAGGCAGAGAGGCAGGCAGAGAGAGGGGGGAGCAGGCTCCCCGCCCAGCAGAGAGCCCAATGTGGGGCTCGATCCCAGGACCCTGGGATCATGACCCGAGCTGAAGGCAGAGGCTTTAACTCACTGAGCCACCCAGGCGCCCCCAAGAGACATCATTTTAACAGGTGGGGGCAGATACACAGAGTGCCTAGGGGAGAAAAGACAACAGAAGCATGCACGAAAACCAGGTCTGGCTTGAAAAAAAGCTGAAACTATTATGAAAAATGATCCTGGAAACAGCTCTCAGCTTTGCATTTTATTTTCTCAACACCCACCCAACCACCTCCAGCACCAGATGCTTTAGTTTCGTGACTAACCTATGAATGGTTTTTATAAAAACCTACCAGGAAGGCACATTATCCCACCAAATGGATTCTAGCTCAGAGACTGTGTTCATGTTCCCGGCCAGATGAGAAGAGAAGGTGACCTTTGAGGCAACCAGGGCCAGTCGAATGGGAAGGTGCTCAGTTTAACCATCCTGCCTATAACATGGAGTAAAATCATTTCAGAAAGGAGTTCAATATCTATTGGGAGTTGTCTGCAAGGTGGGAATGTTCATTTCCTGAGGCTAGAATGCTCAACATATTCCGCAAAGAAACAATTATAGGTGCCTGAGGGAAGCAGCTGAGTAGTGCGGGGGCGGGGGGGGGGGTATGTCAGGACAGAGGAGACCAGGATCCTAACCCAGCCTGGCTCTGCTGTGTGCCCTTGTGTGCCATGTAGCCTTTCTGTACCTTACCTTCCTCATCTGTAAAAATGAAGATATCTATTTCCAGCTTTAATAGCAAAAGAAATTTTCATGAGGATATAGTATCCAAACAAGACTTGATCTAGCAGTGCTTCATAGAATCATCATGTTCAAGAAGAGAATGGGTTCACAGAGTCAAAGAAGTGAAGTTAATGGCACGCCTTCCCCAGATTCACCCATTTATTCATTTATTCCTCAGTAGATGACTATTAAGGGTCTACTATGTGTCAGACTCCAAACCTGGCATAGGACCCAAATCTGAACAAGACCCAATCCCTTTCCTCAAAGAACTTGCAGCTTATTAGGGAAAAAACACAAATAGATGTGCTTTCACCGGATGGGGCAGCGAGACATGTGGTAGCATAAACCACGGTGCTGAGAACGCACGTCCAGAGGACCCCAGTGGGGAGCGATGAAAACCATTGCCAAAGGATGCGTGCACCAGCAACACCCGCTTCCTATCTTAATCCATCAACAGGGGTTACTCATAAAAATAAATAAAAACATACAGGAAAGAAAGAAAGAAAAAAGTATTTTAAGTAATGTGAGCAGCCTAGAGCAGGGAGAGAACTCAGTTCAGGCAACCTTGGGCTGCTGAGTGTGGCTGGAGGGCAAGGGCTGCCCAGGGAGCAGGAGCATGCCCTAAAGGGCTGGAGGGAGCAGCTTGCTCTCCCCAAGGTGAGGGTGAGCATGGGACAGAATGGAACAGGTTGGAGGTTTTTAAGGCTGGTGGCAAGAAGTCCAGTTAAGAGCTTGTGATAAAGAATTATACCATGGCCACAGCAGTGGAAATAAAAGAGAGGAAATTTACAAATATTTTTGAAGTAGAATTAATGGGGGGTAGTGACCGATTGTGTTTGGGGGTGACACAGAGAGGGAGTGGTTGAGGATTGCTTCAGATTTCTGGCTTGGATGTCTAGTGCGCTGGCAGTAATGCAGGACGATCAGTTTGGGTCGAGGGAAATGAGCAATTCTGTCTGGGCCATTGGTTGATGAGACATTCAGATAAGGACGACTATGAAGATTGTAGAGGATACAGGGTGATTAGAGCCACAGATAGTGATTTGAGAGGTCATGTGGAGCATTGTCCTGGATAGTGTAGTCTCACAGTTCATTACCTGGGGAGGAAATGTCTTCTTCCTTCTACCACCCACTTACCCAGGTACTGGAAAATCTTGTGGAAGGATTCTGACTGCTTTGTATGGTACGCCCAACCCTATGACCAAGAAGGTGTGTTTCCTTGTTGGACAGCCTCAACTGGGACCATTTACTTGGAAGGATTATTTCCCAAAGGGTAGAAGGGTACTATGTAAAGCAATGAATGTTACAATGTATGTTCCCCAGTCCACTTCTTTTTTCTCGTTAACTATTCAAAAAATATTTGCCAAGCAAATGATATCTTCAGCATACATCCATAACCTTTACATTTTTGTTCTTTTTTTTTTTAAAGATTTTATTTATTTATTTGACAGAAAGAGCGAGATTATAAGTAGGCAGAGAGGCAGGCAGAGGGAGAGGGGGAAGCAGGCTCCCCACTGAGCAAGAGCCTGATGGGGGGCTCGATCCCAGAACCCTGAGATCACGATCTGAGCCGCAGGCAGAGCTCAACCCACTGAGCCACCCAGGCGCCCCTAAATTTTTATTCTGTAAGCATTTTAATAAATAGAAGCAAACCTTTCAATTCTCTCTGCCAAAATGCCCAACGAACAGGGACCATTAAAGAATATGGTGATGAAGAATTTATCCATTTACCCCGGGAATTAAACTAGCTGTATCTATATAAAATGACCACGAACAGCCATCTAAGGAAGTAAACTAGGGCAGTGGCTCTAAGTATATGACTTACATCCCCACAATTAGGAACCTCCACAACTCCAATCAAGGTCATCTGGAATTGTGTTTAGAAAAAGGTAGTGAATTATATGGTGCCAGAACTAGAGATAGAGTGTATGAACTGTTTATGAAAGAGTGACCTCTCTGAATAACAACGCTCCATATACACTAACATTTTATCTGATTCTGTGCATTAGTGACATCTGAGTTTCTTGTTAGTAGTTGTTGTTTGACTATAAGAAGAGAATGTATGGGGCGCCTGGGTGGCTCAGTGGGTTAAGCCTCTGCCTTCGGCTCAGGTCATGATCCCAGGGTCCTGGGATCAAGCCCTGCATCAGGCTCTCTGCTGAGCAGGGAGCCTGCTTCCCTTCCTCTCTCTCTGCCTGCCTCTCCGCCTGCTTGTGATCTCTGTCTGTCAAATAAATAAATAAAATCTTAAAAAAAAAAAAAAAAAGAAGAGAATGTACTAATTTTGCAGATGAAAGTGCACCATTGGGGCGCCTGGGTGGCTCAGTGGTTTGGGCTGCTGCCTTCGGCTCGGGTCATGATCTCAGGGTTCTGGGATCGAGCCCCGCATCGGGCTCCCTGCTCCGCAGGAAGCCTGCTTCCCTCTCTTTCTCTCTCTCTCTGCCTGCCTCTCTGCCTACTTGTGATCTCTGTCTGTCAAATAAATAAATAAAATCTTTAAAAAAAAAAAAAAGAAAATGCACCATCTTCCTGCAGTCATATTTCTCATAGAAAATTGGAAATTTTCTATTAATTTGGCCATCTCTGCTGTGAGTTTAGTTATGTGAATTGGCATCTCCAAATTCTGACTGCATAGGTGGATGTAGGTTGTACAAAACTCAGCTCTGAAAGCCATAGAGAAGTAGATGCCTCTTATGGGACCCTCTAGCAGAAGGCTTGCTAACCCTCCAGCCATCCTCTTGGACAGGACCCCTGCAGGGTACCTTCTATAATAGTTGAAAGGAACCCCAGTTGATAAGTCAAGGTAATTATAGACCACACTAAACAATGTGTGATGATTAATGAAAATAGGAATTCCTATCTGTTCAATGGCTAAAAATAGTAAAAATAAGTAGTAAAAATAAAAGAATAGTTCTAGGTACTTTATGGAGATGCAAAAAAAGTATGTAAAATGTCTTCCTTGAAACTTATATGTAACAGTATGTACAATCTTATTTGTAATCAGACTGAATGTTTGTCTTTCCAAAATTCAAATGTTGAAGCCCTAATCCATACACACTGTAACGGTATTTGGAGGTGGGGTCTTTAGGAGATGATTAGGTCATAAGGACTGAGCCCTTATGAGAAGGGAGAAGGCTCCCACCAGACACTGTGTCTGCCGCCATTTTGACCTTGGACTTTCCAACCTCCAGAACAGTGAGAAATAATAAATAATTGTTTTTTAAGCCATCCTGTCTATGGTAATTTGTTACAGCAGCCCAAGCTGAGTAAGACAGTGAAAAACTGGAATTAACTTAAACATTCCACAGGCAATAATAAAATGTGATCCCAATTGGCAAAAGCATATAAATAAAAAGACTAAAGAGCTATATATGGAAACATTAACAGGCAAGATCAGATGTCTTTTTTAATAATCTGCTTTGTTATTTTATGTATTTAAATTTTTTTCTATGGTGAACATATAATTGAAAAGCTTTCATTCACTATTAATTCCTAAGAAGAAACTTCAATTTTTTTGTATAAGTCTACAGAATCTTTAGATTTTATTATTTCAAAAGAATGTAGGAGTTCTTATATTGAATTTTTAGAGGAAATATAGTGGACTGTCCCTTTGGTTTACTGAAGACTTAATTTGTCACTCTGCTTGCATATATTTGGTCCTTCGTTATAAACAAAATCAATAGAGCAGCATCGGCCCAATTTTGCTTCACTACCATAGAAACAAAAGAGTGACCAAAGCACACAGCCCCTTCTTTCCCTCCCTCTCACATACATGCCGTCTTTTTGTTTCTTTCTCACCTGTTTTCATTCATTGCCATTGTCTTCCCTCCTTTTTTTTTTTTATTTCATCTTTTTTTCAAATGTTGGTTCCTTCTTCCCAAAAAAGTTCATGTGTGGCAAAAAAAAAAAAAAAAAAAAAAAAAAAAAAAGCAGCCCATGACTAATCAAAAGGACCTAAATTCTAAATGCCAACTTGTTTCTCTTTTTTATACTCCTTGGGAGTCCTCCTTATTCACCCTAAATAAGGTACAGTTGTAGTTTTCCTGGGAAGCTTGTCTAATTCTGCATTCTGAATGCAAATAATTTTGACATTCAGAACTTAATTCAAGTGAACTTTTTTTTAAAGCTTTTATTTACTTGAGAGACAGACAGACAGACACAGCATGAGAGCAGGAGCAGGGAGGAAAGGGAGGATAAAGACAGAAAAGGGATGTGGCAACTCCTGAGACTCTTCCTTATTAGAAACTGACAGGTGCCCTTTACCTACTCTTTCTTTTTTTCTTTTCTTTTTTTTTTTTTTAAAGATTTATTTATTTATTTGACAGAGAGAGATCACAAGTAGGCAGAGAGGCAGGCAGAGAGAGAGGAGGAAGCAGGCTCCCTGCTGAGCAGAGAGCCCGGTGCGGGACTCGATCCCAGGACCCTGAGATCATGACCTGAGCCGAAGGCAGCGGCTTAACCCACTGAGCCACCCAGGCACCCTATCTACTCTTTCTTGTTTCCTTTATTCTTCTAGGTGAAAGGTGGATGTGCTAGAGGTAAAATAACAACTTGGGATGGTAGATGACCTTAGGAATGGAGACCATGTCTGGAAGAACAAAAAAAGAAGCCACACCTGAGTCACTGTTACTCTGGGTTTTCTGTCATTTACAGTCAAATCAAATACTAATTCAAAGAGAGGGATGGCTTATTTTCAGATGTGATGTCTGGAACTGCTGCAGTCATTGTGCAACCATGAAGGAACTAACCTGAAAGCCAAAGCCAAACCTAAGAACGGCCGGTGATAAGATAGAGCTGTAGAGTCAACCAACTCTCCAACTATCTTCCTGTGCATTTTATGTTAGGTGAGAAAATACTTTTGTTATTGAAGTCACTGAGTTTGTGATTTCTGTTTCTTGAAGCTGAAAGCAACCTAGCTGGTATAGAGTTTAATGGTTTCTAATGATTGTAAACTACATGCTTCTTCAGTGAAGACTTAGCTAACCAAAGATGAGGAAGAAACAGAATTAAATAAGAAAAGTTGAGAAAGATGTGTTATAAAACATTTAAAAAATAGAAAATCGGGGAAGAAACCTAATCTCACCAGTCCAAAATAACCAAGATGATAATTTTGACCTACTGGTCTTTTTAAAGAAGTTTTATATGTAATCGCATATATTTTTACATATATATAATCAAACTCTATTTTAACTTTACGTCTCCCTTTGAATATGCTACTTGGAGACTCTGAAAAGTAAAAAAAGAACAGGGAAGATTAAGGAAAGAATTCAAAATTTGAAAAATAAAGTGAAATTAAAAAAAAAAAAAAACAACACCATGGTGGTGACAGTTTTTCTGCTGGGATTTTTGCAGGGTTTGGCCTTTTGGGTTTTTTTTGTTGTTTTTGTTTTTTGCTTCTTATCGCATAGCTTTTCCTGGAGAGGGTTCAAATCAGTGAAATGCTCACTTTCTGATCAGAGGAGTGGGAAGCAGAATCCTGTAAGCTGAAAAGCAAGGGAGGGTCTCATTTTTCTACTTTGTTTCCTCTCCCAGCCCTGGGCCAGTCGTGGAGCTGCTCTGTCATTGCAGGAAAGGGGTTCCTGTTATGAGAAGCACTGGTGTGGAGGAAGCCCTGTTATTTTTCTTTCTTTTCTTTTCTTTTTTTTTTTTTCTCACTGCTTCACCCTGAAGGGGGTGGTCAGTGTGTGGCCTGTGATCTCATTCAGCACAGGAGGCTAAAACTCTTAAAGAAAAGCATCCTTATACCCAGAGAAGCCTAAGAAAAGGACCCATGAAGAAAATCTCAGAGAAGAGAGATCTGAGGAACGAACCCAGTTCTGTGAATGAACTGATACAGTCGTAGGCTCTCCTCCAAGCATAGTGAAGGCTTTGAGAACCAAACTGATAATGAAACACTGTCCACAGAAGATGAGATCCAGCTTGTGATCTAAACCCACACAGGCTGATAACCTGCCGAAAAAATAAAACCAACATTCTCCAGACATTTTAACAGAACCCAGACTCCCTGATGCTTTGTGGCATGTGCCTGCTTCTAGGAAATCAAACCAGAGTCCTACCTCAGCTTCAGAGAGGGCGAGACGGTGGAGACTGTCCTGTGCCTTGTCACTTCTGGTCACACTGTCTTTCATTTGACTTTGCTGCTACCTGCTGTTCACTCTCTCCCCGTCTGTCCTTTGTCTAGTGGGGAGTGAGCAATATTTTCTGCAGGATAGCTACCTCAGAGAAAAATTAAAATCAGAAAGCATATTAAGCCATTATGTTTTAGATAAAAAATAAATGATCTAAAACCAGGCTCAGGTGTTGAAATATTTTTTTCCCCTCTCATGAAAGTGTTTTTTTAACTGCTGTTTCTTTTGATCTTTTCATCGTGCTTGAAGTTCAGAAACTGCGTAATTAGTGCATATTGGAACACCGATTATACATTTCTTTAAATATATTTTGTTGTTACATTGTGTTGACATCTTTTTATTTCTTGCCTCTTCTTGGTTTACCTTTTAGTCTATTTTCAAGATGGTATGGTGCTACTTTTTAGGCTACTTATTTGCATATATAGGTACCTCATTAGGCCCCTTCAAACTGTGCTTCTTAAAACAGGACATTTTCCCTCCATTTTAAATAAAACAGCTATGTGCTAACACTCCAAAGTAACTCCTCGATTCACTTATTTGAAACCATAAATTTCACAGCAAAGATTTCCATATTTGTTACACTCCACACATAGCCAATTTGGCCTAACAAGCTGCAAGAAAATTCAGTACATTGTTTTCTTCTGTCTCTGTGGAGACGACAGAAGCACTTGGTTTTTCAACATAGGAGGTGGGAGCAAGGCCCAAAGCAGGCCTGGCTGACGCTGGCCATCGCTGGGCAGTTTTCTCCCATCTCGTGAACTAAAGGATTCCTGAGACTAGATGTCAGGACACAGCTAATCACGCCAGCTTCCCTCTCATTGCCAATGGACAAAGAATATGAAGAGGAATTGAAACAAAGAAAAGACCACTGGACGGGGAGAGAGTAGGTCGGTGTCATCTTTACAGCAAAATGTTCATCCATCCCGAAGAGGGGCTCTAAACCGTGACAAGGCCAGGCTGCCCTTGGGATGCTTCTCTCCTTCCTAGTGGGGTGGATTTTCTGATAATCACAACTCACCGCAGTTGCTCGTGCTCAAGTGACAGCCTTTGGGTACTTCTCCTTAATCAATTCCAAGTAAAGCTCATTTTAAGATAATGCTAAGACTGAGAATACAATTTTAAATAATTTTCTATGTTTTAGAGTGTATACAATGATTGATTTTTTTAAGGGTGGCACTGATGTTGTTTTGGAAATAGCCCTTTTATCTATTACTAAGGGAATTCAGACAATTCTGACATGTAAATAATTCATGCTTCTTTCGCATGTTATTACTTGTAAAGCATTTATCTGTCAAAAGTGCAAAACATTTTTGTAGATACCAAGTATAATTTTTTAAAATGTAGTTGTTTCAGAATTTAACTGTCCAAATAATTCTTAAGCTGGGTATGCGTAAAATGACAATGGGTACGCCGATATTTGAACCGTTCGTTAATGTCAAACATAGCAAACTGAAGATTATCAAAGTTTAAAAGAATTTTTTTTCTCAAAGTCTAAAAAAATTATCTTTGGTCTGACATAGTTTGCAAGATGATGGCTTTTTGTCTAGCCTAAATGTTCCTCCTACTTTTGTAGAACAGACACCAGAAAACGTTCACAGATAAATAAAAATGAAGAATTTCAGGCGTGAATCAAAATGGGAAAAGAATGGAAGTTGTTACAAACCTTTACCAATGATTCATGCCGACAGCAGCAGAACAAAGTGGTAGAAAGGTTTGTTGTGACAAGGATATTGCGAATCAATGAAAAGCCAGGTAGGTAAGAGAGAGGGCTCAGCGGCACTACACCGAGAAGACAGAGCCTGCGGTCCTGTGGGGAGAGGCAGTGTTCAGGGCAGAAGGGCAGGGAGCCCAGGGGAGTCTGCTCTCTGGAACGCCAGGTTGTCACCCAGAGAAACATCCATCTCCCTTATTACCCCACCGTGCTTTTCTGCCACACATCAAACACCAGATGGACAGCCAGCTGTCAGAAAACACTGTCTGCTTGCCTCCTAAATGGGAGTAGAGTGTGTGAAGGTACTGTTTTAGAGTCTTGTACTTTCATGTGAGAAGAGCTTGTAAGGCAGCAGGAGCTCGGGGTAGGGGTTACGTGTGGCAAAAATGTTCAGAAACATCAAACATTACACTCTTTGCAGAAAGGTAGACTCCAGCTTAGTCTGCTGCTTCCTTTGGCTCAAGCTGAGTCAAGTAATACACAAAGCATAGACAAAAGCCCGCAAACGACTGGCAGTCGCCACGGGGTATGACAAACCAATGCCGGCTCACTCCAGACATTGTTCTTTCTCCGCAGAAGGGAGGCTGCACCTGCATCGAGCTGAAGTGTGGTCACATCTCCTCCTCCGGACTTCTGCAAAACTCTCCACTGTGAGAAGGCAGGACTCTGGTCACCCAAGCCCCGTTGTTCCTGTGTATTTGTTTGAAGGCTTATTCCAATGGAGATTTTAGACCTCGGGCTTCACCAGTTTTAAGCTCGAGCTTTTCTTTTTTTAAATGAACTATAAAATGAGGCATGACACACTGCTAAAAATAATTTCTTCTTCGGTAACGGAAGCCCAGTGCAGTTTCCTGTTTCCAGAGGCATATGGAATTAGCTACAAGCCTCTAATATTCGTTCTCCTACTGCCCACATTACTGGTTGACAACCCAAACTAATCACGCTTTCAATTCTCCATTTACTCTTTACTGGAGTACTAATCTTCACAGACCACTGTTCTGAGTGTATTCTGCCACTTGTCATGGTAGATCAACTTCTAAAAAATATCATTGTTGTCTTCAAGGAGTAAAAAGAAAAAGCATCTTCTTTCACTTGGTATTATGGATGTTAAATATAAGATACTTATTGCATCTTAAAAACTGTCTGCCCATAGGGTTTATTTCTTCAGTGAACATTTCTGAAGTGTGTATAAAACATCCTATTACATAAGAATGAGGCACGTGTTACTCTTTCCATTTCGTAGAAAAGGAAATAAGGGCCCATTGCATGATTCCTGCAGACCCCTACCATGCAGTGGGGACATGAAAAATTCCAGGAATAATACCCAGTAAGATGGCTTGACCGCTATTATCTTATTCTCTCTTAGTACAGGAACAGCATCAAGAAATCTGCCCATTTCAGTCCTTTCTGGAATGCAACATTCTGGAAAGAAAAAACATTTCTCTCATCACCTCCCCTTTTGGATTTTCTCCTGTGTCAACAGTGGGACAGGATTGCAGACCACTGTTCACAGTTTCAGTGTGACCCTGAGCATCTCTAAGTCAGGGCCTCCCCAAGTGGGAGATGTCCAGGAGGAACGAAGCCCTCAGCGCACTGGAGAGCAGACACAAAGAGAACTGGTCTGCCATGCTGGCCTTTCTTATTTCTGACTATGTGGTTGGAAGATCCCCCTCTTAGTCAAGTGTCTATTTCTATACAAATATGTGGCTATTTTTATGTTCACAAAGTGCTCTCTTCAAAAGTCGACCTTCAAATATCCTTGAAGGTAGAAAGGCAAACAAATGTGCTATTGTTCACTCAGATGACATGAGGCGCCTCCCAACACATTTGCTCTAATCTGCTAATACCCTGTGGCAGGTGGACGCAGTCAAAAGAATTCCCACGAGAGCCATTTTCTCATTTGAACAAGATGGAAATGGCACTGGATTAAGTTCAAATATCATCTGTGACTGGACCATATAAAGACATTAAAGAAGTTTATAATACTGTGATGACTACCCTTGCAACTATTACCATCTCTTAAAATCCACCCCTCAGCCTACTCCCACCACTTGTTAAAACAATACATAGTGCGAGAGGGTCAAGCAATGCAACTTTGCACTGTAGAGCTAATAACCCACATGTTTGGTAATTCATTCAGAGTCCAATTTAAAAAGATAAAACAAGTAAAAATGACGCCAGGGTTGTTTCATTTCATGGTCAATCACACAATTCCTCTTTACTGACATGACAGCCAGCGTGAAACATGCAAGTGGAGCCAAGGGTCATGGTTGAAGGGAAGGCTCTGGAAGATACAAGGGGATTGCTTACCATAGATCACTTCTATGGAAGTTCTCAAGTGGATAATTCCCCCACAAGATTGCTTCAAGAACAAAGTAGGAGATCTGGTGTCTGAGTACAACTTAACAATGAATGTGTACATAGAAAATGTACAAATCTTGAGCAACAAGCATTGCCATAGCGATGAGATGATAAGTTCTTGTAGCTTGAACAGTGATAAACTATTAGACTCCACACAGATTTTATAAAATCAGTAATTTGGGGGGAAGGAACTGATCCCACTGTCCCAAGGAAAATGTCACAAAGACAAATAGAATTCAGTTTAGGCAGAGTTTAAGAAAGTTAAATGAGGAAACATAAAAATAGGTTATTTTGGTAAGTCTAGTTTTATGTAGACTTGTAGATACATTTTAAAGTCAGTTCAGCAGAGAATATCTTGAAAATATTTCTATGCTAACATATAGTTAACTAAGTACATACTGTTGTGCATTTATAGGTGTTTCCAACAAAGAGCAGTTGTAATAAAAACATGAAAATACAGAATACAGTTTTTCTGGTGTCTTAAATTCTAGCCTTTGTTATATAGCAGACACAATTTTAAACTTGATTCCATATTGAATCTTTATTATCTCTGCTCCATTATTATGTTCTGAGTGAAATTTACAAATTAGAGAAATAAAGAAAATAGCCTGAGTAGTATAATACGTCCTGTGGCAAAACAAGATGAATGGTGTTATAATATGCTATAATACACAGACTAATATGCCATAGTTACCAAGGAAGACTTCAAGTGGTCCTCTTCAATGGGAGAAGGAAAGAAAACATAAGAGAGTCCTGATCATGAAGATAAAGATTTTCCTGGGGTAGCAGTATTCCAGAGAATAAAACAAGGGAAAGTAGACACAGTGAAATAGGACTTAGCAAAAAAAAAAAAAAAAAAAAAAAAAAGTTAACATTTACCAAACAACTTACTTAAAAGAAACCAGTGTCAGAGTCTATAGATATTTGGTTTTCTTCAGTGAAAAGAGACCTTTAATTATGTGACTATGTGTGGTGTATAAAATAATTCATGTTTTATTTTTTTATTTTATTTTATTTTATTTTAAGATTTTATTTATTTATTTGACAGAGAGAAATCACAAGTAGATGGAGAGGCAGGCAGAGAGAGAGGGAAGCAGGCTCCCTGCTGAGCAGAGAGCCCGATGCGGGACTCAATCCCAGGACCCCGAGATCATGACCTGAGCCGAAGGCAGCGGCTTAACCCACTGAGCCACCCAGGCACCCCAATAATTCATGTTTTAAAATTGAGGATAATATATGTGAGACACTGTGATACACAGAACTCTACAACCAGAAAGTGTATTTCCATGTATTTTGCATTCATCAAGATGCTTGTCTTGCTGTTATTTGTAATCAACAATATTAATGTGATATGATAGGTTGCCAATAATAAGCAGTACATACTTAAATATCTGCTTGCCACTGCTATTAAAGTCAGCATTGGGGAAATACAAATCAAAACCACAATGAGATACCACCTCATACCAGTCAGAATGGCTAAAATTAACAAGTCAGGAAACAGCAGATGTTGGTGCAGACGGGGAGAAAGCGGAACTGTCTTACATTCTTGGTGAGAATGTAAACTGGTCTAGCCACTCTGGAAAACAGGAGGTTCCTCAAAATGTTAAAAATAGAGCTACCTTACAACCCAGCAATTGAACTACTAGGTATTTATCCAAAGGATACAAACATAGTGATTCAAAGGCGTACATAAGGTTGATAGCAGCATTGTCCACAATAGCCTAACTATGGAGAGCCCAGATGTCCATTGACTGATGGATGAAGATGTGGTAGATAAACACAATGGAATATTACTCAGCCATCAAAAAGAATGAAATAGTGTCATTTATAATGTGTACTATGTTAAGCAAAGTAAGTCAGAGATTTCACTCATATGTGGAATTTAAGAAACAAAACAGATAAACATGGGGGAGGGATGGAAATAAGATGAAAACAGAGAGGGAGACAAACCATAAGAGACTGAACTATAGGAAACAAACAGGGTTGCTGGAGGGGAGATGGGTTCACTAACTGGGTGATGGGCATTCGGGAGGTGCTTAATGGAATGGGCATGGGTATTCTATGCAACTGATGAACCACTAAATTCTGTCTCTGAAACTAATACACTGTATGTTAAATTGAATTTTAAAAAATTAAAGCCAGTATGTTTAGCTGTTGTATTAGTGATCTATGAGAGTTCTTCTTCTTCTTTTTTTTTAAGATTTTATTTATTCATTTGAGAGAGAAAGCACAAGCAAGGGGAGAGGCAGAAGGAAAGGGAGAAGCCGACTCCCTGCTAAGCTAGGAGCCCGACAACGGGGTCCATCTCAGGGATGACACTCTGAGGCTATCATCTACTGTCTCTCAGCATCTACAGCCTTTTAGATAAAACCTGTATTTCGGAGTAGGAGTGCTTACAAGGCCACACCATCATCTTTTGCAGCTTCAAGTTCCAAGAATTTGACCACTAGGCAAAACAATTCAGCTATTTTCATAATGTTTTGATGTTATTTCTAATGGTTTTTCACATTGCATCTGATGCTTCACAGGCACATCCTTTTCCTTTAGCTCTACTTTGGCCTTAAATCTCAGCTAACAATCTCAGCCAGTAGAGCCGAGTCAGTGTCTGGGTCGTGAGAGAGAGAAGATCGCAAATATATAAGTAGCCAGGGCTTTTCTCTGAATGTTCTTTCAAACCCCAATGAAGACCCACAGCTGGTTAAAGTGCACCGTTGTGTAATCAGACCATAGGTAGCAACTGCTACAAAATCCCAGAGGTTGAAAGAAGTTCTGCTCTCCAGATCCCATAAAGTAAGAACTATCTTTCAGTAGCATAGAATTGGCAGATGTTATCCCTCAGGGCATTGCTAGAAAATGTATTTCCTTTGGGAACTCATCCAAGCTACCAAAGTATCGTAGTCTATCCCTTCTGCCTGGTGTATCTCCAAGAGATGAAATTAACTACAGTTTAGGATTGAAAGTAAAAGAGATTTGTAGATTCACAGTATTTTCCCTGTGTCTAAAGGGTTTTTATTTTTGTTTGTTTTTTTAAGATTTTGAGAGGGAGAGTGAGCGAGCAAGGAAACAAGCAGGGAAAGGGGCAGAGAGGGAGGGAGAGGGAGACAATTTCAAGAAGACTTTATGCTGAGCACAGAGCCAGCCATGGGGCACTCCATTGCAGGGCCCTCACGACCCCAGCAGAAACCAAGAGTTGGATGCTTAACCGACTGAGCTACCCAGGTGCCTGTGTGCCTAAAAGGTTTAAGAGGTAAATTTCATTTTGTTTCTAAAGGTTATTCAAGTGTTCAGCAATGTTATCTTTTAAAAAAACAAGATCTTTTTAAAAGCACAAGTTTTGTTGATTAGAGTATTTTTAAATTACTTTTAAGTATAAAATAATCCTTTCTGTGACTTGAGTTATTCACGTTGCATTAATTTAAACTATAACTAAGTCATTTCTACTTTCCACCTATTACATATTACAAACTGTCTTGCCCCTAATAGGCAATTTCATATTACAGAGATTGAAAATTTCAGTTTGCGATAAACTTTTACAAACTGTCTTGCCCCTAATAGGCAATTTCATATTACAGAGATTGAAAATTTCAGTTTGCGATAAACTTTTTTTCCTCAGGTCTGGCATCAAACACTGTTTATAAAGATCTGTAAGCACATGTGTTGGACTTGCGTGTTGACGATAATATCAGAAGGTGAGTAATGAATTTTCCTGATAAAATAACCAAGGATAAAATGGAGGGAAAAAATGGGGGGGGGGTTCTATGAGGGGGTGGGTTGTGAGACAGAGGTTACCCGAAATTTTAATTGTCAGCTGAAATATCAATTATGACAGTTGCCCTGCAACCATTTCCAGAATTTCCAGAAGTCAAACAACGTCCCTGCGTTGAAGGCATCTCAGTGTCTTGAGTTGCTTTTGCACTCTCCATTTAAGACACAGTGATAATGGGCATCTTTTTGCTGGGGGTCTCATGTACCAATATACAGAACATGAAATCAGGAAACACACTGACAAGGGACTCAGTATCACAGAGTTAGGTATGCTATAACCTGTGAGTGTCTTCTTACCTTTCTAAACCCAGCCACTCTCCAACATATTCTAACTCCCATTTTTCAATGGAGACAAGCGGAGTTTCAATAGTCCCATCTTTTTTTTATTTTTCTTTCAGATTTTAAGTATTTGTTTGACAGAGATCACAAGTAGGCAGAGAGAGAGGGGGAAGCAGGCTCCCCGCTGAGCAGAGAGCCCTATGTGGGGCTCCATCCCAGGACCCTGGGATCATGACCTGAGCCGAAGGCAGAGACTTTAACCCACTGAGCCACCCAGGCGCCCCTCACGTATTTTTATCTTTAAATGATCGAGCTCCATAAACCCCATGGTATTTAGGTGACAAGTGACAATAGGCACAGTTCAGAGGATTCTAGATCTCTGGTAGTATGGTTATTCTTCCCTCCTTCAAGTCTCCCGAAGAGGATGGGAAGGGACCATGTATGTATCTGATATGCCTGTGGGACTTCATTGGGTACTTTATTAATTCATTCAGCATCTGGGTATCTATTATATACTCTGCACTGTACTAAGCCCTAGGATATAGGGGCAAACTAAATATCTATTTAATTCTTACAACCACCCTGTAAGGTAGATATTATTCATTCACATATCACAAATAAAATTGTACTATCAAATACCTTCATCACACAGAAGACTTAAACTTTGGTCCTTTTACTACATGTTTAAAAAGGAAATCTAGTTAAATATATGTTTTTCTATGATGGAAGAAAGAAGATTTGGATTTTTTTCCTTATGGAAGTCTAAGAGTAGTTTCCCTTCATTCTAGATAAATGACATTTGGTATGTCGGGTGCTTGACAAACTCCTAAAAAGAAATCAGAATAAAACGACAACCCAAGTACAAAATGCCAAAATATTTGAAGAAATATATACACACGGCCAATAGACACATGAAAACATGGTCAACGTCATTAGTCATCAGGGAAATGAAAATCAAAACCACAAAGACATAATACTTCTAACCCACTAGGATTGCTATAATCAGCAAGACTGACAAATATTAGCAAGAACGTGGAGAACTTAAAATCTTCATATATTGCTAGTATGAATGAAAAATGGTGTGGTTCCTATGGAAAACAGTTTAGTAGTTCCTCAAAAAGTTAAACATAGAATTTACCATAACACTTCTAGGTATATACTCAAAGGAATTGAAAACAAGCATTCAAATAAATACTTGTATGTGAATATTCATAGCAACACCATTCACAATAGCCAAGAGGTAGAAAAAAACCGAATGTCCATCAGTGGATACATGCATAAATAAAACGTGGCATATGCATATAATGAAATTCAACTACAAAGGAGAATGAAGTACTAACACCTCCTGCGCAGGGAAAGGCCAGCAATCACTGTATATACTGTATACAATGTATATGTGTATATTGTATGTATATATATGTGTGTATATATACATATATATGAACATATGCATATATATGTGCATATACATATATATGCATATGTACATATATACATATATGTATATGTAATACAATCACTGTATTAAAGATTACTCCAAACTTTGCTGTGAAAGAGAGAAGAGAAGGTGGGGTGGGGGGTCAACGCTCAGAGAGGAAGACCCTATGCTCTTCTTTTGTTCCCACTTTTTTTGGTCCTGCAGAATAATCACAAATCCTTATCACTGTATCTCCAGCTCAGGATGTGTGACAAGGGGTCTTACAGGAACTAGAAGGATCTGTTTACGGGAAGGATACGAGATGCTAATCTAAGCATTCTAGAAGTTCTGCTAAACATAGCCTAAGGGACAATGCATACATCTCTTAGATCACAGGGCAGCTGTCTGGGCTAAGAAAGCTTTGGGGACAGCAACCCGCAATGCCAGGCTGCATTCCAAAGGTAGAGTAGTCGGACAGGGCAGGCCTAGGCATTCCGAAGGCCTATGCCCTTCTCCCAAACCTTTCGTAGCCTTCAGCAACCTCCATGTTCCCTTTTAGTAAGCCAGGTATTATGGCTGATTTCGTGCTCAACAGTAAACCCAACACTCCCATAACATGGATAAACGTTGAAAACATTTTGCTAAGGGAAGAAGGGGGATACAAAAAACCACATATTATATGATTCCATTTGTATGAAATGTCCAGAATAAGCAAGTCTATAAAGACAGGAAGCAGATTAGTGGTTGTCAAGGACTTGGGGGAGAGGGAGAGAGAATGCCAGTGGGTACAGGATTTCCTTTTGGGGGACTGAAAATGTTTTAGAATTAGGTAGTGGTAATAGTTGCACAACTCTGAATATGCAAAAATCCAGTATGTGTTAAATATTATATGTTAAAAGGGCAAATTTTATGGTATGTCAATTATATGTCAGTTTTTAAAACTTTAAAAACAAGCTAGACAGTTGTCTGATAAAAATCTTAAGAGTATATAGTTCCTGTTGCTTTTTATCCAAAACATATCCAATGCCACTGGTCTCAGTGCAGGAAGGAGGGTGGTAGCACTTGTAGCATCATTCCACCTCAGCTTACTTCAGAAACCATTTCACAGTGAAGTGAAGACAGTGATGCACAGAGCTGTGCACCAACCTTGTGGTTTGAACTCGCATTCCTTGGAAAGAGAAACTAGTATCATTTATGACATCTCAAGTCTAGGTACTATATATTATATATTAGGATATGCTATATATTACAATATATGTAAGACCCAGCATAGGAGGTATTATATATATAAGATATACAGTATATATTTTAAGAGATGGGGGAGGGACGGAGAGAGAGAATCCCAAGCGGGCTCCACACCCAGCACAGAGCCAGACACATGGCTCGATCTCACAACCCTGAGATCATGACCTGAGCCAAAATCAAGAGTTGGACACTTAACTGACTGAGCCACCTAAGCACCCCAAGGTACTTTATATTTTTTACTCCAATTCCTATAGACATAGATAAGATTAGCTTCCTGAAAAAAGATCCCTTTGGAGATGTGTAAAAATATTGATAAGAATAATTTACTCAAGTCAGATGAGAAATACCTTGCAAATTTCATTTTATATATATATGTATACACACATAATATACATATATACTTATGTATATAGTGCTATAGGTATGTGTACATATATAGTGTGTGTGTGTGTATTGTGTGTGTGTGCAATGGAGAGAACTAGAATTCCTTGGGTTTCCACTGGACTTAGAGTGAGATCTATTTGTCTTTCTGAACCCAAAGGAGATACTCAATTCTTTCCTTCTCATATATCCAAAACCAAAACTAAGAGAGAAATGGAATTCTTCTTTATAAAATTATGGTCCTCTTTGAAGCTCCGTGGCTATATACTAAGAAAAATGTTTAATAGAGAAAAAACCCAGATTCAGTAGTCAGCTGTATCACCCCTGACCCCTTCCCTCTGATACTATTTTTAAAACTTTTATTGCATCTATTCATAATTAGCAAAGACATTCCCATTAGTTTTAAAGACCACAAATAAGAGTCACATTTTTAAGAATCTTTTAAAGGCCAAATATTTATCATTAGGTTCAGTGCAACCCTGATTGTTAACACTTTTCAATTGATTGACATTTAACATTTGTTTATTCAACTGAAAAGAAGATAAAATATGCAAACATTGAATTTGGAATATAATAAGATGTGATAGACTTCAAAATAAGATAATACTGAGTAATTTAGTAGATCTATATATGACAGAAATAAGCATAAAAAGAAAAGATGCCAAATTTTAGAGCTATAGGGCCTCCTGGAGATAAAAGAATAAGAACAGAGTCGGTTTGAGTAGTTATGCTCAGCGGCCAAAGAATGAAATAAATCTATGATTCTATTATTCCAAGACAATGTGATAATACAGCAAATAAGCTTATAAAAATTCTTAACACCCAAGGAAAAATGAACCATTCAAAGAAAGTAGAACAATTCTGGGCAATTGATAATCCTCCTCTACTTTCCAAAGTATATACTCCAAGAAACCAAATAGGCAGTAACCCAAATGACAACTCAGAATCCAATGTGTTGGAGGTCTGCTCTCTGTTTTGCCAAGTTTCAAGAACTTCTTAATGTCCTGAGTTACCAACTCAGAGAGAAGCTGTGGAAGTGGTGGTCACTTTGGGGACGGTGTTCATCATGGTATGCATGGTCTGAGTTAGCAAATGCAAGATGGTGGGCATCTCTAACTGATCATGCCACTATGCCCCAGATTTGTTCTCAAGTAGCCTTTACAGCATCCTCCTACAGACAACATGGATCTTCCATTGGATCTGCCTCAAGAGAACAAGCTCATTCACCAGAGTCCCTTCAAGAACACCCAGAGGCTGGGGACCAGGGAGTGAGTGAGTCATTAAGGGTGTGCCAGTAGGGACAGAGGAAGGAAGAGTCCTGGGGTCATAAAGAATGCTAAATTTTTATTTTTTTAATTTTTTTTAAAGATTTTATTTATTTATCAGAGAGAGCGAGCACAGGCAGACAGAATGGCAGGCAGAGGCAGAGGGAGAAACAGGCTCCCTGCTGGGCAAGGAGCCCAATGTGGGACTCGAAGAGTCCTGGGGTCATAAAGAATGCTAAATTTTTATTTTTTTAATTTTTTTTAAAGATTTTATTTATTTATCAGAGAGAGCGAGCACAGGCAGACAGAATGGCAGGCAGAGGCAGAGGGAGAAACAGGCTCCCTGCTGGGCAAGGAGCCCAATGTGGGACTCGATCCCAGGACGCTGGGATCATGACCTGAGCCGAAGGCAGCTGCTTAACCCACTGAGCCACCCAGGCGTCCCAAGAATGCTAAATTTTTAGAGAACAGAGTTTACTGACTTCTAACAGCCCTCCTTTCATAGATACACTGATGCCATACATGGCTTGCACAAGAGTGTAAGTGGGGTTATTTTTTAAAAAGGACACAAGAGGGGCACCTGGGTGGCTCAGTAGGTTAAGCCTCTGCCTTTGGCTCAGGCATTATCTCAGGGTCCTGGGATTGAGCCCAGCATCGGGCTCTCTGCTCAGCAGGGAGCCTGGCTCCCCCCACCCCCATCTCTGCCTGCTTCTCTGTCTACTTGTGATCTCTCTCTCTGTCAAATAAATAAATAATTTTTTTTTTAAAGATTTTATTTATTTATTTGACAGAGAGAAATCACAAGTAGATGGAGAGGCAGGCAGAGAGAGAGAGAGAGAGAGGGAAGCAGGATCCCTGCCGAGCAGAGAGCCTGATGCGGGACTCGATCCCAGGACGCTGAGATCATGACCTGAGCCGAAGGCAGCAGCTTAACCCACTGAGCCACCCAGGCGCCCAATAATTTTTTTTTTTTTTAAAAAAAGCATGCTAGACTTGAAGTCGATTACTGCTTTAGCTCAACCAACCACTCTGGTTTGCCCAGCACTGTCTTTTGAGTTTTTATGTGTATTTAGTGTGTGTTTGCATGTGTGTGCATTTTTACTAACAAAACAGTTAATTCTTATTTTGAAAATTCAACTGTTAGTGAAGTATATAGTGGAGAAATTAAGATCCTCCATAACAGCTCTAGAGGAATAACCACTCTTTTGTGGTTTTGCACCCATTCCTGCCCATATTTTCATGCATATTTAGTCTTTTTAACAATAGCATAGTATTCTGTTCTCTGAATGCATCATATCTTGTTTAACCAGCCCTCTTACTGATCTAATTTTGAGTTGTGAATAGCATTATTCCGCCATAAATAGCAGTGAACATCCTAGTATGTATGTTTTTGGGCACTTGCGCAAATATCTCTTTGGGGGAAATCCCTAGAAGTGAAATTGTAGGATTAGAGAGGATGCACACTTAAATGGTTAATAAAAATTGTTAAAGCAACTTCCAAATCATAGCATATCAATTTATACTCACACCTACAGTGTATTAAACTGCCTGTTTCTGATCTGTGTTTTAAGGAACAAAGCACAAAAATGATGAGAGAAAATTGTTTTAAGATCAGACTTATATAGACTCAGGCCACAGTACTAACAGGAAGAAAAGCATTATCTGTCTAAAGGGAGCAATATTACAGTTGCCTATTGTCAGGGCAAGCAAATATTACAAAATGCCTTCTTGGACATTTAACTGATTCTTTATTACCAGAATAGAAAAAAATAGTATGTACATGGTTTCACATTTAGGGAGTGAGATAAAAGGAGGAAATCAAAACTTATTTGGTTCATCTTCTGTTCCAATACTTTGTCTTAAGATCGAGACAACACATTATTGAGAATAAAAAATTAGGTTCCTAAAAGTGACAATCTATTTTCTTTACTAAATACCTGCGTTTGGGTAAACTAATTACATAGCAGATTTGGGTGGAAAAAAATACATGCTTTTTAAAAATCACTTCTTGTTTAAACACAATACTGCCTACCTTTATGTGATTTTTATATCGAATAGTGAGAAAGTGTAGCTTACTGAAAGTGTAGCTTACTAATTAGTAGCAAATACTAGCATTTTTGAGTACTAGCTTCTAGCATTTTTGAGTACTAGCTCAGGCACTACGTAAGTGCTTTGCAGGTGTTATCTCATTTGATCCTTATAATAACCCTGTGACATAAGTACTGTTACTATCCCATTTACAGATCCAGTACATAATTTTTTTTTTTGCTGATAAAACATTTTAAGCATAATCACCATTATAGATGCTTTAGACATGCATTTGTAATACCAGAAAACACCTTAAAGCTCATCTTCCTCCCATGATTCACTCTCCCTTGGAAGAGGATACTGACTAATTACATGTAGTTTTCCTACCTTGGGTATTGTGGGTATTAAATATTAGCATGAAAATAGGGGGACACCTGGGTGGCTCAGTGGGTTAAGCCTCTGCCTTCAGCTCAGGTCATGATCTCAGGGTCCTGGGATTGAGCCCCGCACTAAAAAAAGGAAGGAAGGAAAGAAAAAAAAAGAAACAGGACATGCAGTCTGCCCTGGATTTACTTGAAAAATAAGGGGAGAATTTTAAACATGGTGGCAGATCCTCTCTGCAAGGGGGAGCTGAGGAGGCTGGAATCCTGTCCATAGGATGGCTGGCTTTACTTCTTAATGTCTCCATGGGCAGAATGTGGCTCTGCAGTTAAAGTTTTCTTGCCACAGAAGAGGGCGTCAACAAGAGGGTATAAACTAGCAGCAGGAATCTCTGGTGCTCATGGATAAGCCATCATGAGGATAATTTACCTCACTGATGAGTTACTGTTGGACTATTGATAAATTACATTATAATGGGAGAAGAAAGTCCCCATGTGCAGTAAAACCAAGAGGGAAGAGATCCATACGGGAAAAGAAGCATGCAAAATTTATAAATTTTATAAATTTATAAATTTATAAATCTATAAATTTCATGCGGGGCATTGCATGGGCAATAACTTCTGAGCGTTGTAGAAGAAAAAAAAAATGACATTGTTGAAAAAAAAGGAAGAGAAGAAAGCAGTTGATGTAAATGCACAAGAGAGATTAACATTCGTTCCACTTCAGTACAAAGTCTATTGAGTTTGTATCGAAATATCAGATCTGAACAATACTTCATCTGTACCCCAGTCTGTTCATTACAAAGGTGTTGCCCTTGAACACAGTAAGGAAGTCTCAGAAAGTGAGCGGTGAGAAGGAGGATGGCAATGCACCAGGCTTGAATCAATGTGATCAAAATTAATAGAAGGCATGGAGAGGCAGTGAGTCATTTAAGCCGCAAAAGCTAAAGGAAAGAATATCAGGTATTGCTGATGTAATCTTTGGTATTTCCTACATTTACAAATTGGGATCCATGTGCATCTGCCATTCATCCTTGACTTGAACAGTCAGAGTTTGTATGTTTGTTTGTTTTGAATGGTCATATTTTATTAACCACAGTTCCTGAACAAAATGTTGAAGGCATGCTTTTACCTAAGAAACGATTCCCCAAGAAAAGAATATCTTAGAAATTAATTTCCAGGATTTTCATTTCAAAATATCCTCCAACTGGGACATTACTCAGAATGTTCTCAGGATGTTCAAGTTCTTGCAAGCTTTTTACATTAAAGCAGATTCACAGCTGTGTGGAGAACCACCTTCGAAGTTACCATGCCTTACCGGTATCTCAAGTGTTCCGCTTTGATCTGTAGGCACCATTTTTCCGAGGAAGCGCTCTTGCAAGTGTATTTTCTGTTACCATGTATTTTTACTCTGTAATGTCCATATTTCTTATCAACCAAGAGTAACAAATATGGATGAATACTTTTCTAGTTGGGTAATATAAAGATTAAAGAACGATATCACAGAAGCTATGTAGTTTCTTTTAAATTTCCATTATAATTGATTTGTATTAAACAGAAATTTTTAAATTTTCTCTTTATTTTTACATGCTGGTATTTGAATAGCAAAAGCAGAGTCATTTGTTTGTAGACATTATATAAAATAAGAGGCAGGAAAGTTTCAATTTCTTGATGAGTTGTATCCTTTTATTTGTTACAGGTTGGGTTTTGGGAAGTTTTTTTTATTAAAATAACAACTACTTAATACATGTTTAACTTTGATGAAATAATTAATAACTATATTGCACATGCTGCTATATTTATACATGTGATGAGGAAAGGGGGGAAAGTCAAGAGGAAAAAGAAAGGAAAGAAGGGAAAAATGGAAAATTTAACAAGGGAAAATGGAAATAAAAGGGAAAAGAACAGAAATCAAGGAAGAACATGAAAAAAAGAGAAGTTCATAAAAAAAAATGGAGAGGCAAAAAGGAAAAAGGGTAAACATGAAATGATTACTCTCTACAAATCTAACTAAACTTGTTTCTCTTACTTTAAAATATATATGCTTCTTTAGGGGGACCGGGGTGCCTCAGTTGGGTAAGCATCTGACTCTTGATTTTGGCTCAGGTCATGATCTCAGGGTCCCGAGACTGAGCCCTGTCAGCCTCTACACTGGGCATGAAGTCTGCTTGAGATTCTCTCCCCCTCTCCCTTTGTCCCCCCCTTACCCACGCATGCTTGTGTGCTCTCTCTCCCTAAAGAAATAAAATTATCTATACTTCTTTAGATAAATGTCTTTATTTCCTGAGAACACACCATACTAAGAAAGAATGATCCTGAATGCTTTTCTCTCCTGCTATTATATACTAAGGAGAAAAGGGCTTTCTTTTAAAGTGATCTTTATTTCGCAGTGTTCTTGAATGCAAGGATAATGCAGGCTGGTTATTATTTATGGTTTAAAAAGAAGTATTGCTTGTGTAGATTTTCCAAGGCTGATGCTTGCTGTTCAGGTGTTCATATATTTGTTTATTCTAAAGGCTAATTGCATGGATTAGGGGATACTTCAGCTCCCACCCATGAAAGGTGCTAAAAAAACTGCAATAAGTGAATAAACTGTAGATTCATGTTGACAAAAAACATTTCTATCTTAAAGTTAAATTACTCCCTGAAAAATTGATATCTAACTCTTCCAGAGGGCAATGAATACATTTGGGGCTAGAATTTAAAAACATTGCATTAAGAAAATGTGCCATAATCAAGGATCCCTCAGCTCCCACTGGGATGCCTTGCGATTATAAATGTTATGTTATCGGTGAGAACTCAGCCTACTGCATTCAGTCCTGCCTGTCTGGGGGATAGCTTTTTGGTCTCCTGCATACCTTGAGCATCCACACTGGCTACAATGTATCCAGATAGAAGCATGGTGACTGGCACAGAACAGAAGACATCCTTAAAACAAGTATTAGTCCTGGAATTTGAATCTGAATTTAAGTTGCTTTTTCAAGGTTTCCTCTCTGTTGAGACGGTGGTCTTTTGAATTTGAGCCAGCTGCTTGCAACACTGGGCACTCAGGCTAATCCATTTCAGGCTTATAAAGTTTTGTTCTTCTTGCTCCCTACCTGTCTGTTGGCACATTGTGTTATGTTGGAGCAGCAGAAGCCGCCAGGGATCAAGCCAACTGGCTATGGGACATTGAAAGGCAATTGCTGAGAAAGAGAAAGCCAGGTATAGCCTTCTCTATGAAGAAGAGCCAAGAAGATTCTAAAGGTATTTGAGGATCTCAAGAAAAACACCCCCAGATGGGAACGCTCCCTAGTCTTAGAGGATGGCTGATACTTTACACGTACCCAGCTCCTCTTCTCCTGGGAGCAGAAAACAGGGCATTTTGGAAATGTGCAACACTTTGGTCCTGAATACACAATGGTACCTTTCATCTATTTCTGGTGACTTTTATTTTCTTTTGTTGCTGGATCCCCTACATAATCGTAAGCATATCGCAGGCCAGCACAATGGTAAACAGTGGGTAGACACTGCCTCTGCAGATGCAGACAATATCTGCCTGGCTGGCACTGCGTAATTCAGCCATTAACCCACTTTTATATACTCTTTTGAGCAAAAGGTGCAGAAAAGCTCTTAAGAACTTAAAGGAGAAGACGCTTTTCAAATTGCATTTTTTTTGGTTCCAGGTGTTTTGGTGAGCCCGTCTAAAACTGCTAAGGAGAAGGGCAGAAAGAAAGGTCTTCTGGAGAGTCACAAACAACCCAGGGGCCTCTTGTAGAGTAAAGTAAGCGACCTGTGTGACCTCTGTCAGGTGTGGTACTACAGCTCATAAAAAGTCACCGGTCAGATGAAGAAATATAGGAGGGTATTTCAAGCCATTTTCTGATGGGCGGGGAGATCCTCAGGATTGCAGAATTTTCAAATCACAAGCAAGCAGGCCTTTTGTCCCCCAATCGGAGCAGGTCTAGGGGTGAGTGCAGATGCCCTAATATAATATGCCCTAAAACAGAAGTTCTGGATTTGCTGCCCGAGTTGCCTCTCTGGTTTCCCGGCCTCCCCTAGTTTCCCCATCCAGTTCATTCTCCATGCACCTGCAGTATAATCTCCCTGAGACACCAATGATGGACAGCTTCAGTGGTTGCCTGTTCCCTGGAGAGTGCAGGGCATGGGGCCCTCTCCCACAGCTTTCTTGCAACATGCTCTCAAAAAAACAGACAAAACCCTGTATTGACCAGTCTTGTTTCTCTTCTCCCAGGATACCTACCCTTTACCAACTGCCCTCCCTTTTCCTCTGTTGAAATCTTATCTGTTCTTACAGGTTAGAATGTATCCCCCAGAAAGATATATGGAAGCCCTAACCCCCATCCCGAGAATGTTACCTTACTTGGAAATAGGGTCTTTGCAGATGATCGAATTCAGTTGAGGTCCTTGGGGTGGGTCCTACCAAACCAGTATGTCTAGTGGCCCTATGAAAAGGGGAAATTTGGAAACAGACACAGACATGTGTAGAGTGAAGACTTCCAGGTGACAACAGGGACAGAGACTGGGCGGATGCAGCCAGAGGCCCAGCAAGGCCAAGGACTGCTGGCCCCCACCAAAAGCAAGGGAGAAGAAAGGAAGGATTTTACACCCTGAGTTTCAGAAGTAGCATGGCCCTACCAATACCTTCATTTGGGAGGTCTAGCCTCCCAAATGAACTGTGAGATAGTAAATTTCTGCTGTTTAAGCCACCAGTTGGTGGTACTTTGTTATAATAGGCCCAGGAAACTAATATATTCGTCCTTCAAGGCCCAGTTCATGCGGAGTTCATATGGCACCTACCCCACTAAGCCTTCAAAGACTGACTCCAAAATGTCTAAAGTAATCTCTCTAAAGTAATCTCTTGCACTCTTCTATACCTTCATACTATTAGAAGAACATGACCTTTTGTTTTCATTTTCTGTGTTAAGTTGTGGGCTTCCTTAGCTAACCTTTTATCAATTTCAACTTTTTGTCTCCCTAGCATGTGCAGCTCTGCATTTGGAAAGCTTTCCTTAAATGTTTATTGAACTAAGTGGAATGGAATATTTGTTTTTTCAAGACATCAATGACAAATGACTTAGAAGAAACTAATTTTGAGATAATGTTTTATTATCATCTGTTAACTCATTAACCATTGCTGGAAGAACTCTTAGAAAAAAATAGAATGTAAAATGGAGTAATGGAAAATTAACACGCAGTTCTCAGAATCAGGTATAAAAAAATCCAGAAAGAGATCACACTGCTCATAAATAAATCAAGAGCAAGCAAGACAAGTTACTATTTCCATCTGTAAGTAATTGTTGGTATTGATTCAATGAGATTAGCATTCTCATACAAGATATTGAGGATGTAAATAAGTAAAACTTCTTTTGAGAGTAATTTGAAAAGTAGCTATCAATGTTTTCAGTGGGCACCTGGGTGGCTCAGTTAGTTGAGTATCCGACTCTTGATTTTGGCTAGGGTCATGATCTCAGGGTCACGGGATCAAGTCCAGTATCAGCTCTGCTCTTAGCCAGAATTTGCTTGGGTTTCTCTCTCTCCCTCTGCCCCTCCTCCTGCTAGCATACTCCCTCCTGTCCTCTCTTCATTCTCAACTCAGTAAATTAAAAAAGAAAAGAAAGACAAAAATACATAAGTATCCTTATTTCTACCACTTAGAGATTATCAGGCAATAATCTAATGAGCATCTTTCCAAATTTATTCTGTGCTAAAGTATGTATACACAGAAAGGACTTATACATAATTATAATTATTCACTGATAGTATATCATTAACATATTTCCATGTTAGGCTTTTAGAACTGAAGAACCCTTAAAATTCATTTAGAACAGAACAGAAAACAGCACCTGCACATACAACCACATGTATATTGCCCTCCTCTTCCACATGCCATGACGCATGGGGCCGAGTCACCATGGCATCTTCTGGGAGGGTTGACACATAGCCTTAAAGGCCTCCTCCACAAAGTGCTACTCACAACTACAACCAAAGGACTAAAGGTTAAAGTCATGCAAGCTGAAACTGATTATTTTTGACTAGTTTAAACCAATAATAAGGAGTCAAGTGATTTCTTGACCAAAGTTACACAACTGGCAATGGAACCAAAGATAGGAACCTGTGAAAATATTCTATCATTGTAAATTTAAAAATAGTACTTTGTGGAACAGACTTCATGATATTAACGTTTAAACCCTGAAATGAAAGGGATTAAATGAAGTTTGGGGCAAAAGTATGAAATAATTAAGTGCACCTAAATATCCATTTATTTTTTGTGTTTAATCCACATTTACATGGTGTGGTGATCCCACCTCTGCTGCAGCAACTGTCCTAGGAACACAATTGCCCCTCTACTTGATATTTTACAGATGAAGATTATTAAAATATTTAGCAGATTAAGACTGCCATGCATAAATCTAAAAGGCCCTTCCAGACTCGTGTTTATGAAAACCATTTAGGATTCTGAGATCTCCTGAAGCTCATGGTGGGTATTTTAGAAATCTGACATAGAAGAATGTCACCTCTACTCCTGAACTGTGGGGACTCTGGGAGAAGAAAACTGTCTGTGCATGATTCAAATCGCTGGACTCCTGATTCTCAAAGCAGGTAGTAGGCTGTGGCCTTCACCACGTGATGTACAGTGGTATGATAAACAGGCCAGGTTCACATACTACATGAGGACATAACTGTTTAGCAATGTATTGTAGCCTCAAGTGCACATCCATCAGGTGACCACATTGTACCACTTCAAGATAATAAATGTTGCCCAGCTGAACCGACAGTACTTAACAAGCATTTCATGAGCACTTATTTTGTGCCAAGCACTGTGCTAGGTTCTAAAGCTACAAATATCAGGAAGACATAGTTCCTGGCCTGAAGGAGCTTGTTTTTGCCATGGGTGTTTGTAGTGGGGCATTAAGGAACCCACAAATTCAGATTTTGTTTTTTCTGTGTGTGTGTGTGTGTGTGTGTTTTAAGATGTTATTTATTTATTTGAGAGAGAAAGAGAGAGAGAGAGAGAGAATACAAACAGGTGGAGGGGCAGGTAGAGGGAGAGGGAGAAGCAGGTTCCCCGCTGAGCAGAGAGCCCAGGATCCATGACCTGAGCCAAAATCGAAGCTTAACTGCCTGATCCACCCAGGTGCCCCCAAATTCAGATTTTGACTAATAACATTAGTTATTAACATTAACACATAGTGGAAGAAAAGTCTCCAAAGCTGGAAGAATTCCTTCCTTTCATATAACTTGATCTGTGATAGTAGGATATTTTAAGAAAAATGTATCCATAACTAGAAATGGCTTGTATAAAAGTATAGAAAAAGCAGAAGTTGAAAATGCAATTTGAAGTTAGAGATCCCTGGTAGGCACACTGTAAATTACAAGTCTGTGGAACAGAGACATTTATTGTGGAGACAGACACAGCAATTTCTTACAGTATGATAACATATTTAATAAACAAAAACGCTAAATTGTAAGCCTTAAAAAAAAAAATGTCTTTTCTCATGGGCACCTGGGTGGCTCAGTCGACTGGGAGACTGACTTGATTTCAGCTCAGGTCACGATCTCAAGGTTGTCGGATCAAGCCCCGAGCCAGGTTCTGCGCTCAGTGTGGAGTCTTCTTGGGACTCCCTCTCTCTCCCTCTGCCCTTTCCTGTGCTCGCTTGCTCTCTCTCTCTCTCTCTGCCCCCCCTTATAAGTAAATAAATAAAAGCTTATAAAGAAAAGTCTTTTCTCGTAATCTACTTGATGATCATGCCCCCCCCCAACCATGACATGCGCTATAGCTCCAAGGACTTCTTTACTCAGTTTTTACTTATTAATTTTTTTACGTTTTATTTATTTATTTGTCAGAGAGAGAGAGAGAGAGAGAGAACAGAAGCAGGGAAGTGGCAGGCAGAGGCAGAGGGAGAAGCAGGCTTCCTGCTGATCAGTGAGCCCAATGCAGGACTCGATACTCGATCCCAAGACCCTGGGATCACGACCCAAGCCAAAGACAGTCATTTATCCAACTGAGCCACCCAAGTGTCCCTTTTACTCAGTTTTTAATTTGACAGTTGTGCAATTATTAATTTACTCTTTCTCCCCCTTAAGCTCAGTGACATAGTGCTTGCTACATTTATCATTAATCTTTTATAGACTTGGTTGGTCTAATCCACTCAGACCAGAACCTGGAAATTAAATGCCAGAACTTTGAAAGTTAAAGCTGTAACTTCAGGTAATTCACCAAGATAAACTTACCTTATAATAAAGTCAATCAGGCTGCTTTCCCTGGTGAAATCTTCCCTACACACTGGGTACTTCTTAAACCCCAGTAACACTCAGAATTGCTCAAGCACCGTGGGGATAGAAATTTTCATTGATATTCCAAAATTATCTCTGTAGAAATGTGTACAAGTACTTAAAATTACTGTAATTATTTCTTCCTAGTAAGATATTACAAGATTTTAATCACTCTATCTAAAGTGGAAAATATAGATGGAATAATGCAAAGCAAAAGTACAGTATTGTTAATAGTTTTTTAAATGATTCGTTTAACTTTTCACTCGATATTTCAAACAACTCAGAAACCACTATAATGGGGGTGAGAAATTTACTCAAATAACAAACAGAACCACGGAGAATCCTTTACCTGTTCTCAGATTGTAGCAATGGTGGTGGCTAGAATAGAACTCATCTTGGATTTCCAATTTCAGGGCTTCATAAAGAGAGACAAGTTTCTGCATATGAAAGTGCCCTGATGGAACTATCCTGCACTGCAGGTCCTGTTGTATGTATGGCAGAAATAAGCTTTGTTAAAGCAGCTCCTTTTAGAAAGTGCTGCTTATCTCATTTACCCTCTCAGAAAACCTGTATGTTAACTCCACCAGTAGAAGCATACTTACCAGTTCAGATCCTGTGAGTAACGGCTCGTTAAAAATAGAGAGTTTTATAGGCATTCAACACTTGAGAATAACTAGCCATTCCTCATATTGGAGGAAGAAGCAGATATGGTTTTCTACGGGTTAATGTGAACAAAACTCTTACAGCATTTAGTAAGTTAACTATTGCTAATTTCTGAGTCCTTCCCCCTAGGAATTGTAGAAAACCCTTAGCCAAGTTTAGATTGAAAGAATGGTTATAGTCTAAAATTATTTTCTTTTTGCTTCAGTATGTCCCATAGGATTCCTGCCCGCATTTTCATGTTCTGACATCTGGGTTCTTATTTCCATTACAGATTTTCCTAGGCTCCTTGCATAATAGCAATTATTGATGTAAAGTTCCTTTGTACCAGACACTGCTGTAAGTATTTTTATCTTCATTTAATATACAAAAAAAAAAAAAAACAAAAAAACCTCATGAGATGTGAATGATTATAAGTGCATTATACATATAAGGAAGATAAGGCACAGAGAGGTTAAGAAATTACCCAAAGTCACACAGCTAGTATTAGCAGAAACTGAGGATTCAAACTCCAGGTGATTAACTACTATGTCATATTGCTTTTCTAAGTACCAGGTACTTGATCACAGAATTCTTAGGGCTTGCTCCCACTAGTATGCTCAGAAATGCTCAGAAAACTAGTATCCTCCCACCAGCATGCTCTTTTAATCCTGTTTGGCACTCTAAACTCCAAATGAGTTTGAGATAGGGGAGGGCCCTGGGGGTATGAAAATATGACCACACAGATACTATCTCCATGCTTGCTTTGCAGATGGAAATCAAAAAGTGTGAGAATTTGCTCATACTAAGGAGCAAGCAATTGCCTTAAACCTTCCATTTTCTCATGATCTTAATTTTTAGAGCCTAGTCAGTTAATCAAATTACCGTCCTATTTAAATACCAGGAAATTAAAATATGTAAAACATTATACATGTTTTCTGATCTAATCGTTAGAACATGCTCTTCCTTTAGAAATTTATGATTTTTTAAATATACTTTTTTAAAGATTTTATTTATTTATTTATTTGACAGGCAGAGATCACAAGGAGGCAGAGAGACAGGCAGAGAGAGGAGGAAGCAGGCTCCCTGCTGAGCAGAGAACCCGATGTGGGACTCGATCCCAGGACCCTGAGATCACGACCTGAGCCGAAGGCAGCAGCTTAACCCACTGAGCCACCCAGGTGCCCTATTTTTTTAATCTTAAAAAATAGTCTCTTCCACTGAAATTTAATGGGTCACATATTCCTAGTCAGAAAAAATGAAATTATTTCCATTTTTAAAATAAATATATGTGTATACATGTATATATATGTATCTATATATTTTTATATAATATATATATTACATATATATGAAATATATATATGTAAAATATATATGTAATATATATATTTCAAACTCATATATGTATCTATATATTTTTATATAATATATATATATATATATATTTCATATATATATGTAATGAATCCAGGAGGAAAATGATATTTTGTCTTTGGTGTCTTCTCTGTAGTGGATCTATATCCTTGTTTTTCTATAAACAGAAACCAGGCAATACAGAAAGTAGACTCACTTCTTTCCAGTATTAAAAAATATAACTCAAATACATGCAAAATTCATTGTATGGATGTTGGCTCTAAATTTCCTTGCAAATTCGCTAAAAAGATAACACATACTGACAAGATTGTAAATGTCTATTGAAAGAATTATGCTTGATTAAAAACATTGAATTATTTTATCTTATGCAAACATAATTTATTGTTGTGCAAGATTGCCCTCTTGTGTTTTTTCTAGTTAAGTCATTATTATTTTTATCAATTTAATATTCAATTTTCAACTTTTCCATCTAAAATTAACTCACTCAACAACATTGATGGAGCTAAAGCATGTTACTGCTAAGTGAAATAAGCCAGAGAAAGACAAATACCATATGATTTCACACATATGTGGAATTTAGGAAACAAAACAGATGAACATGGGGGAAAGAGGGGGGAGAAAAACCAAAAATCACTCTTAACAATAGAGAACAGACTGAGGGTTGCTGGAGGGGAGGTGAGGGGTGGGCTAAATGGGTGCTGGGTATTAAGGAGAGTACTTGTGTGGAACACTGGGTATTACATGAAAGTGACGAATCACTAACTCCTGTAACCAATATTACATTATATGTCAACTAACCAGAATTTAAATAAAAACCTAAAACATTGAAAAACTAATTAATTAAATAAAATAAAATTAACTCACCGCCAAAGGAACTTTAAAGCTTTATATTTACAACCCTACTGATCAGTAGTTAGTGCTATGGTTTATGGTACACCCATTCCTTTAAATCTCTGAGTGGATCTGTAAAATATTGTGGCCTAAAGTTACAAGGAAACAGAGTCCATCAGAAGTAAATACATAAACAAAAAATTAGAATTATGTCAACAAATACTGAAATCCTGATACTCACTACTCTACCAAGTTATGGAAGGTGCAGCCAATTCGTCTCATATATATATGGGTCTGGCTTAATAACCTAACAGTCAGTTTCCCCCATTGGCTTACTTAGTTATTATGGTTATATAACAACACTGACAACACTTTAAATTATTTTTTAATTTAATTTATTTATTTTATTAATGTTAATTAATTAATTAATTTGACAGAGAGAAATCACAAGTAGGCAGAGAGAGAGAGAGGAGAAAACAGGCTCCCTGCAGAGCAGAGAGCCCGATATGGGGCTTGATCCCAGAACCCCGGGATCATGACCTGAGCTTAAGGCAGAGGCTTTAACCCACTGAGCCACCCAGGTGCCCCAATATTTTAAATTATTTTACGAAAAACTACCTTGTCTTAGGCAAGATTTCTTTTCAGTGTTGTCAAATTAGAACAAGTACTCTCATATATTGAAATGTATATCTGGTACACTTTTTTGTAAATCAAATTGGCAGTATATGCTAAAAGCCTTAAAAAAAAAAAAAGCCTTATTAGGTTTGCTTCTAGGAATTTATCTCAAAAGCACAATCCTAAGTACCCCCAAAACTTCATGCCCCAACTACTCATCATGGCCTTATTTCTAGCACAAACACTGGTAACAGCCTAAAGATGGCTGTGTGTTGAATTCGATTGGAATACATAGAGTGGAATTTTTGCAACAACTATAATTTTAATGTAATATTTAAAATGACATGAAATTTTTCTATGTTATGATGTTAAGTTTAAAAAATTCAGGATATAAATATACATGTGTGTATGTGCAGGTGTGTATCACCATGATTTAAAGAAATTCTTCCCAAATTATGAACAAAGACTAAAACAAAATGCCTCAAAATATTAATAGTGGTTGTCATTTGGGGGGTGGCACTATGGTGGCTATTTCTCTATTTCTCACTTGTCTGTGTCTTCATGTTTTTATGTTGAACATGCATTACTGTTATAAAAGGGGGACCCCACATGTCACTAATATCAGCAGAATTGAGGTACTGTCCTCATTGTACAGATCAGGAATTTGGTGGTTTTCTGTGCCACTGGCTCAGGATAGCTGAGCCACTGTAGGAAACTGGAGAAGCCCCTAGATTAGGCAAAGAGTGGGATAGTTCCTTAGGATGGAGACCTTCTTTCTCAATACTTAATTCTTCCGGAGAAGAAAAAGGTAGAATTAGGTGGATTTCTTTTCCAAACACAGAAACAAGCAAACAAAGCAACAACCATTTATTTGGTGCTTAATATATGCTATATTGGTTTGAAGGGGTCAAAAGCTAAATGCAGTGAATGGCTGGATGAAAAGGACGGTTACACAGTCTCACAACCAACCATTCCCCCCCCCTCCGCCACCTGCCCCGGGCCACTGTAGCCAAAGAGCTGCTCTTCCCGCCTGGAGCAACAATCCTTGATTACCTTAACTCCCATTCTCATTCATTTTTCAGAATGCAGAGAGAGTGATCTTTTCAAAGAACAAACCTTCCACAGATTCCCAGGGCCTCTGGAGATAAACTCTAAATTTATGGGGGTTGACAAGGCCCTTTATGGTCTGGCTTTGGCTAAACCTATCCAGCTTCCTCTTTGGTCTTCTCCAAGCATTCTGATCTTCCCCAGGCTTTGCCCATCCTGTCTCTGGTTCAGTTAACTCCTGCTTAGTTTTTAAGTGTCTGGTTCAGTGTTGCCTTCAGTGGGAAAATGCCGTTGCCCCTCTATGTGCACCTATCATAATCCCAGCTTTCCTGATTAGAGCCCTTTCTGGGGGTTATTAAATTCTCTGCTTTGAAGGACTTTATCTGGACTTTGGGCTCTGAGTGAGGGAAGGGCTGAGTCTACCCTTTAACTAGATATGTTAAGTGCTGAACAGGGGAGCAACAGGTGTTTACTGAATAAATGAATGAATGGGTGAATTAAGTGAGATAGCTTCATTATATTCAACTTCCCCCAAACGTCCTCTCTAAAGATGTACTCTAACTGATGAAGGTGCATATTAATATAAAGAGGATACCTTGCCATGATGGTGGTCCTGGGGATGCTGTGAGTTCTTCGTTCAGCCCTGCCCTGCCATGCTGAATCCAAGTCTCACTTCACAGATCCATGTGCATGTGTGTATATACTTAAGAGATTTTTCAAATTAATTTTTCAAGCCCCTTATGGGAGAAAAAGGGGTCACTATGATACATTAACTGTTTCTAATCCTTAAAAAAAAGATATTTTCATCCAACAATAAAGGAGTAATTTAATTATGATTCATAAAATAATTACAATCTTTAAAGACATAAGAAAAAATAATACCAAATTTTTATAAAAGTATACATACCAGGGGCGCCTGGGTGGCTCAGTGGGTTAAGCCGCTGCCTTCGGCTCAGGTCATGATCTCAGGGTCCTGGGATCGAGTCCCGCATCGGGCTCTCTGCTAAGCGTGGCGCCTGCTTCCCTCTCTCTCTCTCTGCCTGCCTCTCCGACTACTTGTGATTTCTCTCTGTCAAATAAATAAATAAAATCTTAAAAAAAAAGTATACATACCACATATACAGAACAAGCTAATCTCTCCTACATATAAAAAGTACATATCACACATTTACATAATACCAAGATTTGAAGAAAATGCATCAAAATGTATATTGTGAATATTTCTGAGTCATCGCTGTCAGAAAAGTAAAGTATTTTTCTTCCTTGTATTTATGTATTTATACTCCCATACAGCACATATATACTTAAAAATATTTTACTGAATAAATTAAGTAATGCAAAGATTTTATACTTAATAGATTTACTAATGCAATGACCTTTAATGCAGATACTACTTGAAGACACTATAGAACTACAATCATTTTGAATTTGACTTCTCCGATATCCTCAGGTTGGGAGTTTTTCATGTTTCTCAAAGGGAACAAAGAATATTTTATGAAATGGTTTAGAAAGTAAATTAATGCATACATTATTATGCCAAGCACAAATGAGATGGCATTTAAAAAAAAGAGATTAAAGGATAGGCTGGAGGCAGTTAACTAAGTATAAAGGTACTGGAAGTTGATTAGGGAGAGGCTGATTTGGGCAGAATTCCCTCTTCAAACAGGCCACCAGGAGCAGTTGGGAGGAGCCTGGGAAAGTCCCTCACCTGCACCACCTATCCCAATAGATCTAGGAAGTTGCTTTTTTGTTTTTGTTTTCATTTAACAATAGGTCCAGTGATAAGCAAAATTGCCCTCCTGGAAAGCTCCCTGAAGTGCAAAAAGACTAAGAAGATCAAAGGAACCATTAACCACTCCCTGAACTTCAAAGGTTTCTCCTTGAGAACTCAGAGAAGCCGCTGTGAGTTTATACATGACTGACAGACTTCCACTGCAGTATAGAAATAGAACAAATATCTCGATTACATTATTTATTTCTCTGCTGTGGTCGCATTTTGGATTTTACCAGTTTTGTACACATAATAAAATGAGTAATAAATCAAAATATATTAGGACTAGAGACCTACACTTACCCAATGAGCCCTAATGGCGCTATTCTTAGCACTACTCTCTTTTCGTGCTTTCTAAACCTAGCTTTTTAGTGTCTTGGTTGTTGCTATATTTTCTCATTCAGAAAGAAATAAAATAACCACTTTGCCTTGCATAGTTTGTATTTTAATTCAATATTCAAATAAAGTCTACAAAATCACTTGCTTTTCCTGGACTGGTTTCCAGACTCAGGTCCCCAATGATGGAAGTTCTCTTTTCAGTAAAGCATTTCATGCAGGCTGTGGTGACCTACAGCCCAAAACATTCAGTCAGCCATGAGTGTGTAGCACTCATTTTAATAATAAAAAATGCATCTGCAGTTTTTTTTTTACTTTTTGTGAAATTCTTTATTAAAAATGCCTCTCCATCTACTTGTGATTTCTCTCTGTCAAATAAATAAATAAATAATCTTTTTAAAAAATTAATTTTTATATTAAAATATCACATATAAATCATAAGTTTATGGCTCTATAAAGTTTCACAAAAAAGATACACTCATGTAATAACCAGCACTCAGATAAAAAAAAAAATAGATTACAGAATATTTCTAGCACTTCAAAACTCTCTCTTGGGCCCTCTTCCACGTTCCTGACTTCTACTCTGAGATACTGACTGTACTAGCCAACAGTGGCCAGACATATATAAAAATAGAGCTCTGGGGGGCACCTAGGTGGTTCAATTGGTTAAGCATCTGCCTTTGGCTCAGGTCATGATCCCCGGGGGTTCTGGGGGATCACTCAGCCTTGGGTTCCCTTCAAAGCAAGGAATTGGCTTCTCCCTCTCTCTCTCTGCCCCTCCCTCTGCTCGTGCTCTCTCTCTCTCTCTGTGTATGTTTCAAAAATAAATAATAAAAAAGTTTTAATAAAAAAATAAAGCTCTAACCCACAATCCACAGCACCCTGCCCACCAACCCCTTATATATCATGAATAAACCAGGAAGCCATACTGCTCTGAGTTGGATTTGTAGGAAGTCACACTGCTACCTCTAGTAACAATCTGGGAGTCCAAACTAACTTCTGTAACAACTGACCCCAATGGCCAGGACTTGATTAATGATGGATAGCTTCTCCAATTTTTGTCTCTACATCCAACTTAGAATGAATGCATGAAAGTCAAGTATGCACCCTCAAGCCAATCCTGTAAGTGCTTATTTTAAGCAGAAGAATCTTAAGCAAAAGACTCTAGAAGATACTACTAGATTCTTAAGACCTTCGAAGATACTTTTCTTATCACTTCTGGTAATAAAAGTCCTATATAAATAAACTTGTTTAAGACATTTACACCAAGAGAGACATCTACTATCTGAAAAGGTGTAGAAAAAGATCGATCTTTGATGCATACATTCAGAATCATGTATTATGCATCTACCAGGAATAAGATGATAAGACATAATTTCCACTCTTAAAAGTCTTCTAGAAGAAGCCACAGAAGAGCAAAGAAGTCTTGAACAAGTTTGCCCACAGAAATCCAAAGCAGTCACTGAACAGGGAGAAGTCAGTTTTGCAAGTAGAGAGGGTGTGTGTGTGTGTGTGTCTGTGTGTCTGTGTGTGTGAGAGAGAGAGAGAGAGATTAGGAATGGTGAAGGTGATGATATCTAGGACCAATAGCAGAATGAGCACAGATATAGAGACCAGAAAACCATCATGCCCATTTTGGGTACTACAAGCAATAGTCTGGTTCAAAGTTCACTCATCCATAAATACAATAATTATTAAATGAATACTTTGAGTTAAAATTGTGACTATCAAGAAATAACTTGTCCTTGTCCTTCAAGATAAGATCATCAAGAAGGCCTTGTCTATGCAGTGAACATAGAACGTGGCCTTCCTAGAATCCATTCCGCATTCTTCTAATAGAAACGTAATTTCTTTAGTATATACCCTTCCCCCCACAACACAAATGCCTCCAAAGCAGCTCACTCACTCCTAGTTCCAAGTGGCCCAAGAAAGGTTACACTTAGTCTCTTTCCAGTGACTGACTTTGGAATAGCTCATGACCAAGTCTGATAAAAGACAACACCAAGAGAGGTTTGCTAGAGTTCTCTGGGAAAGTAATTCTTGGTGCGTTACTGAAAGCCCCTCCCTTCCCCTCACTGGGCATGAATCAAGAAATACATGGCTCCCAATACTTAGGGCAACCATATGGTAAATACAAAGGAAGCAGGTTTAGGATGGAGCTGACTCTATGAATGGCAGGAGAGAGAAAGAAACCTGGATTCTTAAATAATATCATTGAACCAATTGACCCTGAACTTCACCCTGCCTCTGACAGTCTTTTATAAGACAGATAAAGAGATCACAAGGAGGCAGAGAGAGAGAGGAAGGGAAGCAGGCTCCCTACCCAGCAGAGAGCCCGATGTGGGGCTCGATCCCAGGACCCCAGGATCATGACCTGAGCCGAAAGCAGAGGCCCCAACCCACTGAGCCACCCAGGCGCCCCTACTCTAGAGTTGTTTTTACCAGTTTTCCAGGCTAGCATCATCCAAAAGCAACTATCATTGACCACTCTCTTCACATTCTCCTCAGCAGATTAGAAAAAAAAAAGTGATCTAGTTCACTCCCTGACTTTTCTAAAAGCTGGATAGAGATGGTTTTTCTGTTATTTGTGGCCAAAGCACCCTAATCTAGATTTGATTATTAGGCGAAGGGGAGTCACTGAAGAAGTTTAAGCGGGAGATGGACATAGTTTTCATTTTATGAGGACAGCAGTGGCAGAAATGTTGAGGATAGATGAGTGGGATGGGAGACTGGCTAACATTTACTCAGGGCACACCATGTGCTTCTACTAGGCTAAAAATTTTACACATATTAATTCATTTAATCTTTCCCATCCTCTATGAAGTATGTAGTATTATCTGCTTTCAATAAGAATAATCTGAAGCTCAGAGACATTAAGTTATCCGAGATCACAGAGCTAGTAAGTGGCAGAGCCAGGATTTGGACCCCAATTTTATTATAGACATTTCTTCACACACCCCTTGCCCCCAGTAATACATATCAGGAGAAGCGCATATTCCTCTCAGCCACAAACAGGCCTCATTGATCTAAGAGTAAACCACTGACTGGGTTTCCAGTGACTGACTCAGGAATAAGCTGGTGACCCAACTCCAGTCTGGCTTCTAACCACCAGTTCGTGCTGCATATTTCATAGCATTATTGTGAGAACTAAAGTGGGCTATTGCTTAAAACATACTTAATATATGGTAGGCTGACAGTAAATGGTAGCTACTGCTGTGATGATTATAGACTCCTATATATCAAGAAAAACTGAGAAGGAATGTTCAGAGAAGGAGGGCAAAGAAGTATGGTATGACAGAAGCCAAGGGAAGAGTTTAGGAAAGGCATAGCAAAATCAAATGCCATGGGAAAATAAAGTGACATGAAGAGTTAAAGAGTGGAATGGATCTAGTCTTTAGGACATGACAGGTGACTTTTGCCAGGGAAGTGTTAGTGGAAGGGTTGAGGTAGAAGGGCCACCAATTGGCTGAAGAACAAACTTGCATCTGGATTAGCAATTTCACTGTGATGGAAAGGAGAGAAAGTCAGCATTTATAAACTTTGAGGCAGAGAGTGAGAACAACCATGGGACAGGTGCCAAAGGGTATTGAAAGGATGACATCAAGCTCACAGGTAAAGGGAGGTATTAGTCTTGAAGAATTGGGCCATCTTCTACCCTCTAATGGTTTTCCTGGGGTGGGGAGAGATAAGGGTAAATTCAAATACAGATGCATTTATTGACATGGCGGGTGGAGGTGGAGGGCGTTCACCTTTGGAATAGTTCTTTTCTCCTAGTGAAGTGGAGGCAGGGTCATCTGCTGAGGAGAGTGTGAAGAGAGTGGTCAATGATAGTTGCTTTTGGATGATGCTAGCCTGGAAAACTGGTAAAAACAACTCTAGAGTAGGGGCGCCTGGGTGGCTCAGTGGGTTGGGGCCTCTGCTTTCGGCTCAGGTCATGATCCTGGGGTCCTGGGATCGAGCCCCACATCGGGCTCTCTGCTGGGTAGGGAGCCTGCTTCCCTTCCTCTCTCTCTCTGCCTACTTGTGATCTCTTTATCTGTCAAATAAATAAGTAAAACCTTTAAAAAAAAACAAACAAAACAACCAACTCTAGAGTAGTGACAGCTGAGGGCATAGCTAAATTGGAGACCAAGAATTTTCAATAGCTTTAATATATAGGAATATATGATTCTCTTGAGCACCTCTCACTTACCCAGATAGAGATAGAACAAAGAGCCTGTCTGTGCCCTCAGCAAGTTATGGAAGCATGAAGTTCAAAGTAATGGAAATAGCGACCATTTGACTGTAGTCCAGTCTCTGGTTCCTCATACACCGCCAAGGGCCTTATTCATACAAACAAAATCTATGCCTACAACTGGGACTGCCAACCACTGTTGTCAAAGGGTCAGAGGGTTAAAGAACAGACTGTTCACTCCCTCAAATTCAAAGGGAAGAATCAAACTGTTAATCAAAGCACTTTACCTGGGAATCTCACAGTGTTCCAAAATTACAGGTGGTAAAACAATATTCATCCTTTGATTAAATGCTGAGTCTCAAATTTGATGTATCCCCTTTCTTTCATCTAGGATAAAACAAAGTTAAAGACATTCATATTTAAGGCTTTATGTACAATGGATAGGATTAGTAGGACTAAGAGCAATATGGCATGTAAAATAAAACTACATAAATATTTGAATTATTCAGTATGTGTGTCTATGCCACATAACATGACATCCTGCTGAGTCAAGAGAACTTAAAACATCTCTCCATTATTAGCAACTTCATTCCCCCTTAAACCTGGCCAATAAGAGAAAATGTCTACTTGTTAGAATATGGAAGGAACATTTCTCTTCAGGAAGTTGCTTTAAGATATTGCTTCAAAGTTGCTCTTGGTTATTTTAATTGATTTAATGAGTTTTTTCTTCTAAAAAACTTAAGGTGTGTCCTTTTATTGTTCAAAAGAGAACAAAGGCAATAGTAAACAAGTGACTGTTGTATCATAAGGTATGTCAAAGCAATGAAAATACCAATTATCCAGATAGAAGACTATCACTGGTTGTACATCCCCTGCTTGGAGACCATGCCTTCCTCTGAACTTATCACTCTCAGAGATAGTTGTCTTTTCAGAGCTTCTTAATTGACAAATATGCCTAAAGCATTAGAGTAAACTAATCCTATTTTTATACCTAAAATAATGCTGCCATCATATCAGCATATAAAAACATGAGTAAAAAAGAAAAGGCTTACAAAGACAGATTTCTTAGAGAAGTCTTCCTAGAAGATCAGCATTGGGATTTTAATACTGGGATATAAAGTGGAGTCACTGGAGCTTAGATATCAGAGATCTTATTAGCTTATGAACTAGCAAGGAGGCCAGAATTTACTTTGTAATTATAAACATCCTAGACTGCTGAGAGAATAACATAGTGTAGGAAAAAAAAAAAAAACAGCAAGTCTCCTTTTAAGTATTAGATATGATCATAAGTGAATAAGACTCCGTCACTGACCTCATGGAGGTCTTTCCAAATCTCACCTTTCTGAAAATAACTGTGAGACAACATTAAGTGAGCTCCTCAGCAAGAAAGCTCAGTGCCAAGTATGGAAAGAACACTAAGACTTGCTGCCACTCATTTCTTACAATGGAGTCACATTAGATAGGGTTACAGTTCACAGATAACAAGAGACATTTTTCTAAGTAAAAATTAACTTTAGGGGCACCTGGGTGGCTCAGTTGGTTAAGTGACTGCCTTTGGCTCAGGTCATGATCCTGGAGTCCTGAGATTAAGTGCCACATCAGGCCCCCAGCTCCATGTGGAGTCTGCTTCTCCCTCTGACCTCCCCTCTCATGCTCTCTCTCTCTCAAATCAATAAATAAAAATCTAAAAAAAAACCTTTAAATATGTTTTGGGGAGTTGTGTGGGGCCATCTTGGTCATTATTTCCTGAATGACTTGAACAGATCATTGTTTCTTTGGCTGACCATCCAGGTTACACTTCAAACCTATGTCATTTGAAAAATATGTATTGTTAAACAATGTACGTGCATTTGGAAATATGGTTTTGTTTTTCTTTTTAAAAACCATAAATGGGATCCCATTGTACTTATTAGTTTACCTCCTTAGGGTGTTTAGGAAGTCTTAAGCACCTATGACAACTTGTGCTTTCCAAAAATGGCCACAGCAATATTTCTGGTCCCATGTTCTCTTTAAAAACCTTACCTCTCCTCATCAAGAAGTAGGGTCTGTTTCCCCACCCCCTGAACTTGGATGAGGCTTTGTGAGGGTATGGAGAAATAGAAGGCAGTAGAATTGACACTGCATGACTTCTAAAGCAGATAAAAGGTAAGATGGTAGAAATCTGGCTCTCCTACTCTTGGGATACTCACCCTTGGAAACTAGCCATCATGCTGTGAGAAAGCCCAGAGCAGTCCATAGTAAAAGACCACCTGGAGAGATCTACATGGAGTTGAACTGAGTTCTCCAGCCTGTGGCCCCCAGCCAGTATTAACCATCGACATGAAAGTGAAAAGTTTTCAGATGATTCTAATCCTCAACCTTCCAGTTGAGGCCCTATGCATAAAGAGAGCAGAGAAAAGTCATTCCTGCCATGCAGTCTGAATTCCTGACCCACAGAATCCATTGGCATAATAAACGTTTATTTTATACAACTGTATTGTGGGAGTAATTTGCAATGCAATCATAGTGACCGGAAGTGTACCAATATATTCCGTTATATTCAATCTATTTCATTCTTTCAGCAAAAACATAATTAACTATAGTATTTAGGTATCGTAAGCTTATTTTAATCATTCTTGTATTGATAGACACTTAGGTGGTTTGGACTTGTTTCCAATTATAGATAAGGCTGAAATAAATAAGCACCTACACCTCTATTTGTACACAAACGTCAATATTTCTATGAAAATATATAAATTAATTTTTATAAAACCTATAAATGAGTTAACAAATACACATAAGGTACTTAGAACAGTGCCTGGCACATAGTCACACATTTTGTTATTATTTTTTTGTTACTATAGATTGAATTTCTAGATGGAAGATGATAGTTTGTCCTATCTTTAGTGACAGGCATCTGAACAATTGTATTTAACAGCTACAATACAGTGTAACCCACTTTCCAGAGTTTTTATCATGGCAGAAAGTTGCAAACATAATCAGTCATAGAATTAAATCCCTGAAAACATCTGTATGCGGCTGACATGACCAGCTCTACAAATCAGTTTTCAAAAAACTTAATCTGCTCCGCGTGATGGAGAGTTACAAAAGATCCGCTGGAAATCATCATTTGCAGACTAGAGAGGAAAGAGGGAATCCACCCGCTCAAGTCCGTGCCGCTGTTCAATTCCATTTGCATCCGCTCCGGCAGACCACTTGGTGGAGTGAGTGAGGAGGAGGTTCAGGACATCACTTTACTGGTGACAGTTTGTGTCACAAGTTTAGGCTTGTGCTTTTCTAGCCGTTGTCACTCTATTCCACCACCTCTAACTCTTCCTCAGACGTGCTTCTATCTGTCCGGCACCTTTTAATCACATTTACCTCCAAATTCCTGGGTGGGGTGAAGGGGGTAAGGGGAGAGGAAAAGGACCACCTGTCCAGCTTGTCTTGTCTCAAAAGGGTCGACTAATCAAACTTAACTCACACTGCAAACAACCAGTTTTTAACAGCTTTTAACAGCCTTTCTCTTTCGATTTTCTCCCGTTTTGCTCCATTTTTAAGGGACTCAGGTAACCGCCCTCTCCCCTCTGCCTTCCTCCCTTGCCCTTCCCCGGGTCAGGGCAAACGTAGTACAGCTGAGGAGGAGCAGTTTTAGGGAACTCGTGTGCTTTCAGGTCGGCAGGCCACCAGCCCGCAGGCTTCGCGGCAGCTCGGTGGACGGCCGGCCTGCCCATCTCTCCCCCCGCCCAGCGTCTTAACCTCCGCCCGCGGAGGAGTTCCAAAGCCGAGGACAGTGGGGCGGGAGCCGGAGACTCTGAAGCCCTGAGCAACTTCCCCGCCCTACAGCCCCACCCATTAGCACTCGGCCTCCCCCCAGAGCCCACAAGAGACACCTTCGTCCCCGCCCCTCCACAGGTCACCTCCCTCCACGCCCCTTTCCCTTGGCCCCGGCAGCCGGCAGGCAGGGAAGTGTCGTAAAGCCAGGCCTAGGAAACTTTACCCGGGGTAACAGCCGAGGCGCTTTACGGCGACGGCGGCTGAGTGTGAACCTTGGCGGCGGTGGAGGCGGCCGCGGCGGCGAAGGCGGCGGCGGCGGCGGCGGCGGCTGAGGAGGAAGAGGAGTGGCGGCAGTGGCGGCGGGGACCTGTGCGGGGTGAGCCGCGAGGAAGGGACAGGGAGGGGCCGCGGGTGACAGGGCCAGCGATGGGTGCGGGCGGACGGGGACGGTGGCCGGCTGAACAGCTGGGCGGCGCTGAAGAGCGGGGGGGGAGGCGCGGAATTGGGGGGCTGCTCCGTGAGGGACGGTTTCTGCCTTTGTTCCCCCCCCCCCACCTTCACCGCCGCCCCCCCGCCCGCCGCCCCCTCTGCTGCGCGCTAGTCCGCCGGGTCTCATGGCCTCCCCTCTCGGTCTGTGTCGCTTCTAGGATGGCGGAGGTACCGCCTGGGCCTAGCAGCCTCCTCCCACCACCAGCACCTCCGGCCTCGGCGGCGGCCGAGCCCCGCTGTCCCTTCCCGGCGGGGGCCGCCCTCGCCTGCTGCAGCGAGGACGAGGAGGACGACGAGGAGCACGAAGGCGGCGGCGGCAGGAGCCCGGCGGGCGGCGAGGCGACGGCGGCGGCCAAGGGGCATCCGTGCCTCCGCTGCCCTCAGCCGCCGCAGGAGCAGCAGCAGCTCAACGGATTGATCAGCCCCGAACTGCGGCACCTCCGGGCGGCCGCCTCCCTCAAGAGCAAGGTTTTGAGCGTGGCCGACACGGCCACGACCACGGCCACCCCCGACGGGGGGCCCAGAGCGACTGCAACAAAAGGAGCTGGGGTACACTCGGGCGAGAGTCCCCCTCACTGCCTCCCCAGTAATGGAAGAACTGCGCTCCCCAGCCCGGCAGAGGCAGTGGCGGCGAGCGATCCTGCGGCGGCCCGCAATGGACTGGCGGAGGGCACGGAGCAGGAGGAGGAGGAGGAAGACGAGCAGGTGCGGCTGCTGTCTTCATCCCTGACCGCCGGCTGCAGTTTAAGAAGCCCCTCAGGCAGGGAGGTTGAGCCTGGGGAGGATCGGACGATACGTTATGTCCGATATGAATCCGAGCTACAAATGCCCGATATCATGAGACTGATCACCAAAGATCTGTCTGAACCCTACTCCATTTATACCTATAGATATTTTATCCACAACTGGCCACAGCTGTGCTTCTTGGTAAGTGGATGGAATGCAAAGAGGGTGAACCCAGCAGAGAGATCCAGGCCGTGCAGGGCAGGGAGTGTGAGGGCTGAGAGTGGCAGTGGATGTATACTCCTGCGTTTCGTAGTACGTTACATGATGTAAAGTGCGTGTGCACACTACTAGTTGTTTAATGAAAGTGTTCTGAAGGTAAGACGTCTTCATCTGGCTGAACTTGATAATGTAAATGCAACAAGCCTGTGTGATGCATGTTGGGGGTCTTGGATCCTGTTTATATTAGCTTATAATCATGTTTAACCGTCTTTAATTACCTTCCCTCGTCCTCAAAGCACTTTGCAATTATTTAATTTGAACATGGTTCTGTTCGGATACAGGCTTTATTAATCTCTCAATTGCAGCCGTAATCAGGGAAGAGTGTATGCATAAACATGTTTTGGTGAACCTGATTGTCAGTAAACTTGCTGTGGCCACATTGGAGAATTAAATCTTACAAGCGTTTTCTGTAATTATGGAAATTGTTTCCTTTTACTTCAACAGGAGAATTAACAGTTGTAGCCAGCCTGTTTTCTAGTGCTAGATTGTAGAAGGCGCTACTAACACTTTTGGTCGCTGAAAGACTCCTGAAACTTGAACAAAATGCCTTTTTGGAATGTAGGAAACTTAAGTGTGAAATTGTTACTAATCTAATTTTTTTCTTTAAGAAAATGGTCATAGATATACCTAAATGCTAGTAGTAACACTGGCTTCTGTGAAGTATAGTTGACAAATTTTTTTTTTACTTATGTGTAAACAAAAAAGATCTGGCTATGAAGTAAGCTGAATAGTTGTATTTTTTAAAAAATTTATGTAGTACTGGCAGTACCAGTAGTTTCTTCCCAGTAATATTGACCAGTTTTAGTCTGTATGAAACCTTCCACTTAAATATTAACTGAGGGTATATGCATTATATTTGTGTCCTCACAAGCATTTTGTTTCCATTGACTTTCTCTGAGGAAAAGCAACATGCTTTTAAGAAGTATTTTATGGTGTGTAAAGGGAGAAGCACTACTGTTGTTTACTGTTTTAGCATTGACTTAGTTGCACTTAGCAAATCCCTGCAAGACATTTTGACAGTGCTTTAGAAATCCATCTTTTTTATTCCATATGTTGATAATCTGAAAATATAGCTCCAGTATTGTAGATAATGGTAGGGGTTCTGCTATTTTCTATGTTCAGTCTACTAAACTTCAATGTAGTATGTTTATTTAAATTGTGGGAACTATCATATAGTCTACAAAACTGCTCTTCCAGGACTCTAACCACTCTATCAAAATAGGAGTTCTTAGCCATGCCTATGCCAGTGAACATGGGAAAGTGATTTTATAGCACTATTCTACATGTGATATTAAATGCCAATGTAATTGCTAAAAATTTATGATTGATTTAATTGTAAGTTTACCCACAAAAGCATAAAATTGAGTCACACCTTAAATTGAAATATGTATTTCAAATATGTATTTCATGTACAGAAAACAGTTGTATATATAGTATTTAGGCAGCGTTGGGTTCTGATACTACCTTGGCCTTTCTCAATTTGTCTGCCATTTTAGACTCTGATAAACTTAGTAAATTTTAATTTTGATATTTCATAGACTCCTTCCAATTCATCAGCTAATTTGTACTTTAGCTCTTTAATAGCCAATTTACTTAACATTAAATTCTGAATATCTGGAAATTGAGATATGTACAGGTGGTTGACATCTAAGATTTACTAGTGCAAATACATATCTGGAGGTATTGAACATAAAATAGTAGTTAATCAGAAGCCATTTAGAATTGGGGCCTTTATGTTCCCCAGTTTTTGAATTTCCTATAAGAACTAACTTAAAACAAATATAAGTGTGTATATTTATTTTAAGTCATATCATGTTAGAACTGTAAAGAATCTTAAATATAACCTAGCTCAACTTCACCTTTTTTAATGGAAAAAAAAAAATTAAGGACCAAAATGACTTAAAATGCTTAAATCTTCAGATAGTTAGGGGTGCCTGGCTGGCTCAGTCAGTAGAACGTGCCACTCTTGATCTCATGTTTGTGAATTCGAGCCCCAGGTTGGGTATAGAGATTACATAAAAACAAAATTTTTTAAAAAAGTAAATAAAGCTTCAAGTATTTAGTGCCTGAGAGGTAAAGCTAGAACTTTACCTGACCTCTCAATATGGAAATAAGCAAGAACCTGAAAAGTTACATATTATTGACCTATTCAGTGAAGATCATTGTGTTACCAAGTTATGCCTCATCAAGGGACTCTTGTCCTTGCAAACATGAATAATCTGAAGAGATTGAAAACCTTCAAAATGTTTCTGATTTTCATATAACCTGTAATGGATCAAATGGAGTGTAGGAGGTTGAACCTTAGAAAATTGCCAATACTTGACCTTATCTGACTAACAAAAATGATGGTTTCTTATGATTCTTCCTAATAATTGTAAAAAGTGTGAAAGTAGAGTACCAGACAAATGGGACATTGTTAGTTACTCTAGTCTTAACTAATTTATCTCTACCTTTTTTGAGCTGTTGGTGCCTTTTTGAACATCTTAAGCTTACTACCAGTGATGTATTATAGTCTGTTTATTCTAAATTTAACTTCATGGCTTCCTCTGTTTTCTCATGTATGGCATTCTGGAATTTGGGAATTTCTATTTCACACAACTTACATTTTTCAAGTTTTATAGATTAACAAGCATTTGGCCTTGTAGAGTTCAGTCTTAATCTTGCCAGGAATTTTTCAGTTTCCATCCTTGAAAAAAGAACACATTTGATAGTAAGAGTTCCAAATATATGTGCAGAGCTTTTATTTAGAAAAACTGACAAGCAGTTTATCAATTACTTATTTTTTTTTTTTTTAAGATTGCCTTTATTTATTTGTCAGAGAGTGTGTGCAAGCAAGGGGAGCAGCAGGCTTCCCACTGAGCAAGGAGCACAGATGTGGCACTGGATCCCAGGACCCTGGGAACATGACCTGAGCTGAAGGCAGATGCTTAACCGACTGATCCGCCCACTCGTTCCCCAGTTTAGTGATTCTTTTTTTTTTTTTTAAGGTTTTATTTATTTATTTGTCAGAGAGAGAGACAGCACAACAGGGGGAGCAACAGGCAGAGGGAGAGGCAAGCAGAGGGAGAAGCAGGCTCCCCACTGAGCAGGAAGTCCAATGTGGGACTGGATCCCAGAATCCTGGGATTATGACTTCATTCGAGGGCAGATGCTTAACCAACTGAGCCACCGAGGTGTCCCTAGTTTAGTGATTCTTTTAAGTGTATAACCAGTAATTTATCAGAAAAAAAATAGAACTTCCTTACTATCAATATCTTATTAGTAACAGGCATATTATATATTGGGCTTTTATCTTTTTTACTGATTTTGTACCTGATCTTTGTTCCTTCATACTCTTAATTAGGAATAAGTCAATCTAGTCTAAGTGTGAAGTGGTATAATACTTGTTTTCCTCTTACTTCCTTGGTCAAAGGACAAAGATTTGTTTGAAATTCCTATCCAATTTCAAAGTATTGTCCAATGGTATTGTTTCTAGTGGTTCTGATTTTGAAGAAGCTTCTTTTGGATGGTTTACTAACTGACGTGTAGCTGTCCTACAGTTTTGTGTCATAGATTTATATAGGTTTCCATTTTCCTTAGCTTATCAGGTCAAAAAGCTTTTTAATGTACCATTTAATGTGTAAAACATGTACACACATACACAACCGCATAAACATATATTTTAGGTGAGTTACTTTCAAATCAGAAAAATGCTGTTAAGAGTTGTTCAGCCAGCCAATTTTTGTGTATTTTTCAGGTCTTATTTCAGGAAGAAATTTTAGTTTTCAAAAGAATTTTGATAAAACCAGATTGATTTATTGTGAATGAAAATGGAAATAGAAATTTTAGAGGTTTATTGGATTGTGTGATAAAACAGGAATGAATTAGTGTGGATTGTTCAGTTTAAGAGCCCTTCAAGAGAATTTTTCTGACCCAGTTCAGATTTGTGTGAAATGGATTAGAATTACCTTGCCTATAGGATTTTCCACAATTAAAAAAGGACTTTTTAATCATATTACAGAATGATGAACTGAAAAATGTCACATCAAAATTAAGTTTAAGTTAAGTATAAACTGGTCTTTTCAATTTTTTAACCCAATTCCTGGTTTTTGTTGTTGAAATAGTTTCTTCTGAAAATTTAATTTTATTAAGAGATAATTTGAAGTTTTCCTGTTTTTTAATGAGTGCTTCTTATAGCAAACACCTATTTCTAGCAAGCTGACATGTTATTAAATAATTGGAGCTATATCCCTGTTGATATTTACCAGAATACAGTATCACTAGAACTTTTCATGAGTGAAGGAACTTTTGAAAAACATTTTTAATGGTAACACTGGAAATCTTAATGAAAATGGGGGATGATTAGCAGTTATTCAATATGTAACCTTTAACACTCTGGAAAGACATACATTTTTGTTAAAATAACTATAAAATTATATTAAAGCTTTTGCTTTAATATGAAGCTCTGATTTTAAGCTCTGGATATTCTCTGAGCTTTATGATAATGATACTGTCAGGAGTGCCCTAAAAATGAAACCATCGTATATCTACTTTTCATAGTCCTTCACTGAAAAAACACCTTGGACAGGATCCAAAGAATACCTTAAAAAAAAGTCTTTTTTCTGAAAATCATTACCTTTTTTTCTTCTGGTCAGAATCTAACTCTACTGTTCATTTATAGATATGTCTTATATTTTTCTTTCAGCAGAACTTTTTTAGAATTGAGATAAATTTACAGTACTTTGATACGCAAGTCTACAATACTTTACCATTTCCTAAAGAATTTTCTTAAAAAAATTACTTTCACATATTTCCTCCTTCCCAAATCTTAAACATGTAGGTCTTTATTGCAAATAATTATAAGCACCTCTTTTAAGGTACTTGAATATTTGCTTTGTGGGAATCTTGCTTCTTTTCCCCCTAGGGTTTGGTAAGAAGCATAAGCATACCCTAAACAATGTTGAACAATGTTGAATGATTTTAAAACTGGAACATTTAAAGGACTTCTGGAATTGAGATTTCTGAAACTTAAGTGATTGCTATTACTAGAATTCTTATCTCTCCTTCCTCAAAAGTGTGGCCAATGGTTGGTTGCTGTTTCCCTGGGTAATTGTGCCGTACCTGATGGCAATGTATTCTTCATAACTGTTTGTTTATTTTTAAGGCCATGGTAGGGGAGGAATGTGTAGGTGCCATCGTTTGCAAGTTGGATATGCACAAAAAGATGTTCCGCAGAGGTTATATAGCCATGTTAGCCGTGGATTCCAAATACAGGAGAAATGGCATTGGTAAGGAAAATACTATGTCACTAAATGAATGCATAAGTTATTTTCATTTTTGTTTTTTAAAGCAAAAGATTTATATGTAAATATGTAGGAATGAGAAAGAAGGTAAGAGAAGGAAATTACGGTTGTTTTTATTTCAAAATATTTTAAAAATGTTCTTAAAATGAGTTGTTTCTTTATTAATGTTTTGAGAAATTATCTTTCTGGCAAGTAACAGGTGATCAGTTTTTACCTCCAAACATTTCTTTTGATCATATTCAAAATTCTTCGTTTATACTGTATACTGCAGTTTTCAGTAGCATCATTGGGGCATGGATAACAGCCCTCTAGGAGCTGTCTATACCTGTGTTAAGTGGACCTCAAGGCAAAATTATGGAGAAATTGTTACCATTGTTTAGTATTAATGCTAGTACTAGTCCTCAAACATACTGGCAGTTCAGGGAGGACTGGGGGAAAGAATGCTTTCTTAGTATTCCCAATTCCATCTCTTTCTTGGGTCTGCTTTTCCTGGCATTTTCAGTTAATCTTACTCTTGTGATTTATAATGGTCATTAGAATCATTTGGGTGGTTGAAAGGCAAATGTGTAGGTCCCTCCTCCTGAGAATCTTGTTTGTCCTGTTAGAAGGTGGGCTGGAGCTTCCCCAGGTGACTGATGTAAGCCTGGTTAAGAGCCATTGTCCTAGTGTCTAGGACCCACTGGCTCTTTGTTGAGGATGGGGATCAAACACTTGTCTGACCATGTCAAATTCTGGGATCTAGTAAAGCTAAGTAAGTATTTGTGAAAGATTTAATGCCTATACCAGTATTTAATTACTAGTAGTTTTTTGTCACTTGTGGTTTTTTTTTTTTTTTAATACGAGTGTTACTGTCCAATTTAAGACTGTTTCACATTAATTTGAGATGTCAGTAAAAATCATTATGAATAGGTAGACTTAATACATTTGGTTTAACCAACCTTTCTTAACTAGAGGTTAGATTTTACTACTAAGGATTTTAATGGATTGGACTTGTTATATAAGCCAAGTTTGCATTTTTGGCACATTAAAAAGAGCTGATAAGGGCTCATGGCAAATGATAAGCAATTGTCTGGCTAGTTCTCAGGGCAGACCCTGGTGGCTTGAGGGCTGTTTGCTAGCCCATAGACATTTTGTTTGGCTCATGCAATATGTTCTTCCTCATGTGCATGGTTGGGAAATTAAGAGATTCCTTACAGAATTTGGATTTCTTAAAATCAGAGTTGGCAGTTGTTTTCCCTCTTACGAGCCAAATGCATCTGACCCTAAACTAGGATGCATTTTGCGAGACATTTACAGAGAATACTGGCGTCATTTGGGAATGCTGGACTTCAGTAGCTCAGGCTCCCTATAGGGTTTGTAGGAATCAACCAGTATTTTGGGCCCAGTCTGCATCCCAGCAGTTTCTGGTGTGATTTTTGGCAAAATTAGCTCAAGAGTCTAGTAGTAACTTCTGGCTAGTTCAAGGGTTTCCTGGGTTGCTCTGGCCATACTATATCTTGCCTTTTTCTTTTTCCCTTTTTCTCTTACTTTTAAACAGAACAGCACAAACTCCTTCTTTGAGCAAGTAATTACACCTAAGAAAAAAGGATACACACAGAGATAGGTCTTTTTTTTTTTTTTTTTTTAAATTTTGAATGAATCACTTGATTTAATTTTAAAAGCAGGTTAGTAATTCACATTAGGGCAAATCTGCTTTAAGTTTACAACAAAACCATACCACATATTTAAACCTAATGAGGCCATATTTTGTACCTCAGCATGGCAATTACCAGATAAAACACAGGAAGTGACACGTTGAGACAGAGATAGGTCTTTTAAAAGGAAACTTACATTGCTATGTGTAGGTTCTCTTGGCCTCTCAGTTTAAATTTTTTTCTCACTTAAGATTGTGTGTATGTGCATTCAAGGTAGAAGTAGCATTTGATATTTCTGTGCTTATGAATATGATAATTTAGGTATCTTTAAGAAACTAAATTTTCCTTCATTAATACTCATATCTATATTCTAGGTACTAACTTGGTTAAGAAAGCTATATATGCCATGGTTGAAGGAGACTGTGATGAGGTAAGTCTTTCTAAATGTTTAAAACCTTAAACTGGTATTCTACCAGTTTTTTTTTTTTTTTAATAAATATCTCATAATAAATTTTACTGCAAATTTCATTGCAAACTATAATTATATAATTGTCGCTTATGGTAAAAATTATATTCCTTTTAAAACCACATGAATTTTGACCTAGAACAAATTTTAAGATGATAATGAGAGCTGAAATTTGCTCTTTGTCAAAATGTAAAGGTGAAATCTTAGACATTTTCAGTAAATAATTGATATTCAGAAGAATTGGTGTTCAGAGGATTTGTTATCAGTTAAAGTCATATAAGGTAGCTGTTATTACTAATTTTACGCAATTTCCTTCCATACTAGCCTTAGTTTCTCTCTAAATAACATTTTTTTTTTAAACTGTGTGCCAACTGTCAGCTCATATGCAAGACATTCCATTCCATGTTTGAAAAAAATCTCTCAGCATTAAATAATGAGAAGGCTGAGGAGAAAAAAAGACAACCACTTTTTAAATGTAGACCTCTCTGTACATTAGCCTAAGAGTGTCTTCTCTTTACCTTGTTTGTACAGCCTAACCACGGCTATAATTTCTTTGTTTCCTAGAGCACTGTGCTCTGTACATTGTGAGTGCTCCATAATTCATGGTAATGGTTGGGAATGTTAAGATTTACTGTCATAATGTGGAAGGAAATAAGTATAAACTAGAGAAGTATAAATGTTTTTAATATAGGCGTGGTGACTGAGAAGGAACAAGGTTATATTGTGCTAATAATTTTATGAACAGTACAGGTGACAATTATCTTTATTATTGGAGTGTAACCATGCTTTAGAAAGTTCTCAAAATAGTTGAAATTAGGTTTTTTTCCTCAAAAGACTACAACTTGTTTTGATTACTTTTTTTTAAGGTTTTTTTTTTTTTTTCCCTGTACAAAATGTATACAGTCATTAAGTATGATGTGTGATTTGGGGGTACAGAGTTCCTTTATTCACTGTCCTCACGCTCTGCAGCTCTTCATTCTTCTTTCCACTTACAGCTACTGTTCATCAGATCATGTATCCTCCTATTTCGAAGTACACATCTAAGCTGTGTAATACTTTTTCTTTACACAAATGAAGCCATAATTATTATTCTGCAATTTTTTTTTTAATTTAACAATATGTCACAAACATGTTTCCATGTTGGAATACAGAGCTTTACCATAGAGTAGTCTCACGTTTCTTGTTTACATTAGTTCGTATTCTGACAGATCACACTAAATGGTGGTTTTATGAGAAGGCCTTCAGGCATGTTGGGCAGCATAGAAGAAATCATCCTGGCATTTCAAGATATTCAACGTTATTTCAGATGAGATAATTCACACATAGTGAAGGAGCTTATATCGTTCACAACTTTTAATATAATGTCACAAAGTAAAAGATGCAGTGACACTGATCATTTAAATGGCTGGTAACTAAAATTTGCAGAAGAGGATTGGATTGTATATATTGATGGGTGTAAGTCTCTATGTTTGGACCATAGCCACACTGGTTAGTTCATCAGGAGAAGTCAAGCTTCCTAAAAGTTGCTGAACTGTTTGGAGAAATCTTTGGGTTGATAAGACCATGTTTTAATCCTCTACTGCTACTGAAAAGAGTGGTTTCCAGTGAAGAGGGGGGGTGTACAAGGGCGTATTGTGTTCCGTAATGGTGTTATACCTTCTGTGAGTTAGCCTAGTCACTACCTGTGAGACAGGGTAGTGTGCTTTACCTTAACTGAACAAATGTTTAAATAATATTGGTTTTCCTTTGAAAGTTCTGGGGATTGATAGAGAGATTTGACTTCTATCATTTTAGTCTCAAAGTTAGACCCTAAATTAGTGACACATTTTATGGTAGAAATACTCTTTTCATTGTGGGCCTAAAAATCTAATTCTGATTTACTTTCCTTACTTTTGAAGAAAAGAATTTTAACTAATCTTAGTCTGAAATGATAGTTCCATAAGCTTATTTCTTTTGTATGATGTTTTTGCAGTTTGAATAACTCTGCCTCCGAATTAGAGAACTCTGCTGTGTTTAAAAAAATTGTCTGGGGGCACCTGGGTGGCTCAGTGGGTTAAAGCCTCTGCCTTCAGCTCGGGTCATGATCCCAGGGTCCTGGGATCCAGCCCCACATTCAGCTCTCTGCTCAGCAGGGAGCCTGCTTCCTCCTCTCTCCCTCTCTCTCTCTCTCTCTCTCTCTGCCTGCCTGTCTGCCTACTTGTGATCTTTGTCAAATAAATAAATAAAATCTTTAAAAAAAAAAATAAAAATAAAAATAAAAATTGTCTGTGTCCCACATTGTTCAGATAAGTTATTCTCTATGAAGGGATTAGAACCTTTGATTACTCTTTATAAGGCTTTCCTTCTCCCTTTCCTTGTGTTTTAGACTATATAAGGCACAATTCTATCCCTTTTTCCCTTCTAATTTTTGATAGTTAATTGTTGTCTTTGTTGGTTCCATTTCCTTTTATTACCATTTCATTCCATTTTGGTTTGGTTTCTTCCCCCTCGACCCCAGTGTAACTATTTTCTCACTGATATTTTTGCTAGACCTAGTAGCTTCTTGATTCTCCTCTTTTTATTAAACTACTTCTCTGTCTTTAAGATCCAAAATAAATATCAATAACTTTTTTAAGTTTTCCTTAATCCTTCTGGACAGAATCATTTGTGTGGCTTCTGTGGTTTTCTTGGCTTCTGTTTTTGAAAAATTTACTTTGCTGTTCAGTCTGTGCCTTAGCTGCTAAGGAGAGCAGAGATTCCTCTTCCTGTTTACTGCTGTGTTTTTGTACTTAGTGTGGCATTTATGATAGAGTACAATGGTTCTTAAGTATTTGTTGATTGATTAAGTCAGTGCTTGCAACATTATATCTGTACCTCTTTTTTTAATGCACTTTTGAATTTTGAATTATTACCTTGTCTTTGCTTCAGAACTTTCTGTAAGCTTTCTAGGAATGGCAGTCATCTTACTTATTTTGTACATAGTAAGATTTAAAAAAAAAAAAAACAAAAAATCTCCTCAGAGTTTATCAGTTGTTAAAATACCTTTTGGTAAAAACAAAATCATGTGTAAAAACAGTCTTATATATAATTCATTGTTTTGAGGAAAACTGAAATTTTAATTTCTAAGAATATAGTAACCAATTATAAAGTAACCGACATATGATTTTACTTTTATTAAATTAAGTCAACCTTCTTTTCCCTTAAGGTGTTAAGAAATTTCAGCAAATTATTGGAAAGAGATTTGAGGAGGGATTTAAATTACATTTTCTACCACTTAGATTGTACTGCTATATATTTTTTTTAATTCTTAGAGACATTTTAAATTTTCTGCACCTGTAGAGAGTTACATTTGGAAATCTCTCTGAAGCCTTACCATGCACATCCTGTCAGTTTTTCCTTCCTGTTCTGTTTGTAGAATTTGAGACCTTGAGTCGTGTTTTATTGTTCTTGGTAGCTCTTTTCATTTTTATGATAAATTCACAATATATTAAACCAAAATGAGTAATCACAGAGTTGAAATGTAGATGATGTTTTTGTTTGAATAATAATGAAATACTCTCTGGATCTACTATTTATCTTCATTTTGCCTTACTATGACTTTCCTAACTTTTTATGTCAGAATTAGCCATGTTAAACAGCATAACTAATATCTTTTTCATTTTCTGTATATATGAGCTGTCTGTAAAGTTACAACATCAAAAGAAGAAACAAGTGGATTTGTTGCTTCATGAATGAGAAATGCATTACCCTTATTGCTGACCTTGCTTTAACTTGGTTACTTGGCAGCTCTGGCTGCCAAACATGTAGTGGCTTCTAGAACAAGCATCTTGGGTTTGTGTCTTACAGTAGAGGAAATAGTAAGAAAATACAAACAGCATGAAAAAGTGTTCTGGAATGTAGGATTGCTGGATCATATAGTAGTTCTATTTTTAATTTTTTAAGGAACCTCCATAACTATTTCAGTGATAGCTGTACCAGTTTACATTCCTACCAACAGTGGCCTAATTTCTTATAACCAATAATAAATCTGTTACATATTAATAAAATGCATGTAATATCTTGATAGGTGCAAATACATCTCATATTTTTATGATTTTTTGGTATTGTACAAAGATGACTTTTAAGCCTTTTATGTTTAACAGTTACATGTTGAATGTTTTAGTTTCACTGGAAACATATTTTGGCTATCAGACAGAGGCTGCTTGGTAAAGAACAGAATGAAATGGAGATCTTTAAGCTGTAAGAACTTTTGGTTGAATAGTTTGTCCTGATTAAAGAACTGCTTATGAGAGTCCTGGGTTATAGTTTCTTTGTGCCATATGATCGTAATTCTGATCTTAAAGGAATGTTATGAAAAGCAATAGTTATCGGCTGCCTGGGTGGCTTAGTTGTTAAGTGTCTGCCTTTGGCTCAGGTCATGATCCCAGGGTCCTGGGATCGAGGCCCACATCGGGCTCCCTGCTCAGCGGGAAGCCTGCTTCTCCCTCTCTCATTCCCCCTGCTTATGTTCCCTCTCTCTTTGTGTCTCTCTCTGTCAAATAAATAAAATCTTAAAAAAAAAAAAAAAAAAGCAATAGTAGTATTCAGTAGTATTGATGGAAGGTCTGTGAGGTTCCAGACCATAGGCTAGTGCTTAGGTTCTAGCAGTGAACAGCTTGCCCTCCCTCCAGCAGTTCCAGCCTACGATATTAAAAAAGTCTTTCAAAACTGTAATAGTTTGGCTTATCCTGACAATGGTTTGTTGCTAAGAGAGTCCGTGGAACTTCACAGTAATCCTTTTTCTGTTAAGTAGAATTCTACTTTGGCAAATTTCTTTGGGACCAAAGTAGCCTCATTATCCTTTGTCTTCCTATGTAATACTCCCATGATGTGGACTGAAAGAGTAGTTTTATACTGAGTTCACTATAAGCCGGGATTCTCTTTTAATGTGTTTATAAGAATTTGAGTGATTAAGTATTAAAAAGTAGTTACTTTTTTTTGACATTTTGTTTTGTCAGATGATCTCTTTGTTTAGAGAATGTGAGTACTGAGAGAATCTTTTCATTTAAACTAAGGTTAGCCCTTTGTGTAATTCCATTTCTGTGTAATTGGGCTGTATTTCACTAATCTGTTAGCATGCCAACAAACATGAATACAGCTCTTTACCACACCTTATGTGTATATTTATGTAGCCATAATAAGCTTCAGATGTGTCTTGACTATTTTCAGTTGCCAAATATTAACAAACATAGACTTAGATTCGCTTCATTGTGTCTTAAGTAGGTTAGATCTCCCATTTGCTGCCTTGTTTTACTCTGGGAAACAATCAGCGGGGGAGGCACAGAAGAGTGGGTACTATTAAGTTTTAGTTCAGATTTGCAGTCTGGTCTGTTTCTGCAGTACTGGTGGCCTTGAGTTTCATTCTTTTGTAGATTGGAGAAAATCATATCTGTTTCATAGGGCTATTCTGAAAATAATGTAATGACAAATGCATGTAAAATGACATAATACATGTAAAATCCCTTACAAAGCATTTAGTAAGCCTTCAATAAATAATAACTTAAAAAAACTTTCACTCCTTTTTCTGTGAAATCAAGTTCCAAGTTTTGTGGTGTTGTACCTTTATTGCTTCACATGATAATTTTTTTTTTTTTTTTTAAGATTTTATTTATTTATTTGACAGAGAGAAATCACAAGTAGATGGAGAGGCAGGCAGAGAAAGAGAGAGAGGGAAGCAGACCCCCTGCTGAGCAGAGAGCCCGATGCGGGACTCGATCCCAGGACCCCGAGATCATGACCTGAGCCAAAGGCAGCGGCTTAACCCACTGAGCCACCCAGGCACCCCGCATGATAATTGTTTTGACACATTTTAGCTCTAATTAGGTGGTGGCCTAAAACAGAATTCTAGGAGTTACCCAAGAGAATTGTTCAAAATTAAAAACCTGTATTGATCAGATTGTAGTGATCTTTCGTACTGGAAGATGACATACATTACTAAAAAATAAATTCCATATTTTTAAGAGCTGGGAAAAATTGTTGACTTTTCTTGTTCTTGTTCTTGTTCTTCTTTTTTTTTTTTAAGATTTTGTTTATTTATTTGACAGATCACAACTAGGCAGAGAGGCAGGCAGAGAGAGAAAGGGAAGCAGGCTCCCACTGAGCAGAGAGCCCCATGCGGGGCTGGATCCCAAGACCCTGAGATCATGACCTGAGCCAAAGGCAGACGCTTAACGCACTGAGCCACCCAGGCGCCCCTGTTGACTTTCACTTTTTTTTAAAAATTTGATTTGATTTTGTTTCAGTGTTCCAAAATTCATTGTTTATGCACCTCACCCAGTGTTCCATGCAATACGTGCCCTCCATAATACCCACCACCAGGCTCACCCAACCCTCTGCCCTTCTCCCCTCCAAAACCCTCAGTTTGTTTTTCAGAGTCCACAGCCCCTCATGGTTTGTCTCCCCAATCCGATTTCCTCCAACTCACTTCTCTCCTATCTCCCAATGTCCTCTGTTATTCTTTATGCTCCACAAGTTAAGCGAAACCATATGATAATTGACTCTCTCTGCTTGACTTATTTCACTCAGCATAATCTCTTCCCGTCTCATTTATGTTGATAAAAAAGTTGGGTATTCATCCTTTCTGATGGAGGCATAATATTACATTGTATATATGAACCAGATCTTTATCTATTCATCTGTTGAAGGGTATCTTGGTTCTTTCCAGAGTTTGGCAATTGCGGCCACTGCTGCTATGAACATTGGGGTACATATGGCCCTTCTTTTCACTACATCTGTATCTTTGGTGTAAATACCCAGTAGTGCAATTGCCAGGTCATAGGGTAGCTCTATTTTTAATTTCTTAAGGAATCTCCACACTGTTCCAAAGTGGCTGCCCCAACTTGCATTCCCACCAACAGTGTAAGAAGGTTCCCCTTTCCCCACATCCTCTCCAGCTCTTCTTGTTTACTGTCTTGTTAATTTTGGTCATTCTAATTGGTGTAAGGTGGTATCTCAATGTGATTTTGATTTTAATCTCTGATGGCTAATGATGATGAACATTTTTTCATGTGTCTGTTAGCCATTTGTTTGTCTTCTTTGGGGAAGTGTCTGTTCATGTCTTCTGCCCATTTTTTGACATGATAATATGTTTTGTGTGTGTTAAGTTTGAGGAGTTCTTTATAGATCTTGGATATCAGCCCTTTGTAGTGTCATTTGCGAATATCTTCTCCCATTCTGTGGGTTGCCTCTTTGTTTTTTTGACCGTTTCCTTTGCTGTGGAGAAACTTTTGATTTTGATGAAGTCCCGAAAGTTCATTTTTGGTTTTGTTTCCTTTGCCTTTGGAGACATGTCTTGAAAGAAGTTGCTGTGGCTAATGTCGAAGAGGTTACTGCCTATGTTCTCCTCTAGGATTTTGATAGATTCCTGCTTTATGTTGAGATGTTTCATCCATTTTGAGTTTTTCTTTGTGTATGGTTTAAGAGAATGGTCAAGTTTCATTTGTTTATACATTGCTGTCCAATTTTTATTAAAGCACCATTTATTAAAGAGACTTTTTTCAAAACACTGTATATTTTTTCCTGTTTTGTCAAAGATTATTTGACCATAGAGTTGTGGGTCCATATCTGGGCTCTGTTCTCTGTTCCACTGGTCTATGTGTCTGCTTTTATGCCAGTACTATGCTGTCTTGGTGATCACAGCTTTGTAGTAAAGCTTGAAATTAGGCAATGTCATGCCCCCAGTTTTGTTTTTCCTTTTCAACATTTCCTTAGCAATTCGGGGTCCCTTCTGGTTCCACACAAATTTTAGGATTTTCAAAGAGCTCTTTGAAAAATGCCAGTGGAATTTTGATTGGGATGGCATTGAAAATATAGATTGCTTTAGGCAGTATAGACATTGTAACAATGTTTACTCTTCCAATTCCATGAGCATGGAATGCTCTTCCATCTTTTTGCATCTTCTTCAATTTCTTCAGGGAGTGTTCTTTAGTTCCCCAAGTATAGATCCTTTACCTCTTTGGTTAGTTTTATTCCCAGGTATCTTACGATTCTTGGTGCTATAGTCAATTGAATCGATTCTCTAATTTCCCTTTCTATATTTTCATTGTTAGTGTATAAGAAAGCAACTGATTTTTGTACATTGATTTTGTATCCTGCCACATTATTGAATTGCTGTAGGAGTTCTGGTAGTTTGGGGGGACTTTTATTCTTAAACCAATTTATTTGTTGTACAACATTTATTTAAGTGTTCCTTAGTAATATTTTCTCTTGCTCCTGATTTATTCATTACTTGTTTTTAGACCTCTTAAAAGTTCATATTTAGCAAGTGATTTACTTTAATGAGTAAATTATATAGGCAGTTGCTTTAATATGATGTTTTTTCTTTCAGTACTTTGGTCATTTAAAAGTTTGATAAAACTTTCATTTGTCTAATGTTTATGTAATATATGTAATATAATGAAAGGTATGTAGGATGTATATAATTTATAAACATTTAAGAGCCTTCTCTGTGTTAGCCAGTATGTTAGGTACATAGGAAACGGCTGTGAAGGAGGTACACATGATCCCTGCCCTTCTTAGGCTCATCACCTAGGAGAGCTGTCACACTCATTAAATGTTGAATGAGAATGTAGTTGGATAAGGAATGGTGCAGAGTGCTGTTGGGGTAATACAAAAGAAGACTTCGCCCAGTCTGGAAGGGACAAACTAACAACAAAAGCGAGGAGGACAGGAAAAGCATCCTTCCAGACAGGAAAACAACGTGTGTGAAAGGTTTAAGGTGGGAAAGATCACGGTGGGTTCCAGAAACTGAAAGTTCAGTGTTGATCATGGAGAGCTGAAAGAGCACAGGCAGGGGGCTGGAGGGACCTAAAGTGAAGTTGGTAGGGTAGGTAAAGGCCATTATTTTGATGGGCCTTTTAGGTTTCTTTATATTGCTTTTAGATTGTGGACATTATCTTGAGGACAAAAAGGAGTCAACAGATGGTTTTAAGCAGGGAGTTAACAAGAGTATGGAAGACTTTTGAGTTAGACGGATCTTAGAATTTCAGTGTTCTGGGAGCTTGGACTAGAATGGTATCAGGGAGAGAAAGAAAAGGGTTGATAGGAGAGATTTAAGAGAGAAAATTGCAATACTTGTGCTTGGATGTTTGTAGCAGGGCATAGAGAGGGAAAAAATTATTTCAACAATGACTCTTGGTTTCAGGTTTGAGGCATTGTTAGGATGGAGATCTTGTTACTAAGATACAGAATTGTGGAGGAGGAGTTGATCATGAGTTCACTATTGCAGAGGATGAGTTGAGGTATATTCTTTTCCCTATTATTTTATATCCATTTGAAATCTTGTCAAATGTTTTGATAGCTTGAGATAGAATAGAAAGTCTCATAGGCTTCACTTGGGCCTTTCTTTAATTATACTTTGCTCTTTTTTGTCCCACTTCAAATACCTTAGGTTTTGTAGTAGTAGTTCTAGTAGTAGCTGTAGCTCACTGTTTGGTAATTCTCAATGAGGTAGGTTGAGAAACAATAGAAAGGCAAATAGAGCTGTGCATCTAAAAGGTAGGAGGATGGGATAGAGGATATATATTGGTAGAGGAAGGTAAAAACAAAAAAAGGAAATCAGAATATCAAAAAATGTCACTTATTCATTGTCAGGGCCATTCTAAAAAAGACTCAGAAGTTAATACTTTATGTGTTCTTCTGTTAAGTGTTAGTGTCCATAATATGTCGTCATTTATTTGCAGACTGTAGTCTCCCAACTAGCAGCATCAGCATCAAGTAGCAGTTTTTAAAATACAGATTCTTGGGCTCCACCCCAAATATACTCAGGGGTGTCAGCAATCTATTTTAACAAACCCTCCTGTTAACTAATTTTGGGGTACCTTTGATCTAAACAGAGAGTCAGATAATAAATATTTTAGACATTGCAGACTATAGATCTCTGGTGCAGCTGTTAGGCTCTGCTTCTTGTATTGAGAGAGCAGTCCTAGATAGCACGTAAACAAATGGGCATTGGTTGTGTTCCAATAAAACTTTATTTTCACATTTGGCCCAAGGGCTATAATTTGCAAATTCTGGTGTAGACTCTAGATTAAATGGTAGTTGTTACCAGGATAAATGATGACAAATTAATGAAAATATAGGCGTCGGAGGTCAATTCAAATAGTTTCAAGTACTGGTCCTTTTTCTTCCAAGTTTTTATTGTTGATTTTTTTTTTCTTCATCTTTTTGTCATGCTGTTTTTTTCCACAGGGAAATAATTCATCTTTGTTTAGTACAGAACATATATTCTCATTGCTAAAACTTCCAAACATCACAAAAAATCAATAGAACAGGAAATGTTCACATTCCTACCTCTCCTTGCCCCAAGAGAAAATTGCTATCACAGTTTCAGTGACTATTTTTCTGGGTTTTTTTTCTTTAACATTTGTTTCACCATCAATTTAAAACCGATACAGTATGTTTTTCTTAAATACTTAAAAATGTTTGGGCGCCTGGGTGGCTCAGTGGGTTAAGCCTCTGCCTTTGGCCCAGGTCATGATCTCAGGTTCCTGGGATCGAGCCCCACATTGGGCTTTCTGCTCGGCAAGGGAGCCTGCTTCTCCCTCTCTCTCTGCTTGCCTCTCTGCCTACTTGTGATCTCTCTCTGTCAAATAAATAAATAAAATCTTTAAAAAAAAAAAAAATCTTAAAAAAAAATACTTAAGATGTTTACTTTATATGTGATTTGTCACATTATGAAATTATAAAATTAATTTCAAATATATAAAATTGCAACTCAGTTTCCTCTTTTTTTTTTTGCAGGTTGTTTTGGAAACAGAAATAACAAATAAGTCTGCTTTGAAACTTTATGAAAATCTTGGTTTTGTTCGAGATAAGAGGCTGTTCAGATACTATTTAAATGGAGTTGATGCACTGCGACTTAAATTGTGGCTGCGTTGAGAAACTGACATCAAGGAACAACTTTCCAACCACACAGAATCGACCTTTGCATGCAATGCAATTTGTACAGAATTGCTTTGCAGGTGGATTTAGTAATTTCCATGCAGCTCTTATCTGTCAGTGTCTCATTGAGTGTCGCACAATATTTGTTGCACTTTGGCATGGCGCATTTGTTCTGAATTAAAAGAGATTGTTTTAAACTTAAAGAGTTCTTTTGGTACCAGCAAGATGTGCCAGTTGATAGCCAAGATTTGTTTGTTTATTTGCAAAGTCTGCTGACAATGTCATTTACACAGTGATCATTTTGTCACAGAACCAGTAAGTGGAACATGATTTTTGTTCCTTAAAAAAGCCAATGTAAGATTGTAAAAATCTAAGTATACTAACATTTCACATGAAACCTGCCATAGTTTTCTGAAGGGGGTGGGGGAAAAGCTTCAATTTTAGGTTTTATTTTTTCAATATTAAATTTTCCATTCTTGAATATTGGTACCTCAGTGATTAGTGAATGAAAAAAATGTTATGTAGGGTTGGGTGTGTCTTACAATGAGTAAAGATAACAATTAAATTGCGTCTGCCAGTGCCTGTGTAGATAAGTATATTTGTCTTCATCTCTAGTTTTTGAATGCATGCTATCTTTTCCTTTTCTTTAAGGCCTTTGCAAGCAAACTTTTGTTTTTATTTAAATTCTAAATTTGATAATAAATTATTTCAGATTTTTATAATTTGGATACTTTTTTCCAGGTGAGTGACAGAGTGGTTTACTGTAAAGTCCCTTTTTTCCTTACAGTAAGAAGTTGAATCTACTTGGAAAATCTTTGAGAAATGACTCAAAAGGGATGAGAAAAGTTGATGGAGCCGGGAATTGCTGGGTTTTTGGATGCACTTTTTTTTTTTTTTTTGAGAGTGAGGGAATTTTTGGAAAAGAATAGAAAATTAATGTAAATTGGTATGATTTTATTTAATCAAAATTATCACTAAGCTGTGAAGAACAGCTTTTACAAAGCAGTTGGAACTTTTTTTCCCACTTGATTTGGATTTCACATTGCTTCTGTTTCTTAATATGCTTAACTTTGGTTCTTGGTCTTGGAAATAAATTTCAAGGTGCATTGTATCCATTTTAAACCGATTTTCTTTTCTTTTCACTTATTTGAGCAAATTCTTGGGGAAGCTTTGCTTAGTTCTCAGAAAACCAAAAGGGAAAATTGTAAAAAAAAATTTTTGGAATGAGTCCTATGGGTTTTCGTTAATAGTTATCACCATGTTCATTTACATTGTATTTTGGCCGATCTGTTCAGTGTAACAAATTTTGAAGTTAATTGCTTTCAGTTGAGTCAGGAAATATGTGATGGATAATTTAACTGGAAAACCTAGGTACCCATTTAAAAAAAAAAAAAAAGATGGATGCTCTGTGAAAAATGTTTTGTAGGATTCTGTGTTGTTGTTTCTTCAATTTGGATATGCTTTACTTCTGCTCTAGGATTTGGTTTGAATTTTATTTTATGGCTATAATTACTGTATTTTTTAAAAACCCTACCTCCATTAACAGTTGGTAAAAGCCCCCTTTCAGGAAAGTTTGTTGCCTTTTTTATTTTATTTTTTTTTTTTTAAAGGAAAGCTGCTCCTTGCTCAGTGTAGTGTCTTGAAAGTGAACATGGTATTAAATACTTTCAAAATAGTGGTACACCGATTTGGTAAAAATAAAATCTTCCTGCTGGTGGGATCATTTATCCTTCTTTTTAAAGACAAATATTTCTTTCCATTTTATGTTGCTCTTGAAAGTTTAATGGGCAGAGTACTGATTACATTTAAAATGTGATGATCACACAATACACAGCTTTCCAGCTGACGATTTTGAGTATGTCTTTGCTCAAATGTCATTTGAGCTCTAGCCTTTAGAGTAATGCCAGTCATAGTGATGCTTCTGTTATTTTTAATATGGAGGGAACTGAGCTAAAAGAGTTATCAAATTTTATCTCACCACTTTATGTTTTACGTGGTGATTCATGAGTAATGATAGTTGATGAACATACAGTTGATTGACTCACTAATGGGGACAGTTCTAAAATAGATACATGCTAGATTTTCATTTCAGCCATTGTGTCTTTGGCACATTGTCAGTGAAACCATCTCTGCTGACCTTTTCCCCTAGAATTGACCATGTTTTGCTGCACTGCCTGGGTGTTTGTAAACATGACCTTAACATGTGGCTAAAAAGTCAGATCGTTGCTGTATTATTCAGTTGGTGTATGTTGAATATAAATGTCTTCCTTATGTCTTTCTTTGGTTATGCAAAAATGGTTTACTTAAGTGGACTAAAATTTTAATGTCTAGCATGATAACCCAGCATCAAAACTAAGTCTCCGTTCCAGTTGCAGTAGCATCATACATTGATTTACTTCTTGGTAGTGGGCTTTCATTTTTCTTATATAATCTTAAAACAATCCCATTTAAATCGATAGTGTGAGTTCACTTGGCTAAAGCTGAGCAAAATTGGTGCAACTTTCTTTTAACGGGGTGCTGCCTCTTTAAGACTGACTGTACTATCCACTGACACTGGTTTGGCAGTTGGTACTGCTGAACATTTTTATACATGCTACCATGAAGCTATATATGTTAGTATTGAAGAAGCTAACGGGTATACTATACTATCATTTTTGATGTGTGGGCTGATTGTAATTTCCCTTATATTAGGATGAAATTACTCGAGAAGTCCACAGATCAGAAACCAGACAGTAGTTTTTGAAGTTGAAGCCAGCAAAATTTAAAAAAAGAAAAAATTACTATTGAAAAATTGGTTTTAATATTTTCTGCCTCTTCCCCAAATTACCCTCCCTACTTGCTCGACAAATCTATGTAAAGAAGTTTGTTTGTCACATGTTTTAATTTTACCTTGCCCTGTGTTATGGTATTGGCTGACATGTATAAGACTGGATGTGTATATTTATTATGGTGTCTAAAAATCATGAAGTTCATCACTTTCCAGGAGCATAGATAAAAGCAAATTGGTAGTGCATCAGAGTTACTTTTTAGTGCACCATGACATCACTAAAATGAGTGCTATAATGTTACAGGGCTTTCAGGTTTGTAAAAACATAACCATAAATTATATTGACGTCAGATATGAGTTGAGTATCTATAAAATATCACGTGTATCTCAAAATATTGGACTGCTGTTTGATGACTGGATATTGCTGCATAATTTTCTTCTATTGTCCCATATCCTTTTGGAGAGAGAGATTTAATGGGATTTGAAATGTGCAAGCTGTCTAAATAAGATGCAGTCAAATAAAGTTGGTTAAGTTGTGTTTGCATTTTTCTTTTAGATACAGCTGTGTGCATTTTATGATTGAGTTGTTCTGCTTTTACCTACTAAGAAAAAAAAACCCAACCAATCCATTCAGTTCCCCACTTCCTGCCTCCGATCCAAGAACTATTTGGAAGAAGTAATATATAATTATTATCTGCTTTGTGTTCTGACAAAGTAAATTCAAAAATAACATGAGTTTGATTTTCCTAAAAGTATTCAGTCAACTCAGATATCAGATATCAATACAAATGAGAGCATTTTTTTTTGCATGTGTAAAACCAAAACTTGTTTTTTTGTCCTTGTCCCATAGCAATTTATTCCTAAGACCATCATTCTTTTAATTTACTACCTTTTTGTTTGTATTTAAGTAATGTTTTTAACCCCCTTGTTAAGACACCAAAGTAAAAGTAAAGTAGAGCAATATTTGGCCTATTTACCTTATTCTTGTGAGAAACTTTAAATGGTAGTTATGTATGCTTTTATATTTAAAGATTTATGGGATGTTAGTGGAAGAAAGAGATGTTTTAAATATGAGTACTAAATTACTTTCATCATCCATGCAGTATTCACTTTGTTGAATACTTTGTTCTTTTATGGTTAGTAAAAATGTCTGAGTTCATGTTTTACTTGAATCTTACGTGGACCTCCTGAATAACTCATAAATTGTCTAAATAATGATCAGAAATTTGATAGCATCCTTTGACACCTATGAACAGAGATCACTATTAATCTGTAGCCCAGAGATACAGTGATATTTTTAAACAACTTTGAATAAAAAAATTTCATGAGATACAGCACATTGCACTTTCTTCAGATCAGTGCTGTCCAGTAGCACTTTTTACAATAATAAAAATATTCTTTGTGTGCTCCAATATGGTAGCCACTAGTCACATGTAGCTAGTGAGCCCTTGAAGAGTAGCTAGTATGATTGAAGAACTGAATTTTTAATTTTAATTGAAATTTAAGTAGTCACATGTGGTTAATGGCTACTGTATTGGACAGCATAGCTTTAGAGAATATTTAAGTAGTAGTAACCAAGGAAAGCATTTCTTCAATAGGGTTTTTAAGACTACTAATTTGTTGAAATAAATGGCAGCATCATGATTAAAAAATGATCTGAGCAACGGAACAGCCGCACTGTTTATGTTGACTGTTGCATCCATACAGAATTTGGCACCACCTCTCTCCCACCCCCGTTGTGATGTAGGCCTTCAGAGAAGAGCAGCCCTTTCCGTTTTTGTTTGGAAGTCTTTGGTTTGCAGAGATGTACAGATTCCAGTGCCAATAATTCGTTTCTGATGAGACTGTCATGTCTTTTTAGTGTTCAAATATTTTACGTAGCTAAACCTAGTAATCTTATTGTAGATGAATTTGAAGTAATTTCACCTCTAAATAAGATTGGTCATTTCTCATTTTACCAGTGGTCAAACTGCAACATGGAAGTATATCATATTTATACTTTGTTTAATTCTGGGAGACCATTCATGCTGATGCAAAGACAAGTGTGTTGTTTCTGAGAGAACAAGATTTTGCTGTGTTCTCTGGCCATGACGTGTGTCACCCTTGATTCCAGCTGGTCGTGTAGTTTGTGTTAATTCCTCAAAAGGGCAGGAGTGGGGTTGGAAAACACCTGGCCAAGGGGAGTGCCAGGCTTGGTACAATTTGTTCCCACTGCTGGGGAAAGAGCTTAAAGCCTGTTTGTTTGATAGCTATCAGTGTTTAATCATCATATGAAAAGACTTAGGGATAACAAAGACCACCAAAGTGCCAAATCTAATACTATTTAAAAAAAATGTAAACAATGGAGGGGTTATAATGTAAGGGTTTTATAATGCTAAGAAATAAGCTCATTTTTAGTTATGGATTTTCATTACTACCTCTTTGCTGTATAAATATATCTCAGTTTTTTAATACCTCAATTTCCTGAGAATCTGTATGTATGTTTTTGTAAATAAAAGAATTTACCATATGCTAGGGGAAGGACCTGGCTTTTAAAGAAATTGTATAAAGACCTTTGTTACTGGATTTGTTAACAGTGAATCAATTTGAAACTTCTTTAAAACATTTTATAGCCTTTTCTGGTCCCTTGACTGAGGTGTTTTTGTTTTGTTTTGTTTTTTTCCTTTTTTAGTAAACATGATCTTATTTAGTGAGACCTATGTTCAGGAAGTGTGTACCCTCATTTGTTAATTTACAACTGCAAAGATTTGTATGTCTCCTATGTTTTCCTTTCATGCCAAAGAAATACTCTTTTTTAAAAGCCAGCAGGTTGCACGAACTGAAAACTGCCCCCCCCCCCTGCTTATACAGGCAATCTTAAGTTTTATTTCCTGGGATTTAGATAGTTTCCAGAAGAAAATACCCAATTTTTTAGTTAAAGCTAGTGATAATAATTCGTGAAAGTAACATGGTTTTAGAAATGCATTAGTTCCATTAAGGAAGTAATGACAGTTTTAAGGAACTGTGTTGCATTCAATCCACAATTGCATGAACCTTTTAAAAGTGAATACAAGATATAATCACTAAATTTTGTGTGTGTATGTGAACTACTCAGGATTCAATGGCCTAACATGTAGGAGATTGATCGCTGTTATCTTTAGGGCCAGATTTCCCATGATTGCACACGGCTATTGATCCTATTTTTAAGGGGGTCAAACCTGCTGCCTTAAAGCTAAACCTGCTGCCTTTAAACTTTGCTATCCCCCTCCCTCCAACTGTGGCTGTAAACAGTGACTCTGCATAGTCAGCTAGCATTATACTTGATTCCATTGTGAATGCAAATAAAATTTGTTAAGTCCATCAAGTATTAACTAGGTAAATGTAAACTGATTTCAACCTTGTCTTTGGCCAAGTCTACTTGATAGCTTACGATAATTTGGAAATGAAGTACATCGATATGAATATGAACATTGTGTTTGAGTCATTGTGAGAATAATTATTCATATTTGGAACTGATAATGAACATTTAAAGTGTTTATTTCCATCCTATGGGGCAAATTTCTTAATTTCTCAGAGCCTTTAGTGATTACTACCAGAAAAGCGTATTCTGAAGAATGAGAAAATTTATGTAAATTACCTTAATTCCTAGTAGCTTAGTGTGCAGTAAAGAATAAATGATAATTTATTATTGGTATTTAATGTTGGCATATCACTAATATACATACCATATTAATATATAGTAATTTTGTATTTTGGCATTGGGTTTTGTAGTACCATTTAAACAGTGAAGGTCATCTAAATTTTATGAGATCTTCTGAGAGTAGCCCAAACTGTAGCAAGTAAAGAAAAAAAAAAAAAAGTTGTACCTTTTTATTATAGAGACTATTAAAATAAGTAGATTATAATCTCGTTGTGTAATTAACTAGGTCCAACCCCCATGACCAGTCTGGCCCTGTCCATTCCCTACCATCTCTTCTCACATTTTTTGGGGGGAGGGGGGAACAAATCCCAGAGATTGTATCTTATATCTTACCTATAAATATTTCAGTACTTATCTCAAATGGTAAGGTCTCATTTTAAATAAAACCACAATACCATTATACACACACAGTAATCCTTAATAATCATATAACCAGTATGAATTCTCCAGTTTCTAGGAAGTTGTTTTAAATAGCAGTATTGAGGTATGTAAAAAGTGGAGAATAAATATAAGGAGGAGGCTACTTTTGCAAAGAGGATGAAAGATTTCTGTTACGAGGACAATAGACCCCTAAGTAGGTAAATTTGGAGGTACAGACAAGCGACTAAGGGGAGGAAAGTGGGAAAGCAGGGTAATGTTGAAAGCAGGGGCTGTTTCTTGCTTCCTCACTACCTACTGTTTTCCTATGGGCATAGTAAGATGAAGATGATTATTGGGGTAAAAAAGTGGAATTGATAAATCTTGTGAAATTGCTAACAGTGACAAAAGAATGACTCTTAGGAGAAGGGGTTGGGCTTTTGAAATATAATCAACAAACCAAGGCAGAAAAGGGTGAGCAGGAAAGAAAATGGGTGGTTAAGCGTCCTGGGATCGAGTCCCACATCGGGCTCCTTGTTCGGTAGGGAGCCTGCTTCTCCATCTGCCTCTGCCTGCCATTCTGTCTGCCTGTGCTCGCTCCCTCTCCCTCTCTCTCTCTCTAATGAATAAATAAAATCTTTAAAAAAAAATATATATATATATATATTAAAAAGAAAATGGGTGGTTAGAAAAAAAGTGGTAAAATGGGCACAAAATTTTAATAAAGATGGTTCAGCAAGTGAATGCAGGGTTTTTGTATTTTTTTTGCTTTTGGAAGAAGATGAGATGGGGAAAGGATAAGGAATCACCTTAAAATCAAACATCCCAATACTGTAGTCAAAAGGGATCAGTAGAGAAGTAATTCAGGATAAATTTATCAGAGCCATTATCAGAATTTATAAGGAAATCAAACTACATGGCTAAAGTTGCCAGAAATGCATCAAATTAGGCGACTTTTTGAGTTTTTTGTACTGCTGCTTACACTAAATGCAAATAGAGTGTGAATTACACACACTCATCTCAAACCAGTGAGCCCAATTTTATTTTTAAAAGAGTACCTGAATAGAGAGAACACCTGTGTGTATTTGCACAGTCTACTATGTGTGGTCTGGCCTAATAAATGCTTGGAGCTGCTGGGGTGTGAGCCCCTCATCTTGAGCTGGAGAGACCTCTGATTAATGTTCTCTCTCCACGGCCAAGAGGACGGAGGACTAACAGCTGTAGTAAGTCAGATATAGCCAGGCTGCCTTTTTACAGTTTTCAGAGCAGCTCCACTGACTTTTACTCAATCTTTCAAAAGGTCTTTTGAGATGGAAAGATAAAACTGATACTCAAAGTGCTTCAATGACACCTCTGTTGGAGGTCATGCAGCAGTGATGAGATCTGAACCCAGGCCTCATGAGTCTCATCTATCTTGTGTGGTCTTCCCACCACACTCCATGTTGGATGAAACCCAAAGATGACAGAGTCCAGTATGTTTAATTCTGGCAGATAAAATTAAAATTTTAATGAATTCTAAATTATTTAAATTCAGCTATTGGATTCAGCTTAAGCTTTCAATGTTCTCTTAAACTGTTTAATAGGTCCAATTTGTAAAAATCCATTGAAGGATTTAGGATCAAGTGATTTTTTTTTAATCAAGTGATTCTTAATATCTCATTGGTTTCTAATAATCAGGTCTATAGTATCTCTAAAGAGGACTGAAATTTGTTTATTTTTTAAAATAAAGTTACCATATGCATCATCTCATTCTTTGAAGGTTGAAATGAATACTCAGAGTTAATTTTAAATTTTCCAAATGCTGTGCCTTAGCCTGTATGTAAGTCTCTTGCCATATTTCCAGTAAACTTTTACTTGTCAAATTTCAAATAAGCCCATGGAAATACTTTTTTTAAGGGAAAGAATGAAGTTCATAGACAAACTACCTTAATTATTCATCAAGTTGGAAGTCTAAAATATATAAAAAACATTAAAAACACCTCACAAAATCAGGGTCATACGTTCTCTTTATAGTACTAAGCCTACATTAGTGCAAACATTAGGAAATTATTTTATATATATATATGTGTGTGTGTGTGTGTATGTGTATATTTTTTTTTTTTTTAAAGATTTTATTTATTTATCAGAGAGAGAGAGGGGGAGAGAGCGAACACAGGCAGACAGAATGGCAGGCAGAGGCAGAGGGAGAAGCAGGCTCCCTGGTGAGCAAGGAGCCCGATGTGGGACTCGATCCCAGGACGCTGGGATCATGACCTGAGCCGAAGGCAGCTGCTTAACCAACTGAGCCACCCAGGCGTCCCTATGTGTATATTTTTTAAATAGACTCTTTTCCTGGTGGTAAAATCTTGCTTGAATTAGAGTATCAACTGCTGGTTATATGATGTGAAGTGATTGGTTTTGCCTAATAAAGTTGCCTTCAAATACAGAAGTATGCTAATTAATAGGCAAGATCGGACACTGGTCAGGTCTGGGATGTCAACTGTAGGATGGAAGAACTTTGTCATCTCCCTACTCATAGAAAACGGGATGATCAATATTTGCCTTTCAGGTTGGTGATGTAGGTTCCACTGGAGTGGAGCTCTAGGACAGTAGGGAAATTTATTCATGGCTGTATGTTTTCACTGCCTAGAACAGTGCCCTGGAACGTAATAGGGATAAAATAAATGTTTATTACATGCGTGTATCAATGGATGCAGATTGCTCTTTAAGGTTTACAACAGAAAGCTTTCACACTTAAAATCATCCGAGGTATCAAAGGTGTTAACTGGCTAGCCAGTCAGTCTTTTATTTATTTCCCTCCCCCTTCCTGCATTCTTCATGGGAGGTATACATCCTCTGCTGACATTCTTTACCTTTATATCAAAAGCATGAGAAATGATGTCCTGCTATTAGGCACTAGTGCTCTTATGTTATCTATAAAGCAAGGACCAAGGACCAGGTCTCAAGGACCTGTGCTGGGCCAGGTACCATGCTAGGCACTAAGAAGACAGAGCCAGTGGAAAGGCTCCTGAGAGGTTCACAGGGCCAGCCTGCCCTGTGGGATATGCAGATGTGACCACCGAGTTACTATGACTACAGAGATGTTGACAAGGTAAAAACTCTGGAAACCCAGTAAGATCCCAGATATTTTCTTTCTGAATTATTTTCCTCCACTTTTTAAGAGAGAAAGGCCCACCGTATTGTGAACAGTAAGATTTTTTTTAGTATGTCAGACATTCAAATCCTCAGACACATAAGTCCAATTACAAAACCTCTGAATCATAAATTGTACCTAAGAATTTGAACAAGAAAATTTTATGGAAATTGAGATATCTTATTTATATATTCTATCCCAAATGAAATAACTTTCCATAAACCTTATGCAGTTGGACACTTACCTTTTTTTGTTATGGTTATTCACTTGTAACTTCAGTTATGAGGAATAACTCAAGTACTTTCAAAACTAACAATGTTTTTAAAACTTACAGTCCATGTTCAAGTTTGTCTAACCTGTAAGCTAAACTTTGCCATTCCTTGGCCACCTGATATTGCACTGATAACGTCTGTCTCCCTCAACCAAAGAACTGTGTCAAATCAGCTCTCCACTCCACTTGCTGGGGAAGCCAAGAACAGGAACATACACTTTCCAGCAAAAGCAAGGAGAATCAAGGCCAAAAAACAGGGTCATTTTTATATATAGAAAAATAGATGGAAGCAAAAGGGATCCAGCCAGCTGGGGCCAACAGTCCGGTTATTTACATAGGCAGGAGAAGGGGAGAGAATATTAGCAGAGATTTTGTGGATTGAAGTAGAGGATTCTGAGTCTTAATACAGAATGATTTTACTTTTTACAAAAAGACATTTAGAAATATTGCAAAGATATTTTTTTCCCAAATGAATGTCAGCAAAATTCATTACATCTACTTTGAAAGGTAGGCAGCCTTTTTGCTTAGTTTCCCTTGACCGGGGGAAAATATGATTGACCTCTGTGTGTGTGTGTGTGTGTGTGTGTGTGTGTGTGTGTGTGTGTGTGTGTGTGTGTACCATATATATTTTTTAATTTTTTTATTTATTTGACAGAGAAAACACAAGCAGGGGGAGAAGCAGAGGGAGAGGGAGAAGCAGACTCCCCACCAACCAGGTAGCCCAATGGGTGCTCCAACTCAGGACCTGAGAACATGACAGAGGCTTAACCCACTGAGCCACCCAGGTACTCGTCAATCTTATTTTTGACTTGGTTAGGAAGTACTGAATTCTCTTTTGAATGGTCACATACCTGTTTGTGTGAGCCTCACAGTTGTTGTTTTTCCCTAACCCCTCAGGGATTTACTTAAATTAACTACCAGCTTATGTATTTGGATACCCAGGTAGAGGGATACTTGGGAAGTAATTTTAATCCTTTCAGTCCCAAGTCTGAGCATGGACCATGAATCCTCATTGGGCAGGCACTGGGAAATCATGCAGCAGCACAAACACCAAAGGAGTGGTGGATTGTTGCGGGCATTAGAAGAGATGTTTCAGTTCCCAACTAGAACACATCATTTAGTTATCCGACCTTCACTGAGCATGTATACTATGTGCTAGACATTGCACCTGGCACCGTAGAAGAAAACCTCCACTCCTTTCACCTCAAATAGTCTGTCAGGTCCAAGCCGGCAGACGTCTAAGGAAGGGAAGACAAAGTGCTAATGCGAGGCCTGTGGTCCTGGGGCTATTTGTATTCTCCCAGCGGACAGTCCCTAGATTCTAACGGGAAACCTGAGAACACTTGAAGCTGTCAGATGTGTGGCGAATCAGAGCTCTGCAAGGCAAATTTTGAAAGATTAACTAGGAAAGGAGCGAGAAGACCTCTTCCCCATCAGCAGTTTCAAACCGGGCATTATATGTATATCAAAACACCCAGTGTTACACCTTAAATATATATAATTTTTGTCAGTCATACCTCAGTAAAGCTGTGTGTGTGTGTGTGTGTGTGTGTGTGTGTGTGTGAGAGAGAGAGAGAGAGAGAGAGATTCCCAGCCCTGCTTTCCACATCTCAGTCTTCACCATACTTGTCTCCCAGCTGATGATGGAGAGATCCACACTGGACGATATGAATTCTTGCATACGAGAAATTTCTAACAGGCTTCATGCTTCCGCTATACTACCCTCAGATGTGCTATGGTGTTGCAGTGGCATTCTAGGTAAAATTAAATAATTGTAAAAGAAGAGGGGATAGGCAGCAATAAATTTAATCTAGAATATTTACAAATAATATATATCACATCCATAGCTACTTGTGACTTATTTCTGATAGTAGTTAACACGTATATATTTAAAATTGTTCTTTCTCATAGAGTTAATGGCATCTTTATAATGATGTCACTTGTGCTCAGTGTGATTCTGATATTCTTTCTTGAATGGAAGAAAACTGAGGAGGGTTCCTCCAGGAGAAGTGTAAGGAGATGTGTCACATTTTAAATATCATCCGTAGTGTACAGGAATAGAAAAAAAGCTTGAGAACTGCTAGGACAGAACTAGGAGTTGGGGATCATAATTTTCTTTCAGTTTTCTCCTAGCTCTTGGATGCTCCCATTTTATTTTAGTAGCTGCTGTTCAGGAGAAGCTGTTTGACATATGTAACACTCAGCTGAGGAAGAGAGAATGCTGAGTCAAGAGTCTCTAACTAAGAATATAGAGGAAAATGGGGTGTCTGGGTGGCTCAGTCATTAAGCATCTGCCTTTGGCTCAGGCCATGATCCTAGTAGGATCAAGCCCCACATTAGGGTCCCTCCTCAGGGGGAAGCCTGCTTCTCTCTCTGCCACTCCCTACTGCTTGTATTCCCTCTCTCACTATTCTCTCTCTGTCAAATAAATTAATAAAATCTTTTAAAAACCCACAAAACCCAAATCGTCCAACAAGCAAAGAAACAGAAAAGAACACAGAGAAAAATGAATTTAAAATGGTGATAAGTATTTTTCAGTATCTCTTATAAACAACCTCTTCTGCCTGCCTTTTAACCAAAGCCAGCTAAAGATAGCTAAACACTTGCCAGTTGGCCATGGCAATGAGGCAACCAGAGGCACTGGCAGTACTGGAGTTAGCTCTGACCTAAGGTAACTCTTATTTGCTGAGCACTTCCCTTCTCTTTTGGGTTTGAGTTGAGACGGTTACCTTAAATTGGTTTTCACCTGCGCAACTCAGGACCTCTCTTCACCGAGATGGTATATTTGGCATAGAATCTTGACCCTGAGTTATTACTATAAGCTGGAGTCTAGAGCAAACCAGAGAATGTGGAGGCATAGCACACAGCATCTTGTCTTGTGGTTAATTGTATGGGCTTTGATATTAGAAAGCCTGGGTTCAAACCCAGATGCAGCTGCTTATCAACTCTGTGACCTGGAGGCTTTAATCACTCAGAGCATCTGGTTTCCTTTTCTGCAACATGAAGAGAATAATGATAGTCCTCATTTCACAGGGAAATAGGCAGGCTCAAATAAAACAACGTAGGTAACATATTTGGCAGGGGGCCTGCCACAGAATAAGTATTTGATACATGCGACTAGCTTGTATTATTATTAGTGGAAAATATCAGGACTTGAATTTAGCAAAATAAAAAAGCAAGTACTTAATTGTTTTAGCAGTAAAGATCTGAACGTTATGTGAGTTGAACTGGGGCAAGAGAATTGAACTGTGGACACAAGGGCCATCTTTGCAAGGGGGATGTAACCTTCAGAGCCTTCAGCTACCGGGTTATCCTATACTCAGCCAAAATCTGTCTTCTGACGGGAAGTGCTGTGTTTCTTAAGGCAGAGCTCTGAACATCCTAGACAATATCTCCTTCCACCTGGATTAAGTTACTAATGTTCCTTATAGGGCTCTCCTCCTCAAGGATAGATGTGTACTACTCACTTATTTATGGAAATTAAATCTTTCCTTTTATATTTAATCCACCCTTCAGAGTTGTCACTGGGATGTCATTTTTTGTTTAATGACATTTCCAATTTCTGGGATTAGGGTAAACTTACTTTAAAATCTCTTTATTTTGAAATATTTCAATTTACAGAAAATTTACAACAGATCATACAGAGGACTCCCATATATCTTTCACCAAGATTTCCCAATTGTTAATGTAGGGAACCACTCAGAATCTCAGAGTTAGTATAAAGATTATTTCAAGCTCAAGATATTTGAGAATCAAGAAATGCAGGAAGGAACCTTCTTGGGGCTTTCCTTATCTGACTAAAAGCAGCAATTTCTGGAAAACAAAGCTACCATAAATTCCTCCTTTTGGGAAGATCTACTCCCTGAGGGGAAAACATGAATAAAGCCTTCCCCAAATTCCTTCTCTGAGGAGTTTTATGGCCCCAAGGGAGACAGAAAGACCATTCATACCTCTATAGACAAACACTATCACTTTCTTATCTTTCAATTGTTCTCCTAAAAACTCTTTTGGCTTTCCTAAAGAAAACTATTCATTCTTCCCAGAAAAGTGTTTCTTTCTTTTTCCCTCTATCAAGTTAGGTATATAATCTTCTCATTAAAACAATTTAAGAAGCCAGGTACTTCTTTTGCTTGCTCCCAAGTGTACATGGATAAATCCTTTTCTTCTGTTAATCTGTCTTTGGTCAGCTTCATATGCAGGCCCCAGGGAAAGAACATAACAACATAAATGACAAGTTTTACTTCTTCTACATTAACATTTTACGACTTTTGCCTTATCATTTCCTCTCCCATGGGCATTCCTTAGTTTTTTTTCTAAACCATTTGAAAGTTGTAGATATGAGCCCCCCTTGTCTCTGAATACTTCAACGTGTATTTCCTAAAAATAAAGGCTCTTTTTATATAACCACAAGAAATTGATGCTAAATAATACTATCATCTAATCCACAGGCCTCACTAAAAATTTGCGGATTGTCCCAGTAATGACCCAGTGATATCTTTTATAGGTCCAAGATCCAATCTAGGATCATGTGTAATATTTCGCTTTCATTTCTTTAAATCTCCCTCAATCCAGAACAGTACCCTAGTCTTTCTTTATCTTTTACAACATTGACAGTTTTAAAAACTGACTCTGTAAAATATTTCACAATTTGGTTTCCTTTGGTGTTTCCCCACCTTTGGATCAAATTATCCATTTCTGGCAGGAACACTACCAAAGTGATGTGTAATATCGGGAGGTACATAGTATTTATTCGTTCTATTACTGTTGTTGCTCCCTTTTGTCACTTGATTAAGATGATATCTGGGTGGTTACTTTATCATAAACTTAGTAGCTATTACTCACTTATCTAGTAATAAGCAAGGAATAAACATTTTGTGGAGAGATGCTTTGAGATTATCTAAATATTATGTTCCTCATCAAATTTTCATTCACTAGTTTTCCCATCCATTGATGATTCATGATTAAATCAATTAATACCATGACGGTTGCCAAATGGTGATTCTCTAATTCTATTATTCCTCTATATTTCTTATTTGGAATCCTCTTATGAGGTAGAGCTTTTCATTTCCTTTCATTTATTTATATATTAATTTATTTATATCCATATGGACTCATGGACTTCTATTTTGTTCAGTGTGTTAAAATAGGTTCCTATTATTATTTATTAACCTCTCAAGCTTATCTTCCGGGTCCTTTGGACTTGCCCGCAGCATTTCTTGAGCACTTCTTTGCTTTCTGGCACCACACGATGTTCTAGGCTCACTGCTCTTTTCCTGCAACAATCCTGGAAGCAGTCATTTCTTTAAATAAAGAGTCCTGGATTCTTTTAGAGGAGAATGGAATTTAGAAACCATGAACCTGGTACTCTTTGGTACTAGAATATCATTGCTTTTAGGACTTCTCAGCAGACTAGGAAATATGACACACTTGCACATACACACATCTATTCATCCATCCATCCATCCATCCATCTCTCCATATATCTCTATATCCTAAAAACCATGAATTTACACTGAAACCTTCAATTCCAATCCAATAACACAGGGCTTATCCTTTCCTCTCTTACCGGTTTGAACTTCCTTCTCCATCACTGAAAAACCTGGCTCCCATTAGTCTCAATACATTTACGTAGTTGGTCAATTCTCCAGTGTGTAATGTCTCAACCACACCATGAGTCTCTTTGGCTCTAGACCTGCTGACCAAATTTTTACCTCCACTACAGGAAATGGCAGGTAAGAGAAGGTATATTTATTTTCTTCAATGAAGCCTGAAGTGGAAGTTCTGCTCCTAGGTGTAAAGTAAAATGTTTTTCCTTCTTAAACCTGATTCTAAGTTCAAGGCAAACAAGTAAAAGCCTGAAGTGAAGGTTCACGTTCAGTTGTTACAGCTAATGATTGACTTAGTGGGTGGTTATCTACTGCACTTATTCTTATTATGAGAGGCTGATATAACACCATATTGAAGCCATTAGTCAGTCATTTTTATTACCTTCTGGACAAATCTGCCCATTTCAGTGCAACCAATGTGTTTGATTAATGTAGGTAAAATACCAAAAATTAGATTTTGCCACCAGTTGACACATCTCAGAGTGCACACATTTCTAAAATTATAATCACTATTTTAGAATTCAGCACTTCAATATACTTAAACACTGTTCTGGCTTAAGGTATCATCTATTATATATAGCTCTTGAAGCCTTAGTGGTCTCAATGAGATCGGTTAACCAGTCCTCAATCTTCAATGAGCATCCAAACTCTTGTGGTGATGGCAACAGTGCGGGTCCCTGAGCCCCCACCCAGAGATTCTGATTCAGTAGCGCTGGGGACTGCCTCCTTTTTACTGAGATCCCCAGAAGTTTCAGGAGCAAGTGGGCTCAGAGACCACAACTTGAGAAACACTGAATTAGCACGTTTTCACTCAGGTGCAGGAGAATTCTAGTTTAGAAGCTGTAGTTGATCATAGGTAGTCATGTGTAAGGTAGAATTGGTCATTAGTATAGCCGAGGGGCAGGGTTGTTCTGGGAATCCCAACCAGACCACATTCAGCCACTTTTCTGCTGACAAAATCCAAAGACAGAGAAATGAGCTTTGGTGAAAGAAAAGAGGGAGTTAGGGGCACCTAGGTGGCTCAGTGGGTTGAGCCTCTGCCTTTGGCTCAGGTCATGATTGCAGGGTCCTGGGATCAAGCCCCACAACAGGTTGTCTGCTCAGCGGGGAGCCTGCTTCCCCTCTCCCTCTGCCTACTGCTCTGCCTACTTGTGATCTCTATCTCTCTGTCAAATATATAAATAAAATAAAATCTTTTAAAAAAACAAAGAAGAGAAATCCTTGAGTATATTTGAACACTGCTGGAAAGAGGGCATATATATATATATGAATTAGTTTGGTGAGGCCAACACCAGGAAGACAGCAGACTAGCATCTCAAAGCCTGCCACCAAAGTGCCAAAAATACTTCCAGGTTTACATGAGGAAAATGTGGGACAAAGGTCGGTGGATACGTGCAGGTGGGTGTGAAGGTCAAGTCGATCACTGTCTTGGGCTCAGTTACACAGGGTCTTGCTGGTTAGCTCAGTCCTTATTGTGTGAAGGGGTAGTTTCTGGTCCCATCAGGAGATGCTCTGTCTGAAGAGACTTTTGCCTGAGTTAGAGTTGGGCTGGAAAGAAGAACTTAATCAATTAGAAAGTTTGGGGTCAAAATGGAGGTGGTGGAAGTCCTTTTTCATGAGGATCCATGCAAGCTTTCACAGTCAACAAGTCTATCAGTGGGATGAACATTGGCTTCCAGCATCTATAATCACAGGACAAATGTATCAGTTTGTTCATCAACATTCATGTGTCAAGGCTGCGCTATGTTGGTCCGACAAGGGTGGCATCAAAGCCAGAACCTTGGTCGACCAGGGAGAGCTCCAGCGTGCTGTCCCTCAGGCTTTCAGGCCTTTGGTTTTGGCAGGCTAGTGTTTCTATTAACTGACACTCAGAAGTGACTGGAGACGGACTGCATACACATGACACATAATCCCGGTTAAAGTCTTTTTCCTTTCTTTGGTTTTCTCCCTCGCACAAGGACAGATGATTGAAAAAATTACCATCTTCAGCAGAAAGAAAGCAACTATCCATCATCACTTTCTAAATCATTTATGCTGAGTGCTTTCACAGTGTTGCATTCAATCATCATAAATGACCTGGTGAGGTGACTTTATTATCACAGTTCCACAGATGAGGAGAGGAAGGTGCAGAGAGTATGAAGTTCGTGCATGATCACACAGCTAGTAAGTGGACATAAAGAGTTTTGACTCTTGGTCTTTTGTCTTTAAATCCAGTGCTTTGTGCAATGAACAGTGTATTGCACAATGTCTTGTGTTTTGACTTTATTTTTCTTTTCCAAGGGATACTATGGAGGAAAACAGACACGGTCGTGGATGAAAGTCAGCCTAACGGTAGGACTCATGCAAATTGGGAACATCAACACTAGCCTCCTTCTCTCCTCCACCATGTCTATAATCATTAGAGAAAAGAGTAGATTCTTGTCTGCTATAATCCTGGATCTTGCCCTCTCATGGTAGAGTGGGAACCAGGCTTTGGTTATGCAAAGTGAGAGTGAAGATCCTTTTCTGAAGTGGAAATATTTTATAGAGGGTTTTCTTCCTTTACATTTGTACAATAAAAAGGACCATGTGGGTGACTTCACAAGACAAGATCGGCTTGCCCTCCAAGGATTATTGCAGAGCTCATGACCTCCAGATCTAAAGTGCTACTTTGGATACCCCCCACCTCCATCAGCTTCTTCCTCTCAACATATCAGCTCAGTGCCCATTAGAGGAGTCAAGAGTCCCATGGTCCTTAGACCTCAATGGCAGCACTTTCATTCATGACTCAGAAACTTGAACTGACCATCTCCCTGCTTGTAAGAGCCAGAACCAGAACCCAAGCCAGTGCTCCTGACATCAAGCAATTCTTTCTTCAGAGCCTGGCAGTAGGAGTGAATGTGTGTGAGTGTGGTAGGTGGGGATGTTTAGAGATTAGACAGTAGCCCCCAGCTCTCTCCCAGTAGTCTCCCAGATTTTGTGTAAAGTACTTGGATCCAACTAATTCATTGTCCCTTTTCCTGGCACCCTGCAACTCAACCCATCCAGGGGTGCGCTAGCACAGCAGCCCCTAAAACTCCATGCTTTGGGGGGGTACCACAGAAATAATACCAAGAATAATAGGAAACATCTATATCCATAATCTTATCTAATTCATCACCAAGCTGGACTAATTTTACTCCATAAATACCAGCCCAATTAGTCCACTTCTCTCCATCTCCATTGTCACCATTCCAATGTAAGCCGTCATCATTTCTAGTAGGCTGCCTTAAGAGTCCCCTAGGGTCTCCCTCCTTTATATATGCTGGTGCCCCCTGCAATGTATTTTCCCCTTAGAACCGCAAGGTCTAAGGGGTGCCTGGGTGGCTCAGTTGGTTAGGCCTCTGCCTTTGGCTCAAGTCATGATCTCGGGGTCCTGGGGTCGAGTCCCGCATCAGACTCTCTGCTCAGTAGAGAGCCTACTTCCCTCTCTCTCTCTGCCTGCCTCTCTGTCTACTTGTGATTTATCTCTCTGTCAAATAAATAAGATCTTAAAAAAAAAAAAAAGAATCGCAAGGTCAAGGACTTCTCTCTTAACTGTCCTAAATAGCTTTCCCCTAACTGTTTTGTCTGTGTAATCTTCACTTATTCTTCAGATCTCAACACCAGCAAGGGTCACTTCCTTAGGGAGGGTTGGCATCTTTGCCTCGCAAGTTCTTGTGCTGTTTGTTTTGATAGAAATTTCCTCTTTAATTTCATGACATTTATCTCCATTTTTGGTTAAACAGTCATGTGCATGACTATTGTGTTAATGGATATCTCCTCCACTAGACTATAAAATCCATGGATAAGGATAAGGATACATCTGTATCTTTATCTTTCTCTCTCTTCCTTCTTCTATTTCTCCCTACTTTCCTTCAGCCATCTCACTTTTTGTTTTGCCATAGGAATTCTGTCTTCTCACTGCGCAAAAGGTATAAACTATTCTACATTGAAAAGGAAAAGATGAAAGTCATTCTCTGGAAGAGCAGGCTTGCCAAAGATCTGAGATGTTCCACTAAAGTCTAAGTTAGAGCAATTCTGCCATGCCCCCCTACCATCTTTTACGCTTATAACTTATTTCTCCCACTTTGTTTTTGTTTTTGCCTTTTTCACTCTTCCACAGTTTTATTTACTTAATTTTAAATAGAAACTTTCAAAATTAAATAGGCAAAAATAGTATTATGAACTTTCATCCACTGTCACCAGCTTTACCAACTAACCACACTTGCCAAGCTTGTTCTGTCTTTCTCCTCCACTTTTGTTGTTGGTGGTATTGGTGGTGAAGTAATTTAAAGCAAATGTGGACATCATATCATTTTGTCCATAAATAGTTCAGTAATTAACACACAAGGATTTTTAAAAACATAACCCCTAACAATTATAATACTTTCATGTAAATTTAATCATATATAATTCCCCATCCATGCTCAAAGCTTTGGTTCACTAAATGAACCTAAAGTTAGGATCAAACAAGGTCCACATGTGGCATTGTTTCCTGAGTCTCTCTCTCTTTTTTTTAATTTAATTAAAAAAAAATTTTTAATAAACATTTAACGTATTTTTATCCCCAGGGGTACAGGTCTGTGAATCGCCAGGTTTACACACTTCACAGCACTCACCATAGCACATACCCTCCCCAATGTCCATAACCCCACCCCTCTTTCTCGACCCCCATCCCCCCAGCAACCCTCAGTTTGTTTTGTGAGATTGAGTCACTTATGGTTTGTCTCCCTCCTGATCTCATCTTGTTTCATTTATTCTTTTCCTACTGCCCACCCCATGTTGCATCTCCACTTCCTCATATCAGGGAGATCATATGATAGTTGTCTTTCTCGGATTGACTTATTTCACTAAGCATGATACCCTCTAGTTCCATCCACGTAGTCGCAAATGGCAAGATTTCATTTCTTTTGATGGCTGCATAGTATTCCATTGTGTATATATACCACATCTTCTTTATCCATTCATCTGTTGATATAGGTTCTTTCCATAGTTTGGCTATTGTGTACATTGTTGCTATAAACATCCGGGTGCACGTGCCCCTTCGGATCACTACGTTTGTATCTTTAGGGTAAATACCCAGTAGTCCAATTGCTGGATCATAGGGTAGCTCTATTTTAAACTTTTTGAGGAACCTCCATGTTGTTTTCCAGAGTGGTTGTACCAGCTTGTATTCCCATCAACAGTGTAGGAGGGTTCCCTTTTCTCCACATCCTCGCCAGCATCTATCATTTCCTGACTTGTTAATTTTAGCCATTCTGACTGGTGGGAGGTGATATCTCATTGTGGTTTTGATTTGTATTTCACTGATGCTGAGTGATGTGGAGCATTTTTTCATGTGTCTGTTGGCCATCTGGATGTCTTCTTTGCAGAAATGTCTGTTCTTGTCCTCTGCCCATTTCTTGATTGGGTTATTTGTTCTTTGGGTGTTGAGTTTGCTAAGTTCTTTATAGATTTTGGACGCTAACCCTTTATCTGATATGTCGTTTGCAAATATCTTCTCCCATTCTGTCAGTTGTCTTTTGGTTTTGTTAACTGTTTCCTTTGCTGTGCAAGCTTTTGATCTTGATGAAATCCCAATAGTTCATTTTTGCCCTTGTTTCCCTTGCATTTGGCAATGTTCCTAGGAAGATGTTGCTGCGGCTGAGGTCGAAGAGGTTGCTGCCCGTGTTCTCCTCAAGGATTTTGATGGATTCCTTTCGTACATTGAGGTCCTTCATCCATTTTGAGTCTATTTTTGTGTGTGGTGTAAGGGAATGGTCCAATTTCATTTTTCTGCATGTGGCTGTCCAATTTTCCCAGCACCATTTATTGAAAAGGCTGTCTTTTTTCCATTGGACATTCTTTCCTGCTTTGTCGAAGATTAGTTGACCATAGAGTTGAGGGTCTATTTCTGGGCTTTCTATTCTGTTCCATTGATCTATGTGTCTGTTTTTGTGCCAGTACCATACTGTCTTGATGATGACAGCTTTGTAATAGAGCTTGAAGTCTGGTATTGTGATGCCACCAACTTTGGCTTTCTTTTTCAATATTCCTTTGGCTATTCAAGGTCCTTTCTGGTTCCATATAAATTTTAGGATCATTTGTTCCATTTCCTTGAAAAAATGGGTGGGATTTTGATAGGGATTGCATTAAATGTATAGATTGCTTTAGGTAGCATAGCATAGACATTTTTCACAATATTTGTTCTTCTAATCCAGGAGCATGGAACGTTTTTCCATTTCTTTGTGTCTTCCTCAATTTCTTTCATGAGTACTTTATAGTTTTCTGAGTATAGATTCTTTGCCTCTTTGGCTAGGTTTATTCCTAGGTATATTATGGTTTGGGGTGCAATTGTAAATGGAATTGACTCCTTAATTTCTCTTTCTTATGTCTTGTTGTTGGTGTAAAGATATGCAACTGATTTTTGTGCATTGATTTTATATCCTGACACTTTACTAAATTACTGTACAAGTTCTAGCAGTTTTCGAGTGGAGTCTTTTGGGTTTTCCACACATAGTATCATATCATCTGCAAAGAGTGATAGTTTGACTTCTTCTTTGCTGATTTGGATACCTTCAATTTCCTTTTGTTGTCTGATTGCTGAGGCTAGGACTTCTAGTACTATGTTGAATAGCAGTGGTGATAATGGACATCCCTGCCATGTTCCTGACCTTAGAGGAAAAGTTTTCAGTTTTTTTCCATTGAGAATGATATTTATGGTGGGTTTTTCATAGATGGCTTTGATGATATTGAGGTATGTGCCCTCTATCCCTACACTTTAAAGAGTTTTGATCAGGAAGGGATGCTGTACTTTGTCAAATGCTTTTTCAGCATCTATTGAGAGTATCATATGGTTCTTGTTCTTTCTCTTATTAACGTGTTGTATCACATTGATTGATTTGCGGATGTTTAACCAATCTTGCAGCCCTGGAATAAATCCCACTTGGTCGTGGTGAATGATCCTTTTAATGTACTGTTGAATCCTAATGGCTAGTATTTTGGTGAGAATTTTTGCATCTGTGTTCATCAAGGATACTGGTCTGTAATTTTCTTTTTCGATGGGATTCTTGTCTGGTTTGGGGATCAAGGTGATGCTGGCCTCATAAAATGAGTTTGGAAGTTTTCCTTCCATTTCTATTTTTTGGAACAGTTTCAGGAGAATAGGAATTCATTCTTCTTTAAATGTTTGGTAGAATTCCCCTGGGAAGCCATCTGGCCCTGGGCTTTTGTTTGTTTGGAGATTTTTGATGACCGTTTCAATCTCCTTACTGGTTATGGGTCTGTTCAGGTTTTCTTTTTCTTCCAGGTTCAGTTGTGGTAGTTTACATGTTTCTAGGAATGCATCCATTTCTTCCAGATTGTCAAATTTGTTGGTGTAGAGTTGCTCATAGTATGTTCTTATAATTGTTTGTATTTCTTTGGTATTGGTTGTGATCTCTCCTCTTTCATTCATGATTTTATTTATTTGCATCCTTTCTCTTTTCTTTTTGATAAGTCTGGCCAGGGGTTTATCGATCTTATTAATTCTTTCAAAGAACCAGCTCCTAGTTTCATTGATTTGTTTCTTTTTTTTTTTTTTATCAATTTCATTGATTTTTGCTCTGATCTTTATTATTTCTCTTCTCCTGCTGGGTTTAGGCTTTCTTTGTTGTTCCTTCTCCAGCTCCTTTAGGTGTAGGGTTAGGTTGTGTATTTGAGACCTTTCTTGTTTCTTGAGAAAGGCTTGTACCGCTATATATTTTCCTCTCAGGACTGCCTTTGTTGTGTCCCACAGATTTTGAACCGTTGTGTTTTCATTATCATTTATTTCCATGAATTTTTTCAATTCTTCTTTAATTTCCTGGTTGACTCACTCATTCTTTAGAAGGATGCTATTTAGTCTCCATGTATTTGGGTTCTTTACAAATTTCCTCTTGTGATTGAGTTCTAGCTTCAGAGCATTGTGGTCTGAAAATATGCAGGGAATGATCCCAATCTTTTGATACTGGCTGAGACCTGATTTATGACTCAGGATGTGATCTATTCTGGAGAATGTTCCATGTGCACTAGAGAAGAATGTGTATTCTGTTGCTTGGGGATGAAATGTTCTGAATATATCTGTGATGTCCATCTGGTCCAGTGTGTCATTTAAGGCCTTTATATCCTCGTTGATCTTTTGCTTGGATGATCTGTCCATTTCAGTGAGGGGAGTGTTAAAGTCCCCTACTATTGTATTACTGTTGATGTGTTTCTTTGATTTTGTTATTAATTGGTTTATATAGTTGGCTGGTCCCATGTGAGGGGCATAGATATTTAAAATTTTTAGATCTTCTTGTTGGACAGACCCTTTGAGTATGATATAGTATCCTTCCTCATCTCTTATTATAGTTTTTGGCTTAAAATATAATTTATCTGATATAAGGATTGCCACCCCAGCTTTCTTCTGATGTCCATTAGCATGGTAAACTGTTTTCAACCCCCTCACTTTAAATCTGGAGGTGTCTTTGGGTCTAAAATGAGTTTCTTGTAGACAACATATTGATGGGTTTTGTTTTTTTATCCATTCTGATACCCTGTGTCTTTTGATTGGGGCATTTAGCCCATTAACATTCAGGGTAACCATTGAGAGATATGAATTTAGTGACATTGTATTGCCTGTAAGGCAACTGTTACTGTATATTGTCTCTCCTTTCTGATCTGCTACTTTTAAGCTCTCTTTGCTTAGAGGACCCCTTTCAATATTTTCTGTAGAGCTGGTTTGGTGTTTTCAAATTCTTTCAGTTTTTGTTTGTCCTGGAAGCTTTTTATCTCTCCCTCTATTTTCAATGATAGCCTAGCTGGATATAGTATTCTTGGCTGCATGTTTTTCTCATTTAGTGCTCTGAATATATCATGCCAGTTCTTTCTGGCCTGCCAGGTCTCTGTGGATAATTCTGCTGCTAATCTAATATTTTTACCATTGTATGTTACAGACTTCTTTTCCCAGGCTGCTTTCAGGATTTTCTCTTTGTCATTAAGACTTGTAAATTTTACTATTAGGTGATGGGTTTGGACCTATTCTTGTTGATTTTGAGGGGAGTTCTCTGCACCTCCTGGATTTTGATGCTTGTTCCCTTTGCCGTATTAGGGAAATCCTCTACAATAATTCTCTCCAATATACCTTCTGCTCGCCTCTCTCTTTCTTCTTCTTCTGGGATCCCAATTATTCTAATGTTGTTTCATCTTATGGTGTCACTTGTCTCTTGAATTCTCCCCTCATGGTCCAGTAGCTGTTTGTCCCTCTTTTGCTTAGCTTCTTTATTCTCTGTCATTTGGTCTTCTATATCACCAATTCTTTCTTCTGCCTCATTTATCCTAGCATTAAGAGCCTCCATTTTTAATTGTACCTCATTAATAGCTTTTAAAATTTCAACTTGGTTAGATTTTAGTTCTTTTATTTCTCCAGAAAGGGCTTTTAACTCTCCAGAGAGGGTTTCTCTAATATTTTCCATGCCTTTTTTGAGCCCGGCTAGAACCTTGAATTTTGTCATTTTGAACTCCAGATCTGACATATTACCAATGTCTGTATTGATTAGGTCCCTACCCTTCAGTACTGCCTCTTGCTCTTTTTTTTGCGGTGAGTTTTTCCGCCTTGTCATTTTGTCCAGGTAAGAGTATATGAAGGAGCAAATAAAATACTGAAATGGTGGCAAAGACCCCAGGAAAATGTGCTTTAACCAAATCAGAAGAGACCCCAAATCATGGGTGTGTGGGGGGAGAAAGGGGATAAAAAGAAGTTCAGAAAAAAAAAAATTAAAAACAGAAAACAAATAAAGAAAAAATGTAAAAAATAAAAATATATATATATTAGACTGGTGAGTAGAACAGGGTCACCCACTGAATTTTGGGAGTATTTTTGTCTCTTAGAAGAAACTACCTCCCCAAATTTTAAATAATGAAAAACATATATAAGGGTAAGCACAACAAAGGGATGGAATATGCCTATAAAGATGAAAAAAATTTTTTTTTAAATTTCTTAAAAAGGAGTTGATAAAGTAAGGTGGTTGGGAGAATAAAGAAAAAGAAAGTGGAATAATTTGCTCAGGCTGGAGACTAGAACAAGCCTGGAGCTAGATTTTGGGTATATTTTGATCTATTAGAAGAAGTTGTACCCCAAAATTTTTAGAAGAAAAAAATCCTATGTGTATACAAAAAATAAAGTTAAATACAATGAAGGATAAAATATGACTATAATAATGATGGTTCAAAAAAGATTATTATTATTTTTTATGAAAGGTATTTTTAAGATAAACTAGTTAAAAAATTTAAAAAAGAAAAGGATAAAAGTTAAAAAAAATTTAGCAGAAGAAAAAAAATTAAATTAAAAAAAATTAAATTAACTGCAAGACTAAAGAATCATGGGGAGAAAGCCATGAGTTCTGTGTTTTGCTTTCTCCTCCACTGGAATTCCGCTGCTCTACTTGGTAAGTGAACTTGGTCTTGGCTGGATTTCTTGTTGATCTTCTGGGAGGGGCCTGTTGTAGTGATTCTCAAGTGTCTTTGCCCCAGGCAGAATTGCACCGCCTTTACCAGAGGCTGGGCTAAGTAAACTGCTTGGGTTCACTTTTGGAGGCTTTTGTTCCCTGAGCGCTTTCCGTAGAGTTCCGGAGGTCGGGAATGAAAATGGTGGCCTCCCAGTCTCTGGCCCTGAGGAGCCGAGAGCTCAGGACCCCACTCCTCAGTGCACCCTCAGAGAAAAGCGCTCAATCACTCCCATCTCCCTGGTCTCTGGCCATGCTCCGAGCTCACCCAGGCCGCGACCAGTTCAAGGTAACCCCCAAAGTGAGAGCTCACTCCTCGGCTCTATCTCTGTAGTCAGCTTCCCCACTCGAATACCTGCAGGCTCTATGACACTCAGACACCCCCGATCCTTCTGTGATCCTGCAGGACTTGGGGCCACGCTGACCCCGCGTGGGCTTCATCCCGGTTTAGCCTCTGAAGCGATGTCCTTCAGCGGAACAGACTTTTAAAAATCCTGATTTAGTGCTTCATTGATCCACTGCTTGCCAGGAGCCGGCCCCTCCTCCTGCGGTCTATCTTCCCATCACTTTGGATTCACTTCTCCACCGGTCCTACCTTTCAGAAAGTGGTCGATATTCTGCTTCTCTGCCATCTTGACTCCTCCGCCTCCTAAGTCTCTTTTAACCCGTAACTATTCCCTCTCCTCCCATCTTTTAAAATTCCATTAAATTTCCATTAAAATTTATTTGTTGAAGACATTGGGTCATGTATTGTGTACAATTTCCCATCTTCTAGATTTGGATGATTGCCACCTCCTCCAACTTGTTCTTTTATCCCCTAGTTCTTCTGTTTGTTCTTCTATTACTTTCAAGCTAGCAGGGAGATCTCTAGGCTTGATTAGATTCACCCTCTTTGGCAAGAATAACTCCAAGTGGTGCTGTGTACCTCTTGCATCACATCAGGAGACATATGCTGTCCCATTTTTAGTGATGTTAAGATTGATCCGGAGATTAAATTAATGGGAGACTGTTCTCCATGGGGCACTTGCATTTCCCTAGGTTTTGCAAGACAGGATTTTCACTGCCATTTGTCTACATTATCTTTTCAAGGATGTTTGCATATGAAGAAAGAGTTTGCATCTGTTGCTGGAGCAAAGGACAGAAAAGCTTGCTGTACAGTGTCCAATATCAGAATTCCCTAAGCTTGAGTTTTTTCCTGTAAAGTAACCCACTTACATGTACAAGGTCACCTGATCCTTTTCCGGTTGCTCTATTAGAAATGAGGCTCAGGGAACCAGTAAAAATGATGATATTAAAAATAGCCACTGCTATTGAAAGACCCTTTCCCCAAAGGCGCCCGCGCTACAATAAAGAACTTCTTGCTGTTTGCATCCTGTGGCAGTGTTGAATTCTTGGGTAAGGGGATCCGCGGGTCTTTCACTATTACTGTGAGTAATTGATGGTCCTGGATCTCTGTATTAGACTGAATTCTCCAGAGAAACACACACACACACACACACACACACACACACACACACACGGCAGGAGCAGGGAGAGAGAGAGAGAGAGACAGAGACAGAGAGACTGATACGTTGTGAGGAATTAGCTCACATGATTATGGAGGCTGAGAAGGCCAAGAGTGTAGTCATGCAGCTTTGAGACAGTGGGGAATCACTAGTGTTAAGTTTCAGTTCAAAGGTCTGCCCAGCAGGAGAGCTGGTAGTGGGATAGTGGTAGGTCTGAAGGCAGGAGGACTTCAACGTTTCAGCTAGAATATGAACGAATTTTTTCTTTCTCAGCTTTTTGTTCTATTCAGTCCTTGAATGGGGTGGATGAGGCCTACCCACAGGTGGAGGGCAATTTGCTTTACTCAGTCTGTGATTCAAATGTTAATCTTATCCAAAGGCACCCTCACAGATACACCCAAAAGTAATGTTTAAGCAAGTATTTGGATCCCCTATGGCCAAGTCAAGCTAACCCAGAAAATTAACTACCGTACTCTTTAAGTCTATACATTTAATCAGTTCCATGAAATTGGGCAGGTTAATCTGTTAGCTTGTAAATAGAGTAAATTCTCAGACCCTTCATAGCTCCTGATACATGCTTCAATAAAAAATAAAAAGACTGATCACTGGGTTCAGATTGTGCCAACCTGATCTCTCCATTACAAAGCTTCCATCACTGTTTCATCCAAAGATTTAGTATTCATTGATTTTCATTGCTTTGAGTCATCATTTTATTAGGGGTTGCAAAGTGGTGTGCATCTAATTCTATCATTCCGTTTGCATTTATTTTGTAGGAATGTTTCTACAAAGAAGAAACTTGGACGTGAAACTTCTAGTATCAGAAGTGCTCGCAACTGATGAGAGATAAGCTGCCCTAATAAGCTCTATCCAATTGCAAAATTTTGTAGGAATGTTTCTACAAAGAAGAATTTTCTTGCATGCTATTTGGTTATGCTGAAATCCAGTATACACAGTAAAGGCAGGATTAATTGCCAGTTCTTTCCTGTTATTTACTAAATTTAAGAATACTGAGTTGGTGTGGTAAAGATCTCCAAAGTGATCATTTTGTTTGTTTTTATTATGAACTAATAACTTTTAAATATTTCATGTTTTTAATTCGTTGCAGTTATTTTTCTTGCTCAAATTAATCTTTGGCCTCTGGAATCCCTTCAGATGGCTACTGTCACCTTTAAGTATGATTGCAATAGCACTCAATAATTTCCTCACCTTTGCTTTGCACAACAAAGCAGCCCAGATCATCTTGCTCCCTCCTGCTGTTCACTGGAATCAGTCATTTCTCCAAACTGTCCTGATTTCTTTTGGTAGGATGTGGTCTTTAGAAGACATGATATGGGTAAAGGGTGTGCTCAAAACTACTGGCTTGTTATTGCTTTCAGGCCTTTTTAGTGGCTATAGCTGGGAAATATATATTTTTTAAAAAGGAAAAAGAATCATGCATTCACATTAAAATTTCCAATTTGAATTTTAGAATATACAGTTTTATTGAACTTCTTTGATTTTAAATTTATCTTTTATGCTGAAAATCTTGGTTCATAATTATTTACATGTTTTAGTCTATAGCAAACACATGATCATTTCAAATGTTACTACTATCCGTAAGATAACCAGTACAAGTCATAGCATTTATGGTTCTTTTATCCTTAGGTTTTTATCTTATATCCCACTGAGGATATGGAGCTAAGATGCTGTGTTTCACAGTTACTTAAAACAATTATTTTCTGTGTGGTTATGCCACCAATTTGATATTCTTAGGTTTTTTTTTTTCAATATTTAGACAATGCTTTTTAATTTGTTATTTAATTTTATTTTTGCTTATATAAAATATTTATACAATTCCAAACCCTCTACTGACTCTGTTCAGCTGCATCAAAACTTGAGTGGTCTTTTCCTACCACCTATTCATTCATTCACTTATTCATTCAACAGATATTCATGAAGCTCTTTGGCCAGGCTAGTGTGGGGTCAACAATAGGGAACAAACCAGATGGCAAACCTTACCCTCACGGAGTTTGCATCTTGTTGTGTTTGGAGAAACAACTCCCTTGATAATCTCTGAACTTCTCCCTTATACCTTCTCTTCCTGTTCCCCTTTGTTTCTCTTCTCTTCTCCAGGACTCTGCAAAAAGCAGAAGTTGCAAGTGGTCTTGGGTGGTGAAAGAAAATTTCCCTCAGTGCTCTTTTCTGTTTTCTCTAAATCCATATTATATTACTAAGTTGCTTAATATTTCTGAGGCTTAATTTATACGTATGAAAAATGTATTCCCCATACTCTTGAATCTGGGTTAGGTCTTTGACTCCTTTGACCAATTGAATATGACAGAAGTAACATTATGTCAGTTTCAAGTCCAGGCTTTAAGAGAAGTGATAGTTTCCATTTCCTTCCTGGAAGCAGTTGCCATGTCATAAGGAAGCCCAAGCATGGCGAGACTCTGACGGAAAACAGGGAGAAGAATTGAAGTCCTGGGCTGACATTTCCCAGGTGGTAGCCAACAACAATTTGCCAACATGTGGGTGAGCCATCTTGGACATGAAACTTCTAGTATCAGAAGTGCTCCCAACTGATGTCATATGGTACAGAGGTAAGCTGCCCTAATAAGCTCCATCCAATTGCAAAATTTGAGCAATAAATAATTCTTTGAAGCCACTACATTTTGAAGTGGTTTGTTACACAACAATAAAGCAGCAACACAGTAGGTACTCATTGAGAAGTAGTCTATTCTAGAATATTTAAAAGTATTTACAAAGCTTAGATGAACCTTAAATCCCTGGCTAGAAACTATGAGTTTCTATAAGTCTATATCAGACCCTGCATCTCAGGGTCTGATGCAGCTATATGTCATCAAGGATTTCTTTAAAAAACTGTGATGAAGACTATCTCACCTACAGTTTAAAGATTTCTAGCTCTGGCAATACTTTTTCTTGTCTGTATTTGCTACAATCTCTCTATTCATTGTCTTTGGACCTCCATATTGACTTGCTGATGATAAGTTTTATAATAATAATTTGGCTTTACAAGTCATAGTTCTCTTTTTTTTTTAAGATTTTATTTATTTATTTGAGAGAAAGAGACAGTGAGAGAGAGCGTGAGAGCTGAGAAGGTCAGAGGGAGAAACAGACTCCCCGTGGAGATGGGACTCCAGGATCATGACCTGAGCTGAAGGCAATTGCTTAACTAACTGAGCCACCCAGGCTCCTACAAGTCATAGTTCTTATAAGTCAATTTTTATTATCTCATTTTCATTTATTGAAAAAACTTGCAACTCATTTGTGTCTATATGAGTATTTTAATTTAATTAATTAATTAATTTGAGAGAGAACGTGAGCATGTGAACATGAAGGGGAGGGAGAAGGTAAGGGAAAGAATCTAAGACAGACTCTGAGCCAAGCACAGAACCAGAGGAGGGGCTCCATCTCACCACCCCAAGATCATGACCTGAGCCCAAACCAAGATTTGGAAGCTCAATCAAATGAGTCACTCAAGTGTCCCCATATTAGCATGTTTTAAATCAGATCTGCAGTGAATTGATTGATCACCATAGAATCAGATGATCCCAAGGGATTTCAAAACTCCTCTGGCTTAGCTTTCCCTCACTTATAGACAAATAGACAGATATTTCATTTCCCTGTATTTCCAGGCAGATTCCAGCCTGCAGGATAAAGGAAAGAGATGCAGAGTCGCCCAACAGATTTGGAAGAGGAAATAGAGACAGTGAAAAATTTAAAACTGGGAGTAGGGAAGGGAGACTAAGTAGTGGGGCAGACTCCGCCATCGGAATTCTGTGGGTGATGCACCTTGTCCTGACATGACCTCAGCCTGGTCTGTAGGACATCACTGGGTGATACCTGTTGATGTCCTAATGTGTCTGCCTCTACGAGCTCCCAGTTTATTGGTCCTTAGATATTATTTTCAACACTTGGTATGTCCTCCATAGCCTATATTTCAGAATACCTCTGAAACACGACATTGGGAAAGAAGCCATCAGCTGGATAACACAGACTTTGCAAAGGCTGGTGGGAAAAACTGAATCCAGCTCAGGACAAGACTGAAGGTCCGGGACAGATCCACTGACCTGTTTTCCAGAAAAGGGGATAAAGAATGCCTGGCAGCTGACGCAAACCCTGGAGAGGAAAACAAACAGAGAAAGAAATGCTGGAGTGGGTGAGAGGACTGAAAAATGGTAGAAAAGAGTCTTACAGTTCCCAACTTTTTGTGATTACTTTCCTTTTTTTCTTTTTCTTTTTCCCTTACACTAAGGAACAAGTAATGAGGATGACCAGCAGAGGGCCTTCAAATGAACGTTAACACCGAACGCTTTCATGTCTTTTTGTGAGATCTTTGAGCTTTTGGTTCTCTTCCCTTAGGATTTTATTTTAAGAAAAAGAAAAAGGAAAAAAAAAATGCCTCTTTCCATTGTACTGGGAAATAGTTGTAAAAGACTACAGACCTCGCTGTGTGTTGCTGGCCCTGAATTATGATTGTTTCCAGTATTTCAAAGAGGTGCCAGGTACTTCAGCAAAAGGTCAGCAGGTGGCAAACTTCTACAACCCTTAGATTGAAGACCTGTAATGCTTAGATTCCATTCTCGAGAAATACTGGAGGCTCTGGCTTCATTTTTGGGGGGATGGGTGGTGGTTGGGTTACGTGTGTGTGTGTGTGTGTGTGTGTGTGTGTGTGTGTGTGACTCTGTTATGTTGTAAAACACACTGAGTGAAAAATGAGTCTATTTCAAATAGTTATTAAGACATTAGCCAATTAAGCTAAATCAGCACACATCAAAATCAGTCACCCAGTCTCTCCCGAAGGTCACCTGTGAGTGCTTAGTTGTCTCAATCCCTGTGGGAGAGAGGGTGGAATAGAAGGTCCCTAAATTCTCTTTCTTTCAGAGACTGTGCTGTGAGGTGTTCCACTCAATCCTGTCTTATCTGCCCTCAAGAAGCCTCTCTGTGTCTTATGAGCCAGAAGTTGGTGGAGAGAGTTCCTAACTTTACACGGAGAGATAAGGCTTGGATTATATTTTTGGAGGAAATTATTTTGGGGCAATGTTGAAGGATGACAGGAACATCTGAGTAAGTCCACTGGAGTACAAAAAACTAGAGCATTGTAAAATAACACTGTGTTTCTTTCCTGAAAACCTGGATTCAATGTTAACATCTTCTTTCATTCCTGGAGTCTCCAAATTTAGAGTTTGTGCTAATGAATTCTGAAAAGAAATTATTTCTTTGTTCTCTCAGAGGGTCATTTCTTGGCAAAAGGCTGTTTCAGAACTCCCGGAATCTTCTCGAGACATCACTGACATGTTGTTCTTGGACGGGATGGTGCCTTTGCTTTGCTTTACACCTGAGTGATGTGTTAGGGACAGAGCCAGTCCCTAAGTATCTGTTGGTTGTGGACATCTGTTACTTTTACTCTGTGTCCTTGAGTCCCTTTTGGGGGGAACTGTGTGCCCCAGCTCCACGTAGCTCTGCAAGGCTCTCTGTCACCTGGACTTGCCCTCCCTAGGTGTGGGGATGTAATGTAACTTGGCTGTTGGATTCTTTTGGGGATTTGATTTTCATGCTGGGGGCGGGCATGCAATATGATCTCTTAATTCCATCCTTGCTAAACTTGAAGGATATATAACTTTGGCTGCTAATGGTGACGATGACTGTTATACACTCTGAAGTCTACTTTGTCTAATACCAATATGGCTTCCCCAGGCTTCCTTTGATTAGTGTCGGCATGGTACACCTTGTTCATCTTTTTACCTTTCACCAACTTGTGACATTATAGTAAAGTCTGTTTCTTGTACAAAGCAGAGAGTTGGTTCTTACTCTTTTACTCTTCTACTCAGTCTAGCCACCTCTAAGTTTAAACTGTGCTATTGGGGCACTTGTTTGGCTCAGTGGGTTAAATGGCTGCCTTTGGCTCAGGTCATGATCTCAGGGTCCTGGGATCAAATCCCATATTGGGCTCTTGCTCAGCAGGGAGCCTCCCTCTCCCTCTGCCCGCTGATCCACGTGCTTGGGCTCTCTCTCTGTCAAATTAAAAAAAAAAAAATTAATGAGGGGCACCTGGGTGGCTTGGTGGGTTAAAGCCTCTGCTTTCAGCTCAGGTCATGATCCCAGGGTCCTGGGATCAAGTCCCACATCGGGCTCTCTGGTCAGCAGGGAGCCTGTTTCCCTCTCTCTCACTGCCTGCCTCTCTGCCTACCTGTGATCTGTCTCTTTGTCAAATAAATAAATAAAACCTTTAAAAAACTAATAAAATCTTAAACAAAAACAAAACTGTGTTGTTGACCATTTACATTTAGTATGATCATTGAGGGTCATGTAGCCATCACAGGTAGATTCCTACTCAGTAAGTCCTATTTAGAGAACCAGGCTAGAGCCATACTGATGGATTGCTGTCTGTGCTTTCAGGATAGCTAAATCTTTTGACTGTTATTGCTGCCCTCAGGACGATATGTTGACATAAAAGCATAAAAGCTATGTCTCTGTTTGCAGGGTGAATAGAAACACCCTGAGGAGGAATTAAAAAAAAAATTAAAATCATGGACCTTCTTTGTAGCAACATCTGGGGGCTAGAGCAAGGTGATAATGGCAACACAACAGGCTTCTATAGATAGGGCCTTCCTAGCTGTGCCCCCTAAGCCTTGACTCCTGCTGGTTACAGAGAGAGTACTGGAATAGGTCTTCCAAGGCCTCCAAAGAGGGATGGGAGGGGGATGAAAACTGAGAGCCATGGGGACTCTGTAGAGCACGTAGGATGGGCAGCCCACTCCAGGGATGGCATAGAAAATAGAGCTGATTCTTGGAGGATGAGTAGAACCATCCAAACTGAGGTGGGGGGTCTAAGTCAGCAGAACAGAACCACAGGACTTGCACATAAGCAATCATCCCACAAGGCCTGTGCTGAGAGTATGGTGGGAAGTACCGTATCAGCCAGGGAGGATGGGCTGAGTGCTAAGGTCAGGGAGGTTGATGCCCAATTATCATCAAGATGAATATCTCTCAGTTGAAGCCAGAGAGGACAAGGTCACGCCTCATAAGTACAGGATCATCAGCAAATCCTGTCTTTCTTACCCCAAATACGGTCCTGGATGGGGAGACAACAGGAGGAGCTGAGGAGAATCCTAACAGAATGCATTTTAAGGCAGAATTGCCAGAAGTACTTTTGAACTGGGAAGAGGACAGATTCAACCAGGAATGGAAATGAGAACCTGAGAGCTAGGGTTACAGAGAAAGATTGTTCTAAGAGAGGATGCTATGACACATTTCCCTTAGTAACCCCACTATTTATCCTGGAACATTTCCCTTGGCCCATTGGTACTTTTATTTCTGTTGGACAAATTCTGAGAAATGATTTGCGGAGGCTGTTGACTTTAAAATACACCCCTTTTGAAGGAGGAGTCAAGATGGCGGAGAAGTAGCAAGCTGAGACTGCTTCAGCTAGCTGGAGATCAGCTAGATAGCTTATCTAAAGATTGCAAACACCTGAAAATCCATCGGCAGATCGAAGAGAAGAATAACAGCAATTCTGGAAACAGAAAAACAACCACTTTCTGAAAGGTAGGACCGGCAGAGAAGTGAATCCAAAGCGACGGGAAGATAGACCCCGGGGAGAGGGGCCGGCTCCCGGCAAGCAGCGGAGCAACCGTGCACAAAATCAGGACTTTTAAAAGTCTGTTCCGCTGAGGGACATCGCTCCAGAGGCTAAACCGGGGCGAAGCCCACGCGGGGTCAGCGTGGCCTCAGGTCCCGCAGGGTCACAGAAGGATCGGGGGTGTCTGAGTGTCGCAGAGCTTGCGGGTATTGGAATGGGAAAGCCGGCTACAGAGACAGAGCCGACAGTAAGCTCACAGCTCCGTGTTACCTTGAACCGGTCGCAGGCTCGGTGAGCTCGGAGCGCGGCCGGAGGTCAGGCAGACGGGAGTAACTGGGCGCGGTTCTCCGAGCGCGCACTGAGGAGTGCAGCCCTGGGCTCTCGGCTCCTCCGGGCCGGAGACCAGGAGGCCGCCATTTGTATTCCCGTCCTCTGGAACTCTACGGAAAGCGCTCAGGGAACAAAAGCTCCTGAAAGCAAACCCGAGCGGATTACTCACCCCAGCCCCGGGTAAGGGCGGTGTAATTCCGCCTGGGGCAAGGACACTTGAGAATCACTACAACAGGCCCCTCCCCCAGAAGATCAACAAGAAATCCAGCCAAGACCAAGTTCACCTACCAAGGAGTGCGGTTTCAATACCAAGGAGAGCAGCAGAATTCCAGAGGAGGAGAAAGCCAAGCACGGAACTCATGGCTTTTTTCCTGTGATTTTTTTTAGTCTTGCAGTTAATTTAATTTTTTCTTTTTCTTTTTTTTTTTTTCTCGCCTTCGGGTAAAATTTTTTTTTAACTGTTACCTTTTTCTTTTTTAACGATTTTATACTAGTTTATCTAATATATATATTTTTCCTTTTTTACATTTTTCTTAGGTGTATTCTTTTTAAAAAAATTCTTTTCTTTTCTTTTCTTTTTTTTTTCTTTTTTTTTTTTTTCTTTCTTCCTTTTTGAACCTCTTTTTATCCCCTTTCTCCCCACTCACGATTTTGGATCTCTTCTAATTTGGTTAAAGCATATTTTCCTGGGGTTGTTGCCACCCTTTTAGTATTTTACTTGCCCCTTCATTTACTCTTATCTGGACAAAATGACAAGACGTAAAAATTCAACACAAAAAAAAGAACAAGAGGCAGTACCGAAGGCTAGGGACCTAATCAATACAGACATCGGTAATATGTCAGATCTAGAGTTCAGAATGACAATTCTCAAGGTTCTAGCCGGGCTCGAAAAAGGCATGGAAGATATTAGAGAAACCCTCTCGAGAGATATAAAAGCCCTTTCTGGAGAAATGAAAGAACTAAAATCTAACCAAGGTGAAATCAAAAAAGCTATTAATGAGGTGCAATCAAAAATGGAGGCTCTAACTGCTAGGATAAATGAGGCAGAAGAAAGAATTAGTGATATAGAAGACCAAATGACAGAGAATAAATAAGCTGAGCAAAAGAGGGACAAACAGCTACTGGACCACGAGGGGAGAATTCGAGAGATAAGTGACACCATAAGATGAAACAACATTAGAATAATTGGGATTCCAGAAGAAGAAGAAAGTGAGAGGGGAGCAGAAGGTATACTGGAGAGAATTATTGGGGAGAATTTCCCCAATATGGCAAAGGGAACGAGCATCAAAATTCAGGAGGTTCAGAGAATGCCCCTCAAAATCAATAAGAATAGGCCCACACCCCGTCACCTAATAGTAAAATTTACAAGTCTCAATGACAAAGAGAAAATCCTGAAAGCAGCCCGGGGAAAAGAAGTCTGTAACATACAATGGTAAAAATATTAGATTGGCAGCTGACTTATCCACAGAGACCTGGCAGGCCAGAAAGAGCTGGCATGATATTTTCAGAGCACTAAACGAGAAAAACATGCAGCCAAGAATACTATATCCAGCTAGGCTATCATTGAAAATAGAAGGAGAGATTAAAAGCTTCCAGGACAAACAACAACTGAAAGAATTTGCAAATACCAAACCAGCTCTACAGGAAATATTGAAAGGGGTCCTCTAAGCAAAGAGAGAGCCTACAAGTGGTAGATCAGAAAGGAACAGAGACCATATACAGTAACAGTCACCTTACAGGCAATACAATGGCACTAAATTCATATCTCTCAATAGTTACCCTGAATGTGAATGGGCTAAATGCCCCTGTCAAAAGACACAGGGTAACAGAATGGATAAAAAAACAAAACCCATCTATATGTTGCCTCCAAGAAACTCATTTTAAGCCCGAAGACACCTCCAGATTTAAAGTGAGGGGGTGAAAAAGAATTTACCATGCTAATGGACATCAGAAGAAAGCAGGAGTGGCAATCCTTATATCAGATCAATTAGATTTTAAGCCAAAGACTATAATAAGAGATGAGGAAGGACACTATATCATACTCAAAGGGTCTGTCCAACAAGAAGATTTAACAATTTTAAATATCTATGCCCCCAATGTGGGAGCAGCCAACTATATAAACCAATTAATAACAAAATCAAAGAAACACATCAACAGTAATACAATAATAGTAGGGGACTTTAACACTCCCCTCACTGAAATGGACAGGTCATCCAAGCAAAAGATCAGCAAGGAAATAAAGGCCTTAAACGACACACTGGACCAGATGGACATAACAGATATATTCAGAATATTTCATCCCAAAGCAACAGAATACACATTCTTCTCTAGTGCACATGGAACATTCTCCAGAATAGATCACATCCTGGGTCCTAAATCAGGACTCAACCGGTATCAAAAGATTGGGATCATTCCCTGCATATTTTCAGACCACAATGCTCTAAAGCTAGAACTCAACCACAAAAGGAAGTTTGGAAAGAACCCAAATACATGGAGACTAAACAGTATCCTTCTAAAGAATGAATGGGTCAACCGGGAAATTAAAGAAGAATTGAAAAAAATCATGGAAACAAATGATAATGAAAATACAACGGTTCAAAATCTGTGGGACACAACAAAGGCAGTCCTGAGAGGAAAATATATAGTGGTACAAAGCCTTTCTCAAGAAACAAGAAAGGTCTCAGGTACACAACCTAACCCTACACCTAAAGGAGCTGGAGAAAGAACAAGAAAGAAACCCTAAGCCCAGCAGGAGAAGAGAAATCATAAAGATCAGAGCAGAAATCAATGAAATAGAAACAAAAAAAAACAATAGAACAAATCAACGAAACTAGGAGCTGGTTCTTTGAAAGAATTAATAAAATTGATAAACCCCTGGCCCGACTTATCAAAAAGAAAAGAGAAAGGACCCAAATAAATAAAATCATGAATGAAAGAGGAGAGATCACAACTAACACCCAAAGAAATACAAACAATTATAAGAAACATACTATGAGCAACTCTACGGCAATAAATTTGACAATCTGGAAGAAATGGATGCATTCCTAGAAACATATAAACTACCACAACTGAGCCAGGAAGAAATAGAAAGCGTGAACAGACCCATAACCAGTAAGGAGATTGAAACAGTCATTAAAAATCTCCAAACAAACAAAAGCCCAGGGCCAGACGGCTTCCCGGGGGAATTCTACCAAACATTTAAAGAAGAACTAATTCCTATTCTCCTGAAACTGTTCCAAAAAATAGAAATGGAAGGAAAACTTCCAAACTCATTTTATGAGGCCAGCATCACCTTGATCCCAAAACCAGACAAGGATCCCACCAAAAAAGAGAGCTATAGACCGATATCCTTGATGAACACAGATGCGAAAATACTCAACAAAATACTATCCAATAGGATTGAACAGTACATTAAAAGGATTATTCACCACGACCAAGTGGGATTTATTCCAGGGCTGCAAGGTTGGTTCAACATCCGCAAATCAGTCAATGTGATACAACACATCAATAAAAGAAAGAACAAGAACCATATGATACTCTCAATAGATGCTGAAAAAGCATTTGACAAAGTACAACATCCCTTCCTGATCAAAACTCTTCAAAGTGTAGGGATAGAGGGCACATACCTCAATATCATCAAAGCCATCTATGAAAAACCCACTGCAAATATCATTCTCAATGGAGAAAAACTGAAAGCTTTTCCGCTAAGGTCAGGAACACGGCAGGGATGTCCATTATCACCACTGCTATTCAACATCGTACTAGAGGTCCTGGCCTCAGCAATCAGACAACAAAAGGAAATTAAAGGCATCCAAATCGGCAAAGAAGAAGTCAAATTATCACTCTTCGCAGATGATATGATACTATATGTGGAAAACCCAAAAGACTCCACTCCAAAACTGCTAGAACTTATACAGGAATTCAGTAAAGTGTCAGGATATAAAATCAATGCACAGAAATCAGTTGCATTTCTCTACACCAACAGCAAGACAGAAGAAAGAGATATTAAGGAGTCAATCCCATTTACAATTGCATCCAAAACCATAAGATACCTAGGAATAAACCTAACCAAAGAGACACAGAATCTATACTCAGAAAACTATAAAGTACTCATGAAAGAAATTGAGGAAGACACAAAGAAATGGAAAAATGTTCCATGCTCCTGGATTGGAAGAATAAATATTGTGAAAATGTCTATGCTACCTAAAGCAATCTACACATTTAATGCAATTCCTATCAAAGTACCATCCATCTTTTTCAAAGAAATGGAACAAATAATGCTAAAATTTATATGGAACCAGAAAAGACCTCGAATAGCCAAAGGGATATTGAAAAAGAAAGCCAACGTTGGTGGCATCACAATTCTGGACTTCAGGCTCTATTACAAAGCTGTCATCATCAAGACAGCATGGTACTGGCACAAAAACAGACACATAGATCAATGGAACAGAATAGAGAGCCCAGAAATAGACTCTCAAATCTATGGTCAACTAATCTTCGACAAAGCAGGAAAGAATGTCCAATGGAAAAAAGACAGCCTTTTCAATAAATGGTGCTGGGAAAATTGGACAGCCACATGCAGAAAAATGAAATTGGACCATTCCCTTACACACACACACAAAAATAGACTCAAAATGGATGAAGGACCTCAATGTACGAAAGGAATCCATCAAAATCCTTGAGGAGAACACGGGCAGCAACCTCTTCGACCTCTGCCGCAGCAACATCTTCCTAGGAACAACGCAAAAGGCAAGGGAAGCAAGGGAAAAAATGAACTACTGGGATTTCATCAAGATCAAAAGCTTTTGCACAGCAAAGGAAACAGTTAACAAAATCAAAAGACAATTGACAGAATGGGAGAAGATATTTGCAAACGACATATCAGATAAAGGACTAGTGTCCAGAATCTATAAAGAACTTAGCAAACTCAACACCCAAAGAACAAATAATCCAATCAAGAAATGGGCAGAGGACATGAACAGACATTTCTGCAAAGAAGACATCCAGATGGCGAACAGACACATGAAAAAGTGCTCCATATCACTCGGCATCAGGGAAATACAAATCAAAACCACAATGAGATATCACCTCACACTAGTCAGAATGGCTAAAATCAACAAGTCAGGAAATGACAGATGCTGGCGAGGATGCGGAGAAAGGGGAACCCTCCTACACTGTTGGTGGGAATGCAAGCTGGTGCAGCCACTCTGGAAAACAGCATGGAGGTTCCTCAAAATGTTGAAAATAGAACTGCCCTATGACCCAGCAATTGCACTATTGGGTATTTACCCTAAAGATACAAATGTAGTGATCCAAAGGGGCACATGCACCCGAATGTTTATAGCTGCAATGTCCACAATAGCCAAACTATGGAAAGAACCTAGATGTCCATCAACAGATGAATGGATCAAGAAGATGTGGTATATATACACAATGGAATACTATGCAGCCATCAAAAGAAATGAAATCTTGCCATTTGCAACAACATGGATGGAACTAGAGCGTATCATGCTTAGCGAAATAAGTCAAGCAGAGAAAGACAACTATCATATGATCTCCCTGATATGAGGAAGTGGTGATGCAACATGGAGGCTTAAGTGGGTAGAAGAAGAATAAATGAAACAAGATGGGATTGGGAGGGAGACAAACCATAAGTGACTCTTAATCTCACAAAACAAACTGAGGGTTGCTGGGGGGAGGGGGTTTGGGAGAAGGGGGTGGGATTATGGACATTGGGGAGGGTATGTGATTTGGTGAGTGCTGTGAAGTGTGTAGACCTGGTGATTCACAGACCTGTACCCCTGGGGATAAAAATATATGTTTATAAAAAATAAAAAATTAAAAAAAAATAAAATAGAAAAAAAAATAAAATACACCCCTTTTATCCAGACATTGATTTAATCCCATTATTAATTTTAAAAGTTTTTCAGTTCATTCCTTTGGGCACTGTAAGCATATAATCACCTCATCTGTGAACCATGGTAGATTAGTTTTCAGTTTCAGGGTCATGTACTAATAGCTTCTGTTTCATGTCCTGGTGAACAGAACAGACTTCAGAATCACAAAACATTCTAAATTTTGTTTCTAATTTCAATGGGAATAATATGGCTACTTAACTAACCGTACTGATGGTTACTGAGGGCAGGTCCTCTGTGTTTGCCTGGATTATCTGTGGGACTTGGTTCTCACGGAGCTGCTGGGGACTTTACCCATGATCAGCAAGGGCAGAATTTGAATTCAGGAAGTAGAGGACTTTGGGAACAGAGCACTTAACCACCAGACTACAGCCAGTTGTGCCACAGGCTACGGTCCAGAAATTCCATTAGATGAGAGCTTTCTTCTGGCTTCCATTCCCCACATTTCCAGTGGCCCACCTCTCACCTTGGTAGTTGATGTCCTCTTTGTTGCTAAATCCATTGTGTGCTGTTTGACCTTGATCTGACTGGCCTTCCAGAAAGTATTCTGTGCCCTCCTTGAACGGTCTCTTCCCTTGACTTCTGGGATGTCAGATTCTCCTCAGTGTCTGTTGGGCCATGTTTGCTTCTCAGAGGCTCTTCTGCTGCTGACCACACCTTAACTATTGGTGGTCTGTGCCTCTCTCTTCTCATTGCCCCCGCAGCTTCCTCCAGTCAGTGGGAGCATCCAACCAATGTGGCCGTCTTCACTTCCTTGGTTTTAAAAATGACACATGGAACAGCAGCTGCCACATCCGGCCATAAAGATGGCCAGAAGACACCTAAGAAACAGGCCAAGGAGATGGACAAGAAGATAAGGCATTCAAGCAGAAACAGAAAGATGAGCAGAGGACACCTGAGGAGCTAAAAGCGAAGACCAAGGGGATGGGTCCCCTGGCCACAGGTGGAATTAAGGCATCTAGGAAAAGTAAGCTGTTCCTTGTGCCTGAGACATGGTGATCCTTAATCGCATTCCTGTTTAAACATCTGGATTCCCTGTCACATACTCTATTGCCATGTATAGCTAGAAGAAAGTGTTGTCTTAGGGTCTGTTGTACATTTATGAGAAGCTTTTGTAAAATAATAATAATAATAATAATAATAATTTTTAAAAACCCTAAAAAAAAAGGTACTGTCCCAAGCACTTATACATATTATCTTACTTCACCATCAACGATCCTAATATCCATTTTACAGTGAGGAGACTGACCAGTGAGGTTAAATAGCTTGCCTAAGATGAGAAGTGGCAGAGTTGTGGCAGAGTTGGGATGTGAACTCTAACTCTAGAGCCTGTTGGTTCTCACCTCTGGACAGGTGTGCTGCTAGATGTTTAACATCCAGCTTTCTGGAAAAAAAAAAAAAAAGCACTGATTTGTAACGTTCGCCATTTTTTTGGTGATATAAATACTCCCTCTGTGGCTGACACAACATCACTGAACCTGGATTTGAAAAGAGAAGCTCATCATTCTTCTGGCGAGCTAAGACCGGCCACTGTAGCCAAATCCAGCAAACACAGCCTCTCATGCAATGCCATGAGGCAAAGAGGTGGAGTTGGGTAACATATCTATTAGTTGGATTCTTTGGTTTTAAGAAATAGAAAAGTGAAGCTGGCCCAAGCTTCTGGCCCAGAAGCTGGGAATTTACTAGAAGGAAATTCAATCTCAGAATGAAAAGCAGGAGGCAACAGGCCTCACAAGGCTGGGAATGAACACCAGATGTGCTGTGGGGCCTTGATGGGTCCATTGTGCCTCAGTCTCCATTTACGGCAGGGCAGTGCTCCTGTGTGTCTGGCCCACAGGGCAGAACTCTACCATCCATCTCTCCTGAACTTACTCTTGCCACCAGCAGTGACCGAGGTCCTCTCTGACTGGCTCTGTTGGGTCAAGAATCGACCCTGGGCCAGTCAGCTATGGTTAGTGGTTCTGCCTGCCTCTGTTCAGGATCATATTGGGGATGTCAGTGTAGATTAGGACCAAACTCTTCTGCCTTTGAAATTCAGTTACACTGAAAACTCATCGTCATGCTGTGGTCCTCTGGCCTCCCCTTCATCTGGGCCTTCATGACCTTCCTGACTGATGTCATTCTTGTCAGGCTCCCCTTTGCTCCCTCTGCCGTCCTGGCCTTCTTTTTGGCCTTTGAGCATTACAAGCTCGTTCTCACCTCAGGGCCTTTGTACTTGTTCTCCCGTAGGGCTTCTTATGACTCACACCCTACTTTCAATCAGAGCATCCCTCCCTGAGCGCCTGCTAGCAACAGTCACTCCATCCATACCACCCCTCCTACCTGCTTCACTTTTCTTCAAAGGCTTAAGATGACCTGAAATTGTATCATGTATTCGACTCTCTACTCCCCACTGGAACATAATCCATGGGAATCAGAACTTTGTCCTGCTTATGGCTTATATTTTCACCTAGAACAGTGCTTGGAATCTAGTAGATACTCCAAACCTACCTGTTGAATGCATGATTCAATGAATGAATGAATGAATGTATGAATGAGTTTCAGACTCACTATGAAATACACGCTTAAAAATAAACCTTAACTATTATCTTAGCTTTCAAATACATTTTTGCTTATTGTGTACTTGAATAAAATAGCATTTCTTTAAAAATGAGATGTAATCCAGATTTTTAGTGGTCTGATCTTTCCTAACCTATCCCTTAGCTCACCTTGTCCTAGGCTTCCCCAGAGTATTTTAAATTAGTGACATTTTGCAGTATTAGGTGGAAATAGGCTTTTGTTGTTCATTCAAGATGGAAAATAGTTGATATGAATAATGATTTGGTAATAGGTATGCTGTCTTGGTAAGAAAGGGAGTGCTTTGGAGAGCTGGTGTATTGTTTCCCTTTTTAAAAAGCTTTGAGCAAGCAGAAAACAACAAGAAGTCACAGATGACTTCGACAAGAGTCATCTTCAGTTAAATCCCAGCACAGTAACCCGGAATTATCCTTCAAAGAGACAGATGAGAAAAAATGGCTTCCTACCTGAAATATTTTTTGTAAGAAAGCACATTTCCGAAAGGATGCAAGAGAGAGACTTCTCTTTCTCATAAAAAGGAGCAAGAAGGATGATCTTATTTTCACAAGAGAAAGCATGCATTAGGCCATAGATAAGCCCCCCCCCCACCCCCAACAAAGCAGGAGATTTTCAGTTGAAGAAAATTGACAGCTTCGCCTCCAGGCTGAATTTTATAGTTTTCACCAGCAACAGCTGTGTTTACTGATGGCCCTATGTTGTCCTGAACAAATTCAAGATTAAGTAAAGGACTAGTGTTCTCAGACAATCACCAAGAAAACAGACATTTTCTTACTGTTTGTGGAGCTCCAGGCTTCATGTCCTTACCTTTGAAGAATTACCTCAGAAGTTGATATATCTGGTAAAATAGAATGTTCATATTGCAAAAGCTGTAGTTTTTGACCTCAACTGCACCTTAGCTTCACCTGGGAACTTAAAAAGGTGGTAGGTATTTTGATAGAAATTGCACTGAATGTATAGACTGCTTTGGGTAGTGTAGACATTTTCACAATGTTTGTTCTTCCAATCCATGAGCATGGAATGTTTTTCCATTTATTTATTTTTTTCTTAAAGATTCTACTTATTTATTTGAGAGAGAGAAAGAATGAGAACATGAACAGGAACAAGGAAGAAGCAGACTCCCTAGTGAGCAGAGAGCCCGGCTGGAGGGCTTAATCCCTGGACCCTGGAATCATGACCTGAGCCAAAAGCAGATACTTAACCAACTGAGCCACCCAGGCATGCTGTTTTTCCATTTCTTTGTGTCCTTTTCAATCTCTTTCCAAAGTGTTCTATAGTTTTCAGTGTACAGATCTTTTACCTGTTTGGTTGGGTTTTGGGAGCTTAAAAAGGAAACACCACCCCAATGCCAGAGTTCTACTCCAGCCCATGTAAACGGGAAGATGGGCCCATTAATCCTAACTCCTGTTAGTTTTCCGGTTATCTGTCAGGTGATTCGAACCCGTGGCTGCATCGAGAAACGTTGCCCTCCAGCCCTTGCCACAGGGTGCAACCGAATCCGGTCCTGGATGGGGCATCAGATGGGGTTGCCCGCGATCCTGCTCCCTTGCCAAACCGTGAAGAAAGTCAATTTGTCTTGGCTCTCCTTCCATCTGCCCTTGTGTGCCCCTCTCCCCATTCCTGAAAACTTTCCCTCCTGAGCTATTGCTCAGGCATTCTTCTGCCCTGTGCCCACGGTGAAGCTATCAGGCTCCAAGGAAACTCTTCCTTGCTAAAAAATAGTCCCACAGAGGGTTCACCCTTTTTAGCATAGTATTAGTCCTCTCAAAAACAAACAACAAAAAAACCCCTAAACACCAAAAAATCCACCACATAGTAGAAAAAAACCTGAAATGCCACATAATGCAGCTGGTGAGTTTGAGGAGAAATTGAGGAGAGGACGAAGGTGCTTCCGGCTCCTATCAGGTCCCTTCTGGTTGGCAATAGTCTACTCCAAAGGGCCGTTGGGTGGGGCGACTCTGGCAAGTTACTTAACCTCTCTGTGCCTCGGTTTCCTTGTCTGTAAAATGGGGATGATGTTAATACTGCCACACAGAGTTGTTGTGAGGACTGCAAACAGAAAGCGTTTGGGGAATACTGGCCAAACAAGTAGTCATTGCTCATTAGCGGTTATTACTATCATCACAGTTCCCATAATTTCATATTCTTGAATTTATAATTAAGTGAGGGGGAAATTCCACAGGGACCGAGCAAATATATTCAAACAGAGAAAGCACTCCTCAGATAGAGTCTCAAAAAATATTTTGAGCTGTGACATCCTCAATGGCATATGCTTCTAGCTCCAATATCCCGAGGCAATGCTTAATTCGTGCTCTCCACTTAGATGTATAAATTCCAAAAGCTTTGGAAAAAAGAATCCCTTTCTTTCTTTCTTTCTTTTTTTTTTTTCAACTGTATCATCGACCTTGTATGTCTGTGAATCTCGGGAAATGATGGAGATGAGAATGAACAATGTGTAGCTGGGGAGAAACAAGCCTCTCTCTAATTGCCTTGTTAACCCAACACAGAAATTAATGAATTCAACAAATATTTAATGATAAACTCTGTGCCAGATGTTGTGCTAGGAAGTGGTGGTGCCACAGTGGGGAGACGAGGTCCATACCCTGATGGAGCTCGCAGTGCAGGGAGCCAAGAGAGGGGGTATTGTCCAATCAAGTCACAGCCCAGAGTGACCAAGACATGCTTAGGTCCCCGCTGTCTTCCAGAGAAATCTTCACGTGTGAGGATATAATGGCTGGGTTGGACTCGTTTCTCCTCTCTGAGATCCTACTTTTTCAAAACTGGCTGGTCAAGCAATTTGTGCATTCCTTTGCAGGAAACATGATTCTCACTGACCAGAGACAACTTGAAAGTGGGAGCAGAGATGCCCAGGGATGACCTAGGTGCCTTTTGTTGTCACAAGAACATGAGCATTTGTCCCTTATCCCAGCAGGTTTTTTAGTGACTGGACTGAATGTGCCAAATGTTAAATTTGAGTGGTGTTTCCCTATTTTTTTCTTTTTAGATGTTTCCTACAAAAGGATTAAATGGATGTTTTCATTTTGTTTTGTTTTCAAGTTTCACTAAATTCTTAGAAGCTTTTGAATGGCTTAAAAGTATTTTTAGATTATGCTGAAAGTGGAACCTAATTTTACACCAAAGAAGTTCTTAAAACTTTCTAAAAAAGTCTGATTTTTGTTAATAGAGTCACTTTGGGACTGAGATTTTCTAAGATTCTTTATAGTTTTAAAGAGTCCTAAGAACTACATTATAATCTAAAAGATCTTTATTTGCTTCTGAAATTTCATACACCCTGACCTTCCACACCTTATTCCAACTCTTTCCTGCAGCCTCTGTTTTAACAAGCCACTAACTCCCAAGGATTGACTTTCGTGAGCTTAGTGTCTACTGTAGTATTACTGTGACTTCTAAAAACTCATTTTTATTTGTATCAAATCTACTTTTCCATCTATTTATTTTAGAAGACCTAATTTGGTTTTTGAAAGTATGATGTGGTGTCTAGTTTCAAAGATGAACTTGAACAGACCATGCTTTCCAGTTCTTACCCTGGGTAGCCCTCTCTTTCATGGATGGTGACCTGGTCTGTGACTTGCTTTAACCAAGAGGATGTGGTGAGAGTGGAGAGGAACCCATTTCATTTTGAGGGTTTAAGAGGACTGGCAGGTCTGTTTCCTCTTCTTGGAACATTTGCTGTGGGGAGTTCTGGGCTGATATAAAAGTAAATTCACTACTCTGATGGAGCGACCACTCAGAGAAAACCACATAAAGGGGCTCTGAGACTCCAGGGGGAGGGGGTCAGGTCCAGCTGCTGCCTCATCCTGGTTGAACCTCCAAATGACTCTGGTCTAGCTGCCATCTGACTTTCACTATGGAAAAGATCGCATGACAGACCAGAAGAAGAACTACCCAGCTGAACCCCACAAGCCACAGAATAGAGGGACAATCAAAGGCCCTAAGTTTTGAGGCAGCTATGCAGCATAGTTAATAATATAGGACAAATCTGTTAACTGTAAGACTCCAAAACAAAAGATAGTGAATTGGGTTCCTCCAAATAATTCATACAACTAACCTGAAGAGCTTTTACAGGGTTGCAAGCTTTCAGTGCACTCAGTTTCTAGGCTGGTGAATAGCATTTTTATTCTCAATCAAAGAACTCATCAAAAAGTGGGATTCTTTCTGTCCTGGTCCTCACCAGTGCTTGTGGTTTCTTCTCGCTTTTTCTCAACTCCTCTGAGTCAGAGCTAGAACTGTCCCAGAGAAGCTGGCCCCGTGACTCTTGTTCACGGAACCACGTTTCCATTTTGCCAATTTTCTGGGGACAACAGTCATTCCTTGCTTGGTGTTCTCCCAAATCTTCACTCTGGGAATTTCCTACAAAAAATTTAAAGTTTAAATAGTTTTTTTTCTCTCTTAACATTAAATATATCATACACACACACATATACAAACTCAAATATATAAATGAGTTCAACTATATATATATATATATATATATATATATCTGTAGCATTACAAATTTTTTCCTTGTTATTTTTAAATTTTTAAAAATCTTCTGAAAGTCACAAGAACAACACTATACATACCTATATATCCCAACTCACTGACAACATTTTGTCACACTATTGCCTTCATTATATACACGCATGCACACGTGCATGGTTTTCAGCTGAGCTATTTGAGAAGTAGTTGCAGTTACCCGGCGCTTTTCCTGCTTAACGACAATACAACTATTACACTTCAAAATTTAACGTTGATAGATTACTGTTTTCTAATATATGGCCCACATTCTAATATTCACAACTGTCCCAGTGATGCTCTTTATAGCTGCTTTTTATTTGCCTGTTTGTGTTTTAGTTTTTTGACCCAGGATCCAATCTAGGATTACATATTGCATACTCTTCCCTATCTCTTTTCTTTTTTCTCTTCTTTCTCTCCCTCCTCCCCACTCTTCCTCTCTCTCTCTCTCCCTCATTCTCACTCTTGATCCCTCCCTTCGCCTTCCTCCAACCCCCTCCATTCACTGTCTTCTTCTTTTTCCCTAACACTGATATTTTTAAAGAATCCAGACTGGACGCCTGGGTGGCTCAGTCAGTTAAGTGGTGCCTTCGGCTCAGGGCATAATCTCAGGGGCCTGGGATCGAGTCCCATATCAGGTTCCCTACTTAGTGGGGAGCCTGCTTCCCCCTTTCCCTCTGCCTGCTACTCTGCCTGTACTCTTTCTTTGTGTGTCAAATAAATAAAATCTTAAAATAATAATAATAATAATAATCCAGATCAATTGTTTTATAGAATGGCCCTAAATCTGGGTTTGTCTGTTTGTGATTAAGGTTAAGCATTTTTGGCAAGAGTATTGCACAGGTAATGTTACCTAGTGCTATTTATTGAACAACTACTATGTGCTAGGTGCACGATACACACTTTTCCTGAACTTTACATCTGCTCTCACATATTAGAATTGCCTGTGAAGGCTTTTAGAAATGCAAATGCTTGGGCTACACCCCAGACTTATAGAACTAGGAAGTTCAAAGGATCATGCATTTTATTTTACTTTGCAGAAGAGATTTAATCATTTATTTTTTGGCATGGGATCTTATGTCTGTAGCTTTTTATTCAAGCTGCACCCAGTGCCCTTTTAAAATGCACTTCAGGGAGCACCTGTGTGGCTCAGTCAGTTACATGTCCAACTTTTGATTTCATGTCAGGTCATGATCTCGGGGTCATGGGATCAAGCCCCAGGTCTGGCCCCATGCTCAGTGGGGAGTCTGCTTGAGGTTCTCTCTTTCTCTTCCTCTCTCTACCTCTCCTTGCCTGGCTCATGTTCTCTCTCTCTCTCTTTCCCACAAATAAATAAATAAATAAATAAATCTTAAAAAAAAAAAAAAAATCACTTCAGAACAACAGGTGCCTTACTCAAGCAAGCCTGGACTTTAACAAAACCAAAGCAATGGCCACTTCTGAGCTAGGAAAATCATCCTGAGTCAAAACCCAGAATGTTCCCTCCATCCGTTTGAACCAGCCATAATATTTGGATGCCATCTTAAGGATAATTGTTTATTGAATCTTATGGCATATTTTATTTAAGCCCTTGATAGCTGACATTGCATACTGTTACAGGAGAAAATCAAACATCTCAATGTGAGCATTTCTGCCTTGTGATTTATTAGTTTCCTTTCTGCCTCAGTGAGGGGTTACCCTCTTCCCCTCCTTGAATGTTATTATAATTGTTATTATTGTGCATGCACACAGTAGTGACCAAAAACCATAATTAATTCATGTCTGCAACCCCAATCTCTCTCCTGAGCTACAATACACTTTTTTTTTTTTTTTTTGGGTACGGCTGGACGTTTCCATTTTTACCTCCTGGCAACATGAGAGACTCACCTTTTCTTTCTCTTTCAAACCCATGTTTTCTCCCAGTTACTCTAATTCAGCAAATTGCTCCAGCTTTGCCCCATTGTCTGCCTAGTTCTTCAAGAGTAACCCAAGAAGCCTCCTGGTCTTCTTGCCCTCTCCACACACCCACATCTAGTCCATCACTGAGCTCTGCAAATCCTATCTCTTAAATATAGGCTCCTCTTCCGTCACCCTCTCTCCTGGTCCAAGCACCGTCTCTCACATGCACTTCTATTGTGTCTGTACCACTTGTCTCCTCATGTTCTCTTGCATTCTCCTCTCATCCGTCTTCCACAGGATAGACAGACTGATGCTCTAAATGTAAGCCTGATTGTGTGGTTCCCCTGACCTTTCAATGGCTTCCCATTGTTCTTAAACTCAAGTTCAAATTTCTTATTTGACGCAACTTGCAAGTGTGGGCCTCTGGAGCCATCTCTGATCGCTACTTGAATTTCTCTTTCCCACCCAGTGTCTAGAATCTGCCAGGTTCCTTCCCACTCAAGATCTTCGGCATGTACTGTGACCATTAATAGTTCTGAATGTTTTAGCACCTTGATCCTCACACTTACGTGGATCCCTATCCCCTTGGTCCCCCTACTTCCTGTGTCAGCCTAAATATCCCTCCCTCATGGAAACGTTCCAACTCTCTCAGGTGCTGAGCTCTCCCAGCTATACTGTCGAACTTCTCCTTGTTCATTGTATGTACCGTTGCAAAGCCAAGAACCACACTTATGAATACATGCGTGAACCAGTGAGCCATCAGAGAATTTGGGGAGGCGAGAAGTATTGGTAACTGGGACTGGGAAAGACCAGGCGGTGTAATCATCTCTGCTTTGCAAACGAGCCAAGAACTACTAGAAGCATCACTCAGACTGGAAACAGCAATTTTCTGCTGACTAGAGGCAGGAGCTTTGAAACAGGAAGAGAATATTTGTTGATGGTGAGACCTAATGCAATATTAATAATAGCTTACGTCCCACACCACTCTTGATGTTATGATAATGCAGACCTAAAGTTAGTGCGTGAGACCAAGTTCACATGTTCAATTTTATCCTTGAGTATCTCTTAAATCATTCATAAAATATTATATACATAGTTCTGTATACATAGCATTAAAGTGTAAGAACTTATCAGCCAGATGTTTTTTACTTGTTGCATTTTTATAAAACCCTGCTTGATTCTCTGGGGGTGTCTAGAGTTCAGGAAAAACAAAAAGAAAAATACGTTTAAAAACCTAAATGGGTTTTGGGTGAGCAAAGGAGAATGTGTCCAATTTTGGGAAGGAAGAAAAGCAACAGAGGCCAGTGGGGGGAAAATAGGGAGTGATTTTAGGTAGAATAAGGATTCTCTAAAGCATTAAAAATGTGTCATGGTTATGTATGTTTTAATACATAAAAGTTTTAGCAAAAGGTATCACCATTGTATCAAACTCAAGATTTCAAGTATTTCATAGACAAGGTTAAATTTAAGACACACACACACACACACGCGCGGGGCGCCTGGGTGGCTCAGTGGGTTAAGCCTCTGCCTTCGGCTTGGGTCATGATCTCAGGGTCCTGGGATCGAGCCCCTCATTGGGCTTTCTGCTCAATGGGGAGCCTGCTCCCCCTCCGCCTGCCTCTCTTTGCACTTGCGATCTCTCTGTCAAATAAATAAAATCTTTAAACACACACACACACTCAAACCCTCAGGACACTTTAAAGAAAATAGTAAGTAGTTAATGGTGCTGGTTGCCTTATAAGACATTGTCATTGAAGGTGACAATGTTTTGAAGGGGCCGCCTTCCCTGAAGTAGATAGCTATTTTCACTCTAAGACCTCAGTTCCATCCTTCTTCTGTTGTCTGTATTTCCATCCATAGTTTTGGCGCTTTACATTTAAATGCATTTTTATACATGTTGGATTAATTTTTCCATAAACCCTACATGGTAGACAAGGTTTTACTCTATTTTACAGATGGGGAGCCTGAAGCTCAGAGAGGTTAAGAGGTTAAGTAAGTAGAGTTTAGTTAAAATCTCTGTCTCTATAGAGAAATAAAGCTGTCTAGACAAATATATAGCTAATGTTTATGGAGAGGCTACTGTGTACCAAGCACCGTTCTAGAAACAAAAAGAGGCCCCTGCTCCCATGGAGTTTACATTTAGAAATGTATTTCTTGGGGCTCAAAGGAAGAACTTTGATTTCAAGTTCACTGCTTTTTCTATCCACTACCCTGGATTAGATCATGGCTTCTGGAAAAGGCAGGAGTCACATAGATGTGTTAAATCTCATGAAATAGTCCACCCGAAGAACAATGTTTGCTTTGTGTAAGTTAGGAACAAGTGAGCCATCCTCTAAGTTATAAGTAATTTATTGCATGTTATATGTAATTATTATAGAATTATACAAGTCATGTGTCATTCATTATATAAATAGATACGAAATGTATGTATTTAAAGTGTGTAAATGTAAGATATACGTAAAATTTCATTTTAAACAGTCAGCGTTAAACAAAGACCGACCTTTATCTCATAAGAGACCTGTAACTCTCATCCCACCTTCCCAAAGAGGGAACAAGAATGGGCAAATAACAGCACTCCGTAAGAGGATGTGGGTGCAGCAGAATCTTAATGACCACAACTGGACTAGCAGAAAGCTCCTGTAAATCTATGATCTTGACTTGGTTCCACGTTCAGGAGAAAGCAAAATGAACTAAAAGGAATGAAAGGAAAGATGCTACCTGGGAGTAAGCACAAGGAGTCACTGCTCGAGCACATGCCTATCACGGTGGTGAAATCTAGGCTGGGCCGAGGGGCTGCCTGCTCTCCCCAGATAAGGTTAGGAGTCACTGCCCTCTACTGGCAGACTTTGTTGAGGCTCTGTCCTGGACAGAGCTCCAAGTCCCTGGATTCCTGATGAGGGTAGGGGTGGGGATGGTGGAGCAGGCCTTTGGAGTCAGAAAGACCGGGCCTTCAATTCTGCTCTGTCACATGACAGCCAGGAGTAACTCCTTCTGGTCCTGCTGTGTGCGGATTTAAGAACAACAATGTATGTTGTCTCATGGCAAGCACTCGACAGACCTCAACCAAAGGGGTGCCTGGGCAGCTCAGCGGGTTAAGCATCCAGCTCTTGGTTTCAGCTCAGGTCACGATCTCAGGGTTGTGAGATCAAGCCCCACGTCTGGCTCCACAGTCAGCTCCGAGCCTGCTTGAGAGTCTCCCTCTCCTCCCCCCCAATTCATGTGCTCTCTCCCTCTAAAATAAATAAATAAATACATCTTTAAACCTTAACTAGAACAAAATGAAGTGGCTTTAAAAAGCCTCAGACATGCAGAGAAACCCTCTTTTCCTCATGCCACCACCCTTCCTGGGCCCCTCCAGATCTGGGGCATCTTCCAAAGATTTTTACCAATGTTGGTTTTTCTTGGCTTGCCTTCAAGAAATGACTCTGGTATCTAACTTCAGCTAAGACATGTTTTGGGGAGTTGTTTTGGCAATATGTTCTAAACTGTAAAACCTGTTTATCTATGTGCCCACATAGCATATTTCATTCTGGCCTGGGGAGTATATAGGTTCAATAGATTCCCCAAGTAGGTTTTCAGTTATTCAGCCTTTTTGTATTTAATTAAGCCTCCTGTTCCTTGGAGCAGGAGCTGTGTGTCTTTCAGCTGGCAACGTGGCCTCTTAGAAGCTCAGTACCTCCAGAAACTCAGCCGGGATTTCTGTGGATCTCTCTGTGGACCGTCCTATTGACAGGGGATGTGGCTCACAGCACCGCCCACCACGTGCATGACCAATATTATGTATTCATAGGGTCGGTTTGCGCTGGGGGAAGATGGACAGGGCAAACGTAATGGGGCTTTAACTGGTGGGAGCACACAGCACTGAGGCTGTGGACAGGGCATCTGTCGGAAGTCTCTGAGCGGTCTGGCCTGGTTGGAGGCGACGTCAGGCACAGGAATGGCTGCAGAGACAGCCACAAAGGTGGGCCAAGAGTGGATCCTGAAGGCTCGGAGTACCAGGGTGAAGAGCTGATTTTAAAAATTTGTATTTACTTCTTATTTTTTAGAGCAGGGAGGGGTAAAGGGAGAGAGAGAGAGAGAGAAGCTAAAGCAACCTCTAACCCCGAGTGGAGCCCTCCGCTGGGATCCATCTCACGACCCTGAGATCATGACCCGTGTGGAAATCCAGAGTCTGATGCTTAACCGACTGCGCCACTCTGGGGCCCCCAGGGTGAGGAGTTTATACTGTCCTCAGGCTGATGGAGGCTCGCTGAGGATTTTTATTTTTTTTAGGATTTTATTTATTTATTTGAGAGAGAGAGCATGAGCCAGCAGAAGGGTAGAGGGAGAAGCAGACTCCCTGCTGAGTGGGGAGCCTAACGTGGGGCTCCATTCCAGGACCCTGGGATCGTGACCTGAGTGGAAGGCAGACGCTTAACTGACCAAGCCACCCAGGTGCCCCTCACTGAGGATTTTTTTTTAAGCAAGAGAATGATATGGCCACATTGGCATTTTATAAGATTACTTGGCTCTTAGCACTGTGCTTCTGAAACGACTGTAGGAGAGTCACCAGGCATCTTAATAAAATGTGTATCCTGATTCAGGAGGTCCAGAGTGTGGCCTGAAATTCTGCCTTTCTAATAAACTTCCTGATGACGCAGATGCTGCTGGTCTGCGGCCAATACTTTGATGACCAAGTAGAGCCGTGGTTCTTAAACTTAAGGGGTATCAGAAGCACCTAAGGGGGTGTTAAACCTGGATAGCTGGCCTCTGCCCCTGCATTTTCTGATTCCGTCACTCTGGCTGGGACCCATCCACTCTGCAGGTGGTGCTGGCGCCGGTGCCCTGGGCTTGTACCGAGCGCCATCAGGACAGAGGGTTCGTGGAGGAAAGGGAAGATTTGAGGGAGGAACACAGGAGTTGGGAGGCTGGAGCAATAGCCCTGGTGTGACACAATACCCTGTGGGGGGCATCGGGAATGCGGGAAGCTAAGAGTTCAGTGCCCTGTGACATCCACAGGATTTTGGAACCGTCCGGCTGCAAGGAGCGAGAGGAGGAGGGCTGGAAAGGTCCCAGGTGTCTGGCCTGAGTGGCTCTGAAAGTAGAGGGCTCACCCACTGAGCAGGAGCAAGTGGAGGTGGGCTTCAGTTTTCAAAGCTCCGAATGAGCCTCTGAGGGCTGCAGGGAAAAAGCGGGGTGGGGGAGGGTGTCTGCGGGCAGCAGACTGGCTGATACCAATTTGATATTTAATAGAAGTCCCTCTGCTTCATTTGCTTTAACCACAAGCTGAGAGGCTCTTTTGCCTCTTCTCTTCCTAGGGACAGAGCCAGGATGGCCACAGTGCATGTGAAGCCCCGGAAACCACTAAAAAGAGACATCTTCTAATAGTGTTTGAGCTTCTGTCTTTTCCTTCCAGCGACCCTAAATTGCATGACACAGCGTGATCCCTACTTTCCAGGAAGTACAATATCAGCAGAAACCCAAGGCTCCTTGCTGTCTGTCCATCCGCCATCACTCCCCCTCCCCCCACCCCTGACAGAAGTTTATTTGATGAAATTTTAAAAAACACTGGAAATATTTTATTTTTGCTAAAATAATTTACATGACTGACCTGGACTTCTTCTGTTTAAGGTTTCATCCGGCAACAAGGTTGGAAGGTTCCTGTCATCATTTCTTGGGACGCTTTGAAGGATTTTCTTGGCTTTATGGTCCCTCGGTTTTTGCTTATTACTTCTTGCCTCCCTGGGAAGACTTTTCTTCTGAAAATGATCAGCTGTCATGGATTAGTGTTCTCCCCCTGAGCTCCTGTCACCAGAATAGGTCACCAGACCAGCCACTTTGCAAGTCGCGTGCTTATGTGTACTCTGGTCCCCTAGCCAGAACATAGCTTTCTTTTCCCTATTAGAGGGTATAGAAATTTCTCTATGCACAGTCTAGTTAGGAGAGAGTCTCAAAAAGGCATGGCTTGATTTAAGAGGAGGGCCGTTGTAAAACATTTGTTGGTAGGCCACTGATTTGGGATTGTAGAAGACAGTGATTTTAGGCTTAAATACGAGAGTGAGGAATTTGGAATATGGCAATTCCAGGAGACATTACTGTAAAGGGGTCTGTTACAAGAGCTGGTTCTTGTAGGATAACCCCACGGTGTGGATTATGGAGGATGCCTAGGTATCAAGATAAAGACCGACTCACCCCCTTCTATTTTCCTGAACCAAGACAAGCGATCTAGCCTCATTTTTCTGTTGGAACCAGAATGTCATGAGAGCGATTTGTGGCCGTTGGGGAGGGGGGGTTGTTAGGGGGGGTTGGGGGGGAGGAAGTAAAGAAAGAAAAAACAGAAAGACTTGGGACAAAGATTCATCCTTGAGACTCAAAACAAAGAAAAGGCTCAAAAGGTTTGGTGGCAGAAGGGATCTTCCCGATGCTTCCCAGCTCTAGTAGTTGAGGCTTTGGTGCCAATGACCAAATTTAAAATGCTAAGTAAAGCCTGGTGACGGATGCTAAGCCATTCGAGTGCGAGGGCAGTGATTATGTGGAGTAAACGTGGTAAATATGCCAGCCTTCTTCTCTCTTCTCATACTTACCTCTTGTCTGTCACGGTTCATTTCCAGCATTCGCATCTTATGTAAATATTGCCTCTTCCTGGGGTTGAACCCTGGAGTTTGAATCTTCTTTTCCAGTTCCTGCTGGGAAAGATGACACACTCGTTAGAATGGGGTAATTTGTTACTGACTCAGCAATCCACAACTTGTGATTATTCTTTGTTTTTCTTCTTCTTTTTTGTTTTTTTTGGACCACAGTGAGATCTTAATTAGCCATCAGTTATAATCCGTAGAGATCTCTTGTCAAAGAGATGTTAAAGGTAGATCATTGTAGTTCCCCATCGAGTCCTTTGTGTCGCTATCAGTGAATGGAGATTTGCTGTGTGTATAATGCAGTTTTTAAGGTTCGTGTAGGGTTTTGCAAACCTTAAGTGGAACTATGTTTCTGCATCTCATTTTGATGAACTATCGCTTACCCTGTCAATAAATGCTCATTATTGTCTCCCCAGAAATGTGTTCTGGTTGGGTAAGATTAGTCTCTTTCTTACTGCCTCTTCTGCCATCGTCTGGCTATGACATCAGGGGGGAGCCACAGAATAGCTAATGGAACCCATTTCTATAGCCTGGACCCCCATATACCAATATAAGCCCTGGTATATTAGGAAGTTGATTATTTGTGACTTTGGTGATCTCCCCAAATGCATCACAAACCCCGGGGGGACAGTGAAGACAGTTATTAAGGGAAGCCAGGGGTGAAATCACCCTTGTTTGTTACTTGCTGTGGACAGGTGAGGGAAGGGTCCGGCAATCAGATGTGCTCAGTGATACCCTTTTGCTGCCCTGGGGACAGGGACTGTGTTGGCAGTTGCGAGCCTCTGAGGGGACCATCTCTACAGTGCTGCTAGCGTCACAAACCTGGCCTTGACACCTTTTACCAAATCATCCAGCTGTGCAGCAGCGTCTAGCTGGCTGGCCCCAAAATGAATCAGGAGTGGAAAGCGCTGAAAATCTACTACCTCCCAGTTTTCATGTCTGCATGAGGGGAGTCTGCTCAGCAGAATATGACAAATGAATAAAAGGGAAAAGCTCTTCAGAAGACCTTTTCTAAGGATTCTTTTTTTGGTGAGGTTATGGTAAATAAGTTAGGAACACCTCATAGAAATGATTTGCCCTAAAAACTGAGAATGAAGAGAACGGTTTCACCTGAGGAGAAGAATAAAAAGAGAGAGTTACACTAGATTTTTCATAAATTTAAACACTTCTAGAATTAGCAATGTCCAAGGAAAACTCATCTCTCTTACCTGCATCTCCATGTTTTCACTAGGAAGTGGAGAAGGGCCCAGAGTTTACCTCAGAGACGCCAGTTGGAGGCAGGCCTGGGAGAGAACGTATAGCTTTGGGAGGTCCTCACTCTGAATGACTTCATAGTTAGATTTGTCTCTGAGGTCTTCTGTGCAAGGAGTATATGAAAAGAAGAGCCCACCCCCCCCCCCCCCCCACACTACCCACCCCCTCCAGCGAGGGCTGCAGTTCACCTTTGCTTTGTGAGTTGTTCTGGCTTCATGCTGGCTCAGGAGCGTTTCAGAAGTAATTACTTGTGGCAGGTCAATGGGTTCAAGCCTCTAGAAGTCCAACATTTAGAGCATTCAGCATTCCTCATGCCATGAGATGATGAAACATAAAAGCCAGACATTAAACTATCTTAACGCTTTGCAAAAGCAGCACTTATTCCTGAGAGCCCATAGGGATGGCGATTTCAATAAGATTATGGTCATATCTATGCAAAAGACTTTTCCGTATCCAGATTCTTTCTTGTCCTATTGCTCTGCTGTCAGGGACTTCTTGATCTAAATACGTTAAGAATCCTTTTCTGTCAGCATCAAGGGACCAAGTCCAAAGCTATCGAACAACAAGGGTCTTAGAGTATTAGAGATGAAAGAAGCACCAAGAATTTGTTCTATTCATTTCTTAGGCACCCCGCTGGACTCTTCCAGTTCTTAGGCGAGTGACCTGAATTTAAGATCTCCAGAGAAGTTGGAGATGACTTAAGAAGTAGGAGGAGAATGAGGAGGACACCAAGTGTAAGCACCACTCCCACCTTCGTTCAACACTAAAGGCAAATGATGGTTCATTCTGAGATTAATTTTTATTGCAGTCTGATTGGTTGCATTATCAAGGGGTAGAACTGGAGGCCTGCTTGGCTTTCAAGATGACCAGGGTAAGAAGAGAGTGGCGGCGGGTTGGGGGAGCAGGGAAATAGATGCTGAGTGGCCAGCACTCAAGGCAAGCATGACCTATGCCTCCTGCTACTTCTCTGTAGAACACTTTCCTGGCCTCTGGGCCTGGACCCAAGCCGTTCCAGGGAAAACAACCTACATTCCTTTCTCCTGGCTCAGCCCAAACCTCGCCTGGCAAGGAAGAGGGCAAAGGGTTTGGAGACCAGGAGGAGAGACAAAGGGAAAGAAGTCTTCTTTAGGTTAGGTGTGTGCCTGTGCTAGACAATTTGCACTTGAGCTAGGAAGTAATTCCCTGTTCCATTCTCTCCTTTGGTGTAGAAAGGAGGGGGTTTAACATGAGAACCGTGCAGGGATGTCATGAGAGGTGATGAGGACTAGTAAGAGAAGGGTTTGTCTGGCTCTCTTCTCTGCTGGGAGAATGGGACCTGCTGGTATAAAGAGGTAGCCGCCGACCAGACCAGAAGCTTTGGGGAATAGAGACCCAGGGGAAAGAGTTATCCAGGCACCTGTGAGAAGAAGAATTAGCAGTGACCAGAGGGGGTAATCAGGCTCTGAGGGGAGGACAAGGAAATGCTTGTGCCATTCCCTGACTTGGTTCAGGATCTAGTTCTTTCTGGTGATGAGGCCCTTGAACCTTCACAGTTGCCCTTGTCTGTCACACCCAGGGTCAAAAATGTCATCTGGTTTAATCCTCTCATGAACCCGGTGGGTAATTATGATGACTCCTCATTGTTGAGAGGTTAATAATTGTCCAAGGTTGCACAGATAGAAAATGGCAACTCTAGAATTCAAATTCAGGTTTATCCAGTTCCAAATACCATGCACCTTCCTCTTCTGCTTGTTCCTAAACCTGGTTTATCATCAGAATCTCCTGGAATTAAACACACACACACACACACACACCCAAAACCCTGGGTTATTCACTGGGAATTATGATTCAACAGGTCTAGAATATGTTCTGGGAATGAATATACACATTACATATATAAATAATAAACTTTAATTTTTAAGGAAGATCAGGTTCATATCAAAACTGTAAAGTACAGAGAGTTCCCAGATACTCCCTGCCCCCACATGTGCCTACCCTCCTCCACTATCCACATCCCTTACCAGAGCAGTACATCTGTTACAATGGATAAACCCACATTCACACATTCACACATTATCACTGAAAGTCCATTGTTTAAATTAGGGTTCACTCTTGGTGTTGTACAGTCTATAAATTTGGACAAATGTATAATGACATGTAACAACCAATGTAGTATCCTACAGAATAATTTCATTGCTCTAAAAATCCTTTGTGTTTTGTCCATTCATCTCTCTCTTCCTCCCCTTACCCCCTGGCAACAACTGATCTTTTTACTGTCTCTGTTGTTTTATCTTCTCTGAAATGTCAGTATTTTTGGAATCATACAGTATATAGCCTTCTCAGATTGGCTTCTTTCAATTAATACACACTTAAATTTTCTCCAGATAGGTGCACCTGTGTGGTTCAGTTGGTTAAGTCTGACTCTTGATTTTGGCTCAAGTCATGATCTTAGGGTGATGAGATCGAGCCCCATGTTGGGCTCTATGCTCAGCATGGAGTCTGCTTCTCTGTCTCTCTCTTGGCCTCTCACTTTGCTCATTCTCCCCCTACCCCTCTCTAAAATAAGCAAATAAGTCTTTAAGCTTTCTCCACATATTTTCATAGCTTGGCAGTTAATTTCTTTTTTAGTGCTGAATAATATTCCATGATATGGATGTACCACAATATCTCCATCCATTCCTCTCCTAAGGACATTCAGTTACACCCAAATTTTGGAAATTATGAATAAAGCTGCCACACTCATCCCTGTGCAGGTCTTGTGTGGACATCAATTTTCAATTCATTTGGTCAAATACTAAGGCTCACAACCGCTGGGTTATATGGGAAGAGTATGTTTAGTTTTATAAGAAGTTCCTGCTGTTCCACATCCTTCCAACATTTGGTGTTGTCAATGTTCTGGATTTTGGCTACTCTAACATGTGTATAGTGGTATCTCATTCATTATTATTTTAATTTCCAGTTCCCTGATGACATATGATGTTGAACATATTTTCATATGCTTGCTAGCCCTCTTTGATTGTCTCTACTTGCCTTCTTACTATCTTGAAATTACCTTCTGCAGAGCAAAAGGTTTTAATTTCAATGAGGTCAAGCTTCTCAGTTTGTTTTTTTGGAATGTATTTCCAGGGCAATCTGATGATTTTCTAAGTTGAGGTCCACTGGCTTCCATACTGCCTCAAATGAATAAAGGAACTACATCAGAGTAGACCACAGGGTATTTATTTGTGGTGCATTATTAAAAATTTGAGTCTGAAGACGCCAGCTATTTAAATATTTTCAGCTACTTAAAATAATCTATCTATAAATTCTTAGATTCGGGTTTTTCTTTGAAAATATAAATATATGTTCTTCTATTTTCAGCCTCATTTTAATTAAACCTATAATTCTGATAAAGGTTAAAGAGTAGGTGTCTTTAAGAGCCCTCTCCAGGCAATTACTCTCTTCCTGGCCTTTCAAAAGAATTGAAGAATCACACTACTGCACCACATAGGGCACTAGATGGCAGCAACTAACATTGCAAGTAGGATCCCTCCCAGAAGTACTTGCACTTGGCCTGAGAAGCACCGTGGAAAAAATGTTGGCTGCTTGGCTTCTCTAAACAAACCAACCAGTCAAATGAGATTGCCCCAGAATTCTGGGTTCATATCAATGTTCCTTTTGCCAGCTTGGGATGTAAACTGCCTCACTTCATCACCTTCAGAGAGAATACAAGGGAAGGAATGACTGGAGAACTGGTATGGTAGAATGACCATTTTTTTTTTTTTTTTAAATCTCATGTTATAAAAAATGTATTATCTGCCTAAAGGTTTCTGGGTTATTTGGCTTCTCAAGTGAAACAAACGGTCAGGCCAATCAGTTGAAGTGTCAGCTGGGAAACTCCGAAGACTGGAGATTCAAACAAACGGAAGTTACTGAGCTTCGTGATCCACTAGCCTGAGTTGGTTGCTTCTGTGTAGTAGCAGGAGGGGAAAGATGGGCAGGAGAAGCTCAAGGAAATTGTAAATTTTGATTGGCACCAGGACTTAAGCATGTATGTCCTTTAAGGGTCTCAGAAGAAGGTAAAGGTGTCCAGAGCAGCCTTGAAGCAAGAAATCATGAGCCCAGGGAGGAATTTTTGATCAAGGTATTGCAATGAGTTCACATTTCAGTAACTTTCTTTGCTCCAAACATCTAGCAGTAAAAAATAAAACATAAAGCCAAAATAAATGTGGTTGGGCTCTAGTACAAGATATATATATCTCCATGGACCAGAAAACAAACAGAAATACATACTTAGTGGAAGCTGATCCATTAAGGCATTTGGGGCTCCTGATGGCAGTGAGTTATTTCTAGAGATTGAAAGGGACCTAAAAATGCTCCATGTAAGATGGAAAACTAGAGCCAGGATCACAGCTTGACATGAAGGGCTGAGCTGTTCTCTACCTTTTTACCCAGTACAAGAGAGCTGCATCAAAATGGAAGTTGGAAGATCTGTTTTACAAGCATTATCAGAATGTTGAATATTAAGAATATTAAGCAGCCATAAAAAAGGATGAGATCTTGCCATTTGCTCCAACATGGATAGACTTAGAGAGTATCGCATTAAGTGAAGTAAGTCAGACTGAGAAAGACGAAAACCATGATTTCACTCAAGATATTCAAAATAGGAGGGTAAACCCCCCTGATATTATTTTGATGGTCAACATTGTCTTGCTTAGGCTACAGCCTCTGGTTAGTCAAACACTAATCTAGGTGTTGCTGTGCCATTATTTTGTAGAAGTGATTAAAGTCCATAACCATTTAACTTTTATTCTTAAAGATTTTATTTATTTTGAGAGAGAGAGAGAGGGCACAAAAGCAGGGGGAGGGGCAGAGACAGAGGGAGAGACAGAACCTCAAGCAGACTCCATGCTGAGCATGGAGCCCAACACTGGGCTCGATCTCAGGACCCTGAAATTACTATCCAAGTTGAAATCAAGACTTGGACACTTAGCTGACTGGGCCACCCAGGCTCCCGCATAATCATTTGACTTAAAGTCAGGAAGATTATTTTAGATAACCTGGGTGGGCCTAGTTTAATCAGTTGAAAGGTCTTAAGGGCAAAGCTGAGTCATCCCTGAAGAATAGAAAATTCTACTTATGGACGGCAGCTTCAGGTGCAGTTGCAGCCTGACCTGCCTGATGGCCTGCCCTGTGGTTTTGGACTTGCCCTGTCCGTCTCCAGAATCAGGTAAGCCAATTCTTTGCAATATGATACACACACACACACACACACACACACACATGTACATATACATATATATATGTATATATAATCTCCTTCTACTGGTTTTGTTTCTCTGGTTGAACATTGACTAATATGGGTACCTAGAAACGAACCTAAAAAAAACCTTACACAAAACCCCTGTGGAGAAATTATGAAATGTTATTAAAAGATCTAAAAGAAAATCGGAGTAAATGGAGATTAACCAAAGTGTGTGGTTTAGAAGACTCGGTATTATAAATGTGGTGAATTTTTCCCCAATTAATTGATGAATGCATTTCAGTCAAAACGTTAGCCAAGTTTTTAATGGACTTAATAAAAAGATTCAGACTTCTTATGGAAGAGCAAAGCACCCTAAATAACAAAGATAATTCCGAAAAGGAAAAATAAAACGACTTGCTGTATTAGATATTAAAACTTAAAGATACATAATTAAGACAGTGCGGAATTCCTATGGAGATACACAAATAAACCAATGCAACAGAAGAGAGAGCCTGAAAACAGACTCAGGAAGCTCTGGAAACTGAATATAGGACAGAAGTAACTTTTAAAATCAATGGTCAAAGAAGCATGACTCCATAAAGAGTGTTGGGTCAATAGGTTATTTAAATAAAAAAAAGTAAAATTAAATTCCAAATTCACACCTGCACATAAGTTAATTTCAGACAGATTAAGACCTAAATGTGAAAAGGCAAATATTATAAATTTCAGAAAGAAATAAATAAGAGGAGCACCTGGGTGGCTCAATTGGTTAAGCATCTGCTTTCAGCTCAGGTCACGGTCCTTGGGGGTCCTGGGATCAAGCCCTGAGGCAGGCTCCCCACCCAGTGGGGTGTCTGCTTCTCCCTCTGCTCCTCCCCCTGCTTGTGCTAGCTCTCTCTTACTCACTCTCTCAAATAAATAAATAAAATATCTTAAAAAAAGAAATAAAGAAGAATATCTTTATGACCTTGGGAAAAATAAAAATTTCTTAGACAATATACAAGAAATACAAAACATAAACACTACGATTGAGAAATTTGACATTTGAAGTGGAAATCTTTGTGTCCACACACACATAGGCAAAATGAAAAGGCAAGCCATAGATGGAGAAAAGATATTTGCAACACATGGAACTAACAAAGGGCTAGATCGGAGACATATAAAGCACTCTCACAAATCACAAAGAAACAAATAACTGAAAATGGGCAAAGAGTTAGAAAAGACAAGGAAAGGGAAACGTTTGTGACAAATTACATAATACTGAAAACAGCACAATGAAGCTGTCCAGGTAGGAACAGCCCTCCTTATCTCTCACTAGCAGGGTTTATACTCATCTTTCCCCCTTTGTATTCATTCATTTGATATTTATTCAACTCATATTTATTGATCATCTATTACATGCCAGATACTGTTCTAGACACTTAGATACATTAGTGAAGACAAGCGACAAAAATCTCTGCCTGTGTGAAAAATAATATCCTAATACTGGCTGGGAGGTGATGAACAAAATACACAATGAATGTACTAGAAGTGAATTGTTTGGTGTGTTTGAAGTCAATGCTCTGAGGAAAGAAAAGATAATGGTGGCTGATGGGAACCAGGATTGCCAGGTTAAGAGTAAGTGACAACTGTCATGAGGTTATCATGAGAAGCCTGTTGAACAGTGAGATTTAAGCAAATCTTGGGAGATGAAGGAGGAAGTCATCCCAGGAAATCACATTACAGGGGGCCTTGTTGGGGGGGGGGTGTCCCACCTTAGGTGGGACCAGAGATAGTTGGATGAGAAGGTAAATCAGGCCAGGAGGGACAGTTGAGATCAACTTTTCAACACGAGATGAGCACATTGGGTTCAGAGTTCCCTGGCAGAGGCTCTCAGAATTCAGCAGTTGGGAGTTGGAGAACTTTAGTTCATGACCCGCACTTTACTTGAGAAGTAGATGTTTAGGAAGTGGAGAGTGCCAAACGTGCAACTCAAATTATTTAGGATGCAATTAGATTTGGTTTAATAATTAAAAATACTTTTAGAATTTTCTTTGGCAGAGATTAGGCTATTAATTAGCATGTCATGGGAACCCAGCATTTATTATTCTCTCAAAAACCCATTTGTGGTGGAAAATGTGCTGAGCCTCATTTGTGAAGATAATTATAGCTGATATCTTTGGGAGTGTTTGCCAAGTTCCCAGTGATTTCCCTTTTCTCTGGGAGCTGCTTCCAGAATTTATTGGGACGGGGGAGGGGGGACGTCTCTGCCCACACTTCTACTGCGTGAGCATCTCCTCTGGTCATAGCTTATTGGAACAGAACTGGAATCACGAGCAAAGCTGAGCCAGTAAGATCTTTTCTCCCAGGAATTTTGAATTGGAGCCAAGAGAGCCAGGCTGCTCTGTCTGTCTGATTCCTGAATGCAAATTCAGGAATTGAGGGTGGCCCTATTTCACCAAGTGGTCTTGAGGAGCAGAGAAAGTCGACTCGCAGGAAGAATAAAGTATATGCACAGAGAAGAGCTCAGGGGAGACACAGAGGGAGTTGTGCCTTTCAGGTTCCAAGGCAAAGCTGTTACCTGAAGTCCAACTTCCTCCCAGCTCTTGGGTTCAACAAACACTCCTGTAACTCATGACATTGGCAGCTAGCCAATCAGACTTACAATTCAGGGATGCTAAAGGTCTGCGATAGCAGGGAGAATGCATTTTGATTTTTATTCCCACCATGGATAATGGGGCTCGTTGTCATTCATTCACCATTCATTCATAAGCCTTTTTGAGGCTGCATATTAAGTGTCAGTGGCTGAAGATAGAAGACAGAATAAGACACAGTCTTTGCACTCAAATAATTCATTTGCCTTGGTTTTTAAGGTGGTTGGTTAGAATGTGGGGATACAGTCTTTGGCTCTGAAACACCAAAGTTCTCCTTTTGAGCTTGAACTGATTTGAGAATCAAAGCCTAACTTTAGTGGCTTTTAAGTTTAGATGGATATATAAAAAGTACTTTGTGAACCTCAGACTGCTACACAAATCCTTTTCACTGCTTGTAGTAATATCTCCTACTTGAGTTATTCAGTTGCTGACCCAGGAACACATATTAAGCACACTCCTTTAAAGAGGTGCATCTGATTGGAAGAAAACGTAAGTTTTTAAATTGTCCAGTGTAGCTAGAGATTTCGCTCAAAGGTTTTAAAATTATGTATCAATTTGACATAATTATCCCTTGTTTTTTATTTAAGTCAAAATGTTTTGAGGTTTCCAATATTCTGGGAAAAATGCCTTATTTGTGAACAAATGATATAATCATTTCCAACAACAACTTTGAGCCTCTGGAGAAGACAGGTAAACAAAAACCAACTGAAGCAGAAATAATCTCCAACAAATGAGCTCATATACCTCTGGGATTTGTCCAGATGTCTGGGTGAATTGTGTAGCAGTTGGGATTTTGTTCCAATTCCTTTTTCTTTTTCTTTCCCCCCCAGTTCCTTTTTTCAAATGTCAGTGATGGATCCTGCTCACAGGAAAGCCCAAATAACCCCTTCTCTTAGCTGATGCCCATTTTCAAGGATCCACTCAGATCTCTTTCCCCTTTTAGGATGAGTGTTCTTAGAATTTATAGCTCCCTAGAGGGAATTCATTAAATATTTATTAAGGTGAATGCATTTAAAGTTCTTGCTTTGCTGCCTTGGAATCCAATGTCCTCAATTGCAACAACCAGTTAACATTTAAAACAATGGAAGGTTATAATGGGATAGAAGGTCTGTAGAGATCAATAATGCTGATGGTTAAGAGCATGGGCTTTGGAGATTTGGTTGATACCTGACCTCCACTATCCTTGAGCAAGTTACTTAATTCTCTAAACCTCATGTAGTAAGCGAAGATAATACTTCTTTTCTCCTAGAGGTGTAGGAAGGTTAAATGATTGACATTGATCAAGTTATGCAGAGTGTATCTGACTTGAAGTAGGTGCTCATTAAATAGTCCTAGCTATTGTGATTGTTATTATTGTTCGTTGTAAGTGACTTCTCCATAGTCCTCTAGCTCATCAGTGCAAAATGCAGGTCTTTTGAATCCCATGATGCCTGTGTCTTTGATGCTATGTTTCCTTCTGTTGGTGGTGGTCTTAAAAATGAAATCATTACAAAAGGAAATCCTAAAGAAGTAAGGTCTTAGCAACTGACAACATTCTCTTTATAACAACATTCTTATTCTTATTAACTTAGTCATTTTCAATATCCCTCCTTTATGATTAGAGTTAAAAAGGGATGTTACCATGAAATCCAAGAAATTATTTATGAATCCTTTTAAATTCATCTTACTTGAAGTCTTCGGGGTGGATGCCTTTTAATAATACTTGTTTCTCCGTGTTCCAGTGGAATGTCAAAATACATGGCCCTGGGTACTTGAAGGATTGGGAGAGAAATAAAAACAGACCATAAACAAATTGGCTATTAAATTAGGCTAATCATTAGACTTTGTTTATAAAGTTCAGTACATTTTTAGTTATATATTTCCAACCTATATGTTGAATGTGGAGATAAAACACATAGGCAGAGGTCCTAAATGAATAACAAAATATTAGCCTAGGCCCAGGATTTAATTTCTGCTTTCCTCATTTCTTCTCTGGATTTATATTAGATGGAATTCATATTGGATTTATATTAAAAGGCATTGGAGAAATTACCAATGTATTGAGTACAAATATTGTTCAAACACAGAAGTTGGTCTGGAAAATGGGAACTTTTTTGTTTGTCTTAATTTCATGAAATCTCTCCAAAATAAATTTGGGAAATCAGATAAAATACACTTTTAAGAATTGAAAAGAAGTTTTCTTTTCAGATGAAACAGATGTATGGTAGATAGATAGATGGGTAGATATTACATACAGAGATGGTTATAAAAAAATGGAGCATGAGTTTGTGATAGGAGTATGCAGTGTTTAGCATTGTATGTTTCCAATTAAATAGTTCTCCCAGCTAGGGAAAGAAATGCTCACAAGTTGCCCTATAATACAACATATCAATATTCTTTCCTGATGAAGTGAGCCTGCACTACGGAAATAAGCTTTGTTAGGAAACAGAGCTAGGACTGAAGAGGTCCATTATGGACTTTATTTTTTAGTTTGAGTACCCTGGAGCATTAGGACAGCTACCATGATCAACGCTGCATGAAGAAAATCTTGTGTTTTCCTCGTAGTAATCGGAAGCATTCTAATTTCTAGGTTGTTGCACAGACCATTCTACAATTTCACTTTGCATTCTAAATGGAAAACTCCCTGCATAATTATATGTTTCTATCCTTACAGCCATTTGAATGACCACCTTAAAAACTTCACCGTGTTGATTTTTTCTTTCAAAAGATGCTGGTATATTGAACAAGACAGAAACAACAGTAATGACAACAAAAACAATTTTTGATTAAAAAATGTAAGTTTTTCTGGCAACATTTTTTTCAGCAGCCTGGCTAGTCCTTATTTTTATACTATGACTTGAATAATAACACTTCATTATTTAATTTGATTCATTCCAAATGGTAGATAGAGGCTGTGTCAGGCAGTTATATTTTTACCCTTGATTTATAGATGAAGGAAGTTGTTGCAGTAATTTTCCCTAACTCATACAATTTGGCATTTGGTAGAGCTGAGTCAGAATATGGGTTTCTTAAAATTAGCGATCAGAAATTTCGCCATCCCTTTTTTTTTGTTTGTTTGTTTTTTGTTTTTTTAAGAGAGAGTGAGAGAGAGAGAATGAGAGGGGAGAAGGTCAGAGGGAGAAGCAGACTCCCCATGGAGCTGTGAGCCCGATGTGGGACTCGATCCTTGGACTCTGGGATCATGACCTGAGCCGAAGGCAGTTGCTTAACCAACTGAGCCACCCAGGCAGCCCCTCTTTGTTATTTTTAATGTGACTTTGTCTAAATAAGAATATTTTGAAAATATTTTCAAAATAATATTTTCAGGTGGGACTCTAAAGCATTAAAATCAGTTTTCAATCAGTTTTCACTCTTCAGTTACCAGAATCTTAAAACTCTGGATGTATGGTTGGGATTTAAAAAATAATAATAATAAAGGAACTCTTCAATGAATGTGGGGAAAAATCCCCATTCCCATGCTTAGGAAGTTGGAGACATAAAAATAGGCCATATACCAGTCAAAGGTTGTTCGTTCTACAGAAAGAGCCATGAGAATCAGTCTGGGTGAGATCCACCAGATACAGAAAGAGGATATAAGGCTTTCTGGACAAGTTGACCAGTAATGGGAACTTGTTTGTGTTATTGATCCAGAATATAAAGAATAAAATTACATAGATATATACATATGCATGCATTATATACTTGTATTTCTCTTCCCAAGTTAGCATCACTGTTTAATTATCCTTGTGGTTGACATAAAAATTTTACATATCTTATAAAATATCCCGAGATAATTTATAGCCACTTCAGGCTCAGAGCTTCCAATCCTCATGGGGGAAAATTCTCCTCATTCGGCAGATGACAGAACTTAGTTCAGATTCTGCATGAAGAATGTGGGTTTGGGGAGGGGGTGACTCATTCTCTCATCTGTACTGCAGTAAATCAATTCTGTTTGGGGTGGTTTCCAAATTCACATTAGGATGAATTCACTCCTAAAGTGTTGCTTTCAAAACAACAAAGCCTGATGCACTCAGTGGTACTGGAGAGAATGATTTAAATTTAGAATCCAACTGAAACATATGATTGTCATAATTTATCACATTTTATCTATATAATTTTAATCGCCTGGCAAAGCTAGGTATAAACATTGAAAGCACTGTAAACTAAGCTGAAACAGAATGATTTTTTTCCTTCTCGTGTGGAATGGTAAAAAGCCTTCGGTGAGCAGTTTACACACCAGTTCCAGGGCACCCGGAGCTCTCGATGAACGCGTACCCTCGAGCTGAAAGATGTCCCCTTACATTTCAGCAATTTTGGAAACTTCCTGGTACGACTGTGGGGACAGACAGTGTCCCCACAGTCAAGTGTCTCTGTCCATAGCTTCTGTTGGCCCAAATCCACACACCTCACGGTAGGTGCCACACGTACCTGTGGAATATCTTCCACACCAGGTCTCCCGGAGAGGTGGCAGCTGCCATTCTAGAGCTTTCTTTGGGTCCTGCAGCCTTGCAAACAGGTAGGAACTCTTTTCTTCCAGATTCTGATTGAGCGCCAAGTCCACGGGGCTGGCAGAGGGAGCCTCTTCCTCTTTGTCTTGCAAGGGAGCTACTTTGGTCACCCGAGGGTGAGCCTTAGAGTGGCTCAGGCCCATTTCACGCTAACAACATTCAAAGCACAACCATGAGGGAAGTGGTTTGGGGCCTTGAACTGAGCTCGTCCTCATTAAGGTATGTCAGAATTTTACCTCAGCTCCACAAAGCACTTCATGGCATCTTTCTAGCTTTCTTTCACCACACAGTAAACCCTCTGGCCACTGCCCGGGAGGATGGTTTCCATGGAGATGTCCCTTCAACTCCTCCTCTGCTATTTCAGACCCAAAGAATCCAGTTAAACATTGACTCGGTTATGCTACTTTCTGAAAGACTCAGGGGTAGGAACGAAGCCACGGTTGATCATTAAACAAATCTCTAACACCAGGAAGGCCATTAACAGGGAAGGGAGAGCGGAGGTTTAACGAAGCCTTAAACTTGACTCTTTGATTGCGCATGCCCTTCAATGCCATCATTGAGAGCTACCAACTGATAATAGCTAAATCACTGTCAGAGGCAAAGGGATGTATGCTAATCATCGTTTGTGATTTCATTTTAATTGAGGAATTTCTTTTCTGAATAGGATCAGTAACAGCGGGAGTGGCTAAAATAATCTTATTTTTCTTTCAATACCTTGAATTGCCTTTGAAGGGATTAATACATTGCAGGAGGGCACGGAGACAGTAGAATTTCTTTCCTGGAGAAAAGGGGAGCAACTTTTTCTTCTTTTTTGATGTATAGTTAAGATATAATTTTGTATTAGATTTAGGTGTACAACATAGTGATTCCAACGATTCTGTACATTACACTATTCTCACCACGATAAGCATAGTTAGCATCTGTCACCATACAAGGTTACTAGAATGTTCTTGGTTATATTCCCTATGCTGTACTTTTCATTCCCGTGACTTATTGATTTTCTGTCTGAAAGTTTGTACCTCTTCCTCCCCTTGGCCTATTTCACTCATTCTCCCAACCCTCTCTCTTTCAGGAAGCTTCAGCAAGTTTGTTCTCTGTTTTATGATTCTGTTTTTTTTTTTTGTTTATTTGTTCTGTTTTTTAGATTCTGCATATCAGTGAAATCATAGGATATTTGTCTTTCTCTGTCTGACTTGATTCTCTTAGCCCAACATGCTCCAGCTTCATGTGCGTTGTTGCGAATGACAAGGTCTGATCCTTTTCTTTCTTTTTTTAATTTTAATTTTTTGTGTGATCTGATTCTTTTTTATGATTACAATTCCATTGTGTGTGTCTGTGCATGTGTATACCTCCTTTATCCAACCATCTATTGATAGACACTTGGGGAGCTGCTTCCAAATCTTGGCTATTGTAAATGCTGCTGCAATAAACATAGCGGTGTGTGTATCTTTTTGAATTAGTGTTTTCTCTTTCTTTGAATAAATACCCAGGGGACAAACTTCTTGAATAGATGGTTCAAATAAACCTTGAGTTTTCAAAGGTAGCTTATTAACAGTGCTTTAAAAATAGACAAAAAAGACTGGAAGAAAAGGTGTTGAAATGTTAAGCAGTGATTTTTGAATGGGATTATGGGTGATTCTTATTTTATTTTTCATACTTAGAAACAAAACTCGCTTTCAAGTGTTAATTGCTCACAATCACATATTATGTCTTCATCATTTCCCTTTTGAGAAGTTCATAGAAATATTTTTTTTTTTTTATCTTTGCCAAATCTGCTAAGAGGCTGATGTGGATTTAGAAAGTCTTGCTAGCCAACAGACTTCATCTCAGAAGATATCTGAGTTTAATTTTTTCCTGCTTACTTCCTTTGTATTTTACACACAATTTTCTCTGTGGCAGAGGCTTGTAAGAAAGACTCACATATTAAAAGTATCTGTAAACAAAATTACCTCTGGCAACTAGAGACTAGTTTAATTATAAAGATTAAAATCCTTGAACAAGATCTTTTATTTCTGGATACAATCAGTTTAAGTATTTCTAAGGGCAGAGGAAGTATTGCAAACAACTGGATTACTAGAAATTATGCTGGAAATGGTGGACTTCATGGATGTGAACCAGTGAGAAGGATTTTTGCTCTCAATTTTCGCTTTTTTATTATTTAATTTCAAGAGATTGTATCTGTGGAGAATATGAGCTTTGTGGGGGGAGTTGGCTACTTGTTGAGGAAATGATCAAAGCAGTGGACTTATACTGTGTTTTGTTTCTCTTTTTATTATGAACCCCTACTAAGCTTTATAATTTGCATAGATTACTTGACCATTCCATGCCTCAATATCCTCATCTGTAAAATGGGATTAATAATCATACTTCATGAGGAATGAATCAGTTGATTCCATGTACAGCTCTATGAATAATACCTAATATATGCTAAGCTCTCAGTAAATATTAGTCAGTATTCTCCTTCTCCCAAGAATGTAGTGCATGTAATAGGAGAGTCCTTATTACTTATTGGTCAGAATCCATTAAAATAGACATATTCCTGTCGAAAGCAGTTTACATTAAAGTAGACATATCTCTGCCTAAGCAGTTTACACCTAAGTATAGAAAAGACCAATGAGGAAAGGGTACATTAGCTGAGTCTATTCAATGGAGAAGACAGTGGTGTTTAAGAACTATCGTATAGGGGCGCCTGGGTGGCTCAGTGGGTTAAGCCACTGCCTTCAGCTCAGGTCATGATCCCAGGGTCCTGGGATCGAGTCCCACGTCGGGCTTTCTGCTCAGCAGGGAGTCTGCATCCCTCTCTCTCTCCCTCTCTGCCTGCCTCTCTGCCTACTTGTGATCTCTCTCTGTCAAATAAATAAATAAAATTCTTAAAAAAAAAAAAAAAAAGAACTATCGTATAGGGCGCCTGGGTGGCTCAGTCGGTTGGGCGTCTGCCTCCTGGGATCGAGTCCCGCATTAGGCTCCCTGCTCAGTGGACAGCCTGCTTCTCCTGCCCCCCTTGCTTGTGTGCTCTCTCTCTCCATCAAATAAATAAAATATCTTTAAAAAAAAAAAGAGAGAGAGAGAGAGAACTACCCTTTAAAAAGTGTTCATGCACTGAGAGGATTTTTATAAGGAGGATGATGAAAAATAATTTCGATTCATTAATAAAGTAACAGGAGAATTTAATATCAGCAATAGCGTTACATGTAAGATGTGATTTCTTAACCATAAGACCTGGAAAACATTAAAAAGTTCTCGCTCACCAAAACCTGGACTCCCCAGACCATCGATGATGCATGTAACAGTCCCTCCCCAGTTCAAGCATGGTTATGCTCATGCTCATGCATTACTGTATGGAAAGGTGGTAAGACATGATGCTATCTGTAACGGTCTGAATTTTTGAATATGAGATGAGAATATGAGTTTACCAATCTCTTAAGTAAGAGAAAGGATTAAACTTTTCTAATGCTTAGAGAGCGCAGAGAAAACTTGACTAGGACAGTGGGCCCAGAGAGAAGAGGAGGTGGTGAGGTCCCAGAGGCAACAGAGTGAAGCAGGGTCCAGTAGCCAAGTGTGCTATTCTGGCAAGCGAGGGATTAGAGTCCCCAGCTTGGAGCAGCTCCAAGGGCATCCGGACCATGGAGCTCCCACGCAATATCCTCGCACCAGCTCAGAAAGCATGGACCTTTTTTTGAACACCTTCCTTCAAGACACTCCTTTTTTCAAGACCCAGAGTGAGCCAAGAGCCTACGAACCCTACTCTTACTCAACCTTCCTCTTCAGTCTCTAGAGCCAAAAGAAAGTAGGAGGTAAAGCTTCAAATTGGAAGGGGAGGTGAATCATGAGAGACTATGGACTCTGAAAAACAATCTGAGGGTTTTGAAGGGGCAGGGGGTGGGAGGTTGGGGTACCAGGTGGTGGGTATTATAGAGGGCACGGATTGCATGGAGCACTGGGTGTGGTGCAAAAATAATGAATACTGTTATGCTGAAAAGAAATAAAAAATAAATTAAAAAAAAAAAAAAGCTGCTTTTCACAGCCAGAAATCTCTGTTTTTGTTCTTGGTCCATACCTAATTGGCCTCCTGCAAAACTTGAGGAATCTTGTGGAGGGGGTTTAAATTCTACAGAAACTCACTCAATACACATTCCACAGGATACATGGATCTTCCTGCTCTCTAACAGTAGAACGTTTTACATTTGAATGTAAATGACAACGTAAATGACAGAAGGCTTTATGTAGGAGTTTGGTATCTGAGGTGGGTAAGGTGAACTCTACACGTCCTTATAACTTTCAGAGCTGGCAAGACAACAGCAATGGTTCTTCTGGTGTGAAAACTTTCCTACCTTTGTCTATAGGATTGTGGTTTACAAACTCTCATCTTAGTTTTGATGGACTTCCCAGGGTCAGCTCCACTCTCTCGGCCCTCCACCTTGGTTAAGATGACACTTGGAGAGAAGGGGCAAAAAAGGCAGATTTTCTGCAGGTAGCTCAGCAGATACTATGTGATCAACAGGAATGCTGACTGCAGTAGCAGTGGGGTTTTAAAAAGTGACAGAAAACTATTCAACTGCTCAATGACTGTGAATGTTAGTGGATCGTACATTCCAAAATTTAAACAGCCTAATATTAGACAAGTGAGTTCCTTAATGGGCTATGGGTATATACATTTGGATGTTTTATATTAACCAGGTGATGAATGGTACAGTGATTCTCCTTAAGAGAGGATGGCAGAGGTTTGGAATCAAGTGGGTTAAAACTGCCTTTTGATCATTGAGCGTACAGTTTGCTTAGAAAGGCTTCGAACAGGATTGAAAACAACTTATATACAAATACCCCTTAGGGCTGAATTTAATTTCACACATGGGTTAATTACTATGTATTGGCTATTCAGTAAGTGAGGTTTAAATCTTAAATGCTTAAAGGAGTCCTAAATTACGCTTCTAATAATGTTACAGCCTTTTCTGCAATTGATCTGTAATGGATAAGCAATCATTGGGGTCTGTTCAGCAATGTGAATTATGTGCTCGGATGCCAGCTAAGCAGAGTTGATGTATGACCCAAACCTTAATTTTCCTCCCAGCGATTATTTCCCACTATATTTATCTATACATGGAATGGGAGGGTAACAGTACAATCAGACCTCCTTGGTAGGGAAATGCTGAAGCAAAACAAATGAAAAAAGGTCAATTGAAGCTTTTTTTCATAAACTGTTAAATGAGATCAGTTGAATCAAATTTATATATTTACCCAAATCTGCAAGTGCATCATTGAATTAAATGTTAAAACGAGACCATCACATGACGCTACTCTGATAACAGCCAGTACATACATGAGTTTCTTAAAATGGATTGTTACCACGACTTCACTTAAGCTCAAGGAGTTTTTATATGTTTCATCTCTCATTTGGAGAACATGAACCTTTGGTTATAATAATCCTTTTAAAGACACTTTTAGGAAATCTGCCTTCTTTCTCCCCTCCCTCCCTTCTTTCCTTTTCTAAGATAAGTTTACACTTTAACTATTGTCCATAGATATTTGTGTCAAGAATTTACACTGAAATTTACTCTTTAATATATGGTCTCTGGTCTAAACAGTCACTTAGAATAGGCCTAAATTGCAGAACATGTATTTTCTTCCCCCTAAGGCAAAACACGTCCTCTTACTAATGACTACTAAAAACAAATTTTAGAGTCCTTTTTCCTGCCAGAAATTTAAATTGTGGACTCAGAAGTAAAAATGTAAGTTTCAGGTGGATCAGGTGGTTAGGTGTCTGTCTACATTTGGCTCAGGTCATGACCTCGGAGTCCCAGAAGGAGTCCCACATCAGGGTCCCAGCTCAGCGTGGAGTCTGCTTCTCCCTCTGACCCTCCTGCCTCTCGTGCTTTCTCTCTCTCTCTCTCTCTCAGATAAATAAATAAAACATTTAAAAAAAAAAAAAAAGGAAATGTGAGCTTCTGGCCTTCAAGAAGGCATAAAAACGGGGTGGAGAGGTATGTGACGAAGCCAGGTGTCCTAAAGTGCAGGGGGGATCAGAGTGGCTCAGAGTGCCGCTTCCACTGGTGGCTGGTGTCACCAAACTAAATGCTAGCCTGGCCAGGGCTAGTGTCTGTGTCCAGAAACCTCTGCTGTCAGTGATGTGTTGTAAAATGCATCTGTTCTGCATTCTGCACAGATCAAGGATGTCTCCCTATTCTGGGAAAGTCTGTACTTTGTTTATTTTTAATGGCTTTGAGATGAAACTTAGAGGACACCATAAAGAGAGACCTTTCCAAAAGGTTTTCCTTCCCCGTCGTCCCCTCTTTTATTACTTTTCTTTGCATTAAATGGAATGCTAAGCAATAAAGAGATACCCTCCTCGCTGCTCTGGCCCTCTGCCTGACAGTCTTCCTCTGTGTAGGTGGCCCCGGAAACCTGGCCAGGGCTTTTGGAAGGGCAGCGAAGACAGAGGGCTTCCTGAGCTCGGTGCCGCTCTGACTTCATGTATGCCTCTCCCCAGGGCAGAAATCACATGTCCATAATGACATCTGATCTTAATGCAATGCTTACTTTGGGGACCTTATGGGGGCAGGTTTCTGCTTTTCTTTCCCTTTCCTTTCTTTTTTTTCTTCCTGAAACAGAAACAGAAAGCAAATCAGCACGATTGCTAAACAAATGGATAAAGGCAAAGAATTTGCTAATCTTAAATTTGTTCCCTTGCTACCAGTTTGTATCCTAGTAAGAGACCCAGATCTTGGTGTATCTTACTTAGAACAATAGAGTAATAGGACGACAGGTTCAATCTGTTTATTCCATCTGCTTCTCACAAGAAGGAAAAATATATTACCCAGAAGTTGTCAGGGTTCTATGGAGATTTTCCCAAGAGTCTCCCATCAAAATACCCACTTGGACCCATACTCTTTCTGAAGTAGTTCCAAGAGCAGTACACAAAGCCTCGCGGATGGTTTGGCCAGCTGCCTGATCTCAGTGCTTATGGCTTGTTCTGGGTCTTGTCGGCATGTTTAAGCATGCTGAAGCAAGGCAGGGTCTTAGCGTTCTCTATTAGCACAGTGCAGTTTCCCACGGATCTTTTCCAGGGCTCTCTCAGTTATCCCATGGAAGGTTAGCCTGGGGCTCCCTGTGACCTTCGTCCCTTCTAGATGTTTCTTGCTATAACTGGCATGATGCCCTTTGCAGGATTTTATGCTTAGGCTTCATATGCCTCCTAGCAGAGAGCAGAAATTAACTAATTTCTACTTAACAGTTCACTGCCAAGATGACTACCGTGCATACGTAGGTCTTGTGGAAACAAGGACTCTGGGGTAGCTCCCATTTCCTTGCTTTTCGACCCCGGGCAAGCAGTTTGGGGATGCTGCTGTTCATGAAAAGCCAGGACAGCCTGCTACTCCAGGCACTATATGGCAAGTGTCTGTCTGAGGTGAATGAGACATGGCACTTGAGACTCCTCCTGGACTCAGAATCCAGCACTGACTGATGATGGAAAGGCAAAGAGTGGGGTAGAACTTGGATCTCTAATAGCTACTAACAGCTACAATCTAATGAGTATCTCCCCAACTTTTAAGGTAAAAGCCAAACTCATCTGTGTGGTGTTAGACAACCTTGGAGTGCACGTGGTTCATTTAGGATGTTCTCCGAAAACACAGGTGGTGGGTGGGGAAAGTAGTGCAGAGAAGGAATTAAAGCTAATAAAGGGGGTATGATCTAGCTTGTTCTGCTGTGCATGAGCAAAACTTAGCCCTGCTGCGGGGTGGTGAGAAATGATGCAGACGACACATTTGGAAGCCGTCCCAGTGAGTGGAGAAGTGAGGGTCCAGAACAGCCAGGAAGGCAGAGAGACGTGGATTTCCTGGCGCATCCAGCTGGCCACACTCTTGACCAGAGTCTTGACTGAGGTTAAGACTTAACAGTCTTGACTAAGGCTCTAGCAATTACAGAAAGCCCCAGATCCAGAAGGATGAGTGCTGGCAGGGCATTCTGAAGTGGCAAAGGCGTGGGGGTCAGGGCAGGGCACCACCAGCCTCTGCTGAGCATGTCTCACTGGATCCCCGTGCAGGCAGGACTTCGGGGACTTTTCAAGCCTTAATTCAGGAAGACCAAGCGTATGAAGGGCTTTGAGTTTAGGGAGATGATATTTCCAACAGGATGTGTTCAGTATTGTTATGTAAAGGGGCTGATAAGCGGTAAGTAGGAAGGCCCCCCACCATCGGACTGGGCCACAGGGACCACGTAATAAGTACCCGGATGTCTAGTGTGCTTCCCACTCGGCTGCTTTCCCCTCTTTCACCCTCTTTCCAGGATGTCCTGTGTCTTTTCTTGGTCTTCACCACATCCTTGTGAAATACCACCCACTGTTCTCTTGCAGGCCAGGAAGTCAGGCTCAGAGAAGTTCAGTAACTTATCTGAGGCCACAGCCTTTTGTTGTATTCTGTGTTTTGTGGTTGTTTTATTTCTAACACGGTCAAATCTTCTTTCTCTCAAGCAACCCTTCCACCCTCTCAAGTTGCTAACTTGTTGGAGAGCCTGTCAAATGCCCCATTTTCCAAATCGGGTTGTCTCCTCCTGGTGGCATTTCACTTGTTTCTCCAGCCCCTGAATTGTCTGTGAATTGGGAGTTAGGTCTGAAGCCTTGTTAGATGCAGGTGTAGTCAGTGGGCAACACTGATTTTGAGCTGGTCCTGCAGATGGCAAGCTGCATCCGTGGGGAGTCTGGATGCTAAGATTGATCCATGAGTTCTTGAGGTGACCACTGAGCCATCCATGGCCAAGCTGCTCCCCCTCACCCCCTGCCAAGCAGTGAGCAACCCATGGAGTGATACTTCCAAAGCCAGAGCCCCTACCCATAATGCAGTGGAACCCTTCCAAACTCAAAGTTGCAAATTGGTGTCCACCATGACAAATCTGATGCCTACGAAAGGACCAAGCTTGTTCTGACAGGGGAGTCTCAGGCCCTCTTTTATAAATAAATGGAGGGGTGCCTGGGTGGCTCAGTTAAGCACCCAACTCTTGATCTTGCTCAGATCCCAGTCTTACCGTCATGAGTTCAGGCCCCAAGTTGGGCTCTGTGCTAGGTGTGGAGCCTACTTAAAAAGTAAAAATAAATGGAGAAGGAGAGGGCTGGGTCCCCTTTGCATTTCCCTAGACCTGGCCCTCATAGAAACATTAGAGCCTTATCTTTTCAGGTTCCATGTGGAGATAAAAGTCAGGCCCTTGGGACCACAGAGGTTGCACCCTGAGGTCAGCCTAGGGATGTTAGCACAGAGCCCAGGACACTGGCCAAGTGGTTGGAAGGGCTCCTCCTTTCCCACACTTACCCAGATTCATTCCAGATGATGCTTCATCTCATGCCAGCTGCTGCAGGCCTCAAACAAGCAAAGAAATTTCCAGATTCCTCTTCCAATTATGTCAAATGAGTCTATTATGCAATCAGATCAGGTGGAGCCCCAGAACAGATCCCAAAGCCTCAAGTGATTTGATGATATTCCCACGATCTCTGTCTTCATTAACCCTCTGCCTAGTCTGGTGAGCTGCTCTTCAATATCCAGGTGTGTCCTGGGGGCCAGAACTCTACAGGGGGACCCCCTGTAGTTGTTGCTTCTAACCTGAGCTCTGGAGGCAGACTCCTCTGAAAGGGCTCGTCACTTTCCCTCACCCTTGCTACATTTCCTTGACACCCAGGTCCAGGGGAGAAGTTCATGGGCCCTTCCATTCCAAAAAAGTGACATCCAACGAACTAATTGTGTTCCCTCTAAAGGGCAAGCATGGGGGTTTGGAGTATGTGACGGCAGGGCCAATTCACCTGGAAGAAACTCTTAATCTCCTTCCCCCATTCACACATCTTGCCAGGTCAGCAAAGGACACATGGAAATATCCCTAAGAGAGAAAAGAAGTTGCCCAGACTTTTGGTCACATTTCTGATCTTATCTTGTTTCTGGAGGGTAGGAAAGAAGTCTGCAAGAAGGAAAGAAGTTTTAAAGAAAAATGTCAGGCTAAATGAGAAGACTATGAATAGCAGATAACTGACAGAGGCCATAAGGTGTCTTCTTCTCCTTCTCACTCTCCCTTTGTGGTCTCTCTCTCAAATAAATAAATAAATAAATAAATGGAGAAGAAGAAGAAAGGGGGTACCTGGGTGGTTTAGTCGATTGGCATCTATCTGCCTGTGGCTCAGGTGATGATCTCAGGTCCTGGGATCGAGCCCCGTGTCAGGCTCCCTGCTCCCTGTTTCTCCCTCTCCCTCTGTGTTCCCTCTCTCTCAAATAAATAAATAAAAACTAAAAAAAAATTTAAAAAAAAGAAAAAGAAAAAGATTAGTTAGGAAGATTGTTTTTGCATTTGGAGGGACAGGGTCCTAGGAAACAATGCCATGAGGTCAGGTCCAAAGCCCAGGGAGTGGCCAGTGCAAAGACAGTGGGGTCAGGCCGTGGAGCAGTCTAGAAGTGGGGCTAGAGTTGAGATCCTTTGAAAAGAAGAGGAATCCTTATTTTGGGAGAACTCACTTCTTTCTTTATGAATTTTATCATCCTGATCACCATGGTTAACGTGATTATTATCCGCTTTTGGTTATTTACAGAAATAACTAACATACAATGAGCTCTATGTGGTAGACATTCTAGACAATTTCTTAAATGCATTACCTCATTTAATTCTTGCAACAACACTATGGTGGCAGGCCGGTCATTACTCCATTTTACCAATGCGGAAAAGGAAGTTTGAGGAGTCACATGGTACGTATTAACCAGGAGATGAATTCAAGTGCTCTGGCCAGCCTAGAGTCCTGATTCTCTCTCTTACTGTGTAGTAAATTTTCATTCCTGAAGGTAGTGATTATACTCTGCTATCCCTCACCCCTGCCCTCTGAACACTCAATGCAGAGCCCATAATAGGTCCTTGTAAGTGTTTCTGGAACAAATGGACATCTTACCTGTACTCCACTGCCCTGCCTCCCTTCTGCTTCAGGCTCTGTGGAAAAACACTCTGGGTTTCTAATGAGTGCTACATCTTCAGAATAACATAAAAAAGTCCTTCAGTTCTCATTAAGCTCCTAATGAGTTTCATTACAGGCACAAAGAAGAAGAAGAACAGTGACCATTTTGGATCTCACAGCTGTTGATCTGTGATTGCCTTTATTGTGATGTACATTGTGAAGACTCACGCGAAGCATTTCTAGTCCCTCCATTTGAAGACCATCTTGGATGCCAAAACTGCTTTGTTAAAAGCCAAATTGTTGTTGTGGGCACGTGTGGCCTGAGGAGTGTGGCATGCCCCCTCTCTAGAGAGCTGAAGGGCAGCCTCCCTGCCCCTGGGTCAGTCTCCCACCTGCGCAGCGGCAGTCAGTGCTTCCATCCCTGACCACTTCACCATGGCTGCAAACGAGGGCATCTATTTTGGGGAGGTGGAGATCTTCTCACAAAGAAGGTGAAGCAGTGTTCCCCTCCACTCACAGCCTTTAAATGGAGACGGGCCAGCCTCCTGGAAAGCCACTACAGACCACTATATCCTGTGTCCTTCTGCCCACGATGAGGCGTCACAACAAAAGAGATAAAAGTCAGTTGTGTTGAGACTATAAAACGGAGTAAAAAATCTCCACAGAGCCAGAAAGACTACCAAGTGGCGGCTCATGCTCCCCTCATAGGCAATCCTTCGCTCAGGGCTCCTCCAGTAGAACAAATGAGCTTGAAGTGAGGTTTGACTGATGGTCCATAAGGCCCACTTCCTTCAGAAGTTCTCATTTTGAGTTTCACTTGGGCCCTGATTTCCTCTGCTGAGAGAGTAGCTGGTTTTCTGTTTTGTTTTTTCATGTTTCCTTCTTCTCCAGGGTAGCTCAGAACAAGGTAACCAATGCTGAGGGCTGTCAAGGGGTAGACTGGGCCACCGAGAAGCCTGTGTTGTAGCTCCTTCTGGAACTAGTGATAATTGTTCCCATTTTGTTGACCCCTCACCACTTGCAAGGCTCTGTGTCAGGCACTTCATGTAACCTAATTTAGAGGCAGTAGACCGAGTAATTAAGAGCTTGGACTAAGGAGCCAGCTGCCGGCTTTGAACCCTGCTCCCATCACTTTCTGGCTGTGTAACTTACTATTTCTCTATGTCTCTGTATTGTAAAAAGGAATAATAATAGTTCTTACAGGGTTATTATGAAAATTGAATAAGTTAGTCTGTGTAAAGCACTACAAGAGGGCCTGGCATGGTGGATATCTATAAATGTTCATTAATAATAGGAATAATAATTATTAGAGAAAGAGAAACAAAGGCTTGCCACTCTGAAGCAGGCAGTTTTTATTTCCAGTTCAAAGATGAGGAAATAGTGGCTCAAAGCAGTTCCCACGCTAGTAAGAGTTGGAGTGTGGATTCTAAACCTTGGGCTTCACCTGTAACACTTCCCTAGGCCTCAGTTTCCTCAACTGTAAAATAAGGGGGCAAGATGGGCTCCCAGTTTCCTCTGGAACCTCAACAGTCTATAAGCCCACTGCTTTCTACTCCTGTGTTCGCCATAGTTTCTCTTTCTAAGGGATTTCTCCCTTCCCACTTCAAGTATACGCCCCAGATCTCCCTTGGTCTAAAAATTCTGTGCTGGAACTTCCTTCTGTGACGGCTTTGGTGTTCTTTGCTCTCTTATCTGTAAGGCCCAGGTCAGGAGGTGTAGAGACCACGCCCACTAGCCTGCAGACTTCTTGCTCTACTGCTCCGCTGTGGGGACTCTCCTGAAGGTTAGGGATGGCTCCCTTCCATCCGAAGCCATCTGCCTTTTCTTAGTTCTTCCTGACTCAGGGTCTTTGCAGTATGAGATATGTCAAAATGTAATGATCTACAATGATTGCCAGAACTCTGTACATTTGGCAGATCTCTTTCTCTCTCCTCTCAAAAACATAAAGTTTCATATAGTTCATAACATTGTGCCATTTTTTATTCCCCAACTCAACATTATGTACTGGAGATCTTCTGATGTCAATCACTAAGAACTTCCCCATTATTTTTATTGCTATGATTATTTCAGTATGGATGCACATAATTATTCCCTTATTGATGAACCCGAAGGTTGTTTTCAATTCTTTGGTTGCAAATACTGTTTCATTGAACACCCTAGGATATGCTTTTTTGGGCATACTCAGTAATTTTCTAGAGTAAATGCCAAGATGGATTTGTTGGGTTATAGGATGTTGTATTTTAGTAGATTAGTTTTCTTTACTTAACTGCCACTTAAAAAAAAAAAGATTTTATTTATTTATTTGAGAGAGAGAGAGAGTGAAAAAGAGAGCATGAGAAGGGAGAAGATCAGAGGGAGAAGCAGACTCCCGTGGAACTGGGGGCCCAATGCGGGACTCAATCTAAGACTCTGGGATCATGACCTGAGCCGAAGGCAGTGGCTTAGCCAATTGAGTTACCCAGGTGCCCTTAACTGCCACTTTTTAGCACAGCACAGCTCAAATCTGGGATTAAGATGCGTTCCTAGTAGGGAGGCTCTTTGAAGATCCTACTTCAGTAGCCTGTGATTCACCCTAAGCTGATTTTGTGGCTGCCCGACCTCTGACCAGAGTACTTCATTATCTGAGCCTTTGCTTTTCATGTATTTCATTACTTGTTTCAGCAACTTGCCCAGATTTCCCCTGTGTCTAGGTCTCTGAACCCTGCACCAGCATGCCAGAGACTTCCAACACCCACCTGTTGGGATCTCTGCCAATCACTCTTCTTATATCCTTCCCCAGCACACTGGCCAGGATGGACTCACCAGCACTTGTCCTCTGCTTTGACCTTGACTTGTAGGATTCTGATTTCAACTGGCCTTTTCCCTTAGTCTAATGTATTGATGTCACAGTCTCCATTAGAGTCCATATTCCTCAGTTTAGCTGTGATCTTAATACCCTAAAATGACCTTTTTTTTTTTTTTTTTTTTGCCTCCTGGTCTATCCCAAAGTTCTGTCTGAACTCAGCCACTTCTTAGCCTGGTGGTTGTTCAAGCCTACGCACTGTTATTATGTTTCACAATATCACACAATACTGATTATATTCCATTACTAACTATGAATTTGTCTTTTTCCCTCAGTAAAAACTTCATTTTTTTTCTTTTCCCTATTCTTTGGTATTCTTTAAGTCTAGGTCTTTGTCATCTTATTCTTTCTAAGCATTTCTTCAATATTTCCCTACTTTAACTTACCTTGATAGACTTAAATACAGTTTATTCCTAAATCTACATATCCAGTCTTCACCCTTCCCCATGTTCCATTACTGCATTTCCAATTGTCTGCATAACACATCCATTTGGATGTTTCCCATCACTTCAATTTCAATATGTCTAAACCCAAGAGAACCATCTGTTACCTTCCTCACCCCATCTGTTCCCTTTCCAGTTTTCCCTCTTTCTGTAAATGACATCGTATTTTCCTGATCACCCAGACTAGAAATCTTGGAATTATGTCTGACTTATTTCTTTTTTTGCTTCTTATATACAATCCGTTATTGAATTCTACTGAAATTTTCTCCCTTGAAAATAACTTTGTGGGTGACTTCTGGTTGATAAGTGGATGTGTACCTACATTTATCTCTGTTCCTTTCTGAAATATAAATAAAATGGTAGTAAGGTGATGCTTGTAAAAACATAACCTTAGAAGATAAGATAAAAACATAACCTTCTATGAGACTATAGAAGCATCTCAATTTTTAAATCACTGAGCAACTCAGTGGCCCAGAAACTTGGAGCTATTTAGGTACATCCGGAAGTAGGGAGGAAGGCAGAGCTAAAGAGGTGGATAATTTGAAAGCCTGTTAAGAAAGTTCGAACCCTAGTTGCCTCTCCTTAATTAATACTCCCCACCCCACAGAAAGACTAGTGATTTATCCTCTGGAAAAATGAGTTTCTGCCCTAGGGACACCAGTAACTGTTACAGATTGATGCTGTACCAAAACCAAGGTGATCAGTTAAAAGTTTATATACTGAGGGCTGAAACTTTTGGTTCTCTTCCCCTGCTAGCTCCCAGAATTCAAGCTTCTCTGAGGTAGGAAATGGAAGATATCTCTCTGGGGATTCTGGCTAGCTCAGGAGAAAAGAGCTAGTGATAGTGACACTAGGGAGGTTCCAGTGACATGGCCTGGCCATTTCATCTGCCAGGAAGTCTGCAATCAACAAACACATCCAATCATTCTTTTAGTGCCCCACTCTTAAATTTGAACAGACAGAGAAGGAATGCCAGGCATTTGAAGAAGACTTTAGTATGAAAGACAGAAAATAAGACAAATGAAAAATAAAATGAAGGAAACAGAGACCATACAGGGAGAAGAAGTTTGGAGGGAAAGACCAACCTCTTATCATTTTCACATTTCAAAAGTCTAGGAGAATATTTTACATAGATGAACAAGACTACAGATGCTAAGTTAAAAAAAAAAAAAAGAGGAGGAGGAAGGAGAAAGAAAAAAAATTCAGTGAGCAAAAAAGAGCTCTTGGAAATGTCATAGGACAAAAAATTTTTTTAAAACTTCATAGAAATTTTGAGTAATTATTTGAAATTTCTGCAAAATATGAAGGAAAAAGGTAAGGAGAAAGAAAATAGGGAACAATAGAGAGCAAGAGCAGCAGCAACAGCAGAAGACATTTCAGAGTGAGTGAGAGAGAGAGTGAGAAAGCAGCAGCAAGAACAGGGGAGAGGAAGTTATCCAAGAAATCATTTATGAAAATCTACCAGAACTGTAGGACCTGAGTTGCGAGCCTGAAAATGTCCACTGAATGTGCAGCACAATGGATGAAAGAGCTAATAAGTTGTCATGGTGAACTTTCAGCACTCATGGGACTGAGAGAAGATCATAAAAGCTTCCACAGAGAAAACTCAAGTTCTAAACAAAGAATCAGAAAGGTACCAAACTTCTCTATGGGATTGTCAGAATCTAAAAGACACCTGCACAATGTCTTCAAATTCTGAGGGAATAGGATTTCCAATGCTGAATTTTATACCCAGTCAAGCAAGTACAGTTTAATATGAGAGAATGAGAAAAACCTTTGCAGGCATGCCATCTCTCAACATATTTACCTGTGCAACTTATTAGCTAACATGAATCAAGTACTTGTTAAATAGCCAAGCACCTTGGGTTCATTCTATATATGATCTCGATCCTCATCCTAAACCTGTAAGATTGGAACTATTGGGATGCCATTCACAGCTGAGGGCATGAGGCTCAGGGAGGCTAAGAACTTGCTCAACAACACACATGAGAAATAGGGTTGGGATTTAAACTTAATCTGACTCCTGGGTCTATGATTCTGACCACTGTGTTATGTAGTACAGGAAGAGCTAAATTCTCCCCGTTGACTCAAATCCATGAGGTCTTTTTTGGTAACAGTTCAGTGTGCTCTTGCCACATTTTTTTCATGTTCACATGAATATATGACATACATATATGTGTACATATATATGAAAAAAGCCATATATATTTATACAAATAAAAATATATATTTATAAAAAGGAAAAAAGCCACATATATACATACACACACATGTATATGTATATATATACACACACACACGTATATATATATACACACACGTATGTGTATATATATACACACACGCACACACATATATGTATATATGTGGCTTTTTTCCTTTTTATAAATATATATATATATATATATATACACATGCACACACATATGTGGCTTTTTTCCTTTTTTAAAAAGTTGACCATACTACATGCTTTCATTTATTTCACTTTAACATGAATGCACATTTTGTGCAATGTGCCAAATTGTGCTACATTGTGCCAAAGTGCTTGGCACTTTGCTGGGTATTGGGATCACATCAACAGTAAATAGTTCCTGCTTCTCAGGAGCTTCTAGGTTAATAAATTGACTATCTTGGCTTATTGAGAGTTATTATCATAAAATACTGGGTTTTTATTTTTTAAATAATCAGAGTAGAATCCATACATTCAATGTTAAATTTGATCTAATCCAAGCTTTTCTTTGATTTAGACACCACTTTACACTCTTGAAATATCATTGCCTCTTTAGTACGAACATCCGGTATTCTTAAATAATACAACAAAAATCCTGTCTTTGAATTTTCAGGTTTTTGGATTCTAGGGAAGTAAGTCAACGCAATGTATGCATTTAATCAGCCTGTCTGCCAACCCTCTTTTTTTAAATGCCATCCTCCCCATGGCCTCACGCTGTGCCGATTTCATATCATTTCCTTGGCCACGTGCCAGATTCCATGTAAGTTTTTTTTTTTGTTGTTGTTTGTTTGTTTGTTTTTTAAAGCTCTAGATAATGTTGTCTAGGTCGTTTGTGTGTCTAACTCTTGGACTGGTGACAAACGTTACGGTCTATTCAGCAGAAATATTGCTTCATCACTTTACCCCTGAAAGTATAAAACAGTAATAACTAAGAAATAAAGACTGTTTAGTCAAAGACAAATTGTTGGCTGAGGATGATGCTTGTTTGCTGAGTGTAGCAAAGAAAATGTAGGCAGCGCTTGCATTTGATTTGTCTCGAGAACCGCTAAGCTTCTCCTTGTATGTGTTGAATCAGAGCTATTTTTACTGGAATGTGAAGACTGAAGACTGTCTCTTTGGAATTACTTGTCTTGGAGGTAACTGGCCACCTTTAAATCTGGGCACACTTCCTCATTTGCAATCTTTATCTTGCATAGCTTTCCTATGGTCTTGAATTTTATGTGATGAAAGGAGAAAAATTATGAGTGTTAAACTATGGTCGAGAGTAAGATCATAGATCAGCCTCTAGTTCTTTATCTGTAGAATATGGTATTATTCCATTGCAGGTGGTAGCATCCTCTTTGAGGTCAGGGAATACATCATGTCCCTCAAACAAGAGTTGAAATGCGATCTCTTCATCATGACTGATGATCTAGCATCTGGGAGTGTGTATACTGGCTGTCATCCAGTTCTAGAGGCTGCTGGGAACAACTGGGATGGCAGTCCACAAATGATTTGTGAAGAGGAGTATGAGTACCCTAGAATTGCAACAATTTATTCTTTTTTTTTTTTTTTCTGATCAACTTTACTGAAGTATAGTTGACAGGCAATGAAATGCATACATTTTACGTATGCATTTCCACCAAGAGTTCCCTTGGTAGTCATTCTCCTCTGCCCCACACCCCAGTCTCAGGCAACCGCTGGTCTACTTTTGTGGCTGTGGACTAGATTTGTAACTTCCAGAATTTCTTCTCTTTTGTGTTTGTCTTCTCTAGCTGAGCATAAGGATTTTGAGATTCAACTGTGTTGCTGCATGCAGGAGTAATTTATTCCTTTTTGATGTGAAGTCATATTCCACTGTCAGACTATACCACAATTTATTTATCCATTTGCCTGTTGATGGCATTGTTTTGAGTAGTTTCCAATCATTGGCTGTGATGACTCGAGCTGTTACGAACATCTGCGTTACAGGTCTTTGTGTGGGCTCAGGTTCATTTCTCTTGGGTAAATGTGTAAAAGTAGAATTGCTGAGTCATATGTTGAGTGTATATTTAATTTTTAAAGAAACTGCCAACTATGCTTTCAAAGCAGTTTTACTATTCTACATTTCCACCAACAATACATGAGAGTTCTAGCTGTTCTGTGTCCTTGCCAACATTTGGTATTTTCAGTCATTTAAATTGTAGTCATTCTAGTGGGTGTGTGGTGCTTCTCATTGTAATCTTAATTTGGATTTCCACTTGCTCACTTTACATCCATCTATTTCTTTGGAGAAATATTGATTCAAATCTTTTGTCCATTTAAAATCTTTATTATTAAGATATTTTGGTCTTCTTATTTTCTAGTTCTAAGTGCTCTTTCTGTGTTCCAAATACAAGTTCTGGTTTGTTTTTATCAAATTTACACCTTTAAAATATTTTCTCCTAGAGTGGGCTTACCTTTACTTTTTCTTAAGAGTATCTTTTGAAAAGGAATAGTTTTTAAACATCAATGAATTCTAATCTTTCAAATTCGTTTATGGTTTTTTGCTTTTTATATTCTGAAAAAATGTTTGCCTAACTGTTCTGCCACTTTTTAAAAACCTTTCCTTCTAATGATCAAAATGAATTATTCAGAGATGGTACAACTATGTTCTTAGAAAGACCAGAGGTATCTGGGTGGCTCAGTTGGTTAAGCATCCAACTCTTGGTTTCAGCTCAGGTCATGATCTCATGGGTCCTGAGATCACCACTTTTGGCTCTGTACTTGGCAGGGAGTCTGCTTCTCTCTCTCTTCTTCTCCCTCTGCCCTTCCTCCCCTCTCTCTCTGTGGAATAAATAAATAAATCTTAAAAAAAAAAAAAGAAAAATAAAAACCAAGGCAATCAGCTTAATAATTAAAAAAGCTTGGGGTGCCTGGGTGGCTCAGTCATTAAGCATCGGCCTTCGGCTCAGGTCATGATCCCAGGGTCCTGGGATCGAGTCTGACATTGGGCACCTTGCTCAGGAGGGAGCCTGCTTCTCCCTCTACCTCTTGCTCCCCAGGTCATCCTTGACCCCCACCCCACGCTTTGACAAACAAACAAATAAAATCTTTAAAAAATAATTATGAAAGCAAATAATGAAATTAAATAAGGTGACCAGAATGAGACAGAGATCACAACTTTCTGGCATTAGACAGGGAGCTGGCAGGAAGGCCCACATATTTCAATGAACTATTTACACAGCTGGGGGTAGGGTTAAGCTCTCAGCATCTAACAATAGCAGAAAGACTGGGCTTCAAGTGTCAAATTCTTTGTCAAACTCACAAAGTTTATAGCTTTACAAGAGGTCCGTCTGATGGGACTATGGTCTTTGGCAGAGGAATACAGCCACTGTCAGTCAACCCATGACCCATCAGGGAGGGAGTCAGGAATAAATAATTCAATCTCTCTCCTCCCACCCTGTGAATCTTCAGCCGTTGCCTCCCATTGGTCAAAGTCACCTGGAAGCCAGGTGGTAAGGAAGACCAGCTGATGTAATCAACAAAAATCAGCCTCTCGGAACTGACTATTGGGTCATTAGCACAGAGAACTCAAACTGACTAGAGGGAAATCCCACCTTCCAATGTAATGGAACACTGACTGTGGAATCACTTCTTCCTCAGGCAGGATACTTTACAGAACTATTAAATTCGAAGTTGCAGCATCAAGGTAAAGAGCCAAAACTCCTTACTTGGGCTCTTATACCTAATAATGAGAAAAGCTATTTCCCCTTTCAGCCCTCACTTCTTAGACACAAGCATGCTAGCTGGGAGGAATTGGCCCTGTATATTTGCTTCTGGTTTACTGCGGATACTTTATCTTGTAGGAAGGCCCCCCACTACAGAAGAAGACCCTGGGCTTGGCTTTCAGAAATTTCAACCCTGCAGCTATGGAAAGATATGGTTTCATTCAGAGTAGTCATGGGGACTTTCTGATATCTTAGGCAGGATTAGAACTGCAGAGCCCTGAGCTCATCAGTTTTTTTCTTCAAGCTCTCCGGCTCACTTACAAGGAAACAGCCCCATGGTCCTTTACTGTATTTCCACTAAAATCTTCTAGAGCAACTACTACTTGATCATCCAAAACCTTTACCTTCTGTAGAGACTTGACTTCAGGTGACTACAAACAGTACTTAGGTGATGAGTCTGTCACTCTGTGCCATACTGTGTCCCTTTGACCCGTGGAAACATGGCCATCAATGCCTTTAAATGAACCAATCAGAGAACCAATGCCAGATTCCCATCCTCACCCTCTGTTCTCCCGGAACTACTTCTGGTATCAGTAACTTTGTCAATGAAGGTTTAGACAGGAGAGAAGGGTCCCTATGAGAATGACAGGATGACGGATTTATCATAGGACTTAGACATTACACAATTATGGGGGGGGGGGGGAAATCCGTGGTAGTGCCTCTTCAGCCTTTCCAGTTTAGAGCGACTTGTATCCATCCACAACAAACATTGCTGCCCTCCAAACCCAGCCACTAGAGGAAACGGTTTTGTCCTCTTTCGGTTTGTTTCCACAGCAAAGTCACTGACTCTATCTCAATGAGCTAAAAGCTCACTGTCTTCTTTTCTCTCTTTCAACCTGTTACATGTTAGTGAATCCATTCTTTCATTCAACAAATTATTTTTTAGGCACCTGCTGATCTAGGAGCTGGCGGTACATAAATTGGCCAATTGGCTGGAGGTAAATAAATTGGCCCAAACCCCATGCCCTACAGAGCTTGCATTCTAATAAGACGCTAAACTAGGAAATTCAGTTGTTATGTAGGTTGGAAGATGAAGGGAAGGGGTTATTGAGAGGGAGACAGACAGCCTGCTACGCAAAGCTCCCAAGTTGCCCTTGGCCTTGTTGCTCTCGCTCAGTCTTCCCCAACCTTGCCTGGCATGCCTTGCCTTCCGCTGCTCTCCAACGCTAACCCCATTTTCCTGTGTCCTTTCTCTCTGCTCTTTCAGCAAGCCTTGTCTTTCCTAAAATCGAGCCTCCCCGCCCCCGCAGCATTTCAAGGGGTGGGTGGGAGGGCGCTCCCAGTGCCTGCTGAGGCCTCCCTTTTTGATTCCGGGCTGTGACGCCTTCTCCAGCTAAGTTTTCAGCCTCATGTATTCCCGGCACATCTCCTCCTGCCACCAGACCCCTCCTGCCTCTCTCTCACACAGGCAACATCAATGGTACTGTCACTGTTTCTGATCCTGATTTGCAAATTTCTCTTTTCCATGGACTGAATCTGGAGCTGGGAGCGAAGAGAAGCAATATCTCACGTCACCAAAAAACGTGTCAGGTTGCCAGAGCACAGAGAACGTGCACAGTTGGGAAATACACATGAGAACGGCTGCAGAAAATAGACTGAGGCCGGGCAGGGCGCTGATTAGCAAGCGGGTGTCACGTATTTTCCCCGGAGACATGAGCAGGTGTCATCCCCTACCCCGGCCTCCGGGATGGGAATGAAACTGAAGCCCTGGAAACTGTGCCCCACAACGGTGAATGATGCTTTGGGTCTCCTCTAATGCCGCCACTCAGGGCGATTAGGGGTCAACGCTGCTCAAGAGTATTTGAGGGGGTGGTGGGGAGTGGGGCTGGTGTGGAGCTGACTCTGGCGCCCTCGATTGTTCCCCTCACCCCCACGTCAGCCCTCAGCGGTCCTATTATTCCTGTGGGAGTCTAGGAGAAGGTTTCCAGACAAAGGGTTGGGGACAGGTTTAGGCTTTCTTTTGAATAATTTCTAGTCTGACTGATTTTCACAGTGGAGGCAAATTTCAACTCCAAAGTCAACGTTCGGAAAATTCTCCTGGGCATCTAAGGAAACAGTGTCAAGTCCTAAGTACAGGCTGCTTTCCTATTAATAGTTCCTATTAACGTCTGTGGAGAGCTTTTAGCAGTTGTAAAGCCCTTCCTTGTACACAGCCCTGGGATGCTTCACAGAGGAGAGATAGGCTCAAAGAGGTCGCATAGGAAATAATGGGGAAGACTTGGGACTTTGACCCAGACATTCTGACCCCAGAACCTGTGCTTTCAATACCGCAGCCTACAACATGTTGCCCATTAGACTGCAACATATTTGCAACCATTCTTTCTGAGACTGTTGTTTTGCCTGGGAGTTTATTTATAATTCTGGTGTGATGACAATCTTCCTGTGGAACAGTGGGAGGCAGCATGCTTTATTGTAAAGAGCAGATTAAAACTCTTGAGCCCTGAATTTGAGTCCCAGTTTAGCCACTAGATGGCTGTGGGACCCTGAGCCAGCTTGTTAACCCCTCTGATCTCAGATTCTATTAAACAAGGGGCTCAAATTTGATGATATTTGTACTGTTTTAAAGCTCTCAAATTCTTCAGTAAACCCCATCCAACTAGGGAAAACCATGCAGGAGCCCCTGAAGACATTCTCTGAAAAACATGCTCATGTTCAGAATGTCCCATTAGGGCTTGACTTCTAGGAGTCAAATATCTGAACTAAGAGCCCTGCTATCTGAATGGCCATAACTTTGTTTCCCTGTTTTGTTATCTAGCGCTATGTTGGCTGGGCTTAGCTGGGCAGCTCTTCTGCTCCGTCTGGGGTCGATTATATGGCTGAAAGCATCTGGGGGGCTAGGTGGGGCTGGAATGTCCAAGGTGGCACCACTTACACACGGGGGGCTGAGGTTCTGACTATTGGCTAGAGATGTCAGCTCTCCTCCACTTGTCCTTCCAGCAGGATAATCCTGACTTCTTTTTGTGAGAACTTTAGGCTTTGAAGAGGATGAAAACACAAGTTGCAAAACCTCTTTAGGCTTTAGCCTAGAAGTCACATAGCATCATCTCGGCTGTATTCAGTTGGTCAAAGAAAGTCAGGGCCACCCCAGATTCAAAAGAAGGGGAAACTGACTCCTCCACTTCTTGATGGCAGTAGTGGCAGAGTGCCTTTGCCAATGAGTACACAGCATACCATCTTCAGAAACATTCTGCAAAAGGAGAAGGAAACTCTCCATGAAAGAACTGGTGATGCAGGAAAATCGGGTAAGGTCAGAAGTCTCAGGATCCTTGGGTGTGCTCTATCAGGGATCTCCTTAACACTTCAATTCCTGATAAAGCATTGGCCGGAGCTTGGTTGAATGGATTAGTTATTATCAATTGTCTGCTTTAAGCCATCACTCCATAAGAGCATTCTCTTCTCCTTCTCGGGCTCCTCCCTGCACCATTTCCCTACCTCTTACCCCCATCCCACTGCTCTTGCCTCTCCAAACATTTGTACTTGAGCTACTTGATTTTCCTGGTTGGGGGTGGGGTGGCCTGGGGTGGGGGTGGGGTGTCCAGTGGAGAGACTTCTAATCCACAGCTTAAATATATATGCCTGTCTGTGGTCAAGGCTGTACCTCTTATGGAGTGTTACAGAGTGTTCACCTGGAGATCGCAGTTTGGCTGCCCCAGGGTTGTTTTGTTTTGTTTGACTTGCAATCCTTTTATGGGCTTGCATACCCCAATTTGGCCATGGACTCCAAGGAACTCTTGTTTTACAACAGGTCTGCGCCCTTTTTGCTTGTTTCTATCAATTGTCCTGCTCCTAAGAACGTTTGTGTTTGCCTCATTGAACTAGTCCAACACCCACAATTCACAGGTTAAGGGAGACAGGATGAGGTGGATTGACTTCTCTAAACAAAACAAAAAACCACCCAAACTCTGCTTTCTCATTTTTAATCTCTTCTCACCCCTTCAGCAACCCAGTGCTAAAGTACACAGATGGGAAATCAATATTTTGGGAGTTAAAAAAAAAGCCCACAGCCTGGTGTCTTGGTTTCCCTTCCAAAATACTTTTCAATCGGGCATGCAGTGTTGGTTTGAAGCATAAAGAAAGGAAAAGTATTTGCTGTTCCTGAGGTTAAGCCAATATTTTCCTGGGATTCTGTGGGATCATTTGGACTCTCCCTAAGCTTAGCCCCTAAGGATAGAGCATACTTCACTTGGTGTCTTTGAAAAACCCTGAGCAAGTGGAATGTTGTTTAGAGATCTCCATGAATCATTTCACTTGCAATCTTAAAGCAAATAATAAAAGGAAATGTGAGACTCGGGTGAGCAAATTACTTTGTATGAACACTGCAGCATACGACTTTCCCCTGTGTTGTAGATTCCTAGAGAGCAGGGACTGTTCATTTGTTTGCTTAGCATCTATAACAATGAGTAGAAAATGGTAGGTTGAAAGCATGAGAGGACTTTTAGGGGGTTCCTTTAGTGCGACCTCTTTGCTTTCTTCATGAATTAGTAATTAGAGACTTGGTAACCAAGCTGGTGTCTTTTGTAACCTTATGCAAACCTCCCTGAGTCTCACTTTCTCATCTCTAAAATGAGGTTAGAGAAAACAATTGCTTGTGTTTGTTTCAGGTTCAAAATCCTGTAATTCTTTCATATTATATTGTTTCAGGAAATGGGAAAAAGGACTGCAATCAAATATTTTCTAAGTTTCAGTATCATTTTCTCCTTTTTTCAGATTTTGGAATTTAAACCCTCCTACTGAAAGAAGCAATCAGTGATTCTTGAGAGACAAGCTCAGAAGTTACGCTTGAATTGAAGAAATTCTAGCTCTTGAGTGTGAGTCCCTGTGGCTCATTTTTATTTTACACAACCAAATCCTGGAACAAATGAGAGTCTTGGGAAGGAGAAAGCCAGAAAAGCCTATGGGTTTAGAGAATAGGTCAACTATGGAAAATATTGTACTTTTAATAGATTACCAGATAGACTGAGAAACTTACAAACCAGGAGGTAATTATTTTTAAGTTTTCCTGCATTAGGAAGATAGGCACTTCCTGACTATTCCACTATGAATATGAACAGGGACTTAGTATCTGGCATCCAATTAACATTCAGGGAAACTCTGCGGAATGAGCAAATGTATGAATCAATGAATGATCTGCATTGATTCATTCTTCACTGAGTTTTCTTCTCTTTTTTTCCCTCTCTCCTGGTTTGAAAGTTGTACATACTTTTCATATTCTATTAGTGGCTGCCTTTACTTCTGCTTTCCTCCAGGTATAAGAAAATGTAAGTCTCTTTAAAAGTGATTCCCAGGGGCGTCTGGGTGGCTCAGTGGGTTAAGCCGCTGCCTTCGGCTCGGGTCATGATCTCAGGGTCTTGGGATCGAGTCCCACATTGGGTTCTCTGCTCAGCAGGGAGCCTGCTTCCTCCTCTCTCTCTGCCTGCCTCTCTGCCTACTTGTGATCTCTCTCTGTCAAATAAATAAATAAAATCTTTAAAAAAAAATAAATAAAAGTGATTCCCAGACTCACTCCAAAGAGGCAGCCACTATTACCATCTTGTTATTTTTTCCTGAGATTTAGAGGTAGATTTTCTATGACACTAATGAAGCTGCGGGTTAGGGAGACTCACTTAGATGCTCTAACATTGTAGTACATGTTTAAGTACGAGGCTATTATTTCCATCCTCCTCCCAAGAGGAGGTGCAATACACACGTCAAAACTGCATGATTTTTCTAATTTATATAGACAGAAATCTGGAGAATGTGTGTAGGAATGAATAATAAGAGTGTGTGATTAAGGTGGAAGAAATATGTTGGAAAGCCTTAAAGGTGGGTCTGAAGGCTACCTGGCTGGCTCAGTCAGTAGAACATGTGACTCTTGATCTCAAGGTATGGAGTTCAAGCCCCATGTTGGGCATAGAGCTTACTTTAAAAAATGGGGTTCAGGTTTCAGAAGGAGGTGGAGAAATGGAGGAAGGAGGAAGAGAGAGCGAGAGAGAACATTTTACTTGTGCACAATGGCTTCATCCCATGCCCTTGATTCTAGGCTGCTATCCATCTTCCCATCCTTACTGCCTTTCCTATGGATTTTGGACTTGCTTATTCAGACTCCACATTTGCAAACATCAATTCCTTGTAATAAATCTCTTAATACACTATTTCCTACTGCTTCTATTTCTCTGGTTAAACCCTCCTGTTTAACTTGTTTCTGATTTCAAAGTAGGCTTTTCAAACTGTTCCTTTCCTGCCTCGCCATTCTATTTCTCAATTTATCTCTTTAAACATTTTGAAAATTTTTATTTAGGAGTCTTGTTTTTTAAGATTTTATTTATTTATTTGAGAGAGAGAGAGAGAGAGAATGAACAAGTGAGAGGGGGAGAGAGAGCATGAGCAGGGGAGAGGGAAAAGCAGACTTTCCATTGAGCAAGGATCCCAATGTGGGGTTTGATCCCAGGACCCCAGGATCATGACCCAAGCAGAAGGCAGATGCTTTAACCAACTGAGCCACCCAGGAACCCCTACTTAGGAGTTTTTCAAAAACAATTGTGTTATTGGGAGTTCTTGATAAATTCTCTCATTTGCTCCTGTGATGCCTTTTTTGTTCTGTGGTGTATAACTTTTGAGTATGAGCTTTAGTTGAGCAGTGGTTTTTCCTCTATGGAGGTCTGTGTGATTTGGGTTGAGGAAGGAAATAAGGAGGATGGAAATAATAACTTCACACTTAAATATGTACTAAAATGTTAGAGCATATAAGTGAATTTCCCTAAGCATCCTTCTGTTAAGTTGTCTCTGCAGAGAAGTTCCTCCAGCAACCCAATGAGTTGTCACCAGCTCCAGATTGCTTCATGCTAACTTACTGCCCTTGAATCCCTGCACCTTGCAGGTAATATGATTTCAGATCCCTCACCTGTGCAGGGCACCAACGTGGCTTCCAGCACTGATGGTGACTCTTTTCCCATTCATGTTGTCCCAAGAAGATGAGACCTCCCAAGAAGATGATTCCTTCCATCATCTTTCAGTCAGTAGACAGAATATTTCTATTTGGCATTCCTGAATGTCCACTCATGCTGGGACCCTCAGCTTTCTTCAGGTAACTCGGTTCTAGATCCAAGCAGATGTAGAACCTGAGGACAGGTTCTAGCACCCTCTGGGGTGCTAGAATTCTAGCCAAAGACATTAATCTGGTAACACAGTGAGCTGTTTGGATCAGGCTTACTCTCACACCTCTAACTTCTAGTCCATTCTTTATTTCTGACGTGGGATGGGTTCTCATTCTTGGTTTCAACCTTATTGTAATGCGCTATGTGAAGAATAGAAAGATTTCCGTCATCAGTGTAATTTACCATATTGACTAGGAATAGCCCTAAGTGTAATTTCTGGAAAATTACAGTACATCCTTAGTATAGTCTATATTCTTTATGTCCAGAGTCCCTGAAGAGATAATTTCCCAATTATCCTTAAAGACCCCTTCAAAGGCTTCTTTGGAGAAAGTTGTCCTCATTTGCCAGAGTCCACCTCTTTCTCACCGTACAATTCTCTTTTCGTCCATAATTTACTCATTACCCTCATTACGCACCGATTATTTTCTACAGTGAGTATAAACTCCCCCTTATTCCTAGCGCCCATTCCCCTTAACACTGGGAATGAGAGAAGGCAGTGCTCTAGTTATTTGAAGAACTTGAGGTTAATTTTATTCTTAGTGAGGAGGTCAATTTTTATTCTATTTTAGGTTCTGAGAAGACTATACTCTAATTTTCTTTATTTTCCTCTTTGTAAAGGCAATGGCAGGGGAGGGAGTGTTAAGACTAGAGGTTGGGAGAGGAGCTGCTTCTATTCCTTTCCCCCTTTCTCCCCACCTGGATCTTGGACTCTGCTTAGTTCCCTGAATATAGACCCTCTCATGCTGAATGAGGCTCATCAAAGCGTAAGTGACTCAGGAGCCTTAAGTATCAGAGAGATTTTTATCCCTTCTGTCTATCCCCAAAGGGAGACTGTCACTTACAAAGGCCATGGAGACAAGTGAGACCTTAGAATATAACACAATGCGAGAAAGGAGATAGATATTCTTAGCAAAATACATTGCAGGAGAGGTGCTGGCTGAGGGTTAGTCATTGTAGCTGAAAAGCACTAGTTGTCTTTTAGACACTTTATTTGAGGGCTTGACACTCTCCTTTCTACAGTGAGAATATGAATTGACCCCTCCACATTCTATCCATTAAGGGGCACTAGAGAAGACATGAAATGACTGTCACATAATTCACTGAAGGAAAGGCAAGGTAATACCAAGACCTGACACTTGAAGACATACCAAACTGGCTAGAAACCACGGTCTTGACATGGTTAGGAATTTTTCACTGGATGAGAAGCCATGGGACTGGCTGAACATTCTCTAGGATTGTGTGTGTTTGGCTGGCTGACAGTAAGACCATTTTTTTTTTTTTTAAGGTCTAACCATCTCTCCCTTTACAATAGAGAGTATACTGGCAGAGTTACAGTAGAGAAGGAAATGTCACATGTCAGAGTAAAAACAACCATAGATCTGGAAGATTCTGATTTAATCACACTGCTTCCAATATTAAGGTGTCTTGATTCTCTCTAGGCCCACCATCAACTGCAGCAAGTCAGATTTCATGGATATGAGCAAAGATCATGGAGCCATTTTGATGATTTATTAACTCACTGCACCTTCCAGCAGTATCATGAATAATTTGTGTTGTACTTAACACACAGAGGAAAGAATGCAATACTTAATTTTCCAGCAGCCTAACCTAAGAGGGACTTTTTGGTCGGTGGGTTATTATTTGACCAATGGACCTCTCAGTTAACCATGCACCTGGATCAAAAGATAGTTAAATTGGAATGTTTCATGAATCAAGGCATTCACACTAAAGAAAAATATTCCTTTTACAAACTGCAAGACTCTTATAAATTCCCACTGTGAAAATGGGTTCTTTTAAAATGATGCTCTGGGTTCCAGTTTAATTTTACACTCTTCTGTGCTGTTTTAGGAAATGGTGCTTTATTTACACTGCTGCGCTCGAAACTTTGCTGGTTTATCTGTAATAGTAGAATCTTGTTCTACTTTCTCTTCCAAGTAAGACCGGGTGGTTGAAGAACAATCAGGAAACAACCAGGAACATCTGCTTATCAATTTGCCATTTTTGCAGGCACTCGCCTTGAAGTTCAATGGAAAATGGGATCCACTAATTTGGGAAGAGAGAATAAATGCTACCACTTTTGTGAAAACGAATGCCTTCACCCAAGAAAGGACGGAACATTAACTCTAATGAAAACAACAGTGACCAGAAGACAGGCTGGGTTCAGGCCACTTCATTTCTATGGATTTTGGTTTTCCTGAGTGAGGGAACTGTCTTAGAGATGGTCTAAGATCCTTTCCCACTTTGACATTTCATAGTACTTTATCAGTGATGGTTCCCACCTTTCTGAACACTCAAACCTGGGAATCTGGAAATAGGCAGCTAGTGCGTCTGTGTGCACACTCAGGTGAGCGCTTTTCTCCCCCACCCTCTTCTTGGCATGATGGGTAAAGTCACTGTGGTAAGTGGCCTCCATGATGGCCCCTGATGGTCCTTGCCTCTGCAAGCCATGCCTTTGTGTAGTCCTCCAACCCTTGCAGTGAGTGCTGACAAGACTTACTGATTCATTTCTAACAAATAAACAGTGGAAGTGTTGTCTCTGAGATTGGGTTACAAAAAGACTGTGGCTTCCATCCTGTCCACTTGCTCCAAGAAAAGCTAACTGCCATGTCCTGAGCTGCCCTGGGAGAGGCTCAGGTATGTAACAGGGGCCTGATGGCTCTGTCCAACAACCAGTAAGGACTGAGCCCTGCCAATAACCATGTGAGTGAACTCGTAGCAGATCTTCCAACCTGCACCTGGATTTTTTAACCCCCAAAACTCTGATTAATGTCTGTTGTTTTAAGATACTAATTTCAGAGTAATTTCTTATGCATCATTAGCTAACTAACATACTCATCAAAATCTTCACCTTCTAACTTGACAAACAAACCGAGTTTATTAGAAGGCTGGGGGCAGTGTTAGAACAGGAAAAATCATCCTTTCTTTGCCCTAAATGTTTAATGACTAGCAATAATAGCTTCCTTTTATTGAGCACTTTCTACCTGATTAGAATTAGGTGCTAATGCTCCTGGCAATTCCTTGAGGGTCAGTATTATAGGGTACAAATGTGGAAATTGAGACTTAAAGAGGGTAAATAATGCAGAAGGGTAAATAACATGAAATGAAAGAATAGGGGAAGTAGAGTAGCACTGACAATTAATACTCTCACCACACTGTGAGCTGGTTAAAACTACTAAATGGGTATTGAGTTCTGGGGTTCCTGGGTAAGCATCTGCCTTCGGCTCAGGTCATGATCCTGGGATCCTGGGATCAAACCCCACATAGGGCTCCCTGCTCAGCGGGAAGCCCTCTTCTCCCTCTCCCACTCCCCCTGCTTCAGTTCCCTCTTTCTCTGTGTGTCTCTCTGTCAAAAATAAATAAATAAATACAATCTTTAAATTAAAAAAAAAAAACAAGGGTATTGAGTTCCAATTGGAACATCTCACATTAAAAAGGATTTTTGTACCACTTAGCATAACACCATCTAGGTTCATCCATGTTGTTGCAAATGACAGGATTTCCTTATTTTTTAAGGCTGTATATATACATAAGGAGATAAGCATATACATACACACACACACACGAATGCACACATACTACACACAATGGAATATTGTGTTGTATTGTAGCATACATACACTACATTTTTTTTTAAAGATTTTATTTATTTATTTGACAGATAGAGATCACAAGTAGGCAGAGAGGCAGGTAGAGAGAGGAGGGGAGGAAGCAGGCTCCCTGCTGAGCAGAGAGCCTGATGCGGGGCTCAATCCCAGGACCCTGAGGTCATGACCTGAGCCGAAGGCAGAGGCTTTAACCCACTGAGCCACCCAGGCGCCCCCATACACTACATTTTCTTGATCCATTTATCCATTGACTGACACATATGTTGTTTCCGTACCTTGGCTATTGTGAATAATGCTGCAATGAACATGGGAGTTCAGATATCTCTTTGAGATAATGGTTTCATTTCCTTTGAATACATACCCAGAAGTGGGTTTGCTGGGTCATGTGGTAGTTCTATTTTTAGTATCCAAGGAAACTTCCATAGTGGTTGTACCAGTTTACATTCCCATCAATGGTATACAAGGGTGGTGGTTGGTTTTTATTTTTTTTCCTCTATTTCCTTGCCAAAATTTGTTATCTCTTGTCTTTTTAGTAATAGCCATCCTAACAGATAGGAAGAGATATCTCATTGTAGTTTTGATTTGCATTTCTTTTGTAGTTAGTGATGTTGAGCATCTTTTTACATACCTGTTGGCCATTTGCATGTCTTCTTTGGAAAAATGTCAATTTGAGCCATTTGCCCTTTTTTTTTTTTTTGTTACATAAATTAACCCATTTATTATAGGCTAGCAATGTTTCAAACGGCGGTGCTTCTACTGGTCTTTCAACTCCTTCAGTCTTCTGATGGCAGACTTTACTGTGACAGCAGAAGTGGTGTTGTAGGTCCAGGCGCCACCAGCGACGGTTTTCATGCAGGAGCCACAATGCCAGATCCCCACAGCTCGTCTTTTCATCTTGGTTTTGCCACAGAAGGAGCAAGTGTACTTGGCGTGCTGGCTTATCTCAATCTTCTTCACCATCTTCCTGAGGGAGGCACCATAACGGGTCCCGTATTTGCCCACGATTCCGACCTTCTTGGTGCGTTTAGCCATGTCGACTCAAAATAGGTCTCCATTTGCCCATTTTTTAATTGGGTCATTTGTTTTTTGTTATTGAGTTGTATGAGTTCCTTATGTATTTTCAATATTAACCTATTATTAGATATTTGGTTTGCCAATATTTTCTCCTATTACTTAAAGTGCTTTTTCATTTTATTTGTGGATCCCTTTGCTGCACAGAAGCCTTTTAATTTGATATAGCCCCATTTTGGTGTCACATTCAAAAATCATTTCCAAGACCACGGTCAAGGAGCTAAACCCCTATGGTTTCTTCTAGGAGTTTTATGGTTTTAGATTTTACATTCAAGTATTTTAACCACTTCAAGTTGATTTTTGTGTATGGTATAAGATGGGCCAGACAAAGAAAGACAAATACTGCATGGTATCATTTATATGTGAAATTAAAAAAAAAAAAAGTCAAACTCATAGAAACAGAGAAGTGGTTTCTGGTTAGAGGGTGGGGTTATTAGGGAGAGGCTGGTAAAAGGATACAAATTTTCAGTTATAAGATGAATAAGGCCTGAGGATCTAATGTATAACATGTGACGATAGTTGATAACACTGTATTGTATCATTGAAATTTGCTATGAGAGTAGAACTTAAATGTTCTCACTCCCCCCCTCAAAAGTAAACATGTGCGATGATGGATATGTTAATTAACTCAAAAAAGAATTTTTGTAGATCAACATGGGATGGTATGCCCATAAGGATTTGACTTAAAGGAAAAATCCAGAAGGAATATGATATACTTCTATGTTAGAGCGATTTGACTTGTGTGGGCCCCAAGTAACAGTTTGCATCATCAGGTGAAACTTTCAAAAAAGCAAATGTCAGCTCATTCAGGGAGGAACTCCATAACAGTAATAAGGTTTTGGAACAGATGGGTTACTTAAAACAGTTAAAACCTATTTCCCCTGGGGTGTCTACTTTTCTGGGATGGGTTAGAAGAGATTTAGGCATTAGGCAGGACTGGAATGAAAATTCCTTGAGGAACTTTATCCAACTGAGATTTCATGATTCTGGACATTGATATGAATTACGATGAGGAGCCCAGATTTCTTGGCCATTATCCAAGTGAATTTTTTTCCATTCTTCATCTTTTCATGCTTCTAGCCAGAATTCTTACTGAAGTGGATAAAAAAAAATCCCAAGGCAGAAATTTGTCCATGTTCTGGGCGGGTTCATAGCCCTTTTGTTCTAGTACAAAACCACATGTGTGTCTGCAAAGAAATCCAGGACACCTCTTTGCTCTGTGTCAGCCTGGAGCCACTCCTCAGTCATACATTTTAGGAAAAGTAAAGTATTCATTACACTATTGACTGATTTTATTTTTTTAACCCAGTGTCCTTAATCTCTCTCCCTCTCTCCCAGTGATACTGGGTCTTGACCACACAATGAGAGATAAAATTTTAAATACTAAAAAAAAAAAAATAAAAAAATAAAAAAAATCAATAAGTGCTTGTTTACTAAATGAATAAATCTCTATCTTGGCAGGACTGAAATTCCTTCTTTCTTCCTCCACTGAGTTCTTCTTCCTTTTTTTTTTTTTTTTAAATTTCTTTTCAGCGTAACAGAATTCATTGTTTTTTGCACCACACCCAGTGCTCCATGCAATATGTGCCCTCCATTATACCCACCACCTGGCTCCCCCAACCTCCCACCTCCCGCCCCTTCAAAACCCTCAGGTTGTTTTTCAGAGTCCATAGTCTCTCATGGTTCATCTCCCCTTCCAATTTCCCCCAAGTACCTTTTCCTCTCCCTCTCCCCATGCCCTCTATGTTATTTGTTACGCTCCACAAATAAGTGAAACCATATGATAATTGACTCTCTCTGCTTGACTTATTTCACTCAGCATAATCTCTTCCAGTCCCGTCCATGTTGATACAAAAGTTGGGTATTCACCCTTTCTGATGGAGTCATAATACTCCATCATGTATATGTACCACATCTTCCTTATCCATTCGTCCCTTCAACGGCATCTTGGTTCTTTCCACAGTTTGGTGACCGTGGCCACTATAAACATTGGGGTACAGATGGCCCTTCTTTTCACTACACACTGAGTTCTTCTTATGAGCTATTGCTGGGCAAGTAAAGAGAGGAGGACAGAGTCTCTGTTTTCAAAAGCCCCCAAATGCTTTTGTGTACTACCCAGTTCCTTAATGTTTTGATTATTTATAACAGATAATGTTTTGATTATTTATAACAGAAATGATATGACTATTTGACAAAATAAATAGATGATTGAATTTTGGTATCATGTGATCTATCTTATAATTACCACATAAATGGTTATTTTTATGGTTTAGGAATAGATTGCTTTCATTAAATAAATATTCCTTTTGATATATCATTCTTATTTAGAAGAGCTGGACTTCCAGTTTTCTAAATCACAGTATGTTCAAATATACCAACTCCAAAACCATATTGAATAGCAGTTTTCTTGATGATTCAGAAACTACTTCAGAACTTATAGAACCACAGGAACAACATTATGAATGTGGACTTTTATATTATTGTAGATATAAAGAGAAAAAATAAGAATGAAGAGGAGACACAGATGTGCCAGGGAGGCCTTGGAAAACAGAGTCAAGTGATAAAAGTTAACACTGGTATTGAGGTTAGGTAATAGGAATGACATCTCAGAGATAGCACTTTTTCAAGGCCAGGAATGGGGAGAACTGCAGGGTCCCGGTGGAATGTAATTGATGAAGTTAACATTTCCAAGAGAAGAAACTGATCAACCAAAAGTAGATGATCAAAACGAAACACTGAACATCTCAGTGTGCACTCAGTGCTGGTCCGAGATATGGGATTGTGGGTAGCAGTTATTGAAGGAAAGGGGAAACTTTATGTAAAAAGAGAGCATTGGACTGGTGTTACCTGACAGAAGGAGGATTACTAAAAATGAAAATATAGGTAAAGTTTGAATATTAGATGTCAAAGTTGGATTCGATCGAAGGCTTCTTGAAAGAGAATGAAAAGTGGAAATACTTTAACATTAAGATGAGTTAAGGCAAATAAAAACATAATAAGAGAGAAATTTTAGTTACCTTGTTTCTGGAAGGTACCTTGTTTCTGCCCTTTTGGGACTTTAAGAGTGGAATAAGTCAAGGATGCTAATGGAGATAGAGCAGAAATCTTGACAAAGACTGAATTTCAGTGCATCACTTTTATCTACCAAGCTAAATGAAACCCCTAATTATATTATAAAAGTAAAATCCATACGTAAGGGAAGTAATTAGGGAAAGATCAACTTGTTAGCCTTTCCCCTGAGGGAAAAGGTTGTTGGAAGGGATAGGTGTAGCAAAGAACAAGCTCATAAAGAGGATGGTCTATCAGCTGAACTCTTCAGGGTGCCATATGCACCTGTACTGGCTGTTGTGGTCACAACCAGTTCTATAAATCAAGCGTTGGCAAATCTATGATGTCTTCTTGTTAATATTAATGGAAAGGAACTTTGGTATGGGATTTGGTATTACACACTCTGCTACTGGACTGTGTGATTGGATTGGAATGGGAGCAATTGTGCCAGTCAGTTCTTCAAGTTCAGTGGTCTTTAGTCTTGTGGTTCTTAAACTTTATCATATTGGAATCACCTGTATCACCTGAGCACGTGCTTGGTTAATTTCAGGCCGGGCTTATTAAGAGGAGTTGTTGCCCCCCAAGCCTCCAGAGATTCTGCTTCACTAGGTCTGGGATAAGGCTTAAGTACTTGCTTTCTATAAAGTTCTCATCTGCAGATTATGCTGCTACATCAGTATCACAAGTTGAGATCACTGGGTTAGTTTTTAGGGCATTGACAAGACTTAGCTTCTGGGCCCCTGGTGCAGAGGACCAGACCCAGAATAGTGGTTACTTCTATGTAGATGCCATCTTAGGAAGCTTCTTGATGGCTAGCTGAACTATCACGTCCCCGAAGACCACTCTATCTTGGAGAGCATCTTTTAATTATTGATCAGAATGAGTTAGTACCTATAGGCCAAATCTGTCCTGATCTTATGATTCATATCAGAAACTATTTACATTAATAATTTTCTGATTTTCACTTGGACTACTTGTTATTTACTAATGTCATAAGATCAGACAATTCTACTTGCCTTCTACAGAATACAATTTAACTTCTTTTCTGCAAGTTGATTACAATATCCAGAAGTCAGAGTGGTCTTTTCCAGAATAATTTTGCACTGTAATCTGCATCAATGTCTTTTGGTTGTCCAGAATTAACCCCAAGCACTTTCTATCACTTCTGCATCAGTAAAACCTGGTATTCGACGATGGTTTTCTACCTTTCATTCTTCCAGGTCTTCACAAAGCTTTCCAGTTGGCTGCTATTCCAAACTACTCTCTTCTACTCGATTTCTTCCTTCTCTGACAGTTTGAATTTGCATGACATAAAAACTTAGTATATTTTGTCTTGACTGACAGAATATGACCAAATAATTTCTTCTTTCCAAAGCTGTTATCTCCTCAATTTCCTGTTCCCTCTTATTCTCTAAGCAAGTCACTATGAAATTTTTAGAGAATTTGTGCTCAACAGAAACATCATGTGAACCACAAATACAAGCCTCATATATATTTTGTGTTTGTTTTAAATTTAATTTAATCTTCTCAGTGTTCCAAGATTCATTGTTTATGCACCACATCGAGTGCTCCATGTAATATGTGCCCTCCTTAGTACCCACCACCAGACTCTCATATATTTTTGAGTGCCTGCTAGGTATATTAAAAACATAAGAAATGTGTGAAATAAATTTTATAACAGATCTTATTTAAAACAACATATCAAAGATATTCTCATTTCAATATGTAATGAGTGTAAAAACTATTAACAGAAACGCCTACATTCTCTCTTTCATAGTAAGTCTTCAAAATCCAGTGCATTTGACACAGCATCTCTCAATATGGACCAGCTGTATGTCATTAGCCACACGTGGCTAGCGACTACCGTATTGAACAGTGTGGTTTTAGAGCCTCTGGATTCTCTGAATATATTCCTCCAGAATAAAGCCACTAAGTTCACACTACTTTGAAAACTCTGTCAGGAGTTTTGGAAACAAATCCTGCAGCTTATCCCTGGATGGGGTTTCTAATCCCAGGTTAAAATTCTTGCTCTTAAGATTCCTCAAGCTCCCAAAGGATGTGGTGTTCAGGTCCCCAGCAAATAGTGACAAAGCAGGCTTTGCTTTTCTGGCACACATGGGTGAAGGAAGAGTGGGCACACTGGCCAATCAGAACTTTAAAATGTGGGTCTTTTTTTTTTTTAAAGATATTATTTATTTATTTGACAGAAAGAGATCACAAGTAGGCAGAGAGGCAGGCAGAGAGAGAGAGAGAGAGAGGAGGAAGCAGGCTCCCTGCTGAGCAGAGAGCCCGATGCGGGACTCGATCCCAGGACCCTGAGATCATGACCTGAGCCGAAGGCAGCAGCTTAACCCACTGAGCCACCCAGGCGCCCCTAAAATGTGGGTCTTATGTTCTTTCTGCCTCTGGGTTTTAGGCACTAGCATCCCATTTCCATCATATTTTGTACTCTACTGTTTTTACTTTATTCTCATTTGCTACAGGTGTGTGTGTGTTCAGGGGCGGAGTGGGGAGACAAAGAAATAAAAAGTATTAAAAATAATAGAGGGGCGCCTGGGTGGCTCAGTGGGTTAAAGCCTCTGCCTTCGGCTCAGGTCATGATCCCAGGGTCTTGGGATGGAGCCCCGCATCGGGCTCTCTGCTCGGCAGGGAGCCTGCTTCCTCCTCTCTCTCTGCCAGCCTCTCTGCCTACTTGTGATCTCTCTCTGTCAAATAAATAAATAAAAATCTTAAAAAAAAAATAGAGACTTCTTGTTCCAGCCTGTCAGGTAAACCAGAATCATCTGTAGTAGGTATTCTTTGTACTCATGACAGGGCCTTATGGGTAAGTAAGAAAGAGGATTTGTACTTAAATATCAAGAATATTCCAATGCTTAGCCAGTTATACTGTTCACTCTTTTTGTCACTTGCATTGTCCTTCTCCAAATTATTTGTCCTCCGGTGGATCTTGACAAAGTGTCTGCAGAAAACTAACATGCATGCAAAACCTGGATGAGCCAAATGTATTTGCCTATAATTTGTTTGTGAAGTGATCAGGCCGTGGTTGAAGTGATTTTAATTTCAGAGCCCAAGTCACCAGTCTGTCTTTTTGTCAGGCAATTAGTTCCGCTAGCTGGGCAAGAATGCTGCGATACACGGGGCCAAGGGGAACCGGGCAAATGGAAGCAGTGTAGCCTTTCTTTCTGCTTCCTATGTGTGTTCCTCACGCCAGGCTTCTTTTGTCTGTCTGGTTTATTTGAGGTAAAATCGCCTGCTGAGCACCAGGCTCTGTGACCTTGCTGGGTGCCGTGCTGGGGATGAGCGCTCTGGGTAAGGACCCAGAAGGAGGTCAAACCCTAATGCTAGTTACTACTTCTGGCAGTGTGTTCAGCTTTTCAACCACGTGGTTTCATTTCATGCCCTCAACAACCTTAAATAACAGATATTAATCCCTTCATTGTACTGATGATGAAATCAGGACGGAGGTTGGTAATTAATCAAAGTGCGGAGCCGTGGCTGCAACATGGGAGCTTTTAATTCCTGGACTGAGCTGCCCGTTTGGCCACCCACAGAAGCCATTGTCTTTTGGACACTGGGGAAGAACCAGGTTTAGATAAAGGGGCAAGCTAACAGTAACCTCACCAAGGCATCTCCACCTCCGAGGGCAGTGACTTTGGAAATATCATCCAAGCCCCACTGAACTTGCTTCATCCTTGGCACATAGGAGGCATAGTCATATTTGTTCAGTGACTAAAATACATAATACCATCTGATTTTCACAACGAAAGGTAGCAAGAAAAGGTATTATATCTTTATTTATGATGACTTTCCCCAAATTTAAAGGAATACCTCATATTCCCAAAGTGATTCCAATAAGTTTCTGAGTCACTTTGTCATGTGGACAACTGAACCTAGAAAGACCGAAGGTCCCAGGAGCAGGGGCCACCTCCTGTCCATCTTGTATCCCTTCTGCCCACGGTGCAGAGTTCATTACTATGATCACAGAAAGTTCTGTTGGACAGAGCTGCTCCAGAGGCAGGCAGAGGCTAGTTGGTGATCACCTAATGTAACACTCTACTTCAGAGCCAGAGGTAGAACTTAATAATTTTTGAATGAATAAATGAATGAATACCATAATGGAACTGTTTTCTTAATATAGACTAAGCTAATTATGGTGATCAGTCATAGGTTGAATTAGAGCTTTCCAGAGTAGCTGACTTCATTTTTCAAAATGAATCATCAAAAAGAGCAAAACAACTCATTTCTTAAAGATGTCAAAATGCAATTTTAAATGTCATGCGAAGTAATGGCAAGATGCTGAAGTGGGCTAGTCTGTGATTACTGCTATTTAACAGTAATTTAAAAATAAGGCGAGAGTGGTGTTTGTACCAATATGGCACCGAAGTAGTCAAAACCAACGCCAGTTAGATAATGAACTAGTTCACATTTATTAGTAATATATTTTATTTATTTTGTACCATTTTTCATGAAGTTTAAAGTGAGTCATGGTTATTTTAGTGAATATGATGTCACCTAGCTACCCTGGAAGACTGGCATTGCCTTTTCAAAAAATGACAGTGAAATGAAAAAAAAAAAAAAAGGGTTTTATTTACCATGATGCTCAGTGGGTGTGATAGCCTGAGTCCCCTTTTCTTGCCTTGTGATTTGTGATTGTCTCACCTATATTTCTGGGGACACTTGAAAAAAAGAAGAAGAGTAAAACAGATGCCAGAAAGGCTTGGTTTATTGCACTAAGTTCCCCAGAAAGTGCAGATTATCTTAAATTGTTCTGTGCCTTAACCAGCCTCTTCAGAGAGAAGTGTCTTTTAGCAATTCAGCAAATTGGTATTTTGTGGAAACACAACAAAGGCAGTGGCCCATTTAACCCCTGATGTTCCTTACTTTCACCGGTCTCATCTGTACCAGTCTGTCCTTGAACAAGACTAATCTAATACAGTCTGGAGGAGGGGGTATATCTCCAGGGTCAAGCAACACATTTATTTACTTATTGGATATCTGCAAGCACCAGACACATGCTAGGAACACAATGATGAATGGCACACAGTTCCTGCTCTCAAGGAGTTGCTGGTCTCCTGGGACCTTGGGCAAGTAGACTGGTAATTGCCACAGAGGGTGACCAGTGCTATCATGAGCATAAGCAGAGGCTTGTGAGGAATGGGGGAGAAGAAAAGGCTTTCTGAGAAAATAGGAAAAAAATCACACCATGAAGCTGAGGTAATGATTAGTCAGGCAATGAGAGAGGCAAAAAGAGTACAAAAAATAGAGTAGGTCTCGACTGAAGAATTGCAGGAATTCATAGTATCATGAAAGCCCAGATTCCAGGGGCCCAGAGTGGGTGGAATGATGACATGAGGCTCTGGAGCTGTGCTGTCCAATATGGTAGCCAATAGTCACCTGTGGCTCTTTAAATTTAATTTCAAATTAATTAAAGTAAATAAAATGAGAAATGCAGCCCCTTTGGTTGCACTGGCCATACTTATAGGGCTCAGTAGGCCCTTGGGACTACTATGGAGCCCTGGGCAGATGTACAATACTGTCTTCACCACAGAAGTTCCATTGGATGTGCTTCTCTTGAGTCAGGTGGGGCTAGCCAGTGGTGAACTTTGAACGATGTGCAAAGGTACTTGGACCTTATTCTGTGGAAAATAAGATGTCACTGAAGTGTTTTATATAGGAGAGGAGAATTATCTCATTTCTGTATTAGAAAAGCCACTCTGCAGGGCATGGAAGGAATGAGAGAGAGGCAAGACTAGAAATTAGAGAGGCCAACTCAGAGAGACTTTCATTCATTAGAGAAAGAGATAATGAGTGCTCAGAACAGGTTATCATAGTAGAGAAGTGTCTGGATTCAAGAACCATTGAGAGAGACAATCAACATGACTTATAGTTCAGATGTGGAGGGCAAGAAAGGCAAAAGTTAAGGTTCATCCCTGCTTGGGCAGCTGGTGAATGATGGCACCCTTAGCCTAGACAGGGAACAGGGAGTGAAAGGAATAGATCTGGAGAAGAGAGACAATAAATTCAACTTTTTTTTCTTGAACTGGAAGTCAACAATGAGCTATCCAAGTGAGCTTGCAGGAGACATTTGGATAGTCAGCCCTGAAGTTCAGGGGACAAATCTGGGCTGGAGATAAAGATTTTAAAAACCATCTTCACATGGGTGACATTTGAAGCCATGGGAGTAGATGAAATCCCCGAGAAAGAGAGTGTGGAACGAGATGATAAGAAGACCGAGCACTGAAGGTTGACAGTGATGAAACCAGTCTTGGAAGAGGACCCTAGAGAAGCAGCCAGTGAGGCAGATAGAGAACCAGGAAATAGTATGGGAGTCAAGTAGAGAGGATATTTCAGAAAAAAGGAGTGGTCAACATGTCAGGTACTGTTGAGCTGTGCTCTAACCCCTCTGCCATTTTTAAATGTCTACTTCCTATTAGAGATCTTTATAACCACTCTTATGTTCTATACTACTCTAAGCACGTTGGAAGTAGAGACGGAGTCTTCTCTGTCTTCACACCTTCATTTTTCCTAGTGTAAGTCTTGCATATAGAAGATTCTCTTTTGATAGTTGTTTAATTACTTCCCAGCTTTCAAACTTAAGGGACTTATTGGACTTAAATATATATATATATATATATATATATATATATATATATGGTGTGTATCTTTTTTTTTTTTAAGATTTTATTTATTTATTTGTCAGAGAGAGAGAGAGCAAGCGAGCACAGGCAGACAGAATGGCAGGCAGAGGCAGAGAGAGAAGCAGGCTCCCTGCCGAGCAAAGAGCCCGATGTGGGACTCGATCCCAGGATGCTGGGATCATGACCTGAGCTGAAGGCAGCTGCTTAACCAACTGAGCCACCCAGGCGTCCCAATATAAAGTGTGTATCCTGTACATGTGTTTTCTTATGCAACTTTCTCTGATGGAACAAAAATATTTCAGTTTCCAGTGAGGGTAAGGTGATGATAAACCCATAACTTAGTAGAGTCTCATGTTTTCAGGAAATTTTGCAAATTAGGGGCAGGCAATTCCCTCTAAAACAGAAGAAATAGAATAAAGATGAATATATTTTAATAAAAAATTTTTATTATGATTATTTACACCAGTTCCTTGATAAGCATATAAATGTAAACTTTTATCCTTGGCATGATTTCACCTATGACTTATCCAAATCCAGAATTAATACTGTCATTTGAGTGTACAGGTAGTGAGAAAAATTTACTATATTCACAGAATATACATACACGTGCATCCAAAATGGGTCCCTCATTAAGCCAGGGGTATAGACACTGTCCCATTGGCCCTGCTTCTGGTCCGCAGGTGTACACTAGAATCAGTGATGTCCTCCACATGTTCCTCACTCTTCTTTTCCTTCAGGCTGTTGATGAATCTCAGGGTGATTTCGTCCCACTCCTCTGGCAACAACATCAGCAGAAACCCAATGCAAATGACAATGGTAGCGGCCAGGCGGACGACATTGAAGATCACCTCCTGTTTCAGGAGATCCACAGCTAGGGAAGAAAAATCAGGTCTGTCACAGGCTAGGACTGATTCTAAGCTTCTCTGAGAATAATAACCACTGTCAGTGCCACTTCTAGAAATTTCTAAAGTCTCCCTTGTTCTTTCAACAAGGTGAATGAATGAACTTCCTTGACAACTCCGCTCCTCGCTTTCCTTTGTCCATATCATTCTATTGTTGCCTTTGTTTGCTTTCTGTTCTTCTCTCTAAGTCAGACTTATCCTTCAAGGCTCATGTCATCTCACTTAGTTGCCTCTGCAGTTTTATTTCTCGAAACTTCTCCTCTGCATCCCTTCACACTTCTCCAGATTCACTGGGCTGCTGAGGATTTTCCAAATGGGCCACGTTTGTTAATGCCTACATTTTGGGACCTCCTGTTCTTTTTAAAGAATTTTTAATGGAGGTGAAGTTCCTACAAATTAAAATGAATTCTTTTCACATGAATTTAGTGGCATTTTGTAGGCCACAGTGTTGTACAATTGCCACCTCCGTCTGAATCCAGAACATCTCCATCACTTCAAATTCAAACCCCTTATCCCTGAAGCAGTTACTCCCCAAGCCCTTCCCCAACCTCCCAATTCCTGTGTGGGAATCTGATGTTTGTTTCCATGGATTAACTTGTTCCAGAGATTCCATATAAACGAAATCACACCAAATGTGACTTTTTTGCATGTGGCTTCTTTCACTTAACATGACGTTTTTGAAGTTCAACCATGTGGGAGCATGTACCCGTACTTCCTGCCTTCTTATGGCTGAATGATAGCCCATCGTATCACAACTTGGTTATTGGTTCATCTGTGGATGGACATTTGGGTGTTTCCACTTTTTGGCCACCATGAATAGTGCTGCAATGAGTGTTCACATACAAGTATATTTTAAGGTCTCGTTTTCTATTTTTTTCAGCATATGTACCTAGTAGTGGAATTGTTGGTAATGCCCAGATTGTTCTATTTACATAGAATGCCCATTCCTTCTCATATCTCTCTCTTTTGGCTTCTTACAGGAAGCCCTCCTGGATGCCCCCTCCTGTGTGCTCCCAGAGCATTCATTACACACCTCTATCAATACAATTCTGTCTCTACGTTGTAACTACTGAATTCTTTTTTCTCCCTCTGTACACTACATGGTTCAGAGTATACATACAAACTCTCACCAGCATTAGTACTGTTCCTGACATGTCCTAAGTGCTTAGAAATGATTTGTTGAGTGACTGGATCCCTAGGTGAATGAATGAAATTCTTTGACAACTCCACTCTTCACTCATATTTCTTTCCTCCGGGTATCTGGTAGTCCCATGAGTCTGTCTCACACCATTTAGCATTTGCTAATAAATCCCACAGTGGGGTGTTAAGTTATTTCATATATGTTGATCTTGTTTTTACAAATTTGGTGTAAGTTTCTTAGGGGAACAATAATATCTTTTCCCCCTCCCTGTTTCTTCTACAGTTCTCCACACAGTAAAGGCTCAATGAGTACCTGATGATTAGGAGAAAGTTGGGTACCTGAGACTTGGAAAAATAAAATCTCACAGTGAGGACCGTATGGTCTTCCAAATCCCTCACTTTCATAACTTGCTCCATTGACACGTTTCACTATAAAGATCATCCTGGAAAAATAGCCTCTCTTCTTGTTCCCAAAGTGAGCCCAATTGCTTTCTCCTGTACATATTCCAGAGGGCCATCTGCTCGGCCCCCAGGAGAAGCTTCTGCTGCTCCCCACGGATAGTCTGATGGGGAGCCCACACCCTGAACGTTTCCTACACTTTCATTAGTGACGTGTACTTGAGAGTCCTCGGCTGGGATGCCTTTTGTTTCCACAGGACTTCCTCTAAAAATACTGCAAAATTAGGTTGTCAGGGAGATTACATGAAACCCAAATGATACATTTGGTATTTAATTCTAAAAGCACGACTGAGTAAAAACAGTGTTTATAGCTGCAAATTTTAAATCTGCTGCATAGTTATTCTGTTGTCTGCCACCTTCCCGATATTTAAAAACATCTTCCAAGGCAAGGGACATAATTCACAATTGTTCGAAGAAACCACTCAGGGTGTGAAAGGAACAGAGGCAAGAGATGGCGCACTTGTCAAATGCGACCGGTACCTGCATTTCCGGGGACACTGAGCACGGTCCCAATGGAGATCAAGATTGGGTATGTCAGCACCACGCCGACATTCACCAGGATGTTGAAGGCTGAAAAACACAGGAGGATACAGAGGATGAAGGCAAACTGATCTGCTGGGCTCTTTCCTTCTTCACATAATAGAACCAGTGTTTTTGCTAAACCTGCCTTCTACACAGTCCGCACCTTTGGTCAATTAATCCTCTAATTTGGGAGCCAGATGCACGAGTTTCTCGATTGAAGTAGTCTATTCTCTTTTCTCCTCTGTCACCTTGGCTGCCTGATCTCTTGCCAGTTGGCTGGCAAAGGGCGTTTAGAACAAATCCAAAGCAGTGAAACAATCAATTCAGGACACTGCTTATTAGCACTATAAAGGCAGGCTGGGGCCAGCCAGAGGTTGGGAGCAGAGGACTGTTTGAAGTTTGGATTTTTTTCCCTTTGTTACTTTGTTGTATGACGCCATATTCCTGGATAATGAAAAGGCTCTCCTGTTACTGCCTAAATGAAGCTCTATCCAAGGATGGCCTATGCTGTTTTATTTCCTTTCCCTCGTGGTGAGCATCATACAGGCAAATGAAAGTGTGTTCAGTGTAATGCACTGAACCCCAGGGCTCTTTTCCACATCCTGATTTGTGCACAGATTATCCAAGGGCAGGGCCACAGAACCAAAGGAAGGTATAACTAGATATATTTGAATTAATATTTTGGATCTTTTTAGTAAAATATAAAATAATCATCTACCCCCTACAAAAATGATCAAAAATATATGTTTTTGAAAGAAAAACTATGATAAAAAAGAGAAACAATGATAAACTACATAGCATTATTTTATTTCATTTCATCTCAAGTAGGTTCCACACGGAATTTGGGTTTTGTGATGGTTCCTGGCTAGGTTGATTTTGGCCAGGAAATTGGACACTTTTAATCAGGATGTTTGGGTCTTAAGAGATCAGGACCTGAACTGAGACCAAGACTCTGATGCTTAACCCACTGAGCCACCCAGGTGCCCCTACATAGCATTATTTTAATGGATTTCAATTGTGTTTCTTTTAGGGGTTGTTTAGAGAAACAAATATTAACAACTAGGAATGGTCCTCAATTCAGAGAGATCTGTATGTAAATGATTCAACCATACTGCCTATATCTCTAAGGAACCAAAGATGGTTCTAGAACTACTCCAGGACAGTGTTTATTCTTCTACTGCTATTTATAATCCCTGCCTTAATTAAGCCCACTAACTTTGTTATCTGGAGTCACTTGTACTTGGTAGATAGAGACAGTGGGTTGAACTTTCATAAAACATGGGCTCTTTCATAATTATTGTACAATAGTGGTGGCAATCAAGGCAGAGGACCTTCCAAAGTTAATAATTGTTTTTCCTTCATGGCAGAGCTACAATGGGAATGACTATTCCAGCCCCTCAACTCTCTCCGTAGACTCAGGGAGTCAAATATGGCACACTCCAGCAAGTCAGGAAGGTATTCAATCCTACACAGATTATGCTAATCTCCTGTACTGCTCTTTTATCGGCTGAACTGGATTATTTCAGCAGATTGAAAGTACTGGTATTTGGGTGAGAACTGAGCCCTTCCCACTCAGCAAAAAACAGGTGGCTTCACTGAAATGTGTTGTCTGTTTTTAATTAGTTCTTTAGGTAGAACACTTACTCATTTTTCTGACAACCTAAGGACAAGGATATATAATTCAATATGCTATCTGTAGCATGAGGCCTCGCCCAAGTTTCAGTGGGACACAGACATGTCAGGTGAATGGACCAAGCCAAGGGACATATGTTGGTGAAGGGCTACTTTGCAGTAAGTTGGAGATCATGCATACACAATTTTGACCAGGAAATTATCGAGGCACTTTTAATTAGGATGTTTGGGTCTTATGGAAATACTGCTATTGATTTCTACTCAATTTAGCAGAGGTTATGAAAGGTCATAACTACATATCTTTCGACTTCAAAAGTAGAATTCAAAGATCAACAATCAACATTTGATCCTTTTCTGGTCTCACCCCCTGCTTAGGGGCCTGGGCCAAAGTAGAGAAAAGATAACCCAAGGCTTCTGTGGGAATGAAAACCAGACCAATGGTTTTCTCCCAGGAACTGCAAAGCTGCTTCGGATTATGCCACCTTGATAAAAGATCAGCTGAGGGTTGGCAGACATCCCGCAGGTCAAGTGTGGTGGGAAAATGGGGATCAGGCAGAGGGGGCTGTCCTTGGGAAGGGTGAAGACAGAGGAGCAGAATGAAAGTTATTTGGTTCTGAGTAAAGGGACATTGAGTCATGTAGTCAGTGCTGTTGTTCACAGGCTTAGGGAGACAAGAGTGGGCTCATTATTTTTCAGGCTCCTTTTACAGTGGGTGACAGAAGCAGCACAGCTGGAAAGTCACAGTCCCCTGGTTGCTCAGGTGCAGCTGACCACCCTGAGTCTGGGGAATTTGGAGAGAGAACATTAAAAAGACTCCAGGTGATTTTTTCTTGGTCACCGACTAGGCACAACCTACTTGGCAGGGTGACCAAGTCCAGTTCTGCCTTCTCTTGCTTGCTGAGGGCTTCCTATCTCAAATTCATTCTCCATACACAGCCAGAGCTGGCTGACTAAAATGCAGATGGGAGCCTGTCACCTCTGCTTAAAGATTTTTAAATGGATTTACTCCCTTTAATGGGTTTCCAGCTCCTTCATGACCTGTTTCTTTCCAGAATGTCATTTCCTTCTTTCCTCCCTATTCTTCCTGCACTTGGTGCTCCAGCCATTTTGATCCACTCTGAGCACCTTGAATGTACCATCTCCTCTCTCCCTCTGCCTGGTGCACCATGCTATGCTGGAACACAGTGACATCATACAGGACAACATGAAGAATAGACAAGGCTGTTTGAAGCCCAGTGGTGATCGGAGTGGTCTAGGCCTCTAGCTCACACCTTACTTCGTGAGAGATATACCAGTTGAACATCTCTGATCTATACAAGCAATAGCCTGCAGAGAACCTTCTGACCATTAGCCAACCTTAAGTAAGTTCGGGAAACAGAAGACAAAGGTTCCCAAGGGAATAACCCTACTATGTTCATTTATCTAATCCAAGGAAAGGTCAAAAATGATGTAGGGAATGGAAGGCAAAACCCAGGGCCACTTACCCAGCCACAGCCCGGCCATCCCACAGAGATAGCCCCACGGCAGAGCTGCAAATGATGACCAGTGCTCTACCTTGGTGAAATACAGGATGACCGGGGTAAAAGAGATGAAGATCAAGTTGAAGAAACCCAACGTGGAGACAAAGTGTGCTGCTTCACCGAAGTTGGCACTTCCAAGAAACATCTTGAACAAGACCTTGGATTGGGAAAGAAACTCCTTAGCCACACAGTTAGAGACTTGGCTAGAGCAGCAAGGCAAGTTCTACACAATGAACTGACCAACTCAAAGTTTATCCTCTATTTCTTCTTACCCCACCGTCTCCATGACAGTAAATGGGCCATTGAGATAAGTAAGATGCCCTGTTGTCTTCACATGAAACAGCAAATGCCATAAAATGAATTCCTTACGATGTTGGAAACAACTGCAGGCACTGTGTTAACCACCATCAGGGATGGGTATAGGGTGAATGATAACTAAGCGTGTAGACAAACCCAGGAAAATCTAGGGCTGAGATGCCGTCAATTCTTCCCCTCAAGGATGGGATTCATTTTACCCATAATCTGACAGATACCAAAAACTAAACTAGACAGAGAGACGATCATTATGTTGTTGAGAGATGTAATAATGATGCCTTGGGTTTATAAGCACTTTTCTCTCGGAGCTTAACTTATTTTCACAAATACTCTGTTTATTCTCCAGATTAAAAAAAATTTTTTTCTGGATATAAATCTGTGTACAGAAGAAGGTAGCAAGGAGATATGAATGGCCAACATAAAGTCACATTGGGCTGAGGAGGAGCCAGGGGTCGAGTTGATAGTTCTTGGCTTTATAACCCTTCTGCTTCCTATATTAATCCTCAAACAACATAGAACAAAGCAGATCTTTCCGACGGCGCACATTTGATTTTATGCGTGTCTTCAAATGTTACTGCTCCCAGGATGAGTACATCTATGACATGGTCAGGAGAATTCTCTCGAAAAGACAGCCATCCCAGTCACATAGCAATTCCATGTGTTGCTTTTAATTTCAACTGAACTTATTTTTTTTCTCTTGAGAAACTGAATCAAGAGAACTTGACCACGTGCTGTTCTTTGGTCTCATTAGACACTTCAGAGGAGTTTCAGTTGGGGGCCAGTTAGACACTAATGGCAATTGAGTGAAAACTTGTCAAGCCAGTCACAGAATCAGTGGGCCAGGAAATGTCAATATGGAAATAGACTCAGTGCCCTCGGAGCCCGGAGCCGCAGTGTTGGTGAATAATCAGAACAGGCACTCAGGAGGGATGCGAAGGGCGTTTCCTGCTTTTCACAGAGCATTTTCTCATTGAAACACCAAGAGAGGTGAAAGTGGAACAGTGCCTTAGCTACCTCCTCAAAGCTGGCTCTCAAAAGTGGCAGCTCCAGCAGAGAACGAGTGGTAAGTACATAGGGCAGACCCAGAGTATCCATCAGAGAGGAAAGGAGGCCCTTCGTTTCACTAATAACAGAAGTTCCTGTGGCTTCGGGTTAATACGTAGCAGTCAGCTCACGAGTGACAGCTTCTTGTAATTTTTAACACCTCATTGGGTTAAGGTAATGACTGTAGGCAGTTAACATAAAGAACCTTAAAGAGAGGAGGGGGTCCTTCTCAGCCCCTGCTGCAACTGGTTGATGACTGTGGACAGGCAGAGGTGTGGAGCATGGGCTTTGGAGGTGGCCAGTCAGAATTTAAATCTTTCTATCACTTCCTGGCTGTATGCCCCTGGGCAAGTTACTAATCTTTTAAGCCTCAGTTTCTTCATCTGGAAAGTGGGGGTAAGTGCCTGTGCCTCAGAAAGTTGAGTCAACACAGGTGAAAACTTCTGGCAAGTGCCCAGCATGTAGCAAGTACCCAGTAAATGGTACTTAGTCTTATTTAAACCATCTTTTTTTTTTTTTTTTTCCTCATGCCAAGACTTTCGTTGTCCTGGCTTCCTTTATTACTTGAGTTTAAGCTACGAATGACAGCCAATGACATTAAAAAAAGGCACAACATACCTTATATAATGCAGATGTAGAGGCTGAGCCCACTGCGAATGCCACACCTATGATCGAATCCGTATGGAAATTATCTGCATATGCCATCATGACGATGCCAGTAATGGCCATGATTGCAGCGACTATCTGTCAAATAGAATGCAAAGAGATTAAAAAAACCCCTGATGCCTCCATATCTCAGGGCAAGCAATTGAAGACTTCATGAGAGTTGCTAAATGCTTCCTCAAACCCAATTACCTCTCGTACATCTCTGTTTCAATGCAGGAAGGGTCAGTATTAACAAGAAATCAGTATGCTCATGAGACATCCAGACAGAGAATATAAAAGCTGCTCACATTCTAATTAAGAGCTAGTACTTGCAGTTTAATCTTTTAGCTCAACTTCTTAGAGATTAATACACATGTTGGTGAAATAAATTTAATAGGATTTCCTAATCCTCCAGAGCATTTTTATCTACAGTGTATTCTTTTGCTTCAAACAATTCAGCATACATTTTCATCTGCTCCTCAGATCAATGCATGATTTTGAAGATTGACACATAAACAGGACTTGATTAGGTAGACATAACATTGGTGCAGCTAAGAGACAAAATTTAGGCCAAGGGGAAAAAAGGAAAGCGTGCCATCTCTCCCAGTGATTTATAAGGAGGGAGTTGAGTTTGCACTGGCCATTAGTGTGTCAAATGGAAGCTAGCTCTTCCTTTGATTTACATGCAAATTAACCACAAAAAGATACACTTATCCCATTACTCTAGAGCATTAACTGTATAAAGTGAAATATTCATCATTTGATTAAAATAATAATGTTTAATATAAATTGATATGATCCTGGATCTATTCAAAACAGGAGTCCACTCCCTTAGTGAAATGCTGATTTGCACCTGTTTCTGAAATTATCTTGATCTGATTCCACTGGAAAACATTTCAAAGCTATAGTAAACAGTACAATGACAGCCCCTGGGATGGGGAACAATATGTCATTTCCTTGTGAAATAGTCTCACTGACTTTTTAACCAAGATGTATGTAACTTTGCAAGAAATATATAGGCACCTGGCGGTTAACTTTGTTAAGGTTCAGTTCTGAGTATTCCCAAATAAATCAATTCCTCCAAGATAGCTCTTCTGCATATGTGACTTTTTTTTTTGGCACCTCCGAATATTATTAGTGCATTATTTATTACAACAAAATGGAGCTCTTCAACATGAGACTGTAGACTCCCTCCAGGCCAGTGAAGAGTATGATAGCGATGACACATAGAATTTAGATGCTACTAAAGCAATTCTTTTGTTAATGACCACCAAAAGCAAGTGCACTGTTGGTTTCAGTCTTAGCTCCATACTAAACATCCTTTATGAAAAACAGCAGGAGTACTTGAGAACAGATGCTGACATGTCAGCAGTGAAAAACCGTCTTCATAAAGCGTTTTTCCAGGAGGCTGCTTGATGGGAGGCGTTTCTCTTGCTGAGTGAATATCATATTCTGTAAAGCTCCCAGGCATGTGTTCTAGTTAAGCTTTGCCTCTCACTAGAGGGAATAGAATCTAATACACACACCACGAGGTGTCAAGGAAATTTTCCAAACAAGAAGTAAGAGACTCATAAATAAACATGGGGAGGGCGTTATCTAGACCTGGAAATTCTGTGAGGGCGATCATTTTCTTCAATTTGGGGACTTATAGTACAGCCCAGGACCTGCAACGATCCTCTGAGCAGTCTGATTTCAGAGAAATGAAAAGGCACATTAGACACTGGCATTTTCTGATTTGCTTTCGTGTTTAAATAATGTTCATGGGTCAAAGTATTCAGGTCCGCAAGCAGATTTCCCTCCTAAGACTGAGCTTGTAGGACAATTACGTTTGAATCAATATTTGTTTTCTTTCGGCCAAGTCTCAGTTGTGTTTTCTTGTTCAGATCAAGAAAGGGTTATTAGAATACAGTATTAATCATAATGAACTTTAACATGATGTACTGCTTCATATTTAAAATTATTAAAATTATTCTATAATACATAATATCTGGGTTTATGCAGTTAGGCGTAATATAGAATTCTAGGTTTAGGGAACTGGGAAAACAAACAGTCTATCCAAAAAAAAAAAAAAAAAAAGGCAAAAGCAAGAACGCTGTCTGGAAAGCAATGACCATTTAATACTATTACCCCCCCAGGGTATGGCTTCAGTTAGAAGCACTTCCTTTTCTGAGTCAACATTTAGTAAAAATATATACATGTACTATGTCTATTATAAATTCCCAAGATAGGAATTGGGTATGGACAAAGATTATAAATTTTATAGCAATTCAAAATTACAACTGCGATGAGCCTTTTAAAGAGCTCCATTACATTTTATATTCAAGTGCTTGTGGAAATATTAGCTGGACCACTTAAGTTGACATATCAATTATAGCAGGGTCTCCTCCAATTGCCTTCATGGAGAGGAGCGTTTTTCACATTGGGGGGGCCGACAGTGTAGTTAGTTAAGTTCTCAAAGCATGAAAATCTGAATGTTTGAGATGTTAGAAAAATTCTTCTCTATGGTATAAACAGCAATTTATAGGTGTTATAGGTTTCCTGGGAGGAAAAGATAAATTAAATTATTTTCCACATTTTTAATTTAAATTTCACAACTATCTAACAGAACAAATTTTCTGTGGTTCTGTTTTAAGACATGTTCGATGTGTTTCTTATCTACACAGCTGGAACTCAGGGAAGAGAGCTCAGTAATTCTAGGAAATGCAGGGAAATGGCTGTGGGTGGGTGGTGCGGGGGAGGCTTAGTGGAGTGGTCATTCAGATGATCCCAGAGTGGCTTTCCTTGGCACCACTGGCCAACTGCAGAGTAGATACTTTCTGAATTTTCAGAAAACAAATAGTGTAAGCACAAATCTGAGTCACAGGTATTTTCAGAATTGATCAGTTACCGAGGAAGGATTCATAGTCTGTTCTTTTGAACAAAAAACACAAAATGATTCTTCTTGGGCTTGGGACATGGGACATGTGCCTGCCGGAAGCCTGTGCCTGAAATCCTGGGTCAGAAGTGCTCCTATGTGCACACCTACACCTACATAGGGACAGCGCCCGCCCCTCAAATGCCTTTGAACATGTGAGCATCCAGATGAGGGATGCTTCTGCTGAGAAGACACCATCTCATGTGCCCTCTGTGGCTCTCCTCCCAACCTACACCAATTCCAGCCCTATAACCAACCAGAGTGTCTAAATAAGACAGAAGACTGACTCACCGCTGCCATTCCCTGAATCTGGTTCGGGTGAGCATGTTCGTAACCATAATGACCACAACAATGCCAAAGCCTAATTTTCAGCTTTGGGAAACCTCTTGGGCCTCTCATGTCATGGTGTGCCCACCTGGGGCAAGTACCCCGAGGAAGAGGATTTTGTTAGCTCATTTGCCCAGCATATCTCTTAAGGGACATTTCCTCCTGAGCCAGCTGCCTTCCTCCACGGGCTCAGCCCCCTCTGAGAGCCTGCTGTCAACATTCAGAGCTAATCAGACGGGCACCATAAGGCTGGCTGAGTGTGTTCCTCAAGCCCAAAGATGGCTCTGGAGGTAAACATTCAGTAATGTCACTGTGCTATTGACCACATGTGACCCTGCATGAAAGCTAGGCTTCTGTCCCCTCTCAAAGGATTCATCTGTACACATAAAAGCTAGAGGAACATCTGGCTTTTGGCTGTTTTCTTTTCTTGTCTCGTCGTTTTATTTATTTATTTATTTATTTATTTATGTCTCAGGCCTTCAAAACCACAAGGGTCTGGCCCTTCTCTTGATCTCTGTGAGGGTTCACTAGCCTCATTACATTCACTGCTTCCCCCACTTACAAAATGGTGCCCAGAATTATTATTTGCGTAATGATACCAGCTCTTCTAGGGTTCAGCATATTGAAGTGAACCTTTAATCGCTTCTCTTTCTAATCGCAACTGAAATAACTTTCCTTATTTTGCCTTAGTGAACAGTGTTTCTAAATTTGGGTGAGCATGGAGGAGCTCCCCTGACTCACAATGGATCCCTGAATAGCAAGCCTACAGCAGCCTCTAGCATGGAGACCCTCAAAGGTACGCTGCTGGCAGGGCTGTACTCAAGTCCAAGACTAAATGTCCAGCTGAAGGTGGGATACACATTAATAGCTTGGCTGGTGAGAACTGCACTGATGATCATTCTTGTTCTCTTTGAGTTATTTAAATAGAGCCCATTTTCAAGGAAAACCAAGGCTATGCAGAATCCTTAAGCTTATCCACATGCTACATCTAAGGTTCCATGAAGGTGAACCATCTGTTTTCCTCAGATCCAGTGAAATTGGACAAGAGTTGAAGTGTGAGAAATGAAAGAAGTGGGCAGAGGACAGAGTATAGCCATACGGATTGTGTGTGTGTGTGTGTGTGTGTGTGTGTGTGTGTGTGTGTGTATGCACGCGCGCAGAGGGTGCCGGGGGACAGACAGTTCGAACCAAGTTGTGCAGACCCCCAAACCAAGATTCTCACCCGCCACCTCTCAACACACATCTATTTTTATGTGAATAAAATCCATCTGAAAATGATCTCCAAGGGAGACCAGGACAGAAAAGAGGGAAAGAACGGCCAGATGGAAAAACTAAAGGGTGTGTCTGGAGGATAGAGCAGATCTATTGATGGTATCTTGTTAAGGGGTTACGGATTCCTTGCGGGGGGTAAAATTGGAGAGCATTCCACTTCAGCTTTCTCCCCCTGTATTCACGAATTTTTCTCTTGCCAAGAGGGGGACGATAAGGATGAATGCCAGTACCCATCCTCTGCTGCCTCCTCCAGGAAGCATGAAGGTTCTGGATAGAGGATTTTGCACGGCCCACGACTACACAGTTACGACATAAATGTCAACCAAAGGCAGGGTGGAAACCAAAGTTTATCTTGACTCTTCTCTAAATGCATAGTATTGGCACAAGTCAGTAACAGCCTAGCTCCAGTGTCCTGATGTAGGGCACTCTGGAGCCCAATTTGAATTCAGAGAAGTGCAGGTTAAGCAGCGAAAGATTCCGTTTAACTGACATACCCTAGTTGGTCCGTGGTAGATCTTGGAAAGTGTCCAAAAGAGCCACAGTTTGGAGAGTTAGCTGCATAGGACCCAATTACAGCTAGAAAAATATGTGCATGTCAAGCCAAAGAGACACAAATTCATTTCCTAAATCTGCTAAGGAAGTTTGGGGTCTGCTGAACCATTCGCCACCCTCCACTCAAGCAAATTTAAAAATGAAAGAAATTTTCAATTAACAGTTTAAAAAATAAGAGAGGGACAAGATCTAAAAGATGAGTTACTTTTCAGATTGGACTGCAATCAATACCAGTGACAGAGGAGAAAATCCCCAGCCAGTGGTTCATTTTCTTTGAAGAGAACTTTTTTTTTTTTTTAATTAAGGGGCTTTTCAGGAATTGAAGAGCTCTAGCTAAACAAGACAGGATCTTAAAGATGGGAAAACACCCTACTTCAAAGCTGCAAGAGCTGGATTCTCACCAACATTTGTGCAATTAAAAAAAAAAAGGTCTTTTTAAAAAGTTTACTAATTTCCATGGGATGGTCATATTATCAGCTGTAATCGACTACTCATGAAAGAGGTTTTAACACACCAATATTTACCAGCGAAGTGGCTGAAATGATTTTATGATAGCAAACTGAATGTACAACAAATTACCTTTCCATTGATAATGCAATCAATATTCTAAGGACACAAATTATTAATAAGTTATTCATAAAACAGAATTTGTTTTCCATGAGCAATTACCTTGTGCCAACTGGGGCTCCAGAGAAACACATGTTAACTGATTTTATAACTTAAAGCATCCTTCCTTCTGTCTAGAGTGTCATTTGGATGTGAAAAATAGAAATAAGGAATGTGATCATCTTAAATGCGAGCATCCTTTGGGTCAAATGAAAATTACAATCCAAAAGCAATCTATCTCTAAACTTCTGAAGCCTGAGAGTGAGTAAAATATACAAATTGTAATCTGATGACCGAAAGCAGCACTTGAACTATTTAAAAACAAAACAAAACAAAACAAAAGACTAGTCCAAGTGAGGTGGCCTGCACAGGCACTAATTTGATCTGTCTGAATGTAGGCAATGAAAATGGCATTTACATTGTCCGTGTTCTGTGAGCTCTCCTTTAATTTCTCAGATGACCCAATTACACATGTTCTCAATATGTCTCAGGAAAAAACAAAATTGCTGAGACTGTCAAAGGCAAAATGCTGAAGATGTTGTGGTTCTTTTCCTATCCCATGGCCTGATTACACGCATCATCAAAATTATACCTTCGCCTGCGTTGGTGGTATAGTGGTGAGCATAGCTGCCTTCCAAAATTATACCTTGACGTTCTTCTGGAACATGGCATTAAACACTTCCTCATGTTTCCCAGTAAGGAGCAAAGCATTTTGTGGTTTGTAAAAAGAAAACTATATGACTTCCACCATGCTTGACATTTATGTTACCATTTTGCTATCTATGATGTCTTACATATGTACTTATTAACAAATATATACAACTCATTGGATATGTAATGATTTTTTTTTTCCCCTATTGGGTCTTACTACTTACGGATGCTGTAGTAGTTTTCTAAGGCTGCTGTCATGAATTACCACAAACTTGGTGACTGAAAACAACAGAAATTTATTCTCTCACAGTTCTGGAGACCCGAAGTTCAAATCCAGCAGAACCATGTTCCCAACAGCAGCTCTGAGAGAGAATACATTCCTTGACACCTCCAGGATCTGGGGGCCGTCCCAGGCTTCTTGGGTTTGTGGCCATGTCACTTCACTCCGATCTCTGTCTCTGCGCTCCCATTGCCTTCTTCTCTTCTGTGTGTCTCTCCTGTGTGTGTCTCTTATAAGGGTATCTGCTATTGAAATTAGAGCCAACTAAATAATCTGGGATGATCTACTCTTTTCATCCTCCTTATGTTAATTATGTCTGCAAAGACCATTTTTCCACATAAGGTCACATTCACAGGGTCTGGGAATGAGGATGTGGACAACTTATTGGGGACCACCCTTCCACTAGAGATGCCAATTTTCGAATAGTGATGGTCTGTAGTCTCTAGGCAGATTTCCTTAATGTGTGATTTAAATAGAAGTTACACAGCTGAGTTTTTGTTGCTGTTGTTGTTTTTTAAATCTCAAGTAAACACTGAACCTCTTTTGATAGGACATTTTGCAAGAGTAAGTACCCTGTTTAAATGCATTCATTCACTCTAATACAACTGATTTTCTCATTGGTAAATCTAATAGTGAAGGTATTGATTCCCTTTTGGTATTCAGATGCCATTGAAAGGGCAGAAAAGCCCCTAAATCTCTTCTTTTTCCCTCTCTTCTGGCAAGGCCTTCTAAATTCTCATGCGTAATCCATGGTGATGGCAGATAGAAAAGAGAAAGATCTCATAAGCATGAATTTATGTAGTATATCCTCAAATATCACTGAGTTTTATTTTGTCTCCTGCATTATTCTAGGTGCTACAGACAGAGGCAGAGCTGGCTTCATGGACATATGACCTTTGCAGATGCATAGGGTCCCATGATTAGAAGGGCCTTGCCCTTGGTTTCATGCTGTGCTGTTGCTATGTTATTTAAGAAACAAAACAGATCAACATAGGGGAAGGGAAGGAAAAATAAAATAAGATAAAAACAGAGAGGGAGACAAATCATAAAAGACTCTTAACTCTAGAGGACAAAGAAGAGTTGCTAGATGGGGGGCCCATGTGTGTGAAGGGGGATGGGTTAAATGTGATAGGCATTAAGGAGGCAGTTTTTGTGATGAGCACTGAGTATTATATGCAACGATGAATCACTAAATTCTACGCCTGAAACCAATACTACACCGTAAGTTAACTAACTTGAATTTATTTATGTATTTTTAAATTTAAATTCAATCAGCCAATGTATAATATCTTATTCATTTCTAACTACCTTGAATTTAGATAAAAACTTGGGGGAAAAAATAAAGCTGCTTTAAAATTAAAAAAAAAAAAAATGGAGTGGTCCCTGTGTTTTCATTTAGCATTGGGCCCCACAAACTATGTAGCTAATCCTGAATGGAGCAGTAAGCAAATACAGGGATGGTCCCTGCTCTCAAGGACCGGTCAGGGTACCTGATGGTAAGCAGTCAGTACCAGTGTTCTCCATATAAAAACATTAAACTTTTTGGATGGCAAATCTATGTTAGATGGTGGAGAGTGTGGTACCACAACTGGGGATGGTAATGGATCATGGCCTGGTTCAGGGTTTCTCATCTTGTCTTCTACCATAGCTTTCTACTTCTGGTTCATGTCAGGCTTCAGTTCTAAATTTCCGAGCAACATCTCCCAAGATACAACCAGAATTTCCTATTAAAAAAATGTTTTAAGGGTTAATGGATGTCATCAACTTTCTCTCTAGTATTCATTTCAGCATTTAAGGGGCCAGAGACCTGATATCATTGTAAGAGGAACAATATTTTGATAGAAAAATATGTTTCAAATCCAGTCTTTGACTTCTCTTTCAGAGAATAGCAAGTGTGTGATGTTTATCTTCTGGGAAAAGCTTTCCATTTATACCTCTTTCTAAAGAATTATGTTCTCAATATTTTCATCACGGTGGCGTGCTGTGCCAGGTTAAACGAATGAGATCTGGCTCCTTAGAGCTGCATGGGTTTCAATCAATCTAACCTAGAACAAGAATATAAAATGATTTTTTTTTTTTCAAATCCATATTACTTCTGAAAGGAATAAACTCAGAACTGAAGTGGCTGGTGGAAGTTTAATATGGTTCAATTAAGGATTTGTTACCCCAAAGTACAAATTGTTGCTTTTCGTTCCATTTCTAGATTAGTCACCCAAGATACAGAGCTACTTTTAACAGCATTGTGCCATTACCAGTGACTTTAATTACTGTTTGGGAACCTTATCTACTTACACCAATGTTAATTAAATCCATCTTGGGGTCGGGGGGAGGGAAACCATGAGGGAGTTGTCCCAACATATGTTGATTGAAAAAAAAAAATCATAACCTTTAAGGTGGCTAATTTTCTCAGACCCTTCTTTCCTGAGGACAGAAGGAATTGATCACACCATTAATTCTAAAAAAAGAACTTATTTTCCCTGGTCTGTTTCTGGGCCTCCTGTTGAAATCAGCTGACTGCCCAAGGGAGAGCCTTTCTTTATCCTTTCATGATACTGTAATTGCCTGCGTGTCCTAATGCATCTTCAATTTCCAACTTGTACTCAGAACCAATGGGGAAAGTTTGACAGAAATTCCATGATACAGAGGAGCTCTCCTGATGCCAAGGATTTACGATCATAGGCGGCCTCACACATCAAATCAAGTGTGCCATTACCCTCACTCCCATGAACCTGTCTTTCAGCACGATCCACGACAGCAAGAAGACAAAGGCTTTGTTACAACAGAACAGAGCAGAGACATCCGTGGCTGTCAGCTTCTTTAAAGCCAGTAAATACAGGTAATTAGTCAAAGTCCATAGAATAGAAAAGGGAGCAGTTCTTTTAAGAAAGAGCTTCAATGTCAGACCGTCTTCACCAAAAATCCGGCTGCATTCCCTAGGAAAGAAAAAGAGGTTAATTGTCAGGTACTAATTGTGACACATTTTGGGTTGTCTAACTCTTGACAGACATTTTCTGGTAAAAACACAAACACTCAACACCCATTGTTCATCGGTCGAACTTACTTACTTGCCTACCCAGGGCTCCCACCTATGGAGCGCAACGGGGGGCAAAGGGCTCCATGGACAAGAGCCCACGTCCTCCAGGTGCAGAGCTAGGCCCTTTCCTACCTAGATATTCTCTCAAGATGGCTGGGGCAGCCAGTCTGCTGCTGCTGAACATTCTCAGAGAAGTCTGGAGAAATCCAGAAATGAGTAGTTTCTAGGATTACCAGCTATTAGACAAGAGAGAAGACTCTTTCCCAAGAGGGTGACTACAACAGGACCAAGAGGGCTGCAACTGTGTGAACAGGTAGAGACAGCTTGCAAACCCACAAACTGTGGAGAGCCACACAGTTGGGGATTTGATTTTTCCTAAGGGGCAAGACCTCTTTTTAATGTATCTGCCCAGTTGACTAATTTGGTTTTCCTTTAGCATTTCTAAGACAGGAAAAAAAAAAAAATGACGAAAGATTCTGTGATGACCCCAAACTGGTAAAACAAATAAATTTTAAAAAATCAAACTCAGGTTGTATGTATATACATACATTTGGTTGCTTTGGAGGAATTATCTGAATTTATTGTGTAAAAATAATCACTTTGGTTAAATGTTTGCTTTGTTTGATTTCTGACTAAGCTGATTATTTAACCAAAGGTGCCATTTTATTTTATTAAAGATTTTTATTTATTCATTTGACAGAGAGAGAGAGAGAATAAGCAGGGAGAGCAGCAGGCAGAAAGAGAGAGAAGAAGGCTCCCCACTGAGCAAGGAGCCTGCTGTGGGGTTCAATCCTAGGACCCTGGGATCATGACCTGAGCCAAAAGCAGATGCTTAACAAACTGAGCTGCTCAGGTGCCCTCAAGGGGCCATTTTAATAAAAATGTTCAAACTAGTGATACAGACAGGCAATAATGATGTGATAAAATAACAGTGTTTGTCTGACTATGGACTGAAAACAGACTCACCATTGGGATAACTCAGCTTGATTTTTTTCCATGCAGTTGTTCATGAACATCCAGGCATTTACTGGGCAACTATCCTGTGCTAGGCTGTGTATTTTCAAGAGTAGTATAACTACCTTTTTGAAAGCAACAAGCTACTGATGTTTGCATGGTTATAATGAAATCTACATGGTTCTAGCTAGTACTAGCACCATTTCTCCTCCAGCTTTTTCTGAAAAGAAACAATTGTGCCCCAAAGTTTTACAAACCAAAATCATCTCTAGCCAATGTTTGCCCCAGCATATGAAGCAACTTACCCTATGGAGGGCCACATGGAGGGAGGGAGTGACAAAGTGGTGAGGCTTTAAGCACAGGAGTATGGCCTTCAATGTCAAGTCTCACGGAAAACACTGCATCCAAGCAGCGGAGAATGCTGGGAATTGTAAGCCAGCGAATCCCAGGAGGTTAAAAATGCATAATGTACACATAGAAACCTGTGTAACAGTTTTACTTTTGATGCGGGAGACAACTAAAACAGAAGGATTTTTGTAAAATAAAAATGCAACTTCCCAAAAGTAATTTTTAACCTGAAAGAGACAAAATCCAAGAAGGGGTAAGATAACCTAAAAACAAAGTATTTTGTAAAGTAAACAGAAATCACACCTGCTCAGGGAAATGGAGGGGCATCTCTTAAGCCCCACAGCCATGGAGAGACACTGAATCAGAGCCACATACATACCAAGCAGCAGTTGGCACAAGGGATCCTATCTCTCTGTCCTCATAAAGGGATCTGCTCTGTGAGAAAGTCAGCCAGGCAGAGCTGGAGCTGCTAGTCACGGGCTCATCCTGACATCTACAAGTGCTAAATGGCTTTTGAGATACACATTGATGAAGAAACACAACAAACACATTTCTAAGGAAAGGACTTCTTTTCATATCGCTGTCCCTGGCCAGGGAGGGTTCTGCCCTCCCAGAGCCCACTGTCATGCTGGGTTGAGTGCTCTCAAGCAAAGACTTTGAATGCAGGAGAGCACACATTCCCGCAGGGAGGCACAGTGACAGGGAGAGTTTTCTTCCCCAGTGTGGGGGGAGGGGCAGAGACTGTCCTCCCCGACCCACCGTGTTAGCTTCCGTATTGGTCCCCTCTTTTTCCCTTCTCTGCCTATCAACCTTCTCCCCGTTTGTCCCTGCCACAGTAGAACTTAAAAATGCTCTCCATTCAAATGCCTGGTCACGGGGGTGTAGGACCTTATGTTATTTAAGCATTAAGTGCTCAGAAATGTGAAAATTCAGAGAAAGATAGGATGTCTATAGATGAGCAAGTAACACTGAGTCTCTCCTTGGGATGATGAGATCAGAATTTCTAGGCATTAGGCACTGACAGGTGGCAAATTTGGACAGAAGTTAGAAGCTGGGGACACTAGTAAATTAATTATGCTCAACATTGGGGCACCTAGGTGGCTCCATCATTCGAGCGTCTGTCTCTCGATTTCGGCTCAGGTCATGATGTTAGTGATAAGAAAAAGAACTGAAAATTCTTTCATACCATTCAAGAGAAAAGAAGAAAATAGTCAGAGGATCTGATGCTATGGGACAAATTCTGTTTCCAGTCTTACATACTAACTCTCTTCTCCCCCTTGTTCTGCCATGAGAGCTCCGGGAAGTGCCTTCTTGGCAGATGGTGTTAATGAGTCTACAAGGAAAATAAGATGAAGGATCTCGGAATTTTCTGGCAATGTTTACCTCTCCTATGGAGGGGCCCTCTGGAGAATATTCCTTTCAAAGACCATGTTTTCTGCTTGACAATTGCAGCTCTTTGATTTGGTTTCAGACATGGCCAACTTCAACCAACTTGCACTCACAGGTGGAGGTGTCCTGCCCAATCACAGGTTTCGATAAATTCGGAGTTAGTCAGACATAAGGGATGTGGTGGAGATGAAGTTGATTCCCGAAACAACATTTCTGTTAGCAGCAACCTCTTGTAAATGTGTTATCTTAAATAAAGCCAACTTGGCATGCTTTGAGGTGTTCTGAGGTACAACCTCCCATACTAAACTCTTGTTTTTATCAGCATGTGTATCTAAACCACAGGAGCATTGGAGTAGAACATTCAAGCTATGGATAAGCCATTTTCAAACAGGGAGAATTCTAGTTTGATACTCTTGTTCCCTGAAATTGCTTATGATATATTGTTATTAAAAAAGACCTTGTGTCCTAACTTCGTGTCTATTTGATGGGAATCAAATACAAAGTATCCTTAGCAATTACAAACAGGTATAAGGCTTATTTCTGTCCTCCAAACCAGAAAACATTTATTACTTTTATATAGATTTTGCTTAATTTTAATTGAATAGTCATGGATACCGTGGAAAATCAGCACACAGTGTAACTTTAATATTTTTGGCTGCTTCTAAGCTGGTGAACGAAAGTGGAAGTTGAAAATAGACTCTTTGCAGTTCGTTAAGTTTTTAAGAATACTCTGTTAATGCATCTTTTCAGGAAGTATGGGGCAAGAAAGAAAGGTGATTTTGGCTTCTCCAAGATGAGTTTGTTGTCATTCTGCCAAGGAACAGTAAGTGGGTGTAGAGAATTGTCCCTCTCCCACTACCATCCACTGAGGTCTTGACTACTGTTTTGTCTCCATGATTAGAGTGACTGTCCTGGAAGTTATTCCTTCCCTCTAGGCCTTTCCTCTTCGAGAAGCTGTCTGTCAGCAAAGGTACTTTGACCCAAATGCTGCCTTTTGCCTGCAATCGAGTGCTGGGCAAGACTGGTCCTGCCAGCTTCCTGAGCTCTCTAAGATGGGGCTGCAGAAGCCAAGTTTAGCACAGAACAACTACTAGAACCGTGGCACTACCAAGTTCATACCTGGTGAACCAATAGTGAAAGTCCCATGTGCTCCCAACCAGCAAAGAACAGCATCTTCTAAACCTCAGGGCTGACCTGCCTGGGTGGCTCAGCTGGTGGAGCATCAACTCTTGGTTTTGGCTGAGATCATGGTCTCAGATTATAAGATCGAGCTCTGTGCCAGGCTCCCTGAGTCAGACTCTCCACTTAGTAGGGAGTCTGCTTGAAATTCTCTCTCCCTCTGCCTACCGCCCCACCCCCCAACCCTGGCCAAAAATAAATAAATAAATAATCTTTAAACCATTAGGGCCAAACTTCCTTTTTTTGTGAAACCAGATCATTTTATCTGCTTAGGTACCACAGTGTCCCAAATATTGAGCAAATATTTTTTTAAATTTTTTATTTTTTATAAACATATATTTTTATCCCCAGGGGTACAGGTTTGTGAATCACCAGGTTTACACACTTCACAGCATTGAGCAAATATTTTTGTAACAATTAATCTTATGAAGACATGTTCTTTTCTGGGCTTGAGCCACTGGGGTATTCCCTTAAAGCATGACTTTCAGAGATAATTCTGGATTTAAATCTGGATCCTGTTATTAGACCTGTGTGACCTTGGACAAGTCATTCAACTTTTCTAAACTTGTTTCCTCTTGTGTTAACATAAGAATAATAACACTGCCTTAAAAGATACATGTTACCAGCAGTGATGATGAATTAAGATAAGATCTACAAAAGCACCAGCACAGTGCCTGGCATGTGACAGACATTCAATAATTTTGTGCCGGTGGCGGAGGGGGGGGAGCTGATTCTCTTTCTTAGTGCTCATGTATTCATTACCAACCTTAGATCCTGGCTTTCCACACTCCTCTAGTCAACTCAGTTCATCATGCCACAGAGAAGAAATTATGCAGTTTCATAAAATTATTTTAAAACATCTTGCACTGGCCCTTTAACATGAAACCTACCTGAACTTTTTCATCGGAGATTGTTTTTCTTGAGCGGTGGCCAGATGACCGGAATAATAGACTGGGAAAAACATAATGTTCCAGTTTGTTGAAAACCAAGTCATGAAAAATGGACAGTAGAAGTTCTTGTAAGTAATTTTTACAATCTGTGTGGTTCCAACCCAAGACGATGACACTGACAAGATGATCAAGAGTCCCCAGACAGCCTTCAGAACCATGGACGTGCAAGACTGGCAGCGAGCCTTGATTCTGTTTTCTTGGCTGCTGTTCTCAGGATGAGTCTGTGTTCCATCATCCCCTGAGAACAGGAGAGGAATACAGATGTGTGGAAATCAGGTTATAGGACAGCAACCAAAGAGGCAGACAGTAGTATCATCAGGGTTTTGCTTTTTTACCATCATTTAAAGGGATTAACTCTGGCTCCCTTTCTCTCCTGAATCTTTGCTCTGTAAGGTACAGTATGGATCTTGACCCCTACCCGTTGTTAAGGTCATGACAATGCTCATGAACTTGGTGGATGCTGTGCTGTTCTTCCAGGTACTCTAATCACTTCTTCATGAAAGCATTACATATCTCAGCTCCAAAGACTTCGACTTGGCCACATGACCTGCTTGGTCTAATCAAACATGAACAGAGAGATGTGAAGTAGGCTGCCTCCCAGGAGAACTTTAAGGGCATCACAAGGTCCCATTAACCTCTCCTGCTCATCTTCTCTGTCATTAGAATAGAAAAAGCCAAATAGGAGTTGCCCTTTTAGTCTCTGTGGGGGAATGAGCAGATCCCAGCCAAAGCAGCCCTGTATCCGCTGACATGAAAAGTAAGTGAGAAATAAGTATTTGTTGTTATAGTCTACCAAGGTGGGTTCCCCCCCACCTCGAAACTGCAGCAAAGCTGACTATTAAATTGAAAAGCACTATGTCCCAAGAACAGGGCAAATCCTAACTACACAAAGTCATTTCCCACCTTGGAGTGAATTACAATTTAATGTATTTCTGGGAGCACAATGAGTTCTGCTTTGTATTTGTACATTTACTAAGAAAATTTAGTAGCATTTTTTTTACATTAAAAATAGTCAAAATTCTCTAAAAGCGACAATCATAAAGGACTTCTTTCTTGATAGAGAAACAAATTCAACACAATAAATTTATGCACTTGTTGGGAGGTTAAAAGGGAGAAGTCACTGAGTCCCCAAGCTGAGATCCCAGGTGTTAGAATACCAAGGGAAGGGAGACAGAATTGTCTGCAAGTTCTCTCCTGTCTCCAAGCACCTCCTTTGAGCACAGGGTTTGTCCAAGGAGTTAAGAAAGTGGTATAGGCTGCAGATTGTAAGTGGTAGCGGATGGGTTTCTTACTTTCTCTCTCTAGAACCTACTCTCTCTCCCACTAAATGTGGTCCTATTGCTTAATAAGCCAGGTATGACCACCCCCCTGGGGTAAAAACTTTCACCCAGGTAATGCTTTCTAATATAATTATTTGGGAAGGGAGTAGCAAGCCTTGAGGGTGAATTCTGAATTGGGGAATATAAACCGAGCAATGACAAACACAGCAATTACTGTATGACTTCAAAGTCTTCTGAACGGTACTGGATTCTCAGGGCCTAAGCCTCTAGAAGATGAAAACTGGTCTTCTTTTATTTATGTGTTCAGCAAAATCTTATAGAGATCACCAGGAGCTAGTTAGTTATTTGGGTCCTAAGGGTTCAAAGATGAAAGACCTGAGCTCATGGCCTAGTGGTAAACCAGAAAACACATCCAAAATAGTGTGTTAGGGCCAACAGAAATAGTGTGTTAGGGCCAACAACGGCAGATACAAGGCCATGTAGAAACAGAAGAGGGGCACTTGTTAAGTGATGGGGAGGGAAATGATCGGGAGAAACTTTCATGATGTAGTAACATTGACATGAGTCTGGAAGTGTGAGCCAGGTAGCTCCCTTTACTGTGTATAGACAATTCTTGCTCTTGATAACAGTCCTGCAAATCCTCTCTATAACCATGTGGCTTATGCAGAGAGCAGAGGGGAAAAATATAAAATGAGTGAGAGGGTGGAATAAGAGACTCTTGTCTTGGGAGTCTTGGAAGCAAACGTTAACCTACCCAGTAAAGTAGATATTACCACTCCCATTTTACAGATGAAGAAACTGAGGCTTGTGTTAAAAGTTGTCCAAGGTTGAACCTATGTTGGTATGACTCTAGGGTCCAAATCCTTTTATTCTGAATACTCATTCTGTCTAGGTTTCAGGCTTGAGCTCTTCATTCAACCCCTGGAAATTTCAGAAATGGTCTGGAGAAAAAATTCTGTTTCCTGACAGGAATGGTAGCCTGGCTTGAGGCTGAAGAGGAGGGATGCCTAAGAGAAAGGTGGACTCTTCAGATTACATTATTCTTGGGGACCATCTCACCAAGGAGGGATGATTCTGTAAAGGTTATCAGTATCCCGTTAAACTGATACCTGCCTTTGCTGTTGCTTTCTTCATAGACTGCTTGGTGCCACCATCGTACCATGGACAGTGCTCTTGATGCCACCGGTAGTCACCTAGATCCCCCCATAGCATCAAACCATTCTTCTGCTAGCTAGATTTACTTGTTGCCAGTTCTTTAATTTCACCATCTATCAATATCATAGAAAGACTGGGTCTCCAGAGCTCTTTTATTTTTCTGGTGGTTTAAAATTCTCTGCAGTCCTGCTTAGATGTATGGTTTTGTATAGACCATTAAAACGGATATATATACCAGGAATTCCATCCATTACCATGAAACCTGGTTAGAGTCATTAATGGCAGAGGCCACTGGAATTTGGAAACCTGGGTGCAATCAGTGTATGGCCCTGAGCTCATGTTTGATTCCAGTCTTAGCTTCTTTATCTGTCAGTGATAACACCTGTCTCATGGGATTTGTTTTGAGGTTTAAGTACATCACATTCATGAAAGCATGGTGAGCTGCTCTTCAGATCATTCTCCTTTTCTCTTTTTTCTTCAGTGCCCTGGAATACCCCCCAAGTGCCTTGTGAATCATCGCACAAAGTAAATTATGTCCTCTGTGATCTTTAATGGTATAGATTTTAAAATTTGTAGTCTGCCTATGATAGATAGAGCAAGTCTTTATTAACCAGTATATTTAATTAACTGGAACATTCTATTCTGCAGATAACTGGGATAATAGGAATATTACTGCAACTTATTAAAGCCAATTAAAACTTTCTGAAGACTTAAGATGTCATTTTCTTCATTTTTAAAAAGAACCTCAGCCTTGGGGTCAGTAGCTGCTCAGATACTATTTTAAAATACTGTCACTTTTTGAAAAATCTTTTCTTATATATATATAAAAAAAACCCAACCTCTTCTCAAATTAGGAGAGCCCTAGAAGAGGCTTTTCTATTTCTTCTATATCTTTGTTGACTATTCCCCATCCATACTAAGCACCCTGAATTCCATTCTTTTCTCAAAGTTCTGTTTTATTTTCAACTACCCATTTATTTTGGATGGAGTCTTTTGTTGTTTTTGCTGTTTTGTTATTGTTTTTAAGAAGGCAAGATATTTAATATGTTATTGAACAAACCGAAGGAATGAGTGGAAGGACACTGAAAATGCAGGTGGCAGAGATGGAAAGGAGGTGACCAAGGATGTAGCGAAAGGAGTTGACATTGGAAAGGTAGAAACACGCATGTTAACGGTGGCCCCAAAATATGGTAATTGGCAAACAAAAGAACAGAGACATCGTGGCACAGAGGAAAGCATCTGTTGGCATAGGATTGTTGATTGTTTTCACTCTTTTCAGAAGTGGAAGGGCAGTCACGTGACAAGAGGAAGTGAGTGAACTGGGAACTTGAGCACCTTCTCTGTGGAAGGCAATGAGATGTCCACTGCCAAGCAGGACAGAATGGGCAGCAGCCCAGTGGACTAAGCTACATTGGAAAATGATAAATTTGCCAGGAAATCCCTGGATCTGCTATCAGATTTATCTAGCAATTCTAATAATCTGAGTAACTTGGGAGTTGGTGGGTGTGGTCAAGCAGATGTGAGGAAAGGCTAGAGGTCTTGATTGACCAGTAAATGATGATCAGGGAGGCAGTGCAGTGTCCTGAAGAAGATATAAAACTGGGAAAACTAGAAGGATTCCAAGGACTGCCAGTTGTAACAAGCACAAAAACAGAGTCTGTGATTTTTTCTGGTGTTTTTAATCTCAGAGAGGGAGAGCGCTATTACTGCATCCCAGGGTTGAGATCAAAGATGCAGGGGTTTGACATCTTCAAGATGAGAAAACTAGTCACCTTATAAACTTAATTGAATGTCACTGTTTAATCATGTGTTAAGCCCTTCAACAACTGTCTCTGGTGTCCAGTTTCTCTGCTATACTGTACACCACTAATAGATCCTATCTATCCATTTCCCTTCTTCCTTCTTCCACTTGATAAACCTTCCCACTCCCACCCCTGAGAGTCCATGTAATGTCTCTGTGTTCTGGGCCAATGGTACCATCTTTCATGGCTGGTTAGAAGGTTACCTAGATGTACTGTTATTTAGGAGGAGGTCACCAGGGTACCTGATCTGTTTGGCCTTTCAACTCTGTGTCCACACACTCCAGAGGATCCTCGACTCTGAAGTTCAAGAATAGGAGCAGAAGAATCTTCAGTGACAGAAAGAGGGGACAGTTGTCTGCTGATGCCACTGTGGGAACTGGGGCAGTTGGCTCCTGGTTTACATCGAGTTACTGATGATCTGGAGGTACCTGGGAAGAAAGAGTTCATACAGTTTGAGGACTTCCCAGAAGAAAAACTGGAAACAGATTTAAGAAAAAAAAATTTTTTTTTTTTTTTTTTTTAAAGTGAGAGAGAACAAACAAGGATGAGGGACAAGGGGGAAGGATAAGCAGAGTTCCCACTGAGCAGGGAGACCAATCTCAGGACCCTGGGATCATGACCTGAGCCAAAAGCAGTGAGGCTTCACCGACTGAGCCACCCAGGTGCCCCCAAACCAGAAGCAGATTTTAAATCCCTCGGCAGTAAAACACATGGCAGCAGGAGTCACAGTCTCCATATCAGGGACATTCATTGAGCTCAATTGTAATTTTATAAGAGGGGCTCTTAAAAAGAAAATTCTATACTGGCAAGGTTTGTGTCCCCAAGATAAAGGGTCCTTTTAGATAAATCTGTCAACCAAAAACAAATTTGACAAAATGGTAAATGGTTTGGGTGGATACATCTGCTCTGAGTTAGAACTGCTAATGCAGTCAAATAGTTAACCTCAAGGGAAGGAAACGGTTCTGTCACAGGTGCTTTTTCCCTTTTCCTCCTAAGATTGACTGTTAAATTCTTAACCCATGAAACTGCCCATGGTGTTTCTTATGAAGTCCACTCTACACGTTTCCATTGAATTGGTCAGAAAAATCCAATTAGTTTGTGTCTTCTCAATCAACTCTGGCCTCTATCCACTCCCAGAGGAAAACCCAGCCTTCAGGATCCTCCATAGGCCCAGCCCCTCCTAATTCTGATTAGTCTTCCATGCATCCCCGCCCAGGGTGGGTCAGCTTCATGGGTCTTTGGACCATGCAGTCACTCAGGGCTCAGAAGGACCTCACACACCTCCCCCACAACTGTGTATAGTTGCCATGTGGAGGTTCTTTTATCTTTCTTTTTTTAAATTTAATTCAATCAGCCAACCTATTTAGTACCTCATTAGTGTTGGATGTAGTGTTCGATGATTCATTAGTTGCATATAACACCCAGTGCTCCTCACATCACATGCCCTCCTTAATGCCCAACACCCAGTTACCCTATCCCACACCACCTCCTTTTCTGCAACCCTCAGTTTGTTTCCTAGCATCAAGAGTCTCTAATGGTTTATCTCCCTCTCCTATTTCTTCCCATTCAATTTTCCCTACCTTCCCCTATGATCCTCTGAGCTATTTCTTATATTCCACATATGAGTGAAACCATATGAAAATTGTCTTTCTCTGATTGACTTATTTCACTTAGCATAGTACCCTCCAGTTCCATCCATGTTGATGCAAATGGTGGGTGTTCATCCTTTCTTGATGGCTGAGTAATATTCCACAGTATATATGAACCACATTTTCTGTATCCGCTCATCTGTTGAAGGACATCTTGTCTCCTTCCACAGTTTGGCTGTTGTCGACATTGCTGCTAGGAACATCGGGGTACATGTGGCCCTTCTTTCACTACATCTATATCTTTGGGGCTAATACCCAGTAGTGTAATTGCTGGATCATAGGGTAGCTCTATTTTTAACTTCTTGAGGGACCTCCATACTGTTTTCCAGAGTGGTTGCACCAGCTAGCATTCCCACCAACAGTGTAAAAGTGTTCCCCCTTCTCCATAGCCTTTCCAGCATTTGTTGTTCCTTGTCTTATTAATTTTAGTCATTCTAACTGGTGCTCTCTCATTGTGGTTTTGATTTGTATTTCCCTGATGACAAGTTATGTGGAGGATTTTTTTTCCTATGTCTTTTGGCCATTTGTATGTCTTCTTTGGAGAAGTGTCTGTTCATGTCTTCTGCCCATTACTTGGTCAGATTATTTGTTTTTTGGGTGTTCAATTTGAAAAGTTCTTTACAGATCTTGAAATCAGCCCTTTATCTGATATGTCATTTGCAAATATCTTCTCCTATTCCATAAGTTGCCTTTTAGTTTTGTTGACTGTTTCCTTTTCTGTGCAGAAGTTTTTTTTTATCTTGATGAAGTTCCAAAAGTTCATTTTTGCTTTTGTTTCCCTGGCCTTTAGAGACATGTCTTGCAAGAAGTTGCTGTGGCCGAGGTCAAAGAGGTTACTGGCTGTGTTCTTCTTTAGGATTTTAATGGGTTCCTGTCTCACATTTAAGTCTTTCGTCTATTTTGATTTTATCTTTTTGTATGGTTGTAAGAGAATGGTCCAATTTCATTCTTCTGCACATGGCTGTCCAATTTTCCCGGCACCATTTATTGAAGAGACTGGTTTTTTTTTTCAATTGGATATTCTTTCTTGCTTTGTTGAAGATTAGTTGACCATAATGTTGAAGGTCCCTTTCTGGGGTCTCTATTTTTTTTTTAAGATTTTATTTATTGATTTGACATAGAGCGAGAGATCACAAATAGGCAGAGAGGCAGGCAGAGGGGGAAAGGGAAGCAGGCTCCCCGCTGAGCAGAGAGCCCAATGAGGGGCTTGATCCCAGGACCCTGAGATCATGACCTGAGCTGAAGGCAGAAGCTCAACCCACTGAGCCACCCAGGAGCCCCGGAGTCTCTATTCTGTTCCATTGATCTATGTGTCTGTTTTTGGGCCAGTACCTGGACATGCTGTCCTGATGATTACAGCTTTTCAATACAGCTTGAAATCTGTATCAATACATTGCGATGCCCCCTGTTTTGGCTTTCTTTTTCAACATTCCCCTGGTTATTCGGGGTCTTTTCTGGTTCCATACAAATTTTAGGATTACTTATTGCAGCTTTGTGAAAAATGTTGATGGTATTTTGATAGGGATTGCATTGAATGTGTAGATTTCTTTTATCTTTTAACTTGTTTTTTGTAAGTAATTTCCAATGGGGTAATGGAGCACACACAGGGGGCTTAGTCTCAGAGCCTCAGCTCAGGTGTGGTTTTGCCTCCAGTTGCCTCCCCACCTCCTGGGGTGGGTTTTCAGCAACCACTCCCATGTCTTTGCTTAGCAATCCTACAGGGACCTGGGTATAGGTGGGGGGAGTTTTGGGATCTCAGAGTGAGACCCCCAGTGTCTGTGGGGGCTTGCTCTCACACAGCAAGTATCCTGTGTCCAAGGGAACAGATTTTAAATAGCAAATAAAAAATACCTTGGTTAAGTGGAGAGCGAGACAGAGAAGGAGAAAGAGAAAGAGCATAAGAAAGGAAAAAGCCATTTTCTGCTTTTTGAAAAAGGGGCTCTGCATTTTCACTTTGCACTGGGCCTCCTAATGACACAGCTGGCCTTGCTCAGACCTGAGCACTCCATTCCAACTAGGCTGGTTCTGGCTGTGTTCTGATACCTTCCTCTCACTACTGACAACTCTTAAGTCTTTAACTGGGTTGTGCCTCCACCTGGAACATTCTGAATCTACCCAAATCTTTAAACACTATGATCAAATCCTGATTGGTTCATGCAGTCTTTACTGTTAAATCACATGCACCTATACTTTCTTTGAACGTTTACTGTCTGAGCTCATTTGACGATAGTCTTCACTCACTGCCCCAATGCTTCACTTTCTCCTGTGTGAACCCTTTTACTCCCTCCACCTGCAGAGGCTGCTTGGCTTTGTTCTCTCTCTCTCTCTCAGTAAACTTTTAATTTTGAAATAATTTTACATTTACAGAAAAATTGAAAAGATAGTTCCGGGAGTTCCCATATGCTCTTTAGCTAGTTTCCTCTAATGGTAACATCTTGCATCCACCCCCCTCGTGCATTTGTCAAAATGAGGAGATTAACATTGGCGATTACTCTTTATCACACTCCAAACCTCATTTGGATTTCTCTAGCTTTGTCACTAATGGCCTTTTCCTGTTCTGGGACCCCACTCGGGACACCACATTACATTCAGCCATTGTGTCTCCTTAGCTGCCTATGTTTGTTCACAGAGTACATTTATTTTTCCTTGAAAGTTAAGAGTTCCTCTATTTCCATGGATATAAGGGGAGGAACAGAGGCCGTCCTCCTCACTGGTCATGAAGGTTCTTTCTTGGTGTGGTGCTTGAGAGATGGTAGAAGCCAGAAAATGAAGAGCAAAATCTTGAAATAGCAATGGCATCTTTGTTTTAGTTTGATTTTGAATAATCATGTCACGTACTATGTGAGTCATCACTTGAAGTATTCAAATCGGAACCTCAAGAAGCAGGGACATTCAGAAAAAGAAAGCCTGAATTCCTGAACCATGATCTCCAACAAGCACCTAGCAAACAGCGGAGTAACTTGGCTGTGAGTGCTAGTTCTTCTGTCTGGTCCTCCCTATCTATGACAAAGGGTATCTTGTTTTCTTTTCTTTTTTTCTCAGTCTTGGGAAAACAAAAAGAGGTTCATAAAAATAGTTAGTCATACCATCTATTATTAAATGTCTTCAAGTTGGCCTTATTGAGATGTATTATCTAATCTTGGATTCAAAAGAATAAAAAATGTATGGCTACTCAAATAAGCAACAGAAGAATTACATATTGATTATTATGCTCAAATTAATGTTATTATAATACTGTTGCCATAAAAGTGTCAAAAATAGGGGCACCTGAGTGGCTCAGTGGGTTAAGCCTCTGCCTTTGGCTCAGGTCATGATCTCAGGGTCCTGGGGTCGAGCCCCACATCAGGCTCTCTGCTCAGGGACCCTGTTTCCCCCTCTCCCTCTGCTTGTCTCTCTGCCTACTTGTGATCTCTCTCTCTGTGTCAAATAAATATATAAAATCTTTTTTTAAAAGTGTCAAAAATACATAAGCTTCTTATTTTACGTATCCAAGATGTTTACTGTGCTCACAACTGTGCTTCGCAACTGTGTTTCTAATTAAATATTTCTAATTCAACGAGAAGAATGTCTAAAGCTCAGTGAATGCTCATTTATTTATGCTCTTCCACAGGGGCTAATGTACAGATACTTCAAGAGTCATTTTTTTTATAAAGATTTTCATTTATTTGACAGAGAGAGATCACAAGTAGGCAGAGAGGCAGGCAGAGAGAGAGAGAGGAGGAAGCAGGCTCCCTGCTGAGCAGAGAGCCTGATGCGGGACTCGATCCCAGGACCCTGAGATCATGACCTGAGCCGAAGGCAGCGGCTTAACCCACTGAGCCACCCAGGCGCCCAAGAGTCATTTTTATCTTTCAAGTATTTTTCATAATTTATTTTACACGAGTTGTGCCTCCTCCTGTTTTCTTATGTGAATATCAGGTTTCATTTTGTGATCATTTAATAATTATAAGTGGAAAGGAGGAAATCCAAAAATAGGGTGGGAAGTTAGTTGAGCAAGAATTGAGATAAAATATGGGCCATAGTTACTAAGAAGTTGGTAAATCACGTGCAGCTGAGAGTGTTGGATTTGTAAGCCAAACAGTGATTTCTCTTGTTTCCTCATTTTCACTGGCTTCTGTACCACCTGGTCCATATGCAGTAAGGCTCAACACCCATTTCCTGCAGCCATTTGCCTCACACTGGTTGATTTATGGAAGAGATCTGAGAGTAGGCGAGCCACTGGATACATTTAAAATCATTGTCCTAAAAAGGGCAATCTTTAAACTTCAGAGCCAAGCCCAGAGGCCATATTCAGAGCTTGGGCCATGAAATAGTCATCTCCAATCCTGGAAAACAAAAACAGTGTCCCATGCTACATGGTCTTGTACCCTTCAATTACTATAAAGCCACGTCTGACAAAAATAATATTCAGAACGTCACCTGGGTTGCAGTCAAGGATCATAAATAAATCATGTCTATTTTCTATTTTCTATGCCACAGTGAGTGCCTGGGCATTGCAAATTCAGTTAGTGAACAGTGTTCAGACTTTAATAGGTATTGAGAGTAAACTGAATTAGAAGTGATAGGTTGGAAGCCTCTCATTAGTCACACCAGATCATCTCCCCGCCCCTTGTAAAGACAACTATTCACCTGAGCCAGCCCTAGGAGTGGGGCCATCTTGGTGCCATTCTTCATATTTTCCAGGGACAAGAATATAATTTCTTCATTTGCACTGGTTAGGTTCTGCATGTTCCCCAAATCGATTTACCTCAACAAGTAGTTATTAAGCACCCATTCTAGGCAGGTATTGTGTTCAGAACAGGAGTAAAGACAAATCAAGGACACACAATCCATGCCTGCATGGTGCTCTCAACATAGTATTGGAGTTAGACATGTAAGCAATTAACCATAATTTAATGTGAATTGGAGAGCAAGAAGAAAGGGAGTGATTCATTCTGCCTGGAGCAGGGAAGACATCAAAGTTGGCTTTGAAGGAAGAGCAGAACTTTGCTGGGCAGAGTTCTACAGTGAGAAATAAGCAGTAGAATCAGAGGCAACCATAAGAGCAAATATTCAGAGGGGTAAAGAACGTGCTGTGAGACAATGGTAAGATGAACAACTCTAAGATGCTGAATTCTGAGTACAAACAAGGCTTGAAAATCTTTTGAGGAGTGGTTCTCAGATGGTCTCAGTTCTCAAATGGTCCACAGAATGTACTCAATAAATGCAGAGTTCGGTTGCAAATGGTTCTCAAATGGTCCATAGAACGTGCTCAATAAATGCAGAGTATTATAACAAAAAATAAACACATAAACAAAAATGACTATTAGTGGTATTTTATTGGTTAGAACGTCTGATTTCATAAAAGAAATCCAAACTCGACCCAGTTTCAGCAAAAATGGAGAGGTTTTAGGAGCTTAGCAACCAAGGGACAGAACAGCCAGGAATGTCCCTAAGCCTCAGGAACACCTGGGACTGGGGAGTAGTGTAGGTGAACCATCTCCCATCTCCCACTGCAGGTGCAAGCTGCCTGTCTTCTCACTTGGCTGCTGTTGGCCTTTCTCTGCTGAAAATTTGGTTGTTTGAAGCTCCCAGGTTTCCAGTCTTATAGCCTTAGCCTCCAGGAGAAGTCCAGTTTCCCAGAGTCAAAAATCTTGAGGCAGAAACTTGTGTCTTATACTGACACCTGGTCCAACTTCTGTGGACAGAGAACACTGTGACAACACTGGGAGAGGGTGGGTGGGGCTGGGCAGACAGGGCCTAGGGCATCCATTTAGAAACGTCCAAGCAAAACAGGGAAGAACTATAGAGGCTGAGTAAAACAACTGCCTAGCCAGAGTATAAAGTGTAGGGTTCTCAGATAACAACTTGAAACACCAAGCAATAAAGAGTAACTAGGAAAAGCTCTTTGGATTGTAGGTAAGAGGTTCTGTAGGTAAGAGGTTCTGTGTGAGCCAAGGGCAAGATGACTTGGAAGATAATAGACATCAGTCTAAGAAGAGCCCTGCCATTGACTCTTAATCTCTCATGAACACAAAAGGTCAATGACACATTTGGTTCTACTGAGCATTATACTGAACAGTGAGCTGAAGGTCTGAATCCTCGCTTGCCCCAAGCTATGAGCCTACTTACTTGAAATATCACAGGTAGCTCTGGTGCCCAAACCTAAAGGCAGAGTTAATGAGAATACAAAAGGCAATGACACAATCCAGGGGATAGGGGTGACAGGATGGCAAGGGAAGTGGGGTTGGAGGGGTAGGAGCTGTATGACCAGAGGCAGCATACTATCCTGGACAGACTTCCATGAAAGGCAAGATACCAACTGGCTACATTCTCTCAAGGAAATCACCGGACCTTTCTTTGTATTCTTTAGACTCTGAAATTTAATGATGGAACAAAATGGTTTCCTAAATCCCTACAGCTTTCTCTCTATTGATTTAAAGATTTTTACATTTTAAATTCAATTTAATTAACATATAGTGTATTATTAGTTTTAGAGGTAGAATTCAGTGAGTCATCAGTTGCATAAAACACCCAGTGCTCATTACTTCAAGGGCCTTCCTTAATGCCCATCACCCAGTTACCCCATCCCACCACCCACCTCCCTACAGCAATCCTCAGTTTGTTTACTATAATTAATAGTCTCTTATGGTTTGCCTCCCTCTCTGTTTTCTTCTTATTTTATTTTTCCTTCCCTCCCCTTATGTTCATTGTTTTATTTCTTAAATTCCACATATGAGTGAAATCATATGGTATTTGTCTTTCTCTGAATTATTTTGCTTAGCATAATACTCTCTAGTTCATCCACATCATTGCAAATGGCAAGATTTCATTCTTTTTGATGGCTGAGTAATATTTCATTGTGTATATATATCTCACATCTTTTTCAAACAATCACCTGCTAATCATGTTTAACCATAAAACAAACTCTATTTTTAACTAATTTTTTATAGTCATTTATATTAGTCAAGTCTCCAGAAGTGAGAAAGAGCAAACTCAAATTAGGATACTTTATTTAAAAGGTGGTCCAAAGAAGGGCCATATGTACCCCAGTGTTCATAGCTGCAATGGCCACAATCTGCCAAACTGTGGAAAGAACCAAGTTGCCCTTCAACAGACGAATGGGTAAAGAAGACATGGTCCATATATACAATGGACTATTACTCAGCTATCAGAAAGGATGAACACCCAACTTTTGTATCAACATGGACGGGACTGGAGGAGATTAAGCTGAGTGAAGTAAGTTAAGCAGAGAAAGTCAATTATCATATGGTTTCACTTACTTGTGGAACATAAGGAATAACATGGAGGACATTAGGAGAAGGAAAGGAAAAGTGAATTGGGGGAAATAGGATGGGGAGATGAAGCATGAGAGAACTTGGACTCTCAGAAACAAACTGAGGGTTTTGGGGGGTGTGGGGGGATGGGTGAGCCTGGTGGTGGGTGTAAAGGATGGCATATATTGCATGCGGCACTGGGTGTAGTCCATAAACAATGAATCTTGTAACACTGAAAAAATAAAATAAAAATAAATAAAAGGTGGTCAAGGTACAGGGCTACTGGGTCATGTGGTTCCCTAAGTTGGCCACTGAAGCATCATCTGGGAGTTCATTAGAAATGCAGCCACCTTAGACCTATTAAATTAGACACTGCTGTGGGGGTAACCTATGATTTAAGAAGCCCCCCAGGTGATTCCAATGCAAGTGAAAAAGTTGAGAACTACTACCTGTCATACCCCAAAAGGGAGGGCAGTACCCAGGTGTAGCAATGGATCTTACTATACTTAGGCCTGAAAGTACAAGGAGAGGGAGAGATTAGAAAAATCTGGAAGGAAGGGCTTGCCTGATAAGAATTACAACTTTTCATTAAGTAAGCACCCACCTAGGGCTGCCTGAAAATACTCCTTTTCTTTGATATCTCTTAGGGAATCCCCATTGATCAGGAAGCCGAAGTCAGAGGACAAGAGAGTCTGTTTCTGCAGTCCTTATAGTTCAACCACCACAAAGAAGGGCAAGTAGAGAGAGGTTACGGGGCAGGTAGAAAGAAAATCTGGAAAGGCAAAGGCATCTGATCTATCATGTTTCTACAATAATAATATTACAATTACAAAATCAGAGGCTGGAACACGTGATCTTTTAGCTTTAAGCTTCTTTGATTGAGGATTCTTCTTTGATTATTCTTCCAACCAATCTTTTGAAAATTATACTTTATACATAAAACTAACTTTGACTATTTTCAAATAATGTTTTATAAGTGTGTTTCTTTTAAATATCCATGATCTTTTCTGTGAAGATATTTATAATCACTGAAGAAACATCAAATACAGAAACGTAATCCTGAATTTTCATGTGGAGTTGGTTGGAAGCCACAATTATCACTTTGACATTTTGTCTTGGAAAAAGAGATATGGACTCTGAAAAACAATCTGAGGGTTTTGAAGGGGCGGGGGGTGGGAGGTCGGGGTACCAGGTGGTGGGTATTATAGAGGGCACGGATTGCATGGAGCACTGAGTGTGGTGCAAAAATAATGAATATTGTTATGCTGAAAATAAAACAAACAAACAAAATGAATTACTCTCTTTGTATTTAAATGTGAAATGAAATATAATGTGTTATTTTATAACTGTGAAATAAATGCTGTTGGCAAGGAAAAAAAGAGGGTATCAGCAATTCAACAAAAGATTATATGAAAAGCTATATTTCATATTTCATCAAATTACAATGGCAGCAAATATTCCTTGTAGTGAGGGAGTATTTATTGTCATATCGGTTGGGTTTTCATTGAAGTTCATATAGAATTTGCAATTAAGTTACTCACTTACTGGATAAACACTTAGTCCTAGAATTATTAAAAGGGGTTAACATGGTGGATGTTTTCACAAGCACTATATCAACCTTCTGATTCAATCTGTACCACCTTATTCTTTCTTTTTTTAAAATTTTTTCTCACCATAGCACATACCCTCCCCAATGTCCATCCCCCAGCCACCCCATCCCTCTCACCCCTTTCCCCTCCAGCAATCCTCAGTTTGCTTCCTGAGATTAAGAGTCTCTTATGGTTTGTCTCCCTCTCTGGTTTCATCGTTTTTCATTTTTCCTTTAAAGCCCAAACCCTCCTAGCACAGCACGGCTTTATTTATCACGTACAATTCACTCTCTATAGCTCTGAACACTTTAAAAAAAAAGATTTTATTTATTTGTATGGGAGAGAGAAAGAGAGCACAAGCAGGGGGAAGGGCAGAAGGAGAGGGCTAGGGAGAAGCAGATTCCCCACCAAGAAGGGAGCCCGACTCAGGGCTCTATTCCAACACACTGAGATCATGAGCTGAGGGGAAGGCAGATGCTTAACAGGCTGAGTTACCCAGGCACCTCTGAACACTCTTGATTCATTTCATAGAGAGATCTCTTTTAAAATAAACTGTCTGCTTTGATTTGAATTTCCCTGATGGCTAATGATGTTGAACATTTTTTCATGTGTCTGTTAGCCATTCATATGTCTTCTTTGGAGAAGTGTCTGTTCATGTCTTCTACCCATTTTTTGACTTGATCCTTTGTTTTTTGCATTTGAGTTTGAGAAGTTCTTTATAGATCTTGAATACCAGCCCTTTATCTGTACTGTCATTTGCAAATAACTTCTCCCATTCCATGGGTTGCCTCTTAGCTTTGTTGACGTTAACTGTTTTCTTTCTTTGCTGTACAGAAGCTTTTTATCTTCATGAGGTCCCCAAAATTCATTTTCACTTTTGTTTCCCTTGCCTATGTGATACCACCTTACACTAGTTAGAATGGCAAAAATCGACAAGGCAGAAACAACAAATTTTGGAGATGTGGAGAAAGAGGAACCCTCTTACAGTGTTGGTAGGAATGCAAGTTGGTGCAGCCACTTTGGAAAACAGTGTGGAGATTCCTCAAAAAGTTAAAAATAGAGCTACCCTGGGACCCAGCAATTGCACTACTAGGTATTTACCCCAAAGATACAGATGTAGTGAAAAGAAGGGGCACATGCCCCTCTCTGTTCACAATAGCCTCCTTGTCCACAATAGTCAAACTGTGGAAGGAGCCAAGCTGCCCTTCAACAGATGAATGGATAAAAAAGATGTGGTTCATATATACAATGGAATATTACTCAGCCATCAGAAATGATGAATACCCACCATTTGTATCAACATGGATGGAACTGGAGGGATTATGCTAAGTAGAGAAAGACAATTATCATATGGTTTTATTTATATGTGGAACATAAAGTATAGCATGGAGGACATAGGAGAAGGGAGGGAAAAATGAAGAGGGGAGGAGTCAGAGGGGGAGGTGAACAATGAGGGACTATGGACAATGAGAAACTAACTGAGGGTTTCAGAGGGGAGGGGGTGGGAGCATGGGTTGACATGGTGCTGGGTATTAAGGAAGGCATGTATTGAATGGAGCACTAGGTATTAAACACAAACAATGAATCACTGAACACTACATCAAAAACATAAAATAAAATAAACTTGTTGTTGATTATATTATTATCCACAATTTTTGTATCAAAAAATTTTTAGGACTTGCTAATTATCTTATTGCAAATGATAATCAAATGTCCGTTAACTGAAAGCTAGATTTTCAAGATGTAAATCTGAAATATATGGGTACCTACACATGCATACTAAAGTGACCTTTTTAAAAATCTTTTAAAACCTGGGGCACCTGGTTGGCTCAGTGGGTTAAAGCCTCTGCCTTCAGCTCAGGTCATGATCCCAGGGTCCTGGGATAGAGTCCCGCAATGGGCTCTCTGCTCAGCAGAGAGCCCGCTTCCCCCCCCCCCCGCCTGCTTCTCTGCCTACTTGTGATCTGTCTCTCTGTCAAATTAATAAATAAATAATCTTTTAAAAAAATCTTTTAAAACCTAATTTATTTTTATTCACCTAAAACCTGTAATTGGAAGGAAGGACTAATAATTTGTCTATTTCTGCTATATACATCTTGTCCCTAAAACAGTACTAATTTATTCTATCTGGAATGTGATTTATTTTCTCTACCAGTAAATATCTTTAAAACTAAAAAGTATGTCACTGCTCCCTATTTTTACAATATAAAAATAAAAATGTCTAGCACTTATTTAACACCATCATGTGCCAAGAGTTTTACATACATGATTTCCTGACAACACAATACGGTGGGGTGGATTTTACTATTCCCATTTTATAGATGAAGAAAGTGGATCTCCAACAGCCCAAATAAGGATTTTCGAAATCAAGGCAGGTTCAGTTCCAAAGCCCATATTCTCTCCAGTATAATTTGTCGTCCTTCCCATTTCAGCCTATCAATGTTGTTGAACTCTTTCTATATGATAGAGGAAATAGTTCTGTGGTACAGAAAATAAGGACAGTTACTGTTCAGAGAGTGACGAGCTTAATTTCAGCCTGAGCAGTTAGGGAATACTTAGCAAAGGATGCTAGATTCCAGCAGATGCTAGCACAGGACAGGGTTTGGATAGGAAGAGAGTCTAGAACAGCTTCCAACAAAGGAAAGTGAGGGATTTTGCCCTTTTAGTTGTTGAGAGTGAAAGAGAGGGATGATGAGTTGGAAGCAGAGTCTCTTGAAGGCAAAATTGGCAGGAGAGGGCAGGATGCACAGAACAGATAGAACCTAGAAGGAAGACATCTATTTGGAAGTTGTTCAAGCAAAACATGCTCTTTATAGAGAGAGGGGACTCCCCCTTTAGAAACATGTATGGCAATGGGACCCTTTTTTCCCTGCCAAGCATGCACTTGGTAAAATTCAAAAGAACACCAATAATAATAATATCTTGTGCTTGTAAACTGGTCGTGCTTATTCTTTCTGGTCATGATCTCAACCTTGTGTGATGGAACCAGAGCACCCTTTACCCTGGGGCTTATGTATGCCAGACCGGCTTCATTCTTACTTGGGTAACCCATATATTTGTCAAGCACAAGTTCTGGGTTTGTATTCTAAAGAAGAGGTTAGCAGGGCGCCTGTGTAGCTCAGTCAGTTAAGTATCCAACTCTTGATTTCGAGTCAGGTCATGGTCTCAGGGTGGTGAGATCCAGCCCTGTGTTGGGCTCTGCTCTGCGTGTAGAGCCTGCTTAAGATTCAACCACTCTCAGTTCTTCCCACTGCCATCACCAACCCTACTCCCCCAGCTCCCTCCTACAGCTCTTATATTTCTTCTGGCTCCCTTCTCCCAAATAAAATATCATTCTTAACAGTTGCTTGTTTAGATCATTTCTGGACCTACATCTCCATCTACTATCAAGTATTAATTTCCTCAGCAATGCACGAAGATGTCACCCCTCCCTCAACTATGGCCCCAACCACGCCCATGTTTTATTAAGTCTATAGTTGTTTTCCTAATTCCGTTACCTCTTCTCTTGCCCATCCTCACTCTCTGACTACACAGCCTTGTGACTTCTTACACCTTCATCATCTGGAGAGTTAGATTATAGGATAAACTTGATGATTTTTGCTGAACACTCATAGAAATGTGGAATGGATTTTTAAGTATTCCCAAAATACCTAAGAAAGAATTTTAAATCTATTTGACTGATCCTAGAAATGAATCAGCAGAAAACTACAAAATTGCTTTAACATTTTTTTTTCTTTAGTGATAGCCTTGGTCTTAAATAATTTCCCAGATGAAAGTGTCTTTCATTGCAAAAAGAACAAATAACAATTTAAAAAAATATCTCTAAGCTCCATTAACAACTCCCTGAATTTTTTTTTTTTTTAATGTAAATACCTTGGGCCTCTGTCCTACTTTTAACTGCTCAGCACTTATGTCTCTTCTTACTTAGCCACGTCCCCCCCAGTTACATAAGCCTTGTTGGGAAAGTGCCCCATATCTCACAATGGAAGCCAAAGGAAGCTCTTTAAAAGGTCTGAACCTCTCCCTGCCCCCAACAATAGGAGGCAGACATGACTGGGTTTTCCCCCATCAGACCCTCCTATCCAGAACTTTAAATATCCAGAAACCAGGATGGTTCAAGTTCCATGAGCAGCAGTGGCAGCCCAGTGGTGGACAGTGATGGCAACAGAAGCATCCTGGAGACCTGTCCTGGCTGCTCAATTGTGAAGGCCCCCAGTTTCTCCATATTTTCCAAAGTTCTGTGAGTCTCTCCAACCCAGTCCATCTGGTAAATTTCCCTTTTGATAATCAGCCATAACAACTTCAGAGGCTCCAAGTTGAGAGCCCCACCAAAGATGGGCTCTTGTCTAATTCAGGATAACACAAAGATGGACTCTCCAGGGCCTTCATGTACAACCAACCCCACAGCATCCTCCTCTCCTGTCCTTCCCTCCTTCTCCCTGATGTCCTCACCCACTACTTCCCTTGTATTGTCACCTTCTGAGTGACGCTCTCTATTCTCGGGGAAGGGTCTATGGAGAGATTTAGGAAGGTTTAGGAAGATTTTCTGGAATTCTTGCCAGCTGCCCTATAAGAACCCAAGGGCAGACATTCTTAAGGGGTTGTAGCTGACCATTACCTTTGCTGAACACCTGGAAGCAAGTGTTCCCCTGGGAGGGACTTTGGCTGACTCCTAGGTGAAGGTGGAAAGGGAGAACTTCAAAGATGCACCAACCCCACTGCTCTCCTGTGTCACTCTAGGCACTGATGCCAACAGCAGGTGGAGATTCATTGGCCATACAGTAAAAAAAAGCCTGTCATGATGGCTCTGAAATACTCATTTTAACCCACGAAAACCAAAAGAAATTTAGGATCCATTTTAGAACATTTCCCAAAGAGATCTGCTCAATAAATTGAAGCAAGATAGATAAGAAAATGCTGTGCCATATGAAAAAAATAAAAGTAAAGGTGTTACCCTGGTATAGTATAAATCTATAACTTGGTTACTCTTGGAGTATTAAGTGCAGTTCTGGAAATTGTACCTTTGAACACACACCCCTGGTGTCAGTTGGTAAGATATTGGCATTAAGACTACACAACTATTTTGCTTTTTATAACACCATATACACTACTCTTAAAACATACAAATGATGTAATGGTATTAATCATATTTTACATGAATTGGTTAATTTTACATTAATCATATTTTAGATGCAGTGGGAGTGTTTATGTTTGAAGTAATAACTTTTTGTTAAAATAAGTAACTGATTTTAATTTGTTTTCTAATCTTGGATTTTCATATGTTGAGCTTGCTTCCTTGAATGCTCTTGTTTACTTTTCATTAAGCCTTCACACTGACTCTTCTTGTTGAACCTTTGTCTCTTCTGCCCCTAAAGTCTTGATTTCTTTGTGATTTGAACTAAAGCATTTATCCACATGCAGGTGCACATGAAGGGGACTAAGATCTCTATGTACCTTGCCTCATCACTACCATCCTCCAGCAATGTCATTATTGCCCTGAAAATTTTAAAAAATATGCCCTGATGACTGTAGAAACCCTTTACTTACAAATTCCTTCTTGGTAGGCTCTCCTGGAATACATTCTCTTCCAAATTGCCCTGGTGAATTTCTTGATTGAAGGATTAGACAAGGCAGTCTTATACTTCATTGTAGTTAAAAACCAATTCAGGATAACACAAAACCTGTGTGGTAACTCATTAATTAAGAAGTTATTGATGCCTACTACATGTCTGGCCCTCTGCTAAGTACAAGGAAGACAAGAAGGCATGATACCTTCCCTCCTTTTCTTATGGTCTAAAAGGAGAAAAGCCAATTACACAGTAATTTCCATAAACAGCACTAAATGCTGAATGGGTGGACAAGCCATCTTTTAATCTGACAGCCAACTGAATGCTCAGCCCTTTGCAATTGCCTGTGGTTCACCAGTATCTTCTCACTTGGGAATTATCTTTTAAACCATAAGCTTATGGAAGCGTTTACAAAATATTTATGCCTTATGCATGAGCAGAAAAAAATAAATGGGTGGAAGAGCATGCCAGGGTACAGCTAATGCTGTTGGCATCTACATCTGTCACCGGGGAGGAGTGCAAGGCAGGGACTGGCAGAGGTGGTTGCTTGGGCAGTTCCATTGTGATTTAGACCACAATCTAGACAACTATTCACACGTTTCTGCCTTGAAGGATATGGGGAAAGCTATATTATCAACATCAGGTCATTTTCACAATTGTTGTGGGTATCTACACTTAGCAGGAAAGTGGACTGACATGGCCCTTGAATCTAAATCTGCAAGATTTAGTCCAAGGTCTGCAGTCATACAAGCCTTTTTTCCCCACTCACCTAGATTCTACTGTCCTTTCAATGTGCTGCTCAAGGCCTAACAGCAGCTGTCTGGGTTCAATATCCACTTTCAAGGGCACTTACTGCCACTGAATGGCTTAAGCAGAGAAATGAAATGATCAGATTTGGGTTTTTAGAAGAGTGCTCTGCAAAGTGGAGAATGGCTTGAGAGGGAGTAAAACCAGAAACAGAATGACTTGTTAGGAAACCACTGGAGTGGTCTGGGGGAGAGACACTAGTGGCCTTGCAGAGGTGGTAAGTGAGGTCAAAGAGGGGTTGATTTGAGAGCCATTACAGAGATAGAACTGACATAATTTGGTAAATGACTGGATGTGGTTGTAGAAATAAGGCTGGAGGAGTAGTCCAGAATAAGTATCAGTTTTTGTCTAGGACAACTGAATTGATAAGGCACCATTCTTAGACATGTTGAGCTTAGGTGCATGAAAGTCATCCAAGAGGGATGGATGGTGGGCAGTTGGACACACAGGTCCAGAGTCCAGAAGACAGGTTTGGGATGGAGACACAGACTGGCGAGTCATCAGTATACAGACAAATCACTGAAGCTATAGATTTTATGGGTTGAATATATCCTACCCCTTCTCAACACATGTTAAGACCTTATTTGGAGGTAGGAACTTTACAAAGGTAACCAAATTAACATGAGGTCTTCAGGGTGGGCCCTAATACCGTAGGCCTGGTGTCTTATAAAAAGGGGAGATTTAGATACAAACATATAAACAGGGAAAACACCATGTGGAGATGAAGGCAGATACTGAGTGTTGCTTCTATAAGCCAAAGAATGCCAAAGGCTGTCAACAAATCACCAGGACCTAGGCAAAGAAGCAAAGAACAGATCCCCTCTCACTCGCCCTAGAAGGAAGAAATATTGCAGACACCTTGATCTCAGATTTTTAGCCTCCAGAATGATGAGACAATACACTTCTGTCATAAGCCACCAAATTTGTGGTACTTTGTTATGGCAACCCTAGTTAACTCATACCAGAGGGAATGAGATCATCCAGAGAGAGAATGCTGAGAAATGCAGATAACTAGGGTTGGGACTGAAGAAAACCATTAATTAAAGATTAATGAATCTATTTAAAAAAAAACAAAAAACAGCCAAAAAGGTGAGGGGAAGAAACCAGAGGATGCAACAATATAGAAGCCAGAGAAAGAGAGGAGAGGAAGAAGCCATGGCACAGAGTCTGGCTTTAGTCATTATCGGCCGTGGGAAGAATACCGTTGGTGGAGTAGTAAGGCCAAAGGTATCAGCACTTACAGAGAAAGGCATGGAAGGTGAGAAAGCTCAAACAGGAAGTGTCGACAGTTACAAATTCAAAGAGAAAGGACATAGTTTCTCTACAGATTTTGAAAATACAGAAATCATGTTATTTTATGTAGTAGACAAATCATCCCAACTCTGTTATGTAGGGGATGGGGATGGACACCCATGCTGATGGATGGAGGCAGGGAGAAGACCAAGTCTCTCTACCTTGGTGCACAATACTCCTGGAGCAAAGAAACCAGAAAACAGGTGAAATATATCCCAACATGGAAAGCCTTGATATAGCAACAAATCCTGGGCTTCATGGAAATGAGGAGCAATGGAATGGAAAAAAGATGGCAGAACCAGGTCATTTAGGATACTTTATTATTATTTTTTTAGACTTATTTATTTATTTATTATTTGAGAGAGAGAGAAAGTGTGTGTGAGGGAGAAGGGCAGAAAAAGAGAGGGGAAATGAGAATCTCAAGCAGACTCTTCACTGAGTGCAGAGTCTGACTCCAGGCTCCTTGTGGAGCTCAATCTTAGGACCCAGAGATCACAACCTGAACAGAAACCAAGAGTGTTGGAAGCTTAACCAGACTGCACCACTCAGGCACCCTTGGACAGTCTTGTTACAAGAAAGATAATCTCTTATTTACAGTGCAAAAGATTCATAAAAATCATGCATGGGGCTGTATTTCACAGGACAAGATGTGAAATTTTCTTTAGGCTTACTGAAATCTTTCCTGCCCAGAATCCAGGGGAACTGATCTGGCATGTTAATCACCTCCCTGCCCCCAAGTACATTTCAAATGTTCAATCAAAATCCTTACTCACTATCAAGGCCATTTCTTGGCCAGAGATGCGGGATAAATATTAAAGTGTTTGGTGTATTCCTCTGGTAAGCAAATGAGATCCAGTTATCTCCTGGGAGTAGGCAAATCATCGCAGCTAGGCAAGTGTTGGAATGTGTATTGCACTGGTACTGACGGCTGAGCATAATAGATTTAAAAATTCCCTTGCAGAGGCAGCTCTTTTAGTCTGTTAAGCATGTTCTCTTCTTGCAATCCTAAATTTATCTAATGGAGTGGAAGATACTTCTGATGTTCACACTGTCTGGGAGAAGACTTGAATTTACTGCAGGAGCCCTGGAATAATTTAAAGGCTCCTGCTGGCATCACCTTCTAAACATTCCTTGAATCTATCTCCTCTTGCCATCTTTACTCCTCCAGTCTCCCAGATAATGCCCTCCTCCTTTGGTTTTTTTCTTGCATAATGGACTGCCATGAGCTCCCAGGCCTCGGATTGCACAGAGTTTCTGCCATGTGGGAATGGAAGTTATCTGCTATCAGAGAGAAAACTCTGGGTAAACCTTGACCCACACACCCTGGAGCCCAGAGACTGATTTTCCTGGATACCATTTATTTTGGCTATAAGAGATTTGGCAACTCTCATTCATTCATTCATTCATTCAATCATAAAGACTTACTGAGGGGTCTCTGGTGTGCCAGACACTAAACTAGGTTATTTGGGCCAGGAAGAGGGTGAAGATCAGGTCTCTCTGCTATGGTTCAGAGTATATTGGGGCCAAGAGGCTGGAAAACATGAATTATAACCCAACATGGAAACTGCTGATACACTGACAAATCTTGGACTTAATTAAAATCAGGAACTTGAGGAACCTGAACCTGGAAGGTAGGAGAAATCACAAGACTCCAGAAGTAGGAAAAATACTTATAGGCAACCACTTCAGATGAAGAAGATAGGACTGGTTACATGGAGTGAAATACTTAATGTAAAAGAGACAGAGTAAGAAAGGGCAAGAAATTAACCATCTAGAGCTATGAACACAGAGCAGATGCTCAGAGGGTCCAGGATAAGCACGCACTGCGGAACAGTCCCAGGGAATATTAGGTGGTGGAGAATTTGAGGCCAGAGAACAAAACAAAGGAAGGTCAGAGGCAGAAGTAGAGTTATAGAGGTAAGAGTTCAAGTGAAGACAGTTTTTAAAAGGAGATACCAGTTAACCATTTCAAATGCTACCAGGAGGTCATGGAGACGGAAGGTAGAAGAAACATCCATTGATGATGGCAATAAGGACAGCCCAGGTGACTTACGAAGCAGTTTCAGTAGAGAGGAGGTGAAGGAAGTGGAAGGAAGAGGAATGGTGGCAGAGGTTTGAGAAATTGGAAGTGTTCGGCATCAGGGTCGAGTAAAGGGTTATTCAAGATACAGGGGAAAGTTCCAGCTATGATGAAGTAACTTGTGCAGGACCAGTCCTCCCTCCCACTGAAAACGAAATAAAACTGGACAAACCACAGAGACAATGGTTGACAGGCACTGGCCAACAGATGGCACAAGACTGCCATCTCTAAGAAAGGTGGCAAGGTGAGCCCCTTGAACTCGGCTTCTGCTTAGAGAGAGTTTCCTCCGTGTGGAGCAGAAAGGTGAGTCTGAACAGAGAGCCCTGAGGCACCACTGAGTAGAGGAGGCAGAGATCAAAGTTTGGGGCCACTAGAATTCATGGGCCGGTTGGAGAAGATGGACTCATGACTGCCGACACGGTCACAACCAAGTACAAGCTCGCCTGCTTCTCTAGCCATGCCATTGGCCATTTCTCCCCATCCAGCCCCTGGGCCTACATTCTGTGAACTCATATGTGAGCTTCAGGACTCAGGTCAATGTTCCCCACCCTCAAGGGCATTCCTTGACCACGAGCTTTCCCCTGCATGTGCCCCACTTCCCTAATTACGCCATACTATCCTGTCACTTCTGGTGCATTTATTTTTCTCCCTGGCTTTTAGCTTTTTAATAGTATGGGCCTCTATCTTGACCATTTCTTGTATTCCCAGTCCCAGCACTCAGGAGCTTTTCATGGGCATCTGTGGAGCTGCCTGGCCCTTGAGGAGAAACTCAGTGCAGCACCAAATTGTGCCATTTATGTTCAGTAACTTTAATGTATCTATTTTTTTTATCACTCAACACATGCTCAAGAAACATATGTTTAATGACTAAATAAGTATATTGACAAGATTAGAAATGCCCTAATTAAGGATAAGAACTAATTCTTCCTTGTTTTGAGTCTCTTAGTCCTTTATGAATGGATGTTAGGCACACACTCACTATTCAATAAATCCTCGTGAAACTGGTTGATTAGTAGCAAAGTCAGTAAACTCCAGCCACATCAAGGTTCCCTTGCTCCCACCTAGAAGCATCTTCTCGGGGATTTTTGGATTCTCTGGTCCAGCTACTCACCCCTGTTCCCGCCTCTGCCACGTCCATCAGAGTGAACCAGAAGTGCTATGAGGTGTCCACCTCTGGCCCTCAGGCTTTAGCAGCTACTCATATACAGGTGTGTCTGCTGTCCATATCTGCCTCCTAGCCTTCTCCCAGTGGGCAAAGCAGCAGCTTGCAGGATGACTTGGATACCAGCATGAGTATGATTGTGGCTACAGTGGATCTGGGGGTGTAGGGGACATCACAGCTATCCTAGTGAACCAGAGGCTGCAGGGTCCTCTTAAGCTGGAGGTGAACCCCAAAATCCAGGCCCAGTGCACCCAAGAGAAGGAACAGATCAAGACTCTCCCACAGCAGCAAGTTTGTCTCCTTTACTGACAAAGTACAGAACCTGGGGTAGCAGAACGAGATTCTGGAGACCAGGTAGAGCCTCCTACAGCAGCAGAAATCAGAGCAGCAAGGACAACATGCTCAAGAGTGACATCCACAAGCTTGGTTGGCAGGTGGACTCAGTGGTCCAGGAGAGGCGAAGCTTCAGGTAACACTTGGCAATATGCAGGGGCTGGTGGAGGACTTTGGAAAAAACCACAGGAAGAGATGGAAGAGTGTGCAGCGATGGAGAATGCATTTGTCACCATCAGGAAGGCTGTAGGCGGAGCTCACACAAACGAGGCAGAGCTGGAGTCAGCCTGGAGGGGACGGCCGACTGGGAATAGGAGAGCCAAATGCAGCGGTCACAGATCTCCAACACCTCCACTGTCCTCTCCCCCGACAGCAGCCGCTCCCTGGACCAGGAGGCATCATCATGAGCTCAAGGTCCAGTACCAGGAGATCACCAGCCACGGCCAGGAGAAGACCGAGGACTGTCCCAGATTAGGAATAGGAGCTACAGAACTTGGCTGGGAAGCACAGGAATGACCTCTGACGCACAAAGAGGGAGATTCCTGCGGTAAACCACAACATCAGCCCACTCCCTGCTGAGGTTCAGGGTGATAAAGGCCAGAGGACTTTCGTGGAGGCAGCCCTTGCTAATTACCAAGAAGCTTGCGGGGGAAGTGGGCCAGTAAGGGCACAGTGAGTTGAGCAGGACTTGGCACAGTGGCTGTGCGAGTACCAGGAGCTCATGCATGTCAGGCTGGCCTTGGACAGTGCGATCACCACCTCCGCAAGCTGCTGGAGGGTGGGGAGAGCCGGCCGGATTCTGGGGTGTGGGATGTGCACATCCATACCAGATTGCCAGTGCTACTCAGATGGGCAGAGCTCAGCCCACTGGGTCTCACCAGCCCTGGCCTTTACTCCTTCCAGTCTAGCCTCAGCTGGGTGGTGGGGGGAAGGGGCGGCTCTAGTTCCTTAGGTGTGTCCCCGCCTCCTCCAGCCAGGGCATGGTTGCCAAGAAGATGGAGACCTGAAGCTGAAAACTGGCATCCAAGTCCTATGATGTCCTCTCCAAGTGAACAACCACTGAGATCCCTCCTAGCCTCCCTCCTCCTGTGCCTGCCATAGAGCATCTGGGGAAAGGAGCTGTGCAGGGGAGCATGGGGAACAGAAGACCCACCTGAGTCTCAGCTCCAGTCCTCAGCCTACCCTTGCAGGTAGTTTACTGGCTTAAGTACCCGATCTTGCCCATGCCTCCAACTTAAAAAGCCAATTCAGGTGTCTTTTCCAAAATAAAGCCTAGGTAGTTCTGAGCCCCGTCCCCCCCCCCATCAAAAGGGATTTTCTCATATTTGTATCTTTGAAATGTGAGCAGGAAACGGAAACTGCACTGACAATTAATTGCTTTTAGATCTCGTGAACGCCAGATGCCGTTGACTCCAAAAAGCTATCACATTTACGATCTGGGCAGCAAGGACAAGAAGATGTATCTTCTGGATGGAGACCATTAACAGACCTGCCGAGTCGGCCTGATCAGCAGGTGCGCAGAAAAGAATCGGCTCTCCAGGATTTCTGGCAAATCTTCATAGAGTAATTATAAAATGTATTACGTATGTGGCTCCATCGGGGGGTTAGATCAAAGTGAAATATATGAGGCTTGATATCTACAAAGTCTTGTTGAGGGACACAAGGAGTCTGTCATAAACTCCCCGGAGAAGATGGCAGTTTGTGCCCCGCTTCACCCCACCCCACATCCCCTTCTCTCCTCGCCAGTGGGAGGCTCGCAGTCACAAGCTCTGATCCCTCTCTGTCTTCTCAGAGTCTCAGTGACACTTTTGATCTCCCAGTAACTTGGAACAGCATTCTGTAAGAGGCATTTCTATATAGCAACCGTCAGAAGAAACTGTCCCATTTGAGATTTAACACGAATTCTTTTTCTGGAAGCTGCTGACAGCGTAGCTTCCAAGGATTTTTCTAAGGTCCAGCTTGGCTTCCGGCAGAATCTTCTTAGAGCATAATTTCTGCACTACAACACAGTTAAAGGGCCCAGACTCAGAAGTCAGATGACCAAGGCTGGAACATCAGCTCTGCTTCTCACCATGTTGTGCTCTTGAGCCAATGATCTTTCCTTTCTGAGCCTTTGCTTCTTCACTGGCAAGAAGGAGAGTGATATCTACCTAGTAGGGTTGTTGTAAGGATTAGATGAGATAATGTACTTTGTTGTTATTTTATTTGCAGACTATTATAGCACCCAAAATGGTGCCTTTCACCCAGAAGGCTCTCAAAAAATAGTTACTGATTGAATTTTACTTAAGCTCAAGCCATATACCACAGGAAAAGTCTGACTTATAAACTGGAGTTTTTCCCAACTCTAAATGTATTTCCCTATATAAACAAAGTTATAAATTGTGTTTTGACCACAGCTTGGTACTGAAGTCCCATTTAGTGCACAGTGTAGTAAAATACTATAAATTTGCAGTGGGGGAAGCACAGTTATTAAGCAAAACAAGGCAATATTGACTAAAACCAGTTTTATATTTTTCTTAAATGTTTGCAGTTGAGGAAAAGTAGACTTAATTTAAGGAAGAGGAGGAAGTTGTAAATAATTATTAGAGGGCATCCTGAGGGAAACTGCTGTGTATTTCCCAAAGACTCTCAGTGTTGATGTCCTGCATCTTTATCCTGGCTAATTTCCCAGCAAACCTTAGGACTTCCTTCTTTGATACAAGTATCCCATTAGCATCAATTCCTTGCTTAGCAATGTCACAGATATTTCTTTTAGCTCACAAACGATGGGACTTCAAGAATATAGGATGCATGGGAGAGAAACCAAACACTCAACAGAGATTTTCAAATAACTCTAAGAACAAGTTGAAAAAAAAAAATGTCAGGTTAACAGAGTTAAAAATAGGTGTGTGTGTGTGTGTGTGTGTGTGTGTGTGTGTGTGTATTCTATCTCAGGCCATCATGTTAATTAAGAAGTGAGGAAAAAACAGAGGAAAATGGCATATGCGCTCTCTCTTTCTGAGAGTGAAAATGGGAGTGGTGGTCGATTTCAGAAGAGAAAGTTCCCTGTTATGGCTTCTCTGTGGTATCAACAAGTACATAAGAAAAGTTTGTAAGGCAGCATGAAGAGAGGAGGCTAGGTGACCTTGGGAAGATTGGAGTGTTCTCATTTATAAAATTAGAAAGTAGGACTAGACACTCTGGGAAGTTTTAATATAAAAAAATTTTAAATTGAATGAAAAATTTGTGACTTACTACCAACTAGCACTGTTTCCAGTTAGGTACAAGTTAAAATCATAGATTTTGCTTATGCAACCCAATATGGTCCTTCTCTCTCACCTCCTTAAAAAGTTATCTTCCCTAAGCATCACCATGACAACTCAGAAATAATCCTGTGTTTCTCCTAAGGAAGGGATTTTCAGACTTATACCTAGACACAGGGCAGGATATTTTTCAGGAAATATCACTGCATTTGGAATTTTCCCTAGAGTAAAAGATCTAAGGAAGAATCCCCGAGAGAATAAGAAACAGAAACTGATTTTCCTTTAAAATATAAAGAAGGCTTATATTTTTCAGTGTTAAATGTCCCTAAAGGGAGTATATTTTCAAGAATAAATTGACTAAGATGTATGACAAATTTATTATACTCATGTTTTATCAAAGGACATGGTTTTAAAATTCCACTGTGTACACTGTCTAACTGATCATTTTTATAAGACAATGGTATGAGGCTTCCAGAATCCCAGTTATGCATATCAAAGGGATAGGGTTGAATCTGCAGTTTTGCATGAAAAGAACACTGTACCAGAAATTAAGATTTCCAGGGCTTCGTGGTCAGTTTAACTTCTGACTAAGCATCTGATCATGGATGTTTCTTTGTCAGTCTCTTGATTTTTTTATATGTGAAGCTGGAAAATAACTACTATTCTTTGTATCAAACTCATTGTTATTCTCTTATATTTTTATTGTGGTATAGCATAGAATTTACCATTATACCCTTTTTAAGGGTAATTTTTAATGCATTAAGTATATTGATACTGTTCAATTCAACCATCATTACCATCCATTTTCAAATTTTTTCCTTCTTCCCAAACTGTAATTCTGTACCTCTTTTCTTATTTTAATAATATTTCTCTTAATCCACTCAGAGCACCAACCAACAGAGTTCTTATGCCATGTAACCCTTTTGTGTGGCAGTGAAAAAATAATTTTACAGAATTAAGAAGGAAAAGTTGAAAACTGCAGACATGCCAGTCTGATATCAAATCTGCTATGAAGTTTACATATCAATTTCTGGTGATTAAAAGCCCATTTGGTTTGCTTTCAAAAGTATGAACTCAAATGTTTGATCATTAATGTATATATGCTCCCTGTGAAAAGTCCTCCAAGAGGAATCTTGTTCCTTTCAGTGAAAAACACCAAGAATTCCCAGAGAAGACTAACAGAATTAAGCATTCTGGAAGATCAACTTTCCAAAGAAGCAGACGAATCAGGTAAGCTGGCTGTGTCTGGGCAGAAGAGACTCCCAGAGCATCATTGCATCTAAGGATGTCCTGGGCTCCAACACTCACCTGTCCACTCTCCATTATTTGCTGTTTATTTTGAATCCAGTTTCTTCTGCTGACTGCTTTGGACCATTCTTGCTTCTCTATCTCTCCTTGCCTATATATCGAAGTCTTCTTATCCCTCATCCACATCTCCCCCTCATCTTGGATGAGGATGGGTTTCCCTTTTGCCTAATCCATGCCATGGTAGGTCAGCCTCCTTCACTCCCCTCCTGGCCATAGCTGGCTAACCCTAAGCCCCTTTTCGCTCTTCCTTTTACCTTTTTTCTCATTTGCAACCAGAGCCACAACCATTGGAAATGTGGTTTTCTATGTTTTATAAAAACAACATTAGTATTAAGTCAGATAATTTCATTGAGTCTCAGCTTTCTGATGCTGACTTATAGGTCAGACTTTCATGCAGAGAAATCCCATATTGAAAACCTGGTTTATTCTAACTGCTCATATTCTTTAAAAAAAAAAAAAAAGGCAGGTCCATCATTATGTAGAATGCATTATGCATTTGTTCATCCATTCTCCCAATGAACATTTACTCAATACCCTGCATGTGCTAGGCATCACCTTAGGCGCTGGGAAAATAACTGTGAATGAGAAAGCTGCGGCCCTCATAGAATTCAGTGTTTAGGGAAATATGGACCCCAAATGGGCAATTGCAATAGTGCAGAGAAGCATGCTGATAAGAGAGGTTGAGCGGGTCTGCCTGAACCAAGACAGGGGCATCTACCCCGGCCTAGGGCTCAGACAAGTCTTCCTGAAGAAGTGATATTAAGCAGGAAGCCAAGAGAAGAAGTTAGTCAAGTGCCATTGTCGGAAATCTGGAATACTCTGCACGCCATTTACAGATCATGCTAATTTCAATTGTTTTTCCAAAGATTAAATGTTTCTCTTGTCCAAAAAGTAAAATAAACTTTTACCTGATGTGTAGGGAACAGAAAGGACTTTAAAGGTGCCATCTAAATACAGTAGAGTCTGCTTGTTCTTGGGGTAGATAATGATGTTGTCTCATGATGAGATTTATTCTCTTTTTGCATTTCAGTAATAAAATCATATCAGGTGGGATCTAAGAGAAGATGTAAAACTAGACTTAAGTGTTTCTGTCTAACATTTAGAATTTATTATTAGTACATGAGTAAAACATATGGATGACATGAGCAAGATTTTAAAATAACATGTTCGAAAACTTTGTATATTTGATTTGAAGAATCCAGTATGCATAAAGCATCAGGAATGTCTTAATCCTTTGCAACTCACACCTGAACTCACACAGAAAAAGATGAACTTGTTTTAGGATGGATATAAAGTTTCACTGTTTGGGATTTAAGTATTTTACATTTTGTGATCAATTGGACATGAGCCAGATAGATGTTTAGTTTTGTGGCCCCTAAAAGAGTGTGGTGAATATATTTAGAGGCGAGAAATGAGACTGAGGAAGAACGTTTAATTTGCCAAACCCCTTTGTAAGCATTCATCTGCATATCAAAGATCTATCTTTTTTTTTTTTTTAAATATCAACAGTTAATACGCTATCTAGCAGTAGCATTTATTCCTTAGATCAGGTCTAAGAAAACTTTGTTAGCTAATTGTTTATGGAATTTTATGTACTTGAAATAATTCAACCGCTTTTTAAAAAAGAAACATTTTTTAGTTTAAACTTTATTACAGCTTAGCTGAGCTTTCTACCTAATTAGTTTGATGTTTATTGCTATTTATCAGAGAAATACCAATGAAATATACAGTCTCTCGGTGAACCCAAGAAGTAATGTAATGGAAATTACCATATTACTCATTCTTGAATACAATACTTAGCAGTTCTTAGTGTAAGTAATTGTAAAATATTCCCTAATTAAATAAAGACATTATCACTTTACCAATCCAGTACTTAAAATTCTGATGTCTAAACTAATACAGGTAAAAAGAGAATTTTAATTCTTTTTCCTAAACAAACAAACCAGCATTCAATATATGAGTCTATAAGAGTCAATATTAGTCGATGTCTATGAGTCAAAAGGACTGACAATTTCACCTTAAACAATTAATGTTGTTTGCCCCTTCATTCTTTAGAGTTAGACTCAACCCAGGTTCACACAAAATGTCAGTTAGGCTCAATTAGGAATGTCAGTTAGGATTTCAATTCAACTATGTAGAAAAACATACATTGTATTCAATTCTTTTAGTATACCTTTGTTTCTTCAAACACTAGACTCTAATACAGAAGTCTTACTTTATATATTTTCCTTACATTAAGAGTAACAGCAACTAGTATCATGACTAGTTGAGAAAAGTCAAAGACAGGGACCTCTGTAATTAGAATTCTGTAAGATAGTTCAGGCTCCAAATAGACTGACACCTAAATAAGTCAAATCTGAGCAACTTTTTAAAGTTTTGTCTTGGGAAATCTAACAGGTTTTCTCTACAAACATTTTCATCTCCAAACTGCCAATTCTGTAAGTAAAAGCCAAATGAAGGCAACAGGTAATTGAAGCTGCATTTCAAGGATTTCTACAGCGAATAAACACAGCGACAATAATAATGAGCATAAGGAGCGTAGGACCAGTCACGTGGAGGACACATGCCCAGTCAAACAGCATTTACCATCTGAGAGAGGTGAGTTCCGTGCAGAAACATTGTAGGATGTTAAGGGCACCACTCTTGAAGAATGTTTCTTCATCTTTTGAAACAATTCGTCTTGTTCATGGTGCTTTTTCTGAGATAGTTTGAGTCTCCTGTTCTATTGCAAACACTCTGCTCTGGCTGGTGTCTAGGTGACGTTCTGGAGAGGCTGCTGGAAGCTCTAAGCACTGATGTGCTGTTTCCCTGGGAAACCATCTGCCACACGTTCAAGCAATGCTTGACCTCTGCTAAAATTTTTCTCTTAATCAACTGTTAGGTATAGTGTGAAACTATGAAAAATGAAAGGGAAAATCTAGATTGCTTTCCACTAAAAGTACAGCAGGGTTGCTGAACTAATAAAGCATTACCTTTCTAAAGATATGCATGTGTGGTATATAATATATATAAAGACTTTTTAGTTCCATGGGGCAGCTGGGTGGTTCAGTCAGTTAAGCATCTGCCTTTGGCTCAGGTCATGATCTTGGGATCCCGGGAGCGATCCCCACACCAGGCTCCCCACTCAGTGGGAAGTCTGCTTCTTTCTCTCCCTCTGCCTCTGCCCCCAACTAATGCTTGCTCTCTCTCTCAAAAAGATCAATAAATAAATAATCTTGAAAAAAAATTTTAAGTTCCAGATTGGTAAACTGATAATGTCATCGATCTCATAATATTTTCAGGGTGCAACCAGAAGGAAACAAATGCAACAAAATCTTCGGAAAAGCACTGAGATCATTGGGACAAATCACACAGAAAGACTATGAAACCAGGGTAAACATTCTGACTTTGATGAAAGGCGATTCATTTGTATAGAATCTCCAAGAGTGAAGTGCTTCCACAAATAGAAAAGAAACAGCATTTTCTCATTTCGTGATCACAGAAATCACCACTACATCTGCATCAATTTGCTCAGGACCAGCACGGTCTGCATTGGACTGGTTGCTCTGCCCTTGAATGCCCAAGACTGGAGCCCAGGAAATGGGGAGGGAGCCAAGAGCATCAGTGCAGAGACTACAGTCAGGGGAGAAGCTGAGAGCTCCCAGGGAGAGCTGCAGGAAGTACAGAAAAGCAGGCCTCCTGCTGAGCCCTGAAAAATACTTCCTTAAAAAAAAACCTTTTTATTTTGAAATAATTTTAAACTTTCAGAGACATCCTGTGAACATTTCACCAAGCATTTTATTACCTATATCGGTTTCTCTAACCACCACCACAGCTGGGATACACAAAAGCTTCATCACCCCCAAAACCTCCTGCAGCAGAATGCCCTGGAGATCCATTCAATACTGTGTGTATCAGCGGTTTGTTCCTTATTCTTGCTGAGTAATGTTCCATGACACGAATCCACATCTATCCTATTCAGAACACTAATGTGTTTTCTTTTTTTAAAGATTTTATTTATTTATTTATTTATTGAGAAAGAGAGGAGGTGTGTGGGCGGGGAGCAGAGAGGAAGAAGGGAAAAACAGACTCCCAACTGAGCAGGGAGCCTCATGACACAGGGCTCGATGCCAGGACCCCGAGATCATGACTTGAGCCGAAGTCAGATGCTTAACACACTGAGGCCACCCAAGTGTTCCTGGAACACTAACTTCTAAAGGACTGAAAGAAGAAAAGCCCACATATGAGTGAGGAAAATGAGACCAGAGAAGGGAAAGTAGGAGAGCCAGAGTCCAGAAGTAGAGGAGGAGAGGCATGCTTCAGACAGTGGACTCAGCTGGGTCAAAGGCTGCTGAGGGAGGTAAGGACTGAAAATTTAGCAGGACAACCACAACCAATAAGATAGTAAGCAACTGCCACACGCTAGGAAGAGGTAGGCTCTGAAAATAAAATGGGAAGCACAAAGAGACATGGTCCCTGTTCTCATGAGTCTAAATGGGAAGATGAAACCAAACAAATAACTTTACTAATAAAATATAAATTGGAATAAGTATGGATAAAAGGAAGGGAATGATGTTACAAATATGTATAACAGAGAGGCCAGATCTAATCTAGACTTCATTCATTTCTTTTTTTCTTCTTTTATTTTTTCATTCATTGTGCAAGATTTATTGAGAGCCTAGTGTGTTCCAGCTCTGTGCAAGATTATGGAGATATATTAGTAAACAATATGGACAAGGTTCCTATCCTTATGCTGCTTAGATTCTATGTTGTGGAAGTGATGTTTGAGCTGGAAGATCTGGCTGATAAGAAGTAATAAAGTGGGTGGAGGACAGTTATTCCACAGCAAAGGAAACATATGCAAAGGTCCTGTGGCAGGGTGCAGCACAGTTCATTGGAGAAACAGAAAATGCCCATGTGGCTGTAATGTAGTAAGTGAGAAACACATGAGTATGAGATAAAGTGGAAAATGTCAGCCTCACAGATATTTCTTCCTAAGCATAATTTAAAACCATTAGTTGGTCTTTAACAGGAAAATAAGCCTTATTTATACTTTAAAAGGATCAGTGGGGGACGCCTGGGTGGCTCAGTTGGTTAAGCAGCTGCCTTCGGCTCAGGTCATGATCCCAGCGTCCTGGGATGGAGTCCCACATTGGGCTCCTTGCTCAGCAGGGAGCCTGCTTCTCCCTCTGCCTCTGCCTGCCATTCTGTCTGCCTGTGCTCGCTCTCTCTCCCTCTCTCTCTCTCTCTGATAAATAAATAAAATCTTAAAAAAATTTAAAAAAAAAGGATCAGTGGGGTAATTGGAGAGTGGACGCTGATGGAGTGGAAAGTTCAGGTGAGCTGCGGTGACTTTGGCTAGAACAGTGGAGTGAAGATGAGGAGCCAAAGCCAAGACAACTTTAGAGACAGACCTGACAAGATTTGGTGACAGATTATCCAGTCTAAGTCGGAAGAGGGTTGTAGAAGGCAAAAAAGTTCCAAATCTCTGGTCTTTGCAACCGGATGGATATTACTGAACAACAAAGAAAGAACAAATACAGGAGATGGGTGGTAGAAGACTAAATGATCATTTTATCTGTGTTAAATTTGAGAAGTCTATGAGATATCCAAGTGGAGATGTCATAACACTGGCGGGATGCAGTCTATTGTTCAGCAGAGAACACTGCGGTGGACACAGAGGAGAATCGTCAGTGGGAAAATCTTTTAAATTGCTACAGGTTTAGGTGAGGTCAACTAACACATGGAAAGAGCCACAGGAGGAAACAGTGCTGAGCCCCAAGACCTCTAACACTTAGAGGTGAGGCAGTAAAGGAGACAGATGTTTAATCACTAAGCATCTGCGAAACTGAAATGCAGAAAGACCTCAAGGATGATAGCTTAATATGCCACAGTTGAGATGCCAAGAGAAATTATTTTCCAGGAATTACAAATGTATTCTTGGAAGCTAATGAACTGTTTTGATTTCTGAGAACAGATTTAAGTAAGTTTGAGAAATTCCATCAAACAATTTATGCCAGTGTATGTAATTACGCCAACACATATGGTACTTACAAACCACTCACTCCTTCAATGGCATGTGAAAGTGTTAGTACAGTACGGGAGAAGTGAGCCTGAACTAAGAGATTCCTGGCTCTACCAGGTGAGAAAAGCAGCTTTTACTCGTGTTTAGGAGTTTATTGTTGATTTGTCGAAGTAGGTTTTGCACGCTGTTAACAGATGCTTCAAGAAAATTACCAGGAACTTGCACAACAAACTTTCATGATGGTTTCATAATCACCAAATTAGACAGCCCAAGGCATCAGGGGAGCAGGGATGGGCATGCAGGGGTCCAGGGGAACCAGAAGCAGTTGGGCACAGTTTAATTCCTTGCATAAACCCATTCAAACTTAAATGCTGGGTGAAGCCTCTTTTGGGGGGTAGGGGTAGGGGATGGAGATAGCCCAAGAGAAGCGGTTTATCTGTCCACTGGATTTACTTACTAAACATGTAGACCTTACTGAAACATTTTGAAAACTTACTTTCTATTCTTCATGGCAGAGGCTACAACGCAAATAGCATTATCAGCTGTCTACTCAGCGCTGTTTATAACGCGTTGTAGATTGCTTTCACAATTTATAAAGACTAGTCAGTTACCCCATTTCATGTTACCCTTCCATTCATCTGTAAGGCACTTACTATTACTTTTGCTTAACCCATGAGGACACCAAAACTCGCAAGGGTTGCTAAATGTGATTTGTCTCTTGCCGACAGTTTTCCAAATACATATTCTAATATTGTTTTATTCTAGAACCATATGTTAAGCACTTGTTGGGGGTCAGGTTTTATGCTAGATCTAGAAATATAAAAAAAAGTTAGATAGAAATTAGATTTCTTCACATAGTCCACTGATCTATTAGGGGGGATACCAGATAAAATTCTATGTAATATGTGGGATGGACTTACATTAAAACTTATTTCTTATTTATTGGATTCACCTTTAACTGAACATACTGTATTTTTATGTGCAAAATCTGGCAACCTCACAAGTCATTAGAAACATTTTATGAACCACCTACGCCAATACAGCCCTCCTTGTTATTTTTATATTCTACAAAGTCATTTGGCCAACAAAATGCAAAACACAGACGGATGATTATTGACTACAGCATAATTAGCCAACAAATTATAAGCCTCTATCTAAGAAAAATTTTATCTCTTTATTATATATTAAAGTACTTTTTAGTTTGCAAAGCGTTTTGCATACATTATCTCACTGGATCTTTCTTATGCAGATCAAGCGATATTGATCCCAATTTTTAGATGAGAAAATCAAGGCTTACAGAAGCCATGTGACTTGCTTCAAGTGAATAGTAGGTCACAGCACTCTGAAACTGGTCAACAACTTGTTAGATCAAGTGCTCCTTTTTCTATAGGATTCTGGATGCTGATGACCATAACTGCCAAAGCAGAATCCTAACATTGATTCTTCTTCCTTCAGTTTTGGATCAGGCCACAAGGCAGAGAAAAATTTAAAAGTTGTCAAATAGCCCCCTGATACTAAAGGCAGGGCACATCACCTCAGCCCACCTATAATAGAGACCACTCTGAAGAGAGTTGTTGATAGGCTGCATCATGTCTCCTTTGCACCCCTTCCCCTGAAACAGTGGAGGGGGAGTGATTCTTCCTCATTTTGGGTGGAGGGACAGCTTGCACGTGTCCACTTGGGCCTGGGGTTCATAAGCTCCACAGCCTGAGTCACCCCAGGAGAAGTTCAAAAGTGGAATTCAGCAGCTGGAGATGTCCCCGTGGAACAACAACGGAGTATAAGGAACAGCACAGAGAACAAACAGCTCTACTTTCAAGGACTAGGCAAAATGATATGTCCTATGCTGGGGACCAGCGAGGGAGCTGGCCTGGTGGTCTTTAAAGGGATCTTGCCCAATGACTCCCAAGTGACTCCCACGAGAGGTGACATGATCCCAACAGAATGGGGTTGGGAATCCCAGAGACAGACATATGGGGATATCATAATCAGCCAATTTGTGAAAAGGAGGCAATTTCTTGGAACTCTTTGAATTATTTAACATACACTAACTGTTGTTTTTTAAAGATTTTATTTATTTATTGAGAGTGTGTGTGTATGCATGTGAGTGGGGGAGGGGCTGAGAAAGAGGGAGAGATCTCAAGCAGACTCCATGCCCAGTACAGAGCCTGACCTCATGACCCTGAGATCATTACCTGAGCCCAAACTGAGAGTTTCAACCAACTGAGCCACCCATGCACGCCCACGTACATTAACTCTTAATTTTCATCACATTTATATGAACTAAGTATATTATTATCCCATTTAACAGGGAAGGAAACTCAAGCACATGTGTAGGTGAATTAAGCAGCCCAAGGTCAGACAGGTGATGAAGCTGGAATGTAAAAACTGAGGTAGGCTTGTAAGCCCTACTGGTTCTATCAGGTCCTTATTTTTTTAATCCTCAACCTTATTGTTGTTCTGTGGTTATATTCAGCTAAGTCAATAGGATATGAGGGAAAGCTCTTGGAAACTATTGATACTGTCATAAAGAAAAAAATTAACTTTTCCTTTTCTTGATTTTATACTACTGCATGCTAAGGAAGGGGATGTGATAAATACGTTTACTTTAAGTTGTGGAACAGTCACACCACAATCCCCATCCACTACTCCCAAATGCTCTGGAGATCATCAGACAAAGAGAAGAAATGATGAAAGACAAAGCAATGCAAACACACAGTAGAATCTTGAACCTCATGTGCAGGTTCTGACTGTGAGCTTCTGATACTCAGTCACAAATAGTAGGTGGGTGGTAAGAAGTGAAGAGACAGGAAATCTAAAAATTCTGACCCTAACTGGTATAATAAAAATTTTAATTTATATAAAAAGCCTATAGTCTTATGCATATTACATGGAAACATGCAAATGGATGAATATATAAAATGAGATCCCCCAGAGGAAGCTTCCAGCCAGGACTACTGTACTAAAAGCAGGCTCAATCTTCCAAACTAATTGATGGAGGTGCTAAAAGTCACCTCTAAAAGGAATTACCACCATTAGACTCTCCCATTTTACATATTCTAAATTACTGTTTTAATAGAATTTAATGCGAACAATATTACAAACATTTCCTGAGGAGAGGAGGGCACAGAACTAGCTGGTTTGGTGTTTTACAGTCAAATGAGACAAAAGCAAGAACAAGGATTTCTGTTATGAGAAGGGCTACTGCAAAGAAAGGCTGGAGGGAACACATATTAGCCTTGTCTGCCCCCACCACTTCTTGATAAGAGCCTCTGATTTTCCCATGAGGAACCATGCCCATTAGGTCAGTACTCTTTAGGCAAAGCTGGACAACCCATCCTAGGCCCCTGAGTCAAGGACGGACACATAACCCTATGATGGCCATTCAGTCTATTCCCTGACTCAGCCTCACAAGACTCAGAGCAGTAAGGGCCAGCCAGCTCTATGACACTTGCCAGAACTTTATGGAAGGTGCTCTGTAATTGTTGATATCGCTTATATTGGTAAAATGCGAGCTTACAGTTACTAAGGCCATCTTTGTCTCAAAAGAAAATGGAGAGAGATAGGGTCATCATTGTTTTGGCACTCATATCATGTCTCACCTGAACTCAATATATCCCCTGGACTTTTCAGTCACATGAGACAAAAAAATCTGCTCTGTTTTGTTTTGTTTTTTTTATTTCTGAACCCAGTTTGAGTTCAGGATCTGTCACTTGTAAATGAAGGAAGGAGTCAGACACAATCTCCTTGGCCCTAAGCAAGGGAAGTGAACAGTTGACCCAATGGGTCATTGCCCCCACTCAGAAAACAATTTGAAAAAACAACTTCTCTAACAACTGTGCCAATTAAGTCAATTACACAGCATTTGACCTGACAGGAGATAATGAGAGATGCCCCCAAATGACCATATTGCCTTTTCTTGCCCAAAATGTATCCTGCTGCCTCATTAATGACAGAAACTATCCCACTTCTCATTTTTCTCCTGTGAAACCACTTTCTCATTCTCTTTTACCTATGTATAAATTAAAAAGACAGCAGATTCATTGAGAAACCTCCACCTTCCCACCCCCATGTTAATACAATATCTTCTGCTTGAGATTATCTTGGATCTGTAAAATTTCATATTAATTCATGATTATCCTCAGTTTAGTGTTGACTAAAACAAAAGTCAAATAAAGGACATATTTAGTTGTCTCATCAATGTCAGATAAAACTTTGAAATATGATCTCATATTGAGTATCTCATAATTCTATATTAAAATAATTCCAGGAACATTATTGCCTTCTTGGTGAGAGGCCTGGCAATTTATTAGGAGATATGGCAGAGGACAAGGTACTGATTCCAATTTATTGCATAAATGACAAGAGTCAAAATCTACTAGTCTACTAGGGCTACTTATCTTGAATCTACAAATATACGAGGCCGCATCTATTTCTACTGCTACTATTTCTACCACTATTTATACTATTTCAAACCTCCTGCCTTAGAAAACTTGGCCTCCCAGATGTTCTAGAGTAATGAAGGGAAGACATAGGCTAATCTACCCAGAAGAACACTAAGAAACTCTTTTCAGGTCATGGTGGCCATCTACAACATGAATGTGTGAGGTATCGTCTTAAGTCTGGCTTGAAAAAGCAAACTTTTCTTCAAAGCTAACAAAGGCCTGCCCTTTCTTCTATATTACAGATCTTCTTGGGGTGCCTAGGTGGCTCAGATGGTTGAGTGTCTGCCTTCGGCCCAGGTCATGATCCCAGGGTCCTGCTTGGTGGAAAGCCTGCTTCCGCCTCCTTCTACTGCTCCCTCTGCTTGTGTTCTCTCACACTCTGTGTCAAATAAATGGATAGACTGTTAAAAAAAGATCTTCTTGTTTCTCTATTTAACACAACCCCCTCCTTTGACTATAACAACACATATCTCATAATAAATCATTGGCCCTAATTCAGAAAGTAGGCACAAGAGGGAAGGGAAAATTAAAGTTTCTTTCCAAGGGTCTTGCTGGTTTCCTTATCTTTTGAGATACACTGTAAATGTTCCAGATGGATCCATGTGTTTCCAACATCTTGACTTCATGGTGTTCCCAACACTTTGGCAACTCAAATTCCATGAATCTTACTGAATAAATGGAGGGAAAAAAAAGAATCCACCCCTTCCCATCTAAACTTTAATCACAAAAAGTATCAAGCACAAAGGAAATACAAAATACCCACAGACCTTAAAAAGCAGGGAGTGGGGGAAGGCCAGAAAGCTTCAAGCCTAGGGAACACATGAACACACAGGGCTTGAACCAGCTGTAGACTTAAGCATTTTCTGCCTCTAAAATTAAAACTCTGAGTAACCCTCTTGTTTTTTTTTTTTTAAAGATTTATTTATTTATTTGACAGAGATTACAAGTAGGCAGAGAGGCAGGCAGAGAGAGAGAGAGGAGGAAGCAGGCTCCCTGCTGAGCAGAGAGCCCGATGCGGGACTCGATCCCAGGACCCTGAGATCATGACCTGAGCCGAAGGCAGCGGCTTAACCCACTGAGCCACCCAGGCGCCCCAACCCTCTTGTTTTATTTGGGTCCTAGTCACTCACATGCAACAATTTCCCGTAGAACCTTCTTTTGACACGAGCCAAATACTATGGCATTAAAATATTTGATCTGTTTCTTATTCAGGGAAACATTATTCCTCTTTTATGGGTAAAAAAAAATTGAAGTTCAGTAAAATGACCAAGGTTATATATAGCAAGTAGAATCACACAGAACCCTGATATATTGTCTTGGATAATATATTTCCCATAAGTTTGTTCACATAGATTATCTCTATCAAAATACTATCTAGAAAAGATAAATGTTTTTGTGTTTGATCTGTAAAAAGAACCACTTGAGACTCAAAAAGAGTCAGGTAAAGATTAACAAATGATATTAACATAAAAATAGAGCTCATAGACTGGACTAAAGCCAGACAGTTGATATCATGTGGGATTTATGAAGTAAGAAAAAAATAGAAGTTTACATGAGCCATGAATTAATTGGTTAATGGGGCTGACTCTGCACACCCATATAATGGCTTTCCAGTCTTTTTAAAAATTCATTTTTTCTTGCTCTAAGGCATTATTACAAAAGTGAAAATCAATACAGTGTTATAAAGAAACAGATGTCTTGTGAACTAAATCCTAACTAGGCTTAGAGAGGAAGCAGAGGTAATTAGTTATACAATCTAAGCCTTTTTCTGTTCAATATCAGAAGCACCTGTTGCATGTTAGTAATTTACTCAGAAGAAAGATGATCACGGGCATGCTAAGTTTAAAAATAGAGATGGGTTTTTAAATAAGGTGGTGATGAATAATACTGTCTCTCAGTTTCAGTGAACATTTTACCAAAGCCAACATAAATGGCTCTGAAATAAGATGCCAGGGACCCTGGGTGTCTGGGTGGCTCAGTCGGTTAAGCATCTGTCTTCAGCTCTATCCCAAGATCCTGGGATAGAGCCCAGCATCAGGCTTCCTGCTTATTGGAGAGCTTGCTTCTCCCTTTCCCTCTGCCTGTTGCTCTGTCTGCTTGTGCTCTCTCTGTGTCTCTGTCAAATAAATAAATAAGAATCTTTTTAAAAAAATGCCAGGGACCTGAACCACCAGGTGAGCTTAATCTCTCTGTGCTTTAGTTTGTTCATCTTGTGGATGAGGATACTGGACTGGATGGCCACAGAGAGCAAATATCAACAGTAAACAAAAACATCCTCCAAAATAATATAGGAGGAAATGTAGATACATTTTCTAGCTGAAGATCTGTAATTAGACAGTAGTGTGTAGTGTGACCTATTTCAAGAAAATTCAAATACTTAACCCTCAAAACTCACAAAATGAATGAACTAGGAATTACGAGGAAATTATTCATCCCACTGTTCTTTTATTTATTTTTTTAAAGATTTATTTACTTATTTGAGAGAGAGAGCTGGGAAGGAGCAGAGGGAGAGGGACTCCTACAGACTCCCCGCTGAGCAGGGATCTCTGGCTTGTGGCTTGATCCCAGGATCCTGAGATCATGACCTGAGTTGAATGCTCAACACACGGAGCCACCTGGGCGCCCTCCACTGTTCTTTTAAATGTCAACACTTTGTAGTACAACTAAAAAAAAAAAAAAAAAAGAAAAGAAAAGAAAAAAATTTTTTGATTTATAAAAAAGATCACCTACAAAATTTTAATACCATAGCTATCACATAGAGCAAGATAGTACATATTAGTTCACAGCAATGTGGAAACTCTGGATTTTTTTTATGAAGAACATGAACATCTTTATGGAGATAAGCAATTCTCATCTGTCTAGATTAACTGAGGAATACTGCAGTCTTAAAAGTAGTGGGTATATATAATGTCTAGGCTAATGAGCCCCTGTTTTACCAAAAGTCATTGTTTGGAAATTATTATAGATTATTTTCTTTGAACATGACATTGAGGATTACATAATCATTGTGTTAACACAAATACAGTCTCAGTTACTGGAATGTCTGCATATCTGGGATGTTTCACCTTAGAGCGTCAGTAGAGTTTAATTGCCTTCCTTCATTTGATTAGTTTATCCCATACTTGCCCATTAGTAAGTGAAATAGCAATGCAGCCACTATAAGGTGAAAAATGAGGAGGTGATGTCTAACCTTATCTAGATGAACTCCTAATTAACCTTAGTTGCATTTCTTCCATGCACAATGACCACTATTGTTGATAAAAGTGTTTGCATTAGTGACTGGGTACTAAGGAAAAAGACATCTCCTTCAAGGGTGATTCCATTTAACAACCAATTAACTCGTGCTTAGCTGATAATTTCATTTTTCCAGAAGGTTACAGGTGTTTAGGATATTAAAGATCACCCTAATAATGATGATTACCGTATTTCGTAAGATGTAGATTTCTCAGGTCTAACACCTCTGAAATCAGATCTGTCTTAGAACTAATGACATCTTACAATCACTGTTAGTCAGTGGAGGCTGTGGTGTAGTTGACATTGTCTTTGAATGTATGAACTTCATTGTAATTCCTAGTGGTGTGAGAGAACAGCCCCAACCTCTTCATGTTTCAGTCAATAAACCATTTAAAGACTGAAGAGGAAGGGATGCCTGGGTGGCTCAGTCAGTTAAGTTGCTGCCTTCAGCTCAGGTCATGACCACAGGGTCCTGGGATGGAGTCCCACATCGGACTCCTTGCTCAGCAGAGAGCCTACTTCTCTCTCTCCCTCTGCCTGCCACTCTGCCTTGCTTGTGTTCTCTCTCTGTCCCTTTGTCAAAAAAATAAAAATCTTTGGAAAAAAAAAGACTGAGGAGGAAAAGGAATCCTACCTGTTGTTTAAAATCCTTCCACTGGTACCTTCTGGCAAAATTTTTTAAAAATGCCAACATCATATCTCGCACTATGGGTATATGTATACCCTATGTATAACTAATTCCAACAGCTTGGAAGAAAATGTTGGAGACAATAATGGAGAGAAGAAATGATATATTCCCATCATTCTTGATGACAGAGCATGGAAAATATGGACTTCAAAGACAGAAAGCTGAGTGATTTGGACAATTCAGGCATCTAACTTTTTCATACATCTGAAAGAGAGGTAGATGCTAATGTTTTATGTCTAAATTAGCCCAAAGAACCCTTCAACAAATACAAAATAAAAATTCAAGACAGTAAGAAAGTAATGTATCACAATTTCATTGCCATTATTTTCTGAGAGCTATATCAAATATTGGTGCATCTTAAAAATCTTAGGTTCCATGATATACCATGGGTTTCAGCTTGGATGCCACACTTATTGAATGAGTGGTGGCAGCACAGGAACAAATCTGAGAGGGACTCTTGAGACCAAAGCTGCGCTTGGTGAAGAGGAGAGTGATCAGAGGCAGAGGACATGAACAGACATTTCTGCAAAGAAGACATCCAGATGGCCAACAGACACACGAAAAAGTGCTCCATATCACTCGTCATCAGGGAAATACAAATCAAAACCCCAATGAGATATCACCTCACACCAGTCAGAATGGCTAAAATCAACAAGTCAGGAAATGACAGATGCTGGCGAGAATGCGGAGAAAGGGGAACCCTCCTACACTGTTGGTGGGAATGCAAGCTGGTGCAACCACTCTGGAAAACAGCATGGAGGTTCCTCAAAATGTTGAAAATAGAACTGCCCTATGACCCAGCAATTGCACTACTGGGTATTTACCCTAAAGATACAAACGTAGTGATCCGAAGGGGCACGTGCACCCAAATGTTTATAGCAGCAATGTCCACAATAGCCAAACTATGGAAAGAACCTACATGTCCATCAACAGATGAATGGATCAAGAAGATGTGGTATATATACACAATGGAATACTATGCAGCCATCAAAAGAAATGAAATCTTGCCATTTGCGACAACATGGATGGAACTAGAGCGTATCATGCTTAGTGAAATAAGTCAAGCAGAGAAAGACAACTATCATATGATCTCCCTGATATGAGGAAGTGGTAATGCAACATGGGGGCTTAAGTGGGTAGGAGAAGAATAAATGAAACAAGATGGGATTGGGAGGGAGACAAACCATAAGTGACTCTTAATCTCACAAAACAAACTGAGGGTTGCTGGGGGGAGGGTGGTTGGGAGAAGGGGGGTGGGGTTATGGACATTGGGGAGGGTATGTGCTTTGGTGAGTGCTGTGAAGTGTGTAAACCTGGCGATTCACAGACCTGTACCCCTGGGGATAAAAATATATGTTTATAAAAAATAAAAAATTAAAAAAAAAGAGGGGAGTGATCAGAGATGTCTGCAATGAAAGATGGGGTCCTGCCATTTTTCTTCCAGTTCAGCCTTTTCTCAAAAACAATAGTCCTCTCTTTCTTTCTTAATTTTTTTTAACTTGAAAACAAAAGTAATGGATGGTTCATGCACCTTTCTTTAAAAGGTGGGTGCAAACTGAGCTTTCAAAAAGTGCATGCAGGGACACCTAGGTGGCTCAGTGGGTTAAAGCCTCTGCCTTTGGCTCAAGTCATGATCCTAGGGTCCTGGGATCAAGCCCTGAGTCGGGCTCTCTGCTCAGTGGGGAGCCTGCTTCCTCCTCTCTCTCTGCCTGCCTTTCTGCCTACTTGTGATCTTTCTTTGTCAAATAAATAAATAAAACCTTTTTTTAAAAAGTGCATACAAAGTGGGTTTTTTCCCCTGAAAAATAAACTCGAGCTTTGTTCAAGCTCTTCAGTAATGCCCTGCATGATCTGTCCTCTGAATCTCTTCTCTCTCACACCAGCTGTCAAATAAAATATGGGTAGGATATACTTATACTAAAAATAATATACTGTTTAGCTGAAATTCAAACTTAATTGGGTGTCCTGTTATTTTATCTATGAAGCCTGGCACCCCTGCCTACCACTCACTGCCCTAATCTCTCTACCCTCATCACCTTGCTTGTCTTGGCCCCAACCCCCAAGCTCCTCAGATTTCCACACATGCTTCCCCTTCACAATCTGCCTAGCTCCTCCTCATCCTTCCACTCTCAGTTGAAGGGTCACACCTCAGAGACTACTCTGATTCTTTAATGAGAATTGGATCCTCGGTTGAAACTTCTCTTCAACACCTTTTCCTCTCCTTCATAGCACTTAGCATGATCTGTAATTACTTGCTTTATCTCTGTGATACTACGATTATTGTCTGTATTAGTTTCTTCTTGCTGCAATAACAAATTACCAAAGTTCAGAGTCTTAAAAAACCACAAATTTATTATCATGCATTTCTGATGGCTGAAAGTCTAAAACTGGTTGGTAGGGCTGCATTCCTCTTGGAGGCTCTAGGTGAGAATCATTTCCTTGTATTTCCTAGCTCTTAGAAGCTTCTTGTATTCTCCAGCATGTGGCCCCATATCACTCCTGCTTCCATCCTCACATTTCTCTGACCTTCCTGTTTCCCTCTCAGAAGGAACATTGTGGTTAGATTGGGCTCATGCAGATAATCTAGGATACTCTTTCTGCTCCAAGATCTTTTGATTTATGCACATCTGCAAAGTCCCTTTTTCCATGTGAGATGACACAGTCACAGATTCAGGGATTAAAATGTGACCATCTTTGAGGAGTCATTATCCTTCCTCCCACAACATCACACAGAGACTGTGAAAATGGACCATGTCTATCTTTTCCCACCATATCTCTGGGGACTGGCATATAATGGGCACCAGATGAATGTCAGTGAAATAAACGAATATACCTTTTATGTTTCCCTACTTTGAAGCAAATAGCAAAATCCCTCACAGTTCACCAATTCAGGGGTATGCTATTTCCAAAGGGAGGCAGACTTAATTCAGGGGTATGCTATTTCCAAAGGGAGGCAGACAGTTAAGGAATCCTGCTTGTGTTATGGCAGCCTCAGATGTGCACCCAATTTTTTTTATTTTTAAAATTTATTATTTTTTAATTAACATGTAATGTAGTATTTGTTTCACGGGCACAGCTATGTGTCTCATCAGTCTTATACAATTCACAGCAATCATCATAGCACATACCCTCCCCAATGTCCATTACCCAGTCACACCATCCCTTTCACTCCCCTCCCCTCCAGCAACCCTCAGTTTGTTTCCTGAGATTGAGTCTCTTATGGTTGTCTCCCTCTCTGGTTTCATCTTGTTTCATTTTTCCCTCCCTTCCCCTATGATCCTCTGTCTTATTTCTCAAATTCCTCATATCAGTGAGATTGTATGATAATTGTTTTTCTCTGATTGACTTATTTCACTTAGCATAATAGCCTCTAGTTCCATTCACGTCATTGCAAATGGCTAGATTTGGGGTTTCTTGATGGCTCCATAATATTTCATTGTATATATATTATATATAACACATATTCTTTATCCATTCATCAGTTAATGGACATCTAGTCTCTTTTCCATAGTTTGGCTACTGTGGACATTGCTGCAGTAAACAATGGGGTGCACGTGCCCCTTTGGCTCACTACATTTGTATCTTTAGGGTAAATATCCAGTAGTGCAATTGCTGGGTCATAGGGTAGCTCTATTCTCATGCACACAATTTTTTTTAAGTGAGCTCCACACCCACAGTGGAGCCCAACACAGGGCTTGAACTCACAACCCTGAACTCAAGATCTGAGCTGAGATCAAGAGTTGAATACTTAACTGACTAAGTCACACAGGCGCCCCTGCACCCAGTGATTCATCTCTTCTTCCTTCATCTCTTCTTCCATCACAGAAGCATCAGATGCATTGAGACTTTTCTGTCCATCTTTAAACGATTAACTCTTAGCTTCTAGGACCCCATAGTCGTCTTGATTTCCCCCTTCTTCTCCATCCTTCCTAGTTTGCTTTCCTGGTATGGCTTCTTCACTCAACCATTCATGATGGAGCACCTGAGGCCTCAGTGCAGGCTCCTTCTCCTCTCTGACCATGCTCAGTCCCCTACATGATCTTATCCAGGCCCGTGGCTTTAATTTTTCTACCATGGATGGCTCCAAAATCACAGATCCTGCTCTCTACGTGGTACCCTTACCTGAACGTCTAATATTATCCTAACTTAAAGTATCCCAAACAGAACATTTTATTCCTGTTGCTCCCAAACACAGTTCTCCCCTCAGAGTCCACCTCACAACAAAGAGCATCACCATCCAACCACTTAATGTTCTTCTTGCAACATCTAATTCATTAGGAGGCTCTGTTGATTCTGTCCAAAATATACCTCACATACGTCCACTTCCCTACATTTCTGTGCCTGTCACTCTAATCCATACATTCAGCATGTCTAGCGTGGTCCATAGTAATCTGCCAACAATCTCTCTGCTTCCAGCCCTCCTTCCCCCTATACTATGCTCTCTACAAAGTGGCTAGAGTTCAGTCTTCTAAAAATTTCAGTCAGATCATGCCATTACTTTCTAAAATCCTTCTATAGCTTCCCTGCACTTAAAGGCAGACTTGGTTTTTGTTTTGTTGTTATTGTTGTTGTTGTTTTTTGGCTTCCAAAGCCTTCCAAGACTAGACCCCTACCTGCCCTCCAGCCCTATCTCATGGCACTCCTTTCACTCACTGGTCCCTGTATGTTCTCATACTGGCCAAGCTTATTTATGTCAGTGTCTTAGCCTACACTGTTCCCCGTATCTGGAACTCTTCCCCAGCAACTTGCATGGCTGGTAACTTACCTTCCCTTAGGTCTCAAACCAAATATAACTTCCTTAGAGGTGGTTCCCTAAAGCTTGTATCTAAGTAGATACCCTCTTCATCACATACCATTCATTATCTTATCAATTTCCCTCAGGCACATAACACAATCTGAAATCATCTTCTTCATTTATGCATTTACTTATCCCTCCCGTTAGGGTATAAACTCTTGTCACTCCTATTTACAACTAAATCATGACCTAACATATAGTAGGTGCTCAAAAAATGTCAGCTGACTGACTTAATAAATGACAAATAGTTTAATAAGACTAAATAAACTAGAGCTTGCCAAATACATCAATATCAGACTTATACTTTTACAATTGCTTATTGGAGAGTCTCCAGTGGGGCATTCTGAGAAATGAGTCATCCTGGGGGTGAACAGGAATGAGTCATCCTGGGTGTGCTGAACTACCTGCAACCCCCTGAAACCCAGCCAGTGTACCCAGCCAGCACTGGTATCTGAGGGCACCCCCTTTCTCTGCAGTGCTGTGACAGATGTGGGACATCAGCAACTGCAGATACTAAGAGCTGTCTCCAAAGAAGTACCTCTGAGTACTACCTGCACCATGCACGCCCCAAGAAGAACCAGGATGGCCCTTGGAGCATGAAGAAAGAAGCACTCCTCCTCATGGTCAAAGGAAGGGACATACAGGCACCAGCTGTGGCCAGACCAGCCATTTAAGCTCCATGGCAGTGGCTTGGGAAAATGTCTCTGTACATGAGTGTGAGCCGAGAGCCCTATTTACCTAAAGTTTTGTCGTTCTGAGATATCAGGCTCAAGGGGGCTAGAGGGACCAGAGAGAGCTTCATTTTCCTCCTCTGGTCAAGAAAAAGTGCTGTCAAGTGGGACCCTAGCTGGGCAGAGCAGGACGCAAGAACTGCACAACAACAGCCAGAGAACAGGTTTCTTATTTATTTCTTATTTCCTGGAGGAAATAATAAACCAGATCAACACACTAGGCTGCATAAGCATACTAGGTTCCTAGAGGACCCTCAGGAAGGAAGCTCTAAGACATAAGAAAGACATTCAGGCCACAAGCAGGATGGGGTCTCCAAGTCTCCACAGAGCTCTGTGGAATTTTTATTTTAATGGCTACCAGTGCACTAGAGATAAGAAATAATGATAAAACCATGGACAGGCATTGGGGTGCTCTGACCTTGTTTCCTCAGAAACCTTTCAGCCAGTTACTTGCTCTTGGTAACTAAAAACCACCCATGATGTGTCCTCATTCCTTCCCAGGAGGAATCCAAAAATCAACGTGTTTGGAGCACATTTTTTTCTCTCATTTAGATCCGTGGTTCTTAACAGGAATGATTTTGCCTGTCAGGACATTTCATCAAGTTTCGAGATGTTTCAGTTGTCATGACTTGGGGAACAGGTTGTTACTGGCACCTGGTGGGTAGAGGCCAGGGTGTTGCTAAGCATCCTACAACACACAGGACAGTAGCCCTCCACAACAAATAATTATCCTGCACAAAATGTCAATTTTTTAGTGCATTCTGAAAGTGAGAGTCCTGATTTACACTAAAATGTGCTCAAATTTCTTCTCTGCTGTGGCTCTGTAATTATGAGAAGAGGGGAAATGATTTGTGATATTGAACCAAAGCTGACAGTTCATCTTGCAAACAATTCTAATCCAGGGCAGTTTAACCAAGCACTAATTTCCTTTTTTATTTAGTGCTGATGCCACCTCATGGAAGATTCTGCCTGAGTGTTTTCTCCAAGCATTTTCCCCTCCATTGAGTAACCACTTAAAATGGCAGGCAACCCCTTCAGACTGTTAGAAGCATATTCCCTCAATATATTAAAAAACCTCAAGTACATATTCCTTTGGAAGTTCAATATCACACAAGTCACAAGGCCATTTACAAGGATTACTTTCAAAGGCCTTTCATGGTTACTATTAAATAAATTATATGTTCAGTGTACTGGAGCTTTAGAGAAGAGATAAAAGCAGAATCCCTGCCCTGGAGTGCTTGCAATGCCCTGTGGGGCCCAATAAAATAAGGCATGAAAGAGGACTTCAGTGTGACGAGAAGAGTCAGGTCTCACTGGGCGGAAAATTCACAAGGGAAACAATTTCAAAGAGAGGACACAGTGAAACCAAGGCTATTCCCTCTGCTAAAGAACTGAGCGAATGGAAGGCTGCTGGGGCTTCATTATCACTCACTTATACCAGAGGTTAATGCAGAAAGAATCAGTGGTGGGCAGGAAGGGAGTTTCCCAGGGACCATCCCTCAAGCTGTTGGCTCAGTGTCCTACTCTATAGTGATAGTAGTAGTTCAGCTCTGGGCCTTTGGTTTCTGTTCTTGTCGTTGTTTGTTTTTGAGAGAAAAAGAGAGAGGATGCGCACAGGCACTAGTAGGGAGGGGAGAGGGAGAGAGGGAATATATAAGCAGGGTCCACGCCCAGCGTAGAGCCTGACATGGGGGTCTATCTCACCCTGAGATCATGACCTGAGCTGAAATCAAGAGTCAGACGCTTAATCGACTGAGCTATCCAGGTGCTCCATAAGTTCTGGGTCTTTGATTCTCTTTCCAGCCCCACAAATACAGATATCAGAGAAAATTCTGGGAACCCAAAGGTATTTCGCTTCCTGTCTGCTTCCTAATCAAGACCATAATTATATTCTGAAAATGTGGCCCTGGAATAGTATAAGCCAAGAAGCAGGTGGTGCTTCCCGCCATGTGCAGAAGAGAGGCCCTCAAGGGATAGCCACCTTATCTGGTCCCAGGGCACCCTGTGCTGGTGTGTTAGTTAGCAAGAGCTACTATGACAAAGCAACACAAACTAAGTTTTTTAAACCACAGAAACTTATTATCTTATATTTCTGGAGGCCAGAAGTCTGAAATCAAGGGTGGCAACAGAATTGGTTCCTCCCGAGCCCAGTGAGAAAGAATCTGTTCCCTACTTCTCCCTTAGCTTCTGGTGCTTCACTGGCAATCTTTGACATTCTTTGGCTTGTAGAAATGCCACCCTATCTCTGCCCTCATCTTCACATAGCGTTCTCTGTGTGTGTGTGTGTCTATATCCAAATTACCCCTTTTCATAAGGACACCATAATGGATTAGGAGCCCACCCTACTCCAGTAATCTTAACTAATGATATCTTAACTAATGATATCTTAACTAATTATGCCTGTAATAACCCTACTTCCAAATATGGTCATGTTCTGAGGAACTGGGGATTAGGATTTCAACATTAAAATAGTTGACAGATAAAATTCAACCTATAACAGAAGCTGGAAAGGAGGGAAGACTTCTGAGCTCTCAGCATTCCAGATTATTTTAAGGTCTGTGGATGATGCCACAATGCTTCCAAACCAGATGATATATGAAGCTCTTGTCACAGCTCTTGATTCTATATTCCATGGTGGCCCCTATGCTAAGTCAATGGCAGCCATGATTCATCAGAGCTTAGCTGGAGCCATTCAGGCCATGTCTCTCTCCACTGGCTAGAGTCACCTTGTCAATTCAGCATGTTCCTTAGTGTGTATCTAGAGTTGACACAACCACCACCATTCTCTCTTCCTTTAAAAAAATGACAAATTATGAATAATACCATTCTATAATTGCATGTTATTCAACAGTAGTTGAACACCTGCTCTTTTTGGGGATGAGGGCACTCTGCCAGAGCTGTGGAGAAACAGAAGACGGACAGGTGTCTGTCTCGATCAAGACTACTGCGGGCCAGACTGCTGAAAAATAAAGCATCAACACATCAGTGTATTTTTATAGCCAGGTGATCTAAGGACCTAAATTAGGGCTTCAGAATCCAGGACTATTTTGAAACCCCCAGTAGTGAGGAAGGGTGGGTATTTAGGGCTGCAGCAGAGTGTGTGTGATAATCATTCTAGAGGTTGCAATTCACAGATGGCGCCCACAAATAGCTTGCATCATGCACAGTCATGCTCTATGGCTTTACGCTTACCATCTTTTCTTCCCTTTCTCAGCTTTGTGCTACCATCCCATCCAAAGCTTTGCTGTGGACTGAATGCTACAGACATTGCTAGAGACTGAATATTTACCCTAAATTCATGTGCTGAAACCTAATCCCCAGTGTGATGGTGCTTGAAGACAGGGCCTTTGGTAGGTGATTAGGTCATGAGGGTGGAGCCCTTATGAATGAGATTAGTGCCCTCATGAGAAAGATCCCAGACTGCTCCCTTGCCCCTTCCACCATGTGAGAACACATGGAGAATGCAGCCACCTGTGTACTTGGATGTGGGCTCTCACCAGACACCCAATCTGCTAATGCCTTGATCTTGGACTCCCCAGCCTCCAAACCTGTGAGAAATAAATTTCTGGTTATACGTCTCTGGTGTTTTGTAATGGAAGCCTGAATGGGCGAGGACAGCTGTATTCCTGCCAGTGCCCACATCACTAGCTTCCATGACACTTTCTTGGGTTTTGTTGCCAACACCTATAGACTGGCACTCTACACCAACTTTCACCTCATGCTTGAGTGTCACACACAACCAGTTCTCAACAGTGTCATGCCTCATTCGTCACCCGTTCTAAACTGCCAATGTTTGGAAACAATCATTTCATAGATTAGTGTGGTTAGCCCTTAGTGTCACTCCTCCCATTCATTTATATCCTAACGCTTATGATCACCTAATCCCATAATCCCTGAGGAAGAAAGGAAGAGGGGACACTCCTCACTGCTGCCAGGATCATATTCCTAAGGTGCAGGGCTGATCCTGTCATTCTCTCATTTGAGAGTTTTCAAGGGTTTTCCTTGTGTCCAGAATGAATGCTGCATGTGATAGCACAGGCGGTCCCACAATTTGCCCCATCTTTTCCCAACCCGCATTCCCAGCCTCATCTACTACTTTCCCTTCACATCCTGCATTCTAGCCAAACTGGACTGCTCATTTCATTTCAACATTCTATCTTACTTCCCATTGCTGTGCCTTCATTTTTACTGTTCTGCTTGATATTGCCTGCCCTAGTCATATATGCCAAATCCTACCCAGTTTCCCCAATTAGAATCTATCCTTCTCCCACTCTGTGTTTCCATGACATCGTTAGTATGAATGATCGAGCACAATTATCACATTCCGTTGTGAGTTCACTCATAATTGTGCATCTTGTCTTAGCTATGAGATACTGTGCTCTTGTAAGGGATACGCATGCCTGTTCCCTCAGAGCAGCGAGCACAGAGACTTACACATGGCAGGCGCTTAGTCAAGATTCAATCTCTACTAGACACCAAAGCTGCCAATGAATCAGGAATCACTTGTTTGTGCATCCTCTGGGTCTTTGACTCAAATGGCTTTTTTTTTTTTCTTTCCTTGATTCTCTTTGTCCAAGTCTTTTCCATAGGAATTCATTTACAAGTGTATATTTCCCCCTTCATCTTTCCTCCTTTTGGGCGGATGGAGGAGGATGGAGCAAGAGATTCCCACCACAGTTTCTTTGTCCTTTCCTGGGATTTGATCAGGTTAGGATATTGTCTTTGTTAGAAAGCACTGAGCATGACTTTCTACCACCGACCCTTCCGACACAACAGTGTAGGCTTTAAGAACGAACTGAGGAGCTCTCATGCTATGAGTCTGTTTGTACTTTCATGAACTTTCTATATTAATAACACACTGCCATTGGTGATTTTGGGGTGGGGGGTTGGTGTGACATTTTACCCTACCGCCTGAGGTTAATGGTTGCTAGAAAGGCCATCCCAATATCATGCATGCATCATTTCCCCAAAACGACAGGATTTGTGCTGGTCCTTGCTTTTCTCCACTGTACAACAAACAGCATTTCACGTGAGATTCTGTGCGGCTGCAGAAAGTTCCCATGACCAGTGGGGGCTGGATAGTTCTCTACACCCACTGCCCCGACTCAGAAATCAGGCCCTGACCGTGACTGTTAGCATAATAATATTGATGGATAATTCATTATTCTGGGGGAATTCAAGGTTTTTAAGCATCCTAACATAATTCAATAAAGAAACGTAAGGTGAGAGCAGTACCAAAAAAGAAAGGTTTCAGGTGTGTTTGCCACTAATTTGACTATACACAGCACGTAAGTATGAGCCCAGGTAAGTTACCATGTCCCTGGGGATGTTACTTAACCTCTGTGTGTTTCAATCACTATACCTATTCACAAAGCTTTTTTGAGAATCAAACAAGAACACATATAAAACTTGTCAGTAGTCTGCCTGACACATAGTGAGTGCTCAAGGAGAAGTAGCCATTATTATTATTATTATTATTTTTGCTGCTTGCCAAGAAAATTTTATTACTAAAAAAACATTTTCTATTCTTTGTATTTCTCTTTTTAATCATTTTTATTAACATATAAGGTATTATTTGCCCCAGGGGTACAGGTCTGTGAATCATCAGTCTTACACATTTCACAGCACTCGCCATAGCCCATACCCTCCCCAATGTCCATCAGCCAGCCACCCTATCCCTACCCCACCCCCAGCAACTCTTAGTTTGTTTTTCGAGATTAAGAGTCTCTTATGGTTTATCTCCCTCCCAATCCCATCTTGTTCCATTTTTTCCTTCCCTAAACCCCAGAGTCCCCTGCCCTGCCTCTCAAATTCCTCATATCAGAGAGATCATATGATAATTGTCTTTCTCTGATTGATTTATTTCGAGAAGTAAAAACTCAGGCAAGTTGCTTTTCTGCTTGGTGACTATTCTTCCCTCTTCAAGACAGAGATCATAGTTATCTTTTAGTGTCATCTGATAAGAGTGTTTTATAAATTAATACCCACTAAATGCACTGAGGGTCTCGGATGAAAGCCTCTCTATGAAGGGAGAAATTTATACTATTTTTCAGAGAAGCAGTTAGCTGTGATTTAATATGAAATATTTGTTCTCCTAATACTTTATTAATAAAACTGACGCCACATATGTAAGCTTTCTAAATGTTCCAATTCATTACTTTAAGTGCCTCTTTATCAAATGGAAACATCTGTGTTGAAACAACTTTGATTCTGCGCTTCTCCCAGTGACAGTGGCATTTGTCAGGGCTACAATAAATTTCTTTACATGTTTGCTTATATTTGAGATGTTCAACAATTAATTAGAGAGGGAAGAAGTTCCTTTTGTAAAAATAAAATAGCAGATAGGGAAAGAGGAACGGTTATTTGTCAGGTTCCAAGGGACTTTCTGACATTTTGTTCTATTTCTTTTTTAGTTTAAGGGAAAATCACTGATTCTTTTTTAAAAAATTTTTTTTATTATATTATGTTAGTCACCATACAGTACATCATTAGTTTTTGATGTAGTGCTCCATGACTCATTGTTTGTGTATAACATGTGCTCCATGCAATACGTGCTCTCCTCAATACTCATCACTGGGCTCACCCATCCTCTTAGCCCCCTCCTCTAAAACCCCCAGTTTTTCCCGGGAGTTCATAGCCTCTCATGGTTCATCTCTTCCTCTGATTCCCCCTCTTTCATTTTTCCCTTCCTTCTCCTAATACCTTCTATGCTATACCTTATGTTACACAGATAACTGAAACCATATGATAATTGTCTTTCCCTAAAATCACTGATTCTTAATTTGAATGTCATTCCCTAAACTGAGATGCAGTTCAAAGCCAGATATTGTTCTGGCCGCCAAGGTTGTTCAGAGAAACACTAAGGGTCATGAATAGGCAAAGCTCGTAAATATGGATGCCACCTGCCTTGCTACCCCAGCCCCAGATGTGAAGCAGACAGGAAAACAAACCCTAAAAGAGAGACTGGCACACAGGAAGCACTCAATATACATTTCTACTAAATAAATAAGCTCATTTCTACACTTCCAGGGCTTGTGTTCATGAGCAAGAAAGCAGTCCCATGGTGTGGGAGAGAGCGATCTCCCAGGCCCATGAAGAAGAGTACTTTCTCACCGTCACAGGCTCACCAGGCATCATTCTTGTGTATTCCTTGTGCCTACTGGGTCATGCTGTCAAGCTCTAGAGTTTTCCCGATCTACTTCATTACACTATTTTACCAGCCCAACCTAGAGGAGACAGACATAGGACCCAACACTACTGACTTTTTGGTTCTACCCCCACCTTTTATGGGCCTCTTAATATGATCTTGGCAATGCAATGATTTTAAGCCAGTAATAACTACAGTGATAATAAATGAAGAAGGACAATCTGATACTATTGATAATAGAGGTCAACTTCCTAAAGGATTTGAAGTAGAACTCAAAGTGGTGGCCACTCTGTGAAGGAAAATGAGGGCTATAGATTGAGAGGTGAGTGTGCTCTTGATGGAAGCTAGTAAGTGCCCTAAACTCTAAGGCAGAGGACCTCCAACTTCACTGAGCATCACAATGCGCAGGGAGCCTTGTTAAAACAATTTGCTTGGCCCAGTTCTCAAAGCTCCTGACTTAGTATGTCTGGAATAGTCTGTAAAATCTGCATTTTAACAAATTCCCAGGGAATACTGGCCACCCTTTGAGAACCACTTCCCTGCAGTGTAGGTTGGGGATTACAAACTCAGGGGTGTTCAACAGCCAGACAGGAACATGAAAACTGAGCGTAACATCAAGGAGTGGCGAGGCCTGTGGTAGGCTGCGAAGATTATTCAGGATAGAAAAGCCACTCAGACCCAAAGCATTACTATAATCACAGTGCAGGAAGGCAGACATCTGAGAGCCTGGCCCTCCAACACCTCGAAACCTATGCTTGCTGAGTGAAATAAGACAAGCAGAGAGAGTCAATTATCATATGGTTTCACTTACTTGTGGAGCACAAGGAATAACATGGAGGACATTAGGAGAAGGAAAGGAAAAGTGAATTGGGGGAAATTGGAGGGGGAGATGAACCATGAGAGACTGTGGATTCTGAGAAACAAACTGAGGGTTTGGGAGGGGAGGAGGGTGGAGGGATAGGTGAGCCTGGTGGTGGGGATTAAGGAGGGCACTGCGTGTGTTGTATAAACAATGAATCTTGGAACACTGAAAAAATAAAATTATATTCTTAAAAAAGCCATAGGAATTAATACCATAATCATAGTTCTATAACTTGGATTGTGCCTCTTCTTTCCCTAGTCCTTTGTCAGAGAAGTTACAGATCATTCATAATCATGGCACCATATGAAGTCATGCCCACTGGAAATGAGTAGACGTTGCCCCCTGGGACATGTTGGGATTAAAGCATCTCCTATGAGTCAGCAAGGCAGGTTACATATTGTGCATTTTCCCCTCCAGACTTACTCTCCATCCTCTCTTAGGATGTGCTCCCAGAGGCAGTGCTCCCAGAAGCTAATGGCTGTGGACTGATGGAACTGGACTTCCTTGCTTTCCAGTTCTTGGCTGGAATGGCCAATGTGAAGCATTCACAAGAGAAAGAGACTGGAGGCAGGAAGGGGAAAGTCACCCACCCTTTGTCGGTGGTGCTGCTCCTCTAAGATCACAACTCCCATTAGATGGCCCTCTCCTAGAATTCCAGATACTTCCTCTACGAAGCCTCTCCTTTCCCTGGTCGCTTCATGTCTAAGGATGCAAACAGCTCCCTGCTTCCCCAGTCTTTGCTGGTCTCCCTCAACCCTGACAAAGCCCTTGTAACTAGTCCCTTCATTGTATTCCATTCACTCACCCCTTGTGAGTGTCATAGGTTCCCCACCTAGACCCTGATTTAGTTTTACTGGAAAAAAATGTGGATTATTCCTCATTAGTATCAAAATTATATAAGACAATTTAGCAGCCACAAAGCAAACAGCAGAACAGGGATCACCTGTCCTTTGGTAAAACCAACCACTAAATGCTACCCAATTATGGAACTCGCATTATTTTCAAGTACCAATCAGCATTCTACTCCTGGAGCCCAAGTTCAGGTTGTTCCCGGGAAGACCAGATAAGCACAAAATCAGCTTTACACAGAGGGAGCCTGCTGCCAAAGCTTCAGGATTTTTGTCGTTATCATGGGTCTCGAGGCTCATCAGCCTCTGAAAGGAGTGTTGGGAGCCCTGGACAAAGAGACTGTCTGTTACCATGTGGGGACCCGAGAAACAGGACACACTTGCACACATCTGACATCACGACACCACTGTTCACATTTCTTCAGTCTGCAACACATTTGGGACAAGCATCAACTGTTTAGTTCTGCGGGATTTGGGCAATGGAAAACATCACAGGTAACTAAAAACAGAGCTTGATGATCTCCATAAATGGGTCAGCTGGTGAAATCAGGCTGCCAGGGTCTTGTTGAGAGTGACAGATCAGATCACTTCCCAAACCATCCTGGGCCGTGAGACAAAGCCACAAGTGAGATGTGGTGGAGTGGCAGCTCACAGCACGGCCCAGTCCATAGGCATGGTACCTGGTGTTTTCATTTTCTTCATCTGTTTGCCACCAGGTAATATTTGGAGGATTGCATATAAATATTTGGCTTTCAGAGAGGGAGACAAATCATGAGAGACTCCAGACTCTGGGAAGCAAACTGAGCGTTACCGAAGGGAGGATGGTAGATGGGGGGTTGGGGGTGGGGAGGGGGGGGGGGGAGTAGGGTAATTAGTTGTTATTGAAAAAAATGTTCTTGTAGCAGTTTGATGCCACTTGATAAACCTTGATGGAAATACTAATGGCTATAAATTAATAAGAGGATAAGAAAGTTTCTATATGGCCTAACACCTAGAAAGGCACTAATAATCAAGTATCTGTGGATGTCAAGGCAGTCACTAGAGAGAGATGTACAGAGAACACACATTTAGGTCAGTCTACAGCTCATCAAGCACATTGCTCCTGAGTTCATAATTGCTAAGGAATGACTGTGTCCAAGGGCATTATCTTCTCTTTTGTCACAGGAATGGTGGGAGGCATCCACTTAACAGGTAGCATGGGGGGTGGGAAGCTGGTCAGCCCAGCTCTTGTCACAGTTTGGTCATACCAGACTCATAATGAAAACCAAGCCTTCCCCCCATGCGTGGCAAAAAAATTTATAGCCACTAGGAAGATTCTTCTATGAAAACCAGGCTTTTTGAGCTTCAGGCCTGTCCCATTGACTAGAAGACACTAGGCCATAGTGACAGATAAGGCTTCAGGTTTGAAAACAGAGCCTAACCTGTAGTGAGAGTAAAAAGTGACATTGGGCTTGTCTTCCCTAGGCTTGTCAAGAAGGTGAGCAGACAGGGACCATGGGCCTCCCTTACCGCCGAGGGCTAATTTAATGACATGTTTCCACTTCGTGTGGGGCCAAACCATTCTAGAGATTTTCTTTCATCTTCTGCTTCTCTCCTCTTTGTCATCCTCACACTTTCAAACAGACACACACACACACACACACACACACACACACACACACATACACACAGCCCACCTTACAGATGGAGAACAAAAGGGTTTACAGGGAAAAAGACACCTGCCAGAGTGGAAAACACTCCATTCCTCAACTCAGGTCTTCCAATCAGTCCACCCAGACTCTTACCAAAGTCTGGCTAACATGCACCACAATTCAAATTTTAAATAGTAATAACAATAGCTAACATTTACTGCACTAAGCATGTAACTATGGGCCAGGTAGATGTATATCATTTTATTTAGAACTCAACTTCTTCCTCTTCCTCCCCCTGCTTCTTTTCCTTTTGAGTTTTCATTTAAATGCTAGTTAGTTAACCTACAGAGTAATATTCATTCCAGTTGTACAATATGGTGCATCACCACTTACATGTAATACCTGGTGCTCATCCTAACAAGCACCCTCTTTAATCTCCATCACCTCTTTAACCGTCCCTCTGCCCACCTCCCCTGCAGCAACCCTCAGTTTGTTCCCTATAGTTAAGAGTCTCTTTCTTAGTATGCCTCTCTCTCTCTTTTCCCCTAGGTACATCTGTTTTGTTTCTTAAACTCCACATATGAGTGAAATCATATGGTATTTGTCTTTCTCTGACTTATTTTGCTTGCCATTATACTTCTGTAGCTCCATCTCTGTCCCTGCAAATGGCAAGAGTTCATTCTTTTTGACAGCTGAGCAATATTCCATTGCATATATATATATCACATCTTCTTTACCCATTCATCAGTCAATGGACATTTGGGCTCTCTCCATAGTTTGGCTATTGTAGATAAAGCTGCTTTAAACATGGAGGTGCATGCATCCCTTTGAATCAGTGTTTTTGACTCCTTTAGGTAAATGCCTAGTAGTGTGATGGTTGGATCATACAGTACGTCAATTTTTAACTCTGTGAGGAACCTCCATGCTGTTTTCCAGAGTGGTTGTACCAGTTTGCATTCCCACCAACAGTGTAAGAAGGTTCCAGATCTCTGCATCTTCACCAACATCTGTTGTTTCCTGTGTTGTTAATTTTAGCCATTCTGACAGGTATGAGGTGATATCTCATTGTAGTTTTGATTTGTATTTCCCTGAAGATGAGTGATGTTGAGCATCTTTTCATGTGTCTGTTAGACCTCTTCTTTTCATTCTCTTGACAAACCCATGAGGCAAGCACCATTCTATCTCAATTTTAAGGTTGAGGAAACTGAAGCTCAGGAATGCTCAAGGTCATCCCAATAGTAAGTGGCACAGCCAGGATTCAAAATTAATTTCTCTGATCCCAGAATCTGAGTAAATATATTACAGGGAATATACTAAACTGGTTTCCTCGGATATTGTCATGGAAAAGTCCTTTATTGTATGTACAGACCAAAAGGAAGGCACAAAGAGGTTAACAGTTTCCTCAACATCACAGTCTCTACATGAGTAAGTGTGAACAGAGACCCAGAACTTGCACTGGAGTATTCCCAGGGTTCTAAATAAGCAAATTCTGCCCAGTTTTGTTTTCCTCATTCAGCACAATATCATGCAAGCATCACTTTAGGTAAGATTACAAATCAATGACCTTTGGGCTTGCAGGGCATGAGGGCAGCCTTCAGACTCTTGCCAACAAAGAACCGGGGGCCTCAGTCCCACAACCAACAAGGGAAGGAATTCTGCCAGCAACCTGAATGAGCTGGGAATGCCACTTGGTTGACACCTTGATTGCAGCATTGGCAGGCACTGAGCAGAGGACCTAGTTAAGCCACGACCACACTCCTGACTGACACAAACTGTGAGATGGTAAATGTATCTTAATTGTAGCAATGGAATTTGTAGTAATTTATTACACAGCAATAAAAATAACTGATAAACAATGAAACAGGGATGATGGCTCCCCCCAAAAAAATGCATGCCTAATTTTTTTTTTTCCAGCTGAGAGCAATCACTTGGAGAAACCGGAAGCAGGCAAGAAAGCTATCAAAGCAGTTTTTAAGAGCTTCATTCAGGGGATCTAGTATGTGTGTGGCACTCAGCTTAGTGGAGGTGGGGCTTCCTAGAGGATTCACCGGTTCCCCAACCCTGCCCCCAGGGAGACAGAGATTCCAAACTAGGAATTGTGATACATAACTTTCTAGAAGATCAGGGTCCTTGGAAAGCTCTGGGGCTAGAACCTGAGCTATGGGAAGAAGGCAGGAGGAAGGCTGGGCAAGAGCATCAGGTAGGGGTAACTTCTGATTTAGATCTTCCAGGAAGAGGATTGACAGCACTTTACAAAACAGTTTACTGTTACGCTGGGGAAATAAATAGGCCTAGTTCTACTTTTCCTTGGTAAGAAGAACAAGCAGATGTAGGGAAACTCTATGAAGCCTTCTTTGACTTCTGTTGATTCATATTTAATATATTCTAATGCCAGAAAGATCAAAAAGCTACAGAAGGTGTAGTAGACGTTGGCTACTGCTGGCGACCCACTCATTCCTCTTATTGGCTCTGTGTTTCCATCCTGCAGGACCTGTGACTTCTGAGGTTTGTCCCTGAGCATTGGAACTACCTCACCCATGCAGAGAGCTACGAGTGCCTGGGCCTACAGCCACTTCTACCCTAGTGCTCCCAGCCAGCAGCCAATGACATGATGGACCAGTGAGCAAGTATGACAGCCCAGCTTCTTTTCCATGAAGCAGGACAAACCCTAGAATAGTTAATACTCCAAACCTCCCAAGAGAATCAGACATCACTTAAAACCACATCCTTTCTTGGTTTCTTCTCCATTCCCTAATCTGCTCCCCTTGCTGGGGATGTTCCTTCTGGGAGCATTTCCTTAATAAATCTCTTATACTCAAATCCTTAGCTCAGGGCCTGCCTTAAGGAGAACTCAAATTAAGAGAAAAGAGAAATAGAAACATCCCATGACTCTAGACATGTGGTGTTTGGCTGCATTTTGGAGCTCATTGATCTACATTGCACAGAGAATATATCTAGAACATTGTCTAAAGTGAGGTGAGTCACAACATCGTGTCTATCCCCCAAGGTCATGCACTTCTTCCTAAGTGCTCCATTATCTGATGCCCTCTCCTAAGGTCCAACACTTCTTTTCACCACCTTGCAACTGCTGCCAAGCTCACCCAAGCCACCATGGACAAAGATCCTGCAAATGATCTACCTGACCTGGACAGGGGACAATGCGGCCAAATGACACCCACCTTTAAAAGTGAAAAAAAAATTTAATAAGGCAAAAAATCAAGAATTTTAAGTGATCTCAAGAAAAAAACTATAACAAGAACAGTGACCTTAGCTCCTTCTAACCCAAAACTTGTGCCATGACAACATACATACTCTCTCAAATGGTTTATTATGGAGGAAAAATTCAGGTCTCTGGAAATTTCCCCTACTAAGTACACAAAGATATTCTATTGGCCTCTGTGAAACACGTGAAATCAGGACAATGTTAACACTGTGAATATATAATAGTAAGATAACTCTTCTAAAAAGTGACACCCTTCCCTGTATCATATATCACTTTCATTTATGCTTAAAATCTACTTAAGAGAACTTTGCCATATGGCTTTTTAGAGTTGGAAACCAAGGAGAAAAAAATAAATGAATAACATATGTTCTTACTTGGATCCTTATCCAGCATGGTAAGGAATATCTAGAAGGTAAGTTTTACTCTTCTCACTTAAATTTGAAACAACATAGTTGTGTTGGGACTGAAAAGTAGGCCACCAGCAAAGGCTGGATCCCTTCATATGAAAATGAAGACTTTTAACCACACCTCCCCTCCCACCAAGTAGTTTTCACAATTTCACAGAGCTATTTTAAAATTGTCTTTAAGGAAAACAGAAATTAAAATTTCCCTAAAACAATCCTTTAAGGAAAGGCAACAAAGTATTTTAAATTTGAGTCAGCAATCTATTGCATGAACACTGTTTCATCCTCATATACTACTTTAAATATTTCATTTTGTTTAGTAAGACAAACAACTTCAGAAACATGAACAAGAGCACTGGGGAGAGTTAGAGGATAATAGTGATAGCCAAATAAAAGAGGAGTGAAGTTCAATGTGTCCGCAATGAAACAAAGCATAGCGTGCTCCCAGTGTGAGGAGTGGTGATGAGCACAGTTTATGGAACTGGGAAGTTGTAAGTTTTACCTCCAGTTATGGAGCTGAGTGACTTTGTGTGGGTTACCTCATCTCAGTGAGCCTCATTTTCTGGATCTGTAACACAGGGCTAATAATACTTTTCATGGGGTCAGGGTGGGGATTAAAGGTGATGTGTGTATGTAACAAGACAGAGAAATATTTATTGATCAGGATTCCAAGACATCCGAGGAAGGCAGACTGGTCTGATAAGTCTGTCTCCCTACTCCACCCTCATTTTCAAGAGGAATAGTTGAAGGGCTAGGTACTTCTCAAAGAAATGTCTACTATGAGGAGGGCCCAAAGTAAAGAATGAAGGCTGGGCATGGTTGGGGGGAGCATTAGAAACACTTTTTGAGGAAAACATAGGAAACTATTTCCATGGCTTAGAGTCGTCAAGGTTTCTTAAAGAGGTCACAGAAAACAATAGCCATAAATAAAAAATTAGATATTAGACTTCATCAAAAGTAAGAACTTCTGCTCATTAAAGGATACTCTTAAGAACATTAGTAGGCAAGCCATAGATTGAGAGAAACATATCCCACAAATGACTGATATCAGTGAAGCAATAAATGGCTCAGTAAACAACCCCCCAAAATGAGCAAAAAATTTGGATGCTTTATAAAAGAAGATCTATACATGACCAACTAACCCACATACATGTAGTCAACATCACCAGTAATTAGAGAAATGTAAATTAAAACACAGGAACACACCACTCAACAACCACCAGAATAACCGAAAAGACTGGCAACTCCAAATGTTGACAATAATACAGACATTGGACCTCATACATATTGGGATGATATAAAATGACACAATCCTTTTGGAAAAAGTTTCGACAGTTTTCAAAATAAAACTAAACAGATGCCTGCCTTATGACCTAGCAATTTTACTTTATGGTATATACCAAAATGGAAACATTTATTTCTAAAAAGACTTGTACAAAAATTTTCATAGCACTTTTACTCATTATAGCTGAAAAACCTGGGCATAGTCCAGGAGAATGGAGAAATAAACCACAGAACAACAAATACTACTGAGAATAAAAGGCAAAAGAATTATTGATAAAGGCAACAATGTAGGTGAAGCTCAAAAACATGCTGCGACAAAGAAGCTCGACCACACACTCACTGTATATTAAGAACTGTGAAGGGTTGGAGACTTTACCCTATTAGAAAGCCAACCTGTTAGCCTGCCATTTTTTCATGGATGCTGGTAGGAGACATAGAGCTCCTGGGTCAGTGACAAATGACTATAGTACTCGCAGCTATAGCGACAGCCAGAGCATCAGCATTTTCCGGCATAGGTTCCCAAACCCCATTCCCTCAAGATGACATGAGGAACCAGGGGACAGTTGCACACACAGTGGGGACCCTGAACTTGGCAAAGCTGTATTCTTTATAGTGGGCAGTGAATATGACTGCTCTTTGCTCATGAGGAAATCATGATTTTGCATTCTGAAGCCACCTACTAAACAAATATCCTTGAAAAAGTCCAGGACAAAGGCCATCAATGCTTCTGATAGCAAGGTGTGCAGACATGTGGGTCATCTGTGAATAGAGCAGTATCCCAACACTGTATAATTCCACTTACATGAAATCCTACAGGAGACAAGTCAGTTATGGCAGAAAACCTAAAACTGTTTTTCTCTGGTGGTGTGGAGGTGGGGTGGGTCACACAGGGAACTTTCTGGATAGTGGTTATGCTCTGGATCTTGATAGGGTTTTGGTCATACAGGTGTATATGTTTGTCAAAGCTCAGTGAAAGCACTCTTAAGATTTGTCTGTTTTACTGGAGGTAAATTTTATATTAAAAGAAAGAACTGCAAGCAAATACTGAACTTTAATTCATGATATACATGCCAAAGTGCTTGGAGGGGATACATACTACCTGCAATTTTCTCTATAAGACACTGAAAGTAAGCTGGATGAACAGATCGATGCAGAGATGAGTAGATGGAAAGCCATGCATAAAGCAAGTACAGTACAATGTTAATGGTGAAACCCAGCTGGTGCTTTTACAGATGTTTGCTGTAAAATGCTTTCAACTGTACTGTTTGTTTGAAAACATTTGAAATTAAAATGCTGAAGAAAAAAAAATGAAAGTCTAGTAAAAGAATAAATAGAAAGTATGGATAAACATGAGGAGATGGCCTTTCTAAATTAAACAACAAAGAAAAACCATAACAGGAAAATTGATAGAGAAGACTGCACTATTATTTCTTAAATTCACACATAAGCTAAATACCCTTCCTCCACCTACACACATATGTAGTCAAGTGGTGAAAACGAAGAGTTCTCACAAGTGGAAAAAGAAAAGATTAACACCAATGGAAAAATAATCAAGGGTCATGAACAGGCAACTCAGAAAAAAATGAAATGCAAAGTTAACAAAAAAAATGTGCAACATTATTAGTAACCAGAGATGCAAACTAAAACATCAATAAGAGACATTTTGTGTCTATTTGATTGGCAAAGAATTTTTAAATGATCATACCCTTTGTTAGTGTGGATATGAGGCTGATTAAGTGGCCAGCTTGACTCTCAATTCCTTCACTTAACAAGCTGAATGTCCCTGGGCTAGGCACCTAAACTTTCTATCTCCATGTCCTCATCTATAATATGGGAAAAATAATATTATCTATTGAGTTAGAATACTACATTTCAACAGTGTATCTGGACACAAGAATATGACAATAGTCCAAATGAAAGACCAACCCTAAACAAAACAAAACTCAGTATGTAGATTTTTGGGATGGTCAGAGCATGGAATCCACAGGATCCAAGTTATTAATTCAATCACTGTGAGAGGCACATTGTTCAATGATGAAAAAATACACCTCAACTACGTTTCAAATAAATATATGGCTACCTCGTTTTTGAGGAATTTAAATGTAAAATTATTGCATTAATATTTTTCGCAGAGGTAAAACATATACTTAAGATAGTAGAAGGTCATATATATCTCTAAGAAACCTTCACAAAGTCACATTTGAATTTTTTCCTTTTACAAACAAAGAATTTACAGAATAAAAATCATCAAAATTATTTCTGCAGAGGACTTTGCCATCATTGTGGCAAGTTAAACAATACAATAAAATAGAAGGAAAAGACACTTTTAAAGTTTTGGTTTCTTCAATGTTAACAACATCTCAGACCTGGAGCAACTATGGGACCATTCCCAGAATCACCTCCTCTCCTGTCACCACAGAGACTCTGGGCATTCTCAGTGCCCAGGTCTGGGAGACCACTTCTGCCTACCTGTCTCAGGGCTGGATACAGACCTGCCTGGGGAACCCAAGCAGTAGCTCCCAGTTAGAAGCATAGACATCTCTCTTCCCCAACAAATGTCTGGGCTGCATTCAACTACACTTTCCATTTTTTCTACACCTTAGTGACCTAGTTTTCTGTCACTTGATTTTTAAAACTAGTCCACTCCAGTTTAAAAATGTCATCCTAATACCTCCAGCCCCCTCCCTCATTAGAGATTGGACTACACAGGCCTTCAGGTAGAGGCTAGGGGAACATACCTGCCTTGGAGAGTCCTCCTCTCCCACCCACCAACACTGATACCCACATGAACAAGAACAGAGACCAGAGCCAATTCCTGCCATCAACCAGTCACCTCTCTGTGAAGTTTTTTTGTTTTTGTTTTTGTTTTTTGCTGTTTGTTTTTTTTTAAGAGAGGTGGGGCTTGATCTCACAAACCTGAGATCATGACTTGAGCCAAACGTCAAGAACATCAAGAGTTGGCTGTTAAAAAAAAAAAAAAAAAAAAAAAAGGGGGCGCCTAGGTGGCTCAGTTGGTTAAGCAGCTGCCTTCGGCTCAGGTCATGATCCCAGCGTCCTGGGATCGAGTCCCACATCGGGCTCCTTGCTCCGCAGGGAGCCTGCTTCTCCCTCTGACTCTGCCTTCCACTCTGTCTGCCTGTGCTCGCTCTCACTCACTCTCTCTCTGACAAATAAATAAATAAAATCTTTAAAAAAAAAAAAAGAGTTGGCTGTTCAACTGACTGAGCCACCCAGGCACCCCCTCTCTGTGAAATTTTTACCTGGTCTGTTCACCTCCTATCCCAACCCCAGCTGGAGCTGGGTTTGGATGTGGATGATTTCCTCAGGGAGAGGGTATTTTCATTTTCCCTTTAGGCCGTTCCATTCGAGAGGCACCATGTCTCCCTATAGCTCCTTCTTTCCATTATTTCTGGTACTCCTGCGGGAGCCATAGGAATCACAGCATCTCTCTTCCACAGCTTCCAGAGCCTTGGAGAGCTTCAGGGATGGGGGGTGTTTGGCCCTGTCTTCTTACTATACCCCACACCGCTGTGTGGCCAGGCTGTTCTGCGTGCCTCTCTAGAGCAGCCGTGGGCCCCCAGGCTCATGCTCACACCCCCCAGCCCTCCTGGTCCTCCAGTGGCACCTGGACAATTCTTCCCAGCCTCTCTCCTGTGGAGACACTAAGATGGGTCTGTGGGTTGAGTATAAAACCACATGGAAAAGAGAACATTTGCTCTGTCCTCTCTCATGGGGGGGCTCTTCAGGTTTAGAGGGTTTGTGGGCAGATTCTGCAGCTCCTTAGTTAGCCATAAGGGAGAGGGTTCGAGGAGGAGGAGATGTCCAGCCCTGGTGGTGGGTGGCTCATGGGATACTGAACAAATTTCAGTGTGAGCTTTAGGACTCAACTGTAAATCAGGACAACGTGAAAATTCCCACTTGATATTACATGTGCATGTATATTTCTTCTCTGTTTATTTAAATTCCAGTTAGGTAACATACAGTGTAATATTAGTTTCAGGGATACAGTTTAGTGATTCAACACTTACACACATCACCATGGCTTATCACGAGTGCCCTCCTTAATCCCCATTGCCTATTTACCCAACCCCCCACCCTTCTTCCCTCTGGTCACCATCAGTTTTCTAGAGTCGAGAGTCTACTTCTTCGTTAGCCTTTCTCTCTCTCTCTCTTTCTTCTTTCCCTTGTGCTCATCTCTTTTGATTCTTAAATTCCACATATGAGTGAAACTATATGGTATTTATCTTTCTCTGGACCAGTTTCTTACACTACACATGTGCATGTGTATTTCTCCCAAAAATGTGGATTAAAGAGTATAAAGGAATCAGTATATATTATCTATGTAAGAAGAAGCAGATTTTCAAAATGCTATAAAAGAGGTGGGCTAGTTCTATCTTTATTGCCTGTGAGGGTAAGCAATATTATTATTAACTCTGAGCAAAGATTAAAAAGTTAGACAGACCTTTAGGTCGCCAGGGTGTCTCCGGTGGCATTCATTACTGGATTTGCCCTACCCTGCTGATTAGAAAGTCAGCGTTGCATGGGAAATCAAGTAAAGGCATGTATGGCCTTAGAGAAAGGTTAGGGCCTTCACTTGACCTGACCACAAGAGATTTATACCCAAATTGATTTTGGCAACTAAGGAGATTTGACGAAGAGAGCAGAAAATGCCCTTTAGTTAGAAACAAACAATTATAGGAATATTTCACTTGGAACATTATTGGGAAATGGGTGATTTTTCTCAAATACTACTTTTTTTAAATTTAATTTTATTTTTTCAGTGTTCTAAGATTCATTGTTTATGCACCACACCCAGTGCTCCTTGCTTAAGTACTACTTTTTTCAGTACTGAAGCTCATTTGGTTTAAAAAAATTTTTTTTAAGTAAATTCTACCCCCAACTTGGACTCAGACTCATGACTTCAAGATCAAGAGACACATGTTCTACTGACTGAACCAGCCAGGTGCCTCTGATTTTTTCTTTTACTTTGACTATATCTGTCCAAAGCATTCATACTTCTTTATGTTCCTAAACACAGTACACTGATCACACTCTCCTTAACTATTCAAGGTCGGGTTACAAATCCAAGTTGGTGTTCTAGGATATAATACAGTAACACACTCAAAAGTCAATGATGTGAGCTCGCTCTCTACCCCATATGCTGAACAATCCCCCAATTCACTGCTTTTTAAATTATTTGTTTGTTAAAGACTCTTCTGAAATTTTCCTTATGATCACTTTTCCCTGCTGCATACAGTCTATTAAAAGTTCTTATAATCTGATGCTCCTGGCCTTTGGGTTTGAAAACTAGATAACCACATTCATTTGAACTGCATGAAAATCCAGAGTGAATTAGTCTCAAGAATGGTTCTGAGCAGCTCTCCAAGAAACAAAGCACATTATCTTCACTGCATGTAACATCAAGGTTTGCTGCTCAGGAACCATTTGTGATTAGTTCTTTGTTCTTGGCTATGCTCAGATGGGTGAGGTTACCTGGTAGCTTATTTGAGTTTCAAATAAGTAATGTTGAACCATCATTTCTAAATTGGGCATTATCAGGAGGCATTAATTCTCATATCACTGGGTCATTATTTCAATTTAAAAAATCTATCAAGAAGTGAAAATAGACACTGCATTTTTGAAAATGTTTTAATGTTACCAAGGAGTCAGTTACTTACTAACCTGGCCCATATCTTGAAATTAATTCCTAAAGCTATTTTTACTATGCAGGCTGTCCCTGGAGCCACACTTTAAAGGATGCTATTTCCAGCATGAGCTCAGTTGTTCAGGGCAGTATCCTGGGGTTTTCAGTTCAAAAAATCAAATTAGTACAGCTGGGCCGATTACCAAAAGCCATTAGGAGACTCCAGTTGCCTTTTTAACTGCTCCCTACTCTCCTGCACTCTTCCTGCCTCAGAACCAGGGACGTTCAGCATGTGAGCCTTTTTTCTGAATTGCTTTTGGCACAGGCTGCAGGCAGGCAAGCATGTAGTCAGAAGCTCATCCAGAATCAAAGTTCCACGACAATGCTGATCTTGGCTCCGAAAGTCAAAAGGAGAGATCCATCTTGGCAGGAGTCCTTCTTCCCTGACCCATGTCAAGGATATTCACTTATTCTTCAAGGCTTTTGATAACCTCATATCAGTGTTAAAATGTAGGTCCCAAGATAATAATCATAAAAAAATGATCACTAAGGTCTTTATCAATTGTATTTTCAGATTTATTAAGAATTGTTCTCTGTCTAGCTTTGTTATGGATTGAATTATGCCCTCTCCAAAATTCGTATGTTGAAGTCCTAACCCCCAATAGCACAGAATGTGACTATTTAAAGGTAGGGTCTTCAAAAGGGAAATGAAGTTAAAATGAGGTTATTACGGTAGGCCTTAATCCAATATGACTGGTGTTATTATAAGAAGAGATGAGGAAAGACAGATACAGAAGGAGGACTGTGTGAAGATACAAGGAGAAGACATCCATTTACAAGTCAAGGATGGAGACCTTAGAAGGAACCAGCTCTGTTTATATGTCAGTCTTGGGCTTTCAGCCTTCAGAACTTTGAGAAAGTAAATTTCTGTTGGTTAAGCCACCGAGTATTTGTTAGGGCAGTCCTAACAAACTAATTCAAGGTTTCAGTGGCTAAAACTCTACATCATAAACAAAAGAGGTACAAGAAAGTTCGTAACCATGTGTGGCAGCAACGGTACCAAGGACAGTATTTATATATTTTTAGGTTTAATTGACATAACATTATATCACTTCAGGTGTACAACATAATGATTTTATATTTGTGTGTGTGTGTATGCACATATGTATTTGAGTAAATACAGTGAAATGATTACCACAATAAGTCTAGTTATCATCTATCACCACACAGCTACAAAAATATTGTGTTTCTGTGATGAGAACCTGTTTTTTTACCCACGTTGTAGCATATAACAGTATTTCATTCCTTTTTCATAGCTGAATATTTCCTTGTGTAGATCGATTACATTTTTATTATCCATGAGTTGATGAAGATTTGCATTGTTTTTGTTTATTTGTTTTACTGTTAGGAACAGTGCTGCTACAAGTTATATGATTTTTGTGTGTGTGTGAATATACCTTTTCATTTCTCTTAGGTATAGATCTAGGAATGGAGTTGTTAGGTCATAAGGCAACTATGCTTTAAGTTTTGAGGCTGTTTTCTGGGCTTCCAGGCTGTTTATGAAATCATGTGACATCTTTACCAGTAGTATATGAGGATTCCAATTTATCCACATCCCCATCAAACTTGTTACAGTCCACCCTTTTTAAAAATTTTAGTTGGTTAACATTAGTGTAATATTGGTTTCTGAAGTAGAAGTCAATGATTGACCACATATATATAACACCCAGGGCTCATCTGCGTTGAGACATTTTAAGATCTACTTTGTTAGCAATTTTCAAATATGCAATACAGTATTATTAACTATAATCAGCTACTGTATATTATATCCCCAGGACTTATTTATTTTATAGCTGGAAGTTTATGCTTTTTGACTACCGTCACTCATTTCATCCACCTCCCCAATCCCCACCTCTGGCAACCACCATCTGTTCTCTGTATCTATGAGTTTGGTTTCGGGTTTTTTGTGTATTTGGGAGTTTTTTAGATTCTACATACAAGTGAAATCATATGGTATTTGTCTTTCTCTGTCTGACTTATTTCACTTAGCATAATGCCCTCAAGGTCCATCCATGTTGTCACAAATGGCAGGATTTCATTTTTCTTGTGGCTGAATAACATTACAGGGTGTATGTGTGTGTGTGTGTGTGTGTGTGTGTGTGTGTAATCTTCTTATTTATTCATACTTCCACATTTAGATTGTTTTCATATTTTGGCTTTTGTAAATAATGCTGCAATGAACATGGGGGTCCAGATATCTCTTTGAATGTTTTTGGCTTTTTCTCAATAAATACCCGGAAGTAGAATTGCTGGATCATAATGGAGTTCTATTTTTAACTTTTTGAGGAACCTCCATACTGTTTTCCATAGTAACTGCACCAATTTACATTTTCACCAATAGTGCTCAAGATTCCCTTTTCTCTGCACACTCAGCAACACTTGTTATATCTTGTCTCTTTTTAATAATAGCCATTCTAACAGGTGTGAGTTGATATCTCATTGTGGTTTTCATTTGCATTTCCCTGACGATTAGTGATGTTGAGCATTTTTTTTTCATTTATTTATTGGCCATCTGTATGTCTTCTTTGGAAAAATGTCTATTCTGTTCTGACCACTTTTTAATTGGATTATTTTTATTGTTTTTTTGTTATTATAACTGGCCCTTTTTAGTTATCAGTTATATGCAGAAGTTGGAGCCACCCATGGCCTATTCCCACAAAATACTCTTTGAACAAGAACATCTGTTCTTTATTCCAGTCCCAACATGAAACATCTTCCTTATTCTGAACATTTTTCCCGTTTTCTAGAGCCCAATGAACTCTTCTGAAATCCAGGTTCCATGTCCTTCACTCCTCCTTTAGGGTCTGTGTGTCAGCTAAGCTAACCCTCTCCCTACCCACTCTCAGCTAACTAGCCGCTCTCTCCCACCATTGCCTCAGATCCCCCTCTTCTCCAGCCAAAAGAGGAGACTGTCCTGTAAGACACACACAGGGGCAGGTGCTGCCCTTCAGTACCCTGTGTGTTATCTCCTTTCCTAGCCTTCACTCAGTCACCAGGAGTTAATCAGCTATTAGTACTAGAGTCCTTCTTTACTTGCAAAGAGAAAAAAATTCATCGACATGCTAAAATGTAATTTCTGAAGAACACAAACAAGAGAACACTCATTTGAGAAAAAAAAAATTTCCAGCAATATATTTAGACTGAAGCAGCTGTGCATTCAGATTAAAATCATAGAGACAGAGATTAGTCGTCATACCACAAGTCTGTGGAATATCCACATGAACCTGCTCCTACATAGGGGTGGTTCTCAAGTCCAGGGGAGTTTCCTGAAGAATGTTTAAAACATTCTGATAGATCTCATTAACAGAGATCCTGGGTAAAATGGGCCTATTGATTGGGAATTCAAAAATACATCAGGAATTTGAAAGAGAGGTTATTAATGAAAGAGAGAGACAGAGAGAAAAACTGAGAGACAGAGATATGAAAGACTTTTGAAGGGGGGGAAGAGGCATTCACTTATTTTTTTGTTCCTAACTACTATGCAGGACTCAATGTTTCCTTTGCAAGCAAAATTTGGAATAAATTAGGTTTGATTACAGCTAAGAGCATCATATTAATACCTTAGAAAAACAACTCAAATTGTTGCCATGCAGAATGGATGTTATCTTTAACTGTGGCATCACCCTGAGACAGCTTTATAAATTACAGGGTACATTGGGTTATTTTGATGAGATTATGGGTTTCTTATATTGCTTACTCAGACAAGGATAATAACAGAATACAACCATGTATGCTTATAGTTTCTATTGAAAAAGCCCGTAAAGATGACCAGGATAAAGTTATTGATGATTGCCATCTCCGAGGTGTGTTTTCTTTAAAATGAGGTTAGAACCACTCCATAAGCTGAGCAAACATATTTAGTTGTGAAGGTGAGGAAGATCCCATCTAGTGGTAACCAATGGTCTGCTATGTACCTGCAATCTTGTTATCCTTGTTCTTCCTCCTGGGTAATTGTCATTCATTGATCTTGTTGAGGTCCTCAAGTAACAAATGCTTGAAAATTCAAGCAGGATGATGAGTTATGACAAAGGATTCTTCACTATTTACCATTATAAGTTAATTAAATTTTATTCATTTTTTAATCTAAGAGACAACCAGAAAAATCAGTGACAATATGATGTTTAGTACCAGGGAAAGTAACCAAACATAACCAAACCAAACATTATCCTGAGATAATACCAACATTACTATACACATTATTTGTTAGTCAACTGCAATAAAGAATATCCTCATAAAGATAGTAAGTGAAAACACAGTGTAAGATAACTATTGTTTTTCTGTGTCTCCTCTTTCTTCATCTGAATATCTTCTAAGTGTTTCAAATTCACCATGCTTCAAGATGAACTAATTTCCTCTCTAAATTCTTCACACTTCCACATTCTTGATGCCAATTAACAACATCATCCTCCAATCAAATTAGAAGCCTCCATATCATGATCATCTGCTTGTTGTCACTTTCTCTCTCTTTCTCTTTCATCCCCCAATTCACTTCCCCATCCAGCCAGTTCTACTTTCTGATTTTTTCTGGAGTCCATCACATCACTCTTTAGGCCAGCGCCACTAGCTTATTTCAGGTCTCGATCGCTACTGTCCTGGAGAACTGCAAATGTCTTTTAATGGAATGCTAAACCACCTTAAAACATTTAGGAATATAATAACAACAACAAAACTCCCTGTGCCTGGTCTCACTTCCCTGCCCCCATCCCCTACAATATTTCCATAACATTTCCAGAGGTATCTTTTTGAAAATAAAAGTTGTATATATTATTTCATCACGTAAGACTTTTCAGTGCTTTAGAGGGATGTCTCACATTTCTTCGCATTCTAACTGCTCATCCCTGCCCACACTGGGTGATTTCATTTACTTCCCAAACAAGCCAAGTTCCCCTCCACTCATAGATCTTTGTCTACTCCCTCTTCTAGAGTACCCTTTAGACCTCCCTCTCTATAGTCCTAAACTTCCTTTCTCCCTCACCTTTTAAGTTTGATTTCAAATCAAATGTTAAAACCTGGCCAAGCCAGCGTCTTTTGGAATGAGTCAGTTGCTCTTTCCTGCCATCAGCCCCAACACTGTACAAACCCTCAATGTAAGTTGGTCCTTGGGTAATAACTATTGAGCACTGACTATGCTAGATGCTAGGGCCACAACAGCAAATAAGAAAGGTAAGGTCTCTAATTCTCATGTAACTAATATTCTAGTGGGGAAAGGCAGATCATAAATAAACAAAAAGAGTTGTATCAAGAGTGATGTAGAGATAGAAATCCAACCAGGACAGATTGAGGAGAGAATAGGAAATGAGAAAGTGAAGTCAACTTAGCACATTTTGGGGATTTTTATTTGTTTTCATGTCTTCCTTGTCCTCTAGACAGTGACCCACAAAAGAGCAGTGACATCTTATTTATTGATGTAAATAAGGGCACAGCACAAAGTCTGGCTTATAGTAAGCAATCAATAAATGCTGGATTTAAAAAGAAGAACAAAAGAAGAAAGCAAAGAAGGAGAATAAAGAGATGAAACCTCATATTCAGTTTCTGCCACAACAGCTTTTGGGTAGCATACCGTACAGAAAGCAAAAAGACTAAATGTAAAAGGTAGCCGATCATATACTTTAAATATGTTGGAATAATACCTGACTTTTTTTACTTGTTGAAGGTCAAAGAGAACTGCAGTCCACAGCCAGGTTGGGAGTTCAAGGATAGTAAAGGATCTTACGAATGTCATAGAGTCAGATCCAGAACTGGTATGGGGCACATGCTATTGACAAGCTATAATACTGGAATATCAATAATCAACAAAGAAGCAGGAGCTGATGTTGGCTATGTAAAAGTAGTATCAATTGTAGGCATTTGTGAGAATTTTTAAATTTCCCTGAGACAGACACAGAAACACAAATCCTATGTGATCTCACTTATATGTAGAATCTAAAATAGTTGAACTATAGAGGCACAGAGTAAAATCACAGTTTCCAGGGATTGGGGGGTAGGAGAAGTGGGCAGATATTGGTCAAAATGTATAAAATTTCATTTATGCAAGATGAGTAAGTTCTGGGGATCTAACATACAGCAGGGATGTTGCTAAGAGAGGTGATTCTAAATGTTCTCATCACACACAAAATGTAACTATGTGAGGCAATGGATGTGTTAATGAGCCTTATTGTGATAATTATTTTGCAATATATACATGTATCAAATCACCATGTGTATACCTTATACATTTACAGTATTACATGTCAATTATATCTCAATAAAGCTGGAAAAAAAATTTTAAAAATTCAAATAAAAAGAAGATGGTTGGAAAGAAGGATATTCTATAGTGAAAAAGTTTAGATTTTGTCCACTTCCTTACCAATTTCCAGAAAAGGTACAACTGGAATTCTCCATATTGTGTCCAATAGGTTTTCTTATTGCCAATGAAAGCCCCTAAGACAAGAAAGTTCCAACATGGAAGGATTCCTAAGGAGAAGCTCATATAGAATAAATCCATTTATTTTCACTAAGAAACTGCCATCTAGCCATTTAGACTCAACATCAAATTGTAGATTTGTGCTACATATGGATGGTAGAACCACTTTAAAATTCTCATATATTAATTGCTTGTATTTGGTTGCTTACTGATTTTTAACTTATAACCACTTTGCCTTCCAAAAAAGATTTCAAGACAGCTTCTCACTTATGTTTAGAAAATAGGGTCTGTCTGTCAATAATCCATTTTGGTTTTCCACTTACTCTGACCAATTTCCCTGCTCTGAGGTGCTCAATTACATTCACTTCCTATTTAAGACATTCTCTGGACTCTGCCTGTACAGAAGGATCACAGTTTCTCTTTGTTCATACCTGAACACCTGCAAGGAGACACAATCTAACTGTAAAACCTTCACTTACAACCCCAAAGGCTGACTTAGCCGCCTGTTGTAGACAGCAGTCGCTTTTTCCACATTATCTATGTGCATATATCCACCTCCAGGTGGAGCCAGTGTTCTAGGAAGTCTTGGGAAACGCAGATAGGTCACTGAGATAAATGCTTCGAGGAAGACCCATCGCCTATGCACACACACACTTTTTGGTAACTACCTATTGGAGTACTCCAAACATGACAAAAATAAGAAAATACTGTATCTCCCCTTATGCCAAAGGCTATTTTATTAATTTAAATTTTTTTTAACAATCAGTGTGGGAACTAGTTTTTCCCCCCTAAAGATTTTATTTATTTATTTATTTAAGAGAGAGAGTGAGCGACAGAGAGCACAAGTGAGGGAGAGGCAGAGGGAGATAGAAAAGCTTAGACCAATGCGGAGCTCAATCCCAGGACTCAAGCCAAAGGTGAGGCAGATGCTCAGAAGACTGAGCCACCCAGGTGCCCTGCCGGTTTTTATTCTTAAAGAGCAGATTAGTCAGAGAGAAAATAATAAAGGGAGGAAGTTCCACAGTGCTTTTTTTTAAAAATTCAATTCTATTTAAAAATACATATACTTCTCTGCAAAGAGCTGAAGTTACCCAATGAGTTGGGCATTTAGACCAGATTTACGTAAGGGAAGTGTTTTTCAACAATACAGTATTGTTTGTTCCAAAACATTCTTTTCTCAATGTAAGAAGGCTCTATGCCTGATCTGGAGAGTTGGTTAGGATCCCAATCAGGATCTGAGCATCAACCAGGTAAAAGTCTTTTCCCAAGATCTTTAAATCTGATGTATTTATAATACTTTGACCCAGAGTTAAACTTCAGAAATAAAAGAATTTCATCCAGAGCAATTGCTTCATTTTTAAAAACTTTTTTAAAATTGTAGACTGTAACATAGATTTAGAAAAGCACAACAAACTAAGGATGCAAAACTCAATAATATAATACAAAGTAAATACCATATAATCACTTCCCAGGTCAAGAAATAGAACACCAGGGATACCAGAGCAGCCTCCTCACATCCTGTCCTAAGGCTTATGTTCTCCCTCCAGAGAGAACCACATTCTTGGTTTTCTGCATAGTTTGGCTGCCTTGGTGTCCATCTCTAAATTCTATTGTTTAGCTTTGCCTCATTGTCCTTTGAACTTTATAAAAATGGGATAATATAACATTTTTGTGTTCCTTGCTTCTTTGATTCTGTGTAATGTTTGTGAGATTCATACATTTCATAAATCTGTAGTGTATTCATTTTCATCACAGTAGTCCATTATATGAATTTACCAAAGCAATTATCCATTTTAGTGTTAATAACATTTATTTTTTTTCTCATTTGGAACTATTAAGAATAATGTTGGGAGTTTGATAAGAACTGCATAGAATCTATCAATCATTTTGGGAAAAGTTGACATCTTTATGCTAGGAGTTTTCCAATCTATAAACATAGTATATCTTTTTATTTATTAAAGTCTCATTTAATTTCTATATTTCACTCAACCATATTTTATAGTTTTCTATAGAGAAGTTTTGCATATCATTTGATACATTTATTCTTAGATATTTAATTTTTTAAACTATTGTGTGTGGGTTTTTAAATTTTCTGGTAATTGCTAACATAGAATTGCAATTACCTAATTGTATATTTGTAATATGGTGACAGTGATAAACCCTCATGTTAATTTATCATGTGGAAATCATAATAAAGATTTTATTTCTTCCTTTTCAATCTATATATCTTTATTGCTTTTTCTTTTCTCATTGCACTGACCAGGACCTCCAGTAAGAAGCAGGATAGAAGTGGTAATAGAGACATCCTTTCGGGTTCTCAATTATCAGGGTGGAGAGACACCTTTAAACATTTTATTATTTCATGATATCTGTTTGTAGGTTCTTTATGTACAATATTTAACAGATTATAAAACTTTATTTTCCTATTTTGATAAGTAGGGGTTTTGTTTGTTTGTTTTGTTTTTAAACCATGAATGGAGGGGCACCTGGGTGGCTCAGTTAGTTAAGCGTCTGCCTTCAGCTCAGGTCATCCCAGGGTCCTGGAATCAAGCCCCACATTAGACTCTCTGCTCAACAGGGAGTCTGCTTCTCCCTCTCCCTCTGCGTGCTGTTCCCCCTGCTTGTGCTCTTTCTAATAAATTTTTTAAAATCTTTAAAAATTTTTTAAAAAATAAAATCATGAGTAGATGTTGAATTTTATTAAATAAACTAAATTGTTAGTCAAAAGACTTCTCTAAGTACTTCTGTACGTGCAAAAAATAAAAGACCTTAACAATTTTATTGGTGAGCTTTGCCAAACCTTCAAAATTGGCTCAGCTAACCATCTGGCTCCTAATTTCCATTCAGGTCATGATCTCAGGGTCATGAAATCATGCCTGGCATGGGCTCTGTACTGAGTGTGGAGCCTGCTTAGGATTCTCTCTCCCTCTCCTTTTGCCCCACCCCCTCAGGTGCAAGTGTAGGAACTCTTTCTCTCCCTCTCCCTCTCAAATAAATAAATAAATAAAAGGATCCTTTAGTTCCTGGGATCAAGCCCCAACCACTTAGTTCTGTGCTCAGTGGGGAGTCTACTTGAGAAATTCTCTCCCTCTTCCTTTGACCCTCCCCCCTACTAATGATCTCTCTCTCTCTTTCAGATAAATAAATGAATCTCTAAAATAGGTAATATGTGTCTTATACAAGTTGTTTAGGAAACTAGAATAAAGGGGAAGATACCTACATATTTTATGAGACTTGTGCAAGTAATCAAGAATAACTTTTTTTTTAAATATCCCGTCATTCTCTCCTATTGATCTGAGCCGAAGGCAGATGCTTACCCAACTGAGCCACCCAGGTGCCCCAATCAAGGATAACTTTTGTAAACTAATCAAGAATGTGAGAAAAGTATATCCCAATAGCACTTTTCTTTACTTTTTCCAGCTTTATTGAAGTATAATTGATGAATCAAAACTGTATATATTTAAAGTGTACAACCTGATATTTTGATAAATGTATATATTGTGAAATGATCACTAAAATCAAGCTAATTAACATATCCATCACTTCACACAATTACCTTGTGTTGTGTGGTGAGAACATTGTAGACACCTTCTTAGCAGCTTTCAGTATACAGTATGGTATTGTTAACTATACTGCTGTTGAATTAAGTTTTATTAGTATATTAGGGATATTGAACTACAGTTTTCTTTTCTTGTGATGTCTTTGTCTGACTTTGGTATCAAGATGAGGCTGGCCTCATGAAATAAGTTTGAAAGTGTTCTTTCTTATATTTTTTGAAAGAATCTTAAGAATTTGTATTATTCTTTAAATGTTTGGTAGAATTCACCCATGAAGCCATCTGGTCCTGGGCTTTCATTGTTGATAGGTTTTTGATTACTGGTTTATCTCTTTGTTCATTATTAGTCTATTCAGACTTTCTATTTCTTCTTGATTCCACATGTTAAGTTGTGTGTTCCTAGGAATTTATGCATTTCTTCTAGGTTATCCAAATTGTTGATACATAATTTGTTTGCATATAATAGTCCACAATAGTCTCGTATATATATATTTTTTTTTTTACTTTTAAGGCATTCATTGTAATGTCTCTTCTTTCAGTTCTGGTTTTATTTATTTGAGTCTTCTCAATTTTTTTCTTCGTCTGGTGAAGAATTTGTTGATTTTGTTTATCTTTGTAAAAAATCCAACTCTTTGTTTTCTTTTCTTTTTTCTTAAGGTGGGGAGGGACAGAGGGAAAGGGAGAGAAGAATCTCAAGCAGACTCCATGCCCAGCATGGAACCTGAAACAGGGTTCCACCCCACAATTCTGATATCATGACCTGAGCCCAAATCAAGAGTTGGGCACTTAACTGACTGAGCCACCCAGGCACGCTAAATTTTGATTCAGTTTACTTCTGCTCTAATTTTTATTATTTCCCTCCTTCTGCTAACTTTGGGCTTAGTTTGTTTTATTTTTCTCATTCCTTGAGGTGTAAAATAGATTTCAGATCTTTTCTATTTTTTAAAGATATTTCTTATTTTTTAATATAGACATTTATTGCTATAAACTTCCCTCTTTTGCTGCATTCCATAAGTTTTGGTATGACCTATTTTTGTTTCCATTTGTTTTGAAAAAGTTTTTAAATTCCTTTTTGATTTCCTCTTTCATTCAATGGTGGTTCAAGAGTGTGCTGCTTAATTCCTACATATTTGTGAATTTTCCCATTTTCTCACTGCTATTGATTTCTAGTTTGATTCCATTGTTGTCAGAAAAGATACTTAAAATTGTTTCTGTCTTATTAAATTTGTTAACATTTGTTTTGTGAACTAATATGTGGTCTATCTCAGAGAATGTCTCATGTACACTTAAGAAGAATGTGTACTCTCCTGTTGGGTTCAAAGTTATGTATATGTCTGTTAGGCCCATTTATTCTATAGAGTAGTTCAGATCTGATGTTTCTTCATTGATTTTCTGTGTGGATGGTCTAGCCATTATTAAAAGTGAGGTACTGAACTGAAGTCTCCTACCATTATTGTACTGTTATCTATTTCTTCATTTAGATCTTTCAATTATTTATTTTATGTATTTAGGTATTCTGATATTTGGTATGTATCTATTTGTAATTCTCGTATCTCCCTGTTGAATTGACTCTTTTATCATTATATAATGATTTTTTTTTCACTTAAAGTCTATTTTGTCTGATGTAAGTATAGCAACCCTTGATTTCTTCTGGTTATCATTTTCATGGAGTATCTTTTTCTATCCCTTCACTTTCAGTCTGTGGGTGTGAAAATTTAAAATAAATTTAAAATAAGTCATTTATAGGCAATATATTACTGAACCTTGTTTACTTATCCGTTCAGCCATTTTATGCCTTTTGATTGGGGAATTTAACCCATTTACATGTAAAGTAATTATTGATAGGTGAAGACTTACCTATTGCCACTTTATTGTTTTCTGTTTTGCAGGTATTTTGTTCCTCCCTTCCTCCCTAGCTATCTTCTTTTCTCATTTGATGATTTCCTGTAGTGATTTGCTTTGGTTCTTTCCTCTTTATCTCACCCAATTATCACTTTTTTTTCCCCACCAAATTATTATTTTAAAACATGCATGCAAGAGTTTTAAATTTATCTAGAAATTTTAATCAAAGAATTTAATATATACTTATTATATGTAATAACAATGATCTCAATAGACACAAAATTATTCATTAAAATTAACTGCTCATTTGTAATAATTTTTGAAAATTCTTAGGCAACAAGAAACAAAGGGAACTTCCTTAACTCTATAAGGGTATATATGGAAAACTACCAATTACCAGCTTAATCATGAAACTTTCAAAATATTTCCATTAAAGTCAGGAATGAAGGATGGTGTCTATCACTCTTACTCTTTAAAACTATAGTGTTAGTCCCATTTAAAGAAATCAAATGAGGAAAATTAATGAGAAGAAGAATTGGAAAGGAAGAAACAAAATGTCCTTATTTGTGACTATCATAGAATATCCCAAAGAATCTACAAAAAATTAAAATTAATGAGAATTCAGCAAAATTTCTGGCTACAAGGTTAAAGTATAAAACTCAACACCAGTCTGACACAATATAAATATAGAGCAATTTCATAACCCTCTAAAATTTTTTTGTGCCCATTTTGTAGTAAACCCCACCTCTGACCCTCAGCTCCTGGAAACCACTGATTTGCTTTCTGTCCCTATAATTTTTTATCTTTTTCAAAAGTCATAAAAATGAACTTATACAGTATTTAGCCATTTGAATCTTCTTCTTTCATTTAGCATAAAGCGTATGAAACTCATGCACGTTGTTGCATGAGTTAGTAGTTCATTTATTTTTATTGCTAAGTAGAGTTTCACTGTAAAATGTACTATCATTTGTTTTTCCATTTACCAGTTAAAGGACATGGGATGTTTCCAGTTTTCTCCAATTCTGAATAAAGCTGCCATAAACATTCATGTACAAAATTTGGAGTGAACATAAGTATTCACATTTCTTAGGTAAATTCAGAGAGGTGAGACAGCTGACAAACTATTTTCAAACTGCATCATTTTGCATTCTTATCAGCAACATATGAGAATTCCAGTTGCTCCACATCCTCATCAACAATTGGTATTATTATGTGTGGGTGTATTTTTTCTTATTTTAGCTATTGTAAATAGGTATATCGTGGCATCTCAATGTCATTTTAATTTATATTTCCATAATGGCAAGTGATGTTGGTTTGTAAATTTTCTTTTAATGTCAGAATAATGCCAGTTTAACAGAATGAATTGGAAAGTATTCCTTCCTCTTTTATTTTCTGTAAAAAAGTGTGTAGAACCGGTATTAATTCCTTAAATAATAGGTAGAATTCACCAAGAAAGCCATCTGGGCCTAGAAAGTTTTCAACTATGAATTCAATTCCTTTAATAAATATATATAAAACAATTCACATTTTCTATTTCTTCCTCTGTGAGCTCTGATGGTTTAGGTCTTTCCAAGGAATTTGTCCATTTCTTGAATCAAGTTTATGGACATAAACAAGTTTGTGATATTCTCTTATTATTTGTTTAATGTCTTGAGGATCTAGAACAATGTTTCTTTTTCTGTTGCTGATATTGAAAACCTGTGTCTTCTTTTTTCTTGGTCAATCTGGCCAGAGGTTTATCAGTTTTATTGATGTTTTCAGAGAACCAATCTTGGGTTTCACTGATTTCCTCTACTGTTTTACTGTTTTCAATTTCCTTTCTTATTTTTATTATTGTCTTTTAATATTTGCTTTGGATTTAATTTGCTCTCTGTTTTTTTGTTTTTGTTTTTTTTAGGTTTCTTAAGGTGGAAATTTAGAACATTGATTTGAGACCTTTAATATTTTCTAATACAAGTAATAACATAAATTCCCCTCTAAGTGTGGCTATAGATTCATCCATGAGTTTTAAAAAGACTTTATCTATTTGAGAGAGAAAACACATGCACATGTGAGAGAAACAGAGAGAGCATGAATGGGGGGTAGGGACAGAGGGAGAACCAGACTCCCTGATGAGCAAGGAGGCCCACATGGGGCTCTGATCCAATCCCAGGACCCTGGGATCATGACCTGAGTCGAAGTCAGGTGTTTAAAGGACTGAGCCACCCAGGGACCCCCATCCCACAAGTTTTTTACGTTGTTTTTACTTGCATTTAATTCAATATTTCTAATTTCCCCCGTGACTTTCTCTTTGACCCATCTACCATTTAGAAGTGTGTTGATTCCAAATATTTAGGAATTTTCAAACACATTTATGTTATTAATTTCAAGTTTAATTCATTTATGTTCAAAGAATATACTTAGCATGATTTCAGTTTTTTAAAACTTCATTAAGTTTTGTTCAATGTCCTGAATATGGTCATTATAGAACATTTAGAAAATGTCTATAAGCAAAAACAACACTGAAAAAAAATCCATTGCTCAGAGAAAGTTAACAGTTAGATATGTATTTTTCAATTTCTTTCGTTATACTCTCACATGTACACACACACACATATGCATATACATGTGTATATATATATAAACACACACACTAAAAATGTAGAATCATGCCGTACAGATACAGATTTTGTAATCTACTTTATCTATATAAAGTGGCATATATTGGTGGCTGAGACATGAGCTCTTAAGCCACCCTGGTTAGGTCCAAACCTAGGTTTCACCATTTACTTGCTATGTGACCTTTGGCAAGGTCCTTAAATTCTCTGTGCCTCGGTTCTTTACATGTAAAATGGGGGTGATGATAATAACATTTACCTCACAGGAACAAAAAGAATTATTTGAATTAATATAAACAGACTACTTAGAACAGCACCTGGCACCTCGTTAACATTATGTAAGTGCTTGCTATTTTCTCTTATTATTTTCCCCTGCCATGGTTCCAGTGGAAGAAGGCACCACAGTTTATTTAGCTCATACCCTGGTAACAGGCATTTGGATCATTATTTTCTTCCTTAGGATGAATTCACAGAAGTGCAATTGCTATTTTGAAGAACGGGCATATTTTTAAAAAGTTCCTGATGCTTTTGCACAAGTCCCAGAGAAGGTTTTGGGTTTTGCTTTTAATTCATTTAACAACCCACCATTATGTAACGAAGTGCACAAATGGGTCAGAAACTATTCCAAAATCTTTCAGGACAATTTTTTTTGAGGTTTGAGGAGATAATAGTATTAGAAGACAACTTCACAGGTTGAGTTTCACAGAGCCACTTAGAGACAGGATTTCCTTCCAGGACCTCAGAGCATGAACATGTTATTTCTACAAATGAATCCCAGAATGAGGACAACAGATGCCAACCAAAAATACAAAGGAGATTGTGCTGCTCCACTGAACAGGTTTTAAAATTGTATTAATTAAAGCTGGAAATCAATGAACTGATTAAGGAAAATTATCCTTCAGGCATTTATTGCCTTAAGTAAGATACAACTCCATTTTCTGTGGATATAGATCACACAGGCCTTTTTCAAAGGAAAATGTTTAACGGCATATAGAGTGCCTAGAAATATAAATTTCTCAGTTCCCCTCTCTATTTTATATCTATAATGAATTGGAAAGTACTCCCTTCTCTTCTGTACAGATATAAATCTGTAAAAATAGGGATGTTGTTTCTGGCCATTAATGCTTTGCTTCCTGATGAAAAAGTTCCATTGATTCAAAGAACAAAAAATGGAAGATTTAAGAATTTCTTTCTTGTTTTAGCACTGATCTCCTAAATGACAGTGTTTAGGGATGCACCGAACATGCAGAAAGAAGCCTGCAAAATTTTATCCACTTCTCCACATTAAATCTCATTTCCCAACCTGAATAGCAAACTTTCGAGAAAATTCTGATCTGGAATTCAATACAACCAAACCCAAGGAACTTTTAATCTCAGCTTGAAAAGTGTGGCTGGTGGAACCCAGTGCAGACATTCTCACATATTTTACCAAGACTTAAAGGTAAACAGCGTGAGCCATTCTCCTTACAAATCAAGACTTATCATATGATAAATATCATTGTACTAAGAGAGAGATCACTCCAGGGAAGCCATCTTCCCTCAAGAAGTCTACAGCAGAACATAAAGGCAGCCCCATTTGTGGGAAAGAATTGAAGAAATTCTATTTTCTTACAGTAAGCAAACTGACTGATGGAGAACAAGCTGATCTACTTTAAGGGCAAATAGACCCAGAGAACCAGAAAAATGAGGTTCACTGAGTTTTATTCACTAAGAATGTTCTCTTTAAAAAGAATTACAAATTCTTCTAAAATATAATCTATACCCCAAGGTTAACTTTTTCTTGAGTTCAGGTTCTGTGGGATTTTTACATAAAATTTAGGTTTCTATTGCACAGAATAATTTGCTATATCTTCAATATTCCAGAATGTGAAGGATACCAAATAGGCAATAGCCACCTCAGGAGAAACAAATCTTGTGTTCATGGGATTAATTAGAAGGCAGGTCCATCTGGAAAGCAAGATGCTTAAAAGATAACTGGTATCCAGCCTGTGCCTGTTCTATTCATTTTACTTCCTTCTACTTTAAATAATACTCTGTTATCAGTTATGGCTAGACATGTCTTCCCATATGCCAGGTCTTCATGTGAAAAAATCATATAACTTTTGGCATCTTGAGTTTAGTTGAATAAAAGGTCTCAGTCTACAAGTTAGTAATGACGGTTTATCAAAATGTTTGCTCTGTGTCTCTTCCATAACAGTGCGCATGAGCAGAAACACTCAAAACCACAATATCAACACTTCACCCAACTTAAACATCTTAAGACTTAAAAGAGATTTCAAAACTAATTTGTTCTAGACCAGCAAAACATATCACCAGTAGAACACTCTCTTTTCAAAATGCTTCTCTATTATTAATCGCTTTATCTGCACAATGTTCCATAAAATGTCCCCATTTTATGGATGAGTACCCTGGGCATGAAACAACAACAGTAAGCTGCTGTGGGCTCTAAACTGAAGGCCGTGGACAGGGATCACAACTCATGAGGACAATGATTTTCTGAGTTCTAGTCCTAGCTGTTCTATAAATTGTTAGGATACGCTGCCTTTATTTTTTTTAAGAAATACATTCACACATACACACACATTCTCTATACCAAGCTACAGTTCGCATTGAGCTTGCACACACAGATCTAAAACAAACCATGAGCTACTCTGCGGAGGCAGATGGCACAGCAGGAAAAGCAAACTAGAACTTTGGAATGAAGTAGACCAGTTCTAACCTTGCCTTTCCACCAACTTGCTACCTAACCCTCTCGGAGTGCCATTCTCTTCATCTGTAAAATGGGGCTAATAGCTCATCTTCACAGAGAAGTAGTAACAGCAAATGCAAGCATAGTCATTGGTGCATAGTAGATGCTGGACTATCTGTTCCCTCCCTTCCTCCTTCCTCATCTCATTCGAAAAGACTGTAGGTGGCAAATTAAGTTAAATCAGTGTAGTGTCCTTGACTGCTTAACTCAACAAGGGACAATTTGCAAGTTGGCCAGTACAAACAGCAAGCAGCACAGGGCACAACTAAGTCCATGGAGAGCAATCCTCAGATAAATGAGTCACGAGTGGCCAGACAGGTATGAGTAATCCCCCTTATCCCTCTCATTACCTACTTTCTCCCAAAGGCTAATGGTGATGGTATTGCCAACAGGTGTGCAGTAGAAGAGGTAAGCCATCACGGATAGGGTGAACCCAATGCCAGATGATTACTCCCCATAATATTGGGAATTGAATCAGTGCACAATGCCTTCCTTAAACACTTCTCTTCCTTAAACTCTTCCACAGATGTTAAACTTAGCATAGGCAAGCTACTCTCATACTCCTTTAAGCTTATAAGCATTAGAACCAAAACTACTCAGGAAACTCTTTGCTATCTATTTTGAAGACAACTGCTCTAAGAAGCTGAAAATATCAAGATACCTTTTCAAATGACTTTTATATTCTCTCTTTCTTTTTTTTTTTTAAACAAGTGCCTCAAAGGGCTCATGTCTTTCTTCAAAAAGACAGGCTGTGTCTTGTTCTGTGGAAAATGGACAACAAGTGTGATGCGTGAACCACAGACTCCCAAAGATTCTTGGGGTTTCCTGCTGTAACTTTCCATTGCTACCATCCAAGGCCTAAACAATAGGGCCCTGATCCTGAAATATTTCTCCTCACCTTTTCTCTAGCACATAGGACTTAGAACAGCAGAGTTCAAAACAATTCTTCTTTTTTGATGTGAAGAAATACAGGAATCCAAAATGTCACTGTACGACCTTGAACACGTGTTCTAACTTCTTAGGACTATAGAGGGGTTGGTAGCAAGTTTGGCATTTCAACAAGCATTCTGTGGTTTCCTATGTGGAAAGACAGGCCAGTGCATGCAAACCTCTGAACAAGGAGTTGGGGGGCCTGGTTGTCATTCTAGTTCTGATAACATTTACGTGTGACCTCGATTTCTATGGCTTCAGCCTCTCCCATTTATATAATAAGAATCAATGGCAAGATCAGTGATTCTCCTGAAACCTGGGGACTCTCACTCCAGAGAAAGGATCAAAGTTACAAAGATTGGCACAGAATATCAGGAGGTGCCCTGGCCCACAAAGCTGGATGGGCCTCCCTCTACGAGGACCCTAAGGCTACTCTGACAAGATGCAATATGATTCACTCCCCAGACAAGAAGGGGTATCTCCACTGGGTCTTGTTGCTCTCATTGCAGGGGACAAGGAAGAAAGAATGAAGGAGAAAGACGCATGGGAGGGCCAAGGTGAAATGTGATGACTAGATCAGTAGCTAGATAGACTCCCCTTCCATAAAACTTCGGCCTCTGTGCAAGGTGAGGGCTCACTCTGTGGCTTTGTGTGCATGTACATAGGAAGTCAGCCAAAATGTCCTTTACTACTCATGCTATATGCATGAGAGAGAGAGAGAGCCTGCCCTGCAGTCATTCCCTACCCAGAAATACTCCAGCAGAAGCTCACTCCGCATACAAATTGCTCAGCAAGGCTTCTTGCTGCAGAGGGGATGTGATATTACTCCTGAGCCAGCCAGTATCTCCAATAAGGGTGGGCAACAGCAGCAGCCTCTGCAGCAACAGTAGAAGGTCCTAGCAGTACGTCATCAGCAACAAGAATAAGAATAAAGAATAGGTTATAGTTCTGCATTGTCTACTAATTAGGCACTATTATAGTTAGCTCATAAAATTGTTTTGAGCATTAAATGAATTGATGTACATAAAGGACTTTGAGCAGTGCCTGGCAGTAAGATAGGATGGATGAATGTCAGCTATTAGTACCAAAAACTAATTTACAAAGAAAAAAACACTACTGGAATTCAACCCAGCAGTACATAGGGAATACATAGGGGATAAAACAATTTTTCTTTTACTCAGTCATTGGATAAAGAGACCAGGAAATAGAAAATATGGTAAAACTTTAAATCATTTATTTGGCCCCAAAATAAATACTAATTGCAATGCTTATACAGTTATTATGAAGTCTAGCACCACTTATATACTACCTGTGCTGTTTCTCTATTTGACCCTGCCCCACCCAGATCCATTCTCTGTCTTACTCCACTCAACTAAGGATCCCAGAAAGCTGAACTATATCCTGTTGATCCCTCCCTCCCTGAATCCTGACTGGTCTGGACAATGAGAGGCTCCAGCAAGAGATGGAAAGAGCCATGCTCTTCTGTGGCTACTACTCCTGCTTGAGTGGGCGACTCCCATGGCCCCAGCTCTCTCAGGGTTTGGGTAATGCCATCCCTCCTTTTGCTTCCTCAAGCCAACAGACTAGAATCTGGATATTTCACCGTCCCTTGCTAGTCCCCCTTACAACGTCCAACACCTTTAAAAGTAGTCTGTTATACTTAACTTACTTAAATCCTTTAACTTTAGTTAAATCCTTTTGACCGTGGCATCTGTTTCTTGCTGTAACACTAACTAAAACACTGTCTTATGTTCTTATCTAGATGTTTCCTTGAAGTTAGTCTTTTCTTCCCAACTAGAAATTAGCAGGGTTGCCTTCAACTTCTTCATGCTTCATCTCTTCCATCTCACTCCACATCTCCTACCTCAGGCTCAAAGAGCAATGTACTGGGGCCACAAAAATATGGCTGACATGCCTAGTGCTCCATTCAGCTCTACGTGTTCCTCAGTGGCATCACCTTTAACCAAGGAAATCATCTCTAAAACTTGATGTGCCTGTTGCAATGAGTCTTTATGCTTCACAGCTGAGCTGTTCTAGAAAGATTACACCAACTGTTTTCAGCTGCGAAGTCATCCTCAGCATAGTGGTGAATCTACTGTGAGCTCTACCACAATAACTGATAAAAACTACATGTATATGTTATAGATAGTATGTCTATGGCTATTTATCTGTCTATATCTAGATATAGATACAGATTTTTTTTTTTTCCTTAGGTAGGCCTCAACCCTAGTAGGGAGCCCAATGCAGGCCTGGAACTCACAACTACAAGATTGAGACCTGAGCTGAGATCAAGAGTCAGACGCTTAGCTGACTGAGTCACCCAGGAACTCCTCTATGGCTACCTACATAAAAAATTAAAGAAGGATTCAAGCTTTGTCAAAAATATCACTATCCTAGCTTAAATTCTAGTCTTTTCTAGTGGCTTTATCTTAATGCCAATGGGGAGATTTTGAAGGGCTCTAAGAAGGGGAGAGTCACTACCAGAGTTTGAAAAGATCTATCTGGATCAATGAGGACAGGGACAGATGTGACGAGACTGGTTTGGAGGTTGGTACATTTAGTCCAGGCCAAGGATGACACCCGTTTGAAGCAAGAGAGAGGAGATGATGGGGATGTGTAGTTGGACTCAAAGGTATTGAGAAAAATAATCATAAGGCTTGGAAATTGGTGGGATAGGAGAATGAAGGAGAAGGTAGAGTTCTGAAAACTCCCGGTTATCAGGCTTGGGTAGTTAGATGGATGATGATGCCAATTTCTGAGACAGGGGAGCACAAAATAGAGACAGGCCTGGGACATGAGAACATCGTGTATTGGCTGAGACCAAAGAAAAAATGGGTAAGAACCACTGAATTAACTAAGGGTTGATTCACATGAAATTGTCAACATTGTACTATTTTGATGTACAAAAACAGAAATTTAATTTGGTACCAGTACAAAAGCCTCTGTTCTGGGATTCACACCATATTTAAGGAAGCACTGTTTGGTTATGGTACACTATTTTTGGCAAGACTAGGTCAGGACTATGGACTCTGATTCTAATCATAATAACAAGAAGAAACCACAGAAAGGGGGCATAGGGGTTCACATGTGCACACATACACCAGCAGGCCTAAATTAAGGCATGAAAAGGCACAGATTCATCAAACCCAAGTGAAGAAAATCAAGCTGTATGCAGCACTACCATAAGATCAAATAAATCCAATGTACCCCAGAGCTATTCTGGGACTATTGGAAAACACTTATCCAATTAACTTACAGCCTGCAGAGGAGTCAGAGTTTAAAAACTGGTTCGCACTTATTTGCCATAATATCAGGGAAGGCAGGCCAGAAAGGTACCGTGTTTGTTTCTAATTTTAAACAAGAATCCTGGTTTCTCACTCTGGAATTCACTTAGAGAAACAGGTAACAACGCGGCATGCGGAGGTCCTGTCCCAGATCTTGGATGGCTCCTGTTGCAGAGCGGAATGCTGCCCCCCTTCCTTCCGATCTCCAATGCAAAAGTCCCACAAAGCACAGTAAGGGGTAGCAATCAGGGTCTACCATTTCTCCTTGCACTTTCTAAGAGGAATTTGCCTCCTTCTCAGGTGGTGTCCTCTGCCACTGAGTTCCAAGGTTCTGAGCCTATTTATCTTAAAGCAAAATCACCGCTCTAACAGGGAACAGCATCAGTTGTCCACACGATATTAGATTGCTTTCACTGAGCACAGCTTTATCCTGAAGGTCACACTTCAAATTAGGGATTCACATTCCTTTGCTTCTGTCTGGTGTTAGTACATTCTTCATCATTAAATAAGGTCCAGAGAAATATGCTGCTAGTTAGAGGTAAAACTGACAATTAGAAGACTCAGATCTAATGTATTAGCTGCTAGCTCCAGTTAATATTAGCTTAGAGTTTTTCAAGATATTAATATTAACAAGTTGATCTCTTATACTCAGTATGTTCCATGTGATGTCTCATTATCAGGCTTGTAGTGGCACCTGGCTGCTTTCCTCATTTTCCCCTCCCCCAGCCCTGGGAGAAAGAAGGGAAAGAGGATGTTTGCCCCATATTTAATTATCTTCTTTGCTTTTGTTATTTCTGAACTGCTGTAACAAATACAAGGGTTTGTTTTTCTTTTTTTAAAGTAGAAAAGGAGTATTTTTTTTTAAAGATTGTATTTATTTGTTTGACAGACAGAGATCACAAGTAGGCAGAGAGAGAGGAGGGGAAGCAGGCTCCCTGCTGAGCAGAGAGCCCGACACGGGGCTTGATCCCAGGACCCTGGGACCACGACCTGAACCCAAGGCAGAGGCTTTAACCCACTGAGCCACCCAGGTGCCCCAGAAAAGGAATATTTTTAATTTCTATGACACGTATTAGTTTCTTAAGAAAGCAATTACATACTTATATGTCGTAATTTTTAAAGAGTTGCTAAATGCCTATCAAAGAGAGGATGTTATTTTAATCCACCTATTGGATGATTTAAAAACCTTTACAGACATGTCTGTGGCTAGTTGGTTGCAACTGGTGAGAGCAGTACTTCTCCACCTTTGGAGATTTTCAAAACTGTGCTGTTCTGTGTTTGACTTTCTGTCTCCTACCACTTCCACCTTCTCAGGGATGACACAGATCCACCTTTGAATAAATTAAGCCAGAAACCCCAAAACTATCCTGCATTCTTTCATCCAATCTTCTTCCCAGATTTGGTCAAGTCACCAAACTCTGTTTATTCTCCCTGGAAAGTATCTTTCTAATCTCTCTGCTCTGCTCCATCTTCAAAGCTACAACTTGGGTTAAGCCTTATCATCTGTCACCTGGACAACCACCAGAGCTCCCCACTCTTTTACGTGCTTTTAATTATTTTCCCCATTCCAACAATCCACAGCATTATACAGCATGGCCTTTCTGAATACACAGATCTGGCCACTTCATGACAGCCCTTCAATGGCTTTCCCTTGCATATAGAATAAAGTTCATTGCCCTTAGCATGACACACAAAGCCACTTGTCTCATGGCTCTTTCCCTACTTTCCCCACTTTCCATTTTTATCCTCTTTTCCCCATCTTACACCCCCTCAAGGCACCGGCCATGACCAACTACTTGAAGGCTCTTAAAGACGCATTATGGGTTCACACCTTTATACCATCATACATTTATTCTCTTCACTTATTCATTCTACCTAGCATGGTGTCTGACCTGTGGCATAAGCTCTATGGATGGATGGAGGAGGTGTTATGTGGCATCTGCTTAGTGTCTTAAAAAATAAATTAATGAACATTATTTTGCTATAAGGTTATATAGAAAATCCCTTCAAATACATAAATTGTAGAATCTTGTTCAGTCTTCATTGAATTGTGATAGCCCCACTTCTCCTACCCCAGGGGATCTGCTTCTCTCTGCTCAAGAGCTACAGATAATCTCTGACTCCTAATCATGCCCATATTTCTGCAAATGATGACTAGGCACAACATATCACCTGGAGAAAAAAAAATTCACACAATACATCTAACAAATGGATGGTAGCAGCATCTTTATATGTAAGACATGACACTTATGCATATTAACTTCGCCTCCAAGAAGAGAAATGTCTACTCAGTCTAGAAGAAATTTAACTATCTTTCTTTGTGCTAAAACTACATGATTATTTAAAAATATTATTATCCTTTGACTATCCTGAAAGGAGTTCCCCCCAAATTGTTCATGTCATAAACCTGACAATAATGCACCTGCAAGTTAAAGAAATTTAAAAAGTTTTGCATCAAAAAGCAATAATAAAAAAATAAAAATCCCAGGGGCTGAGTAATGCTTTAATTTTATTATTCACTCTTTTAAGATGTTCAGCCAGAGTAGCTAAAATGTGTTTCCCCATTGAGAGTCTTAAAAATAAACTTTAAACTTAGGAACTCTGTGGATCCAGGCTCTTTACAGAATGAAGCCATTTTATGCGCTGCTTTGCCTACAAGAGCAAATGTACAGCCTCTGTTTAGTTCAATTAACCAAGGATATAAATTGCCCTGCAGTGTTTGTTTTTCTTGCTCTTTATAAATAAGAGGACCAAGAAAAAATACAAAAGATACTGCCTGCCTGCATGCATTCACTCCTTCAGCAAACATCTATGAGGAGCCCTTGCTAGGCCCTGGGGCTACTGAGATGAATAATTCACAGCCCTCTCCTTCAAGAGGCTCCCAGCCTAGTAGGAATATGAAACCTAATCAAGTAATTGTAAAACCATGTGGGAGGTTAGTGATAGAGACATGCACAAGGTTTGGTGTAAGCCCAGAAGAGGATATCTAAGCCACAGATGGCTGAACAGAAGAACAGACATGTACCTTTGAGACTTCAGGGAGCAAGAAAAGGCATGTTGGAAGAAAGTTCAAGGTGAGATGTGAGGAATGGGCAGATGAGGGAGTTTACAGGTACTAACCTCAGTCCTCCGAAGAGCGAAGTTTTCTAGCTCATGTCCTGGGAAAGAGTAGTCGAGCATTGAGTAGTAGAGGTGCGGGCTCTTCTAAGAGTAGAAGAAGTGCAGAATCATTTCTGAGAGGACTAGGAGAACAGGTACTGCAGATAAGAAAGCAACGGAAGGGTGGCTCAGAAGGCTCAGTTAGGGGGACTGAATCTGTAGATAAGCCAGAAAGGGCAAAGAGCAACACTGGTCAGGTTGGGGTTCTGTAGACCCATATGGCAGAAAATTACAAGAAGAATGGTGGGAGGGTGCCGGTAAGCAGCAGGTTCAAATGGTTAGCCCACAGGCAGCATAGGATAAAAAGATGGCTCAGCAAGGTCTGCTAACTGGTGTGTGTGATCGTATGTTCCTATTTGCCCAGGACCACCTTGCCGAAGAATCTCTGTTGGGCCATATATTACACGGTCCCCTATATTATATGGAGAAATAATAAGAGAATGGGTTCCTTGGAGGTTAAAGGGAGAGTGTGGTCAAAGAGTGGAATGAAGGAGTTATGATATAAGGAGGACTTCCTGAAAGTAAGAAGATAAATTGTGTGATCCTGAGAGGGAGTGGCTGAGATGACACAGAAATGGCAGTCTTGAGGGTTAAGGTAGCCCCAGAAATAGGACATTAACCAGTTGGATGGGTCGTTCTCACAGCCATTGAGATCAGCTTCAGGCACTTAGCAGATATTCAATACATGTTTGAGGATATGGCAAGAAGTGAAGGGGGAAGGGAGACTATGAATCAGGCCCCCATGTGACAGACAATAGGGGGCTGGCCAGAAGAAATGAGACAGTAGTGAAGAAGGGTGCAAGACAGCACAGATACCTGCCTGAGATGCAATATAAAAAATGTACTTTGAAAGATGAAGGGAAGAGGGGCACCTGGGTGGCTCAGTTAGTTGAGCGTCCTACTCTTGATTTCAGCTCAGATCATCATCTTGTGGAATCGAGCCCCGCATTGGGCTCCCTGCTCAGTGGAGATTCTGCTTGAAGATTCTCTCCCTCCGCCTCACCTCCTACCTGCACATACATGCACACACTCTCTCTCTCTCTCTCTCTCTCTCGAATAAATGGTAACTTTTTCAAAGAGGGAGAAAAGATAATGATTAGACAGCAGTCAGAGGCGTTCTCCCCAGGAGAATGGAGGGCACCACTGTGAGGTTCCCACACGGGCTGCAGGGGCAGCAAAAGTCCTGTTAGGGGAAAGGCCATGGGTTCTGTCTCATTGTAAGTGAATCCTCCGGAGGTCAAAAATATGTCCAGAAACCAAATTCCAACCTGCACAGGAAGTTTAAGGGTAGTGGGTAATTTCTTAGGTATTATTTCTCTTGCCATGTATAAACCTAACCTATACTTTGGAGGCTGGTACAAGGGAACAAGGATAATTCGTTGCTTAAACTTTCTTGAGCTAAAGCTTTACTTAGTTAGGCTATTTTCTGTTACTATTTACTAATTACTAGTAAAAGTGACTGATGCTCATAAATGAATCATTTCCACTTCCCATATATGTATCTTTTCTTCAGACTCTGGAGACAGAACTAGAGCTTGTCCCAACATGTCTTTTCCTGTCTATGTGGAGCAGAGAGGCAGATCTCAATAAAGAACTAGGCACAAGTCATTCTGGAGTCCCTGAAAATACACGACATACAAAATATTCCCTAATATTCTCTTCTAAAACTTCAAATTAAATTATTATCAACAGAGAAGCCAAAACTCAAAAATGCTTTAATTCAACTAAAAAAATTTCATCAAATTCAACTTTTTAGAACAATTTGAAAATGTCTGGGTTCCGCTGTCTGTAAGTCATAGTTTGGGGTGGGGTAGAGAGTGAACAATAAGAGAATTCTTGACCTATGTGTCTCCCCCACATGGCACCTTGTCCCAGCTACTGGGAGCCCTGAGACCCATGTCCTTGAGCACATGGTGAAAGCCTCTTGACTAAAAATGTCCTGCCCATCCAGTAGTAACCTAGGTACTTCTATCTTTTCATGTGCCAGTGGGGATGGTGGTTCTCAGGCCAAGGAGTCCAGAGCTCATCTCACTTGCTGTCTACTATGTTTTCTTGATTTCTCTTTGGGTCAACCCCAGTCTAAATAGCAAACAAGATAATGGAAAGATTGTACCTGAGGTCACCAACTGTATAGCAGTATGAGAGGTGACTTTTATTTTTGTCTGTTCTTACAAGGAACTCTTCGTTGTGAATAATCTAAACTTAATAAAAATATCACTGTCTTAGCCAGGAACATCTCTGAAAAATGGTAGCAATATAGGTATGCATTATTTTGTTTCTCCCTGTTTCATTATTTAGATCCACATGCTTCTGCTACGGTAGGCATCTATATTTATCTCCCAAGTCTGTCAGAAAACACTGTAGCTGCAACTGTGAGTTTATCCAACAGATACAAATAAGAGAGCAGCATCCTTTTAAAAGGACTTCAAATTTCAGATCAAAGCGTCATATCACATGGAGACAGATACAAAGCTTTTCAGGAGGCAGCGTGTGGGAGGGGCAGTGACAGTCACAAGTAGAGTTGCTAAGGGAGAGCATTATACTGAAAGTAAAGGTGCAGATGCAAAGAAGGGAAGGGGTCATTTAGAGCAACCTCTTCATTTTACTGAGGAAAGAATGACAACCCGGGGTGTTAGATCTGTTCAAAGAGCCACAATAGAGCCCAGGTGAGAACCTGAAACCAGAACTGCCAGGGGAAGGGTCAGTGCTCTACCCTGCACGGCGTCTTCTTTAATCAGCATTAAATCAATCAGAATTAAATCAATCTTCTTTAATTTAATGACTTCACGTTTGGAGAAAACACAGCAAGGGTTTCCGCTAAACACATATGGCTATCATGAACAACTGTCATTTTTTGACCACCAAGCACTATTTCCTAAAGTACTGTCTTTAGGATTCCTTTTCTGGAATGACCTGTCTCCTCCTGGGAGAGGTCCTGAAGGGAGGGTCCATCAGGTACCTGCCCCTCCACTGTGTAAGCTAAAACAGACTCTGGAATCTCTTTTGCCAGAGTGTCTTTCTCCCACCCTCCAGCAGCCAGGGCAAACATATTGATGGGTTCAGCGACTCTAGCAACTGACCCAGCCAAGAGGGGCAGCAGTCAGTTCCTGTTCCTGAGACTTCATACCTGCATTTCCCAAGTCTGTGTTTCGAGCATTTCCTTCAGTCCAGGGATTTTCCTCCATTTCTGCAACAAAATCTCATTGATTCTAAGTTAGAGTCAGAGTTGATTTCCGTTACTTACAACCCAAAGCTTCTAGGAGGAAAAGAATGCAAAAGGCTGAGCATAGAGACACCCTAACTAATTCTGAGACTAGATACATACATGGAAGGCATTCCTTTAATTAAAGATTCCTACTTGTGGCTAAATAGAGAAAAGCTGTAAGTCTGCTGAGATTTGGGTATTCATAGCTGATGAAGTTTGGATATCATGCTGGCATGATCTCAGTGTTAAAACCATTGAACCTAGAGCCTTTTGGAAGAATAAAGTTTTGATTCCAAGCTAAAAAAAATTTTTTTGAAAGATTTTATTTACTTATTTTTCAGAGAGAGAGAGAGAGACGGACACAAGCAGGGAGAGTGGTAGGCAGAGGGAGAAGCAGACTTTCCACAGAAGGCTGATGTGGGATTCAATTCCAGGACCCTGTGATCATGACCTGAGCCAAAGGCAGACACTTAACCAACTGAGCCACACAGGCATCCCTCCAAGGTAAAACTTAAATGAGTTCTAAAGAACCAATCCACACAAATCTAAGACTGAGACAAGAACTAAATTAGAATTTAAGAGATAACAGGAAGATCAGTGTGGAAAACATTATCTGTAGCTAAATGTTTATTTTTAAATCTTTATATTTATTTAAACTCAGATTTTAGAAGTTTTGTAATATTAAACTTTCATGTCTTGAGCTTTAGTTTTTGAAAAATAACCTAGAGTGGACAAAATGGTAAAGTTAGGAAGAAAAAATCTCGGGCAAAAAAAAAAAAAAATCACCACTCTCTATGCTTGGACCTTACTATGGCCATGACTGAAGCATGATCGCCTCCTTGTGGTGATATACTTTAATTGTAGGCTCCATTTCTCTGAAGATTAACCCCTAACATATAAAAACAAAGGCAGTAAAGTCATGATTTATATGTAAATTAGAAACATTTTATATCATAGGATAGGAAAGCTTTTCAGTTCCAAAGTGTTGTGGGAGTGAAAAGTTCTGGTTGATGGTAATTAAGATAAGCTAAGTATTCAATCATATTCCTCTGTGTGTCATGTTCTTCATCCTAAGACTTATAAATCAATATGTTGAGCCAACAACTCTTGGGAAACTAGAACTTGAGCCCTCCAGTTGTAGTAACCAGGCAGATGGCACTACAAATAGAGTTAAAGAGCTTCTGTCAGAGAAACAGGTTTTACAAGTTGGAATGAAGAAAACCCAAACTGAGCTAAATTGGGTTATGGGAATGCAATAAGGAACCCTTTTATCTTAGTTGTAAGGAAAATCTATCCACAAAAAGAATCACCCAGAATATCATACATCAGAACATTCATGCAAGCAGAGAAAAGCCAACATGAATTTCTAACACATAAAAACCATTTTCACAGACTGCATGGAAAATAAAAAAACTTATTTCAAAATTCACATTGCCTTTTGAAAACAAGCCATCTGTTGTTTGTAGGAAAGGTGCTAAATTTTTAAGAAAAGATACGAAGTGAGTTTCAAACCAAAGGTGACAGGAAGGGCACTGAATCATGTTTAAATATGAAAATATGAAGAAAAAAAATCCCAGCCTCTAGATTCCTAGAACATAGATAATTTATCACCAGAAATTGCTAACATTAAGAGCTGCAAGGCTTTGGCTTTGCTACTGTTTGGCTTGGGCCTCAGTCCAACTGCCATATTACAGGTTTGTGTGGGTGATGTCAGAAACCCTAGCTCTTCGGCCTACGGATTTGGAAAGTATACACTCAGAAAACGAAAGTTTTAGATTTATAAGTCAAGACAGAAACCTGACTATGGATTTTTAAAATACATTTCTGCTACAAGAGAGTGTCATTTAAAAAAAAATTGGTCATAACCACTAATATCAGCTCATCTATCCAGAGATAAGTAGAAATAAGAGTCAACAAATAAATAAATTTAGAAAGCTCTAGGAAAACTTTTTTTTTTTTAGCGGTCCAGCAGTCATAAAGAAAATGAGACTGAACTAAGAGACATATGTTGAAAAAACAAACATACTTTCAAGAGTGATGTTTATAAAATCCTGGAACACTTTTCCCATTGATGCATAATTACATTAAGGGGGAAATTTTCATATTATAATGTAAACACTGAATTTTAAACATTTTTAGTTTTGTAATTATGGGAAAGTTCAAATGTATACAAAAGTAGAGAGGATAGTATAATCTACTTTCAAGTACCTTTCAGCCAGTTTCAGTGATTATCAATTGGTGGCCTAGGCATGATATAACTCAGGCTATGGAAAACAATCTCAGTATGTTATAAAAGACATACTCTTAATTTATTTTCAGAAAGAAGAGTTTGCTTCATTCTTTCCCATGGCTATCATCTGTACTTTAAAAAATATTTATTTATTTAATTTTTTAAAGGGAGATAGAAATTTACTGAATATACCACAAGGGAGTGGCCGGCGGGACAGCAAAGGAAAGACTGCAATGAGACCATGGGTGGAGCTGTATTTAAAATGGAAAGGTGAGGAGGTATGAAGATATACAAAATTCTCCCTTTTTTTTTAGTAACTATGCCTGATTGTTAGTATCCCATTGATTAGTTAGAGCCTATGGATATTTCCAGGTGGGTCATCTGATGGGCCTGTCTGTATTCAGCCAGGGGATCACCGTGGGGCCTTTCTACATTCCATTGCTCAAGGTTACTGCCTAAAAGCACCCTCTATGGGGTACCTGGGTGGCTCAGGAGGTTAAGCCTCTGCCTTCGGCTCAGGTCATGATTTCAGGGTCCTGGGATCAAGCCCCGCATTGGGTTATCTGCTCAGCAGGGAGCCTGCTTCCCCCCTTTCTCTGCCTGCCTCTCTGCCTACTTGTGATCTCTGTCTGTCAAATACATAAATAAAATCTTTAAAAAAAATAAAAGCACCCTCTATGATCCAACCCCCCCCCCAACCCTGACAGATCAGCAATGTCAAATCTTTTGCATTTGGGCGAAGGTCTCATCTTCAATAGCTTCTTCTTGCTGAATGAGAGGTGTAGAGACGTCTTTACCTAAATTTCTCAGTCCATCAGAGGGGTTCTGTGCACTTAGAGACCAGAGTATGATATTATATTAACCTGGTGACAGGTGATTTGAGTAAAATTCCTAGGCGATCAGGTCCGTGGGATTTGGGGCAGGGAATCCTCCAATGGGATGGGCTGGAATCCCTGTTGAACCATCACTCCTACAGGGAATTGTTAGACTCACTCAGACGTGTAGGAGCATGTTTTCCTGCAGATCAAGATGGCAGTTGGACCCCCAAGAACAAAGGTAAAGGGGTGGAGGACAAAAAGCAGGAGGAAGCTGAGAGTCAACCAGTGTCAGGAAAAGGTCCCAGTCCTACAGAGTCCAAAATGTGGGCAGATTCCCCCTGGGTGAGCTTCTATTGCCAACTGCCTCACACACTGGGAAGAGACCTTGCGGATGGAGTGAGAAAGCAGAGGAAAGTGAGCCTTCATCCTCACAGACATGGCAATCTGACCTTGCCCCCAGACCCCCAGAACACACCAGGGAGCTTCCCTGGCCAGAAACCTTCAGTTGTCTGGGAAGTACTAGGATTAGGCTACCCAAGGGTTAAAATGAGAAAGGAGAGGGAGGGAAGGATCCCTCTGAAGGGAAAAAGAGAAAAATCTCTCATCCTTCTGGACAATGGTGGTTAGACTGGTTCTTCTTGGGGCTTTGGATCCTCACTGAGGAGTAAGTGCCACTGGCCAGAGATCATCAGTTCCCCAAGGACTACTAGAGCTGGTCTACTGAGGGAAAGTGCCAAGAAACTCCTGAAGAGTCTGAGGAGAGGCCTGGACAGGCAAAGGCTCCTCATGTGAGGTTCACCTAAGTGTGAAGGCCACAAAATTTCCCCATGTGGGGCCACCAAATGTGGTATCTCTCCGAACAGGATGGGGGCCTATGCATGTGGGGCACCAACTGGGTGGAAGCAGTGGCCTGAGCAGAGAAAGGATTCACCCAAGACAGAACAAAGGAGATAGAAGCTTACTGAATACACCACAAGGGAGGCCAGGCAGGACAGCAAAAGAGAGATTGTCTGCCTATTACCTGTATTTTTAACTAGATAGCTATTTGCAGAATCAAAAACCAAGCTGAAGGAAACTTAAAGATCATTATCTAATCAACCATTTTCCTACTCAGTTGAAGACCCCCTGACCCAAGATTATCATACAGTGTAAGGAAAGTCCAGAAACAGTAAGAATCATTAAAGATCCAGGAAAGCTGCCTTATGAAGCCGCGGATACCCTATCCCTGAAAAGGTTGAGATACAACCCTAAGCAAAGACCTAATATGCTATTCAGTAAGAGTGTGTGCTTGGAAAACACATCTGAGTTTGAATCTTGACTTTGCCAGTTGGCAGTTGTGTCTCCCCATCTGAACCTCAATCCTTCCATCCCAGGGTTGCTATTAGAATGCAAAGAGGTAACAGAAATAAAATGTCTAGCACAGGGGAGATACTTAATAGACATCCCTTTCTTTCATCTCCCTTTACTTCCCAAATCAGTTATACCTAATGACAGAGAAAACATGCAAATATATAAAAAGACTTTTACTAAATGAAGTCACATACATGTATAATTTTTCAGTCACTGTTTTATTATGGGGTAATAGTAACTGAAATATTAAAGTGATAGAGTTTTTCTCAGGGCTAGACTTTTCCTGAGACAGTCCACATGTAAAAACTATATGGAGAATAGAGTGCTTTCATATCAATATATTAAGCTGGAACAACACAGGGCAAATCACTCCAGAGATTTATAGCAATAAAAGCTAAATTAGTTTTTTTTTTTTTTTTCCTTCAGTCACATTCTTATGCTATAGCAAAAATATCTGATTTGGAAAAAGAAAAGCTTTCATAGAAAGGAAAAGATCCATATTAAAGAGGAAACGGAAAAAAAAACTCAAAGCAGATAAATTCTTAATTATCCTGTTTATCACTATCTTAAGACCCAGCTCCAGTGGTATATTTCAAATTAATGACTCCCAGGTGGGGTTTCATTGCCTACGAACCTTCAGTATAAAATCAGTCCCCATGTAGCCTTGTGCCCCAAATCAGCATCTCTCAGAGGAGTGACTGGCTCTCTCTGCCTTCCAGTACTCACTCCCAATGTGGAAAATTTTCTATCAGCTGCAATAAGACATCATTATTATTCCATATGGAACCAATTTTAAAAAAAAACAAAAAGACTCTTTCCTAGAAATATCTGCCATGTGACAAGTACAATATCTGCATTTGTGACATATGCACTATAACACGCTGGGCCAGCCAAGAAGCTTTCTGGATTTGACTTCTATTCTATGGTGAGTAGGGCTCTGGTGATTTCTTTGCAGATATTTTTCTTCTTGAATACTGTGCTCTTTTTTCACAGACATCCCACAGCCATCAAAGTAAAGATGACTCTATTTTTAAAGCCTAAATGTTACAATTATTTATTGAGAGTGTTTCAGTTAGCCTATGATGCATAACAAATCAACCCAAAACTTGTCGGCTCACAACAACGGTGCTTTATTCTGTCTAGTGATACTGCAGTTTCACTGAGCAGTCCCTCTGTTGGTTTTGCCTGAGCTCATTCTACGCAGCTGCATTCAGCTGGAGAGTTGGGCCAGAAGGTTCAAGATGGGCTCACTTGTGTCCAACAGCTGATGCTGGCCACGGTCCAGGCAGCCTCAGTTCTCCTCCCCACTTAGCCCCTCGTCCTCCAGGAGGCTGGACAGGCTTTTCTGCATGGCTATCTCAGGGCAGTGTCTTTGTCCTAAAGAGTCTAAAGCAGAAAGTGCAGTATGACATTATTGTCTTTGCATTCTATTGATCAGTAAGTAGATCAATAGAAAGGGAGGAAGGAAGAGACTCCTGTTCTCAATGGCAGATGTGGCAAAATCACACTGCAGAAAAGTTGGGGAGGAAATGTTATAGCCATCTCTGAAAGTAATTAGCTATAGAGGGTTCTAAGCAACGGTATCAAATTAAGTGTACTGCTTTTCTCACAACTAAGCTTGTCCTCTCTAAAACTCAAGTATAGCACAATGCCTCTTGCTGTGATTTCCTAAGAATCAGAATCTAAACTTCCGCTTAAAATTGTAACACATCTCTCAGTGTTTTGGCTGCATTCATAGTCTTTTCATCCCCACCTGCAAGTAGAAGTCTGAGGAAGAAAATTGAAGTTTTTTGGATTTTTTGTGTTTTCACGATCACAATGTTTTGTTCCCAGTGGGAAGAATAATGTAGGGAAAAAAAAACCTTCAGCCACTGAGAACACAAGCAAACACCATGCTTGGAGAGGCCATGCAGCAAAATCTTTGAGATGCTCAGGCAGAGAACTTAATTGGGATGGTACAGTGGCCATGAGGACACTCATGGGGCTGCGGGCACAGAGCAGCCTCTCTGTGTTCAACGTGCCCCAACAAAACCCAAGAAGCGACTGAACAGCAATGAATGGCTGTGGATCATGCCTGGACTAGTACTCAGAAACCCGGAGCTCTAACCTCTCTGATTGCTAGTTTTTATTTGACTATGAACCTGACTCTCATGTCTGTATCTCTCTCTCTGCATAGCATTATTGCAATTGCCCACGGGATACACAGAAAGCAATTTAGATGTCTCTGAGGATATAAAAGAGAAAATTATCAGAGTATGATTTTCCCTCTAATCCTGGCTACTGCTAATCAGTAGGACATTTAAAGAGACTAGAGTGAAAACAGGAACTTTTTCTAAGTTTTAAAATATTTCATGCAAAAAAATATAATCATCAAGTTATTACTGGGCTTTGAGAGCCAAAACTTAGCTCCATAGTCATCGCAATAAACTAGAGTGAGCCCTTCTTTCCTATGAATCAATGATTAGTGTTTTTGCTAGTTTGTGAATTTGATTCACAGTTTGTTCTAATAGAAGATACTGGAAAATGACATCTGTGTGTATATGTCTGTGAGAGAGACACACACAAACAGAGAGACACACACAGAGATCTCATTCATTTCTGCTACATCAGGTGTCCCTAAAGAAACAATTCTAACGTCCAAAGCAGAATGTGTTTCTATTCACTGTCTGCCTGCCAGTCTTCCAGTTCGGTTAGTGTCCGTGATAAGAAAAGCTGGGATGGTATATCACAGCTAGAGATCTTGTTTCCTTCAACTGACTGACTTATTCGGCACCTCCTCAGATTCCTCAGTTTATTTTCTTCCTCCTTTTCTAAAGTTAACTGGCCACGGATATTTTATTACTTTGAAAGAATACAAGCTCCGCTATCATCTTTTGACTCTAGACTGTGAAGTATGGCATCTAAAGAATGTGCAATGTCCAGAATGGTGGCCACGTAACTGGAAAGGAGTTACAGTGAGGTAGCAGCAAGTGTGAAATGACCCATGTAGCTGTCGGAGGTTAAATGCATCCGCTGTGGACAGCCAATACTTGCTGAAGGCTTCCAGTTTTAAAATACTCAAGTTTGAGCCTCACATTCTGACATACATTATCCTCCCTCTAGACTCTCCTCTAGAACCATAATGCACGTTTTATGACTGTGAGCCATGCTACATTGGGCTCTCTCAAAGAATGATGAAATACCAACAGCTAACAGAATGTAGCAGAACAATGAGAACAAAGCCACAGATGAGCAGAAGCTTGGCACCCAGTGCCTCTAAGGGCAGAGCAGTTGAATTAATCTTTTCCAAATGCAACTAATTGGATCTTCAATTCCAAAGTCAATAGAGATAAGGCTTATTAGATTACAATACTCATAAGTGAGGAAGGATCAGCAAGTACTCAGCATAGCTGGGGAAAAAAAGAAAGCATATTAGAGCAAAGATTTATACATGCTGAAATTTTGAGAAAAAAATATATAAGTAATTTCCATTTAAAACATTCTGAGAAGTGCCCTAATTATGTCTACAAAGGAGGGCTCAGTAATCTATGAAGTTAATTTCCCACTCCAGCAATGCTGGTACATCCCTACCTTGGAGCATCTGAGCACCTATTTGACTCTTGAGGGCTAGGAACCACCTCACCTGCACTCACTTATTGATTTCAAAAATTTTGTTGACCTCCTATTTAAATGGCCCACACCCATCTCAGTATCTCAGGGAGCAAAAGGGCTCTGTCCTGGGAAGAGATGTTGTCAGTTCTACCATCACTAAGACAGACTTTCCTCCCAACAAGTCCACCCAGCTCTCCATTTCATGGACTCCCTGTACCATGACCTTGGCTTCCAACCACTTCTGCCTCCATCTGATTCTACCTCCCCTCATATGTGGGCTTTGGTCAGCCCCAGGCCTTGCTGCCTCCCTAACTGGGCCCTGCCACATACTAATTAACCTGCTTTTCAACCAAATTCACTTTTGTTTTGTTTATTTCTCAAAATCATTGGAAGTCTACCCAATTCCACTAGATTTACCATTCCAAATTCATTACAGGCTTTCTTCCATAAATGTTTCAATGTTCGTGTTTTTTTGTTTTTTGTTTGTTTGTTTGTTTTAAGCTGCTGTCGATGCTGGAATGGAGGAGAGACCTAGTTGTGTCGTGGACAGCTTTTCAACAGGGAGGAAACAAAGAAACAACTTTCACTCTTACTTCGCAACTTGTAAAAATAAAACGGTTCAAGTTTCTTGGTAATTGTGTCACTGATGGTGGCCAGACTTTGTGTATGTGACAGCCTATCACTTCCTATACAAAAACTGTCCTGGGAAGGCTCAGGGCTTATAAACTCTACTGGGAGACGGGGCTTCTGCGAATAGGACTGGGAAACAGACTTCTTGGGACAGAGAGTTCTCTGGGTGCCTCCAGGAGGAACACAGTCATTTAGAGTTCTACATCTTCATGAGATACCCCACCACCATCCAGCAGAAGACCCTACGTTTGAGAATCTCCGTAACGGGGCTCTTGGGGACCCAGGGAGCAGAAGGCCACTCCTCCCACCCCTCCCAGCACAAGACTTAGCATTTTGCTACTGGCTTTTCTCTCTCCCTTCTTTTGACTGTTGAAGGTTTCTTTGTGTAGTGAGAGTAAAACAATGCAGCTCTGGTTTGGGGAATTATTTGTTGTTAGCCACATGATTCCTAGGTCTAACTGGGAAGCCCATGGTTTCTGCAAGCAGCCTTGGGCTCAGCTCCCCAGGATGGATGGTATCAAATGCCAGAAGTGAAAAGTCAGAATCCAAAGATCCTGGGACCCTTCCTGGTTCACACTGCCCCTGTGGGGTGTGCTGCAGAATGGGTGAGAGATTCAGTGACAGCAGTGTGGGGTCTCAGCCTAGGCCTGTGCCAGAAGCTGCCTATGCCATATGTTACACATTCCTCAACTTCACTGAATTTCCTCATCTATAATCAGAGGTCATAATTCCTACCTGACAGGTTTGGCCTGACAAGAAAGTAATCGATGCAGGGCAGCTAGCACAGAGCACGCTCCCAGTAAATGGGAACGGTCAGTATTTTTCATTTAAAATGTAAGATAATGATCACCCAACTCCTGTGAGACTACCATAGCTATTTGGGATAATTTATTAAAAGCCACAGAACTCTATTTTTAAGAGATTAAGAAAAATTATGATTACTAGTCATACATTGCATTTTCCAAGTACTTACTGACAAAATTTGGGCCATTTATTTCAGGACTGTAGATGAGTTACTTAATTGTTGTTTTTCTAGTTTTTCCAATAGCATGCATATTTTGTCTCCAAATATGCTGATACCCTTAAGCTGCCTAAACTCTATCCACAGGAGGTCCGCAAGGGATGCTTGCTGGAAGAATGATAAGGTTTACTGATTCTAGTGTTTTGTTTGTTTTGTGGGTTGTGTGTGTGTGTGGGGGGGGGTGTTTTTGTCTTCCACAGCTCTGTGGCATTCCAAAATGACTCAAGGGATAGGGATTATGCAAGCACCATTTATTATCTTGAAATGCAAGAATAGAGAAAATGTGCTTTAAAAATACAGGAGGGTTATTACAAGGGGGTGAAGAGTACAGTCTGAAGTGTGTGGGCCATGTCTGAGTTCAAGGTGGTTTCCAAGGGCTCTATAATAGTTCAGGACGGGGTGGTCTGGTGGCCCACTTGCTATATCTCCTGCCCCACACAGGGAAAGCAGCCTGAAAGAAGTCCTAAGTGTGGAAGCTTTTGAGATAATCCATTTTACTAAATAGCTGAGTTTTTTTTTTTTTATGATATTAACCATTCTATAAGGATATTCGAAGACCCAGGGAATATAATATAACAAAAAGGAAATAAACACGTGAGCAGGAACACCCCCTAAAATATCTATCTTGCTCTTTTGAAGGTTATCTAAGAGCTAAAGTTGCTGTTAGGATACACTCAAATACAAAATCTTAAGACATCAAGCCAAGAGTATTAGAGAGCAAATGCTCGCTGCTGTCATAAATGAGGGACACCATGGCATCAGAGATGTCCCTAAAGAAAGTCGGGGCATTCTTCCTTAGTGAGCCTCTGAGGAGTGTTTTACAACCATGGAAGAAAATATGAGCTTCCTACAGGTTTAGCCCACATTTACAATATAAACAACCCAAAAGATTGGGTTTTGTCTTGCACACAACACTAAGGCTGCTTTTATTTTGACTATCTTTTTCTTTAACAATTTCATATGAAATATTTCAAATAGGATACAAAAGCAAAGCAAATGGCATAATGAACCTTCAAGGACCATCACTCAGCTTCAACAATTAACCACCCATGGCTGACCTTGCACCATGTGTACCCCTAGCTAGGTCCCCTATCCCTGGATGATTCCCAAGCAAATCTTACTTCATTATATCACTTTGTCTATAAATATTTCAGCATATGTCATCAAAAGAGTAGAATTCTATTTTTATACCTAACCACAATACTGCTGTACTATTGAAAAACATTTACAGTGATTCCTTGATGACCTGAAATGTCCAACTACCTTTTGTATAATCACCCACAAGTCGACACATTCACATGAAAATGACAGCTGCTGCAGATAGAGACCCAGCCTCTCTGAACAGCCTTCGTTAGATTTCAATTATTGATGACAAAGAACGTCTAGCATAAACTTGAAGAACAAAAGTCTGCTTCAGTGAAGAAAGTGATCCACTTTTAGGAGCATTTGCTTTCCCCAGTAAACTTCAACAGTACATTTAATCCATCCACTTAACTCAAAGTGATGGAGTGTCTGCACATGGAAAATTGAAAGTGTGTTATTTTTAGGCTCAAGTTGTAGAATTCTGTATCTGACCAAGAAAACATCACAGAAAGCTAATGAAGCCGGCTTGACCAAGCCAGCAGTTGGCTAATTTGTTGGTTTATTAAGGAAAAACTACATGGGGTTTTTCACTGCTAAGTTAAAAAAACAGGACTATAAACTCTTAAAGCCCCAAATATGAAGTTGGGATTGCTTCTACAGTACATGAGCAGTCTGTATCACATGTGTGTGTGTGTGTGTGTGTGTGTGTGTGAGAGAGAGAGAGAGAGAGAAAGAGAGAGAGAGAAAGAGAGACAGAGAGAGAGTTTTACGCAATTATATCCCAGGTACAGGTTTGTGTGACCACCATTACAGTCAAGCTACATGATGATTCCATACTAAAGGTATCATTCACAAACCACCTGCATAAAATCAGTGGGGGGTTCGGGAGGGAGAGGAGGGAACAGGGCTGCTGTTGCTAATAAATTCCAGGGCTTCACTAGCAACAGCTGAGTTGGAGGTGTTGCAGGCTGGGTCTAGGAATTTCCATCTTAAGGAGCTGTCCAAGGAATTTTTATTTGTACTAGGTTTTGAGAGCCTTTGCGATATTTCAGTATTCTGGCCTTAGTATCTAACCAAAAACTAGGACTGAGGAGATTCAGAACTTTTAAATTAAGGTGCAATTAGAATTGTTGCATCTAAATATAATGAATCTAGTCCAAGCTTAAATGGAAAGGCTATTTTGGACTTTGGAGAGAAATGCAATGTGTATAGTTTACATGGCCACATCTCAAGTCAACTAAAATTGCAAAGTGTAGACTGTAAATCCCCAAATGTATGATATAAAACAATCCTCTTTGCTAGTCCCTTGGCACTGGGTCAGGTACTTTACCAATACAAGATACTCTGTGCTCACTGTAATTCTGTTTTGGGGGTCTAAGCGTCCACATATTACAGAGGAACAATCAGAGGCTCAGAGAAATAAGCTGTCCGTCAGATAGTAAGCAGCTCCGTAGTGATTAAAATACAGGTAAGTCTGCAATCAATATTCATACCCTTTCCACAATGCCAGAAGGATTTAGATATGAAACAGAGGCCACTGAGTTATATTTATATGAACAATCTCTAAATTTCCTATTTTTTGCTTGACATGTTATCTTCACTAAATTTTCTGCTGTTGTTGTTACCATTTTTGTTTGGAAGTAAGATTATGCTAGGACTAGGCAGCACCACTCAAAGTATCTGTTATCAGATTGTGACAGAGTACAGAAACTGAGAGTAAGCATTTAGAAATGTTCACAGCAATTTGACGTTGCTGTGACATCAACTGAATGATCAGTGGATTTACCTCCTTGCAGGCAATATAGGCCAGGACAGGATGCCAGACTTGCAAGGTGCATCCTGTATGGCTCAAGGCCCAGGCTGGTCCTATATGGCAGGACCACGTACTTCTTTGTGATGATGGAGAACAAAGAAGTTGTCCTTCCCTACAGGATGTTTGAAAAGTCCGGGTTTTGCATTAAAATGTTAAAGATGTAAGAGATGCACCTTGCTTCCTGTTTGCCCATCGTGCAGGGTGGCCATAAGCTGATGTCCCCGTCCCCTCTGAGGTAGCCTGAGCCTCCTCTGGCCCACCCTGTCTCCCCTGGTAACACACTATCGGTCTCCTCAGCCCGCCATCTCTGTAACCCCACCAGCTACACAAACATGTTTTTCACACAGTGTCCATGCTCAACGTGTTTACTCAGAAGAGGAGAGGAGGAATCGGAGCACAGAAGTCACTCCCTGGCCCCTCGCCCAAGACTTGCAGTGGCACCAGGAGTGGAGCGGTGATGATCATTTATGGGTAGGTTCTTCTGTTGCTATTATTGCTTCCTCTATTCACTGCTTTTGTGATCAGTCCAGGAACCTCTCGATTTGGGATTTGGCATCTCTCACCTGCCAGCTCTCCTCTGTCTCTTTTTACCTAACATACATGATTTAGAGCATCAGCAGCATCTGTAAGACGGCCGTAATAGACTAAAATCACATGTCGGACATTGCAGAAGGGCTTTATGCAAATTATCTCATCCAACTCATAAAAACTACATAACACATTTAATGATCTCTATTTTTCATAAGAAGGAACCAAGGCTTAAGAAGGCTAAGTTTATCTCTCTGGGTAACATGGCTCATAACAAGCAGGCCAAAGATCTGACTTCAAACCCTCTGTCCACTTTAGATAAATAATATTCAATATTATTAGTATTTCCATGTAGTTAGTAGTAAATATCTCCATTTTTCAGATGAAAAAAACTGAGGTACATTAAGAGTCAGACACCTGGCAATAAGACAATTAAGCTCTCGTGAGAGTGACGACTTCAGACTAGTACTCTCTGAGAGATTGTGTTTTTCCTTTTGTTACTGCCACCCACAAATGTCCCACTCTGCTGTTTTAAAATCATTACTTGTACTGTATAAATGGAGACTTAATATCTCAGAGAAGTCAATAGCAAAAAAAATCATTTCACTTAAAGTTATAAATGCCCAGAGGTTTTGGACTGTGTTTTTATTTTGGTTAATATTTAATTTAGCCTCCTTGTAGGTGAAGGCAAAATGAGGTTGTATACAAAGAAGAAAACTGAACAACTTTACAAGGAATAGGATAAAAATAGAAGGATGTTAGTTCTCAAACACGATGGTAGATATATTCAAAATTCTAAGCTTACAATGAAAATATCACATAGCATTTATGTGGACATTGGCAGTTGTTTGAAGCATATAATTTGGCCTTCATTAAATTTTTAATAACTCAATATGGAACACTGAATCCAAACACTGAGATTCTAAAAATAAATTCTTAAAAAAAATTGTGTTTGTGTGTTTGTGTGTGTGTATTTTGTTTTCCTCACAACCAGACAATCCATTATTTTTTCCCGGATACTTCGGTAGGGAAAGTAAGATTGCTACCTAGGCCTTCCTACTCCATGCTCCTAGTACAGTTCATTTCTCCCCTCCCATCATTTCCATTTCTCTGATGGCATTCAGTGCAATCCCTAGAAAGTAGCTCTAGAAAAAGCACTTGTACACTGCCAAGGCCAATGTCCTAACTCCTCCCTTCAGACTTTGGGGCCCTCAGGGGCTCTGCTTTAGCACTGAGGACAGGACAGGAGAGGAAAGAGATTCTGCTTGCATCACAGAGCTACATGTGCCTGTGGTCTCAGGATCTGGAATATTTCTGATGAATAATGGTGGCCCCTAATGAAGACATGGTCTCTGCAAGGTGGTATATGCGATCTTCTTTGGGCAGTGGTCAACTGCACCCAAGCTCCCGCTATCATTGAGGACACACAACTACTGGAGCGGCCATGTCCTCCTTCGGGTTGGGTTTCTCCAACTCTTGCCCCAATGGCACTGGGCACCCCATGCTTCTTAACTCTCTTCCAACTTCCATGAGCCTTTAGAAGGAACCAAGGATGCTCTAGAAGTATTCATCTATCCTCTGAGGGCTGAGAAGGTAAATACGAGTTGGGATTGCTTTCTTCTTTTCCCCAGGTACCTCATGCCATGGTCTTTTCAAACCCATTGGCATGGGATGCTCCACTAGGCCTTCAGACATCTCTAGGCAAGAGGCAGGGACCCACTGCTCTGTTCTCCATATGCCCTCAAATTTCAGGACAACCACGTTAAACTTCCTCCCAAAGAATTCTCTCACATACATCACCATGAGGGCAGTACCAGAAAGGGACGGTGATGTTCAATTCAGTGAACATCCAGCCAGCGGTCCTGCTTCCAGGCTACTCAACCTCTGATGATTTTTCTGCTATCCCTCCCACTAAAGTGGAGGGAAGAGGACAGCTTTTGTTTTCTGTGAACACAGGCCTCCTTCCTTTCCCCAGATTAGACTCCCTCCATGAGGCCCTTATATTATCTGGAGTGAAAAGTGCCCATGATAGTTCCAGGGTAACCGGTGTGTCTGGAGGGTCTCAGCAGGAAGAAGTCTATTACAAATGGGGTCAGCTATTAGATAGCTCTAGGGATTTAGAACATGTACAGTGAACATTTCCCTTCCATTTCAGATTTGGTGAAATTACCAGGACAATAGGAAAAGTCTCTCTAAACTTCATTAACACAGAGAGACAGTCCTTTGCAAATTACTAAACCAGTGCATTTCCATTGTCCCTAACTTGCATCCTTCTTCCTGGGTTTGTCACCCAAAGGAAGAAAGCTCACACTTAGGAGTTCTTTAACAGGACTGCAGGCTTTGCTAAGGAATCAGATTCATGGAATTCTTCTCTCTGTCATTCAGGGCCAGTTTCCCAGGTGAATGATCCGTGTAGTAGCACAGAGTCCCGTGCTTGTTGCTCAGTGTTCTGTGGCTGCCATCTTGAAATTCCTAAGAAGTTCTGGAGAAGGGGAGCTGCATTTTCATCTTGCACTGGGCTGTGTGAATTATAAAGCCATCCTGCTTCCATTAGCATATTCCCTAATTGCAGGCCTCAGGGCCTCCAGGTAAAGGGAAGATAAGAAGCAGTGGAGGAAAAAGAAAAATCAGCAGTTTCTGGTAAGAATTGTAGGAGGAAAGCAATAGGTGGGGGATGTAGGGAAGCAAAGTGTGAGCAGTGTGTCTCAGTTTCCCCCTTGATTCCCCTTCTCTGAGAGGAGGGAAGGAAGGTTAATCAGCCTAGAGAAGTCTGATGGAAGAAGGAGTTCAACTCCCGGGGCTGATGAGAAATCTGACAAGAGACCCAGTCTGCCCCTCACCAAAGTGGGCTGACCCAGCAGTCTAAACATGGTGGTAAATGTGGCAAGGCCACATTTAGGGAAGCTTGATGCTTAACTCTCCTGGTCAGTTTGGCTCCTGTGCCCTGTGGGATTGGAACTTTGGCCTCCAGGGGCCAATTGGAAGGACCTCAGTCCTGCAACCACCCTGTCTGCCCCTGGGTTTCCTTGTGTTGTCAGAGTTCCCAGCAGTGTCTGATGTGGCAGAGACCTACACATGGCTTCTATCTGAGGCTGAGCAGCCAGGCCCTGACCAAGGGACCCCCACCTCTGACAGTCCAGGGAGTTAAAAAAAAAAAAAAAAAAAAAGCTAGTTTGGGTTATGGACATTGGGGAGGGTATGTGCTATGGAGAGTGCTGTGAATTATGTAAGACAGATGATTCACAGACTTGTACCCCTGAAGCAAATAATACATTATATGTTAATAAAATAAAAAATAAAATCTAAGTGATCAATCTCATTCAAATATCCTTTCTTTCAGTGAATATAAACCCTTCTGTTTCTCCAGTTCTCTTTGAACCAACTTTCCCATCTTTCTATTGCCATCATTAATAAGTTCTTGAAATGTGTTCATTTTATATTTAAGTCTGATTTCTAACTTCAGAATATAGATTTTGATAATGCTTTCTGCCATGTCAAAATACCCAACTTCAAGAAATATCCTGCCCCTATTTTCTGTCACTAATTTTGTAAGGGCCTATTTAGCCAGAGCAATTCCATCTCAGTTAAACAGTGATTTTGTTGTTTATGCAGTAAAACTTAAACTGATCCTGACCCCTCCCCCCCCACGACGAACTTTCTTAGAAGCAAGTCTGGAAAACCAGTAAAATATGGTCGACCAGTCCCTGATAACAGAGCCCAAATACAAGGGCAGGGCAGGGCAGATGGAGATAACAGAGCCCGAATGCAAGGATGAGTGAGGCCAGGTGGAGACATCCAATCACTATCTCCCTAAAGAATGTGGGCCCTGCCTTTTGGGTGCCTTTTGGGCACCAATTCTGACCAAGGTGATAGGTTATTTCAAATAGCTACTATAGGGTGAATTGTAATTCAATTGGCCACCTGTGTGTGATCTAACATGATAATGCAACCTTCTCTATGTGTTACAATCTCACTGGCCACCTGTGTGTGGCCAGGCTCAACCACATGGCCTTTGCTCTATTAAAGTTAGTCTGTGAGGCTGGGAGTCACTCACTCTCTCTGTAAGAGGCGGCCCCGACCGGTCAGTTTGATTCTCCATGCTTGGTACAAAATAAAGCTTTGCTTGACCTTCGCTTTGTATCAGTCTTCCTCCTTTGATCACGGACCCTAACAATTTGTGGGAAACAAATATGCAGATAAAAGACTCTGTTCTCCTTAACAAAACCTAAGGCATACTAGAGAATATTTTTTAACTTTTAAAACAATCAAAGATAGAAAAAGTATCAAATATACAGAGGCAGGATAGTCTTGTGATTAACAGGGTGAACTCTGGAGCCTGAATAGATGTTTTACTGGCTCTGTAACTCTGGGAATGTTTCTTTCTTTTTTTTGTTTTTTAAGATTTGTTTATTTGAGAGAGAGAGAGAGAGAGAGAGAACACACAGGGAAGGGGCATAAGGAGAGGAAGAAAGAGTCTCAAGCAGACTCCATGCTGAGTTTGGAGCCTGACACAGGGCTTATGTGGGGCTCAATCTCATGACCCTGAGATCACAACCTGAGCCAAAACCAAGAGCTAGACACTTACCCCAGTGTGCCACCCTGATGTCCCTCTGGGCAATGTTTCTTTGCATAGTTTCATCTATAAATCTATGTTAATATCTACTGGTTTGTGAGGAGAATTAAGTGACTTGGCACATACAAAAAGCTTAGATTCGTGCCTGAAACATGGAAAGTGCTCTGTAAGTATAGAAACATTATTGTGTTATAGAATTAACAAGTATAGTTAGCAAGTATGTGAATATTACTAATGTTTATATTATAGGCTTATAAAATACAGATTTATAAGCCTTTAATAGTCAATGATACCAATTTCCAAACACACATCTCATCTGCCATTCTACATGTGGTACCTCGTATTTACCAAAAGGAATACCCAGTAGGCACAATGTTATTTCTTAACTCATTTACTACTATAGGATGTAACCTCAATAGACTTTTGTCAAGATCTACTACTTAGTTACTGTACCATTGAACCTGGTCTGGACTTAGTGACTTATTTGACCAATAGAATATGGCAAAAGGACATTCTGTGATTTCTGGAGTTAGGTCCTAACAAACCTTGAAACACTTGCTTTTGAAATGTTCCCTTTTTGAACCCATCTACCATGTGCTGAGAAGCCCAAGCCCCACAGAGGGGCTACATGGAGATATTCTAGTGGATTGCATTGGTTGAGTTTCCAGTTACCAACATCAACTGTCAGCATATAACTGATTCATTTTGGATGTCTACTCTAACTGATATTTCAAGGGACTCAGGCTTCACCCAGCTCCTATTTGACTGAAACTGAAGAACCAATCCCGAGAAAGAATCTCCCAGCTGATCACAGTCAACCCACAGAACCATAAGAGATAATAATAAATCCTTATTTTAAGCCTCCAGGCTTCGGGATGGTTTGCCAAGCGACCACAGAGAACTAAAACACACACACCCTCTTGATCTCCCTGCCATGTGGTTCTAAGAACAAGACATCTTGGTTTACTTCACCTGTGAGCTTATCCATCTGAAGCATTACGCTCCAAGCAAAAGCAAAACAAAATTCTACTTCAAACCATCTTCAAACCATCAGTGCTTTCAAACAAGTTCTTGGGAGGCTACACTTTCACATGTCATTTAGGAAAGTCATTTTCCGCATAAATATTTGACACAAATCATAAATCTTTCAGGTTACTTAAGCTCTCCCCTCTCTTCAGGAATTCTAAATTTCCTTTTTATCAAAGTGACCTGGCTGCTCCTGAGTGCCAACATTTTTAAACCCTACATGGGTAAAATCTGGAAAATATAACCTTGCAAATTTAACAATTTAACAATTGCAAATAGTTTTAAGCCACTTCAGGAAAAGTGTGAACTTTTGATTTTCCTTTGTGGCCTATGAACCCATGGTTTAGAGTAAGAAAAGCCAATGGGCCTTTAATTATGCAAAAGTACTGCAAGGACCTCTTTCTAAAAATGGTGAGGCTTGAGGCTGCCTTTCAAAGGAGCTTGGTGTTCTGCACAATAGTGTAAAGACTGGTCTCATGGGTGACCAGAATTACAGCTTTGGAGATAATAATACCTTTGAAATGGTGATTCTCAAAACCACTTTTAAAAGAAAAAAGTCATGAAAATCAGCATAGCTTTAAATTATTTTTATTATAAAATTACTTAAATACATATAAACATAAAACAAATAGAGATCAAGTGCCTACTATATGCCAGATATTGTTCTGATATTGGTGACAGACTATTTCCCTGACCTCAGTGAGTTTATAATCTGATGAAACTATGATTATAAGTGGACCAGGACACTTATTAGAAAATAACATGGTATTATTCAAGACAGAAATACATAGTATTGTTCAAGACAGAAAAATCCAGATTAGGGAAATGTACTAATGCTGCACTATTGTAATCTGATGTCTTTGGAAGGCTAATGGACAAGATTCACATCTGGAAAAAGAGTGGATGTGCTCCATAAAACAGTCAATTTTCATGCTGCCAATTGTGCTGGAAGAAGGTTAAACCAGGCATCAGGAAATGGGGACTCAGAAAGCAGATCCTACATGTGAGGTGAAGAGAAGCTCTCTCCACGTTCCTTTCAGTCAGATCTGGACTGTGAGACAGTTGTATGTAAATTCCCATTCTGCATTGGGAACTACAGACAAGCATTTTAAGAACCTAGAAAAATGTTTGAAAATTGGGGGGAAAATTATTGACTCCAAAATAATAAAACTGTTAAATCATTACTAATAGATGTTTAGATGCCTACAAAATGTAACTTTGTGTCAACAGCACTAATTGTTAAAATTAGTATTCATTAAAATGTCATTACATTTGGAAATAATTAATTGGCCAGATGATGTCATTTTGCAAAAATTCTCAAACGTGTACAACTGCCAAGAAATCATTGCCAGTCATAAATTAAATGAGTTGCCAAATAATTTCCAAAGGAAACTCATAAAATTTCTCTCATACAGTCAACAAGGTCTTAAATGCTGAAAGAGGGGCTGGTTGCCCAGAGCCCTCTGGACAATGAGGGGATAAGTGCTTTCCTAACTATACTGAAGCGGGCCAGTTAAGTAGGGAAGCGTATCAGTAAGGGATGGCCAGCGCTACAATAAACCCATAAACCCATATGGTACCTTCGTGTGATTTTAAAAAGAGATGACCCTTCCAAGTAGATATAGTTCTAGCCAGAGCACAGAACTTGATGAGCTAGGAGTGGACTGGATTTTAGCACCTATGTATCTCCTGGGCTAGATGCCCTTATTCAGGAAACAACGTGCACAGGCATTCGGGGTAGACATGATAATACTCTGTGCAAATGTCAGACTCTGTATAGAATTGTTGCCTACTCTGTGGCTCTCCTCCCCTCCCATAGTCTTGAAACCTTAGTCATGTGTTCATGGAAAGTTTTGGCCTCGTTACTGCTTTGCCATAGAAAACTGAGGAGAAAGACTCACCCCACACTTGGAACAAAAAGAAAAGCAAGAGCCCCTTTCCTTAGGTCAGAGTGGTGCAACTAAAGATAGTTGTGCATAGTAGAGTGGGGATATGCTGAGAGTCACTGGCAGCCAAGGCAGGTTGAACCAGAGCCCAGGAGCATGGAACCTCTCCTGAGCATGAGACAGCATGCCATAAAGCCCTTACAAATAACTAGTGGATAACCAAGTGATTGGGTACTTAAAATTAAGTCTAAGTTTATTTTGTAGTTACAGGTGAGTATAAGCTAAGGTCTAGGCTTCTTTCCTTAACAGAGGCTCTAAACAAACAAAAAGTTCAAGCAGAGTAAGAAAGGGTTCTATAGAAAATAAAAATAAAAATTGCTTTCCCAGCTTTATCTCTACCACATTAATAATTAATTTACATGTAAGTAGCCCAACTACACCAATCAAAAGGCAAAGATCAGTGGTGGGTAATGAAACACATCTCATCTATATGCTGTTTATGAGAAAACCATTTCAAAGTCAGTAACATATAGGTCAGATGTAGTAAACAGATGAAAAAAAAGATACACCATGCAAATGTTAATTTTGAAGAACAGAAGTGACTATATTAATATCCAATGAAGTAGACTTCAGAGAAAAGAAAATTGCTAGAGGCAAAGAAAGACACCACATACAAAGGATCCATCCACCAGGAAGACAAAATGATCCTAAATATGTGCTCATCAAACAACAGAGCCTTAAAGACACAAAAGAAAACTGGGCTCCTGAAAGACACAAAAGAAAGCTGAAAGGAGAAACAGAAAAATCTGCAGTTCTAGTTGGGGACATCTCCCTCTAACCAACTGACAGAACTACTAGACAGAAAATCAGCAAAGACATAGAAGATCTGAAAAACTCAATCAACTGACATGATCTAATTATCATATAAAGAACATGATAATCAACAACAGCAAAATACATTTTTTTACATTTTTAAATTTTATTTTATTTCTTCAGTGTTCCAAGATTCATTGTTTATGCACCACACCCACTGCTCCATGCAATTGTGCCCTCCTTAATACCCACCACCAGGCTCACCCATCCCACCACACCGCCTTTCAAAACCCTATAGTCTCTCATACTTCGTCTCCCTCCCCTAATTTTAAAAGTCATCCATGGAATGTTCATGAAGACAGTCCATATCCCTGGCCATAAGACAAGGTTAAAAAATCTAAGAGTTAAAATCTGACCATAATGTGCATTCTCTGACTATAAGGGACTCAAACTAGAAATTGATAACAGAAAGAAAGCAAGACAATCTCTAAACATGTGAACATGAAACAACACACTTTTATGTAATAATGCATGGGTCAGAGTGGAAGTCTCAAAGAAAATTTCAAACTAAAATGATAGTACAACATATGGGTGTAGGATGTAGCTAAAGCATTACAGGGAGGATAATTTATTGTATCAAAATGTTTACATTAGAAATGCAGAAAGGTCTCAAATGGATCAGTAAACTAGAAAAAAGAAAAGCAAAATAAATCCAAAGCAAACAGGATGGAAATAATAAATAAATAAATAAATAAATAAAATTGAAAATAGGTAAACAGTAGGGAAAATCAATGAAACAAAGGTAGGTTCTTTGACCAAATAAATAAATAAACAAAATTGGTAAGCCTCTAGCAAGACACACAAAAATAAAAATAGAAGGGACACAAGTCAACAATATTAGGTATACAACAGAGAATACCACTATAGATCCTGCCACCATTAAAAAGATAAAAGGGAATACTACAATAAACTTAATACACATAGTTTCAACAACTTAGAAGAAATGGACCAGTTTCTTCAAATCTACAAACTACCAAAATTAGGATTTTCTGTTGGCTTTATTACACCAAAATACTTTTTTCAGCTTATCTCGTAAGAGCTATGGATGTATTTTAAAAATCAATTGTGTCTTCCCAACTTAGACTCCAAGTCCCACTCTTCAAAGGAAACTATTTCTAAGAGAATGTAGTGAAAATTCAATTTTTGGTTCAAAAGGATTCAGTGATGTTCTCCAACCCTGTCTTGTAAACAGTTAGGTTCATAGTACAATAAGAAGTACAGTAAGAAGCAATATACTGGGGAAGGGAATTCACAAAGTTAATTTTTTATTTTTGGTCAACAGTGTTCATAGATTCAGTAACCAATCCCCGTCAGTCCTCCTTTCAAGTCTAAATTCTCAAAACAAAACAAAACAAAACTTCTTAAAGGAAACCCTCAAGATCAATGGCAAATCAGAATTTTTTCCCATTTTCTTGGGCTTGTAATTACCATAAATTCTACATAAAGAAATAGAGGAAAAAAGAAACAAATATCTCTGTGCAATGCCAGACTCTGTATAGCAACTATGGAGTACACTTCTAGAAGAGTTGACCTTCATTCTCATTTTCTCAGTTACTCTGAAGAATATGGAGTACACTTCTAGAAAAGTTAACCGTGATTCTCATTTTTTTTCAGTTACTCTAAAGAGTCCTATTTGTGAGGAATTTCCAGAAAATGTTGCTTTTGACTTCAGAGAGCAGAGCAGCTAAACTATCCCAAGAATACTGGCATCAGCCTTGACACTTAAGAGCAATCCTGGTAAGAACAACCCACAAACTATCCTTGTAATTACCATAAATTCTACATAAAGAAATAGATGCTGCTCTGCATCACTCCCTTGTTGACAGACTCCAGCACTTGTCCTGAGCTTCCATTAATAAGAACAGTCATGGACCCAACTCACCCATGGGGCCGGGGGCCCATCTTTTTCCTAACATGATTTCTTTGAGTTCAGCCATTGGACGTAATGGGTATGTTTTCCTTGAAACTATCTTCATGCAAACCAGGTGCATTTATTCTCTAAAGAATACATGCCAGAATGCTAACCATATTTTCACAGAAATACAAGATTGGGTTCTGAATCTGCACAGATGCAACAGCCCAAACTTCATAAAATAAGTGAATAACTTCAGTGTCCCACATCCATCATGTCACCTATTTCTTTTAACATTTAATGAATGGAAATCTGCCTTTTTCATGTTGGATGGTGATTTTACATCATTTCTGAACAAAGGCTACCCAGAACCACAAAGGCAGGCATTCAACCAGAAAAACGAAGTCAGTGCTGGAAGGGTCATGTCATCATCTACTACAGGGCCCCTATGAAAAGTATGAAAAAGTGGACAGAGGATACTCAGTATAACATGGCCTGGGTGCTTAGAGATTTTGTAACAGTGCTTCAAGTCATGTTTTGAAAGAAATGAAAATGAATTTTCTGCCCCTTTCTTTATAAAACCTGATGTAATATAAGTTTTAAATGAATTTTGACTACAGTTTCCCATAGCCTGAGGGTAAGTCTTTTTTGAAAAAGAGCAACCATATTTTCAATATTTTACTGATGCGTTACATTAATCATTTAAAAACACCATCTGCCTCCTTCGTGAAGGGCCGCAGTTCTCAATTTAGAAGAGAAAGTATAACCAACGAACCCACAGAAACAAAAATTAATCTCTAAAAACCCTAACCCAGCAATAAGTTCCACAGACAGTGGAATGGGGTCCCAGGTGATCCATTGAGAAAATGAAATGAAAGCCAGCACTACGGAGTGCCCAGTCTATTAAAATGCCTCTCGTCAGTAGCAAGGAAGTACACTTCAGAGGGCAATTCAAAGGGAAGGGCATCAGGGTCACGAGGCTCTTCCTGTCTGACTAGTGGTGGCAGCACCAACTGCTAAATGACAGGACATCCGTCTGTCTGATTACTGCGCAGTGCGGTCATTGGCCAACTTGGACATTCAGGGGTTGTTTGGGGGCAGTGGAGGTAAAGGTGGAAGGTGCTGGGCCTGCTTTGTTTTGCTCTTACACTGAAGAAGACAGAACTATCATGGAGGTAGGTCTCATCTCATAACTGGTGATCAAACTTCCCAGAAAAAGCATAAAATCAAACATTCTGAGGGATAGGGAAAAGGCCAAAGCAGGGCTCAAGCTCTTGGTTATTTTTCTACCATCCTGGCCTCTGTCTTGCTTGTGAGCTCTCCACGCACCCCAAGATGTGAAATGAAGGAACGTCTGGCACCAGGTAGGGCACTTGCACATATGTCACTTGCAAGGACGGTCATGAAAAACCCATAGATGCCTTTCTCCATGGCCAGCTAATGAATATGGGTCCTGGTACATTTTTTTTTTTTAATCCAATAAATGCCTGCAACTTTTAGGGCAGTCTAGTACCCTGTACGCTGCAGTATAGGATAGTAAAATCTGGTTGCTGCCTCTACCTTGGTGCACTGAAAACCATGGTGAAGCCTGATACCCAAAACCCTTTCATTTGTCCTTCATGCTTAGTAATTTATTTGAGCAAGAGAGAGCAAGGGTAAGAAAGCACAAGTCACGGGAAGAGGGGCTGAGTGGGAGAGAGAAGCAAACTCTATGCTGAGCGGGGAGCCCAATGCAGGGCTGCATCACAGGAAGACGCTTAACTGACTGAGCCACTCAGGAGCCCCCAAACTAATTTCTAATGTGGAGGTTCAAATCCCATAAGTGGAGCTGAAAATACTCTCCCTACCTTAAGAGTCACTTCAGAACAAAGGTGCTACAAAACCTTAGTGGAATCTCTCGAATGTAGCAGGGACGTGTGTGAGGAAACTAGTAGAGCAGGATTTCCAGTCAACACAGGATGGAAGGTGAAACATAAGTTCTGTATACATAAAATCTTCTACCCATCATTTTTTTCTTAAGTTACAGGGGATCACTTTATAAAATTGTCTTCTATTTTTTAATTCGTGTAATTACATTTTTCTAGATGTATCTGTGCTTCATAGTGTGTTCTCATAGTTAGTTTTGGTTTGCATAGCATGTGTTATCTTTTGCTTTTTACTCCCTTTCCAATCCCTATCTATCCCTGTGTTTCCCTGCACAATTACACATAGAAACAGGAAAACCTATCTGTGTACTTGAGGTTCATGTAATACGCTGTATTACACATGCTCTCAGCCACTTTTTCACCACCAGCAGGCCAAATGCCAACAACAGTGAATTTTGCAAGAGGGGTGACAGTTTTTCATTGTTGCTCACCCAAATAATGGAAATAAATGTAATATTTAAGGTCAAACCCAGGGAATAGTTCCTGGAATAATAATAATAAAAAAAAAATACAGTGAAACCAGACTCTTCGCTGCTTCCCTCAAGAAAACTGTCTTCCTTGAAGACAATTATGCAGATTAAATAATATCAACTAGGTTTTTATTGAGCACTTACTATATCCTAGGCATATGCATTATTCACATATACAATTAATAGTTCACCAACCCTATCTGGAAGTTATTATTGGACTCATTTGATGGAAGAGGCAACAGGTATCAACCTGTTGAAGCCTACAGTTAGTATAAAATCATGGTTCATATAAAACAAAGCCAGAGCTCAGACCCGGGTCTGTCTGCTGTCAAGGTTTGTACTCTTCCTCTCTGCCGCAGTTAAGGGACATCTTCTACCAGGAAAGCCAGCCTAGCATATTGGTTATAACTTTTCCACCATAGATGCTGATGACTTAACTTTAAAAAATACCCCATGTAAAGAGGGGTCTTCCTTTTTTTAATAGAAATTATGACCACAGTAGTTCTAGGGAACTAATCCCTCTAACCTGACCTGAAATGTGAAACTACTCAACAATTTAATTAGTTGTGACAATTGTCACTTAATTTGGGATAACATGAAAGCAGATTTCATATAGTCACTGCTCTGCTGTGGCTCTCGAATGGACTTTCTCAGAAGCCAGTACTAACTTGGGCCCAGAGAAGGTGGTATGCATGAATCACAGAAGCCATGTGTTAAATTCATGCCACCAGTAAATACATCTCCCAGAATTCATCTTCTTAAGGTTTGAAGGTGGAAAATCATAAAAAGTACAACAGAGTTCAAAAGACAAAGCAAAAGGAAAACCAATAGACCTTGGTAACCTGTGAGAGGCCACCCACATGTCAAGAGTAACACAGGTAACACATGTTCACCATAATTTCCCTCAGTTATCAAGGTCAGTTACACTGTACCCATCACCAGCAGAGTAACTATTAAAACATTTTTAAGAAATGTAACCAAATGATTAATTTATGTGATCAATCACATTTACCCAAATGATTGCAAGTAGTTTAAATATTTTGATGATTAAAGGGGCACCTGGGTGGCACAGTTGATTAAGCCTCGGACTCTAGGTTTGGGCTCAGGTCATGATCTTGTCATCATGAGACGGAGCCCCATGTTGGGGAGTCTTTCTCCTTCTCCTTCTGCCCCTCCCCCCTCAAATAAATAAATAAACCTTTGAAAATATTAGACTTCAGTTACCTGAAGAATTATGCTACATTAATAATCTCTCTGATGATGCTAAACAATTTAACCTAGATGATAGCCTAGGTAGCATACTGTCTCCTGACCAGGGGCGCCATTTTCCGCCCCTTAACACTGGATGACCCAGCTACTTTTAAGACACAGCTCCCCTGCCTGCTTGCCCTGACAATGAAATGAGACTGTAGTTGAAAAACTGCTATTTTGTAAAGCACCCAAGAAAACCAAAGCATATGATTTAACAGAAACAAAACCCCTGGTGTCTGGAAAGTAGGAAATGGAGCTCTCCAGAGAGAAAAGGCCTGACCTCATGTTACTTTATAACTTCCCAAATCCTGTGACCATACCCAGGGACCTCTGATCAACAGAATACAAATCAATTAATAGTGAAAGGGATGTACCTGAGAAAAATCACATCTGCTCTGCCTTTTTCTATGCTTATTTCTTAATGACTACATCAGCACATCTGTGGGCACACTGATTCATTTTAACTCACTCTCTAGCCTTGGATTCATTTAGATCTCCAAATTCCTTCAGCATTCTGACCACTGGACCTGGCACAAAAGTCCTCTTTGGGTAGGTTCTGAGACTGTTATGACTGTAGTGCCCTTCAAACAATATATAAATAGGGGTGCCTAGGTGGCTCAGTGTGTTAAAGCCTCTGCTTTTGGCTCAGGTCATGATCCCAGGGTCCTGGGATCAAGCCCTGCATTGGGCTCTCTGCTCAGCGGGGAGCCTGCTTTCCCCTCTCTCTCTGCCTGCCTCTCTACCTACTTGTGATCTCTGTCTGTCAAATAACTAAATAAAATCTTAAAATATATATATATATATATATATATATAACTACTCAAGATTATATGCTTCAGATGTACAGAGAAAATACACTTCTGGGTGTAGGGGGGAGACCATTTAAGGACTCAACTATCATACTTATTGGCATCAAAGACTAATGAAAAGACTAGAAATCTTGAAGATGGTGGTGGAATTCAGAGGACTGGATTTTGAATTTCTGTTTCACCACATTCTAGATGGATAACCTTGAACAAGTTACATTATTTCTGAAAACGAAACTCTCCTCACTTGTTAATTAGAGATAAAATGGGCTCCTTGCCTTCTAGGGTTGTTAAGAGAATGTAAATGAGCTGAGGTAGGCTTATCACAGATCTTGGCATTTTATAAGTGTTTAATAAATATTAGTTGCTAATATTTTCATAAAATTAATCATATCCTTTCCCAAGCAGTTTGTACGTATAGATACAACTTAGAATATTTGCATAAAAAAAAAAAGTTTGCCAAATCAATGGAAATATAAGAAAATCTTGGCAAACAAACTTTGATTTTTTTTGTCTATGGCTTTCATGTGTGTTTTGTTTTTCTTAGATAATATTTAAAAAAAAAAAAAACCCAAAGCCTTGATTCATTTAAGAAGCATTCACTGAGTACCCAGTGGTACATAAAGAAAGAAAAAAAAGATTCAAGAGCTAGCCTCCATGTTTACTCCCAATAACCAAACTGACCACAACAAAGGCATCAGAATTCCTATCTAACTTTACACATTCAAGTCATTTAACAAATGTGGCCATATGGTGATTTAATATGATTAAAAAAAAAAAAAGACCCTAAACCAGCCATGATACAACATTATAGAGTCCATCAGAAGTATCAGCTACAGGAAAGTCACTCAGAAATCCAATGGACGAGAAGCCTCTAGATGGAAAAGACCAAATCTCACCCCTTTAAAAAAGGAACATGAGGAAATATGAAGTTGATCCAAACAGAATTAATGAATGAAAGTGATACATAAATTATAGTATAAAAACATTTCTGCTGTGGACATATGAAATAACTATAAAATTGATAATAAACAACTTTAACCTTTAATTTCTACAGAGTAGGGATTCTCCACCTCTATACTGCAGGTCTTCATTTCTGGTAAAAGGACATCTTTTGTTATTTTCACCCCATTCACGAACATTCTCTTACTCACCTCACCTGCAGAATAAACTGCTAATTCTGATCAGTGAGTTTTAATTTTTATGTAACTTTTGAAATGATTAGAAGTGTTATTAAGAGGAAGCTAACGCATTTCTAGCTAGGCAACTTGTTTGATACTGACATCAATGTAACATATAAAAACCATATAAACAAAAGCACTAAGAATACAATAGTTAATGGAAGGAAATTCTCGGGGAGCATAAAACAACCAACTGAAATTTAGTTCTTCCTCCAAAATATGTTTTTTTCTAAATTTTCATGTAAATAGTGTCATTCTAAAGCACCATATGTGCAGAATGAAACAAGCAGACACAGCTGGCTCCTGGCCATAGCAGATGGAAGGAAACCAATAAAGCAGTTAAGCATCAAGCTGAAGGGCTCACACGCACATGCGCGCGCACACACACACAAACGCACAAACTCTTACCATCGGATGCTGATAAAGTACTCAGTTTCACTGGGAAGCCCAGATGACAGGTGGCACAAATGAAATTATGAACAACTTTATAAACACTGACAAGGTGGATGTCTTCTCGCTGCTCAGTTAAAATATGGAAGGACATTAATGGGCACTGGCACACACACAAGTCATCTCAAACTTCCTAATTCCATGGCTACTTCTTGCGCAGACAGCTTTCAGAACTATACCCAAATTTCCACACCACATGCTTGGCTATAACCTCCCAGAGACTGCCAGGATTCATGAAACCACTTTTAAAAGGCGTCCTGAGTGAGAGGTTGTCAGCCTGGCATATGGATCTGTGACTCTTGCGCCGAGTCCAGAAATCCCACACTTTGTCATGCCTGCTAGGAAAGGACAGACCTTCAACTCCCTGCTGGGCAACTTGCTGGTAGGACTCCTTCACGTTCCCTCTTCCCCAGGTAACATACCATCTGTTTTTAGTATCTAATGTAGGCAGGTCAGCTGAACTCCTCCCGGGAAATGGCACTGGGAATGGTATATAATGAAATAAAACATATGTGTTAAGAGGAAAAAGGAGCTTTGGAATGACCTGCTCCTCACCTCACACATTAAAATATATTGTCGCTGATTAGCCAGCTTTGTGTTTTCATGCAACACACTTAACCCCTTTGGACTTCAGTTTTCTACTCCGCAAAATGATAGAACTGCAACCCTCAGGCACCTTCCAATTTAAACACTCTATGACAAGTACCTGTGTAGTATTCCAAGCCCATAAAACTTATGTAAAGCTATCTGGGAAGAAGAGTCAATGACAAAAAGGCATTTATAATTCACAGAGAAGACCAATTCCCTTATAAAAATGGAATCCAACAGAGGAAAAAAATCTTGGCCCTAAACATAACTTATTAAACAACAGCATGGTAAGTAGAATTATTAATCACTCTCCTATAGTGTAGTATACACTATATCCTGATAGTGTATGCCATATCCTGATAGTGTATGGAATGTACTTCTCTACCCCTTGACCTTGGACTTGGCCATGTGACTCACTTTTTTCAATGGGATATTAGTGAAAGTAATACAGAGACTTAAAATGTGCCTGTACATTGGGGTTGCCCTCGTGAGCATCTGCCATTGTCATTGGGAAAACATACCACGGGAGTCACTGCCATTCCTTCTGAACCCCAGAAGAGACTCATGGAACAGTCCTAAATCAGGCCTACAGCCTGGAGTCCAAGTGAACTTCACAGACCCACAGGCAAGGATAAAAGTACTTTTGTTGTAAACCACTGAGATTTTGAGGCTATTATATAGCATGATTCCAAGAAAAGCTGACTGATCAGCCCTGCAAAGAAATAACATAGGGCATATGAAGGAAATGGTTAGAGAACATGAGAAGTTAAACACCCATCTATATGTGTTCTATATACATATCTATCGAGATTCTCTATCATAGAACCTATGATGATGTGTACTCAATGTGTTCATTCACAAGTATATCAAGATGACAGTGATGTCAGTTGAAAACAGTACACAACTTACAACAGGCTCCTCTATACTCAATTTAAAGAAAACATAATGAAGAGTCATAAATAGTCATCTTGAAAACAGAATTGGATCTTTATTGGGAAAGTTGTAAAATTATGGAAAAATCTGAAAGTTCCTGAAACTTATTTGAATATTGGTTTTTACAAACTACCACATATAGTCCTTTTACATTGTATACGGTCTGGGGACACTGCAGATGTTTGCCACTGTAAGCCACACACCTTTTTTTTTTATATATAAACATATGTTTTTATCCCCAGGGGTACAGGTCTGTGAATCGCCGGGTTTACACACTTCACAGCACTCACCATAGCACATACCCTCCGCAATGTCCATAACCCCACCCCCCTTCTCCCAACCCCCCTCCCCCCAGGAACCCTCTGTTTTGTGAGATTAAGAGTCACTTATGGTTTGTCTCCCTCCCAATCCCATCTTGTTTCATTTATTCTTCTCCTACCCCCTTAACCCCACATGTTGCATCTCCACTCCCTCATATCAGGGAGATCATATGATAGTTGTCTTTCTCCGCTTGATACCCTCTAGTTCCATCCACGTCACAGACACCTTTTTATTTTTCCTCTTCAAACAGAATTTCATTTTTTTTAATATTTAGAAATTCAGATGTGATTGACATATAACAGCCTGGAAGTTTAGGGTGTACATGTTAATTTGACACATTTATATATTACAATATGATTACCACCTAAGCATTAGCAAATGTTTCTATCATGTTACATAATTATCATTTCTTTTTTGTGGTGAGAACAATTAAGATCTAGTCTCTTAGCAACTTGGAAGTTTGTAATATCATATTATTGACTATAATCACTATGCTGTGCATTGAAGTCTCCAGACCTTACTCATCTTCCTTTTGCAAGCTCATATCCTTTGACCAATACCTCCCCTGTCTCCCCACCCTCACCACTCCCACCACCACCATTCTACTCTCTGTTACAGAACTCTGGCTTTTTTGGAGTCATATAAGTGATATTTTACAGTATTTGTCTTTCTCTGACATACCTCACTTAGCATAATGCCTTCAAGGTCCATCTATGTTGGTACAGATGGTAGGATTCCTTCTTTCTCATGGCTAAATTATATTCATTCTATATAAATACACCACATCTTCTTTACCCACTCATCCACTGACAGACACTTAGGTTGTTTCTACAATTAGCTATTGTAAATAATACTGTGATGAATATGATTGTGCAGATATCTCTTCAAGATACTAATTTTTTTGACAGACAGAGAACATAAGTAGGCAGGGGGGTGGGTGTAGGCAGGCTCCCTGCTGAGCAGAGAGCCCAATGCAGGACTCGATCCCAGGACTCCAGGATCATGACCCGAGCCAAAGGCAGAGGCTTTAACCCACTGAGCCACCCAGGTGCCCCAGGATACTAATTTTATATGTCTAGACTGGGACTGCTGGATCATATGATAGCTTTACTTTTAATTTTTAAGAAGCCACCATACTGTTTTCTATAATGGTTGTTTTCCATCTTCTATTCCTATTTCCACTTTATATTTCTACCAACAATGCACAGGAGTTCCCATTTTTCCATATCCTTACCAACAATAATTATTTCTTGACTTTTTCATAATGCCCACTCTAACAGATGTGAGATGGTATCTCATTGTGGTTTTGATTTGTGTCTTCCTGATGACTAGCTATACTAGGAATCTTTTCATGAACATTTTGGCCATTTGTTCTTCTTTGGGAAAATGTCTATGCATTTTTTTCTGAATTCAGTTCTTTATTCTTTTTTTTTATAAACATATATTTTTATCCCCAGGGGTACAGGTCTGTGAATCACCAGGTTTACACACTTCACAGCACTCACCACAGCACATACCCTCCCCAATGTCCATAATCCCACCCCCTTCTCCCAAACCCCCTCCCACCAGCAACCCTCAGTTTGTTTTGTGAGATTAAGAGTCACTTATGGTTTGTCTCCCTCCCAATCCCATCTTCTTTCATTGATTCTTCTCCTACCCACTTAAGCCCCCATGTTGCATCACTACTTCCTCATATCAGGGAGATCATATGATAGTTGTCTTTCTCTGCTTGACTTCTTTCACTAAGCATGATACGCTCTAGTTCCATCCATGTTGTCGCAAATGGCAAGATTTCATTTCTTTTGATGGCTGCATAGTATTCCATTGTGTATATATACCACATCAATGGAATCCTTTTCCTATTTTTAAGTTGGATATATTTGTAGTGAAAAAACTGAGTCTTTTTCCTCTAAGATCAAGAAACAAGACAAGGATGTTCACCATCACCACTTTAATACAATATAATACTGGAAGTCCTAGCCACAGCAATCAGACAAGAAAAAGACATAAAAGGCATCTAAATTGGTATGAAAGAAATGAAACTTTCACAATTTGTAGATGACATCATACTATATGTAAAAAACCCTAAAGACTCCACCAAAATACTACTAGAACTGATAGATGAATCCAGCAAGGCCATAGGATACAAAATCAATGTACAGAAATCTGTTTCATTTTTATACACTGTTAATGAAGTAGCAAGAAAAATTAAGAAAACAGTCCCATTATAATTATATCAAAAATAATAAAAAAATATATATATAATATATATATTATATAGGAATAATCTATATATAGGAATTATATATAATATATAGGAATAAATCTAATCAAATCTAACCAATAAATCTAATCAAGCAGGTGAAAGACCTACTCTGAAAACGATATAACATTATTGACAGAAATTGACAATGACAGAAACAAATGAAAAGAAACTCTACGCCCATAAATTGGAAGAACAAATATTGCTAAAATGTCCATACTACCCAAAGCAATCTATGAGATTATTTCAAAATAACAACACTTTTCACAGAACTAGAATAAACAATCCTAAAATGTGTATGGAACCACAAAAGACCTCAAACAACCAAAGCAATCTTGAAAAGAAAGAACAAAATTGGAGGTATCAGAATCCTGGATATTATTAAGGAGGACACATGTGGTGATAAGCACTGGGTGTTATATACAACTAATGAATCACTGAACAGTACATCAAAATTAATGATGTGGGGCACCTGGGTGGCTCAGTGGGTTAAGCCGCTGCCTTTGGCTCAGGTCATGACCTCAGGGTCCTGGGATTGAGCCCCACATCAGACTCTCTGTTCAGTGGGGAGCCTGCTTCCCCTTCTCTCTCTGCCTGCCTCTCTGACTACTTGTGATCGCGCTCTCTCTGTAAAATAAATAATAAAATCATTTAAAAAAAACTAATGTACTACTATATGCTAGCTAATTGAACATAATAAAAAATAAATAAATAAATAAATAATAAAGAAAGAAAGGAAGGAAGGAAGGAAGGAAGGAAGAAAGAAAGAAAATATACTATAACCCTATAGTAATCAAAACAGTATGGTACTGGCACAAAAATAGGTACACAGACGAATGGAAGAGAATAGAAAGTCCAGAAATTAACTCACAATTATATGGTCAATTAATCTTCAATAAAGGAGGAAAGACTATGCAATGGAGAAAAGATAGCCTCTTCAACAAATGGTGTTGGGAAAACCAGACAGCTACATGCAAAAGAATAAAACTGGACCACTTTCTCATGCCATACACAAGAATAAACACAAAATGGATTAAAGACTTAAATGTGAGACCTGAAACCATAAAAATCCTAAAAGAGAGCATATACAGTAATTTCTCTGACATTGGCTTATAACAACATTTTTCTAGATATGTCTCCTGAGGCAAGGGGAAAAAAAGCAAAAAGCAGCTATTGGGACTACATCAAAATAAAGAGCTTCTGCACAGCAGAAGCAACAATCAATAACAATAAAGACAACCTACTGAATGGGAGAAGATATTTGCAAATGACATATCTGATAAAAGGTTAGTATCCAAGATACATAAAGAACTTACACAACTCACCATCAAAATAATAGTAATAATCATCATCATCTACTTAAAACGGACAGAAGACATGAACAGACATTTCTCCAAAGAAAACATACAGATGACCAACAGACACATGAAAAGATGCTTAATATCACTAATCCTCAGGGAAATGATAATCAAAACCACAATCAGATATTACCTCATACCTCACACAGCTAAAATAAAAAACACAAGAAACAAGTGTTGGTGAGGATATGGAGAAAAAGGAACACTTGTGCACTGGCAGTAGAAATGCAAACTTTTGCAGCTACTGTGAAAAAAGCTATGGGGGGGGTCCTCAAAAAATTTTAGTAGAATTACCATATAAACCAATAATTCCACTACTGGGCATTTATCCAAAGAACATGAAAACACTAGTTCAAAAGGATATATGCACCCCTACATTTGTGGCAGCATTATTTACAATAGCCAAATTATGAAAGCTACCCAAGAGTGCATCAACAGATGGATAAAGAAGATGTGTATTGTACACACACACACACACACACACACAGGAATATTACTCAGCCATTAAAAATAATGAAATCTTGGCATTTTCAATAACATGGATGGATCTAGAGGACATAATACTAAGTAAATAAGTCAGTCAGTGACAGAAAAATACCATATGATTTCCTTAATATGTGAAATTTAAGAAACAAAACAAATAAACAAAGAAAAAAGAGACAAACCAAAAAACAGACTTTCAACTATGGAGAACAAACTGATGGATACCAGAGGAAAGGTGAGTGTGGGAATGGGTGAAATAGGTGAAGGGGATTGAGTAGAGAGGAGAACATAGGCAGAAACCTCTTCAACATCGGCCACAGCAACTTCTTGAAAGACATGTCTCTGAAGGCAAAGGAAAGGAAACAAAAGTGAAAATAAACTTTTGGGACTCCATCAAGATCAAAAGCTTCTACACAGCAAAGGAAACAGTCAACAAAACAAAGAAGCAACCCACAGAATGGGAGAAGATATTCAAAAATTACACTACAGACAAAGGGCTGATATCTAAGATCTATAAAGAACTCCTCAAACTCAACACTCAAAAAACCAGATAATCACATTAAAAAATAGGCAGAAGACATGAATAGATACTTCTCTAAAGAAGACATAAAAATGGCTAACAGACACGTGAAAAAATGTTCATCATCATTAGCCATCATGGAGATTCAAATCAAAACCACAATGAGATACCACCTTTCACCGGTTAGAATGGCCAAAATTAACAAGACCATAAACAACAAGTGGTGGAGAGGATGCGGAGAAAGGGGAACCCTCTTATACTGTTGGTGGGAATGCAAGCTGGTGCAGCCACTTTGGAAAACAGTGTGGAGATTCCTTAAGAAATTAAAAATAGAGTTACCCTAAAACCCTGCAATTGTACTACTGGGTGTTCGCTCCAAAGATACAGATGTAGTGAAAAGAAGGGCCATTTGTACTCCAATGTCCATAGCAACAATGGCCACAGTCACCAAACTGTGAAAGAGCCAAGAAGCCCTTCAACAGACGAATGGATAAAGTAGATGTGGTCCATAAATACAATGGAATATTACTCAGCCATCAGAAAGTATGAATACCCAACTTTTGTTCCAACATGGATGGGACTGGAAGAGATTATGCTGAGTGGAATAAGTCAAGCAGAGAGTCAATTATCCTACGGTTTCACTCACCTATGGAGCATAAGGAATAACATGGAGGATATTAGGAGAAGGAAAGGAAAAGTGAATTAGGGGAAATTGGAGGGGGAGACTAAGCATGAGAGACTGTGGACTCTGAGAAACAAACTGAGTTTTGATGGGAGGGGAGATAGGGGGATAGGTCAGCCTGGTGGTGGGTATTAAGGAGGGTACATATTGCATGGAGCACTGGGTGTGATGCATAAACAATGAATCTTGGAACACTGAAAGAAGAAAAGAAAAGGAAAAAAAGCACACTTATCACGATTAGCCCTGAGTAATGTATACAATTGTTGAATCACTATGTCATACACCTGAAACTAATATAACACTGTATGTTAATTATACTGGAATTAAAATTTTTTAAAATAATAAAAAAATTTAAGAACAAATCAAATTATTTTCTTTTGTCTACTGAGTTGTATGAGTTCTTTATATACTAACCTTTTATCAGATAGATGGTTTGCAAATATTTTCTCCCATTCTATAGTTTGCCTTTTCAATTTATTCATTGTTTCCTTTGCTGGGCAGAAACTTCTTAAATAGAGTCCCACTTGTTTATTTTAGTTTTTGTTGCCTGAAGCACACACTTTCTTAAAAGACAATGTTTGAATTTTTCCTAGGATCTAAAAGCTACTGAATTTGGACAAATTGACTTTATAGAGAAATGCGTACGTATCTGTCTCATAATTAAATAATATAATTACCATGTTGCATCTGATTTTTATGTTGCTCTGTCTATTGGAGCCAGAAATCCTGCTCAAGTAACTTCATGGTTTCTATAGTAAATGCACCAAAGTCTTTGTTTTGTTGAACAGCTTCAGCAGAGGGGACTAGAGAATAAACTAGTCGGAGAGGATAAACTCCCAAAACTCAATTTCAGAGCACCAGTCACAGTAATAAGAAGGAAGTAACTGTTATTTTATACCTCTTGGTAATAGATTATGCAGCTACTGAAAACAAGGTTTGTGAAAAAATTGTGATAATCTATAAATTAATTGTGATATAATTTTAAAATGAAGAAAAGCAGCATACATAATAGTATCAATAGTAGGATCACAACCATGTAAAAAAAAATGTGCACCAATGTCCACAATAGCCAAACTATGGAAAGAACCTAGATGTCCATCAACAGATGAATGGATAAAGAATATGAGGTATAGGGCACCTGGGTGGCTCAGTTGGTTGGGCAACTGCCTTCGGCTCAGGTCACGGTCCCGGAGTCCCAGGATCGAGTCCCACATCAGGCTCCCAGCTCCATGGGGAGTCTGCTTCTCCCTCTGAACTTCTCGCCTCTCATGCTCTCTCTCACTGTCTCTCTCTCAAATAAATAAATAAAATCTTAAAAAAAAAAAAAGAATATGAGGTATAGATATACTATGCGGCCATCAAAAGAAATGAAATCTTGCCATTTGCGATGACATGGATGGAACTAAAGGGTATTATGCTTAGTGAAATAAGTCAATCAGAGAAAGACAATTATCATATGATCTCCATGATATGAGGAAGTTGAGAGGCAACGTGGGAGGTTTGGGGGGGTAGGAAAAGAATAAATTAAACAAGATGGGATTAGGAGGGAGACAAACCATAAGAGACTCTTAATCTCACAAAACAAACTGAGAGTTCCTGCGGGGAGAGGGGTAGGGAGAGGGTGGTGGGGTTATGGACACTGGGGAAGGTATGTGCTATGGTGAGTGCTGTGAGGTGTATAAACCTGGCAATTCACAGACCTGTACCCCTGGGGCTAATAATATGTTATAAATTAATAAAAAAAAAAAGTGCACCAGAAAACCAGATTTGGAATGTTCTCAAAATTGTTAACACATTGTCTTTGAGTAATAGAGCATTTGAGGGTTTATATTTTTCTATTTTTCTGCATTATCTGTATTTTCCAAATTGAATATGCATTATTCAAAATATCTTTTGAAATTACTCTTCCTAAATTACAACTTTATTCTTTCAAAATGTAGCTTTCCCTCTTTGGTATACTCTGTTCATTCTTCTTCCACATCCTTATCAAAAAGGGGGAAATGCAAATTAACCTTGAAATAAGAGTTTATGTATTTATATCTGATCCTCAAAAGTTTTGTTGATTACGAAGAACACCAGTGTTTGGTCCCAGAGCTAAAATTTCAGGGGCTTTTTTTTTTTTAAGCAAAATATTAACCAGAACAATGAAATAATATACTCTCTACAGAAGAGTTGGCAGTGACTTACAGTATGGTCATTAAAAATTAAGATGTCATCTCATTACTGCAAGATTAGGGAAACTTTGACATTACACAGGACATGAAAATATCATGTCCCCAAAACACAGCAATCATGTCTTCAAATTTGTCATTATTTCAACAGAATGGAATGGCTTGACTCAAAAGTTATATTTAAATAAGTTATATTTTAATCTCAAAAAGAATAAAAAATCAGCATATTCTTCATTCCAGAGAGCTTCAAAGACTATTTAATAGAATATCATGATCTCTATTTCCTCAAAGACAAGTGGAAACTAGAAATGTGAACTGATTTTCGTAAGGCCACACAGAGTAAAATATGACAGTGTGATACTTCCTGATTTATGAATCCTTCCTGAGTGTGTCATTAGAATCTTGAAAATATATGTTACCACTGGGCTATACGTGAGAAGAGTTTTTTTTAAAGCAAAATTCCCATGTTGCAAAAGTAATTTTGTATAAAGCAATATTTAGTGTTTTCATTTCTAAAGCAAAAATTTAAAAAAAAAACTACTTCCCACTTGGCTTTGTGGGAAATTGCTACTAATAACTATTGTTAAACAGTTTGCAAAAATATGACATGCTATTTCATTGCCTGAAAATAAGCTCAGCAGAAGCAGAACAAAGCATAAATAACCAGCTCTGTTCTATTGTTTTTCAGCTTCAGAAAATTACACATGCTTTTACTAGTTGATAATTTTGTGCACTTAAAATCTAGAAACACTCATTAAAAATTAATAGTCTTGTGTCATAAATAATATAAGCATATCTTTAAAAGATATGGAAGGCAGAGTATTTGTAACATTAACAAGGAAAGACTACTATGTCACCATTCAAAGATTTACCTGAGTTTTTAGGAAGGCTCAGGAACAATTGCAGGAGTTTGCTTACTGTGCAAATTCTCTTTGTAAGGGCCAAGAAACAGCAAAAATTACCTCCTATCCCAACACATGCACATGCACTAGTTATGTCAAAGCTAGTAAGATCATCTGTTAATTGATTTTTTTTAAAGCAGGAACTCCAGGGGTGCCTGGGTGGCTCAGTGGGTTAAACCTCTGCCTTCGGCTTGGGTCATGATCTCAGAGTCCTGGGATAGAGCCCAGTGTCAGGCTCTCTGCTCAGTGGGGAACCTGCTTCCCTCTCTTTCTCTGCCTGCCTCTCTGCCTACTTGTGATCTCTCTCTCTCTCTGTGTCAAATAAATAAATAAAATCTAAAAAAATAAAAAAGAAAAAAAGAAAAGCAGGAACTCCACCATGTATGTATGTATTTATGTGCATATATATATATATATATACATATATAATATATATATATTTTTTCTTCATAAAGGGAAAATACTTCCACTTGCTCCCAGTTGGCTGTGGTAGAGAAACAGAAGCCTCAACTGGATTAATGGAAGAATGACCAACTAGTGGAAGAGACTCCAGTGAATGATGTCATGTGTGGTTATTAACTGATACTAGAAAGAGCAGTGGGGACATTTTTAAGCCGTAAGATTACAAAGGAGACCAAACAATAGAGCACCCTAACTGTGGGGGAGGGTGCTTTATTAGGAACAATTCGCCTCCATGAAAAAGAATTTTATCTAAGCATGACCTCTGCCCTTCAGGAAGAGTGACAATTAGGATTGGTAAATTGGGGGCAAATGCCCAGATCTGCTCTACTTTTCTTCCTCCACAGAATAGGAGTTCTCTCTGCTCTTCTGTGCCAGAGCCTGTCCTGGGCAGGATTCCTCCTCTGTGGGACTTCTGCCCAGCCAGGTGGCACCTAACCCCAGGTCTTCAGCCGTTAGTGACCCACACAGCACAGCACAGCCAAAGCCATCACCTTCCTTCTGGTTTCTGGCAGTGAACAGGAGATAGTTGGTCCCTGTCTTTCTGCTGTTTTATATCTGAACTTTCTCAAAAACTCAGCCTGTTTGGCTATCAGTTTTGGGGGGGGGGGTTTGCTCTGATGGTGCCATAGCAGATCATGACACAGGAAAGGGCTCTCACTCACTGCCAAGTGATTTGTAAATACTCCAAGCCAGATCCACTGCCTGATATATAAGGAAGCCACCAATCATCACGTTGTAAGGACCTATTTTATATTTTTATTTTCGCCAGAGGCTTCCATTGAGGTTAAACAATAACTTTGTTGCTTAACCCTTAAACTGTCCCTGCTCCCCTTCCCCCATGGGACTTAAAAACAAGTCCCAGAAACCAGCTCCAGGCGTGGAGGCCAAGAAAAACAAGGCCGTACCCACCTCGAGTCTAGCCCTGACAGAAGTACAGCCGGCTAAGCAAAAGCCGGGACCTTGCACTGTGAGAGTGGGTTAGCATCAGAATGGCCATCCTGAAGGCCCGGAAGCCACTTTACTGAGCGAAGGCCCGGAAGCCACTTTACTGAGCGTCCCTAACCAACCCACAGGGCGCCTGTAACTTGAGATAAGAGAAAGTAGCTAAAACCTAAGAAACAACTTAATCATATACCACCAGGGCGGTTATGGGATGGCTGCCACTGGGACCAGATGTTAAAGAAAACAAATAGTTAACTTGCAGAGATCACAAACCTGCAAGACGGAGTCTCACTTGGTTTGCAAATGTCCTGGTGATTTACAACAAAAAGGCTATCTCTTCAATGGCCCAATTTCCAGAGACAAAGGGCGAAGTTCCTCCAGGCCTAAGGTCACCCTCCCCACCATTAAACTGAAGGAGGCCTAGGCAGAAGGAAATGTAAATAAAGTTAAATGTCTTCTAAACCTAAATCTCACTTAACCGCAGGGATAGCTCCAGGGTGAGGCCGGGGTGGCGAAAGGTTAAACAAAGTTAAACTGTCAAGTGGGGCACATCATAATGTATGCAGCTATGAAAAAGTGCCTTGAAAATGCTGTATAAGCCCTTGGCTTTGAGTGCTTGGGGTCCTTGTTGAAACCTGCTCGCCGGGCAGATACTTGGACCCCAGCTAGCTGGAAATAAACCTCACTGTGTGACTTGCATTATCGAGAGTGTTCCCTGTCTAATTTGAGGGGTGGTTGACTCCGTACCCTAACAACATGAGACAGTGAGTCCGCACTTGAACAGTCTGTTTACCAACATCACAATTCTGGCCACAGCACATTATGGACTTGGGCTATTATTTATTAATGTTGATTTTTAAAGAGCAACATTTTTCTACTGTAAATGATTATGCCAAAGGGAAACTACATTACCACTGTGAAAGGAAAATGAGTAGCACTTGTCAAAGATTAACACCAAAAATGTACATAGCACTTACCATATGCCTGGCACCATTAGAAATGCTTTACAAATATTAACTCTTGACTTCTCACAACAATTCTCTGAGGTAAGTACTATCACTACTCTCACTGCTGTCATTGATAGATGAAAAAACCGAGGGATGGAGAGATTAGGACACCTGCTCAAAGCCAAGCAGCTAATGAGGGACAGACTGGGATGTGCCCCAAGTGTCCTGTATCATGTGTCTGGGCTCTAAAGTCAGCTCTGACGATCCCCAAATATAGAAAGTAGCCATAAAAACAAAGTCAGTGCAAAGAAAATCAATGTTCTCACTCTATAAAAATGAAAAGGAAATGCAAAGCATAGTAACAACTGCTTAACAAAAATTCCCACCTGAAAATCTTATTTTTCTTGCACAAGAGATAACTGTTAATAATCAGTTGATAATAAAATTTTAAATTTAAAAATAAAAATGAAATACAAAGAACAATAGCCAGTTGATTTATAAAAGTACACTCTGGAAAATTCTGTTTTTCTCATGCAAGAAATAACTGTTGATGATAAGTCAATAACAGAAACTTCATTTTGAGTAGGTTCAATTTAAGATTAATTAGAGTAAGATGCCCTGAAGGGAAAAACGTGTTTTAATTCATTTTCCCTCCTCTTCTGCTATGTCTTGAGCAGGAATCTATAGAGGCTAAACAGACCTGAATCCCTTTGAGTTTTTCCCCACCACATTCTTCAACATACTTATCAGTCATGATTCTTACCCTTCACTCATCTCTTTCCCCACAGGAACCTGCTTTCAAGTGATTTGTGTGGTCTGTTCTTGGCTCTACTACTTCTGTTTAACCCAGGCAATAATACTGTATCTGTGAAGTTAGGGATTTGATGGGCTATTCTTTTCATAAGTTATGCATGAAGAGAGACAGCAGTGACTCTCCTCGATCCACTCCTTTGCTTCCTGGTCTCAGAATGACTACACATTTCCCAGCCTCCCTTGCAGTTAAGTGGGGTCACATGACTGGCTCTAGCCAATAAAGTGTAAGCAGAAGTGGTTCATGGCACCTTCAGGGACCCTGAATGTCCTCTCCTTGTGGACTATGACTGGAGAAAGTGGACTGGAGGACCTAGAGGAACCCAAAAGCCCAAAATAAGAGTCTGAGTCCTTGAACGACTGTGGAACACAGGACTCACTCCCATCAAAGCCCACACTGGACTATGATGCGAGGTGAGAAATTGCCTTTTACTGTCTTAACTTACTTTGACCTTGAGATCATTATGATAGCAGTTCCTTTATTCTGATGAATATGATGCAGTAAAACAAATATTAACTCCTACTATTTGAAAATTGTTTCTCCATGTATCCCTAAAGTGACTACCCTTTGGTAAACACCAGAGTAAGAGGTACAGCCCCTGCTGTGGTCGATCCATGGAAAATGTGCTTCCAGACACTGATGAAAATAATGAAATGCTGCATCATATCATGTTCTAGCTAAGTGTGCTCTAAACTTACTGGGTTTTCTCTTTCTGCTAATCCTTCATTGTAACAGGCATATTGAATGAGTAAAACTCATAGGGTTTAATCACCTAAATTTGTTGTTTGTTTGTTTGTTTGTTTTTCTGACAAGCTCTTTAAACCGAGTTAGATCCTTCTCTTCACCCTGATTTTTATGGTCATACTTTGGTTTAAAAAAAGTAAAAAGAAAAGAAAGAAAAACCGACTGTCATATTAAATCACAACTGAGGTCTCAATTCAGTATTTTGAAATGACTAATTGAATATAATAAGCAAAAGATCAATTGGCAAAGTTACTACCCTTTCCTTCCACTGGCCCTTCCCGACCCTGGGCCAGCAACCAGCTACTCCCCACCTTAGAGGAGGAAAGTCTGGTTAACATCTTCTGTGTTAAATTTGAAATTTCTCCCCCACATCCCACTGCTATTTCTGACCTGCATCCCATCCAGGGTTGAAGCTGCAAGGGGGAAAAAGTAAAAGAGCAGGAGAATTTCTACTTGACAAGTCCTTTGGTCAGATAGTGCTGTTTTTTCTGGTGTTGGTTTAGAGATGATTATATATACATATATATATAGTGTGTGGGGGGGTATTTTTATGGATTCTCTGAAGACTCTTTTCTTATTTCTCTGACTGAACCCCAGTGACTCACTGATGCCTCTCATGTGGCTGCCCATTCCCAAACATCCTCAGCTTCTGCTCCTGACCCCTCACCTCCATATTTAAGTTACTTTGCCAGTTTCTTTACTTGCTTATTGTCCATTCTTCTCTACACCCCCACCCTCATGCCATTAACCTGTAAGCTCCATGACCAATGTACACCTCACAGCCTTTTACTGTTGTGGTCTCCTTACCCTGGGACAATCTTCTCAGAATTGTTCCAGGCCACTGGTTCAATGGCTGGTCCCTAGCATTCATCTTCAGTCACAGGGCAGGGAGTTAGACACTGGCTCTCTTTACCCAGCCAAAGCACTCACCATCCCCATCTCTCTGGCTCATTTGATTTCCCAGTTAGGCTGAGGAAAATGAGACATACCAGCTGGCTGGCCTGGTATGTCTACCCACAAGGGTCAGATGTGAAGCTCTCTGAATAGCTAGGTGAGAGTACCCTCTTCAGATTTCTGGTGAGGGGCTAAGCACATCCCTACTTCTCTTGCTTAGTTTAGGCAGAATCACAGTAAGCTTGCTCCTGAGAAACCCTCTCACAACACTGTTTTTTTTGTTTTTTGTTTTTAAATATTTTATTTATTTGTCAGAGAGAGGGAGAGAGAGCAAGCACAGGCAGACAGAATGGCAGGCAGAGGCAGAGGGAGAAGCAGGCTCCCTGCCGAGCAGAGAGCCCGATGTGGGACTCGATCCCAGGACGCTGGGATCATGACCTGAGCCGAAGGCAGCTGCTTAACCAACTGAGCCACCCAGGCGTCCCTCACAGCACTGTTTTAATTTTGAATATCAATTCACTTATCTTTGACATAGGTGACAGGCTTTCTGAATCATATAAGTGGTTTTCAGACTTCCTTTTCTAAAGTCTGCATACGGTTTAATATTTCTTTTTGGAGTGGGAAATTCTATTGTTCTTGGTGCCTCTGCCAAAATTTCACAATCCTATTCTCCTAGTTTAATTGAGGTCTTCCTTTGAGCACGCAGTCCAGTTAATGCGTATCTCCAAGCTCCAAGGTGTCCTACATAACACATCTACACTTTGGTGCAGCTTACCTAGTATTCCCTACACATAGCAGTCTCTTGATTTGGTAGGTCAACAGCTATTCCATTTCCATTTCTTTAAGCATCCAACTTCATTTTCTTCCCACCATCTCCACTGGGGACTTTGTCAGTCTAAGTTTCTATTTTTTACATATTCATAAGGTAGTATTCCAGTTGAAAGTGAAAGCTAAAGACCAATTCTTGAAGTGGTTCCTTTGCTTTTACTGAGATTGTATGTCAAAGATCAAAAAAACCCATCAAAATGTTCTAAGGATGCTTTCCTTCACACTCAACACAGAGGAGGAAGTTTCATTGTCCACCTCTAAGTTATCTTGCCAAGTTCTCTGTTTACTTGCTTATTGTCTGTTTTCTCCTCACTGCACCCCACCCTATAACACATCCATCCCATGATAGCAGGAAGATTCCTGCTAACTCCCCAGTGCCAATGACTATGACAGAGAAGATGCCCTAAACGAGTGCTTCCCAAAGTTCAGAGCCCCAAAAATCCCCTGGGCATGATACTATATCAAATGTTCTTTGATGAAATAATAGTTAACTTTTGCCAGTCAGCCTTGGGTGGGCCAAGAAGGCTGCTTTTCTAACAAACACCCAAGTAATAATAATGGTCTTCAGACAACCACACGTTGAGTAGCAAGGTGGAAAAATATTTGTTGAATGAATTTTATTTTTCACATGACTATTTGTTATTTACAGTATTTTAGGTAAACTGATGGGAGATCATGGGGCAAAGAGCCCTTCAGAATTGTCCCCTGCCACCACCACTGACTGCCCCCAATTTTAGCCTCTGCTCTCATTTTTCTTGGCATCAACATCTGATGTCTTTCACTCACATTCACATGAGCCCATCCTTCCTGCAACAAAGTCTGGGAGTGCTGACAGCTCTAAGAGTGTTCTTTGTCAGAGTCTGTTCATGGTCTAGGAAGGATTTCAGAGAACACCACGCAAAGGGGGCCAGACCTTAGCTTGGGGTGGATGGCTCTAAATTGCACAAGTCTCAGCAAGACTCAAAGGAAAAGACTCAGCCCATAGGGCAGTGAAATCTACCCTTCAGACTACACACCTGGAACGTGTGTCCCTATCTTACTTTCTGACTCCTTTAAAGCAGATGGATGCTTTGCATAAATTTGCATAGTAGAGAGCGATTCTAATACTATCAGTTGATAAACGAACTTATTAAGAGGAACTTCTGTCCCAAAACCATTTGGGAGGCCTATTCGGACCTATTTCCGCAGAAGCCTCCAAGAGGAAAGCTGAGGGCAGGGTGGGGAGCCCAGGCGCTGGCTGAGCTGGAGGGAGGACCCAGTGCAGGCTGCCGAAGAATCTGGAATTACTGTGGAAGCAGCAGCCTCTCCTACTTCTCCCTTGAGTCGGGTAATTCTCTCTGTTTCCCCTGTTTCCCACCAGACATGGGCACTGCAGTCTGGAAAGGGGAGGGAGAGTGGAGTAGCCCGAGCAGAGATTTTAGGGTAGGTTCACTTTCAGATTCTCTACTTACTATGAGCTAGGTGACTTGGTGCCAGTTACATAATCTCTGAACCTGAATTGTTTCATCTTTAGAGTAAGGAGGAGAATAACAGTCTTGCGAGGTCATTATGAGAATTAAATAGAATATATGCCGGAAGGCTCAATGTGATGCCAGCATTTAACAGGTACTGAACAAATCCCACTCGCCCTTCAAGGACCACCACAGCCAGAGGAGGCCGACCCTTCAGGCTTGTAAAACACCTTAACCATTTTTTTTTTTTTTAAAGATACTATTTAGTTTATAATGCCTTTATTTATTTATTTTTTTTTTTTATTTTATTTATTTATTTATTTATTTTGCTTCTGCAAGCAAAGCAGAAGCAGACTCCCCACTGAGCAGGGAGCCCAATGTAGGGCTCAATCCCAGGACCCTGAGATCATGACCTGAGACGAAGGCAGCTGCTTAACCTGCTGAGCCACCCAGGCGCCCCTAAAGTGCTTTCACTTTTAAAGCATCTTCACAGCTCTTTACTCATTTTGCTTTTCTAGGAAAAAAAAGAGAGAGAGAGAGAAAAGGAAGATGTGAAGAAGAGAACTCTACAAAGAAGGAACTATGGAAGAAGCACAGGACATTGCAAAACAGCAATGAAAGCCTAAAGCTCCATGAGACATAGAGAACATGCCAAGTGACAGTCAGAGGCTCTCACAAGGCAGAAGAATGTCAACTGACAGCAAGTTAAGTCTGCAGTAAATGCTCCAATTAAAATAATAGTAAGCCAAGCATCTGAATTTGTTGTGAATTTGACCTAGAAATTAATTTTGAGAAGAAAGAAGTCTTGCTATTCCAGTCGCCTGCAAGTGGAGTCATAGTAGCACTTGGCCTCTCTAATCCCTGATGTGTATTCCCTGGTGGGACCCTAAGAGATAGGACTGAACATGCTACCCTATTAAAACTTCCTAAATATAGCCTCTGTGGTGTAATGTTTGCTAGATCCTCTCACATGACAGGATCTGAAGCAAGTACAAATTGGCAGTACAGGGGGTATAGCTCAGTAGTAGAGCATTTGACTGCAAATTTGCAGTACAGATAGAATTGGGGCCCAGCTGGAGCCCTAACTGTGTCCTTCCCCCTCCTTCTCCCTTTTGGGGTCTACCTACTCAGAGCCATGGGGCATCTTCCAAGATAGGTGAGTTACATAGAGATGGGTGAGGAAGAGAGCATCAGTGCCCCACCAGCTGGGCCCATCAGCATTGCCCCTTGGCTTTTGACTAAGTCCTTGGGAAGGGACAGCTTGGAGAAACAGCCACCAACTATACTCATACTGGCCAGTGGCACCCAATGGTCAAGTGTGCTAACCCAATGGAGCTGGGCTTGAATCCAGGTTCTGCCATTGTCCAAGTGTTATGAGGTAAGGCAAGTTCAGTAACCTCAGGTTCATCATCTATAAAATGGACACAGAAATGTAAGCATCTCTTAAGAGTCCCTCTCAGGCTTTGACGAGACCCATATAAAAACAATGCCTACAACTTTTCTCATGCCGTTACAGAAAGTAACACATGTATGCTGTAATCCTGTGACATAATGAAACTGTTTCATCCCAGAGGGAACAGCATCAGAGGTCCTCAGACTACAGGCCCTTGCAGACCGTCTCCTGAGGACTGAAGGGACAGCAATAACAACGGTGATAGCACCCTGGGTCTCGCTTCCTATGAACTATGTGCTGTGCTAAGTGCTGTCCACGGAGAAACTCATTTGGTTCTCACAAAAATCTTATGAAATGAAAATATTACTAGAATCCTGACTTCACAGATGAGGCATGGAGAAGCTAAGTAATTTGCCTGCGATTACAGGGCCTTTGAGTGATAGGAGCAGGTCCAAGCCAGGCTGTTAGGTCTGCAGTCTTGCCTTCTGCCATTAGGCAACACGACTTCTCGCAACCATGGCCCAACTCCAACCCAGACACAGCAGCACTGAAGTACGGCCCTTCTCGCCATATCTGGCATCAGGCGTCTGACACATTGGTATTTACAGAGCAGCTCAGTTGAGGATCCAGATGCCCAACTTTTCTCTCAGGGGTTTCACAGAGCAGGGCAGTCCAGAGTGAGGGCCATGGTGCGGCCAGTTGAGGTGGGGATCACGGAGAGACAGTCACAGCTGGCCCAGCAGCCAGCCACACCAGTAGGAGGTGAAAAGGAAGACAGAACCAGTGAACCCCCCATGGTGGTGAATGCTCTGGGGTTATAGTGCTCTCCAGACAGTCATTGTGAAACACTCAATAGGGACTGGAGGTCCAGCATTAGTGTGTGAAGGAATTTGAGCCCTTCTGGTTTTTAACTGTCACAGTTACCCCGAGTCGGCCTGCCCAAGGAAGCCACAGGGCACAGTTGGAAGCAGCTACTGAGCTTCAAACGTTCCTCTTGCTGATTATAAGTTACAAGTTCCTGAAAAGCAGAGAATATGCTTCTTGTATTTTGATAGTCCCCACCGGTGGCCAAAGGCCTTTTTTCACATAGTAGGCCATCAATAAACATGCAATGAAGTTACCCAAGTGGACTTAATAAAGATTTACTTCCTAGGGCTAGCCCTCAAAACATTGCAGAGGCAATGGCATAAGCCAACTACTCTGCTCTACGTAGAAATAAGAATAAGAAAACTCCTCATGGCAAAACTGAAGAGCCAGACCAAACTCTGAGCACGTTTATCACACACTGATTCTGTACAAAATTCTCTTTAGACACTAAGGCAGAGTCCTTCCTCTGTAGAGAACAGTATCTATCTGTCTGTCTGTCTGTCTGCTCTTTGCAAACTCAACCTTGTTGTTTTCCCTAAGTAAAAAAAATATTCATGTCTAGCAGCCATAACCATTATTAGTTTCATAATTATTTATGATCATAATCATTTTTTATAATCATTATTATTACTGTGATTTTTGCTAACACTTTACCAATTCTGAATTAAGTCCAATTTTATTTGTTGCTATGACTCAGGGAAGAAAAGCGGCTGCAGTGGGTGCCATAGCTCTTAAGTCAGTTGTTTTCAAATGTATAAGGGTGGCTTCAGGTCAGCTTAGAGGACTGGTTATCGTGTCTCAATGTCTGGACTCCTGGTGCAAGGCTAGACTACGGCCAGAACGTAATGGAGTGAACATAAATTAAATGAGACTGCACTTTCTTTCACAGAACCCCCAGAGATCTGTGTCATGGAAACTGAAAATCCCTCTTCTACAAAATAAATGCAATTTAGCAGTGCTTTGCCAGATGCCAACTTTTCAGTGATGGTTTAGAACAAGGGTCAAAAAACTAGAGCTTGTGAGCCAAATCTAACCCACCTCCTGTTTGCATAAGTAAAATTTCATTGGACACAGCCACACTCATTCATTTCTGTAGTGTCTATCACTGCTTTTGCCACACTGTAAGCGCAGAATTGACTGCTCTCAAAAGAGGCTGAATGGCTGGCCTGCAAAGCCAAAAATATTTGCTATCGGACCTCTATAGAAAAAGTCTGCCAACCCCTAATTCAGAATAGTACCTAGTGGGACAGACACCAATATCTCATGACAATTTGGAATGACACCCAAATTCATTTCAATGATCACAGCCCAACCTCCTAAGACATCGAAATATAATTAGGGTACTAAGGTTTTTTTAAGCATTTGTATAGTTTACTTCTTGAATCATCAACATGATGCCTCTCAGAGAGGCATAAAACTATGCCATAATGTGGTAACGGGAGTGGAAGATACAGGTCATGTCCTTTATATTGACAGTGGGCATCTCACTCATGTGCACAAAATCAAATACGTGGTTCTTATTGCATTTCCTTCCATATGTGAGTGTTTTACTTGTCTCTTTCATGACCTGGGACAAACTTGAAAAGATTAAAATTTGCCCATAAGACATAGAATTGAAAACTCCATCCCTCAATTCTTAAGATATGACCCTTCTTCCTTCTACTTTTGAGGCCTGCCTAGCAGTGGCCATGTTAACCTGGCCACCCCCAAAAGGTGGAGAAGCTCCCAAAGGGGAGCTGTCTGGTATGGAAGCATTTGCCTAAGCGATGTGTGAAGAAATAGAAGCCCCCAGACCCCACTCAATACATCTTTTTTTTTCCCTCACCTCGAATTCCCCCTAAGGATGACTATATCTCCCAGGATGTTTGACTAGCAGAGAACAGCAGTGTTCTCATCCTTTCCCACAATAATTTATTTTTCTACACTCCTCTTCATGAGCACAAATAATGAAAGAGGAAAATTTAAGAAGTTAAAAAAAAAAAAGAGCAGGGTGAGATGCTAACATGTGGTAAAGGCCCAAGTAGTAGGAAAAGAAGAAAGAGACATGCAGGACAACCCCAAAGGTAAAATTTATCCATCAAGAAACGATAACAAGCCAGGATGTCAAAAGAGGTAAAAATTTGACAGTGCAGGGAATGCAGGACTTTTCAGTTTTACCCACTGACCTTGTTCTTTCAAGGCCCATCTGATATGTATTCTCAGAAAGGATGCACCTGAGGTTGCGTTTCACATCCTGGCACTCCAGGGAAAATCCCAATGACGGTGGTGCATCTCTCCTTCAAGAGTTGTTCAGCCCCATGCATGTAGAATCATATTTTCACAAACTTCAGAGTGCACTGTAATGTCCTTGTTTCACCTCTCATTAAATGGAACCAAATGGCTACACTGCAGAAGAGGCTATGGTCTACTGATAGTTACTGATTTGATTACGAAACCAAATCAAGACACTCAAGCCGCCAGCTCAGGATTCACCCCAACCAGCCATGCAGAAAATCAGTCTTCCTGTACTCTGCATTTCCACTCACCAGAAATCTAGCTCAGGGCCCACCTGATCTGGGATCCACCATTCCAACACCTGAACAAAACATCTGTTTACTAGCTCAAAAGCAGAAAACATGTAATAGCTTCTTACGTTTAGTCGATGTTCATTTCTTGCACTGGTTTTATTGATAATAAAAAATACAGTAGGGTCTGCCTTATAGACATTGAGCCCTACATATTCATAGACTGGAAAGCAAATCTGGAATAAGGATAAAAAGTAAGATGCCTTGCGCACAAATTTAAGGAGGCATTCACAAGTACAGAGTCAGCAATCTCTGAGCAATGGGGGATGGGAGTTTATGGATAAATGCTTCACCTTTCCATCCCTCAAGTATATGATTTGAGTTGCGTTCTTTAGGCTACGCAGAAGGATATTATGATCGAGTTCAGTTGCCCAAGCAGTAACCACTTGATAATAAACATTTACATTTGCCTTTCCCTCCTCCTCTGTTTCATTCTTTTGAAACTCTCACCCCAGCTCCATGGAGTCACCTCCCAACTACCATTGCCTAAATGCAAGCCTATATATCAGAGGCTCCACCTTCTGAGAAAACCCAACCTAGGAGAACTGGTGTAGAATTTGCCATAGGAAGCAGTTGCTCAGGATGGGATTCTAGAACTTGTGATTCACCAGGGATCAGGATCACCACCATCAATAATACTTCCTTACAGCAAATGGAAATGAGGTTTTGGTGAAAAGTGAACAATTGGTTTCTGCACTTGAACTGGATAGAGGGAATGGGAATTACAAGGATCAGGAATTAGCTAGCTTTAGTTAGCGGCAACCACAGGGTATATTGTGTTGAAAATTAGGTTCAGGATTTATTACTGAAGATGTAGAGCTACAAGAGGTCTTTGATGTGTCTTCTACGTCTACAATATATCAGCAGTCTTGGTAGGATAAGAGTGGGCCCCTGAGATCTGGATGTAGAAAGACCTGAGAATCTTCTAGTCCCTAGAATCTTTTTAATTCCACCACCATAGATTAAGCAGCACCATCTCTCTTTCTAGAGAACAGCCTCTTCTCACTTGGAGATCTGTGAAGATCTCATCAGAGGAAGATGCTTCATGCAATAAGGCTTGTCCACCTCAAAAGCTACTCCACTTCCTGTTTCTGCTTCCATATGAGGATGAACCACAGCCCAGGGAAGGAACACAGCCCCGGTTCTGGTAGGAAGAAGGACACGTGATCATAGAATTTCAGGACCTGAGAGTGTGTGCTTTTAGGAACCTGAGGAATGGAGAATACATATGAGAATAGATCTTTAAGGCTTTGGACTAGAAGACAAAATATAGGTGAGATAGGGAAGAATTTCTCCCATGATTTGGGAGCTTGATCTTCAGGCAAGATCACCTGAGACTGATGCAGAAATATGCCTAGAGTGGTGCCTTGAAGACTGAACATGATAATGGTCCACAGTAAATGAGGTAGAGCTCACAGACTTGTCCTAAACAGTACTGAGGTGGAGTCAGAAGGCTTTAAGAGGTGGGGATATTGAAATGAATTTAAGGTTAGAGAGCTCAGCCTTTGAATTTATATTCCAGAAAGGCCCATAGGCAGGATGCACAGGGGGAGATTCCCTGAGAAACTAGAAAGTGACTGTCCTCTGCAAGTTGAAGCTGACAGTAGGAGATACTGTCGTAGAACCGGGCTCTGACTTCAACATCAATATATTGTGGTGTTGATGGTATTTGGAGCTGGTAAAGGCCAAATAGTGGCACTTAATCATCAGATACAAGGTAGAAATGATTACCTTCATGGCATCAAGTCTGGAGTGGCCATCAGGGGGCCTCATCCCCAATAACTAGAATACATGAGTGTGGAACCCATAGGTGGAAGTAGGATTTGTTCTGTCACCACTGCTCTCAGTGTGGCCCCCTTGCTAAATGTGTTCTTCTTCTTCCCTCTACAACTTTAGCATTTGCTGAAGAATCAGATTTTCCAGGAGGTTCACAGAGAAGTGGAAACTTTTACCAGGGGATACAGTGTGAACCTGAAGCTATAACTCCAGTTCATCATATGGGCTTCTCAATCCAGTAGACTAGTAGCCAAAGAAAGGATCACTTTGTCACAGTGAAGTTATTGACCCTGATTACAGTGAATGAAGACAGGATTGCTGTAAATAATAAGGGCAGACAAGAGAGTGTCTGGAAACTAGAGATGAACAGTGGCATCCTATGTACCCTGCAATCATATTAACTGGAAATCTCAGCAACCGTGATCCAACAGGTGTTAAAAATAAAAATATAAATAGACAAAGGCTCAGGCCTCAAAGGGATAAAGATCTGGATCATTGATTGACCAGGCAAGCAACTTAGACCTGCTTAAATACTTCCTAAGCATGAATGAACTCCAGAATGGTTATAGAAGAGTATGATGATGAATATTAATTATAGTTTCAAGAACACTTGCGAAATGAAGACTGTAGTTTGTTCGCAAAACCCAGCTGTTTTATACCTTTCCTAGGATTGCAGCAATTTTGTTGATAACCTGATACCATTTTTACCAGAAATAAATGGCAAGCATTGCATTTAATGGTAAAACTTAAGAAATATTTCCTTTAAATTCAGTGTCAAGACAAGGATTCAGACTAAGACTGCTAGTTAATATACTGCAGACATCCTGGTCAATACATTAAGTCATGGAAAAAAACTGAGAGGCAGAAGAACAGGAAAGAAAGAGATAAAATTGCCCTTTATTGTATATGATATGATTGTCAATATAGATAATCTGTGAAATTAGAAATTTCATATATAATATAGAAAATAGATAGAACTGATAAAAAGATTGGCCAACATATGAAATATAAGATCTACATTCAAAATTAATAACATTCCTTTATACCCATAATATTGGATTAGAAGATAAAATTTAAAGCTTTCATTCACAGTGATGAATATAAAGATATGTGATGTGGAGAAAAATAAAAAATATTATAAGAAAATTTAAAATATGTGAATAAATAAAAAATAACATTTGAGGATTTGAGGATGAGGAGACTCTCCCAATCAATCCATACATCAAATGTAATTCCAATGGAGATGTCAGCAGTTATTCATGAAATTTGATGAGCTGATTCCATAATTTACATAGAAAAGCAGAAAGCTAACTACAAGCATAGACAATTTTGAATGAGATAGGAGAATCAATCTTACCAAATAACAGTACTTCTTAGAAACAAAAAGAAATTAAGACTGTGTGGTATTGGCAAGTGGACTGGCAAATTGTCAAACAGAACAGAGGCCTCAGAAATAGGCCCAGGCATATGTGAAAACCTGACAGCTAGGATACGTGAAACTACAAATAATTGGTAGAATAATGGATGAACACTTCAGTAATATTGGGACAACTGGTTATCCACACGGGAACAATAATAAATTGGAATGCGTATACAATAGCATAAACAAAATTAATTCTAGGTATATTAAAGATACAGATGATAAAATATAAAAATTTTAGAAGAAAATATAGAATTTTTATTATATTTTCCCTAAGAAAAGATTTCTAGAAAAAGATTACACACACAAATCATAACGGGAAAAAAGATTAGCACAGCATTCAGCCTACAATGTAGACATCTTTCAGAATATGCTTATTATTACTAATTGATTATGTGCAACTTCACATCATCTGTGCCACTCTGTTCTAAGTAAATTAAGGAAATCAAGAGTAGGCTGAAGAGTTTTGAGGGCAGTGGTTAAGAGCAAAATGTGACACTGGCTAAGTAAGAAGAAGATGGTATACTTTATGTGGAATCTAGAATTCTTCATAACACAGAAAGCAAGCCACAAGGAAACACAAATAATAAGCCAGTGCAGGGTATGTCCATCACCAATAATCAGAGGTGACAATAGCTACAGATAATTCAATAATTAATATTTTATTCTGAACTTCAATTAATTGTTCACTCAAAGTATCCATAACACAGCAGCCTAAATGACCCCATATGTTTTCGCTTTTGAAAGTACTTGCCAAGTGAGTGTGAATAGAAAGGAGGGAAAACTTCCTTTTTGGTAGCATAAAACTTCCTGAGTTTTAGATTATGAAATGAGTAAGCCTCTGAGAATGATATTTTTAGTGTCTGATCTCATGAAAAGGCACTGGTTTATACAAGGATCGTCAATCTCAGAAATTTAAATTGATTGAAGTGATAAAAAATACTTGGCAAAAATGTAAATCTAAAGTAGAGAAAGGACTGAGATTTCTAATCATTTAACCAACACCTTAAAAATGTGTGTTAATAAAAAGAGAAGGCATGCTATCCCATCAATTTTATGAAACACCTCATTCTTTAATGTGATATAATTTTTTCAGCTTGATTTATTATATGAGTTATTTGTCCCATTCCATGTTTTGTATGTTTCTTATTTCATGTTTTTAAGATTCAACTCATTCATGATTGCCATTGTTGCCTAATTTGTCAAATACCTGGTTTGCTCCTTATAAAAACAAGTCAAAGACTAAAACAATGTCACTTCAGCCACAGTTTCAAAGTCACACATGCAACTTCTTTTCAGACTTTCAGATTTTTGTGCTAGCACACAAATTATACTAGAATCCAGACTCTAAAGTTGGCTCTTTTAGCAAATAATGGTTACAATTTAGTGTCAAAAATTCACTTCACAGCTCAGTCTACCACTAGACAAAAGCAAATTTTAAATAACCAATAGGTTCCTAATGGTCAGATGAAAGTTGTGTTCGTGCACCATATTAACTGTGCCAGCAGGCGATAAGGCATCACGAGAAGGGCAAAACTAAAGCAAGACATTAAGGAGCCTGGAGAAACAAACTCAGCAGGGAAGTTCACTTATTAACTTGTCCATTCAAGTAAAGTTCATCTGTGGACAACCACCAGCATCTCAAATATTATCAATTCTTTGTCTTCCTCCATGGTTGGGGAAGTCTGGTTAAACCAAATATTCTGGTCAGCTACAATATTAAAAACATAAATTTACAGAAATAGATTTTCCAGTGAGCCTAAAGCCCGGTTCTGTTCTCAATATCCAGGGAGGCCCAGGAGATTGAACTCCATTTCACCAGGTGCTGAAATTATCACTCAGCAATAGCTTGTTCTTAGCAAAAAAAAAAAAAAAAAAAAAAAAAGTTGTTGCTGTGTGATAGAATAATGATTTATTAGAACAAATTCCATGGCAAATCATATAAAATAACCATTTTCTGAAAGACATCCATAAGACCATCTGTGGACAAACATACTGAGCTTCATCCAAGAAACCAGACAAATAAGTTACTAATCCCAAATTGAAGATTGGAGTGGGGAGGTACCCAAGCTTGTGAATAAAAAAACTGTACAGTGACTGCCAGCGGGGGATGTGATGGAGAAGGGCATCTTGGAAGAAAGAGAAGGGTCACTGCTTATTTCTAGGGGACAAGCTAGAGGCAGCTGTGGGGGGAATACAGGGTGGATGCTAGACTAGGACAAATCGGGCTTGCAGGGTTGAGCTGGGGGGTCTTAAATACAGCCACATATCACAGTGGTGTTAATCTTCTTCCTTGATGTCCTGGCCCACCAATACCTCACGATAGCCGCAAGTGAGCCCTGCAAGTGTCACTGGTCTAGTGGATGGGCTGGGGGAAGGGACAGGAGCTGAAGGAGGAGCCCTGGTGTGATTACACACATGTTGTGGGTGGAACCAGAGCCCAGGCACCACCAGCTCAGCACAATGACCACCTCTCCTTTCGTGGAGTCCCAGGCCTTGCCAGCATTCATGGCCAAGTCCATCCAGAGAACTACATCCTCAGCCCAGCCCCCCACACTGAATCTTTACACATCGCCAAGAAGATGCACCCTACAGGTGGGCCTGGAAAGCAGCCTGGTGATTTGGGGTCACAGCCGTGATGAAGACCCAGGGACAGTATCCAGCCACCTAGTGAGCAGACTGGCCAGACTCCATCAGAATCGTCTACAACAGTGACGATGTGGACCTGGTGAGGACCTGGTAAGGAGGCCAGCTTACAGAGACCCCAGAACAGTTGGGAGAGACTGGGACCAAGACCTGGACAGGGGTGAGGAAAGTGACTAGCCCCTACCCCACCCACTGCGAATACAAGGAGGTGTTCACACTTAGGCACCGACCAGGGTTTTGTACACCACTGAGAGGAAGGGCCTCCTTAAATTTTGTGCCCTAGTCCCTTCATTCTCCTTGCCCTAGTGCTAGCCCAAGCCAAGAAAGAAACAAAACCTAAGAGTAGACCAGTGACCTCAGGCCATGCTGATCCTTCTCTAACTGCCAAAGTCCTCATGGGAAACTTGGGGATCTGGAAGGCTTTCACCGCTGTCTCGGAGCGTGCTGCGTTGTCTGATTTGCATGGTTACCTGCCTTGATGTAAACATCTGTGTCCTTCGCAGTTAAATAATTTTTACATTCTTTAATTGTGTCTCTTGGCACTTTTCCATCAATTACATCACTGTCCCGTGGTATCACCTATGCAACACTTAACACTAAAATAAGAGTCAAAATCAAAGTAGAGAAAATCAGGGTCAATATTATGAAGATCAGCGACCGTACTTCAGGTGTTAAGGAGCAGAGAATAGCAGACCTCCAGGAAGAAAGCTAGGAAAACTAGGTTATTCTCTACATTCACTGAACATTTCAGTTTATTAGCTCTATGGCAGTTTCTTAAGTTTTTTCCCTTTTCTTTTTTTGACTCTTACAAGCTAAAAAAAACTACATATTATTGGCGCCAAATAAAAACTGGTATTTCAAATACTGACAAAGAAACATACTTGTTTCTGTGCAAAGGGTAGTGAGCTTTCTGCCTAAGGACAGCTGGCTTGAATATCCCAGGGGCCTTCTAGGGTTCTAATTATCTAATGCTAATTATCTATTACAATGACCTACCTTAAAATTCTGTGGCTCAAAATAGTAAACATGTTACTATATCTTAGGTTAGAAATTGTGCCTCCCCCACCCACCCAGGGCTCCTGGGTGACTCAGTGGGTTAAAAGCCTCTGCCTTCGGTTCAGGTCATGATTCCAGGTTCCTGGGATTGAGCCCTGCATTGGACTTTCTGCTCAGCAGGGTGCCTACTTCCTTCTCTCTCTCTGCCTGTCTCTGTGCCTACTTGTGATGTCTATCTGTCAAATAAATAAATAAATCTTGAAATTCTGTCCCCTGAACATCAAATGGGACCATTCGAAGATATGCAGTTGGGCTCTAAGAAATTTCATTCACATGCCTGGAAGGCTGGCCTCAGCTGGACTCCTCTTGTCCTCCAAGCAGCCTCAGGATCTCTCCATATCATTTCTCCAGCAGAGTAGCCGGGATGCTTTCATGGTGTCTCAGGGCTTGAAATGCTAGCTAGTATTCCAACAGACAAGAAGAAAAGGTGACAGTCTCTTAAGACCAGGACTGGAAACTGGCCCAGCGTCTTTCTTATGCTTCTGCTATACTCTGGTTAATGTAGCCATAGAGGCCATGTAGTTTCAAGAAAAGGTTAACAGCCCCAACCTCTTGATGGGAGGAATGCCAGAGGGCTCTTGGACCTCTTCATTCCATCATGCCTATGTATCTGCCAACTAGGAAGTTGGAGCACACTCGGGCAATGCCAGAGATGTCCAGCCCCCACGGAGCACACCTATGCAACACTTAACACTAAAATAAGAGTCAAAATCAAAGTAGAGAAAATCTACTCTCTTTTTGGAATGAGCACACCCCTACCAACCCCTCAACTGCATGAAAGCAGAGAGGGAAGGCCAGACCAGTTGCCAGGAGAATCAGAGAGGGTACACACCTGGGATACCTGACTGACATCAGGGAAACACCTAGAACGCAGCTAGGCCCTGAGCTGTGTGGGACAGAGCTAAGAACATCAAGTCTGCTCAGTGTGGTTTGTCCACCGCTTCACTGAGACCCCTGACCAAGGCATCAACTCCGATGGTCACATTTCTGTTGTTATCTTCCTTGACTTCTGAGGAGGATTGGACACAGTTCAGCAGTCTCTATTCTTTAAATAATATTGTCTCTTTGTTCCCATGATAACATACCCCGATCTTCCTCCTACTTCAAGGTCCATTTTTTCTCCATTGCTTTGTCTACCTCCTCCTTCTAAAATCTGTAAAGACTGGAGCATGTCAGGGCTTTGCTCAGAGCTTAGTCTCTTCCGTATCTACAAGTTCATCTCTAAAGTGTTCCCATGGATCCAAAAGTTCATATATGGTTATTCTCCAAGTTTGAATCTCCAGTCTAGATTTCACTTGTGAACTCCAGGTTCATGTTTCTGGCTGACTCTTTGACACTTCCACTTGGATGTAAATAGGCATTTCCAGTTTATGACCAAAACAAAATTCTTTTTATCCCCTCAAATCCTATTTCTCCCCAGCCTTTCGTATGTATCCAGTTGCTCAGTCAAAGACTTAGGAGTCATCCTTGGGTTAACCCTCTTCCTTCCGTCCCCAGCCCCCATCACCCTCCCTCTCAACCTCCAAACCTCCGTCACCCACCACATCTAATCTATCACCAAGCTATCTTAGCATTACCTCCAAAATGTATCTTAAACCCAGCTTTAGGGCTGAGACCACTTCCTGCCTAGTCTGCAACAAAAACCTTCCAACAGGTTATTCTCTTTCCACTTTTATCTCCATACAGTGGCCAGAGAGACCTTAAAACAGAATTAGATTGTAACCCACCCCCCTTTCTAAAACCACTCATAGCCTCACTGCACTTAGAATGCTGTCCACACACCTTACCACAGCCCCGAGACCTGCATGATTGGGCTCCCACTACCTTTCTGGCATCATTTTGTTGTATTCTGCCCCTTGCTTGCTATGGTCCAAACTTCCTGGCCTCCTTTTCTTTTCCTCCGCCTGTACCATTCCTGTTGAGTTGCCTTGACCTCAAGTGCCAGCACCAACTTAAAAGACAGAGAGTCAATATGTGACCACCTTCACCCGCTCAAATAACTTAGCAAAATCTGTAATTAGCTCATCTATTATTTGTTATGGTTGGTACTTCCTTCTCAAAAATCAATCCCATGTATTCGGGGTTAGTATTACTCCATGGTATATTTCCACCATGCTCCAGGGGAGCAGGGGAACTTTAAGTAACATGAAGGCCCTGGAAGACCCATCTTGTTTGTTGCAATAGCCCCAGGGCCTGACATAGTACTCAGTACCCAGGAGGTGTTGAACTAGTATTTTTCAGTGAATGAATGAATGAGTAATGATTCTGGACCTATCATTTTAAAAGGCTTGGGAGCTTTGGGCAGCATGCAATCTGGCATTACATCAATTCTGCCTTCCCTGTGGATGTTTATACACAGAAACCAAAAACATTTTGTTAAAAGCATGATAGAGAACATCTTTTGCTATTTTATTTTTAAAATTGGGTTTTTTTAGATTCATTGTATAAAACTGTAATTCACAAATATAAAAAATAAGAAAATAAAAGTCACTTATAATCTCACCTTTCAGAGGGATAATGTCCTAAATGTTACCACCTTTACAATTTTGTTTCCTTACACTTTTTGAAATTTTTCTTTACCCCATAGACATTTTTCAGTATGAAATTTCATCTGATTTCATTTAATTTTTTACTTTCTGGAGATGGGAGGGCAGAGGGAGAGGGATAAGGAGAGAATTTTTTTTTTTTTTTTTTTTTAGGATTTTATTTATCTATTTGTCAAGGAGAGAGAGCATGCAGAAGCAGGGGAAGCAGCAGGCAGAGAGAAAAGCAGGCTCCCCACTGAGCAGGGAGCCCAACATGGGACTCAATCCCTGGGATCATAACCTGAGCCAAAGGCAGACTTAACTGACTGCGCCACCCAGGCATCCCAGACAGAGAGAATCTTAAGCAAGCTCTGTGCTTTCACAGGGCTCAATCCCCCAACTTTAAGATCATGACCTGAACCAAAATCAAGAGCCAGACAATTAACTGACTGAGCTACCAAATGCCCCTGGAATTTCAGCTGATTTTATCTTACATTTCCCAGGATCAGGGAAAATAAGATCAATATTCTAACAACTGGTAATAATTTGAGGAAGCCTGGAGGACCATTTTGATGCTTTCAGATGATCCTTACTAACCTATTAGAATAAATTATCTCACTTAAAAGATTTGTAAACAGTAAATCAACAAAACATTACCCCTAAAATCCAGAATGCTGTTTTCATGTATACAAAATTTTGGTTATGAGGTCAGAAGCCTGAATCATTAAAGGTAAAAATTAGCATACTTTACTCCTTCATTCAATGTTTAATCAACAAATGTTTACTGAACATCTACAGTGTTGGGCATTCAAGCAACATCTAAACATCTATAGTGTTTAGATTCAAGCAACAAAGCAGTGACAAAAATCCTTATTTCTCAAGAGCTTGGTCTAGCTGAAGGACAATAGAGAGATGGTAGATAGGTAACATATGTAATATATTTGATGATAGGAAATGGTTTGGAGAAAAACGTGGCAGGGAAGGATGACAGAGGGGTTGCAATTTTAAGTTGTTATTAGGGTTATCAGAAAAGGCCTCACGGAGAAAGGGGAACCTTCTTGCATTGTTGCTGGGAATGCAACCACTCTGGAAAACAGTATGGAGTTTCCTCAAAAAGCTAAAAATCAATCTACCTTATGACCCAGCCCTTGCACTACTAGGTATTTAACCAAAGGAAATAAAAATACTGATTCAAAGGGGTACATGCACCCTGATGTTTATAGCAGCATTATCAGCAATAGCCAAACTACAGAAAGAGCCCAATTGTCCGTCAACTGCTGACTGGATAAAGAAGATGAGTTATATACATACAATGGGATATTACTCAGCCACCAAAAAGAATGAAATCTTGCAATGATGTGGATGGAATTAGAGTGCACTGTGCTAAGCAAAATAGGTCAGTCAGAGAAAGACAAATACTATATTATTTCACTTATATGTGGAATTGAAGAAACAAAACATATGAGCATATGGGAAGGGGGTAAAAGGAGAGAGGGAAACAAATTGGGGATGAAGGGCAGAAGGAGGAAGATCAGGTGTGGGAGCAATATTCCAGGATGGAGAAGGGTGATGTGGACCAGGGTGCAGCAATGCAGGTGGCTAGAGGTATACTCTGAAGGCAGAGCTGACGATCCTCGAGGAGGACTTGCAGGTAAGATGATCGAGGTTATCCCAAAGTCTTGGGCCTGAGCAATCAGAAGGATGGAGTTGCCATTTACAAAGAAGTTTAAGACCACTGGATAAGAAGGTTTCAGAGGAATATTGGGACCACCTAAGCAAAAAATAAAAATTATATATATATCTATATCTATATCTATATATATATATATATAAAATAAAAAATAAAGTATAGGAAATAATTGGCTATATTAAAAAGGGGACAAAAAAAAAAAATAAAGTGGGGAGTTTAAGTGCTGGTACAATTAATAGGTTAAGTTGGGTCTGTTCTTTTTTTTTTTTTTTTTTTAAGTTGGGTCTGTTCTGATACTAGATGTGTTTCTTTTAAAAAGTCCAAAAAAAGTCTCTACACAGCTGTCAGAGAGATTTGACACTCCCCACGTACCGCTGTAGAATAACTTCTTAGAAAGGATCAATTCACCAAGCAATAAAATAAAATTCTACAAGCTCAACAGCATGTTCAGTAACAAGAAAGTAATTACTGATTTTTCTCTTGAAAGAGTTATTTTCTATGTTCATCAAATGTTTCTCCAGATGTCTATAAAAAATGAAAGGCAGGACACAGAAGTCTGCAGTGAGTGGTGTCCTCTTGTCCTCTGCCATTGGTTGAGGGGAAAGTTCACAGTCCTATGTGAGAGCCCCAAATGAGGCTCAACAGGCTCAATTGCCCCTAGGTTGGCAATTTTTTTCAAAGATTTTATTATATAAAGATTTTCTATTTATATTACATATATAATATAAATATAAATATATATTATATAATATATATTATAAATATATAATATTTATATAATATAATATTAATATAATATATAATATAAATATATAATATATTTATATAATATATTATATAAATATAATATAATATAAATATATATTGATATTATATTTTATGTTTCTATAATTTATATTATATATTTACATATTATATAAAGATTTATTTGAGCAAGAGAGAGAGAGAGAACAAGTGGGGAAAGGGCAGAGGGAGAAGCAGGTTCCCCACTGAAGAGGGAGCCTGCTGTGGGCCTCGATCCCAGGACCCTGGGATCATAACCTGAGCTGAATGCAGACGCTTAACCAACTGAGCCACCCAGGTGCCCAGGTAGTTTTTTGGTTAGCTACCTTGTCTGATGTAAAACTATAAAGCAGTCCCTGTGCCTTCTCTTTACTTTTCTGAGAAAATAGCAAATAAACAACTTGCTTAACAGACACTTGGACCTACTAACCATTATTCTTAAATCCATGGATGATTTCTACAAAGCATGAACCTCAGCATAAGACATAAGAAGGCACCTGGGTGGCTCAGGTCCTGGGATCGAGCCCTGAATCTGGCTCTCTGCTCAGCAGGGAGCCTGCTTCCTCTTCTCTCTGTCTCTGCCTGCCTCTCTGTCTACTTGTGATCTCTGTCAAATAGATAAATTAAATTTTTAAAAAGAAAAGAAGAAGGCTTTAGACTAATAAGCTGCATCTGCATTTGTTTTGGTTGGGAAGGAGCTCTATGATAAGTCCCAAGCTCCTCTGATGATGTCTTCTCCCAAGATGCTTCTCATATAATTTCTGTAAAAAGGAAATATGGACGTAATTACTGAGCTAGGCAAAAGTCAATGCGGGCACTCACTACCAAGCAGGCCCTTTCCAACCAGCCCCAGCTGAGATCACAGGGAGCCTGCTACATCAGAGGTTCTCAGCCTGAGAGTTACATCTGAATCTTGTGAGAGCCTTTTGAAAAAGTACCCAGGCCCCAGACCCAGTGCCAGAGATTTTGATTTAATTGGTCTGGGGAAGGGTGGGTTTTTTTTTTTTTTTTTCAAGTTCTGGCCGTGATTATAATGCACACTCAGGACTGAAACCACCACATTAGAAAAAGCTATGAGCACAGCTTGTTCTGTAAGGAATTTCAACACCAACAGAAAGAGGATATTCTAAATAATAATACTTGGTAATCCAACAGGGTCCAATTCTCATGTGATAGAAAAATGCAGGTGGCAGGGCTGGATACTCCCTGGGGTGGTTAGAAAATGCAGGGTGATGGGGATGCTTAAGTTTTAAAAAGATGACCTTTCCATGGCCGTCATAGATATCCTTTCCACATATTCCCCCCACCATCCTTTCAACACAATTTTTCTTTTAAAGCCCATACAAGCAGACTGTGCTCCCTGCCAAATTCTTAAATATGTACAAGGAATCCATTGTGTCACAGAATGTTGCCCAGAACCACCCCTCCTCTGGGCAGGCAGCTTCTTCCCCATGTCCTTAGCAAATCCAGAAAACTGGGGATGAGCTGGAAGGAATGATTCTTCCAGAAAACAGCAGAAGTTCTCAGGATAGCATGAAGTATGCCACAGGTGGGAATTCAGCAAGTCCGTTTTAGGAAAAGGTGAACAAAGCTCCACAAGGGTATCTTGAAAATAATGTAAGATCACACAATAGCCACAGTAACAATTTCCCCACAGCCCAAACACACCCACAGGACACTTTTTAGCAGGATAACATAGCTGGTTGCTTTTAAACAGCCATCCTGGTAATGCCTCATATAGGGAAACACACTCAAATGAGTTTTTTGTTTTTTTTTAAGATTTTATTTATTTATTTGGGAGAGAGAAAGAGGGAGCACAGGCAGGGAGAGGAAGAAGCAGACTCCCCGCTGAGCAGGGAGCCAGACAAGGGGCTCGATGTCAGGACCCTGAGATCATAAGCCTGAGCCAAAGTCAGCCGAAGGCCAACTGAGCCAAATGAGCCGTCTTAAATGGGTTTAAACTTCTTCGGACATACTGATTCTGTGCACCTCGTATGCACAGAATCAGTATGTCAGCTGCAGTGGGTGACACAGGGGCCCAGCTCTCAAGGCAACCGAAGTGTTGCCCACACCCAGGCACTGACCTGCCACTGAATGAGCTGTGCAGAGAGAAGGTAAGAGAGGACTTTAGGAGAGGAGACCACCAGGGGCAGGAGTCATTGAGAAAGCACCAGGTAGAAATGAAAATTAGACCAGATCATGAAGTGTAGTTAGGATTTCAGAAAGAGAAGAGGGGCACCTGGGTGGCTCAGTCGGTTAAGCGTCTGCCTTCAGCCGCTTGGGTCATGATCCCAGGGTGCTGGAATCGAGTCCCACATCGGGCTCTCTGCTCGGTGGGGAGCCTGCTTCTCCCTCTCTCTCTGCCTCCTCCTTGCTTGTATGTGCTCTCTCTCTCAAACAAATACATAAAATCTTGAAGAAGGAGGAGGAGGAGATGGAAAAGGGCAAGAGAAGGGGAAGAGAATAAGGCAGGTAAAATCCTCAGCAAAGCGTTGCAGCAGGAGCAGAAAGCGCCAACGGAAGGCAGACCCACGGCACAGGTGACTCTCAACAGTGTGCTGCCCTCACCAGCCACTACGTTTTGTTCATGCAAAAAATATATTTGTGCACCACTACAGGCAATTAAAGCAATGTGACTTCGCGACAGATCACAAGCCAGGAGAGCTGAGTGAAGCAATGTAAAGCAGCTCGCAAGCTTGCTGCCACGAAGAGAGCTCACAAAGTCAGCAAGGAAGATGGTGTGACTCTAAAAGCCAAGGGAACATTTCTTCTAAGGTAGGAAAGCACAACCCTGGCCCTGGGCTCAACCTGCAACACAGCACCAGAGTGGCCAAGAGAACAGGGACGCTATGCTCCCTGTCACTGCCTTTGTGGGTAACACGAGACCACTTGCTACCGTGATGGGACTGGTGTTGCAGGGACTGCTTGCAAGTTTTCTGTGATTTTGAGTCTTTTCATCCCTCCAAGCATGCAGTAAATGACTGAAATATTTCAGAGAATACTGTGAATAAAAAAGAAGAACAAGCTGGGAATCTCCAGACTAAGCAAGTAGGACCACATCCGGTATTCACTGGGGAATCACTGATGGTTGTTCCCAGGAGAGTGACTTTATGGAAGGACATGGCGGGAAGAATCATCTTGCCATTCAATGCAAACTGGAGTGGAAGGAGGAGAGAGTACACAAACACGGGCAAAGTGATTTCAATTCCCCTAACATAGTAATTTTGAAAACTAGGAAAAGAATATATAACTTTCTACTTCTCAAAGAAATTTCAGAAGTATTGTCTTCTACCTAGGAAAAAAAAAAAAAGTGATGGAAGGAAAAACAGTAAATCGTGCCCCCAAAGAAAGTGCTAACACGGCCATATGCCCCCTTTACACATTTTCCATTCGTTCCAACTTAATCACATTTCAGCCATGTGGTTTTGGTCAAATGGCTCAATCTCTGCAAACTTGGTTTTCTGATCTGTGGAATGGAGACAATATGACTATCATGCCATACCATGGGGTCTTGTGAGGACTGCATGAAAGAAGGTATGCAAACCACCTCTTCCTTATGTATATGGAAGCTCTTTGTTTGGACCTCCTTAGCTCTGGGCAAGAAATGCCTTTCTTACAGGACTTCCAATATGCCCCAAATATGTGGGTTACGATACAGTTCATGTTATTATGCCATAGAAATCCTAAAAGATATCTCTAGGAAAACCTGCCGTCTAGCATGAGAAATATTGAAAGCTTGAGTTGAGTGACTCGAAACTGATTTAAGGAGTCAATGAATTCAAACCTTGTTATCAAAGGAGTGCTTGTTGGCTCTGCTCAGACCTCACTTACCACCTTCTTCAATGGGAAAATGGCGCCTTTTTAATTTTTTTCCAAAAAAGCAACAGCACCCATGAGGAGAGGGACCATCAGAACACAGGTTCCCAAAACAGACAGTGGCCAGTGGTGTCCCAGGACAGAGAATCACACACTCCTTCTAGGCCTCCTGTGTAACTCCAAAAATGAAAACCCAGGGCTCTTTGTGAGAGATTCACCCCACACTGAAGACAAGGCTCGTTTGTGCACAAACAACCTGGGAGGTAAGTGCAGTGGCGTTGGTGTAGACAGCATCAGCCACTTATTCTAGATGCCAGGGACATAAAACACAGCCCTGCTCTCTCACTACTGCTGGGAAAGAGCACATGCGTTGTGTCCGAATTTCTCTTCCTCCCTCCCAACTGTGATTCCCAACCCCCACTGGGTTCCAGTTTCAGTTAAGACACCAAGTCACAAAGCAGTCACTCAGGCTACAGCTGGGACATTCAATTTTTCCCATTCCTCTCCTTACTCCTTTTTTTTTTTAATCAAAAATTATATGTGTTTAAGTGTACAACATAATGATTTAATATATATATAGACATAGTGAAACGATTACTTCAGGCAGGTATTTGACACACCATCTCCTCACATACTTACCTATTCTGTGTGTAATGAGAGCACCTGAATTGTACTCTTTCAGTAAATTTACAATATTCGATACAATATTATAACTGTAGTCACCATGCTGTACATTATAACTCTAGACATTGTTATCCAATATAGCTGCAACTTCAGACCCTTTGACCACATTTCCCCAACTTCCCTGCCACTGGACACCCCCATTCTACTCTCTGCTTTTCTGTCTTTAACTTTTTCTTAGATTTCACATATTAGTGAGATTGTGAAGTTGTTTTCTTCCTGTGTTTGGCTTATTTCACTTAGCATAATGTCTCCAGGTACATCCATGTTGCTGCCAATGGCAGGATCTCTTTCTTTTTAAGGCTTCATAATATTATATTGTTGTATCTACCACAATTTCTTAATCCATTCATCCATCAACAGACACTCCGGTTTTTTCATATCTTGGCTACCATGACTAATGCTGCAAGGATCATGAAAGAGCTGCTATCTCTTCAAGGTACTGATTTCATTTCCCTTGGGTATTTACCCAGGAGAGGATTTGCTAGACCTGATGGTAGTTTTATTTTTAATTTTTTGAGGAACCTCCAAAGTGTATTCCATCATGGGTGTACCAATTTAGTTCCCACCAACAGTGTACAGGGATGTCTTTTCTTCACATCCTCACCAACTTATTTTTTGATAATAACCATCCTAACAGATGTGTGGTTTTGGTTTGTATTTCCCTGATGATTAGTGATTTTGAATGCCTTTTCATATACCTGTTGGCCATTTATATGTCTTTTTTGGAAAAATAATCAGGTCCTTCTCAGTTTTTAATTAGATTTTTTTTTTAACTATTGAGCTATATGAATTCCTTGTATATTTTGGATAGTATCCTCTCAGTAGGTGTATAATTTGCAAATATTTTCTTCCAGTCCATAGGTTGCAATTTCATACTGTTGATTGTTTCCTTTGCTGAGCAGAAGCTTCTTAATTTGACGTAGCCCCACTTGTTTATTTTTTGGTTTTGTGGCCTGAGCTTCTGATGTCATATCCAAAAAGTCATTGCCATAGCCAATGTAAAAGAACTTTTTCTTCTAGGAGTTTTAATGTTTCAAATCTCAATTTTAAGTCTTAAATCCATTTGAATTGATTTTGGGGTATGATGGAATTAAGGATCAGTTTCATTCTTTTGCATGGGGTTATCCAGTTTCCTTGACATCTTTACTGAAGGGATAATCCTTTCCTCCATTGTGTATTTGGCATCCTTATTGAAAATAAATGACTGTATATGTTTTGGTTTATTTCTGGGCTCTCTATTCTGTTCCATTGGTCTATGTGCCCGCTTTTATGCTAATACCATATTATTTTGATTAATATAGCTACAAAGCTATGTGATTCAGAATCAGGAAGTGTGATGCCTCCAACTCTGTTCTACTTTTTCAAGATTGCCTTGGCTATTTGGAGTCTTTTGTGGTGCCATACAAATTTTAGAATTGCTTTTTCTATTTCTGTGAAAAATGCCATTGGAATTTTGATAGGTATTGCATTGAATCTGAATATCACTTGGGGTAGTTTGGACATTTTAACAATACCAATTCTTACCCACAAACACAAGATATCTTTCCATTTATTTATATTATCTTCATCTCTTTCACCAGTGTTTTATAGTTTTCAGCATATAATCTTTCTCCTCCCTGATTAAGTTTTTTTAAAATATCTTATTCTTTTTGATGTTATCATAAGTGGAATTATTCTCTTGATTTCCTTTACAGAGAAATCATAGTTGGTATAAAGAAATGCAACTGATTTTTGAAGATTTTATTTATTTATTTGAGAAAGAGAACAGAGTGGGTTGGGGGAAGCAGAGGAAGAGGGAGAAGCAGACTCCCTGCTGAGCAAAGATTCCAACCTGGGGCTTGACATGGGGTTTGATGGGGGGCTGGGGGGTTAAATCTCAGGGTGCTGGGACCATGACCTGAGCTAAAGTCAGACCCTTAACTAACTGATCCACCCAGGTGCCCCAATTTTGTATGATTATTTTATATCCCTTACTGAATTTGTTTATTAATTCCAACAATTTTTTTGTGGAGTCTTTAGAGTTTCTGCATATGGAATCATGTCCAATGCAAACAGAAATAATTTTAGTTCTTCCTTTCCAATTTAGATTCCTTTTTTTTTTTTTCTTGTCTAATTGATTGTGTTAGTACTTCCATTACTTTGTTGAATAGAATTGGCAAGAGTGGGTATCTTTACCTTGCACCAGATCTTAGAAAAAGTGTTTTCAGTTTTTTCCCATTGATTATGATGTTATCTGTGGGGTTTTCATAAATGGCCTTTATTGTGTTGAGAAAATTTATTGTTCTACCTATTTTTTTAAAAAGATTTTATTTATTTATTTGACAGAAATCCCAAGTAGGCAGAGAGGCAGGCAGAGCGTGGTAAGGAAGCAGGCTCCTTGCTTAGCAGAGTGCCTGATGCAGGGCTCAATCCCAGGACCCTGAGATCATTACCTGAGCCGAAGGCAGAGGCTTAACCCACTGAGCCAAACGCATCTATTGGGATGATCATGTGCTTTTCATATTATATCTTCTTCATGTGACTGATTTTATGTATAATAAATTAAACTTGTATTCCAGGGACAAATCCCACTTAATTGTGATATACAATCTTTTTAATGCATAGTTAGGTTGGGTTTGCTAGTCTTTTGTTGAGTTTTTCTGCATCTATGTTCATCAGAGATATTAGCCTATAGTTTTCTTGTGGTACCTTTGTCTGGCTTTGATATCAGGATGATATTGGCCCCCTAAAATGAATTTGAAGGTATTCCTTCTACTTTTATTTTTGGAAGAGTTTAAAAAGAATTGGTATCAGTTCTTTTTTTTTACTATTTGGTAGAATTTAGCTATGAAGCCATTTGGTTCTAGGCTTTTCTTTGTTGGTAGGGGAAGGTTTATTACTACTTCAATCTCTATTTGTTACTGGTCTGTTCAGTTTTTCTATTTCTATTTCTTCTTGATTCAGTCTTGGTAGATTGTATGTTTTTAAGAATTTATCCATTTCTTCTAGGTTATCCAATTTGTTCACATATAACTGTTCATAATAGTCCCTTAGGATCCTTTTTATTTCTGAGGCATCTGTTGTAATGGCTCCTCTTTCATTTCTGATTTTAGTTGAGTCTTCCCTCTCTCTCTTTTTTTCTTAGTGTAGTTAAGAGTTTATCAGTTTTATTTATTTTTCAAAACCTAATTCTGATTAGATACTTCTAGATACATAGGACAGCTAACAATAATCTAATTTTATATCTAAAAGTGTTGCAACATACAAAACACAATTATCTCCTCAACATGTACCTTCTAAAATGGCCCCAGTGATCCCAGCCTCCTGGTAGTCACACCCTTCTGTCATCCCCTCCCCTCTGAGTATGGGCTCGACCTAGTAACTTGCTTCTAATAAACAAAATACAGAAAATTTATGGATTTACTTTCAATATGGGTTATAAAAGACTGTGACTTTCAACTTTCTTTCTTTTGCCTTCTCTCTTGCTTGGTATGATGAAGCAAGCAGCCATGTTGCAAAGACACTCTACGAAGACACCCATGTGGCAAGGGACCAAAGGAAGCCTGTGGCCAACAATTCATGAAGACCCAAAGTCTCAATCCAATAGCCTGCTAGGAAATGATCCTGTCAACAACCATGTGGAAGACCTAGGAAGGAAATCTCTGCCAGGTAAGCCTGGTGATTGTAAACTTGTGAAAGACCCACAGCAAAAAAATAAATAAATAAATAAAAAATTAAAAAAAATTCCAGCTAAGTCTCACCTGTATTTCTGACCCAAAGAAACTGTGAGATAATAAATGTTGTTTTCTTACGCTCCTAAGTTTCAGGATAATTTATTACATAGCCATATATAAATAATATGGCCACCTGGGCTGAGCACATTTTTTTAAAAAATTGATGTTATAATAAATAACATTCTCCCCATTTCTAATTTCTCTTTGAAAACTAAAGCTAAAAAAGAATATTCATTCATATGACAAAGATGCTGAAAGAGTCCTATGTGCAGGGCATTCAACAAGGTATTGAGGAAGATAAAAAGCTGAAAAAGACTAGATGCTTGCTCTCAATGCATTTTTAGTGTGAGTAGAGAAGGGATATTAGCCCTGATATATAGCCACTGAATAAAGAGATTTAAAAAGGAGAAGTGAGGGGTACCTGGGTGGCTCAGTTGGTTAAGCAACCACCTTTGGCTCAGGTCATGATTCCAGAACCTGGAATCAAGCCCCACATCCGGCTCCCTGCTCAGAGGGGAGTCTGCTCCTCCCTCTGCCCCTCACTCTGCTCTGATGCTCTCTCTCTCTCACACACACACACATGCTCTCTCTCAAATAAATAAAATCTTTTTTTAAAAATTTACTTTTAAAAAAGGAGAAGTGAGAGGATGCTGAAGGTTATTGCAGTCTTTTGGGGCCATGAAAAAAAAAACACATAAGTAGGCAGCAAATGAATGGGGCAAGTCAAAGAAAGATGTTGATAAAGCCTTCTGGGAATGAAGAGGAGGAAGGATGACCCATGTAGGATCATAAGGGAAGGCTTCTTGATAGAAATGCAATTGACACAAACCTTGCTTGTCAGGGACAATTTTAACATAAAGGTTTTGGGGAAGGGTATGATCAGGGGAAAAGCCATTCAAGCAAAGCAAGGAAGCCAGAACATATAGAGAGAAAATAAGTACTAAAATTCAAAGCAAATTTATCCCCGACTCAACTTTTCCTTAACTGGATCCCCAAACTTCCAACAATCACTCTAACACCACTTGAATGAGAGCAAGTGTGAGAAAGGGGACAGATTCATTTCTAGGGCTCCTCCCAGGGCTGTGGAAGGGGCCCATGCACGCGAAGGGGCCTGAAGCTCCAGCTTCATGGGGTGTCTGTCTCTGGTAACAGTCAAGAGAGTCTCTCATATTTTTTCCTCTGGGTCCAGGTTTGTGAGCATGTTGAACAGGGCAAGCTATAGGCCTTGTCATCTAATCAATTTCTCTGTGTGTAGAGAAATTACTGAGGTTTCTCCTACTCAGATAATTTTATGAGTCTAATAATAAAGCAGGTTTGTGGAACAGGTATTATGCTTGTTACCGCTCAGAACTGCTGAAAGAGTAAAATCAGAGGATTTATTAGAAAACACTTGGCAAACTCTAATACACCTCACACAATGTAAATTATGAAAATTAGGAATTCTAGTAGAGGAAGATGATTATTGGAGATGTTCGGTGCTTGTGAAAGGTCACACTGTGCTTGTCAGAGCTGGGGTTCCAACCAAGGATCCCTACGACTAGAGACACCCATTTTATAGTTAGCCAGAACACAGGGTCTGAGTTCAAAGTTCAGTTTGGTCACTCACTAACTAGAGATTGGACAAGTTCTTTAATTTCTGTGAGCCTCAGTTTCCTCATCCATAAGACAGGAGTTACAAAATGCCCTTCACAGCATCATTTGAGAGGATTCAAAGATATAATGTGTATAAACGCTCAGCACAGCTTAGTATATAGAAAGCACTCAATAAATGGAAGTTATGGTGATGATTGTTACCATTTCGTACCATTTTCACTGAACCAGTCAGCACTCCATTCTAGAAGCTCACTGGTCATGTTTTCTGGTTCCAGCAGTATCAAAAATAGACAGAATCTGTCTTCAACATCTTACCACTCCCTTTTCCAAGTGCTTCTTCTCCAGATCTCCCTTCCTGGGCTGAAACCTCATGTTCAAGTAAGGCTTGGGGTACTATCCCAGGCATCCTGTCCTTTTCTATCTCACCTTCAACTGTGTCTCATTCCTCCTAGACCCTAAACTCTGCTTTCCAAAGTATCAGCGAATTACTTGACAGACTAACCCACTAAGGGACTGACAGCTAAAACTGTCCAGCACATTACCCTCCCCACCCCACCTGAAATATCTTCATCCTACCAGGACACTTTAAGGCACACAAGCTGTACATAAACCATACGCATGGCCCTGCCTCTTATAAACCCACCTCTGTAGCTCCAGGTTTGAAAGCCTAAAGGACACAGACCACTAAAAGATTGAATCAGGTTTTGCCTATGTTGGAAGAAAAATGAGCAGTGAAATCAATTTCCCATAGCCTAGTCTCAAAGAATATTTTAAAAACTCATGCTTGCAAGAAAAAAAAAAGATTGAGAAAAAAAAAGATTTCTAAAAGAGATGCAGAAATAAAACCAACACATTAGGTAGATGTGAGGACAGACCAAATTTCCCTCTTTAAAAATAAGCAGGAAAATGCAATATATAACCAGGTCCATCTGGCAAGAAGAGAAAGAAGGTTAGGAAAGGCAGCCACCCAAGATGTACCCTTCTAGGATGTGAATACAACATCAGCAGGCTTAAAGCCCTGTCCCTGCTCCGGGGATGGGACTCCATCTCTCAGTTCCTTAGTTTTGTTACCAAAGAAGGGTACCCAGTAGCACCGTGGTCATGCCACTCTTTAAAAATATCCATCATTTTTCTGAAGGTGTCAGGTTAAAAAACATACTTTCTCACTTATAGTAATGTAGAAAAATAATATAGAAAACTAATATTTAATTTAAAGGAATGTATATTTGCAGAATATAGAAAATAACAGGAAGAAAAATCAAAGTCATCTCTAATCTCTCTGCCAAAGGATAATTACTAAGATTTTTCACTGTGCAGTTTTTCTTTCTGACTTCTTCTCTCTAGATAGATATACATAGATATAGACATATATAAGTATATATACACACACATATAAACAGAACGAAATGGTTGAGTTCATCTTGTGTATAAAATTCTGTAATGTGATTTTTTTATCTCATTATATAACATTCTTTATAAACTTAATGACTGCATGGTATTTTATATAAAGGGACCTTAATTTGTGAAATCATTCTACACTGTTCAACACTTAGTTATTCCTATTTTCATGAATTAATATAAATACCAATATCGGAGGGTTATTTGCACACATATCATTCCAGTTCCAATTATTTCCTTTGGATGGATTGCTAGCAGTAGAACTACTGGGTCAACAAGTTCAATATTTTGAAGGCTCTTACAAGAAACTGCCAAATTTCTTTCCATCAAATATATAGCAATTTATCATCCCACCAGAAAATACAAAATGTGCACCTTGTCACCACCTCCCCCCATGCAATGACTATTAGTTTTAAAATGAGCAAATAGAGGAAGATGTACTTTTGAGCCAATTAAATTTGTGGCCTCTCTGCCAACTCTCATCAGTAGCCATTTCCCCCAAGTAAATCCAGAAATGATTATCATAATAGTACCAAGTGCAATGAACAGAGTTCTGATGTTGCAAGGAGATTCTTTTTTTTTTAATATAATTTTTTATTTTTTATAAACATATATTTTTATCCCCAGGGGTACAGGTCTGTAAATCACCAGGTTTACACACTTCACAGCACTCACCAAAACACATACCCTCCCCAATGTCCATAATACCACCCCCTTCTCCCAAACCCCCTCCCTCCAACAACCCTCAGTTTGTTTTGTGAGATTAAGAGTCACTTATGGTTTGTCTCCCTCCCAATCCCATCTTCTTTCATTTATTCTTCTCGTACCCACTTAAGCCCCCATGTTGCATCACCACTTCCTCATATCAGGGAGATCATATGATAGTTGTCTTTCTCCGCTTGACTTATTTCGCTAAGCATGATACGCTCTAGTTCCATCCATGTTGTCGCAAATGGCAAGATTTCATTTCTTTTGATGGCTGCATAGTATTCCGTTGTGTATATATACCACATCTTCTTGATCCATTCATCTGTTGATGGACATCTAGGTTCTTTCCATAGTTTAGCTATTGTGGACATTGCTGCTATAAACATTCGAGTACACGTGTCCCTTTGGATCACTACGTTTGTATCTTTAGGGTAAATGCCCAATAGTGCAATTGCTGGGTCATAGGGCAGTTCTATTTTCAACATTTTGAGGAACCTCCATGCTGTTTTCCAGAGTGGCTGCACCAGCTTGCATTCCCACCAACAGTGTAGGAGGGTTCCCCTTTCTCCACAACCTCGCCAGCATCTGTCATTTCCTGACTTGTTGATTTTAGCCATTCTGACTGGTGTGAGGTGATATCTCATTGTGGTTTTGATTTGTATTTCCCTGATGCCAAGTGATATGGAGCACTTTTTCATGTGTCTGTTGGCCATCTGGATGTCTTCTTTGCAGAAATGTCTGTTCATGTCCTCTGCCCATTTCTTGATTGGATTATTTGTTCTTTGGGTGTTGAGTTTGCTAAGTTCTTTATAGATTCTGGACACTAGTCCTTTATCTGATATGTCGTTTGCAAATATCTTCTCCCATTCTGTCAGTTGTCTTTTGATTTTGTGAACTGTTTCCTTTGCTGTGCAAAAGCTTTTGATCTTGATGAAATCCCAATAGTTCATTTTTGCCCTGCAAGGAGATTCTTAAGGGATCTCCGTAAGGAACCGTTCAGACAGTGGATCAGTCAGAATCCCAGCAGGAACCAGACTGTGCTCTAGAATGGGAAGTTGACCAGCATTTAATATATAATTGTATAAAGAGAAAGGGACAGAGTCCAGACTGACAGAAGGGCAGGAGGACAGACTGAAGGAGCTGCCACCACCTTAGGGCTACAGGGGAGGAGGAGGGAATAGGACCAATTGCTAGAGAGAGTAGGGAAGGCCCAAAGCTGGATGCAGGTCCACAGGTGGGAGCCAAGAGAAGGACCCCCTGACTTTGCTCTCCAGACTTCCTCCCAGTGTCTTCCATTGCATGAGCACAGCTCACTTCTACAGGGCAAGACAAGGGACCCGGGTTACTATGGACTCAATGTGCCCCTTCCTCATATTGAAGCCCTAACTTCAGTAAGATGGTATTAGGAGGTACTTCGGTTTACAAGAGGTCATGAGGATGGAGTCCCTATGCTGATATTAGTGTCTTTATAAGAGATGGAAGAGACCAGAGTCCACACTGTCTCTCCCCACCATGAGAGGAGACAGCAAGAAGGCAGCCTTCTGCAAGCCAGGAAGAACCCTCGCCAGAAACAGAATCAGCTGGCACCCTGATCTCGGACTTCCCACCCTCCAGAATCGTGAGAAGGCAATAACTGTGGTGTTTTGTGCTAGCAACCCAAGCAGGCAAAGATGCTGGTAGGTATAGTCATAGAGCTCAGCCTGCCAGGTCGCAGAGGAGGACCAAAGGACAGACCGTGGCGGGGGGCCGGGGTGGGGGAGGTAAGGGGGTAAACCGAAACCATCCAGTGCAGACAGCTGGTAGGAGACACGCAGTCTTTGCTTCACAAACCATCATGGTAAATAATTCATCTAGCATTACTGTTTTGTGTGGAATTCTCAAGCAGCAAATGGGTATATCACAATGTAATCATTTCCTTTTATTTCAGTAATTTACAGAGTAAAAATCTGGAAGCTTTTTTCTTCTCAAGAGACCAGAATCTATTTGTGGGTCCAAAAGCATATTTGCAAAATAGAAGAAACATTACCTTTATCTTTATATCAGTGAGGCAAAGGAATGCATTCTAATAAGCAACTGAGTGGGGAAAAAAAAAACCCTATTGTGATTAAATTTATATTTCTAGAGAAATGCAGGAAATAGTCATGAATGTTTCATTAAAACTCTTCCTCATCATAGATGTATATCCGTGTCCTAACAAGTACATGTTTTTAGCACTACAACTCTCCAAGCCAGCACACAACTCTGTAAAATTGTCTTTAATCCCTCACAAATGACTCTGGAGTCCCACTGAGGCTTTATCACACATTATTTAGTAAATCCATGAACCTACAAACCAGGAGACTTGGAAAACCATAGCAACCAGGGATGAGACTAGAGAGGTGGCGAGTGTTTGAAAGACAGCACTGGGAAGGCCATGCAGCCTTCCTGAGCTAGGAAGCCACTCCCTTCCAGCCCACCCTGTTTGACTTGACCTTGCCTTCTTCACTCCTCCCTCCCCTGCAGACCTGGCACAGAACTTGTAGCTGGAATGGGCTTAGGAGTTTAAAACTGTTATCATTTTGTACATGAGGAAAAGGAGACCCAGAGATTTCGAGTGGCTTGTTGAAGGTCACAAAACTAATACATGTGAAAGAGAAAACACTAGACCTCAAGTCCTGATTCTAGCCCAAAGCTTTTACCAACCCTAATTTCTACATGGTCTGGTTCTTTACATGGAATAAGTGAAAAGAGAACTCAAATTCCACCTACATCTCTGAGAGCAATAAACAAATTGTTATGGCCATTGAAAGGAGCACATTGAAACTGAAATTAATCTATAAAATTGCACTCACTAATAAAGAAATTTCACATTTCATAGCATGTTTACGCTTCAGAAAATATCACAAAATATATCAGATGCTGGTTTCCGTCAGCAACTCCAAGACACACCAATGTATTTTGATTATAAGTCCTCATTGTTGTTGGAGTCATTCATTTAGTTGATGGTAAGTATTTTGAGAATGAGAGAGCAGTTATCCATTGACAATGTTAATGATGCAGGAAAAAGCCACAGATGCATAAAGAAGTATAACCAGGAACGTTCCCTACTTAGAGGTCATAGAAGAAAGAGCAGCTATGGAAAGCTTAGAGCTTTACCTGGTCACCAGCAGCACGAACAGCAGCCAATCTCAGGGCCACCTGACTGGAGACAGACAGAATTCTCATCCTCTCTCATGGCCTTTCATGACTTTACCTCAAGTCTACCCCAAGCTCTGCACGTTCTGGGGTATTAAGTGGTGTTTGTCAAGGACCATCCCTGCGAAGCAAAGTTCGATTTTCTCATTCTTTTATACACATCAGCCCAAATATTCCCAGGCCTAGGGCCTCCGGAGGATCTGACTCAGGGTTCTGACTCAGGCACCTGTGTGTGGTGAAAGCTCCCCAGGTGATTCCAATGAATCCAAACCAAGGTGCCTGAGCCGTGTCCCCTCGGGAGCTTTGGGCTTTAAGACCTGGGGGATCTATACTGTGAAAAAGCTCCCCTAAATTGATTTTCATACACACCCAAAAATGAGAAATGGCCTCTTCAACTGAGAGGCACAAATCCAGCCTCACCACCGGGGGATATAATGGAGCAATGACCTATGTTAAATGAACAGTCAAATACAGACAGGCTCCAGCCATGCCCACAGCTACCCTCTTACTGGCTTTCCAACTTGGAGAAATGCTAAACTTGCTCCTTAGAGCGGCTGTTGAGTGTATTTAAGTATACCATGGAGACTGTAGGCAGAACTCTGATGCATCTCTTATTATTTTTTCATGTATTCACAAATCACCTTTATGAACACTAGTTTCACATCGAATAATAAAAACGTACATTAAACAAGAGCACAAACCAAGCAACAGCCTCCGCTTGAAAAAGTGTCTAATTTTATTCTTAGAATCTTTGTGTTATTTTCATATGTGAAGCCTGAACCCCATTTACAAAAGCATGTGCTGAATTAAGTGAAACGTAAAAGAAGGAACACACATCGTTAGAAGTTTATGCGTTAAAATAACATCAGAAGCAGACTCCAAAATTCATCCAAGACAAGAGCCACCAGGTGTTATAGGAAACATTTCACCAGAGCGCAAGTCACCAAGCATGGTATCTTCCAACTTCAGAACACAGAAGGACAACCCCAAAAGGACTGGGTTGGTAAAAATTAAGAATAAGTGACTCCCGAAAAGTACAAATCCTGTTTCAAACCAAATTCCTGCAAGAATTTTGCATTTCACTGAGTAACTGCAGCCCATTGGTGTACTCACGTTTTGTTTTGTTTTTTTTCCTCAAAGATCTTATTTATTTATTTGACAGACAGAGACCACAAGTAGGCAGAAAGGCAGGCAGAGAGAAATAAAGGGAAGCAGGCTCCCCGCTGAACAGAGAGCCCGATTAGGGGCTCGATCCCAGGACCCTGGGATCATGACCCGAGCCGAAAGCAGAGGCTCAACCCACTGAGTCACCCAGGCGCCCCGGTGTGCTCACGTTTTCTCTCATTTTTTTCCCTCTACACACTTCATTCTCTCTGCTTTGCGTCAGCCCTAACACTGAGCCACAAAAATGTCAGAAATTATAGAGTGCAAATAGTGTCAAATCCTGTGCTCACAAGGAGGCCTCAAGTGGTAATCATGGATTTCTCAGTTTTAAATAGACAGAAAAATATGCTTCTTGCCTACAAAGCAAAATGATGACAATTGCAAAAACATCTCCGTAGAGCTGATCCCTGGTCTCTGCTCTCCGTGATGGGGGATGGGGTGGGGGAGAGGGGTGGAGAGACAAAGCACAGGTGTTGGAGCAGACAGTGGCATAAGGAGGCCTTCATGCTATTAATGGAAAGTCCAAGTACAATGGAAGAGCAATATCTTATTTACTCCAACTAAAATGAGACCAAATCCTTCTTGTCCTGTCAGCGCAGTGAGCTACCTCTCAGAACACCAAAAAAGAATAGCTGAAGCATTCACAGACCAATACAAAAGCTGCCCTTTGCTGCAGAAACTTGAAAACAAAGCCAGTGTTATCCACCACCCCCGTGGGGTGACCCACCCCATCTCCCTCAGATGTCACCATCAGATCCTTGTTCCTCATTAAAGATCACATTATTTAAAGGGTCACAAAGCCCAGGTGAGTCTCATCGGCTGTCTCCAGTCAGCCCCTGCAGTTCACAAGGCGTGGAGAAGCCACATGAGCTGCAGCTACCTCTCAGCTACCTACAGCCAGATAAAGAAATGGATGGGGAATATAATTAAAATTCATTAATAATGGAAATGTTTACATAAACCAATAATTTCTTCCAAGCCTTTCTCAACACCCCTAAAAAGCAGCAAATGACTGATTTGCATTTCACACCCTCGCCCTTCTTACAGAATGATACTCAAAATATGACTGACAGGAAAGCGAGAGGGGAGCATGAAGATTCTCTAATATTTCTGCCATGTAATTATCTCTGGAGTACCCAAGAGCTGCTTGGAGAGAAACGGTCCCAGCCCAGTTTCTGTTGCTCTTGATATCATGGAGTCAAGAAAGACCTCCCAGATTCAACATGCCTAACACCTCATTTCCTAACGGCCGTCCAAGAACAAGCCCGTCACCCTTACAGCCTCCCTAGCCACAGCCGCCGCCGTTGAATCATCCCACCATTGAGTCCTTCCGCCATTGATACCTTGGAGTTAGCTGTGGCTCCATCTTATCCTGGTATCGGGTCTCGGCTCTCCCCAAGTGATTTCAACTCCCCCTCCAGGGCCTCTCAGAACTGTCCTTTCTTTTTTCTTCCATTGTTTGGGCTGAGAGTTAAACAGTGAGAGGAATTTTCCAAGCAAACCTGTTCAGAAGGCATTCTGAGCAACAGAACAGTCTGCACCAAGACATAAGTGTGCGAGAGTGCAGCACAGCCAGAAACGGCTGGTGATCTGACGTGGCTGCGTCCTGAGTGGCAAAAGTGAGGTGAGAAAGGGCTCTGACAGGAAGGACCCTCCGTCCCCAAAGGAGAGGCCTGAAATTTTCCCAGGAGGCCGGTAGTTTGTAGACTTCAGTAATGTGACTAATGCCTTATCTACATACCACCTATATTATTTGCTTTTTTTATAAATTGATTTTTCTATATTAATCCAATTTTAACATGAAATTTTTCTTTTCACTTTTACAATTTTATTATGAAAATTTTCAAATGTACACAAAAGTGGAGACAATAGTAAAATAAATCTACTTGTACCTAGCACAACAAATATCAACCAATGTCTAATTTTGTTTCCTCTCTATGTCCCCTACCACCCCACCTCCACCAGCCACACACAGCTGAATAACCTTGTCTCTGATAAACGGATCATAGGTACTATATCATTTAATATATATATGACTTTGTAAAGCATAACTGTAATACCATCATCACACCCAAGAAAGTTAAATATCCTCAATATCACCTAATGTCTAGGACATTGACATCACTGCCATCTATAAAAAACTGAAATAATTTGCCATCAATTTTTAGAAGAAAATAATATTCAAATTATGGCATCATATTTTGCATTTGGAACCTTAGCTTGAGGCCTGTTCTGCTTATTAAAAATGGAGATTAGAAAGTGTTAGATACACCAGTTTTGTACTTCCTCATTGTCAAAAGGAGAAGGGCTGAAAGGGAATTTAGAAAGGAATACATTTCTTACTATGTAACTTAAGATTATTATGTCATGCCTACATACCACCTCTATCATCTTGCATTTCACCAGGAATCTATGCCTCACACTTTGGGAGACATTGTTATGGAGAATAAGGAGCCATCTAAGAATTCTGGGCTTGACGGGCCTTATGATTTGGGAAAACTAACAACAGCAAGAACAGGAGATTACAAGGGAGGAAGGGACACCCTCTTACTACGTTCTACAACTCACTGAGTCACCCCAATACTTCCTGAGAAATTGAGAGTAGTGGGGTCTCTTAGTGCTCTAGTAGGGGAACACACAAACTCACTTACATGCCCTCAACCAAGAAATAAGCCTCTTATATTGAAGAAGATTTTCTCTGATCTCACAGCTTCCAGGGAAGGGGATGTACACGAATGTTCAGGAAGGGAGAGGAAAGAAACACTATCTAGCCAGCTAGATCAGTCAACCAGATCAAACCTGGCAGTCAATGAGGTGACTGATGTCACAGATGGCCCTCACATCCCAGCCCATCATTTCCTGAACCTTCACACCACCCAAGTTAACCCCTGTCTCTTCAAAGCTAATCTTCCCCAGAAGGGGCTTTCGTGCCAGGCCCCAGATCCTCTTTCTTCATGAGCATGCTCTCCTGTGACTAAATCACCAAGCCTTCAAGAAATGCCAAAATGTGACATTTTCCAGAATATTTCTCACCCCCCGCCCCCACACACATACACTCAAATATCTTCCATGGCTCCCCTTTCACACAGAGAAAAGTTCACATCTTTGCTGTACTATTCAAGGATCTCCCAGATCTGGCTCTCACTAATCTTTCCAACTTTATTCTTCCAGAGCCCTCTGCTTTAGGCTCCCTGATTTAGTCTCTGTCACCCAAACACGCCCAGGCACAAAAATCATTTATGTCAACCTGACATAGTTTCATACTACCCACATCCTGATCCTTTCTCACTCATTATTTTGTCCCACCTTTCCAAGGTAAAAGCCAGAAAAGTCATATCTCCAGACCCCCTAATATTGGGGTATGGGAATGCGACTTAGCATCTCGATTTTGCTCTCTGGTGCAGATTGTGTGAATTCTCAGATTCCTTTCATAAACTCTCTTTTGACTGAAATTAGCTGGAGTTGGTTCCGCTGTAAACACCCCAAGACCTTTACTGACGCATTGTCCCTGTTCCTTAACTTAGCCCACTTCCTGTGCTGAAAAATCCCCTCAGTCTTCTACACACAACCAAGCCTAACCCCTCTTTCACATTCCATCCTGTCCAAGGTGTCTGCCTTAAGTTTCCTCAAACACTCTTCCCAAATGCAGGCAGCTCATTGTTTGTATCACTCATTGGAAAGTTAACACATGCTTTTCTATTTTATAGCTCTAGTTTTTTGCCATATCCTATGTCTACAACTTGAATATGAGTCCCTGTGTTATTACAGATTCAATAGTTAGCAAGTTCTTTCTATGGGTAAAGTGTTTGCTAACTGCCAATGATAACAAAGGACTAAACCAAAAATCTTAAGTCCTTGGCAACTCACAGGCCATTGGGAGAAATAGGTTAGGAAACAAAAGGATACAAAACAATGTTCCAAATAGAGGTTCTGTGAGGTTGGGTGGGGGAAGAACTCTTTCTGGGTAGGTTCTAGGAAAGTAGAGAAGATGAAAGTGAGGGTTCATGAGCAAGTGGGAATTCACCAGACAGGCAAACAAAGAAGAAGGGAATGTCTTTTTCTTCTTAGACTCCTGCGATCCCCAAAACTTACCTTGTTCCCTAAACATTCTACATGCTCAAATTCTCTTCTAGTCTGAGGCCAGCAGTGCCTATATCCAAGCATTTCAACAAAAAGTCTTAATCAAAAACCAGTAAAAGAAAATGAAGGAATCCAAGAAAACTGAGTCGATTTTGTTTTTTCCAAATCCACACGTCTTCATTGAACACTTGCTATATGAAATATAATTTAATGCTGCCCCTGCCTTCAAGGTCTACCGCTTGTTTAAATGCAGTCTAGCTGAGAAGCTATATATATAAAAGCAAGGAGACTTATACAACAGTAAAAGACATGACAGTTCAGTCTAGTAATAGAAAAAAAAGGCCCAAGTAGCACAAGATCAAGTGCAAAAATTAATGCAACCATGACAATTTGTTTTAAAGAGTGATCACTTCACACTACGTGAGTCAGGGGAAACCTTACAGAGATAAAGATATATAGAGAGAAGTGTTAAATGAGAGGTGGAAACACACAGGATAAGTTCAGGGATTAGTAAATAAATCAATTTGGATGAAATGGAGAACTTGACTGGGAGAAAAGCATGAATAAAAGAACTAGAAAAAGAAAACTAAAAAAATTTGATTACCTACTGCAGGAGGCTCCCAGGTGAAATCTGAAACTGGCCCCCATACACGCAGGGCAAGGAGAGACTGAAGAAAGAGGCAGGCCACTCCAGACTGGGAGGGGGTAGATCTGATAATGAAGAGAACTTACTTCCAAGGCTTGTCATGGGTGGCACAAGATGAGTAGATGTCTACACCTGCCAGCCAGAATCTTAGTAGTTTATAGAGAGGTCTTAACTGGGTTCAGTCACTTATACTGTACAGATGGTCTCAATAACACATAAACTACCTCAAGGCTATGCCCCTGAAAATGGTTCTGGCTATGAGAATGGTGGGCAAAACTTACATTCCAGAATGAGGAGCCTCCAAGAGCCTAGACTTAGCTCAAGGGTCAGCCAGCAATCACATCTTCTCAATGACCTCCTCCAGCAAGGGGTCACTTTGAGAATTTAGAAAACACAGACATGCTCAGACACAAAGAACAGTAACTGCTTGTTGAGAACCTATTACCCATAAAATTATACAGCTGCCCATAAATTATCTAAATTAATACTCAGGTAAGAAGACAGGGGGCTGGGGCACCCGGGTGGCTCAGTGGGTTAAGCCGCTGCCTTTGGCTCAGGTCATGATCTCAGGGTCCTGGGGTCGAGTCCCGCATCGGGCTCTCTGCTCAGCAGCGAGCCTGCTTCCCCTCTCTCTCTCTGTCTGCCTCTCCATCTACTTGTGATTTCTCTCTATCAAATAAATAAATAAAATCTTTAAAAAAAAAAAAAAAAAAGACAGGGGGCTTAGTTCAAGTATTTTTTTCAAGGTCAGTCCAGAAATATCCAGATGCAAAAAACAGATGTGGCTCCTTACCTCTAGGGCTTACAGTCTAGCATCTTCAGAGCTCATAACTGGTTGGGCTGAATGTATATCCCAACTCTCAAGACCAGAGTCATCACTTTCCAGTACTTCTTTGTTCCTGTCCAGCACTCAACTATGTTAAATACTAGAAAACCTCACTCCCTCTTCAACTCACAACTTTTAGTCGGTTTCTGTGTAGGATATATGGGAGGGATTCTTGACCCAGCCTGCACATCACAATCACATGTTGGGCTTTTTAAAAATGCACATGTGCTGGACCCAGTCCCAAAGACCTGAACTGGAGCCAGGTATCTAACTTTCTGAAATATTCCACAGAAGATCCTTATCACAACCAGAGTTAAGAAATTGATAGATACTCAATAGTTCAAAACATATCTCAAAACTTATTGCCTAAGATCTAAAAAAAAATCCCCATTGTTGCAAATGGCAGGTTCCAGTCTTTTTGATGGCTGAATAATATTCCATTGTGTATATTATATATATACACATATATATCTAACTGTATATATATGTATATACATATATACAATATAGACTACATATACAAATATACATATACATGTGTGTGTTTATACACACACACACACACACACACACACCACATCTTCTTTATCCATTTATCCATTGGTGGACATCTGGGATCTTTCCATATTTTGGCTATTGTGGGCATGGCTGCTGTAAACATTAGGATGCATGTGCCCCTTTGAATCACTCTTTTTGTATCCTTCAGCTAAATATGAGATAAATGGAACTAGAGGGGATTATCCTAAACAAAATTAGGTCAGTCAGAGAAAGACAAATACCATATGACTTCACTCATATGTGGAATTTAAGAAACAAAACTAAGGAACATAGAGGAAGGGAAGGAAAAAATAAAATAAGATAAAAACAGATAAGGAGGCAAACCATAAAAGACTCTTGACTTTAAGGAACAAACTGAGGGTTGCTGGAGGGGAGATAGGTAGGGGTTCAGGGTAATTGGGTGATGGGCATTAAGGACGGCACTTGGTATAATGAGCACTAGGTGTTATATACAACTGATGAATCACTAAATTCTACCCCTGAAACTTATAATACACTATCTGCTAACTAACCTGAATTTGAATTAAAAATAAATAAGTGAAATCCACACATGACCGCTTAATTCCACTCTTAGAAACAATCCAGATGAATGATCTAATAATGATGCTAATGATAGTATCACTTTTATCGAGTGCTTACTCTGCCCCTACGTGCTATGTTATTTTTTTCTTAATGTATATTATCTGATTTAATTCTCACAAAATCCAAAGAGGAAAAAACTTTTCATACTCTTATTTCCAAAAGCATAGAGCTAGACAGAAGAGCTGGAATTCACACTTAAGAGTGCATTGATCCAAAATAAATGCTCTTTTAGCCACTTCACTACACTGCTTTCCAAAACTAATGGTATTTATTTATCCACTAAATATCTGATCAAGCACCATCTATATGCCAACTATCGTATCCTTGGTTGAATACAGCATAAATCAATACCCCCTCACTCCAAGGTAACAGTATATTTACTCAAGCTCCAATGGATAAAATTGTCACCAGGACTATACCAAATAAGCTGAAAACAGAATGAACAACAAGCTTTGTTACTCAGTAACTTAACAAGATAAAGATTTCACTATCAGGAAAATTGGGTTTTCTCGGGGAAGAAAAAAAATATATAAGCTAGAGTTAGTATAAATGAGGTTCTGAAGAAATGCACTTTGACTCTGATTCCCACGGGTTTAGGCTTTCAAAATCTGAGTCCTGTTCATCCTCATTTATTTCCAGGAACTAAGGGTTAACCCTCTGATCACCTCATCAGGAATCCCCAAAGAGAAACCCTATTCACATCAAGACCACCCAAGCATCACCTGATTATTATTTTTCAATATGCTGCTACGGAATACCAAAATTCCCTCAAAGAAAGAATGTGCTCAAAAACGCAACTCATATATTCCTTTCCTTCCTGTACTTCCCATTCTTTCCCATGGTTATGTTAATCTTTTGAGGACCATGAGTACCACTGAGAATCTAAAGAACCTTATGAAGACTTTCAGAAGCAGACATAGTCCTTGCACATATCTTCAGGTTGAAAATCTCTCATCTAAGCAGCACTTCCATTTGTTCTCTTTCTATTCAATTTTTTAAAAATTAAATACTATTTCAGGCACTGGGGGTATTTGATAAGCAAGAGAGAAATATTCCTCATCCCAATGGAGCTCATCTACAATCTAATGGTCTTACTTATTACTAATTTTGAAGAAGAAAATATATAATATACAAGACTACCAATTAACAGAAGTGCATAAACCATGAATGACTAGTTACGCAAGTAAGGCTAACACCTGGACCACAGTTGGAATGCAGAGCAAAGCAGGAGATCAAGGGAAGCTTAACTCCCAGCTTATGCGAAAACATCTGAGAAAGTGAGACATTTGTGTAGTCTGGAAGATCTGGCAATAGGTAGTGGAGAATAGATAGGAATGGGCTGGGTTCACTGGTAGATCTCCAGTCCTGAAGACGACATGGGTCAAGATTTAAGGAAAAGCATCAGTCTCTTGAGTACAAGGCAGAAAACCAAAACAAGGATTGAGGCAGTGGGGTCTTAGAAACCCAGACTCATTCACAGACACGGGGATATGGAAGGGACTTGGTCAAAGGTAACAGGCAAGACACCATGGTTAAAATGGGCCCAAGAGTAGAATAAGACTCACAGGGCACTGAACCTAGGAGCCACTGGCCTAATGCTTCCCAGTCTCATCCATTCCCTCCAGTCTCCCAAAGCCAGCGGACTAGTGCCAGGGCCCATGGCAAAGGGCAAATGTATAGGTGAGGGTCAAATAGCTCAATCCAGCTGTGAAGATTATAAATCATAGGGACTAGAAGCCAAAACAGCACTACAAGTAGTTACTGTCGTTTACAAGATAGCTCCCATTATCTTGAAATTCTTAGATGTGATTCTACTGAAACAAAAAAGTTGGAAGGCTAGAATACAAATTCAGTTACATACTTGGATTTGTCTGTCTACTGAATGTCAAGCCTCTTGATATTTAGAAATTACATAAAGCAGATATTTGGAATACCAAGTTATTGTTGTGCTCTAATCAGAGTTTGGCAATAATAATGATCTATTTTCTGGCTCATGCAAATTCTTCACAATAGGTAATTCTGTGTACTGTAGTAGTTCTCTCATTCCTCTCTCTACAATGCTGGGCTATATATTGCTTAGTTGGAGAGTGTGGGGAAAGGTACAAAAATAACCAAGCTAAAAATGATGAACAACTAACATGGCTGATGGCTTGTCTAGACCATTGATAAAAATTACAAAATATCTGTTTCCTTCACTTCTTACATATATGGGTTCACAGCAGAGTGTTGTGAAACAGGGCAGAGAGTCAAGCCAGCTAAACCAAAAAGGAGCAAGATGAAAAGACCTGAAAGGAACACTCCTTGCTGGAGTGCTAGACTTTTTCTATTTGCCTCTTCATCCTATCTTGTGGCCTGGAAGCTGAGCTACGTGCACCACGAGATCCAGTGCTCCTTGGCTCCCATGATGTTCAGGCTGTAGAAAGCACCCACCTGCAGGAGATGGGAGGCAGGAGAAGGACTTCAAGTTTTATGTACCCCAGCTCCCTCCCTTAAGGTCATTACAGGTTGTAGAGTCCTTCCATTCAACACTGGCACTGTCAAGTGGCCTTCTCCACATAGCCACCCCCCTCTTCCAATGTTCCAGGACCTGCTCCAAGCCCTCACACTGTCACAGCCCACTCCTCTAGCCCTGAAGCTCCTACTGGTTTCAGTTTCCCTACACCCTGCCCATTCCTCCTCCAATTGTCCAAAATGAATGTGTATCAGTTTCTTGCCAGGACCCAGACTGAATATCATCATTCCACAGCCACCCTTCCAGTGGCCCTGGGGGTGAGGGCCAGAGCCAGGGAGTCGTGTGACAGCTGGAGTTATGTGACTTCCTCTGGCAATACTGTTCAAGTTAGTGTGAAAAAGTTCCATTCCTGGGGCCCCTGGTGGCTCAGTCGGTGAAGCAACTGCTTTTGGCTCAGGTCATGATCCCAAGGTTGTGGGATCAAGTCCCACATTGGGCTCCTTGCTCAAGAGGGGCCTTCTCCCTCTCCCTCTGCTGCTCCCCCCATTTGTATTCTCTCTGTCCCTCTCAAGTAAATAAGATCTTTAAAAAAAAATGTTCCAGTCCTGGGTGTAAGGAAAAGAGGTCTGTTATTTCTACTTCACCAAGCATCCTGAGGGCAGAGTGAAATTTCACCCTGCCCCTGAATCGGGTCAATAAGTTGAGAGATTTTGGTTTCTGGGTATCAAAAAGAACAAAAATATCAACTCACCTAAGCCAGCAGTAATTCTCCAAAAGAGAGCTACCGAGACAAAGATCTAAAAGGTTGGAATAGAAAGGGATTGAAGCTCAGTTTCTCCCCACTTGAGCTTTTTCCTAGTGTACTTAGGACATTTCTCTCAATTGTTTCAAAAAAGTTAAGAACTGAATTTGTATTCTTCACTTGCCATATTCTCAAGAGAATCAGAATATGATATTCCTACACCGTACTCAAAACTACAAAAACAATTTCAATAGCTCTGCAGGATATTAAAACCTCCTGGTAGCTTCTCATAAATTCAGTTTTTGATTTGGTTTCTATCAAGTAGCCAGACACTTTATGTTCAACTCTTACTGAAGATAAGAATAGGTTACCCATTCAACATAAATACCATTGATTTACATTTTTAAAAACCCATTGACCTTATTAATGCACAGCTGAGAAACTTGGAAAAGCCTATCTAAAGATATTCATCTAGAAATGTTGGAAACAAGTCTGGTTTGCCTACAATGGAGTTGAATCTAATGATGCTTAAATTCCCCCCAGAATGAGACATCACTACAACCACTCTTGCATTTCTAAGGCTATCGGCAGAGATCTGCATTGAATCTTGGGAGAAGACTTAGTAATGTAAATAACAAAAGGTGAGACTACAGACCAATAGAGTCAATATCAGAGTAGTATTGAACTTTTTTTCTGAAAAAAACAACAGCAACAACAATATCAACATTCCAGTGATTTAAGCTATAACCAGAGAAATTTCATGAGATATTAGAACAAGCATTGTCAAATGTTTGTTCATGCATGGTCAAAATTCCACAAATACTGCTCTCAGGTCCCCTGACATGCACAAATGACTCAAAACTGCACACATCTATACTTTGCCACAGGAATAGACAATGTCTTCTCCTTCCATCCCCTTAATAAGGCTTCTTTTTTTGTTTTTGTTTTTGTTTTTTTAACCCGTGGATGCAAGAAATAAAGAATCTTCAAGAGGAAAATCTGCCTTTCTGAAAGAAGTTTTCTTTAGTGTGACCATAAAGATAGGCTTTCAAATATCCAAGTAAAATCGTGAGGGAATCAGATAGGGCTCATCCTGTCTCTCTACCACCTTTCTTCTCTCTTTCTCTAGAAAGGGAGATTCCAGATACCAGTTGTGCCTTAGTAGAAGTGTCTCCTTTCTCTTCCTCTCTCTCTCTCTTTCACACACAAACACACACACACACACACACACACACACATATGGCCTGATTCTTAAGGACATCTTGATAGATCTCTCTTCTTTCCAAAAAGAGCTTTCAGGTACAGCACCCATTTGAGGTCAAATTCAAACTTGGAGGAGAGGGAGAGGCCCCACTTGGGTCCTAAGAGCAAGCCCTTGATCAAGGCTGTGCACTGCAAGTTACAAGGACTGCTGAAAAGGAAGTGGAAGCATATTTCTTCTTCCATGACTTCAGGAGGAGGTGGAAGAGCTGAGCCATAGGAAGAGCTGAATTTTACAATTTTGACTTCCTGTTACTCTCTCTAGTAGAGAATATGGCTTTGGGAAACAGACAGGATTGGGCTCAAACTCAAGCCCTGATTCCTGGTAGCTGTACCCTGGAGCAAGATAACTTCTCTGAGCCTCCACTTCCTCATCTGTAACATGGTGATAATAACACCCCCTTCACAGAAAGGCTGTGTCTTTTCATGAAATCTTATATTCTGTAGCCCTGTAAAGTGTTAAATGCTACCCAACTGTCAGATAGTGGTAGTAGCACTATTCAGAATTCATAGCCTGAATCCTTTGTGTGCTGGGATGAGTTAAAGCCCCTGCTATTTCTTTCAAAGTGCTCATTTTAAGTCTCATAAACATTTCATCTTTACTCTGTCTTCAAAGATTACTCTGCACAAAGTTCAGCCTTACATCTGTTACAATTCACCGTGGCTGTGCAGAGTACATATGTGATTACAATTTTCCATTAAAAGTCACAGGATAACTAACTTAAGTTATAGCATATGCTGAGATTCCTATTCCTGCTTTTTTCCCTAACAAGCTTTCATGGGTCAGAGGTTAGGTGTGCTTGGTGTTTTATGTGCACGAGCTTTGCATGTCTAAAACTTTAAAGAAGATAGAATCCATAAGCAAGCAGGTTAGACACACTGCCTCCATTTTCCATCCCTTATCAAGGAACCAAACCTGAACTGGGTCCAAAATCAAACATATCCTCTCCCTCCTTTCTGCTTCCTTTCTGAGAGTCAGACGTAAGTCCAGGAGAACCATCATGAAATTCTACACTCTCAACAAATATAATGAGAATGTAACACAAGTCAAGATGAGTAATAATGCCATTGAAGGCAGCTTTATTAAAAGCCACACAAGGGACTGCGAGTGCAATTAACAACATCTGGTGTGGCCTTTGGTTGTCTAATAAGCATAATTGTGTCATCTTCTCTGAAACAGGTGAGCCAGTATTTAGAAAGGAAAGAAAAAAAGAGAGAGATGTCTTAGAGTATGTTAATCAGAAATCTGCTTCAATTTGAATTCAACTGCATCACCATTAAAATAATACCCCCAAAGGAAGGGAATTAGATGTCATCATAAGAAGATCCATCTGACTCATTCTGAACTTTTCCCCAGAATGAAGTTCCCACGGATTCCAAACCTTGCCCTCCATCCCATGCTTCATAAACCTAATAGGCTTCCTTCCACATGGGTAAATTTCCATACTCCCAGACTACTGGACCAAGTGTCTAGGGGTAACAAGTTACAGCAGCCCACTTCCTCTCATTCAGTCCTACAAACACTATAGGCAGCCCCCACAGATCTCTGAGGAAAACTCCACCTGTCCTTTGAAGATTCCAGCCCGAGTAACAGGAGAGTTTTCACTGCATTCTAGCCTAAGGTGCAAAGTCACTGAGAACAAAGTTCCTGAGAGTCTTCGGTGGATTTTTTTCCCTGAAACTCACGTATCCATACAATTTATAGATTAGACCCACTACAAATATACATGAGATCACATGCTAAGATTTTAGTAGTCAAGAGTTTTGTCTGAATTTATATAGCTGAAGGAAAAGAATGTTGGAAAAATCTCAAGCGAAGCCATGAGTTCTTAACAATAGATTTCACCCCATGCTTTCAAAGCCCAAAAATGCATCAGAGTCGATGCAATGTGGCAGAGGGGCTCTAGCGTGAGGGAGAGCACACACTACAGGCCTCAGTCCAAGTCCTCTTCCATCACCAAAATGACCCCACAGAGAGGAGACACTATGGATACCCAGTCAGTGCTCTGAGAGAGAGAGAGGGAGTATTCAGTCTCTCAGTCATCAATGCTACATCATGTGGGCTCTGCAGACTGGTATTGTCCATGAACTGTTACGAGTCTGGGGCCAGATAAATACGGAAACTGAGAGTCAAGGTTGAGAAAACCTTGTAGCAAAGTTGACATTGCTATGATCTTTTAACATAATTATTTTTTCTATTAGTTCACTGTTATTGATTTTGCAAGAGTTTTAATCTATAGTGAGTTGGAAATTTAAAAATACAAACTGGTTCTTTACCGCAGGTAGTTTGAGAAGCCATGTTCTAGACCTAGGTTCACAGCCTTGGTCACTTGAGCTCTCCTGGTGAACATTAAAAAGTAATGAGGCCTGGGTCTGAATCTCAGAGAATCTGCTTTAATTGGAATGTAATGCAGCCTTGGCATTGGGATAGTCTTTAGAACTCCCAGTTGTTTCTAAAATGCAGCAAAGTATTTGAGAACCACTTTCCTCATACTGTTAAGGGATTATGGCATATACTTAGGGGTAAGAGCTGAGAACACACAAAAGTAATGATTTTATTTTATTACTTTGAAAATTTGGAAATATTTTTTAAGTTATAATTCATTATTTATTAAAAATAAGGGTAAAACGAACTGGAATGCTATGATATCATGTTATATACATATACATGTATATATAATATATATATATACATATATTCAGTCATGTTATATATATAATCATGTTTTATAAACATATATATACATGTTATATACATTGTATATATACATGTTTAATGTAAACTTTTTATTACAATATAACAGCCATACAGAAAATTACACAGACCTGAAGTGCTTGATGATATTTTCATAAGGCAAACACATCTGTGAAACCAAAATTCAGACCAAGATACAGATCATGCATAATGTCGTCTGCCCCCATGTCATGACATCTAAAATAGCTTCCCAATGGGGGGGAGATCAAGATAATGTACTCTATTATGAATATGACATTTATCTTAGTTTACAGTAGATATAATTTAAGTTGGAAGATTTCAAAGAATATAAATAGAATAGACAATGATACTTCCTGGTAAAGATGGCAGGTTGCACACACACATCTTTATTTGTTCACTGGGGAAATTCCACCAAAACAACAATACGTGAATTTCTTAAAGGAGTAAATCCACAGAATCAAGAACAAAGATAATAATGTTGTTTTAGATGCTAGAAAGTCGTAAGTGACTTTTCAGGCCTGAGAAAACTGAAGCCTAAACTGAGGGTAGAGGAAAGTGGATAGTAGTCCATTTACAACACAGAATTGTCCTAAGTTGAGCTACCATTATTAGAGGGATGCTAGTGAAGTTAAAATCAGTGGCCTTGGTTAAGTCTGTTTGAGAAGCCTGATGACTTCTTAATCCCCATCCCTCACTCTGTGCAGCATTTGACTCTGCCTCCTCAACTCTGCCAAAAGCCAGAGCTTTATTCTCTGAAGAGGCCCAAACAGGAGGCTACAGGGACAACAAGTATGACTGAAGATTGGGGTATCATACACTAAATCATGGAGGAACTAAGTGAAAGTATGCACACTGCTCACTGAGATGCCCAAGCTTCTTTCCTACTTGATTCCCAAAATGTTAGCAGCCAGTCAAAAGATCAGAAAAGCCGCCTATGAGCCACAGGAGCAGATCTTAAGAAAATGATTTCAAATGTTCCCGAAGAAAGAGCACAGCTGTTTGAAATAAAATCGTAAGAGACAAGCTCCTGTCGGGAGACAAGTCTCCATAGGTCTTTCTTTCATTTCTGAAGATCTTCTGCAGAACCTGACAGCTCTTTGTTCTGGACTACTTTTTCAAGCCCCTGGATAGTAAAAGTTTGGAAGGTAGAGATAATGTCTCCCTCTAGAACGGAATACGGGCTTGTTTGCAAACATCTCCCTCTGAAGAAAAGCTTGGGTAGGTGTACTTACAGGCCATTATAAATCGCTGGAATTTCATAAGCTGAGAAGGCCTCAGCTGAGACACAAACCTACTGCTATGGTGAGGCTCCATCTTGCTTTGCTCCATCTTGTCCCTGTGGTACCTGGGGAGCAAGGGGAACCCAGGCAAGCATGAAGCTCACGCTGCTGGCTGGACTACGAGTAATAAAGTCCTTTGTCTCTGATAGAGGAGTTTCATATCTTCTGCTAGCATCCACGAAACTGCAGCAGGCTGACTTGTTAGCTTGCAAGTGACTAAGACCCTTCATGGTTCTTGCCCTCCTCAACCACTCCCACAGATTCCAAATAGCTTCGGACAGGGTCGGGCCTGGTTAGTACTTGGATGGGAGACCAAATAGCTTCAGAGCCCTCCATTCTAGAACATAAGCAGATAAACAAAAATCACAAGATTTCAAGTATATTGGCTAACAATGATAAAAACTTCTTTAAAAGCAGCCCTTTGAAAAGAAGAAAATAAAAAATATATTAGTGATGTCCTCAGGGAGTAAGAGATGCTATCATATTTATAAAATAAGAACAAGATGCCATATTTTAAAAAAAATATTAGGAAAACAAAGTTATTACAACTTTAAATGAAACTTTAAGTAAGAAAGAAAAGAGTTAATAAAAGAGTTTTAAAATAAAATCAAGAAAATGTCCTGCAAAGTACAACACACCAAGAGATGGAAAACAGTAGAATCTGGGTGCTGCACTACAGCCTAAGCTATTAAGTCAGCAGCCCTACCTCCCAGCTTCCTGCTCTAAAAGAGAATAAATTTCCTTACTGCTTAAGCCAATATAAGTTGAGTTTTCTTGCAGCCAAATGCATCCTGGGAAGACTGTGGGAACCAGTGTGCTTTCGAAAAGGATAAACCAGTTTGTGGTCTATAGCAGGGGATAAAAATGGAAGCAGTGCCACTATCAAATAAAGTCTTCTCCCCAAGCTGTTTATCTGCCACAATTTTGCTGCAAACATTGGAGATACTGGCAGCTATGCTATTTCCCATTAGCAAATAACTGTTTGTCTCATGATGCTTCCCACTCCTGATTTTTCTGTTATATGTATATGACTATCAGCTAACAGAATGTCTATCCTGCAAGCTTTTTAGAAAACATGAAAGGTTGCCATGTCAAACAAACTGTACCTGGGGAGACAAGTAGGTTGTGCTGCTTTGGTGATAAAAGAGGATTGCTTACTAGTATAACTTGCTGCCTTTTACATCAGCACAGAGTAGTGTCCAAAATACTGTCAATGATCCCACAGGAAACCCTGTCTGGTGCCTTAAAAGTCAATGGCATCAAAACCAGGAAAGATAATGTGGGATTCTTCTTGACTGCCTGGAAGCTAATGTCTTTCCAGAAGCTATGACTTGAAATCTTTGAATGGCATTTGACAAGACATTTGTATCACCTTTGAGAGAAAAGGGATGCCCATCCTTAGAATAGTCACTTTAGTAAGAAGTTCATTTTTCTCTTTGCTTACTTTATAGATATAAACATGATATACTGTTTTCTTCCGGAAACACAGCTCCTCGGGAAAAGTGAAGAATCCAGAGTGACAACATTTCATAAAATTTCAGTGCAAGATAAATAATCTGGGAGAATCTAGATCCTGTATAGGATGTATTCGAAAGCGTATTATGCTTAGGCAACCTTAAAATTGAAACACAAATTCATCATCCTTTCTTTGCTGTCAAAGAGCGCATGGATGGCGCAGATCTCGCCTCAAAGATGATCTCACTGACTTGAGTGCAAATGAAATGATGATTCCCCTCCCTGAAACCACTCCAAAATTTCCGCTTCTTACTCAATCCAGAGGACAAGAGCTTTTTCACTAAAATTCGCTTTTGAATAAAACTGAAATTCATTCCTATTTTAGTTAACAAATTTGAACTCTTTCAATTTTTCCAAGCATTACCATTATGTTTTGTATACATTCTCATAAAATAGAAAAGCAAACACAACTCACCAGAATTATCATCTTTATAGCCCATGCCGGTGAAGTAATAAATTTCTACTGTAATCAAATAAGTTGCATGAAGATGTTTGGTGTGTATGTGTATTTGCGGGGAGAAGGAGTAATTTATAACTTTACTTAGATTTTCAAAGATTTCTGCATCCCCCAAAATGTTAACAAATAGGAATATTAACAATGGTTCTATGTTATGGAGCAGTCCCTTAAGATAGTATGTAATTACAACATCAAGTCATAGGTCATTTCTAACATGAATTTAATTCAATACCACCCTGTAAATTAGTAGTTAAGTTTTCAAATGTGATCTGACCCAAGTCCTAAAAAATTGACCAGGAAATTCCTATAAAATTGAAACCATCTTTCCAACTTTGATTAGAAACCTACTTAAGAAACATGCCAACTGAATGCAATGGACCAGACCAGATTCTGGACCACAAAGAGAACCTTAATGGAGAAAGTGAAATCCAAATAAAGTCTGGAGTTTAATTAACAGCAATGTACCAATGTTGATTTCTTAGTCTGGACAAATTTACACTGGTCATATAAAATGATAACAATGGGGAAAGTGAGTGAGGGACATACAGGAATTCTTTGTATATTCTTGGCAACTCTTCTGTAAATTGAATAACATTTCTAATAAAAAGTTGGTTGTTTGGCTTTTGTTTTTTTTTTTTTTTTGCAATAAAACCTCTACTTGAAATTGTTAACGAGTCTCAATCACATATTGAAATCACAAATATTTATGGAGTACGCAGACACTGTTTGGTTTGCTGGGTCCATGGTGCTAGACAAAATAGATCCATCCCTTTCCTTAGGGAGCTAAGAGATTAGTGGGCAAGAAGATCATTAAGCAGTCACAGCAATCAACATAAATTGTAACAGCAGTATGTAGTAAGCACTGTAAAGCAAAAGTACAGAGAGAGATACAAAGCTAGAAAGGCTTCTTGGAGGCAGTGGAAATTAAGGGGAAACATGAGGGATCTCTAGGAGCCAGTCAGGGAGGAGCCCTAGGAGTGGGAAAGAGCATGTTCACAAGCCAGGAGGAAAGAAAGGGCAGAGGGCACGTCCCGCTGTGCCCAAAGCATGATTAGGGCATGGAAGAATGTTGCCATCCAAAGAACTGGACCCTGTAGAACCTTCCTTGAAGGCTGGGTTTTAAGTTTTCATAGTTTTCCAAAGAGATATGGAAAGCCACTAAAAACGTTAACCAGAGGAATGATCCAATTAATGCCTCTGAAAGACCGTGATGGCTGTGGAATAGAAAGGAGCATAAGAAGCTCTGGTTCAAGGATTCACATTAATTTTTTAAAAATTAAGGAGAAGAAATAAAAAGATCTCAGCTTCAAATGTATCTGTTCTAAAAAGTCCCTGGTAAATAATAATGTCATCTTAAATGTATACATTGCTTCTTTAGAACCTGTCACCTTAAGTCTTGCAGGGAAAATGGTGTTCCAAAGGGCTTCCAGATAACTCGATCTGGATCTTTCCTCCAGAAGGACTATGATTCAACATAGGTATGAACAAAAACACAAAATAGATACCAAAGTCCTATGACTTACAGCTTAGCAAGTTATCAGCAGCAAAAATCTGCAGCTCTTACCCCTTAGGAATCTTAGCTTTCACAAGTGATAAAGAATGCTTACTCTGCCTGGTTTTTAAAACCACAAAACCATTATTGACACCTCACTAGTGCCATCTTGGCGTTATCCCAGGACTAAATATAGAAAATTCCAGACTGCAGAAAAGTGTAATTTTCAATGCCTGTTTAAAATATACAATGTTAAACGTCATCTTCAATTTCTATACCTTGAGCCTGAAGGAACTGGTGTGTTGCCCTATCTGACCTAGAAAATGAAATATGGCTTCCAAACTTGATGTAAGCAGTCGCACTTCAATAAAACTTAATAAGTAGTATGCAGTACTGGCTCCATACTTTTAAACAGAAGTTCCTAGGGACTCATACTTTCAACAGACACTTGGATTTCCTTAGTTTGTAGGAATAGAGTATCTATAACCTCCTAAATATTATCAAGATATACTCTAAAAACTATCAGAACCAGAAGAAAGAAAATATTGGGTCTTTTTGTTTTAAAAATTTTGAAAAGATTGGCTCTTGATTGAAGCTTATAATTTGATATAAAAAAACTTTCTTATGCAAAGCTCTGTGAACCAAAATAACTATTAAGTTGACTGTCCAGCCCATTGCTCTCTTCTCTGGCAACAGCATTTTCTCTTGCGGTCAAAAGGGTTACACAGGGAGTTTCTGACAACATGATTGCGCGACTTGACCCTGCCCCCAGACCACCGCGGTCAATAGAATCAAGAGTGAGCACTTGACACAAATTGGGCCAAAGAGTCCCTTTCTCCAGGAATCTGGATTTAGAAGTGAGAGATTCTTGCTCAATCTGTCTGCTCTCTTGAATAGAGGACACATAAACACTGGAACTGCTGGCAGAGGCTATTTTCAACCATTTGGACAAGGAAATTGAGAAAACCAGCCTGCAAGAAGAGACGAGAATGGAGAACGTGTGCCAGAAAAAAAGAGATGAAAGGCAGAGAAAGAGGGCTTCCTGTTTTCCCTATCACACTCCGGGACCTGCTGTTAGCTTATCCCACCTTATCCCTGCCCCCCAAATCTGTGGGGCACTCCCAGTCTCCTTTCAATCACTTCTGGTTTTGCTTGAGTCTCCTCAAATGGAATCTTGTAACTAGAAGCCAAACAAGCCCTCATGAACACTCCAGGTCTCTCCATTTTATTTAGTCTCAAATAACTGAGAACCAGCTTGCACAAATTTTTTAAGGCAAGATCTCTGAAAGGAGAATCTAATTCCAGCCTCTCAGAGCAGATAAATGCAACAAAATTAAAAATGCTTATCCTAAAATGTTAAGCGGAAGAGAAGCATGGCACAAAATTGTGTATATATCAGAATTATGACTACACTATAGTTTATATTTGTCAAAACTCAAGAAGTGAAGCCCTATACACATTAGGAGAGAAGAACAGTAGTTGGGTTAGGGTGACAAGATTATTTTCTGTTTTCTCTATATTCGTCTAATTAAACACTTTATAACTTAAAAAAACTAACTTTAAAGATTATGTAGAAATATGTAATAGGTTTATAACATAATGATGCAGTTTTTAAAGTAGAACATAAAACTCTGTTATGTTTACTGCTACATAAATAGTCCAAAAAGGAACCGTCCCTTTAAGACTTCGCATATTAAAGACACATTGCAACTTCCAAAAGACTAGTTCCAAATTAATCCTCAGCCATCACTTCCTCTTCACTGCTTGCCCTCCCAATCCTGTCTAAGCCTACTCACCCCCATCCCATGCTACCTTTCTTCCAATGGGATCCTACTCTTCCCCTCCGCCCAGTCTCTTGTCCCTTTTCGCCCACATCCCTGGACCCCTCCGCCCTCCCTTCTACTCTGAGGTCTGCATACCTGTATCTCCAGATACGCTGACCCACCCTGTCACTCATAGGCCCTAGATTTGTCTCTCTCCTTTAGATCAACCCACCAGGGAGAACCTCATCACAAATGGCCTCCAAGCCAGTTTAAACTACCTTTAGGGGCAATCCAGGTAAGTGTTACATACTGTCCCTTTCGACAACAGCACCAGACAATCCAGAAGTGAATAAAGAATGGAAGGCAACATCCAATAATAAAAACACACTGTGAACTTGGATAATTTGTAAATTATCTTTAACAGTGCTGTAACACAACTTCCAAAGACCATTCAAAATGCAATGTGGAAATGGGGGGAAGAAAGTGGTGAGACACTTATTCACCAGGAAAAAGTGAGCAAGGCTCTCAAATGGTAAAACCAATTCTACTGGTTTTCTGCATAATCATTAACAACTTCCATATATCGAACTGGGCATTGTGCCAGACCTTTGGTACCCATGACCTTACATAATCCTCCCAATGACCTGTGAAACAACTACTATTATTGCCATTTTACAGGAACAAAAGTGTTGAAGAGTTAAGTTACTTGTGCAAGTTTATTTTTTTAATATTTAGTTATTTATCTATCAAAGAGAGAGCAGGGGGAGGAGCAGAGGGAGAGAATTTTCAAACTCCCTACTGAGTGCAGAGCTCCATTCCAAGACCCCAAGATCATGACCCAAGCCCAGACCAAGAGTCCAACCCTTAACCTACTGAGTCACCCAAGTGCCCCATTCCTTGTGCAAGTTTCAAGGCTAAGAAGTAGCAGAGCAGACAGTGGGGAGTCTACTTTTCCCTCTCTCTCTCAAATAAATAAAATCTAAAAAAAGAAAAGAAAAAGAAAAAGAAGTAGTAGAGCAGGATGCTTGGTCTTTGCATTAAACCTCGTGGCCTCGAACAGGCCTTAGATAGACTTTCCAATGAAAGTAGATCTCTGAATTACTTTATACTTTATAATGTTAAAGCCATGTGTTGGCTATTAGTAGTAGTAGTATTTTATAATACAAATACCCCATTTACATGTAAATTTAAATACTGAATAAAAAATACACACTAAAGGAAGCACTGTGGAAATGACCACATTATCCAAAATTAATAACATACAAAATGACATTCAATATCAACATAGCCCTTATACATTACAGTTAAAAACTATGTTACAGGGCACCTGGTGGCTCAGTTGGTTAAGCAACTGCCTTCAGCTCAGGTCATGATCCTGGAGTCCTGGGATCAAGTCCCGCATCAGGCTCTCTGCTTGACAGGAAGTCTGCTTCTCCCTCTGACCCTTCCTGTTCTCATGCTCTCTCTCTCTCTCTCATTCTCTGTCTCAAATAAATAAATAAAATCTTAAAAAAAGAAAACAAAACTATGTTACAAAGACTTCTCAATAGTACATCTCAATGATAATTATTTATAACTGTTATAAAACACTACCTATCACATATAAAGAAGCATAAAGCCTATTATCAAGGTAAAACAGAATACGACCTGGGAGAAATATTTATATAAGGCGTTCATTTCACTAGTAAGACACAGTTTTATAAGGTACTCCATTAGAGTAACATTACAATTTTAGAATATTACACCAGTTAGAGTGCTTAAGTGTCACATATTATACCATGAAGACCAATAGCAACCATTTCAAAAGGTGGGGGAAGAGGACCACATTGTATCTCTTACAATTCTAGTAACTTGTACTACTGTGTACTAAAAAGGGGGGAAAAAAAAGCCCCCCCACCACCACCGCTCAGTCAAGCACAGGAAATGTGATGAAGAAAGTAAGAAGGATGAAAATGCAGAAGTTACAACCGCAAAGGTAAAGCAATCACAAAATACCATTTGGTGTATTCCCATTCTCTGAATAGGCACATCTATTCATAGCTGGTGTGTGTTTCTCTTTCCTTCCAATTGCTACCGTCGTGTGCCCTTCCTTTTTTGTGTGTGAAAATAATTAACTCACCAATTTCTTCAAAGGAAACTATCATCATTCATTCATTAGTACAATAAACTTTATTGAGTGCCCAGAATGTACCAGACACTTTGCCTGAGAGGAAAATAAATAAATAAATTCAGTCCCTGCCCTCCCTAAGCTCTGTGGGTGAGACAGCCTCCTGTAAAGTAAACAGCCGAAAATAGTGTGCTAAATACTGGGGCAGAGGTGAGGACACAGTTTCATCGGAGCACAGAGGAAGGATTAACCCAGCCCTGAGCAATCAGGAAGCTTTACAGAGGACAGCATGTTTAAACTCAGCCTTTAAAGATAAATAGGAGCTTTCCAAAGAGTGACAAGGAGACACAGGGAGAGGAAGCAATCTGGCCACAGTGTGAAAGGCACAGAGGAGCAGAAGAGCATGGAGACAATCATGTTACCAAAACAATGAGCTCCCTGCTGAGACTGTGCCCAGGGTTCACGGAGGCCATGGGAGCTATGAAATTAAAAAACAGGGGCACCTGGGTGGTTCAGTGGGTTAAGCCGTTGCCATCGGCTCAGGTATGATCTCAGGGTCCTGGGATCGAGTCCCACATCGGGCTCTCTGCTCAGCGGGGAGACTGCTTCCCTTCCTCTCTCTCTGCCTGCCTCTCTGCCTACTTGTACTCTCTGTCTGTCAAATAAATAAATAAAATCTTTAAAAATAAAAAAATTTTAAAATAAAATAAAATTAATAAAATAAAAAACAAACCAACCACAAACTGGACTAAAAAAAATCCAACAACCTAAGTCAATTGAGGGGCTTAAAGAGATGAAAGACTGTGAATACATTACATTTATTAAAAATATAGAGACCAATGAGAGAAATGTTCCTTACAAAATAAAAAGAATTTGCACGTGTCTGTGGATATAAAAAAGACTGAAAGGATAGTGTTAACCAAAATGTTAGTACTAATCACCTCTGGGTGATGGAATTATGAGTAAATTTTGTTTTAATCTGTCTTTGCTTCTCTGCCTTCCAGATTTTCTGCATTAAGCTTGTATTATTTTGGCAATTAGTGGAGAAAATGTGTGCTAAAATAGAACAATGTAAGCCAGGCTCGGATTGTGGCATGCTAAGGAGTTTGGACTTTATTCTATGGAAAATGAAGATTTATTCCAGGCATTTGATCAGGGATGGGAGATGAACAGATCTACACTTTAGAGAATTAGATATGGTTAAGGTGTGCATAATGGATTAGAAGCGTTTGAGGCTAGAGGAAAGATGTGATGGATAGAACTATGGGCAGCACCAGTAGGGATGGAAAACACATATTTGGGGATGACCAGGTAGGACTTCTTAACTGAATATAGGTAACAAAAAAGGGTAGAGGTTTCAGAAGAACTCTAGGTTTCCAGGCAATTGGTTAGATGTAGATATTGGAAACTAGCAAGCATAATAAGAAGGAAAAGGCATTTTTTTAAGGAAGGGCTGATGAATTTAGTTTTATGTGTGAAATGCTTAGAGGACATCTAGGTAGGAATTCTAGGAGGAAATCTGAAATGGACTCAGGTTCAGGAAAAGAGGACCTAGATATACAGACTCATAGGAGATGATGAAGTCATAGGATTGAGTGAGCCTGCTCAGGGAAAGGCAGGTGAGAAGAGTCAGCTGAAACATCCGAAGTCTACAGCAGCGGTCAAGGACGTCAGAAATCCAGAACAGCTGGACGTTGGTAGAGTTCTTTTTGGGGATAGGGTCGTCAGGGCTGGGATCAGAGCAAGAGGAAAAAAATTTACTATTGCAGCTGCTAACAGTAAACAACCACAGAACCTGGTCACTAGTGGGGTGTAGGAAAACAAGGCCAACAGGTGCCAAAGACAGAAAACAAACAGAGGTAACTGGTCACCATCTGAGATGGAAGGTGAGGTACAGAGAGGCAAAGTAAACACAGTAGGGATTACCAAGTAAGATTGCTCCATAGAGGATGGAACTGTCAAAGCTGACCTACTGTGTCACTGCTCTGAGGCAGCAACTTGCACACTCTCTTTCACAAACAAGGAAACTGACCTACACCAATGAGATCTCGGAGCCAGTTCCTGGCAGGTTTAAGACTAGAATCAATCTCCAAGCCACTAGGGCTTGTTCTCTACACATCAACATACTGTCTCCTTATGCAAACACAAAAAGAAGGCTTACCCCAGAAATATCAATTATGGGATACAGTAAATCATATATTGATTTATCCTTTGACTTGACTTAATGGAAATAACATCTTACAGCATATCCCTCTCTCTCTCACTACCACCTCTTGTCTTCCAGCTACCTTCCGCTGCCCTTTGATCCCACAGAGATTGTCAGCCACTGATATGTTTACCAGCTTTAGGTGCTATGGTCAATCATTACAGCAATACCTCCCTTGCATGCACTCACTGCCCTCTGGCCCCTGCTATTTTATTATACCCACTGCATAATCTGCGGCTCTGGTTGAATCCTTCTCTTCACTGTCTCCATGTCTCATGGTATCCATGAATAAAACAGCCTCCTGACCGGTCTCACTTTATCTTTGTGGCCAGAAACTTGAAATGGGCCTGGTAAGGCAGCCAGACAACCTTCCACCACCTCCCCAGTCTGCTGGGTCTCCCTACTTAACTATTCACACCTTCTCTCTCCTCCAACCACTACCACCCCCTCCCCCACCCTCACCCTCCACTGATTCCTTGCTTCCCCTTTGAAGAAAACTAAAGCAACCAAAGAGAACCTCAACTGACCCCCGCCATCTTGGTTACCCATTTTCCAAAACCTGAATGCACATCCTCTGCCCTACCTCCACGAAATGTCCATTTTTTGTGTGTGCAATAGATTCCATACCTTCTCTTTCCAACATCATTAATTATTCTTTCTCTATTGAATCATTCTCAGGTGCATGCAAACATGTTATTTCTTCCATTAAAAAAAGCAAAACTTCTTTTCTTAAGAATTTATTTATTTATTTATTCGACAGAGAGACAGAGAGAGAGTGTGCGCAAGCACAAGCAGGCAGAGAAGCAGGCGGTGGGGGAGAGGGGGCCAGGAAGCAGGCTCCCTGCAAAGCAGAGAGCCCAAGGCGGGGCTCCATCCCAGGACTCTGAGATCATGACCTGAGCCGAAGGCAGAGACCTAACCCACTGAGCCACCCAGGCACCCCAAAAGCAAAATTTCTTAACCCTACTATCCCCATTTCCTCTGCTCCCCTTTGCACACACACACGCACACACACACACAATCTGTGAAGAATTGTCTATACTCACATTTCCAAGTCCTTAACTCTCTCTTATACACGTTTGAGTACCTTTATCCTACCTTACCTGCTTTTGCCAAGGTTCTAGTCAAGGTCATCAAGGATCCCCAGTTGCCAGATTCAGTGGTCAGTTACTAGTCCTCATTTTACTTAACTTTTCAACAGCACGGGACTCAGCAAACCCCTTCCCCTTGAAACTCTTCACTGGTTCCCAGGGTATCACATGCTCCTGGTTTTCCTCCCTCCTCCCTGGGACCTCCTTCTTGGGCTCCATAGTGGTTTCTCTTCTCCCCAGCTTCTCAATGTCTGAGAGCCCCAGGGTTCAGTCCTTATTCCTCTTTTCTTCTCTACATAAATTCATTTTTTGGAGATTACATCAGTCTTGGGTTCAAAATACCACCCAAATGTTGAAAAATGTCTAATTTATATCTTCAACCAGATATTTCCTCTGAACTCCAGGCTTACCCTTCATCTCCAATTACATTTAACATTTCCAAGATATTAGCCTTACTCCTGGCCCCCTAAAGCCTCTCTTACCTTGAAGCCTCCCACAATTCAGCTGTTGGCAACTCAGTTGGTCAAACCAGAAAGGACAGGGTCATTTTTTGTTTCTCTCTCTCGTTGATGCCATATCCAATCCATCAGGAACCCCACTTGGCTCTAATGTCAGATACCTCTAGAATCTAACCACCTCCTCCCACCTGAACTGTTACCATTCTGGTTCCAGGCACCAACCTCTCTCACCCAGGTTACAGCAATAACACACTGACTAGTCTCTTGCTTCCACTCTGACTGAACAAAACAGTCCAATGGATCCTTGTGAAAGGTAAGTACATCACATCACTCCCTTGTCAACACCCCACAAAGGCTCCCCAGCCAAAGGACTTACAATGGCCTAGAAGGCCCCACTTTGCCTGAGCCCTGCACCCACAGTGACCTCTTCTCCAACCACTCTCCCAGCTGTTCAACCCACTTCAGCCATGCAGACCTCCATGCTTCTTCTCCAGCATGCCAGGCACTTTGCACCCCAGAGCCTTGCACCGGCTCTTCCCTCTGCCTGGAACATCATCGAAATATCCACATGTCTAACTTCTTCACATACATCAAGGCTTTGCCCAGTTGTGACCTCCTCAGGGAAGCCTTAACTGACTTAAAAATTGCCACAATTTCTACTCAGCCCTCTCAGAATCTGTCATTCTTTTTACTCTGTTATATTTTTTAAAAGCCCCGATCACCTTGAAATATACATTACTTATTTGTTTGTTTGCTCATTATTATTGCCTGTCTCCACCCACTGAAACTTCAGCTCTAAAAAGGAAAACATCTTTGTCTGTTTTGTTCATGGATGTATTCATGGCACTTGTTGAATGGATGAATCTATTTCCCCCACAAGGCTGTAAGTAACTCAAGGCTAGACAAATGCTTCAATCACTTCTGTACCTTGATTATTATCATGGTAATATCATACCCTGATAATATCATATATAAGTTTATATGTATACACATATATATGTATATATACATACACACACACACATATTTTTTTTAGCAGCCTAATAGAATTTCTTCCGGACAAAGTACTCCTCTTCCTGATTGCCAGGGATGCCACACTACATGCTAACAGGAGGCAGATCATTGATGCATTTTCTCAGAAGTGAGTCCCCACCCCACCTACCACTTAAAAGGTAAACGGCACAGATATCCAGTGATCATCCTTCAGGCCTCATACATGACCAATCAGAAAATGGGAAAGTCACCTTGCCTTCACAAATTATACATTCCTCACCATAGCCTTTTCCTAAATATATCCCTCCAGACTTCCCCCAAGCTGTTGCTCACTCCTGGTAGCAACTAAATCCATTGACCATATTGTACTGGTTTGCTTCAGTGTGTTTGTTTACTAGTTAAAGCCTGCATTAAGGGCAGGATTGCTTCATGGTGCTCGGCTGCCTGGCTCTCTTCCAGCTCTCGCCTCTCCTAGTCTCTCATTGTGCAAAATGGCAATCTCTTTCCACCTCCGAAAGCACAAACATCCTGAAAGTTATTTGACTATCATGTAATTCTCTGTCCTTGTGAGATGCTGTCTTTGCTGAGCTCTGCTGCAGGAAGTTAGGTAAGTGCCCATCACAACTACATCTGGACCCCTCTTCAGCTTCCGTTACTGTCTCAGCCAAGGCTCTTCCCTCTTTTTGTCCTATTATTCTACTGCAAATGATACATGAGCAGTTATTGAATGAGTCTGAAAAGATAATATGAACACGATTTTACCTAAAATGTCACTTTTCCAGGATTCCATTTGGTTTCTTCTTTATTAACCAAAGTTCCATTGTTATAAAAATTACAATAATAAACTACTCTGAGTCTTGTAATTTCACAGACCTCTTCTCCATTCTTTAAGCAACCAAAGTCCCATCGTTCCTAATTAAAATATTTAAAGGTGAAATTCTAGTAATCTCCGCACAGAATACTAGTGCTTCCACGTAAGTTTCTAGGGTTAAAAAAGAAACCGTTTGCCAATAGGAGAAAAAAATGAAGTTTCTGAGTCTATAGTACAAAGACTTCAAACTGCATTCCACAGTGTGTTATTTTCTTTCCAGAAAATTCTAACACTATATAATTACTTTTGTATGGAAAATGAATAATGTAAGCTTCTAAAAACAGCTAGACAGAAACCATCCAAATCAGACAGGCCTTTCCTGAAACCAAATGAAATATTAAGTGAGAAAATATCTCTAGGAGAACAAAGCTCTTGCATTATTATTAAATAGAAATGGAGCATAGTGGGGGAGAAAGTTACATGAAAAAAAAAAAAAGTGTTTTCCCATCTACGTGTCAGGCAGGGCTCTGCTTCAGAGAAACCGTAACATTGATCGGACCCCAAAATGTCACAGAAAAATACCAATCAGAAATGCACCCAGGCTCTTGCAAGGTTTCCAGTTAGAAATAACAGCAAAAACATCAATTAAGCCCCATCTATTGCGACAGAAATGCATCGATGTAGGAAAAGCGAAATCCCACCTGCATGGGAATTAAGCCGCAACTAGTCCCCCAATTCGGAGAAAAACGAGCTTCGCCCTGGTCGCTGGCTGAACTAATTCCAGCAAAGGTAGCCAGTGGGTTTGTGTGTTGGGGGAGGGGGCAGAGTAGAGCGCGCCTCACCGCCCTCCCCCCAAAACTGCTCCAGAAATGTGAAAGGATCCGCACCGCAAGACCTGGCTTAGCCGGGAGAAAGCCTGTGCGGAGCTCAGAAGCCTCCTCCGGCTCAGAGGTAGCCGCGACGTGCGGCGGGCAGCGCGGGCAGCGCGGGCGCGTGGCCCTGTCGCGCCTCCCCCTTCCACTCACCCCACCCCCAGTCGTGGGCGCGGGTCTCGGAGACCCGAGCATATTCTCCCTCTGCCCCGGGTGGAGGACCCCACAAAGACATTTTAGCAGGAGTAATTCCCGCGCTGGCAGCGTCTCGACAGCCAGAGTGAAACCAGCCAAGCCGGCCTGCACCGGGACCCACGTCTGGCTCGGCCGCCCCCACCCCCGAGCCCACCCAGCCTGCGTGCCCCGCGCCCGGCCCGCAGCCCAGCAACCCAGCTGGGGCTGAGAGAGGGGGTAGTGCAGCATCTAGGGCTGACTTTCCGCTAAGGAGACAAATGCCATGGCAGCCTCCCCCGGTCGTAGAGAAGCCAGAGGTGAGCGGGCCGACGGCTGTCACGAGCGCTCACCGGGTACCCCCCTCCCTGCGCTTCCGACCCCGAGGCTGCGCCTGTTAACAAACTCCTGGGCGTAGACCGCCCCGGGCCCCCGTTCCTCTTGTGGTGCAGCCCGGAGGACCGCGGACATACTTTTCGCCCCAGCGGCCCCACTGCCGGGAAGGTAGCGTTAGCGGCTCAGGCAGGGCTGCAGGTGTCCGGACGGCGCGCCCTCCCGCATCCCACCGGCTCCGGCGCCCGGAGGAAGGCAGCCCCGCGGCGTCTTACTTTTCTGGCTGGAGTAACCCGGATAATAGCCATAGTAGCCGGTGATCCGCAGGATCCGGTCCTCGATGGTAGCCACCCCGTTGGGGGCCGCCTTGACATCCATAGAGAGCGCGGGGCGGCGGCCCCGGGAGCGGCGGGGCGGCGAGCGCAGCGCGGGGCCCGGGAGCTGGTGCAGGTGCTGCCGCCGCCGCCGCCGGTGCTGATGTTGCAGCTCGTGCTCCCGCGCCCGGGCTCTGACTCCACCGCCCGGCGCGGCACCGGCTCCGCATCACAGCGGCGGCGGTGGCGGCGGCGGCGGCGGAGCGGCCCCCACTCCGGTCGGCCTCTCCGTCAGTCAGCCTGGCAGCTCTCCCGCCCGCCGCCCGGCGCACTGCTGCCCGAACAGCGCCCCCTCACCTCCGACGCCCACCGCTGCCGGGGCGGGTGTGGGCGCCCCACCTGGCCGCAGACTCTCCTCGTTAACCCTTCTGCGCCCCTTCCCCGAAGACTGGACATCCCCTCAACCCCACCTGCCAGAAGGGATGCTCTGTCCGGGGGCGTGGGAGGAGACGAGAAGGTGAGAGATGGTGGCAGGGGCTCGGGGAGGAGGGGTGGAGATGGAAGAGACCCAAGCGGAAGCGACTGTTGATGTGAGAGGTGCACACTGTCGCTCGGGGAGATGACACCTGGGGGGCGCCGCGGGGTCTCGGTCCACGCTTGCCGTCTACACCACCTGGGGTCAGCAGACGTGCAAGCGTTCCCCAGAGTTCATCAGTTCTCGAAACTTGCCTAGACGACAGGGAGTCTTTTTTTAAGAAATGGGCGGGGGGTGGGGGGAAAAAATGAGACCTCAGCAGGTGGTACGTGAAGTAATTACGCAGGTATGGCAGACACGAAGACTTTAACAACGAAGCCCTCGAGTCTGAAGGTCCGCGTCTGACAGTCCGTATCCGGACCCTCAGCCCGCAGCGAAAACATCAAAGGCTTGGGAGACTCAGCTGCGACTCTGTTTGTTTGTTTTACCCATTTCAAATGCCCTTAGGAGTAATGATTTTCTCCTTTATTGCAAAAAAAAAAAAAAAAAAAAAGTGGGGGGGGGCTTCACAGTGTAAATATTTGGACGGGTGAAAGTTTTGGCCCCAGTCTAGAGACTTTCCACCTGGGTCTAGAACGTCCTTGAAGCTCTGTCAGAGCGAACACCCTCCCCTCAGGTGTGCCTCTTCGGTTTGGGCGAGATACCCACCGGATTAAGATCAGGGAACAGAGGGGATGATTCTTCTATTTGTAGAGTGAAATTTATTTTTCAAAATTTCATCTCAGAAACGAAAGGGTGTGGGGGAATGGAGGTCGGGGGTGAGTTCATCAGCTTAGAGCTTATGCTCCCCTTCCACCCAGACCCAGCTGAAGACGTCCCTGCCAGATTTCACATTTCTAAAACTTAGGTGGGGTGGGGGGTGGGGCAGGGAGAACAAATTGACTTCAGAGACCCGTCAGAAACCTCCAAAGAACCTATCCCACAGCCTTCTGCCTTCAAGCATTTTCCACATTGAATGTGTGTCCTTAAGAGGGAAGAAATCTTGCAAACTTTTTAAAAGATGAATGAGATTGAAGCATATGAAAATGCAGTATTAAATTCCACAATGCGCTAAGAGTTTTCATCCAGACACAAAGCCTAGCACAGAATCCTGAGATTGGAGTGGCTCCGAAAGGATTGTGGCTGGGAGGAAGGTTCATAAAGAAACCAATTTCCTCCCACACCTGCTTTCTGGGTGAGGAAAGATGGAAGGATGGAGGGAACTAAAAGGTCAAAATGAACTTAAAGGAAAAAGCGAGTCTGGTGCAGTGTGAGGAGCCGAACATTTAAAGCAAAAACAGAAGAATTGTGCCTTTACACTCTGCTGCTGACCCCCACCCCAGAAAGTGATCTTCAGCACACTTTTGTTACTTTTATTATTTTTCTTTTTATTTCTGTGGCAAACCTTATGCAAAATGCATGCATTGTACATGGTAAAATGGGTTGATCCCGTTACTTGGAGACATCGCTTTGTTTAAAGTTTCTATTACCTCATACGTGTTTAGTAACATAATCCATAGCATATTAATATATAAATGATTTAATGAGAAAGAAATTAAGAAACTACTCAAGCAAAAACCTTCTAATGTAATAGGAATATGAATATGCACAGACTTTAAGACCAAGTGGTTTTGTCCTATTAATGCTTATAACTTATTTTACCATAATGTACTTAAGTTCTAAATTACACTCATTGTGTAAATTGGTCCCTTTTCCCTAGTTTTGCTTTGTTTTCAGAATTTTCACAGTAGTGGTTAGAAATGTACTTGCTGAATCTCATCATTCATACAAACAACAAATTCAGCATAAATTTAAATAAAATTTAATTTAAATTCCTTTACCCACAAGAGTCTGTTTCCTAAAAGAAATTATTTTTAAAATCTCAGACTGACCTGGAAATTAATTTTTAAAATATTAAATAAAATATTAATTTTTAAAATACAAATGCCTCTAATCATCTGTAATAGGGCAACTAAAACAGCAAATGCAAGGACATGCCACCATCTTGGACACTTTTTTTTAATGGAACTTAAATTTTATAATTATAAATTGATCAACAATGAAAAGTAAATTTCTTTAATGATAAGCACACTTTGTTGCACATAATAACAATTTTTTGACCTTTCAAATGTTACTTTGTGATCATCAAAAATTTACAGAAATTATTTTGAGGGGAAGAGAATTTTTAAAAACATTTTTATATGTTTGCCTGCTCAGCCTACCAGTTTTCATAAACCCCAATACAAAAATTCAAATTTACAAAATGTGAAGTATCAGTGTGCCTCAAATCTATTCTGAAAAAAATAAGGAAAGGTACAACTAAACAAATGAAGACCAAAGGTAATTGTTTGATGCAAAAAAATGGTTCCTCATAGTAGCCAGTTTACATCGCCAATTTCCCTATTAAACTAAATAATAAATCAACTTTCTGGGTAAATCATAACTCAATTTAGAAAAATTTGGTCTGTGTGCGGGAATATTTTTACTGCATTAGCACAAGGCATCTGCCTGTGATTCCAAGTGAATTTTAATATCTGGGCCATATTTATTTTGATCCTCTGACCAAGTCAGATTAGGTATTTATACTAATTGTGTAAACAAAACTTCACCATTTGTGTTGTAAAAGAAAAAAATTCCATATCATTTATAAAATAATTTATGTGATAGTCACTTATAACTTTGAGTCTAATGCTAAAATAAGTATACCAAGAAATAACATTAAAAACTAAGTATGATCATTGAGCATAAATTCTATTCAAAGATGTATTCTGTCATTAAAAAAATCATTTTAAAATACCACAGCAGCCTTTATACTTTGGAAGAGTTAGTAAAATAAAATGCATGGAATCTAGTCTTCTTTACTATGATTACCAGCTGGAGGCCAGAAAATCTGGGTTTTAGTCCTCTTCCATGACAGAAACAAGTCACTTCATCTTTTTGACCACCTCTTTGGACTTACCAATAAAGAGTGCTGAAAGAAGGGAATCTATTGTAATGTACGCACCTCCTTGAGCCAAGAGTAACTTAGCTGTTTGGAGAGCCAAGAATGTTTCAGTCTTAATACCCAAGGGCCAACGTTGCCTTGTATAATCATCAGCACTATTTACAGATATGACCCCAGGTAGTTTGCACAGTGTTTGTGTTTAAAAGCATCTGGCATCTAGCCAACCAGGTGATAAGCACTAGCATCTGGAAAGAAAAAAAATATGTAGTCTTCGTATTCCATTTTCTAAAAGCTGTTTTGAGCATTTAACCATCAAGTCATCAGCTGCCACATTTGGACAGCTGATCCGGCCTTTCTATTCCAGTGTTGGGCAATGTTAGGCATTGCTATTTGACTCTTCAGCCAATGGCAGGACTGAATGTGGTTGGCGGCCCAGCACTCAGTATCTGTCTAAGAAATCAGGGCAGTCTACTCTTCATTGACCTCTGGTACCAGGCTCCAACACAGGACTATTTTTGAGGCTCGATTCCTTGGAAATGCATTGAAATCCTTTGGAGATAGTCTGAAGTCGTTTCAACAAATACAGTCAAATTTTAGAATTTATCTATGACGTGTGTGTGTGTTTCTGTCTGTCTCTCTTTCCCTCCATCTTTTCCGCTCCCCTCCCTCCCCCCCTCCTTTTCCTCACCGCTTCCCTCAGCCATATAAGCAGGTGGTTTAGAGCATGGACTTTGAATCTAGACTGCCAGGGGTCAAATCTGGTCTCACCATTTTCTAGCTGTGTGACGTTGAGTGCGTCTCTGAAACTCTATGACTCAATTTTCTCATCTGCAAAAATAAGAATAGGGTGCCGTTTAAAAGAAAACAAAAGGCCCAAAATGGTGTCACTTAAGCTAAGTCATCAAATCTGGGCTTAATACCTAATCTAACTGCAGTTTCAACTTCCCCCAGAAATGTAGTCTTAACTTTTCTTCAATCAGGAATTTTCTGATCAACACCAAAGAGGATTCTGGGACATGGGCCCCCTCCATCCCTGAAAGGAACATGAGGTAATCCACCTAATGGGACTTCCTGCCCCTCCCCCTAAGGGAAAGTGACCTAGCCTGAAACAATCCTTTCTCTTCCTTTACTAAGAACTTCTTGCCTCACTCTTCTTCCTAGAAAAACCTTCCCATTTTGTACAACACTTGGGACCTCCCTTCTACATCCTAGATGCTGCTTAATAAAACCAGTTAGATCTTTAAATTTCATTTGGTTGAATTTTGTTTTTTAATCATATCTACCTCATCGAATTATTGTGAAGATTTAAGTGATTTTATATTCATAAAGACTTTATAACAGTGGCTGGCATAAAAATATATCATAAATGGCATTATTATTTTGTTTTGTGGACATGCAGAACACTCTGAGGGTCAGTTTTCTCATCTGTAAAATGGGCTCCAACTCTCGACTTAATAGTGTTGCTGTGATGGTTAAGTGAGATAACATATGAAAATACCTTACTAAGAGGGCTCCTGGGGGGCTCAGTCGGTTAAGCTTCCAACTCTTGACTTCAACTCAGGTCATGATCTCAGGGTCAAGGGTCTGAGCCCTGAGTCCAGCTCCCCACTGGGTGTGGAATGTGCTTAAGATTCTCTCCTTCTCCCTCTGCCTCTCCCCACTCATACTTTCTCTAAATAAAGAGAGAGGGAGGAGAAGGAAGGGGAATGGAATAGAGGGGAAAGATGGGAAGGGAGGGGAGAGAAAAAGAGGGAAAGGAAGGAAGAGAGAAGAGAAAGAAAAGAAAGAAGAGAAAAAGAGAGAAAGAAAGTCTTAAAAATTTTTTTTTACCCAGGCTTGGTATATAGTAGTTGTACAATAAATATCAATGTCCTTCTCTCAACCCTACCTGCCCTGTCCATTATCTATTACTAAAGTTAATTCATTTGAACATTTCATTCACATTTTTAGGGGTTTCTGTATCAATTGCTGTCAGGAGTCTCCTTGAACCCCTTCAACCATGACACCAATCACGGGAGGCAGATCTTGGCATCACATTGGCAGACCAATGGAATAGGTGAACTGCAGAATTTAAGTGCTTTGCAGAGAAAGTAAATGCTCTGGGGCAGCAGTTCTTCCTGTTCTGTGAGAAGGCAGGAGAACCCAGAGAATATATGCTTCAGGCTGATACAGGCACAAAGGTAGCTGGTCCCAGGAATGGGAGGGACTCTGGTCCTGCTTGATGCTCGTGCCCCAGGGAAGTGGAATGGCCTCAGAGACATTATTACAGGGTGGTGCCCTGAGGGAGGCTAGGCCATTAGGCTTGGGCTTCCCAGGCTCAGTAGAGATTCTGGTGCTTCAAGCTTAGACCAAAGGCAGCAGAGCTGCCAGCCCCAGAGACATGGAATGTAGGCTTGGCTAGCGTACATCTCAGCAGAGACTAGAGGACTGAAGACCAGCGTGTCTCCCTGATGCTTGAGCTTAGCCAAAGATCTCTCCTGACTGCTTAAGCCTGCAGGAGGGGAGCCCCAAGAACAGGGAGACTGCATTTTCCACTTTTCTTATTGGCTAATAAAGATTTACTTAACCCTTTTAAACAGTTGTGTTGATGGTTATATGTTTAAACCTGTTACATATTCCCTTTTCAAATAAGACTTTAATTTCAACATCGAAAAATCCCAGGCATGCCACAGCCTCAAACCTACCACATATCACTTATCTCACAAGGCTTTCTGTAACATTATCTGCTAAAAATGTCAGACCTGCTGTGGTAGTCTTGGTACTATTCTCCAAGTATCCCTGGGCCTCATTTATTTTAGGCATCCCACAGAATTGTACTTTCTGCCCCCTTGTGGTTGTAGGGTGGGGAGTGTGGGGTCTGTGACTGATTGTAGTGAGGGAAAAGGACAGTGATCCTCTCCTGGCCAGAGCGAGCTAGAACAAATCGCTCAGATTTCTCTCTTCCCTCTGGCATGAGGACCATAAACATTCAAGATGACCGTGACCCATAAAATTTACTGAAAATTAAATTCTGGTTACTGAAATCATTAAAATCAAAGCAAGTCTGAATTCCTTCTCAAAACACCATGTTTAATTTTCATATCTTTTCTTTATCCTTTATTTTCCAAGGGCATATTGTGCATGTTTAAGTGTATGTTCACCGGTTTCTGAAACAATTCTCACTAAGCAATTGTGAGGACGAAAGAGTTGGAAAGAAATGGTAAGCATGGTATGGGAAATCAGAGAACAGAGCACTTAAAACTCATTAGAATGTATCAACAAGGCAAAAAGAGTCTAGAATACCTATATATTCACTATATCCACATCTTGAGTAACTATCGCCAAAAGCAATCTCAGGAGTGGGTTTGCCTTTAGCTTCGAGAACTATTTGTTTGCAAGAAATTTGTTCATGAGGTTTTATTTCCTCCCTATCCCTATCTCAGCAATACACGAGGATAATGCAGACGGTCAGTACTAAAGTGGACTTTTGCCTTTTTTAAATTTTTCTGGCTACCTAGCGGTCAGAGGAGGCTCCTCGCTTATCAGAAAGAGTACAAGAGAAAAGCAAGAAGGTTGTAGCAAATACCTTTCATGCTTCAGTTCAATGCTCTTGCTTCCCCTTTGCAGTGGCCAGCTTGTTTGCGGGCTCCCATCACCTTCACATGGACACAGCCCGGCAGCTCCCCACCTCCTGCCAATGCCCAGAGTCTCTAGCCTCCTGCCCCCCGGCTTCCCTGTTGATGCTGAGACAGAAAAGTGCATCCACCTGGATCGAACCCACATGCAGCCTGCAAGTGCATGGGACACATGCAACGCGGGACAGACGTGTGATAGCGGGAGCTGGGAGCCAGGTGACCAGTTCTCCATTCTGTTCCATAGGGGCTGCACTGAGAGGCTGGCGCTCCCACAGCCTTGTGTCCACAAGGTAGAGCAGTCGTCAGGTCAGTCATTCTTGATGCCAAAGGATGGTCAGCTCAGTAACATGCTTATGTACCTTAGGAAAAATATTAAAAATTAGAAGTATTTCCTCAGGGGTGCCTGGTGGCTCACTGGGTTAAGCCTCTGCCTTCAGCTCAGGTCATGATCTCAGGGTCCTGGGATCGAGCCCCACATCAGGCTCTCTGCTCAACGGAGAGCCTGCTTCTCCCTCTCTCTCTGCCTGCCTCTCTGCCTACTTGTGATCTCTGTCAAATAAATAAATAACATCTTAAAAAAAACAATAAAAGTATTTTCTCAGGATGCCTTTGTGGCTCAGTTGGTTGAGTGTCTGCTTTCAGCTCAGGTCATAGTGCCAGGGTCCCAGGATCAGCCCCTGTGTTGGGCTCCTTCCTCAGCAAGGAGTCTGCTTCTCCCTCTGCCTGCTGCTCCCTCTGCTTGTACTCTCTCTCTCTGACAAATAAATAATTTTTTTAAAAACCATATTTTCTCATTTTCCGAACTTTCTGATAGATGGCTTTCCTGCTCTTAAAATGGTTACACACACACACACACATACACACACACACACACACACACACACGACCAACCCTAAAACCTGCTCTAGCTCTATTCAGCAGTGTTTGCTGGGTTTTTACATGCACTGTGCTGGAGAGTGCCACTTGCCTCCACGTTAATCTCAGCAATCACAATTATCTCCTTTCTGGTAAATGTGATGACATCTGACTAAAGGTCTCTTCTTCTGGCTCTTCATGTTCTTATAAATAATAAAACAAGGCTCCATGACAACGAGTACATGAAAAGTTCTGTAATATCTCAAAGCAATCTTAAACTCTTCAGATTCTTAAGGTAACAAAGTACTGTAGGCACACAGTTATCTTAAGTGATGAGTAACAATCTCTTGGCTCCATGGAGTCAGACCATCTGTGCTTGGATGGGACTTAAAAATGCCGCTCCACCTGAGCAGTGCTGCTCCTCCTTCAGCGGTTTCCAAAGATGTTTCTCCTCTGGGAAGCCTGCTCTGAGCACCACCCTTCCTGGATGGCCCAGGTATCTGCCCCTCCAGATCTTTTCCCACACCGTGTGGTCTTTCCCACACTATATACTTCAGTTCCTCAGAGGCAAGGATGCCATTTTGTTCATCATGGTATGGCCAGAACTTCTCAGAGAGCCTGGCACACACCAGACAATCAAAACATGTTCAGGACGGAAAAATCATTGTAGTCAAGAAAATCTTTCATTAGGACCACTTTCTGGAAGAAAGTGCATCAGGGAAGTTTGGCTTATTTCAAGACCAGAAATGGAACAACTTGCCTAAAGCAAAGTTTATGAATGAGGAAACTAAAGCTGGAGAGCCTAAGCCAATGGTCCAAAGGCCTCCTGGTGAGTTGGCGACAGCCCTCCTTCTCAATGCATCATCTTTCCTTGACAGGGCACAATGCCACCTTCTCCAGTATGGCTTTATGACAACGCACACCCTCCCCTTACCCTTCCAATCGGATCATGCCCTCATCTTCTTCCTTCTGTCGTCCCCTAGTTAAACCCTGGACTGAGCAGACAGTGGGACACCCCTCAAGGGCTATTAAATGAAACTGAAACCTAACAGGCCTATTTTCCAGAGTCTTCTGTGAATTATATTTCTGGTATGCTCAGTACCTGGTTACTTATGCAATTTGCCATCCAGTCAAATTTAGAATATTACCACTCATTTTTAGGGTCCTGGGGATGGGGTTAGATAAATGGTCTTTAGATATGAATAGAATTATATATTATTAGGGGGTTGATATTTTTAAAATTCACTGCCATAAATAACATAGGTTTGTTTTGACAAATCTTTTGGGAATCATAATTAGGAGGTTTGAATCTCCTTTATGTATAATCTACTACAATGTCCAGAAGACTTGTTTACTTGTTTCTTCATTGATTTGAGTTAATAAAAAAAAATCATCAGCTGGGGTGCCTGTGTGGCTCAGTGAGTTAAAACTTCTGCCTTCGGCTCAGGTCATGATCTCAGGGTCCTGGGATCGAGCCCCACATCGGGCTCTCTGCTAAGCAGGGAGCCTGCTTCCTCCTCTCTCTGACTGCCTCTCTGCCTACTTGTGATCTCTGTCTGTCAAATAAATAAATAAAATCTTTAAAAAAGATCATCAGCTGAGCATACAGAAGGTGCTGAGCGCGTGTTACTCTTCTTTCTTGCTCTTTAATACCATTCCTTCCTTTTACTCTGGCTCTACCATCCTCTAGCATATGTGTGCCACTGCAGTAATGTCAAAATTGCCTTCCTACTGTTCAGCTTTTACTGCCCACCAAACAACCCAAACCTTAATGGCTTAAAATAACAACCACTTATTACTTCTCACCACCCATTGGTAAGCTTGGTGCTTCTACCAATCTGTCCAGGCTTCTCTGATCTCAGCTGGGCTCACTTATGCACCTGTGGTCAGCAGGTGGATCAGCTGTGGACTGAACAGCCTAGGATGACCTCCGCACATGACTAGTGGATGGGGAGACAGGCGTGAGTGGGCCACAAGGCTCATCGTGCAAAAGGCTAATCCAGGTTTGCTCAACATAGCAGTAAAGTCCCAAGAGCAAGAGTCAGGTTTGCAAGGTCTCTTGAGGCCCAGACTCAGAATTTGGCACAATATTGCTTCTGCCATATTCTGTGATCTAAAGCATGTTATATGGCTTGCCCTGATTCAGGAGCTGGAGAAACTGATTTCTGCCTCTGTATGGGCTTGCTGGGAAAAAAAAAAAAAAATCATGGCCATTTTTGGACTCTACTGCATCCGCCAATGTAAATCAATGCCAGTGTTACAAAGCATATTGATCAGAGACTTGATGAGAATGTCCTTCCTGCAAAATGTGTCCTTTAATAGAATTCCTTGATTCCAGATCAGATCAGCAAAGCAATCGTCTACTCATCGTTAACAAAGCAACGTGGGGTTGACTTCGTTAAGCAGAATCTGGCATTAAAGTTTATCTGCAATGATAAGACTTTGTCTGAATAGGAACAGCAGCCTCTTGCATGGCATGTAACGCCAAACCTTCAGGCTTAAAAATGGGGAACCAGAAGTCCGACACCCACACAGGCTGGGTCTGCATAACAGTGGTACAATCAGACACAGAAAACAAAGAAATACAGGGAGTTTGACTCAGCAGGGCTGTTTCTACAACCAAGGCAAAAAGTGGGGACCCAAAAAGTTAAGGCATTCACTGTACTTACCCCCTGTAGAGGCATTTATCCCACTATACAGCAAAGATCGGATTAACTGCCTCCCCCACTAGATTCCTGGTTTCTTTGGGACACGAATAAATCTTTTAAATCCATATTTCTGTATGTAATACAGAGCCTGACTGTTGAAGGAAAGGAGAGAGAGAGTTATTTCTGTGACTCAGAAAAAGACTAACCCAATATAACCACATTTATATTTTTAAATGAATCTTTGCAAATACTCAGAAATTCTCCCATATGAAAAATTATAGAAGTACTGGTGAAGATAAGTGACTCCTTACAAAAACAAAAAATGCTACTATTCAGCTTAAATCAGAAGGAAGAAGTTGGTGATGTTCAAATTATAATCCAGAGGAAAGAGGATGGAGAAATGCATGTTTTTGCTTTATAAGTCAAGAGAAACCCTTAGACTTTCAAAAACTTGAATCTGAATTTTCAATTCACAATTAAACACTTAAAAGCATAAAGGCAGCGGCACCTGGGGGCCTCAGTCAGTTGAGTGTCTAACTCTCGGTCTCAGTTCAGGTCTTGATTTCAGGGTCATGAGTTCGAGCCTCAAGCTGGACTCCAAGTTGGGCATGTAGCCTCCTTTAAAAAAAAAAAAAAGTTTATATATAATATTAACTTTCTTTTTAAAAAAATTATTTATTTATTAGAGAGAGAGAGAGAGAGCATGCGTGCACACAGCAGGGTTGGGGGATGGGTGGGAAGATAATCCCTAGCAAACTCCCCAAATGAGCAAGGACTCTCAGGTCGGGCTTGACCTCAGGACCCAGAGATCATGGCCTGAGCTAAAATCAAGAGATAGATGCTTAACCGACTGAGCCACCAGGCGGTCCAGCAATATTAACTTTCTAACTGTTCCATGGCACAAAGCTGTAAGAAGTTTTCTTCACGTTGTTATAATTATTTATAGCCAGTCTCATTCTAAAAACGAGTTGAAGTGGCTTGTAGAGATACTACATTTGGAGATTTAAAACAATAATAACGAGCAAGGAAGGAACTGGGAAGAAAGTAAAATTAAAAATAGAAGCTAGAAATTGAAGCCAGAATGAGGTCAATAAAATGCCACCAGCGCTAATACATTTTGTTAGAAGCAGCAGTAATTTGGCTTAGAGCTTCCTAGACACCAACCCAAGAGGAACTTGTGGTCCCTAAAACTACTTCTCGTGGACAGAGCTCAAGACAAAGTCGGGAGAAGCGGAAATCATCACTGGTGTGCACCCTGAGAGTAAGATCTCCAGGATAGTCGTAAAAAGGACCCCATGTAATGCTGTAAACAAGAGCGTGAAGAACATCCACAGGAAGATACAAGGACACACAGCCCGACGACGGCACAGTGTGAGATCACTATGGAGGAAAATCCCATTGACAAGACCTTCAAACACTGCTCCCTCTTAGAACGCTCAGCTAACTCCAAACCAAGGGCTAGACGCGCACAGGTTCTGTGTCCTCCAAGGACGTCTCTGTAAATCCCAAACCTCTCAAATGAGAAACTGGTTAATATCACCAAATCCCATAGACAGTAGTTCCCACTTGGGTTGCCTCTCCTTTTTCAATGCCATTTTCAATGCCATTGCCCAAGGTCAGGTGGCCCGCCTTCCAGCCGGATTACCCCACTGCCTTCCAACTGGTCTGTCTTACTCTGATCCATTCTCCAAACCACAGCCAGGCTGCTTTCCCTAAAACAGGGTGCTGTTTTCAAACACTTCAAAGGCTCCAACGGGACCCCGCATGAATTCCACAGCCTTCATCACGGAATACAGACTTCGGCCTCCACAACTCCTGCCTCAACTCTCTGACTATTCCCTTCATTCCAGCTCTTTGACGTTGCTGAAAAAGTCATGCTCTCTCTCGCGTCTGGATCTGTGTTGTTCCCTCTGTCTGGAAAGCTCTTGCCTTTAGCAATGCTCTGGTCCTTGCCTATGTCTGGCGCTTCTCCTCCATGTCTCAAGCTAGAGAGGGTGCACCTTCCAGAAAGCTGTCTCTACCTGTGTAGCTCACCCACTGGACCGGAACCTCCCCAAGGCAGCTCCTGGCTCTGTCTTTGCTCACCCTCATATCCCCAATGCCTAGCACAGTGCCAGGTGCAGATTAGCTGTTTCAGGGATGTTTGAGAGTTAGTTGATTGGTTAATTAATATTGATTATCACACGCAAGTTCTTGGAGCCGATTACTCTATGTTCCTACTTAGAGGAAGACCCATTTACCTTCTTTAATAAGCAACAGGTTTAGGAGCACCTGGGTGGCTCAGTCAGTTAAAGCATCTGCCTTCAGCTCAGGATTCTGGGAATGAGCCCTGTGTGGAGCCCTGCACCCAACAGGAAGTCTGCTTCTCCCTCTGTGCTCTCAGGTAAATAAATAAAATCTTTAAAAAAAAAGGGGGGGGCAACAAATTTAAAGATATTTTTGAGGCTATGTAATGAAGAATAACAGCACATGTGCCTACATTAAGAAACCTACCATCTCTGCCATCTCCATCCAGGCAAAGCCAAAGTTTTCTTCAGAAAACAAGTCATAATCCATTCCTAAACAAGGATATATGGGTAACTGAGGGCCCAGTATCTTAGTCCTTTCTAACGTTATCATTAACTTCAGTGTGAGAAAAACGTTCAAGTGCTGTTGCCAACTCTTATATTCCAAAAAGTTTTACAAGATATTTGACATTGCACTTTTCAAGAAAGTATGCATATGAGGATCTTATCTCATCCTGCAACAGTAAAAAACAAAACAAAACAAAAACCGGGAGACTTAGATCCTATCTTAACTTTGTCCCTAACTCTGAAATCACAGGGGTCATGACCTGGCTTATTCCTTGCCTGGAGCTAGACAGCTCAAGCCTCCACTCTGTGCCTGGCTCTGCCCAGGGTCCAAACAATGGAGCCTAATCCCTGGGTGCCTCCCCCCACACCCCGCTGGAACTGCCAATGGAGCCAATGGAGCAAGGTGCAGGCTCCCTTCTCTTACTTCCACATCAGCGTGAAGATGTCAGCTTCCATCTGTTTTATTGAGCTTTTGCGTAATACTTCATTTGAACAAAATACACTACAGCTAACAAGAAATATGAAAACTTGCAGATTAAATGATGTTTAAGTCTCTTTTCTTCTCAATTATCTACTGCGCCCCAGAGGTATTAATTTAGTCTGGATATATCACCGTATCCGGTTTGAAATGGACATAAAGAAACCATGCCATTCTCTGGGAAGACTGAAGATAGGACCTGAAGGAAGCTTTGGAGATCATCTGGTGTGTTGGACGTTTTGCAAACAAGGCCTCTAAGGTCCAGAGTTTCTGTGACGCGTCCAGTGGCGCATTGCCGTGTGAAGGAAGAGCTCGGACCCAAATCCTCCCAGGCCTCAGGGCAGAGCTTCAGGAGGTGGATGGTCCTCAGCACCTTCTGGAATGGTGGGGAGGCTGCAGAAGAGGTAAGTGAGGAGAGTCCCTCTCCTCTGACCCCCACTGCTAACTGCTACGATCCAAGCCTCCCCATCTCTCGACCAGATGAATGTGATCCATACCCATCAGCCTTCCTTTGGATATTTCCAAAACACATCAGACCATCCCTCTCTTCCTCTCCAAACTTGGATTTTCCTGAGATTTTCCTTCACCCTTACACTTTAGCAAACCAACCAGACACATCTGGGTGTTTCTCACATTGAGACCTGGCGCCCCTTTTGCTGGAAGTCTCACACGTGCCCTTCTCACTCCCAGAAGCACCTTGGAACAACTAGACTTGAGATAGTGAGGAGTTGTTGAGATCATCTGGAAGTATGCATGACCAAACCCAGTTAAGGCCTCTCTATATAGACTTCTAAGATTTGACAGGCGGGTGTGGCGATCCACTCCTCCTGCCCTCAAGGAGACCAGTCTCTTTAGTAAATTCCCTTGCTTTTAAACTGGTGCAGTTTGCCACTTTCTCTGGTCTCTCCCATCCCTCCGGGTATGGGGGCAGTCTCAGATTACAGGGAGCTCCTTCAGAGGTTTGAACCAATACCCCTTTTTTATTTATAAGCTCTGATTAATTTCAAAATTGAAAATCACAAATACAAGGAGAAAGGAAACTTCAACTAAAAAGACAGGTGGTAGAGTTCATCACAGTAGTGGGTGAAAGTAATTTCCAAATTATAACCACAGGTTCCTTTACTATTGAAGCTGCTTTGTAAATATCCTAAATTCAGCAGCCCTGATAACACTCCCTTGGCATTTTGATAATATTGACAAATGCTGAATCCTTTGATATTAAAGCACTGATAGTAATTCTTCTAGGCACTTCTTATTTTCAGGGACCCAATTAAATGAAGCTAAAGGTAATTGGAGCATCTGTTCTTCCTCAACAGATTTGTGGCTTTTAATCTTATAGGAAATCACCTTTAACCAAGTAGCCCTAAATCAGCCAGTAGAGTATGTTTAGTGATGGGATTAAACATTTAAAAATGTAATCCCACTCCCTCTGGTGGTGTAGTCTGCAAACATCCACTGGGTTCACAATGTGGTTAAAATGTTCAGAACAGCTTGGGAGCACTTTTCTCTCCTGTATCCTTTTCATCTGAATGATGCTGGCACTAAACCACGTTTTCAAGGGATTTAGTGCTATGTTTTGTTAGAACGCGTGACAAAGAAACAGCCACTCTTTTCATACTCCCTAACATTTTACATACATCATACTTATGGATACAGAGAAAACTTCTCTGAAACAGATCGAAGCATCTTTTATTTACCTTTGCAAGTAGAAATGCAGTTCTTCAGGTTTTAAAATTTTACACAGAGATAGTTCTGTTGTTATGAGTAGTATAAAACAAAAAATAATTACTGTGCCCTATGCCACTGACTCCCCAGGTCCATGGAAACAATTATTAAATGATCGATCAAGTTACAGCAAAACACAGGAGGAGTAAACTTCCATGTTGGAAAACTGTCCTCCCTCTAGGCTTTGGTAGACATCAAAATGAGTAGGAATACCAAAGTTTCCAAAAAATACAACTGTGCATGACAACATAATGTTCTCAAAAAGAGCTCATTAAGGGCACCTAGGTGGTTCAGAGGATTAAGCCTTTGCCTTTGGCTCACCTCAGGGTCCTGGGATCAAGCCCTGCATTGGGCTCTCTGCTCAGTGAGGAACCTGCTTCCTCCTCTCTCTCTGCCTGCCTCTCTTACTCCTTGTGATCTCTGTCTGCCAAATAAATAAATAAAATCTTAAAAAAAAAAAAAAGAACTCATTAGATACGCACATTGCTTTCTATTACTCTGCAACATTTCTTTTCCATCAGAAGATATTTCATTTCTGCAGTACATACAGGCACAATGACCTAACCAGAGAACAAAAGGGTCCCCTGCTCCCAAACACAGCTTACAATCCTTTTCAGTTTGTATGAAGGTCAGTATTGCGCGGTAAATCACAGCTTCTGGACCCAGCCTGCCTAGCTCAGTTCATCACTAGCTGTTCCACCGGAAGCCAGTTAGCTGAGCCGCAGTATACCTTTGTAATGCAGGTCATGAGAGCCATTCTGAGGTGTAAGTGAGTTCTCATAGGCTTCACACAGTGCTGGCTCAGAACAGATGCTGTACAAGTGTTCGCTAGTATTGTTGGAGTTTGACCGAATAACAGAACCATACACCTGTACCCATCAGCTAAGGATGTCTTCCAGTTGTTTAAATAAAACATTTTGTTCAAGCCTTAGCATCCTTTGACATGTTCTTCCCTTTTCCCTACACTTGTAACCCGGTAGCCACTAGCCATATGCGGACCGATTTAAATGCAGATGAATTCAAAATAAATGAAATGTACAAGTCAGTTCATCAGCTGCACTGGCTACAGTAAAAGCCATCAATAGGGGCGCCTGGGTGGCTCAGTGGGTTAGAGCCTCTGTCTTCAGCTCGTCCTGGTCCCAGGGTCTTGGGATCAAGCCCCGCATCGGGCTCTCTGGCTCAGCGGGGAGCCTGCTTCCCCCTCTCTCTCTGCCTGCCTCTCTGCCTCTCTCTGTCAAATAAATAAATAAAATCTTAAAAAAAAAAAAAAAAGGCCATCAATAGCCACATAGGGTTAGTGGCTCCTGGGTTGGGCAGAACTGACAGAGGACCCTCCCATCACCTCAGAAAGTTCTTCTGCACCGAGCTGATCTGGGCTCCTCTCCCACTGTTTATCCCGTTCTGCTACTCAGCCTTCATTTGCTGCCTAAACATCACTTCCTCAATTAATCCCTGCCTGAGTCCAAGGTCCTTTATATCCTCCCATAGCATTCTGGATTTTTCCTTCAGAATACTCCTTAGAGTTATAAATATTTTCAATGAATTATTTTCCCACTAGGCTGTCAGGAGTTTGAAAAAAAGGGATTATGTGGGCACATAGTAGCACCCAAGTTGCTGACTAAGGAACTATGAAAGGAAATGTATAAAACTCCTTAGTATTTGAATAGCTAACATCTGCTTACTGGGTGCCAAGCAGTATTCTGAAGACTTTACCTGCTTTAATTCATTTAATTCTAACAACTCTGTGAGGTAGTGGCTTGTATTAGTCACGTATTGCTACATAACATAATACCACAAACACAGTGGCTTAAAACAACACGCATTTCTGACTTCACAGTTTCTGTGGCCTCCACATAGCTCAGCCCTCGTCCTCTGCTCAGGGTCCCACAGGCTGCCATCCAGAGGTGCCTGGGCTGGGTTCTCACTGAGAGGCTCAATTTGGGCAGGCTGTTTCCAAATTTACCCAAGGTGTGGGCAGAATTTATTTCCAGAATTGGCTAGAGTAGGTAACATTCCCAATAAGGCCTATCTCTTACTTGAGCTTAAGTCAAAATTTTCAAAAGTCAACTTCATCATGTAACTCAGAGTCACAAGCTAAGTTTATCCCTGGAAACTTCTTCCAGATGGCAGGCAGGACATAGGAAGAAAGAGAAAATTAATGTATTTTTCCACCCTTCTCCTGCCCCCCCCCAAACAGGTAAAGAGTCCCGGCAGATAACTTGACTCTTATCATATTAAGGGGGAAAAAATGTAATTCTAAAGTTCCCACTGGCTCTTCGTACAGCTCAAGGTAAAGCCTGTGCAGAAGGCCTTGTCGGTGAGCAAAGCTCCTTCTCAAGCTTTTGGCCACACAAAAGCAGCTCAAGGAACTGGTTTGGGTGAAGAAGGGAGCTATGAAAAGCTAAATCACTAGGTATAATAAAGGAAGAGTTTATCGGGTGTTACAAGGTCATGTCGGAAGTATGGAAAAGGAAAGAGGAGTCCCAACAAGGTGGGGGAGCCAAAAAAAAAAAAAATGTTGTGACAAATGGACAAAACACTTAAGAATAATCTTGTTCTTAAGTAGTTCCCTGGTTTTCCATTTTAAAGGTTACCCTGTTCCATGCTGTGCTCCGCTTGCCCTCTGTTACCCAAAACACATGGCTAAGAGTCTGTACACATAGCAGCAGCCTTGGGTTCGGGATTCTGCATCTTCAGGGACGAAGCAGGAAAGGAAATGATCAGCAAAACGCTATTACATCACCCTGGGAATTGTGCCATCTGCTAAAACTGAAAGCTGAACAACCGAACCCCTCACTGTCCTCTGAATGGGCAGCCTCGCTGGGAGCGACAAATGTGCCTTTCACGGGTGTCACTTTGAAGGACGAGCATCCCCTCATCTCTGAGAGGAGTTGACACGGGGAACAGCAAGCCCCAAGCTCAGGTCCCTTTACTCTCTTGCTGGCTGAGGGAACCTCTGCTTGCAGAGCCCCAGCAACAAAATCCATCCACAAAGTGTCAGAGCCAACGGAAAGACGGGCAGAGCTAGTGTGAGCCTGGGCATGGCCTCGTCTGGGCATTATTCTCAAGATGGAGACTTGCGCATCACTTTGTCTAGAGGGGGACACAGAGCCGTGGTGAACTGGGCCAGGTTTGTAATTGGCTGCTTTGTGGAGGTCCATGGACAGCACCACACACTGGTCTGCTCCAGGTAACTGCCCCACGGTAACACATGGCAAGCATCTTCTCCTGGCCCGCAGAGCGGCCAATGGAGCTGTTCCTCGGCCCAAGAGACACACACCCCTCTGGCTTCTCTGAGCAACAATCTGAGAAGTGCTCCATGAAATTCTTGATCGTAGAAGACCTGCTCTGCCTCAGTGACATCACTCATCATCTGCTTTCAACACTTTTTTTTTTTTTTTTTAAGATTTTTTAAGGGGCACCTGGGTGGCTCAGGGCGTTAAAGCCTCTGCCTTTGGCTCAGGTCATAATCCTGGGGTTCTGGGATCAAGTCCTGTGTTGGGCTTTCTGCTCAGCAGGGAGCCTGCTTCCTCCTCTCTCTCTGACTGATTCTCTGCCTACTTGTGATCTCTGTCTGTCAAATAAATAAATAAAATCTTTTAAAAAAAAGTAAAGATTTTTAAAATTTATTTATTTGACAGACATCCCCGGGGTGGGGTGGAGTAAGCAGGCTCCCTGCTGAACAGAGAGCTCAGTGTGGGGCTCCATCCCAGGACACTGGGATCATGACCTGAGCTGAAGGCAGAGGCTTAACCCACTGAGCCACCCAGGCGCCCCTGCTTTCATCATTTTTATCAGTTATCTTTATTATCGTCTTCTTTTACCCTCGCTCAGAACAGAGTCTGAGGCAAGAAAGGGCCCAGGGAAGGAGATTTGAATTTTTCCTGTAGCTCAGGCAGAACGACTCAGATACACCTTAAAAGCCACAGCTCTCGGTGACTTTCTCTCAAGACAGGATAGAGGAGTTTCAGAGGAACTTTATAAAAACCGGGCACTTCTCTCAGCACTTGGTAGCCACGTGTCTTCAACGGAAGAAAAGACGACAGCCACCCACAGCCCCCTCCACATGGGACACACAGGTGGAAAAGATACAGACTCGAACCAGGAACACTGGCTTCATCATTTACTGTCTGAGCGAGCTGCAGTTTCCTTGGCCAAAAAGGTAAGGATCCTATGCCAATGATCCAATGATCCTATGCCCCGCCTCATACATTTATGTTAAGAACTAAATAAAATGATGCACACAAAACATTTAGCACAATGCCTGATGCTCAACAAATACTAGATGTCATTGTGACATCACTGTGTTCATTCCCATCATTGTTCTAAGTGATGAAATCAGAGGGGAGACATCGAGAGGACAGAAAGACATGACAGAGAAGTTAGACCATATGTACTTTGTTCCGAATTGGAAAAACAAAAACAAAAAAGTCACTTCCTTCTGGTTGGGAACTTATTTTACCTTGTGAAATACTATAGAGGGATTACTATGTGCCAGTGACTGCTCTAGACATAGAACTTATTGAATCAAATTTCATTTAATTTTGAAGTATCACTAATTTGATGACATCATATTATAACATATTGAAAAAATTATTGTAAGGCCAAATATAAATAATTTGGAGAATGCATATGCATTCAAAGAACACGAACCGAAGATATGCCAAAAGCCAGGCCCGGGGCTAGTCCCTGGGATGGTAATGAGGAATGAGAAGGATAAATTGCCTGCCTCAAATTTACATCCTGTCGAGATGTTGGAAATAAGCAATCACGCCCCTTTTTTTCCCTGCTAAACCAAATTTAACATAGTTCAACAATTTATTTAACAGCCAGACTTGGATCTGCCCTACTTAAACTATCTGGCTTTCCCAGGCAGTGCATCAGTGACTCCTGGAAACTGTGGTCAACATGGCTAGCCAGGCAGGGTCACCAACACTTCCAGGGGGGCCCGCAGCAGCAGTTGGGGCCCAGCATCAGGGCCCAGTGTCGGTCCCGGCATCAGGATCAGCAGCGGCAGTGCGAACGGGATGTGTGAGCTAGCTCAGCTGACTCTAAGTGGGGTAGACAGAAGAGACCCTTGAAGTACTCCCTGCAGCAGAGCTTCAAGCCATGGGATCCAGCTGGTCAGGCCCCAGAAACCGGGGAAACTAACTGCCCAGTAGCAGTCTCCGCCACAGAACTCAGGTTCAGCCCACGCCCTGGTCCTGCACGGAGACTCAGAGCAGAACCGCTCTTGGAGAGGCCGTCTCTAGAGTCACTGCAAGTCACAGGACGCCCTTGATGCAGAGGGGCCTCCAGGTCAGAAGAGCACCTCTTGAACTACACTCACCGGAGGACAAAGAACATCAGAGTATAGACACATGGTTATATTTGCACCACATGAGTTATCTTAGTACAAATTGTGTCATACATTCAGAAAGATCTGATTAGGGGGGCCTGGGTGGCTCAGATCATGATCCCAAGGTTCTGGGATCCAACCCTGCGTCAGGCTCTCTGCTGAGTGGGGGGCCCCTCTCTCTGCCTGCCTCTCTGCCCACTTGTGATCTCTCTCTCTGTCAAATAAATAAACAAAATCTTAAAAAAAAAAAAGAAAAGAAAAGAAAGATCTGATTAAAATAAATGCCTTTGTTATAAAGAAAATATCCTACTCTGTTACCATTAATACTATTCTTAGTCTGCTATTGCTAGGTCTGTATTATTCGCTTCTCCTGCATTCATTCATTGATTCACTTGACAAATGTTCCTTGAGCCCCTCACTGCCCGCGGAGGGCCCCGGGAACACAGTGCCAAGCAAAACAGACCAATGGTTTGCCTTTGTAAGTTTACGGTCAAGTGTGCTGGGTGATCGTTGAGATTACTGTTCAGCAAACATACCCTTCCACAGTCTGAGAAATGGATGTTATTTCTCCCCCAGTGGGTGTGCACTCTCCTCTGCCCCCGTTCATATTGGACTTGGATATATGACTTGCTTTCACCCAACGAATGTTAATAGAAGAGACAGAAACAGAGGCCTTTGACATGTTTGCCTCTGGCACTCCTGCCCTTCTTCCTAAGAACTCACTGTAGCCACTAGTCCAAGAAGGAGGAGAGGACACGAACCCACCCGCACCCAGGAGGCAAGCCCGGGTGACCAACAGCCCAAAACAAAGGTGCCCAGCCAATGCCAGCCCAAAGCAACAGACAGAACCCGCCAAACCTCAGTAGACCTGTGGACCCATTAGCATCAGAGTAAATGCTTGTTTTTGTAAGCTTCTGAGTTTGGAAATGGTTTGTTTCACAGTGTAATTGTGGCAATAACTCTAATACAGAGCCAAACAAAGCAAGAAAATCTCCAACCTTTTGAAAGTTTGATTATAACGTGCTATTTATTTTCTATGAAAGAAAAATTATATCCCTGCAGAGACATTTTGGAAACATCAAGTTCCTTAGCCTGTCTCAGTGGTTGTAAACCACCCCCCCCATGCCACATCTGCAAAGGGGCTTCGCTGATCAATGTCCCTTTTTCTGGATATGAATAAAGGGAGATTAGGTGTCCCTGAAAACCCTATACACAGGCTGTGTTTCTCTAATGCACTCACCATTGCATGCCTAATTTTGTGGGCTCATATTTGAAGCAAGCTGTGAACAAATGGGAGAAAATTTAGAGAAGAATGAGAATGTTATCAAAGTTCTCGTAAATAAGGTGTGAAGCCATGGGAAAGCAGAGGACTATGCTCATAATAGAGACTCTAAATATTATTGACTGATGTGAGAGGAAAAGAATTGGAGGAGTGAGATAACAGTTTTTCCAATGAATGTAATATATATTAACACATTCTTCCTTTCTCGCCACCAAGGAGCAAACAAAACTAAGAAAGCCCTTTATAGTAGGATTGTTTTAGGTTAGGTACAAGAGAAAAGCCCATCAACTGAAACATGTTTCTAGGGAGAGCTGGACGTCGCCTCATAAACTCGGGTAACACGAGCAAAAGCAGGGGACGTTGGGGGCTGCTCAGAGTCGGGAAATGTATCATATCACTGTTTACTGGTCATTCCAGATTGTGGCTCTCTTTGATGTAGTGAAAACCTCACAGACCATACCCCGTGACTCCTGTAAGCATCAAAAACAGTTGTTGGGTTTTTCAAATATGTATTTATTTTAGAAAGAGAGGGAGCGCACGCACAGGAGTGTGTGGGAACAGAGGAGGGGCAGAGGGAGAAGAAGAGAGAGAATCCCAAGCAGACTCTGCACTGAATGGGGAGCCCAACACAGGGCTCAATGCCAGGACCCTGAGATCATGACCAGAGCCAAAATAACTGACTGAGTTATTATAACTAGTTACTAAATAACTAACTGAGTTACCTGACTGAGCCACATGGGTGGTCCAAAAACAAGGTTTTTTTTTGTTGTTGTTTTTAAAGATTTATTTATTTGAGAGAGAGCACATGGCCCAGGGTGGGGGGAGGGAAAGAGGGAGAGAACCTCAAGCAGACTCCCTGCTGAGCTTGGAGCCCAATGTGGGACTTGATCTCACAACCTATGAGATCCTGACCTGAGCCAAAACCAAGAGTCAGATACTTAACCAACTGAGCCACACAGGTGCCCCCCAGAAACAGTTTTTAAAGAAACTCCATGGCTTTAGTGGGAATACTGAAGTTTCCATTGAGATGCCCACTAAGATGATACCTTTTATTTAAAAATAGATATTCATTCATTCACTTAACAAATATTCACTAGGCATTTAGTGTGTGTCTACTGTTTTTTGCAGGATTAAAGAGTGCTGTAAATTAGGCAGATTGCCTGCCCTCATGGAGTTTACCTTCTATCACAAGTGTGGAAACTTGCAGTAGAAATCATATCAATACAATAAAGCGACTGACTGCTTAAGACTGTTTCTGGCTCTAGCATTCTTAGGTAATAGTATAGAAGGTCTCTGAATTTATGGCTTCTTCTATATATATAATAAAGACAAAGAACTCTCAGAGTTTTGAAAAAAAAAAAAAACAAGAATATGATTATGAGGATCCTTTCCCCAAATCCATGTGTTTATTTATTATTCATGACATTCTAAATTTTAAGAAAAAGTGAGTTTTGGGGGTGTTCCTCCTGTCCTTGTCTAACTGCCTTTTCCTTCATCTTTTCTCTTCTAATCAATGAAGAAAGAGATCAGGAAAATGTGGCCTGAACAGCAATTCCACACTGCCGTATTGGAGGGAGGATCTGAGATTAAGCAAGGGCACTGGGCCTCCCATTTTGTGAAGAGCTGTGTCTAGACACATTAGGCAGGTGACACTTTTGGTCTCACAAGAAGAAAAGCTTGCCCGAATCCTTGCCACACCATCTCCCAGAGGACTCCGAGAGAGAGGGACCCTCGGGCTACAGCCGGCGGCCATGGGCAGAAGGTGTGTCTGCCTACCTGCCGAGTCTATTAAGACATTCCAGGTGGCGAAAGTTTTGCCAAAAATAATTCCATTCTTCAACTCATAGCTCCTAGAACCCCTTGGCAAGCCTGGAAGATGTTACGGACACAACTCGTTTGAAGTTTCAAGGCTGATTATGGGTATCAATACCCAATATTCTGCCTCTAGTGAGGGCTTCAGCATGGATCACAATGTTTCCTTTTGCATCTGTGTCTCATAATGACTTGCATTAGCACCTTGGTATTAGAGGTTGTACCCAATATTGGTATTTTTCACAAATTTTGAAAGCAGTTGTATTTGGGGCACCCTGGGGAGGCTCAGTTGGTTAAGCATCTCCCTTCAGCTCAGGTCATGATCTCAGGGTCCTAGGATGGAGCCCCACACCTGGCTCCCTGCTCAGTGGGGAGTCTGCTTCTGCCTCTCCCTCTGTGCTCCCTTCCTCTAGCTCTCAAATAGATAAATAAATCTTTAAAGAAAGAAAGAGCTCATATTCATCAGTGAATAGTGTTTAGAGCCCAGAAACGCTAGGTCACCTTCCTTTCCCCACAAAGAACAAAAGCCCTCCCTGCACACTCACTCCTCTGAGGTTTCTAGCAGCCTGCAAACCTGTGGAAGAACATGATTTTCTAAAATTTGGCTTGTTAAAAAAACCCGAAAATCTATGAATCATTTTTATTATAGATTATTTAGTTTATATGACCCTGTTTCTTGGTTAAAGGAAAGAACACCCAAATGATAGAACTGGAGTTTTTTGAAGATAGAAAAAAAAAAAATTAGGGCTCTAAGTGCTTCTTATCAGTTAAGGATTCCAGCTTAGATCTCTGCCACCTGCTTATGGAAACTTTCTAGAAGCTCTGTGGAAGGACTTGTTTCTCAGGCTCTTTTCCTGTCCTGAAGCCACCTTCACAAGATACAGAAGCAACAGATTTCTTCTAGGGTCCCCTTTGGGGCAGCCTTCACTGTCTTCATGGAGCTATGGGTCCGCACATACATCCACAGAAAAATAACAACATATGCTGAACACACATTGTGTGTCAGGTGTTATATACATTATCTCATTTTAACTTGACAAATATTCTTTGAGGTAGATTTGATTCCCATTTTTCAGATTGTGAAACTAAGCCTTAGAGGCTTCCAGGGTCACATAACTAGTAAGTGAAAAATGTGGGATCCAACCCCATGTTCTCTACTCTTGCACCAAACTGCCTCTTACTTCCAAGAAGTCATTTACCTTATTTCAGAAGCTTCATCTCTTAGGAAACAAGTCAAGATAACTTGTGGGCAACTCAATTCAGGCTCCTTATGTCCAAATGCCCAACTCATAATCCATTTTCCATCAATTTTTTAGAGGCCTCCACTCTTAGTAGCTTTTCCCTTCAAAAATGAGGAGTCTATGTTGTTCTTAGCCTGTATGTCCATACATGCGTTCCCCAGACCGGAACACTAACAGCCAACCAGCAGGCAAAAGAAGGCAAGTTTTAAGGTCTCAGTCCCCCAAACTTGCTTTAAAGATACCCTGTTACTCTTTGCTCTTTAAGAGCTAAATGAAGTTGGGGGCTGGGGTGGTGGCGGGGGGTGGGTGCACAAGTTGGGTAAAGGAGGTGAAAATTACAAACTTCTGGTTGTATCATAAATTAAGTCCTGGGGATATAATGCATATCATGGTGACTATAGTTAACATTATTGTATTGTATACTTGGAAGTTGGTAAGAGAGTAGATCTAGGAAGTACTCAGCACCAGGAAAAAATTGTAATTATGTGTGGTAATGGATAGTAATTAGATCATTTGGCAATATATACCAATATCAAATCATTAAATTGTACACCTCAAACTAATATAATGTTATAGGTCAGTTATAACTCAGTAAAAACTGGCAGACTAAAAAAAAAGAACCAAATGAAGCTCTCGAGTTTAATGAAACCCTTTTCTCCATGTCAACAAAACAAACCAACCCTCAAAGTAGGTGTTGGGTGAATTTCAATTTAAGTACAAGACAGTTCAAACCCCTTCCCAAAACAAAATAATCACGGGGACTCTTTTTACTTCTCATGAAAATTCAGAAACACTTTAGTTTAATTTTAAATTCAGGTACTGAATACTAACTATATCACACACCCACAACCATAAATACAGTTAAAAGATGTCCCTGCATTAACTTGCTGAAGTTTTATTAGCCAGCTCATAGGAAGACAATGAATGCGGATAGACGCCATCAAATCCCTTATATGATATACTCCTATGAAACAAGATAAAATAAATGAAAAATTATAAAATTCAATGTTTAGTATTAGTATACAAGTATACATGAGTATCATTCAAGATACTATGCATTGACATTATGACCAGCTATATGAAATTAAATAAAAAGAGCCTTAAAACGATTCCTGATTTTTTAACCAGTAATTTCACATTGCAAGAAAATGGCTCAAAAGAAAGAAGTCCATTGTATAAATAATCCCTTTGCAGCACTGAAGAGCAAAAAAATAAAAGTAAAATTGCAAGTGCCCAAGAAGAAAAGAAATGACTCCAGAAGCTATTATACATTTATATAAACATGATAAACTTTGAATTATTTAGACTCTATCTGTACCTACATAGATAAAATAACAGTAAGTGAAAAAAAAGCAGAACAAAAACAATAATAGAAAGCTACATAAAATATGTATAGCTACTCAGCTTTGCACTGACATGATTTGTTGAGCTGTACATATACTTTTTTGGTGAATATTTCAATAAATAAACTTCTAAAATCCATTGCTGAATTTTTACCAAATTCAGAGCATACCTATTTACATTCACGGAAATACAAAAATTCACTTTTCATTCAACAAAAGAGGATGGCAAATAAAACAACCAGTAATTCACATTTTCATATGGCTCCACTTGATAAACATAATCTTAGTTAATTAATTAATCTGCTTAATAAAGTAGAGTCTCATCTTCTTGACAGGACTGGGAAAAAGATAAAAAACTATTTGAGAGTTTCAGGGGTAGACAGATTTACCTGACATCATCAACTAAAGAAAATTATCTTATTATGTAAATAAGAAGCTAATTATTTGGGGCGCCTGGGTAGCACAGTTGTTGAGCGGCTGCCTTCAGCTCAGGTCATGATCCCAGGGTCCTGGGATTGAGCCTGCATCAGGCTCTCTGCTCAGTGATAAGCCTGCTTCTCCCTCTCATGATCCCCCTGCTTATGTTTCCTCCCTCACTGTCTCTCTCTCTGTCAAATAAATAAATAAAATCTTTAAAAAAGAAAGAAAGAAAAAGCTCACTGTTTGTCATATCTTCAACACCTATTCTAAGTAAGAACATAAACCTTTCATTATACCTCACTGCCAAGTCAAACTGAACAGTATGCCTTAAGTGCCTAATTTGTACAGTACACTCAACTGAACCCAGTTGGAAGCTATGGAACTACAGATGTCATTAAAGGAGATCACCTGGTACCCAACCATGTCACCTGGCATTTGCAGCTCTAATTCTCCGCATTTCAGACTGAACAACTCCTGTCCATATGCACAGAATTGGCTGGTTTCTCAGGGACATACCAGCCACACACATGACATGGCAACAAAACCCACCAGAAACCCAAGGTTATTATTTTACTTTATTTTTTTTAAGATTTTATTTGTTTATTTAAGAGAGAATGAGCATGAGCATTGGGGGAGGCTGACAAGGGAGAGGGAGAAGAAGACTCCCTGCTGAGTAGGGAGTCAGATGTGGGACTCGCTCCCGGGACCCTGGGATCATGACCTGAGTCGAAGGCAGATCTTAACTGACTGAGCCACCCAGGTGCCCCCAAGGTAATTATTTTATTTTTTAATTTTTTTAAAAAGATTTTACTTATTTATTTGACAGAGAGAGAAATAGATCACAAGGAGGCAGAGAGGCAGGGAGCCTGATGCGAGGCTCGATCCCAGGACCCTGAGATCATGTCCTGAGCCAAAGGCAGAAGCTTAACCCACTGAGCCACTCAGGTGCCCCAAGTTATTATTTTAACCATGATATTTTGACTGAGCTGCTTCTGCCTCCTATTTAGGACCCACTTCCACATATCCAGGTATGTTGGAGGCCAATCAGTAATTAGATTTCTTGGTGAGAGAGGAGTGAAAGCCAAGGACAAGAACCTTGAGGAGGACTTCTTCCTCTTTATGATGCCCTTGTACCTATGGTATAATCAATCACACTGAATTGAATGTATTAATTTATGTAATTGACATTCTATGGACTTTCTATGTGCTCTTAAAGAGCTGAAGCCACAACTTAGCTGCACAATAAATGTATGTTGCAATGAAATGGTTAAATTGGACTCTCTTTACCCCAAAATGCAACCCAAACTTGTCAGAATACTAGTGTTTACCAGATTCAATGTGCATATCTCCCTCAGGAAGGACAAGGTAAACCATTCTGGCTACGCACTGCAGAGAAGTTACAGAAGGCAACTAGAGATGCCAGGAGACCAGTTACGAGCTAATTGGTAATTTAGGCAAGAAGCAATTGCAGGTGGACAGATAACTGTTGTATATTCATATGATGGACAACTACACAATAGAGAAAGAGAACAAAATATTGATCTATGCAACAATATGAATGAACTGCATAAACACAATGTTACATAAAACAAGCCACACTCGAGATATATACATAGGGTAAATCTTTGGTATGAAGTTCAAGAACAGGCAGGACCAATTTATGGTGACAGATCAGAATAGTGGTTTCCTTCAGAGGAGAGTGTCAGCTGGGAGAGGGCAGGAAGAGCCCTGCGGATGGCTAGAAATGTTTCCTGTCTTGATCGGGGTGGTCCCGTGGGGCGTGTATGTATGCACACTTACAATGTGGGCGCCTTATTTTATGTGATTTTTATTTTGTTTTACCAAGTTTTAAAATATTATTGGTGACCTGTGTTGGCTGTAGAGACTGGCAAGAGCGAATAGAATAATATTTGAGAAGTAAAATCACTGAGAAGAAAAATGAGCTAATGCCTGTAAAATGTTTAGCACAGTGCCTGGCATATAGCACAGCTCAGCAAATGTTGGTTTGATAATTGTCTGAAAAGTTTGGTGAGCAAATTAAATTGAATAACGTATGTAAAGTATTTAGATCTTTGTCTGGGACATAGTGAATTCCCAATGAGTGGTAACTTTTTTTTTTTTAATTGATTAGGCTGTAACCTCTTGTTCACATTTATTTTGCTTCACTAGACCTAGTCTTCTTGCTTTTATCTGGATGATAACCTGTACTCTGCTAAAGTATATCCAGACAATTCATTCTATCCCCTCCTAGGAGTTTTATTAACTTAACTAAGTATACCACCATAGTTGCTTATATACTGGCCCCAAAGGTATCTTAAGGAAGCCCTCCTCATAGGCTTCCCCAGAAGCACTAAAAATAAAATCCCATGCAATGGATGCTTGTCCACTTTTACTCTCCCTCTGGTTGCTGCTTTGTCACAGGATTGTTAGCAGCATTTCTTGCAACAGTGTATCAAGAGACTCCCTGCTAGGGTTAAAGCTCCTTAGCATCATGTGGGAGAGGACATTCCAGCACCATCTGCCAGGCCTGCAATTCTATTAAACTGTCAGCATGATAAACGACAAAGACAAGGCACTGGAACAGGAGAAAATCTACAGTGAAGCACTGTGGTCATAAAACAAGAGGAACCAAAATGGATTTAGGGCAAGTACACAAACCATCCTTTATAATAAAATTTTCACTCGCAAGGCGGGAACAAAGAGACTGAATGATAACTCCTGGGTCCAAGCAGAAGGCAGGAAGACAATCCGTCAGCTCTCAGCCCTGATGTGCAGTCACACACCAGTGATGCACGTTCCAGCATTTTCCTCTTGGCCGCCAAGCAGGTCTCCTGGGGCTCACTGAAAGCACACCTTGTCCACTGTGTGTGTGAGGAGATGGTATTTAGGTAGCTGGCTACTAAGAGCATCCCTTTTGCTTACAAAAATAAATAAACAAATAATTCTGCCATGGAACATAATTTAGATATGGCTCTTCGACTACAAATTATCTCGAGAGAGCAGTCACCCAGTGCATCGCTGCCCTGCTTCTAAATTTAGCCCCCACCGATGACATCTTCCGGAAACAGAGCATAGGTAATCAGGTTTCTGGATATTTGGGTTTGGGATTGAGTTCCAGTGAGTCTCATTTAGAGTCGCCGGGTAATAAAGCCAATAGTGATAGCAATATTGACTCTATGGGATGTTAATAGATAGTTACTGAGGAGCTAAGAGATTTAAAAGGCTTTGAATAGAGCTTCTCCAGGTCGCCAAGGAAATAGTGGCAGCAAAATCATGAATAATCTCCATGCGTATAATGTTTTCCAGAAGCATCTCAGAGACGCATTTTTCTAAAGAGAAACTTTATAAACACTGAAGGATAATTAGCACTTAATGTCATTTTCGGTTTTTCCAACACTTTAACCAAAACTAGTAAAACAAAATGAGTGGTAGAATAAAAAGACAATTATCTCAGTAACAAAACTAGGCATATCAGATTCATAACAATGTTCCGTCTTCTGCATTTTCTGCATATATGCTGTGTTAGTCACCAGGCTGAAATGCTTGAATGCAGCAAGTTGAACACTATTCATTGCATGCCTTAAGTTTAGGTCACATAATGATTTTCCTTCTGGGCTTAACACATGGGGGATTGGGGTATTTTATTGTCTTGGAAATGGAAAGTTAATAACTATGTTAACCAGTTAGATACTGAGTGCTTCAATCAGATCATTAAACACAAACCTTAAGGAGTTTCTTGGGCAAAAACTATAAGAAAACAGAGATAAGGAAACAGACCCATAAAAACACCTCCTGTCTCTGCTAATATACGGGCATGTGATACAATTATTCATCTATTTCAAGTGAGGCAACAGCCCTTAAAATATCTGGCAGTCGCTCCATGATTCAATGTGCCTGTCAACATTTCTATTATATTGAGGGAAAGAGAAATGAAGTCAGCAAATTCGGTAAGAGCCCTGTTGCTTTCTGCCAACTTATTCAATATGGAAATAAATATCCAGTCATTTTATACATTTCCCCCATGTTGCCTTATGGATTTGGTTCATCTTTGTTATGTTTTCTTAATAGGTTTTCTAGGAATATCCTTCAGTATTTCTGTAAATCAGAATTCATGATCTAATACCACTTTGGAAGAAGACTGGAGGATTCCTTGACTTCTTGGTGAGCGTCATTCCTCTTTTGCTCTAAGAGCCATCAGAACGCTTTTCTACTCCTTTGAAGTTCCCCCAAATCAAGCCCCCACAGAAGTTCACGAATTCCTGATAGGATGGGACAGTGCTGCAAGGCATGGGAAACAGTGGACTGTGACCTGGCTTGGGTCACAGCAGCTCTGGGATTTTGCAGAAATTCTCATATTTTTTTCCCAGCTGACCTCCACCTCTGGCCAGGTACTATACTAAGCACTTCATACCCTCCAGCACTGAAAACTCTCTATTGATGTGTAATTTCCCCAGTCTTTCAGACAAGAAGTCAGGAAGGCAGAGAAGGTGGTGACTGGCTCCAATTCCTGTGGGGAGGAAGTAGCGGGTATCAGCGGAGTGTGGAACTGGCTCAGGACTACCACACACACTGCTCTGGGCACTTCACCTTGAAAGTGTAGAAGAGCACTGTCCGTGCTTGTCTCATAAGGAGGCTGAAAGAAACCAATGGTAAACACATAATTTGTGAAACGCTTCAGAAACTAAAAAGCGCTACACAAATGCACAGTATTTGTGTAGTTCTGAAATCTTTAGGCTTCAAATTACAGAACATCCATCTGAAACTGGATTAAGCAAAAGTATGTATTGGTTCATGTAACTGGCAAGTGCAAAGCAAGTAGAGCAGGACTCAGGGATGGGGGATGGATGGCTCCAGGGGATGTCAGGGTTTTCTTTTTGCATCTCTTGGTTCCCCTTTTTCCTGCTTTGGCTGCATCCCTATGCAGGCTCTTCCTCATGGTGGCAAGGCACCCAACCTATTACCACAGCTGGGAAAGGAAGATGCTCCCTTGGGTGCCATTGCACAGATTCCAGGATTATGGCTCGTTATGTTGCTTGGCCATCCTTGAACCGATCACTGGGATCAGGGGGTGGAGTGATGAACTGACTGGCTTTAGTCTGGGTCGTTTGCCCACCTCGAGATCCTAGTGCAAAGTCAACTTCCCACATACCACCTGGATTGGGAATGGTGGTGGTGGTGGGCTGAGGATGGGGGTGCCCAGGGAAACTGGAGCTCCCTTAATAGAAGAGGAATCCACACAAGAAAACATGCACTAAAATATGTTAATAATAAACACTATGTATGCTTATCTTGAAGAGCACTGAGAAATACATAAAATTTTTAATCTTTTATAATGTACACCTGAAACTAATATAACACTGTATTTTAATTTACTCTAATAATAATAATAGGGATGTCTGGGTGGCTCAGTCAGTTAAATTTCTGCCTTCAGCTCAGGTCATGATCCTGGAGTCCTGGAATTGAGACCCACATCGGGCTACCTGATCAGCAAGGAGTCTGCTTCTCCCTCTGCCTGCTGCTCCCCTTGCTTGTGCTTGCTTTCTCTTTCTCTCTCTCTCTGGCAAATGAATAAATGAAATCTTTAAATAATAATAATAAACACTGCTTCATATTTGTATGGAGGACAATGACAGAGAATGCCTAGCAAACAATATTAACTACCTAATATACACAGAATTCTCCAAAGTTAGAAAGTGCTTCTATATACACTGTATCATTCTATTTTCATTACATCCTTACCAAGTACAAATCACCATTTTATAGATGAGCAAACTGAATCTCAGCACAGTTTAGAGATTTACCCAAAGCCACACAGCTGGTAAGAGGGAAAGCCAGAACTTGAACATCTTCTGACCCCAATTCAGTGATCTGAGGAGGTGGTGTAGGTTTAATTCTGTGGAATTTTATTAAACATGCCCTGGAAACCAAGTTGCCTTAAAGAAAGCATCACAAAGCACCAAAGTTCAGATAAGAACATTTTTCCACCCTATTCTTGGAGGAAATAATTGACTGTCCCTCTGAGTATGGACATGTGCAACAACACATGCCATTCTAATGCTTACTTCTTTACTATATTGGACATTCCTGGTGGCAATGTAAATTTCTGGGTCCAGTTCTTGGGGAAAGCAATTTGGTAATAAAATACCAAGAGCTATAAAAATGCCCATATTCTTTGACTTCAAACTCTACTCCTGGAAATTTATCCTGTGAAAGTGATTGAAATAAGCGAAGAAAAATTCATGTGTATAAAACATTTGCAGCCACATTAATCATAACATTAACATTTTTTAATTCAAAGAGAATATATGTAAAGTGCTTCCAGGATGCCTCACGACAAATTAATGTAGGCGGCTATAAGTCCTTGCTTATTCTCGGATGCTAACAGGACTTCACATTTGCATCCCATCTGCATGAAAGACTCTTCTCCCATAAACATTTGACTCATTCCTTCCTTTCATTTGGGTCTCTGCCCAAACGTGACCCCACCAAAGAGAACATTACAAGCCACCCCTCTAAGCAGTGTATCTTCACTGTCCTTTTCCATATTCTGGCTGTGCTTTGTTTTCTTATCACTTATTTCTGCTTCCTACATGACATATTTGTTTGGTTTTTGTTGTTGTCTTTTTTCTCCCCCATGAGAAGGTAAGACCCATGAGGTCAGGGACTTTGGTTAGTTCATCACAACGTGTCCAGAATCTAGAAGATCACAATCTGGAATACTCATGAATAAATATTATTTGTCTTTATTCTTAAACCCTTGGCTTCCATATTTCTTCACATATCAAAAATTTTTATTTTGCCAACTCTTTCTCTTTTTTGTCAGAAATAGGGCACAGGCAGAGGCAAGATGGATCAGCCTGGGGAAGACTCTGACTTGCAGATCTAGAAGGGCTAGTAGATGGCCAAAGGGCCAAGATCTGAATATATAACGGAGACTGGACTTGACATACATGGTAAGGGCATGTGAGAGGGAAGTCTTATGGCGAGTCCTGACCTAGATAATCAGCTCACAAGAAAAGGATGGGGGGAATCTAGGACATAGGGTCTATCAAATCTGAGATAGGCCAGGCCATCAATAAAGATGGTCAAACAATATCAAAGAAGCACAGCCTCCCTAAGATATCCTGTTATAGGAAAATTAAGATTTTGAGAAAAAATTTCAGCCACTGGGCCATATGAGATGCCAGAGAAGAATGTTATTATTGAGAAACTTAGATCCAAAGCAGAGGTACTAGGAAACACTGAGGACAAACACACTGGTCAGGCATGGACCAATAGCTATCCTAGAGAAAAGGAAATTCTCAGGCACTTCCAAGGGAAGCAACTCCCATAGCCAAAGCTCATCCATCCAGAAGGAGAGGTATAGGTGTTGCCTGAGAGGCCATGGCACACCAGAACCCAGCACAGAGAGTGGGCAGAGAAAGAAATGGTATAAGGGATCCAAGGATGTGGTGGCTTTATAATAGGGCTGAACTTTCTTTCTCAGAATTCCCATCCAACTAAGTTTCCAGTTAAGGAGGACCAAAAAGTATACTTTGTTTAATATTTGAAATGAGAAAATGGAGGAGCAGCCATTTTTATTCTTGTGCTCAGAAGGTGAAGGCAGCCATTTTTGGTAGCTCCCACATGTTGTTGCTTACTGCTGGCTCACCTTGTTGATATGATGCAGTGACCAGGGCTATGACTCACCTCGGATAAGGTAACCCCAGGGTAATTCCACCTTGCCCTGGATCCTGCTGCATCTTCTATTACTCCTGAGTGAGGTGTATTTAGGAGCTTCTGGGGAGCCTGGGTGGCTCAATGGGTTAAGCAGCTGATTCTTGGTTTCTGCTTGGGTAGTGATCTCATGGGTCCCGAGATTGAGCCCCACGTGGGGTTCCAAGCTCAATCGGGAGTCTGCTTGAGATTCTCTCCCTCTGCCCCTCCCTCCACATGATCATTCTCTCTCTCTCTCAAATAAATAGATAAATCTTTAAAAAAAAAAAAAAAAAAAACAAGATACCAGCTTCTCCTGCAGGACACCCATGATGTCAACGTAGGAGACAGTAAGCATTGACATCCAACTCATGCTCATGGATTCCAACTGGTCCTTGATCTTCACATTCTTTCTATCCATCTTCTTTACCCATCTGATTGCCCTGCAGACTTCAGGACCCCATCATCCCATGAGATGATAGCCTTATAGACATCCCACCCTGTCTCATCCCATGAGATGACAACCTTACAGAGACTGTTCAACAAACTCCCACAACTGTATCAGGTGAAATCCCTATTTTAAAAATCATATATACACACAAATCATGGATGTATATATATATATGGAGAGAGAGAGAGAGATCTATATATATATATAGAGAGAGAGAGATTTCTCTATATACATAGAGAGAGACCTATATAGATATATAACTTCTAGTGGTTCTATTTCTCTCCTTGAACCCTGACTAATACAAAGTGGATGTGGGTGGAGGATGAACTTGTCTGCCAAAGTTCCCTCTTAGGTCAATTTTGTCTCAAAAAAAGCGTTAAAAACCTGCACATTATGAAAACCCAATGTAATTTAATTAATGTCTGCTGTAACTATTAGTCTACTCTCCTAAGACAAGGTTTATACACAACAGTCTCAAGTGCAGTTACAGGAAATCCCTGACAAGAAAAATAATTATGTAAAAACTTTAAATCATTTACTCTGAATAAAATTAATTCTTTTTAGTAACGTTGGAGATCTCTTCTAATGGGTTGTTTAAAACTAATTCTCACAATCCTTCTTTTGACCCAGTGACAGATTTTCCTAAGCATATCATCAATTTCAATAAATCTTTTCATTCTGACATTAAACATGAATTTTACAAGTTCTATTCCTAAACAACTTAATTAACTGGTTGGGAGATTGAAGAATATTCTTGCAAAGAAAAAAATGTGCTGCCTCTACAGCTCAAGTTATTAGCTTGGGAGAGCGAATCACTCAGTAACTGAATAAAGAATCACTATAAATATTTAGTAGTTCTATATTCTGATGCAACTCTGCATCAGTCTGTCATACTGATAAATTCATTAACAATTTAAGCCTGGAGTTTGGGTCTAAACACATTCTGAATTATTTATTCTATCGTAAAACCATACACCCTCTCTGGAAGGTGTATCCGTTGGTGGTAAAGTTCCACTAATGCACATTTACAGTAATTGGAGAAACAATGGCAGCCGTGTCTCTCATGCTCTAAATCAGAGAAAATGTTAAGTCTACTGAGAAAGGGCCCATTTTCATAATGAAAATCTGAACATTGTTGCTATATCCATTAGAGAAGGCAGGCACCATTCTCAAATTTCTCTTGATTTAATGCACTGGTCAATGCATTCTCATGGACTCCTGTGTTCCATTATAAAGTTAGGATATTTTCATTCACACAAAAGCAAGACACTGAATGAGGAATGAATTTAAAAGCAGGGCCAAGTTTAACTGAATTCAAATTGTTGTTGACTTTATATACATCTGAGCAGAAAATAATTAATTTAAAAAACACAGGAGAGTTTTCTGCCTTTGCTATTGGATCTTTTTGTCTTTTTTAAGATAACATTTACTAAACATTTACTCTGTGTCATGATCTGGAATAATTTTTGTTTACACACATCATCTTTAATTTAGCTCTGCTTAGTGGGTACCATCATTTCCCCCCACTTCATTTTGTTCAAATTTTACTGAGATATAATTGATATATAAGGCTAGATTAGTTTAAGGTGTGCAACATAATGACTTAATATATGAATGTAGGGTGAAATGATAATAACAATAAGTCTAGTTAACATCCATCATTTCATATAGTTAAAAAATTTTTTCTTATGATAAAAACTTTTAAGATCTATTCTTATAGCAACTTTCAGATATACAATACAGTATTTCTAATTATAATCACCATGCTATACATTATATCCCCAGAACTTATTTATCTCATATCTGGAAGTTGGTACTTTTTAAAAAATTTTTTAATTTAATTTTATTTTTTTTTAATTTTTTATAAACATATATTTTTATCACCAGGGGTACAGGTCTGTGAATCACCAGGTTTACACACTTCACAGCACTCACCAAAGCACATACCCTCCCCGATGTCCATAATCCCACTCCCTTCTCCCAACCCCCCTCCCACCAGCAACCCTCAGTTTGTTTTGTGAGATTAAGAGTCACTTATGGTTTGTCTCCCTCCCAATCCCATCTTGTTTCATTGATTCTTCTCCTACCCACTTAAGCCCCCATGTTGCATCACCACTTCCTCATATCAAGGAGATCATATGATAGTTGTCTTTCTCTGCTTGACTTATTTCGCTAAGCATGATACGCTCTAGTTCCATCCATGTTGTCGCAAATGGCAAGATTTCATTTCTTTTGATGGCTGCATAGTATTCCATTTTGTAGATATACCACATCTTCTTGATCCATTCATCTGTCGATGGACATCTAGGTTCTTTCCAAAGTTTGGCTATTGTGGACATTGCTGCTATAAACATTCGGGTGCACGTGCCCCTTTGGATCACTACGTTTGTATCTTTAGGGTAAATACCCAATAGTGCAATTGCTGGGTCATAGGGCAGTTCTATTTTCAACATTTTGAGGAACCTCCATGCTGTTTTCCAGAGTGGCTGCACCAGCTTGCATTCCCACCAACAGTGTAGGAGGGTTCCCCTTTCTCCCCATCCTTGCCAGCATCTGTCACTTCCTGACTTGTTGATTTTAGCCATTCTGACTGGTGTGAGGTGATATCTCATTGTGGTTTTGATTTGTATTTCCCTGATGCCGAGTGATATGGAGCACTTTTTCATGTGTCTGTTGGCCATCTGGATGTCTTCTTTGCAGAAATGTCTGTTCATGTCCTCTGCCCATTTCTTGATTGGATTATTTGTTCTTTGGGTGTTGAGTTTGCTAAGTTCTTTATAGATTCTGGACACTAGACCTTTATCTGATATGTCATTTGCAAATATCTTCTCCCATTCTGTCAGTTGTCTTTTGATTTTGTTAACTGTTTCCTTAGCTGTGCAAAAGCTTTTGATCTTGATGAAATCCCAATAGTTCATTTTTGCCCTTGCTTCCCTTGCCTTTGGCGATGTTCCTAGGAAGATGTTGCTGTGGCTGAGGTCGAAGAGGTTGCTGCCTGTGTTCTCCTCAAGGATTTTGATGGATTCCTTTCGCACATTGAGGTCCTTCATCCATTTTGAGTCTATTTTTGTGTGTGGTGTAAGGAAATGGTCCAATTTCATTTTTCTGCATGTGGCTGTCCAATTTTCCCAGCACCATTTATTGAAGAGGCTGTCTTTTTTCCATTGGACATTCTTTCCTGCTTTGTCGAAGATTAGTTGACCATAGAGTTGAGGGTCTATTTCTGTTCCATTGATCTATGTGTCTGTTTTTGTGCCAGTACCATGCTGTCTTGATGATGACAGCTTTGTAATAGAGCTTGAAGTCCGGAATTGTGATGCCACCAACGTTGGCTTTCTTTTTCAATATCCCTTTGGCTATTCGAGGTCTTTTCTGGTTCCATATAAATTTTAGAATTATTTGTTCCATATCTTTGAAAAAGATGGATGGTACTTTGATAGGAATTGCATTAAATGTGTAGATTGCTTTAGGTAGCATAGACATTTTCACAATATTTATTCTTCCAATCCAGGAGCATGGAACATTTTTCCATTTCTTTGTGTCTTCCTCAATTTCTTTCATGAGTACTTTATAGTTTTCTGAGTATAGATTCTGTGCCTCTTTGGTTAGGTTTATTCCTAGGTATCTTATGGTTTTGGGTGCAATTTTAAATGGGATTGACTCCTTAATTTCTCTTTCTTCTGTCTTGCTGTTGGTGTAGAGAAATGCAACTGATTTCTGTGTATTGATTTTATATCCTGACATTTTACTGAATTCCTGTATAAGTTCTAGCAGTTTTGGAGTGGAGTCTTTTGGGTTTTCCACATATAGTATCATATCATCTGTGAAGAGTGATAATTTGACTTCTTCTGTGCCGATTTGGATGCCTTTAATTTCCTTTTGTTGTCTGATTGCTGAGGCTAGGACCTCTAGTACTATGTTGAATAGCAGTGGTGATAATGGACATCCCTGTCTTGTTCCTGACCTTAGCGGAAAAGCTTTCAGTTTTTCTCCATTGAGAATGATATTTGCAGTGGGTTTTTCATAGATGGCTTTGATGATATTGAGGTATGTGCCCTCTATCCCTACACTTTGAAGAGTTTTGATCAGGAAGTGATGCTGTACTTTGTCAAATGCTTTTTCAGCATCTATTGAGAGTATCATATGGTTCTTGTTCTTTCTTTTATTGGTGTGTTGTATCACATTGACTGATTTGCGGATGTTGAACCAACCTTGCAGCCCTGGAATAAATCCCAGTTGGTCGTGGTGAATAATCCTTTTAATGTACTGCTGAATCCTATTGGCTAGTATTTTGTTGAGTATTTTCGCATCTGTATTCATCAAGGATATTGGTCTATAGCTCTCTTTTTTGATGGGATCCTTGTCTGGTTTGGGGATCAAGGTGATGCTGGCCTCATAAAATGAGTTTGGAAGTTTTCCTTCCATTTCTATTTTTTGGAACAGTTTCAGGAGAATAGGAATTCGTTCTTCTTTAAATGTTTGGTAGAATTCCCCCGGGAAGCCGTCTGGCCCTGGGCTTTTGTTTGTTTGGAGATTTTTAATGACTGTTTCAATCTCCTTACTGGTTATGGGTCTGTTCAGGCTTTCTATTTCTTCCTAGTTCAGTTGTGGTAGTTTATATGTTTCTAGGAATGCATCCATTTCTTCCAGATTGTCAAATTTATTGGTGTAGAGTTGCTCATAATATGTTCTTATAATAGTTTGTATTTCTTTGGTGTTAGTTGTGATCTCTCCTCTTTCGTTCATGATTTTATTTATTTGGGTCCTTTCTCTTTTCTTTTTGATAAGTAGGGCCAGGAGTTTATCAATTTTATTAATTCTTTCAAAGAACCAGCTCCTAGTTTTGTTGATTTGCTCTATTGTTTTTTTGGTTTCTATTTCATTGATTTCTGCTCTGATCTTTATGATTTCTCTTCTCCTGCTGGGCTTAGGGTTTCTTTCTTGTTCTTTCTCCAGCTCCTTTAGGTGTAGGGTTAGGTTGTGTACCTGAGACCTTTCTTGTTTCTTGAGAAAGGCTTGAACCGCTATATATTTTCCTCTCAGGACTGCCTTTGTTGTGTCCCACAGATTTTGAACTGTTGTATTTTCGTTATCATTTGTTTCCATGATTTTTTTCAATTCTTCTTTAATTTCCCGGTTGACCCATTCATTCTTTAGAAGGATGCTGTTTAGTCTCCATGTATTTGGGTTCTTTTCAAACTTCCTTTTGTTCTTGAGTTCTAGCTTTAGAGCATTGTGGTCTGAAAATATGCAGGGAATCATCCCAATCTTTTGATACCGGTTGAGTCCTGATTTAGGACCGAGGATGTGATCTATTCTGGAGAATGTTCCATGTGCACTGGAGAAGAATGTGTATTCTGTTGCTTTGGGATGAAATGTTCTGAATATATCTGTGATGTCCATCTGGTCCAGTGTGTCGTTTAAGGCCTTTATTTCCTTGCTGATCTTTTGCTTGGATGATCTGTCCATTTCAGTGAGGGGAGTGTTAAAGTCCCCTACTATTATTGTATGATTGTTGATGTGTTTCTTTGATTTTGTTATTAATTGGTTTATATAGTTGGCTGCTCCCACGTTGGGGGCATATTTAAAATTGTTAGATCTTCTTGTTGGACAGACCCTTTGAGTATGATATAGTGTCCTTCCTCATCTTTTATTATAGTCTTTGGCTTAAAATCTAATTGATCTGACATAAGGATTGCCACTCCTCCTTTCTTCTGATGTCCATTAGCATGGTAAATTCTTTTCCACCCCCTCACTTTAAATCTGGAGGTGTCTTCGGGCTTAAAATGAGTTTCTTGGAGGCAACATACAGATGGGTTTTGTTTTTTTATCCATTCTGATACCCTGTGTCTTTTGACAGGGGTATTTAGCCCATTAACATTCAGGGTAACTATTGAGAGATATGAATTTAGTGCCATTGTATTGCCTGTAAGGTGACTGTTACTGTATATGGTCTCTGTTCCTTTCTGATCTACCACTTGTAGGCTCTCTCTTTGCTTAGAGAACCCCTTTCAATATTTCCTGTAGAGCTGGTTTGGTGTTTGCAAATTCTTTCAATTTTTGTTTGTCCTGGAAGCTTTTAATCTCTCCTTCTATTTTCAATGATAGCCTAGCTGGATATAGTATTCTTGGCTGCATGTTTTTCTCGTTTAGTGCTCTGAAAATATCATGCCAGCTCTTTTTGGCCTGCCAGGTCTCTGTGGATAAGTCAGCTGCCAGTCTAATATTTTTACCACTGTATGTTACAGACTTCTTTTCCTGGACTGCTTTCAGGATTTTCTCTTTGTCACTGAGACTTGTAAATTTTACTATTAGGTGATGGGGTGTGGGCCTATTCTTATTGATTTTGAGGGGCGTTCTCTGAACTTCCTGAATTTTGATGCTCATTCTTTTTGCCATATTGGGGAAATTCTCCCCAATAATTCTCTCCAGTATACCTTCTGCTCCCCTCTCTCTTTCTTCTTCTTCTGGAATCCCAATTATTCTAATGTTGTTTCGTCTTATGGTGTCACTTATCTCTCGAATTCTCCCCTCGTGGTCCAGTAGCTGTTTGTCCCTCTTTTGCTCAGCTTCTTTATTCTCTGTCATTTGGTCTTCTACATCACTAATTCTTTCTTCTGCCTCATTTATCCTAGCAGTGAGAGCCTCCATTTTTTATTGCACCTCATTAATAGCTTTTTTTATTTCAACTTGGTTAGATTTTAGTTCTTTTATTTCTCCAGAAAGGGCTTTTATATCTCTTGAGAGGGTTTCTCTAATATCTTCCATGCCTTTTTTGAGCCCGGCTAGAACCTTGAGAATTGTCATTCTGAACTCTAGGTCTGACATATTACCAATGTCTGTATTGATTAGGTCCCTAGCCTTCGGTACTGCCTCTTGTTCTTTTTTTTTTTTTGTGTTGAATTTTTCCTTCTTGTCATTTTGTCCAGATAAGAGTATATGAAGGAGCAAGTAAAATACTAAAAGGGTGGCAACAACCCCAGGAAAATATGCTTTAACCAAATTAGAAGAGATCCCAAATCGTGAGGGGGGAGAAAGGGGATTAAAAAGAGGTTCAAAAAGGAAGAAAGAAAAAAAAAGAAAAGAATTTTTTAAAAAAGAAAACAAATAAGAAAAATATAAAAAAAGAAAAAAAATATATATATATATTAGATAAACTGGTTAAAAAACGTTAAAAAAGAAAAAGGTAAAAGTTAAAAAAAAATTTTACCAGAAGGCGAGAAAAAAAACAAAAAATGAAAAAGAAAAAAATTAAATTAACTGCAAGACTAAAAAAAATCACAGGGAAAAAGCCATGAGTTCCGTGCTTAGCTTTCTCCTCCTCTGGAATTCTGCTACTCTCCTTGGTATTGAGACCGCGCTCCTTGGTAGGTGAACTTGGTCTTGGCTGGATTTCTTGTTGATCTTCTGGGGGAGGGGCCTGTTGTAGTGATTCTCAAGTGTCTTTGCCCCAGGCGGAATTGCACCGCCCTTAGCAGGGGCCGGGGTGAGTTATCCGCTGGGGTTTGCTTTCAGGAGCTTTTGTTCCCTGAGCGCTTTCCGTAGAGTTCCGGAGGACGGGAATACAAATGGCGGCCTCCTGGTCTCCGGCCCGGAGGAGTCCAGAGCCCGGGCCCCACTCCTCAGAGCACCCTCAGAGAACAGCGCCAGTTACTCCCGTCTGCCTGACCTCCGGCCGCGCTCCGAGCTCACCAAGCCTGCGACCGGTTCAAGGTTACACTGAGATGTGAGCTTACTCTTGGCTCTGTCTCTGTAGCCGGCTTCCCCGTTCCAATACCCGCAAGCTCTGCGACACTCAGACACCCCCAATCCTTCTGTGACCCTGCGGGACCTGAGGCCACGCTGACCCCGCGTGGGCTTCGCCCCGGTTTAGCCTCTGGAGCAATGTCCCTCAGCGGAACAGACTTAGAAGTCCTGATTTTGTGCGCCGTTGCGCCGTTGCTCCGCCGCTTGCCAGGAGCCGGCCCCTCCCCCCGGGGTCTATCTTCCCGTCGCTTTGGATTCACGTCTCTGCCGGTCCTACCTTTCAGAAAGTGGTTGTTTTTCTGTTGAAGTTGGTACATTTTGACCATCTTCACTCACTTCCCTCAACTCCCAACCCCTGCCTACATATCTGCTCTCTATGTCTATGAGTTTGGGTTTTTTTTTTTTTAGATTCCCCATATAAGTCAGATCATGTAGTATTTGTCTGTTTGATTTATTTCACTTAGCATAATGCCCAAAATGTCCTTCCTTCTTCTTTATGGCTGAGTAATACTCCATTATATGTCACATTTTCTTTAACCATTATGTGTCAATGGATACTTAGATCATTTCCATGTCTTGGCTACTGTAACTAATTCTCCAATGAACAATAAACATGGGAATGTAGATATTTCTTTGAGACAGTGATTTTGTTTCCTCTGGATATATATTCAAGGATATCCTAGTGGAATTCTTAGGACATATGGGAGTTTTCCTATTTTTAAATTTTTAAGGAGCTTCCATACTGTTGTCCATAGTGGCTGTCCCAATTTACATTCCTACCAAGAGTGCACAAGGGTTCTCTTTTTTCCACATTCTCCTCACCAACGCTTGTTACTTCTGGGTCTTTTTGACAACAGACATTTTAACAGGTGTGAGGTGATATCTCATTGTGGTTTTAATTTGCATTTTTCTTGATGACTAAGTGATGCTGAGCACCTTTCCATGTATCTGCTGGCCATCTGTATGTCTTCTTTGGGGAAATGTCTATACATGAATTAGAAATGTCCATTTCTAATTAGGTTGTTTGGGGTTTTGTTATTGAGTTTTATGAATTCTTTGTATATTTTAGTTACTAACCTCTTATCAAATTTATGATTTGCAAATATTTGCTCACATTCCTTAAGTTGCCTTTTCATTTTGTTAATGGAGTTGCTGTGCAGAAGCTTTTTAATTTTATGTAGTCCCACTTATTTTTGCTTTTGTTCCCTTCAGTTTTGGTGTCAAATCCAAAAAATCATTGCCAAGACTAATGTCAAGGAGCTTACCCTCTATATTTTCTTCTAGGAGTTTTATGGTTTCAGGATTCCCCCATTTAAAAAATATGAAAAATAAGGCTCAGAGAAGTTAAACAACTTATTCCAAGGTCACAAAACTAGGATTTAATGGTGCTGGGATCCAAACCAGGTCTATTGCCAAAGCCTATGCTCTAGTAGGCATACTCTCTCTCTAGGAGAGAGTTACTCCTCTCTACAGACTTAACTTTACAAAAAGTAAACAGAAAAAGACCATGGAGATAAGGGCTATTTCATGTCTATGAGACATGGTTCTTAAATTATTCATCTAATACTGTGGGACAAATAACCCCAAAATTCAGTGTTTATAACAAGAATCGTGCATTTTCTCATAAATTCATCCATGTTGGTCAAGAACTTGGCAGTACCTTGGCTGGAGGATTCTGGCTCAGGTGTCTCATGAGGCTAGATGTCTGCTGGGACTTCAGCCATCGGAATCCATAAGTGGAGTTGGAGAATCTACTTCCGAGTCATCTTACTCAGATGGTTGTCAAGTTAGTGTTGGCTTTTGGTGAAAGGCCTCCACTCCCCTACACATGGGCCTTTCCACTGGGCTGCTTGAATGTCCTCACAGCATGATGACTGTCTTTACCCAGAAATAGCAATCCATGAAACCAAGTAGCCTCAGAAGTCATACATATACTGTGACTTCCACAGTATTCTGCTGGTCACACAAGTCAACTATGACTCCATGTAAGGGGACTACAGAGGGTCTGGATACCAGGAAGTAAGAATCTTCCTGGCGGCCATGTTGAAGGCCTGTCACCTCAGTCCTCTTGCTATTTCTATGGCAATTAGCAGATTACTTTCTGCCTATGACCGTGTTTCATTTGCCTCTCTGGCCATCCAAAGAAAGTCACAAAATTATCACAAAACCACTGAATCTCAGAGTATCCTTAGCTGGTTGTATGAATGCCAACAGCCAGCTAAAAGAGAGTGAGCTCAGATTTTGAGCAACAGCAGGTGATGGAGCATTTACTACCCTGTTCAGAGTGGGGGGCCCTAAACGGCAGCAGTGAGGAAAGGTATCTCCCAGAAGATTTAATCTTCAGAAAGAAAGAAAGTCAACATGCAAAAAAGAGTGGAGGGCAGAGCATAAAGAGCATGGAAACTAGAGGCGGGGGAATGAGCACAGTGAAAATGGAGGAACAGGGAAAGGGTGTGTGAGGAAGGAAAGCAAGTGTAAAAGGATTGAAGTAAAGACATCAAATCCCCAAAGACTGAGGCACTGACATTGAGTCTGTAAGAAGGAGCAGACCTGGTACTCAGAGCCTCCCACCCAGCATGAGGACAGATCAGCAAAAGGACTGAGAAACCAAGAGGGACACACCACCACCACCACAGGCATGAGACATAAGAACATTCCCCTGGTGATGAGAGCTTGTGACCAAAATGAGGCCCACACCTCAACAGGGTATAGGGAAAAAAAATAAAAATAAAAAATAAAATAAAATAAATATATATATAGTAAAAGTAATACTTGTTTCTGAAAACTCAAGCAGTACAGAAATAATAAAAACAGAAACTATAAGTCCCCCATCCCCTAAAGACGGCTTGCATTTATAATTTGGTATAAGTCTTTGTGCCTTTTCTGCCACTCTAACACCATGTAAAGATAAAAGATTGCCCTGTGTGTATTCTACTGTAATTTTTTAAAAGATTTTATTTATTTATTATTCTACTGTAATTGCTTTTTCACAGAAAAACAGAGCTTTGATACCTTTCTGTGTTAGTAACAGGAATGCCTCATTCTTTTTTAAGTTTCTTGATATTCTGCTTTGTAACTCTTGCATGACTTATTTAATCAATCCCCTAAGAAAGGACGTTTGAATTATTTCTCATTACTCACTGCTATAAACAATGCTTCAGGAAACATCCTATATAATATCATTGCATAATTGTGAGGAGCATTTCTGTGGAAAAATTCCCAGAAGTAAGATTGCCAGATCAAAGAGTATGTACATTCAAATTTTAAATAGATATTGCCTTCCCAAAAGGTTGTACCAATATGCATGCATGTATTTTACATTCGATGTGTATGATTAACTTAACCTTCAAGCAAACTCAACTATAAGCATATTCATAATTTAAATGTTTTTTTTAAGATTTTATTTATTATTTGACAGACAGAAATCACAAGTAGGTAGTGAGGCAGGCAGAGAGAGAAGGGGAAGCAGGCTCCCTGCTGAGTAGAGAGCCCGATGTGGGGCTCGATCCCAGGATCCTGGGATCATGACCTGAGCTGAAGGCAGAGACTTTAACCCACTGAGCCACCCAGGCACCCCTTAAATAAGTTTTTGTCAAATTGTGTTATGGTGAAAATTCCATGCACTTGGAAAGAATCATTATATCGTAGGGTAAAATATGTCAGATGAACAAAACATTATACTTACCCAAGTAATTATGCACGCATTTCCACAGATTTGAAGTATATATTAAAGGCTTTCAGCTACTATATGGTTCCAATCCAGAAGCCACTGTGTCTCCTCAATTTTCCCTCTACTTTCCAATTCCCCACATTCTTCAGGAACTCCTTCTATCTAGAAAAAGCATCAAATAAGCCAGGCTCATTTTAGTGTCTGTTGGTGTTATTTGTGACCCTTTTCAGTAGTATTGGCATCTTAAAACTGAGTGCAGAAAAATTAATTTTTAATGGTGGTACTTTTGGTTAAAGTGTTAAAGGAAACTTAAACAAATAGAAGGGGAGATGAAAGTCCCTAATGATAACCTCACAGCTGCATAGAAAACTACTTCCGGGAAATGAAAGGAAGGAGCCATTGCCCACGCTTAGGTGTATTCCCGTAGCATAACTCCATGGTCCCAGGTGATAGATGGACATCTACTAGTAAATATTTTCAATTTCCCTTGGTCGATCCCTAAAACAGTCGCTACCAGCCAACCTTCTCCTCTGCCTGCCCACTTGTGCCGCCTTCACATACCTCATTTGCCAGGAATCACAAGAGGCAGAAGAGCACAGCTAAAAGAGACCCCACCCCCTTGCCGAATCCCCAGAAAGACTCCCTTCTAAGTGCATGCAATCTCCCTTGGGACTTGACTACAAATCACCTCCCAGATGCCTTCAAGGCTGACAGGAAATGAAAAGCAGCTCTATTTCACTAAGACCTGAGGACTGTTCGAATACAATAAAGTTTCATTTAGGCCAATCTTCAGGATAATAGGATTGCTTCTCAAGATATTGTTTTCTTCTCATGAATACATTTGTATTTTTTTCTTACCCATTTCTCTTTCTGGTCATAAATTTTGTTGACTGAATTCTAGGTAGGCATTAAAACATCTATCCAGTATCCATTTGCCTCCCCTATAAGGATATGGCCACTTCGTATCTCCCTCCCTTCCAATCCAGCCCAGTAGCGCCCAAGCTGACAACCACAGTCTCTGTCCCTCCTGCTTCCGTGGTGAGAGATAGTGGGGGCTCTTATGGGTCAGCCCTGTGACTGGGGCCTGGCTGGCATGGTGCTCAGGGGCAGATTAACTAAGACTCTTGTAGAGTGAGTCATGGGGGCCCAGCCCCATTTGGGAAACCCATATACTTAGGTATAGTTCTAAGTAACTCTTCACATAAGTTGTCTTCTTGGCGAATAATGAAAAGACCCATCAGACACATTACTTCATGAACACCGACATCAAAAATCATGGGTCAGAGTGGCTCCCTATGTTGAATGGTCCCCATCTCCCATTAGCACTATTAAGCCTTATCCTTATTATTTAGGATGCATGGGTTAGTTGATATATAAAATGTTTCAGCCCCTGATATACAACATCCCTTGAACATTTGTTAATCCATTAATGTCTGTTCTTCTATTTATTCAACACATATTTATGATAGCCTATATGAGCAAGGCCCTGAGTTGGGACTATGATGGCAACAATCCTAGGTACTGAAAGAGAAAAAAGCAGGCCCAGGACATGGTCTATTGAAAATACATTTAGGGGCACCTGGGTGACTCAGTGGGTTAAGCCTCTGCCTCTGGCTCAGGTCATGATCTTAGGGTCCTGGGATCCTCCTCTGCCTGCCTCTCTGCCTACTTGTGTTCTCTCTCTCTGTCAAATAAATAAATAAAATCTTTTTAAAAATTTTTATGTTAACAAAGCCATCAGGGGAAGAAATAAGCATATCCTTTTCCAAAATTATAATTATCTAGAGTTACATTGGTGAGTAAGGGAAGGTGGTGGAGCTGCAGACTATGAGGGGACCCAGACCCACAGCCTGCTGCTGACCCTTCTATGAAGGCCCAGGCCATGCCTTGCCAAAGCTGCAGAGGCTTGGCTGGGCTCTTATGGTGGGGATAAAAAATACTGGGGTCCAGCACAACTCAAGGACAACTTCAAAAATTCTGCTTGCTGGACTGGAATGAGATGAGGAGTGGGAGATTAAGTATGTTAACACATTGTTCTACTCCACACAAAGTGAGCCCCGTGTGACAGAGACTACTAGTTAACCTCCCCAAGCTTATGCTCATTCTGTAGTGGGAAATTGTTGCTGGCCAATGACTGTCCAAACAGATTTCTTTCCCAGTATCCTCTGCATCTAGGTGTGAACTTATGACTAGGTTTCACCACTAGAATATGAGTAGGATGACAGGTGCCATTGTCAGGATGTTCCATTACTTGGAAGCAGAAGACAGAAGATCCACAAGATAGAAGGAAGCTGGGTTTGTGAATTACTGTAAGGAAGAAAGCCCCCCACTGAGCAGAATTCTACACATCATAGTGTTAGGTGATGGAGAAATATACTTCTCATGTTAAGCCACTGGAAGTTTGAGGTTTATTTATGATAGCAGTTCGTTTTACCTTAGCTCATTGGGCGGGAGGTGCAGAACTAAACTATGGAATTAAGGACAAGCACCTACTACCGATACTCTGTCAGGAAGAAAGTATTTGGAAGTTTTCTAATTCATAACACTGAGAAGGAAACAATAGTTGAGAAAAAGTTTGAACACACAGTTAACACACATCAGTGTAAACATGAAATAAGTTCAACGTCTTCAGGAAACTAAAGACTTCAGTTCTACTCTCAGTTTCCCTGGTTGCCCAACCTACTTCACTTCTGCAGGCAGGGAAGGGTCCAGAAGCAGGGAAGAGAAAGCTAGATCCTTCTGCAGGCTATCCAGAGGACAGGGGGACTTACATCCTCCAGGTGGGCCAGTAACTAAGGTCACTGGATGGAGGACTTTTTGATTCTAGTACCTGGGGGTGGGAGTATGAAGGAAGAGTGGATAGAGGACATTCCCAAATAACTACAATGCCAGGCAGAGTGAAGTGTCTGCCTGGGTGTCTTCCCAGGGGGAAGATGCCACAGCCCCCTGTAGGACGTGGAAGGCTGAGGAGAGGACTGGAGGGCACTGACAACTCACTCTGAGGAAGGGCACAATTTTGACAAAGGCTTTCATGGAAAAAAGGACCCAGTAAGAAAATAGTGTTTCTTTTGGAAATGGTTATTCTTTGATCATTCTTACAGATGATTCTCTACAAACTACTCCATCAACTTCCAGATCACTTTCACAAGCCTTACCTCTTCTCCTATTCACTTACAACCTTGGGAGGTGAGCCTCCCTGTTGGAACTGCCGTATAAAATCTGTGATAGAGACATCATGCTTGCACATTGTTTCCTTATCTCTTGATTAAAAACACATTCCTTACTGCATGAAGTGTATGTTTTCAAAAAGCCAGTTTCATTGATTTAAGCATGCTAGCTCAATTTAATCACTACCAACAAGCTCGCTCTATATTTGCCTTTGGTTATAAATTCTGATTTTACATTTCTTGGATCAGATATCAAATATTAATGAAACACATATAAGAAAAACCAACCAATTATTTCTCATAAGATAGGAAGCCTTTGGAAAACTCCATTCGATTAATCTAGTCACCATTTCCCCTCTCCAAGGAGCAGCCTTGACCCTTAGGTCCCCTAAGAACTGTACAGTTCCTGAGTCGATAGAAATAAATGTAGTTTCAAAGTATTATAATCAGGGCTATTAACCCCTTATGGGATACCTTCTAGTCAAAGCTGGTTGAGCCTTCAAAGAATCTCATCAGTATCAAGAAGACTGTGAAGAAAACCAAAAAAAAAAAAGTACTTTCAGACTCTGGAAATATTTTTACAGCAAAGGAATAGATGACAAAGCAATATAAATGATATCACAGAGGTAAACCTCCCAACTTAAAGAAGGAAAAACTAAAAGTGACTTCATTTTTGGTTATCATATTTTAGGCACAGACCATCTTCATAATAACTCTGTACTTTATTCAAGTCTTCAACTACTATGTTTGTTTCAGAAGATTACTCATCTTGTTGAATCAGACATACATCAACATGGTGGAAGCTCAGGCAGAGGTCAGTTCATTAAAACCCATGGCAATGACAGCACAGAAATGAAACAAAACCCAGAGCTGGGCTAGCTATTGGCCATTGGAGCCCAGGTCAGCATAGCATACCACACAGGGGGACAGGGAGGCAGAAAACAGCAAGGCAAGTGCAGTATCAAGAAGCTGGAAGCCATTCCCTGAGAGCAAATTATTTCAAACAACCCCAGGATCAGAGAAGGCTACCCCTGGTTTTATCCTCTTCCTTCCACATGGTAGCTGTATGGCATTGGACAGTTACCTAAAACATTACCATCCCTAAAGTTGGGGTGATCATTGTCCCTGAGGTTCTTAGACCAGTTGGTGTATTAGTTTGCTAGGGCCACCATAACAGAGAACAGGTGGCTGAAACAACAGAGTATTGTCTCACAGTTCTGAAACTGTTAGAAAGTAAAGAAGTTTGAACTCAAAGTGTGGGCAGAGTTAGTTTCTCCTGAGAGCTACCAGTGAAGGCTGTGTCTCCGGTCTCTCTCCTTGGCTTCCAGATGACCATCTTCTTCCTGTGTCCCTTCACTTCATCCTTCCTCTGCACATTTCTATCTCTGTGTCAGATTTCCCCTTTTAACAAAGACAGCAGTCATCTTGGATCAGGGGCCCATCCTACTCCGTATGAACTTATCTTAACTAATCACATCTGCAACAACCCTGTTTTGCAAATAAGATCACACTCCGGAGCTTTGGGGGTTAAGACATCTACATATGAATTTTGGGAGTGACACAATTCAACTGTAACAACCAGTTTGAAAAAAAAAAAAAAACAACACTGCTGTTTTGACCCAGTGCCTTTGGGTGTGGTGTCAGCCTCAGGAAAACTCCAGCTATGCGGGTGACTAACTGAGGAGGGCGCTGCCAAATTGGCATCACGTAGGCCCCACTGCTATATGAGATGATTTCCTTGCATCACATGTGTCTAGTTAACTGGTCCCACTGCAGAATGGAACCCTCCAGGCCGGGACCCAGGGGACTTACAGCATGTGTGAAGGGATTTTTATTTTGTCTTCCAGGTCAGCGGTTCTCAAACTTCATTTACCCAGGGAGCTTATTAGAACTGCAGATGCCTGAGCTACACCCAGGAGGTTGTGATTCAGCCAAATCTGAACCAAGGCCCAGGAATTCATGTTACTACTTCCTGCTTCCACACTTCCACACCCCAGGCAGGTATCATCCATCAATTAGAGAACTCTGCCTTGTTGAACCTGGAAATGGTCACAGAATCCTTCCCAACACAGTAACCCAGGCAACTAATGATAATTGATGGTAAGATTAACTCCTATTAATCTCCTATTCCTGCTAAGCCTTAGAGGGGCTCTGTCTGGGTCTTCTGGGGTAAAGAAGCACTCGGTGTACACAAGAGTCTGCAGTATCTGTGTTGGAAAGAAAAGCTGACCTTGGAGCACATTCAGGTTTCTCTTTCTCCCTCTTCTCCCTGCCCTGGGTTCCTGCTGGATGGATGAAACAATACTGAAATGTAAGGCCAGACCAACTATTCTGGGAAACTTAGTCAAGGTCTGGAACTGGCCACTTGGAACTGGGCAGCAGGGATCTTGATACTGGCTAGTTTTGTGGCCTAAAGAAATGTCTTTGAGATTTGATTTCCACATTTGTAAAATGTGGCATCAGTCTTGATGAGCTACCATGTCCTTCTTTCCCTTAACACAACTGATTCTGAATGCTGGGGTCAATGAATATCCAGAGAGATGAATTACATTGTCCAACATCTCAAGCAAATAAAAGCTGGAGATCTCAGTGAAGTGGGTTCAGTGGAAGAATTAACATTTGAGTGCCTACAATGGAGCTAAAAGCTATATGTCTTATGCTCTCTTACTTTGTCCCTATATGGTATGTAGGTGTTGATATATCAGTTTTTCAGATGAGAAACCTGGGGCCCTGAGGAGTTGAGCTAACTTGCCCAAGATCATACATCTAATTTAAAAAAAAAAAAAAAAAAGCTCTAGAATTAAGTTGTCTTTTGACACTAAACTCCACGCTTTCCAACATACTTAATTTCAAAATCCTTTTAAAACATTGCAGAAATGGATTTTAAATTAAGAGAATGTATGACATTGAGTCATACAGAATTGCCAAAATTCAACTATTTTTGTCCTCTGAAGATGACAAAAGGTGATCCTTGCACATTGGCTGTTCTTGAGTTTATTTACTTTGCTCACCCACACCTTCCCACCAGCCAGCCAGCCAGGTAAACTCAACCCTGCCGGTCTCTAAATCCTGGAATGTGCTGAGCTTGGAAGGGCAGAAGTGGCTCTGCCTACTGAAAATGCAGAAATTATCCACCAACAACCACTCTAGAGTAACCACAAAATTGCTCAAACACCTGTCTCAACTCACTTGAAATCTGTACAGGAGATTCAAATATCTGGTTCCACCCAAGCACTGCATTCCCTTTCCCTATCCCTTCCAAAGTCTCCCTTTGGATGCTTTTATCTTCCCTCCCCTCTCCCCTGCTCCCCATCCCTTCATTTTGTGAATCGACTTAGCTTCTGTGGAGGCAAGAAAGGACCTTTCCTCTTCAGCTGAAGAAGAGAAAAGGGCTTGAACTTGTGATTAAAATCTTGTTAGAGAGGCACCTGGGTGGCTCAGTTGGTGAAGCATCTGCCTTCATCTCAGGTCATGATTCCGGGGTCCTGGGACTGAGCCCTGCATCAGGCTCCTTGCTCAAGGGGAAGTCTGCTTCTCCCTCTACCTCTCCCCCTGCTCAAGATCTCTCACTCCCTCTCTCTCTCTCTCTCAAATCAGTATATAAAAGCCTTGTTTAAAAAAAAAAAAAGTACCATCCATCTTTTTCAAAGAAATGGAACAAATAATTCTAAAATTTATATGGAACCAGAAAAGACCTCGAATAGCCAAAGGGATATTGAAAAAGAAAGCCAACGTTGGTGGCATCACAATTCCGGACTTCAAGCTCTATTACAAAGCTGTCATCATCAAGACAGCATGGTACTGGCACAAAAACAGACACATAGATCAATGGAACAGAAATAGACCCTCAACTCTATGGTCAACTAATCTTCGACAAAGCAGGAAAGAATGTCCAATGGAAAAAAGACAGCCTCTTCAATAAATGGTGCTGGGAAAATTGGACAGCCACATGCAGAAAAATGAAATTGGACCATTTCCTTACACCACACACAAAAATAGACTCAAAATGGATGAAGGACCTCAATGTGCGAAAGGAATCCATCAAAATCCTTGAGGAGAACACAGGCAGCAACCTCTTCGACCTCAGCCACAGCAACATCTTCCTAGGAACATCGCCAAAGGCAAGGGAAGCAAGGGCAAAAATGAACTATTGGGATTTCATCAAGATCAAAAGCTTTTGCACAGCTAAGGAAACAGTTAACAAAATCAAAAGACAACTGACAGAATGGGAGAAGATATTTGCAAATGACATATCAGATAAAGGTCTAGTGTCCAGAATCTATAAAGAACTTAGCAAACTCAACACCCAAAGAACAAATAATCCAATCAAGAAATGGGCAGAGGACATGAACAGACATTTCTGCAAAGAAGACATCCAGATGGCCAACAGACACATGAAAAAGTGCTCCATATCACTCGGCATCAGGGAAATACAAATCAAAACCACAATGAGATATCACCTCACACCAGTCAGAATGGCTAAAATCAACAAGTCAGGAAATGACAGATGCTGGCGAGGTTGTGGAGAAAGGGGAACCCTCCTACACTGTTGGTGGGAATGCAAGCTGGTGCAGCCACTCTGGAAAACAGCATGGAGGTTCCTCAAAATGTTGAAAATAGAACTGCCCTATGACCCAGCAATTGCACTATTGGGTATTTACCCTAAAGATACAAACGTAGTGATCCAAAGGAATGTTTATAGCAGCAATGTCCACAATAGCCAAACTTTGGAAAGAACCTAGATGTCCATCAACAGATGAATGGATAAAGAAGATGTGGTATATATACACAATGGAATACTATGCAGCCATCAAAAGAAATGAAATCTTGCCATTTGCGACAACATGGATGGAACTAGAGCGTATCATGCTTAGCGAAATAAGTCAAGCAGAGAAAGACAACTATCATATGATCTCCTTGATATGAGGAAGTGGTGATGCAACATGGGGGCTTAAGTGGGTAGGAGAAGAATCAATGAAACAAGATGGGATTGGGAGGGAGACAAACCATAAGTGACTCTTAATCTCACAAAACAAACTGAGGGTTGCTGGGGGGAGGGGGGTTGAGAGAAGGGGGGTGGGGTTATGGACATGGGGAGGGTATGTGCTTTGGTGAGTGCTGTGAAGTGTGTAAACCTGGCGATTCACAGACCTGTACCCCTGGGGATAAAAATATATGTTTATAAAAAATAAAAAATTTTAAAAAAAAGTCTTGTTAGAGAGCTGGAAGGAAGTAGGTTGTTTGAATAATCCTCTCTTAGTAACTTCCGGCATCTAACACAGATCTCAGGTGGGTTTGTTGGTTTGTTTTTTGTTTTGTTTTGTTTTTTTCATACATTCTCCCATGGAGCCTATGTAGAGTCCCAAAGAATGAAGAGTTTCTTTGAATTTCTTTGAATAATGACTCTTTGTTAGTAGTTTATTTTAGTCCTCATTCTGTGTTTCTACATCTTGGAGGACTGGTTGACTTCCAAGACCAAGATTTGGCAAGAACAGATTCTCCTAGAAAATGAGAAGGAAGGAAGAAGATAGGCAAGGGTGTCCTGGAGTAAAATAGAATAAAGAAACACTTCTTTAAAAAAAAAAAAAACAATTCTTTTCAGTGGAAAGTTCTGAGCCAAGTTTGAAAGAACTTTTTCCCTTTAATATAAATGGAAGGATAGTATTTATTCGCGTTTTGTCAACAGGATAATTTCTGTCACATTGGAAAGCATATAGACATGCTTGAGTTGGCTTTCCATTACAACGCTCACATCCAATTAAAACAATACCAAAAATACCCTCTAGCTTAGACATTAAACAGAGTGTGCAATTGATATTCATGAAAGCCATCCTCAGCATAACCATCTCTCCATCCTTAGGTACCTCATGGCCTTTATCATTGGCCACTTCCCGGGTACTGACTGAGCATTGGCTGTGTCCTGATTTTTTTTCCCTCTCTCTTTTCTCTTTACAGACAACACGGCATATGCAGATCACGTTCATAACTGAACAGCACCATTCACTAGTTCTGCGAACATGAGCAAGTTCTTTAAACTCTTCAAGTGTCAGTGTCCATATGTGGAAAGTGGGAATGGTTCTCACTACCTTGCAGAATGGGTGAGAGCTTTTGCTGGTGATACTAACTCCCTGCCTGTCACACAGCAGATACTCAAAACAGGCCAGCTGCCATTTTTACTAACAAACCATAAAGCCCTTACGGAGGGGCCTGTGTCGCTAACCTTTTTATACCCTTGGCCCTTCTCCCAGTGTTGGACACATGACCTATAAATGTTTGTGGTTGTGATGCTCTGCCGCCAACTGTTAGGGTATGTCTATTGTTTCTTTAGATGGGAGTTTTGATGCATTCACTAAGGAAATTTATAAGCAGATACCGTGCGCAACTTCTTTTTCCCATTGTTAACACAGTCACAAAACCACATTCACACAGTCTTGCCCTTCCAACTGCTGCTAGTGAGACTTACGTACATTGAATAAGGGGAGAAACGACTTGCCAAAGATTAAGGCAGTGATGGAAAAGCATCCTGATGCTGGAAAGCAAGTTAGGAAGAAAATCTACATGGGAAAATCCCTCTACGGATGTACGTCTGCCGCTTTTGCAAGCTGGTCCTGTAAACCCAAAGTGAGGGATGGGAAAATCCCTAACAAATGACGAATATGATTTCTTTCTGTTGGAAAGATATCTGTAATCACTTCTCTTTTTTAAAAAGGGAATATAACGAGAGAGTGGACTATACACATAGCAAAAGTCACAGTGATGCTTCAGAGAGGGGCAAGAAGTCATGGTCTCCAGGTCCTGGGGTGGAGCTCTACATCAGGCTCCCCACTCAGTGGGCAGTCTGCTGGAAATTCTCTCTCCCCCTCTTCCTCTGCCTCTCACCCTGCCCCACTCTCATGCTCTCTCTCTCCCTCAAACAAGTGAATAAGTCCTTAAAAATAAAAATAAAAATAAAAAAGTGAGTGAGCCTCGTTTGACATTACCTGTGTTTCCAAAAGATAAGTTCAAGCGGAGTCTTTCCCTCACCTCCCCCAGAGACTGGTTAAACCCTTTTTAGTCCCCAGCTGCCCCTAGCCTCTCTTTTGTCCTACTGAGTAGAGAAGAGGCCTTGCTGAAATGAACCACATGGTGAGTGAATAAAAAGAAACACCACCAAGTGACCAGACTTGGGAATGAGGGCTGCATTCCCAGCATTAGTCCGACCTTCCTTAAAGAAGCAGCAGGTGTAACCTACCCCAGAGACAGCCCCTCCAAGCACCACCCAACCAATGTCATAATTGAAGGTCTGGCTAGGCAAACCCTTTCTGTGGTTCAGCACTTTGCCATTCTGCAAGCTCTCCAGTTTCTATTGGACTATATGAAGCCCCTAGAAGAGTAGTAGCTATTAACACTTGATCAGAATAAGGTCTGCTTTGGGTGTAAGCCTGCAGTTTTAAAAACTCATATACAACTCCTTTCTTCTTGAAGGATCTGGGCCATAACCAGAGGCTCCTTCTAGTGGTTCAGAAGGACCCAAAGTTAGGAACCATGAAATCTCACCTCCTGAATTTCTCATATGTCTGGAAAACCTTTGCCCTCTTTGTCTAACTTATTAGGTGTATTTTTTTTTAACTAAAATTTTTATTTTGAAACAATTATAGATTTACATGCAGTTGTAAAAAATAAAACTAAAGGATCTCCTTATTCTTTCCTCAGTTTCCCCGCAAGGGTAATAGCTTGCAAATCTGTAGTGTAATATCACAACCAAGACATCAACACTGATACAGTCAAGATAAGGAACAGTTCTGTCACCAAGTGTCTCTCCCTCTTGTCCTTTTATAACCACATCTTCTTCCTTCCTGCCTCCATGTCCTCCTTAGCCCCGATAATCACTAATCTGTTTCTCATCTCTGCAATTTTGCCATTTTGAAAATGTTATAAAAATGGAATCATGGAGTATGTAAACTTTTGAGATTGGTTTTTTTCACAATTTTCACGATTAGCACAATTTTATGAAGATGTATCCAGATTGTATTATACAAACACAGTGTGGGGTTTGGGAGTGATTTTGTTGTTGTCATCATCTTTCTGTGGCAGGATGGTATTCCGTGGTGTGGATGTACCAGTTTCTTTAATCATTCACCCACTGAACGAGAGTGGGTTGTTTCCAGTTTGAAGCTATTATAAATAAAGCTGCTATAAACATTTGTGTGCCGGTGTTAGTGTGAAGATAACTTTCCAGTTATCTGGGATCGATGCCCACAAGTGCCACTGCTGGGTTGTATGCTTGTTACATGATTAGTTTTCTAGGAAACTATCAAACTGTTTTCCAGAGTAGCTACTTCATTTTATATTTCTACCAGCAATATATGAATGAACCAGTTTTTCCAAAGCCTCACCAGCATTCAGTATAGCTGATATTTTTTATTTTAGCTATTCTGGTGGATATATAATGATATCTCATTGAGGTTTTAATATGCAGTTCCTTAATGGCTAATGATTTTGAACATCTTTGCCTATGTGTATCTGCCATCCATATATCCTCTTTGGTGAGATGTCTCTTCATGTCTTTTACCCATTTTCTAATTGAATTTTTTGGTTTTTCATTGTTGAACTTTGGGTTTTGTTTTTTTTTAATGTATTCTGGATACTATTCGTTTGGTGAATGTGTGATTCAAAATATATTCTCCTAGTCTATAGCTTGTCTTTCCATTCTCTTAACAGAATCACAGAATTAAAGCTTTTAAATTTAATAAAGGCTGATTTATCATGCTTTGTGCATCAAGGCTCAGAACTGTTTATCTAGTCTTAGATGCTACTATTTTTTCCCTAAAAACTTTCTAAATTTTAGGTTTTACATTTAATCTATAATCTAAGAAAACTTTTAGACAACAACTGGTCTACAGATTTCCATTCACACCAGAATCTAATGAGGCACCCTAATACCTCTCCATATATCAGAGAAGGCCAAATAGGAAACCAAGATTTTTATCTTTTCCAGTTATGAATTTTCTCTCTTCTCCTCTACTGACACCCAATAAGCTAGTGTAGACCAAGTGGGGAGTCTGTAGTCTTACCTCCACTGGCCAGGAAGGAGGCACTTTTGTGACATCAAAGGTGGAGAGTGAGGACTTTCACCATCATCCACCAGTAATAAGAACACCCCCACTACAGTGTCATTGGAGACCATGTAGGACCCCTGGAATTCCCATCCAGCAGTAATGACAGCCCCTTCCCTCAGGTGTCAGCTGAGGCTGAGTGGGAGACCTGGACCTCTATGTCCATCTGGCAGGAGGTAAAGCCTTCCCTTCCTTGCCAGAGTGGTGTCAGATAAAGCCAGGGTGTCATAACGTAATCTAAAATGTCCAGTTTCAGTAGAAAATCACTTGTCATATCAAGAACCAGGAAGATCTCAAACTAAACAAAAAATAAAATAAAATGTGCCAACACCAAGACAATAGTAATATTAGAATTATATAACAAAGATTTTAAAGCACCCATGGTAAAAATGTCTCAACAAGCAATTATGAATACCCTTAAAACAAATGAAAAAAATTAAAAACCTTAGAAAAGATATAGAAGAAACAAAGGGAAATTTAGAACTGAAAATTTCTATTGTTCTTCCTTCCAGTTTGCTGATCCTTCCCTCTGGTTCCTGTGTTCTCCTCCATTATTTCAGTTCTTGAATAACTGAATATAAGTAACTGAAATAAAATACCCAGTGAGTGGATTCAACAACAGAATGGAAGAGACAAAGGAAGAATCAGTGAACTGGAAGATAGAACAATAGAAATGAATAAAGCTGAACAATGGGGAGGAAATAGACTGAAAAAAAAAATCAACAGATCCAAACATACAGGAGAAAAACAGCTGAAATATGCATAGTCTCAAGACGTAAGAGGTACTATAAAGGCCATGGGTATGCACTTCTATTTCCCCATCTGCTGTGTTCTCCTCACAAGTTGGCCAAACAATTGGTTTAGTCCCTTGACCTCCCTTTATCTAGTGGACAGGGTAAAAGAACTAATGAAGGAGAGTAAACAAAGCAAAATGAAGAGAAAATAGACTATTTCAGCTTTAAGATGGCATCTAAGTTTGGTGGGATCAAGTCCACCAAGAAGGGAACAGCATCCAGGAGACCTTGTCTCTAAATTCTGTATTTATTGAGAACTGTTCCTCACTTTTGCATCCAACCTTTTCAAAATCCTCTCACAGCTCCCACTTGAGGAAACACACGGATTTGATGTACACCAAACTTCCTTAACCACTTAACCACTCCATCGCTGTGACATTAAGAATTGCTTGTGAGATTAAGAAAGTGAATTCTTAAAGAGAGAAGAGACACTATGTAATAACCGACATTTTCTAGAAGAAATCCACGTTATTAAATGTCAGAACAGCATGAAACCAAGACACACGTCAAACAGACGAAGCCTCCCCTGAGCCAGCGCAGCTCTGAGGAGCCCAGAGTCTCCTGGCCGCCTCCACCCCCAGCCCTGCGCTGTGACAGAAGCTTCAGAGTGGGCCCTAGCAACCCTGACAGGGAATCTAAGTGGGATTTTTTTTTTCTTCCTCTTACCAGACACGAGTTCTTTCAGAAAGTAACTGCAGCAACCTACCATTCTTAGGTTCTCAGGAGAGAGCATGTTTTTATAAAGGGATGGGCGCAGCTTTCCCGTATTCTTCACCTCTAAAAAGACTTCCTCTTCAAAAGCAGTGGTGTTAGCAAAATTCCCTGTGCAGAACATTTTCTTCTCAACTCTAATTATAGATGTGAAATTCAGGCAAAATGAAAACAAAGAGATCCTGGAGGAGCCTCAAGAAAGTGTCACAAGTTAATACAATGTGATTTCTGCCCCCTTCACCCTACCACCCCCCCACACACACACCCATTGCCACTTTGCTCTCAAGTGCTCATTGAGCAAGGAGGAACTCTACTAGTTTTATATAGATTCACATGGACAGAACCTGGCTGAGGAAGACTGTGAGGCAAATTTGTTCTTAGGGGGCCTTGGCATCTGCTGACTTCCTTGTTCACAGTCGCCCACAGCTTTCCTCATTCCAGTGTTCCATTAACCTCCCATCCACTTCCTCCCTGGCTTCTCATTGTCTCTGAATCCCACCAGGCAGCCACCCCAGGCACTGTCCCAATTTCTGATGTATCACGCACTCTTCTGTCCTATAAAAATGTTCCCATTGTATTTCGCTCTCTCTCTCTCTTGCTCCAAGGTACTGTGGTCAGTTAGCCAGATCATTGGGAAAACCCAGATAAATACATTCTAATTAAGCTGAAACAAGCTTAATGCATTGCCTCTCCCAGGGTATGTGTGTATTAATAGAGTGCAGGTGCTTTATCTGCAGGAAACAAACTCCTGAGGATGGAATTTCAGATTTCAGAGGCAGGCTAACATAGGAAATACTTGGATGAAGCCCTCAAGTGCCATTTAAAAGGCATTCCCCTTATCTGTTCATGCCTCAAGACTAACGTTGCCTGTTGAGACCATGGAGAAAGGAAGAGTAATGGACCCAAAATAGTCCCTCCTTTAGGGAAACTCTGAAGTGGTAATTGAGGGGGAAAACAGAGAAAAAATGAATAGGAAGTAAAGAAAAACACTTTTGTGAATTTTCACTTTGTAAGAAAACAAAGTAACAAAATTATAATAATGTCAGACATGAAGGGAACCCTAGAAACCAAAGGTTTCCACTGTTCTCATTTTATACTGGAGGGCACTGAAGCCAAGAAATTCAGGGTTACAGGACATCAGTGCCAGAACCAGAAGCAGAACTTAGGTCCTCTTGATTTTCAGCCCAGTTCTTCTAGTACGCTGTGTTGCTTGTTAGTGTCCAATTTCATGGATAGTAACTTGACATTTGTGTCTGGATGGATACCCAGACATGAGAAAAATTACTTTTCAGAGTTTTTAATCCATCTTTCTTACATTATCATACTTGAATTTTGAATTCATTATATTTCAATTCAAAAAATTACTTTTCAGAGTTTTTAATCCATCTTTCTTACATTATCATACTTGAATTTTGAATTCATTATATTTCAATTCAAAAAATTACTTTTCAGAGTTTTTAATCCATCTTTCTTACATTATCATACTTGAATTTTGAATTCATTATATTTCAATTCACCCCCTTCTACTTTTAGAGTTAAAGGAGGATTTCTAATCAATGTCAACAAAATTGTTGTCCAACAAAGATCAAACTGGAAAGGGGGATGCAAATCTAGGTTCTATAAAAAACATGTGCAGGTGTGACAGCCAGCTGGCTGAGTGAAATATAGAAATATCCCATTAGCACAGAGAAACTGTAAATGCAAGTCACATAAAAATGAAATTAGTCTTCCCCATGGGACTGGGGGTGTGGGAAACAACTCACCGCATCAGATTGGTGACACCAAATCATCCCCTTTGAACACTAGGTCATGTCCCATCCTGCCCACAAGAGCTCCAGTTGCTGGAGATCTGTGGCTCCTCTGATCTCTGGTCACCAATTATCTCACAGCTGTTTCTCCATCAGAGAAAACACTCCAAGCTCCACTCTGTCTTTAAATGAAGCACAAAGCACAACTCAGTAGAGGACCAAAAACACCCTAAGGAAATTGTTCAAGCTTAGAATAACACACCCAGCGTTAATCTTCCCTATCACCGCTCCCCAACACTGCCAGTTTGTGCAAAATGTTTTAATGAGGTATGAGAAGTAAACGATCCCCCACAGAACAGCCATCAGGTTATATGGGAATCAGATCAGCAAAAGTCCCAGATCTACTCATTTACTCTTGCAAGCCTCTTGTGTTCTTGAAGGAGATCTTGTTCATTCTCTGGTCCATCTCACTGCTTTGCTGCCACTGTTAAATCATTCATATCTTTTATGGGGAATGTGTCCTCCTTATGACACCCTACTCCAGTTTCCCATTCATATAACTCAAAAGACAAAAGTTGTAATGTCAACTGACTAGAGTTAGGCAGTGCCAGCTCTTGGCTTAGCCAAATCTTTCCACAGCTTTTATGGGAATATCTGTAGCTCTTGTTCTCTGCTGGGTTCCTCCTTCACCTCTTTATCCCCTGTCAAAACACTGCAATTCCTTGACAAACTAACAGAGAGATCTGCACAAACCATGATTTCTAGGTAGTGTCACCAAATATTCTAATTCACCCAGAGCACTTCCAGTTCATGCCCTTAACACTCCCTGTCACTCAACAAATGTATTTCTTAGAACAAAGTATATGACCCTGCTACCTACATATTTATATGCATGGATATGGAAAGATCCCAGAACTACAATTGTGAAAAACTGAGTCGCCGAGTAGTATGTAAAGTACAATCTCATTCATCTAAAAAATTCAAATATGTGGGCCTGAAAATGTGTATGTAGAAAACTTATGGGAAAAAACTTGCATATGATTACTTGAAGGAAATGAGAATCGTGGGTTGGGGGTGGTGAGAAGGATTTCTTTTTTCACTTTTTGTCTTTCTATTTGATATGTTTACCATTAGCATGAATTTATTTCATAATAATCAAAAAATGATCTTCAGGACTGAAGCTTTAGAATTCCCACGATGCAACGGGGCTGCCACGGTTTCTCTGCCACAGAGATTATTTTATCTACTTATTCACCTGTCCAAAATGGTGACTACTAAAAAGTCTGCAGCAGTAAACAGTGCCACGAAAGGTGTAATTCAGAACCGCCATCTTCTGTTCAATTTCTTTCCTTTTATGTGAGTGAGAGGCAGAAAATAAAGGAGATAAAGGAAGACAAGTACAGTCCACAGGCAAATCTAGAGAATGATGTCAAGGCTTCTGGGTGGCAAACATCAACTAGGTTTCTGGGGTGGGTCGTGCACTAGGTGGTCCCCATGACCAGCCTTCACGTCCTTCTCTTTTCTTGCCTATTTCCCCCCTCAAGACACACATGCAGCTTGATTTTTTTTTTTCTGGCTACAATCACAGATAGCTCATAATAAAATACATAAAACTCACAACTGACTAGAAAATCATGGCTGTCAACTAAAGGGAGGCTCTGTGCCTGTGACCCAGTGCATTTTGCATCCTCTCTACCAAGGGAAAATGGTGTTGTTCTCCATCCTCCTGACGCTGTCAACCTCGGAAGGTCAATAAAGCTAAGGTCTCTCCTATTTGCTTTTGGGACTGAGTGTATTACGTTTGCTATCTCATCCGCAGATCCCACAGATTGTTGGGTCCCATGTTACTCACAACAGAGAGTCCCTAAGCTATAGAGTGGCTAAAGCAAGTTACTTGGTCTCCTTGCTTAATCAGTGAGGTCCCTGTCCCTCTTGTATGCTGCTTTCTCTCCTTTTGTAAAGAAGAGAACAACACTGATGCCAGTCTGTTGAGTGGCTAAGTCAGCCAAGAGGGTTTGGCAGAAGATTCCTTTCTGCTCTGGCACATGGCCATTTGCTTGTGAAAGGTCGCTGGATAGCATCTCCTCATTGAAATAAATATTGACAAAATGAAATAAGAACCAAACGGGGAAAAAAACCTTAGGGGATGTTAGGCTTCGATAATCAATTAAAACATTCCTTTTGAAATTGCATTAAGTACAAAGTATAACATGAATCAGAAAGAGATTGTACCAATTATTTCTCATTGAGGGCACCTGGAGCAAAAAAGAAATAAACAAATCTTGGCATGAAAGTATAATTAAAACACCTTAACACCTTGAGCATGATAGCTTTGTTTAAATAACATGATATTTTGTCTTCATCACTAGAGTTTGCCCTCAGTCTCCATTTATACCATTTTTCTATCTAAAAATTTAAATTAAATTCCAATTGCATGAACAATGAAGGGTCACTGATTCATTCTGACCAAAAAAAAAAAAAAAAAAAAAATCAACTAAGAAAATCAATTTAATGGATCGGAACCTTCATGGCCAAGTCCCAAGTGAGCTGGGTTCCAAGCAATAAGGCTTTCCGTATCCTTATTAACCAATTCCCAGTGAATTGGGAGAAAAAAGAAAAAAGCTTGCTTCTTTCCTAATTTTCATTTAGAAAGGCATTTGCTCTTCCGCACGCAAGATATACAGTAGAAGTTATCATGATCCCGACTTTACAGGTGGATCCACGGAGAATGCAAATACACACCCGAGCAAGGTTTTCCTAACAGGACCATCCAGACTCGTCTGTTTCCTTTCATTGCCCGGGCCAGACTCGCAGCCACACATTCCATGAAGTATCTTGGCATGTGTTCACGCTGAAAATGAGCAGATTCCTGAGATAGGGAAATTACCATTCTATCAATCTGTTACCAAGCACCACGGCGAGACCTTTCTCTGATTAAAGCACCAAATATGCACAGAAACTAAGCCAGCTTCTCCCAGGATCTCTGTTGCCCTCTAATTGTTGGATATATTTGATCCCTGTAAGAGCTTTTCAGCAACAAAGATGCTTTTCGAGCCCTGAAGCAGAAAAGCATGAGTGGCCTTCAATGTTCTTTAGCGTCCATAATCTTTCAGGTAGGCTTTTCTCAGCTTCCGGCCTCAGTCCATAGATGGTGCTGGGCGGTCGGGGGAAGAAAGCCTGCAAAACCTCCCCTAACTCTCGCCTCTGTCCAGTGGTGCTGGGAAAGATGGGAGCAGCTGCAGACCCAGCTTCCTGCTCTGAATCCAGGGGATGGGACGGCTTCTCCCTCCGTTCTCCCCGCCTTAGTCACACTGAAGTGACATCGTCCTCCTTCCTGTTCCGCGAGGTGGCCTTTGGAACACCCTGCCCCCAGGTCCTGTAACGACTGTCATGTGGGTCTCAGCGTACATGGCATCTTCTAGGGAAGGCCTCCCCTGCTCACCAATCTGAGTGAGCGATCTTCACGTCCTGCCTTAAGTTTCCCAGAAGGGATGAGGACTCACATGCAGATGATTTGTTAAGATCATGCTGCCTGGGGGAACCAGTAGGGATGGAGCGGGGGGCCACAGCAAAAGACATTAGAAGAAGCCAGAAAAGGGTGCGAATTGAGGCAAAGACCCAGGCTTGTCCTGATCCCACAGGAGCTCTGGTGTAAATTAGGCCCGAGAGTCTGTCTGGCTTCCTTTTGAGGGGGCGGGGCTTTCGCACTCCTGCGCCAGTCAGTTCTTGGTAAGGCAGGGGAGGAAACATGGCCATAAACCCCCCAGGCACACCCAGTGGCTCCCAGCCACCCAATAGCAGACTTTTGAAGAGCATCACAAGTGTGAGCTAGGTGGGGTCCTATGCCCTCCGAAGCAGGGTATGGGCACACAAAGCCAGTAAATGCGCCCACCACACCCACTCACCTTCCAGCCCATCATTCTCAAAGACACGTGCTTGAATGTGATCAGTATCTGAAATTGTCTTGTTTATAAACGTGTTCACTTCTTGTCCATCTTCCCAACTAGAAGAATAAACTGCATAACAGCACAGAGCCAACTGTCTTGTTCACTGCCTACGACCAGGGGTAGAACCAGTACTTGGCACACAGAGGCTGCTCAAGAAATATTTGTTGAATAAATGAACTAGGCTCACATGTGAGGACCCAGCGGAGGGGCTAGCTCTCCGGCTCTGTCCTGGAAGGCAGAGGACAACTGTGACAGAGTGAAATGAGCACAGGATCTGGAGTCAGTAAACTTGACTTTCATGGTCCTGGGAACTCAGATAAGTGAAGTCACTACGCCTCCTTGACCTCTGTTGTCTCGTCTGTGTAGTAAAGACAAGTGTGTAGAGATTTATCTCTAAGGATGTTTGTCACAGTATTGTTTATTACAGCTATTCATTGGAAAAAACATAAATATTCAACCCTGGGAAATTAATCATACTCACATAATGGAATGCCATAGAAATGGTAGAAATAATGTGAAAATATTACTTAATGACATAAAGAGAGTTCTAAAATATATGGTTACATGAAAAAAAAAAAAACAGTGGGTTGCAAATCAGTATATGCAGTGCCACACTATTTTATTGTATTTTAAAGGTGTCTCTTTGTATCTGTATACATTTAAAAAAACTGAAAGAATACACACTAAAATATTTATAGCGGTTACCTCAGGGTGGAAAGATTATGGGGTTTTCTAACTTCCTCCTTTTTTGTTGCATTTTCTAAACTTTTCGAAGTGAAGTGTGTATTACTTTTGTAAAGCAAGAAAGATATTTTTTAAACTAGACTGTAGTTTGAACTACAGTCTAACTACAGATCTGTAAACTAGATTAGTTTCATAAGGGGAGAAAGGTATTTTTTAAATTACTTTCTTTACAATGCCAAAATAATCACCAAGGACTATCCGAACACTGTTCCAGTCCATCCTCTGCTCCCTGTTAACTGGGCTGCAGGGGGAGGGGTGATGGGGAGGGTGGACAGTGCTTAGTAAACTTGGAAACATCAATCTCTCTGGGCTCAGCTTCCTCATCGGCAAAACCCAGATGTCACCAAAAATCCTTCCAGAGGATGAAGATGTACATTGCATGAAAGAGTAAACAGTTCTTGGTACGTCCTGCACATCAGAAGTAAGCACGTAACTTAAAGTACCCATAAGTCATTCTCCCCGCACAGAGGGATTACTGGCTGCCTGGATTTGAACATGTATATTTTTAAAGTTTTTATTTATTTATTTATTTGAGAGAGAGAGAAAGCATGAGCGAGAGAGAGAGAGAGAACACAAGCAGGAAGAGAAGCAGACTCCCTACAGATCAGGAAGGCCAACATGGGGCTTGATGCAAGGACCCCAGAATCATGGCCAGAACTGAAGGCAGTTGCTTAACCAGCTGAGGCACCCAGGTACCCCGGGATTTGAACTTCTAGCTTTTAGTCATTCAGGCTGACATTATTACAAGTACATGACAAGAACTCCTGGCCAGAAGGACAGCATTGGATGAACAATTCTTATCACTTGTCACCTGCTCATGCACAGAAGTAAAAGAGTTTGTGTCCACTAATGGAGCCAGGTTCTCCCTATAGGCTCCCCTATGGGTAACCAGTAACAGAGCTGTTAGTTTTACTTGATGGTATTTGTAATATTGGCTAAATTGGCTAAATTTTGAGTTGGCTAAAGTTTGAGACTGATAATTAATCACCCCTTTTTCTTCTCTGACTTTTGAACTAAGAAAAAGATCCAGAAAAATGTTGAAGGATCAACATGTCAGCTTTATCACTGATCAGCTTGATTACCAATACAGAGAAGAATCACTGATCAGCTTGATTACCAATACAGAGAAGAGGACTTGAGTCTGCAGTCACAGTTGGTTTTTGAACACTTTCTCCTGTGCACTAAATTACCAACCCTAAATCACAGAATCACAACCTCCCAGGAAGAAGCAATAAGTGTTGCTTTGGAAAGAGAGAAGGGATCCGAGCCCCTCAGCTCACTCCCATTCCTCAGTCTCAACCATCATATAGGTTCCCTTGGGGAGGAGCCAGTAGAGGTGGTAGAGGAAAGGGTAAAAGTTTTCTTCCCATTATTTTTTTCCCCTTGGAGCCAGATGTTCCTTCTTGAAATCCCTGAGGATTTCTCTATTTTGCTCACTGCTGAATCTGACTCCCTCGCTCTCAATAAATATCCGCTGAAGAATGATTGAATAGAAACATGAGAACTGGAGAATGGGATTTTCCTTAACAATAAGTTGTTTGAGATTATTTTTTCAGCTCAACTAGCTATTCATTGGCTCAGCTGAAAGTACTAGATAGAAAAGAGCAGCACTGTTGAAGGGTATCTTAGTAGCTTAAAAGTGTAGCCTTGTGGGGGCGCCTGGGTGGCTCAGTGAGTTAAAGCCTCTGCCTTCGGCTTGGGTCATGATGGAGTCCCATATCGGGCTCTGCTCAGCAGGGAGCCTACTTCCCTTCTTCTCTCTCTGCCTGCCTCTCTGCTTACTTGTGATCTCTGTCTGTCAAATAAATAAATAAAATCTTTATAAAAAAAAAAAAAAAGTGTAGCCTTGTTGAAAGCCCTTGTTGAAGCGTGTCTTAGTAGCTTAACAGTGTAGTCAAAACATTCAAGAAACTGAGTGGTCTTGGTAAGACTATAGGGAGTGGCTTACTGGACCCCAACTCATGACACTGGGTTCTAGTTTAGGATTAGGCAAAAGATAGTAAGTTAATAAATCCCCTGGACCCTAGATTTCTCATTTACAAAATGATGCCTACTAGTCTTATCCTTCTCGGAGTCCAGAGAGCAAGACTAAGAAGAGGTGTTAGCAGAGCAGTGTATCTATCCATCAGCTGTTGGGTCTGGATCCCCTACAGTCCTCATGGTGCCTTACTTACTGATATTGCTAATATTCTGCCATATCCATATATCCTGTTTCTTCCAGAGACTTAAACCAACTGGACAAGTTTCTGTACAATCCAAATAATGGCTAATTCATTCCTATATTCCAAATGCTTTGCACTAGCTGGAGAAAGAAAAAAAATCCAATTTAGAGTAAGGATTTTGATTTTGAAAGTAGTGGTATTAAAGTCAATTCTTAATATCAAAAATAGACTTAGAAATAAATTTGGAATAGGTCAGCAGTACATGTACTTGGAATAAATGTTAGAAACTATGAAAGCATCTCTGCAGAGATCTATATGTTAAGTTTCAGTTTTATTCTTTCCTGAATCTCTGGACCACAGACCTACTGTACACAGACCTTAATTTAAGCCTTCTAACTTTTCTTACTTTAAAATTCCATACTAAACAGATATTCTCCAAGGAATACCGAGCATATTCATTTTACTATTTTTTTTTTTTTTAGTAATTTCATAAGAAAAAAGAAGGACCATTTTTAAGCTTAAAAAACATGATAATGACACTACGAAATAGACATAGGCATGGACCAAATGCATTTTTTCTTTCTAAAGGCTGTTACAGCCAGTCAAATGGGATAAGTCTACAGAGATAAATTTTAAAGTTCATATAGAACATAGTCATAAAATGGTCTCCTCCAAGTCAATATTCTAAATAGGATGGAAAACATCCTGTGACATGATTTCTGTATCCCAGAAAATAACTCCCATCTCTAGCTTTTCTGTAAATATTGACATCCCCATTGGTTCAGGTCTTCCATTACATTAGACCAATGGTTCTCAATGGGGCGATTTGTGTCCCCAGGGGACTTTGGGCATAGTCTGGGACATTTTGGTTGTTACAGCTTAAGGAGGACATGCTACTGGAATCTACGGAGTAGGTCAGACATGCTGCTGAGCCTCCCACAATGAAGAAGACTGTCCCCTAAAACAAACAATTATTTAACCCAACACGCAAATAATGCCATGACTGGGAAACTCTGCACTAGCTTCTTAGTATTGAGCCATCTTCCAGGTCTGTTCTATGGGATGACTAGGAGAAATAAGTCTTCAGCTGAGCTTTAAAAGGAGAGGATGATTGGGATAAATGAAGGACCTTTCAGGAGAGAATTCCAATGGAATTTGAAGGGAGTCCATAAGCAGGCACATGTGCATGAAATGTCGAGTGACAATGTTCAAGCCAGTCCATGTTAAAAGGAGAACCCGTCCTGGAGTATAATTAGACATGAGGCAGTGAAGCTGGATTTGGGAAGACCTTAAATGTGTCACATTAAGGAATTGAGCTTTATCCTTTTATTTGATAGGGGAAAACTGACAACTTCAGAACAGGAAATGAATATATATTTTACCCACTTTTGAAATGTAGGTGCTCTGAACTAGTGCCAGCAGTCTCACTGCGTCTAGCTCAGATTAGAGATGAAAAGTCAGGAGATCACTCACTAGATTCTCATAAATAACCAAATACATCAACGCAATTTATAGTGGTGATGGTCAGAATTGAAAGAAAGGAACAAGAGAAAAGAAGACATCACAAAAAAATGAAAGATTTGGCTATTCCTCAGGGAGTTTGGTGATGGCAAATAAAGGAATTCAGAGGTGAGAAGCTGAGACTCTGAGAACCAGGATTGTATTGAAGCTGAAGTTCTGGGCTGGATGTGGATCCACAGCCAGACATATGATGAAGGGCAAAGAAGAGCACCTGAATCAAATCCAGAGGAATGCATTATCGCATCGGATCCTAGCTAAATAAAAAGTATAAATTATTTCCCCAACACTGTCTCCACATTCTTACTTCTGAACCTTTCTCCCATTAGATTTCTAGCCGTAATATTCTCTCTACTTTGCAACCAGGGCCCACCCTTGAAGCCCAGCTAGAGACCCCTCTTCCTTACTGGTATTCTCCCATGTACTGCAGAGCAAGGATACAGAAGATTGTCTGATACTCCATCTAGAACAGTACAAATCAACATGAACCTAAGGAGACATGAATATTTACAGATTAGAGATACAGCCTAGAACACAGGCAGGTCTGGGTCAGAAATCTAGGCAAATGGTTCAATTCTTTAAAAAAAAAAAAAATGGCTAGGTACCAAAGATAAATAGCCAGGAAATTCTCAAGGGGTAAGATATGAAGTAGCGTTTAGGAAGGAAGGAAAAAATTTGAAGAGAAGGATGGACAAAAATCCAGTATGAGAGTTCGTTTTGTTGAAGAACAGGAGCTTCAGAGTTGGATGGGCCAGACTCAAATGGTCCACCTGCTATGAGATCATCAGCACTTCACTGAACTTTCCTGAGCCTGTTTGCTGAGTCATAAATGGAGAGAATGATGTCCACTTTACAGGAATCTTGTGATTAAATGAAACTAAATGATGGGGCACCTGGGTGGCTTGGTCATTTAAGCATCTGCCTTCAGCTCAGGTCATGATCCCAGGGTCGTGGGATCAAGGCCCCCTGCATTGGGTTTCCTGCTCGTGGGGAGGCTACTTCTCCCTCTGCCCCTCCTCCCTTCTTGTGTTCTCTCTTTCTCTCTCTCTCAAATAAATTTTTAGAAATATGTAGATAAATAAGTAAAATAAAATTACATGTATGCAATAGGAAAGATGATTTGGGGGTGCCTGGGTGGCTCAGTGGGTTAAGCCTCTGCCTTCAGCTCAGGTCATGATCTCAGGGTCCTGGGATTGAGCCCCGCATCAGGCTCTCTGCTCAGCATGGAGCCTGCTTCTCCCCCCTCCTCTCTGCCTGCCTCTCTGCCTGCTTGTGATCTCTGTCTGTCAAATAAATAAATAAAATCTTTAAAAAATATATTAAGAAAGATGTTTTGAATTTATGAAGATGTTTTTCTCTTTAGTCTTTCATTACATGACCTTTGTCTTAGTCCACTGCTTCTTTTAAGTCCCCACTTACCACCTGATTCTGTTAAAATGCAAGTTCTGGTTCGGTAGAACTGGGTGGGGCCTAGCCTAGGCTAGTGTCTACACTCCTGACAAGCTTTGCTGGTGTTGCTAATGCCAATGTGTGGACCACGCTTTTAGTGGCAAGACCCAAGTGTGCTGAAGGCATTTAACTGATTAGGATTTGTTACAGATAAGGATTTGTGAGAAAAAGCAAAAGAAAGACAGAGATAATATTCAACTTCTGATGTTTAGAAGTAGGATTCTGCTGCAATAAGAAGTAGACCTGTGAGCAGGTTCAGGGCTAGACCTCCACATTTTATGTAAACGATGTCTACCTTAGAAGAAGAAGGGGAGAAAGATAATTCCGGTCTAGCCACAAAGGACTGTGGGAAGAGGAAGCTACCAGGAAGTAGCAGAACAAGTGTGGAGACGTGTCTACACCACTCCTCTTCCCTGAGAGTGCAGAGGTACATCAGATAAATAAAGGTAATCCTGAGGGAAAGATTTCGCTTTCTCTAGCTGCTCTGAGTTTCCATGTTGGTTTGGTAGGTTTCCATTAGAGCTGAGATTCTGACTTGGAAGTATTCAGACAGCTATTCACAACCATGACAGTGGTTGTGGACCCCCTGAGTGGACCTCCTGAGCTGGGGCCAAATGAGGGTAACAGATAGATCTCAAAGGAGTTCTTCTATCCACTCTAGTGTAGGGGAAGCTAAGTTGGCCAGGGAACAGGACCACAGCCTGCCCAGGGCAAGAGGGAGCAGCCACTTCAGCCATCTTTGTCAGAAGAGCAAGCAGAACCCAGGACAAGGGTCATTGGTCTAGGGACCAGAAAAAGGATGTCATCCCTTCCGTGTTGCCTGGTTCTTCCATGTTGCCCTAGGGTGTGGAAAGCCACCCACTCCCTGCATATCCCCAAACATTTTAGAAAAAAAGCAGTGAGGAGGGAGGCTTTCTGAGAAACTGAGTGTTTTTATCCAATATAGATTCAATGCTACCTAAGGGAGCAATTTAATTTATGGGATTGGTTTAAGCTTGGGATTGGATTGGATAGTTAAATAATTTTCCCCAGTGTGTTGAGGCTTAAGAAGAAGGCCAAATTTCTTAGAGACAAAATAAAGATATTACATTTTTCTCTACACATCCAAGCTTATACAGTGAGTTAAACTTGCAACCACAGGACGAATATATAAAGTGCTTAGCAACATGCCAGCTATGTAGAAAGTAATCGATAAACAGTAACTAGGTTAAACAGGTTAAGTAAGGACTACAAAAAAGCCACTGGATCTGGCAATTAAGAGAACATTGTTCACTTTGGGGAGGGCAGTTTCAGCAGAGTGATAGGGATAGAAACTCACCATGGAAATTATGCATCCTACCATGATGGCATCATCCAGTGAGATTCCACAACTCAACTCAGCTCTCATATTTATACAGAGGCAGGGAGATGAGTGAAGAGGGTAGAGTTGAAGTCCAACCCTCCCAGGTCAAGGTTCAGTGTTCTCATCCATGGAGTGGAAGTAACCCTTAAGAAAGTTTTTTTTTTTTTATTTCTGGGAATTGGCTCCAAAAAAATTCTTTTGATCAGCCTGGGTTTTTTGCTAAGTGTGAGATGGCAGTTGAATATGAAAAAATATATATTCCAAAGCTGTAGCCAAGAATCTTTCATTTGAAAACAATCCTGAACAAATTAGTTCACTCTACACACCTCCAAATTGTGGTTTTTAAGATAAGGCTTGTGCCATCTCAGAGCCTGGAGAGGACTCTTGATTATCTTAAAGCACCTCACCTGTCTTATCTTAGCTGAGGGCTGCTGTTCTCTCCTGATCCCAGATGCAGAATTTTCCTAATGACCAGTGCATAGTTCTGCTTATTCTCCCTGAGCAATGAAATCATTCACTCATCAGTGGAGTAGTTGGTCTTAGAGACATTGTGAAACAGGGAGGCTGGTCCTGACCATCCCCACTTTTCTCTCTGGGATCACACAGCCTAATTTTGCCATCTTTTCCATCTCACCAATACACAGAACCCCTGGTCCATTTTCTGGTTGCCCAGATGTCTGCTCTCCCAAACACTCTTCCACACGTGCTCCCCTTCCCTGGGGCAGGCTGTGCCCCAGGTCTGCCCTTCACTCCCTCCTGTTCGTCGCCCTCCACCTCCTATCAACGTTTGTTAGTTCTTTGTTCCGTGATCTCAGGCCCCAGTTCCTCCAAGGGACAAAGGTGATAATTCTCTTCAGATGACCTGGCATCATCTTTGTTACCTTGTAAAAACACTTCATGTCACATGAAAAGATGCACAACATCGGGCACCTGGGTGGCTCAGTTGGTTGGGCAACTGCCTTCAGCTCAGGTCATGGTCCCGGACTTCCAGGATGGAGTACCGCATCAGGCTCCCAGCTCCTTGGGGAGTCTGCTTCTCCCTCTGACCTTCTCCTCTCTCATGCTCTCTCTCACTCATTCTCCCTCAAATAAATAAATAAAATCTTAAAAAAAAAAAAAGATGCACAACGTCATTCATCATTAAGGAAACGCAAATCAAAACTTCAATGAGATACTACCTCCCATCTACTAAGAGAGCAACATAAAAAAATGTGGAAAACAACAAGAATAGCAAGTGTTAGTGAGGATGTGGAGAAATAGGAAGCTTTGCACATTGCTGCTGGGAGGGTAACATGGTGCTGCTGCTGTGGGCAAAAATCTGGCAGGTCCTCAACAAGTTGAACAGAGTTCAACATGACCCAGAAATTCCACTCCTAGGTATATGCCCAAAGGGATTGAAAACAAATGCTCAAACAATACTTGTACATGAATATTGATAACAGCTCTATTTACAATAGCCCAAAGAGAGAAAGACCTCGATGTTCACGGACAGATGGATGGACAAATTGTTATATACACACAATGGAATATTACTCAGCCATAAAAAGGAATGAAGTACTGATCTAGGCTAAAACAACATGAATGAACTTTGCAAACATTGTGCTAAGCCAAAGAAGCCAGACACAAAAGGTCACATCATGTTTTATTTCATTGATATGAATATTTGGAACAGGTAAATCCAGAGAGAAAGAGGCTTGGAGGTTGCATAGGGCTAGGACAAGGAGGGGAGAGAGATGGCTAATGAGCGTGTGGTTTTATGTTAGAGGCATGAAAATGTTTGGGGATTTTATAGAGATAGTGGTTGCTCAATATTGTGTATGTATTAAATGTCACGGGATTTTTCACTTTAAGATGGGTGTATGTGGGTGCCTGCGTGGCTCTCTCAGTTAAGGTCTGCCTTTGGCTCAGGTTGTGATCACAGGATCCCAGGATCCAGTCCTACATCAAGCTCCCTGCTCAGGGGAGAGCCTGCTTCTCCCTCTCCTTCAGCTGCTCGCCCTGCTTGTTCTCCCTCTCACTATATCTCTCCCTCTCTCAAATAAATAAAATTTAAAAAAAAAAATTTTTTTTAATGCTCATCTGCTTAAGACCAGTAAAAGGCAACTTGGAGTGAGAATACATGACCTCTAACTTCTTGAGAACAAAGGTAGTATTTCATGAAAATGTAAATCCCTATAGAGGCCAGCCACGTGCTGGGTATATAGACATTGGAGTACCTGTAGAATAACTGAATGGACAAATGCCTTCCCAGCACCATATAAAGTATTATGTTATTTTATACTTTATACTACCAGCCCTTCCCCTGTCACCAAGGCCAGCCACCAGTCCTACCTCTGACCTGCAGATGATTCTGTCTAGGAGTTGCAAAGCATCTATGGGCTAGAAACTCCTTTCCTATATCCCCATACTTCAAGACTTAGGAATCTGTGCCATTCTTTTTCCCCAACTTAAAATTGTACATTTTGCTATCCTGGTTAGAGAGATGACACTGACTGAAAATATCTTGCCTCAAGAGTGGGTGATGTCAGCATCTCATTATCAAAATTTTTCTCCCTGCAAAGCTTTCACATACTTCCAAAGAATGTTCCAGTTTAGCGGTAAACCCCTTAAAATGCAGGGTTGTAACTAATTATAAAGGAGGAATAACTGCTGTAACACCAGGGGCCAGCCCATATAAACTATGATACAGAGTTGAATTTCCTGAAACAAGCTGAATCTTACTTCCAGGCCCTGATTCTGTTCTGAATTTATTGTGTCCCTCATTCAGTATCCCAAGCCCTGAAGTCTCATGCATGATACTTACTTCCTTTACTGCGTAACCTAACTAGAGGTGAGATGACTTTAAGACACCTTTTGAGTTTTATTACCTTTATAGTAATTGTAATTTATATAGTACAATTATATAGTAATTGTAATTGTATAGTAATTGACCATCTCCCTCCAGCCCAATACAGGATGAAAGGTTCCAAAGGAGATTTTTCTTTTTGTTTCAAGATGAGCCATGTTCAAAATTTCAATTCGTTTATCAATAGCAACTCACATGACTCAGTTTCCCAGAGCCAGATAGGCTGTTGGGACAAGAGCTTTGGTGAGAAATAGAACCAAGAACCAATGTAACCGTGCTCTTGGAAGTCACGGCTTACACTTGTCCTTGAGAATATGGGCATCCAGGTCAACCAAGGTTGTAGCTCTTAAAGTAAAAATGCAGATGGGATTTTTTCTGTTTATTAAGAAATTTCACATATCTTATTTAATTCGAACTTTCCAAATACCAGCAAGATGAGTGGGACAGGTACTGTTACCTCTATTTTAAAAATGCAAAAACTGGGGCACCTGGGTGGCTCAGTCATTAAACATCTACGTTCAGCTTAGGTCATGATCCTGGGGTCCTGGGATCAAGCCCTGCATTGGGCTCCCAGCTCAGTGGGAAGCTTCCTTCTCCCTCTCTCACTCCCCCTGCTTGCATTCCCTCTCTCTCTCTCTCTGTGTCAAATAAATAAATAAAATCTTTTTTTTTTTTTAAGAAAAATGCAAAAACTGAGATTTACGTTTTAGGAATTGGCTTAAGATAACATACTTAGCAAAAAGATAGACCATGCTTGAATCTGGTCTATTAAAAGCCAGAACTCTGTCCTCTCACTTTTGTGCTAATGCTTCTCATCCCGTCCCCCCAAAACATCCGTAAGCCTCGAAAATAATTGGAAAATTTTTGCTGAAGCCACCCAGCCTCCATTGCTTCTTTTTGCCCAGCAGGGAGAGTTACTCTGCCCTCAGTTCCCACTGTAGCCCCCCCCACAGGCTTTGCATACAATTGGCAACATTAAGGAAAGGGGGGGCGAGAAACTAAGTTCCTTTTTCAAATTATCCACCTTTCTTCAATGAAGCTGCTGTTTACTGGAGGCTTCAGCAAAGAGCAGTGGAATTCCTATCCTATTCCTGACGTGACTTTTCATTTCCTGCTAGTCTCCAAGCAGGAAGCTCCTGGATTTCTTTCTTCCTAGTCCGTAGTGCATAGACTCGCCATATGGGGCTTTAGGCTAGCAACGTGCAGCGCAAGGTCCAGCAGCAAAGACAGGTGTAGTGGTCCAGACAGGAGGCACATGGCAGGGGCAGGAACAAGATAGGCTCCCAAAGGACTGCTGGGGAGAAAGGAGAAGCGCAGGACGAGAGGGGTTGCCTTTTAAGGACCACTTCCTGCACACGGTGCCCTGACCTTTACAAACTTTACAAAAAAGATTTTGGTGTTGGTGTTTTCCAAGGTATAGGTACCTCTGATTGTACCGATTGTTTTTAAAGTACATGCACACAGTTTTTCTTTACTCTAAGAATGACGGATTTTTCGTTTTCTCCCATGTGTGGCTTTTAAGTTACTACTACATAAAGTAGTAACACGGGGGTTTTTTATATTTATTTTTCTTTCACTCAACCTATGGAGACTCTTAAATAATGGCAAAAATCACAAAGGCGGTGCATGAATGCCTCAGATTTCGGAAATCCAGCCTTATCTCTTTTGATCTCGAAATGACCCAGCGGGACGAAGGAGGAGTTAGACCCAGGTTACAGAAGAAGAGACTGATTTTCCAAGAGGTTAAGTAGCGCTTCCATGGCAAGCGAGTACCGATATGGTAGGAATTTAATCTCCAGTCTGTCTGGCCCTGTACAGGAGACCCCACCGCCCAGAACCTGCCCCCACCACCTTCCTGACAGAGGTGACCACTTCTATGGCAGTCACCACACACAGATTCACCACACAGCTTCGGAGTCAGGGTCCACCCCACCGCCAGTCTCATGGCCAAGGACAAGCCACTTCTCTCCCCTACACCTCACACAAACGGGGATGATAACAAAACCTGATGAGGATTTGTGGCTAAAAGCTGGTAGAATGCCTGGTGCCAACATAGTGCTCCATAAACACGAGTTACCATTGATATTGTTACCAATGAGAATAAGACCCTTCCAGGCTTTTAGACTGAGGCTGTTGTCAGGCCAGGCTTGGGAAAAGAGCTGGGTTGAGGCTCCAACATGGCGGAGGGCCTCAGAGACAACAGGTGGGAACCCCCGGGGAAAAGCGGGATCTGACCAGGAGAACTGAGGCACTCGCTATGCAAAGGCAGGCCTGTGTGGCCAGGGCTCTGGAGCCAGTCTGCCTGACACAAACAACTTCTCTGTGCCTCAGTCTCCTCATTTATGGAACGGAAGGATTAACAATAGTCATCTCATAGATTACATATCTTAACTTGAAGTTCATATTGGTATGCGCTAAGAGTTATGAAAGTATTAGCTAGTTTTACTGGATCCCCTTTTCTCTCAGAAAAAGCAGACAGTTGTGGCAGTGATGTCTGCTCAGAAATCCCTGGTGCTGGACCAAGATTTCAGAGCCCCAAGACCCCCTTGGTATCCGTCGTAGGTGTAGCTCACCCTGGTCAGCCTCGAACACACTTCCCTGAGAAGGACCAGCAGCCGTGGGGCTCACTTAGAGGCCACATGACAAAGGACTCTGCACCCAATGTCATGTCCAGTGGGACATTTCTAACCTCTTTGGTTCCCTCCCTTTTTCAGGAGACCCATATTTTTAAAAACATTTGACTCCAAATATTTCTTAATATCTCCAAGTCTCTCTCTCTCTCTCTTATTATGCAGCTGATCTCCATCCAGAGATACTTAAGAATGCTCAATTATGAGGAACAATGAACACAAAGAAAATCAATAGACCTTGTGCAGTCCTGCCAGCAACCCTAAACAGGAAGTAAAAAAGGGATCAAAGACACTCACAGGACAGGTAACTTTATTTAGGATAGTCTTGATCCCTAGAGAGAACTGGGAGATTAATCTTTTCTAAACATCATGAGCAGTTCTCCTAGTTGGTAGGCAGAGAAGTGACAGCAGAAGAAATCAAGGAGCCATTGGGGTGAGGACTGAGGGCAGTGGGAGAATTAGGCTGCCCACCAAGGAGATGACAGAGGACCCCCACACCATGGCTCAGTGTCTCCTGGGCGCTCCCAGTCCTCCACTTTGAACTAGTGCATAAATGATCTCGGGTCCCTAGGGAAAACACTGCTGCCCATTCTGCACCGCCCTGGGCAAGGGTAAAGAGTGGGGTTTCCAGGTAGCTGTCAGGGGGCTGGGGTGGGAGCACAAGGCCCGCAGTGGGCCCTGATGCAGTCTCTGGCAGCGTGACGAGCCCCTGGGCAGGTGAGTCAGCTGCCCCTGCCTCCCATTCAGAGGCACAGAGCCATGATTTTTCAGACTGCTGTCATTGGCCTGGGCCTTGGGACCCATAGTTAGTGAACTGTGAGCACCGGTCTGGCTTCGTCATACCCCACAAAAACCTGCACTGAAACCAAACACCACCTCTTAGAAAACAAATTGCTTTTAAAAATTCATTGGCTTAGTGGTGGGTGTAGAGTCCCCATAGAACATACGGAGGACATCTAGAGGAGAGAGAGAAAAGTCCTGGCAAGCTGCATTGCAGAGAACAGAGGAGCTGGAATAAACACGTCCCAAGGAGAGAGAATTGAGTTCTGAAACTAACTGGTTGATCTGTGAAACTACAGGACACCCTGATACCCTTTGGGTCTTTTTTTCTCTCCACTGATTCTTGTCCCCAAGAATTAACCCCAAGGTTAGCTTCTTCACGGTAGACAGACCCGTGGCTTTATTAAACATTAAAACTAGGCTGGATGGTGTCCCTTACCTGCTTTAAATCTTTCTGTACTCTCGGGTCAGAGTGCAAAGTTCTCAGCACCAGGCCTGATCAGCCCCCACCTGCCAGCCTTGTCTCCAAATATGCTCCTCTTGCCCAGGATTTCATATCCAACCACACTGGTCTTCTGTCACAGAATGTTCTGCCCCAGAACCTTTGCCCCTACCACTCTCTCCAGCTGGCATGCTTCCTCACATTTGCCAGGTTCATTCCTTTTCATTCTCTAAGGTTCAGCCCTCCTACGAGGCTCATCAAGCCCTCCTGTTTTTCATCCCTGTCGCTTCCTATAGGCTCCTTTCCTGGCTGGGACCAGTTTGGGCGTAATTATCAGTGTCAGTGTCTGTTTAATATCTACCTTCCTCCAGGGACTTACAAGTTCTGTGAGGGCAGAGACCAGAACTACCTAACGCCTAGCACAGGGTAAGTACTCAGTAAGTATTTCTGAGGAAATAAGTAATTAAAGGAATGAGTAGATTGGTCAATCCATCAAAAGCACTTGCAGGACTTGCTTAAGGTTTTACAGCTGAAATCCAAACTCAAGCCTGTCTCAGTCAAAGCTCATGCTCTAAAGAACCAAATTGTTACTTACTGGTTTGAAAAGTCTTTGAAGGCAAAAATGAACTATTGGGACTTCATCAAGATAAAAAAAACTTTTGGGACACCTGAGTGGCTCAGTCAGTTATTAAGTGTCTGCCGTTGGCTCAGGTCATGATCCCAGGGTTCTGGGATCAAGCACCACATAGGGCTCCCTGCTCAGCAGGAAGCCTGCTTCTCCCTCTCTCTCTGCCCCACCCCCTGCTCGTGCTCTCTCTCTTTCTCTCTCTCTGCCTCTCTTTCCCTGTCACTTTCTCAAATAAATAAATAAAATCTTCAAAAAATGATAAAAAGCTTTTGCCCAGCAAAGGAAAGAGTTGATAAAATCAAAAGACAGCAGAGAGAATGGGAGAAGATATTCACAAATGACATACCAGAAAAGGGCTAATATCTAAAATCTATAAAGAACTTATTAAACTCAACACCCAAAGAACAAATAATCCAATCAAGAAATGGGCAGAACACATGAACAGATACTTCTCCAAAGAAGACATACAAATGGCTAATAGACACATGAAAAAATGCTCAACATCACCTGGCATCAGGGAAATACAAATCAAAACCACAATGAGATACCACCTCACACCAGTCAGAATGGCTAAAATCAACAAGTCAGGACACAACAGATGTTGGTGAGGATGCAGAGAAAGGGGAGCCCTCCTACACTGTTGGTGGGAATGCAAGCTGATGCAGCCACTCTGAAAACAGGATGGAGGTTACTCAAAAAGTTGAAAACAGAGTTACCCTACAACTCAGCAATTGTACTACAAGCGATTTACACCAAAGATACAAATGTAGTGATCCAACGGGGCACATGTACCCCAATATTTATAGCAGCAGTGTCCACAACAGCCAAACTATGGATGAGCCTAGATGTCCATCAACAGAAGAATGGGTAAAGAAGATGTGGTATATATATAATGGAATATTACTCAGCTATCAAAAAAGAAATCATGCCATTTGCAATAATGTAGATGAAACTAGAGGGTATTATGTTAGGTGAAATAAGTCAATCAGAGAAAGACAATTATCATATGATCTCATTCATATGTGGAATTTAAGAAACAAAACAGGTTTATAGGGGAAGAGAGGAAAAAATAAAAGACGACAAAATCAGAGAAGGAGACAAAGCACAATAGACTCTTAATCATAGGAAGAAAACTGAGGTTTTCTGGAGGGGAGGAAGTGGAGGGATGGGGTAAGTGGGTGATAGACATTAAGGAGGGCATGTGATGTGATGAGCACTGGGTGTTATGTAAGATTGATGAATCACTGACCTCTACCTCTGAAACCAATAATACATTATATGTTAATTAATTGAAATTAAATTTTAAAATATCCCCTAAAGATAAAATAAAAGTCTGAATTTATGTCTTCATGTTTAAAGATTCTTCAAACAGGAAAAAAAATTCTATCTATATGGTTAATAGAAAGTGTCAAGTGGCCAAGGGTCCAGGGTTATAAGAGGCTAGAGGTCTGGGTGGCCTGCTGAGATGACAGAGAAGAGTCAAGAAGCATCAATGGGCATCACTCGGGCATCACTTATAGAGGATGTGGCCTGACCCTGAGTGATTGCTCTAGAGGCAAGAATCTAAGCCCAGGTCAGTCCAGGAAGAGGCCGGGGGTGGCTCTGATCAAGACAGGAGTGTCTTGGTCCCAGATGTCCAGTCAGCCCAGTCCATGTCTAAAGTAGGAAAAGGACTCTCTTCTTCAAGACATCCCAGTTACCTGTTGAAAACTTACCCTGCAGGACCCCTGGATCCCTCTCATGTGTAGGGCATCCCCCAGAGTCTTGCAAAGCAAGGTGCTCACCATTACAAGCAACAACCCCAGTGGACTAGAGACTCATTTAGTCTGTTATTGACTAAAATCATGAGAAAACTTGAGACTTGCCTCGCAGTTCTCCTTTGTGACAAAAAAAAAAAAAAAAACCCCACCATGTTCATAAGGACCCAGACAAAACTTGATGAAGAGCTCCTTTTACACCTTTTTGAGGCACTCCCCACCCTGCATGCCTCTTCTACCCTGCTGCTGTCCCCCTAGCAGCTCATGGCACAAAACCTCAGGTTGGTTTTTCCTTCTGTTCCTTAAATGTTTGCTGTGCCTCAGTCTTTCTTGTCACTGAGTAGGATAGATGGACAAAGAAAAATCTGCAGGCTCACAGAGCCATGTGGGCTGCTGGAAGCTGGCTGGGTGATCTAGGTGTCTGGGATCCCCAAGGGAGAGCTGGAAGCCATTCCCCTAAGGCCATCCCTTCATCTGGGCCTTCTCTCTTGAGTGATTTCTGTTCCACAGAAGTTCTGACCTCTTCCCAGGATAAAAATCAGAATAAACTGACCTTGTTTGCTTTAGGCCATGTGGATTCTTCCAACTCCTCCATGGGGACAGTGGTTGCTAGACAAGGGAGCCAGTCCAGGCTACAGCAGGTCAGGCACATGGCTTTTGGCATGTGGCTTGCTGGTCTTCAAAGCAGACCCCCTAGGATGAGACAGGCAAGCACAGAGGGGGCAGGGAAGGTGTGGCCTCCTCCTGGCTCTCGGCTTTTAGCCACATGGCCCAGAAGCACCTTCCTCATAGCCACCCTGGGTTGAGACTCACTGGAGAAAAGGAAGGAAGAGCCACAGGCTCAGTAGCAGGTCCCTCTGTGCCATTTCACAGAAGGCAAAAAAAAACAAACAAAACAAAACACCCAACCAAGCTGCCACCAAACAGATATGAGCCATCTGACCTCTGTGGAGGGAGTCAGCCTGTCAGCTGTCATCATCCACAGGGGGCTCACAGTAGGCCCACAACTGCTTGGGTGTTGGGAAAAGGACAGACAAAACATGGCCTATTTTTTGAGGACAGTCAGCTGTCTTCCTGTTCAACTCCCAGAATTTTCATTCACACAGAAATGCTGTTCAAGAGTCATTGTACTCCAAGATGGAGAGGAATAGGAGACCTAAATATCATGGAGTTGCAGGAGTACAGCTAGATAGTTATCAAACCATCCTGAACACCTACAAACTCAACAGGAGATCGAAGAGAAGAACAACAGCAATTCTAGGAACAACAAAATGACCACTTTCTGGAAGGTAGGATGTGCGGAGAAGTGAATCCGAGGTGATATATAGGAAGATAGACCAAGGTGGGAAAGGGAGGATAGGCGGCTCCCAGCAAGTAGTAGAGCAGCAGAGCACAAAATCAGAACTTTCAGAAGTCTGCTCCTCTGAGGGACATTGCTCCAGAGGCTAAGTGGGGAGTGGAGCCCTTGCAGGGACAGTGTAGTCTCAGGATGCACAGGGTCACAGAAACACCAGGGGCATCTGAGTGTGGCAGAGCTCCCAGGTATCAGAGTGGGAGCTACAGAGATGGAGCCGAGGAGTGTGCTCTCAGTTTGGGGTTACCTTATACCATGATCCAAGGCACTGTCAGGTCACTGTTCTTCGAACAGGGACCCCACAAGTGGCAGATCCAAGGAGACCTCCTCCTACCTCCTCCAGGAGGAGCAGTGTGGGAGCACGCAGCAGGAATCTGCTGGGTTTGGAGACTCCAAACAGGGCCAAGTGTCAGAGATAGAAATGGTCAATCACAGACCAGATGAGCTCAGAGACCCGTCAGAGACCAGGGAGATGGGAGAGAGTGACTGCTTACCTCTGAAGGTGCACTGAGAAGTGGGGCCCTGAGCTCTTGGCTTCTATGGGGCCAGAGATTGGGTGGCCGCCATTTTCATTCCCATCCTCCAAAGCAATACAGAAAGCATTCAGGGAACAAAAGCTACTGAGAGCGAACCCAAGCAGATTATTTAGCCTGACCCCTGGCGAGGGCAGTGCAATTCCACCTCGGACAAAGACATTTGAGAATCACAGCAACAGGCCCCTCCCCCGGAAGATTAGCAAGAACATCCGACCAAGATGAAGTTCACTGATCAATGAGAATTGTGAAACTCCAGAGCTAGGGGAAAGCAACACATGGAATTCAATGCTTTTTTCCCATGATCCTTTAGTCTTTCAAAGTTAAATTTTTTTAATTTTATTTTTTCCTTATTCTATTTTAAAATTTTTCCTCTTTCCTATTTTAACCTTTTTAAATTATTTTATCTTATCAATACCTTTTTTAAAAGTCTTTTAATTTTCAGTGTTATAGTCATATTCCATCCATTGTATTTAACCTTATTTTTTGTACACATATAGGTTTTTCTTTCTTTAAAATTTTGGGATATAGTTTCTTCTAACAGATCAAAATATACCCTAAATCTAGTGCATGGCTTTGTTCTAGTCTCCAGCCTGATCACATTCTTTCCTTTTTTTATTTTTCAACCAACTTCTTAACATTTTATTTTTTAGAATCTTTTTAATTTTCATTTTTACACATATTCCATCCCTTCATTGCATTTACCCAGATATATATGTATATATATATATATATATATATATATATATATATATATATATTTTTTTTTTCCTTCTTAAAAATTTTAGGAGGCATTTTCTTCTAACAGAACAAAATACATCCCAAATCAAATGTGTGCCTCTGTTCTATTTACCATTGTATATAGAGAGAGAGAGTTTTTTTTTTTCATCCTTTTTTTCCCCTCCTATCTTCTCCCCCATTTTGGGTCTCTTCTGATTTGGTTAGTGTTTATTTTTCTGGGGTCATTGCTACACTTTTAGTATTTTGTTCTCTCATTCATCTATTCTTATCTGGATAAAATTACAAAACAGAAAAACTCACCTCAAGAAAAAGAACAAGAGGCAGTACTGATGGCTAGGGACTTAATCAATATGGACATAAGTAAGATGTCAGAACTAGAATTCAGAATGACGATTATCAAAGTGCTAGCTGGGCTTCAAAAAAGCATGGAAGATACTAGAGAATCCCTTTCTGGAGAAATAAAAGAACGAAAATCTAACCAAGTTGAAATTTAAAAAGTTATTAATGAGGTGCAATCAAAAACGGAGGCTAGAATAAATGAGGCAGAAGAAGGAATTAGTGGTATAGAAGAGCAAATGATGGAGAATAAAGAAACTGAGAAAAAGAGAGATAAACAACTACTGGACCATTAGGGGAGAATTCAAGAAATAAAGTGATACCATAAAATGAAACAATATTAGAATACTTGGAATTCCAGAAGAAGAAAGAGAGAAGGGGGCAGAAGGTATATTGAAACAAATTATAGCAGAGAATTTCCCTAATTTGGCAAAGGGAACAAACATCGAAATCCAGGAGGCAAGGAGAAACTCCCTCAAAATCAATATAAACAGGTCCACACCCCGTCATCTAATAGTAAAACTTACAAGTCTCAGTGACAAAGACATAATCCTGAAAGCAGCTCAGGATAAGAGGTCTGTAACATACATCGGTAGAAATAAAAAATTGGCAGCAGACCTATCCACAGAGACCTGGCAAACCAGAAATGGCTGGCATGATATATTCAGAGCACTAAATGAGACAAATATGCAGCCAAGAATACTATATCCAGCTAGGGTGCCATTGAAAATAGGAGAGAAAAAAAGCTTCCAGGACAAATAAAAACTAAAAGAATTTGCAAACACCATACCAGCCCTACAGGAAATATTGAAAGGGGTCCTCTAAGTAAAGAGAGAGCGTGAAAGTAACATAGACTATAAAGGAACAGAGACAATATACAGTAACAGTCACCTTATAGGCAATACAATGGCACTAAATTCATATCTTCCAATAGTTACCCTGAATATAAATGGGCTAAATGCCCCAATCAAAAGACACAGGGTATCAGAATGGATAAAAAAACAAGACCCATAGATGTGCTGTCTGCGAGAAACTCATTTTAGACCCCAAGAAACCTCCAGATTTAAAGTGAGGGCGTGGAAAACAATTTACCAGGCTAATGGACATCAAAAGAAAGCTGGGGTGGCAATCCTTATATCAGATAAATTGGATTTTAACCCAAAGACTATAATAAGAGATGAGGAAGGACACTATATCACACTTAAAGTGTCTGTCCAACAAGAAGATCTAACAATTTTAAATACCTATGCCCCTAACATGGGAGCAGCCAATTAAGTAAACCAATTAATAACAAAATCAAAGAAACACAATGACAATAATACAATAATAGGGGACTTTAATACCTTCCTCACTGAAATGGACAGATCATCTAAGCAAAAGAAAAACAAGGAAATAAAGGCTTTAAATGACATACTGGACCAGATGGACATCACAGATATATTCAGAACATTCCATCCCAAAGCAACAGAATATGCATTCTTCTCTAGTGCACATGGAACATTCCCCAGAATAGATCACATCCTGGGTCGCAAATCAGGTCTCAACTGGTACCAAAATATTAGGAACATTCCCTGCATATTTTCAGACCACAGTGCTTTGAAACTAGAAGCCAACCACAAAAGGAAAGTTGGAAAGAACTCAAATACATGGAGGCTAAAGAACATCTTATTAAAGAATGAATGGGTCAACCAGGAAACTAAAGAAGAATTGAAAAAATTCATGAAAACAGATGATAATGAAAACACAATTGTTCAAAATCTGTTGGACACAGCAAAGGTGGTCCTGAGAGGAAAGTAAATAGTGTCCACTATCACCACTAGAAATCCTAGCCCACAAGCCTTTCTCAAGAAACAAGAATGGTCTCAAGTACACAACTTAACCCTACACCTTAAGGAGCTGGATAAAGAACAGCAAAGAAAGCCTAAGCCCAGCAGGAGAAGAGAAATAATAAAGATCAGAGCAGAAATCAATGAAATAGAAACCAAAAGAACATTAGAAAAAAATCAACAAAACCAGGAACTGGTTCTTTGAAAGAATTAAGGAGATTGATCACCCCCTGGCCAGACATATCAAAAAGAAAAGACCCTAAAGAGGAGTGATCACAACCAACACCAAAGAAATACAAACAATTATAAAAACATATTATGAGCAACTATACAACAGCAAATTTGACAATCTGGAAGAAATGGATGCATTCCTGGAGACATATAAATTACCAAAACTGAACCAGGAAGAACTAGAAAACCTGAACAGACCCATAACCAGTAAGGAGATTGAAGCGGTCATCAAAAAATCTCCCCAAAACAGAGCCCAGGACCAGATGGCTTCCCAGGGGAATTCTACCAAATATTTAAATAAGAATTAATACCTATTCTCCTGAAACTGTTCCAAAAAAATAGAAATGGAAGGAAAACTTCCAAACTCATTTTATGAGACCAGCATTACCTTGGTTCCAAAACCAGACAAAGACACCAACAAAAAGGAGAAATACAGACTAATATCATTGATGAACACAGATGCAAAAACTCTCACCAAAATACTAGCCAATAGGACCCAACAGTACATGACAGGATTATTCACAACAACCAAGTGGGATTTTTTTCCTGGGCTGCAAGGTTGATTCAGCATCCACAAATCAATCAACGTGATACAATACATTAATAAAAGAAAGAAAAAGAACCATATGATCCTCTCAATAGATGCTGAAAAACCATTTGTCCAAAAAAAAAAGCATTTGACAAAGTTCAGCATCCTTTCTTGATCAAAACTCTTCACAGTGTAGGGATAGACAGTACATACCTCAATATCATAAAAGCCATCTATGAAAAACCCACAGTGAATATCATTCTCAATGTGGAAAAAACTGAGAGCCTTTCCCCTAAGGTCAGGAACACTGCAGAGCTATCCACTATCACCACTAGAAATCCTAGCCTCAACAATCAGGCAACAGAAAGAAAGAAATAAAAAGCATCTGAATCAACAAAGAAGTCAAACTCTCACTCTTTGCAGATGATATGATACTTTACATGAAAAGCCCAAAAGACCCCACTCCAAAACTTCTAGAACTCATACAGGAATTCAGTAAAGTGTCACAGAAATCAGTTGCATTTCTATACACCAACAGCAAGACAGAAGAAAGAGAAATTAAGGAATCAATCCCATTTATAATTGCACCCCAAACCATAAGATACCTAAGAATAAACCTAACCAAAGAGGCAAAGAAACTGTACTCAGGAAACTATAAAGTACTCATGAAAGAAATTGAGGAAGACACAAAGAAATGGAAAAACATTCCATGCTCATGGGTTGGAAGAACAAATATTGTGAAAATGTCTATGCTACGTAAAGCAACCTAAACATTTATCGAAATCCCTATCAAAATACCATCAAAAATTTCTTTTTCAAAGAAATGGAACAAATAAACCTAAAATGTATATGGAACCAGAAAGACCCCAAATAGCCAGAGGAATGTTAAAAAAGAAAACCAATATTGACGGCATCACAATTCCAGACTTCAAACTCTATTACAAAGCTGCCATCATCAAGACAGTATGGTACTGGAACAAAAGCAGACACATAGATCAATGGAACAAAACAGAGAGCCCAGAAATGGACCCTCAACTCTATGGTCAATGAATCTTTGACAAAGCAGGAAAGAATGTCCAATGGAAAAAAGACAGTCTCTTCAACAAATGGTGTTGGGAAAATTGGACAGCCACATGCAGAAGAATGAAACTAGACCATTTCCTTACACCACACACAAAAATGGACTCAAAATGGATGAAGACCTCAATGTGAGACAAGAATCCATCAAATCCTTGAGGAGAATACAGGCAGCAACCTCTTCAACCTCAGCCACAGAAACTTCTTCCTAGAAACATCGCCAAAAGGCAAGGGAAGCAAGGGCAAAAATGAAGCACTGGGACTTCACCAAGATCAAAAGTTTTCACACAGCAAAGGAAATAGTCAACAAAACCAAAACCAAAAGACAACCGGGAGAATGTGTTTGCAAAAGATATATCAGATAAAGGGCTAATATCTAAAATCTATAAAGAATTTATCAAACTCAAGATCCAAAGAACAAATAATCCAATCAAGAAATGGGCAAAAGACATGAACAGACACTTCTGCAAAGAAGACATCCAATGGCCAACAGACACATTAAAAAAGTGTTTAACATCATCATCATCAGGGAAATACAAATACAAATCAAAACCACAATGAGATACCACCTCACACCAGTCAGAATGGCTAAAATTAACAAGTCAGGAAATGACAGATGTTGGTGAGAATGTGGAGGAAGGGGAGCCCTCCTACACTGTTGGTGGTAATGCAAGCTGGTGCAGCCACTCTGGGAAACAGTATGGAGGTGCCTTAAAAAGTTGAAAATAGAGTGCTCACTTAGGCAGCACATATACTAAAAAAAAAAAAAAAAGTTGAAAATAGAGCTACCCTATGACCCAACAATCGCACTACTGGGTATTTACCCTAGAGATACAAATGTAGTGATCCGAAGGGGCATGTGCACCCCAAAGTTTATCGTAGCAATGTCCACAATAGCCAAACTATGGAGGGAACCTTGATGTCCACCAACAGATGAATGGATAAAGAAGATGTGGTATATATACACAATGGAATGCTATGTAGCCATCAAAAAAAGAATTCTTGCCATTTGCAACGATGTGGATAGAACTAGATAGAGGGTATTATGCTAAATGAAATAAGTCACTCAGAGAAAGACAGTTATCATATGATCTCTCTGATATTAGTAATTTGAGAGGCAGGGCGGGGAGTTGTGGCAGGAAGGGAGGGAAAAAAAATGAAAGGAGCTGGAACCAAGGAGGGAGACAAACCATAAGAGATTCTTAATCTCAGGAAACAAACTGAGAGTTGCTGGGGGTGGGGTGGTTAGGGTGGCTGGCTTATGGACATTGGGGAGGGTGTGTGATATGATGAGTGCTGTGAAATATGTAAGACTGATGATTCACAGACCTGTAGCCTGGGGACAAATAATACATTATATGTTAATTTTTGAAAAAAAAGTCATCGTATTCATGAATTTACTGGGACAGGCAGACTTTGAGGGAGATCCCATTCTCACTCTGGAAAGATAAATCACTCCCTTGGTAAATGTGAATCTGATTTCAACAACCTCAGGAGACACAACTATGGAAAGGAAACAGAGGAACTTCATGTGGCTGGCAAGCTGAGGGTTTTGGGGGGGAAGGGCTCCCCTCTTGCTGCCATACACTTACTTCTCACATGCACCAGTGTGTCCAACTTCTCTGCAGAAGCAAGAGGAAGAGAGCAAAGTAGGCAGAGAGTGGCAAAAGGTATGCATTGATTGTGGCTTGAATCTTTCCCCTAGGAAAAGAGATTCTAGAATTTTTTAAAAATCAAAACTCGTGCAAAAAAAACCTAGAACTAATACTTCTATCAAGTGGAACCCACTTTTCTCAGTAGCCTCATCAAGCAAACACCAAACCTGGAAGTTTCTCATGAGACTCAATAAGGTTAAAAATGGTGATTTTTCAAATTGTTTTCTTCCTATGTCTGACTTCACCAGATCTAACCTACCATTGTTCCTAGGGAAAAGGAGTCTTCTTTATTCTCTGTGGGAGGAAGGAGTTGTGCAAAATTCCTCCTGTTGGTGTAGAAACATTGTACTGGGTACATGCAGTAGGCTTCTGGGTGGTAGAGGCAGGGGAGAATCAGAATCACAGGCAACCACAGAAGTGAAGGGCAAGATGCCTTGATGAGATCTTGGCAGGTGGGGATGAAAATTACAGCCCAGGGAGCAGGTCAGGGCAACCATCTTGGAGAGGGCTCTTTGTATAGACACTCTTAGCACATATATTGGGATTTGAGGGACATTGCTAGGCTTCCAGGTGCCTCCAGGAATCTTTTGAACTTGTCTTCTGAGAATCAGGCCAGGTACATTTTGCTGCAAAGGAAGATCTGAGAAAAGGTCACCTTGCTGAGTACATGAAGGGCTGTAGGTCCTAGTGGGGACCCCATACCTGGTATGAGCGTGTAAGAAAACAAGGAGTCAGTCTACTGACCAACTTGCACTGTTCTTTATTTAATTTTAATTTTTCAAGGGTGCACAAAGAGTCTTAACCCAAAGATATGTTAACCACCCATTCCAAAGTCTCCCAGTACCTAGTAAGCCAAATGTCATTCCCCAGGGCACCGTATAGCTTTGCTGCCTCATCTCTGGGCAGATGAAAAAAAAAAAAGGATAGACTTAGGGCAGCTCTTCACAGCATTTCCCAGCAGCAGGGAACTCACCATGAGGCCCCAGCAATGCTTCTCAGTGTATGGCCTGCAGCCCACCTACCTCGGAGCCCCTGACCCATTTTGTCTGGGAGTGACATCCAAGAGTCTGCATTTTAAGAGGGTTTTTTTAGTAATTCTGAGACAAAATTAAAGCTGGGGGCCACTATTTTAAAGTTCCCCAATCCACGTGTAGCCTCTCCCACCTCTTGGCTGTTTCTCATAAACTAGTTACCTAATCAATGGTTTATCCCTACTGTGATTCTTAGACATATCATATCTTTCATCAGCATAAAGTTTGTTCTGCCTGGATAGAGTAGAAGAGAGAGTACATTATTTCAGTTGCAGGTCTACGGTCTGTAACTGAGAATTCTCTAATATATCTTTAAATATTAACAGACAAGATGAAAACTGATTGATGCATAATTCATTAGTAGACCAAACGTGCCTTTCATAATTCAACAAATTGACATAAACTATTAAAAATTTGTAAAAGAGACAGTGTTGACTCACACAGATTGAGCCCGGCTGGGAATAAATACAGCACCAAAGGAAAACGACATGATGTCACTTCTGCCAAACTAGTCAGAAAAAAACAATTTACCTGGGGAGTGGAAAATACGCTTTTTAGAAATTAAAGAATTAAAAACAGTTTTAAAGGAGGAAAAAGAATGCAGAGGTCAAAACAAACAAGATCAGATTGGTGTTTCTCATTCACAATTAAAATAAATAATTAAATGTCAACGACAGTCTGAACTATTACCCAAAATTTAAAAAAAAAGAACACAATTTCAGTTTTATTAAGGTAAGAATATATTTATATGTAGTAATTCTTCATTTTTTTCACTTTGACTTCAAAATGTTATCTTTGTTACCTTTAATCAACCCATGAGGTGAATTCCTCTGAGAGAAGACAAATAGGTGGTCTTAGTAAGTACAAGAAATAACTATAAGTATTACTAAATAAAGCCATCATGTAAAAGTAAAAATAACATGGGGCACCTAGGTGGCTAAGTGAGTTAAGCATCTGCCTTCGGCTCAGGTCATGGTCTCAGGGTCCTGGGATTGAGCCCTGTGTCTTGCTCCCTGTTCAGCAGGGAGCCTGCTTCTCCCTCTCCCTTTCTCCTCATTTGTGCTCTCTCTCTCTCTCTCTCAAATAAATAAATGAATAAAATAATAAAAACAACACTACTGATAAAGCTTAAGTCCTCTTTGACCATGTCCCAAATTAATGTAGTCCCTTCCTCCTCTCTCTAAAGGTAATCACTGATATCGGTTTGCAATATATTCTTCTAGATCTTGTTCTTTGTCTACTTGCACGTAGATGTACCTGGGAAAAGCATTCAGAACTGCTTGGAACTTTGTTTACATATATGGTATCATACTGTATACATTTTTCTATCATTTGATTTTTTTCACGAACTTTCATGGACTATGCCTTTGAGGCGGTATGCCAAATATTGTTTCAAATACTGACACAAATTATCCGACTTAATCCTTGGCATCCTTTCCCAGTAGGTATTCTTGTTATTTCACAGAGAGGGAAATGGAAGCACAGAGAAGAAAAAAAAATCCTTCTATAGTCACACAGCTTGTGGTCAATGTAGAGTTAAAAATTATAGCCCTGGGACACGTGCATGATTCAGTGGGTTAAGCATCGGCCTTTGGCTCAAGGCATGATCCCAGGATCCTGGAATTGAGCCTCAGCTGGGCTCTCTGCTCAGCGGGGAGTCTGCTTCTCCCTCTGCCTCTGCCCTCCCTCCACCGCCACTCATGCTCTCTCTCTCTCTAATAAATAAACAAAATCTTTTTAAAAATTTATAGCTCCAAATATATTAGATTATCCTTGACCAAAATTAAGTTGAGACAAGAAGCCATCAGCTTCTATATCAGGAGACTTCAGAGGAAAGTGCTTTCTGAAGAAAATGCAGCAATTTAACAATTAGCCTTTGTTCTGATAGGTAAGACAGAAAGAAGGTAAATATTTAAATACCAGTTATCATAAAGGTTAAATAAACCTGAAATTACCTTGCATCTTGACAGCACACATTTTAAATTTTTATTCTGTTTGTTATAAAGGCAAAGAACTTTAATAAAGCCAAGGATTTTGACTTACAACCTTGAGATCATGAAGGCTTGTTTTAAAAAAAAAAAAAAAAGACATTTGTCAGAGTGCGTGTTGTACAAATGGTCTCCCCTGGCCTCCTGATAATTTGCTCATGCACTCTGACTTCATGGATCTGGTTCCAACAAACTCAACAAGTGCAGATCCACCTTAAACCAGGAGCATAGCCAAAGTCATTCTCCCCTTTACAAAGTGATTTTTACCAGTAAATAAAATGATTCTCATATATTAAACTTAAATCATAATGCAGATTCTCCATTTTCTTCCCAGCTGAAGCACTGTTTTCAAACACCATCTGATGCCAGAGCTAATCTACCTCACTCTTTTTCCCTGCTGTATAATGTTCCCTAGAATGAATAGTTAGAGCCATTCACCCACTGATAGCTCTTTATATGGGTCCTAATAGTTTGCAGTTTCTCACAGTGCTGCAAGAACAACATGCCCATTCTTCTAGAGGCCTCCCTGTGTTGCTACACACTTATTTCTCTAGAGCAGTGGCTCCCCGAGTATGCTCCCTGGTCCAGTGTAATTACCATCACCTAGAACTCACTATTCAGTCAGGTCTGACCCCTGACTTTCTGAATCATAAATTTAATCAGGAGCCTGACAATCTGTGTTTTAACAAGCCCTCCAGGGGAGGTTGAGGTACACTTAAACTAGAAAAACCTCTCACTGGAGATCAGAGTGGTACAAGTGCCAGAACATGGGAAACCCTTGCTTTGGACGCCAGAATGAAACCTCCCAAAGGATCAGGTGGGAAGGTGAAATGTCGGAAAGGTTAGGATTTGAGTCTGGCTCTTTTAGGAAAGTCTTCCAGAGTTAGGACTCCATTAAGCTTGTCAAGAAATATCAAGGGGTACCTGGGTGGCTCAGTCGTTAAGCATGTGCCTTCAGCTCAGGTCATGATCTTACAGTCCTAGGATCAAGCCCCACATTGGGCTTCTTGCTCAGCAGGAAGCCTGCTTCTCCCTCTCCCTCTCTCCCTGCTTGTGTTCCCTCTCTCGCTGTGTCTTCTATCAAATAAATAAATAAAATCTTAAAAAAAAAGAAAGAAGAAAGAAAAATTAGGACTAGTTTCAGAACTCAGCCATGTTATCTCACCAAACACAGAATTTGGAAATATAAATTTGACCATAAAATTTATATTCAAAGATTACTTACTATAATGTGAAAGAGGGTTTTGAGAGAGCAGAGTCTGAGAAGGTCATCAGGCACAGGAAAGCACAAAGCCTACAGATGTTAAGTTCTCTTCAAGCTCACTGGGCTGATGAGTTGGCAGAGTGATGATGGGGACCTTGGACCCTGGGTTTAGATCAGTGTGCCAGACATCACACCACACAGTATTATGCTGTAATCAAATATAGCCCTTAAGAAAGTTTTTACTACAAACTTACAAATTTTAATGCATAGAGTGTCCTGAAAAGAGTTTTGAAAGGAATAAGAACTGGATATTTATTTATTCTAGAAGAATGTTGCCAAAACCAAATAATTCCAGTGTAAAGAAAATGTTACCTGAACATATCCAGAAGGAGATCATCATGAAATACCTCAATGACACTCTCGCTGCCTTATAATTTTGATATTTTTATCAAAATTAAATTATTTTTACATGTAATATAGCATGAAAGGAAATTTTTTTCAAGGGACCTATCCCTAATACACTTATCTTCATATTTCTGTGCATTCTGTCCATTCTCTATACATTTGTATTTGTTTTTGCCCAGTTGTGACATAAGGCACACAAGTGTTCCGCATTTTTTTTTCAAAGATTTCATTTATTTATTTGACAGAGAGAGAGAGATCACAAGTAAGCAGAGAGGCAGGCTTCCTGCTAAGCAGAGAGCCTGGTACAGGGCTCCATCCCAGGACCCTGGGATCATGGTCTGAGCTGAAGACAGAGGCTTAACCCACTGAGCCACCCAGGCACCCCTGCACTTTTTTATCTTAAAATATTTTGTAAGCATTCTTCCATATTTCTATGTCACTATACGATGTTCATAGTTGACTTATAGCTCTTCAATAACCCATGGGATCTGCCATAATTTACTTGGCCATGTTATTAGACCTCTAAATGATCTAAGATTTGTTTTATACTGGAGAGCCTGGGTGGCTCAGTGGGTTAAAGCCTCTGCCTTCGGCTCAGGTCATGATACCAGGGTCCTAGGATAGAGCCCCACATTGGGCTCTCTGCTCAGCAGGGAGGGAACTTCCTCTCTCTCTCTCTCTGCCTCTCTGCCTACTTGTGATCTCTGTCTGTCAAATAAATAAATAAAAATCTTTATCCAAAAAAAAAAAGATTTGTCTTATACTGGCAACAATGCTACAATGAACCTTTTATATATTTTTTCTTTCCTCCTTTGAATTATTTCCTTTGGTTAAATTCCAACAAGCAGACTATAGGGACACTGAGCTAACATCTATTTACCGCCCTTGATCCGAAATACCAAACTCGTTCCTCAGTGTTCCAGCAGAATTTTCTCTGGAACTCCAACAAAAGTTTCACACTAAGTACTCATTCCAGGTGGAAAGAAAACAAGGCCAAAATTAAATCAGTTCTAAAATAAACTAGGCTTCAAGTAAAGAAAATTAACCCAAAACACTAACCTGAATTCACACTCTCAATTATTTACTTTTATTGAGCTCAATACCAAGAATCCTTCTCAGTAATTTGAAAAAGTTTAAATGCAAAATGAATTTCAAGAGCTTTAAATTAGCAGAGCATTTAATTAACTGGCCCTGGACAATCTTCTTTCTCAACTTCTCCACCTGCCAAATGGTAGTAAACATATTTGCTAAACTTGAGGAGACAATGTACAGAAAAATAAGATAAAACTGGTGAATAAATATTCCTACTTTTGAAAAATGTGGCCTGATCTCTTTTAAGAATCATTTAAATCTAAAGGGGAGCCATGGAGTCACTGTCAGCGACAAGATGATGCCCAGGGTCCAGAGTCTAGCTCTCTGTCCTGTCAGCTCAGAAAGTCCATGTGACTGTCAAGGCCTAGAGCTCCAGGGGCCTTGGGAGCGTGGTTGACCCCAGCACAGAGATGTAAGTTAACATTTATCCACAATATGAAATAGTTCATAAACCAAGTATTTATAACGAGAAATATATCTGCCAAAATTCTGGAGTGATTGGCCAGGCTTTCTCCCCCTATACATAAAATCTGCAAAGAAGCCCAGATTATAATTAGGAAGAAGTCTGCTTGGTAAGCGTGGAAGTAAGCCTGGCGAGTTGGCTCCTGACTCAGATGCTGGATGGCTTCAGGCTCTGCTGCACCCACCTCCACTGAGACAGGACAGGCTGTGTCCTTGAACTCACAAAACCTCTAGACAGGTCTTGAATGACACGGCCAACCATGGCCTCTGAGAATTTCCCTTTTCCTTGCTTCCATGGCCAACTATCCCTTCTTCTGAAGGACATTTTTCCCTTCACCTATGTTAACAGCTTAAATCAAGTTCCAGTCAGATTTGGTTGCTCTGGGAACAATTCCATCTCGTTAGAGATGACTTTGCCTCCCTCTGTTCTTATCCCTTATGCTTTGATTGGATGGTTCATGCTCAGGCTAATGGGTTGCCAAATGAATGGGTTACCTGAATTATTACAACAATACAAAAATTAACAACTCACAGCTTGTTGTCAAGCCAAGACTTGCCAAACTAGGGACTTGCTGAATTAAGAGATAAGACATTTGACTCAACATCACTCATCATCAAAGGAAATGCAAGATCAAAACCACAGTAAGATACCACCTCACACCTGTCAGAATAGTTATTATCAAACAGACAAAAAATAATAAATACGAGTGAAGATGTGGAGAAAAGGGAACCTTCATGAACTGTGGGTCGGAATGCAAACTTGTGCAGCCACTGTGGCAAACAGTACGGAGGCTCTTAATAAAATTAAAAATAGAACTACTATATGATCCAGCAGTTCCACTTGTGGGTTTATCCAAAGAAAATTAAAAACAACAACTTGAAAAGGTATATGGACGCCCCATGTTCATTGCAGCATTGTTTATAATAGCCAGGATATGGAAGCAACCTAAGTGTCCATCAGCAGATGAATAAATAAAGAAAATGTGTTATATATATATATATATATATATATATATATATATATATACACACAATGGGATATTAGGCAACCGTAAAAAAGAATGAAATCTTCTCATTTGCAACAACATGCATGGACTTAGAGTACATTATGTTATGTGAAATGTCAGACAGTGAAAGATGAATGCCATATGATCTTTTTTATATGAAATCTAAAAAACAAAACCAAAATATGAAAACCAAGCTCACAGATACAGAGACAGATTGCTGGTTGCCAGAGGCAGGGGGTTGGGGATGGGTAAAATGTGAAGGGAATTAAGAGGCACAAACTTCCAGTTATAAAATACACAAGTCATGGGAAAGTCATGTACAGTATGGGGACCATAGGTAATAATACTACATTAATCTCTGAAGGTTTCTAAGAGAGTAAATTTTGAAAATTCTCATCACAAGAAAAAAAATGCTGTAACTATATATAGTGACAGATGTGAATAAGACTGTGTTAATCATCTCACAATATATACAAATATCAAATCATTTTGTTGTACACCTGAAACTAACATAATGTATGTCAATTATGCCTCAATAAAAAAAAGATACAATATTTGACTATGAGCTCAGTTGTTACTAGAATGTACATAGATTCTTCTAAAAATGCCAAAATAGTTGGTTCTCTTTAATAAGATAACCTATAGTTTCAACAACCTTTATAGTTGTTTAAACTATAAATTACTTGGCAAACCTTATCTTCCATGTTGATAAGTAATATTCAGCTCAACCCAATCCTGTTAAATTATAAAAGGTTTTTAATTCATTCAATCCAAACTGATGAGCTTCTAGTGCATTATTCCATGAACTGAAAAATAAATTGCAAGAATTATAACATAAAATATGGATTCTTCCTCTCTGCCATTAATACACCATTCTATTGTGACTCTACTTGGTAAAGTTTGATAATCAAATTCTCACCCCCTTTTTTTTTTTACTTTTAGCACTTGCTAATAATAACCTTATTTCTTTATCTAAAATGTTGTTATGCATAGGAACTTAGCCCAAAGCTGATTTCAGCTATCTATCAGCTATTTTTTGCTCAGAATTATAGATATAAAATTAACCTAAGTTTCATGGAGACAAAAGGTATATTCATGGTTGACAGGGCTTGGGGGAGGGGAGAATGGAGAATGACTGCTAGTGGGTATAAGCCTTCTTTGGGAGGTAAAGAAAGTGTTCTGAAATTAGTGGTGATAGTTGCACAACCTTGAGAATATATACTAAAGACAGTGAACTGTGGTTAAAACTCAATTTAAAAGGGTAAATTTTATAGTATGTGAATTGTTTAAAAAGAAATCGTTTCAGTGCAACACGGGTCTTCTTAGAATACTGTATTTAAGCATTATTCCTTGCCCATGGGCAAAAATTACAGGAAGCATAAAGAAAGAGAACTTTTCGAACAGTCTTAATTTGGAAGAGATTTTAGACACTGAATGAAGTTGAAACCAAATTCACAGTAGGAAATTGGGATCCTTATGTCTGCCAAGGAGCTGGTGAGTGACAGCCATCACTCATAAGAAGATAGCATAATCTGCTCTCCAAGTGGCAAGGTTATATATTACATTAAGGTTTTGATGTCTCAGCTCAAGACAAGAACTCAGGATGGTCATCAGAACGATCCACCCTCCCTTGAACACTGGAAGGTTCCCATGCTTCTAGAGGAAAACAATCCATTTCAGGGCACAAACATGAATAAGAAATAGACAAGAGATTTCTGACAATGTAGTCTGTAAATTGAATTTGTGTAAAGTGAATCACCTTCCCTCCGCTCCTTTACATAAAGATCTCAGAAATATGTTAGTAGAGGTGGTGGTATGAGGGGGCGGGGGTGAGAGCTGTTAATGTTTGGTCTCAAGCAATGTAAGATTTGCAGTTAAAATAGCCTAGGTTTCATGAAAGACTATGGACTCTGAAAAACAATCTGAGGGTTTTGAAGGGGCGGGGTGGGGGGGAGGTTGGGGGAACCAGGTGGTGGGTATTAGGGAGGGCACGGATTGCATGGAGCACTAGGTGTGGTGCAAAAACAATGAATACTGTTATGCTGAAAAGAAATAAATATTTTTTTTAAAATAGCCTAGGTTTCTGTAAGCAAGTGTGTTGGCTTTCTAGACATTCAGGAGGAAAAGCCAACTAACTGTATGCAAGGGAATCCAGGTCCAGGAGTGTCTTCTTCCTTCTAGGTGCCATATAAGGATAGTTGGCCACACAGATGGCTCTGTGCATATGCTACAAAAGTGATAGGGCAAGTGTCGGGGCAGGAACCTCTCAGGGCCATTTCATTGAGTTCAGAGCAGGCCCCAGTGTCCAACTGCAATATTCTTTTTTTTTTTTAAGGTTTTCTTTAAATTCCATTTAGTTAACACATAGTGTAATATTAGTTACACATGGACAATATGGTGATTCTCATTTACATACATCACCTAGTGCTCATCCCAACAGGTGCACTCTTTAATACCCTCCACCTACGTAACCCGTCCCCTACCTGCCCTTTTCTGCTAACCCTCAGTTTGTTCTCTGTAGTTAAGAGTCTGTTTCTTAGTTAGCCTCTCTCTCTCTCTTTTTACCCTTTGCTTATTTCTTTTGTTTCTTTCTTATATTCCACATATGAGTGAAATTATATGGTATTTGTCTTTCTCTGATTAACCTGATATTCTCTAGCCCCATGCTGTTGCAAATAGGAAGACTTGTGTGTGTATAAATATAGATGCATGCTACATCTTCTTTACCCACTCATCCATTGTTGGGCATTTGGGCTGTTTTCATAATTTGGCTATTATAGATAATGCTGCTATAATCATCAGGGTGCCTGTATCACTTTGCATTAGTATTTTTCCATTCTTTGGGTAAATACCACACAGTGCGATTGCTGGATGGCAGGGTAGTTCTATTATTAACTTTTTAAGGAAGCTCCATACTGTTTTCCACAGCAGCTGCACCAGTTTGCAGTTCCACCAACAGTGCAAGAGGGGTTTCCTTTCTCCACATCTGTGCCAACACCTCTATTTCTCATGTTGTTGACTTTAGCCATTCTGACAGGTATAAGGTGATACTCTTAAAGACCTATAACCACAGGAAGAGTTTCCCTGATTCAAAGGGCTCTCTACTTACGCAATCTATTCACTAAAGTGGAGTGTAGACCTATTCCATCTGATTCACTTGGGACGTTCAAAGGAAGGGTCATCATACGCAAGCCCGCTCTCCTCTAGTCAGAAAGAGTGTGAAAGACCCAAGTTGTCATCAGCTCTGCAGGGCTCCTGGCCCCCAACCCCCTCCCATCCTTGGGTTTCCCTACCAACTTTGTACTCAAAAGTTTTCCATTAATATGGATTCTTCAAATTGAGGGTATTTAATCAAACCATAAGAGATTTTTTTAAAGATTTTATTTATTTATTTGACAGAGAGAGATCACAAGTAGGCAGAGAGGCAGGCAGAGAGAGAGGGGGAAGCAGGCTCCTTGCTGAGCAGAGAGTCCGATGTGGGGCTCGATCCCAAGACCCCGAGTTCACGACCCTAGCCGAAGGCAGCAGCCCAACCCACTGAGCCACCCAGGCACCCTCAAACCATAAGAGACTCTTAATGGCAGAGAACAAAGTGAGGTTTGATGGAGGGAGGTGGGCAGGGGATGGGCTAGATGGGTGATGGGGATTAAGGAGGGCACTTGTGATGAGCACTGGCTGTTGTGTGTAAGTGATGAATCACTGAGTTCTACTCCTGAAATCAATTTTGCACTACATGTTAACTAACTGGAATTTAAATAAAAATCTGAAAAAAATGCCATTTACTTTTAATTATTTTAAATCCAGTTTGTTTGAGCTGTTGTAACTAAAAAACCATGGAGAGAGAGGTGTTCAAACCAGTATTTCTAGAATATATTACTCAGCTTTAAAAAAATTAGAGACTTAGCTTCCAGGGTCAATGAATATTTATCAAGGTCTCCAAGAATTTAATCAAAAGTAGAAACTCAGCACATTTGGTGGGTGTCCACTAAAACAAAATTTCTTCACAAAACTTAAAAGTCTCCAGAATGCTGTTCTCATTTGAAAGAGGTAATAAGAAAGCAATAGAATTAATACTTTTAAAAAAATAACCACCTTGCTTTTACCCCTAGATCTGAAAAGCAATACATGTAGGAAATTTAAATATATAGAAAAATATTTTTTAAAGCTTGGACTATCTGAATGTCCATTTCCTCCAAACTTGCAAAGAGAGAACTTACCTTTATAACATCTGCCTCATACTATATATTTTTTTAAGATTTTATCTATTTGGGATGCCTGGGTAGCTCAGTCGGTTAAGCAACTGCCTTCAGCTCAGGTCATGATCCTGGGGTCCTGGGATCGAGTTCTGCATTGGGCTCCCAGCCCTGCAGGGAGTCTGCTTCTCCCTCTGACCTTCTACCCTCTCATGCTCTCTTACTCACTCTTTCTCTCAAATAAGTAAATAAAATCTTTTTTTAAGATTAATAAATTTTTTTTAAGATTTTATTTACTTATTTGAGAGATCGAGAGAGAGCACACACTGGGGGGAGCATGAGGGGGACCCTACGCAGGAGGGGGGCAGGGAAAGAGGCAGAGTGAGAGGGAGAAGCAGACTCCCCACTGAGCAGGGAGCCCAACTGGGGCTCTATTCCAGGACCTCCCCTACATCATGACATGAGCCGAAGGCAGATGCTTAACCAACTGAGTCACCCAGGCAACACTGCCTCATAGTATATTCTCAACAAATTGTTGAATTAATGATTGTGCAAAAGCCTAGAGTTCAAAGAAACTTAGAATCAAAAAAAGAAATTATTTGTTTTTACAAAAAATAAACAAATTTCTTGAAGGCATAACTTTTTAAAATCTGATGCACTTTTTTCCTGTTGGTAACTTTAGAGAACCTGTATAATAAACCCTTCCTTTGATGCCATGCCCAGCAAGCTCCTACGACTCTCCTCACTTCCCTCCAGGCTGGTTCCCATTGCTCTGGACCACAGTTTGGTCTTGGTTCTTGGCCCTGGTCCCACCCTTAGAATGGCTAGAGAGCTTGGCTTCCCTGAGTGGCCCTCAAGGCTCTCTGGCCCACGCTGTGCTCAGGCATTGCCCCAGGCTGCCTCCTGCGGGACTAACTCTCTATAGGAGCATTGCCTGCCCCACCCCAGGACCTGAACCGAATTCCTGACCTTCCCACCCATGCCCTAGCCAGGCCCAACCCAACTCCCCACAGAGACATCAGAATTTTGGACACAATCCTTAAGGCTCTCTAATTTGACCCTGCTATTCTCTCAAGTTAGCATCCTCTCCCCAAAAAAAGAAACTGAAAGAAATATATATATAGGTAGCTCCTTACCACCATTCTCCCTTTCTTTCCTCATCCCTCTCAGTAGTGGTGATGTTTCAACCTTCTTTCTCCTCACCCTCTCAGGGACTCTCACAAACTGGACACACTAGGCTTGTACAATCACTCCTACTCCTTAAAGCCACAGCTAACCCCATGCCCCTCCTCCCAAAAGTTCTGGGAAAATCCTCCCTTCCCCCAACACAGCTCCCCCTTGCTTCCCAGCACTGTCCCATCAGGCACAGCACACTCAAGGTCTCTGCTTCTCACCTGTGCACACAGTCTCCTAGGCAGTAAAGCTTGTCTCCTCACAGGTAACAATTTCTATCCTCCCTAGGCCTGCACTCCTCCTCCTCTTCAGAAGAGGCAGGATGGAGAAATCGCATATATACTTTAGTTTTCCCATCATCCTACTGAATGACTTTTCTTAGCATCCTAGTCCTATGGCCTCAAACAATTCTCTTAACCAGACGCTCTAAGTCGTTACACCTATCTCAAGAGTTGTTAACACTAAGGAATTGTTGAAATGTAAGCTATTACTATTACAGTATACAAGACCCAATAGCACTTAATTTCCAGCTAAAGACAGATGCACAGAATTTGCAGGCAGAAGGCTTGGGTTCTAACTCAAGCTTTCACACCAACTAACTTTGTAGGTTCACACCTTTTTCTCAACCACCCCAGGGTATGGTGCCCTCCCGGAGTATAAATCACCATTTTCTTCCCAACAGAAGACATGGAACCTGATCAGACAAGGACATGAGGTCCTTTCCAGTTTCAGGACCAATTCACAAGTTTCTAAACATACATAAAAATTCAAACAAGGGCTAAAAAGAAAGGAAAGATCCTAAGGGTCTTGAGGTCATCGTACAATGGGAGAAGTCTTCCTGACCAAGGGATGTGCTGAGACTAAGGGAAGGACAGGATCACATTTTAGGGAGGAGAAGCAGCACAGAGAAAGGCACAGAAATGGGGACAGAAAGGCAGTGGGTGGCTGTGTTTCTGAGGGCTCAGATCATCTTGGTGTCTCTCTGGGGGCTCACCTTGGCCAAGTGAGTATTTGATACAGACTACAGAAATAATTTCAGGAGTGTCTTTCCAGGCCCTAAGGACCTTCTATAGTCTCCCTCTTCCCATTCGTGGGCGAGGGCTTCTGGAAACCACGATTACATAAGATGACCCCACCCTCTCTAACTGTTCCATCACAGGCTCAGGAAGTGAGAGTGACCGGCTCGTGATCAAGAGCTAGTGCTTCAAATAGCCAACACGTGATACAAATTGAAATGTTGACCTAGACTGAGTTCAGGCCTCCTTCAGATACAATCTTCCAGAACAAGGGGAGGGCCTGGGTTCAGGTTGACAGTCACAAAGGCTAAAAGGACCTATGGAATTTATCTTCAGGGTGAGGGGCAACCATTCACTTAGTCAACGAATAGTTATTGTGCATCTTCTATGAATCGTACCCTGCGTTAGGTGCTGGTAGTAAAACCGTGAATGAGACAGAAAAATGCGCTCTGCGTTCATGGAGCCTGTACTCTAGCGAAGGAAACAAATAAAATATCAGGAAACAAATTAAGGAAAGGAAATTGTGATTTGGAGCTAAGAAGAAAACAAGAAGCTAAGATGGAAAAGCAGTGGGAGAATCTCCTTTCACTACTACGAAGGGTAGAACAGATCTGGCTGAACAATGGAAGTCAAGCTGAGAACGGATGGTTACAAAGCGAAAGTTCTATGGACAGCAGCATGGAACATTTCAGGCACAGGGAACAGTATTCAACAAGCAAATGGAACAATTTGTGCTGGAAAAGAGCTCGGTGTGTTCCAGACACTGGTGGAAGGCCCAGGATGGATGATAGCAGAAAAGATGGCGTAAGTGGCATCAGAAGAAGTGACGCTGGCAGAAACCAGATCACGTAGCACCTTGTAGATCATAAAAGACCTTTGTGTTTTATTCTAAAATGTTATTTTATCTTATTTTATTCCAAATATAAAGAAAATATACTGATGGTTTTAAGCCAGGGAGTGGCATTTATTTTAAGTAGAGTGCCCTGGGTGCTATCTGGAAAGAGTGTGGAAAGGAGCAGAAACTGGGACTCAGTTAGGAGCCTAGAACAGTGGTCCAGGTGGGCAAGGAGAATGGCCTGGATGAGGATGTAGCAACAGAGCTAGAAAGAAGGACACAGGTTCAAGCTGAGTTTGGGAGACAAGCTACAAAAACATGCTGTAACTCTTGTAATTAAATAGTAAAAAGCTTTAAAAATAGGGAGAAGAAAGAAAGGACCATCTCAAGTAGAAGGAGCCTTAACACCTTTTCATTTTATAGAAAGGGAACAGAGGCCCTAAGGGTGGGAATGATTGGTTCCAAGATCATTGGCTGACTCGGGGCAGAACCAGGATCCCAGCCCTCAGCCCAGTAGTCTCATTTCCACCGTCATGACCCCAAGCAAGAGACCTCAGGATGCTCTGCACAAGTGGAAGCCTAGTCACTCCCTGCCCAGCAGAGCAGACAAAATCCTGTTCCTGAGCCTTTGACAGGGGAGAGGACCTCAGTGAGTTTTAGGACCAACTGCTAGCTCCTTTACTAGGTGCCCGATACTGATCCTAATGCTTTACACACACAGGTCATTCAATCCTCACCACCAGCTTGTGAGATGGGTACTGTTTTTATTTTTTTTTTATTTTTTTTAAAGATTTTATTTATTTATTTGACAGACAGAGATCACAAGTAGCATAGAGAGGCAAGCAGAGAGAGAGGAGGAAGCAGGCTCCCTGCGGAGCAGAGAGCCCGATGCGGGGCTCGATCCCAGGACCCTGAGATCATGGCCTGAGCCGAAGGCAGAGGCTTTAACCCACTGAGCCACCCAGGCGCCCCGAGATGGGTACTGTTTTTAGACTCAGTCTGCAGACCACTAAAATAAGGCACAGAAAAGTTCAAGGAGCCATTTCCCAAGCTCCGTGCCACCCACGCATTGTCTCCAGACTGTCCGGTTGCCACATCCAGCTCCGAGGTGGGAGAGGTCAGGCTCCTTTGTGCTCCCCCAGCATCTGCTCTGTTCCTCTCACATTACCTGTTGTGTTGTGGTGCTATTTTCCTTTTGAGCTCCATGCCAGGAAGTTTTCTGTGGGTGATTATATGGGAATAATTAGTCTTTATGTAAGCACTGCCTTGCAGGATATGAAAGACAGAACTTGCAGGCAGCCAGAGAACCCAGGAGGCTGCTCATAATCGCTAGGTTTCATTGTTTCCAGGATTAATTACGGATTTCAACCACAAATCACCATTTCAATTGGGTCTACACACCTTAGCTTCTAGAGCGATTTTCTAGGGCAAGATGAAGGACGAAGGGGTGCTTCACGGGGTTCTTGTTCCCTGCTGGAGGCTTCTCATCAGAAGCAGAAGGCATATGCTGTTTCCTGTGGAATTACTGTGAAGGCCTCACCACGGTCCTCTGAGTCCTAGGACGCGGGGGCCAAGAGAGACCTTACAGAGTCTTAATTCCGGCTCTTCAGATGGCATATAATGGGTGCCCACTTCAAACCACCTGATGCACAAAAGGGAATCGGGATATTTCATGGCCCCAAGAAAGGAAGTTCAAGCAAGCCTCAAGCCAGACTCCTGTCTGGAACTGAAAACTATCAGCATTCTCTCCCCTGATCTGTCGTCAGCTCAGTGTAACTATATCAGTTACAGTGATAATAGTAATTCTCTAACAATAGGTACATACACACTCCCTAAAACGCACATTGCTCCACCACATCCTCTCCCTCACCAACCCCTGTTCCCAACACCACCCCTCTCCAAAACTGGACAGTGCTCTGGTTGGTTCCAACTGTGTAACAAATGCCCCAGGAATTAGTGGCTTAAAACATCAATCATTTTATTAAATTTCATGATTTCATGGGCCAGGAGTTCTTCCTTTCCATATGGTTTCAGTGGAGGTCAGTTGGTGGTAGCCCACTAGGAGGTGGGCTTGCGTAGAGGCTCAAGACAGTTTCACTCACAGGTCTGGTGCCTTGGTGGCATTGGATGGAGGGCAGGGCTCAGTGGAGACTGTCTGCTGAGCACCCTCCCATGGCCTCTCAACATGGCAGCCTTGTTGTAAATGTCTTCCATTGCAGCTTAGGGTTCCCCAGAAACCCAGGTGGAAGCTGCAAGCCTTCTTGTGATCTAGCCTCAGGGAACTCAGGACAATATTTCTACTTCATGAAACAAATCACCAAAGCCAGCTCAGATGCAAAGGGAGGTGAATCAGACTCTACCTCTCACAGCAGTATGAAATAATTTGTGGCCCTCAACCTCCCACAGACAGGTTACTAGACACTACCTAAGTATTTCCTACTCACTTAGATCCAAGGGAAAGGTAAATGAGGATTGGAAACAAACATCTAATCAAATGGTTTAGGGGACTGGGAGGCTACAGTTTCAGGATGGGCCATGATGGGACTGTCTAGGGGGCTCAGGCAGAGACTGACCCCCATCAATCCTCTCCATTCACCAATGGATTGTAGCTTCAAGAAATGATGAAGAAAGGATTATCCACAAAAAGGATGAGAATACCAAACCTACCTCATAAGATTGCAAAGACTGAACTGACTCTATATATGCAAAGCACTTTAAACAGCCCATGGCCCATAGTAAGGGCCCCATTAATATTCATCATCATCATCATCCTTGATAGACCACATGGAAACACTTTCCAACCTTAACAAGGCATCAAAAGTTAATTCCTCAGAGGCTAATTTTTCAGGACTATACTGGGAAGCAAAGGAAGGAAGAAATGCGATTTACAACTCCTTTATCTATATGGCAGTTACCAGGCCGAATTCATTCGGGATCCTCCAAGTAAATAAGTTTCATTTCAATGTGTTATCTAATAAAAATACTAGTGCCATTTTAAAGCTCTCAGGTGGTCTGTCCCTACATGAATTGCAGGAATGATCATATTCCACAAAAAGTTGGTGATCAAAGTGACCATTTTGTGCCAGTGACCACTTTCCTTACAATCCAGAGAGTTCCAGAGAGACTTGCTACAAGCTGACCGCACAGGAACAAATAGCTCCTCTCCACTAGTCATCAAAAGCTGGGGCTAGCCTGATGTCACAGCTTCAAAGAACCAGCCCAGGAGAGTATTAGAATCAGCGTAAGGTATCCTGCCAGACGGCATACATGGAGTTACATGAAAGTATTGTACAAGATTTTCACACCAGTGGTCTTTTTTATAGAAATAAACACTGATGCCAAGGCACTGGGGAGTTTGTAGGGCCCTAAAACCTAATGATGGAACCTGGAAACTTCCCTTTCTAAGAACCAGAAATTTCCTCCAGCTTATTAGAAGAGAGGTTTGACATCAGGCATGTCCTTCTGGTTTATTACCGTGATGAGGTGTAGGAATTAGTTTCGGGACATCCATAGAACTCTCCCTATTATTCTGACTCTTAATCCACAGGTCAGGGAATCCATGTGAAAATCCTGTAAGATATATCTATCCCAATTATGCATTATAAATATGACCCTTGTACACTATTGGTAGGAATGTAAATTGATGCAGTCACTCTAGAAAAAAATAGGGAGGTTCCTTAAAAAATTAAATATAGAACTACCATCTGATCCAGCAGTTCCACTTCCGGTTATATACCTGAAGGAAATGAAATCACTATCTTGAAGAGGTTACTATAGCCCCATGTTCATTGCAGCATTATTCACAATAGTCAAGATATGGGATCAATGGAAGTGTCCACTGATGGAAGAATGGATAAAGAGAATCATGTGTGGGTGCCTGGGTGTCTCAAGTTGGTTGGGTGACTGCCTTCGGCTGAAGTCATGACCCTGGAGTCCCAGAATCGAGTCCCACGTGCAGCTCCCTGCTCAGCGGGGAGTCTGCTTCTCCCTTTGACCCTCACCCCTCTAATGCTCTCTCTCTCAAATAAATTTTTAAAAAAGGAAAAAGAAAATTACACGTAAGGAATATTACTCAGCCACAAAAAAGAAGGAAACTCCACCATTTGTAACAACATGGATGAACCCTGAGGGCATTATGCTCAGTGAGGTAAGTCAGACAGACAAGTGCACTTCTCTGTGAAATCTTTAAAAAAAAAAAAAAAAAGCCAAACTCACAGAAACAGAAAGTAAAATGGTGGTTACCAGGGACTGGAGCAGATGGGAATGGGGAGATATTGGTCAAAGGGTACAAACTTTCCGATGTAAGAAAAGTTCTAGGGATCTAATATACAGAATGGTGACTATAGTTAACATACTTGAAAGTTGATAAAGAGGATCTTAAAAGTTCTTACCGCACAGACACAGATTACAACTATGTAAGGTGATGGATATGTTAGCAAACTTACTGTAGTAATTATTTTGAAATATATACATGTATCAAATCACCACATAAACTTAAACTTGCACACCTTAAACTTACACGGTGTTATATGTCATTTACATCTCAATCAAACTGAGGGGGAAAAGGAAGTAATCAATTGCTCAAAAACCACCTGTGACTTGTGGCTACCATATTGAATCACACAGATATAAAAATCTTCCATCATTTCACAGACAGTGCTGTGAACGTGCTATAGTATTTGGATCGCGGCCCAGTGTGTCATGGAACAACCATGGCTGAATATATCTATGGAGAGAGGGGCGCCCCAGTGGTGCCCCTCTGTTCCCGACCCCTGGAATACCGCTGAGGAACCTCTGAGCTCCGGGAAGATCCGCGTAAGCCCTTGGGGGCCGCCAGCGACACCTCGTGGTAGATAAAGCAACCTCAGTTAAACATCCCCTCTCCTTGCTGAGCTGCGTTTCTGATCTTCTGTCCTCTTAAGCACAGAAGCACACGGAACCAGAACCCACCCACCGTGCTTAAGGAAGATTACAACATTATCAAATTCCCATGCAGCAGGGACTGTGCTCAGTTTTTGCAACATGTTTTCTCACCTTATCAGAACAACCACCTTATGGGGTGGATGCTATTGATATTACCCCTGTTTCAGAGATGAGCAAACTGAAGTTCACGCTGACTGATGCTCATTGATAGGGAGGTTAGGAAGAAGTCTGTTCTAATGCTAGTAGATCGGGTTTCATAGTCCCGTAATTTGAGTATTCAAAGAAACGTGCCCTCCTTCCTGCTTCAAAATGGTGCAGCTGGGTACCGTGGAGCATGTACAAACACAGAGCCCTGGAGAAACATTGCAGGTATTAATTTTCTGTGCCCCCCCTTTCATCTCGTATGCAGCTGCCTTCTAATCACACTTTTGTTATTCACAGCAGTAAATCACACCTCCCTGTTCACAGATTCCTAACTCCAAATGAATACATTTAAGACCGTACTTCAGCAAGACTGCATGGTTTAGAAAATAGATTCCATTGAATTTGAAATAATAAACTTGCTACTAACATAACATATTACCCTCTGCTTAAGAAAGTCAAAGCTTATCCGCGCTGGGTTCATTTGCCAGCCATTTCAGAGACTTTTTATACATGTATAGCTCAGGAATAAAATTATAGTATTACCTGCAAAGGTTTTTCAAGGTCTCCGATTGCCAATCTTTAAAAAAAAAAAAAAATGTTGCAGCTCAGACATTGACTTCTGCTGCATGTCAAGTGTGCTTTTCGTGGGCTTCCACCACCTGTCAATCATTCCGAGTCCTTAATTAGGGCTCTTCCAAGGAGACTCTGACATCCCAGAAAGTGATGCTTCCACACGGCTCCTTACCCTCTTTCCCGAATTAAAAACCATGTCAGCAGACACGGTCAAAAGAGGCACTTGCAACTTCTTGGGAAGAGATTTTAAAGGGCAGGTTTTTAAAGTGCAGGTAGGGGGTTGGAGTGAGCTTTGGGAATGCTGAGTCCTCAGAAGCAGGGTGGTAGAAACGTGTTGTACTGACAAAATGGCGTCCAGAGCCCCACTCCAGCCAACAGAAGCTAAATGTCCTTCTGATGATTCTGTGGGGCTGAGAAGTTATAGGTGTTGCCTCTGAAAAGCACTACTCAGCAAAAACAGCACCGGACACTGCTGAAAGAGCTTCCAAGCACCAGCTGTGTCCACAGCTGCTCATCTCCCAACTTCCCTGATGAACCAGCATTCTTGTTTTGGGCAAGAATTGCTCCACGTTGCCTCTGATTCCGAAAAGGCAACGGGATTCAAGGGAAGGGATGGGAGCAGAAGGTAACAAAAGGCAGGCGGGGCTAGCCAGGTAGGGAGAGAAGAGTTTACAGTAGGAAGAACTTGATGCTAGGACCGAGGAGAGGGAGCCTGCTCTCTTACTGGAATGATATCCTGTTTCCGGAGACCGCGACTGAAAAAGTCAAAGCATCCGGATGGGGTATGGTCCTTGCCCCATCCAGTCTTTTTGGAACCCTAACTCAAGTGGCTCCATTTCTCTCTACTTCTATGGGAAATGAGTGGGTGGCAACCCTCATCCCTGTTGCACCTGGCCCCATTCGACAACACAGTTTCCTGGTCTGCTGTGACCCCGCCTCCAAGCAGGAAGTGCTGGTGCTGCTCAGGCCCTGCTCCTGGGGCAGGCGGCGGTGGGACCGTGGCACCCCAGGAGCTACCTCCTGTCTGTCACTGCCGTTGCACCCCAGGAGCTACCTCCTCTCTGTCACTGCCTTTGAACTTCAGACTCACAGATAGTTTTACCCCAAACAAAATATTTCCCAGAGAATGGGACAATACTCTGAATCTTAGATGTCCTAGAATTATATCAGGGTCCTCAAAAACTAGGGTGACCATTATCATTTCTGAGAATGAAGGGGCACTATTATTTTTTTTTTTTTTATTTTCAGCACAACAGTATTCATTATTTTTGCACCACACCCAGTGCTCCATGCAATCCGTGCCCTCTCTAATACCCACCACCTGGTTCCCCCAACCTCCCCCCCACCACCACTTCAAACCGAAGGGGCACTATTATTAGCATGCCAAGACAACAGGCATAAACTCAGACAAACGGGGCATGTGTTCATTCTCTCAAAAACCGGCCACTCTAAGCTTTGAGGTTTATAAGCATCTCTGTGGGGAAGCAAGTGTGTAAATTTAAGGGGCACGTCCTTGGGGTCCCCATTGTGTCCAGCTTCCTTGTGAGTCCAGAAGCCTGGCATGGTTCAGCCAGATAGCAGGTGAGTTCTCCACCTCCCTGAAGCTCCCTCTCTTCCAGCGAATGAAAGGCCTTCACTTTCCTGTTCTTGTCCAAGAGTCGATCTCTGTGTGGGGGCCTGTCACCCCCACGGTCCCCTCTCCTTTCTCAGGAGCTCTCCGGAACCACTGCCCCAGCGGCAGAGTGGCCCCGATTTCTGCACCCAGAATGCATCTGCAAGGTTTGTCTCTTCCCCGTGGGAGACTCAGACTAGAACATACACTGATGTACGCGTTTCTGGGTGAGTTTGATGTTTGCAGAGACAACAGGATCTGATATTTAGATCAGAAGTCACCAGGTCCTCTTTCTGGGAAAGGCAAAGAACAAGAAGACTGCGGGGAAGAGAGTATGATCAAATTCTATACATGAAACAAAATAGCAGTTTCTAAAATGCTGGACATGCCAAACCGCCAAGCACCTGCTCCTGAAACTATACGGCTGTCTTTGGAGATTTCTTCATAACTGAGGCGGGAGGAGGGGTGCGGGGACGAGGGGTAGACGTAGACCAGTAGATTTTTTTTTTTTAACAAGGAGAATTCAGAGGCTACAAGCATGGTTTCCAGAGCTTAATGAAGTAAAAATTCAAAACAGAATTTCTGCTACGGTTTCAGCTGTCAAAAAACCATGCAGTTATATGAGCGAGGACCAGAAGGGAGCAGAAAAAAAATGAAATATTCAGATTATAGGTGTGGCAGGGGGTGAAGATGGCTTTCTCTATTTCTTCTTCTCCTATTACGGGAGCTATAACATTGCGAATAATTCAAGGGAATGCAGCATTCTCTAACACTAGGCACTTGGGAGAGGAAAGAAGTCCATTTATGTGGCAAGAGTAGGCATGACAGCTGGTGCTCACGGCTCCTCCTGGGGCTCAGCCAGGGGCAGAGCACCTTCCCCATGCAAGCGAGAGCCACAGGGCAGGACGGGGTGTCCCCAGTCCCTGGAGACACCCTCACAGTGTGATAGTAACTCTACCAGAGCCTCCCATGTGGGAGACCCGAGGCAGACCCCATCACTGTCCAAGAGAGCCAGACCAGTCTCTCCTTGTCTCTTTTGAGGCCATCACACCAGAAGGAAGGGCTGAACCCTCATGGCTCTATTTCCTTGTAGGATCAAGCAGAGCCATTACTGTGTCTTACACTGGGAGAAACATTTAATTAGACAAAACCTTCTCTGGCTGAATCCCACAGAGCTTGACAAGTGTAATTCTTGACTCACGCTATGTCTTGGGTCAAACTGTAGTCACTCTCTGAACGCTGGCTTTGACTTTATTTGGGGGTGAAGATGAACAGCTAAAACCTCTCAGACCTATTCCATGTAGACCTTCCAAGAACTCTGTGGGCTGGGAGAGGCTCTCTGTCCTTCCAGACACATCTCTGCTTTCAGGTTCTTTAAAAAATATCGGTAAGAAGAGGGTGGTGGGGTTGTGGACACTGGGGAAGGTATGTGTATGGTGAGTGCTGCAAAGTGTGTAAACCTGGTGATTCACAGACCTGTACCCCTGGGGCTAATAATCCATTATATGTTAATAAAAATTTTAAAAAAATAATAAATAAAACATTTTGAATGGAAAAAAATATGTATCGATAACAAATGATGTCTGTACCGGTACTAAGTGAGCAAATCCGTACCGGACCTTGTTTATTCCCCTCCAGGGCACCACGCCCTGTCTTCCATCTATACCAACTCCTGCGCTTCCCCAAATGCCGAGCTCTAGGGGAAGAAGTTAGATATCCCCACTTCGCAGAGGCAGGAGAAGGAGCTCAGGTGAAGAAACTTGCCCAGATCGCATTCAGATTGGGCACAAGGCCCGCCGGCTCCAAAGCCCGCACTGGTCAGCAATATGTTTCTGTTGCCTCGAGTAAAATAAAAGACCTGCAGTCAATCATTGGAGTGTTTAAGGTTGTTTTTTTTTTTTTTTTTTTTTGAGTTGTTTCTTTTAATCTCCAGAAACTCCAGGCCTGGAAAGGACCAAGAGCTGATTTTTGTAAGTCTCCTTTCTTTAAAGAAGAAACCATCACCTCTGAACCCTTGAATCAATTCAGGTCTGAAAGAATGAGGTATTGTGATTAGCCAGGTCAGCTGCTGGGCTCAGCCTGGGGACAGCGAGGAGGAGGAGGAGGACAAGGAGGAGAATCCCTTGTCAACACAAAGGAAATGTGAGAAAATGGTGCTGGGCAGCTCCAAGCCATGGCTGCTGGCGTCTGCGGTTTAGCCTGGGCCCAGAATCTCCATGAACGTGCCCATCTGTTACTTCTTAGGGAAGAAAGTGATTATCTATCCCCACCCCTGGGACGGCTCACCCCGCAGAATCTGAGTCTATAAATAAAGCCGGTCACCTCCATCAGACACCTTAGCCTTCATCTAGCTTAACATATTAAATAGCAACAAGGCTAAAAAAGCAGCACGGGGAAAGCTGGTGCCAGTCCTCTGATTCAGCATGTTACTCACCAGCCGTGTGACTAGGCACCTCCACGGGCCACCGAACCCCAGCCCACCTGGGTTATTCTGCCACAAGAATCTAGGAATCAGGATTACAGTCCACAAAAGAAGTGTCTCCCCCGCAGCTCGGGTGGCTCCCTTTACCGTCATAATAATGACAGCTAACAACCCAAGCATGTACCACGGGCCAGACCCTGCGCTCTATGCTTTGCTGAGCCACCCTATTTAAAATGTATAGTGCCCCTGTGAGGTAACGGCCATGACTGGGAGCATCCCCATTCTACAACAGTAAGGCTTCTCAAAGCCGGGCTGCTGACCCTGTGTTTGGCTCTCCGGATCTGTTCTGTTCCCTTCTCTGCACTGCTCTGTGTGCTGGGAGACGGGCCTCTGTGACTGTATCAACGGGTCTTTTTTGCCATGTGTCTGGCTGAGTTGGGCCAGTGGGAGGCAGTGGCTTGAGGTGGGAAGCCAGGAGAAGAAAAGAATGGGCATTTCTCCCCTCACACTACCACCACCACCACCCCCCACCCTGCTGCCAATTCTGTCCCTGCCTGGTCTGTTTGGGCAGTGGCTGCTTTCCTCTCCCAGGGCCTTACCTCTCTCTGGTCCTGTGGGCCCCCAACCACACGACAGCCCTTCCCAGGGTTCAGGGAACTCTGTTCCTTTCTCTTGTCCCTACAGGCAGAAAGGGGACAATGGTTTCCCCAGTGGTTAGTCTCTGGCGGCTTTACCAATCCCTCACAAGTTACCTTAACCTTTCTGCACCCCGAAAGTAATCCTTGTTAAACTCTCTGCATAAATTCCTTGAGTGTGCTGTCTCATTCCTGCCAGGACCCTGGCTGAGGCAGAAACTGAATTTCTTGCTCAAGTTAGCACAACTAAATATGGTAAAGCTGGGATTAGGAATCCTGGCAGTCTCCAGAACTCACACTTGAAACCACTATCTCCTGTGGTTTAAGGATAAGGCCACCAGTGACAAGGAAGGGAGTCCAGCTCCTGATTTCAAATCTTCAGTCCTTTCCCAGACACTGTCCCTTAGGCAAACATGGTTCATAATCAGGCTGTCCTGGACCTCGTTTTTCTCCGCAGACTGTCAGAGTCACAGCCACGTTCCCCCGAATGGTCAAGGCCGCTGTGAGAATGACATGGCCAGAGCTTAGTCAGGCCAAGCCCATTCTCTCGCGTCACCAACAGGCAGCCCAACTCATGGTCCTGTGGGATCCAGGTGAGGCCACTGCGAGCTTAGTCAGGCCAAGCCCATTCTCTCGTGTCACCAACAGGCAGCCCAACTCATGGTCCTGTGGGATCCAGGTGAGGCCACTGCGCTCTGCCGGCCGCTCGGCTGTCCTCCCCCTTCCACACCCCGGGGAAGACCAGATCACCGGCAGCGCCTTGGTGGTGTCCCTTCTCTCCCTGTCTCTGAACTCCTGCTTCAGGTGCAATGACCCACTTTCTGCCCCCCACTTTCCGCCTATATCCTATCATGTGTCCTGGGTCACAGGAACCCCAAAGCAGAACTTAGTCTACGCTGGATTTCACACTTCTTCAAAGGGGCTGTCTATTTAGTAGACTTTTCACTGAAGTAGTGCAAACAACTTCAGACAAACCTTAAACATCCTTCTCTTTGGGGCACCTGGGTGGCTCAGTGGATTAAAACCTCTGCCTTTGGCTCAGGTCATGATCCTGTGATCCTGGGATCCAGCCCCACATTGAGCCCCGCACGGGATCTCTGCTTGGCAGGAAGCCTGCTTTCCCACCCCCCGCCCCCGCCTCTCTGCCTATTTGTGATCACTCTCTGTCAAATAAATAAATAAATAATCTTTTAAAATAATAATAATAAAGCGCAAAGCTGGCAGTTTAATTGTCTTTTTTTCCCCCTAACAATTTATTTATTTTTAACCAGCCTCTGGGCCTAGTGTGGGGCTCGAACTCACAACCCTGAGATCAAGAATTGCGTACTCTACCGAGTGAGCCCTTGCACCTTCTTCAACCCAGAGCAGTTTTTCAATGCGTTTGCTTTAACAAAACTCCCTCCATAAGAAAAATTCTGGGAGCAGCTAAGTCAGTGGTCACAGTGTCACGCATCGAGGTAAAAGCCTCGCCTATGGTGCAGCCTGGAGCCGCTTCCCCTGTGCTGCGCGGACTAGAAGTCTGGAGAAAGGTGTGCACGATCTCACTGTGAGCAAAGAGCATGAACTGTGAAGTCCTCTGAAGGTGCAAAACACCACTGAGGCTGGTAGAAAGCAAAGAGCCCAGGATTCGGCCCAGAGACCTGGTCAATGCCCGTCTCTTCCCCTAAGTAGCTATGGAATCAGGCCAGCTGCGTCCTCTTTCTAAGAGCTCATTCCTGCCAACTTGGAGCAGCATCTACTAAACCAGTGGTTCTCAAAGTGTGGTCCTAAGACCAGCTGCATCAACACCACCTGGGAATTTGTTAGAAATGCAGGTTCCCAGGCCCCACCCAGACCTACTAGACCAGACAGTCGGAGGGTAGGACTCAGTCTTCTGTGGTCTAAGCCACCCTCCAGATGGTTCTAGTGCACATTAAAGTTTAAGAACTGTTTTCTCAAATATCGTTCTCAAGCTGTTCTCTCACTAGCCTCCTTGTAGGGTGCCCTATTTCTTGCCCCCTCCCCCAGATAGTCCAGACCCTCAGACTCTCTTTACTCCCCTTGCAGAAACATGGCAGGTTCTTAAGACATTTGCATCTGTTCTGCCGTTTGTCTCAAATGTCCTTCACAGTGGCGTTTTCCCCCTCTCTCTGGTGGTCTCACTATATAGAGAAAGAGCCTCCTAATAGTCTTTTATCCCAACACACTATGGATTTCCTTTATAATATCAATTATCTTGTATTATCATTAGTTTTGGTCTCTCTTTCCCCACTAAAATGTGAGCTCCAGAAGCAGGGACCATGTCTACTTTATTCGCTGTATCCCCAGAACTTAACAGTGTGCCCACCTGGCCAAGCTGTCCAACAGAACTTTCTGTGATGATGGAAATGTTCTATACCCACTCTGCCCAGTATGGTAGCCTCTAGACACAGGAGGCTACTTAAGCACTTGAATAAGGCTAGTATGACTGAGAAACTGAATTTTAATTTTTTATTTTGTTTTAATTCATTTAAATTTCAGTAGCCACGTACAACTACTTCCTACCACAGTGAATGGCTCCAGGCACTCCAAAAATAAAAGTGCACCGGATAGATGAATGAATCCCTTTTCAAAAGCACGAAGAATGTTATTAAAAATCTTGTCATTGATTTGTAAAAATACTTTCATGGACTTCGATTCATACAACTACCTTACCTGCAAAAAATTTCTGTTTCATGGTATTTTAGGTAGAAACCGTCTTCTTCATTTCGAAGAAATTATTTTCTAGTTATCACCAACAATCTGGCAGAAACTTTTAGCAGGGAGTGAGAAGAAAAAGGTAGAAGTTAGACATGTTAAATTCATCTTGAAGGTAAAATTGAGTCTTTCCTAAGGGCTTTGGGGTGACAGACCAGAAGGGATGAACAACGATCTCTTTCAACCTTTGATGGGGTCTTGCTTACAACCCTGGCAAGGCTGCATATCACTTCTAGAACCACTGCGGATAGAGCAGACTGGGTCTCCCCTTTGGCAGAGGAAATAGGGTAAGGTGAAATGGAAAAAATACAATCAAAAGTACCTGAATTACAACACATCTTAGAAAGTCACTTAATCTCTCTGAGTCTCCACTTCCTGCTCTATAAAATGGAGATAATAGTGCCCCCCTCGAATGGATAAATAGGTCACATTCTTGGTCTGCAGAATGCCTTCATTCTCTTCTTTCATGGCCAAAAATGTAACAAGTCCCAGGAGAAATCTACCTGCTGGAAAGGTTGTTTCCTCTCTCTGGAATACTCCCACCCTCCATACTTTTTGAACATAGTCAGCCGTCAGCTAACCTTACCCTCACCCTGTTTTGCATGTCTCTTTGTCTTTAAGACTCAGGTATGCAATTTTACATTTGGGGGAATATCCATCATTATTTTGGTTAGAACTGGGTAGTTGGATATACTATAAGATCCCCTGTATCCGATGTCCTGGAATATATCCACAGCCCAAACTTCCTTTTCTTGAAAATAAAGGAGTCATGCTAAAAATGAGATCCAAGGATGCTTTCAGCTCTAAAATTGCTCTATCCTCGGGTTAGAGTTTCTCACACGGAAGCATGTGGCCTAAATGCGTCATCCTCATTATTAGAGATATCATAGTACTAAATGGGCTCTGATCTCCTGAAATACTCCTGCAGTTTAAGAACAGATCCCAGTTTCCTCCTTTGCTTCGTACCCATAATTCTACCTTCCCTCTCATGGTCTTCATCTGGGCTCTCCCGGAAACAGAACCCAAGACAAAGCCTTCAATGAAGCAGTTTGTTTGAAAACATGATCTCAGGGAATAGGAGCAGAAGGCAGAGGAGTGGAAAGTGAAAGAGGAACAGGATTCTCAAGGACGTTTAATAGGTTGGCCATCGTTGCAGGTGACTAGAAGCCTCTCCCAGCAGATCTCCAAGGAGCCCTGAAAATTGCAACTCCAAAAGAGGAAGCATTTATCTATCAACCCTCGTCCCCATTGGCCAAAGGTGGCCCCTCATATGTGTGAGTCCCCCATACCCGAACATGGATCTGATTCCCCAGGTGTGGTGTCGGGACACTCCAGCATCAGAAAAATGAGAAAGTCAAGCATGAGGCTTGTCCCCGTCAAGTTGCATCCATGCAAAGCTGATGAAAGCCTGCACAGGCCTGGTGACCACAGAAGAGGCAAAAGCAGGAGATCTGGACAGAATATGTCATCAGATACAATCCATGTCTCATGCTTGTTTATGCCTCTCTTTAAATTCACTCTATCATAGTCCCCTTCCAGCTGTCAGTCAGCCATAATCTCTGCAAAAAATGGTCGCTGTTGATCTTCCTCCATCTCCCATGTGGATTGCTCCCACCCTTGGCCAGCATCCTGGCTGGTCTAGGTTGCTTGCTTGGAGGGTGACCTTGGGTATGAGAATTTCAGCACAATACACAGATGAATCTCCTAAAACACTATCACAGAGGCATTGCTGGCTTTCACGAGATTCCTTGTGTTGATTGATGATGGACAGACTTGACCTGATCATTTTCCTCATTTTGTTATTTCAAAGCTTCCAGTGCAGTCTAAAACCACCAGCCAACTCAATCCTTACAACCACCATAATTCCCATAGGGCTTACAGACCACAGCCATCACACACCTGATACTCTGCCTTCTGCTAGCCCCCCATCCCAATCCACCACAGCTAAGAGTCTTAGTCACCGAGATGCTGCTGGCCAGGTATCACCACTCCACCTACCACCAATAAGAGGGTCCTTATTATCTCTGTCTGGGGAGGAGTCACACTCCAAAATTCCAGTCCCAGCTATTGAAGCCTGGGTTTCCCAAAAGCAGAGCCTGAGACAAAGTCTTGCATGCAGTTTGCAGCAAAATAGGAAAAGAAAGAATACAAGGAAGGGTTCTCATGGCACACTGCAGTGGACAACCCAGCACTCTATCCTAAGAGACACTCTGAGGAGCCCTCATGAATGAATCTGAGACTTAGCCACATAAGCAATGAACGGTGGGAGACTTCACTCATCAGTCTCCATCCCCATCGGCTAAGGCCCACTGGATTAGTTTCCAGGTCATCCATGTGTGAGTGCAGGGCAAGGCCCCACAGCAACACATACCATGACACAGAAGCCAACCGCAGCAGGAAGAGAGGTGGGCGGTGCGTGCCAGAGATGACGAACTGTCAGCCTGCACCCTCACAACCTGGGGGAATCCTGTGCAGAGCTGACTGCTGCTGCAGGGGCTGTCATAAACGCTAGGACCCAGAGTGACACGGGAGGGTCCCATACAGCCCCTTTAAGATAGTCTTGGGTTCCAGTTTGCCCAGGAGCATCCCTGTTTTGCCGATTGCCCCATCATAATTATTGTGTCCCTTTTTGCTTTCAAATGTTCAAATCATAAAGATATGGTCCCTTTGCTCTTTCTTTCTCACAAACACACACACACTTTAAGAAGCACACACACAAAAATTCCCACCAGAATTATGTTTTCAAACTTGTTTCTTCTTCTTCTTCTTTTTTTTTTTTTTATTTTTCTACTGCCCTCTGAAGAAAAGTCTCTGGATAGAATGATAGAATGTACTTTGTCTTTAGTGAAGCAAATAGACCCAAAGAAACCACCTTCTACTAATTCTTTAACTGAGGAATAGATCCTACTCCACACCGATTTATTTTTTTTAATATTTTTTATTTTTTCATTTGAGAGAGAGAGCACAGCAGGGGAAGGGATGGAGGGAGAGGGAGAAGCAGGCTCCCCGCTGATCAAGGAGCCGGATGTGGGGCTCGATCCCAGAACCTGGAGATCATGACCTGAGCCAAGGCAGACCCTCAACCATCCGAGCCACCCAGGAGCCCCCATTTTATTTTAATATCCTTAATTTAACAAAGTAGTGCATTGCACAAGTCTAATCAGAACAATAATCCTCTTTTGAGTTAGAAAAATCATGTTAAGCAATGCCAAGTACCATAACCATAGGCAAAAGCCTTGTGGATCTAGAAACCAAGCGTATATAAACATAGCACATTTTCAACTTTTAAAATGTGGTGGCTGTTGTAATAGGACAGATTTTCTCATGACATTCCGTAAGTCTCACATCACAAATACTGTTTTTATTTCAGAACCAAACATATGTATTTGCAAGCTATACAATTATTTTAGATCACTGTGATAAAACTGAATTTACTAACTCAAGAACTGCAAACGATTTCTCCAATAAATGATAGACGCTAATTCCAAACAATTTTGAATAACTGGATTGTCTGTTGAACACTACTTACTAAAGCAAGGTGTTTGTATGGCCCCAGGCATTCATTCAATGATTTCCGGATGTAATTCAATATGCAGTCTTCTTCTTTCTGGGCTCCTCATCTTGAAGCCCTTGGGAGATGGAGCATCGACCTTGTATGGACTGAGTATATGTCCACACATACATACAAAAATGTATATGTTGAATCTCTTACTCCCAGTGTGATGGTTATTAGGAAGTGGGGCCTTAAGGAAATAATTGGGTTTCCATTAGGCCATAAATGTGGAGCACCCATGATGGGCTTAGCACCCTTATAAGGAGACAGAGAGACACTAGAGCTCTCTCTCTCTCAATACCAGGAGAGGATACAGCAAAAAGGCAGGCATCCGTGAGCCAGAAAGAAGGTTCTCAGCAGAACCCACCAGGCTGGCATCTGCATCTTGGACTCACCAGCCTCTAGAATTGTGAGAAATTAATGTTGCCGTTTAAGCCACCGGTCTATGGTATTTTGTTACATCAGCCCAAAGTGACAGGCACTACCCCAAAGCCAATATTCACTGTGGGCTAATATAAAAATTGAATACTTTAAAAAATTTGAGGCAAAATGATGGCCAAAGTGCAGTGTAGTTTCTGCAGCATGGAAAAATAATCAACACAATGGCTATTAGAGGTCTTATTATATATTTCTGTTGTCAGGATCATGATTTGCTGTAAGTGAGAGCTCCATCATCAGGAGAGTCACAGGTGACCGAGGGTGCCTATCTCATTGAGCTTTGGTATGAATTCAGTGAGTTTTCCCTTGTAAAGCATTGAGCACAGCATTCATCCCACAGCAACGGCCCAGTAAATGTTCGTAATTTTATTATCCATAAATAGAAATAAATGTGAATTGCGCATTTTATTCTCATAGCATAAAACTCACCTATCTAATAAGAACCCAGAACTGAACTTTAAATAAAAAGATCCTTGTGGGGGTGCCTGGGTGGCTCAGTGGGTTAAGCCTCTGACTTCGGCTCAGGTCGTGATCTCAGGTCCTGGGATCGAGTCCCGCATCGAGGGTCTCTTCTCAGCAGGGAGCCTGCTTCCTCCTCTCTCTCTGCCGGTGTCTCTGCCTACTTGTGATCTCTGTCTGTCAAATAAATAAATAAAATCCTTTAAAAAAAAAAAAAAGGCCCTTGTGGTTTAGAGTAGAAAATAAGTAAGACCTCAATTCATTTATTTGTAAGACATTTTCCCAGCTGCTTTTGGTTGACTCCAGACCTTGAACATGAACAGAAATGTGTCCTGAAGAGCATCGTCTTCCTGGTGAAGATTCAAAGTTCACCAAGTGCTTATGCCATTCTATTTTCATCTAGTAATACCTAATGAACAAGAATCCACTTTGATAGCCAAAGAAAATATTATTAGAATAAAGCTCATGGGGTTTTATTGTGTGCCTTATTTAATCTCATATCCTACTCTGTGCAAGAAATTTGGAGGGTATGAGCTAGTGGAGACATTTATATAGGTCTTGGTCACATGGACAGCCAGGCTCCATTAACTGTTTTTAAAGGCACCTAAAATTTTAGGAAGACGTGGAGAGGGAATGTGAAAAGCTGAGATTTCTCTTTATAACAATGACAGAGAGAAGAAAACAATGGGCATAACAGTGAACATTTGCCCATTTAACCTTAGCCAAGTGAAACCAAATAAAGAAAATACATGTGCGCTATAATGAATGACACAAAAACACTAATTAAATTCAAGAGAATTGAACTGAACCATTCAGGTCGCTGTAGTCAATTTAGGTCATTACAGCAAGTGTATTCTTTCCCGTTATTTCTCCCACTACCACGTAGTATCTACAGTCATGGGAATTCAGTCTTACCTCTAATTATAAAAGCTCACAACCTTCGCTTTGGCAGCAAAGGCAGAGAGGATGGTCTTCTCCAATCCCTCAGAGTGCAGGAATGTGACATTAGCCTATGGGCACTGTGTTTACAGAGACGTTTCCCTTTTCAACTCGCGTTTCATTTACATCATACATAAGTGTCTTAAGGTACTGGACAGTCACAGACAATCAAATACCAAATAAATCTGAATGAGAAAAAAACAGCTTATTCATTCAAATACAACCTTGGGATTTTCACAAACTCTTAAACAGCCATGAAAAACTGTAGCTCTAGGGAGGTAGCAAGATAGCATGTAAATTATAATCCTTTTGTGTACAAATGAAAGTAGGTATACAGAAGATATCATAAACACACAGAGAAAAAGACGAGAAATATTCATTCTAAAATGTTCCCCATGGTTGTCTCTGGGGAGTGGGACTAAAATGATCATTTTTTTTTTTTCTCATGCTTTTCTGCATTTCCTCAATCCTACATTGTTGCCCTGAGCCCTCCAGAATCCAGCCTTGGGTTGACATGGCAACCCTGGAATACTTGCTTTATTTTTCATCTGCTAAGGAAGATTAACCACTTGATGATCACCCATGACAAGTGTCAAAAGTTCACAGAAGCCTCTCAGCACCAGGAGACGGACCCTGCCTCGCTCCAAGGCTGCACCCAACCCCCCCCCCCAACGTATCCTCACACAGAGCAGCCTCCGAAGAAGACAGTTGGGCTTGTTTTTAAGAAAAACAAGATCCTACGGAGTGGGCTGGTGTGGGTGGGGAAACTGGAGGAAGGTGCTCGAAGGGTATAAACTTCCAGTTATAAGATAAATAAGTCCTAGAGACGAAATGTTCCACAGGATGACTATAGTTACCACGGTCGTGTGGTGTACTTGGAAGTTGCAAAGACCCTAAAAGTTCTCATCACAAGGAGAACACATTTTTTGGTGACTCTGTGAGGAGACAGCTGTTAACTGAACTTATCCGGGTAATCACTTCCCAACACGTGTTTAACCAAATACATCGGAAACTTACACAGGGCTGTTAAGTCAACTCTATCTCAGTAAAACTGAAAAAAAAAAGTAAAATAAAAAATAGAAAGCCATTCCATAGGTATAAAATGCATAAAGTTGGTTCTTATGAATAAAAAAACAAGATCCAGAACTTCTGTTCCCATTTCAACAAATAAGAAACCTACTAATCTTTTCCAAGCAAGATAGGCAGCCAGATCGTAGATCGTAATTCATACCTAGGGCTCAACCAAAGTAATATAATCCCTTAAAGGTATTTGGAGCTTTTCAGGATGTTTTCCTTTAAGTTTTATTAAATTTAAAATTATGTCTTTGGAACCTCTCATTGAAAGTTTCACAGAATGACCACAAACTTATATACACTATGTGGAAAGTTGAAGCAGCCTACACATTTTTTGGCAGCCATGTAAGTTAATTTCTTTCAGGCTGGCTATGCTGGGATAACACAAGGTCAGCCTTCCAGAAGCCAGGACCCTAGACACCATGGTATCTGGAGAGCCTCAAAAGTGCCATGACCACGGTCAGCTTTAACCACTGTCTTTTCCCTCATCTCCACATCTAAGTAACCCCTGAGTCCTTCTCCTTCCCTGCTCTGAACACCTCTCAGAGCCATTCTCCCTCCATGCACTCCTGCAATCTTGGTCCCGGTCATATTCATCTCTCACCAGTCCCTGACTGGTGTCCCTGACTCTACTTTAACCTTGCCAACCCAGTTTTCCCATGCACTCCACCCTGGTCACACCACTTCCCAGCATGAGATCTTTCCATGCCTCCATGCCCTCAAAATAAAGTCCTAATTCCTTGATACAACCAAGCAGACTCTTTGGGATCAGCCTCGTATTTTGTACTGCGTGTGTCCCCCGTACTCCAGCCCCTCAACTCCTTAATATACCCAGCACTCCAGACATACTTAACTCCTTGACCTCTCACCCCTGACTTTTCCGTCATCTCTCACTGCTGGCTTCTTCTGCACATGAGGTTCCCTGGCTGGGGGACCCCCATTCCATTCCCCTCTTTACCTCACTAACCCTAATTCAGCCCCCTGGCTTCAGGTGCTTCTGGCTCTAGAGAAACCTTGCCAATCGTGGAAGGGTTAGATGCTCCTTTCCTGGATCCGATCCTGCCCCTGTATAAAAAGGCCCATTTATTCATCCCTCACTCGTTCATTACCTCTTTCTGGTCATGGAGGGCTCACCTTGCTTCCCCTGCTCTTAAGACACTGCCAGATACATAAAAGACATTGAGTAAATACTGGTTAAGTAAAAACCAATAACATCACAGTGCTCTTGGTTTGCCAAACATAGACTCTCTAAGCATCCTCTTTCTCCTTGACACAGACCTTTGGAGATGGAACCAGGCAATTGTAGAACCATTACAGATTTCTTTTCTTTTTTTTTTTTTAAGATTTTATTTATTTATTTGACAGACAGAGATCACAAGGAGGCAGAGAAGCAGGCAGAGGAGGAAGCAAGCTCCCTGCTGAGCAGAGAGCCAGATGCAGGGCTTGATCCCAGGACCCTGGCCAAAGGCCCAACCCACTGAGCCATCCAGGCGCCCCCATTACAGACTTCTTCTCCTTTCCCTTAACTCTTACACAAAGAAGGAAATAGGGGAAAACTGATCAGTGGAGATCTTGTACCAAAATTCCTTTTTGGAAGATAAAGGGCTTGAATCATCTGGTATCCAAACATATTTCTGTTCCTGGAAGACAACTTATATTTTCCTACATGTATATTTTAGTCTGTTTGATCATGAAGACATTGGCAACCATGTGAACTCCATGGCTATGCTGTGAGGCATAAAACTGGAGAAATGTTTCAAATGCTATTGGTCCCCCCTCCTTTATTTTGCTGCGAATTAAGAAGAAAAGATGGAGATGCATAGTACACTGCTAATAAAAGCCCCAGGGTCCTAACCCAATACCAGGTTCAGTCTTTGAAGAACCACCTCCAGGGTAAATGACCACCTCAAGGTAATAAAAGAACCCAAGTGAGCACTCCATTAGCCTTCCATTCTGCTTGTATGTACCTTGTTCCCATACCTAGAAACTCCGAGAAGGGGGCGGGGGGATATTCTCCCTATAGTTAATTCTTCTGTTTCTATTCCTTCTCAGTTCCTCTATCCTTATCGCACAAAAGGTTATACCTCTCAACAAAATCAATCTTGAACTTCAAATCTGGAGAATGCAGTCTTAGAATGAGCATGTATATGGTCTATTACAAATTATGAGTGGTCAATATTTTTATTATTGCTCCTGTTGCTTCTTGAGAAAGATCTTTGCTTTAACAAATGGAAGATTTGAGAGGGTTTTTTTTTTTTTAAACCCCAATTTTGTTTTGTGTTTTTAAGCATACTAGTACAAAGGAGCATAGGATTGGTCTCTTTGTAGGTTTGCTGCTCTTTCCTGGAGGAAATTTCTTTCTTCTTTCTTTCTTCATCTCTTCTTTCCTCTCCTTTATCCTGCATCCACATAGCAGAAATTTAAGTTAATTAATAGGGAATTAGATATATCGATTACCCAAAAGAGGGTAAAAACAATGCATTTGTATAGCTAACAGTGGCTTCCAAAGTAAATGCTGATTTTTGCCTCGGGTAGAACTTAAGCAACAGAATTATGTTTCCAGCTACGTTGATTGCCACAACTGTTCCTTAGCAGAGCAAACAGACCCCAGAAAGGTCTGCGTCTTCTGGGGGACGCTAAACATACAAATAAGGAGCTTTCATTAGGTCAGCACGATTTTTTTTTTTTTCAAATGATTTCCTATTCCTAGAGATTTATATTTAGTTATTTGAACTCTGTGTAATTAAGAGAGATATTTAACTGAGCTTAGGGTTACTTAAAGTAATGAAGCTCCTTTAGTCGAATCGATCTCGGGCTTCAACGCCCTCCCACTCGTGTCCACTCTACCTGGTATAGCACTTCCTTTGAGGGAAAGGATGAAAACAAATTTAGATTCAGGGCACCTTCCCCCATGAATGGTCTGCCTCATTTGTCTTTTTCTCCTTGATTCTCCTTTATCATTTTTCCAAGCATCAGTCCACTAGGCCTGTATCAGACCAGTAAGCCTCGTCTAGCTCATTCCAGCATTTTGTGCTGTGTTTATATCTGCATTGCATCAAGATTTTTTTCCATCTTCTTCTACTCACACTTCTTCCCTCGCAACCATACCTTCACATACCCTACAAAGCAGAGACTTCTTTCCCAACAGATTTCCCTGTAGATAGATAGATAACAAAACCTATCTTGCCAAAAGGCCACGCAGCTAAAAACTTGTACCAGACAATATACCTGACTCCCCAAAGCTGCTTTTTGGCTGCTGATAGAAACACTGATCGTTCATATCCACAGAAATCATGATGCCTGTGGATGATCTGAGACTTCTCTCTCCAAGTGTTGTGTATGATCCCAAATAAGGGGTTTCATCTGGATAGCCACATGAAGGAGGTATCTGGAGGAGTGCGGAGAGAAGCACCAGACATTCAGAATGTTCTATGTTGCTCTACCTCATTTTCTGGTATCTCTGTAATGTTTGACTTTTAGGTCTTAGGACTTTAAAAAAAAAAAAAAAGAAAAGAAAAGAAAGAATAAGCTTTGACTAGCGATGCTAAAACTACTTTAAACGTGTTCTAAGACGGTGCTTTAAAATTTCCCCCACAATACTGTTGACCTATGTGAGATGCAGGTACTTTCAGAAATGTCTCTGGAAGACTGTATCTGAGGCAGTTTATGAGCTGAAGCCAAGGCTAAAGCATTGCTAAGGGAATCTGTTTCCCTGGGATACTAATTAACTCCAAATATTGCATATAAATTAAGCCAGCAGCTACTGAAAGAAGCAACTTACAGGAGAAGAAAATCTGAATGGGTTTAAAAGAAAAGTACTGGGGCGCCTGGGTGGCTCAGTGGGTTAAAGCCTCTGCCTTCAGCTCAGGTCATGATCCCAGGGTCCTGGGATCGAGCCCCACATTGGGATCTCTGCTCAGCAGGGAGCCTGCTTCCCCTCCTCTCTCTCTGCCTGCCTCTCTGCCTGCTTGTGATCTCTGTCAAATAAATAAATAAAATCTTTAAAAAAAAATGAAAAAGAAAAGAAAAGCACTACCTTCTGATTTGAGAAAAAAGGCATCAGGGACACGGGAAGAACCCTTTTCCTTCTGACCCAGCATTCTATTTTCTTTCTAGAACCTTCTACCCTTTACTCTTTCCTTTTGTTTTCCTTTCTCCACATTGGCAGGTGTGATTTATTGGATCACTGACTAGGGAAAGGGTTTCTTCCCCAAGGGGATCTGTTCTCTCTTGTCTCTTTAATAAGGAAGCTGTTCTCTAGATAGGTGCCCTCCCGGGTCTACTCTCTAACTCTTCGGTATAAGAATCCCAAACTCCTCCCTGGAGACTCTGACTCAGTGGGTCTAGGGCAGGGCCTTGAAATCTGTGTGTTGCCCAGTTATGGCTCTTAGGAGCCAAAGTCTGGGAAACACTGCCTCCTCTTCTAAGAATAAGACACAGTCCCTGCCCCTGCACTGGGGCATGTACAGGTGTGAGGGGGTAAATACGGTTCAGAAGGGAAGTTGTTAGCCACTGAAGCCTGCAGCCTACAGCACACCTGCCAGACAGCTTTTCTTGTTTTCCTGCTAAATGGCTTAAGCTTAGTTGCTGGAATCAAGAGTTGCCTTTTTTATTTTGAATGTGCAAATAGAAGGAGATAAATCACTTATTTTAGATAAACCTACTGCTGCCTGACTTCCTACTTTTAATTGGACTACAGTATAACCACTCACTAACCAGCACCTTCTTGGGGGGGCAACACCCCTAATCTTGGGTTTTGTTTTGAACATGACGACCTTTTCTGATCCTCTCAATAACTTCAGCCAAGCTCATCCAAGGCAGGGAGGAAAACAGCCAAAATAAACACATCCATGGGACCTCCACCATCCCAGGTGTTGAAATGGGTTTGTATAGAAATCCGCTGTGATCTAAGTCATCTCCTTTTCTTCTAACAGTCACCTGTCCCAAAAAAGGACTGCACAGACATTTCTGTTGAGGCCTAAAGGCACATGCATGTTATCCCCACAGCCTTCTGGAATAAATGAAAATAGTGTCCATTATTTGTGGCTTTATCCCTCTACAGTTTGAAAGTTCAACCACTTAGGCATGATCTAGTTAAAACTATAGACTATGAGTAGCCTGAGGCATTAATAGCCACCAGCATTGCCCATCACCCATGTGTTGCTGAATGAAATGGCCTATTGTGGGTTTGCTAAAAATAGCTTGTCGAGAATACAGAAACAGTAACACCACGTCATGCCCACCTCCCCTAACCTTAGGAACATTTACAGCAAGAGGCTGCTCTAAGAAAAGGTGAACATACCCTATGCAATAGCAGAATGTCTCTGCTCATGAAATTAGAAATTACTTCTGAGTGTCATGGTTCTGAATTTCATTTTTCAAACTTGACCTTGAGCTTATTTATCAATTATTTCCATTTGATTGTACAGAAGCCTCTCATTTCTCTTGACCAATTTCACACATTTGCTTACATCTCTTAGCAAAAAAAAAAAAAAAAAAGAAAGAAAGAAATTAATTGATCAAAACATTCTTGTAAGCCAGCTATCATTCAAGAATGGATTCCAGAAAGGTTTCTCTATTAGTTCTCTAGAGATGATACTTAAATCTCTGTGGCTGCGAAGGAAATCGTGAGGTAGGAGAGGCAAGGACTCGTGTACAAGGGACGTTAGTAAGGCATCGTTCACTTAACAAAGACAGAAATTCATGTGAAATGGTCCTTGGCCAACCAACTACAGCTGACTCTTGAACAACACAGGGGTTCAGGGTGTCAAACCCCAGCACAGCTGAAAATCCACATATAAATTTTGACTCCCCAAAATCTCTACTAAGAGCCTACCATTGACCAGAAGCCTTACTGGTAACATAAACAGCCAATGAACATATACCTCATATGTAATATGTTTTATATACTGTGTTCTTATAATCAGTCAGCTAGAGAAAATAAAATGCTAAGAAAATCACAAGGAAGAGAAAACCCGTTTACAGTACTGTACTGTCTTGAAAAAAATCCACACACAAGTGGACCCGTGTAGCACAGTCCCATGCTGTTCAAAGGTCTTCTGTATTTCCTTAGAATCTTGGTTTTAAAGGACTCTGAAATGTCAGTGCTTCCTGAAAAGTATGGGGAAGGGCACTGAATTGATGATAGGGATACACGGGTTTTGAGCCCAAGAGGGTTCTTGTCCTGAATGATCCTAGGGATACTTTTGGATAATCATTTCTCTTCTCTCCTTCAGTTCTGTCTCCATTCAAATGGAAGAAAAAATATATATATATATATGTCCTACCCCATACAGTAGCTCTGAGGAATGACTGTGCAGCTCGCCTCCAATACAGTAGATCAGGTTCCAAGGGATGTGAACGAGTTCTCCATGTGTCAAGCGCTAAGGAGAGGGTTACCAGGAACCTTTAGTCTTCTATGAAATGAGCCAAGTCTTTACCTAAAAGTTCAACTCAAATATCAATATTCAAAAGATAGGGCAAGGACTTTCATTCCAAAAGAAATGTGAAATAATCTAGCATAGGCCAACATCCCCAAAAACGGGATGCCCTGAAAAAGGCTGGGACTCTGACCACTGAGGCCACATATACCACAGAACATCCATCTTCCCATTAAAGCCAACTAAGGACCAATGGTGGCTCCATCATTCCATGGCCAAGACCCCAGGAGTAGCAAAGCAAGGCTCTGAATAATTCACAATAGTGAATGGTAGACAGGAATGCTCTGAGAGCTTACCTACCTCATCTTCTTCTTGATTTCTTGCTTATTTCTTCTTGCAAAGTCAAATGATACACAAAAAGAACACCTCTTAGTGATAAACATGTAAGCATCTATTGATATGTCTGTCAGAGTCAATTACACTATCAAGAAAGCAAGTTTACATTAAGACCGAGAGTCCATTTAATGTGTTATTTCTGGTGCATTTTTTTTCCTGCCGTGAATGAGAATAAGATGGAAGATGCAAAATAATAAAACTGGAAGACCGGAGCATGGAATGCAAGATAGATACAAATTTACACATAACCCTAATGCACCGAGAGATCTTCTGGACAAGGAAGGTTTTGTTCCAACTTGCTGCTTGTTTTGATGAAAATGTACGATGTACCATGGCCCAGAAGCCTATAGCCTCCAGTGGGCCCAACGCAGTCGTCATGAGCTATTCTCTGTTAGGATTTCGATTTCAGAGTCAACGTATGCCTTGGCAGCAATAATCATTATGCTTAGTGCAGGTAAACCAAGGAAAAGGCCCTTTGGAAAAATACAAAATATTTACCTAGCAACTCCTAGTGAACCACATGTGTGCTGCATACTGATGAGTGGTAGCCTATGTTTCTGGAAAATTCACTACGGAAGAAAAACAAACACGGCTCTATACAGTAAGGCTACAACATATGCCTATGCAGCTCAGGACAAAAGAAATCTACTACTGCCCAGCAGAAAACGAGCCCGGTGGCCTGACAGCCGTGATGTGGCAGGCTGACTTTCTTCTTTTGTCCCCAAAATAAACAATAAAATAATAAGACAAGTGAATATCCCAGGGAAACTTCCCGTCTGATTCAAAACTCATCTTCAGAGCTGTCGGCTAAGAGCATGACTCGGTCTTGCATGCTGTTGAATTCTCTCTGCTGGAGAAAGAGAAACAGAAGAGCGTTAAGCCCTTTCTGCTGCAGAGCAAAACTGAAAAACAGGCCCCAGCGGCTGCTAAGGCAAACCACTGGGCGTGTCAATACCGTTCCTGCCTCATTAAGCCCCGTGTGCTTTATTAAGCAAATCAGCAAAGCAATGCATGTTCTGAAACGGCTGAGGTTTTGCTGTTGTGGTCTCCATACCTTTCTTTTATGCCTTTTGAAGCCGTTTCTCCTTCGGCGATTCATAACCTTAATGCTGTAGAGAGCTCCCAAGATGAACAGGGCACCGGCTATCCCGACCCCTACAGGAACCAGCATCCCAGACATGTAGCCAGCCTGCAGGGAAAAGGAGGCGTCCATTAGGAGGCTACATTGACCACAGCCCAGGGTTTCTCCTTTTTGCCGGATGGCAGCAGGCTTTTAATACCTGGAATTCTCCTACTTGCTTTGTCATAAAATAGCACCTGGAATAAAGGTACCTTTTAGGGAGAAAGCAAGAGAGAGAACAGTAGGACTATTTGGGGAAAGTTCAAGTATTTAGAAAAAGTACTGAAATTAATCACCCAGACCTCGTGGCACCTAGAGCTGCTTGGTTATGCACATTTGTCAACATCAGGTTTTGGTGGCAGAAGAATAATTTGTATCAAAGATGGATGAAGCAAGCTTCTGAGAATGCCAAGACTATTAAAATACTATAAATCGGAAATATCAGCCAGAGACAAACTCCAAGGGGGGCGAGGGAGGGGCCTTGACATTGGTGGACTGCCATCTCACAATCTCAGCTGCCTTACAGTAAGAAAGGGAAGAGGAAGGATGCTCGGTGTTGGGGGCACAGACAGAAAAGACAAGGAGGGGAGAGGGTATACACCTAAGGTGGGATTTATAGGAAAGGAGAAATCTGCCCAGTGGACAAGACCAAAGTTGGTGCTTGGGAGGGAATTCTGAGCATCCCCAGTCCCCAAAGTAAAGAAGGAACAGAGAAAGGTGCAAAGATCACTACCAGCAACAGTGGCACTTCCAAAAGAACCTGGAGGTGTCTGGTATCTGGTGTTGTCTCCAATGTCCCCAAGGTGTCTCTATGGATACATTGGTTCTAAGTGAGCACCATCATGTCTACACATCCCTCGGCTTAGGTGAGTAGGTCCAGATCTTCCCAAGCTCAGGGGAAGGCCATCATCCTAAAGGTGCTCCCTCCATCTTGGCCGATATGACACCTCGGGGACCACAGCATCATGTACTTACCTGGAGCCCTTTCACGGAGGAACATGACACTGGTTTGCCCTTGAAGAAGGCCTCTGCTAGAAGCCTACCCAGACAAAATACATAAAAAATTAAAATTTTTAGGTTTTAGAGGGTCATTATGCGGGGGTGGGGAGGAGCCCACGCGTCTGTTCATTTGTTTGACTATTTCTAAAATTTCTAATATAGGACAAACTATTTCAAGTACCTTTCAGAATGAGCCAAAATCTGAGAGGGACATAGAATAAAGTTTTTTTAAAAAGTGCTGAAGTGTGCAAACTGTGATGCTTTCCCAGCGTTTCCAAGAGTAAATCAGAGGATTACACGAGCCTTTCTACAATTGTAGCTCCCCCTCCGTGCATACAGCCAGCTCACTCACTGGTTCTGTTTTCCAGAGTCTTGTGTTAGGGCAGAACATGGAAATTTTTCCATTAATTTGAGAACAATAGCATTGTTCATCAGCATACTAAGTGTTTTTCTCCAAGAAACAAAGCCCAGTCACTTTTCAACAAATTAATATGCTTTGCAGAAACCTAAACTTTTTCTGAAGTTCTTCCAAATCTACTTAAGGGCTTATAAAACTGTAATTTTCCATTTGGGAAAATACTGGCCAAGGGCAAAGTCTTGGTACTCTCATAAGAGCTGTGAATATATTGCTTTAAAACCACCATTCCCAATACATGGAAACAAATGTACGTATTGAAATATGATCAACTTTAAGCCCCGTAGATTAGACTCGAAAGAGGTGTACATCAGAGGGTGATAACTTGAGCTGTCAGAAGTTTGGCTTGATCAAACTCTGTGTGGGTCTCCTTGTGCTGTGTAACTTCACCCCACACCCAAGAGCATGACTATTCCAACATGTGTCACTCTTTCTCATACTTCTTATTTACACATTTTAATTTCTAGTTTCTAGAGCTTTAATTGGGAGATGGAGAGGAGAAGTGAGTTGGGGGAAATTGGAGGGGGAGACAAACCATGAGAAACTGTGGACTCTAAGAAACAAACTGAGTTTCAGAGGGGAGGTGAGCCTGGGAGTTGGGTGAGCCTGGTGGTGAATATTGAGGAGGGCACGTATTGCATGGAGCACTGGGTGAGATGCATAAACAATGAACTATGGATTACTAAAAAAAAAATTTAATTTAATTTAATTTTTTTAATCATGCAGATTTCACCAAAATTCAATTAATCTCTCTCTCCCCTCTTTTGTCCCCTCGTGAGTGTGCGCGCGTGCTGTGTTTGAAATTATGTTAAAAAATGTGATCCAAAAAAATAAAAATAAAAGATGCAATCCAAGTAACCTCTCTTCTTCCAATATGTATATATATTTTTAAAGATTTTATTTATTTGACAGAGAGAGATCACAAGTAGGCAGAGAGGCAGGCAGAGAGAGAGAGAGGAGGAAGCAGGCTCCCTGCTGAGCAGAGAGCCCAATGCGGGACTCGATCCCAGGACCCCAAGATCATGACCTGAGCCGAAGGCAGCGGCTTAACCCACTAAGCCACCCAGGCGCCCCCTTCCAATATATTTTAACCATTCTTCTTTCAACACTAATAGAGAATAGGCTCTTCTTTTAGAATTGACCATGACTTGGAGCACCTGAGTGGCTTAATCAGTTAAGTGTCTACCTTCAGCTCAGGTCATGATCCCAGGGTCCTAGGATCAAGCCCCAAGTCGGGCTCCCAGCTCAGTGGGGAGTCTCCTTATTCCTCTACCCCTCACCTCTCCCAATTCAGGCTCATGTGCTCTCTCTCATAAATAAATTAAAATTTTTTTAAAAGAATTTCCCATGACTTGTTTCCTACACAGATGAAAACAAATAAGACCCATGAACATATTTTCTAAGTTATAAACCCTGCCTAGTGCCTCTTCTCTGGTCAGAATCACTGGACGTTCAAGTACCTGCACAGATAACAGCCTGAGAAGGACATAGCTGCGCCTGTGTATACTCTGAGTGAGAATGCATAACTTGAGTCTCATCATGAGGAAACACACAATAAACCTAAAATTAAGACTATTCTATTTTTTTAAAGGACTATATTTTTTTGAAAGTCAGTGTCATGAAAGACAAAAGATGGCTATAAAAATGTTCAAGAGTATAGGAAAATAACGAATCATGACAACTAAATGTGTTACATGACCCTAGACTAGATCCTATACTGGAGAAGAAAAATGCTTTTAGAAAGGTATTTTGAGTTTGTTGAAAAAAACTGAAATATAGATGCCAGATTTGATAAAAATTACTGTATCAATGTTAAATGCACTCAAGCTGGAAACTGTACCATATCCACTAACAGAATATTCCCAATTGTAAGAAATACACACTAAAGCGTTTGGAGTAAAAGCACCATGGAATATGCAACTTATTCTCAAATAGTTCAGAATTAAAAAAAAAAAAAAAAGGAGGCAGAGATGGGTAGACAGACCAGCAAATGATAAACAAAATGGGGTAAAATATTACAAACAAGTACATCTGGGTAAAAAGTATGGGGCATTCTTTGTACCTATTCTTATATCTTTTTTTTTAATAAAAGTGAAAATAGTTCCAAATAAAAAAGTTTTGCATTTTTAAAGTAGATTGTAAGTCAAAATATGACTAGATCTAGTTAATTTTAGTTTGTGTTAGTGTTGGGTTTTTGTTGGCTTTGTATTACATTCATGAGAAAGGTATCCTTCTCTCTTAGAATAATGTACTGGTTCAGAAACATCTGTTTTCAAGAAAAGTATAAGAAAACCTAACAATATGCTGTACTGTCTCAAGTCTGCTGAGTTAGGACAATGCCCTTACATTGCTTTGCAACAGTGGCTCTTAGACTTGAGCATCTATCAAAATTGCCAGCAAGACTTGTTGAAACAGACTGCTGGGCTCTGTTCGTAGAGTTTCTGACTCAGTAGGTATAGGGTGGGGCCCAAGAATTGCATTTCTAGCAAGTTCCCAGGTGATGCCGATGCTGCCGGTCCAGACCACACTTGAGATTCGGTGCTATGCAATATAGACTGGATCATCCTTTTTCTGGGTTATTTCCTAAAACTAGAAGAAACAGAATGATCTTGATGAAAAACAACAGGGTTGTTATGACCCAACTAAAGCTGCTATGCCTCTCAATTTTGAGAAGCATTTTAGATGTTGAAAAGACATACATACCAATAGGAAGCCAAGTCAGGATTGGCCTAACAAGCATGACTAACTTGGACTTTAAGATGGAAAGAAGAGTAATGATGGAGTGAGTACAGGGACTGACCCTCAGAGGCCAGTCACCTCTTCTTCCAGAGCAAGAACCTCCCATTTCAGCTGGGCTCAGAGTAACAATCACTGCTCCCCTGACTTCTGTGCAGCTGGCTGTGACCGTGTGATCTATTGCACTCAGATGAGAATACATTAGTGGCCGGTACAGCTTCCCAACATGCTCTTCAAGAGGGAAGCACAGCCTTCATCCCCCATGCTTTGAGAATGAGAGTGCCTTTAGCTTCCCTTTTAATAGGGAACAGGTGTCTTTGCCTTCCCATTTCCTCCATCCCCTGGCTAGAATTTGGACCTAGCTAAGCTGGAACTGCCATCCAGGACCTTTAGGTGACCTTGGGAATGAAGATGACAAACGGTAGAGCATCAAATATAAGGAGCCCGAGCCCCTGTCACAGTGTTGCTCCCCATTAATACTTGACTGCTACCTCCAGACTCATAAATGAGAGACAAACTTCTATCCTGGTTAAGCCAGTGTCATTGGGGTTCACGGTCATTCATAGCTGATCTTAATCCTCGCTTAAACCTAGCAGACAAAGAGGGAGAAACGGACTTCCTGCTGAGCAGGGAGCTGGACATGGGGCCTTGATCCCAGGACCCTGGGATCATGATCTGAGCCAAAGGCAGACGCTTAACTGAATGAAACACCCTGGCATTCCCAGAACTTTTTAGAACACTATTCTTGAGCCAAACTAACTTTGCAGAAATACCAATATTAGGTACAACTGAATAACACTAAACTGAGAAGATGTCCTGGTTGGCCAAAGAGCCAGTTAAATAAATATTTAGTTTCCAGTTCTAAGGGATTCTGTGACTTTCATTAAAGAGGCAATAGTTTTGCTCTCAAATCGTTTCTGAAGAAAATGACTAACAAGACTTTTATGGATGAGAGTCAACTAACTAGCTAGCTAAGGGGGTGGGGAGCACGAGAACAAGAAGAGGAAGATAAATATATGTACACACATACGTGTGTGTACACCTAGGAAGGCATGTCACATCTAAGTGTAGAATTTTTTAATCACATGGGAAGAGGGAATCTTGGAAAGATTATGGTGAATCCCTCCAAGAAAAAGTCAAAATATTAAGAAATAGGCATCAAATAAGACAAACACAGTTAGAATCTCTATTTTTTTAATTAAGACATACTGAAAAAAACACTCCAGAAGAGAGGGCTGGAAAATCTCAAAATAATCCAGAAAACTAAGGGTCACACATAAAATTATTTCTCTTGGTTAAAATGATAGCAAGAAGGTGCCAGGCCTTTGAGACAAGATAAGAAGGTTCTACAGAAAAAGAAAATACAGCCTTTCTATAAAGCTACACAGATTTTTTTTTAATTGTGACAAAGCTATCTATAGATACAGATAAGAAATTTTGCAATATCCAACTTCAAAACTGGAGACATGCAAAAATTTATTCTCTTAAGGGTTTTCTGGTATACTTTTTTACATAGAAGGTAGTTTCTACAGAAACAATGATATATGGGTTCCTAAATTAATCTACCAAAGCCTATTTCCTTTTCATTGCATCCTATTTTCTCCTGAAACATGACAAGAAGCACTACTAATATACGTGTGTTCAGTTCTTAACTTTTGAGCTTTATTTCCCCCCAAATCCTGCTCAGTCCATCCAGTCATACCTCCCTTAGACAACTGGACCTGTTACAGATACCAAAATGGCCTCCAATAACCCCAAAATGCTTAAAATTTTTCAACATCCTTTTAATAAGTATGACCACAGAATGAGAAAAAAATATCTATGCTAAATTTTACTGAGAAGCACAAAGACAGTAATGAGACTTAATATAATCATACAATTTTCATTGTAATTTTCATCATAATTTATTCTTTAACAATAAGCTGCAGCAAAATAAATATTAGTCATCCAAATATGGGGAGAACTGACTCCAAATAATAAAAAAGAGACTGGAATACCATCAACAGAAGTATATGTCGGGACTGGTGATTTAAAGGTAACTCAATATGTGGTAGTTGAAAAGATTTCCATTCACTAAACCCCCAGTTAAATCTGAGCTGAGTTATAGTAATGAAATCTGACACAGGCTACAGCAAGGAATTCAGAATTCCATCAATATTTTTATGAGTAATTCCAGTTTAAAACTCTAAGGTAACCAAAAAATGTAAACTTGGAGAGTATTGAAAATAAAAAGAAAGTGAAAAATAGGAACTTGGAAGGAAGTTAATATGGTCAATCACAGACATGGATGGCAGAATTAATGCGTGAGAGAAATATTTTTCTATAGTTGCCCATTCCAGGCAAGTTAGCCCTTGCCACCCAGTATGTAGTAGCACTACATAAAAGCTGGTCTAAAGAGAGTGCTCAGGCGTCCAGGTGTTTTTACTCCAAACCACCCCCACTATGGTTTAAGGATGCTCTTTCCATCCCAAACTTTTATTCTTAACTCAAGTCCATCGATTTTTGCCTTTGGGTCAGAAGAATCAACGCCTTCCAAAATCCAAGGTATTTCTTCCTCATACAGGAGGATCAGGCTTACAAGAGCCTGGCATTGTGTTATTGAGCACTGGGACAAGAAATAGCCAGAAAAATTGGGATTACACTGCTGATCCCTAGAAGAAATTCCACTTTGAAATGTCAAGGAAATTTTCCAGCTGTCGTAGTAGATTATGCCTTCATAACAAGGCTGGTGCTCCAAAGAATAAGGTATCCCTTGTGTTATATAAGAAGGACCTGAAAGGGCAGGTCTTCCTTCTTGTTGGGTACCTGGATGTAGACTTGCATCTTTGCACAGATTACCAGATCAGAATGATGAATTAAGGCTCCATTACTCTGACAATCTTTTATGACAAAGCCATGCCCTTTAAGATAAATTCAAAGAAAGAAAATACTTCTCTTACCTTGTCTTTTAGTTTTTCCATCCAGCTTCTCACTAGGGGAAATAAGAGAATAAAACGTAAATATCCATCTTTTTACTTATATTTCATTGAGTTAATTTGAGAACTTACATTTCACGATATTAAGTTAATTTGATGCACTGATTTTATTGTATGAAATACAGTGAAAGGGTCAACAGTATTAACATGACAGTAATAGTCTTGTTTTTATTCTTATTTGCTTAAAACTGCAATGGAGGGGTACCTGGGTAGCTCAGTGGGTTAAGCCACTGCCTTCAGCTCAGGTCATGATCTCAGGGTCCTGGGATCAAGTCCCACATTGGGCTCTCTGCTCAGCAGGGAGCCTGCTTCCCTCTCTCTCTCTCTCGCTCTCTCTCTCTCTGCCTGCCTCTCTGCCTACTTGTGATCTCTGTCAAATAAATAAATAAAATCTTTTTTAAAAAAATGCAATGGAAAGCACAAACATACCTTCACATCATCATTAAATGAACAGAATATTTTTATTTGTTAAACGTATTTGTATTACTACTGAAGGCTTTGGGGGGGCGGTTTGGGAAAGGAGACAGAAAATCACTTTTAAAGTATCAGCTTCATTCCCAACTCAAGCACCAGCAAATAAATAAATAAACTAATCAATTAATTTACTAATTAATTATCAAGTTCATTTCTTATCTGACATTTTCTCTTTAACGTTACTCATCTTTCCCAGTTTTTAAGCTCAGTGGGTATTCTGCACTCCAATCAACATCCCAGCAAAGTAAGTAGGACAGGGCAATGGGTGGGCCAGCACTGCTCGGCACTGGCTCCAAAGAGAAGCATTTGCATCCACAAAGGCAAAAAGAGGAATTATTTCTGAAATACATATAACTTGCAAACTGAATGATGCCATCACAATAAACCACTATAAAAATAAATCAATAAATAAAGGGAATAATCAAGTAACAGCTTAAAAAGCCACTGAAAAGGACTACATAAACCATAAAATGTTAAGTAGACCATTATTGCAACTATTTGGAAGTACATATGCCAAGAATAGAACAAATATCATTCAAAATGAAAACATGTGTGAGAAGGGCCATGGGTTTTTTTTTTTTCCTTCTTTATTCTTTCATTTAAATTTTAGTTCGTTAACATATAATGCAATATTGGTATCAGGAGTAGAATTCAATGATTCATCACTTACATCACCCTTGGCTCATCACAACAAGTGCCTTCTTGAATACCCATCACCCATCTAGCCCATCCCTCACCCACCTCCCTCCATCAAGCCTCAGTTTGTTCTGTATCAATAAGAGTCTCTTATGGTTTGGGATGCCTGGGTGGCTCAGAAACTTAAGTGTTCAACTCTTGATTTTGGCTCAGGCCATGGTCTCAGGGTCATGAGATCAAGCCCTGAGTTGTCTCCATGCTAAGCATGGAGCCTGCTTAAGATTCTCTCCTTTCCCTCTGCCCATCCCACTCTCTCACTCTAAAAAAAATAATAAAATAAAAAAAATTTTAAAAAAGAGTCTCATGGTTTGTATGGCCATATTAAGAATAGTTTGAAGTATGTAATGGGGTTCTTCATCCTTAATTGATTTTTAAAGTTATAATAATGATTCAACATTGAATAAAAATTCTATTTTGAAAAGCATGGAAAAGGAGAAAAGAAGACAAATATTATCAAAGATTAGTAACCCAACAAAAACCTTTCAAGATTTCCTTAAATTTCCTTTCCTCTCCAGCAGTTTCAACAGATAGGAAGGAAGAACACAGAGTGGCAGACTGAGAAACAGGTCCCAAAAGGAACAGACAAGGGATTGGCAGACTTTTCTTGTAAAAAGCCAAACAGTAAACATTTAAAGCTTTGAGGGCCATACAATCTCTGTCACAACTACTCAACCCTACTGTGGCAATATGAAAGCACTCAGAGACTGTACATAAATCAATGGGTTTGGGTATATTCTAATAAATGTTACTTATGGACACTGACCTTTGAATTTCATGTAATTTTCATAGCTCACAAATGCCTTTCTTTTTATTTCTTTGGACCATATCAAAATATAAAAGACATTCCTTGCTCATGGGCCATACAAAAATGGTTAGCGGGCCAGACTGGTCCATCAGTCACAAAGTGCTGACTCCCTGGCACAGACACACTTTGCCCAAGAAGTTGGTGTCTCCATTTATAGTCTGATTCTAGTAATAGAATACCTGACACGTGTGATTCCAGCCCACATGTACACATGGTTTGGCCCCTGACAGAGAAGGTTCAAATCTACCTCATCATTTGATCAACAAACCAAAAACAAACATGAAAATGAGGGAAGATTATACTCCAGGAAAAGATGGGGAAACAGACTCAGAGAAGCTAAGAGACTTGCCCACAGTTAATCAGGGAGTAAAGAGTCACTGGAATTCCAACTATCTGTTTTAACAACCTACAGGAATAAGACTTCATAACTACCCATTTATTTTGGTGATACCCCCCATTCTCCTACTCTCTCAGGCTGAAAATGTGGAACTACCTTCCTTGCACTCTTCTAGCAGCTTCAGTCCCTGGTTTCAATCTCTCATGTCAAGATCTTGGCAAAACCACTCAGCTTTGTCCTTCCTTCAACACTCCTTCTGTCTCCACTGGGATTCAGGCAAAGATGGTGGTATACAATAGGACATGATCAGTCATGGGAAGGCCAATAGAAGAAAGGGCAGAAACCTTAGAAATGAGGCTAAGGATTAGCACCTCCCAGGAGAAGTGAAGCCAACCAGTGATTTGCTGAGCAACTTTGGAGAAATTAATGGAACTCTGGAACCCTCAATTTCCTCATATGTAAAATGACCATGGTAACACCTGTCTTGCAAGATTGTTGTAAAGATTGGAAATAAGATGTGCCACATGTCTAGGACAGTACTTGGTGTGGAGATATAAGAAAACAAAAACAAGAAACCTGGCACAGGAGGAGAGAAACAAAGACAAGTAATCATGAATATTTCAACATATCTCAACTAAGCCCAAGATATAAACTGAAATTCAAGCAAGAGAATGCTTAGAGGGCGCCTGGGTGGCTCAGTGGGTTAAGCCACTGCCTTCGGCTCAGGTCATGATCTCAGGGTCCTGGGATCGAGTCCCGAATCGGGCTCTCTGCTCAGCAGGGAGCCTGCTTCCCCCTCTCTCTCTCTGCCTGCCTCTATGCTTACTTGTGATCTCTCTCTGTCAAATAAATAAATAAAATCTTTAAGAAAAAAAAAAGAGAGAATGCTTAGAACTCATTGATTCATTCAACAAATACTTATTATGCACACTGTGTTGGCCAGGCACTGTGCTCTACACTGGGGTCAGCAGAAGGTATGGGGCCTAATTCCAGTGAGGAAAGGAAGAGGCCATCAGATCTATGAGGAGTGAATAATAAGCAGCACTGCAGGCACCAAGCAAGAAAGCCAATTATTGGGCCCAAGGCAGAATGCCAGCCTGTGAAGTGAGAGGTTCAAAATCAGGAAATAGGATGGATATTATATAAAAAGTTAAACAAAATCGAGGTGAAAATGGGAAAAGGTGAGCACTTTGTGGAAGGGATAAAAAGGGCCAGATGACCACCTGTAGATGGCAGGGTAAGGGCAGCTCACAGAAGAGGCAAAGGAGGCACAGATCCAGCCAGAGTCTAAGGCACCAACAGGCGTTTGAACTATAGGAAGTTTACTGTCAGGAGAAATGATTTAGGGGCATCTGGGTGGCTCAGTTGGTTGAGCAACTGTCTTTGGTTCAGGTCATCATCCTGGAGTCCTGGGATCAAGTCCCACACTGGGCTCCCTGCTCAGTGGAGAGTCATCTCTCTCTCTCCCCCCAGCCCCACCCCTGTACTTGTTCTCTCTCTCTCTTTCTCTCTTTCTCAAGTAAATAAATAAAATATTTAAAAAGAGAGAGAGAGAAATGGTTTAGGGGTGCGTGGGTGGCTCAGTCGGTTGGGTGTTGGACTCTTAATTTCAGCTCAGGTCATGAACACAGGATCATGGACTAGAGTCCTGCATGGGGCTCCACGCTCAGTGGGGAGTCTGCTTCCTCCTTCCTCTCCCTCTTCCCCTCCCCAGCTCACATGTGTGCACACTGGCTCATCAAATAAACCTAAGAAACAAAAAAATAGAAACAGTTAAACTTACGACTTATCAAACCAGGTGTCACCAGTAAATTGTCTCTATTTTATGTTCTTAGAGTAAATTTCAGAGTCCTTCTTTGGATAATTCTCTAAGGCAATACTTTTCCACTGGGGAAGGCAACTCAGCACATCAGAACAGGATGGACATCTGCATACAGGGAGTTTGAAAAAGCACATTCAATGGGTCTGAATCTTTGGTATTAAAAACTACAAAAAAGAAAGCTGGGCAAAATCTTCTCAGTGAGTTAGATCGGTGATGTACAGAAGATAATGGGACAGCATTTGGGGAGCCTGGCTCTAGAAGGGTTGAGAAAGCACTGTTTCTCAAATTTCTTTTAAATAGGCAAGCTTGGTTGTTTTTCTCCAACAAAGATCAGGAGACCCCTGAGATTATTACACCTTGTGCTTCTCAGGCATCTGCTAGATTCTTTCACCTGCTTTTGGACACTCAGGTGCTTAGTAAATATTTCTTCTTTCTTTCAATGAATATATATTGCTTTTAAGTGAGTTCATAATTTTTGAGTAAGCTTGATTCTTTTTTCATGAGGATTCTATAAACTGTTTTCAACAAAATGTTTGAGGCAGGTCAAAATAAATTTTACACAATGATCATTTTAAAACTTCAGGAATAAAAATTGATAAAGGAATGCAAAAGGAAGACAAGAAAAAAATAAGAAAAAAAGAAAAGATTGTAAAGAGGAGAATCAGCACTGTAATTTTTCAAAAACAGAAACATCACACTGATGAGAGGGGTATGAACTGATACAACTTTTCAGAGATATGAGAAGGGATTTATAATCTATCTTAAAAGTTTTTTAAAGGTTTAATTTTTTAAAAGATTTTATTTATCCATTTGACAGACAGAGATCACAAGTAGGCACAGAGGCAGGCAGAGAGAGACGGGGAAGCAGGCTCCTCGCAGAGCATAGAACCCGATGTGGGGCTCGATCCCAGCACCCTGAGATCATGACCTGAGCCGAAGGCAGAGGCTTTAACCCACTGAGCCACCCAGTTGTCCCAAGGTTTAATGTTTTTTTAATCCAAAGTTCCAGTTGTAAGAGAAATGTATCTTCATTAAACATAGATATGCACAAAAATTTTTATTAAATGCCATTTACTGTAATGTTATTTGTAATGGAAAAGAACATGTAAATAACATCAATATCCAACCAAAGATGATTGGTTTAAATACTCAAGGGAAAACAATACCTTAGGTTACATCTACAGAGTGGTATATTGTACAAAAGTTTAAATTATTTCAAGAAAAATACTTAATATGTTAAAATGAAAAAATAGGGTATATATAACATGAGCTCAAGTTTGTGGATAAAAATGTTATGTATATAATTGGGGTAACATACTTTTAAGTGTTAACTAAATTAATAGGTTGTAAAATTATGGGTGATTTTCTTTTCTTCCCTGTATTTTTAGAATTTTCCAAAGTATTTATAATTTCTTACTGCTTTTAAAATAAAAGAACCCCAGAAAACTCTATAAACCCTTGCAAATGGATTAATGGTGGATTGCTGACAGTGAGGAACACAAGGACTTAGGACCCTTCCATTTGGATAATTCCTTAGCCCACAGCTATTGATTCATTCTAATCCCACTGATTCTGGTTTGTTTCCTTTCTTGAAATTTTATATAATGCAAGTCTAAAAGCACAGAAATATAATGAGGCCTTCTTCTAGCAAGAAGGTACAAAGAAAACAGAGCATGGATTGTTAAAAACAGGTTTTCCCTGAAGATATTTGGAAATGATAAATTTCCAATATTAAGGATTAATATCCTAAATGTACAAAGAACTTACACAACTCAACACCACAAAAACCCAAATAGTCCAATGAAAAGGAGGCAGAAGACCTGAATAGACATTTTTCCAAAAAGGACATTCAAGTGGCAAACAGATACATAAAAAGATGCTCAACATCACTCATCATCAGAGAAATGCAATGAGATATCACCTCCTACTTGTCAGAATGACTAGAATAAAAAAAAGATAAGAAATAACAAGTGTTGGCAAGGATGTGGAGAAAAAGGAACCCTTGTGCCCTGTTGGTGGGAATGTAAATTGGCATAATAACTATGGAAAACAGTATGGAGACTCCTCGAAAAACTGAAAAGAGAAATTCCATATGCTCCAGTAATTCCACTACCGGTTATTTACCCAAAGAAAACAAAAATACTAATTTGGAAAGATATATGCACCCCTATGTTTATTGCAGCATTATATACTATAGCAAGATACTGAAGCAGCCCAACCATCCACCACTGAGGAATGGATCAGGAAGATGTGGTACACACATACATAATGGAATATTACTCAGCCATAAAAAAGGATGAGTCTTGCCATTTGCAACAACATGGATGGACCTAACGGTAGTATGCTAAGTTGAAATAAGTCAGATGATAAATATTATATCAACTCACCTATCTGTAGAATCTAGAAAACAAAACAAACAATTGAACGAACAAACGGCAAAAGCAGACCTGTAAACACACAGTACAAACTGATTCTGATGGTTGCCATAAAGGAAAGGGGTGAGAGGTTGGGCAAAATAGGTGAAAGAGAGTGGGATGATACAGGCTTCCAAGCTGTGGAATAAGTAAGTCCTTGGGGTAGAAGGTATAGCATAGGGAATACAGTCAATGTTACTATAATAGTATTTGTTGTATGGTGACAGATGACCTCTTATACTTGTGGTGAGCATAGAATAATGTATAGACTTGTTAAATCACCAGATTGTACACCTGAAACGAATGTAACATTGTGAGTCAACTAGACTTCAGTTTAAAAAAATAAATAAATAAGGCAGTTTTCTCCGTCCTGCTCACTAGTGCCCTCTTATGTATAGGATCCCAGGCTGAGCAATTTGCCCTCTCCTAGTATACCCCCTAGAAAAAAGAGAAGAGGGAGAGAGTAAAGAAGAAACTGCAGATAAAATAACATTTCCATGTGTCCTATCAAATGTAAGGATGGTTGGTTTCTAATACGCCATGGCTGTAAAGTAGCCCAACTGTTTATTTAGGAGGGTATCTTTAATTTCCTTTTATTTCCAACAACAAACTTTTAGTGGCTACATTTATACCAGATGTACCCATAAATTCTCCTTCACTAAAGAGGAAAGGGATGGGAACCAGAGGAGACTCAGGATTTGTCTGGGTTAATAGTTAAGATTTGTTGGACACCTCACTAAAGTTTACAAGGTAGGTATTGTCATCCCCCATTTTACAGATAAGGAAAATGAAGCTTAAATAAAACGTCCAAAGTCACACAGCTATAAAGTGGCTGAGCCGGAATTTGAACCCAGGCCCTTATGGCTAAAGTAGATGCCTATTCAGTATGCCAGTGGGTTGCTTTGGGGTGGGGTGCGAGTGGGGGGGCTAGCATGGCCATCTCCCAGCACACACTAGGGCTATTTCTTTTCTGGAGATGAGGACATACCCAAATTGGAGTATCGCCTCTGTTAACTCTGGCTCACTCTTTCTCTATTTTCTCCTCCCGGTCTCCTCTCTCTGACTAATGTCCTGTTCCCTCTTCCTCTAGGTGTACCTCCCTCCAACTCTGTCCCTTACTCTGTGGTTTGTCTCTCTTTTCATTCCCCTTTTTCTCTTTTTTTTTCAGGCTCTGTGTGTGTATATGATTCTCTTGCTTTTTTGTATATAACCCACTGAGGAAATGTGGCTCTAGAAACCATCCTCAATCAATGAGGGCCATGACTTGGTGGGTATATTAGTCCCCAGCTGCAGCTATCATGAATTCAATGGCCTAAAATGGTCAGAAATCCAAAATCAGCCTCAATGGCTAAAGTCAAGGTGTTGGCAGGGCTGACACGTTTCCTTGCTTTTTCTAGCTTCTAGAGGCTTTCTGCAGTCCTTGGCGCATGGCCTCCCCCTCCATCTTCTTCTTTTTTTTTTTTTTAAGATTTTATTTATTTATTTGACAGACAGAGATCATACGTAGGCAGGCAGAGAGGCAGTCAGAGAGAGAGAGAGGAGGAAGCAGGCTCCCACTGAGCAGAGAGCCCAATGCGGGGCTTGATCCCAGGACCCTGAGATCATGACCTGAGCCGAAGGCAGAGGCTTTAACCCACTGAGCCACCCAGGCGCCCCTCCCCCTCCATCTTCAAAGCCAACAGCCCAACACTTCAAATCTCCTCTCTCTAAACTCTGCTTCCTTCATCATAGTTTCTTCTCTGACTCAGCCCCTCCTAATTCTCTCTTAGGAGGAGGACTCTTGTGATAATCTCCCCATTTCTAGGTCCTTAACTCAATCACATCTGCACCTTTGTAAGGCTCACATCTTACCCTTTGTAAGGCAATATATTTGCAGGTTCTGGGTTTTAGGATGTGAACATCTTGGGAGGGAGCATTAGTCTCCCTCCCAGGTAAATTCCCCAATCTCAACCCTGAGGATTGCCCCACACAGCTTCTCTGACATTCCCCAAGAGCAAGTAGCTTCAGGAATAATCCCCTCATTCACACCTGCTTTGCTGGCTCTCCAACTACCCTGCCTCGCTTCCTCACTCCCTTGCCATACTTCCTGGGGTTCCTTCCCAAAAAACTCCCTGCGCCCCAATGCAGGCTCAGGGTGTGCCTTTATGGAGAACTCAAACGAAGACACTAGTCCAGTTCTGCCACCACACAGGAAGTCCTGCCCTGTGCCCGACCAACTTCATTTATTTTGTACATGAAAACAAACTCTTAGAATGAACAGAAGTTAGGCGCAAGGAAGAAAGGCAAGCTGGCCAAGTTCAAGGCAGACGCTGTCTCCACTGATCTAAACTAATTCTAAATGAAGGGCTTCAGGCTACCCAGATTTATAAGATATACCCATTCCCTAAAGTTTGAGTGAGACGTACTTCATAGCTAGTTCCACTTAGTTCACATTTGACTTTGAAAGGGTTATACATGCCTCTTTAATAGTGAAATTTTCAATATCATAGGGTGGGAAACTTTATTTGTATGCTAATCAATGAAAAGAGAAATGTATATTCCACCTGAATAAAAAATGCAGTATCAGCACATGGTGCTTTGCTCAAAGCACATGTAACTAAAGTTCAATTAGTGTTTCTACAGTGTCAAGAAATGAACGGACAGCAGCTCTCTTTCCTCCTTGTTATTTAACCATAAGTGCCCCTTCCAGCCTAAGAAACAGCAAAGCTTTTTTTTCCAACTTACATAACACCATTAAGGATAATTAAACTTACTAAGTTTTCAATATTGTCTTCATGTTTTTCCAAAACTCTTAAGTTTTTTCAGCACCAAATTATTCTCTAATGATGCTAAATTTACCTGTTTTAAACATCACAGAGAAACTCTATCTATAATCATTTGCTCTTCACATAATTACAGAACAGAAAGATTCCAATGACTAGGATGACGTACTGCTTTGCTTGCATAGGGCTAAGTGAGCAGCAATCATGCAGCTAAGAAGCAATTAATTCTGCAGGCACCTCGCTGAGATTTAGAGAGAAGGGTATAACAAGCCCAAAGACCCTAATCTCTACTTTCAAGTAACATTAAGCATGCCCTTAGCTAACTGCAAGCTAAGGAACTTACTAGATACCTAGTGGGAGGATGCAAAGAGAATGTCTTGTAATCATCTACACGTCTTGCCAGGGTCATTTAGGAACACTAACCGTACTGATCAACTCTACACCGTATAGTTACCAGCTCCAGTGAGGAAAAGGCTATTAAGAACTTCATCCATATGGAAATCTATGATGCATAAATGAAGAAGAAAGCATCCCTCCAGGTGTGTTTTGTTGTTGTTTTTTCCCCCCAAAAGAGAAGCATGATATACAAATTGCTCAGGAAGGAAAAAACACCTGTCTATGCCCTTCCTCTACACCTGATTAAGAAGGAACAAGAAAATCACTGTGCTTTGTGCAACATTCCCTTGAAAGTTCTGCTGAGCACGGAGGCCTCTGACCTTCTACCACTGCACAGTATCAAGTCCACGCTCAGGGCACCTGCAATTCTCTCCAGCTCATTCTTACTCCTCTTAGTTCATATTTGTACTCTCCAATTTTATATGCCACTGGTGGAAAAAAATTGTTCAGCCTTCCTACGTAACTTCCAATAGAAAGCTGACTGCTTCCTGAAGTGCAGTCTCATCAGACTCCCAGAGCAAAGTCAAGTTTGTGTGTGTGCCGCTTGCCAGAGCCACTGAATCCGGAATGTCCCATCTCAGGGTAGATGTGAGGCACTGGTCACCACAGGGTCCCATCAGCCCCGACTGCAGTCCCCTATTCTACGTCTCACGGAACGTGACAGCCTACTGTAGCGTCATGACAAGGTCCCCACATACCCCTCTCCTTCATGTAAATTTTGAGACTTCCATGGATGAAAGCTACAGCTTGAATGAACAGTGAGCCAAAGAGAAGACCAGCCAGGGAAAAGCTAAAGTCTCCTACTTGCGGAGGTGCAAGCCTGGTTCTGCACCAACAGCAAGAAGCTTCCACTTTCTGAGTGTGGCGGCTCTGCCATCAGATAGAGTCGATTAGACCTGGGAACCTGAATAAGTACTAAAGTGGTTTGCAAGGCAGCTTCAAGGTTTGTTTCCGAAAGTTCCACTTACCAGTTCACAATGCGTCACTCGTCGCAATAATGGGCAAATACCAAGCAGTGCTCTCGAGAGAAATGAAGCCAAATCTTTGTTTAAGAGCACCTGAGCACCACACTTAATACACTGAAAGGCAGAGCTTTTCTTCCATCTGAATGGATTACTTAGAAAGTTGCCCTGAGCTCTTGATCCTTAGGAAAAAACCTACAGGTCTGGGCAGACTGCTCTAGGGCAGACTGCTCTAGGCCAGACAGCAGGTGAACAACCTCGGCCTCTACCTTTGCTCCCTCTAAATCCCATATGCAAACTTTGCACATGCTCCTTGGAGCAGCTGTTCCAACTATACACGGAAACTTTTTATTAAGGCAGCAGACCCAATCTCCAAGGCCTCATTCTTTAATCATTTCAGTCATACTTCTATTTGGCCAGGTTCTTGAGATTCTTTTTTTTTTTTTTTAAGATTTTATTTATTTATTTGACAGACAGAGATCACAAGTAGACAGAGAGGCAGGCAGAGAGAGAGGGAGAAGCAGGCTCCCCGCTGAGCAGAGAGCCCAATGTGGGGCTCAATCCCAGGACCCCGGGATCATGACCTGAGGCCAAGGCAGAGGCTTTAACCCACTGAGCCACCCAGGTGCCCCAGGTTCTTGAGATTCTACCCCTCCTGTCCATCACCATTACTTCCTTTCCCTCATTCTGGAACATATCCTCATGTGATCTGAGATTTTTCACGTGAACTCATTTTTCACCGGGGGTTGTTTTTCCCTAGGAATCTCGTCCACCCTGCATTGCGGAAGTGTCCCTACAGAGGGCCAGTTTCTTATTGCTTATGCCAAGGGCCTCAGGGGTTTCACCCACCCACCCGGAACAGGGTTGCACGTTAATTTCTCAGTTATAGGTTCTTGAATGAGGGAGGCAGCCCTGGGACTTCGGTGTCATTTTTCTCTCCCCCTCAGAGTCCAAGGAAAAGAGCTATGTATAGGGTATTTTTCTAGACCCCTTTTCACCAGGGAGGCACTTTTTTTCCCCCAGAATGCTTTCTTTCTTTTTTTTATTATGTTCAGTCATCCACTTTATAGTACATCATTAGTTTTTGATGTAGTGTTCAATGATTCATTAGTTGTGTATATCTAGAATGCTTTCTTATGCAAAGGCTTGAATTCCTGCACCCCGCACCAGCCCAAGGCCGCTGTCTATAGGCCCCACATCGGTGTCGAACTCCACCCCTCACCTCAACTTCTGCATGTGGTTCCCGGTTCCCCTAAGGTTCCATAGTTTCTCTGCTCGGACCTCAAGGTGCTGCCTATGGTGACAATGGCTTTCCTTTTGCTCTCAGTTGTGTATTTTAAATTCTTATTTTATTTTATGCAGACTTCCCTGTCTGATGCTGCAGGGACTGGAAATGCAGACCAACTTCTAATCAGGTGTTTTTGGTTTTTTATTTATCGAGGGAAAATTCACAAACCTAAAATCAACCATTTTAACATATACACTTCAGCACATTTAGCACGTTCACAATGTCTTACAATCGTCACCTCTACCTTGCTCCAAAATGTTTTGTATCACCCCAAAAGGAAACCCTGTACCCATTAAGCAGCCATTCTCCATTCTCTCCTCCTGCTAGCCCCTGGCAATGACTACTCTGATTTCTGTGTCTATGGATTTACCTTTTCTGGATATCTCCTATAAATGGAATCATACAATAGGCAATCTCTTGGGTCCAGCTTCTTTCACTTGGCATTATGCACTTGAGGTTAATACATGTTGTAGCATGTATACTCTAGGCTAACCAGCACATGAAAAATGCTCAACATCATTAGTCATTAAGGAAATGTAATTCAAAACCACAGTGGGACACAACTTCCTACCCACTAGGAAAGCCATAATGAAAAAAAAAAAAGGAGGGGGGGAATAACAGTGTTGGCAAGGATGGGGAGAAATCAGAACGCTCATCCATTGCCAGCAGAAATGTAAAATGTGCAGCCACTGTGGAAAATAATGTGGCAGTTCCTCAAAACTCAAACATAAAATTGTAATATGACTCAGCAATTCCGCTCTTAGATATATGCCCCAAAGAATTAAAAACAAACAAACAAATAGTTATCCATGAATGTTCTTAACAGCCCTATTCACAACACCCAAAAGGTGGAGACAATCCAGGTGTCCATCAACTGATGAATGGGTAAACAAAATGTGGTATATCCATACAATGGAGTATTACTCAATTGTACAAAGGAATGACATACTGATCCATGCTACAACATGGACAAAACTTGAAAACATTATGCTAAGTAACAAAGACAGCCACACTAAGCAATGATCAAAGATGAGGTAAAGAAGCTATGTGGGCCCTCCTGGAAGTTGGGTGGATACTATAGAGAAGCAAAAGGGTAGAATTCATATTCCAGCCACACATACTCAACTCATCCTTCCTCGGGTCCTGCATAATACCCACCTGCCATATTCCCTACTCGAACAAATGCCCAACATTATATTCAAGTCAGCCTGCCCACATGACTAGCAAACAGGAGTCTCCTCTTATTAAAACAATTTCCCACTTAAATTATTTATTTCTCTGGAGTAACCATAAAATGTAAAAGTCAACAGCCAGACCATAGGCAGAGAAGCCAGGAAGAAACTCTTACCAAGGTTTCTTATTGGGTATGTTTTTAATCCATTTGAAGAAGAATGCAACATTTAGTAAGTATCTAAATAATACCAGGTGCTCTGTCAGAAAATATATACAAAGCCTTGCACATTTATGATTTAAAATAAAGGCTGCACTTATGTTTAACAGGGAGGAAGAGAAATTGAATTGTATTTTTTCAGCAGACATAATTAAACCCCATGGCTCGGGGCATCGATTAGACACTAGAAATAAAATCTGATTCTCCCAGAGATTCATTTCCATACAAACACTTTTATGAGTTGCCTAACTGCACATGATCCTGAATTAGCCATCAACCAAAATGGATTTGTTTTTACCTAGTAACAAACAAACCTTGAACCCATTATGAGTTTCTTATGAAGAAGCCACCAGAGATCTTTCGTTTAATTGGCAACAAAACCACCTACATTATTAACGATAAGTTTACTTTCCTCTTAACATAGAAGTCGAAAGGCCATCAGTGGTGCAGCATGTAACAAATGCACACTAAAAACCTAACCAAAACAATATCCACTGTCTTCAGAGCCCAGAAAGATCGAGAAATATTTTTCAGAGATTTGTGTGAGGTTTCTTGTTCACACAGGGGCATCTACAATCGACTCCAGAGAGAACTGCAGCTACTATGAACATCTTAACTCTAAGAAAAATGCTTCCAAGATTTTAATGTGGTTTACGATAGACTAACAAATTGAAATTCAAGACCCAGTCATTCACACAGAGCCAAAAAGAAGTCAAACAAGAGTAACAGAAACTGTCTTCCTTGATGCTGCCTTCTCCCAACATACACTTCACAGGAGGCTGCCTTCAATTTCACCTTAGCGCCACAAGAGCCTCACCGATTTTGTCCAAGCAATCTTTCCGAAAGAAAATCTGATCATATCACTCCCTGCTTAAAACCCCTTCAAAGCTTCCTATTGCCTTTGGGAAGAAGTCCAAACTTCATGTGGCTTACAAGGTCTGTGTGATTTCAGCTCTTACGAGTTAAGTGTGCCTCACCTCCAAATCTTCTCAGTGACTCTCACCTCGGTCTCCACCTCCCCTTCTCCCAACTCACCTCTACTTCAGACTTGGCTGAAAGACTGTTTTTCAGGGAGGTCTGTTCTGAGTCCTACATGAGGTCCCTCTCCTCGGAAACCTAGAACACCCTGTCGTTCCTGTATTGTTAACATGGTAATACAATCATAATTGTTTGTGTTAGATGACTGCCTTTCCTGCTAGTTGATGAAACTCCCTGAGATAGGGATTGTGTCTGTCTTGCTCATTGCTGTGGCTCCGGCACCACACAGCACCTGGCACGTGGGAGACACTCTTGTTGAATTAACGAGTCATCTTCTACATTAACATATTCTCTTAAGGACTGAAGCTATTGTTCTTATACATTTGGAGCCAGATAAAAGATAACTGAGCTAATATAATTAATATGATCCTACTGAGTACTACCTGCATGGTTCTCAACCATTTTTGAGCAATGGGGCCCTCTATCAGATGAAGACTATGGACTCCTCTTGGAATAATGTTTATAAATGCATAAAAGAAGAGATATAGAACTCTAAAGAAATAATTATATTTAAATTCCATTATCAAATTATTTCTTAAATTTGTGATATAATAGTAAATATGCCTTTTTACTGTCATTATGTAAGGAGAACTAGTGGCAGGTCTAACAACTACCACAATTTCAAAGTAATGATGAGCATAAATGACATATTAAGATTATCTGTGACAACTCTAATGTTGATGTAAAATTATCTGTAGTATTTTTTGGTAAGAAAGACACAGTTACTGCTAATACTAGTATGGCCACAGGCTCCACTCATAATTAGAGAGAACACTACAATTCAGTCAGAAGTTAGTGAAAATAAGAATGTAATTTTTTTATAGATTTTACTTATTTATTTGGGTGACAGAAATAGCAAGAGAGCGCACAAGCAGGGGGAGCAGAAGGCAGAGGGAGAAGCAGGCTCTCTGCTGAGCAGGGAGCCCCATGCAGGGCTTGATCCCAGGACGCTGGGATCATGACCTGAACCAAAGGCAGACGCTTAACCACCTGAGCCACCCAGGCAGCCCAAGAATGTAATTTTTACCATCCAAATTCATGAGCACTACAGGAGATCCCCGTGAAAACCAGAGAATTGCACTGCTTGGCCCTCCCACGGTGGGGGAGTATGGGTTATCTGACCCCCATAGCTGGATCCACAACCACATTTGTGTAGTGTTCATGTGTCCCCTGGATGGCTCCCAGACATTGGCTGAGCATGGCGGGGTACCACTGCAGGCCCATTCCTGTGGGACAGAGGGCCCCCCAGTGGGGCACTTTGCTTTCACAAGTCATAATCAGCCTGGCCAAAACATTCTCAGAGCTGAGCTGTCAGCTGAGTCTTTTCCTCCCCAGTCCTCTTCCCTTCCACCTGTCCTCTCACAGAAGTCAGACCCGCGCTGAAAAGTTTATCGGAAAGCTCTCCCAGCCTACTGTTATGGCCTTCCCTTCATCCTTCCCAGGTGTCCCCACGTGAAATCTCCTCCACACACAATTCCATCTTGACATTGCTTCCCAGAGGGCATGAATGAACACAATACCTTTAATCAGAGAAAAAAGAAAAGCCTATTCAGCTGAGTTTGTTCAGACCTGACTATTCTGAAGATATGTAGACACAGGACATTTATAACACTTTACCAATATCTAACACCTGATCACATAAAAGGGCTCTTCAGAGAATTTTTTTTTTTTTTAAATCTTTCCCATAGGACACCTGGGTGACTCAGTTCATTAAACAGCTGCCTTCGGCTCAGGTCATGATCCCAGCGTCCTGGGATCGAGTCCCACATTGGGCTCCTAGCTTGGCAGGAAGCCTGCTCCTCCCTCTGCCTCTGCCTGCCGCTCTGTCTGCCTGTGCTTGCTTGCGCTCTCTCTCTCTTTCTCTCTGACAAATAAATAAATAAAATCTTAAAAAAAAAAAAAAAAAACTTTCCCATAAACTCTTTGTCATCCAAAGGAAGGCTCATTCATATAGGGTTAAGGCCAAGAACTCCCTGAACAGGTGATAGTGGCCCCTTAAGGAAGCTGGAATGGGAAGAAGAAAACTGAAACCTACAGTCAACACAAAGACTTTATTTCAATAGTGTGATTTTACGATTATACAATGTCTAACCATTAGAATATCCTACTGTCGTTTCTGAGAGCCCCACTGACAAAATATTATGGGAAATGAAGTGCATACACAGGAACTCCACATTCATAATAGAGAAGCTAATACACTGAGTGGCTAGATATAACTTAGAATCGCAGAGAAGACGCTGCAGATACAGGATTGTGACAAGGAAACCTTAATGGGGAAGAAGGGAAAAGACCATGTACAAAACAGAGCATGTCCCATTCCCACACTCCATACCTTTCACAAGAGATTTCAGATACATTAACAACACAAAAGGTAATATTAGCACCAAAATAGGGAACAGGAACACAGGAACATACCAAAAAAAAAAAAAAAAAAAAAAAAAAAGAGGGGGGTGGAGAGAGGAGTATAAATAAGCACAGAAGAATTGAAAAGGGAGAGATAAACCCAAGTATGAAGCTTCTATGAGCTGATGGAAAGAAATGGGCTCCTAGCACCCCATGTTGATACTTAGAACACATTTTCTGACTGAGACCTCTTCTGGTGTGTTGGTTAGATTCTATAGGACACTTAGAAGAAAGCATGCTTCCAGTACATTGTGAGCTAAATCAGTTGTTATGGGCTGCCCTGGGGACCTCCCTGTGACATATAGCATTAATGCCATATTTCTTGGGGGTAATGCCTTCTGCATTACTTTTGGGAAAAGAATTCACTCCGAATTGTAAAACATCTTGTGCTTCCTTCTGCACACAGAAACATGGCGGTATGGGTTGAATTGTGTCCTCCAGAAAGATGTTGGGTATGTTGGTGCCCTAACTGCTAGTACCTCAGAATGTGACCTAACTAGAAAAAGGGGGCTGGCAGCTATAGTTAGTTAAATTAAAATGAGGCCACCCTGGAGTGGGATGGGCCCTTAATCCAATACAAGTTGTGTCTTCCTGAGAAGAAGAGAAGTTCACAGAGAGGAGAGGACCCCGTGAAAACATAGATACGCAGGAAGAAGCAGATGGCCACGTGACGACAGGCAGAGATGGGAATGATGCATCGACAGGTCAAGGAACACCAAGGATTCTCCATAACGCCAGAAACTAGGAGAGGGGCAGGAAACAGACTCTCCCTCAGAGTCTCAGGAAGAGACCAACCCTGTCAACACCTTGATTTTTATTTCTAGCATCCAGAAGGGTGAAAGAGTAAATATCCCTTGTTTTTAGCCACCCAGTCAGTGGGATTTTATCATGGTGGCCCAAGAAACAAGTATCATAAGCACAGGGCTTCTTCCCACAGGCCTGCCCCTCCAGCCTTCCTGCCTCTGCAGCCATCCTGTTCTTGATTTAAAAATCTCACATTCACGTACCAGGTCTCAAGGGGCTTCATTCCTTGCCGGAGATGAACCAACGCTGTTAGAAACTGGATCCCACGTAGCAAAAATCAGCCTGCTGATGAGGCTAAGGCCCTGAGTCACCTCTTTGTTCCTGTGGAACAATTTGCATGCCGAGACAATCTAGCTCAATTCTGACCCCAATATATTACACTTTAATAGTACTTTTCTTCCAAGAACACATGAAAATTGCCTCATCAATTCTCACTACTCCCTTGTGCAGCAAGACAGGGACACATATGATTATCTCAATTTGGAAGACGAAGACCCTGAATTCTAAGATCCTAGGACTATGAAGAACATCGAGAGGGCATCAGCTCCAAAGAGTCCCCAACCTGTTGCTCAGCAGAATGACCTGATAACTCAGTAAAAATACAAATTCACAGGCCCAGCCCAGCAGCTCCAGGACACAGCGCAGAGCCAATATTTCTAGCAAGTTCCCCACACATCTCCCCCTCGTTTTTTGTTTTTTGTTTTTTTCCTATAACCTGACTAGCACAATTTGTCAGCTTTTGGGAACCACAGAGAGCCTCATTGTTTTCAAGTTTGAGGAATATATGAGGAATTTACAAGATAAAAATGCTTATGATCCTCAGGTGCTAACAAGTTGTTTTTATCAGAACGTTACCTAAATAAAAACCTAAGTCCAGACATAAGCCCCTAATCCTGATAACCATTTTGTACGACTATCCAACTCAAATAAGTTCACAAATTAAATGAGAAGCCCAAGAAAGTCCACGATGACCCCACCAGCCACTGACTATCATGGAACCAGTCCCTGACGGTGTGGCATGCTCGGACCACATGTGTTGGAGGGGACTCAACTCCCCTCCACCGTTCTCTCCCAGAGACATGACCAGGCCTGCCTTCCTGCAGCCTGCCTCAACGTCACAGCCTTCACGGCATGAGAATGTGATCCTAAACACAATCCAAATGCAGGTTTCCAATCACACACATGCTCAGCCATAGCAGTCATCTAAATAACCTAAAATATGCTTATCCTGAGGTGTTCACATTCTTATCCAAATGTGAGTGCAAGATTTCAAATTTCTCATAGTAAACTTGTGGACCTCCCTTTGATAAACATTGATCTAATCCATTTGCCTTCTTCCTGGCAGGGTCAGAATTCAGTAAATGTTGACTTTAAATTCTTGATTATAGTTAACACTATACTGTGCTTACTACAAAGCAGCCACACTGTTCTAAGCCCATGACAAAGACTACCTTGTTGACTCTCCATAGTAACCGGGTATGGTAGGTACAACCATTATTTCCATTGATTTCCACTGTGCAGACAAGAGAACTGGGCAAGAAATGGTAAGCAATTTGCCTAAGATCACACAGCTCATAAGGGGCAGACCCAGGATTTGAACCCAGAAAGCCTGTGTTCTTCACCACCACTTCACCAAAAGTATATTATATATACTTTTCAAGTGAGGTATTTGCGTTCTAAGATTTCTCTCTATTCCGGATGAGTACGTAGGAATGCGAGTCAACGAATCCAGGCTGGTAAGAGCAGCAGTCATTAGGAGCTTGAATGAGGGGTGGGAAGTTGCACTGCACAGAGACAGGAAAAGGGGGCCTTAGCGACACACCAAGCCAAAAAGCCAGGTAAACCACCTAAATAGCCATCCATCTGGAAAAGCGAGGTAAAGTAGAAAAATCTGGGTGGCTACCAAGAGGACAGAAACCAGGGAAACCGGATGAGTGAGCAGGTCTGAAGCAGAGTCATAGTCTCTAAGCCGAAAAGGAAAATGTTTGCAGCCTCGGGTGTGATGGGGAGGAAGCTAGAGCAGTCCAGTTTTAGCTCCAGGAGAATCCTGCAAAAAGGAATGCCAGTCAGCTGAGCACACACTTATCCTTGTTGCCCAACAGGACCCTTCACAAGAGAGGTCAAAGTGACACTCTCTGGAGAGTTAAAGTCACCAAAGCTCACAACAGGGAAAACCCTAGGCATCTTCCTCAAGCACAATTGCATCTTAATCTTGTCATCTGCCAAGTATTTAAATGAATTTTGCTAACTAATAGTTATGTCTCACATTCTAAAAATATAGACATCAAACGAGCTCAAGTTGCCACAGACTCCGTCCCAGGTGAAGCACGAAGATGAAGGAATCAAGCTACTCTGATGACGGTCTGCCTTTCAGAAACCTTATTTGAATATCACGAATAAGAGGCTGCCTAAAACTGGGTTTGTGTCATCCTGATAAACGATATCCCTGTACACTGACCAACATGGTCTCCCTCTGCCCTTCAAAGTATCTGAATATTTGTTCACCGTGGCAGTCAGCACTTTATGCCTGTCTGCTTCTGGAGAGATCTTGGCCCTTTTTCTAATGTGAAAGGCAATTTTCTTTTTGAAGGGAACAAGAACAAATCAGAAAGAAAATGCTGGGGATGAGAAGAGCTAAAGGCAAATAAAAAGAATGAGGAGAAAGATGCAGGAGACCTGTGGTGTTTGGAAGCTAGAGAAGGGAGTGCAGAGGAAAATAATCTTTGGGGGGAACGTGGGTGGCTTAGTCCGTTAAGTATATGCTTTCAGCTCAGGTCATGATCCCGGGGTCCTGGGATGGAGCCCCTCATTGGGCTCCCTGCTTGGAGCCTGCTTCTCCCTCTCCCAATTCTCCTGCTTGTGTTCTCTCTCTCTCTCTCAATCTGTCAAATAAATAAATAAAATCTTTACAAATAATACTACTAATCTTTATAAGTGACTGACTGCCATGGAGTAAGAAGAGAGAAAGCCATTCAAATGCAACTTGGAAATGCTTTGTGCCCATAATTAAACCTTTTACTTCATAAATAAGAAAACCAACCCACTGGATTTAGGATCAAAATCGCATTACCTCTCATGGATTAGAGAGAAAGAAACTTACGCAAAATCAAAGACCGTGCCATAGAGAATAGATGATCTTTCCCGGCTGCAAGATATACTCGTTTCTGAGCTATAAAAAAATGTCATAATCATAGACACTCACATTTCACATTTTTTTTCAAAGAGCCTCTCTCTCCGTCTGTGTCAGCACTAAGTTTTATATTTGATGGTTTCTGCACCAAAAGCATCTATTTTAGGTTACAAAGTAGAAGGAAAGATGTAGGCCCAGAAGAACCAAGTGTTTTGAACCTGATAAGCCTACACAGAGTCTCTATGTGGATTCATTTCAGCAATTTATTGGGCTTCTTCTGTGACCAGGGGCTTGCCGGATGGCAGGTACAGAGATAATCAGGACCCAGTTCCTGCCTCCAAGGAGCTTACGATCTCACAACTAAGACTTAATTCTTAGTGAGAATGAATATGACAAGTGGTAAAATCCCCACAGTGGCAAAGACTGTAACAAACACTTAATGGAGGAATCCATTAAGGAGTATTTTTACTGCCGCCAAAACTTGGGGTCAGGGGGAGGGGGACTGCCTTCCCTCTGAGAGTTTTCAAAGTGAATAGCCCGGGGGACACGAGGTACCTCACAGCAAGGTCACCCTTCTAACAGCTCAGACACCTCCACTAGAGCTCAGAATAGGAGCAACATTTACTTTTTTAAGTCTCAGCTGTTGAACCCTGATCCTAAAGCTGAGTTAATGTTGCCCTTATGAGGCCGATGTTCCCCTTTGGAATGATTGAATGATTCTACCCAGAAGCATTTTTGATAAAAGCTTTTGTATCGCTCTATATTCTCATACAGAGAAACAAAAACAATGGACTCCAACCCAGAATTTCTCAGGCATTTGTCTCCAGTGCACATCCCCAGTCCCGGAGCATGGCATTCGCCGTCTAACTTGTTGGCTTCAAGTGGAGCACTTTCCAGATGGCCTTAACCTCCATGCTTTGATTTTCTGACTGGCAAGGCAAATGCTGTTTGTACGACACCATCTAACCTGCAGAGGCAGTCATGTGGAAAGGGGAAGGAACAAACAGACTCTTCTCCAAGGTCTGCAGAGACTGGCATAGAGCTCTTGGCTGCTGTACTCAAACTGGGTTCGATCCAAGGAAGACCATATTCCTTTGCTCATGATTCCTTCGGCTAACGTCTACTGTACACCTACGCAGTGCCAGCTCTGTGTTAAGTATTTTGCAAACATCTCATGCGGTTTTCAAAACAACTCCAGTGCCATCCCCATTTTATAAAGGAGGAAGCCAAAAAAATACCCAGGTTCATGGGGGCATTCTATGAGTCCTTGATTTGAATGACCTCTTGACTTCAGGGCTTCTTAGGAAAGTGGTTTCAGATTGTTGTTTGCACGCTTGTTTGTTTACTACTCTGCCATATTCCCTCAACCAGCCCAACTTAGGTCCTCTCCTGGTCTTCCCGACTTGGGAGTGACACCACTACCCACCCAACTGCATCAGCCAAAAAGCTATGAGTCCCCTCTAACACTTCCCCTCCCTCCATCCCAAGGTCCGATCACCAAGACCTTTTGATTCCACTCCTTCAGTTAATCTTGAAACCATCCACTTTCTCCCTGCTCCAATAAAAGCCAACGTTCCTCTTGCCCAGGCCATGGGGACAGGTTCCTCCCCGGCGTCCTCGCACCTGCTCTGGCTCCTCCTCTACTCCATTTCCACTCCATGTATAGCATTCCTTACAAGACTTCCTACAGCCAGAGTGATGCCTTCAAGATTCAGAGAGCACAGTTGAACCTTTCTAGGGCTTCCTATGACCCATGGCATGAAATCCTAAAATCCTGTCCTGGAAGCAAGATCTTGCAGGATTTGGTCCCTGTTTGATCACCAGCAACCACATGCTTCCTCTTAACCCCAGGCACACTGGCATTCATCTTGGCCTCACACACTTCCTGTTATCTCAGTACTTCATCATCTTGGCCTCCAGCCTTCCTACTTCATGCCTCCAGCCATTTCCTTTGCCTGAAATCCTTTCTCAGCCTCTAACTCCTCTTTGCCTACATTCTTTCTTTTTCCACTTTTCATTTAAGTTCAATTAATTAACATATAGTGTGCTATTGGTTTCAGAGAGTGATTCATCAGTCTTTTTTTTTTTAAAGATTTATTTGTTTATTTGACAGTGAGAGAGAGATCACAAGTAGGCAGAAAGGCAGGAGGAAAGAGGGGGAAGCAGGCTCCCCGCTGAGCAGGAAAACGGATACTGGGCTTGATCCCAGGACCTTGAGACCATGACCTGAGCCAAAGGCAGAGGCTTAACCCACTGAACCATCCAGGCACCCCTCATCAGGGGTTATTTTTTAATATTTTATTTATTTATTTGTCAGAGAACGAGAGAGCTTGCACACAAGCAGGGGGAGTGGCAGGCAGTCTGAGACCATGGACCTGAGACCATGACCTGAGCCAAAATCAAGAGTTTGATGCCTGAGCCATGCACACGCCCCCAGAATCTTACAGTCTTAAAGTGACCATATATGCAAATAACTTCAATGTAAGGCAACATAATTAATTACTTCATATTAAAGCTATAGCAGAGCGTCTTTAAAGTGCCCTGTTAACAGGTACTATTCCTTACTTCCTTGCTCAAAGCTTGGCCCACAGACAAGCAGCATCAGGGCATCACTGGGAGCTTGTTAGAAACGCACAGTCTCAGGTGTGATCACACAACCACCAACTCACACTCTGAAGTCTGATCAGATTCCCCAGATGTCTCAAAATCTCGATGAAGTTTAGAGAAGCTCTGCTTTACATCATTCGGCACTCAGTCATTGCCCAGCAGTGACAAAGTTGTCCAAAGACGACCTCAAAGCAGAGAGTAAGAGTTTTATAGAATGAATGCTTACTACACTGCGTTTAGAGCAAACTCCTCAGGGATTTGTTTTAGGATTTAAATGTACAAAATGTGATTCAAAAGCTCAGCAAACTCCATGTCCCTGCACATTAAAATCCTGTGAGTACTCAGACCCTTAGCTAGAATGCTAAAGGACTTTAAAATATAGCTCTGTTCAAACAGGTAAGAGTGTTTTCTCCTAAAGCTTCATATATATTAAACTGACCTTGCAGAAGCCACTGAGGAGATGGAAACTCCCATCAACTTCAACCGATGATAAAAATCTTTTTAGAGGGGATGTCACTAGAGGGAACTAAGATGGGACTCCTCCCAACTTAAGAGCTGCTGAGTCACAGAATCATAAAATGTGAGTCCAGAAAAGACCTTCGAGATAACTCTCTCGGCTCTGCTTCATTCCCAAAGAAAATCATTCTGCAGCACATTCATCCTACAGTTTCTTTTTCCAATGAGCTCCAAATGATTCATATTGTCCATCAACAATCAACCAATCCATAGATTGTTTTCATCTTCTGACACCTGCATGCTGTAGGATTCTTTTTTTTTTTTTTTTTTTTTTTTTTTTTAAGATTTGTTTGTTCAGGGGCACCTGGGTGGCTCCTGGGTTAAAGCCTCTGCCTTCGACCATGATCTCAGGGTCCTGGGATTGAGACCCTCATGGGGCTCTCTGCTCAGCAGGGCGCCTGCTTCCCTTCCTCTCTCTGGCCTGCCTCTCTGCCTACTTGTGATCTCTGTCTGTCAACTGAATAAATAAAATCTTAAAAAAAAAATCATTTGTTCATTTATTTGAGAGAGCGAGCAAACAAGGAGCAGGGGTACTGAGGGAGAAGGAGCAGGCATCTCAAGCAGACTCTGTGCTGAGTGCGGAGCCTGACACAGAGTCTGACTCGGAGCACAATCTCACCAGCCTGAGATCATGATGTGAGCTGAAATCAAGAGTGGGACACTTTTCCAACTGCACCACCCAGGCAACCCTGTGAAGGGCTTTATTATAACAGATAAAGTTGTATGAGGTGTGTGCCATGAGATGCACAATAGAGAGAGAAGTCTTAGGAAGAGAAAGGGAACCCTTGAGCCCAGGTGGTCAGAGAAGGCTTCACATGGCTAGAGGGAATCTTGGAGCTCAATGGTCCCAGGAAACAAAGGTGCAAGGAGATACGTTCCTTGGCCATGGCCACAAGGCAAGTCTCTGGAAGAACGAGAGAACCCAGGTTCCTGCTAATTCCTTCCACTATGCCACACCCCCTTCACCAGGACTGGCTTTCTGGCGCTAAGGCAAGGACTGCTCATTGCCCACCAAAGCCCATTCTCCCCTCCTTCTATAGCAACAGAACCACAGGTAGCATACCCTGCCCCACTGCCCTAGTTTTCTATTCTTTTGCTGTTAGAAGTGGCCTCAGGACTATGTTGCAGCCAGTGAAATGTCAGTGGAAGTGACATGTGACTTTAGGGTCCAAATAAGCCCCCTTCACATTCTAAAATGCAAATGCAACCCAAACAAGAACCACACCCTAGTGGGTGCAGAGCCCAAACTTAAGAAATAACCTGCATCCCTGATGATCACCCACGGAGCAGAGCCACCCTCCAACCTGGAATGCCTCCCTTGGATTTTTATGTGAGGAAGAAAAAAAAAAAAAAAACTTCTCTCTTTGTTAAACCACTGAATTATTTTTGGTTCTCCTTGTTATAACAACCCAGCTTCACCCTAGCCAATCATAGTATATAGCCAGTAAAATGTAACCAAAATGAGGTTAACTGAAATTGTAGAAGAGCTATAATAAGAAGTCTGATGCTTTCCTACTTTAATAAGACGTATCATTTTGCATTAATTCCTTGACTCCGCTCCATTCCTGGTATACATGGGTGAACTATAGCTAAAGATGTTACTGGGCACTTAGCAGGTGCCAATTTGTTAAACAAGTTACATACACATTAAATTAATTAATCCTCACAACAACCCTAGGAGCTGGGAAATCTTATTATCCTTGATTTACACATAAGGAAAAAAATGAAGCTTAGAAAGATGAGTTAACTGAGTCTGTAAGTAGTTACTGTTGAGTAGAATTCAAACCTAAGTATGAATGATTCTAAATCCAGTGGTGTTTTCTAAAATGCTATATCCTGGGCACCTGGGTGGTCAGTTGTTTAAGCAGTGAACTCTTGATTTTGGCTTAGGTCATGGTCGGAGGGTCGTTCAATGAAGCCCCACATCAGGCTCCACACTCAATGGAGAATCTGCTTGAAGATTCTCTCTCCCTCTCCCTCAATCCCTCCCCTACCACTCTCATTCTAAAATAAATAAATAAATAAATAAATCCTTTTTTTTTTTTAATGCCATATCCCATGTGTGCATGTGCGTGTACACATGCTCATGTGTGTTGATGGACAGGGATCAGGATGGACAGGGAATGAAATAAGTGTGGCAGTTAGGTGTGATGACCAGAAACATGGGACTGAGTGACAAGAGATCTGAGATTTTCACAGGTTGTAACTCTAGCCAAGCTATTTAGCTTCTCAGGGCCTAAGTATCCTCTGGGGTAAAATACGTTCCCTGACCAGATGATCTTTAAAGAAACGGCTCTAACCGTCTGCCACAAATGTACAAAAACCCAGTTGTCACTCATGCACTACCACCTATGTGACCCCTCTTCTCCTCTCAAATGTGAACCCAACAGAAGAGCTTGCCAGAGAGACCTGGGTTGTGTGGCTCTGAAGGAACGGCATAACGTGGAAATTTAAACAAGCCACATAAACAGCCACAGTACACCCACAAACTCAAACACATGCAGCTTCAGAGTGCCAAAGGTTGTTATCCTTTCTCCTGCTCCAATCTGCTTCTTTATTCTTCTTCAGCAAAGTGAGACAGTGCTAATAACGGTCCCAAAAGGAAAAGATAGGAAAGTCAGTTATTTTCCACCATTGTTTTCCATTGCAGCCTTGCTCACAAATTAAATTAGAGTGAATCAAAGAAGCAAACACCGGAATCCTATATCCTTGGCTCTATGGAGAGACTTGGGAAGAGTCTTTGGCACAAGCCCTAAGGACACAAGAAGGAAGGGACCGATTCCTACAGCAGAAGTGTTTAAATGCTGAGTAATGTCAGGGAGAGAGGCAGAAAGAGCACATAGTTTGAAAGGGGCATACAACTCATCCTAGAGACACAAAGAGAAGGGTCTGCGGAATACCCAGGATTATCAGAAGACAGCTGCATTAGCACAGTTTAAGGCTGAAGAGTTTTCAGCAACAGGAGAAAGCTGCATAAAATACCTTAATAGCCTTTCTGGTGTTTCATGTCTCCCAGGGTACATATCCATCCGGGAGGTCATGCTGGAGGTGCCCCGAATGCCAGATGCCAGGCCACTCTGCAAAACCCTTTGCCAGATAGCAGGGCAGGGTTTCAGAAGAGCTCTGGCAAGGATGCTAACTCTCATCACAGAGTGAGCACTAATTGTGAAGTTAACATTTATGGCCAGCCTCTTCCACTAAGTATGCATTCTCCAGGTCTAGGGAATGTCCATTCAACATATCCCTTCGGCTGCTGCCTAAAGACACGGTTCCAAACGCACTACTAGAAATGACTCAACTAACGCCTTAACAGTAATCATCTCAAAAGTACCCCGTAAATGCCAATTCACACCACATCACTCACCAAAAATATGCCACTGAAAACCCTCTGAAGCCGTAACTCTCCCTGCCTGTGGCATTTATGGGGAATCAATGACTAGCGGCACTCGACAGGCTTTGATCAGAGCCAGCTGTTATTAATGCATAGGAAAAATTTTATACTCCAGCCCATTTTTCCAAAGGCAGCATCCTTCCATGTGCGCAGATATAAAACCCTAGATGCTGCGTTATGTGTGAGTTCCCTGGTCTGAAGAGCCCGGTTGACTCCCTTGTGACCACGGCCTCCAGATTTCAAGCAATTGAAAAGGTAAGTAACGGGATCTGTCAAGAGGCTGTTTCCAGTTTTAAGCCATGTTGTCAACACAGAGAAAACAAAGTGAGATTCAAACAAACTAAAACAAGAAACTGTCCTAGAATCTGCAAAAAGGAAAAATGCTCTCAATGTCTTTATAATAAAGTCCATCGGACTACTGTCCATTATAATCAATGTTGGATTCGTTTTTGAATCTTATTTAATATGACCACAATTTCAACTTCACTTTGACTTTTTCTGAGCTGTATTTTGTTCACTCTTTCACTTGTCTGCCTACACTGAGAAGACTGAGTAATTCATCTCTAGAGTCTCCTAAACAGGGTAGTAAAAGCAGCATTAATGAGTCAGCTTTGCTGTTGTTTCCTCATAACTGTCACTAACAGGGAATAGCTTGTTCTTGGCTTTGTATTCTCACTACATCAATCTGCCTCTTTATTCTAACTCCGTAGCGCTTATGGAAGGCAATTTGGTCCTAATTTGAACAGATAAATCGACCACTATCAGCAAACACCGGTGAAGGCCTGGTAGGGATATAAAGATTTTGAAACTATCTTTACCCCTTCATGGCTGACGTTCCTCCGAAACCAGAGTTTGATCACTGAATGCTGCAGCATGTGTGAGTCTTCAATCCAGATATTGTTAGCAAGGAAAAATTGGACAACCATGACATTGATCCTTGCAGACCATCCCTATAGACCTGTGCCCCATGAATCTGTAGTAAGAGATGTACCATAAGGCAACCACATGGGGCATTTCTGAGTCAGAATATTACTTACAAATGCTTCTCTAGCTGCAAGAGGACACTGCTTCTTCAGAGCAATCAATACCAGGGAGAAAGGATCTCTAAAGGTGTCTGGGCTGCCGCTGGGTTTGCATAGAACATGTACAGCACATGCACAAAGGGAAGATATTTTCAGAGTTTCCAGACTCCCAAACTTCTTCTGTGTGTCTTCCTAACGGTCACAAACAATGATGAACTATTTAGCTATTAGCTTTATTTTCTCCAGATCTTCTGGACCACTGACACAGCCTTGAACTTCCTTGGTCTCCAAGATAAGGATGACAGAAGCAGCCTGTAACAACAGGCCCTGCTTGAGCCCCTTGGCTGCACTGTAAGGCTTAGAATTTATTTGCATTCCAGATGCCATGTTGCACTCCCACCTGCTATGGTTCCTCCATGAGTATCTTGGCCCACAGTCCCTTGCAGTTCTACTCCTTAGCCCTAAACAGGCTCAGTCCAAGGGATCTAAATTCTCAACTCTGATCAGTTGCTCTGTCTAAGACGTGAAACCTTCCCTGAGTCCCAGCTCAATGGCAAGCAGCCCCTGAAATCCTGCCTGGTTTACACCAGTCCCTCCTCTAAGGGTTGACCCTGCCACTCTACCTGCCAGAATCCAATTCTTATACTTCTAGCCCACCTCCTACTTCTGACAACCTTCCCTGTCTAATACCACACATGAACCACTTCTGAATTTCTGTCCTGCTCAGCCAAACTCACTGGCTTAGAAGCCATCGTTTCTGAAATCAGGACTAAAGCTGTTGATTTCCATAAACATCATGCCTGGTTCCCCTGCTATCCCCTGCAAAGTTAAGAGTCTGATTTCTTCAAAAACAAGATATTTCTAAGAGTTATAGGAGAAATCAAAACTGCGGGACCTGGTAACCACTGAATGTAGAGGCTATGAGATTAAAACATGAAATATGACTGAAGTTTCAATCTGGGAAGACTTTTCTCAGAGCCTGAAGTATATTTCAGAGATCTATCTGTACAACTAAAGTTGAGAGAGGAGGGAGCCTGCTGTATCACATTTCACTTTAAGTGAATGACTCCCCTGGGAGCTGTGGATGACACCAAGTGCAGAGCTTTACACTATAGCTTTCAACAACAGGGTCAGAATATGAGCCAGAGGTGAAGGTGAAAGCCAGAATCCAGCTTACAATGGGCCTGCTGTTTATATTATCCCATTTACTCCCCACACAAACCCAAGGAGGTAAGATTATCCCCATTTTATTCAGAAAACACGGGGGTCCATAAAGGTTAACTTGTTCAAAGTCACTCACTTTAATAATTGTGAAGCTGAGAACTGAGTCTAGCTCTGTTAGATTCTAACACTTGAACTCTGTCCACAAGCTACAATGCCTTCCTAGGAGAAGCTTATATAAGGAGAAGCCAGAGGCAGGAAAGACAACCAGAAGGCAATAAAAGAAAAAAGCCATGGAGGAGAAAGTGGCCAGTAGAGTCCAGTGCTGCAGAAAGTCAGGCAATGTAAGAACTGAAAGAGACAACGTATGTGGCAAATTATATTTATAGAAATAAGTACACATTATTAGCTATGTGCAGGGAACTATGCTAAATGGTTTAGCTGTATTAATTCTATTAAACCTTAAAATGGTCCCCAGGGATGGGCTTGTTGTACTGACAGACACAAAATAAGACACAGGAAGGTTAAATAATTTGCCTAAGTTCATACTGCTAGCAGGGAGTGGAGTCTGGATTTGATTCCGGGCAAGTGGGCTCCAGGCCCTCCAGACCTCCTGGGAGGTCTCTCAGGAAGAATAGTTTTGGTGGAGTGGTGCAATCTAGCCAACTTGCAGCTTTGCTATGAAGGGAAGGAGAAGAAAGCCAGGAGTTCAAGAGGTTGAGAAGGGATGTGTTCATTTCCTAGGGCTCTCATAACAAAGTACCATCAACTAAGTGACTTAAAACAACAGAAATATATCCTCTCAGTTCTAGAGGTTACAAATCCAAAATCAAGATGTTGAAGGGTAGAAATCAACCACAAAAATCTGGAAAGAGCACAAATATACAAGGATAAATAACATGTTATGAAACAATGAATGGGTCAACCAAGAAATCAGAAAACAAATGAAAAATTACATAGAAATGAAAATAAAAATGCAACAGTCCAAAATATTTAGGTTCAGCAAAAGCAGTTCTTAGAGAGAAATTTACAGCCATACAGGCCTACTTCAAAAAGCAAGACAAAAATCTCAAATAAACAACCTAACTTTACACCTAAGAAGCTAGAAAAAGAAGAACAAACAAAACCTAAAACCAGGGGAAGGAAGGAAAAAATAAACAGAGCAAAACTAAATGATATAGAAAAAAAAATAGTAGAACAAATTCAATGAAACCAGGTGGAGCTGGTTCTTTGAAAAGATCAAAAAAATTGATAAAGTTAGCCAGAATCATCAAAGAGAGAGTGAAAAGAGAAAATTCAAACAAAATCATAAATGAAAGAAGAGAAATAAAAATCAACAACTCAGAAATACAAATGATTGTAAAAGAATATTATGAAAAGTTATATGCCAATAAATTGGATTCCTAGAAGGAAAGGATAAATTCCTAGAATCATATAACCTACCAAAACAGAAGAAGAAGAAATAGAAAACTTGACTGATTACCAACAATGAAATTGAATCAGTAATCAAAAAATTCCCAAAAAACAAAAGTCCAGGACCAGAGGGCTTCACAGCTGAATTCTACCAAGCATCTAAAGAAGAGTTAAAACCTATTCTTCTTAAACTATTCCCAAAAATAGAAGGAGGAAAACGTCTACATTCATTCTATGGGGCCAACATTACCCTGATACCAAAATCAGATAAAGACACTGCAAAAGCAAAAGAACTATATGCCATTATCTTTGGTGAACATAGATGTAAAAATCCTCAACAAAATATTAACAAACTGAATCCAGCAAAACATTAAAAAAAAAAAATCATTCACCACAACCAAGTGGGATTTATTCCCAGGATGCAAAGGTGGTTCAATATTCTCAAATCAATGTGATACATCACATCAGTAAGAGAAAGACAAAAACCAAATGATCATTTCAATAGATGTAGAAAAAGCACCTGACAAAGTACCACATCCATTCATGATAAAGATCCTCAATAAAGTAGGTTTAGAGGAACACACCTCCACATAATAAAGGCCATACATGAAAAACCCAATTAACATCATACTCAATGGGGAAAAACCAAGTCTTTCCCCTAAGTTCAGGAACGAGAAAAGGATGTCCACTCTCACCATTTTTATTCAACATAGTACTGGAAGTCCTAGCCACAGCAATCACAGGAAAAAGAAATGAACGGCATTCGAATTAGTAAGAAGGAAGTAAAACTTTCACTATTTGCATATGACGTGGATACTCCAAATAGAAAACCCTAAACTCAACCAAAAAACCACTAGAATTGATAAAAGACTTTAGTAAGTTTCAGGATACAAAATCAATATACAGAAATCCATTGCATTTCTATACACAAATAGTGAGGCAGCAGAAAGAGAACTTAAGAAGAGAATCCATTTACAATTGCACCAAAAATAATAAAACACCTAGGAATAAACTTAACCAAAGAAGTGAAAGACCTGTTCTCTAAAAATTATAAAACACTGATGAAAGAAATTAAAGAAGACACAAAGAAATGGAGAGACATTCCATGCTCATGGAGTAGAAAAATAAATATTATTAAGATGTCTATACTACCCAGAGCGATCTATAGAATTTATAGATTTAATGCAATCCCTATCAACATAGCAATAGAATTTTTCACAAAACCGTAATAAATAATCTTAAAATTTGTGCAGAACCACAGAAGACCTCAAATAGCCAAAGCAATCTTGAAAAAGAAAAAAAACTGGATTTTTTTAAAATTTCTTTTCAGCATAACAGTATTCATTGTTTTTACACCACACCCAGTGTTCCATGCAATACGTGCCCTCCCTAATACCCACCACCTGGTTCCCCCAACCTCCCACCCCCTGTCCCTTCAAAACCCTCAGGTTGTTTTTCAGAGTCCAGAGTCTCTCATGGTTCACCTCCCCTTCCAATTTCCCTCAACTCCTTCTCCTCTCCATCTCCCCATGTCCTCCATGTTATTTGTTATGCTCCACAAATAAGTGAAACCATATGATAATTGACTCTCTCTGCTGGACTTATTTCACTCAGCATAATCTCTTCCAGTCCCGTCCATGTTGATACAAAAGTTGGGTATTCATCCTTTCTGATGGAGGCATAATACTCCATTGTGTATATGGACCACATCTTCCTTATCCATTCGTCCGTTGAAGGGCATCTTAGTTCTTTCCACAGTTTGGCGACCGTGGCCATTGCTGCTATAAACATTGGGGTACAGATGGCCCTTCTTTTCACTACATCTGTATCTTTGGGGTAAATACCCAGTAGTGCAATTGCAGGGTCATAGGGAAGCTCTATTTTTAATTTCTTGAGGAATCTCCACACTGTTCTCCAAAGTGGTTGCAGCAACTTGCATTCCCACCAACAGTGTAAGAGGGTTCCCCTTTCTCCACATCCTCTCCAACACATGTTGTTTCCTGTCTTGCTAATTTTGGCCATTCTAACTGGTGTAAGGTGGTATCTCGATGTGGTTTTAATTTGAATCTCCCTGATGGCTCGTGATGATGAACATTTTTTCATGTGTCTGATAGCCATTTGTATGCCTTCATTGGAGAAGTGTCTGTTCATATCTTCTGCCCATTTTTTGACATGATTATCTGTATTGTGTGTTTTTTAAGTTTGAGGAGTTCTTTATAGATCCTGGATATCAACCTCTTCATGCTCTTGGATCGGAAGAATAAACATTGTTAAAATGTCTATACTGCCTAGAGCAATCTATACTTTTAATGCCATTCCAATCAAAATTCACTGGTATTTTTCAAAGAGCTGGAGCAAATAATCCTAAAATTTGTGTGGAATCAGAAGAGACCCCAAATTGCTAAGGAAATGTTGAAAAACAAAAACAAAACTGGCAGCATCATGTTACCTGATCTCAAGCTTTACTACAAAGCTGTGATTACCAGGACAGCATGGTACTGGCATAAAAACAGACACATAGACCAATGGAACAGAGTAGAGACCCAGATATGGACCCCAACTCTATGGGCAAATAATCTTCGACAAAACAGGAAAAAATATACAGTGGAAAAAAGACAGTCTCTTCAATAATTGGTGCTGGGAAAACTGGACAGCTATATGTAGAAGAATGAAACTCCACCATTCTCTTACACCGTACACAAAGATAAACTTGAAATGGATAAAAGACCTCAACGTGAGACAGGAATCCATCAGAATCCTAGAGGAGAACATAGGCAGTAACCTCTTCGATATCAGCCACAGCAACTTCTTTCAAGATATGTCTCCAAAGGCAAAGGAAACAAAAGCGAAAATGAACTTTTGGGAATTCATCAAGATCAAAAGCTTCTGCACAGCAAAGGAAATAGTCAACAAAACAAAGAGGCAACCCATGGAATGGGAAAAGATATTTGCAAATGACAGTACAAACAAAACTGGAATTATCAAAATTCCAGACTTCAAGTTATATGACAAAGATGCAGTAATCAAAACAGTGTGGTACTGGCACAAAAACAAGTACACAGATCAATGGAAGAAAATAGAAAGCCCTGAAGTAAACCCACAATTATATGATCAATGAATCTTCAACAAAGGAGGAAAGACTATGCAATGGGGAAAAAACAGTCTCTCCAACAAATGGTGAGGGAAAACTGGACAGCTACACACAAAAGAATAAACGGACCACTATCTTACACCATACCCAAAAATAAACTCAAAATGGATTAAGGACCTAAATGTGAGACTTGCAATAACAATCCTAGAAGAGAGAAGAAGCAGTAATTTTTCTGACATTGGTCATAGCAATCTAAAGAAGATGTGATACACACACACACACACACACACACAGAGGAATATTACTCAGCCATAAAAAATAAAATCTTACCATTTGCAACAATATGGATGGATCTAGAGAGTATAATGTTAAAGGAAGTAAGACAGTCAGAGAAAGACAAATATCAAATGATTTCACTCATATGTGCAATTTAAGAAACAAAAAAACAAAAGAGTAAAAAGAGCATCTTAACTCTTAATTGTAGTGAACAAACAGATGGTTACTAGAAGGGAGGAAGGTGGGGGGTTGGGGAAAATAGCTGATGAGGGTTAAAAGTACACTTAAACTTGAGGCACCTGGATAGCTCAGTAAGTTAAGCATCTGCCTCCGGCTCAGGTCATGAGTCCTGGGATTAAGCCTCCCATCAGGGTCCCTGCTCAGCGGGGAATCTGTTTCCCTGTCTGCCCCTCTCCCTGCTCATGCTCCCTCCTTCCCTCTCTCCTCAAATAAATCAATAAAATATATATATATATATATACATATATGTATATATATACATATACACACACACACACACACACACACATATTTTTAAAGATTTTATTTATTCATTTGACAGAGAGAGATCACAAGCAGACAGAGAAGCAGGCAGAGAGAGAGAGAGAGAAGAGGAAGCAGGCCCCCTGCCAAGCAGAAAGCCTGATGTGGGACTCGATCCCAGGACCCTGAGATCATGACCTGAGCCGAAGGCAGAGGCTTAATGCACTGAACCACCCAGGCGCCCCTAAAATATATTTTTGATTACACTTAATCTTGGTGAACACTGAGTAATATATGGAATTGCTGAATCACTATTAACATAACACTGTATGTTAACTACACTGAAATTTAAGTAAATACATGAATGTATATACACATACATAAAGAAGCAAAAGATGTTGAAAGGGCCATGCTCCCTCCAGAGACTCTAAGGGAGCATCCTTCTGTGCCTCCTACAGTTTATGGTAGACCCACATGTTCCTCACCTTGTGGCAGCCTCCCTGCAATCTTGGCCTGTCTTCATGTGGCTCCTTCCCTGTGTGTCTGGGTCTCTGTGTCTCTAAGTGGTATTCTCCTTGTGTGTGTGTGTCCAAACTTCCCTCTTCCAATGGGTCACCAGTCACACTGGACTAAGGTCCTTTCTAAAGACCTCATCTTGATGAAATCTGCAAAAACCCTATTTCCAAATGTTGATGCATAGGACCTAGGGGTTAGGACTTCAACAGATCTTTCTGGGAGAGCAGGATACAATTCAACCCATGACACGATCCATGGTCCAAGGGAGGGTTTTTAACATAAAAATTGGAAGCATGATCTACATGCTCTTTTAAAACAACATTTCATTAAAGATCAGTAGTCAAGTCATGGTTCTTTCCAAATGAGCAGAAAATCTGATTATCTGCATCCTCAGAAAGGCTTGCCATTCCTGGCATATCATTTTCAGTATTCTGCTTTGATTTAATGAGTCGGAGAAGGACACAGTCTCAGAGCTTTTGCCAGGAACATTCTGGTACTAACCATCTATCACAGCCTCCCCAACTCATGTCTCCCCTGATCAATAAGAAAGCAGAATCGATGCCCTTGTCAAGCTGCACGGTTAACCCTCAATCACACAGACTGACAGAGGCAAACAGTTGTGTAAACACTAAAACAAATAAAAACTTTCCACCTGGCTACAATTTGGTTGGTTTTTCTATTGATATTTTCTTAGGCATTTTGAAAAATAGCTTGTAGTCCCTCAGTTTATTTTTTTAAATATTTTATTTATTTATTTCTGAGAAAGACAGAACAAGAGCACAAGCGGTACGGAGGGGCAGAGGGGGAAGCAGGCTCCCCATGGAGCAGGGAGCCTGATGCAGGGCTTGATCCCTGGACTCTGGGATCATGACCTGAGCTGAAAGCAGCCGCTTAATGACTGGGCCACCCAAGTGCCCCAGTGATCCCTCAATTTATATCAAACGGAAGAGGCAATCCAAGGAAGAAGCCTAGAAATAGCTAAATTAGCAACAAACTTGAATCTGGGAGTAAATAATCAGTGCAGATAATCCAGACTTCTAAGTAAGAATTAGCTAGACTTATAATAGCAATAACAGGTTGATCCAACAACTAAGACATTGGCATTAAAATTTTACTTTAAATAATTCCAGTATAGTATTAATTATTGTATTAAAGAAACTGCCACTTATAACATTTATGCATTCATTACTTTTTCCCAAAATGTTTAATTATAATCTGCTCCTTCCTGATTAGTTTGACATAGCATTGCAAGCATGGAAATTTAGCAAAAAATCTAATTAAAAAGCACCAACAGGGAATGAGCAGGTAGTAACTGTCCGAGGGCATCTAGTGCTGTGAGACATTTGTGATTCACACTACCTTTGCTCTTGAAATTCATAACCACTATATTCACAGTATTGAAAGAAAAAAAAAATGATACTGTCCAGCTGGGTTTGAAGACATTGACATTATCAAGGGACAAGAGTGTTCTTAAAACAAACACAGTATTTTATTCCAGTAATATCAATTATTACCCAAAACTTTTGAAAGATTCTTTTTCTATAATTACCACCAGAGTGTATAAAATATTCTTTTTAATTCTCCCATTAATTTAACAAATTCTTATTTAGTGCCTGTCATGTATGTGATATTGAACTAGGAGTCATGGATTTTTTTTAGAAGATTCAAGAATAATTCAGAGCAAAATCAGACACATGGTATTGTTAATCAAACATGGTAATGCCATTTTTTTAAAGATGTATTTATTTATTTGAGAGGGAGAGAACGGCGGGGGGGCACGCAGGGGGAGAGGGAGAGGGAGAGAATCTCAAGCAGACTTCCTGTTGAGCATGGAGCCCAATGCAGGGCTCAATCCCATGACCCTGAGATCACGACCTGAGCCAAAACCAAGGGTCAGATGCTCCAAAAGCTGCCCCATGCAGGTGCCCCCAGGATAACACCATTTAGATCAAAAAAATGTTTCACAGAAAGTATGCTGCCTGGCAAAGTATAGTTCACTCTTTCTGCATCAAAATAGAATCCCTCAGTCTGCCTCACTATCCGCTTTCTTTCTTGAGAGCAAACCGCTCTGTTGGGAGCCACGCTATAGGGAGGGCCACATGGCAAGGAACTGAGGGTAGCCTCCACCCAACCAAAACCTGAAGCCTTCAGTCCTACGACACCCAAGAAATGGAATCCTGCCAACAACCATGAGAGCTTGGAGGCAGATCTTTGTCTGGTCAACCGCTGAGAAAAGACCACAGTCTCAGCTGACACATTAAAGCTGAGAACCTACAGCAGAGGACCGGCTGAGCTGTGACTTGATCCTAACATTTTGTCTCCACAGTCTTGCATGTTAGTGGCTTTGCGTGGTTATTTACTTCGCATAAAATGCCCACTAATTGTCAGAAACTCCAGGATACTTCTTCAGCTGCCAACAGCAGACATGTTTCATGGCTAATCCGGATTACTCATATCTCGGTATGCATGAACATGCCGGAATGTTCCACAGCCATGCCTGTGCATCCTGTGCCAGAGGAGAAAGCCAATCCTATTCTTCACAGTTACCTTCTGGAGTAAACAGGGAATCCAAACTAGGCAAATCCAGAGACAGAAATCAACCTAGTGATTTCCGGGGTTCAGAGAAGAGAGGAGTGAGGGAGGAGGTGCTTAATGCATACAGTTTCCTTCTGGGGTGATGAAAATGTCTTAGAGCTAGAAAGAGGAGATGGCTGTGCTACACTGTAAATGTATTAAAAAATATGCTACTGAACTGTACACGTTAAAACGGTTAATGGTTATTTTATATTATGTGAATTTTACCACAATCAAACACATTTTTTAAATGCAAAGAAAAAAAAGAGTAACTGGAGATAAACAGGGACCAAGCAGGCTTTGAAGGTTTCAGAGAAACGATTTTTTAATCAAAAGCAACTTACTACACATACTACTTCCAGATGCTATATTCATGGATCCTAAAAGGTCGATGATGATAAGACTTACACTGACATTAAAGATCCATGTCGACTGTAAGACTTACCTGTGATTGTAGAAGCACTAAAATCCAAAAATCATTACACTCAAAGGTAAATACTATCACAAATAAAATAAACATGGTTACTACTAATTTAAGCAGATATATTTTGCTTAATGAATCTATAGTATTACTTAAAATGCACTGATATAAAGTGGAAAAACTCCAATATCACCTACGGGAAAAAAATGCACGGACTAGAAGATAACAGGTCATTTGTTTTCTCTGAATAGAGGAATCATGGGTGAGTTTTCCCATCTTCTTTTTTTTTTTTTTTAAGATTTTATTTTATTTATTTGGAGTTTTCCCATCTTCATCAGATGCTTCTGAAAAGTGGCATGAGAGGCTTCCTTCGTCCTCATCTTTGTGCCTTCCCATCTTTCACTGGTAGGAAGAGGACCTTCGGGCCTCAGGCAGCGCCACAATGCAGTAAGAGGAAAGTGATGGCAAGAGAGATGTTTGTTTTTCTGGGGCAACACTTCCCTCTGAAAACTTCATTTATTCAACAAATTTGATGGAGGGCCTATTATGTGGTAGGCATTGTTCTAGACACCAGAGAGACAACCGTGAATACGGTAAGTCTCTGATTATGAAGCTTCCAACCCAAGACCATGGGATGAGGATGGGGCCCCAGCACTAAAGTGATAAAGAAAAATCAGAAAAGCCCAAGAAAGAGGGGCTTCTGACCACTCACTTAGTCAGCACAGCCTGAAAGGCCAGCCAAAGGAAATGGTAGCAGAATGCCTGCACCATTCCCTGGCCTTTGAGTGACTTTGTGGTCTGCTGTAAATAAAGGTTCTTTCGGGTGGCACACAAAGCCAGAAGCCTACCCAGCTGTTTCTGGGCATAATGCCAGGATTATATATTTTAATCCAAAATTTCTGCCTTGAGCATATACTGCTTTATAGTCAGAATAAACCAACAAAACTGGGGAAATGGACCAACATGAACCCCCTGCCTTCCTCCTTTTAGCCAACCAAGCAGGTGGTTTTTAGGAGATGACAGGTCATTTTCTGCAAAAATCATCACCTTATGAATATATAAAATAAGAAATCCCAAGAGAAGCTGAAATTTCACTTCAAGTAAAGAAAAAAGAATAAGCGAAAGAGAGTGTCACATTTCTCTTTGGAAAGTGCTGGCTTTTTCTGAATTCTAATGGACCGTATGTCATTGAAACATTTAAGTGGCCTGAATGATTCTTCTTTTCACGATGATAATGGATGTGACATGGGTGCTAGAGGACGAATAAGAAGCAAGAATATGAGGCAAGCAGATACTGAAAAGAGACCTTTAAAAAGCTTTTCGTTCTTTTTACTATGCACACCCCTGAATGGCTATGTTTGCAAATTGATTATAAAAATCAACTTTCTACATTTGGAAATGATGGAGTAGATTATCGGTTCATTCCTTCCCCCCGCCCCCCAAATACCTTTAGATGTTGGTGTTTTTGCATGGAATGAAGTATTAATGTCCTCACCTTAAGTTTTACATATTGATTTCGACTCACTGACTAGAGTAATTGCCTACACATGAAGTATGTTGTAGCCTTGAAAGATGTTCCTTGCTTCTTGGAACATCCCATCATCAGGCCTGTCATGATTAGACAGCATCATATTTGCCTTGCTCAGCTGAAATGGAGACACTTCACTAGCCTTAATGATGCCTGCCTGACAACCAATTCATTTGGGAATGAGCCTAATGTTTTATCACTGAAGGACACAAAGTAGCTTTCAGAGATCTAAGAAAAGAGACAGTGACAAGCTATGCTAAGCAAACTACCTTTGTTTCTTAGCCAGCAGGCAAAAGTGTTACATGGAAAGTGTTCCAACTCTTGGATTTGAGGTGATATAGTCAAAAATGAAGTTATCAACTCTTACAGCTTAAAGAGAACTCTGAAGATCTCGTCCAAAGATTCCTGGGCCATCAGCTCGGGATCTATCTGCAGTTATCAGAACCTTACCTAGAAGATCAACAAGCCAATTGCAACTTCCAAGTTCCTTCTTTCCACAGTTTCTGCCATTTGCACTTAGATGAGAAATGCTTGCAGCAACCAGCCCACCATGCATGTATGCACAGGCATGCACTCAATTCTTTTTTTTAAATTCCAATTCAATTAATTACCATATAAAGGATTATTAGTTTCAGAGGTAGAGTTCAGTGATTCATCAGTTGCATAGAACACCCAGTGCTTATTACATCACGTGCCCTCCTTAATGCCCATCACCCCGTTACCCCACCCCCCTCAACCTCCTTGCTCTCCATTCTTTTAGTCAACCAATAACTGCTTTCGGAACCTCCAAAACTCGTTGTATACTAAGATGAATCACAGGGAATATAGAGATTAATATACCACGATTCCCTACCTTCAAGTAGCTCACAAGCTTATAAAGATAGGCATTAACAGGAGCACCTGGGTGGCTCAGTGGGTTTAAGCCTCTGCCTTTGTCTCAGGTCATGATACCAGAGTCCTGGGATCAAGCCCCACTCTCTGCTCTGCGGGGAGCCTGCTTCCTCCTCTCTCTCTCTCTGCCTACCTCTCTGCCTACTTGTGATCTCTGTCAAAGAAATAAATTAAATCTTAAAAAAAAAAATAGGCATTAACAAATACAATATCACACTGTCAGCAAAGGTCCACAGAAGTAGAAATAAGGAAGTCATCAATTCAGGAGAATTTTCCCTGAGTAAGATGACATTTGCATCAGGTATTACAGACTGAGTAGGCATTCCACAGACAGACACAGGAGAAGCAGGAAAAGGAATTCCAGAGGAATTCTTGGTTTGCAAAATCTCAGAAACATGCATGTTCCTGAGGAAGTTACACACAGATCCAGAAGCGAGGCAGCAGGAGGGAAGCTGATAGGAAAGGCAGACTGAAAGCCTCAAAGGCCCTGCAAAGGAAGCTCCATTTATCCCATAGGTGAATGAAGTAGCCAATACACGGGTTTAATTTAAATGGCACTGCACTGTCTTATTCAAATCAACGGTCTCTTAGAACCTGGCATAACAGCCTCTCTCATAATATAAATATTTGTGCAGGGGAGTAGTTACGGCACAACAGACTATCAGATTTGTGTTTCAGAAAGACAGATAGCCCTGAGAACAGTGCAGAGAATGAACTGGAAGGCGGGAGACACTGCAACAAAGACCAGTAAAGAGGCTCCTGCAATAAAGCCTGGGCAAGAGCTAATGCTAATGAGGGAACAGAAGACAAGCCGGGAACAAAGCAGAAGCTGACCCCCCCAACCTAGCCCCAACCATGGGATATATGTGGCATTCCTCAGCACTCCTGGCCGCCCTAAAGGAAAAACAAATGGTTAACCTGTAGAGATCACAATCCTGCAAGACCTGAGTCTCCATCAGTTTACAAATGTCTTAGTGATTTATGAGGAAGAAGCTTTCTTATCAATAGCCTAACTTGCAGAGACCCATAACTCAGCTTCCTGAAGCCCTAATATCGTCCTCCCCTCCATAAAATTGAGGGAGGCTGAGGCAGAAGGAAATGTAAATAAAACTGAATTTCTTTCAAACCTGCAACCCATTGATAAGGATGTGTGACAGGAGGAATGTAACACTCCTCCAGGAAGCACCCAACTGTCTTACTGTTAATGCCTTACTAGAGGGGTAAACAACCTTCACAACTGGCAAGGTGGTACCCTGTGAGTCTTCTTTAACATATGAAAGTACTTTCTGGGAGAAACCTCCCTTTTTCCTTACTTCCCCCAACCCCACAGTATATAATCAGCCACCCTTCACAACCGCAGGGCAGCACTTCTTTCTGCCCACGGGTCCTGTCCCAGGTTTAATAAATCACCATTTTGCACCAAAGATACCTCAAGAATTCTTTCTTGGTCGTCCACTCCAGATTCTACCCCAAAGAACCTCACCTATATACCAAAACCACATCAATGATGGGCGAAGGACCATGCTATGGTTAGGGTGAGTTCAGCAGGCACTCGGGAGAGAGAATGAATGGGACTCTGCCCCTGACCGGCTGTGGGAACTGAAGGTAACAGACAGGAATTCCAGATGACACTCAGATTTCTAACTTAGAAATGAGTGTTCCTTTCAGCAGCATACGTACTGACTTAACAATCAGTGTTCCCAAATGGCTCAATCCCCCTAGCAGCTCAAAGGGGAGGCAGAAGTTGACAGGATCCAGATCACAGCTGGAAGGGGCAGACTTGGACAGGGAGTGAGCTGCCTCTTTTTCTTTCTTGAGTCTAACAGAAGTAAGCCCAAAGGAAAATTAAAGGGGCTTCCTTCCACATAGTGACCTCAGGTCCATCCGAAGCCCCTCAATGTATGAAAAGACTACAACTCAGGGCAATGAACAGAGCTACTGAAGACCACACAATATGGTAGAAACATAGTCCAAGCAATACAAAAAGTCTCCCCAGTTTCCCCTCCCATGGTATTAAATGTTTCCTTTTATAAATCAAGACAATACTAAACTCTTTAGTTTCCTGAGCATGGAAATAGAGGAGAAGACATAACATGTTTGTAAATCAAGACAAAATGTATACAGTTATGCCTTCCACCGTTCTGAAGGTCCAGCTCTTGGCAATTCATTTTGTAACCTGGTACATTGGAACATTTCTTTTCTTTATTCTAAGGAAAACAGTTGGAAAGATTAACAGATAACAATCATACTAACCCAGAGGCCCTGGTTTTTGTAATGTGACAAATAAAGGTTTTTTTGAATGAATTAATTGCAGGTGAGGGCAGACCTCAGCATTAAGTTTTCAAAAAAACAAACTTAGTTTTCCATATCCTGTAAGGGCCTATTTAGCCAGAGCAATTCCATCCAGTTAAACAGTGATTTTGTTGTTTATGCAATAAAACTTAAACTGACCCTGCCCCCCCATCAGGGAACTTACTTAAAAGCAAGTCCCGAGGGGTGCCTGGGAGGCTCAGTGGGTTGAAGCCTCTGCCTTCAGCTCAGGTCTTGATCCCAGGGTCCTGGAATCGAGCCCCATATCGGGCTCTCTGCTCAGCGAGGAGCCCACTTCCTCCTCTCTCTCTGCCTGCCTCTCTGCCTACTTGTGATCTCTGTCAAATAAATAAATAAAATCTTTAAAAAAATAAAATAAAATAAAAGCAAGTCCGGGAAACCAGTCCCAGGTAACAAAGCCCAAATACAAGGGCAGGGCAGGCCAGGCCAGGTGGAGACATCCAATCAGTGGGTCGCACATACTGTCTCCCTAGCTACCAAGGAGTGTGGGCCCCACCTTTTGGATGCCTTTTGGGCTCCAATTCTGACCAAGGTAATAGGCTAGTTCAAATATCTACTAGGGTAAACTGTAATTCAATTGGCCACCCATGTGTGACCTAGCATGACTGTGCAGCTTTCTCTGTGTGTTACAATCTCATTGACCACTTGTGCGTGGCCAGGCCCAACCACATGGCCCTTGCCCTTTAAAAGTTAGTTGATAAGGCAGGGAGGGGTCGCCTTTTTGTTAGAGACAGCCCTGACCGGTCAGTTTGATTCTCAATGCTTGGCACGAAATAAAGCTTTGCTTGACCTTCGCTTTGTATCAGTCCTTTGATCACAGGCCCATTATTGGGGCACCTACCAATCCTAATTGAAAAAGAGGCAAGAAAAGCTGTCGCTGATTCATCAGAATACATTTCTGCTGTCTGTATACTGAATCTCCTAAAAATAAGGGATTCAGATTTACTAACTTGTTTTTATGCATCCAAAAATCAATACTGGGGATGCAATAGATTGAATTCAGGGCTTCTAAATATAATTTGGGAGTTGTTGGTGATACAGCAGATACTGATCAGAACAACTTCATGTTTCTTCCCAGTATTTCTTTCTTTGCTAACTGCTTAAATTGTCCAAGTTCTAATGCATGACCAGTCCTTCCCTCCAGCCCGGTCACCAAAGGATCACCCAAGTGATTCCCAGTTTGTTTTAGGCTGACTGCAACATCCTGATGGAACATGAAGCTTTTGTTTAATCCAAACACCCCATGAAGAAGGGAAGGCAGACTGCTTCAACATTCAATTTTAACTTCCATATATCATACACTAATGAAATAATCAAGACTATCTGTCAAAGTGTCTGACATATAAAAGACAATAAGCGGTTTTTACTATCTCAGTGAAGAGGTCATGGCAGTAATAGAAATCATGGTTAATTTTTAGACCTTTCAAATTACCTAAGTAATATTCGGAAGGAAGGCAATTTTTATGCATCTCAGATGGTGCTGGTGACAAAGGAGGTAAACTGAACCACAGCAAGAACCCATGGGAATTTTTAATGGAGTGAAGGAATCCACATGCTGCCTTTCTAATTTGGGCCTTGATGCATGATATGGGCATCTTCTGAAACGCTGTTTTAGCCCAGAGACCAACCCTGACCCCTCCACTCAGTCAGGTCCCCTTGTCATCTGCTGCTTTTCATCTAGCACATGCCCTATAATTATGCTAATCTCTCTGTACTGTAATTATTTCTTTTTTTGCTAGTCTTTCCTATCTGGCCTAAAACGCCATAAAGTCAGATTGTCTGTACTATTCATCATTGTATGCCCAGAGCCTGGCAAGCGCCTCACACATTGTAGGTGCCTAGTAAGTATTTCTTGAATGAATGAATTGGTGAAAGATGGAATGAAATGGTTTTCCAAATCAAACTCTTTTTTCTGAAGAGAATTGACCATTACCGGACATATGCTATTAAAAATAATAAATAGTCATATATTGTAAAGGACTTCAATTTGGGGTGGGGAAGAATGCTAAATACTATGTTCATTTGAATAGCTATTAGTGCCCCTTTCCCTTTTACTAGAATCCCTGTGGCCAGAACTTTCCTGTAGTTTTAGTTGACTACAGCGCCATCTACTGCTAAGAGGGAGGAAGAGTCACCTTCCACTTGGCAGACTGCAGGTGGTACCTGAGACAAGACCCTAGGACATTCAGGTGTCACCCTATTATCCTGCATAATGAGTCTTAGAGACCATTATCTCCACTTAACAAATAGGAAATGTGAGTGTTATTCATTAACATACCCCACAGCAAGTGAGCACAGAGCCCTGAGTGTTATTCAGTAACATATCCCACGGCAAGTGAGCAGAGCCGTCAATACCGACTCCTGGCTACAGTGCCTCTCATTAGAACCTTGCTGAATGAGGAGGGGAAATGGCTTTCACAGAAATGCCTTGCCAGCGGCGCCCGGGTGGCTCAGTTGTTAAGCGTCCAGCTCTTGATTTCAGTTCAAGTCATGATCTCAGGGTTGTGAGATCGAGCCCTGCATCAGGATGGACATGGAGTCTGCTTAAGATTCTTTGTCCCTCCTCCCTCTCAAAAAATGAAAGGAAGGAAGGGAGAAATGCCTCGCTAGAGGAAATGTATTGCTAGTGTAAGCTCCTCTTTATCTGAATACCCCCTCTAAGTCTACATTTGGCTTTCAGAAGTTGCCACCTTTTTGGGAATCTGGCCCATAAAAATACAGCAACTCCAAAGTAAGTGAGTGGTGAGGGGGGAAAAAATCAGGAAATGTAGAAGAGTATAAGAAAACATGCTTATGCTGTTTTGCAAAAATAAGGTAACCCTGTTATTTTCCAAGTGCCCTTTGTTCAATTAAGAAGTCACTGTGTTGGGCCTCTGGGTGGCTCAGTGGGTTAAAGTGCCTGCCTTTGGCTGGGGTCATGATCCCAGAGTCCTGGGATAGAGCCCCACACTAGGCTCTCTTCTCGGCAGGGAGCCTGCTTCCTCCTCTCTCTCTGCCTGCCTCTCTGCCTACTTGTAATCTCTGTCTGTCAAATAAATAAATAAAATCTTTTAAAAATTTAAAAAAAAAAAAGTCACTGTGTTAGCTTCGCCACTAAAGCCAATCTGCCACAAAGAGTGTAAAAAAAAATACTAGAGGCAAATGTTGCCTGTGATTTTATAGCCAAACATATCCCAAGTCATAGACTCAAATGCTTACAGAATCCTAGATTTTACAGAGGACTAGTTTTATGGCCTGAAGTAAAGTAAAAAAATCAAACCACCCACCCTGAGCTGCCGTCCCCTCATCAGGTCTTTCAGTCAACTGACGCCCACTCTGGTATGTGCGCAGACATGCTCAGTGCCTTTGAGGTCTAAAGAAATAACTTAGCAAGCAACCCACTGTTGCCTCCTCTTCACCTCCTCGCTTGATCTCAGAAAGGATGGATTTATTTACTTCTTCAGGAAAAAAAAAAATTAAAGCTACAATTTACCCTTGACAGAATTTTTTTTCAACTTGTGCATAGAAGATAGATGATGACAAGTTCAATGCAATTTTCTGTATAAGCAGATTGAAGAGAAAGGATATTGGAGATAGAGAAAACAACCTGGCCTTCTCAGACCTAGCTTCTCTGCCAACACATTATGAATGCTCCTGAGCCCCTGTTTTCCCAGCAGTAAAATGGGGATATTAATAGCTCCCCGTTTATCTCACTGTTTGGACAAACAAAGTAATATGTGTTAAAATATTTGGTAAGCTCTAGAAGGATCATGCAAATTTACGGAAGTATCACTTAAACCTCCAAACAGAATCTTTGAGGAGATTCTATTATATTCGCATATCTCTTGTTAAACCAAGAAGTCCAATACTTAGTAGCCTAATTCAACCAGCAGCCATTGAAATGCAGAGTTCATGCTTACAGAGAACTCTTGACTTCACCTTAATTCAAACTTTTGCTTAAGAATGAAATAACTTGGGATCCCTGGGTGGCAGAGTTAGTTAAGAATCCGGCTCTTGATTTCGGCTCAGGTCATGGTCTCAGCTAAGGTCATGATCTCAGGGTCATGAGACTGAGCCCTGTGCCAGGATCCATGCTCAGAGCAGAGTCTGCTTAAGACTCTCTTTCTGCCCTGGGGCTAATAATACATTATATGTTAATAAAAAATTTTTAAAAATTTTTTAAAAGACTCTCTTTCTGCCCTACCCCCTGCCTGCCCCTCCCCCAACTCTTCTCTCAATCTCCATTAAATAAGTAAATGAATCTTTAAAGAAAAAAAAAAAGAATGAAATAACTTTTGGCATGCCTGGGTGACTCAGTCAGTTGTGTCCAACTCTTGATTTTGGCTCATGTCATGATCTCAGGGTCACAAGTTTAAGCCCCGAGTGGGGCTTAACGCTCAGTGGGGAATTACATGTCTCCTTCTCCTTCTCCCTCTCCCTCTGCCCCACACCCTGCTCACACTAGCTCTCTCTCTCTAAAATAAATAAATCTTATTTTTTAAAAATGAATTAAATAACTTTTGCTTACGATAACTCATGGGGACGACCTCCTGCAGGAGGGAAAGCCAGTTCTCCAGATTGCAGGTCATGCTCATGCCAGGCACCATCCTGGGTCCCAGGTGAGGCAGGTCTCCTACCCAGTATGGGGAATCTCCTTCCTGGAATACTGTCATGTACCTCATTCTGCATACCTCAGGTAAAGAGATTCCCGCCTAAAGGCAGGCTGCTGAGGGAAAACATGGAAAATGAAACCTATACAAAAAGATCAATGAGTCACAGGTTATTCTGCCTAGAGAAAAGAAAATTATGGAAGAATGCCAGAGCAGCATGGTGGTCAAAGTCCTTTATTTCCACTGAAGACCAAACATGCAGAGATGACGGTGATATCCTGGTAAACGCTTATTGCCTAGTGACTCTCATGGAACACTTTCATTGGTTTTTGCCAAATTTTTCTGCTTATAACTAGCCTATGGTTGCAACTCATCTTTGGCTGGACACGTGGATTTGCATCCCCTTCTACTAATTCTTTTCACTTTCCCCAATAAATTTACTGCTGTTAAATCTGACGAGTGATCTGTTCAACTGTTACTCACCCTGATACAAATTACATTCATCAAACTGAAGCTGTTCTCAGTTCTGGCACTAGATCCATCATGTTTTTTAAAGTTTAGTCTGCATTATTAACATTTTCTCCATCACTTAAAACAGTAAATCAAATCCTGATTTGTAACACTTACCTATTTCTGTGGTATAAATAGTCTCCCCATAGCCAATTTCAAACTACCAACAGAACATCACTGAATGTGGGGTGATGTTGAATATTACATAATGGCACACCACTGAGGTTAGTTACATCTGCATGGTGGAAATATTATATAATGGTGTGCCATTATGTTATTTTTATATATATATAAAAATTTTATTTATATATATGTATATATACATATATACAAACATATATAACATATATACACACACATATATAACATATATACATACATATACATACATGTTATATATGTATATATAACATAATTTTATTTATTATATATATTTTATATATATATATATATAATATTTCCACCATACAGATGTAACTAACCTCAAGAACACAGACAGAAGTAAAAGGTAGTAAAATAATTAGAAAGTGGAGTTCTGAGTGTACTTAACTATGGTTTTACTACAATTATTTAAGTTTATATAATCTGATTTTTAATAACGGCTGGACTTAACAATTGGCTTACAAAATTCCTGAAACTTTAACCATCGGCTCTTGTAATTCAGCATGAGCTAGCTCCAGCATGGTACTGGAAAGGGCTCACATAACTGTGAGGGAAATTTGGATTTGTGTATTAAGAGCAGCATTTTCTCAACCAAACGGATGTAGGTTTCATTCTTGGCTCTGCCACATACTGGATGGATATACAGCATTGATCTTCAATTTCTTCAAATGGAAAATGGGGAAAAAAAATATGTTACTATCTATCTCTTAGGGTTATTGTGAGGATTAAATCAGGTTTTCTATGTTACCATCATAGCCAATACGTGGTACATATAAAACACGCAAGAAGAAGTATACGCTATCATTTTGTTGTTGAAAAGTTCTCTCATCATTAAGCAGTCTAATGAGTTTCCAGGTCTCAAAGTTCATGTAAATGGAAGAGATGCCCTTATGCATGGAAAGCACTAGGGAATGAAGTCAGGGATGAATAACCCCTTAGATCTTCTAGTCATCATCCATCCTTTCTTTTCCTAAGAATCACTGTTATCCAGAGTTATTTAAAGGAATGGGGGGGGGCAGGGAGGAGGAAGGAAAGAAAGAAAAGTAAAGAAGAGAAAAGAACAAAGGAAAGAAAGAAAGAAATCCAACATTTCCACCCTTGATAAGATGCTCAGTAACAGAAATGGACTGGGTGTCTTTTATTTCAACCTGAAATTCCAATTTGCACCACTATTTTCAGAACCGAGAGAAAGAACCCCCACAAACTGACAGCCTTCAGTGACTCCCCAACCCCAGCAGAGATTGACACATGAAGACTGGCAAGGAAGGGCACTATGAAGTTAAAGCACTACTTTCTTCTTCCCAAATGTCAGGCTTCAGTAAACGATCCCTCCTCTTTGAAGGCAACTCACACAGTTAATGCCGTATGAGATCACTGTCAACTCTAACACTCAAGATTTTTTGTTCCCACTTGAAATAACTCTTATTAAATGAGATCTCCTCTAGTCAGAGCTTGAGTGGTCAACTATTTGAATCTCAGTTTGGGACTTCGCATTTGTCTCCCTTAACTTTCGTCTTGGTAGATTTACCAGTCTCCTGAGTTATATTTGTTAGTCTTGACCCTTGTCATCCAATGTATCCCTTCTAGCATTTTGTCATGCCTTCTGTAGTTTCATCCAAGATATTATTAAAAGGTCCAATGGGCCAAGTTCTAACAATGAGGCTCATGGCTAACCCAGCTGACTTCACTCTTAAATGCAGAGTATATTTCTCCATTTTGTCTCTAGGGATACCTGTGAGCTACATGATGTTTGCTCAAGTTTAGGTACACTGTGTCTGTATTATTGTCTATTAGTCCCATGAACCAAACATTTGAGGCTAGTTTGGTGTTACTAATTCAGAGTGAACTGACCCAGGCTTCTAGTGAACACTCCTTTCCAAGGATACAGGAGACATCTACTTATCTTTAGACAATTTTGTTGGGTTTAATATCCCAAGCTTTCCTATGTGTACTCTCTAGAGCCAACCATTCTCTGTTGATGTAAATTAAGATTTTGTTTGACTCTCTCTAGCTTCTAAGTGCCTCTCCCCGTTACTCTTCTTCCACAAATATTAAGGCTAGCAGTTAAGAAGCTGCAACAGTACATTTAGATACTATCCTGGGATATCATTTATCTACAATATTTACAGTTCATTTAAAATAGTTGATGTCTTACAATCCCTTCACCTTTTTAGGGTTTAAATATTTGCTCTTCCTCATTGTGTGAAGACCATGTTCCCTGGTAAAAAGATAAAACAAAATAGCATTGCAAGATTCTGCTTCATCTTTGCCATTTGCTAACATTACATTAATCTGCTCCTAAAAATGAGTTTAAGAAAAAGAAAATAAGTCCTCAACGAATGGTTTTGGGATAACTGGATACCTACATATAAAAGAATGTATTTGGACTACCTCACATCATACACAAATCTTAACTTAAAGGGAATTTTTTGAGTGAAAACTATAATAGGAGCAAATCACCATGACCTTCATAATGATTTTGTAGATGCAAAATCACAAGCACAAATGAAAAGAAAAAAATGATAAATTGGACTTCCTCAAAATTAACAACTTCAGTGGTTCAAATGACACCATCAAGAAAGTAAAAAGGCAGGGCACTTGGGTGGCTCAGTCGGTTAAGTGTCTGACTTGGCTCAGATCATGGTCTCAGGGCTCTGGGATTGAACCCTGCATTGAACAACCCCACCCCCGGAACTCCTCCCCGACCGAGACCCCTAGGAGCCCCTTGTAGGGCCCCTGTCAGGCTCATGTCAGGCCAGGGCCCTGTGTGTGGGTCCCATGCTCAGCAGGAAGTGTGCTTCTCCCTGTCCCTCTCTCTGCCCCTCACTAAAGCTCGTGTGTGTGCTCTCTCCCACTCGCTCTTTTAAATAAATAAATAAAATCTCTTTTAAAAAGGAAAAAAAGGGTAAAAAGGCAACCCACAGAATGAGAGAACATATTTCTAAGTCACATAGCACATATAGGTCTAGAATAAGTTTATGATATGGGTCTATGATATAGGCCTAGATATGGGTTTATGAGTCCAGAATATACAGAGAACTTAAACTCAATACTGAAAAGATAACCCAATTTAAAAATGGGCAGAGAATTTGAAAAGACATTTCTCCGAAGAAGATATACAAATGACCAATAAGCACATGAAAAAAGTATTCACCATCATTAGTCATTGGAGAAGGGCAAATCAAAGCCACAACTTGAACAGTTTCTTTTTGAAATGATAAAAACATTCTAAAATCGACCATGGTGATAGTTGTACATATCCGAAATTTACTAAAAAAATTTCAATTATACACTTTAAATGAGTGAATTGTACAGAATATAAATTATAGCTCTATAAAGCTATTCAAAATAAAATCCACAATGATGTCACCTCACACCAATAACAAGTATTGGTAAAGATGTGGAGAAATTGGAACTCTATACATTGCTGGCTAGAATACAAAATGGTACGACCGTTTCAGAGAAAAGTTCAGTGGTTCCTCAACATGTTAAACACAGAGCTACCTCATGACCCATCAATTTCACTCTGAGGAATCTACATAAGAGAAGTGAAAAAAATATGTCCACAGAAAAGCTTGTACATGAATGTTCTTGGCAGCAGTATTTATCATTGCTAAAAAGTAGATATAACATAAATGCTCCTCAATACGAGAATGGGCAAACAAAATACGGTATATCAGTACAACAGATTATCATTTAACAAGAAAAGGGAAAGACGTAGTAATATAAGGTATAACATGGATGAGCCCCAAAAATATTATTATGCCAAATGAAAGAAGGCAGAAAGAAGCCAAATTAAAGAAGTCACAAATGACCGCATATCATAAGAAATGTCCAGAATAAGCAAATCTATAGACAGAAAGTAGATCACTGGTTGTCTAGGGTTGGGGGACAGCGGGTGGGGGCAGGAGGGAGAGTGACTACTATTAGGTTCAAGGTGATTTGGGGGTAATGATAAGGTTCTAAAGTTAGATTATGGTGATACTTGCACAGTTCTAAATATATTCAAGCACACTGAATTGTACACTTTAAACAAGTGAATTTTATGATATTTAAATTTTATTTCAATAAAGTTGTTTCAAAAAAAAAGAGAGAGAGAAAGAGAACAAACTTTTGGAAAATGGAGGAGGGATAAAACTGGGTGGGTACCAGAGCTGGAAGCAAGAAGGGCTTAGAAAGGAAGAGAATTAACAAATAGGACCCTGGAGGTTTGAAAGGTGGTCCTATAGAAGCTGACCAAGAAGGGAATAAGGAGCAGACCTGGCCAGGGGTTGCGGGGTAGGGGGGGGGGACTTGAAAGAGCATCACCTGAGCACCCAGGACTCACATGAGAGTGTCTACTGACCACCTGTAGACCATCTGCCTTGCTGAAGCCAGGTTTGAGCTGCTGGTTCCTTCTGTAGGCACCACCTACACAGTTTGGTTTTGTGTGCACCAAGGCCTGCTGCTGGCCAGGCAGAGAGTGAGCAGTCCCATCTGGCCATGCTGTTATCTTGTTCTGTCCCTTTGGAATACTCCAGTGGGCCCTCCACATCACAGCCAATGCCCTAGACCATTCAAAAGCCCAGTGAGGGGGCCATGGACTTGGTGGTGTTATGTATTTGGTGGGCAGACAGGAAAGGGAAGGCCCAAGAAAATAAGCTAAGGGCCCCTGAGCTAAACCACATTTAGTTCTTAATGACACACCAGTTATAAAAGGTTTGGTAAGAGAAGATTTTTTAAAGAGTAAGAACTGATACATACAACATCCCAAAGTGAAAAGAATGAGGTCAAGAGTGAGAGTCGACGCGTTGGCCTCCAAGAATACCCTGTATGGCTAAATATTATCCTCCTAACTTACAAATTAGGAAACTGGGGCTCAGAGAGGTTAACTAATGTTCTCAAGTTGCCAGAGCTAGCAAGGGATATTATCTACATATTTCTGACTCTACTGTTCTCACACACACACTGTCATCTTCTTCTTCTTCTAAAATCCAAATTCCTCCTGAAACCACATTGGTTTTTTAAATTCTACCTTTTGCTTCCTCATCAGGTTCATTTTCAGTTGTACAATAGAATAGAAATTTCTAGAAACTACTACCAATCACGAGGTATGTACTTATTTGGAGTTAATGGGTAGGGATAAAATTCTCCCTCCGCTCTCTTTTTGCTTTGCTGGAGTCCTGAAGTGTGGCTAAGTAAACCCAGCTGTCTCCTACTCAGAAATAAAATGGCCATGGCCTCTCACATTTTGGCTACCAGTGCTGACTTGATAATATTCACAGTTTCTCTTGTTTCCTTTGTCTTCAGAAATCAAAACTCTCATCAGGGCAAGGCAAAAGCTTAGGAGCTGCTCTGCTCCCTTGTTGTTGCTTCTCCCTGTCACGTGACCCCTGGGAACTACAGGGGACCCTGCACTGGCTGAGTGACCTGAATTTGAAAGAACTGCTCATAATCCCTCACATGCCAAGACCTAGGAGTCATCACTCCTTTCTACTTTTACTTTCACCTAATCCGTTTCACTTGACTTCAGTCTAAGATACTGTCCTGCCACTGTTATAGCTACCTTCCCACACAAACATCCTTCAAAGCACATCTGCTTCACTGGAAAAAAGACTCCCCTTCTGGAATAGTCACTGCAGGCTGCCTCTCCAATGCCACTTAGTCCTTCCATCTTGACAGAACCCTTGTTCTGCCCATAGAGGCCCTTCCTTGGTGCAGGGAATGGCTCCTGACAGGTCTCCTATGCCAGTAGTTAGCAAACATTTTCTGTAAAGGGCCAGATAATAAATATTTTGTATTTTGCAGGCTATAAAGGTCTCTGTTGCAACCACTCAACTCTGACGTTCTATGGTGAAAGCAAACACAGCCTTTTTTAAAGAGTGAGAAATGATAGATACAACATCCCAAAGTGAAAAGAATGAGGTCAAGAATTAGAGTCAACGCGCTGTCCTCCAAGAATATTCTGTGTAAACAAATAGCATGGCTGTGTTCCAATAAAACTTTATTTACAGAAACAAATATCAGGCTGGATTTGGCCCAAAGGCTGTATTCTGTTGACCTCAGGCCTAATTCAATGGGACCAAAACTGTTCCATTTGTTTTGCTAGTGATTGGTTTAGACACGGCATATGACATGACCGTGCCCAATATGGGACTGGGGGAGAAAAAAAAAAAAAAAAAAGACCTGTGAGCAGCTCCTGTGGATCTTTCTTCCTCAAAAAGATTGTAAGAAGGAACTGTCTCGGGTGCCTGGGTGGCTCAGTGGGTTAAGCCGCTGCCTTCGGCTCAGGTCATGATCTCAGGGTCCTGGGATCGAGTCCTGCATCGGGCTCTCTGCTCGGCAGGGAGCCTGCTTCCCTCTCTCTCTCTCTCTCTCTGGCTGCCTCTCTGTCTACTTGTGATTTCTCTCTGTCAAATTAATAAATAAAATCTTTAAAAAAAAAAAAAAAAGAAGAAGGAACTGTCTCTTTTCTGCAGGATATCACCACATTGAGATGTGATGCCTGGAAACAACATGGCTATTTTGAGACCATAGAAATTTGGGAGCCATTCTGATCAGAAGCATACCCTGAAGTTTTCTTAATTGTAAATGGAGAATAATAATAACTACCTATGAAACTCAAACAATGTAAAGTAAATCAAGTGCTTAGCAATATAGATAGAGAGCAAGCATCCATTTAATGAGAGCTACTACTGCTAATTTTATTCTACATTTACATGCCCATAAAAATGCTATGTAAGGGGCACTTGAGTGGCTTAGTCATTAGGCATCTACCTTTGGCTCAGGTCATGATCTCAGGGTCCTGGTATCAAGTCCTGCAACGAGCCCCTACTCAGCAGGGAGCCTGCTTCTCCCTCTCCCCACTGCCCATGCTCTCTCTATCTCTCTCGTTAAAAAAAAAAAAAAAAAGAAGAAGAATGCTATGTAAAAGGTAGGTGCTCATTAAAAACTTTGAAGATGTACTTGGATATTTTTCTCGCAAGAGCAGGCTGCACTTACTTTACTCCAATCTGCTCTGACCAGGACTCTACTGTGATAAACAGCACATTCACAGGGCTTTTTTTTTTTTTTTTTTTTAAGGATTCAGCATGTAATCCTTACCTGAATGGAGCTGGGGGTTGACTTCCTTGGCATTACAATCTCACCAGCAACGAGGAAGTCCTAAAATTCCATACTTCCAATAAGCAGAACTAATAACCATGGAAATGATCTGAGCAGCTGGGTTCATGGTAAGACTTGTCAGTAAAATTAGACATACTAGTCAAGAATGGCATAGTTCATCCACATCACTCCTCTACAGCAGGTAACACATGAGGCCATTTTCACTTTTGAAGACAACAAGGCAGAGAAAGATGAAATGCCCTTGTCACCATCATTGAGAGTAAATAAAACAACACATGAAATTATATTAAAACTTTAAAATAGGGCCAAAATGAGTGAGTCTAAGGATCCAACAAATTCTGGGAGGACCAATCAACTGCAGCTTTAATGAAACGGATACCACGAATTTCTAACTCCTTTTTAAAGGTTTTTTTTTTTTAATATTTTATTTATTTATTTGACAGAGAGACCTCAAGCAGGCAGAGAGGCAAGCAGAGAAAGAGGAAGAGAAGCAGGCCTCCCGCCGAGCAGAGAGCCTGATGTAGGGCTCGATCCCAGGACCCTGGGATCATGACCTGAGCTGAAGGCAGGGGCTTTAACCCACTGAGCCACCCAGGTGCCCCTAACTCCTTTTTAAAAAGACCTTCTGGACCCCAAGTGAGGTTTCCTCAACTTCAGCAATAAAAAGTTATGTCCACTGGCTCTTGCCACTCACCGTGTGGGCCACAGACCAGCAGCATCGACAGCTCCTGGGGGCTTCACACAATGCCACATCTTGGGTCCCACCCCAGACCTAACTGAATCAGACCCCGCATTTTATCAGGATCCCCAGATAATTTGTAAGCATGTTAATGTTCACTGCACCTGCTTTTTCCTAAGGATTATGCTCAGCTACATAAGAATATTAAGACATTCACGCAGAGAAGTTGGATATGAACTTATATGAGGAAACTAAGTAGGAGAGAACACTCTCAAATTTCAAGTTCATATCCTAATGCTACTGCCATTTATGTTAAATGTTCTGAAGGTAGTCATGTTGTGATTTATTTTTCTTTCCTGACAGCATTCTGTAATTATCATACATGTTCCCAAAATTAAAATATATAATGAACCCGAGGGAAAAAAAAACCTTACACACAAAAATGTAGAGTAAGAGGGGCACCTGGGTGGCTCAGTGGGTTAAAGCCTCTGCCTTCGGCTCGGGTCATGATCCGAGGGTCCTGGGATCGAGCCCTGCATCGGGCTTTCTTCTCTCTCTGTCTGCCTCTCTGCCTACTTGTGATCTCTGTCTGTCAAGTAAATAAATAAAATCTTTGGGGAAAAAAATGTAGAGTAAGAAACAGAAACCTTACCTATAGCTTGAAGAAACGATGCCTGACAAGTGAAAAACTGACCAATTATTTATGCTGTCTCTAAGGCAGGCAATCACTTCCCACTACAGCAGCTAAATTAAACAGTTAATTGAGTTCTGTGCAGACAACCACTGTTGGGAAAGAAAGAACAAATCAGCAAAGGCTGCTAGAAATTCTTGTCAGGTTTTTAAACAGTTCAGCTCTCAAAAATGTCTAGGTTTTAAAAGGTATGGTTGGTAATGGACTCACTTTTCTCAAATATAGTCTGATTAGGAACTCCCATATATAAAAGCTCCCTATGGAGGGAGGCAGGAAAAGAATGGAACCCACGGGCCTTTTTTTAGCAGACCCCTTGCCCTCTGCTGCCTGTTGAAACAACTTAACCCTGAAGGTTTCATATAAATAACTTTTGCTTCACTTTGCACGTGTACATTTAGTCATGTAATGCTACAAAATATCCTATGCACTGAGTTATTATGCCCTTTTTAGAATTAGGAAAACCAAGGCTCAGAAAAGTTAAAAACTGGTTTAGGGTCAGTGGTGGTAAAGTGAAGGCTTGAATCCACAATTTCCTAACTCCCAATTCTAGGCTCTCAACTGCCAACCTACATGCTGTTTCTAATGTTTCCCATGGTTCTTGTTGGTTGAAATTAGTCTTCCACCCTTTAGCACCTTCAGAGCATTTTTTTGGGGGGAGGGGTCCACAGCATATGTCATATCCTGCATCACAATCTTGACTTTTCTTCCCCATGACTCACACTCTCCTGGAGAACAGACACTATGTTCAACTCATCACTAATGACTGAGCAATAATTTAAAAACAACCAACAGTTTTCTGGGGTTAGCCTAAGGGACTTGCCCCTAGAAACTGACTCCTGAAAATGCAAAGTGCCCACCAAGCTGCTTTTGCTTCAGCTAAGGCACATTCACTACTACTGTGACCACCTGGCCCATGGGGCACGTGACTAGTTCTCACCAACAGAATCTGAGTGGAAGAAAATAAATCTGTTCCAAGCCAAAGTGTTCTCAGGTTGTATCTCTTTCCTGCCTTCTGGCTGCCTGCAGCATCCAGTAAGGCTGCCTAGGTCCAGATAGATGTGGAGACACCTGACGGAAGTGTAACTGAATGAGTGACTGGGAATGGTGAAAGGGCAAGTAAGAAATACATTGTGTTTAACCCACTGAGCTGGTAGCTATTTGTTACAGCAGCTGGCCTTCCCTAGCAGATACATTCCCACTTACCCAAAGTCCACCATTAAGTTCTCTCAGTTAACAAGTATTCTTTCATGGTAGACAGGTTTCCAAACACATTAGGGTTATAAGGTAGTCTTAGATGAAGGTGTTAGAAAAAAATACAAACTTTAGAATAAGGAAGAGACTATTGAATATCCTTGCAATTGGTGTGATGAAGCCTCCAAAAGTTTTGTGACTCCATTAGGGTCTGCACTGCCTTTGGACTATTTTAGACTCTTTAAGTTAATAACTCATAACAATACAAATAATTCTTCTCTAGAACTGCCTCCCCCCAAAAAAAGGGAAAATGTCACCCTGCATCCATTTCTAAATTCATTTTAATGGTCCTTGAGTCCATGTAAATTTATGATTCTTTGATCTCTGCTTTGAACTGGTTGTAGCATCTTCCTGGTTCCTTTATTAATTAATGAGGTTTTCAAAATCTGTGACATATTTTCATTTTATAGCTGAATGAGAAGCATGATTAATTCCAATTTTAAAATGTATCTTTTAACAACTATGAATTATTGATGATCCCTCAAAAAAGTCTCCAAACCAAGGTCTTCAAAAAAGAGTTACAGGGACGCCTGGGTGGCTCAGTTGGTTGGACGACTGCCTTCGGCTCAGGTCATGATCCTGGATTCCTGGGATCGAGTCCCGCATCGGGCTCCCAGCTCCATGGGGAGTCTGCTTCTCTCTCTGACCTTCTCCTCGCTCATGCTCTCTCTCACTGTCTCTCTCTCAAATAAATAAATAAAATATTAAAAAAAAAAAAAGAGTTACAATACAGAGAAAGGAATTAAGAGAAGACCAAGGCCCCTCTGGATGCCAGGGAGGTCCCGGGCAGGGGGAGGGGTGCCACCCAAGCTCAAAGGAAGAGTGCAAAGTGAGGATGAGGAGGATGGTGACCAGGGAGAAGGAGGAAGAAAAGGCTGCAAGATCCCTCTGAAAACAAACTTCCCAGCATCGTAGTTTTTCCCATGGTTTGCCCCAGCCCACTTTTATTAGTGGCTTAAGCCAAGGAGTTGTCTCTGTGGTTTCAGGGGCTCAGGCCTGAACAGTAAAGCCTACATGGCAACAACTCTTCACCTTACCTCTCTGTGCATGGCCTCCCTGACCCATCTGCTTCCCATATGGCAGGGCTTGGAAGCCCAGATTCTTGGTCCTACAGGATATGCGATACTTTCTCAGGCTTGTGATAAACAAACCCAGGTAGTCATTCACCTGCTGCCTCTGGCTGATTTCATATCAGATCTTATGCGGTTGGAAGTCACCAACATACTTTGAGTATTTACCCCCAAGAATTCACCAAATCCATCCCGTTCCAAACAGTTGCTGTCCTCTTTCAAAAGGAGCAGTTAAAAATCAAATCCCATTATTTCAGAAATATTTCAGCCCTGCAGGAAAACTTAGAGATGGAAGATGTAAATCAAAATTCCCTCAGAGGTGCGCACTCCTCCACTTTAAATTCCTTCCCTGGGTCTTGAAAATCTGTATGTTTCTGAAGTTTATTTTAAAGATGCTCCACATGAATTGAAACTGTTGACCATATATCTATATTTTGTGCCAGGTTCTGTGAAAGAATCCTTTTGTCCAACAGAAAAGCAGAACAGTTCTGAGTTGGAAAAGCAGAACCCTGTGGTTATTAATTCTCAAATGCTGAAATGAAAAGAACAAGTTCACGGGCTGACTTCAGCCACCCCTGATCACTAAGCTTGGCTTTGAGGCTTTCACGTCCTTCTTTTATGGTCTCGGCTGGAGACAGGCAAAAACTACCGAACTGCTCTATTTTCTGAAATGCAAAAGTCAAGTGCATTCCTTGGTGATCAAATAATGTCTGAGACTTCAAATATTCTAGATTCTTAATACAGCACACCAATAACATTTGATTAAGTAATTCACCTTAATTTAACATCATCTAACTTCAAATCAAGAGATAAGGACACTGTTTCCACTACTTTCTCAATTTTGTTTTAACATCATTGGAAGATTTTAACACCATCTTTGTTTACTTCCCTCTATATTTTTCAAAGAGGGAGACTTATACTTAATTTCTTCTTGAAAATTTTCCCAGTTCCTCAATATTTCTTCTTATTTAATTCTCAGGAGAGCCTACTAGATTATTTCACCGTAATTTCCCAACTGAGCTTACAAGTGCATTCTGATTATGAAGGAATTAGCTCACAGCATTCTCCTCAGATGTAATGTGCCTTATTAATGTTTTTATTAACTGTAGCTGATGAAGAGATTATTTTCTGGCTTAGTTCCAAGACTCCTTCTCTAGCTCTCCAAAGGAAAAGTGACTGCTGAATTTTCACCTAAGAAATCCATTCCTAATGAAAGAAATGTGTTTTTCCTCCTAATTCTAATTCAATGGAATTTAATTATGAAAATACAGATAAGGGCTTCAGCTTCTGTAAAGGATTAAGTCTATTATCTTATACAGATCACTGTGTAAATAAAGATGAGTAATTTGGAGTCAGGATATTTGACTGTAGGTTTCCAGAAGGATCTCTGTAATCAACCATCCAAATTTATTTTTAGTGAAACTTTGACACAGGAACCCAGTATCTAGGAACTCCTACAGGGCATTAAAGACATGAAAAGAGACTTTTTTTTTTTTTTCAAAGCAAGACCCTAAAACTTTTAAAATACTGTTGTTATTATTATTATAATCTTCCTGCACCCAGAAGTGAGATAGAAAAAGACAACTGGATTCTCTGCCTGGGGGAAGCTCTGATTCAGTAGCAAGGAGAACCAGGTTCAATAAATTTCTCACTTCCACCTAGCTGATACTATGGCTGTTTATATTCTTTGGTAGAAGCTACAAAGGCCTTATCTCTATTATGCCTCCTAATTCACTATTTGGAAATTTTTTGAATGATAGATCACTGTGGGAATGCAATCATCTGATTCTATGTGATTCAGATGCTGAGACAACGAAGATAAATGGCCCAACATTTTCAAGGTCTGATCAGTTCCGCCGTGTAGAATCACTCAAAGTTCATTCCGGGGGGGGGGGGGGAGTCTAAAATGTTAGACTACTCACCAAAGAAAGAAATGGTAGTTATGCGATGGGATGGAGGTGTTAGCTAACGTCACATTGGGAATCAATTTTGCGATATATAAGTACATCAAATCAACACACTGTGTACCTAAAACTTATACATATGTAAGTTTTATGTCAAGAATATGTCAATATGTCAATGATGCCTCAATAAAGCTGGAAAAAGAAAATAAAATGACAGATTATGTTCCAGAAAACCTGGCTTTCAAAATGCTATGTATGGTTTCTGACCCAAAGGCATGCTATAATTAGTGCATTACTAAAGGCTTTGGAGATGTAAAAACTACTTTGGGGTAAGTCGAGAGAACCAGAAAAAGTTAATTTCAGATGAAGTTCTACCTGCCATATGATCTTTAAGCTTAATAACAGTTATAGGCAGCACGGGAAGCCCTCAGTACCTGATCAGTTACCACTTCTGTCCACGAATTGAGTTAATGCTTTTTCTGTTAATTGAGCTGAATTGCATTTAAAAACCTCAGCCTGGCCCCATATTGCAACTCAGGATAGTTACATAAGGGACTACTGTTTAACTGGCAGAGCACAATAAAGCATACCCATCCCTCCTCCCAATGGTGATAGAACGTTTCAGGACCAGAAGGGTTACCGGCTGGAAGAGAACCCCCTTTTAAGCAATCCACAGTACTCAATGCTGAGTGCTAGATGTTGTGAGGCTCCCCAAAAATAAGCAAAATGAGATAGTGCGGTGAATGGAAATTGAGCTATCCTGATGATAACTGCAGGGCAACTTTCACAAAGGCGGGCTCAGTGTGAGTGAGGGATTCCAGGAAAGGCTTTGGCAAGAGCTGCCCATGGACAGATGCAGATCTGTGGAAACGTATGCTCTGGTGACGGTGACAAAAGTCTGATGAAGGCAGAGGTCTGGACCAGAGAAGCCAGGAAAAGTAAAATGGGAAAGTAGACCCAGACAGATCGTGCAGGTCCTGGACTATTCCAGTGATATATGGAAGAGACAAAAAATGCTTCCTGCCCCTGAACTGTTAATCTCCAAGGGACCTGATCGAAATGTCTGATTCCTTATTTTAACAGTTAATCCCTTCTTCCCTTTTGCTGGGTTGCATTTCTGCTTTGCACCACTAATCCCTTGAATTTCAAAAATAGCTTTGGCTTCCTGAGGCCAGCTTGAGAGGTTGGCAGTTCTTTTAGATCATGCAGAACCTACTACTAGAGAGACACAGCTGGTGCAAAGATTTTTATTTTAACAACCAATACTGATTTCCCTTCCAGCACACAGGAATACCCCAGAGAGGCTTTATGTCTGAGGGAGTTAGCCACTCTGAACATAGAAAGCTGTGGCTACCTCTAGGCTAGAGAGACACTCTTTACTAACTCTATTTTGTGGGTTTCCCTCACTCATTTTCTCAAAAGAAAACTTAGGAGGAGAAGGGAACTCACAGCTCACTTGGGCAAAGTGAAGGATGAGTGCGTGCGTGCGTGCGTGTTAATGACCTGAGTTCTGTCGATGACTCTTGGAATCAATGAATCCCTGAAGCCTCAGTTCAACCTGAGATTGTTGGTACAAAAGTCCAACAGACAGCTCTGAAAAGTAGTTAGGTATCAGTCTTAAAAAACATTTAGCACAATCCACAAAATTTTCCATGCCATCAGTCTTTTCCTCTTCCCAAACAGCTTAATGTTTCTTGTGTTAAAGGAACACGGAAGTTTGCAGCCAATACACATAACTGCCCATCAGAAGTGTCACAGATGTCAAGAAGAAAGGAAGGAACAAGAGTACATTAAATTGTTTTGAGGCCAGCACCTGACTTTCTGCAAGCTTGGCCAGCTCCCCTTTTGACTTCTGGTTCATACGAATTTCTGTTCTGTGGTCCTCGGCAGACATTTGTGAGCACAGCTGGAGATGGTCAGCGGGAAGGAAGTCTATTCGTTTTTATGAATTTAACCTATTTATAACCTACCTCGTGCTAAAAAGAGGATTTAAGCCTTCTGACAAAAATACCTACAATACAACAGGATAAAAATAAGTAAATGGAAAATTCAGGAAATAAGTGCCTTTCAAGCCTACGGAAATCCTGAGTTTGCTGAATTCTTTACCACAGGCATATGGACAGATTTGTCTCCCCTGGAATCTCCAGCTAGTACTAACCTGCAAGTAATCCAACAGCTCAAATGGAAAGATCTACGAAATAATATCTTGGCCTTGGAAGATGTCCTCCTCTGCAGACCTCATTTCTCTTATGAGCTCATCCTCGTGAGGCAGAGAAAGGCAGGGATCACGATCTCTATTTTAAACTCTGACATCTGGGTGCCTTGACTATGTGAAAAAGGAGGTCTGCACCTAAATCTTCTGCTCCTCCTGACTAGAAAAAATAATTCAGTGCTTTCCAAAGAAAGGGCGAAAGGCATTACCTTCAAATCCAGAAACCCTAGGTACCAGCTCGGGACAGAAAGAAATCCCGGGGCGCCTGGGTGGCTCAGTGGGTTAAAGCCTCTGCCTTCGGCTCAGGTCATGATCCCAGGGTCCTGGGATGGAGCCCCACATCGGGCTCCCTACTCAGCGGGGAGCCTGCTTCCCCCTCTCTTTCTGCCTACCTCTCTGCCTACTTATGACTTCTGTATGTCAAATAAATAAATAAAATCTAAAAAAAAAAAAAAAAAAAAGGAAAGAAAGGAATCCCAGGCAACTGGGAGATGCCCACCTAGGACACACACACCAGAAGATGCTCAGTCTTCCCAGACACAGAAGTCTGGGGACAAACCTCCCCCATCCAGATTCAGGAGTCTATAATGTGACCACTGGCTTTCTGGGGAAACTAGAGGATAGATACTGACTTTGAGTTTGACCTCTATGTGACTGGATAAAGCTGGAGGACAGTTTTCTTAAGACACACGAACACAATATACAAAAGATCACTAAAAACCATGTAAATCTCTACTAATAAGGATTCTATTCATAGACTATAGAAACACTTCTTAAAATCCTCTTTCTCCACTCCACTGCAGAAACAGAAGCTTCCTTGCTCCAAGGGAACAATACAGGACAGCTGTCCTCTTGGGTAAGACCCAGGCTTCAGTATATTCTGTCGCTCTCTAGGTGATTCCAATGGGCAGCCAAGATTACGAACCATGGGTCTGGAGACGTTAGCCAATGTACCACTCGCTTTGTTCTGGTTATGCTGGATTACGGTTCTACTCCTCCCTCTCCTCCATACACATATTTACTTACATTAGCCCGGGAAGCTTCCTGAGCAACCTTTCAATCCACAGCTTACTATGTTAGACATCAAAATACACTGACATTTGTTGCAGTGGAGAGTTGTTTGAAATGTCACACTTCCCACTATCTTTTATGGAGCACTTTCTCCTTGTTGCCACAGCCCATGCTGGACTATATTTAAGTGGTCAGTCTCAGCTACATGTTACATGTCTTCAAAGAATAAGAAAAAGGAGCACAAGGGGAAGACGGAGAAAAGCTGACATGTTTTAGGGTTAAAGGTGTGACTTTCCCATAGCTCAGCTCCTATAGGGTCCAACCCCTATGCTCTTTGCCTACAGTTCATCTACCTTCCTACCAACTCAAAACACATTTGTCTTGTGTTCCTCTCTCTTTTTTCTTAACATCATCCAAAGTCATGAGCTAAGGAGCCTGGTAAATTAATAACAATAATAATAAATAAATGATAATATCTTAATGAGTTATCCTGCCCAGATAGCAGATTTGCATTTTTTGAGGGCCTTCTCAAGGCCCTCAATCTCAATCCAAAGGAAGGCTCTACTATTGAGAAGTAGGCATCATGTTAAAGCAGAAAGGATGATATAAATTAGGGGACCGGGCAAAGACCCCTTGAGGTCACACCTCAGAGGGCTGCCACTCAAATCATTCTCTGCTTGTAAGTGATGATTCAGTTCCTCACTGTGGAATTGCTCAGCCACTGACCTCACTTCTATGGGACCACTCGGCCCCGCAGTTATTTATCTCTTCATCTGTTAGCCAATCAGCATTTCCACAGCATAGGGCCCACACGTAGTAGGTGCTCACTGAATGTCTGATGAAAAGATAGAAACACAGAGCTCTTCATTCTTCTGCTTTTCACACACATCCCTAGTCTGTTAACTGAATACTTCTCGTGTTTTTTAAAAACCTCCAGAGAAAAAATATTCTATTCCTAAATCAAAAAGCCCATTCTAATGTTAGATGTAGGCTTTGAAAAAAAGTGAAGATAGCTGTAATAATTCTGCACTTAACCACATGATGGCTTTTGGAAGTGCTGTCCATCCAGAACATCAACCAAATGGAAAAGTGGTCAAAATGGTCTATGGAGGAAGGAAATGGAACAACGCCTCCCTTGGGCTCTCATCCAGAACTTATAAACCCAGAACATATTGAAAATAAGGTTATTAATTTAACAGGATTGACCATGGAATTCTTAGAGGATAGAAGAGACATGGATAGTATCAGCTACAAGGAAGTGATCAGAAACACACAGGAATCACGAGTGATCTCCTGGTAGCTGACGCCCACCCCCACTGATCCCACCAGCCATGTGATCACAGTCCCTTGCAATAACTGTTTAGAAATCGGCATGTAGCCTAATCCCAGCCAATTAGAGGCAGGAAGAATTCTACTGGGGAATTCTAGGAAAGGCTCTCTCTTAAAAAAGAAACACAGTGAAAAGACAGCCTCCTTTCTCTGGACAATGTCTTCCCCGGGTGTGACTCCTGAAGCAGCTGCCGCCATTGCAACCATAAGGAGGCCAGTCCTAGGGAAAAGTCACACACCAAGGGAGACAGTGCAGCAAGATGGGAAAGCCTGGGTTCACTGATGACTGCATAGCTACGAGTTAACTGACCCAAGAGCTCTGTCTCTGGAATTCTTGTTTTCAAAGAAAATAAATTCTTTTATTCTTTAAACCAATTTAAGTTAAGGTTCCTGCTACCTACAACTAGAGGCATCCTGACAGAGATAGAATACAAAAAGGGAAAGAATCCCCAGGTATTAATTACATTGGAAATGCTTCAGCATTAAAATGGAGATGTTGACTCAACTTTGATCATTTTGATTTTATACATTAAAAAGCATAGTTGTGTGATTTATTGTAGTACATAACAGGATTAGAAGTGGAGCAAGTCATCACGTCTGCTCTCTAGATGGGTCCTTGCCAATAAACTTGAAAATGAACTTGTTAAATAAGAAATTGACTTTGCGGGCGCCTGGGTGGCTCAGTGGGTTAAGCCGCTGCCTTCGACTCAGGTCATGATCTCAGGGTCCTGGGATTGAGTCCCCCGTCCGACTCTCTGCTTAGCAGGGAGCCTGCTTCCCCCTCTCTCTGCCTGCCTCTCTGCCTACTTGTGATCTTTCTCTCTGTCAAATAAATAAATAAAATCTTTTTTTTAAAAAAAAAAAAGAAAGAAATTGTCTTTGCATATTGGAATAAACAACTTCCTGTATGCTCCTAGATTTACCAATCAGTCAATCCACCTCAGCCATAAAAGGGGATTTTTGCTGCTAATTCTCTCTATCCCGATGACAGACAGTTCATTCCACTCACACCTCTCAACAGCAAGATCAAGAAGCTGAGCTCTCTCCCTCCAAAGTTTTAGAGGCAATGTGTATATGATGAGCAGAAAACAGGTTCAGAGAATCTGGGGCCATGAATCTACTGCTTTGCTTGGAAAGTCATCTAAGTTGTCTGCTCATGTTACTTCACAGGAAATGAGACCTATAATCTATTCAAATTTTTAGCCAATCCCAGCTACCCACTTCAATCTGTTCTTTTTTTTTTTTTTTTAAAGATTTTATTTATTTATTTGACAGAGAGAGAGATCACAAATAGGCAGAGAGACAGACAGAGAGAGAGATGAGGAGAAGCAGGCTCCCTGCTGAGCAGAGAGCCCTATGCGGGACTCAATCCCAGGCCCATGGGATCATGACCTGAGCCGAAGGTAGAGGCTCAACCCACTGAGCCACCCAGGTGCCCCCAATCTGTTCATTTTTAAAGGTTTATATGGGTTTTAGCATTTGCTTTGGAATGTCATTCATATTATAAAATAGGATGTGATAATCTATAAATAAACCAACTGAAAACAAGCATGAAGAAGGTCAATTAGAGTGGTATTATATTAAATAGAATTACTTTTTAAAAGGTCTCAATTTTTGCACTGTTAATAATTCATGAAGAACTATACTTAGGGCACCTGGGTGACTCGGTGGGTTGAGCATCTGACTCTTGATTTCGGCTCAGGTCATGATCTCGGGGTCCTGGGATTGACCCCTACTTTGGGCTCTGCGCTCTGCAGGGAGTCTACTTGAGGATCCTCTCTCTCTCTCCCTCTTCCCCTCCACCCCCCACTCCCACACTCATTCTCTCTCTCACTCTCTCTCTCTAAAATAAATACCTAAATCTTTGAAAAAGGAAAACTACCCTTAAGTTTACACTAGTCACACTCTGACTATAGCTGCCATGCAGCTCTGTTCCTTCAATGATGCTTCCCATGAAATACTTAATGAAATCTATATTAGTTTTCTATTTCTGCTGTAACAATTTACCACAAACTCAGTGGCTCAAAACAACACAAATTTATCACCTTACAGTTCTGCATGTGGAAAGTCTGAAATGGGTCTTGAGGGGCTAAAATCAAAGTGTCAGCAGGGTTGCATTCTAGAGGTTCAAGGTTCAAGGGGGAAAAATCCATTTCCTTGCCTTTTTAAGCTTCTGGAGGCTACTAGAATTCCGTGGCTCATGGCCACATCACTCTGACCTTTGCCTCTCTCATAGCATCTCTTTCTCTGACTCTGACTCTCCTACCTCCCTCTTATAAGGACACTTGTGATTAATTGGGCCCACCCAGATGATCCGGAATAACTGTCTCAAGATCCTTAACTTAACCACCTCGCTAAAGTCCTTTTTGCCAGGCAAGGTAATACATTCACAAGTTTCAGAGATTAGGACACAGACATCTTTGGGGAGCCACAAATAGGAGAGATTTTCCCTGTTTCAACTGACCTGAGAATATTAAGAAAACTGTATCAATTAATGTTTATTCTTTATTAATGTTACATGTAATAACTTTATGAGTGACTAGGATATACTTCTATCACTCCAAGAAAATGGTGAAAAGCAAATAAAATTCTAGTCCCAGATACTACTCAAACACAGTCTTCCCACAGTGGGAAGGAGGAAAAAAAAAAATCCCAGCTTGGAAGATTTATTCCTTGTTTTGGTTCCCAGGAAACTCAGTGCTACAACATGTTGATAAGAAGAATTTATCAAGAAAGGAAGTGACAGTAAAAAGTAAGGGACATCTGGGGAAATAGTAAATTATTATAATAAGAGAAACTCTGGGGGCGCCTGGGTGGCTCAGTGGATTGAGCCTCTGCCTTGGGCTCAGGTCATGGTCCCAGGGTCCTGGGATGGAGCCCCGCATCGGGCTCTCTGCTCGGCAGACAGCGTGCTTCCCCCTCTCTCTCTGCATGCCTCTCTGCCTACTTGTGATCTCTCTCTCTCTGTCAAATAAATAAGAGAAACTCTGATATATTAAAAACCTCAGGACTTATGGGAATCACTTTTAAAAGCCTAACAAATCACTAAATTAGTAGCTCTAACTTAAGAATATTTAGCTGTGCATGGGGACTAGAATCGGGAGGCAGGACAGTAGCACAATAGGGCCCCTTCCACATCTCTGCTTCACACTCTTATAACCTACCTTTATTAGAAAACTCAACCTCCCTGCTTGGAAACCTTTGAAGTAGGTTCTGCTCTAATCAAAGGAAGGCACCCCTCTTGCTTTTCTCTCTGTCCCCGGAGCCACACAATGCGCCAAGAACAGAGTAGGAGCTCAGTTAGGTTTGTTGGATGAATTAATTAACCAAAGCGAAAGGACAGTTCATCAAAGAAAAGCATTCCTCCTTAGACCGTAAACCTTTAAAAGTTTTACCAAGTCCAGTTTCAGCTTTAAATTTTTTTTTTTTTTTTTTTTTTTTTTTTTAATCAGAGAGAGAGAGGGGGAGAGAGCGAGCACAGGCAGACAGAATGGCAGGCAGAGGCAGAGGGAGAAGCAGCTCCCTGCTGAGCAAGGAGCCCGATGTGGGACTCGATCCCAGGACGCTGGGATCATGACCTGAGCCGAAGGCAGCTGCTTAACCAACTGAGCCACCCAGGCGTCCCAGTTTCAGCTTTAAAAAAAAAAAAAAAAAAAAAAAAGAGCTGAGGTGCAGGGACGGCTCAATTGGTGAAGTATCTGCCTTCAGCTCAGGGCAAGATCTTGAGGTCCTGGGATCAAGCCCTGCACGGGGCTCCCTCCTCAAGGGGGATCCTGTTTCTCCCTCTTCCTCTGTCCCTTTCCACCCCCATCCTCATATGCACGCACATGTGCTCTCCTCTCTCTGAGATAGGTAGATACGTAGATAGATAGACAGAGTCTTTAAAAAAAGGGAGCGAGCTTATTTTCAACTACACAATCATGCAATAACCTGACATAGTGATTTTCCAGCTCTGCCCCCATATTAATGCTCTCACCCCTTCTCACCATAGATCTAAAAGAGAGTTTTCATGAGAGGGAAGAGTGATCTTAAAGAAATCATAGGCACTAGGATTCAAAATTGGACATTTCAACCAAAGGACCACAATATACAAGTATGATATTCCAGAGCAAAGTTCCAAACATACATCCAAATTTTCCATGAAATCACCAAACACTGGTTATATGACTTGTAAAGCTAACCTCTGCAGAACTGAAGGTTATAAATGGGGCTAGTTATTAAAGACTAAGAGAATTTCGGAGAGGGCGTTTCTTGGGAGAAGAGTCAGGCCTCAAGGACTCAACCAGGGCTTTACAGCATTTCTCCAGAAAAAGCCAAGAGGAGACAGACAGGGGAGCCTCCCTGCTGACCGGGGAGAGAAGGTCCAAGGTGAAGTCTGCCTGCATCCACGAAGCCTCTCTAGGATAATTCGAGCCATGCCCAGGACAGAGCAAGCACGTGGGTGTCTGGACACAGACTGCCAAACTGAGCCTGTCCCTGACAAGCAAATGCAGCCTTAAGAGGAAACAGAAAAGGGACAAGACTGCCAAGCACTCCCTCAGAAGTGAGGGAAGAATTTCTCCTAGGGAGCAAATTCCACAGCGACAGAAGGTAACACCATATATTTGTTTTCTGACTTGAGACCACTCACGCTGCTTGTTCAGCACACTGGTTACTCATGTCTGCTCCCCATTTGGAAGTCCTCCCAAAACCTATAGTTGTCTTCCAGCTGGGAAGGAAAGATGGAATTCCTTCCAAAAACGAGGTAACTGTGCTCTCAGGGGGCAGCTGGAGACTGTTTGGAGCCCGGCTATTTAAGAGCACTGACTATAAACATAGAAGAAAAAACTGGTAACTTTTTCTGAAATGAACCATCCATAAACATCACCAGAAAATCCACTTTGCTCCACAATCGAGGCCAAGAAAGAAAGCTGCCACCTTAGAAAAATAAGAGGTGGTGAGGGAGGAGGAAGAAAGAAACACGCACGACTCTTACCCAGGCCCTGATTCTGCTGTTCCCACTCCATGGCGTCTGGCACCTGGTCGGTGGCTCCATCCAAAGGGCCCAGGTTTCCCCGCTCGAAGCCAGGTTCTTGAGACGTGATGCCAGGGAGAGTAAACCCAGGCAGCTCAGCGTCACCATCCAAGCTATCATCCAGGGACTCTGTGTCTTTATCTTCTTCATCTTCCTCCTCATCTTCCTCTTCTTCATCTTCCTCCTCTTCCTCCTCTTCATCCTCATCTTCTTCTCCCTCTAGGAAAAAAGAAATCAACAAGAAACACGAAGGGATACAGTAAGTGCCTACATATGTGTCTTTTGAAATGATCCAAACACTACAAAATAATTCTACTTGACCTTTTAAAACAAATTTTATAACCAAAGTTGGGCAACACAGGCCTTGCAAGACTAGGTGCTCACCATACACCTGTATTTCAAACTTTCAAAATCACAATTAGGTCAGATCATTAGTACACAGCATGTTTATTTGGAGTCAAAGTTCAGGTAATATAAATTTTTATTAGTCAAATTTATATTTACAAAGGTAGAAATCATCCCTTCCCTGTTTTCTGGAGGTCATTAAAGATGGATCCACTAGGTTAATATCCAAAATATATAAAGAAGTTATACAACTCAACATCAGAAGAACAAATAATCCAGTTAAAAAATGGGCAGAAGACCTGAATGGACAGTTTTCCAAAGAAGATTCACAGATGGCCAACAAACACATAAAAAGATGCTCAACATCACTAATCATTAAGGAAATACTAATCAAAACCACAATGAGATATCCCCTTGCCCCTGTCAGAATGGCTAGAAACAAAAAGACAAGAAAAACAAGTGTTGGGGGAGATGTAGAAAAAAGGAACACTCATGCACTGTTGGTGGGAATGCAAAATGGTACAGCCATTGTGGAAGACATTATGGGGATTCCTCAAAAAATTAAAAATAGAAATCCCATATGATCTCATAATTTCACCCAAAGAAAACGAAAATATTGATTCAAAAAGATATGTGCACCCCTATGTTTCTTGAGGCATTATTTATAATAGCCAAAATTTGGAAGCAATCAAAGTAATCATGGACAGATGAATGGATTAAAAAAAAAGTGGTGTATACAAATAGTAAGGAATGTTACTCAACCATAAAAGGAGTGAGATCTTGCCATTGGCAGCAACATGAATGGTCTTGAGGGTATTACATTAAACGAAATAAGTCAGAGAAAAACGGGTATCATATGATTTCACTTATACGTGGGATCTAAAAACCGAAACAAATGAATAAACAAACAAAAAGCAGAAACAGACCCATAAATACAGACAACAAACTGATGGTTGCCAGAGGACAGAACAGATGGGAGATGGGCAAAATGGGTGAAGGGGAATGGGAGATACAGGCTTCCAGTTATGGAATTAATAAGTCACAGAGATAATAGGAACAGCATAGGGAAGAGAGTCAATGGTATCGGAACAGCATTGTATGGTACAGATGGTAGCTACACTTGTGACGAACATAGCCTAACGTATAGACTTGTCATATCACTATACTGTACAGCTGAAACCAATGTAACGGTGTCTGTCAACTATACTGCAATTAAAAAAAAAAGTTTCGCCCATTAGAACGCACACTAAAATACGAACAGAACTTAAAGACAGTGTCCCAATCCTTTTGTATCTTATCATACTAAACAAGAAAATTCATGATTTGGGCACAATTTTCCTTCTATTCTTCTTCCATATCAATGAGTAGAAGTCACAAGTGAGAAGTACATAAATCCACTCCCGGTTCCTGTTGGAAGGAAGATCGACCCAAGAATGTGGAAACAATTACATCAACATTCTCAATTCCACTCTAAAAGAGGTTAGGAAATAGGATATTGATCAAAGACCGTCAGAAAAGCACACTTGAAAAAAAAATCATTATCACTGCCACCATGGTAAGAGTTAAATTCACAATTTGTCACATTCAATGCTTCAAGCAGAGGGGGTGTAGGAAACCTAAGATCCCCAATTTTACTTGGTTTCACCAACTTTAATTTTCTAGGAATACTTCAAGCTTCCGCCCTCACTATCGATGCACCCTGAAGCCCCTGATGAGAGTTCACCAAGCTCATTGAAGGCCTTCCCCTTGCTCTCTTCTCTTGGCTCTCCACATGGCAGTTTGCAAAAAGGAACTCTCCAGGGATGGCGGAGAAGGGAAGAGGGAGGGTTAGAGCCACCCAGGAATTCTGATGCTCTCTTTTTCTGCTTGTAGACAATTTCTCCACATACATTCCTTTACATCTGTTGCTTATAGGGTTTTTTTTTTTAACTTTTAAAAAAATATTACATCTGATCTTTTTCATTCTTATATATCCTCTAACTTTGTACAACGTAATACCTCTTAATACCTCTCATTCCAAATATTTAGAATATTTGGAAAATATTCCAAAAATGTAATAACTATTTATCAAGAACCTAGTTCCGGGCACTAGAAATAATGTAGCACCATCTCTGCCTTCATGAAGTTAATAGGCCACTCGAGGAGACACGTACACACACAGATCTAGGATACAATATGACACTCTGACTAAAACTGGAAGAAAGATGGAGAATGGCAGACTCTGCTTTTCTGGATGGGGAGATCCAGACAAAGGGCAGCTTTTCTGGTAAAGTCTGAACAGAGATTATACCAAAATAATGAATTCTCTTGTTTAAGTTAGGTCAGTATCTATAGGAGGCATATTCCCAGCAGCAGGGAACAGGAGAACAGCAAAAATAAAAGCCTTGAGGCAGTTGTGTGCTGTGTTCAAAGAAGGGCAAAGACTGAGCTGGGAGCAAGAAAGGACAGGAAATGAGGTGGGAGGGGTAGGCAGGGGTCAGATTTAGTGTATATTTAGTTATAAGGAATTACAGGCTGCAGCATGAAAAATGGGCTAAATCAGAGCAAGACACAAAGCAAAGAGATCCACTGGGAGGCTATTTTACAAGCCAGGGAATAAGATGGCGGTGCTTTGGACACGGATATAGTTCTGGAAGCAGGAAGAGATGGTCAGATCTGGGATGTAATATGAAGGTAATTTGCAGGCAGAGCCCTACTGATAAGTATGATGTGGGATGTGGAAGGAATACGGCACTTTATTAAAGAAGGAAACTAAAGGGCAAAGAGCAAAATCAAGAATTTTATTTGAGACACATTAATCATGTGATTGCTATGCCTATGGTTTCCAAGTGGAAATGTTGGAAGCCCAGGGAAGATCAAAGCTAGACATAAAAATCTAAGAATCACCAATTTAGAAATAATATTTACAGCCTTGGGGCACCTAGATGGCTCAGTGGGTTAAAACCTCTGCCTTCGGCTCACGTCATGATCCCAGGATCAAGCCCTGCATCAGGCTCTCTGCTCAGCAGGGAGCCTGTTTCCCCCTCTCTCTCTGCCTGCCTCTCTGCCTACTTGTGTTCTCTGTCTGTTAAACAAATAAATAAAATCTTTAAAAATAATAATAATAATAATAATATTTACAGGCTTGAGACTGGCTGAGATCACCAAAAGAATGAGTGTGGGTAGAAGGAAAAGTTGTCCAGTCTAAGCCCCAGACAATCGAACATTTAGAAGTTGGCCAGCAGAGGGAGATCCAGCAAAGGAGACTGAAAAGTGACCACTGAGGTGAAAAACCAAGCCGAGTATGGTGTGGACAAAGTCAAAGGAATAAAATACTTCTGGGGGCCTGAGTAAGAAAACTGAGACTGTCCCTCCAGCGTTGACATTACCTCTACCTTTGGCACTTTGGAAATGATTAGTGACTTCACCTAAGTTGTTTCATGGAAAGGTAGGGATAAGAGTCAAAATGGAGTAGTTGAAAAGAATATTAGAAAAAAAGGAAGTAGATACTGCAAATATTAAAAAAAAAAAAAAAAAAGCTTACAAAACTTTTTGAAAAAAAGAACAGGGACAACAAGAGCCAAACCATGAAAAAAGCCCAGCTACCCATCAACAGATGAATGAATAAAAAAAATGTGGTACACACACACACACACACACACACACACACATATATATATAGAAATATTATACAGCCATCAAAAATGTTGCCATTTGCAACAACATGAATGGAACTAGAGGGTATTAAGCTAAGCAAAATAAGTCAATCAGAGAAAGACAATTATCATATGATTTCACTCATATGTGAAATTTAAGAAACAAAACAGAGGATCATAGGAGAAGAGGGGAAAAAATGAAACAAGAAGAAACCAGAGAGGGAGACAAACCATAAGAGACTCCTAATCATAGGAAATAAACTTGAGAGTTGCTGGAGGGGAGGGGAGGGGGTGGGGTAACTGGGTGGTGTTATATAAGACTGACGAATGACAGACCTGTACCTCTGAAATCCATAATACATTAAATGTTAACTAACAGGATTAAAATTTTTAAAAATGTTTAAAAGGGAGGGTAGGGACAGACGAGGGTAGCTGGAAGGAGATATAGAATCCAGGCTACCTTCTCAAAATAGGAAATACTAGAATTTGCTTGGAATTTGATGGTAAGACCTAGTAGAGAAAGGGAAATTGATGACTCAAGAAAGCGGGGAGAGGGCTGCTAGAGGAATGTCTGGAGATGAGGTTTGGCAGAGCACTTGCACACGTGGACTCAAGCCATGCAAATGTACTGTGGCTATGTGATTTTGGACAAGTTATGGTGCCATAGCTTCCTCCTTGGTAAAACCAGGGTGATTCCTACCTCACAGAGCTGCTATAGGATTACATCAGTTAGTAGATAAGGCACTTAGGACTAAGCCTGGGTCGTCATGGCCAGTATAGGAGGTTGGTTTCTTTGCTATTACTGGGAAGGGATGGGATCCAGGGCACAGGCTGGCTGAGACCTATCCTCCACTGCAGTGGGCACAGGGGCGGGCAGGAGGATTGACTTCACGGTGGGAATGTGTGAAAGTTGTTTTCATATTTCTTTTCTCAGTCAATAAGAAACTAAGAAGGAGAAATGAAATGTTGGTGGTTTGAGGCGAGAGGAGAAAGTGTGAAACTGTCATCTCAGAGAATGGGCAAGTGAATTCCCCAGGAAGATGTGGGAGGACTGGCAGGCAGCCTTGTGGGCCCACTTGAGATGGGACATCATGCGTTTAAAGTGAGACATGTGAAGGGGGTTGTGTTTTTCTCCAGCCACATTCAGCTGCTTGGGTGCAGGCATGGGTGGAGGGATAGAGGAGACAGAGAGACTGAACCAGCAACAAATTTTGCTAGAAGGGTTCAGTGGTGGAGGGGTGGGGAAGGGAGGTGTTTGGCTGTGTGTGAGCGAAGTGATTAAAGATGGACCAGGCAAAGGCTACAAACTCCCAACAGTAACACAAATTAAATCCTGGGGGTCTAAGATACAGTATGGTGACTATAATTAACAATACTGCCTTATATACATGAAAGTTATTGTGAGAGTAGATCTTAAATATTACCAACACCAAAAAAAAAAAAAGTATTTATCTGAGGGGATAGAAATGTTAACTAACCATACTGGGGTAACCATTTTGCAATTTGTAAATGTATCAAATCATCACATCATGAACCTTAAACTTACATATGTTATATGTCAACAATATCCCAATAAGTTAAAGTAAAACAATATCTCAACAAATCTCAAGGGAAATAAAGATGGACCAGGGACTCTGATTAAAGAGAACCTGAGAAAGAAGTTGACAGAGAAAAAGTATGGGGTCACTGGAATTTGGAGAAAACTATCAGGGATCATCACAACTATTGATGGCTTTGCTGACCTTCCTCCCATAGACAATAAATTGGCCACAGGCTAAAAAAGAACATTTCTTTATTTTTAAAGCATTATAAAATCCCTTTTAGCTGCCTTTTCTTTCCACACACCTAAAAGGGTTGCACTTGATGGAATGATTGTGACAATATGAGGCTGATCCCCGAGGCACACGAAGGCAAAGCCCTGAGTTTTCAGCTCTCACCACTGAACTGTTGACCACTGACCACTAGCACCCACCAAGGACAACTTCTACATGACCCTCAGTAAGCTCAGTTAACTTCTTCTCCTTAAAGGATAGAGCTATATGACCCAGTAACGCCACTTCTGGATATATATATCCAAAGGAAACAATACCATATCCCAAAGAGGTATCTGTACTCTGGGGTTCTTAACCACATAATTCATGACAGCCAAGGTATGGAAACAACCTACATGTCCACTGACAGATGAATGGATGAAGATGATGTGATATACATACAGCAGAATATTATCTAACCTCTAAAAAGAAGGAAATCCTACATTTGCCACATGGATGAAACCAAAGGACATTATACTGAGTGAAAAAAGTAAGAGACAAATACGACACGGTTTATTACTTATAGGTGGAATCTAAATTAAAACAAAGAAACAAAAAAAAAAAAAGTAGAAAAACAAACAAAAAAAAGAAAGTAGAAAAGTGGTTGCCCGGGGCTAGAGAGTGGGGAAAACAGGGGAAGACTGGTCAAAGGGTACAAACTGTTCGCTCTTAAACGAATAAGGTCTAAAGACCTAACATATAACATGACGACTACAGTTGATGACACTGTATTGTATCACTGAGATTTGCTAAGAGAGTAAGACTTAAATGTCCTCACACACAAAAAAAGTAAAAACATGAGGTGATGGCTGTGTTAATTAACCCAATGGTGGGAATCCTTTTACAATGTTACATGTATATCAAATCACCATAATGTATACTCTAAATATCTTACAGTTTTATTTACCAATTATACCTCAATAAAGTCAGAAAAAAATAAGGCACAGAGCTATAAAAATAATGAAGAGGACCTCAAAAAGTCAGGCTGCATGGAAGCAAGCCTGGGCCCACAAAATGGTCACTACCTTCATGATGTGATCTGAATGACATTGCTTACGTCAACATGTCTCATCATCTCTCCCCCACTCACCCACTCTGATGGAGCCTTCTTTCTCCACCTCCCTGTCCTGAAATGCCCAATATGAGATGTTTACTCCATTTCAAAGTATTCTCTTGGTGGAATATTATCTCGAAAAATGCCCTATGGAGTAGTATACAATTTATCCTGGAAAGGAAAGAAGGGCCCTGACTGTCATGGCGGATAAGAGAGGAAAACCTTCCCCTCGTGCCCACCAACGCCACCCTTCAGCACAAAGGAATTTAAAGGGTTTACTATTTTGTCACTTTTTGTACTTGAGGAATTATATCACAAGCCTAAGGAAACAGCTCTAGAAAAAGGAAATTTCAGGAACTGTGCAGAGAAGACAGGAGGAAAACAAGCCTTACTGGAGTGAGATTTCCCTTTATAGCCTTACTTCCTCATTACCTTTGTCAACCAGCAAATGTGCTGATTTTGTAGGAGCCTACAATCATTCTGTAGCTGATAAATATCTTTAGCAGGTCATCGGAATCCTGCTGCAATTTTCTGTGGAACAATGACTGCTCTTCCAGATCAATAACAAAAAAAAGATCACCTTTCCAAATATTACCAAAATAACGTATGTGATTGCAGTTTGCCCCAAAAAGGTGGGAAACTACTGGACAGAGGAAGGATGGTCTTGTCCTGTGTTTCATCACCGATGACAAGCACAGGGCTTGGCCATCAGCAGTGCTCAAGAAGTATTTGTTGAGTGGATGGACAGGTGAATGAATGCATAAGCAAGGAGCTAGATTCAGGTTTTTAACAAGTGCCTAGATCTAAAGAAACACAGAGTAACAATTAATAAGCAATTAGTAATACATTCCTCTAAATAATCTTGCAGCAAGCACAAGGGCAACACATGAGAACAGATACAGAAAGCATTTGATGGAATGAGCACTGGGTGTTATATGCAACCAATGAATCACTAAGTTCTACCCCTGAAAGTAATCATACACTATAGGTTAACTAAACTGAAATGAAATGAAATTAAAAAACAACAATGACAGATGCAAAACAAACCAGAGTTGTATGCACAGATTTCCCATTCATAAAAACTGAAGAGAAAGTCATCTCTATTTTGGCCAGTCTTTCAATTAGTCACACCCAAGAGCGACAATGGTGTCATGAACAGCTCTGAATTCAAAGGGCAAGGACATGAAATAAAGGTTCAACAAAGGAAATTGTGCCAAAAACTATAAGATCCCTGATCCAAAGAACTAAAAAGGAAGAACTCACTCAAATAACACTACCAAGTTTTATTTAAAGGTTATAGGGTTTTCTGAATTTCGTAACTCTGTTAAACCCCAAATTTTATTTTTGCTTATTTGAACCCAAATAAGCATGTGGATCAATGTCAAACACACTCACACACCCAATTATTCCATATTCAAACAACAGAGAAAAAGAAAAAAAAATGAGCCTCTAAAAAGAAGCAATTGCTCTTGGTTTATCGAATATAACAGATACCAAGTAATAGGGATCAAAGACTTAAAAGTTCTATCTGTCCTGAGAATCCCTGACAAAACACTGCAGTCCACGTGAGGAAGGTTTACAGAGTTCAGCCTCAAAATTTCTTCTAGTTGTGTCACCTGGAATGGAAAGTCCATCCTCGTAACGAACGCTTCCTTATCCCCTAGGCACACGACACTGGTCATTTCATGATACCAAGTAATAGCAGTGACACTAACAGCAATCGAGGGGGCAGTCATGACAGTTTCTGAGTAACAGCCTCCAGTGACAGAAACCGCCACCCCCCCCAAGCATGTGACACACGTTGCATAAACTTCCCCTCCCTCTTGCCAAAGCAGCATCAGCTCAGGGTGTCCCACGGAATTCAGGATGCATGCTCCAGCACCAACAAAGATTCCTTGCCATGGACCTAACCTCTCTAAGATCAAGTCATTGGCTGGTGTGTCCACTGTCAAGAATTCTGATACCTAACAACTGTGAAAACCTGACAGGTGTCAGCCAAAAAAACGAACAAAGGTGTTTGGAGAGTAGACAGCTCAGCATGCAACGGGGAAGTGGACATGGCTCTATGTCTCATTGCTGGGCTTGAGGGGAACTCAAACTGGACCATGAAAACTGTACAGCCTGAAACAGAGATGTCAGGTTAAGTGCCACGTAGCAAAGGGATGCTTGCTGATTCTGGGCTTGAGGGGAACTCAAACTGGACCATGAAAACTGTACAGCCTGAAACAGAGATGTCAGGTTAAGTGCCACGTAGCAAAGGGATGCTTGCTGATTCTGGGCTTGAGGGGAACTCAAACTGGACCATGAAAACTATATAGCCTGAAACAGAGATGTCAGGTTAAGTGCCACATAGCAAAGGGATGCTTGCTGATACTGAGTAGTGTGTCCACAGCTTCCCCAGAGAATGTCCTGTAGCAGGTGGCAGGGACACAAAAAGATCAGTCTAGACAGTATCCTCTCTAAGCCAGTTTCACCTGTCTGGCCGCTCTCTGACACAGTCCCTCAATGGCTGTTTTATGACCCATAACAATACTTGGAACTCACATGGGGCTTTTCTTCTGAGGAACTCAAAACAGTTTGCAGGCATTATCCTCCAAGCTTACGCTGTCAGCGAAACGGAAACCAAGTCTGATAAATTTTGCTTTGCCTACAGCCTACATAGCTCCTAACAGAAGGCCTAGAGTGCTTAAATATCATAGCAGAACCTCAGACAGGTTTATTAAAACCAGAATTTTTGGCTCTCTAGGTCAAATCTGTTATATTTGTTGCAAAATTTCTGCCTAAGGTTACCAAAACCAAAAGTTCGAATTTTGTTTGAGACAAGAGCTGAGGGTTAACTCCCAATGAAATCAGATAGGACGTATGGGAGAAAATTTATCCTAAGGTCATGGCCTGAGTCACCTAACTCTGCTACAAAATCCAGTTGCCATTAATTTAATAAGCAGCTCCCACCCAAGGTCCTCCATTTCTCTCGTTCCATTTTTATCACAGTTTAGATATTTTTAGATTTCAGAAGCTAAAGCCGTAGCTAGCACTCCCGGAGTATTACTAACGAAGGGAAACTTGGCTGAGAATACATTGTCCCAGTAACAGAGGTAGGAAGACTTCCGATGGTAATACTCGTACCCAGGATAACCTATCTTTGATTTTTGTTTTTTTAAGATCTTATTTACTTATTTGACAAAGAGAGAGAGCAGCAGAGGGAAAGGGAGAAGCAGGCTCCCCGCTGAGCACAGGCCTGATGTGGGACTCCATCCCAGGACTCCAGGATCTTGACCTGAGCCAAAGGCAGACTCTTAACCTACTGAGCCACCCAGGCACCCAAGCAACCTCTCTCTCTGAGATTTACAGGAAGAAGAGGATTTCACCAGTACGTTCTGCCTCTTTGGAATAGCAATCATCAATCTGAATTGATAGTTTTGTTTAAAGTGTCAGCCTTCAGGGCGCCTGGGTGGCTCAGTGGGTTAAAGCCTCTGCCTTTGGCTCAGGTCATGATCCCAGGGTCCTGGGATCAAGCCCCGCATTGGGTTCTCTGCTCAGCAGAGAGCCTGCTTTCTCCTCTCTCTCTCTCTGCCTATTTGTGATCTCTGTCTGTCAAATAAATAAATAAAATCTTAAAAAAAAAAAAAAGTGTCAACCTTCTCTTTTTTTTTTTCTAAGATTATTTATTTATTTATTTGACAGAGAGAAATCACAAGTAGATGGAGAGGCAGGCAGAGAGAGAGAGAGGGAAGCAGGCTCCTTGCTGAGCAGAGAGCCCGACGCAGGACTCGATCCCAGGACCCTGAGATCATGACCTGAGCCGAAGGCAGCAGCCTAACCCACTGAGCCACCCAGGCGTCCCAACCTTCTCTTTTTAATAGCCCTTTTCTTTCCTTTACAAAGTTTAAAATTAAATCTAAGGTAAACAAATTAGGGCACATGAAAAAAGAGAAAGAATACCATTGGGGGGGAAACAAACAGGGTGGCTTGGCTGGGCAGATGCTGAGTACGTATTAGTCTCTCTCCCACTTCCTCCTCAAAGGAAGTAGTTCCGACACATCCCAGTGGCAGATTTCTAAAAGAAGAATCATTTGGGGGCACTTGGATGGCTCCGTTAGTTGGGTGTCAGACTCTTGGTTTCAGCTCAGGTCATGATCTCCCGGTTGTGGAAGGAGCCCCACGATGGGCTCTGCACTCAAGGGGGCGTCTGTTTCAAACACTCTCTCCTTCTCCTGGCCCTCTCCCCACCACTTGAACTCTCTCTCTCAAATAAGCAAACAAATAAAATCTTTTAAAAGATAAAAAATAAATAAAATAAAGAGGAAACATTTGTTGGCATGTGTTTTCCTGGCAACCTCCATACAAATATCATCAAAAGCCACTGTAGCCAAATGGTTTCCACACTTAAAGAGAGACTGAGGCATTGAGGATGGCACTGCTTTTATTTTCCAGACTTTTTTTTAACTTGGGCATACAAAACTGAAAAGCCAGAAGAAAAAAATTAAGCTTGTTTTGAGGATATGAAACAATTCTCCAGCAGATGGCTCTCTGGTATCATAAGGGGTGGAGGAACCCCAGAAGCTTCTGAAATAATGTCCACAGAATTCAACAGCTCACAATGTTAAGCTAACTCAAAATTTGTAGAATTCTCTTATATTTCTAAAATCTTAACTCTTCCAGCCAATGAAATGCATTCACATTTTATCATGTAATGCTGGATATATAATGGTATTTATATGTAATAATTCTGTTATTAGGCTTAATAATGAATTGAATCCTGCAGAATTTAAGAACTGGAATATTCCAGCTCTGCCTTCCCAAAATGGATTTAAAGAATCACTTAAGTTTACTGCACTCCCTGTTACCTGCAGATGTTGGTATACGTTCCAACGAAAGGAATGAAATAATGTTCAATCCCACAATGGGATGTAAGAAATCTAAGCAAATCCCCACTAAATATCTATATTCAGAATGTAACAGGCAACCACATCTTCATTCACATAAGAAGTGTTCAACTTCAGGACCAAAATAAGCACCGGATTTAAAGGGTTAACAAGCAGGACAAGTCAAGTAGCTAGAACATCAATTAAACAAGATAATGGACCTAAAACCATATACTCCATCATTCATCATTTCCCCAATACTTGGTAACTACGGTTAATGCAGATACAAGACAGAAAGATCTGACCCTGCCCACCTGGAGACCTCACTTAAGAGCAGAAACTGATGGTCTATTGCTGGAAAGACAGACTCTTTTTGGGTGTGCTTACTAATAAAAATGAAATGGGATAGGTAGACTAAGGGATCATATGCCAACACTTGGAACGTCAGTATTCCCCATGAAAATCAAGACTTTCAGCTTATCCTGAAAAACTTCCAAAGATCTGGCATCCCTGGGCTCACAATACTCCTGGCAATAATATGAACAAGATCTGTCCGGATCAGAGGGAGCGTGTGCTCTCTACTGTACCACGCTCACCACTCCCTACTGTCTTAGACACTTACATTGTCCACCTGGCCCCTGACCCAAGGCTAGATGGAGAAGATGTGACTACTTCATTATAACAATTCATACGTAGTAGTAAATGGTATATGACACCTAATTTTAATTGATAAATGATGTAAAACATTCATATTTCTTATGCATTTACTCCAGGTCATGCAAGCATTTACTCCATGAAAGATCTCATTTTATTCTTAACAAAAGGAGAAAGGAACATCAATAACCCTGCTTTGCCCAGAGAGGAAAACGGAAGCTGAACTACATTAAACAGTTTGGTCAAGATCACAGTGCCGGTTCATGGCAGAGCTAAGACCTGAACAGAGGTATGTCCATGTAAGTCCAGAACCAGAGCTATTTTCCATGAGTCTATATACTGCTCCACAGAAGAGGCCGAATGGTCTGAGATGCTTCATAATGGAGGATGGTTTTGAGCTGAACTGTTTCTCTATCTCCTTCTTGTCCTCTTTTTACTCTAACTTCATAGTCTTCTGTTTCTAGAGTAGCATGGCACTATTAACCTGATTACAAAATCCAACAGAGAGCCTATTTTCAAACAGGTAGGTTTCTTGTAGAGTGAGAACAGTGTTCTACTGCCTAGACATGAATCATGCCATGCTTCTAACAGAGATGGGATGTATCTCTTATGGGTGGGATGGGGTCAATCATGATGGTTGTCTGGCTGTCAGTTGCCTAGGGATTAAAAGTGTACCCTTCAACCTGCAAAGCAGGGCTGACAATAGGTATGTGGGATTGGGGATTCCCTACTTGGTGGTGGGCCCTAAAGGAAATTTATGTCTTAGTCTTGTCTCTTCCATGTGGGGGCAGGGAGGAGAAAGACAAAAAAGCGGTTACACTCTGTATAGGAAACAAGGCAAGAGCTGAGTAGCCAGAAAGCCAAACAAGGTGCTTGAAAACTGTTCTAACACTTTGGGTAAAGAATATAAAAAATCTCAGAGAGTGGAATGAATGGGTCAGAGTTTGGGACCCCTGAGAGCTTATTAGCTAAGGTGGATCAGAGAAATCTGTATGTTATGAGTCTAGTTCACTTTGCGTTCCTTTTATTTTCTTGGCTTATTTGCTTTGTGTTCCCTTAGGTTGGAGTCAAGTATTTTTTAGAATTTCTGCTCATTTTAACTGGAACAAGAGAGAGGGATTTCACTTGTGCTCCAGCTAGAGGTTTAATAGGATATAGGATCCCTCAGAGAACACATGAAGCAGATAGCCTGAGAAAACTGAGGGAGTGTTGGACCCTCTGCCCACCAAGGGAATTTCCTTCTTATAATAAAACTTTAGAGATTCTTTACACAATTTTAATAGAAGACATTTCCATAGAATATCTTGTCTGGAGAACAATGTAGAAGGAAAGGAGGTAGTACAGCTGAAGATTAAAGGGTCTGGTGAATTCAGGCAGAATCAATGTAAATCTTTCAAGACAAATGCAATGTTACCAAGGGTGAACATTCTTAAAATCTTCTAAGGCCAGTCACATTGATGCATTATGTTTTTCTTCTGATCTTTCCCTTTGGGGTTATGTATGCATTTAAGTCATAAGAGGTAGTCTGATGCCAAAACAACGTCATGGTAACGAATACAGCCTGATAAAGTACAGTTGATAACATCCTTATGTTATTTTATACATTGTTAAGGTTTGTGATTGTTTGTACTCCAACGCAAAAAAAAATATTGCGTTTGCACCAGTAAAAGGATAGGTATGTCTAGCTTCATACTGAAAAAGCATGCCTTTTTAAAGCACCTTAATTTTCTGCAAACATCTAAAATGCCGTTGAAATATTCACAGCCTGTTACGTGGTTATTAGCCACACATTTGCTTCCACAACTGCACAAAACCACCTGACTTGGAAAGCCCTGTCTGGACAATTTCTCACAAGGATCCACAACAGCAGAACAGGAGCCCCGATGAATCCCTTGGAACCAATCCCTTTCCCTGGGGATTGGTTCTTCCTCGAGAGAGACACACTGCTGTTTCCTGTAAACCAAGTATCTGTTAGCCTGAGACAAAGCCCCTTGTTGCCTCCTGTACATTGAAAAGCAGTTACTTCCATTATTAAAAACTATTCTTGAGGCACCTGGGTGGCTCAGTCAGTTAAGCGTTGGACTCTTGATTTCCGGTCAGGTCATGATCTCAGGGTTGTCAGGCTCAGTAGGGGGTCTGCTTCTCTCCCTCTCCTTCTGCCTCTCCCCCACCCATCTCATGCACATGCTCTCTCTCTCTCTCTCAAATAAATAAATCTTTTTTTAAAAATTATAAAACATTCTATGGGGTGCCTGGGTGGCTCAGTGGGTTAAAGCCTCTGCCTTCAGCTCAGATCGTGATCCCAGGGTCCTGGGATCAGGCCCCACATAGGGCTCTCTGCTCGGCGGGGAGCCTGCTTCCTCCTCTCTCTCTGCCTGCCTCTCTGCCTACTTGTGATCTTTGTCTGTCAAATAAAGAAATAAAAAATATTAAAAAAAAATTATAAAACATTCTATTCTTAAGAAATAATTCATCTAACCAATAAGCTAAATTAGGAAACTATGCTTGATTACATGTATGTAAACTGATTGCTAGTGTGGTGTTTGCAGTATCTATTCCCCACCCTTTGGAATGTTTTCCATAGTTTTAGGTTTGTCATCACTTATTTTTTTATAAATATCAATAGAATTATGAGTATATATATGTGCACAAATCTATACACCTACACACACACACACCTCACAGCATAAGTATTAATTCCTTATTTCCCTAAGCTAGGGCTAAGCTCTCATTCCTAATTCTCAGAGTCTTTTTTTGTAATTAAGTGTGACACTTTCCCACCTTCTCCGTTGTATTTCTGTTATTTATGTATCTGTCTTAACTCTTCTGCTAATATTTATTCAAAATCCACTCCCATTTCTTTTTTATTATCTGAATTACCAAATACATGTCAAATGTGCACATAAATGAATGGGAAAAAACCTCTGAATATACGTAAGGCTAAATCCTTCTGTCATGCCGAGCCATCATGTAAAATTTCATGTGTGTCTAACATTGAGCTTTATTTACTAAGCAGTACTAACGTTCTACTTTTTGTGCTGGGCAACAAAGGCTTCAAAAAAAAAAAAAGGAAAAAGTTGGCTCTAGAATTATTTTTGCTTAACTGTAATTATACCAATAAATGAATTCTTTATGATAAGAAAGCATACTAGAGGGGCACCTGGGTGGCTCAGGGGGTTGACCCTCTGCCTTTGGTTCAGGTCATGATCTCAGGGTCCTGGGATTGAGCCCCACATCAGGCTCTCTGCTCAGTGGGGAGCCTGCGTTCCCCTCTCTCTGCCTGCCTCTCTGCCTACTTGTGATCTTTGTCTGTCAAATAAATAAATAAAATATTTTTTAAAAAAGAAGAAGAAAAAAGGTGGGGTGCCTGGGTGGTAGCTCAGTGGGTTAAGCCTCTGCCTTCAGCTCAGGTCGTGATCCTGGGGTCCTGGGATCAAGCCCCACATCGGGCTCTCTGCTCAGTGGGGAGCCGGCTTCCCCCTGTCTCTCTGACTGCCTCTCTGCCTACTTGTGTGTTCTCTCTGTCAAATAAATAAATAAAATCTTTAAAAAAAAATTTTTTTTTTTTAAAGAAAAAAGCATCCTAGAATTTGTAAGCACAGCTTTAGGGTAATACATCATAATATTGATTTCAAATATTTCTGAAATACCACTGGTTATGTTAGCATTAGTAGCAAACATGGGATGACTATTCTGAGTGCTAAGTAATTTACTAACATATTGGTACTTAAGAACACAGATCTATCATAAATGCCAGAGAAAGTAGGAGGACTTCAGGACAAGACAACAAAATGACTATAAGAGGCAATCGATAATTGAAATCACCACCAATTCTCTGTCATATAATATATATGAAGATGATGCAAAGATAAAAACAAGTTAAAAAAAAGATCATCCTTCCCTAACATACTTGGCAATGGTATTAGATGTTTCCCATGTTCTCTTTCGCATCTTCCGATCTGTATATCATTTAAGTGGCTCTGTTACTGAGGCAAAATGAAATTCAAAGCATTTCCAAGAACAAAGGCCAAAACCTGTAACCTTTCTTAACACAATTAGAGTGAACATCCTTAACCTCATACTGAAGTTTCTACAAGAAACGGTAGACGACAGTTCAAATTTATTCTTTATTTTATCTTTCCTATTCTATTCCACTGAGAAGTACCACATAAACTGGGGTTCACAGATATGCCCTCAAGATGAGATTTTGAATACTCTGTCTCAACCATCCATCCTAGCTGCCTTCTGAGTTGAAAAGTTACATGAGAAGTGAGAGAATAATAGGAAAATACTCTCTGAAAAGGACTGCATACCAGGCTGACTAAAAACACTGATTTTGTGAGTAAAGTGTAAGTAAAGAGCAAACACTTCTCTCATAAACTCTACACATGTTTTTACGTCTCCTCAGTGGAGCTATTAAAGAAAACCATCTCTGAGACTTTTCCACAACGCCACTTAAAGAATGCATTTCCCAATTCATTTCTGATTGACCAATAAAAAAATAAAGCATCTTGACTTCAATAGCAACACTACAAGGCCGCCAACTGCCGGAAGTCTCACTCAATCATCCAAAGGAAGGCCTACTTTCCTAACATGACTTTCTTCTGAAATTCCTATGTTATCAGCAGAGAGAACTAGGACGAAGGGAACTGAGAATTCCAAATAAGAAAGGAGAGAGAACACTGCTATTTCTTTAGCAGAAGAAAGGAAAAGGTGCTGGAAATACATAATGGAAGTGTTCTCAGAGGATTGTAGAAAACATCTATGAAATTAAACACACAGACACACACACTCACACACACAGACACACACACACACTCACAAAGGCAGGAAAATGGGTGTCACCAAAATAGGTTAAACAACAAATGACACGACAATGACAGCTTTCTGCCCTATGTGTGATGCCAGGGGCTGGGAAATGATGTCAAAAATGCAGTTTTTGAAAACCTAAATATAAGGACAACCAAAATGATCTTCAAAAAACAAGGGGAAAAAATTATCAGGAAAGAAAAAACCAAAGTTAAAAGGATACATTTGGTCTTATTTTTTTTTAAACCAAGATGCTAGGGGCGCCTGGGTGGCTCAGTGGGCTAAGCCTCTGCCTTCGGCTCAGGTTGTGAACCCAGGGTCCCTGCGTCGGGCTCTCTGCTCAGCGGGGAGCCTGCTTCCCTCCCTCTCTGCCTGCTTCTCTGCCTACTTGTGATCTTTGTCAAATAAATAAATAAAATCTTAAAAAAAAAAAAAAAAAAACAAGATGCTAAAGAAAGGTTGAACATGACTTTCCTGTCAGATACTAAGAATTAAACATCTCTTTATATGTTAAAAAAGGTAATGTGTTTTATGTCTACATATAACATATACTGTAGGGGCGCCTGGGTGGCTCAGTTGGTTGGACGACTGCCTTCGGCTCAGGTCATGATCCGGGAGTCCCGGGATCGAGTCCCATATCGGGCTCCCAGCTCCATGGGGAGTCTGCTTCTCCCTCTGACCTTCTCCTCGCTCATGTTCTCTCTCACTGTCTCTCTCTCAAATGAATAAATAAAATCTTTAAAAAAAAAAAAATAACATATACTGTAAGTTTAGGGGGGAAAGAAAAATTAATTCTCCAGCAAGTCAATTACTGTGATTTGTTCAATAAAGCCTGTAATAAATGGGCCTTTGGAAACATGAAGAAATGGGAACTGTCTGGGATAAGGGCACTGGATTAGACAGCCCCAATACTCAGCCTATTATGCCTACAGAAAGACATTAAATAGGCTCAGTCAGATTAATCATTCACCTTCTCCAGCCTAGGGACAGTGGTATTGCTTCTTCTCTTACAGGAGAGCAATAAGCTAACCCAGAGCAATCTTGAGAGAATCCAAGCAAATTCACCATGTTCCCAAGTCTGTCTGGTCAGTACCATGATAAGCACGAAATAGTTTCCCATCTCCCACTAGCTGGAAGGCCCAGTTATTGCCTTCCAAACATTAAGGGAGCAAGGTTGGGGGTGTGAGAAAGGATCAACAAAACTGAATCACAAGAAATCTTTGTTTTTGTACTCCTGCTTCCTGCATGTACTTAGAAGCCTAGTACTTGGTACAAATAATCCCAAAATTGATTTGTTCTGAACATTTCATTGTTAAAGCAATAACCCTCCACCCTATGGAATTATTGTTACAATTTTACAGCACAGATAAATGCCCATCTTCTCTGGGAATACAAGAAAGGCTATTGGATTTCTAAAACACAAAGCAGGGGGCACTCCTGGGTGGCTCAGTCAGTTGAGCAACTGACTCTTGGTTTTGATACAGGTCATGATCTCATGGGTTGTAGGATGGAACCCGTTAGTGGCTCCATGCTCAGCAGGGAGTCTGCTTAAAGAGTCCCTCTGCCCCTCCCCTGACCTATGCCTGTACGTGTGAGAATGTGCATGCTCTCTCTCAAATAAATGGATCTTTAAATTAAAAAATGATAATAATAATAATAATAATGAAAGCAGAAATATTTAAGTAAGAAATATTGAAAGACCAGTCCATTTGCTATTAGGGTTAAAACCTACTCAAGACAGTTAACCCAGATAAAAAAAAATTCCAAGCAAATTTTCATTTTCATTGTTAAGTTCCCATTTTGGAGCAGGGAAAGGCATTAATATTTGCAAAAAAAAAAAAAAAAAGGATCTCAACCTATAAAAAGATCATGTCCAAAAATTCATTTATACTAGTTATAGACATGCAACTAATTTGCCATTATCCTATTCTAATAAAAAATGAGAACACCTTTGTCATGTTTATATGTCAAAGATGATGAATACAGCCCTAGTGGAGTTATGCCTGAGATAAGTAAAATGCTTTTTTTTATCACCCTGAAAACATTTATTCTCTTAAAAAAAAAAAAGGACAGAGAAGTAAAGTGTATCAGGCAAGGTGACAGAGAAACCATTATCCCTTCAAAAGTCACTGCATTTTTGCTGACAAGGGAAAAGACGGACCAAAATAGGCATGAGGCAGAATGCACGTATCAAGGCAGGCTTTCTTCAGCAACAGAGAAATGTAAAACACAATGATACTCCTGCTCTTCCAGTACACGTCTCTCCAGTGGGTGTTGCAGAGACAGAGCTCATGTCTGCCTTCAGAGCCTGCTGGCAAACTTCTCAGAAGCGGACCCTTGTTATGCACTGAATCACATCCCCACCAAAAAATATATAACCTGTTGTACTTGTGAACGTGGCCTTCAAAAATGGAGTATTGGCAGATCAAGTGAAGAGGAAGTTATTGGGATGGGTCCTAATCCAATGGCTGGTGCTCTTGTAAGAAATCGGGGCAGAGGGGCACCTGGGTGGCTCAGTGAGTTAAGCCTCTGCCTTTGGCTCAGGTCATGATCCCAGGGTCCTGGGATCGAGCCCCACATTGGGCTCTCTGCTCAGCAGGGAGCCTGTTTCCTCCTCTCTCCCTGCCTGCCTCTCCGCCTACTTGTGATCTCTATCAAATAAATAAATAAAATCTTTAAAAAAAAAAAAAGAAAGAAAGAAAGAAAGAAATCGGGGCAGAGAGACACACTGAAGGACCACAGTCCCGTGAACATGAAGGCAGGGGTTGCTATTATGTTGCCACAAGCAAAGGAACTCATGAGGCCACTAAAAAGCTGGAGGAAGCAAGGGATGATTCCCCCCTGTTGAGGCACTGGAAGGAGCAGGGCCCTGCCCACACCTTGATTTCAGACTTCCAGGCTCTAAATCCACGTGAGAATAAATGTCTGTTATTTTAAGCCATCCAGTTTGTGGTATTTTGTATGGTAGCCCTAGAAAACTAAGATGCTTGGTGATTATGTTGTGGAGACGTAAAGGTGACAAAGACAACAGGCTGCCAATTAGATACAAATTTGAGGTTCCTTTGAGCCATCAATTATCCCTTAAAGGATAAACATTCAGAAATTTCCACAAAGGTTCTTGCTTCTTGGTTGTCTGCTGTCTAATAAGGGCAGGTTTTGCCCATATCCCATTGAGAAAAAGGCTCCATTCTCTGGAGAAGTGCTTCTGTCCTCTAGTGGGAAAGAAGATACAAAAATAATATACGAGGAGTTTAATAATATAATTAAATAAACACACATTTTAAGCTGGAGAGCTGTATGTCATGTGTCAACTCATCACAGAGATTAAAACTTGGAAAGGTAGGTAACTTGACATGGCACAACTCACAGTCTGGGTAAGAATAAATTATCTGCCTCTGGGTATAAGCCTACAATAGAATTAAAACCCTTCCTCCAAAGCCTACATTCCTAGGCAAGGTAGAAAAACATGTACTGAAACTAGAGGTCCCCCACACATTCAGGAGTCTAGTAGGCTTATTTGTTTAAATAAGTATAGTTCAGGGGCGCCTGGGTGGCTCAGTGGGTTAAAGCCTCTGCCTTTGGCTCAGGTCATGATCCCAGGGTCCTGGGATCGAGCTCCACATCGGGCTCTCTGCTCAGTGGGGGAGCCTGCTTCTCCCTCTCTCTCTCTGCCTGCCTCTCTGCCTACTTGTGATTTCTCTCTCTGTCAAATAAATAAATAAAATCTTTAAAAAATAAATAAATAAATAAGTGTAGTTCAAAGGAGTAGACACACCAGCATAAAATTAATTGTGACATTAATAATGTACACTAATTAAACATAAATGGTACTTCCCAGGATCCAGGGGAAAAGGTGTGCTCATTCAAAATCTTATCTTCTGCCCAACACTGTAGCAGAAAGAATATTTTTAAACCAAAAATGTCTCAAAAACTTTGATGAGGCTTGTAATTTCAATCAAAAACTGACAAAATACATTCTCAGAAAGAAGCTGGAGTCAAATTGTGTAGAAGAGAAGCACTAAAACTCCAGGACATCTTCAGCAAGTCAAGAAAATTCTCACATATTTCAATGCAACTGCCATCATCTACTAAATTTAGAAAATTATTGCAGTTTCACAAGTATGGATTACTCACAAATATATTTTTTTCTCTGATTTAATGAGCCCTGCCGGGTAAAGCTGTCATCTCTAACTCAGGTTAATTTGGGGGAACCTGCTTTTTCCAGATGGTGTCAAGGAGAGCCGACAGCTAATATGAGATTAATCTCAAAGTCATACCGTTTTTATCTCAACATGGAGTGTAAGAGCTGTTAGCCTCAGAGCTCGCTTTGATCCATTTCTTAAACCAGCATTCTACTATGGAGTTCTCCAGAATACTCCTAAAATGTCATGTTTCTCTGCCAGGGAACTGCCAGCATTACCCTGAGATAGAGTCTGCGGCAAAAGTGGCTAAGCCCTTTTTCCTGTTCGACAGGAGACAAAATATCATATAACAGCACATCATATGTCTTTACTGCAGCAAGCCCATGGCTAATGCTGTGCCCAAAAGCTTACCTGTCCTCTAGATTCATTTTAGAAACTCAGCATCACAAATCTCTGGACATTCTGTACCACCTGCCTAAATGCTGATTAATTAAATGACCTTTCGTCATATTTTCAGTCTGTGTGTTTGTGGATGTGCAGCTGGGCTCCAGGCCTCTTTTTTCATGCTCGCAGCCAATGTCTCAGAAAGTATAATTTGGTATGCATTTCTCAGTCTTAACAGGTGAAGAGATTGACCCTCTCCAAACAGTACAACTTCCTAACCCGGAAATGTTCATGAAGAAAAAAACAAAAACAAAATTCCAGGACTAACAACCAGAGCAGTGCTGTGAAAATACAATCCACATCAAAGTTTCCACCTAAGAAAGTCTGGTGGGGAAACGCGAATGTTTCCATTTAAACCAGCATCCTCGATGGAGCCTGCAGATCTTAGTCATCTTGAGTACTCTTTAAAAATGTGGATGCAGGGGCGCCTGCATGGCTCAGTTGGTTAAGGAGCTGCCTTCGGCTCGGGCCATGGTTCCAGGGTCCTGGGATCGAGCCCCACATCGGGCTTCCTGCTCAGCAGAGAGCCTACTTCTCTCTCTCCCTCTGCCTGCTGCTCTGCTTACTTGTGCTCTCTATCTCTCTGTCAAATAAATAAAATCTTTAAAAAAAAAAAAATGTGGATGCAGGGGGCGCCTGTGGATGCAGGGGGCTTAGTGGCTTAAAGCCTCTGCCTTCGGCTCAGGTCATGATCTCAGAGTCCTGGGATTGAGCGCCCGCATCGGGCTCTCTTCTCAGAGGGGAGCCTGCTTCCCTTCCTCTCTCTCTCTGCCTGTCTCTCTGCCTACTTGTGATCTCTGTCAAATAAAATCTTTAAGAAAAAAAAAAAAATGTGGATGCAGGGCACCTGGGTGGCTCAGTCAATTAAAGTTAAATCTTCGGCTCAGGTCATGATCCCAGGGTTCTGGGATCGAGTTCCATTTTGGGCTCTCTGCTCAGTGGGGAGTCTGCTTCTCCCTCTCCCTCTGCCTGCTGCTCTCCCTGCTTGTGCTCTCTACCTCTCTGTCAAATAAATAAATAAAGTCTTTAAAAATAAAAATAAAAATGTAGATGTCAGACTGTATCCTACATCAATGGAATCAGAATCCCTGGGAGAAATAAGGCATTAGGATTTTTTTTAAAAGCTCCCCAAAGTGATCCTGATGTTCACCTGTAGTTAACAGCTACTGCTCTAGACCAAAGGTCAGAAAGCTTTCTCAGTAAAGGGCCACATCATAAATGTTTTGGGCTTTGTGCACAGTCTCTGTCAAAACTATTCAACTCTGTTGATCTGGCACAAAAGTAGCCACAGACAAGATATAAATGTGCACGTGCAGCTGGGTCCCAAGACAGCTTGATTTAGGAACACTGAAATTTGAATTTTATTTAACTTTTACATGTCACAAAATATTACTCTTCTTCTAATTTTTTTTCCCCAATCATTTGAAAAGGTAAAGATCATTCTTAACTTGCAGGTCATATAGATGGCAGGCCCGATCTGGCCTGGCCACGGTTTATTGACCCCGGATCCACACTGCAGATGGAATACATTGCTCCTTAATCTTTTCTCAAAAACAACATTTACTCAGTGACTCCATCAATCAGTCCAAGAAAAGACCCCCTTCAAAGCATGGGTACCTTCAGATTCAAGTTGGTCCAGGCCATATGAGGCAGCTGTATTAACATGGCTAATGGATGGGACAGCGGTTCCGCTCTCCGAAGACGTCTCAGAATCAGGAAGTGCTGGGAAAAGGCTGGGGGCTTCCTCTATTATTCCAGGGGGAGTCACCGGAGAGCCCCAAACTGGTGTGAACAATTCCTCGTTTGGCCCCGTGATGGTGTCTATTAGGTCTGTCAAACACAAAAGATAGCATCTTACCCAAAGATGATCATTAGGAGAAATGTATACATGCTTTTCTGCTTTTCAAGCAAGAAATGATCAGTGAAACCAGTATCTTATATACATTAAGTCTGGCATTTAGACCAGCTCCCCCCTTCCCATAGTGCATCAATCCTGCTATATAAGGCACTTTATCACCTGGGAAATTGTACTGTCTCAAATCAGAAATTTCTTTTCAAATTTTCATTTCCCATTTACTCTATTGACAATATTAGGAATTTTGTACAATTTCATCTGATTTACTGCCAAAGACAGTAACAAAAAACTATTAAAATATATACCAAAGACAACTTTAAAAAATCAAGTGAAAGGGTAAGGGTATCTGTCTAGAATATGCTCAATTCCAATACAGCCAAATTTAGCCCTAAGTTTTCCCAAATATTAAAAAAAAAAAAAAACTAGAATAGTATTATTTTTTTTTAAAGATTTTATTTATTTACTTGAGAGAGAGACAGTGAGAGAGAGCATGAACGAGGAGAAGGTCAGAGAGAGAAGCAGACTCCCCATGGAGCTGGGAGTCCGATGCGGGACTCGATCCCGGGACTCCAGGATCATGACCTGAGCCGAAGGCAGTCGTCCAACCAACTGAGCCACCCAGGCATCCCTAGAATAGTATTATTTTGCAGGTCTGGTAGATCATCAGAATCTCTGAGGTAATTTTTTAGAAGTTCAGCTCCATGCTTTCCACATATCCCAACTTCCTCAATCAGAATTCCCTTTGTGGTGAAGCCAGAAAAACTGTTTCTTAAAGCTTCTAGGATATGGATGCACAGAGTCTCACATACATTGCTATTAGGAACATACACTGGTGCAACCACTTTGGAAAATGGTGAGACATTGCCCGCTAGAGGCAAACATTCAGACCTAAACCTGGGGCTCTAGGATTATAACCAAGAGAATCTCCTGCACGTGTCCAATGGAGGATATATAAGAGGGTATACATGGCAGCAAGCAATGTTCACAAAAGCCAAACCTGGAAATGACCTTAATGCCAATTGCTAGGAGAGACTGGGTGAAGATGAGATGAATACACTGTGATATATTTTCATAGTGTAATATTATAAATAGTCAAAACAGAAGATTCATAGCAAGTAAATCATAGCCATAGACTATTAAGTAAAACAAGCAAGTCCCAAAAAGGTTATCTGCAGCACAATACTGTTTTTATAAAATTAAAAACTACTAAAATATTTAAATGCATAATTTGAGGAATGAATACAGACATGATAAAACTAAGAAAAAAAGGGGAAAAAAAGAAAATTAAGATAAAAGGAAATGAGGAACACAAGATTCAGGATGACAGTTAACATCAGAGGAGGAAGAAGGTGATGGGGTTACATCTATGTTACTAACTAGGCCCCAAAGTGTCTTTTGGAGCGGCAGGGCTAGGAGAACTCAGTTAGGGGCACTTAGATGGCTCAGTCATTAAGCGTCTGCCTTTAGCCCTGGTCACGATCCCAGGGTTCTGGGATGGAGCCCCGCATCAGGCTCCATGCTCAGCGGGAAGTCTGACTCTCCCTCTCCCACTCCCCCTGCTTCTGTTCCCTCTCTCACTGTGTCTCTCTCTGTCAAATAAATAAATAAGATCTTTTTAAAAAAATAAATAAATAAATAATTCAGTTAATAAATAAAAGTAGACTTAGAACCAATAATGAGATAGAGACATGAGGCCAAAAACAATATTTAAATAATAATAATTTTTGTAATTTTCAGGTGTTTCTGATGATCACCAAGATTTAAAAATTTTGCTGTCCTTAAGAGTATTTGAGGGCCTCCTATATGGAAAGCACTTTGTAGCCATTATTTTGAATCCTTAAAATAACCTGTAAGACAGGTAAGCATTATTTAGAGATGCACAAACCAAGCCTGGAGAAATGAGACTTGCTTGAGGCCACAATATTAGTAGGGGCCAAAGCTGAGATTTGAACCGAGGTCCTCACTGTTTTCACTTCACCCCCTGGCTCCTAGCAGCCAGTGCTGACAAACAAGGAGAGCTTCTCAAGAGGTCTGGCCTTCCCAGGCCCCAGAGATGAGCCACTTGATTTTACCTGGGAACTAACTCCTCATCCTGTCAGGCTTTGCCACATCCCTCCAAACAAGAGAGAGTTCACGCACCTTTCCAGTTCCTTCTCCAGATGAATGTGTGTGTACCCTGGGGACAGATCCAGGTGCCACACTCATTCTATTCCTTATTAACTCAGAAAAGATCCACCCCCAAACTGAGTCCAAGTCCCCCCTCCTTACAAACCTTCCAGAGCAGAAGTAACTTCGGAAGACAACGGCACGGCTGTAGTTGAAACTGTAGAGGGCAGAGGCTCCCATCTCCTGGACAGCTGAGTAACAGCAGGGACACCAGATGTGGCAGAGGGGGACTCTTTTCCTTCCTCAGTCTTACCATTTTCTCCAGTAACCTCGAGGGTAGAAACCTGCTGCTCTTGTGTCACCAATGATAAAGTGGCTTCTGCTTCTTGAACAGCTGTTATCATATCTTGAGTGATGATGTCTTAAAAGGGGGGGATACAACATTTTAAAATAGACAAATTCCCTAACCCTTAAAATGTCACTCTATAATTAATAAACTGAAAAAAAAAAAAGAAGAAGAAGAAGAAGAAGAAGATAGCTATTTCAGGGTATGGGAAGGCCAACAGATCGCTCAGACACAAAATGCCAGCAAATAAATATTTTCAGTGTTGCTGCTTTCAGGAGCGATGAATCAATCTAAGACTGAGATAAAGAAGTTAATGTGTAAAACAAAATCCAAAACAAAATAGAAAGATCAACAGTTGATCTCCCTCTTATAAATATCAACATAACCAGTTTGTTAAGAAATAAATTATACAGTTCTAAGTTATATTCAAAAATTCTCAGCATTTATATATACATATTAATTTTCACATTTGCATTTCTAAAGGGGAAAGTCTGCATTTTTAATAAAATAATAATTATTACAGTAATTAATGTTTACTGAGTTTCTATTATATGTTAGATATACATATATTTCTATTATATGCTGTATACACACACTGCTAAGTATATGGTGGGCATCATCTTCTTTTCTCTTCCAATGTATATTAAGGACAGGTAGGTACTAATATCATTCCATGGAACCCATATATCTGAGCAGTCAGGGGCGCCTGGGTGGCTCAGTGGGTTAAAGCCTCTGCCTTCCGCTCGGGTCATGATCTCAGGGTCCTGAGATCGAGCCCCGCATCGGGCTCTCTGCTCAACGGGGAGCCTGCTTCCCCCCTTCTCTCTCTCTGCCTACTTGTGATCTCTATCTGTCAAATAAATAAATAAAATCTTTAAAAAAAAAAAAAAAGAATGCAGGTTTCAGGGGGGTGCCTGGGTGGCTCAGTGGGTTAGGCCTCTGCCTTCAGCTCAGGTCATGATCCCAGGGCCCTGGGATGGAGCCCCACACTGGGCTTTCTGCTCAGCTTCCCCTCCTCTCTCTCAGCCTGCCTCTCTGCCTACTTGTGATCTCTCTCTGTCAAATGAATAAATAAAATCTTAAAAAAAAAAAAAAAAAAAAGAATCCAGGCTTCATGGGTCCCTGGGTGGTTCAGTCCGTTGAGCATCAGACCCTTGGTTTCAGCTCAGGTCATGACCTTAGGGTCCTGAGATAGAGCTGCTCCATGTTCCCTGGGCTCTGGGATTAGCATTCAGCATGGAGTCTGCCTGAAACTCTCTCCCTCTTCCTCAGCCCTTCTGCCCCAGCTCCAGCTCTTACATGTGTGATCTCTCTCTCTCTCATATCTCTCTCGCTCTCTCTCTCTTAAATAAGTAAATAAAATAGATAATGCATGTAAAGCACTTAGCACAAACACCAGTACTTGTACAAGTATTCAGTAAATATCAACTTTGAATGGTGACCGCTATGAGAGAAAAAAAGAATAAGAACTAGAAATAGTGATGGAAATTTTAAAATTATCATTCAAAATTTCTCCACATTTCTTACTCTCTCTACTTCCTGTAGAGAAAAAAAATAATATGATAATTTTTATAGATGACTTTTAAAACCTGATCTTCACCCAAACCCGGGGAATAATAAGCTCAGTCCGAGAACTGATGATGACCTAAGGTTACTCATCTGTTCATAGTAACCAAAACCACAAAGAAATCATTGCATATCCTGCAGAGGGTAATGTCTTAAGTAGTCCCTGGGCCCTTAAATGATTAGTATTTGAGTTGTCTACTTTTGGAAAAGATGTATAATCACCAGAAAACAGGTAAAAAGATTTTTGGCTATTCTCTAACTACTGTTGTCAGTAATCTCGGTTTTTCACATTCTTATAGTTGAAGAACAACAACCAAAAAAAAAAAAAAAAATTAAAGTGAAAGGAATTATTTAACTATTTCTCTCTACAAAGAACATCTAGAAACTTTTTGATTAATTTGAATAATGCAGGCAGTCAAATAGAGTAATTTCAGTCTGAATGGTTCTCTATCTCCATTTACACATCCACTGACTTGGTATTTAGGAAGCATCTACTAGGTGCCAGATATCGTGCTATGTGCTGGGAATAATAAGAAGTTGCCTATTAAGAGATTATAGTTGAGGGGCACCTGGCTGGCTCAGTCAGAAGAGCATGTGACTCTTGATCTCAGGGTTCGTGAGTTGGAGCCACGCATTGGGTGTAGACTTAGTAAAAAAAAAATAAACAAACTTAAAAAACTTTAAAAAGAGAGAGACTGTAGTTAAGGAAGGCAATCATGACTAAGTAATGAGTATATTCAATAATCAAAATAATAATCAATGACCAAATTCATTTTACTTTTTAGGCCGTATTATATAAACTAATGCAATTCTAATACATAAGAATCAAAGATTCAATTATGTAATGAATAATCTGGAGTTATATGACTTAATGCTCCAGGAATATCTTAAAATGTTATGGAAAATCAAAGTAATTCTTGTTCAGTCATATCCAGTATCTTCATGGTCATGGAGACCCAACTCTCTTAATGGAATTTTAAAAACCAACATACGGGGGTGCCTGGGTGGCTCAGTGGGTTAAGCTTCTGCCTTTAGCTCAGGTCATGACCCCAGGTCCTGAGATCGAGCCCCACATCAGGTTCCCTGCTCAGCAAGAAGCCTGCTTCTCCCTCCCCTCTGTCACTCCCCCTGCTTGTGCTCGCTCTCTCTCTCTCACTCTCTCTGTCAAATAAATAAAATCTTTTAAAAAATAATAATCACTTTAGGGCACCTGGGTGGCTCAGTGGATTAAGCCGCTGCCTTCGGCTCAGGTCATGATCTCAGGGTCCTGGGATCGAGTCCCACATCGGGCTCTCTGCTCAGCAGGGAGCCTGCTTCCCTCTCTCTCTCTCTGCCTGCCTCTCTGTCTACTGTGATCTCTCTCTGTCAAATAAATAAATAAAATCTTTAAAAAATAATCATCATCATCATCATCATCATCACTTTAAAAAACATAAAACAAGAGCTAAAGCTAATACAATGTCATGTGTTAATTACATCTCAATTTTTAAAAAATAATAATAAAATCAGATGGAAACATTCCAAATTAAACAAAGCTTGTTTTTCTTTCTTTCTTTTACCTTTCTGTGTACTTCCCAGTGGTTGATGTGCCTCAGATTCATATTCTGAGATGGAAACAGTGGTCTCTAAGAAAACCACTGCATCATTTTCCCTAGTGGATTCCATGAAGTCTGCAGTATCTTGGAAGAGGCTGACAACAGAGACTTTCCCATCTTCCGCAGGACTTGTGGGAGTAAAAGAACTTTGATCGGCAAAGGCAGAGGATCGCGCCTCCCCGTGTGCCATTAGCAGGGCTGTCCCCATGGGTTCTTCCCCTTCCAGCAGCCCAAGAGCCACCTCTGCAGCCTCTGTCACAGGTTCGCCCTCTTCCAGAACTTCCATAGGGTCATTATCAGTTTCTTGGGCTGTCTGAGACATTTCCATTCCCACCTGAGTCTCTATACTGTCTCCAACCTTTGGAGTCTTTATCTGGCTTACACTCTCTAATTTGGTGTCATCCCATTCATCGCTTCCGACAGAGGCAGCTGGAACAGCTGTGCTGACACTCCCTGGGACTCCTGGGGCTCCCAGCAGCCTGTCAGTTTCTGGCTCAACACTCAGGGTGTACTCAGAGGTTGTGAGCCAGTGCTTGGTGGCAGCGGTCTGGGTATGATCAGCTGTCATCGGCGAAGGCTTCTCCCTCTCAGGCATGGGGCTTCCAGTCTCCGTGCCCACTATGGGATCAACACTGGGGGAAAAAACTGCCCTGTGTTCTGTATCTGCTTCAGATTTCTCAATCCTGGGATTGGCAGTTAGCATTTCTTTAGTATTCACATCAGATGAAGGTGAATGTCCCAGACCAACTCTTTCCTGACTCTCAGTTGCAAACAACTGGTCATTCACATAGTTCAGAAAACCCTGTGTTTCTTCTGTGGTCCCTTCTATGATGGGCTGAATGACGGTACTACCGAAGCGTTCTTCTTTCTGATCGATATTCAGAGGAGCAGTTACAGGGATAGGATTGGTCAGCATGGCCTTGAAAAGTCGGCTTTTGGGAGACACCCTCTCTGGCTGGCTGGAAACAAACACTTCCTCCTCGCCAGGGACAACTGTCTCAGCACTAGTGTACGAGGCAGGGCTGTTAGGCTGCATGAGCCCACCGCCTACTGGATGGACTTCTTTGTCAGTAGGCAATACTTTCTTTAAGGACGTAGCTGATGGTTCTGCTAACACCATCACTGGATCTTCAGAGACCACCAACTGGGGAGGGCACTTGGAAGTCAGAGGGTCATTTTCTAGGTCATCTGTGTTCATCCTCTCAGGCTGCCCTGTTTCTGCAGGAACATGTGCTATCTCCCTTCTTTCCACTTTGGGGAAGGCCACACATTGTGTGGCAAAGTTAAGAAGCACAAGGCTCCAGAAGGCCAGACAAATGTGCACTCCAATTGGTCTTCTCATAGTGGAGTTTCAGAAACGTGCACATACATCAACAAAGTTGACAATTCCAGTAATTGAGTCCTGCGGAAAAATAAAGCATATCAAGCTGTCACATAAATGCATTTTGTAAATAAGCCCCTTCAGATTAAACTGTAAGTAAAATAATCTTGATTTCATGCTCAGGGATAGTACAGAAGAGACAGCTGTTCTACTTCTTTGGTACCTTTGAGACATGGATAACCCAGTTCATTTTTCCCTGCTGAATTTTGCAGCTGATTTAACTTGAAGATCTCTAGAAGAGGTACACATAGTTCAAGGACTAAGCTCATTGTTTCTTAAATACCTATTTGAAAAAATTACCCTTGAAGTCACATTTGCAATATTCTCCCTAAATTCTGCCATTAATCATGTAGTCAAATGACTGCAGAAATAGCAATATATCTGAGACATAGAAAGTAAATCTCACATTTATTTATATTACATTCAGAGAAAGTTTCAAGTATGGCTTAAAACTTATGAAACATCATCATAAAACACTGAATGCTGGTTATATTCAAAAAGTTTTTCTAAGTATATAAATTATTTTCGATTAAAATTTATCTTTAGGGGCACCTGGCTGGCTCAGTCAGTAGAACACATGACCCTTGATCTTGGGGTTCTGAGTTTGAGCCCAATATTGGTTGTGGAGCCCACTTTTTAAAAAAATAAACAAAAAATAAAATTAAAAAAATAAACAAACTAATTTTTAAATTTCTCTTTATTTTTTTTTAAAGATTTATTTATTTATTTGACAGAGAGAGAGATCACAAGTAGGCAGAGAGGCAGGCAGAGAGAGAGGAAGGGAAGCAGGCTCCCTGCTGAGCAGAGAGCCCGATGCGGGACTCGATCCCAGGACCCTGAGATCATGACCTGAGCCAAAGGCAGCGGCTTAACCCACTGAGCCACCCAGGCGCCCCTTAAATTTCTCTTTAAAATACTTATTTTTTTCTCTGTAACAACTATAAAAATTATAGGCAAACCTGTGATGTTTCAAAATTTAAAGAGCAGAAAGAGTAAAAGAGTTACTGCACATAAATGTGTTTTTAGGGGGAAAAAAACTAAGAGAACCAAAACGCATTTAAGATTAGCTATCTTTACTGAATACATATAATTATAAGATTGAGATTTATTGCATTTTCTGTTTTTAAAAACTACTCACTCTCGTTAAAACTAAAACTATATCAAAACTACTAATTTGGCACCTGGGTGGCTCAGTGGGTTAAAGCCTCTGCCTTTGAATTCGGCTCAGGTCATGATCCCAGGGTCCTAGGATCAAGCCCCGCATTGGCCTCTCTGCTCAGTGGGGAGCCTGATTCCTCCTCTCTCTGTGTCTGCTTCTCTGCCTACTTGTGACCTCTGTCTGTCAAATAAATAAAATCTTTAAAAAAAAAAACTACTAATTTTTCCCCAAAATGTATGAGTTTTAGTTCTTTTTTAATCTACTTTGCTGTTTGGGCACTTCCTTTTCCCATCATCAGAAATTTCTCAGATGCTATAGATGTTCTAGAAAGTTAAACATAGGAATGAAAATTCTAAAAACTGAAGCTTTATGAAAGTTATTATTTTTTCCTTCTTTCATGTCTGATCATTAAACTACTTGGGTTAAGCATGTAATGTGCACACATCAAATATAAAAATTTATGTTTTCTGGTTTCATAGGGCCTTCTCCCCTGAAGAAGTTCAAAGCTTCCCCATTTTTGTTTCCAGGTCTTTTTGTAACCAAAACGATCTCAAGTCCTTAGGGCATGATCTAGATAGCTGAAGAGGAAAAAAAGGCTGAATTTTTCTACACAAGGAAAGAGGAATCCCCCGGATTTGGAGCTGAAGCCTCCTGCCAAGCTACCAGCACATCATGAAGGAGTCATCTTGGAAGGCATCCTCCAGCCCCAGTCAAACCTTCAGATGACTGTAGCTTCCTTCAGCTGACACCATGATTGCAACTTCCTGAACTTCCTGAGAGACCTTGAGCCAGAACCACCTGGTAAGGTGGCTATTCCCAAATTCCTAATGCACAGAAATGAGATGAAATAAGCATTTGTGGCCACTAAGTTAGGGATAATTTGTTATGCAGAAATCTTTTTTTTTTTTTTTTTTTTTTAAAGATTTTATTTATTTATTTGACAGAGAGAGATCACAAGTAGGCAGAGAGGCAGGCAGAGAGAGAGGAGGAAGCAGGCTCCCTGCCGAGCAGAGAGCCCGATGCGGGACTCGATCCCAGGACCTGAGATCATGACCTGAGCCGAAGGCAGCGGCTTAACCCACTGAGCCACCCAGGCGCCCTGTTATGCAGAAATCTTGAATCCACAGTACGTTGTGAGAATATAGGAATAAGATGACGTGCAGAAAAGGAACAGTACATAAATTTATTAGCAGAAGAAAACTGAAGCCAGAGGTGACTAGAAGAAAGCCACCACACCCCTGGCAAGAATCCTCATAGATAGTGAGAGGGATGGTAAGCTTCCCCACATGGGGGAGGAGAATCTGTAACAATTTTATTTAAATATTAAATTACATACCAGCAGCTAGCATTGTCTTAAAAAGAGAGAATATGGAAAAGATATTTGAAAAACAGGGAACAGCCTGTGCTATGTGTGTGTCCACATTCTGAACAATAGTTATCGCCATACTTTAAATGATCCCTAAAGAATCCCACTTCATAGTCAGGTAACAGATCTGGTAAGAGTATTTGGCTTGCTGCCTCTAATTGCACTCCTCAAAACAAAACAAAGACAGGCTGTAAATGTTCACAGTTGATGAAACTGTATCTTTGTACAGATAAATTGAGCTATGAAGCATATATAGTCGAACATATGTAAAAGCTATACAACCCTCTGATCGATTCTTTCCTGAACAAATATTTTTCCCATTCAGTGAAATCTTACTAAACATCCCAGACAATATAGGGTGTGGCCTAAAACCTTGGTCTACATGATCCATGCTTCTGGATAAAAACCTGTAGGAAAGGAAAGGAAAAAAAAAAAAAAAGGAGGCCATCGTGAATAACAATAGAATTTAGAGGGACATGGACTGGAATCAGAAAAACAATTCCTGAATCCGAGCTTTATTGTTGTTAAAATTTGCTATGGGATACTGTGCAAATAGCCTCAGTCTTTCCTTTGACAAAATGAGGAATTAAACAAAAAATAGGGTAAATCCTTTTTATCTCCATGATTCCATTTTCATATTTTATCTACAAGGTCATAAAATTAAAATACAAATGTATTCATATTCCAACAATCATGCCGTCAAGTAGGCAAGGCACCCAAATGATTGAATGGATGTTTCACATCTAATTTACATGTTCTGGAGCCATGTGGGCTGAGAGGAGAATCTTATAAACAAATCGGGGTTGGGGGGGCAGGGGGTAGGCAAACCATACAGATTTAATATAACCTCAATTGCCTTTCCCAAACAGAATTTTCCTTCAAGGTTTTATTTTCAGCTAGATCTTGAGCTTTAGAATTTTTGTGTGAAGGGAATTCTGCCATTGCTCTAAAAGACTTTCCTTCTGTAATTAAGTGTCAGCCACCTGCTTTCTAAATCCAACTACAGAAAAAATGGGGGTGAACTGCAAGCCTGTTCTATGTCTGCGTATTGCGGCCATATGTTCCCTCTCCCCACTATTCAAAGCAAGGCCTAAACTTTAAAAGAAACAGAAAAGACAGCCTATAAGAACGACAGCAGGGAGCATGTCTGCAACTCAGATAAATTGGTAAATGACCTTCAAGTTCTAAGTCTTTCTCCATCTTTCAAAGCACAGTGCAAGTTCACACAGCCATTCCCATGATTTTGGTGGTCCCCAGGGAGAGCCACCTGACATTAGAGAATAAATAAGAAAAGGCTGACCATTGTCAATTGAACAGCCATATGTCTCAAACTAAATAGTCATCTGCAAGCATATTTTTAAGGCTATACGCCTTTTCTTTTTCTTTCCTCAACATTGTATCCCCTCCCTGGCAAAGAGCCTGGCACAGAGGAAATGCTCAGTAAATATTGGCTGAACAAATAGAGGAATGCCTACAGCCTGCTTTGTAGGGGAAGGGGAGGGTGGGGAAATTTCACTGCTAATTAGTACTCTGTGTCTTAATTATCTTAAATTAACTCAATCATAAGAATATTGAACAAACAAAAGAATATTTCTCTAACTTTTCTTTCACACCATGGCCGTGCTGCCTTCTTTCCACTACTATCCATCACAGCAAATTAATTCAGGTAAATAAACTGTAACCAAATTGCCAACTGATAGGGGCCATTGGCTTCTAATAGCTTAAAAAGCATCCCTTTTAGAGCAAGTCAGTAACACTTTGTCAATCACTTGCTATCAAGGTATCCTAATGGCGCTGTGGTCCTCTGAACAGTGTACTGCATTTCTGCCACCAGTGGGCAGATAAGCTGCTCTGTCACCCATTATCTTTGACAATCTTAAATAGATACAGTGCAGAATCTGTTTCCTTGTCGAGTCTTGGCATACTCAGGTTACAAAGACAAATGAAAGACAACATAAAAAACAGACTTAGTCACCTTGTTAGATTTAATAATCATGGGTTTTTGAAACACTTGGTCAACTTTTTTTCCAACTAAAATGTATATTATTGCTCAGTGTATTACCAAAATGTAGACCCAAGGGGAACCAGCACAGGAAAACATTCTCATCAGTGACAAAGCTACATTTTTCAAAGGAAACTGAATTCCACATACAATAGAGAAGGAACGTGAGCATTGCCATAAGAGTACTCCAGACACAGGAGGCCTAGAGAGTATGCCAAAAAACTGGTGACAAATTGCCTGATATTTCCCTCTTCTTGAGATAAACACAAATACCATAAATACCAAAAGGTTTGGGGAAGAAAGCTGCCTAATCTTAGATTTTTCACTGTCTCCTGGAAAATACTTGCATGCCACCTCAGACACTCTATCTTCTTCACCTAAACTTTGGTTTCATCCTGAATTCTTCTCCACATTCTAGATTCACAATCTCTGTGGATACCTCCCTCATAATATCTCTTGATACTCATCACCTCACTGATGGTTATTATTTTAATGGCCTCTCAACTGATGATCCTGTCCAGACTCTCTCCTCTCCAGCCCATTTTATACAATCCAGATGGTTTATTCTTTTTTTTTTTTTTTAAGATTTATTTATTTGTCAGAGAGAGAGCACACAAGCAGGGGGAGCAGCAGGCAGAGCAGGCAGAGGGAGAAGCAGGCTCCCCGCCAAGCAAGGAGCCCGATGCGGGACTCGATCCCAGGACTCCAGGATCATGACCTGAGCCAAAGGCAGTGGCCCAACCAACTGAGCCACCCAGGCACCCCCAGATGGTTTATTCTTAAGAATAAAAATGACAATAATCAATCAAAAATGGCCACCATTTGGAGGACGCTATGTGCCAGGAGTTGAGTGCCTTATGTAAACTACCTTATTTAATCCTAACAACCACCTAATGAGACAGGCAATACCATAATCTCCATTTTTTTGTTTGTTTGTTTTAGAGAAAGCTACAAGCTTATAGAGAACAATTAACTTGCCTATGTGGTCATGTTTGTTTTTGAACTTGAAAATTCTTTTTTTTTTTAAAGATTTTATTTATTTATTTGACAGACAGAGATCACAAGTAGACAGAGAGGCAGGCAGAGAGAGAGAGGGAAGCAGGCTCCCTGCTGAGCAGAGAGCCCGATGCGGGGCTCCATCCCAGGACCCTGGGATTATGACCTGAGCTGAAGGCAGAGGCTTTAGCCCACTGAGCCACCCAGGTGCCCCGAACTTGAAAATTCTGTCAGACTTCCAGTTCTCTCCCTTTGCCAAACACATCACTGAATGCCACCAAATTTCCAACTGCCAAGGTCCATATCTATAATGCAACCCCACACTGCTAGTGCCCTGTACAAACCATCACCGGCTTAGTAGATTGCCCTTCCGTGCCACGTTCATTTCAGGCTCCCAAGTTACGCTCACAAGACTGCAGTAGCCAGAAGACTCCCTTCTTCCCTACCCTGGGTATCCAAACCCTGGCCCCCAGGTCACATCCTGTTTACTAACTGCTGGCACAAATATAGCCTGGCCCAGTCTCTTCCCACCCTTCTCCCAACTTCTCTAGCACAAATCATCAGATCTGTAAGAGTTTGCTCTTTGCATGCAAACACTGGGTTTTCACTTCCTTTGTTTGCCATATATTTACTAATAATGGTAGGCACAAAGAAGAGGTGTTCAATACATATTTGCCGGAGTGAAGCAAAAATAAATAACCCCTTACGAATGCAAAAAAGGATGTTCAGAGTCTCCACTTTAAGGAGATTTCCAAAGACATGCCATGGTTTATCTATCTCTAACTATGTTTTGTTCATTACCTGGCCAGTTTTGGCTACTCGTTCAATTTATCATTTTAGTAATAGTAATAACTACTTGTATTCTCATTTCTGCTGTATTTTAGGTTTTCAGGGTTTGTTTCCTTAAAAAAAAATCAATCAACAGTTACAAGTGACAAGTCTCAGAGCTTCAAGTTGACTTGCCTTCCACTGACCATCAATCACATCTTTTAAAAACCAATTAATGATTCTTCGCTTGAGGAAGGAAAAAGAAACTCTTCCCCTTCTTTGTTTATATTCTAATCATCTTTCCATTTTGTACTTTTCCTGATCCTCAATAATTAATTTTTCATTGTCTTACCTTTCCTTTTTTTAATCTTTAATGTCCTCTTGCCAATGCTATTTCATTTGTCTAAAGCTGAGTTAATCAAGATTCTGACTCTATCAACCCAACTGTGGTACACAGCATTACAGCACCCCTTTTCTGATTCACTGTGCTATTGACGATTGTCACTGGCCTAATATATTGGCTCTAAGACCATCTGGCCCCCGTCATTTTTCACTATAAATTAAGCAGCGGGAATGACAGATGATCCTTTCAACAGCATGTTTGGCCACCGTGGAAGGAGGTAGAAGAGAGTAACCACAAAGAAAAGCATAGTTCCCCAGGAGGAAGCAGCATCAGTGCTGACAGGGAAAAGGGTAAGTAGGCTGGGGTCAAGAAGGTTACACTGGCAACTACCAGCAAAGTGCTCTATCATCTCTGCAGACCACAACAAAGTTCTACATACTCTAAGCCCAAGAGCTTTGTTTTCCACAATTTAGTAATGGAGACAAATGAAGATGTCTGCGCTTATAGCCCCTAGTGCATCATCCTATCCCTGGGAAAAGAAGCTGAACTGAAGATTTAAATATTGGCTTCAAGTTCCAGCTCCACCTTGGGCAAACCATGGAAATTCTGTTGCTCTGTTGCAAAGTGGAGGTGACAATGTTCATTCTGTTTCTTTCAAAGGGTGGAAAAGCAACAAAATGTGATAGCAGACATGAAAACAGTTTGAAGAAAAAGTTTTAAATGCCATTCAATTTAAGACATATTAGTGTGATACTGGCATACGTTACACTCAAGCTTCAGAAATGTGAGCAATTTAAATCATACAGAACATCCTTTATTCCCCCCCTTAGATATTTCCACGGAGCTTCCTCTTTCAGCTTTTCCTGCTGACAAAATGACCGAGGAATTGCCTGATGTTTGCAGAATCCCATCCTAATCCATATTGGTCAACCATCCATCACACAGTTCTTTTCAATGACCCAATTTGACATTTCATTTCTGTTCTTTGTGGTTCACAAACCTCATCTGCTTGACAAGATCTCTAAGTACTAGCTGGCATTTAAACAGAAAGTCATCACCAGGTAGACATTTCATGGAATAAACATAATATGTAACATTTCAAGATGAAACTTGATTCAGATACTTTTCTTATAATCACCCAGTAAATACAATATGGAAAAAACAGAACTGACCATACATCTTTTTTTTTTTTTTAAAGATTTTATTTATTTATTTGAGGGAGAATGAATGAGAGACAGCATGAGAGAGGAGAAGGTCAGAGGGAGAAGCAGACTCCCCAGGGAGCTGGGAGCCTGATGCGGGACTCGATCCTGGAAGTCCGGGATCATGACCTGAGCCGAAGGCAGTCGTTCAACCAACTGAGCCACCCAGGCGCACGACTATACATCTTAATTAGGGAATGAGTTTTCATCCTACAGAGATTAAACCCAGCTTCCCTATGTGCAGGGGAAAAAAAAATTTTTTTTCAATGAATAAAAAATGCAGTTCCATACACAACTTTCCAGGCAAACGTCTGCTAGATATAAAGAATGACGTATACCTTTAGTTGAAAGAGTAGAAATTTTCTACAGCAGATAAACCTGTCTTCCTCTTTTGATTCTATGCTTGCCTTAAACCACTTCTGTAATAACAAATTACGATATTGAAAAGTCTAGCAAGAAACACCAGAATATAATGGTAAGAAGCCTCCTATGAAAACAAGGACAAATCCACATCTCCCTAATTGGCTCTGTTGCTGTAGCTACCTCAGACTTAGTGAGTCTTGGGAGTTTTGTGAATAAACATAATATCAAGTCTGCTGCTTAAGTGTTTGTCTCATTATTAAGACAAATATAACAGCTCTACCTTAGTCATAAGAATAATCAGACCACTCAAATCTCTACTGTGTGTAAAAGCAACAGTGCTGTTATACTGGGAAATCGCACCCCAGTTTTGAGTTTCTTTCAATAGATGCTACAGAAGGCTTCAGCCGGCAAGTGAGCAGAAATCAATGACTTTACACACGCTTGGCTTCAACAATTCTCCTTGGAGTCCAACAGTGTGATGAAGGAAATACACAAAAAGAAAGGGAGGCATGCAAATTCTGACCACACATTTTGCTTCCTACAGAAGCAGTCCTTCCGAACTCTATGATTGGTTTTGTGAACCACTCCTGCTCCCCCTTAAGTTTCTACCTAAAACTTCCAAAGAAAGAATGCAGCCACTTTAAAACATCCTCTCTCCTCTCCTGCACATCAGCTCTGCACTGAAATTAGGTGCCAAGATCCTAGCAGGCCCTCGAGCCCAGCTGGGGAAGGCACAGATTTCTCATCTTTGAGAACTCCAAAGTCTTGAAAGTCCTAGATTTTGTTCACCCCGGCTGCCTTCTGCCGCTCACCAGCCAGGGCTTCCATATTTGTTACCTCAAAGGTCGGGTTCTGTCCGTGACCAGGACCCACGTGCGGTATCTGGGCACCTCTAGGCGACACCTACCAACCATTCTGCAGTCTCGGGCAGAGCCTGACCTCCTCCGTGTCTAGCCCACAGGCCCTCTCTCCAGTTAAGCGACCTTTCCAAGCAGCATCCTCCCGCCGCGTCCTGGGGGACTCATCAGGGTCTGAGCGAGGAGGTTCCGTGACATCTCTGCGCTAAACGCTCAACTGTTGGTTTCTGCAAAGTAGCAGAACACGTTTCGGTGACCACTGCTCCTCGGCTGCCGGACACTGACTGGCATCGGGGGCATGACCATGGATGCTCTGAAAGGAGCAAACCCGAGTCTTCAGGAACTTCACCACAGCCGTGAGACGGGGAGGGGAGGGAGAGAAGAAAGGAAAGCCCACACAAAAGCAGCCAGCCCTGCAAGCCCCGCCAGCACAAAGGCCCGCGCGCTGGTGCGGAGCCGGGAGGCTGGGCTGGAGCGAGGAGCGCGGCGAGTCCTTCGAGGCCTGCGCGCCGCGCGGGGCGCGCCCCGAGCTACCCCCGCGCACCCCGCGCCGGGGCGCAGCGTTCCGGTGGGGGCTCCGGACGCACGCTTGGCGCGCCCGGGGCTGCCGCGCTCCCCGGACCGCAGCGCTCCCGGGGCGACCCCACGCCGCCCAGGGCTCCGGCTCCGTCTCTGCCCCGAGCCGCGTCTGCAGGCGCGGCCGCCCGAGCGCGGGGAGTCGGGCCCGTGCTCACCTGTGCGCCTTCAGCGGAGCAGCGCGCGGAGGAGAGCGGTGGCGCCCGCGCTGGGCATCCCCGGCACGGCCCCTGCGGCGGCGGCGGCAGCGGCGGCGGCGGCGGCGGCTCCCTCAGCCGTCTGGGACGCCAGGGGGAGGACGCTTCGCTTTGTTGCTTATTCATGAGGCCACGACGGGAGCTGGGGATTGGGCGGCGGGAAGATGTGCCCGCCCAGCCTCCGCTGGCACTGACACCCGATGCCGTTGCCTCACGCCCCTCTGCGCCCACTTCCCCGCCTCCGCTCCCGCGCCCGGGCCCAGTCGGGGTGGGGCGGGGGTGGGAGGGGGTTGTCCCGCTGCGATCCCGGCTCCTGGGACCCCGCCGGAGACCCCCCCTGCCCTGCTGTCCCTCTCGGAAGCCTGGGCTTCTGCGGCGGCACTCCCTTAGTGCGTTCGGCCCGGAGCACCGTTTTCGCTGGAAGAGCCCGAATTTCTCTGGTGCTCGATTAAGGCGAAGGATGCACGTCGGAAGCTGCAGGATATTATTATTAAAACTGTTCGGTTTAGGCGTGCCCCTAACTAGAATCGTGTAAAGAAGCCCCAAAGTATTGCCTTCTCAGAGAAGTTAAAAGTAAGTGCTAACTAGTAAGTATGGTTTATCGTGCCCTTACTCCTTCCAAGAACAATGCTAGGTGCTGCCTTCAGCGCCAGCTCAATCTACTCAGATAACCCTGAAAGAAATAATGGTAATCCCCATTTAACAGGAAACGAAGTTGAGGCTGGAGGCTGTGTGAGATCTTTCAGCTAATGTGGCCACCAGGAATTCGTGACCCCCATCTTTGATTTTGTCAGTGATTCAGTTTACTTTTTCCGTTAACTCTCATTGTGGGTAAAAAGGTCAGGAATCCAAAGGCCCTTTATAGACCAACCCCCATAGAACCCGCATTTGCAAAGCGCTTTTCACATCATTATAACTTTTTACAGACATTATCTCCTGTACTTATTAATTCCCTTCTTTACAAAAGCTGTCTTGGTCCTGTTTTGTAGTAATTTGTAAACACCCTCAGGACCCAGCAAGATCTGGTTTATCTTTGAACCCACACACCTAGCACAATCAGAGATGCACTGTTATCTTACACCATTGCACCTCTCTTTAGAAGAGATTATCTTTGTCAACAAATAGTTGTTGAATGGAATGTGATTGAATTGATTTGAATATATAAGATCTGTTTTATGTATATTCAGTGTAATACAATATAATACATTATACTGTGACCCGCCCTTCTACCTGATTTCAGTACCCACCAGGTGGATAAGCCATGCTCTCAGCCTGACCAAGTTGTGTTTCAACATTTTATTTTTATTTCAGGTGTTTGGAATTTATACCACATCTCACACAAACAATCTTAGTAGGGTAATATTCCCACCTAGACAGACCACAAAATTGGGTCTACTTGACCCAAATGCACATAAATAATAGTACTAATAAATAACAACCTGACCAATCAGGTTGAATCAGAGGACCAAACAGAATAGGAGAAGACAATAAGAGAAGTTATTTCCGGCTACCCAGGCATCGAAGGCCTGTCTTATATCATATTTGAAATATCCAAAGTTTCTTTGAAATCTACCTGCCTCCCACCTTGCATCCCTTTCTAACATACTAGTGTTGTCCTTTTGAAACCCACAATACTGAGTCCCAAAGACATAGCTCTGCTCCCCAGATTTGCCTTACACTCAGTTTTCCATTCTCAAAAATTACCCTTCTCCCATAGTAGAATTCTTATTTTCCTTTTCCTCCATACAGTCATTCAGCTATATAGTGAAAGTGATCTTATTGGAACTCGTTTATACTCATCCTTTATCGTTCCCCAAATGGTTTGTATTGCTGTAAACAACTCTGATTCATGCAATTTATCTCAACAGCTGCTATTGGTACATGACAGTGGTAATAAGACCCACTCTCCCACCCCAACACACACACTAATCATAAATCAGGGAAAGCTGTATCTAAAAGTCAGATCAATAAATCCACTCACAATGAATCTTAGCCTTTTATGGGTGAAGCAAGAAATTGTGTGTTAAGAAAATCTGGGAACACCCAGAACTCCAATCAAAGTAATAAGAAAGGAAGCTCAGAAATGAAGTTTTGGTGTTCCCAGATTTAGTAAATAAAAATAGAGAATGTCCTCCCAGTATTTGGGACATGTTTATGCTAAAAATATTATTAATCTGAAATTCAGGTTTCGCTGAGCATCCTATATTTTACCTGATAAACTTTGCAGTATTCGATGATTACTTCATCGTGGCTGGTAAAAGCCTTTGTGTCAGAAAGGAATCGGTCACATGTAACAAACAACCACATAACCAACCCCAAGAGCCAGGAGTGGACAATATCCATTCAAATACCATCTGGAAAGGAGAGTCTTGGCAATGCAGCCTTGAGCATTATGGTGTCCTTGATAAGGCTATCATTAAACTGGGCAGAAGTGTTTCACAGTGTACCAACTAATTCTCTTTACTCGGATTCCCATGTACCAAGTAACTACCTGACAGCTTGATTTCCCATGTGTAATGCCACTAGGACACAGCTGGAATAAATATATGTGAGCTGGATTATGTATGTATGTTTGTAACAAGTCTGCTTTCAATGCCCACAAAAATTGGGTTTCTGGCCTTGCAAAAGCGAGAAAGAGACCCTGACTGGAGCTGACGTCACCAAGATAAGTACCACTTAAAGACTCACATAAAGGCACTTGAAAACCAGCTGGCAGGACTTCCCCAGACTTCACCACTGTTTCCTGAGGATGTTTTTAGTTTTATTTGTTTTGTTTTATTTTCATTTGAAATAACACGAGCAACAAGCACTTGAGGCAACAGAACAAAATGAAATGAAAGAAGCATGTGAGGAAAAATCTTCCTGAAAGGCTGAATTTACCTGGAAATCTCCTCACAACTGTTGCTCTCTTTCCCTGTGATTTTCCCTCCCTTTATTTCTGAATTCTGTAAAACTCCTTCCTTGGATCTGTTGTTCTTATAGATTCCCAAGACACCCAGCAAAGAGGTCTGGTCATGGAAAGAGAACAGGAGCTGCTGTATAGAGTAGAAGTCATTTGCCAATTACATATTTAAGTCTTCACTACAAAAGGTAGTCTTTTGGGGCACCTGGGTGGCTCAGTCGTTAGGCGGCTGCCCTTGGCTCAGGTCATGATCCCAGGGTCCTGGGATAGAGGCCCACATTGGGCTTCCTGCTCAGCAGGAAGCCTGCTTCTCCCTCTCCCACTCCCCCTGCTTGTGTTCCCTCTCTCTCTCTGTGTCTCTCTCTCTCTGCCAAATAAATAAATAAAATTTTAAAAACAACAACAAAAAAAGGTAGTCTTTCCTTTCTGACCTGCCTACAAGTTTACAAACACAAGCTTCTCAACATCTCCCAATGTTCCCTGCCCAGCTACTCTCTGACTCTAGCTGTGTTGGAGATTTCCCAGCCGCTTTTAATTTTTTAAGTTGAAATTCCCAGGAACAGATTTCGGTGTGAAATAGTCTTGCTAAGAATATTCCACTCACTCTGGGTATTCAATAAATATTTGATGGTTGTGGTGATGATGATGTAAATAATGGTAACAATGGTAGAATCAGTTTTATTAACTCTGATAGCTGTTTTCATTGCAACCAAAATTCTCAGAATACTTGACATGACCTACTTTGCTGCTAATGAGCTTAGATTTTTACCTCACACTAAATTATGTCTTTAGTATGCCCTTTATTGGAAAAATGGGGAAGTAGAATAAATCCGATAAGAAAATCATTTTCGTGAAAGAAAGCTTTGGAACAGCAAGTTTATATACACTGTAGTTGCTTTTTTTTTTTTTTTTAAGATTTTATTTATTTATTTGACAGAGATCACAAGTAGACAGAGAGGCAGGCAGAGGGAGAGAGAAAGGGAAGCAGGCTCCCTGTGGAGCAGAGAGCCCGATGCGGGGCTCGATGTGGGGCTCGATGCAGGGCTCGATCCCAGGACACTGAGATCATGACCTGAGCTGAAGGCAGCGGCTTAACCCACTGAGCCACCTAGGCGCCCCTACACTGTAGTTGCTTTTAACTGTTAATAGCCCTCTATATTTATCTATTTTTAAATCTTATTATCGAACACCCAAATGAATCTTCCTACTTCTCTACTCTCCCCAAGAAGCCTTATCATTGTAGAAGCAGAATATTATATGCTTTACATTCCCTACTTTTGAAAATCTGTTATTTTCAAAAATAATAATAAAATAAAATCTGTTATTTTCCATATTCTCTTATTGTTAGATTTTTTCGAGCCCTGAACTTTCTGATTCAATTCTAACAAATGGAATTTTCTCTGTTGCCTTTAAAAAGCACGATAAGAGAGGAAAGGACTACCCATGTGGTACAAAAACAAAATTTCTAACAGTACAGACCATTTAAACAGAAACTTTTTAGATAAAGTCAAGGGTGAAAACATTTACAAGAAAGCAATCTTATCCCTTTTTTTCCTAGCCATAAGTAATGTCCTTGTGAGACTATAAAAATTTTTTTTTAATATTTTATTTATTTATTTGACACAGAGAGAGAGAGAGAGCGTGAGAGCACAAGCTGGGGAGGGGGGCTATAAAGTGAGAGGGGGAAGCAGGCTCTCCGCTAAGCAGGGAGCTGGATGTGGGGCTTGATCCCAGGACCCTGGGATCATGACCTGAACCAAAGGCAGACACTTAACTGACTGAGCCACCCAGGTGCCCTGTAAAAATTCTTTTTAAGAGATGTGAACATCAAAGGCCTAATATACCCTTTAATCTTAAATGAATTGGCCATTGTGAATAACTACATTCAAAATGACATTTATAACTCTAGAAAACCTATGAATTATTTCTCACGCTGTCAGACAAGAGTCATCTCCATCCTTGTCTCTTTTTTTGTATGCCTAGTGATAAATAAATCAGTGATTTTAATAGATTCCTTATCTTAAATTATGAGCATGAGATAATTATTCCTGATTGAATGGTATACATTATCTACAGCCTATGTTACAGAGAAAGCTCGTTTACTCTTCTCAGCCTCTACTAAGGATAGAATTAAAGAGAATGGTTTTACCAGGCAGGACAAAGCTCAGGCCAGAAGAAGCACTCTTACCAGAGAAAGTTCTTAGAGATTGGAAAAGGTTAGTAAAAGAGGTTATATAGTTTCTTTGGTTCTAGGTTTCTAAAAAAGGATTCATTTCATTCTGGCTGGGGTTCCTGATGAAACGTTGTTAGCTCCCCCAACAAGGAAATTATGGGAATAGTTGTAAATGTGGGGAGGCTACCACATATATGTACTGCGCCTAACTGCATTATTGTTAATTATCTGCCTTCCAACAAATGGTTATTTTACTTTCTAAATATCCAATGCAGGTATTAGCATCATCCTCAAAATACACAAGAGTATATTCGATCTACAGCACATGGTGGCAAAGCAGAGAACAGGATACTCTCAATGGAATGTCAGCCCCATTACATTGAAGATGTCCTGGAGGCTCTTAACCAGAATAAAACCAATAATCTGAACAATGGTTTAATAAGATTTAAAGGGGGCCTGGACATCATTGCCAAAAAAAATTAAAAAAGACTTTCCTTCACTATAGCACTCAACCTTCTGCTAAAATCCCAGCCTCTATACATTTTGGCTGATTCTTCCAGCCAAACTGTCTTAGATGAGAGCAGAATTACATGTGTGGGGCACCTGCGTGGTTCAGTGGGTTAAGCCTCTGCCTTTGGTGCAGGTCATGATCTCAGGGTGTGGGATGATTGAGCCCCACATCAGGCTCTCTGCTCAGCAGGAGATCCTGCTTCGTCCTCTCTCTCTGCCTGTCTCTGCCTACTTGTGATCTTTGTCTGTCAAATAAATAAAAATAAAATCTTAAAAAAAAAAGAATTATGTGTGTGTTTCATAGTCATGAAGCAACAAGCAGTGAATCATTGAATGTGGGCTATGCAATTATTTTAGTATTGGCTTTAGCCCCATGGTCAGTCAATAAACAAGTGTTTTTGTTTTGTGGAAAGTGTGTGGTGTATGTGGAGATACACAGGTGAACTCCACTCTCTTCGCACATCTTGAATTTAGTTGAGAGGCAAAGGCTATACATACATATGTATTACCAATAATACATAATATAAAATTTCCTCATAGGCTTCTTCCAGGACCTAAATGTAGTACACATTTTTTAATCCTCTTTTTTCACTACACTACTACAGAGAGGAACTATCTGATAAAGCCTACGTGGAAAGTCTGCGTCTTAATATAGTTAGTACATGTGTTATGTAACCATCTTCCTTTCCCCCAAAACTATAAGCTCTCTGAATTGAGACAGTGTGTTTTATATAGTCTCACATCTCCCACAACAACTATGTCTGTGCCTTGACATAGCAGATGTTCAAGAAAGTATTTGTTGACTATTTAATTACGGCCATAAGCTTATTACCAAAATAAACATAGGGATGCTCACCATTTCACCACTATGAGGCACAAACTGAATACTACTAACATAGGAAGGAAGTTTGATGAACTTCAGAATTTGTATATTAATCTCATACAAATTGGGAAGATATAGTCCAACATAAGTGGCTTTGAGACTCGGGGTTTAATTATTTTTCACATCCTATGAGAAGGGGTTAACCCATCTACATAAATGTCCTGTCCGAAGCCAGAGAACTGAGCCAACTGATATCTCAAGCCCCCTTCTTTTTTTTTTTTTTAAGATTTTATTTATTTATTTGACAGAGATCACAAGTAGTCAGAGAAGCAGGCAGAGAGAGAGGAAGAAGCAGGCTCCCCGCTGAGCAGGGAGCCTGATGCGAGGCTTGATCGCAGGACGCTGGGATCATGATCTGAGCCAAAGGCAGAGGCTTTAACACACTGAGCCACCCAGGCGCCCCCTCGAGCCCCCTTCTAACCACAAGTCTGCAATCCTTGTCATTGGTAAAGTTCACATTTATTTAAAAAGGAGTTGCTTGTGAACAAGAAATACCCTGCATGTGAGATTTTTTAAAAAGAAGAAAAAAAAACTGCTTCGAGCTGAATCCAGGACTCCTATTCCATCAAGGCTCAGATCCTTTGAAATAACCAGAGCTATGTGTTTTGTTTTATTTATTCTTTGTCAAGACCTACAATAGAAAGTGGACATAAAAGACGCATTTTGCAGAATCAGTTCAAAGCAATTCCTTCATAATTTGTTTACAAAAATAGCCAATGGCAAAAAAATTTCCTTCAGAATCAGAATGATTGAAAATATGCCTCACACAGAGAAAATGATTTACTTTTTGGACTGGTCCAAAGTGTGAGGCATCATCACAAAAGAAGAAATGATTTTGTCTCCAAAATGTTCCCAGTGAAGATAGATGGGATGATCACGTCATGTTCTTTCTTTTCTCTTTTTGCTCTGAGGAGTTTTCTGGAAGTGGCTTTCAGACACAGTGACATGTTTTGTTTTCTTTCCATTTCTCTCTTTGTAAAAGCCATTTTAAGGCACTTACCATGGCCAGCTGACGTTCATTTTATGACATTGTTCTCAGCAGTCTTCTTACGTGGACGAGCACTTTTCACTCAGATCAGATTCTGCTTGGTTCATCAAAAACACAAAACTTGTTTTCCCCTGTCAGCCTCCAATCCTCCCATAAGTTCTATTTTTCTGGTTTTCTTTCCTCATACTTCTTGCTTCCCAGACTCCATACTGCCGCTTTTGAAAGTTAACGTCTTCTCCATCGTGTACATTGTTCCCTGTTTCAAAGACACCAGCCTGAGCACTTCAGCAGAATCCTTTTTGATTTCAGAGTCCTGAATTGCAGTGTGTTGCCCTGTTTGGGGCAGCTTGAGGGCTATAACCCAGTCCCACATGGTGCAATGCATTATTCATGCATGAGCACTTTTACGGGCCCATTGCGAATATGAGCAATTAGCTTCACCTCTTCCCCCTCTCCCCCTATCCGGAAGGAGGAAATGTGGCAGGCATGAAGGGCATCATAAACAGATGGTAAAGACATGAAAGATGTAAAAATATTAGAAGCTAGAAACATTTTTCCCATCACAGGGAAAGAAACAAAGGCAAACATGGTTACCTGTGCCTTCTTCCTCCTTCTCCACTTCCTCCAGGCCCTAAGGTGGACTTTTGACTGGAGAAATGAGGGACAAAGCACTTGGGTTAAGGAATAGAGAGGAGACTCAGATTCCTTCTCTCCCTCTTCCACCCTTCCTCAGAACAGCCTTGAAGGTAGAAGCTTTGAGGACAGGGGTGATATGTCTGAGAGGAGCCCTTCCTTGGAAAACTCAGGGGGGTTGGGCCAGCGGGGAGCTTTACTTCACACACACTTGTTGTTCCGATAATGAAGCCTTCCCATAGGAGCTGGTGTAATCCATTACCACAAGCTGTTACTCCAGGTCCTCTCAACGTCCTCTTCTTCCCAGCCTCAACTCCTTCACCAACTCCCCATCATCCCATGGAAAGGGGGTCCCCACTATTGTCTGACATAATCGGAGGTCTCTTGAGATTGGCTAGTATAGTGCTCATGCCATTCTCAGTATGATTTTTTAATATTTTATTTTTAAGTGATCTCTACACCCACTATGGTCTCCACCACACAACCCTGAGACCAAAAGACCCATGTTCCAGCTACTGAGCTGCAAGGTGCGCCCATTCTAAGTATTTTTCATAGCATCTTTGGTTGAAGCCGAACAGTGACATATTTAGGGAGGGATTCTGAGATAGACTTTCTCCCCAGAAAAGCCCATTTCAGATCCAAGAGTCCGCAGGTGGTACTTTTTCACAAAGCGGCTCTCCCTAATAGGAGACTATATGCCTTTGAGCCTGTGCCTTGCAGAAGGAAAGAGAACTTGCTTTATCAGTGGCCCAGAGGTTCTTGGCCCTTCTAGGATAAGAGAGCATACAACTGTCCTAGAATCTAAGTGCTTAGGAGTGTGCCTTTAGCTTTACAACAAGACAGTGATAGTTTTGATATTCTAGGCTTGTTAGGAGGATTAGATGAGATAATATGGAAAATATTTAGCGCAGTCTCCTTAACACCCACAGTACGGTCAATAAATACTATTATATGAAACACAGTGCAGACTCAGTAGATGAGGTATTGATTCCTAGGTATAAAAGCAGGTATTTCCTGAGCTGATGGCCAATGAAATTTTCCCCCCTTGAGCAACTTCCTGAGAGCAGAAGCAAACCTATTGATATCCCTTTTTAAATTTCAAGTTTATGATGGAAAAAATAATTTTCCGGGGCTAGATTTCAGAATAGTAGTTTTGGCATAATTCTGTAGAATTTTCTTAGAATCTCACCAAAGAAATTGAATCAAGAAGACTCTCAGGTTTAGCTAAGTAATTTGGATAATATCCACCATGGGCTTCCCATGAACAACAATTTTTTCCCCACAAACAGAGATGTTATTATATAGACAGAAAACATTTTTAATTTGCTGAAATTCTGCTGTTATTTAACTGATTTAGCATTTTCTGAAAATTCACTTACCTAGAATCAGGTATATCACTTACATAGCTGAAAATAAGCTCAAACTGTAATAGTGTCTGGCCTATTACAGTCATTCAATATATTTATCTTATTTAGCGATCTTGAATATGGAGGTGTATTTCTGCCCCAATTTCCTTATTCATCAAACGAGACTCTGGAACTGTAAGAGATTGCAAAACCCACACAGGAACCCATGTCCCTGGATCTGTAGTCCAGGGCTCTTCTCTCCTGCACAGGGCTGTCTTCAGTGGCATTATCCTATTTCAAAGGATATTTAATGGCTTCATCAAAGATTTGGCTTTACAGCTAAGCAGCATAATCTACATTGATGCCTCTGTGCCTGGGCTTATGTTCTTTTATCTGCCTCGAACACTTGTCTGACCTTTCTGGCTTGTCTGACTTGTCTGGCTAAAGATGCTTATTCATCTTCAGGACTCACCTTGAGCATCATGTCAAAGACACTGTCTTGATCGCCTAGGCTGGGCCATGTGCCTTTCTTTAGTCCCCCGTTACACCTGCACACACCTCTGTCATAGCACTCAAGTTCAGAATAGTCAAGTCTCAGGTGCCCAGTCCCTGCACCGGTGCTAAGCCTGCCCCCTGCATCCCATTCTGCCTCGGTCACTTTCCAGGCTCTCTCCTCCCCAACCTACATACCTCCAATATATTCCCCCCATCCACCCATATCACTCCCCAGCTATAGTCACCCCAGCCTGAATCCCTCCCTGCCTGAATGCACCCTGGCTTGCACCTCTCCCCATCAGACTCTATCCTCCTGCATATATCCCTCCAGCCTATATCCCTGCCAAGACAGCCCCAAAGATTCTTGGCCGCTGATATCCATATCCCTTCTTCCAGATAGTCAGTCAAACTCTAACCTGGATACTCCTATAAAGTGAGTTTGTAGGGTGCCTGGGTGGCTTAGTGGGTTAAAGCCTCTGCCTTCAGCTCAGTCATGATCCCAGGGTCCTGGGATTTAGCCCCACATAGGGCTCTCTGCTCCGCAGGGAGCCTGCTTACCCCACCCCCACCTCTGCCTGCCTTTCTGCCTGCTTGTCATCTCTGTCTGTCAAATAAATTAATAAAATCTTTTTAAAAAATAAAATAAAATAAAGTGAGTTTTCAAATGTAATTAAGACCCCGAATCGTTTGACTTTAAAATCAGGCGGGCTGATCAAATCATATGAGCCGTTTAAATCTGGGTCAAGTAATTAAGACAGGGAAGTTAGCAATGTGAAGCATGACAGGAGAGATGGAGGGGGCCATGTGGCAAGGAACTAGGGTGCCCTCTGGCTGCTGAGAGTGGCCCCTGACAATAGCCAGCAAGAAAATGGGGGTCTCAGTTCTACAACCACAAGGAACTAAATGCTCACAACAATTATGGGACCTTGAAAGAGAACATGAGCTCCAAAAAAGATCACAGCCCAGCTGACATCTTTTTTTTTTTTTTTAAAGATTGTATTTATTTATTTGACAGACAGAGATCACAAGCAGGCAGAGAGGCAGGCCGGGAGTGGGGAAGCAGGCCCACCGCTGAGCAGAGAGCCCGATGCGGGGCTCGATCCCAGGACCCTGGGATCATGACCAGAGCCGAAGGCAGAGGCTTTAACCCACTGAGCCACCCAGGTGCCCCCCAGCTGACATCTTGATTTTAGCTTTCTGATAGCCTGAGTGGGAAACCCAGTCACCCTGAGCCTCAACTTCTGACCTACAGAACCGAGAACTAATGAACGGTTGTTGTTTGAAGCCACTAAATTTGTGATAATTCATGACACATACTAGAATACTAACACAACCTCACCCACCCTGTACCTTCCCAATTCGTAGCCCTCAGTCTATTTTCCCCCGACTGAATCTCCCTAGGATACATCTTCCCAGCTGGAGCCATTCTGTAGCCTGAGCCATTCACCTACCCCAGCATGGACCCCAGACCTGTATTCCTCCCCGTTTGTACCATTCCCCAGCCTGAATGCCCTCCACAAACACACAGCCTGTCACATACAACCCCCCATCAGTCCAATCACCCATACACATGCATGCACACACACACACACACACACACACACACCGCTAATACCACTAACACCATCACTATGCTGCACAGTACAGCAACCGAAGCGATTCAGCCCAAGAAACACACCAGTCAAATTCAAAGTCTGCTTTACCAGATGGAAATTTTATCTCGTTTCCAAGACCAATGAGCACAGGTGGGCATCCCAAAAGGAAAACGGTAGAGTCCTCTCCTTTGCTCCCTGGAGCCTAAAGTCAGTGGCGAGCAGACCATCTGTCCTACTTCCTAGGCTCTGAGTGCTGCACTAGCTTCTCCAGCACTCTAGAATCAGAGAAACCCTTCAGGTGGCCAAAGGCACTCCTTTTCCAAAGGAAATGAACTGGGCCTCCAATCCACTGGCCAAAATCCTCTTGTCTCCCCTCTCTAAGGATCCAAAAATTTCTTTCCTCCAGAGTATTGCTGACATTCCCCTCCCCGATGCCCATCTCCCACCTCTATTTCAGAGCCAAGCATTGTTTTCTCTCCTTCTGGGCTTTTTTTCCCACCTGCGATATTCTACAACTTACATCGCAAATTGGTGCTTTTCTCAATCGGTATTCCTCCTCCATAGTATATCTTTGTACCTGAACCAGAACACTCTGGGGTAGTTGGGGTGAATGGCATAAGTAGCCAATACTTACTTTCATAAAGCAAACATTAGGTAAAAAAAGGTAGGATATCTGCATAAAAGGATAAATAGTTTTATATATAACAACGCTATGAGGAAGAGTTATTGCTCTTATTTCACAGATGAGGAAATTGAAGTTCAGAGAGGTTAAGTAAGTAGTCAAAGGGCACACAGCAAACAAGCAGCTAGAATACCAGCTCAGGCAGTCTGGCTCCAGAGCCCATCCTCTTGTCCACTCTGCTGAACACTTACTAGGTTTCAGGATCACTGTACTAAGTAGAGTATTATGTGATTTATGTGATAAAGGAGAAGGAGAAAAAGCAGAGAGAACTGTGTGCTCACGTGATTGGGAAATTTTCCACAAAATGGGACTTGAGCTATGGATACAGGAAACTTAGGACTCCGGGCTGCAAGGGTGGGGCAATCAGATTGGATGAATGGAATGAACAAGGCATAAGAGTGAGAACATGTATGTTCTGAAACCATAATCTGTAGAAGAGAGTCATGGGAAATAAGGCCGGAACGGTAAGTGAGACCAGATTATAGCTGCTGTGAATCCCAAGCCGAGGAAGTGGGCTTTAATTACAAGGCAAGAGGGAAGCATTCTGAGCAAGGGATTGGAGAAAGGGAAGGGGCAGCTGGATATGATAATTGCCTGGACTTGGGAGAGCAAAGGAAGAATTAAAAAAATTATTCCCAGGTTTAGTGCTTAAGTATCTGGAATGATTAGAGTTTTAATAATAGAAATCGACTAAATTATGTTTGGAACTGAATGTTACTTCCTCAAGTAACATGTAGGTCTTTAAATTCTGCTAGAACGGAAATTACATTTGCCCTCTCCATAAAACAATCCAGGAAAAATCTGTATCAGGCTAGACGAATGTGAAGAGTTAAAAAGGATCATCAGAGTTCTAGAGAGGCTCCTTTTCCTACAGAAACTTTCAGAAAGTTCAGCTATGCTTTGGGCATTTTGGCAATGAGCCAGTTACCTTCAGGGTACACCTTCAGGGGTGTACACCCTAAATCAGATAACTGATAAATTCAATTTGGGGTTCCTTTCTTAAGTGGGTTTCTGTTGACAATAAGATCAAAGCAGGTGTAATTTGTTAAAGGTACGAAAAAATGTGCTACAATTATAGATTATAAGTTCTCACTGAATACTCCCCAGCATTTTTAAAATACGTCAGTGTTTTTAGGAGTTTAGTTACTATAACTATACCACTCAAAATGCATACTTTTAATATTTTCATCCACAGAGGGAATTAGCCATAAACAAGACCATAAAAAACATAGGAAAAATCCATCATGGCAGCCCTGGAACACACTGTAAATACTCAACAAACCAGGATAGGTGCTTAGTGCCCTCCAAGACTGCCTGGCCTAGAAGGTTGAGCTGAGAGAGAAAGGGAGCAGTGGAGACCTGAAACTTGCCCACCACTCCTACCACCATGGTGGTCCAGACCTGCATGTGCAGTTCCCTTCCTTGTTTTGCCATCTGCCAGCCCCATTCACCTTGGCTAAGTTACCTTACCTCTCTGTGCCATTTATATTCTACTCCCTGCCCCCACAGAAGTTAAAATGATCTATTCCATGAAATGCCATCTACCCAGTAGCTGGTGCAACACCCAAAACATTGAAGAGGCCCATCACTATTCCTTTTCCCTCCTCCGCAGTGGGCAGCAGGAAGCAGCAAAGGGAACTGAGATATTCCAACAGGCAGCAGGGCAGGGCCCAGGGAATGGTGAGAAGTCAAGTCTGGAGAAGAAGGCTGGGGCTGGGGCGCCTGGGTGGCTCAGTGGGTTAAGCCGCTGCCTTCGGCTCAGGTCATGATCTCAGGGTCCTGGGATCAAGTCCTGCATCGGGCTCTCTGCTCAGCAGGGGCCCTGTTTCCCTTCCTTCTCTCTCTGCCTGCCTCTCTGCCTACTGTGATATCTCTCTGTCAAATAAATAAATAAAATCTTTAAAAAAAAAAAAAAAAAAGAAGGCTGGGGCTGGGTGCCAGCGTATTTGCAGACACGCCCCCACAGCTAGAGTGCAGCTTGCTGGGATAGACCTGTACGGAAAGGTAAATGGAGTCAAAAGTGGGGACCTTAAGGATGGCACCAAACCCCTGGAGATCAAGTGGAGAAGAAAGGGCATTTAAAGGCTGAGCATGCATATTGTAGGGATTGGGAATGGGGAGGGATTAGGGACTCAACTAGAGATTACAAAGAGCTAAAAGTGAGTGCTTTTGATAATTTGAAAAACAAAACCAAAGAAAACTGAATCAAGACAGCAAAACCGGGCGCCTGGGTGGCTCAGTGGGTTAAGCCACTGCCTTCGGCTCAGGTCATGATCTCAGGGTCCTGGGATCGAGTCCCGCATCGGGCTCTCTGCTCAGCGGGGAGCCTGCTTCCTCCTCTCTCTCTCTGCCTGCCTCTCTGCCTACTTGTGATCTCTGTCTGTCAAATAAATAAATAAAATCTTTAAAAAAAAAAAAAAAAAGACAGCAAAACCTTTGTCCTGAGACTTAAGATTCAGGGACATTCTCTCCTGACAAAACTAGTGAGAAAAGGACAGGGGGTTGCTGACAAAACAAAGACCCAATTACCAAAACTGGGATAGAAAACGGGAGCAAGGTTGGAGCTGGGTGACAAGATCAGATCTGGAGGAACAGCTGAGACCTGGTGCTGAGTCACTGTGACCCGCTGCTGAGTCAGCAGAACACTGCCCCTCTGATTGGTCCCCAGGCTGGGGTGTAGACAGAAGCCCAGAGGCCTCACTGTGAGCCTGAAGAGACTGCAGGAACATAACCTTGGCATTAAAAGGGCAAAGATCTGATGGAATCTTGCAGTCAGGGCCTCTCCAGGCAGTAGCAGGAGCCAAATTCTTTGCAGTTTTTGCCTCATACTCACCTCGGGGGAGCTTATTAATAATATCAGTGTTCCAGCCCACCTCAGCCTTAAGGAATGAGAATCTCTGTGGGTAAGGACAAAGCATCGAGTTCCGGTAAATCCATTGCAAACTAAAATTGAAAACCCAGAGGTTTAGATTCAAGATTTTATTTATTTATTTGACAGACAGAGATCACAAGTAGGCAGAGAAGGAGGCACAGAGAGAGAGGAGGATGCAGGCTCCCCGCCGAGCAGAGAGCCTGATGCGGGGCTGGATCCCAGGACTCTGGGATCATGACCTGAGCTGAAGGCAGAGGCCTTAACCCACCGAGCCACCCAGGCACCCCGATTCCAAATTTTTATAAAGACATTCTTCCTCATCTTGGTTCTGAATTTAGGTATTTATTTCTCTCCCCTCACTCCCTCTAGAAAGTCACTAGTCTCAAATAACTATAAGGGGTTCAGACTGAGGTAGGTTCAAATCGTTTCTTTCTTGCTGTGATAAAATATAAATAACATAAAATAGGCCGTTTTAACCATTTAAGTATAAAAATCAATGGTGTTAATTGTTGTGGAACCACCGCCACTGTTTTTTCTTTTTTTATCACTCCTCACAGAAACTCTATGACCATTAGAAGCAGTAACTCCTCATTCTCCTCTTGCCCCTCCCAGGTAACCCCTAAGTTACTTTCCACCTCTATGAATTTGCTTATTTTAGATATTTCATGTAAGTGGAATCATACATGTCCTTTTGTGACTGGCTTCCTTCACTGAGCATGTTTTTCAGGTTCATCCAAGTTGCAGCATGTATCAGAACTTAATTTCTTTTTGTTAGGTCCCCCAATAATGGGTCCGTGATCAGAGGAGTGAGACTGATACAAAGCGAAGGTCAAGTAAAGCTTTATTTCGCACCAAGCATCGAGAACCAAACCGAATGTTCAGGACCCTCTCTTACAAAGAGGCAACCCCTCCCTGCCTTACAGACGAACTTTTATAGAGCAAAGGCCATGTGGTTGAGCCTGGCCACATGCAGGTAGCCAGTGAGATTGTAACACACAGAGGAAGCTGCACAGTCATGCTAGGTTACACACGGGTGGCCAATTGGAATTACAATTCACCCCATAATAGCTATTTGAATTAGCCTATCACCTTGGTCAGGACTGGCGCCTAAAACGCGCCCAAAAGTCAGGGCCCATACTCCTTGGTAGCTAGGGAGACAGTATGTGCACCCCACAGATTGGATGTCTCCAGCTGGCCTGACCTGCCCTTGTATTTGGGCTTTGTTACCTGGGACTGGTAAGTTCCCTGAGGGGGTGGGGGGTAGGGTCAGTTTAAGTTTTACTACATAAACAACAAAATCACTGTTTAACTGGATGGAATCACTCTGGCTAAATAGGCCCTAACGCTTTTTACGGCAGAATAAATTTCCATCGTATGTATATATCACATTTTGTTTACCCATTCATCTCTTGATAGACACGTGGGTAATTTCCACCTTTTGCCTATAGTGAACAATGCTGCAATAAACATTAGCATGTAAGTATTTGTTTGAGCCACGCTTTTCAGTTCTTTTGAGTATATACCTAGGAGTGGAATTTCTGGGTCATATTCTGTGTTTAACTTTTCAAGGAACTGGCAAACTGTTTTCCACAGAGACTACAACATTTTATATTCCCACTAACAATGCATGATTGTTCCAATTTTTCCAAATCCTCAACAATACTTTCTATTTTCCAGTTTTTTTAATTATAACCATTGTGATAGGTGTGGGGTGACATCGCACTGTAGTTTTGATTTGCATTTCCCAATGACTGATGCTGTTGGCAAATTTTCACATGCTTACTTGTCATTTGTAAACCTTCTTTGGAGACATGTCTATTCAATTCCTTTTCCCAATTTTTCTTTTTAAGATTTTATTTACTTATTTGACAGAGAGAGACATCAAGAGAGGGAATACAAGGAGGGAAAGTGGGAAAGAGAGAAGAAGGCTCCCTGCTGAGCGGGGAGTCCAATGCAGGGCTCGACCCCAGGACCCTAGGATCATGTCCTGAGACAAAGGCAGAGGCTTTAACCCGCTGAGCCACCCAAGTGCCCCAAGATTTTTTATTTTTAAAGTAATCTCTACACCCAACGTGGGGCTTGAACTCACAGTCCTGAAATCAAGAGTCTGAGCTAGCCAGGGACCCCTCCACTTTGTCCAATTTTAGATTAGGTTGTTCATCCTTTTGATAACTATTAGGAATCCTGTATATCTTCTAGATATTAAACTCTCATTAGATAGGTGATTTGCAAATATTTTCTCACATTCTGTAGGTTGTCTTTTCATTTTCTTGATAATGTCTTTTGATGCATGGAAGTTTTTAATTTTGATAAAGTCCCATTTAATCTGATTATTTTTGTTGTTGCTTATGCTTTTGGTGTCATATTAAGAATCCATTGTCGAATCCAAGGTCATAAAGATTTGCCTCTATGTAGTCTTCTAACAGTTTTATGGGTTTTGCCGTTATATTAGTATTTAGGTTGTTGAAACCGTAAGAGACTCTTAATCTCACAAAACAAACTGAGGGTTGGCGGGGCGGGGTGTGGGGGGGCAGGGAGAGGGTGGTGGGGTTATGGACATTGGGGACGGTATGTGCCTTGGTGAGTGCCGTGAAGTGTGTACACCTGGCGATTCACAGACCTGCACCCCTGGGGCTAATAATACATTATATGTTAATTTAAAAAAATTTAGGTTGTTGATCCATGTTGAAATAATTTTTTTATATGGTGAAGGTAGGATGGCATAACTGCATTCTTTCCCACGTAGAAATCCAGTTGTCAGGGCGCCTGGGTGGCTCAGTGGGTTAAAGCCTCTGCCTTCAGCTCAGGTCATGATCCCAGAGTCCTGGGATGGAGCCCCGCATGTGGCTCCCAGCTCCATGGGGAGTCTGCTTCTCCCTCTGACCTTCATCTAGCTCATGCTCTCTCTCACTGTCTTGCTCTCAAATAAATAAATAAAATCTTAAAAAAAAAAAAAAGATAGAAAAGAAATCCACTTGTCCCAGGACCATTTGTTGAAGAGTCAATTCTTTCCCCATTGAACAGACTTGGCACCTTTGTCAAAAATCAATTGGCATGTTACTGTTTAATGGGTACAGAGTTTCAAATTTGCAACGTGAAAAGAATTCTGAAAATGGAGAGTGGTGATAGTTGCACAAGGTGAATGACAATGTTACTGAACTATACACTTAAAAATGGCTAACATGAAAAAAAATGGCTAACATGATATATTTTATGTGATGTGTATTTTACTACAATTCAAAAAAATTAATTGGCAAAAAAAAAATTAATTGGCCATACGTGAATGGGTTCATTTCCAACCAGTTATTTCTATCCCACTGGTCTGTATATCTATCTTTATGCCAATATAAACTGTTTTGATTATTGTAGTTTTGTAATAAGTTTTGAAATCAGGAATATTCCAACCTTGCTCTTTTTCAGAATTGGGTTGGTTATTCAGGGCCCCTTGTAAATCCATATGGATTTGAGGACTATCTTTTCCATTTCTGCACCAAAAACACTTGAGATTTTGCTGTGATTGTATTGAATCTGTAGTTAGCTTTGGGTAGTATTGCCACCTTAACATTAAGTCTCTCGGGACGCCTGGGTGGCTCAGTTGGTTAAGCAGCTGCCTTCGGCTCAGGTCATGATCCCAGCGTCCTGGGATCGAGTCCCACATCGGGCTCCTTGCTCGGCAGGGAGTCTGCTTCTCCCTCTGCCTCTGCCTGCCATTCTGTCTGCCTGTGTTCACGCTCTCTCTCTCTCTGACAAATAAAAAAAAAAAGTCTTAAAAAAAAAAAAAAACATTAAGTCTCTCAATACATAAATACAGAATAGCTTTGCATTTATTTAGGTGCTCTTCCTGTCAGCAATGTTTTGTAGTTTTCAGTTCAGGTAGGTGCTTATGTTATAACATTTTTTCCCCTTTCTTCAATGTGACACACTTTAGATCAAACAAAAAAAAGAATGCAACTTACAAGAAGGCAATTAGTATTTTATTCGGGTTTTTTGGCACCCACACAGGAAAAGAAAACACTTATAGATGACATCGAATTAAACCAGCATTTGCTGAAGATGTGTTCTGTTTTGAGTTTTAGATTAGGTGCTGGAGGGCCCCTGATTTCCATGAGCTTAAAACAGTATTACTACCAGGTAGAAATCTGAACAGTGATGGTATAATGGGAAATGCTACAAAGCAGCCTTGTGCAGAAAAGCTGAGGGCTCACAGATGAAGCAAGTTAAGCAAATTAAGCATATAATGGCAGTTGGGTTTGTAAAAACATCAAATAGGAGGCTTTGACAATATGATGATGGAGTGGGATTTTGCCAGTTGGAGGGCGGAAGGAGGACAATGGTGTGTTTGTGGTGGCGGAGGGGGAAGTGTGGAGATAAGGGAGAAGTGCCTAGTCAACCAGTTCATTCATTTGAACAATTGTACAAAAATTTTAAAGCACCTATCTGTTGATATATTCCTTTTGAAAAATATGATACATTTAAAAAGTAACACTCGTGGACAATGGGAGAAATAGAATAAAGGCTATGAAGTGGATAATAGTATATTTTATCAATGTTAATTTGCTGATTTTGATACTTGCACTATGGTTATGAAAGAGAATATCCTTAAGAGATATACACTGAAGTATTTAGGGGAAAGGGAGCACGAGTGCAACTTACTTTCAGATGTTTTGAAAAAATAATATGTATGTATACACACAGAGAGAAAATCATAAAGAAAATAATAAAAGTCGTAAAATGCTAATAATTGGAGAATCTGAGTGAAGAAAAGTTTTTGTACTATTCTTGCAAGTTTCTTACGAGTTTGGAATTCAAAATAAAAACTAACCCCCCAAAAAGTAATATTGTTGCTGCTCTACAATACAAACTGGGTCCTGAAAAAAATGTTTTATACAGAGAAAAATATCTGAAAGGACACAGATTGTTAATCAGCAGCTACTACTAAGGAATAGACTGGGTGGAGAAAAGGATTTTAAGTTTTACTTTGTGCATTTCTGTATTATTTAAATATTTTATTGAAAACATGTCTTGGGGCTCCTGGGTGGCTCAGTCAGTTAAGCATCTGCCTTTGGCTCAGGTCATGATCTCAGAGTCCTATGTTTGAGCCCCATGTTAGGCTTCTTGTTCAATGGGGAGTCTGCCTCTGCCTTTCATTCTGTCTCTCCCCCCACTCATGTGTACTCTCTCTTCAAAATAAGTAAAAATATTTTTAAAAAAGAAGGCATGTACTAATTTTTGTAACTAAAAATAAAAACACAAACTACAGGGGCACCTGAGTAGCTCAGTGGGTTAAACCTCTATCTTAGGCTCAGGTCATGATCTCAGGATCCTGGAATCGAGTTCCACATCGGGCTCTATGCTCAGCAGGGAGCCTGCTTCCTCCTCTCTCTGCCTGCCTCTCTGCCTACTTGTGATCTCTTTCTATGTCAAATAAATAAAAATCTCTAAACCCCCCCACACACACACACAAACTACAATAAAAGAAAAAATCCTGGGTGTGATAATTACCAAGAGAAGGACAAATTTTTATTGTATGATAACAGAGAGGGAATGGTAAGACAAGACATTTTTTTCCTCTTTTTTTTTTTTTTTAAATTAACACCTAATGTATTATTAGCCCCAGGGGTAAAGGTCTGTGAATCATCAGGCTTAACACACTTCACAGCACTTGCCATAGCACATATCCTCCCCAAAGTAGAAAAGACATTTTTTAAATAAAGAAAAATACATATTTTACATATGTACATACAAATCAACAAATACATGTCAATATATAAATAATTGTTGGCAGTTGACCAGAATGATCTTTTTTTTTTTTTAATGTCCTTGAGAAGCTTTTTTTTTTTTCTTTCCAGGAACTGAGAGCTTGAAAATCTCACCACAGTGTTCTCCCAGTTCAGCGCTGCATTGGTAAGGAAAATCACAGAAACTCTCTTAATCATCTAAGAAAAAAGCTCTATCTTCACCTTAATTACTGCCTACATTTTGCTGAATCTAAGGTTGTTCTTGTTCAGAATGACTTCTGTAGGCTGACACACACAAAAAATTACAGCCTGTTGTAGTTTCCCAAGCCCACCAGCTCCATCAAGTTAAATTAAGCACTTATTAAATTCATGCACTTAAAAAAAGAGAAAAAAAGTTCCATTTATTAGGTGTGGGGATAAAAAAGGAAATATGAAAATGATATCCATCAACCCAATTCCTGCCCCAAGTCCCAGAAAAGAAGATCACCAAATCATGCTTTCCCCAGGGTTGGATGCAGCTTAAAATGCAAGTGATATATAAATTATCCTAAACCAAGTCAAGGATTTTCCCCATCTTTCCAGTTGGGGAGGGGGTAAGAGGAGTTGGGTAAAATTGTAGGGCCTCATTCTGTGAGGGAATATCTAATGTCACACTCAGAAGCTTCAGGTGATCAGGGCTCAGACCTTTTATGCTGTTTTATACTGTTGACTTCCAACTCATTCCTCCCACTCCAGCACACCCTTGTCCTGGTCCCTCTGCCTCAAGAACATAGGAACAGAAGCAGAGCCTTATCTGTTTCTGTCCCAAAACTTAGCAGGGGAAGGGCTGGCTTGGCTGATCTATTTCACTTGTGATCCTTTTAATAAACGAGAATATTCTTCCAGTTGTCTTCTTTTGTATCCAAATACATATTATCTTCTGACTCCTGATATATTTAGAATTAAAGATGCTCACTGCAGGGGCGCCTGGGTGGCTCAGTGGGTTAAACCTCTGTCCTCCGCTCAGGTCAAGATCTCAGGGTTCTGGGATAGAGCCTTCCCCCGCCCCCGCAGGCCCCACCCCACATTGGGCTCTCTGGTCAGCAGGGAGCCTGCTTCCTCCTCTTTCCCTGCCTGCTTACTTGTGATCTCTCTCTGTCAAATAAATAAATAAAATATTTTTTAAAATAAATAAATTAATTAAATAAAATATGCTCTCTATATAAACTCTAGACATGAGTGTGACAGGTTTCATTTTTTCCCTTAATACAAGAAGAAAAAAACTTATAGAAGAAAATCCCCAATCACAGGATGAAATCTACTTCCCTTTCTTAATCTCGAATTTTAATGATCACCAATATACCTTTTAAGATATACACTCCACAGGGATGCCTGGGTGGCTCAGTGGGTTAAGCCTCTGCCTTCAGCTCGGGTTATGATCCCAGAGTCCTGGGATCAAGTCTTATATCAGGTTCTCTGCTAAGCAGGAAGCCTGCTTCCCCTCTTAAAAAAAAAAAAAAAAAAAGATTATACACTCCACAGTTTGACATGTACCAGTTTATTCAAAAATTATTTATTCTGTATCAGTATGATGTTGAATAAAACATATTCTCTACCTTTTAAGAACAGTAAACATTCTTTTAAATTTTTAAACAGAGAGTAATAAGAAATCACCTAAATAGAGGACTTTACCTTAACAGTTAGATAACATATTCTCTGGGGCAAGTTTACCGAGTGGCACACAAAAAATAATAGAAATTATTCTCAAAGAATTGTCTTACATTGATGATGTACTGTGCAATCTCAATAAAGTCAACTTCATGTCAAATTAATTGTATATATCTATCTAGCCATTTGTATTTTGTTCTCTCCTGAGATCAGTTTATTTTAACTGCATTTAATTTGCATTAAGATGTATTCTGAACCAGAATAAACACTGGGAAAAGAGTGTCTTCATTGGATGCCTGGGTGGCTCAGTTGGTTAAGTGGCTGTCTTCGGCTAGGGTCATGATCCCAGCATCCTGGGATCGAGTCCCACATCGGGCTCCTTGCTCAGTAGGGAGCCTGCTTCTCTCTCTGTCTCTGCCTGCCACTTTGTCTGCGTGTGCTTGCTCTTGCTCTCTCTCTCTCTGACAAATAAATAAATTTAAAAAAAAAAAAGAGTGTCTTCATTGAAATATTGCAAAACAATAGGAACAAGTTCTGAGAAATTACAACAAAAAGAAGTCCATGTGCTTATTTTCCTCTAGTTAGATCTCTACTGAGTTTTAGAAGTAACATTTTTAAAAATCATAACTATGTGAGACAAACAGCTAATGACTTTTTAAGGCTGGATCTCTGTATTCTTTCTTGTCAAAAACATATCCCAGGTAAATCAGCAATTTAAGCACAAATATATGAAACCATAAATGCACCAGAAAAAATGGGTAAATTTATTATAGTCTTGCATCTTGGAAGTATTTTCTAAATATGATAGTTATTTCAGAAGCCATAAATAAATGATAAAATATTTCATATAAAAAATTTAAGTTGTAAAAGGTAAACATTACTCTAAAGAGAGTTGAAAGAAGAACCAGGAAAAATATCCCTCACAAACATTATATAAAAGACTTATTTATTTAATAAACAAAGAGCTCTTATAAAAATAAAAGCAGTGATGAATCAAGGAGGGACTGGGAGATGGGGAGGTTATTTCCATTACTTGCCCTCCATTCTGTGATAAGGACAATTGACTTTTTTGAAACCTTAGGTGAAGTACTGTGCAATCACAATTTCAAGTCAACGTCCTTAGCTTTAACCTTTTCAACAAGGTTGCTTATATTAAGCTTTTTCTACACAGGAATTCTGGTCTTGCCACTAATAAGAAGGCAATCAACTGTATGGAATAATGGATGAAGAACACAAGTAAGCAATCTAAAATAACCACACAGAAAGGCATTTAGCCCCACTTATAGTTATAGAAAGTTACATTAAAATAATAATGCATGGATGCCTGAGTGGCTCATTTGGTTAAACATCTGCCTTCGGCTCTGGTCATGATCCCAGGGTCCTGGGATGGAGCCCCACATCAGTCTCCTTGCTCAGCAAGGAGTCTGCTCCTTCTCCCTCTGTCTTCTTCCTCTTCTTCTGTCTTTTCCCTCCAGCTCCCCTCTGCTTGTGTGCTCTCTCTCTCACAAATAAATAAAATCTTTTTAAAATAATAAATATTAGATTATAAAATAACAGGGGCACCTGGGTGGCTCAGTGGGTTAAGGCCTCTGCCTTCGGCTCGGGTCATGATCCCAGGGTCCTGGGATCAAGCCCCGCATCGGGATCTCTGCTTAGCGGGGAGCCTGCTTCCCTCTCTCTCTCTGCCTGCCTCTCTGTCTACTTGTGATCTCTGTCTGTCAAATAAATAAATAAAATCTTTAAAAATAAAAAAAATTAAAAATAAATAAAAATAAAAAGATTATAAAATAACAATAATAATGCACTACTTTTCCTGTCTATCAAATAAGTAAAGGATAGAAACAAAGATGATACCCTGTGCTTAAGGAAGCAAAGAAATGGGCATTCTCATTTACTACTGATAGGAATATAAGTCAGTACAAATTTGGGAGCTGCATTAAAAATATATAAAGGGGGGACCCCTGGTGTGGCTCAGTTGGTTAAGCAACTGCCTTCATCTCTGGTCATGATCCCAGGGTCCTGGAATCAAGCCCGGTGTCAGGCTCCTTACTCAGCAGGGAGCCTGCTTCTCCCTCTCCCTCTGCCTGCTACTCCACCTGCTTGTGCGCTCTCTCTCTCTCTGTGTGCTAAATAAATAAATAAAATAAAACAAACAAAAAAACTATCCTAAAAAAAGGAAAGAAAATATCTGCTTTAACTTTAAGAAAAAAAATATGTATGCACATTTACATATACATACATATATATAGAATATGTTCATATATGTACATATATTTATATTCTTTGACTAGAAATTCCACTTCTAAGAATTAACCTTATAGCTACACTTGTCCAAGTACCAAAGATTTTATATATACATATATATACATATTATATATATATATATATATTTTTTTTTTTCTTTTTAAGGATATTCATTGTAGCTCTGGATAATAGTGGAAAACTAAAAATAACCTAAAGGTCACCAAAAAGACTTTTCTTAAAAAAAAAAATACATCCATTGCAAACAATTAAAACTACAGCTATTAGAAGTGAGAGAGAGAGGTGTTAAGAGAGAGGTGTAAAGCCTCTGCCTTCGGCTCAGGTCATGATCTCAGGGTCCTGGGATGGAGCCCCACATCAGGGTCTCTGCTTAGCGGGGAGCATGCTTCCCCCCTCCTCTCTGCCTGCCTCTCTGCCTACTTGTGATCTCTGTCTGTCAAATAAATAAATAAATAAATAAATCTTAAAAAAAAAGAGAAGAGAGTGAGGTGAGAGTATATATACAGGCTAAGACATCAAAAGTATATTAAGTATGGGCGCCTGGGTGGCTCAGTGGGTTAAGCCTCTGCCTTCGGCTCAGGTCATGATCTCAGGGTCCTGGGATCGAGTCCCGCATCGGGCTCTCTGCTCAGCAGGGGGCCTGCTTCCCTCTCTCTCTCTCTCTGCCTGCCTCTCCATCTACTTGTGATTTCTCTCTGTCAAATAAATAAATAAAATCTTTAAAAAAAATAAAAAAAATAAAAAAAAATAAAAAAAAAAATTAAAAAAAAAAAAAAAAAAGTATATTAAGTAAAAAAAACTTTTAGAACCAATGATCACATTTGTGTAAAATAATGTGTGTGTGTGTGTGTGTGTGTGTATGGGGAGAGGGCATATTTTAACGAAAACACTTCTAATTCAATATGAAATTTTCACCAACGAATAATAAGATATATGTACATAAAATGCTTGAATATCATTTAAGTGAAGTTTTCCCAAAAAATTAAATTATATTGGGAGTGGGGAGTTGTTTTTTTATGTCAAAAGCAAAACATCTGCCAACTTTAGTTTGACATTTTTCATGTCCTGTTTACCAAACCAGAAACAAACACTGAATCATAATTAACTGATATAGATTGGACAGAAGTGCTACCCCTGCTCAGTGATATATTTACACAGTGGTATACATTGATGAGTAAATGCAAAAGACTGCAGCCAGGAAGATGTGGGTAGAAAGAAAGAAAGATGCTGAGTTCAACATGATACCCATTGAAATAATCCACTTCTCTCTTTTTTAAATTAATTGATTCTTTATCTTTAAGTAATCTTTATGTCCAACATGGGGCTCAAACTTGGAGATCAAGAGTTATATGCTCCATCGACTAAGACTTCCAGGTGCCCGTGAAATGACCCACTTCTTGTCTGTTTTCTTACTGATTTTCTTTTCTCATATGCAAGAGGAAGTATAATCCCCCAAAGTATTTATGTCTGGGAAGTCTGAAACTAGATGCTGATTGTTTTTATAAACAATAAAGTCGGGGTGCCTGGGTGGCTCAGTGGGTTAAAGCCTCTGCCTTCGGCTCAGGTCATGATCCCAGGGTCCTGGGATCGAGCCCCACATCAGGCTCTCTGCTCAGCAGGGAACCTGCTTCTCTCTCTCTCTCTCTCTCTCTGCCTGCCTCTCTGCCTACTTGTGATCTCTGTCTGCCAAATAAATAAGTAAATAAATCTTTGGGGGGGGGGGACAAACAAACAAACACCATCCTCAGACCCAGAGATTTTGCAATTCAAAAGCAGATCAACAAAAAAAAAAGGCGGGGGGATTACAAGACAGTGAAATAGAAGACTAGTACTGAAGACTAAAGGAACCCAAAAAAGGTACCTAGTATAACCTGAAAGGCCGGGGAAGACTCCCCGGCAAAGGGAATCCTTTAGGCCCTGAAGTTCTTGGTACATTCTGAAAGAGACCCAGGGAAGTCAAGGACCCAGACTGAAGTTGTTTGTGGACACTGGGTTGACGTTAGCAGTCCAAATGCCCCAAGAAGTATTATCTATGGTGCCGTCATTCTGACCAAGCTAATTTCATTTCCGGGAGATAAGGCTATTATCAGTAGAACAAGACCAATAAGCACTTCATTCTTGCCAGGTGATTACTCTCTTTGCAAAGTGATAGGGTGCTGGATCTCATTAAGGTGCAGCATCTTACTCTTATCCTTAAATGAACTCTCTTTGTTCTTGTGCCTAAGACACTGCTGCTGCTGACTGATGTGGATAACCACTATACTTCTGCTAGGAGCTGCACTGACACTGGGGCAACGTAGCTAAAGCCATCTCTGATGTTTTCTCCAAGTCCTGCATTTATCTGACCCTTGAACTCTGGGAAGACAGAGTTTTGTGGGTGCCTGTGTGGCTAAGTTGGTTAAGCATCTGCCTTCGGCTCAGGTCATGATACCAAGGTCCTGGGATCGAACCCTACATCGGGCTCCCTGCTTAGTGGGAAGTCTGTTTCTCACTCTTCCTCTCCCTCTGCCCCTCCTCCCCTGCTCATGTTCTCTCTTGTGTGCTAGCTCTGTCTCAAATAAATAAAATAAAATCTTTTTAAAAATTTCAACTAAAAAAAAAAGACTTCACTATATTTCCATCTCAGGGATTTACTGATCATAAAGTTCCAAGTGTCAGGGCACAGAACCCACAGAATTTGTCTGTGTCTACCATGTTGTGTTATATTACAAGCAAAATTAATGAAAGAGAAAGATGATGAAGGTCTGACCTAATGTAGTAGCGAGGATGGAGAAGAGGCAACAGACCTGAGATACATGAGAAAAGAAATCACAGAATTTCATGACTGGTTCAGTATGAGAAGTGAAAGGGAAGGAGTTGAGAATGACCATTTAGGTTTCTGGTTTGGGCTCCCGGAAGGAGGTCTTTCAGAATGTTAATCAATGTAGGACTGGGCGCCTGGGTGGCTCAATGGATTAAGCCTCTGCCTTCGGCTCAGGTCATGATCTCAGGGTCCTGGGATGGAGCCCTGCATCAGGCTCTCTGCTCAGCAGGGAGCCTGCTTACCCCACTCGCTCTGCCTGCCTCTCTGCCTACTTGTGATCTGTCTGTCAAACAAATAAATAAAATCTTTAAAAAAAAAAAAAAGAAATGTAGGCTATAGGGCCACTTTTCAATGGACTGTAAATAGTTAAGATTTGGACACGTTGAATTTAAGACAGTTGTGTAAAATAAGAATTGATCAGTAGGTTGTTGGATAATGTAGGCTTTAAACTCAGGGAATAAATCTGAGCTGGAGGTATAGATTGTTAGGGAGTGGGTGGGTGGTGTTAGGTCCATTATTAAATGAAACGAGACTGAGACAAAGTGAAAGTTATTTAAAGCTTTATCTTATGCCAAGTATTAGAAGTATTAGAAGTCAGAAGTATTAGATGCCAGGGCCATCTCCGAAGAGAGCGACCACTCCCAGCTAACAGGCTCAAGAATTGACTGACGGACCCGTCAGGGCCGCCTCCAAAGAGAATGACCCCTCCCAGCCTCACAGACTAACTTTCATAGAGCAAAAGCCTGGCCACACATAGGTGGCCAATGAGATTGTAACATTGCATAGTCATGTTAGGCCACACACAGGTGGCCAATTGAATTACAATTTTCCCTTTAGTAGCTGTTTGAACTAACCTATTACTCTGGTCAGAACTGGCGCTCAAGTTTGGCGCCCAAAAGGCGGGGTTTACATTCTTTGGTGGTTAGGGAGACAATTTGTGTGCTTTTTACTGATTGGATGTCTCCACCTGGCCTGACTCATCCTTGTATTCTGGGCTCTGTTATTAGGAACTAGCCGACATATTTTACTGGTTTCCCAGACTTGCTTCTAAGTAAGTTTCACGGCGCACGGCGGGGGGTGGGGGTGGAGGGCGGGGAGGGGGCAGGGTCAGTTTAAGTTTTACTGTACAAACAACAAAATGGCTTTTAATCAAGATGGAGTCCCTCTGGCTAAATAGGCCCTTACAGGTGGCCATGAGTATAAGACGGTAAATGAAGCTATGGAAGATGATAGCTCAAGGACATGAGAAGTGAGCCAAGGACAAAATGATGGATAATATATATCTTAAAGACTAAGTAGAATAGTAGAATACTCAAGAGAAATATTCATAAAATATTATAAACCAAAACAGGGTATTCTTATAGAAGCTGAGGGAAAAGAAAGTCTCAAGGTGAGAGGAGTCATATAGTTTGAAAATGTACAGAGAGATCATATAGGTTAAAACTGAGATGTGTCCATTGGATTCATCAACCAAAGAAATTACTGATGTGTCAGGCAAGAGCAATTTCGGTCGAGCGGCAAAATCTAGACTATAATGGGTTAAGGAATGATGGGAAGTAAGGAGGAGGAATCAAAAATAGACAACACTTTCAATAAGGTTATTTGCGAAGGAAAGGAAACGAAAGAGATAGGGTAGTCGCTAGAGGAAGAGATAGGTTGGAGGAAAGATTGACCTTTTTGGAAAGACGCTGATGGGAAAGAAAAAGAGGCAGGTCATTGAGGAAACAAGACCCCCTGAGGAGGAGTAGGGAACAAAGTCTAGAGTCCAACTGGAGGGATTAGTTTTGGATTAAAAAAGAGAAGCCTTTCCCCCTGAGATAAGATGACAGGCAAACAGATGTATTTCTTTTCTCTTTCTTTCTTTCTTTCAGAGAAAAGAGAGGTGCTCAGAGGTGGGGGTAGGATGGAAAAGGAGAAGCAGACTCCCCACTGAGCAGGGGTTCCAAGCAGAGGAGCTTGGAGCTTGATCCCAGGACCCTGAGATCATGACCTAAGCAGGAGGGAGATGCTTAACCAACTGAGCCACCCCTGCACCGACGTTATTTCTAAGAGACATTCTCCACCCACCCACAATCTCTAGTACAAAACTTCTTGGTGCTGGAGTTCGGAATCAGATGGAGAACAGACATTTGTAATGTTAAGATGTGACAAGCAAGCCTTCTCTAGAGGCCATCTCGTTCAAAAGCTTGGATAACCACATTTCACGTGTTCAGCTATATCAAATGCTCAGCGGAAATCAGGTCCTCAGTGCTGCTTTGTAGAGGTATAATTTACATACCCTACAATTCACCAGCTTTAAGTATACACTTCCTTGATTTTTATTTTTATTTTTTATTTTATTATTTTTTAAAGATTTTATTTATCTATCTGAGAGAGAGGAAGTGAGAGAGAGCATGAGTGAGGAGAAGGTCAGAGGGAGAAGCAGACTCCCCGTGAAGCTGGGAGTCCGATGTGGGACTCGATCCTGGGACTCCAGGATCATGACCTGAGCCGAAAGTAGTCGTCCAACCAACCGAGCCACCCAGGTGTCCCTATTTTTTATTTTTAAAGATTTTATTTATTTATTTGACACAGAGAGCAAGAGAGCACAAGCAGGCAGAGCAGTGTTGGGTCCCCCCAAATTGGGTACCCCAATAATGGATCCGTGATTAAAGGAGTGAGACTGATACAAAGTGAAGGTCAAGCAAAGTTTTATTTCGCACCAAGCATCAAGAATCAAACTGGCCGGTCAGGGTCCTACTTCTTACAGAGAGAGGGCGACCCCTCCCTGCTTTTCAGTCTAACTTTTATAGAGCAAAGGCCACGTGGTTGGGCCTGGCCACACACAGGTGGCTAATTGAATTACAATTCATCCCACAGTAACCTTAGAAACTAGCCCATCTCCTTGGTAGCTAGGAGACAGTATGCATCCCCAGTGATTGAATACCTCCACCTGGCCTGACCCACCCTTGTACTTGGAGTTTGTTACGTGGGTCTGGTTTGTGGGACTTGGGCCCCCTTGGGCAGGGGGCAAAGTCAATTTAAGTTTTAAAACAATATGACAGTTCAACCAGGGTGGGGCTGCTCTGGCTGAATAGGCCCTTATAGCAGCAGAGGGAGAGGGAGAAACAGGCTCCCCACTGAGCAGGGAGCCCCATGTGGGGCTCAATCCCACAACCCTGGGATCATGACCCAAGCTGAAGGCAGCTGCTCAACCAACTGAACCACCCAGGTGCCCCACTTCCATGATTTTTAGTAAATTTATTAAGTTTATTGAATTATGCAGTCATCACCACAGTCCAGTTTGGAAATCTCTCCATCACCCCAATAAAATCCCTAATATCCATTTACAATTAATCCCTGGTTCCACTGCAGCCCTAGGAATTAAATAACCTATTTTTAGCTCTATAGATTGATCTTTTCTGGACATTTCATCTAAAATAAACCCACACAATATGTGGATTTGGGGGGGAGGGGGTGTGCTGGCTTCTTTCACTCAGCATAATGGCTCTTAGGTCCATCCATGTCTCAGTAGGTTTATTTCTTTTTATTGCTGAATATACTCCATTATCACCACACTGCACTTTGTTTATCTACTCACCAGTTGATGGGCATATGTCACTTTTGCTTTTGTTTGTTTGGGTTGGTTTTACTCTTTTCTAATTGAAGGATAGTTGACATGCCCCTTCGCTTTTGCTCCCACCTCTGCCCCTGAATGACAGAACATACACTGACAATTTCCCCCGGTGCTATCCATATGCCTACTGACAACTTTAGACAGTCTGGCACATCATTTTCTCTAGGGGTGTGAAGCTAGGCTTTGCCAGTTTTTTGGGTGAAGTATAAAGTGATTTCTTGGTGATTCGTGAGGACAAAGACATTATAATTAGACCCAAGCACTAGACTGTTATGCCCCAATAATGGGTCCGTGATTAAAGGAGCGAGACTGATATAAAGCGAAGGTCAAGCAAAGCTTTATTTCGCGCCAAGCATCGAGAATGTAACAGAACATTCGGGGCTGCACCTCTTACAAGAGAGGGCGACCCTTCTCTGTTTCACAGACTAGCTTTTAAGGGCAAAGGCCATGCGGTGGGGCCTTGCCACACACAGGTGGCCAATGAGATTGTAACACACACAGGAAACTCCACAGTGATGCTAGGTGACCAACTGAGTTACAATTTACCCTAGTAGACATTTGAACGATTACACCTTGATTGGGACTGGCACCCAAAGGGCGGGGCTCATACTCCTTGGTAAACAGGGAGACAGTATGCATACCCCCCCACTGATTGGATGTCTCCACCTGGCCTGACCCTCCTTTGTATCTGGGCTTTGTTACCTGAAGCTGGTTTCCGGGACTTGTCTCCAAGTAAATCCCCTGGGGGAAGGGGAGCAGGGACAGTTTCTAAATAGATCCTTACAAGATCAGTGCATTATAAATATTTCCAAACCATAGACAACTTTGATAGGACATATGCCTGCCACATGCCACAAAAAGTGTGCTCACACACTCCCAAATTGTTGCCACTACAAAACTACAGTACCACAAAATAATGACAATGACAATGATGACCACCACAATAAACCTCCCAGCAAATAAGGAGAATGGTGCTATTTATGGGGGCAACCCAATGAGAAAAATGACGTCAAACTATCAAACACCAAATGAAAATAAAAGTGTGATCCTGGGGCGCCTGGGTGGCTCAGTGGGTTAAGCCGCTGCCTTCGGCTCAGGTCATGATCTCAGGGTCCTGGGATCGAGTCCCGCATTGGGCTCTCTGCTCAGCGGGGAGCCTGCTTCCCTCTCTCTCTCTCTCTGCCTGCCTCTCCGACTACTTGTGATTTCTCTCTGTCAAATAAATAAATAAAATCTTTAAAAAAAAAAAAAAAGTGTGATCCTGATGTAAATATTGTCCATAAGCACTGATGCCCATGGACAATCAGCAACCGTCTCAGAACACTCTTGGAGAACTCTATGTACAGCCTAAATGGCATCCTTGAAGGTAAGAACTATCATAAAATGAATAGATGTATCAAGAGATGATTTAATCTTGTTTTGTACTATTTTGTTGTATTATTTTGTTAAAAAAAAAAACTTTCATGGTTTAATATGCAAAAGTAATAAAGCAGGCTTAAAAAGAAACTCAAATAACCATAACACAGGCCCCCAAACCATCAATCCTCAGCCTATTCTGCCTCATCCATAAGTTAAATCTGCCCCTCCTCATATTATTCTGTAGCAAATCTCAGGCATCGTATAATTTTATCCATAAATATTTCATCACACAACTCTACGAGAGAATTCTTTTGTTAATAACATAACCACCATACCACGATTGCATCTTGAGTACTTTTTACCATCATTGGTGCATATAAAATTTCCAGTCATTGTTCCTGTTATTTGAATGTATAACTTCAAGCAATAAGCCCAGATGGCAAAACAAGCTCTGTCAGATAAGGACCTGAGGAAGAGGGGCTCTGTGCGTGTCCTCGTGGAACACACATGGTAGTGTTTCTTCTCATTGCCAAGGGATCCTGTCAGGCTGGGGCTTGAGAAACTGAAGGGAATGCAAAAATAAGCCCACAAAACGTATGCCATATGGACGTTACAGGATTACTGTCCCCCTTTGGTTATGAAATGACTAACTATTTTCAGCTAAAACGTGTGGGATCTTTTTCAAAAAAGGGAATATCTTTCACTCGCCAAGCATATTGATTAGAGACATCATCTAGACTGTCTGGGAATAGTTTCTCTGTAGCTGAACAAATCACACCCTTCAATGCACTGTGTAATTTTAGAGGCATCTTGTCACATTTATTTAAATGTTGTGGCTCTGGATTTTTTCCCCTTTAGGCGTGCCTGATGTCCACATTTATAATTTAGCTGTCATCTTTCTCAAAAGGCAGTAGGGGCAATAGAAAAAGCAATTCCAGGTTTTGTCACATACAACTGGTGTGAACATACACAACTTACTTAACCTCTCTGAGCAAGAATTATTTTTCATTTGTTGACTAATGAGGATTTGGGAGGCTCAAATGAGATAATGGATTTAGCACTGTGCCTGCATGTAGTGGATAATCAAAAAATTCTAGCTATTGTTAATAAAAGAGGAATTTTCTAGAGCAAAAATGTATAATTTATCAAAAGTCCCCCCCAATAGCTTTTTTCATCAGCATTATTATTTCTTACTGATGCCTCAACAAAACCATAATGCTATTATGCATGGATCAGTTACCTAAGGAGTAAGCTTCCTTCCATCACTGCCTCGAATGTAAACAAGTACTTAGAGTAATAAAACTGTAACAAATAAAAACTCTTAAGTCATTCTATTGTAAACTTATTTTTTTAAACCAGATCTATAGCCAACCATTTCTATGTATTCTATCTTCTCAGAATAAAATATCAAACTTTTCTGTTTGAAACTAACAGAAAAAAATACTGAAAACAAACAAACAAACAAAAGAGCATCATTCTTTCATTTTAGCAACAATACAAAAAAGTCCCAAGTCATTAGGCTTTATTCCAACCCTGACCTTGACTTGAGGTAAGAATACAAGGAAAGAAAGCTTCCATTTTTTTTCTTCCATGTATAGTTTCAGCATGAAATAATTTATAGTAGAATACTAATGAAATAGGATGCTGGTTCAGCAGACAAATATATTTACGCCCAATGTGTGGTTTATTAAAATCTTTATTAAATATTTTAGTCCATTTTCTCTGCCTTTACAAGTTTAAAAAGTCTGTGAGTAATGGATTCTCTGATTGATAACTCAACATCTTGCCGTATCTTACAGTTAGCAATAAATTTTCATTATGTAGCTCTACCAAAATGAAGAGTGTGATAAATCAGCCCAGCTATGTCCTGACCTTAACACAGTTCCCGATACTATTCTCTAGTGAATTACTTCTCTTTCCCAAAAGGGGACACACCACCATAATTCCAGCTCATTGTGAGCTCTGGTTCGTTTTTTGAAGTTTTATTACAATGTGCCATGAGCATTCATGAAATGTGGCATGAGAGGCTCGCCTTAAAAGCACTATTGTGGTCAATCACACAGAGGGATAGCTACATACAACTCTAAAGCAATGTCACATGTGCCTTGCCCACTGGCTACAGGGTGGGCTGGGGGCAATTTAACTGGCCATCTTTCCATATAATTGTCATTCATTCAGAAAACTACCAAAGTTGGGACCCCTGGGTGGCTGAGTCAGCTGAGTGTCCGGGTCTTGATTTTGGCTCAAGTCATGATCTCAGGGTCCTGAAATGGTGCCCTGTGTTGGGTTCCGCACTCAGCAAGGACTCTGCTCCTGATTCTCTCTCTCCCTCTGACCCTACCCCCACTTTCTCTTCCTCTCTAAAAAAACAAACAAACCACCGTCCTCCAAAATACGAGAGCCTACTCCATACTCAGTTCTAACTGGATGCTGGTCTACAAAATCCCTGATCTCAGGGTGAAGGCACAGAAAATAAGAGATTACAAAAAAAAAAAAAAAAGAAAAGAAAAGAAAAAAGAGATTACAGTAATATGTGTTCCTTATTAATTATTTATCAAGAACCTTCTATATGCCAGATGCTCTGTTAGGCACTACGGATACAACAGCAAGCTAAACAGACAGAAATATTTTCCTGTGCTATAATGTTCACAGAATGCCATAGAGGCCCAGATAAAGAAGATCTAAATAGACTGAGAGACCAGGAGGTAATACATCAGCAAAGTTTGGAAAGACAAAGAACAAAGATGCTAGATAAGGAAGGCATTCTAGGCACAACATTGGAAGTGTGAAGCCGCAGGATACCTTTGGGGGAATTACTGGTAGGTTGATCGATACTGCTTTATCTGAAAACTGTAGAATGGCGTTGAAAGATGTAAAGCAAAGAGAGTGTTATGACTGTATTTGCATTTTTTAAAATATTTTATTTATTTATTTGAGAGAGAGAGAGAGTGCATGAGCGGGGTGGGGGTGGGGCAGGGGCAGAGGAAGAGGGAGAAGCAGGCTCCCTGCTGAGCTCAATTCTAGGACCCTGGGATCATGACCTGAGCTGAAGGCAGATGCTTAACCCACTGACCCATCCAGGCCAGGCACCCCCCTCCCAACCCCACCACCATATTTGCATTTTAGAATGCTCACTCCAGGGACGCCTGGGTGGCTCAGTTGGTTAAGCAGCTGCCTTCAGCTCAGGTCATGATCCCAGCATCCTGAGATCGAGTCCCACATCGGGCTCCTTGCTCAGCAGGGAGCCTGCTTCTCCCTCAGCCTCTGCCTGACATTCTGTCTGCCTGTGCTCGCTCTCTCTCCCTCTCTCTCTGAAGAATAAATAAAAATCTTAAAAAAAAAAAAAAACAAAACCTTAGAATGCTCACTCCACTTGCAGTACAGACAATGGACTGTGGAGAGGACCGGAGACTAACTAAGCAGGTATTGTTATAATCCTGATCACAAAGTAAGTATGGAATAGATAAGGTTTATACTTTATTATAGAACTTTGCAACTGATTAGGATAGGAAAAGACTGAATGAGAGGGGGCTAGGAGACTTCCACATTTCTAGCTACAAAGGAAACTACTTGAGTCATTGGTTCTAATGAAAACTTCATCGACCAAATATTGAAGAGCTTTTACGGTGCTTTCAAAGACCCAAGATTAGGAAACCTTCCCAGCCACTCTGGACCCAGCACTTGTCTCTGAGGAAAAGAAGGTTAGTAATTCCTGAGCTAAGTAATTGTTAGCTTTCAAGAGGACTTTGAAGACTAAGAGTGAACAGTTTATCAATACGGGTTAAAGAGCTAGCTATTATCTTCATTTTGGTGACATAACCTGCAGAAGGAATTGAAAAATAAAGCTGCCTTATGACAGCTGCAATTCTACTAAGTCTTGTACATTAGAAAAAACTACTTGGAGTCACTAATATAATTGAAACTATACAGCTCTTCTGACTATGTTTTCAAATAGAGTGTCTGAAAGAAACAGCTCTAAGTTGTGACCAATGCCTTATTGCACTTTTATTGTTATTAAATACAAAATTTCGTCTTCTCCCAAATGGGGAACATTTTAAAACAAATTTGTTGTGTATATATTATTACTTGCTAATTCATGGTCATCATTTCTCTCATGGACTCACAATAGCTTGCAATTGTGTGTCACCACCAATGCCCTCCATTTCACCGTGGTCTATCCCAGTTTAAAAGAAGTGAACACAGGGGCATCTGGGTGGCTCAGCTGGATGAGTGTCCGACTCATGATTTTGGCTCAGGTCATGATCTCAGGGTTCTGGGATCTAGCCCCACATTATCACATCATCAGAGTCCCTGCTTAGGAGGAAGTCTTCTTGAGGATTCACTCTACATCTCCCCACCGCGCCCAGAGAGGGGGGGAAGTGGTGAACACAAATTGATCAAACTGAACACAAATATAATATCGTCTTTGCCTAACATATTTTGAATGGTAACTACTAATTATAGAATGAAGTTCAAACTCCACAGCATATCAATAAGGGGCTTAATGATTTGGACCCACCACTTCTTGCCAGTTGACAGTTACCCCTCTACACTTACCAAATTTCTTATAAACTCTTGCCACATGCAATTGTCTCAACCTGGAACACCCCTCTTGTAGCTCAACTGGAAAACTGCCACTAGGCTTCTAGAGAGTTCATGTATTGTGTCCCACCTTCCCCAGAAAAATTTCAAGCTGTTCCTTGGTCTCTGCCTTTAAAACACCATGTTCATCCAAGCATTAGCTTTTACCAGCAGTTTTAAAATTTTGTCTGTAAATGTGACTATGAGCTCCTGAAGCTAGAATTTTGTTTTATGTTTGTATTTCCATTTTCTAACAGAGCATCAGCTTGAATTCAAGAGCGTATGAATGGATACCTCTCTGAAGTGGTTCCAACTGTTCCGCAGGCAACTGATTAGTTCCCTTCCTCCATTCTCCATTATTACTTTCTATATATTTCCAGACTAGTATTTATTACTTTATATGTCCATCTTCCCAGTATAGTCTTTCCTAGTTCCTGTAGTTTTTCTATCTAGCATATAATATGCCCTCAATAAACAAGGAAATGAAAAACTCGAAAGCATTCTTCTCAGACTTGGGGTGGCACTCTATTTAATACGTTTAATGCTAAATTCTTGATTCAAAAAGACCTGGACCTTGTTTTTTTAATGATATGAAAAGACTGGAAAGATCGATCAAAACCAGCCAAATCAAATTCAACATAAAGAGGTATACCGCTCCCAATTTCACATTAGGTTTTTATTTCCATTGGAGGGAGAACTGAATCAACAGCATGACGTGACTGGAAATAAAACACAGAAACCCACTGTTAAACAAATTAATAAAGCACGGCAAGCCAGCTCAGCCCTGTCATACTATGAACTCTTCAGACATATCTTGGATGTTGTATAATTTATGGGGCACATTAATGAAATAGGAAAATTCTGGAAGTGGGTAAATGGGCTCTTAAGTGGCCTGAAAACTACAAAAATGAGGAATAGTTGGAAAAATAGAAATGCCAGGCTTGGGAAAAAGAAGCAGGTAAAGCAGGGTAAACAATGGAGTGTTAGGTCAAGGGATGCAGATCCCACCCAGTTCAACTGAGTTTTGATTCTTAGTACTTGTACATCTTCCTCACTTTACAAATGAGGAAACTTGAGGTTGAGAGGTTAATGGATTTCCTGAGGTCAGTCAGCTAACAGAGCTTGGACTTGACTCTGTCCACTATACCAAGCTGCTGGAAGAGTCTGACTTTCTTTCTTTATTTTTAAAGACTTATTTATTTATTTTTTATTTTAGAGGTGGGGCAGAGGGAGAGGGAGACTTAAGCACACTCCATGCTGAGCATTGAGCCCAAGGCAGGGTTTGATCTCAGGGCATTGAGATAAGGACCTGAGGTGAAACCAAGAGTCAAAACTTAACTGACGGTACCACCCAGGCACCCAGAGTTGGGCTTCTTTAAAATGATTGTCCTTAGAGCATTTTACTCTTTTTTAAACCCCAGTTGTACTGCCAAGTGCATTTTCAGTACCTTGTAGATCCCAACTCGTCATGAGCCCTCTTCATCAAAGGAAACATTTGGGAAGAAAACTCTCAGCACAGTTGGAGAGGATAGTCTTGTATTAGGTTGGATTTCAGATTTGAAAACCTTCTGGGTTACTTCATGTACTAAGATTTCAGAATCCTATGATAATTCATAATTATTTGAATTAATGCATAACTACTTTGTAATCATGCAGTGTAGTTTTGGCTCTGGCATCAGACTGACTTTGAATTTCTGCTCTGCCACTTGCCGGCTGAGAAGACTTGGGCATGTTATTTAACTTCTCCTGTCCTAAGCATCCTCATTTGCTAAATGGAGATAATAATACATAACACATAAAGTTATTGTGAGGGCAAAGAGCTAGAAAATAGAATTCAACAAACATGAGTCTAGCTGTGTGTATGGGAGTGGAGGAGATTGTCAAAGGAAAGGGTATATGGTAGGAAGAAGTGTAAGGACAGAACCACGAAGAACACTAACATTTAGCTGGTGTGCTGGGCTAAATAGTATTCCCCCAAAATTCTTGTCAACTGGAAACGTTATTTGGAATTTGGGTCTTTGCAAATATTACCAAGTTAAATTCGGTTAGGATTAAGGTCCTAATCCTATGACTGGTATTCCTGTAAGAGAGAAATTGAATACAGAGAGATGCACAGAATGAAAATGATATGAAAACATGGGAAAGAGACTGTTAACATCCAGATACAGAAATGTGGGGAAGAGGCCAGATGACCTCAGAAACAGAGATTGCTGTGATACATCTATGAACCAAGGAACACCAAGGGCTGTGGGCAACCACCAGAAGCTAGTAAGAGGCAAGGAAGGATCCTCTCCAAGAGCTTCCAAAGACAGCATGACCTTCCCAACATCTTAATCTAGGACTTCCAGAGTCCAGAACTGTGAGAATAAATTTCTCCTCTTAAGCCACCCAGTTTATAGTACTGTTATGGCATCCCTAGGCAACTAAGACAGTTGGTGAACAGTCATGGAAAACATAGGATGGGTGATAACACTTCCTAGTTTCAAAATTGTTTCATAATATAATCTCAATTGATCCTCACAAATACCTTGTGAAGAAGCAGTGAAGTTGACAGAAAAGAAGATGGTTAAGCAGAAGTACTAGAAACTTGACAGAAGGTGGCAGAAGAAACAGAATTGGAACCTGAGGGAAGGGTCCGATTCATTCTAGCCCTGTTAAGCAAAACGCTTCATCCTTTTTCACTCTTTTTGAAGCTCCGTTCCTTATCACAATTCCAACTTCATCCTCTTATTTCAGGCAATTTGCTTTCAGGAAGATCACTGATCAGTAAATTCTAGTGATTACATTGTCTAACCTCTTGCATTGTACAGCCTTAACTCTTACTACGATAAGACTTTATCCACCTAAGTAATGAACACATAGTGCGGATGAACAGATCACTCCTCTTCCTATAGTTTTCCAGACAAGGCAGCAACTAACCCCACTAACTCCCATTTACATGGGCAACTTCAGCAGAAGAAAAGTAAAGCAGTGAAATGATAAACTTGTAAACAGTCCATGTTACATAATTCCGATTGTGTGCCCATACTGGCACGGAAAGATTTACTTTTCTCGGATTACACAGGTCCTCGGTTTTAGAGTCAACAGAAACCCCTGGTTCCATGTTCCCTCCTTAAAACACCCTCTCTGTTCCTCCATAGATAGAAAAGATTCGTAGTAGACACCACTTTCAGTGCTTTCTTTTGGATTAAAATTAAAACTTTCAGCGAAATGGACGCCAAAAATAAGTTACTTAATCTCTCCGAGCTTCAGTTTGTACAGGTAAGAAACTAATACTTATTATCAGTATTTCCTGTGAAGCATAAACGATAGGCAAAACACCTGGCACAAAAAATTTCGCTCCAAAACTACACACAACAGTCTTCACAGCTCTCTGTGAAGCCTCCGCCCCCGGCGCTTTGTGGGGGCGTGGCCAGGGGAAGGACCCGGTTAGCTCCGCCCCACTCGGGGCGTCCGGCGCGCCTGATCGCTTCCGCCCTTTATTTCTCCGCACCCTAATCAACGGCCGCCTGTGTCTCTTCTTCATTAGTACCGGAGACGGGAACTCCTGCGAGGATTTTCCTCCCACGTGGAGAGAGGCAGAGCCTGGGACAGCCCGGGCCCGGCACGCCCGGGCCACTCGAGGTCCCCGCCTTCGCCACGCCCGAGAGCTGACCTCCCGTCCCCGCCCCTCCAAGAGCAGAAACTTGTGGGGGCCGCGTCCGAGCGCCCCTTTTTACCGTGGTCTTCACTACCATGCCGCTGTATGAAGGCCTCGGGAGCGGCGGGGAGAAAACGGCAGTCGTGATAGACCTGGGAGAGGCTTTTACCAAGTGAGTGGCGACGGCGATGACTGCGGTCGTCCTGAGGGGGCCGGGGGGGGGGGTGGTCGAGGCCCGGCCCGGGTTCTCTTCCCAGGCTCGCGGGGCAGGTTGTCACATCTCCACAGTTTTTCCTCCAGCACCTCCGCAAATTACGGCTTTTATTTATTTTCAACGTGGGCTATGCGAATCCCGGGGATACGGCTCTGATTCGTGGAGAGGCCCAAGAGGCTTCGGGAGAATGGTTTTCAACGTCGCCCCAGATCGAACGGACCCTTTGCTGTCATCCATGCAGGGGATGACAGCGATGGCTTAGACCCCTATCCTGGGCTTTGTTTGCTTAGGAAGGTAGCAGCCGAACTGTAACGTAAACATTTATTAAATGGGACGTCTGTTGGTACGAGAAATTCAGATGTAAGGCCATTGCTCCCCAAGAGTAGGAAGTCCATTTAGACGGAACACATGAACAAAGAGGTGCAGCCCTGTAGGTAAGACTCGAGATCCTTTGGTGCCCCCGGCCCCGAATTCTTAGATTAGGAAATTTGACATGTTTTAAAAGGCAACTTGTAAACACTAGAGTAGCTTTTTTCAATCTTTTCGATGGCATAGATCCCTTTGACGACCGAAAGAAAGCCACAGATAACACAAACCTTAAAATAATTTGCACACAGTTTCAGAGGTTGGCGGACGATCACAGTGGTCCTTGGACTTCAGGTTGTGAACCCTTGTACTGGGCTTAAGAGCAAAGTAACTTGCAGAATTGCAAGTTATTTGAAATAGATACAGATATTTGAAATAGAAACATCTGAAAAAATTATAGGTATCTGAATATTACCTAGTATATAATAAGGTATTTGATAATTATTTGTTGAATAAGTTGTCAAAGCTGCCATATTTAAGTATTGGGCCTCAGGTGTTCCAGAATTGGATTGATCAAAGTCTCATTAGTCCTTAACATTCTCTGACTGTTCTGTGTAAGATCCTCCGTATTTATGTTTTCTTATTTTAGATGCTTATTTTAATAGCATAATAAATACTTTGAGACTGACACCTAGAGATAAATACTCTAGTTATGAAGAAATGAGAAGCAGAAAGTTACCATACAGGAAAATGATTATTGACAAATCAAAAGGAGGGTGAGAATATGAACTTATGAAGTAAAAGAAAGAAATTGATGGCAACCATTGGGTTGCGTCTGGGAAATTTGAGGAGCATTGGTGCAAGTAAACACTGAGATGTGACTAGAGCTATTTGGACGTAGGAGAGCAGTACTGGAAACTAGGCAGGACAAAAAGAGATCATGTGAAGGCTAAACTTACATGATCATTTTTAGCAGCATTTTTAGGAGTATTGTTTTACTAATATGAAACATGTGCAAATACCTAAATACTCAGGTGAATTATTTCTTTAAAGATAAAATATGCAGTTTTTAAAATAACAATGAAGGGGCACCTGGGTGGCTCAGTGGGTTAAAGCCTCTGCCTTCAGCTCAGGTCATGATCTCAGGTCCTGGGATCGAGTCCTACATCGGGTTCCCTACTGAGCAGGGAGCCTGCTTCCTCCTCTCTCTCTCTGCCTGCCTCTCTGCCTACTTGTGATCTCTGTCTGTCAAATAAATAAAATCTTAAAAAAAAATAAAATAACAATAAAGACTATAATAATATGGGCAGAAGCTTATTGTATGAAGTTCATGATGTATAGACAGTGTGATTATGTCAGATATGCAGAGTGTAAAAAACTAGACCAAAAGGAAACCCATAAACATGGAAATTAATATTAGAGTGATGGAGTTATGAGTTACTCATGAATTATATAAATGAAGTCATATAATGTAGTCAAATAATCCAGGGTTGTAGAGATGTGTTGCCCAAAATTCAGGTATAATTTAAAACTGGGGGACTCCTGGGTGTCTCAGTTGGGAAAGTGTCTGCCTTTGGTTCAGATCAGGATTGAGTCTTGCATCGGGCTCCTTGCTCAACAGGTAGCCAGCCTACTTCTCCCTCTGCTTGCTGTTTCCCTACTTTTGTGCACATGCTCTCTCTCTTTCTCTGACAAATTAATAAGTAAAATCTTAAGAAAAAAAAAAACTGAAAAAAAGTACATGCTGATCTGGTTTAATATGCTGGTTTATTTCAGTATCACTAATTTGAAACAATTCTTTTAGCTGTGATACACAGTTATGAATAAAGATGGCTTTAATTTTTTTCTGTTTCTTTGTCCCTTTGAATACGTCAGAGATGTTGGTTTTGTGACCACGGCTTTGAAACAAATGCAGAAAAACTTGTATCTATGACAAATACATAGAAAGAATGTTATAATAACTTGAATGTTTCAATTTTCTATTTATTTGTAGGTGTGGTTTTGCTGGAGAAACTGGTCCAAGATGCATAATTCCTAGTGTGATTAAAAAAGCTGGCCTACCTAAGGTAATTAAAGATTAAATAACAATTTAGCAAATAAAATGCTATACTATAAAATATTTTTTAATGTGACTTCAAGTAAGATTGATTAAAGCAGCTAATGTGACAGATCAGGAATTGTAGAATAGTAGAAAGAATAATTTTGCATGCCATAAAATTCACGTGTTAGGGACGCCTGGGTGGCTCAGTTGGTTGGACGACTGCCTTCGGCTCAGGTCATGATCCTGGAGTCCCGGGATCGAATCCCGCATCGGGCTCCCAGCTCCGTGGGGAGTCTGCTTCTCCCTCTGACCTTCTCCTCGCTCATGCTCTCTCTTACTGTCTCTCTCTCAAATAAATAAATAAACAAATCTTTAAAAAAAAAATCATGTGTTAAAATAAAATACAGGGACGCCTGGGTGGCTCAGTTGGTTAAGCAGCTGCCTTCGGCTCAGGTCGTGATCCCAGCGTCCTGGGATCGAGTCCCACATCGGGCTTCTTGCTCAGCAGAGAGCCTGCTTCTCCCTCTGCCTCTGCCTGCCATTCTGTCTGCCTGTGCTCGCTCTCTCCCCCTCTCTCTTTCTGATAAATAAATAAAATCTTAAAAAAATAAAAAATAAAAAAAAATAAAATACAGATGCTTCTGCCATAACTTAATATTTGTAGTCCTAAAAAACCTCCCTTCAGTCACAAATAGAAGTAGGCTTATGGTGGAGCAAACCATATAAAACCCGTGTAATTTTGTAATTATAGCACTAACAAAAGCAGTAACTGATCCTTCAGGAAAAAACTGGAATAGCTTTGGTTTGCAACTGAGAGTGGCTGGAGGCTCTCTTCGTGATAATAAAAGTAAAATGGAGTAATAGATTGAAAATGTTGGTCTGTGGGTGCTGAGCCAGTGCAGGTGGAGGTGAGTTCTGAGCCAGTGGGGCTGTTGTTAGGTGGAACCAAGAGGAAATGCAGCCCAATAAATAGTCATGAAAGGGTCTGCTTTAGGAAGGGAGCCCCTGCTACAGAAGACCATTCAAGCGTTTGAAGATTTTATTTAATTATTTGAGAGAGTGAGAGAGCACGCGCGTGCCTATGCACCAGCAGGGAGAGAAGCAGAGGGAAGGGAAGGAGAAGCAGCCTCCCCACTGAGCATGCAGCCCTGTGTGGGGGACCCTGGGATCATGACTTGAGCCAAAGGCAGACACTTAGTGGACTGAGCCACTGAGGTACCTGCCCCTCATTTAAGTTTTTGAAAAATAGATCTGAAAGGATGCCTACCTGTGTGGCCACTGAGTTGATGACTTTATTTTTCTTGATGAAAGGTATAACTCTGCTATCATTTCAGCTCCTCTTGTCTCACATGAACTAATACAGATTTCACATTATGTAGATATTATCCCCTTATTTGCAATGGAAATGTGATACTTGATTTTATAAAAGTGCATATTGTAGCAGAGTAGATTAGTATACATCAGTTCATACTTGGTATTGGGATGCATCTTTAAGAGCAAATGAAATATGTTGATTGACAAATCTTTTTAATTATGCCTGATAAGGGAATCATTTTATTGATTTCAAAATTTTCCAGTAGCACCTGGCTGGCACAGTTGGAAGAGCATGCAACTCTTGATCTCAGGGTCATGAGTTTAAGCCCCGCATTGGGTTTAGAGATAATTTAAATAAAATTTAAAAAAAAATTAAAATAGGGTGGGACGCCTGGGTAGCTCTGTCAGTTGAGTGGCTGACTCTTGATCTCAGCTCAGGTCTTGATTTTAGAGTCATGAGTTCAAGCCCCATGTTGGACTCCATGCTGGGCAGGGGGCCCACTTGAAGGAAGGAAGGAAGGAACGAACAAATGTCTTTTTGTCATAAAACATCTTGAGCTAATATAATATAGTTTCTCTATTCTTAACAAAATTGCATTATGTGCCAAAATAAATATCAACTTTTATTTACTTTCATAAATAAAATGTATTTCATTTCAATGAATAAATGAAATACAAAGATACAATTTTTTTCCTGCAAATCTTTAGATAAGCTAGAAATACAGTAGATAGTTGTGGTGTGGTATTCAAAAATGTGATGGAACTTCCTGTCTATTCACTTTTCATGTTCTTTAATCAAGGTTAATGTGATACTTGATAAATTTCTAGATAGATTCCTAACTGAACTTAGAACTTTAACATTCTCATTACCACTTTTCTTTTATTTCTTTTTTTTTTAAAGATTTTATTTATTTGACACAGAGAAATCACAAGTAGGCAGAGAGGCAGGCAGAGAGAGAGAGAGAGGAGGAAGCAAGCTCCCCGCGGAGCAGAGAGCCCGACATGGGGCTCAATCCCAGGACCCTGGGATCATGACCTGAGCCGAAGGCAGAGGCTTTAACCCACTGAGCCACCCAGGCGCCCCGTCATTACCACTTTTCTTAGTGCTTTCAGCTTTTATACTCATCTTGAAGAGAAAAATATATGTGAAGATTAATCTCTACAATCCGCCATATGTGGTTTGGAACCTTCTTTAAAATCATGAAATTGGCTTAGCTAATGATCTTTCCATTAGAAGAGTAACAAAGAGAGGTCTGCCAATGATGCATTAGAGTAATTACAGCGTTCTGAGCATCATATGTAAAGTTATTGTTCTGTATTGGTGTTGACTTAGCATTCATGATTGGGTAGTGTTTGTTTATACTGATTTTACCACATGTTTATGAGCATGTACTTGGTGCCTGGTACTGTCAGCTGAAGGAAGATATATCATAAGCAACCAGAAACACTTCTTGCGCCTTAAGAGTATGTAGTCTAATGGGAAGGTAGACATTTTACAAGTAATTAAGTAAAGTAATCTTATAAGAGGGTAAGTGTCATTGCTTTGGGAGTGACTTACAGGGACTAGACCAAGTCTGGAGTGTTTGAGGAAGCTTTTGATACTTTTTAATCTGTGATTTTGATCAGTCCTGCCAAAATGGTAAGTCCAGATGGAAGAAGAATGTAAATGAGCATAGTTCTCTACTTGTTGACCCATACTTTTATGCCTGCAAACCAAAAAGTTCTGTCATCTTAGCCAATTCTTAAAGGTTCCTAATTTAAGTGATTAATTTATATTTAATGTTTGCATTTATTCTCAATAAAAATTACTTTTTATTTATTACCAGAAAATGCAGTAGTATAGTAGATAATCATATTTTATTTCATTATACATTAATAAATAATTTTAATTTTTTATAGCCTATCAAAGTTGTTCAATATAATATCAATACAGAGGAATTGTATTCCTACCTAAAAGAATTCATCCACATACTATATTTCAGGTAAGATGCAGTTGTGTTTGTTTTTTTGTTTTTCTCCCAGCTTTTGTGATTACGTTTTCCTAATGCCGGTCATAGTAATCTTTGGTTGTGTTATATCGGATACAAAAAAAAGTGGACTTCTGCTGCATTTTCACTTGCTTATTTTCAACCTTTTCCAAAATGTATTTGAAGACTAATAATTGGCAAGCATGGGGAAATACTGAAAACAAATTAAATGTTCATTAATAATGGCAGTAGATAATTAAATTATTATATATCCATATAGTGAAACATTTTACAGCCATTAAAAAAGTTCTATATCATGTAGTAATGCAAAAGGTGTCTTATTGTATTGATAATTGAAAAAAGCAAGTTTCAGAACATCTATGGAATAAACACTTCTGTTAAAATACATTCATACACATGGACAGTAATGACATTATGCAAACTGCTATAAGTGATAGTTTCTGGGTAGTAGAAGTGTAAGGTATTTGTACTTTACAAGTTATAAACTTCTGTTACATTTGGAGTTTTTTGAGAATATATTACTTTCGTAGCCTAAAGAAAAAATCTTTTTAATGGCTCAAGTGTTCATCATACTAGGCTATAGCTTTTGTTTCCTGAGATAAATGAAGTAATAGATGTAAAGATCCTGACACAGTACGTGGCATGTAATAAGAGTTCAGGAATGTTACTTTACCCAGGTAATAAAATGAAGATGTCTTTTTGTCATAAAACATCTTGAGCTAATATAATATAGTTTCTCTATTCTTAACAAAATTGCATTATGTGCCAAAATAAATATCAACTTTTATTTACTTTCATAAATAAAAACTGTCACTTTCCAGGCATCTGTTGGTGAATCCTAGAGACCGCCGAGTTGTGGTTATCGAGTCGGTACTATGTCCTTCCCACTTCAGAGAGACACTCACTCGGGTTCTTTTCAAATATTTTGAGGTACCCGTTTTTTATGTTGTTTTTTATAAGTACTAAAGTTTAAACTAAAAGGTCCTCATTTGGGCCCCTGGGTGCTCAGTAGGTTAAGTGTCTTCCTTTGGCTTAAGTCATGATCCCCAGGGTTCTGGGATCCAGTCCCACATTGGACTCCCTGCTCAATGGAGAGTCTGCTTCTCTGTCTGTGTCTGTGTCCCTCCCCACTGCTCATGCTCGCTCACTCTCTCTTCCTGCCCCTACTCTCTGTCAAATAAATAAATAAATATTTTTGAGAAAGGTTAATTTATTTTAGTTTCCTTCATTATATATATTACACAGTGCATTTGAGAAACCAGATGAGAATAAACTCAAGCCATTTTATTTTATTATTTTTTTTTAAGATTTTTTTTTTTATGATTTTGTATATTTATTTATTTGTCAGAGAGAGAGAGAGAGAGAAAGCACAAGCAGGCAGAGGCAGAGAGAGAAGCAGGCTCCCTGCTGAGCAAGGAACCCCACATGGGACTCGATCCCAGGATCCTGGGATCATGACCTGAGCTGAAGGCAGCGGCTTAACCGACTGAGCCACCCAGGCGTCCCTTTTTATAAGATTTTATTTTTATTTATTTGACAGACAGAGATCACAAGTAGGCAGAGAGGAAAGCAGAGAGAGAGGAGGAAGCAGGCTCCCCGCTGAGCAGAGATCCCGATGTGGGGCTTGATCCCAGGACTCCGGGATCATGACCTGAGCCGAAGGCAGAGGCTTTAACCTTCTGAGCCACCCAGGCGCCCCTATTTTATTATTTTATAAAGATTTTCTTTATTTATTTGACAGATCTCAAGTAGTTGAGAGGAAGGCAGAAAGAAAGAGAGGAGGAAGCAGACTCCCCGATGAGCAGAGAGCCCAATTCGGAGCTTGATCCCAGGACCCTGGGACCATGACCTTAGTTGAAGGCAGAAGCTTTAACCCATTGAGCCACCCAGGCGCCCCAAACTCAAGCCATTTTAAATAAACCATTTGTTTTCTGTTTTTTGTTTCATGTGTAATCAGCATTTTATCCAATATGTAGATAACTGAAGATTTCTTACTGATATTTCTGTTATTTATTTATTTTAACATGGGTTTTTTTTAATGTTTGAGGACTTTTTAGAATTAAAAGGTATATTCTTTGCTATGGAATTTATGATGTGTTTTTTTTCCCCAGGACTTTCTAGTTTCCATTGTTTAGTTACACTGACTCTTCTAAATTCTTGAGTTCCTTCATTTTAGGCTTTATTTTTTTTAATTTATTTTACTTTATTTATTTTTAAAAATTTTATTTATTTATTTGAAAGAGAGAGAGAGGGCACGGGGAGGGAGAGTGTGAGCATGGGGAGGGGCAGAGGGACAAACCAACTCTCACAGAGTGTAGGGCTTGATCCCATGACCCTGAGATCATAACCTGAGCTGAAAGTCAGACAGTTAACGGACTGAGCCACCCAGGTGCTCACTCCATGCTTTTTTCAATGTCTTTGCATAGAACTGTCCCCTTCCCTGCCCTCTGACACAACCTTTAGTTAAGGGAAATAGGGACATTTTATTTTGGCATTTCGTTATGAGGATTTTCATATTTTGATTGAATATTTATCTGATATTTGAGGTATCACCAGATGTGGCAAATTCTTGCTGAAAAATGTCACACAGAGTTAAGGCTTTTTATAGCTCTTCAATTTAATTTTAACTGCTATATTATGTTTTAAAAATAGAGTTCATAGTGTAAATTTTACAAATAAAGATAATCAAGAATCTTTTTATTTTCATTTTTTTAAAAAGATTTTATTTATTTATTTGGCAAACAGAGATCACCAGTATTCAGAGAGGCAGGCAGAGGGGGAGGGAGAAGCAGGCTCCCTGCTGAGCAGAGAGCATGGGCCTTGATCTCAGGACCCTGGGATCATGACCTGAGCTGAAGGCAGAGGCTTTAACCCACTGAGCCACCCAGGTGCCCCTTAATTTTCATTTTGATGGCAAAGACATGTCTTTATTTTTTTTTTTTTAGCATCTTTGAATTCATATTTCTGTACCTCTTCTTTTAATTTTTCCCTCCAAAAGAGAGAGAATGGGGCACCTGGGTGGTTCAGTAGGATAAGCCATCTGTCTCCAGCTCAGGTCATGATCCCAGGGTCCTGGGATTGAGCCCTACACCAGGGTCTCTACTTGGTCGGAGGGAAGCCTGCTTCTCCATCTCCCTCTCCCTGCTGCTCCTCCTGCTTGTGCTCTCTCTCTCTTTCAAATAAATAAATAACATCGGAAACAAAAAAGAGAGAACAAAAATTAATAAAAATGTTTTCTAATTGTCATTTTGGAACAAAACAACTTAAGGGAATTTAAAGAGTGTTTTTATTGTATATTTCCATGATTGTGTAAATTTAGATAAATCAACAAACTAGTTCTTAGCACCATAAAATGGTTGAAAAGGTATCATAAATACAATGTTACTCTGAATTTTTTTCAAGTGTATTTGAAATATAAGGTAAACATCTTCAACTACTCAGACTTGTGGTTTTGTTGTTGTTATTGTTACTTGGCTTTATTGTTTTCTAGGTTCCATCTGTCCTGCTTGCTCCAAGTCATCTAATGGCTCTTCTGACGCTTGGGATAAACTCTGCCATGGTCCTGGATTGCGGATATAGGGAGAGCCTGGTGTTACCTGTATCTTTTTTTTTTTTTGTTAAGCAACTAATTTTTCAGTTTTTACTCTGCTTTAACATAATTAGGCTTATTATAAGCAGTTTTCATGGAATGTAACTATTTGTGATTACCATGTACAAATATGAATTTGCATGTGGAAAAAATTCACAGAATTGTGAGACTTAAATTTTATAGAAATTACCATTATGTCTTTTTAAAAAAAAAAAGGTTTTTTTTGTTTGTTTTTTCAGATTTTATTTATTTATTTGAGAGAGTGAGAGAGAGCATGAGAGAGGAGAAGGTCAGAGGGAGAAACGGACTCCCCGTGGAGCATCGAGCTCTCCGTGGAGCATCGAGCCGATGCTGGACTCGATCCTGGAACTCTGGGATCATGGCCTGAGCTGAAGGCAATTGCTCAACCAACTGAGCCACCCAGGTGCCCAAGAAATTAGCATTATGTCTTGATCCTAGTACATACTCCAGGGGTCACACCTCATGAATATCATGTTCAGTTTTTAAGAGGAACATTAGTTAATTAGGATGTGTCATGTTATTTCTAAGAAAAGATCAGAGTAATTGGAAAAACTGAAATGAGAAAATTAAGAAAAATTAAAACATGAAACCTGCCTTCAAATGGCTGAAGGGCTTGCTGTGGAAAAGTGAGTACATTTTTTTCTTCTTTCTATTTGCAGAAGCTAACATGGAGCCCATAGGGCATAGGGTTTATGATGTTGGTTTTGGAATCAAATACACATGTAAGTGTAAATCTTGGCTATGCTTCTTACTAGTTGTATAATATTAGTCGCGTAATCTCTTTGGGCCTCAGTTCTCTTATCTGTGGAATGGGAATTAAAATAATTCCACCTTGGGCACCTGGGTGGCTCAGTGGGTTAAGCCTCTGCCTTCTGCTCAGGTCATGATCTCAGGGTCCTGGGATAGAGCCCCGCATCGGGCTCTCAGGGAGCCTGCTTCCCCCTCTCTCTCTGCCTGCCTCTCTGCCTACTTATGATCTCTCTCTCTGTCAAATAAATAAAATCTTAAAAAAAGAAAAAAAATTCCACCTCACAGAGAGGCCTTTAGTGACTTGAGTGAGACAATGTATGTAAAGTATTTAGCATATGACCTGGCATGTGATAACTTGCTCAATGGTGCTCTAGTTTTTATAACATTCACCACTGGAAGAACTTTCTACTAATGCAAGCTGTCCCAAGATGGAATTAGAGATTATACAGTGGTGCATTCCTTGTCATTAGAAGCATGTAAGCCAAAATGTTAACAGTGACATTGCTCCATTGAAAAGGACATTGTGGGGTGCCTGGGTGGCTCAGTGGGTTAAAGCCTCTGCCTTCGGCTCAGGTCATGATTCCAGGGTCCTGGGATCGAGTCCCACATCGGGCTCTCTGCTCAGTGGGGGGCCTGCTTCTTCCTCTTTCTCTCTCTGCCTGCCTCTCTGTCTACTTGTGATCTCTGTCTGTCAAATAAAAAAAAAATTTAAAAACTTTAAAAGAAAAGGACATTGAAGTACATAAATATACTCTTGGGCAGTTTAGAGATCTACATATGTATTTATTAGAAGAAGTACTTGGGGGAGTGAAGTCAAAAATTAGTAGCTCCTAAAGAACTAATATAGGTAAATAGTTTTTCAAAGATAGAGTATTTTGCGTTTGAATTTCCTCACAGCCATCAGCTGAGCATCCGACTCTTGGTTTCAGCTCAGGCTATCATCTCAGGGTTGTGAGATCCAGCTCCACCTTGGGCTCTGAGTTCAGAGGACGCCTAAAACTCTCTCTCCCTCTGCTCCTCCACACTTCAAATAAATAAACAAATCTTTAAAAAAATATATCTTGTAACAATCCTGCAACATAGGTGTTATTTTCCTTGTTATATAATGAGAAGATCGAAAGTTGGGGTAAATGGTGACCCAGGGTCATATAAGCATATAGCCAAGATGTATAACCCATGTTTTTTTCCCAAAGCCAATGTTCTTACCAATATACTCTTTTATAAATATTGTACTTATAGACATCAGCAAGAACAATATGGAAAATAAGGTAGCAAATCCACAGTATAGTATTGTCCACTAGCCTTTCAGCTCTGTTTAATAGTAATACAAGAAGAGACATGTAATTTAAAATTTTCCTAAGAGCTATGTTCTTAAAAGTGCAAGTGAAAGATGAAGTTACTGTATTTTATTTAATGCAGTATATTCAAAATATTATCATTTCAACTATATAAAAATTATAGTAAGATATTTTATGGATTTTTATATGTGTGTCTTCTAAATTTGGTATCAAGCTTGTTCTTACAGCACATCTCAATTCAGACTGGCCACATTTCACATTTCAAGTGCTCAGTAGCCACATATGGCCAGTAGTTACTTTATGAGACACCCTTGTTCTAACAATGAATTGTGTGTGTGTGTGTGTGTGTGAGTGAGTTTAACCTGTGTGTGTGTGTGTGTGTGTGTGAGTTTAACCTTCTTTGAAGAAGAATATGAAAAAAGACTGATTCTTCTGTTACTCTCTTAAAAATATGAAGAATTTGTTATCAAAGCTGACTTAATACTGCAGAAGGTGAGGAAAGTATCAAGGGAGCCATGTTTTATCTCCTCAAATAGTTATATCCTTGACTACCCTACAGATATATGAAGGAATCCCAGTACTAAATTGTTGGGGAGCACTCCCCCTAGGAGGAAAAGCTCTTCACAAGTAAGTGTCTTGGAATTTAGCACATTGCTCTACCTGCACCACAAAAACATGTTAATTTTTTTTTACAGTGATCAATAGAACGTAATCTGGACATTTAATGTTATTTAATCCATTCTCTATTAGCCTTGGATGTATTCATCTTTTAAGGATAAAACCACTTTTTAAAAAGCATTATAATGTATTATGTAGTAAAAGTATTAAATAAGAGAAGGATATCAAGGGCAATATTTTAATTCCAGTAATTTTTTTTTTTTTTTAATTTCAGGGAGTTGGAAACTCAACTACTGGAGCAATGTACTGTTGACACAGGTGCTGCTAAAGAACAGAGCCTTCCCTCTGTGATGGGTAAAACTATTTTAAACTGTTTAAGAGTGGTTTACATTCCCTTGTCATCCTTCAATGCATTTGTTTTTTACCCCGTTATATAGTTACTCTCTTTTCCCTCACGTCACTGATGTCATTGCTCCAATTATAATGTCATTATTGACCTCTGAATTCCCAAATCCAGTCGTTTAATTTTGGTCATCCTTTATAGAACTTTTGACATTGCAGATTATCATATACTTTTGACACAATCTCTTCTTGACTTTCAGGACTCTCTTCCTTTTGTGATGTTCTTGTTTTCTCTTCTGATAATCCCATAGGCATCTGTTTTTTATATTTTCTTCCCCCTGGCTTTTTAAAAGTGTTCTCATCTATTATAACTTTCAGCTATATCAGTATGCAGTTGATTTTCAAATGTATCATTGGGCCTGACCCTTCTGATCTTGATATTCATATTTCCAACTGATTATTAGATGTAAACTAAGCATATTTAGGTATCTCACATTTAAGACCTTCAAAAAGTGAATGCATTATCTCTTTCTCCAAATACATTTCAACAAATTGTTCTCAGATAAAGATACCTTCCTTATCTCCCATTTTATTTTATTTTATTTTATTAAAGATTTTATTTATTTATTTGTCAGAAAGAGAGAGAGAGAAAGCACACAAGCAGGCAGAGAGGCAGGCAGAGGCGGAGAGAGGCAGGTTCCCTGCTGAGCAAGGAGCCCTATGCCGGACTCGATCCCAAGACCCTGGAATCATGACCTGAGCCAAAGGCAGCGGCCCAAGCCACTGAGCCACCCAGGCGTCCCGCTTATCTCCCATTTTAGAAAAGGAGTTAAAAATCCTCAGTTCTCCCTCAAAAATCTCTTAAATTTCATCTCTTTTTCTCTGTTATCTATACTACTGAACATCTGAAAACAAAGACATAAACTAGACCCTTATTATTTCTTGCTTGGATTATTGTAGGAGACTCTGGACTGAGTCATTCTATTTCATACTGTTGCCAGAAATAACTTACACAATACAAGTCTGATTACACCACTCTTTAGCTTAAGGATTTTTGCTGGCTCAGCAGCTTAAAATCCAAATATTTGTTTGATATATATGTTTCTTCCCAATTTTTTTTTCTACCTCTTAGCCCTAAACTACTCATCTTAACCCTGTGTACCTCATTTTAGCTACAATAAATTTGATAATATCTTCTAGGCCTCCCACAACCCTGAGCCTTTATTTATTCTATTTCTTTACCTGGGATGTTGGGTTTTTGACCTCTATGTGACTCAGCTGGAATGTCATTTTATTACAAAGCCTTCCTCATTTCATCTGAGGAGAATACATTTCTCCCCTCTCTGTTAAGTCCTCCATAGTATTTATTTTAGCACATATGTCATATCCTCGTTTGTCTGTTAACTCACCTGTTTCCCTTCCTGGACTTTTGAGGATCCCTGTCTTACTTGATTTTCAATCAGTAGCACTTAGTATACTACCTAGGCACTGAATAAATGTTGGAAAGAGAATGGCAGGTTTTTAGGACATTTATCCTTGTGTGTATTGTTTTCATGTTTTTCTTTTGGTAGTTAAGATAATAACATTCTCTATTCTGTAGATTATAATTTTCCTTTTCCAGATAAACTTTGATACTCTTTTATTTTATTTATTTATTTATTAGATTTTATTTACTTATTTGATAGACAGATATCACAAGTAGGCAGAGAGAGGGTTGGGTAGCAGGCTCCTTGCTGAGCAGAGAGCCCAGTGACCCTCCATCCCAAGACCCTGGGATCGTGACCTGAGCCAAAGGCAGAGTCTTTAACCCACTGAGCCACCCAGGCACCCCTACCTTTGTTACACTTTTAGTATATCATGAAAACAGTTGATTTATTAAAAAAATGTATCCAAAGATAATGGGTTTGTATAGCATCCCAAGATATTTTTAAGAAAGGTCTTCTTTAAAACTGATTATAACATTTCCTTTTAATCATGAAAACACCCTTTTTTTAACCAACCACTGTGGATTCTGACTGTAATCTTTCCCTCACATAATCTCCCAAATCTGAGTCTGTGATAGCCCTATAGTCCTACTAATTGTGGAATTAAACCATATCATTATTTGCTGAATGACATGCTTAGGAGGATCAGAAACTCAAATACATTTAAAACATCTTTTCTCAGGGCACCTGGATGGCTCAGTGGGTTAAGCCTCTGCCTTCCGCTCAGGTCATAATCTCGGGGTCCTGGAATCAAGGCCATTGGGCTCTCTGCTTCACAGGGAGCCTGCTTCCATCTCTCTCTGCTGCTCTGCCTGCTTGTATGCTCGCTCTCTCTCTGTCAAGTAAAAAATTTTAAAAAATAAAATAAAACAAAATATCTCTTCTCAAGGTCCTTAACAAGGCTTACGGGGGTCACCTGGGTAGCTCAGTTGATTAAACAGCTGCCTTTGGCTCAAGTTGTGATCCCAGGATCCTGGGATCGAGCCTCCCATTGGGCTTCCTGTTCGGCAGAGACCCTGCTTCTCTCTCTCTCCCTCTGCCTGCCACTCTGCTTACTTGTGCTGTCTCTCTGTCAAATAAATTAATCTTTAAAAAAAAAAGATTACATACAAATTTTATGTCTACTTGGATATGCTTAAATGAACTTTGAGCTTTTTTTCATTTAATATTTGGAATCATTTCAAATCAATGTCCTTAGGTTAGCCTTTATAAGTTACTTAAAGGCTAACCTAAGGACATTGATTTGAAAAGTGTACAGTTTAAAAATAAATGATATATAAAAATATTAGCCTTCTAAATTAATTGAAATTTAGATATGATTTTTCAGAGCCAGAGATAATACCTCCTTTCTATTCCTTATTTGAGAAGTTTAAATAATTATTATTCACTAAGATTAAGGAACCTCTTCCCAAAGCAGCATCTACCCCCAGCTAAAATATTTATTTTCAAGCCTACTTTACATGTTGCCTAAAGAAAAGTTTTTCATATTATCAAATTTCTTTGTTACATGTTGGAATTCATCTGAATATTCCTAAAGAATATATAGCAGTTACAAAATGTTACAGTTTTTAGCACTTATTCTTAAATTATAGGTTTCGTATAATCTAGTTACATTTCTGTCTTTGTAGCCAAATTAAGATTTTTTTTGAAATCTCTATCCTTTTGTGAGGTGAAGAAGGACTATTTCCTTACACCACACACAAAAATAGACTCAAAATGGATTAAGAAGTCTTCAAACTTTTTGATCACACCCTGGCCCCATCAGTAAGAATTTTGAATCATGTACCTTCTCTGCTGAGCAGAGAGCCTGCCTCCCCCACTCTCTCTCTGCCTGCCTCTCTGCTTACTTGTGATCACTCTCTTTCTGTCAAATAAATAAAATCTTTTTTTAAAAAAAGCAATGTGATTAAAAATTATTTATTATTTTTTAAAGGTTAAGACTTAACATTTTGAAGGTGTGGCTTTTAAGTTTAATATATATTAATACTTTGTCTCAGTGGCTGTCATAACTTAAAGATACAGCTAACAAGATATGTAGGTTCAGATGGAAAAAGTGCATGAGTACGCTTATGAAATCATGATTCCATTTTCAGCTATAAATTTCTGTCTAACTTGATGTAAATAACCTGTAATTATAAATCAGAATATCTTTATATATTTAACAGTGAGTTAAAAAGAGTTTAGAAGGTCTTAAATTTAGTTTAGAAAATGTTTCTTAGTCTGACTTGGGTAACTAGATTTTTAACAACAGAATTACATAACAATGATAATATATCCAAATGTCCACCTTTGAAAGGTTCCCAGTATTGTATAGATTTCCTTGAATAGGTACATTCTCCTTTTTTAATTTTTATTTTTCTCTGGATTTTTATTTAAATTCTAGTTAATTAACTTATAGTATAGTACTGGTTTCAGGAGTAGAATTTAGTGATCCATCAGTAGAATTTAGTGATGCATCACTTAGTACAATACCCAGGGCTCATCATAACAAACCCCCTTCTTAATACCCATCACCCATACCCACCTCCCCTCTGTCAATCCTGAGTTTGTTCTATATCGTTAAGAGTCTCTTATGGTTTGCTTCCTCTCTCTTTCTTTTTTTTTCCTTCCCACATGTTCATCTGTTTTGTTTCCTGAATTCTACATATAAGTAAAATCTTACGTTATTTGTCTTTCTCTGACTTATTTCACTTAACATATACACTCTAGATCCATCCATGTCATTGCAAATGGCAAGAGTTCATTTCTTCTTCTTCTTCTTCTTCTTTTTTAAAGATCTTACTTATTTAACAGTCAGAGAGATCACAAGTAGGCAGAGAGGCAGGCAGAGAGCGGGGGGTGGGGTGGGAAGCAGGCTCCCCGCTGAGCAGAGAAACCGATGTGGGGCTTGATCCCAGGACCCTGAGATCATGACCTGAGCCGAAGGCAGAGGCTCAACCTCCTGAGCCACCCAGGCGCCCCAAGAGTTCATTTCTTCTTGATGGCTGAGTAATATTCCTGTGTGTGTGTGTGTGTGTGTGTATGTGTGTGTGTGTATTAACTTTGAATGATGAAGTTTCTTCCCTAGAAACAAAGTTAATTTTCTGCTTAGTTTTTAAAAAGTTAAAGTTATAGGACTTATATTTTTAAAAAATTTTGCAGAAATGGAAAGTGGTAATGTGAGTTCAATTTAACAGATTATTTCTGCTTATTATTAAACTTCTATAGTTCTAAAAATATAAAATTTCTGTTTCAGGTTCAATTCCAGAAGGTGTCTTAGAGGACATTAAAGGTAAACTAAATTCCCATTTATGTCCTGTTTGTCCTTAAGTATTAGTTTAGAGGGCATATGTTTCTAAGTACTTACAGAGCTACAATATATGTTAAATACATAATTTAGTATCCTAAAAATATTTAATATGTACGATATGCTGTGGAATAATGTAAATGAAATTTTCATTTTTCTTTAGGTTTATGGAAGCTTTTGGCATTATTTATGATGTCTTATTGAAGAAACCTCTCAATTATAGAATATATAGGATTACTAGGGAATTAACAGTTTGCACAGTATGAAGTAACAGATAAATTGCTTAAAAAAGACACTGGTCTTATGTCGTGTAGAAGTTTTTTTTGTGGTTTTTTTTAACTCTAGTTTCTAAATACGTATTTGTAAGGTCATTTTACTGACCTCAGAAGTTCTAATTTGGGGCCAACTGACTGAGCCACCTAGGCACCCCAGTTTTCCAGTATTTTGATTCACTTAATGGAGAAGCATTGAAAATATAATTTAAAGGGCGCTGAGTGGCTCAGTCATTAAGCATCTGCCTCTGGCTCAGGTTATGATCCCAGGGTCCTGGGATCAATGCCCACATCAGGCTTCCTGCTCAGCAAGGAGCCTGCTTTTCCGTCTCCCTCTGCTACTCCCCCTGCTTGTGCGCGCACACACTCTCTCTCTCTCCCTCCCTCCCTCTCTCGTCAAATAAATAAAATAAAAAGAAAAAAAATAATATTCTTCAGTGCTGAGAATGTTGACATAAAATTAGTAAGAGGGAATCAGATAATAATGGATGTTAGAATTAAATGAGACCTGGAGGTAATCTGGTACAGTTGGGGCCCTGAAATATTATGTGATTTGTTCAGTGTCACATCATAGTTAGGGTTACAGCTAGGGCTGAAATATGGATCTTATTCTTCATTTTATTGTTTCTTTATGTGGTAAAATTACCTGAAACTTCTTCAGTTATTGTCAAACCCGAGTCATTTGTATATGCTTATTTGCAGTAGCTTCTTAAAGGCTAAGTATTTATCTTACATAACAAAGATAGCTATGAGGACTTGAGTAAAATAAAAAATATGTAAGTAGCATGAGCACCTAGCTTACTATCTAGCATATTAGAGATTCTTAATATATTTTGAATTAGTGATTGAGAAGAATTTTATATAAAGTATAAATATATATTTAACTAATAGATGTCTTGTATTCAATGTCAGTTTTGTTTCTAGTTAAAAATGTTCTGGGACGCCTGGGTGGCTCAGTTGGTTAAGCAGCTGCCTTCGGCTCAGGTCATGATCCCAGCGTCCTGGGATCAAGTCCCACATCGGGCTCCTTGCTCGGCAGGGAGCCTGCTTCTCCCTCTGTCTCTGCCTGCCACTCTGTCTGCCTGTGCTTGCTCTCGCTCCCTCTCTCTCTCTGACAAATAAATAAAATCTTAAAAAAAAAAAAAATGTTCTATTCCAGGGCGCCTGGGTGGCTCAGTCGTTAAGCTTCTGCCTTAGGCTGGAGTCATGATCCCAGCATCCTGGGATCAAGCCCCACATAGGGCTCCCTGCTCTGCTAGGAGCTTGCTTCTCCCTCTCCTACTCCCCTTGCTTGTGTTCCTTCTCTTGCTGTCTCTCTCTCACAAATAAATAATAGAACATTTTTTTAAATGTTTTATTCCTTACCTATTTATGAAAATAATTTGAAGCAACTTATTATAAAAGGTACCTTGCAACAGAAAATCTTTGTGGGCACCTGGGTAAGCGTCTGCTTTGGGCTCAGGCCATGATCCCAAGGCCCATGATCCTCAGGCCATCTATCCTGGGATCGATTCCCATGTTGAGCTCTAGGGAGCTTGCTCTCCCTCTACTCTTGCTCCCCAATGCCCCCCACCCTGCTCATGTTCTTGGGTGATCTCTCTCTCTCTGTGTCAAATAAATAAAATCTCAAAAACCTTTGAAAGAATAAATGATCAAAGTGCAAAAAAAAAAAAAAAAGTTGATCCTGTAGAAGGGAAATAGTAGTGTTGAGCTATGCTAAAAGGGAGAAAATAATCATGTCAAAAAAACACCAAACTAAGAAGTGCTACTGCAGCTAAGAGCGAAATTTAGCTTTTTGTTTTGACCAAGATTTTTAAAAAGATTCAGATAGATTAAATACAGAGATAGAAATCAACCTGGTTTAAAGAAACATGCTACATTTTCTTTTCTTTTTCTTTTTCTTTTTTTTTTTAAAGATTTTATTTATTTATTTGACAGAGAGAGAGATCACAGTAGACAGAGAGGCAGGCAGAGAGAGAGAGAGGGAAGCAGGCTCCCTGCCGAGCAGAGAGCCCAATGCAGAACTCCATCCCAGGACCCTGAGATCATGACCTGAGCCGAAGGCAGCGGCTTAACCCACTGAGCCATCCAAGCGCCCACATGCTACATTTTCATGATGCTAAAATTTGTTTTTATTATAGTACTCTTTATACCAGGAATATAAAAAAATATAATAGTTTCCTCAAAGGTGTTTTTTTTTTATGTGATTTTGTGAAAGATGAACATGCAACATGTCTTATGATTCCTCAGTGAATGAAAAGGTTTTTTATTTGTGAATAAATTGTCATAACCAGATTAAAGGCAGGGATAGTTTATAAGATGTGGAAGAATGGATAACTAGCATGTTCACTTGAATAGAATCATTTAAACTGGACATAGATTGATTCAATCACAAACCATAACAAAATCTCCTTTTCTTTCTCCTAAGTGCGCACTTGCTTTGTAAGTGATCTGAAACGTGGATTAAAAATCCAGGCAGCAAAATTTAATATTGATGGGAATACTGAGGTAAGTTAAAAGTAAGTATATATTTTTTTTCCAGAGGTTATAACCTATATATTTATGTTTATGATATTTATATTTCAGCGTCCCTCACCGCCCCCAAATGTTGACTACCCATTAGATGGAGAGAAGATTTTACATGTTCTTGGATCAATCAGGTAGACCTTAATTTTTATGAGCAAAATAATGAACTAAAATGAATTTCTGGCCTTTAAAAATATACAGGCCTTAATATTGCTGCTTTAACAATTATGTGTTCATTAGGTCTTCTCTTTCATGATTAATTTTATTACTCGACTCAACCTTTTTTTTTTTTTTTAGGATTTTGTTTGAGAAACAGTACAAGAGGAGCAGGGGCAGAGGCAGAGGGAGAAGCAGACTCCCTGGCTGAGCAGGGAGCCCAATGTGGGGCTGGATCCTAGGACCGTGGAGATCATGACTTGAGCCAAAGGCAGACAATTAACCGACTAAGCCAACCCTGTTACTCAGCTTTTTAACTTTATAAAAAATTTAAGTAACTGGGGCACCTGGGTGGCTCAGTGGGTAAAGCCTCTACCTTCGGCTCAGGTCATGATCTGAGGGTCCTGGGATTGAGCCCTGCATCGGGCTCTCTGCTCAGCAGGGAGCCTGCTTCCTCCTTTTTCTCTGCGTGCCTCTCTGCCTACTTGTGATCTCTGTCAAATCAATCAGTAAAATCCTTAAAAAAATTTTTAAGTAACTCAGAATTAATTAGTAGGACTATAGTAGTAAATAAAGTATAATAATTTTTTTTTTTTTAAGATTTTATTTAGGGGCTCCTGGGTGGCTTAGGTTGGTTAACTGTCTGCCTTCAGCTCAGGTCAAGCCCCACATTGGGCTCCCTGCTCAGTGGGGAGTCTACTTCTTCCTTTCCTTTCCCTTTACTGCTCCCCTTGCTTGTGCTCTCTCTCTCAAATGAATAAATAAAATCTTAAAAAATATCCCACAATATTTCATTTATTTAGAAAGCATACATGCATGAGCTGTGGGGAGGGACAGAGGGAAAGAAAGAATTTCAAGCAGACTCCATGCTGAACAAAGAGCCTGATACAGGGCTGATCTCATGAAATTATGACCTGAGCCCAAATCTAAGTCAGACCACTCAACTGACTGAGCCACCCAGGTGCCCCTAAAGTATAATATTTTAAAACAGGCTTCAGCAAACGTTTTCTGTCAAGAACCAAAGGGTAAATACCTTAGGCTTTGTGAGCTATATGATCTGTGTTGCAACTGTACTTGGTACAATTAGAGTACAAAATCAGCTGTAGACAGTATGTAAATGAATGACCATGGCTGTGTTTTAATAAAAACTTCATTTACAAAAACAGATGGGCTGAATTTGGCTTGCAGGCCACAGTTTGCTGGCTCCTGCTTTAAAATGTTTTCATGGTAGAAAGAATGCATTCTTCCAAATATGCCGAATCTTTTTTTTTTTTTAAAGATTTATTTGTTTGAGAGAGAGAAGGAGCAGGGGTAGGGGCAGAAGCAGACACCCCACCGAGCAGGGAGCCTGACCTGGGTCTCCATCCCAGGACCCTAAGAGCCAAAGGCAGGTACCTAATGGAATGAGCTACCCAGGCACGCCAAATATGCTAAATCTTAAGGACTAGTTAGTAATTCACTTTTTCATTATTCATTACATTATTTTAGCCAATGATGCAATATAAGTTGTTAAGGACTTACATGATTATATTGGTAACAATAGCATTTATGTTTATACACAAGCTTTATAAAATTTGTTTTAAAAGTTCCATTTGTAAAATACCAGAAGAGAGTTATGCACAGAAAAGTGTTATGTAACTGTAGGATTCGGAGATAATACAGAGGTTGAGATATTGAAAGGATGAACATAAATATACAGACATTTAAAAAGGTAGGGTAGGGGTTCCTGGGTGGCTCAGTGGGTTACAGCCTTTGCCTTCAACTCAGGTCATGATCTCGGGGTCCTGGGATTGAGTCCTGCATCGGGCTCTTTGCTGAGCAGGGAGCCTGCTTCCCCCTCTCTCTCTGCCTACTCTCTGTCCTGGGATAGAGCCCCATGTCCAGCTCCATGCTCAGTGCTGGAATCTGCTTGAGATTCTTTTTCCCTCTCCTACTACTTCTACCTGTATGCTTTCTCTCTCTCTAATGAATAAATAAAATCTTAAAATCTTAAAATCTTAAAAAAAAATCCTTAAAAAAAATAATAAATAAAAGGTAGGGTAGGAGAACAAAAAGAGTGAGAATGTAATACTTTTTGATAGCAACTTTAATCATTTTATCTCTTTTTAAAATTATATTCATTAAATTACTATTTTAAATGTTCTCCAGGGGCCCCTGGGTGGCTCAATGGGTTAAACCTCTGCCTTCAGCTCAGGTCATGATCCCAGGGTCCTGGGATGGAGCCCTGCATTGGGCTCTCTGCTCAGCAGGGAGCCTGCTTCCCTTCCTCTCTCTCTGTCTGCTTCTCTGCCTACTTCTGATCTCTGTCTGTGAAATAAATAAGTAAAAATCTTTAAAAAAAAAAAAGTTACCATTTAAATTTTCTCCAGGAAAATTAAAATTTAATTTTAATTTAATTTAAAATTAATAAAATTTAATTTTAATTTAATTTAATTTAATTTTAATTTTAATTTTAATTTGAGTGGAGCCCAAAAATAAGAGTAGAAAATAGATTTTGAAGGAAATTAAAATGGAGGTTTTGGCTACATATTAGTAGGAAAATAGACTGGGAATAAAAAAACCACCATGTTTCACATTTCAGACCAGTTAATTTACAGTTGTTTGCTAACATGTTTTTCCTACTGAAATATCTAGTTCTGTTGAAACCTAATACACATAGTTCTGACCAGTACTTTGTTGGTAAATCAGAAGGGTCATTTAAAGTAAAAGACCATTTTAAAAAACCGTATATTAAACATTTCATATTAAAGGATATAAATATGTAGTTATTTGCCAAACTTTTTTCTGGGAACTTTTCTTTGAGGGTAAATCTTCTTTTAGAGTTTGAAATTAAGTATATATAAACCTGGAAATTCATGGTTTATTATTTCCAAGTGTTTTTGTTGTTGTTGTTTTTGTTTTAAGTACAGTGAGAACTTAGTTATTTGTGAATCAGTCTTTGTACAGAATTCTTACAGACATTTTTTTCTAGACTTTTACCATTGTATTACCTATATTAAAAAGATTTTAGGGGCACCTGGGTGGCTCAATTTAGTTGAGCATTGATTCTTGATTTTGGCTCAGATCATGATCTCTGGGTCCTGGGATAGAGCCCCATGTCCAGCTCCATGCTCAGTGCTGGAATCTGCTTGAGATTCTTTTTCCCTCTCCTACTACTTCTACCTGTATGCTTTCTCTCTCTCTAATGAATAAATAAAATCTTAAAAAAAAAAAAAAAAGATTTAAAAAATAATTGTCTTTTCAAAACATTTAGCATAGTTCGCATAGAAAAACAATTTATTTTCTACTCTATTATTTGTTAAGTAGTAATTGTAAAATTATATAATTTCAATATCAAATCTACTGATAATAAAAACCTTGGAAAAAGAAAACTGGTGCTCTGTAACCATTCATCTCAACTGGTAGAAATGGAAGTATGCAGGCATAGCAGCAAGTGGCTGACTGTGAGTGTTTAGCATAGTGCAGGCCTCAGTATACCTTAATGATGAAATGGATCGTTAGCAGGTAGGTTGAGTCTTATAAAGAGTCTCATAAAATTTATGATTTGAAAAAGATTCAAGAAAGCTTCAAAATTCTATGCTTCTAAAAATTCTAAATTTTATTTTTAAGAAGTCGTGTTTATATATGCATATATATAGATCGTTTTGTATTGTATCACTTAGGATTCAGGTTGGCCACCAATTACACAAACCTGACGTAGTGGCTTCACTAAGATAGAATTTTGTCTCTCTTGGGACACCTCGGTGGCTTAGTCAGTTAAGTGTCTGCCTTTGGCTCAGGTCATGATCCTGGGATTGAGCCCCACATCAGGCTCCCCACTCAGCAGCCTGCTTCTCCCTCTCCTTCTGCCCCTTCCCGTTCATGCGCGTGCGTGAGCATGTGCGTGCTCTCTCTCTCTCTCCCTCTCAAATAAATAAACAAAAATCTTAAAAAAAAAAAAAAAAGTTTGTCTCTCTTTTAAAAGAAGTACACAGGTAGATAGTCCTGAGATGGTATGACAACTCCTGTCAGGAATGTAAACATCCTTTCATCTCTCATCCTTTGGGGGGGGCGGGGATCCCTGTCCTTAGGGACCAGGGTGGTTGGTGGAGGGACAGCTACTATATCTCTGTTTAAAGCAAGATACCATAAGAAGGGAAAGAAAAAGTGCTTCCTCTCCATTTTTCTTTATTTTGATTTTTTAAAGATTTTATTTATTTATTTGACAGTGTGAGAGAGGGAACACAAACAGGGGGAGTGGAAGAGGGAGAAGCAGAAATCCCAGGATGCTGGGATCATGACCTTAGCCAAAGGCAGATGCTTAATGACTGAGCCACACAGGTGCCCCCTCCATTTTTTAAAATTAATTAATTAATTTGAGAGAGAGATTAAATCCATGTAGGGAGAAGGGTTGGAAGGAGAGGGAGAGAGATTCTCAAGCCAACTCTGCTGAGTGCAGTGCCACACTCAGGGCTTGGTCCCATGACCCTGAGGTCACAACCTGAGCTGAAACCAAGAGTTGGCCATTTAACCAGCTCTGCCACTCAGGTGCCCCTGTTTCCTCTCCTTTTTAAGGAGACTTTCTAGAAGCCCCATATACCACTTCTGCCACTATCTCATTGTCTATTACTTAGCTACTCATCTAGCTACAATGTAAATACAGTGTTACTATAAGGTAAATACAGTGTTTCTTTTCTTTTCTTTTTAAGGATTTTATTTATTTTATTTGACAGACAGAGATCACAAGTAGGCAGGGGCAGGCAGAGAGAGAGAAGCAGGCTCCCTGGATCATGACCTGAGCTGAAGGCAGAGGCTTTAACCCCCTGAGCCACCAGGCACCCCTAAATACAGTATTTCTGACAAAAAAAAAAAAAGAAAATGTCCTTATCTTTCCTCTTTAAGATTTTATTTATTTGACACAGAGAGAGAGAGAGATAACTGGAGAGGGAACACCAGAGGGAGAGTGGGAATGGGAGAAGCAGGTTCATGACCAGAGGCTTTATGACTGTGCCACCCAGGCGCCATAAATACAGTGTTTCAACTAGGGAGGGGCATTCTATCCAGCTTAAAAATGGAGTTCTATCCTTTTTTTTTTCTCTCCTTGTAAATAATTATAGATTCACAGGAAATTGCAAAGATAATATAGGGAAATCTCCATGTACTCTTCACCCAGTTTCTCCCAGTGGTTAACATCTTCACTATACCCTAATAGCAAAATCAGTAAATTGGCATCAGTGTAACGTGTATGTATGGTTCTATGTAATTTTATCACACATAGATTTTTTTCAAATTTAATTTTGTTTTTTCTGTGTTCCAGGATACATTGTTTATGCATCACACCTAGTGTCCATGCAATACATGCCCTCCTTAATACCCACCACTAGGCTCACCCATCCCCCCACCTCCCTCCCTTCCAGAACCCTCAGTTTGTTTCTTGGAGTCCACAGTCTCTCGTGGTTTGTCTCTCCCTCTGATTTCCCCCAGCTCACTTCTCTCCATCTCCCCATGTCCTCCATGTTACTCCTTATGCTCCACAAGTAAGCGAAACCATATAATAATTGACTCTCTCCGCTTGACTTACTTCACTCAGCATAATCTCCTCCAGTCCCGTCCATGTTGATACAGAAGTTGGGTATTCATCCTTTCTGATAGAGGCATAATACTCCATTGTATATATGGACCATATCTTCTTTATCCATTTGTCTCTTGAAGGGCATCTTGGCTCTTTCCAAGGTTTGGTGATTGTGGCCATTGGTGCTATGAATATTGGGGTACATATGGCCCTTCATTTCACTATATCCATATCTTTGGGGTAAATACCCAGTAAGGCAATTGCAGGGTCATAGGGTAGCTCTATGTTTAATTTCTTAAAGAATCTCCCTACTGTTTTCCAAAGTGGCTGCATCAACTTGCATTCCCACCAGCAGTGTAAGAGGGCTCCCCTTTCTCCACATCCTTTCCAACACTTGTTGTTTCTTGCCTTGTTAATTTTGGCCATTCTAACTGGTGTAAGTAACTGGTATCTCAGTGTGGTTTTGATTTGATTTGATTTGATTTGATTTGAATGTTTTTTCATGTGTCTGTTAGCCATTTGTTTGTCTTGTTTAGAGAAATGTCTGTTCATGTCTTCTGCCCATTTTTTGACATGATTATCTGGTTTTTGAGTGTTGAGTTTGAGGAGTTCTTTATAGGTCTTGGATATCAGCCCTTTGTAGTGTCATTTGCAAATATCTTCTCCCATTCCGTGGGTTGCCTCTTTGTTTTGTTGGCTGTTTCCTTTGCTGTGCAGAAGCTTTTTATTTTGATGAAGTCCCAAAAGTTCATTTTCGCTTTTGTTTCCTTTGCCTTTGGAGACATGTCTTAAAAGAAGTTGCTGTGGCCGATGTCAAAGAGGTCACTGCCAATGTTTTCCCCTAGGATTTTGATAGATTCCTGCCTTACATTGAGGTCTTTTATCCATTTTGAGTTTTTCTTTGTGTATGGTGTAAGAGAATAGGTGAGTTTCATTCTTCTTTACTTAGCTGTCCAATTTTCCCAGCACCATTTATTGAAGAGACTGTCTTTTTTCCACTGAATATTTTTTCCTGATTTGTTAAAGATTATTTGATCATAGGGTTGTGGGTCCATATCTGGACTCTCTACTATTCCACTGGTCTGTGTGTCTGTTTTTGTGCGAGTACCATGCTTTCTTGGTGAGTACAGCTTTGTAGTAAAGCTTGAAATCAGGCAACGTGATGCCCCAGTTGTGTTTTTCTTTTTCAACATTTCCTTAGCAATTTGGGGTCTTTTCTGGTTCCATACAAATTTTAGGATTGTTTGTTCCAGTACTTTGAAAAATGCCGGTGGAATTTTGATCAGGACGGCACTGAAAGTATAGATTACTCTGGGAAGTATGGACATTTTAACAATGTTTATGCTTCTGATCCATGAGCATGGAATGTTTTTCCATCTTTTTGTGTCTTCAGTTTTATTCATGAGTGTTCTGTTGTTCCTCAAGTACAGATCTTTTACCTCTTTGGTTAGGTTTATTCCAAGGTATCTTATGGTTCTTGGTGCTGTAGTAAATGGAATCAGTTCTCTATTTTCCCTTTCTATATTTTCCTTGTTAGTGTACAAGAAAGCAACTGATTTCTGTGCATTGATTTTGTATCCTGCTACATTACTGAATTGCTGTATGAGTTCAAGTAGTTTGGGGGTGGTCTTTTGGGTTTTCCATAGAAAGTTTCATGTCATCTGTGAAGAGAGTTTGACTTCTTCTTTGCCAATTTGAATAGCTTTTATTTCTTTTTGTTTTCTGATTGCTGTTGCTAGGATTTCTATTACTATGTTGAACAACAGTGGCAAAAGTGGGCGTCCTTGTCCTGTTCCTGATCTCAAATGGAAGGGTGTCCACTTTTCCCCATTGAGAATGATATTTGCTGTGGGTTTTTCCTAGATAGATTTTATGAAGTTGAGGAGTGTTCCCTCTGTCACTGTACTTTGAAGAGTTTTAATCAGGAAAGGTGCTGTATTTTGTCAAATGCTTTTCCTGCATCAATTGAGAGGACCATGTGGTTCTTTTCTCATTGACTTGTTCTATCACATTGGTTGATTTGCGAATGTTGAACCACCTTGCATCCCAGGGATAAATCCCCCGTGGTCGTGGTGGATAATCTTTTTAATATATTGTTGGATCCTATTAGCTAGTATCTTGTTAAGAATCTTGGCATCCATATTCATCAGGGATATTGGTCTAAAATTCTCCTTTTTGATAGGGTCTTTGCCTGGTTTAGGGATCAGAGTAATGCTGGCTTCATAGAAAGAGTCTGAAAGTTTTTCTTCTGTTTCTATTTTTTGAAACAGCTTCAGGATAATAGGTTAATTCCTTCTTTGAATGTTTGGTAGAATTCCCCAGGGAATCTTTCAGGTCCTGGACTCTTGTTTTTTGGGAGGTTTTTGATCACTGCTTCAATCTCATTTCTAGATATTGGTCTATTCATGTTGTCAGTTTCTTCCTGTTTCAGTCTTGGAAGTTTATAGGTTTTCAGGAATGCATCCATTTCTTCTAGGTTGCTTAACTTACTGGCATATAACTGTTGATAATAATTTCTGATGATTGTATTTCCTGGTGTTAGTAGTGATCTCTTCCCCCTTTCATAATTTTATTAATTTGGGTCCTCTCTCTTTTCTTTTGGATTAGTTTGGCCAGTGGTTTATTGATCTTACTGATTCAGAGAACCAGCTTTTAGTTTCATTGATATGTTCTGCTGCATCTCTAGTTTCTAACTTATTGATCTCTGCTCTAATCTTGATTATTTCCCTTCTTATACATGGGGTTGGCTTAATTTGTTGTTGATTTTCCAGTTCTTTAAGGCGTAAAGAGAGTTGGTGTATTCCGGATTTTTTCATTTTTTTTGAGTGAGGCTTGGATGGCTGTGTATTTCCCCCTTAGGACTACCTTTGCTGTATCCCATAGATTTTGGACCTATCTGTCTTCATTCTCTTTGGTTTCCATGAATTGTTTAAGTTCTTCTTTGATTTCCTGGTTGATCCTTGAGCAGGATGGTCTTTAGCTTCCAAGTGTTTGAATTCCTTCCAAACTTTTTCTTATGGTTGAGTTCCAGTTTCAAAGCATTGTGGTCTGAGAATACGTAGGGAATAATCTCAATCTTTTTTTTTTTTTTTTTTTTTTTGGTATCATGGTTGAGCCCTGATTTGTGACCCAGTATGTACTCTGTTCTGGAGGAAGTTCCATGTGAGCTCGAGAAGAATGAGTATTCTGTTGTTTTAGGGTGGAATGTTCTGTGTATATCTATGAGGTCCATCTGGTCCAATGTGTCATTCAAGGCTCTTGTTTCTTTATTGTTTTTCTACTTGGATGACCAATTACTTAGCATGGCATATTAAGATCTCCTACAATTAATGTATTCATATCAACATGACTGTTTTGATTAATAGTTGGCTTATGTAGTTGGCTTCCTCCATATTGGGGGCATAAATATTTACAATTGTTAGATCTTGGTGGACAGACCTTTTAAGAATAATGTAGTGTTCTTCTGTATCTCTTGATTGTAGTCTTTAGCTTAAAATCTAATTTATCTGATATGAAAATCCCTACCCCAGCTTTCTTCTGAGGCCTGTTGGCACGAAAGATGCTTCCCCATCCCTTTACTTTCAGTCTGGATTTATCTTGTAGATAGCATATGGACGGGTCCTGTCACTTTATCCAGTCTGCAACCCCGTGCCATTTTATGGGAGCATTTAGGCTGTTCATGTTGAAAGTGATTATTGAAACATAAGTTTTTATTGACATCATGTTGCCTGTGAAGTCCTCATTTCTATAGGTTGTCTCTGTAAATTTCTATTCTTTGTCACTCTTGGGCTCGCTCTTTTATAGAACCCCCTTTAATATTTCTTGTAGTGCTGGCTTGGTCACATACCATTTTATGTTATGTTATGTTATGTTATGTTATGTTATGTTATTTTAAAGATTTTATTTATTTATTTGACAGACAGAGATCACAAGTAGGCAGAGAGGCAGGCAGAGAGAGACGGAGAAGCAAGCTCCCTGCGGAGCAGAGAGCCCGATGTGGGGCTCGATCCCAGTACCCTGAGATCATGACCTGAGCTGAAGGCAGAGGCTTAACCTACTGAGCCACCCATGCACCCCTCACATACCCTTTTAAACCTTGCCAGTCTTGGAAGCTCTTTATCTTCCCATCCATTTTGAATATCAGCCTTGCTAGATAAAGTATTCTTGGCTGCATGTTCTTCTCATTTAGGGCCCTGAATATGTCTTGTCAGCCCTTTCTATCTTGCCAGGTTTCTGTGGACAGGTCTGATGTTATTCTGATGGTCCTTCCTCTGTATTTAAGCAATCACTGCCCTTAAGACCTCCTGTCTGAAATTATGATTCGTGAATTTCACATTAAGTGTCTGGATGTCTTTCTAGACTGGTTGATCTTGGGGAGTGGGTGTTTTTTCTGCCTCTAGGACATGAACACTTGTTCCGTTCCCCAGATTAGGGAAATTTTCATCCAGAATTTGTTCAATTATAACTTGTAGTCTTCTCTCTTTCTCCATTCCCCTCAGGGATCCCAGTTAATTCTGACATTGGAATGTTTCATTGCGTCTCCCTAATTCTGTTTTCATGGCTTCTGAGCTGTTTGTTCCCTATCTCCTCCTGATCCTTCTTTTCTAATAGTTTGTCTTCTAGATCACTAATTCCATCTTCTCAGTTATTTACCTTGGTTACCCTAGCTATTAGAGTATTTATATTAGATTGGATCTCATTGATAGCATTTTTAAATTCTGCCAGATTGGCTCTCACTTCCGCCCTTAGAGATTCTATGTTGTCACTAATGGTCTTCTCCAACCTAGCCACACATAGATTTTTTAATCACCACCATAATCAAGATACAGAACTGTTCCATCACTACAAAAATCTTCCTTGTGCCCTCAAAATAGGGTTCTTTTAATTTGAGAACAAACAGGAAAATGGATATTTTGATAGGCAACTAACAATCTTTGCCATATGTTATTTTTAAAAACAAAGAAATGCTTGGGGAGAGGGTTGTTTTTTTAATGTTTTGTATGTGGACCTGCTTTGAATACTTTTATAGAATTTCATTCCTTTTCTGTTGATAGGCTTAAGGAAGTATAATTGGACAAAATGTATGTTAATCTGTACATAATAAGTTGTAGCTAATACTTCAGGAGTACCTCCTTTGTACCAAGCGATGTGCTATTGACTCATTGAATTCTTACCTCCACACCTGTAAGGCAGGTGCTGTTACTCTCCTGTTCACAAATGCAAACACCCTGGGTTTTAATAATGATTCTATGTTAACATAGTACTGTTACTTAAAAAAAAGAACTGATGGTATGTTCTGTATTGTACTATATGATGCCAACAAAGCACTCTCTGTTTTTAATCTCATTAGAGATTCAGTTGTGGAGATTCTTTTTGAACAAGATAATGAAGAGAAATCAGTTGCCACTTTAATACTGGATTCCCTTATACAGGTATTTTGTATTTTGATTTTGGAGAAAGTTTCAGTTTAGGACTACAGCCTTTTAGAGAAAAAAAAATTTCTTCAAGATTTATTTATTAGAGAGAGTATGGGGGAGGGGTAGAGGGAGAGAGTCTTAAGCAGATGGTACACTGAGTGGGGAGCCTGATGCCAGGCCCAGTCTCAACGCTGATATCACAACCTGAGCTGAAGTGAAGAGTTGAATGCTTAACTGACTGTGCCACCCAGACGCCCTGAGAAAAAAAATTTTTTAAGTAATCTCTACACCTCATGTGGGGTTTGAATTCACAATCACATAATTAAGGGTCACATATCTACTAACTGAGATAGCCGGGCGACCTGAGAAAATTTTTAAATGTTATTTTCTGTATTTATATTTTATTTTTTATTTTTAAAGATTTAATTTATTTATTTGGTGGAGAGAGCACAGGCAGGGGCAGCGACAGGCTGAGGGAGAAGGAGAATCAGGCTCCCCGCTGATCAGGGAGCCCAATATGGAACTCGATTCTAGGACCCTGAGATCATGACCTGAGCCCAAGGCAGGTGCTTAACCGACTGAGCCACCCAGGAGCCCCTGTATTTATATTTTAGCCACTGGTTACAATTTTTAGTTTATATGTTAAATTTTACTGTTACTGAGTTTTACTTTGGCACTGAGATAGGGTATTTACAACATTTCAGACTCAGGGTAAGTTAGGCTATCAGGTATTTTTTCTGTAGCAACAATATCAGATTTTTATTTTTTACCTAATATAGCTTATAGTTTCTTTAAATGCGGGTTTGTATAGTATTGAATTTTAAGTTCCATAGGGTATATTATAGTATGTCTCTTTTGTTTAATGACTATGGAATCACAGAACTCCATGTGAAATGCCATCGCTTTGGAAGATATTGTCTACCTTTGGCAGCTCTACTCAGGCTTTTATGAAAAACATAGCATCAGTGAAAGACTTCAGCATTCTAATTTTTAGAACTGATATAGAAACATAATTTTTCTAAGAATATTCTCTTCCCACTGGCCAACTGGCTCTGGATATAATACTGTGACGCTATCAGAAAAATTAAGTTTCTACATATTTTCCTTACTAAAAAAAGAAGTAATGTTATTTTTTCTCATGTCCTTCTGAGTCAGCTGAGTCATTTTACTCTGAAAACGAGAATACTCACATATAACTACCATATACCCTGTCGAATTTTAAATTCTATACTGTTAGATTTTAAAATCTTTGGAGTTCTATATTAAGAATATGGCAGTATTATCATAGTTATATTTGCTACATGAAAAACTCCTTTGTTAAAGAAATCTTGCTGTGCCTTTTTTTAAATGGTAATGATCACCTACTTAATTTGTAATATATAATCTGTATATTTTCCTGAATTCAATCAAGGATTATTTATACAGTTAAGAATAAACTCTTTTTTTTCTTTCTCTTTAAAAACAGTGTCCAATAGACACCAGAAAGCAACTGGCAGAAAATTTGGTAGTCATAGGTGGAACATCTATGTTGCCAGGATTTCTCCACAGATTGCTTGCAGAAATAAGGTATTTGGTAGAAAAACCAAAATACAACAAAGCACTCGGCACCAAGACATTCCGAATTCATACTCCACCTGCAAAGGCTAATTGTGTGGCCTGGTTGGGAGGTAAGAATTTAGTTTTTAAAATATAATGATTATGTAGTAATTGGTCCCTAACTGGTATTATTAATGGATATATTAGAATAGATGATTCAGTCTTAAAAATTGCTCACTTAACAAACTAATAGAACTATTAAATAATTTTATTTGAGTACTGACTTTTCCTTAAGTTATTGTCAGAAATATATACCCATTTCTCTTGGCATTTGCACTTCAATTTTTTATGTAAACTTCATCCAGTTAAAGTCATTTCTCACAATAGTTATTGACAGCTGTGCATTTATTCCAGTATACTACCGTTGCTCATAACATTTGTTTTAATTCCTTCTAAAGGTAATTTGTGAGACATATATGAGAATTGATATCTTTATTTTATAATTACACTTTATTTTGTGACTGAGTTCATTGAATGATAATTCATAGGAAATGATAGGCTCATTGAAATAAGGAAATAGCCTATATATATAAAGAGACTATATATAGAGAGGGAAAGAGACTATATACATATAGAGAGAGAGAGAGAAAGAGAAGGAGACTACTTTGAAGATATACATATATAGGAAGAGAGGGAGGGAAAAAGAGATACTACTTTGAAGAGAAAAACAATCATGGCTGTATTTATATATGTTCTAATATGAGTTTTATAATGCACTTGCAGCTAATAGGTATCTTGATCATTAGAAAAAGTATTGAGATTTTAAATGAATATTTCTTGTAGAATTTGGTTAAAATGTTATTTTGATCTAGGACAAACGCATTTAGTTACCAAATTATTTTTTAAAGACTGCTTTGTGGGTCTTTATAAAGTCTTCAGCATAGACTTGGATGGCTTTATAATGATGCTTATTGGGTTTTACAGTACTGTTTTATTTATTGACATACAATCTTAAAGTTGTGGCAAAGAAAACCACACATTATTTACTGTATTTACACAGAATTGAAAGTAGTTTCCACCCACTCTCTACCTCACCTGCTTTTAGTGATGCTTATTAGCATTTTCACTATAATCCGCTATAGGCTATTTAAGTTACTTTCAACATAGGAATTGTGGCTTACTCTGTTATTAAAAATAAAAGATATAAAAGAACTGTAAGCATTTGAGGAGTATGAGTATGTTTCACCTGTACATAAACTTTTCTGGTAAAAGTTTTCATCTTGACTATAAAAATATTTTTTACCACACAGGAGCTATTTTTGGAGCACTACAGGACATACTTGGGAGCCGTTCAGTCTCAAAGGAGTATTATAATCAGACAGGCCGTATACCTGATTGGTGTTCTCTTAATAACCCACCTTTGGAAATGATGTTTGATGTCGGGAAGGCTCAGCCGCCGCTGATGAAGAGAGCATTTTCCACTGAGAAATAAAAATTTGATTGAAATTCAACTTTGCTTTGTGTCAAGTATCTAATCAGTTATAAGCAAATTGTACAAAGTATATAGGATGCTGTTAGAGGTGACTTTATGGAAGTGAAAGCTTTCTGTAGTTACTTTGCATTAATATTTAATTCTTTTGACTGTTGTTTCTCTTGTGTAGTAGTAAAACAGTAGCTGATGCTTATGAAATTTGTTGTATTTATATCAATAAAATATAGTAAAGCAGTTTAATTTTGGAAGTTTGTTACATGATTTAGTTTCCAAAAAGAGTAAAAACATTGTCCCTCCGCAATTCACATCATCTGCCCTGAGTATTGGAGAATCCATCTGTTTAATTACTTTTAGCAGATAATTCTTTTAAAGAATAAATAATGTTAACCATTACTAGGTATTTCAAATATTAACATGGGTCTCTTTCTTCAAATCCTTTTGTTTTGGTATTTTTGTGTCCATGTGAGAATGCTACTTTTCCAGGAATATATTTGACCCTTTAAACTGAGAATGTTCAGTAGATTAGTTAAACATTTGTTAAGCAAAGTACGGAAATGTTCACTTTTTAACTTTACAGTGTCTTTATGAATAATTCTGCATTTCTAAGAAGAAAGGTATTTCATTTTTATGCAAAGGTATTTCATTTTATGTATTTTTATGAAACTGTTTTATAAACATGTATTCATAATGTTTTTAATCTCTTGTGCTTTTTATCTTTTCATGATAGAGGTTCTTAGAAATAGGTACTCAGTGTTTGATTTTTATTTTTGTTTGTTCTTCATTTGTTTTTAACAAACTACCTCTTACTGAAATATTGCTGGTTTTTATTCTTCCCAGATGCCTGTGAAAATATGTACACCTGTTCCTGAAGAATGTACTTATATTTCTGAAGACAGAGTAGGACTTGATACATTTTCTGAACTATATAACCTGTGTCCATTCTTACACATGGTTTAATCATTTTGATTGTCCTTTTGGGTCCTTCCTAGTTTTGCCATATACTTTATGTGTGAAAATACCAGCACCCACTAACACTTGAAAGAGCTGGTTCCTGGCATTAAGAATAGGAAAGAATTTAAGGGGGTGGAGAAGAACTTTGTGTATGTGTGTGTGTTTAAAAATATTTCTTAAAAAAAAAAAAAACTTGCAGCGGGGTGCCCGCTGGCTTAGTCAGTTAAACATCCACCTTTGGCTCAGGTCATGATCCCAAGGTCCTGATTAAACATCCACCTTTGGCTCAGGTCATGATCCCAAGGTCCTGAAATCGAGTCCCACATTGGGCTCTCTGCTCACTGGGGAGTCTGCTTCCTGCTCTCACTCTTCCTCTGTGCGCTCTCTCTCAAGTAAGTAAATAAAATCTTTTAAAAAATTAAAACTAGGGCACCTGGGTGGCTCAGTGGGTTAAAACCTCTGCCTTCAGCTCAGGTTATGATCCCGGGGTCCTGGGATCAAGTCCCGAATCGGGCTCTGCTCAGCAGGGAGCCTGCTTCCCCCCCCTCTCTCTTTGCCTGTCTCTCTTCCTACTGTGATCTCTGTCTATCAAATAAATAAATAAAGTCTTTAAAAAAAAAATTAAAACTAAGGGGCATCTGGTTGGCTCAGTGGGTTAAAGCCTCTGCCTTCAGCTTGGGTCATGATCTCAAGGTCCTGAGATCCAGCTCCACATCGAGCCCTATGTGGGGAGCCTACTCAGCAGGGCGCCTATTTCCTTCTCTCTGCCTGCCTCTCTGCCTACTTGTGATCTCTCTCTGTCAAATAAATAAAATCTTTTTTAAAATATTAAAATTAAAAAATAATTAAAAATAATGCTAGCTATACTTTGTTACCATGTACTACTACTTTAGTAGCACAGGAATAAGATTCATTCAATATTTGACTGCTCTTTGTATAGTGTAGTTTCAGACACTAAATGTTACAACAGTAAGACTTTTACCTTTACCTTTACGTGGTTTTCAGATTAATAGACATGGCTAGTACACAGCTGATGATACAGAATGTGGTGGCAGTGTAAGGACATCAGTTTGTTATTGATGTAGATAATTCTCTTTTTATGTAAATAATATTTTTAAATTCAATTAGCCACCGTTTAGTACATCATTAGTTTCAGATGTAGAGTTCAGTAATTCATGAGTTGTGTATAACTCCCTGTGCTGATCACAACACGTGCCCTCCTTAAGGCCCATCACCCAATTACCCCACTGCCACCCCCACACCACACCTCCTGATGTAGTTAATTCTGACCAGGGAGTTGAAGAAAGCTTTGTAGATAAGGTTTTTACCCTTGTTCCTGAAGGATAAGTAGAATTTTAATAATTGGAGTTATTTCAATCTATATGAACTGAATTCTCTGTACAAAATCTTAACATTTTGGCACTGGGATGAAGCATTGCTAAATATAATTTAGGATTAGGTAATGAAGAACTTGAAGACTCTAGTCTTCAGTGAATAAAACTTTGAAGGATCACTTCTGCCATCCAGTTTCCTAACATATTCATTCCAAAAACTAAGGTTCTTTAATCCTTTGGACCTGCCACTCTTCCACAGCACCCTTTCCCTTAAAAGTAGTCATCTTTCCCATAAGCACATATCTATAACTGATGCACCTTCTGATCATTTCAATACAGGTTTTATCTTCTTTTCTGGAATATAAGCTCCATAAGAACGAAGTCCTTTCCTAACTTTGAAAGCTCTCAGTGGGCTTGCCAGGAGTAGGTATATCATTGGTTGTCAATAGTATGGATTCACTAATAACATTACCTTTTTGTAGTAAATGTGATTTTAAAAATTCTTTATGACTTTTTTATGAATATGAATTATTTATGAGAAGTTTTTCATCACTGAATAATATGAAAAAATCTCTGACTGAAACAGCTTTATAGGTAGGTAGCTATAAAGTGACAGACACCTGTTGGCTGAGGTTAAGTAATGGAGTGTTCTGTTTGGGGTTGAATTGTCTGCTCTGGAAAGATACATTGAAGTGCTAACCTCCAATACCTGTGAATATGGCCTTATTTGGAAAAGAGTCTTTGCAGATATAATCAAATTAAGATGAGGTCATTATGGTAGACCCTAACCTGTTATGACTGGTATTCTTGTGAGGGGAAATGCCATGTGAGACTGGTACACAGGAAGGAAACAGGAAATAACCAAGGTGGAAGTGAGAGTTCTGCAGCTGCAAGCCAGGAAACACCAAGGATTGCTGGTGACACCAGAAACAAGCTTCCAGTCTCCAGAATGGTGAGACAATGCATTCACATTGTTTTAAGGCACCCAGTTTGTGGTACTTTGTTAGAGCAGTCCAAGGGAACTAATACACCCTACTTAATTCACCAATTCAGCATGTATTTACTGAACATCTGCCAGACATTAGTTTAGGTGCTTGAGATACATTAATGAGCAAAGACAAAAATCTGCCATTCCAAGGGCTGGAGAAAGTGAAGAAACATACTAACAGTAAGTTAGAAAATAACATCGGAAAAACGGTGTCAGGTAAAGTAGATGGAGGGATAGTTGCTGGTGAGAACAGTGCTTAGGGTGGGGCTCACTTATGACTTGAACAAAGAAGTTAGGCAAGTGTGACTTAAATACAGTTGGTCTCTGCCCCTGGTTCTTGACACAGAGCTCTAAAACGCTTGTAATTTCCTGTGTGACCAAGATGTTAGGAGCATCTTACACAGAAATCACAACTCCCTTGGAATTTCTTGGGTAATAGGAGTGTCTTTTTTTGTAATGAGACAATTCCTGATGGGCTCCTAGATCACTTCAGCATGAGATCTGTTCACCAGAAAGACCCAAGGCACAGTTAGAACTTTTGCATATGCACACACACCCTGTCTTCTAGGGAGAGGAGACGGATAGAAAATTGAGTTAATAATCATGCCTACCTGGTGAAGCCTCCATTGAAAATCCCTAACCTACAGGGTTCGGAGGGCTCCCAGGATTGTGAACACGTTCCAGGCACTGGGAGGATGATGTGCCAGAAGACAGCATAGAAGGTCTGTGCTTCCCCGTACCTTGCCTCATGCACCACTTCCATATGGCTGTTCTGAGTTGTATCCATAATAAACCAGGAATAAGTAAACTTTTTCTGAGTCCTGCGAGCCATTCTAGGAAATCATCAACCTGGAGAAGAGGATTATGGGAATCCCCGACTTAAAACCGTTTGGTCAGAAGTGCAGGAGGCCTGGGATTGCTGTTGCGGACTCAGAAAATCCACTTTAGACGAACTGGTCACTGTCCAACTGCAAACAGCAAACATCCTCCTCTTGCGAAATGAGTGACTTGACCAATCTCAGCTTTATCCTTCCTTTGGTCTACTCTTCCTATTAATAAGTTTTACTGAGATCGTAGAACTGCCCTTGCTTTTGAGAACACCCAATCCAGAAGGGGCATTCACTTGTTAGGGCTCCCCAACCCCAGCAAAATCACCCAAGTAAAGCCCAGACCCTATAATAGGTTCTTTCTAACATCCTCTTAAACAGACACCCCACGTCCCTCTATGCGGTGTGTAATAAACCAAACTTGTTCAACCACAGGTGTGGATTTTGGGTCTCTTTGGAAAGGTGTGGGGGACGAATGGTGAGCGTAGACGGCTGCAGAGAAATAGAATGGTAACCGCCTGCGGGAAAATTAGGTCAAAGTCTGTGTTCTGTTTTAAGATAAAGAAATAACGGCATGTTTGTTGAAGGAAAGGAGAGAGCAAAAATGGTCGTTTCGTGGCAGGAAAGCCTGCGGGTAACATGCGGAGGGATAGGCACCGGTGCTTCAGCAGCGGTTGGCTTCGGTTAGGAGCCGGGACGGTCCCCCTGCCGGCGGGGTCGGCGAGCGCCGGGGACGCGCGGCGAGCGTCCTCAGGTTGGTGGCGCCGACCTTCTCTCGGAGGAGCAGAGAAGGCGGAAGTCCTGCCTCCCCACCGTACGTAATTGCCTCGGAAAATTCCACATCCCCCTTCTCCTGTGCCTCTGTGGCCAAGAGCCTCACCTTTAACGGAGTACTAACCTCCCGATTTCCACCCAGTTGGATGGCTCGATCCCAAATACGGTCCCAGGAGCAGTGGAAGAAAATTCGATGTAGGCACCGTCCGTAGAGCCGACCACAGAAAGAAATGTTTCTCACGATGTTTTTATTTCCTCGCCCGCCTCCCGCCCCTTTCCTCAGGACGCGTCCTACAGCGAGAGGAAGAAAAAGTAAAAGACACAGGAAAGGAAGACTGCTTTTCCCTAGGATCTCTTAGTTCTTGAAAAGCTGCCAAAATTGGGGCTCATAATTTTGTTCTGACAAAATCAAAAATTGCCCTCTACCAACAACTATGCCAGAATGCATAGTAACCCAGAAAACCAGTCTCAACTTCAAACCTTACGGGGTTCTCTGTGCTTTAAGGAGGTGGCTGGGGAGGCAACGCGGAAGAGAAACGCTTGCTTTCGAGTGCGCAAGCGTGAAAAATTTTCCATAGATTTGGTTAATGTTGAAATTATTTGTATTAATTGGGTTTAAAAGACTCGCCTTAGTTATAAAGCTTTGGGGAGAGCCTAAAATGTTTAAGGGAAAAGGGAAAAAAAAAACTCGCCCAACGTGGGGCTCGAACCCACGACCCTGGGATTAAGAGTCCCATGCTCTACCGACTGAGCTAGCCGGGCACCTAGGAGGAGCGGGCGTTTTTCTCTCTCTTGATGAGTACTTAACTACGGTTGGGTTTCTTTTTCTTTCCATTGATTTTTACTTATAAAGAATTTTGTGACGTATTATTAAATAGACACTTCCGAATTATTTTAAAGAATCCTTTAAAACATTACTTTAATTGTTCCTAGATTCATTATTTTAAAAAGAATTTTTAAATTTATTTCGATTGAGCATGAGAGAGTAAGAGAGAAAAAGAGTTGGGAAGGTCGGGAAGGGGCAAGTAGACTCCCTGCTGAGCACGGAGCCAGAAGCCCGACTCCTTTGTCTGACTCTAGAACCATGACCTGACCCGAAGGCAGCCGCTTAACCACCTGAGCCACCCAGGAGCCCTAAATTTAATATTTTTAATTTTTTTTGTAGATTTAATAATTTTTATTGCGTGTGTATCCCAAGACAACTGAAAACTTATGCGTCTATATTATTAGAGTCAATGAATCTTTTTCCTTAAGTGTTTTAAAATATTTACTGCCAAATGTGTTATCTTCTTTACAGAAATACTTATTAAGGCTATCGAGTTTCTATCAAAAGGCAAATTGCATTCCCACAATTTGGGGAGCAACGTTAGAAAACAAAGTCCAACCTCTATGACGTTAGTTTCACTGAAGAACAGTAGTGCTTAGCTATTTTTTCCTTAATAAGATTTAGTCAAGGAGAGCTAAATTGAGGAAGCAGATTCTGGTTCAATTAAAACAAGGTCTCTTTCCGGTAACTGCCTGACAATGGAGACAGGACTCTCAAGAAGTTGTTATTACCACCTCAAATGACAGAAGCTGGGATCAAAGAATTATAGAGTCACTGAATCCTATGGTAAAGAATATTAATTCTAAGACAAAAAGAGAGAAGAACTGATTTTGATCAAATTTTGGAAAGTTGAGACAATGGAATAATCTCCCACGGAAATAGACATATTCAGAGATACTCATAAACTGCTTTGATAAGGGACTCTGCAAATCTCTGTGATGGGGGCAATCTAAAGCCTAAATGTATTTAACAAGAATAACAAAGAATTCTTAAAGTTCAGTATTTAGAAATTAAACACACTGATCATCACATTTTCTAAGCTACTGAATTGAAAAAAATATTAAGGTATGGCATAAAATAATATTATACATTTAAATGGCTTGTCTTCCAAGTAAATTCAAGTCTTTTATCCATTTATTCATGAATAAAAACCATTAATTATAATGCTTCATTAGCAGGGAGAAGCAACTGAAACTCTTTCTTCTCCTTTTTTTTCTACACCCAATATTTCAGCAAGCCCTGCATATCTAAAATCCACCTACACATTCCCTCTTCCATGGGATTAGAAAATCACCATTTGGCAAGCATCCTAATAATCCATTCAAATGGGAATCATCAGATACTAGTATCAGTGGATGAAGGATTGAGGAGTAGCAGGATATTTACCAGGATAGTCTCAAAGTATTTCTTCATAAGATATATATTAATTACAAAGGGCAAAATAGAAACTTTATGGTGGATAAATCTTTTTTTTTTTTTATGGTGGATAAATCTTAAGCAAGTGATCAAAGTTAACTTCATCAGTAGTGGAACAGACTGGCATCATGTGCCTCCTAATATATGCTCTAATGTGAACACAAGGTTACTTTTGTGGCATTCCTGCCAAAAATGTGTCACCTGAATCCTAGCATGAAAAAATATTATACAAACCTAAACTGAGGTATATCCCATAAAATAAATGGCTCGTAGTCTTCAAAAATGTTAATGCCATGAAACCTTAAGAAATATTAAGCACCTATTTTCCAGCCTAAAGGTGACTACAGTCATGACAACTGAATGCAATGCTCGATGTTCGATTTTCTTTGACTATGAAAGGAATTGAGAGAATTGCCAAAATCCAAATAAAGTGTGTACATTAGAAAATAGTATTGTTAATTTTCTAATTTTCATAATTGTATTTTGGTTAAGTAAAATGTTCTTGTTTGGGGGAAAATATACAGTGAAGTATTTAATAGTTAAAACAAAGTGCTGATGGCCTTCTATTTACAACCAGATTAAAATTCAAGCTCTAAAATTCTAGATCCATTCTCATGTCCACCTCTCTGATTTCACCTCCTGTCACCTCAACCACTTAAACACTGTGACAGGCCATACTGACCTGACAGTTCCTGTAACACAAGCTTATATTCCTGTAACAATCAGTTTAAATATTAGCCAATCAGAGAGCCATTCCCTAAGTACCAGGCCTAAAGTTCAAACCTCCGTTGTCTCTTCTTTCTTCTAACTACAAGGTGCAAATATTTTGCCTATTTACATTTTTAAATCCATTTCCTCCCGTTGAATGTAAACTCCCTGAGGGATAGGGTTATGTCTCCTTCACCGTTTTATCAGCAGTGTTCAACACAGTTCTTGGGACATACCAGAGTACCAGAGCTCTAGAAATAGTCTTATCCTTAATTCTACTAAATAGAGTTATAGTCATAGAAAAGGTACTAATGCTTCTGTAGAACTCCGACCTGAGCTCACACGTGACTTTATGTTCTTATGAGAACAGGTGGGTGAAGGGGATGCCCTCATGAAACTGGGTCCGAACCGGGACTCCAAGGGTGAAAGGAGACCTCTCCGGTATCACTTTCTCTGGTCTTTGTAGGAGTGGAAGAACATCTCTCTATTTTGCTTTAAGAAAGAATAAAGTAGCGAAAGAAAGGGAGAATATAAAAAGTAAATAACTATTTCTAGGAAATGGAATGGTGCACCTCCTCGAACGCCTCGATGACCGTTAGTTGCTACGCGACACAGAAACTGACTGAATCTGAATGGGATCTAAGAACCGCCGCTCCCTAGCCCTACCCCACCTGTTCTGCACACGCGCACCGCCCTCCCCGCTCGATTCCTCCCCTACCTCTTTTCCCACAATCCTCTGTTTCTCGGGCGGACTTGGAGAACGAGCCACAGAGGAGAAGGGTATTGGTTGAAAGAGCAGCCAATGAGAGAGCCTGTTACTAGTCTGTGGGCTGTGGTATTGTGGGAGAGCTTTAGGCCTTGAAGCCCTTGGTCTCTTGGAGATTTCAGCGGGATGAGTTCAATCGGGACTGGGGTGAGTTTGCTGTGTTTTAGCGTACTAGCCTACGGATTAGCGTCGAAGGGAGATCGCACAGACCTATTGGGGTGCGCCGCCCCGGGGTGCGCCGGGTCTGCCCTCGGCCAAGTGGGCCGCTTCCAGTTGTCTGGTGACCGGCAGTCTTTCCTGCGCTAATTTGTAGGCCCTCATTTGCGGTGACGGTAACCTGAAGCTTTTCAGCTCAGGTGTAGCGGGCTTGGCGGCGCAGCAGTGAGATTTTGGAGCCTTTTTGGGTCGCTGAGTCACTTTCTTTAGCCGCTTAGCGAAACCGAAAGTGGAAACTCGTGGAGCATGTTGTAGCGAATGAAGGGTTTGGGCTATAGTGAGCTTCTGGAGAACCACTGAGGCAAGGCGGCTTGAGATTCCAAGGTCTGAGACGGAGCTTTCCACGGACCGTCCTTGCGGGTCCCCGGGTGCTGCTGACTCATTGGGCCTTCCCTGTCTTGCCTTCGTGTGTACTGACCGTCCGCTTAGTAGGTAGCGCTAATAGAAAAGTGAATCTGAAGAGTCCGTTACGTTTTTCTTTTGTCCCAGCTTTTCCTGTACAAATTACTTAACATCACTTGGAGAGACCATACCGTAAACATTTAAATCATTAGCCAGGGATTTAAACTGCCTCTGTTAATAGACCCGAGGGTTTTGGACTTGGACTTGTTAACTTACTACTTTCCTGTGTTAAACGTACATACGCAGTCTTGCTTATTCCTTTTATGTATTTTTCCATGTAGAAAATCTAGTTTTTCTTTAGAAGTATTGGTTGTGTGCACTAGAGGCATTGAATAATGGGTTTCTAAATTCATCAGTTTCACTTTAAACAAGATTTTGATACTCAGCATTAAGACCAAGATACTGGTTTTCCGAGTTTGATAACGGGCGATTTACGTTTTGAATGGTTTAATTCATCTGGGTATGAGATGCTAAGATTATGTCATAACATTTTTAAATTAGTAAATGCTCAGTTATGAATGTTGTAGCAAATTGATTTTGCAACTCTGTTAATACTGCCTTCAGGGGCGACTGGGTGGCTCAGTGGGTTAAAGCCTCTGCCCTCGGCTCAGGTCACGATCCTGAGGTCCTGGGATCGAGCCCCACATGGGACTCTGTGCTCAGCGGGAAGCCTGCTTCCCCTCTCTCTCTGTCTCTGCCTGCCTCTCTGCCTTCTTGTGGTCTCTGTCTGTCAAATAAGTAAAAACTTTTTTAAAAAAACCTTCAGTTAATAGTGTTTCACCCTGAAAACCCTTTAAAAGTACTGGATAAGTGTAGACATGGGAGGTATTTTGGTATTACAGTAGTAGAGTTAAGAATCTTCATTTAATAAATCAGGAAATTGAGACTCCGTAAGCACCACTGTTGAAGGCATATCTTTGGTCTTCACTTCTTCCAAGAACTCCCAAGTATGAAGACCTGTTCACTTGACATTTTTCTCCATTTGATGTTTTGTGTTCTTTTTTTCCTTTTTAAGATTTTTAAATTTATTTATTGAGAGAGAGTGAGCGAGAAAGAGAGCGAGCCCGAGAGCACAGGCAGAAGAAGGAGAAGCAGACTCCCTGCTGGGCAGGGATTCCCAACGTAGGGCTCTATCCCAGGACACCAGAATCAAGGCTTGAGGGAAGGCGGAAACCTAAGGGATTGAGCCACCCAGACACCCCACCACTTGGTTGTTTAATAGGCATTTCAAGCTGCATGTCCAGAATAGAGCTCTGAGTTTCCCTCCCCTTGTTATTTTGCATCTTCTACAGTTTTCAGCTCAGTGAATGGTCCAGTTCTAATTGCTCAAGTGAAAAAGGTCTATGATTCACGTTTAATTTCTTTATGTTACTTTTTTAGCCAATCCATTAGCAAGGTTTTTTGTTTTGTTTTGTTTTAAAACTCTCTTCTCAAAATATTGTCTTTATCTCTTACCACCTTTGGGATACTTGATTGCGCTTCCATCCTTGTTCTCTCTACAGTTTGTTTTCTAGGTGAAATTAAAAAAAAAAATTAGATCATATCTCCCCCTCGACCCTCTCCCCCATCCAAGCTTAAACTCCAGTGACTTCCAGTTGCATTATTTAAAAAAAGATTTTATTATTTATTTGCGCGCGAGAGAGAGAATGAGAGGGAGATGTCAGAGGGAGAAGCAGACCCCCCAACCCCCACTGAGCAAGGAGCCCTATACAGGACTCAATCCTGGGGCTCCAGGATCACGACCTAGGCCTAAAGCAGTTGCTCAATCAGCTGAGCCACCCAGTTGGCTCCCTTCCAGTTGCATTTAGAATAAGATTCGAACTTCTTACTTCAGCCTAGGAGATTCAAAATAGTTTAGTTTTTTACATGCCTCTGATATGATTTACTCTTCTCTCCACCATTTAGTGCTCAAGACACAATGGCCTATTTCTTTTCCCTCATTGTGCTAGAATTATTTCTACCCTCCATATCCTAAATGGCTAGTTACTTGTTATTTAGGTCTGGCCACGCCTAAGTAATTAAACCTGGCTGCTCTAGCAAGGCCTTCCTTGATCAGGTAGTCTGTACTAGGCTCTCAGACTGCTACTTCACCCTGTCTTATTTTCATCATAATCCTTTTTCTGGTTTACTGCTGTACTTCCAGCTCCAAGATTTGTGCCTGGTTTCATTTGAAAATGAAAGACTTCAAGAATGATTAGTCTTTATATTCCCTTATCGTTTAATTTATATTCCCTTATAGTGTAATATATTATATATATTACATATATAATACATATATATTACATATATTACATATACAATATTAACATGTAATAGATGCTTATTAAAAGTTTGAATGCTATAGCATATTTTTTCTCTAGGGTTTGTTAGTGCTGCATCAGTGAATTAAAGATTTTATTAGAGAGGGAGAGCGCTCCCAAACTGGGGAAACAGCAGGAAGGGGCAGGCAGAGGGAGAAGCTGGCTCCCCACCCAGCAAGGAGCCTTATGTGGGACTGGGTTCCAGGATCCTGGGATAATGACCCAAGACAAAGGCAGATGCTTATTTGACTAAGCCACCCAGGAATCCCTTAAGCATCCACCTCCTGGTTTTGGCTCAGGTGATGATCTCAGAGTCCTGAGATAGAGTCCCTTGTCAGGCTGTGTATTGAGCGTGGAGCTTGCCTGAGAGTCTCTCTCCCCACCCTCATGGTTTCTCTCTCTCTCTCAAAAAACCAGAAAACCAAAAAACAGAAACAAAAAACCCAAAACCCCCAAAACTGGGAATGTAGAATGCATTGGGAATCCAGAGAACTCATTTTATTCACTTTATTGTGGTGGTCTGGAACAGAGTATCTCCATTTTGTACAAAAATGAACTTTGTGTTCTGTGTGAAAAAGATTTTGACTTTACCTGGGATTTGTATCTATTGGCTTTTCTTTTTAAATCTTATTTTTAAGTTATCTCTGCATACAACACAACCCCATGATCAAGAGTTGCATGCTCGGCTGACCAAGCCAGCAAGGCAGTTGTCTATTGCTTTTCAATAGCAGAAATCTAAAGTAGCTTTTCTCTTGGCTGCTCTTGCTGCTCTGACGTGCTTCCTTTTCTTCAAAGCAAAATCTTTGAGATTTAACACACATACATTTCTTTCTTCTTTCCCCTGACTTCCTGTCTTTCTGTTGTAATTTCTACACCCCAGGTGGGGCTCAAACTCACAACCCTGAGACTAGGAGCTGCATGCTCTACCAACTGAGTCAGCCAGACACCTCTTAACATGCATTTCTGATGTGTAAGCCATTTAGAAAGAAAGGTGGTGAGGTTATTAACTGCTAGAGATACATAATTTAAGCTTATTGTTGCCTTTTTCTTCCTAGTATGACCTGTCAGCCTCTACATTCTCTCCTGATGGAAGAGTTTTTCAAGTTGAATATGCTATGAAGGCTGTGGAAAATAGTAGGTAAGAAACATTGTTGTATTTGGAATTTATCATGTTTTAACATAATTAAATATCTCCTTTTATATATTTTTGGTAATTAGGCTTTGTTATGTCACTCTGGCACACAAAATAATAGGAACCCTAAAATAATCTCAGTTTATTAGTCATTTCCAGATCTCTTTTCAGGTCAGATCTTTCCTATATTTCTGGTTGGTTCTGAGAGTATCCACTTAGACATTCTACTGTGTTTCCAATGTAGTGTATAAAACCAGATTCATTATCATCTTTGCTCTCCCATTTTCCTTTTTGAAATTCTTGATTTATATCCTTATTTCCCTGGCCATTGAGTTTGTTACTTTGTTATTTTATCTTTTATTTTTTTGTGTTTAAAAAGTCCTATGCAGTTAGTCGCATTTGTCCCAGTAGGAATTTTTTTTTTTCCTGTTCTGGGGCCACGCTCCAAAAGGTACAGGAACACTAAGATATCTTCCATGTCTTCCTTCCTTCCTTCACTCTTTTTTTTTTTTTTTTTTAATTTTATTTATTTGACAGAGAGAGCACAAGTAGACAGAGAGGCAGGCAGAGGGAGAGGGAGAAGCAGGCACTCCACTGAGCAGGGAGTCTGATGTGGGGCTCGATCCCAGGACCCCAGGATCATGATCTGAGCTGAAGGCAGTTGCCCAGCCGACTGAGCCAACCAGGTCCCCCCTTCACTCTGTCTTTTTTTGCTTAGAGTAATGAGCCAAAATGATTCCTTGGTTACCCGTGTAACATCTTAGTTAAATTATTAGCTTGTTGACAAATTCTGTAAGTACTTAATTGAAGAAATTTTGGAGTTATATTTATGTGATCATTATATCTTGGAATCTTTGGGATGAATTAAAAGACTTTTTAAAAATAATACATTTCAGGGGCGCCTGGGTGGCTCAGTGGGTTAAGCCGCTGCCTTCGGCTCAGGTCATGATCTCAGGGTCCTGGGATCGAGTCCCGCATCGGGCTCTCTGCTCAGCAGGGAGCCTGCTTCCCTCTCTCTCTCTCTGCCTGCCTCTCCATCTACTTGTGATTTCTCTCTGTCAAATAAATAAATAAAATCTTTAAAAAAAAAAAAAATAAAAATAATACATTTCAGGCGCCTGGGTGGCTCAGTGGGTTAGGCCGCTGCCTTCGGCTCAGGTCGTGATCTCAGGGTCCTGGGATTGAGTCCCACATCGGGCTCTCTGCTCGGCGGGGAGCCTGCTTCCCCCTCTCTCTCTCTGCCTCTCTGCCTACTTGTCATCTCTCTGTCAAATAAATAAATAAAATATTAAAAAAATAATAATACATTTCATAATATCTCATTCACATCTCTTAAAGGATTTTTTTTTTTTTTGAGGGGGTCCTAGTAAACAAATGGTGTTGGTGTTTGAACCCAAGTTTTTCCTTATAATGAAAACTTATAACTTAATCTTCCCCTTTTTTTCTTGTGTATATTACTTTCTAGGTGCATACTTTGATAAAATAGTTATGAGTAGAGGTGGAGTAGGGAAATATTTGCAGAACTTTAGAAAAGTCCACATTTAATACTCTGTGCTAGTACCAGTTTCTGCTTACACCTTTAAATGTATGATTATGGAAGTTTCATGTAGTGGAGACTGTCACTTGTCTTTGCATGTGCTCACACATAGCAAGCCCTCAATAATTAATGAATAAATGTTCATTTTTTATGCCATCCTTTGGTTAAAAGAAGACATGGATTCTTAGTGGCTTATGAAATATAAAAATTTAGGAAGAAATGCATTTTAAGTCTTTTTATAGGATTTGTAATGAAGCTAGTTTATTTTGTGTTTAATGTTACTGTTTTAGAGATACTGGTACTTATAAGCTGTTGTTGTCTGATACTATAATAGAAGTAAGGCTGAAATGTATTTGTCACTGTCATGTAGAAGTTTGATAGAGTTCAGAAGAAGAATGTCAGAATCAAGAAAAAAAGTTGACATATTTTCTTCCTGTTGTTAAGGTAGGCCCTTAGACCAAAGAGCTGCAGAAAGACTCGGAAAAAGTTACTGTTTTTCTCTTCCTCTTTTGCAGTGTTGCATTTTCACTGGTTTATAAAGCTGGAAAAGGAAGTCTTGATTGAAAAGAACTGGAGACACCATATGTAATACAAAAAATTGAGACTAGTTTATGAGGATCTGTGTATTTTAGGAATTTGTTTTCTGTAAAGTATTTATAAATATGGTTTAAAATAGTGATAGTACAGCAAATTAATTAAAAATTAAAACATAAAAAAATGAATTTCTTTTTCTGCATAAGGAAAAACCAGGGAAATTCCTCCTTTTTTTTTTTTTAATATTTTATTTATTTATTTGACAGAGATCACAAGTAGGCAGAGAGGCAGGCAGAGGGGAGGAAGCAGGCTCCCTGCTGAGCAGAGAGCCTGATGCGGGGCTCAATCCCAGGACCCTGAGATTATGACCTGAGACGAAGGCAGAGGCTCAACCCACTAAGCCACCCAGTCGTCCCCTCCTTTTAAAAAAAAAAAAAAGATTTTATTTCTTTATTTGACAGAGATTACAAGTAGGCAAAGAGGCAGGCACAGAGAGAGGGAGAAGCAGGCTCCCCGCTGAGCAGAGAGCCCAATGCAGGTCTTGATCCCAGGACCCTGAGATAATGACGTGAGGCAAAGGCAGAGGCTTAACCCACTGAGCCACCCAGGGGCCCCAGAAGTTCTTCTTTTAAAGGGGTTGATGTAGCCTGGTATAATAGAATATTAAATGAAGATCAGAAAAATGTGGATTTTCCTTTTAGCTGCTGCTTAATGGAAATAATATATAGGGTGCCTCTATTTGGTCCTCTGAAAGTTATTTTTGTTTGTAAAATTGGGAGGTAGACCTTTACCCTGCCTTTACTTTACCATAACAATGAAATATATGTAAAATCATTTGGACAATTTTTAGTCCTGTTTAGGCACAGAATGTAGAAAATCATAAAATTAGATTGTATATTAATTTTCATAATAGTCCGACATTTAAGTTAATAGTTAGAAAATGTTTAGCCAAATAATTTAGGATTATATTCTGGCAGTGGGGAGCAGAGGGAGAGGGATAGGCAGATTCCCTGCTGAGTGTGGAGTCCGACACAGGGCTAGATAGATCCAGGACCCTGAGATCATGACCTGAGCCAAAACCAAGGATGGGACACTCAACCTACTGAACCATCCTGGTGCCCCGGCTATCTTTTAAGCATAGGAAGGAACTACTAAAACAAATAATCAGTGACCTACAAGTGAACACTTAAAAGCACTTTATTGACGTGTATATACCATGATCATAACTATTTTATTTTATTTTATTCTTTATTTATTTATTTATTTAAAAAGATTTTATTTATTTTACAGAGATCACAAGTAGGCAGAGAGGCAGGCAGGGAGAGAGGAGGAAGCAGGCTCCCGGCTGAGCAGAGAGCCTGATACAGGACTCGATCCCAGGACTCTCAGATCATGACCTGAGCCGAAGGTAGAGGCTTAACCAACTGAGCCACCCAGGCGCCCGATCATAACTATTTTATCAAAGTATGCACCTAGAAAGTAATATACACAAGAAAAAAAGGGAAAGATTAAATTATAAACTATAATTTTCCCCATTAGTTTCATTGAGGAGCCCAGGTTCTGAAGGATTGTGTAGTGTAACAATGAGTGTTAGATTGTTTGGAATAAAAATTAAAATTTTGATCTCAGGACCCCTTTTTACTTGGGGAAAAAACCCCAAAACACCAGAATCCAAAATATTGAGGACTTCAGAGAGAATTTCTTTATTAGGCTTTAGTTCCATCAATATCTACCATGATTAGTGAACTTTTATTTATGCATGTTATTCGATCTGTCAATATTTATCACATTAGAAATTAAAACTGAGAAAATAGGGATGCCTGGGTGGGATAGTTGTTAAGCATCTGCCTTCGGCTGAGGCCATGATTCCAGGGTCTTGGGATTGAGTCCTACATCAGGCTCCCTACTCAGTTGGGAGCCTGCTTCTCCCTCTGCTCCCGCTGTTTGTGCTCTCTGACAAATAAATAAATAAAATCTTTACAAAATAAAAACAAACAAAAAACCCAATAAAACTGAGAAAATAAAAAATACTTAATTCACTTTAATTACAGTTGTAGAGGTGCCTGGGTGGCTCAGTCATTGGGCATCTGCCTTCAGCTCAGGTCCCATGGTCCCAGGATCCTGGGATTGAGCCTTGCATTGGGCTCCCTGCTCAGTGGGAAGCCTGCTTCTCCCTCTACCCCTGCTTGTGTTCCCTCTCTCTCTGTCTCTGTCAAATAAATGAATAAAAAAGTAAAATAAAAATAAGTAAAAATAGTAAAATAAAATAATCATAGTTATATGTTAATGTAAGTAATAAATTAACATTAAACTATTTAATTTTAAAATTAACATAATGTATTATTTGCTTCCGGGGTACAGGTCTGTGAATCATCAGTCTTACACAATTCACAGCACTCACCATAGCACATACCTTCCCCAATGTCCATAACCCAGCCACCCTATCCTTCCCCTCCCACTGTCCAGCAACCCTCCGTTTGTTTCCTGTGATTGAGAGTAAACTGTTTAATATTAGTAACATTTTAAATGAAAAGTAACTTTCTACAGCATAAAACAAATGTTGGGGAGAAGACTGGCATTGTTCTACATTTTTGTAAATCTCAGTGGTTAATTGAAGCTTAATGTAAGACATTCTCATTATCAGCTTCAATATGTTGTTACTTTCATTGAAGCCTGTGAAGCAAATCAGGCTTTATACAGATGAGTAGGTGGAAAGTGAGGCATATTTTAATAGCTTTTTCAGATAATTATGGATGTTGTTTTTTGACACTATGCCAAAATTGGACAAATAATAGCTTTTTAAAGGTTAGTTGCAGCGTGGTGTCTGAAAACTTAACGATGAGCTTTTCGTAGTTTTACATTAAAATCTGTTAGTCTGTTTTGCACTTCAGATGTTTTACCCATGCATGTAAGTTGGTCATTTGGAAAATACTGGTTCACTGTGCTATGACAGGTTGTCCAAATATGATATTTTTTAATCTATCTATTGGAATAGTCAGTTGGTCATTTGGAAAGTATTGGTTCACTGTGCTATGACAGGTTGTCCAAATTTGATATTTTTTATCTATCTATTGGAATAGTCAGAAATGTCACACTTGTTAATATCACCACTGTTCTGATTATATAAACTGTAAGTTTTGGGACACCTGGGTGGCGCAGTGGGTTAAGCCTCTGCCTTAGGCTCAGGTCATGATCCCGGGGTCCTGGGATCCAGCCCCGCATCTGGCTCTCCTGCTCAGCAGGGAGCCTGCTTCCCTTCCTCTCTCTCTGCCTGCCTCTCTGCCTGCTTGTGATCTCTGTCAAATAAATAAATAAAAATCTTTATTTTAAAAAAATTGTAAGTTTTGGGGTGCCTGGGTGGCTTAAGCCTCTGCCTTCGGCTTGGGTCATGGTCTCGGGGTCCTGGACCAAGCCCTGCATTGGGCTCTCTGCTCGGCAGGGTCCTACTTCCTCCTTTCTCTCTGCCTGCCTCTCTGCCTACTTGTGATCTCTCTCTGTGTGTCAAATAAATAAAATCTTAAAAAATAAATAAATAAAAATTGTAAGTTTTGGGAAATAGACAACCTCATGGTGATGAATATATTTCCTAAAATTCCAATTTACGCTTGAAAACTTGAGTCTTACCACAGGCAATAAAATACTGTCCATTTTCCCTCAAAATTGATAGGCTTATTTTGTTCGTTCTAGGTGGGAAAAAAGTCTGCCTTATACCTAATAACTGTAGTTTGTCTGACATTGATGTTTGTAAAAACAAGTATTCTCTGAAAAAGTTCACAACAGTTTTACTAGTACTTTTTCCTTTAGGCAACCATATTTTGATGTTTGAGTACCTTTCATTTCATTATGGTAATAATAAAAAGACCAGGTACTCAGGGGTTGTTCCCTAGTAGAATTATTGCTTTCTTTAAATATTAGAATAGCGGGGTGCCTAGGTGGCTCAGATCGTTAGGCGTCTGCCTTCGGCTCGGGTCATGATCCCAGGGTCCTGGGATTGAGCCCTGCATTGGGCTCCCTGTTCAGCGCGAAGCCTGCTTCTCCCTCTCCCTCTCCTGATGCTTGTGTTCCCTGTCTCACTCTCTGTTATGTAAATAAATAAAACCTTTAAAAATTAGAAAAAAAAATTAGAATAGCTTTTAAAAATTACTGCTTTCTCAAGGACATTCTTTTTTTTTTTTTTTTTTTTTTAAGATTTTATTTATTTCTCAGAGAAAGAGAAAGCACAAGCAGGGGGAGCAGCAGGCAGAGGGAGGAGTAGGCTCTCTGGAGAACAGGGAGCCATGAGCAGGAAGCCATAACAAGACTCAATTCCAGGACCCCAGGATCATGACCTGAGCCAAAGGCAGATGCTTAACTGAGCCATTCAGGCAGGACCTTCTTAAGAAATTTTTTTTAACTGTGAGAGTTTTTTGTTTTGTTTTGTTTTGTTTTTTTAAATGTGAGCGCATAGCAATGAAGAATACAGTGATTAGTAGTTCACTACTACCATTTGTTTCACTGCCTTGGTTTGTGTTAAAGTGCCAGCAGTTTTACCCACTAACACTTCTCTGTTGTACCAACAGTGCAAATGTCCATATAGTGGAAAAAAACAAATGGTGTCTTGTATTCTTAAGAAAATAATTTTGAGGCGCTCCTAGGTGGCTTAGCAGTTTAACCTCTGCCTTTGGCTCAGGTCATGATCTTAGTGTTCTAGGATCAAGTCCTCCATCAGGCTCTCTGCTCGGCAGGGAGCCTGCTTCCTCTCTTTGCCTGCCTCTCTGCCTACTTGTGATCTCTCTCTCTCTTTCAAATAAATAAATTCTTAAAAAAAATAATTTTGACTTCTCATACCCCCTTGAAGGTTTTTTCAGGGATGTTCAGGAGGTTCATAGACCATATTTTGACAACTTGTAGTTTGGAAAAAGAATGTTTTAGATTTAAATAGTGAGAATGATGATGACTTGGAATAATTAGGAAAGGCTACCTGAGGCTATAGAGTTAAGGTCAAGTGAATTTGCAAAAGTTTGTGGAGAATTATTTAAATATGCAGTGGTGAGGAGGAAGTGTATTTTAGAACCGTGGATAACCTCAATAAAGACAAAAAAGCAAAAGTGAACATAAGGTATTTGGGGAATGATAGTGAGGTTGAATTCAGTAGAATGTGGGATTTATAATGGGAAACTTAATAAGCTACAAATGTAATTTGTAGATTCTCAAGAATTTTGAAAGCTGGGCCAAGGAGTTTAAACTGAAAAGGGAAGCCATTGAGGATACCTAAAATGTGAGGGAAGGAGTATCTGAAATTTTTTGTGGAATTTATGTGGTTCTGGTTGTTTCTCGTCAGAATTCCCTTTTTATTAAAATGATTAGTAGAACAAAGTTAATGATGTATTTTTATCTTGAAATGGTAGAATATAATTTCTTCACATTTCATTTAAGACATTAAGATCCATTTTAAGAAGTTGTTCAAAATGTATATTATATTCTTTTATATACTTATAATAAGCAGTAGTTGTTGTAGAAAAAGCAAATTAGCGAAAGAATTCTAAGCTTTCCACCTGGATTAGTTATGTTAACTTTTGTTTGTATATAACCTGTCTTTTCTAAACTAATTTTTTTTTTAAAGATTTTATTTATTTATTTGACAGAGCGAGAGATCACAAGTAGGCAGAGAGGCAGGCAGAGACAGAGAGAGGGGGAAGCAAACTCCCTGCTGAGCAGAGAGCCCGATGCAGGGCTCGATCCCAGGACCCTGAGACCATGACCTGAGCCAAAGGCAGAGGCTTAACCTACTGAAGCCACCCAGGCACCCCATAACTTGTCTTTTCTATGCATTTTAAATGGATGAGAATTAAGTCAGCATTTGTTACAATGTGTATCCAGACACTCTGCCATTCTGTACATATTTTGATGTCATGATATGCTAGGTTTTCTGGGGGTCATCTGGTGTTCATTTATATAGACTTAATTTATCACACTGTAGGTTGTCCTCTTTCTAGTTTTCAAATGTATTTGCTTTAACGTATTAACATGTAAAAAATTAAATGTTACCTATCCGTATGTTTTTTTTTAAACTTAACTTAGGAAGTTTTTTTAATTTTCAGTTAAAAAAATTGATTTTCTTCTGCTTGTTCCAGTACAGCTATTGGAATCAGATGTAAAGATGGCGTTGTCTTTGGGGTAGAAAAGTTAGTCCTTTCTAAACTTTATGAAGAAGGTTCCAACAAACGACTTTTTAATGTTGATCGGCATGTTGGAATGGTAGGTCCATTTAAAAAATGTTCCTTTTTGCCTTGTCCAATTTGTTGTGAAGTCACTGTTTAGAATATATTAAAATGTAATTTTAAGATAACCATTTATTTACGCTGAGGCAGAAAGAGATGAGAGAGCAGCCATAGAAGTAATCTCAGAGAGCTACTGGCTTGTGAACAGTTCACTAAGAAAGGTAATGTTCTTATAAATTGACTGGAGACATATATGAGAAATCAAATTGCCTTAAGAAAAGGGAGGAGAGGAAAAAGGTGGGAAGTATGTGTAGAAAAGAGATCTTGGCAGTATAGGTAAGGGGTATGCTTGAGAGGCATAGAATCTTTAGCTTTTCATCTCTCTTGTGGGAATCACTGTCATATTGAAGGTGTTATCAGGTAGAGAATACCTCACTAAAAGGTGGAGCACCAAGAAAGGATATTTAAAGAAAGGAAGAGCGAACACATCCTTTTTAATAGCTTCATAGACATCACTATTTGTTTTGTGGAGTCTTGTTACATGGAGTCTTGAGTGACTGCTTTGCATAACTGCAGGTGAATCCATAAATACATTACTGGTATATACTAAAGTCATTCTATATAGATGTTAGACTTTGCTCAGTCAGAACAATAAGGAAAACGAGTAATGGAGTGATTCTAACCCTCTTTAGTGAGAAGGCAAGGAAGAAAACGTGTGTGCTAGAACCACTTCACATAAATTATCTTGTTTAAGTCTGACATCCCAGTGAAAGTAATATTAATCCCATTTTTATAGATAAGAAAACAAGACTCACAGCTGGTAAAGAAATAAAATGGGATCAGACTTGGGTCTGCATGGTCTGCATGTTATTTCAGAGTCTACTCTGCAGGGTGAGATCTTATAGGTCCCACTTATTCTGCACTTATTTTTTATATTTATAAATGAGATGTGTTACACACGAACACCAAAGGACCAATAAAATATAAGCAATAAACTATAAAGCTATAGATAATTTTTTTTCCCTGAAAATATATTCTCTCTAGAACAAATTTGTTATTGCCATTGAAACTGACACGGCTTTTCTTCTGTCATTTTGGACCACTGTATTTATTTATTTTTAGAATTTTAGTTGATACACAATGTGAAACTGGTGTGCTTTGATAAAACTTGCCAGATTGTAACCCAGCTGCTAGGAGGGAACTAGTGAATTATACATTCTTTCACTTAATAAAAACAAACTTTAGGTAGGTGTATTTTGAAAAAAATCATGTATGCTTAAAGGTACTTTAGTGATGGGAAAACTTTGTCTTAGAAATTTATGTTACGTTTGTTATTTAAAGCCAGGAAACTGATGCCATTCCTTATAGCTGGAATGGCAAAACATCACCTGTAGAAGAGGGTTGGAGATAATGAAGGGTTAATATTCTGTCTCCACAGTTGTCACAAGTGGTTTGAGGATTATTGGACTTCACAGTAAGCTTTCTACAAAGCAATAGAAGATTCTTTAAACGGTGAAATTTACTGGCTGGGTAACTTTAGGGAAGTTACTCTAAACGTAACCGCCTCACCTCAGAAGTAGGGTAAATAGGACCTACCTCGTAACAGTTGTTACAAGGTTAAAAATTACTAGAATGCTTAGCATGTGATAAATACTATGTATTAGAAATTTTCATCAATACTACTACTAATAGCACTGGCAAAAATGTCATTCTGATATCACTTACTTTTAAATTCTGTAAATTTCCTAAGCAGGTGGTTTCTGGACTTTCTTGATTCCCAGGACTAAGTGTTTCAGTAATATTTTTTTTAATTGCTTTCCTGCACCAAAAGAAGTACTGAATGGTTTGGATTATGCATTTAGGTCTCAATAACTTGGTGTTTATGTTCTAAAAACTTAGTAGCTGTAAGAGAAAAAATACACATACAATTATAGAAAAATATTTTTATTTTTAAATAATCAAACTTCCTAATGTGCACTGCACAACTTCCTAAACTTTGGAATCAGATTATGTGTGTCTCTCCCCTCCATTTCCTGTTCCACATGGATTTTTGTGTGGTACTTACCTTTTTATCATAGCAACCCAAGTGCTCAACAATACAATGGCATTATAAGGAATACAGAATGATCTAATGTTGAAACTGTGAACTACTTCAACAACTGTATCCCCCAAATTCCAAATGTTCTGTAACTAGTTCACTATAGTGCCCTAGCATCTCTCAGCACATGGTTTGGAAACTGTAGTTGTAAGCTATCAGTCTTGGAAGATGTATGGTTTGTCACCGGAGTTTATAATAGTCAATAAGCTGAAAAAGATTTGAGGTTGTGCCTTTTAGACCAAAACTTTCAGTAATTTGAACATAGAACTGCTTTAAATAGACATCAGTCCTGATCTATTCTGGTTGTTGCCTATTTATAGTGAATTGGTAAACTGGGATACATGAAGAATTATAGAAATATTCCTTGTAAATGTCATCATTCAGCAAACAATGAAATCACACTTGGTAAATTTCTGAATTTTAATTCCATACTTTTATTTTGATCCCACCCAATCAGAATGCCAGAATGCCTTATAAAGAGCTTTAAGTCAAATTATTTTTAGTGGTGATGCTTGTTAAAATATTAAGCCTACAGTAATTACACACTTTCCTTGATTTGTGATAGGAATGTATTTATCTACTAATGGTACGTACTTTCTTCCAGGCAGTAGCGGGTTTGTTGGCAGATGCTCGTTCGTTAGCAGACATTGCAAGAGAAGAAGCTTCCAACTTTAGATCTAATTTTGGCTATAACATTCCATTAAAAGTAAGTTGATAATATGTTGAGCCTTTTGAACAGTAGTAGAAATTTGCTGATAAGCTCTTCTGTTTCTTCCCCTCATAGCATCTTGCAGACAGAGTGGCCATGTATGTACATGCGTATACACTCTACAGTGCTGTTCGACCTTTTGGCTGCAGGTATGAAATTTTGTGAGATTCAGTCAGATCCATACTGTTTTCCCCAGTTTCTTAGCTTTTTATACCCTTAGAAGTGTGAGCTATCACCAAGAAGTATTAGGGCAATGATAAAATAAAACTGTGTACATCAAAACAAAAAACTTTGAATAGTGAAAAAGACTCTACAGATTTGAAGTGATAATAAAACAGAGAACTCCTAGTAATAACGTTAATCTGATTATCATACATTCTCTGGAAGAAAATGGTCAAAAGGTATAAACGTTCAAATTAAGTGTTAGAGATATACAGTATGATGACTATAGGTAACAATGCAGTGTGACTTACGGGAAGGTTGCTGAGTACATTCTAAGAATTTTCGTCACAAGGAGAAAAGTTTTTTTCTCTTTTTTATTTTATTTTATGAGAGGATGGATGTCACTAAACCTGTTGTTAGCATTTCACAATACATGTAAATCAGACCATCATGCTTTACATGGTAAGTGATGCATGTTGGTAATTTCTCAGTAAAACCAGAAAAAAATTCTCTGGTGTCAGACCCCAGCATTCTCAGGATACAACAAACTGACTTTAAATATATTCTCTTTTGACATTAGAAGGTAGCCAACTAAAGGGAGATTTCAGTTTTCTCCTTAATTTCCATCGGCTACACTTACTTTAAGCAGTTAGGTGCAATGCTCTTAATTGATGAAGTGCTGGTATTTTTATTTTGGGGGGAAAGCTGAGATTCGATTGAGTCAAGACACATGTAAATATTTACATAGGGCTCAGAGACCTATCATCACTCTAGATATTCCTAAAAAGACATGTTTAGTTTGTAACATTAAAGAAATAGTCCTTTTTGATCAAAGTAAAACATTTACTAATATCTCATTGCTTGCCACTGTTAAAAGGCTATAGAAAGTTTATCATCTATAGTCCTGCCTTTCAGTTGTTTACAATCAGTCATATTTAAATTACTGAGGACAGATGTTAGAGAAAACCCGTTTTAGCCAGTAAGTTAAGCCTGCAGACATTTTTTATATTGTTGTTCTTAAGGTTCTCATTTAAATTACATTGAAACACTTTGCTTTCAGACTTCATAGAATGCTTTTCCACTTCTTTTAACCTTTGAACGCTCTGAATTCATCATTTCTCTAAGGGAGTAAGAATAGTGGAGAACTTTTTCAGTAAATATTGAACATATACTATGAGTTAGTCATAGATATTTGTGAGAGGACAGGACATAGGAGTATGTTTTCATTGATAGCTTTATAGGTGATAGGATATACACTGACTATAGTGGGCCCAGCACCACTTAAGGAATGGCTGCTTCCTTGGAGAGATGGCAAGGAAAAGAATGTGAGATGTAGGTGGAATGGTAAGAGTATTTCATGAAAAGGGTATTAAACTACCTGGGCATTTCAGGTAATGCTGAGGTGGTCAGGATTTGTTGGTGTGTAGGAGGGGTACTGAAGATGTAGGAAAGGGAAAGGCCATACAGAAGTCTTTGTTCCATACCAAGGAAAACATTGAAGGGTTTTTAAATTACAACCAGATATATATTCTGAAAGATAAGTTTTATGGAATATGGAAGGAAATGATTGTAGGGCTAAGAACTGGACAGCTGGGTGTTATGGTAGTCTATACATGAACTGATACATAAGATGAAGCTGGTTTCTTTTCTACTTCGAGGGTAAACTAAATCACAGTTTCAGAAAATCACTGATTTATGTGATTAACAGCCTAATTTTAATTTGTTGAGCATATAAAAATATATTAAATCAGTTTGGATTGCTGTAGAAAAAGAACTGGAGGAATATTGGGGAATACTCAAGAAAGAATGAGGGGTGTAATAAGAGTTTGAGGCAGATTAAATGTATCCCTCTTAGTTTTGTTATCTTGGCTTTTTCATGTGTATGCCTTCACCTGTTGGGCCTTCTCATTGGTTTTCCATCTGTCATTACTTCTTTGTCTTCACTGCTGTCTTCCCAGGAAAGTTTCATCAGCAAATTTAATACTAAAGAAAGCCATATAAATTTTGAACAGTTTCAAGTATGTACTAGTCCTTATTGAAATTACCTGATCAAAGTATTTATTATGAGTTATGTGTATTAGTTTATCTTAGAAGGTATTGTATGTTTACTGAATTTTTAATATTTTTATGGTATTAAGGACCATGGTTTAAACTATTACTTTCATGCAGTTTCATGTTAGGGTCTTACAGTGTGAATGATGGTGCACAGCTCTACATGATTGACCCATCAGGAGTTTCATATGTGAGTAATTTTAAATCATGAATTTCTATTTTTAGTTTAATGGTATCTCATTAGCATGTAAACCGTGTATTTGGATTATATAAAGTTTCTTTAAAATTAATTCAAGAAAAGTAATAGTTTCTTATTTATCATTAATAATAGCCTATAAATATGAGGCAGTGGAAAGATTTATTGCTTTCAGTGTGCTGTTTACAGAAACTGCATTTCAAGATGTGGTATTTCCTTTATTGTGATAAATACTAACAATGTCCTAAAACTAAAACCTTCCTTTAAAAAAAATGATTTTAAATGGGATTTCTTGCATCTTTACTTATGTCTCTTCTGAGATATTTATGGTTTTTACAAATTACAAAAAAGACTTTATATTTTGTTATTATATATAAGTACAAATGGGAATCCTTTCATTTAAAAAACTTTTTCAGTATAATAAATGGTTTAGAGTATTGAATTATCTCAATTTCTTTTTGTCATAATGCTAAACGTTTTTTCATTCCTAACCTCAGAAACATATTTAGTTTATTAAGTATAATATGTAATGATGTTAATTTTTCTTGTATAGAACCTCTATTAAAAATAAGCCACATTATTCTAGAATTTTTTTTGAACCCCCTGGTGTTCATTGGATGTTTTGTATTTCTCTGTACTTACTTTTGAAAGTCATTCAGCATCCTTTTGTTAATCTTTAAATAGACAGTCATAGCCACTAATGATTTTAGGATAGTATATCAATTTAATTGAATGATATCTGTAATTTTTGGTGTGTTTTTTTAAAAATAGGGTTATTGGGGTTGTGCCATTGGCAAAGCCAGGCAAGCTGCAAAGACAGAAATAGAAAAACTTCAGGTAATTTTAATTCTTGAATTTTCCTGTAATATCATCCTCATGTAGTGAACTCTTATCACCACAAATAAAACCGTTTTGTTTAAGGATTCATAGAGTGTGGTTTGCTGTTCTGAGCAGAGTTTTCTGAATTTAGAAACTAAGAAATCTGGAGAATTTCATATATATATATCATATATATATGTGTGTGTGTGTACATATATCATATACATATATATGATACCTGTAAGAGTTGTGTCATAGAGCCATTTATAATTACAGCTACTGATAAACCTGTTAATCCAGAAAAGTACATATGGAAATTTTCATATAATTTCATAATCCTTGGGGCACAAGGGTGGCTCAGTCAATTAAGCATCTGACTCTTGATCTTGGCTTAGGTCTTGATCTCAAAATCATAAATTCAAGCCCCAGACTGAACTCCACACTAGACATGGAGTCTACTTTAAAAAATAATAAATAATTTCAGTGCTTGAGGCCCGTTCATGGAGGGAGCTCTGTGAGCCTTAGTGTGAGAATTCTGGTATTTCACTATTTCATTTCTTCTCTGGATCACAGCTTTTGTCTGTGCAGTCTGTGTCATGGTGCTTCTATTTCCTTTGTTCCTATCTTGGTAAGGCATAAAACCTGTTATTGCTACGCACTCTTTGTTCCCCCAAGAACCATAATTTATTAGTGTAAAAAGTTTTGCTTTAATGTGATTTTCTTTTCAGCCAAATTGATCAACTTAATGTTGAAACAGTATTTGCTCACTCTTGCTTATCAGAAACTTCACTTAAAGGCATGTGTGTGTGTGTGTGTATACATACACTTGAAAATACAGTATTTAGAGTATCTATCCTTCTGTCTTTCTGAGGTTAAATCCTAACAAGATACAGGAATACTAACAAATCCTAGCTAAGAATGGAGAAACATTGCTTTAATTGAGGAACATGTATGTATACTTAATGACAAAAACATGCTCTAAATCAGAGGTCAGCAAACTATGGAACGCTGTCTTCTTTCTAAAGTTTTATTGGAACACCGTCACAGTCAGTCAGTCCCTGGCTGCTTTCACACTACGAAAGTATTGTTCAATAGTTGGAACAGAGACCAAAGACCATATGGACCATATGGCTCTGTATAGAAAGGAGTTTGCCAGACTGCATTCTACGTCATTGCTCTGGCTTTTCTTATGTTGCTTATGAAGAATGTTATGTTATGAAATAAAAATTTCATGAACATATATAAAAATATAATTGTCATTTAAAATACGCTTTTTCAGGGGCGCCTGGGTGGCTCAGTGGGTTAAGGTCTCTGCCTTCGGCTCAGGTCATGATCTCAGGGTCCTGGAATTGAGCCCCGCATCGGGCTCTCTGCTCCTCGGAGAGCCTGCTTCCTCCTCTCTCTCTGCCTCTCTGCCTACTTGTAGTCTCTGTCTGTCAAATAAGTAAATAAAATCTTAAAAAAAAAACAAAAAACAAAAACGCTTTTTCAGGGTGCTGGGGTGGCTCAGTCAGTTAAGCGTCCAACTCTTGGTTTTGGCTTAGGTCATGATCTCCTGGATAGTGAGAACAAGCCCCAATTTGGGCTCCATATTCAGTCTGCCTGGAGATTATCTTAGTTTGCTCCTTCCCCACACTCCTGTGCTCTTTCTCAAAAAAACTAAATCTAAAGAAAAAATAGGCTTTTTCAAAAAGTTTGCTTAAATTTGCCTTTATTATAACATTAATTCACTCATCATACATCTTAACTATAAAGGGAAAAATATGAAGAGATATTGGGGAATCTATGCCTATAAGGGGAAAGATATGAAGGTACCTTTTACTTCACCCCCAAATTAACATGAAAAAATGTGTAAACATCAGAAAAGATAATAACACAACTATCTCCATGTACATTGAAGTTATTTTCCTGTTTTTGTTTTTAATTTTATTTTTTCAGTGTTTTCAAGACACAGCCAGTGCTCCATGCAATACGTGCCCTCCTTAATATCCACCACCAGGCCCTTCCACTTCCCACCCTATTTTCCAGTTTTATCCATTTGTTTTTTTCCTGAACTATTTGAAACAGTTACAGTGACACTATATCCCTAAATGCCTCAGTGTTCATCTCTGTAGATTATCATTATCACACCTAAGATATCAGATATTTAGTCTACAAACTGCCTCAGTATTCTCAAGGATCATTTTGTAACTTTTTCAAACCATGATATAATTAAGACTAACACTTCGAATTTCAATTATATCTCTTCTATATCTCATTTGAATTTCAATTATATCTCTTCTATTTTAAGTCTTACCCTAAAGGAGGGTGGTGCTTGGGTAACTCAGTTGGTTAAGCATCTGCCTTCAGCTCAGGTCATGATCCCAGGGTGCTAGACTGAGGGAGTCCTGTGTCAGGCTCTTTGCCCAGCAGGGAGTCTGCTTCTCCCTCTGCCCTTCCCCATCCCAACACCTGCTCTCCCTTCCCCTTTCTCTCTCAAAAACAAGTAAGTCTTACCCTTCTCCCAGTACCAGTTTATTTTTTCAGGGAAAGGGAGATCTCAAGCTGGCTCTGAGCGCAGAGCCCGACTCGGGGCTTGATTTCACCAACTTGAGATCACCGCCCAAGCCAAAACCAGATTTGGACCTGAGCCACCAGTACTAATTTTTTGAAGCCCATGTCAATTGTTTTTGTAGTTAGTCCCACATACTAGGTTTGTGTATTTCCTGACAAGACTGGTATTTTTTTTTTTTTTAAGATTTTATTTACTTATTTGCCAGACAAGAGATCACAAGTAGGGAGAGAGGGGTTGCGGGGGTGGGGGAAGCAGGCTCCCTGCTGAGCAGAGCGCCATGTGGGGTTCAATCCCAGGACCCTGGGATCATGAAGAGAGCTGAAAGCAGAGGCTTGAACCCACTGAGCCGCCCAGGTGCCCCAAGACTGGTATTCTTAATACAGTATTATGGTTTTGATTTTTTGTCTGAGACCCTATGTCAAAAGTATGGGTTATTGACAGTTGTGTAAAGAATCTGAAAATAGTTAATGTAAGTGGAAAGTTCTTCTTTTGACTCATGACTCAATATTTTATTTTTTATAGATGAAAGAAATGACCTGCCGTGATGTTGTTAAAGAAGTTGCAAAAATGTAAGCTGGAATTTTAATTATCATTGACAAAACTATTTCATTTAACCTTATACATTAATTCTAAAGGCCTGTTTTATTTTGAAATAATGTCATGCCAGATTTTTAGAAGTTGAGTTTAACGTTCTAAAAAATCTCAGTAAGGAGAATACTCATATTTCAAATGCCAGTGAATGGGATGTGAAAAAACAACTTTTGACAGAACTATGTAGGTAAAAGAATTCAAGAGTAGGAGGATACAGTGTGGACCTCTAGGAGCTTCATTTGCTAGTTCCTACTTTCTCAAATCTCAGAAGTCCCAATAATAGGAATTTGGTTTACAAACTTTATTTTAGGTTGACAGTTATTTCTACACATGAAGCTGGCTCCTTTATATGGTCAGTTTTTTGGGGGGCAAGTATGTTAATCATAAAGGCTTTTCTAAGAAGATGAGAAGAGTATTTCAGTACATTTAAGAACAGCTTTAAGAAACCCTGAAGTGGTTCATGTTACATACAGGTACTTAGTGTAGAATGCTTGTGTGACTACAGTATGTATCAACTAAGTCCATAAACCTGAGTGGAATGCTTCAGAATTCATGATTCTTCCAGATCAAAGAATGTAGGCATGGGGTATTTAAAAAAAAAAATACAGTAAAACGCTAGTTTTGCGGCCAGCTTTTCAGATTTAAAAATAATAAACATACTATTCCACATTAGAACAAAATTGACATGGTCTAGGCAGTAGTTTGTGCAGATGTCTCAGGTTTTATAATTCATGCGAGAAAAATAAAGTCCTACAGGCTCCATTACATATTTAAGTGGTATTCTTAGTATCTTCTAAAACTGATAGTTGCAATAACATGCTTAAGTGTTTTATGATTTTGTCACCATTCTTGCTGCTGCCATATTATCTCCTCCCTATCCCTGTTGACCAAGAGACCTTTCTCCTCTTTCCAGTTGTGAAGCAGCAGAACCTATTCTGTGATTGTCACTTAACATGAGGAGCTCTGGGAATTATCTTACAGTAGAACCATTTGGAAGATAAAAGAATCCTCACTGAGTTGTACAGCAGCTTATTAGTACTATTTTTTATTAAGAGAGGGACAGAGCAGAGGTAGAGGGACAGAGAGAATCCTATGCAAGGCTGCACACCCAGTGCAGAGCCCAACTTGCTCAGTCTCACAACCCTGTATTCATGACCTGAGTGGAAAACAGGTTGGATGCTCAACTGAGCTACCCAGGTACCCCTGTACAACAGTTTAAATGTGATAAATTCCATTTCCTGCACTGAGGAGTGCTTCTGGAAATCAGCCCTTACCACACCCTTCTATGTTTAGATGTAACAGTAGACACTAATTAGTTCCATGTAGGAAAACCTTTCCCTTATCATTTAATAAAATGGAGCACTGTGTATCTTTTACTTAGTCTAGAAAATTAAGATGCTTTCTTGTTCTATAGCAAGGCTTTAAAAATATCCTCCAAAGTAAAGTGTGTGAAAATGTTAGGAAAGGTAAAATAAGAAAGCTTTGCTCTGGTACTTAATTTAATGTTGTGACAGTGCCTCTTTTTTTTTTTTTTTTAAGGGATTTTATTTATTTATCTGAGATCAGGGCAGAGAGGCAATTGAGCCTCTCAATCCCAGTGCCTCCCCCCCCCTTTTTTTTTTTTTTTAAATTACAGTTTGGCATGTATTATAATTTGAAGCCCAGGTTAAGGGGCATATAGTTCTTATAAAATGGATAAGGGGTTTAAAAAGATACCTGCTAAGAAGCTTCAGATTGAAGAGACCTCTAATAATTGCAAGCCAATAATTTGTTTTAAAAATCATTTACTGAAAGGAATAAACAAATATCCTGAAAAGGTACAGTTGTAATAATGGCCTTTTCCCATTTGAATCTGTGTTCCTTTTGAGGTATCTTTTTGAGTTGTGTGTCTACAATACAACACTATCAAACAACGTGGGTTGTAAACACTCCTTTGTAGTATTTAATTTTATATCCATCTCTGTGTATTGTCTTTTCTTTTTAAAGACTTAATTTATTTTAGAAACAGAGCAAGAGAGAGACCTGGGGAAGGTCTGGGGGTAGAGGGAGACTCTTAAGTCCTGGTGCTGAGTATGGAGCCCATCTATCCTATGACCCTGAGGATTACGACCTGAGCCAGAATCAGGAGTCTGATGGTGAACTGACTGAGCCACTCAGCCTATATTGTCTTTTCTAGGAGTGTTCCTAAATATAAACTGTAATGTGTCTATAAATTTTATAAATATTTGTGTTAGGGATGGGTGTTTTAATTTGTGCTGACTAGGTACATGTTTGTAATGACCAAGTAAATGTTAATTTTCCCTTTTGTGTTCTAGAATTTACATAGTACATGATGAAGTTAAGGATAAAGCTTTTGAACTAGAGCTCAGCTGGGTTGGTGAAAGTAAGTTATTTTTGTACATTTATTTGCTCTGAGTCATCTGTATCAAACAATTTAAAATTGGGGGGGCTTTTTTCCTTTTTAAAAATTAAAAATAATTTGGTAATGACATGTATGTATAGAAAAGTACGTAAAGAACAGCTGAATTGATGAACTGTCACAACATGGATATTCTCATGTAATCACTGTTCGCTCTCTGGTCAAAAAGAGACCAGTTCCCTTAGATTCTTTGAATTTATAGTTCTGTAGCTTGTCCCCAAATGTAACCACTACTCTGAATTCTAACTCATAGTTTTGCCTATTCAGTTTTATGTGAGTGAATTATACAGTGTATATATGTACATAGTATATATATTCTTTTATCCCTGATTTACTTAAGCATTATTTGTGTAAGTCATGTGTGGTGTACAGTATTTGTTCATTTGCCTTGCTTTATAGTATTTTGTTGTCCAAATACCACACAATTTATTCATTTCTTCTGATGCTGGTTAGTTGGGCTCTTTCATTTTTAACTATAGTGTAGCTGTGGATGTCTTGTGTAATAATTTTGGTACACAAATGTAGCATTTCTTTGGAAATATACCTAAGAGTCGAATTGCTGAGTCATGAAACATGCATAAGTTCAAGCGCAGTGGGTAGTACCGAAGTATGTTTTACCGCTCAGTGCCTTTCTAATATAAAGCAGTCCAGAACAAATTTACAAGGTAGTTATTTTTGAAGGGGAAGTTCTGCTTAATAGACTAATGTACTTTTCTGAAGCATCCATTTACTGAGAATCACCATTTTTTTCTTGCAGTATTAACCATGGATGGGGTTTCAAAAATTAATAAAAATTAATCATGCTGCACAATGCTCAGAATTTATCATAGCATCAGGATAAATCATTGTATAATTTACTTGTTTCCTTAAGAGCTAAATTTGGATAGATTTAATCTTACGTGGAGAAAACACAAAAAAGACTTCTGAGCTTGTTGTATTACTCACAGTACAATTTTTTAAAAAAAAGATTTTATTTACTTATTTGACAGAGAGAGACACAGCAAGAAAGGGAACACAAGCAGGGGGAATGGGAGAGGGAGAGACCTCCTGCCGAGGGGAGAGCCCAATGCAGGGCTTGATCCCAGGACCCTGGGATCACGACCTGAGCTGAAGGCAGACACTTAACGACTGAGCCACCCAGGCGCCCCAACAATTTTTAACACTAGATGGATTATACCTATGGATTGGGTAGTTAATTGTGTTGGAAATCACAATGTAGTCGTCATTTCTAATTCATTTAAAAATCTGGCTTAATTTGCAGTAACTAAAGGAAGACATGAAATTGTTCCCAAAGATATAAAGGAAGAGGCAGAGAAATATGCAAAGGTAAGCTACAGCATGTGACAATTCTAGCTAAAGGTATGAAAGTAAGTGTTGAATAATAAAGGAACTTGGTTGATTTCTGTTAAATAACACTTAAGAGTTGAACTGAACAAAGGTTAGAAATTTTCTGGCTTATCTTCAGTGGGGATAGGGTTGCCCTGGTTACAAAAATGTTGTATGTGAAAATGGTTAAGGATTTTTCAGGACATTTAATGCTTTCATATTGTTTCATATTGAAACAAGAATATTTCATATTGTGTGTTCTATCAAGAATATAGTCAGTTGATTATTAGAATAAGATGCACTTAATTACCCTTTTCTTTCCTTGGGTAGGTTATCTTAAGTCATTGTTCATCTTCAGTTATAAAGAATTTTCAATGACAAGTGCTTAATAGATTCAGGTTGTAACAATATTAAAAATTGATTTTAAACACTTTCTCTTAACAGGAATCATTGAAGGAAGAAGATGAATCAGATGATGATAATATGTAACATTTCAGCACCTATTTTAAATTTCTAATACAGTCCCATGTAATAACTCTTTAGCCCTGTGGATTATCTACCAATTTTCATTAAATTTTTGTCTTGTAACAATTGAAGTTGGTGGGAATATTTGAGTACATATTTATTTACTTGGTATTAAAATGAAGGTTTATGCTTACTGAAGATACTGTAAAAAGCAGCTTTGGAATCATTAATTCAAAGCTCCATTCATCATTCACCTAGAATGTAAAGATCACTTATTGTTGGTTTTGTGCAGTTAAGTCCCTACCAACTCAGTAAGTATTACTTGATGCCATTACCCAGTTTTGTATTTAGTGAAATGATAGCTGGTCATCAGCCACAGCTAACCTTTATTTTTTTTTTTTAAGATTTTTAATTTATTTATTTGACAGAGATTACAAGTAGGCAGAGAGGCAGGCGGGGGTGGGGGGCAGAAGTAGGCTCCCCGCTGAGCAGAGAGCCCAATGCGATGTGGGGCTCTATCCCAGGACCCTGCAATCATGACCTGAGCTGAAGACAAGAGGCTTTAAACCACTGAGCCACCCATGTGCCCCAGCCACAGCTAACTTTTAAGTGTGACATCCAAGAAAGATGTTTTAGGTTGGAGAAGGTTGGTGAATTTATTCCCCCTTTCATTTTGGTGAAGAGTGGATTTAAGGATCCAGAAAGTCTCTCTTCTGTCACTTCAAAAATTTCATGGTCTGTAGAGTTCAGTGAAAGTACCCATAATTTATGCAATGTAAGAAGTTAGAATATAATCAGTATTGAGGCCACCAAGAACTATCATAACCTGACGGCAGTACTCAGAGAAGAAGAAACAGTTTGTAACTTAGGCCAAGTATGTCAGGTATACACACCCTTTACTGGGCTCATGCCAGTATCACTCCAACTGCTGCTTTCCTAAGAAGGTAATCTACTCACTGAGTTTGGCAGCAGGATACTGCTGGACTTTGAACATCTGTGAAGTTCAAATAGCAAATCATTATACATGAATAGCTAACTACTATACAAACAACGTAAAACTATTATCTCATTATCATGGCTTTTATGTAAAATTACACACTACATTTTATAATTTACACATTTAACTAGGAATGACAAACACCTAAACAGTATTAAATTGGATCTATCTATACACCTAATCAGTAAGCTGACTATCCCTAAGCCAATCTAATGGCCATTCTATACATTTCCAAACTATGAATGGCACATAAATATTCTATTATGCTGTGAATATATTTGTTTTTAAATTCACATCAGTATAGGGCACCTGCCTGGCTCAGGTGGTAGAGCATGTGACTCTACACTTCAGGGCTGTGAATTCACATCCCAAGTTGGGCACATCTTTCTTAAGAAAAAAATTCACAACAGTATAACTTACAGTGCCTTAAAAGAACAGACAGCAATAAACCTAAGTTTAAACAGATATGAAACTATAGATGCCATAACATCACATAAATCTAAAACTGTATAACCAGATACACTTGGTTCTTTAACTATTACAAAGCAGTTGTCTTATATATGTATTCTATATGGGGATTAGTAATTTAAATTTAACATTGGGAGCACCTTTAACTGCACTGTAGCAATACATTTAGCCTCGGGAGGTGGCGGGGGGGGGGGGACGCTGGTACATTTTACTTTGATAAGACTATAGGGACACAACACCTGGGTGGCTCAGTCAATTAAACATCTGCCTTCGGCTCAGGTCATAATCCCAAGTTCCTAGGATCAAGTCCTGGCGGGCTACTTGCTTAGCAGGTAGCCTGCTTCTCCCTCTGCCTGCTGCTCCTCCTGCTTATGCTCTACCTCTGACAAAACAAAAACAAAACAAAAACCCCAAAACACTACAAATTTATTTTCAGGAAAGATACAGTACCGGGGTACCTGGGAAGCTCAGTCAGTTAGGCATCTGCCTTCGGCTCAGATCATCTTCTCAGGGTCCTGGGATCAAGCCCTGCACCTAGCTCCCTGTGAGCATGGACCCTGCTTATCCCTCTCCTGCTCCAGTACCTTATTATTATAAACTTTCCTGATATTGTTACCTAAAAAAAGAGAAATCAAAAGTGTTTTAAAGAATAAATTTTTGGTTTAGAGATTACAAATAATAAAATATATTTAGGACTATTAAAGCACTTACATGATAAGCCTATCCACTTGCTTCTACTTCCATTATTCATACAGAGATCTGAAAATGACAAAAATCAAGTTGTAGGTCATCAATATGTTTTGATATTCAAATTAAGATTATGAATTAACATTTTCTTCTCAATTTGCAAAAACACCCACTTCCCAAATGCTATTAAGAAACTAAGAGTAAATCCACAAATGAAAATCAAGTCTTAATGTAGAACACTCAATCAGGTATTATTTCTCTACTGAATTTCTGACCTTTGGAAATGAAACCCAGACTTGATCTCTTATTTTATTTTACTTTCCTTTACTCTACCATTATCTATATTGTATCTGCAATGCCTAGATTATTAAGTAGTTTTTCCTAAGAACTTCCACCACCTGCCAAAGAAAGCTTTCTAAAATGATTATCTGATTCTCCCTCTCAGTCCTTTATGTGTTTCCCATAAAAGCTGTCAAACTATTTCTTTTATATTTTTAAGATTTTATTTATCCATTTGGGAGACAGAATGACAGAGAGAGAGAGCATGAGAGGGGAGAAGTCAGGAGGGAGAAGCAAACCACCCCCCACCCCTGGGGAGAGCAGGGATGCAGATATGGGACTTGATCCCATCACTGCAGGATCATAACCGGAGCCAAAAGCAGCTGCCCAACCAACTGAGCCACAACTATTTTCTTTTTCTTTTTTTAGATTTTATTTGTTTATTTGACATAGAAATTACAAGTACACTGAGAGGCAGGCAGAGAGAGAGAGAGAAGGAAGCAGGCTCCCCGCTGAGCAGAGAGCCCGATGCGGGACTCGATCCCAGGACCCTGAGATCATGACCTGAGCCGAAGGCAGCGGCTTAACCCACTGAGCCACCCAGGCGCCCCCAACTATTTTCTTTTTTAAAAGGGAAGTTTAAAATATCAAGTGTGCATGAGTGCAGCTATTCTTTTTTTTTTTTTTTAAGATTTTATTTATTTATCAGAGAGAGAGGGGAGAGAGCGAGCACAGGCAGACAGAATGGCAGGCAGAGGCAAAGGGAGAAGCAGGCTCCCCGCCGAGCAAGAGCCCGATGTGGGACTTGATCCCAGGACGCTGGGATCATGACCTGAGCCGAAGGTAGCTGCCCAACCAACTGAGCCACCCCCCCAGGCGTCCCGAGTGCAGCTATTCTTAATCCTTACCAAGTAAAGCCTTTGTTCTACCAAAGTATGCATTTATTATGGTGTTCACTATAATAAATTATAATAAATAAATTTTAATTAATAAATTCACTATAATAAATTATTTAAATCCAATTTAACAAATTAAATAATTAATAAATTAAGTTTGCCCTCCTCCCCTGCCCATGGGAGTTATTCGAAAATCATGTCTCTGTATCTCCACTGGGTTAGAGCAGTCACACAGTAGGCACTGAAATGCTTAAAGTTACATTTTTAAAAAAACTGAAGTCATAATAAAAATTGAAATAATCCTAGTTAACTGGAGGATAAGGCATACTTTTAAAAAATGTCAAGGAGACAGCCTGGGTGGCTCAGTCATTTAAGCAGCAACTCTTGACTTTGGTTCAGGTCATGATCCTCAGGGTCTGGAGATCAAGCTGGCTTTTGAGGGTGGAGCTTGTTTGGATCCTTTCTCCCTCTGCTTGTGAGCACGGGACTCTCAAACACTGGATCACAACTGTATCCATTGGGGGCTTCTAATGGTGAACGTGGTTTATGATTTGGACAGATCTGTAAATGCGAAAACTCAGAAAATACTTAACTTCTGGGGGATTAAATTTTTTTTTTAAAGATTTTATTTATTTATTTGACAGAGAGAAATCACAACTAGACGGAGAGGCAGGCAGAGAGAGAGAGAGAGGGAAGCAGGCTCCCCGCCGAGCAGAGAGCCCGATGCAGGACTCGATCCCAGGACCCCAAAACCATGACCTGAGCCGAAGGCAGCGGCCCAACCCGCTGAGCCACAGGTTTTATTTATTTATCTGACAGACACAGCGGAAGAGGGAACACAAGCAGGGGAAGTGGGAGAGAGAGAAGCAGGCTTCCCGCCGAGCTGGGATACTGATGTGGGGCTCAATCCCAGGACCCTGGGATCAGGACCTGAGCTGAAGGCAGACACTTAATGACTGAGCCACCCAGGCGCCCTGAACTTTTTTTTAATGGAAGCATTGTAATAGGACTTTTTTAAATAAAGATTTTATTATTTTATTTGACAGAGAGCCAGTACAAGCAGGGGGAGTGGCAGGGAGAGGGAGAAGCCTGCTCCCCGAAGAGCAGAGGGAGTCTGATGTGGGACTTAATCCAAGGACCCCAGAATCTGAGTCAAAGCTAGTCATTTAACCAATGAGCCACCCAGGTGGCCCTGTTACAGGATTTTTCTTAATAAAAGAAGGGCTTCTCTCTACTGCTACTGAAAACCACTTCAGAATAAGAAAACTAAATCCTAATTAAAACCAGGATAGCAGTTTAAAGCCCTTGTAGGTTTCAGATGAGCTTTGTCATATAATTCTGTCACCTTGGGCAAGTTAATTTCCTCATCTATAAAATAAGGATCATGTACCATTTAAAATGGTATCAAAAACAGGAATACTTAGGCAAAATGAAAATTATAAAATACTGGTGATACCAACAATGAACTACATAACCTTATTAGAAGACAGTACTGTCAATTCTCCCTAACCTGATCTCTAAATACAATGTAAAAATCAGTTTGCAACATGCTTTTTGGGGGTGGTAGGAAATCAACAAACGATTTCTAAAATTTATAGGGGAAAAGGAATTAGAATAGCCCAAACAATTTTGAGTAAGTTAGAAGACACAGCCCACACCATCTGGTCTAAAGACTTACTATAGATCTAAAGGTCATATAATAGGGGCGCCTGGGTGGCTCAGTGGTTAAAGCCTCTGCCTTCAACTCAGGTCATGATTCCAGGGACCTGGGATTGAGCCCCGCATAGGGCTCTCTGCTTGGCTGGGAGCCTACTTCCCTCTTCTCTCTCTACCTCTCTGCCTACTTGTGATCTCTGTCAAATAAATAAATAAAATCTTAAAAGGTCATGTAATAGACATTAATGGAACAGAGGAAGTCTAAAAAGAGACAAAAAATAGTCAATTGACAAAATGAAAAGTAAATCAGTGGAGAAGGACAGTACTTTTTCACAATTGATGCTGGGACAATTGGGACACCTACATGCAAAAACAAACACCAAAAACCAAATCATAACTTATACCAAATACATAAGCCAAAGTGATCATACACCAAAATATACAACTAGAACTTTCTAGGAAGAAAACAGAAGCTCTCTCAGATTGGTGTAAAAGAGTTCTCAGATACCATACCAAAAGCATGATAACATAAATAAAACTGACAAACTCAATTTCACCAAAATTAAAAGCTTCTGCTCTCCTAAAAACACTGAGAGAATGAAAAAAACAAAGGCAAACTGTAAGGGGTAAATATCTGCAAATCCCCTGACACAGGACATGTGTCTAGAATGTATAAAGAACTCTCAAAATTCTAACAATAAGAAAACAACCACCCCAAAGTGGGCATATATTGGGGCACCTGGGTGGCTCAAAGTGTCCCACTCTTGACTTCAGCTCAGGTCATGATTCTGGGGTTATGGAATTGAGCCCTGTGTGTGGGCTCCAGCACTTAAGATCTCCCTGTCGCTCTAAAATAATAATAATAGTAATTTAAAAAATGGGCAAACACTTGAACAGACAATTCAAATAACAAAACTATCTTCTTAAACTATACCAACCCCTCCTTTTAAAAAAGATTTAATTTATTTATTTGCCAGAGACACAGCAAGGGCAGTGGGTGAGGGAGAAGCAGGCTCCCCACTGAGCGGGGAGCCCAATGTAAGGCTCAATCCCAGGTTCCTGGGATCATGACCTGAGCCGGAGGCAGATGCTTAACGGCTGAGCCCCCAGGTGCCCTATACCACACCCCTTTCAAGAGGTAACCACCATATTTATATGTATCCTTCCACTCCATAAATATGAACTTTTTTAATAAAAAAAAAAAAGATTTTATTTATTAATTTGGCAGACAGAGATCACAAGTAGGCATAGAGGCAGGCAGAGAGAGGGAGGAAGGGAAGCAGGCTCCGCGCCGAGCAGAGAGTCCAGGACTCTGAGATTATGACCTGAACCAAAGGCAAAGGCTTTAACGCCCTGAGCCACTCAGGCGCCCCTAATTTTTAAATTTTTTGAAAAGGTTTATTTTATAGAGACAGACAGCACAAGCAGGAGGGGCAACAGAAGGAAAGGGTGAAGCAGGCTCCCAACCAAGCAGGGAGCCCAATGCGTGGCTCAATCCCAGGATTTAATAATCTGAGCCAACCAGGTGTCCTAAACACCAAGTCTTTTAAAAAGTAAATGCTGGTATACTGTGGTTAGTACATTCAGGTTGCTAAAGAGCAAGGGTCCTTACACATCTTGAGTTTGTGTCTGAGGTGTATGATTTGAACACTGATTTTTATTATGCGGAAACAGAATTTTAGAAACAGAATTCACTTAAATAGGGAGCTCAACTATATAATCCATATGGGAGGGGCGCCTGGGTGGCTCAGTGGGTTAAAGCCTCTGCCTTCGGCTCAGGTCATGATCCCAGGGTCCTGGGATCGAGCCCCGCATCAGGCTGTCTGCCCCGCAGAGAGCCTGCTTCCTCCTCTCTCTCTCTGCCTGCCTCTCTGCCTACTTGTGATCTCTGTCTGTCAAATAAATAAATAAAATCTTAAAAAAAAAAATCCATATGGGAAAGGGAATTATTAAAAACTTTTAACCAGGAAAAGCCAACAAGGTTTTAAGATTAATGTATGCTGAGAGAAAAATTCTTAAGACATCACCAAGAACAAGTGCTTGGATGGCTCAGCTGGCCAAGCGTCCCATTCCTGTTTCAGCTCAGGTCATGATCTCTTCTTGGTTGTGGGGTGGAGCCCCAGGGCTCTGTGCCAGTCTGCTTCAGAGTCCCTCTTCCTCCCTCTTAATTAAGTAAAATCTTAAACAAACAAACAAACAAACAAAAAAAACCAGCATCAAGGAAATACTAATAATTTACAGAAAGTGAGATGGTATACAAGAACTGGAGGTATAAAGAAAGACCTATCACCTTTAGTAGATTGGCTGGTCTGAGTCAGTAGCAACTAAGTGACCACAAGATTGAATGGAAACACGTGGATGCCTATAATGTATCATAATGCCAGAAAGATTAAATATAAACAAGTTAAGTAAGATACAATTCTTTACCCAGTGGGAAAAACAAAAATCATTAGCAAGGTACAGGTTTCCCCTGCCATCTGGAAAAGCAGAAAGTAGACGTTTCCTATGAAACCTTTCATAAGCCAAAATGGCATAATGAAGAAATTACAATTTATACTGAAAAAAAAAATTTTTTTTTAAAGATTTTATTTATTTTATTTGACAGACAGAGATTACAAGTAGGCAAAGAGGCAGGTAGAGAGAGAGGAAGGGAAGCAGGCTCCCTGCTGAGCAGAGAGCCCGATGCGGGCCCTGATCCCAGGACCCTGAGATCATGACCTGAGCCGAAGGCAGCGGCTTAACCCACTGAGCCACCCAGGCGCCCAATACTGAAAAATTTTTGAACATTCCCAGACCCCAAAAATAACCTTTCTTAGTCCTTTCTGATACCTCAGCATGCATCTTGCTAACAGATGCACAAAATATATTGAGATAAAAGGCAGATGATCACAGACACAGTTCTAAGGTGTGGCAGTTGGATGCAGAGTGCCGTTCTCAGGGAAGACGCCTTGCACTGCCACTCTCCCTGCTAGGGTACATGTTAACAGTTTGCTGCAAAACACAATGAACAATTTTTGCTTTTTGCCTTTTTTGGTAGCACTAACAGGTTCCGATGTCAGTAAAAAAGAAGTGCAGGGGCACGTGGGTGGCTCAGTTGGTTAAGGGTCTGCCTTTGGCTCAGGTCATGATACTGGGGTTCCTGAGACTGGCTGGCATTGAGCAGGGAGCCCAGTTCTCCCTCTCCCTCCCTCCCAGATCCCCCCTAGACCCCATTCGGGCTCAATAAAATCTTAAAAAAAAAAAAAAAGTTCCAGAATATGAACTTTGGTGGGTTTGGACTTTTAAAGATTTTATTTTTAAGTGATCTCTACCATGAGGCTCAAACTTACAACCCTGAGATTGAGAGCTGCATGCTCTACCAACTAAGCCAGGCAGGTGTCCCATGTGTCCATGTTTTAGTGTTGTGTATATATGTATACACATACACACTGAACTACAAATGTGTATGTTGGGAAGGGGGAGGAAGATAAATTCTGACAAACAAGGAAGGGAATCTAGGACAATTTCCTAGAGATCTGGCAGATGAGATCTCCAATCAGTGAATTTAGGAGAAAATTAGCAAGAAAAAACTTCTGAGATGCCAATAATCAAAGTAAGGCTCAGGATTCGTATTTTGAACAAATACCTGGTGTGATACTTGTGAATACAGTAAAATTTGAGAATTGCTGATTTGGATTTAGTAAAAGGAAAATATAACAGGGTTTCAAGAGATGTGATTTCTGTAATAAAACAAAATGGAGAACAAAGTTGCAGGGCATGATGGTTACTGATGAAAACCTCCTTTCACTGGATTTTATTTTATTTATTTTTTTAAAGATTTATTTATTTTAGAGAGAGAGAGATCACAAGTAGGCAGAGAAGCAGACGGCGCGCGGGGGGGGGGCGCGGGGAGAGCAGGCCCCCTGCTGAGCAGGGAACCTGATGCTGGGCTCCATCCCAGGACTCTGAGACCACGACAGGAGCCAAAAGCAGAGGCTCAACCCACTGAGCCACCCAGGCGCCCCTTTCACTGGATTTCAAAGAAATATAGTTCTTACCAACAGGCGTACGTGCACACGCATACACACACACACAGAAATAGGAACACATACTTAAACAATGAAAAGGGACGGTTCTGGGGGTCCTGGAATCAAGCCCCGCGTTGGGCTCTCTGCTCAGCGGGGAGCCTGCTTCCCCCTCTCTCGGCCTGCCCCTCTGCCTGCCCCTCTGCCTACCTACTTGTGATCTCTCTGTCAAATAAATAAATAAATAAATAAAATCTTTTAAAAAAAGGTGGGGGGACGTTTCTGGTAGAAACTTCATCGTAGATAGATGGTTTCAAATCTAATTCAGCATCAGTTTCCTGAATATTTTCAACATGAGGGTGGACAAAGAGCATAAATGCACAAAGACTGAACAGCATCATTCTTATTTTACAGACAGGTCAAGAAAGAGAAACCTAGGGGCGCCTGGGTGGCTCAGTGGGTTAAAGGCTCTGCCTTTGGCTCGGGTCATGATCTCAGGGTCCTGGGATAGAGCCCTACATCGGGCTCTGCACAGCGGGGAGCCTGCTTCCTCCTCTCTTTCTCTGCCTGCCTCTCTGCCTACCTGCAATCTCTATCTGTCAAATAAATAAAATCTTCAAAAAAAAAAAAAAAAAAAAAAAAGAAAGAAAGAGAAACCTAGCTCTGACTTAGGGACAATCAGTCAATTTAAGTCAATTCAGTCAAATAAAATTTTCAGAACTTGGTTCCCATTGCAAAAGAACCTTAACACAAGATTCCCTTATCAGCAATATGAGGGGATTCTGGTTTAAAGTATGTTCCACTAACACATTAACACCTAATTAGATAATAAAAAAACATATCCTGTCTCCATACGTCTGTTTTAAGAATTACACTTCTATATTTACGGTAATATTATGGAAGCATAGCTAAATGCAAATTTAAAAATCCTAAAACTGAATAATCATCAGATTCATGTAGGTATCAATTTAAGTTAAAATCTAGCTATGGAAGGTCAGAAATTCCAGAGTTATCTCAAACAGGCATAATAGAATTTTCTACCCCTTAATACTAACTCCAAGTAAAGTTTGGTTATAATTCTGTTCAAAAGGAAACAAAATATATGCTCTCTTATTAGAAAAAATCTAGAACAAATTAGTGTGTTTGCCCATATACTCTTGAATAGCAACCCCCAAAACATATTTTGCCTCATGTTTTGAAATCTTGACAAGTAACTATGAACTGAGGGCAGCATTGATTCTTCTGAGGAGCATGCAACTTTTGATCTCAGGGTCTTGAGTTGCATCCCCATGTTGAGTGGAGATTACTCAAATAAACTTAAAAAAGAAAAAAAACCACAAAAAGCCAAAAACACATAATTCACCCTTTATAACTGAATGTTCTATTTACTCATAATTTCAGTTGTAAAAGAATTCTTAAAATCATTTCACTGCAAACTCATCCTCCTAAAGATACTCAGTATTCACACTGTAGCCAATTTCTTCTTGAATCACCATTTGACCTTTCACCTATCCCTAGTGAAAAAGGAGTAAATGTGTGGCTGAATGAAGTTTTTCTGTAATTCTAAAGGAAAAGTCTCCTAGAAATGAACATAGATCCTTCCTTCAGAGGCAATATAATGATTCATTCACTAACTGAAATACATTTGACATGGAAAGCCTAAAGGCAAGACATAAAGTTGGCAAGTCATGCACTAATTATTTCTGACAACAAAAAGTTTCTTTTTCTTCCCGGCAACCCTCTCTTCCAGGATATAAAGCCAAATGAAGCTTTCTGACAAATGACTTCACTTGTAAACACGATGTGCCATCTTCTCATCCCCACCCCATCTAGATATCTGGGTGGCTTCCAAACTGAAATTCAGGGGAGATGCTTTAAACATGAAACTCAGGCTCGTCTACTCTAAATCCATTCTTTCCCCTAAAAGGAAATCTGACAAAACAGGAAGTACTTGGCAGCATATAGAAGCAAGTTCTGTAGCTTAAGTATTTACTGGTAACAGACAAGTTTTTCGTGACTGTGTAATAAAATGCAGAACTTCACATATAAGAGGAAAAAAAAAATCTGCCTTGGTTACCAAGGTTTCCTTGGCAATTTAAAGGTCTTAAGGACAGTATCACACAGTACACTGAGGAATAAAAAACAGGAAGATGGCTTTTATTTTTGTTAAATTCTTTCAAATCCACTCCCCCCATCCTGTCTGACCAAGATCTAAGCCACCAAAATTATACAAACATTGGAGGTAGTTTTAAGATTGCACATAAAACTAAGAAACACAAATATTATAAAGAAAAAAATAACATTTTTGGTTTGGTTTGAGGGAATCAACTTGGGAGAAAAGATTTTGTTTTGTGCTTCCACAGGATTGGATAGCCCTGAATACAAGTAAACATAAATCCCTAAGTGGGCCATTACGATGAGCAGACTCAATAACACACTACGAAACAAACCATAAGCCAATGAAAAGAAAGAAAATAAACTCCACTCCATGATGTCTTTCAGCTGTTTCCTCTATCCTGCCCCAACACACATAGCCCAATTCCCTTGCTCTTAAAACTGGAAGTATCTCTAGGTAAGACTTTCTATCTCATTCTATCTTAAAACTTTTAAGCTATCATACTTATGAGTATAGTAAACTAACAAATGATGTAAGGCATTATTATCTAGTCCTTTTTTCCCACCTAAAAAGCAGGCTGAGATCCACAGTAAGTCATGAAATCAATTGTCAGTCATAACAGTTGTTTTTGTTTTTTTATAAAAGTGAACTAACAGAAAATACTGGAGAACACTGTACTTTCATTTGCTATGTGTGGGCAGTACACACAAACACAAAACAGAAATCTCACTATAATGAAATTAGTTACTGATCTTCCTTAGCTGTTATTTCAGCTATCTGTTTTACTGAACAATGAAAGCAATTAGAATGCCTATTAACTACAACAGTGAGGCAGACAGGACATTAAAGCTTCTGTCAGAATTTGATCTGATGCGATAGGAATCCCATGGGATAAGAGTGGCAGTAAATCATCCCTAAGTGATAAAATTACTGGGTCAATGCCTGAAACACTGGATTCAGATTCTCACAGGTTGTTAAGTATCAGTTAACCTTTCGGGGACACACAGATATTAGAAGCATGTTTGGTAATTCTTACTTGAAAAATATGGTACTGGATTGGAACTACCAAGTATATTAAGAGTGTAAGTATCTAGCCCTGTGCCCTTTATCTCTAAAAGCAGACACTCAAGCAGAGTAATGTATCCCAGGTCACAACCAAGGAGAACAGGCTTATGATTAGAACACAGAACATATGGTTTTCAAATGCAGTGTTCCTATATTAAGATGCTTATTCAACATCCCACTGAACTATTATAGAAATTTGAGAATTTCTGAGCTAAGAGTACATATTTGTCACTTTAGCTTTATGAATGCCTAATATGAGCCTGATATTTTAACTTCTCTGATTTCTCATCATTCCCATTTCTTCTAAATCTAGAGGTCAAGACCCTCTCATTTCAGTAACTAAGGATCATGTAAGTGTCCTCATGAAATATCTCACCCAGTTCCTCTTCTGATTACCCCTACTTTTCATGCCTAGAAGCACTATGGTGATAAGAAAAATTTTACTTGTAAGTGAAATTATGGACTGAGCCAGGTGGCTTTTATGTTCTGTCATGACAGCAGATGTACTCTAAGTCCTGGCCAAACTTTTCACAAATTTGGACCACTGGTGATAAGGAAGATTTGTGGGTGGGCAGATCTGTGAAAAATCAGTTACTTAAAACCAAACCAAACCTCCAATCCCTCTGCAGTTAATTAGATATACCGCTATTTAAAAAAATAGCATAAAAACATTCCAGTGAAAACTCCTGACCTGTGGATAGCCGCGCCCCCTCCACCCAGTGCTCTACTCCCTACAAGTTCCTGAATCTGACTGAATTCTAAAACTTCAAGCAATCTTTTAAGTAACTGATCAGGCAAGATGTTCCTAGTGTACAAACACTGACAAAGCATATTTTCACTGGCATGCATCTATTAAATATTACCTTTTAAACTGCTATCCATTTTATAAGCTTTCTCTCCACAACTGAGGGCCTACTAAGTGCCAAGGTTTGTTAGTAACAAACCTCAGTCTGTAACAATGTCCCAACTTAGTGAAGAATATCTAAGTGAATAAAAAGCTACAATGTAAGATGAAGTGACAGGAATCATGTTAAGAGAAAATACATGAAATTCATATGGACACATTACCTAAAGCTCTAGAGGTCATCAAAAGAAGAAGTTTCACTTAAAAAGCAGTGTTTGGGGGTGCCTGGGTGGCTCTGTGGGTTAAAGCCTCTGCCTTCAGCTCGGGTCATGATCCCAGGGTCCTGGGATCGAGCCCCATATCAGGCTCTCTGCTCAGCAGGGAACCTGCTTTCCTCTCTCTCTGCCTGCCTCTCTGCCTACTTGTGATCTATGTCTGTCAAATAAATAAATAAAAATCTTAAAAAAAAAAAAAAAAAGCAGTGTTTGAATATGTAGTAACAGAGGAACATTCTAGGCCATGGGAAAAGTATGAATAAAAACAAAGACTAGGGAAAACACAGAGTTTGTACAGGGAAACCACGGACAGTTTTAGTGTCACTACAAATTAGTCTGGAGAGAGAGGTCTAGAAGGAGAGGCAAAGAGTCTAAAAGCTTTATTTCTGTATATAAATATAATGTATTTTTCTAAAAGCTGTCGGAATGACAGTACATAAAAGCATTAGACACACTAACACCATCTACGATCTGCTTCCTAAATGCTTCACATCATTCTAAGCACTTTACATGCATTAACTCATTTAATACTAATACCAACATAAGGCAGTTTCTACATATATTATCCCCATTTTACAGATGGGGCAGAGAAGTTAAGAAATTTGTTGTAAACCACCCTTCTCACAAAAAGCCTGGCCACACCTACACATTAGAAAGGTGGAATTGTCTTCTTTGCTATCCCTGAACTATTTTTAAAAGCTATCATTCTAATGGGGGCATAGAGAAGACCTAAATTCCGTAAGTAGTTCCAATCACTTACTCTTTAAAAAATAAAAGGTACCAGGGCGCCTGGGTGGCTCAGTGGGTTAAAGCCTCTGCTTTCAGCTCCAGTCATGATCCCGGGGTCCTGGCATTGAGCCCCGCATTGGGTTCTCTGCTCTGCGGAGAGCCTGCTTCCTCCTCTCTCTCTGCCTGCCTCTCTGCCTACTTGTGATCTCTGTGTGTCAAATGAATAAATAAAATCTTTAAAAAAATAAATAAAATAAAAAATAAGAGTTACCAAAGTTAAGGGATTAATAAAAGGAAAGTAATGGAAACATACATATAACCACATACTGCAAACTAAAAATGCTAAAAATGTTATAATACATAATTTTTTCTGAGTATATTAATTATTTTTCCTCAATCTGTAAACATATTGTTTTGTAACTCAAAGCCAGCATTATGATGGGGAAAATTTTAAATAATCATTTAAATGAGGGGTGCCTGGGTGGCTCAGTGGGTTAAAGCCTCTGCCTTCGGCTCAGGTCATGATCCCAGGATCCTGGGATCGAGCCCAGCATCGGGCTCTCTGCTCAGCAGGGAGCCTGCTTCCTCCTCTCTCTCTGCCTGCCTCTCTGCCTACTTGTGATCTCCGTCTGTCAAATAAATAATCTTAAAAAAGAAAAAGTCATTTAAATGAGATCAAAGACAATTTGATATATGTAACAAAGTGGCTCAAATTTCATAAGCTCATACCCCAAATGGGTTAGGTTTTATAAAAATGGATTAAAAAGGCAAATCAAAAAGAAAAAAGGAAAAAAATAAATATTGTGATTGATAAACTGATATTTAAAAAACTTGTTTTTTCTAAAGATCATAACTCTTCCTTGCTAAATAGCAGAAAACGTTAAGATTTTCTACAGCCCTAAGAAAAAAGGGACTGAGAGAGTAATTGGTAAAAGTATGCTCTTTCTCTTGAAGAACATTCAAAAATTCGCCTAATCCATGTTTTGTCATTTCTAATTTTTTACATTTCTAACTGTTAATCAGTATAAGTGATAAAACAAAAGTGGTTTCCAAAAACAATTAACATCTTAACTTGGATTTTAGATACTCTTAGCTAAACATTCATGTTCGACACACATCACACCTCTCTGTAATTTGCCAAAAGAAAATTAAAAGAAAACACACAGGGCACCTGGGTGGCTCAGTGGGTTAAGCCGCTGCCTTCGGCTCAGGTCATGATCTCAGGGTCCTGGGATTGAGTCCCATGTTGGGCTCTCCGCTCAGCAGGGAGCCTGCTTCCCTCTCTCTCTCTCTCTGCCTACTTGTGATCTCTCTCTGTCAAATAAATAAATAAAAATCTTAAAAAAAAAAAAAAGAAAACACACAAAATTTATTCTGATGAGAAAGGAGGGAAAGATATTTCATCCCATTTATCTGAACAATTTAAAAGCACACACATATTTTTTAAGATGTAATCTTAAAACCGTTATTTTTTTAAATAACAAAAAACAACCTCTCCTTTTGAGAATCATCTGGCTTCCCTGCACTTCTTTTACTTACTAATCCACTTTTCTTTTCCAATCAAGTTCTACTGCTTTTTTTAAAGTTCATTTATTAATTTAAGTAATCTCTAAAACCAATCAACATGAAGCTCAAACTCACCATCCTGAGATCGAGTCACATGCTTTTCTGACTGAGCCAACCAGGTTGTACTTTACAAATCAGAAATAGGAAGACCTTGATACAAACACTAAAATCTTAACTGAAGAATGGAAAGAGAATTCAAAATTCAGGAAACAATGTAAGGTAGAGCATTTACCTTGTCCCAGTTAGGGATCTCATGGGCACCTTGACAAAAAATAAATGTTTACTAGACGTTTCAAGCTCTAACTTGCATGTTTAAAACTGATTTCATTTTCCTTACTAATCAGTGGCCTTTCCTGACCTTCCAAATTTGTTAATGGTATGAACTATGCCCCCCTTTTTCCTTTCATTCTTTTTTTTAAAAGATTATTTATTTATTTATTTGACAGAGAGAGAGAGAGAGATCACAAGTAGGCAGAGAGAGGGAATCAGGCCCCCCGCTGAGCAGAGAACCAGATGCAGGGCTCCATCCCAAGACCCTGGGATCATGACCTGAGCAGAAAGCAGAGCCTTTAACCCACCTAGCCACCCAGGCGCTCCTATTACCCCCTTTTTAAAATCTAGAGTGGTTTCCTTTCTACTTTACTTCTGCGTTCAAGTAGAGATCAAATTCCTTTTCTTTTTTTTCTCCCCACCCCCACAGTCTCTTCCTCACCTATTCCTTCCTCTGTCTCCTCAGATCCTCCTTTAGTTTCAGGCATGCAGATGCATTTTAACAGTATTTTTTTTTTTTTTAAATATTTGGAGAGAATGCACTAGCAGGAGCGGGGAGTAGGAGAGGGGGAGAGAAATCCAAGTGGATTCCACACAAAGCCCAGAACACTTCAGGGAATACTTAACCAACTGCAGTGCTCCCACTGCAACAGTATCTTAACTGTCTTCCTAGCTCCAATTCCTGTCATTTCTTCAGTCACACTGGACACTGTTACCAAATGATTTTCCAGTAGTACATCTTGGGTACATTGTACCCATCTGTGTCTATTCAAAAACCGTCAACAAAAATAACTAAAATACAAAAGAAGGTCTGTACGGAAACATTATCGGCAAAAAATTACTACTAAATATATAATAAACTCAAAGAATTAAAAAATAAAATATCAAGACTCCTACATAAATGGACAGAGATCTTGAAAACTTGTCTCTTACTATGAATCAGTCAGTGAAACTAGAGAAAAAGGTCCCACTTCACTAGTTAACAACAAAAATATTAAAAGGAAAAGGAGAGCTCAACATATTTTGCATCTCTTAAATTAGCAAAAATGATTATAATTATAAGTTACCCAGTGCTGATAGGTAACCCAAGGGAGGGAACAATCAATCCTAAAAAAAAGGTCCAAAAGACAGGAGATACTATATGCACATCAATGATAATTCTAACACAATACCAAAAAAACCCAGAAACCCAAAAAGCCAGCAATAGAAGAATGAAGTTGAAGGTGGAACAGTTTGATGGAGTATTTTCAGACATTAAAATTATAACAGGGACTGTGTGGTCGCACTGAATGCTTACTACAAGTTAAAAGACAAAAAAAAGTTAATCTAATAATAAAGAAAAAATATATGCATATGGACAAGGAAAAAGTAAATTTTAAAAATCTGATGTTAGAATGGGATTAAATAATTTTTTTGGTTTAGTTCCATTTTGATTTGTAAAATTTGAGAATAAAACAAAAATAATTTTCATTTCCTGCTCAATCCCAGCTTTCAAGGCCCTCTCAAGGTTCCCAAACCTTTACCAAGGATAAGCCCCCATATAATTCTGATGTGCAGCTAACTGTAGAAATGTTGACAAGCTGGCCTCACACAATATTCCCAATGTATTACTTAGTCACTCATCCTCTCCAAACTGGTTTACTCACTACCCCAAACATAACTTTTTTTACGTAACTGAATTCTTAATCACAACTTTCCATCCACTTAGGAAGTCCAAGATCCTCCCTCTTCTAATTTTATAAATTGTATTTTACTAATCTTGAAAGGCCTTCAGGGCGCCTGGGTGGCTCAGTGGGTTAAGCTGCTGCCTTCAGCTCAGGTCATGATCTCAGGGTCCTGGGATCGAATCCCGCATCGGGCTCTCTGCTCGGCGGGGAGCCTGCTTCCCTCTCTCTCTCTCTGCCTGCCTCTCCATCTACTTGTGATTTCTCTCTGTCAAATAAATAAACAAAATCTTAAAAAAAAAAAAAAAAAAGGCCTTCAGTGATCACTAAGTAAATTTCTTTTTGTTCTGCATTATGAAACAGTTTGGCTTGGGGCGCCTAGGTGGCTCAGTCGGTTAAGTGTCTGACTCGTAGTTCAGTTCAGGTCATGATCTCAGGGTTATGAGATAGAGCCCTATGTTAGGCTCTATGCTGGGTATGGAGCCTGCTTGCCTGCTCAAGATTCTTTCCCTCTCCCTCTGCCACTCCCTCTAAAAAAACCCAAACACCAAAACCACAATTTGGCTCTTAAAAAACAATTAGATTTGATTGTATACTGAACTTTGTCAAATCTACTACTCTCATAAGCTCTGATTTAAATCTTTAAAAACTTACCTAAATTGATCGAATCTTTTGAAATAACTATATTAACTTTCCATGTTTAATTAGATTTTCTTTTATTAATAGTAAGCTCCTTAAGCATAGATCCTTGCCACGTAGAAACATCACCAGATACCTAGATCAGCTTGAATTCAAATCCTAAAATATGATGTCACTCTAGTTCAAATTGTTATGTGGAAAACCCCCAGTCACCGATGCCTCCATTTGGCCATAAAAATCAGCAATGACTCCTAACTGGGCAAAAAGACTACATAGGGATTGCAAAGATTGCTTTGTTAACAAACAAGCAAATTATGTAACTTTCCAAAAAATAACGAAACCATTGGAAAGCAGGTACATTCAACACCGCAATCTGTTATACTTCTCAACACAGACATTTACAGAAACTGTAAGGTGGAAAAAAATTCTATCATTTTTCAAGATACATTTATATGTGACATAGATATATAAAATAGCAACAGCCAATCTTAATTACTAAATAAAAAGTGAGTAAAACTGCATCCAGAAACAGAATTTCAACAGCAGATCCAGGTCTTTTTTTTTTTTTTTTAAGATTTTATTTATTTACTTGACAGAGATCACAAGTAGGCAGAGAGAGGAAAAAGCAGGCTCCCGGCTAAGCAGAAAGCCTGACTTGGGGATCAATCCCAGGACCCTGGGATCACGACCCAAGCCAAAGGCAGAGACGCTCAACCCACTGAGCCACCCAGGCGCCCTGATCCAGGTCTCCTAAAACTGAAACATGTTCCCTCATTTTCCCACAAAATGAGGCTTATTCTAAAAAACAAAGACTTCTTTAGTTTCGAGTATGCCAGAGTCTTCAGAACACAGACTATTTTATAATCTCCTTAAAAAACAAAGAAACAAAAATTTCTCCTCTAAATACTGATGAGATCCCTATATGTCAACTATTTTAACGTGGGCTCAAAAAAAAAAAAAAAAATCACGAAAACGTTCAGTGTTCCATGATTAAAAATCCAGAAATGGGAACACGAATGGATAAACAAATCTATAGGAACGTTCTAATTTTTAAATTTCAGTGTAAAATACTACCTTAAAAAGCTAATTACAGAGCTTCATTTGAAGCCTTGACCAAATAAATCATTCTGTTTTCAAAATAGCTTTTCATCATTGAAACACCATTAAAAATTGTGGTGACTTTGATTTTGTAGGGAACATTATTAGTTTGGGCTCACTGAAATACAAAAAACAAATCTGTCATAATGAAATTTTTTTTCATTAATACCTAAGAGATGGTCTAGAGACTGTTCAGTTAATATTCATCTACAGTCACCCTCCATTAATATATCATAAAATCCTTAAGAATTCTCAATGGGCTCTAAATCTGTATTATATTAGCAATTACAAATCAATTCAGTATTAAAAAAATTTTGAGGGCTAAGATAGCATCATCTGTGGAAGATAAAAAGTAATGTTCTATTACTACTACTAGTAGTAGAAAAGTACTACTGTTAAAGAAAACATTAAGATGGTTTACAAAAGCACCAAGAGAATGCACATGAAGATGGAAAACTTTAAGGATGACTACGAGGAAACATAAAATAAACTCACTAACTATACCATAAAAACAGTATTTGTTTTTAGTATCCTCTAATGTCACTTCTGTGTAGCAAAATATTCCCCTGTACAAATGTCTAACTAGAGTGAAAAATACATTATATTTAAGAAATCACTTATAAGGGCCAATAAAAATCCTCATAATAATTTTACTGTATGTGTGACCTAAACATTATAATTCTGCTTGAATAAAGAGACCCAGGGGAAGAAATTGAAAAATAAAGCTGAAGAAAAAACAGAAAAGAAAAAGGACAACAAAAAATATAAGCAGTAAGAACAAAGCTTTCTGATGGAAACTGTACAAAGATGAAAGACTTAACTGTATAATCCTTTTGTCCTTATGTTTCCACTTCTAGGAATTTATTCCAAATAAGCAAAGATATACAGAAAGATCTAGATGCCTAGATATTTTAGCAACAGACAACAACTGTCAGGCACAATCTTTTGTAAAACATGCACAAGGATACCATACATTGTTATCATAGAAAAACTATGGTATCAGATCATATAAAGTATGGTACATCTATTCTATAGACACTACGCAACCATGAAAAATGCTTTATGGACAAAGTGTTTCCCATGTTCCAAGTATCTTCCATAAAGAAAACACAAGGGATAAAATGAGTACAGTACTAGACTAACCTTTATAAGACAAAGCGGATGAAAAAGAGATACCCATCTGTATTATACAGAACTACAGTATAAAGTGTAATTAACTTTTGGTGGAAAGAATACAAGAAACTTTTGTTTTCTTTTTGGGGCTTTTTAGTACTTTCCCAATGCCTACCGACATGCATTATTTGTATCAGATAGTTTTTAAGTTGGGTAGTGGAATTATAGGTGATTACCCCCTGGACAGTTCAGCAGTATTCACCATTTTATTAAGAAAAAATAAATCACTTTTTTTCAACTCTTACTGACATATCTAGTCTACATGCCAATTTTTTTTTAATTAGGAAGAAAAAAATCATGGAAATATTAGTATTATTCTGTGATAAAAATGTTAAAATATTTAAAAAATTCAGGAATAGGAAGAACACATAACTAGATAAAACTCATAAATAGGTACTAATTTGAGATTTTATTCTACAAGATCACATCAGGAAGCTAATTATACAGATTCATCTGAACCCCTGGTCAAACCAAGCTTCTTTTAACCATGGTTCTTCCGTTTTTGCTATTTATGGCTCTACTGATAAACAGCACTGGTCCATAAAAACTTTTCCACACAGTCTACCCAATTTTAAAAATTTTTGCAGAAATTATAACTTACCTCAGTAATACTTAGGATATTTCACTGATGGTCTTGTTTTCTTCAGAGCAACTGCCAAAAAACCTCCAATAAATTATTAAATCACACAATCGTTTCTAGTCTGGAGACCTAACAATACTGGTCAATTTGGGAAACAGGGCTCACAAGAGAGACAGAAACAGAATAATTTTAAGCAAGTATCCAGACCAATGTGCCAAAAATGCCTCATTCCACTCTCTTAAGTAATTTTTAGAAAAATCACTGCTGTGAATGAAAATTTTAGTTGGACAGTTTTTCTTTTTGAGTAAATTTACTCAACGTAGATTCAACGATATTTCACATTTAAAAAATTTCATTCTTTAAAACAATTTGCCAATTCAAATTCCACTTCACCATTTCAAATGTGTTTTAACAGAACACAAAAAATTCTGCTACAAGCACAAAATCAACGGCTGCCCTGAACTAAGTTCCTATCGGGGAGGTCCTCTTATTTAAAGTGTTCTCAGTCCCTACAAAACCACTACCATTTCCCTTCCGAGCAGCATCAGCCTCGTGCTGAATGGCACAGGCCGCCTATCTAAGGTTAGAGTAGCAGAGCCTGGGCTAGGTATCCAGTTCCACACCCCGCAGATTCCTGCAGTTTGCCCAACGCTTAGTCCCGTGAGGAGCACGCGGAAATCTCTCTCCCCACGCAGATGGGTGTAAGCAACTTGGCCTTCCCCGCGTTAATTAAGGAGGCGCCCACAGCAGACGGCACTTGGCTGGAAGATATGACAAGCTCCTGAAACGCACTTCCAAAGGGAGGAAGAACTGATCGGAAAGCAGACTCCAGAAAATCTCTGGAAAGGCATGCAAAGGACCCGGCCGGAGAAAGAGACCTGCACATCTCCTCCGCCCCTTTCTCTCTCGCGGCGGGAGAGAAAGCCTCGCCCCTTTCAACCCGCCCGCCTCCCCGCTCCCCACCCCGCCGCAGGGAGACCTTACTTTGCCAGGGCCGCCGCGCGGCCCTTCCACTTCCGGTGCCGGTGCCTCTAAAGCTGCGCCATCCCCCAGTCCCTCGGACATCCACAGCTTCCAACCGACCTTTTTGACACGTCCCCGACTCCTTCAACCTTCAGAAGGTGCTGTCCCGGAGTGAACGGCGGACAGGTGCCGCACTAAAATGAAGCTACAGGAAAACGCCCCGGCTCTCCTCTCACCAGAAACATAAAATGCGATAGAGCTGCGACCACCACCGCTCAGACAAAATGGCGCCGAGAAGCCGGTTTAGCGCAGGCGCCTTGGAAAGACCCTGCCCCGCCCCCGTCCAAATCCTGGCCGCAGCTCCGGGTTCGGTTTCCATGGGACACTTCGCCGCCAATCCTCGTGCCGAACTGCTCTTCCTGACCCCTCAATTTACCAATCAGTGCTCGCTCAAGCACATCCGGAGTCGTATCAACCAATCATTTTTCAGGACCTGCTTACTCAATACCCGATTCTCCAGTAACGTTAGCCTTCGGAAACAGCCAATCATAAGTGGAAGATGTCCTACCTGCTGTTTTTCGCACCAATCCGTGAAGTTTCACAGCTACATCCAATGAGGACGGCAGGTAGCGAGCTCCAATCCGAAGCTCTTCGGCGTCATGAGCAGCCAATAGGAGTTCGTGTAGAAGCGAGTCTGCTCAACAGCTTGTTATTTGGTGGATTGTGGCAGTAAATCGGGCGAGTGGGGAACCGGGCGCAGGAACTGCCGCCACGGCCGGGAGTGGTGCTGTCCGGACGGGGGCCCACGGGGGTCAGTGGGGCGGAGGACTCGGGAGCTGACAGCGCGCACTTCACCCGCAGTTGGTAGGTGGGGAGAAGGGAAGTGGGGGATACTGAGTGGACGAAGCGGCAGTAGCAGCTCGTGCTGCTGCCCGGGGTCCCGGTGCAGTTGGAAGCTTCGGAGGTGGGGAGGGGGTGCTGGGCAAGCGGTGCGGCGAGCGCAGGCGAAGGGGCAAGTCGTGGGGCAGCGGCAGCAACTGCAGGAACCGCCGCCGCAGCCACCTCCTCGGCGGCTTCCCCGGGAAAATGGCTGTGGGGCTGGCCGCGCCGCTAAGTTTGCTTCCGCGCGGTGAGGAGCGGGCTGCTTGGGGGAGTCGGTCCCCAACTCCGCGGCACGTCCTCCCCTGTGGAGTCCGTGGCAGGACCCGAAGGGCCGGAGGCAGGTACCTCTCTGGGCTGTACAAAAAGTTGAGGCGGGCGCGGGGAGGAGGCGGCGGCTGCCGCTGTGCGGCTCCCCTCCCCTCCCACACCCTCTCCGGGCCACCTCCCCTCCTCCTCTCCGCCCCCCCTCAGCCCCCTCCCTCGCGCGGGTCTCCCCGCACTCTCGCGCCTCCGGGCTGAAGGCCGCGGCCCCTGCCCCATCCGTGAAGAAGCGCTTCTCCTTTCTGACATGGTGCAGAGCGGAGGAAGGAGAGCAATGGCGCCGTGACACTCCGCTGCCGCCACCGCGGGCCCGGGGCGGGCCGAGGGGGCCGAGCGGCGGAGGCGGGGCGCGGGCCGAAGTCGGGGTATTTGGGGGGGGGGCGGCTGAGAGAAAGCTTGGCGATCCTGCGTGAGGGGGACCTGGGGAAGCCCACACGGCGCCCTGCCCTTCTCCGGAGCGCTCGGTCCTGGGGCTCCGAGTTGGGCATTTCGGGTCAAAGTGACGAGCGAGGCGGGGGCGCGGTGGGCCGCTGGCGAACTCCGGGGAGGAACGAGCTGCCCTTTGGCGCCCGAGGGGTTCTCGCTGTTTCCTCAGCTCCTGCGTCCTGGCGGCCCTCCGGGGGATCTTATCCTTCGCGGGTGAGGGTTCTGCCCCTCCCCGCTGGCGTTTGTTTACTTTCTTTCCTTGGGTCGCTCCCCTCTGTTGACTGATTCTGTGCCTGTCTTTCCCTTCCCCGTGCTTCTAGTGACGGAGAAGATAGCTCGTTGAGCTGGAACCCCACAGATCACCAGTAAAAATGAAGGTAAGTGGAGTCAGCGTTGCTCCGAACCTCGTGCCCTGGACACTGCTTGTCGTGAGGCTAGTGCTGTGGAATGTCATTTTTTTTTTTTTCTACTCAAAATTGATTCCTCTACTAAGCAGCGCTTTCTGAAAATGAGGACGTGTTGAAAGGGTGAGAAATGATCATTGTGTCTAATGCAGTCAGTCCGGCTCCTCTCTGAAGCAGTTAGCACTTTGGAAAGGCTGGTGCAGCCTTTCCATTGTTGTCCATTGGGCTAGTATTTTTAAACACTTCCTGTGTTGGCAGCAACCTTTGCAGAAGTAAAGCTTTTGTCCTGTTTTGGTTCTTTGGGGGATTTTTTTGACATTTTTTTTCTTCCACAGTGCCAGTGTGATTTTCTAAGGAAGGAATATGTGCATTGTGTAAAAGAGAGGTCATTTCTTCTGTGAAAATTTCTGTAGCTAAAATATTTGAAGGTGAACTGAAACTAATGTTTTAGTTCAGTCATTATAGTAAACATTTTAAAACCAAAATACATTCTTTTGATAGCTAATAGTGCACACATCGTATGTGATATTTAATGGGAAAGGAAGTTATAGCATTATGTAGTACAGTGGCTTTTAATATTTCAAGTTAGATATTTATTTGCCAGTGTTCCTCTTCAGTTTGCATTATTTGTAAATGCACTGACTTTAAAAGGTACTTGATTCCTTACTCATTTACTGTTTCATTGTATTAAATTCTGCAATATAGCATTTCCCCAAACTTTCTCTTCTTATCTTTTGGAAATGACACATTACCTTCTTTAATGTTACTTGGGAAAACTTACTGGAAAAGGAAAAATCATTTCTGCTTGCAAGTGTTATTTCTGAAGTGTACACTGTTACCTTTGTGCTTAGCAATATTGAATCGAGTCTATATGAATACATTTAGTTTTTGAAAAGAAACACGTAAAGTGACAGACTTAGAATAATAATCATTCTGTTACTGCAAATTAAAATGAATGGCAGAATGAAATTTCGCACATCTTTCAATGTATCATTCTGATATGGCCATTTGCTAAAAGTAGTTTTTTAGTAAAGCTTATTTTTTTTAATATACCAGGAAGATTAGGGTAATAAACTATGTACAGCCCCAAGTTTTGAGCCATTAGTTCATATATCTGCATTTATCAGCTGAATTTAGACTAGATTTTTTTAAATGTAGATTTTAGCCAATGATTCCCACAAGTAATGCTCTCCTTATGGAAGGGATTGGCTTCATTTCTTATCTATGCGGTTATACTGCTACCAAAAAGATACTGCTTTAATGTAGCTGTGTTAATAAACATTTAGCTACATATTGTTAGCATTAATCTTAATAGCAGTATTTCTTCTAATTTGAAAACAAAACTTTCAGGCCATAATTAAATAACTTAAAAGTTTTATGAGGCACTTGGTGTGAATATACCTTTTCTGGTTTGGGAGGTTTTTTTTTTTTTTTTAACATTAAAAAAAATATTTTATTTATTTATCTGAAAGAGAGAAAATGAGAGAGAGAGAGCGAGAGCATGAGAGTGGGGAGGGTCAGAGGGAGAAGCAGACTCCCTTGCCGAGCAGGGAGCCAGATGCAGGACTTGATTCTGGGACTCCAGGATCATGACCTGAACCAAAGGCAGTCGCCCAACCTATTGATCCACCCAGGAGCCTGTTTTTTGGTATTTTGAACTTTATTATTATTTTTTTAAGTAAGTTCTGTACCCATCATGGGGTGTAAACTCACCACCCAGAAATCAAGAGCCATATGCTGTACTGACTGAGCCAGCCAGGTGCCCTTGTTTTTTGTTTTCTTTTTAAATATGTTCATTTCTTAAATAAATTGTAGAATTGTTGAAACATTTTGTATCTGGAGGAAAAAACATGATCATATGACCTTACTGAAACTTCTCAGTTAAAACTTAAAATGTTTTGTTGTCAGGACATAGTTTATAGTAGTAAAGGAATGTAATTGTTTGCTTTAGGAGTATTTTTCAAATTATTAATGACATTAATAAACTATAATATTAATATTCTTACTACTTTAAATATAGAACCTTTTAATGAATGAGGTTTGAGGTTGGAGTAGGGAAGAATAGTAGTGACATTCACATTTTATGTTCTTCCATCAGGCGGCGGATGAGCCTGCCTATCTGACAGTGGGAACTGATGTCAGTGCCAAGTACCGAGGTGCCTTCTGTGAGGCAAAAATTAAGACTGTGAAAAGGCTGGTAAAAGTTAAGGTAATTTTTTTTTTTTTTTTAATTTAAATGCAACCTGTATTGAAGAGAATTCGGGTTGGGGACACTGCAAATCAGCATTTTATTGAGTCATTTTTATGTGAAAGGACTGTTGTATACAAAACTATAGGAAAAGCGTATTAAAAATTACAAAATAAGGAACTCAAAATGAGAAGTTATTCCAAAATGCTTCTCTGAAAATACAATGTTTATGAGACTTATATTTGGCTCTCTGCTGTTGTGGCATGTTTACTTAGGCTGTGATCTATTTTCTTCTCTTTTATAATGTTCAGGTAGGGACGATGTCAAATGATTAGGAAAAATAATATAGTTGAAATTGTTTTTAAGACATTGTTAAAAATGACTTAAGAATTTTATTTTTAAGATGCTTTTATGACCAGAAAAAAAGTCACCACATTATTCCTGTGCAATATTTGGAAATACAGAAAAGTACCAAAGGATTAATACCCATAGCTTACCTCTCAGAAACTACTATTAACATTTTTGTGTTTCCGTTCAGTAGTTTTCCTATATAAATATTTTTAATAATCTTACTTAAATTACAAGTGTAATCCATGTTATAAACATTTTTAACATTATAGAGCTGTATAATAAAGTGCATGAATGTCCTCTTCAATACTATTCCAGAGAGATTCAGTATGGCCTGTCAAATACTGTGCAGTGCCTACCATAACAGTATTATTGTTGTTGTTGTTGTTGGATCATGTTGTACTTTCAGTTTTGCAGTTTGCTTTTCACTTCCATATCTGATCTTTTCTTACAAGAATTAAGCACCATAAAAGGAGGACATGTTAGACTTGTTCTGTCCTCAACACTAGAGTAGTGCTTGATACATAGTAGGGCACTATACATAGTAGGGCACTCAAAATATGCTGAATGAGTAAATGACCTGGAGCAGTTATTCTCAGAGTGTGGCCTTGGACTAGCAGCCTCATCCTTATCTGGGAACTTGCTGGAAGTGCAAATGTTCAGGCCTAGACCCCAGACCTACTAAGTCAGAAACTCTGTGACTAAGGTCTAGTGATTGTATTTTAACAAGTCCTTCAAGTGTTTCTGCTGCATGTTAAGTTTGAGAACCATTAAACTAGAAGAATATGATTTGTGTGGCAGATACATAGATTTATCTGTGATTATTAAGAGAGATCTTTTTAAATTTTGATCTGATGAAATTTTTCTTCAGGAATTGTTACAATAGCATTTGACGTTTATTCGTTTCCATTGGCGTTTTTTATTGTGTCAGCTATATGGGATTTGATTACTAAATATTTACTTGGATTTCGTTGAGAATTTAAACTTTCTGTTAATATTGTGGCTCTTGATATATTTATGTAAAATCGGTACAGTGATTGGGGAGGACGTGTTATACATTATAGGGAATATCAGTTTTCATATTTTGAGTACTTGCTCTGTGTGCATGATTATTACACTGTATATTTGGGAGGATTTATAGTAAAAAAGTTCTTATTTGTCACTGAACTACCTATCATGATTATTTAAGTTTACTTTATAAATGACCAATGGTGTTCTGGTTTTAATTTACCTTGAATTTGGGCAATAAAAGTTTGATACTGTTTTTTATATACTTTGTGACAGAACCTTTTATAACTGCATAAAATAGAAGGCAGTTTTAAACTTTTACAATAATCACTACAAATTATAAATCTTACATAGTTCATTAATTCAGCAAACATTTATGAAGTGCCTGTAATATGCACTGACATTTGTTAACTGCTGAAGATATAATGGTGAAGGAGGATTCTAGCCCTCAAGGAACTCACAGTTAATGAGGGAGACAATAAACACAAATATAAGACAATGTAATAAGTAAGTAAAACAGGAGTAAGCCCAGGATGGTAAGAACATGTAAATTAAAGACTTCAGACTTCATAAACATGTTGTTTTAAAAGTAATATGCAAATTATTGTGCAAAAAATGTTTTCCAGGTACTCTTGAAACAGGATAATACTACACAGTTGGTGCAAGATGACCAAGTAAAGGGTCCTTTAAGAGTACGTATGTTCTGCAGTTTAAAGTTTGTAATGATAAGTAACAAATACATATGGTCAGTTACTGAATTTTACTTTCATAAATAGTTTTAAAATTTATAAGAATGTTAATCAGAAAATAAAAATACAAATAAAGTGTTAATAGAGTTAGTATAAATTATATTACACTGGCTGTATCCTTATTTTAGAAAGATAAGTCATCTTACCAGAGGTAACTTAGTATATATAGACATGAGTTTTCAGCCACCTTTTGGTTTGGTCTCTTGGATTATCTTAGCATTGTTGTCAGAGATATTTAGCCTGCTAAGTAATATACTAGTATCATAAATTGGAATCTTTTGTTGTTCTAATGTTTCAAGTAAAGTATATTTACTTCATAATTCAATTTAGTGGATACCTATATTGTGTTTTCCATCCATTTCTGGCCATTTGTTGATGTAATAAATCTTTGTTATGTCAGAGTACCACTTCGGTTAATATCTCATATATCTGATATATCTGATATGGAAGCTGAAAGAAGGTCAACTGGTCCATCCCTCTCTCCAGGTGAACCTTTATCTAAAAGGTCCCTTAAAGACGAATGCTGAATCCAATATTCAGTATTTCTGTGAAAGAAAATTGAAGCTACTTTTTGTTATCGTATGGTTTTCTGGTTCTTGCATTCCACAGTTTCCTTGAAGGCAATGTGATGTGGTGTAAAAGCTATGAAGTAAGACTTAAGAGACTGGGTTCTTGTCTTCTCATCTGAGCCATAGTATTCAATGTGTAAAATAAGGGTGATAATAACCTTACGTGTGTCAAAGCATTTTGAGGTTCAAATTGCATGATAAATACATGAGCACTATAAATGATAAAGATCTAAGTCAGTGTGAACTAGAATTATCATAGGTATATTTTTCTTTTTAACCCAGGTCATATAGTTGGTGGGAATGATTTGGTTTATTTAAATTTGGTAATAAAATTTTGATACTGGGTTTTAGGTTGGAGCTATTGTTGAAACAAGGACATCTGATGGATCCTTTCAGGAAGCTATTATCAGCAAGTTGACAGATGCTAGTTGGTACACTGTGGGTAAGTAGTTAATTTAATACATAGAATTTAATTTGGGATTGCATATACCTATATTTTGTAAATACACTAAATTATGTTGATAGAGAAATATGTATTCTTTACTGTCAGTTTACTTGATATAGTTGTTAAAATTTTAATGACACCTGCTGGCAACAAAAATAATTACCTCTTTGGTCACTTGGTACTATTTCATCCAAGAATGTACTTCTTTTTTAGGCTACCTAGATTATTTCTTTTTAAGAAAGTTAAGTTATATGGTTATTTTCTTCTATTAGAAGGTTGATACAAGTTAGTATTATAACTAATCAGACTTTTTTACTTTTCCTGTAATTACAGTCAAGATTGTACAGTTGCAATCTTTTATTGTATTGCTGCCTGTTTTACATAAGGGTAATACAGATGTTACCACAGAATTTAAAGCCTAAAAACAATTCTAATCAGAGTAGATTCAAGTCTAGCTGATCATAGCTTAATTTTTGATTTTTTGATCCAGTCAAGTCTCCATACACCTTTCAGGAAAGATACATGTGCTACTAATGAGAATGCATACTTAACATTCCATGCATAAGCTTATACTGGGTATAAAAAACTTTATTGCTGTGAGTAGCAACAAGTGTCTTACTACATGTAAACTAAAACCTAAATGTAGTAGTTATATAGTTGCTGTCATTATGTTGATAAAAATAACAATGATTAACATTTCCAAATCTCTTCTCAGTACATTGAAACTACACACTCCCGTGGATAATAATCCAGTCCTTTGTTTTACACTCAACATCTATACCATTGTTTGGTTTTTACATTTATGTCCTGGTATAAGTGATGTAATTATGGTGTGGTTTCCTTAAAGAAGGAAAATAAATGATCCTATAGGTTTACTTTTAGTTTACTTGAATTTTTGCTTTGGGTAAAAATCATTCATCTTCCTGTGATGCTCAGAGCTGTGAAGTACATGCTTTGGTTAAAAATTGTTCTTCCTAGGACTTAACTCTGCAGTTTTTATGAGCAGTAACAATTTGTTCTATGTAACTACTATTTTCTAACCATTTTTGTTCTTCTTGAACCTCCTAGAAATTGATGTTGGTTCAAAACAGTGCTGGTGTTCTGAACTACTTATTTTTAGGTATCTTAGTTGTGGCTATTGATAGTTGTTAGAGATCTAAAACTAAGTTTAATCCTAACACTTAGAGATCAAGTAAATACAATTTTACTATATTAAACCAGTGGTAAAAATTACAGGCATTCATATATGCAAAATTATGCAAGATTATATGATGCATATTCAAATACTAATATTGCATCCTATTTGGTGCTTAATATCGAGGCTTCATTGACAGTACTTGTGAAGTTTTACTGATATAATGCTTATGCTTCTGCAGAAGCGATACTTTTCAGGTTTTCACATTTTGGGCTTCTGCTCTCCAGAATAACAGATCTTTATCCTCTTATGAATGGCATTTTAGCATTTCTAAAAGCTAGTTGCTAGTGAGCATTCTCTGTGGTGATTTTCTATGATGGGTAATTACAGAAGAAATTGTATAATTCTTGTTCTGAAAGAGTGTAGAATCTTAATTGCATGTAATTCGTGTATCAAGCATTAGTGTACATAAGAATCACTTGGTGCTTGTTTTAAAAAATGAGGATTTGAGAACTTCAAATCTCTTCAGTTTACTAGGTCCTGGGATGGCAACCCAAGAATCTTTCTTTTTCTAATTACATTGGGTGAACTTAATGCAGGTAGTACGCATTTAGTAAAATAGTCAGTACTTGGAAAAACAGAGACTTATTCAGGAGAAAAATTCAAAATATTTAAGTGTTTTTGCATCTGCATAATGACAGCAAGTGACCTAAAAAATTAAAGATGTTAAAAAGCATGGTTCACTTAAGTATGTTTAATAAAGCATTTTGCCCTAAAGAATATTTAGGTCCTGAAGGATGTAGCCCATATAAAGAATGATGAGTGCATAATGAGCCTAAAAGATGGCAAAATAAAATGTGTCCTCTCTCACAGATCATGAATGTTCTATATTTTTCTTTATTTGAGTGACTACTATCTTTAATTCCTTTTTTCTGAAAATTTTCTTGTTTTCTACTTTCTAGTAAAGTATTAACTAAGAATCAGAAAGTTACACAAAGTATTAATGATTTCCATATCATTTTTTAATTTTAAGTGATCTCAAAATTTGACTATTAGAAACAAAAGAAAAGAGGATACCATGCTGCTGGTTTGGATCAAATAAGAGTTGTGATCATTGGTGATCAAAAATTATCTGAGGAGTGTGATAATATCTTACATACTTGGGTTTTTTTTTCTGTTATAGTTGAATAGCCAATTTTTAATTGGCTAATATAACCTAATTTTTAAAAAAATCTTACAACACCTTGCCTTCTAATATTGAATAATAAATAGCTCCAGTTTATGGATTTTTTTTTTGTTTCTTTGAGCCTCAGAAATAGTCCCTCTTCCTATCATAAAACAGTGTTTCCTACCATTTGGCAGTTCTTATCTTTGCCTGAAAGATATGTGTAATGTATGGAAATGTGTAACCTGTCTAGTCATTCAAAAGGTATCAAAATTAGGATTGGAATTTGTATCTTCACTTGAATGTTGCCATTAACTCCTAGTAAATACAGTTGTCAATAGGACATTCTAAAACTATTCTTCTTTCGCCTTTTTGGAATATAAAAATAACACAGTGTACTTGAAAAATAGGAAAATGTAAAGGACAGAATTGTTATTTTAGTAATTTACATATAAAATGCATATAGACACATATGTAATGTATCAAATTTTACACTAAAATCTATTTGATAATGGGGCACCTCAGTGGGTCATTCGGTTAAGTATCTAACTCTTGGTTTCAGCTCGGGTCAGAATCTTCGGGGTCCTGAGATTGAGTTCCGTGTTGGTCTCTGCACTCAGCATGAAGTCTGCTTGAGATTCTCTCTCTACTTCCCCCTTCATGCTATTGCATGCGCTCTGTCTCTCTCTCTAAAATTGAAAAAATAAAAATCTATTTGATTATTTATATATTTTTGCGACAAATGCTTTTTAAGACTCAGGATTTTTTCATGTCTTGTGATTACTGTTTTGCATGTCAGTTGGATCAGATCTCATGGAAATTTTAGTTAATGGAGTAGAGGAGGTTTAGATTAAACTGGTGAATGGACTGATTTTTGTAGCTTGTGCTGCTGGCTTATAAGGCTTTTTAATTTAGTTAGAACCTCTTATGACAAGTTTTTTTTATTACCAACATCGATCATGAATGTTTTCAAAAACCGGTGTTTATTCCACTGACTAGAAAATCACTAAGAAAAGAAGTACTAAGCCAAAAGAAGCCTATGCATTCCTGTGATACGCTTTAATCTATTGTTTAAATGGCCTTCCATAAGAATTAGCATTCCCGTGATACTTTGTCAATTTCATTATACATTTGAGTGCTAATTTCTTAAGTTTCTTGATTTCTGAAGTTTTTGACCTTGGCTGCAGAGGGACTTCTGTATCACAGATGATTTTATGTAACAGAACTATTGGTTATACCTAAGGTATGTAATTTTAAAGTTTTTATTCCATTATGTGAAATAATTTTCTTAATATGTAAATGTAGATATAAAAATATTTTACTAATTGTAACTACTATACACAGATATATTAATATTTTTGTGAAGTCAGAATTCTTGACTTATTTTCCTGTGTTCATTTTATGCCTCTGCTTCATGCCTATTTTGATCTGCCTTAACAAAACTGTAGCTTTCAGATTCTCAGTTTCTTTATAAAAGGAAGGTAGTGATTCCTACCTTGCAGAGGCTGTTGTGAGGATTAGTACATGATAGAAACTTATTAAGTGATAACTAATTATATCTTTGGAAAGAAAAAGTTAATTTACTGTTGTTATCTTACTATCCTCCAGCATCTAACAGTGCTGTGATCACAGGTAGAGCTTTTGTATTTAGTAAATAGATCCCTGTTGCTTTTGTTTCTTTTAACAGTTTAGAGTTAGGGTTTGTGTATTTGTTTGCATAGGCATTGTTTTGTCTAGTATGAGCGACATTATTGAGAGAGACTTAGCTTTGTCTTTTTTCTAAAATTATGTTTCAGTATTTATAGTAACATAGTAATAGAGGTATCACTTTTTTTAAAATTATATATTTATTTGAGAGAGAGCACATGAGTGTTTGGAAGGGGCTGAGGGAGAGGGAGATGCAGACTTCCCACTGAGCAGGGAGCGCAACCTTGGACAGTCCTAGGTCTCCGAGATCATGACCTGAGCTGAAGGCAGACACCTAACTGATTGAGCCACCCAGGCGCCCCCAGAGATACTGTGTTTATACTCTTTAGCACTCAGTAGTCCATTCAGATGCCAGTTTTGACTAGTATAAAACATTTTCATAGAATTACTAAATCTTTGTATTCTGAATTTTTTCTCTTAGCATACTGTAGTATACATCTTGAACTAAAAAGAGCTGTATTTACTATCTACACCAGTTAATTATTTTGCTTTTGCCAGAGTCATTCCTCAGTGCCTGCAAATTTGGTGTTCTTTAGATGATACTTCTAACACGAAAGTTCTAGAGGAAGTTTTTTATAGATGGAACTTCCTCATGATTTTGATAATCAGGGATGTCATGACTAATAGTTTCACTATGATGTTGACTTTTCCATCTTTCAGGAAATCTTGAATGGTTATAGAGCTTTTCAGACTTGTATATAGTACTTAAATACATGCCTTTGTATGTTTAAGGAGTTAAAAATAAATTTAAACTGTTTCTCTTTGTTCTATCAAAGTTATAAGTATTCCTGTGTAAAACTGTGAAATTGTTATTGGTACTACAATTCCCTTTAGGGAAGTTCTTTTTGTTCTTACATTATTTCTACCCATTAAAGTATGTTGAAGTGAAATGCATTTTTTCCTTCAAAAATCTGATCTATTTTGAAGTGATTTTTTTTTAAAAAAGCAAGAGCTAAAGATACTGGATTTTTTCATCAGAGGGCATCTGGGTGGCTCAGTCAGTTAAGCATCTGCCTTTGGCTCAGGCTGTGATCCCAGAACCTTGGGATCAAGCCCCATGTTGGGCTCCCTGCTCAGTGAGCTTGCTTCTCCCTCTCCCTCTGTTCCTGCTCTCTCTTTCTCTCAAATAAATAAAATGTTCAAAAAATTTTGGAAGTTTTTAATCAGAACATTTGATTTGCAGCTGCCATTGATTAACAATGAAATAATGAAAAACATTGCATAATTTTAATATTATTCATTGGTCTTATAGTCTCATTTTCCTTACTCATACCTCCACTTAAAGGTGTGTGCATCTGAGTGCGAATGTGTGTGTCTCTTGTTACCATCTTTCATATTGTAGGCATTAAGGAAAATTGGAACTTTTAAGGTTTTATTCTTTAATATATTTAGGGATATTAATACATGAATTATTTTAAATTTGGTACAATAATTTCATGATCTTGGATTTTTAAAGGAAAGTGGTTTATTTATTAGACTTGACACCATATGAATCATAGTTTTGTTACAAATGTTTAGAGCACTGTTAATCAAGTGTAGATTAGTAATGTAATTGTTAGAGGATGTTGTGTTTTATCCTGTCATTGTGTCTGCAGGTGGTCATTAATTTCTGCATCGTTGACAGTGTATAACACAGCTCCTTTTGTGGAATCATTATGGTTCTTTGAATATGTGCTTCAGGAACTTTTCATTTTCTCTGCATTGTCTCCTGCATGTAAGAGAATTTAAACTAGATGTCTTTAGTCTAAGAGAAGAACTGACTGAGGTAGATAAATATTGAAGAAGTTCAGTACTCTTACATAAGTTCTTAGCATGAAACAAATAAGTTTATGATTAAATATTATTAAAGTAATGTAGAATTTCCCTTTATTAATACTATCTTACTCTGTTAGAATGGAAAAACCTCTAGAATTGTATTGGAATTAAATCTTAACGTAATTATTTTTGTCTCTATATGCCTTCCTATTATATGTTATTTTCATAAGATATACACATATTAATTGATGTTTGTATTATAAGTATCTGAGGTAGGGATCTCATCTTTTTTATATTTTATTTCTTCATAATGCTGGGTAATCAGGTGTCTTCTGAGAGCATTTTTTAAAAATAAATTTTGTATATGTTAGATGTTAAAGTAAGAGTGCGTTTCTGAAATATTAAACCTATAAAAATAATAAAGCTACTTATATGGAGAATTAAAGTGATAAAATGTTAAATTCCTTACACCATCCCCCGAAATTATTTTTTTTTTAGGATTTTATTTATTTATTTGACAGAGATCACGAGTAGGCAGAGAGGCAGGCAGAGAGAGAGAAAGAAGCAGGCTCCCTGCTGAGCGGAGAGCCCAATGTGGGGCTTGATTCCAGGACCCTGAGATCATGACCCGAGCCGAAGGCAGAGGCTTAACCCACTGAGCCACCCAGGCGCCCCTCTAAACTTTTTTTTTTAAGATTTTATTTATTTACTTGAAAGAGAGTGAGTGAGTGAGCAAACAGCAGAGGGAGAGGGAGAAGCAAACCCCCCACTGAGCAGGGAGCCTGATATGGGGCTCTATCCCAGGACCCTAGTATCATGACCCTACCTAAAGGTAGACACTTAATTGACTGAGCCACCCAGGTGCCCTATTTCTAAACTTCTTACATCCTCTTCTAGCAAAAGAAAAAAGTTGAATCTTAGGACTTTAGAATTTGGCAGCCAGTACTTCTACTATAGTAAGTTTTCATGGAAATAAATAGAAGAGTCCAGTAATCCAAGAAACACTACCAGAAGGCAAACATTTTCTGGAAGTAAGAGATAATTCATTGATAACTGTTGGGAACAAACCCATAATGCTTTTTTTTAAACCAGGTTTTTGCTCATTTTCTAGGATTAAAAATAATAATTCTTGATTTGACTAGGTTGCTAATGGTTTAAAGAAGGTGGTTCTGTAGTGATAGACATTGAACAAATGAATGGAGACACCTAAGCAGTTGGGGGCAGACATTTAACCTGCATCTGTTTGGCAGCTACAGAATGAAAAATATAGTATACACATTTTAAAAGGTTTTGAAAAATAACAAATAATGATTCTTACAAATGTTAAGCTGAGATAAATAGCAACAATAGCTTTCTCTGCAATGAAATGTTTACTTAGTGTGCATAAATTCTCTGGTATCTCTTGCTTATTTTAGTGTTTGATGATGGTGATGAAAGAACACTGAGACGCACTTCACTTTGTCTAAAAGGAGAGAGACATTTTGCTGAGAGTGAGGTAGGGTGCCGTTGGTAGGCTTTTTGGGTTGAGTAACTTCGGACATCAAGGCAAAATTTGATTTAATTTGTCTGTTGTTTCTTACCTAGACACTTGACCAGCTTCCCTTAACAAATCCAGAGCATTTTGGAACTCCAGTAATTGCGAAGAAGACAAACAGAGGAAGGAGGTCTTCCCTTCCTGTGTGAGTGTTTTCATATACAGTAATGTTACAGTTTTTACAACATTAAACAAATGATTTTTCTAGGATAGCTAAAATTGTTCAGGTAACTTTTCCATCGTATCTTATATCCTTTTATTAGTCATTTTACCTTAAGAAGATCTTATTCTTAATTATTCCCATTGCTCTGTCCAAGAATTATCACAATGCCTTTTTCAAAAAGGCTATTTTGTCTTGAGTTACTTTGCCACATTCCTTAATTGATATGCCTTTTTCTATGTTAAGTGAGTATATATATTTTTCAAACTTTTCATCACAAAAACACTTCAGACTTAAAAATTATACATAAACTTTCGGGGCTTCTAGGTGTCTCAGTCAGTTGAGCATCTGACTCTTGGTTTCAGCTCAGGTCAAGATCTCAGGGTTGTGAGATTGATCCTCATGTTGAACTCTGCACTCAGCAGGCAGTCTGCTTGGAATTCTCTTCCTGTCCTCCTTCCCCTACCCCCACTGTGCACATTCTTTCTCTCTTTCACTGTCTAAAAATAAATCTTTAAAAAAAATTACACAATAAACTTTCATATACTTATCATCTAGATTCATTAACTTAAAATTTTTTGGAAAATTTGACTTATCATTCACTCTGTAGGTATATATGATTATTTTTTATTTAATGATAATTTTAATTGGTCAAACCACCTTGAGAGGGTATTGCAAGCATCAGACCTACCTTTAAAAACTTTAAGAATAAGGAAATTCTCTTACATAGTCAATGTATGGTTATCAAATTCAGAAAATTTAACATTAATAGGATAGTATTATCTAATAATAGTATGTAATCCATATTTCAGATTTGCCAGTTGGCCCAATAGTAACCTTTAGAAGCATCCCTTGAATCCAGGATCCAATCCAAGGCCGTGCATTACATTTATTTTATGTGGTTCTTTTTTTTTTCTTTTCTTTTAAGATTTTATTCATTTGAAAGAGAGAGAGCAGAGCCAAAGTGAGAGAGTGAGTGAGCATGAGTAGGGGTGAGGGGCAGAGGAAGAAGCAGACTCCTTGCCGAGCAGGGAGCCCAACATAACATCTCAGGACCCTGAGATGATGACTTGAGTCACAGGCAGATGCTTAACCAGTTGAGTCACCCAGACATCCCTAGTTTATATGGCTCTTAAATCTCCTTTTATCTGGAGAAGTTCTTTGGCTTTTTTTTTGTTGTTGTTGTCTTTTCATTACCTTGACATTTTTGAAGAGTATAGGCCAGTTTTGTAGATTGCTCACTATGAGTTTGTCTGCTTATTTTATTTTCTAGGTAAGTGAACTTAAACCCTCACATGTTTCTTAATGTGATCTTTTCATAACCTGTTAGGAAATTAGAGTTACATTATCTGGCACCTGGCATACATGAACAGTAGAAGGACAGTCTTTAAAAAAAAAAAAAATGTGGGGCGCCTGGGTGGCTCAGTGGATTAAGTCTCTGCCTTCGGCTCAGGTCATGGTCTCAGGATCCTGGGATTGATCCCCACATAGGGCTCTCTGCTCAGCAGGAGCCTGTTTCCCCTTCTCTCTCTCTGCCTGCTTCTCTGCCTACTTGTGATTTCTGTCTGTCAAATAAATAAATAAAATCTTAAAAAAAAAAATGTACTGGCACAATAAGTAGGTTGTGGTGACATATTTAGACTTTTCTGTCCCAGCTGGTGGTGGGCATAAGAACAAAGTTCAAATCCTGATTTATCTAGTAACGTGGACACAAGAGTTACCATGGATAGCTCAGGACTAGTTTGGGACCAGGGAGGTATCTTATCTCTTCAATTTCAATAAGAATGAAGAAACTACTACTCTGGAGTAATCTACATTAGAAATTGAGTTGTACATGTTAAACTCACACCACTCTGTCTCAGCAGTGGCTTATGTGAAGATCCTGATAAAGTTATTCTGACTTTTAGTAATGAAGATGAAAAAGAAGAAGAAAGTAGTGAGGAAGAAGATGAAGATAAGCGACGTCTCAATGATGAATTATTAGGAAAAGTTGTAAGTGTGGCATCTACATCTGAGAAGACTGATTGGTATCCTGCCTTGGTAAGTCATATTTCTTTGCAGAATTAATTAACCATTTAAAATATTTGTTAAAGGGGGTGCCTGGCCGGCTCATTCGGTAAAAATGTGTACATCTTGATCTCAGGGTTGTGAGTTCAAGCCCCACATTGGTGTGGAGCCTAGTTAAAATTTAAATAAATAAACAAGCAAATGTTTAACATGGATTTTTAAAAAATATTGAAAATATTTTGAAAGTATTACATAAATTTAATTTAGACTTCATTGCTGAGTTGAGCAGTCCTACTTAGGTCCCACATACTTCACTGTCTTCTCTTGTTATTTCTTTCTTTAATTTTCTATAAAGTTGTTTACTGGGATTTTTCAGCTCTCCCTTCAAAATATGTCCAGTGGTCTCTTCTTATTCCCATTATCATTTTTTACTCACTTTATGGTAATTACCCGTAAGTTCCCTTAACTTGATTCCTGACCTTTTTGCTAAATTCATATTTTTCTAGAATCAATTTTTATAGAGAAATAGTTTTCATATACTAATTTAATCATGATAGTCCCATTCTCCAAAAAAACCACCACAAAACATTCAGTGACTGCCTTATGGATCAATTCTGCATTCTTTCTTTATTTCTTTATTTTTTAAGATTTTATTTATTTGACAGAGAAAGAAAGAGATCACAAGGAGACTGGGCAGAGTGAGAGAGAGGGAAGCAGGCTCCCTGCTGAGCAGAGAGCCCGATGTGGGGCTCGATCCCAGGACCCTGAGATCATGACCTGAGCCAAAGGCAGAGGCTTAACCCACTGAGCCACTCAGGTGCCCCCAATTCTGCATTCTTTAGATGGATATCTGAGGCCATCCCAGCTCTTAGTTTGTTTCTCATTTTCAGTGTAAGCTCTGTCCTCGGGTCCTATCTTAACTGCTCCATGTCAGACTTAACTCTTCTAAACCTTTACTCTTGCGTTAAATCAAATCAATTAGTATTTACTGAGGATATGCAGTGAGTTCAGCTCTAAATTTCTTAGAAGAGAGAGAAGTATGAATTTTGTAACACACTGTTCTCAAGAATCTAATTATATATATTTAGAGATTACATAGCTATTAAAGATTGTATAGTCCTTTTTCTTTTTTTCCATGAAGCCTAACACAGGACTTGAACTTATGATTCCTAAGATCAAGACCTGAGCTGAGCTTAGGAGTTGGACACTTAACAGACTGAGCCATCCAGGCACCCTTCTGTCATAATTTTTTTTTTTTTTTAATATTTGTTTGCCAGAGAAAGAGAGAGAGAGCGCACACAAGCAGGGGGAGTGGCAGATAGAGGGAGAAGCAGGCTTCCCGCTGAAGAAGGAGCCTGATGTGGGACTTGATCCCAGGACTGTAGGATCACGACCTGAGCTGAAGGCAGACACTTAACCGACTGAGCCACAGAGGCATCCTCTTCTATCATATTTTTTAAAACTTGGTGCAGACAGTAGAGTAGAACAGGGGGTATTGGGGAAAGGAATGGTACACCTAGGTTTTGGAAATGGCAAGTCTGATGGGTTGGTAGGGAAATCTAGTCTTTGCTTCCTCAAGGAAGATATGAGAAGAAAAGATGGGCAAGAGAATTATTTCATGAGCGGAATCAATAATACTTGGTAATACTTGTTCTCATTTTCTCCTTTTCCTACTCCTCTCTTAAGATTCAGCTTGAGTCCAACCTTTTCTGCAGTCTCCCCTAACCACTCTAACATAACTGTGCCCCTTCTCTGAATTTTATTTTTTGAATTTTGATATCACGTATATTTCCAAAAACAGTGTTGGCACAAAGCATGTCCCAAATTAGATCCTTTTAAGTACCTAGGCCATTTTTTAGAGGTTTTTATGTGCATGTAAGTACATTGTTCAGTTGCTATATATAAGAGATTTACTGTACATAAGAAAAGTCTGGAAATCCTTTGAGCCTTTCAGTCACACAGGCAGATAAGTAAATGGGTTTGGATTCAGAATATTTAGGTTGTAATTTGCTACGAGGTTTGTTGTTTTTTTTTTTTTTTTTTTTTTAAATATTTACTTATCTGACAGACAGAGATCACAACTAGGCAGAGAGGCAGGCAGAGAGAGAGAGGGAGAAGCAGTCTCCCTGCTGAGCAGAGAGCCAGATATGGGGCTTGATCCCAGGACCCTGGGATCATGACCTGAGCCGAAAGTAGAGGCTTAACCCACTGAGCCACCCAGGTGCCCCCATGTTTTTTTAATTCCTTTATTTACTCAGCAGACTTACTGCTTGCCAAGTGATGTAGAAAATAAAAGTAATACACCAATCTCATTTTTGATCATTTCATAATTTAATGCAGAGAATAATTCAAGTAACTATATATGCAATAGTATATGTTCAACATTAGGACATCTTATCTTGAGAGATTACATTTATATAAAGGAAACCCAGCACACCTTCATGAAGCTGTTGCTTTTGAACTGAGCCTTGATGGATTTAAAGTTAAACAAAGCTCTTCTAGAGGACTTTCTTAGAGGAAACAAGATAAGTAAAAGCAGAGAAGCAAGGAGTTTGTTCATGGAACTGTTTGCTCTCGGAACCCATTTAGCTAAATATTGGACACAAATAAGGGAATCATAGGAAATAAGACTGGGAAGATAATTTGGATCTAGGCAGAAGAGGGCCATAATTCTGCATAGTATTCTGCAAGAGTAACATCATTTGAGCTGCATATTTTGGAATGTTAATGAGACAGAAGTATGTTGACCAGATTGTTGGAAAGACTAGAAATGGCAGGAATCAATTTGGACGCTAATTTAGTGGTTCACAGGTGAGGTAATTAAGCTCTCTCTGTGCCTACTCATCCTTTAAGACCTGACCTTAAGCCTTTGCTGCCATACCTTTTCCTTTCCTGAGTTGGGTTGAGTCTTCCTAGGTGTTTTCATATTTCCGTACTTACCCTCCATGGTGTTCTTTTTGTGTTTACCTCTCCATTATGCTGTTAGCTCCTTGAGGACAGACACAACTCTGTTATTAGTCTAATAATGACCAGCATCTAGCAGACAAACATTTACTGCCATCTGATGTTAAAACAGCCGATAGGACTGTGAAGAATTTTTAATTATCTGGATATATATGATAGCCATGAGTCCTAATGACTGTTTAAATTTAAAGGTAACTTTTATTTTTTTTGAAGATTTTATTTATTTATTTGACAGGGAGATAGAGAGCACAAGTATGCAGAGCAGCAGGCAGAGGGAGAGGCAGGCTCTTTGCTGACCAAGGAGCCCAACGCAGGGTTTGATCCCAGGAGCCTGGGATCATGACCTGAGCCAAAGGCAGTCACTTAACTGACTGAGCCACCCAGGTGCCCCTAAATATAATTGTAACTTAATTAAAATTAAACAAAATTAAAAATTCAGTCTCTAAGTTGCACTAGCCACATTCAGGTGCTTAGCAGTGCACCAACAGAACATTTCCATCATTGCATAAAGTTTGTGGATAGTGCTAGGTTGTAGCAGAGGAGCTGGTGTTAGGGATTATAATGAGCAGATAAATTTCAGCAGTTTATTAGTAGACTAATTTTTTAAAAAAATTAAGTGCTTTAAAAAGTATATAGTGATTAGCTATTTACTAATGTTAAGACATTTGTTATTTTTTTTTTTTAAGATTTTATTTATTTATTTGATAGAGATCACAAGTAGGCAGAGAGGCAGGCAGAGAGAGAGAGAGGGCAGGCTCCCTGTTGAGCAGAGAGTCCGATGTGGGGCTCGATCCCAGGACCCTGGGATCATGACCTGAGCTGAGGGCAGAGGCTTTAACCCACTGAGCCACCCAGGTGCCCCAGACATTTGTTATTTTTAAAAATTAAGAAATTAGGGGAAAATACTGGGTGGCTCAAAGTCTTGATTTTGGCTCAGGTCATGATCTCAGGGTCCTAAGATTGAGCCCCGAGTTGGGCTTTGTGCTCAGCGTGGAGTTTGCCTGAGATTCTTTCTTTCACTGTCTTACCCCCATGGCCCTCCTCCACCTCACACATACTCTCTTTCTTTCTGTCTCTCTCTAAATAAATAAAATCTTAAAAAAAATCATATTCCACATTTTCATCAAGGATCATATATTTTACTTTTTGGACAATAAATACATAGCTTAGAATAAATCCTAATTTTTTGAAGTGGTGGTCACATTGTAATTTATATTGTATTAACTATTCACTGTATAATGTTATGACTGAATAAATTTAATATCTAGAAAACCAGTGTACTAAATAATAAAAATAAATAAAAAGAAGGTAGCCTTCTTTTTTAAGTAGCTCATTTTAAGTAGCTCATGGTCTTTATAAAATAATAAAAGCAAATAAAATAAAAAAGAAGGCAGCCTTCTTTTTTAAATAGCTCATTTATAATGGAAATTACTGACAATGAAACTATTTCTTACAAAAGGTAATCCATTTGAGAAATGAAGGGGATCCGGAATTATTCTTTTCAAAAACTTATATGTTTTTTTAGCAAGGGAAATTAGGAACCAATCTGTTATTCTTTTTTATTTCAGGTAATATCTCCCAGCTGTAATGATGACATCACAGTGAAAAAAGACCAGTGTTTAGTTCGATCGTTTCTCGATTCTAAATTGTGAGTCACTTAATAGTGTTACATTGGGAGAAAGAAAATGAAAGCACAGTGATAAACTCTTCCACAGTCCAAGCTTTATTTTTAAAAGTCTGATCATTTCATGAACTCAGAAGTCATTACATAATATGGTTTACTTTTTGTAATGTAAGTTACTTTTTCTGAAAAATTTTATATAAAAACTGAACAATATGTGAGAATAATATTTTAAAAGTTTCATTAAGCATGGTATTGGTTTTCTCTTCAATTGTAAAAATTTGGTATTTTTATTATGTATACTATTTCATATGATGAACTATGAAATTTACTTTTCATAGAATTTTCTTAGAATATTACTAATATAATTATTTTGACTTTTTTCCTGATTAAGTCACATTTTTAGAAACTTTAATTTCTAAATTAAGCAGTGTGTGTGTGTCTAGAAAGAGAGAGATGTAATTCTCTAGAAAATTTAACATATCTTACAGTGATAAAAATATTTTGATATTACCTTCTATTAATTTTTTTTTAACTAAACTGAATAGTAAATTTAAGAAATAACAAAAGTCAAAATAGACATTGTGGCTTCTATAAGGAAAATACCATGCTGGTATAAGGTACCCCATACCGTGTGTAGGAAGGTTGCATAGATTAAAGTATTATAAATGTGGGGCTTCAGATTAGTGTATTTTGATTATATGAATCTTAAGAATTAAGATAGTAGTTTTTTGCCCTCCTGCCCTTTATTAAGGATTAGGACATACATGGTCTTTATAAAACATAGGCAAAATAATTTTGATTTTGAGGTTTATATTTTTCTATGTGTTAATATTATTTAAGTGATCATTTTTATTTAATAATGGTTTCCCTTCCCTTTATTCTTCTCTGTAATTAGTTATTCTATAGCAAGAAAAGATATCAAGGAAGTAGATATTCTCAGTCTACCTGAATCTGAGCTCTCTGCTAAACCAGGTAAAATAGGAATGACTCATTCCATTATTTCATGATGTGGCTTTAAATGGCAAATAGTGACTAAACCAAGACTGAATATTCTCTGGTGCCATTTTTGTTGTTTAGAGGTCATATCTACTCTTATTTGATGGCTATTTTTTTAATGGCTAGATAAAATATTTTATTTGTAATTTTTAAGTAAGTTAAATTTTTCATGTTTTACCATTAATTTTTTTAACAGTATCTTCTAGAGTAATAATAAACATTAATATAACATAATGACTCAGATATATTGAAGTCTACTGTATCATTTTACAAGGGACAGCTGAATTTGATCCAAATCTTCTGACTCTGAATGTTATTCTGTTATTCTGTGTTGCTAATTCTATTATTCTATGTGTGCTATGTTGCTAATAACTGTTTATTCTTAGGGCTACAGAAAGCAAGCATCTTCTTAAAAACTAGAATTGTTCCTGATAATTGGAAAATGGATATAAGTGAAATCCTTGAATCATCCAGTAGTGATGATGAAGATGGTCCAGCTGAAGAAAATGATGAAGAGAAGGAAAAGGAGGCCAAAAAGGAAGAAGATGAGGTGGTAGGTGAAATTTTATGTTTGTGACATAAAGTCATTTTAATACTTTAAAGTAACTATTACTGCCTTTATATTTTCCTCATTTAGATGCTCTATATTATTTGTTTCTGCCTTTTTCTAGCTCACATTGATTTGGTGATTTTTTTGGATTCTAACTTAGTGGGTAAATCAGAACCAATTTTTTTAGCATACAAAGAACTTTTCAGGTTAAATAATCAGTACAAACTTTTCAAACACCCATGGAAAAAAGAAATATAACTTTTAGGTATATTAAATGTGTTAACTCATTTGATAATTGTTACCATGTGGAATAACTAGTACTATCCTACTTTAAAGGTGGGGAAAATGAAGGTTACAAAGGTTAAGTTACTTTCCCAAGGTTGCACCGCTTACATGTGGAAAATAAGGATTTGAACCCAGATCTGATCTGTCTGAATTTAGAAACCTTACCTCTTTCAGATATTTTATAGTATCTCAGGAACAGTGGGGATTAAAAACCTACCCAAACTGAAAGAATATTTCATTGACAGTTTGATAAATCTTACAAAAGAGATTGTTTTTATAAGTGCTAATAGATTATTTGGTAATATTATGTCATTTAGGATATATATCTATAAATGTAAGAAATTATTCATGGACTGCCAACATCATAGCATATATGAATATTGTTGTCTATTTATACAGCAATGTTTTGTCAAGTGGGATAAACTGGTAGTATATTTTTGGTTGTTATGAGGTAAAGAGACCTAGGGACAGACAAAGAGAATGAGTTTACCAAAAAGAAGACCTATTTGAGCATGAAAAATAATTTGCTTAGAAAACGTGGAATGCTTGTTTCTGTTTTACATATACAATTATGAATTTATGAAATAAAATGAGTATACTTGTATGTGATGAAGGGCATGTGGTATTTCTTTCCTTTTACTTCCCCTGCAGTATTTGGTTTTTTGCACTCTGAAATCAGAATGGCGGTTCATACTTACAGGCTGCCTACAGAGTTGCCATAGTAACGTGCTGTTGGTTTTAAGTGAGCATGCTCGGAAAGACAGGAAGGTTTAGCAGAGGCTTGGCAGGTTGCCAATGGAGGTTTGCCAGATGCTTTGAAATGGGCTGTCTTTCTTTTCCTTTCATGTAATGTCTGATTTTTATGTGGAAGAGAATGTAAGTAGTGCTGTATAACCCTGCGGATGCTATGCCCTAAGAGGGAAAGCAAATATTTGCAAGTCAGACTGAAAAATGTTCAGACACTGTACTGATTAAGTAGAAGGGGAATCTAACCATTTTGCATTTGAAAGAAAATGCAGCATATAGGTAAGATTTTTTTTCTAAAATATATTTAGTTACCATTTTGATTGCCAAAAACGGGGTTAGATAAGAATTTAGGTGTTGATGATGTGGCTAATAATGGTAGGGCTCATAACCAAGCGTAATTGTTTCTTGTAAAAGAGACAGTAGGAGTCTATTTTTAGAATATCAGAGGATGAAGGCTCTTTTTCTGAAACGTAAGATAGATTTTGAAATGAAAATGATAATGAGACAGTTGGGCAGAATTCAGGATTTAAAGTCTAAATATTAAATGTGATTTTTGTATTTTATCTGTATTTATTTATAGATTATATGTTTTCAGGATAAAATAGGCCACATTTTCAGGGTGTGAACTGTTACAGTCTGGTTTTGCTTTTTTTTTTTTTTTTTTTAAGAATTAGCATTAGTTAGGATCTGATATTGACAAAAATTGAAAAAAGATTAGTTTATTTTTGCTAATACTTTTAATTGGTGTCCCTTTTACAATGCATTTTCTTTACTCCCCACCCCCCAAAAAGCAAACCCTGAAATTTTAAACAAAGAGAGTTAAAAGAGCTTTGTAGTAAGATTGGAAGAGATGGCTATAAAATAGTAAATAGTAAATAGTGTTCTTCTTACAGCTATTAATTTCATAAAACTCACAGCTTTTTATTCAAGCTGTTAGTAAATGTTAGTAAAAAGGAAGAGCAAAGGCAAGCTCTGTTACCTATTGTTTGCAGGTAATAAGTAAAGAAATTTAAAAAGGTAAGGACCTTTGTAAGGGATAGTATCTTCTTAAAATGTGTTACTTAAATTATGAACCTGTTAAAATTAAGTGGAAAAGAATGCTTTTCATCTACTGAAAAATAAAAGTAGGATTACCACATTTAGGCACTGAGTAGTCTGTTAAATTATTTTCCAGATGGCCAATTTCATAGCATCTACTTTATTGAATTACTTGACAGGAACTAATTCCTCTTTTTTTCTGGCAATAGAGGTAGATTTCTTGAGTGAGATTTTGGTTGCTTTAGAAGAAAAAAAAATCAGCTGCATTTCTTGCCCTTGGATTTAAGATTTAGTTGCTGAATCATTCTAATTTGTCTTGCACAGTAATTTTTAAAAATTTAATGTATTGATAAACTGAAAAGCAGTTTAGTCTATATTATAACAAAGGAAAAAAAGTGGGTCTGGTATAAAATTAATTAAAGTCTGATAAGCCAGGGCCTACCTGGCTTAGTCATTACAGGCCTTTACCACATAGGTGAGGCTAAGCTGTTGTATTACATTGTAGATCATATTCTTCCTGAAATGTAGTAATGTGTGCTTTCATGAGAATTTATTGTTGCTTTATAATGATAAAAAAGCTCTTTAACATTGTGTAAGCCACCATAACAGGACTTTAGCTTGTCATTTGCTGTTTGTAAATTTTATGCAGTAGAATCATACAAGTGTTAGATACTTCTGCAGTGTTAATGGACGGTAGACATTGTTTTTATGTTTAATGCTTTGAGTACCCTAAAATAGCCTAAATAAGATTTGAGATTCATGGCTTTACGTGGAGGAGCATCTTTTTTACTTAATATTATTTCAAATTCCTAAGCAGTTGTAGTTCAGGATTGGAATATAAGAAATATGTTTCATACTGTTACTGGGTAGGAAAAGACCTGATAGTCTGACAGGAAGTAGGTCCAATCTATATTGAGGACTGTAAATTTTAACCTGTTGGTAATTATATTGAGAAAAAGGCCCTGGAGAATATTTTTGTAGGCATCACTTAAATGTCTTTTGTTAGGAAAATTTTATATTAGAAAAGATAACACTGATTTCCTTTTGAGCTTTGAAATTGAAAAGTCCATGTAAACGTAAGTAATTGTGTTTATTCATAAATTATTCATTTATTCCTTATATTCACGTTGGATGAATATAGGAGAGTTGTCTAAGGATAAAGTGAATAGGTGAAGACATTTAGGGGGATTTGACTAGTTGCAGCCCTTCTGTCCTTTGAGTTTGCTATACGTAGCCTTATGTGTTGGGCCCTTACAAAAATCTCTTCTAATTTCATATTTAGTAATGAATGTAAGAATTTAGTGCATTTTTATAAGAGATGCTCTTTTTTTTTGTTTAGAAGTACTGACACCCATTTCTTCAATCTTTTAATTTTCTGGGGAATCACTATTATATCTGTTGACTAGGATTAAATTCCACTATTACAAAAATCAGAGTGCTTTTGTTTTTTTATTTATGGAAACTGGAATTTTCTCTTATATGTAAATCAAGTGTTATTTGTATTTATGTTGTCTTGTAAAGGCATTTATTAGTGATCTTTCAAGATCACTTTGGGTAAAAGCCTACAGAAAATGCTTGATAACCCAGGAAAATTATGCTAAATCAATAAAAATTAAAGAAAAATTTAAAGGTAATATTAGCATTTTAGGTATATCTAGTAACTCCAGCTGTTAATCATGTTTCTAAGCAGATTCTATAAAGTCAATTTTCAATGAATAATTGAGATTTTTACTTTCATTCAAATATAATAATTTATTTGCAAAAGTCTTTAAGTTTAGCCTATTGGACAAGCAAACAAAAATGTCCTAATGTGCTTAGCAAGACCTTTCTTTACAGAATCAGTATAAGACCAACCAAATGAGGTTCACTTAATCAGATTAATGAGGATTGCACATTTGTATACACAATTGTAGCTTTATTTTTATGTATTTACAAAAAGTCACTTCTCAAATCAAATTATTTCATAGTTGTGGTAGCATGAAAGAGGGTTGACTGAATATAAAGCCTTAGATGTGATAGTGTCCAAAGCATAGCTTGATGATTAGAATGTGTGTACCTTTTCAAGTAGGGGGGAAAATGATTAGTCTTAGTCAAGTCTGTTATAATACAAGAGTCCTATAATAATTTGTTTTAGGCAGATGGTTGTTGAAATGTTCAGCGAAATTAAAAAAGTGTCTTACCACATGATGAATATATCATGCCATCTTATGTATTCCCTGAAATTTTCTGTTTCAGTGTACACAGCAGGGAAGAATGATACCACTGTAAATTTTATGACTACCAACTTTTGTTGAACCTTCAACACCATCAGTCAATTCCCAGTTTCTATAATCAAATCACTGTGTCCTCCAACTCTGCCCCAGTCCACTCCTACTTCAGAAAGAAACTAGGACTGTCCAGCTGGGAGCATGCACTACACTTCACTTGCCTGTTCTCCTTCCCTGAAGTACATTTGACGATATGTTGCTCTCTTCTATATGATGAGTCCCTCAGTTTATACTCTGGATCTCATTCTCTTTTTTCTTATCTTAAATTATGAACCAACACTTCTTTCCAGAATCTTTAACATGTTCTGTTGTTTCCTTCTCATCAGTTTTTAAGAACCTGCTTCCATCTCTCCCAGCCTTCTGACATCCCCTCCAGATACTGTCCTCTGTCCTGGCCCTTATAACCAGATTACTCAGTTACATCCAATGTTATATTTCCCAACCTCCTGTTCACTCTTAATTCACTGTATTGTGTCTTGTACTCCCACCTCAACTAAAACAGCCAGTGACCTTCAAATTTTCTGTACTAAATCCAAAAAATTTTTATCATGATCTCATTTGACTTTTTAGCAGTATTCAACATTTTTGACATGCCTACCTTCTTCAGTCACCTGACATCCATGACATTACATTTTTTTTCTAGTTTACTTCCTAATTAAATGATATAGTGACTCCAAATCTATATGTACATCAAAGAGGTCTCTTCTTAGCCCCACACTTATATTAACTGCTAATGAGGCTTATTTTGTAAGAACTCAAACTCAACATGTACAAGAACTGTTTTCATTTTCCTCCTGAAACTGGTCCTTCTCATGGTTGTCCCTAATTTATTTGAACAGAAGCGTGATCCACCAATTATCCAAACCAGATATATGACGGTCATTTTAATCCTCCCACTCTTGCCCCTCTAACCAATGAGACACCAGATCTTTCTTCTGCTACCTGATAGCTTTCAGGGTTACCCACTTCCCTGTTTATACTCTCTGCCACCTTAGTCCAAGCACTATTCTCCTTTACTTGCACGACTGCAGTGGTAATCTTCCCATGTCCCTGCTGGCCTCCTCCAGTCTTTTCTCTGCACTGAACCTAAGCAGATTTTTTTAAATGAGAACTCTCAATGTGATTCTCTTGGAATAAATTGATTTTAAGGCATAGAAGTAGTAGTATTTATTCTTTTATAGTGAAATACTTCTAAAACATTTTATCATGTCACCTCTTTCTAAAAGTAGTACACTGGACATTATTTACCTTCATATTTACTCAAGATGTAATTATGGTAGTTTTTTAATGCAGTGCTGTCATGGCTTTTAGCCCTTATCCTAAATGATCAATGCCTATTAAGATTGTGAATTTTCTCTGTTTCCTTTCCTCTAAAATCTATATTGTCAACTGATCATTTTTACATACGATAACTTTCTGAGCAGTTTAGAATTCTACTTGTTGCACAGGGCTTTACTGGTAGTCTAGGGGGAGTCATTTTGACTAATGGATCGCCAGAGTTACCAGAGTTAATGTTACGGGTTTTTTTTCTCTTTTTAAAAATTTAAGTTTTCAGTTTACGTTTTCTTTTCTTTCTTTTTAAAAGAATTTTTAAAATTTATTTGGCAGAGATAGCACAAGTAAGGGGAGAGGGAGAAGCAGGCTCCCTGCTGAGCAGGGAGCCCAACATGGGGCTGGATCCTAGGATTCTGGGATCATGACCTGAGCCGAAGGCAGATGCTTAACCGAGTCACCCAGGCACCCCTAAGTTTTCTTTCTTTCTTTCTTTCTTTTTTTAAAGATTTTATTTATTTGACAGAAAGAGACTCAATAAGAGAAGGAATACAAGCAGGGGAGTGGGAGAGGGAGAAGGAGGCTTCCCGCTGAGCAGGGAGCCCGATATGGGACTTGGTCCCAGGACCCTGGGATCATGACCTTAGCTGAAGGCAGATGCTAAACAACTGAGCCACCCAGGCACCTCTAAGTTTTCTTTCTAAATTTAAGCTCTCATTTGTTATATTTTACTGAGGTGTTAGGACAAGAAAATATATGTTATACCAAAGCATATGTCATCAGTAAGATGTGGCTTTCGTTATACCACAATTAAAATATTTAGCTTTAGCTTTTATAGGAGAGAGAAACAGGTAAAGATGCCCACACCAAATAATGTTCTCAGCTTAGTTTTGGAGACTTAGTGACTTTTAAAGATAGTTTACTGAGTGATGAAATGGAGGTGTAGAGACATTACATAAGTTTTCACAGACCTTTAAAATTTTTTTCTCTTCTCTCTATTGTAAGGTCTGAGAAAACAGTGGATGTCAGGCTTTTTGTTTGTTTTAGTCTTTTTTTTTCCCCACCAACATACATATCCATCAACTACCTCAGAGCTTGGCTAATATTAAACCTTGATTAAACAGTTTCTGAATAAATGAACGAGTGTGGACCTTGCAGTTATCCTAACATACTGCTATTTGAAACAAAGTGTTGGAAGATTTGTTGTAAGACTCCAGAAAGTTCACTTTGGAAGAACCCCCAGAATAAGTTATCTACCATCCCTTCGTAATATATGCTTTATTTTTTCTATAGGCAATCCTATATATTTCCTTACATAATTTTGTAAGCTTTTAAATTAATTCTTTTTGGCTTAAGCTACTTTGGGATACTTTTCTGCCACTTGCAATAAAGGTTCTTGACTGATACTCCTCTTCCTTCGTATCTTGTCCCAATTATTTCCCCCTCCAATCCATTCTTCACAAAGTTCCTGCTAGAAACCCTTTAATGCTCTCAGCACCAACGGGACGATTAGGTCTTTTATTGTAGCCCCTTACTAGTTCGGCCCTTAATAATTTGACCTGTGTCCACTTTCAGTTCTCTCTGCCTCTATTCTCCAGCAATATGTAACTTTTTTTAACACCCCACCTCCCCCATATACACACCTTTAGATGTTGCTCAGAAACTGTTTGTTGAGTTTTCAGGTATATTTCATTAAGTATCACTCTTCTGTTGCCCATTCCTTTAAACAGGATTAAATATAGTAGGGCAAATAAAAGGAAGGTCAAATAAACTCAGTGGTATAAAACAGCTGAGATTTAAAGAATCCAAAAAGAATCTACATAGAATCCAAGATTTTGTGTAGGAACAAATAGCAGCTCTGCTTGAGTTAAGGTTTAGTATGACCTGTAAATGTTCTGTGCATTTACCCCAGTCATAAATTGTTCTAGCATTTATTGCATGGTTTTAAAAAAATCAGTATGGCTATTTGGTGTGTTCCAGACTTAGGGTTGGCTACAATAAAAGCATGAGCAGAGCTGCTGGTGTGACTGCTTCTTTTGTGCCCGTCCCCCAGCCCAGGGGCAGCTGCCAAGTTGCGTCTTTGGTTGTGCTTCTCATGGTGCTTGGTTCTGCAGAGTGCAGCTAGGTGCCCTCCATCCTCAGCCATTCTTATTTTTTTCTTTTCTCGGACCCCTGTTCAATTTATATTATCATTAAGGCTAGCTCTGAAACTCAGCAAATGTAAATTAATCGAAGAAAATCTCCCCAGTTTATTTTCACAGACATTGTTTTCATTCACATACTAACAGAATGTTTTAGCTAAATGCCAATCCCTGGTGATAAAATTGTGGGTAAAGTAGGCATGTCTTTAACCTTTCGAGCCCTTACAATGTGTGGGAACCTTCAAGATTATAAACATGAGTAATTTAGACTTAAAAAGAATCTCAGCATTTACTCCTCTCTCTCTTTCTCCTTCTGGAGTAGGGGGTCATCTTTCCATCATCAGAGAGCAAGACTAATCCAAGCATTGATCCTCTTCCTTGTGGATTCTTACAGTCACTTTCCTTTCCCTTCCAATCCATCAAGCTCATTATTGGTAGAGAGCTTTTAAAACACAAATCTAATATAATTCCTCTTCAGCTCTCTCAGATTCCAGTTCTGATTCTCTAGCATATCATTAGAAAGTGCTTTCTTAATCACAGCCTGCCTTTGCTGGCCTCCTGTTTATGCTGTTTGCTCTAGCTCCTGGGCTCTCTACTCTTCACATTTTAAGGCTTTCCCTAATATAACCACTATCTCTCCGTCTCCAGCAGAACCGCTGACCCCCATCCTATATTCTTGTATGTATTTTGCGACACTTTTAATGTTGTATTATGTAGGCTTGTTTTTCATTGCTGCATCCTCTGCTAGACTCAGGGTCAAAAGTAGAAAGTAGGTCTTCTCATTTTCAACACAGTACTTTTGTATATTCTTCCCTGACTCATGGTTGCCATCAATAAATGTCTGAAGTGAATTTGAAGATACAGTTTCCAAAGTCAGAAAATTCATAATTTACTAATATATATAGATAGATGTACAACTACATATATAACACTAGGTAGTATATATTGATGCTAAATAAAACTATAAATTTCTTAAAATTATGATCTTGTTCATCCTTCTTCCATATCCTTAATCCTGTTCTCCACCCTGGCATTTTACTGGGTACATAATTCCTCTTCAAATACTTAACTGAATGCAGGGAAGAAGGCATATCAGCAGTCTAGTGGACTTTACCTCTTACTATTACAAGCTTCTCTTACTCTAAAGCCCTTTAAGAATGGAACACCTTCTGGTTATTGACCAGGAGAGAGATGCCATAGGTATGAAGGTACCATGAACAGGGGCACCTGGCTGGCTCAGTCAGTAGAGCATGCAACTCTTGATCTTGGGATAGTGAGTTTGAGCCGCACATTGGGCATAGAGATTACTTAAAAAAAAAAAAAAAAGAAATCTTTAAAAATAGAGAACTTTGGGGGTGCCTGGGTGGCTCAGTGGGTTAAAGCCTCTGCCTTCAGCTCAGGTCATGATTCCAAGATCCTGGGATGGAGCCCCACATCAGGCTCTCTGCTCAGCGGGGAGCCTGCTTCCTCCTCCCTCTCTCTCTCTCTCTCTGCTTCTCTGACTACTTGTGATCTCTGTCTGTCAAATAAATGGATCTTTTAAAATAGAGGACTTTGCATTTAAAAATACCATGAACAGAGAAAGTAAAATAATATTTGAAATAATATTTGAAATGGTTCTTGGGCTAGTGGCTTATTTTTTTCTTTTTTGAGTTAACTCATTGGTCGTTGTTCTAATTACCTTGCAAAAGCGAGACTTTTTAAATTCACAAGGGGAAAAAATTGCCATCTTTTGATTGGAACATTTAGTGATGACCCCTATTGACTCCATATTGCTAATCTGTGAGGCTTAGAACTTTGACTTAGGTTCTTTGTATTTGTTAAAATTCAAAGTACTCCAGTGCTGTAAATCATTCTCTTTCCCTTGATTGCCTCATGGTTTTTTAAATTATATATTTTAATCAACTGCGTGTTCATTGACTCTGGCTGCTGTATTTTAGCAATTAAAATTCTTAATACATGATTTTAAAGGACCTGTTGCTCTCTGGATGGTGAATACTCTATTGGCTGACAGTTAATTTTGCTTTGATTATGGCTTTGAAAGACAAAACTCTAAATTCTTCTTTTGGAACACAGAAAAGCAGTACTCTGAAATTAAATTACAATAATTTATGTGGACAAAAGATACTGTTTTGTTTCTCCTTCTCCATAGTATTGCTAAATTTTAAGTAAGAATTTTCCCAATTATTTGTTTATAAGTAGTCAATCAGGAAAGAGAATATTTTATTGAAGCCCATAGTCTGTTTGTTTGACTAGAGCCAAGACTTGGACATTATAAGAAGGAATCATTAGATTTATATAATTAGTATAATTAACACTTAGATAGGTACTTGCAGAGAGAGTAGTTTTTTTGTTTTGTTTTGTTTTGTTTTACATGAGTGTTTCCATTGATTCCCCACCCCCAGGAATGAATTTGTGGTTATGAATCTAGTTTCCTTCCTTAAGAAATAATTTTCATTTTTTTTTTCAGGGCTTGCGAAGTCTTTTTTACAGAGGCTGTGTAAGAAGGGCAAATGAGAAAAGCAGGCTAATGTGATATAAGAAGGGATGGTAGGGCCTGAGACAAAATATTACATAAACATCTTTAAATGTTTTTTTTGTTTTTTTTTAAAGATTTTATTTATTTGTCAGAGACAGAGGGAGAGAGAGTGCGTGAGCACAGGCAGACAGAGAGGCAGACAGAGGCAGAGGGAGAAGCAGGCTCCCTGCCGAGCAAGGAGCCCGATGTGGGACTCGATCCCAGGACCCTGGGATCATGACCTGAGCCGAAGGCAGCTGCTTAACCAACTGAGCCACCCAGGCGTCCCAACATAAACATCTTTAAACCACTATGCTATCAAAAAAAAAAACCTTTGCCATGTGACTTTGTAACCTCTAGTTTATATTCATTCAACAGTAACAAATTTTAACATTTATATATATATTTTTTGCTTTTTATTTTATTTGTTTTTTTTTAATTAAAAAATTTTCTAATTAAACATATAATGTATTAGCCCCAAGGGTACAAGTTATGTGGGTTATTTTTAAATAATAAATATATATGTAATTATTGTGCTTATCAATGTATTTTTGTGGACCACATGCATTTTGATGGATTAAAAAAAAAAAAAAACTAAACCAAATGAAGTGAAAACATTCTTACTGATTCCTGAGCCTTTTCCGCCTGGCTACTCTTAGTCCCTGTGTTGATATTCAAGGGTAGGATTAGAATGGTAGATGGGTAAAGGGTAGAGATTGTGTATTTTGACAGTTTTATCAAATCAGCTCTATAAAAATATGACTTAAAGTCTAGCATTGTACCATTTGGAGGAAATTCACATTTTCCAGCTTAATACAATTCCTCTATGTTGTGTTCATCAACAACAACAACAACAACAAATTAAAAAAGAAGACTGTATCTCACCCTATTCATTGTTCTTTGTATTTATATACTTTACTTTTACAGCCTGAGGAAGAACTTGATCCTGAAGAGAGGGACAACTTCCTCCAACAGCTTTATAAGTTTATGGAAGACAGAGGTATTTCATGCTTGTTATTTAAAAGTAATCATTTCTTTTACAGTTTAACATTCTAGGTTTTTTTTTTTTAACATTCTAGGTTTATGCATTATTTTTATTAGAATCATAGGCATATGGATTTGGATTTTAAGTAAAGCCTTAAGAATCAGAGTTGAAAATAAAATATTTGAAATAAAAACAACTATTAATACTCATTTTGAACAGAAATATATATGAAAGTTTTATAGGTATAATTATACTCAGTCTACTTGAGACAAAACTGAAAATTGTTATAATAATATTTCAGTAAAGGAAAGGGAACAATAGTAATATTAATCTACACACCCATTTAGTTACTGGTGCGGTCTTTGCAGCAAGTAAAATAGCCTGATCCTGGATCTCAACAAATGAAACAAAATAGGAGATCGGTTCCTATCTAAATATAATAGGATTTCTTCTTCTTTCCTTTTTTTTTAATAAAGATTTTATTCATTTATTAGAGAGAGAGAATGAGCAGGGAGAGTGGCAGACGGAGAGGGAGAAGCAGACCCTTGCTGAGCAGGGAGCCCAATTTGGGGCTCAATCCCATGACCCTGGGGTCATGACCTGAGCCAAAGGCAGACACCTAACCAACTGAGCCACCCAGGTGCTCCAAGAATAGGATTTCTAATACAGTTAAAAGAAATACAGCCTTTATAAATTATTCTACTTTTTGACTTTACATAAGTCCTGGAAAATCTTCTAATAAATTAGTCCTAGGAATTCTGTGACTTAGGGAAATCATCCTTCAGATTACAGTTAACATTCTTAACGTTTGTGTTCACGCATTGAAAATGGATGCATGCCCTATATTGTACCCTTTCCATTGTGTATGTTCTTACCCAGACTTCTTGAACCAGCAGCATTGTTTGCTACGCCTTGTAGTTGAAGGATTTAGTTCTACCCAAATCAGTGACAGGTGATTTTATTAGTTGTGAGAAATGTGATTTTAGTAATCATAGAGGTATATCTAAAGACTATCACAATGCTGAATAAAGAATATAGAGAATATTTTGTATTGTCTTAAATAATTTAGGATTCTTTAAATATATGCTTCTGATTAATAAACCTTGGGAAATTAGAAGTTGGAAAGCTTTGTATTGATAGCCTTGTAAAAGCATTTTCCCTTTGAATAAAAATTTTATTTCTGCCTTCATGTTAAAAAGGTACTCCAATCAACAAACCACCTGTCTTGGGCTATAAAGATCTCAATCTCTTCAAACTCTTTAGACTGGTTTATCATCAAGGTGGATGTGATAATGTAAGTAAGGATGTAATGAAAAGTTAAATTATCTAATGTTGCACTGTTATATGCACTGTAGGTTATAACCACATTTTCTTAACGAACCTAGAATATTAGTGTAAAGATTATTTCCCTTTATAAATGTTAACAAATAAAAACTTAATTTTCCAGATTGATAGTGGTGCTGTATGGAAGCAAATTTATATGGACCTTGGCATTCCTATTTTGAATTCAGCTGCTTCCTACAATGTAAAAACTGCTTATAGAAAGTAAGTAGTATAGTTTATTCATCAAAGAATACATATTACAGGAATATTTTCCATTTAATTTGTTAACAGTTAAGCAAAAACACATCAAAGAACATTGAAGTTAGAGAAAGTATATAAAAAGCTTTAGGTTAATCGATACATGTGACTGAATGTTATTTCATTGAACCAGGTCTGCTTTACTCCATTTTCTATATTGTCCTGATTTCCTTTTCAAAGTGAGGGATGATGCAGCAGTGTTAATAATTTGAAATGGTGATACATGTTATAGAGCTATATCGCTTATGGTCAAAAGCCTTCATATTAAAACTATGATAGCTACGTTCAGTTATCACAGGCGCAGATTTTTCAGGAGAAATTTTATGATCAGTATTTCTGTTGATAACCTGTATAAAACACTGAGAAATTAGTCACATAGGAAAAGTACTTAAAAAAAAAAAGTCTTGAGTTTTACTTTCTAAAAATCTCTGTGTGTGTGTGTGTGTATGTGTAATAATATAGTATTCAAGTTAAATGTAAAGACTAACATTTCCTAAAATGAAATATCTTTTCTTTAGGTATCTCTATGGTTTTGAGGAATACTGCCGTTCTGCAAATATTCAGTTCAGAACTGTTCACCATCATGAACCAAAAGTAAAAGAGGAAAAAAAAGACTTAGAAGAATCAATGGAAGAGGCTCTAAAAGTAGATCAAGAAATGCCTTTAGTAGAAGTGAAGAGTGAACCTGAGGAAAATATTGATTCAAACAGTGAAAGTGAAAGAGAAGAAATAGAATTAAAATCTCCAAGAGTAAGTAGTTAACATTAGTTTTACCTGCTTTATTTTAAACATTACTTACAATTTTTTATTATGGACATTTTCAGATATACACAAAAAATGGTCCTAATTAACCTATTTATTTTTTAGTATTGAGTTGTGCTTTAGGCAGACTAGTGTGGCTATTTTTTCCTAAATATAGCTCATATTATTTCTTCTAGCTGAAAAAACCATTCCTCCTATTGTTTTCTGTTTATGTCTTTTGATGTCATTCTCATCTGGCATCAGTCTCACATATGTACTTCTTCAAGTCTTGCTCAGAAGTCACCTCACTGAAGCTTATCCTGGTAACGTTATCTAAACTTGTAACCTACTGCTTCTCTTTGGTATTTGCAATCCCTCTAATGTTGCTTTTTTTATCTGTAACTTACTTTATATTTTGTTTTTTATATTTGTTTCTTTTACCCTGGTCTGCACTAGAATCGTACTCAGTGAGGTCAGGGATTAGCGTTTATTCTGTTCATTGACAGGTCCCAGGCATTGTGAATAGTGCTTGATCTATAAGGAAGGACTTACTAAATAGCTGTGGAGTGCATGAATCTCCTCCTTGTAATACTTGTGCCTCCAACTGGGTGGGATCTTTTCTTTCTCTGTTACCTGCAGCACACTACATGTACATTTCTTGTGGCAGTTTTTTATACTTCCTCTTATTTTCTAGTCATGGGCACACTGCTGTAATCTTCTAACTCTGCTCTTCTCCATTAGTATATAAGTCCTTTGTGGACATGGTCATCCACTATTTTGATTGTTGTCGAATGGTGTCTATGTGGTAGGACTTATCAAATTTTATTTTTTTTAAAGATTTTATTTATTTATTTGACAGACAGAGATCACAAGTAGGTAGGGAGGCAGGCAGAGAGAGGGGGGGAAACAGGCTCCCTGCTGAGCAGAGAACCCGATGCGGGGCTCGATCCCAGGACCCTGAAATCATGACCTGAGCTGAAGGCAGAGGCTTAACCCACTGAGCCACCCAGGCGCCCAGGACTTACCAGATTTTAGAAGGAAAAATTTATCACACTATCAAAGGAGTTCAGTTACTGTTATATCTTATTTTTTAATGAAATCATATTTAGTGAAAGAGGAGATGAAATTCTTCTTTTCGGTGCTTAGAAACCATTTTTTGAAACTGTCCATTTTAACCCTCATCTAGTAAGTAGAATCTTCTAGTGAATTTAATGAAACATTCAAATGGTTTGTTTCATTTCTTTAATTTTTATTTTTAATTTAAAAGTTTGTGGTAAATACACATAATATGCATCATCTATTTTTATTTTTATTTTTATTTATTTTTTTATTAAAATATTTTTCTTTTTTTTAAGATTTTATTTATTTATTTGACAGACATCAGAGGCAGGCAGAGAGAGAGAAGGAAGCAGGCCCCCTGCTAAGCAGAGAGCCCGATGAGGGGCTTGATCCCAGGACCTTGGGATCATGACCTGAGCTGAAGGCAGAGGCTTTAACCCACTGAGCCACCCAGGTGCCCCCATCATCTATTTTTAAATGTACAGTTCAGTGGCATTAACTACGCTAATATGTTGTGCACTCATCACCACTGTCTATCTCCAGTACCTTTTTCATCTTGCAAAACTGAAACTAGACATTAAACAGTAAGCTCCCATCCCAGCTTGTGGCAACCCCCATTCTACTTTCTGTCTCTATGAATTTGATGACTCTAGGTACCTCAGATATGTAGAATCTTACTGTTTCTTTCTTTCTTTTTTTTTTTTTTTAAAGATTTTATTTAAAATCCTTAAGATCACAAGTAGGTAGAGAGGCAGGCAGGGGAGAGATGGGGAAGCAGGCTTCCTGCTGAGCAGAGAGCCTGATATGGGGCACCATCCCAGGACCCTGGGATCATTGACCTGAGCCGAAGGCAGAGGCTTTAACCCACTCAGCCACCCAGGCGCCCCTGTTTCATCCTTTTTTGACTGGCATATTTCACTATGTCTTCCAGGTTCAATCCGTGTATGTGTCATAATTTCCTTCCTTTTTAAGACTGAATAATATCCCCCATTACATGTATTTTGGACATACTTTCTTGTTATTAAAGATGTTCCTCATCTTACAAAAAATACCTGCAGAGTACTACATAGTATGGATGTACCATAAATTTACCTTCCTTAAGATTTTCTCCTAAATTTTTTACAATTACAAAAAGTGCTGCAAGAAATATCCTTGTCAGGGGCACCTGAGTGGCTCAGTTGGTTGAGCGACTGCCTTCGGCTCAGTTCATGATCCTGGAATTCCAGGATCTCATCCTGCATCGGGCTCCCATCTCCTTGGGGAGTCTGCTTCTCCCTCTGACCTTCTCCTCTCTCACGCTCTCTCTCACTCCTTCTCTCTCAAATAAATAAATAAAATCTTAAAAAAAAAAAAATCCTTGTAAAAATTCCTCCTCATTTGTCTGAATATAGATGGCAGAATCCTAAGAATGGGATTTCTGGGATGCCTGGCTGCCTGAGTCAGAAGAGAATGCGACTCTTGATCTTGGGGTTGTGAGTTCAATCCCCACATTTTGAGATTACTTAAATAAAGAAAGAAACTTATAAAATAAAAGTGGTATTTCTGGGACAAAGAGTTGGACACCCAACTGAGTCATCCCGGTGCCCCAATTCAGTTCTTTTAAAATGTGGTCACACAGAAAGTGATAATGTAAATTTTATTTTAAAAATGGAAAATTAGAGATCACAGGGCTTTTGAAGACTCCATAATTTAGGGGGCTGGTTTATTATTTTTTAAATTATTGTTAACTTGTGTCATTGATATTTAGTTAATTATTTTAGAACTTTCACTATAGTCAAGAAATAACTAAAAATGGGATAAAATAATGTCAAGTGAAATAAGTCTACAAGGATAAATAATACATACATATATGTGGAATCTAAAAACAAATGAACAAACAGAAACAGACTCATGAATACAGAGGGATTAAGAGGCACAAAGTAAGAGTTATAAATCACAGGGATGAAAAGTATAGCATAGGAAATATAGTCAGTAATATTGTGATGACTGGTGACAGATGGTAACCACACTTATGGTAAGCACTGCATAAGGTATATAATTGTCAAATCACTGTGTTGTACACCTGAAATTTATATAACATTGTATGTCAACTGTACTTCAATTAAAAAAATCATTATAGTCAAGAAATAATAAAACTGAGAAAATAATGTATTGGATAAAGGAGGAAATTTTTTTTTCCTGTAGTCTGTATCCAAGGATCATAGACATGGACATAATTAAGTAATTTACATGGGTTGAAAGGAAAAGTACACAAGGCTTGATGAATTGTCATTGTCATGTCTCAAGCCAGAGAGATAACTACTCATTGCTGTGAAGTTTAAGAAAAAGAAGCATTTTCTGCTTTTTCCTCCTTTGTCGTGATAGCGATTTTAAAGCTCTTACCCCTTCTACTAGGGACGAAGGAGAATAGCTCGAGATGCACATTCTATTAAGAAAGAAATTGAAGAAGAGAAAACAGAAGACAAATTAAAAGACAATGATACAGAAAATAAGGATGTAGTCGATGACTATGAAATCGCAGAGAAAAAAGAAAATGAACTACTGGGGAGAAAAAACACACCAAAGCAAAAGGAGAAGAAAATTAAAAAGCAGGAGGATTCTGATAAAGACTCAGATGAAGAGGAAGAGAAAAGCCAAGAGAGGTACATTATCTTATATTTGTTCTCCAGAAGCACCTGTCTGGGGTACAGCAGCGCTCTGTTCCTGCTTAGAGATTCAGGTTTGAGGGAATGTTTTCTTATTGGGACTTCCATTCCTCTTGTCTAATGAAGGTGAGACACATTGTGAAGATGATGTGTATCGCCTTTCGGAATTGGAGAATATACTGGTCGCACCATTTTAATAGCACTTGTGCCCTAAACAGTGGCCTCAAAGAAGGCTGCGCCACCCAGTCAAAAGAAAGGTCCTGCAGTTGACAGCAGGGAAGGGAGCTGGAGAAAAATGGAGGAAGTGGACAAGAGGAAACAGCGACAGCAAAAATTCCATTTTAAAAAAGGTACAATGTGGGAAAGCTAACAAACACATGGGTGCACAGTACTAGCAGATGTTTCTGTGTGTTAGCTTGATCTAAGACATTTTTCTTTTTCAAGTTATTGTATTGGAATAAGTGGCATGCACCCCTGATTCTAGTTTGGAAAATACATTCTTGCCCCACATCACACCAATAAATTTCAGTTTTTTTAATGTCCATCCTGTTTGCTGTTGAGTGTTGGTATTTTTTTTTTCCCATGTATTATACATGTATGGACTGAACTGACTTAAAGATAACCAAGGATCAAGCAGTCCAGCTAGATCGAAGTAATGTCCGACTGTGTTTAGTTGGCCATTTCTGTGTTGTCAAATGGATTTACTAATTTTTATATGCTACTAAAAAATGAATTTTAATTCAGCAACAACAGCATAATAACACATGTTCTTGTAACATAAGCTCTTCTCCATAGCTACTTTTCAATTATTACATTATAGGATGATAAATTTTCTAGAAATTTGAGTTGTTAAGCAAAATGGGGGAAAGGTAGCCTGCCCCATCCAACTAGTGGCTGACGCCCAGTTGAAAATTAACCATTGAGAAAATATTTGGAAAATTAGGAATGATGGGTGAGTGGAAGAGGTAATTTTATGAACCAGTAAAAATAGGTACAGGAGCTGTCACAATTACGTGTGAATTAGATTAGTAAATAAACTTCTGTAGTAGGATTAGTATTAGGAAAACTGGGAGGAGATAATTGGAATTGAATATAATGATGTGAGTGTAGTATTTCAAACATTTGGACAATAAATCTGAGCAAAGGTGAACCATTTAAAAAGTAGGGCTTTATTATAGTTTGAAGTTTTGTTAAAAATAAACCTCAAAATACGTGTTATATGTACATAATACATAAAACACATAACACATGTAAATACAAAATGTACTTATAGTTGATATGTAAATGGAACAGATACTTATTTTAGAGTTTCACAGACTTGAATATGAAGAACAGTATTCCCTTTATTAAAGATTGAATAGATAGAAAAACATAGTCTGTATTCTCATTCTATAACAGGAATCATAGAAACAGATTTTTTTTTAAATCTGTAGAGATTTCTGTTTGAAGTAGTTTCTTAGTATTTTGAAATTACATTATCAGGATATAATTTGGAAGGTGTCCTTCGAGATAAAACATTGCTAGGGCAAATGTGATTGAAAAGCTTCTTCATGTCAGTTCCCCTAGTAGTCCCCAAATTAATGCCCTGTATTTGTTATAGCACAATGCCTCCTCTGAAGCATTTAAAACTCTTATGACACTAGAAAGATCTTTGGTGCAAATCTCTTCGGAATCCTTACGAGGGTTAATACAGAATGTTTTGTTTGTAAAGATATTTAAAATATTGTTGGACCTCCCATGTCAGTCTCTTTTCTACCTGATTATTTGAAACAAAGAAAGGTTGATGGAATAGGAGTAAAAACACATAGAAATCAATACAAGATACACAAAGCTTTGTTCTGGTGGTATCTCACAGTTTCAACAAGTGACCTAATATTAAAATATCTACTGTTTCTTTGTTAGGGTAGAGTAACCTTCAAAATGTAAACTAATTTAAAAGACAGCTACTCAGGTAGATAGCCCTTGTTCATTATTCTGCTCACTAAAACAGTTTCGAAGAACCATTCCAAATTGGGTAGAGAAGATTTAAGACAGCTTAGTTGCAGGAAGTTACAAGCTTGATAATTTTCACATAAGAAGGTGGCACTTGAATATGAATCCTAAAGACTTTTTCAAAAGAGATGGATCTTCTCTGTTTTATCAAAAGTGATTAATTAGACTCTATATCATCATTAACTGTGATTACTGATTGGCCTTTAAGAAATACAGATTTACTTGTGGTACAGTGCACCTTTATATAATAAATAAATTCCTAGTAGGTAGTCCATAAAAATCTTCTCCTTCTCCTCCTTCTTCTCCTCCTCCACTGACACGTTATTAAGGTAATACTTAGGTTTTGACTATTACACATGTTGGATTCTTTTAGCATGTATTAAGTTTGTTCTCCATTAAATTAGTAGCATTATCAATGTTATTAACTTGCCGCAGGGAAGAAACTGAAAGCAAATGTGACTCTGAAGGGGAGGAAGATGAGGAAGACATGGAACCCTGCCTAACAGGAACCAAAGTGAAAGTAAAATATGGTCGAGGGAAAACGCAGAAAATCTATGAAGCCAGTATTAAAAGCACTGAAATTGATGATGGAGAAGTTTTATACTTGGTACATTATTATGGATGGAACGTCAGGTAAGCAAGAAATCTGTGTTCTTACTATTGCAATTTCTTTCCATGGTTCAAAAAGATGTTTAATGTTGTGGACTAAACCAAATGGTACATGGGTATTTATAAAGCACGCCTTTTATCTGAATTCTCCAAAACTCTCAACATCCCCACTGCTTTATTAGCTATGTCAGTACTTCCACCCCACCAGGATCCTATCTGTAGTTGAATAGGTTGAATTTATTCCTCATTTGCAGTGAGAGAACAGAGTATGGGATACCAGAGGGTATATAAGATTATAAGGTGTTAGATGAATTAATGAAAGTCTAGGGCACCGCCTCTAGGAACAGCAGTAGGCCAGGATTATGTGGAGAAATCTTTCAGGACATGGGTGGGGAGGCAGGCCTGAAGCTCTCAGCAGTGCAGGTGGTTTGTTAATTACATTTATTCAAAATGAAGTTTGTATCAAGCATTGTAATAATTCTAAATAGGTTGATTTAATTAGATGAGGCACCTGAGTGGCTCAGGTCGTGATCCCAGGGTCCTGGGATCAAGCCCCATGTCAGGCTCCCCACTCATCAAGGAGTCCTGCTTCTCCCTTTCCTTGTGCCTCTCCACCCTTTGTGCACTCTCCCTCTCTCAAATAAACAAAATCTTAAAAATTAGAAAAGACTCAGATTTGAGCTTGTTAGGTAATTTGGGGAGGGTTTAGGGAGTGGGCTTTGCTCTGGATTGGACATGGTCAGGAAGTGGTGATAATTCTGGTTATCTTAATAAATCTTATCTAAAAGAAGAGAAGACTAGACCAAGGTTAGTGTTGTAATTGGTAAAGAAGCAGCAAGTCATTCAAGATAAGGATGAAGATCATTTTTGTGGCTTGGACAATGTTCCTTTTTTCCCAGTAGTTAGATACTAACAATTACGAAGTCATGCTTTTGTCTTGTTCCATCATGCTCATGGAGTAGACTTGTCTGATGTTGCTGTTCAGTGAAATTGTTGTTCAACAAGAGAATAACAGGACCTGACTGTGAGTGCCAGGTCAGCTGTGTGGCTGATAGTACTAGGCCAGTTCCTGAATGTCAGGGACTACTTTTCTTTCTCTTTTGGAAAGTCTTGTGTTTAATATCTCTGCTTCCCCGTCTTTGCTTGGAGCCAATGTGCTTCAACGTTTCCCTTCATATTGGAAGTGTGTTATGTGTCAGTTCTCTCACCTCTAAATTGGGGAAAGTGAAGTACATATCTTATAGAGATGTGAGAAATAGTGCTTACCACCTGTTTTAATATACAAAGTGTTTGAAACAGTGCATGTCATGTAGTAAATGCTCAATAAATGTTGACTTTTTTTAAGGCTTTTGGGGGGGGGCAGAGAAAGAGGGAGAGAGAGAGGGAGAAACAGGCTCCCCACTGAGCAGGGAGCCCAACGTGGAGCTCCATCCCAGGATCCTGGGATCATGACCTGCGCCAATAGCATATGCTCAAGTGACTGAGCTACCCAGGCGCCCCTGTTTTCTTCAGTGAGAGAGAGTTAGGTTTCTTTCATTTTGCATAATTTTAAGAGTATGGGCTTAATGATTACCATATAAAACTTTAAAAGTTCTCAAACCAGGGAGACCTGGGTGGCTCAGTGGGTTGAGCCTCTGCCTTTGGCTCAGGTCATGATCTCGGGTCATAGGATTGAGCCCCGCATCTGGCTCTCTGCTCAGCAGGGAGCCTGCTTCCCCCGCTCTCTCTGCCTGCTTGTGATCTCTGCCTGTCAAATAAATAAATAAATAAAAATCTTGGAAAAAAAAAAGTTCTCAAACAGCCTATGCCCTTCACACTTCTGCCAATACTAGGAACAAGCTTTTTAAATTTTTTAGAAGAGTTTATTGACTTATTTTAGGGAGCGATCAAGAGCACAAGTGAGGGAAGGACAGAGGGAGAGAGAATCTCAAGCAGACTCCCTCTGAGTTTGGAACCTACCTGGTTGGGGGTGGGCTTTGATCTCACAACTGTGAGATCATGACCTGAGCCAAAATCAAGAGTCAGACATTGTGCAGGCTGATCCATCCAGGTGCCCAGAAACTTTTGTAATTAAAAAAAAAAAAAATAGGGACGCCTGGGTGGCTCAGTTGGTTAAGATGCTGCCTTCGGCTCAAGTTATGATCCCAGAGTCCTGCGATCGGGTCCCACGTCAGGCTCCTTGCTCAGCGGGGAGCCTGCTTCTCTCTCTGCCTCTGCCTGCCTCTCTGCCTGCTTGTGTTCTCCCGCTCTCTCTGACAAATAAATAAATAAAATCTTTAAAAAAAAAAATGTTGGGGCGCCTGGGTGGCTCAGTGGGTTAAAGCCTCTGCCTTCAGCTCAGGTCATGGTCCCAGGGTCCTGGGATCGAGTCCCGCATCGGGCTCTCTGCTCAGCAGGGAGCCTGCTTCCTCTCTCTCTCTGCCTGCCTCTCTGCCTACTTGTGATCTCTGTCAAATAAATAAATAAAATCTTTAAAAAAAAAGTTTACTCTTGAATGTTTATAGTTGATGTACAATGACATATGACATACTAGTTTCGGGCACACAACATATTCAGCAATTCTATGCAAACTCTTTAGTCCACCTCTGAGATTGTTCTTTTGTATGCATGTATTGTTGAATGGTAGCAGGGGGGCGGGGGGGGGGGCATTTTGTCAGCCCTGAGTCACTGCCTTTGCAGTTGTAGCACAGGATAACCTTCATTTTTCCTCTGCTTCTGTTCAGTTCCTTGCCATCTACTCTTACTTACCCTCTATGTGAGTCTATCTTCTGTTCTGCTTTCTAGAATGTCCCCTACCTATCATCCTTGCGCTTATCTTTTTAATGTTTTACTATATGACTTTTCTCAACAGTCATTTTATTATCTGCTTATATTCTCCCTAGTTGGTTATCTTCTCAACTAGCTACTCTCACGGTCTGTGGTTCTTCATTGTCCTTCTGTACTCTTAAAAGCTAGTATCATTCTGGTCTGCTTATTGAAATAGAATCACTGTAGTTCTTAGAGAATCCATTGGATTTCTGCAACACGGTAGCATGTGCAGCTGTGAGGCAAGTTCTGGTCTGTAGTTGAGAAATTCTGGGATCACCCTTGGTTGGCACTATTCATGCTGGAGTACCTACATGACATACTGTGGTGATCAGGCCAGTATGGCCCGGCCCCAATGTGCTCTAGATTAGATCTGTGCTTCTTGCTTGTTTGATATGTCCTGTGGAATTTTGGAATTGGGCATTTACTCCCTCGTTAGCCCTGGACCAGACACATAAATAGCCCTCTTACTGCGTTTACCAGACTATATTTGGTTTTACTGTCTGTCTTTCACACCATACTGCAAGTTGCAGAGAAGAAGGACCTTCCTCCTCTTCTCTATTATTCTTTACATATTTCCTCATACAGTGCCTGGGATGCTGGTAGGCCCTCAGTAAATGTCCAAATGAGTGAATATTTCTAAATGAGGTAAGAATACCTGGAAAAATGAAAATAATTGGGTTAGTCCAGGAAGAGAGAGTATTCAAACCGTAGAATATTCATGGTCCTGAGTCTACCAAAATGTGGATATTGGAACTATGTCCTTACTTTGCACAGCACCATGGTACCTGCGTTAGAAAGCATGAGGATATTTTTCATTAATACAGTGCAGTTCAAAACAAGAACTGCCTGTAATATTTTTTTGCTTAAATGTTCAGATTTTAGATATTGATCGAGCTCTATGAATACCTATATGTTTACATAATGGAAGAACTGGTATTTAGTTCTACAAAGTTTAATTTTCCCCTGATTAGTAATTTGGACCATGTTGAAGTTTATTTATTTATTTTTTTAAAAGATTTTATTTATTTATTTGTAAGAGAGAGAGAGTGAGAGCGAGCACAGGCAGACAGAGTGGAAGGCAGAGTCAGAGGGAGAAGCAGGCTCCCTGCGGAGCAAGGAGCCCGATGTGGGACTCGATCCCAGGACGCTGGGATCATGACCTGAGCCGAAGGCAGCTGCTTAACCAACTGAGCCACCCAGGCGTCCCGGACCATGTTGAAGTTTAAAAGTGATGTTAATATTTTGGAAAAAGGTATAGGGGAAATGAGTTTTCAATTTGAGCTAAACAGATAAACTTGGATAAAGGAAATGAAATATCTCTAAAAATTTTCAGAGTTTTAGGGCAGCTGGGTGCTTAGTTGGTTGGGCGACTGCCTTCACCTCAGGTCATAATCCCAAGACTGAGTCCTGAGTTGGGCTCCCTGCTCAGCAGGAAGTCTGCTTCTCCCTCTGACCTCCCCCCTTCATGCTCTCTCTCTCTCTCTCTCTCAAATAAATAAATAAATAAAATCTTTAAAAAAATTTTTTTCCAGAATTTTAGAGGTGACATAGTTCAGAATGAAATTTCCCTAGAAATACTGGAGGCTATAGAGTTCTGAGAGGAAAAGAGAGTTGACAAGGATTTTATAAATAAGCCTGGAACTGATCATATTACAAATGGGAATTCACCTGATTTCTCTTTGCATTATTCAGTCAATAGAGTGAGTGGCAGTATAGCACACGCGTATTGCATTAAGCTCAGATCTGTGGTTAACAAAAATACAGTTGTGGAAAAGAAGAGCAGTTCAGTTGTGAGTCTGTGTAGAGTTTGCCCACCTAGCTCTTCCTCTGACCTTGTTTACCCTAAGACATTCTCTTGCCTTCAACAGTTGGTGGCAAGTCAACAAAGCACCCAGCACAAGTTGGCACACGTTACAAGCAAGCGAGCCCCTGTGCTCTCCACGTTTCTGCCAACACTAGAACCAGACTCTCTAGTTTTCTCACTGATGTATTATTTGGTGCATACATTCAAATAAGGTATTGTAAAGTTTTAATTTTTTTCTTTGTTTTAAGGTATGATGAATGGGTAAAGGCTGACAGGATAATCTGGCCTTTGGATAAAGGTGGACCAAAGAAAAAACAGAAGAAAAAAGCGAAAGTATGTATATAGAGTCATATCCTTTATGATAAATGTAGGTATTATTTATATTGTACTGTTTTTTATAAATCTTGTTTTCTCATTATGATAATCCTCTTGATTCTTTTAAGGTAGTTGTGATTTTCTCTCTTCTAAGAACCTAAAAGAACAAAAATGTAAACACATTATCACACTGTTTCAGGAAAGATAAAAACCAGGGATCCCTTAGGGTATAGGCTTAAAACTCAAATGTCTGTAGGGGCTATACAGGAAAAAAGGGTAAAGCAGGGTTGATAGTGACAAAAAAGAGGACACTTTCCTCACCAAGGGAGGGTGGAATTCACCAGTCTCCTGTGGGATGCAGACTCAGGGCTGCCAGATTTTAGGATTTTTTTAAGTCACTGTCTTGAAAGCTAATACGAGATTTTAAAACACATACCTACTGGCTAGTTGTACTCACAACCACACCCTCGATTTTCAGCCTTTCCTGTAGAGAGTCACCTAGTGTTTTATCTGTTTAATGTGGGTATCTTTCTGGTGCTCAGGGAGTAGTAAGAAATGAGGCGGGGAAGGTGCTGAGTGGTTGTGCATCTCTCTTATGCACGGACTCTGGCTTTCACAAATGTAATTGCAGTGTTGCAAACTGTAGACTATCATATTCATATAAATTACAAACTGTGTTAGAAAACAACTTGCTTTTAATGTTTCTATAAGCACAAATTAAGAGTTGATGTATAAAATATGTAACCTTTCTGAGTTATGGTCCTCCTTGGAGAAATACAATGTTTATTTTTTCTAAGGCACTGGCCCTTTTCATACATTTTGTTGTTGTTACCCAGAATAAAGAGGACAGCGAAAAGGATGAAAAGAGGGATGAGGAGAGGCAGAAGTCAAAACGAGGACGACCTCCTTTAAAATCGACACTTTCATCGAACATGCCATATGGTTTATCTAAGACTCCAAACAGTGAAGGAAAATCAGGTACCAGAAGTGCTTGCAGCAATATGCCAGACAGCTCACCTCTGTCAAATGGAATGGAAGGTGCTCGATTTTGAGGATCGTTGATTTTAAAAAATCAATAATATAAACAATAAAACTTCACTTGTGTGTGAGATTCATAGAAGATCATCTAAGTTTTTAATCTCATATAATTTACACTAAAAAATTTGACTTGAAGAAAATCTTTATTTTAGTATATCATGTTTGTTTAAAATTTAGTGGTTTTATTTTAATTTGGGAATACTTTTCCTACAGTATTGTAGGAATATTCTAATTTTATTTTATTTTTTAAGATTTTATTTATTTATTTGACAGAGACAGAGAAGGAATACAAGGAGGGGGAGTGGGAGAGGGAGAGGGAGAAGCAGACTTCCTGCTGAGCAGGGAGCCCGACACGGGGCTTGATCCCAGGGCTCTGGGATCATGACCCGAGCCGAAGGAAGACACTTAACGACTAAGCCACCCAAGTGCCCCAGAATATTCTATTTTAAAAGATGATGGGTTGACAAGTCATGCATCCTACTCTCTGCTGCACCGTCTTTCAGACGCACACCAGTGTTTCTCGTAACTCGTGCTGTTCACCTAGGATATTTCAACAAAGCTGAGACCAAAGTTTTCAAAAAGCACAAACTAATGCAATATAGGCATTTTATGATGAGTATAGGTGAATATATTCTGTTTTGTTTTTAAATTTACCCCCACTTTTCTTCCTTTGTGTGCTTTCCCATGTAAATTAAAATGTTAAATAGTGGTCTTATATGAAATTTTCCCTCCCTTCAAGAAAAAAGGTATTCTGAACTACGAGATTGCCATTTGTCCATATAGTGTTTGTGTGTAAAATAGAGAAGGGTATGCTCATACCTCCTTACTGCCATCTGGTGCGAAGTGGTCATAATACACAAATGCTAGATACCCCCAAAGTGTAAGGTGTCCTTTGATAGCATGCTCTTGTGCAGTGTAAAAACTACAAAACTATATACATAGTAGTCTTAGTCTTGCTCAACTCCTAGATGAAACTTCATTTTTTAAGATGAGAACAGATGGATTCTAAATTTTGAATATGATAAAATCACAAAACCTTATACCTTTTCACTTAAAAAAATACATTTAGGTTTGCCTTTTTGAACTTGTTTACAATATGATCACCATGTGAGCAGAATTTTTATGTTTTATAGTTTCTTACGGCCTAATTTATTATTTTTAAAAATAATTTACTATAAAATAAATACGTTTTATAGCTCCTTACAGCCCTTATTATTTTAAAAAATTCTTTAAGTTAATGAGAATGATTTTTTTTGCAAGAAGGTAGCTTGACTAGGGGCACCTGGGTGGCTCAGTTAGTTAAGTGTCTGCCTTTGGCTCAGGTCATGATCCCAGGGTCCTGGGATCCAGCCCTGTGTTGGGCTCTCTGCTCAGCAGGGAGCCTATTTCTTCCTCTGCCTGCTGCTCCCCCACTGTGCTTTCTATCTCTTTCTCTCTAATAAATAAATAAAATCTTAAAAAAAAAAAGTTTGCTTGCCCATACTTTTATGTCTTTTAATCAGAAGAACATTTAAATTTTGGGGAATTCAAATGGCTCATTTTGTACATCTCCTCTTTTCAGAATTATGTTAAATAATTCTTTCTAGGGACACAAAATGCCCATCACATTTATTAATCAGTACCTATTAGACCTCAAATCAAACCACTTAATGTATTAACTTAATATAATTTCAGTACTAGTCCTTTGATTTTTCTTGTTCTTTTTTTTTTAATTTAACATTTATTTATTTATTTTAGAGAGTCAGTACAGGGGTGAGGGGCAGAGGGAGAGAGAGAATCCTAAGCAGAATCCCTGCTGAGTGTTGAGCCCGATGTGGGGCTCAGTTTCATGACCCCCAGATGATGATCTGAGCCAAAACCAAGAGTGGCATGCTCAACCAACTAAGCCACTCAGGTGCCCCGGTCCTTTGATTATTCTAAGGATTAACATAGCCTAAACGTGACACTAGTGAAAAATGCAAAATAGTTCTTTTATAAAATTGAGATAGTAATATTTTCAATGTGTTGTATATTTTACATGGAGTTTAATTTGAAGTACCCGCATTTAAGGCACAAATAAATGTATGACCAGAAATTTTTACAGGGATGTACTCAGAGATACATGATTAAGAGTTTTGTTTGGGTAGTAGAATTTTTATTCTAAAGTTACATTGGTAATTAAGATAGAAACCCTTGTAATATAAAATTTCCTTTTGCAGACTCTTGCTCATCGGATAGTGAAACAGAAGACCTTTTAGAAAAGAATTTGATGAATGAAGATCTTTCTCCTGATGGTAAAGAACTAGAAAAAAATGAAAATTTAAATGATGATAAAGTAGATGAAGAAAATCCAAAGATTGCTGCACATATATTAAAAGACAATGAAAGGATACAAATGCAGCCGTTAGAAACACTGAAGTTAGAAGTTGGAGAGAATGAACAAATAGTACAGATTTTTGGAAGTAAAGTGGAACACATAGAAGAAGTTAAGAAAGAGGCTGAAAAATCTCCTAAGGGAAAGGGAAGACGAAGCAAGACAAAAGACCTTTCTTTAGAAATTATAAAGATTTCATCATTTAGCCAGGATGAAGCGGGAAGTGAACCTCATATAGAAACTCAGAGTCTAGAATTTTCTTCATTAGACAGTAAAAACTTCTCTTCTACTACCGAAGATGAAACTGACCAATGTGCAAAAGAAAAAAAGTTGAAACGGAAAATACTGGGACAATCATCACCAGAGAAAAAAATACGAATTGAGAATGGAATGGAAATGACCAACAGCTTATGTCAAGAAAAGACCAGTGACTGTGTTGCATCTGAGGGAATGAAAAACTTAAATTTTGAGCAACATTTTGAAACAGAAAATGAAGGAATGCCATCATTAATTGCAGAGTCAAACCAACGCATTCAAGAATTGACTAGTGAAAAATTTGACAATCCCGCTGAAGAAACTGTAAATACTCCACGGAAAGAAGAAGAGGATGCAATGCCTCTGATTGGGCCTGAGACTTTGGTTTGCCATGAAGTCGATCTGGATGATTTGGATGAGAAGGATAAGACCAGTATTGAAGATGCAGTAGTTGAAAGCTCTGAGTCTAACTCTCTTGTTTCTATCCCACCTGCCCTTCCTCCTGTAGTACAGCATAACTTTTCAGTAGCTTCACCACTTACTCTCAGTCAAGATGAGTCTCGCAGTATAAAAAGTGAGAGTGACATAACCATTGAAGTTGATAGCATTGCTGAAGAATCCCAAGAAGGTCTCTGCGAGAGGGAATCAGCGAATGGGTTTGAAGCCAGTGTTGCCTCTGGTACCTGTAGTATAATTGTTCAAGAAAGAGAAAACAGAGAGAAGGGTAAGGACTTTCTAGGGAGAATATCAGCCTGTATGATCAGCCCCCAAATTAGTAAGTTAAGAGTTTTAGGAGCTCTTGAGCAGTAAAGTTCCCTCCCTCCCTCCCTCTTATTCGTGCTTTCCTTTCTACCTCCCCCTCTCCTTTACCCTGCCTTAAAAAAAAAAAAAAAGAAAGAAAAGAAAAAGAAATTTATTTGGAATAGACAAATGAATAATTACAGCTGCTCTTGCCTGGCCGTGGCTCCAGAGTGGAGTACGAACTGGGGTAGTGGGAATCATGGCAGAACAGGTGTTTAGAAAGTTTCTTCCCCTCTCTGAGTTGTAGCTGAAACTGTAACCAAAGGAGGCATTATGCTTCGAGAAAACTCTGATGGAGAAGTATTGCAAGCAATAGTAATAGTTGTTGGATCGGGCTCTAAAGGAAAGGGTAGAGAGATTCATCCAGTTAGTGTGAAAGTTGGAGATAAATTCTTCTCCCAGAATATGGAGGCACAAAGTCGTTCTAGGTGACAAGGATTATTTTTTATTTGGAGATGGTGACATTCTCAGAAAGCACGTAGACTTAATAAATCATTATTGAAATGGCATCATAGGAAGCTGCTCATTCCACTGAGTTGTGGAATCTTTAATCATGTAAATAATTTCCATGTCTCTTTTATAATAAACTAATGGTATCCAAAATATATATATATATATATATTTTTTTTTTTTTTTCAATTGTCTCTTCCCCCTAATTTCAGGTCAGAAAAGGCCAAGTGATGGAAATAGCGGATTATTGGCAAAAAAGCAAAAGCGTACCCCAAAGCGAACAAGTGCTGTAGCCAAAAGTGAAAAGAATGGAACAGGTTGGTGCTTTCCAATGCTGGCTTTAGCACAGTGTTAATATTTTCAGCATTTTGTTGGTTCGATCATTTGTGTCAATTTAAAAATAAATTTGGTTTCAGGGCATCTGGCTGGCTTACTTGGTAGAGTATGTGACTCTTAATCTCAGAGTTGTGAGTTCAAGCCCCATGGTGGAATTTACTTAATTAAAAAAAAATTTTTTTTTAAATGTTTGGTTTATTATGTTCTGGAAATAGCAGTTTTTCCACTGGTTTTTAATCTGAAGGGGCTTGCCAGTTTTATTTGGAGCTGGGATAGCTGATTCTTTTTTTATGTTCATTTCATTTGTATTTCTTATGTAAAGTGGTTTAATATTGATGAACGTATTTGAGAATCTTGAATAATAGGAAAGGTCTTTTGAATGGAATGGTTTACTTGAATCTAGAAAAGCTGATTTCTAAATAGTATCATGAAAAACAAGAAGATAGTAAGATTCTTACAGAAACAAACAAGAAAGTAAATCAGTATGAATAGCATACATGAGAAAGACTTCTGTGTGGAATAAAACTAAGTTGTGGAATATAGCAGAAATAAACATGGTTGATTTTGACAAAGTCTTATCTCCAAAACATGCCTTCATACAAGGCTGAAAAGAAAATTCTAGGTTACAGTAGATGCATTTCCTATGGAGGGAGCATATAGTTTATATAAGATAAAAGATTATTTCAAAGGAAAACTTTTGAACCGTATTTGAAGTTCTTAGAGCCACATGTGGCTAGTGGCTGGACAATACAGATACAGAGTTCAGAGGAGGAGTGATGGGAAATGAGAATGGAGAGTCAGCAGGAATTAGACAGGGCAACTTAATAACGTCATAGTGCCTGGCAGATAGGTTTGTTAGACGATCAAAGTGAACACCACCAGTAATGGGACTAATGGGAATCACGTACTACCTGACAGGATGCAACAGAAACACAGGAGCACATTGTGACACTCTTGTCAAAGGGGCATAACCTGAATATAATCATCAGGAACCACCAATAAATTCCAACTGAAGGGTCTTCTATAAAATAACTGATCTGTAATTTAAGAAGTTGCAAAGGTCATGAAAGTCAAGGAAAGAGGAACTGTTGCAGAGTTAAAGGAGGCTTATGAGACATGACAATTAAAAGCAGCATATGATTCTTGCCCGGACCCCATTGCTACAAAAGACATGATTGGGTCAAGTAGAGAAGCTTGTATAGGATCTGAGAATTAGGTGATAATACGTTTGTGTTCATTTCCTGATTTTGATTGTTGTATTATGGTTCTCTAAGTGTGTGGTGGTTCTAAAAATGTACCTACAAATCTGTTGATATTCTCCCCTTCAAGAGACAAAGCTTAATTCCCTTGAGTGTGGGCTAAATGAAGTGGTAGAATATGACTTCAGAGACTAGGTCATAAAAGGCACCGCAGATTCCTCCTTGCTCTCCCTTGGATCACTTGGTCTGAGGGAAGTTAGTTGCCAAGTCCTGAGGACACAGTAGTCTATGGGGAGGTCCACATGGTGAACTGAGCACATCCTGCCAACAGCAAGCAAGGAGCTGAGGCCTCCTGCCAAAAGCCACATGAGTGAAACATCTTGGAAACATAGTCTTCAGCTGCAGTGAAGTCTTCAGAGACCACAGCTTTCAGCTAAAGGCTTGACTGCAACATTGCAGGATTCTCTGAGCCAGACTATACAGCCAGGCTTCTTCCAGATCCCAGATATTGTGAGATATCTGGGATATCCAGATATCCCAGAGATAACCGTTTGTAGTTTTAAACTGTTAAGTTTGGGGCCAGTTTGCAGATAACTAATACGAGAAGAATGTTGAAATTTGTAAGAAAGAAGCACTGAAGTTACTCAAGTATGGCTGAGTAACTTAACCTTCTAAAGGGTCAGAAAAACATTTTTTGGTAACTGATCTTACAAGTTTTTTGTAAGTTTAAGGATTGTCTAAAATATTTAAAAGATTAAAAAGAAAGGAGATAATCAGTTTTACTTTTAGGACTTCTTATTTGTCAAGAAGAAATGAATTTAAGAGATGGAATCACTGGGACTCAGTTATTATTAGTTACATATGAGGGACTTGCTGATGACCGTATGGAATACAGGAGAAGCAGCAGGTTGTTGGAAAAGTAATTGAGAGAATGTTGAATTAGGGGTACCCAGTATTAGGGAAGTAGGGGTCTAGAGCTTAGAAGAGTCTGTTTTTAGAAGATGATTATGTGAAGGATTGCAAGATGATGAAATTGCCATGGGAGAGTTGTAAAATGAAAAGAAAAAGAAGCAAAAATATAATTCAGTCTGGGCTGTCTTTATATGGGCATTGATCAGAGACAAATGCAGGTCACTAAACGCTAGTGGGTTTGAATGAGAAAGAAGTTTTGAATTCTATAGGATATGCAATATGATTAAAATACATTCAATGAATTTGGTGAATTATAAATGTTGGGACCCTAACAAGAGCATGGGAATATGATTAGAAGATGTGGAAATCAGGATAACAAAGAATTTCTTTCAAGAAATTCAACTTTAAAGAGAAGGAAAGAGGTGCCAGCTAAAAGGGGAAGGTCTCCTTCTGTTCCCTCCCTCTCTCAGGGCCAGAAGGATGTACGCATGTTGGTAGACTGGGAAAAGAAGCTGAAGATAAAAGAAGAGGGATAGTTGATGTTGGGCTATTTTAGAGGAGCTGTGAGTGGATGGTTTTAAGAGTACAGCTGAAGAGATTAGTCTTCAAAAGCATTCTCCTCTTTCTGAGCCTCCCCAAAAGTTAATAAAGACAGATGCAGGTAGAGGAGAGGCTGGGAAATTGAGTACGTAACATTCAACTTTGCTTTTTCAATAGAAGGCAAGGTTGGCGTTTGAGAGTAGGGAGGAAGTTGGGTATGAGAGATTGGGGGAAAAAGAAAAAGTAAAGCTGAGAGAATTCTAATTTGTTAAGAAGTGAAAAGCAAAAGCATATCTAAGTACAAATCTGGTGAAGAGGGACAGAGTTGCAAATGGTTATCTGATCACATTTTATTATATGTATGTTAAAGGAAGTGTATACATCAAGTATTTTTTGTGCTTTTTCATTTATGCAGTTTGGGTAGCTTTATGTCTTGTTTTAAACATAAATGGGACAATACTGTAAATATTATAACTTTGCTTTTTTATTTAACTATATATTGGATATTTTGCCATTTTTGTTCTTATAAACTTTAGCTCATTCTTTTTAACTTTGAAGTACTCAATAGTATACTTGGCCTTTGAACAACAGGGGTTTAAATTGTGCAGATACACTTACACAGATTTTTTAGAGTTCTGTTAATGTATTTCCTGTTCCTTATGGTTTTCTAACATTTTCTTTCTGTAGCTTACTTTATTGTTAGAATATACTGTATAATGTTGTATATAACTTATACACTCAGTGCTAATCAATTTATGGTATCAGGCTTGCGATCAGCAGTAGGCTTATTAGCAATTAAGTTTTTGGGGAGTCAGAAGTAAATGCAGATTTTTGAGTGCATGAGGGGTCAGTGCCCCTAACCCCAACGTTGTTCAAAAATCAAGTGTATATAATTTTTAACCTTTTTCCCATTGGTTGGCATTTAGATTTCCATTTCTTTACTTTAAGAAATTTGTACATTTGTACACTTATTTCTGTAGGATACAGACCCAGTATAATTGCTGGGTCTGCTGCATTTTGATATTTGATATTTTTTTCATTTATAATCTCTGAATCCATTTTTTCTTATTCTAGGACAAAGTAGTGATAGTGAAGATCTTCCTGTCCTGGACAATTCAAGTAAATGTACACCAGTAAAGCATCTTAGTGTGTCTAAGCCACAGAAGCTTGCACGATCTCCTGCAAGAATTTCCCCTCACATCAAAGATGGAGAAAAGGATAAACACAGGGAAAAACACCCGAATTCATCCCCTAGAACATATAAATGGAGCTTTCAACTCAGTAAGAAGCTTTAGAAAACCTGAATGTATTTTGTAAAAGTGATATTTACCTTAAAATGGCAAAATAACAAACAGTGGCTGCCAGATCCATTTATGTAGGTTTCCAAATATTGTTTTATCAGTAATCACCACTTATCTTAAACATAAATCAATGCCTTTTCATAATAATCTGATAAATATTAGAGAAAGATCTTCAGTAACGAAATAAGATGTGTGTTTGTATAATCAATGAAACTGAAATACCCTATTATTGACAACTGAAAATAACCAATGAATGAAAAAATCATTGATACCAAGAAACTACTTGGATGAATAACTACAATTACAGATCAGGGTTGCTGTGTATTGATGTTTTCTTGTGTTTATCTGATTATTTAAGTAATACATCATTAAGTAATACATATTTGGTATAGAAAATTTGGGATTTATACAGAAACCTTATTCATGGATTTAATTACTTTCATCCCTGCTTACAGAACCTTATTTAGTTAATATGGAAAGTTTTAATAAACTCAAGCTTTTGATGATTTAGAGGTTGAGTTTTGATAGAACTGCCATCTTCTTTCTTCAGATAATTATTTTAAAATCCAAATGAACCTTTTTTCTCCTTTTAGATGAATTAGATAATATGAACAGTACAGAGCGAATCTCTTTTCTCCAAGAAAAATTACAAGAAATCAGAAAATATTACATGTCTTTGAAATCTGAAGTTGCAACCATAGACAGGAGGAGGAAAAGATTAAAAAAGAAAGACAGAGAAGGTAATTTGATTAGTTTTTCTTCCCTTGTTTTTCAAATATATGCTGTCATTTTAGAAGATTTACCTTAGTTACTCTTTGGATATAGTACACATTAATTGTTGTTTTTAGATCCTAGTTCTATCTTCTTTGTGATATTATTGAAATGAGTGCATCAACAGCTGAATTAATCAGGATGAGACTATTGAAAAGGACTGTGAACTATTTTACAAAATGTGTGATTTTATTAAATGTGGTGGGTTCCCAAGAAGAGTTAGTTACTCCTTCTGAAATTCACTCTTTGCTCAACAAATACTTATGGCTACCTCTTACTAGTTACTATATTTGTTATTATGAGGTTCACCAAAATTAGTGGGCATGTGGGTTATCCTCAAAGAGATGATCTTTTTACGATCATAAATTATTTCCTAAGGAAGGAAGTCAACAGAAGTTGAAATTGTTCAGCTCAACATTAATGTGTTCACACTATGTGCCAGTTTCTCTTCGAGGTGGTGAAAGCACAGAGATGAATGAGATACAGACTTTGATTTCAAAGATCTTAACTTCTAGCAGAAAGGGTGTGTGATGAGGGCATCAAGAGTGAAATCACCAAATACGGGAGTTGGTGAAAGGAGCGATCCCTTTGGATTGATCATGGAGAGAGAGTAGTGTCTGAATTAGACCTTAAAACTCTGTAGGACTGACTCATTACACATAGATAGATTTACACACATCTACCCCGTCTGCAAGCCCCACTAAAAGAGCAGTAAAAAAAAATGAAAAGCCCTGTACCCACAAAAACAGGATAATGGGAATAGCGGACCACAGCAGACCTAGAAATGTCAACAGTTTCTCTCTTGGAAGATAAAAAGCAGATGGACTGCTAAAACCTAAGCTTGTTTATCCTTGCAGTGGGGCAAAACAAAGAGCAATCCAGTCCATACCACATCACTCCAGCTCTGTAAGCAGGGATATAGGTGAGGCTAAAAATGGAGGTTGGTTGAAAATGGAAGGAGAAATTGCATCCTTTTGTCCCATCCTGTTATCCAAACTACCTTCTGCAGCTCTAGCAGAAAACAGAAAAATTAACTGATTGTGTAGACAATCAGTAACTGTAACTGTAGACTCAGGGACACCAGCCATAGCTGAAGGTGAGAGTGCAAAAGCAGAAATAATAAGCCTAAGCAAAAGTCTGCAGTAGTGAATGATGAAACCCCTGTCCCTTTTCCAATGGAAACTCTTACCTCTTAGCTTCCTGAAATCTGGCAACTAAGTTTATGTTCATTCTTCGGAGGAGACTGAAGGATTCTTCTGGAGAAGCTGGTCAACCCAAGCGGAACTAACAAAGAGACCAAATTTAGAGGTTCCTAAACTAAAAAGCAAGATCCTTGCCAATCACTACATATGCACTGCCCATCACTGAAAAGCTCCGCATACTCACACACAGCTTCCAGTTAGCTTTTAATGCCCCTCTCTTAAATATGGGAGCCCCAAGACCAGATGAGAAAGCTTCTACATAAAGGTAGGACCTGAGCCGAAGGCACACGACTGACTGAGCCTCCCAGGCGCCCCCCAAATATTATACTATTAATACAATTCAGAGACCAAGAAGGAGCTCTAAAAATAAGACAGCAGGCATTTAAAAAAATGTAATAGAAGAGATGGATAACAAAGCTAAAAAAACCGCAATACATGGTCAAAAAGACATTAGGAGAAAAGAACTAAGAGAAGTATAGGATCTGGTCAAGAGATCCAACTTCTGAATCACAGGCTTTCCAGAAAAAGAGTACTGAACAAACACAGGAGGAAGCTGTCATCAGAGAAGTATTATAAGAAGAACTTCCAGAAACAAAGGATATGAATTAAAAGATAAAGGACTCAACTGTAACATCTATAAAGAATGGGGGGAGAAAAATCACACCCAAAGCACTGTGAAATTTCAGAATCCCTTGGTTTACCATATAAAGGTATACCTAAAAAATGGGTCTTAGAACAGCATCAGGTTTCTCAGTGCACTAGAATTTAGAAGCCAAACTAGAAACTAGAAAGCTAAGAAGACAACATAGAATCCAGGAAACAAGGAATCCCACTTAGGAAAACAGTAAAGAAAAGTGATGAAAAGATAGGTGATGAAAGCGATAGGGTGACCACTGCCTAGAGAGCCAACTATTCCAAGAAGAGGATGGATAGGAGGTGAGGGATCCAGGTTCTGTCTCTTAAAAAAAAAAAAAAAAAGTAAATTATGTGATAGGGTTGCTTAAATTAAGAGTTGTCTGCCTGTGGCAGAAAGTTTGGGAGCTAATTTCTAATAAAATTACCTGTATCATATGTGATCTTGAATCACTCTAGTCCAAGTCCAGGAGTGTTAATTCCTAGAAATAAGAGCAAATGAAAGATTAGGCTTTCCATGTTTGTCCTTTTCTTTAACAACTGTAAATAGCAAGAAGCAGTCTTTTTTTTTTTTTTTTTTTTTTGGACACAGAGAGATCACAAGTAGGCAGAGAGGCAGGCAGAGAGGGAGAGGAGGAAGCAGGCTCCCTGCTGAGCAGAGAGCCTGGTGCGGAACTCGATCCAAGGACCCTGAGATCATGACCTGAGCCGAAGGCAGCGGCTTAACCCACTGAGCCACCCAAGTGCCCAGCAAGAATATGTCTTTACAGAACTTTTAAAACTTTTAAGAAGAAGAGCAAATGAGCAAGTTGAAATTTCTTCAGAGCACCCTGAAATGCTTTAAGTTTCCTAAAGTTGATAAGAGTTTCAGACAACTAGAAAGATTCTTTTATTACAATCTTCCCGTTTTGTTTTATTTTTTTTAAATTTTTTGTAGTGCAAAGTGAGTTATTAAAGTGAGATCCTGAGTGATTTCTGGAATATTAGAATTCATGGTAATGAGTTACATGTCACATTGATAGTACATGTACACACTGAGAGAGACATACTTAAAAATTAAAAATTTAAATAGGAACAAGTATGCAAAGTTTGGCAGGAGATGGGAGCTTTGCAAAGAAAAAAAAAAAACCCCAAAAAAGGCTAATTACCAGATGCATAGAGTAGTGATCCTTAATTTGTGTTATGTCCTGGAGAGTTCTGTTAAAGTCATATGAGGATTTTTTTCCTGTTGTTAGTTCTTGGTTTTTTTAAGGTTTTATTTTTTTTTTTACATAATCTCTACACTTATTATGGAGCTTGAACTCACAACCCCGATATCAAGAGTCACACACCCTCCTCCTGACTGAGCCAGGCAAGTGCCCTGTGAGGACATTTTTCCAATCACACACTCACACTTCCATCCTGATCCTGACACCATCAGGATTCTGAAACCTGACCTGGATAAGTGCTGTTGCTTAAGGGATGCTGTGTGCATTAGGTCTGCTGGGGCAGGGTGAGGGTAGGAAGCCAGTGGTTAGCTGCTTAGAGGAGATTCTCTGGGATGAGTGAATTCTCTTATGGTCCGAGAGCCCAGAGACAAAGGACGAACTTGCTACAGTGAGAATTTAACCCTGGTTGACCTTGTTTCGGTTTTGAGGCAAGGTGAGTTCCTTCCAGCTGTCTTTCAAGTTAGGGTTTAAGAGTTTATTATCTCTTTTATCTTTACATTTTAAGATGCCTTTTTTGGACTGAGTTATTTGACCAGAGAGTGATTCCACTCACTTGTCCCAAACAGTTTTTGCTGACAGTTTGTTATTCCAAATGTTGGCACCATTTAAGAGGACTGTAATTGAAATGAATGCTAAGAAATTTACTTCTGACTTGCAGTGGCTGGGTATCTTTATGTGATAGTCTAAGAGGTCTGATGTAGTTATTTTGATTCCACAGTGTCTCATGCAGGAGCCTCCATGTCATCGGCTTCGTCAGACACTGGAATGAGCCCCTCATCCTCATCTCCCCCACAAAATGTACTGGCTGTAGAATGCAGGTGATGAACGTTTTCTCTGCCTTCCCAGCAGTTTGCTGCCATGGACATAAATCCCAAAATCCTGAAATACAACCACAGAAAGCACTCAACTGGTTTGACATTGCTAAGTATATCCTGTATACCTTTCCAAGCTGGATTGTATCTATTCCCTCTTTTTTCTTTTTTTCTGTTGCAAAAAATAAGCTGATTAATAATTGAAGGTTAGGCAGCCTGCCATATTTGTCATAATTTTTCCTCTTTAACTTTTTTTCATTTTTCGTGAAGATAGAAAAAGGGCACTTAGCAAATTCAATTTGTATAATAAAGCTTTCAAATGTTATAGAAATCATAGACGAGCAAGTGCACATGATAAACATCAAAATATTATCCAGCTGAGTAGTGACTGCTGCACTTTCACTGAGATGTATTTGAACACTTGGTGAGTAGGGGGTTTATGTTGTTTTTTTTTTACTTGTTTTTTTATTTTTGTGGAAGCACTTGCTATTTAGAACTGCCAAAGTATATGTTCAGCAGTGTGCCCAGGTTTAAAGGTGTAAATGGGACAAAATAAATTGTGAAAGGAAGTGTAGTTGACTGAAAACTACAGTTGTAATAAGTCTTCCACTTTTTATAGGATTTTTGAGCACACAATTATGCAAATATTTTAATGTTTATTAATGTTTACAGTGGAATTGTGAATAAGTTTTCAGTGGACTATCTTATCCCTTGACAAAAATATTTTGTCTTTTTTCTATGTAATTTCAGAGTTTTTATTTTGTTACAAAAAGACAAAAATGAAATATATAACAACAATGAAGTTATTTAACAAGATTTCTAAAGCTGAAAATTTTGTGTAAAATAAGGTATTATCTTGCAACTTGTTAAATATATTTATTCAGACATTGGATGTTGTATTTTTATGTATTTTTTAAAATATTAATAAAATTGAAAAAAAGAAAATTCTAGGTTAATTCACTCTTTGGATGACAATAGCTCTCAGCTGTCCCTTTTACAGGAGGTTGCATCCAGTAGCTTTGCCTGTATTGAAGGGAGTCTGTCTCATTCCTTCAAACAGTATAGAACTATAAATGGGCATCTGGATCATTAAAGTATGTCCTCGTTTAGAAACTTTGGCAGTCCTAGTGTTTAAACTGTTTTGAGGATCAAATTTTTGGTTGCCCTTAAGATACTTTGTCATAGTTTTTATGTTTGCTATACTGCCGAATAAATTTCTATCTCCCAAAGTTGAGATGCAACAACTAAGTAAAGCAACTATGTATGCTTTGTCTGTGAATTGTTCCACAGACTGATACATTTTGTAAATAATTCCAAAATCATGTATTTAAAGCATTTTTGCCATATACATTATGTAAAAAGGTAATTTTTTAAAATCAGTTTTTAAATTCATGTTTGTACATTGAAAGGGGTTTTTTTTAAACCTCCTTTTCTGTGTTTAATATGCTGTAGAGTAATAACCTAGATGCTCTAGACTGTATATCAGGATCTGATTTACAAGAACAAAGTCAGAGCCAAACACTAGTGATGGCATAGCATTACCGAAATCATTGTTTCTTAATTTCATTTTACCACATTGTGAACTTGTGATTCAGATTCCTTCCATTTTCGCAGAGAATTAAAAAGAAAAAAGTACTCTTGTAAAATGCACTTTTTTGTCTTTTCTTTGCAAAGCAGAAGTATTTCAATGTAAAATAAAAATGGAGCTCAGTGGGCAGTATTAATAAAGGCCATGTTTTAAACATAGGCTTTATATTTTTAGTTTTCATTTAAGTGATTGTTTTTTTTCCCAAGTGCCAGTAATTGAACAGTTGGAAAATCAGACTTTGCAAAACAGAACATATTCGATATATTCATCAGTCTTTATAATAAAATATTTCTAGCACTTAATTATAAAAGTGAAAAATGTCATGTCATTCAAATCCACTTGGAACTAGGAGGCAACCTCAGATTCATACGTTAGAGATTTTAATGATTTCCTTCAGAAGCAATTCAGTGAATGAGAGAACTAGTTATCAACTTGAATACTATCCCTTTTAATGAGTATAAATCTGGTAATGAAGTATTGGGGCTTTGCTCCAGAGAACAAAATTATATATTCATTCAATGGGTATGTGGACACTGTTAGAATCCTTTTATTTTGGAGCTGGAGAGGATTATGAAATAAGTGCATACTAAGTATTAAATTCAGATATTGGGCATATTTTGAGTTTAGCTAAATTTTGGATAGTGCTTGCATGTGATTAAAAAAGTAAAAGTGTAAAGACATTCTTTAACATCTGAAGTAGAAGGTGCTATCTATAAGGTTAAATTCTTAAAGATTATGGAGACTGTTTCATTATTCCATTGTGTGCTTTTATTGTTTGTTGTGTTTCTAGTTTTCCCGTCCTTCACTAAGAAACATGTTTGTACTTAGCATATACATACAATGTCTTCCATGAAATTGCTTTAAATTATGGAAATCCATACGGGTTAAACTATTAATTTATGTATCTTATTAAGTCCTAAAATCTACCTTTCTTCTAAACCCTATAATTTGACATAACTGTTAACACTGTGAAAGCACTGAAAGCTATATATTCAACCACACATTAAAAAACTATTACCAGAAGTCATTCATCAACAATTTATTGGTTATCTGCTAAGTGCCAGGCCCTATGCTAAGGCCCAGAAGTTACAACAGTGAACAAGACAGGAAAGGGTCCCTGTCTTTAAGCAATGTATAATCTAATGAGGTAGGTTATACACAGGTGCCATGAAATACATATAGGAGCCCAGCTTGGAAGACAAGGGTGGTCAAGGAAGGCTTTGCAGAGAAAGCAACAGTAAAACTGAGCCCCATGAGGATAATGAGTTGGCGACGCAAATGGAAGGAGAGATGCGGAGAGGAAAGCACTCCAGGCGCATGGGGCTGGAAGGGAATGAGTCAAGGCAGGAACTGACTTGAGGTAGGAGACACAGGAGCCAGGTCATGCAGAGCCATTCATTTTGGAAATAATTCTTTCCAAATCATGCATTCAAAGCAGTTTGCTTCTTTAAACCCAAACACTGCACCTGCCCACCTCTGCCTCTTGTTCCTCTTGTTTCCCCCATCACTCTATCCCTTCTTGACCAGAGCCATTTCTGGAGTGACTTTCTATGAAGCTTTTGCTGACTTACCACCACCACCTCCTTCCTTTATGCTCTCATAGCATTTTCAATCTATCATCTTACATGACAACTTACCTTGTATTATGTTTACTTAGGCATGTGTCTTTCCACCCTACTAGATGTTAGTTCCTTATGTACTTAATCATACTTGTATCCCACAAAGTGCCTGATCTAGCACCTAATAATACACAATAAGATGGTCAAAAACTATGTTTAAGTTGAGAAAATTTACTTTTGAATTGCTATTGTTTCTTGCTTTTACCAGTGATTCTTATGTACAAGTCAGACATTTATAAATTGTCTTTGTGGTTCTTTTCACAAGGTGATAATGGTAAAATACCATTTGAGAAGTGCAAAGTAGACCTGTTAAACTGTCTAATCCCCAACCCAGAGTATTTGTAAACTGAGTTTTTTCCCTCCTCATTTCTTCCTCCCTCTTCCATTACTCTATGTGGTTATACACAGATTTTTTTATCCTGTTGCAGGAAAACTACTGTATGTGATGGCATTCATCATTAGTGAAGATTGAGGGGCTCTTAAGAAGGAGTCTGAGCTAATGGAGAATTTCTAATATATGCTCAGTAGCAATTTTTTTTTTAGTTATTTACGTTTTATTACAAAACCAAATGTTTTTCTTCTTAAGCACAAAAAACCTTTTCATATATTCATATTAGACTCATATCTTTTTAAAAACTAGTATTTATAATTTTAGAGTTTACAGTTAACTTAATTATGAAGCTATCTTCCATTTTGTAATCTGTATCACTAAAATTCATTTTGAAAAGTTGTGTTGTGAAAAATTTAAAACTTCCATGTAAATATAATAAATGATTATTCTGCACAAGTAACTGGATTTCTTCTCAAAGCTAAGTTATATTAAACAAGACAGTCTGATTCAAGACTTGCCACTTTAAGTTGCCAGATTTAGCAAATAAAAATGCAGGACATGCAGCTAAATTTGAATTTCAGACAGATAACTTTCTATTATAAGTATGTCCTGCATAAAAATTATGCTTTATGAATTATTAATCATCAATTATGAAGTTGAAATTTAACTAGGCATCCTGTACTTTACCTGCAAATCCTACAACTTGTTTCTTTCCCACTATATTCCAAGACATATTTATTATCCTCCAGACAAGCTTTTCCCGGTCCCCAAACCTTTTATGGAGGATAAGAAACTGCTGAAGTTTCTCCTGGTTTCTAAGGATGAATGTGCCTGGGCAGTCCATAGTGATTTTTAGAATTAACCATTTCCTTGATGCAGTCCAGGACTGGCCCTATAATAACTCAGCTTTGACAAAACAGTTGTGAATGCACTCAGACTTCACTGGTGGTTTTCCTTTGATGGGGCACTTTCCCCACCAAGTGGTAACTGCTCTCTTAAATTCTCTTGGATCCCTATCCAAACCTGCTCTCAAAAATCTAAACTAAATCTAACTCCCTTGAAATTAAAAACGTTCTAAGGCATTTAATAATTATGGGTAAAGCCACTGTAACCATACACCTAGGTTAACACCTAGGAGGAAGGTTGCTGGATTGTATACCATACGATTTTGCATTCCTAGCAGTGATACACAAGAATGAAGCTGCACTACGTCCTTGTCAGCACTAGGTATGTTAAGTTGGGCTTTTTTTTAAACCATTCTAATAGGTGTATGGTGGTATTTCATTGTGCTTTTAATTTGCATTTCCTTAATGCATTAGAAAGTATGCAAAGAAATGGGAACTCCCTTGTACTGCATGCACATAAATTAATAAGTCTATTTGGATTTGACATCACCTAGTAAAGATGAAGGGGAATACCCCCTTTGACCCAATAGTTCCATAAATCCTAGAGAAAATCTATATATGCTCAGGAAGTTCTGCCCTAGACTGTTCTTTACAGCATGGTTTGCATTGGCCAGAAATCTTAGATGCCCATGAACAATGGATGAATAAATTAAGGCTAACTAATTAACTGCAGTACTAGAGAGAGGTTAAAATAGATAGACTAGAGCTAAATCAACACGAATAAATCTCAAAAACGAATGAGAAAAGCAAGTTGCTAAACAATATATACATCTCCACAAAATTGAAGGATGCAAAACAATACATTGGTTTTGTTTATGTAGGCATAAATAAAAAACCTGAGTGTGAATGATGAATACCCAGATTCAGGAATGGCTTTCTCTGGAGAACAGGGAAAGGAATAGGGGAGGGTATACAGGGGCATTTATTCCCTCCTGCAAAAGTGAAGTAAATACGACAAAATACTAAGATTTGATAACCCGAGTATTTATCATATTAGTCTTTTACTATATTTGACATATTTTACAATTAAGGAAAAATGGCTAATGAACTATTGCACAGTAAGGTGAAGATAACTGATAGAACGGAGTACGGTTATCAGTGAGTCACGGTCCATGCATATTATCTCACTCTATGAGAAAAGCATTGCTATTTTTGTTTTGTTTGTTTAAGATTCCGTTTATTTATTTGACAGAGAGGGTGCGTGCACACAAGCAAGGGAACAGCAGGCAGAGGGAGGAGGAGAAGCAGGCTTCTTGGTGAGCAAGGAACCTGATGCAGGGCTTGATCCTAGGAACCTGGGATCATGACCTAAGCTGAAGGTAGTCGCTTACCCGAATGAGCCACCGAGGCACCCCAGCTCTTTTGACACATGAGGAAACCAGTTCCTAATGGTCAAGGGAATAATAAGTAGCAGAATTAGAATTAGGATGCCAGCCCATTTTAAGTCCAGTATTTGTTTCATTACATTAGTGCTGTCTTAAGAAGCTTCTGCTCCCTGAGAATAACGGTTGCTTTTTTAACAAAGACATCATTTTAAATGACTACAAGGAGAACTCACGGGTCTGGGATTCTCCTTAATAAGACTTACAAGCACTAATTTTATAAGAGCTAACTATTTAAACATGGCAAAGCACCTGTCCTTTCTAAGTTTTCTTACCTATAAGTTGAAAGGTTTAGATTCTAAAATTCTGCTTTTAATGACTGTTTTAATTTCAGAGACATTTAAAAAGTTTCAACTCTGTTTTTTGAGTGGCTAATACATCCATATGGTTCAAAAGAGCAAGGACACAAGAGTACATGACAATCTCCCACGTCTGTGCCTTACTTTCCCCTTCCCAGAAAAAACCAAAGTTAGGGTTAGAGTTATCCTTCCAAAAACATCTATGCTTCCTGATTATTTTTGAAGCTACATAGTATTTTATTACATGAATGTACTACAGTTTATCTAGCCCCATAATGATGGGCTTTTGGTTAATTATAATTTTTATCGCAAATAATGCTGCAAGTAATAGCCTTATGCATATGTCCTTTCACACATGTGTGAGAATACCTGTAGGATTAAGTTCCTAGAAGTGGAATTACTGGATCAAAGTATATGTGTATTTTTAATCTCAATAGATATTGTCAAATTGTCCTCGAGGAAAGTGTTGGAGAGAATATGGAGGAACTAAAACTCTCACACTGTACTGGTGAGAATACAAAATGGTATAACTACTTTGGGAAAAATTTGGCAATTTCTTAAAAGTTAAACTTACTTGACCCACTCATTCCACCCATTGATTCTTAGGCAAGAGAAATGAAAGCATGTTCCACACACAGCAGCAGCAAGAACTTCAAACAACCGAATGTCCATCAACTGGTGAATGGATAAGCTGTTACATAGCCATTGAATAGAATACAGCCCAGCAATGAGAAGAACAAACTGATCATACAGGCAACAAAACAGATGAATTTCAAAATAATTAGAATGAGAGAAAGAAGCAAGAAAAAGTACACACGCTTTATGATTCCATTTATATAAAGTTCTAGGAAATATGTCACAATGAATAGTGACAGAAAGCAAATGAGTAGTTTCCTGGAAATTTGGTGAGAACTATGAGGGGATGGGGTAGGAGTGAGAGATTTCAAAGGAACCCAACTAAACTTCTGGCAGTTTGGGATGTGTTAATTTTTTTTTTTTTTTTTTGGAGATTTTATTTATTTGAGAGAGAATGAGAAAGAGAGGGCACGAGAGGAGAGAGGTCAGCTGGAGAAGCAGACTTCCAGCCAAGCAGGGAGCCTGATGCCGGACTCGATCCCAGGACTCCAGGATCATAACCAGAGCCGAAGGCAGTCGCTCAACCGAGCCGCCCAAGCACCCCTGGTTGTGTTAATTTGGCTGTGGTGATGGTTTTGTATGTCTTTGTGTGCATGTTTGTACTAAATATAAATTAATAAAAGTGTGCATTTTAAATGTGTGTAGTTTGAACATTAAAAAAAAACAAGATATCTAAAACAAAAAAAGCATAGGGAATGTGCAAACCTGAGGTCACTGTGGTCAGCTAGTACAGAGACTAGAACTCAAGTTTAGTGTGGTCAGTGTTTTTTTTAAGCCTGGTGAAAGCAGTGAGAGATTTCTGCTTTTTCCCACTGAGGTATGTCATGACCTTTTTGTGGTTCTTTTAACCAGAAATCTTAAGATCTCCCTGCTAATGTAGATATAATAAGCCCAATGTATTATTTTTTAAGTGGGGAATATAAACAGAAACACTTTTTCATAATTTACCTAAGTCGATCTATGTACCCTTTTTCCTCTAACATCTGAGTATTTTTCAAATACCCTTTTGAAACACTGATGCTATTAAGTTGAATTTTTACTGTAATGACTTTAGGTAATCACTCTTGGATTACATTTTATCTGACCTTCATTTCTTATTGTCAGAATTTATACTTTTTCTCCCAAGTTGCTGGTTTAGTATCCCAAGATTGCTGACTTATGGTTTTATTACACTTCCTTTGACGGACTCTGTCTTCAGCCTCTATTTATTTTCCTTATTGTCTCAAGATTCCCTTCCCTCTTCAATGCCTGCACCTCACCTCCCTTTATTAGCCTTCACTTGGGTCATATCCTCAAGCATTTAATCTAGCCACTATTATCAGTACTAAAGTACTGACATAAACAAGAGATAAGGAAATGGCTGGTATCTAAAAAAGTGGTAATATTAAAATGACTTTATATGCAAAATTCAATGGTTCTTTTTTTCTCATTAATTGGTTCATTCAACAAATACCAATAGAGTGTTTTCAGTATATGTACTGCCCTAGTGGAGCAGGATTTCAGCACAATGGATTCAATTTGACAGTAAGGGTCTTCAAAAATAAAGAACCATCTAGTTCTTTCAGAAGATCCAATAAAATTGACAAGCCTCTAGCAAGACTGATTAACAGAAAAGACACAAATTACCAGTATCAGGAATGAGAGAAGTAATATTACTACAGATTATATGCTATTAAAGGAATAAAAAGGGAATATCACCAACATCTTTGTTCCATTGAATTCAACAACTTAGATGAAATGGGAAAATGCACTAAAAGACACAGAAACAAAGCTCACTAAAGAAAAATATAACTCGAATACCCCTGTATCTATTAAAGAAATGGAATTGGAAGTTATAAACCTTCCCCCAAAGAAAACTCCAGGTCCAGCTACCTTCACTTCTAAGGAAAGACATACTACTACTAAATGTTTAAGGAAGAAGTAATACTAATTCTACTTAAACTCCTCCTAAAATTGAGATGGTAATCTTTCTACCCACGCAATGAAGCCAGTAGAGCTCTGACACCAAACCAGTATCATTCATGAACATCTATGCAAAAAGTCTCAAAATTTTAGCAACTGAAATCCAACAACATATTAAAGGAAAACACACATGGGTCAAGTGGGGTTTATCCCAGGAAAGCAGGGTTGGTTGAATACTCAAAAATTAATGTAATTCACCATATTAACACACTGAAAAAGAAAAGGCATCGGACAAAATTCAACATGCATTCTTGAAAAAAACTCAGCAACAGAAGGAAATTTCCTCCACTGATACAGGAAGAACCTCCAGTTAGCACCATACTTAATGAGGAAAGACTGAATTCCCTAAGAGTAAGAATAAGACAGGGATATCCACTCTTACTGCTTCTATTCAACATTGTATTGAAGGTTCTAGCCGGACATTCAGGCAAAAGAAAATAAAAAGCAAAAGATCATGGATATCTCAACTGGAGAGTTTACCAAGAACGCAGGATTCAAGGACACCTCACCTAGCAGGCTCAGTCTGTTGAGAGGCAACTCTAGATCTCAGGGTTGTAAGTTCAAGTTCCATATCGGGTATAGAGATTACTTAAAAATAAATCTTAAAAAAAGAATGCAGGAGGGGCGCCTGGGTGGCTCAGTGGGTTAAGCCGCTGCCTTCGGCTCAGGTCATGATCTCAGGGTCCTGGGATCGAGTCCCGCATTGGGCTCTCTGCTCAGCAGGGAGCCTGCTTCCTCCTCTCTCTCTCTGCCTGCCTCTCCATCTACTTGTGATCTCTCTCTGTCAAATAAATAAATAAAATCTTTAAAAAAAAAAAAAAGAATGCAGGATTCAAGATCATACAAAAATCAGCTCTATTTCTATGTACTAACAATACATAATGAGATATTTTTAGAGTGCCATTTACAATTGCATCAAAAATATGAAATATGTTGGGATAAATATGGCAAAGGATGGGAAAGACCTCCAACACTGAAAACTTACAAAATATTGCCAAGACCAAATACAGTCAGTCTAAGCAAATAAAGAGATACATCTTGTTCATGCATCATAAAAATATTGTTAAGATTTTCTTTGCTCCTCAAATTTCATGCAATCATAAAATCCCAACAGGATTTTTTTTGGTGGAAATTGAGAAATTAATTATAAAATTCATAGGAAAGACAAAGGACCCAGAATAGTCCAAACAAACAAATTTGTTCTGAATAAGAAAAAAATTGGAGTTTCAAGAATTATTAGTTTCAAGAATTATTATGAGGTTAACAGCAATAAAAACAGCATTTTATACAAATAGATCAATAAAACAGAACAGAGTCCAGAAATAAGCCCACACATATGTGGATAGCTGGTTTTTGATAAAGGCACAAAGACAATTATAATGGAAAAAAGGATAGACATAAAGAAATGATGCTGGAACAATTGGACAACCATTAGCAAAACAACAAAAAAGAACTTGGAACCATACCTTACACCATATACAAAAATTAAAAATGATCACAAAACCTAAAACCATAAACTTTTAAAAGAAGATAGGAGGGGGTGCCTGGGTGGCTCAGTCGTTGAGCATCTATCTGCCTTCGGCTTGGGTCATGATCCCAGGGTCCTGAGATGGAGCCCTGATTCAGGTTCCCTGCTCACTAGGGAGCCTGATTCTCCCTCTACCACTCCCCCTGCTTGTGTTCTCTCTCTGGCTGTCTCTCTCACTGTCAAATAAATAAAATCTTAATTTAAAAAAATAGGAGATGTTTGTCATATTATGCCTAATTGGGTTAGGCAAAGTTTTTTTTTTTTTTTTTTTTTTAAGATTTTACTTATTTGAGAGACAGAGAGCAAGCACAAGCAAGGGGAGGCAAAGGGTGAGGGCAAAGCAGACTCCTTGCAAAGGCAGGGGGCCCAACGTGGGGCTCAGTCCCAGGACCCTGGAATCATGACCTGTGGGAGGCAGGCCCCTGGCCAGGGTGGCCTCCGCCATTAAAAGATGGCGCCTGGCTAGTTGCCAGGTTAGGATTGCCTCGTGAGACTAAGCAGAACGCCCAAAGAGGAAGTAAACAGCATTGGTTGCTAGCGAAGTTGTTCCTTTAGGTGCACAGCCTGATTCGCTCCCTCCTGTACCCTGCTCACTGACTGGTCATGTAGGCGTATATAAGTGTGTAGACTTGCGGAAATAAAGAGAGAACATGCATCCGAACTGGGGCTTCTTGTCGTCCTTGTGTGTCGAGGGCGATAATGACCTGAACTGAAAGCAGACACTTAACTGACTGAGCCACGCAGGTGACCCTGCAACTTAGATACAGTATCAAAAGCACAACCCATAAAGGAACAAGTTGATAAATTATACCTCACCAAAATGAAAAACTTTGGCTCTTTAAAAGATATTATTAAAAGAATAAAGATAAACAGCCTGGGGAGAAAATATTTGCAAAACATTTATCAGAGAAAGTACTTGTATCCAGAGCATATAAAGAACTCTCAAACTCAACAATTTAAAAATTGAAATGAAAAGAAATAGACTACAGATTCGAACATAGACTTCATCAAAGAAGATATATGAATGGCCAATAAACAGATGTAAACAGTGTACATCAAGAGACTGAGGAGACAAGCCACATACTAGGAAATATTTATAGAAGACGTATCTGATAAAGAACTGTTTGAGACATTCAGGCTGCTCTTACAAAAACACCAAAGATTCGGTGGCTTATAAACAAACATTTATTTCTCACATTTCTGGAAGCTGGGAAGTCCAAGAAATGTGCCGGCATCACTAGGAAGCTCTGTGGGGCCACTTTTGGAAATCAGCTATGAAGCCACGAAAAGACACGAAGGAATTTTAAATGCATATTACTAAGTGACAGAAATCAATCTGTCAAAGGCTGTATATTGTATGATTCCAAATATATAACATTCTGGAATTGGTAAACTACAGAGACAGTAAAAAGATCAGTGGTTGCCACTGGTTGGGGAGGGAAGGGGCAGAGAATGGATAGGTAGAACACAGGATTTTTAAGGCAGTGTAACTATTCTGCATGTTACTATAATAATGGATATTATACATTTGTCAAAACATTATGCATTTCAACATTAAGCTATGCCCTCCTGTAAACTATAAACTTTGCATGACAATGATGTGTGAATGTAGATTCATCAATTACAACAAACGTGGTACTTTGGTGTGGGATGTTGATGCTAGAGTAGGGTGTGCTGGTGTTGGATCAGGGAATACATGGGAACCCTTTGTACTTTCCACTCCATTTTGCTGCAAATCTAAAACCTCTCTAAAAAATATATATATACATATAATATATATATATACATATAATATAATATATAATATATAATACATATAATATAATATATAATATATATATTATATATAATATATAATATATAATACATATAATATAATATATAATATATATAATCTAAAATATCTCTAAAAAATATATATACATATAATATAATATATAATATATAATACATATAATATAATATATAATACATATATATATTATATGTGTATATATATATATTTTTTAAGATTTTATTTATGTATTTGTCAGAGAGAGAGAGAGCACAGCAGGCAGAGTGGCAGGCAGAGGCGGAGAGAGAAGCAGGCTCCCTGCCAAGCAAGGAACCCAATGCAGGACTCGATCCCAGGACCCTGGGATTATGACCTTCAGTTAAGCCAAAAGCAGTGGCTTAACCGACTGAGCCACCCAGGTGTCCCTCTAAAAAAGTATTTTTAAAAAAGGTGTTGGATGTCATTAGACATTAGGGAAATGCAAAGTAAAACTACAATGAAAATCTATTACAGGCCTACTAGAATGCTAAAATTAAGGCCACCAACCAAACGTGCGTGGGTGACTATATGACATAATTGGAAGTCTCATATACTGTTGGTGGGAATGCAAAATGTATAATCATTTTGGAAAAATTAAACATACTCATACCATATGACCCGAAGAAACTTTTGGGATCGTGAATATCGTTACTATCTTGATTTTGGCGATGGTTTTATAGAGGTATACATGTCAAAATGTATCAACAGGTGCATTTTATATATGCAACTTATTGTATATCAATTATACCTCAATAAAGCTGTCTGGAAGAGAGAGCTAACATCCAGCATAGGACCATGATTCTGGAACAATCATTAATGCAATCTCAGTGTGGAAAATGACCAAAGCATTATAGGAATTCTGATCCCCCAATTAGCAAGAATGGTGCCTATATTTTAAAAAAATCTATCTTAACCATAGAAATTTGCTTGAAATTTTTTCAATTATTTCCCCACATGGTCTCTGTGACAATTTCAACTGTAGTAATCTGTTTATTTCTAACTGCTGTAATAATTCTCCTACCTTTATAGGTTGCTATTTACTCTGTACTTGAACACCCAGCTAGTTCCCACAGTTGCCCTGGCCCCAACCCTTTCCATGTACCTCAGCGATTAACTATGAGTTTAGAGAAGTTGAGGATGGGAAGGGGGCCTGGTAGAGTGGTTTTATCAGAAGATAAGAGCAACCAGCCTAGAAAAAGATCATTTGGAGCTTAGGGCTAAGCCCATTACCAAGATTCTGAACCAAAAACCACTCCCAGATCACAGTGACACTGGATGTGCTGAAGCTGTCCTCTCTTCTGCTCATGATTACAATTGGGTTTTGACACTAGACCAAGTTCCCAAATAGAAGACTGAGGAAGGGGGTGCCTGGGTGGCTCAGTGGGTTAGGCTGCTGCCTTTGGCTCAGGTCATGATCTCGGGGTCCTGGGATCGAGTCCCGCATCGGGCTCTCTGCTCAGCAGGGAGCCTGCTTCCTCCTCTCTCTCTGCCTGCCTCTCTGCCTACTTGTGATCTCTGTCTGTCAAATAAATAAATAAAATCTTTAAAAAAAAAAAAAAAAAAAGAAGACTGAGGAAGGAACATATAGTACTCAAGAAAACAATGATATGTAACTTATACCTGTTAACTCCTAAATTGTGAGGGCCTGGGGCTGCTCTAGGCCCCAACGGAAATCAAGCACTGAGCACCTTGTTAGCACACACGAATGATATCAGTAAATTGTAAAGACCAGTTGAGTAGCCTAATAAAAGAAATTATTTAGTTCTTTAGGTCCTTACCTAGCTTCTCTATGGCTCAGCAGAAAAATCAAAACTCAGGGCGCCTCCGTGGCTCAGTCATTAAGCATCTGCCTTCCGCTGGGGTCATGATGCTGGGGTCCTGGGATCCAGCCCCGCATGGAGTTCCCTGCTGGGCGGGAAGCCTGCTGCTTCCTCTCCCACTCCCCTGCTTGTGTTTCCTCTCTCGCCCTGCCAATTAAATAAATAAAATCTATTTATTAGACAGAGATCAGGAGTAGGCAGAGAGAGAGAAGGGAAGCAGGCTCCCTGCTGAGCAGAGAGCCCAATGCGGGGCTCGATTACAGGACCCTGGGATCATGACCTGTGACGAAAGCAGAGGCTTTAACCCACGGAGCCACGCAGGCGCCCCAATTAAATAAATAAAATCTTAAAAAAAAAATCAAAACTCTGTATTTGAGGTCAGTCATACCTCCATTCTTCCTGCTATGTCTGAATAAAGCAAATATTAGAAAGAAACGCAGCCAGCCTAGTAAGCATCATGGGTCTCTCAGAATTGGTTGTACTCTGGGACCTTTGGCTGTCAGCCCCAAGCCAACAAATACTCATTCCCCCCGCCCCGAGGCTAATATTTATCGCTTCCAAATTCTTTCCTCCCGCTCTTGAGCTACGGTGGTTGGGGACTTCGGGTGAATGGGTTCTACTCAGGCGACACAGCAGACCAGGTGGGGGGCACGGGCTAGCAGTGTTCAGGTGCTCTGTGGGCAGAGCTGCGAGCTAGGAGAAGACCCAAGTGAAGTGATGAGTCAACTTCGGTTGGCAGGAGAGGGAACGGGCTCACAAAGGACCTAGTGCCGCTAACCAGGTTCCTGACCCTGGGATTTGTCCGGATGGGCGTCGTGGGCACAGGGAGAGGAGCGCGTTTGGGTAAAGGTTCAGAATTTGGAGTGCGACCGACCTGGTTCGAACAGAGCTCTGCGACTCGGTGGCCGTGAGACCTCGTCCACACGCCCTCTCGGACCGTCCGTTTCCTCCTAGCTCGGCGGGCCGCGGGATAGGGCGTGGACGCGCGGCTCCGCACGCCTGCGGCCGGGCGCAAGGGAAGCCCCGAGGCCCGCATGGGCGCCGCGCCGACGCCCCCTGCCGGCCGGCCGGCGCCCCGCGCTCGCCGGCCCGCGCCCAACGCTCGGCCCCTAGACGTCCGCGGCCGGATGCCCAGCGTCCGCACCGTCCTCGGCCTCCTGGCGGCTTTGGCGGCCTGCGGCGCCGTCGCCTTCCTGGGCTACTGTGTTTACTTCGACCGGAAGCGGCGTGGCGACCCCGCGATCAGGCGCCGCCTGCGGGACAGTGAGTGAGACCGCGGCGGCAGCGGCGGGCCGGGTGGACGGAGGGCGGGCCCTCGGGCGGTGGGCTCTGCGGGGCGCGCGCGGGCGTCGGGATGGGTCCCGAGCCGCGGGTGCCACGTTGTGTTTGCAGAAAGAAGAGCCCAGCAGCGGAAGGCTGAGGGACCGGGCGCCCAGGTGAGGTGCTTAGCCGAGACGGGGCGTTGTAGTGAGTGACCCCCCGCTGGGTCTCGGGGTCTCCGAGCAGGCATTTCCCACCGCCTCTCTGCGCACCCGCGCCCCGCTACCTTCGGCCTGCGTGTGGTTTTTATCGTGCGCTTGCAAAAGGAAGGAAAGGAAGAACCAGTTGGAGTTAGGAAAAGGCTCATCCCATTTTAAAAAGAGAATTCTTGGGGACAGCAAATACAAAACACAAAAACCCTCCAACTGTAACAGACCGAACCTGAAGTGATGGGCCAGGGAGTTGAAATTTTGGGTCAAGGATTGTCCACCCTACCTACCTTTAAAGACCAGCCCTGGGCATGGTACCAATGATGACACCATCCCGTGACTCTGGTCACCTTGCTGAACTAGGTTGAAGCAAACTACAGCATGCTTCTGAACACCACCAACTGCCCTGCCAACCCCTCACCATGCTCTCTGCCAAATCAGCAAACACTGTTAATACCCTAGGCAAGAAAACAATTTTGCAAACTACAAAACTAGGTGTGTTGTAGTTAATTACACAGGGATTTCTGCCGTGTGTACTTAGGAACTTGGGTAAAATACAGATGAGAGCTATTACGAGCATCTCAACTTAATTTCAATATGCCGTGGATTTTTTTTTAATTGCCTGAAATTATAATTCCATGTTAAGAAGTTCTTTTAAATATTAGAAAGAACAACTGTGTTTATCATACCTTGGATTTGGAGATTAGGTTCAAGATGTGCTTTTTAAATAAAAATTAAATAATTTTGATCAGCAATCTTATACCTTACATGCATTATTCATTGTTAAATATTTTGTTACTCATTTAGTTGTGGGATCCGGCAAAGAATGAAAAATTGCAAGAACTTTTTCTGCAAGAGATACGAATGGGACAACTTTGGTTATCCAGAGGTGAGAATGTAAATACTTTTTTGTAAGCAGTTACTTATGATAATATATGTTGAAAAAATATTTGATTGGTATTAGTATGTCAAAAAACTTGGGAGTACCTGGGAGGCTCAGTCAGTTAAGCCTCCTGACTCTTGATTTCGGCTCAGGTATGATCTCAGTGTTGTGACATTGAGCCCCATGTCTGGCTCCGAGCTGAGTGTGGAGCCTGCTTAAAATTCTCTCTCTCCCTCTGCCCCTACTCACCCCCGACTCTCTCTCTCTCAAAGGAAAAAACAAACAAACAAACCTAGATGTGTTAACCAACTTGCTTTAAAGAGAATTTTTCACTTGATCATACTTTTCATCTCACCATATTATATACATAGCATCCAGGTTTCTTGGGAATGGGCACATGAAGAAGCAAAGCCTAATGCAGTAACACTTCATTTATTTTCAGGTAAAATTCCTAAGTAAATGACTTTTCCAAGTGACTAAATGTTTTATGAATTAAAACTTTAAAAAAATTGAACTGTTTTATAAAAATTTTCCTGCATTCTTAGAGTATTCTTAACACAATAATTACTTATTTTTGATGATGAAATCATTATAAATAACCATTCTTGTACTGTGTCTGATGTAGTAATGAAGGAGCTACCTTGGAGCTACCTTGGACTTAATGGCCATAAACTGTATTTTGAATTATAATTTATCCCCACCTAATTCCACATAGTTTTGAGAAGGCTTCACAATATCATTAGGTAAAATGATGGTGTAAATAACATAATAATAAATAATATAAATAATAAACTTATAAATATAAATAATACATAATACAAATATCTTATAAATGCTGTATGTAATAATCATGTCTTTGTTCTGGTGCTAAACCTGGAAAGGAAAATAATTTGTTTTCGGACTTCTTTTGTAAGGGATGAATCATGTTGCTAGTTAAGTAAGCATGATACCCATTTATGTATCTTTTTTCAAGTGTTGCAGATTTCCTCTCATATCAGTGCCTGTAGCTGTTCTTGCTCTTTTATCTTTTTTAAAAAAAGATTTTTTCACCCTGCATTTAAGAGGCAGCATCCTCCAGAATTTATGAAAAACAAAGTCAAGATCCTGGACAATTCATAGCAATACCCAAGATTTTTACTTTGAATCAGTGGCTTAATGCCATGATAAAGGTTTTGAGAAACGAGTAGTCATTGCACATTAATCGTTATAATTTGAAGTTTTAGTATTTTATTTAATACTCATCTTTTCTTCTGGGTAGTTTTATAAATGGGCTAAAATATCTTAAAAATGACAAGATTAGTTAGAAATGACTTAATAATGATATAAACAGGAATGATTTTATACAAGGTAGTAAAGTATAAACTTGAAGGACCTTTGGGGTGCCTGGGTGGCTCAGTGGGTTAAGCCTCTGTCTTGGGCTCAGGTCATGATCCCAAGGTCCTGGGATCAAGCCCTGCATCAGGCTCTCTGCTCAGCGGGGAGCCTGCTTCCCCCTCTCTCTCTCTGCCTGCCTCTCTGCCTGCTTGTGATCTCTGTCTGTCAAATAAATAATAAATAAAATCTTTTAAAAAAAACCCCAAAACTTGAAGGAATTTCATTTGCACAAGCTTCTTTGAAGGTTCTGGGAAGAGTCCTAGCAATTTTGTATTCATAATTTTATATTCTTTTTCCTTGAAAAGGGCCCCCCAGGAGTCTGACTGGTTCAGTCAGTAGAGCATGTGACTCTTGATCATGGGGTTATAAGTGTGAGCCCACACTGGGGACAGAGATTACTTAAGAAAAATAAAATCTTAAAAGTGCCCCCCCAATTATATAAACTAGATGCCTCATGGGGTGCCTAGGTAGCTCACTGGTTGAGGTCTGACTCTTGGTTTCCCCTCAGGTCATGATGTCAGCGTCCTGAGCTCCACCAGGGAGTAGAGCTCTTCACTGAACATGGAGTCTGCTTCACATTCTCTCTCTCCTCTTGCTTGTGCTTGCACATTCTATCAGTCAATAAAATCTTGGAAGAAAAAAAAAAAAACTGGAGGCCTCACAGAATTAATTTCTCTGGATTAATTCCTAAATGTGGATACTGCTTGGACTTACGGGCAATTAAAATAGATAAACCCTTTTGGCTTTAACATTTTTTGAATTGGGATAGTATCAATATGGAGAGAAAAAGTAGGAATTATAAATAATTATTACATTATATATTCTTTATGTTTAAAAGCTTTCATGTAATAGTTCAGTTAGACTTAGAGGTGAAAATGCTATAAATATTGAGATGATTAAAGCAGACATGGTTTTTAAAATTACCTCTGGAGTACCTGGGTGGCTCATTTGGTTAAGCCTCTGTCTTCAGCTCAGGTCATGATCCCAGGGTCCTGGGATTGAGCCCTGAATCTGGCTCCATGCTTCGGGAGGGGGGGTCTTCTCCTCTCCCTCTACCCTTCCGCCCTGCTTGTGTTCTCAAATAAATAAAAATCTCTAAAGAAAATTAAAATTTTTTTACCCCTTAAGGGTGATAACATTATTTCTGTAAAACCCTAAATTGACATTATTAGCTCTTTAAGGGTTATTTATATCCGTATTTTATTTCTAATGGAGTTCTCATCTTGCTTGCTTATTTAAATCCCCACCAAACCCCAAAACAATTAAATCAGAATCTCTGGGGTGGAACCCAGGAGTCAGTAGTTTTTAAAACTCTCTTGGTTATTACAATACACTGTTTGAGAACAAGTGTTCTAATGCAATAAATTTTCACCTAGTTTTCTGTAATCCTTTCAATTTTCTCCACTCCTCTCTGCCATACCCCTAATTTTCATTACTTTGCTGTCAAGTAGTATAGTCCTATAGCCATCTCAATTGTGATTATGTCTCCATAGGACCTTAAAGCCAATAATTTTGGTTGAAATTTCTAATTAGCTGATTTGATTGAATTTATTGGTTGGTGGACTTACTTGATCAAATTGATTATTGTTTTTTTTTTTTTTTACATTAGCTCTATCAACTTGAGAGGAGGCACTATATTTTTTTATTTATTTGAGAGAGAATGGTAGGGCATGAGCAGTGGGGAGGGTCAGAAGATGAAGCAGACCCCCCACTGAGCAAGGACCTGATGCGGGGCTCAGTGCCAAGGTGCTGAGATCATGACCTGGGCAAAAGGCAGATGCTTAACCAACTGAGCCACCCAGGCACCGTGACAGGAGGCACCATCTTTATCTTTCTTTAATAGTATTTTGATCTAATGTGTCATCTCCATAAAGCTGTAATTTTACTAATTTAAAATAAACCTTTTAGGGCCACCTGAGGGCCACCTGGGTGACTCAGTCAGTTGTGTCTGACTCCTGCTTTCAGCTCAGGTCATGATCTCAGGATAGTGAACTGGAACCCTGCCTCAGGCTCTGTGCTCAGCAGGGAGTCTGCTTGAGATTCTCTCTTTCCCTCTGCCCTCTACCCCCGGCTTGCAGTATCTCTCTAAAATAAAGAAATTTTTAATAAAATAAACCTATTAGTAAAACACTAGCATAGTATTTCATCTAAGAAATGTCCTTCTGATGGTTTTTCAGTTTAAACTTAATACAAATTTTGGGAAGCAGTATTTTCCATCCATCATGCACTTTTCCCTTCAGATGACCATGTATTTCAACCAATAAATGGGAAATTATGTAACACCTGAAGAGTGGCAGCATACTGTGGTCTCAAGGTTCAGAAATTAGGTTCAATTATTAATTGGCATTAATTACTTCTGAAAATTTAAATCATGTCACTGATCTTTGCGTCAGTTTCCTGGAATGAAGCAGTAAGACTAAGTGATTCCATGTTATTATTTAGACAGAAATTCTATGATTAATTTCCATACTATATAAATTTTCACTTTTATAGCCAATCATTCTAAAATTCATCTTAAAACTACTTAGAAATCAAAGTTCATAAGTCTGTCTTCCCCTAGCTATGTAATTTGTGTTACACCAAACCCTGTTTCAAACTTTTTGATAATACAATCTGTTTTTTAAAAAGTCTCATTTAGCAAGAACATCAGGTGTTTCCTTCATATTTCATCAGTCACACAGGTAGAGTTAAAGGTATCCTATCTCTGGGGCGCCTGGTTGGCTCAGTGGGTTAAATCCTCTGCCTTCGGCTCAGGTCGTGATCCCAGGGTCTTGGGATTGAGCCCTGCATCCGGCTGTCTGCTCATCAGGGAACCTGCTTCCCCCTCACCCCTGCTCTGCCTACTTGTCAAATAAATAAATAAATAAATAGAAATAAAATCTTAAAAAAAAAAAAAAAGGTAACCTATCTCCTATCAGTAACAGAAGACAACCATTAAAAAACACTCAATACCCCTGGTCTTGCAAACACACATTGTAGAACACAAACATTTCTAAATCAAGAGTGCACTTTTTAATAGTAATTTCGGTCACAACATTATTCATCTTGCAGCTTGATCACAGTGAATCTAATAGGCAGCCCAACATTTTCCCCATTTATAATCTTTACTCTTTTTATGATAAGTAATCTGTAGTTTGACACTTCCCCCCTCCCCCATTTTAACATTTGGTGCTTTCTTGGTAATCTGTGGAATGTTTATTTGAAAGAACGTTAACACTTTGCTTTAAACCTTATCCATCTGTTTCAGGAGAGTGTCAGCTGGGGGTTGAACATCTCAGCACTGCCCTTTTAGTGTGTGGACAACCACAGGAACTTCTGAAGGTTTTCAAACACACACTTCCTCCTCAAGTATTTGAGATGCTGTTGCACAAAATTCCCCTTATTTGCCAGGTGAGCCCATACTTAATTGTCTTTCCTAAAGGGACACATAAAAAACCATATTAGGCTTGATTACATAAAAATAGCAAAGTTTGTGTATGGATGGGAGCATTAAATGAGTAAAATTTCTGAATTTTTGGTTGCTTTTCTTGCCTTATGATAAAACAAGCTTATTTTTTCATGTTCCTTTAACTACAGTGGATTGTGTATTTTGAGTCTTATACATGTTTCAACATTTCAACTTTAAAGGTAGCACTGTTAGTATTTTGTCTTTGTACCTTTAAAGACCTAATGATTACTGGCTGCAATTGCAACAGAGGCCTGTAAGTTAAATGGTATGTTAGTTAAATGATGCAATAGCTTAAAAGTAAGATGTAATTCAGAAAACCATTAATTTATCAAAGCAGAATAATACTTTTGGCTTCAAATATGACAAAACATAAAAATCACTTTGGTAATGGAAACATATAGGCTAATTTAAATTGGTGTTCTCTTAAGTGCAACTTTAGATTGGTACCAAATGAAATCCCCTCATAAGCCAATTTACTAGTGGGTATTAGTCTACTTAACCTTTACCCAATTTCTTGGTATATTTATTCATCAACTAGAATTTCCTGCAGATGCTTGGATTTGTTTTAGGATTCATTTTGCCCTAAGACACTACTTTAACTTCGATTCACTTTTTATTGCACTGATCACATGTCATGCCTGAGAATACACTGTATAATGCTGGACTCAGAATCATTCATGTTGGACTCAGCTTTTGAACAAAACACGAAACAGTCTCCACTACAGCATATTAGTCAACTCTTACACATTCCCAAGGTAGTCTCAGATGGGATGTTTCCCGTACACATATGCAAAATATGGCTAGGATATGAATGTATAATGCCCACCCTGACACAATAAGGGAGGCAAGAAATGATCGTGTGTTGAAATGATTAGCAAGTAACGATTTTATGTATTTACCAGCAATTTGAGGCAGACATGAATGAACAGGAATACTTGGAGGATGATCGTGATTGAAAAACATTTCAACGTACCCACAGTCCAGTCAGAATACTATGGTACTATATATATAGTATAAACAACTGTTCAGTGATATTTCCATTTATTTTACTTTTAGTAATAAAAAATTATTTCTATCTCATACATGATTGAACACATATTTTGCTTTAAAATTAAAAGTCACAATTGAAGAAACAATGGTTTATTTTTCTTTTTTTTTTTTTTTTTTTTTTTTTTTTTTTTTTAAAGATTTTATTTATTTATCAGAGAGAGAGCGGGGAGAGAGCAAGCACAGGCAGACAGAATGGCAGGCAGAGGCAGAGGGAGAAGCAGACTCCCTGCCGAGCAAGGAGCCCGATATGGGACTCGATCCCAGGAGGCCGGGATCATGACCTGAGCTGAAGGCAGCTGCTTAACCAACTGAGCCACCCAGGCGTCCCACAATGGTTTATTTTTCTAATGAAATTACCAAGCTGCTGAATCTTAAGGCCTCAACAAATGTTGCATCTTATTATTTTCATTGAACAATAAGACCTTCTATTTTGATTATTCTCGGTAAACAGCAATTTTGTTTCTCCAGTTGTTTCCATTTGCCAAAGTCATGACTGACAGTTTAATAGGGTGGCTGCTGCTTTCCTGGGATTCTATCAAGATGAATCCTCACTTCCATCGCAACCGCTGCTGCCAGTCTTTCATCAAAAGTCCATCCATCAGGACTTCTCTATCGTGGTTGGCCAAGAAGTCCTGCTTTGGCTGCCAGGGCTTCATTCTGCTGAATATGATACTCCTGAAATCTCATGGATATTCTCTGTGTCATTTTTAAATATTTCTGTAAGCAGTGTTCTGAACAGGTGGTCTAGAAATAGAGAAGATCCAAGAGGCAACACAGAAATGTTAATTTTTAAAAAGTGCACGTATTCTAAATGAACAACCATGGGGTACTTTTCTTTGAATATGTAAGAACTAAATGGTATAAATGAGTAGCAAGTGATCATAACTTTCAATTGTTAGTTTTATCCATTTACAAGAATTAATATATACTAAATGTCTATCAGTTTGTAAGCACTAAAAACAATGGTATGTCCCTGCTTTTTCCATCCCTCATCTGATTGTTAAAACGTAGGCCCAGGAGTAAGTCTGTTCCTTTTAAATGAAAAACTCCATTCTGCACATTCTTAAATTTCCACATTTCTTTCTAACGAGAATTACACTTAAACAAGAATATTTTAAGCTTTGTAACTTATTTAACAAGGACTTGTTGACTGCTGTTATATGTTCTTGGCATGAATGGTGATCAACATCTGACACCGGAGGAAGTTTATGTCACTTTTAGCCAATATAAATGTTTTGATGAGGATATTAAAAATTAAGATTTCTCATAGGATTGAGTTTGCGGAGTCCACCTATGCATATGAGCCACCATATTCAAGCTCCGCTTTTTCCAAAATTAGCCAGAGTTGTCAGGGTCAGACAGAAGAGCCCTATCAATATTTTCTAGCCAGGCCATCTTGACTGAAAGCTAATTAGTAAGAATCTCTGCTACAGAACAGTAACTCAGCAAGCCCTAGGCATCTTATTTAAAAAAAAAAAATTAAAAAAAAGGTGGGGAGGCGCCTGGGTGGCTCAGTCCGTTAAGTGTCTGCTCAGGTCAGGATCCCGGGGTCCTGGGATTGAGCCCTACACTGGGCTTCCTGTTCGGTAGGGAGTTTGCTTCTCCTTCTCCCTCTGCTTCTTCTAAGAAAAATAAATAAAAGCTTTTAAAAAATTAAAAAAAAAATCTGCCATGCTACAGTGTGTGTATATATATCTGGCAGACTATCATATTAAATTTGGGATCATTAAATTCAATGCCATGGGTCCCAAACTGCTTCAGTTCCTCTGAGCAATAGAACATATGAAGCAACCCAAATTCCTGTAGTAACTAGGAACAAGGGAAATGGTTAGAGGCATCCCATTTCTATTTTCTATGACAAGCTTAGAGAATTTTTAGTGGCCTGGGGACATTTTTCATACCTCTTCGGGTTTCACTTCTCTAGTTGTGAAGTCTTTAACGCAATCCAAAAAGCAGGTTTCTGTAAGTTTATTGTAGGTTCCAAGAAACTCCTTAAACTACAAATAAATCAGAATATTATTCAATATTCGGTTTTTTAAAACAAACATGTTTTGAAACTTTAATTACTGATGTTTTATATCTGAGGAAAATACCCTATAATACTTGAAATCAACAGTTACTTTCACTAACTTAAATGGGCATAAATAGACATGTATGGTATGATCTACCAAAAGATAGTCCAGTTTTCTAGTTAAATATTTATTTGTTCCTGGATATCTGTCAAATTATTTGAAAAATGTTTCATATCATTTAAAATCCATTTCTAGAAATGAAACATGAAGTTATTTTCTAAGATCACTAACTAACATGGTTGCACCCAGTTATGCCTTAATTTTTTTGCAAAATTCTTTTTTCTTAGTTATAATACCTTACCTGTTTTATCTGATCAGATTCTGGTATTTGTGCAGCCATATTCTAAAGGTATGTTTATTAGTCACCTGATTTAAAGATTAAGAAAAAGTTTGTCAGTCTGTGAACAAATATTTTTAGGCTAGCTAAAGAGTTAGGTAATTAAAACAAGAACAGTTTATGAAAAAGAACTGAAACAAAGTTTACCTGAAATTATTGTTCTCATTTTATAAGTTTCTAGTGTAGTATGTAATTATATCCCCCTCCCTCCACAATCCCCCAGGTCCTTAATGGCAATGAAGAACCCTACCATTCACAGAATTAGATTTTTTAATGCTGGCTATGGGACCCAAAAGCCCCTGCTATCCAAATCTCCAGTTTTAAACAGCTTGCTTTGTTACCTTGCAAGGTTACTTGTTAAAGCCTCGTTCCTAGTAGAGTTTTAAAGGAAACCAAGAGATCTCTGGTGTCTTCCTGCAAGTACTTAATCTTAACTATTCCACTGGTTGCTAATATAACTTTGACCTCTGATAATAATGATTCTTTTACTATCTCTACATAAATACAAAGTTTCTATTAATTGTTAAAAAACAGCACCCACATGGAACACCTGCATGGCTCAGTCCATTAAGCTCAGACTTGTGATTCTGGCTCAGATCATGATCTCATGATCTCATGGCATTATGGGATCAGGCCCTACATGGAGCTCCATGCTCAGCAGGGAGTCTGCTCAAGATTCTTTCTCCCTCTACCCCTCCCTGGCTCACTCCAACACATGTACTCTCTCTCTCTCAAACAAAACAAAACAAAACAAAACAAAACAAAACAAAAAAAGGGAAAAGACATTAATAGTAAAGTACTATCAAAACATCTGAATATAAGTGGACCTGTGTAGCTCAAACCTGTACTATTGTTTAAGGGTCAACTGCCTATGTTTTTACCATATAAAATACCTGAAAAATACCAACAGGTCATAATTTTTCAAGTATTGCTGTGCTGTTATAAAATACCACCAACCATTCAGGTTGTTGATTTCTTCCTGGTTCAATTTTGGGAGTTTATAGTTTTCCAGGAATGCATCCATTTCATTTAGGTTGCTAAGCTTATTGGCATATAACTGTTGATAATAACTTCTGATGATTGTTTCTACTTCCTTGGTGTTCATTGTGATCTCTCCCTTTTCATTCATAATTTTATTAATTTGGGCCTTCTCTCTTGAATTAGTGTGGCCATTGGTTTATCGATCTTATTGATTCTTTTAAAAAACCAGCTTCTAGTTTCATTGATATGTTCTACTGTATCTCTGGTTTCTACCTCATCGATCTCAGCTCTAATCTTGATTATTTCCCTTCTTATGTGTGGAGTTGGTTTGATTTGTTGTTGATTCTCCAGTTTTTTAAGGTGTAGAGACAGCTGCTGTGTTCTGGATTTTTCAGTTTTTTTGAGGGAGGCTTGGATGGCTATGTGTTTCCCCCTTAGGACTGCCTTTCCTGTATCCCATAGGTTTTGGACCGAAGTGTCTTCATTCTCATTGGTTTCCATGAATTGTTTCAGTTTTTCTTTGATCTTGTGGTTGATCCAAACATTCTTAAGCAAGGTGGTCTTTAGCTTCCAGGTGTTTGAGTTCCTTCTGAACTTTTCCTTGTGATTGAGCTCCAGTTTCAAAGCATTGTGATCTGAGAATATGCAGGGAATAGTCCCAGTCTTTTGGTATTGGTTGAGTCCTGATTTGTGACCCAGTATGTGGTCTATTCTTGAGAAGGTTCCATGTGCACTTGAGAAGACTGAGTATTCTGTTGTTTTAGGGTGGAATGTTCTGTATATATCTATGAGGTCCATCTGGTCCAATGTGTCATTCAATGCTCTTGTTTCTTTCTTGATTTTCTGCTTTGATGATCTATTTCTGAGAGAGGGGTGTTAAGATCTCCTACTATTAATGTATTCATATCAATATGACTCTTTATCTTGATTAACAGTTTTCTTATGTAATTGGCTGCTCCCATATTGGGGGCATAGATATTTACAATTGTTAGATCATCTTGGTTGATAGTCCCTTTAAGGATTATGTAGTGTCATTCTATATCTCTGAGTACAGTCTTTAGTTTAAAATCTGATTTATCTGATACGAGAATCGCTACCCCAGCCTTCTTTTGAGGCCCATTGGCATGAAAGATGCTCCTCCATCCCTTCACTTTCAGTCTGGGTGTATCTTTAGGTTCAAAATGGGTCTCTTGTAGACAACATATGGATGGGTCCTGTTGTTTTATCTAATCGGCAACCCTGTGCCATTTTATGGGCGTATTTAGGCCATTCACATTGAGAGTGATTATTGATAGATACATTTTTATTGACATCGTGTTATCTTTGAAGTCTTTCTTTCTGTAGATTGTCTCTATTATTTCTGTTCAATGTTATTCTTAGGATTTTTCCTCTTTTATAGAACCCCCCTTAATATTGCAGTACTGGGTATTTATGCCAAAGATACAGATGTAGTGAAAAGAAGAGCCATCTGTACCCCAATGTTTATAGTAGCAATGGTCACGGTTGCCAAACTTTGGAAAGAACCAAGATGCCCTTCAACGGACGAATGGATAAGGAAGATGTGGTCCATATACACTATAGAGTATTATGCCTCCATCAGAAAGGATGACTACCCAACTTTTGTAGCAACATGGATGGGATTGGAGGAGATTATGCTGAGTGGTAAGTCAAGCAGAGAGAGTCAATTATCATATGGTTTCACTTATTTGTGGAGCATAACGAATAGCATGGTGGACATGGGGAGTTAGGAGAAGGGAGTTGGGGGAAATTGGAAGGGGAGGTGAACCATAAGAGACTATGGACTCTGAAAAACAATCTGAGGGGTTTTAAGTGGTGGGGGGGTGGGAGGTTGGGGGAACCAGGTGGTGGGTATTAGAGAGGGCACAGATTGCATGGAGCACCCGGTGTGGTACAAAAACAATGAATAACTGTTATGCTGAAAATAAATAAAAAATAAATTTAAAAAAATAAAAATAAATAAATAGAAAAAAAAAATACCACCAACCAGGGGCGCCTGGGTGGCTCAGTGAGTTAAAGCCTCTGCCTTTGGCTCAGGTCATGATCCCAGGGTCCTGGGATTGAGCCCCGCATCAGGCCCTTTGCTTGGCAAGCAGCCCACTTCCCCTGCTCTCTCTGCCTGCCTCTCTGCTTACTTGTGATCTCTGTCAAATAAATAAATACAATCTTAAAAAAAAAAACAAAACACCACCAACCAGTCAAAGACACAGAAGAGTCTATATTATACAATGCAGTTTAAGAATTGTGCTTCTGGAAGGATGGAGCAAGGGATGTGTTTTTCCCTATTCTTCAAACTAAGTACAACTAAAAACCCTGGACATGACATATAAAACAAACACAAGACTCTAAAAGGTGGAGAAAATAAAGTATATTGGCCAGGGCCTTTGGGACCTGAGAAACAAAACAGTGGGGAATTTTACTTTCTCTCATTTTTGTCTCCTGTATCACAGAGTTGGAGCTGAAGAAGCCAGCAATCTGCAAATGCCAATGGGCACAGTCAAAACCCCCCATCTCTCCAAAGCTGGCGCTCTCTAGCCAAAGGGCCAGGAAAGGGGAAGCCTGTAAAATAGAAAACTTTTAAACAATAACTGTATACTCCAGGCAAACAAAAAACACTGTGGCCTGCATCCCCCATCCACCACATCACTATAAGCCAACTGAGGAGCCTACATTTCCACCCTCACTAAGCTGTAATGAGGCACTAAGTCCCCCAGACTTCACAGAAGGGAGACTAGGAAGCAAGGACTTTCATCCTTACTGGGCTTTAATGACGGCTACCCCATCCCCAACAAGTATCAGTGGAAACAACATGAGGAACCTGGACTTGTACCTCAATGGCAGTAATGAGGTACCCTTCTCTCTCCCCTCTGGGCTGTATCAAAGGAGGCCTCTTTGAGATTCAAGGCTTGCATTACTGTCCCATGGTAATTAGCTCATTGTACCCTCTTCCAGTGTCAGTGGAGATCATGTGGGGAGCAGTACCAGTCACTCTGAGCCAGGGTGATACCAGTGGAGGCCTGCTGGACAGCCATAACTCCTACTCTTGCTCAGCAGTACCGAGGAGCACACCACCTCCATATACCTTAAGTGACAGAGTCAGGGCCCCTGCCCTTCTTTCCTACATCTAGTAGTAATGAGGCAGCATGCCCCACCCCCCCGCCCACCGCCACTTCTGCTAATGGAGCAGTGGCAAAAGGAGCCGGCTAGAGAAGAAGGTTTACCAAGATCTAGAACCTCAAAATACAGTATGCAAAATGTCTAAGTTACAAAAAAAAATTGGTCATCATACCACAAGATAAGAAAATCTCAAATTGAATGAAAAATAGACTCTCTCTATATATCCAATACTGAGATGATGGATTCGGAATGATCTGACAATGATTTTAAAATGGTTATTATAAAAAAAATACTGCAATGAGCAGTTATGAATATCCCTGAAACAAACAAGATATTACAAGAACCAAATGGAAATCTTAAGAAGTGAAAAATAACCAGAACAAACTGAACAGATGTAATCAACACCAGAATGAAGGACAGAGGAAGCAGTCAGCAAATCAGAGGATAGAAAACATAATTAACCAATCTGAATAACAGAAAACTATAATGAAAAAAAGAAATGAACAGAGTACCAGGAACCTATATGAATGTAATAAAAGATCAAACAGTTGTTTCAACAGAGTCCTGGAAGAAGAGGAACAAAGAGCAGGGATGTAAAAGTACTAGAAGAAATGGCTAAAAACTTCCCAAATTTGGCAAAAATAAATTTATATAGATCCAAGAGAAGCTGAATGAATGCCAAAGAGCATGAACACAAAGGAATCTATCAACATATAGCACAGCCAAGCATCTAAAAAACTAAAGACAAAAAAGGGTAGCAAGTGAAAAAGTGACATCTTACCTATAGGGGAAAACAATTAGGATGACATTAGTCAACCCAGTGCCTGTATCTAGAAAAAATACACTTCAGGAATGAAGGGGAAATCAAGACATTTTCAAAGGGAGGAAACTAGAATTTGTTGTCACCTGATCTATCCTTAAAGAAGAATTAAGTTCTAAACAGAAAGGAAACGATAATAGGAGACTTAGAACATCAAGAAGGAGGAAAAACAGAGTAATAAAAAATATGAATAAGTACAATACACTTTTCTTCTTAAGTGTCCTAAACTGTTTGACAGTTGAAGCAAAAATTATAAAACTGTCTAATGTCAATTTAAATGTGTATTAATAAATATGGTAAAGGCAAAGGGAGGTAGGTGTATCACTGAAACTGGTGCTGACACCATTAGACTGTAATCAGGTATGTAAATATCATGTAGTACCTAGAGCAATCATTAAAAAGGATATATAAGGAGACATACTCAAAAATACTATATAGATAAATCAAAATGAAATGTCAGCATATATTCATGTAATCCACAGAAAGGCAAGAAAAAGAGAAAAGGAGAACAGAAAATTAAGAAAATAGCAAAAAACCCTGGGGTCCCTGGGTGGCTCCGTCAGTTGAGTGCCTGCCTTCAGCTCAGGTCGTGATCCTGGGGTCCTGGGATCAAGCCCCACACTGGGCTCCCTGCTCATGTGCTCATGTGCACTTGCTCTCTCTCATAAATATATAAAAATCTTTAAAATAATTTAAGCCCTAGTAAACAATTACACTAAATATAAGTGGTCTCAATAATCATTTAAAAGAGACTGGTAGGGGCGCCTGGGTGGCTCAGTGGTTGGGCCGCTGCCTTCGGCTCAGGTCATGATCTCAGGGTCCTGGGATCGAGTCCCGCATCGGGCTCTCTGCTCTGCAGGGAGCCTGCTTCCTCCCCTCTCTCTCTCTGCCTGCGTCTCTGCCTACTTGTGATTTCTCTCTGTCAAATAAATAAATAAAATCTTTAAAAAAAAAAAATAAAAAATTAAAAAAAATAAATAAAAGAGACTGGTAGAATGGATTAAAAAACATTGCCAACTGTATGCTGTCTCTAAGAAATTTACTTCAAATATAATGATACAGGTTGAAAATAAAAGGATAGAAAAAAAAATCTGTCATGCAAATAAAAGAAAATAGTGGGTATATTAATATCAAACAAAACAGACATCAGAGCAAAGGAAATTACAAGACAGAAAGGGACTTTAAGGATTAATCTGCCAAGAAAACAAAGCAATCCTAAATGTGTATGCACCAAACAAGAGAGTGGCAAAATACAAAGTAAAACTTAAAGGAAAAAGAGAAGGATATAGTTGGGGACTTCAACTTTCCTCTTTCAAGAATCAACAGAACTAGGGGCGCCTGGGTGGCTCAGTGGGTTAAAGCCTCTGTCTTCGGCTCAGGTCATGATCCCAGGGTCCTGGGTTCGAGCCCTGCATTGGGCTCTCTGCTCAGCAGGGAGCCTGCTTCCTCCTCTCTCTGCCTGCCTCTCTGCCTAGTTGTGATCTCTGTCAAATAAATAAATTAAATATTAAAAAAAAAAATCTCAGAAGAATCAACAAAACTAGACAGGAAATTTACAGGGAGATAGAAAATTTACAAGGATATATCAACCCACAATCCACATTTATAAAACATTTTACCTACCAGCACAGAATATGTATTTTTATCAAGTGCCCATGGAGCACAGACCTGGATAAATCATATATCCTGGGCCATAAAAATAGACTCGACAAATGTAAAAGAATTGAAATTATACAGAATGTCTTCTCTGATCACAACAGAATCAAACTGGAAATCAGTAACGAAAAGATAACAGGAAAATCTCCAAACATTTGGGAAATACACTACTTCTAAATAATCCATGGGTCAAAGAGGAAATCTCAAAGAAAGAAAAAAATCATTGAACTGAATGAGACTGCAAATACAACACATCAAAATTTGTGGGACACAGTTTAATCTGAGCTAAGAGGAAAACTGACAAATAAATGCATAGAACTGAGAAAAGTTAAGGTCTCAAATCCACACTCTAAACTTTCACTTCAAGAACCTAGAGAAAGAACAGAATAAACCTAAATCATGTAGAAGGAAGGAAATAATAAAGAGCAGAAGTTAATGAAAATGAAAACAATGGAGTGCCTGGGTGGTTCAGTGGGTTAAAGCCTCTGCTTTCGGCTCAGGTCATGATCCCAGAGTCCCGGAATTGAGCCCCATGTCGGGCTCTCTGCTCAGCAGGGAGCCTGCTTCCTCCTCTCTCTCTGCCTGCCTCTCTGCCTACTTGTGATCTCCGTCTGTCAAATAAATAAAATCTTTAAAAAAAAAATCATAAAAAAAAAAGAAAATGAAAACAAGTACAAGTCAATAAAATGAGCTGGTTCTTTGAAAAGATTTTAACAGACAAACCTCTAGGAAGAGTAATAAAAAAATAAATCACATTATCATTATAAGGAATGAAACAGGATATATTACCATAGACTCTGCAGACATCAAAAGGATAATAGCACAACAAACAACTCCATATATAGAAATCTAACAACTTATTCATGAGTTTATTATTATCTAAATATCAAAACCACAGTACACAAAATTAATGAAAAATATCCTCATAAAATGAACATAAAAATCCTTGACAAAATAATAGCAAATGTAATTAAGCAATATATAAAAATAATTATACACATTAAATAAGTGGAGTTTACTCCAGAGCTGCAAGACTGGTTCAGCATTTGGAGAAAAATGAGATCCCATCAATTGATCCAGAAAGAGCATTTGACAAATTCAACACCCATTCATGATAAGAACTCTCTAAAATAAAGAAACGAGAGCTTCAACTTAATAATCAGCATCTACAAAATACTATAATTAATGATGAAAGACTAAATATTTTCCCCTAAGACTGTGAGGAAGGCAGGGTATCTGCTCTTACCACTCTTACTATACTGCTGAAGTTCTACCCAGTGCAATAAAGCACTTTCATAAGTTATGAAAGAAAATAAAATTGACAAAATAAAATGACATAATTGTGAAAAAGAAAATCCCAAGGGATCTACAAAGAAACTTAGAACTAATAAATTCAGGAAAGTCACAGGATACAAGATAAACATGCAGAAAATCAATTTCTATCTCTATATACTTGGCAGTGAACACTCGGACAATGAAAAGTACACCATTAACAATCGCTTAAGAAACAGACCTGTACCCCTTGCGCTAATAATACATTATATGTTAATAAAAAATAAAACATAAATAAAAAAACCCAGTCACTTAAGAAAAATTTAGGGGCAAACCAAACAAAGCTTGTACAAGACTTGTATGCTGAGAACTACAAAATACTGATGAAAAAAAAAAAATCAAACACCTAAATAAATGGAGAGACATATTGTGTTCATGGACTGGAAAATTCAACCTAGTATCGATGTCCATTTCCCTAAAATTAACATAGAGAGGCTTAATGCGATTCCTATCAAGGTCCCAGGAAGATTTATAATTTTGGATGAGATTATTATTTTTTTAAAGATTTTATTTATTTATTTAACAGAGAGAAATCACAAGTAGGCAGAGAGGCAGGTAGAGAGAGAAAGGGGAAGAAGGCTCCCTGCCGAGCAGAGAGCCCGATGCAGGGCTTGATCCCAGGACCTGAAGGCAGATGCTTAACCCACTGAGCCACCCAGGCGCTCCTAGACGAGATTATTTTAAAATTTATACTAGAAAGCAAAGAAACAAAAATAGCTAAATTAAAAAATAACAAAATGGGAGAAATACATCTACCTGATTTTAAGACTTATTACACAGCTACAGTAATCAGTATCATGTGTTATGGGTGGAGTAGCAGACACACAGATCAATGGAACAGAACAAAGAGCCCAGAATTAGAGTCACACAAATATGCCCAACTGATTTTTAGTAAAGGGGCAAAAGCAATGAAGTAAAGGATATAGCCTTTTCAACAACTGGTACTAGAACAACTATACATCCAAAAGAAAAAATTTAACCTCAAACTAAATCTCTCATTTATATATGACTTATATAAAAATTAACTCAAAATGGATCATGAACTTAAAAGTAAAACATAAAATTACTACAATTTACAGTGACAACACCAGATACTGGTGAGTAGGTGGAAAAACTGGATCACTTCAGATATTCCTAGTAGTAATTCCTATTCCAGCAAACAGTTGGGCAGTGTCTTAATTAAACATACAACCACCATAAGACCCAGTAACTGTATTCCTTGGCATTTATCACAGAGAAATGAAAACCCATGGTCACACAAAATTCTGTAGTTGAATGTATATGGAAACTTTCTTTGTAACAGTCAAAAACTGGAAACAACCCCAATGTTCCTCAGTAGGTGAATGGTTAAACTGGTACACAAGTACCATGGAGTTACTTCTCAGCAATAAAAAGGAATGAGTTACTGATGCACAAACATTGCACAAATCTCTAGAGAATTATGCTGAGTGAAAAAAAGCTGATTCCAAAAGGTTATACACTATATAATTTATATTAACATACATGAAATGACAAAATTAAAGAAGTGGAGAATATTAGTGATTGCGAGGGGTTAAGGAAGGGATAGATATAGGTAGGAGGGAAGGGAGTATTGCTGTAAAAAGGCAAAATGAAAGACTTCTATAATGGACACATTCTATATCTTGACTGTATCATCAACATCTGGGTTGTGATACTGTGTGATGTTTTGTAGTATGTTACCATTGTGAAAAACCAAGTAAAGGGCACAAGGTGTGTCTGCATTTTCCCCTACAACTGGATGGAATCTATAACAATCTCAAAAAGTTTAATATTAAAAAAAATGAAGTTGTTCAGCTGTCTAATACCTGCCAAAGAGTAAGATTCAGTGGGCAGTGTACAAAGTTTTAGCAAATGCTCAGAACTAGAGCTCTTTTGGCTTCTCACTCAGAAAACAGCCTGAAAAGATCCAAGAACTGGTAAGATAACTTTTGTGAAAATAGGTGTTAAATGAAACACTGTTTTGTGGGAACTTAAAAATATATATAAGGGCGATTACTCTAGATACAAATGTAGTGATCTGAAGGGGCACCTGCACCCCAATGTTTACAGCAGCAATGTCCACAATAGCTCAACTATGGAAACAACCTAGATGTCCATCGACAGATGAGTGGAAAAAGATGTTATATATATATAATGGAATACTATGCAGACATCAAAAGAAATGAAATACTGCCATTTGCAATGACATGTGTGGAACTAGAGGGTATTATGCTAAGCAAAATAAGTCAATTAGAGTAAGGTAATTATCATATGATCTCACTGGAATTTAAGAAACAAGGCAAAGGATCAGAGGGGAAGAGAGGAAAAAAATAACAAGACCAGAGATGGAGACAAACCATAGGAGACTATTAATCATAGGAAACAAACAGGGTTGCTAGGGGTAAAGGGGTGGAGGGATGGGATAACTGGGCCACGGACATTGGGGAGGGTATGTGTTGTAATGAGCACTGGATATTATGTAAGACTGATGAATCACAGTCCTGTACCCCTGAAATAAATAATACATTATATGTTAATTAGCTTAATTTAAATAAAAATAAAATAAATACAAGGGCAATAAAACATGCATTACAGAATAGGCCTCTAAGTGAAATGACAGAAGTTCATCCATTAAGATCATGAACCTTTAGAATTGTTGAATTGTATAGCACATTCACTCTACTTCAGGACACCAGTGTTTCTACACCTCACACCAAAAACAAAAACGGATCTGATTTTCTTACTTATAGGAACCTTAGAAATTTGCATATTCACTGACTGTGATGTCAAAATCCCATTCTTTTCCCTATTCCTATCCTTTTATTTCTTCAGGTTAAAAATCATATATAATCACTTTTTAACTGGACTTCAGAAAGGTGGAAGGTATGAAATCTTTAAATGTTAAGTTTCAGAGACTGGTAAAACTGTGTCAACTCTACCCCACTCGCCCCTTGGTATACAATTCATGGTGACAAATGATGGTTGTTATTGGGAAGTCTTTGACAACACATAGATGAGGAGTGCCCTAAATGTTCTTGGTATGAATTTTATTTAAAAATTATTTACGGGGGGGTGCCTGGGTGGCTCAGTGGGTAAAGCCTCTGCCTTCAGCTCAGGTCATGATCTCAGGGTCCTGGGATCGAGCCCCACATTGGGCTCTCTGCTCGGCAGGGAGCCTGCTTCCCTCTCTTTCTCTCTGCCTGCCTCTCTGCCTACTTGTGATCTCTCTGTCAAATAAATAAATAAAATCTTTAAAAAAAAAAAAATTATTTACGGGGTGGGGGGCGCCTGGGTGGCTCAGTCAGTTGAGTGTTGGGATTTTTGGTTTTGGCTCAGGTTGTGATCTCGGGGTCATGATACCGAGCCCTATATCTGGCTCCATGCCGAGCATGGAGTCTGCTTCAGATTCTCTCTCTCTGCCTCTACCCCTGCTTGCATGCATACTCTCCCTCTCTCTCAAATAAATGGATAAATAAAATCTCTAAAAAAATAAAAATTATTTTCTTGGTATTATTTTTAATATATGGTCATTAACAGTATATATCTCTTCCTTTAAAGTTTATCATGAGTAATCTATTTCTTTAAAATTGGAAAATAAAAGAGAAATAGTTCTATTCAATACCCCTATGTTAACATTGTGATTTTCTTTTCTCTAGTCATTCAATTATACATATGTATTTTTTCAATTATCTTCCCAGACCTATAACTGAGCTAAGAGCTAACAGTTTTCTCAAGCGTGCCGAGGTCTCCAAAACTCTTCTCTGCAGTTGACAATATCAAGATTATGGTATACTTAATTATAGGTCCTTGTCCCTAGAAAATACTGGAGATGACTGAGGGAATGATTTTCATTTTTAGTTGCTAGTTTGGGGTCTTCCAAGTCTCGAGGCATTCTATTTTAGTTATTTAATACTAAACTGTGCTGACAAAGTCCAACAGCCACACAAACCACCTGATGGTGAAAACAGATAGAAACAATATGGCTTCTTTGATTCAGTCCTAGTTTTCAGTTATTACAGCAAATGTTTGTTACTGTGGAAGCAAATATCCTATCAGAGGTTACCTTATGGTTTTATCTGTGAAACCTGCAGAGGGAAGGAAAGGATAAGAAAGTTTCTAGAATCTCTGGCTTAGGTCTTGAGAACGATGATAACAATGCTAAGTTATTTTTCTGTCAAACAAAATATATAATAAAACTAGGGAACTTAGGAGTAAAGAGAAATTGGGGCACCTGGGTGGCTCAGTGGGTTAAGCCTCTGCCTTTAGCTCAGGTCATGATCCCAAGGTCCTGGGATCGAGCCCTGCATTGGGCTCTGCTCGGCAGGGAGCCTGCTTCCTCCTCTCTCTCTGCCTGCCTCTCTGCCTACTTGTGATCTCTGTCAAATAAATAAAATCTTAAAAAAAAAAAAAGAGTAAAGAGAAATCTTATCAGCCATCAATTCAAACCTTTTCTGATGCATGAGTTTCCTTTTGTTCGGAAAATTAGCTGTCCAACCTTTGCTTGAATGTCTCCAATGACTGATTTCTTACCTGAAAAACGAGGGGATTACAATATGACTGCTGAGGCCTCTTCAAGCTCTAAGTCTATTTGATGAAATCTAAACTTCTGAGGGCTAAATTGTTTTCAATAAGTGAAATTAGTTTCCTCAATCTATTCTGAGGTTACAATTCCTTAGCATATGTGTTATATGTATTAATAAGTACTTAACATCCCAATCTTTCCAGGTAGTATGTTCAGGTAAACACACAAGGACAAACAATTCCCACAAATTTCTAAAAACAAAACAAAACAACCAAAGGACTAGGATGTGACAGGGGAGACGTCCTCTATTTCTTTTTTGGATCATATGCAGATCTGTACCATGTCTGGAGCAAAATTTCTAATTCTGTTCAAACTTAGTTTACAATAAGTGATTCTTCTGATGTACTGGACCATTATCAGAACTACTGACCCTAGTCTCTGCCTGACTGGTACTGAAAATTGGTAGTCTTGTGATTCAGGCAAGGATCATGAATGAATGATAAAACTACTGGGTGAAAGGTAGTTGGGGAACAGGATATATCCATGGTCACAAAGTATGTCCATAGGTTACTTTAAACCAAAGGAAAACAGTTCCTTTACATTGGAAAGATCTGGCAGTCCCCACAATGACCAATAAAGACACAGTACTGACTATGTAGTATTCTTGCCAAAACTGATCAGATTCTGATCCTGAGGGAATAACTAGAAAAATCCACAATGTAGGACAATTTGTAAGAGAACTATACTAGTCTTTTTAAAAAGTTAAAGTCATAAAAGGCGTAGAAGGCTGTTCTAGATTAAGTGACTAAAGAGTCATGACAACCAAACACTGTGCGAACTTTGGACCTTGAATCAAAAAAAAAATTTCTGAGTTAAAAATAAGACATTTTTGGGATAACTGGAGAAATCTGAAAGTTACCTTATTAGGTGTGATCATCTTATTGCAGCTATGTAATAGACTGGTCTTAAGGAGATACATGCTGAAGAAATTAGGGCTAAAGGTTATGTCTGAAACTTACTTGCAAACCCGTCACCAAAAAAAAAGTGTATCTATTTACATATGTATGGAGATATGAGAGCGGCAAAGAGGAAGTAAATAAAGATGTTAACGACACAAAAGAAATATAAGAAAATTTTGTGAGCCATATTTTTTTGTTTTGGCGCTATCATTGTCTTTGCTAGTTCAGATGTGTAAATTGATCTGAACTTGTCCGATCAATACAAAAATGGGGCTCTGCCACATATCCCTTTGGTTTAGAGTTGCAGCAGGTTTAATAAGTTATGTCTGATTAACTGGCAACCCCAACTCAGCTAACTACTAAACAGGCAAAAAATACTTTTGAAAGATTATTGCTTTGGGGTTTAAAGCATAGATTCCAGGCCTGAAAGGTGAGCCTATGAGCACTAGACTAGATGGGGGCAAGATTACTTGGGTTTTAACCCCAAGTCTGATATGAAAGGGGTTTGTAAGATCCAAATCAAATTATTTATTCAAATAATTTTAATACGTTTCTTTGCCTACTGTCACACCTTAGAGACGACAGAGGGAAGGTCATTTTTTCTTTCATATTTAAGTTTCAGCTACAAAATAAGGGAGTTAAGTCATCTTCAAAGTCTCTGAAATTGTTATCTTTTAATTCACTTACATTATAAAACAAATAGTGAACAAACAGGTACCTAAATGCCCCATAACGAAGAGAGAACTGTAACTGGCATAAGAAATAATGACAAATAATTACAGAAATGTATCAAGAATAATCAAAAGGTTCTCCAAAGCTGAGCCCCTAAGGTCCCTTTTAATTCTAAGATTTTTTTTCTATGAAAATAGATGAGATGCAGAAATAAACTTATTTAGCTTTTACAGCAGATTACATTTTTTTGCTTTAATTTTTAAAAACTTTCGTAATGCACAAAGGGAAACGTCTAAATAGTGAGTCCTCAAAAATCAGCGAATCAGGTAAGGGGTGCGGGATCATGGTATTCTGTCTAGAGAAGAGTTTTCAGTTAAAGGAGGGTCTCCTGTCTGTCAGCTCAAGGTCACTGCGTGGATGCTTTAAATTTAACTCAGTGCTCCAAAACAAGACCCCGACTCCCGAAATCCGGATTGAGGGTGGCTCAGAGCTTCAAATTCCGACCCTCGCCCCGGGGATACGGTCCCCGGGCAGCGCCCAAACCCGTTCTGGGGACGCCCTGCCAGTCTTTTCACCCCCCCAACCCCCAAGTCCCACGTACACGCGGCGGCCTCCTCCAGAGATCCCGCCACCTTCCCGAGCGTAGCCTGGTGGCCTCCGCCTGGGAACCCGAGATTCTAAGCGCAGAGAAAAGAGACCATACTTGAGCACAGGTTCTCGCATCCGACACCAGTGCGAGGTTGGGGGGCTGCGCTGCCAGTCGATTCTAGGGGCGGAGGGTCTGGGTCAGGGAGGGCGCCGCAGTCGCTGGATGGGAGAGAACACGTGGGAGAGGCGATGTCAAATAGCCCTTTAGACTTTAAGACGCGGATTCGTTACAAAGCAGGGAACTCTGGAGGAAAAGCCGCTATCTCCAGTGAATTCTAAAATTCTCTAAGGATTAAGTTTTGTAATTGTATACTTACTCAGTGCCTTCTATGCCTGACTTCCTCACCGAAAACTACCCGAATCTGTCGAGAGTTTTTGTAAAACGAATTTACTTAATCCCAGGTCCTTAACGGTCTCCAGGAGCTGCACTGTAAACAGTCCCTAGTCGACCGGAGTGGTATTGTCAGTTAAGCCGGGACCTGTGCGCGTCTCCGATGAGACCCTCCAGTTTTACGCAGTGTTTAAGTCTGGTGGGGCAATGTACTGCTTTAAAACAATAAAATCAAATCTGCACCTTTTAAATCTTTTACGTTGGGAGTTTGTTTCCACCCGGAGAGGGATGGAGGTACACCAGAGGGCGGTCAGCTTTTTGGTTGGGTGTTTTGGATGATTTTTCTTGGCGCGCATGCGTGTTGTGTCTCAAGGGCCGACTTAAAGAGAAGCGGGGGTTGACTCGCGGGCAACTGAAGCTGTTGTCAGATTACACCTGTGACTGCCGGGTTGTGAAGCATTCGGGAGACGCAGAGGGGTGAATTTAGGTGTCCGATGTTTGCATCTGGAGGGGTGTGTAAGACTCTTTGGCTGAAGAAAGCTTTGAGCTTCTTAAGCTTATAATTATTAGTAACTATTTTAAATAACTTTTAGTTATTAATAAATTCTCAAAAGTCATTAAGCCATTAAGCTTTTTTTTTATTTTTTTAAAGCATTTCAGTTTTACGTGCTTGACTCCCGCTTCTCAACAGATGTTAACCTCGCCTCCACATCTGTTTGGTTTTGCACTGCCAGCTCTTGGCTTTGGAAGTGCTCTCTGTTGTTGAGTTATCGGGGCTCATGCGGCCATTCTCTTGTCCTCCGCGCTCTCAGATTCACGGACGTGTGCATTAATGGACTGAGTGGGATTAATGGGTAAATATGATGTTCTAGTTGTCTCTTATCCTGGATTAAATACCAAACTGAAATTTCTAGCTTTGCGGATAGTGTTTAGACGTTTTATTTAAAGGTTGATGACTGAACGTTTTAAAATCACTTGAAATTCTTTTTTTTTTTTTTTTTTTTTTTTTTTATCATACTCCTCCCTCGTTCCTTCTCCCCCAAGTCCTCAAAGCGGTGAAAATTTTGTTCTGAAGTTTTTATGGACCCAGAAGAAATTCTTCTTTTCAGAACTGTGGGACTAATTTTGTTCCCAATAATATGAAAGGCTCTAAGTTTAGCCCGGAAAAGAAAAAAAGGGTTAAAATACCAGCGAGGAGACTTCGTGAGGTAGTTTCTCCAAATCAGGGAGATAATTTGGCTTTGCTGAAAGAGGAGTTGCCCTGTGTTCCTCCAGCGTTGTCTGCAAATAAACGTCTTCCTGTTAGAACCGAGGCTAGCTTGAATGGAACGTTACGTGGTATGTGACTCCGAATAGCTTTCACTTTTGTAAATCTTCAGTCTTTATTTTCATTTCTTTTTTGCGTTTCAAATTTTAGGGGATTTTTAATGTTTAAATTCTCAAATATAAGATACATCTAGTTTTAATTGGTGTTTGAAAGCTGACCCTTCCTCTGGGAAAATGGCTAGTACAATCGGTCTAATTGAAACATATCCAATAGGTGGAATGAATGAAACACTTCTGTGCTTATTCTTTGTGTGGTTTTTGCACATTGTTCTTGTTCACATCTATGGTGGACGCACTTAACTATGTGATGTGTGTGTTTACTGTTCATCAGTAGAGGTTTTTACCAAATGCTCTACCTTCTGTTTGGTTGGTGTTACTCAGTTTGGCATAGTAGAAAAGCATAACTTCTGCCTTTTGATGGCTTCCATGTTCCAACTCACTTAACCTGTCTCTCCAGTGAAAATGAAGAAAACATATGCTTTGCCCATTTCATTGATGACCATAGGATCAAATTAATGAATATATGTGCAAAAACAAAAAAATGCATTTATAGTGCTGCTTTTGGGGGAGGTGTGGCATAATAAAGGCCTGCTTTTATATCATGTACATATTTTATTCCTGGCAAATTCTACCCATAGTATGTCCAAATCCAACATTGTAATGCTATATTTTAAAACATTTATCTCACTTGACTGTCAGTACTGATCCTTATTTTCCAAAATATCAGCTGTAAAACCTTCATCAGGATATATTTTAATTACAGTTTAAGTTCTTTGCATGAAAAATGACTTCCAATTTAGGTTTAGCATTAATATTGAGTTTATAGTTCTTGAGTCAAGCCTATACAGTTTCCAAAATTATGGTTCTGGTTTTAAAGTCACTAAAATTTATTCCTTTGTTTTGTTAGGTTCAGCAGACTTGACTAGAACTTATCAGCAGCCTCCATTAGCAAATTCTATGGGGCCAGAAAGGGTAAGCAAAAGAATTCTAAATTATGTTCACGTTAAGGTTTTCAGTATTGTTGAGTAATGTATTCCTAAATTATGTTTGATGAGTAATGGGCCTTGTTTTTGCTTTAATTTCACTTACCAAGAGAAATGTTTTATATCCAATTGTGACTTGAATAGTATTTGAGACATTACACAAAGATTCTTCCATAAAATAAAAAATACTCATTACTAAGATGTTGAACACTGAGAGAAATATTGGAACTGAAAATAATCTCTGCTGTTACCTAAGAAATGGGGTTCTAGACTGCAGACTTAATATACTGTTAGGTAAAGGTAAATAACTAGTAACAACATCATTTTTAAAAAGTGAGGTATGATTATATGTTATCCAAACGATTGTAAGGTCTTTTGTGGGGTTTTTTTTTTGAGGATTATTTAAGAAATAACATGAAATTCTCATTTGACCTTTATAGTGCTGAAAATATTTGATGATCAATACATTTTGTTCATGCAATCTAATTAGATTTTGACCACTATCACTATAGATTGTCAATTTAACAAGTCTTTAAAGAACAGAGTTTCATAATGTAATATCTTGAAAATTGAAGCTGGTAAATTAAGAATGAAATTTAAACTGTCTACTTAACAACTTTGCAAAAGATTCACAATAAAAATGTATGATTATGTGCTGTACTTGGTCCCTCTGTAAATGCTTAGCCTTTGGGTTGGTGTTTTTGTTTCTTTTTTGAGTATGCCTTATTTAATGATTAATGATATCTGAATTCCATTCTCTAAATAAATTCTCAAGTGGATATGCTATTATATAAATTACCTCTGGAAAGACTGTATCAATATATGTTCTTCAGCAAGATCATGAATAGAATTAGTGGTATTATTTTCTCTTAGCTTTACCAATACAAGACATCAGAATTAGACCAAAAAAAAAAAAAAAAGAAAAAGAAAAGAAAAAACCAACAAACCCAAAAAACAAAACCATTTTGGTAGGTAAAGAAAGCATCTCATTATTTTAATAAAATAAAATTATTATTATTATTATCATTATTATTCTTTATTATTACCGAGGGGGAAATTTTTTTCCATGTATATAGCCATCTTTATTCTTTTGTGACTTACATATTTCTGTGCTCTACTTTTTCTTATTCATTTGCAGGAGGTCTTTGTATTAACATCCCAAATGCATTCTATTATATTGTTAGCCTCATTGGCTATATTTAGAAAGTTAACAGTTGTTTGTCAGGAGATAGCCTGATCACCTTCCTTTTATGATTTTCTCTTTACCCTTTTCTAATTTAGCAGGGAAAAAAATTGATGTGTCTAAGGAACAGGAAGAGCATTGTTGAATGAACCTAGTACTTAAAACGTCAAGATGTCTTAGTACTGAATAGAATCTTAGAAATGAAGTCTAGGGTTACAGAAAGCTGTTTGCCTGTGGAGAACCCTTCTGAGACTACATTTTGAGCTCAGGGATAAAGAACACAGTGGTTAATTTGTGATGTGCCTTGTGTTGGCCATCCTCATGCACTCCATTTGACTCAAAATGAATCAGATTTTCACATTAAACTGTAGCAACTTAATTGTTACATGACTCCCTCTGCTGAAATTGGCAAATTGAGATCTGAGTCTGAATTTTAGGACCACAGTGCTTGCTTGTTTATTTACTCATTCAACAAATCCTTGAGTACCTTCGAGGTACCCAAGCATTGTGGTGGTTCTGGGAATCGAGGGTAAAAAAACATGATCCTGCCCTCCTGTCTCTTAGCTAGTAAATGGTACTTGGTAAGTAATAAATCATAAAGGTTTTTCTAGCCTTTCATTTTTCCTTTCATATCCTGAAGGATTTTTCTAAGGATGTTGCAGTGCAAAGGTTGCCTTTGGAGAAATTGGACGAGAGCAACAAACAAAAAGGTAAAAAGGTAGACTTTTTTTAAAATTTTTTTTTTACTGCCGTGAAATATACACAATGAAATTTACCATTCTAAGTGTATAGTTCTGTAGCAGTAGGTATATTCCCCTTATGCAGTTATCACCACCATCCGTTTCCAGACTTTTTTCATCTTCTTCAGTCAAAACTCTGTACTCATTAAATACTAACTCTCCATTTTCCCCCAAGTCTATCTAGTTTTATTATTGTCTTATTTCACTTAGCATGCCTTTGTGGTTCATTTACGTTTTATGTGTCAGGATTTTCTTTGTAAGGATAGGATTTTATATTCTTACGTTTTAAGACATTCACTGATTTTTTTTTTAGAGACCTTAATTAAAAAGACTTATTATTTTTTCTGATTATTTTGATTGTTTCATCTTAATAAGCTATTAATGGAATCTTTGAAAACCAGAAAAACGTTTATAGTCATAAAGGTAATTTTATTACTACTGACCTGTTGTATAAGTTTGGTGTTAAGTATTTATTTAAAAAAATTCATAAACTCTGAATTCAAGTTTTGAGTAGTCTTTTGTAAGATAATAAGTTAAAAATATGCTTTGAGGAAATATTTAGTGATTTTTTTCTTTTTTTTCTTTTAAAGATTTTATTTATTTGACAGACAGAGATCACGAGTAGGCAGAGGGGGGTGGGGAGCAGGCTCCCCGCTGAGCAGAGAGCCTGATACGGGGCTGAATCCCAAGACCCTGGGATCATGACCTGAGCCAAAGGCAGAGGCTTTAACCCACTGAGTCACCCAGGTGCCCCTTAGTGACTTTTTCTATGTAGCTTTATTTTTATCTAAGCAGTTTTCTCTTTCAAGTTTGAGCAGAATGTCTTCACAATTTATCCCCAGGTATTTTTGATACATTTTTCCCCTATTGTCTAGGATTATTACTATTATTATATGTTCATTTAATTTGTTACTTGCACTTTTTTTTATAAGAGGGGGAGAAGGGAAAGGGAGAGAGGGAGAGTGAGAACCTCAGTCAGGCTCTGTGCCCAGGGCAGAACCTGTCACGGGGCTCAGTCTTACAATGTTGAGATCATAATCTGAGCCAAAATCAAGAATTGGTTGCTTAACAGGGCACCTGGGTGGCTCAGTGGGTTAAAGCCTCTGCCTTTGGCTCAGGTCATGATCCCAGAGTCCTGGGATCAAGCCCCACATTGATTGGGCTCAGAGCAGAGAGCCTGCTTCCTCTTTTCTCTCTCTGCCTGCCTCTCTGCCTACTTGTGATCTCTGTCTGTCAAATAAATAAATAAAAATCTTAAAAAGAAAAAAAAAGAATTAGATGCTTAACTTACTGAGCCACCCAGGTGCCCCACTTCCTTGTATTTTCTTAAAATTGAGAAATCTTATTGCTGAATTCCTAACCATTCTCTTATTAGTTTAAAATCTGTTTGGGATAGCTTACTGAAATTTAACAAATTTTTAGGAATCTGAAGTGTGTTTCATGTTTTAATTTTGCAGCAAATGACATCTTTATTTCTCGGTACACCATGGGACAGAAAGATGCTCTAAGAGCAGCTTTAAAGCAAAAGTAAGTTTCATTTACAGAAAATAAGTGGGCCATTTCTTATGTTTTTATGTGGTTCTCTAAAATCAGCTTCAATTACATTTTGGACATAGGAAAAACGTTCTTTTCTATGAATGAAATATATATAAAACATTTTTCATAGTGATTGATATATAAGATACTCAATAGCTGTGAACAATTATTATAGAAGAGGTACTGTTCTCAGGATTTTATATGCATTAACTCATTTAATACTCATAAAATCCAATGAAGTAGATTCTATCACATCCCAATTTTACAGAATCCCCATTTTATAGATGAGGAAACTGAGGCACACAGAGATTGATTTTTTCCCAAGGCCATTTAGCAAGTATTCACTGGGCTGGGATTCAGACCTAGGCACTCTGCCTTCATAGAGTTTACTCTCTTAATCACTTCACTATACTACTTGTAGCAATGGTCAAGTACATAATACTTCCTATTTACTGTCCAATGACATTTAGATTTTTCCTGGCCAAGATTTAAGAAAGGGATAAGGTTAGCGTCTGGATGGAGTGAAAGGAGACCATGGCTTTAACTCCATCAAAGTGGTCCTTCCCAAGTTCATCTTAAATACCAGTGAAATACAAAACCGACTCTAAGAACAGCACCATGCTAAGCATGCATCTCCACTATTCTGGAGGCAGTTTTTATTATTTTTATCATTAGCAGATATGTGATGAGATACATATTCTTAGGCTAAATGTATTCTACTCCTGACCTAGAACAGCCTGGAAGGCCCCTTAGAAAATAAGTAAAATTTTTACTTGATCTTGAACTCTCATTTTATTCAAAAAGGAAATTTTTATGTTACTTCAAAATGGAAAATCATTTTTTAAATACTACAATTAAAATGATTACAATTAAATGACTACAATTAAAATAACAAAATTATTATTTTTCCACCTACGGCTATCTGTGGCAAATATATTACACTCTGGGAAACATTGGACTAACAAAAATTAAAAATGTCTCTAAATCACAAGAGTGTGGTCTGAATCAGCCAGAGTTTAAGAGCTGGTTGTTTCGCCTCATCATATTTTTCCTCTTTACCTTTGTTCAGCCTACAATTCCCAATATGCGATGTGGTTCAGAGAGGAATTTGGATGATAAATTGTATTCTTGGGCTTATAAATATATAAGAGAAAGCAAAATTAAGGGCATGAGGAGTGGTGCAGTCTTTCAAGTTTTACAGTTGACCCCAAAATTGCAGATTACATCTGACTCATTTGGACCAAAAGCGAGTATCACTTCTAATGCAGCTGACCTGCAGTAAGGACCTTAACAACTTGCCTTCAAGTCAGAACTCTCCTAATGGAAATCTCTGAGACCTCTCAGAACTCTCAGATCAGGGAAGGAGAAGTTGTTTATGAAATGGATGGTGAGAGGTAACAAATGGATGGTGAGAGGTAACAGTGAACACTAATCCCTCTTAGACAGTAGATCTCTCCCCATTTCAGGATGAAAGAACAGAATTCAAAACAGAGTAGGAAGGGTCTTGAGAAGGCGGTTGCAATGTAGAGAATAATTGAATCAGAAACATAAAAATGACTCTCATGTTTGGTTAAAAGACAGTCTGTGTCTCAAGAGATAGATTTTGCTGTAGTCAATGTCACTCGAATTTATTGGTTTTATTTTTTAATTTTTAATTTTTTATTATTTTTAATTTTTTTATTGTGTTATGTTAGTCACCATACAATAATACATCATTAGTTTTTGATGTAGTGTTCCAAGATTCATTGTTTATATATAACACCCAGTGCTCCATGCAATATGTGCCCTCCTCAATACCCACCACCAGGCTCCTCCATCGCCCCATCCCTTCTCCCCTTTATAAGTCTCAGTTTGTTTCTCAGAGTCCACAGTCTCTCATGGTTCATCTCCCCCTCCGATTTCCCCCCTTCCCTTTTTCTTTCCTTCTCCTAATGTCCTCCATGTTATTCCTTATGTTCCACAAGTAAGTGAAACCATATGATAATTGATTTTCTCTGTTTGACTTACTTATTAGTTTTAGAAAATGGTAGATGGAATTTGGCAAAGTGATTCTAAAATTTACTTGGAAGGACATACAGTTGAGAATAAATATATATAATATTAAGAATACAGACATATAGAGGGGTGCCTGGGTGGCTCAGTGGGTTAAAGCCTCATGATCCCAGAGTCCTGGGATTGAGCCCCGAATTAGGCTTTCTGCTCAGCAGGGAGCCTGCTTCCTCCTCTCTCTCTGCCTGCCTCTCTGCCTACTTGTGATCTCTGTCTGTCAAATAGATAAATAAAATCCTAAAAAATAAAAAAGAATACAGACATATAGAATACACATACTTGAGAACAGCTAATTTGGGGGGAAAAACTGGAATGATGGAGAATTTGTCCTATTTGATATAATTGCTCTAAATCTATACTAATAAAAAGTATAGACCAGAGACTGAGTAAAGATTCTGGCCAGAGTGTCTAAAACAGGGTAGAATGTCCTTACATATGGATGGAGAGGATGCAAGGGGCTAAGTTATACTTCTTCTTTTTTTTTTTTTTTTAGATTCTATCCATTCATTAGACAGAGATCACAAGTAGGCAGACAGAGAGAGTGGAGGAAGCAGGCTCCCTGCTGAGCAGAGAGCCCGATATGGGGCTCGATCCCAGGACCCTGAAATCATGACCCAAGCTGAAGGCAGAGGCCCAACCCACTGAGCCACCCAGGCACCCCTAAGTTATATTTCTTTAAAGGAGAGAAAGGGCAAATCATCTTAAAATGTTAAGGTATGATATATATTTCTTAAAAGGCTCACTTAGATAGCAATATCAAAAGATGAATTGGAAGAGGACCGGACTGCAGTCCAGGAAACCAACTGGCTACAAATTTGGAGGTGATCTCTTTGAGATGGATTTAGTTGGTCCTTAGTACATTGGAGGGTGGTGGAATGAGGGTGGGAATCATGCTGGTTTGGAGAGGAGTAGACAGGTTTGGAGGATAGAGATAGAATTGACAGGAATTGATGATTTGATCTGAGAGTGAAGAAGGATCTAAGGATGAATCCCAGATTTTTGTCTTGTATAAATGCATGGTCACTCGTAGTATTCACTGAGAAAGGAAATCCTTGGGAAAGAATTCTTGGGGGAATAAATTTCATTTTGGACATATGCAGGGGTTTGAGAGATCTGTGAGATATCCAGGTTAAAAATGTCCAGTAGGGGGCGCCTGGGTGGCTCAGCACGTTGAAGCCTCTGTCTTTGGCTCAGGTCATGGTCCGGGGTGCTGGGATCGAGCCCTACATGGGGCTCTTTGCGCATCAGGGAGCCTGCTTCCCCCTCTCTCTCTGCCTGCCTCTCTGCCTACTTGTGATCTCTGTCAAATAACTAAATAAAAATCTTTAAAAAAATGTTCAGTAGGAAATTCTATATGAAGTTCGAATTCACAAAGTGTATAGAATATGCCACATATTCTATATAGTATATAGTGTAGAAGTAGTATATAAATGGTGATCTGAGCTCTGGGAACAGTTGAAGTGACTCAGGGAGAGTGAAAAGAAAGATGGCATAGAGTAGGACTCTAAGAAAACCAAACCTGTAAGAGCTATGCAAAAAAGCAAGTGAACTTCTAAATGCTACTCAGTTTATCCAGAGTTTTAGGAATGTATGGTGTTAATAAAGCCAATGAGAATGAAGTTCTAAGTTTGATAGGCTTCGCAGAGGTAGAGAAAGGTAAGGACTGAAGAGTGTCCATTGAATTAAGCAAAAATTATTACTGGCCTTCATGAGGGCAGTTTCTTCATGGTATTGGTCTAAATGCCAGGTTCAGAGGATTTAGGAATAAGAAATAATTCTAAAAAATAAAAAAAAAAGAAGAAGAAGAAGAAATAATTTTTCTGAATGAGAGAGTTGTATATTTTCCCTGTTTTTTACACTTGGAAGCTATTTATATTTGTTACATTAAACATTTAATTTGATTAATAGAAAAAAATAAAATTTAAAAGCCTATTAAGAAGCTGATGTCTATGGGACGCCTGGGTGGCTCAGTTGGTTAAGCAGCTGCCTTCGGCTCAGGTCATGATCCCAGCGTCCTGGGATCAAGTCCCACATCGGGCTCCTTGCTCCGCAAGGGAGCCTGCTTCTCCCTCTGACTCTGCCTGCCACTCTGCCTGTGCGCGTGCTCTCTCTCTCTCTCTCTGACAAATAAATAAAATCTAAAAAAAAAAAAAAAAGAAGCTGATGTCTAATCTTACAATGTTATTTCTCTTGTTGGTCAACTTAATGTATTCATGTAGAATGATTGATCTTAAAGGGTAACTCACATTCAGACTTCAGATAGGAATACTAAAGGATAGAAATATCTAAATTATATTTTCTTAATACACCACTTAATCAGTTAGATACATAATGAGTGCCTACTGTGCTTAGTTCTTTCTTAGTTGCTGTTTGGCCTAAAAGAAATCCCCCTTCCCTGCCCCTTACCCCACACCCCAGGTTGCTTAGAGCTTAGTTGGGGAGAGAATGTGGACATACACGGAGGAATGAGTGATTAGAACTGTGATAGGAAGCATCATTGCATTTAATATATTATGAAACTGTTCTGCACAGACATTTAAACCAGGGAGTGGCCGCTTATCAAGCCTCAGTTGTGTACTATAGGCAGTAAAAGCAAAAGGAATTATTAAAGGGAGAGATCAATTGAAAGTGTTTAAGGATAGGTTTTTTGAAGAAGGTTAAGGCTTGTGTTGGATCTTAAAGACAGAGGAGGATATATAGTAAGTTGAGTGGAGGAAGGTTGAGAGAACAGTGATTAAAAAGTCTGGAGTCAAATGTGGGAAGGGTGTGTTGTAGCCAGTGAGGAGCAATGCGACTCCTGAAAGGTTGTGTGTGAACTAACAGGTGTATATAGGAAGCTAAGGAGACAGGGATTGGGGATGGTGTGTGTGGACAGTCAAACAAGCAATTAGCCTAGTCATTTGTCTCTAAGGAACAATTTTAGATTTTTGAATGGTGGAGAGATATGTTTGGGAAGTTTATGAAGGAGTAAGATCTGTAAGAATGAAACAGTTGGTAAAAGATGGTGAGGCTTTTTTTTTTTTTTTAAACCAGAGGCAGAAGCATGAAGGGAGAAGTATTATTCTGAGAGATTTAGATGTTATGGGACCTTCTCTAGGAATCATAAGCCAACTGTGCTTTACTGGGTCTGTGACTTTGGTCAAGTAAATCCTATTACCTCTGTGGACCTCAGTTTCTTCATCTGTCGCATTAGGATGTTAGGATATGTGGCCTATTGGGTTCTCCTTACTCCGTAGTTCTGTGACACCATTCCTGCAATTGTGATGAAATAATTGACAAAACTTGGTGACTCATTTAGATGTGAGAAGGTAAGTGGAGAATGGAAAAGTCAAGAAAATTTCAAAATTTTGAGACAGAGAAAAATGATGCTCCTAGTAGAAATGAGGAAATATCAAAAAGGAGTAAGCTTAAGAGCTGCTCTGGGTCTTTTTAGAAACCAAGAGAAATCCAGCAGTTAGAGATGGAGGACATTCCTTCTGATCTTACTTAGACTTGCCTAGGGACTCTGCAGTTTTTTCTAATTCTTTTCATTGTTTTTGTTGTTGTTGTTGTTCAGGGCAAATATATAACAAAATTGAGTCTTTTCCCCCTTTTTTCTTAGTATTTACTTAGTTAAATCTTTCATTGTAAATATGTATGTATTTTTCTCATTTTTAATCCAGACTGCTTCAACCTGTTTTATGCCCTGTTTTAACAAACTCTGTGACATTTATTAAATCAAAATGAGCTAGAATTTTAAAAAGAACTTTTTTTTTTTTTAGCAGTTTGAACAATTTCTCTTGGGTTGTCTTCCTTTGGAAGTAAAACTTGGTACTTGCATTCTTAGAACCTTTTCTGCATGTTTTGTCCTTTGTGATTATATATCTTTGTAATTGTGCCCACATCTTTTTCATATGTGCAAGCCTTATTTTCTGAAATATCACAGCCTTCCAGGAATTGTCTTCTTGTATCTTTAGTCTATAGTGACCTTTCATAGATTTCATTAACCAAGTGACTGATTAGATCCGATATGGAAAACCAAGTGATTCAATTTTTGAAAAAAATCAAGCAAACCCACCTTCAGCAATTTATCATCGTGAATCCTTCTTGAAATGGCTCAGTGTGGCTTACTGAATATATTTCTATTCCTTTTTCATTTACAGAGCTCAAAACATGCCTGTGTTTAAGGAAGTAAAGGTACAGCTTTTAGAAGATGCTGGTCCAGAAAAGGACGCTGCTACTCAGGAGACGAGAATTTCACCCAGTGGAATTGATTCAGCTACAACTGTGGCCGCAGCGACTGCAGCTGCCATCGCTACGGCAGCCCCGCTGATCAAAGTATAATTTTCTCCCCAGATTTTTGCGGCTTCTTTGTCAAATGTAAAAATACTTATGAGGAATTGAGTCTATAAATGGTCGTATCCTACTGTAGACCAGTGTCATTCTGGTTGGTCTCAGTTTGAAAGAGTTTTCCTGTTTGTGCTTGTATATTATCTCTGAAGAGTTGAGACGTACCCCGGCCTTGCTGTGATAATACCAGAGAACCTAGGACTGCCTGGTTTCAGCCTGAAAATATCACATCCAGGGAACCCTGAGTCCTGGGCAACCTGGGACAACAGGTCATCTTTATTTCAGAACTAGAAAGGAACTCAGAGATTGTCTGTGGCAAACCCCCTCAGTTTGCAAATGGAAAACTGAAAAACACTGTTAGAATAGGCACAGGTCCCAGAGCTAATAGGTGGCCAAGCTAAGTCTGGGACTCCAGGCTGCTGACTTAATTCAGCCTGAGATTAGGGGGGTATCAAAAGCTAATTTGTTTTGTTATTTGCTTCTTTTTAATTACCATTTAAATGTTTTATTTTTGGCAGCATAACAGTTCTTTGTTGCAAATGTGTTATTAATGAGAGAAAAAAAATCTACTTAAGGCTAACTATCTTCTGCTTTTTATTTCTGTGATTTTTATTATCAGTCACTTTAAACAGCCTTTGTAGTAACTGAGTGTATTTTTGATGTCTTTTGGGATTTTATTGTTTTAGGTGCAGAGTGATTTGGAAGCAAAAGTCAATTCTGTTACAGAATTACTGAATAAGTTACAGGAGGCTGATAAACAGTTACAACGTGTTACAGAGCAGCAAACAAGCATTCAGAATAAACATGAGAAATTACATTGTCATGATCATGAAAAGCAAATGAATGTGTTTATGGAGCAGCACATTAGGCATCTTGAAAAATTACAACAGCAGCAAATAGATATTCAGGTATCTATAATAAAGCTAGCACACATCCCATGGTCTTTTATCACTTGGATCCCTGAGCTAATATTCATTGATAATTGCAATAGCTCATTACATTGTAACAGTTTTCATTCTTAAGTAGTGATTTTTGAGTTCATTATTCTTCCTGTGCAAGTGAAGACCTCTCTCTGCACATTCTAGTTCAGATATCACTAGTTCTATAAGACATTTCCATGGAGTTAGCTTTTCCTTTTTTTGTGGTATTTCTGTTCGTACCATTTTTAAAAAAGATTTTATTTATTTGACAGAGATCACAAGTAGGTAGAGAGGCAGGCAGAGGACAGGGTAGGGGGGAGGGAAGCAGGCTCCCTGTTGAGCAGAGACCCCCAATGCAGGGCTTGATCCCAGGACCCTGGGACCATGACCTGAGCTGAAAGCAGAGGCTTAACCCACTGAGCCACCCAGGTACCTCTCTTCATACCCTTTTGAAAGGGCTCATATTGCATTGCAGTGACTTGTTATATCAGTGCTTGTTAGGCTGAGAATATGCATCACAATCACATGAAGAGCCTTATGAAAATACACGTGCTTGTACCTCTCAGAGATTCAGACAGCAGGTCTGAGATGGGGGCCTGGGAATAGAAAGCTCTAATGATTCTAATGAGATGAGAACCATTTGGTATACATAGTGCTTCTGCATTTAATTCATCAAAAGCATAAATATTTTAAATTGCCTTTTGAATATAAGCTGCGGGTTGTTATAAAAAGAAGAGTTATCTTCAGAAGGAACTGGTAGTATAGTTTCTTATTTATTTTGGAATTTCCAAGTCCTGGAACAGTAGCCAGTACTCAGGTACTCAGTATACTTTTTTTTTTTTTTGAGTGAGTGACCAGCTTTATAAATGCATTGGTTTTTATTTTTTCCTAATTAATGTGCAACTTAAAAACTGTAAAAAATTAAAATATAATGTTCAGAAGAATATACAAAAGTAAGTTTATTATAGCTCAGTATGTTATCACAGAACAAACACTAATATACTGCAGTTCTCAAAACTTCTTATTAGAGGGGCGCCTGGGTGGCTCAGTGGGTTAAAGTCTCTGCCTTCAGCTTAGGTCATGATCCCAGGGTGCTGGGATCAAGCCCTGCATTGGGCTCTCTGCTCAGCAGGGAGCTTGCTTCCCTTTCTCTCTCTCTCTGCCTACTTGTGATCTCTGTCAAATGAATAAATAAAATCTTTAAAAAAAAAAACCCACAAACTTCTTATTAGAGCTTGGCTTGAGCTTTCCATGTGTTTGAATATAGTATTTTTATTGGAATAATTATGGCCATACAAAGTAAGGTTTTATTTTTATTTATTTTTATTTTTTATAAGATAGCATTTTTAAAATTTTATTTATTTTTTTATTATTATTATTATTTTAAAGATTTTATTTATTCATTTGACACAAAGAGATCACAAGTAGGCAGAGAAGCAGGCAGAGAGAGAGAGAGGAGGAAGCTGGCTCCCCGCGGAGCAGAGAGCCCGATGCGGGACTCGATCCCAGGACCCTGAGATCATGACCTGAGCCGAAGGCAGCGGCTTAACCCACTGAGCCACCCAGGCGCCCCAAAGTAAGGTTTTAGTAAGCAGTCCATGGACAACTGAAATTGAGTGTGCAATATGGTGAGAAGCTAGGATTGGGTCTGGCAGAGTGCTGGTCCCCAGCCTACAAATAACTGCCCTTTTCTGAGCCTTGATTTCTTTACCTATAAAACATTTTATTTTTTTCATAAGGTAAAAGATGATACATTTGAAAAGTACATTGATTTGAAGAGAGGGTCCTACTTGTATTATATGCCTGCCTGCTATTTATCCATTTTTTATAAGTCCATTATTCATTGACTTTTTTTTTAATTCATTGAGTTTCTTAGTTTGTAAGAATGGGATCTTTCCTAATGTAGACATCTTCTTTATAAAGCTCATAATTACAGGGAAAGTTGAAGTTTTAGTGACATATTAGGTATATTAGTAGTTCAATAAATGCTTAATGAAGTGAAATTTATTGAGTCTCTCCCATTTGTTTTATGTAGAGAGATCTCTACACATTTTTTTAAAAGATTTATTTATTTATTTATTTATTTGACAGAGATCACAAGTAGCAGAGAGCAGGCAGAGAGAGAAGAAGGGAAGCAGTCTCCCTTCTCTCTGCTGAGCAGAGAGCCTGATGCGGGGCTCGATCCCAGGACCCTGGGATCAGGACCTGAGCCGAAGGCAGAGGCTTTAACCCCCTGATGCACCCAGGCACCCCAGATCTCTACGTATTTTTTTTTCTCTCTACACATTTTTAAGATATGTGTAGAGAGAAAAAAACTGTTAAACTGTAAATATTTTTAGATTTTCCTTTACCTCATAAGACTTTTGAAATCAGTTTTATTAGATACATATAATTTCCGGATGTTTTAATAAATAGTGCTGAAAATTGTCATTTTAGCTCTCATTTGTATTTAAATGCATATATATTATTAATACTACAAATTTGGGTGCTTCTTAGCAAGAATTTTAACCCTTCAAATGAAATCATCCAGGATATAAAAGAGAAGAGGAGAGATTTTGGTTTGAAATTCTTTGGTTGAAGTAGATGTCTTGGACTAGAGCCCCTTCCTTTTGGTCATTTCCTAGCATGCCTCATTGGTCTTCAAGCCATCTCTGAAGTAGAAAGGAAGAAACTGAGGTTTAGAATAGCTAACTCAAATGATCAAGGTCACATTAGAGCCAGGCTTAACCCAGTGACATCATTGCTACAGTGGATAGTTACATGTAATGTATGTATTCTTATCGTTTATTAAATCTAACATATTGTTTTCAGGTCCTCTAATAAATTTCAGTGTAGTTTGTCATCTAACTCTTTCAAATGGTATTTGAAGTTGATAAAATAATTGTATATTTTCCAGACTCATTTCATTAGTGCTGCGCTCAAGACCAGTAGTTTTCAGCCTGTTGCTATGCCCCCTTCTAGAGCAATGGAAAAGTATTCTGGAAAACCAGACTTTTCTAATCATGGTGGCAGTGATCTATCTTCACAGAACACATTTGCTTCCAAACAAGGTAAAAATGTCTAGTTCTCTGTGAATGAAAAATGTTACCTACGAATGTTCTTTATAATATGTCAGCCCAAAACTTGTTTAATAGGCAGTAGAAGACTAAGTCTTTGTTTTACAAAATTAGTTTTCTTTTAGGTTAGGTAATTTTTAGGTCATTTCAAAATTCGTTGTGTCTAGTTAGGGATCATTTCCTACTTACTGATTTTAATAAATAACCTTCACAAATTGTCAAAAGCACATATAAGTTTAGAAAAATTTTACACATCTCATATCAGTGTTTGTAATCAGTTTTCCAATTCTCTGACAAACTGTGTATTTTCCATTTTTCTTGATTCTATGAGGAGAGAAATGACCTGAGTACAGTAATAAACTATTTCACATTATTTTTAGTTAGTAATATGTTTGCTTATTTTCATAGAATCTTAAAAATCGTTGTTTATAGTAACAAAGGAAGTGCATAGTGTATTTGTATTAAACCTCTGGAATTTAAAATAAATGAATAAATGGGGTCCCTGGCGACTCAGGCAGTTGAGCGTCTGATTCTTGATCTTAGCTCAGGTCTTGATCTCAGCATTGTGAGTTCAAGCCCCACACTGGGGTCCACGCTGCGTGTGGCACCTACTTAGAAAATAAAAAGTAAAAAAAAAAACCCCAAAACCAAAAAAAAAAGCAAAAAAAGAAATCAAATAAACAAATGTGTTTCTAAATTATTGAATGAATTGATTGAAAATCAAGGGCTATCCCTTTAATGATATCCAGATCCATGTAGTACAATATCCCCAACATTTGATTTGTTAGACCATTGTTGTTTTATAGACGTACTGAAGATTCTTTATACTTGTAAGTTGCTTTATGTTTTTCCACAAAGGAGTGGTCCTTACAAAACTGCTGTGAAAGTGGCATGAGTCAATTTTTAAGTCGAAAGCAAAGAAGATGAAGCACAGGGAGGTTGTGACTTGCCTGCTCCAGGTCACTGGACTTGAGAGTGGGTTGTTCAGAGCTACAGCCACAACTCAGGGTTCAGTATGCTCCAGCCATAGACATGGACACTTAACTTCATTCTCAGTTCTGAAGACTTAATTGCTCAAAATTTTGTTTTTTTAGACTTGAATTTTAAGGGGAAAAGTGTATGTTTTATTGGTTGTGTACTGATTTGCTTTCTTTGTATGTCTTAGTGACAGTAAAAGAAATATAAGGAAAAAAATGAGTAAATTTAAACTTCAACAAGTTAAACTTTTTATTTTTCAATACTTTTTCTTGGGCATACATTATGTTTATGTACTGCAATTTAGCATAAATATGATTTTGTACTGCTTTTTTTACTAGCATATCAGAAGTATTTCCCATGTTTTATGTAATTATCTTCATAATATTGGTTTTTTAAAATTTGCTTTTATTAACATATAATGCATTATTTTCCACAGAGGTACAGGTCTGTGAATCATCAGGCTTACACATTTCACATAACTCACCATAACACATACCCTCCCCAATGTCCATAACCCAGCCACCCTATCCCTCCCTCCAACCCTCCAGCAACCCCAGTTTGTTTTTTGAGATTTAAAGTCTCTTATGGTTTTTCTCCCTCCTCATCCCATCTTGTTTCATTTTTTCCCTCCCTAGCCCCCACAATGTCCTGCCCTGGCTCTCAAATTCCTCATATCAGGGAGATCATATGATAATTGTCTTTCTCTCATTTACCTGTTTTGCTCAGCATAATACCCTCTAGTTTCATCCATGTAATTGCAAATGGCAAGATTCCGTTTCTTTTGATGGCTGCATAGTATTCCATTGTATATATATACCACATCTTCTTTATCCATTGATCTGTTGATGGACATCTAGGTTCTTTCCATAGTTTGGCGATTGTGGACATTGCAGCTATAAACATTTGGGTGCACGTGCCCCTTCGGATTACTACATTTGTATCTTTAGGGTAAATACCCAGTAGTGAGATTTCTGGATTGTAGGGTAGCTCTATTTTCGACTTTTTGAGGAAACTACATACTGTTTTCCAGAGTGGCTTCATTCCCACCAGTGTAGGTTTAAGAGAGTTTATTTGAGAGAGAGAGAGTGAGTGAGAAAGCACAAGAGACAGTGGGGAGAAGCAGAGGGAGAAGCAGACACTCTGCTGAGCAGATGTGGGGCTTGATCTCAGGTCCCTGGGATCATGACCTGAGCCAAAGGCAGTTGCTTAACCAAGTAAGCCTCCATAATATTAATTTTTAATGATAAAAGAATAGTCACAGTTTACTTGTTGGGCATTTATCCTGTTCTTGGGCATTTAGGCAGATTTTAGGTTTCTTTCTTTTTTTTTTTTTTTTTACTTATAAACATACTGTGATAAAATCATCATGCACTTATTTATTTATTTATTTATTTGAAGATTTTATTTATTTATTTGACAGGCAGAGATCACAAATAGGCAGAGAGGCAGGCAGAGATAGAGAGAGAGGTGGAAGCAGGCTCCTTGCCGAGCAGAGAGCCCGATGCAGGCCTCGATCCCAGGACCCTGGTATCATGACCTGAGCTGAAGGCAGAGGCTTTAACCCACTGAACCACCCAGGTGCCCCATAAATCATCATGTATTTAATGTTTTCTTTCTTCTAGGTTATTTTCTTAGGATAAATTCCCAAGAGTAAGGTTACTAGGTTAAAATATATAAACATTTTAAGACTTCCTATACTTAGTGCCAGATGGTTTTATTAGTTTTCATTGCCATGAGTAGTGTCTGGCTATGCCATTTTCACCATAGCTTAAATAGCACAGAATATTGTCATATTGATTTTTTTCATATTTGTTAGCTGTAAGTGTAAAATATTTATGGGTTATATTTTGAACCCATGCACTTGTTGAGAGCTGTTTCTATGTACTTGTTAATTTGTGTATCCTACATAATTTTAGTTTTATTTTTAAAATATGGGGAAGAGTAATATTCTATATATTAATGTTTTCTAAAAAAATAAGTTGAATTTATTTTCTTTATTTTCTATTGAAGCACCTTTTAGAGAGGTTGAAGATATGGGTTTTGATAAACAGAAATCTCCTTTGGAGACACCAGCACCTCGCAGGTTTGCTCCTATACCTGTTTCAAAGGATGATAAAATATCAAAGAGGGAAAATCCTAAAGAAGAGAAAGAAAATATGGAGATGTCAGGTCATAGAGGTAATAAAGCAATCATAACTAGCATCTACTACTTTTATTAGACCTACGTCAAATTAGGAACAGATTTCCATACTCCTGATTTATTATTTTCTTATGTGCCTAATAGTAACTAAATCTTTTTTTAGTATTTTTCTTTAAATGATACTTACTAGGCAAATCAATCTTCTTTATATTCTTTGTAGGAGGTAGAGGTATACAGTTATAATTCTGATTATTTTCTATAGATTATTACTTGAACCTATAATGAACAAGTTTTGTTATTAATAAAAAAATAATGCTTTACTAAAGGTAAAGCTGATCATTTTTATGGTGAATTAACTTTTTAAAATGAAATTAAATTTTATTTTTTTTTCAGTGATCCATAATTCATTGTTTATGCACCACACCCAGTGCTCTGTGCAATACATGCCCTCCTTAATACCCACCACCAGGCTTAATACCCAACCTCCCACCCCCCTTCCCCTCCAAAACCCTCAGTTTGTTTCTCAGAGTACACAGTCTCTCATGCTTCATCTCCCCCTCCGATTTCCCCCAACTCACTTCTCCTCTCCATCTCCCAATGTCTTCCATGTTATTCCTTATGCTCCACAAGTAAGTGAAACCATATGATAATTGACTCTCTCTGCTTGACTTATTTCACTCAGTATAATCTCTTCCAGTCCTGTCCATGTTGATAAAAAAGTTGGGTATTCATCCTTTCTGATGAAGGCATAATACTCATTGTATATATGGGCCATATCTTCTTTATCCATTCGTCTGTTGAAGGGCATCTTGGTTCTTTCCACAGTTTGGCAACTATGGCCATTGCTGCTATGAACATTGGGGTAAATGTATCTTTGGGGTAAATACCCAGTAGTGCAATTACAGGGTCATAGGGTAAAAGCCGATCATTTTAGAGCATGTTTCCTTATTTTGTTTTTAGGTGTGAATTTCAATAGTGGAACTCAGAGAAATTTAACATTTGTTACTGTGTTCAGTTGGAAAAAGTGTTACACTATTAACAATTTAATAGGAAACAACTTTTATAAGTGACCTGAAGAAATAATTTATTAAAGACCCTTAAAGCCCTTCTAGTAAAAGAAGTTAAAGTGTTAAATATAAGCTTTTATTCTTAGAATCACTTAAATGAATTTGAGTCTTGTCTTGGATGCATTTAAAGAGTTTTTAAGGATACTAAAATCTTTAATAAACCAACCTCACCTAGAGATAAAAGTTACTATGTAACTTTATTAAAGGGAAGATTTGACTAACAGTTGCTATAAAGAAACAGTCAAATCTCCCTTTATTGATAAAAATCATGCAGTTTACTGGGTTTTTGATGATGTCGTGGCTCATCAAATTCCTTTTTTATGTGATGGAAATAAATTCAGACCTAAAATTTTACTAATGTAGCTTACATGAGTTATAAATATTTAGTTTTATTGGGTGAGTGTATTTAAAATTGACATTTTAAAGTGAATTGAGTAGATAGATAATCATCCGAAGAAGATAACAGTACAAATATATGTGAGCTATTGTATAAAAAGGAAATGACTTAGTACTTGAAAAATGATACTGTATTTATTTTATTTCAGGAAATGTAAGACTATTGGAACAGATTTTGAATAACCATGATTCTTCAACAAGAAAAAGTGAATCTTCAGATAAAAACTTACTAACTAGGTCAAAAATAGGATGGAATGTTGAGAAGAGTGACAGGTAAAAAAACAAGACATTGGAATAAAAGCTATATTGAAAAGAGCTTTATGTAGTGGCTCAGTTACTTAAGTGTCTGCTTTGGCACAGGTCATGATCCCAGGGTCCTGGGATGGAGCTGTGTCCAGCTACCTTACCTTTTTCTCCCACAACCCACCCCTCCACCCACTCGTGCTCTCTTTCGCTGTCTCTCAGATAAATCTTTTTTTTTTTTTTTAAAGAACTTTGTTTATATTTCGAAAATTTCTTTAGGAATTTCGATAAATGTATAACATTGCTTTTAAAAAGTTACCTTAGAGGGCACCTAGGTAGCTTAGTTGGTTAAGCGTCTTCAGCTCATGTCATGATCTCGGAGTCCTGGAATCAAGCATCCGGCTCCCTGCTCAGAGGGAGTCCACTCCTCTCTCTCCCTCTGCCCCTCACCACCACCTCTCTCTTTTTCTCTCTCTCACTTGCTCTCTCTCTGAAATAAACAAATAGATAAATAAATAAAATCTTCAAAAAAAAAGTTATCCTAGATTTACTATTTTCTGCTGTTAATATATCTACCCCTTTACTATAGTTATAAACTGAATTTATCTTAATTTCTCAAGATGCAGATTAATTCTAATGAATGCAATTATTTATTTCTATTTCTACTTATTTTTTGAGAGAGGGAAGGTGAGTATGAGGAGGGGGAGGGGATGGGCAGAAGGAAAGAGAATTTTAATCAGGCTCCACCCTAGCGTGGGTCCTCCAGAGGGGCTTCATCTCATGACCTGAGCCAAAATTAAGAGTTGGACGCTTAACTGACTGAGCCACCCAGGTGCCCCCAGATTATTTATTTCTGATGAAATGATATTTGAGATTTGCTTCAAAAATAATCCAATGCAGGATAGGGTAAACCAGATTGAGAATATGGATGAAATGAGGATAGCCATGAGTTACTGATTAATATAAAGAAGGGTGTATGGAAGTCATTGCACTATTCTTGCTACTTTTGTGTATGCCTGAAATTTTACATTCATAGTTTTTAAAAAATTAAGTATATCTAGGTCATGACCTAGATACATAAAATAAATTTTATCTTATAAATAAATAAATAAATATTCTATTTATAAATATTAATAAATATCAATAATATAACAAATAAAATAAATAAATATAAATATTTATGAATAAAATAATTTTATTTATAAATAAATATTTATATTTATAATTTATATTTATTCAGTATCTGTTATTATTTATTATTATATACTATACAATATATAATTATAAATAAAATAAATTTTATTTATGAATAAATATTTTTTATTATTTATATTTATTATATATTATTTTATTTATTTAGTCTATAAATTTTTATTTATCTTGAATGTCATATAAATTATGGTAATAAAAATTAAAAGTAAGCCACAGTTTTAGTGGTTTTATGTGAAGAGTACAGTCTTAGGCCATTTGCTTTTAATGTAATTACTAATAAAAGAGTTATGTCTGTCTTACTGCTATGTGTTTTCTATTGTCTTATGTATTTTTCTATTCCAGTATTTCTCCATATGCTCTTCTTTTATATTATCTAAACATTAATCTTTTTGTTTCTTATACTATACTTTCTGAGTTGTTTTCTGAGCTTTTTGGGCCACTATTTATAGTTAAACAGTACACATAACCTTTCTCTTCTTCTAGGACTATGTTGTTTATTGGTACTCTAAATGGTATCTCACAGATCTGTGAGGCTCTTAAATTTTCTTTTTTTTTTTTTAATATTTTATTTATTGATTTGAGAGAGAGAAAGTGTGTACAGCAGGAAAGGGGGCAGAAGAAGAGGGAGAAGCATATTCCCACTGAGCAGGGAGCATGATGCTGGGCTTGATCCCAGGTCCCTGAGATCATGACCTGAGCCAAAGGCAGATACTTAACCAACTGAGCCACACAGGCCTCCCTCTTAAATTTTCTTCATTGTTTTTTTTCTCTGTTTCTCAGATGGGATAATCTCAATAACTTATCTTTAAGCTGTTGAATTCTTTTTTCTGCCAACTCAAATATGCTGTTTAGGCCCTCTATTGAAGTTTATATTTCAATTATATTTTTCAATTCCAGAAATCCTGTTTATATGTCTTTGTTTTAAATAGTTTCTGTCTCTTTATTGATATTCTTTACTTGGTGAGACCTCATTCTTATGTTTTCTTTTAATTCTTTGAACATAGTTTCCTTTAATAATAACTAATTTATAGTTCTTGCCTAATAAATCCAATATTTGGAATTCCTCTAGCACAGTGTGTATCGACTATGCTTTTTCCTGTTTAGCTATACTTTTTTTTTTTTAAAGATTTTATTTATTTATTTGACAGACAGAGATGATAAGTAGGCAGAGAGGCAGGCAGAGAGAGAGGAGGAAGCAGTCTCCCCACTGAGTAAAGAGCCCAATGCAGGGCTTGATCCCAGAACCCCGGGATCATGACCTGAGCTGAAGGCAGAGGCTTTAACCCACTGTGCTACCCAGGCGCCCCTAGCTATACTTTCTTGTTTCTTTGTGTGTCTCAAAACTTTTTGTTGAAAATTGGACTATTTCAAATAATATAGTGTGGCAACTCTGAAAATCAGATTCTTCCATCCCCTAGGGTGTATTGTTGCTGTTTGTTTAGTGACTTTCCTGGGTGAGTTCTGTAAAGTGTGTGTTCTTTGTCATGTATGGTATCTCTATTTGGTGAGTTAAGTCTGCTAATGAGAAAGAGACTTCCTTAACTATCTTGAACCTGTAAGTCTCTCTCTGAGTGTCAAGGGGCTCTGTGTGTGTGTGTGCGCGCACATATGCATGTATATCGTGTTGGAGCATACCTTCAGCGTTCTGGCACTTTATAAGTCTGTCTTTTTTTTTTTTTTTTAAGATTTTGTTTAGTTATTTAACAGACAGAGATCACAAGTAGGCAAGAGGCAGGCAGAGGGAGAGGGGGAGAAGCAGGGCCCCTGCCGAGCAGAGAGCCTGATGTGGGGGCTCAATCCCAGGACTCTGGGATCATGACCTGAGCTGAAGGCAGAGGCTTAAACCCACTTATGTCTGTCATAGGCTTAACACCCAGGTGCCCCTATAAGTCTGTCTTAACCTTAACTTGCAACTTGCACAAAGCCTCAGTATCAGCCAGATGTGAGAGATTAGGCTTTTCTCAGATTTTACTTGGACATTCACAGAACCCTATACATGCACATGGCATTCTAGATCCCTGGTAACGTGTTAGGCTCCACTGTGGACATCTCATTCCCCTGAGTTTTAGTTTATTGGCATCCCTCTTGTTGCCTCAACTGCTATAGCCACCTCAGGCAGCTGAGATGTTAAATACTTGCTGCTGTTTTCAAAAATTGACCTGTGGTTAAGATTTCTCACTGAGCTAACTCTGAGTCAGGTCAAATAAAGAGAAACCCTACGAGTGGGACTTTCTAAGGAGCTCCAAACCTGTTCTGCTCTTTCGAGTTGTTGCTGGCTGTTGGTTTTCATAGCTATAAGGGTTGTGAAGCTGTTAATTTTCAAAGCTGCCAGAGAATTGGGGAAAAGGTTCTTGGAGTGAGACAAATTAAAAATGCCATAAAGCTTGCTGTTCTTACTGAGAGTCATTTTCTTTTTTCTTTTTTAAATTTTATTTATTTCAGGGAGAGAGAGAATGAGCAGAAGGAAGGGCAGGGGGAGAGGGAGAAGCACGCTCCCCACTGAGCAGGAAGCCCAGTGTGGAACTAGATCCCACAAGCCTGGGATTGTGACCCCAGTTGAAGGCAGATGCGTAACCTACTGAGCCACCCAGGCACTCTGAAAGTCAGTCATTTTTTTGATTAAATTATCCTTTAGTTGTTGTCCTTTCATTTCCGGAGTTTTGAAAAAGCTGATTTTGACCATTTTTGCTAGTGTTCTCTTTGCTCTTACGGAGGAGTAGATTTTTAGAGATCTTACTCCACCTGTTTTTTTTTTTTTAAGATTTTATTTTATTTATTTGACAGACATAGATGACAAGTAGGCAGAGAAGCAGGCAGAGAGAGAGTGGGGGAAGCAGGCTTTCTGCTGAGCAGAGAGTCTAATATGGGGCTCGATCCTAGGACCCTGGGATCATGACCTCAGCCAATGGCAGAGGCGTTAACCCACTGAGCCACCCAGGCGCCCACTCCATCCTTCTAGAAGAGCTTCTGGACATTCTTTTCTTCAAAGCAAAACCTTTTTCTGCTCTTTTCCTACTATGCCTAACCTAGTCTGATCAGAGTAATTTTGTATCTTGTGTTTTCTGTTTTTGATATGTTTAATCACTTAACCGATTAATTTCATTATACAGTTTAATAATATACCATTTAGTAATATGTAACTAAAGATATCTCAGATTTATGTATTCAAATGTTTACTGAATTTATGATAATTTAGGAAACTTTGTTTTTAAATCTTTCATAGCAGTGACACTTTATCCTCTCCAAGATTTACTTCCTCTGAAGAACTAAGAGCAGCTAAATTGACTGTACAGAGGTCTGATGATTTTCCTCATGATCCTGGCCAAAAAAGGAAAGAAACAAATGGTATACTCCAGGTAAAGTGGAAACAGGATATTAAAATTGATGACGATTAGTAAAGGTAAAAATTATGAAGAAAGATAACAGTTATCACGACAGAAAGCAAGCAGAAAGATGAAGAGACAGTACTGAAAAAGACATGTTAATCCAGTCTGTTCTCTTTTACAAAACTTTTCCAGAAGACCTTTTTTTCTTCTTCTTTTCTCTACTCATGACTCCTTGGCTAGCTTTCCAGCTTCTATTAGAGAGGAGAAAAAGGGGAGAGAGACCTGTGAATGACGCCGATTATCCAGTCCAAAGTGTCTGCCACGCCTACCTGAGCCAGCTTGCTCTTATATTGTTTTAGCTTTCTTTCCCAGATAATAACTTTGGTTGGCCACTGGACTGCCCAGCACTTCTGTGGACTTCCAGCCCTATTTCATGTAACGTTCACATTAGTACTTCTAAATGGAAAGAAACCTTAATTGCCAATTTTATTTTTTAGTTTTTTATTTCTGATTGAAGTATAGTTGACATGCAATATTAGTTTCAGGAGTACAACATAGAGGTTCGACAAACATACATTATGAAAGGCTAACCATAATAAGTGTAGTTACCATCAGGCAAGGACTCTTTTATAGCTCTTTAATTGGACAAATTGAGTCCTTGGAATATTTTGGTATAGTATCTGGCCCCAACTATAGTAATAGCTCTCATTTGCATTAAAATAATGAATATGAACTTTATATAGTAACATTTTTGCTTTTTTTCCTTTTAAGCCAAAAGAATCTCTGATTATGTCAAGGCTTGCTGATCTTCCACAGAATTCCATTAAGCTTCAAACAACCAATAAAAGATCCATCTTGAAAGATGCTGAGAAGATTTTGAGGGGAGTACAAAACAATAAAAAAGTCCTTGAAGAAAACCTGGAAGCTATTATTCGTGCCAAAGATGGAGCTGCCATGTATTCATTTATTAATGCTCTGTCTACTAACAGGTAAGATAGGATGTTGGCATCCCCAGGTTATTTATGAAACTGCCAGTCCCATAGGCTGGCTGGCTGGCTGGCTGGCTTTCTTTCTTTCTTTCTTCTTTTTTTTTAAAAAAGATTTTATATATTTATTTGACAGCGAGAGAGGGAACACAAGCAGGGGGAGCAGGAAAGGGAGAAGCAGGCTTTCTGTTGAGCAGGGAGCCCAATTACGGCTTATCCCAGGACTCTGGGATCATAACCTAAACTGATCCCAGTTAGGGACTGAGCCACCCAGGTGCCCCTGCATAAGCTTTCGTAATTGTTTTTCTATATGCTTCATTTTGCTTAATGTGTTTTGGTGTTTTGAAAAGGTTCTTTATTTCCTTTGACAATGTAGACTCACTATAATTAGATATTATATACATGTGGCTGTTACTTTTTACAGATGTAAAATTTTCCTTTAAATCTTTTTTTCTCTCTATGATATGTATTTCTGGGATCTGTTCAAACATCCTTCAAACATTTGATGAAAACTATTAACGTTGGTTTTTCCTTTTCAGATGAAGGCTATTGGGCTACATAGTAGATTTAAAACTAGATAAGAGTCCTGATCTAGGTCCTATTCTCAGAACATTAAATGCTAATTTAAGACAGTTCTTTTTTTTCCTTTTGTAGAGAGATGTCAGAGAAGATTCGGATCAGAAAGACAGTGGATGAGTGGATTAAAACAATTTCTGCAGAAATTCAGGTAGATATTGGAAAAAACAATTAAGGGAATTCTCAAGAGATAATTTCTTTTCTTTTTTTTTTTTTTTAATTTTATTTATTTATCTGACAGACAACGATCACAGGTAGGCAGAGAGGCAGGCAGAGAGAGAGGGAAGCCAGCTCCCCACCGGGCAGAGAGCCCAAAGCGGGGCTCGATCCCAGGACCCTGGGATCACGACCCGAGCCGAAGGCAGAGGCCTTAACCCACTGAGCCACCCAGGCACCCCTGAAGAGATAATTTCTAAGAATCATACTTACTCTCAAAACATTCCTTATGTATAAGTCTACTTATAATTTTTCATTTCATTCTTTACTCTTTACTTAGTACTTTTACTCTTAGTAATGAGTTTCATTTTACTTAGCAAGTGCTTCTTCTCATAAATTAGGGCTCTTATGTGGCAAATTGTTGGACAATAACTAAAATATGAGTAATTTGAAAGAAAATTTAGCAAAAGTATTTAAAGAAGAAAAAAGTGTATTTAAAAAACATTTCAAGACTGCAGATTTAGAAGCACTGGCTTGCCAAAGTGAAAACAACAATATTATGTAAAGGAAAATACCCCACATGATTTCTAAGGTTACTAAGTTTACACAAGTCAGTTCTGGATGAAACAGGTACTACTTTATCACATCCCAAAGCTCAGGGTGGATCTTCAGAGATTAGCATTGCAAAAATCTAGGAGAGTTTTAATTAGAGGGTCAGTAGTTTAAAAGAAATTCTTAAAATGTATATACATTTGAGGGAACAGAACTAGACAAAGCAACACTGTTATTTTCATCTTTGGGTGCAAAGTGTTTTTTTCTGGCTGTAAGATATGTATATATGCTTCCTCACAATCATAGCAAGACGATGTGTTAGTTCAGTTGCCACAGCAATAAATGCCAAAATGTATTTTTAAACTTTGTTGTTTAAGAATCTATATCTCTAATGTTATGAAGAAATATTATGTGATGCACCAAAAAAAAAAAAAAAATTAAATAGAAGATTTGGAGGTTAGTTTTGGCTTTGTAGACAATTGGCAATATATGTCACTCTGTTACTGTGAATTCATTACAAAGTATGTTTGTTTAATTCTTAGAGCTATTTTAATTTATAAATATTTATTACAGAGTTTTATTACAAAGTTGTTTACTTTTTGAAAAATTTTTTTTAATTTAACTTTTTCAACATTTACTCCAGTACTATGGTTCGAACATCAAAAACTATGAGGTTTATAATGAAAACTTGCCCTCCTACTCTTGTACCTCAAATATTATTTCTCATTCCCCCTGCTCCATAAGGCACTGATTTTTTTTAGTTTTTCTTTATTCTTCTAGAGAGTTTTTATTCATATGTAAACCAATGTAATTTATTTACAAAGTATTTGAAACTGCCAAAGTATATTTCTATAATAGTGGAAAATAAATTCTGATACTTTAGCTGTGAAAGCACTACTTGGATATGTTTTAAGTAATTTAAATTTTGCTTTTGTTAAGGATGAACTGGCAAGAAAAGATTATGAACAAAAGAGATTTGATCAGAAGACTCAAAGGACCAAGAAAGCTCAGAATATGAGTAAAGATATTAAAATTAACATGCAAGACAAAACAGTAAACAATTCTGTACTTCATAGAAAACATTCTCAAAAGCAAAAAGAGGAGCATTTTAGAAATCCACTCTTGAAGAGCATGCCTGCTTCAACCCTACAGAAAGAGAGAAAAGAAGTAAGATCCTACTCTGGTTTTGTGATGTGAAGGTTGCATTATAATTAATTATTTCATTTCCTTTAAGCTATAAATAATGAACTGAATATGAGAATGTTTTTTAAAAATGTGAAGGACTATATAAAAATAAACTATCTTTAAACTATTGATATTGAGGGTTTTGGGAATTCATAATGTGGAAAGCAGTGCACAAAATACATAATTTCTTCCTTCTGAGATCTCAAACTTAGAATCATCATATTTTAGTTATAACAGGTATATCTAGAGGTCATCTAGTCTAAAAATTAGATTCTCTTATTTGTGCTACTCAAAATTGTATTTTGTCTTTGCATGTATATGTGTGAATATACCTTTTTTTGGGTTTATTTTCCAGTTTAGCGAATATGTCTAGTGCCTAGTGATTGTGAGATTTGGTACTAGATGCTCTGGAGGGTATGTTTTTGGCTGCTCTCATTAGGCTGTAACTTTCTCAATACCAAACATGGATTGTTGGACACATCAATAAAGCGTCTAATTTAGTACTGAGCACTTAGTAGATAAATGCTAAATAAATGCTAAAGAAATTAGCACTCAATAAATAAATAAATTTATCTACTAGATAAATGCTAAATAGTAGTAGTAGATAAATGCTAAATAAATAAAGCACTCAATAAATGCTAAAAGAAGGGTGCCTGGGTGGCTCAGTGGGTTAAGCCGCTGCCTTCAGCTCAGGTCATGATCTCAGGGTCCTGGGATCGAGTCCCGAATCGAGCTCTGTGCTCAGCAGGGAGCCTGCTTCCTCCTCTCTCTCTCTCTCTGCCTGCCTCTCTGCCTACTTGTGATCTCTCTCTGTTGAATAAATAAATAAAATCCTTAAAAAAAAATGCTAAAAGATTAAAGGTGGAATTAAGAATATAAAAAATCATTTTATTTATTTATTTATTTAAGATTTTATTTATTTATTTGACAGAGAGAAATCACAAGTAGATGGAGAGGCAGGGAGAGAGAGAGAGAGAGGGAAGCAGGCTCTCTGCTGAGCAGAGAGCCCGATGCGGGACTCGATCCCAGGACTCTGAGATCATGACCTGAGCCAAAGGCAGCAGCTTAACCCACTGAGCCACCCAGGCGCCCTAAAAAATCATTTTAAAGACTTGATTTATGTTATATTATTGTGATTGAATATAATTTTATAAAATGTGTTTAAACCTTACTTTGTGGGGCTAAAAATATACTTAGTAGTATAAGAACCTTTATGTTTCTTGAGTGGATGGCTTTTATATTTACCTTTCATGTTTATGAAAACCATAAAACATTAAAACTATAGTTTGAAAATTGTATCTAGAATTTAAGAGCCATTTAAAATAGAGGACTTTCCTGACCTGATAAATCTTATTATCGTACTTAAGCTGGCATAAGAAAGCTTTAGAAAATTGAGATCTGTTTGGTGACTATTTTTTTGGTGAGTTGAATAACTTTGTGTGCTTAGGGATTTTTGAAAGCAACCACAGTGGTACAAGATGAAGATTATATGTTGCAAATTTATGGAAAACCGATTTATCAGGGCCATCGCAGCACTCTTAAAAAAGGACCATATCTCCGATTTAATTCTCCATCTCCTAAGTCCAAACCACAGAGACCGAAAGTCATAGAACGAGTTAAAGGTAAGGAACCTCATTTTTCTGTGGTAGACCTTATTTTTTATGCTGTCAGTTTAATATATAATGTTTAATTTTTTCTTTTATTTTTTATGACTTATAAATGCAGTTCAAATTATATAATGCTTAGGCATGGAAAACAATTCTTCTAAGAGTAGGAAGAAATAGACTACTTCAAGGCATAAAATGGGAATAAGTAGGGAAAAAATATAGACCAAGGCACAAGATAGGAATAAGTGGGATAAGATAGGATTAGGTAGTATCTTCATATAAAGCATGATAAAGTTTGCATTTATGAGGCGGTATCTTGAATAATTTAAATTATAATCCAGGGGAAGTGGACATTTCCCTGTGATATTGCTCTATCATGTTCTTTATGAAAGAATGCTATAAATGATCATAAAAGGATTTATATAGTAAAGGTGAAAAAAATTTTTTGGTACTTTTTGTACACCACTAAAATAACTTCATTTTTACTGTATGTTTTGACTCATATCTACTATTTCACTAGTCTAGTATATTTATTAAAGTTTTATTTATTCTAGATAGAGAGCACACATGCATGTACATGCATGAGTGGGGGGAGGGGCAGAGGGAGAGGGAGAGAGAGAATCCTCAAGCAGATTACCCACTGAGTGTGGAGCCCCCTGCAGGACTTGATCCCATGTCCAGAGATCATGATCTGAGCTGAATCAGGGTTGGACACTTAACCAACTGAGCCATCCAGGCACTCCTCTCTAGTAATATTTAAATGTAACTCTTTTTTGTGTGTGTGTGAAAAAGGGCATTTATTTACTCATTATGGAGGGTCCTATATATTTTTTTTATAATAATTAATTTCTTAAAATTTATTTTCAGCAGAACAGTATTCATTGTTTTTGTACCACACCCAGTGCTCCATGCAATCCGTGCCCTCTCTAATACCCACCACCTGGTTCCCCCAACCTCCCACCCCCACCCCCCCTCCGCTTCAAACCCCTCAGATTGTTTTTCAGTGTCCATAGTCTTAATTAAATAGGGAGTCTGTTGACTGTGGTTACATTTTGAAATTTCTCAGCTTGTACTCTGGCAGCCAGTAAGCTTCTGCAGTATGTGATAACTAGGGGGTACCAACTCATTTTTGTTTCTTATCCTTTCTGGAAGTTGGAGCTGTCGCATTGCTTTAGTTTTCCATTCCTTTCATTTTTTTTTCATTCTATTTTATTTTATTTCTTTTCATTGTTCCAGAATTCATTGTTTATGCACCACACCCAGTGCTCAATGCAATACATACTCTCCATAATACCCACCACCAGGCTTACCCAACCCCCCACCCTTCTCCCCTCCAAAACCCTCAGTTTGTTTCTCAGTGTCCACAGTCTCTCATGGTTTGTCTCCCCTTCCAATTTTCCCCAACTCGCTTCTCATTCCTTTCATTTTTAAAAGCTAGGTGATCATATCGGGTGTCAGTTTATCTAGAAATCCTACTGGTATTAGTAAGTATAAAGCTTATGGATGATACTTGTTTCTGCTTGTTTATTGGCACTTTGCTATTATATTTGGGCTTTTGACAGCCGATGCAAAAAATAACTTGAGGTCTTAAAATACTTAAAAATCCAAAAATAATTTTAAGTAACACTTTTTTTTTTTTAAAGATTTTTATTTATTTGAGAGAGAGACAGTGAGAGAGAGCATGAGCAAGGAGAAGGTCAGAGGGAGAAGCAGACTCCCCATGGAGCTGGGACCCCGATGTGGGACTCGATCCCACAACTCTGGAACCATAACCTGGGCCCAAGGCAGTCGTCCAATCAACTGAGCCACCCAGGCATCCCTTAAGTATGATGGATGTAACTAAGAAACTGTGGAAACACGCTTATTCTTGGGTCTTGGTGCCTGTCGTTTTCTCTTCCCAGAGAGCTTTTCCCTCAGATATTTGCATGGCTTACTCTCTCAGCTCTTTGGATTGCTGCTCTTAGCTGTTCGCTCTTCAGAGAGGTCTACCCTGACCATGCTATCCAAAACATTACCTCCAACACTTTTCTTTCTCTCTCTCTCTTTTTTAAAAAGATTTTAGTTGTTTATTGGACAGAGAGAGAGAGATCACAAGTAGGCAGAGTGGCAGGCAGAGAGAGAGGAGGAAACAGGCTCCCCACTGAGCAGAGAGCCCTATGCGGGGCTCGATCCCAGGACCCTGAGATCATGACCTGAGCCGAAGGCAGAGGCTTAACCCACTGAGCCACTCAGGTGCCCCACCTCCTATACTTTTCTTATCCTTTTGCCCTGCCTTATTGATCTTCATAGCACTTTTCACAACCTGATGTTATATATATGATTTAAAAAAAATTTTTTTAAAGATTTTTATTTATTTATTTATTTGGCAGAGAGATTTATTTATTTATTTATTTATTTATTTGACAGAGAGGCAAGCAGAGAGAGAGGAGGAAGCAGGCTCCCCGCTGAGCAGAGAGCCCAATGCGGGGCTCGATGCCAGGACCCTGAGATCATGACCTGAGCCAAAGGCAGAGGCTTAACCCACTGAGCCACCCAGGCATCCATATATATATGATTTTTAATTTTTATTTTTTAATGCTTTTTTAAAATTTGAGTATAGTTGACACAAATGTTACATTTGTTTCAGTGTATAACTTAGTGATTTGACAAGGTTATACATTATGCTTTGTTTACCACAACTGAGGTAGCTGCCATCTGCCCTGTTAGATTGCTATTATAGTACCATTGACTGTATTCCTTATGCTCTGCCTTTAATTCCCATAAGCTATTCATTCCACTACTAGAAGACTGGATCTCCCTCTCCTCTTCACCCATTTTGTCCAACCCCCATCTACCTCCCCTCTGGCAACTACCAGTTTATTCTCTGTGTTTATAGGTCTGATTCTGTTTTTTAGGTTTATTGGGTTTTTTTGTTGTTGTTTTTAACAAAGAAAACTTGTATTTATTGAGCAATCAAAACAAAAATAAACATTTTTCTATGGGATAGGGCCTCCATTATCCTTGCTATAGATGTAACTGAAGATTAATAATTTATAATTTATTCATTATTTTAAATTTTAAAAGTACAGAAAATACAGAAAAAGGCTTTATAAGTTTTATATTCTAGGTAATCTCACTACAAAATCTGGTAAATTTCTGGTCTTTTCTTCTGGGTTTACTTGTTTTTTAAAAAATTCAATTTAGTTAACATATACTGTATTATTAGTTTCAGAAGTAGAGGTCATTGATTCATCAGTCTTATATAACACCCAGTGCTCATTACATCAAGTGCCTTCCTTAACACCCATCACCCAGTTTCCCCAACCCCCTACCCACCTCCCCTCCAGCAACCCTCAGTTTGTTTCCTATAGTTAAGAGCTTCTTATGGTTTGTCTCCCTGTTTTCATCTTATTTTATTTTTCCTTTCCTTCCCCCATGTTCATCTGTTTTGATTCTTAATTTCCACATATGAATGAAATCAAAGGTTATTTGTCTTTCTCTGACTGACTTGATTCTGCTTTTAGTTTTATTTGTTTTTAGATTCCACTTATAAGTGGAATCATATGGTATTTGTCTTTCTCGGTCTGAGTTATTTCATATAGAACAATACCTTCTAGGTCCATCCATGTTTTCTCAAATAGCACAATCTCCTTTCTTATGACTGTGTAATAAACCACTGTACATATATTCCACATCTTCATTTGTCTATCGATGGACATTTAAGTTGCTTCCATATCTTGGCTATTGCAAATAATGCTACAGTAAACATAAGGGTGCATATATCTTTTTATTTTTTTTCCATATATCTTTTTTGAACTAGTGTTCTCATTTTCTTTGGTAAATACCCAATAGTGGAATTATTGGATCATATGGTATTTCTATTTTTAATTTTTTGAGGAAACTTCATACTGTTTCCCATAGCAGCTATACCAACTTACATTCCTTTTTTTTTTTTTAAGAATTTATTTATTTGACAGAGAGTGAGAGAAGGAGAGAAAGCATAAGTGGGGGGAGCAGCAGAGGGAGAGGGGGAAGCAGGCTCCCCGTTGAGCAGGGAGCCTGATGCAGGACTCGATCCCAGGATCCTGAGATCATGACCTGAGCCGAAGGCAGAGGCTTAACCCACTGAGCCACCCAGGTGCCCCCCAACTTACATTCCTAATAACAATGCATGAGGGTTCCTTTTTCTCCACATTCACTTATTTCTTGTGTTTTTTATTTTAGCTATTGTAATAGGTATAAGGTGATAATCTCTATTGTAGTTTTGATTTGCATTTCCCTGATGATGAGTGATGTCATCATCTTTTCATATGTCTATTGGCCATCTGTCTACCTTCTTTGGAAAAAGGCCGGGTGTTATATTTTTGTTTATTGATTATTTTCCTTACTAGACTGTAAACTCTGTGAATACAGATGGTTTATTCAGTACTGTATTTCCTGTATCTGGAGCAATGCCTATGAAATGCTGAAAACAAATATTTTATTTTATTAATTTATTTATTTATTTTTTTTTAAAGATTTTATTTATTTATTTGAGAGAGAAACAGTGAGAGAGAGCATGAGCTAGGAGAAGGTCAGAGAGCGAAGCAGACTTCCCATGGAGCTGGGAGTCTGATGCGGGACTCGATCCCGGGACTCCGGGATCATGACCTGAGCCGAAGGCAGTCGTCCAACCAACTGAGCCACCCAGGCGTCCCTGAAAACAAATATTTTAAATGAGCACTCAAGAAAAATTCATTTAATTGAATGAATGAATACAAGACAACAGAATGAAAAAAGAAATACAGATGTGGTACTAAAATGTTTCTTCCTGGCATCATGGAGCTATATTTAAAAGTCTAGATTCATAAAATTACTCCCATATAAAAGTAAAAATGTAGTTATGTGAGAAGTTTATTTAGAAGATAGCCTCTTCTCCTTTATGTTTTTACTTTTTTTCACTTTCCTCAGGTTCCATAGAAATCAAACAAATTTCTAAGTTTTTAAGAATTCAGGATTCAGGGGCATCTGCCTGGCTCAGTTGGAAGAGCATGCGACTCTTGATCTCAGGGTTGTGAGTTTGAGCCCCACATTAAACGTAGAGATGACTAAAATAAATAAATAAATACATATATAAACTTTAAAAAAAGAATTCAGGATTTAATGTCTATATGGATTTAATTCACAAGAATGGAAAAAATACAATGATATTAACTCCTGTAAGGTTTGAATAGATATAGAATTTGACTGTGGATAATTTCAGAGGATAAAGACTGGTTATTCAGAATTATGTCATGAGTAAAGGTGTAATTAACTTTTTTGTACCCATAGGGAAAAAATGTAATGAGTTAAATAAATAATACAGTCTGAATCTGAATAGTCTTCTTAATCTTTTTTTTTTTTTTTAAAGATTTTATTTATTTATTTGACAGACAGATCACAAGCAGGCAGACAGGCAGGCAGAGAGAGGGAGAGGAGGAAGCAGGCTCCCTGCAGAGCAGAGAGCTCGATGCGGGACTCGATCCCAGGACCCTGAGATCATGACCTGAGCCAAAGGCAGCGGCTTAACCCACTGAGCCACCCAGGCGCCCCTTTTCTTAATCTTTTATTCAACATTTTTCCCCTTATCATTAAATCACTGAATTTGTTTTGTCGTAGTAGTTGAGCAAGTTGTTACGTGTATTCAGGAGCTCAGAAACCATGGCCTACAAGTTAGCTGCCTATTCTTAGAAGTAATATCGGAACCTAGCTGCACTCATTTATTTGTGACTGTAACATGACTGCTTTCATGTTTTAGTGGCAGAATTAAGATGTCGGAGCTGAGAGCACAAGGCCCATGAGACTAAGGTGTTTACTATCTAACCTTTTAACAGAACGTTTTTGCCAACCCCTGGTTTCTGTGTTACTTCTATTTTAAGGCCTTGTAATTACACCTTATTATATAGAATAAGATCTTTCTGTAAAGGAGAGTTACTGTATTTCTAGCTGGATAGGCGTTCCAACAATATTTTAAAATCTCTGTTACTGAATATTATTATTACAGGCACTAAAGTCAAGTCAATAAGAACACAAACTGACTTTTATGCAACAAAACCTGTGAAAATGGATTCCAAGCCCCAACATTCTGTGCCTGCTGTGCTGCCTCCTAGTGATCAGCAGTACTTGTTCAGCCCGAGCAGAGAAATGCCTACTGTTTCCGGTACACTGGAAGGTCATCTAATTCCTATGGCTATTCTTTTAGGTGAGTCCCAGCAAAATACACAGGGCCAATTTTAAATTCTTGTCAGCAGCGGCAGAACTTTCAAAATGACGTGATAGTCTCCTACCTTTTCCTCTCTCTGTGGTATTTGTGGGCAGGGCCTCCGAATGTGTCTTACTCCATGTAATAGCAATCTCTTAAATAACGGGCTCCCACTATAGTTTCACTCACAGGAAACATTCCTTTGGTATTTTAGAATACATTGCTATAGAGGAGACAAAGTAAAAAAAAGGTTTAGAATGTTATAGATTTCATAATAATTAAAGAATTTAATGTCCTGTCTCCAGCAAAGTACTTTGAAGTAATTGTATGTGCTTTTGAACTAGGCTGTGGTAAGTAAAAATTGTGTGGTATTCTAAAACACAGTAGTTGGTTATTAACTTGTTTGAGGTCTCTCAGACTCATTGTAAAAATTCAACAAATAATTTTTGCTTCCTCACTAGCTCTTCAAATCTAGTTAACTATTATTTTTTTCTTTTACTGTCTTTGCTCTTCTTTCTTAAATTTGATGAAGGACTTAGATATATCTTCCAGCAGAAGAGAGAAATTTTGATATTATGGGTTAATAGCATGTCAGCCTGCTAACTGTATCTGTTTAAACATGCCTTCTGTAAGTAGAGTAGCTAATACTTATAAAGTCCCTGCTGTGTACCTGGTACAGATCTAAGCACTTTACATATATGAATTTATTTAATCCACACTATAAAACACATGGTAATATACCAGTTTTATAGATAAAGAAACCAAGGCACAGAGGAATGAAGAAATTTGTCAAAGGCCATATAACTTGAGTGGAGCTGGGATTCAAACCCAGTCAGTTTGGCTGGGATTCAAACCCAGTCAGACTATGTTTAAAGAGTGCCCTGTTCTGTCCCTCTTTATTTTGAAATATAGGAAATAAATGGAACTTTTGAAGTGCAAGCTAAGTTTCTGATAGCTGTGGTAATTGCTATCAGTGGGAGTACATGCTATGTCTTGGTAGTGAGTCACTAGTATTTTGTTGTTGGTTTTATTCCTGTCCATTGTTGCTGTATAAAGTTTTGAGAATAAAAATAACATAGTATAACACATTACACTTTAGTCTTGGCTTTGCTGCTTACTGTTATGACCTTTGGCAAATTATGCTGTTCCTAAATGTGTTTTCTCAACTGTGAAATGTGGATAATATTAATACCTCAGAGGCTTATTTTGAGGGTTAAATTAGATAGTGCATGTGAAGTATCTGGCATGCGTGTGTGCCTGGTAAGTGTGAGTTGCTGCTGAAAGGATGACATGGTAGGTGTGTCAACTATAGTGACAAGAGAAAGAAAGATGATTGCGGATGGCGCTTCCTTTTCAGTTGAGAGAGAATTCAGCCATAAGGATCTGGGCTGTGTATTTGATTTTTCCCTTCATTTCTGAAATAGTTGACTCATCTCTTCCCCAAACTTTTTAGGACAAACCCAAAGTAAGAGTGATTCCATGCCACCCACTGGAGTAATTGTAAACAAGCCACACCCTGTAACAGTGACTACTTCCATTCCTCCATCGTCTCGAAAAATGGAAACTGGAATAAAGAAACCTAATGTCGCAATTATAGAAATGAAGTCGGAAAAAAAGGATCCTCCTCAGCTTACTGTACAGGTATGTCAGGGTGCATGAATAGAAAATTTTAAGGAAGAAAAAAATCTTCAGCTTAACTTTAACACTTAAAATTTATTACATTGCTTCATAAAAACTTTACTTTCATTGTGGGTCTTTTATATTTTAAAACTGTGATATTAGTGTAACCCTTCTATCCTTATTCTGTATGATCTAAGCTACTTTTTCTAAGCCAGTGGCTCATGTCCAAGTGACATGATGATATTCCAAAGTGAACAACTGCGTTGGTAGTATAGTGGTGAGCATAGCTGCCTTCCAAAGCGAACAACTGAACAGTATATTACAATTAATTTTAAAAGAACGAGTGTGACTTTAAATATATATAAGATTTGAATGAATGGAAAGAGAACTTATATGTGAAGATTAAATATTCAAGTTGCCAATTCTTCCTAAGTTAACATATAACTTAAGTCAAATTTCAATTTAGCAACCCCCCCCACAGACCATGTGTTTAATTTTTTGTTTGTTTTCTTTAACTTAAGGATCATTTTGATATTTGAAAGAATAAAGGGTTTTTGGGTACTGGACCTGTACAAAGAAATATTTCAGAAATAGTCTTGGTTGTTTAAAACAAATGTAATATAGGACACCTGGGTGACTTAGTTAAATGTCCAATTCTTGATTTCAGCTCATGTCATGATCTAAAAGTTGTGAGATTGAGTCCCATATTAGGCTCCAAGCTGTGTATGGAGTCTGCTTAAGATTCTCTCTCCCTCTGCACCACCCCCAACTCCAGTGCTCTCTCTCTCTCTCGTGCTGTCTTGCCCTCTCTCTAAAAAAAAAAAAAAAAAAAAAAGTAATATGTAGTAATTACTTTGTGTATCAGTAGGGAAGAGGAGTCTTGTAAGTGAAATAATATATGTTGTAGTTGGTTAATAATGTGGAAAATAGATCAGTTTTAGACTCTAACCTCCCACTGTATGGCACATGAATTCTAAATAGGCAACAGGCAAAAGTTTAACTGTAAAATGTAAAAGCAGAATGAGAAGATAATTATATAGAATCTTTATCAAATAGAATCTTTATCAAAGCTGAAGCTAAGTCCAAATATGAGAGAAGAAAACCTACATATAATAAAAGAATAGATTTGAATCTATAAAATCTAAACTGAAGCTAATATAAAAAATTCATATGTAAAAAGGGAAACATACAGTTAGAATATATGAAAGGACTATGCCGTAAAGGATTAATTCTTAAATCTGAAAACTTCTGTAAGTTAATAAGAAGGCAGGTGCAAATCTAGGAATATTCAAAGAACCTGAATAGTATCTTACAGAAGAGGAAATACAGTTTATGAGCAAGAAAATGGATACTTTAAATCTTTCTAGTTACTAAAATAATCCAAATTAAAATAACAATAATATAGCTCCATTTAAAAACTTATTGCTGAGACAATTATGTTTTTGACGACATGAATAGAACTCATTTGGACTGCATTTTGGCATTAATTATCAAGAATTTTAAATATTCATGCTCTATATTAATCTAGTGTCTGGTGATCTGTCATAATGAAATAATGCCAGGTTAGGGGGGGAAATGTTTAGGGGGGGAACCCTATATATATATGAAGAAGTTTTTTGTGGTGATATATATAATAGTGGAAATATTAGAAATGTCATAAATGCTTACCAACAGGAAAATGGTTAAATAATTAAGGCATTATTAAAATATTATATATCTAAAATATAATTATTAAGTTTATGGGAGCATGAAAGGTGCTTATAACCTAATTAAGATGAAAAATCAGAAATAGTAAGAAGTGGATAGTAAAAAGAAAAGGGAAGATTGAAAATAAAGTTATCTTTTTTTTTTTTTTAAGATTTTGTTTATTTATTTGTCAGACAGGATCACAAGTAGGCAGACAGGCAGGCAGAGAGAGAGAGAGGAGGAAACAGGCTCCCCGCAGAGCAGAGAGCCCGATGCGGGACTTGATCCCAGGATGATGAGATCATGGCCTGAGCTGAAGGAAGCTGCCCAACCCACTGAGCCCCCGGGCGCCTGAAAATAAAGTTCTCTTAATAGGGTCTTATGTGTTCCCCTTTATTTTCTAAACTTTATAAAATACTCTATCATAACTTAAAAAAATTGTTATCCATTGACTTCTTTATAAAAAGTTAAATATATGTTACTGATGTATAGACTGACAGGTATTTGAGTCAAAATGATGAACAGAAAGCTGGATGTTGTGTTTTGTTTTAGGTATTACCCAATGTGGATATTGATAGCATTTCGAATGGTAGTGCTGATGTCGATCTATCTCTGCCTAGTCCCAAAGAAGCATGTCCTCCTCTGAAAACTTGGATAAAGGTATTCAGAAATTTATCAGATAGTTTTGTGTAATGTCTGACTATGAAGTTTAACTAATATTATTCCATGCAAAGTCTTCCATTGTATGTCATAATAATTTAGGTTTTAAGGAAGAGATTCAGAATGAATCTAGTATTGCTGATGAATTTGAAAAAGAAAGTTTGTTTAAGATCCTTACATTTATAAACATTGTGAAAGTGATAATCCTTAGTGTACTTTTTTTTTTTAAAGATTTTATTTATTTATTTGACAGAAAAATCACAAGTAGATGGAGAGGCAGGCAGAGAGAGAGAGAGGGAAGCAGGCTCCCTGCTGAGCAAAGAGCCCGATGCAGGACTCGATCCCAGGACTCTGAGATCATGACCTGAGCCAAAGGCAGCGGCTTAACCCACTGAGCCACCCAGGCGCCCAATCCTTGGTGTTCTTTTTGGGTAATTTAAGTTGTCTCATATGTGAAGAGAGGATTTCTGTCTCTTTGGTGAAAAAGCTTGATTTAAACAGGAATCAAATTATAGTTTTCCTGAATATGAATTTCATAGTGATGTTTAGAGTTCATGTTTTGGGATGTTACTTTGTCAATATAGTATTGACATGATACAAAAATAGGCATTTCTCCCTAGTATTTATTTGCTATTCAATAATGAAGCTCTAACTTTACTACACACTTGAATAACACTGCTGCTTTCCCCAGCTTTCATCTGTTGTAAGCAGATGTAGTCCTCAAGGGTATAGGTTTAAGGAGAGGGAGAACACCAATTTTTCATGATCAGAAATAGTAAAACGGGTGTCCGGGTGACTCAGTTCATTAAGCATCTGCCTTCGGCTCAAGTCGTGCTCTTGGGATCCTGGGATCAAGCCCTGAGTTGGGTTCCCTGCTCAGTGGGGAGCCTGCCTCTCCAGCTGCATCTGCCCTCTCCCCTCTGCTTGCATGCTTTCTCTCTCAAATAAATAAATAAAATCTTTAAAATAAAATAGTAAAATAGAACTGACCTTAAATGGCAATTGTGCCTAATTTAATTTTTTCATCAATAACTTTTTTTTTTCTTTACCAGAAGTTTATTAAAACATATGGTTACAAATAAGTTTTTGGACTGTTTATCATTCTTCTCTCAGGGAGGGGCTAATGTGGTTTTGGGGACTAGATTATATCAAGTGAGGCCTACAGGCTAAATTAGTATCTCGCTAAATTAGTATTTATAACTTTCTAATTTATTTGATACTGTATCTGTCTTTTTGTGTGTTTGTATATACATATACTTACATATCTAACATATAAACACAACCTTAGGAGAGAAATCATAATCCTAGCAACCTGACTGGTTGGCTTAAGATGCATTGTTGATGGAGTCATTGACAAAAACTTATATTTAATTTTTGAGAGCTATTAAAATGAAACCTGATGGCTCAGGTAACTATCTTGGATTTCATTTTTTTAGTGAAATCAATTCTAAGTAGGATATTAAAATTAAAAAATAGAACTATGTAATTATAAGCTTATGTTATGGGTAGAAACATGGTAAATTATGTATAAATTTAAACAATATTAAGCACAACAAAATCTTCTTGAAAATGCTTTCTTAGACCCCAGAACTTACGACGGTAGATGAAGAAGAGGTCAAGTTTCCAGGAACGAACTTTGATGAAGTAATCGATATCATACAGGTAACAAAGCTTAGAAAATGTGAGAAATTATTTTTCTAGCAGTATTCTTCCATGTAATTAAAGATAATTATACATATGTATCTGTATATAATTTTTAGAGCAGTTTTAGTTTCTAAAATGAACAAAAATGAGATGAAAGTTCAGAGATTTTCCATATACCTTCTGCCCCCACACATGTATAGCCTCCCCCACTCTTAGCATCTGGAGTGGTACATTTGTTAAAATTGATGAGCCTAAATTGACCCATCATAATCACTCAGCATCCGTAGTTTACTTTAGAGTTCACCCTTGATTATGTACATTCTATGGGCTTGAACAAATGTATCCATTATTACAGTATCAGGCAGAGTATTTTCTCTTCTCTAAAATTCTTTGTGTTCTACCTATTCATTCTTCCCTAGCTCACCCCAATCCCTGGTAACCACTGACCTTATTGTCTCCATAGTTTTGTTTTTTCTGGAATGTGATGGGGTCAGAAGGATACAGTGTGTAGCCTTTTTGGATTCTTTTACTCAGTAATATGCATTTAAGCTTCCTCCATATCTTTTCATGACTGAATAGCTCATTTCTTTTTAGTGCTGAATAATATTCCATTGTTTGGATGTGCCACAGTTTATTTACTCATTCACCTACTAAAGGATATCTTGGTTGTTTCTGAGTTTTGGCAGTTGTGAATGAAGTTATGATGAACATCTGTGCACAGATTTTTTTTCATGAACATGTTTTCATCTCCTTAGGTAAATATCGAGGAGCATGATTGCTGGATTGTATGTTAAAAGTATATCTAGATTTGTAAGAAACCAGTGAACTTTTTTTCGAAGTGGCTGTACCATTTTTCTTTATCACCAGTAAGGAATGAGAGTTCCTGCTGCTGCACATCTTTGTCAGTGTTTGGTGTTGTAGGTATTCTGGATTTTGGCCAGATTTTGTGTAGTGGTATTTCTTTGTTGTTTTAGTTTGCATTTCCCTGATGACATATGATGTGGTGCATCTTTTCATACGCTTATTTTCCACCTGTATATCTTCTTTGGTAAGGTTGTCTGTTAAGGTTTTTGGCCTACTTTTAAAACGGGGTTTTGTTTTGTTTTGTTTTAAAGATTTTTATTTATTTACTTGACAGAGACAGAGATCACAAGTAGTCAGAGAGGCAGGCAGAGAGAGAGGAGGAAGCAGGCTCCCTGCTGAGCAGAGAGCCCAATGTGGGGCTCTATCCCAGGACCCTGAGATCATGACCTGAGCCGAAGGCAGAGGCTTTAACCCACTGAGCCACCCAGGCGCCCCAACCGGGTTGTTATCTTATTGTTGAGTTTTAAGAGTCCTTTGTATATTTTGAATAACAGTTCTTTTTTTTTTTTTTTTAAGATTTATTTATTTATTTATTTGACAGACAAAGATCACAAGTAGGCAGAGAGGCAGGCAGAGAGAGAGGGGAGGAAGCAGGCTCCCTGCAGAGCAAAGAGCCCGATGTGGGGCTTGATCCCAGGACCCTGGCATCATGACCTGAGCCAAAGGCAGAGGCTTTAACTCGCTGAGCCACCCAGGCGCCCCTGAATAATAGTTCTTTATCAGATATGTTTTGGCAAATATTTTCTTCTTGTTTATGGCTTGTCTTCTAACTCTCTTGATGTTGTATTTCACAAAGAAGTTTTTAATTTGAATGAAGTCCAGCATATCAGTTATTTCTTTCATGGATCACCCATCTGATGGTGTATCTAAAAAGTCAGTACCATACCCACAGTCATCTCAGTTTTCTCCTATGTTCTCTTCTAGGGGTTTTATAGTTTTGTGTTTTACATTTAGTCTCTGATCCATTTTGAGTTAATTTTTGTGAAAGGTGTAAGGTCTGTGCAAGGTTAGTTTTTTTTGCCTGTGGATCATCTTGGTGAAAAGATGATCCTTGCTCCATTGTATTGCCTTTGCTTCTATGTCAAAGATGAATTGACTGTATTTATGTGGTTCTAATTTTGGGCTCTCTATTCTGTTCCATTCATCTGTTTGTCTGTTCTTTCATCAATTCCATACTGCTTGATTACTATTGCTTTATAGAAAGTCTTGAAGTTGAATAGTGTCTGTCCTCCAACTTTATTCTTCTCCTTCAGTATTGTGTTGGCTATTATGGTTCTTTTGACTCTCTATATAAGTTTTAGAGTCAATTAGTTGATAGCCACATAATATCTTACTGAGATTTTTATTGGAATTGCATGGAATCTATAGATCAAGTTGGGAACAACCAGTATCTTGACAGTATTGAGTCTTCCTATCTAAGAACGTAGAATATCTCGGGGCATGTGGGTGACTTAGTCGGTTAAGCATCTGACTCTTGATTTGATAAGATTCTCTCTCCCTCTCCATGAACTCTACAAAAAAAATCATAGAATATCTCTTTATTGATTTGGTTCTTTGATTTCATTCATTAGAATTTTGTGCTTCTCTTCAAAAAGTTCTTGTACATATTTTGTTAGATTTATACATAAGTATTTCATTTTTTTTGGTGCTTATGTAAAGAGTATTGTGCTTTTAATTTCATTTTCCACTTGTTCATTGTTGGCAAACTTGTTATAATCAATAATTATTTCCAGGAGTTGTTTGGGGTTTTTTTTTTGTCAATTCTTTCAGATTTTCTATATAGACAATCATGTCCTCTGCAAACAAGGACAGTTTTATTTCTTCCTTCCAAACACCTTTTATTTGCTTTTATTGTCTACTTGCATTAGCAAGGACTTTTAGTACACTGTTGAAAAGGAATGGTAAGAGGGGACATGCTTGCCTTGTTCCTGATAGTTGAGTATGTTTTCACCACCAATATTATGTTACAGTGCTTTGAGAAACTTCCCTTTACTTTTGAGCTAAATGTATTTTAATTTTAAAATTATGAAGTTAGGGGCGCCTGGGTGGCTCAGTGGGTTAAGCCGCTGCCTTCGGCTCAGGTCATGATCTCAGGGTCCTGGGATCGAGTCCCACATCGGGCTCTCTGCTCAGCGGGGGGCCTGCTTCCCTTCCTCTCTCCTACTGTGATCTCTCTCTGTCAAATAAATAAATAAAATCTTTAAAAAAAAATTATGAAGTTAGTATTCTATAGTATAGTATTCTCTTCATCTGTGTCCTCTAGCTGCCTCAGTGAAATATAATGGATATCAACTGGTTCCCATCTACATCTCTTCTTTCCTGCTTCCTATTTTCTTCCTCCTTTTCATTTCCTTTGGCTCCCCCCCCCTCCAATCTATCCTTTCTTTATTCTGTTAAACATTTGTCTGTCTGACTTCTGGATTATTGGCAAGATCACCAGCTAGCTCATAGTGAGGGGAAAAGTTGTGAGGGGTCTAAAATCCAAGAGAAGAGTCCATATAACAGGAAGAGCTATAGAAATGATATAGAAATGGTAAAATAGAAGAAGGGGGAAAATAGGAAGAAGTAAAATATAGAGGATGGGAGAAAAGAATCATATACCATAGAAACCACTTGAATAATAAAATGCCAGTACAATTGCAAGATATTTATTCATATTTCTTTCAGAACTTTCACTGCTAACGCCAGATTTATTCATCATAAAATCAAACCCTATTTTAGAATATTAAGAGATATGTACTATATTAAAGGTTTTTGTTCACTGGCATGTTTTCTCATGTGAATTGCACATGAATGTTTCAAAGGCAAGAATCTTACTTATCTTTATATTTCTAATGCCTGGCAAAGACATTTGACAACTTTTTCCTCCCACGTACAAGTGAAAGAAACAGTTATAGAAATAACACATGATTTGGAGTCAGAGCCAAGTGTTCCAGTCCTGGCTCTGCCACTTATTAGTTGTGGAGTTAATTTTTTAATGGGAGGATATTAATCGAATTATAGTTTTTAAAGACTTCTAATTTTTTTGAGATACATATTAAACCATTTACAGGTAAAATGAGATTTGTGATTTGTTTCAAAATTATATGTGAAAGGTAAAGCAGATGGGGGTGTATAGAGGTGACACAAATTAGCTGTGGGTTGGTAATTGTTAAAGCTGGCAACAAGTAAATGGGATATGCATAATTTATACATAACCAATATAGTATATGAGCACTATTTTGTTTTCTTTTAAACATGTCTGATATTTTCATAATGAAAAGTTTAAAATTTTCAGAAATTATTTCTTTGATCATATGATGGTGCAAATAATGTATAAAGTAACCTAACTGCATTTGTAGATGTAAATTATAGGTTCAGAAAGAGGAAGCAGTGATATTTAGAAGCATTAATTTATTATAATAAATTAAGATAATAAATTTATAGAGGGAAGTGTTAATGTTCTATGCAGGAAAAACCAAGTTATTTAGTTTGTTTTATGACTGCTTAAAATGAACAGTGGGTTTTAAAAAGACAAAATAATTGTATAATTAAGGTTTCTTCAAGGCAATTTGTATGACAAATATATATATTGTAAATAACTTGATGCCACCTAATTAGAAATTCTATTGATTAATGTAGAAGTGATGGTTAATTTACCAACCCAAGTTTCATGCTTACCCTAGTCATTCAGTAAATGTTAAACAAATACATGAATGTAATAGTTTTGTTTTTATTATTACCAGGAAGAGGAAAAACGTGATGAAATTCCAGAACACTCTGAGCCAATTCTGGAGTTTAACAGAAGTGTTAAAGTTGTTTCTACAAAATATAATGGTCCTCCATTTCCGCCAGTTGCTTCTACTTTTCAGCCCACCACTGATGTTCTGGATAAAGTAATTCAGAGAAAAGAAACATTGGAAAATAGCTTAATTCAGTGGTGAGTTTACAGTGGTGTTGGTATGAACAGAATCGTAGTAGCAGATAGAAAGTATTAAATTTTAGGGGCACCTGGATGGCTCGGTGGGTTGAAGCCTCTGCCTTTGGCTCGGGTCATTGTCCCAGGGTCCTGGGATCGAGCCCCGCATCGGGCTCTCTGCTCGGCGGGGAGCCTGCTTCCCTCCCTCTCTCTCTCTGCCTATTTGTGATCTCTGTCTGTCAGATAAATAAATAAAATTAAAAAAAAAAAGAAAGTATTAAATTTTAGTTGAAAATCTTCCTTGTCTCCTTTTGTTTATTAAACTTTTCCTTGTTACAGTCACTGGGAACTATTTGATGTGATGTGAGGGTTTAAATAGTTGTTGAAGGTACTGTTTTTCTTGAATATTTGTATTTAGGCTGTCTATTATGGCAAAAGAGGCTGTTAAGTAACAAAAGCCTTCAAAATGTATGTATTCTTTTTTTTTTAATGTACATATTCTTTAATTCCATGATTCACTTCCAGAAATTCCTAAGGAAATAATTATGGTTCTGCTACTCAGCCATAGACTACTTAGCACATACAGTGCTTACCGTAAACAAGGCATTGTTCTGCATGTTACTTCTATAACTTATGAACTCTTTTTTTTTTTTTAAGATTTTATTTATTTATTAGAGAGCAAGAGAGAGAACACAAGCAAGGGGGGGCAGCAGGCAGAGGGAGAAGCAGGCTCCTTGCTGAGTAGGGAGCCCGATGTGGAACTCGATCCCAGGACCCTGGGATCATGACCTGAGCTGAAGGCAGATGCCCAAATGATCTGAGCCACCCAGGCACCTCTGAACTCTGTTTTTATCTCTGTTTTCACCTGTGAGAAACTTTAAGGAAGTTATGGCATAAACTAAACTTAATAGTAATACTTACCAAGATTGCACTTAGAAGAATATTTAATGATGTTGAATGATATTAAGAATTAAAAGACTGCACTCAAAAATACACATGCAGGGATACCTGGGTGGTGCAGTTGGTTAAGCATCTGACTCTGGTTTCAGTTCAGGTCATGATCGCAGGGTCGTGAGATCAAGCCCAACTTTGGGTTCTATGCTGGGTGTGAAGTCTGCTTAAGATTCTCTCTCTCTGGGGCATCTGGGTGGCTCAGTAGCTTAAGCCTCCGCCTTCAGCTCAGGTCATGATCTCAGGGTTCTTGGATGGAGTCCCACATGGGGCTCTCTGCTCAGCAGGGAGCCTGCTCTCTCCCCACCTGCCTACCTTTCTGCTAACTTGTGATCTCTCTGTCAAATAAATAAATAAAATCTTAAAAAAAAAAAAGATTCTCTCTACCCCTCTCCTTCTGCCTCTTCTCACCCCCCATCCCCACTTGCACATGTACTCTCTCTCAAAAAAACAAACACACAAAAAAAACCACCACAACAACAAAACCAAAAAAAATGTACATAGGAAAAAATTTGAAAAACATATACCAAATTGTTAGTTGTGTTTATCCATGAGTCCGAGATTTTGTGTGAGATTTTGTAACTCACATATTTCTCTACAATGACTATCTATACGTGTATAATAATTTTTCACCAGCCTCCTGGGTGTTGTAAAGAAATGTACAGAACTGATCTCCTATTATATTCCCTTTTTCCTTCCTTCTCTCTTTCCTCTTTCATTTCCTAAAAATGACCTTGGAAATAAATTGTCTTTCCTTTTTAAGAGGAAAACTACCTGTATTGTAGTCCAAATATTTATTTCTTTGAAGAGAGGGCAGCTGGACTTCTTTTCTAATTCTGATCTTGTGTGCTTTTATATGGGTGCTTTCCGAGTAGGGAACCCAACATTTTAGGTGCATGATACGTCCGATAATCCTTGACCTAAACCTTATTATGAATTTAAGAGGTCTGTTACACTTTTCATTAGGCTAATCTGCAAGTTGATTAAATCAAATTTAAATCTGCCTCCCACATGGTGATTCTGTTTCATGTGGTTTATTCAACTGGGAGATCCCTTTATTTTTTTTTTTCCAGATTAAACCTTTAGAATTACTACTTGGTTGTGTAAATGTTTGTGTCCATTGGTAAAGTTTATTTTTAGGGGTGTTATTTCAAATACTTTGTATATTCAATCAAATTTAAGAATCCTCAACTTTTATTCCTCAGGGTAGAACAAGAGATAATGTCGAGAATTATCTCTGGGCTCTTTCCAATTCAACAACAGGCCAGACCTGATGTCAGTGTTTCAGTCAGTGAGGCAAGTGAACCATTGACTTCTGACATCGGTAAGTGAAATGGAATCTTTTACTTTCTTTTGGTATTGAAAGATAAAACCTTGGGACACCTGGATGGCTCAACTGGTTGAGCATCTGACTCTTGATTTTGGTTCAGGTCATGATCTCATGAGTTGTGGGATAGACCCCCACGTTGGGCTTTGCACTCACCGGGGAGTCTGCTTCAGAGTCTCTTTCCCTCTGCCCCTGCCTGCAGATGTGTGTGCACACGTGCTCGCTCTCTCGCTCTCTCTCTCAAATAAATAAATAAATAAATAAATCTTTAAAAAAAAAAAAAAAGATAAAACCTTCAAGTCATGGGTTTATGTATTTTAGAGGTCAAGTATTCCTCAGCTGACAAAAGATAGGCTCTTACTTCCAATATCCTTTTCATTTTGTTCTCTATAGTGGAGGTAAGTTTTCTCTCACCTCTGTATTTCATACTGCAGTGTTCACATTATTCTATCCCTCCATCCCTCCCACCCCAAATCTCTCCATTACTTCCCGTAGCACTTTGTACATTTCTTTGTTAGGGGGACTATCAGATTGGATTACAATTGGCTTACATTATCTGTTTCACTAGACTATAAATTACTCAGGATTATGGATGTTTCTCCTTTAGTGCCTAGCTTTTGACACTGGATGGATGGATGAACCTCTTTATGGAACCCAAATCATTCTCTCCTTCTCATCCTTCCTCCTGTTCCTCCTCTTCTATCATTTTCTCCTTTCTTCTTCCTTTTCCCCCTCTTTCACCTCCTCTTTTTCCATTAGCTTTTTTGAGGTATAGTTTACTTGCCATAAAGTTTGCCAATTCTTAGTGTACAGTGTGATGAATTTTGATCAATAGAACTGTGCATTAGCCACTCAATCATGATATAAAAAAAAAAACACTTCCATCGTTCTAAAAAATTCACTTATGCCACTTTGTAGTCCGTTCCTCAGCCCCTCCCACGCCTACTGGGCCCTAATAGCTGCTGATCTGCTTTCTATCACTGTATTTTTGTCTTTACTAGAATTTTTTATATATGTAGTCATATAATATATAGCCTTTTGTGTCAGCCTTTATTTAACATAAAGCTTTGACAATCATGTTTTATGCATCTAGTAATAATATTATGGATCTATCATAATTTGTTAATCCAGTTACCAGTTCATGGAAATTTGTATTCTTTTAGTTTGGGGCTACTAGAAATAAAGCTGTGATAACAGATAAGAAACTGCTGCCTGTTTTTAGAGAGGCTGTTCTATTTTGCATTCCCAGCCAGCATTGCCTGAGGGCTCCAGTTGCTCTCCAACCTCACCAGCACTTGGTGTTGTCAGTGTTTTTAATGATAGACATTCCGTAAGCATGTAGAGAGATCTCATTTTTCACAGTTCCCTAATGACTAATGATGTGCATTTTTTCCATGTGCTTATTTGCCACCTGTATGTTTACTTTGGTGGAAATGTCCTTTAAATCTTTTGCCCATTTTTAAATTGAGGTTTGTGTCTTCCTATTATTGAGTTGTAAAAGTTCTTTATTCTTGATACAAGTCCTTTATTAGATAGAATTTACAGTATGTTCTCCTAGTTTGTGTCTCACCTTTTTGTTTTCTCAGCATTATCTTTTAAATGGGTCAGGGAAAAATGTTGGGGCGCCTGGGTGGCTCAGTAGGTTAAGCCTTTGGCTCTGGTAATGATCCTGGGGTACTGGGATCAAGCCCTGCTAGGCTAGGAGCCTGCTTCTCTCTCTGCCACTCCCTCTATGGCTCTCCCTGCTTATGATCTCTCACTCTTGCTCTCTCTCAAATAAATAAATAAAATCTTTAAAAAGAAAAAGAAAATGAAAAGGTTAATTTTGATGGATTTTAATTTATCAATTTTTCTTTTATAGTTTGTGTTTTTTGATATATTATTTCTCAAGATCATTAAGCTTTTCTCCTATATTTCCTTCTAGAATGTGTACGGATTCAGACTATGCATTTAGGTCTGTGGTACATGTTGAGTTAATTTTGATCCCTACTTTGCACCATATACAAAGATTTTTTTTTTTTTTCAGTGTATGGATATCCAATTGTTCTAGCATTATTTGTTGAAAAGATTATCCTTTCTTGCAAGGAATTATTCTGACACCATTGTTGAAAATCAGTTGGCTAAATATGTATGAATCTGTTTCTGGGCTTTTTTTCTGTGCCTTGATCTGTAAGTTTATTTTTATGTCAATATCATACCTTACTGTAATTTAAAAATATCTTGAAATTGGATTGTATAAGTTCTCCAAATTTGTTGTTTTTAAAAAAGATTTAATTAATTAATTTGTGTGTGTGTGTGTGAGAGAGAGAGAGAGGTGTGTGCCTAAGCATGACCATGAGGAGGGACAGAGGGAGAGAAACAAAGGCAGACTCCCCACTGAGCATAGAGCCTGACAGGGGCCTGATGCAGCAGGGCTCAATGAGGGGCTCAATCCCAGGACCCTGAGATCATGATCTGAGCCAAAGTCTCAGATCTTGATTGACTGAGCCACCCAGGCACCCCTTGTTCTTCTTTTTAAAACATTCTTCTGTATCATTACTTCCATTTTTTTGCCTTCTCTCCAGTCCAGAATTACCTACTTTTCTTCTCCCACAGACTCTAACTGCCCAATTCCTAGACTTCCCAGCCTATATTTATGGCTTATACTTTTTCATTACCTACTTTCTCTTTAGTCCTCATGGAGCTTTCTGCCCTTCTCCTAGTGAAGCTCCTCACAGAATCTTGTCAAGAATAACCTTTTTATAAAAAATTTTTTAATTTTTTATTTTTTTTATAAACATATAATGTATTTTTATCCCCTGGGGTACAGGTCTGTGAATCGCCAGGTTTACACACTTCACAGCACTCACCAAAGCACATACCCTCCCCAATGTCCATAACCCCACCCCCCTTCTCCCAACCCCCCTCTCCCCAGAACCCTCAGTTTGTTTTGTGAGATTAAGAGTCACTTATGGTTTGTCTCCCTCCCAATCCCATCTTGTTTCATTTACTCTTCTCCTACCCCCTTAACCCCCCATGTTGCATCACCACTTCCTCATATCAGGGAGATCATATGATAGTTGTCTTTCTCCGCTTGACTTATTTCGCTAAGCATGATACACTCTAGTTCCATCCACATTGTCGCAAATGGCAAGATTTCATTTCTTTTGATGGCTGCATAGTATTCCATTGTGTATATATACCACATCTTCTTTATCCATTCATCTGTTGATGGACGTCTAGGTTCTTTCCATAGTTTGGCTATTGTGGACATTGCTGCTGTAAACATTCGGGTGCATAACCTTTTTTTTCCAAATCCTTATCTTCCCTCGTGGCTCTAGCATGGGCACTGTTGACCACCTCTAATTCTTTTTTTTTTTTTAATTCTAAATTTTTAATTTAAAACACAAATTTTTCATTTCACAGAAAAAATTTTTAAGTGGATTCCACACCCAACATGGGGATTAAACTCACAGCCTTGAGACCAAGATCTGAGATCAAGACTCTAATGACTGAGCAACCCAGCTGCCTCCAAATAACAGAAAATTTTTAACCTGAAAGTTAAATGTTTCAACAGAAGTTTAAAAAATTACAAGTTTTAAACTTGTAATTACAAGTTTTAAAATTTATTGGCTATTGACAACTAAAACCCAGTAGAGAACTAACCACTATAACCTTCCCTGAACCTAAAATGAATGTGAACATATTATACCTTCTTAAAAAGGGTTTAATCCTAGCGAAATAAGTCAGTCAGAGAAAGACAACTATCATATGATTTCCCTGATATGAGGAAGTAGAGATGCAACATGGGGGGTTAAGGGGGTAGGAGAAGAATAAATGAAACAAGATGGAATTGGGAGGGAGACAAACCATCAGTGACTTTTTTTTTTAATTTTTTATTTTTTATAAACATATATTTTTATCCCCAAGGGTACAGGTCTGTGAATCACCAGGTTTACACACTTCACAGCACTCACCAAAGCACATACCCTCCCCAATGTCCATAATCCCACCCCCTTCTCCCAAACCCCCTCCCCCCAGCAACCCTCAGTTTGTTTTGTGAGATTAAGAGTCACTTATGGTTTGTCTCCTTCCCAATCCCATCTTGTTTCATTTATTCTTCTCCTACCCATTTAAGCCCCCATGTTGCATCACCACTTCCTCACATCAGGGAGATCATAGGATAGTTGTCTTTCTCTGCTTGACTTATTTCGCTAAGCATGATACGCTCTAGTTCCATCCATGTTGTTGCAAATGGCAAGATTTCATTTCTTTTGATGGCTGCATAGTATTCCATTGTGTATATATACCACATCTTCTTGATCCATTCATCTGTTGATGGACATCTAGGTTCTTTCCATAGTTTGGCTATTGTGGACATTGCTGCTATAAACATTCGGGCGCACGTGCCCCTTTGGATCACTACATTTGTATCTTTAGGGTAAATGCCCAATAGTGCAATTGCTGGGTCATAGGGCAGTTCTATTTTCAACATTTTGAGGAACCTCCATGCTGTTTTCCAGAGTGGCTGCACCAGCTTGCATTCCCACCAACAGTGTAGGAGGGTTCCCCTTTCTCCGCATCCTCGCCAGCATCTGTCATTTCCTGACTTGTTAATTTTAGCCATTCTGACTGGTGTGAGGTGATATCTCATTGTGGTTTTGATTTGTATTTCCCTGATGCCGAGTGATATGGAGCACTTTTTCATGTGTCTGTTGGCCATCTGGATGTCTTCTTTGCAGAAATGTCTGTTTATGTCCTCTGCCCATTTCTTGATTGGATTATTTGTTCTTTGGGTGTTGAGTTTGCTAAGTTCTTTATAGATTCTGGACACTAGTTCTTTATCTGATATGTCGTTTGCAAATATCTTCTCCCATTCTGTCAGTTGTCTTTTGATTTTGTTAACTGTTTCCTTAGCTGTGCAAAAGCTTTTGATCTTGATGAAATCCCAATAGTTCATTTTTGCCCTTGCTTCCCTTGCCTTTGGCGTTGTTCCTAGGAAGATGTTGCTGCGGCTGAGGTTGAAGAGGTTGCTGCCCGTGTTCTCCTCAAGGATTTTGATGGATTCCTTTCGTACATTGAGGTCCTTCATCCATTTTGAGTCTATTTTTGTGTGTGGTGTAAGGAAATGGTCCAATTTCATTTTTCTGCATGTGGCTGTCCAATTTTCCCAGGACCATTTATTGAAGAGGCTGTCTTTTTTCCATTGGACATTCTTTCCTGCTTTGTCGAAGATTAGTTGACTGTAGAGTTGAGGGTCTATTTCTGGGCTCTCTATTCTGTTCCATTGATCTATGTGTCTGTTTTTGTGCCAGTACCATGCTGTCTTGATGATGACAGCTTTGTAATAGAGCTTGAAGTCCGGAATTGTGATGCCACCAACGTTGGCTTTCTTTTTCAATATTCCTTTGGCTATTCGAGGTCTTTTCTGGTTCCATATAAATTTTAGAATTATTTGTTCCATTTCTTTGAAAAAGATGGATGGTACTTTGATAGGAATTGCATTAAATGTGTAGATTGCTTTAGGTAGCATAGACATTTTCACAATATTTATTCTTCCAATCCAGGAGCATGGAACATTTTTCCATTTCTTTGTGTCTTCCTCAATTTCTTTCATGAGTACTTTATAGTTTTCTGAGTATAGATTCTGTGCCTCTTTGGTTAAGTTTATTCCTAGGTACCTTATGGTTTTGGGTGCAATGGTAAATGGGATTGATTCCTTAATTTCTCTTTCTTCTGTCTTGCTGTTGGTGTAGAGAAATGCAACTGATTTCTGTGCATTGATTTTATATCCTGACACTTTACTGAATTCCTGTATAAGTTCTAGCAGTTTTGGAGTGGAGTCTTTTGGGTTTTCCACATATAGTATAATATCATCTGCAAAGAGTGATAATTTGACTTCTTCTTTGCCGATTTGGATGCCTTTAATTTCCTTTTGTTGTCTGATTGCTGAGGCTAGGACCTCTAGTACTATGTTGAATAGCAGTGGTGATAATGGACATCCCTACCGTGTTCCTGACCTTAGAGGAAAAGCTTTCAGTTTTTCTCCATTGAGAATGATATTTGCGGTGGGTTTTTCATAGATGGCTTTGATGATATTAAGGTATGTGCCCTCTATTCCTACACTTTGAAGAGTTTTGATCAGGAAGGGATGCTGTACTTTGTCAAATGCTTTTTCAGCATCTATTGAGAGTATCATATGGTTCTTGTTCTTTGTTTTATTGATGTGTTGTATCACATTGACTGATTTGCGGATGTTGAACCAACCTTGCAGCCCTGGAATAAATCCCACTTGGTCGTGGTGAATAATCCTTTTAATGTATTGTTGAATTCTATTGGCTAGTATTTTGTTGAGTATTTTCGCATCTGTGTTCATCAAGGATATTGGTCTATAGCTCTCTTTTTTGATGGGATCCTTGTCCGGTTTGGGGATCAAGGTGATGCTGGCCTCATAAAATGAGTTTGGAAGTTTTCCTTCCATTTCTATTTTTTGGAACAGTTTCAGGAGAATAGGAATTAGTTCTTCTTTAAATGTTTGGTAGAATTCCCCCGCGAAGCCGTCTGGCCCTGGGCTTTTGTTTGTTTGGAGACTTTTAATGACTGTTTCAATCTCCTTACTGGTTATGGGTCTGTTCAGGCTTTCTATTTCTTCCTGGTTCAGTTGTGGTAGTTTATATGTTTCTAGGAATGCATCCATTTCTTCCAGATTGTCAAATTTATTGGCATAGAGTTGCTCATAGTATGTTCTTATAATAGTTTGTATTTCTTTGGTGTTAGTTGTGATCTCTCCTCTTTCATTCATGATTTTATTTATTTGGGTCCTTTCTCTTTTCTTTTTGATAAGTCGGGCCAGGGGTTTATCAATTTTATTAATTCTTTCAAAGAACCAGCTCCTAGTTTCGTTGATTTGTTCTATTGTTTTTTTGGTTTCTATTTCATTGATTTCTGCTCTGATCTTTATGATTTCTCTTCTCCTGCTGGGCTTAGGGTTTCTTTCTTGTTCTTTCTCCAGCTCCTTTAGGTGTAGGGTTAGGTTGTGTACCTGAGACCTTTCTTGTTTCTTGAGAAAGGCTTGAACCGCTATATATTTTCCTCTCAGGACTTCCTTTGTTGTGTCCCACAGATTTTGAACTGTTGTATTTTCATTATCATTTGTTTCCATGATTTTTTTCAATTCTTCTTTAATTTCCCGGTTGACCCATTCATTCTTTAGAAGGATGCTGTTTAGTCTCCATGTATTTGGGTTCTTTCCAAACTTCCTTTTGTGGTTGAGTTCTAGCTTTAGAGCATTGTGGTCTGAAAATATGCAGGGAATAATCCCAATCTTTTGATACCGGTTGAGTCCTGATTTAGGACCGAGGATGTGATCTATTCTGGAGAATGTTCCATGTGCACTAGAGAAGAATGTGTATTCTGTTGCTTTGGGATGAAATGTTCTGAATATATCTGTGATGTCCATCTGGTCCAGTGTGTCGTTTAAGGCCTTTATTTCCTTGCTGATCTTTTGCTTGGATGATCTGTCCATTTCAGTGAGGGGAGTGTTAAAGTCCCCTACTATTATTGTATTATTGTTGATGTGTTTCTTTGATTTTGTTACTAATTGGTTTATATAGTTGGCTGCTCCCACGTTGGGGGCATAGATATTTAAAATTGTTAAATCTTCTTGTTGGACAGACCCTTTGAGTATGATATAGTGTCCTTCCTCATCTCTTATTATAGTCTTTGGCTTAAAATCTAATTGATCTGATAAAAGGATTGCCACTCCTGCTTTCTTCTGATGTCCATTAGCATGGTAAATTCTTTTCCACCCCCTCACTTTAAATCTGGAGGTGTCTTCGGGCTTAAAATGAGTTTCTTGGAGGCAACATATAGATGGGTTTTGTTTTTTTATCCATTCTGATACCCTGTGTCTTTTGACAGGGGTATTTATCCCATTAACATTCAGGGTAACTATTGAGAGATATGAATTTAGTGCCATTGTATTGCCTGTAAGGTGACTGTTACTGTATGTGGTCTCTGTTCCTTTCTGATCTACCACTTGTAGGCTCTCTCTTTGCTTAGAGGACCCCTTTCAGTATTTCCTGTAGAGCTGGTTTGGTGTTTGCAAATTCTTTCAGTTTTTGTTTGTCCTGGAAGCTTTTAATCTCTCCTTCTATTTTCAATGATAGCCTAGCTGGGTATAGTATTCTTGGCTGCATGTTTTTCTCGTTTAGTGCTCTGAAAATATCATGCCAGCTCTTTCTGGCCTGCCAGATCTCTGTGGATAAGTCAGCTGCCAATCTAATATTTTTACCATTGTATGTTACAGACTTCTTTTCCCGGGCTGCTTTCAGGATTTTCTCTTTGTCACTGAGACTTGTAAATTTTACTATTAGGTGACGGGGTGTGGGCCTATTCTTATTGATTTTGAGGGGCGTTCTCTGAACCTCCTGAATTTTGATGCTCGTTCCATTTGCCATAGTGGGGAAATTCTCCCCAATAATTCTCTCCAGTATACCTTCTGCTCCCCTCTCTCTTCTTCTTCTGGAATCCCAATTATTCTAATGTTGTTTCGTCTTATGGTGTCACTTATCTCTCGAATTCTCCCCTCGTGGTCCAGTAGCTGTTTGTCCCTCTTTTGCTCAGCTTCTTTATTCTCTATCATTTGATCTTCTATATCACTAATTCTTTCTTCTGCCTCATTTATCCTAGCAGTGAGAGCCTCCATTTTTGATTGCACCTCATTAATAGCTTTTTTGATTTCAACTTGGTTAGATTTTAGTTCTTTTATTTCTCCAGAAAGGGCTTTTATATCTCTCGAGAGGGTTTCTCTAATATCTTCCATGCCTTATTCGAGCCCTGCTAGAACCTTGAGAATTGTCATTCTGAACTCCAGATCTGACATATTACCAATGTCTGTATTGATTAGGTCCCTAGCCTTCGGTACTGCCTCTTGTTCTTTTTTTTGTGTTGAATTTTTCCGTCTTGTCATTTTGTCCAGATAAGAGTATATGAAGGAGCAAGTAAAATACTAAAAGGGTGGCAACAACCCCAGGAAAATATGCTTTAACCAAATTAGAAGAGATCCCAAATCGTGAGGGGGGAGAAAGGGGATAAAAAGAGGTTCAAAAAGGAAGAAAGAAAAAAAAGGAAAAAAGAAAAAAAAGAAAAGAAAAGAATTAAAAAAAGAAAACAAATAAGAAAAATATAAAAAAGAAAAGAATATATATTAGATAAACTAGTTAAAAACGTTAAAAAAGAAAAAGGTAAAAGTTAAAAAAAAATTAATCAGAAGGCGAGAAAAAAAAAACAAAAAATGAAAAAGAAAAAAATTTAAATTAACTTCAAGACTAAAAAAATCACAGGGAAAAAGCCATGAGTTCAGTGCTTTGCTTTCTCCTCCTCTGGAATTCTGCTGCTCTCCTTGGTATTGAAACCGCACTCCTTGGTAGGTGAACTTGGTCTCGGCTGGATTTCTTGTTGATCTTCTGGGGGAGGGGCCTGTTGTAGTGATTCTCAAGTGTCTTTGCTCCAGGCGGAATTGCACCGCCCTTAGCAGGGGCCGGGGTGAGTAATCCGCTTGGGTTTGCTTTCAGGAGCTTTTGTTCCCTGAGCGCTTTCCGTAGAGTTCCGGAGGACGGGAATACAAATGGCGGCCTCCTGGTCTCAGGCCCGGAGGAACCAAGAGCCCAGGGCCCCACTCCTCAGTGCGCCCTCAGAGAACAGCGCCCAGTTACTCCCGTCTGCCTGCCCTCCGGCCGCGCTCTGAGCTCACCGAGCCTGCGGCCGGTTCAAGGTAACACCGAGCTGTGAGCTCACTGTCGGCTCTGTCTCTGTAGCCGGCTTTCCCGTTCCAATACCCGCAAGCTCTGCGACACTGAGACACCCCCAATCCTTCTGTGACCCTGCGGGACCTGAGGCCATGCTGATCCCGCGTGGGCTTCGCCCCGGTTTAGCCTCTGGAGCGATGTCCCTCAGCGGAACAGACTTTTAAAAGTCCTGATTTTGTGCTCCGTTGCTCCGCCGCTTGCCGGGAGCCGGCCCCTCCCCCCGGGGTCTATCTTCCCGTCGCTTTGGATTCACTTCTCCGCCGGTCCTACCTTTCAGAAAGTGGTTGTTTTTCTGTTTCCAGAATTGCTGTTCTTCTTCTCTTCGATCTGCTGATGGATTTTCAGGTGTTTGCAATCTTTATATAAGCTATCTAGCTGATCTCCGGCTAGCTGAAGTAGTCTCAGCCTGCTACTTCTCCAGGTTGCAGTTGTGTCTCTGCACCAGCATCCCAAAACTTGACATGTCCAGAGTTTTTCTAGCCCAACTTGCCCTTTTTTTTGTTCCTGTTTACATTAAGATCCAAATTTTCCAATCTCCAAAGCTTTGGAGTTATTGTTTATTTTTTTTTCTTTGTTTTTCCTCATCTCCACCCGGCCATAGCCTGTTCCCTCACTCCATATGATTTATTGTTGCATTTAGTTAATTCTTTTTGTTTAGTATAACTTGAATGCCTCCTCCACTGCTACCTACCCCTCCAGATTTTCTTTTAGCACCTTTTGGAAACAAGGGAAAAAAATGATCAACAAAGTTATGAGGAAATTTATGTTTTTTTTAATGGAAATCTTATATTTTCCAAATTGGGCATTTAAATTCTATTCTTTTCTATTTCTAAGTATATGTGTTTGTTTTGTTTTGCCTATGTCTTGGTAGGGCTTTTGGCCTTTATAATAGAAACATTCTAATTTCTGATCATGCCAAAACAATAAATTACGAGAACTTAAAAGGAGAAGTATCTACATACACTGTCAAATACAAATTTGACATTTGGTAGTCATTGCTATGGTAACTTAAGAGTAAACTACTATTACTTATCCCTCAACAGGTGATCCTAAGACATCTGTAACCACTTTTTAAGGAATTGTGGATATTGCTCCTTTAGTTTTACTTCTTTGGCGAGGTTATATCTCCACCAAATTGTATTATCATTGTTTACATGTTTTCCACAGAGCTTTAGACATAGAGCCCACTTTAAGTCTAGTAAAGTCTGTTGAGGAAGTTTTTCTCAATTTTATGTACATTCATATAAGGGAAAAATTATAACCTATTTGGAATATTAATATATCTATACAGCTTCTGATATCAAGCATACAAAGTACTATAAAAATGAGTAGGAGTAGCCTATAATGTTATTAACTGATGTATCTGAAACTAGAAGGAAGGAAGTTTTTGTCTTTGTATTTATTAAGCAGCTACTCTTTCAAGGAAGTTTTTGTCTTTGTATTTATTAAGCAGCTACTCTTTCTTTAAAATCCTCTGTAGTCATTGGATCTTTGTGTTTTGGTTTTTATTATTCATTTATATATTTATTTATTTTAAAGATTTTATTTATTTGAGAGAGAGAGAGCTTATGAGAGAGAGAACACAAGTGGAGGGGAGGGGTAATGGGAGGGAGAAGCAGGCTTCCCACTGGTTAGGTAACCCAGCTCTGGGCTGGATCCAGGACCCTCGGACCATGACCTGAACCAAAGCTAGACACTCAATCAACTGAGCCACCCAGGTACCCCTGTGCCTTGGTGTTTTGACCAAGATCTATCATAGAGTTTCCTGTTGCCCTGTTCTTAGAAATATGAGTTGTTTTCAGATGAGAACATTTCAGGTGTATGCAAGTCCTTTTTATCACTAAATTCTGAAGTGATAGGAAGAGACCATGTAAGTAAAGTTTTCATCTGGGTGTTTTCCTGCTTTTTATGATTTGTTAAAGAAGGTGTTCAATATGTGAGTTATCCTCGTATTCTCTTATGTAATATTTTTTATTTTCATTTTTATTCTTCCTCTTACTTCCTTATACACATTATGTTTTCATCTCTAAAATTTTAACAACTCAGATTTGGATTGCAGGCATGTTTCTTGCACACTTACTCTGAAATTCCTTTTTTTTTTTTTTTTTTTTTAGTGGAAGGAACAAGCAATGGTGCCTTCCAGCTTTTTGTTGATGCTGGGGTTCCTGTGAATTCAGATATGATTAGCCATTTTGTGAATGAGGCTCTTGCTGAGACCATTGCTGTCATGCTGGGTGACAGAGAAACAAAGAAGCAAGGTCGTGTTGCTACAAGTGTTTCTGGGGATGTTTCAGCAAACAGCACATACTTGCCGGTAGGAGTGACTCTCCTTTAATGACTTGGAGTCCTGGGGTGTTTTTGATACATTTATTAAAAAACAGTAAGATAGACAAATTTTAAATTAGGTATCATAATAAGATCATAGCTTGTGGTTGAGATTGATTTTTTTGCTATGATATTATAGTAATATTTTCCCTAGCATTTTACTTTAAAAACTTTTAAATTTATAGAAAAGTTGAAAGTATAATACAATGAATGTCTGTATACCTTTAATATTTACCAATTGATAACTTTTTGACAAATTTTATGTCCTTATATGTTATATATTCTTTAAAAATTATTTGAAAGTTACAGATATTATGACATTTCACTTCTGAAAGCATTAGCAGTTATCTCCTAAGAATAAGATACTTTATTATATAATCAAAATGCCATCATTATACTCCTGAAGAAATTTAACATTGATATGTTAATACTACATAATATAGAGCCCATATTTGAATTTCCCTGTTGTTCAAAAATATCCTTTGTAGATTTTATTAAACTCAAGATATAGTCAATGTTCACACATTACTTTGGGTTATTATATAAACTACTATTTTTACTCTTTAAAAGATGAGATGATTATATTAAAATTAATATATTATATTAAAAGATAAAATATATTTTAGGCACTTCTGTTGTTTCCTTCATCAGCCTTGCTATGCTAAATAGTTTTTAATCTATTATAGGAACATGGAATTATACAAAACTAAAATAGACTTTATACTACTACTACCAGCTGTTTAAAACTTTATAGTCACTTCTAATTCTATAGATCATGAAGGTATCATTTTATATAGATGAAACATTTAAACTACCTCACTTAAGATATAAACATAAAGTTACATGTTTGAATTTTATAGAGATTGCTATAATGTAATTGGCGTGTTGTGGTTAGTGTGCCAGAAATTATGTACATAGTTTTGGTGTGTGTTTTTTCAGCCCATTGGTCATGCATGCAATGCAGTTGTTATCCGAGTTATGGATTTCTTTGTGCCAATTAACGGTGGTGTGTTTTCTGCCCATATACTGCATATACTCTTATGAGGGCAATTGCATGAGAAAATGTAGAAAAATCTGTGAAAGAGGCAGTCTATACAATGTTAAGAGTATGGACTTGGGGAGATCTGAATTCGAACCATCAGCTCTGTTGCTTTAGTTTCATATATATAATAGAGAAGACCCATAAAGTTTAAATAATCAGGACTTCACCAGAATCTACTTGCTGAGTATCTAGGAGGGCAAGCTCCCTTCTCTCACTGCCATATTGTTCATTATGTCCAGAATTGTCATGACTTTTCTTGATACTTTGATCTTCCAAGTATACATTAAAATACAGTTTTCAAGTGCCATGAAAGATTTTGTTGGAATTTTTGTGGAAATTGATCCTATTTCGATTAGTTTAATTTGGAGAGAATTGACATCTTTATGGTACTGTTAACATCTTAGCTAAGATTTTGTGGAAGATATAGTGAGATGATGAATGTAAAGAGCTTCATCTACTGCCTGGAACTTGGCATTCAATAACTAATTGTTTATCATCATTGTCCATTACCACTACTAATTAGAATACCTTAGATTCTCTGATAATGATGGTTAGTAGAATTATATTTGACAACAGTGCTCTTATGCTATAGTTTTATGTAGTTAAAAGGAAAGAAATAAAGTCTGAGAATATACTAATTATTAAGCAGTACCATAGAATTTCTAATATGCTTCATGGTTTTAAAATTGCATATCAATTTTCAACTCATAATCAGAATAAAGGCTAATTACCCTCCTCTATGCAGATGTTTCAGAATGAGGAGAAAAAAGATAGTATATTTGAAAAATAGCTAAAAGATATGTCTAGACAGTTAACACACAAAAAAGAAATACAAATGGCCCATATACATATAAAAAGATGGTCAGTATCACTGATAATAAGAAAAAAAATCACTGAAACCTCACTTTTACTTATATAATGACATTGTGTAGAAAACCTTGGGGAAATGGGAATTCTCATATCTTCTTTTGGTTAGTGTACAATAATATAACCCTGCAGAGGGAAATTTGGCGATCTGTATTCAAATTAAAAAAGCAATTAACCCTTTAACCAAGCAGTCCCACTTTTAAGAAGTTATTCCGCAGATAATCTATACACACATGAAATGTCTTCAATCAAAATTATGTTTGATGACTCTGGGGAAGGGAATTAGGGAGGTAAGATATGGCTAGGAAAGGAGACTTAATTCACACTATTGTTTACTTTTTCCTTCCTCAGTACTTTCCATCTCCACATTGTCTTCATTTCATCCCCTCCACCCCTGCTTTTTCTTATCCTTCCATTACTTTTCACAAGCTCTGTTCTTTTGTGCTAAAAGGCTGCTCTTTGATATATTGTCAGTTAAAACACTTCCTTTCTGTTACATGGCCTCCCCAGCTTGTGTTTGCATTTCATCTTCAGCTGTATATTCACTGTGTCTTCCTCTCTATGTTAGAAGAGGGAGCCTTAGCTTTCTTTGGGGCCTACTTCAGAGGCAGAGCTAGTGCAGTAGCCTGAGGCTCTCTGCAGGCTAATCTTGAAACTCACAGCTAGAAGTTCAAGGTAGGGCTCCATTTCCTCCCATTCATTTAAATTCTTTGTAATCTTGAATGAACTCATTTCATTATTGGACATTATCGGTTTTGGGTGATTATACGATCTTGAGTGATTATCAATACCTTGTTTTATTTATTTTAGGCAAGAGTATGTACCCCAGTGGCTACCCCACAGCCAACTCCTCCTCGCTCACCTTCGTCACCTCCTAAGGAATGTGTATTAGTAAAAACTCCAGATTCTTCTCCCTATGATTCAGATCATGATTTAGCTATTCCTGCAGAAGAAATATTTGCTGGAAAAGGTAGAAACCTTATTTCTGTATATCAGTTTTCATCTGATAACTATTACATAAGATTACATAGTTTATTTTATAAGATGTTTTGTAGATTAATATGCACATACATTTTGCTTACTAGGTTTTAGTAAATCATCCTTTCTTGCAAGGAAACTAAGAAATTGTTTGCTACTTTTTAAAGTATGTGATCTAGGGGTGCTTGGCTGCCTCAGTTAGTAGAGCATGTGACTCTTGATTTCAGGGTTGTAAGTTTAAGCCCCACATTGAACTTAGAGATTAGTTAAAAAAACAAAGCATCTTAAAAAAAAAAAAACTTAAAAAAGTATAAGATCTTATACACACTTAGACCACTTTTAAGTTCAGGGGCACCTGGGTGGCTCAGTGGGTTAAGCATCTGCCTTCAGCTAAGATCGTGATCCCAGAGTCCTACATTGGGCTCTCTGCTTATCAGGGAGTTTGCTTCTCGCTCTGCCCCTTACCCTCCTCGTGCTCTCTCTCTCTCTCTCTCAAATAAATAAATAAATAAATATTTTTAAAAGATTTTTATTTATTTATTTGACAGAGATCACAAGTAGGCAGAGAGGCAGGCCGAAAGAGAGAGAGAGAGAGAAGGAAGCAGGTTTTCTGCTGAGCATAGAGCCCAATATGGTGCTTGATCCCAGGACCCTGGGATCATGACCTGAGCCGAAGGCAGAGGCTTTGACCCACTGAGCCACCCAGGTGCCCCAAAATGTATATATTTTTAAAGGTACATGTCTTTTTTTTTTTTTTTTTAAAGATTTTATTTATTTGACATGGAGACAGTGAGAGAGGGAACACAAGCAGGAGGAGTGGGAGAGGGTGAAGCAGGCTTCCGGCTGAGTAGGGAGGCTGATGTAGGGCTCAATCCCAAGATCCTGGAATCATGACCTGAGCCAAAGGCAGATGCTTAATGACTGAGCCACCCAGGTACCCCAATAAATAAAATCTTAAAAAAAAAAATACTACTTTTCAGTTCATGGCAGTATAAAAGTGATGGGTCTTTTCAAGATTATATTCTTATACGTTACTAAATTAATTTGGGAATTTTCCCATTAATGGCCATCATCATCATCATCATTGCCATTATTTGTACACCCAGATGTTAAGAAATTCCTGAAGCAACATAGTTTGCCTTCCTATGGAGTTGTTTATTGACTTTTATCTTTCAATTTCTTTTTAAACAAAAAATCTTTAGGAAATGAAACGCCTGCCATTACACTTGTTAATACTCCAGCGGTTACCCCTGCTACTACCCCTCCTCCTGCAGTGGCTTTTTCCCCAACTTTGTCAGAGATTTCCGTTGATAAAGTGAAGCCATCAGGTCCAGAGCTTCCTAAGCCATGGAGTGACGGAGACCTGCCACTGGAAGAAGAGAATCCTAGCTCTCTTCAAGAAGAACTTCATCCGAGAGCTATGTAAATGAGGACATACTCCCTTTCAGTAACTGCATTTCTTTTGTTGACATATATAATCCATTAAAAACATCAGAGATGATGAAGCTTTATAAACCACAAGCTACTTTATACTTTTGTAGGAAGAAGCTTCATGAATTTCAAATTTTTAAAATTTTCACCAGATTTACTTATGCCTTTAGTTCTTTTTTAAAACATTTTCTTGTGAAACAGATTAAAATAGATATTGTCATAATATTGTTCATAAAACAGAAAATGATTTCTCTCCAGAGCAAATCTTCATTTACACTGATCGGTTAACTTTTATATTACCATACAGATTTATCTGAGAGATGGTAGAACTTTCAAGATGGTCTATGATTAAAGCATGAAAACAATTTTAGAAAAATAAATCTTGGTAATTATAGTAGTGCAGATTATAGAAGTACTTTGCTAAGGGAAGCATTTGAATCTGGTTTTTTAATATAAAAATTAATATAGGCCTTCAGTGACCTAAATGCAAAATATGTCTTTTTCTTCTTAGTGTAATGTCTGTGGCCAAGGAGGAAGAACCTGAGAGTGTGGATTTCCCTGCTCAGCCTGCACCTCCAGAGCCCCCACTTCTTCCTGGCACCAACGCCTCTTCCCTCACACAGATGCCAGGTTCTGATTCATCAACAACAGAGAGCACCTTCAGCGTTACTGTCACTGAAACGGAGACTCTGGATAGACCCATCTCTGAAGGAGAGATTCTATTTAACTTTGGTCAAAGAGGGACTCCCAAGAGTAAGTTAACTTGTATCAATTAATTTCACTGGTTAGATTATGATAATTCCTCAGTAATACTTTTCTATGCCAAGTGCTTTTACTTAAGTTTCAAGATTAAACATGGTATAATAGAAAGAATATGGACTCTGCACTTTAACTTTTCTATGCCTTAACTTCAGAAGAAAGGAAAATCTTGCTCACAAATCTCACCTTCCAAAAATAATACCACTCTTAATAGTTTGGGGTATGTCCTTCCAGTCTGTTTTTTTCTATGCATATGTAGATACCTAAATACGTATGTATGTGTATTTGTGGGGGTGTATTTTTACCTTTAAAAATAAGATCATACTATATATGAAACCTGAATTTTTTGAAACCCGAATTTTTTTTTACCTAATAAGATATTGTGGACATCTTTCTATATCAGTATATCTAGCCATACCTCATTTTTTTTAGTTGTGTGTGGTCTCTTAAAACAGTGCCATAGTGGTTGGCATGTAGTTTGCTTTTAGTATTTCCATACTAACTCTCCAGTAACCATTTTTTACACACATATTTTGTGCACCTATCTGATTAATTTCTTTGAACACACTCCTAGAAGTGGAATTGCTGAATCAGAATATGCACCTTTAAAATAGTGGTACATTACCAACATACTCTTTAGAAATATTACATCATGTTATTTAGGAATGCCTCTTTCTCAGTTTCATGGTTACCACTGATATCTATAGCTCTTTTTAATTTCTGACAAGCTGGTAGGTAAAACGAAACTCTCATATTTGTTATAAAATGTACTTTAAAAAAAGTGTGAGATTGAGTAGCTTGTGAATTATTATTATTTATGAACAGTATTATTTACGAACGGTATTTTGTGTAAGTTTAAATGTAAAATTCTATGGCTTTGTGGTCAGGTTATTTACTAAGTTTATGTTCTGTTTTCTAAATTTTTACAATGTAACCTGTAGTTTTAGGAGACGAAGGACTGTATCTGATGAACCTAAATGATAGCTTATCCAGTACTCTGCAAGACGCCCTTGAGATGGTAAGAAATTATTGGCTCCATATTGATTCTGACACAAAGAATATTTTGATGAATTTGTTGCCATCAATCAGGGTTTTCTCTCAGATATTTGAGTTACAGGTATAAAATTTAATAAAATATCCATGAAGGAATTTAAGCTTTGCACATTTCATTATCATTTTTGTATGTTTCATTATCATAATTATGAGAATGAAAGTTATTAACCTCTGTGTATCCAGTAGTTGAAAAATATACAGTTAATACAATTAAGTAATGAAAATCAAGCCCAGTCAAATTGTCATATGGTATAGTGCCTTTATAATATTTCAAACAGGGCTTTATCTGTTTAACCTGCTCTCTTAGGATATATTTGTTATTTTTCCCTAATCAGGATTATAATTCTTTGTGCTAAAAATAATTGAATTCTTTGGCATAAGAAAAAGAAACTGAAATAGGACATAGTAGTACCAGTAATTCCTAGTTATTACCTAGCTCTGTGGAAGTTGCCATTTAAAAACATGATTATGGGGGCTCCTGGGTGGCTCAGTTGGTTAAGTGCCTGACTCTTAATTTTGGCTCAGGTCATGATCTCTGGGTCCTGGGATGGAGGCCTGCATTGGGCTGTATGCTCAGTGGGGAGCCTGCTTGAGGATATTCTCTCTGTCTCTCTCTTTCCCTTACTCCCTCTCTCTTCCTCCGTCCCTCCCCCTTCCACTCTCACAGACTTTCTCTCTCTATCAAATATATAAATAAATCTTTAAGAAAGTATTTATATTATTTCAGGGGTGCTTGGGTGGCTCAGTTGGTTAAGCAGCTAACTCTTGATTTCAGCTTAGGTCTTGATCTCAGGATCATTAGTTCAAGCCCTGCATTGGGCTCAATGCTGGGTATGGAGCCTATTTAAAATATATATATATAAAATAAGTATATATTTTACAATGGAATACTATGCAGCCATCAAAAGAAATGAAATCTTGCCATTTGTGATGACGTGAATGGAACTAGAGGGTATTATGCTTAGAGAAATAAGTCAGTTGGAGAAAGACAACTATCATATGATCTCCCTAATATGAGGAAGTGGAGATGTAACGTGGGGGCTTTGGGGGGTAGGAAAAGAATAAATGAAACAAGATGGGATCGAGAGGGAGACAAACCATAAGAGACTCTTAATGTCACAAAACAAACTGAGAGTGGCTGGGGCAAGGGGAGATAGGGAGAGGGTGGTGGGGTTATGGACATTGGGGAGGGTATGTGCTATGGTGAGTGCTGTGAAGTGTGTAAACCTGGTGATTCACAGACCTGTACCCCTGGGGCCAAGAATACATTATATGTTTATAAAAAAAATTTTTTTTAATTAAAAAAAATTTTAAAAAAATAGGTATATATTTTAAATAGGTACATATATTTTAAATATGTATATATTTACTTACATATATGTGTGTATTTAAATTATATATATAATTACAATTATTGCAATATGTGTAATATCACTTAGTATTATAATATATGTAATATCAATTATCACATATCCACATAGAACTATAATACAGAAATGATAATAGGAATTTTCTTTTGAAATATTATTAAGGAATAGCAATCTATATCTATCTACATATATTTTTTAAAGAATTTATTTATTTATTTGACAGGCAGAGATCACAAGCAGGCAGAGAGGCAGGCAGAAAGAGAGGAGGGGAAGCAGGCTCCCTGCTGAGCAGAGAGCCCGATGTGGGGCTCGAACCCAGGACCCTGGGATCATGACCTAAGTTGAAGGCAGATGCTTAAACAGCTGAGCCACCCAGGCACCCCTTTTTTATATTTTTAACCACTCAAGGAAGGGAAGGCAGTTGTACTCAACTCTCATCTACCTTTATCTATAGCTTTTGCTAAGCATTGCTGTTATTTTTGCTCTTTTTAAAAAAGTTTGATAATTTTTGACATATGTATATATCTGTAAAGCCGTCAAGATAATGAACATATCACCATCCATCACTTCCCAAAGTTTCCTCATGCCCTTTTGTAATTTGTCCTTCTCATCTCTTATCAGTCCCCTTATCCCCCCACATATCTACCGTGCTACTGGTCTGCTTTCTGTAGCTATAATTCATTTGCATTTTCCAAAATAACAGAAATGAAATCATGTGGTATATATTCTTTTTTTCTGGTTGCTTGAACTCAGCACAGTTATTTTGAGATTCATCTATGTTGTAGTGTGTAACATAGTTAGTTCCTTTTTATTGCTGTGTTGTATGGATGTACCACAATTTGTCTGTTCACCTGTCAGTGGACATTTAGGCTGATTCCAGTTTTGGCTATCACAAATAAAGCAACTATGAACATTTATGTACAAGTTTTATATGGACGTATGCTTTCATTTCTCTTGGGCAAATCCCTAGGAGTGGATTGGATAGATATGTGGTAGGTATATGGTAAACTTTTAAAGAAAAGCTGTTTAATTTGATCTGCTAAAATTTTGTGTTGGCTTTTGCATCTATGTTTTATAGGAATTATATTTTACAGGAATTACAAGAATCTGCAGAGTTTTGGGCTTTCCTCAGGCATATGGTTAAATTGCGTAAAGACAGTTTTACCCTTTTGAGTCTGGCTTTAAAGATTAATGAGGCAAGACCAGAGCAGTACTCACTCTAAGGCTATTCGTTCCCTGCCGTGGAGGCAAGACCCTTGTAGGCACTCCAGCCAGTGCCTCATTAAATGTGGTTTTCCAGCCTGCTTGGTAGGAACAACTATTACTCTAGCCTGTGTACACGCCCTGGGCACTTGTTGGAGCTAGTCTTTAGTTTAGCCTCACATGGTTAACTCACATGCATGTGCTGATCAGTATTCAGTGCTCAAAGTGGACCCTCTGCAGATCTCCAGAGTTCTCTCCCTGTGCAGCTTTCACTTTTCTGGGAGCCTGGAAACTCCCACAGGCAGTGATCTGGAGCAGTCACAGGGCTCTCCTGATTCGTTTCTTTCTTTTTTTTTTTTTTTTAATTTTATTTATTTATTTGACAGAGATCACAAGTAGACAGAGAGGCAGGCAGAGAGAGAGAGAGAGGAGGAAGCAGGCTCCCTGCTAAGCAGAGAGCCCAATGCGGGGCTCGATCCCAGGACCCCGGGATCATGACCTGAGCCGAAGGCAGAGGCTTTAACCCACTGAGCCACCCAGGTGCTCCTCCTGATTCGTTTCTATCTCTCAGGGGCCACTGTCTTTTGTTACCTGATGTCCCATGTCTTGAAATGTAAATTTTCACATACTTTGTCCATGTTTTAGTAGTTTCAAAGAGTTTGGTAAATCTGAAAGTAAAGTCTGGTGGCCTTAATATCTCTCCATTATACTTGATGAAAACAGAGAGATTGGTGTACTTTTGAAAAGTCATGTCCTTCTGTCCCTTTGTAATCATAATGCCAGAAGTTCCTGTGAAACAGCCACTTGAACTGATATAAACTAGGACTATATATTAAATTCACTGGGGGAGGTTTTAAGTAATATGCATGCTGGTTCCAGCTTCTGATAGGTGGATTTGGTAGGTCATGAGAGTTATATGGTGTGCATGTGTGGCCAGTTAGAAGCCTAGAGCTGTATATTTTGAAAAAGTTCCCAGTGTTCTCATGTATGTCCTTTGTTATATGTGACATCTCATTTTACAGATGAAGTTGAGTGAGGTTCAATAGCTTGTCCATGTCACATAGCTATTCAGTGACAGATACACAACTCTTTCTACACAGATATGTGATACCTTTACTTTTCATTTTAAGCTATTAACTGTATATTTTGAGTTTTAATTGGGCTATCTGAATCCTAAAGCTTAAGTTACAAGGGGCTGGCTGTGTGTGGTGGAGATTTCTCAAGTCCATAAGCAGCTTTGGAGGCTAGGTAGCATCTTTATGTTATTAAGGATACTTAATAGGATCTATAATAAGGATATCATTAATCGTATAATGATGCTGAATCTGGAAATTAATATATCCAAGTAACAAAATTTGTTAAAAACAATTTGCTTTACTATATACAGGGGTGTAAAATAATGCATTAAGGAGATTTTTTTTGGTAAGATTTTAATGGTACAATTACTTGTCTCACAGTAATTCTCTATTGCAAGTCATTGAATCATTATGAAGAGAGTGAAAATCACTTTTATTATTTTTTTCTATTTTTTATTTTTTAAAGATTTTATCTATTTATTTGACAGACAGAGATCACAAGCAGGCAGAGAGACAGTAGAAAGCAGGCTTCCCGCGGAGCGGAGAGCCCGATGTAGGGCTTGATCCCAAGACCCTGGGATCATGACCCGAGCCGAAGACAGAGGCTTTAACTCACTGAGCCACCCTGGTGCCCCGAAAATCACTTTTATTAAATAATATGTGGGGAAGGCAAAAATGAGATGTCTTTATTTTCAGAGAAGCATTAAACTAACATTTGGTTTACTTAATATGTCATTATGGTATTTTTACCCATCCTTAGAACTTTATCATGGACCAGAGAATGTTTAAGTTTATAGTGAGTTTGTAAGTTTGTTTAAAATAATAGCTAAACCCAAATGGGACTAAATGGTAACATCTTTTTTTTTCCTTCATTTGAAACTGAACTTTTAATGTTTTTGGTAAGCCTAAATCAAATAAGTTACAAATTCATTTTTTAAAAAAGATTTTATTTATTTATTTGACACAGAGAGATCACAAATAGGCAGAGAGGCAGGCAGAGAGAGAGAGAGAGAGGAGGAAGCAGGCTCTCCGCTGAGCAGAAAGCCCGATGCGGGACTCGATCCCAGGACCCTGAGATCATGACCTGAGCCGAAGGCAGAGGCTTAACCCACTGAGCTACCCAGGTACCCCTACAAATTCATTTTTAAAAAGATTTTATTTATTCATTTGAGAGAGAGAGAGAGAGAGAGCAAGAGTGAGAGTGTGGGGTGGGGAGAACAACAGAGGGAGAGGGAGAAACAGACTCCAGCTGATCCCAGGATGCTGGGATCTCAAACTGAGCTGAAGGCAGAGGCTTACCTAACTGAGCCATGCAGGTGCCCCAGATATGCTACAAATTCATAATGAAGTCAAGTGCAGAAGTATAATCCTAAAAATCCAAGAACAACCTAAGTCATATCACCAACAGACATTTATCTATATACAGCTGGGGGATAAAGACTGACAGTAATCTGGAATTAATAAACTTTATTTCATTACTAGTAAAATGTTAAGTAAAAAGTACTACTGCTGGAGTTAAAAATCTTGTTAATAGTTGGATTTACAGGGTGCCTGGGTGGCTCAGTAGGTTAAGCCTCTGCCTTTGGCTCAGGTCATGATCTCAGGGTCCTGGGATTGAGCCCAGCATAGGGCTCTCTCCTCAGCCGGAAGTCTGCTTCCCACCCCCCCGCCCCGCTCTGCCTACAGAGGCCTACTTGTGATCTCTCTCTTTCTGTCAAATAGATAAATAAAATCTTTTTTAAAAAATTGTTGGATTTACAAGGGAATCTAGTTTCTCTGACTCTGAGCCCCATACCGTCCTGCATCTTTGGGACAGGTCTTATTTAAGGTGCCAGGAAGCCTAGTTTGTGTCCTCCGGGCAAGGCTGTAGTACCTGCTCCCTAGCCAAGTACCAAAGGTCAGCCCACAGGCAAAGGGACAATCAGAGGTCTATAGGTGCCTTAACATATTTCTATAGTTTTTCGTTTTTGCCTGTGGTCCAGGTTTCAGTGCTCTGTCCCTATCACCACACCATGGTGTTGCTTTGGGTGCTGCATAAATATGAAGCAGGAAACTGTGTAAGCCAAAAACTTGATGGCCCTACCTAAAACATTTATGAATCATGATAACTCAGTCACTTCAGAGCGAGGGTCCAATTTGCATGTATATTATACTAAATGTCCAGTTGAAGTATAGCCAAATTATTTTATATTGTTGTTTCTATTTGAGGCATACTAAAGACTTGTTAGTATAGTCAAATGAAAATGAGAACTGATGAAAACAGAGTCCACCTTCTTTCCATAAAGTGCTAATATGACCATTTTCATGATGGCTGCTACATTTCATTAATCATAAATCAAGAAAAATGCAGTATTTCATAGGATTTTTAATTATATTAACTGTCTTTATATTTCATTCAGGAAGATGATCCTCCCAGCGAAGGACAAGTGATTAGGATGCCCCATAAAAAAATTCATGCAGATGCAATTCTTTCTCTTCTTGCTAAACAAAACCAGGACTCCTTGGTTTCACAGCAAGCAGTCTATCATTCAGAGGTACTTATTAACCTTAATAATTTTTGTTTTATTTTGGTTTGGTCTAAATACAGGAAAAATAACAAAAATATTCCTACTTAAAGTGAAAGCATGCTAATTCTTCAACTTATTCAGGGGTCAACTTTATAGTAACTTTAGCCTGAAATCAGAGCTCTAGAGTTTAGGCCATCTGCTCCAGCCCTCCTGTTCTACAGTTGAAAAAAAACAAAGCCCTTTTAGATGATCTGTGACGATCAGTCATTCTTTCTTTCTTCAGCCATTTACTGAATATCCACTATGTGCCAGAACCAGTCTTGAAAAACGTACAAAGATGAAGGAGACAGAACCCCTACCCTTAGGACGCTCACAATCCTGTACGGAGAAAAGGGCCTAACAATTACTCTATAGTTAATAATGGATCAAAATTTTTAGAAAGTATTGAATAGCTCAGTGTGACAAGCACTTTGGATAAAGAGAAAAGTCTGGAGAAGTTGGTTGAACCAGATGATCATAAAGAACTGTTTAAGCGATGGAAAGGCTTGGGCACTGTAGAGGCTATTAAGATATTCTGGGCAAGAAGGTCACAAGGTATGATATGTAGGAAAGAATTTGGAGGTTTTATAATCCAGTCCTGGTGTTTGGAGGGAAATAGGAGAAGGAATGAATCCTGATCCGGTTTCAGCTGCACCTTTTCATCCTAGATGGGCTTTTGTGTTCCCTGATCTCTTAGTCTGGGGCACCAGTGTCTGCCATCTGGGTTGTTGCCAAGATCAATGATACTTATGAGTATGAGAGCATTTTGTAAGTATGCAAGCTAAGGCTTCAGTAGAGTCCTAGAGTATTAAGGTATTAAATAGCTCAGCAATTACAAGCACCCTAGAAAATTGATTCATAATAGAGAAGGTACTGTTTATTGCCCAACAATTTATATGGTAGTGGCAGAGTAAGAGAGGCACTATGAAATATTCCTAATTAATTTCTAGGGAAAGTGTATCTGCCATCGTTCTAAATTTTGCCAAAGAGTCTCCAAAGGTTTTATATTAATTGCAAAACAATCCTGTTCTATTTAGAGGTTGTTGGGGTAATTGATGTTCCTAAAAAAAGTCACATTAGGGCCTTAGAGGAGATAGAAATACACAAAAATTTGGGAAAATTATAGAAAATCTTGAATGTTAAGCTAAGAAGTTAGATTTTACTTTATAGTTAACAGAGCCATAGTTAATTTTATAGTTACATTGAAGATGTTTCAGCAGTGATTTCTTCATATATTCTAGAAAAACACTTGGTTGAAATTAAATCCCATTTCAGTGAGAAACATGAGAACTTTCAGATCCTGGAATTTTTATTCGGTTCTTAATAAGTAAACTCATAGAATATTTCTAAGTCACAAAATGTGGTAGTGATCACATACATAATTTTTAATACAGAAAGAAAATAGAAGTCTTAATTTTTTTAGTTGTAAAATTTATTTTTTATATATATGTGTATATATTTTAAAGATTTTATTTATTTGACAGAGAGAGACACAGCGCAAGAGGGAACACAAGCAGGGGAGTGGGAGAAGGAGAAGCAGGCTTCCGCTGAGCAGGGAGCCCCATGCAGGACTTGATCCAGGACCCTGGGATCATGACCTGAGTTGAAGGCAGACACTTAACAACTGAGCCACCCAGGCACCCTAAATTTATTTTATATACTTGATAAAGAAATGTATTGTGTACTTTCTGAGGGGGAAGAACTTTATTAATATAATGAAAGTAGTCTTCTTCAACTTAGGTACTTATAAAAAAATGTAATTATTTGGATAAGGGTAATGTTTATGTCACTTAACTATAAGATTCACCCTAACAAGTTCAGGCAGTTTACATTAATGAAGAATGAAAAATATAATTTGAAGCTGTATGAACAATATGCAATGTGTGCCATTATTTAGTTTAAATCATAAAAGTTTTCTTAGGTGTTTTGCTATCTAATTTGGAGTTTGAAAAGCAAGATAATGCTTATTTAACTTCATAAAAAATGAAGTATTGGCAACAAAGCCTATTGCTAGATGCCTGATCAATCTAACTTTTTAAGGCTGTCTTTCATTAGAGTGTGTGCGTGCGTGTGTGTGTGTGTGTGTAATAAGCACTTCCTACAATACCTTTCAAGCAGTCAAGTTCATGGTATTTGACAAATTTTTGCTCTTTTGACTTGATTTTAACATAGTGTTTTAACAATTGTTGCTACCTTTTATAGGACTTGGAAAACAGTGCAGGTGAACTTAGTGAAGGACAAAGGCCCAGGCTGACAGCAGCAGCAGAGAACATCTTACTGGGACAGTCTGTCTCTATGCAGTCACCTGCCACTAATGCAGAGTTTTCGGATAAAAAATGTGCTCCTCAGCCATTATCTCAGCAATATGACACAGTTGCAGGTATACACCAAAATATTGCTTCTTGATATAGCATTTATTAGAATGTACTTGAATCCCATCACACTTCCTTTGTACTGTTTCCAGGCTGAATGCCATATTCTGTTTTGTGTTATAATTGTGATAGTGATCCTAATCTGAATTAAGAAAATTGCTATTTTCAGGTAGGGGTAAAATTTCTTTATTAAAAAGGGTCTTCATTATTGAAAAGTTTAGTAATGACTATTTTTTTGTGGTCTATATATTTTCCCAGATGTGATTCAGGTGTCAGTGTTAGTACGTGAGCCACTGGTTGGTGCATGGGATAATTTTGGTAATAGGCATACATATACTTAAAATTTTTTAATAGTGATGTATTTTATTTATTTATTTATTTAATTTTATTTTACTATATACTAGAAAAAATATAATTTAGAACACCAAACTGTGACAGAACATATCTTGTGTAGGACAAGGTTAAATTAGATAATCCTCTAGAAATTCATTCTTTACACTGTAAGGATTTCTGACACAATGCTCAGTGTATTCATGACTAGTTTAGAACCTCATTAGCCAGACTTTCTGCTATAACACTTTGGAAATAAGAATAGAAAAGAGAGGGATGCCTGGGTGGCTCAGTGGGTTAAAGCCTCTGCTTTCAGCTCAGGTCATTATCCCAGAGCCCTGGGATCAAGCCCCGCATCAGGCTTTCTGCTCAGCAGGGAGGCTGCTTCCCTCTCTCTCTCTGCCTGCCTCTGCCTACTTGTGATCTCTCTCTGTCAGATAAATAAATAAATAAATCTTAAAAAAGAATAGAAGAGAGAATACTGATCACTAGCATATATGGTTGATTCTTATTATCTTTGCTATCTGTGGAGTCATCAGAAACACTGAGTTAGTAAATACTGACCCATTGCTCCTTGGGGAAAATACAGCCTAGATTCCTGCAAGCCTCTGATCATAACATCTTTGTCAACTGATCAATATGTAACTGTGTTAATGTGTGTTTCTTTTTAAAGAAATTTATTGTAATATATATTGTTGGTTCATTGACATTGAGCTCAGGGTCCGCAACACTGTAGCTCGGGCCTGAACAAAGCTTCTGGAATCCATGTATTTTCTCTCTAAGGCCTGTCACAGCTTTGTGCACTTAAGACACCAGATGGCACTTCAGCAGTCTGAGTGGGGCCACTTGAAACCACAGATCACCAACAAGAAGCACAAAGATGTGAACAGACAGTAAATAGACAGCAAAAGGGACCCTTGTTTATAGTATAAGAGCTGAAATAAGAAAACAGCATCACCTTGGTTCAGCCTCTGATAGTAAATGGGTGATGCAAGTTTTTTTAGTCTACCCATGTCTGTGAATGATCACAAAATCACTGCAACTGTTGACTTGGGGATTAGAAGTAAATTTTATTGAGTAGGTGAATTTGCAAATCTGGAATCAGCAAATTCATGAGGAGCAAATGTATTCTCATTTGCTGATTTTTCCATGCCCATTGCTGCATTCCCTTAAGTGAAAAGAACTTCCGGGGGTTTGCAGATTTTCCAAGGATCAGAAAAGGAAATGCATTAAGTCAGAAAAACATTAGTATAGAGTATTTAAAACCTCCATTTTATATTGGGTGAACACCTTGTACCATTCAGAATTAAGAGAAATTCAAGACTAAATTTTCCAGGAGAATAAATATAAAGTAAGATTGGAGTTATTTCTCATTTTGTGCACATAGTGAGGGCATTAAATATTTTACATTCTTTTAAACTAATAGGATTTTTAAAAAAGATTTTATTCATTTGAGAGAGAGAGAGTGAGCACAAGCAGCGGGAGCAACAGAGGGAGAGGGAGAAGCATACTCTCAGCTGAGCAGGGAGTCCGATGTGAAGCTCCATCCCAGGACTCTGGGATCATGAACTGAACCTAAGGCAGACATTTAACTGACTGAGCCACCCAGGCACCCCTAAATGAGTAGTATTTAAAATGGCATAAAATGTGACTTTTTGAAGTTTTTATTTAAATCGAGTTAGTTAACATACAATGAAATATTAGTTTCAGGTGTACAATATAGTGATTCCGTACTTCCATATATCAGGGGTGCTCATCACAAGTGCTCTCCTTACCTGTACCCCTGGGGCTAATAATACATTATATGTTAATAAAATTAATTTTTAAAAAAGCACACTCCATAATCCCCATCACCTATTTCATCACCACCCTCCCCACCTTCCCTTTGGCAGCCATCAGTTCTTTGTAGTTATGAGTGGGTTACGGTGTGTTTCTTGGTTTGCTCCTCTTCCCCCCTCTCCTTTGCTTGTTGTATTGGTATCTCGCTATCTGCAAATTGCAGTTAAACAGAATTGACACTAGGTGGCTCTCACAGCTCACTTGACAGCTGCTAGGTACTTGAGAAAAACTAGGTACTTGTTAAATTATTATAGAATAAAATACATGAGGATATATCCTAGTTAGTCCCTGCTTATTCCTCTGATTAGAACCTAGCATATTATCTACCATACAATGGGCTTATAATAGTAGGTACACTGCAGGTATTTGTTTAATAGGGAAAAACAGTAAGTTCTGTGGCATAATATAAGATCGAGCATATAGATGAGGCAATTTAGCAGAGTGTGGCTAAGAATTTGGGCTTTTGGAATTTCAGATATCAGTCTGAGTTCCAGCTCTGTGTACTTTGAGGCAAGCAACTTACTATCTTTGAGGCCAGTAATTTTGTAGGGACTTATTTTGTTAGATTGATATAAGCAGAATGTATTGGTAAATTACAGTGTGGTTTGTCTTAGATATCTATAATGAAGTGAATGAATGGATCACATTTCTTTTCAAAACAGCAACATTTTATGAAGCAATCTGTCAATGACCCTTTGAGTTAATTCATTTGTCTGCTTCCTATATGCTTGGGAATAGAATTAATCTGCTTCATTTACAAAAACCAAATAAGGAAATGTTCAGAATTCATTATGGGCCCCCCAGTGTGTTTCAGTTATATTGCACTGTGAATTAGCTGTAGTTGAAAGCTGTTGCAATTGTGCATTTTGCAGATTAAAAAATATTTTTGATAGTGGTTTAGATGTTGAAACTACAGTTCTTACTTCATTTAAAAAAAAAAAAAAAACCCTACTCATTCATTTTATATATGGGTTGTGTGTTCTATTTGTTAACCGAGGCTCTCTTTTAAAGTTAGTATTAGGAAGAATGTCTGCCTTAGAATTTCCAAATAATAAAAAAAGTAAAATTAAAAATATATATTTTTGAGCCCAAGTTTCTTCATCTATCAAGTGGGGATAATATTAGTGTATTAGTTGTCTCTTGCTATTTAACAAATTACCCAACAATTTAGCAACCAAAGACAGAAACATTTATATTCTCACACAATTCTGAAAGTCATGAATCTGGTAGCAGCTTAGCTAGGTAATTTTCAGAATCTTCCTTGAAGTTGCCGTCAAGTTGTTTTCTGAGGCTGATGTCATCCGAAGGCTTCCACTACGGTTGGAAGATCTTTTTTCCAAGCTCACTCACATGGTTGCTGGCTGGAGGCCCCAGTTCCACTGCTCATGACCTAGCAGCTGGCCTCCCACAAAGATGATCTGAGAGAAAGTAAGCAATCAAGATAGAAACCACAAAGTCTTTCATAACCTAATCTCAGAAGTGACATGCCATCGTTCCTTCCACATTCTATCAATAACACAGAGCAATCCTGGAATAAGATGTAGTAGGGGATGATGAAAGGTATGAACCCCAGGAGACAGGATTCAGGACACCATCTTAGAGGCTGGTTACCACAAATAGTGTCCACCCTTTATGGTTATTAGGAATAGTAAATGACAATGCATATAAAGTAGTCAGCACAGTACTTACCACATGGTAAGTGGTGTTCTCTTTAATAATGACTAGAGTATGTAAAAATACCTTCTTATAGGGATTCAATAGAAATAGACTATCCACAGCTGCCTAGAAGGACTATGCCTGTAGAGAACTAACTTGTTCCTCTTGTTTTAAGTATTTTGGCACATGGTGGTTACTACAGAAGAATGAATACCATGTATCATTATTTCTGCTGTGACTAATCTCATGCCTTATATATGTACATATATATTTTTAATTAGAGAAAGAGAGGTGGAGGGGGCAGAGAGAGAGAGAGAATCTAATTAAGCAGGATCCATGCCAGCACAGAGCCTGATGCCGACGTTGATCCCACAACCCTGACATCAGGACTTGAGTCAAAATCAAGAGTTGGACGTTTAACTGACTGAGCCATCCAGGCGTCCCTATATTGTTTTTTAAATAACTTTACCTGTCGAGGCTCATCAGTTCTTACCTTGCATATCTCCACTTCTGTTCATTTTCAGAAAGTATCCTATTTGCAACCTATATTTCCCTACCACTCTTCCTAATCCCGAGGCCCTCAGTTTGGGTTGAGTAACAAAAAGATGCAAAATTAGTTTTGAAGAGTTGCCTTAGAATCCTAATATGTAAACTGGTATTTTTGGAATGAATTGTGAGGACTCTGGAATACACTACCAATTATAGCTCTCATTTATTCAGAAAACTTCTATTGAATACTACTATGTATCTGGAACTACATTATATTACTATGGTGTTAGGTACTTGAGATACAGAGATGATAGACACCTACTCTCAAGGAAGTTTACAAACTACTGTAAGAGAAATACAAGAAAGAACTGTGTGATTAGTACAATACACATTGCTGTGGGACTGCAGGGGATGACTCTACCCATACATGAAACCTCAGAGGTTTCCCACAAGTCGATATGATATTGAATCTTAATGGTGGAGTACAATAAGCATCCAGTTCATTCATTTGTTACTTATTCACTCGGAAAATATTTTTTGAGTGCTTGCTATACTCTAACCATATTCTGGGAGCTAGGAATATAAAACCAAGTAAGATCCTATCCATAATGAGTTTTTTTCTCTAGTACAAGTAATAGATGAGAGGACATAAATATGCAATGAATTGTAGTTATTTTGATGTTTGTATAGAATGGGGTACAGGTCACTTGTATCTGGAGAGGGGAATCAGAAAAGACTTTGTACATGAGAGGACGCTTACGTAAAATGGATTCTTGAAGATGAACAGATGTTTGCTGTGTAGTAAATGAGGAGAGACCTTGTGGGCCAAATATGCAGTGAGACAATGAAAAAGAAAAGAAAATAACAAGACTTTATCGGGGAAATATAAGTATCTTATCCATGAATTAGAGCGTAGGATAGATTGGAGTAGTGAGCCCAAACTAGGTCCTAGAAAATCCTGAATAATATATGAAATAGTTTTTGGATTTACTCTTGAGATGATAGGGATCCATTTGTGAACCAAATAGAAAATAATGCCCATCTTGTTTTATATTTATGCCCATGAAAAATTCAGTCTTGAATTTTCAGGAAATGTTCAGAAATTCAGAATTTCTATCAATTCTGAATGTTTTATGATATTCACAGATCCATTAAGGATTATAAGTAAATGACTGATATGATGATCTTTGTCTTTTATTTCGCATGATCATCTGAGGTACAGTGTGATGAAAAGATTGGAAAGGATTAAGGCTAGAGGCAAGGAGCCTGGTTGGACAGCTATTACGGTAAAGCTGGTAAAACATTATTCAAGAGTGAGGAAATATAAAAAGGGAGATTTGAAAGACAAGAAGGAGAATGGACAAGACTTAGTTTGAATATGAGAAAAGCAAAAGAAAGGAAAACATATCCGTATGGTTGGTTGGGTGGAATTTCCATTCACTGAGTTGAGAGAGAGGGACTATGGAGTAGGGGTAGAATTAGGAGGAAATAAGGATGAATGGGCCTTTAAGCATGTTGAAGTTGAGGCACCTTTGGGTTTCATACAAATGGAAAAATGTATTAGGTTTGACAAACCCAAAGCTGCTGCTGGCATTGGCAATTTTGGATGGACTTAGTCTTCTCTGAAAGTCTTAAGTGTCTAAGGTTGATTTTTCATTGCAGTAAGATGCTAGAAAAGTAAAATTAGGGATTTCAAGTTAAGATAAATTTGATGTGAATGATATAATAGTTACAAAGAGCTAAATTACATTATACAGACAAGACGCCCACACTCAATGAGTATGCTTTTTAGAATGACACCATTTGTGGTGTTGAGCAAATTTAGCATTGTTATGATAGCTTTCAGGGAATTCCTACCTGACCCTTTATTACTGGGTTAGATACCTGTCATACATGCTCTCTACATAGTTCTCTAATGTTGCCTGCCTAATTTTGCTTTTGTCACACTAATCTGTAATCTAATTTGTAATCTAACAAAACTTTATCTTGTTCACTGTCCTATCCCTGTCATCTAACAGAGTCTGTATCACCTAGGTCATAGTAAATATATGTTCAACAATAGGGTCTTCTATGGATTGAAAGCTATTACATGCTTTGAACACTTTGGGGAGATAGTTGATTATATACCTTCTGGATTTTTACATTTAGGTCTTTTATCAAAATTTACTTTGTGTCTTTTTAATGAATTTTTTCTTTATACCATACATTAACCACATATAATCTTACATAAAACAAAATGTGATTATATTATATATTAAATTATAGACTACTTTTTTAGTGTGACTGCCATCCATTCTTCATGCTCACATTTTCTCCTATCCCATATTTTGCCTTACCCCAGCTAACTCACGTTAAGATTCTTTTTTTTTTTTTTTTTTTTTTTTTTTTTTTTTTTTTTAAGATTTTATTTATTTATTTGACAGAGAGAGATTACAAGTAGGCAGAGAGGCAGGCAGAGAGAGAGAGAGAGGAGGAAGCAGGTTCCCTGCTGAGCAGAGAGCCCGATGCGGGACTCGATCCCAGGACCCTGAGATCATGACCTGAGCCGAAGGCAGTGGCTTAACCCACTGAGCCACCCAGGTGCCCCTCACGTTAAGATTCTGGCATGTAATCTTTCTGTTTTTGTCCATAGACACACTCACATGTATAGTATACATGGTAGGTATATATGATATGTGTGTGTGCTGTTAATTTACAAGTCGAGATCATATCATGCCCACTTCCCTGCATTTGTTTTTATACAATAAATCTTATGGAAATCACTAGTCTCTGATTGCCTGTGCATTTCTGTCTTCACGTTTGTTGGCCATTTGGATTTGCTCTTTTGTCAATTACCTACTTAAGTTCTTTCCCCGTTTGTTAGGGTCTAAATTTTTCTTAAAACCATACAATAACTATTTCAATTGTCAATTACCTACTTAAGTTCTTTCTCCATCTGTTAGGGTCTGAATTTTTCTTAAAACCATGTAATAACTATTTCTATATTTTAGATGTTTTCTATCACCTGTGTTGCACATCTTTTCCCAAATTTATACTGAATTTATTATCATTATTTATGGTCTTTCTTTGCCATATAGGTAACAGAATTTTTTATATAGTTATTTCTATCTTCTATACTTTATGTGTTTTTATGGCTTGATTAGGTTTCTCCTAACATAAGTTTATACCTGTAGTCTTGTAGATTTTCTTGCGAGCTTTTCATTATTTAGTGTATTTATATTTAAGTCTATCTGGAATTAACTTTTTCAAATGATGTAAAGTAGAAGCCCAATATGATTTTCTTCCACATAAATAGCTAGTTGGGTCAGCATCAACTAATATATAAGCTGTTTTTCTTCCTACTGAATTAAAATATCGACCAGTTTGTATATTCTCATAGAGGTGGGAATATTTTTCTGGATTCTTTATTATAAGTAATCTGAATGCTTTATGAACTTAAACATTAGACTATTGTGTCTTTATGGCACATTCTGTTATCTGATAGGGCAAGTTTCCGCTTCAAAAATTTTTTCATACTTTTGTTGGCAGGTCTCAGGCATTTGTTCTATATAAACTATAAAACTTTTTTTCTGTTAAAAATCACCCTAGGGGCACCTGGGTGGCTCAGTGGGTTAAAGCCTCTGCTTTCGGCTCTAAGTCTTGGGATCGAGCCCCGCTTCGGGTTCTCTGCTCGGAGGGGAGCCTGCTTTCCCCTCTCTCTCTGCCTGCCTCTATGCCTACTTGTGGTCTCTGTCTGTCAAATAAATAAATAAAATATAAAACAAAACAAGGGGCACCTGGGTGGCTCAGTGGATTAAGCCGCTGCCTTCGGCTCAGGTCTGATCTCAGTGTCCTGGGATCGAGCCCCGCATTGGGCTCTCTGCTTGGCGGGGAGCCTGCTTCCCCTTCTCTCTCTGCCTGACTCTCTGCCTACTTGTGATCTCTCTCTCTGTCAAATAAATAAATAAAATCATTAAAAAATTAAAAAAAAATTAAATTAGTCCTTAATTTCAGTTCAAAAAAGGGAAACTGAAGATCTCTTGCACGCAGAATAGAACCAGGACCTGTAGACTCTGCTGAAGAAAAAAAAAAAAAATTTAAAAAAACCACCCTAATGGGAATTATACTAAGTTATATATTAATATTGGAAGAATTAATATTTTTATGGTATATCATATTATATTCATATCTTGTTCTGTTCTTGTCAATAAGATGTAATAATTTTCATCATATGGATTCTATGCTTTTCTTAATAATCTTATTTTTAATTATTTTAAAGTTTTGGTCACTATAGTAAAGGTGTTTTTTTCTGTTTTTAGGTGGATACTAGTATAATATAGAGAAAAATCAATGATTTTTATATATTTATCTATCAGTCACATTACCAAATTCTTTTCTCAGTTTTAATAGAGTTCTTTTTCCTCACTAGAGTCTCTTGTTTTTCTAGATATATAACCATATTATCAGCACAGTTTTAAATATCTTCTCTTTTAACATTACTTGTGCTAATTCTTTTATCTTAATTCATTTGCCTGCCTTAGGAAAATCTTGGAAAAGTGACATATGAATAGAATAAGATATATCAGAATATAAAAAAGCCAGTATACAAGGCTTGGAACAATAGTTTATCTGAATGATGGGTATTATTATCATTATTAAGTTAATCATATCATATGCTAGATAATTAAATGACAATAGAATAGGTAATAATTTTGAGAAATTGTTTTGTACAGATTGAATCTGGAAAGGTAAAAATTAAAACTCAAGGTGTATATTTTGCTTTTTGTAAAACTCATCTAAAAATAGAGATTAATATAAAAGATCAGAGGGTAATTTATTAGCTGTACCAAAGAAATTGTCAATACACTTACTTTTTTTTTTCTCCCCTTTTCAGAGAGGGAGAGGTGGGAAGTGGGTCAGAGAGAGAATCTTAAGCAGGTTCCATATGGAGCCCAATCAGGGGCTCCATCTCCCAACCCTGAGATTATGATGTGAGTTGAAATCAAAAGGTGGATGCTTAACCTACTGAGCCATCCAAGCACCCCCTACACTGACTTTTTTTTTAAATACACTGACTTTGGATGGAAAATATTTATGATGTCTTTAAGATACTATTTCATTTGAAAGAATTTGTTTATGCATGATACTTCAGATATAAATCTATTTCTGTTGACTACAGTGAGATATACTACACTGTGCTAAATATTCGAAAGGTGGCATTAATTAGGAAAAACAGAATTTTCTTAGAGATATTTCAGGAGGAATGTAAAATAAAGAACAATGGGAGTTGGAAAATGAGGATTTTAAAGATTTTTTTAAAATTTATTTATCAGAGGGCGGGGAGAGAGCAAGCACAGGCAGACAGAATGGCAGGCAGAGGCAGAGGGAGAAGCAGGCTCCCTGCTGAGCAAGGAGCCCGATGTGGGACTCGATTCCAGGACGCCGGGATCATGACCGGAGCCAAAGGCAGAATTCCTCTTACTAACTCTCTGCTTTTTTGGGTAGTCCGTTAACTTCCCTGAGCCTTAGCTTTGTCAGTAAATGATAGGGATAAAACTATCTCACCTGCCTATCTAACAGAATGATTATAATATTCAAATTAAATGATAATGTATGTGAAAGTGCTTGGAGTATAAGATACCATGATATTGTTAGATACATTGATAGTTCTGCTCCTATTCCCTTCTTTTTATTGATTTGATGCCATTATTGATAAGATGCCATTTGGATGAAGAAAAGAACTTGATTATTTGAAGAAAAATGTCTATAGAACAGAGCTAAGCAATAACAACATTTTCTAGCTTGGAAATTTCCCCTTGTTTTCACACTGCATTTTAGAAAAAAAATATTCTACTGACTCTTACTGATAGAAAAGGTAAGCTGGAATGTTAAGAGTTGATGTGAAAGAGCGGGGTTGGTTGTAGACTGCATTAGCAACTTGTTGATTGGAACCTTAGAATAGTCCATAGACTTGTCTGCACTGAGGTACTTTGTGCATTCTCTACAAGCTTTGTTTTGATTGCAATGAAGACTTGGTACCAAATTATTTTGGTTAAAGTACACTGCTACTTCTTATTCCACAGTGAGAAATATTGGTAATTTTAGTCAATTAATTGTTCCTTTTCTAAGATAAATTAAACAATTTTTACTTTTTGTTTATATCTTTGATAGCAGGTGGTGGTTATGAAGATTCATGTGCAAGTCATGGTCCAATGAGTTTGGGAGAATTGGAGTTGCAGCCAAATTCTAATCCTGCACTTCCCACAACACTTCTGACAGCACAAGAAAATAATGTTAAGTTATCAGGAGCTGCTGAAGATATTCATCAGGTATCCAATTAAAAACTCTTGTACTTTACTTAAAATGAGAATGGGAACAATATTGTCTTAGCATGTAGTATACTGTATGGAGCATAGAGTCTTTGTAGTCATGTTTCCTTTATTTACTGATTCATACCTGGATACAAATCTTAGCTCTTAGGATTCTAGCTGTGACCTTGAACACATAGCCTTTTTCTAAGCCTCAGTCTCCTCATCTTTATTTTAAAGATTAAAAAATAACATATATAAAGTGCTTGTCATCTAGTTAGGTAGCTATTATCATTTATACTTTGTATACCCATGCAATATCGAGCTCAGTAATTTACTGTAGTAGGTACTCAAGAATTATTTATTATATTAAAATTTGCAAAAGTTGTTAACATGAAAACATATGAAATTTCATGCTGAGTTAGGCCAGTGGCCCGTGTAATTCTGTGTTCTGAAAAAGTAGATTAATTACTCTTCAACATTAACAGTTTTGTATCTGTGTAATAGCAATGCATTTTTCACTGTTGATTCATTTATTCACTAAGTATTTATTGCATGGTATTGTATAGCATTGCACGGTGTTGGTATTACTGGCCACCTCAGGAGTTTCCTGAGTGAAATTCAAAACTGGCTTCCTATGCATGGAGAGCAAGGAGAGACCGAATAATGACAGACCACTTCAGAGTGGTAGGTGGCAGGTTCAGTAATTAAGGGAACTTATCGATGAGGCTTGTCTTGAGCAACTGTAAGACAAGTAGTTCTCTGTACCTGCCTACTAGAATCTTAAAAGTTTATATGGAAGCCTTCATTTGGTTCAGTCAGCTATTCAGTCCAGATGAACACTTGGAACACTTCACTCTCTCAAGGCTATGTCCTTGGAACTGCTGCTAGTATGCAAATACTAGGTGTGATGTATATTCCAAAGACGGGGAGGAAGTAAGGTACCTTGATTGACTGGGTTCAGCCTCTGGGTCAACTGTCATTGATAAGAATCCAGAGGTATCTTTTTAAATTCCTGTCAAAGCATATCTGATAGATGTTTTCAGGAACTCATTCATAATTAGGCCCATAAAACAGGAAAAAGAAGAAAATGGCTTTGTAATTCGTGATGTGTGATTGTGAAAGAATGTGTGAATATGAGACAGTTTCAAATTCGGTTAGGTTATAAGTAAGAAAGAGAGATGATAGCGCTTATGGTGGAATATACATTTCTTGAATGGTGAAGGAGGGTAACAATACCTAGTATCTTGTGAGAATCAAAAGATATTACTATATATAAGGCTCTTCGAAAATTGCAGTGTATTATGCAGATTTTTGTTTTATGTAAAAGTGGTTATATGGCAGAGCTTACAAGCAAATTAAGTTTTTATCCTGTCTAAATCCATCATGTGTATATATCTAAGATAGTTTGATTTATAAGGAGCTCTGAATTCTCTAGTAAAAATAGAAATAATTTGAATATTTGAAATCTGTGTGTATTATCCAAATCTTTTTCAAAAATTTATTTCCAATATCTTTTCATTAGTAGTATGTACTTTATCACCCATTTAGCAATTAGAAAGCACGCTTAGTATTTTAACTTTATATAAGAAACATCTAAATAATTTTCTTGCTCAGAAATCTTTAAAGTAACTTTAAAGGCAGTATTATGACTTCATGTCTTAAATTCTTTAGTACCAACAAAAGCATGACCAAGATGTTAAGCAAGTTGAACATAGGCCAGCACAAAGTCGTTTAATACGTGTAAGAAATAAATCTGATACTTCACTTTCACAGCAACAAGGTAAGATTAGTTTTCTTCTAATACAATAGTTTGATACTTGTCCTGATATTGAATAAGTATATAATGAGAATTCTTTATTTTTATATACATCTCATTCTTGTTCTATAGGCTTTTTGTTTTCTCTTGGTCCATTGGGATAAAGAATCTGGTATCATATTTGACTGTATGTGTATTCTTTTTACCAATAAACACTATTTCTAATGGAATTTTAAAACTTTTAGGTAGTGTTTTTCCTTTAATTTTACCCTTTAGTTCTTGTGCAATTGGATGCCTTTTTATCTATATATAGGCCTATATCTGTGTCATAGTTGTCTGTTTTAAAATTATAATACGATAAAGGTAAGGGGCTATGTCTGTAAAGGTGATTTGTAAAGGGTATTTAGAGTTATGGATGATGTTGACCAATAAGTACAATGTAAGGAAACTAAGGACTCTCACATTACATGCTATTAATATGAATGAACTTTTTCTGTACCGCTCAAAGTTGTGTGGTTGAATTTCATCTCTACCATCAGCATCACAGTAGTTTGATGTTGCCTTTGTGTTTCTGAAAGACTGTTGGCTTTGTGCTTTATTTACCTTCCGCTTCTTAGTCATTTAAATTTAATATAACCTAAATTCTGAAATTAGGCAGTAGAAATTAAGATATCTTGTTTTAAAACTTTACTTCCACAATCTAGGAAGAAGTATTAGAAGTGTTTTGAGCAGTAGAACATTTTTCTTTGCTTTTGTAATTGTGTTTTTTGTCTCATTTATTGAATGCCAACATAATTGCAAATGTAACTCAGCAGTTAGTGTTCTAGGAAAGACTTAAATGAGGAAGTACTCAAGATAATTATTGAAATTATGCTATGTAGATTTTAGATTTTTACTTTTCTGCTTTCTGTTCCTCTCTTGCTCCAACTTCTCAGTACTTTGCCTTCCTGACCACTTTTTCAACCTAACCATGGTATAGTAGTATTAATATTATGTTTTAGAATCTAATGAAAACTTGCCTGTAAAACTCTTATAGTATTTAAACCTTAATTATGACTATATATAGATATGAGCAAATGAATGTTTCTAAGATAATATCGGGCTGACTTGATGTCCTTCTACTAAGTACTGTTACCATTCATGGTCAAATACTATATATAAAGTTAGGTTTTTAAAAATTAAAATTTCTTAAAATTATTAGTAAATTATTATATGTAATGAAATATTTGGGAAATATTGTATGTAATGAAATGATCATTTTTCTCAATTGATAGGAAAATTTAGTAAGATTTTAAAGTATCTCTCTAGGAAAGTGACATCGCTTTCTGTGTCATATTTATAAACATTGACCACAAGATGGCAATAGTTAAATTCTTATGGACTCCAAACAGACTCTACAATGTCATTAAATAATGTCTAATTAACATTTAATAAGTCAATAAAAATCATAAGAAGAATAAAAGAAACCAAGATGTTAGTCCTTTAAAGAAAGTTTTATTTAGAAAGAATTCAGAACATTTGAACTTAATATATGTAATTTTTTTCATTTACCTTTATATGTAGTACTTAAGAAAGCTGACCTATATCAGTTTTGACTGAGACAAATAAATACCCAGTCAGCTATAAATAGAACATTTAAAAATAGAAGCCAAGTGTTTCACTCTATAATTGATACACATCTCTAAACTGAAAATTTTTTGAATGAATACAATTGCCTTGGCAGATATAGTCAGTTATGACTTTTTTCTCATAAACTTTGTGGGCTTTATTTTTTTCTTTCTCTGATCAAACTCTGACATTGCCAAACATTTCAGAGAATAGGAGAGTCAGCGTGCCAAAATTATCGTCTAGGGCTCTCAGGACTTTGAAGGAATTCAATCCTATCTCTCATACAGAGGCCTGAAGAAAATGAAGGAAATTAACCTTATCACAAGGGAATCAAAACCACATATTTTCTGACAGATAAATGCTTCTAAAAATACTTGAATCCCAAATTATGACTATTTCAGGAGGAAGCATCATGTATTTCACTTTGAAATGTGTGGTAGTTTAATATGTGTATATAAAGAATCAAAAAGCTTACTAGCAGTATCAGCTCTTGCAGTGATCATTAAATACTGACCAAAGATATGATAGGACATGGGTTCTAGCACTATGCTTCCAAGAAATCTGTGAAATCCTTGTTTTTTTTTCTCCTTTGATTATGACTTTCAGGTTTTAACATAAAAGAGAGAAATTGACTTGTCTCTGGAATGTAAGAGTGAAACTCTTTCATTTGGTATTGAATTCATTGGATATATTTTCATGATACCACTTATCTGATTCTATGTCCTGATTAATGGTTCTAAAGTAAAAGCAATCATTTAAGTGATTTTAATGAGTCATTTAAATTTTTTCCTTTTTACTATTGTAAGTTAACTTTTACTGTATCTTTTACTATGCAAGTTAACTGTCTTCCATATTAATGAGAGACTAGTTTTTTTTTTTATTTTATTTTATTTTTTTAGATTTTATTTATTTTATTTGACAGGCAGAGATCACAAGTAGACAGAGAGGCGGGCAGAGAGAGAGAGAGAGGAGGAAGCAGGCTCCCTGCTGAGCAGAGAGCCTGATGCGTGGCTCTATCCCAGGACCCTGGGACCATGACCTGAGCCACAGGCAGAGGCTTAAACCCAATGAGCCACCCAGGTGCCCCAAGAGACTGGTTTTAAATCCACTTATTTGTTATAAACCCAGGAACAATTAAAATCTATAAAGTAATGTATTAAAATAGTTCACTTTGTTTTTTTATTTTTTACATTTATCAGTATCTGTTTACATTCTATCAGTATGGTTGACACATAGTGTTACATTAGTTTTCTGGGTACAGAAAACTAGTGATTTGACAAGTTTATATATTACGCTATGCTCATCACAAGGGGAGCTGCTATCTGTCATCATACAACACTGTTACAATATCACTGGCTATATTCCTTATGCTGTACTTTTAAAAATTATTTTTATTAACATATATGTATTATTTGCCCCAGGGGTACAGGTTTGTGAATCGTCAGGCTTACACATTTCACAGCACTCACCATACCCATACCCTTCCCAATGTCCATCAACCAGCCACCCTCTCCACACCACCCCCCACCCACCCAGTAACCCTCAGTTTGTTTTGTGAGATTAAGAGTCTCTAATGGTTTGTCTCTCTCCTGATCCCATCTTGTTTCATTTTTTCCTTCCCTACCCCCCAAACTCCCCACTCTGACTCTCAAATTCAGCATTTCTCTGATTGACTTATTTCATTCAGCATAATAACCTAGTATTATGATCTAGTTCCATCCACATCATTGTAAATAGCAAGATTTCATTTCTTTTGATGGCTGCATAGTATTCTATTATATATTTATACCACATCTTCTTAATCCATTCATCTGTTGATGGATATCTAGGTTCTTTCCGTAGTTTGGCTATTATGGACGTTGCTGCTATAAACATTTGGTACACATGCACCTTCGGATCACTACATTTGTGTCTTTAGGGTTAATAACCAGTAGTGCGATTGCTGGGCCATAGAGTAGCTATATTTTCAACTTTTTAAGGAACCTCCATGCTGTTTTCCAGAGTGGCTGCACCACCTTGTATTCCCACCAGCAGTGTAGGAGGGCTCCCCTTTCTCCGCATCCTCACCAACATCTGTCATTTCCCGACTTGTTAATTTTAGCCATTCTGACTGGTGTGAGGTGGTATCTCTTTGTGGTTTTGATTTGTATTTCCCTGATGCTGAGTGATGTTGAGCACTTTTTCATGTGTCTGTTGGCCATCTGGATGTCTTCTTTGCAGAAATGTCTGTTCATGTCTTCTGCCCATTTCTTGATTGGGTTATTTGTTCTTTGGGTGTTGCATTGAGAAGTTCCTTATAGATTTTGGATACTAGCCCTTTATCTGATATGTCATTTGCAAATATCTTCTCCCATTCTGTCAGTGTCTTTGGTTTTTGTTGACTGTTTCCTTTGCTGTGCAAAAGCTTTTGATCTTGATGAAGTCCCAATAGTTCATTTTTGCCCTTGCTTCCCTTACCTTTGGCAATGTCTCTAAGGAAGAAGTTGCTGCGGCTGAGGTTGAAGAGGCTGCTGCTTGTGTTTTCCTCAAGGATTTTTATGGATTCCTGCCTCACATTGAGGTCTTTCATCCATTTTTGTGTGTAGTGTAAGGAAATGGTCCAAATTCATTCTTCTGCATGTGGCTGTCCAGTTTTCCCATCACCATTTGTTGAAAAGGCTGTCTTTTTTCCATTGGACATTCCTTCCTGCTTTGTCTAAGATTAGTTGACCATAGCATTGAGGGTCTCTTTCTGGACTCTCTATTCTGTTCCATTGGTCTATGTGTCTGTTTTTGTACCAGTACCATACTGTCTTGATGATGACAGCTTTGTAATAGAGCTTGAAGTCTAGAATTGTGATGCCACCAACTTTGGCTTTCTTTTTCAATATTCCTTTGCCTTTCTTTTTCAATATTCCTTTGCCTATTCGAGGTCTTTTCTGGTTCCATATATAAATTTTAGGATTATTTGTTCCATTTCTTTGAAAAAAATGGATGGGATTTTGATAGGGATGCATTAAATATGTAGATTGCTTTAGGTAGCGTAGACATTTTCACAATATTTGTTATTCCAATCCAGGAGCATGGAACATTTTTCCATTTCTTTGTGTCTTCCTCAATTTCTTTCATGAGTACTTTATAGTTTTCTGACTATAGATTCTTTGTCTCGTTGGTTAGGTTTATTCCTAGGTACCTTATGGTTTTGGGTGCAATTATAAATGAGGTTTACTCATTAATTTCTCTTTCTTCTGTCTTGTTGTTGGTGTAATGAAATGCAACTGATTTCTGTGCATTGATTTTATATCCTGACACTTTACTGAATTCCTGTACCAGTTCTAGCAGATTTGAAGTGGAGTCTTTTTGGTTTTCCACATGAGTATCATATCATCTGCAAATGGATCCCAATTATTCTAATATTGTTTCATCTTATGGTATCATTTATCTCTCGAATTCTCCCCTTGTGGTCCAGTAGTTTTCTCTCTTTTGCTCAGCTTCTTTATTCTCCATCATTTGATCTTCTGCATCACTAATTCTCTCTTCTGCCTAATTTATCCTAGCAGTAGGAGCCTCCATTTTTGATTCACCTCATTAATAGCTTCTTTGACTTCAACTTGGTTAGATTTTAGTTCTTTTATTTCTCCAGAAAGGGATTTTATTTCTCAAGACAGGATTTCTCTAATATCTTCCATGCCTTTTTCGAGCCCAGCTAGCACCTTGAGGATCGTCATTCTGAACTCTAGTTCTGACATATTACCAATGTCCATATTGATTAGGTCCCTAGCCATCGATACTGCCTCTTGTTCTTTTTTTCGTGGTGAGTTTTTCCGCCTTGTTATTTTATCCAGATAAGAATATATGAACGAGAGAATAAAATACTAAAAAGGTGGCAAAGACCCCAGAAAAATTTATGCTAACCAAATCAGAAGAGATCCAAAAACGGGGGGGAGAAGATGGAGGAAAAAAGAAAAAAAAATTGTGTGTGTATATATATACACGCACAATGTTATATATATATATACACAATGTATTTTTTTCTTTTTAAATATATATATAGATCTTTTTCTATATATATATATTTTTTTCTTCATATATATATATGCACACACACACACACATACACATACATACACATATTAGACTGGTGAATAGAACAGGGCCACCCACTTGATTTTGGGTGTGGATATAGATATAGATATAGATATAGATATATAGATATATTAGACTGGTGAATAGAACAGAGCCACCCACTTGATTTTGGGTGTATTTTTGTTTCTTAGAAGAAACTACCGCCCACAATTTTAAAGAAAGAAAAACTTGTATATGTAAAAAACAGTAAGCTTGGTGAAGGGATGGAATATGACTGTAAAGATGAAAATGTTTTAAAAATCCTGAAAAATGAATTGATAAGTTGGTTGGAAAAATAAAAAAAAAGAGGAGGGAATGTGCTTAGGCTGGAGACTAGAACAAAGCCATGTGCTAGATTAGGGTATATTTTGATCTATTAGAAGAAATTGTATCCCAAAATTTTTTAGGAAAAAAAACCTATATGTATACAAAAAACAAGGTTAAATACAATGAAATGATAAAATAAGACTATAACAATGAAGGCGTAAAAAGATTTTTTTAAAGAAAGGTGTTGTTAAGATAAACTAGTTTAAAGATGTTAAATGTTAAAAGAGGAAAGAAGAAAAGTTTAAAAAATAGGATAAGAAAAAATAAAATAAAAAAAAATAAACTTTGCAAAACTGAAGGATCATGGGGGAAAAGCTGTGAATTCTATGCATTGCTTTCCCATAGCCCTGGAGTTTCACTGTTCTCCTTGATCGAAAGCTTGGTCTTGACTGTATGTTCTTGTTGATCTTCTGTGGGAGGGGCCTGTCACAGTGATTCTCAAATGTCTTTGCCCGAGGTGAAATTGCACCACCCTTGCCAGGGACTGGGCTAAGTAATCTGCTCGGGTTTGCTTTTGGAGCTTTTGTTCCCTGAATGCTTTCCATACTGCTCTGGAGGATGGGAATGAAAATGGCGGCCTCCCAATCTCCAGCCTGGAGGAGCCGAGAGCTTGGGGCCCCACTCCTTAGTGTGCCCTCAGAGATAAGCAGTCAGTCCCTCCAGTCTCCCTGGTCTCTGGCCACACTCCGAGCTCACCCAGTCTGTGACCAAGCATTTCTATCTTTGGTGCACAGCTCGTTTGGAGTCTCCAACCCAGTAGATTCCTGGCGCACTGCTCTTCCCAGAGGAGGAAGGTGAGTCTTCTCCCTGGACCTGCTACTTGTGGAGTCCCTGCTCAAAGAACAGTGGCCCAACTGTGCCTTGGATCATGGTTTAAGGTAACCCTGATCTTAGAGCTCACTCCTCAGCTCTGTCTCTATAGTTGGCTTCCCTGCTCCAATACCTGGGAGCATTGCCACACTCAGACATCCCTGATCTTTCTGTGGCCCCACGGGACCTGAGACCACACTGTTCCCACGAGGGCTCCAATCCTGTTTAGCCTTTGGAGCAATGTCCCTCAGTGGAGCAGACCTCTAAAAGTTGTGATTTTATGCTACACTGCTCTGCCACTTGTTGGGATTCGACCCCTCCCCCCACAGTCTGTCTTCCCGTGGCTTCAGATTCACTTCTCCCTTTCAGAAAATAGTTGATATTCTGTTCCTGGGATTGCCGCTCTTCTATCTCCTGTTGAGTTTGTAGGTGTTTGGAATGGTTTGATAACTACTCTAGCTGAACTCCTGGGATCTGATGACATTTCAGACTGCTACTCCTCCACCATCTTGCCTCTCTTTCTTGTGCTGTACTTTTCATTCCTGTGACTTACTCATTCCATAACTGGAACCCTGTATCTTCCACTTCCCTTAATCAGTTTTGCCAATCTCCCCTCGACCCTTCCCTCTGGCAACCATCAATTTATTCTCTGTATTTATAGGTCTGATTCTGGTTTTTGTTTTTTTATTCATTTGCTTTATTTTTTAAAATACACATAAGACTGATATCACATTGTATTTGTCTTTCTTAGTTTGGCTTAATTCACTTAGCATAATACCCTGTATGGCCATCCATGCTGTTTCAGATAGCATAATCTTATCCCTTTTTATGATTACATATGTTCCTGTGGGGTGTATGTGTGTGTGTGTGTGTGTGTGCACCTGCTTATCATATCTTCCTTATCCATTTATCTATCAATGGACACTTAAGTTGCTTCCATGTCTTGGCTATTGTAAATAATGCCACAATAAACACAGGGCTGTATATATCTTTCTGAATTAGTATTTCTATTTTCTTTGGGTAAACTATCCAGTAGTGGATTTGTTGGATCATATGATATTTTTGCTTTTAATTTTTTGAGGACCTCTGTATTTTCCACAGTGGCTGTACAAATTTACATTCCCACCGACAGTATTCAAGGGTCCTTTTTTTTTTTTTAAAGATTTTATTTATTTATCAGAGAGAGAGAGGGGGAGAGAGCGAGCACAGGCAGACAGAATGGCAGGCAGAGGCAGAGGGAGAAGCAGGCTCCCCGCCGAGCAAGGAGCCTGATGTGGGACTCGATCCCAGGATGCTGGGATCATGACCTGAGCCGAAGGCAGCTGCTCAACCAACTGAGCCACCCAGGCGTCCCGGGTCCTTTTTTTTTTTAAAGGTTTTATTTATTTATTTGACAGACAGAGATCACAAGTAGACAGAGAGGCAGGCAGAGAGAGAGAGGGGGAAGCAGGCTCCCTGCTGAGCAGAGAGCCCGATGAGGGGCTCGATCCCAGGGCCCTGGGATCATGACCAAAGCCGAAGGCAGAGGTTTTAACCCACTGAGACCCCCAGGTGCCCTTCAAGGGTGCCTTTTTCTCCACATCCTTGCCAACACTTGTTATTTCTTGTCTTTTCTATTTTAGCCATTCTGACAGATGTGAGGTCATATCTTGTTGTTTTGATTTTCATTTTCCTGATGATCAGTGGTGTTGAGCATCTTTTTATATTTCTGTTGACTATTTGTGCATCTTCTTTAAAAAATGTCTGTTTAGGTCCTCTGTTTAGGTCTATTTTTTAATGAGATTGTTTTTCAGTGTTGAGTTTCATAAGTTCTTTATATATTTTGGATATTAACCCCTTATTGGATATATCATTTGCAAATACCTTCTCCCATCTAGTAGGTCACCTTTTTGTTTTGTTGACGGTTTCCTTCATTGTGCAAAAGCTTTTTATTTTGATGTGGTCCCAGTAATTTATTTTTGCTTTTGTTTCTCTCATCTTAGGAAACATGTTTAGAAAAATGTTGTTATGGCTGATGTCAGAGAAATTACTGCCTGTGTTCTAGGATTTTCATGGTTTCAGCCTCACACTTATGTCTTTGATCTATTTTTATTTTTGTATATGGCGTTAGAAAGTGGGCCAGTTTCATTCTTTTACATGTAACTATCCAGTTTTCCCAACGTAAAATAGTTCACTTCCTGGAGTGCCTGGGTGGCTCTGTCAGTCAAGTGTCTGCCTTTGGTGCAGGTCATGATCTCGAGGTCTTGGGATCAAGCCCCACATCGGGTTCCCTGCTCATCAGAGAGTCTGCTTATCCCTCTGCTGCTCTTTCCTGCTCATGTGCTCATTCTTTCTCTCTCTCAAACAAATAATCTTAAAAATATTTTCTTCTTTAGTTTTTCTCTTAAAACTTTAAGACCATAATAATAAATAATAATTAGAAAGTCAAACATGCTTTACATACTCTAATCAAAGGGGAAAATTAAATCTTATGTTTTGTGCTTAAATATTGGGCAGAAAAAAATAATGAACACTGTTTTTCTGAAAATAAATAAATCAATTTAATTTAAAATAAAATAAAATAATAAATATTGGGCAGATTAGTTGTCAGTTTGCTTGAAAATCATAGCATTCTTGGGGTCCTGGGTGGTGCAGTTGGTTAAGCATCTAACTTTTGGTTTCAGCTCAGGTCATGATCTTAGGGTCATGAGATTGAGCCCCAAGTTGTACTATGCGCAGAATCTGCTTAAGATTCTCCTTCTGCCCCTCCCCACCATATGATTTCTTTCTCTAAAATAAACAAATAAATAAATCTTAAAAATAAAGTAAAATCACAGTGTGCCTCAAGTTTTATATTGTGAGTTATATATATTGATCAATAAATATGTATCAAAGTACTAAAAATATTAATTTTAATAACTTATCAGAATCAAGTTACATTTTTGTGGGAAATATGCTTAAAGTATCACAGATATTTTTGACATTATGTCCTGAGTTTAATCCTAGCAATTTTAGCACCCTTTATATCTCACCTGCAGTGATTATGATTTAAATATATAAGAATTAAGAAATTCAAAGTTTATGTATATTTAGAAGCTATTTCTGACCACATGTTCAAATGAAATCATTTTTGTTCTTTAATGAAGTGGTACATTTTTTCCCTTTGTATTTGAAATATAGCTAAATTATGACAGCTGTCAAAATTATAATTGATGTTAATTATTTCAAAATCACAATTAAAAGTTTGAGTTCACTTTTTCCTCTTCAGGTATGACAGTGATATAGAAATCTTGTATGTAGATTTGTGATAGGGACAGGATGGAACACAGACCAATACATTAGCCAGAAATCCACAAATCCAAATGTGTAATAAGCATTGTCTGAGTAAATGTGTCTTTTACAAATTCATGCTATTATTGATTAATTAAACAGAAATTCACTTTAAAATGTTTCTACATTGGGGAGTTCTGTTTCTGCCTCAGATGAGGGAAGGAGAAAAAGTGTCACTTCCACCCTATCATAACATATCAGATAAACTACAAAATCACAACATTTCTTGAACCTATCAAAGAGCTTTTGATGCAGAGCAACTAAGTAGTCTAAAGTCCAGGAAATACAGACTCCTCCAAAGAGATGGGACACAAACACTATCTCACTGTGCCAAAGCAGAGTCACAGGAAGACACACCAGGCACCATGCAAGTGGATAAGATATATATGGACAAATTTTGTAATGGGTTGCTAAAGGCCAAATGTAAAACCATCACAGCTACAGATACAAGGGGAGTTCACTCTTACTTGCAGTCTCTTTTCCACAGACCTCTAGAACAAAAAAGTTTGGGATGCAGGGTAGAAGACAGATTATCCTTTACTGGTATAGACCTGGAAGAAGAGAGTGACTGTGGCTCACAGAAAGACCAGCTGCCCCATTAGGACCCTTTTCATGTAAGAACAAATTTTTTTAAAAATTTAATTTAATTTGGGGCGCCTGGGTGGCTCAGTGAGTTAAGCCACTGCCTTCGGGGTCCTGGGATCAAGCCCCGCATCGGGCTCTCTGCTCAGCAGGGAGCCTGCTTCCTCCCCTCTCTCTGCCTGCCTCTCTGCCTGCTTGTCATCTCTGTCAAATAAATAAATAAAAAATCTTTAAAAAAGAAATTTTATTTTATTTTATTATTTTTTTGTGTGTTCCAAAATCCATTGTTTATGCACCACACCCAGTGCTCCATGCAATGTGTGCCCTCCTTAATACCCACCACCTGGCTTGCCCACCCCCCCCACCTCCCTCTCCTCCAAATCCCTCAGTTTGTTTCTCAGAGTCCACAGTCTCTTTGGTTTGTCTCCCCCTCCGATTTCCCCCCACTTACTTCTCCTCCCCATCTCCCAATGTCTTCCGTTTTACTACTTATGCTCCATATGATGATTGACTTTCTCTGCTTGACTTATTTCACTCAGCATAATCTCTTCCAGTCCCATCCATGGTGGTACAAAAGTTGCGTATTCATCCTTTCTGGTGGAGGCATAATACTCCATTGTATTTATGGACCATTTCTTCTTTATCCACTAGTCTTTTGAAGGGCATCTTGGTTCTTCCCACAGTTTGGCGACTGTGGCCATTGTTGCTATGAACATTGGAGTACAGATGGCCCTTCTTTTCACTGCATCAGTATCTCTGGGGTAAATACCCAGTAGTGCAATTGCAGGGTCCTAGGGTAGCTCTATTTTTAATTTCTTAAGGAATCTCCACACTGTTTTCCAAAGTGGCTGCACCAACTTGCATTCCCACCAACAGTGTAAGAGGGTTCCCCTTTCTCCACATCCTCTCCAACACTTGTTGTTTACTGTCTTGTTAATTTCGGTTATACTAACTGGTGCAAGGTGGTATCTCAATGTGATTTTGATTTGAATCTCCCTGATGGCTTATGATGATGAATATTTTTTCATGTGTCTGTTAGCCATTTGTATGTCTTCTTTGGAGAAGTGTCTAAGAACAAAATTCTTAAGTCACTGGGAAAGGGGCAGCATATCCATCACCTCTGGAGCACAGGTAAAAACCCACTGTGGTTGCCAGAAGTATAAAGAAAAGAACGATCCACTCTTGATGAAGAGGAAGGAAATAGTCTTGGGCCCAAAATCTTATATTAGTACCATTAAAAGTCTCTTATTGCTGGCAGAGGGGTAGGAAACTCCCCTACATAAAACTTGCTAAAAGGACAAGGTAGAATTTGGCTCCCACAGGAAGGAGAGACAGGATCACTGAGAACCCCCCACCACAAGACCTGAGCATGTGGGATTTGCCTGGGACTGAGGCTGGACCAGGATAACAGAAAACTATCCCTACTCTGTCTTTCACCATGTGAGCAACAAGTAGTGAGAAACAAGCAGCAGCAATCTAATATGGTCAAGGCACAAGAGTGCAGAGAGACACTCCCTCTCTGGAACAGATGCACAGTGAAGGATGAAAGGTGAGGTGGAACAGGCACATTAAGAAAAACACTCTGGCATCCTAGTTCTATGCTAAACACAAGGTGACACTAGAGCATTTTGAAGCTGGTCGTATGCCAAAGTTAATTGCAGCAACAACAAAACTGAAAGCCAGCTTAACTCCTGACTTGATTTACTCAACTTCTCATACTAATAGTCTAACTGAAGAAAAAGTGATCCCATTTCCATGTTTAAATACTTCATATTTCAGGCTCTGTTGTCTTACAGAAAATGTCTGGCATTCAGTCAAAAGCTCAAGCATAAAAAAAGCAAGAAAAGGGGTTTGTGGCTGGCTCAGTAAGAGGATTGTGTGACTATTGATCTCGGAGTTGTGAGTTTGAGCCCTACATTGGGTGTGGAGACTACTTAAATAAATAAAACTTAAAACAACAACAACAACAAGAATACAATACCATTTACTCTTAAGAGACAAAGCAGTCAAGATGATAAGACTCATAGAAGACTCGGGACATTGGAACTTAAAATTAACTATGGTCAATGTGTTAAAGGCCTTAGTAGGAAAGATAGACAAAACATGAATAAACAGATGGGAATTTGAGCAGAGAGATGGAAATTATAAGAATGGTTCAAAAAGAAATGTTATAGTAAACCAGTAGTAAAGATGAAGAATGACTGAAGCAGGGTTATCAGTAGGTTTAACCAGCCAAGGAAGCAATAAACTTGTCAACAGTCAATAGAAATCGAAAAAAAAAAGAAAGAAGAAAGAAAAAAAATCTAAATATTCAAGAGCAATATCAAATATCCAAACACACATGTAATTGGAATATCAAATAAGAAAAGAGAAAGCAAACAGAACAGTAAGAATACTTGGTAATATAATGACCAATAATTTTATAAGAAAAAGAATATTAAACCACAAATCCAAGAATCTTGGGGGAACTTCAGGGAAGATCAAAAGAAAAAATACTTATGTACATTGTATTCAAACTGATTAAAACCAAGACAAAATACTGAAGGAAGCTAGAGAAAAAAGGTAGATTACTTATAGAAGAATAAATATAAGAAATACATAAACTTTTCTTATTGTAAGACATGTAGTCCAGAAGACAATACAGTGAAATTTTAAAGTGCTGAAAGGGAAATAACAAAACAAAAAAACCCAGTTGACCCAGGATTCTATATCCAGCAAAAATACTTTTCAAAAATGAAGCAAAATAAAAACATTTTTTTTTAAAGATTTTATTTATTTATCAGAGAGAGAGAGGGGGAGAGAGCGAGCACAGGCAGACAGAGAGGCAGGCAGAGGCAGAGGGAGAAGCAGGCTCCCCGCTGAGCAAGGAGCCCGATGCGGGACTCGATCCCAGGGCGCTGGGATCATGACCTGAGCTGAAGGCAGCTGCTTAACCAACTGAGCCACCCAGGCGTCCCATAAAAACATTTTTTTAAGGTAAATGAAACCTGAGAGACAGACATGTACCCAAACAAGCAAGCAAACAACAAAAAACCTTAAAGGAAATTTTTAGATAGAAATTAAATAATACCAGACAGAAACTTGGATTTATTCAAAGAAATGAGGAGCTTCTGAGTTGGTTAAAGTGAAGGTATAAATTAACTGTCAAATGCAAAAATATTATTTTTAATGGCTATAAAAAAATAACAATGATTGCATGAAAAATGAGATACAAGAGTTGAATGTATACTGATGAAAGTTTCTTACAGTATCTGTTATGACATAATATGATTTGAAAGTAGATGATGATAGGGGACATTGTGTATTATAAACTCTAGAGTAACCCTTAAATTATATTTAAGTAATACCAAATTAAAACTATTCAATTATTCCAAAAGCAGGTAGAAAATTAGGGGGGAAGGGCTAACAATAGCAAAAAGAACAAAAGGAAATAAGGTGATTGATTTAAATCTAATTTACTGATGCATGACTGTAAAAATGTCACAAGGCCTACAAAATACCTACTGGAAAAATGTATGATTTTACCAAGTTCACAGGCTACAATGTCAGTGTACAAAGATCAATGATATTTCTTTGAACTAGCAATGAAAATATGAAATTACAATTAAAAACTATAATTTAGGGGTGCCTGGGTGTCCACCTTTGGTTCAGGTCATGATCCAAGATTTCTGGGACTGAGCACAATTGGCTCCCTGCTCAATGGGGAGTTTGCTTTTCCCTTCTCCCTGTGCCTCTCCCCCCAGCTCATGCTTGCTCTCTCTCTCTCAAAATAAATAAAATCTTTTAAAAAAATTAAAAAATAAAACTACAATTTATCATAACAACAGAAACATGAAATACTTAGGTCTAAATCTAATAAAATATTTGCAAGATTTGTGTGCTAAAAACTACAAAAAATATCTGATGAGAGAAATCAGAGACTTAAATGGGGAGATGCAAATTAAAAATTAGATACCACTAAATACCCATTAGGTTGGCTGAAATCAAAGAAACTGGTAATACCATGCATTGATGAGAATGCGCAGCAGTTCTAATTATTCATTGCCGGTGGGACTGCAAAATGCTATGGCCACCTTGGGAAACAGTTTGGCAGTATCTTAAAAAATTAAATATAAATTTACCATACAACCCAGCAGTCTGTTTCCTAGGTACTTACTCAAGATAACTGAAAATTTATGGTCACATAAAACCTGTACTTGAATTTTTTTTTTTTTTTTTTTAGATTTTATTTATTCATTGGCTAGAGAGAGCCAGAGAGGACAAGTGGGGGATCTGGGGGCAGAGGGATGGCAGAAGGGGAGGGAGAAGGAGGTTCTCCATTGAGCAGGGAGCCCAACGTGGGATCTCCAGCCTAGGACCCAGGGATCACAACCCAAGCCTAAGGCAGATGCTTAACCTACTGAGCCACTGAGGTACCTCATACTTGAATATTTTTTAACAGTTTCATTTATGATTATCAAAAACTGAAATCAACCAAGATGTGCTCCTACAGGTAAATGGGTAAGGAAGGTATGACGTATCCATACAAAGGAATATTACTCAGCGGTGAAAAGGAATGGATTACTGATAGGCATAAAAGCCTGGATGAATCTCACTGCTTTATATAAAGTGGAAGAATCCAACTTCAAAAGGCCACATACTGTATTTATGTGACAAATATAGCTATATGATATTTTGGGAAAAAGCAAAAGTGTTTATATGGAGAACAGATCAATGGCTTCCGAGGAGTGAGAAGAGCGTTTGACTACAAGCGGCAGGAGGAACTTTGGGGATGATGTAGATCTTCTAGATCTTGATTATGGTGGTGGTTATGTAACCATATGTGTTTGTCAAGAGTGAATCTTAACTCTGTATAAATTATACTCCAGTAAAACTACCTTAAATCTTACTGATTTTAACACCTTTTATCGTTATGAATTTTCTTAATTAACTTGTGTTAGAAGTTTGTTATATGGTGATGTATTTTAAAAAGGTTTTGTTGTTGGGGTGCCCCAGTGGTTTAGTCAGTTAAGCGTCTGACTCTTGATTTTCACAGAGGTCACGAGTTTGGGGATGTGGGATTGGGCCTTGGGGCACTTTGTCAGGCTCTGTGCTCAGCGTGGGGTCTGCTCAGGATTCTCTCTTTCCCTTTGCCCCTCCCCTGCTGATGTGTGTGCCTGTGCTCGCTCTCCCTCTCCTCCTCTCCCCAAATAAATAAATAAAATCTTTAAAAAAAAAAAAGATTTTGTTGTTAAAAGATATTTAAATGTGACACTGAGTATATTACATATATTTACTTACATCTTTTTTTTAAAAGATTTATTTATTTATTTGACAGAGAGAGTGTGCATGCAAGTGAACGAGTGGGTGGGGTGGAGGGAAGGACGAGAGAGAGGGAGAGAGAATCCCAAGCAGACTCCACACCGAGCACAGAGCCCAATGTGGGGCTGGATCCCAAGACCCTGAGATCATGAGCTAAGCTGAGATTGAATCAGATACTTAACTAACTGAGCCACTCAGGCTCCCCCTACTTACATCTTTTTTCTGTATTTAAGACTTCAGGAGGAGATATATGGCTCTACTTTTACAATGCATTATGCCTTCAACATAATATGAATTGGATTTCTAGGTGGATTTCTTATTTAAGAATACATTTCATTCAAGCTAGAAGTCTGGAACATTTGTGCTTTGTAATTAATAGCAGCTAACTAGAAACAGAAGAGAAAATATTGTGTGTGCTAATCTAAAGTGCTCAATGGAAATACTCTTGTTTTAAAAATAAATTTTTAAGGGAGCCTAGGTGGCTCAGTTGGTTAAGTTTCTGCTTTCAGCTCAGGTCATGATCCCAGGGTCCTGGGATGGAACCCCATGTCTGGAGGGGGGTGTGTGTCCCTGCTTAGCAGGGGGTCTGCTTCTGTTTCTCCCTCTCCCTCTGCTCCTGCTTTTTGCCTCTATCTCTCTTTATCTCAAATAAATAAGATTAATTAATTAATTTTTAGATTTCAGAAAAGAAAGAACTGTCAGGTCAAAACTTTTTGCTGGCACATCCAATGTAATGTATCATTAATCCAATTTATTTCAATAAATGAGGACTTTCTTCGTACACTACACTTCTAAGCCTTGATGCCTTTATATGTTTCTCTTCCTTTTATTTGGAGTTTTATTCTTTCCCCACTTCTGCAGGTTTACAAACTTCTTTTTCAACATTCAGCTCCATTTTTTCTTAGTCCTTACGAACATCTCATTGAAAATGGAGGTTAAAATGGCTTATTCATCTTTAACTCCACCTGCCCCCCATCCTTTTGTACCCTGAAGATAATCATAGTCTTTTTTTTTTTTTTTTGATAATCATAGTCTTAACAATAGTTTCCATTTACTGCATGCCTGCTAGGTACTGTATGTCCTCATTTATTCCTCACAGGACCTCACTATGCAGGTAGTTTCAGTCTTCTTTTACAAGAGAACAAGATAGGGGACAGCTATGTGGCTCAGTTGGTTAAGCGTCTGCCTTTGGGTCAGGTCATGATGCCAGGGTCCTGGGATTGAAGCCCCCTTTGGGCTCCTTTCTCAGGGGTAGTCTGCTCTCTCTACCCTTCTCTCTGCTTGTGATCTCAGTCTCTTTCTCTCTCTATCTCAAATCAATAAATAAAATCTTAAAAAAAAAAAAAAAAAGAAAAGGATAAAGTTCATGAAGGATGACTAATTTTCCCAAAGCACACAGTTTTAGAAAATGAAGATCTAGAATTCCAGCTCATATCTACCAGATGCAAAGCTGATGCTTTTTTCCTTGTTTTATGCCATTTTATTGAGTAAACATTAAGTAAATACTTATTATGTGACTTACCAGCTTGTTGGTAAGAGCTGCCTTAATCATCTCTACATTGCCTACATGGAATATTCAGTGTGTCAGAGAAACTGATGTATGGATAGTTTTGTGGTTTGTTTGCTAAGATAGGTTATCTTGTTTATTGTGTAAAAAGGCAGATATTTAACTGAGTGAGCCACCCAGGCCGTACTCTTTTTTTTTTTTTTTTTAATTGAGATGTGAATCATACTGTAGAATTCTTTTTAAGATGTACATTCTGGGGGCACCCGGGTGGCTCAGTGGGTTAAAGCCTCTGCCTTCAGCTCAGGTCTTGATCCTGGGGTCCTGGGATGGAGCCCCACATCAGGCTCTCTGCTCAGCGGGGAGCCTGCTTCCCCTTCTCTCTCTCTGCCTGCCTCTCTGTCTACTTGTAATCTCTGTCTGTCAAATAAATAAATAAAATCTTAAAAAATATTGTCCATTCTGGGGCACCTGGGTGGCTTAGTCGGTTGAGCATCTGCCTCCAGCTCAGCTCACGATCTCAGGGTCCTGGGATCAAGCCCTGCATCTCCCTGCTCTGTGGAAAGCCTGCTTCTCCCTCTGCCTCTCTCTCCTGTCTCTCATAAATAAATAAATAATCTTTTAAAAATAAATAAAAAATAAAAATGTACAGGGGTGCCTGGGTAGCTCAGTAGTAAGCATCTGCCTTTGGCTCAGGTCATAATCCCGGGGTCCTGGGATTGAACCCGTGTTGGGCTCCCTGCTTAGTGGGAAGCCTGCTTCTCCCTCTCCCACTCCCCCTGCTTGTGTTCCTTCTCTCACTGTGTCTCCCTCTGTCAAATAAACAAAATCCTTTTTAAAAAAGTACAATTTAATGGTTTTCAGTATTTTTTTAAAAGTTATGGGACCATGGCCATTATGTAATTCCAAAACCTTTCTTTTGTCCTAAAAAGAAATCCCATACCTGTTAATATTCCTTCTCTTTTCTGCTCTCCCCCAGTCCCTGGAAACGACCAACCTACTTTCTGTCTCTATTGATTGACCTACTCTGTACATTTTATATAAATGGAATTATATAATATATGGCTTTTGTGTCTGGCTTCTTTCACTTACCATGTTTTCCAGGTTCATTCATATTGTAGCAGATGTCATTACTTCACGCCTCTTTATGTCTGAATAATATTCCAGCCTTATATTCATTCTTTGGTCAACGTTTTGTAGCATGCTTTTTGTGTAAAGGACTGGAAATTGCCTTGGGTCCAAAGAGTGGAATAAGACAGAGTAACTACTCTTAAGATATAAAGAGAAGAAAAGGGTAGTTAAGAAGAATTTTTTAAAACACTACATTTCAGAAAGAATTTGTTAGAATGCTATTAAATACAAAAAGACAAGCATTTTTATGTAACCATACTGTCAAATTGTCCCTTTTTTCTTACAGTCCAGAAAAAAACATGTGGCAGCAAGTGTGTTAGTCCACTGCTGATTGTCTTTATATATATATTTACACTCCTTACATTTTATGTGAGGATATTTGGAGGGAGGTGGGGGCATAATCCATATGAGAAAAGACATCCTCCTGGCACATTAAAGCATTTTTTAAAAAACGTATTTATTAAGAGACAGAGAAAGAAAAGGGGGCAGGGGTAGAGGGAGAGAGAGTTTCCAGAGCAGTCTCCATGCCGAGCTTGGAGCCTGACAAGGGGCTGGATCCCCTGACCCTGACATCATGACCTGAGCAGAATCCAAGAGTCAGATGCCTAACTGACTATGCCACCCAGGTGCCCCATGGCACATTAATGGGTGTTTTATTTTTAAGATTTTATTTATGTATTCGACAGACAGAGACAAGTAGACAGAGAGGCAGGCAGAGAGAGAGAGGGGGAAGCAAGCTCCCTGCTGAGTAGAGAGCCCTCTGTGGGGCTCAATCCCAGGACCTGAGCCAAAGGCAGAAGCTTAACCCACTGAGCCACCCAGGTGCCACACATTAATGGGCTTTTAACATGGATGGTTATTTCACCTGTTTGTCCCTATGAAGGGTTTACACTGTTGATTTAAAGAATATATATATATATGTTTATATATGAATTATATATGTTATATATATAATATATATTTTTGAAATAAATGTTTTCAAAATATATATATATTATATAGTGTTTTCAAAAATATATATATATTTAATTCTTTATACACACACACATATATATAATCACAGAGATTAATGTGTGTAACTAAGGATATTCCCTCAGAATGATCAAAATGCATGCATGAAGGATTATATGGAAAACCTGTTAAACAAGACTCTGACAATTGTTCAGGGATTTCCATTGCATTTTCACTTGTTGATGGTAAAAAGTAATTTCCTTTTCTATACTGAAGTATTTTAATTGTGGAAATTATTTCATTTTCTTATTATAGAATTAATTATACACTATGTATGGAGCTTTTCTTGTCTTTGACATTAAACACATCTCACCAAAAGCATACACCAGCATTGTTTTGAAGACTCAACAACATTCCAGAAACCTCTGTATTACTCTTTAATTGTTCTCAGCCAGACTTCCTGAAACTTGACTTTAAAGGTTTATGATTTTTCTGATAGAAATCAAATTAATGTAAAATAGAATTTAAACTAATAGGTAAACCTAGTACTCTTTTTATTCAACAACTGCTAAAGAATAATTTAACCTTCCAAAATAATAATTGTAAAGGTAAATGTAGATTATCAGTGACATAGATTCGTAAATCTTGAAAGCAGAGGGACCATCCCAGTTCAGTAGAACCAAAGGTCATAATTCTGATTAGTGATAGCATCTGATCTTCTTAGTCCTTGTTCAGTAATATTTCCATTATACTACACTGTCATTCTCCAAAGGTAACTAATTGCAATTTTAAGTTAATGTATTACAATTGCTATTCTTCTAATCAACATATAATAATCATTTAAGTTTTTTAGAAATTTTAGTTTTATATAAATAAAACAAAAATTGGATAGACTATTTCAGCTAGAATAATAGTAGGTTATTCTACTAACCCAATCCTACCTTAAATCAAAAAGGGAGCTTGGTTATTTCAATTGAATGAATTAGAACAGAGAAGCAATACAGACTTAACTATACTTACAGGATAAATTGCTAGTAGATTGCTTCTTTGTTAATCTCTAATGCAGTGTTTCTCAAACTTTAACAGACATAAGAATCTTTGGCACTACTAATTTAAAATATAGATCCTTGCCTCATCCTGAGAATCTGATTGTTTTCCGAAGATGCGGCCTGGGAATCCGAATGTTAACTGGGACTCTGGTGATTCTGACACAGGAGGAAGAGGATTAGCCTTTGTGAAATATTGCTTAATGACTCCAGACGTTCTTGTGACTTCTGTTCTACTGTAGAATTAGCAGCACTACAGCATAGTGCTTGGACTCTGGAGTCATATTGTCTTAGGTTCAAATCTTAGCTCCACTATTCATTAGCTGGTGACCTGAAACTGTGTGTGTTGATATGGTAAAGACACGTAATGCAATAAGAACAGGGCCTAACATGTATTAGGAGCTACAAAAATACTAGCTGTGGTTAGCATTATTGTCTCTAGGACACTTCTTCTTTTTGAATACTCCCATATAATCAGCTCCCCTTTAACAGCCAGGAATTGAACCTGTATGGGTCCTGAGCTCTAAGGATGTTTGTGAGTAAACAGGGTGGATGGTACATGTTCTGTATAGTGTTAGGGAGATAAACTGACTTTCAACAAAAGTTTTTTACTCTTCAGTGACTATCTTGAAGATATATATAAAACCTTGGATTATTTCACAGAATTTTCCATTGACTTGCATGTTGAGCAACTAAATATAATGAAAATTATTAAACCAAGGTGATTTCCAATCTGTAATCCTGACTATTGGCAAGTGAGTGTTTTAGTAAATTCATTCTGTCAGCAATTCTCACATCTTTAAATCCAAGAGAGAAACCGTTAACTCAAGAGCTCAACAATTTTATGTGAACTGTGGTATCCTGATTAAAAGTAAGGGTTAAGATTAGGGACAGTATCAGGTACACATGACCATATTAAAAATAATTAAATTTCTTAGGAAATCCTTCCTGCATACAACTCTAATGGCAAAGGGCAATATAATTTGTCACCCCAATAACCTTCCTTTTTGTTCTTGCAAACATATTTTTTCCTTTGTATTATACCTACATATTTTATCTTATGTAGGAAAGTGAGTGTAATTTCTTATCCATAATTTTGCTTTTTTCCACTATTACTATTGATGTTATATAGGATAAGATTTCATTTATGTAAAATGCCTCCAAATATTTGCCACTGGCCCTAGCCTTTTCCCCATCCCACTCCAAACAAAGGTCTAACATCATCTAGGTAAGCTTAACACAGCCAGTTTTATAAAATATCATTAAAAATTTTTTTAGGTGGAAAAAAATCTCCCAAGATTGTTGGGATGAAATAAATGCTGTGTATATTTCATGTATAAACATGTAATTCAGCCCTAATAGCAGCTCTTAGAAGACACGTCTTACCACAGCAAACCTGTGATGGTTTAGGGATAAAAAGTAATGAGAGTGATAGACACTGAAGGTGGGAGGGACAAATTAAAAATAAGGAGCTTAGGAACGTGAAGTCTTTGAGGCAGATTTTAATGACTTTTTTTTTTTTAATTTTTTATTTTTTATAAACATATATTTTTATCCCCAGGGGTACAGGTCTGTGAATCACCAGGTTTACACACTTCACAGCACTCACCAAATCACATACCCTCCCCAATGTCCATAATCCCACCCCCTTCTCCCAAACCCCCTCCCCCCGGCAACCCTCAGTTTGTTTTGTGAGATTAAGAGTCACTTATGGTTTGTCTCCCTCCCAATCCCATCTTCTTTCATTTATTCTTCTTCTACCCACTTAAGCCTCCATGTTGCATCACCACTTCCTCATATCAGGGAGATCATATGATAGTTGTCTTTCTCTGCTTGACTTATTTCGCTAAGCATGATACGCTCTAGTTCCATCCATGTTGTTGCAAATGGCAAGATTTCATTTCTTTTGATGGCTGCATAGTATTCCATTGTGTATATATACCACATCTTGATCCATTCATCTGTTGATGGACATCTAGGTTCTTTCCATAGTTTGGCTATTGTGGACATTGCTGCTATAAACATTCGGGTGCATGTGTCCCTTTGGATCACTACATTTGTATCTTTAGGGTAAATACCCAATAGTGCAATTGCTGGGTCATAGGGCAGTTCTATTTTCAACATTTTGAGGAACCTCCATGCTGTTTTCCAGAGTGGCTGCACCAGCTTGCATTCCCACCAACAGTGTAGGAGGGTTCCCCTTTCTCCGCATCCTCGCCAGCATCTGTCATTTCCTGACTTGTTGATTTTAGCCATTCTGACTGGTGTGAGGTGATATCTCATTGTGGTTTTGATTTGTATTTCCCTGATGCCGAGTGATATGGAGCACTTTTTCATGTGTCTGTTCACCATCTGGATGTCTTCTTTGCAGAAATGTCTGTTCATGTCTTCTGCCCATTTCTTGATTGGATTATTTGTTCTTTGGGTGTTGAGTTTGCTAAGTTCTTTATAGATTCTGGACACTAGTCCTTTATCTGATATGTCGTTTGCAAATATCTTCTCCCATTCTGTCAGTTGTCTTTTGATTTTGTTAACTGTTTCCTTTGCTGTGCAAAAGCTTTTGATCTTGATGAAATCCCAGTAGTTCATTTTTTCCCTTGCTTCCCTTGCCTTTTGCGTTGTTCCTAGGAAGATGTTGCTGCGGCAGAGGTCGAAGAGGTTGCTGCCCGTGTTCTCCTCAAGGATTTTGATGGATTCCTTTCGTACATTGAGGTCCTTCATCCATTTTGAGTCTATTTTTGTGTGTGGTGTAAGGAAATGGTCCAATTTCATTTTTCTGCATGTGGCTGTCCAATTTTCCCAGCACCATTTATATAAAGGCTGTCTTTTTTCCATTGGACATTCTTTCCTGCTTTTTCGAAGATTAGTTGACCATAGATTTGAGGGTCTATTTCTGGGCTCTCTATTCTGTTCCATTGATCTATGTGTCTGTTTTTGTGCCAGTACCATGCTGTCTTGATGATGACAGCTTTGTAATAGAGCTTGAAGTCCGGAATTGTGATGCCACCAACGTTGGCTTTCTTTTTCAATATCCCTTTGGCTATTCGAGGTCTTTTCTGGTTCCATATAAATTTTAGAATTATTTGTTCCATTTCTTTGAAAAAGATGGATGGTACTTTGATAGGAATTGCATTAAATGTGTAGATTGCTTTAGGTAGCATAGACATTTTCACAATATTTATTCTTCCAATCCAGGAGCATGGAACATTTTTCCATTTCTTTGTGTCTTCCTCAATTTCTTTCATGAGTACTTTATAGTTTTCTGAGTATAGATTCTGTGTCTCTTTGGTTAGGTTTATTCCTAGGTATCTTATGGTTTTGGATGCAATTGTAAATGGGATTGACTCCTTAATATCTCTTTCTTCTTCTGTCTTGCTGTTGGTGTAGAGAAATGCAACTGATTTCTGTGCATTGATTTTATATCCTGACACTTTACTGAATTCCTGTATAAGTTCTAGCAGTTTTGGAGTGGAGTCTTTTGGGTTTTCCACATATAGTATCATATCATCTGCGAAGAGTGATAATTTGACTTCTTCTTTGCTGATTTGGATGCCTTTAATTTCCTTTTGTTGTCTGATTGCTGAGGCTAGGACCTCTAGTACGATGTTGAATAGCAGTGGTGATAATGGACATCCCTGCTGTGTTCCTGACCTTAGCGGAAAAGCTTTCAGTTTTTCTCCATTGAGAATGATATTTGCGGTGGGTTTTTCATAGATGGCTTTGATGATATTGAGGTATGTGCCCTCTATCCCTACACTTTGAAGAGTTTTGATCAGGAAGGGATGTTGTACTTTGTCAAATGCTATTTCAGCATCTATTGAGAGTATCATATGGTTCTTGTTCTTTCTTTTATTGATGTGTTGTATCACATTGACTGATTTGCGGATGTTGAACCAACCTTGCAGCCCTGGAATAAATCCCACTTGGTCATGGTGAATAATCTTTTTAATGTACTGTTGAATCCTATTGGCTAGTATTTTGTTGAGTATTTTCGCATCTGTGTTCATCAAGGATATCGGTCTATAGCTCTCTTTTTTGGTGGGATCCTTGTCTGGTTTTGGGATCAAGGTGATGCTGGCCTCATAAAATGAGTTTGGAAGTTTTCCTTCCATTTCTATTTTTTGGAACAGTTTCAGGAGAATAGGAATTAGTTCTTCTTTAAATGTTTGGTAGAATTCCCCCGGGAAGCCGTCTGGCCCTGGGCTTTTGTTTGTTTGGAGATTTTTAATGACTGTTTCAATCTCCTTACTGGTTATGGGTCTGTTCGGGCTTTCTATTTCTTCCTGGTTCAGTTGTGGTAGTTTATATGTTTCTAGGAATGCATCCATTTCTTCCAGATTGTCAAATTTATTGCCGTAGAGTTGCTCATAGTATGTTCTTATAATAGTTTGTATTTCTTTGGTGTTAGTTGTGATCTCTCCTCTTTCATTCATGATTTTATTTATTTGGGTCCTTTCTCTTTTCTTTTTGATAAGTCGGGCCAGGGGTTTATCAATTTTATTAATTCTTTCAAAGAACCAGCTCCTAGTTTCGTTGATTTGTTCTATTGTTTTTTTGGTTTCTATTTCATTGATTTCTGCTCTGATCTTTATGATTTCTCTTCTCCTGCTGGGCTTAGGGTTTCTTTCTTGTTCTTTCTCCAGCTCCTTTAGGTGTAGGGTTAGGTTGTGTACCTGAGACCTTTCTTGTTTCTTGAGAAAGGCTTGTACCGCTATATATTTTCCTCTCAGGACTGCCTTTGTTGTGTCCCACAGATTTTGAACCGTTGTATTTTCATTATCATTTGTTTCCATGATTTTTTTCAATTCTTCTTTAATTTCCCGGTTGACCCATTCATTCTTTAGAAGGATACTGTTTAGTCTCCATGTATTTGGGTTCTTTCCAAACTTCCTTTTGTGGTTGAGTTCTAGCTTTAGAGCATTGTGGTCTGAAAATATGCAGGGAATGATCCCAATCTTTTGATACCGGTTGAGTCCTGATTTAGGACCGAGGATGTGATCTATTCTGGAGAATGTTCCATGTGCACTAGAGAAGAATGTGTATTCTGTTGCTTTGGGATGAAATGTTCTGAATATATCTGTGATGTCCCATCTGGTCCAGTGTGTCATTTAAGGCCTTTATTTCCTTGCTGATCTTTTGCTTGGATGACCTGTCCATTTCAGTGAGGGGAGTGTTAAAGTCCCCTACTATTATTGTATTATTGTTGATGTGTTTCTTTGATTTTGTTATTAATTGGTTTATATAGTTGGCTGCTCCCACATTGGGGGCATAGATATTTAAAATTGTTAAATCTTCTTGTTGGACAGATCCTTTGAGTATGATATAGTGTCCTTCCTCATCTCTTATTATAGTCTTTGGCTTAAAATCTAATTGATCTGGTATAAGGATTGCCACTCCTGCTTTCTTCTGATGTCCATTAGCATGGTAAATTCTTTTCCACCCCCTCACTTTAAATCTGGAGGTGTCTTCGGGCTTAAAATGTGTTTCTTGGAGACAACATATAGATGGGTTTTGTTTTTTTATCCATTCTGATACCCTGTGTCTTTTGACAGGGGCATTTAGCCCATTCACATTCAGGGTAACTATTGAGAGATATGAATTTAGTGCCATTGTATTGCCTGTAAGGTGACTGTTACTGTATATGGTCTCTGTTCCTTTCTGATCTACCACTTGTAGGCTCTCTCTTTGCTTAGAGGACCCCTTTCAATATTTCCTGTAGAGCTGGTTTGGTATTTGCAAATTCTTTCAGTTGTTGTTTGTCCTGGAAGCTTTTAATCTCTCCTTCTATTTTCAATGATAGCCTAGCTGGATATAGTATTCTTGGCTGCATGTTTTTCTCGTTTAGTGCTCTGAAAATATCATGCCAGCTCTTTCTGGCCTGCCAGGTCTCTGTGGATAAGTCAGCTGCCAATCTAATATTTTTACCATTGTATGTTACAGACTTCTTTTCCTGGGCTGCTTTCAGGATTTTCTCTTTGTCATTGAGACTTGTAAATTTTACTATTAGGTGACGGGGTGTGGGCCTATTCTTATTGATTTTGAGGGGCATTCTCTGAACCTCCTGAATTTTGATGCTCGTTCCCTTTGCCATATTGGGGAAATTCTCCCCAATAATTCTCTCCAGTATACCTTCTGCTCCCCTCTCACTTTCTTCTTCTTCTGGAATCCCAATTATTCTAATGTTGTTTCGTCTTATGGTGTCACTTATCTCTCGAATTCTCCCCTCGTGGTCCAGTAGCTGTTTGTCCCTCTTTTGCTCAGCTTCTTTATTCTCTGTCATTTGGTCTTCTATATCACTAATTCTTTCTTCTGCCTCATTTATCCTAGCAGTTAGAGCCTCCATTTTTTATTGCACCTCATTAATAGCTTTTTTGATTTCACCTTGGTTAGATTTTAGTTCTTTTATTTCTCCAGAAAGGCTTTTTATATCTCTCGAGAGGGTTTCTCTAATATCTTCCATGCCTTTTTCGAGCCCGGCTAGAACCTTGAGAATTGTCATTCTGAACTCTAGATCTGACATATTACCGATGTCTGTATTGATTAGGTCCCTAGCCTTCGGTACTGCCTCTTGTTCTTTTTTTTGTGTTGAATTTTTACGTCTTGTCATTTTGTCCAGATAAGAGTAAATGAAGGGGCAAGTAAAATACTAAAAGGGTGGCAACAACCCCAGGAAAATATGCTTTAACCAAATTAGAAGAGATCCAAAATCGTGAGTGGGGAGAAAAGGGGATAAAAAGAGGTTCAAAAAGGAAGAAAAAAAAAAAAAAAAAAAAAAAAAAAAAAAAAAAAAAAAAAAAAAAAAAAGAAAAGAAAAGAATTTTTAAAAAAAGAAAACACCTAAGAAAAATGTAAAAATATATATATATATATTAGATAAACTAGTAAAAAATCGTTAAAAAAGAAAAAGGTAACAGTTAAAAAAAAATTTTACCCGAAGGCGAGAAAAAAAAAAATGAAAAAGAAAAAATTAAATTAACTGCAAGACTAAAAAAAATCACAGGAAAAAAGCCATGAGTTCCGTGCTTGGCTTTCTCCTCCTCTGGAATTCTGCTGCTCTCCTTGGTATTGAAACCGCACTCCTTGGTAGGTGAACTTGGTCTCGGCTGGATTTCTTGTTGATCTTCTGGGGGAGGGGCCTGTTGTAGTGATTCTCAAGTGTCTTTGCCCCAGGCGGAATTACACCGCCCTTAAGGGGGGGGGGGTGCCGGGGTGAGTAATCCGCTCGGGTTTGCTTTCAGGAGCTTTTGTTCCCTGAGCGCTTTCCGTAGAGTTCCAGAGGACGGGAATACAAATGGCGGCCTCCTGGTCTCCGGCCCGGAGGAGCCGAGAGCCCAGGGCCCCACTCCTCAGTGCGCCCTCAGAGAACAGCGCCCAGTTACTCCCGTCTGCCTGCCCTCCGGCCGCGCTCCGAGCTCACGGAGCCTGCGACCGGTTCAAGGTAACACGGAGCTGCGAGCTTACTGTCAGCTCTGTCTCTGTAGCCGGCTTTCCCGTTCCAATACCCGCAAGCTCTGCGACACTCAGACACCCCCGATCCTTCTGTGACCCTGTGGGACCTGAGGCCACGCTGACCCCGCGTGGGCTTCGCCCCGGTTTAGCCTCTGGAGCGATGTCCCTCAGTGGAACAGACTTTTAAAAGTCCTGATTTTGTGCGCGTTTGCTCCGCCGCTTGCCGGGAGCCGGCCCCTCCCCCCGGGGTCTATCTTCCCGTCGCTTCTCCGCCGGTCCTACCTTTCAGAAAGTGGTTGTTTTTCTGTTTCCAGAATTGCTGTTCTTCTTCTCTTCGATCTGCCGATGGATTTTCAGGTGTTTGCAATCTTTAGATAAGCTATCTAGCTGATCTCCGGCTAGCTGAAGCAGTCTCAGCTTGCTACTTCTCCGCCATCTTGACTCCTCCCTCCGATTTTAATGACTTTTGAATTTTTTTTTTTAAGATTTTATTTATTTGACAGACAGAGATCACAAGTAGGCAGAGAAGCAGGCAGAGAGAGAGGAGGAAGCAGGCTCCCTGCCCAGCAGAGAGCCCGATGTGGGGCTTGATCCCAGGACCCTGGGATCATGACCTGAGCCAAAGGCAGAGGCTTTAACCCACTGAGCCACCCAGGTGCCCCAACTTTTGAATGTTTTTGACATTGACTTTTGAATGTTATTGTTTATGACATCTACTTAAGATGAAGAAATTCTAATGGGGCTGTCTTTCAATACTGTTCTCATTACCAACAGTATCTGGTCTAAGGAGAATTCAAATTAATTTTTCTCCAATTTTCTTTCCTACATAGTATTATCTCCTTTAACGTGTAGAAGAGTTAAAGAACTGGACTTATATGATGTCGTTCAGAAGCAATAGGGCACTAATTAGCCAGAACTAAGTTTTCTAAGATAGATTTTTTTTTCTGCCTTTCATCCTCTCTAGCTTTTCTTTTCTCCCCAAAACCGCAATTTTTAGAAGAACCTGTGTGTTTGGAATAATGAGCAACTGTGCTCCATGAAGTGTATAGGGATAATTGTCTTATTCATTATACAGCTTAATGCTTCTTTTCTCCTTCCTCCCTTAACTAACCTGGCTAGTTTGGGTAATGGGACAAGGAAGAAGATATTATGAAGTAGCTAGTGCATCAGTTAAACAGTCATGTATTCTTTCTCCCACCTGTAGTGGGACCTCCAATTACTCCGTCTTATTTCTCTTGGCTGACTATTCCTGGGGCCCTGTATCTTGCCTGACCTATATGGTTGACCCATTTCAGTTATGTCTTATCACCATCCCAGACTTCCCTGTCTCTTTGATCTGTGCTAATCCCCACTCTGCATTCCTCCTACTTTCAAGGGTCTCTGATTTTGTTCTCTGGTCACGAAGTCCTGCTGGATGATGATGCTATTTGTGCAATTATGGCCAGTTAGCAAATTGTGCTGTGGGGCTTGAGCTGGACTTTTGCCATTCCCCAGTAATTCTTTTATTAATTTCATACTAACCTTTGCCCCAGATAGCACCTATTCCAGCCCTTCTTCACAAATTCTTAATCCCAAATTTATCCCTCTATTCTCTTTTGATATATGCTCTTGCTTTTCAAAGTAAATGTAAATGCTTTTCAAATGTAAACATTTATAGGTACTCAAGCCCCAGCTTCTTATGGCTCTGCTTTAGTCCTTTTTTTTTTTTTTTTCCTTTTGGGTTGAAGAAGGAGCTATGCTTTTTTTCCTCCACAAAGATAATTCTCCCACCTTTAGCCTTGATCCCATCTTATTCTGCTCTTGACAAAGGGAGAAGGAGAAAGATACAGTCCTGAGAGAAGAAAATAGTATGTGTAGAGGAAGGAAGGAAGGGAAAAGAAAGAAGGGAAAAGAGGGTTAAATGAGATAATGGAGAAGAGAGGAAAGAAGTTAGGGATGGCATTTAGGTGAGAGAAGGGCACAAAGACAAATAAGGGGGTCAGGAATGAGTATAGAATTAGCAGGATCTTTTTTTTTTTTTCATCTCTGGAATGAAGGATGGCTTGATGATCCTACAAGTCATTTGTAGCCATACATACTTCATAATTCTGTTCTTTCTCTCATCCTCCTATTGCCTGTACTTCCTAAACTCCCACCCCACCCTCATCCCCATCTCCTTGCCTTTTTCAATGTCTTTATTTAGAACTATCCCTACCCTGTCCTCTGACACAACCTCCCCAACCCCCGCAGACATTCTTGATCTACTGTGTATCCTTGAAGGGCTCATACTATTTGCCATATACTTTACTTTCAGCCCTCATTAGTTTCATACTTTGTAGGACTATTTTCTTATAGCCTTTTTCCTTCTGTAGGAAGTAAATTTCCTTGCAAATGGTAAGATTTGGGGGCTTTTTTGATGGCTGAGTACTATTCCACTGTATATATATATATATATACCACATCTTTATCCATTCATCTGTCAGTGGACATCTGGGCTCTTTCCATAGTTTGGCTATTGTGAACATTGCTGCTATAAACACTCAGGTGCACGTGCCCCTTCAGAGCACTACATTTGTATCTTTGGGGTAAATACCCAGTAGTGTAATTGCTGGATCATAGGGTAGCTCTATTTTCAACTTTTTGAGGAATCTCCATACTGTTTCCCAGAGTGGCTGCACCACCTTGCATTCCCACCAAGTCTAAGAGAGTTCCCCTTTCTCTGCATCCTCACCAACATCTGTCATTTCCTGATTTCTTAATTTTAGCCATTCTGAATGGTGTGAGGTGGTGTCTCATGGTAGTTTGTATTTCCCTGATGCCAAGTGATGTTGAGCATTTTTTAATGTGTCTGTTGGCCATTTAGATGTCTTCCTTGGCAAAATGTCTGTTCATATCTGCTGGCTATTTCTTGATTGGATTATTTGTTCCTTGGGTGTTGAGTTTGATAAATTCTTTATAGATTGTTGATACTAGCCCTTTATCTGATATGTCATTTGTGAATATCTGCTCCCATTCTGTCAGTTGTCTTTTGGTTTTGTTGACTGTTTCCTTTGCTGTGCAAAAGCTTTTGATCTTGATGAAGTCTCAGTAGTTCATTTTTGCCCTTGCTTCCCTTGCCTTTGATGTCTCTAGGAAGAGGTGGCTGCAGCTGAGATCGAAGAGATCTGTGTTCTCCTCTAGGATTTTGATGGATTCCTGTCTCACATTGAGGTCTTTCATCCCTTTTGAATCTGTTTTTGTGTATGGTGGAAGGAAATTGCCCAGTTTTATTCTTCTACATGTGGCTGTCCAATTTTCCCAACACCCTTTGTGGAAGACTGTCTTTTTTCCATTGGCTCTTCTTTCCTGCTTTGTCAAAGATTAGTTGACCCTAAAGTTGAGGGTCCATTTCTATGTTCTCTCTTCTGTTCCATTAGATCTGTGTGTCTGTTTTTGTGCCAATACCACACTGTCTTGATGATTACAGCTTTGTAATAGAGCTTGAAGTCCAGAATTGTGGTGCCACCAGCTTTGTTTTTCTTTTTCAACATTCCTTTAGCAATTTGGGGTCTTTTCTGGTTCCATACAGATTTTAGGATTATTTGTTCCAGCTCTGTGAAAAAAGCTGATAGTTTTTTGATTGGGATTTCATTGAATGTATAGATTGCTCTAGGTAGCATAGACATTTTAAAAGTATTTGTTCTTCCAATCTATAACGTGGAATGTTTTTCCAGTTCTATGTGTCTTCCTCAATTTCTCTCTAGAAGTGTTCCCTAGTTTTCTGAGTACAGATCCTTTGCCTCTTTGGTTAGGTTTATTCCTAGGCATCTTATAATTTTGGTTAAATTGTGAATGGGATAGACTCCTTAATATCTTTCTCTTCTGTCTCACTGTTAGTGTGTAAAAATACAATTGATTTCTGTGCATTGATTTTATATCCTGCCACTTTGCTGAATTCCTATATGAGTTCTGGCAATTTTGGGGTGGAGTCTTTTGGGTTTTCCACATAGAGTATCATGTCATCCGCAAAGAGTGAGAGTTTGACTTCTTCTTTGCCAGTTCACATGGCTTATATTTCTTTTTGTTGTCTGATTACTAAGGCTAGGACTTCTAGTACTATGTTTAATAGTAGTGGTGATAGTGGGCATCCCCCCATGTTCCTGACCTTAGGGGAAAAGCTCTCAGTTTTTCCCCATTGAGAATATTATTCACCGTGGACTTTTCATATATGGCTTTTATGATGTTGAGGTATGTATCCTCTATCCCTACACTGAGAAGAATTTTTTTTTTAAGATTTATTTATTTATTTGACAGAGATTACAAGTAGGCAGAGAGGCAGGCAGAGAGAGAGAGGAGGAAGGAGGCTCCCTGCTGAGCAGAGAGCCCGATGCGGGACTCGATCCCAGGACCCTGAGATCATGACCTGAGCCGAAGGCAGCGGCTTAACCCACTGAGCCACCCAGGCGCCCTGAGAATAATTTTAATCAAGAAAAGATACTGTACTTTGTCAGATGCCTTTTCTGCCTCTATTGAGAGGATCATAGGATTCTTGATCTTTCTTGTATTTATGTAGTGTGTCATATTGATTGATTTGCAGAGGTTGAACCACCTTGCAGCCCAGGAATAAATCCCACTTGGTCGTGGTGAATAATCCTTTTAGTGTACTGTTGGATCCTATTGGCTGGTATCTTGGTGAGAATTTTTGCATCCATGTTCATTAGGGATATTGATTTCTGTAATTCTCCTTGTTGTTGGGGTCTTTGCTTTTGGGATAAAGGTAATGCTGGCCTTATAGAATGAGTTTGGAAGTTTTCCTTCCACTTCTATTTTTGGAATAGCTTCAGAAGAATAGGTATTAATTCTTTAAATGTTTGGGAGAATTCTGCTGCGAAGTCTTCTGGCCCTGGACTCTTGTTTGTTGGGAGATTTTTGATTATTGCTCTAATTTCCTTGCTGGTTATGGGTCTGTTCAGGTTTTCTATTTCTTCCTGTTTCAGTCTTGGTAGTGTATATGTCTCTAGGAATGCATCCATTTCTTCCACATTACCTAATTTGTTGGCATATAATTGCTCATAATTTGTTCTTATAATTGTTTGTATTTCTTTGTATTGGTTGTGATCTCTCCTATTTCATTCATGATTTTATTTATTTAGATTTGTCTCTTTTCTTTTTGATAAGTCTGGCTAGGGGTTTATCAATTTAATTAATTCTTTCAAAGAACCAGCTCCTAGGGGCACCTGGGTGGCTCCATGGGTTAATCCTCTGCCTTTGGCTCAGGTCATGATCTCAGTGTCCTGGGATTGAGCCCCTCTTCTGGCTCTCTGCTCAGCAGGGAGCCTGCTACCCTCTTTCTCTCTCTGCCTGCTTCTTTGCCTACTTGTGATCGCTCTCTGTCAAATAAATAAATAAAATCTTTAAAAAAAAAAAAAGATTCTTAAAAAAAAAAAGAACCAGCTCCTAGTTTCATTGATCTGTTCTACTATTCTTTTGGTTTCGATTTCTTTGATTTCTGCTCTAATCTTTATTAATTCTCTTCTGCTGGGTTTAGCTTTATATGCTTTACTTTCCCCAGCTCCTTTAGGTGTAAGATAAGGTTATATATTTGAGACCTTTCTTGTTTCTTGAGAAAGACTTGTTTTGCTATGCACTTTCCTCTTAGGACCACCTTTGCTGCATCCCAAAGGTTTTGAACGTTTGTGTTCTTGTTTTCATTTGTTTCCTTGAATTTTTAAATTCTTCTTTAATTTCCTGGTTGACCCATTCATTCTTTTGTAGGATGCTCTTTAGCCTCCATGTTGTATTAGAGTTCTTTCTGAATTTCCTTTTGTGATTGAGTTCCAGTTTCAAAGCATTGTGGTCTGAAAATTTGCAAGGAATGATCCCAGTCTTTTGGTACTGGTTGAGACCTGATTTGTGATGACATATGTGATCTGTTCTGGAGAACAGATGTGCACCCAAGGAGAAGGTGTATTCTGTTGCTTTAGGAAGGAATGCTCTGAATATATCTGTGAAATCCATCTGGTTCAGTGTGTCATTCAAAACCCTTGTTTCCTTGTTAATGTTCTACTTAGATGATCTATCTATCCATTGCAGTAAGTGGGGTGTTAAAGTCCTCTACTGTTATTGTTTTTTATTATTGATGTGTTTCTTTAGTTTTGTTATTACTTGATTTATATAATTGGCTGCTCCCATGTTAGGAGCATAAATATTTACAACTGTTAGATCTTCTTGTTGGATAGACCCTTTAATTATGATATGGTGTCCTTCCTCATCTCTTATTACATTCTTTGGTTTAAAATCTAATTTGTCTGATACAAGGATTGTCACCCCAGCTTTCTTTTGATGTCCATTGGCATGATAAATGGTTTCCCACCCTCTCACTTTAAATCTGGAGGTGTCTTTGAATCTAAAATGAGTCTCGTGCAGACAGCATGTTGATGGGTCTTGCTTCGACACCCTGTGTCTTTTGATTGGGGCATTTAGCCTATTTACATTCAGAGTAACTGTTGAGAGATAAGAATTTAGTGCCATTGTGTTACCTGTAAAGTCACTGTTTCTATATATTGCCTCTGTTCCTTTCTGGTCTATGGTACTTTTGGATTCTCTCTTTGCTTAAAGGATCCCTTTTAATATTTCTCCCCTGGCTGGTTTAGTGATCACAAATTCTTTTAGTTCCTCTGTGTCCTGGAAGCTTTTTCTAATCTTCTATTTTAAATGACATTGTAGCTGGATAAAGTATTCTTGGCTGCATATCTTTTTCATTTAACATTCTCAATATATCATGCCAGTCCTTTCTGGCCTGCCAGATCTCTGTGGATAAGTCTGCTACCAGTCTGATGTTTCTACCCTTGTAGGTTCCAGATCTCTTGTCCCCAAGCTGCTTTCAGACTTTTCTGTTTTTCTCTGAGATTTGTTAGTTTCACTTGTATGTGTCGGGATGTTGACCTATTTTTATTAATTTTGAGGGGGATTCTCTGTGCCTCCTGGACTTTGATGACTGTTCCCTTCCCAGATTAGGGAAGTTCTCTTTTGCTCTGGTATACCTTCTGTCCCACCCCTCTCTCTTTCCTCTTCTTCTGGGATCCCAACTATTCTGATGTTGTTTCACTTTATGGTATCACTTATCTCTTAAATTCTCCCCTTGTGATCCAGTAGTTTATCTCTCTTTTTCTCAGCTTCTTTATTCTTCATCATTTTGTCTTCTGTATCATTAATACTCTTTTCTGCTAGAGGGAAGTTTTAATGAGGAGAAGATATTTGCATGGTCTTCAAGTATCTCCTCACAGATTGGCTCATTAGTTAAAAGGGAAGACAAAGATAGTGTGTTGATTGGGCAAATCGAAATTAATATTAGCATAGGGGGCAGATAAACACTGCATGCTTCCAGGTAGGATATCTGAGGAGGGTACATTTTCTACGTAATATTCTGCCCAAGAGTGCATAATCTGAATGTAGCTGTTGGGAAGAATCACAACAACGTGAAACACTGAGGAAGAGGTTAACAATTGTGAATCTGGGTGATATATGAGTGTTCTTTATACTATTCTTGCAGTCTTTTCCCCAAGTTTGAAATCATTTACAAATAAAAAGCAAAACATTTTAAAAAGGCATTGATTTATTCCAAAAATAATGTCAATATTGATTTGCATTTCTACTAGTATCAATTAAAAAATCATAAAGCAGGGTCATGAATAATGAAGGGAGCAAGGTGAGTGGTTTGCTACTTTAAATAATTTGTTGGGGAAGTTTTTTCTGAAGGAGTGGCATTTGCAGAGAATGAAGTGAAAGAGGAACTCTTACAAACATCTGGGAAGGAGTATTTCATCTAGCAGGAATAGGAAGAATGCAGCTTTGAAGTGGAAAAGTGGAAATGAGCATGTTGTGCCCAAGATCAGCAAGAAGGCCAGTGTGAATAAATAAAAGACCAAAAAAAAAAAAAAAAGAAGAAGAAGGAGGAGGAGGAGGCCAGTGTGGCTGGAAGGGGATGTCCAAGGGAGAACAGTGGTAGCAACTGAGAAATGAGATGTAGACAGCAGATCACATAGAGCCCTGTAGTCTCCGGGAAGGAATTTGGATTTTTTTCTGAGTATGATGAGATTCCTGTGAAAGGTTTGACCAAGGGAATGGCAAATTCTTTTTTACATTTTTAAAAACATCCTCCTGGCAGCTGGCCACAAAATAGAATAGAGAGACAATACTGAGAGCAGGGAGACCAAATGGAAAACTGTTGCAGTATTCCAGATGAGAGATGATAGTGGCATGGGCCCTGGTGGGGTATCAGAGTGGTCAGGTTTGGGCTATATGTTGATGATATATCAATAGAGTTGCTGAAGAATGAGTTTATTTCATAAATTATTAAGGTGAATTAGATGTAGAATGTAAAAGAAAGCACAGGCAAGGATTAATTGCTTATGTTTCTGAAAGTTACTGTGTGAAGGGTGGTGCCATTTACTGGGAAGACTGAAGGGTAAATCAGTCATTCTGTATAGGGCACATAAAGTTTGAGAAGCCTAACAGATCTCCAAGTGAAGAATCAGGTAGGCTGTTTATTATTTGAAGCTTAGGGAAGAGGTTGGGCCTGGGGATATAAATCTGAGAGTTGACAGTGTGGATGCTATTTAAAGCTGTGGGTATAAATAAGATCACTTTAGGACTGAGTATAGAAAGGGAAGAGAAGCATCCATGTTTAAGACCCCAGACACCTTCAGGATTTAAAGCTAGAGAAAGGAGAGGGAACCAGCAAAAGGGAAATTAGACCCACAGATGATCACCCTACAGTTTAAGGAGCATGCTAGTTGGCTGTACATCTTATGGCTGGAAAGCACTAATCATTCTTTCTATGTTAACATCTGCTTCTCCATAACTTCTCATTGTTCGTTCTAGTTTTCTCCTACTGGTTGTTAGAAATAGGTCTCTTGATGGGACAGTGTTTCAAATATTTGATGACAGCAATCATAACCCAAAGTCTGCATGTTATGTTCCTTTTACTCTTCCTTATATTATATTGTTTCCAAGGTCTTTACTAATTTGACCATACTCCAATCAGTATATCTTCCATAGAGTTAGGTATGCTAGGACAGAACACAGTCGTTACCAAGTATGGTAGATCCTGTTTCTTCCCAAACATACAACAATAAAACCAGCATTTGTCAAATGCTTTACAGCTGACAAAGAAATCTCATGTAGTGTAGTTTTCATTTCACAGCAAACTTGTGAGTATGCACAGATGTTTTTATTGTTGTTGTTGGTGGTTTTATTATACAGATGTGAAAACAGAGGCTCAGAGAGGTTAAGTAACCTCACTACTCTTAGATTATCTCAACATTTACAGAAGTTATTAAACACTATTGCTTGATACTGTGGTTTTCAGTGTTCTAATAAAACTGACCAAGATATTTTGAAGTGACTTAATGTCAAAGTAAGTTTCCTACCTTTTGTAGGCGTGTAGGTGATTTTTTAAGCATAACAATTTTTAACCTTAATATTCTCTAGAGAAGTTTCTCAACTGGTCTCTCCTATATACATTTTTGCTCCCTTCTTGCCTATTATCTACTCAGAGCAAGAGTAACCTTTTAAAAATACGAATCAGATTACATGACTCCGTGCTCAACACCCACCCCCAAAGACTTCTTTTTGCATCGCAATAAAGTCCAGATTGCTCACTGTGACCAAAAGGCTCTGCCCAATTTGGACTTTGTCTTATTCTCTGAAATCTTATCAAGATCTGTTTATGAGATAAAACTCATTAAATGCATTTAGTTGGTTTTTCTTTAAAAATTTATGCCAGTTCATTAGGTTGATATCTTTATACACACACACACACACACACACACACACACAGAGGCACCTATATACATATAGGTGCTTATATATATATATGTATATAGGTGCCTGTGTGTGTGTGTGTGTGTGCGTGTATAAAGATAACAACCTAATGAATGCCTATATATATATATATATATATATATATATAGGCACCCCACTAAGGTAGAAATGAGCAGTTCCTAAAGAAGTATGTAAATAATTAGCATGCCTCATAATAGAAATGACAGCAACTCATTTTTTTCATAAGTTAGCCCAAAGTCTAACAAATACATTTACTGATAAACCTAAGACAAACTGCCTTTGTTAGTCGTTTCGTAAAAGAGTTGATTGCATGTGTTGAGAAAGACTTTTAACAGACTTGACAGAATTGATTCATTGATGAGTGACACATTTATTTTCAATTTCAATAAATAACACTTTTTAAAGTCTTTCCCTTTCTATGTTTTACAGGGGAATGTAGCTTATAATAGAAGCACAGACTGATTTCTTGGATTTGATGATTAAATTTAGTCAAAACAGTGTTATCCAGCACTGTTGCTGCACACTGATTTAGACTTTTTGAAAAAGAAAAAAAAAAGGATTTGTGAGTGTGTGTGAATGTGCAGCAGAGTGCAGAGGGAACCACTTAGGGTTGGAAATGCTTAGGACTGACTCAACACACCAGTTGTTACTCCACTTTTGTTTCTCTGGGTTATTTCAGAATGACCCTACAAGGGATGAAAGATCTAGCACAAGAGGAAAGATGTCTCTAAGTGTTGGACCTCAGTTGTTAGGGTGGGAAGAGTCAGTGAAGATCATCTGGCCAGTGCAGCCCACGCAAATTGGGAAACCCAAACCGTGTCTCATGGGCCCCAGTAATCACAGTTCTGCAGTTACATCTCTTCTCTTTTAAGAAACCTAATTATTTTTTATTATTAAAAAGGCATAAAACAAAGCAGGATTACTTCATTATAAAATCTGTTCAAATGTGTGCATGAAAATGCTATTTTCAGTTTCCTTGATAAGGAATTATTGCCAAAAAGTCTCCTATAATCTGGTTGTTAATCTTGGTTGTACCTGTCAATTGTTAATGGACAGGACTTCCGACAGGTTAGGGAGATTGCTGGCACTTTTTTCTGATGAATATAATTTCCATAATACTTCCCATGTAATGAAATCAGAAAATATAATTTATGTAGAAATGTAGTTCTGAGAGCCTTGTGATTATGGCCTTTTGTGTCATTCTGCCTACATTACAACAGATCAGACTTAGAAAGTCCTGGAAATATTATGTTGGGTGTTTCTTAATGACTGTGTCAACATGATCTGTCATTTTCTAAGTTTTCCAGTTTCTTGAAAGAGCATAGTTTATGTTCCTAACACTTTACGGGAAACAGTACAAAATTAATTTCTAGGTCTCCCTATATTTCTCCTGGTGTCACAAAAGTATATATTATATAAATGAAATATTTGTCTTTGACAGAAAAGCTCGTCCACCAAACTACAATTAATGAATACAAGAATTAGAAATCAAAACTTTGTTTAGTCTGAGGAAAAACAGTTTTTTAAACTGTAACCACATGGCTGTTTCTTGTTTGCATCAACTCTGGGTGACTATTATTGTCTTCTGTGAATTCTCTGGGGCAGGGACCTGACTTTGTTGAATGAGCCAATTGTTTTCCTTTGTGTTGCCCATCTAGTAAGTTCCCATCTGGTTTGTATCAGACTGTTTTCACAGCCAACAACTGCTGCCTTCTCTATATCCTGACACTTCAGGGCCCCACGCTATCAAAGCACACGGCTGCGATGGCCTTGCTGGCAGCCTATACAGCTGTGCCTCACAGCTTGGAACTATTACCCAGAGTAATGGTAATGGAGAACTTGCATTGGCCCTTATTCCCATTGGTGTCGTGTGTACAGTGAGCAGAAGTCCACCCTCCCCTCCCCACCCCCTCATACCCAAAACTTACTAGTCAACAGAAAATCTTTAGAGCTCTAATTTTAGCATATGGAATGTTGGGGTTCATGTTTTCTAGTGGCTTCCTGAATTTGAAAGCTCATTTTTCATTCTTTCATTCTTTTTCAAAAGTTACCAGGCATGGCCTTGGGGAAGTAAATTGGTCACTATGTCACATTTAATTTTTGTTTCCAAATTTAGTTAGGAATGGCTAGATATGGCAAAATCCACTATAAAAGCTACACAAATAATACACTGTGATTGTCATTACAATTACAATCCCAACTACACTGTCATAGTTACAGGGCATAATTTGAGAGTTTTCATGTTTAGGAAGGATTTCTATCTCAGAAGATGGATTTTCTATATGTAAACTATGGAAGCACTTGTGTTCAAACTGCTTAGTAACTAGTAAGGAGTGACTTTGCGTTCAGTTTTGTTAGCATCAAGTGTCACTTATAAGAATGTGATAATAATGACCTTCTGTAACAGTCTGGCCTTACGTAATTAAAGTTGTATGAGCTATTGTTGAGTAAGAGTTGAGTTTAAATGTAGCTCTTATGTCATTGCTTCATAATGTGAAATGGCAAACCTTTTTGGCACCAAAAAGAAACGATTAAATGACTTTTACAGAATATATTAATATTTTAGAAATGCTTTCAAGGTGAGGTAAAATGATATTAGTTAGTGATTTCAAAGAAATTGAGTGGCTGCTTGTCACAGAGCATCAAGTATCCTCTAGGTAACAAGTCCTGTAGAGTAAAACTGAATCAACAGCGACAATAACAAAACTCACCTTCTGCTTCTGAATAATTTTAGCTTGCTGATATTTCAGGATTTTAAGGAAATAAATAGGAAGGAATTTTTCTTTGTCCTTAGCAGTATGGCATGTGACTTGGCAACTGTTCACTTGCTGTTAAAGGCTAGTAAAGTTAGTTATTTGGCTCTTTCAGTCATTGGAGAACAATTCAACACTATAGGGGAAGCACCTTTCAATGGCTGAAACTAATCTATTGGTTTTTTTTCAATTTCAACTTTCTATGGGTGATCTACATATAGAAAGTCTACTTACATTCATATAATCTACATATATACGTGTATCATGGGTGAACAGCTGAAAGAATTTTCACAAATGAGCTCATTGGTATAACCAGGCCCAGGCTAAAACACAGCACACTGCTAGTACCCATTCAGCCCTCTCATGTTGCGTTTGATACAACCTCCACCCCATGAGGATAACCACTGTTCTGTGATTAGTTCTCTTGCCTTTTTTTTTTAATTATTATTATAAATAAATGAAATCATACAGAATGCATGGCTTCTTTCACGAGACAAACCTAGTGTGGTTTTTAAGATTCCTTTAGTTTCAAATCGTTATGACATGCTTTTATAAAGAATTATCTGAGAGGAATTTGTTTTAGTAGCTGTGTCACAGGCTGTTCAACCAACAGGAAGTGCATTGTAGATAAAGTTGTCTACTAAAACATGGACTCTCTCAGTTCTCAATCAAATTTTAATGCTGGAATGTTCCTCTAGACATTCCTGCCCCGAAAAGGCAGGGACTCTGTCATAATACCACACAGCAATACATTCAAGTACTTAAGTGGCTTTTAATGAGCTTCAATAATTAAATGTACGTTAGTCAAATAAAGCTTGGTCTGCATTCAGGATAGGTAGATCATCTGTTTTCTGAATTACCAATCAACTTCTTTGCAGTTACATATAAGCTTTTATGCTGGCAAGATGCTATTTCTAAAATGCTGTTATTGGAGAGACTTGTATATGCAGCCGAAGAGTAACTTAATCTGGCCAGATTATTTGCTTCCAAGGTGTTAATTTCTTTTTATATATTTTTAACTACTCTAATAATGTTCCTTTTTTCCCACTGGACTCAAAATGGTATAAAAGATTCAAGTATTCTAAGTGTTACTAGTTTAAGATTTCTCCTTATTAACTTTTGTTTCATATTCTGAATGGCACCCATTTAAAAACTCTTATTTTGTGAGCTAAAAAATTTATTATTAGGAGCCTTCATCTTTATATCCTTGTTTTACAGTTAACAGCCTTATAGTACTATGCAGTTTTCTTAAACAATCCGTAAAGAATTTGTTTAAAATAATAATATAATAATTTATAGATTTAAGTATTGCTATTGCTATTCTAATGATTCTTACTGAGGATAGTATTAAGAAACAAAAGATAAACTTTCAAGCCAATATACAAAATTTTAAAAACAAGAGTACAAACATTGTAAAGCCCAGGTTGCTATCCTTTTAAATACCACTTTTTGAAATACTACAACGTAGCCTCCTTTCAAATTGACACCATATAGCTAGAAGATTTTGAATGACCATGTAAAATAAAAGCTAAAGAATTGAAATAGAGTGTTTGAAAAAAGCATAGTGTACAAACGGTACAATCCCAGCAACCTTGTGTGCCCTCATTTAAAGCTTTTTCAGCAGCATCCCTGCTTTCCCAGCCTTGGATTCCATTTTCAAATCTCAGATCATACTTAAATAAAAGATAATACATTTGTCTTTTGTGGTAAAGGTAAAGGATAAATTATATTTATAGGTAATCTGTGACTCCATTTTTATCCAGTGTTACCCACTCCTAATTTCCATAGCAATTCATGGATCAAATGTTTGGAAAAATTTTTCTTCTCATCCTTTAACTTAATACCATAGAGTATTGTTTCTTCAATTTGGGTGGGGGGAGTTCCTTTTTTTAAAATTTAAATTCAGTTAATTAACATATAGTGTATTATTAGCTTCAGAGGTAGAATTCAGGGATTCATCAGTTGCATAGGACACCAGTGCTCATTACATCGTGTGCCCTCCTTAATGCCCTCCCCACCAGCAACCCTCAGTTTGTTTCCTATGCTTAAGAGTCTCTTATAGTTTGTCTCTGTCTCTAATTTTGTCTTGTTTTATTCTTTCTGGGTTTGTTTCTTTTACTAACCAGAATCATGCTATATGTATTGTTCTTTGATGTGCTTGTTGAAGGTGATCTTAGCCTAGCACCCTCCTTTTATTCATTATATATTCTGAAGAAATAGTGTCACTGTTTGGGTTGTTTCATTCTGCTGTTATAATTATGCCCACTTTTGCACACAAACTTGAGCACAGGGCGTGGAGTTTGAGGGGAAGAGTGCCAGTTTGAACCCTTGGCAATCTCAAGTGAAGGTGAGTTTACTTGGAATTCAGCAGGTGGCAGGCCATGCATGACTTGGGCAGGAGAGTGGCTGGGCTGTGAATTTGGGACCCACAGGCCGATGGCATTGTGTGTGACAAGGACGTGACTGGTTTTGCTTTTAATTTTTGCTTTTTTGGCAAACTCTATTTCTCCTTCTTTTCTAAATGAAAGGCTTGCTGCTGGATAGTGTATTCTTGGCTGTAGATTTTTTCCTTTTAACACTTGGAATTTATCATATCCCTCTTTTCTGCCCTGTAGGGTTTCTGCTGAAAAACCCACTGATAGCTGTATGCAGTTTCCCTTGTATGTCACTGATTTCCTTTCTCTTGCTGCTTTTAAAATTCTCTCTTTATCACTACTTTTATTCATCTTACTTACTTTGTGTCTTGTTACCAGCCTCTTTGGGTTAGTTTTGTTGGGGGCTCTCTGTGTATCCTAGATCTGGATTTCTCTTTCCTTCCCTAGATTCAGGAAGTTTTTAAGCAATTATTTCTTCAGAGAAATCTTCTGCCCCCTTTTCTTGCTCTTCTCCTTCTGGGATCCCCATCATGTGACTGTTATTCTTGACCGTGTTGCTGAGTTCCCTAGGTATATTCTCATTTTGTGTAGTTTTTCTCCTCTCATCTGCTCAGCTTGATTACTTTCCATTACTCTGTCCTCCAGGTGGCTGATCTCTTCTTCTGTATCGTCTTGTTTGCTGTTTATTCCAGGTGGTCTATTTTTATTTCCATTTAGTGAGTCCAGTATCTCTAATTGGTTCTTTTTTAAGTCTCCTATCTCTTGGTGGAGGGTCTTCAAAGAGGTCCTGCACTGTTTTCTCATTTCTAATGAGTATGTTTATGAGCATTACTTTAAATTCTCTATCAGACATATCACTTATCTCCATTTTATTTAGGTCTCTTGCTCTGATTTTTTCTGCTCTTTCATTTGGGACATATTCCTCTGTCTCCTCATTTTGTCTATTGTTGTGTCTGTTTCTGTGTGTTAGGAAAGTCAGCTACATCTCCCACACATGAAAGCAGTGGCTTTATGAGGAAGAGATTGTGTAGTGCAATATCTCCTTTTCACCAGAGAATGATGCTTCAGGGGTCTCCTATGTGTGTTGCTACAGGGGTGTCCTTCCATTGTGATGGAGCTATAGTTTGCCTTCAGTCTAGCCTTCAATGGCTGTCTGCCTGTGGGCAGAGTCTGTCGCCTTTGGTGTCAATAGGCTGATCTGGAGCTGCCTTGGGCTTGAATTGAGTCAGACCAGGTGTTTGTCAGAGATGCAGTAGCACCAAACTGTGGCACTTTCCCTGTTTATTCCCTGAGAAGGTTTTGTTGGTGGGTGGGGCCTGAAGTCAGAACATCTGCCTCCCCCCAGCCCACTGCTGGACTCACAGTCAGACTGGTGTGTGGTTATCCTCTCCTCTCCCTGGAGCAGGACTCACTTTGGGGTGATGCTAGCCCTTGTCTGGGCTGCACACACACTGCCAGGCTTGTGGCACTGCTTTGATTGGGATCTTGTCAAGAGCAATCAGAGGGGTGGGTCTGCTTCGCTGTGGCCTCTTGTCTATGCCGGGCTGCAGAGTGTCTGTTCTACCAGTTTTCTGGTTGGTTTCTGGGCTCTATATGCTGATGTGGGTGTTCTCTAGGTGCCCACCTGGCAAGAGGTGAGCCCGGGGTCGTCCTAGTCTGCCATCTTCCCAGAAGCCTCTCGTTTCTTCAATTTTGAGCAGTAGGATAAGGAAATATAAGAGTCAACAAGCTTGATAAGCAGTTTTTAAATCATGTTGGTCAGGGTATAAGTTGTTTTTGCTGCTTTAATTCTCACCTTTAGAGTACAGTACTCACCCTTTCAGGAAACCCCCCCCCCTCCCCAGCAAGTGTGAATTATGAGCTAGCTGTTTGTTACAGGAGTAAATGACAATAGACAACTCTAATATTGAGATAGTGGCTTATTTTATTTTATTGTTAGGAGAAATTATTACAGAAATCAAGAATCTCTCTTTGGTAGAGTTTTGTTTATATTTATAATAACATCAACAACACATAAGAGCTACCATCTCTGTATATTATATATAATATATGTATTAATAATTATATATTATACCATCTCATATATCTTATATGTGATATACTTTGCTAAGATCCATAATAACCCAACTAGGTAGATGATAATATTCTCATTTTCTATTTGAGAAACCTGAGGCTCAATGAGGTTACATACTTTGCCCAAGGATACGTAGCTAGTACATGACAGAGCTGGGAATCAAATGTAGTCCAACTTTGAAAGCAAAGGCTGTAGTCTTTACATTACACTGTATTTCCTTCCTTGATAATTTTTTAAGAAGTAGAACAGATAATTTCTGATTGTTCTTATAGGTCTCAGTATCTGAAGACATATCCTAGTGTAGAAGAGTCTGAAAAAGTTGGGAGGTAGGGAAATAACTGTTTGCTATGGGCTTTAGTCCCTACTATTAATATGTCACATTGATTTGTCAGTGAACTTTTCTGAATCTTGCCTTCCTTATTAGTAAGGATAAGATGATCTCTGAGACCCCCTGTAGCTCTCTGTTGGTCATATGGGTGCAGTACTTCTTCTTCTTTTCAACAAAAAGTCTCCCTGTCCAAAAATATTTTGAAAAGATTGCCTAACAAGAAGAATTTTTTTGAATTGGGAGAAGTTGGAAAATAATCACAAGCTACAAAATAATAAAACTACCATTTTTGAATAATAAATGTAGGTACTGCTCTAAGTTATTTACGTATAATTTCTGTTGGCACTGTGATTTACATTGGGCAGTTTAGCTTCCAAGTCTGTGCTCTTAACTGTAAACTTTCAGATGTCTCTCTAACATAGTGTCTGGTTGTCAATTACTTGCAACTTTTTGTCATCTTACATAGTACGGTGTAGAATGAATGGAAAAACGTGGGTGTTTTTTCCTATACAAGATCACAGAGTGGTATATCCATTTGATAAAATGGTTCAGAAGCATTGGTCACCTGGATATTTCTTGAGCCACCATACATAAAGGACTGAATTTTAGGCATCTTAGGGAAAATAAGGAAGGATGATGGAGGGGAAACCTTTTGTTTTTAGATTCTATCTTTGAGTAATCTCTACACCCAACATGGGGCTTGAACTCATAACCATGAGATCAAGAGTCACATGCTTTACCAACTGAGCCAGTTGGGTGCCCCTATTTTGTTCTCCTTTATGAAGATCCAGCATTGCAGTAAATCATTTCAGCCTATGAAATGGCTTATTGAAAAAGCACATCTTAATAATACTAACAGATTTAGCATATTATTTCAATTTAGATGGTTTTCTAATAAAGCAGCTTTGTTGCATATAAAGAGATGACTAAAGTATGCTTTGGTTTGGAGTAATGAAATTGTTGTCATTTTTTGAGTTAAAAATCATTGTTTTAATAAAGCAGAAATAAGCCATTGTGTTTTTTTAAAGCCATTGTTTTTGGAAGTTTCAAGAAAATGCTTTTATTGGGCGCCTGGGTGGCTCAGAGGTTAAAGCCTCTGCTTTCGGCTCAGGGTCCTGGGATCAAGCCCCGCATGGGGCTTTCTGCTAAGCAGGGAGCCTGCTTCCTCCTCTCTCTCTCTCTCTCTGCCTGCCTCTCTGCCTACTTGTGATCTGTCTGTCAAATAAAAAAAAAGAAAAAAGAAAATGCCTTTATTAAGCAAAAAATCTGAATATTAGAGAAAACATGCTCCTTTTTTATTCCAAAGAAAATGTAGTATATAAAATTCCCATTTAGGTCATTATGAATTTAGAAGAGTGTTTCATTATAGCAGCAGGTCCCATTGGGGGATACATCCCCTTTGGAGTGTGAGCCTATCAGATTGGAAGGGAGCCCTGGTTAGTTTGAAAAAACCCCAAAAGTGATTCAGACTTTCCCCTCTCTCTACCCCAACCCTCTGTTGAAAAATCACTGGTTTAGAAAAGGTTTCACAGCTCCTTTCTCCAAAGCCAGCCAGATACAATATATCACACCTTCTAAAGAGGATAAAGAAAGAAGGCAATAGATCAAGAAGAGGCCAAGAGAAATTACCAAGAATAGAAGAAGAATTCGGGTTCCAGGATGGAAACATGAACAGCTAGAAGTGGTATGATGCTAAGAGGCAGAGAGCTCAATTAATTCTTAGTCTTTAAACTCTCTTATATTTGAGGCAGAACAGGAGCATTAATTGGAAGATGTGCTCACTGCTGTCAGTCTGCTCTGTGTTAGTTTTAGCTTTACAATTAAAGAGGATTAAGACAATGTCTTATTCTTTGTGGTCTTCACAACACCTCATATAATAATGATGGACACATAAAAAATTTTTTTTAATTGAATCCTAGCTAGACCTAAGGTAAGTTTTCTTCTTCTTTTCTTAGTTTCCACCCTTTTCTGTTTAATATGAAAGGGGATGACATTGCTTTGTTTCTTAATGTAGCACAATAGATATGTTTAAATTCTGGGCTTGGAAGCAATCATTTCTGAGCAAACTGCCACTTAATTTTTTTTTAAATTTTTTTTTTATAAACATATATTTTTATCCCCAGGGGTACAGGTCTGTGAATCACCAGGTTTACACACTTCACAGCACTCACCAAAGCACATACCCTCCCCAATGTCCATAATCCCACCCCCTTCTCCCAAACCCCCTCCCCCCAGCAACCCTCAGTTTGTTTTGTGAGATTAGGAGTCACTTATGGTTTGTCAAACTGCCACTTAATTTTACTTGCTCCCCTCCCCACTCACCAAAAAAGGTTCTTGGGTGGAACAGGCCTCAGTGGTAGAACTGATTGATGCTGTTGTGTCCACCTTTGCACTATATGTGCTGTGTAGAGTGGGAGAGACAGCTGCAGTGGGCCAAACAGGAACCTTTCCTTCTCTAACTCTCAGAAACTTAGAGGCAGAGTAGGAAGTGAACAGAGATAATGTCTCATATAGTAACGTGATAGTAAGTGCTTTGAATCCATTTCAAAAGATTTTTTTAAAAAACAGTATTAGGTTTGGATGTTTAATTTTGGTCTATTTGCAGATTGTCGGTATATGGTAAGTAACTTGTATTTGCCCCCCCATCTTACCTTTAGAAAACTATGTTTTCTTCTAAAGCTGTTCTTTTTAAGCCTTTTCCGTCATTAATCTAATTGTATCTAATTCTTTAACGTATTTCATTTTTAGGTATCCAAGAGTATAATGACAATAGTTTAACATGAAACTTTGTCACCAGTGAGAACCTGTTGCTCAGTTAAATGAATAATTTAATGCTCCAAGTCATGTATATTCTTCCAAATCCACCTGACATTTTTCTGAAATAAGAGAAACTTGAAAGAAGTCTGATTTTTATTTTAGAGGAAATCAGAAAATACTGATTCTACCATCCTCTACATTTTTTCCAAATTGTTCTGCCTGAAGAATTTGTTTGAAACAACAGATATTGACAGTTATTGACTGACTGCATGTCAGAGCACAGATTAAGAGCGTGCCATTAACATGAGCACACGCTTCCGGTGCCCAGGGTATCCTGCTGGCTGGAGAACCACACTTGCTACAGGTTTCTCTCTTCAGTTAACTTTTCTCTACTTCATCATTCCCTAGCCAGAAGGAGGTTTTCCCCAGTCTATTCCGTCTTAATATTAAAATGTGGTGTTGGTTTGATAGTGTAGTACTCTTCTGTGCTCTCTGACAACTTTATTGGTTGCTTCACACAGATTGTCTTGGGCAATATGCCGCTGTCTGGCCCAGGGTGAAGGTAGATTCTACACTTCTTTTAATGATTAAATCCTTAAGTAAGAGAATCTGTGAGAGCTTTTAACCTTGGAAGAAATGGTCCGTGAGTTTCTTTTATTTAACACAGGTTGCAAATTTTCTAGTGATTCTTTGTTTCCCCCTTTCCTTAATTTTAGATGCCTAAACATTGGATAAAGTATTTTTCCATGGATAGTCATTAAAATTCAGCTGTTTAACTTCCTTTTTATTAAGGTCATTAGATCAGGCTTCTGTTTACTTGGTTTTATGAGAGTGATTGTGGGAGTGCATGTAGTTTGCGTTCTTTTTAGTGAATAGGAATGAATCATGGTTATTTCTAGGCATAACTGATTTTCTTATGAAAAACAAAATCTCAACATAGCTTCTTCAGGTGATATGGATCGGACACAAACAGAGCCTGATCTGTAACTCGTGTCTGTTTGTACATGTAAAGATTTTTACTTTAAAAGTTGTTGAGAGGCACCTGGCTGGCTCATTCAGTAGAGCATGCAACTCTTGATCTCAGGGTTGTGAGTTCAAGCCCCATATTGGGCATGGAAACTATTTAAAAAAAAAAAAAGTTGAACTTGGAGCTATTCATTTTCTTATAATTTCTTTGATAATAATCAGCACAGTAGAGAGACTAATTGTGCTTTTTAAATTTTTCTAAATACCTATAAACTCACCCAGCTAATAGAACTCCATGCACTAAACTCCAACCCTCCAAAAAGTGTAACTCAGGGGAGAGAAAAAAATGTTTCATTTCCCTTTGGAAAGTTTATAAAATGTTGAATTAAAAGGGTGCAGGTGTGGTGTTCAGAGCACTGAGGATAGTACTCAAGATAATTCCATCTGGGGGAGGTTATTTGTTGGGACAGGACAGTGTTTAAACTTTGAAGTCAGTTTTAAACAAAGTGAAGCAGCTGGAACCTGGCATAAGAAGAAACAAACCTTTCACATTAACTATTGCTTTTTAGAAGAAAAAGAATTGGAGTTGTTTTTACAGGTGCCAATACATTTATTCTATCTATAGGAACTGCTTTATTTTTATCCTAAATTATACATTTCAAAATAAGCATTTGTCAACTCATTTTAAAAACAGAAGCAATAGTAAACTTAAAAAACACAGTAAGATTTATAGGTCTAAAACACATTTTGGAATGAGACTATAGTAACATTTTAAATCACCCTTTTCAACATGAAAGGAAGGAAACATTTAATAGTAACTAATCTGGGAAGTAGAGGTAAATAAAATATTGCATTCTGTACTTGACAGAAATGACTAGGCACCTTCTTCATCAAGACTTGTAGTATTTGTCCTCAAACACTGAAGCTATGATGTTGCAAAATCTGCAGAGGGAGTGGGGTTAAGTATGTGAGGAGAATTGAATACATCAGGGTAGTTTAGCAGCTGCTTAAACAAGGAATTAAAGCAAGAGTAGATGAGCCCAGGGTGGACAGGAAAAATGCTTCAAGAACTCCATAAAATACAGCTGAAATCCTTGTAACATTTCCACAGACAGCTGGGAAGCCAACTGCGTAGCTGGAACTCAGAGCTGATTTTAAAGACAGGATCTGGTCAGCGAGAATCTAAGCAGGCTGTTAGCTGCGAGAATCCACAGACTCTTGAGGTATAAGCAAATCAGTCCAGTTCAGCAGCCGTTTCAAGGCCCACTGTGTGCTCACCGTTGTGCTACAACTTTGTAGAATGCGGAGGTAAATAAGATGAAGTCATGGCCCTCCTACAGCATTGAGTTAACAGAACAGACCCCCAAGCAAATAACAATTGAGATGATAAGGTCACGGATACTTCCTGTGTACCTGCTGTCCTAGTCAGACAGCAAAGACTCCCAAGTCCCAGTCCAGGCTCTTAACGGAGTATCTTGTTTAGAGCAAGTGACAGACACATCAACAAATAATCACAATGCAGTTTGGTAAGTGCAAATTACCAAATCACTTTCGGAGAGAATGAGGCATCCACAGTTGACAGGACAGGAATTCCTGTATTTCACCACTGCTGGAAGGACAGCTCAAAGGATGTGACTCACTTGCACATGGGGCTGGGTTATCTTTTAAGCCAGTGATTCTGAAATATTTGGGGGCCCGCAGACTATCTAGAGCACTGAAAGCTATGGCCATCTGTCTCCCTCCCGAACTGAACTCACATTAAAATAATATGCAGACTTTTCCAGGGCATTCACAGATCCCTGGCCATTCATCCGTATGCCCTGGGTTAAGATCCTTCATGTGGATTCAAGACGATTACATTTGTTTCCTTTTAGACTTTATTTTTTAATTTGTTATTTATAAGAAACCAGCCTTTATTTTCACGTAGAAAAACCCAAATCCAAGCTATTTAAAGTCACTCAACTATCTTTTCATCCACTCCTAGAAGAATGCCAGAAGTTGGTACATATCATTGTGCCTCATGTTTTACTTAATCTGAATGAAGAGTTGGAGATGCTGTACTCTTCTGTGAAGCTATCGAGGAAATGTTTTTTTCTGTTCTCTGCTTGTCTCATGTTGTTTGAGGAGAGAATGCTTTGTTTGGATTCCTCTCAGTTTGCAAATAACAGAGATAGAATAATGAGTTACCAAGTGTTTGAGGATTAGGGTCAGAATCTGAAACCTCCTGATGAAATGCATTATCTAAACCCAAAAAACTTTTACAAAGTTATGCATATTTTTAGAAACATACATAAAATTTATGGGCAAAATCTAAATGGACATTAAAAATCCTATATTATTACTTGTCTTCCTTAGAATAAGTTAGTTTAACATTTCTGTTCCTTAGTCTTAAAAATCCAACATCAAATGTAAAATTTCTTCATGAATTTTAAATACCTTTAAAGCAAAAAAAAAAAAAAAAATTGAATTTCAAACATCTAAAAGAGGTATTTAAATATGTGTTAGGAAGCTTGAAATACATGGTCTGACTCAATGGCATCCCAGCTTAAATGTAGCCAAGTTAAATGATGTACTGCAAACCCATGGAATCAAGGAGTAGTCTCTTAAAAAAAAAGCTCTGAAAACAGCTGTTGAAACAATTACATCATAGAGTAACGACATGACTATGGAAATTTAAAAAGTCAAACTTTAAAAACATCAAACTACATTTAATATAGGCAGAAAATTTATGTTTGCTTTAATGATGATTTATTAAGACATAGTGTCTTTTACCTTAAAAAAAAAAATTAAACTCTATAAGGACCAAAACTGGATATGAAGGTGACTCTTTTTGCCTGGTAACACTTATTTGCCTGATTTTTTTTTTTTTTTTTTTAATGTTCACAGTCTACAAAGTCCTTATTTAAAGTTCAAAATTACTGTTCAAAATAAAGTCAATGTCTTCCCCAGATGCACATTTACAAACACCTTTGGATAAAATGGTGCATTTTATTGGCTTAATTAAAACATAATTACTTGAGTTAAAATAGCATAACTATTTGGAGGCCTTCTAGAACTGTGGTTTTGTTTTTTTTTTTTCTTTTTCTCAGTGCATTTCAGTGAAACATTCTTATCCTCTCTAAAGCAGACTACCTTTTGCAGCCCATCCTGAGGGTCATTACCTCTTGGGATAGTTCCTTTCCAGTTACCTACAAGGAAGAGCTGATCTATTGTGAGTGCTTTCTGTGTGCCAGCACTAGGCAAAACACTGCATATGCATTATCCCTTTTAATTCGCATAAAAGCTCCTGGGAAATGTACTCTTATCTTTATTTTAAGGATGAGGAAACTAGGGTGTGCAGAAGTTACATAACTTTCCTAAAATCTCTTATCACTCACTATCCTTCTTACCCATTACCTATTTTTCTTTATAGCACGTATCTCCTCCTGACATATTATGTTTGTTTCCTTACGTGTGTGTCATCTACCCTACACTCAGTTGGACTATGATGGCCATGGGATAGAGCCTTTGTTCTCTTCATTGCTGATATCCCCAGAGTCTGGAACAGTGCTTGGCACATAGTAGTTGCTCAGTTGATATTTGTTGGATGGATAGATGGATGAGCTCTGCTCTGCCTTATTCCAGAAGCCTCACTCTAACAGTTTGGATGGGACTGTTCCCAAGTGACTGGACAGCAGATCTCATTTGGACCGTAGACTTGGCCCATCATAAAGGGACTTGAGCTTGAAACATCATTACTGCTCCTTTCCTTACCTGCCTCTACTATTGCTTAATACATGAATGGAATTTATCTTACCCATTTTTTTTTTTTTTAATTTGAGTCATGGAGATACTTGCTATAGTGCAGAAGACAGTGAGATGTCTCATTGCTTCCAGTTTTGAATTAAGTAGATGAATTATACGAGACTTTTTTTTTTAAATCATCTGTTACCTCATGTGACTCTTCGGTCTCTTCCTATGTATCTCTCTGATATTTCCCTTTTGTTTTTTGTTATTTTCTCTTCATTCACCTTTCTTTGTCCTTCCTCAGATTTTTGTCATCATTTCTCTTCTCAGTCTATTTTCTCTCCCTAGGTTATCATTGTTCTCATTACTTTAATTATTGTATCTATATAGATGACTGCTAATTCTCTCTTTAAAACCACCTGATGATCTCTGACACCTTTGATTCCAGTTGCTTGCTGGAGAAGTCCATTCACATATCTTGTAGGCATTCACGCTCATCAGGTATGTAACTGATCCCAGTATCTCCACACCTCTTTATAACCCCATAGCCTCAGGCTGGTTTGTGTTCTAATTACTGCCTAATCAGTCAACTAACCCTGTAATTTCAGGACCATACTTAATTATAAGTTGGGAGTCTTCCGCCAAAACCTTGAATCTACTTCCAGTGGCAAGGATCATCAGTTCTTGAGTGGACGATTTCCATAGATCTCCCTTGTCTCTCCTTATTTTGCACACAGCTGTTTGAATTCTCTCTTCTAAAATATATTTGGTCATCCACGCCTCTGTTCAGAATCTTGTGACTCATCGTTGTTTACAGAACTTGACCCTTACCTTCCTTTACAGCCTTCTCTCTCACCATTCCTTCAATCCAATTAGTACTTTGATTTCAGAACAGAGTTCCTTTAACATACTGACTTAAAAAAAAAAAAAAGTACTGACTTCAAATTGACTTTATTTTGTTGGTGTTTTCCTTCATCACCTTCCACATCCTTGAAATCCTACTTCATCTGCTACTTCCATGTCATTTTTTTGTGTGTTACTTACTCACTTTTTTTTTTAAATTTATTAATTTTAAAACTTTTTTTATAACATATAATGTATTTTTATCCCCAGGGGTACAGGTCTGTGAATCGCCAGGTTTACACACTTCACAGCACTCACCATAGCACATACCCTCCCCAATGTCCATAACCCCACCCGCCTCTCCCAAACCCCCTCCCCACAACAACCCTCAGTTTGTTTTGTGAGATTAAGAGTCACTTATGGTTTGTCTCCCTCCTGATCACATCTTGTTTCATTTATTCTATGTCATTTTAACTTCCTTGTCACTAACTAACTATTGCTGTACACATCTGTCTCTGCCTCTAGCTTCTGTGCTTCTTGAGGATGAGGACAATTTCTTCTTCATCTGTGAATCTCTCAGAACCGTGGGCTTGTAGGGATGTTTAGTTGGTGAGAGTAGGCTTTGGAAGAGCCCACTTTATTGTCCATTTGCCTCAGTGGCCTTCTCTGTCTCCCAGACTTACTGTCAGGATGAGGTAAGATGATGGGGAAAGATTTTTGCAATTATGAATTGCTGTGTAAGTAGAAGGCATTAACTATGAGAAATAGCATAACTTTGCAGCGATTGAATTTAATATGTTCCCTGAGACTTGCAAATATCTTTGAGAGCCAAAAAAAGTTATAGCTCTTGTTACATCATTGAGCAATTTACTCAGTAATTTAGTGCACATAGTAGAAAAGAAAGGTACATGTAAAGCAGTTTTGTGACGTAACAGAAAAAAGAATATCTGGTATCAGTAGGGTTTTGACAGATAGGCAACTAAGTAAAGGAATGGAAAAAATTGGAATTTTTCCCATTCCTTTACTTAGTAGGGGAAGGTGACATTGAGCTTTTATGGGTTGAAGATTAATTTTGCTCTTGGCGTTGGTTATACTTTATATTTGTTTTTACTTTATTGATGAAGTAAGCTTTGATCTTGGATACTTTTCCTGGTTATTTTGTGTGCTCTGAATCATGACTTTGTAAAATGACAGAACATTTAAGTAATGCTTATGTCCTATAAAGATCTTTTTTTAAAGCAGTTCTTATTGTGTCTTCATTTTAATATTTATCATATCCTGACAGAACTAAATTTCAAAAAGCCTCTCCTTATTTAAAATATTTATTCTATTCAAATTGACATAAGGCTTGTTTTCTTCTTAGAAGATTATACTGTGGTATTATAATTTGTGATGTTGCTATAATGTTGCCAATTCTTATTCTCTGTCCCTCCTTTATATTAAAAACTGAAATTAACACAAATAACAAAAAGGAATGGTATAATATTAAGTCTTTGTAAGACTTCCTAATGTGAAGGAGTTTGGCTTTTACAAATACTCCGATTATCTTGGACAGTTGTGATTAAATCATCACTGAAATTTCTGAAAATGTCTTTTACCGTAGTCCCTATAAAATGTAGTGGAGAATTCCACTTTATTACTGTGAACACTACTTGAAAAATATAAGGGAGTTTTAGAAAAATTACTATGGCTCTTGACTCAGAAATCTCTTTAAGATTATTAAAGATAAGTTGTTTTTATGTATATATAGTAAAGCCATGAAATCTGAAACAGGGTTTTTTGTGTCTTAAATAATAGCAAGTTGGCATTCTTCATGTTCTTAGATGGTGTGCTTTAAACTTAAAGAAGTGAGTTAGGGTAGAGGCAGATAGATTACATTTATGGTCAACTCTGGATTTATGTTTAACATATTAATGAATTCTTCATCCAGACTGTCTCCTCTGCCATGGGCTGGCTTCTTTATTGCCTCCCACTACTCTCAGTCCGTGGAGTGGAGATTTTTTTTTTTTTTTCTGTATTTGGTTAAATGTAGCAGTCATGAAGAAAAGTCTGTTTTACAGAAAAAAAGTACTTTCCAAAGTCAAATGTCAATGTTATTTGAATGATGACTTTATTATTACTTTTTTCCTTTAACCTTGTTTCCCTTCTATCAGTTCTGTTAACTAATAGCACAGCACTCTTACGCACTCAGAAACGAGCATTAATGACATGATCCTGAGGTGAGCGTTCATTTTGTAGGAGTAGGAAAAAGGGTAAACAAAGTGCCTTGGCAACCTTTGACCTCAGATGATTTTCACATGGTTCATATCACTTTTTTTTAAAAGTCACATTCTTTTTGTAACTTAGTAGCAAATCCTTATTTTAGGGCTGTTCCAGTGTGTTTTTTTAAAATTAGACTTAGCTATTTACTTGATGGTAATCGTAATGATAGTAGCGCTAGTACTATACTAAATAGTACTGGTTAGTGGTACTGGTAGCTCTGAGTTTTCAAGCACTTGCTAAGTGCTCAGCTCTGTTGTCAGGCTCTTTACCGATACTATTTTGTCCTCATTACACTCAGCAAGGTAGGTACTAGTAACCCATTTAACATGGAAGGACTGAAATTTTGAGTGGTGAAGCAATTTGCTGAGGTCATACATATAGTGAGTAAGAGGGTAAGTCTGGGTTCCAAGAGACTAGATTCTGACCCCTACCTGGTCTTCCCTGGCATTTATCAATTGTACCACAACTTGGGTACATCTTAGGTATCATCTTAGTCCATTTGGCACTTGGGTATCATCTTAATCCATTCAGGCTACCGTAACAAAATACTGCTGACTGGGTGGCTTATAAACAACAGAAATTTTATTCCTCACACTTCTGGAGAAATCAAAATAAATCTCCTCTTCCTGGTTCACAGCCATCGCCTTCTCACTGTCTTTTTTTTTCTTCTTTTTTTCCACTGAGTGTTTACATGGTGGAAGGGGGTAAAAAACTCTGTGGAAGACCTCTTCTAGAAATCCCATTCATGAGGGCTCCCCTCCGATGACCTAAGCACCTCCCAAAGTCCCCACTTCCTAATACTATCACATCAGGCATTAAGATTTCAACAAACGAATGTTGGGGAGGGGAGTGTAAATAGATCATAACCTACTTTTAAAATGTTGTCCATAATTGTCTAGGGGAGTGAGAAGAAAGGAGGAAGGTGTATGTTATCTCTGAGAAGTTCTGAGCTCCTTGAGGAAAGAAATGATCTCATGCAATCCTTGTTTGGATGCCCTCGCCTGATATTAATCAAGAAAGCTTATAGCATCTAAATACTCAGGATATGCTTGTTTAGCTGAATGTGTTTCTCCTTTTTGCAGGCGGTAAAGCGGTACCACTTTTTGTTTCGCAGACGTCACCCACCAAGATGTCTGTGACGCTGCCCTCAGTGAAGCTGGAGGACTATTCTCAGTCTCTGAGCATCAGCACCGTCCAGGGGGACACGGACTCTTCAGGAGCAGATACCTTCTGAAAGGGAAGTCGGAGCCAGCATAGTGTTTGTGCCACTGGTTTTGAAATCATTTTTCTCAAGCATAAAACCATGTCTCAAACTATTTGGTGTTTTGAGCATATTCTGAAAAACAATTTCTAATTTCTTATTAAATTTAAAAACACAATTTGGGTATTTAGGTAAAATTTTTAAATAAAATAATTTAAATATGAATCATTGTGAGTCTGAATTATTTTTTAGAATCCTGAGGCAGCTTGGCGTAGTGGAAAGGGCATGACTTTTGACATGTAAGAATGTATTCTATGAATATAATTATCTGTAGTTATGAAACGATGTTGCTCAAGGCTATTCATTCCGAATTTTTTGGTAACAACAAATAATTGGCAGCAATCTAATGTCTGTCAATAAGGGACTGACTAAAAAAGTTGTGGCATATCTGTATAATGGAGTACTATGTAGTAAAAAAAGAATTGTAAAATGTTTACATGTTGATGTGGAATTGTCTCTGAGAAATATCGTTAAAGTGAAAAAAAAAAACTGGGGGCAAAATAGCTCCCATCATGTGCAGTGGGGAGGGGAATCCAAATGTGTGGTATGTACACACACGTACACATACATACATACATTTGCTTAATGACACGTTGAATGTATTTGGAAGGATAAACAGGAAACTGCTAACTTGTTTCTGGGAAGGAGGACCAAGTGGCTAGGTGATAGGAGTCAAGGATGACTGAAGCCACTATGTATTTGAACTTCAATGTGATGGAAAAAATTAAGTGAGGTTAATTTTTTTATACCTTCCATGTATGCCTTATAAACATTTATACTTTACAAATCTGTGAAATGTGACTAAATTACCTTTCGAAACATAAACACATAAAATTGAAAGAAAACCAAAGCATAACTGAAATTCTAGTTTCACTTGCTTCACCTTCTTGCTCTGTGATGAGAGCAGATAAGCCCCTTCTTCATGGCTGCCTGGGCAGGTGGGTTTAATACTTGTTTTGCAGGATAATGAGGATTATCGATAATGTTGGGGGTGATGCTCAGCACAGTGCCTGGCACCAGATAAGAGCTCAGTTAATGGTAGGTGTCATCATCTTGAGGAACTGAAGCATCTTACACCAGAGGGTAAGCCCAGTGAGAAGTAGGGTAGCCTAGAATTAGCAACAAAACAAAACAAAAACTTAAACATAAACAAAAATGCCTCATCTCCCTGAACATATTTTCCTGTCATAACTGAAGTTCAAACACACAGTCACTATACTCGTCCTTGACTTTTTTCAGCATTTGCCTGGGTTCCTTGGTGTGTCTCAACCTTGGCTGCACATTAGAGTCTCTGGGAGCTTTAAAAACGCCTCTGTTCCATTCTCTGGGACGCTGACCTCACTGATCTGTGATAGGGCCTGGCCATTGGTATTAAAAAAGAAAAAAGACCTTCCCAGGTGGTTAAAATATACTTCCGAAGTTAAAAATTTCTCAAGAGCAATGTAGAATTCCTTAAGCTTCTAGTAGGGCCCACTGCCTGGGGAATTCTGGAAGAGTCTGAGGATGTCTTCTCACTAGAGACAGAAGCTGCAAAAACCTATGGAGAGGTGTCAGCCTTCCACGCACATTTCTTCCTATGTCAGCTCCTCCAGCTTCTCGGATATTCTGTAACTGAAATGCTTTAGGTTTCACTTTAGAACCCATTTTTCTTTGGTATTGCTTTTTGGACAGCTCTGCTTGTAATCGTTCCCATGAAACAAGTAGAAGAAAAATGCTATTCTCTGTATCATACTTGGTATTTGATGTTCATCTACAAATCTCTAGCTAGGGGGAACGCTGCTTCATTTTGGACAGGACACCTTGGTTTCTCATTTTCACAGCTGCTGCTTTCTGAGAAGGATGTTTCTTAATTTTAGCAAAAGCATTTTTTAAAGGTATTGGTCGTTTCTCCCCCCACCCCCACCAACTGTAGGAAACTCACCTTTGCTAATTTTAGGGTAGAAGTATAAGCTTTGATTTATTCCACTCCTCATTTGCTTAAACTTTTCTGGGGGGGGGGTACTTTTTTTTTTTGTCTGCTCATCAGTATTTTGTTTGATGGGATTTCTGGCCAGGGCTACTCCTGTATGTATTCCCCCGCCAACCACCTCAAATCCTTTTGGAATAAATTGTGTGTGTAAAATAAATTAAATGGCATTTTTGATGTTACAAGTTTTAAGAAACCTCATTTAATAATTTCAACTTCTAGAATGAACTATTTAGGAAACGTGCTACAAACATGTGAAGATCAAGGCTGTGAATATTGCTTGGCTTACATGTCTTAACATCAGGATAGCAGGTATTCAAAATGTTCCTAAAGCAAATTTGCCTTTTGTGCACATTAATAGACTCCTACATGAATGTTTCCATTTTTAAAAGATGATTAGGTCAGTGTATTTCTTATCCCTTACCTATTCCTGGTCTCTTAATTTTGCTTCTTAAATGCTAAATATATATTTAGATCAGTTTTATTGCTTTTCTATTTAAAAACTCAAAACATTTTTCTATAAAATAAACAAAATAGTTCATGGTGGATTACCACCCCTAATCCAAGAATAATTCTGTAGTTGGAACATTTTTCTCTTTTAAAAAATGCCCTGATGCTATGGCATTTCCTTTCAGGTGAGTAACGGACAATAGTGGATAGCTGAATCCTTAGTATTTCTGTGATGCTGCTGAGATATCTCACTGCAGTACCCTTTTCTACCCTCTGTCCATATGTGTACCTGTTTAAAAAAAAATTGAGTGTGAAGGACATGGGCATGCAGTGTGGTCTACTTACGGACCAGGCTGGATAGCCTTGTAAAGGCTATGTCCTCCCTCCCTTTGGTCATCTGCCTCTCCTAGGGTATGAAGGTTAAACACAAGTTATTCAGTCTCTTCCTACCATAGAATCATCATTTGGTCATCAGACATCAGTTCCATCGTAGTTTTAAAGACAGTCTTAAAAATGGAATGGAGAAGGGGCGCCTGGGTGGCTCAGTGGGTTAAGCTGCTGCCTTCGGCTCAGGTCATGATCTCAGGGTCCTGGGATCGAGTCCCACATCGGGCTCTCTGCTCAGCAGGGAGCCTGCTTCCCTCTCTCTCTCTCTGCCTGCCTCTCCATCTGCTTGTGATTTCTCTCTGTCAAATAAATAAATAAAATCTTAAAAAAAAAATGGAATGGAGAAAAACAAACAGGATTATCATGAGAGATCCCATCATTATAGTTTAGAAAAGTTCAGAATGCCAGTCTTTTATTGGACCTAGCCCATGCTGGGAGAGTAGATTCCAAGTCACAGAGTGTCAAAACTTTGAGAATAATTAGCCTTTGTCTGTATTTTTTAAAAAGATTTTTTTTCTTCTTGTCCTGAAGTGTTTACCTAGAAACAATAGGATATGTTAGCCAGAGTACAGATGCCCCCTTGTGAGGCCAATAAATATTGTAAAACTGTGTGATGGTCCATTAATTGCCAAGGGAATGAGCAAATCAGTGCTCTTTCACTGGGTGTCTGTGATGTGAATGGTCTCATTTATAATTTCAGTCATAGTGCGGGATAAGTTCCTGATACATTTCTTGAGTTCAGGAACCTCTAAACAAGGTAAAAGCCCCTCAAGAAATCAATAGGCTCCTCTAACCTCCGGGAGGTCACTCCACTGAAACCTCGGAAGAGACCCAGATGGTGGGGACTAAAGAGGGTTTAAATCTTCATAGTAGCTAGTAAGAAATCCCAAGAACAGGCCTGGTACTACATAATTGATAGGGTCTATAGGTATCGTTGAAAGTGTGTCTTTTTCCCTAAATTATTCAGACAATGATACTATTTCAGTGGACATTTTGTAGCATACTTTCCCAAACAAAGATTTTTTCCTTTCTATTTTTTCATAATGTGTTACCTTAGGAGTAAGTATGTAAGTTGTCGTCTAGGAGGTATTTTGTACCATTGAAAGAGTTGCAGGGTGGGCACCTGGGTGGCTCAGTGGGTTAAGCCGCTGCCTTCGGCTCAGGTCATGATCTCAGGGTCCTGGGATCGAGTCCCACATCGGGCTCTCTGCTCAGCAGGGAGCCTGCTTCCCTCTCTCTCTCTCTGCCTGCCTCTCTGCCTACTTGTGATCTCTGTCTGTCAAATAAAAAAAAAAAAAAAAGAAAGAAAGAGTTGCAGGGAATTGCTCAGGAAGCTTGCTGTGTATTTTTATTTCCTTTGGTCGTTTTCTCCAATAACTGCATGGGTTCTGACAGTACCATAGACTCCCAGGATTATTTTAAGAGGTGATTGGGTTGATTTTGCTCTTTGGATAAAATACTTGCTGTGTGTAATTCTGTGTGACAACTGTCTGAGTGTCTGGTTCTAGAAGTATTTTCTGTATGTTCTGAAGTATAGAGGACGTGTTCAGACCCTATCCTTGATGGGGTTGTTTGCTAGCACTAAGCAGAGGTGTTCCCCTGATTTCAGTGGCCTTTGGAGTTCCCAATGGATAACAGGTTCAACACGAGGTCAGTCTAGCCGAGGAGGTCATGGTCTGATCATTCTTTGAAACAAGGAAAAAGAAATGTTTCGGAAAAGGGAGGGGGCAAATGAAGTAAAGTAGAGTCCCAGAGAGTATAGAACAGGAAGGCAGTCGCCCAGTAGAGTGAGTCAGTTTGAGTAGACGCAACAAAAGTTCCGTCAGGTTTCATTGTGTTGGGTGGAGTTTGCCCTTCCAAAATCGCCTGCTGGAGCTGAAGGTCTCCGGTAGGCTGTTTGTGCCTCTCAGCCATCTGCTTTGGCAAGAGTTTTGGTTAGCCTCAACTCGCAGTCACTCATGGGAGTGGAAATCCCATCGATCTGAGTTGGAAGCTCATTTTCACTATAACATATTAAACCCTGGGTAGACGGTTCTGTTGTCAAGATGACCCCAAATGCTTCAGTCTGATAATGCTCTAAGGCATTTTTGCATCTGTATCATTGTGTTTGCAAAACAAACTACCGCGTAAAACAACTATTTATTTATTCATGATTCTGTGGATGAGCAGTTTGGTTGAGCCCAGCTGGGACCAATCTGAGCCCAGACTGGTCCTGCTCCTCTTGATATTGCCTGGCTTTACACACACATTACAGTCCGTTGGTAGCTGAGGTCCTCACTCTCACGTCTGGTGGGTGCCAGCTGTTGGCGAGGCCACACAGGGATCTGGGCCATGTGTCCGAGCGTCTAGCAGGCCAGCCTGAGCTCATTCACACGATGCTGGTGTGAGGGTTCCTGAGAACAGCAAGAGGGCGAGCTCTGGTGTACAAGCCGTTTACAAGCCTCTATTTGTATCAAGTTGTTATTGTCTTGTTGGCCAAAGCAAATCGCATGTCCGAGCCCAGATTCAGGGAGCAGAGAAATACACTGTCTCTCCGGGCAGGAAGATCCACACAGTCACATGGAAGGGAGCATGTGTGCGGGTTGGCAAGAATTTGTGGCCATTTTTGTTACTTAACACACATTTTCTTTTTCTAGCAGACCTGGCCACTGTGCTAGAAGTCATATGAAGATTTGGGGGATGTCCCTTTCCAAAAAGTGATTTGAATATATTGAAGATAAGAATAATATTCTAAATAAGCTTCTGACAATATTTAGCTAGGTCTGCATACCCCCAAGTACAGTAACTGGCAGAGTTCTTCTCAATGACTGAGGGCATCTTGTCCTAGGAAGAAAGTTTGAGATCTGAGGAGGTGATTGTGTGGCCATTAACACTAGTGACAAAATAGTAGGGGAAGGCAGATTACAGATATTTGATAGTTTAGCACTGGTGTTAGCAAAGTGTCTCAGCAATGAGCCAGATAGTTAGCTTTATATAGGCTTTGCAGGCCACATGTGGTCTCGGTCACATAGTCTATGTTCTGTTTTCTTCTTTGTTTTTTTAATATGCTTTTAAAATGATGCAAGCACTTTTTCCTCCCCCTCATGGACCATATGAAAACAGTATGCAGGCCAGATTTATCCCATGGTTTGTAGTTTGCCAGTCCCATGTTGGGACAAGTTTTAACTTCATTATCTCATTTGTTCTTTCTCTCCTTCCTGAATGGAGAGTAAAGTTTTTGTGTTGGGAGAGAAATCCTGCTGAGTTCTTGTATAACTATTACAGTGAAATGAGTTCCCTACTCACCGGTAAGGAAAGTAGGAATTCCCTGAGTTGGAAACAGAGTCTAGCAATGTTTTCCTTCTGGTCACATCAGTAGCTTTTCAAGGAATAGGTTTTAATCACTCTGAAAACTTACAGATTATTGTTGATACATGTTTATAGCCTAAAGACCAGGATAGTTTTTTAAAATTTATTTATAAATGCTCACAGGATCTTGAGAAGGAGTTTCTGTATTTTGTTTTGCCTTTTCAGGCTTACCCGAGTTATATTAGTTATAGGTAAGACATGATTCTACCAATTCCTGGTTAAAGTTTGAAAAATACATTTTGTTGTTTACTATGGAATTTAATTGTTTTCATTATGCAAACAATCATGGGGGCAATTTAATTAATATCCTTGGGATGGATTGTAGTACTCCCAAGCAGCTGTCTGGAGATTGTCAGAAACTGTCTTCCTGGAGAACATGTCTTTGTAATTGTCAATATTGCTTTGCAGAAGGTTGGGTTGATTGTTACAAGCCAGTTATACCCAGTCTAAATGGTTAAAACTTACAGTCTGCATAATAAAACCTGCTTATTTAGCATGAGAATTAACAAGGGAGTTTGTTAGTTTCTGAGGGAATAGGTTGTCTTTGAGTGTCTACCTTAAAGATGCATTTTTAAATATTGAATAGATTATAATGAATCTTTAAAATCTTTACCATTTTTAAAAAAGATTTTATTTATTTATTTGACAGACAGAGATCACAAGCAGGCAGAGAAGCAGGCGGAGAGAGAGGGGGAAGCAGGTTCCCCACCAAGCAGGGAGCTAGATGCAGATGTGGGGCTCGATCCCAGATGTGAGGCTCAATCCCAGGACCCTGGGATTATGACCTGAGCTGAAGGCAGAGGCTTAACCCTCTGAGCCACCCAGGCACCCCAAATCTTTACCATTTTTTATCAGTAGCTTAAGAAGGAAAAGATATACCTTGTTTCCATAACATCCCAAAGTTGTCAGTAATTCAAAATTCATATTTATTAATCTGTATTGTTTATTATTTCTTCCTTTGCCAGAGTGCAAAATCAGTCCAAGGAATCAGTTCATCTCCTTGGGCAGATTGAACATTAAGCAAGGGAGCAGCTTAGATAGCGGCATATTCAGTGGTGACAGTGTGTCTGACATAGGAAATGCCTTTGTCATTTTTAAGATAAGAGCCATCTACAAATAGTATTAAATCAGGATTGACTAAGATTTGACCTGCCATTCCATGTGTATAGTTCTTACTTTTTACTACAGTATATAATTTATACAGAAAAGTACTAGTTGTGAGAGCTCAGTTAATTTTCATGTATGTGATATCCCTACGTAACTACCTCTACATAGAGACAGAACATTTCCCAGCACCTCAGAAGGTTCCTTTCTGCCCCCTTCCCAGTCAAAGCACATGCCTCCTCCTCCCGAGATAACCACCATTCTGACTTTTATCACCATCAGTTATCTTTCCTTGTTCTTGAATATAAGTGGAATCATACAGTATATACATTCATTTCTTATTGACTTCTTTTGTGCAACAAAATGTCTATGAGATTCATACATGCATTTGAATATAGCAATAGTTTGTTCAATTCTTTTATCGCCATGTGGCATTCTGTTGTATAAATATTCCAAATCTATTTATTCATCCCACTGTTGATGGACATTTGGGTTGTTGCCACTCTTTGCTATGAATACAGCTGCTTTGAATATTCTTGTATATTTATTCTGATGGACAGACGCACTCATTTCTTTGGGGTATATTTCTGAGTAATAGGGAAGGCATATGTGTAGCTTTAGTAGGACCTAGACATTCTTTATGCCGAAGGTACCACTAAAAGTGATGGATTCGTACTCATCTAGAAGGGCTGGTAGGTGGTGGGATTAGAATGTGAATGATGTTGAATTGAAGTGTGCAAAGTAGACAATAGGATTTCAAAATCAGTACGACAACCAGCTGACAGAAAAGCTGAGTGTTGCCTAAAAGTATCAGGGATTGTTTGGCATGTGGAATGCAGAGTTAGTGCAGAAGTAAACATTAATCAGCCAAGCACAAAAATTTGTTTGTTTTGAAGATTTATTTTTTTATTTGAGAGAGAGAGAGCATGTGCAAACAAGGGGAGGGGCAGGGGGAGAGGGAGAGAGAGAATCTCAAGCCAGAGCTAGATGCAAGGCTAATTCTACAACCCTGAGATCATGACCTGAGCTGAAACCAAGAATCAGACACCCAACCAGCTGAGCCACCTGGGTGCCCTTAGAAGTTTTGATCAGTTAGTTTGCCACTGGTGCCCCCACATGCAGGGTGGGTATATTGTAGCTACCAAATCAAGAGATTTGTTCAGATAGGTAATAAACTTCTGGTGTAAACCTCTGTTCAATTAACACTCCCTATCAGGCATTCTTGTCTTTCTTGGACAACTAGAGAGGAAGGGGCACAGTTAGGGATATGCAAAGGGTACTTTAACATCCCTGGTCTCATGTCTTTGTAAGCTCTTGTACAGGCAATCCTGAAAATTCTCTCAGTTGTCTCTGAGTTGGGGCCTTGAATATGACAGACTAGTTTTTATTTTGGAAGACAGAGAGTATCTACCTATGAACAGATCATGATCAAAATTACTTAGTTTCAAATTTTATAGTTATTATATAGTTATATAGCCACAAATTTCTAATTATGTAGACCAAAATTATGTCTAGTTGTAACTTTTCTTTAGATACTTTATGTCCCTTTTCTGCTGGTTTTATTAAGAGGTACTTGAAGTCATCCCATGAACAACTTAGATCAGGAGAACACAGCCTTTCATATCTACCAGTTATATTAGACTGGATCCTCATGGAAAACTTAAACCACTGAGATGATTTATTTGGACATTGAGAAAAATATGACGGTAATTCTGTAAGTCTTCAAGTCCCATGATTTTTGGCTCATGCACCAATTCTCCTGGTTACTAAAGAAGGTTGCATATATATCCACCACCATAAAATATTTACTCATGGACGGAATGGAGGACAAGATAGCATTTGTAGGAATATAATGAATCTAAGAATCAAAAATTACATTTATTGATCTGAGGTCTTAAATCAGCAGCATTTCTTATTAGATTTATCTCTTAGCAATGTGAGCATTATAAGGACTTGTACAAGTAGAAATAGGCCATGTTCTAAAAAATAACAAAAACAAAAAGGGATTAAACCTGAGATCTTTTCAGGTTTAAGTGAGTCCTAGGCAATTCAGGTAGGAGTTCATATTTGAATCTTAATAGGGTTGGCATTAAAAAGCATAGCCTTGGGGTGCCTGGGTGGCTCAGTAAGTTAAAGCCTCTGCCTTTGGCTCAGGTCATGATCCCAAGGTCCTGGGATCGAGCCCTGCATCAGGCTCTCTGTGAAGCAAGGAGCCTGCTTCCCTTCCTCTCTCTCTGCCTGCCTTTCTGCCTACTTGTGATCTTCTCTGTCAAATAAATAAGTTTTTTTTTTTTAAATCTTAAAAAATAAAAAGGCAGAGCCTTTAACCTTTGGATGGGGTTCTTATTCTTAAACTATGACCCTTCTAGGGTTTCAGCGAGATGCTCAAGTTGTTTACCAAGCCCCCCTGAGTGGAATCCTGAAGTCCATCTCTCAAGCATCAGGCAACTGTTGACATCTCTACTCAGCTCTTTCAGGCTTCTACCCATTGCTTTTCACTGTGTTCCTTGGCTTTTCACCCAGCACATGTGCACTTCAGGAATCAGCTAAAGATTTGAGTTTGTATGCAAATATGGGGGTTCCTCCATTCCTCCTCCACATCTACTCCCTTCTTATGGAATTTTCCCTGCTCTGTCTTTAGCTCTTCTGAGAGCCCTGAACTCTGATTCTGAGTTTCAAGCCCAGCAAGACTTCCCCATTTCCTTGAGTGTATCCTCCATGGTCATGGGCACTTGGAAGTGGTTGTAAAAATGTGTTTCTCAATAAGTGTGTTTTCTTTCTTTCAAGGTACAAATGTTCTCCAGCTCCTGCCTGCTTTTGGTCACTCTTCAGTGCCTTCTAATGATTGGTTTTTATACTTTGTCCAGATTCTAGAATTGTCACTGGCCAGAGGGTTAGTCTGTTGTAAGATACTTTAACATCACTTGAAGCTAGGATAGGAGCAGCAGTAAAGTGGTGAGGGAAAGGTAGCCACACCTTCCTTGTTGAGCCTTCTCCTCCCTTCTCTCTGTTCTGGCCTCAGTCTTTCCCACTGGCTCTAGTGTGGAAAGGCCCTAGAACTCAGTAAGGAGATAGGAACAGAGTAGGAGGTTGGGATGCAAGGGTGGTTCAAGAATTTGGAGGAAAGGGGAGCCTGGGTGGCTCAGTCATTGAGCATTTGCCTTCCGCTCAGGTCATGATCCCAGGGTCCTGGGATCGGGCCCCACAATGAACTCCTTGCTCTGTGGGGAGCCTATTCCTCCCTCTCCCTCTGCCCCTGCTTGCTTGCATTCCCTCTCTGTCTCTCCCTCTGTCAATAAACAAATAATATCTTAAAAAAAAAAAAAGAACTTGGAGGAGAAAGATGATCTCCCACTGCATTTAAGCCTCCTCTCATCAATGATATCCTAAAATACTAAAGGAATCCTTCTAAATATGGCTTTGGACCATTTAAAGACTAAGATGCACAGGCCCCCTCCACACTCATCAAATCAATAGCTAGTGGAAGAGCCCAAGTGATTCTGATGGTTAGCCAGAATTGAGAACCATTACTCCAGGCCAGAGACTTCACATGTTTCTTGAATGAACAAGTGAGTGAATGCATATGCACTACTGGTCACGATGAGATCATTCACACAAGTTAAAACGAGCTCCTCCTCCACAGGCTGGTTCTCATGCAGCCCCAATTGTTGAGGACTTGTCCGAGGGCTATGGAAAGTATCAGCCAGAGTGTGTTTTGACACTGATATATGATGCCTTGCTTCATGGGAAATAGTTCAGGAACAGCCAGGAAGTCTGAAGTCCGTTGAGAATGTGTTAAATGTGAGGTGTCCTGTTAGGTTTCTCAATCTCTCAACAGTCTTGAAATTTGGTTGTCCTTGTTCCAGTTTATATGCTCCTGAAAAGGGCCTTTTATTGTCCTGCATCTGTCATTTAAAGATATCCTTAACCGAGGAAATAAACTTCACTTATCTTTAGAAGTGTTTTACTTGAATCAGAGAGCAGCTGAATACAAATGCTTTCTGATGCCTGGAAAATAACACCCAGAGGTACAGTTCTAAAGCAACTTTGAAATCCTCCGCTTTTAATAAGAATCTTTTTCCTTTGGGAGGATAATTTTATAAGAGGCAATAATCTGGTCTTGGCATTTACCTAAGACCCCTTGGCTATTCAGTATTGTAAACAAAGCTCTTGCTTGTAAGATGAACGTATATCAAGGTTCAGGGACTTTAAACTTCCCAATAAGAAAAGGTATGTGGTTCACAATGAATTTATAGCCTCATCTTATGACTGCTTTCGAGAACTTTGGTTTAGAAGAGGGAGAACATTCTCCAAGTGCTGAAGACGGTGTATGTCGTCCCCTAATAGGTTTCTGGAAGGTACATCACTGTATCTTCCCTTTCACTGCAGGTATTACTGTGGCAACACTAATCAATGATGAGAAGTGTACATGTATGTGTTGTGACTTCTCTCCTCTGAAGCATGACCAGTACACCATAGTTTTGTTTTTAGCTAGGTCTCCTTTTTTCGCTACACATTGCCATCTGGATTTTCTCTTTTAGAAATGGAACTTCCTGGAAAGCAGCAATAATGATCATAGGGAAGAAATGAATATAACACCTAGCACAAGACCATAGTACTTTAACACACAAAAGTTTTCCGATACCTATTAATGATAATCATATGCGCCAATCTGGAATCTTGTGAAATTATAGGTTATATGAGTAGAGCTCGAATTGGCACTTGTTTGCCACCCATTTTCCTAATAGAAGAACAACGAGGTGAAAAATATTATCGCTTTAGAAACTTTATCAACGTATTTTCTCTTTCGTATTATAGTTTTCAGAAGTTTTCACACAGCATATTGTTTTATTTGACTTAATCATCCAGATAGAATGGAGAATTAATTAGGAAGAGAGGTGTAGTGAGGTTGAAATGTGTTTAGGGCAACTAAAGAATTCTAAATATGTACTTTGAAACTCAAATTGCACTGATTCTTCTCATATCCATCTGAGCATAAAAGTTCATGAAAGGGTCCCTGTATTCCATTTTTATGGGCTTCTTCCTTAGTCCCCCCCCCTCACTTTTTTTTCTTTCTTCCTTAGAATGCTAAATATCTTCCTTCTCTGGAGACTAAATTAGGTGCATCTTGAATTCATTTCTTAGAACATAAGAAATCTTTCTCTTACCCATGAGCTGTCAGTACCATTTACATGTTAAATGAAAGGCAAGCCTTTTCCTGAAGGAGGAACTCCAACTTTCTTCAGGGATTATCTAAACAACGTCACGTGCCCTCTTCCCTCTGTTCCGTCTTCACATGAGAAAGCATAAATCATGGAACCCAACAAATAAACACAATTGACATGTTATTTCTCTTTCTATAGAGACATTGGTTCTTCAATCTCCTATTTCTTGTGAGCAGGCCTGCTTTAGAGGGCTGAAATCCTAATGTATACACAATGGTATTCTGTAAGGGAGAAAGGAAACTCTAACGGAACTGCATGTTAGAGAAATTTAATGTAACATGACTACATGAATACCTCTTGCTGTTTTGCTTCTCTCATCCCATTTGGCTATAAAAACCAGAAAGCACCCCTGCTGAAAGTAGAAGAACAGCTAGCTACGAGGGAAAATCTAACCGTGAAGTGTTGGCGGTACTTGGTGCCAAAAACCTGAGACTTTCTTTCAAGCATGATGTTTCATTGTTAAGGCTTTATAAGAAGTTAGCTTCAACCTATTAAGAAAAGAGTGATTTAGCAATAGGGGGAAAGGAGCAATTTTGTTCCATTCATTCTTCTCTAGTATAAACAAGGTATGAGGCTAATGCTTTCTTGGCATAACATGAAGGTCTGAACTAACAAAAGAAGGGCAATTAAAGCTCACCTGGCCTCAGAGGTCTTCTTTCCAGAAAAGTTAAACTCTAATGACTGGTGCTCTGTGACCAAAATTGGCCCAGGGTAGTTGGCTGGAACTTTTAACTGGTACAGAGCAGTTCTACCAAAATAAAAGGCATGAAACCATCTGGAGGAAGCCTAGGAGAAGAGTACCAGGGGTGGGCTCTCTACGTGTCTATTTCAGGGATGAGCCCTCTGAATAGGCATCTGCTGGTGTGAATGTTGGCTTTGAAGTCGTTTTGAGAAAGGCCACGAAAGTGCATCTTGTTCCCAAAGAAAATGGGTGATGCTCTGATTTTATCATATTTCCTTTGGTTTACGTGGTTCCCAACACTCGGCCCAGAGGGTGCAGGCAGCGTAGCAAGGCATTGTGGGACTCGGGTTTGGTGCGGCAGCTACACTGACAATGTGTAGGAGGGCTGAGTTGCTGACTGTGACTTCTTCACAAGTAGATAAAAGGCAACTCTTTCCCACTCTAAGGCTAGATAATAAGTGGTATGTATGCCTTTGTTCTAAAGTGAGGTGCTAGCCCACTAACAGAGCACCTGCGAAGAGGGTAGTGAGAACCTAGCGCCCAACACCTACCTCATTGATATAAAGGCTGATGCCGGATATTGGAGAGGATTTCTTAGGAGAGGACTGTTTGGGGTGGTGGCCGTTTGGTGGGTCCCAGTGCAAAAAGCTGAAAGGAGACCCCTTGGAGGGCTTGTGGTGTTCTGGGAGTTTGAGGAACCTGCTGAACTGTTGTCTCAGGGATCTCGAGGTGAGAAGCGGTGGCATTTACTTTGAAGCAGCAGGGAAGAGAGGACAAGAGCACTGTCCTTCACTGGGAAGGTGGGAACTCACCATGCGGCCCACCAGGGGGAGGGGAAAGTGCAAGGATCTGTATTTTTTCTTGGACCAGAGATGGGCGGTGTGGGAGAGAGACATGCTGAAGACACTTTACATCCCCCAAGGGGGCTTCCTAGAGGAGAGATGTGACCTCCAGCAGGGGCTGGGCCACTAAATTCCCTGGGGCTGCCAGCCAGAGGGAAATGCATTACATAAGTTAAAAGAGTTACGGTCTAATATTGCCCCAGTGAGCTCTGAAGAACCCAGAAACATACCACGAGAAGAGGTGTCAGCTTTAACTATTAATCCAATTTTAGGAGCGTCAGCTTAAGACAGCTATAGTCTAGCAAGAGGAAGCCAACCCCAGGTAACACTGCTGTCCGTTGAGTAAGATCTTTTATGCTTCTTTCCTCTTACCCTCACCACTCTCTAACCTCTGCAGAAGGGAAGCCTAGTGCGGAGAGCAGAAGTAGGAGAAGCAAAGAAACAGAAGACTCTCCCCATTTTAGGTCTTCCTGCTGCAGAGCCCTGATCTGTGAAAGGGGAAGGTTTCAACTTTCAGTCAGCTCAGAATTCTCAAGGTTAAGACTGAACATTTCCATATTTGTGTTTTCTTTGTGATTGGAAGTGATCAGAGGGCTTCTTGTTAACTAGGAATGAGTGGACAGCTGTGGGGCTGCCTGTGTGACTCATGATTTTACCTATCATCTAAGCATTAATAATAATATATTAATTAACAATGTGATTATATTAGTTATCATCCAAGAGTGAGTAGATAAGCTATGATTTAAAAAAAAAAAACAAAACAACATAAACTATGAGATTTTATCCAGAGGTCAAGAAATTGTTAGCTTCAGACCATGGGCTTGAATGGTGCTTCAACAAGATTATAGGGTTTTTTTTCTGATTTACCACCTACAAGTCAGTTCTGCTCAATCAGTGAATCAGGGAGAACTGGGAATTTGCTTTGGAAAAGAAGACATTTAACATCCCTCTTCCCCACTGAACATAGGTGTTTTCTGCTCCTGAAATGCATTTGGATAAATAAAGAATCAAATCAATGATGTCATTAGAGAATTTGGTTTATAGGAAAATGAAGGGAAACTATGCAGATTCTTCAGGTTTCACAGACTGTATGTCAAATGTTCCTTGGTGCAGGACGCAGGTATGTTTCTTAGTGATCATCCTACCAGGGGGTAGGAGTCTAGAAATAAAAATGAATGGGACTGTTTTTATACAGTGGAAGAGACATTACGTGTATAGCCATTGACAGTAGGCACCCTGCCACTTGAATACAGTCTCATTGTGAACATCTACCAACACTTTTCTGAGATCACTTGGAGTTTTGTTTTTTTTTTTTTTTTTAATGATGTGTTAAACTCCAAAATAGCCAGTTGCTAACCTGTTTCTGAAGTAGGTCCCCTGAGCGCCTGACAAGGTAATCAGTTAGAATAGCGACACTCTCCTGGCCAGTGGAGCTATCTGAGGTCAGGTGGAACATCTGCTCTGAAGAATGTAAACTGGTCAGATAAATCGTAAATAAAGATAAGGTTGTTTGCGCAGGAGGAGGAAGGAGAATCACAAACTCTGCACGGCTCCTGAAAAGTGTCATTTCCCAACGAGGGGGAGGGAGCCTTTTGAAGGAAATGGTGATTAGTACAAAGGCTGCAGGCTATCTGGCAATTACCATTTTATTTATGTTTTTCTTTGATTAATGTCTGCTCATCCACTTAGCTTCATGAGAGCAGGGATCTATCAGATTTAAATGCTGCCCAGGCCTACGATCACATTTGACCTCTTCTCTTGCTTTTTTCTTTATTCTGAAAGGTATTTTCTCGGAAAGAGTATCATCTCCTTTCTCTCTCATCAGCAGCTCCCCTCACTTGGCTACCTACTCCCCACACTGGCGTCTCTGTCCCAGGGCCCGGCGGGTGATGATAGGCGTGTGCAGCAGCAGGAACAACATTGAGAAATACTGGCCCTGTGAGCTTTGAAGGTACTGCCTCTTGTCTCCTCAAGCACAGGGAACCCTCGGTCCCCTGAGCAAATTTGGAAGTGGGAGCTCAGCTCTAGGGAGTATCATTTTTTTATTTTGGTTGATCAATTTTTGTTGGTAAGAGTGTATTTCAAATTGCAAAGAAATGTCTTCTTATGTTGGATCAGAGCTGATTGGGACATTTAAAAAAATAAAATTCAGAAAACGAGTGCCAGCATTTGGTCTTTATACTGGGGCCTTTCCTCTTTCTTTTCAGCACTGCCAGCTCTTCCAGGCTACTCTCCATTTCGAAACAAAGCAAAACAAAACCGGACTGTGTCTGTGTGTGTGTTTAATGGGATAGTCAATAAGAAGACAGTACCGAGAAGATACAGAGTGTGCGTCCTCTATCCTATTCTTAATCTGGTGTCCATGGCTCCTGATTCTACAACTGCCTTCATCACAGTTGCCACATGATTATTTCAGCGTCTTTGTATTCATAAAATATTCCTCCAACAAGTGACATCAAACTGTTTTTAAAAAGCGAATGATTTTGGAGTGCCTGGGTGGCTCAGTCCGTTAAGTGCCCCACTCTTGACTTCCGCTGAGGCCAACATCTTAGGGTCTTGAGGGTCTTTGCTCAGTAGGGACTCTGCTTGTGTCTCTCTATCTCTCTCCCCTGAACCCTTCCCTTGCTCACACTCTCTCTCTCTAAAAATAAATAAATAAAATATTTTTTTTAGAAAAATGAATTATTTCTGGTTTTATATTTTGGTTCTTGAGGTTGACCACTCAACTAGAAACCCAGGGCAAGCCTTCCTCCTCAGACTGTATAACAAGGGGACTGGCCTTTCTTCCTTCAGAGAGACACATGGCAAAGAGACCTTTTAATGGTTGTTCATCTTAAAATGCACTTAAAAAATTTCAAGTAATATGCACACACACACACACACACACACACACACACACACACACTCCAGTTTTACTAATGGGAAGGCAGCTTAAAAGCATGGCAGTGAAATCTTTTCATTCCTTCCAGACTGTGGTTCAGGGTGAATACATTAAGCATAGAGCTTGGGATTTACCTAATGGTTTTCAGAAGCCAGCTCCATACTCTGATTAATGCTGCCTCCTAATATCACTGATGTGTACCCCACTAAATCATTAGAACATTTTCCCTTGGTAATATATTAAAGCCATACATTACAGGCTACTGTGGCTCAGGTGATGTATTTCCTGCAGGGAAGCACACCCAACTGTGTAAAGGCCGTGTTGTGCACACTTGGGTAGAATTAAGCCTGGTTACTTTTCCATGGAATCTGTTTGCAGCATTGAGAGCGTTCAGAGAACTTTTGGTTCTTTTCCCAACACCAAAGAAATGCTCTCTTAATCTGCATGATTTTTCTGTTCCAAATTGAAATGCATGTAAATAATGTTGGACACAGGTTGAAAGTATGGATTTTGGAAATCATCGAAATTGGTCGGTTTGAATTTCAGCTTTCTCATTTGATGAGCTATGTGGTCTTGAAAGAGTAAATCATTTAGACTTTCTGTAAAATTGGGGTGTGTGTGAGTGTAATATCTATCTTGCAGGGTCCCAGGATGAGTTGAGATCATGCATGTAAAGTGGATAGCCCAGTGCTTGGCACCTGAAGAATCCATAAGTGGTTCCTAATTATGAATATTCCAGCAGGGACCTCTTGATCATCATATCTATGCCCAACTTGGAATCTTCGCATAACAACTGCTGCATTTTGAGCTGCTTTGAGTGGCTTACATGGGAGTCAAGAAAAATGATCCAGGTAATGTCCATCCATTTGGCAATCATATGGGGGTGTTGCAGGGCAGTGCTAAGTAGCTGGTCTGGGAGGCTCTGTCCCGAGGCTAGCCTCTCACCTGTCAAGCAGCAATCAGCTTAGTTATGCTGTTTGAGCACAGAAACCCCGAGCTGCATTATGTCGGGATCTCAGGGAGAGAGAAAGTACTGCTCATCCTAGTTCTTGTCCTTTGTGTTTGATGCTTGGTGCTGGAAGTGAAAGGGGGAAAAAAAAACAAACAACAAACTAAAAAGATTGGAGCGAGCTTTTATCACCAAGTTTAGCTAAAATAATTTCATTTCACTATTCCAGCTAATCCCTGACAAGCTGGTCCCAACTGAGGCTTTGCACTGGTCTAATCTCTTCACCAGCAAAAACCATAGTTACCTTTTAAAAAGTGCCCCTCCCCCCGGGTTTTATAGAAATCTACCTGTGCCGCATGTGAACAAGTTGTGGGAAGAAATAATGTTTATCGCATATGGAGCCTAATAATAATAACACAAATAAGGAATTTTTCTATAATTTTACCAGCCTGAAACATCTACTGTTTTTTTAATTTTTTTTAAAGATTTTATTTATTTATTTGACAGACAGAGATCACAATAGGCAGAGAGGCAGGCAGAGAGAGAAGAGGAAGCAGGCTCCCTGCGGAGCAGAGAGCCCGATGCGGGGCTTGATCCCAGGATCCTGGGATCAGGACCTGAGCCAAAGGCAGAGTCTTTAATCCACTGAGCCACCCAGGCACCCAGACTGTGTTTATTTTTTAAGAATCTTTTCCAAGCTTTATTCTGTGCATACATAATTTTATATAATTATATTATTTCATAGGTATAATAATTTAGATCAGTTTTATTAGTTAAGTAACATGTGTATATATACATGCTATAAAAAGTAAAAAAAAAGAAGTCTGTGGCACTAACAGTGAAAGTCTCCATTACCTTACTCCAACCAGTTTTTTTGTTTTATCATCTTTTTTTTAAAAAAAGATTTTATTTATTTGACAGAGAGAGAGATCACAAGTAGGCAGAGAGGCAGGCAGAGAGTGAGAGGGGAGGAAGCAGGCTCCCTGCCCAGGACCCTGGGATCATGACCTGAGCCGAAGGCAAAGGCTTTAACCCACTGAGCCACCCAGGCGCCCTTTGTTTTATCATCATTTTTTTAATGGACTCATCTGCAAGTGTTATCTGTGGCTTCTTTTTATTCACTTGTACATTTTAGGGAAAACTTTGCCTGCCAACGAGTACACCAACTGTTATAGCCTCCCATTTTTCACTTAACATTTTTATGAATGCTTCTTCATGTTGCCAAGTATCTTCAGAATTATCATTTTGAGCACTAGGTGGGAGTGGAATTGAGACCCACATGGCTTATTTCTGGGACACAAACCCAGCTCACTACAAAAGGCATGTTATCTCAGAGGAGCAGTGCTTATCTGACCCGGAGTTGGCCGGTGAATCCTAGACCAGGTCAGTGGAAAGCAAGCAGCCCGTTCCCACTCTACAGACCGGGCAGCTGAAGCCCTTCCCTACCTCTTCCTGAGTGGAACAGAGGATGCAAGATTTGCATCAGGCAAATCTGAGGATGAGGACCCCGTGCTAAGTCAGGGCCTGTGTCCCCAGTGACTTCCTTGAGCAACTGTTTCAGCTCTGTGTTGCGTGCCTCGAGAGGGAGAACCATCTATCTGGTTTAGTCACTATACAGTCAAGTTTCTGTCACACGCCAGCTAACGGACTCCTAACTGATAAAACTATGTTCAGTCATTCATGTATTCACTCACCGAACATTTATTGAGTTTTAATCATGTGTCTGCAACATACAGGCACGAAATAATACTAGTTAGCAGTTATGGAAAGCTTAGTATGGGTGATGCCTGTGCCACGAGCTTTCTGTGTCTTCTCGTGGTGCTTTCACAATAACCCTCTAAAGTAGACATTGTTCTCTTAACTTTACAGATGAAGGGCCTGAAACTCAAGAGATGAAGTAGCCCACTCACTAGCCCTCATCGGGAACGGACAAAGCCTTTTGGAGGCTTCACTTCAAAAAGGTGCACTCCATTTATCTTTTAGGGAACCGGAGCCCAGCGAATTGGGAGGGTTGGGGGTGGAGTCAAGCAATCTGATCAGTTAACAATCTTTCCAACCGCACTGTGAAGTACCTATGATTGCTTCCATTGGCAAGTGGGATTCAGAGAGATCCAGTGACTTCAATGCAATTAATTCAGTTTGACAGACATCTGTGGGGCACCAGATTCTGGAGATTTTGTTGAGACGCTGAGGCCACAGGGCCATAGGAGGCGACGCCCGGCTGCGGTGAGTGCTGCAAGAGAGGCGAGACTTTTCGGGAATGCAAGCAGTTGCAGAAGTTGTGCTTTCTCCGGCTGGCATCAATTACTGACTTTCTGTCAGCAGAATATTCCAGATGGGCTGGTTTCTATAAAATCCCTGAGGGGAAATCCCAGGGTTTAGGTTCTGGGGGAAGGGAAGCAGGGAAATTGGCCAAAGAAGATTGTTTGAAAGGGCCATTTTTCAGTCTCCCCAAATCAGGTACGAAATAATGAACTGTCAGAGAACACTTTCTATTTGTTAATTGTTCACTTCTCCTAAGCACAGAGAGGAGAGTGAGAGAAGAGCAACCTCTGCCTCCTGACTGGGATCAGATTTGTTTACCAGATCAAAGACTGGTGGGTAATGGAAACTCTGGAGTGGGAAGGGGTGGGGGGGGGGGTAAGGGCTATCCCATCGGAGGCGCATGTGGGGCAGTCTCTACTCAGTTGAATATGTTATTCTCCACACTCTGGAGCTTGAATGGCACAGCTTGGAAATGCCAGCTCTGTCCAGACTTGTCACAGGAGGTTCCTAGGGTTGCTGGAACTGCTCAGGGATGCTGAGAATGTTTATAGAGCAAAGCTACTGGACCATGTTCCTTGCCTATACCATAGCCATCTCTTGTTAAGGGGAAAGTAACAAGTTCTGGGTTCCTCGAAGGTGTGTAGCTAATTTTGAAGCTATTAACAGTTCTTGATGATAGCTTTCCTTCCTTCCTTCCTTCCTTTTTGGCAAACAGCAGAAATTTATCTCTTCTAGTTCTGGAGGCTGGAAGCCCAAGATCAGGGGGCCTGCACCGACAACAGAAGGCCCTCTCCTGGTCGCGGACTTCTCCTGGGTCCTCATATGGCAGAAGGGGGCTGATAAAATTTCCAGAGGGTTCTCCAGGTATCTAATGGTTTCTAAGGAAATATAGAGTACACATCATTTTGGACTGCATGTGTGAGTCCCCCCCAAAATTCGTATGTTAAAATACTCATCCCCAAGAGGACAGTTTAGGAAAAGGTAGGATTTGCGGGGAGGTAATTAGGGTTAGATTAGGCCATGAGAGTGGGACCCTCATGATGGGGTTAGACCCCTTATAGAAAGAGGAGGTGCAGAGGGCTTCTCTCTCATGCTCTCTCTCTCTGTGCTCCCTCCATGGAAGGCCATGTGAGGACATTACCTGGAAGAGGGCCCTCACCCAACCCAACCTTGGTAGCTCCCTCATCTTGAACTTCCAACCTCCAGAACTGTGAGAACTGTATTTCTTTTGTTTAAGCCATCTGGTCTGTGGCCTTGTGTTACAGCTTCCCAAACTGACTAAAACATACACTGCAATGATTTTACTGAGAGCCAAAAGAAGTACTTCAAACCATGATTAATGTTGAGTGAAAGGGAAGGAAGGAGGCACCATGGATTGATATCCTGGTCACCTCCAAGGAGGGAAGTTAGGTGAGCAGGGGGCCAGGAAAATTTTTACTTGAAATGTACTATTTGAATTTTTCTTTGCATTGAGTCTACACTATTGTGTTGCTTCTACAATTAAAATATTTTTTTCTAAGAAGAAAAAAATCCTTCACTCAATACTTATGAAAAGTGGTCCCTGCATTCAGTTATTTCAGACTCAGAGAGCCTCATTAATCCTTTAGAAGGACAATGCAGCATAATGCTATGTCTTGAAAAGCCATGTTTTCATTGACAAGATAGTTTGGGATTAGAGCTCCCTTAGAACATGGAGATTGTTTGCACTGGAAGTGGACAGATAATACTTTGCAAACAGTGGTTTATGATTCCTAAGTGCCCAGAGGAGGGAGTAGCCCTCAGTGCATGCCTGGGACTGTTATTAGTATATCTTTCATCTTTGGCCTACTCTGCAAAATGTTAACTGGTTCATTCTCAAGGGTGATATGCATAAATTCTTACTGCACTTGTAACCTGAGCTATATAGAGAGGTGAAGGGGATTTTTTTTTTTTTTTTTTTTGCTATACTTTTTGTAGGATTTGCCTTAGTAGTCAGCAGACTAGTCAGGGGTTGGGAGACAAGACCTGTTTGATAGCCAACAGGATGCCCTTTATGTCTGCTACTCCTGGGCCATGCTTGGGATGTGGGCATCTTTGGTGAGGCCAGGAATCCCTGTGTGCGAGGGCCTTCTTGGGCCCATTATAGATAAAGGGTTTTAAAAAAAACTTTCCCTTTCTACTTGAGAATTTTACTTTCTGTTTCCCTTGGAAGCCTGACAAAAGCACCATGTCAGCTATGTTATTACTAGGTAGAATATCTTTGGCAAAAATGATAGCTAGACTGGGGGAACTGGATACCTGGGAGGAAACCATAGTTTTGGGCTTAACAGAGCAGAGACTCTTGAAACTGGTCAGGTCCCTGGAGGGGACCCTGGCAGATATGCCTCTGGAGTTATTACGAGAGTTATTGTCAGGAAGGATCCCCACAGGCGCCGCACGTGGTCTCATTTTCTTGTTCTGGAAACCTGGGAAACCAAGAAGAGCCGTGATGGCCCGTAGATGGCTATGTGCACTACTCCCCTGGGAAAGGAATGCTGCTATCCCCCTCCTGGCAGGATTTCCTGGCAGGAAACCATGTGTGGTTGACTGGGGTCTTGTGCGGCTGGATATTTAGGAGAGTCTAAGTCACACCCCCCCCTCCCCGCAGTGGGTTTTGTAGATCCACTCTACAGTCATTTCCTGAGGGCTTGTGCCTCCCAAGGGGCTATTAGGCAGCCAGGCATAGGCCCCTTCTTTCTTTAGAATCCACAGCCCGCCCCCCTTCCTGGTCCATTAGGAATCCCTTCTGAATCTCCCCTTAAAGCCTTGTGATGTTCCCATTTTCCTCCCTACTCAATATGATCTCTTTTGGCAAGTATAGTCCTTTAATAAGACTGGAAGAGCATTGCTCTCAAGCACTTTCCCTTCCTGCTCTAGGAAAGTTTGCCAAGACAAGGAAGTACTTAGGTCTGTCTGCTGGGAATGGTGGGTGGGTAGGTGGGTGGAGGAGGGAGACAGAAAATAAAATTCTAATTAATATATGAAAAGTCATGCTGCCATGCTTGTTCATATTAATGATAAAAGCCCTTTACGTTATATAGGGCTCAGGTATTTGCAGAGGGTGTTCACGACCAGTCTGTCATTTCAGCCTGACTAGACCTCGTGAGAGAAGCAGGTGGTGGTATTGCGGCGGCAAAGCCTGGAAAGGGAGAGAAAAGCCCTGCCTTACAACATTTTGCCTATTCCTGTGGTGTAAAAGCCGCCATGACAGCCAATTTTAAACCACCAATGACTTAACTACTCTGAATTTCTCAGGACTTAACAGTTGGTTTGGGACAGTCAATGCAAGCTGGCTCCTGCACACTATAAGGGGCAGGACATGGACAATCATCCCGATTTAAAGGCAAGCAAAGCAAAGCTCAAAAATTTTGCCCAAGGTCACAGAGCTAATAGGAGGCAAAACTAGCAACTTGAACTCATGTCCACTAGTGCCTGCCTTTTTCTTACTGAATTAAGGCTATCCTTCACACAATCCATTAACTACCAATAAGAAATGTCTAGAGCTCCCTTTAAGTGTCTGCTTTATCATCAGTCTTACTTTTCTTCTCTCTCCCCTTTAAGGAAAGATTTTTGAAATGTGTGGAAACCCATCCCTCTGCTCTCTCCTGGGACCACACTCCATCAATCAATGCACTCCTCTGGCTTGCATGTCTGAAGCTCCTCCCACCTTCTCCCTCATTTATAACTCTCTTTGCATTTTCTCTAATGCAAGACCAATCCCAGGCTTCTGACTTGCTCACCGTCTACTTCTGGTCACCATGCTTGACAAAGTCCAGCACTTATTTCAGGACTTTCTACTCCTGCCTCAGATCACTGTAACTTAATTTGTACCCACAAAGGCTCTGATCTGCCCTGTCAAAGGTCATCTATGTTGTCCTCATGGCCAACCCCAGGCTTGATCACAGTGCTCCCAAGCTAATCTTTCCCAATTAATAGACTAATGATCTTCTTCTTCCTTTTTTAAAAAAGAATTTTTTAAAAATTTCTATTTATTTATTTGAGTGAGAGAGCCAGCACGAGTTGAGGGGGGAGGGGGCAGAGGAACAAGGAGACTCCCTCCTGAGTAGGAAGCCCAGTCTCAGGACTCAATCCCAGGACCCTGAGATCATGACCTGAGTGGAAGTCAGATGCTTAACAGGCTGAGCCACCCAGATGCCCCATGATTTCCTTCTTGAAACGCACTTTTCTCTTGGTTTTCCTGCTTGGTCAGGTTCTATAGATTCTCATCACATTGTTCTGAGTGATTCTCCTAGGAAAAGGACCCTCACACGCAACCAGACAGAGCCTGAAGCTAATTCTTATTTAGTCTTTCACTGACTCTGGCACACTCTTTCTTCTACTTCTCTCTACTCTTTACATTAGGGACACCTGGTAGGGCTGATCTGGCTGCTTTCAAAATGCCATCAGTGAAGGCATCACACCCACCTTGCTGCATGCACCTGATATTATATAAAGGGGACATATCCAGAATAGCCACTGTTGGTAAGGGAAGTCCAGAACAGGTGGATGTGATTGACCTGGCACTTTGGCTCACCTCTCTTGAGTCTCATGGTACCCAACTTTCCTATTCCTATTCATACATTTCTGTTGAATCCTTTAGGTTTCTACAAGTTGACATGCTAGAAAGATCATAAACTTTGTGGTAAGCAGGACCTGGGCTTGAATTTTGACTCTGGCACCTACTAGCATTGTGGCTCTGGGCACGCCATGTAACAGTTCTAAGTCTATGTTGTCATCTGAAGAAGGTATGGTGTCTTGTTTCCAAGGAGATTGTGGTCTATAAGTAAGATGACATACAAAGGGTCTAGCATGGCAATCACTGAAAAAAATGGCAGGTCATTATCATTGGTCTTCTTTCCTTACCAGGTTTGTGTTTGGTATCTATACACAGAGATTCTAGATCTCAATTCTGGCCATTCACATTCCAACCAATTTGGATAACACCACTCCTGGCTTGATCCAGAATGCTCCATTCTGGAGCACCTGTCCCACAAATGGCATTTCTATCTAGACCCTGACTTTTTTTTTTTTTTTAAAGATTTATTTATTTATTTATTTATCAGAGAGAGAGAGGGGGAGTGAGTGAGCACAGGCAGGCAGAATGGCAGGCAGAGGCAGAGGGAGAAGCAGGCTTCCTGCCAAGCAAGGAGCCCGATGTGGGACTCGATCCCAGGACGCTGGGATCATGACCTGAGCCGAAGGCAGCTGCTTAACCAACTGAGCCACCCAGGCATCCCTAGACCCTGACCTTTTGCTCTGACTTCTACCCTATCCCTAAATTAAAGATACAGAAGAAAGAAATTTTTACTCCATTTTACTCTGATAACTTTCCCAATCCCCTAAGTCCTAAATCTTTGTCTGATTTAGGAAGATTTTGATTTGGAATTTCTAAATAATTAAATCTCAAGCAAGAATGCTCTGTTTTTAGGGGAGATTTAATATGTGAGCAAGTATATGTATGTCTGAGTTGATTTACTTTTTCCTTCATTGTTTATTTGCCTTTTGAGAGCTGAAAAGAAAGAAAGAAAGAAATGATCACTTCTTGGTTTGGAAGGGATTATCTGTATCACTTTTGAGTTCCAAACCAGTCAGTTTCTGGAAACCAATTATGTTTAGCTCAAAGACTATTTTTACACTGTTCTGTTTAAGAACACATTTCCCAACGCTGAGTTCTGAAAAGACACTTTCACAGTAACCTCTGTTTGGGGATGAGTCAACAAATATAGAATTCCTGTTTCTTAATATGATACACTATCTAAGGTTTTATTTGTTTATTTGTTATTTGTTTATGCTTATACCTACTCACTACTAGGAAAGTTATGAAGATGATTCAAATCTGATAATTATAATGTATTTCTGAAAGGATTGAAGAGTTTAAAAATATTCTTAAATGTTATTTCAAGAATAATGTATATTCAAATTCCCATAGTCCAGAATCTTAAAGATATAGCACCATTAACAGTTGTATAAGCTTCCAGATAATTTTTGTGCATATACTAACAAATGCATGTGTGAAAAAAAGTATATATAACTGTTTGGGTGTGTGTGTGTACGTACATGCATGTGTTCACATACATATTGCTCTGTAACTTCCTTTTCTCACTTACAGTGAACTGTTGTTTCTTTCTGTGCCAGCAAATAAAATTTTGACCTCCTTATTTCTTAGTCACTTGTATAATGATGCCATTGAGCAGAGGTGTAATTTTAACTCCCTTCATTCATTCCTTACAACTAGAGAACTCATGGTTCTTACACAGGTTAACTGAATAGTACCTAATTATTTAAATAGACATCCCTCCCTACCAGAAAATCTGTTAATAAGTAATTCATTAGTAACTAGAAGCAACCACAAACCTCATATTCCTAGGAAAGAAGGAGCTTATTCGATTAGAAGCATTTGTGTACCTAAGGAGAAACAGCGTGACATGGTGGAGAAAATACTGCACAAGAAGCCAAAGATCTTGGGATCTAGTTCTGAATTTTTTCTGTTGAGCAAGCTGTCAATATCATCGGACTTCAGCAACCTTATTTAGGATCGAGAGATTAATATCTACTTGCCTAAGTCAAAGGTTCTTCTGAGGATATCCTAAGATAAAATATATACAAGCATTTGGAAAACTATCAGTTTTGCTATGAAGGGTTATTTAATGATTTCAGTGAGTTTAATTGAACAATTGGGGATAAGTTGGCATCTTACATTAATGTAGAGATCTCAATACCAGGTGTGTGAGATTCTATGGTTACAAATTCCTTGTCTCATATCCTATTGAGAGGTGATATCTAATTCTCTTCACCTTGAACTTTGACCAATTGAACGCAACAAAAGTAGTATTCTTTGACTTCCAAGTCTGGGTCAAAAAAAGCATTGTCGCTCTGTGCTTTGGTCTCCTAGAACATTTATTCTGGTTGAATCCAACCATGACATAAGAAGCCTAGCCACTCTGAAATCACCATCCTGTGAGAAAATCTAAGGTAGCCATTAACGGAGAGGACATGGAGAGATGCCTGTCCAGCCGCAGCTATTCTACCCCTCCCAGCTGCGTTCCAGACATGTCAGTGAGGAAGCCATATTGGATATTCCAGCATTAACAGATGTGGCATAGTGAAAAACCATCTTGGATATTGTAACACATACAGAGACAAAATGGTTATTCTCAATATATACAAAAAATTCTCACAACTCAATGATGCATAATCAATTTAAAAATAGCAAAGGAATTGGACAGAGAGTTCACAAAAGAAGATAGAAGGTATAAATACAGAAAAATGCTCAACATCATTAGTCATCAGGGAAATGCAAAATTTTTAAAGAAGATTTTATTCATTAATTTGACACACACAGAGAGAATACAAGCAGGGGGTGTAGGAGGGAGAAGGAGAAGCAGGCTCCTTGCTGAGCAAAGACCCTAATGTGGGGTACCATCCCAGGACCCTGATATTACGACCCACACCGAAGGCAGATGCTCTACAGACTGAGCCACCCAGGTGCCCCCAGGGAAATGCAAATTAACACCATAATTACATACCACTTCACAACCATTTGATTTGTTAAAATTATGAAGACTGATTATATGAATGCTGGCAAAAACACAGAATTCCCATACCCTACCGGTGGGAATGTAAAATGATACAACCATTTTGGCAGCTTCTTAAAAAGTTTAACATTCACCTACTGTAGGAACCAGACATTCCACTCCTAGGCATTTACTCGAGAAATGAGATTATATGTCCACACAAAAACTGTGCATGGATGGACATAGCAGCTTCATTTGTAATATCTCCTAAACTGGAGAAAACCCAAATGTCCATCAACAGAGGAGTGGATAAACAAACTGTGATACATCCATACACTGGAATGCTACTCGGCAATGGAAAGGAATGAATTATGGATACACAGAGCAACACAGTTGAGTCTCAAAATAATTATGCTGAGTGAAAGAAGCCAGACAAAATGAATATATGTATTGTAAGAATTTATTTATATAAGATTCTAAAGAATGCAAGCTAATCTACAGTGATGGAAAATAGTTCAGTGGTTGCTTGAGGACAGAGTAGAAGGAGAGATGGATTGCCAAGGAGCACAGGGAAACTTTTGGGAGTGACAAAAGATTTTTAATCTTGATTTTAGTGATGGTGTACACAAGAGGTAAACAAATTCTGAGGTGACCCAAATGATCTCTGCCACTTGGTGTTCAGTCCTTTGTGTAATCCCCTTGCTTGAGTATGGCAGGAACTATGGTTTGCTTCCAACCAATGTTGTACTGAAAGTGAGTGGGAGCACGTGGGTGGCTCAGGAGTTAAGCAACTGCCTTCAACTCAGGTCATGATCCCAGGGGTTGGGGCTGAGCCCTGAGTTAGGCTTCCCACTCAGCTGGGAGTCTGCTTCTCTCTCTCCCTCTGCCCCTCCTCCCTGCTCATGCACTTGTTTGCTCTCTCTCTCTCAAGTGGGTAAATGAGTAAATTTAAAAATCTTTAAAAAAAAAAAAAAGAAAGTGGCTATCACTCTTATAATTACATTATTTAAAATTCCATCTCAGCAGACTGGATTTACAGACTTGCATTGCATTCTCGATGAAGTGGTCACGTTGGAGAAGCCCATGTGGTAAGGAACTAGGGATGGTCTCTGAGAACTGTGAGTGGCTTCTGGGGCCCGAGATGCCCTCACGCCTTCCATTATACATCCACTAAAATCTGCCAGCAACTTCGATGAGCTTGGGTGTGTATTCTTTTTCAGTGGAGCTGCTGGATGAGAATGAGGCCCAGAAGAGGCCTTGACTACAGCTTTGTGAGACCCTGAGCAGAGGCCCCTGTTAAGCTGTGTGCCTGGACCCTTGACGCACAGAAATCGTGAGGTAATAACTGTGTGTTGTTTTAAGCCATTAAGTTTTGGTAAATTGTTATGTAGCAATCAAATACTAATACAATACATATGTCATGCTGATCAAATTGAGGTCCTTGAAGGACCTCAGTCTTTTACCTCAAGGACTTCAACTATATTGGATGAGGCCCACCTGTATTATAGAAGGTGATCAGCTTTACTCAGTTTGCTGATTTATGAAATAAGTCAGTCAGAGAAAGACAAATACCACATGAGTTCACTCGTATGTGGAATTAAGAAACAAAACAAATAACAAAGGGAAAAAAATGAGAGAGAGATAGAGAGACGCACACACACAAAGCAAGAAACAGACTCTCAACTATAGAGAACAAACTGATGGTTACTGGAGGGGGCTGGGTGAAGCAGGTGATGGGGATTAAGAAGCCCACTTGTCATGATGAGCTTTGGGTGTTGAATCACTATATTGTACACCTGAAACCAAGAGAGCACTGTATGTTAAGTGGAAGTGAAATGAAAAGCTTAAAAAAAAAAGTTTGCTGATTTACATGTTAATCACATCTAAAAGATCTCCTCACAGCAACCTCTAGACTGGTATTTGATTGAATACCATGACCCAGTCAAGCCAACACGTAAAATTGGCCATTATACATGGCCACAGATACAAGCAGATCTGTCCGCTCTGTGCCTCTGTCTCTAATGCATTTAATGGATGTGATGTTCAGTGGATTCACCAGCCTTGGAGGAACTTGCCAGGTTAGAAGGGCCAAGAGCCTTGGCTTGCTTTCTTTTGCATCTTTTTAGGCTAGAAGGTGGGAGGAATGGGTTGATACTCAGGGGTCACCTTGTTACCATGGAAAGGAGTTTTTGTGTCAGTCTCAAAGCCAAGTTACATCCATGCTTTATTTATTACCAACTCCTAAGGCCCACGCACCCAATCTGTGCTCCAGGCCCCATCAGAGCCCTCGAGAGCCGTGTGTGGCCACCGTCAGCTGTCTCACCCAGAACTCCTGCAGCCCCAGGATGCATCACATGACCGCGGACTCACAAAGCCATGGAAAAGGTCTCATTCCTTACAAATAGTTCATAACTGTCATGCCTTTTCATAAGTATTTTTTTCTTCCTAAATACACTTGATTTCAGGCTCACCCCTTGCAACCTTGGACATACATGGTCATCTTTGTGGGGGAGGAGGGGAAAGGCGGAAGGCAGGAGAGCGCTTTCTCACTTTAATAGATGTTATTGGGCAATGGAGCTAAAGGCGGACTTGAAACGTGACATTATATGTTTAAGTTAAATAATAAAAGTAGTTTGTTTCTGGGCATTGAACTGTCTCAGTAGAGGGAAGAAATTCTAGCCTCACGGGGAGAGTTTCTTTTGTGAGCACGCAGTTCTCTCCCACTTGTGATCTGATGTGGTGACAGCTCATTTCTAGCCAGCACAGCTGGAAAGATTCCAGGTCAGCGGAAAGAGGGGGGGGAGTAGGCTATTTGGTGACACTGTAGCTAAATGGTAGCTCTGCTACCCTCTCCCGCTACCCTACCCAACCTCTACCTGGGGCCCAGGTAGAGTGGATGGTGTAGAAACAGAATGCGATCTCTGTAATGTTCTTGTGGTTATGGATGGTGGCATCTCCCTGTTTTCTCGCTTATGCCACATAAGGAAGTCTTATATGAACGGAGAGGCATAGTGGCATGGGATGGGAGGGAAGGAATACATTTCAGAGCTGAAGAAATTATATATAAATATACTATTATAAAAATGTGTGTATCTTTCATTTGAAACTTTCTTGGTTTCCATCGCCCAGCTGCAGAAGGCCACCCAATTAGTTAAGAAGAAAAGGGCTTGAGGTCATGGCTGGTTATTTCATGTGTACTAAAATAGAGGAAATGGCTACAGTTGGTTTGCCAGGGGTGTCCAACCCTGAATTAGGCCAGAAAGGCATCTTATAGCATCAGACAGCTTAAAAAGATGTAATAAGGGAATTGCTTTCTTTGCACATCTGTTGAGAACATCTGGCTCTGGCATGAGCCTGGTAACTTTGACAGTGAGTTGGTGGCCCACACACGGAAAAAGTTATTGGGCTGGTGGCAGAACCACCATGACCAAGGGTGCAAAGCAGCTGGAGCCTGGGAGTAGCTGCCAGTGTCGCTTGTCCTGAGCTCATCCCTGACTGAGGCGTAGAGGACAGGCTTTCAGAGATTCAGGTGCTCCAAAAGCAGGACATCTGAACTCTGTCCCAGATGGCCCTTCACCACAAGCATCAGGGGGACATTCAAGAAGCTTTACCCCTTAATTACTGCTCCATCTCCTTTGTGGTGGTAGCTTATTAAAGAGATGAGTCCTGGGGCAGATATCATTTTCCAAAATAGCCCCATGGTCTCTCATCCCACATGCTCATCTGCAAGGTCACTGTTGAGAGGCAGAGTCCCATTACCCTGCCCTTGAATCTAAGCTGGGCAAAGCATCTCGCTTTCTGCCAGTTACATGTTGTGGACATGATGCCTGTGCCTTCTGGGCTTAGGCTGAGAAGGCCCTGCCATTCCCACTTGGGTCTCTCTCAGAAGGTGTGTTTCTGGATGTCCTCCTGAGGTGAACCTTCTTAGAGCTATCACGTGCTGTGGGAAACATAAGCTTCCTAGAGAGGCCTATTGTGTGTGCTAGGTTTGGGGACATTTGTTACCAGCAATAGATAATCAAAGAATGCTTTGGGAGGAATCTGAATGTCATTCCCTCGACTCCCACCCACACCCCCTCCTTCCACCCCAGGCTCCTTTTCTGTAGCGCTATGTTATGCAATGGGCACATTGTAAGAGAAGGACATAGTTACCATCTGCCTCTTCTTCATAGGCACTAGAAAAAGGAGCTGGTTCCTCTGGGACAATGCAGCCCACAACCTCCCAGGCCAAGTGCACAGTCCCATTCGACCCCTTCCCCAAGCCAGTCAGATTTCCTGTGCAGAGTCCAAACTGCATGATTATGCTCAGTGCAGTGGCCCTGAAGAAAACAGAAAAGTAAGTCTCCTCAAGGAGTTTATGTTTTCATGGATGGTATAAAAAATGTGTGGTTTAAGATAGGAAAGTATCAAATGCTACATCATGTGATAACACTGATTTAAAAGGAGTTTTGTAAAAATAAGAAAGAAGTTGTAGAAAAAGCACTGGACTTCTATTTTATTTTTCTCTTCTCTTCTCTTAAGCACTAGACTTTTAAATAGGAGATCTAGGTGAAGGAGCTAGGCTCAAGTCCTGTTCTGCTACCAGCTAGCCCGGCCTTGTTTGGTGCTGGCAACAAACACTTGTGTTCTTTGGGCTTCAGTGTCCTTCAGCTGGGGAATGAGCAGCTGATCCAGTTGGTGCTTCTCAAACATTTCCGTGGCGATATCCTTAGAGTAGAACCTGAGGGTTCAGTCTGAACTGGCCACCAGAAGCTGGACTCAGAAATCTCGTGCATGTTCATTTCTTTGTATGACTCACTTCTCACTGCCTTCAGTTTTTAGGAAAAAAAAAAGTCACATTAGTAGAAAAGTGTTCCCCAACTGCCATATTTAAAATAGCACAGCACCAGGGCGCCTGGGTGGCTCAGTGGGTTAAGCCTTCGGCTCAGGTCATGATCTCAGAGTCCTGGGATCGAGTCCCGCATTGAGCTCTCTGCTCAGCAGAGAGCCTGCTTCCCTCTCTCTCTCTCTCTGCCTGCCTCTCCATTTACTTGTGATTTCTCTCTGTCAAATAAATAAAATCTTAAAAAATAATAATAAAATAAAATAGCACAGCACCTTTGCCACTCTCTATCTGTGGTTGGATTTAAGATAGCCACAAATTCTTTGATACTCCTCCTGCTGAGAAAGAGGGTCTCTGTCCACTTAAATGCAGACAGGTTCTGTGGTTTGCTTTTAGCCATAGAATATGGCAGATGTGGTACTGGGACAGTATCCAGGCCCTGGCCTTAAGCGACTGACAGCTTCTACTTCCTAACTCTCAGAACACTTTCTCTGGGTGTTGTAGGTTTTATTACTTGGGGCCCACAAGGCTGTCCTTCCAGGGAACAGTTCCAGCAGAGCCCAGCCTTCTAGTTATTTCTCCCATGGTACCAGACACATGAACAAAGCCATCTTGGACCCTAAAGACTAGGCCATCTGCCAGTTGATGTTACTGAGTAGAAGGACTGCCCAGCTGAGCCCTGAAATGTCTGGTCCCCCAAATTTTGAGATGTGATGGGGCAATTCTTATTCCAAACCACTAAGTCTTGAGTGGTTTGTTATACACACGTAGATAACAGGAACACCCACACTCAACCGTAATGTCTTGGATTTGGCTTATATTGGCTTGTGAGAGCTGATTATTAAATTTTCAGGAATTTTGTGAGCCAGTCATTAAAGCCATCATTAAAAATTATTCAACTTACAATTAAATAAACCGTACTTTTAAAAGGTAATAAATTCCTCAAAAATCATCCTTTCCTGGTTATTTTATTATATTCTGCCCTTGTCTCTGCTCTTGAGGGTACCTGTGTCTCTTGTTTCTAGGCAGGCAGTGAAGCTACTCAACAATAGGATACGATTGCAAATACGAGATCAGTGACATCACATCGGTAGCTTGAACATGACCGCGGTAGAAGAATTCACACTACAGATATGGTCTAAAGCCTTCCAGGAAGCTATCTATTAAATATTTACCACAACTACAACCATTTATTGCACTTATTAACCATCTATTACATTAGCTATTTATTGAATGTTTGCTGACTGTTTTTCCCCCAGTGAAATGTTAAGACTTCCAAGAGTAAGAGCTTTGTCTTTTTTTAGTTTATTTCTTTTTTTTTTTAATTTTTTATTTTTTTATTAACATATAATGTGTCATTAGCCCCAGGGGTACAGGTCTGTGAATCACCAGGTTTACATACTTCACAGCACTCACCATAGCACATACCCTCCCCAATGTCCATCACTACACCACCCTCTTCCTACCCGCCTCCCACCGGCAACCCTAGTTGTTCATTCTTATATTCCCCAGAACCTAGAAGAGGGTCAGGCACAGAAGACGTCGTCTATAAATATTTTTGCATGAAGGCATTCTGCTCCATTACCGTATATTAGTGAATGTCGTTTGCCATGTTCCTCTTCTCTGGAGACTGCTGGCCTCACTCCTGGCAGCTGTGTAACTGCCTGCTGGCCACGGATACCTGATTAACCTGTACCAGAGAGCATGCCTAAACTACACATTTGGAATTGGCTGAGAGAACCCGCGACAGTATTTGTGAGTGTGTGTGTGTGTGTGAGAGAGAGAGAGAGAGAGAGAGAGAGAAAGTGACGAGCCAGCAATTGGATGACTGGTATTTTAAAATGTATGAACTTGCAAGATATTGATGGTCATTTCTTATTCATCATGAGAACTGAATAGCAAAGAAAACCTTCTTTGGAATAAGATTTATTTTGAAAAATAAAACCATTTCTTTGAGACAGGAAAGGAGAGGACTTCCTAATGTTAGCTCCTCCTGAGGTCTAATGTAATCTTGCCTTTAGGGTCTGGCAGACTCCCTGTATCTTTATAAACATTCTCATTGTGTGTATTCACTTACTTAAGTTGGTATCTGTTACTTGCAACCTAAAGCATCCTAAGAAACACAAACTCCGCATTTGTTTTAGATAGGCTTTAAAATGACTTAGAAAAAAATAACAAAAATACTTCCTATGGGTCTTTTTGGTAATTTGGGAAGGATGAGTCACATTCGGTCTCTAGGGTCTGAAAATGTGTACCCTGGATTTAGCTCCAAGCAATTTGTGTTCACTTCTCAGAGTCACGGTGTTTTGAAAATTAGGTTAATATATGATTGTGGGTTCTAGTAGCACCAGTGTTCTCATTCAGGAGTTCACAATCTCTGTGGGGGTCACGACTATGGAAAAGACATTAAGATCTGACAGGGTGTGCAGTGCCACATCAGAGGAAGTTTTACTTAACTGTAGCTCCCTCTCATATGGCCAGTTTGGAGAAGAGAGAAAGACTAATTTAAGATAGTCTCTCCATTTTTTCATAATGGATTTTACTTTAAATCTAGACATGTGCCATATAAGTGTCAGGTAAGATAGTCTCTTTTGAAGCCCTTGGGTGGCTCAGTTTAGGCGTCCGCCTTTGACTCAGGTCATGATCCCAGGGTCATGATCCCAGGGTCCTGGGATGGAGCTCCTCATGGGCTCCTTGCTCAGTAGATAAGTAGGTAGTCTGCTTCTCGCTCTGCCCCTCCCTACCACCACCCCTGCCCCTCTTGTGCTTTCTCTCCCTCCCAAATAAATAAATCTTTTTTTTTTTTTAAGATTTTATTTATTTATTTGACAGAGATCACAAGTAGGCAGAGAGCGGGGGTGGGGGAGCAGGCTCCCCGCTGAGCAGAAACCCTGATGAGGACCCTGAGATCATGACCTGAGCCAAAGGCAAAGGATTTAACCCACTGAGCCACCCAGGCGATCCCTAAATCTTTTTTTTTTTTAATAGATAGTTGTGTTTTGGTTTTTTTTTTTTTTGCTATGTCAAAGAATTACTTGAGAAAGGGCTTTTTTCATGAGTAAAGGTGATTGTTGATGTTGTTCTCAATTTGTCACATATACCCTGAAATTTTCCTCACAAGTAAATGAACTGAAGATCTCAAACAACCAGTAGTTCCCTACAATCCATGCTTTATGGTTTTTCATATTTCATTTTCCTCACAGCAGCCGCCTTCTGTGCAGAGAAAATGCTTACAGTCGCCCTTGCACCTGATGGTGGAGCACAGTTGGCCTGACTGACGACATTTGCTAAAGATGCCAGCTTTGGGAGGCACCCTCATGATTAGCTTGCACACCAAAGTCCTTCACCCTCTCAGGGTGTCTTGTCTTTGCTTTGAAATGTTGTTTCTTTTCTTTCCTCATGAAGAAACATAATAATCCAATTTTGAATTTGTATACGGACCATGTTTTCTTGGTTACACCAGCCTATGTTTTTAGAAAAGGGGGTTTTCTAAGTTACTTCCCATTTTGTCCCCAGTCAGTCTAAACCAATTTGTATCCAAACCATCGTTTTGTTGTTACAACATATTTGTTAGATTATTGAAAATGACATGTCATTACCTCACTGAAGTCAGGAGGAGCCTGTGGAGCTGCTCCTGGTGAGTTCGTGGGCGGGGGGTAGGGGGGTGGGGGAGGCTTCCTTCCACACAGGCCACCGGCCCAGTCTTTGGCTCCTTTAGCCTAGAACACATTTGGCCACATCAAAGGGAGAGGGCAAGGTTTTCCCTTTACACGGGCTGCACCTTCAAGAGTCATTCTGAAAACCTATTTTAAAGGAAGCTTTGAGTGACTCCTCACTTACTTTATTTGCTTTTTATTGTGCTGTGCTTCAGAAAGATGTCTCCCTTTTTGGTTGCCAAAAACTCTGTTGCTTTTCCTTCAAAAATCCACACAATTGTTTAAAAATATTTTGAAATACTTTTAAACATTCGGCCAAGTGCTGAGAGCAACACAACCAATACCTGTGACTCACTCCCTAAATATAACAACTATTTAGCATTTTGTCATACTTGCTTTAGGCCTTTTTCTTAGAGAAATCCAATATTACAAAGGGCAATAAAGCCCCTTTTGTAGGCTCCCCATGCCTCTTCCCCTTCCCTCCTCATGACTGGTATTTTAAAATGTCGCTGTAAGAGTGATGGCTTCATGCTGTTATTCCTCGGGGCTTTCTCCCATGAGAGGTGCTATGATTTAGGCCCATTTACATCTTCTTGATAATACGACTCATATTCAAAATGAGCATGCAGGTACATATCCAATGCTTTGTAGAGTGACTAATTGTAGCAGGGACCATGCCATTTTCTCTCTTTTGTTCCCAGTCCTCAGGCACCTCATGTCTGTCACAACCTTCAGTAGTTTCTTTTAATTTTGAATTTCTCTCATACTCCACAGTTTCACCAGTTTATGCTTCAGATTTCCTCCAACTCATGTTCCCGATTGAAATTATTACCTCTTAAAAAGATAGATGAAGAATGACATTAAGTTTACAAAACTGAGAATTTCTGGTAATTCTGTGCTAAGGGAAACTCAAGAGTCACTTTAGAGAACCAGCAAGGGGGCAGCCAAATGTTGAATCACCTGATTCTCTTAGAAGTGGAAACTTGCCTTAGAAGATTCCAGAGACCAGCTCAGTTCCCTGCGTCTTGCCTCCCCAGCTGGCCAGCATCCTGTCATCTCAAGGGCCAGAATGTTATGCCCACCAGGCCCTGGGCTTGGACATACCTCCTGGGTCTTTCCGGCCTGTATCAAGCTGAGGCCACAGGAGAGAGAGAGCAGCGTGAGCCCAGGAGACTTTCTGGCAATGTGTACTTTTCCCTTGGAATGACAGGCTTCCCATCCCCGTCCAGCCCATCCTGAGAGGACCTGTGTGTCCCTTTCACCACGTCCACCTTAGCCTCCTCTAGGAGTCCTGGCCTCACCTCCCCTCCCACACTTTGCCTGCCTACACTCTAGGGGAAACTGATACAGCCCAGCACAACAGCCCTGAATTTATATGGGTTTCAAATATTTTTTTTTAAGAAATATGATATACTTGGATACCTGGGTGGCTCAGTCAGTTAAGTGTCTGTCTTGGACTCGGGTCATGATCTCAGGGTCCTGGGATCGAGCCCCACATCAAGCTCCCTGTTCAGCAGGGAGACTGCTTCTCCCTCTACTGTCTCCCCCCACCCCCACCCCACTTGTGCTCATGCTCTCTCTCAAATAAATAAAAATCTTAAAAAAAAATATGATACAGTTCAGGGTTTTTTTTTTTAAATAAAATAAAAAAATTGGAAAAAAAAAGTGTCTACACATAGACAAATACGCTGTGGTGTTCTAGTTGCACTGAGGTGGCATAAGGTAGTCTTGTGCTCCCTTTCGAAAAGGTGGATCCCATTTAAGTTTAATGAAGAATCTGGAAAAAAAACAATAATTGCAGATATCCTACCTTCGAGGGGCCATCTCCTGAATCTATGATCACAAAGCTACAAAATATGCCAAGGATGTAGGAAACAGGGAAGCTAATTCAAATGGCACATGTCCCAGGTATCCAATATTAACCAAAGAAATTCCATTTCTCTAGGAAAGAAAGCACTGATTCAAGAGGCCTTTGTGCTGAGGGACAGCTGTCCCTTCACCACACAGCACGGCGTCTGGAGGCCAGCCCTTCCAGGGTCCCATTCACGAGTCATCAGGGTGAGTGTGGCCTGAGCCAGCTCCCTGTGGGACCTGGCCGGGGAAATCCCAGGAAGAGCTAATACTTGCAGAGTGCACTGCCCAAAGTGCTTTATGTGCTTTCTTTCTTCTAATCCTCAGAAGGGCCCGGTGGGCAGGTGTTATGATCCTTGAGGTCGCACAGGAGTGAGCTGGAAGGGAGGCCATGCAACCCGGAGCTGGGACCCAATGGTACTGCTGTGTTCCGTCCCACCAGGCTCTCATCCAATTACCATAAAGCCACCTCAGCAGCCAGACACTCCTAATAGCTAACTGTCTAGCAAAGGCTGCATTGTCTTTGGAGCGTTAAACACAGCCCTTTTAATTGGAATTGCTTCCTAATTCAGCTTCATATATCTTCTCTCCTCCCACACAAAGAATCCATTGTGTTGGTCTCGGGGACAAACTGGATGCTCCTTTGATACACTTTGCATGTAAATGTAAGGAACAAGACTCATTTGATTTCATTATATCCTTTATTGATGCGCCTGCAGCATTTTATTGTAGGTTTTTGTGACTAGAATTCCTAACAAAGGAGGGAGCGGGCTTCTGGGCTTGGCAGCTCCGGGGAGAGAGGATTTACCACATTGGGCTCTAAAGGGACCCTCGCTCTCTGCTGTTGTCATTTCTGAGCTTCTTAAAAAGGGCTGGGTGTTTTCAAGAGCTGCTGCTAGTCTATGACTATGAACGTGTTATCAGGCATGAGACAAATGCAAGATACCATCCTTGCCACTGTGCAGCGGGTGGGGAATTTACGGAGACTGCGAGCAAAGAGGCTGGATGACATCGGTGTCACAGGGGGAAATGAGCTCGCGCATGCCTGGACTGACAGAGCGGCTACCTAATCCTTCCTACCTGCAATGACAGGCTCCTGGGACTACAGAATGGGGTTAATTATTCCCAACATTCTTCATTGTAATTCTAAATGAGATAATGATTGGAAATAGTACGTAGTCATTGAACTGAAAGGGCCCCGAGGCATTCTCTTGTTAGAGAAACTAGCATTTTTTTCCTGTGGCATGTTTATTTCCTTCAGCGTTGTCTCTCCCCTGCACAACCATCCCCCTCCCCCTGCCCTCTGCAGGTTTTGTCAGTGTTTTTAATCCCTGGAAACTCTACAGCTCCAAACAGAAACAGCTAACAATGATTAAAAACTTGAAGCCCCCCGTACTTTAAATTGTGTTCTTGCATTTAATCCTAACAGTAGTCTTATGAAATAGGCATCATATTATTTCCATTTTACAAGGCAAGAGATGGCCTAGAGTGGCCAAGTGCTACCCCTGGGGACACAGCTGGTACCCTGAGGTTCCATGATCTGAGCCCTTGGAATTGACTGGGAAATGTAAGACACTATCTCCCAAGACCTTGAGATTTACTTTCAGGAACATCCTGACGTAGAGGTTTGTCCGTATCCCACCTAGAGGCGTTTGGGATCTATAGCCCTCCTGGTGGACATAGCTTTTAAAAGGCCCACCAGCTTTCTTTTTCCCAATGTTCCAGATCAATCTGTGTTCATATTGCTGTCTTCCCACGAGACCCATCTGGGACCCTTCTATGGGCACTGCACTTGACAAAAACAAATTGAGCGTAGTTTTTGGTAACTAAAAAGTCTTGATACATAAAAATTTATATCAATACAACAGAAGTCTTAGGTTGTCCAAGTATATACTCTACAAAAACCTAATTTGTGGGCTCCTGGGTGGCTCAGTGGGTTGAGCCTCTGCCTTCAGCTAAGGTCATAATCTCAGGGTTCTGGGATTGAGTCCCACATCAGGCTCTCTGCTGGGCGGAGAGCCTGCTTCCCCTCTCTCTCTGCCTACTTGTGAGCTCGCGCGCGCTCTCTCTCTCTCTCTCTCTGGCAAATAAATAAATAAAAATCTTAAAACAAAAACAACCCCCCCCAATTTGCTTTACTTTGGCTTACTGTACAGTTCCTTCAAATACTGAGCTCCCTGATGGATTTAAAATGAGATCCAACCAATGACAAAGTTGATTCACAGCTTTTCAAGAACTAAAGCCTCAAGAAGGCAACTGGCTTTAGGGAAACTCTTTCATATACATTCCTACATTTCCTTTAACCTGGGAGCTCCGATGTTAAACACGACTGGAGGTTTCTCAAGGTGTCCACACACGAGTGGAGCCCAATTCTCTCCTCTTCTCTTCATTCCATTTCCCACTGAGCATTCAAATGATAGCAACTCGGGGGCCAGACAGTGCTTTTCAGTGATCCCAGGATTCCCACCCTGCTCTCTTTAACTCTTAAAGAGTCTCTTCAGATTTTCTAGCTGATTGGAGAGTTGGATGAGAGAGCAGTAGCGTCCAAATACTATTATTTTTCCAAAACATGGCAAAGGAGCCAGAATTGCAGACTAAAACACGTAAAGGCTTTTGAAGATAATCAATAACCTTGAGATTGTGTTTCTGTTTTCCCTTAGCTCTGTTAAAAAATTGGGCTTAAATAGCAAAAGTAGCTATGATTATGGTTGCGCAGCAAACGATTATCAACCAAGTGGTGGCATTTATTTCAGATCTGAAAAGAAATCTATTACTGCCTTTCTCACTTCTGTTTCCCTGTCAAGCAGGCAGTCCCATGCTGGGCTTCTTAGCAGCTGAGCATTTCTAGTTAGGTTTAATTATCATCTAGCTCATGATTTCCTTGGTAGGTTGGGTTTCCTATTTGGCTCTCATTCCTAATTTTCTACTCCTCTCTATTAAGTTTAATTTGTGTTGCAAATTACCAGAAACAGGGTGACTTAAAATGGCATACATCTGTGATCTCACAGTTCCATGGGTCAGGAATCTGGGTATCGCTTAACTGCCTTCTCTGCTCAGAGTCTCAGGAAGCTAAATTAAGGAGTCATCGGGGGATATGGTCTCACCTGAGGTTGGGGGGTCCTTGTCCAAGTTCGTGTCATTGTTGGCAGGCTTCATTTTCTTGCTACCATAGAATCAACAGCATATTGTTTCTTCAAAGTCAATACCTCTGAACTGTACACTCTTCTAAAGGGCTCACCTAGTTAGGTCAGGCGTACCCAGGACCATCACCTTTTGATTAATTTAAAGCCAACTGATAGTAGACCTTAATTACATCTGAAAAAAATCTTTGTCTTTGCTATATAATATAATCATGGGAGTGATGTCTCATCACCTTTGACATATTCTATTGGGTAGAAGCAAGTTATAGGTCCATTGATGCTCAGGGGTGTGGGTCAAGGGAGGTAACCTACCGCATCTTCCTTCTGGATAAGAACTGAAACAAGGCCATTGAGCATCCCCAAGCCACTCTCTCATGCATTCAGGACAGTATAATATATATTAATGCTCAAGAAGTGTCCTGTGTGATCCATGTACGTCATCGAATCATTTCCCAAAGTCAAAGATCCCCATTTCAAGGGTTTAAGGGTTTTCCCTTCTTGGAAAACTTTTACATTAATGTCACCTTGGTTGTGGAGGTGAAAGATACATGCGGTCCTTTTGGATGTTTAATTTTTCCTTTCCAGAGAATATCAGGGAGAAAGCAAGCTGAGTCTCTTAGCAGAACTTTTCTTCAAACTCAAATGGAAAAACAAAGGTGTTTCAGGATAAGAAGATTGATATGAGTCAAAGATCCAAGGGAAATATCCTAACCTACATCTGGAATAAAGTGAGTTCATTCTGTTCCGTAGTGTTCTCAGAGGAAGATTGCTCTAATCATGTTTACAGTAAGGCTGTGTCAAGACTCTACCATTTGGGTTAAAAACATTTCTGCATAATCAGAGTAGTATTGCTTTCATTGCCTGTACTCTTCTACTTTCCTATAACACTTTCTTTTCATTGTGGGTCTGGGCCTGGAAATCTTTGTAGTAGAGAGTCACCCAAAATATGTGTGTGCACATGCGCACACACACACACACACACACACACACACATATGTAAAATTGCTGATGTAATACAGAAAACATTGGGCTTACCCTACCTTTAAAATTTATAAAAGGTTTGAAAGCCTTAATATTCTGTGGAAATCCAATGCTGTTACCAAGATTAGGATAGATTCTTGGGGTCACTTTTAGCTCTGATTTCTTATGCCTATTGAATTCTCATTCTCATTGATATCTGGCCTTTTGAAGCTCTTTCGTTATCTGTGCAACAGACCCATGGACCCCAACAGAGACATGGAACCTCTCTCTGGAGAAGAACTGGCTACATAATTGGGAGTTCCTTGGTCAAAAATAACTAAATTTCAAGATGGCAACAAAAGAGCGTTAAAGCAAGCCCAAGACCTTTCTAAGCTTGGGGCACTATACAACTCCATGGGTTACAAGCTCACAAAGGAGGCCCTGTCTGAGAATTTCCCCAAACACCACTCCTACAAGGCAATCAGAGGGACTACACATTTGCTAAAAGGCCTAGGGTAACAATAGCCAGGGGCTGGAGATGGGGACCACAGCAGCTCATAAAAGAGAACTTAAAATTAATCAGTTTCCATAAATTCCTATTCATATCTGAAATTTAGACCTCTATAATTCTTTTTTTCCCCCTCTGATATCTTCCTATACCATGGCCCATGCTCAGGGTTTGGGTTTAAGGCTCTCATCAAAGTATTTTACTGGACAAAAACTTGACCTACTCCTAAAAGAAATTTTTTCCTTCCCATGGTTGGAATTAGTAATGGTTGTATTTTAAACAGCAAATCATTCTCTCTGCTGCAAATCAATCTCTTTTTGTATAAAGTAGTATTACCTTCATTCTCAGTGTACCAATATGGAGTCCTGATGTTCAGGAGAACATAGCTGATAAAATGGTATCTAGCTTCAACATTTTATTTATTTATTTATTAAGATATTATTTATTTATTTGACAAAGAGAGGTCACAAGTAGGCAGAGGAAGGCAGAGAGAGAGGAGGAAGCAGGCTCCCTGTTGAGCAGAGAGCCCAATGCGGGGCTTGATCCCAGGACCCTGAGATCATGACCTGAGCTGAAGGCAGAGGCTTTAACCCACTGAGCCACCGAGGCGCCCCTAGCTTCAACATTCAAGATACTGTGTTTGCTGCTCTTTAAATCTGGAAAGGTTTATGTGAAGTTACAAATGAGCCCCCACTGAGCCAAGACTATCTAAGTGGGGTACATCCTGGTAGGAATCTTTCGTGGCTCCATAGAACCCAACAGTCTGGAATGTTGACATCAGATTATCCTGTGAGGCAAGGTCAGTCACCAGAAGGGTGTCATGGAAGGAGGCTGGGCTGTGTCTCTCTCTCCCTCTGGGCTATGTGGGTTGAAGGACTATGTAAAGTCCCTTTCTTCAACTCTCTGTAGAACTGAAGATCATGATTGATACCTTTATGCTCTATGTACAGTGAGAAACATCACTTTCTCTTGGGACTGCCAGAGCCATTCCTTTAATGAAGTTTTTCTCTTTGTCCACAAGGCATGAGAAACCCTTCAAAGCTTGGCAGGCATCCTTTAAAACATTCTGTCCATTGTTGGTGTTGTCAGTGTTTTGTAGTCATCCATTACCTTGTCTGAGGATCACCTAATTCAAAGCCAACTGAGCCATCGAACTATCTGCCGTCTACTTATCAGTGTGAAAATGACTTTTTAGGAAAAGAGTGAGCATATACTTCTGGACACTTTTGATTTTTTTTTTTCAAATCTGGACACTTTTTTAAAAAAAAGATTTTATTTATTTAATTTATTTATTTACACCAGCAGGAGGAGTGGCAGATAGAGGGAGAAGCAGGATCCCTGCTGAGCAAGGAGCCTGATATAGGGACTTGATACCAGGATCCTAGGATCATGACCTGAGCCAAAGGTAGACACTTAACTGACTGAGCCACGCAGGCATCCTCAGCTCTGGACATTTCAAAGAGTAACAAGGGTATAAGAACTAATTATATATTTTAAAAAGTATGTATTAATTAACCTACAAGTTAATTTTATTAGAATGGTAGGTCTGTAGTCTGTTCAAAAGCTATCTTAAAAAATGAAATTATTTCTAACCAAATAAAAATAATATATCAGTGCACAGAAAAAATTATTACTTGTATCTATTATCTGAACTTTAAAAATGGCATCATTGTGGGGCGCCTGGGTGGCTCAGTGGGTTAAGCCGCTGCCTTCGGCTCAGGTCATGATCTCAGGGTCCTGAGATCGAGTCCCGCATCGGGCTCTCTGCTCAGCAGGGAGCCTGCTTCCTCCTCTTCTCTGTCTGCCTCTCTGCCTACTTGTGATCTCTGTCTGTCAAATAAATAAATAAATCTTAAAAAAAAAAAAAAAGAAAATTAAAAATGGCATCATCGTAATAATTATTGTTGGTAAATATCAATGTGCTTCAATTAGGTTCATAATACTCTGTCTAATATTATGCCATTGGTATGTTTCTGATGAATATATTTTGTTCAATATGACCTTATAAGTAAAATTTTTACATACAGTTACAGTCATCTTAAAGATGGCATTTTAAGGTTAATAAATTTTAAAATTATTAACATCTTTAACTGGCTTTTGTCAGAGAAAATCCTCCCTATACGAATGCTGAGGCACTTGTTAAGCTCAGAGTAAATTTTGCTAAATGAAATATATTTTTGATTTAATTTTTTGAATTTTCTCAAATGAAATATTCCATTTTCTAATTGACTATTTCAGCTTAAATATTTTCATAAGGACTATCCTTTTTGCTCTAGAGTAACTATTTCAACAAATAATTTTACAAGCAAAAGCCCTTTGAGTTAAGTTTTCTCTATTTATGACTCTTTTGAAATGTTTAGCCAAGTTTAGATGTTCCAAAACTGTAGATCTTCTCAAATTTCTTTCCTTTCTGGTACAGAATATAAATGTATCTTGTTAAAAACAGGAATTTTATCGAAAGATACTTCATAGAAAATGAGATATTCTACAGCACAATTACAGAATTTCAAATCATATCTGAGAATCATTTCAACTCTCTAAGTTGTTCACTTTCTCTCTTATATAACAAAACATTTCAATATCATTTCATATGTGAGCCTTGTTTTCTATAAATATGATTTCATCAAGCTTCGGAAGCTGAAATATTTGACATTCCATTTAATAAGTACTTTGATTAAATATTTCCAACTAATTTTGAATAAAATGCAGCCCAAATTTAGAAAACTTGGTTAAAAAAATGTTCAGTGTCATTGATGGTCACAGAGGTTGATATAGACAATAGTTCTTCAAAGGCTTAAGCATTTCCCAAACCTTATAAATATCAGACAGAAAAGAAAAAACAAACAAACATGCAGTGGCATGCTAGCATAATTTAGAATGTTCAACATCCACTAGAATGTTCAGCAAAACTATGGATATGTACTTACATGTGTTCTATTTTGTAAATTACAACTTCTTCAATTGGTAGAATCCAATTTGGTAGAATTGATAGAATCAATTTGTTTGGATACGACTATAAATTATATGAACACTACACTAATTCTTAATACATGTCCTCTCCATTACTGGAGAATGCTGTTTTTTTACCATGACGCTCTGCTCTATCAAAACTTGTACAGTTGACCCTTGGATAACACTGGCTTGAACTATGTGGGTCCACTTACATACAGATTTTTTACAGTTCATTACTATGAATGTATTTTCTCTTCCTTATGACATTTTGAATAACATTTTCTTTTCTCTAGCTTACTTTATTGTCAGAATACCATATATAGTACATATAACAGAAAAATATGTATTAATTGACTATGTTATCAATAAGGTTTCTTCTGGTCAACAGTAGACAATTTGTGGTTAAGTTTTGAGGAGAGTCACAGTTATGCACAGGGGCACCAGTGGCTCAGCCAGTCAAGCCTCCAATTCTTGATTTTGGTTGAGGTCATGATCTCAGGATCCTGAGATTGAGCCTTGCCTAGTGCTCTGTGCTCAGTGGGGAGTCTGCTGAAGATTCTCTCTCCTTCTCCTTCTGTTCCTCCTCCAGCTCACACTCACTCTCTCTCTCAAATAAATAAATCTTTAAAAAAAAAAAAGTTACACACAGATTTTTGACTCTGGAGAGTATCAGTGTCTCCACCCCTGCATGGTACAAGGGTCCGTTGTATTATTATCACCACAAAAATAATTTAAATTAAATTTATTTATTTACTTTTTAAAATCGTTTATTTATTTATTTATTTATTTTGGGGCGGGAGCAGAGAAAATCCCAAACAGGCTTCGTCCTCTGTTCACTGAGCATGGAGCTCAACACAAGCTGATCCTATGACCCTGAGATCATGGCTTGAGCTGAAACAAATAGTTAGATGTTCAACAAAATGTGCCACCCAAGTACCCCTAAAATTTTGATTTTAGTTTCAAACTCTTAAATGGAATTTTCAATAGCATTCACAGTAATATCAGGTGTAGAAAAATTAACATCTAAAAGCTTTATTCTGATTCCAGGAATTGGATGAAAAACATTGAACCGATACTACAATTGGAAGATTTCTGGGGTGCCTGGATGATTCAGTTGGTGAAGCATCTGCCTTTAGCTCAGGTCGTGATCTCAGGGTTCTGGGATCGAGTCCCATGTTGGGGGGTCCCTGCTCAGTGGGGAGCCTGCTTCTCCCTCTCCCTCTACCTGCTGCTCCCCTTGCTTGTGCCCTCTCTCTCTCTTTCTCAAAAAACAAATAAAATCTTAAAAAAACAAAACAAAACAAAACTGGTAGCATTTAACTGATTCTGTTAATAGGGACAACACATAATCTCTTGTTTTACTCTTTCTATGTACACAAGAAAACTTGGAATAGATAATATATTGAAATGTGCTTAGAAGAATAGTCATTTGATTAAAACAGAAAGTCGTGCTTCACAGAGTGTTATGTAAATGCATCTCCTGAAGCTTTAGTGGTAAACTTTTCTTTCAGCATGTTCATCTTAAAATAACTATTAATCATTGATACTAATGCTTCTTTAGCAGATTTAGTCTTCTGGCTGGCATAGGATCCCCAGGAAGAATGATAAATGTCAACAACTTTTTGTCTGAGAAACATGTTCATCATCAACTTCCTCAGATGTTTAGTACTGAATTTTCTATTAAATATAAACTTATTGAGTTCATTGCTTACAAAAGGATTTATTGCAATATAAACACATATTATCAAAGTAAAAAGTTGCAGACTTAAAAATAAATGGTAAAAGCACCATGTAAAAACTTGATTTCTAGACTCTTCACATATGGTTAAAGTAGGGTGTCCGTCTGTTGCACGTTTCTCATTGATTGCAGCATCTCTCTGACTTTGACATTGGCCATAGCTCAGCTGGCTAGTCTACCAAGAGGCAGGCAGGGCAACGACTTCAAAAACTTCTCCTGCCATCCCTGAGATCTGAAAGAGTAGGTAGACCTTGGTTACTCTTGTCTCAGTTCTCTGTCATATCAAAGAATGCTCGGCATACGACCTTAAAAGAGAGATGTAATGTATTATGTGGAAAGAGTCAGGAGAAGAGAGAGTCACGGGCATCTTTGAGATATCATCAGGGGTTTCAGTGAGAGCAGTGTTCCCTGCGCATGTGTCTTACATACTGTGAGGTGTGGCCTGACAGAGGCTGGAAATATGAAGTGTGGGGACCTCCGAAATCTACCCTGGCTTATTAGTATTATTTTTTAAGATGTTCTTTATTTATTTGTTAGAGAGATAAAGAGAGACAGAGAGAGCACACGCAGAGGGAGTGACAGGCAGAGGAAGAAGCAGACTTTCTGCTGAGCAGGGAGCCCTATGGAGAACTTGATCCCAGGACCCTGGGATCGTGACCCAAGCCGAAGGCAGACACTTAATGGACTGAGCCACCCACGTTCTGCTACCCACCCTACACAGCTTATTTTAATGAAGCTAGTTACATTTCATTAAAAAATAGAAAGTCTAGGGAGAAAATTGCTAAACCACGTGTTGATACTAAACAACAAACACAAATTAGGACTGCCCCAAGCAAAGCCGGACGTAGAGATATCCTACTGATAAAGAACCAAAATTCTGCTTGCTGATATTTTAGGATCCACGTAAAAACCCCCAAACCCTGGACCCTTTTCGAAATATCTTCACTTAGTGTTTTTACAATGTGACATGTGGGTGAATTAACTGCCAATGCCAGACAGAGCTCTTCTACTATTTTTTTTCAGGTAAGAAAAGCTAAAGAAATATTTAATGATGTAGAATCTGATATAAACATAGATAAAACTTTGCATATTAGAAGTAGAGATTTTAAAAAGTAGTGATTACTAGTTTTTGTTTTTTAAAGTAAGGAAATTAAATTTCATTGTGTTTCTCTCTGTGCTTTCTGAGACACTGTTACTGTTAGAAATACCTTTTACTTACAATAGCTAAAATAAAATGGTGCCAATACCAAATGCTAGTGAGGATCTGGAGAAATTGGATTTCTAATACAACCATTCTGGAAAATAGTTTGGTTATTTCTTATCAAACTAAAAATGCATTTACTGTACAAACCAGCCATTGCACTCAGGCATTTATTCCAGAAAAATAAAAACTTACAGTCAAACAAAAATATGTACACAAATGTTCATAGAAGCTTTATTTGTAATAGCTTTAGTTAGAAACAACCCCACTGTCCTTCAATGGTTAAATGAAGTGTGGTACATCCATAACATAGGATACTACCCCAAAAGAGAAAGGAGTGAACTATTGATACATGCAAGAAGTAGGAAGGATCTCAAGGGCATTATGTGCAGCTTAAAAAGCCAGGATCCAAAGGTTGTACACTGCATGATTCTACTTCTGTAATATTCTTGAAAGGACAAAAGTATGGGTATGTAGAAAAAATTGATGTTATCCAGGAAATAGAGGCAGCATTAATGCAACTATGAAGTAGAATGAGGGAGTTCCTTGATGGCTGTATTAATCTACATGTGGTTAGATTGCATAGAACCATATGTACACACACACACACACGCATACATTTTCCTGGTATTGATAGTACACCACAGCTATGTAAGATGATGACTGGAGGAACTGCGTGAAAGGTACTATTTCTGCAACTTTCTGTGAATTTATAATTATTTTCAAATTAAAGTTAAACAAACAAAAATGTATTGGCTCTTTATAGTACATTTGGTATTATGATATCTGTTTATCTGGAGAGAACAAGTAATGATCAAATGATTTCAAATTCCAGTTATCTATTTTCTTTCCTTCTTCCTATTTGTATTTTCTATTTGTTTTGTAGTGAGGTTGTATTACTAACATAATAAAAATATTGAGGAGCCAAGCAGAAATACGTCATGGACTGAACTTCCCAGTGCCAGGCATAAGGCATGAATGACCTCAGTACATACTCAGTGATTATTTACTGAATGAAAGAATGAATGTTCAAAAGGTGCTAGACAGAATTCAGAGTGGTTGGAAAGAGATTCAGAGAGAGGCTAGAAAGCCAACAAGTAACAATAGATGGCTTCCTCTTAAATCCAGGGGCATGTAATTGGAATTTGCAGAGAAAGGACTCATCATCTCCAAATAGGCAAGAAACCTAGATCAGAACTATTTAGTTCAGGCTTCAATGCCCGATAAAACCTCACTAAGTTCAGAGAATAAACTTGGACCACTAATACACCTGCTTTCCAGTCAGGTAGGAAGAGAGTTTTAGATTATAAAATATCAAGAAATCTGAAGTCTCATCTGACACAGGTGCCATGACTTGGAAGGACCAAGTCCCTCGTCTAAAGAAGAAAGATTGCATGTCTCTCAGAGTAGAGCTGTGAAAGTTTCAAAAGTGATTTGAACATTTCTTTGAGCAAATCATTATCTTAATCCTATAGGTCAAATTTAGCCAATGACAAGAGAAGAATGGAGATTGGGTTCTTTACTGGGCTTAAGTTGCATAAGATTTTCCCACAGGAGTTGCATTAACCCTGTGTTCACTAACACTTGCCCTACCACCAATAATGATTTGGGACTCACCTTGGTGTCTTCATGGACACCCAGATAAAAAGCTTGTCTTGTATACCATCTGAGGTGTGAGCTTCTCCATTATTCATGTGTCAACCGCACAGGCACATTTCAATGCCTGCTTTCCCTCTGACATTAATTGTTATTATGTAAACAATCTAATCTGAGTGTAATTTCAACTGAACTGAAATAATGAATCTTGAATGTGCTGTTCCACCAACTTGCTTCTTTCGGTAACAGTGAACATCCCAGTCTGTGGTGCCGTGGAGTGTGCGGGTTTTCAAGGTTTTCAGAGGGGGTAAGGAGTGCTTTATTTGAAGGAGAACATACATTTTCAGGTCAGTACCCCTTTTCTTCATGAATGTTGAGTGAAAATTGTCATAGGGCATCTAATCGGTGGTCATGGAGAAGCAGATACTGTAAGTCACGAGCAGAATTTCAGACTTTTAGAATGATTTTTTGGTGGCTCTTGGGGACATTTTTCTGGTTGAGCAATTATTTCATGGGAGCATGACTTTGGAAGCCAACCTAGTTTTACCAAATAAGCCACGTAATTTCATGTCTAGTGTGTGGTCAGTATCTTTCATGGTCAGCCCCCGGCCGACTCACCTACTTGGATTTTTGAGGTCCTACCCTTGCATCTTATAATTCAGGGAAACTGAGGCCACAGGTAGAGCGGCAACAGAGCTGGTCACTCCTCACCACAGTGCCCTTTCTCCTAAGCCATGCTTTTCATCGAGGCACCACCTTTAGAGGTTGCCGGACACCAGAGGATCAGAGGCCAATTGTTAGGAGTGAGGAGAGGAGGACAGTTAGAAGTGATATTACTTCATGGCCTCCAAAGCTGTGAGGAATGATGGTAGCGAAATGCATTCATCTAATCCATTCGACAATTATTTATCGAGCACTTTGTATTGAAAGACCCGCGGATCCCCTTACCCAAGAATCCAACACTGCCACTGGATGCAATCAGCAAGAGGTTCTTTATTGTTACGCAGGCGCCTGCGGGTGGTCAGCAGCTCCTGCTAGCTGAGCACACCCGGCTGGGGTGGTGCCGGGTTTTTATAGACAGGTACAAACAAGTTTTGGGTGGGGCGCAACTGATTGGTTGACAGTTAGAACTTTTGAAAAAGGCCTTAGTGGAGTTTGCTGATTGGCTTTGGGGACCCGCACGCGCAAAGAGAGAGGCGGGAAGGGGGAACAAGCTGATTGGTTCTGAGGGCCCCCACGCGGGAGGAGAGAGGCGGGAAAGGGGAACAAGAAGGGGGAAGGTAGGAATGCCATCATGGCGTCCCTATTATTTCTATAAGCCAAGCAGTTACAGAAGGGCAAAAGAGCAATTAATAAGCAATTAATAACCTAATTTACGCCTAAAAGCCAGCGGTTCACAGAAAAGCAAACAAGCGGTTAGTTATCCTACCTATCTTCTAGGGGAGGGGTCTTTCAGTATGTGCCAGGACTGTTTCAGGTGTTTGGGATACAGAAATGAGCAAAGCAGCAAAACCCTTGCCCTTAGGGAGGCCATATTCTAGTTGTAGTAAAAGGGAACACTAGTACCTATTATGTTATGTCCTAGTGCTGCTGTCAATGCCGTACGTGGGGTGTCTATCCCCAAACATCCTCTGGCTTCTCAGTCCCCACACCATTACACTCTGCACCAAGGTTTGAGAAAAAACTGGAGTAGAAAAATGCAAAACTGGAGAACAAAGCTGTCTAGGTCAGTCCTGGAGGGTAAGAAGGCCTGCGGCATTGATTCTCGCAGAATAACGCAGTACCTGCTGTCTATATCCCAAGAGCATTTGTTTTGGGGGCACTCTCCTATCCCTTGAGAGTAGTTGATGCAGTGGTGTCTTCTGAGACAGACAGGAGTCAGTCTTGCCGGGGGGCGGGGCAGGGGGCGGGGTTTGAAAGCATATTGAAAACAAGGGGATGCTTTCCTTCCTCTCACAATTCCTTTTTCTCCCTCTTGCCTCGCTAGTCTCTGGCACTGCACTGTGAAGCCACAGACAATGCCAGAAAGAGGCCTCACAGCTCTCAGGCTGCTGGTGTGTATGTCCTTTTGAGCATCCACTGAGGCCAAGGTCTCATGGATTTCCAGTGGCTACTATGGCAGTCCTGGGGAAATGGCCTACTAGTGGTGCTGTCATTTCATTGTCTTATAAAATGTAGACTAAATGCTACTCCCCTTTTTTAAAAAAAAAAAAAAAAAAAAAAGCCTGTTCAAATGCCAGATTCAGAATAGGCCTCCAGGGCAGTGCCTCTCGTGTTTGTTTCGGAGAGTCCTTGAGTGGAGAAGTTTAGGAAGTCCTGTCACCAAGCCTTCCTGGGGAGCGCAACCAAGCCCGTTCCCAGTCTCAGCCATCAGCGGGAAGTGGGGCGATCTCCTGCCAGCCTGAGGGCAGCTGTTCCCCCTTTGAATTGTTAATTCCTCCCCAAAGGCTGATCCTAACTTTGTTAGCAGGTCTGACAACTGTCTGGCTGCTTGCAGAGAGCAGGGAGTACCAGTCAGGTGCCAGCACTGATCTAGGCTTGTGAGGCCCAGAGGGGAGAAGAATCCTTGTGCTAAACTCAAAGGGCCCCACAGCTGAGCGGGGAGATGGCCAGGCAAACGCGTAATTACACCGTGGTGTGATATCATGTTGTAATTGTCAAAGAAAGGGTGTAGAGGGAGAGAGCAGAAGGAGGCCTTATCTGCTTGGGAGAAGGAGGAGGAAAGGCTCTTTGGGGCGGGGGTGGGGGACAACCTAGAGCTGAAATCTGGAAGGAAAGAAAAAGCTCCCAGGGATGTATGGATCAAGTGGGAAGAAATCATTACGGAAAATGTGTGGCATTGGGCCATATTTAAGGCACTGGGCCGACCTCCGGAAAGAGAGAGGCACCTGTGTTCTCTTCCTACTTGTCCACCATCAGGGCAATCAAAAGTCTCCAGTTTGGAATTTGATCATTGCTTCCTTTGGCTTCTTCCCCCAAACCTCCTTGAGAACAGGTGCTTTCTCAAATTTCCCGTTCCCTCCTTTCCTATCCCACCTCACCCTAGGGATAAATACAGTGCCTTTACCCATCCGCATTAAATACTGGGAACTGAACAATGGAACTGAATCATGAATTGATAATGAAAGACGAAACTGGGAAATAAAAGTTGGAGAGTGGCCAGGCCAGCCCGTGGAGAGCTTTCAATACTTGGCTGTGGAAACAGGGATTAGTTGGTGGCAGAGTGAGAATCCGCTGGGGACTAGGCTTTCGGAGACCGGTCAGAGCTGGCGGGAAGGGTAAAGCATGGGGCTGGAATTAGTGAAATAGCACACCTCTCAGGGAAGCGAGAACCAGAAAGGAGAAGAAGCCAGAGCTGCAGATAGAATCCCGAGGGCACCACAGTCAGAGGGCAGACCCAGAAAAACTCATCTTTCAGAGACCTACCTAAAGCTGCGGTTTCCACATCCATACGTGGGTGTTAGGAGCACTGCCCCATCTCTGGCCGCTGGGAGGATTCAGTGAAATACAGCAAGAAAAGTGCTTAGCGCAGTGCCTTGATAAATACTACTCTTTGTTATTATTATAAAGGAATTCTTTTTTTTGCATTGGGGTAAGGTCAACTGATGTACAAATGCTAATTATTAACATATGCATCAATGATTTGTTGCCCAGTAACTATGATATTCGAAGGGACAAACTCATTTCAGTGTTTGCCTTTTAATTAAAATGGGTATTTCAGCATTCTAAAATTCATTTTTGAAGGAGCCCCCTACTGAGCTACAGCATCTCAGGCACAGCAGGGGTATACTACCATTTTTAAAAAGCCAGCTAAGAATTAATGTCATAATTTTATATTTATCCTGCTAATTATAGAAGACAAACCCGTTTGTCCGCGACTAAGCAAACAAACAAAGAAGTCTTAGCATCAAGGGGCAAGTTACTTGCAAATTTGCATATTAATTACTGTTTACTGCCTTTGCCCCCGTGGCTGATTACTTCTAACAAAGTGCCCGGTGTGTATAGTACTTGGATTGTCTGAGAGAGACAACCTGAAATGCAGCTCACCAGCTTAGGACTGGGCATCGAGAAGGCCACAGGGCTTACTTCCTAATGGTGAAAGGACCAGAAGGAAGCAGTTCCTGTCCCTGGCTCAAGAGATCTTTCTGTGAGTACCCACAAAGAGTTCCGAGGTACATTTTAATAAAGACCTACAGAAAACAAAGATGGTCCTACAGATTCTCCCTCAAATAAGACCATCTTTGCTTTAGCGTCTCTTGGAGCAATGTCATTCTTGGTATGTGCTTTGAAATATGAAAGATGATATACATTGTCTTTTGTGCTTTGGAAGGGGTACTTGCACATTGGAACGAAATTGTGGTCACAGCGCCCTGGAACAGAAAATTTCCCAAGCTCAGGAATCTACTTTGTTTCCTCAGTGCTGACACCAGCTGCCCGGAGGATGGGGTGCTCTGGGAGGAACCACCCATTAACACCCAGTCCTGTCTCCCCCTGAAGGTGTTGGTTAGATGGGGAAACTCTTGCGTCTAGCTTGGGAACCGAAGTCTAGTGTATACTGGAGAGTTTTCAGTTGGTTGGCATTGGAGACAAAAATCACATTAGTGGTTTAAAGACACAACGTCTGAAAGAAATTCTTCGTGCTCAACAATTCTGAGAAAGCAAGAGCAGCCTCCTCTGGAGACAAAGTCCTGTCTGACAAAACCTTTGACGGAGGCAGGAGAAAAATCAATGGGAAAAAACTTAGTCTTGACATGAGCAAAATACATTATGCATGATAATCTTCAGAATTTGAAAGCCACTTAAAGGCAATCATCTGAAAAAGCAGTGACTGGTTTACAAGGTGACTTCAGCTTCCTGCAGTGGTGCAAAAACCATTTAGGAAGTACAGGAGTATAAAAACAGAACGACCCCTCTCTGTTTTTAATCTCTAGAAATAAGAAAATGAATACTTTCACATATTGTGTCAATAGCTGCTCCTTGGGGAATTTCACCATAATACAATCACAATAATAATAGTAATAATAATAATAGCTGACCATGATCAAGTGCTTGCTTTGTCCCAGGTATTTAATATGCACGATCTTATTTAATCCTTTCAGTGAGGAAGGGTATATTTTTTATCCCCATGAAAACAGCTGAGACTGAAGCTCACAGAGATTAGGGAATTTGCCCCAAATCACAAAAGGAGAATGTGGCAAGGCTGGAATTTGAACCCAGCCTGTCTGACTTTATGGGCCACTGTACCATGCTGCTTCTCATCGTATGCATGTGGATACTGGCGTTTATTTTCTTGATGCCCTAAGAGTTATTGTAAAGTTGAAATTCTATTCCAGCTCTCTGAGCTCCTTAAACATATTGTCTTTATGTTCCTCTATGCTATTCCTCTATTCAAAACTGAGTGCTGGGATTGACAATATCCTAATATCTTAGAGCAGAGGTCTGCGAACTCTGGCCTATGGGCCAAATCTGCCCGCCCCCTGTTTTTTTTTTTTTTTTTTTTTTTTGAGAGAGAGAGAGAGAGAGAGAGAGAGAAGATCACAAGTAGCAGGGAGACAGGCAGAGAAAGAAGGGGGAAGCAGGCTCCCTGCTGAGCAGAGACCCTGATGCGGAGCTCGATCCCAGGACCCTGAGACCATGATCTGAGCCAAAGGCAGAGGCTTAACCCACTGAGCCACCCAGGTGCTCCTGCTCCCTGTTCTTATAAATATTGGAACACAGGCAGGCTTACCTGTTAATGTGTTTTCTGTGGCTGCTTTTGTTGCTGCAACTACAAAACTGAGTACTTACAGATACTGCAAGGTCCACAAGCCCAAAACATTTACTATTTGGCCATTTACAGAAAAAGCTTGTTGCCTCCTGACTTACAGAAAACATTTCCTTTCTTTTTCCTAATTAACATGTGACCAGGTTTTCAGGAGCAGCAGCTTTGAGCATGAGAGTTGGTGTGGTGAGTAGTTGTGTTTATTTTATTTTATTTATCATTTTTTAAAAAGATTTTATTTATGTATTTGGCAGAGAGAAAGAGAACACAAGCAGGGGGAGCAGCAGGCAGAGGGAGAAGCAGACTCCCCACTAAGCAGGAAGCCCTGATGTGGGGCTCGATCCCAGTACCCTGGGATCATGACCTGAGTCAAGGGCTAGATGCTTGCTTCACTGAGCCACCCAAGTGCCCCTCACTGCTTATTTTAAATCTGAGAGGTTGTCTGGGGCTAAAGTGGCCAGGTAGGCTTGAGGACAAAGGCCGTGGGTGGCTCATTATTGGTTATCCTTACTGGTCTTTGGTGCTTTCTCCTTAATTGTTCCCAGAACCCCAAGAAAAAACTACTTCCCACAGTATCCCCAGAGATAGAGTGGACACACGGCAGATTATTGTTTAATTAATAGTTAGAAATATCTTGCAATTGGTCTATGAATTCTGTCTCCAGCCAGTCTCCCCTCTCACCAGATTGCATTCCCTAAAACACCATTTTCATCTTGCCATTTTCCTGACGTACATGTCTTCTAACAGCTTGCTCTTCTTGCCTTCCACGATGGAGTTCAAATTCATTAGCCTGGTAGTTACGATCTCTCCCCTGCTCCTTTCCTCCACCCCTAACTTACCATAACTCATTTGCCATGCGACACTTTCTGTTTTTTCAAGATTTAACTCCGGACCATTTGACCACGCAGGGAGGTCAGGTTTGCTGGGTGGGCCAGATCACAGCCAGCCGGCCTAGGAAGGGGATTGACATGATCAAAACGATGTTTATGATATGCAAACGAACCTGTAGGGGGGAGAGACTAGAGGCCAGGAGGCCAATTAGGAGTCTATTTGAGGTGATAATTGTGTAGACCAGGGCTAGGAGAATAGAGAGGAAGGGACAAACTGGAGAGATATTTGAAAGAAGACATTTTCAGGAATTTGATAATTTAGTAATCTGAGAGATGAAGGGGGAAGGAAGAATAAGTTGAAAGAACAAGTCTTAGGACTAGTAGATTGTGTTGTCATTGACCAAAATGGATACTCTGGGAAGAGAGATAGGTGGGGGTGGGGGGACGAGAGAAAGTGAAGAGCATCTGGACGTAAGATTGGGATAATCCTTATGACAACGGAGGGGTCTATATGGAATAGGACATGTGGCATTAGTGTCAATTTTGGGATCAGGACTAGAGATTTTGATATAAAAAAGGGATGACAAACTTACTCATTCATTCACTCAACAATGTTTATTTGAGCAAGCACAGTGGGCCCGGTACAGTTTTAGGTCCTTAGGGTATATCAGTCAACAAAACAAAGATCCCTGCTTTTGTGGGGCATGCATTCTAGCAAGAGAGACAGGCAAGAAACAATGAGCATAATAAATAAGTAAATTATACAGTGTAATAAGGTGTTAAACGCTATAGAGAAAGGACAAAAGTGAGGCAGGGGAGGGGGCTGGAGTCTATGGGGCAGGGTGAGGGCTGTTGCAATTTTAAAGCTGATCCCAGACAACACCTAGAGCTTTTCTCTATGACCAGTGGTTTGTCATTCATATTCTGACCCAGGTGAAAGAAGAAGAAATCATAAGGCATCAACTCCTGTGTGATATTTTAATAAAGATTCTTCTGTATATCACATCTGGAAGCAATTTGGAAAAAAAGGGAAACCTTGCGTGGTTCCCATTTCCCGAAGGAGTAGCGCGGCAATGAAATTCAGATGAGTTGAAGCTGATAATTTTCAGCAATTTAAATGTCGTTGTCTTTCCTAGAAGGAAAAGCTTTGTTTATAAACAGCTAGGTCACTAGGAAAGGTAGTCTCATCATTCACAATCTTCTGATAGGCTCCCAGGCCGATCACGGAGGGTAGAAGGGGTCCACAGAGGACTGAAACATCCTCACCTAGCTTGGGGTTTTGTTCTTTGTCATAATGTGGGGGAAAGGTAAAAAGCGAATTTTATTCTTTCTCGGAAGACAAATTTTATGGGATGACACATTTTTTGTAAAGACCAAGGATTTGAGCAATTATCCTGTGATGCATAGGGAATATAGACTGTATGTCTCTGTGTTCTTCCCCTATTGCGTTATTAATGATCAAAGTCTGCCCTTGGGGCATGTGATCTCGGTTTGCTGTATTTCTTCAACAGGATCTGGTGTGCTGAGAAGCCTCTTTAGTTTCCCCGGCCTTCCATTGCCAAGCTGCTTATTTAGGATTCTCAGAGGAGGGGAGATATTTAAAAAGGAAGGAAGGAAAAGGAGTAGGATAACACAATTTGGACAATGTCAGAAGACACACTTGGTGCAGATAATGAGAGTGGTCGGTGTTAGAGTTTGAAAACGGGCTCAGCTCTACTAAAAATGGAGAAACTTAATTCTTCAGTGTGAAAATGGGCTAAAAGGGAAAGGAAAAGGTGTACCTGTAAACTCTGGCCTTTTTTTTCTGTTGTTGTTTTTAAGCCCATGAATCCCCCAGGTGCACGGTGCAGCTTGATGGATAAAGGGACCCCCCCCCCTTGTGGGGGGAGCCAGGTTTCCCTCCATTTGTGCTGAGCAGGCAGGGGCGGCCCCAGCGGCTGGCACTTGGCAAGGTAAGATCCTGGCTTCCTGGAAAGACCTTGGGAAGAGCCCAGAGTGAGTCAGAGTATATTTGGGTCTGCCAGGTACATGTCCAGTAGAACAGAAGGATTTGGGGTTTGAAGTGGTGGTGATGGTGTGTGTGTGTGTGTGTGTTTTAAGCTTTTTAATTCTAGTTATCATAGTGTTCTGTTTGTTCCAGGTTGAACAGGGTTGGATGTAAATCTTTCTGTGCTCAAAGAAGCGGGCTCACAATGCACCCATCTTTGGAAAGAAACCACTCTCTGTTCGAAGAACCCTCACCAAAGCATCTCCTTCGTGGACGTGGCCTGTGTTTAGTATCTGGCTAGTGATTTCTACCTCTTGTGCCTATTTAATTCAGCAACGTTTAGTAAACTTCTAGTAGGTGCTTTGGACCCCGTGAGGTGCTCCACATGACCCCGAAGGAGTAAATCTGAGTAAATGACAAGACAAAATGAAACCGTTTTTTCAAGAATTTTCACAGGAATTCCATTACAGGAAGCAATGAGCAAGTATGAATCCCTAGGTAGTGATAACCCCTTCCATTCCTCATCCTCACATCACCTACCAACACAGAGGTGTGCTCAGGTGGAAGTGAGTGCCCTCTAGATAAAATACCCAGCTCTTCAGGCACTGCCAGCTGGCCCAGCTGGGCTGGGTTACCCAGTGCTGCCTCATTGATGAAATGCTGATTGAGCTGCTTTGTGTTCCAGAATGGACTCATGGGTCATTCTCTGTTTCTTGTCAACTTCAAACAGGCTGGGCAGTCTGAGTTTGTTTTAACTCTAGGGACCTCAAATGCCTTTTGTCTTTATCAGACTTTATTCTTATCTTTTCAGAAATGGAACTGTTTCTCTTTTTCCTGTTTCCTCATTTTTTCCTAAAAGGCACAAACTTCCAGAAGATGCTTCTGGAAGTGGAGCAGACAGGAAAAGCACCCAGTTTTGGTCTGCTTCTAAGTACCTATTTATAGAATTTTCCACAGTCGGTCCTTTTCGTGTGTCAAAGACAGGGGATTCCATCTCAATCCACCTTGAAAGGCAATTGAATTAAACAAGCATTTGGTTGGTGAGTACCTGCTTTGTGTCCAGCTTTGTTCTGAGGGAGTTAGAGATGAAGTAGGATTAGGCCCTGCCCTTGAGGAGTTTAAAATCTAATTGAACAGGAGAGGCAACACTAATTAAGCCAAGAATGTACTTCTGAGTTTTTGAAGTCACATTCTTGGCTTCAGTGTTTCTGTGTCTCATGGCCAAAAAGGTCCATTAGTTTTAATCTATGCAACAGTAGATTTAGTTGTTCATGAAAAACCTCTCTCCAGCCCCAACAAAGGGAAGGCAATCTAGACTTTGGGAATGCTTTAACTAATTTTCAAGTTAATTTGGTTTACCTACTTCTTTTCCTAATAGTACTTTGGTCAAGACTCTATGACTTTGAACAAACAGTAAGCACTTACCCAGTCCTGCTGTTTTTTTTTTTCTGGCGAGGTAAAACCACATCAGGCATGAGTTCAGCACTCAAGGAGCTCACTGCCAAGCTTCGTGGGTGAGACAGGACACGAGGGAGAAAGTCACTGGTGTCCAGGAGCAATCAGCACCACAAAACCAGTAACTGGGGTTTTATCCCGAGAGGCTGGGAGAATCACTTTATTGCTTTTTCTTCAGGGTGACTTCATCTCCCCGCATCATGATGTACTGCAAATATTGTGGGAAATGGAGGCACCTGAGTGGCTCAGTCATTAAGCGTCTGCCTTTGGCTCAGGTCATGATCCCAGGGTCCTGGGATGGAGCCCCACATTGGGCTCCCGGCTCAGCCAGAAGCCTGCTTCTCCCTCTCCCACTCCCCCGCTTGTGTTCCCTCTCTTGCTATCTCTCTGTCAAATAAATAAATAGAATCTTAAAAAAAAAAAAAAAGAATAAGAGTATTCTTATTTAAAAAAAGATTTTGGGAAATTTCTGTGCCCTTTGGATGAAAAAGGTGTATTATATAAGGCCCATAACTTTTTAGATAAGTTCAGGGAAAAAAGAGATGATGATGATGATGATGATGATAATAATATCTAGCATTTATTGAGTGCTTATTACATACTTGGCACTAAATTAATGATAGGGATACAGCTCTGCTTTGTAACACCATTTCATATGTTAGCCCCAAATTATAAAAATTATTTCAAAATGGGGGGGCTGCTTAGAATCTGTTCATAATTGTTAACCTGGGTGGTGGTTTCATGGAAATTAATTTTCTCTCCACTTTTGTGTTTTGAAATTTTCAATAATCAGAGGCTATGCAAATAAAAGGAAGGAGCTGAATAAACTTCACCAACCTAAAGAGCGCCTCAGATAAGAGAGGAAGTCAAAGAAAGAAGAAGTCCGCATTTCTGTAGTATTTACTATGTGGCAGATCTTTCACATTCACTCTCTGGGAATTAACTGCAAGCCCATTTTACAAATGAGACTCAGAGATATCACAGGACGTTTTTTTAAGGCGTTGAACCGTTGGCCAGAGCTTCATGCTCTTTCCAATCCGCCACTTTGCTCTCCTGGTCCATATGGTTTCTAAGGGCAGATCCCTGTGTTTTATCCTGACAGCCCGTACTGCCCAGGGACGAAAGAAACCACAGTGCTACTCTTCAAAAGTCTCTCAGACCTACTTATAGTCTGAAACCAAGAGTGTTCTGAAACAGCAGGACGCAGACGGGGTAGGAAAAACTTCAAAACACCATAGTGAAAACTGTAAAGCAATGGTTAATGCTAACTTATATCTTACTGGGAGGTCTTTCAACTCCCGTTCTTTGTGGGTGTGTGGGGGTGCTCATGCATGTGGGACAGTGGGGGTAACCAACATTTATTTCTAGACGTTTCACAAGCTCTCTCTACAGTGAAGTGTAAGCCCTCTTTTACAGATGAGAAAAATGAGGCTGAGAGAGGTCAAAGTTGGCAAAAGCCGTGTCTGCTGGACTCTATCCAGGAGCGGAGCATGGTGTAGCTGGAGTTCAAATCCAGTAACCCCTGTCCCCGGGCCCCTGTGTAGATCCTCACCACGTCAGTAAGTGCTGTGTTACAATCAGAATCTTTCTCCTGTGGAGGCAGCTTCTATTAAAGGCAAGAGAAGATCAACCATATTCCTCCATAAGGCCAGGGAGGGGGAAGAGTTGAGTGTAACAAAATGTCAGTTTCTTTGTCATTAGGCACAACTTCCTGGACTCTGAATTCAGTCTGCGTGAACCAGGCTGAACAGAAGCGAATTGTTCCATCTGTTGTCAAAACCATCCTCCCTGACTTCAAAGAACACTGGCTCTGGAGGGTGAGACCCCTGAGGTGCAGAGCAGGATGGAAATGGAGCCCCTCGCCCTCCTATCAACCCCAACAGTCTCTGGGGGCTGGAGCCGCATACAGCCCCTGCCTGTCATCCCAGCTGACTTCTCTTTGAATCTGAGGCTCTTCTCAACCCCCAGCCTTCCCCTTAGCCCAAACATACCCAGGGCCCAATTTCTGTTTGAAGTGGATGTGCTACTCTTCACACTCGCCGCGGCAAAGGTGCAGTGGGATTAGAGGAACCGGGCTCCCCGTGGGGCCACCTAAGCCTCTGCCAGTACTGAGAGCTTTCAGCCGCTCAGGTCTCAGGGGGTGATAATGGCATTCTGGGCTTTTCCGCAGGGATCCCTAGGCCCCTGAGGGATCTTAATTAAAGAGGCTTTGTGGTTCTCGGGAGGGAAACACCGAACCAGAACTCCGTGTAGGAGCTTGTTTTGAGTTCTGGTTCAGTTTCTGCCTGGCCTAGGTTGGTTCGTAGAGCAAAGGAAATGGAGGAATCGGGCCAGCTGTCTCGGTCCTAAAGCAAAAAGCCTCTGCTTTCATGTTAGTCATCTAGAGTTCTACTGCAAAACATCACCTAGGTCGTCTCTCCTTGCTGGAGCAGAAATGATCAGAAAACCACCTGGAAATCACCCCTAGCACCATGGATTGGAATGATGCTTTCTCTCTCTCCTTTCTGAGATTGTTCGGAGGAAAAGATGATAGATTTGTAAAGTAATTCATGATCTTGAAGTTTAATTATATATACTTGTTACTACCTTCCGATGAATGGTATTTAGATGAAAATACTGAATTGTTTTGCTATACAACAAGTATCTCCCTAGAGACATTTTTAATGTTGGTTTTAGGGGAGTAAATAGTTTTTTAAAAAGATAATAAAAAGTAAACTATAAGATCCCTTTCCCCATAAAAATCATTTTTTATAAATGTCATAATTTTTTGGTGACTCGAGTATGACTTTTTAGATATGATCATACATATGTCAGCTTTGAAAATATCATTTTGCAAATTGTGATAGCTGTTTCACAGTTTGGAATTATTCATAAATTTAGAAACATGTATATTTAGAAATCTGTATGGAAATATATTTTCCTCATATTGTTCAATATTTTAGGAAAATCTATGGAAACATGTAGATATATTTGAATATATATATATATATAAATTATTTAATTAGTGTCAATTTCCCTCCTAGACTGTAAGCTTCATGAAGGTAGGGATTAAGTCTGATTTGTTCATCACTGTATGCCCATTTCCTGTCCTGTAGGGGAAATGCAATTCATTTCTGTTGAATAAATGAATGCTCACTTAAAGAGGTACAATGCAATGATGCTGGTACATATTTGTTTTTATCTTACGGGAATGCCCTCTTTAAAAAGTTTTCTTTCTTTCTTTTTTTTTTTTAAGGCTTTATTTATTTATTTGACAGAAAGATCACAAGTAGGAAGAGAGGCAGGCAGAGAGAGAGGAGGAAGCCAGCTCCCCACCAAGCAGAGAGCCCGACGCAGGGCTCGATCCCAGGACCCTGGGATCATGACCTAAGCCGAAGGCAGAGGCTTTAACCCACTGAGCCACCCAGGTGCCCCTAAAAAGTATTTTTCCCCCATGCAAGGGACTCAGGTTATAATTAGATTGTAATTTTAAGAAATCACTAATGCTTATCTACAAATAAATATGATTGAAAATGTTCTGTGGATTATCAAATTAGATGTGTAATACTTTGCTAGTTCATGAGATGGAGAATTTCAAATATTTAGGGACCAGTCCCAACCAAGCAGAGTAAGGCCCAAATCTACCAAATACAATTGTTTAAAGTGACCACTTGTCTCTGTAACAGAGTTTTAAATTTTGCCTGAGAACGACACAGTTTTATGGTATTGGTACCAGAGCGTGTTCCAGGGTATTTGCACACCTGGTATGAGGTGCCTTCCATCTGTGAATGGCAGAGCTAAGGGACTGAAGTCTGAGGTTGGTGGAGACATCAGCGATGAAGGCCACGGGAATGCAAGTCACTCCCAGCGCGAGTGTTTGGAACTCAGGATGCACTGTATAAGGAAGCTGAGCTCCCTGCAGAACTCACCTCCAAACTTCATGGAATCATCTAAGCCTTCTTCAAACAGAAACCTGTTGACTGGAGACCTTTATAACAATGTTGAAAATAGTTAACAGATAAGCTTTTCTTCCAGGAATAAGGAAGTACGCGGTTGTGCGCAAGTCCATGAGGGTGGAAAGAGCTATTTCATAGGCTTGCAAACAAGACTAGCATTGTCAAAAGCTTGTTGTTTCCACCACCATTCCCTTATTCCCCTCTGCCCTCAAAAGATTTTTAAAGTGGTCAGGGCCATGATGTTGGCCAGTTTTGCTACCAACTTTCCTTTTTTCTTGATCTTTTGTTTCAATGTCTGCTTTCTTTCTCCCATGTGCTCATTGAAGCCTGATTGTGGGGTCAAGTTATAATTAGTTTATATATGAAGTTTAATTCACTGTGGCTCTTTTGGCATTAGACTCAAATGGGCTTTGATGTCTGGCTGGAGCTTTGATCCCAGACCCTCGAATGGTGGTCATCACTCCAACTCAAAGGATTGCCCTTTATTTTTTTCCCTCCTATGTGGAGACAGCTTTTCCCCAATTACATCATTTGTGTGTGTTTGGCCATAAAAGCTGCAAGGCATCATTTTGTTGCTTTTCTCTATAGCAAAAGTCTCAACGGACGCTCCTTGCTTTGCCTGGTTGCAGTAGAATGTTCACTGCTGGATGAGGCGTTTGTAGAATGCTACTCAGACCTTAGCAGGGGTGCTGGCGGGAGCTGTTCTGCCCCAGGGCAAGGGGTCAGACTGTGTGATCTGAGGGACCCTTCCTGGCTCTGCCCAGGAAATGCCCTGGAGCATAAACTACCCAACCACGATATACTCAGTCAACACTTTTTCAGTTAGCAACCTTATCTTACTCTCCAGATCCTCCAGGGAGCATATCCCCTCCATCTTTAGTGCCACACTTTCTGAGTGTGGATTAACAGCTTTTCTTTGAAACAGAGGCTTCGGGGAAGGTTGGAAGCAGAAGAATTAACGTAAGGGCTGAACAATACTGGAAAGGAGATAACAAAGTGGCATTGGTGGAGGAAGAAACACCAGCACCTGCTTTAAAAAGTAGAGAAAGAAAAATCAAAACAGTAGGGGGAAGTGAGAGCCTGTTGGCAACAGAAGGGAGCAGAGAGCAGCGGGTGATTACCTCCAACTACCTCCGGAATACCTGCTACCAAACAAAGAATCAAAGGGGAAAGGAAAGCCAGGACTAGACTGGAGAGGAGAAAATCTCTTGAGTTAAGAAGAGACTAAGGACATCCCAACTAGTTACACTTAATCTGACGACATTGGGAGTTTTCCTGAAAAAAACAAACAAACAAAACCCCCCACAATTACAGCATTGAGCTCCTTGCTTCTAATTTCGCTTGACAGCCGAGTTTGTTTTAATTGGCGTGTGAATGAACAGCATTATTTATTAATGTGTAATGGATACTTTGGAAAGCATAACCTTTTTTTTCCTATTTGTGACCGTTTTACGGGTGGAACCATTTGAATACATTAATTTTAATATTTAAACTTGCTGGGAACACTTTCCCATGGAGAGGTACAAGCTGTTATGGCAAATGGTTTGCTTTGGACTAATGAGCCAGCTCCAAGTGGCATTTGGTGGGGAGGGGAGTGGGGGGGGGACTTGGAGACATAGTGATTTGTCTGTCCACTTTAACAAGATTTATTAGTAGTGTGTAAAACATGTTTCAGCTTTTCTCCCCCTCTCAACTCTGTAAATATAGTTGTCGATGTGTGACATAACCCAGGCCACAATAATAGGCTCCACCCAGCCAGAAGGAATCTAATTTAGAGCTAGAAAGCAAGAAGCTTGCTTAGAAATTAATAGAATGAGACAATGATAGAGGACATGGGTGAGTGGTCTTTAGTATGCAGGATCTGTCATTATTCTTCAGTGTCTTCAGCGCTTTACTAAAGTTATGGGGAAAAATTAGTTCTTGTGTTATGAAGCGAATTGTTTGGCACAGAGTAGGCATAAAGAAGTGGCACGTGGGTGGCTCAGTGGGTTAAAGCCTCTGCCTTCGGCTTAGGTCATGATCCCAGGGTCCTGGGATTGAGCCCCACATCGGGCTCTCTGCTCAGCGTGGAGCCTGCTTTCTCCCCTCTCTCTGCCTGCCTCTCTGCCTACTTGTGATCTCTGTCAAATAAATAAATAAAATATTAAAAAAAAAAAAGTAACACATGTCTTTATAAAAAGAAAAAAAAAAAGAAGAAGAGGTGACCCGAATAGAATTGATTTTGTATGCTATGAACACTTGAACATAATTCTGTTTTTAGATTTAGTATATAATCTTATTGGTCATGAATCCTGATTGTAGTTAGAGTTTCTTTTATGTCTGTGAGCGACAGCAATGGGGAGGTCCATGGAGTACGGCAAGGGAACTTTGTTTTTTATTATTGTTGTTGTTGTTTGTTTTTATTTTAGTAAGTGCTGAGTTGATTCTACTTGTTGCAGAGATTAAACGGGTACTATTAATTTAGTTAGAAAGTATGTTCTTTTTCAAAGATTTTATTTTATTATTTATTTGACAGACAGAGATCACAGGTAGGCAGAGAGGCAGGCAGAGAGAGGAGGAAGCAGTCTCCCTGCTGAACAGAGAACCCCATGTGGGGCTCAATCCCAGGACCCTGAGATCAGGTTCTGAGCTGAAGGCAGAGGCTTTAACCCACTGAACCACCCAGGCGCCCCAGAAAGTATGTTAATGTAAAAACAATTTACAACCAACCTCCATTTTCTTGAGTCTCTAGAGATCATCAGTTGAATACTTGCAAGGCAGTTTTGAGTGCAGTAATACTAAGAGGGTTTAAACCAACCTCTGCAGGGAACTTTTATAATGTAATTGGAGAGAAGAAATACACGTAAACCCCTACGTGCATAGATATGTGTGTTCACATACAGACAAATAACCAAACAAACAGCATTTGGGAAGAATCAGATATTCATACAGTTATCTGGAGTTCAGAGGAGAAAAGTGAACTGATCTTGGAGGGAAGCCTAGACCACACAGCAGAGAAAGGGGAGCCGGGCTAAGGCGTAAGAGTCTGAAGTAATGATACAGGATGCATTCCTTCACACAACACTTTGCCTGAACTTCAGTGGATTGTGACTTCTTGGATTTAATTTCTGAGGTTGTTTGATGTATTGATTTTTAAAATAGATATGGTGCTTTTCCATAGACAAACCAATAGTGATGCTTCCAAACCTCTTTTCCATCCAAAGTCCCTGCAACCAGTGTGCCAAGCAGAGGTGACCATTCCACAAATGCTACTTCGGGGGAAAGTTTATAGGTCCCTCTGGAAGAAAATAAAAAGCCACAACTCCTGTACTCCTGACCATCTATGTGCCGGCCATGTTGTAAACGCACACCCTCGCCCCCCCATATTATATACCGTATATTACTGTAATTCTTCTAATTGGCATAGTCAGCCAGTAGCTCCATTTTACTGTTGAGGAAAGAGAGGCATAGGGAAATGAAGTAACTTGTTTGCACAACTAATCAAGGCTGGAACAGGATTCACATTCAGACAGTCTGGTTTCAGAGTCAGAGCTCTTGCATTTGCCCAAGATAGCAAATAACAACAATAAAAAACTCGAACAAAAACCCAAGCGCACAGGTGTGCGCGCCAGCATTAAACCCCAGGCTTGTAAAATAATTGATGCAACCGCTTGGTTTACAGCAACATCCTCCTACCTAATTTTATATGCCTTCCGTAAAAATAAAATAAAATAATTAAATAAAATAAATAAAAACAATAGCCACAAAACTAAGAGTCAGATAGTTTGAGAACAACATTGCACTGTGCTTTGGTATTGCTTGCCTTCACAAAGCGGAGTCCAGGAAACCAAACCCACAGAAATGGTCTTTGAATCCACTCTCAGTACCTTGCTCGGCAAGGTGAAAGAAACCGAAATCGGTGTGAGTGGATGCGAACAGTGGACGTGGGGGGAAAGGGTTAAGATTGTGTGCAGGAACTCGGTCGAGTTTCAGAAAGTTCTCGGGGGAGCCCAACTGCTGCGTCCCCTCGCGACCCTGCCTGCGAGGCCGACTGTAACAGGATGCTGGGACTCGAGGCGCTCGCCCCTCGCTTTGTGCGAGGCAAAAGAGCCAATAAGGAACGAGGCAAAAATTGGGTGCAGTAATCCCGAAAAGGGGGCTAGGAGGCCCGCGGGAAGAGCGGGGGAGGAGACAGGGAGGAGCGGGGAGGGCCGAGAGAGGAGGAGGCCGGCGCTGAGCGCCAGCGGCGCCCCTGACAGAAGAGGGGGAAGCCTGGGGGAGCGCGCCTCGGAGCCGAGGGGCCGGCGCGGGGAGGCGGGCGCCAGGCGGGGGTTTGCCGGGCCGCCGCGCGTGACGTAGCGCCGGGCAGGGCGTTATCAGCTGCGGGGCCGCGGCGAGGGACGCGCGGCGACAGCGGACGGCGCCGCCCGGGCCCGGACGGCTGCAGCCTGCGGCCGCGAGCGCGTCCCGAGCGCTTCTGGCTGTCGCCCCGTCGCCGTGCCCCGTCCCAGGGCGGCATGAGCCCTCGGCCGCAGCCCTAGCGCCCGCTCCTCCGCCCGGGCGGCCGGGCTGCGGTGACGAGTGCTCGCTGCGAGGGTCGGGGCCATGAAGCCGAGTGCGGCCGGGACGGCGAGGGAGCTGGAGCCGCAGGCGCCGGCCCGGGGCGAGCAGCGCGCGCTGGAGCCCGAGGGGCGCTGGCGCGAGAAAGGCGAGGCGGACACGGAGCGGCAGCGCACCCGGGAGCGGCAGGAGGCCACGCTGGCCGGGCTGGCGGAGCTGGAGTACCTGCGCCAGCGCCAGGAGCTGCTAGTTCGGGGCGCCCTGCGTGGCGCTGGGGGCTCGGGAGTCGCTGCGCCCCGCGCTGCGGAGCTGCCGGCGGAGGCGGCGCAACGCAGCCGCCTGGAGGAGAAGTTCTTGGAGGAGAATATCTTGCTGCTGCGGAAGCAATTGGTAGGTCGTGCCTGGAGGTAGGGGCACGGCTGTCCCTGCACAGGGGCTGGGATTCGGGCAGGTGGTCTGGGGGCGGGCGCGAGGGGTGCCTCCGGCTGGGGGGGATTCTCCCGGATCCCGGACCTCCATCTCCGCGTGGGCCCCGGGCGCCCACGCGTTTCTGGCGTGTGCCCGCTTTGTGTCAGGTGAGGGGCTGGCGACCCCGCGCGGATTGCCGAGAGGGGGTGGCAGCTCTCCCCTCCTCGCGCTGCCTTCGGGATTCTTGGAGTCGCCTGGTTGTAACCTTCAGTCTCTCTAGTTAGACGAATGCAACGCCCTCTCCCTGAATGTTTGCAAACCCTCCTTTAAAATACCATTTCTTTTGGAGGTCTTAGCTTCGTGTCCTCCCGCCGAGAGGGGACAAAAGCCGAGGAGGGGGCTTGTGGCGAGGTTAACTGTCCGAAGCTGAATTTTACGATTACGCGGAAGCGCACGTAGGGAGCCCTGCCCCTCCCGGGACTCCAGGCACGCCAGCTTTTGCCTGGGCTGCTGCTTAATTTCAAATAGAAGCCCTTTGTATGAGGCAGCTAAAACATGCAAAGGATAGAAATTTGGCTGGACAAAGTGCCCCGTCCTCTCGTATTTTCTGTGAACGGCGGTGGAGGTGGGAGAAGAGAGAACCTGCTCTTAGGCGGCATTAAAAATCTTACTGGATTTCCGTCAGTGTCTCTGTCATTCTGTGCCATCTGCATTAATGGGGAAGAAAAAGAACTTTGGCGCTTAATGTATTGATGAACAGCTCTTGACCCCGCCTCAGAATAATGGCGGCAGCTTTGTTATGGTGACCTCAAAAATGTAGTTTTGAAAAGAGAGGAAAAAAATGTTTTTCTGAGCATGTGATACTGTCTGAAACTAGACACATGCTCGCCCTCATACAATAGTGAACATAGGTGATGTTGTGTGGTTATTTGTCAAGGGGTTTCTTGTATTATCTCTTTCCACATAATTTTTCTCTCTCCTCTCTCCCTTTTTCTCTCTCAGCATCAAAGTGCTTTTACTTTGGTTTATTTTGCCTTAAGAAGCGAATTCTAGCAAACAGGCATATATGGGTTTTGTCTACAGGCTTTTTAAGTCAAAGGACAGACAGGAATAATATTCCTATGCATCTATTTCTTAAAGATGCATCCTGGTTTGTGCAATACCTTTTTTGGCATTTTACTGGTTTTTGGTAGCAGCCCAGATTCGTGTGTAATGTGGATTTGAGTCAATTCTTGCTGGCTATGCCTTGGTCATTGACATTTTATGCATTGTCTTGTACAATAGCACCTTTTTCTCTTCATGAGTTTCAAGATTGTGAGTGGCACATTCCTGTTGTCCCCTGGAGGGGAGTAAGGCTACATGTCAGGAGAATTTCAGTCCAGTCAGTGTTTGTGGTACTATTTTCATAGGTAGACTTGGCATTCATGATTTGAACCAGATGCCTTTTTAGTTCTCTTGCTTTCCCAGCAGTAGGAAGCACTAGGTGGCGCTGTGAGTTAGCACTACAGATCTGTCACCTTTGGAAACCCAAGTTGAGTTCAAATCTTGATGGACCTTCCCTTGAGGGTTTTGGATTTTGCCGGCTCACATTATACTTGGCACTGGCTATTAGTATTAGTTTCTCACTTTCAAAGGCCCTAAGACTGATTAAACCCCACCAAAGCAACTAATAGAAAACAAAACTCTGCGGGACATTTGGCCAGAAAATCTCACCTAAGTAAGAGTATAGTGTACTGTAGGAAATATCTCACACCCTGACTTCAAATTAGAGTCTACTGTGAAGTATGGTTTTGTGAAAAATTGGCTGTACGCAGAGAGTTTAAAAAAATCTCCTTATCCTTACCTTTAAAAAGTGAATTTGTATATATTCTTTGAAACAAAAAGCAAGTCGTGTTTTTATGAAAAAACTTTATAGCACCACAAAATGCAAGAAAGTAACACTAAACATAGAACATATTCTTGAAGTTTTTTTGTTTGTTTGTTTGTTTTAAATTCCAAATTTTGCTTTTGGAAGATATAGTGAACTTTATTTATTTAAAAAAGATTTTATTTCTTTGACAGAGAGAGAGAGACAGCGAGAGGGAACACAAGCAGGGGGAGTGGGAGAGGGAGACACAGGCCTCCCGCTGAGCAAGGAGCCTGATGGGGGGCTCGATCCCAGTATACGGGGATCATGACCTGAGCTGAAGGCAGCCGCTTAACTACCAAGCCACCCAGGCGCCTCTAGTGAACTCTTTAAATGGTAATTTGAGTGCTGATAGCAGACTTTCTGGTTCTTTGTGACCAAAAATGTGTTCATTTTTTCCTTTTCTGTGTTTCTTCCTAATCAGAATTGTCTAAGGAGAAGAGATGCTGGTTTGTTGAATCAGTTGCAAGAACTTGACAAGCAGATAAGTGACCTGAGACTAGATGTAGAAAAGACATCTGAAGAGCACCTGGAGACGGACAGTCGGCCCAGCTCAGGTGAGTGTGTGAGCACAAGGACGGAATTCTGCACTCAAGTTCTACTTCAGCCCCCTGGGGTTAGCCTTCCCAGACCTGCAAATGGCAATGGAGTTTGTTTCTAGGGCAGAGAGATTAAAAAAAAAAATAAAAGAAAGAAAAGAAAAAAAAGCAGTCTGCCATTCAGTTGTATGAGAGGGAAATAAAACCAGATGACAAAATTTTTAATAATGAGATTGATCTGACTGGAGTCCCCTGAGTTTAAAAATAAAAGCTTTTATTCAAATTTCTGGAAGAGCAGTCCTCCTTTGAAACTTGAGAAAGTCAGAACTGGGCTAGAAAATTAGTCACACTTCAACTTCCTGAGACCACTTCAAAAGTTTTTTTTTTTCTTCTTTTAAGCCATTTGGCTTCTTAACTAGATTTGTTTTTTTCTTCAAATTATTCTTCCTGAAACTTTCATGATAAAGTTGAGGCTTTGAGAGATCTAAGTCTCATTCCTTGAACATCTTTAAAGGTGGGGTCAAGGAGGAAGGTCAGTTTGAGGGTGAGAGTAACTTTGAAATGTATCCATAGATATGGGCTCTTGGCCTTTTCCTAAGAATTGCCTGAAATAAAATCATACAGGCACAATGTTAAATCCAGTGAACCAAAATTGCCCCCCACTACCACCGTCTCCCTCTCCTACCTTTCCTAGTTGATTAACTCTTTTCCTTTTAAGCACAAATGTGTACTATTGCTTGACGTGATCTTAATTCCAAATGGTGTTTTTATTTGTAGGGTTTTATGAGCTGAGTGATGGGGCTTCAGGATCCCTTTCCAATTCCTCTAACTCGGTCTTCAGTGAGTGTTTATCCAGTTGTCATTCCAGCACCTGCTTTTGCAGCCCCTTGGAGGCAACCTTGACTATCTCAGATGGTTGCCCCAAATCTGCAGGTAAGACTTTTTAGAATCAATAGACATTTTTTTTAAAGGTTTTATTTATTTATTTGACAGAGGGAGAGATCATAAGTAGGCAGAGAGGCAGGCAGAGAGAGAGGGGAAAGCAGGCTCTCCACTGAGCAGAGAGCCTGATGCAGGGATCAATCCCAAGACCCCGGTCATCATCCCAAGACCCAGTCCCAACACCTCAGGTCATGACCTGAGCTGAAGGCAGAGGCTTAACTCACTGAGCCACCCAGGTGCCCCTTGATAGACATTTTTAATTGGAAGGGGTGAAAGGCCCTTAAAGATGATGTAGCTTCAACCCCTTCTATTGATAGAAAAACAGAAGGTCAGAGCATTTCATCAGTGTGCTACATTTCATGACATAGTTGGTTTAGAACCATGATGATCACTCGTCAGGTCCTCCTTGGGTACTGGTTAGCTGACAGTGGCAAGATAGCTTGTTCTTAGAAATCCTGTCCCAATATTACAGGTCTCTTGGGCTCTGTTTGCGAGCCTTTGCTGTTAGCTTAACTTGTTTGCATTTTCTCTTGAAAACCACTTTGGATCTGTTTTTTTCTTCTTTCAATCATTGAAAGCTCAGACTTACACTAAGTTAAATTTATCTGTCAGACTGATTGGCACTTCAGGGAGCAGTGACCCCTCCACGTTCTCCAGAATGTCTTGTACCATGGCAGCTGTCTTTTCTTCTAGCAGGTGGGCGGGATGAGATTCCCCTGGGCCATGTGCCACTGTTCCCCATTTTGGGCTATCCTCGCAGTGACCTCCAGAGAGAGTCATGCAGTTGTTGGTATTGGAAGAGTTCTGCATTTCCACTGTATATCCCACACTGTACTAGGTGCTCTGCATACATTTATCTCCTTTGAATCCTCCCAATAGTTCTGCAGGGTGTGCAAGTATCGTTAGCTCCATCTTATGTCTCAGAAAAAGGAGGTCCAGTGAGGTTAGGTTAATTGTTTAAGGTTATATAGGTAGTGGGGAACAGAGGCAGGACCATGCTCGGGACTAACTACCAGGTCCAAGTTTTTTCCACGACACCGAGGGAATTCAGAAATTATTGTGTTCGACCTTCTCATTGAACAGAGGAGGAATTTGGTTTTATGAAACAGCTTGTCAGAGGCTCCTCATTTGCTGAATGGCAGAGTTGTTGCTGAAACTTGGAACTCCCTGCGTAGTTCTACTTTACTATGGTTCCTCAAGAGCAGAGAAAACAAAGGAGAGGAGCTGTGGGTGCCAGCACAAGTCACTGTACTCTCTGTTTGCCTGTGTCCTCCGCCTGGGCAGAAGGCTGACTTTTTGAGATCCCAGCAATGAAAACATCGTGCCAAACAACTGAGGCTGCTAACTGGCTGGTTTTTTGTGTTTGTACTGTGTGCTGTCAGCAGCAATCACTTGGGGAAGCACAAATCTGTGTTATCTAGAGTGTCTGGGCCTCAAGTTCATTGGTAATTGCTCCCCTTCACTCTGCTGCTCTGGTTTCAGAGGGAAACTTTAAAACCCATTAACGGTGCTTTGGTAAAGGTTTTCCTTGAGGACAGACCCCTGATCTCCCAAATGCCACATCTTCACATGACTGAGGCAGTTGTACTGGGCCTTGGGGACTGAGATGTCTGTTTCGCGCCTTAACTCAGTTGAGAATAGGGACAGAATAGTAAAGTGTAGGTAAACATAGGGCAATGTTTAAATATAGGGCGAAGATAGAGTGGTGGAGGAGGATGGATGGGCAACAGTATTAGCTAAAAAGGTTTCCCTTTCTTATAGTTGGCTGTTTATTAGGAGTACAGGTGTGTGTGGGGGGGTGGGGGGTAAGGACACAGCACTTTTACTTTATAATAATCTTTTCTTCACAAATGAATCCTATCTTTTCTGTGTCCAGAATATATTTTTCCCCAGGGCTGCTAATTACCACTGAAGGTCTTTCCCTTAAATTAAGCAATTTACATAGACTCTGGCACATAGTAGTTTTTCAATATTTGAGTGAATAAGTATAATACAGGATATATTAAATAGTGACAAAAACTTTGATTTTCCTGAGCTAAAGTTCATTAAAGGGATTTCATATTTATAATAGTCACCAAGGGTAAGACATCAAAATCATTTAATTAAGCAAGAAAGCTTGATTTCCTTGTATTTTGGCATCTACATTTTTGAGATGTGGAAAATTTATTCATTAATACTACAACTCAATCTTTTAAAACCTTATCAAGAATTCCTTCCTATTTATTGTTTTATTTTTTAGTGTCACTATTGAAAATATAAGGTGATTATTATTTACATTTGGTTAATCTTCATTGAAATTTAATCAGTTTCTTTGAACTTCCAATTGACAATTATACCAAACACATGTCATTAAGTAGATCTAAAAAGATAGAATATGAAGAGAAACCTCTCAGAAAGTACAGTTTATCTGCAGTATTTCAAAAGGAAACCAGGTATAGAATACAGAGGGTAAAGTAGCCCAGAGAAAGAATGATTCAAAAAATGTGTTTTTTTGAGTTGTAAATGCAGTGTATATTTATGGAAAATGTAGAAAATAGGAAATAAAGAAGAAAATCTCACTTGCTTTTTACACTGCAATGCTACTATTGGCATCCTGGTGTGCTTCATCTAAGACTTTTCTCTTTGCATATATATATATATATATACAGTCAATAAAATTATAATCATAGTCTGGTATTATATCATGATTTTCACTAAACTTTAAAGCATTTTCCTCATTATTCAATAGTTTGAAAGTGTTTTTTTTTTTTAAGATTTTATTTATTTATTTGACAGAGATCACAAGTAGGCAGAGAGGCAGGCAGAGAGAGGGGGAAGCAGGCTCCCCGCTGAGCAGGGATCCTGATGCAGGGCTTGATCCCAGGACCCGGAGATCATGAACTGAGTGGAAGGCAAAAGCTCAACCCACTGAGCCACCCAGGCACCTCAATTTGAAAGTATTTATAATGGCTGAATACTTTTCCTTCAGAGGATATATCATTTCCTGTTGCGAATTTCTTTGTTAAATATTTCTTCCCTCATCCAGTAGTATGGACTGTATGTAAAAGAGTACAGTAGCTTGTAGGAATAGTTGATTCTTTAGCATTCTCTGTGAATTTGTTTTCCTAGAAATTGGCCTGAGTCAAGCTGGCGCTGACCAATTAATTTCTTCAGAGTGTACCTTTAAATGTTTTTCAGATCTCATAGGATGGTTGGAATATAAAGAAGGCCACTGTGAAGACCAGGCCTCAGGGCCAGTTTGCCATACCCACTCCACATCACAATTTAATTCCCTTGGTATCATTGCAGATGTGAATCCCAAGTACCAGTGTGATCTGGTGTCTAAAAACGGGAACGATGTGTATCGCTATCCCAGCCCACTTCATGCCGTGGCGGTGCAGAGCCCAATGTTTCTCCTTTGTCTGACGGGCAACCCTCTGAGGGAAGAGGAGAGGCTTGGTAACCATGCCAGTGACCTTTGTGTGGGATCTGAGCTGGACGCCGTCAAGACAGACACTTCCTTGCCATCTCCAAGCAGTTTGTGGTCTGCTCCCCATCCTTCGTCCAGTAAGAAAATGGATGGCTACATTCTGAGCCTGGTCCAGAAAAAAACACACCCTGTAAGGACCAACAAACCAAGAACCAGTGTGAATGCGGACCCCACGAAGGGGCTTCTGAGGAATGGGAGCGTCTGTGTCCGAGTGACTGGGGGCGTCTCACAGGGCAACAGCGGGAACCTTAAAAATTCTAAACAGGTGCTTCTGCCCTCGGGCGGAATCCCTTCTTTGGACCTCGGGACGTTCTCCCCACCGAAGCAGTGGTCAAAGGAATCCAAGGCAGAACACGTGGAAAGCAAGAGGCTGTCCCCGCCTGAGGGCTGCTTGCCCGGCGCCGCCCCTGAACTTCCAGCCAAGCATCTGCCCCAAAATGCCAAGCCCGCTTCCCAGGAACACGCCCGCTGTCCCACCGCTGTCCCAGGGGAGTCCCCCAAAGACGGCATTCAGGTCCTAGGCGCCCCTGCCAAGGAGAGCCCCGGGAGGGGCCCCGCGCCGCCATTGGAGGGCAAAGCCGTCCAGCCGCTGAAAAAGCTGTCGCAGAAGAGCGGCCCGCCGCCCGCCCCTCCGGCAGCGCCCCCTCCTGTGCCCGCGACGCCGCTGCCTGCGGCTTTCACCGTGGAAGAGCGGCCGGCGCTGGATTTCAAGAGCGAGGGCTCCTCCTCCCAGAGCCTGGAGGAAGGGCCCCCGGCGAAGGCGCCGTCGGGCCCGGGCCCGCAGGCAGCGGGCGGCAGGCCCCACCGCGGCGCCCGGACGGCGGCCGTCCCGCGGGGCTCAGCCCCGAAGCACCGGGGCGCCCCGACCCTTCACGGCCCGGACAGCGCGCTGCCCCCGGTGAGGGAGAAGAGTCGCGTGGCGGGCAAGAAGTGCCGGTTCCCCGACGACGCCGACACAAACCGGAAACTCAGGAAGGCCTCGTCCCGCGGGCGGAAGGGCGGGGGCGGCCAGCCCGAGGCGGGTCTCCCCAGCCGGCCGCCTGGCGCGGGCCACAGGGCCGGGGGCAGGGCGCACGGACACGGCCGGGAGGCTCTGGTGGCCAAGCCCAAGCACAAGCGAACGGACTCGCGGCGCTGGCGCTCGGCCGCCGAGGTGTCCCTGGAAGAGGCCCTGCGGCGGTCGCGGCGCGGCCGGCGCGAGCACGTGGGGCTGTATCCCGCCGCCGTGCCGCTGCCCTACGCCAGCCCCTACGCCTACGTGGCCAGCGACTCGGAGTACTCGGCCGAGTGTGAGTCGCTCTTCCACTCCACGGTGCTGGACACCAGCGAGGACGAGCGCAGCAACTACACCACCAACTGCTTCGGGGACAGCGAGTCCAGCGTGAGCGAGGGTGAGTTTGCGGGCGACAGCACGAGCTCCAGTGACTCCGAGGAAAGCGGGGGCCTCATCTGGTCCCAGTTCGTCCAGACCCTCCCCATCCAGGCGGTCACGGCCCCAGACCTCCACAGCAACCCCACGAAAACCTTTGTCAAAATCAAGGCTTCGCATAACCTCAAGAAGAAGATCCTCCGCTTTCGGTCCGGCTCTCTGAAACTCATGACGACCGTCTAAGGAACGCCGCTGGCGGGGAGAGCGGGGTGTTTTCTAGTTTTCTAGAGGAAAAGGTGGCGTCTTATTTCTTTGTGTGACAGTTTCACGGAATGCTTTCCTTTCGTTGCGGTTACCCCGAGGTCAGTTGTCTCGCCTTCATCCTGTAGGGACACTAGTGCCTTGAATGGAAGGTAAAGAATGTTTTTTTGTTGGCTAGGAGTAAATACTGGGTTTTTAATGGTGGTGATAGTGAGTGGATTTTGTGATATCAGGTGATTTTTATCGGAAATTCTCCGAGCATCTGTGAAGGCACAGGTTTCGATGGTCCAGTCTTACTGGGATGGGACCTTTTGATCGGAAGGTCAGGTTGATGGAATCTAGGACATACGTTTGCTTCTTGGTTCTCTCGGGCAGTGTCTCCACCAGGGTTCACCTGTTGAGAGGCATCACATACAGTTGTGTGAAGTAGGTACGATGGACAGTCATTGTTTTCTGTAATTTTCAATATAGTCTCCCTTTCTTAGGTGGGTCCCCATTCTCTTTTCCTCTCAGAACTCTTTCGATTACTGGACTCAGAACTTGAAGACCAGCCCCTAGATCCAGAGCTGGTGACCTGGATAGGGAGGCTGGTAATAACCTTAAAAGGATTCACTAAAACTTTTGCCGCATTTGGTGCCTAGGCCCTAGTTACAGTAACCCTTTAACGGCCGATTAGCCAACATTTTGATGCCTTTTTCCTCTTCCCTGATTTGCAGCTGATCCAACCATTTCTTCCTGGAAGGACTTGTCTTTGGGATAGAATTTTGGTCCTGGGGTACTGAGAAATTCAGCCCTAATGAAATAACCTTTGGGTGTGACTCTAAGCCCAAAATTGCTCACTGAGCATTGTGCCACCTAAGCATTGGCCTGAACATTTTAGTGCAATCCAGTCCAGATTGGACCACTGATTCTGTCTGGAAGGGCTTTTTTTAAAAAAAGAAAAAAAAATGTTTTGGTAAACAGTATTGTGTAAAATTGTTTTTTATACCAATATATGCATGTTTTGTGCATGAGTAGCATTTGTTTTGATATTTCTATGATGTTAAATTACTGTATGATATAAACAGTATGTGTTTTTATATATCATTGTGTAAATTTAATATAACGCATTTTATGCTGTAATAAACAGTTTGTTTTACTGCTGTTAAGTTTGTTGTTTGGGTATAAAACCAGTTACACATAAAAATCTTGTGCTGATTGTTTTGGAATTTCTATTCTAAACATTAGAATATTTGCAATAATTGAAGCAGGTTTTAGGCATAGGCTTCGATTGGATGGTGAGTACACATGAAAAGCAAACCACTTCTTTAGAATAGTTAAGGTAATTCTTTAAAATTTAAAGTAAATTTGGTAGGTGTCATCCAAGGAGAATATTTCTGAGAAGAATCTTCCTACTCCAACTTTTCAGTATAAAAAAAATTTCTGACACGGAAAAGTTGAAATGAGAGCAAACTCCTGTATAGCCAACACCCAGATTCAACAATTGCTAACAATTGCTGACAGTTGCTTTAACTCTCTTTACATATATATTAGGTTAAACCATATTCCTGGTTTTGAAGCTTAAAGACAGATTTTGGCAATCTTCCCTCTCCACCACACTGCTCTACTCCTTTAAAGTAAATTTCAGGCAGCATGGTAATTCCTGTCTAAAAATTTAAGCATGTATTTTCTAAGAACAAGGAGATTCTTAGGATAGAACTAAAATATAGAACTAAAACATCATGATCACACCTAAGGAAAACTGGCAATAATTCTGAATATCATCAAATATTTAATCTCTATTCAGATTTTCCAATTTGTTTCAGACTTCTTTTTTAATTTTTTTTTTAAAAGATTTTATCTATTTATTTGGGAGAGAGAGAGAGGAGAGAGGTCAGAGGGAGAAGCAGACTCCCTGCTTAGCAGGGAGCCTGATGTGGGACTCAATCCTGCGATTGCAGGATCATGACCTGAGCCAAAGGCAGTCGCTTACCCAACTGAGCCACCCAGGTGTCCCTTGTTTCAGACTTTTTTTTTTTTAAAGATTTTTATTTATTTATTTCAAGAGAGAGAGAGAGACAAAGTGAGAGAGAGCATGAGAGGGGAGGTCAGAGGGTGAAGCAGACTCCCCGTGGAGCTGGGAGCCCAATGTGGGACTTAATCCCAGGACTCTGGGACCATGACCTGAGCTGAAGGCAGTTGCTTAACCAACTGAGCCACCCAGGTGCCCCTGTTTCAGACTTTTTAACAGTAGTTTCCTTCCTTTAACTTCACAGGTTTCAGTCAGTATGTGGCGTTTGCTTGTAGATCTTTTGTCTTTTTAGTTTAGAAGAGTTTCCTCCCATTTCTTAAAAATGACACTGGGTTTTTAAATTCATAGTTATAGAAGGGCTTACATTCTGGATTTGGTTGTTTCCTTATGTTGTCTTTTAATGCCTAGTCCTTCTATTTCCTGTAAACCGTTTAAGGCTTGGTTAGATTCAGGTTAAACATTCTTGGCAAGAAGATTTCACTAGTGATCTTTTGTGTTTTTATTGCTTCACATTAAGAAACATATTATTAGATTGCCCTAATATTACTGAGTTTAAGAGTGATTACTGAATTTAAGAGTGGTTAAGGGGGTGAGCAGAGATTTCTCCATTATAAAGCTTTTTTTCTCTGCAAATGGCTATTATTTGTGGGTGATTCTTCAATATTGTGTGGCTGTTCTTCACAACATTGTGCTTAATGGCTTTAGCTTACACTGCTGATTCTTGCATGAACCAGTTACTGCCTTGGGGGTTCACAATGGTAGTTTTCTAAATATCTTTCCTTCTACATTCTACAAAAAAAGGCTTTCCTTATTTTTTTTCCCTTTTCCTTTTTTTAAATTCAAATTTTAGTTAACATATGGAGCAATATTGGTTTCTGGAGTAGAATTCAGTGATTTGTCACTTACATACAACACCCAGTGCTCATCACAAGTGTCCCCTTTAATACCCACCAGCCATCTAGCCATACCCCATCCGCCTCCCTCCATCAACCTTCAGTTTGTTTTCTTATATTAAGAGTCTCTTATAGTTTATTTCCCTCTCCTTTTGTTCACCCATTTTCTTTCTTAAATTCCACATTTGAGTGAGATCATAGAATATTTGTCTTTCTCTGGTGACTCACTAGCATAATATGCTCTAGCTTTATCTACATTGTTGCAAATGACAAGATTATTTGAGTAATATTCAAATAATATAACTTGAGTCGTATTCCATTATGTATGTACATGTACCATTATCTTTATCCATTCATCAGTTGATGGGCATTTGGGCTCTTTCCATAGTTTGGCTATTGTTAATAATACCCCTTTTTCTGTTTTGAATATCATGGTGGACTCGGATTTTTGTTTATTTGATATCTTATAATCATAGTTATTGTTTGTTTGTTTTGATGCTCAGCATGTCCCAAATTTGGCCAATGGGAGGACAAATTTTGTTAAAAGAAAACTAGAATCAGCCCAGTCTCATATTTACTAAGAAATGTACTCAATTATGAATTTTTCATATGCTAAATTTCAACACAACAATTCCTTAACCATTTTTTAAAAATTTGTCTTGGAAATTTTCTTTTCCTATATCCTATATACCTCTTGTGTCTGAGAAGGCTTTTAACTTATGGAACATAGCAAGTAATTTCTCCGTGGCTTATAAAGGTAAGACATCTTTTTTCTTTTCTTAATAAGACATCTTTTTAGCAAGAACTCTCAGACAATTCTGTTCTTCAAAATGTTTAGTCTTTTACTATTCATATTTTTTAAAAAACATTTTTGTTTATCAGAGAGAGACAGCACAAACAGGGAGCTGCTGAGGGAGAAGCAGACACCCCACCGAGCAGGGATTCCAAAACAGAGTTTCATCCCAGGACCCTGGGATCATGACCTGAACTTCCTGAGCGGAAGGCAGATGCTTAACCAACTGAGCTACCCAGGCACCCTTATTCATGTGTTTTTATATGCAACCTGTCATTCTGCTTGGACTAGAATTTCTTTGACTACCTGATTAAATTTAAGTCAAGCACAAGCAAGGGGATGATCTCACCATCTTTTCTAATGCTGTGATCCGATCTCTTTGGGGGCAGGCTATAAAGTTTATGGTTTAAGGCAACTGTGATCTAAAGTCAGTTCTTGAATCCAAGTTGTTCTTAATGAGCATTATTCTCAGAAGGGGATGCTTTCTGAAAGCCAGCTTCTTAAATAATTACATTTTAGGTGACAGAATGCCAACCGAAGAGAAGCATGAAAAACAGGATTTTCCAAGAACCTTTGGTTTGTCCTCCTCTGTCCATTGCTTGACTTCTCTAGCGAGCAGTTGTGTTGCACTTGGAAAATTGGGTTTTGTCCATTATTTTCAGTGACAAAGTAGCTGCCATTGTTATAAACAGAAAAACTCCTTAAAATATTTTCCTTTATTAAGATAAATTACAGATGCTCATTGTCAAAAAAAGAAAAGAATTTATCTTAACAAAACATAGGTGTTTCAATTCTGTTAATCCTCCTCAAATCTCACTCTTCAGTAAGTTTGGTGTATATATTTCCATATTCTGTTATATGCACATACAAATACATAACCTTTATATTTTTTCTTCAAAAATGTAGATCCAATCTATATGTATTGTTCTGTAATTTGCTTCCTTCATTTATTTCATGAACCTATATAGTAGATATAATTTCTAATTCCTTTTAGTGGGATTCCAAGTGTGTTCTTATTAAGAAAAAAGGCACTAGATTTTATCAGTTACTTTTTTGTTCAGAAAAATTCTAATATTTAGCAACAAAAGTGTTAATGCAAGTGCTATACCTTTGCACATATATTACCTTTCTAGGTTTCTAACATATTTTGTTATTTTGTATTGTGAGCTCACTTCCTAGTGGGGTATTATTAGGGAATCCCGTGAGGCTTGATTCAAAATTTTTTCATATTGAGAAGCTTTGTTTTTTTCTGCCAGGTGCTTCAGGGACATTTTTAGCCTGAACACTATTTATTTGTTTATTTATTTATAGTACTCTCTACACCCAATATAGGGCTTGAACTAACAACCCTGAGATCGAGTCAATGCTCTTCCGACTGAGCCTGCCACGTGTCCTCTAAACCACCTTTTAGGTTAATTTCTTTACTTGGGGTTACCTGACTACAGAGGTAATATATATTCAAATCGTAAGCACACATGAGGATTGACTGTGATTATATATTCTCAGGGGAGACCTTTCCCAAGGCAGGAGAGCTTCCTGATTTTTTCCTGTGCTAGCAAGTGAAATGTTTTGTTGGACCAATCTTTTACTGAGGGTGTAGGTCTTCATTGCTTTCAGGAATCTGGGGGAGTCTCGGTCCCAAATCCTACCCTCAGTCCCAAATCCAAGCAAAGTTCTTGTCTGTGAGTGCTTTTATAAACCAAAGCCCCTTGCTTAAGGGACCAGCATTCTCTCCCTCTAGTCTTTAAGGGTAGACCAAAACTGTGTGTTTTTCTTTTTCATGAAGTCAAAACACACTTAAGAGGATGTTTGTTAATAGTTTACCAGTCATTTCTGTTTTATAGTGAGACAATTAGGTTATCTAGTTCACAATATGGCTGGAAGCGTAGGACTGCTTGTTACATTTGTCAATAAGATGGTTTCTCCCTTCTTATTTTTGGTATAATTTTATTGAGATGCAATTGGAGTCCAGTAGAATGCACATATTTGAACTGCACAATTTGAACAGTTTTGACATATGTATATACCCATGTAACCACCACAATCAATATAACAAACATTTCCATCATTCTCAAAAGTTTCTTTGATCCCTTTTGTAATCATCTCTCCCTCCACACTTTTCCCCAGACAACCACTAATTAGCTTACTTTGTAGTATACTCTTTTTTGCCTGAATTTTTTATTCCACATCATGATTTTTATTTTATTTATTTTTTTATTAACATATAATGTATTATTTGCCCCAGGGGTACAGGTCTATAAATCATCAGGCTTACACATTTCACAGTACTGACCATAGCACATACCCTCCCCATTGTCCATCACCCAACCACTCCATCCCTACCTCCCTACTCCCACGTAACCCTCAGTTTGTTTGTGAGATTAAGAGTCTCTCATGGTTTTTCTCCCTCCTGCTCCCATCTTGTTTCATTTTTTTCCTTCCCTCCCCCACACAACACCCCACCTACCTCTCAAATTCCTCATATCAGAGAGATCATATGATAATTATCTTTCTTTGACTTACTTCGCTTAGCATTATACTCTCTAGTTCCATCCACATCATTACAAATGGCAAGATTTCATTTCTTTTGATGGCTGCATAGTATTCCATTGCAGATATGTACACCACTTCTTCTTTATCCATTCATCTGTTGATGGACATCTAGGTTCTTTCCATAGTTTGGCTATTGTGGACATTGCTGCTATAAACATTAAAGTGCACGTGCCCCTTCGGATCACTACATTTGTGTCTTTAGGGTAAATACCCAGTAGTGTGATTGCTGGGTCATAAGGTAGCTCTATTTTTAACTTTTTGGGGAAACCCCATGCTATTTTCCAGAGTGGCTGCACCAGCTTGCATTCCCACCAACAGTGTAGGGGGGTCCCCTTTCTCTGCATCCTTTCCAACATCTGTCGTTTCCTGACTTTTTAATTGTAGCCATTCTGACTGGTGTGAGGTGGTATCTCATTGTGGTTATGATTTGTATTTCCCTGATGCTGAGTGATGTGGAGCACTTTTTCATGTGTCTGTTGGCCACCTGGATGTCTTATTTGCAGAAATGTCTGTTCATGTTTTCTATCCATTTCTTGATTGGATTATTTGTTCTTTGGGTGTTGAGTTTGATAAGTTCTTTATAGATTTTGGATACTAGCCCTTTATTTGATATGTCGTTGCGAATATCTTCTCCCATTCTGTCAGTTGTCTTTTGGTTTTGTTGACTGTTTCCTTTGCTGTGCAAAAGCTTTTGATCTTAATGAAGTCCCAATGGTTCATTTTTGTCCTTGCTTCCCTTGTCTTTGGCGATGTTTCTAGGAAGAGTTTGCTGCCTGTGGTCTCCTCAAGGATTCTGATGGATTGCTGTCTCACATTGAGGTCTTTCATCCATTTTGAGTCTATTTTTGTGTGTGATGTAAGGAAATGGTCCAGTTTCATTCTTCTGCATGTGGCTGTCCAATTTTCCCAACACCCTTTGTGGAAGAGACTGTCTTTTTTCCATTGGACGTTCTTTCCTGCTTTGTCGAAGATTAGTTGACCATAGAGTTGAGGGTCTATTTCTCTATTTCTGGGCTCTCTATTCTGTTCCGTTGGTGTATGTGTCTGTTTTTGTGCCAGTACCATACGGTCTTGACGACTATAGATTTGTAAGAGTTTGAAGTCTGGAATTGTGATGCCACAAACTTTGGTTTTCTTTTTCAACATCCCTCTGGCAATTTGAGGTCTTTTCTGGTTCCATATAAATTTTAGGATTATTTGTTCCATTTCTTTGAAAAAAATTGATGGTATTTTGATAGGGATTGCATTAAATGTATAGATTGCTTTAGGTAGCTTAGACATTTTTATAATATTTGTTCTTCCAACCTGTGAGCATGGAACGTTTTTTCATTTCTTTGTGTCTTCCTCAATTTCTCTCATGAGTACTTTATACTTTTCTGAGTACAGATTCTTTTCCTCTTTGGTTAGGTTTATTCCTAGGTGTCTTATGGTTTTGGTTGTGATTGTAAATGGGATCGACTCCTTAATTTCTCTTTCTTCTGTCTTGTTGTTGGTGTAGAGAAATGCAACTGATTTCTGTGCATTGATTTTATATCCTGACACTTTACTGAATTCCCACATCATGATTTTTAGATTCTAACATGCTATGTCATGTCTCAATAGTTCATTTATTTTTTTATTACCGAGTTGTATTTGTGTAGATACATTGCAGTTTGTTTTTCTTATTTACTTGTTGATGGACATTTGGGTTATTATAAATAAAGCTGTTATATTATAAATAAAGCTGTGAAGAACATTCATGTACAGGTCTTTGTGGGGACAGATGTCTTTGTTTCTTATAGCTAGATGCCCAGGAGTGGAATGCCTTGGTCTTGGTCTTGTGGTAGGTATATGTTTAACGTTTTAAGAAATTACAAAAATATTTTCCAAATTAATTATGCCATTTTACATTCCTGCCAGTAGTTAGGAGAATTTGGCTACTCCATATTTTTGCTATCATTTGGCATGCTCAGTCTTCATTTTAGCCACTCTAATGGCTATGTAATGATATCTCATCATGGTTTTAATTTGAATTTCCCTGATAACTAATGATGTTGAGTATCTTTTCATAAGCTTATTGGCCTTCTGTATATCTTTGATTAGTTGTCTGCTCAAATAGTTTGTCCATTTAAAAAATTGTGTTGTTGGGCTTCATATTATTGAGTTATAAGAGTTCATAAATACCACGTAAAAGTCCTTTGATATATGTTGTCAATATTTTCTCCCCATCTGTGGCTTGACTTTTCACTTTCTTTTTTCTTTTTAAAAGTTTCATTTATTTATTTGAGAGAGAGAACACATGCACACAACTGTCGGTGGGGGGGCAGAGGGAGAGATCTGCTTGGAGATCGAGTTCATGCAGGCTCAATCTCACCACTCATCAATGAGATCACAGGCCAAGCTGAAACCAAGAGTCAGACACTCAACCGACTGAACCAGGCATCCCTTGCCTTTTCACTTTCATAATGGTGTCTTATGAAAAACCAAAGTTTTAAATTTGTATCAAGTCCAATTCTTTATTTTTCCTTTTATGGTTTGGGTTTTGGTATCCCATCTAGGAAATCTTGCTTAATCCAAAGTTGTAAAGATTTATTCTGAGTTTTCTTCTAGAAGTTTTATGATTTTAGGTTTACATATAGGCCAATGACCTTCTTTTGAGTTAATTTTTCTGTGTGATGTGAAGTAAGAATAGATGTTTAGTTTTTCCACAGATATTCAGTTCGTGTATAACTATTTTGTTGAAATGATTTTCCCTTCTGAATTGGCACCTTTGTAAACACACACACACACACACAGAGTTGACACATGTATGTATCTATTTCTGGATTCTCTTGTTTCATTTACCTATATGCCTATTTTTTAACCAATAACGAACTGTCTTGATTTTTGTAGCTTTATAGTATTGAAATAAGGTAGGACAAGTCTTCCAAGTTTGCTGTCCTCTTTCTCCTTTTTTTTTTTTTTTAAAGATTTTATTTATTCATTTGAGAGAGACAGACAGACAGAATGAGCAGGGGGAGGGGCAGAGGGGAAGCAGATTCCCTGCTGAGCAGGACTTGTGGGCAGATCCTATGACCCAGAGATCATGACCTGATCTAAAGTCAGTTGCTTAACTGAGCCACTCAGATGACCCTTTCTCTTTCTACTTCTAATTCTTTTGATCACTCTAGATCTTTTTTTTTTTTTAAGATTTTATTTATTTATTTATTTGACAGCACGAGATCACCAGTAGGCAGAGAGGCAGGCAGAGAGAGCGGAAGGGAAGCAGGCTCCCTGCTGAGTAGAGAGCCAGAAGGGGATTGATCCCAGGACCCTGGGATCATGACCTGAGCTGAAGGCAGAGGCTTTAACCCACTGAGCCACCCAGGCGCCCCAGATCACTCTAGATCTTTTGCATTATCATATAAACTTTGGAATCAGACTGTCAAATTCTACAAAACAAAACAAAAACTTGCTGATTTGGTATCACATGGAATATAGTTTGTACTAGAGATACTGCCATTTAAAAAATGAGGTTTTAATCCATGAGTACGCTATAGCTTTCCATTTATTTAGATCTTCTTTAATTCTCTTCAGCAATGTTTTATAGTTTTAGTGTAGAAGTCTTGGTCATCTTTTGCTAGATTTGTTCCTATGTATTTTACAATTTTTGGTGATATTGTAAATAGAAGTTTTATAAATTTTATTCTCCAATTGCTGCTGGAACAAAAGAATATAATTGATACTGCATATTTACCTTGAACTGTGCACCTTGTTAAGTTAATTTCTTTGTTTTAGTGATGGTTTTGTAGAATTCTAATCCTAGGCTTTTTTGATATTGTCCTAAAGTCTGGAAACTGTTGTTCATTTTTTCAATCTTTTCTCTTTATTCTTCAATTTGGATAATCACTGTTGCTCTATCTTCATTACCCTTAGTTATCTACATTCTGCTATTGGACCCATCCAGTGGAAAAATATTAATTTAGATAATACATTTTTCAGTCCTAAAGTTTCCAGATGGGTGTGTTTTGTAGTTGTTGTTGTTTTTAGTTTTCGTTTCTTTACTTTCTCTTTTCATTCATTTCAGATGTGTTTTACCTCATAGAGCATAGTTATAGTAGCTCTTTGAAAATCTTTGATAGGGTGCCTGTGTGTCTCAATTGGTAAAGTATCTGCCTTTGGCCCTGGTCATAATCCTAGGGTCTTGGGATCCAGCACTGCATGGGGCTCCTTGCTTGGTTGGGAGCTTGCTTCTCCCTCTGCCTGTTGCTACCCCTGCTTGTGCTCGCTCTCTCTGACAAATAAATAAAATCTTTAAAAAAAAAAAAGTCTTTGATAGTTTCACCATTTAGGTGATCTTGAGGTTGTCCTCTATTGACTGTTTTTCCCTAAAGAATTTGTCACGTTCTCCTGTTTTTTTTGGTTGTCAGGTATTTTCAGGTTGTATCCTGAACATTATTGATGTAATATTGTATGGGTTTTGGGTTTTTTTTTTTTAATAATCCTTAGGAGAATGTTGATGTTTTTGCTTTAGTAAGCAATTGACCCAGCTGGGCTCTGACTTTAGCTAAGTTCTTCTTAACCTTTGTGGGCAGTGGTTTAAATCTCAGTTAAAGTAGTCAAGCCTTTAATGTACCACTTTGGGTCTGTCCTGCACATGCATAGTTCAGGGGTTAGTCTGCGACTTATGCAGGTGGTTCATATCTCATTTAAATTGTCAGTGCCTTTGCTGTGTTGATTTGAGTCTGTACCTTACATGAAGGGCTCATTCGCAGAGTTGGGGAGCCCCCGTCTCTGTTTCTTTCCCTTTGGGGATTTCTCCCATTCACTCTACCCCCACAGCATCAAGATTTCTGGTCCCTGTGGCTAAAAAGACGTTTCTATTGGAATTTTAGCTGCCTATAGTACATACTGTTCTGAAACTGGAGCCTATTCTCAGGATAAAGAGAAAAGAGAGAATGGAAAACTCACCCATCCCCCCAAATCCATCTGCTTTTGTTTACTTTCACAGTTCTCAGGTAGTTCCCCCCCCCCCCATATTTTTATCAGAGCTTTTAATTGTAAACAGTAGGAGGGCTAGGTTATCGTGGGCTCACACTGCCGTGGCAGAACCAGAATCCACTGACCCATTTATTTTTATATGGATGGAATTCAAAAACTCAGCAGAGTCCTACTTATACATAGGCATTCTGTGTTCTGGTTCTTAAATGTCATATTATAGTAAGCATCATTGAAAGCAAGGAAATCCTTTATCAGTGTTGAGGAGGGTATATTTAGAGTTGGCACAATTTTATTTTACTTTTTTCTAGGTGCAAACCTTTAATTTAGAAGGTATAAGGGAGCTATATAATTTATTTCTATACTGCTTTTTCTTTTGGGGCTAAAAAATAACATTCTTTACACATATGTATATTGCTTGAAAGGTGATATAAAAATGCCTTTTGTTTCCTTGGGATCATTGTTTCATTTCAGACCTGTCACTTTTAATTATTTACCTGATCGTCCTGTCTCTCACTATAATGTAAATACAGTTTATAATGATGCTTTTGAAAATGGTTACTTACTTCTTGGTCCACAGACCTTTTTTGGAGCTGCTACAACCTATCTGTGAAACATAAGGAGTAGCAGCATGGAGCCTAGAGCTGATTCAGAGAATTATTTTAATTTGAGGACCGTTGCCCAGGTAAATAACAGCTGCTTTGGAATCATTACAGCTGAAGTGGTCAATGAATAATTTACCTTCATATTTAAGCATAACAGATGAATATTTCAGGGTTACCAAACCATATAAAAAGTCTTAAATATCACTAGTTCATCTAGCTGTTATATTTTAAAGGGAACACTACAAACAGATAGTAGGATGGAGAGCTGCAGCCTAGAGAGTTTTGTTGGGAGGTTGTGATTCATGATGGGGAACATCAAAATGATCAGAGTAGGATTTGGTTTGGGTAAACAACCCTAAAATCTATTTATTTATTAAAATTTTATGCAAAATGTGTTAAGTCTTTGAACTGGCAAACTTGGGCAGGGAATCTTGCAGAACATCTTTTTTCCCATGAAATTTTCTTTTTAAATTTATATTCCTTACTTACGAGGAAGCTAGTCCCACATTTCTGGCTTTCTAGTGGGTTCTGGCATTTTATTCTGAATATTGTACTTAGCTAGAACCAGGATATGCAGAGATCTATTTTTTTACTCTAAGGGGAGTTTATAGTTTTATTTTATTAAAATTTTTTAAAATTTATTCATTTGAGAGAGAGAGAGAATGAGTGATGAGAGAGGCAGAGGGAGAAGCAGACTCCTCACTGAGCCAGGAACCTGACCCCAGGACCCAGAGATCATGACATGAGTGGAACACCTAAACCACCTGAGCCCCTCAGGAGCCCCGGAGAGTTTTTGTTTTTTCATTTTTTTTTTTTTGTAGTTGATAGTTTCTTTTATGATTACAAACACAATATATGTGTATTATAGAAAATTTTAAAAATACAAATAAGCAAAAAATAAGACTATAAAATACTATTTTTATTATTCAGAGATGATTCCTACCCACCTTTCATTATATATCTTTCCAGATTCCCTTCAATTATGCATATATATGTATTTTTGTTCCTAGAATGAGATCATACTTCATTTGCTATTTTGCCACTTGATTCTTAAAGTCAAGAGTCTCTGCCTTTCCATATAAATGCATTTTCACCTTATCTAATATCCAGGACACATTCACATTTCCCCAACTGTTAGGGGAGCTTTAGAAAAAATTTAAAACTTAAATTAAAAATCAATCCTTGATAAAAGAATGTTATTCTAAACACTTACCTAAATTCATTTGATTCAGAAAATTCATGGGAAGTCTTTGGTAGGCTTAGTGGTTGATATTGATAATCATGTGATTAATCTGTTGCATGGATTAATTGATTCTGATTACAACCATAGAGTTACCAAAGTCAAAGATAAACTGGTGCTCTGGTAAGTTCAGGGACTGAAATGATATCCATTCTGTTAAGAAGTTCCTAATAAGGATGAAGAAACATATAATGTGAGGAATTTAACAGTCCTCATATTTGTAGCCTTTGCTTTCTTTTGGGTTACTTCATGTAATGTATGAATAAGGTTTATTTGGTCCTTTGGAAAAGACCCGGGTAATTGGTGACCACTAGCATATATCCCATAAGTGAGTTTTTTTCCCTAAATGATATCCTATGTCAGGGAAGAGTTACATTTATTCTCCTAAAGCCAAAACTAGGCCAAGGGAGGAACTTTTTTTTTTTTTTAATTTTATTTATTTATTTGACACAGAGAGAGAGAGATCACAAGTAGGCAGAGAGAGAGGGAGAAGCAGGCTCCGCTGAGCAGAGAGCCCGATGCGGGGCTCGATCCCAGGATTCTGGGATCATGACCTGAGCCGAAGGCAGAGGCTTTAACCAACTGATCCACCCAAGCGCCCCGGGAGGAACATTCTTTATCCAGAGTCTCATCAGTTGGTATTTAGAGGACAGGATTTAAGACATGGAAAATGTGGCTTGTTGCATAACACATACATATTTTATTCTTAAAAAACAAATTTCTGGAGTAATAACACTGTAACATTTATATGAATGTGTCTAATTTTCTTTTTGTCCTCACACCGAGTTTTTTTATTTATTTGTTTGACAGAGAGAGATCACAAGTAGGCAGAGAGGCAGGCAGAGAGAGAGAGAGAGGAGGAAGCAGGCTCCCCGCTGAGCAGAGAGCCTGATGCGGGACTTGATCCCCGGACCCTGGGATCATGACCTGAGCCGAAGGCAGTGGCTTAATCCACTGAGCCACCCAGGTGCCCCCACACCCGAGTTTTTAAATAAAAATGTTACCTGGAGCACCTTGGTGGCTCAGTTGGTCAAGCATCCAACTGTTGGTTTTGGCTCAGGTCATGATCTTGGTCCTGGGATTGAGCCCCACATCAGGCTCCACACTCAGTGGGCAGTCTGCTCGATAGTCTCTCTCTCTCCCTCTCCCCTATTCATGCTTACTCTCTCTCTAAAATAAAAATAATTTTTTAAAAATGTATTTAAAACTTACATATTCAGTAAAATTTAATAAATAAAAAAGGGCAAATGTAACATTACTTTCCTAATGAAACAATTATTAGTATTTTGATGTGGTTCCTCCAAGTATTTTTTCTATGCATATGCCATAGTTGCTATCATATACATAAATATGTATGTATGTGTGTTTATATACACATACATATATCATATATACTTATATATATATAAGTATATATATAAGCATATATAAATATATATATGTACATTTACATATGCATGTGGTATGTACTTGTATATATCTTTATATATCCATATGTACCTAACAATAGTCAAACATTTTCTTCTGATTACTATAGTTTTTCTAATCAGTATTTTTTAAATGGTACATAATAATTTTATTACAGTGTTCGATACTTTATTTAGCCATTCCTCCTATGTTGGAAGTTTATTTTGTTTTCTATTCAGGACTCAGCAACTCTGGCCCACCCACCAACTGTGCCTGAGATATTCTTCCTTCCCTTTCCCACCCGTTCTCAGGGCATCTTTCCAGGATCCACATTCTTGAATGTTCCCTTAAGGAGCTTGATCTCAGGGGTCAAGCTTCATTTTGGCTCTCTTACTCTGCTCTACCCTGATGTACTTGACATTTTGAACTATTCCTTCTGGTAAAGCTGTCTTGCCAGGAAATTGGACTTGTTTTTTTGCCTCTTCCCAACCCTGTCTATATCTTCCCAGCTCATCTTGGGTTTATAGATCTTGGCTTGGGCCAGAGCACAAGGCCTTAGCTCACTATTGGGTGAAACTCAGGGTGGCAGGGGAAGGTCACTAAATCTGTGGTTTGTACCTATTAAAAATGACTCTGGGATGAGCAGCTTTTTTCATAACATTTTCTCTCATACTTAGGATTATTTTCTTAGGATAGAATCACAGAAATGGAATTACTCAATTAAAGATTATGAGTACTTTTAAAGCTATTAATATTTACTATCAACTGAATATAGCTAATATTTATTAACTGGTTTTGAGACATTATCTCATTTACTTCTTATAACAGTCGTATACATATCCTCACTGTGGATAAGGAAATGGATGCATTGAGAGTGTGTGTAACACTACAATGCAGCATTTTGATCATGGCACCATCATTGTTTATTATAATTCAAGGCAACGTTAGGCTTTGTTAATGTATTTAACGTAATTTGGGGGGTTGGGGAGTATGGTAGCAGGAAAGGTTGGTTAAAAATTTTGTTTCTTTTATTATTTTAAAAATTTATTATTAGAAAATTTTTTCAAACACTAAAGTAGAGAGAATAATATACCCGTTTTCTAGATTAAGTAATTATTAACATTTTGTCCTGTTGGCTTTATCTTTTTTTGTCTCTCAACTATTTTTTTTTTAATTTAAAAAAATTTTCTTAAAAAATTTTTTTTAATTTAAATTCAATTAATTAACATGTAACGTATTATTAGTTTCAGAGGTAGAGGTCAGTGATTCATCAGTCTTATATCCAGTGCTCATTATATCACATACCCTCTTTAATGTCCATCACCCACTTTCCCCATTCCCCTACCATCTCCCCTCCAGCAACCTTCAGTTAATTTTGCTTCTTTTAAAAAGTAGTTGTGAATTTTTTTCTTTCAGCATTATCTGTACAAAGATTCTCAGATTGATGAGCACCAAATCTGTTTTAAAGACAAGGAGAAACAGGAGGGTTCGTTGTTGACTTGCTCATCAGATAGTCTAGCACCTACCAGATGCATACACTGTGATAGGACCTGTGTGGGTGTTGAGCTAGAATGCAAGCTCCACAAAGGGAAGAGGAGAGGGGGATCCTCCCTACTTTGTTGACTGCTGTATTTCCAGAGCCAGGACAATGCTTAGCACACAGTGGGTGCTCAGGAAATATCTGTCGAATGAATGAAATTATGGTCATTGTTTTTACCAGTTAGGATTAGGTCATCAGTGAGTGACAGAAACTTCAAAATAGCAAAGACTTAAGATGGATGGAAATTTATTTCTTACATAAAATTAATCGAGAGAAAAGCAGTCCAGGCCATTAGAGAAGGTTCATAATATCAGGGCCCAGTTTATTAGTATATTATTGTTCTGTGTTCCTGAGGTTAGGCATGTGACTTTCACTTTAGGGTACCAGTGGACTGCCTGAGCTCCAGCCGTCACATCAACATTTCCAAGAAAAAGAAGGAAAGAAGAGCATGCTTCCTTTCTTTACAGGCACTTCCTATAAGTTGCACTCAGGGATTAATTAATTAGTCAATTAATTAATCAGTCTTACACTGGCTAGAACCTAGTCACATTGTGAATTCTAACAGCAAGGAGGGTAGGAAATGTGGCCTTTGTTATGGCTGACTATGTGCCCCAGGTAAGACTGGAAGCTCTATTACTCTGGAGGAAGGGAAAAAAATATATTTTGGGGACAACTAGCAGATCCCTTGGTAGTAAACTGAAATCTTAGGAGGTGAAGCCATATATATTTTAAATTTTAAATAACCACATAAAGGTTTTATATTATTGAAACCAAGCCAATTCTATAGATGATCGAAGCACAGAAAGAATATAGTTAAAAACAGCTTCATAGTTGAGGCGTTGGCTTGGATATGTGGTGGGTAGCAGGCACATTGGAGGGCAGTCCAAGGGCAGCAGATGTTTTATATTAGGTAGTGGTGGTAAAAATACAAAAAGAAAATTACGATGGTTATGAACAAAATTCTATCTACTTTTGATCATCAAGAAAAGGTCAGGGTAATAGTTTCAGAATCAATATATTTTGTTTAAAAGGTACTTTTATTTCCTTTAAACAACTTTTTAAAGCCATGTTACTTGGACCTCCCCTTTCAAGCCTCCTGAAATTCTTCTGTGTTTAATCAGTGGTTCCTCAAGGCCTCAATTTTCTTTATAAGGCTCTTCTGTTCCTTTGCGGGGCGCAGAGCACTTAGGAACTCTTGTGGCCAATGGAGATTTCTCCCAGAGTTAGGGAACTGTAGTGCCCCTGTTCAACAACTGCTGTCTCAAAATTCCCCAACATAAAAGAAGGAAAAAAGAATCCACATATTTTGAGGCTGAATTTCTTTATCTTATTATTTAAAAACATTACAGTTATATTACGTATTCATCAAAGAATTAGAAAACAAGGGCGGGCAAAATGAAAAAATAACTTGTAATTCCACTTTCCAGAGATGACCACAGCTAATATTTGATGTAATCCCTTACAGACGTTTTAATGCCTTAAAAAAATACATAAACAGTTATTTAAAAAACACTGTCAGATTAATGTGTTACAATCCGCACTTTCAATGTAATCATCTAAATGAATTTTTTTCTTTTTTCTTTTGTCAAGAAGTGTAATAACATCATCATTTCAAAGGGATGTATAATGTTTTGTTGGGGGGGGGATGTGGAAGGGTTGATTTTCAGTGATAGGAAATATGTTTGCATTGCTTCTTTTTATCAGGAATTTAGGAGAACTGCTAACTCACAGGAGCTGAGAGGGACAGAAGGCTTGAAAGAAGGTCATCAGAGAAGGTTAGTTTCACACTTGCCTGAGGGTGAGGGAGTGAATCTAATACCTGGACAACTGGTTGCTCCCCAAGGAGGCCGTCTGGGGAGGTGGCGGTTGGCGGCGGGGATCACAACTGCCCCTTGCCTGGGGCTCCTGTCGGAAGCCGCCTGAGCCCAGGTGAGAGCCTCTCTGGAGGCAGATGGCACTGGGAGAAGTCGCATCAGGCCAGCTGGTGTTCTGTAAACAGCTCTCCTGTGCTGAATCCTTGCCTTTGTTGGGGGGTAAGAGCTCTGCCAGATTGGGGGGTAGATTTGTAACTTCTTTGACTGCTACCTCATTCCTCAGTTACCTCAGCCCCTTATTCCCCAGTTGCTCACATTCTGCTACCAATAGCTGGCGTGCGTTGAAGGCAATTACTTCATGAGCTAGGTATGTGCAAGCGCTTAAGCCTTCCCACTCAGGAGCCTTTAGAAATAAAACTCAGATTAGGTAACAGCTAGGGCGGGATAATCAAGGACGTTTTTTAACAGTGACATAATAACTTTTCTCAGTTATTTCCTATTGTTTGAAGGGGGTCATTATCTCTCTGTGAAACCACATCTGACATTGAGGCTGAAGTGAATTGCTGAAACACTTGGTCCTTACCTCTGAATGGTAAAAGCCCACCTGCCTTCATCTAATGGGTTTTGCACCATCAGGACACCGAATGGATGCTGGGTACTGGCAGGCTGCCTTGATGTTGTGCATTAAGGGTACATATCTTATAACGTAAGAACTACACCTGATACAGATTCTGCTCCACAAGAGCAAACTTGTTCTTTCTAGAAGATAAATGACCTCAGGGATCATTGGCTTTTTAAGTGTTATACATTTTTGTGACATTATGAAAGAAATGGGGGCTACAATAAATCACTTAGTATTATATTTCCACTTTCTGGATAACGGATTGGGTGTAACGTCCCCAGCAAATGTGAGCAGACTACAGAGGGGGGTCTAGAAATAGGATAGGATACAAAATATGTACAACAGAATTGCCCAAGAAAGTCGTGTTACCTCTCCTCTGATACGACTGGTTATCGAAATATAAGGTAAACGCTCAGGAGCAGTGTTAATGATTGATGGGAAATTTATTTATTTATTTAAAGATTTTATTTATTTATTTGACAGACAGAGATCACAAGTAGGCAAAGAGGCAGGCAGAGAGAAGTGGGGGAAGCAGGCTCCCCGCTCAGCAGAGAGCCCGATGCAGGGCTCGATCCCAGGAGCCCTGGATCATGATCTGAGCTGAAAGTAGAGGCTTTAACCCACTGAGCCCCCCAGGCGCCCCAGATTGATGGGAAATTTAATGAAAATAAAACCTGGTTAAGTTTTTCCTAAATAGGAATTTGAAAAGGTAAAAGTAGCCAGGATAGCAGGGACTCAGGTTAGGGGAAGTAAATGAAGACGAAAACAGAAGAATTCAGAGGACATTCAGGAAACATTGGAACTTGAGGGGAATGAGAGAAAGAAAGGAAGGGAGGAAGGGAAATCATTACAGATACCATTCTTATGTAGTGTAGAAATAAAGATATGTGTCAAAATGCTAAAAATGGTTTTTCGGTTAGGAAAACTGGAGTTTCAGTAGGATTCACATGTTAAGTGAAATTCTGCATATTCAGAAGGATCAGTTTGACTCTTTTTTGATAAGACAGAAAACTGCCGCATGTTTCTAGGGAACAGCCTTTTTAAGGCGTATTGCCTAGAAGCTATTCCTTCTGTTAGTAGTCATGAAGTTAAAATAAGTACCTTCTTAGAAGGAAACTGAGATCAGACACCTAAGAGGAGTCTTGTAATTTGGCCGTCAAGGTTCTGGGCCACTGGGCTGGTGTTGAGAGAAACAAACTCTGAAAACAGTTGAGGAAACAGAGCTAGGGGATCATAAAACACTCAGCTAAAGGTTACACTGCTAAATATTGGCATAGCAAATTCCTTCATGATTTAGATACTGCTGCGGAATTCAGTGACTCTGGGGTAAGTTGTAGATGATTCAGCAGAAGTCAAGTGAACAGACAGTATTAGGGCTTTATGGTTAGATGTACTTCATATTTTTCTCAGCTTCTGTGAAATGTTGGCACTGGAATAGATGGTTGGAACCCTAGCAAAGGCTGGGGAAGAGGTCATGGCTGTGCAGGTGGGCATGTTGAGTTGGCTGTTATTAGTGAAGATAATATTGGATCAGTCATCTAGGTAGAGTCAGCCAGGAGCCTCAAATCTGCAGGAGTCATGAAGCTGAAGTGGTGGGAGGTCAAAGATGGAAGAGGGAATTTCTAGGACATAGTCTCCAGACAGGGTCAGTAGCCAAATGTTTTGATATTTTGCTGTTAAGAACTTCTTTCTGCCTTGCTCTGTACTTGGGTCTTGCCAGCCTTTAAGCAGCTGTATTTGGGAGCAGCTGTTAAACACAGAATATTGTATTTGTGAGAAAAAGTTTGCAAGTCTCAAAATAGTGGAGCCAACCTAAGCAAAAGAAGAGACAGGGTGTTTGGGATAGACTAGAAGCAAAGCCTGGAAGGCTGTTGGGACTTTCCATATCTAGTCTTTGTTCCTCTTTTATCTCTGCTTGGTCTGTTGGGAAACAAGCTTATTCTAATCAGCACTGTCTGCACACCCCTGGAGCCTTGTGTCCAGGCCTGCACTCTGCTTAGGAGGAGGCAGCATGATTGTCCAAAGGACTACCATAGGTGTGAAGCAAGAGCTAAAAATGGGTAGGCCTGATGCCAAAGGGCTGGGGCTAAATCACTGAGAAAAAGTCTGCAATTGGGCATAAAACAGTCTTAAGCACATGGGAGATTAGTAGTGTGAGAAGGTGGGGATGGTCTGACTGTCCCTTGTCATCACTAAGGTTAAACCATGAGGGACCAGAGCTGGGTCACAGCAGAAAGGATTCAGGCTGGATGAAAAGTGGGAGGTGGTGGCAGTGGAGAGTGCAGGCATCTTGATGGCTCTGGGGAGCAAGTGGAGGTCTCTCTTGTAGCTATTTTGACAAACAGGTGATTCTTGTCTCTCTGGAATGATGTTTGCTCTGTCTTCAGGCAGGGTGGTGGCCTGGAAGGGCCCGTCAGTCCTTCTTAATTTGCAGGACAGATTGTTGGTTTGGTCAGAGAAGTTCTGGTTTTTTTCTGGCCGGTGTCTGAAGGGACTTCATAAGCTCTTTGGCATTTTTCTTAGGGTTACAACCATATTGTGCCATTAAGTAATTGTCTACCTTCTGTTTCTTAGTCTCACGTTTCAGTGTCTAGCTGACAAAGTACATGTATGTTAGACTTGCAGGTTTGGGACATGTGTTGTTGTTTATTTAGAAAATGATTAAATAATACGATGTCCAGGCCGTTTTTTGCCTTCAGATCATCTGGTGGCTGTTCCACAGATATGAGACTAAAATGCTTATTTTGTTTTCAATCACGTGATTTAATTTTTCAAATTAAATTTTAAAAATTTCATAATTATATGCCTTCCAATTGCAAAAGAAAGTAATGAACATTTCCTTCCCTCAATTGCTTTAAAGTCAACATTTACTTTATTCAGATACACATGATTTAAGCACTCTTCTCAGCTCACAGTGTGACGGTAGAAGGGAGAAAGGAGTATCTTATAAGGAAGTCCTCAAAATCAGCTCTAAATGCTGGCTGTCTTACGTATTCAATGGAGACCTTCAGATGATAGCAAAAAATCAGTTGAAACTTTCATCTAATACTTATCAGGAAAAATGGCTTCACATGTTTCCCAGCCAAATGCACCGTGGCAGAAAAATTATCCTGAAAGAGCAGGAGTGTTGTTAGGGGTTACTTAGTGCCTAGAGAGTCCTTGGAGTATAACTCAGCCTCCCATTTTGATTCCTTTCCCAGGCACATTCATCTCTCAGTTGCAAGTCCCCGTCTAGGTTGGTGGTGTCTCTGACCAGCTGGAAGTAGTTTAATGGTGAACAGGATTCTTTTCTAATAGAATGAAGCTGTCACCAAAAATAAGGCCTCTGAATAGCAATAAACAATGTCTGTATCTGATAATTACACACAAAATTTGTATGCGCCATACATTTTGACACTAACAGACTGTTTTGCTTCCAGATGGATGTCAATTTAAATCACCCTATGATGCCTTCTCTCCCATACCACCGACTTCCCCTCTATCATGGTCCTTAATGACTCAGATTTCATATGGAATTTCAAATTTCATCTGGAACAGTTATGGCCCCAACTGTCATATTTACTGGGCGGTTTTGTTTTATTTCTCTGCATTGGGTAGGTTTGGGTGAAATTACAAAGACTTATGTTCAGAGGTATATTAGCATTCCACAGCATCCTTCGCTCAGGGGAGAGGTATTTTTGAAGGAAGTGTGCGAACTGAACCCACCAGATGCCCAGATGGTCAGTCAGATGACCATGCACAGGCAGCCTGGGCTACAGCAAATGGCTTGTGTGGTCCAGGAGCCTACACTGGGTGCAGAGGGAATAGAGGATGGGAACGTATCTTATCTTTGAGATGGGCAGGCAGTGAGAGGCCAGGGAAAAGCCAACGGCATGGTGAGGCTGGCAGCTGTAGAATTCAGTTGTTCTTTTTGGATGAATGGCTGATGTTGGCCTTGGAGACTGGGCTGCTGTTTAGAGCGATGTCTGCCCATGCCGGTCTTCACTCCGGTTTTCCCAGAAGTCCTTTTAGAAATGTGGGTGCTGGGGCACCTGGGTGGCTCAGTGGGTTAAAGCCTCTGCCTTCAACTTGGGTCATGATCTCAGGGTCCCCGGATCGAGCCCTGCAGCGGGCTCTCTTCTCTTCTCGGTGGGGAGGCTGCTTCCTCCCCCCCCCCCCCCCGCCTCTCTGCCTACTTGTGATCTCTCTCTGTCAAATAAATAAATAAAATCTTAAAAAAAAAAAGAAAGAAAGAAAGAAAGAAAGAAAGAAAGAAAGAAAGAAAGAAAGAAATGTGGGTACTCTCATTAGGCAGGGCATTTCCTCCTAATTTCAGATTATCCCCAAGCACTAGTCTTGAAACCGTTGTTTCTCTTGTTTTTCTTATGATAACATTCTTTATCCCATTACCAGTGGTTTCTGACTTATAATGATTCGATTTATGATTTTTTAACCTTACGATGGTGTCAAAGTGATAAACATTCAGTAGAAACTGAATTTTGAATTTTGAATTTGGAGCTTCTCCTGGTCTAGAGATACGTGGCACCATACTCTCTTGTGATGCTGGGCAGCCACAGTGAACTGCTCTGCTGTCAGCTACACAATCACGAGGGTCAACAACTAGTAAATAGACTAACAACCATTCTGCACCATACTGTGATCTATTCAAGTCTTGGTCATAGAGTAGGCTTTGTGGTAGCTATTGGTTCAGAGCACATGTAAGGTGGGCTAAGCTACCATGTTTGGTAGGTTATGTATATTAAATGCAATTTTAAAAAAATTTTTATTTATTTGAGAGCGAGAGAGAGAGCACGAGAGGGGAGAAAGTCAGAAGGAGAAGCAGACTCCCCATGGAGCTTGGAGCCTGATGTAGGACTTGATCCCAGTACTCCGGGATCATGACCTGAGCTGAAGGTAGTCGCTCAACCAACTGAGCCACCCAGGTGCCCTAAATGCATTTTCAACTTAGGAAATTTTGAACTTACAATAGGTCTATTGGGAAATAACCCTATCATAAGACAGGGAAGATTTGTATGACATTGTTTTTGCAAGGCAAAACCTGAATTCCAGGTCTCTAGTGTTTCTCCAGCCCTATAGCCCTTGGGAGCAAGGCCATTCTAGGGTTACTTAGATACTCTTCCTCTCCCTTACCATGTTTTGTCTTTGCTTTCAGTTAGTTGGGCACCCCAAATCTAAGAGTCTTTCTAATGCCTGTCCTGTGTAAAGCAAGCCTATTGGGTTATGCATCTATGTGATTTGTCCACATTCGTTGAGGGAAAATCATACGTGTTCACTTAGACAAAGAGAGCCTGTCTCACCACATTATACTTCAGATGGCACATACTCCCTTAATTGGTTAAAAGTAGAATGAAGGTGATTAATCTACTTGGTAAACATTTTTACAACAAATAGAAATGCACATTTTTTGGTGTCTCTTTTAACAGGGAAAAGGTGGCAGGTGCCATGTGGCCATTGAAACAATAGTACTTTTCCTGAGTCCCCTGGTGAGGGTAGACAGTGTCCATGCCCTGCCCTTAAACTGTGCTATGCTGTTTGTGTCTGCTGTCAACTCTAAGCCCTGAGGACACAGAGTGGAATAGGAGTGGGGGTGGGTGAGTGGAAGTGATTGGCAAAATCCTGAAGTAGATATGCTTAACTTTAATCTCTTCCTGATGTCTGTTTTTAGATTTGCTAAAGAAAGAAGCTTTGAGAGTGAGAACAATGATAGAACATCTCATTAAAGAGGTGTTGGGGTGATGGGGTCAGATGGCTTCAGGAAAGCCAAGGGTTTGTTCCTAAAGGTAGGGGCGGTGTATTTTCAAGGCATGTAGAGGCATGTGAGGAGTGAGCCAGGGAGCCCAGAGCAAAGCAAAATGAAATAGAGTGGACTGTGAGAATTCGCAGCAATTTGACTGACCCCTGCTGCCTGACTTCTGGTTCTTAGCACAGTGTGGACTCACCTTCTAAGGAGTTGATAGTATGGGCTCCCAGTTTGGAGCTGCGGGGGGAGAGGGTTGGCCAGAAGAGGAGTCAGGGAAAGTCAACACCCCAAGTTCTGGAATAAGTAGAAGGCATCCTTGCCACCCTGCATAGTGACAGCTGAAAATCACAAGGGAGACTTCTGTTTGGGTGTCACGACATTTCCTGTCACAGCTCCATATTCTGGCAGGCTCTTGGAGAGGAGATTTGTGTGACAGCCTTACCTTTCAGCATGCCTCAACCACACCACTTAGATTGGAGGAGGTAAGGAGGAGGAGAGAGAAGAGAGCTGGCCCCTGCTTCCTAGACACCCTCTTCTCCCGCAGTCGGGACCAGGTCACAGAGGTCACCAGTCATGCCATAACATCCCGAGGGTAAGGTGGAATGCCTCTTTCCTAATCCCTTCGAATGTGGCCTTTGCCTGGGTTGTTAAAGAAAGGATGTTTATCTCACCTGGACCTTCATGTACTCACATCCCAACCTCTTTCCCAACTCCCTGGGCAGAGACACCTGCCACAGTTAGAATCCCAACATCCTCATGGGGAGCTCTTGATTCTTAATTATGCGGGAAAACACTCTCACTCTCTCCTCTTTTAAAAATGATAAATGACTTTGCAACAGCAGACACAACCGTGTCTTTTCAGGATTGTTTAGGAGATTTGGAGGTAGAAATATGATGGATTGGATTTGAATTCGCTTAGCTCTGACTAAGATAAATTGTCACTAAAATCATAAGGTTGCATATTTTCACAATCAAGCCCATTGCACTTTGAAACTAGCTATCCTTTATAGGCTTTTTGTCAGCAACAGGAAAGGAATAGGATAATAATTATCAGATTAGAGGAATATCATTAAAAGCACTAAGGCAGTGGCTTTGCCTCGCTGAAATATTTTGTTAGGAGCTTGTCTCTCCCCTGCACCAGGAAGAGCAAGAAAACCATTGGTGCCTGTGACCGCCATGATAATGAAATGAACACGTAACTGTTGTAGCAAGTACCATGTTGTTCCACAATAAATTGGAAGTGACTTACGTCACATTATGTAAAAACAAAACAAAACAACCAAAAACCATTTAAAATTTATTTTTATATACTCAGATAAATCCAATGGGCTTGCTATGTGTAACATTTTCCCAAAGATTATGTATTTATAATTACATTTTTGCATAGGCCAACTCTGAAATAATACATATAAAACCTGGTAAGTTTGGTTGCCTCTCTGTTGGGGAACTTGCTGATCTGGGGAGTGGGTTATAATTTAATAGTTTAAAAACAACTCATGAAAATATTACCTATGAAAATGAAAATTTAAAAAATCTTCTTAAAGGGTTCCTTTACACACCATGTGAGCTGGCATGTTTTTTGGTTAATGTGTATCATCAACCCATACTATACAGTCACCTGTCCTGGCTCGTGTTGGAAACAGGTACAAAGGGATAGCGAGGAGGTTGCAAAGGGGTAACAGAAAGGCAGATCTATCAGGCTAATACTCCCTGGAAGGTCTGTGATTGTGTTTGGTTAGAGAGTGCTAACTGATGTTAATTTAAACATGAATTTAAGATCAACCGTCTCTTATTATTTATCATATAAATACGCTATGTGTTTAGAGAAGGGCATTTAGAAATGTGAGAAATAGAGGAAGTCACCCATAATCTAGCTACTCAGTTCATTGTTGTTAGCCTTTCAAAATATATCCACGTATATCTGTAAGGGCCCCATTTCTATGCTTCTCTGTTTCTCTGTATGGCTGTATCTGTGTGTGTGGGCATATGTGATGCTGCCAATAAAATTCCTTCCAAGGGCCAGGCAGATAAATGTGTGAAATCAGCTCAGTATAAGGCAAATTGGAGAATGACAAGGCTTATGCTAAACCCAAGTGTTTACACTTAGCCTAAAGATATTCACAGTTTCAGTAACATGGGGCTGAATGTAACAATCTGGAGGCTGGATGTAGCTTGTGGGCCACAGTTTGCTACATAGGAGGTAATCAGGGGTATTATTTTCTTCCCTATCCTCTCAGAAATATTCTGTGTGTGTCCATGTTTTATATGTCCACAAATTCATAAATCCATTCTTTCTCCCACTTCTTTATTAAGCGAGTGATAGCATGCCAGTTGCAATTTTAACTCAGTTGAACATTTTGGTTGACAGTTTGTTGTCCTGTCTGCACTTACACTTGCTACCTCTCTTCTGATCATCTTCTAGGTTCTTCTTGGTCCTCTTCAAAGAGCATAGGAGTTCTTCCTTACTACAGTATGTTAGTTGGCCAATCTTTTTTTTCTTTTCTTTTTAATTGAAGCTTAGTTGACATACGATGTCATATTAGTTTCAGGTATACAATGATGATTCAGCAATTCTATACATTATACAATTACACTACTTTTTTAGTGAAAAAATATTTTCACTTTAAACCTTATGCAACTCCTTACTCTCTTCTCTTCACTTTAAACCTTAAACCATATCGAATTCCTTTTACTTTCTTGCCCCTGCCTTGTTAGCATTTTTGTCACTTATCAGTTATGATTATCTTCAGATTCTTTTTTTAAAAAAGATTTTATTTATTTATTTGACAGAACAAGAAAGAGACTGAGAGAGAGAGATATATATATCGCACACAAGCAGGGGGAACAGCAGGCAGAGGGAGAGGGAGGAAGAGGGAGAGGGAGAAACAGGCTCCCTGGAACCTAATGCTGGTCTTCATCCCAGGATCCTGGGATCATGACCTGAACTGAAGGCAGACAGGCAGACGCTTAACCACGGGAGCCACCCAGGTGCCCCATCTTCAGATTCTATTAACATTTTTTATGCATGCTGAAAGCATCACAGGACATGTTGAATAGGACTAAGCCTGAGTTTGACCCTTGGGTCACCCTATTAGACTCAGCCACCTTCCCCAAATTGAGTATTATGTCATTCATCATTTTACAATATAAATGCTCTTACCAACAGCTTTTAGCTGTAAGGAGCTGCTTTCACTACCTACCACCTGCTACCAACCCCCATCTAACAATGTAACAAATTGAGTGTAGACTCTTGCTCAACTAATAAGATTATTAGGCACGAGTCTGTTGACACACATTGGCAGCTTTCTCTAAGAGCTTTTAAAAAAAATTGCTTGGCTGCATATAGTTGGTATAAAGTAGCATGGTCTTCCAAAGTACTTAGAGTGAACAAAGTGAGGTGAAAACAACCAAGTTCTATCTTGATTTGACTTTAACTATCACACCTTGATTTCTTCACTGACCAAACAAGGTTAGTGATATCCATTCCAGTATGTTATTGGAATGAAGTTACAAAACCAGTGCACAAGCAACCTTATTAATTTTTTAAAAAGATTTTATTTATTTATTTGACAGAGATGGTGAGAGAGGGAATACAAGCAGGGGTGTGGGAGAGGAAGAAGCACACTTCTTGCTGAGTAGGGAGCTTGATGTGGGGCTCGATCCTAGGACCTTGGGATCGAGACCTGAGCCAAAAGCAGATGCTTAACAACTGAGTCCCCCATGCGCCCCCACAAGCAACCTTATTAAATCCTATATGAATGGATCCTTTTCATTCCACCCTGTTTAACAATCAATTGAGAAAATGGGGTAGCAGTTGATTTATACTTACGCTCTTTAAAATTGCAGTTTCCCCTCGACCATTCTTTTTTTTTTTTAAGATTTTATTTATTTATTTGACAGAGAGATCACAGTAGGAGAGAGGAAGGGAAGAGATCACAGAGAGAGAGGAAGGGAAGCAGGCCCCTTGCTGAGCGGAGAGCCCGATGTGGGACTCAATCCCAGGACCCTGAGATCATGACCTGAGCCAAAGGCAGCGGCTTAACCCACTGAGCCACCCAGGCGCCCCTCCCCTCGACCATTCTACTTTCTTTCAGCTTCTCCTTTGTATTCCTTATTCAGCAGGTGACTTTGATTCTGACCTCTACAAGGCTCCTGGTGAAGGTTTCTTCAGTGTCCCTCTTCTCTGCCTCCCAGATTCTCACTTTCAATCTTTCTCTTGCTGTTGCACTGAAGATGGTGGGTTCAGCTCTCCATCCTTGCATACCTCTCCACCTATGTATGGACTGCACGGTCTCTCAGCTCCTCCCTGGCTTTGCTCTGCTCTTCTAGGGCATACTTTTTCCTCCTTCTCTACAGTTTCCTTCTCCTCTCTTACATGCATGCTCATGGATCTTTTTCTAGAGTCCTTCCCTTAGTGCAGCTTTCCATAAAGGCTGCCACTCAGCTCACCTTCCTCCGTCTCCCCTATATCCACTCCATCTCCACATATCCACTCCTTTCCCTTTATTCCCACTCACTTTGGACTTAGCTTTTTGTAGTCCAATCCCTCTCAACTATCCTGCTGAATCCAGTGCCCTGAAGCCCACATTCTAATACTCACATTTGCTGGTTTTTCCTCCATTCTCATCTTTCTTGAATTTCTTACATCATTTAACACTACTGGTAATAAAACATAATTCCAGTTCCATTACTACCTTCCCAATAAAGACTGATTTCTCTTTTTCCTGCTCCTTAAATTTGAGTGTTTTCCAAGGTTCTGTTCACAAATCTTAGTGGTCTTATCACTTCACACGACTTACTGTGGATAATCCCCAAATACCCAGGTCATATTCTAATAGCAGTCCCAAATTCCAGACCTTCATACACACCTGCTGGAAGAACATCTCCACTCGAAGGTATGATGAAACCATTTGAGTTCACCATTTCAGAGTTCAGTTCATCATCTCCTTAAAGCTAGTCTGTACACATGATTTCTCTATTTTTTGTTCTGATGTTTTTTTTTCCTACAAATTGAGTTACTTCTAAAGCTGCAAAATAAACTAAGCCATAGACCTCTAGGCTGGTGAGGAATTAGGTAGAAAGCAAATCAGGAAAAATATTAGAGTAGTAGTGAAATTAACACAAACCATAGGAGAAAACCAGCTGGGGAACAGGAAATTAACATCACGCATTTTGCTTATAGTAGAGTCAGAAGACCAGGACCACTTGACATGCTAGTGTTTGTATTTCTAGTTTGTTTTTTTTTTTTTTTACACATTTAGTTTTATTGTAACAAAGCAACTTGTACACTTTTAACGTTTAAAACTGAGCATCATCTTTCCTTTCCAGTGAAACAAAAAAAAAATTTTTAAAAATAAACAGGAACAAAATTACAATAGAGAATGTCAATTCCAAATAAGATCCTACAAGTTCTGCTGATTCTCCCATCGAGTGGCAGGGCTCAAGTCATCATTAGGAGAGAGTTTTATTTTAAAAGTGTCATCTTAAACTGCAAGGATGTCCGTTAAACATCACAATTAAACATGCCAAAGGAGAAGCCATGTTGTCAAAATGCCCACTTAACCCACCCAAACATCTCAAACCCACCCTTTGCTGACCTTCTATAACCCCATTTTTTTAAGTTTTTTTTTCTTTTTTTTAAACAAGAGAAAGTAGACAGGTACATGTTGGTAAATGCTAACTGTCCATATTCACATAGAGACACAGTGTAATCTCTGAGCCCAATATACAGAGAAAGGAGGAAAAAAGCTAGAATTCTATGCACTAATCAACAGGAGCCTAGCACCCTCCAGCTTCCAGCAGAGCTAAGGGAGCAGAAGGTTTTTCTTTTTTCCCACAGAGCACGGTGGTGTTGATTCCATAAAGTTTTTGTTTTTGTTGAGACAGGAAGGGACAAAAATGAATTTGGAACAAAAAGGGGTAGAGATTCTTTTCCCACTGTATTCTGCTCAAGGTATTTCCCCCCAAAATAAGCTGAGAACCATGGTATAAAGGGAGAGAAAAAGGAGACTTCAAAAAACAGGGCGAATGAGCACAAGAGGAGAAAAGAAAAAGAAAAAGGAAAAAAAAAGACGGCAACTTGCTCCCAGGGACTGAAGAAAATTAAAAAAGGAAGGTTGGAATCCATCAGTGTTCCATTAGTCATCTTCCCCTTCATCCTCCTCTCCTTCCTCCCCCTCATCATCATCTTCATCTTCTTCACCTTCATCCTCATCTCCTTCTTCATCAATATCTTCCAATCCTTCTTCTTCTTCATCATCATCATCATCCTCTTCTCCTTCCCCTTCTTCGTCATCCATATCGGGAACCAAGTAGTACTGTAATGGATTTGGCCAAATATCAGCTTTGATGACTTCTCCTAACTCATCTGCACCTGCATCAGAATGGTCAGTAAACCAGGTGAAGAAGCTCTCTGGTTCCTCATGCTGTCTCTTCCTGCTGGCTTTATTCTGTGTTTGACTTGAACGTTTCGTCAAATCCTTTCCAGATTTCCATTTGATTTCAGTGGACTTTGAAGATGGATCACCACTCTCATTCAGATGAAATTCTTTGGAGAGAACTTTATTTTCGAAGTAAGGGTTTTCATCAAAATAAAAATCTATTCTGTAACCTGATTTAATATCTTCAAATTCTGTCACTTCAACTCTTGTCAAATAATGCAGCGCCTCTTCATCCTCCTCCCCAAGCAGTGCAGACACTTGTGGATGGTTGACAAATGTTGTTACCCAAAAATTGGGGATTTTGGCGATCAATTCCGACCTCTTCTGAAAAAATGGTTGGCGGAGTTTGTTATATTTCTGTTCTACTTTCAAAATCTCCTCACTGGCTTGTTCATTAAGTCTGTCTATTTCATTTTGTACTTCATCAATATGTTCAATTGCTTCTTGCTGTTCTTTTTCTCCTCTATGCAAGTGCTGGGATGTTGACGTCTGCCCTGGCTTGGGGGCAGGGGGCTGTCTCGGTTTCTTCATTTGAGGCGGGAGCGAAGACTGGCGTTTGGGGGCCATGCTGCGAGGAAACTCGAGGAAACCTGGAGAGAGGCACGTCTGGAAGCTCTGATTGCTCTGTATTTCTAGTTTTTTATCAAGGCTTCTGACCAGCAGATACAAACCTGGTCCCTCTCTGCAGTGACTCATTGTTTAAAAATTGCTATGTGATAACAGTATCTCTTTAGACTTTCTAATTCCTTATACTCAGATTTTAAGTTTATACATCCTTCATTTTTTCTATTACTATAAAATATTTTAAACATACAGAATATAAATAATAGATACTTCCTTACCTTTAAACTTTTTTGTTATGTTAGCTTCAGCTATTCATAAAACATTTCATTTTGAAATGATTTTAGATTTAAAAAATTGCAAAAAATAGAGTCTGCATAAACTCTTTACTGAGATTCCTCAAATGTATTCACACTTTACATAACCACAGTACCAAGAAGCTTTCAATGTTGATACATTCCATTACTTGGCGAAGGAGATGTTTTCCAGGTTTTTCAACTGTGAAGTTAGTCTTCTGCTCTTTGTAATTAGTAAATATTAGTAACTATCTTGTGGAGAAATACACTGAGACTTTGAACATAACTTGTTTCTCATCATATCTTTACTTACTCATTTTAGCATCCATTGGTGATTCTTGCATGTAACAATTACTACTTTGGTGTTTGCCAACTGATGATTTTTCTCTTTTCATCATGCCTCTCTCCCACTTACTTGTTTATTAACATCAGTATGCACTCATGGAATTTGCTGTATTCTATAAGCTATAATCCATTACTGTCATTATTTTGTCACTCAAAATGTCCTAGATTTGGCCTTTGGTAATTCCTTCCAGATGACTTCTACATCCTTTCTACAGGCCCCATCTTTGTTGGGTACTTCTTTACTTTCTGTTACCACAAGGTGTTCTTACAAATTCTCTACTCCATCCATAGAGCATTTCTCTGTCTCTCCATAGAACATTTTTTTTCTCTTTTTAAAAATAACAAAACATCATGGAAATCCCCTATCCTTGTGACCTTGTGAGCCCTTTATTTATTTTTTAAAAAGATTTATTTTAGAGAGAGAGGAAGAGAGAGAGGGTGCATATGCAGTAGTTAGGGGTGGACAGAGGAAGAGGAAGGGAGAATCTTAAGCAGACTTCATGCTGAACACAGAGCCTGATATCAGGATCCTGAGATCACGACCGGAGCCAAAACTAGGAGTTGGATGCTTAACCAACTGTGCTACCCATGTGGCTTCTCTGTGAACACTTTCTTATTCAATTTTCCTCATTTCCTTCAGCAGATGTTTTTATTCTCCTGATGTCAGACATATCAACCCTATATACATTCTGTTCCATAACTTTATATATTAACTACATGCTTATTTATCCATAAACAATAGCATTATGTACATTTTCTGTAACACTAGATAAATGAAATAAATTGCAAATATACATAACAAGACATTTACAAAGTCATATTGGTACATGTGGCCAAAAAGCTCATTCATTTTGTTTTTATTTTGTTTATTATGAGTCAAAAATTTTTTTGAGTACAGTTGACACATGGTGTTGCATTAGTTTTTGGTGTACAACATAGCGATTCAACATCTCTGTATGTTATGCTGTGCTTATGTAGCTCCCATTGGTCACCATACAATGTAGATCATTTATTTTAACTTCTGTATAATATCCCACTATAGGATTATACCAAATTTATTTACCTTTTTATTATTGCGTAGACATTTTGATTGCAACCCAATTTTTGCTATTATAAATATATTCTTGCTGTCAGCTTGAACTATTATGTTAGAGTTTCCCTGAATTATATACTTCAGACGGTAATTTGCTAGACCTTAGTGTATGCATGTCTTCAGCCTCATTAGATCTTCTCTCCGATGCACTTGTTTTTATTTTTATTTATTATTTATTTATTTATTTATTTTAAAGATTTTATTTATTTACTTGACAGAGAGAAATCACAAGTAGATGGAGAGGCAGGCAGAGAGAGGGAGAGGGAAGCAGGCTCCCTGCTGAGCAGAGAGCCCGATGCGGGGCTCGATCCCAGGACCCTGAGATCATGACCTGAGCCAAAGGCAGCAGCTCAATCCACTGAGCCACCCAGGCGCCCTGCACTTGTTTTTATTTATATTGCAGCCAGCCGCATGTGTCACCAAACCCCTGGTATTGTCAGTCATTTAGATTTTTGCCCAAGTGTTAAGAGTGACATGATCTTTGTTGTTTTTATCAGCATTTCCCTGATTATTAATGAGGCTGAGCATCTTTTAATGCTCACTGGCCATTTCTCTCTTACGAGACTGACATGCTGCCTACTGCGCTAAGCAGGCACTCCATTTCTCTCTTATAAACTGTAATCTTGGGCCCGTTTTTCTTTTGGAGTGTTGCTCTCTTGTTGATCTGCAGTTTTCTAAAATAAGTTTCAGCTACTGGCACTTTCTTGACTATCTGTGATGCAAGTACTTCTCTCAGTGAATGACTTGTTTTCTCATTGCTCAAAATGTCTTTTCATCCTGATTTCAATTCAGTCTTCCAAGTGGGTTTCCTAATTGGACATGTTAATGAAGTGGCCTTTGGCATACTACTCATAAATCATTTCTTTTATCTGAATTTGTTCACCAGGAGTTTGAAAAACTGGATGGGTTTAAAATATATATTTGGACTCAAGGATCAGAAACTCACTCTGGGATGTTTAAAAAAAAAAAAAGAAAGAAATCAAAAAGTAACTTTGATCCTTTCACAACTAAGATGTAGCCTTCATCTGTTTCTTTGTAATAGAATCTGCGGCTGAGAAGGAGGTTCTTTGATATCTGTAATATCCAATTTAAAATTCACTGAATTCTGGAAATAAAGTACTAGAAGGAATCACAGGGACCATCTGGTTCAACCCTCTCATTTTACAGGAAATAGAGTCTCAGGGAGATGAAATAAAATATTTAGTGTTGAGATCTAGTTTCTTTTCCCCCAAAGATTTCAATTTTTAAATGGATGGATTTAGCTGTTCGTTCTGCCAGGGGAATGGGACTCTCTCAATTTAACTTGGGCACACATAATCTCTTATAAGTTTCCCTCTTTTGAGGTATAAGGACCCCGTTCCCATTTATTATCACTCTTGGAATGGAGTATAAGTCCTGGTCAAATGCTTTGGACACATAGAATTCATATTTCCCTGAACCTAATGGGTACTATAAATTAGTCTGCAGAATGGATGGGAGACTTCCGTTTTCTCTCTTCTTCTTTTTTTAAAAATCAAGATTCATTTCCCTTCTCTAGGGAGAGAATACAATAATATTCTTTCTTGGATTTAGGAAGCCTCAGTTAGAAATAAATCTCTCCAAATGGTTAGGTGAGAGTCCCTTGAGCAAGACTAAAAGGCTTCAATATTTTTACCCCACTTATTTTTCTTATGCATGGTCCACATTTAAATGGCCTAAAAGTTTATTTTGGTAAAATCAGTTTTCTTTTCTAAATAAAGTGCTAAATGAGGGGTTATGTTTGTAGTTAGAGTCATTTTTTATTCATTCATGAATCTAGGTTAAGATGTATCAAAAGGGCTTTGAGAAAAAGCAGAGTAAAGGACTAAACCACTAGGAAGGGGAACCCTAGTAATGATCATTGATCAGAACTGCCCACTGTTGTTAAATCATCCCGGGATTTCCCTGAAGCTACCATCTGTAGTAATTATCAGATTTCTCTGGATCCTCTCTTTAAAAAAACAGATCTCCACAAACAACTCAGCATGGCTATGAACCAGGTGGTTAGCTCCTAGAGGACAATGGCTGTTGTCACCTTTGTTGTCACCAGTGCTGTCCGATTTGACAATGATGGTGATAGAAATAAAAATAAAATAATTATGCTTACTATATGCCAGGCATTGTTCTAAATATTTCATGTGCATTATTAACTCATTTAATCCTCACAAGTCTAGGAGTTAAGTTCATATTATTATCTCCATTTTATACATAGAGGCATGGAGAGGTTAGGTAATTCATCCTGAGTCATACTGTTTATCAGTCAGGGTCCAAACAGAGCACAGAAGACACATGAGAATAGTTAAGTTGGAGGGTTTGTTTACAAAATGGTCTAACTCGGGAGAAGAGAGACATATGTGAAGCCAGTTGCACCTTGGACAGAGCCATGAACTCTGGACAGGGGCACTGTTAGCCCATGCTGGAAATGAGCCAAGGGACTAAGCACCCTGATCTCTTTCACCTCCCTCCAATGGGCTCCTGCCAAGAGGCTTCAGGGGTAGATTTGGGTAGAACGTCGTTAAAAGTTCAAGTGTTCTGAAGACTGTTGAAGTTACAAGGTCCAGCATCAGGGCAAAGAACAGGGTCCTTCTGGTAAGCACCACATAGTAAGGAACAGAGCTAGGATTTGAGACCAGGCAGTCTAACTCCAAAGTCCATATTTCTAGCCACTGTGCTGTATAGTGCCTTGTGGATTGAGGAGGCATGAGAATACACAGTGCCTAGCATATAATGGGAACATATAACACATCTAAGAGGCAGTGACTGGTTCAGTAAAACCCTGGACAGGTTCATATGCAGCTGCAGTTTGTCCAGATGGCAAAAGAACCAAAATTACCATGTTGATTTCATTACTTATTTATGTGTATGTTCCTTGCTTGATCCAGAAAGACTTAAAAGGGGTTGAACTCATTTTCTTCTGTATCTTTAATCATATACTGATTTTTTTGCTTTTTAGTTTGAGCAAAAATCTACCAATTTCTCTCTAATTGTGTATGCTCTCTTATAGGTATATTTTCTTGTTGATTAGTCCAAAATAATTGGATTACAGTTGATCTATAATTAAAAGTTGCTAAGGGAGGGGTGCCTGCGTGGCTCAGTGGGTTAAAGCCTCTGTCTTCAGCTCAGGTCATGATTCCGGGGTCCTAGTCCTGGGATCGAGCCCTGTATCGGGCTCTCTGCTCAGCGGGGAGCCTGCTTCCTCCTCTCTCTCTCTCTCTCTCTGCCTGCTTCTCTGCCTACTTGTGATCTCTGTCTGTCAAATTAAAAAAAAAAAAAAGTTGCTGAGAGTTACACTGTTCCTTTTTAGTTTCCAATTTCGGGAGAATCAGATTTTCTTGACTCAGTTAAACTTCAGGAATCAACCATCACTAGACTAAAATATTTTTATGTTATCATTTTCAACTTAGTTTCTGTTTTCTATCATGGAAAAATCCGGAGGCACAGTGTGATAGTTTAGGAGTAGGAAAGCTGGCATAAGGGATTTTGGGTTCTGCATGGAAAGTCATTGAGGCAGGAGTGGAGGGTGTGTTCCATCCTGACAAAGTGCCTAAGGGCAGATTTCACCTCGGAGTCTTCATCAGGGAAGAAACAATTTTAAGGGCAGAGGAAAGAAAATAGCATTAGGAAGAGGATGCTGAGTGCTGTTTTAGAAAGATCCATCTGCCTTTGATATTCTTTTTGAAACTTTGGGAGTTGAAAAAATGCCAGTGGGAATAAGAATTCTGATTCCACTAAGATTATACAGGTTGCAATTTATTCTGAAGTTTCAAGAGCAGAGTAATGTAAGAAAGGCAGTAACACCACTCTCCAGCTTTCATTGTGCATCCTGTCAGCATTTCCCCAGCTGCTCCACCTGGAACTCAAAACCCCAGGGATTCAGGACAGCTAGCTCTCTTTAAATAAAAGAACTCATTATGGGAGAAAAGAATAGCTAAGGTGCTATACTTCAAGATCTTTCCTCTCAACTGGAGAAACACAAAGCAGAGTATTGAAGTGTGATTCACTCTCCTTTTTTGAGGTGTGAGTTACATTAAATTGCCAAAGAATGAGGAGAAATGTTTCAGTGTCCTGAGGCGCAAAGCCGTTTGGAGTCTGAGAAGCATGATTCCGTGAAACTGTCACCAGGGATGGTTTTGAGAACTGAGTGTGTTCGGTGGGTGGTGATGCCCTGTCAATAACGTCTGGCTCCTGGTGGCTGGGACAGAGTAAGAAAAGGAAAAAGTCTGAATTGAACAGGTATTGCCTGGTTTGGCAGAAAGCTTCTTTATTGAACTTAAATACGGAAGGAAACACCTCAGCCCTGGAATTGATTCCAACTTAGCCCCTGTGTTTTCTCCGGTAGCTAGAGACATTGCCCATCTTCTCCGCACTTGGGAGATGATTCATCAATTGTACCCCACCAGCAACCCTCAACTTCAGTCTGAGCCTTGTGACCAGGCTCTGCTGGGCTGGCCTTACTCTTTAGCCCCTGAAAGGCCTGAGCATCGCTAGGACATAGAGCAGAAAGGGGGTCAGGGCCTTGGATAGAGCAGAATTCCTGCCCCACCACCACATGGTGTTTCAGCTTCACTCTTTAGGAATTAATGGTGTGTGTTATTTGTACTCCAAACTGTAGAGATTGCTTCTTGTTTATAGAGCATATAATCTCCACTCCCTTAGAAGATTGTCTGTTTATAAAATTGTTCGTGAAAAATATTACGGATAGTCAGACATGTTATTCCTGTACCAGATGACTTGAACACCAGGTGGGGGCAAAGCATTGGGTGAGCTCATTTTTAATATATATTTTTTAAAGTAAAAAACTATAGGACATAGTACGGGAATACAATCTTTTATAATACTGCTGTCTTTGCGGACATTTATTTGACATTTCATTGAAAAACTTCCAGGCTTCTCTTGAAAAGGTTTTTGCCAGCCTTGAATTTTTCCAGCCAACATTTGTAGGGAGCTGCTTGGTGTCTCCTGGCACAGATTCCCAAGGCAGACATCACAAGGAGTATAGTTATACTTGGTCAAGTCGCTTAAGTCATTAAGTGAGTTTGGTGGGGATACCCAGATTGAAATAATGCTCTGCTTTATGATTTGGGGCTGAGCAGCAAGGCAGAATCAGAATTGGACTCAAGGAGAAGCTTGTATACTTTCAACTCTACTGCTCTTTTCCTTGAAATCATTGGATCAAAGAGAAAGCTGGAGTACTAAAGTTTAGGGACAATGGGACTGGAGTACTAAAGTTTAGGGACAATGGGACTGGAGTACTAAAGTTTAGGGACAAGTGAGTTACACAACTGCACACTGTCCTGGGGAAAATGAAAACACCAACAGTTGTTCTGACCAACTGAGAGAAAGTTGCTTTTTCCATCACTTAGAAGAGAGTGGGTTTGAGCCCCGTAGCTCCTTCCTTTGTTTCTTAAAGATGAGAAGACAAGTTGTAATCTCTTTTGAGGATGCCAGGAGGCTCTATCTCTGGACTTTAAACAGAAGCTCTCATAAAGTAGATTATTCCCCCCAACACAGTCATAGGGACACTTTCTCTTTTATAAAGTGGAGATCTCATAAAAGATTGTAGGAGAGAAAGTGAGAAGTCAAGAATAGGGTTGCTGAGGCAGTCTGTTCATCGCCAGTACCTTGTGGAATGCTTGACCCATGCTAGTCCCAGTTTAGTGGGCATTCATAGGTCCTCTGTGTCAGGCAGTGTGAAGACTATAAAATCCTTGCCCTCAAGACACAAGTTTTTGCTTTTTGGAGACCAGAAGTCACTCGTGCTACAGTTTGGTGATAATTAGATTCAGTTAAATTCAAAGTATTTTTTTTAGAGATCTTGCTAGGAGCTGTACCTAGCTGCATGCTTGTACCCTTCAGGTATGTACCAAAAATTATAAGATCAACATCTAAGTGTCTAAATCAGGAATAGAAAATATGTGGCTTGCATACTACTAACACACAACACTCCTTGCCTGTGGCAGACACCCTATCTATTGCATCGCTTTTCCTACCAAACCCAGAGGCATTCTTGGTAACTTCGTCAACATGGGACTTCAGACAATTGATAAGATTAGCTCCTGGGGCGAATCCAGAGTCATCCTTGGTCCAGGAAGTCAATTTAAGAACTCCAACTTTTCATAACCATAGATATATATTAAATACTTCTGATTTTGTCCATTTAAGAGTCACTTACTATAGACATTTTGCCGTTGGACCCTTTTGCTCAAGAGGTTCCATTCTTTTTGAATTAGGGGCAGAGGGTGCAGTAGAAGGCTGTTGACCTTTAGGCTAGGATGCCTCTGCGACTGAGTCAATTATTTAATGCTTCCTGACCTCACTCTTAATCATCCACAAAATCAGGAGTAGTTAAATGTGTCTGGTCATTGTCATTTAAGGAAAGGTCAATAATGTGTTATCTGTATTTGTTGGGTGATTAACAACTGTACAGCACTCTATTTAGTATTTCTTTTTCTTTTTCTTTCTTTCTTTTTTTTTTAAAAGATTTTACTTGTTTATTTGACAGAGAGACACAGTGAGAGAGAGGGAACACAAGCAGGGGAAGTGGGAGAGGGAGAAGCAGGGAGTCCGATGTGGGGCTCAATCCCAGGACCTCGGGATCATGACCTGAGCCGAAGGCAGACGCTTAACAACTGAGCCACCCAGGCGCCCCTTTGTTTAGTTTTTCAGAAGTGATTTAAAGGGATGCTTGGGTGGTTCAGTCAGTTAAACATCTGACTCTTGGTTTCGGCTCAGGTCATGATCTCAGGTCATGGGATTGAGCCCTGCATAGGACTCTGGGGTGAATGTGGAGCCTGCCTAAGATTCTCTCTCTCCCTCTACCCCTCCTCACAGCCCTCTGCCTATGAACATGCTCTCTTTCTCTCTCAAAAAAAAATTTTTTTTAGAAAGTTTTGCCTCAGTTTGCCAATTCTTGGTTAGAATTTTCTTTTCTTTTTTTTTTTTTTTAAAGATTTTATTTATTTATTTGACAGAGAGAGATCACAAGTAGGCAGAGAGGCAGGCAGAGAGAGAGGAAGGGAAGCAGGCTCCCTGCTGAGCAGAGAGGCTGATGCGGGGCTCGATCCCAGGACCCTGAGATCGTGACCTGAGCCGAAGGCAGTGGCTTAACACACTGAGCCACCCAGGTGCCCCTTGGTTAGAATTTTCTGTCCCAGTAGTCTTATTAAGTTCCATTTAAAATCTAACCACAATCCAGGGTTCATATTATGTTTTAATTCTTACATTGATTGCATATAGCTTTGGCAACATGGCTCTATTTGTTTGAAGGTTGTACCCCTTTCTCTTCACTGGCATTTAGCAGAGTTTTTAGAATCTAGTCATTCCACACTCAAGAAATGAGAAGTGAGCTCAGCTCCCCTTAGCTGAATGCATTCTGAGCTTTACCTGTTGATCTGTTTTTCAGGTTAGCTTTTATATTTTTAAAGTCAGAGACTTGTTGGCCTGCTACTTTCATGTTTTAGCATGGATGTGAATTCTAGGGTCCTGTGAGATAAAAAAGAATAATTTTGATCTCCATTTTGGTGCCTGTAGCCTTTTTCTGAGATACTGTTTTGATAACTTCCCAGGGGTATTGAGGATCATGGTTTGTAATTAAGCAAAGTTAGTTTTAGAAATAGCATTTCACATTTCTTTAGGTGGTGTTTACAGTGTATAATTCTTAATCAATTACTTAAATGGGAAGTAGCCAGTAAATCCTGTTAAAGTTTTACACATCATTCCTGGGTCAGGAGGAAAGTCAAGGTCTCTGACTCAAGAGAGGTGTTTAGGGACCCCTGGGTGGCTCAGTTGGTTGGACGACTGCCTTCAGCTCAGGTCATGATCCCGGAGTCCCAGGATCGAGTCCCACATTGGGCTCTCAGCTCCATGGGGAGTCTGCTTCTCCCTCTGACTTTCTCCTTGCTCATGCTCTCTCTCACTGTCTCTCTCTCAAATAAACAAATAAAATCTTTTAAAAAAAAAAAAAGAGGTCTTTAGCTGTCATTTGGGTTATGTCTAATCAATAATAAAAGCACACTATTAATACATATACAGTCAGGTATGAATGTCAGACATTTACTGAGCAGTTATCGCTAGGAATCATGCCACTTCCTAGGGATATAAAGTTTTGCAGAGCATGGCTTCTGCCTTTGAAAGGCTAAGTCTCTCTGGACATGTGGAGCCTGCATGCGGACAGGGGTGCATGAGAGGTGCATTTCAGTTAGTAGAAGCTTGTATCGTCTGGGTTCAGAGAGGTTTCTTGTTCTGAGGTCTTGGAGAAGGAGTCATGAAAGTTGAGGGGCCTCTTAGGCAAGTGGGATACTTGTAGATGAAGGAAGAAAAGTGTTCCTTCAATAGAGCTGGGTGAGGCATTCCAGTGTTCTGAGGGACAACAAGGGAATGTGTTTGCCTGGAGTCAGGGTTCATGTAGGGTGTCATAGGAAAGGAAGTGGGAGAAACAGACTGGGGCCAGGCCTTAGATGCCTTTGACTTCTAGCCATGGCCTTTGGAACTTCTGATTATGGACAGCCTCTGATGATAGTTTGAGGTGGCATTTTATAAAACATTTTATTTATTTATTTGACAGAGAGAGAGAGATCACAAATAGGCAGAGAGACAGACAGAGAGAGAGATGAGGAGAAGCAGGCTCCCTGCTGAGCAGAGAGCCCTATGAGGGACTCAATCCCAGGCCCCTGGGATCATGACCTGAGCCGAAGGCAGAGGCTTAACCCACTGAGCCACCCAGGCACCCCAAGGTGGCATTTTAGAAAGAGTAAATCTATCCATGTTGTGTGGAAGGAACTGGAGAGGTGGAAAGACTAGAAGCAGGGGAAATAGTTAAGAGACAGCTACAATTTTATTTGCAAGATTAAAAAAATATTTTTTGAATCTAAGGACAGAGAAATAAATTGAATGTCACTAAGCAGCTGGGATGAAGAAAATGCCAGAATTACCACTATAAAAAGTTTTCTTTTTGATTTACTACTTGTGAAAAATAAAGGTTGGAGTTGGACTGTGGTGGACCTGTATAGCCACAGGTCATCTCTGGTTGCCAGTGGGTTTTGGCATTGAGAGGTGTTCCCATTTGCTTGAAGGTGCCGTGAGACCCTGGTGGGCTCTTGAGTGACTTGGTGTGCTGTGTCCCTCGCTGTACTCTCCGTTCTGCAGAGCGTATCCCCAGGTGGGCTTGTGTACTTGACAGTCTTCCTTGTATAACTGAAAGCCATTAGAGAGAAAAGTAGATAAACAACAGAATCACCAGAGGCAAAAATCAAAGAAGAGAATAAGGAAATGATCTCCAGGAAAGAAGTTACGAAACACCCCCCTCCCCAGGTGAGAGAAGCTTTTATATATAAAAGTATATAATGTGTCAAGGCCCTTGTGTTGCAAGAGGCAAGGAAAGAGCCAAATCTGGCCAGCTTGGTGAAAGGATGTAAGATAAGGATTCAAGGGAAAAGTGAGGAAGACAGGAGTGATCCTGATATAGTTAGTCCTGGTTCATTGACTCAACAAAAGTTAACAAGCTCTTACTCTGAGGAAAACTAAGCAGTTGGGATGTTTGGGTTAAGGGAATAGCATTTGCAAAGGCATAAATGTGCAAACAAGCAAGGTGCTGGTAGACAGTTCAAATGTTCGGGAATTGCTAGAGCAAATGAAAGTTACACAGAACTTCTGGCAGCCTACCGAAGTGTAGAATTTGGCCAGAATAGTGTTTTGTGTTCTAAATTTGTACTATTTGTTAAGGCTGCTCTTAGAGGGCTTGACACAAAAGTATCTGTTTCATAAGATACCATCACAAAACTTAGTGGTATAAAATTTAGCCATTATTTTAGTAACTCTCACAGTTCTAGGAAGTGATTGGGCTCAGCTAGAGATTCTCATCCAGGGTCTTTCATGTGGTTGCAGTCCCTAGGCTGCTGGGATTAGAGTTGAAATTGAAAGCATCTCACCCACATATCTTGTGGTCCATCGGACTTTAGCAGGGGCTATTAGCTAGAACACCTGCACACGATGTCTCCATGTGGCCTGAGCTGCTTCAGAGCATGGCTATTGGGTTCCCATAGCACGTGTTACAGAGACAGGAAGAGAGGAAGCTCCCAATTTTTTAAAGCTTGGGCCTAAATGTAGACAGGACATCACATCCACTATGTTCTGTTGGTCAAAGTAGTGTATGAGCTGAATTGTCCTCCTCCCCATTCATATGTTGAAGACCCAATCCCCAGTACTTCAGAATGGGAGTCTTTTGGAGATAGAGTCTTTAAAGAGGTAATTAAATTAAAATGGGGTTATCAGGGTCAAACTTGATCCAATATGACTGGTGCCCTTATAAGGACACCAAACACGTACATCTGTAGTGAACTGAGGGGTGACACGGCAAAAAGTTGGCCATCTGCAAGCTGAGGAGAGAGGCCTCAGAACTGCTGACACCTCTGTCTTAGACGTGAGCCTTCGCAACTCTGAGAATATACATTTCCTTGGTTTAAGCCACCTGGTCTGTGGTATTGTGTTATAGGAACCTGGCTGCATGGATACACCACTGAAAGGCTTTGGGTTGTACGGTGAAAAGTGGTGACTCTCCATCTCTCTCTCTTTGCAGACACTCACCCATCTGTCTGTCTCTCTAGTGGCAGTGTGAAGGTCATGCTGAAGGTTAGAGGCCACAGGCAAGGAGTCTAGCTCAGCAGTTTTTGCAGTGGTCAGGTGAGTGGGCAGGTGAAGAACAGCATATTGGGAATGGGAAAAGCAGACAGACAAAGCAGGTGTGAGATTCTAAGATGTAAAATTGGCAGTATTTGGTAATGGGATATTTGCTGTGGAGGATTCCTCAGAGGGAAAGGCCAATGAATGCCAGGTGCAGAGGGATGGAATCCTATGGAGGGGGAGGATTTGATTGGCAACATTCAAGAGCACCTTTTTCCCTGATAGAGATTTATAATGGCATGAAGTAACTCAAGATGCATATGGCTGTGTCTGGGAACTTACAGCCCCTTACTTTGCCTTCTTTCTAGGCAGGGCAGGCTATGGCTCTGTCTTGTGAAGGGAGGGATGATGGGCAAAGCACATCCTTCCCTTTTTCCGATAGCCTTCTGCCAAGGGGACTCCGAGCACACCCACACCACACCTGGGGTGCACCAGCCTACAAACGTATTTCTTGTCCAGATTGGCTGTGCTCTGGCCCCACAGATATGTCCAGAATCAGGCACACAGATGAAGCCTTCTGTGGCTCACTGCCATTGCCACCAAACCCGTCCTGAGGGTCTCAGCATAGCTGTCTTCTCAATGCCCTGGCTGACTTTGTTCTCATGGGAACCTGATAATAAGGCACCACTACAAAATAGCTATGAGGGTAAAACAATATGTGTGGGACAATATTTGACCAGTGAAAAATGGTCAATTTGGAATTCCAAATCAATTTCCAAATGATTAATTTGGAATCTGTGATCATCTCTAATAGGAGTTAAAGCTGACATTTTCTTTAGGAATATCAAGAAAAAAGTGGGAGGGAGGATAACCAACTGAGGAGAATAAATGAGATACCAAGATTACCTCCTCCAGGAAAGGAAGTATTTTCGAGCACCTTTAAAGAAGTCATTTGCATATAAACAAAGCCCTTTCCAGCTGAGGCCAGCGTGGCTCAAGCTGCCATTTTAGAGTTAGAAAGTGAAATCTTTTTTCTTCTTTACCTAACGCACCGCTCCTCCACTTTACCTCTTTTGCTTCCATGCCAACTGCACTTGGATTTAAGAAAATCACATTTCCTCAGCCACAGACTTTCTTAATTTAGCAGGTCCTCTTTCTCAAATCCTGGAACACCAATTAGAGAGGAGAGAGAGAGAAAAAAAAAACCCGGATGAAAAGAATTTTATGACATTTTAAGTCCAAATGAATGTCACTGGATCTGCCCTCCCACCAGCCCCACCTCCTTTGATTCCTACTTGCTTCAGGAAGCCCTGAGCAGGGATGCGGTGCTCTGGCCTTCCACGGAGCACGCTGAACGCGTCACAGCCAGCCAGAGGGGTTGTCTTCCCAAATTGTATCTCTGGCAAGCTGTAAACCCGCTGTGTCTTACACGGCAACTGTGTCAGGAATTTCCCCCTGAAAGGCTGCACAGAGATGGTGTATTTTGATTAAAGGGGGAAAAAAAAAGTCTGGATAGTTTCACTTAAGATTACAACACCTCCCTACTCATGTTATTCACATCCACAATGCCACCACTGTTTTCTTTCCTTGATCCTTAGGTTCCGGGTCTGGCACTTCCATTCTAAAGTTCGAATGTGAACACAATGACTTCTGAATCACCACTCTGGGCACAAAGAGCTCTTAAACTCTCACCGTGTGTTTTTTTCCCCTTGTATCTGTTCCCCCCTGCCCCCTATCTGTTTAAGCATTTCAGCTCAGCGTGCAGTGTGTCTAAAAACAGCTCGGATGTAATTACTAACAATGTTACCTCTCTGCTGAAGCCTGTAATTCCCTCTTGATTAAGATGGCGATATTGATTTGACTGGGATTGCATGCAAATAAACCGTGACATTGGGAGAGGTGTGGTTTTTCAGTTTGCAGTGCGTCTGTGATTTCAGTGTAGTAGTCAAGGTTCCCCCCACCCAGACCATTTGACTAACAGCCTGTATGGGGATTAGTACCTGCCGGCTAGGCTCAGAAGGAAACCGTAGCCATCAGAGGTTCTCATCTGGAATCTTTTATAGTTTGTGTCTATCAACCACAGCCATCTCTTACATTTATCAAAGTAATTGAAGAGGAATGGGCTTTCTCGGTCAGGCTGGCTGTCAGAAGGTCATGGGACTTCAGAAGGAGATAGGTGGAGGAGGGGATTGGGATAAAAATTTTTCTAAAAAAATATTTATGTATTTATTTATTTGTCAGAGGGAAAGCACAAAAGCAAGCTGGGGTGCAGCAGGCAGAGGGAGTGGCAGACGGAGGCAGAGTGAGAAGCAGGCTCTTGGTTAAGCAAGGAGCCTGATGCAGGACTCGATCCCAGAACTCTGGGATCACGTCCTGAGTGGAAGGCAGACACTTAACTGACTGAGCCATGTCCCTGGAAAAATATTTTAAGGCAGTGAAGTGATTTGGTAATTCATCACCACACAAAATTCTATACCACATTCTGCAGTCAGGCATTGAAGAATATATTCTCTTCAAGTAAATGGTCAGCAGTTCATATTGATTTGGAACAAAATTTCCAGCCACGCATCCTTTTAAGGCTAAAGAAAACAAAAAACAAAAAACAAAAAACAACAACAGGGAGGGCAGAACTAAACTCTACCTACCCCCTAGACAGACTTTACGTTTCCTGGAGATCTGCTGTAAGAGAGATCGACAGCATGGGTGCCATTGAGGGCAAATCTCTTGGCAAAATTGATATAGAAAGTGTGTATGTAATTCAAATGAAATTGATTTTTGAATGTGGGGAAAGGCCTGTGTGTGTGTGTGTGTGTGTAGCATAAATTTGTTTCAAAATAAAGGAGACTAAAGAGACCTAGTAACAGCAGGATCTGATTCTAGACTGGCTCTGGAATTAGAGGAGAGGAGTGTTTCAAGGGACATGATTAGATCAACTGACAAAACTGGAATATGGGCAATATAGTATATAAAATTATAGCATCAGTTTTAAAATTGCTGAAGCTGATAGACAACCGTAGTATGGTTTTATAAAAGAATATTCTAATTTTGAAAAATATACATGATCTACACAACTTACTCTTAAGTAATTACAAATTACCTATGTTTTGCATATATATTTACATATATATATATTTTACATATGTATAAGAGAGACAGAGGGAAAGAGAAAGAGAACAAATGATCAAATAAATGGGCAAAATGTTACAAGTGAACCTGGGTAAAGGGTATATGGGTATTCTTTTTTCTATTCTTATTCTTGAAATTTTTCTTTAAGTTTGAAATTATTTCCAAATACAAGTAAAGAGGGAAGGATGCCTTTGGATATCTGACTCCAAGCTTGTGTAATCCAGAGCTGTTTTGCCAGGGGTGGTGGGGGGGTGCGGTAAGTGAAAATCCCGACCTTGCTTTTTTGGTATTGGTGTTCTACTTCTTTCCTGTTTCCTGGTTTCTACCAAGACACTTAACTGCGAGAAGATACCAAAGCCTCATTTGTTGATCAGATAGATGTTGAGTGACTCAAGATGCATGACCAGAGCAGATATTTTGCTCAAGTCAAAATATTGACAGGGTGACAGAAACCTAAACCAGGACTGTGTACGTGCATACATGATGGCTTAGCTGCCAGAGGTATTGAAACCCTCTCGTTAGTCTGCTTTTTCTCTCCTCTCTCCACCAGACTTCCTCCTAGCAGTTAGAATCACTTGCATCCAACACTGGTTTCCTCTCATGATTTCCTTATTCAAGCACTTTGAATTCCTTCTGTTCATGCTTTCTCTGTTCTCATCCTCAAGTTCCTCTTGTTTCCCACACTCCATTCCCAAATGGAACTTCCCTTCATTTCTACTCTTCACTCCAACTCACGCTTCATACACGTCAGCCAGCCATGGCTCTCTGATTAGTTATTCTCTTCCTTTTATATACTGTGATTTTTTTTTTCTGGTAACTTGTGAAAATAATCCATGTTGATCATAGATGTTTGGAGAAAAATAAGAAAGTACAAAGAAAGAAAATGAATGAGTCACCAGTAATCCCACCAGTCAAGACTGATTATCTCACCGCTCAAGACAGCCGCTATATTTTGGTATTTTCCTTCCATTTTTTCCTATGCATACATTTGTAAATGTGGTCTTTTATAATGAGGTCTTTTCTCTTTTTTTTCCTACTTAACTTTCCATGTGATGTTATTAAACATGGTTTTTAAAAGTTGTATGATTTTCAGTTAAATGAAAGGACCCTAGGCTGACATCCACCTGGTTGGTTACTAACTGGTTGGTGTATCTGATTGGTTAGTCTATTGGTTTTGATTGGTTGGCGTGTTGGTTGTAATTACAGTTGGTAAGTGTCTGTGCCATTACCAGTTGTTAAACATTTTGAATATCACCAGTAGTTATACCATTACAGAGTTAGCATTTCCCTATCATTGGACATTTGGATTGTATTTAATTCATGCTATTATAAGTACATCTATAAAAGAAACACAATAATTTTTTTTTTTATAAATGGCTAAGAATTTCCTCTGGTTAAATTTCTAGAAATTTAGTAACAGGCCAAATATACGATTATTTTAAAGGTATTGATGCATATTGCCCTTATTCATTTATAGTATACTCTAGCCAAAAAGGCACAGAGGTTTCACTGAACCCTACAAGCCTGAATATTATAATTTTCAAAAGATCTTTGCCAGTCTGATGATGGAAAAATTGTGTCTTGCTTGAATTTGTATTTCTTTTGATATATTTTTAATGTGAGCATTTGAACGTTTGACAGTGTGTTTTGCCATTTTTCTCTGCTCACTTTTCTGCTCTACAATTCATCATGTTTCTAGGCTCTATCTTCACTCTTTTTGTAGATGGGACAGCTGTCCCTTCACTGACTGCCAGGATTAGTTTGCTTACTTTCCCTGGCAAGGCTCCTGCCACTTTCTTCACAAACCCACTCGCAGGCCTCCTAAAGCAGTTCCTTAGTTGGATTTGCAGATGAGTTATGTTGTAGGGTATTTGTGTTGCTTTCTGTGGGTGTGCTGCTGCCTCACTTATAATCTAAGTTCTCCAAAGAAAAGGGCTTTGACTTTTAATAAAAAGAAAACATTTCTGGGGCGCCTGGGTGGCTCAGTGGGTTAAGCCTCTGCCTTCGGCTCAGGTCATGATCCCAGGGTCCTGGGATGGAGCCCCGCATGGAGCTCTCTGCTCCGTGGGGAGCCTGCTTCCTCCTCTCTCTCTCTGCCTGCCTCTCTGCCTACTTGTGATCTCTGTTTGTCAAATACATACATACATACATACATACATACATACATACTATTTAAAAAAAAAAAAAGAAAACATTTCTTTGGGTCTCATCTGATTATCTATTGTTGCATAACAAACCACCCTGAAACTTAGAGGTTTACAACAACCAACCAATTTATTATTATCTCTCATGGTGTGTGTGTGTGTGTGTGTGAGAGAGAGAGAGAGAGAAAGAGAGAGCAAGTGAGCTAGGCTATTGTTCCTTGAGGTGTCTCTTGAAGTTGTAGCCAGGTGGGGGAAGAGACTAGAGTCATCCAAAAGCTTGACTGGGTTGGATATCCAAGACGGCTTCTTGTCTCACTTCTCTGACTCCTCATAGGCGAAAGCTGGAACAGCTAAGGGCTGTCTGGTCTTTCTCTCTCTCCCTCTCTTGTGTGACTTTTTCACATGGCAACCTTCGGTTTTCTCAAAGCATGGCACTCACAAGGTATATGAATTTCTTACCTGGGGGCTTGCTTCTCTGGGAGCAAGTACTCCGAAGAGATCAAGGTAGAAGCTGCAAGGCTTCTTATGACATGGTCTTAGCAATCATGTAGCATCACTTTGGCCACATTCTGTTGATCAGAAGGGAGTCACAGAATCTCAAAATTGAGAGCCCCGGTTAAGGAGGAGGGGGCTCTACAGGGGAGTAGACACCAGGAGGCATGGGGGGAGGGGCTTCTTTGGAGACAAGCTACCACAGGTGCTTAGCATTGATTGTATTCCATCCATATTTAGCACTCAATAAATTCTTATTAAATGAACAACCTAGAAACTGGGGATAAATTATTTTATAAAAAAGCCATTTGACCTTAATTTCCTTTGCTGATGGGGAGGACCCAGAGACTGAGCCATGAAAAATGAGACTCTGTCCTACTGCAATCTAATCTCTGAGGAGCAAGTAACCTCAAAGAAATTCACTTATGGGTGTAATTATATCCTACTGACAACTGGATATTTTATTCCAAGATTCTATTATCCTTCGTTATCTAACCAATATTTTCCTATTTATCCTCATTTTCTGCCTCTGAATAGGAAGGCAGCTGCACTGATGCCAAATCTCCCATCACACATGCTGTTGTTAAACATAATAAAGTTACTTCAGTGCCATTGCATATCCTTTCTGATTCATAACATTAGAAGTTCGGTGTTAGTTACAGTGACAGCCCATCTTTTCACAAGAGATCTAGACCTCAAGGTTCGTTTTTGAATCCAGTCTGGGGAAGGAGCCACCATTGTGTCTCTGACTGAGTCAGTCAGGGAAGTTTTGGGTCATGCTTCGGCCTAAAGTGTAAAATTGGTCCATTCAATTCCCATGCTCTAACAACTTCCTTTGACAGCCTCCAAATGGAAAACACACGAGTCTTTAAGCTTCCATGAATACATTTAAAGGTAGTTTCTCATTAACAGTGTTTAGGATTATACCACATGCCTTCTAGGAACTTAGAGAAGGGGACAAGACACCTATCTTGATACAAAGGTAGGCAGCCTATACAAAAGGCCATATGAACGATAGAGGTGTGAAAGGCCATTGGGATTAAGAGATCAAAGACATTATTGAATAGGGTGGCATCTGTCCGATTCTGAAAAGGATTCTGATAGATAAATGTGCCCGTTTTTAGAGCTAAAACCAGTCTCAACACAGAGCCTGCTGCAGCTGGGAAGGGAATGGAGCTTTGTTGCTCTGGCAGCATTTTGTTAGCACGCCTAAGCAGCACGGGGAGACCAAAGTGAGTTAACCCCCTCGGTGCCCTCTAAACAAAAACCAGACAACCAGAGGAGGGGCCTCCGGGAAGCCCCACGGAAGGCGGCCTCTTGTCTTCTCAACTGGTGCCAATATTTGAAATATCAGTAGGTGTGGCAGTTTCTCCGCTGTAGGTTTGCAGGTCCCCTGACGGGTGGGGAGGCCTGGCAGAGGAACAATCCCAGCACACATTGGGAAACAAATGTACAAATGTTCATTTGGGCGCCTTGAACAGCACACATGGGTTTCAGCCCTGGAGACTGCAAGGGTTCTTAGCAGGGAAGCAGTTAATGTGTCACAGCACACTTTTAAAACCAGAAGAATCTCCCTGACCCTTCCCCCATCTGGAGCTGGCTTCTAGCTGAGTTTAAGGGATTTGGAAGGGATTTGGGAGGGGGTGTGTGGTTCTGGTGGTTCAGTTCCTAGGAAATAAAACAATCCTTTTCTTTGACCTTTAATGTGATTCAGATCAGCATCTCCTTGGCACAAAGCCTTTTCTGTGCAGCCCGTTGGCTGTGAGTGCAGCCGCTCAACCTCAGTCTTCTGCTCCTCCTATCACCAGCAGCCTGAATTTGGATTGGGAAACCCAGGGACTCAGAGCTCAACCTCTGACTCTTATATCGGCTGATCCTTGAGAAGTTCAAACCCAGCGCAAAGCAGGATCCCTCAGATAATTGTTTCTCCTCCCTTTTTAGTCAGTGATGAAGGGGAACAGCCTTCTTTTAACACTTGGTGAATGGCAGAACTACAGGGGCTTAAGGAAGGACTTAGAACCAGTGATTGGATGGTCTGGAGCCACACTTTGGAATTGTGGCCTAATCCCAAATGACATACATGCTCTCTGGAGGGAAGTTGAAAAGCAAGAATTGAAGGAGTTACGGACAAAAGAGTATATGGTAAATTCCCTCACAAACTGGGGATTTGATTAATCCTAGTGGAGTCATGAATCTGACTGAGGGAAGTTCTGTTTTTCCTGTACCCATCATGCAGTGCCCCTCTGTGGGAACAGAGATCCTGTCATATTGACGCTGCCTCTTTCCCTCTGCTCTGATGTTATACTGTGTTTTGGCGATGCAGTTTGTAGCTCGGAAAGAAGAACACATTTGTCTACAGCATCCACAATAAGAGTCCTGGCTGGGTTATCAGGTAGCATTTGAAATCTGTAAAGGCTCAGTATAACAAAGATAATTTTTTCATTGGTAAGGAAACACAGATTTAGTTTAATCATCGGGGCATAAGCAAGTTTAACTACAAAACCAACAGAATTTGAGATAGACAATCTACCCTGAGTGATAAAGGCCGGTTGTTCAAATTCGAGTCAATTTATAGAGAAGCATTGTAAAATGCAGGAAGTACTGTGGTTCTCAGACTTCAGTGGACATAAAAGCCTTCACGAGGACTTGTTAAAGATGCAGATTCCCAAAGATTCTGATTCAGCAAACCATTTTGAAGGCAAGAAACCAGGGCATCTCAGGTAATTACCCCCAGGTAATTCTGATACTCTGGGGTCTAACACATTGAAAAGTAGAATAGGGTTCTAAAGGGGAAGGGCCAGTGCAGAGATTCAGAACCCCAGTTTTTTAAACTATTACCACGACCCATCTCTGAAATCCTCCCAACATCCTCAGTGAGTGAAGCAATCTATTAGTTAGGGAGTAGTTGGCTATAGGTTATAGAAGTCCTGGAAAACAGTGACTTAAACTAATAAGGGCTTTCGTTTTTGAGAGGAGAGGATAAATGAGAAGTCTGGAGTTGGGCAATCCAGGTGTAGTGGCTGGCCTCCCAGGAGTGGTCCCCCAAAAGATATGTCTGACATCGAGATCCCTGGAAACAGAATGTTACATTATTTGGAAAAAGCGTTTTTGCAGATATCATCAAATATCTTGAGATCATCCTGTATTACCCAGGTGGACCTAAATCCAATAGCAGGTGCCCTTAGAAGAGTAAAGCAGAGAGAGAGGAGACACACAGAAGAGGAGTCAGTAGAGTGACTACGGAGGTGGAGATGGGAATGATGTGGCCACAAGCCCAGGGGTAGCACCAGGAACTGGAAGAGGCAAAGAATGGATTCTTCCCTAAAGCCCCCAAAAGGTGCACAGCGCTACCTGATTTCCAACTTCTAGTCTCCAGAGCTGTGAAAGAATAAATCTTCATTGTTTTAAGCCCCTGAGTTTATAATAATTTGTTATAGCAACTCTAGAAAATTAATACACCAGTGTTGGTATAGAGAGGTTCCAACAGGGACCAAATTTCCTTCTGTCTTTCTACTCAGCCATTCTTAGCACAAGCTTGCTGCTTCCTTGTCATGAGATGACTATTCCATCTCTGTATGGTATCTGTATTCCAAGCAGAAAGAGAAAAGAGCAAAGGGAAAGGCATGGATAGTTTAACCTCCCTCCATTTTAAGGAGCTTTCCTGGAAGCCTCATGTAATAATTTCCTCTTAACTCTCATTGACCAGAACGAGTCAAGCAGCCACCCCAGCGGCAAGGAAGGCTTGGGGGGGGAAATATATATATATATATAAAATATAAAATATATATATATAAAATATAAAATATATATATATATATATATATATATATATATTTCACCCTGAGTGATAAAGGCCAGTTGTTCAAATTTTATATATATATATATATATATATATATATATATATATATATATAATATATATATTTTTTAATGTTAGGTAACTTGTCACATCATACAAAATTGGAGTTTTATTAGTAAAGAGGATGTTGAAACTAGGGGAGCAACCAGAAAACCCTGCCATGGCAACCATGCCCAACAAACCCGACTGTCCCACTACAGTGGGTTTTCCTTAAAACTTGGACTGTGAGAAGTGGAGACTGGTTGGTCTGAGTTGCTTGAGAACACTACGTGAGGGCTAGCAATTCCTTCTCAACCAACCCTTGGTAATGAATACTTTCATATCTTAATGTCATCAACCTGAGGTAAAGGAACTTCTGTGACCTGTTTACCTCACTTTGTTCTTTTCTTTTTTTAAAAAATATTTTATTTATTTATTTGACAGACAGAGATCACAAGCAGGCCAGAGAGGCAGGAAGAGAGAGCGAGGAGAAAACAGGCTCCCCGTGGAGCAGATAGCCCGATGCGGGGCTCGATCCCAGAACTCTGGGATCATGACCCAGGCCTAAGGCAGAGGCTTTAACCCACTGAGCCACCCAGGCACCCCACCTCACTTTGTTCTTAAAAGGAATTTCCTTTTGACCAAAAAATGGCAGATCTCTTACGTGTGGCCCACAAGTTTTGCAAACTTGGATATCTAGAAATTTTAATGAAGACATTTCCTTTTAACAATGTTTTTCTAAACACTATGATTTTTCTAATTCTTTTTTTTTTTTTTTTTAATTAGAAGATAATGCCATTGGCACTATATTTACCCTGTAGGGCTGGTGTGATTGAAAGCATTACGGTAAGTAATCTTTTTTTCCTCAGCTGTGGAGGTTTAGAAAGGATTGAATGTGGCTAAGGAGCTTGTGATTTTTAGAATTAAAGTTTGACTTTTCTTGGCCAGCCTTTCGTTCATAAACACTCAGGTTCCCAAAGGGGCCATTGCAGTAGTAGTGTAAGCTCTGGATTCATCGACACTGGACTGTAAACAAAGCTGGCCAGTCAGTGCCCTGCAACAGGCAGTGCCCTGCAACATCACTGCCGATGGGCCCCTCTGCCTCCATTTCCTGGAGTATTGCTGGACAGCCACATCACTTTGTTGGAGAATGTACTTATGTGAAACAGACATCCTTGAGCCAAACTTTTACATTTGGTGGTTCTCAATGGGGAGACATTTGGAAACATCTGAAGACATTTTTGTTTGTCACAACTCCGTTGGAGAGGGATTTGGAGATGGCGCTACTGATACCTAGAAGGAAGAAGCCAATGATGTGGCTAAACATTTTACAGTGCCTAGAATAGCCCCGTTGACATAGAATTATCCAACTCTAGATGTCAGCAGGACTGAGGTAGAGAAACCTTGGAGTACATAAATAGTAACTTTTAAGGGTAAAAATTAAAACCCTTAAGTTAAACAAACAAACAAACAACTCCTAATGTCCTTTGAATTCTTCCGTGAAAACCAGAGGCCACTGAGACCCAAGCTGGCTGCTAGCAATGGGTAGAGTTACTGTTGTTATTTTCTAATGAGAAAGAAATTGTGTTTCTGGGTAAGATAACAGCAGGTGAAATTTTCCAAAAATAAATAGTATTTTCACAGTGTTATCTTGCTTAACTTCTGTGAAAGTTTCAAATGGGGGAACATTTGATCTTGCTACAACTTTCTGCATTAGTCATTCTGACAGCACTTCCTAGGAGGAGGGTGGTTGAGACTGTCAGAGTCTTCTGACAAGTCCCAGACCGATTGTAACCATCAGGAGTGGGTGATTTGCTTCCTATTCAGTACAAATGGAATAAAGGATCTTGAGCCAGGCAGCTAAGAATCATTGTGAATGCATCAGCATATATTGGTCAAGGGGTGAAAGCCATTGCTGTTGCAACCAAACATTTTTGAGAAAACTTGTGTCATGCCGTGGACTAATAGTGTTAGTCTACATTGTGTAATTTTTCCTTTCCATTTGCTGGCCTCTTTAATTCATGTCCAAGTGAGGATCTGTTAAGTAGGTTAACAGATATCATTACTGTTTGAAGCACTACAAACAAGCATGAGATGGCTTCATCTTTTCAATTTCATTTAATTTACAGTGAGAACAGTGTTTCAGTAAATTAATTGCATACAAATTAAGAGCATTAAATAATGTTCCTTGACAGTTTTCAACCTTGGTTTCATCATCTTGCCACTGATACTTTTGCCCATAGTCTTCCAGGATTAGTAGACAGACAACTCAATCAGATGCTTAATAATACTCAACACCTATTTGCATGACCTAGGAGAAATAGTTGGTAAAATCATCTGTGGGGAATTTAGTCCCTTTCTGCCTGGGAGGATTAACCACATGAGACAACCCTTATGAATCATGTTTATCCTACTCACAGGCACTGTTTGTATCTAAGCTTTGCATAAGCCCAAATTCAAAAGATAAGTTCCCTTTCCTGAGTATTATTATTTACATAAGTCTCTGGACCTTGGAGTTTAAGGTTATAAAAATCCAATACGTAAATGTTCTTCTTAAGCTTTTTAAAATTGTAGGTGATGTCTGGCTACACTAGAGCTTTTGCATTATGAGAAGAGAGATCTATTAAAAGTCTGCTTTTCCCAGTAAAATATAACTGAGATTGGCTAACTGCTTGATGATTAAGACTAAATTCTCTCTGGACAGATGAGTCTGTTCAAATCTCTGACCCATAGTCAAGAAATGTAAATATATGTGCATTTGTATGGAAAACTGTTCCTTTACCAATGGAGAAATATGTGGAGTTGATTTTGTTTTCTAGTGTGTAAGTGGATGCATCTTTTCTATTTCTTCTCTTCCCCTTCTTCCCGTTTTGTTTCCCACTATTTCTGCTAACCTGTTGATCCCATGTGGAGTGAATTCTTAGTTTTGAAGACACAGACTAACTGCTGCTTTTCGTTGTAGAGAGCAACGAAACTGCTTACCCAATTTGGATGCTGAGATAAAAACAGCTATGCTTTGGAGGCCCTTGGTTCAACAGGAAAGCTTTCGCCCATAGTACTTTGTGTTTGGAACTTCCTTTGTGTACCTGTAACTTCTACTATTTTTCAAATAACTCAGCTATTTGAAAGCACATAGAACTATTTGTGCTGACTTTAGGACATTTCTTCTCTAATTAACTACCGAGGCCTGCATCTTAATTGCTAATATTTTAATCAAGAAATATTTCTACAGTTTGCACAGGTAGAACCATTGTAATTTGTGTAGATCTTTTAACTGTGGGCCTGATTTCTCATCTATAACATGAGAGGTTAGAGGCACTAAGTGACCTCTAATGTTTCTTCAAGGTCTAAAATTGTATGATTCTATGATTGGTTTTTCCATATGTATATTATCCTTTGTTGAACTGAAGTTGAAAGTCTGCAACACACATCAGAATTAAATAAAACCTGGTTCATAGACTTGGGATAACATACTAGCTCCCTACCACATATTTTGAATTTGAATGTGTCTGAGATGCCTTCTTTTATCCATGAAATAGAGGTGGAATTACCAATCTCATAAGATTTTCATGAGAATGAAAGATAACTTTAAAGAGATAATTTTCAAGTCATTGAAATAGTGCCTGGCACTTAGTAGATGCTCAATAAATATTAGATTTCTTCTCTTTTGGAGCCTTATAATAAAACTCTTAAATACTAATTTCTTTCAAGTTTGTGAATTATTCCTCACCAAAAGACATTGGCATGGTTGCCCCTCCTTCTTATTTAGGGAAGGCAAAGTGGGACAAGGAGAGATCAAGCTCAAGGGGTCTGTATCTTGCTACAGACACAACCCCCCCCCCATTTTTGCCATTAAAGCTCTTGGCAGCAAAAGCAAGGTGGAATTTATCAGGAAAAAGCTATCAGCCAGACCGACTCCTATCAAAGGCTCCATGTCAATAAACATTTACAAGAAATAAGCTTGATAAATGTGCCTTAATTCCAAGAACCGGGTGGCAATGGCAGCTTTGCATCAGGTGTTAGAATCTTTCAAGGTTATAGTTCCATTTTATAACAGTTTCCTCCCAGTATAGAAGTAATTGAAGCTGAGTGCCGATGAAGAAGTTTTTAGATAATGACACTAACTCATTTTAACTGAGGAAAGAGGTGTCCTTCTAAAATAAGATAGATATCCTTCTGTACCTAAGACCAAAAAATCCCTGCTTTCTTTGCTGAAGATGAACCTGCCATTCTTCATGCTGGTCAAACATGGCTGAGATTTATTTTGGCCAAAGAAAACTTTATTTGTTCAGGCTTTGTTTTGCTGATGGAATTGTAGAATCCCGGAGGTGAGAGAGAACTCAGAAATGATTGCCTGAACCCTCCTCTTTTCCCCACTTGAAAGTGAATGAGGTGGGCATAACAGGGGTGTTAATGTGACAGACCAGGGCCCAAAAGAGAGAGTGGTATTCAAGAGTGAGCTGAAGTCATTATCCTTTTAGGAGAGTCAAGGGCACCATCGACTGTGTAATGACAGGAGCAGCACTGGAGATGGAGTAGAGAGAGGAGAACCAAGCTGGAAGAAAACAAGGAGGGTCCTTGCTTCAATGAATGGGCAGGTATGTGCCTTATATTTGGGTGCCTGTGACACAGGGGGGTCAGGCTGGTTTGAAAATCCGGGCAGACAGTAAAGCCCAACCTCATGTCTTAGAAAAAAAAAATTGCTGCACTGAGAAGCTAAGAGATAATGCTAACATTAACATAGCTAGTTGGTGGCACAAAGGACTAGCTCTGGGACCTCCAGATTTTGTTTTTATCTTTCTTCCCGTGACTCATTGTTTCTCTTTTTTTTTTTTTTTTTTTTTTTGTTAACGGGCCGCCATTTACACTTGAACATTCTTCTCATTACCGTGATTCTCTGTGTATTTATTGTTCAAGATGTATAAGTGTAGCCAATCTCTTATTGCAAGCCAGTAGTACCTCACTGTCTGAATGGAAAGCTCCAGAGCAATGTAAGGAATTATTTTTATTATTAGTGGGTTGTTGTTACTATTATCATTTAACCAGTGGCTTAAAGGGATCTGGGATGAACGGGCTGTCACAGATAACCTTCTCTGGGGGTCTCATTCCCTGCATATTCAGGTTCTCGTTTGAGGGTGACTCCACCAATAGAACAGTCAGATAGCACAGATGCCTAGAGAAAGATACCTTGGGGCCCAGGGGCTTAGTGGGTCTTAGTGAGGGGAGCCTACTGATTCATAACCTCCAAGGCTGCTTCACTGGGGTAGTAGAGAATAGTAGTGAGACAGTGGACTGATGGTGCCCTACCCTTCTGGAAAGCAAGGACCATGGCATACATAGCTCGGCAACCCCAGAGACCATGTTGGTAGCCTGCCACCTAGGAATGAATGGTACTGAATTTCCCCTTCTTGCTGATGATCTTCTTACCTTCTTATCCCCTTCTTGCTGAGTGATGATCTTACCTGTTCAACCAACTTAATCATTCCATAGCAATTAGCTGATTAATTTAATAAATAATTATGAATAACTTCCGTGTACCAGACACAGTTGTAACTCATTTGTACCTCTTAAAAAAACACACCAGCCTCTATGGGTCCCATGGATTTTGCGTGGATGAGCCCATTCCTAAATCACCTTGCTAAAAGGCCCCTGAGTCCTAGATAACATGGACTAAAGTCACTATATAGTGTTTGCCAGATTTTATGATTTAAAATTTATTATTTCACTGTTGAGTTCTGAATTTTATTGGCTATTTATAATGATTTATGTTCTACTTATTAAAACCTATTTCATAAGCATTATAAGTCTGGATTAAGTATCCTTTTTAAAAGTTCTTAGTATTTGCTACAAATCCCAAACTTAACAAGTGTAAGGTTTATTTTGAAATCACAGCAGTGAAATTGTATGGTCTTCAATGTCCTTGAGGGAACAGACTTTCCCCTGCATTCTGAACCACAATTTATTATTGTTTAAATCAATGCATGACTCTTTGCATACCAGCCTGTACTTAGGGTCATAGAGACTTAACCTCAGAACAAAATCACTTTGTTCAATAAAAAACAGGGCCTCTCCAGTCCTCTGGAGCTTTTTCCATGTATTCCATAAGAAAAAAAGTTTATTTGACTGCATGATAACCTCAAGCATAATTCCTCATAGATATAAACCTGACAAACGTCTTACCCACCCCACTACAGAGGGGGATTTAATGCCAGCTTCAGCATTAACTCCTGAAAGGCAGGTAGACAGTGCTCTAAAAAACAAGAGGCCTGGAGAATGGACACAGATTCTTAATAAAGTAGTAATAATGCAAAACTTCTCATATTTGCTCGAAGTTCTTTTACAGGCACTTTCAGTTTTATCCTTTTAATAGTTCCAGGTCTTTATGATGCTATACTTCTAAAGACATTTTCTAGAATCACGGAAATCACACTTCAGTTTTCATTCCCCTAAAAACAAGGTGGTTAGTAGGTGAGCAGGGTTTTAAAAGTTTCTGATATGTCTGCGGTTTGCCTCCACTTTGAAGAAGACATTTGTTCACTAGCCCCCCCCCAGTTTTGGTATCATCTTAGAGGTGGAAATGCTGCTTCTTAAGGGACTATCCCATGCATTCGATCCTACCCTGGTATAGTATTTGCCATCTAGCTTCATTAATCGTACCTAAGATAACTACATGAGATAGAAAAACACTTCTGTGTGTTTCTCCTTTACTCTCACACCACCGCTACACTCACAACATATCTGATATCAGATGCAGTATTCTACCCTCCCCCTCCAAACAAGCAATTCCCTGTGACACCAGCTGGGGGGTCCTACAATTCACTTTCAACACTAACTGGGGTTAGTGCAGACCCTGCAGGCTAAGGACCCACTCAGTCCCCCAAGACTGCCCCCCCACTTCAGAATCAATTATAAGTAGTAGGTCTCCAGGTTACCCACAGCATCTGTCTAAGTTGGCTATAAATCAAAAGTTCCGTTGATCCCCTCTGTGGATTTGATAATTTCCTAGAACAGCTCACAAAATTCAGGAAAATATTTTCTTATGTTTACCAGTTTATTATACAATGAAAGATATCATAAATTATACATATGAACAGCCAGATGAAAGATACGTAGGGGGGAGGTCTGGAGGGGTCCTGAGCACAGGAGCTTCTGTCTCCATGGAGTTGGAGTGTGCCACCCTTTGGTCCATGGTTGTGTTCGCCAACTGGGAAGCTCTTTGAATCCTATACTTTTGAGATTTTTTTTTTTTGTATCTCTCTTTGTGTGTTTTTTAAAATTTTTAAAATTATTTTAAAAGTTAACATATAATGTATTATTAGCCCCAGAAGTACAGGTCTGTGAATCGCCAGGTTTACACACTTGACAGCACTCACCATAGCACATACCCTCCCTAATGTCCATAACCCCATCACCTTCTCCCTGGCCCCCTCCCCCTGGCAACCCTCAGTTTGTTTTGTGAGTCTCTTATGGTTTGTCTCCCTCCTGATCCCATCTTGTTTCATTAATTCTTTTTCTATCCCCCAACCCCCCCATGTTGCCTCTCTACTTCCTCATATCAGGGAAATCCTATGATAATTGTCTTTCTCTGATTGACTTATTTCGCTAAGCATAATACCCTCTAGTTTCATCCACATCATCGCAAATGGCAAGATTTCTTTTGACAGCTGCATAGTATTCCATTGTATGTATATCCCACCTCTTCTTTATCCATTCATCTGTTGGTGGACATCTAGGTTCTTTCCATACTTTGGCTATTGTGGACATTGCTGCTATAAATATTCAGGTGCACCTGCTCCTTCGGATCACTACGTTTATATCCTTAGGGTAAATACCCAGTAGTGCAATTGCTGGTCCTAGGGTAGCTCTATTTTCAACTTTTTGAGGAACCTCCATACTGTTTTCCAGAGTGGTTGCACCAGCTTGCATTCCCACCAACAGTGTAGAAGGGTTCCCCTTTCTCCACATCCTCGCCTGCATCTGTCATTTCCTGACTTGTTAATTTTAGCCATTCTGACTGGTGTGAGGTGATATCATACTTTTGAGATTTTTATGGAGACTTCATCACACAGACATGATTGATCATTAGCTCAGTTTCTAGTACTTCTCCTCTCCTTGGAGAATGGGGTGTGAGGCTGAAAATTCTAAGCTTCTAATCATAATTTGGGCTTTCTGCCCCCATCCAGGAGCCCACCAAGAATCACCTCATTAGAACAAAAGACATTCCTATCACCCAGGAAATTCCTAAGGATTTGGGAGCTCTGTGTCAGGAATCAGGGTTAAAGACCAAATATTAGAACAAAAGATGCTTCTAGTGCTCTTATCACTTAGGAAATTACAAGGGTTTTAGGAACTCTGTTCCAGGAACCAGGGGGTGGAGATCAGTATATATATTTTGTTATTTCACATAAGAGAGATGACGTTAGACTATTTAAACTTTGTAGCTTGGATGCTCCAGGGCTCTATATGTCTACTATTTTAGTAACCTCTGAAGCTAGGAAGTCAAGGATAAGAATAGTATTTTATAGAATTTTGATAAAGGCACAGGTTGCTCCCCACCCCTCCACTTCTGGGATAGAATATCAGTGCCTCCTTCTGGTCTGGTCTCTTTGGTACTGTTTGTTGCTGTGCTTATCATTCAGGGTCTGTGTGCAGTAGGCACTCAGTATTCTGTTTGTCCTGTACATCCTTATTGTCTGAGAAGAGGACTCCCTTGAGAACGTCTCCTCCTCTTACTCTCATCGTGTGGCTCCAATGATAGCTGCTAGGATCTTTTATTATTTGTACTATGGCCCCAGTGGCCATGACTGATTAATCCAGAGTTAGCACTGCCTGAGTCTTGGCCAGTAAGAGTCCTTCCCTGGGAACTTTTCAAACTGGAATGAGGAATATAGTCAATCCCTCTCTGGAGATTCCAATGATGCATTGTACAGCTCAGGAGCGCTCTTTGAGTCTTTGCTTCCTAGCAGAAATGTCCCTGCCATATAGAGAGAAGCAGAAATGAGATGGAACCAGGATTAGCGTTTCTGGTTCCAAGTGCTCCGAAGTAAAGCTGGTTCCTTGCCTTTCTCTTAGTTTGGTCCTTCAACTCTTCCTTGGATTTTATGAACTAACAGATTCACCCCCTTCAGTTTTGCTAGTTCAAATTGCATTTCTGTCACTTGCACCCAAAAGAGTCCTATTACCCCAAAGCCCCTCCCCCATCGTTTGCAAGACCTATCTTGCAACTTATCTTTTCTGTGCACAAAACATCAACTATCTAACTTGGTTAAAGAACCACTTACTCAGGGTTCAGAGGAAACATAGGTGAGTTCTCACCAGACTGTAGAGAAACTTCCGTGCTTTGTTATCTTACCAATGATTGATAGTAAGGTGGGATTTTGGGGCTTGGCAGAGGGTGAAGAGTCCTGGCAGTACGCCTCAAATCACCCAGAGGCAGCTTAATGGGGCCCTGCTGTTGCATTAACACCTGCTGGTCTTGGAATAAGAGAGCCGTTGACTTGGTATACTTTTCTGACTAAAGTATTGAGGAAATATGAACCTGAAAGAATGAGTCTGATTATAGTTTTTCTAAGCTGTGTAGTTTATGCCATTATAGTATCTCGCAATATCTAGATCAGTTTAAGGAATTCTCTCTGTTCTATCTAATGACTTCCTCAATTTTACTTATCTTTTCTCTATATGTTGTAACTTTTCAGGTTGACCTAAATTACTGGAGCAAAATATTAATACCTCAAATGAAGGAAAGTCTTGGAAGCAGTGAGTTGGTTAGAGAAGAGAGAAAAAGACAAAAAGAGAAGGAGTACAACAAAGGAGATGGAAAAATGAGTGATAGGGAAAACATCATGAAACAGGAAATGGGTTAGAAAGATCAGTGAAACTAACAAGAAATTAAATAGAGAACTTGAATTCTCTTCATCTTTTTTGGAAGAAATGGACAGTTTCTCATGCTTCCAGAAGAGCAAAAAGTCAAAAGTAACAGCAAAGCTCCAACCCACGGTTTCCTGTCCAGCTGGAGTGAGTTTTAGCTAAGGAATGAATGCCAGCAGTAATAGCTTAGTAGTATTTCCCACTCACTTACAGTCTAGGTTTGTCCCAATTTAGCTCTGGGCATGATATTTTGAGCCAAAATAAGTCTGTCCAATTTGGGATGGGTCCAGTTTCACCTGGATTCTTTGGTTCAAAAGGAAGCTGTCCGGAACAGTGAGACATCCTGAATTCCATTCCCTGGTCTCTCCTGATGGCAATGACTTGAAGCCAGGAATTAACGTAGCATCCGGCAAGCTTCCTCCTTGACTTAAAAATTGGAGAATGCATTTTACCATTTTCCTAGAAATACAGTTTCTAATTTAGGTTCCGGAGTGAGTGCGATAAGTACTATCTCCGGAAAATGGCATATCTGTCTTGTGCCCTCTTTTTTCTCCCTTATTTTCCTTTCTTTGATGTCTAGTGTTGGTTACATGAGCTGTGTTCTTACATTTTCATTAACGAATGCCTCTACTGGCTTGTAAAGCACAAAGAACCAGCTGATTCATCTAGAAAACAGCTTTATGCTCTGTACACACTGTGGATTCAGCATAAGAGCAGTTTAATTCTATCACATCTCAGACAAAGTCAGCCTTTCAGTACTTTCTTGAAGGGTGAGCAAGAACAATATGTGTTTCAGAATAGTTAGGAACAAGAATGTTATAAGTCGTGGAATATACAAAACCTTTGCCAGCCAATATGTTTGATAGATGATAAATGTGTTTGTAAAATAAATCCACACTTGGGCAGGCACCCATTATCAACAGCTGCAAAGCTTAAAGAGGATATCCTGCAGGGATATTTTTCACAAACACAAAAATATGTAAATAAATACCAGGGTTGTTTCAGATGGCCTCTGTCACCACTAAAAATTCACTTTTCAGAGATAAAATGTCACCATGAGAATTTCATTGCTTCAAGAATGATCCTAGCTGTGTTATTTATGGACGAGGAAGGATGATAAGACTCTTCTTCAGTATGCTACTTTATCAAGCTGGAAATCCAACGGAGCCAAGATGGTGGAGAGGAGTTGTTTGTTTTGTGTTGTGATAGAATAGCACAAGGATCCCAACTGCTAAAACAGCTGCATCATAAATAACCCACATAGAACAGATGCAGTGTAGGTGGGGGTATGGGTGGTTTGGAGGTGCTGCGGGACAAATTTGTGAATGGAAAGATTTGTCACATAAAACCCTCTATAAATATTGAAAGTAGCTAAAATCACTGACATATATTTTTATTGAAAACCTGTGTTGGAGTGTTAGACCTGAAGTTTAATGGTAATGTCATAGCCAGTCCTCATGGATTCAGTATTTTAGTGAATCTGCATTCAATTTTATACACCCCTCCAAGCCAGAAACCTGAGCAAAAAAACTCTTTCTCCTGCATCTCCCACATCTAATCAGTCACCAAGCCCATCAGGCTTAGATGTTTATTGAGTCGATTCCCACCTCTTTTTCTTCTCAGTTTCACTGAGATGTAATTGACATATAATACCATATTGTTTAAGATATACAACATAATAATTTGATATATGTATCTACTGTGAAATGATCACCACAGTGGGTTTAGTTAACTTTCATCACTGACCCAGTTATACTCTTTTTTTCTTGTGGTGAGAACTTTTAAGGATCTACTCTCCAAGCAACTTTCAAATATACAGTATCTGATTGTTAACTATAGTTATCATGCTGTACATTACTTCCCCAGAACTTATTTATCTTATATCTGGAAGTCTGTATCTTTTGACTACCTTCACCCATTTCCCTCACCCTTCACCCCCACCTCAAGCAACCACTAATCTGTTCTGTTTCTATGAGTTCAGTTTTTTCTATATTCTACATATGAGTGAGATTATACAGTATTTCTTTTTCTGATTTATTATCCTTAGCATAATGCCCTCAGAGTTCATCCTTGTTATCGAAAATCAGAATTTCCTTCCTTTTAAAAAAAAATTAATTGGCACCACCTCTTACTCTCCATGGACAATGATCTTAGTTCAGGACATATCTGATATTTTTGACTGAAGGTCCACTATAGTCTCATAGCCCTTGTCTTATCCATCTAATGCAACATCTATCTTGTTCAAGAGCTCACTTGCTGGCTTAATGTTTCTATGTCAGTTCCCCCTTTCTTCATGAAGGATGAAAACCTAAATTCCTGGGTATGGCATAAAAAGCCCAGCATAATTAACCTACTTTATAGCCTCAATTATCACAGACTTCCATAGGCACTTTCATATAGAGCTTACCTGGATTTCCTGGAAATGATCATAACCTTTTACTTATTAATTATATTTGTGTATGATGTTCTCCTAGCTTTGGATGGCCTGTCTTCTCCTTGTCCCAGCCTTCTTTGGCCTATTAAATTCCTACTGATACTTACAACTTAGATTAAATATTTCTTCCAGTTTCCTCTATGAAGCACTTCTTGCTCATCCCTGAAGAGTTGGGGAAGCATAACGAATGCTTATTAACTTTTCCACTCACCACCTGCATACCTTTCTTAGGGACACAAATTTACTTTAATGGCACCCTTTTCCAATTTCAGTCTGTGTGCTTCATGTGAGACTGGCTTTATCCCCGGGCCTAAGGTAGTAGAGCATGTGACTTAGGCAGAGCTAATCTGTGTAGTTCATGCCATTGGCTGTAGCCATTGATCAAGTATGAGCATATGATCAAAAGTGGGCCAAAGTCAGATGAAATTCAGTGGTGGCACTGCTTATTGAGCTATTGGGGGAGGAGATTTTCTTTTCTTTTCTTTTTTTTTTTTTAAAGATTTTATTTATTTATTTGACAGAGAGAGATCACAGTACACAGAGAGGCAGGCAGAGAGAGAGAGAGAGGAAAGCAGGCTCCCCGCTGAGCAGAGAGCCCGACGCGGGACTTGATCCCAGGACCCTGAGATCATGACCTGAGCCGAAGGCAGTGGCTTAACCCACTGAGCCACCCAGGCGCCCCAGGAGATTTTCTTTTTATTGAATTAGGGGTTGTGATGATATGGGCATGAAATTCCTAGGAGCCATCCTGCGGAGTCAAATTTTGGAGCCCATCCAAAATAAGAGGAGCAGGAAAGAGGGGCTTCTCCAGTAAGCAAGATCCAATTGGATCTTTTGTGAGCCCATAAAATACCCCTTTTCTCTTCTTTTGTTTAGGCTGGGGTTGGATTTTGTTTAGTTGGGGTTAGATTTTGTGTCACTTCTAACCCAAAGAACTCCACCTCATAGGTCAATTATTTCTCTCTCCTTTAGACTACCTTTTATATCCTTATATTTTGCCCTTGCTCCACTCAGGAGAGTTGAGTAAAACCTAGTGTTCAATAAAGATGAAGTCTCTAGGGCTATCCTGTCTATGGAGGCATGGAAGTCAACTACCAAGTCAATCTTCCCTCAGTGCTAATGATTGAACATATTATATATCTGGCATAGGATTATATGCCTGGAGGAGGAATGGATAAAAACTGGAGAAGGCAAAAATAGAAGAAAGTAGGGCAAGAAGAGAGGTAGTTTCCATACTAAATGGGAGAAGATTTCTGTCTTGGGTCTTTATCTTTGGATCTTTGTTTCTATTCAAATACAAACTAAAGGAAGGATTGAGCTGAGAAGGGAAGGAGTGTGGAGGGTTCTACCCCAGCCACTCACAATAGTGAGGAATAAGGAAGATATTGCTCTTTTATTTATATTTGCAAAGAATATGGAGGTGGGGGTCAGATGAACCTAGACTTGACCTGCCTTAGTTATGGTTCCCATGGAGATTGATCATGAGCATAAGCATTTTTATGACTTTCAGAAGGAGAGTCCTTGACTTTTTAGAATTTAGGTGAAATCAAGGCAAAATAGTTGCCAAAGGTGGCAACATGGAGACCAGGAGTTAATTTAATAGGTCAAATTAAAAACGAGAGCCTAGTAATCATGATAATGCTCAACAGGATTCTGTTGGCCCTCTTCCAACAGGAGATTTGCTCCAGATGCCCACAGGAGCTCTGTTAAATAGTCTTAATACCTCTTGGACTAATTCTCTTCTTTGAGAATTCTGAGTTTGGATGTGTCCTCAACATATTATTTGATGGATGCTGGGATAGCACACGCAGATGAAGTAAGTTCTTGCAAAATTCTCTTGGATTAAAGAAGAGGTCAAAGACTGTTAGATCTCACTGCTAAAATATTCAATGAATGTTCTTATTCTAGAAAGAAGAGGTACTACAGTTAATAAAAGAGTCCATGGTTAGCTAGTTAACCCAACACATGGAATCTAGAAATACTTTTAATTAAATATTTCAAATCCAAGTTCTATATTCTATTTCTTTCCAGGTCTTTAGGGTGGTAGAGATTGCAAAGTTCAACTTGTTTCTGAACTCTGCCTCTGAGTCTTTAGTCTTAAATATTTGGGACACATCATATAGTCAGCTACATGGGTAATGAGACTGTTTTGTTCCCTTTCCCTTATGGTCTCTCTGCCTCTTTCCTTGCCTTATAGCTCTTCAGTGCTCAGCTTCTTTATTTTTCCTTTCTTCCCACCACCTTCCTGTCTAACTTTGTGTCTAGTGTAAGGGGAGGTTTGTCATTTTTTGCTTTCCTGGGGTTGGGGTAGGAGTGAGGTAAGGGCTTTGGGTCCTTAGTGCAAAGGAGGAAGAAGAAGATTACCTTAGGGTAGAGGATTTGAGTTGCAAATATTAGTTTTCTGCTAGTACTTCCCCTTGTTGTTAAAATAAATGAGTTTCTTTCTCCTACCTAGGCTTGTATTACCTTACAGAAACACTTTATTTTTGTTAGGTTCCAGGATCCAAAAGCAGGTATTGGGAAGACTTAGTACATGATAAAAATCCCTGCGCAGAGAGGATCACCATACCCCTGAGATCTAGGGCAGGAGACACTGAACTATTACTTTAGACTTTTTTATTTGACCACAGGAAAATTGCTCTTCTTCATGGCTTTGGATTGAAGTACCTGAACTAAGAAATCAGGGACTGGGTGACTTATATTTTCTTGGCTTTCAGTAGGAAAAGGAGTCATGGTCTTGACAGGGATAGCAATATCTTCATGGTTTTCTCTCTCAAAATGGAGCCCTTGCTCTACTTTATTTTTGGTTTTGCTTAGCAGCTGGTATATGGAAGTTAAATAGGACTTAACATATATTTGTCCCATTGGTTTTAATGTATTGTTTACTTATTTATCTCTTCCTATTAGACTGTAGGTGTCTGGAATTCTGCCTTTTTTTGTCTTTAAGTCCCCATTGCCCAGTACCATGCTGAGTACAGCATGGTGCTTGTATCTGTTGGAGGCAAGGGTAAGATAACCCTTGGTAGAGAGCATCAGAAATGTTTATTTGAAATTTTCAGAATGGATTTGGGGAAATTTTCATGTTTTTCTCAGGTGTAGAATATCTTTATTAGCAAAACTTTGTTGTGAGTGAATCAATGATAAAAATCAAGAGGTTGAATAAGCTGAATAAATAGTTGCTGTTGACAGTGTTTCTCAATGTGTCTTTCAGACCATCAGCTTCTCCTGAAAACATGCTTGTGGTCTACATTGTTGGTTTTTACCTCTCTCATTCTATCTGTGCTCCCTGCCCTCTCCCCAAATCCTCCTACAATTTATTAAGTTTCATTTATTCTTGCTTCAAATCAAGGAAATCATGTAGACTTCTTAAAGCCTTAATGCCCAATAAATCCCTAGACTCAGACCTTCTGGCCCTACTCGTTTTTTGTTTTTTGTTCTTTTTTAATTTCAAGTTTTTATTTAAATTCTGGTTACTTAACATATAGTAATATTAGTTTCATTATAGTAAAATTAGTTACTATATTGCATATTATATTAGTAATATCTATTAGTAATAAAGTAATATTAGCTTAAATTAGCCATAATTTAGTGATTCATCACTTATATATATATATATATATATAACACCCAGTGCTCATCATAACAAGTGCCTTCCTTAATACCCATCACTCATTTAACCCATCTCCCCATCCATCAGACCTTACTCTGTTTTTTCACCACCTCCCCAACCTGATTTTAAATATCCTGTTTGAGATTGGGTTGAGTGCCCTCCCTTGACCCATTTTGTAGCAGTTGGAAGAAAGGGCAGTGAGAATGATGTGGAAATATACAAGTTTGTTTTCTGCAAGATAAAACTCAATATTTTTTTTTAAATTTTATTTTTTAATTTTAATTTAATTTTATTTATTATTATTATTTTATTATATTTATTTATTTATTTTAATTTTATTAATATGATAACCACAAACACCCATCTGGATCAATGAATATTTATAATGCAAATATAAAATGGCTTATCCTCATATATGCTAGCTGTTCTTAAATTTTACCTAGAAAATAAAAAAGAATAAGATGTATATTTTCTATAGTTTTCTTTAAACAGACATTATTTTTTTCCTTTTTAGTCTCTTCTTGATGGCAATGGAATTATTTTACTTGGCAAATTATGGAATAATTGCTTAGCATGTTCACAAAAGAAGTCAAAGTAGAAAATAATTAGTTTGTAGGCATACAAACTTTGCTCTAAGTCAGAGTACAGTTTTGAGTCTGATATTCTTAAGGATTAACCATGACCAAAATGTGTCCCATCAGCTTAATAGTTGCTAAAAATGTGTTAATATTGGGAGATTTCTTTTATACCCTTTTCTTCCCCCCCCCTTCCCTTCCCCCTACCTCCCCTACCATTCCCCCCTCTCTTATTTTCTTCTGAAGAACACTTCATATACTAAGGACACTTATCAGGATATTTGACTGTAGTCACATTTGTCTATTATAACTCTTACTTGGGGATCCACTCATGGCTCAGGTAGTTAGGCTGCCTGATGCCTTTCAAGTTACACCAAAACCCTGATGTTTTGGCTAAGCTGAGGTTACCCCAGTCCTACCTGAGAAGCATTTAAATTCCTGTTTTATGTTTTTAGTGACTGTGAAGGGTCAAGGATAACAGGTTGGTGAAGAGTGTTTTTTGTCTAGAGACAGGGTAGTGGTAAAGGAGATAAGAAATATTTCACTGGGAATAATGTTAAGATGGAATTAAAACTTTACATTTTCAACCAATCAACATTTAAAAAAAAAGTTTTGTAACTCAAGAAAGTGGTGCTTAGCCTCAACTTCACAGTATCACTCTCTTTACGTTTTCCTGGACAAGAGTTTCAAGAAAATGAGTATACCCTTGACCTTCCTCCATGGGTATCTGGAGGAAAACAAAGGAATCATAAAAGGGTTTTCCCACTCTTGCATGAAAAGTGCAAGAATACTACAAAGTGCTGCTCTGTTTTATAGTGGAAACCATGCAGTAATAGGGTCTTTATGAAGAGGTTTCTTGGAATTTTTGTAATGAATGCATGTGGATTTAAAGATGCAGATGGGTTGTAAGTTATTAAACATCAAGGCCATGGCAATAAAGATGCCACTGTTCTTTTGATAATATACAGAACTTTGTGTTTGTGCATGTCTGTGTGGGCCTTCATTTCAAAAGATAAATATATTTTTAGAGCTTTGACAAATGAAGTATTCTTTGAGTGTTTGCGAGTTAAGACAAAACCCACCCCAAACCCTCCAAAACCCTAATGGCATGACATCAGTCAGGTGCCCAGTGATGAGAGGACTCCAGACTCATATTGAGAGTAAAGCCTTCTTAAGATGTTCCTATGAGAAAGATTTTCCATAGGATAATATGCAGCTTTATATGTCTGTACTTTTCATTTTACTCCTAATTTTCTCTTGTATACTTTTGTTGTTGTTGTTAGCTGCTGTTTCTTGGAATAACGTTTACAAAAATGATTTACTATATATATAGGATTTAAATATTTTTCAATGTTCTTCACTTTTTTTTTTCTTCTCAAAAGTCAAGACAACGCTGATGGGATCAAAGGAATCTCTTCTTCAGATTATCCAGGGGTCGAATTTGGGATTTTATATTAGGAGAAGTACATTCAGAAAACGTAAAAAGAAAAACAACAAAACTCCCAGCTGGAGTGAGAAATATCAAAACCTCACATTTTTGTCTGTTGCCAATTGGTGACGTTCCAGCAGAGTCTGTCTTTTGAAATCTGGTTTCCTCTCTCCAAAATTAAACCCCAGTTGTGTCTTCAAAAGGAAAGGCTCCACCATTCTGTCCATCATGACTCTCTATAAACTTTCTTTCATGAAAAAAAAGGAGAATGTTTTTGAGAGTCTTGGAATAGTCAACAAGGTGATTTCACAATTGAATTCATATTCTCTGCATTTTCCCCTTATAATATTTCTTTAGCCTACAATAAATTCTATATTGAAATCTTAGTAGCATCAAAAATCTTCTTTGAGAACAAGAAGTTTCCAGCGTCCATGATAACACACTATAACATTCATAGAGTGTTTGCATGTGGACTTGAAGTTGCATATTAACTGTAATTGACGATCTCTTTAGTTCATCAAACTTTGGTTTAGTGAAATGTTTGAGGATTTTAGCTGTAAAGAGAAGGTACCAATATGGCTGAAGATAAAAAGTAACCAATCTATCTGTATATATCTTGTACATTCTCTGAGCTGCCAATGTTCAAGGAGCTATGGGGAATTTAGCAGATGACACAACGCTTGTCTATGAAAAACTGGAGTCTGGAAGGAGATTCGGAGGCAAAAAGGTATAATAAGCATGTTCTAGAGGCAGAGGTCTCAGCTGCAGTCACAGCTGCTAATAGGGAAAGAAAGGAAGGCAAGTAACAATTCTCAGATGTCAGAAGATGTATGTAATGGTAAAATATTAGAGTTTTACTTTTAATACTCTTCGAATTTAGTTTTAGAAATTAACAGTCACCACATTTTGCTTTTCAAATGACTGCAGCTTCCCTTTAGCATTGTTAAGAGTTGATCCCCTTATAACTTCTATCTGTCTCCTAAGGACCTCGGAGCCTAGATAATGAGTATTTGCAAGAATCATCAGTAATTGCTAGCCTCCTCACTTGATAGATCTGCTCTGCTGTAGGGCAGGTGAGGGGTTAGTAGAGACCACCATTATCAGAAATAATTAGTCATTTAGCCAGAGGGGAAGGCTTAGTGGCCTAACTATGGGCTTTACCCATCCAGGTGGGATCATGGCCTCTATTATCCAGGGGGTCTATTTAGCCTCTTTATCTCAGAATCAGCAAGTTTGCTATTTGTGTCTTTTGGCTAAGAAATTTTTTCTTCTCTCAAAAATCTTTTGAAAGTTACTAGGGTCCCAGGTGGGAGAAGCATACCTGACTTCAGAGGGGTAAGAGCCTTTGCCTTTTCATTAGGGGACTCAGTGATGCTTTCCTACAGTTGCTCTTACAGTACTTAGTTTCCTGGTTTGACTGCTCCAACAGACATACTATGAAGCCCCAAATGGCTACATAGTCATTCCTGCAGGAACAGTAGAACAGGGATAACAATGGGCAGAATGTGGGATAGCTGGAAGGGGAGACATGCTATATATATTAAGTCTCCAAGAACAGAGAACATGAAGAGTAAGGTCACATAGGAACCCCCAATCGAGACATAATAGCAAACACGATAACAGTTGTTCATTTAGGATAAAGATGTTTCTCGTATGGACATTTCTATCTAGGATGCTCCAGGTTGAGTAGTCACAAATAGTTACTCACATAGTGAACATTAATCTTTTTTTTTTTTTAAGATTTTATTTATTTATTTGACAGACAGAGATCACAAGTAGGCAGAGAAGCAGGCAGAGAGAGAAGGGGGAAGCAGGGTCCCTGCTGAGTGGAGAGCCTGATGCAGGGCTCGGTCCCAGGACCCTGGGATCATGACTTGAGCAGAAGGCAGAGGCTTTAACCCACTGAGCCACCCAGGCACCCCAGCATTAATCTTTTTTATAGTAGCACCCTTTAATAGAAATAAAATATGCATGGCATATGTAATTTAAAATTAGTAGCCACACTTATAAAGTAAAAAGAAATGAGTGAAATTAATGTTAACAATATACTGTCTTCAACCCAATATATCCCAAATATTATCATTTCAGCATGCCATTAATACAAGAATTATGAATGAGATGTTTTACATTTTTTTTTTTTTTCTGATCTAGGTCTTCAAACTTTGGCATAAACTTAACAGTTACAGCACGTGTCTGTTTGGTCTAGCTGCGTTTCACCCACACCATAGTCACGTGTGGCATGTGGCTTCTGAATTGAACAGTGTCACTCTAGGCTTAGTAGGCTAGGTGGTCTTCTTTATAAATAAAGTATTTTATTTCTTAAACCTGTATTACTGAACAGGAATAACCAAAAAAATTACCCCCTTCATCAAATAAAACCAACCAGCCACATAAATAAAAAAAGTCTTAAGAACAGTCAGCTGGATTCTTGCCAAATTTGAATTCATTTTAATGGCGTCCAGAGGTGGGCCTTGGAGAGACAGCCAATTCTCCACAGAAGCTTTAGCAAAGATTTGGTGATTAAATTGCTCCCTCCAGCTCAGCTCTATATGGTGTGCTCCTGGGTGACAGAAGTAATATATTAATTTATTGCTGGTTGGAGGTTCTGGTAAGTGAAGGAAGGAAGATCAGCTAGTGTTTCAATACTCAGGGAGCCACATGGGTCTTTCACACTGAGACAGACCAGTGGCAGAAGAGCTAAGTCAAATTTATTTTCTTTTCTGTGTGGAGATTTAACCCAGATGGCTTGGTCTGTCAACCAGGGTTTGTATGCCCCAGTGCCTTGGCTGAAGGATGGCACGTTGTTGGACTCACTTAAGGGATGGAAATAGTGAGGGGATTTGGAATAAAAGATGTCTGCAGTAGAAAGAAAAATGATTGTTGGCTTGCTATCCTTGTTTTCCCCATACCAAAATAAGCAAAGTGGGAATTTTGAACTTATTTTAAAAGCAGTCAGGAAAAGAGGAATCTTAGTGGGCAAGCTGTTACAGCACTAATTCTCCAGGCACCATGGTTCTTTCTTAGAAAACCCAGATAAAACAAAAGGATAAATTTGGTTTTTGTACTATAGCTGAGTAAGAATATAATTTTTAACAAGAAATGAACCCCACTTATAGGTAACATTTTGGTCTTATTTTCCTGTTATAAAAGTGATTTTATATAAAACTGGAAAATTCAGAAAAGTATAAAGAAAAAAATATTATCTTACCATCCAGTGATGCATAGTATAAGTAGTCATTATTTTCTTGAGTTTTGTTCCCATAAATATAAATATATTTAAATGAGTTGTTATTATAAATAAATTTGTGTTCTTTTTCACTTGACATAGATAGCATAGACATTTTACCATGTTTTAAATCACCCTTTATAAACTATACATTTATAGAACATACTGTATGACAATGTACTCTTTCTTTCCCCTTTTGGACTTTGAAATTTTTTCTAATATTTTCTAAGTGACATGCAGAAAAATTTTAATTTATTCAATTGAAATCAAATTGCTTAGTTTCATATCAGTATTTGGCATTTATAGTAAAATAATAAACTGTAAAGTGAAGATAAAAGAAAGACTATTTTCATTTTATAACCCTTTGCCTTGTATCCAGAACTTATCACTGAAGTCAAGTTGTGCTGTCTTGAATAAAGCAAGTACCAGTTGTGAGCAAATCAGTGAGGACTTTCTTCCCCCAAAGATTTATAAATTTACTTGAGAGAGAGAGAGAGAGAGACTGTGTGAGCAGGGGAGGAGCAGAAGGAACGCTGTCTCCCTGCCCACTGGAGAGCAAGACTTGGGGCTTGATCTCCCTATTGAGAGATTGTGACCTGAGCTGAAACCAAGAGTTGGGCACTCAACTGACTGAGCCACCCTGTTTGTGTGTGTCTGTGTGTGTTTAAAGATTTATTTATTCTGGGCCCATAAAGATTTATTTATTTTAGAAAGGTAGAGTGTGTGCAGGTTTGAGGAAAGGCAGACTCCCTAGCTAGTGTGGAGCCTGACCCAGGGCTTGATCCCAGTACTCTGAGACCATGACCTGACTTGAAGCCAAGAATCAGATGCTTAACTGACTGAGCCACCAGGCAACTTTCAATGAGGACTTTTTATTTCTGGTCATGGGCTTTTTGAGTTATTAGACACAACAGTGGTGCCCAGTATATGTCAAGAGAAAAGCATACCCTCTGCACATGTTCTGCCTCACATGCAGGAGAGGTCTAGGCGGTGGTACTTATTCTTGCATTGGCATCTGATTCCTAAATGTCATTTTTATGGAAAAACTTCCTTGTAAAATGTACTGATGACATTGACTAAGTGGCAAGAGACATTATTTACCTTCTAACTTCCTATTATTTAAATTTTAAATAGATACAAAGTAAACTGAATAGTATACTGATAGTCACGTACCCATTCCATTATGCAGCTCCAACAATTATCAGTATTCTGTCATTCTTGCTTCCCCTGTACTTTTATCCTCTCTCCAGACCTTCTACTTGATACTCTTCTATGACTTACACACCTATTGTGATACAGAACATTTTTATTTCCCCAGAAAATTCCTCCATGTCCTTTCCTTTTTTAAAAATTTTATTTTTTTTTCAGTGTTCCAAGATTCATTGTTTATGTACCACATGCAGTGCTACATGCAATACGTGCCTTCCTTAATATCCACCACCAACCTCACCCACCCACCCACCATCCCTTCCCCTGAAAACCGTCAGTTTATTTCTCAGAGTCCACAGTCTCTCATCATTTGTCTTCCCCTCTGATTTCCCCCAACTCACTTCTCCTTTCCTTCTCCCAATGCCCTCCATGTTATTCCTTATGCTCCACAGGTAAGTGAAACCCTATGATAATTGGCTCTTTCTGCTTGACTTTTTTCACTCAGCATAATCTCTTCCAGTCCCATCCATGTTGATACAAAAGTTGGGTATTCATCCTTTCTGATGGAGGCATAATACTCCATTGTATATATGGACTGTATCTTCTTTATCCATTTGTCCATTGAAGGGCATCTTGGTTCTTTCCATAGTTTGGCGATTATGGCCATTCCTGCTATGAACATTGGGATACAGATGGCCCTTCTTTTCACTACATCTGTATCTTTGGGGTAAATACCCAGTAGTGCAATTGCAGGGTCCTAGGGTAGCTCTATTTTTAATTTCTTAAGGAATCTCCACACTGTTTCCCAAAGTGGCTGCACCAACTTACATTCCCACCAACAGTGTAAGAGGGTTCCCCTTTCTCCACATCCTCTCCAACACTTGTTGTTTACTGTCTTGTTGATTTTGGCCATTCTAACTGTGTAAGGTGATATCTCAATGTGGTTTTGATTTGAATCTCCCAGATGCCTAATGAAGATGAAGATTTTTCCATGCGTCTGTTAGCCATTTGTATGTCTTCTTTGGAAAAGTGTATGTTCGTGTCTTCTGCCCATTTTTTGACATGATTATCTGTTTTGTGTGTGTTGAGTTTGAGGAGTTCTTAATAGATCTTGGATATCAGCCCTTTGTCTGTAGTGTCATTTGCAAATATCTTCTCCCATTCTGTGGGTTGCCTCTTTGTTTTGTTGACTATTTCCTTTGCTTTACAGAAACTTTTGATCTTGATGAAGTCCCAAAAGTTCATTTTTGCTTTTGTTTCCTTTGCCTTTGGAGACATGTCTTGAAAGAAGTTGCTGTGGCCAATGTTGAAGAGGTTACTGCCTATGTTCTCCTCTAGGATTTTGATAGATTCCTGCCTCACGTTGAGGTCTTTTATCCATTTTGAGTTTATCTTTGTGTATGGTGTAAGAGAATGGTCTTCTTCTTCTATACTTAGCTGTCCAATTTTCCCAGCACCATTTATTGAAGAGACTGTCTTTTTTCCACTGTATATTTGCCCCTGATTTGTTGAAGATTATTTGACCATAGAGTTGTGGATCCATATCTGGGCTCTCTACACTGTTCCACTCCATGACCTTTCCTATGCAATCCTCCTGCTCAGCCCTCTCTCCCAAGGGGTAACCACCATTCTGGTAATCTTCACATTAAATTTTCTTTGCCTATTTTAGAATTTCATATAAATGGAATCATATGGCATATTCCTTTTGTGTGCAGTTTCTTTCACTTAGTAGTATGTCTGTGAGATTCATCCCTGATGTTGCATGTGTCAGTAGTTCATTCATTTTTATTGCTGAGTAGTTGTCTCTTGTAGAAACACACCATAATTTGTTTATTTATTCTTCTACTAACTGACATTTGAAGTATTTCCAGTTTGGGGCTATGAGCATTTTTGTATAAGTCTTAGTGTGAACATATGTTTTCCGTTCTCTTGGGTAAATATGTAAGAGTAGAGTGAAAAAGTAGGTATAGTTTAAAAGTAGGTGCATTTTGATTTTATAAGAAACTGCCAATTGTTTTTCCATTCTTGCCAGCCATGTGTTATGATTCTGGTTGTTCTACATCCTTGTCAGCATTTGCTGTTGTCAGTCTTTTTAATTTTAGCCATGGTGGTAGGTGTGTAGTGGTATTTTGTTGTGGCCTTATTTTGCATTTCCCTGATGATAAACAATGTCAAGCATTTCCCCCCCCCCCTCATTGGCTTATTGTCCATTTGTGAGGTGTCAGACTGTTTAAGAAAGACATTTTTTTCAGATCTGTTGGACTAAGCTCACATCCTAGGCATTGTTTCTTTATTCTGGGGGTTAGGCTAGAAGTATATTTCTCAAAGGAGGTGTGTAGGAAAGCCCTGCAGGGTCACAGTATGCTTCTGAGGTTTGTTATAGCTTTGTCCTCCTATTGCAGCCTCATTCAGTTTTCTGGACTCACTCATGCCTAATACTTGCCTTCTGTGACTTCTCTCTTGTCTGGGATTGTGATTCCCTTTGTTTTTCCCCTATCTGCTTAGTACAAGGTTCACTGGGAAGAAACCATTGCCAAGCTCCTTAGTGCTATGTAGCATGAACTCATAATACATTTGTATCTCAAAATGTCCACTAAGAACTCAGGATCCATTCTAATCCAGCACCATGAGAACTAAAAATACCTCAAATAACTCTATTTTGAAACATTGGAATTGAGTCAAGGAGTAATATATTTTGGGATTGCAAAGTGACACCAACATTATTCATAGAAACTTAAGAGCATTTGGAGAGACGTTGTGATTTATATCTAAATCACTGTGCTTAAGCTACAAACTAAAAAATGTTCCTTGAACTCTGGTGAAAATAAGATTTAAAAAATTTCCAATCCATCATGGACCAATGCTTCTATAAATAAAAAGTGTTCAGCTTGCTATGAAGGTTTCTATACATGTATTTTCAGTTTCTCCTCACAGACCGTTAATAGTTTATAGACTACAACCAGTCTTCAGGTCACTTGGTGAGCAGACCTGATTCCCAGCATTGACTCACAGCCAGACTGCTTAGGTTTGAACACTGATGCCATTACTTGTAAGTTGGGTGGCCTTAAGGAAGCTTTTTGTCTCAGTTTTCTCCTTTGTAAAATGGAGATGGTGATGACGACATGTACTGCATAGGATTGTGTTAAAGATGAAATCGGTTAATATATGGAAAGCACTGGCACTAGTGCATAGCACATAAGTGCAGTATGAAGGTTAGCTATTATTCTCACTATCCTCTCCTAAGTCTTCTATCAGCCAGGACACTTCTATTTATAACTAACAGCAACCGAGTTCAAGTTAAACAAAAAAGAAAAATGTTGGTATTTGTAACAGGGGCTCATATGGTGATATCTAAATCTGATACTTCTTTCTTCTGTGTTAGCTCTGCTCTCAGATGGGCTCTCCCTGAAGGTGCCAAGATGGCCACCAGCTGCTTCAGGCTTCCATCTTAGCAACTTAGCAACCTAGTGGAAAGAGAAACCTTCCTAATTTTCCACATTTTTGGTTATTAGTTTCATTGACCTGGCTTGGTTCATGTCATGAGCCTACTAGGACCACAAAAACTAAGAACTCAAGACAAGTAATCTCCTGAGGAAGAATGCAGAATTCTGTTTCTAGAATAATAGAGAATGGTGGTTTTTTGTTCAAGAATTGAGTAAATGGGTTAGAATCTACTAGCTCTTTGAGACAGGTAATGGTTTTTATCTACGGTGAACGTTTAGAAAAAGATAACCCACAGGAGGAGAATACCATTTCTTCCTTGGAAGAAACTTCCAGTATTATGAGGTAGAAGGGTGTAGATAGTGACCTAATAAAAACCATGACTGGGTCTTCTAAAATACAGTCTTAACAACGGAATACAGCATGTTGGAAATAGTTACTAAAAATGCCTTTATAAAATTAGCCAACATAATCCAGAAGATCCTAACCTACCACCAGTAAGAAATTTATGTAGACTTAGAATGGAAAAACTGAGTCCAGTGGTCACATACAGAACACCTGCAATGTGAGAGGAAAGAAGACATTGACTTATTTGCTTAGATCATATGAGGAGGTGAGTGGGTGCTCTTTCCATTGCATCATTTGTTGGGAAAGTCTGTACTGAGAGCTCTATAGGTTTTTTTGTATGATGTGATGGAGGAAATGATCTGTGTTGTGAATATTCTTCTCATTTGTGCCCTTAACGCTTGCCAGATTATGAAAGGTTGGTAAGAAATTGGTTGATGCCTGGTATGGAAACTTAGTTTATTTCTCTGCATGTAGATGGCTAGGTCATGGAAACTTTTTGGAAAGATGGGATTTATTGAGTAGCTTTCTTAGATCAAGAGCCTTGGGGGTTTAAAGGGTTTCAAGGGACCCAATTTATTGGATCCCAGAGATTCATAAGGTTATACTTTCCTACTGATGAGAGAAGACATCCGAACACATTCACCTTGAAACTGTGAGGAACAAAAGGCAAGAGCTGCTGATATAGTTAAGGAAGTGTAGTTATTCAGGCGTGTGTACCATAAAAGAATATTATACTTATTTTCCATTGCTGAACTGCTCTGAATTCCACGAAATCACAAAATTTAAAGAATGACATGGCTATTTCATAGAGATAAAGGCCCATTTGTGACTGATAGCACAAAATGACCCATTAGAATCCTACTTTAAATTTCTGCAGCTCTCTGTTGGAGTATAAACCTCAGGGTGTGTCCCAATTATCAAGCATCCACATTCAGGATACCATAATTTAAAGAGGAAATGCTTGAGTTGAATTTTAACTCTGACCACCAAAATGAAAAGTAACTGGAATTTTGGAGATCAGTATGTGAATTTCAAATGATCTGTAAATAGAGCCAAAGTTTAGGAAATGTTTGCATCAGCCTAGCTTTGTGATGCAAATTGGAAGTAATGCAATTAAATCTGTACCACACCAACATCTCTGGAAACATGATATAGGAATTGAGATGGGCCCAGACTGAAAATATTGAGTGATTTTCAAGCATGGCTTATGACTCTTTGCTACGCAAAGTGTGGCCCATGGACCTGCATCATAGGCACAACCTAGGAACTTCTTAAGAATATAGCATCAGTCTGTCCTCCTTTCTCACAGACCTACTAATTTCTCACAGACCTACTAATCTGCCCCTTGATAAGATTGCCAAGTAATTCTAATGCACTTAAAGTGTAAGAAGTTTTGGAAGGCCCTCCCCCCCCCAATCAGGAATCTAGGATGATGACTAAAACTAGAGTTTTGTGTCCTACCCCAGACTTTACTGAATTAGAGTGGAGGATTTTATAAGTCCCTGGGGAATTCTGGTTAATTTCTTAAAGGGGATTCTCATCAATTTGATTAAAATTCATTAATGATTAATACTAGACTCCTGTGTGTTTTTATCTAGGTAGTTTATGGAACTGCTTTAGGAGCTGTTTTTTTTTTTCTTTTTAAAAGATTATTTATTTACTTATTTATTTGAAAGGGGGAGAGAGAGAGTGAGGACAAGTAGGGGGTAGATAGGGGCAGAGGGAGAGGGAGCAGCAGACTCCCCACTGAGCAGGGAGCCTGATGTGGGGCTCCCAGGACTCTAGGAATCATGACCTGAGCTGAAGGCAGATGCTTAACCAACTGAGCCACCTGGTGTACCAGGAGCTGCTTTTATATTATGGCCAAGGTTATATATTTGTGGATACCTAACAAGGAATATTTTACTAGTGTTATCAATAAAAATTCATGTTACTCCTTCCTGTCCCTCTATACGCATATATGTGGATTTCCGACTCTGTGGTGTCTAATGGAGAAAAAAACTGAGCTTCTTTCTGACCTCTGTGATCATAACTATTTGGATACATATCTGTCTTTTCTTCTAGACTCTAAGGTAAGTACACACACTTTATTAAGAGTTATTATGAAAATTATTATAAATAACTTGAGGAATAAACTATTAAAGATACTGAAGTATAAGTTCCAGAGACTGAAAGCATGAAGAAGAGAGATCATTCCTGATTAATGTGGAAAAACAGGGAACTGAGCTTGATGTTGGGCAGAACATTTCAGACAGGAATTTCATGGAATAAAGAGCAGTCTAGTTTGGTGGTTACTATTTGGCATAACAGGGTATAAATAAAGTAGGTGGGGGGTTTAAAGCTTGCAAAATAAGTTAAGGTCATTGGCAATTATAAAAGCATAGGATAAGGAGCTTGGACTCATCACTATTTGGGCCTTTAAGAACTAGATGCTTTAGAGAGTAACTTGGCCAGACCTCTGTCTTTGGGAGAGCTATCTGATTAAAACAAAACAAAAAAGCTTTGGAAGGATGGGAGGTGGGAGGAAACGGAGGAGGGAAGACACTGGGAGATTATGGAAGGTGGGTAAGTGGCTGTGGGTGACCATGGAGGGGTGCAGTTCTGGGAGAGCAGTGGGGACTTATGTCAGACAGCAAGCACTTAAAACAATGAACGGGCCTTTCCGTTGTAAGGGCAAGGAGCAAATTCGTCTTTCTGAAGAAACTGGTGGTGAAGGAAAAGGGAAATAGAGAGAAGTGGAAAGTATAAAACTATAGAATTGATACAGTTTTTATATAGTTTTTTTTTTTTAATGGAGTAACTAGAGTTTATTAGAAGTTTATTAGAAGTCTGGACCCAACAGTGGGGAAGAAACAAATATCATCATGCCTGGGGTAATTTATGGTACCCAGGAATCAGGAGACCAAGAGGAAGTGGGAAAGATGTAATCAAACACAACACTGAATCTGGTTTCTCCTTCAGAGACAGGCTGACCTCTCCCCCATGATTATCCCTGGTGGTAAGGGAGCTAGACATCTTCCTTGAAGACTGATCCTATTGTCTCTTGCTGGATCCCTTTCATCTTCAACAACTGTTGCTTCTCCTGTTTCCCTTCCCTTTGGGCGTCCTTCTCTTTCTCTGTGCTCTTACTGCTCTCAGGTTGCCCATTCTGAAATTGTCACCCATTCACTGTCCATGACGAACTTGCTGACCTTTTGAGGAATATTTTCCTTTTAGGAGAAGATGGTACAAAGAGGGCAGTGCTTGGATATCTGGGAACAAAATGCTCATAATAGGCAGAATTCTCACATCAGCCTCCCAGTCCCATAAAAATAATGCCACTGTCCCAACACAGGCCAAACCAGCAAATGTGGCCACAGACATGCATCTTCGGCTCACCTGAGAGCGTGAAATAAATGCAGATTCTCAGGCCTCATCCAAAATCTTTAAATTAGAATCCGTAGGTTAAGATCACTGACTGAGTTATGTGCGCACATTAAAGTCTGAGAAGTAATGTTTTAGGGAAAGAGCTATTTTATAAGGTGGTTGTGAGGATTTAATGAGGAAGCATACACCAAGTACCTTATACATGCTGGTGTATAAGTGGGTGCTTAATAAATATTCTTGGTAAATCCCAGGAGGGCAGAAGGAAGCATCTATCTCCAGGGCCAGTGATGTGTAATATAGATCAAGAGAAAGGAAAAGCAATGTAGCACTCTTTGGAGTACTAAAGGAGGAGGGTTTTGTTGTTGTTGTTGTTGTTTTGTTTGTTTTGTTTTTTCCATCCGTTTGCTTTTAGCCAGAGGAAAGGGAAATAATGAAGGTAGAGGAGGGAATGAACGTAACTGGCAAGCAAGAGCGAGAAAATATGGAAGGGAAAAATAAGGTACTTAGGAATGAAATACCTTGAGGTGGTGAAAGAAGAAATAAACGGGGTAAAGGGCTCTTAAAATGCACACTGCTAAAAATTTGGATGAGGGGAAAACTAGATTTCTCCAGGTTGGCGGGGAGGTGTGAGTGTGTGATGTGTAGAGAGAGACAGCGAAACCCAAGTGATTTAGCATAAGGCTGGCTTAAAACGTTTAATAGCCCTCGTGTAACATGGTAAGTTTGTGTTTTGAATTTTCACTCAAGGACATCTTTGTACAGAAGAACAGTGTGGTTTGGTTTTGTGCCCAGCTGACGGGAATGAGTGGGAGGCAGGTGGCCAAGAGGGAGACTGAGGTTGTGTTGAGGTGTCAGTAAACAGGCAGGGGAAGTGTTGGCTCTCAACAACAGACCCTTTTTCGGGTCCTGATGACTGGATGAGTCTACTGTTAATCACTTCTACATAAATGGATGGGAGCTAAATCACACAGCCCCCCATCCCCCATACACATCTTGCCAATGGGAGAGTTGTCAACATGGGGTGAGTTAGGGACATGGTAACTTCTTCAGGAAGCCCTGTGACAGTAGCTGGTGAAGGATGGTAGTCAACATTAGAGAAAGGTGGAGAGAGGGATTCTGGGTCTCCCCCCCGCCCCCCAGCCAATGTCAATGAAGTATCCCAAGGCAGGATGGGGAAGAAGCAGGGCCTGGCAATACGTTAATGAGAAGGATATATTATTAGTCCTCAGCCCTGTGATAAAGTAGTGAGCAAGGCACCTACCTTTTCTCAATCTCTCCTTTTCATCTGCAGAATAAGTCATGTTTCTCCAGGGTGTCACGAGGTGAACTAATATCAGTTTGGAGACATTTTAGCCTTAGATTAAGATGGGAACTTAGAATCTTGTAGAATCAAATCCCTTTCTTTTGTAGGCAAGAACTGAGGCCAGGGCAGTCAAGTAAATTGCTTAGGGATACAGTTACTTCATGACTAATCTGGGAGTAGAACAAGGTCTCCTGAGTCCCAAGCTGAGGCTTAAAACATTTGGTAGCTTATTCTACTATCTTCTATGTTAAACTCCAGAGATAAAGTTACTTGTACTTTAATTTCTGGATTGGTGAACTTTTTGACCTTCAGAGCTAAGGCACAAGGATGCTTGATGATGACTGTTTTAACAGCTGGTAATTCTGAGCCTGACTTTCCATTTTACCGAAAAGGAGAAGCTTTATATTTACCCACACTTTAACTTTTGGTTTTCCTCATTTTTATTAGCTTAGAAATTTCCATAAACTCAGCACACTTTACTGTTGTGGGTATTTTTTGGTGTCTTGGAAAGAGTATGGATGGGTTTTGCAGTCACACAGGATGGCTCAAATCCTGCCTCCGCCACTTACTTGCACTGTAACTCTGGGCAAGTTCCTTAACTGCTCTGAGTCACACTTTTCTTTATAATAGTATATTAGTAATTGCCAGAGAAACAGAACCTACCAGATCTCTCTCCCTATAAATGGAGATTGATTATGAGGAATTGGGTCACAGGATCAAGGCAGCTGACAAGTCCCACAACTTGCTGTCTGCAAGCTGGAGCCTCAGGAGAGCCGGTGGTGTAATTCAGTCTACGGAGGCCTGAGAACCAGGGAACGGATGGCGTAAATCTCAAGTGCAGGGTTAGAGAAGATGAGATGTCCCAACTTAATCAGTGAAGGAGTTAAAAGTGACACATTCCTTCTAACCCCCCTTTTGTACTTTTCTGCCCCAAAGTAGTTTAGGCAATGCCCACCCACATTGGAGAGGACCATTCACTTTACTGAGTCCACCAATTCAAATGCTAATCCCGTCCCTCACAGGCCCACCCAGAAATAGTATTTAATCTGGGCACCCCATGGCTAGGCTAGTTGACACATCAAATTCACCATCACAAAGAGGTCCTACCTACTTATCTTATGGGGTGGTTTGATAATTATTAGAATGATGTTTCAAAGTGCTTAGAAGAGGATCTAGAATAGAATAGGAGCTCAATAAATGTTGGCTATCACTATCACTATCAACAAGTCCTCATTGAGTACCTAACTGAAAGAAGTGTGATGATTCATTGGGATTTCAACCCCACAGTTAGGTACAAAGTATTTCCCAGTTGTCTCTACTGATCTGCCAGGGTTTACATTACAGCTAGCAAAACCAACAATTAATAGCCTATCATCCAGCTCTGAGGGTGAACCTCTGAATGCAGGTAATTTTTTAAATACTCAAAAACACATTCTATGGTACCTTAGCTATCCTCTTTTCCCGTAGGTCATCGAGGTTGTCAGGCTTGCCTTCTTCCTCTGGCTCCTACAGCAGCTTGGGTGGCTGCTCTCCCCTCGGGTTCACCAGCTGGATTTGAGCTGCAACTCTTGTCAGGGAGAGCAAGGATAAGGGGTTCTTTTCCTGGGTCATTTATTGTTTCATTGCCTTTCTTTTTTTTTTTTTTTTTTTTTTTGTTTCATTGCCTTTCAATAGAGACATTCCCCTCGCATTTAAACTTCAGTTTCTCATTTCCATGGGGAGTTTCCTGTTTGGTCCTGATGTGGGTAGGCTGGCAAGACTAGGAGACAGGGTATAGCTACAAAAGCAGCTGCTTTTACAAAGAAAAAGGGCAGAGGTGATCTACTTGCCTGTTTTTTGTTTTTTTTTTAAGAAAGGACAATTCACTTTTACTATTCTGCATAAAGTGGGTAGTTTGGGCTTCATCCATATTGATAAGTGGTAAATGGGCTATTCATGCAGGACAACTGGGAAATGACTTTTTGTAGCTGAAATAGGAAGAGACATGCTCATGTGATATTGAGCAGAAAGTAGATTCCCATTTTGTCCTGTGATTGGTCTCTGTCTAGAGAGATGCACAAATGCAGCTCTAGGAACCTGATGAATGGCAGCATTAGTATTCAGTGGAAATCCCTGATCTGTTGGTCTTGGAATAATGGTGTGAAAAGGGATATAGAAGAAATAATTAGAATGTAATCTAATATTAGCTGCTATGGACTGGCTTCCTTTGCAGAGGATATGGGAATACTTAGTTCCTCAGTACCGTCCACACACAACTGAAGTGCACACAACAGATGCAGGGGTCAGAGCTGGTATGCCAGTCAGTATTTTCAGGATGGGACATAAAGGATTTGCAGGGGGAAGAAATAGATAAGCTACATTCTCCCTGTCTGTGTCATGCCAGACAGGGAGACTGTATATTTACAAAATGATTCTCTCACTGTATATTTCTTAATGTCTTCATGTACACCGAGGAAATGTTATATGCCATTCCCTTACAAATTTTATACCATTGCCTTCGAAACTTAGGATGAAGTGCCCTTCAACCCTCTAAGGGTGAATCAATGCCCTACTGACCATGCGGTATTAATGTATCAAGAGAGAATCTCACCTGTTCTGAAGGTCAGCAGAATAAGACCCCTTATCCTTGCTCTCCCTGACAAGAGTTGCAGCTCAAATCCAGCTGGTGAACCCGAGGGGAGAGCAGCCACCCAAGCTGCTGTAGGAGCCAGAGGAAGAAGGCAAGCCTGACAACCTCGATGACCTACGGGAAAAGAGGTGTTATCTCACCCATCATCTGAAGCTTGATTCTAATAGAAAGTTGAGAAATAGGTATTTAAATTTCAGAAAAAATTCTATTCAATATCCTAGTATGACATTTGGGACTTAAGGGAGTATGTGGAATTGCTTATGGGAGACCTGAAGCAAAAGCATCAGCCCCGGATGGTCTCCACACTCAAGAGGAGAGCACAGGCAACGGATGGCAGGGTTTTGTTTCTCTTGCACCAAAGCATCAGGCCCTCACTGTGCTTGAGAACACAGGCTAGTTGTGACTAGCATGCGCTGTAACTGATTTATGTGTAGTTGGAGCCATACAAACAGTGGTAATCATGAGTCAGTTCAGCAAGGATCAAAAGAAAAAGTTAGCCCTCCAGACATCTTGTCTTGCAAAATGCAATCGGCACTGCAATGGTTTTCTGTTTTGGCTATTGTATCGATTGTACCAGTGTGATGTATTTCTGGAAAACTTGTTGATCCATTACTCAAGCAGGTTCCTGCTAGCCTTGATTAATTTGTTCTTTTCTAGCCACATTCCACTGTTGCTTGCTTGTAGAGCTTTTGGAAAGCCTGCTTGGTGGGTGGTGAGCAATCCAAACGTCCGGGCATCAATCTTTTACTTTCAGAAGGCAGAAGATACCCTCAGATAATCTTCTCTTCAGCCTCCCGATTCTAGGGGAGATAAGCCTGAGGACAGCTCTTACCGGTATCATGTGGAGCTGATTTGGGCCCCCTAGAGGAGCTGCGGGTGGGAAAGCACACCTGAGTGGAGCTTGTCTCTCAGGTGCTGTTTTGGAACGGGCCGTGGAAATACCAAATCCCATTGAAGTCCGCAGCTTTGCAATCTCTTCCAAAAGGGAAGCTACAGTGATTCTTTTCCTGGCAGGAAAAGATGGTTTATGTCACAGCAGAACAAATGAAAATGGCCTCCAGTGAATAAAAATGGTCCCCCGTGCAAAACCCAATATCCCCCTGCTAAGACAACCAAAATGCCTCCCTGGCCTTCTCTCTTTTGAGCAGGGGCAGTGGTTTTGGTTAAGCAAAGGTGAGGTTCTTGTTTGGTGGATGAGCTAGGGAGGAGAGATGGTTTTGTGGGATAAGTAGAGACTTATCCAGACAGCGAACCCTGGCTCAGAGGAAGGAATGCTAAGATGGCGACGACAGAGCAGATGGGCAGACCTGCCCCTCTCATCCCATTCCCAGAGAGGGTGAAGAGGCCCCAGGATGATCACACACCTTATCCAGAGGCATCTAAGCCTATGTCCAGACCTATCCCCCTGTAATAATGGTGCCATTGCCTCAACTTTCGTGTCCAGGACACTGCTGCCCTGATGTGGCCTCACCATTGCGTTTAAGCAAGGGCTGAAGCTAAGTTAAGACAGCTCTCCTGGGAGTGTTGAATCTAGCAGTTTCTGCCTCCATCCTGGCAAAGTCCCTTGTTGGGAATCTGTCATGAGGAATCTTGTTGGAAACCTCTCTTTGCCTCTCTGTCTCTCTCTCTCTCTTTTCTTCTTTTTGCAGTAGAGTCATACCAGCCAGAGGAGTAATTTGTATAGTTATTTACCTCCTCTCCTGGAGGAGGGATAGTGGGAAATCGTTGGAGTCCTCTCAGCCTTAATTGGGTATTTATAACAAGATACCAGTCCAAGATGGAGTGCCGCTCTATCTAGAAATAGATTCCTTAGAAGAGAGCTCAGGAAGATGGGTAAGGATGTAGTCTGGTAGGCTGCATTTGACTTCCTCAGAGAAGCGGCTTGCATAACAAACGACAAGGACTCGTGTGGCTCACATTGAGGTTACAGAGTCAACTGAGGTTGCAAATAGAATTCTAGGAGGTAGTTATCACGGCACTGCAGTGGCATTCATCCAAGAATTCATAGCCTGGGCAGCTCATTTTGCTCTCAGCATCTTGATGAGCAGGTAACACAGAAGAATGTCCTTGTTCTGCAGATGAAATGAAGGCAGAGAAAGACCTTCTGAAGAGTAGGCAACCTGGATTTGTGCCCATTTCTTATTAATCACAGATTCCGGAAAACTCACTTTTCCGACAGGGCCTCTTTGCTCCAAAATAGCAAGTCTTGCCACTGATGATATGGATTGCTAATGGTGCTCACGCTATTCACATGGGGCTTGACTGAGAGAAGATCTCAGGTTTCTCAACAGAAAGCTGGCTCCTAAGTGGCAGGGACTAATTATATTCACCATGGAAGGGGAAAGAGTGCAAGAATTTCTATTTCTGGCACTAAACTGGTACAAGAAATAGAGTCAGTTCAGTTGGTCATTTTTCACACAGCAGACAACAGACTAAACAGTTCTAAATCAAGCAGTTATTTTAGTAATGATAATTTTGGTTTTCCTTGAGTGATTTGAAAATGCTTAATGAAACGGAGCTATTTCTTTATAACCAGTTTCCTCCATTCACCCGCAGGGGTGTTCATGAATTTACTAATCTCTGCAGGGGAGGCTCTGATGGGCAGCTCTGGATGACTTGGGTCCTGGGCAAGCCTTTCTCAAAGGAGGAACTTCACAGCCACCTCCTTGCTCTCTGTTGGGTTAGCTAACCCTGCTCTTACTCTGCTAGGTTTTGCCAACCAGGCCAGACAGAAGCAGACCTCTTTGAATCTTGGGAAGCCACAGTGGCTCAGAAGGCATATACAGAAGCTAATTTTATTTGCTGCAACAAGCAACAAGACTGGGGTTTATTGAGCAGTAATTGAGATCTATTAAACTTGCTCTGGCGTTGCCCAAGACAGCAAAGTAAACGTAATAAATGATGGAGAGTGACCCATTTTCTACTTTGCTCTGTTGGAGGCTTACCGAATTGCCATTTACAGAATTGCAGCTGAATAAGAGATCATGGCTATTGGGACCTCTCCCTCCACCATGTGAAATAGTATCCTGAATGGTAGCTTGATTATACTATGAAGAGCGAATTCTAAGCATGCCAGGGAGACGAGCAGTGGGAAGTCACCTATAGCAGTTTTTAACCTCTCCTGCTGCTACAAAGATGTTATTGTTAGATTTATAATCAACACACAGTCTCAGTGGATATTTGTGGAGTTACCACTTGCTTGTTATTTATTTTACATATTATCATCATTTGTGCATGCATGGCCCTTCTATTTTTTCGAGAGAGAGCATTTGCACATGCATTCAAACCAGTTTGGGGGGGAAGGCAGAGGGAGAGGATGAGAGAGAAACCAGCATGGAGCCTGAGGTGGGGCTCAATCTCTCAAACCTGAGATCTTGACATGAGCTGAAATCAAGAGTCAGAGGCTTACCTGACTGAGCCACACAGCACTTCTGTGTGACTCCCCCCCTTCTATTTTTAAAGATTTTACTTACTTATTTGAGAGGGAGAGAGAGTTGGGAGAGGAGCAGAGGGAAAGGGACATGCAGACTCCGTGCTGGACATGGAGCCCAAACAGGGCTCAGTCCCACAACACCGACCTCATGACCTGAGTTGGAATCAAGAGTTGGATGCTTAACTGACTGAGCCACCCAGGCATTGCTGCATGATCTTTTCAAAAATTAATTGACACCATGAACTCCTGTGAAACCTTCACCCGTGGCAGAACCAGAATATGATCATCAACCCAACTTCTCCTTATTCTGTCTTTCTTCCTCTATCCCCAGAAGCATTTTTTATTCACTTGAATTTTCTTTAGGTTTATGATGATGTATTATTTATTATTATTTATTTTATACTTTATATAAAGAGCATGACACTATATGAAATCTTTCAGAACTTGCTGTCTTCACTCCACATTATGATACTAAAATTTTTCTGGGTTGTTGAATACAACAACCTTTTTTTCCCTGCTATATAATATTTCATTGGGAAACCAATTTTCCCTGCTATATAATATTTCATTACATAGATACATTATCATTTATTTATTTCTCCTCCTGTTGACAGTTTTTTAGTATTACACTCTTCAAGTCTATGAACATTCTCTCCCAGTACAGATGAGTAAGTTTCTCTTGAGGAAATATCTAGAAATGGAATGCAGGGCATAAAAATGTCAACTTTAAAAGACAACGCCAGTTGGTCTTCTAGGAGTTGTAGTTTTTATGAAAAACAAAATCTAGTTTAATTTTTCATATGGCATGAAGCAGATCTGTTCTTTTTGCAATCTCATGAGACTTGTGAATAATCTTGAGGGCGAGTGTTCGGTGGGTTATGGTGGTGGGCAAATATAGCAATATGGAAAATTTGGCAACATTTTCAAAGCAATCTTGTTCGCCAGATGTTTTCAGAGTTTAAATGAGTCAGAGAGTTGTTTACCTTTGGACCAAAGCCAATGTCTTTTGGAGCTGGTGAGGAGTGATGTAGATGGAGAGGGACCAGTGGAGCATCTCCCACAGAAGTGCCGACAAAACGGGGGTTGGAATTGTGATGGGGGGTGGGGTCAGGAGCAAGGTCTTCTGCAAACTGATCACCACAACTGGCTCCTCTTACCATGTAGTTAAACTCTCTACTTTGGACTCACAGGGCCAATCACAGACTTATCATCTGCTCTCACCAAAATTCCAGAGACCGTCAATGCTCTATTTTCACAGCCTGACACAGACAGAGTAACATGGGGGAAAATTGCAGGTTTGTCTTCATTTTTGCTCATGGAATGGTTAGGAAATGTTTGAGTTAGTAAGGAGACTATGTCATTTTTTCATAACCCCCTTTTTGATAGGTGGAGCTAATTTTCCCTCCTTGATAGTTACCTTTGAATCTCCTAGAGTCTTCTATGGAAATGCCAATCTGTGGGTTACTTTTGATCTTTTTTCAAATTTCCATGGCCCCCTGGCCAATGGTCTGTATATTTTCTGCCAAACCAAAGGAACTAGACTTCTTACTTTTCACTGTGTTTTCTTCTCATCCAATAGGCATCTTTCAGTGGCTCACGGAATTTGAAATAAAGGCATGCCATTGCATTTCTAAGTTGAGAACTGAAGCTGCTGGGTTGGAGTGAAGCTTGAATTAATAGGGGATATGGGACGGCTGATTTTGACTCTTCCCAGGTGGCCTTAAGGTCTGAGATAGGTCACTAATTGGTTTTGAGGCTTAGGGTTAGATATAGCCCTGCTTGTAGACAAAGAAACTCAAGTGTGACTGCTGACTTTGCCAGCTATAAGAGTCTGTATGATCTCTTCCGTTCGCCTCCTTGATCCGGGCCAAGGAACTGCGTGTGGGTCTCCTCATCCCTCCTTCAATGCCATCCTTCCTTCCCTTTCTCTTCTTGTCACGCTCCTTCCTTGCCTCCATTTCTTCTGGAAGCGCTTGGAGAAGCCAGAAGAAAACAATTAGCTAAGACAGTTATCAACTTGGACAGTATTCTGTTCACATGTATTTGGAATTGTTCTGCAGTATATGTGGGCCTACTCAGAGCACAAAGGAAAAAGAAGAGTGGAACTGAGCATTGGTATAAATGGCAGAGCTTTTACCCGTACTTCATGAGCATTTAGGGTGGGAGTGAGATTAAAACTGTGTGATTGAGCAAATGGAATAAGGTAGATGACTAATTTTCTCTGTACTTCAGGCCAATAGCATCAGCCAAGAAACAGTCACTGCCATACCGGGCTCCCTTTCCTTATTCTAGTTCCACCATCTTATAGGCAGAGTTGAATTAAACTGTCACAGCAGTCTTATAAGGAAGATATAATTATTGTGGCCATTTTTCAGATAAGGAAACCAAGGCTTAGACAAGTTAAATATCAGGGCACCTGGGTAGCTCAGTTGGTTAAGCATCCAACTTCTGATTTTGGCTCAGGCCATGATCTCAGGGCTATGGGATCGAGCCCTGGGTTGGGCTCCCTGCTCAGAGCGGAATCTGCTTGAGACTCTGTCCCTCGCCCTTAACCCCTCTCCCTCACTCACATGCATATGTGTGCTTGCTCTCCCTCTCTCTCTAAAATAAATAAATCTCTTTTTTTAAAAAAAAAAAAAAAAGAAAAGTACCTTGCTCAAAGTTATGTATTTAGATAGAGAAGGGGCTAACGTTAACTGAAAGCCTGGCTTGGCAAACGTGCCTCCGAGTGGCCTGCTGTTGGTAGGAAGAGAAGGGGCCTAGAACTAGTGGATGAAGAAGGAAACTGCTCATCTTTGATGACTCCCTTTTGAGCTACCAAATGCTGGGTGTGTAAGCTACAGCTTTTGCCACTGGCAGCTAAGGCCCACCCTGACCTCAAGACTGTATCTCAAGCCACAATGACCCGCTTCAGTGTGTTTCTTAATTCAAATCAGGAATACTTTGTTTCGCTCCATAAAACAAGTCCATTAAATTAGGAGCATAGTTGTTCCGCCTCAACAATCGGAAGTAATGCCTCTTTCACATTAAAACACGCAATGTGTTTTAAGAAAAGAATTGGCCTCTTAAGCTAAATCTATGAGAGGATGGGATATTTTAATGAAAACCTTAGGAAGCGCACAATTATTGTGAATCCAGTGTTTATTCCAAGCTCCGAGTATGGCCCACACTCACTGGGGTTTTATTAAAACTTCCAGCCAAGTGCTGTGAAGCAAGGAGTGTTCCTGGCAAGGTCTAGGCTCAGTTACAGTTTTAGGCAACAGTAGAAAACATGGTTCCAAGCAAAAGGCAGGAGCAAGAGAGTGTTGCTGATAGCAGATTTGGCATGCGGTGCCAGGGCACTTTTAGAAACTTTGCTGAATGAATTCCATGTTGCCCCAAGAGTTTCACAAGGGCAGCTCAGAAAACTGAGAGAAGGGGCCCCGTTTGACCAGTCCACTAGGTGACTTCTGAAGATAGATCATCACAGATTTTACGAAAGAGGCTCCTACCCATATTACTAGTTCTTATTTTTCTATTAAACGTAACTGCTTACTTAACAGAATCACCTTCCTGGTGCTGATTTAACCAACAAAAATAAATGTAATGGGATCTTAAGTTATTAAGGTAGAAGAAACAGAAGATAGAAATTCTTAAAATAAAATGTGACTACATAAAAGAATGAGAAGGCCAGAACCTCTATATTTTAAATACAAATTAAAAAAAATCAATCTTGAAATTTTCTTCAAAGGCAATTGCTACTCGGTTTCTAATACTTCTTATATTCTCCAGTTCTTTAATCTCTCTTTTTTTTTTGTCCTTCCCAGAGGCAGTATTTAATTTATGAACATACTTTGTTTTAAATATTATTTGAAAACTGAAAGTTGAGAATTAAAAATACATACCCATAGAATGTGATAGGGAGTGAGTAGAATCCCAATCAATTGTTAAGACAGTAAACTTTATCTTATTAATAATATATAATTACTTCTATAGGAAAATTAGTTTCTCATTCTAACTCTAAATCAAATCTCTGTAATTAACCAACTCCTCTGGGCTTTTTTGTTGTCCCAGTCAAAATTTACAGAACAGGGGCCCCTGGGTGGCTCAGTGGGTTAAAGCCTCTGCCTTCGGCTCAGGTCATGGTCTCAGGGTCCTGGGATCGAGCCCCGCATCGGGCTCTCTGCTCAGCAGGGAGCCTGCTTCCTCCTCTCTCTCTGCCTGCCTCTCTGCCTGTTTGTGATCTCTGTCCGTCAAATAAATAAATAAAATCTTTAAAAAAAAAATTTACAGAACAATTAAAAAAACACTTGAAAGCTGTCAGTATGTGGAAGGTAATAATAAGCTCAGTGAGATGTCACAGAGTGGCATGAAGACATTCAGCCACGGCTCATGGGGGAGGTGGTTTGAAGAATAGTTAGCATATGAACTGGTGAAGGGAAAATGGGAGAGGATTCCAGGCAAAATGAGCAACAACATGGAAATAGAAATAATCATGGATAGGAAACAGGGAATGTTAATGGGGAAGTGCTGGTGAAATCAGACTTTTACTGAAGAGTAGAAGACCGTCCTTGGGATGCTTCAGCATTTGGACTGCTTCAAATGAAGAATTTGGAATTTAAGAATGGAAGAAGGTGTTTAATAAATATTGGTTGAATGAATGTCTTATTTATATTATATTTTGGTCCCTGTCTTTCTTTCCCTTTGGTTTATTTCATCTCATCCTCTTCTGTTTTGTTTTTTTTTTCCTTCTTCCCAGCTTTCTTGAGCCTTCCAGTCGCTTCCTCCTTTCTCCAGCTTACATAAGACTTTCTCTGTGCAAGGGAGTGGAAGAATCTTACTTGTCCTTAATGAGATCCAGTTGTTTTTTTTTTTTTTTTGAAAATGTTGCTAAAGAGGCATGTAAAACATCGTGTCTCCATTTTCTGGCCCTTCTTTCTGTTATGAGTCTCCTGTCCTCCCCACTGTGGATCTGGACCCTAGCAGAGACAGTGCTCTTGACATCTTTGCAAACCGCTTCCTCAGTAGGTTCAGCTGCACCCTGCGTATCCCCACCAGCCCAGAGTTCTGTGGCTTTGCCCATGTGGCAGGTTGTAGCTCAGACTAGAAATCAGAGGCTTGAGTACCTGTACATTTTGATTCTGGCCATGACACTGGCAGTGGAGAATGCTCAGGAACTCTAGGAAGAAAGATCTTCCCCAGGCATCACCATTCCCCTCTCTGTTCTTAATCCTTCTACCTCTGTCAGCCTTTCTGGCTCATATGCCTATAATTTGCTTTCCCTGCCCCCAAATATTTCTTTTCTTTCTTTCCTTTTTTTTTTTAAATATTTTATTTATTTATTTGACAGAGAGAGATCTCAAGTAGGCAGAGAGGCAGGCAGAAAGAGAGGGGGAAGCAGGTTCCCTGCTGAGCAGAAAGCCCAATGCGGGGCTGGATTCCAGGACCCCGGGATCTTGACCTGAGCTGAAGGCAGAGGCTTAACCCACTGAGCCACCCAGGTGCCCACCCCCAAATATTTCTTAGTGCTCTTAGCTTCTGCCAGCCAACGGACTCTATTAATTTGAGATTTCGTAAGGTCGTCTTGAAGAATGAATCTCAGTTTTCAAATTACAGTACCCAGTTCATGATTGATTTCTCATTTGAGACAGTTAATCACTTTTTATTCTATTCTTTTTTTGTTTGTTTGTTTGTTAGTTGTGGCCTTGGTCACAATAAAATATGATTTCACTTATCTTTGGGATCTAAGAAACCAAACAAACAAACAAAAACAACAACAACAACAAACCACTCTTTTTAAAAAAATATTTATTTATTTGACAGAGAGAGAGATCACAAGTAGGCAGAGAGGCAGGCAGAGAGAGGGGGGAAAGCAGGCTCTCCACTGAGCAGGGAGCCCGATGTGGGGCTTGATCCTAGGACCCTGAGATCATGACCTGAGCCGAAGGCAGAGGCTTAACCCACTGAGCCACCCAGGTGTCCCCAACAAACCACTCTTAAGTGTAGAGAACAAACTAGTGGTTGCCAGAGGGGAGGTAGGTGGCAGGACGAATGAAATAGATAAAGGGGATTAAGAGGTACAAATGTTGAATTGTAATATAAGTCACGGAGATGAAAAGTACAGCATAGGGAATATAGTCAATAATACTGTAATAATATTGTATGGTGACAGGTGGTGGCTACATTTACTGTGATGAGCATTGAATAATGTATAGAAGAGTTGAATCACTATCCTGTACACCTGAAACTAATGTAACATTATATGTCAGTTACACTTCAATAATAAGAAAAACCTGAAAAAATGTTGATGGGGGACTTTAAGGACATACAGATTGCTTATGGGCATAGTGAACAAGGTATACCTTCTATATTCTCCAGTTGGGACCCATAGCTTCTAATATGTGAATGCTATGGGGACTATGGAACAAAACATTTGAAATTAGGATGGTTAGCTAGATCTTAAATGCGTATGTGCTATATCTACATTCTCATTAAAATAATTTCCATGAGTCCTGTAACTGGATCTGAGTTTTCACACTTTAGGGCAGAGTTCTGTAAAAATGTAGGCATCTACATGGTTAAGGCTTCTTGCTCATTCAGTCCCAAATGTGAATTAGTTTCAGATCCTTTGAGCTGTTAGACTCTTAAGAGAACAGGCTCTGTGGAGTAGGAGGAGGGGCCACAAAGGTTCTTTGATTAGCCTTCAGCCATTGCACTCAACCTGGGGAGCTCTAAAAAAAAAAATGCAAATTCTTGGGCCTCACTCTTAGAAATTCTGGTTTGACAGGTCTGGGCATCTGCTTTATAAACACCCCCAAGTGATTCTGATACCTGATTGAAGTTGTTGTAGTCACTAACTCTGGCATAGTGCTTTCCTGCAGCAGAGAGTCATTATGTAGACTGCGTGAAAATGGAGCCTAGACTCGAATGGGTGGACTGGCCTGGGGGGATTCTGCAATAGGGGGCTTGTTTTGAAGCAGGGCTCGGTGTTAAAATGGGAACCGTCTTTATAGAGGGTTTCTAGCCAGTTTGGGCTAGACACTTAGGGGATAATTTCTGCTGCCATTAGGAAAAGGGGGAGATTTCTTACCACTTCAGAGGCCTCCTTTGGGTGTGTCAAACTGAATGATATTTAGGCTCTGGACTGTACAGAACAACTGGGGAGAGGAGGAGTTAGCAGCTGGTAGCTGGACCTGAAAGGAGCATCAGTGTGTAAATGCATCAGTAGTCACAAGCCAGCAGCTTCGATGCCTTTTGTGACACTTTGTCTTTGGGACGATTCTACCCTGTGATTGTTGTGCCTGCTGTTTGTACATCAGTCCTTTCATCAGGGCCTTCTTGGAGGCTTGTGATCACCACACTTCTCCAGTATGAAATTAAATCTCCCCAGCCTAGAAATACTCAGTGGGAGAAGGTAGTCTTGAGCGAAATTTTTCAGTACTGGCCCTGGGGGATGCCTTTTACATGGCCTTTCTCCTCTCACTTCCCCCCAAAACATCCATATAGGAAAATTACAAACTCAGCCCTCCTTCTGGATCATTAGAATTTGCAAAGTTTGCCCAGGCTGGGTGTAGACAGAGGAAAGAAATGATTTAGAGCAGATGTGCTAGTCTTATGTAACTTGAGCTTGAGGTACCGAAGGGAAGCTTTGAATCACGTAGGTCCTGAAACTCTACTTCTGAGGATCTCTTTTCTTGACGACCACCTTCCTTCTTCTGCCCACCTCATTCCCACCCCATTCCTTAGGAGAAAAGTCAGTGGTAAACTCTTGGCAAGAGAGAATCCCCACATGGAGAGTTCACCAGACCAGGGTGTGGTTCTGCCTTCTGCCACAGGTATAGAGTGGGAAGTGTTGATGTGGCCCGCAGAGTGGCCCCAGAGATGTCACACTTCTGCAGTTCTCCTGCCTCTGTCCAAAGAACTGCTGTCCTTCCATTTGTACTGTTTTATAAACACATTCCACTGAGGGCCCAGGGGAGATATTCCAAACCCGTGGAGTCCAAACCCTGGGGCCATGGCATGTTTGCTGTTGTATCCCACCATCTACCATGGGTCTTGGCACCTAGTGGGTGATTCAAAATGTTTTGTTGAATAAATGGTTAATGACCATTCCACATTCTGGTTCTAGTCAAATTAAGGCTGATTATTTTTTCTATCTCACAGCTAGCAAGGTTTCCTCCTTATTTTAGCAATAACCTTCATGTCCTGCCTGTTCCCTTCAAAGACCAAGTTTGGGACTGTGGAGATTGAGTAGAATTATTTTCATATGGCCTTGATGAAGGACTGGCCCCTGTTACTGTAAAGACATGTGGATACAAGTCTGACTTCTCATTTCACCTGTTTTTTCTTAGCAACTCCTCGCCCACCACTGACAAGCTGAGACCTGTAAAATGCTCCTTAAATAAGCCAAAACAGGGTGTCATGAACACAAACAACCTTAGCTCCAGTCCCAGCCTCCAGCCAAGCTTCTTCGACCTAGGTCAGGTGCAAGCACATATTCTTTATCTATAGAAAGGGAATAAAATTACCACTTCATTTGTGGTGAGGTGATAAATGTATTTAACAACTAAAACAGTATGCTGGCTGCCTGTGGGCTCAGGATCCCATTGCATGGGTGTGGATATGGGCTTTATCACTTCTTAGCTGTGTGACGTTGAGCAAGTGACTTACTCTCTCAGTGCCTCCACTTCCCGCATGCTAAAATCAGGTTCATCATAGAACCCACATTGTAGGATTGTTGTGTGAAATAAAACGAAATTATGTATACAGTGTGAGATCAGTGCCTGGCATATGGTGAGGCCCAGAATATGCTAGTTTTGAAATGAGAGTAGATACCCATTGGATGATAGCATTCAAAGATCACTATCATTTGGCCAAATTGGAATTTTATCTATATATCTATAGTTTTATCTATAATTTTCTAAAATTGTAATTCTAATTCTAAAAAATTATCTATAATTTTCCTACCCTCCTGCACAAGCAACAGAGAACTACTACTACCATTCTGACTTCAGCATCTAAGATCTACTTAAAGTCTACAGTGGACCAAAGCAATGGAGCATTTCATTACTTTTTCTTCTTTAGAAACAGGAAAAGTGGAGTGTCTTTAAGCTGAAATGGTGCAGAGGAGCTGTCAACAGACTGGAGAATTAATGGATAGCTGGGTTTTGATCTTAGTTAGAAAGACTATGTATATTTTCTTTCTAAAAAGATAGTAGATAATAAATAATAATATTTTGTGGCTACCTGTTTCACTCTTTTCCTTTTTCTGTGGGAGAAAAATACATGACATACACAAAAGACAGTCTAACATATATAAATAGTTTAAAGCAGGGGTTAGCAAACTACAGTCTATGAACCAGGTTTTGCCTGTGACCTCTTTTTGTACGGTGTATGAGCTAATGAGGATTTTTTTTCATTGTTAAAGGATTGTGAAAAACAACAACAACAATAATAATAAACAAACCCACCCAAAGAAGATATGAGAGAGATCATATGTAGCCCTGAAATATTTACTGTCTTGCCCTTTACAGAAAAAGTTTGCCAACCCCTGGCTTAAAGAGTAATAAATCAGTTCTCCTTTCACCTCTACTTATTTTATAGAACAGTATATCACTAATATCTTTGAAATTTGTAAGTACCCTTCCCTGACCACATCCAATGCCCTCCCCCAGAGCCAACCACTGTTCTGAATTTTATATTATTCATTCCTTTGCTTAAATTTTTTTTATCATGTACATATATGTAAGTATACAAGATATTGTTTATTTTTCTTTTTCTTGACCTCTGTATAAATGGAATAATAATCTATATTTTCTTCCACCATATGTCTTATTCTTTCAGTATTATCTTTTTTTGCATTATTATTTTTAAGATTTCATTTATTTATTTGACAGACAGAGAGATCACAAGTAGACAGAGAAGCAGGCAGAGAGAGCGGGAAGCAGGCTTCCTGCCAAGCAGAGAGCCCAATGTGGGACTCGATCCCAGGACCCTGAGATCACGACCTGAGCTGAAGGCAGAGGCTTTAACCCACTGAGCCACCCAGGTGCCCCCTTTTTTCTCATTATTAAGATTTGAGAGCCATCCAATTGCATAGATGCAGATGTAGTTCATTAATTTTCATTGCTGTAGCATCTTTCTGTGTGTATGAGCCATGTTAATTTATCTGTTCTATTCTTGATGGACATTTGAGTTGTTTTCTGCTTTTGTTTTTTTTCTATTATGAATACTTGCTATCAGCATTCTTATTTCTACTTCCTGGCACATTATGTGCTAGAGATTCTTTAGAAGTGGAATCATTAGATCATTGATATATGTATTTTTAACTTTACGAAGTAGCAATCAATATTACAGTTTTCACAGATGAACTGGAACTGACCTCATGGTACACAAAACATGGAAGAAGCAGACTCATTCTTTTCATCTAAATCAAGGCAACATTGCAACTTTCGTGATTTGATTAGCCCCAAAGGGAAGGATGGGAATTTTCTTGCCATGGTAGATTTTAGATCACACTTCCCTTAAAGCCTGAATCAGAATCTCAGTGATCAGTTTTCTGTTCTTTGATCTCCCTTTTCCCAATGAATAAGAGCAAAGCTGGTGCCACATCCACATGTTGTTCACCAGCCAGACATTTGCAATGAAAATTCCACTTTTCTGTAGCACGAGAATGCTCAGGGCAAGAGCCAAAGACCCACAAAGACACATGGAGACGACTCACGGTAGAACTTTATGACCTAGCATACTCATTCTGCCCCCCTCCTTCATTTATGGTATGGATTCCATCGTCCTTAAGGAAAATACATTTCTTGGATACATTTCAGAAATATCTCATGAGTTCAAGTCAAATCTGATTTCCATGGGCTCATTAAGTACTTAATGCTTGGGATTTTAGATTCCAAACCATTTGGAATCATTCCTTAGATGCACTATTCTTCAGTCTCTTTCACTGATTAATCTGACCCATCCTTTTTTCCTCACCCTGTTCTTTTCCAGCCACCTATTTTGACTCATCTTTCATCTCTTATACCCTTTGAGAAAGTCTCAACATGTGTTCCTTACCTTCATTGCATCTCATTGTAACCAGCTTCTGTTGCATTAAAAATGAGAACTTTCAGGTTTTTACATGCATCTGCTTCTCTGAATGTTACCCAAAGTGCCCAAGGTTAGAGTTTTATTTATAATAGTTACCCAAGTTTGAATATTACCCAAAGGGATGGGATGTGGGCTATGTATGGGAACACTCATCCTTTGTTTCCTTGGCCTTTTCTACCTTCAAGAATTTTGAGTTAGTGGTTTACCAACCTGGTTTCTCTTTCTGCTATCCTGTTATTAGTTGAAAGCTGGGCTGGAAAAGTTCTGATCACATGGAAAATCTACAGCTGCTTCTATGACACACATACACACATTATTGACTTAAAATAGCAAAATTAGAAATGCTTTTAAGTTTTAGAATCTCATGTAGAATGCCATTTAGTATCTATAAATATATTTATGGTTTAAAAAAAATAACAGAATGAAAAGGGAGAAAATCTGAGCTTGAGGATAACACACTACCCACTTGATTATAAGGATTCTTTCATGGTGAGGCTCTAAGTCCTGATAGCGGTAATGTCCTAGATGATTTAGTAGCCCTCTTAGTCTGAGAAATGGATTTTCAATTGGGGTGACCTCTAATGGTGACCATATGACATGGAGTCAAGGAGGGGCTGTAGATGTCTCTTGTGGAGGTGATGATGCCACCAAGTGTGAAAACGTGTCTACCATTTCCGTAAATCAAAGCTAAAAGTTCACTCAAAAAGATTCAGCAAGTATTAAGAGCTTTAAACTTAATTTTATTTTAATCTCAGTTGAAATAGGTTTTGGTTCTACTTAGCCCAAGGAAAAATATCTTATAAGCTTTTCTCAGGACCTAAAAGAAATACCTCTTATTTTGAACATAAGCAACATGTGTAAAGGGATATTGTCAATATTTTTCTACCTTCAACCGGAAGTGTTTCCTAGACAACCTCAAGGATTTCTTCTTGCTCCCATTCTATGATTTGGTGTAGAATTGAGTCTTTCTTATGACAAATAGAGTCAGAATGTTGAGAGGCTATTTTTTTCCCTCCTTCTGGCTTCTCCAGTTTATCATGGTTATGGCAGCCTCTCTTTAGACTTTTAGGGATGGCAGCAATAAAACAAACACAACAAAATATTTTCTACAGGCTTCATTGCTTTCTATAGGTTACCTCTGGCCTGATATGGGAGAAAGGTGGTTTAATCCAGAACCAGGCCCCTCTAAGATTGGCGGAAGAAAATCTCATTGTATAATGTGTTTCAAAGGGGAGTCCTGTGGGGGAATGCTGGAATCAGGAAGGCTTGAGGTCCCAGACACTGTGCTCATCTCACACGGTTGTTCCAGCAAATGGGCTATTGCTTTTAAGTCTCCTCCGGCGGTCTACTCAGGCTGCCTCTGTCTTCTTCCCCCACCCCTCCTCTCAAAGGCTGTGATTTATTTGTGTTTCACTTTTTAAGTGAAGTCCTATGATGCTTAACTATTACATACTTTATATACCTGAATATAGGGATAAAAGACGATTAAGAACCAAAAAGGGGATCTGGTCAGTTTGAAATTCTTTATATACTTTCATGAATGTTAGATGAGCCAGTTGTTAATGATATTTAATTTATTAACACAACTACTTATCTATATTTAAGATAATATATCTAAAACAATGAAATAGAAATATTACTGTTTCTTCTCCCAGCTTCCCAAAGTAATTTTATTTATTTACTCTTTACATGTATTTTTTTGTGATTTCTGCATTAGTGATCTAACGTAGATTTCCAAAGCTCATAATTCTCACTTAAGTTTTTTGAAACAGCACTTTTGAGTACCTGTTTAATGTGATCAAAAGAACCACTGTGCTGGGGCACCTGGGTGGCTCGGTGGGTTAAAGCCTCTGCTTTCGGCCAGGGTCATGATTCTAGGGTCCTGGGATCGAGCCCAGCATTGGGCTCTCTGATCAGTGGGGAGCCTGCTTCCCTCTCTCTCTCTGCCTGCCTCTCTGCCTACTTGTGATCTGTCTGTCAAATAAATAAATAAAAATATTAAAAAAAAAAAAAACCACTGTGCCAAGCAATAAGAACTTACTTGGTTAACATTAGGTAGTTGGATTTTTAAAAATTTAACATATTTATTTAGGGAGGCCTGGGCCGCTCAGTCAGTTAAGTGTCTGCCTTCAGCTCAGGTCATGATCTCAGGGCCCTGGGATTGAGCCCCACATTGCGCTCCCAGCTCAGCAGGAGCTTGCTTCTCCCTGTCCCTGCTGCTCCCCCTGCTTATATTCTCTCTCTCTGTAAAAGAAATAAAATATTAAAAAATAAAATAAAATATTATTATTGATATATTTTAAAATAACTGTAAAATAACTGTAAAAACTGTAAAACTGTAAAAAAAACTGTGAAACTATAAAAAACTGTAAAACTGTAAAACTGTATTTTTAAAAAATTGGCACATGTTAACATAAATTACATATTTTTATAAACAGTCATTGTATTTTCCAAAGCAAAAAAATTTATGAGAATGGCATTTTTATGCTTTTACAAATCTCTTATGTTTATTTTATAGCTTCTTATATCCATTAGGCATTCAATCTTTAATGGTATGTTGTTTTGACTGAAATTTCTTTTTTTTTTTTTTTTAAAGATTTTATTTATTTATTTGACAGACAGAGATCACAAGTAGGCAGAGAGGCAGGCAGAGAGAGAGAGAGAGAGAGAGGGAAGCAGGCTTCCTGCGGAGCAGAGAGCCCGATGCGGGGCTCGATCCCAGGACCCTGAGATCATGACCCGAGCCGAAGGCAGCAGCCCAAACCACTGAGCCACCCAGGCGCCCCTTGACTGAAATTTCTAAAAGCCTACCCCGGGCACCTGGCTGGGTCAGTAGAGCATGCAATTCTTGATTTCAGTGTCATGAGTTCGAACTCCACACTAGACATGGAGTATACTTAAAAATAACAACAACAACAACAGCAACAACAAAGCGGGCTAAAATTAACCAGTCAGGAAAAAACAAATTTTAGCAAGGATGCAGAGAAAGGGGAACCCTCTTCCATTGCTGGTGGTAATGCAAACTGGTACAGCTACTCTGGAAAACAGTATGAAGTTTCCTCAAAAAGTTAAAAATAGAGCTACCGTATGACCCAGCAATTGCACAGCTAAGGATTTACACCAAAGGTACAAATGTAGTGATCTGAAGGGGCATCTGCACCCCAATGTTTATAGCAGCAATGTCCACAATAGCCAAACTATGGGAAGAGCCCAGATGTCCATCGACAGAGGAGTGGATAAAGAAGATATGGTGTATATACACGGTGGAATATTACTCAGCCATAAAAAATGAAATCTTGCCATTTGCAATGACATGCATGGAACTAGAGGGTATAACCCTAAGTAAAATAAGTCAATCAGAGAAAGACAATTATCTTATGATCTCACTCATGTCTGGAATTTAAGAAACAAAACAGAGGAACACAGGGGAAGGGAGGGAAAAATAAAACAAGATGAAATCAGAGAGCGAGACAAATCATAAGAGACTCTTAATCATAGGAAACAAACTGAAGGTTGCTGGAGGGGAGAGGGTGGGGAAATGGGGTGATTGGGTAAATGGCATTAAGGAAGGCACTGGGTGTTATATACAACTGATGAATCCCTGAACTCTACCTCTGAAACTAATAATACACTATATGTTAATTAATTGAATTTAAATAAAAAAGAAAATAAAAGAAAAAAAAAGAAAGAACAAGGGAGGGAGGGAAAGAAGGAAGGAAGAAAAGAAAGAAAAAAAGAAAGAAACCCGGCCCTTACACAGACATGTGGTTGGAAAAGGGAAAGGGAACCCCTTAGGGTTCCTTGGACCACACCTTGAGAACTGTTTGCCTACAACCTTGGCACTGTAGATAGTTGGATTTTTATTGTCATGGAGGTATGTATTTGTGATCTCTAAAATGTAACCGCCTACTGTATTACTTTTTAAAAGTTATTTTAAAGGCCTGTTGGCTTATTTTTAACTATATTCAGTAGTTGCAAATAAAACTCTTTATCTGTGAGAAAAAAATGACTAAATTTGGGTCACATTCTTTTTGTCTCCTTTTATAAAACAATTCCACACTGACATCTCTGTAAGTACCCCAAACAAGCATGGGTTGAGGTTGGTTTAAGGCTTTTGTGTCTTATTCCCAAAGCACATTGTAATTCAAAATAAAATAACTGAGAAAACACCTTGTTGTGTATGAAATTTTGTAGGAATCTAATGTTCAACTCCTTTTGTAAGGGACATGGTGAAAGAAAATGCTTGCTTTATAATAGAGCGTCTATAGTATAACACAGTGAGTTCCCTTACAAGAGAAAGGACTACAAAAACTCTATTTTCCTATTTAAAGTGTCCATTTAATTTGCTTAATATGTAGAAGTACCTGTTAATCCATCCCCTTCTTATGTTTTCCAGTTAAAGATAAGATTGATTTACCACAGGGATGAAACTTGGAGAAGTCCCCTCTGCCTTCTTGCTGTTGTTTCTCTTAAGGATTAAAAATGCCTTTAGAAAAGAGACAAGGGGGATGATGTTTGCTGTGTAAACCCTTTTGAACCTTGCACTTCTGACAGGGAAAGAGATTGAGTCATGTTAAAACAGTTTTAATTGTTGAAAATACCATGAATAATGAAAGCCCCGTGGTGTACCTGTCAGGTCCCATGATCCAGTTTTCTATGCAATGTTTGGAGTGACCTCGGGTCATTTCTTGATTCAGTCCTGCCGTCATTGTCATCAACATTTTAATCCTTGCTATCATTCGCTGATCACTTCCAGTGCCGAGGACGGCACACGTGGATTGACACAAATCCTCTCTCCTGGCTCACACAGTTGCTTGCCTGTGGTGGGAAGGTTTAGCATGGAAAGGAGTGTGTATGTAATAAAGTCTTGCACACCTCAGTAGCTTGTTTCCGGCCCGTGCTGATTTTTGCGATGTTAAAACCCGCCAAGGCTGTGAAGGGAACTGGCCTTACGCAAAATGACAACGTAGGACCAAGGGCCTTCCAGTGCCTTTCACGCTCCTGCAAACCCGGCTCCATTTCCATCCCTCCCTGCCCTCTACCTCTTGCTTTCTTCTGGGATTCTGTCCTCTCTAAATACCAAACCGAAGCAAGTGCTTTCTCATGACAAGGGTCTAATTTCGAAATTTTGAAGATTTGGCCTTGAAACCTGGGTTTCCTGCTCAAGAACCTCTGTTTTCTCGAGCACATCACTGAAGTTTCCTAAGCTTCAGTTTCCTTACCTATGTTAAAAGTGGTCGTCTGTGAACTAAGAGATAAAATGTGTATTGCTGAGACTAAGGTGTGTTTATGTTTCCATGTATCATCTGCATTGGAATGTGGCATGTTCATGAAGGAGCAACCGCCAGCAGTTTCTGAGCTACAGATGCCTTCTGAGGGAGACAGGTGTGTGTTTGGAGTTCAGGGCCAGGTACAAAGATGCTGGCACCTCTGGAGTAAATTGAATTAGGAGGTAGTGTTTGTTACCTGTCTGCATCTGCTCTGTTTTCTTAATCCTCCAGTTTGAACCATAGACTTTATTTTTAAGATTGATTTATTTATTTTAGAGCCAGCAAGTGGGATGGGAGGGGCGTGGTTTAGGGTGTTGGGGAAGGGGTTAGGAGAAGAGAGAGAGCATCTCAAGGAGACTCCCCACTAGGCCCGGAGCCCACCACAGGGCTCAATCTCATGACCAGGAGATCATGTTCTGGGCTGAAGTCCAGAGTCGGATGCTGAACTGATGCTTAATTGACCACAGATTCTTAAAGCATAGACGTAAGAGGTCTTCTAGGCCCAGGTGACGTAACTGAAGCCCAGGGACGTTAATGGCCTCACCCAAAATTATGTCACTCACTAGGCCTCTGAGCTGGGGCGAGAGCCCAATGTCATCTCTCCCAGTAGTGGAATTGACAAAACACCGGGTTTGCCAGTATCCATGTTTAGTCTGAAGGAGGCTTGCTAAATTCTGTTTCCTCCTAAGAATTCCCAACGGAAGCTTTTAGATAACTAATGCTTTCTCTGTGACTCCTACAGGTGAAATGATTTCACCAGCGCCTTAAAAAGGCAGTGCTCTGGCCCTGACCCTCTTCACCCCGGGCTGGCTAGAGCTGTGCTAGGACGGAAGACTGCAGCGCTCACAACGATGAGGCCCTGAGGTCCTTGAAGATGTTTGGGGAAGTGCAGGGAGCCCTCTGACTGAACTCAGCGGGCGTCTCAATGGTAGGCTGATGTTCATGTGAAGATTCTTGTCTGAGATTCTTAACATTTTTATGATGACATGTTTCAAGCATTCAGGAAAATGTTAAAACACACTAACAAACACTGTGACTCACTGTAGCTCCTCACTATTTATTTAATTTTTTTTTGCCATAACTGTTTCCCATCACTTTTAAGGGAAATGGAACAGGTGTAGTGAGAATGCCCTGAGGATTCCTTCCCCTTTCTTCTCCTCCCCGTTGCCCCAGGAAGACACTACTCTGAATTTGGCATTCATCATTTTTTGCATGTTTTATACTTTTCATATTATATCTGTAAAGTAGTGTACAGTCAAGTTTTGCATGTTTTTAAACTTTACATACATAATATTATACTGTATGATTCTCCTACTTTGCTTATTTTGTCCAACATCATGTTTGGGGGATTTATCCATGTTGAAACATGGAGTCCATATAATTTTAACGGCTATCGTTTACGTTGTATGAATATGTCCTGACTTATTTATCCATATTTTGCTGCTTGCCTATCTCACTGTCTTCACTCTGTACTTGAATCTTTTCTAAATCATGATTTCATTTTGTGACTCCTTCAGAGTTGAAGAGTAAAGCACCACTTGTAATTATCGCAGGAAAATTCAGATCATGTCACAGAATCCAAAGGTGAGCATGTAGGGTTTTGAGTGGTGATACTGTGGAATTCTATTCTGGATTTTGTGAAGGCCACCTCTAAGCTTTGTGGGAGAAAAAATTGTTTTTGTGATGCTAGGGTTCCTTTTGTCCTAAAGCGTATTTAAAGTAGACTTCTGAGTGACTTTAAGGTTGTATTTTTAAGGAACTTTTTTTTTTTCCTTAAACAAACCATTTCTCTCCTTTGTTCTTGTTTTCTTCTTTCCACTTGCGAAGGAGGCCCAGTTAGACCTGAATTGTTGCCCAGTAATTTTGCGCTGATTCATCGTCTATTTCCCACATATTTTTGAAAAATTAATAAAAAGTAGAGGCAGGGGGAAGGCTGTAGGAATTTAGTTTGGTTGTTTCAGGGAGGAATGTCCGGAAAGACGATTTCTCCTCCTGATGGTTCCCACCAAAGAGCCCTCCACCTCCCCCTAAGCCTGGTGTCTCAGTCCGTATGCCCTTCCCCGAGCAGACAGGCTTATTTCTTACGGCTTTCTTTTCCTGAGGTCCCCTCCTGACTGTCCTTGCTCTCTCTTCCTGGATGCATAGACCCCATTGAAGTTAACCCATCTGGTTATGAGACTTCCGAGATCCCAGTTTAACTATATTTAGTGAGGCTGGGATCATGTGTCCCAGTGCTGTTTGGGGAGAGCTATTTCCAGGAAGGCAGAGAGGGCCAGTGGGGGGTAAAGCAGACAGCACAGCTGCAGGGGAAGGTTGTAAAAAAGATTAAACCCTCCCCACAGCTGAGTGTATTTTACCAATGTAAATGTTGATCTCCTTTTTTTTTTTAAAACCCTCAAGGGACCCCGAGGAGAGGGATGTGTCTCTGGAACCCTAACTAGGCCAAAAAAAAAAAAAAAGGCATTATGGTTGGGTATGCAGCTGACCCAAGGCAAGAAGCTTCCAGAGCTGAGACAGGGTCACAGAAAGGTCAAGGGGAAGGAAGGAAGTGGGTGAGAGGACTCAAATGGAATATTTCAGGCGCTGTAAGCTTTTAAATAAATATTCCCACCCCTGCCCATGGCTTATCAAGTCCTTCTAACCTTTTGAAGTTAACTAATCTTGCCATCCTTAAACTCACCATGGTGTAGTCCTTAGAGACTGGATCTGGTTTGAACTGTCCCGTTGTCCCAGAGAAGGAGGCAAATGAATGCTGGGAGGTGTGTTATCAGGAGGGCAGTTATAGGTGGTGGCCCTGGGGCCTGCTCAGAAAATCAGAGTAAGGTAAGTGCCCCCTGACCCCCTAGTCACAGTGTCTCCCTCTGTTCCTCCAGCCTGCTGTTTACACATGGGGCTGTCTCGGTGGCCCCTGCCCAGGGTCTTCAGCCTCTTCTTAATGGCTTTGGAGTTTCTCTTTCTGGTAGAAGCTAATGATTTATTTATGGATCTCTTGGATCTCTCATCCAAGATGTTCCTTACTGAATTGCAGAATAATCAAACCAAAACAGCAAGATCCAGGTATGTTGAGCTCATGGGAGAGAAAATGATTTTAAGAATGAAAATATTTGATACTCATCATTTTTGAGTATTTCCTGCTGGCCTCATGGATACTATATTCTATTTTAGGATGTAATAAATGATATTTAGGAAAGGTTGACATTTTCTGAGCACTCTCCATATTTCCCACACTTTGCTAACCCTATTATACGTATTCTCATTTCATCTTTCCAACAATCTTAGGAATAAGTCACACTTTGTAGATAAAAAGGGCTGAGGCTTAGAGGGATTCAGTTATATCTCCAAGGTCACATAGCTGTTATGCGGAAGAGCCAAGGCTTGAACCCAGCCCTGAAATGCTCCAAAACACATGTTCTTCCTGTGACGCTGCCGTGGTGTAGGCTGTACATCTGGACGCAGAACTCAGCACGTGGGATTAGACTTCAGTTTGTGGCATGAGAATGCCCAGTTGATTTTGAAATGGCCTTTCTATACAAAGTTCACAGGGCTTTGTTCCTGGTATTAAAATTAGGAGGAATCTTTAGGTGTTCTAGGAATTTCCTTTTTCCACCCCCCTAGTTAATCTGATCACTTACATCATTTACTCATTCTTCCAGTATTTATTAGGTGTCCAGCATGTGCCAAATGCTAAATGCTGGGAAGACAATGGTTAGAAGCAATGGTAGTCATGCACAATGGGCCTGTGAAGTTGGAGTCTAGTTTGATCAAACAATCCCACAATTATGAAATTTCCTGTAAGCTAAGTGCTCTGCAAGAGAGGGATACAGGTGGAGGTATTCATGATATGGGAATATGACCTGTCGGTGAGGTTGGGGAAGGCTTTCTGGGAATTAATGTGGGAGCAATGTAAGTATGGGTGATTCCATATTCTATATGTATGGCACTATTTTGGGGTGCTGTCTTTGGCTGTTCAGCAAAGGAGCTCCCTTTAGGAAATTCCTTGGATTGGAGCTTTCACTTGGTATTTGCCTTAGTGGCCTGGGGCGGGGGGTGTTACATATTTAAGGTTTGAGAGGACCAGGCTTACTCAGAGACTCAGCCAAGCATTTCATATACTCAACACAACTTAGCATAGGATGTCCAGAAAGCAGGATGCTCCTGTTTGTCCAGCCTAGAAATGGACTTGAATATCTCTTACCCTTTGGAGAGTGGTTATAATAGAGGTGGATACAGTTTATCTTGCCTGTATCAGTACAAGAAGCCAATCTCTAGACTAATCTAATATTTATTTAGGCTTCAGGAAGATGTATCCCATGAGATTTCTTCCATACACAACAGGGTTCACAGAATCCTGGGATGTTAAGGTGGAAGAATGTTAATGAATCTTCATGGAGAAAGACCATGTTCGGTTCTGGCTCCCCTATCTGGCCAATGAGAGAAAAGAAGCCCAGTGGTAAGATTTCCTCTGCAAGGCTTACACATTCATAAGCCATTCTAGGTGCTGTGGCCAGTTTGGTGATCCAACCAGACAGAACTCCTGCCCTCACTGAAGTCCATTCTAGTGGTACTAGCACTCCAGCATTTCCCAGTCCCAGCCCTGTTCTCTTTTACAGCATATTCACTTTCCAGATCTCATTCCTCACTGGAAATGAGCTCTCCGTGAGACAAGAAGGCATTATTTTGATTAGTGACTCTTCTGAAATTTGACACTAGCAAGACAAATGCCTGGGAGAACCTTCTATAATAAAATCATGCTGATATATGGAACCAGAAAAGACCTTGAATAGTCAGAAAAATATTGAAAAAGAAAGCCAAAGTTGGTAGCATCACAATTCCAGACTTCAGGCTCTATTACAAAGCTGTCATCATTGAGACGGTATGGTACTGGCACAAAAACAGACACATAGATCAATGGAACAGAATAGAGAGCCCAGAAATAGACTGTGAACTCTATGGTCAACTAATCTTCGACAAAGCAGGAAAGAATGCCCAATGGAAAAAAGACAGTCTCTTCAACAAATAGTATTGGGAAAGTTGGACAGCCACATGCAGAAAAATGAAACTGGACCATTTCCTTACACCACACACAAAAATAGACTCAAAATGCCTGAAAGAACTCAATATGAAAAAGGAATCCATCAAAATCCTTGAGGAGAACATAGGCAGCAACCTCTTCGACCTCAGCCGCAGCAACTTCTTCCTAGAAACATTGCCAAAGGCAAGGGAAGCAAGGGCAAAAATGAACTACTAGGACTTCATCAAGAGCAAAACCTTCTGCACAGCAAAGGAAACAGTCAACAAAACCAAAAAAACAACTGACAGAATGGGAGAAGATATTTGCAAACAGCACATCAGATAAAGGGCTAGTATCCAAAATCTATAAAGAACTTATCAAACTCAATACCCAAAGAACAAAGAATCCAATCAAGAAATGGACAGAAGACATGAACAGACATTTCTGCAAAGAAGACATCCAGATGGCCAACAGACACATGAAAAAGTACTCCACATCACTCAGCATCAGGGAAATACAAATCAAAACCATAATGAGATACCTCCTCTCACCAGTCAGAATGGCTATAATTAACAAGTCAGGAAACAACAGATGCTGGCGAGGATGCGGAGAAAGGGGAAACCTCCTACACTGTTGGTGGGAGTGCAAGCTGGTGCAACCACTCTGGAAAACAGCATGAAGGTTCCTCAAAAAGTTGAAAAGAGAGCTACTCTAAGACCCAGCAATCACACAATGTATATTTACCCTAAAGATACAAATGTAGTACCTGTACCCCTGGGGCTAATTATACATTATATATTTATAAAAAATTTAAAAATTATTTAAAATAAAGATACAAATGTAATGATCTGAAGGGGCACATGCACCTGAGTGTTTATAGAAGCAACGTCCACAATAGCCAAACTATGGAAAGAACCTAGATGTCCATCAACAGATAAATGGATAAAGAAGAGGTGGTATATATACACAATGGAATACTATACAGCCATCAAAAGAAATGAAATCTTGCCATTTGTGATGACATGGATGGAACTAGAGGGTATTAGGCTGAGCTAAATAAGTCAATCAGAAAAAGACAATTATCATATGATCTCCCTGATATGAGGAAGTTGAGGGGCAGAGTGGGGGGGTTTGAGGGGTAGGAAAAGAATAAATGAAACAAGATGGGATTGGGAGGGAGAAAAACCATAAGAGACTCCTAATCTCACAAAACAAACTGAGGGTTGCGGGGGCAGGGGGGTAGGAAGAGGGTGGTTGGGTTATGGACATTGGGGAGGGTATGTGCTATGGTGAGTGCTGTGAAGTGTGTAAACCTGGCAATTCACAGATCTGTACCCCTGGGGCTAAGAATACATTATATGTTAATAAAAAATTAAAAAAAATGATGCCGATATTTTCCTTCGTTAACATCCAGTTGTTCTCTTGAAAAACTGAGCATTACCACCCCATGGTAAAGCCATACTCTTTGTGACTCATTGACTTATAGCATTGAAGGAGGTGGGCTTTAGCTGGGGACTATTGAGAAAATACTGCTTTTTTTATTGTTGCCTTTTAAAAAAAAATTGCATTAGCAACAAATTTTTTTAAATGGTTATTTTGTTTACTGTTCCTAAAGTAAGAGTCACCTCTCCACTGGAGGTCAAAAAATTATCTGTTTCTCCTTGAAGTCATTTAGGCCTTATATCTTCTTTTTGAATGATTTTTTTGCATTTTATTATTTCTGCCTAAATGAGCCAGTTAGGTACTAAGTGTCCCCCCCCCCGCCCCCGCTTAAATTTCTATCTCTAACAAGTAGTATCTAGTTGCGGAGTGATTGTCAACAGTTTTAAATTAATGGATGACTTTCCTAGTGAGGCCCCATACATTTTCATAGCTTATGACCCTCTTGTGTTGAAACTGGATATCCCAAATCAATGTAATATAAGCCTAATTATATAAGTAATGACTTATGTAGTGCTTGCTATGAGTTAGGAACTGTTTCAACCGCTTTAATAGAACCCGTTTTATTTTTTATTGTGTTTTATTTTTTGTTGTTCTTGTTTCAAATTTTTAAAAAAAATCTGGTTAGTTAACATATAGTATAATATTGGTTTCAGGAGTAGAATTTAGAGACTCATCACTTATGTAAACATCCACTGCTCATCCCAATAACTGCCTTCCTTAATCCCCACCACCCATCCTGGCCATTCGAACTCATTTTCTTTTCTTTTCTTTTTCTTTCTTTCTTTTTTTTTTTTTTAGATTTTATTTATTTATTTGACAGAGATCCCAAGTAGGCAGAGAGGCAGGCAGAGAGAGAGGAGGAAGCAGGCTCCCTACTGAGCAGAGAGCAGGATGTGGGGCTCAATCCCAGGACCCTGGGATCATGACCTGAGCAGAAGACCGAGGCTTTAACCCACTGAGCCACCCAGGCGCCCCTTGAACTCATTTTCATTCTCACAATAATCCCTGGAAGGGCATGCTATTAATTTTTTCCACAACGTGGATGAGGAGGCTGTAGTAGATTAAGGGCCAAGATGTTGAAACATCATCTTTAGTTCTACCGTCACTCTGTAATTCCTCACTCCATTCCCAAATCTTCGCTAAGTCTGCAGAACCCATCTCCAAGTTAGTCGTTTGTTGTGCGAACTCACATTGATTTTTTTCCCATCTGTCAAAGTCAGAACTGATAATGACTTTGGCTACCAACTGGTTCCACTGCCCTCCCTCTGTGACTCTTCACCAAACTTTTTGGAGAAATCTAATGCTTCAGGTAAAAGCCCCAGCACACTCTTCCAGCCTGTTCCAGTTGCCTTTTATCTAAATCTCTCTAATGATTTGCTCTTAATGAGCTGATCTTTGCTATTGAAATTCTGATTTTGTTTTGCTTTCTATTGTTGTGTTGACTCTAAGGGAGGTCAATTAACACATGAAAATACCCCTTACCCCCTTCAGCGTTGCACACTGTGCCACATTTTATCTAGTTGGGCTGCTGGCTCTTTGCAAGGAGTGATTGATGCAGGGGATTCAGAGGTCAAAAGTGTTACATCCTGGCAGCTTGGAGTGCAGTCTAGGGACCCAATGCACTGGCATTATCTGGATGCCTGTTAGAAATGCTGACTCCCAGGCCCTGCCCCTGATGTACTGAACCATAACCTGCATCTAACAGGTTTCGCTTCAAAGTTTGAGAAGTACTGTTCTATCTCACAGTCCAGAGAAAGGCATGGGTTGGATTAATTTCAAGACTTTACCCTTCTTGGGGCACCTGGGTGGCTCAGTTGGTTAAGCAGCTGCCTTTGGCTCAGGTCATGATTCCAGGGTCCTGGGATCGAGACCCGTATCGAGACCTGCCTGCATCAGGCTCCCTGCTCAGTTGAGAGCCTGCTTCTCCCTCTCTCTCCGCCTGCCATTCTGCTTACTTGTGCTATCTCTCTGTCAAATAAATAAATAAAATCTTTTAAAAAAGGAGTTTAATATTAAAAACAAAAACAAAAAACTTTACCCTTCTTCGCTTCTGGTTCTCTTGTCTCTCCAGCCAGGTATTTATCTAGGACAGATCTTCATAGGGGAATGTCCTTCGTAATAATGCTTTTCTTTAAGTCTTAAAAATGAAAACGCACGTTCGCTTTTGGGTTTTACACCTGTTCGTGTTTCATGAGACGTCAGGTCTCTAGGCAGCTTACCGTTCTCGAAATTTCTGAAATGCTCTGTGTGTTTCACATGGGACTGTCTGTTTCTCTGAGGTTTTCAAGAAATAGTATCCTTGTTTTCCCATGCTTCATATTGGTTGAGAAGAATTGTTTTCTTTTCATAAGCTGAGTATGATACAGCTGCTTTTGATGTGAGATTAGAGCCAACATCGCTGAGCCAAATTATTTCGCTTTGAAGTCCTGTAATTGCAGCTTGATTTTGACTAGACGTTTCTCTTACCTAAACAAACCAACAGTTAATACTTCATCGGGAGCATTCTACTGTTGTGTGTTTGGAGTAGCACTTTACTTATCTAACCAGTTATTTATTTTTCAAGTGGAAAAGAATATATTACATCTTTAGTCATATTTTAAAGTTCCTAGGATTCAAGTGAGAGCCCTCAGGTTCTGGTTTTAAATTTAGTTTTAATCTCAAAAATAAAATTGTGGTACTTAAGCTGAATGGACCCCGCGGAGGCCCACAGTCCTAGTTTCTGAAGGGACCTAGGCCTAAGAAAGAATTCTAGCTGAGGATAAGTTTGTTTTTTTTTTTTTTTAAGATTTTATTTTTATTTATTTGAGAGAGAGACAGTGAGAGAGAGCATGAGTGAGGAGAAGGTCAGACGGAGAAGCAGACGCCTCATGGAGCTGGGATCCCGATACGGGACTCGATCCCGGGACTCCGGGATCATGACCTGAACCGAAGGCAGTCTTCTAACCAACTGAGCCACCCACGCGCCCCAAGGAGGATAAAGTTTTTGAAGAAAAAATTTGAAGTGCCATTTGGCATGCTGCTGTGATTTTTCAATGCAGGGGTTTATTGGGCACCTACTGTGTACCTAGTGCTAGGGTGCTTCTGCTCTGGAGAACGTATAGCCTAGATTTCCTGGAGCAGTCTTCATTTCATTTTTCGTGGCCAGACCATGTGTCTCAATTTTTGATCCAACAAATATGTTCACAACAGGGGAAGCAAGGAGCAGAAGGTAAAAGAGCTGATTCTCAGTGAGGAGTCGTGATGCCTCTGCTTCCTGCTTTGTGTGAGCCCATGCTCCACCTGGTAAATGTAGGAAACGGTTCAGAGGGCACACCAGGCTGGAAAAATTTGTGCACATGCCAAGATTTTTAGGGAACTCTGCTTCCCTGTTATCCCCTGTATCCTACCTTACCCCAGAGGACTTAAGTTATCTGCAAAGCTTGATTACAGGCCAAATTAAACCAGTTGCACTGGGCCTTGGAGACTTTTGCAAACAAATTGTGCAGGCAGTGAAATGGGCACTGGGCAATAAAGGACATGCAATAAAATATTTTTTTGTTTTATGTACAGGACTAACAGTTCAAACTTGCCTGGTTTTACAGCCAGATTAGCTAGAACAAATTTAAAGGAGTTTTAAATTTAAAGTAGTTTAATTTAAACTTTAAATTTAAAGTAGTTTAAATTTAAGGACAATTACATCTTTTCAAACAGTCTCCTTTCGCCTTTCTTCCCCATCGGTACTCTCCTAATACTCCTCATGTACTCCTCACCTCTTGAAAAACAGAAACAAACCTATAATTGGTTACAAATAGCGATAATGCTCTCTTTGAATTTATTTTTGTGTTTATTTCTCCTCCGTAGTCTTCAGTGGAGGTGCTAGTGTGTGAGACAATGGAGGGGATTTATTTGCTGGTTTTAGAGCAAGAATCTGACAGTGAGGAGGTTGACGGCTGGACCCTTGGTGCCTGCTTTTCTATAAATCGTGCATTTAAAGGGCAGACTGCAGAACAGGAATGTGCCCAGCCCTCTCTCCTCTGGCTTGCAGTGTCCAAAACAGAAAGGTTAGGAACTTCGAGTTTAGACACAAAGTGTCCTCGCTTCCATTTTAAGTGGTGATAGTGTTTTTCTTTGCAAAGCTATTTGCCATTTATCTTTCTTCCCCAGAGTTGGAGGTCCAGGGCAGCGTCCTCCTCGGCAGGAAACATGGACTCCTTCAGAGCATGATGGGGGAAAGGGAGCTTGCGGGAGAACCACCACCCGAGCGTGGCTTGGGGCTTCACTGCTTTGTTTCCTTTGCACCTTTTTGGTAAGTCACTTAAACTCTATAAACCCCAGCTTGCTCATTGTAAAATGTGCACAACAATAGAGATTTCACAGTCTCCTTGTATTAGATGAGAGAACATATTATCTCTGTGCCCAGCAGCGAGAAGGAAGTCCTCAAAGGTTATTTTTTACCCTGGCGAATTCGTTTAGGATTGCTCGCATGCTGTGCAGTTGGCAGGACACCCTCCCTCCACACCCGCAAGCGGGCTCATCCCAGGAAACGCCTGCGCACGGAGAAGCCTGCATATCAGTCATTCGTTCATTCGCTTATTCATTCTGGATGTGTTAGGTACGTATCAGGCATTAGGAATCTAAAAACAACTAAGAGGAAGTTTACCTCCAGGGGGCTCCTTTGGGACCCATCACAACTTTTATGTAAATTATCCTTCTAAAAAGACTTCTCTTATGGTCTCAGATTTCTGACCTGTCACCTCAATCAACTCCTCACTCTCATTTTGAGTCCATTGATGATGGTTCGACTACACTGCTCAGCAGACCATTTAAAAAAAAAAATGTAGATTTCTCTTTATATTAAATTAATTTTTAATTCATATTGATAATCTCTGCTTCTTGTTGGTTAAGAGAATTCTTGCTTATGGGAATTAAAATCCACAAATTCCAGAGAAGGATATGAGCATACTCTCCTCTGTCTAATACTTAGTGATGCCTCCTGTAGTATTCACAATTGGGATTGCATTGAACAATATGGCCTGGTGCACAGCGGGCACTTAATTTTAACGGGAGTGAAGTACAGTTCTCAGAGGGCAAATAATACATTTACTATTCCGCTGTCCTGTAAATTAAGATTTGAATAAAAGAACACAAGCGCAGTATCATTTGTAGTCTCTGGGCAAACTGGACATTTTTTCCCCCCCTAATGGGCACCTCTCAGTGTGATTGCCGGGGGAGTGTGGAACAGGGGTGCAAAACCCAGGCTTTGGCGTCAGGCCGACATGGTATGCTCTGAACTGCGCCACTCATTCTTTTACGCAGTTCAGCAACAATTAGCTGCGATTTGGGGCCTATTACTTGATCTCTCTGAGCTTCTGTTTCCTCATCCGTGAACAGAGCATCCTAACAGTTCACAGCTCTCTGGCTGGTGATGAGAATTAAATGGGGGGTTGGGAGCGCCTGGGTGGCTCAGTGGGTTAAAGCCTCTGCCTTCGGCTCAGGTCATGATCCCAGGGTCCTGGGATCAAGCCCTGCATCGGGCTCTCTGCTCAGCAGGGAACCTGCTTCCTCCTCCTCTCTGCCTGCTTGTGATCTCTGTCTGACAAGTAAATAAATAAAATCTTTAAAAATATATAATAAATAAATGGGGGGCTGTACGTGACGTGCCTGGCTTGCCGCTCACGGGAGCAGCCAGCGAGGGTGGCTTTTCTCATTAAGTCAGGTGTGGGGACCGAGGAGGTTGGAATTTTGGATGAATGGCTTTGCCTTTAGAGATTACCATTCCCATTACTATTGCATAAATCAACTGGACAGTCTTTGAGGGTTTATGGCCCTTCCATCTTCCTAGGAGGCACTGCTTCCTCCAGATGTAGTTCTTAACCCAGAGGCCACCTGGAGGGATTCCCAAGGCGTCATCTATTAACAGGCTCTGGGCTGGATAGACCCAAGAGGGAGGGGGCAGCCACTCCCTCAGGATGAGGGCAGCATGGCTGCGACCACGCCGGGTCCCTGCCCCCCTCCCTCATACTTTATTTAGCTTTAGTTCAGGGACGAGGGCACTCAGGCCCACAGATGGGAGCTGTTTCATCTTGGCTGGGTCAGAGGTTAATGGAGATAAGTAGTGTCTTCTTACCAGCAGGCCTCAGGAAAGCCCAGTGTGTTGTTGGAGCTGAATCAAGATCTCTGAGATTGAACAGACTGATATTCTCCTACCTTGGGAAGAGAGAGTGAGGCTCTGTGTGAGGGGGGCTGCGGCGTGCCGGGCCAGGGGCCGGGGTGGCCAGAGGTCTGTGTGCCTCACGGAAGAGCTCAGGATGATACAAGAGAGATGCCCATGGAACAACCCGAACTCTGAGCTCAGTGCGCTTCATTGTACGAAACTGGGAGCTTCTGCACAGCCCTACTTTGAAATAAAAGCAGCCCCTGCCCCACCTCCTGAGCCTTGGGACCAGAATGAGTTTCTTTGTGCAGACTACCACTGGAGTAGCCTGTGGACTCATGGGAACAGCAGCCTGGGGTCTGATCCAGTGCTCCCTTTGGCTGGAGTCTGTTCAATGAGGGCAGGATGTTCTGGAAGTCCATGGGCTTTTTAGACCTGGGGCTTCTCTTCTGAGATGAAGCCATCTCAACAAGCCAATCCAGGTTACTAAAGAGAGGGCAAGTATTTAAATATTAGGAATGTTTCTAAACATCCAGCTGTCTCTGTTCTTCTGCAAAGCTTTCCTTGGTCATGCCACATAGAAATATTCTTTCTCTGTTTTCCTAGAGCACTTTGTGTCACTTCTCTGTGGCTTTCATTACACCAAACTCCCTCTCATCGCTTGCTTCATGTTCTGCCTGCCTTTCTCCCTCCCTCTCTTGCTCCCCCTTCCCTTTTCCTTTTGCTCTTTCCTTCCGTCCTTTCATAGATGTGCAGTGCGCAGCTGTATGCCTCGTACCTTCAAGGAGCTAGAGACAACTGTGAACAAAATAGACATGGTTCTTGCCCTGGGCAAGTGCTGTGCTAGTGGGCAAGTTCACTTACTCCTCCCGCAAGAGCACACTCTGGGAAGCAGGAGCCCCATCCTACTTCTCATATACCTTGTAGCAGCTTATGTCTGGCCAGCAAAGGGGGCTAAAATGCTTGTTGAATGAATATATTCTTCTTGGTACATAGGTAAGTGTTGCCAGTTCAGAAGCTCCTGGGACCAAGTCAATGGCAGTATGCCTGGGAAAGAGTAGGGAGCAGTGGTGACTCTGGCAAACTAGAGAACGTGGAAACTGGCACAAAGCCATGGCTGTCCCTGGGGCTGGCTGTGGCCATCTGGGAACGTGTGCCTTGTCTTGCTGGATCTTCTGATTTCATGAGGAAAGCTCAAAATTAGAATTTTAATGTGAAATCTCAATTTAAATGTTGTAGTTTACTTCAGTTAAAAGACCTAAGTCCCTTCACCTGTGGGCCCAGGGGAAGAACACGGGCTGTCTGAGTGTTCTTATTATTAGGGATTCAAGCTTTGTGGTGTTTGAGAAGAGAAGGGATACCATGTTGGAGGCCCTCAGACTAGAAATACGGGCTAACTCACAGATTCTTACTGCTCTCCATCCCCTTGAGGCAAGCAGTTACCTCCAGGCTGCTGTCTACTGCAGAGACAGGCTCATGCACCTACCTGTGCTTTCAGCTCGTCCCACATTCTCCAGTGAACGCTCATATATAGCAGAGGGTGGAAGACATCTCTGGGACGTAGTACAGCATGGCAGCGACGAGTCTGGGAATGGCGTCTGCACCGTGGTCACTGTATTTCTTTAGGAGAGAGACAGACCTGGATATTACTCTTGGCACCCTTACTGCTGGACATTATTTCATGTCTCTGGGCCTCAATTTCTTTATCTGTAAAATGATCACAATATCTGCCTTGTAGGGTAGTGATAAGAATTATATATTAAAGTTAGAAATACTAATATATAAAAAGATGAAAGATTAAGACATCTATAATCTCCTTATTGGGTGTTCAGGGGGGCTCTGGAGAGCTACTTAGCTTCTCAAGAGTCTTGACTTAGACAGGGCTGGCCTTGGATTTTTTGGGGGCTTCGAATGGTAGGGCGCTGGTGATTAAGGGGGTTGGGGGAAGGGACAAAATTGGGAGATAAATTGCAACTCATAATTTAGTTCAGCCTCATACCTCATGATGGCTTTGAATGTAATCGGTATTTTTTTTTAAGTTTTATTTATTTATTTGACAGAGAGAGACACAGTAAGAGAGGGAATACAAGCAGGGGGAGTGAGAGAGGGAGAAGCAGGCTTCCCGCCAAGCAGGGAGCCTGATACAGGGCTCGATCCCATGATGCTGGGATCATGACCTGAGCCAAAGGCAGAGGCTTAACCCACTGAGCCACCCAGGCGCCCCTGTAATTGGTATTTTTATTTTTAATCAGTAATCAGACCACTGCTGAAACCATGAAGGGATAAAAAATGTTGTTCCTTCCATCTCTTGTTGATTGTGGCTGCTTTCTCTGGGTTTCAGATAGGTAGTGTTATACCTGCAGGAGGATAGAGGTTGCTGGTGTTTGAGAATGTGTATGATGGGAAAGCTAGAAAGGTCTCTTTTGTGTATTCCTTGGGGGCACATTGGAAAGCAAGGAGAATGTTAAAACTTTGTTTCAGTTGGAGAGCTAGAATTCAGTACATGGAAGAACCCCAAGTGGGTAATACTTCATTACATCTAGAGTTATCCTGGGTGTGTGTGTGTATGTGTGTACATACACATTCTGGCTTTCTAAAGATGCTGATGAGCCAAGATATGTCTGAGAAAATAAATACACCAAATAGAGCAAGAGGCTAGGACTTTAATTTCATATGTATTCCTCTAAAGCCTGTCACATCATTGCCATTAGGGTTACTGGCTCTTTAAGCTCAACCTGAAAGAGGAACTTCAATGAGGACTTGCTTGATTGGCTTCTACCGTGGATAGAAAATAAACAGTATAGGTGAAAGCGGTTAAGTGTCTCCCAGTCTGGTGAAAGCGGTTAAGTGTCTCCCAGTCTGAATGGTGGGTAATCACTCTTCGCACTGTGGACTTGGAATTAGAATGCTCTAAAGCTTTCTGTGAGTCTCCTGAAGATTACTCAACCTGTCTGGGCATCAGGAAACTGGAGAGGATACTCCTTATTCTGCAGGCTAGGCACGCATGGCACAGAATAACGGATGGCAGGTGTTTTCCCTGTGGTCACCCCTCTTGGAGAGACTCTGGAGTCTCTGTATACTTATGCACGTATTTTGAAGTCAGGGCTCCTTCCATTAAGGCACAGAAACATCTAAGAGTGTGACTTCAATCAACTGAAGAAAAAAGATGTCCATTTCTATGCCAAGCCCCACTCCTACATCCTCCCTGGGAAAAAAAAAATTTAGAAATAATATCCATAGGGCCAGACACTAGGAAGGATGGAAAATATGCATAGCAAACGGGATCTGAATCCAATCAGTTGCAGAGAAGATCCAATCAGTTGCAGCCTTCTGGGGTTTCTTTGGGGGGGTGGAGGGGATGTCTCCCTGAAGGATTAAGACCTGGGACTCCCGAGTTTACTGAATACCTCATCCCTGAGTTCCCAGAGCTGCTGTGAACCGGGAAGTGAAAATGAAGATTGGGAGCTGGGAGAGCCTCCTGGGGCTCCTACTGGTGACTTCCTCCTATAAATCAGCCTTAGACAGCTGCGTCCACTTGCGCCACGGGATAGAAAAATAGACCCTGTTGCTAGACAGCAACACAGGCTCCACAAACATTGTGGGATCAGAGGGCAGGGGGCTCAGCCCAAGCACTAGCCAAACAGCCCCACCGCCCCACGGATCCATTTGTTTATTTTCACAGTGGCATGGCCTGTCTGTGCCACAGGAAAGGAGGAAGACCCCCCCCCCCCAGCCCCACTCTGCTCTGCATCTGTAGACCACTGACTGCTCACCCCTGCAAAGGCCTGCAGTGAAGCCTGCTGACCTGCTAAGCTCATTGATTTGTTTGTGTTGCACATGGACTGTCCGCTCGGTCTAAGTTTCAAAGCTAATGGGGAAGTGCTCAGTCTGCAGAATATTTAGCCTTTGGATTTCATTAGGTCTGCTGATTATCTGATTGCGCAAGAAAGAGAAGCCTTGTATTGACCTGTTCTGCCCCCCTCTCTTCCCGCTATGCACCCTACCATCCCCCACCCCCGATCCTGTCTTCAGGGTCTTCACCTTCCAGTTGGCATCTGACCCGCCCTGATAAACAGGCTGTGGCAGCTGCAAGGTTAAGCCTCCTTCCTTTAACTTGAATCGATTTCTGCTCAAATAAAAGCACCTTTCCAACATTTTTAATAAAAAATTTAAAGCATACATTAAAGTAGAAAGATTTTTACACTGAAAACCTGCAAATCCACACTTAGATTCTGTTAACATTATAATACTTGCTTTATCATATCTATCGATTCATCTTATTTTTGACACATTTCAAAGTAAATTGCAGATATCTGTTCCTTACCTCCTGATTACTTCATTATATATATTAGTAACTAGACTTCAATATTTGTTTGCAGTTTTTATTTCCTTTTTCTTTTTAAATATTTGCTTCATATATAGGTTCTTCTATGTTGGGGGCACAAAGCATTTTTCTTTTAACATAAAACTTACATACAATGAAATGTTAGTTAGTGTTTGTAAGTCCACAAATGCATACATCTCTGTAACCCAAACCCCTACCAAGATAGAAAACACTGGCATCACCTAGAAATTCCCCCCTGTCCCTGCTCAGTCAAGACCCACCCTCTTCTCCTTCAGAAGAAACTACTACCCTGATTCTTTCCTCCCATAGATCAGGTTGGCCTGTTGTAGATCATATAAATGGACTCATGCACTATGCTTCCTTTGTGTGAAGTCTCTTTCATTCAGCATGATTTTTTTTGGGGGGGGGGAACCTTTCTTTTTTTAAATTAACACATAATGTATTACTTGCCCCAGGGGTACAGGTCTGTGAACTGTCATATGTCATATGGTGAACACTCATCATAGCACATACCCTCCCCAATTTCCAACACCCAACCACCCTCTCCATACCCCCCTCCCTCTGGCAACCCTCAGTTTGTTTCGTGAGATTAAGAGTCTCTTATGGTTTGTCTTCCTCCCGATCCCATCTTGTTTCATTTTTTTCCTTCCCTACCCCCCAAGCCCCCCACTCTGCCTCTCAAATTCCTCATATCAGGGAGATCATATGATAATTGTCTTTCTCTGATTGATTTATTTCACTCAGCCTAATACCTTCTAGTTCCATCCATGTTGTCGCAAATGGCAAGATTTCATTTCTTTTGATGGCTGCATAGTATTCCATTCTATATATATGCACCACATATTCTTTATCCATTCATCTGTCAGTGGACATCTGGTTTCTTTCCATAGTTTGACTATTGTGGACATTGCTGCTATAAACACTCGGGTGCACGTGCCCTTTCAGATCACTACATTTGTATCTTTAGGGTAAATACCCAGTAGTGCGATTGCTGGGTCATAGGCTCTCTTTTCAACTTTTTGAGGAACCTCCATGCTGTTTTCCAGAGTGGTTGCACCAGTTTGCATTCCCACCAGCAGTGTAGGAGGGTTCCCCTTTCTCCACATCCTCACCAGCATCTGTCATTTCCTGACTTGTTAATTTTAGCCATTCTGACTGGTGTGAGGTGGTATCTCATTGTGGTTTTGATTTTTATTTCCCTGACAGCATGATGTTTTTGAAACTTTTCTATGCTTTCTGTTTCAGTTGTTTGTTTCTTCTTTTACTTGATAGAATTTTATTGCATGAATAGTCCATAGTGGGTCCTTCTATTTTCCTCCAATTTTGGGGGCCTGGGCTGTTTCCAGTTGTCAGATAGTATAAAAAAAAAAGTTGTAAAAAAAAAGTTGTTATGAATATCCTTGTTCAAGTCATGTTGTGGACATATGTTTTCATTTCTCTTATGTAAATATCTAGAAATGGAACAACTAGCTTATAGAAAATGTGTAGACTTAATTTTATAAGAAACTGTTACACATTTTTTTCCAAAATGATTTTAATGTTTCATATTCTACTAACAATATATGAGAATTCTGGTTGCCCTACATCCTTGTCAAAATTTGGTGTTGTCACTCTTTGGTTTTAGCCATTCTGCTAGATGTATGGTGGTATCTCATTATGGTTTTAATAACAGCTTAATTTTAATACACTTTTATATATATTAAAGATGTAACTTATATAGTTGTTTAGCTGTATAGCTAAAGGTTTAACTTATATAGTTTAAAGTTTAACTTCTATATATAGTTGTTCTAAATGCTGAGATTCAAATGATCAGTATCCCAGGCTGGGCTTTTAGCTTTAATTTTCATTTTCTAGAAATAGGTTGGAGCACAAAGGTACTTGCCTTAAATTATCCTGAAATTTAGTTAAAGATATTTTTTTCAAAGTATTATGGTTGCTGTTCATTAATACTCACCTGGTATGAGAACACCCATTATAACGCTTCTTTGGGCAAGATGTGTACCTGAGGAAGATAAACAGAATCTTGGGGATATTATCTTTGAATGAATGAGGCCAGCAAGCATGTCTGTTTTTAGGGACGTTTGTGTTGCATGTTTTGTGGTAGCACTTGGAGCTTTTCCTTGAATTCATGGTCTGAAATATCCAGAACAGTATGAATGCCAGTCCTCCTCGCCATCATCTTTGGCTTTCCCAGCAGCCTGTTCTGGTTTCTGTCCTGTTTCTCTTGCTGCTGCAACCCAGACTGCCCTTAAAAAGACCCCTTTCTTACTCCGAATGCACTGCCTATGCTTTGATTCCAGGCTCTTGGCCTTAAGTCTCACATATATGTAAATTTCTCTCTCCAGGGTCATCTTTTCTCTGGAAAGGAGACATCTCATCAGAGCTCCTTACTAAAAGTACAAGTCTGTTTATGATTACTTAATAATTCTCCATCGCCTGTAAAAGAAAGCCCGTAACAACTAACAATTTTTTTGGGAATGCCCACTCTGAGCCCAGTTCTGTACTAAGCAGTTTATGTGCATTATATTATTTAATTTCCACTCCAATATCTATGAGGTAGATCGTAGTTTTTTGTTGTGGTGGTTTTTGTTTTTTTTAAAAAAAGATTTATTTATTTATTTATTTAAGAGAGAGAGAGAAGTGGAGGGAGGAGTAGAGAAGAGACAATCCCAAGCAGACTTCTCGCTGAGCGCAGAACCTGAAGTGGGGCTTGATCTCAGGACCCTGAGATAGTGACCTGAGCCGAAACCAAGAGTTTAATGATTGAGCCACCCAGGTGTCCCGTAAAGTAGGTCAGTTTTACATTCATTCTTAGATGAGGAAACTGAGACTTAGGGTGGTTAAGTGATCCACCTGTGGTCACCCAGCTGACGAACTCTGGATCTGATATTCAAATCCAGGCAGTCTGACACCAGAATCTAAGTTTTTAAGTTATGAATTGTTCCTTAATGATAGCACGTCTCCTGCTTCTGGAGCTTTAGTTCTGACACTTTCTATCTCACCTCTGGCCTCATGTTGTGCTTCATTCACACGGACAGATTTCACTTGAAAAAGCCAGGCTCCTTCATATATCCCTGTCTTGGCAAATGCTATTGCACCTGCCAACAGTGGTCCTCTTTTTTGTCAGTGGAATTCTGGCAAAGGTGAGTCCAAGTGCCACTGAACCTGCAGAATCTTCTAGAACAATTGCTGATGCTCACTCTAACTTCTAGTTGTGTTGTTTTGGTGTTTCAGCCTGTGAGTGACTTGAGACTGGGGAAGGACCATATTTAACTCACCTGGTACTCCTAGAAGTTAGCTGAGGATCCCTGAGGTGGGGTTCCCTGGGTAACTAGTGCTGAGGACAATCGTGGGAGGAAGGGAGGGGCACGGCTGGACGGAAGGCAGTTGAGCTAAGTACATTTACTTCAGAAGCCTCAGCTGGCCCAAGAGGAGCTCTGTGATTATTATTTAGATTTGTTCCTTATTGAGGTGCTGGGATGGGCCTCTGCCCCCTAGTGCCTACCAGGCATTTGCTATAAGCCACCCTACGAAGGGGCATAACCTTGGGTGGTGCTTAGAGCAATTCTGGGAGAATGTAGCTATGGGCCTGCAGTACCCAAAATACTTTGAGCAGCTCTGAAAATGAGAACCTCAGGAGTTCACCAGCACAGGCACTACTCTTAGCAAGCACGTGTAGAAAGAACAAATACAGGGAGGGAATCACTCTTAAGCAACTAGATTAAATATACAGTGTAGCTTCTGTTGTGTGTGAAAGTCTTTAAAAAAAGAAGAAAAATTTTAGAGAACTTGGGAATGGATTAATAGAACATTGAAGGATTAACTATATATTAAGAAAATATATGTTTGTTTGATTTTGCCAGAATAGAAAAGTTCCTCATATACCGAGCACCGCTTAGCAGTACATTTGCATTTCTAGAGGAGGGAGGATATACGTCTGTAAAATTTTTAAAAAAGCTTCTTTTTTGCTTTATAATCTGCTAAACACATTAAGTGATAAGTATATTGGAGGCATGTTTATTAAACATTACTAGATCCTGACGCCATAAATGTGACCTCAGTGCATCTATTATCTCTTCTCACTAAGGTCACTTAGGATGAAATGGACCTGTTCCAGCTTTTCCTATTGATTTCCTTTCTCCAACAGAACCAGTGCTTTGAGTTCCAGTGTGCTTTGAGTGTTAGGTTTAGCTCTATTATGTAGAGTTTATGAGTCAGCAAACCCCTCTGTCCCCCACTCAAACTCCTGTAGTTTTGTTGACTTAATCCTAGGGTGTGGTTTGAGTGGTTTACAATCTCCATAAATGATATCTGATGATATCATCATCAGCCAGAATTATCATCCCAGTCCCCTCTCCCAAAGGAGGCAGAAGTAGCCATTTGGGTTAAGACTTTGGCCCTGGAAGCCACAGAACCTTTGACCTCAAGCCTTCCTGTGGAATCTGAACCACCTCTGGAGAGGCTCAGAATGACTGAGCCCATTAATGGACTCCATCCCCTTTGTGGAGTGTCTCAAACTGTGGTCATTTAGAACATTACTAAGGAATTGTTTATGAACCTGTATAAACACATATACCATTGATCACTATAAAATGCACCAGGTGCTTCCCAGGCTGCCAGCTGGAGGTACTTTAGGGTCTCCAAAATAGTAACAAAATGGTATTTTTCAGGCTCAGCTATCTTCAAGGAACTGCAGAAATGGCAGCCTCTTTTAAATTCTCCCTTTGGGTTCAAGACAGGAAAGGTTGGGGAGAGGGACTCTGTGGCATCTTGAAAATTGCCGTCGTTTCCACATTCCGCGTGGTTACCTAATTTTCCATGGAAAATGACAATGGTAGAGCATCCACCCACAACAGCATGATGCTCTTTTTTTATCCTGATGGAGGGGAGTTCTCAGCACTTCGTACCAATGGCCCCACTAATTCATTCATTCAACAAACACTTAAATTGAGTGCCTATTATGTGCTACACATTGCTCTAGGTAGTAGGGGTTTATCTATAAACAAAACAGATCTAGTCCCTTCTTTCATGGTGCTTACAATCTAAAGAGGGGAAAGATATGCTCCTTGAACAGATCAGTACAAGTCAGGCAGTGGTGTGAGCCACAGAGGGGAGTAAAGCAAGAAAAGGGGATACAGAGCAATGGTGAGGGTGGGTGTTATTTAATAGAGAAGGTGATATTTGAACCAAGATTTGGAGGAAGTGATGGACTGAACTACATGTTTGCCTGAAGAAAGGGTATCCAAGGCAAAGCGATAGCAAGTTCAAAGTAGTACAAGCAGGCTTGATATATTTAAGGAAGAGCAAGAAGGCTAATGTAGATTGAATAGAAATGGAGAGAGAGAAGAGTAGGAGGTATTAGGGTCAGGTCACATGGGATTGTGTAGGCCATGGAACAACTTTGAGTCTTACTCTGAGTGAGATTGAAGGCATTAAAGGGTTCCAAAGAAGATGAGTGACATGATCTGACTTCTAGTTTAGCAAAATATTGATTATTTCTTTTATCTGGATGAACTGAGAGGCAAGACCAGGGCCTAAACATGGAGAAGCAGAGTGCTGGGCTGGAGATTTGAAGAAAGGTGAGAAGAAGTGGTGGTGTTGTCTAGAAGAGTGGCAGAGTCAACTGACAAAGAAAACAGTAGATTTGCTGCAGAGCCAAGGTCTTATTTGAGTTTTTGAAGAAAGATCTATCGGTGTGGTTGCATACCTTTTTCTGGTCATACTCTGTGACCTAGGAAGGTATGTAGAGTAGGCAAAACGTTGGAGTTTTGTCAGATGATAGCAGAAGGAGACAGTGACCAATTTGCCCATGGACTCCAAACAAACAATTACCGCTAGTAATTGTCTACATTAAGCAACAGAGCACACCCCCTTGAAGTCTCTGAAACTTGTTCAAAGTCAATGGGACAAAAATATGACATCCCATGTGACACTGTATCCTCACACACTCATGTGCCCCAACATTCTCTCTCACCAGGAAATGGGTGATATGAGCCCAGAGAAGATGTGATTATAGGATAGTTCTTGTCCCCCAGTGGCCGAAGGGCTAATACATGGGCTATCTTATCACTGTCTCCACACTCCACCCCAGAATCCAGTCCTTCCCTTTTTCAGTTCAGCCAAGACTTTGGTTCCTCAAGTAGTAGGAGCCCTTCGGCTATGTCTGGAACATTCCTTGGCTGAGTATACACAGAAGGAGTCTGAATGCTTCGACCTCTGTCATCAAATTCCCCCATTAATTTGTTTTCCTTGTGTGATGATCCTATAGTTCCCAGGAAACTTGAAGAATAAATAAAGTGAATATTTATTTATATTGTTGCAACAAAGACTCAGTCTTGTATTTATTTAGTGATAGACTTAGGAATGACAAGAAATCCTTCCTTTCTCTTGAAAGCCCTTTGAAAATGTTTGTCACAAATAAGATTTTATGTTTTAAAGTAGCAATGATATTCCCATCCTATGAACTGAGAATCAGGGGTACATGATTTAGAAATGACTCTTCTGTCATCCTGACAGTACATATTTTTCTCCCCAATTAACTGGAGTTTTCTATTAAATAATAATGATCTTGCAAAAATTTTCTTTCACATCTATAGGGTCTTGATACTGTGTCCAGCAGTCAGTAATGCAAAATTGGAATCACAGAAACAGCCTTTTGTTATTGTGCTAGGGTTAAAAATCCAAAATCATAAAGGTGTTGTACTGATTCTGCCAACTGTCCCTACATTTTTTTTTTTTTTCTCCTCACTATGTGCCCCAGCCAGCTAGACTATTGTGCAGGTTTCCTTTCATGGCTTGGAATTATACATTTTCTTACCATGTCAGATGGTCCTCGTATTTGTGCTGTTTATATTTTCTTTCCTGAACCCCAGCGCTCTTCCAAATTGTGCACTTTCCAAGAGTGAGAAATGGGATTGAGATATAACCACCGTGGAAAACAGTCTGGTGCTTTCTTAAGGAATTAAAAATAGAACTACCATATGATCCAGCAATCCCACTTCTAGGTTGTTGTCCAAAGAAAATAAAATCATTATCTTGAAGAGAGAGCTACACTCCCATGTTCACTGTGGCACCATTGACAGTTGCCGAGGTATGGAAACAACCTAAACATCCTTCTATATAGGAGTGAACAAAGACGCCGTGGTATATGTACAAGGGTTTCTCATTCCTTAAAAAAGAAACAGACTCCTACAGAGTGGGGCCCAGGGACTGGAGGGTGGGGGAAATAGGGAGAGGTTAGTAAGGGGCTACAAGCTTTCAGTTATGAAGACAAGTAAGGTCTGAGAAACTAATGTATAACATGGTGTCAGAGTAAACGGACAAAGAAAACAGTAAATCTGATGCAGAAGCAAGATCTTATTTGAGAATCTGAAGAGAGATCCATCAGCGTGGTTGCACACTTTTTTCTAGCCTTGCTCGGTTACCTAGGTAGGGGAAGATAAAGAAATGGGGCCAAGCTGGCTGCAGAGCAGAGACCAGCACCCCTCTGTAGGTCACTGACCTGCTCCTTCCATCACCCACTGTTAATCCTTCACAGCCAGCTCTCATTCAAATGCCTGTGACTTCTAGATTTTGTCGAAGGTTTGGGATAGAGGCTGCCTGTCTGAGCTGCCCCTGAAATCAGAGGAGCAGGGGGAAGGGAAGAGAGGGTGATGGATGATCTCGCAGCTCTGAGTCCTTGAGGCAGCGCTGCAGGGAGAGTCCCAGAAGTGTTGCCATTGCCATCAGGAGGCGGCCTCTGTTGTTGTAGGGCAGGGCAGCTCTGCTGTCCCCTAAGCGTAGAACTAGGAAAACAATGTCTGTGGAAGCCTGAGAGAAAGTCTTCTGCCGAGCAAGGGTGCTCTTGAATTCTTCTAGCCCATGCTGGTATTATTCAAGACAAATCCACTCCCCCGCCCCCGAAATGGTCCATGTTGAGAAAGAATGATGAAAAGACAATGGTTCATTTAACAAAGCAGATGCTTTCAGCTCCTGTTTTAACCTCCTTCCCATCCTGTCATCACTCATTAAAGTGCAGAGTTTTCACAGATTGGAAAGGAATTGTCTGGAGGAAAGGCCTTTCCCTGCATTGTTGGGCATGGGAGGGAGTGGACTTAGTATACAAAAGTCTAGGTGGAGATGGTGAGTGGGGACCGGAGGGACACATGAGGGACAGTCCCAGAGGCTAGGCTTCCCGTTGTGCCTCATGTACATTCTGACCTTTCTACCGTAGCTTATTCCTAGGGCTGCCCAGCTCCTTCCAGCTCAGGCCCTCACAAATGCTCTTTTTAAAAACAGAAACCTCCCACACAGCACCTGTGCTATCAGTTAACATCTGTCAAATGCTCACAACGCATCAGGCACCGTGCCCCTGTGCTAAGTACTGTATGTGACCGATTATTTCATTCTGTTCTCACAGCTGTGAACTGAGAATGGTTATCCCCAGTTTATAGATGATGGGGCAAATGCACAGAAAGGTTAAGAAATCTGTCAAGGCTTCACAGCTACTGAGCCGCTGAGTTAGGATTTGTTCTAAGTCTGTTTGACTTCAGGATATGTGCTCTGTTTTATCGTTTACTTAGAAACCAACTTTTGTATCTCTTTTCTCCCATTAGGTCTAAGTTCCATGAGGGCAGGACCTCTGTGTGTTTTATTCATCTTTCCCCTGGGACCTAGCATGGTCTTGGCATATCGTAAATATTTATAACAATAATGAATAAAAAGTGAAGTGAAGTGTGGTTGTAGCCTCAGGGTGCTTCATTGTGGACACACTGGTATTTCATTACTGCTCCTCTCCTCACGGTGCACCATAAGCCTCAGTCCCTGGTAGGCCTCACTACCATCTAGTTGGAGCAGTAATTTGGAAGACAGATTTAGGAAGGAGTCCTCTCCTTGGAGATCATATATCCAACCACCGTCTTGAGAGGACCACTTGAATACCTAACAGATTTCTCAAATTCATTATCTTAACTGGTCCTTCCTCATTCTTCTCCATTCTTAGTCAGTGGCTATGTCACCCACCCAGCTGCCAAACTGCAAAAACCTGAGAGACAGAGACATTCTCGAGGCTTTCTGGATGTTATTCCTCACATTCAATCCGGTTGTGAGCCCTGTTGTTCAACCTCCGAAGATGTCTGTAGATTGTCGATCTCTTCTACCACTATCCTAGCTGAAGGCACCGTTGCAGTAACCTCCTTACCTAAAGGATTCCTGGTTTTGACTATAGTTTCCAGATCTTTTGTGGGTTCTCATTGGCTCATGATTTCCTATGAGAGGAAAGGGGTATGTCTTGTTAGGTTAGTACCACCAGTTAGGGCAGCAGACAGCATGGGTGGTTGGGTTGGTTCATTTGAACATACTTGTGCTCGAATATCAGTGTAGGTTGAAGTAGCAATCAGGACTTGGTGATCAGAGCATGTCTCTGCTTGGCAAAGAGAATCACACCTAGGATCCAACTCTGGAATTGCTGTGATTGCTGCTTCTCTCTCTTTCCCACCATCTCTGTGCATCTTCTCATGGTTAGAGTCAGCTCAGAGACTCAGAGGACCCCATGGCAAAAGCATAATCTCTCCTGCTTCCTTCTCCTCCTTCCCATCCTTATCTCAGCCCACTTGCATCTTTACCAAGGCACCCAGGTAGATGAGACCAGAACTCCTAGCCTCTAGAAGGGGATCCTAAGAGAGTTGAGAGGCACCTGTAATATCTTCATTAGCTTTTCTTAAATGCCCAGATACTATGAAGCCAGATGATACCTAGAAAATCTCCTAGAACACTTTGGGAACCTAGAGTCTTGGGGTAGATATGTGTGTTGGTGTAGGGGTCCAAGCTGATCTGTTTGTTCTCATTATTTCCTGGCATGTCTCAAGCCTGAGACTGGAGATAACTCTGGCCTCAGAGGGAATGAAGAGCTCTCTGGAAGAGAGTTCACTGATATACCCATCCCTCAACAAACACCCCACCGCCAACCTGTGCAAACACCCCCTCCCAACACACACACACACACACAAACACACACACACACACACACCCCTATAAACTTCCCCCTTACCTCCAGCACTGTCATAACACCCAGAAAGTTCCAGAATCTTGGCAAAGCCTGAGCAATAAAGGAGTAAGAAGTAGTGTCTTTGATATAGGGTAGAGAATACTGAGACCAAAGACCACAGATGATGGCCAAGGGAAGAAGAGTTCACATGCAGATAGAATAAGATTCAGGGATGCTTGTGGGAGAATAAGAGTGAAGCAAACCTTGTGCATTTAGTGATTTAAACAACAACAACAACAACAACAACAACAATTGTATAGGGGATGCCTGGGTGGCTCAGTTGGTCTAGCATCTGCCTTTGGCTCAGGTCATGATCCCAGGGTCCTGGGATTGAGTCCTCAGTAGGAAACCTGCTTCTTCCTCTGCCTGCTGCTCTCCCTGCTTGTGCTTTCTGACAAATAAATAAGATATTTTTTAAAAAAATGATTGTATAGGAAGAGATGATTATTTCTTTCACATTGGGGGTGCATGTTTCTTAAAATCAAGGGACATGTTTTGGTCAATTTATATCATCCACTCTACCATTAGTGCCTTGTAGAAGCTTACCAAATAGTTGCATTTATACAGAGCCTTATAATAGACTCTATGTGAAACATTCTAAGCACATCTTCATGGTAGCCCACCATCTGAGCTTCCAGGAGGATGGAAAATAATCTCTATGTCAGAGTGCTGCTGAGATTATTCAGAACTGGCATAGAGAGGATTATAAGAGTGAGAAATTTTGTAGTCAGGCTCTCCGGGGCCTCTTTGAAGAAGGTGTTTATAACACATTTTGCTGACTGCTTCTATAAATCCCAAGAGCGCTGATAATTTTACATCAAAAATAAAGTGAAAATGAAGCAATTTGGCTGTGAAAACATCCTTGCATTTCTACTAGTTGCTTCTGATTGTAATTTGGCTGTGAATAAATTTTTACTGCTTGCATTATGCTATGGAGAAAAACACATCCTGATACTTTAGGACAGAACAGTGTCTAAAAACAGCTCCAACTTTGAGGGTAAGGAGAATTCTTTGCAATAAGCTTGGCCAGCTCTCTTGAGAACACAGGGAGGAAACTTTTTATTCCCTGAGAACCACTGACCTCAACCCTCTTTTGGCCTTTGTAGTGCAAATACTGTATTTGTGGAAACATTTGGAGGATCATTAATTAGAAGCTGGTGCCCTTAGCATGAAGAGACAGTGTTCAGATGCAGGGAGCTGAAGTTTTGGTTGAGGCCTGCTCTCAAACATTGTGTTTTTTCATTGTTCTTTATAAATAATCTTAAAAAAAACCCACTTTGGAATAATAAGACCAGTAAGAGCAGGGAATTGACATCATAATAGCTAACATTTATTGAGTGCTTACTAGGTGCCAAGAACTATTTTATGGGCATTAAATCATTTAATCCTCACAGCATCACTGTATTTAAAGATGAAGAATTCTAGAAAAAGAAAAGTGAAATAAGCCGACGAAGGCCTTGTGGTGGAGCCAGGGCTCAGTGTCCCACATTAGCTTGAAGCCAAGCTGAGCTCCTACCAAGTGATACCACTTCCTGTTAGTGCCAAGATCTGTAACGTTGATCTAGGATAACAGGCTTTATATTTGGTGCCAGGATCCAGTTCCTAGGTCCCTGAAAAGTTAATCCAGTTAGAAAAATAAAAATTTTAAAAAGGCTGAAACTGAAGGGTCCACCCCATGTCTTCTGCTAGTCCAAGGCCAGCCAGGCTGACAAAGCTAGTTTAAGGCAGTTTAAGATTTTTTTCCCTTTCCATGGCCAAATCTGTTTTAGATAGAATCTTCCAGCTGGTTCTGATTTGCAGAACGGTGCTCAGTTTTCCAAACAAGCCATGCACTGGCATCTCAGAATTCCATTCTAGTTAGGGTTAGTTCGGTTGTGCCACAATTCCCATACCCCACCCCCTCCCCCCCTTTTTATAGAGGTGGTATATAATGATTCACTCTTATTGTTGCACGTTGTAATATTTTTACATGCAATTTTCTCCTTAAGTTCATTGCTTCCTACAAAGAAGGTTGTGGGTATGATTATTGTATTATAATGGAAAACAGCTGACTTCATGGATTTTTACGTTTTACCTAGTTTTCCAGCTGCATCTGACTCTGGCTCACCATGTGAGGCATAAGGGGAGGTGCTTTGGAGGAGAAAGTTGGGGAGGGTGTCAAATCCTTGCTTCCGTAGCCAACATCAATAGTAGACTAGCTCCAGAGAGGAAAAGGCAGGATTCTTCCAGAGCAACTCTTTCAGAGACCAAGAAAGTTCCCCAGAGAGTAACTTTCAAACAGAAAAAGATAGAGAGAAAAGTATAAGGGAATGTATGGGTAATGATGCGATAGCCACCATCCTGTTGAGTGCTTATTATCTGCCAGGCACTGTGCTAAAGCACGTTCTGCAAGTTATGTTATTTAATCCTCACACCAACCTCATTTTGAAACCCCATGAGACAACGAAGACTAGGGAGAGAGTAAGGATGAAATGTAAGTGAGGGGTCTGGGATTCCAGCCTGAGATTTTCTGAGGTCAGAGACCAGGCTGGTAAGCCCTCATCCTACTTTCCCTCCTACTGGACTTTGCTGCCCATGCGAGGTTCTGGCTGGGGAACCATTCAAAGGCCCATTCAGAAGGACACCTCAGCTTGCTCTACCTCAGTGCTTTCCTGGATCTCCCACGGGGAAGGTGAGTGTCACCTGTGATGGAGACCCTTCCCTTAGTCTGATAAGAGCTTTTATTCTTTCCTACCTGTGTACTTCTATCAATGCCCTAGGGAGTTTTAAGGGGCGAGGTATTCCCATTTGTAGGGTTCTCCTACATGAGAAGTATCTATAGACATTGAGGATGTGGGCCATGGATGGCTTCCTCTGTGTCTTGTTCTATTTACCAGAGATTCTTAGCACAGTGAGTCATTGGGGGTGACCTCTTGGTCCAGCTACTTGCTCATAAGGTGAATTCTCTGGGAATCATTCAGGATGGCAGTAGTTACTGTGGTCTGAATATTTGTGTTCCCCTTAAATTCACACGTTAGACGCCTAATGCCCGATGTGATGGTGCTAGAAAGTGAGGCTTTTGGGAGACCCCACAGAGGCTACGGATCCCTGGCCTTTTTTGCCATGTGAGGATATAATGAGAAGTTTCGATAAATTTCTGCTGTTTATAAGCTTCCCAACCTGTGGTATTTTGTAGAGTGATCTGAACGGACTAAAACAGGAGTAGAGAGCTCTAACTTGATTGCCCATCTTTTCTCAGACACATTCTTTAACTGTCAATGAGTAGCCAAAGGAAGATGTGCCAGAATTTTATGTTGACTCAGAAGAAAAAAGGAGCAGTTTTCAGTCCTGTATGTGTGATTCCCAGGGAAGGTTGGGTTTACCAAATGCTTGGCACCTGTGGCCGGTTGTTCTCATCTGTGTCTCTACTCTCTTGGTCGTTGGGCTTGTTTTTGGCAAGCGATGTTAGAACATCTTATACTACTTAGAAGGGAGGCTTAAAACTTGAGAAGAAGTATATGCAATTCATGAGTTTTCCTTTAGTTTTTCTTTCCCTTTGTGTTATGGCAGTGACATTGAAAAATGATGAGATTATTCTTGGCTAGAGTCTATCCTGTAATTTCATATAATTATTCCAGATTCTGTGCAACAGAACTGTATTACTGAGGTAAATGTATAGACTTAATGACTTGCAATCTGGATTTCTTATAGAAATAGACCTAAATGATCTTGATTTTTTTTTTTTGGATTTTTCATCATAGATTCAACCCCAGATTTATCATCTTTCTTGATTTAGTGAGATGCGTTGTGCCCTTTCAAAAAACATTTACATCTGCTTCTTTCTTTCTAGAATGAAAAAGAAAACACCTTAAATTTTTCCTTAATGGGCAAACTATTCTTTAAAATGTAAATAAACTTTGGATATAATGCCATTAGTCAATGTAGTTTTCTATTGGTAGGATTTCTGCTCTGTCTCCAGCAATGGGGTCCTTTCTCTAAAGGACACAATTCATTTCCCCTTGGCTGTAGTGTTTTGTATTTAGGTGACTCTATTGTTTAGGCTACAGACTCAAGGTTCAAAGGGCAAGGCTTTCCCTCTTAGGTGAGGGTACCTCATGATATTTGTATACCATGTTTCTCCCCAAAGTGAAAGGAAATTACTCATCAGAAATTTTCCATGAAATTTAATAGCAAACGCAAAAGTCATAAGAATTCCAGAAGGTTACATGCTTCCTTCTCAGGGGATTGAGGGAGGATCTGGTGACATGGGGTTACACAGTGAGTTCTCCAGCTAAGTGGCCAGGGAGCGGGTCATTCTGGGTGGTCACCCCTGGCCTAGTTAGCCTGGGAAAGGGCTCAGGGGCAAATGGAAGAAGTAAACAGAGTAAACAGAGAGCAGAGCTGCGGTGAGGCAGCCTCAAAACTGAGTGGACAGGAAAAAGTGGAGCAGTTATACTGGGTATGGAATTAGAGGATAAGAACTGGGGTCTAAAGATAATTTCTGGAAAACTTCCTGGTTGGTACTCTATATAAAACTCCTGGATGATCCATTAAAAAACAACTCACACTATAGCAAATATTTGCAATATAGTCCAACGTTTATGAAGTCAGATTTGTGTTTCCCTTGAATATAACTCCCAGCTGAGAATGAGTCACATGGGGCCTTGCGGTTTATTTGGTTCAATTATATTTTACAAAATATAAATATATCCTTTAATAAAATATCAATGTAGCCATGCCAACTAATCAAGCTACCAGGGCATTGAAAGATCATCTTGAGCAGGATCCAAAGAAATATGCATAACTAGGCACTAGCAGGAGTTTTTACATCAGTGTCTGCCTATTACCCATTTTTCAGCATACTCAGTGGATATCTTGAAGAGAGTTGAGTGAAAGACTGTTTATAGAGCTGTGGGCAGAGTTATGGGGGGACCAAGAACAAATGTTGGAGCACCTAGGGACCAGCAACGTGAGATGTTTCCTGGGATGGAGGAGGCATGGAAGAAACAGTATTTTGGGGGTCCATTGAGAACTCTTGCTATACAAGAGATGCTGCCTGACACAGGCTCTAGTGAGAGAGGGATCTAGTCATGGCCAGAACCTTGGGGCTGACGGGGCCAGCATCTTTCTTTTCTCACCCATCTTTCTTCCATTAACAGAACCTTATGGGGCACCAGAGCTGATCCTAGAAAATACTCTCTATTTTCCCCTGGGAACAGTGGCACTGGTGGTGCACAAACGCGGAAGAATCAGCACCTGGTGAATTTTGAGCCTTCTCTAAGAAGCCACTCAATTTTGGAATCTTTCTTGATGTATGCAGGCTCTGTCTAAGGCTCTACAACATTCACAACTCTCACCCACACCATTCTTTGCATTCCCTAGAGTTTTTCTCCTTCCAAAACTATCGTTTCCAAAGCTTTTCTCTGTCTCGACACAGATGAATGACAGAACAGTGTTGGTACACATCGGCACACATCAATAACGCTGGTGTGCAATGGTTCTGCTTCTCTCTAGAAGGGAACATGGTACCTCAAGGAAGGTCTAGAGAACCCTGTGGGTGTTGGGGTATCACTTGAAAAGTCCTTCCCAATGCTTCTAATAAGCATCTGTGTTTCTCTGAGAATCACTGTGCTTTAACCAGGAGTCTCTTAATGACATGACCTTTCTCATTCTGATAGGCAGCATGGTTTTTCTTTAAAACACTCAGTTTCATTCTAACTGTGATCTTGGACCAGTTAACATCTCTGATCCTTAGTATGTGATTCTGTAAAGTGGAAATAACTATACTTACCTCCCAGGGTTGTTGAGAAGAAAAAGCTAAAATCAACTGAATTATTTCATAAATGGAAAAATGTTAGGTAATTTTTATTTATATTATCATTATTATCTTGATGTCTTTTTGTGCAGAGGAAACACACTTTTAGTTCCATGTGGCTAGCCTAAAGCTGGAAAAAGTATATTATAATCATTTGTGGAATCGCCCCAGATTGAATTCCTTGCATCAATTCCTTTCCAATCAGAATGGGGCATATTATTCTTGCTATTAGTATATATCTTGCTCTGTTTTTTTTTTTTTTTGAAATCCTAAGCTTATGTAAAGATGGGTTTTGAATTAACATAACTCTTTCCTTAATTACGAACAGTTCTAACTTCCTCTGAGTTTTACAGCTTAACACTTCAGTCACAGACACTTTTCCCTTAGAAGGTGCAATCACTTCTATTTAAAACTTCAAAATATATTTATGGTAAGACTCAACAAGTAAATAAGTTGTGTCACCAAGTGATTAGATTACACATGAATCCATCTTTCCAGTTTGCCTTGATATTATTAAATTACCTTTACAAGTAATAAGGCAAGCATTCATTTAAATAAAACATGATAAGCTTTTCTTTGTAATTTATTTTCTAAGCAGTGTAGATACATGCATATTGTAGCAAATGTGGAAAATTAAGAAACATTGTACCTCTGGACTTTTTCTTTAAAAACAAGTTTATCTTCCAAGGCTGTTTTCACTCTATTTTAAGAGTTGTGAAAATTTTCATCTCCTTTTTTCTCTTACCTTAGAACACGAGTTTTCCACTTTTGTACTGCAGAATTTTCATAGACAATTTTAATGACTGTCTAACACTCCATTAAATAGATAGACCTTAACGTTAGACATTAAGGTGACTTGTTTCTACTGGATCTTACTGTGTATTAAGAGGAGTTTAAGAAAGAATGAGGAACTTTTCTCCATCTTTTCACAACTTCCCCCTGTTTTACCTGGATCTTGTCCATGTCTCATTAAAATTTAACTAATTTGTTTTATAGCAGCACTTGGAAGCTTTGACAGTGTGATAGACACATCCCTTTCCCTTCTGATCACACAGACAAAGCTGTAGTACCACTCTGGAAGAGGCAGTGAGCCAGAGGTATGTGTTATTTTTGGAACTTCCCTAGAGGAAATCTGAACTTTCAGAAGTCTGGCCTTAGCAGCTGTTTCTGCTACATACATATATGAGCACACTCACAAATATTTAAGACTGGGATTCTAGATAGCTTGCTTTCATTATTCATTATTTATTATTCAAAGAAAATTTCTCTTTCCCAGGATGTCTAAAAAACTATGAATTCTAAGAATTATAGAAAGATAGGAAGTTTAGAAAATATCTATATAGGATTTTTAATATAAAAGTATGGAATTTTTAATATATGACCTGTCTGCCATATTTTTTCTACCCTAAACATATGACAGACATAATTAATCAATCAGCCTTTCCTGAGACAGCTTCAGACTCCTTCGCAAGATGGCACAACCACAGTCATGACTAACATCTCATAAATGGTTCAAGAGAACAGACCTACTCACCACCAAGAGCTCATCCAACACCCTTATTTTACAGATAAGGAAATGGAAATATTTTAGGTTCTGTGCAGCAAAAGAATAATACATCTGTTTGATTTTTGAAGCATCCACAGAGGTTTACAATTTAAAGGGATTCCCAGGTGATTTGAAAGTCTGTTAAAGTTTGAGAAAGATGGATCTTGAGCACTGGCTCTAAGATCTTACAGGTAGGAATAGATAAAGAGAGAATTTGTGTGGCAGCCATGGGCAGAACCCCATGGGAGTCAGTACCATGGAGAGGGCATCACATTTGGTGAGCTGATCCTCCACTTCCCAGGTCTAGGAACAATTTTATCAATTATGCAGAGATGAGTAGCCCACACGAGACAGAGTCTCATTAATAATACTCATAAGGCATTGATGTGCAAATCAGAATTCCTGTGCATGAGATTATGGTATAAACAACATCTGTCAGGATAATTTTTTCTAGTCATATGTAATTTAAGGGGTTTTCCTCCTAGTGAGTATCTCCATGCAGATACCTAAGTTAGAGGCCTAAACATCTCCTGGTCAACACAGAATGATAGTAATAAGAGTCAATGTTTCTGAGGAATGGATTCTTAGGGTTGTATTGCCTTCAAGAGAGCTTGATAAACAAAGAAATTTTCACCATTATGTTGTCTTTAAAGACTTTTCACCGAAGCCATCTTTTCCCCATGCTGTAAGTTTCACTGGGTTGTCTTTTGTATCAGTTATATTTCAGCAGCCTCCCTGAGAATACTCACTGACTGCCTCAGTTTTAGGAACAACATTCTTATAAACTGTCTCATGGGGGTGTCTGCTTCTATAGTTGTTAAAGTCCATGTATATTGGTTCTTACTGGCTTTATTCTCCAAGGAGAACTTTTCCTAACCGTATACATTCTAGGAGCTCCTTATTGTGCCTCCCAATCATGACTGTTTTAGTCAAATCTGAACTCCCTCGCTGAATTGGGGCCAATCACATAGCCTATAAATATTAAAGTTACCTTTTTGAAAAACCGTGATGAGGAAGTTGGAAGGATTTATAAAGAGAGAAAATGCTGTACTGTAAAATGTATTTGGAGAGAACAGAGTCAAGATGATCTTTAAATCCAAGGCATTATTCTCTGCCAGATGGGGAGAGGCACAGTCTTATGGCCATGAAGGGATCTGTTGGGTCTACATGGTGCTTTTAATTCCACTTAAAGCCAGACTTCTTGGTTTGCCAAGAGTAGCTACTATAGACTAAAATGCTAAGGGGCAATTGGGGTACTATAAAATGGTTTGACATGCATCATTTCCAAACATTTCCTAGCCCTGCTAGAAGGGGAACATTCTACTTCTCTAACAAGTGGGAATGGGACAACATTTCTTGGAGAGTTGCATGTATCATGGTACATCTATTTCCATAATCAAAAGACAGCCTTTACTATTTTATATTATTGGATAATAAAAAGTCTTACTGCTCTGCAGTTCTTTGCCTCTGGGTACTCATGGAACACAGTTACACACCTACCACTCATTACATGAGGGAATCGATGATGTGGGAGCACTTATTTAGCTTCCAAATGGTCTCACATGGAATCCAAAATGTAAGAAGGAAACCAATCAATTAATCAGTGATTATACAACAGCCAAATGTCTTTTTAAATCAAGGCAGAGTTTACATTTCCTAGGGGCCCAATTCCATTAGCAGTGCTTTGTTATTCAGCGAGGTGGAGGCTGGGATTACTTAGCCAGTGTTTTTAGGGCTGTGAACACAGAACAGCAGACACTGCCCAGGGCCAGAAGGAGAGCTTTCCTTCTACCCAATCACTAGCTATAGTTACAAGTCAGACTCAGCAAGACCATATAGCAAGAACTTTGCCAGGGTTAAAATATTAAATACATGCAAGGGGATTTGCAGGTAAATAAAATGTTTTTAGACCATCAGTTTCCACTGGTCCAGGAACCAGTGAATTCCTTTACTCAAGCTGATTTGGGAAATACATTGTCTGAAGACACCAATTACTGGATCCATAGTGGAAGTGTTTTCTCCCCACTATACTCAACACATTTGGTTTCACATTTTTGAGAGAACAATTTTAGAATCTGAAGTTGGATCTGTGTTTTTGCTCTCCTCTTCAATAATAATGCTCGGCCTCTTCACTGTAACCTTGTTTCTTGCTCTGAAATTCTGTTTAAACAGAAGTCCAAGTTTCTCCATTAAGTTCAATTTCTCCTTAAAATTCCTCTGAATTGTTATATTTCTTTTAGCACTTACTGTCTGGTCTATGTGTTTGAGACTGGTTATAGGCTATTTTACTTTGCTTTTTAAATGGTTTCATGTGTATAAAGCTCTGAACAAAACTATACATTGGTTAAAAGCAGGAGTTGGGGCACCTGGGTTGCTCAGTCAGTTAAGTATCTGACTCTTGAATTTGCTCAGGTCATGATGCTAGGATTTGAGGATCGAGAACCGCATTGGGTTCTTCTCAGAGTCAGCTTGTACCTCTCCCCACTTTGCCCCTCACCCCCACTCACTCTCTCTTCCTCCCTCCCTCTCTCTCTAAGAAAGAAAGAAAGAAAATCTTAAAAAAAAAATAAAAAACAAGAGTTTCTAATTCCTCTTCAGTATTCTCTTGTTTCAATTATGTTTTCATTATAGATGTAGAAAACATATTTCATGAATAAGATAGTGAGACATAAACTCAAAGTCTGTAAATGGGGCAGAATATTTTCCCGTTATCCTGGAAAATCCAGGATATAGTATTTCTGTATTTATAATGCCATCTGTACTCTTGCTATAATCACATATTTTCCCTGCTAGATTTTGAACAAAGTGAGGTCAAGAAAATAATAGTTATTTTTGTATTTCCGTTCCCTACTATTGTTGTCAACATTGTCATCCATTGTTAGCTTATATTTGGCACTTTTTCTGTGTCATACACAGCACATTCCTCACATATCTTATCATCATCATGTTTATTTACTGCTTCTGTTTTAAGAATGAAGTCTCAGTAGTGTATAAAGAGTAGGCACACAACTCACTTTGGAATAATGAATGAATTGATGCTGAAATGATTGAAAACCAGTACACCTACATGGGAATATTCTTCTTGTACCAATTAGATACTCAGATCATTTGTTTGTTTGTTTGTTTGTTTGTTTGAGGTAGATTAGGGAATGTTAGGATATGAATGTTAATTTTGATTCTTTAATGACTAACATAATGTATTACTTTCTCTGCAGCATTTTCTTTTGAAATAGTTACTACTTTTCCATGTGCAAGGGTACTTCAGTGTTAGAAATGATCAACTTTCCTGTATTAAGTGGAGAGATTTGTGAAGAAATTGTGTAGGAGTAAATGGGCGAGCAGAGAAGGGACTGGGAGGAATCAAGTGATTGTGGAAATACTTATGTTGTTGTTATATATTTAAACAAACCTTTTACCCATGAGGTTCTAGAATCATTTGGTGAAATACAAATACCACAACTAAATGAAATTAAACCTTGAGACTGAAAATTGAGATTCCATATAAAAGAGAAGGAATAAAATAGATTTAGAGAAAGTTGATTATTTCATGGTTTTAGTGAGTAGAAATTATTTGATAGATGACTATTTCAGGGGGATAGAATTGCAAATACTTTAGTGGAAATGATTTCTAATTGGTACTTTATGTTGCTAAGAAGAAAAAACAGATGACATATTTCAAAATTATGGAAGCCTCACTCTCTATTATTCTTGTTAAATATCCCCTGAGATTACTAAACAGGAAAAAAAGAGTATATTTTGCAGCAGTGCAAGACTACTGCATGTAAGGTGCTCAAAACTATGTGACCAAGGATTTGAAAAATTCTTATGACCTTATGACAGCTGATCGGATAGAAAACCCTCACATGTCATGATACAACCTAGAGACACATTATGGGTTGTGATTAAATCTCCCCTGGAAAAAAGTAATATAACAAAGCAGAAGACATTATTCCCTGCACAATGGAAAGTAGCTAGTCCTCAGTCATAGGAATACTGGTTACCTACTGCAAAAAACTGAGGCTGGAGAACTCAGTGGTTTTCCTGAGGTGTACTCTATTTGAGGTTAGTTCAGTTTTGCCTGCTTACTTTCAGCCTGGGGGTATTACCCCCGAGGTAATACCTGAGGTGTTACCTCAGTCTGAGATATTAATCACCTCAGTCAGACTCTGTAACAAGAACCCAGTTTCATGTTTTCCATCTTTCTCTAGGGAGGGAGGAATTCCTCACTAGGTTTGGGCTCATCTGAGCCGCCTTTGAGGGTCCTGGTGATCTGACTTATGAAACGCAGCCGTTAAAAGCTATTGTCTTGGGTTATAGATGATGAAAACAGACCTTCCCAGTATTTAGTTAGCACTGAACTTGCTTTGGACAAATTGTGAGCTGCTCAGCTGCTTAATAGATGTTAAAAAAAAAAAAAAAATCCAGCCACTTTTGCTTGGCTGGCTTTGCAGTTAACTGTGGCAATTAAGTCACCCACTGAGTGCTTTCCTTCTGAGGAGGGAACATGATATAGTAAAGACTGTGTTTGTTAATACGGATCTTGGAGAGGGTACGGAGAGTGAAAACTGAGGTGAGTGTGGAGCTTAGCTGCTAAGAGAATAGAGGGCTGTTTTAAGAACTCAGATTAAAAGATTACGTATATTTGGTGGTATAACTGACTGCAATTACAGGATAACAGAATAATCCTTTCTTTGGCTGGACGTTTGTAGGATTAAACTCTGGAAAAGGGCAAGAGAGAGTGACAATGTGCCCAATAGGAAACTGCCAGCTCTAGGAATGTTGCCGGATATTAATGCTTATAAAATTAGCTCATATAATGTCTTGGTTGGAAGCAAGGTCTCTGGAAACAAACGGATTGGGATTTAATCCTGCTTCTGCCTCTTAATAGCCTCGTGAATGTGGATAAGTCACTCTACCTCTCTGTGCTAAAGTTTTCTCATCTTTAAGATGGGATTATTGTAGTTGTTGGAGATTAAATGTGGTAGTGCATACAAATGCTTTTTTGGTATAGTGCCCAGCATGTAGTGAGGGCTCAGTAAAACATTTCTCACTCAGTTCTTACACTCTCTTCATTGAATAGGTTCAGTGAACTGGTGGCCACTTACGACCACACAGGCTGTGCTTATGTCTTTAATTTCTTTCCCAAAGAGGTATAGAGTCCCCAAGAACGTGTGTGTTTCAGCAATTTCTCCTTCATGCTTGTCTTTCCTGCATCTGTGGGGTCCGAGAATCTTTAGATTCTCAGGCTACTTTTATTTTATTTCAAAATGTAGTCTATTAAAATATTGCTGTTGAGTGGCTTTGGTTACAATGACTGTGATCTTCAAATCTGTTCAGAAGCTGGGCCTCTTAGCAGAATAACCTCTACGCGCTGGGTCAAGTGAGCTTAGCCATCCACATTCTGGAGGAATTCAGAGGAGTTTGCTGTTCCTGGATTATGGAGAAGGCTGGCACACCTTGGCTTTCTCCATTTTTTCTTTCTATAGCCCAACTTTAAGGAGAATTTTCAGATTCTCTTCCACATTACTTCTATCTTCTTCAGATTCCAATTCTTACTCTGTTAAGTTTCTCCCTGCTCTATATTGCCAATATTCAGTTTTCCTAGAAATTTTGATTGGCAGTTTTTTGAGTTAATACAATCAATTCAGAGAAAGCTTTGTTCTTATAGAACTATATTCAAAGGATGGTTAACACATGTATTGCCTTGAGAAATTAATTGAAATCACAATAGGCACTGTGAAAATAAGGACTGGGCCAAAATGACAGCAGGGGAAAGAGTCCCTGGTGTTCAGTTAAGTGACAAGAGAAATTAGCAACAGATGTTTAGAAGGAGAGTAAATTTATTTGAGAGTGGTCACTTCAATTGTTCTCCATATTCTTCAGGGCCCTGCAGTTTGATGGCTGTTCCTTCTAAGTACATGTTCTCAGGGATGCTGTTCAAATGATCAAACAACTGGGGGAGCTCAGGCACAGATGGGTCAAGATGGATCAGAGTGGGTGCTGGCTTTAGTGCTGGGACAGAGTGCAGATTAAGTTTAGCCTTTTAGTTACTGGGTGGTGGGCCCATCAAAGATTCAGGGAGAGGTAGCTGGGGTTTGGGGATGTGAATATGCAGTGGGAACTTGGGGTAGCAGCTACTTATGAGAAATATAAAAGTATTTCAGTATTTTGACAATCAGTCTGACTATACTGGTTTTTACCGGCTGGATTTCAGTCTTAACATGGTTTACTGTGGTCTGTGAAACTGTACCTAGCACGTTCCCTAAGACCACAGTTGGTTTGGCTTCTAGCTAGGACTGGCACTGCAGGGGGCCTACTTTGTGTTTGTCTCACCACAATATGCTTTGTCTTATTAAGATGAGCATAAACTTTTGGTTACAGTTGAGCCAAATAGAAAGAATTGTAGAAGGAGGGGCTACTGGGCAAAATGGGCCAAGGGGGAAAGCTTTGGCCATCAATCACTCATTCCAGCAGAGATTTCAGCAGAAATTTAATAAGTCAGTCTCCGTAGTGATTGCAGAGCTCTTAGGCACAGTTCAGACTAAATCAGGGTATAGATGGAGGCCAGCTGCTTTTGATAAATGATAGGACATGGTGGAGTGTTCCACAAAAAGGAACCTTTAGTACTGCAAGCATGCACAGATGATGTCATGAGACTTTCAAACGGATGAAGCCTAATGGATCAAAAGCAAGCCTGATGCCAAAAAAAAAAAAAAAAAAAAATGGCTTCACAGAGTGAGAACTCAGGGATGGAGTTACTCCTTTACATAAGGGATCCAGCAGGCTTTCTGTTCCTCAAGGCCTTAGTTCAATGCACAACTCCAGTTTATTTAGCTTTCACTAGAAAACACTAAATGTTCTTAGAATTTTCTCACCTAATGGATTTGATACACTTAAGTATTTTCTTAACCTATATTTTCCAAGATGAGTAATCGCTCTAGGGATTCTTAACATTATAACAAGAGATTAAGGACTGGCTGGTAAAGCCCTAATACTTGTAGCCCTTGGCAAAATTCTGGTGGTCTCTACCAATATCTTATGTATGCGTGGGTCTGGGTAGATTTGACTTCAGTAGATGGGTCTTAACATTTAACCTTTTAAATGAATGGCAGGACTTGTGGGTAGATTTCTTCCACAAAGTAGTTAATGAATGATATATATGATTGTCAAAGTGGACCAAAACCTAGAAAGAGTTGGTGAATGTAGTTTATGCTGTTAGAAAAGCTATATTGTGCCCCTAGATATTTGTACAGCCTCTAGATCTTAGGCACTCAATTTTATTGTAGGAGAACAGATTCTAGCAGAGAATTTAAGAGTTGTGGTCATCTACCCATTTTAAGAGACATGTCATACTAACTTCTACCTGATATAGTTTATCTGGAGTTAGATAGGACTAGTTGAAATAATTAATGATAGTAGTCGAGTTAGCCAAGAGACTAAATAGAGGTGAAAGAATGATGGCACCAGGGCTTAACACAAATTGGCTGAATAGTTGTACAAATAGTAAGCTTATTGAAAACAAACCAAGCTAAACAATCCACTGGAGTGCTTCCTCAACCTATACCCAGCGACAGCAATTTAGCTTTTGGGAGACATGGTAAAATAGTAGCTTGGACTAGTGCGCAGGGCTCTCCAAGATAAGGTAAAAGGAAAGTGTATGTCTTGGACCAGAGCCACTTCCTCAGAACCTGAAAGGCCAAGGCAGAGAATCTCGGGACAATCATTTTCTTATTATAATGGAACCCTCCCCGCCTCCCTGTATGCCTTAATAACTCCTGGTCTCTAGGGAGAAAGTGTATACTAATCTCTTCACCCTGAATAAGGTGTAGCTGCATTGAGACACAAGCCTTGTGTCTTAGACAATAAGACTTAGATTTCCATGACTGCTGCTTTTTTTCTGTCAGTTGGTACCCCACCCTCTCCTGGTTGCCCCTTCATTTTTGGACTTGAATAAAACACTGCTCTGCAGGTGTGAAATCTGGAGTCTTGAGGGACTGCAGAATAACTGGATGAAGCAACCAAGTAGTGAGTGGGTGTTAGCTTCCTCTGAGTGAATTTTGACCAATGAGAAATGGGAGACGAAAGGGGGGGGGTTGGGCAGATAAATTCCCCCCTCCATTACATCTTCCATGGACTACACTATGGTACAGTTCCTCCTTCTGGAGAAATCCAGGTGCCATGTGAACATGCCTACCAAGTGACCTTCTGGGTCTCTTCCCAGGTCATGTGTGGGAGTGGTGCAGGGAAGGGAGATAGCAAATTGCATCATATCGTAGTGCATTTTTCCTTGACTCATATTCTCCTTTTCCTTACTGCCCTGGGCTTGGGTCTCCAAAATAAAGTATTAGTACTTTAAATCCTTGTCTCAGGCTCTGCTTTCTAGTGTGTCTGGGCTTTGGATACCAGATTAATCAGTAAACATTTAACTAGCTCATTAACAGATTGGCCTAATCAATATGTGACATTAATTTTCCTAAGGTCAGACTGAAAACTGATTTAAGTGTTTTTCATATTCATAGTTCAAATTTGTGCAATAGCAGGCAATAACAGCCCTTCTCAACCAGAGTTTGAAAGAATTAAGCCCTAATGCCTTAAGGTAACTATTGTATATAATGAATTAAGTTCTCTTCTTGCGTCAAAATGTACTGTCCTTGGAAGAATTGAGAAAAGAGTTAATCAAATCATTTTCAGTAGGGCTTGAGGAATTGTAGGATTCTTGAGGGATCCTGGTTTCAAAGGGCTGAGATTGTTTTGATTACTAGACAAGAAGTGTGTAATTGATTTATTTGTAAGTTTTTCAGTTTTAGTCCTTGTCTGGCTACCAAGTAACAATGGAAGTGAACTACCTGATTCTTACTTACTTAATGAATATTTGCATACCTACTCAGAGTTAGATCCTAGGAAAACAAAGACCAAGGCTTGTTCTCTATTCTCCTAGAGCTGAATCTAGTGGGAATATAGTGTAGAAAAATGTCATACCATAGGTGCCATAACAAAGTGTGTGGACGTGACCTGAAGATGCAAGGAAAGTATTCTCTTTCCATGTTGTGTGTTTGCCTCACTTTTGTGCCATACATAGCATACAGAACTGTGTAACACAGAGAATATAACTAAAATAAACCACATGCAAAACAACTATGATGGGATTTGTTCTTATCATTCCAACTGCAACCATTTTTCTTGATTCTCTAACAAAAAAAGCTTAGTTCTGTGTGATATCAGACAGGAAAAGAGACGGAAACTTCCTAACACATCCAATCTCGAGTCTACCAGCTAGTTATTCATACATTTTTGGTGTGGTATGTCACTTTTCCCTGACACTTCTCGTGAAAAGAAAGGTAGACTATCAAAGCTTTATGTATTGTTTTTCAGAGCATGATTTTCACTGTATCCCTGATTGTGCTAGTCACAAACACTGGGAGACCAGAGGTTCCGTGCTGGAATCAAAAGGATGTCTGTCATTTGTATGTTTTGTCACAGAAGAGGTTCTGCAAAAATTTTTACCCAGGGTCCATTTAAACTCTATTCACATATTCATATCTATAAAAGCTACTCTGCTAGTTCTAGGGTAGAAGACGTTTATTATCAAAATTTACAATTTCAGAAAATACTCTAAAGTACTTTAAATTATATAAATAGCTCTAGCCAAATCCCTTGAGGAGATATGGTCAGGGAGCATGGCCTTGAGCTGTGTTAACTTATATGCCTCTGGAGTTAATTGCAAAAACTGTGCTGTTTAAGAAAAACAAAGTTAAGACTCATTTCTGGCATATAATTTTTCAGATAACAGATTTATAAACCTCTGACATTTACAAATTAAAGTTGTATGCAAAGGTAAGGAGAATGAATGCTTTTTATTTCAAGTATGATGAAATTGTTAAAAATTAAGAGAGGAAAATAGGAACAGTTTTTTGTTTTGTTTTGTTTTGTTTTGTTTTCATTGGAACACAATTTTATTCCTGGGTCTTAAAACAAAGAATTAAGATTCTACCATGGGACAGTCAAATATGGGAAGTGACTATAAGTAATAAAGTTTATCTGTCCCCTGGAGGGGAGAGGAAGAATATATGGAAAGCCTTACTGAAATCTGGCAGAATCCCACCTTCCCTACCTTGTTTTAAATGCCACAGAAGAGGGGATAGAAGTAACAACTCATTAGTCATGATGAAACAGACCATGTGCCTAAACATCCACGGAACTATTCCTTATTTTCCATTGTGCCCATTGTTATTTTCATCTTTGTCAATGAATGCAAATCCTCTACATTCTGGACTCAACTCAGGATCGCAGTTGGAAAGAACACCAATCCTAATCAAATCCTTATTAAACACACAAATCTTCTTAATAGTCATTCTTTTCTCTTGGGCAAGTCCAGAAGTGGGATCCATTTTTCATTTATAGAAACAATTCCATAAGAAATATAAGCAGCAGAAAATAATTTCAGTGTTGATTCTCTGTGATTTCATAATTACCTAAGAATTTGATACTGACTTAATTAGCTCTGATCTAGTAGAGAAAAATGAGTTCTGCATTCTGCTTCCTCTAGTGAGGTTTTCCTATTTATCAATCCCTCGTTGAACTTTGAACACAGCCTCTCATACTGACAGGAATGCAAAGAGCACATACAGGCAACTTATCCTCCCAAAATTCTCTACCAAGCAAGCTAGGAGAGGGTTACCTGGAGTTATCCAGATAAAAAAGTCAGAGTTTTTTCTGTGTGGACTCAAAGCTTCTGTCCTTTGGGCTGCATGATTTGCCTCCAAACCAGTCTCTCTCTTGAATCAGTGAAGAGTTCCCAGAGTGAAATGTTTAGGGCTTCCTTGTTCATGAGCCAGGGATGGCTATGCCTGAAAAGCAAAACAAATTTCCAAAAGGATTTGTAAACAAGGATCAACTGACTAATGCCTGGTACAAAATGATGCCTGTATCTATGGAAATTTGTGCAAAGGAACAACATGATTTTGATCTTGTTATGACTTTTTTTTCCATTAGATGGGCATTGAGCTTTCTGGAGGGGCATTATTAATTAAGAATTCAAGTATGAGATGGAGTTAAGCTTCCTTTGCCAAGGAGTTTTTTCCCCTTGTGTAGTTGTAACTTTCTTTCTTTGTTCCTGCTTGAGAACATTAGGAAACTATACTTGCTTAAAAAAAAACTATACTTGCCACCTAGATCTACTAATTATTTTCTTTAACATGGGCTTATCACCCCTATGAATCTTTGGAATGCCTCTAGGTCCCCATTGGAAGTTGAGAATAAATGTCAGACACAGGAGGCACAAGGTACTCAGGAAGCCAACTTTTTTGCTAGGAAATATTGACTCATCTGTGTTTACTAGTATTATCAGTTGTTTTTTAATGAGTGTATACTATGTGGTAGGTAATGTCATAATTGCTTTAAAAGAGCTCTTAGTGTGTGCCAAGTACTGTTCTGAGTGTTTTCCATTTATTAATGCTTTAAGCTTCATAACCTTAAGAAGTAGGTGAACTCATTATCCTCAGTAAGAATATAACCTCCGTGAGGGCAGGGACTTTGCTTCACTTACAGCACCCAACATGTACTAGCTGTACAAGAAATAAATGACTCCATTTTACAGCTGTGGAAACTAAAAGGTTAAGTGTATTTTTCTAGCTTAGAGTTTCTCAAACTCAGCACTAAGAGCATTTTGGACTTGATAGAGGGGGCTTTGTTGTGGGGGCTTTCCTGTGCCTTGTGGAATGTTGAGCACCCCTCTTCACTGCGACAAGGAAAAACATCTCCTTTCTTCCTTCTCTCTTGCCTTCTAGTCTGCTTTCCCTCACGGGTGTCAGTCGTGCACCACAGTCTCACATCTGTCCCAAACTCCTCCAACTCCTTCCTCCATTTTTCCTTACAGGTGGTATTAGTTTACTGTGACGTCTGTGCCAAAGTACCAAAACTGGGGTGGCTTAACACAAAGAAGCGTATTTTTTCTACAGTCTTGGAGACTAGAAATCTCCAATCAAGGTGTCAGCGGGGCCACAGTCTTTCTGAAGTTTCTAGGGGAGAATCAGTCTCAGTTTTACTCTTAATTTCTCATGTTTCCAGCAGGTCTTGGTGCTCCTTGGCTTGCAGCTGTACAACGTCAGTGTCCGCCACAATTGTCTCATGACTGTCTGCTCTCGGGGTGCCTGTGCCTTTGCCAGTGTTCTCCATTCTGTGCATGTCTCTGCTCCTTTTCTTGAAAGGACAGCGGTTATATTGGATTGAGGGCTCACCCTTCTCCAGTACAACCTCCTCTCAACTAATAACATCAGCAACAACCTTATTTCCAAATAACGTCATGTTCTCAGGTTCTGTGAAGACTTTGAATTTGGGGGGAACGCTATGAAACTCAGTATACTAGTGTTATGTCTAATAACTATACGAGTGTGGTATGTCTAATCCTGTCTTAGTAACTGCTTCACAGAGAAGCCAGGCTAATATACAAAATTATAGACCTAAAAATTGGCAAAGTCTACATTTGAACTCAGGCTGTGTAATGGATTTTGTGATATCCCCCTGGGTCCCCCTTCAGGTCTGCCTCTGGAAGTGCTGCTAGAAGACATTTCCCAGTTATCAGCTCTCCTTGGAATTGCCTTGTTTGAAGAGAGTCATCTAGTCTATGGTGACTCTCCTTCCTAGGATAGCTTTTATCCCAAACTGGTCTACCTGGGGATATATAGATCTGTACTTGAAATAACTCTGAATTACTATCCCAGCTCCAGATTTCCCTATGAAGTCATTCAGTGCCTTTACCTCAGTTTACTCTTAAGGAACATAGGAGTAATCTCTCATGACCTACTGGCAGAGAAGGAAAGTCCTTAGCTTGGTTCGCAGATGGATGGACTCAGAAATAGAATTCCAGGAGAAAAAATCACTGCACTATAATCCTCTCAGAGGTGGACTTGAATGGCAGTGGTGAAGGAAAATGCACTAATGAGCCTGAATAACAGCAGTCATGGTGGTTGAGATAAGGACTATGCATGAGCTTAAACAATAAGGGCTTCCACTTACCACAACAGATCTAGCTACTGCTTCCGCACAGGTCCAGTTGTCAGAAGCCTCATGGTGGCAAGTTGTCCCAACTGGACCCTTTTCACCTAAAGGGGCAGTGATTTATTTTGCTTATGCCAGGCAGGAGTTTACCTTATCTGTCTTTAGGACTTCAGCTAGCACATTTTCCTGAGTTTTTTTCTGAGATATTTGAAGCAGTATATGGGCAAGCAGAGTAACAATCATGGAGACTGTTTCCTTCCTGACTTGTTCACAGGACCCCAGGATTTGTTGTTCTCCCATAGAGACACAATTCTCTGTTTGATATTTTTATCCTGGGTTGAGGTGTTTGGGGAAAAAAAATGCCATGGGCTATAAGTTATATTTATAATAGCAAACAAACTCTGGGGTTAGGAGGGATAGTGTGATATAGGATATATGCATAGTATATCTAATTGTGGGAGCAGCCATTTACTCATTACCCTCAGCCTTGATGTTATATCCCATTATGAAAAAGATCATTGAGAACCTATAAAAGATCCAGGGCAGGATAATGGAAGTTATTAAAATAGAATAATAAGATCAAAGAATAAATGTTAGATTTCTAGGTATTTTTAATGTGCCCACCTTTACATCTAGAAGCTAACTGTAGATGGCACAGAAGAGGAGGGGCTCTAAATGACTTCAGAGTTGCAAAGTGGATGAGAGTGATCACAGCTATTGGTAGCATGGTTGTTACAACCTAAAGCTGAAAATAAAGGAGGAAGGAGAGAAAGAGATCTTCCAAAAGAAGGAGATCAGATCTTTCAAAAATTGAAGTCTTCTCCATGGCATAGCTGCAGGAGAGAAGAAGAAGATATGGGAAAGGCAGATTTGGGGGGCAAGTTAGGACTGGAGATAGAAGGGAAAATGTCTAAGCTGTGAAGACAATCTCTTGGGACTCTCCTGTTCGTATTCAGGTTTCTGTTTTAAGATCAGAATGGGGACCCTAATCTTTGGATTAAAAAGTCTAGACATGAAAGCAACATAAAAACAACCACCACAACAACAAAGGATGGTGTGTGTGTCTGGGTAGCAGAGAGGCACTGTGTGGTCAGAGAACACAGCGTGCAAATGTACGTTTTCTAGGGAGAAGGGTCATGGTTTTCATCAATTTATTGAGGCTTTCTGTAAGTTAAAAATAGGTTAAAAGTCATTGGCTTTTACAAAAATGATCAGAATTATCCTGAGCACATACAATCCTTCATGATTTGTTTAATTTGGCTTTCCAGCATTTACCCATTCCCCATGCTATTGTTTCTTGATGATAATGGTCTATGCATCATTTGCCCACTATTTTTCCTTCACCATGCACAGCCATCTCTGCTGTCTGGAATGCCTTGTGCTCGTATTTCCTTCAGAGAATATCTCCTCATCTTTCAGAGAACCAGATGAACTATTGTTTTCTCCATATGGCCTTCTTCAGCACCCAGACAGGGTTGGCTGGCTCTCCTTTGCAACTTCCTCTGTTGTATTCCAGATAAAGTAGCATTAACTCGATTTGTTGTAGATCTATTTTTTTCCCTCTAGATTGTGAGTTTGTTTCTTAGGCAAGGGACTGCCTTAATTTCTCTGTAGGCCCAGTGGTTGTCATGTAGCAGGTCAAACAGTAAATGCTTCTTGGAATTGTAAACTTAGGAAAGAGTAACTCTGGAAGTGGCTAATCAGGGGTTCTCCAGTGGAAGTCACCAAATAAGGGAAATATTTGTAGAAGCAAATAGAAGTGTGAGTTTACCTGGAGAAGATGTTTATTAAGTATGCGTAAAGTGAATGTTAAATAGCATCACAAAAATTACCTTCCAGAGACTCTAAGACCAAGACAGAAACCCATTTGTCTTCGCTGACGAAGACATGGTCTGGCTCTCACTTTCTTTTCTGTGATTTTGTGACTTAGGATCTAAATTCCACAAAGTGAATAGTTTATTTAGTGATAAACTAGACAGATATCAGAGTATAGATGATAAGAGAAAAACATTTCCTTTATTTTGCTTTCTTCCCATTGTTTTACTCAGTTGCTCAAAGACAAGGAGAAAGGACAAGAATGACTGTTTTTAAAAGTGTTTTATGTTTTGGTGGGGAAGCATTCTACTTTTTTTTTTTTTTTTTTTAAATCCCGTATACTTGGTTAAACAGTATTATTTGTGTTCATAAGCTCAATTCCTCAATATTTCCAAAGAACAAAACCTCACTAATTTAGACTAAATTAAACTACTATAAAGTGAAATACTGTTGATTATTTGGTTTTCACTTTTTAGTGCATCATTAAGAGTAACAGAATACAATAAAGCATTGATGGAGAAATCCAGTTAGCCATTCTTCAATAAATATATGACTGTTTTTTAAAAAGACTAAACCCTTTGATGTACCAATGACTATTATAAAGGTATTTGAAATTTTAAGTCTCACAGTAGGATTAATGAGGTCTCCTGTAATCTTATTAATATATTTACTTGTATATACATTATGTATTTGCTGAAACAACTTCTCTTGTTAAAGATAGAAACTCAGCTCCGATGGCATGATCCCAGGGTCTTGGGTTGGAGCCCCTTGGGCCCCTTGCTCAACAGGGAGCCTGCTTCTCCCTCTCCCTCTGCCTGTAGCTCCCCCTGCTTGTTCTCATCTCTGTGTCAAATAAATAAATAGAATCTTAAAGAAAAAAGAAAAAGAAAAACTACAACAAAAAGAGGAATTTTTTGCAAAATTTTTTAACTGTGCTTTTATTTATTCGAACTCAACCATTTGTATTACATTAACTATTGACTCTCATCAAGAAAAAGAGTGAATATGTTTAGAAACATTTTGAATGCTCAGAGAGTTTGGCCAGCAGGATGTCTTATAGTTTAAACAGCATGAGCTCCTGTTTGCTTTATGGTGGGGTATTTGCTTTCTCAACAAATTCTGAAGGTGAAGTGTAGACATTGAAGGACTCTTGTCTGACCGTGTAAGCAGATAATAGCACCTGAACTGCTTTTCTACACAGGCAGGAGGCTGGACTTCGCAATTTTGTTAGAGGCTTCTTATTTCTTAATATCTGTATCATTAGTTGACAGATGGATTTCTGTCTGAAATCTTATTTTGAGAAAGCCGTCTCCTGCTAGATAATCTCCTTAAACTGTAATTGACAAGTGGAATGAATTTCAATACCCGGAATTTTGGATGAGTATCTTAAAAGTCATCCACTCCTTTAAATTGGGGGGCACAGTTTTTCCATAAATATTTATTGAACATTTACTGGGTGGCAAACATTTTGCTAGCAACTGCGATACAATGGAAAATAAGAAAGATACTGTCCCTATCTTTCAATGACGGTCAGCAAACCAGGATTTGGGGAAAAATTCTCTTAAGTAACAGAATTTTGCATGTTTGTCAAGAAGGTTAGGATTATAGTTCTGTCCTTGTTGTTCTTCACCTTTTTGGGTGAAAAAAGGGAGATTTTCTTGAGTATAAGAACTCTTTTATTTCCCCCCTCTATAAAAAGCATAGTCAACCTCTCCAGTTAGCTTCCTTAAATCCTATCTTCTCAACTTAGGAATAGTCACAACTGAAATCAAAGAGAAATTCCCTTTCAGTTTTGAAGGCCAGTTATTACATAGATGTGTTTAATAAAGCACAGCCCAGCTTCTCAGTCCAGCTTTTGGGGTTTTTCTGCTAATGGCGGGAGGATCTATTTTTATATGGTTCTCCTGCCACTTGCCAATGATATTGGGATAGGAAGTTTTGTCTTAAATTTTGATCTGATTCAAAGGAAATGCCCACAGCATGGGCAGAGCCTCCCAACAGGTGCGCTGGGATTCCCTGGGCTGCTACATGTAGAGTAGCTTTGTGCCAAGGTACTGTTTCTGTTCCCATTCTGGAGGCCAGATGGGGCCCAGGGAAGCCTCTTGCCATAAACTGACCAGTCCATTTGTCCCATTACACCACGAGTTTATCATACCATGAGTTTATTATGTGCCATGATCAAGGTTGGGCAGGACTGTCTTAGGGTATGACTCAGGGGAGAGGAATTCTGAGTTAGGAAAGGCCCTGTGATGTGTTCCAATGCTCAGGCCTTGTTGGGCTCCCAGGAGTCATCAAGAATAGGGAGGTGATGAAAAGGGGAACTAAAATCACTGTGTACAAAAACATAAAACATTCTTTCTGTTGTGGGCAGAGAAAAGCTTGACATATTTTTGGAGGGTTTTTTTGAAGAAAATATTTTTGTTATAAATTTGGACAGCACTGCTTCGGAGAATTATTTTTGTTCTTGAGATGTATATGCCTGCATCATGCATGTGTGTGTGTTTTCCCAGAAGTTATCCGTAGTACCCTGGAAGACTAAAAGAAGAATCTGGGGCATATTAGATCATATATGACATCACACCATGGATAGATCTGCATGGAGGCTGTGTTTGAAATACCAACGCCCAACCTGGATTATTGACCAAAGCACATTTTTAGTGAGTAATCCCAGGATTGGAAAGGTTATTTCTGGAGACTGTGGAGGCCCACAGATTGACTCAGTAGGGTAGCAAATTGGTCCAGGAAAGGGCATGGATAGTCAGTCTGGGAAGGATTGAAGACGTAGCTCTGCCTCCAAGAGGTAAGGGAAAGATGGATGATAAGACAGGCAATTGAGATTTGGAATTGGGCTGTATCCTAAGGGGAATCCCTTAGAGGGGTTTGTCTTGGTAAATTTCTATGGATATTGGACAATCATGCTTAGCGTTCAGTATTAATTTATTCCTATGCTGCAGTATCCTCAAGCTATCTCCAAACCTCAACAAAGTCTGTTGTACCCATTCCACCTGCTGTGTCAGATGAGGAACTAAAGGAAAGAGCACTGAGGCTTCTCCTTCTGACCCCATCTGTCTAGGTCAGCCTTTTGCTAAGGGAGAACCATGTTCCTAGACTTCTTCAGAGGACTCCGAGGAACATCACAAGTGGAAGTCCACAGTTGCTTTGAGACCAGTAAGAGAGTCAAGTGATGGGTAGGCAGGGCAGTGTCAAAGATCCCTTCCCCTCAGATGTGTTAGAAAAAGGTCAACCTAGAAAGGGTAGAAGACGAAGGGAGGCAGGCACCAGCCCAGGCTTCAGCTCACTGAAGTCCTGTGCACATATGTCCTTCCTGGGTCCATTCTGAAGGATGCCTGCGTCTTCATGTTCTGGAGGATGTGTGTGAGTGTTAAGCAGGTGCTATCAGCCATACTCAGCCATATATGTGGAATGCTGAGAACCCTCATAATATATGTATTTTGTCTTCAGCCATTATGTTTTGGGAAGAAGTAATGTGGTGATTAATTTTAAGTATCAACTTGGCTAGGCTATGGTGTCTAGTACTTTGGTCCAATACCAGTCAATATGTAGCTGTGAAGATACTTTTTAGATGTAATAAATATTTATAATCAGTAGACTTGATTAAAGCAGATTACTCTCTACTCTCTATAATATGGGTGGGACTGATCTAATCAGTTGAATTTTGCTTTAAGACTGCAACATAGAAACCCTGCCTGAATATCTTCCCTACCAGCCTGCCAAGCAGATTTCAGGCTCAAGACTGACACTTACCTGAATTTACAGCCTGCTGGCTTGCCCTACAGACTTCGGATTGTCAGCACCCAGAATTACATGAACCAATACCTAAAACTCAATCTCTCTGTATCTAGATATAGATATAGTGTATCTATCTTTTTATCTCTCTATATAGTATGTATGTAATATGTAATATAATTATGTATAATAAATATAGTATAACCTATATTGTATCTATATATTATATAACATGTAATAGAAATGTATCTTATTTATATTTTTTCTGAATCTATATTTATCTATTTATCCATCTACAGATACCTAGATTTATCTATCCTATTGGTTCTGTTTATCTGGAGAACTCTTACTAAAACAGGAATCCCAGAAGGGAATAAATATTTAGTGCGTGATGCTGGAAATACCCAACATCCTAACAGATTTAGCATAGTTTGCTGACTTCCACTGTCTACTCGCCTCCATCTCCTTCATTCTTATCCAGGGACTAGAAAATGGCACTGCTCACACCGTTATGTCATCCTGTATTGTCTTTGTCCCATTAGCCACCGCATGTGGCTGTCTGTGGTAAGTAATCGAACAGTCACTCAGGGACGGGCACACGCTAATGGTGCGTGGCAGCTTTACAAACACTGTCAATCTGAGTTAGACCTGAATCGTCCTCGGATTTAAAGATTCTTCTGTAACGATCAGAGCCGTAGGGATGATGCTGACCAAAAAGAATGTGCGTGGCCATCATCGTGCCAATTTTATAATTCATCTTTTAATAATCTGTAACTGAAGAGCTGAGTGGAATTCATCAAGCCCTGCCTTGTTTCTCACTGGGGAGCTTGCTGTGTTTTGTTACCGAGCCAAAGGCGAACGCAGCTGCTGGAGCTGTCACCGGCATTCTGGTCCACCCAAATATTGATAATAATTACTCTTGCTTCACATGGAAAGCATTTATGTAAATATGTGTAATGGAAAGACCATTATTATTGATATTAAAACTTTACAGTGAGTACATCAAAATGGGGACATGACATTCATAAACTATGTTCAGGGAAAAGCTCTATCTTTCTCCTGCATAACAGCCTGGTATTGTTGATCATCTGTTCTTTATAGAAATCGGGAGAAGTTATTACCAGAGAATAATTAAACCCACAGAATTGTCCAAATGCTGGCAGGCTACAGCCAACCCTGATACCACATAACAGCCCGTGAGGATCAGCAAAATCAAACAGCTGGGGCATTGGGTCTGAGCGGGGGTAAATAGCATAATGAATTTTCTTTACCCTATCTTTATTCTCCTGGCTCTCCTGGATTACAGACACAAGTAGGTCGCATTACATTTACCCACCCTTCATGCAAAGTGTTTTGAGTGGAGCGTGGGGCCCGGTCCAACTGGGAATGACCATCTTACCATTGCAGGAATGAAAAGCTGTTTTAACCCTTGTCAACCATGTTACCAGGAAGCCCTGTGCTAGCACAAACCTGCTGCTTTCTATTTCCTTCTTATATATTTTCCCTTTTTTTATTCTCCTTGCTTTTCTTTATTTGTCTGTCCTAAGTGGTCTTTTGTTTCCTGAATCAAATCCTTTTTGTTCTTTATGATGTGGGACATGTTAGTTCCTCCAGTCAAGGTGGTTTATTTCATAGATAGTGTCTGATCACCTCCAAGGGAATGTGTGGAGCCTTGATGAGGGAGGCTTTGGGCAGCGAGGACTTCCTGGGGCTTCGCTGTATCCACAGCAGGTGAGTTGACCTGATGACTGTTTGCAGGGGCCTAAGGAGATCTTGTGAGAAACAGCCCTCGGGCTGGGGGAGGATTTTCTAATAAAGCCTTATTCATCCGAGAGAAGGAGGAAGAGAGAGTCTAGCATGGAGTTGTTATGAGACTTGAATCAGAGCCCAGCTCCTGGAACCCATTTGGGCTTGGAAGAGAGGGGTCAGTGTAAATAAAAGCCATGCCGTGATCATCTGAGACATCGGGGCTCAGTGATATACCTATCGCGTAGGGACCCATCTAGTAGGGTGCACCACATAGGGAGGGACCCTCCCCTCTTCCACAGAGGACTGCAGTGCTCTGAGCAACTGAGGGCCGCAACAGATCTCACTTCGCCCTGTCTGCCAGGTGGCCACTGGCACAGGCCTGCTGTCCTTCCTGGAGCAGCGGCACGCAGCCCTGCCGGGTGGGTACCATGGGAACCACACTTGTGAGACACACTCTGGAGACTCCTAGACATACATGAACGAGAAGCACTCCTCAGGCAGCTGGAAATTTCTTATTAGCACATTGGACTAGTGTCAGCAAAACTGAGAGATGAATACTAATGAATTAGTTCATATTTGTCCAAATGGGAGGATGATCTTCCAAGGAGCCTGAGTTCCATTAGAATTTTCCGGAACAACTGGACAATACACCTGGCCCTTCTCTTTCACATGTATTAGGTGGTCCATCTTGGGTGGTCAGATCCATATTCCATGGATTCCAAGTCCTTTGCCAGAAACACTGAGCTATTTCTCAAGAAGGGCTTTTGGATTTCCCAGTGATCTTGGATAAAAAGCAAGAATAAGAATAGTTTTTGCCTTAAAATAGAACTGAAATAGAAAATTTGACCAGCTTTCTAATTGTTTGTTGGCTAATGAAGACGTTTATTTTCAATGAGTAGTTTTTGTGACTTACGTGGATTTGCTGGAGGGAAAAACTGGGGAAAAGTTTAAGAGATGTAGTATCTTTAAGACGGAAAAACACTGGGTAAAAAAGAAAGTGATGAAAAGAATGTTATGCTTGGCCAAGTCTACCATTTAGTGACAAATCTTCTCTTGTTTAAATTGGGAACTGTCTATTTTGGCTGATTAACGCAGTCTTAAGAAATATTCTGCATTTCTGAAGGCTTTGTTATAAGAAAGCAAATGATCAGAGTTTACCGATAAGTTTTAGAGCACTTCTGTTTTTGGGTGGACTCGAAGTTCAGAAAGATACATCATGTAATTTCTGAGGAATCCCTTTTAAAGCAGTATGAAATTATGCTCACATGCTCTGAAGTGTTTCTAAACAGCTCTGGCCACATCTTGTCTATTCATTGTCTGAGAATGTATAATTTAAGAAATTGTGTAGATATGGCAGAATTCTGTCCTACAGAATTCTCAGGGGGGTTGATCTCCACTCAACCAGAAAGTTATGTAAAACTCTTTTCTAAAACAATTCTCAACCTCTGGTACCTTCATCCCCCAGTGCACAATTTTCAGAGCTGTCAAGGATGGGTTCTTCCATCTTGGGCTGGTGGTCTGTAATATTGTAAAGAATTTGTTGATTCATGGGACCCTTTCCTCTCATTGCTGCCATGAATTTAGGCCCTACCTTCTGCTCTGTTTTTGTTCTCAGCTGGCTATTAGTTTCTTGCTAAGTTGCTAAGTGATAATTAAGGCCTTAGCCTAAGGCAGGGGGACTGACCTACCCTTCAAGAAAAAAAAAAAAATTGGACCAAATCTGGTGTAGCTCTGGTAGAGGAGCATATTTTAAGGGAAATTTTAAATCAGAATCTTAAAGAGTTTTATAACAACAACAACAACAACAACAAAAGCTTAAAGGATTTAAGGAATTGTGCTTAGCATTGAGGTTTCTTAAGAACTCAAGGCTAGAGCTAACTAGTGATGAAATGAAGGATAATGTGGTAGATATGTGGGAGCCCAGAGAAAATGAAAAACACCCTTTAAATTCTGGTGTTTTTAAGGCTGGCTTTGCTTGTGGGCTCTTCCAAGAGGCCAACAATCTTCTTTTTGTCTTTCCTATGAATCAGTGGTTGGGTTTCTTGACTCAAGCTTTGCTTACAGAGCTACTTCTTTCAGAGGAGCTGTTCCAGTCCAGAGAAGTCATACGCACACGAGTGCATGACAAATTGAATGCTGCTTCAGCTCTTTAAGATTAGCACATTTTAAAGAATTTTTTTTGTGTGTGAAACTTTTGTATGGTAAAGAATGGCAAAATAATTTATTTACTTGGGGAGCCCAGGTTTTATGCGTAGCTGATTCACTTTAAGTGGGATGATCTCTTACAGTGTGGTCTGTTCTGAACCAGAACTTTTATCTGCAAAGTCAGTTAAGACATCAGATTTTCCATGCTGCTGCTTCTAGATACGTTAATTCTTTTCTAGTCAGACATTGATTAAAGAAAGTAGAACAGGGGGACTATAAATTTGATCTATAAGGAATGTAGTAGATTCAGAGAGGAAACTCTCGGAGAATTAGAATTACTAGAATTCTTTCTTTCTTTCTTTCTTTCTTTCTTTCTTTCTTTCTTTCTTTCTTTCTTTCTTTCTTTCTTTCTTTCTTTCTTTCTTCTTTCTTTCCTTCTTTCTTTATGGAAAGCATACAAATCCCAGAGAAAAGATAGGTCCCTGGTGGCAATCTAATTTTAATATCTTGTATTTCTTTGTTTTGTTTTGTTTTTAATTTCTTTATTTGACAGACAGAGATCACAAGTGGGCAGAGAGGCAGGCAGAGGGGGGAGGGGAAGCAGGCTCCCCACTGAGCAGAGAGCCCGATGTGGGGCTCCATCCCAGGACACTGGATCATGACCTGAGCTGAAGGCAGAGGCTTTAACCCACTGAGCCACCCAGGTTCCCCAGTATCATCTATTTCTTTATTGAGGGCACGAACATTTGGAAACACAGTGTCATGATATTCAACACTTAATCTTTAAAGTTGATTTTTAAACATACACTTTTGTGTTTCTGGAATATATTTGGATAGATAAATATTTATGTCTTCCTCTTCCATTTCGCTTTTGTTGCTATTGTTTATCCCCCACAGAGCTTTTGCAGGCATCACCTTTCATGTGGGCCAGACTGAGCAAGGGTGGGGTCAGTGGCCTGGTTGGGGGGGAATGTAAACAGTGAGGATCCAGGATACATAACCCACCCAATCCTGGAAGCCTTTGGGGGGTTGGAGTTGGCTAGGACATGAGAGATGGAGTGTGGGAGGAGCCCCAAAGTGAGTACAGGAGGGAGGCCATTGTGGCAAGAAAATGAGGAAAGGCTGAGAAGGGCTAAATTAAAGAAAATACAAAGGAACCGGAGCAGAGGGTTGGTCTCAGAGAGCGAGGAAGTAGTTTTCTAGAATGTTCTGCTCTGCTTTCTTTTCTCTCTCTCTCTCAAACTGAGAACAGGAATCAGGGGCCCATGAAGAGACCCTTTTTCACCTCTTCCCAACTCAGGACAGAAGTTGTGGGGAGAATCCTGCCAGTGGTAGAGACACCAGAGAGAACGTGTAGGGTCTGACAGAAGCGTGTTCTGTTATTCCTGCCTCTGTGACCTGGGGCAAGTATTTATCCTGTGAGCCCCCACACTTTTCATCTGTAAGAGGGAGATGAGAATATCTACCTCCCCAAGTTGCTGCTGGAGATGAGATATGTAATGTGCCTGGTTTGAATTCTTAATCACCTTTTAGCCTCTTTCAGAAAATTGCCTCCTAGGTACTGGGAGTTACTGCTGTTAGAATACCTCAGGGCAATCACTGAGGGCCTCCTGATTCCCTGGGGACTGGAGTGGACTTAGGCCATTACAGGCCTGGTCATAGTTCCTTGGCATCTAGAGGAGAGGGAACTTCAAGACTTCTGTGGTTTTGTTTTTGTTTTTTTTAAACATATAATGTGATATTTGCCTCAGGGATACAGGTCTGTGAGTCATCAGGCTTACACATTTCACAGCACTCACCATAGCATATACCCTCCCCAATGTCCATAGCCCAGCTACCCCCAGCAACCCTCAGTTTGTTTCATGAGATTAAGAATCTCTTGTGGGCTTCCCCCCCCCACCAATTCCATCTTGTTTCATTTTTACCCTCCCTACCCTCCCCCCCACCCCGCCCCGGGCCCTCTCACCCTGCTTCTCAAATTCCTCATATCCGAGAGATGCTATAATAATTGTCTTTCTCTGATTGACTTATTTCACTCAGCATAATACCCTCTAGTTCCACCCAGGTCGTTGCAAATGGCAAGATTTCATTTCTTTTGATGGCTGCATAGTATTCCATCATATATATATATATATATATATATATATATATATATATACATACACATATACTACTTCTTAGTTATCTATTCATCGGTTGATGGACATCTAGGTTCTTTCCATAGTTTGGCTATTGTGGACATCGATGCTATAAACACTGGGGTGCACATGCCCCTTTGGATCACTACATTTGTATCTTTAGGGTAAATACCCAGTAGTGTGATTGCTAGGTCATAGGGTAGCTCTATTTTCAACTTTTTGAGGAACCCCCATACTGTTTTCCAGAGTGGCTGCACCAGCTTGCATTCTGTTGTCATTCTGTTGTTTCCTGACTTTTTAATTTTAGCCATTCTGACTGGTGTGAGGTGGTATCTCATTGTGGTTTTGATTTTTATTTCCCTGATCCCGAGTGATGTGGAGTACTTTTTCATGTGTTTGTTGGCCATCTGGATGTCTTCTTTGCAGAAATGTCTGTTCATGTCTTCTGCCCATTTCTTGATTGGATTCTTTCTTCTTTGGGTGTTGAGTTTGATAAGTTCTTTATAGATTTTGGATACTAGCCTTTTATCTGATATGTCATTTGTGAATATCTTCTCCCATTCTGTCAGTTGTCTTTTGGTTTTGTTGACTGTTTCCTTTGCTGTGCAGAAGGTTTTGCTCTTGATGAAGTCCAGTAGTTCATCTTTGCCCTTGCTTCCCTTGGTTTGGTGATGTTGCTGCGGCTGAGGTCGAAGAGGTTGCTGCCTGTGTTCTCCTCAAGGATATTGATGGATTTCTGACTCACATTGAGGTCTTTCATCCATTTTGGAATATGTGTGTGGGGTAAGAATATGGTCCAGTTTCATTTTTCTGCATGTGGATGTCTGGTTTTCCCAACACCATTTGTTGAAGAGACTGTCTTTTTTCCTTTTTTTTTTTTAATATAATTTTTTATTTTTTATAAACATATATTTTTATCCCCAGGGGTACAGGTCTGTGAATCACCAGGTTTACACACTTCACAGCACTCACCAAAACACATACCCTCCCCAATGTCCATAATACCACCCCCTTCTCCCAAACCCCCTCCCCCCAGCAACCCTCAGTTTGTTTTGTGAGATTAAGAGTCACTTATGGTTTGTCTCCCTCCCAATCCCATCTTCTTTCATTTATTCTTCTCGTACCCACTTAAGCCCCCATGTTGCATCACCACTTCCTCATATCAGGGAGATCATATGATAGTTGTCTTTCTCCGCTTGACTTATTTCACTAAGCATGATACGCTCTAGTTCCATCCATGTTGTCGCAAATGGCAAGATTTCATTTCTTTTGATGGCTGCATAGTATTCCATTGTGTATATATACCACATCTTCTTGATCCATTCATCTGTTGATGGACATCTAGGTTCTTTCCATAGTTTGGCTATTGTGGACATTGCTGCTATAAACATTCGAGTACACGTGCCCCTTTGGATCACTACGTTTGTATCTTTAGGGTAAATACCCAATAGTGCAATTGCTGGGTCATAGGGCAGTTCTATTTTCAACATTTTGAGGAACCTCCATGCTGTTTTCCAGAGAGGTTGCACCAGCTTGCATTCCCACCAACAGTGTAGGAGGGTTCCCCTTTCTCCGCATCCTCGCCAGCATCTGTCATTTCCTGACTTGTTGATTTTAGCCATTCTGACTGGTGTGAGGTGATATCGCATCGTGGTTTTGATTTGTATTTCCCTGATGCCGAGTGGTATGGAGCACTTTTTCATGTGTCTGTTGGCCATCTGGATGTCTTCTTTGCAGAAATGTCTGTTCATGTCCTCTGCCCATTTCTTGATTGGGTTATTTGTTCTTTGGGTGTTGAGTTTGCTAAGTTCTTTATAGATTCTGGACACTAGTCCTTTATCTGATATGTCGTTTGCAAATATCTTCTCCCATTCTGTCAGTTGTCTTTTGATTTTGTTAACTGTTTCCTTTGCTGTGCAAAAGCTTTTGATCTTGATGAAATCCCAATAGTTCATTTTTGCCCTTGCTTCCCTTGCCTTTTGCGTTGTTCCTAGGAAGATGTTGCTGCGGCTGAGGTCGAAGAGGTTGCTGCCTGTGTTCTCCTCAAGGATTTTGATGGATTACTTTCTCACATTGAGGTCCTTCATCCATTTTGAGTCTATTTTCATGTGTGGTGTAAGGAAATGGTCCAATTTCATTTTTCTGCATGTGGCTGTCCAATTTTCCCAGCACCATTTATTGAAGAGGCTTATCTTTTTTCCATTGGACATTCTTTCCTGCTTTGTCGAAGATTAGTTGACCATAGAGTTGAGAGTCTATTTCTGGGCTTTCTATTCTGTTCCATTGATCTATGGGTCTGTTTTTGTGCCAGTACCATGCTGTCTTGATGATGACAGCTTTGTAATAGAGCTTGAAGTCCAGGATTGTGATGCCACCAATGTTGGCTTTCTTTTTCAATATCCCTTTAGCTATTCGAGGTCTTTTCTGGTTCCATATAAATTTTAGAATTATTTGTTCAATTTCTTTGAAAAAGATGGATGGTACTTTGATAGGAATTGCATTAAATGTGTAGATTGCTTTAGGTAGCATAGACATTTTCACAATATTTATTCTTCCAATCCAGGAGCATGGAACATTTTTCCATTTCTTTGTGTCTTCCTCAATTTCTTTCATGAGTACTTTATAGTTTTCTGAGTATAGATTCTGTGTCTCTTTGGTTAGGTTTATTCCTAGGTATCTTATGGTTTTGGGTGCAATTGTAAATGGGATTGACTCCTTAATTTCCCTTTCTTCTGTCTTGCTGTTGGTGTAGAGAAATGCAACTGATTTCTGTGCATTGATTTTATATCCTGACACTTTACTGAATTCCTGTATAAGTTCTAGCAGTTTTGGAGTGGAGTCTTTTGGGTTTTCCACATATAGTATCATATCATCTGCGAAGAGTGATAATTTGACTTCTTCTTTGCTGATTTGGATGCCTTTAATTTCCTTTTGTTGTCTGATTGCTGAGGCTAGGACCTCTAGTACTATGTTGAATAGCAGTGGTGATAATGGACATCCCTGCTGTGTTCCTGACCTTAGCGGAAAAGCTTTCAGTTTTTCTCCATTGAGAATGATATTTGCGGTGGGTTTTTTATAGATGGCTTTGATGATATTGAGGTATGTGCCCTCTATCCCTACACTTTGAAGAGTTTTGATCAGGAAGGGATGCTGTACTTTGTCAAATGCTTTTTCAGCATCTATTGAGAATATCATATGGTTCTTGTTCTTACTTTTATTGATGCGTTGTATCACATTGACTGATTTGCGGATGTTGAACCAACCTTGCAGCCCTGGAATAAATCCCACTTGGTCGTGGTGAATAATCTTTTTAATGAGACTGTCTTTTTTCCATTGGACATTCTTTCCTGCTTTGTCGAAGATTAGTTGACCATAGAGTTGAGGGTATATTTCTGGGCTCTCTATTCTGTTCCATTGATCGATGTGTCTGTTTTTATGCCAGTACCATATTGTCTTGATGATGACAGCTTTGTAATAGAGCTTGAAGTCTGGAATTGTGATGCTACCAACTTTGTTTTTCTTTTTCAACATCCCTCTGGCTATTCAGGGTCTTTTCTGGTTCCATATAAACTTTAGGATTATTTGTTCCATTTCTTTGAAAAAAATTAATGGTATTTTGATAAGGATTACATTAAGTGTGTAGATAGCTTTAGGTAGCATAGACATTTTCACAATATTTGTTTTTCCAATCCATGAGCATGGAACATTTTTCCATTTCTTTGTGTCTTCCTCAATTTCTTTCATGAGTACTTTTTAGTTTTCTGAGTACAGATTCTTTGCCTCTTTGGTTAGGTTTATTCCTAGGTATCTTATGGTTTTGGGTGCAATTGTAAATGGGATCGACTCCTTAATTTCTCTTTCTTCTGTCTTGCTGTTGGTGTATAGAAATGTAACTGATTTCTGTGCATTGATTTTATATCCTGATACTTTACTGAATTCCTGTATGAATTCTAGCAGTTTTAGACTGGAGTCTTTTGGGTTTTCAACATAAAGTAGCATATCATCTGTGAAGAGTGAGAGTTTGACTTATTTTTTGCCGAGTAAGATGCCTTTAATTTCTTTTTGTTGTCTGACTGCTGAGGCTAGGACTTCTAGTACTATGTTGAATAGCAGTGGTAATAGTGGACAGCCTGCTGTGGAACTTCAGGATTTCATCTGTCTCTAGCACAGGTGGCCCCAGGACATTGGTTTTCCAGGTCACGTTTCACAGGATGCTCCTCAGAGTGAGCAGTGTGTTGCAGCTTTTTGGGCAAACCTGCTTAATTAGTCTACAACCCAAATGTATACAAAGATGAACATAGCCCATCAACCTATACTTTTTATTGTAATAAATACAAACTTCTAATTTCTTATTCTAAAATAATTTCCTTGAATGTTTTAGACATCCTTGCCATGAAATCAGTTATAAATAATGGTGGAATAACTGGTAATGGCATTGATATTTTGGGGCTTGGAAACCTTAACTAATATCTTTTAAATTCGAGAAGGCTGGCTTGCCTGTGGGTTCTTAAAAGAAACTCACAATTTTTCTCTTGTGAATTAGAGATTCACTGATTCTTGAATCAGTGATTTTGGCATTTTGAACTTACAGTTTGCCTTCCAGTACACTTCTCTTCCCTTTAAGCTTAGAGTTGAAATTTCATGTTTCCCTTTAGCGTGTAGTCTTCTGTATGCTCATTCTTGTCTTCCTCTTTTTCAGCTTTTTAAAAAATTGAATGTATTTGACATGTGACAGTGTATAAATTTAAAGTAGAGGTTATGTTACTTTAATACATTTATATAATGTAATACAATTGCCACTTTGATGTATTTATATAATGTAATACAATAGCCACTGATATTTACCACATTCCACAATTACAGTACAGTATTATTTATATCCATTATATTGTGCATTAGGTTCTATGACTATTTGTTACTCATTGCAACTTTGTTCTCTCAGTGGACATCCATCTTATCCCCACCTCCACCCCCAACCCCTGGCAAGCAGATATTTTGCTCTCTCTTCCCTTCCTTTCTCCTTCCCTCCCTCCCTTGCCTCTTTCCTTCTTTCCCTCCCTCCTTTTTTTTTTCCTTCCCCAGTAAGGATTGACTTATTTTAGACTCCACATAAAAATGGTATAATATGGGGTGCCTGGGTGCTTAGTGTGTTAAGCCTCTGCCTTCAGCTTGGGTTATGATCTCAGAGTCCTGGGATCGAGCCCCACGTCGGGCTCTGCTCAGCAAGGAGCCTGCTTTCCCCTCTCTCTCCGCCTGCCTCTCTGCCTGCTTGTGATCTCTCTCTCTCTCTGTCAAATAAATAAATAAAATCTTTTAAAAAATGATATCATATGGCACTTGTCTTTCTCTGACTTCCCCCACTTAATGTAATGTGCTTATAGTCCATGTTGTTACAAATGGAAGGCTATTCTTCTTTTCATGGCTGAATAATATTCCATTTTGGTATCTACACCATATCTTTTTTCCTTTTTTTTTTTTTTTTAAATCCATTCCTCTGTTGATGAACATTAATTACTGGGTTTTGGCTGCCAGTTATTTATTCTTTCTGTCTGAGATTCAGTTTGGATCTAGAAGATGGAGTTAATATTACTTCTCTTGCCAAACGATCATGAAAATTAAATGCAACTATGTAGTTGTTAAGCACCCAGAATATATATGGGAGTTCCTGAGTAAATAATAGTTGTGAATGAGTACAGTATAGATAGAGTCTGCTTATATTTAAATTATTAATTTACAGGTAATAGAATAAGAGATGAAGCAGAAAAGGCAACTCAACCAAGAGTGAGGATTTCTAAATTCTAGATCCACATGGAACATTTTGTCCCGTATCGATTTTCTGGGACTTTTCCTCCCAACCACATTGTTACAGTGGAGGTGGTCCTGTTACTATGTGACCATGTTGTGGGTCATTGGTTGAGGAGTTGGCAACTAATTAGGCTAGGTCAATGAGTTTATTCCCTGAAATCTTTGGATTTCAATTGTGGAAGTCAAGGAAGCTGGTTGAGAGATAAAGAGAAAAAGCATATTGGAGCAGCAGGAGTAGAGGAAAGAGAAACTGAGGCTGGAGACAGGGCTTGATTCCCTGATTCTATCAGGGTCCTGTGTCGCCTATATTTCTGCCGTTGAGTTCCTGGAGGTCCTTTCATATCCGTATGGTAATTATACTCCTTTTTTGCTTAATCAAGCCTGAGGTAGCATTCCATTACTTGTAACTAAAGGGCCTAATACAATGACAAACTATATATCTATATCTGTGTCTATATCTGTATGTCTATCTATCTATCTATCTTAGGACCTCAGTTTTTTCACCTGTAAAATGAGGAGTGTAAACTGAATTAACTATAAGACCCCTTTCATTTATATAATTTTAAGTGTGTGTGTCTGTGTCTGTGTGTGTGAGATTTTGGAAGGTGATGAGGGTTTGGGCAATCACAACATTCTCCATCTGCCAACAGATAAATGTTGAAGGGTCCACAAATGGTAAATGCAAGTTTTGGAAAGTATACACTTTGAGGAGGTTGTCAGCTGGCATATAGGACAGGATCACATAGAAACACAGCTTTCCTTGAGTCACTTCTTAACTGTGGGTGTTGACGAGCCTAAGTGTAAATGTGGCAAAGAAGGATTTTTAAATTGTCATTCAGGAAAATAAGGAAATACAGCTGGAAATCGGTAAATATGATGCTCCAAGATGAGGTAATCGAAGCACCAACTGATTGTCCCTGAACCCTGAATCCGGGACAAGTTTTCAGATAATTTCTGAGAGATGAGTGGTGTCCCGACTTTGAAGCGGGAAGAACGGGTGTGCTGCAGCTGTCCCTTCAGGAGGGAAAGTGCCAGGTGCAATATGGCATTCTGGCCTCTTGACGATGATTTATGAGCTTTGGGCTTCAGTTACCATGTGCCTGATGGAGATGTAATTTGTCACTGTTTTAGGGAATGTAGTTCCAAACATTTGAAAAGCTGAAATGGAACCCTACCTTATTAGTGGTTTATTTTTAGGGGACTCTTTCTGCTAATCACTTTGGGGGGATGACTTTGGTTGCCTTATATCTGGGCTGAAAGAGCAGTTGTTACCTTTGTTTTTTAGCTAGAGTTAACTTGTATCTATTCTAAACTTAACTCTGCTTCCCGCCACACGCATTAGAAGCCATTCCTTCATCGATATGCACGACTCAAGTACAACCTAGACGGTGGGGCCTGTTTCTTATCCCGCGGGCTGTCTTGGGCAGTGGCTGAGAGCCCAGACCATCCTGGGACTGCCTGGGTTCAAATCTAGCTCTGCCACTTCTTATTTGTGTGACCTCGGTGTTACAAACTATCTCTGTACCTGAAGTTGCTCATTTATAACATCAGAGAACCTTGACTGAATTGGTAAACATATGCCAAGCACCTTCCTGAGTGCCTGGCCCCTGGCAAACACTATGAAAGTGTTTGCTATGATTATTGTGAATAGGAGACTGTGACTTAGTTCTTCACGGGAAGAATGGGTTTAAAAATCAACTCTCCCCCACCTTCTCGGCAACAGAAATTACTTTAAACCACACCAAGGTAAAATTTGTTTGATGTCTGATGCTTTTCTAAGACTGGATCCTCATGGGAAGGACTGGGAATCTAATGTTGAAAGAGGGTCCCTAGGAAAGAGTCCCAGACCATCCCGGCGTCGCAAACTTTCACTTCCGTGGAAGGAGCTACAGGGTGGTCGAGAGATCTTGCCTCTTCTTCTGGTTCTTGCTGCCTTCTTCCTGGATCCTTACAAACTGGGGTTCCTCATGGAGACTCCCAGTCCGAACTGTCACACAGGGCTCCCCACAAACATTGCAACAGTTATAGGGCAGATTGGAAAAAACTATCTTCTGATTTTTCACAGTGTGTCAATAGAGAACAGAGTTCAGGTGAAAAAAATTACCTATCATTCTTCATTATCTGGGGAATCACTCACTTGCTGCAAAGAACACGATCCAGGCAGCTGGGGGTTGCAAATCGTCAGGCCCCAAAACAGCTGGTACATCAGAAGGGGTGTTTTCCGGCTTGGCAAGCGGCAAGTCTGCCGGCTAGTGCATTATTTAGTGCAGGCTCCTGCAGGGCTCATCCTAGCTCTAGGCAATGGGAACACAAGAGTCGGGAATACGAAGCCTTGATCTAAAGGTTTCGCGATCCTAAAGAGGTTTGTTGGAGTGGCATTTTCCTTCCCAACACAGATGACTTGAGGAGCTTTTATATCCGTCTTGCTGCGTGGTCAGGCAATAATTTCTCCCTGGGTCCCTCACATTACTGCTTATCTTGTGAGCAATGACACTGGCTGCCCTTTGTTCTGGACAAGAATGTGTGCACAGTGATCAGGCTGAAAGATAGTATCTCCCTCTTGGGCAAAGGGCAGGCATGCTTATTGTCCAATATAATGAAGATCGTGTCCACTTCTGCAGGAAAGGGTAGGCAAACATTCACTACCCATGATTAAAGCTTTGGGTTTTCTCAGCTTGGGACTCCTCTCTCACCCTGCAACCTGCTATGTGTGTAGATGCTATCATCCCCTTTCTGCATGGCCTCAGAATTAGGCTTTGGGGTTTGAGAAACCGGCACAACCAAATGCCGATACTCTGGCTACTGCTGTTGCTGTGAGTAATTCACTGAGCTTTGTCTCTGACCCGGGAGTTTTGTGCCTTCTACCAGCATCCCTGAAATTGTGGTATGCTAACTTGATAGCTTGCAAGTTGGATAAAAGCTCAGATTCTTTATAATATTTGACATGCATTCTTTCTGGGCTTGTTGAGATGATGGAGGAAGTCATACCCCATGAGTGGTTTATACGACTAGATGTGATTCTCAGTGGCACACATTAGCTGTATGAATCAAACATCTCTTTTTTCTTTCTGCCAGCATCCTGGTCTATGTCACTTTGGGGAGAACTTTTTCTTTCTGTTTAGAAATTCAATAACTCTGCTAGGGTTTAAGATTTAGTATGACAATTTACACATTATCATGACTTCCCTGAAAAAAAAAAAATCTACCTTTCTTCCCCCAAGATCTAGCCTAGCTTTACCCTTCTAACCCCTCCAATAAAGAATCCAACCTCTCCAAAATTCCCTTCCTGGAAGACAGTTTGCATTTGCTTAGTACCATAAATAGGAAGTAATTGAATGAGGCCTTGTATATCCTATCCAAATCTCATATGCTTTCTGCTAAATCATTCTACTTTTCCATAGTAAAAAGAGCAACCACTAATATTTATTGAAGACTTATTCTGCCAAGGCACTGAAATAAGAGCTTCTCGTGTCTTCTTCCGTAATCCTTACAACAGCTCCATGAGGCAGATTCTTTTATTATCATGTCCACACAGATGAAAACAGTGAGACTTGGGAAGTTACCTCATGTGCGTAATCTAACACTGCTAATAAATGGTAAAGATGCAGTGGGAGCCCAAGTGTGTATTCATAACCACCACACCACACTGCCTCCCAGGGAGGCCCTGCCCTCGCAGCCTCCAGGTAAAATAGCGAACGAAGGAGGCTTCATTGGAATAAGTTATACCACCCACAAAATATTCATTTTAGGTTTTAATGGGGACCTAGAATTAATGTATTAATTACAAGTTTAACTCAAGTTTGGTACTAAAATGATTAGACTCTCCTGTAAAAAACAAATTTGAAGTTAATTGCAATGAAGTGAAGATTACATAGTTTCAATTTTCTCTTGTAAAGAATCAAGAAGGGGGAACCTGGGTGGCTCAGCCAGTTAAGTGTCCGATTCTTGGTTTCTGCTAGAGTCACGAACTCTTGGTTGTGGGATTGAGCCCTGCGTCTGAAATTTTCTCTCTCCCTCTCTGTCTGTCCTCCTCCCACTCTGAGCTCTCTCTCTTTCTCTCTCCAAAAAAATAAAAAAGAATCAAGAAGAAATAGTTACGTTCATTGTTATATTTTTCTCAGACTTGGTATTTGGCCTTGATAATGTTTTTAAATCAGTCTAGAGGTCTTTTCTGTCATCAGTGGTAAATCTTGAGTAACTTATTCATCTTGGTTTGGTCAAATGGGAGCCATGTAGCTTATAAATGGATGATAATAGTAACATACAATTTTACCATAATATAAGCAGGGATTCATTTTCTCTTTCATTTATGCCACTATTAGGTATAAATGCCTATCAGATGGTCCATCAGTTAGGGTTTATTTTTATCTCTGTTTGCTTACTTGTACAAGTTTTATCTCGCACACTGTTCTTTTTAATTCCTTTGTTAGATCTCTTAAGTTCCATTCTGTAAATGGTGTCTTATTTGAGCTTTTTTATATGTCATAATATTTATGAGGCATTATTCCAGACAAAAGGAGAAAAATCCAGGCACATGAGGTACTTCAAGGTATTATAGAGACAGAAAAATAAACAAAGAACAAGGAAGGTCACATACAGATCCAAGCTCAGCTTCTCATTTACTATTAAACAATTTTGGTAAGTTTATGAATTCCTAGAAGTCTTTTTTTTTCCCATTTGTAAAATGGGATAATATAATCTAACACACAGAGTTTTTGTGAAGATTAGAATTAATGTATTTAAGGTAATGACAGTATTAGGCGCTTAAGGAATGAACATCATTGGGTTTTAAGGGAAATTATTATCATGATTATTATTAATGTATAGAATTACTAAGTGACTAATATGTGTGAGATGTTGTTCAAAACATGGTACATAAATCTCATTTCATTTCATCCTGACAACAACTGGTGAGGTAGGTGATTATTTCCTCAGATCACACAGTATGTGGGAGAGCTGGGATTTCAGTTTATTTCCTTCTGACTCTATAGTCCACCCTCTTCATAGCCACGGTAACAGGAAAATGTCATTTAGAATAAACTAACTCATTCACTGATATTTAACACAGCACCAAGGAATATATGCAAATGTGATGTCACCTCTGAAAACCCATGAGACCTACCTACTCTGTGAAAACCACATCTCTGAGGTAAAAAGCTCTCACCACCCATCTGTTCAATCACCTTGCAAATGTTCCACTAATGTAAATTAATTGCAAGTTTAACTCAAGTTTGGTACTAAAATGATTAGACTCTCCTGTAAAAAGTGAATTTGAATGTATCCCAAGATATAAGGAAGGTGCTGTCAGGACCGAACTGTCCATTCACGTGCCAGTGAACATGGTGGTAGAGTGTGGTCTGTTTATGTGACATGTTTCTGGGCTATAGCTCTGTATCTCTATAGATCTATTTACATACACAGCTCTAGAGTCTGACTGACCAAATCATAATCATGGAAATAATTCTTATCTTCTCCCACGTGAATTTATATAGTTCTCTGACTTTTTAACTTCTTGGAACTTAAATTGAGATTCCCTGGGTACAAAATAGTATTTTACTATAGATATAACATACCAAGCATTTGACTTACAGCATTTTCAACTTTAAAATGAATAAATTTGGCCACAGACCTGTCTTAATTTGAACTTTCAGGCTCTGGGATACCATTTTCTTGCCCCAACTACCAGCTGGGGTGCCTAACTTCCTCTATGGCATATGACTAATGTATTTCTTCGGCAGCTGGCTTAGCATTTTACAAGACTCAGAAGAATCCATCTTCATATGTTAAAAGCATCGAACAGCAATTTCATTTAACATGAATTCCAGTCTTTTTTCCAATGCTTTCCCTGCTTCAGACACTCTTTTCAATTAACTTCCTCCGACGAACTGAAAGCACATCACATTTTCTTGTTTACTTTTGTTCCTTTTTTAAAGAAGTTTATTTATTTATTTATTTATCCATTCATTTGAGAGAGAGACAGAGACAGAGAGAGCACAAGCAGGGGGAGAGGCAGAGGGAGAAGCAGACTTCCCCCTGAGCTGGGAGCCCGGCATGGGGCTCGATCCCAGGACCCGGAGATCATGACTTGAGCCAAGGGAAGACGCTTAACCAACTGAGCCACTGAGGCACTCCAGTTTTGTTCCTTTTTTTTTGTTTTTTTTTTTAGAATGTCCTCTCTCTACATTTCTCTTCTTGAAATCCATCCACCTTTCCAAGGAGAGCTACAGAATTGTTTTTCCTGGAGGCCCATCCCACTATCACACAAGCCAGAAGGTTTTTCTACTTTTATAACATTGAGGTTTTCCTACTACTCAACTCAGATATCTTCAAGCTGGTTAGCCATTTGTGCATCTTAATCATCCAGAGAGAGACCTTGCTATCCACACATCTTTACTGTTGCCTAGGGCCTAAGAGAGTCCTTCACTATTCATCAATAGTTGGTGCCTGATTTAGGGTTCTTGAAAGAATAACTAAATAAATGATTGATTTGTTTGAAAACAAAATAGTCAGACCCTGACTGGTATAGTAGGAATGCTACAGAAAACCAGGTTGGAGATCTGGTCCTGTTGCCCATTACGTGCATGACTTGGGAAAGTAATTTAACCTCTCTGAGCTCAGTTTCTTCATCTGTAAAAACAATGATCCTGCCTCTGTTCTTGCCATGCCTACTTATGGGATAGTTGTGGGAACAGAATAGGGAAATGTATGCACATGCTGAAGTATGCCGTAAATGCTGACCTAAGCTATTAGATGTGTAGATAGTTGGCCAACCAGCCAACATGAGACTTATTTTATTTTATTTTATTTTATATATAGAGAGAATCATGCACACATGTGCACACAAGCAGGGGAAGGGCAGAAGGAGCAGGAGAGACAGAATCTTAAGCAGGCTTCAGGCTCAACATGAAGCCCCTCAGAGGGCTTGATCTCGTGACCCTGAGAAAAATGACCTGAGCTGAAATCAAGAGTCAGATCCTTAACTGACTGAGCCACCCAGGGGCCCCAACATTGGACATTTTAACAGCAAGATTTACACACAATTATCAAACTCTTCCATTATTATGTAGCAAAGATGGTTCACTTACTCCCTCACCTGTTTTCTGTTCATTCATTCATTCAGCAAATATTTATGAAGGACTTACTACTTACGAGATGCTGTGCTAGGCATTAGGGCTATATACATGAAAAGACAGGTACAGTTCCTACGCTCAAGAACTGTGCATTCTTGTAGGGGAGATCCGAAATAGATGGGCTTACAAACCAGTGGGTCCACTAATAAGATAATTTTAGATAAGGATAAATCCCAGTAAGAAAATGAAACAGGGTAATGTGCTACGAAGTAGGAGGGATGGGTATCATTAGCATGGTCAGGAATGGCCTCTCTGGAGTGGCCAGAAGGAAGAGAAGGAATTAATTCTACAAAGCTTTGGGGACAGCAAGTGCACACACTCTAAATGGGACCAGGGCTGGAACAGTGAGAGTGGAAAGAAGGCCCATGGGTTGAAGGAAAACAACCTGAAGGAGAAAAGAGGTATTAGGTGGCAGAAAGATGATCTATTTGCACAGAATGATCAAGAAAGACGAAAGTCATTATGTTTTCTTTGGCAGAGCAGATCAATGAATTTAACTGGTTTAATTCTGGCAAAAACCTAGCTCATTGGATCATACTTTAGGATATTTACAATTACAAAGCCATACCATTAGGGATTCTTGAACTTTACTAACTAAAAAAAAAATTTCAACATTAAAGCAAAGAGATATTAACCTTGTCCATAATTGTCAATTTTACTGGAATAATATTTTTCCTTTCAATGTGTTATTATTATTTCAGTGATTTGCTGTACCTTTTACCATCATTTCATTATTCCTATTTAGTGGAAACTCTGAACTAAAATATCTTTAAAATATTTCATTTTATTGCCTTCATCAGTACTAGTTGAAGGGAAAAACCACAATCCCTCGTGGAATCCTCTTGGCGTACACAAGCACACACACAGAACATAGAATAAAATTGTTAGCTGTGATAAGTGCTGAGAAAGAGAGGTTGTATGGTATTATGAAAATCCTTAAGAGCAGGGACTGACCAAAAAGTCAGGGAAGGGTTAACTGACATAAATACTATATAGTGGCTGTCCTACTTTCATGACTGGGTTAGAATGATCTCTGTATGCTTTTATCCCCACAATAGCTTTACCTTTCCTTCGAGATAAATTGCATGTAAATAAATATATATGAAAGTGCCTCCAATCAATTTGGTCTCTTAAGTGTAGAATTTTTCCTTTGTAATCTGCTTCTGCTTTTCATCTGCTCAGCAAATCAATACCCTCTCTCCACCTTTTTCATACTCACAAAAGGGAAGTCAGCCCTCTCGTGCTGCCACTAATTAATGAGCCCTGATATTGGTTTATGGAGAGATTTATCCTGTGCCCTTTGAATCCTCCTCTCCCTGTCTGCATGCACTGCCCTGCACATTCGGGACCCAGCTGCCAGAAGCTTCTGAGCATTCGAATGTCACCTTCCTCCCTCATTGCCTTGCGCTCCGTGTCTCCCCACATGTCATCCCTCTAGTCACCGAGGTGCCCCAACCTGGCACTGTCCCTGGAGCTTCTTGAGGCCTAAACCCACTCAAGCAGATGGAATCGCTCCCTCCAGGCCACAGCTCTTGCCAGGCATTGGTCTCCCTGCCTCGTAATGTGGAATCTGTCAGGCTGAGAACAGAAGTGCTCCAGCCCGTTATTAGCTGATAGAAAGCATATAAAAAAGGACTTTATAAACCAAGGCATGAATAAATAATTTCACGAGCAAGGCTGCCGTGTGGCAGTCCTCGGTTTAGAGCTGAAAGCCTTTCTAATGTGTTGCCAGAGGATTAAATGCTATCACCATGTTTCAGGCAGTAATTTTTATTGCATGTTTCAGTCAGGATTTGGCATTGGAAAAGAAAGAATTCTGCACACATCAAATTGAAATTGGAAGGCAGTCGCCACTATTTGAAGCTTGGACGCTATTGTTGTGTGTGTGTGGGGGGGTGTGCATTATCTTCTGTTGAGTTTCTCCCCCCTTGCTTCTCTCTCTCTTTCTGTCCATCTCTGTGTCTGTCTCTCCTATTCCTCCTTCTGTGTCTCCCCGTCATTCTCCCTCTCTCCACAGATAGTTACCACCTTTCTGGTTCTGATGAACCCTTTCCATATGCTTGGTACTGTTCAAAATTATTTTTCATGATGACATTTAGTAGTGGGTTTGCAGTATTAGGAGAGCGACAGCTTGTGTCAAACTGCATAGAAAATCAGTGATTAAAACAGGCAGAGAAAAAGATCTCGGACTCTTTTCTCATACCTTTTTTTTTTTTTTAAACATTCCCCGTGCAAGCCACTGGGCACACGGTTATGGCTTTGGGTTGGTCACTGAGTCAGGGAGAAGCTGGAGGGTCCCAGTCTCATAGAAAGTCGATTCGGGCCCTGGTTGCTTGAGCCCTTTGAGGGTGTCCACACTTGGGTTTACCTTAGGGATGGTGAGCAGAAACACCTGAACTCCTTGCCATCGTCAGCTCCCTTCCCTCTTCTAACACTTACTTCTTACCTTTGCTGCTTCTGTCTCATAAGGGAAAGCAGTTTTTATTTCCTACATAGCAGGCACCCAAATTCCTCTCCACAAAGTAAATTTCTTTGTTGGGAAAAGGTGCTGTGATACAGATAATAACAGTCATGGGCAGAAGCTGAAATGCAAGGCTGGGGAGTGGGCTAGTGCCCACACCTCATCAAGGAAGGCAAGAGAGAAGTGATACCTGAAGGGGTGGGGAAGGAGATGACAAAACAGAGAGGCCTGCAGATGGGAGGGGGGACGGGCCTGCGGGCCCCTGGAGATGGAGGGCCTGAAGCATACTTCAAAACAGTAACACTAATGTTTCCATTTGTATTTCTTTCTTTCTTTCTTTTTTTTTTAAAGATTTTTATTTTATTTATTTACAGACAGATCACAAGTAGGCAGAGAGGCAGGCAGAGAGAGAGGAGGAAGCAGGCTCCCTGCTGAGCAGAGAACCCGATGCGGGGCTCCATCCCAGGATCCTGAGATCGTGACCTGAGACGAAGGCAGAGGCTTTAACCCACTGAGCCACCCAGGCGCCCCTCTGTTTGTATTTCCGAGAGGGAAATGCCCCTCCAGTTACCTCCCAACACTCTGAGTAAAGAGGGTGATGCTGGTTCATTCCTGCTCTGAGTGAGCAGAGGCCTGGGTGACTCAGAAGTAGAACGACGCGGTCAGCCTGTAGCCGCAGGAGGCCCTCCCAAGGGTTAGACCTGGAAGGGTTTTGTGAAAATCTTGGATTGGAAACTGGACTGATCTAGGCTACAGAATCTAGAAGGGTTTTTTTTGTTTGTTTTTGTTGTTTGTTTTGTTTGTGTGTGTGTGTGTGTGTGTGTGTGCTCTCCCTGAGCAGAGAGCCCGATGCGGGACTCGATCCCAGGACCCCGAGATCATGACCTGAGCCGAAGGCAGCGGCTTAACCCACCGAGCCACACAGGTGCCCTGTTTTGTTTTTTAAAAAGATTTATTTATTTATTTGAGAGAGAGAGAGTAGGAGGAGGGGCAGAGGGAAAGAGAGAGAATCCTCAAGCAGACTCCACACTGAGCGCAGATCCCAACACAGGGCTTAATCCCAAGACCCTGAGATCATGACTTGAGCTGAAACCAAAAGTCAGCCCCTTAATGGACAGAGTTACCCAGGTGCCCCCAGAATCTAGAGGTCTGAGCCAATTTTTCCCAGGTCTCCAAAGGACAGGAGAACCTTCTATTGACTTTGGTTTATACTAGATTTTCAAGGGGCCTACAATGTAGTACTTTGTAATAAGTGCTATGAAAATGAATAGTATTGAGGTAGTTTGCAAAAATCTTGGCTTAAGGCCAGACAAAATTTGGGCAAAAATGTGCTTAATGCACATAGGCGATTAAGAGAATTTTTTTTTTATTCCGAAAGGCTGATTCACTGTAGCATAAAATGCTATTGCATTCTGTTTATATAAGCACTTTTCTATTGGCATATGTTAGAACCCATGGAAAATCAGTCAGAGAAAATCCAGTTATAACTCTTTACGGGCTCATAGTCTAACAACATTCTTAGCAATAAGACTTTTAGAAAGAAACTGTTATAGTTCTTATTCCACTTACTTTGAAGGAACATTCTCCTAGACACTGCTTCTTTCCTGGATTTCTTCTTGGAACTCTTCTCACCAGCCTTGCTTCTTCTGTCAGTCACAAATATGGACGCAGCACCCCTTAACCCGTGGACAGCCGCAGTGGACTGCTGCCCCATTTCGCTCCTGGGCTGGTCCTCCAAAGTTTGCGTACGGTGTCCTTCCGACACCTCTTCCCACCCTTCCTGACCTGCCTCAGCTTCTCCCAAAGGACTTTAAATCACTCTTTTATTTTTTCTTAAAATCTTATTTATTTATTTGAGGAGAAAGAGAATATATGAGCAGGGAGAAGGAGAAGCAGGCTCCCCACTGAGCAGGAAGCCTGACGTGGGGCTCGATCCCAGGACCCTGAGATGATGACCTGAGCCGAAGGCAGACACCTGACTGAGCCAGCCAGGTGCCCCTTCAGTCTTGTCTTCAGAGCTTGTGATCCATTTTCTCCACGTAGGTGGAGACCCATGTGAAGAACAGTTCAGAATAGCCTCAGGAGGGTTTTCTTCTAACAACACAAAGATAAGAGAATCTCAGAACGTGAAAGTCTTTGTTCTTTTTTTTTTTTTTTAAGATTTTATTTATTTATTTGACAGAGAGAGATAGCAGCAGAGGGAAAAGCAGGCTCCCGGCTGAGCAGGGAGCCTGATGCAGAGCTCTATCCTAGGATGCTGGGATCATGACCTAAGCAGTAAGGCAGAAGCTTAATGACTGAGCCACCCAGGCGCCACAGAATGTGAAACTCATTGAAGGGACTCTCTTCCCTTCTGTTTAGAAAAGTACTGCTAGCTTAGAGGGGTGGCTCTGCCTTTCTCTTTTGATATGAGGGAAAATAATGGGCGGTGTGTAGCTGTGTGTGAATGCATTTGTGAATGAACATGAAAGTGTCTGTGTGGAAGGATAATAGAAAAGGAGGGGAAACTTAGTGACTTGACTCAGTAGTGAGCAGTCATTTTTCAGGCCAGAGAGTCATGGAGCTATATATAAGATGCATTGCCTTTTCTGCCAATATATGCAATATCTACGACAGAACTTCAAGCATTCTTTTTTTTTTTTTTTTTTGCATTACCTGAAGGGTTTCATTTTAAGGGGGGTCAAAATCAACATGACATAAACAGCATGAACTGTGGGACTTGGCTGTTAGACTGTGCCTTTGTACATATTTTGATTAAAGCTGGAGGAGCTGAGAGCACAGATTGGAGGAATTTGGGGGCGAGAATGTGAAATGGTACCCATGCTCAGCCACAGATCAGGGAACGGTCCTTCGGTACCGGGGAAGCTGGAAGACAGGAGCTGTCATTTGAGAGAGCGCTGTCACAAAAATGCATCCTAGATACACTGCAAATACCTGCCTTTACTTTTTTACCCATAGTCTGTACCATTTAGGCTTCTTGGTTGCAAGCAACAGAAATGAACTCTGTTTATTTTAAACCAAAAGGAGTTTGTTAGAAGGCTGTTTTGGGCTCACAAAATCACCGAGACCCTCAAGAACAGTCTTGAAGAATGGGAAGCATCCAGTCTCCTCAAGACAGACAAGAAAACTGTAGTACCTCAGGTCCTCTCCCAGGAGGAGCTGCCCTGCATACCACCTGCACAGCTGTGAGAATGTGACACCCCGTCCCCCATTATCCACCCCGCCCCCCCTCAGTGTTTCCTCACATGCTCTGGATTTGGAGCTCTGGGAGCAAACTTGCATTTGGCTCAATCTGACCCGAGGCCTCCCCTTCCTCCCTGAGAGGGCTGCAAGGGGCTGGGGAAGGGGGTGCCCTGGCCCTTTTGGCATCTGTGGTACAGCAGGTAGCAGTTTCCCCTCTCACCAGAACCACACAAAGTGGGGACTCTCCAAAAAGGAAGTTCTGGTACAAAAGGAAGACAGTAGGAAGTAGAAGGCCATCAAACTAAAAAGTGGTTCACGTCTAACACATGCTTCATAACTCAGCCAGAAGGGACTGGATTATGGCGGCACACCCTTATGCGTTTTTTCCGGGTTGGGGTCTCTTCTCCCTTCTGCTCCAGACCTAGTTCCAACACCATCAGGTGGGGAGACAGCAACGAGAGGCTGGCTTCTGTTTGTAAAATGTGGATAACACCATCTGTGTCAGTGTTATTGTGAGGATTGAATGGGGTATTTGTAAAGGGCCTAGGACTGTGTCTGGCGTTGGGCAGAGTTCGACAGATATTCGGCCATTCCCCTCATTGTGCTGTCTCCCGAAGGACAGTCTGCAGGTAGCTGTCTACCAGCGGTCGTGATTCTACACATTTACCACAGGCTCTGTGTTCTAAACACAGTTTATTTTCAAAAGACCCAAGTAACCACTATGTAGACTTAGAGCTGGAAGGATATTAGGAATATATGTATGGTTCAGCCTTTTTGCCATAGGAAGGAGGAAATGCAGGCTGATCAGGGGAAGATTTGCTGACTCCCAGTCTAGTGCACCATCAGCCCCGTTTCGCTGAATAATATTATCAATGGCAAATAGGATTCATTTCTGTTTCTGTCCAACTTCAGTTAAAGCAAACAAATCCGATGTTGGTGTGAGGCAGGGCTCAGCAACCATGAGGTTCTGCTATGAATTTTATCATTTTTCTTCCCACTGTCTGTGATGGAAGTAGTCAGACTGTGTAGTTGAGAAAGACCTGTCAATCTGACCTTAACCTTAAGCAATCGAACGTCTGCTTGCACCAAACTGCCTTGAGTAGGAAATGAACACTTGGAAAAGCATCATGGGCCCACTTTTTTATTTCCTGTTGTCCTCCCTACCCGCTTTGAAAGAGAGATTTACTTATTTATTTGAGAGAGAGATGGGGGTGGAGGGACAGAGGGAAGGAGAAACCCAAGCACGCGCTCCTACTGAGTGTGGAGTCTGTAAGGGGTCTCGATCTCACAACCCTGAGCTCAGACCTGAGTGTCCATAAACCACGAGTCCGCTGCTTAGTGGACCGCACTATTCAAGCAGTCTTCTTATTGTTCTTTAAGTGGCTACTTAATATTCTGTCTACTGTTCCTTATAGAGTGTCTTTAGCATTACCAATTGCCATGTTTTCTCAGGGAATTAAATTAGTTTCAAATTCTTTTTCTCATGCTATGGTAGCTTGCATTTTTCTATGCTGACTCTAGCCTATCATTTTTTGGCTTTAGATCGAATCCCTTCAGATCTTTGTGTACTTAAGCATGATCTTTGCCTATTTGAAACAGAACTTTTGATATCAATAATCTAATACTCATTCTTTATTTCATGTCATTAATATAATTTTTATTGAGACCAGAGAGAATAGACCTTCTGCCAAATATCTTATCTCAATTGGATACCAGACCATTTATCAATTTCCTTTGTTTAAAATAACTTAGCCAACTTTTAGTTTATTTGACAATGTTTATTTCCAAGCTAATTTAAATTTTCCTTGGATAACATTTATTAAATGCCATATTGGAAGCTTTCTTAATGCTCTCCCCCATATAATTCTGTTTTATTTTCTAAACAAACTTTATAATTTCGCCGGGAGCAGTTACATTATTTTACCTTGAATGACTTGTTTTAATAAATGCTTGATATTGCTTGTTATTGCTTGGGATTTTAAAATTACTTTTCCTTAAAGTAATTGTTTTATTCATGATCACATTTGGTAAAATTTTGAAGTTCATAGTTCCCATTATTGTTATCCTTTTAAATAATATGTGAATCATGCAGTTCTCTTTAACCAAGAATTTGCAAATTATAAGAGTTCACATATTTCCATACCAAAAAAATTAGGTAATTCCTTAAAAATTGATGTTTTTATGGAAACAGTGATTTTTCTTTCCAATGATATCCTTTCTGGACTTTAGGAACTGTGGATTTTTTGTTACTGTTGCAATTTTTCTAACCCTGTAAGGTACTTCAAACTACCCTTCAATTTTATTTTTAAAGACAGATTTTTAAAATGACCGAACCTAAGCTTTTAAAAAAAATATTGTCACTCATTTCATACAGGTACTTATTTATATTGTGGATATTCTCTGCAATTCCTATTTTCTGATATATTTATTAAAAGCTAGGATTTCTTAGGTGGCTCTCAACAATGCAAGATTTAATGTAATCACCAACTACAGATTTTTCTTTGGGTTTATTTTTGTGCTCACTGGCTCAGAATTGCTCTTCGTGTAATTTGGGTCTTTTTGATGCCAAGGGATGGACTATGAATAGTTTAATATGTCCATTCATATAGCATTTGAGACCTATATCATCTATATAATCAGTCTCATTTCTCTCTATCTCTGGGGGTTTAGAATCAAAATCTACTGCAATTTCTCTTCCTTGTTTTCAACTACATACTATTTTATTGGACATGAGATTATTTTTTTCAGAATATATCCAAATAACCTCTTAGACACTTTGCAAAATCACAGTCCTTGTATGTTTAAGCACACAGCATTGATATTAAAAGACTTTTAATGGTGCTCTGCTATCTTTTGCTTATATTTTATTGATTGCTTTAACACCATGTAAAATGTAGTGATTAGGTCACATTTATAACTTTATCTCCACATTTAGCGGAGTAAATTTCTCACATCTTTAACAGATAAGACTATAATGACCTGGCATTTTTCTTTCTCACAAAATTTAAGGTTCTTGATTAAGCTTATATTCTTACGCAGCATTAAGCAAATACATATTTCATTTTGGGAATTAAAAATGTGTAGATGATCTTATCTCTTGTCTTTCACTTACTTGTATGGGTAAGTTCCCTTCCCTCACCTGGCAGTTATGTCTAACATTTTATTAAAATCAAACTCTCTTGAAAAAATAAAATAAAATAGTGTGTGTGTGTGTGTGTGTATAATCAGACTCTCCTCTGAGTCAATTTCACTTCCAACAAAAATGCTCAATCCTTGATTTTAAAAACTTATTATTTCTTGTTCTCTACCAAAGGGCTTTCTTTTACAGCTTTTTCTCTTTTTAACCATGTTGTAGTAAAACAAACAAACAAACAAAAACCAGTGACTACATGAAGTTTACTCAAATTCTACTGGAAGTAACCATTTATGGAATGGCCTTCTGGAAAAGAAAGAGATCAGGATGAAACATAAAATAAGCCCACTCCCTTTGTTACTTCTTCTAGCTTCAAGAGGCAGTGTTCTTGTCTGGGACGTCAAAAGAGGTCTGTTGGCTGTTGACATCTTGGTGGGACACTGCGCTAACCAGTCAGCACAGTTTTCAGGGAATTTGGGTTTCCTTGATGTCCAGTTCCAAGTCAAACGTCACTGATTTTTTTTTTAAGATTTTATTTATTTATTTGAGAGAGAGGAAAGAGAGAGTGAGCATGAATGGGGTAGGAGCAGAAGCAGAGGGAGAAGCAGACCCCTCGCTGAGCAGGGAGCCCAAAGCAAGGCTCCATCCCAGGATGCTGGGATCATGACCCGAGCCAAAGGCAGACACTTACTCACTGAGCCACCCAGGTGCCCCTAAATGTCACTGGTTATTATTATAGTGGAAAATGACACAGTTTTTTTTTATATAGTAAAATATACATAACAAAATTTACCTTTTTAATGATTTTTAGGACACAGTTCAGTGGCTTTAAATACATTCACACTGAGGGCAAGCACCACCACCCTTTATCTCCAGGACACGTGCTCTCTTGTAACACTAAATTTCCAGTCCCTTAAGCAGTAACTGGTCAGCATCCCTCCCCCGCCCAACCCCGCTCCCTGCCCCTGGCAAGCACCATTCTGCTTTCTATCTATAAGTCTGGCTACTCGGGGTAGCTCACAGAAATGGAATCATATACTCTTTGTCGCTTTGGTCTGATCTGTTTCACTCAGCACAGTATCTTTAAAGTTCATCCATGTATTACAGCATGTGTCAGAATTTCTTTTCTTTTAATGGCTGAATAATATTCCATGGTATGTATTTACCATATTTTGTGAATCCATTCCTCTGTCAATGGACATTCGGGTTGTTTCCACCTCTTGATCGTTTCGAATAATGCTATTGTGAACACTGGCTTACAAATACCTTTCTGAGTCTCTGCTTTCAGTTCTTTTTGAGTATATACAGAAGTGGAATTCCTGGATGACATGGTAATTCTATTTATTTTTTTTTGAGGAACACACAAATTTGTTTTAATCCGCAAGATGAGCATTTCTTCTTATCATATTCCTTGCTTAGCAAAATTCTGGTCTCTTTTGTCTTCTGAATTAATTTTTAGGGTTTTTTTTTTTTTTTAAGGTAAAAAACCTGGTTAAATAAAAAGCCAGATTTTGGCATTTCTGGTTTAGTACTAATTTTTCTTAAAGGTATAAGAAATAGCAAGGGATAATTTCTCTTCTTGTAGATAACAGCTTAACAGACTAAAGCAAACAATTTTCTTTAGTTTTGTCAAAATTATAATTTTTTTAAAGATTTTATTTATTTATTTGACAGACAGAGATCACAAGTAGGCAGAGACAGAGAAGCAGGCTCCCTGCTGAGAAGAGAGCCTGATGCAGGACTCGATCCCAGGACCCTGGGATCATGACCTGAGCTGAAGGCAGACGCTTTAACCCACTGAGCCACTCAGGCACCCTCAAAATTATAATTTTAAAAACTATGTTTTACTCATGGTCAACTTTCTATAATGTTGTAATATTTGAAGTTTTCAAAGTATTTTTTGCTATTCATAACACTTACTTTGAAAGGAAACAAGGAGGTGTATGATATCTTGATGAACCAAAATTACAGGTGTGCCCTTTTTAAAATAATCCATTTCTAAAGGTCTGTACTGACAAAACAAGTCCATCAGAAGTTGATGATCAGTGTTGTCAAAAAATTCTTGGATTGATCAAAGGTTTCTTTTAATGAGCTCCTGATGCATTTTTTTAAAAAAGAATTTGATTTAGTAGTAATTTTCTAGGAAGCCATCAAAAAGACATTCTAGCAAGATTGCCTTCATTTGTAGTTGAGTAGCTAGAATTTGTGATATTTGTACAGGGGTCATGAAGTTGGCTTTTTTTCCCCCCCCAAAAGTTGTTTGGAGGAAAATAAAATCCTTTTACCAAGGCTATGAACAAAGTTCAAAGGAAAATTATTGCCTATTGAAGAGAGCCAAAGTGTTTTCAGACATTTAAGAAATAGTAATTTCAAGATAAACTGCCATTTTTGTGCCCTCTAGAAGCTAACAATGCTTATGCCGAAGCTGTAATCCGCTAGCTTCAAGCCATTCTTATTGATTAATGCTTTAATAGGCTTTTTGCTAGGTGACATTTGGTTAGCACAGTTATTACATGTTTGACTGTACAAAATTACATTGATTGAATATCCAGTTTTGGGAGGTAAAGAGGAAAATTACACTTCTCTTGAATTGTCTCTGGAACTATGTTTAGGTTGTGCCTTTTGCATGCTTGCAATGAAAGCTTTTGTCCTGAATTATCTAAGTATTTCTACTTTATTTTCCGATGATGGTCTGTTAGTCATAGCTGCTGACAAAGAATGTGATATAGCCGAGGGAGGTTTGAGAGAAGGAAGAGGAAAACCAGTTGGATTCCCTGCAGATCAGGACTTTTGGTTTTAGGGATAGACATTTACCAACATCTGTTTCAAAAGAGAAACGAAGCCCACCCTAGAAGTCAAAGGGTCATCAGGAAATAGACAAACATCAGGATATTATATTAAAGCACATCTGTCTCCACTTTGGCATGGAAAGCCTATCTTCAGATATTATTTTAAGAGCTATGTTTAAAGTGCTGATAAAGTGGATTCCACACTCATTTTTTGGTTAACTGTGTTATTTTTCTTTTTCACAGATGTGCACACTCAGTACTATACTCCAAAATATATGTTCTACCAAGACCAACGTTTAAAAAATCAAAGTGTGGAGTTTTTCTCTTTTGTAGCCTGGCTTAAAATCCCACAGCATACTTTGCATAGTTTGTGTACACTTGGCGGATCGTCTCCTTGTCGTTATTTTACCGCATGTGTATGCACATATGTGTATCATGCTGTCTTTGCCTAGGATCTCCTCCGTGTAATGTAGTACTAATCTTTAATCCCCTGGTCCTACAAAGGCCTGGCATAGCCCCAGAGTATTGGTGCCCAGCTGAATCAAGTCTGGTAACAACCTTCTGGAGATCTAATTCTTTTACCTTTGAGTTGTCATGGAAAAAAGAACTCTGAACCTGAGATCTAGGTCAGCTCCTACCAGCTGCCCACGGTTCTGGGTAAAGATTCAGGGGGGTCTATGGAAGCACCCACTGTACATGTTGAAGCCAGATTTTTTTTTTTTAAGATTTTATTTATTTATTTGACAGAGAGAGATCACAAGTAGGCAGAGAGGCAGGCAGAGAGAGAGAGGAGGAAGCAGGCTCCCCGCTGAGCAGAGAGCCCGATGCGGGACTTGATCCCAGGACCCTGAGATCATGACCTGAGCCGAAGGCAGCGGCTTAACCCACTGAGCCACCCAGGCGCCCTGAAGCCAGATTTTGACACAGTCATGGAGACATGCAAAACAGCATTTGCTACCTAATTCTGGACTTGAACAGTCTCATGGGTTGGGTGTACACTTTTCATGTGATATTTAGTATAGTTTTTGATTCTTACAACATGAAATTTATTTGGATTTTCCCTCTTCTCTTCCTAGTCACTCATTTGCTCTGTCATTTTGAAAAGACTAAGAGGTATGTTTTTCCCCATCATAGTTTATTTCTGGAAGCCTGATGAACCTGTTAGGAACACCAAAAGTTCCTCTACAAGGAAGCAACAATTAAATGAGTGTGACTGGCTTTGTTAGCTGAAAGGAAAAAAAAGAAAGGTTTATTACCATTACTCAGTTATAGAAAAAGGAAGAAAGTCAGTTTGGTGCTAATATGTCTTTAGCATCTTTCCATAATCTCCTTTTCTTATGGAAAGAGAGAGCAGGCCCTCGGTTCAGTATTTAGCAGGCAACTGTTTTCAGTGAGAATTTAATAACGTTGTGTTTTCATTGTTTTTATTTCTTTAGTTTGCTTGTATTTATTACAAATAGTACTTAGATTTTTAAATTTTTATTATTTTATTATTATTATTTTTATTTGCCATTGCTATTGTCCTGTATGTAGCAGAGATTCATGGATACCCAATTCCTCCTGGTCCCACACTAGCTGTGGGAATGTCATGTACTTAAATTCAAGGCATTAACATTCTCATGGAGTCTTCCTTTCTAGAAGTGGGAGCAGATGAAAATACGGCTACTTTTTCCCACCAGTGCTGTGTTTTTATATATAGAGAAAGATAAAATTGAAGGGAAAAAAAGAGTAAAAATATTCGATTTGATTTATGGTGGGTCATGAGCAGCAGAATGTAGTGGAAGAAACATTAGACTGTGCACCAGGGAGAAGGTCTGGTTCCGGACCTAGAACAGCCCCAGTCCTTCGAGGGCAGGTCTAGAAACACTGGGCACTTCCATTGCTTCACAAACCTAGGCGATGGTTAGATTAAAGCAGTGATTTGTAAATAGTTTTTTAAAAAAATCAATTATATATTTCTTTTGGGAAAAAACTAAGCTTTATTTTAGAATAGCTTGAGATATACAGAAAAATTATGAAGATAGGGAAGAGAGGATCCAAATACCCAACAGCTACTTTTCCCTATTATTAACATCTTTACAATAGCAGGTTACATTTGTCACAATTAATGAACCAGTATCATTATCATTAAGCCAGTGTCATTATCATTAACTGAAGTCCATAATATATTCAGATTTCTTTTGTTTCTCTCTATTGTCCTTTTTCTGTCCTAAGATCCCATCCAGGACGCCTCATTACATTTAATCTCCTGTCTTCTTAGGCTCCTCTTAACTGTCACAGTTTCTCAGGTTTTCCTTGTTCTTATGTTATACACCTTGACAGTTTTGAGGAATATTGGTCAGGTATATTGTAGAATGTTTCTTGGTTGGGATTTGTCTGGGTTTTCTCCCAGCTTTATTGAGCTATAATTCAAAAATAAACATATTTCTCAATCTTATGTACAAAAATGAATAAAAGGGGAGTTGTTCTGAGTTCTAAATCAGGAGGGGGGGGATAGTGCTGGGATCTGTTAACTTATGTTTAACTCCTGACTCCCCAGCTTCCTATCTGTGTGACCTCAGCAAGTCACTTAAGCTAAGGCTTGGTTTCCTCAACTATAACATGGAGGTAATAATAATAATAATCACTTCATACAGTGGTTGTGAAGATAAATGTCCTAATCAATATAGAATGCTTAGTACAGGGGCGCCTGGGTGGCTCAGTCGTTAAGCGTCTGTCCAGCTAAGGTCATGATCCCAGGGTCCTGGGATTGAGCCCGACACTGGGCTCACTGCTCGGTGGAAAGCCTGGTTCTCCCTCTCCCATCTCCCCACCCCCCAGCTTGTGTTCCTGCTCTTAGTGTCAAATAAATAAATAAAATCTTTTAAAAAAAATGCTTAGAATAGCACCTGGTACATAGGATCATTGTTTTTTGTTGTGGTTTTACTTTTATTGGAAGCCAAAGGAAGACACTAAAATTACATCGTGATTTTACTTTTATTAGAGGAATGATGTGGGGGCACCTTGGTGGTGCCGTTGGTTAAGTAACGGGCTTGATTGGGCCTTAGGTCATGAGATCGAGCCCCAGGTTGGGCTCACAGCCAGTGTCAAGTCTGCTTAAGACTCCCTGTCCTCTCTCTTTGCCCCTCCCCACCTCTAAAATAAATATATAAATCTTTAAAAAGAAAAAAAAAAGCAGCTCTAAAGTCTCAGAATTCTTTTTTTTTGCTAGATTTTTCTAAAGTATAACTCAGAAAGCCAAATTTAACAACCAGCCATTGGAGTACTTAGAAGTGTTTTATGCTTGCTTTCCTAACTTTATGTTTTAAGTTCTAGGAAATGTTGTTAATAATTGTGTACCTTTTTTCCCTGTTGTACTTCTTTTCACGATGGGATCAGTCTCTGAGAGGCTGAAATCAAAATGTTTTGAAAGAGACACCAAGGAAGTAAGTGTAGGCTTTCTCGATTGTCCCTATTTGTTGTGAAGATGCCTAACAATCAGAGGTTGACAGCTGCACAGAGAACCTGCTTTCCTTGATACATTGTATTCTTTATTCTATCTTGGAAACAATAGTCTCTACACTACAGTGCATATTGCTGAGTGTTTAATTAACTGAAGTCCTTTGATTTCATCAGTACCTCTGGGTCCTCGACCCCTGACCTTCTTGGCTCCAGAAAGGCTGCAGGTACAGAACTATTTGCCTGTCAAAAAGCTGGGATTGAGTCTCCCTTTTGCCTCCTTCCTAACCCTTTTCAGTAAACAATACATGCTAATATAAAATAGATGGGATGATAGCTTATCAGGGAAACTACCAAGACCTCAGAGTCTCTGTCTGCTTGGAAAATTACTAAACCACATTTAATACTATAGAAATCAGCTTCCTGAGTCCCAGAATTAGCTTACCCTTTGGTATTAAGCAGCGCTGCTGATACGATCTATGCTAAAGGCAAAAGAGAAATGAGATCTCTATCCTACTGCCTCAGAATAAGCGCAGGCAAATCTGCTGGAGAAATTCATCGCATTTTAAATGCAGAGAGATGTGAAAATAAGCATAAATAGATAACTGTGAATGCAGAGAGGATATATGCCTTTGGCACAAATTCTTCATTAGATTGGAATTAGACTAGATGCGAAGAAGAATCAAGATGTTATATATGCCCTATCTCCAAAAGTTAATTATAATTTTAAAATAATTCAGTGGAGTGGGTAAGATTATAGGCTTTTGAGGCAGGCTGCTTGAGTTGGAATCTCAGCTGTACTATTAATTAGGCATGTGATTCAGAACACCTTACTTCATTCACTGTGATTTTGCTTCTGCATCTGGAATAGAGAGTTCCAGTTATCTACGGCTCAGTAACAAATCACCCAGCGACTGGTGGTCTACAGCAAGACCCTTTTATTCACTCTCAGGATTTTGTGAGTCAGTGAGTTAGGCAGGGCTCTACTGACAATTCTGCTCCATGTGGCATGGACTGGGTTGTTTGGTGGCATTCAACTGGCAGCTGCTCTGGTCTAGAGGGTCCAGGAAGAATTCCCTTAGGGTCTGGCACTTTGATGGGACCAGAAGGAAGGCTGGGCTCAGCTGTGCCCCTCTCCCTCTCCAAATGGGCTCCAAGATGCTCCAGGTGGTATCTCCTGCAGGGGGGTTGAGTTCTCACAATGGCAGCCCCGTGCTCTGAAAGGAGGTTTACAAGAGGTGGGAAAGGGCAACTCGAGACCTCACCTCTCGATGGGAGGAGTGCTGAAGAGTTTGTGGGCCTTAGAAACCAACCACAGGTGGTGCTTACAGGGGTTCTAATCCAGTAAAGTAATTGAGAGGATTAAGTAAGACAGTATATATAAAGTGCTCAACAGCATCCCTCACAAACTAAATGTTCTGTGTTGGATGTTATAACATGTGTCTCTCTATATACTATTTTATTGATATTTATAAAATTCATAAAGTACATATTTGTGTGTTTTCTGATATATATACAGGCTATAGATATGTACAAATTACATGTTATTATATTTTTATAATTACCGAAATGATGGCCGACGGGGATATTAACAATCCTTAGGTTCTTTCTGTATCTTAGTATTTGCATGGTGAATCATTTTCCTTATGGTGGGAAATAGAAGGATCCCTGCAGGAAGAGTTCTTTTATTTAGTTGTTACCTTTTTGTTTTGTTTTGTTTTGTTTTAAGATTTTATTTATTTATTTGACAGAGACGCAGAGAGGAAACACAAGCAGGGGTAGTGGGAGAGGGAGAAGCAGGCTTCCCATTAAGCAGGGGGCCTGATGCAGGCCTCGATCTTAGAACCCTGGGATTGTGACCTGAGCCCAAGGCAGATGTTTAACAACTGAGCCACCCAGGCACCCCCAGTTGTTACCTTTTAAATGCAACTAAATGTAACTAAACAGGAGAGCAACTGCTCTGTCCTGTGTGTTGATTTCTGAGTAGCTGGTGGCAGAGACACGCAGCCCATCAGCCTTTAAGAGAAGGGCCAGGACATCAAGCAGTGTGTTAGAGAGCAAGCTTCCATGCCCAGAGAGCTGGAGAAAGAAGCTGGTGGTCCCTTAAGAGAAAGATTTTCAAATAATGAAACAGGATCACCATGAAAAGGTTATTGTAACAAATGTGCCACAGTATTTTATGAAGGTGCAGGATCTAGAAAAGAAGTGGAAAATCTTGTACACAGAAATAGCAGGGACAACCTATACTTAAAAAAGTATCAGACCAGAGAATTGGGACATTCCAAAACTTTGAGAGGTTTCAGAAAGCATACCCTCCCTTTAGCAGACACCCTCCGAGGAACGTGTTACATTACAAAGCTGTTAGCATAACGGGTTTCAGCAGAGGGGATGGAAGACCTTCCATGAGAAGGGAACAGGAAGGAAGAAACTGTCAGGTTTAGGCAACAACTACATCAGGATACGGTTCTTTTTAAAGTTGAAACTCGAGAGCGCCCAACTAAGAAGTAATTCTCCATTCTTCACAATGAACTCATCCACATGGGTTTGACCGACTAGACCATGCGAGCATGAAAGCCAGGATCATCCTAGGAAAAGAAGCAGAGAAAAGCTGTGGGTTACAGCTTATGGACTTGGCCAGGCCATGAACCATTCACACTCTTTGTCCTGCCAAGTAAGATGTCTGGTCCTCCAGCTCCTTTGTCTCCCCTGAGGTCCTGCCTGATTGTTGGGATTTGTTCGTGCTCTTGCTTTTGCTGCTGGTGTTCACTGCATAGTGGGAAGTTCTTTTCTATACTCTGTGGTCACCAGCTGATTGCCTTCATTCATTTTATTTTTCACTTGGGTTGTCAGGATTTCTCCTAACTGATTTGCACAAACTCTTTGTGAATTAAGGAAATTGGCCCTTTTAAATATCTGTTGAAAATATGTTTCCGGTTTGTTGTTATTTGACTTTAGGATATGTTTTTTTCTAAACAAGTGTTTGGATGAATTTGACTACATAAACATTTTAATTGCCTCTATGATGTCTAGGTTTTCCATGTATTGCCTAGAAATCATTTCTTATTCTAAGATTATAAATCCATCTATGCCTTCTATTCTTATATGAAGTTGATTTTTTAAAAAAATATATTGATTAATTTTATAGTTTTAGTTTAAAAATCTCAGATTAATTTGGATTTACCTGGTAAAAAGAATGAGGAAATCATTTCTTTTTTGGCATTTATGTGGTAGGCTAGTTTTGCATTGTGATTTACAGGTTAATTCATTTTTCTCATTTTGATTTGAATATGTTAAATTCCCACATGAGTTAGAGTCTATTTCTGGATTCTCTATTCTATCCTTTGATCTTCTCATTTCCTCTTCAGCACCAAACTGTTTTTAATTATCGTAGTTTCATATTACATTTTATCTGGTAGGGCTCATCCCCCTCATAGCTTTCCTATATATAAACAAGATCAAGTAAGAGAAAATAATGGAAGAAAAGATTCCATTTATAATATTAATATAAAAAAGAATTTTGGAACAAACCTAAAAATGTGTAGACCCAAATAAAGAAAAGAAATTTTAACTATACTGAAAACATAAGGAAAAAACCCAAAGATGTGCCTTGATTTTGCATATGAAGGCTTAGCAGTGTGAAAACTGTCTGTTTTCCCTCAACAGACCCATAAATTTAATACAGTTTCAATTGCAATACAAGATTTTGTGAAAAACTTAACAAAATGATGCTGACACTTTCGAAAACTCCCTTTATTTTTATAAGCTCATTAATTTTCTCCATCCTCCTCCTTTGGGCTTTTAACAATTTGCAGAACTGACTCCCGCTTGTGATTCAATGACAGCAAACTTTACAGAGGTGTGATAATACCACTAACAGCTAGCTGACTGTGTAATGGACAATTCTAGGAGCTTGGTCCTGTTCTGAGTGGTATTTGTTCTGAGTGGTAAAATGTTCACGATCTCATTTCATCCTTATGACATCCTTATCAGGCTAGTGTCCTCATTTTACAGATGGCTAAACCAGGCACAGAGAGGTTAATTAACTTACACAAGGTTCCTTAAGTGATACAGATCCTGGGTTTTTAACTACAGTATCATTTTACCTTCCTCTGGTAAATAATAAAAAGGAAAAGTCCCTCCCATTCCCCAGGACCATTTCCCAGACACTTTGTTGTATATCTGGTTCATGTACATACACATAATCATTTAACATATTCTCATAAACTAGGGCATTTTAATACACAGTGTTTTTCACTTTATTTCTAAACTCCATAGAAAGGGTTTCTCCATGTCAGCACACAGAGAATCATTATATTCCTTTTAGCAGTCTCTCGGGATCTAGAGGTACCCTAATTTATTTAGCTAACTATCCTTTATCAATGGGCATTTAGGATGTGACCACAAATTGTTAATATGTTTCCTCCTTCCTCAAGTAGCTATTGTTCACCCTCATTATTTCCTTGTGGATTTTGTTTCAATCTTCTCTCATACTTCATTGAAGGCATGATGCTGGACATTCTCAGTTGTCTTATTAAGAACCTGGCAGTAAGTCTGCTAGACCCAGGAGTCCTTTCCTGTCAATAAACAACTCAGCAGCACCAGCTCACTTGTTGAGCTGCATTTGTTAAATAAATTATTTGAGAGTTGTCCTTTTTAAAAAAAATTGATTCTCAAACATGCGTCCACATATCTGTGCATTTTTTCCCCTTGAAATAGTTCCTCAGACCTCTTCTGTACTATCTGCAGTTTCTCTTTCAGTGTGCTGTTTGTTGGTTTTTATCTTCCAAGGTTATTGTAAATAATTAATCATCAATCGTGAACATTTATTGACTCTTCCTGATAAGCCAGGCCCCATGTTAAAAGGCTCATATGTGTCATCTCATTTTACTCCTCATTTTTCATCATCTGTAGTCCAGACTGGTGAATGTGATATAAGTATAAAAATTTCCCTTTTATCCAATTTGATACATAAAGAGAAACGGAGGCACAGAGAGTTAAGAAAGCTCCTTTTAAAAAGGGGGGAAAAAAAAAAGAAGAAGAAAATTGCCTAAGATGTGGGGCTGGGAGGGAAGCCATGTGTCTCACTTTTCAACCCAGTTTCTTCACCTTCTTCAATTGTATTGCCTCTCTTTTAAACCATCACCCTTCTCTCTGCTCTTTGAACACGAAAATCTTCACAGAAGATTATTTTGCTCTTACTTGGTCTCCTTTTTCTTCTCTCATTACCTTGACTTTGTCTCTGACTTTTCTTACTTGTTCATTTATTTGTTTTTTTGGCTCCAGTTTCTTCCTTTCCCCCTTTTTCTGTGCATTAGCCATTACCCACAGCTGGGAGCATTTATTTGTTTTTAAAAAAGACTTTGGCTTTCTTCCTTCCAGTGAGTTTTCTTTGTATCATTTTTTTTTTAAACGTGTCCTCCATTCTCTTATCCTTTCCAAAGCCAAAAGGGCTTTCATCAGCTTGATCATTCTTCTTACATATTTATTTCTTCTTGTTTGGAGATAATTTGATCATCTGTCATATACCTCTGTAAAATATCCCTCATTTTGATAAATTATTTTCAGTTATTTCCTTATCATTAATAAAGTAGCTTTATTCCTTTTATGGTTCTTAAGCTTCCTTGGCCCAATGCCTTTTGGGGGGACCTTTAGCATGTGTGCAAAATAAGTAACCTTTAAGTGTTCTTACTGAGGGATTCTGAATGTTTGGATCCGGGGGCTACTTCGATTTTCTTCCAACACCACCCCCTTTTCCAAAATCTCATTTGAAATTCCTGCTTGCTGTGCTCGCTTCGGCAGCACATAAACTGAAATTCCTGCTTGCTGCCGCCCCTCTTAGTATTATATGTAGGAAATGAGAGTCGAGGGCTCTCTCTCCTTCCCCCTTTCCATTTCATCCTTGTGACCACATATATTCCCACAAAAATCCTACCTTTTCAGCTTCCAGACTGTATGCTTAAAAAGAGGAAAAAAGAAATCGCCTTCCAGTTTCATTCGCCTTCTGCATTGACTGGAATGGTGGAGCCTTCAATCTAGGCCTTTCGTTTACAACACATTGTCATATTTATATTTACCTCTGCTTTCTCATCCTATCCTCTATGTTATTGGGAGGTGTGATACACTGGAAGAGACTTTGGAGCAAGACAGCGCTGGCTTTAAATCCAGGCCTGCCTTTTACTCTCCAATATGACCCTATATAAACTACTGACTGTTTTCCAACTTAATTTTTCATCCTACTCGTAAGAAAACTCACTCTGTGGTGGTTGTAAAGATGAGAGAGAATGAAGACTAAAAGCATAACACAATGCCTGGATATAGCAGAGGCTCTACAAATGATAGTTGCTGCTATTAGTGTTGTCATGAGTATTTATTACTAATGGCCTTTGGCATTTACATTCTCTTGCTTGGATTTGATTAGTTGGACTTTTCGATTTTTGATCCTTTAGGTGATTCTTTGCATTTCCTCTGTCCTTTTTTTGATTTCTTCTTTGATTAGTTACATCTTATTTTCCACCTGGCAGTTTTTTTTTTTTTTTAAGCTGCTTTATTGATGTAGCATTGACTTACAAAAATCTGTACATGCTGTGTTCTGGATTTTTCAATTTTTTTGTGGGAGGCTTGGATGGCCATGTATTTCCCCCTTAGGACCACCTTTGCTGTATCCCATAGGTTCGAAGTGTCTTCATTGTCATTGGTTTCCATGAATTGTTTCAGTTCTTCTTTGATCTCCTGGTTGATCCAAGCATTCTTAAGCAAAGTGGTCTTTAGCTTCCAGGTGTTTGAGTTCCTTCGGAACTTTTCCTTGTGATTGAGCTCCAGTTTCAAAGCATTGTGATCTGAGAATGTGCAGGGAATAATCTCAGTCTTTTGGTATCGGTTGAGTCCTGATTTGTGACCCAGTATGTGGTCTATTCTGGAGAAATTTCCATGTGCACTTGAGAAGAATGAGTATTCTGTTGTTTTAGGGTGGAATGTTCTGTATATATCTATGAGGTCCATCTGGTCCAATGTGTCATTCAATGCTCTTGTTTCTTTATTGATTTTCTGCTTCGATGATCTGTCTATTTCTGAGAGAGGTGCGTTAAGATCTCCAACGATTAGTGTATTCATATCAATATGACTCTTTATCTTGATTAACAGTTTTCTTATGTAATTGGCTGCTCCCATATTGGGGGCATAGGTATTTACAATTGTTAGATCATCTTGGTGGATAGTCCCTTTAAGAATGATGTAGTGTCCTTCTGGATCTCTAACTACAGTCTTTAGTTTAAAATCTAATTTGTCTGATATGAGAATCGCTACTCCAGCCTTTTTTTGAGGCCCATTGGCATGAAAGATGCTTCTCCATCCCTTCACTTTCAGTCTGGGTGTATTTTTAGGTTCAAAATGTATCTCTTGTAGACAACATATGGATGGGTCCTGTCGTTTTATCCAGTCTGCAACCCTGTGCCGTTTTATGGGCGCATTTAGGCCATTCACATTCAGAGTGATTATTGATAGATACGTTTTTATTGAAATCGTGTTACCTTTGAAGTCTTTCTTTCTGTAGATTGTCTCTATATTTCTGTTCAATGCTATTCTTGGGCTTTTTCCTCCTTTAAAGAAGCCCCCTTAATATTTCCTGCAGCATTTAAGCCTTGCCGGTCCTGGAAACTCTTTATCTCTCCATCCATTTTGAATGCCCTTCAACGGACAAATGGATAAGGAAGATGTGGTCCATATGCACTATGGAGTATTATGCCTCCATCAGAAAGGATGAATATCCAACTTTTGTAGCAACATGGATGGGACTGGAAGAGATTATGCTGAGTGAAATAAGTCAAGCAGAGAGAGTCAATTATCATATGATTTCACTTATTTGTGGAGCATAACAAAAAGCATGGAGGACATGGGGAGTTAGAGAGAAGGGGGTTGGGGTAGATTGGAAGGGGAGGTGAATCATGAGAGACTATGGACTCTGAAAAACAATCTGAGGGGTTTGAAGTGGCGGGGGGTGGTGGGAGGTCGGGGTACCAGGTGGTGGGTATTATGGAGGGTACGGATTGCATGGAGCTCTGGGTGTGGTGAAAAAATAATGATACTGTTATGCTGAAAATAAATAAATTTAAAAAAATATTTACATGTTTGAGATATACAACTTGGTGAATTTAGAGATAAGTTCACACTATGAAACCATCACCATAATCTGTGCCATAAACATCCATCACGTCCAAAAGTTTCTTTCTGCCCTTTTTATTATGCTTATTGTTGTTGTTATTTTGTGATAAGAATACATAACATAAGATCTACACTTGGCAAATGTTTAGCTTCTTTTTGTGGATATTTTATTTTCACTATACAGGGTGGCAGGAATGTACTTCCAATAAGATAATAATCAGACTAAAAGAAACCAAAATACCAACAATTGAGCAAATAATGAGACCATGCATGCCTGCTTTGGAAGGGAATCAAAATGTGCAGGGAAATGATCTGAAAAGAAAAGAAGGGAAACAGGTCAGTAGTGTGATTCCATGAGAATTATAAGAGAGTACTTAAACTATGTTGCTTCTTGTTTGGAAAAAGACCATGAATAAATGATGGCAGATGGTCAGCCTAAAAGATGTTTCTCCAAATGTGGACCTCTATGACAGAAAAAGTAAATGTTCTGGTCCTGACTTTATATCTACAAGTCAGAACTAAAGAGGTTCTGCTGTGGTAACAAACAGCACCCAAATTTTCATGGCTTAATAAAACAGAAGTTTATTTCTTGGTAATCCTAACACAGACACATGCTTTGCAACTCTCCAGAACAGCCTGCTTCCATTCAGTGATCCATTCACTGATCCAAGTTGCTTTAATCCTGGGGCCCCTCCATCTCAAATGAGGGCTCCGCACTGTGGCAGCATGGGAAGAGGAATAAGTGGAGAAAAACTAGAAAAAAAACTAGAGTTTCTTATTGCCTCTGTCTAAATGAGTGGCACGTGTCAGTTTCTGGTCATGGTTTATTGTCTAGAACCAGTCATGCAGCCCTGCCCAAATCCAGGGGAGTTAGTAAGGATAATGTTCCTTATGCCAGGAAAGAGGGGAGAATTAAATATGTGGGCAAACACCAGTAATGTCTTCAACCCCTACTGAACTGAATCTTAATATGTGTGTGAATTTGGGGGAAGGAAATCTGTGTTTAAACAAGCTCCCCCACAAAAGGAAACTCTTTATGCACTATTGGTGGAAACATGAACTGGTGCAGCCACTATAGAAAATAGTATGGAGGTTCCTCAAAATACTAAAAATAGAAATACCATATGATCCAGCAATCCCACTCTGGGCACAAATCCAAATGAAATCAAGATTTTGAAGAGATATTTGCATTTCAGTGTTCATTGCAGCATTATTTGTAATAGCCAAGATATGGAGACAGCCTAAGCATCTGTCAATGGATGAGTAGATAGAGATATGAGATACAAATATATCTCACCCCAGACCCAGCAGATGCTACGCCAGGACCGATGGGAAGGTTTTCCAATTTCCTGATGCGAAATGCAAGTTGGCATTCCTTTCCAAGAGGAATCCTCAGCAGATAAACTGGACTGTCCTCTACTGAAGAAACCACAAAAAGGGATGGTTGGAAGAAGTTTAAAAGAACCTTCTGTGCGGTCACATTCCAAAGGGCCATCACTGGTGCAACTTTTGTTGATAGAATGGTCAAGAGGAATCAGAAACCTGAAGTTAGGAAGGCTCAACGAGAACCAGCCATCAGGGCTGCCACGGAAGCAAAAAGGACTAAGTAAACATCTAAAAGGACAGCAATGGCTGCCACCAAGACTCCCATGAAGGCAACAATGAAGCAAGAGGTTGTGAAGACTGTGAAGGTTTCTGTACTCTGAGCTGGTGGAAAACGTTGCGTTTGTGGGTCACATTTTTAAATAATGTTTAATTTTAATTTTAAATAAACATTTTAAATAATTTTTAAATAATAAATAATTTTTAAATAATATCACCCCAAATCCATGGTGATACACACCACACACACACACACACAAATATACACACGGGATATTATTCAGCCATGAGAAGAAAATACTGACATTTGTGACAAGATGAATGAAACTTAAAGATATTATGCTAATTGAAATAAAGTCCAGAAAAATATATACTGTATCATCTCACTTACATGTAGAATCTAAAAAAAATCAAACTCATAGAAACAGAAAGTAGAATGGTGGTTACCAGGAGTTGGGGAGTAGGGGATGTAGGAAGATGTTGGTCAAAGAGCACAAATTCCAGTTATGAAATGAGTAAGTTCTGGGGATCTAAGTACAGCATGGTGATTATAGTTAGCAATACTGTATTATATACTTGAAAATTGCCAAGAGATTAAATCTTAACTGTTCTCAGCCAAAAAAAAAAAAAAAAAGAAAGAAAGAAAGAAAGAAATAGTAATTGTATGAAGTAATGGAGTTCTTAACCAGATTTATGGTGGTAATCATTTTGCAATATGTAAGTTTATCAAATCAACATACCTTAAAATACACAATGTTACTGGGTGCCTAGCTGGCTCAGGTGGTAAAGTGTGCAACTCCTAATCTCCGTCATGAGTTCAAGCCCTGTGTTGGGCGTGGAACCTACTTAAAAAAAAATGGAAGTATATAATCTTATGTCTTAATCATATCATAAAAAATTCAAGCAAGATCCCTAGGTGATACTAAATGTTGAAAACCAGTTGCCTAGAGGACAGAACATGAAAACTCCAGGGGCCTGAAGTTGGCAGTGCCCTTTTGAAAACTATCCAAGGCAGACATGACTGTATGTGACTTATGTATGGGGGAAATGTCCTGATGCGTGGGAACTACCAAGCACGCTACCACCTGGCAACATGGCTACATGAAGAGTCACAAGGCTGGAAGATCCACAGACCACATTAAGAGGCTCTAGTAACCTGATTTATTTTCACAGGTCAGTTTAAAACTCACAGCAAGAAGCCAGATTTCTTAGTCTCCTGCAGCTGCCATACCAATATACTACATATTGCAGTTTTTAAACCAGACATTTATTCTCTCACAGTTCTGGAAGCTTAAAGTCTGGAATCAAAATGTCGGCAGGTTCATATTCCTCTGAAGGCTCAAGGGGAGGACCATCCTAATGGTCCTGGCATTTCTTGGTGTTCCTTGGCTTGTAAATGCATCACTCCAATCTCTGTCTGCATCCACACAGGACATTTTCCCTCTGTGTGTGTTTCTCTGTGTGTCTTCCTGTAAGAACTACTCATTAGAGTTAGGGCCCAGCTTAATCCAGTATGACCATCTTTGCCTGATTCCATCTGCAAAGACCCTACTTTCAAAACAATGTTCACATTCATGCGTATGTGGGATGAGGAGTTCAACTTATCTTTTGTGGTGGCAGTGGGTCCCACAACACAAGGGGAAAGCAATGGGATAAATGAACTTACATAGATATGGTGGGAGAGTGGGAGAAAGATCACACCACCAAGTTCCTGAGTTATACAATGGTCACATGACTTTCCATCTCTATGTCACTTTAACCTTCTCTACTAATAATGTGGTTATAAGGACCAGACTTCAGGTTTGACTCAGATGGTCCAATAAGACAGAAGGTATAAGGGCTCAATGCAAGGGCTTATTTTATTGTAAAGACACAACTGTAGCTTATCAATTAGCCTACTGAGCAGCTATAGGCAGAAAACACAAGGGGCCAGGATGGGTGTCACCAGGGGATGGTCAGTTAGCCTTCATGAACAGAGTCTCATATATCTCAGGTTTTAGTGTATCATGAATATATACTTAAAATAATATCATGACTAAATGTTATTTGGTCTTTACATCCTTTTTCTCTTTTATCTTCCATCCTGTTTCTTCTTTTTATCTAGAAAATGTAAGTAAAGCATATCAAACACTTATTATGCTCACGTATGTGTTCTATGTCTAAATATGTCATCCAAGTTGCTAAATTACACACACACACACACACACGCATGAAATATCTTATGAGACACATGCATCCGATTTGTTTTCTTTTCTTCTATAGCAATATGGAATATTCTCAAGTAAAACATCAAACATACATTACAAGCATTTAAATAAGAGGAAACCTTTACTGGGTCCTTATTATATGACATCAGCGTAGTCTAGTTATTGAGTTGATCATCGTAATAGCTCTTTTAAGGACATAGTTATTAATGGAGTAAATTATGAATTGATTCACATGAATTGATTCATGTAGGTTTTGGTACCTACAGGTGGGGCTCTGTATATCAAAAACTTAAGACATGTGGAATTGATTTGAGACCAGGTGGAGGGGAGAAGGTGGCTGGGCCTCGAGGATGGTGCTGGCAGCAGCCTGTAGAGCCTGGAGGAAGCTGCCAGTGAGGGCAAAAAGGAAATTGAGGAAAATGTTATTGGAAGCTAGAAGAAAGGGATCCTTGTTATGCAGTGGTGGAAGCTTTGGTAGCACAGTCGCCTGAAGTAGTGTGGAAAATAAGAAATGTACCTAATGAATGCTTGAGCTAAGGAGACTTTCAGGAAGCATACTAGAAGTGCTGCCTGGTTTCTTCTCAAAGCCTGTGGTTAAAAAAAGAGAGTGAGAGAGGGAGAGAGGAGATAGGGAGCTAAAGAATGAACTATTAGGATAAAGAAACTAGGACTTGCGGGATTCTCTCCTAACTTTTCCAAATGGCCTGCAATTCTCATATGAACAAAGGGCCTCAGGCCAAAGATCAAATCCAGTGTGGGACTATCAAATCCTTTGTTGAGACTTCAGAAAGATCTAAAAGCAGTGCCTCGTAGAACATTTCAGGCAGACAAAAGGTCCTCTAAGGTTTTGAAAGGATGCCTCTTAGATGCTCCTCATTAAAAACAAAGGCTTCTAAGTATCGTTAAGGGTGGTTGTATCATGGCAGCCTCTCCAGGAGCCCAAGGAAAGGACTTATTGTTGCAGTTAGGGCTTTTGTTGAAGAGAACAACTCCAATCTGATTTATACAAAACCCACAATGTTTGTAAGAAAATTGCTTAGTGGAGTACCAGCTTGGCCTGAAGAGATAGAAACAGTGCAAAACCAAAAGAAGTTTGATGCTGTAATGGGGGTCTTGGGAGGGTGAGTGTATTTTGCATATGAGAAGAATGTCAATCATGTGTGAGCCGGAGGGCAGACTCTTGTAGTTTGAAAGCATCACCCTACAATTCTTTGACATGCTCCCCATTGAGAGGTGTGTATGGCCCTGTGTCCTCCCCTTTTTGAATCTGTGCCCTATGGCTGCTGGGCTAATAGAATATGGCTTGTGACCTTTTCTGGGCACAAGCCTTGGAAGATGGACAGCTTTTACTTTCTGTCCCCTGGGGATGGCTGGTCTTTGAATCCAGCCACCAAAGTTTAAGGAAGCCTCAGAGAGAAGCCTATGGAAAGGCCCACGTTGAGGAAGGGAACCCTGGGACCATAGTCCTAAATGAGCCCCAAACAACAGTCAGTAGCAACTTGCCATCTTGTAAATGGATCCTCCAGCCCCACATTGGGCCACCCCGATGAATACTGTGTGTTATATATCCGAGTTGTCCCTGCCAACTCCTGCCAAATGGCAGATTCTAAGGAAAAAAAAAGGAGAGAGAATGATTATTGAATGAAGTCATTGAATCTTGGAATAATACACAGGAATAGATAACTGGAACGTCCCATTTTACAGATGAGAAAATTGAGACAGATTAAATCAAGTGCTCATGGCCACATGGCTGGCAAGTGACAAACCCACGTGCTCTGTGGTCTGGGCTTTTAGGACTTCTCTTAGGTCAGTGCTGCCTTCGCCAAGTGATCTTCCAGTTGTTTGCTTTCCTCTGGAGACTGTGGGAAAGAGTGTACTTGTGCGTGTATACATCAGCTTTCTGGTTTATACATCTTTGTGAGCCTGGGCTTTGGACCTAGTCCCAGTGCTGACAAAATCCAGCTTTTCAAAGGGCTGAAGGCCAGACCCTGGAGCTGGGTGGATCAGCACATCAGCACATGCAAAGGCTTCAAGAGGCTGGCAGCCGGCACCCTCTCTGGCCTGCAGGCTGGCGTGGTCTTAAAAAGCAAAACAAAACTCCCTTCTGTAATATGTATTCATCCATCTCTGTTTTGTTTCCCGAGTTCTATAATTCCTGCTAGGTTTCTCTTTTCTTGCATTTATTAGAATGTTTTTCTCTCTGACCCTTCCACTCTCACTCCTAAATCCTAAATTCATGACCTTTATTTTTCTCATTTTCTTCCGGAAGCCTCTTCTCTGCCTTCTCCTCTTACAACCTCCGGAGCCGTCTCTAAATTCATCTTGGCAAATGTTACTGGCTTAGTTGTTCATTCATGTTAACTGGCCCAGCTGTGTAGCCCTCTTCTCATTTTGATGTGAATTGGACCATTTGCATAAATATGTTTTAGTTTTGCCATCACAAAGATGGTATAAAATTCTATTGTTAAAAGGATGTGAAACTGGAGACTTATTCTCTTAAAATACCTAAATAGATTTTTTTTTTTTGCACATTGCCCCATCTTTTGCATTTACCCATCAGTCATTTGACCTAATTATCCATATATCCATCCATCCATCCATCCGTCCATCCGTCCATCCCTTTCCATTCAGCCTTTGATGACTTTGGCTGTCTTTTTGTACCTTTTCCATCTCTAGTGGAAAAGTCCACTGTGGGCATTTAAATCTACTTCTCTTTCTACAAATTTTTCTCGTGTGTGTTCTCCACATACACATTCCAAATGTGTTTTTATTTTCCTGCAACTGTTAAAACATCACAATATCCTTCCACCTGAGCACAGATGGCTTCTTTTTATTGTCGTTGTTGAAGAACTGAAACATTGGCCTTGGCCTGCTAAACGGAATTGCCGCAAATTAATTTTTGTAGACCTAGTCTTTTTCTTTGAAATAGGCTTTAAATAATCTAGTTATATTGATGATCTGAAGCTCTTCTATTTCCTGGAATTTAAATGATTATAAATGACACTCCCTGCGTTCACCCGGATTCCATTAATAACTAGAGTTTCTGCCTCCCTGTCTGTCTCTGGGGAGCCACTCTCATCAACACTGAGTGAATCCACACCACGAATCTCCCCCGAAAGGCCTTCCTGCTTTCCTCCCTTCACTGACGTGGCTTAGGTTTTCTTCTCTTCAGCCGAAGCCCTAGTGGAAGGCGCGAGGGGAGCCTCCCTTGGTCCTTCTGGCTCCTCTTCCAGGGCTGCCTGCCCTTCTTTGTATCGTCACTTCTTCCTCCTGCCTCAGGTGTCTGCTTTATTCCATCTCTCCCCTTCAGAGTCCCCATGTGCTACAGACCAGGGATGCTTTCCAGATCCCTGCAGGAATGGGGAAAAATCAACAGTTAGCCCAACTACAAGGTCATAGTCCTTCCTACTGCTGTGTCTGAAATTCCTACTTCTCCACTCGAGTGTTCACATCTTCGGTTCAGAGCTTACTTAAGCTGTCACTCTCTGCCTCTGCTACCTGGGGGTGACTGCTGCTTTGAGTCTTACATTAGCATTGTCTGCTGTAAATTGTTTTCAACTTTCTACCCTTACCAAAACAGGAGCCATTTCTTGTGTCCTGACCTTCTCATCTATGTCACAATCCATACGATGAGGTTACCCAGTGTGCACATGTCCATTGCTGCTTCTTTCCAAATGCAGAGGCTTGTTTAGGGCTGTTAAAAACTAGTTGGGCTCTGTCAGGGCACCTGGCTCGCCCAGTCAGTAGAGTGTGCAACTCTTGTTCTCGGGGTTGTGAGTTCGAGCCCCACATGGGGTGTACAGATTACTTAAAAATGAAATCTTAAAAAAAGACACACCCACACACAAAAACAAACTATGAGGACTCTATTCACCTTGGCTTGAGATGAATGCAGTCAGCTTATTTATTATCAAGTACAACTAGTTTTTCTCACTTTCTGTCTTTCAGAGTCATTAAGGTATTTTTTTTAAAGATAGAAGATTTTTGAAATTACAAAACTAATTCCATGTCAAAAATATTTGAGTAGAAATTCCATCTGAATAAACATATTTTGATGCTGTACGACGGTTGGATTAAGGAGAGTGAATTACTTTCATGGATGTTCACTTGGAGAAGATATTTCACTTTTCCACTCATGGGAAACTTTTTAAAAAAGGAGATATAGAGAATATTTTTCTTTCCTATTTATTTCTAGTGAAAGCTATATGTATAGCTTTTTATTTATATAAATTTAATTTTATATTGACAGACACACTGGCAACTCACATGGGAAGGGTGTGCGAAATTCTTTCCCAAAAGGAAAGGATCTTTGCTATAAATGCTACACATCACCAGTTTGCCAGACAGCTGAGAAAGGCCTACAGAGAGGGATCTTCTGTGATCCTTGGAGACTGGGCATATGCTTACATGCAAAATTGGGAGGAGAGAGAGCTCATTTCCTGGAAACTGAGATGCAGCCTCTTTCTACTGTGTTGACAACAAAGCCGGAAACAATAGGCTGTTTTATTAACTTAATGTAGGCTGAGTTGCTTTTGCCTCTGGGCATTCCTGTGTCCAACTGGGGCTTTTGCCAAAAAAGCCAGAACTCCCTTAATCTCTTCTTTCCTCATTAAACTCACAGCTTTGGTTCACCACACATCTCGCAGATCTTAGCTCTGCTCTCTTCTCCTCAGTTTTGTCTCAGCACCAGATGGCTTTTGACAAAGTCAGTCCACAGCTCCAACCTAAACAGTTGAACATTACCGAAAGCCCAGCCTACTGAGGAAATAAGCCTTGTGTGTTCCTGTAGGCCATGTCGCCGTGAGTGGGAATAGGGTAGGGCGGTCCGCACAGGGTGGGTGGGGGAAACCTGTGAAAGGGGGGGGTGTGGGGCAGAGGGGGTGCAAACAGACAAGATGTAGCTGAGGCTGAGCAATATTTTCCAAGTCTCAGGAAAAAAAAAAAACCACTCTGATCACATTCATTCCTTTCTAAGGATAAGGAACTTTCACCTGGATTTAGAAGAAATGAGGATCCAAAGTCTGTTTTCAATTACCATGTTTTAGAGTACACAATGAGTGTTTTCCATATTGTTTCCATAGCTTACATTTGATGTTTAGGATACAAGCATATCATATGTGCGCCGACGTGGGAATGGGAATGTCGAAATCCTCTGGGCTGGGTGGGGGTGGTTGCTGTTTGCCGGCCCTGGGGTTCTGTGTTCCAGACCTCACCCAACTATGTGCGAGTCTTGGCTTGTAGCCTCCTTTCAGGCAAGCTTGGTGAATATCTAACATTAAGGAAGCGGGAGAGAGGAACAGATGGAAGGAGCCGGTTATCTCCGATCCCCACATCATTTCCTTTAACTCTGTAAGACCTAGAGAACCAGAAGCAAGTTGCAAACCTTCCCACTAAGACCCACAACAAATTGTGAATCCAGAGCCAATAGGATTCTAATGATGGCGAGAAACCAAGAAAGCCAGATGCATCTTTTTCTGGTCTTGTAATGAAGAGACAAATGATACATCCGTCCAGGGTATGATTTCACGAACCAGCAGAATACTTGGCCTTAAGTAAATAAGAGGTCACAAAAGCCAGAAGCAGAGAAACCAGCAGAGGAAAGCAATTTTATTTTTTATACCCACTGATGAACTTGAAGTTGAAAGGAGAACCTATAATTATTAGATTCAGTGGGGCGCCTGGGTGGCTCAGTCGGTTAAGCCTCTGCCTTCGGCTCAGGTCACGGTCTCAGGGTCCTGGGATCGAGCCCCGCATCGGGTTCTCTGCTCAGCGGGGAGCCTGCTTCCCTTCCTCTCTCTCCCTGCCTGCCTCTCTGCCTGCTTGTGATCTCCGTCTGTCAAATAAATAAATAAATAAACTTAAAAAAAATAATAACAATTACATTCAGTAAAGTTTTGATAATTAACTAGGCTACTTTCCTAACAGCTGAGGAAGGGTACTGAGTTAATATGCTGCCCTTTTAAAGGTAGGAAACTGATAAGCAAATGGTTTTCCCAAAGCTACCTTTACAAGCTCCAGCCGGGAACAAGGTACATTGAGCTCCAGCCATCTCCTTTCGCTGCTCAGAAAGCTTCAGGGGCTCACTTCTCTCCTGGACTCATGGGCCTGACCACATCTGGCTCTAACCCATTTCTCTACTTGGATGTCTCACTTTTAACTCTTTCTTTTCTCTCCAAGTTCTAGATCCCTAAGCCACATTGGTTTACTCACTCTTCTTCCGGGGTACTAGGCATTCTCCAGACACTGGATTCTGCTCATATTTTCCTTCTAAAATTGGAATGTCCCATCCTTATCTAAAACTTTACGTGGAAGTTCACCTTCCCTTGAGAAAGCCGATTAAACGCCGTGACTTGCACATAGCTTTCTAGAGTTGGCCCATTTAGTTTAAAATCTAGCAGAGTAAGTCAGAAAACAGGCTCTAGCTAGCCAGGCGCAGGGTCAAGTTCTTTTTTCCTTTACTGACTGGGTGACCCTGGCAAGTTACTTAACCTCTCTCTGAGCTTCTCAATCCCTCATCTGTAAAAAGGATAATAAACTTAGAATCAGCAAATAATATTAATAAAATTGAGATGAACTCAACACTATCATTTCACGAGTGCAAATTCCGGCAATAAAAAGATACATTCAAATCATCCATGAAGTTAGATATTTATCTTTTTAGTCTCTTCCAAAGAAAAATTTGAGGCCTCTAAGAATAATTTCTTTGCAGTTCCATTTAGTTCTGTTTGTTTGTACACTGATTTAACAACCATTTATTTAGCAGCTAATATATACCAGAAATAGGACTAGGCACCAGGTTTGTAGCAATAAATAACATTCAATTTGTTCTTTCATGAGGTTTCTAGTAGCACATACACTGAAGAAAGTGCCAGATACTTTTCCAAAGAAGTGCAGGGTATTTGAGAATAACAGAAGGGGCAGCTGGCCATCTTGGGTTTGGATTATAGAAATAACCTTAGCACTGGCCTTTCTGAACGCCATTCTAGTTATTATTATTATTATTATTAATTATTATTATTTTAGAGCTACACTGAAGCCAGGGTGATCCTTCTCCAGGTAAATTTACTTTATAGCACCTCTCTCTCCAAATCCCCCTATGCTTCTCTAATACTTTTGCAAAGCTGTCTTTGAACAAGACATGTCACAGTAGTTTCTTCTGCTTTCCCCAGACACGCCATTTTCCCTATGTTTCTGCTGGGAGACCTGACTGGCAGAGGAGAAAAACTGCCAGCTCTTGAGGGCTAGAGGCATAGCCAGCCCTAAGCATCACAGTCTAAATTCTACATTTCATTGAAATCCTTGAAAAGTTAGGTGAATATTATAGCCCACTCCACAATATTTGAGTTATTATAGTAGGAAAATAATACTGCACGTTGTCACACCTGTTGTTGAGTAAACTACGCTTCTTTTTTTTTTTTTTTTTTTACAAAGATCTTATTTGTTTTTGAGAGTGTGTGTGCACATGAGTCGGGACAGGGGTTCAGGAAGTGGGGCCGCAGACTCCCCGCTGAGCAGGGAGCCCTCACAGGCTTGATCTCAAGACCCGTAAGATCATGACCTGAGCCAAAACCAAGAGTCAGACACTTAACCAGCTGAGCCACCTGGGCGCCCCAAGGAAACCATGCTTCCAAGGCTGGAAGTTCTCCTTGGCATGTCCTCCTAAGACTCTGGGAGGAGAGAAAGGGGGACTTCACAGGATCCAGTTAGAACTGGGGAGCATGAAATATGAGGAACTTCACAAATGGGTCTCCGCTGATGTTTCCCGGGTCTTCTCCCCTTCTCCCTGTATCAGCCCAAGTGGCAGCCCGCCTGACCCAGCTGTATTCTCCCCTGCATTGCGCCTCTCCGCGCGCGTTCACAAGTATTACCGAGCGGCATGGAATGCCATTCCTCTCCTTTTCTGCGTGACAAATTCTGATTTATCCTAAAAACAAAACTCCTGGAAGAGAGAGTACGCTTTCTCCGGCATCCTCAGGCCGAGTTAAAAACTCCTTCCTGATCCTGTTGCCTCTTCTTCATGTCTGCGGTGCTGCACTTAGCACGCAGCCCTCATGATTTGTTTACATAGTCACCTTCGCTATTGTAAAGGAAGCCTTTGGAATCTAGGGAGTTTTTTCTTCATGTCTCTGGTTTCCAGGCAGCCCTTGAGTATGCAGGAGCCGTGGTAGCTGGCATCTGCTGAGCCCTTAGGTTATCAGACATTGTTTTATGTAAATTCTAAGTAAGGGAATTAAATAAAAATATAATTTCATCTTCAAGGAGGTGTTCTAATGCATTATCTCTATTTTATACTTGAAAAAATGGAGGCGCGCACACACACACTCACACACACACACACACACGCACACACACACACTCAAGGTGGCTTGGGATTAGAACCCAGGTAGTCTGACTTCAGGGGTGGTGCTCTTAATACCCCTATTGCATGTGATGATTATTTGAGGAATGAATGAAGGAATGAGAATAAAGCGTATAATTAGTAAACTACTTTAGAATTATTAGATAATTCTTTTTCATCTAAAAATGGAGTTTGAAGTTCAGTTCTTAAATAAGGTACCCTGCTTATGGACTCTTCTCGTCTGTTACCAGCACTTTGCACACTAGCAGGGGAATCTGCTCCATCCTGCTGACAAAGAAAGACTTTAATAGGAAAATGAGGGTGAGCTGCTTTGGCCCTGCCAGGCTCTGGGGGCACCAGTCTGAGTTAGTGGCCACTAGTTCAGGGGACCTCTCAGGAGCTAAGAAAGGCATACCCTCCCAATAACCCCTGAAGGAATCTGCTTACCTCTATCATTCTCCCATGAACCTGGGAGGCCCCTGATTTGAACCTGGCTCACAGGACCTCTGAAATCTGAACTGTACCTTTCTTTGACTATAAGTCACCTTGACCCACAAAAGTCCACACTCCAGAGATGAATGATCACAGACAAGTCAGTCCTGCTTGGGGTTCTTTTTCATGACTGTAAGGGGGGTTGGGCAGCCCTTCTGGGAAAAGTGTACTGGGCCAGTGTCTGCAGGGACCCACCCCTACTCCCTTTGAAAAAAACAGCTGAATATTATGGCAATTTAGTAATTACAAGAGTTCATTTTTGCTATCTGTAGTTGTGGTTACTAATGTAACAGAGCAAAGCAATGATGCAGCCTTCAGAAAAGCATTTATATCTGACTCTGGGATATATAAGATTTTAAGAAAAGGATAGTCTGAAGGGCTCTATCAACAGCGGTTGATAGATGGTAAACTGAATTTTTTGGAAAGCATTTTGAAAATATATATCAAAGTCCTCCTTAAAAACATACATATCCTTGGATCTGGCAAGTCTACTTCTATGACTATGAATTTATGTTAATCAAATAATAGGTAGGTGGAGATTTATATTCAAGGATGATCAGTAGAATATTCATATAAGCAACTCAAGGTTCAACAACAGAGAATTTGGTTAAATAAATTATGGTTTAATCATATGAGACAAACCATACAACTATTGAAATAACAACAAAGTTTAATATTATTGCCATTTAAAGGTGTTCACCTTTTATTAGATTTATAAAAACAATAGGTGTAGCATCATCCATTTTTCTTAAAAAAAAAAAAAGAAAAATAGAAAACGTCTGGAAGGATATCCAATAAATGTTATCTCTGTGGAATGGGATTATAAATGTTTTAAATTTTCTTTTAGTTTATTTGTATTTTCTAATTTTCTATAATATAATTTTTTGTTATCTGAAATTTCAAAACTAAAAAAATAAAAAACAAAGTAGATAGACATCACTAGGCTCTGTCCTGTGCACTCTGTGATTAATTGCTTTGGCACTGCTCATTCTGCTCTCGTGTGGATTTGTTAGAGTGTCTGTCATTAGGAGGGAGAGGAGCTCGGCGGCCCTGGGCTGGAAGGCCTTCATGGGACCATGAACAGACACTTGTTCTGCTCTCTAGGATATGAAATGAGGCGTTGCAAGACTGTAGAAATTATTCAAAGCTTTGCTTGTAGTGGGTTGGAACCTTGCCATATACTACTGCATGAAGCAGTTTTATTTTTTTGAATGTTATAATTCTATTTAATCTTGAAAAAAAATCATTATTCTTCTAAAACAGCCCAGGGCTGGCCCGTATGGGTTTGAAAACTCAGACAACATATATTTTGGTCCTTCAGTATCATCAGTTACAAAAGGAATTCTAAAATGTGCATTGTGAGACCAGTAGAGGAAAATAAGCCCAGGATGTGGCAATCAGGAAGAGAGACAAGATCTCAGGATCTCAAGCAAAAGAAGTCTGTAAGATAGTGGTGTTCCAGAGACTCCTGAAATGGCCAAGGGCCAACAGTGCAGCAGGTCTTTAAAAAGCGAAAGCTTTCTCAATCTGGAATCAAAAAGTTTTTTCCACTCTGTACATATCAAATCACAAGTAATAAATCACATGTAAGAAGCTCCCTCCCTAGCTGAGAGTTATTAATGCCAAAGTATTTATTTTTTTTGCTGCTTACTCTCTCTTCTGCCTATCAAGTTTTCAAAGTAGCCAAGAGTTTCCTTTGCAACTGGACAAAAGCAAATCATGTTTTTGTTTTGGTGGGGGGCACAGTACTAACAAGAGATATTAGTTGAAAAATCCCAGAGAAATTACTTAGATCTATTATGTCATGTTTGAGTAGGGAGAGAATAGACATGGCCCTCTGGAAATGGAAGACAGAGAGCTATCAATGAGCATTCGAGGACCGTATAATTTTGAAAATGGACTTCCTTTTCATTCTTCTTAGGCCTACCACAGCACGAGTCATGAATGGAAACTGCTTGTTGATGAATGAGAGTGTTCCCTGAAGAACATTTGGTTTCCAGCTCCCATGAAACTTTTAAAAGCAATGCATTTATTATTTAAGCAGGATGATGAATGCAGGTTCTCTGCTCTTGCAACAGGTCTAAAAACATCACGATAGTGAGGTGCTCTAGAAATCATCAGGGGCAGTCACCCAAGATAAACCAATCCTTTGGGTTTCCTTCAGGAAATAGAACTAAATGATTTGGCTTCATGACTCTGTTTCTACCTGAGAAGTATTTGTGTGTTCAGACAAATAAAGAAATGTAGTTTATGGGTGTCTCCACAGAAAGCTAGCCACCAGAGTGCACAGGAACCCTTGTTTGTGCTTTTAGTGAAGGTTTAGGGACTGGAAAGACTCCAACTGGGTTTCTGACAGGGGGGTAGCATGTAGGAAAAACAGCCCTATGGTCCGCATTTCAGCCTCAGCCCGAAGCCTGATTGCCATGGTGTGAGGGGACGGCTGTGGCCCTCTTCCTTCCATAAGCCCAGTTGTAGAATATCTCTGCCCCGTGCATTTTGTACCCCATAGGGAGGTATCATACCCCCCACACATACTTTGCGTAGCAGCGCCTGGAAGAAAGAACATTTAAAATGTCCCTGAGGCATATCATAGTTCACGAGTTAAATGTTCACCAGTTCAATTAAATTAAAGAACTTAAGTTTTAGCCAAGGACCCAAGTTAGGGACGTGTAGTCAAGCAGCATTTCACTATAGTGGAAAGTGCTTGGTTTGTATAAGAAATCACCCTCACAGATCTTACTGGCTGTCACTTAAAAGGGATAGTGTGAATGATCTTCTCTTAGCCTGACCAGCTTCCTTGTCATCTCAGCAATTGGATAAGGGATGAACGCAGGGACCAGTTGCCACAGCAACAGAATCTTCGAGTAAAGGTGATGAGAGAAATAATTTCTCTCTGAATGCTAATAGGTTGTCACTTTCATTTTGAACCGGCTGTTTCCCACTGTTTTCCTGATTGCCCATAAAGCCAAAGAGATTATTTACAGATTAAGGGCTGCTACTTGATCTGATCCTCTATGTCCTTAAATTTATGCTGTATCATCAGGCAAAGAAGAAAAGAAATTTTTTCAGCAAATGCTGCAGGTTATGTTTTCAGAAATTTAAGGTCTGTGACTTTTACTCCAGAGAAGTAAGCTTTTTCCATAGTAACTAGAAAGTCATGCTTCGAGCAGAAACCATCTAGTGTTGAAAGCCAGCCAGCCATTGTCTGTAAATTACTTGCCCTGCAGAGCCAGGCTTTGGTCGCAGGTGCTGAGCCTGGGGTGGGCTGTGAGAGGTGGCTCTCTTCACTGAAAGGCAGTGGTGAGGTTGTGAAAGAGATCATTCGAAGAAAATATCTACATGTGACACTATATGCTTAAATCCTAGAAGTCACTTGGAACAAAGGATTTCAGTTTTTCTCATCATTTTCTCCAACCCACAAAGTTAAAGACCCCATTCACTAACACAAGTAAAAGATTATACAAGTTTCTCCCACTTTATTACTTGTTGAGTAAATTATGATTGGGTGATGGGATAAGGAGTTAATTTCAATGTGGGTCATTCTTTCATTTCTTATAGAATAAAAATTCTTATTGGAAAAGCGTGGGGTGAATTATTCATGAGTCGATTTCTCTAGATTAACTGGGGTTGAGCCACAGGTCTGTCATATAACTCATTAAGTCTCAGTTTCCATAAAAATACGGACAACAACTCATATTAAAGAGTGTTGATGAAATTAAATGAGATAATGCATGGGAATTGCTTAGCACAGTGCCTGGCATATTTGGCTGCAAGAAAAGTTACATGTTCTTTTCTACTATTTAATTGAAATGTAATTAACAGAGAGTGTTATATTGATTTTAGGTGTACAAGATAATAATCCAATAATTCTGTGCATTTTTCAGCACTTATCAAGATAAGTGTACTTTTAATCCTTTCTATTTCACCCACCCACCTCTGGCGAGGACAAATTTTTTTCCTATATTTAAAATTCTGGCTTGTTTCTTTGTCTCTTTTTTTCTTTGTTCATTTGCTTTGGTTCTTAAATTCCACATACCAGTGTGATCAGATAGTAGTTGTTGTCTTTCTCTGACTTATTTCACTTTTATACCCTTTAGGTCCATCCATGTTGTTGCAAATGGAAAGCTTTCACAATTTTTTATTGTGCATATATACCACATCTTCTTTATCCACTCATCTATGGTGGACGGGTTGCTTCCTTGTCTTGGCTATTGTAAATAATGCTGCAGCAAACATAGAGGGCTTATATCTTTTCAAATCAATGTCTTCGGGCACCTGGGTGGCTCAGTGGGTCAAAGCCTCTGCCTTCAGCTCAGGTCATGATCTCAGGGTCCTGGGATCGGGCCCCAAGTCGGGCTCTCTGCTCAGTGGGGAGCCTGCTTCCCTTCTTCTCTCTCTGCCTGCCTCTCTGCCTACTTGTGATCTCTGTCTGTCAAATAAATAAATAAAATCTCAAATCAATGTCTTCGTTTTCTCTGGGTAAATACCCATAGTGGAATTCCTGGGCCATATGGTATTTCTAGTTGTAATTTTGAAGGAACCTCCATACTGTTTACCACAGTGGCCACACCAATTTGCATTCCCATTAAGAAGAGTTCCTTTCGCTCCACATCCTCACCAACACTTGTTATTTCTTGTGTTTTTGACATTAGCCATTCTGAGAGATGTGCGGTGATATCTTATTGTGGTTTTGATTTGCATTTCTCTGATGATGAATGATGTTGAGCACCTTTTCATGTGTCTGTTGGCCATCTGTATGTCTTCCTTTGAAAAATGTCTACTTAAGTTCTCTAACCATTTTTAATCAGATTATTTTGGTGTTGAGTTGTATAAGTTCTTTATATACTTCTATTTTCTTTTCTTTTTGTTTTTGAGATTTTACTTATTTATTTGAGAGAGAGAAAGAGCATGAGCAGGGGGAGAGGCAGAGGGAGAAGTAGACTTCCTGCTGAGCTGGGAGCCTCATTCAGGCTGTGATCCCAGGACCCCTGGATCATGACCTGAGCCGAAGGCAAATGCCTAATTGACTGAGCCACCCAGGCACCCCTATATTTCTATTTTCTTGGCATAAAATATCTCTGATGCCCTTGAGTTTGGGATAAAAATACTGTCTAAAATACAGAATTATGAAGAAGTTTAACAGTATCTACCCCAAATAACAGGGTCCATAAGACTGAAGCAATGCCTAACTAGCTTCTTTCTTCTGCTCTGAGAATGGCTTGCAAGCAACAGTGCAGTTTGGATTGATGCAAATATGTTTTTAAAGTAAAATTTGTTCTTGAATACTAAGTAAGCATCTGCTGAAAAGGGGAGAATTTTTAGTGACATGGAGAAGTCTTTGATATACTGTTAAGTGGTTATAAGACAGTAAGTACAGCATGGTGGAGAAAAGAATATATGAGAATAAAATACACACACACACACACACACACATACACACACACACACACACACACATGCCCTTACAAACACACACACTGGAGGAATCTTAGAAATATTATCTATTAGTATTAGTAGATATCTCTGGATCTTGGGATCAAAGTGATTTTATTTTTAATTTTCATCTTTTCCTTATTATTCTCTAATGAATATATACTATTTTTTACAGTTAAAAAAATGGCCACTTTAAAAATGAAACTGGGAGGTGGGGGTGCCTGGGTGGCTCAGTTGTTAAGCATCTGCCTTCTCACGCTGGGGTGGTTATCCTGGGGTCCTGGGATTGAGCCCCGCAGCATCGGGCTCCCTGCTTGGCAGGAAGCCTGCTTCTCCCTCTCCCACTCCCCCTCCTTGTGTTCCCTCTCTCACTGTCTGTCTCTCTGTCAAATAAATAAATAATAACTTTAAAAGAAAAAAATGAAACTGGAATTGACCCTAAAATGTGAGTTACCCAGAATCTTCCCGTCTTTTCCTTTCTGAAACCACACCCGTGGCTGGAGAGCAGTAGCAGAAGCTCCTTTATGGGCTTGCCTACTGGTCTGGGGCCTCATTAAAGTTTCCTCTGGTTTTCAGAAAACCGTGAAGTCGGCTTCTCCTGCTCATGGTCTCAGAGCCCAGGAAGACTGAGTCACAGGTTTCACCTTGTCATCTTGAAGTCTTTCTCGAATGTATCCTCTTTGGATAGGGCATCCTGTCCCTTTGTGCTGATCTCTGTACCATGTCACTTGAGCCCAGCCCCTCCCGACTGCTCACTGCAGCTCTGCGGGCAGGGAACGCTCACCCCGGAGTCTGCAGGCAGGTGGAATGGAGCTGCGCGGGCGGCTGTGAAGGAGTCTCCTTTCTTCCGCTCCAGGGGCTGGGCAGTAGAGACTGGAAAAGCCCCCTTAGAGGGAAGTGATGCCTTTGGACTCAGAGGAACACTTGGACATGACAAGAGGTTACCTTTCCAAAGCGGCACTTTGAGCTCCCCGTGTTGAAATCCAATTACTTTCTAGTAGTGACCTCGATCTCGTTCCCGTGGAACACTGTGAAAGGGCCGCCTGCGGCACCTAGGGAACATCTGTGCTGCCTTTGTGAACGTGAGTCAGCCCAGAGTTCGTCGTGAACTCAGAAGTCCGCTAATGAGACAAGGCGGTTGGTGTGACTGTTAAGAAAATAACCCGATCCATTGGTTCCAGGTCGCAAATGTTTTCCCATGACTGCCAATTACGGCAGCTTTTCTATCTCACATTGAGAAAACACAATCTCAGGAAAGGAAGGAATTTAATGTGCTGACACGGGTGGATGACTACTGTGGAAACATTTTAAAAATTAGGAAAAAAAAAAAAACCCTATTCAAATAGAAATTTTTGTTTCCATAGTAGACATTTCAGAGGGCCATGTAGGAAGCAGTTTTCTTCTTAGATTAGAAAATGCATTACCCTAGGATCTGGGGCATGCCCTATGTGTTATCGACAGTAACAAATTAACTGAAAAGTAGCTCTTGCCCAAGAGACCTGCAGCTGACTCTTTGGCGAAATGTGACTTTCTGGCTGCTTTGGGAGCACCTTAAAATGATGGAATGTGGAAATGTCTACCCCTGAGAACACTGTTAGGACCCCACTGAAAACTGTTGCACTGGGTGGGGGCAGAATGTTGCTAGGAGGCCTGGAGGTGAGAGAACAGAGGGATTGATTTAGGAAGGAGCTGGCGGGAGGGATGGAGAGGAGGCATGGAGGTGAGCGGTGACAGCAGAGTGAATGAGGCACAAACAATGTTTCAGCAGCAAACTGGTTGTAGGATTGGATCATTGAGAGGTTTAGGGCTGGGTGGAAGGTATTAATCCCAGAAAAGGGAAGCCTGGAGAAAGAGCTGGTTTGGGTGGGCGGTAAGGAGAGGAGAGTTTCACATCTGACAACTAATTTGGGATCCTAGTGAGATAACCAGTCAGAGATCTCTAGCAGGCAAACTGAGAAAGTATGTTTGGAACCCGTCAGAGATGCTGGCTAGAAGGAGATATGGTCATCACCCATACGACAGTTGAACAATTGGGGGATATGAAAATGTCATGCAAAGGGTTTAGAAAATTTAAAGAAGATGAAAGAGAAAACTTTTGGAGCAGGACATGGAAGGAGAATTGGCAAAGACCCCCTATCTCTTGGCTACTGATATTTTTGTCACTAGTCTCCTAGGTTTAAAACTTTAAATCCGTTTTTAACTCTTCCTGATCTCTATATTTCCATATTTAACTGGTCACCAAGTCCCATTGATTGAGGTGACGGAGTCACCATGAGGTGACTCATATTATTTTTCCCTCTCTATATAAACAGAGCAACTACTGCAGTTCTCGCTAAGACAGACCACGACAGAAATCAAGAAGGAACCCAGGTGTAGGAACCCTAGAACATTGCACCAGCCGAGATCTATTTCCTGTATTCCTTTAATCTTTTCCACCTTTCAATAGCATTTCTAGATTTGTCTGTCTAAAACAGAGCTGTTATGGTGTCACTGTCTCAATATCTTTCTGTGATTTTTCTTGGCCTACAAGGTAAAATTCATATTGTAGGCATCCTCTTCAAGATCCTGTGTAATTTGGTCCCAATTCACCTTCCCAGTGGTATAATTTTACCACTCTCACATTAGTATCTGCCACCCCACACCAAGCTATTTACCATCCCCAAACAGACCATGATCTAATCCTTTGCTTGTGCTGTACGATCTGCTCCTGAGGAGATGCCATCTCCCTTGCAACTGACTACATGTGACATACTCCTTGTCTTTGAGACTCAGTGGTCCCTCCTTCAGGCAGCTTCGTTTGGCCCTCATTCCTGTCCTTTGCTAGAGGTATTATTTTCCTCTGCTGTGTTCCCATTTTATTCATTAAAGGTGGGCATAATGTACCAAATCTATAGTAGTCACCTTTCCAAGCCCGAGAAACTCAAGGGAAGGAATTGTCTTTGATGTCCTCAGTGTCTCACAAATTGCCTGATTCATAATTGAGGTTCAAGAAGTGTTTTGTGAATTAAATGAAAACATAGAATGACCTTTTAGAGGTATAAGAGGACAACCATGTTCACATCAGCATAACCAAGGGAATAGTGCTGAAAAAGAGAATCTGCTTGGCTGTGGGATCAAATGACTTCCAAGGTGGGAAGTTTCTTGAGTGATGGTGACCTCCACTATCTTGCCACCCACTCACCCCTTAACGTCCTGCAGCCAGGGTTCTGTTTCCACATCCTGCTGTAGCTGCTCTCTGGAAGCGTATCACTACTGATAGGCTATCTGCCAAATCCGACAGACTCACCTTCTCCTTTCCCCATGTCTTCAGCAATGGCAATTTGGTAAGGTTAAGCATAGTGGAGTGATAATAAATACTCCTGGAACTGGGGAGGTTGTTCAATGGTTCGATGTTATAAAGGTCACCTTTCTGGATGCTGATGATAGGTACCAAGTAGCAAGGGTTTGAGTTGGGGATGGACCTAACTGTCAGTGGTAAAGTCATGGAGGGAAGTGGGAAAGGGCACGAGAAGTAAGCATGTGAGGGCGTGAGGATTGGTGGTGAAGGTGAGGAGAGAGGCTGTCCAGTAGGGACAGAAGAAGGATCGTTTGAACAGGAGCTATGGCGGAGCACGGGGCATGCAGAGTATGCTCACCCAAGGAAGTGGCTTGATTGAGGGGAGTCAGGTTTCAACTGTGGGGAGAGCTGGAGGGAAACATGGGTTACCATCATGCTAGAACAGGCATCTCACAGGGCAACATTAAAGGCTGGTGGGGAAAAGGACAGGGAAGGAAAGGACTTGGAGTAGAGCTGGATGAGACAAAGCTGTTGGAGGACAACCAGGAGGCAGGGTTTGCTCCTAAAGCAGCAAGGAGAGTTCAGTGGGTTTAGATTTTTATGTTTTTGTTTAAAGGAATGATGATTATGTGACTTTCTTTGACTGTCGTTTCATAAAAGCTTAGACATTTGAGCCTAATCTCAGAATATAGGAAAGTTCTTTAAATTGTATATAATTTTCACATACAATTGTATTTTTAAAGATTATATATATTTATCAGGAAGTCACTATATTATCATGATTTTTTTTCAGTTTGATATATAATAGTAAAGATCTTGTCTATTCACTGCCACACTAGCAGTCTAACCTTGGGACAGTTATTTAGTCGTTCTGTGACTTGGTTTCCTCTTCTATAAAATGGGGATAATAATAGTAGCCATCGCACAGTCTTACTGTAAGGATTACATGTGTTAATCTTATGTAGAGTAGTTAGAACAGTACTTGGCACATGGTGGGCAATCGGTAAATCTTAGCTATTATAACTACTTTCATCAACCAGTACTTGGGGATAAAAAGGTCAAAATAATTGGGATAAAGGAAGCAGTGGTGGAATAGTAGATTGAAAACGGGGATTAGTGATAAAGAAAGGAAATTTTGAGAGGCAGAATTTTGGTGCTGGAGGACGTGATAGGATGAACCATCTGAAGGCTCCCAGTGGAATGTTGCAAATTTGCCTTCCTAAAGGATTGGCTCATCTTGATGGGCTCTTGAACTATTAATTAATTAAATGCAAGATCCAGCTTCCCTCTTTTCTCTACCACAGGGACTCTCTGTCCTCTGTAGGTCTTGTGCTGTTTCCTCCTTTAAGATACCTACTGTATCCTATCTCACATTGGTTTCTGAGTGAACATCTCATCTTTCCAGATAAGAACTTCTATGAGAACATGGACTTCCTCATTGTACACACTTTGCACCTAACACAGGGCTTTACATGTTGGTCATTATTTATCGACTAAATGAATAAAATACCACCTGAGACCAGTACATCTCTCAGTCCTTCCAGTGTTTGTACTTCTTCACTGAGATTCCAACACCTTGTAAGAGACTTAAAATAAGTGGCTTATTTAACTTTGTCTCGCAGAAAAAGTTTAATGTTACCCACTTTATCTGACATTAAAAGGCAATGCTAGATTTCTCAATAAATGTTACCGTCTTTTAAATGCTAAGACTTAGTTTAGCAAGTATAAACAATGTATAACAATGTATAAACAATGTATAAACAATGTAAGATAATATTTTATGTAATCTTTTCTAAGTGCACATGTGTCCTTGACAAAGAGACTTTGTCATGCTGTGTTGCTAACTCAAGACCATTATTGTCAACATCAGTGATTTCCTTTCAAGTCTATTGAGCTATGTGAAATTGGTCCTTTGCTACATTTGATTTCTTCTGTCTGATTTTCATGGGGAAGCATTGAAAACTAAGGTTGCTGAGTTCAGAAGATGCCATTGTTAGTGTTTGCTCTAATACACATGCCTTCGCTAGCAACATTTCATCCTTCCAGTGTGCTACCTCTAATTGCAAGTGAGGCTAAGAAATGTAGCCTTTATTCTGATGTCTATATGTTCCAATAAATATTAAGGGTCTTATTCATTTATTCACTCAGCAAATTTTTATTTAGGATCTACTATATGCTGGACACTATTTTAGGTGCTTGCGATATACTAGAATCAAAGAGTTCAGCAACAGAGATAGAAATCTGGAGCTGTTGGCATCGTGTTTCAAGCCATGAGACTAGACGTGGGATCTCCAAGGGGTGAGGGTAGATGAAGTGGAGGGAACCAAGATGAGAGCTCTGGGGTGCCCCTTTATTAAGAAGCAAGGAAGAAATGGAAGAACCTGCCAAGGATATTGAGAAGGGGTGACTAGTGAGGAGAACTAAGAGGGGAGGACGGACACTAGTGGACAACTGGTAGGTTTTGCCACAGGTGAGAAACTAAGCTATCTGTACACTTGTTAGAAGTGAGTGAAGGGGCGCCTGGGTGGCTCAGTGGATTAAGCCTCTGCCCTGGGCTCAGGTCATGATCTCAGGGTCCTGGGATCGAGTCCCGCATGGGCTCTCTGCTGGATGGGGAGCCTGCTTCCTCCTCTCTCTCTGCCTGCCTCTCTGCCTACTTGTAATCTCTCTCTCTGTCAAATAAATAAATAAAATCTTAAAAAAAAAAAAAGGGTGAGTGAAAAAGTTCAGTAGAACCCAAGAGGTTTCCCTATGGCTAAATTTGTAGGAAAAGTATGTGAGGCAACACAACAGTACTAAAAATAATAACACTAAAATTAACAATAAGACCACTGAGCATTTTTACTATGTGCTTTATATTTGTACTTCTGCCATCAGACAAGAGACCTGAAGCACAGAGAAGTGATGTAGCCTGCCCAAGGCGCAGGTGCTATGGGTCACACATCTTATGTGGCTGCTCAGAGGGGCTGCCTGTCTAGGCTGGAGCCCCTCAATTATATTCTAACAAGGGACACTACTGGGTGGGATTCTGAATTAAATGATGTGCTTCGATGCAATGGGTTTTTTTTTTCCCATTTTTTTTCTTTTGCCTATTAACTCAGTTGATAGACCCACATGCTGAGTGATTAGTTTTTATGTTCAAGTGACTCTGTAGGAGATTTTTTTTAATACTTGCCAGACAATTACTTTGAAAATTCCCCCTAAGTTAGTCCCCAATTAGGACATATTCAACTTATCTCTATCATGATATCTTTTTAGATTGATCTTGGTGCCTTTGAAATAGCTGATAAATGTTCTTTCATCTGGGGGAAGTTACTAATATTCACCCTAAACTTTCCTTCTTCTCTGCGGTCCCTCCCAGCTCTCCCACAGGCATTGTCTAAGAAATATCACTTAAGTGTGCTTATCATTTCTATGATTACCTCTGACTTCAAAGATAACAAGTTCCTGGGAAGTGGAATCTGGGAGTTTTGAAGTGCCTAAGACATTTCTCATACTTCTTTTACTTGGCTATTTCAGTTTACATCCCAGTATTTGAAGCTTTAGGGGTTTGGTGGGGAGCAAAATGTGGGGCACCGTGGAAAAGATTTGGGGAGTGAAAGAGACAGAGATTCATTTGAAATGCCATGATGATAGAGTAGAGGTTGCCTTTTAAAGTTCTGCAGAAATGGGCTTCTCGTGTGCCTTGATATACGTGCCATACTGATTAAAGGTCTTAAGGAAAAATTTGGCCTGTGCTGTATTAACAAAGGCAAACTCTACTCACGTCTACCAACAGCTGAATGGCAGATTCTTGTGGTAACATTTCTGAATTATAAACGATGCCATAAGAACACTTGTAATTTGCGATGTCATCCACTAAAATAAGAGACAATTATTGAAAATTGTATTTGCTAATATTTTGAGAAACTGGAATCTAGTGTTGCTAAATCAAATTCCTATGGATTCCTCAGGGCACTGAGCACATTATAAGATTTCACTGTGCTCTGAGCATGTCCTCATTAAGACTGCCGGCTTCTGCATGTTCATGGCACCCCTGGGAAGTTTATTAACTTAATGCTGCCAGTAAAAAGTCGTGTTTTCCTAGCCTTCCTGGTACACTGGCATCCCAGATAGGTCTGCAGCCAGTGTATGTGTTAAGTTAGGTTACGGCTGTATGTCTTTGGCACATTCATGCCAAAGGAAGGCAATTAGAAGTCAATGTGCAATATAGCTCCCGAAAAGTGTAAATATCTAAATAACCTTGCCACAACGAGGAATGCTACAACAGATCAAGGATGAAGGTACCGAAGGATAGGACAGTCAACAGCATTAATGTTTTAGGCTGATGCTCCTACAGTTTGTGTTTTCATCAGTCCCATCACTATTATTTACCATCATACTTTCAGTAGCAAGTGGTAAAGAGCTCCCACTGGGAGCCAAGCACTGGGCACAAATGCTGTACTTAAATTATTTGATTTTATCCAATTCTTTCTCTGGTTGATAAACTTTTAGATTATTTCCAGTTTTCCAGTTTGGAGTTATTATGAAAAATGTTTCTATGAAAATCTGCATACAGTCTTCAAAATACACATAAAAACATATATTTGCCTTTCTTGAGTAAACGTCTTTTAGTGGAATTCTTGCATCATAGACTAAATGCATGTTCAATTTTATGAAAAAGAGCCAAATCATTTTCAAAGGTGGTTTTATCATTTTACATATCCATCAGCTATTTATGAGAGTTCTGTTTGCTCGAACTTCTACACTGGTGTTGTCAGTCATGTGAATTTTAGCTACTCTAGTAGATGCAAAATGGTATCTTATGGTGGCTTTAATCTGCATTTATATAGTGGTTAATGACACAGAAAAAAAAAATTCCAGTACTTTTGCCTATTCATACAGCTTCATTTGCATTAAGTCTATTTAAGTCTTTTGCCAATAATTTGTTGAGTTGTTTGGAGAAGTTCTTTATTTTTGATACAAGTCATTCATAAGCTATATGTATCAAGAATATTTTCTGCCAATCTGTGACTTACCTCTTCATAATTTTAAGTTTCCTTTGATGAAAACAATTTTGAGTTTCAGTGAAATCTTACTTATCACTCTTTTCTTTTATGGCTACTATCCTAAGAAATCTTTAGCTACACTCAGTTTATGAAGATATTCTTCTATACTTTTTCTAGAAGCTTTATAGTTTTAGCCTATATGATTTGATCTATGACCCAACATGATTTAAGTGTGTGTGTGTGAGAGAGAGCGAGTGCGTGAGCGCGAGATCGGGGGAATCAAGGATTTATTTGTTTGTTTTTTTTATATGGATATTCATTTGTTCAACAACAATTTGTTGAAAATACTGTAGAAATAAATTGACTGAAAAAAGTTAAAAAAAAATTATTTGATTTTATCCTTACCAGATCTTATGAGCGAGGTCCTATCATTGATCCCCTTTTACAGATAAAAGAACGAAAGTTCCTGGTTGTTTATGGACTATGATTGTAGTCACGTGGTAAGAAGAGACTGAGCTGGACCCAGAATCAGATGAACTCATGAGACTTTACTGTTAATCATTGTGCTGTACTGCCTATTTTCTGGCAAAGTCATAAATCCGAGGGGGAACTATATCAATTTCGTATCATTATAAAACCTTCATTCATCTATTCCCATCTAGCAGTTTGAAAGAGTTACAAATTAAGGAAAAAATTTATAAAGATCTAAGAAGTTGGCAACATTTTTGGTAATAATTGTACCTACCCAGCATGGGGCATATTTTTTAAAGCCTCATAATAAAATTATAAGGCAGATCTCATTCCTTACCAATAAAGAAACAGAGAATCAGAGATTATTTAAATTGCTCAAGGTCATCTAGCTAGCAAACAATGGAGTCACGCAGTGCTTAGCTGTGAGCTTCTATCTACTTAATTCCAAATCATGGGCTCTTTCAGCTACCTCCTACATCCTGTATTCAGTGTGTGTGTGTGCATGTGCATGCGCACACGTGCGTGTGATTTTTATCTCTAAGAATAATGTGTTATATAGAGAGTTTTCTAGGAATATTCTGCTAGTTTTGTAAAAACTTTGCTATTAAAAATTCTCTGATTTGGAATAAGCCTCAAAGGTTAATTTCTTGGACCAGCAACTCATTTGATGCTTCAGTGTTTCCTGCAGTCACCCCATCAAATGAGTCTCCAGGCTATTTTCGAATACTTCAAATATTGGACAGTTCATTGCCTCCAAAGTAGTCCCCATATATTCTGACATCTCTTACTAAAGAACTTTCATCTGTGCCTTCCCATTTCTCCCCTCTGTTGGTCCTGGTTCCAAACCTTTGAAATGTACAGAACAAGTCGAATGACTCTTCCAACAGAAAACCATGTTAAGTATTTAAAGATGGCTGTCATGGTCCACCTTACATCTCGTCTCGGCTTCAGGGTACAAACTTCTGTGGTCTTCAAGAATTTTTTCTGTGATATAGATTCAGGTCTTTCTTGATTTAATTTAATCTATTGATTAGGTTAATTGATCTAATCTTCCTTGAAGGACCTCTATTTTGGCTATATCCCTCTTAAAACACAATGTCTGGGATTAATTGCTGTTCTCAAAGTGAGTCTTACCAGAACAGACTAATAGCACAGGTCTGTATCTTTGGTTTTTTCTGGAGATCACATCAGCATCTGTGGTGGCCCCACTCTCAACTTTTTGCCATATAAAGCTGCTAAGTTATGCTTCCAGCAACCTGTAGATGTGCAGTGGCATTTTGGACCAAAGTATTGAACTTTTTCACTTATCCTTATTCAACTGTATCCACCAATATTTGCCTTTCACCCAAATTCTGTCATTCAACATATTTATCCATCCTCCTATGTCAGTGAGCATCCAGTGTGGGAAATAGAAACTTCTCTAGGCGCTTGCAGCAGGAAGAGGTTTAACACAGTTTGGTGCTTGGAACATCACTGGCAGGAAGGGAAGAATGGATTCTAAGCTGAATCTTCAGAATTCCAAGAATGTTACACAGCTGACTGGCAGACTTGCTACTCCCTTTAAGGCCACCTCTGAAATTACGAATTCAAGGACACAGAGTCCTGGCTGTGATCCAGGAATGAAGATGCTGCCCTATCACAGGTGGGCAGCTCCTGACCCCTGGAAAGATGTAAAGGATACCCTGTACCACTGCTGCAGCTGCATTGCTGTCCCACAGCCTCACATGGCACGGAAACAGCAAATAGGGGCAGAAAGTTGGGATCTGCGTCACTACCGTCTTCCAGACTCTATGTGAGACCCTCTAATGGGTGGAATGCAATTTGCACCCAGAATCCTAGCTAAAAGAGGTGTTTGTTTGTTTGTTTTGGCTCTTCATCATCTTGAACCAAAGGGAGGTGAAATGGAGTTTGGGAAGCTTAACTTGCAGTATTTATCATGATTCCCAAAAGAATGTGATCCACAAATTTGGTATCACTTGACTTCAGGTGAGTGATCATGCTATGCATGAAGGGTGGAGTGTGTGTGTGTGTGTGTGTGTGTGTGTATGTATGTGAGAGAGAGACAGACAGACAGACAGGAGGTAGAGAGAGAGAGATTAAACAGAGATATCAAGTCATTAATACAAATCTTGGTAGGAGCCATTTGGCATGCCATTAAGATTTTTCTATAGATTAATACCCATGGGTATCCGTCGGTATAAAGATGTTGAATTTGTTAAGATACATCTTGCTATGTTGAAGAGCATCCTACTTGCCTTGCATACTTCAAAGGCCTTCGAGAGGAGCTGCATAAACTTGAACCTGTTGGTCAGATGGTTTGGCTCCTGCTCTAAATTTGCAAGCCTCTTGCAGGGGTGGAGGCCTTTCTCTGCATGTTGAATATCCTTTTGTGTTCTCTCACTACGCTGTGTGTCACAGGGTCAGTGGTATTGTATAGCTCCAGGAGGCACTTAGTCACATTATAGTCTATGTTCTGTTCCAGGGGGCAGCATTCACCCAGAATGCTAGGTAGATTGCATTCTTTGAAGTTGTGCAACCTGATGCTGAGTAAACCATTTGCTCATGCCGGTTTGTGATGCAGCTTGGTCGTTTCATGCTACCCAAAGAGCCTAGACCTGCACACATCAGCTGGATGGGTCCGTCCCATTTCCCTCACTTCTCAGTTTGGAGACCTTACTGAAAACAAGATATGACATTAATCTGATAGGGCTCTCGTTAGGTTCTCATCACTTCTGCCTTCTCTTTTAGGTATTCCAAACTGCTCCTGTAATAGTATGTTTCTTGCCCTCACATTAATGTTGAGATGTCCAGTATCAGTTCCTGAACTCCACTTTCCCTTTTGGAAAACCAGGTCTATGTTGGTTTATCACAAGTATCTTGCCCATTTGCTCTTCTCCATTTGGAGTAGGCATTGTTGGGGTCCCACTCATATCCCCTCACATCTCACCATTCTTGGTGTGCTTATAGAGTCTTACCATGAACACTTGTGACTTTACTCTTATGGTTTTCTTGTAAGCAGTGGGAAAGGTTGGAATGGTGAAGAGTTAATGACCCAGAAAGAATTTCTAGAGTTGGAGAAAATGCCCCACTTTCCTGTGCCTTGGATAGGACTACTCTGAGACATTTTCATACCGTCTCACAGAGTTCCCTTTGTGCTGGAGCATAACAAAAGTTTCTATGCATCCTCTTTGGTGTTTTCTGTAAGTTTCAATGCCATTAATTCTGAAAGCACCCTGTTTTTTGACACTGTTCCTACAAGTCTGTGACATCCTCTTATGATTGCTTTTGGCCACTTACCCCTTACTCTCTCTCTCTTTTTTACTATGCTATTGAAAAATGACCCAATCAGAGAGTACTCTGAGAGAGTTTTAAAGAGGAGAAAAAGTCTAGAGAGTACTTCTTGGAAATTGTGAACTCTCATTATACTGTGATACCAAGTGATTGCTTTAGGAATAAAGAACAAAAAGTTGCTCCAAAAATGTATCTTCCTTCCTTCCTCTCCTTTTAATCAGCCTTACCTAATGGTTTGAGTTGCATGGTTTACCACCCTTGGCTGGAGAAAGGTAGGTGGCTCTAGGATTCTCTCAATCCTGTGAGAAGAATATGGAAGAATATTAATATAAGATCTTTATATACAGGCAAGTTTCAGCATCTTTTAGACAGTATTCACATTCATTTCTACCTAGCTACTAAAGTTTACCAGCTGACTCAGTTTATCCTCTGCTGTTTCATAGTTACTGATTTTCACATATTTTAGGGCTTTTCACTCATACCAGATACCTAACTGCTCTGCTTTACAACTATATTGCGTTCACTTGTCTCATTCTTTGGGTTGTAAGATTTTTGAGGCTTGGTCACAATTGTGTGCCCATTGCCCAGTAAAGAGTCAAGGACACTGTGGGTGTATAATGCACATATGTTGAACAAAGCCAAGTATGACTTATGGATGCTGCTTGGGAATGACAGGCTTTTCTGTGGGTTATGTGACTGGCCTTGGAAAGCATAATTGTCCTTGTAAAATCATGGGCATGTTACTGGTTACTGGGAAACCGACTCAGTGACTGGCATCCTGCCATACTTGTAATCCTCTGGAAATTACATTTTGAGAACACAATCTCCTCTTTGTGACAGGCAATTAAATAACATGTGACTAACTGAATATAAATTATACAGGTATTTTGATTTTAAGAATGTTAGGAAGATTTTCAATTTAAAAATATTTTTGATGCTCACTATACATTTATGTTAGTCCACAAAGGACTAAAATTCTTCTTGTCTACAACTATTCATGAATCAGGATTGTGTAATGGTACTGGGCATGTAGGATTTGGTCTCTGTCTTTCTGGTGAGGCAGGGGTAAGAGTGACAGGATGGACAGGATGGACATCATGGTATTATTATCAAAAATAGGCAAGGGTCTTCATTTGAACTTAATGAGAAAAACAGTAGCCCAAAAGTTTGGGTCAAAACTCTTCTACTTGAGAAAATAGGCATTTCTTCTTTAGGGTCTTTAATGGCATGTGAGCTGATGGTCAAAGTGGAATTGGGGTTTTGTTGGGATAATGAGGATCTTTTGTTGTCCTGACCATACCGCCGTTCCCTACTCTGCTTCAACACCATTGCATACGGAATCTGCCACATTTTATAAGAACTTACTCTTAATTAATTTTTCAGGAAATTAGAGTTAGTGCTTTCATCTTGTAAAGCTCTTCAACCTTCATCCCTTGTGAATGACACTTGCTTTCTTTACTGCTTTTAGGAAAGCTAACAGTTTTGGGATTAGGAAAAGATAGAGTCATCAAGGATTTTCCAGACATACTTGAGCATTATAATACTTTGGTAAATAAATAAATAAATTTATTTTGCCACTCGGTTATCTATAAAACCCTAGGTGAAAGCTAAGGAATCATTAGTTACTCTTACTTTCCCTATAACTTCTTTTCCAGATTCTATGCTTTTTTTGAATTTTGTCTTCATGGCCTCTCTAGACCTGACCATGAAGGAAGTCTGTCATTCAGATTCTTTGTTCAGTGGTTTGACATAATAGTTGTATGTACATGGCCAGCTATCCTAAATGTCACATATAGCAGAACTGTACTGTTCCAGAATAATCAATATGTGAACTTTTCTTCATTAGTGAAATTGAGCATACAATTACATCCAAATACATTTTTAAAACTTTGATTTATGTTTCGATAGAGAATACTTAGAAAATGTGAACAGGAAAATTTGCTTATTTTACAAGAGATAATGGAGTTCTATGCCAGCAGAACTATTGATTAAGTTAGAAGTCCAAAGGCAAGCATTTGATGACTTATAATTCAACAAATTACATTGATTTATATGCTTGGGATATAGAGATGAAATATAGTTGCATGGGAAGACAGATAAGTAAACAGAGCAAAACACATTAGTGTGACAAGCTCTATGATAGAGATTAAGTCTATGAATATATAAAACAAGAACACTGAACCCAGTTGCTAGTTTTAGCAATAAGTCTTTTATTGAGTATCTATTATGTGTCAAACATGGAAGTACTTAATTATTATATATAAGATTCACTACAGCTCTAGATACTCATTCATTTTATGACCAAACACCTAGTTGGGGCATTTCATTGTTATTACCATCAAATTATTTATTTACTTAATTTATTTTTTATTTTTATTTTTTTTAAAGATTTTATTCATTTATTTGTCAGAGAGAGTGAGCACAGGCAGACAGAGTGGCAGGCAGAGACAGAAGGAGAAGCAGGCTCCCCGCCGAGCAAGGAGCCCGATGTGGGACTCGATCCCAGGACGCTGGGATCATGACCTGAGCCAAAGGCAGCCGCTCAACCAACTGAGCCACCCAGGCGTCCCTATTTAATTAATTTATTTTTTAGAGAGTGAGAGTAAGGGGAGGGGCAGAGGGAGAAGGAGAGAGAATCTCAAGCAGACTCCCTGCAGAGTATGGAACCTGACCTGGGGCTTGACCTCAAGACTCTGAGATCATGACCAGAGCCAAAATCAAGAGTCAGATGCTTAGCTAACTGGGCCACCCAGGTGCCCCAGTGAGTGCCACTGGTATCCTTTTCACTGGCATCCTTTTATTTGCAATTTGTCATGAAAGTCAGCAGTGACTTTCTGACATAAAAGTTGGCTGGAATTAGAAGGATACTCAGTTAAATTCATTTCCCCCGATCTAGACAGAGAAGGGAGACATAGTACAATAGGACTTCTGAGCTAATTACTTATGATTATTGGGTGGAAAGCTATGATTCTAAAATCATGAAAGAAGAAGGTAAAAAAAATTATAATAAAAGCATGCTTTGGCATGGCCCCAGGTTATATGGTATGAACATTTGCAGGAACTTTTGTTTTGCAGTCTAAGTTCCATACGATAATCAGAAATATGTGGCACAGGTTGAACAAAGGAAATATGTACCTAACAAAGCACAGAGACTGAGTTGCAAACCAGAAAAACCCTAGAAACATGTAGTCACTTACTCAGCAGAGCAAAACTACATGTGACCCCAGTGTGGAAGGTATCCTTGGTGTAAGGCAACCACATTTACACATGAGCTTGGTTTCACTGTCAATACAGTATCAACAATGTCAGACAATAATGTGCAAATTATAGCCTTTCAATAAAGGAATGCATTGTCTTAATTTTTTGTTGTAGTCATTGAAAGTGAACAAAAACTAAGCCCATGATAGAATCTTTGCATTTCAAAGTGTAATTTTGACAAGTATCCAAAAGCCAGATCCCAGGGATTCTGAAGATGTTTTATTTCTTTCCAAATCTCCAGTGGCCACCCACCTTTCCTGAGATTCCATTCCTTTCAACAGGCTGGAGTTGTTGTGGGGCCAATATATTCCGTTCATTTCTGACATCCATCAAAATGTACTTTTCTTCACAACACAAGTAGAAACATATTTACAACCTAATAATCATGTTGACAATTTGTTAGGCAGAAATGTAATTCCCAAGAAAAAGAAAGTAACACATTCTTCCTTTTCTCAGATGAAAGCCACACCAAATCTAGTAGTGGTTAGGAGCCCAGGACAGAAAGAAATCAAGGTTCCTATCTTTATGAAACCGGTCCCCCTCATGTTTTCCCATTTCTGATGTCCTACCTCCTTTTTCTTACCTCTTAACTATAGTTGCTGGAGCCCATTTCATGGAATCACAGAAGTGTGGGGATGAAAACAAACTTAAAGCAAATGGTTCTTCTCCCCTACCCAAGCCACACACTCACTGGGCCCTCTAGGTCACTCCTGATAAGCGAGCATGAAGCCTGTGGCTGAGTGCTCCAGATGAGGAGGAAACATCAACCATAATTCCCTTTTTGAACAACTTTTGTTTGCAGGATCTTCCTTCTCCTCAACCAAATCTACCTCCTCTTTCAAATCTCTTTAAAACACATTTCTTGATCCTAAGTCACCTCCTTGGAGTTATTTCCACATATACAGAATAGCTGGCCTACCAAGCATTTAAAACCAGCTCTTATAACCTTTCCATTTTTGTTTGATTTCCCCTTCTCCATTTCTTTAGACTTCTCTCATATGACATATACTCTAGCCTCTTTGTGCCCAGATTTTTGGAGAGTGCTCTGCTGGCTTACTGGACTATCAGAACTTTGGTTTTGGGGTATCTGGGTGGCTCAGTGGGTTAAGCCTCTGCCTTCGGCTCAGGTCATGATCTCAGGGTCCTGGGATCGAGCCCCGCATCGGGCTCTCTGCTCAGCGGGGAGCCTGCTTCCCCCCCTGCACCCCTCCCCGCCTGCCTCTCTGCCTACTTGTGATCTCTGTCAAATAAATTTATAAAACCCTTAAAAAAAGAGAGAGAGAGAGAGAGAACTCTGGTTTTGCTCTCCGGCTTTAGGACTGTGCCCCTCCCCACCCCTTCCCTCGCCCTCCTCGGTTCTAACTTCTAGGTTTCATAGCATGGTGAACTACTTGAGGCCCCGTGGGCATGGCTTGAAATCTCCATTCTCTTCTTTTTGTACATCACTCCAGGCTGTCAAGTTTAATTTTGGTTTTTATTTTGAATCTTGAGGTGGCGGATCTCTATGCCTTTTGTGTCTTTATCCATGTCCATACAATTATAGAACAGGACTGAGACAAGCACAGAATCAAGTAAAACACATTGGCCAACAGGGCAGGCCCACGAGTTTGGAGATTTGGGGTAGAATTCTGGCTCTACCTCTTGTGTGGCCATGGCCAAGTTACTGAACTTCTCCAAGTTTCCATTTCTTCAACTGTAAAAATGGTGTCAGGAATTGTTCCTCCCTTGTGAAATGGTTGTTTGAATTAAATGAGATAAAGTGCCTGGCAGCACATGGCCCCCAATAAGGACTCATAAAACGTTAAGCTGCTCTTGGTATTTCGATACCATTAAAGACCTTTCTATAATTCAATATAGATGCAGTTTTTCAAATATCTATCTTTTCTGGCTTCTGTTGCATTGCTGGGAGGCAAAGAGCAAGGCATCCTGGGGCTCCAAGGAAGCTGGAAAAATAAATCAAAGTGGACAGCTAGGGTCTGAAGCCTTGGGACTGCTGTTTAGTAACTGAGTGACCTGAGTAGGCATGTAAGCTCTTAGTGTCTCCCTGTGCTCATTTGTAAAATGGGAGTGGCTGTAGCACTGACCCCATAGGTGGTTGTGAAGATTTAATGAATTAATAAATGTAGACTAGCACCTGGCACATTAGAAATACTCAATAAATCTTTATTATTGCTGTTGTAAGGACCTCAGTGTGGTCACATTTCAAGATTCTTACCAGCTGCTTATTTTGGGGGCAAGTCAATTCTGGGGGTAGTGAGGTAGTATGCCAAGCTAGGAATTGAAGAAGTGGCCCACAGTTTGGGATAGATCTTGGAGAGGAGAGAATCAACTGAAGGTAATCTTAAGTCTTTTAAAAATTTGTTTCATTTGAGTATAAGGAATCTTTAGTTTTAATATCTGGGGATGTTATTATGGCGGTGGTATTACAACAATTGCTATTAATTCTTATCTATTGAATGTGAACCGAAATAAGAATGTAGGAGAAGGTGATTACAGCTTTCTTTTTTGGGAGGTAAATCTTTATATATTTCCCAAATTTTTCAAAATGAGCATGTATTCATTTTATACTTAGTAAAAAAGTTGCATTAAGAATGAAATAAATAATATAAAAGTCTAGCTCTTCTCCTCCCCCACTCCCACAACTTCTTTATTTTAATTTTTTTGTGTAAAATTTATTTTGGGGCGGGGGTGCCTGGGTGGCACAGCGGGTTAAACCCCGCTGAGTCCTGGGATAGAGCCCTGCATCCGGCTCTCTGCTCAGCAGGGAGCCTGCTTCTCCCTCTCTCTGCCTGCCTCTCTGCCTACTTGTGATCTCTGTCAAATAAATAAATAAAATCTTAAAAAATGTATTTTTGTACAAACTTTTAAATTATCCATGAATTGTCCATAAACACACACTCACCTGGTATATCACAGATGAATACATATTGATGCAGTTATATGTTCTCAATATATGTTCAATGATAAGTAACTTATAGAATTAAATTCCAGTTGTGATATTTGTATACCTGCATTGTGTTTGCTTGCTTTTTTAAATTTAAATTCAATTAATTAACATATGGTATATTATTAGTTTCAGAAGTAGAGGTCAGTGATTCATCAGTCTTATATAACACCCAGTGCTCATTATAGCACATGCCCTCCTTAATGGCCATCACCCAGTTACCCCATTCCCCACCCCACCCTCCCAGAACCCCTCAGTTTGTTTCCTATTAGTAAGTCTCTTATGGGTCATCTCCCTCTCTGATTTTGTCTTGTTTTATTTTCCCCCTCCTTCCCCATTCTCCTCTGTTTTGTTTCTTAAATTCCACATATAAATGAGATCATAGGATAATTGTCTTTCTCTGATGCACTTATTTCGCTTAGCACAATACCCTCTAGTTCTACCCACATCATTGCAAATGGCATGATTTCATCTTTTTTGATGGCTGAGTAGTATTCCATTGTATGAATATATACACATACACCACATCTTCTTTATCCATTCATCTCTGGATGGACATCTGGGCTCTTTCCATAGTCTGGCTATTTTGGACATTGCTGCTATAAACACTGGGGTGCAGATATAGATATCCCTTCGGATCCCTACATTTGTATCATCTCTATATATCCCTAGTAGTGCAATTGCTAGGTGATAGGGTAGCTCTATTTTCAACTTTTTGAGGAACCTCCATACTGTTCTCCAGAGTGACTGTACCAGCTTGCATTCCCAACAGTGTAAGAGGATTCCCCTTTCTCCACATCCATGCCAACACCTGTCATTTCCTGACTTGTTAATTTTAGCCATTCTGACCAGTGTGAGGTGATACCTCATTGTCCCACAAACTCTTTAATGTATTTGAGTCCTTATCATGAGCCTTGCTTGTTTCTTTGCTATAACAGAGAACCGTGTACTCCAAGTCACACCCTACTAGGTTATATTTGTGTAGGTTAACAGGTATATGAATTTCTTTTATGCCATTTAGAATTGTAGATTACTTCATTGAGAGCCCTGGTTACCAATATGTATTTCTGATGAGTGTTTGAAGGACTTAAAATGTTGGTCTCTAAATCAAGATCATGCTTTCATTCTCATTCACAGGAATGATCTGTCCAGAAAATCAAAAGATAACAATAGATAAGTGTGGCAGGTAGAATCCCCAAGGATATACACACCCAAATCTCCAGAACCTATGGATATGTTACTTACCTGGCAAAAGGGACTTTGCTCATGTGATTAAGGTTAAGGATCTTGAAAAGAGAGGTTACCCTGGATTAACCAGGTGAGCCCAATCAATGACATGCATTCTTAAAAGTGGAGAACATTTCTGAGCTATGAAGAGTCAGTGATGGCAGTGTGAGAAGGACTCACTCATCCATTACTGACTTTGAAGATGAAGTAAGCAACTCTTAGACCAACAAATGTGGGCAAGCTCTAGATGAAAAGGCAAAGAAAAGAATTCTCCCTTAGGACTTTCAGAAAGGAATGCCACCTTGCTGACATCTTGCTTTTAGTCTAGTGAGACTTGTATCCAACTTCTGATCTACAGAACAGTAAGATAATAAACGTGCCCTGCTTAAGCCTCTAAATGTGTGATAACTTGTTATAACAACAATAGAAAACTAATACAGTACGTCAACACGGTGGAAGTCTTATATAATGAGTATGCATTTTCTCAATGAGATGAAGTTCAAGGAAGTGACGTAACAGTTACGTCTAAAGCTCACTTGTTCGCTGTTCAGGGTATTAGAAACCGAGAGACCTCCATTTATTTACTGTGAGTTTGAAGTTTACTAGACGGTGTTACTGTAGGCGAGTGGAAAAATGATCAGTAAGATTCTTGGGCAAGATGGGCAAGAGGAACCAGCACTAACATGGGCAAAGGGAACTCTGAAAGCTCAACTTTGCCCTCCACTTTACACATGGGCAATGAATCGACACAATGAAGTGGCTTTCAATTTGAAGTCCTAAATAAAAGTCTTATTCCAGTCTGTTCTTTGAAACACACTCACCCTTACAATGGAAATTACAGCCATCGTATAGCATGGGTTTACGCATACGCTTGTGTGAAATACAGCATTTAAAAAATTCTATCACATGTGTTAATTTTATCATAGAAAGATACAGATTTGATGTATTTTGCAGGCTAGAGGTGATAATGATTCACGAGAAGAAATTCAGTAATTAGATTAGGCAGAATGTGTGAGTTCGTAGTGATGTGACCAGAAAAAAGGAAAGATGTGAATGAAAAAGGAGTGGGAATAGGGTAGAGAATAGAACCACAATCAAAATTCTATGAAATATTGCTTAGCAGGAAAAGTCTGGGTTAGATAAACTGCTGAACATGCAAGTGTCCAGTTTTTTACTGCTGTAGACATTTCTTCCAAGTGGAAAGCATAGAGCTATTTGAAGAATTGTCTCTAAACCCAAGGGAAGTGGATTAAACTGCGGATCAAGAGGATTATGTCTGAGATTTAGGAATCTTTGGGGAGAATTTCCCTTTTAATTATTATGAAAATAATGCATTTACATAGAAATAAAGTTTCAAATAGTGCAGAGGACAAAATAAGTCTTCCCATGTGACCTACCCAGGCCCCCGCTCCCATTTTCAATTTATCCCTGCAAGTTCAAAGTTAACCTCTTCTGACTGTTTTTGTGTCTTTCCCTTTTGGTAGTTAACTGCATGATGCCACATAATAAACCTTTATCTTTATTCTCTTTCTGTTTTGGATTGAAGAATTTAGCTAAGAGTAATCATGCTCGCCCCCAATTTAATTTTTACTTGTGTTTCTATTTTCCGGTATTCTATTGGCAACTTTCATAATTTCAAATCATATAGTTAAGTGTCTCTCTCTTGAGTTATTACATTTACTTAATGATTTAAAAATAGCTAACATAGGGACGCCTGGGTGGCTCAGTTGGTTAAGCAGCTGCCTTCGGCTCAGGTCATGATCCCAGCATCCTGGGATCAAGTCCCACATGGGGCTCCTTGCTCGGCAGGGAGCCTGCTTCTCCCTTTGCCTCTGCCTGCCATTCTGTCTGCCTGTGCTCACTCTCTCTCCCTCTCTCTCTCTGACAAATAAATAAAAAAAAATCTTAAAAAAAAAATAGCTAACATAGTTCATGTTCCTACAGCTCTCTCTGCCTCTAGCCCTCTCTGCCTATGGTTTTTCTTCTTTGTTTTGTGCAAATACATCTTCACCTTTTTAAAAAAAACCTCCAAGTTTTTATTTAAATTCCAGTTAGTTGACATACAGTGTAATATTAATTTCAGGTATACAACATAGTGATTCAACACTTCCGTATAACACTGGGGGCTCCTCACAAGTGAGGAGCTCCTTAATTCCCACCCCCTATTTCACCCATCCCTGGCCCCCACATCCCCTCTGGTTACCATCAGTTTGTTCTCTATAGTTAAGAGTCTTTGTTTTTTAAAGAAAAGATCCATGGAGGGAGACTTCACATATGTATGTATATGTCTGAAAGTCTGTATCTCACCTTTCTGCTCAATTAGAATTTGTCTAGATTTAAGACCATTCTTCTGAACTTTAGAGGTCTTCATCCATCTTTTACATCTTTTTCAAGGTTGCTGATAGGCAGTATCATGTAACTGGATTCTCCTTCCTTTGTAAGTAATTTGGCTTTTATGTCTCAAAATTTGGGCAATCTTTTCATTATTACTGACATTCTAGGGTTTTGTGAGCCTTTTCGATTCCTTTCAGTACTGTCTGACTCTTTCAGTCTGAAGACTGGTCTTTTGGAAGGTTTTTCTTCCATTGTTTCTCTAGTAATCCTCTCCCTCTGCTTTTATTGTCTTCTTCTTTAGCAACTCCTGTCAGAACACTGTTGATTGTCCTGGTTTGTTTCCTTCTTCTTTTTCTTTTCTTTTTTTTTTTTTTTTGAGAGAGAGAGGACAGAGAGAAAGCACAAGCAGGGGGAGGGGCAGAGAGAGAAGCAGACTCAGTACTGAGCAGGGAGCCTGACTTAGGACTCAATCCCCGGACCCTGGGATCATCACCTGAGCCTAAGGCAGACACTTAACCAACTGAGCCACACTTTGCCCTCTTTTTTTTTTTTTTCTCTTAAAAATTTTTCCTTGGGGGGCGCTTAGGTGGCTTAGTGGGTTAAAGCCTCTGCCTTCGGCTCAGGTCATGATCCCAGGGTTCTGGGATGGAGCCCCACATCGGGCTCTCTGCTCGGCGGGGAGCCTGCTTCCCTTCCTCTCTCTCTGCCTGCCTCTCTGCCTACTTGTGATCTCTGTCAAATAAATTAAAAAAAAAATTTTTTTCCCTGGCTTCTGTATTTCTTTCTTTCTTTTTTTTTTTTTTAAATGATTTTATTTATTTGACAGAGAGAGATCACAAGTAGGCAGAGAGGCAGGCAGAGAGAGGAGAGGGAAGCAGGCTCCCTGCTGAGCAGAGAGCCCGATGCAGGGCTTGATCCCAGGACCCTGAGATCATGACCTGAGGCGAAGGCAGAGGCTTAACCCATTGAGCCACCCACGCACTCTGTTTTTCTTTTTTTCATTTCTACTTTGTCTTATTTCCTCTCCCATGAGTTGTATCTGAATCCTCTGGAGTCACTCTCTCTGATCCATGTCTGTCTCCACTCTGGATTATCCATCAGTTGTTTCCAATTGTATTTTGTTTTCTAAAAATGTATCTGTATCTTTTTTTTTTTACTTCTTGCCTGTATTCCTTTTAATGGACCAAATTGTATCCTCCGACCAATTTTATATGTTGTAGCCCTAATCTGCAGTACCTCAGAATGTGACTGTATTTGGGAATAGGGTATTTAAAGAAGTGATTAAGGTTAAATGAGGTCATTAGAGTGGTCCTAATATAATATGGCTGGGGTCTCTTTAAGAATAAGAAACTCATACACTGACACACATAGAAGTAAGACCATGTGAAGACAAAGGGAGAAGATGGTTATCTATGAGCCAAGAAGAGAGGCTCTCAGATGAAATTAACCTTTGTCACTTCAATCTTGGATTTCTGGCCTCTAGAACTGTGAGGAAATAAATTTCTGTTGTTTATACTACCCAGTCTGTGATATGTTATTATGGCAGCCCTAGAAAACTAATATTCTTTACTTTTTTAGGGCTTCATAGTGAATTTCTTTTTATGCTTCTTTACTGTATTCAGTGGGGTGGGGGGAGGGAAAGTCAATGCATATTTTCTGTCTTGCAGCTTGAACTGGAAGACCAGAGTTTCCTTTTTTCAAAAAAATTATTTATTTATTTGAGAGAGAGAGAGAGAGAGAGAGAGAAAGCACACGAAAGAGCATGAGTAAGGGAAGGAGCAGAGGAAGAGAGAGGGGAAACTGACTCGACTCTCCCTCTCAGGACCTTAAGATCATGACCTGAGCCAAAATCAAGAGTCAGACACTTAACCAACTGAGCCACCCAGGAGCCCCCTACCCCCCTCAACACTTAAAAAAAAAATTACTTATTTATAGAAAGCTAGAGTTAATTTTGAGCTGTTATCTGTATAGATGACTGCGTATCTGGAGGTAGGTTAGTAGGTTAGAAGGCCTGGAGTTTGCTTCATTCTCTGGAATAACTATAGCTATAGCTCTCATTTCTTAAATTTTCACTAGGTGCCAGGCCCTGTACTAAGGTCTTTACAAATGTTATCTCATTCAATCATCTAAACATCCTTGAGGGAGAATACTGTTAATTCCCTACTTTGTATCCGAGAAAACTGAGGATGCGAGAGGATGCGACATGCTGACCAGTTGGCTGGGCACATTGATAATTGAGATCATTCAATACCAGGTGTATCTTCATGATTAGATTTTTATAAAACTTTAAACTTTTTTTAAAATCTCATGTTTAACAGTCACTTAAAGGGAGAAATTATATAACTGTTATTTGAGGCAATCTCATTGACATCCCCTCTACTGCTAAATTAATTGCTAATCTCTCTTTTTTTTTTTTTAACATTTGGCTAGCCTTCTTTGGAGCATGAATTGGACAGATTTTCATAGAATTGCTTTTGACTGACAGTTCTGGCTTAATGGTGTGTATGAGTGAAGAAAAATAGGCAATTCTCCCTTATCTTTTACTCACTTCAACAAAGTTGCATCTATGTGTGAGCCATTGAGGTAAAATGAGTATGGTGCCATTCCCCCCCACCCCCACAGGAAGGTAGGAAGTGTACAAATAACCCTGAGAGGAGAGATATCCAGTATGGTTTCTTTTCAATCTGTTTCATGGTACCAAAGCTAGAAAAATAATTAAAACTTTACTCTGATCTCATAGTTCCTTGACCTTTAGCTCCTTTGACTTTTCTCTCCATTTTTTTTTTTTAAATTTTTCAATCCCCAGGACATATCCTAGGTTTTTTATCTCTGGTAACAGCTCTACCTTTGGAGTTTAAAAAACTGTCAGATCTCTTGTGTTCTCTTATTCCACGGATCTCCTCCTCCTCCTCTTCTCCTTTCTCCTTCTCCTCTTCTTCCTCCTCCTCCTTTTTTTGGGGAGAAGGGGCAAAGGTAGAGGGAGAGAGAGAATATTAAGCAGGTTCCATGCCCAGCACAGAGCCTGACATGGGACTTGATCTCATGACCCTGAGATCATAACCTGAGTTGAAATCAAGAGTTGACATTTAACTGACTGAGCCACTCAGGTGCTCCCTGAGTCTTCTTTTTGGCTTATGAAATCCCCTGTCATAGTAAGGTATTGCTGTTTTATCTCAGTTTAGCAGTTTTCTTGTGGCTTCTCTTCATTCCAGATTGCTAGTCTGATTCACTTACGTGATTCTCATAATTTTCTTATATGCTCCCTCAATTCTTTCCCATTCTAATTCTTCCATTCTACACATCCCAAACTTGTACAACTTCATGATTTTCCTTTTGCATTTCTATATCCATTAATTCATTTTTTTTAAATAGCTATTTATTGAGCACCTACTTTGCACCAGTTACTGGGTGTAGTGGTGACCAAGATCAACGCATATCCTACCACAGGGAGCTTATGTTTCGTGGTGGGAGATGGAAAATACATGGACCCACCCAGGCCAGTGAGAACAAAGCTCACAACTGGGCAGGTTGGGCCCACTGCACATCTCTGGTTCCAGTTTCAGTGACCCCCTCAGCAATGTTCACATACTTAAGTTGTCTTTGGTTAGCATTGTGTCCCATTCCCTTTGGCCACTACTCTATCTTATGCCCCTTATCTTGCCCCCAACACATTTACTGTCAGCAGATCATCTCCCCTCATAACTTCCTAATAGATCAAGGTTTTCAGTCACAGACTTCATCAGTTTCACAGCTCTTCTCTCTCCAGAGGCCACCTTCTGTATCAACATTTGTCCCTCTCTCCATCTCTTTAGTCTGAGACCATGATATCTCCTTCTTCCTGGTCAAGACAGCTTCTCCAACTCACTGCTTGATCTTGTTTTAGTCTGGTCACAGGACCTTTCTTTATCTTTTTCTCTTATATCCATTATCTTCAACTCCTCCCCATTAGTTTCTTCCTGCCAACAAGAAATAGACTTAATTTTTCACGTTCATCCTTTAATAACAATGGTTATCATTTATATGGCTTATGCTACATGCCATACATCTATTCCTCCTCTAGTTTAGTCCTCACAGCAAGTCTGCAAGGTCAGTTACTGCTATCTCTTTTTAACAGAATTGAAAACAGGTACAGAGAGAATTCTAGTGATTGCCTCATCTCTCCCTTTTCTTTTGTAGGTAAGCTTCTTAAGAGTGTGTTCATCCCTATTTGCTTTCATCAGGCTTTTGATTCACTATTCTGTGGTGCTTGGGTCACTGTCCTCTTCCTAATTCCTAAATCCAGGGGACACTTTCAGTCTCAGTGATACATGAACACTACATGAATATACATGATCAACAATACATGTATTATTATTTAACTTGAAACTTCTTCCTCCCTTGGCTTTCATAATATTGTTCTCTACTTATGTCATAACCATGTCTTCTCAGTCTTCTTCAGAATTCCTTCTTTTATCCCTTCCATGTGTTAGCATTCTCTGAAGTTCTTTTCTCAGTGTTCTCTTTCTTCCCAGCCCCACCCCCTGTCTCTCTTGATATTCAGGATTCTCCTTGAATGATCCTGATCCTTTCTTTCACCCCTAAAACTATACCCTTGGTTCTGACATCATTTATAACAAAGACTGAAAAATATCCAGAAAAATGAGCCCAATGGAGGTCTATGTTTTCCTTAGTTAGTGTTATTTTGGTGAATTGGTAGGACTCAAGCCAGATGGGGCAGGCTTAAGTGTGGGGAGGAAGTGAGGAAATGGAAAAGGCAAGAATAAACAACTCTTGACAAATGTAGCTATAAAGGGAGGCTATTTTTGAGGCAGGACAACCAAATGCTTTTTTTTTTTTTTTTTAGTTTGCAAAAGCATGAAAATGCTCAAATAATACTGGCATTTGGAAAGCTCTATTAGAGGGGGCAAGCCTAAAATCCAGGAATGAGAAGAGAATGGCCATAAGAATGGACTCCTGAGTAGAAGGAGAGGGAAGGAAGGTGAGGCAGATGCAAGTACATTTGCAGAGGATTCCCATCCATGGTTCCGATTGATGAAGCAAGGTCACCCAGCTGGAGTGGGGAATGTGCTATAGCCTTCTTTTGGAAAATGCAGCTTGCTATAGGGGTTGATGATGTTTTAAGAGTTTAAAGGTTTAAGGTGTTGAGGAGGAAAAAGCATACCACTGACCCTAGGTGCTTGAAGTAGGAGAGGATAAAGAGCCTCATTTGAGGGAACAACATAGAAGTGGATATCCTTAAGGTGAGTCAGCTTTCAGTTAATGCAAGGAAATGGAGGAAGGTCTTATAAGGGAGTTTGAGGTTGTTGGAAGCAGTCTGATAACAGAGAGGGGACTCAAGGAACTCAGGGGAGGGAGAGATTAGGTCATCAATTTGAGGACAAGGAAGGATGAATATAATAGTGACCGTAATGCCTGCCAATAGATTAAAGGAGCATTGACTGATAAGAACAAGGATGAGAAGAATGGGTGGGTTTAGTCCCGAGAGTCTCCTGTTGGAAGGTGAGCACTGGGCCCAAGGGTGGATATTTCGGCTCCATGAACTTGAGGTAGTTTCAGCCTGGTCTCAGAGATTTTAGGGTCGAAGACTTGGAGGATAAAGGAGCCCATGGGTTTGGATGTCTGGAACATGAGCCTGGTCTTGTTGTATCTTGTGATTGAAGCGGCCCCAGGTAGAGGGTAGCCTTTGAGACCAGATTATGCCTTATTCTCCTGGGTATCCCAACACCTAACATAGCACGACATGTGTCTAGACACTTAAAAGTGTCTGAGTAGTGTAAAGAATGAATGATAAAGAGCTGATTCAAACCCCAGTCTGCTGAAACCAGCCTTCCACTTAGAGCACTCTGGCTTTCAATTCTTTGTTCCCAAGGCCTGTGACCAGAGTGCTAAAGGGACATTTCCTCTTGGGTTATGTGTGAACAGCACAAAGTGCTGATAAGGTCTGACAGTTTCCCAGGGAGTTTGATCAACATAAACAATCAAGTCAGATATTTCAGGCCGAATTACATTGACTCAATATAATTACTTGAAATCTACTCCATTCCATGTTCCCTAAGGCCTATGGCTTCCCTTCAAAATGTAAAAAACTACAAACCTTTAGGATGAATGCTATACTACAGGATTTGTGACAATGTGCTTGATTAACAGCTGCTACCAATTAGACAGATATCTGTGAAAAAGATAACTCTCCAAGAGCCAACCCATGCATATAAGACATGCCTAACAATTTAAGGCCATGGGAGCAGATGGGTATGGTCTAAAAATATGTTTATGAGATTTTATTTAGGAGAAAAAAGAATATTGCCTTGGTATCAATTGCTACTCTCAGACCATTGACTACAATACAACTAAAAGCCATTTATGAATATATTCTACCCTCATACATCTGCCAAATGTGCACTGTAACAAAATAGTATTTTCCTGTTAATTTAAACTTTGGGTAAGCCCTGCTATCAGGAAACACAAATGTGCTGAATCTAAGCCTATAAAGCCTCCAAATGAGGGAGCGATGACTCAAATTCTAAAAAGGATACACGTACACAAAAGATTTACACAGGCTTCCTTCTTTCAATAGTGAGTTTCCCTTGGAGATCTGAAATGCAACCTGATTTTTAAACTTTAAAAAAAATGATATCTATAAAAATGTTCAGGGGGACACATTAGTATGAAGTTAAATATACACACGTATTACAGTGAGAACCCCATTATTCAGTCAATAGTCTCCCACTACTTAAATTTATTAGATTCACTTAGATTTTTTTCATATTCAGGATCCACAATATTTTTTATTTTTTATTTATTTTATTTTTTAAGATTTGAAAAATCTTCTAACTTTAAAATTGATACCTCTTAGAATTACCTCCCATCACTGCGGTAGTGGCATCTGATCTTTTAAAATGCAGTTCCGTGCTGGAGGTACAATTTATCCCAGTAGATGAAGTGAACCATAACAACTAGATCTGCTCACACCTCATTGGATAACTGCTCAAATTATTTTTGGCAACACACTCAACTTCTCTTAATCCAATCTTCTCTTTTAGAAATGAGCTAATACTATTGGTGGGTTCCTCGCCTCCCGGGGTGTCCAGCATTCCTGAAGTCACAGGTGCACGTGGGGCCACTGCAGACAGTAATCAGAAGCTTTGTTCTCATATGTTCCTGGAGTGATACACTGGGACCTACACTATCTGGGGAAGTGTCTCAAGGCTTCAGAAGGTGTTGATGAAGAAGATAGTCCTTTAAGTTGCTTATCTATGAAAAGGAAGAATGGTCTTAACGTTCCAAGAGAACAGTGTTGTTATAATCATTGTGAAACTCCTGCGAAGTTCTATAACCCTATTCGTGTTTCATTTCAGATACTGAACAACATTTTCTCTTTCTCAGGGGTAATATTATATGACCTTTTGTACTGGAAGGCTAAGGTGACATAAGGGTTTTGATAAATATTATGATTTCTAAGTTGGCCTCAGTATTCTCCAATGTTTTACTTCCCTAGCTACCATTGCAGATTTCAAATCCACCTTTAAAAAGTTGCTGAATCTGATTTACTTCAAGTCCACAATGTGTCCTTTTATGTAGCTGAATTGCCCTCTGTGAGAAGGAAGACCAGTAGCTTAACCACAGTACCTTTTAATACTTCCTTTAACGTGGCTTAGTAGCCAATAACCCACATTTACTTTGAGTTTAATAGTCTCAGAAAACTACAGAAAAGTCAGGAGTCAAAATATAGAAGATAAAACTCATCAAACAGTGATAAATCTTGCTAGTCTAAAACCTGCTTTCCCACAAGAAGCTCTTTGTTCTGTGCTTATGTCAATGTTTAGCAGTTTCTGAACCTTCCTGGAGGATAGTCTACCATACTGTGGCGGGGCGGGGGTGTGTGGATTTTAAATAACTGTTAATAGGAACACTGTGTTCCTTGTCTAGGTGGGAGGGAATGAGAAGGTCAGAAGAACGTCTCACTGGTCAGCTAGTGTTGGATCCCACATGACTTACTTGCATCCTGTCCTTTTCCTCTGTCAGAATCCAGGCATCTGCTGGTGAATGGGTTGGGGAGGGGCTAAGACTCACCTCAGCTGAATCACGCACACACAGACCCCCAAAGGATGTGCAAGATGTTCTTTTGCTCCAGTAACTGTCTGACCAGTGTAGAGCCTCTTCTCTCCCTGACTTATCTATGTGTCATCCACAGGTCTGGGGCTCCGTTCATGGGCTCTCCAGATGCCATAGGGGGCTGCTCCCTTTGGAAGCAGAGAACACCCCCTTAGACACACTTCCTCTTTCCTTTTCTGCTTCCTCAGCTCAGTCCCTTGGCCTGGGGGACTGTTCTATTCCTTTGAATTTTCTTCATCCTGCTGTGTCACAGCCCCTGGCATGGTGGCCATTCTCTGGTATGAGGCTTGATGGGGCCATGTGGAAGCTGGCACGGAGGGTGTGACGGAACAGGAAAGAACAGATTCAAAAGGAAATCAGATTGCTTATACGTAAGAGTTTTTTTTCTAGCTTGTGTTCTGTACCTTATTATGCTGAAAGAGGGTTTGGCTCCCATTCAGATGAGTTCCATACAAAACTTTCCATTCTATTACTTTATTATTGATTTCTCCAGGCTCCGGGAACAGAAGGAACAGGGAAGAAAATTCACATGATAACTGATATTTGTACAGCACTTGGCACATTTCCAAGTTCCTCTCTCAGTGTAGTAGATACCCAGGAGGTGTATGTTGAACTGAATTTAAAACTGCTTTCATGTGTTTCCTTGTAGATTACTGTCTAAACCACTTATGAAATCCACAGGGCTGCTCATGAATCTTCTCCTTAAAAACTCAGATTGTTGTTTCCCCAAAGTGATATGACTACGGAGTGGCAAAGCTCACACTGCAACTCATTTTTTTTTCTTTTAAACTCTGTTCGGTGTTCTCTCCAATTTTTGTGATTAATCATATATCTACATATTTGTTAGTGAAGAGTTTCTCTTGGTTTCGGGAGACCGGCACGGAAGTTTCCTGTACCAGAAGTCAGGTGAATTTTTTCTCCCCCTTCAGCTCTCCCTGCTTTTTCAAAGTTTTCTTCTCCAGACTTCATAGCTGGCACGTTAAACATTGAGTTTCCATCATTTAATTTTATTCATAACCACCTTTAAAGTCAGGCCTTGGCTTTTCCTACACATTGTATTGTCATGCCTTCTAACTGGTGCCCATTGGCTGCTTAAGCATGATCTTTCTCAGAAATAAATTTTATTTTTAAGAGTCCTTGGCATCAAATTCTTCGGTGGCTCCTTTCCCCGATATAACAGTGTCCCCATACCCCTGGGTGACATTCTTATGGGAAGAGGGAGCTCATGTTTAGGTTGTCCAGGAGTTTTTTTGAGTTTTTTGTTTTAATAACAACCACAAAAATCATTTAAAAATAGTAGAAGTCTATTCGGGATCATCCAAAGGACTGTCTTATCACCATCATAAAATTTCACTGTCTGGGTTACAGATATTTTTATGATCTTGTTGGTGCCAAGTTGTATGACTTTAAATGTAATATGTTAATGAACAATGAACAGAAGTGGACATAATTTATAATGAGTTTGATCCATGTGAAGGCCAAATGCTATGGCAGCCAATTGTTTGTAGGCAGGTTTTCAGTTCAATGGCTCAGTAGAGAAAAATGAGGAGCATGTACCCCACTACGTGTCCCATCCCAGACCAGGCAGGCCTAACTAACTCTCAAACACGAGGCAAAAATAACAAAACCAAACTGAAACAAGACCTTAGCTCTTTGTAACAATTTTCTCATAGCGCATGGTGTTTTCCTTTCAGTAAAACATTTAACACAATAAATAAATATTAATTTGAACTCTATTGGCTTTCTATATTTCCTAGAGAATTGTTATGATTTAGATGCCTGTGAAATCTCTAAGCAAAAAGAGATCAGGCGTGTTTTCCATTTCACATAGAATTTCACACATTTTTCAAGAGTGTGTCCTGTCTCTCCCTACAGGGTCCCTTCTTGTGGGAAAATTACACTTCCCATCCTCCTGACTTTAGATTGGGCTGTACCACTTGATTAGCAAAAAAAAAAAAGAAAAAAAAAATTGTGGGTGGAAGTGAAGAAATGTGCCGCTTTCCAGTGGAGGTTGTCAGATCTGCAGCCTATCTGACCCTCTCCCTTCTTTCTCTCTGGCATGAGCCCAGCAATATTGTAGAAAGGGATTTCTTCTTCAGCCTGGACCTCAGAATGAAGATTATGCAAAGTTAACCAAGAGCTTCAGCCAACCACGAAGGACACATAATGGGGAATTTTTATATATACATATACACACATGTTTATTTTATGTATGTGTGTTCAATATGTAGATATGGGTGTGCATATGTATATCTGAGCGTGCATATATATATCTCATGAAATAAGTTAACACTGTGGGTCATTGTTTCCTTTAAAAAGGTGTTTTTAAGCTACTTAAGAGCTAGGGCCTGCAAAAACATCCACACTTTTGAGCTCCGTCTTTTTGACATCCTATCCAGCCTATCTTTCCAGGGTTCTTTCTCTTTACCCTATTACTCCGTCATCCTCCTTGTTCCTAATCATATTGTGTTGGTTTAAGCATTTCTAAATGTATTTATCCTTTTTCTTCTGGGAGAAACTTGGAAAAATAGCAACAGCCCAATCAATTTTGTAACGTAACCAAGAGGAGGAGAGCCTGGCTAAGTCCCCCAGGGAGGCAGAGCGCGTTTCAGCTGCCATGCCTGCATTTCCTGCAAGTTGCTAACAAGTGGTGACCATGGTGTGGGTCAGTTTCTCCACCTTCCCGAGGCCAATCTAGCTTCGCACAGAGGTGCCAGCAAGTAATGAGGTCCCCAGGCAAGAGTACCAGCCCCTGAACAATGGAGAGTTTGACTGGATTCAATTTTACAAGCTCTTTATGAAAAATTTCGTGGTGAACTCTGTCTTGGAGTTCCCACAAACAGCCTAAGTACGAGGTTGTGAGTTGTCACGTCTGAAGCCTGCTGCTCTGTTTCCAAATGATCTCTTTCTTGGATAGCTCAGGGACTGTGGTGAGGCATATTAATCCTAGGAGAAGTTAAGTAATTGTAATTTTAGAGAAGGGATTTTATGCCCTCAAGGCCCTGCAACCGCACACATCAAAATTTCACATTTAATTTATATCAAGCATGGAATTAATAAGAGTGGGTAGTAATAAAGTGTCAGGACAAGAAATGGAAAATAGATATCATAAAATATTTATGTAATAAAAAATAATCCCCTTCACTAATATAACCCACATTTTTTTTTCTTTATAAGACCTAATAATAAAAGCATTTAAATCACTGTAAGGGGGAATTACTATAGTCTCTGTGATACATTAAAGTCCCAAACATGGTCCACTTATCAAAAACACAGTATTTTGAAATAAATGATCTCTGAGAGAGAACAAAATATGCTGCCGGGTACTTGTCAATTTCTAGTGGCAAATTTAACATCCATTCAATAAATGACCCTTCCTGGAACATTTCTTAAATTTTGTAATGAATGCAGCTGGCAGAAAAATTGAAATGTAATTGAGTGACATCTTTTAATCCTATGTGCAGGTTGGAGATGGGAAAAATAAACAGAAAAGGCGACTCCAGGATTTCTTTCCAGGACTCACGTTAAATGGCTCTCTGCATTGTTTTAGCCCCAGCACAAACCCTGCAAGCTTTGATATAAAGGTGAGCTGGTTTTGTCTTGGAAGGATGAGTTATAAATGACACCCTTTTATATTCAACTGTGAGCTTTCGATCTTTCTGTTGGCATATTATGTCATTTCAGTTTCAAGAAAAAAATCTCAAGAGAAGCTGTAATAAAACCATTTCTGAGTGAAAGGAATATGATTAGGGAATGAAGGATCTTAAACCTCATATAATTGCGGGAGTTTGGAGATGCTTGTGTGCGTGTGTGTGTGTGTGTGTGTGTGTTTGTGTTTGTGTGTGTTTCACCATCTATAACAGTCTTTTGATACATGACCTGAACTAAAATGTTAAAGGCTAATAACAGTATATGGCATTCTGGAGTAAGCACCTTTGGTGATATTTTCACATGCTCAGTTCATGTAGATAAGAAACATTCTTGCTTTGTTTGGATGCTTTTCCTGATGTAAGTTATCTTAATAGAGTTTTCTGTGATAGAAATATAGAAAGAGACATGGTACAGTTCTGAAGCTGTCATCTTCTGTGCTCTCATTTTTTCTTGTTGTTGTTGACAGCCCTTTCTTTCAGGAAATTACACTTAAATTGTCCTTCCTAATTCCCTTGGAGTCCACACTGCATGGCAACATTCTAACAAGATGCTTTTGATCCTTTGATAATTAAATGCTCCACTGAATGGTGAGAGAGACAGAGCTGCCTTGTATTAAATCCTCCTCTAAGGAGAAAGGAGGTTAATGACGCCTCCAGAAAGTAATAGGTAGTGTTACTGTAAGATAAGGAGCTAATTGCCACAGCCTGGGTCTGGTGTTTTTATACTGTGAATAAACTAAAGCACATCATAGTTCTAATATTTTTTAAAAGATTTTATTTATTTATTGTCAGAGAGAGAGAGAGAGCGCACAAGTAGGCAGAGTGGCAGGCAGAGGCAGAGAGAGAAGCAGGCTCCCTGCTGAGCAAGGAGACCAACATGGGACTTGATCCCAGGACCCTGGGATCATGACCTGAGCTGAAGGCAGATGCTTAACCCACTGAGCCAGCCAGGTGTTCCGTTCTAATTTTATTTTTAGAAAGAATGCAAGCATCTATCATTCTGTGGACTCATTGTCTTTAATAGTTTTATTTGTGGCTGATAACTGCATTTACCATATAGATTTTGCTACAAAAATACTTTTCTAGGTGCGCCTGGGTGGTTCAGTCAGTTAAGCACCTGCCTTCTGCTTAGGTCATGATCCCAGGGTCCTGGGATGGAGCAGGGAGCCTGCTTCTCCCTCTCCCTCTCCCTCTGCGGCTTCCCTTGCTGTGCACTTTCTCTCCCTCTGTGTCAAGTAAATAAATAAAATCTTCAAAAAAAAGATAGTGTTGGGGCGCCTGGGTGGCTCAGTGGGTTAAGCCGCTGCCTTTGGCTCAGGTCATGATCTCAGGGTCCTGGGATCGAGTCCTGCATTGGGCTCTCTGCTCAGCGGGGAGCCTGCTTCCTCCTCTCTCTCTCTCTCTGCCTGCCTCTCTGCCTACTTGTGATCTCTCTCTGTCAAATATATGAATAAAATCTTTAAAAAAAAAAAAAAAGATAGTGTTAGGGGCACCTGGGTGGCTCAGTCGGTTAAGCATCTGCCTTCAGCTCCAGTCATGATCTCAGAGTTCTGGGATCGAGTCCCATATCAAGCTCCCTGCTCAGTGGGGAGCCTGCTTCTCCCTCCCCTGCTCCCCCCGCTTGTGCTCATCTCTCTCTCTCTCTGTCAGATAAATAAATCAAATCCTGAAAAAAATAAAAAAATACTGTTCTATGAATGCCTAAATCCAAGCCTCTAAGGTTAAAGTGGACATTTGCCTTATTGCTGTGGTCAGAACTGGTATGCCTTTTCAGAAGCTGTGGCCTCTCAGAAGTCCTTAGGAAGATGATGTGATGGTTAGTTACACAGATCAGCTTTGCTAGGCTATAGCGTCGAGCTGTTCAATCCAACAGAAATCTGGTTGTCACTGAAAAGGTATTTGTAAATGTGGTTAACATTGATGATTGGTTGACTTTAAGTAAAGGCGAGTACCCTGGCTAAAGTGGGTGGGGCCTCACTTACCCAAACAGTTGAAGGCTTTAAGAGGAAAAACTGAGATTTCTCAGAGGAGAAGAAGTTCTATTTCAAGACTGCAGCATCTGCTCCTTACCTGAGTTTCCAACCTGCTGACCTGCCCTGCAAATTTTGGACTTGTCAGATCCCACAGTCCAATGAGCTGATCCCTTAAAATCAATCTTTTTTATGTGCGTATGTATCCTGTTGATGCTCTCTGGAGAACGCTGACTGATACAGGTAGTGAAGGAAAGAGGCAGATGACTTGCAGATCGCAAGAGAGTTTATTGGGCCCTTAATACAAACAGGTGTCATGGACTTAGCCAAACATGCCACTAGGAGTCAGTTTTCATGACCATTTATAGAGGAAAGTATGAACCTCACTGTAGCCTACTTAACAAGCCCCTCCCAGTTCAAACCACCTCTTCGCACACCTTGTCGGTCTCTTTATAAGCAGGGAGCAGTGAGCTCTCAAATAAAATCTTCACCACCAGTGTGCAGGTGCTAGCCTTTTCATTTGTGGCAGGTGTATGAATCAGTGGCCATTCAGTATAGAGGAGCACCAGTAAATGTGATTCGCTTCCAAATTCTTGACACCAGAAGCCCTGCATACAATCAGCGTTCTCTCCAAGAGCCTTCTTGTCTCTTATCTCTGCACAGCTAAATGTCTTAAGAGACTTACTACACTCATGGTCTTCATGACCTTATTTGCTCCTTACTCTGTTACCCATTGTAATAGGGTCCTAGCCCTCACCACTCTATAGACACAAAACTCCCTGCTGTTAAATCCAATGGATACTTAGCTTTCAGTTTACTTAAAGTGTTAATCAGTCCACTACTATTGGTCACACTCTTCTAACAATCTCATCCTTTGTCTTCCGCCACCAGTTCCCTCATAGTCTGCATCCTGTCCATCTAAATGAATTGCTTCAGTCTCCGTCAACCAAATCAGCCTCTTGGTGGGGTTGCGTAGTGTCTCCTAAAAGATATACTGAGTCCTAACCACTGGAACCTGTGATGTGACTTTATTTGAAAATCGAGTCTTAGCAGATGTGATCAATTTAAGATGAGGTCATTAGGATAGGTCCTAATTCAGTGTGGCCGGTGTCTTTATAAGAAAAACAGATACTGGGGTGCCTGGGTGGCTCAGTGGGTTAAAGCCTCTGCCCTCAGCTCAGGTCATGGTCCCAGAGTACTGGGATCGAGCCCCACGTCAGGCTCTCTGCTCGGTGGGGAGCCTGCTTCCCCCCCCTCTGCCTGCCTCTCTGCTTACTTGTGATCTCTCTCTCTTTCAAATAAATAAATGTATAGTCTTAAGAAGAAAAGAAAAGAAAACACCAGCCAAGACAAAGACCCACGGAGAGAAGAAAGTCATGTGATCACAGAAGCAAAGGTTGATGTTGATAGAGGCTAGAGTGATGTTCCTCTAAGCCCAGGAATGCCAAGAATTGCCAGCAAATGTCAAGTGAGCAGAGGCAAGGAAGGATTCTCTCTTAGAGATCTCAGAGGGAGCCTGGCCCGGCCAACACCTTCATTTCAGACTTCTAGCTTCTAGAACTGTGAGACAATTTTTTGTTATTTGAAGCTCCCTGGTTTGTGGTACTTCGTTGTAGCAACCTTAAGAAACTAATACATGGTCCCACAGGATGTCCTGAAAAGCAAAGTATTATGAATTTGTCTTCTGTCAGATGTTCCTTCATCAGGCTAATAGTGTCAAAACTCATATATAAGCAATTGTCTTCGTGGAAACTGGGAAGGTGTGCTTAGGACAAGGTGACACACGCCCAGACGGTGGTTCTAAATCGAACTGACTTGTGTTGACTTGCAGTATCTAGCTGCTTTGGCCTCCAGTAGAGGGGCTTCCACTGACTGCCTGTCTGGAGCGTTCTATGCATGGATTTGCCTTGAATGGGGCACATCAGTCTGCCTCTGGCTTATTTATTGTTCCTGGGGATTTGACAATGATGAAAGGCCAGTATGGTTCTCAAGGAAGATTCTCATGGATACAGTCTAGTGTTTAAGCTCTCTAGCTCAGTCACTCTCTGCAGCTGAATTTTAATTCATAATAAATTCCATAAGAAGCATGTCCTTGGGCAACTCTGTCCTCAGTGGAATTGTCTGATGAAGTGGGTTCTGTTAACCACTCAGGAGGCTTCATATGCTTTGATTACTGCTCATGAGGTTTCCATTTCTTCAAGGAGCTTAATGAGGGTTTTCTGGGGGGCAAAAATCATAAATTTCCATTTTTTAGTAGCTCCACTGATAGGAGTACAAATTTTACATTCCCTTCACAGCCCATAAAACAATGCTCCTCATTTATTTCTCTTGTGAAGTAACAATTCAGCTGTCTTCTGGCCTATCAGATATTGAGAAGAATATAATAAAATATAAATATTAATTATCTTTTAAAGGTACATACTTTAAAACATAGAGTTTCTGAGGTTTGCAAAGTATGTGATGCCCATTTCAATAGCCAGAAGATGATCCTGTACCATGAAAAAATGTCTGCATTCATTGAACTTTTATTTGGACATAATTAGAGAAGAAAGCAGTCTCTTTGGTAAATTCTAATTTATTAAAATCTCCCCCCCCTTACCACAATACTTCCTTGATTTACTTATTTATATTTGGCTCTTGCATGTAAAAGTACTTTTAGAACTTAAGTGATTCTGACCAAATTCATGGTTGACAGCCAAGTGTTTTAATAACTTTCCCCTTTAGTTTGATGACAAAATGCATCGCTGTGTGCTCTGCTGCCTGTCAGATCACTAACAGTGGCATTCATTTCTCTGAGGAGGCCAGGAATGTAAAAAAATATGCAATCAGAAGCATTCTAAATGAAATGGCAAATTTAGCCGATGGAACGTGCAGAATACTAATGGCTCGTGCCCCATCAGCTGGGCCTGCTGTGCACCCATGCGTCACGAGCTGAGAATAATGACCTTGCTCAAGACTTAAGCAGGGAGAATCGGTGTAGTTGGTAACAAATAGATGCCTCCTGTTACACTGCAGCCGCTCACCTCTCCTGGGACCTCCCCGTGCTAGCTCTCCATGTGAAAGCTGTCACCTCAATTCAGGTCACGTATTTGCTCCATGCTGGGCGACGGGGCACAGGATAGGGGAAAGGTAAGGGAACGACCTTCAAAGTCCATGATAGTCTAATTTCTGAATGCCTGACTCTGACGGATTCTCAAAATTAATTTTTAAAAAAAATGAAATAAAACACCTACTCACCACTTTCCCTTGCTGGTCACAGCCTTGAAAAATTAAAAATAAAAATCTCTTAAGAAACATCTATCTTCTATAGGAAGCAAAAAGGATTAAATAAATTCCTTAAGATGAAAGGAGAGGGAGGGGGTCAATGAATTTGGAAAAAGCTTATTCAAGAGCCTTTTGCTGTGTGTGGATACTGGGCCAAAACATGAAATCTTCGTTATTGACAGTGATCGCACTTGGCTAAGCACTTGCCCAGATTTCAGGCAACAGAGCTTGGAATGTGCCCATTTTATAGATAAGGAAACTGACACTCTGAGGCTCAGTTTGTCCACAGTCAAATAGCTAGGACGGGGCAGAACGGGGCTTTGAGCACAGCCTGGCATGACTTAGGAACTGAGCCTTAATTACTCTATTTCATTGCCATTCTAGTTTCTCAAATGGCTTTTCCTATTAGGATAACATTAGTCTTTCCTCTCAGAAATCCAACTCAAGTAAAATGTACCAAAAATTCTAATAATGTCAGTATGATAGATCCACAGTCTTAAGGCCGATGAGGCTAATTAAAATGATCAAAATTTATTTAGTTAAAAAATGTTTTTGAGTTATTTTGGAAGATTGTACTTTAAATGAATTTTCTTGGCTATCATCCTGCTGCTGATTGGGTTGTGAAAGAATGGGAAAGGCTCTGCTACCACTGAGACAAGAAGAAACCATTGGAGAAACAAAAAAACAAATCACATTTTCTTCAAGACAGAGCCTGGGAGGCTCTGTTGGTTAAGGGTCCGAACCTTCATTTTGGCTCATGTTGTGATCTCAGGATGGTGAGATCTAGCCCTGCATCCAGGATCCATGCTGGACATGGAGCCTCCTTAAGATTCTCTCTTTCCCTCTCCTTCTGCTTCTCTCTCTCTAATAAAGATTTAAATAAAATAAAATAAAAGGTGTGGTAGGCAGCATCCAAAATGACCCCCCAGCAATCCCTGATGCTTAATGTTCATGCCCTTGTTTGGTTCCCTGTCACATTTTACTGGAGTTCCTCTGTGTAAGCAAAAGTATCTGATAGAAACAATGTTATGTCCCTTTCAAGACAGGCTATTAAAACCTGTGTGACTTCCATTTTGGTTGCTGTCTTGCAATCTCACTCTTTCTTTCGTCATTCAGTGTGGGGGAAGCCATTCAATACCATGTTGTGAGTGGCCCAAGGAGGAGGCCCACAGGGCAGGCATTGAGACCTTTTGCTAATAGCCAGCAAGGAACTTAGGTCAACAACCACAGCCCTAATCAAGCTGTCAGATTACCGATGACCATAGCCTTACTGACAGCTTGGGTGCATCTCATAGAGAGATCTTGAGCCGGAACCACCCAGCTAAATGACTCTCAAATTCCTGACCCTCAGAAATTATGTGACATAATAAATGTTTGTTGTCTTAAGCTTCTAAATTATGGGAGTAATTTGTTATGCAGCAACAGATGACTAACACCAAAGCCAGCAAGAGCAATGGACAGAAATAATCAGAAGAAACTAAAATAGAGGATAGGCCCTCCTTGGAAAGCCAGAGAAGGAAGACACTAATTGCAACTCAGACAGTATAATTGTATTACTTAATTAAAAGAATACACAATAATTTTTATTTGAGAGGAGCAAAATCACAACCAACTTATTTATCTTACATATAAATAATGCATCCCTTTTACTTCTAGTGGGACAATTCTGTATTATTTGAGTCTTCTAGCTATTAATCAAGAAGCCAGAAAATAAGTTTAATTTTGGCTTTGCCAGTGACTGCTGTGGCATCAGCTTTCATAATATTCTTGTATATTTCAGAGGATAATGATGCTAATAATGCTGTTCAGAGTGATGAGAAAAATTACTAATTATTGTTGGCAAGATGCCCCGAATAATAGAATACTCTATGGGTGCTAAATAACAACAATGAACAATACTACAATTTCACAAAGTTGATGAAACATGCCTTCAGAAACCATGAGGCCCAGCACAGTATTGTATCTCTTTTTGTCTTTCATCTCTTGGGTCCGTGCTAGACAGTAAGTCAAAGGATGACTTCAAGGAGCTGTGATTGTTCTTCCGTACTTTCTCTTCTGAGATCAGGCCTTTCCTGAAGAAGGTATCTTGAAAATATTCTCAACCTCTGGACTCTTCCACCTTCCTAGCATTGGGAATCAATGGCATGGCTACAGCTTCCTGGACTTTGATGACAATGGTTTCTTCTGCTTGGCTTGTCTTTGCTGCTTTGTCACTTTCCCATCAGCCTTTGAGCCGAAGGCTCCCCTCCCACATACTGTGATGTGGGCAGGAGGGGTCAAGAAGGAATGACTGACCACCTCAATTATTTCTTCTACTGGCCAGAGCAGCCTGCGAACTAGGAGTTTTAGAGTAGGGTCATTCTTTGGGGCTGAGGATTTGTTTCTCTAGAAGGTTACATTTAAGTGTAAATAAATCCACGGAGAGTAAGAAGTCTCTGAGAAACTGGAGCATACATACAAACATAAAAGCTGACCATAAAAGGAGGGCGTGTTTACTACAGAAAGTTTGAAATACAAAAACCATACAAAAGAAAATAAACATGATTCTGCTTCCTTCATTATAGATATTTACAGTTAACATTTACCGTATTTTCTTTTATTAATTTTCTCTACATATTTGGAAGTTTTATAATCAATTTTTAAGAATTGCATTACATTAAAACAATTTTTTAAAATAACATTATATTGTAAGTGCTTTCCCATGGCTTTGAATACTCTTTGAAAACATGATTTTTCATGGATACATGGTATTTTATTGTATTGAATTATCATAATTTATTTAGGAAATTCCTTATTTGGGGATATTTATGCTATTTATCTAATTAATTAATGTTAAAATAATACTTTTAAAAAAGACTTATTTACTTATTTGAGGGAGAAAGAGAATGCTAGTGAGCAGGGAGGGGCAGAGGGAGAGGGAGAGAATCTCAAGCAGATTTCCCACTGAGTGGGAGCCCTACATGGGACTAGGTCCCAGGACCCCAAAATCACTCTCTGAGCTAAAATTGAGTCAGGTGTTTAACCAGCTGAGCCAACCAAACACCCCAAAATAATACTGCTTTGACCATTCTTGCAGATATACATTTTTGTTTGTATTTCTGAATATTATCTCTGGATAAATTTCCAGACATTAGATTATTGGGTCAGAAGATATCAACTTTTGGTCCTTGTATATTAATAAAATTCTCCAAAAATTTACATTCTTATCAGCATATCTGATACTACTTCTGATAATACTGAATATTATCACTTTTATTATTTTTTAGGATTTAGTTTATTTTTGAGAGAGAGAGAGAGGGAAGGAGCATGAGTTGGGGAGCAGGCAGCAGGAAAAGCAGACTCCCCACTGAGCAGGGATCCTGATGCGGGACTTGATCCCAAGACCCTGGGATCATGACCTGAGCTGAGGGCAGGTGCTTATCTGACTGAGCCAGCCAGGGACCCATGAACATTATCATTTTCAAATGTTCACCTTTTGGATAGGTATAATAGTGTTATTGGATTATTTTTAATTCATTTAATCATTAGTAAGGTTAAACCTTTTAATGTGTTTGTGGGTAATTTGTTCATCTTCTTATATACATTTCTGATTGACTTTCTTCCTGGGTTTTTATGTGACTGAGCCCAGCAGTCTGATGGAATAATTCTTAGGGGTCAGAAAAAGATAATCTGCTACTAGATTCAATACATAATCTCAAATTTGAATGTTTGTATGTAGTTTGACCCAGATCTCTCATATATCTAGCTGGTGGAGCTCTGTGGATGGTTTGTAGTGTCTGAAATGGATCAATACTCATTTGATGAATGAAGGAATGTTTGGGAGGGGGAAGGTCAGACTGCATCTCCAAAGCAGGATTCTCTGACTATAGCTAGTATGTACTGACTGCTTATTGTTCTTATGGAATTCTTTACATAAATGATCTCATTTAATTTTCCTGCACTCATAGAGTTAGCTGTATCATTCTCTTCAATGGATAGATGAGGAATTGAGGCTTAGAAAAATCAAATAACTCGTCCAAGGTCTTAGAACCAGTGAGAGGTAGATTCAGAATTCAGAATTCAAACCCGATTCACTCTACCTTCTAAAAAAAAAAAAGGCCAACTTTTTTTTTTTTTTTTACCCAAACTCTTAATCATAGGCAGCAGTACTGAGGCAGCAGTAGGCTGAGCTAGAGTTCAATGGCGGCCATTTCCTACATTGAGGCCCTGCTGGCATTTTGCTGTATTATCTCTGTGGTCAGAAGCTTGATGATCCAACTGGAAGGGCCCAGGATATTCAGAAGTTCCAAAGGATAGAGGCTGTCACAGTTGCTGGAAACCATACAGCAGCTCCCTGCTCCCCCTTATCTGTGGTTTCGCTTTCCATGCTTTCAGTTACCTGTGGTCGTCTGTGGTCCAGAAGCAGATGATCCTTCTGATAAGTTGTCAGAAGGTCAGTGGTAACCCAAAGCTATGTCAAAATACCCGCCTCATTCACCTCCCTTCATCTCATCACATGCGCATTTTATCATCTCCCGTCATCACAAGAACAAGGGGGGTATAGCCCAGTAAGATATCTTGAGAGAAAGAGAGAGACCACATTCACATAACTTTTATGACAGTATGTTGTTATAATTGTTCTCTTTTATTATTAGTTACTGTGTTGATCTCTTACTATGCTAGTTTAGAAATTAAACTTTATCAGAAGCATATATGTATAACAAAAAACATAGTCTGTATAGTGTATGGTACTATCTGTAGGTTCAGCATCCATGTCTTGGACTGTATCTGCCAGGCATAAGGGGGGACTACTGTACCTTGAAAGGGACTGGAATAATGCAGATCATGGAGGGGAGATGATTTGCCTATTTGGGTCCCCTGCAGGATAATGAATGGTTCCAGGGCTTTAAAGCATTCTTTCTCATCTTTCTGACACTCTTGGGACTCTTCCAACCTCCACGGCCGTGGTGCACACAGAGTCATATGTTGGGGGGTTCAGTGTAGCCAGGTCAGGGCAAACCCATAAAGCATGTTGGAGTGAGAGAAAGGATAATTCCCCTGGCGTCATGTACAAGAACTTCCACAGAAGCAATAGACTCTTTGATTATTTTTTTCCGTAGCTGGTGAAAGGAATTCTATGTTGGAGTTAAGCATGTGGTTGAACTGCTATTGAAAATATGTTAAGCCACAGAAAATAACTTGGGTTAGATATGTGGGAACACTCTGTCTGGTTTCTAAGCTCTTTGCAACAGCTAGTTTATCATTATACTGCACGGGGAGTGTCTGTGTCTGGCAAACGAAGGACAGCATGTAAAAAAAGAAAGCCAGCATGAACCAGAGACCTGAGGAAGAGATTATTCTTGCCCCAGGCAATATACTGAACACAGCAAAGAGTAAATCTTCCTTTGCAAATACATTTGGAATGTTTTAAGCATATCACTTGTGTCTCTTGAACTCTCCTATAGGGTCTACTTTTTCACCTCCTAAAAATGCATGAGTTCTGCTTGAGGTCTGGGCAAGGCACAGATTTACTGCTAGTATCTTGAGTTTATTTCAGTCTCCCAATCTTCCCACCCTATAAAAGCAACATTCGAAATTTCTTAAGGGATCATTGACTTGCCATTCTAATGAGCTTGGGAAAAGACTAGTTTTCTATGCAAATCTTTCATTTAATTAAGTATATTTTCCAAAGTCTGCCTATTTTTATGAATACACTTAATATGTCCCTTCTTAGATTTGCCCTAAGAGGCTTAAACTGTTTCCATTTAACTGCTTTCTACACACTATACTCCATTCTGTCCAGAGAGACCCTTTATACATGCTTTGGGCAACTATTTAATTGGTTCCTCCTGATTGGCCACTTCTACAACCTCACCATTTTCCAGTCCTTCGTCTTCTGTGCTTTCCTTTGTGTTCACCCTCTTTGAGTATGATAGAAAGGCCTGTCTGATGAGCAAAGACACAACTCCTGGCTGAGACAGATTTCTGGAGAGTTGTTTTAATACATAGCTAACAGGTAGTAAGTGATGACTGTCGCCTAGCCCCTAGACAAACTTCATGTGGATTATCTCATTTAATCCTCACAATATCCATATGAGGTTGACACTTGTATGATAGAAAGGCCTGTCTGATGAGCAAAGACACAACTCCTGGCTGAGACAGATTTCTGGAGAGTTGTTTTAATACATAGCTAACAGGTAGTAAGTGATGACTGTCGCCTAGCCCCTAGACAAACTTCATGTGGATTATCTCATTTAATCCTCACAATATCCATATGAGGTTGACACTTTTATTAATCATAGTTTATAGACAGAAACTCTAAATGTCAGAGAGGAAGAGGAACATTGCTTATGTTCACTTACTGTAAATGTTATTGGTCAACAGAATGTTCACCATTAACCAGGATTTGAACCTCTTAAGCTTTACTCCAGAGTCCTGCTCCTCTTTTGGGGGCGGGAATGAGGTGGGGTTTCCAGCTGGAGCTTGTTGCCCCGAGGCACATAGTTAATGGTTATCACAGGGATGGTGGTCAGAAGAGAGACAAAGAAGACGGTCCTAGGCTAGTATTCTACTCTTCTAAACGATTCTGGACATAAGGTAAAGTGAGTGAATTAACACTTCCTGAATCTGAGAAGTCAGGAGAGATCACCACTCCCACAAATGGCCTTCAAGGGGCTGGTAGTGCCCCCTTACATCACAGAGGGCAATTTTCTTTACTCAGGCCACCAATTCAAATGCTAATCGCTTCTGGAAACACTCTCATAAACACACCCAGAAATTATGTTTAACCAGTCAAGTTGACACATAAAATTAACCATCACAAATCCACCCCTTGTCAACTTGGCATCCATACCCAAATCCTTAAACCATACTTAATCTCCAAATAAAGACATTAACAGGGTCCTAGTTCTACCTATCATGATGTAACTATCCTGTATACAACCGAAAACATGCTAATCCCTTCCACAGAAGGGAAAATGAAAAGCCCTTGAGTGATATGCACTTTTCCTCTGTAACTGAAATGCTATAATTTAAAATTAATAATACTTAAGTACTATGCTAGAAAGTCAATACATTTTATGTTGCACGATAAGGAAATAAGAGAGAAAAGGAACAAACGTAAATGTGTGTGTGTGTGTGTGTGTGTGTGTGTGTGTGTGCCTATGCATGTATGAATCAAGGATAAATACACCAGGTACCAAAGCTCTGGGTTTGTAAAGCTCCTGATACTAGCATGCCACCGGCAATTGACTTTTGGGGGGATAGGTTATTGCTTTGGAGAAACATCAGGGACATGAAATCACATTCTGGTGCTTCTGTATTCACTGGCTAAAGCACTGTCTTCTTAGGTTGTAGTTTTTCACGTGGAGTATTGAGGTGAAATGAATCTCAGAATCTTTCAAACACTGGAGTCAACCTTTTGGTAGGTTTTAATGTGTCCTCAGCTTCCATCTCACAAAGGCAATTCTTACCCCTTCCCAGAGGCACTCCTGCTCTCCTCTCTCGGAGGCAATGGAGGCCAAAAGCAGAATCCCAGAAAAGGTGAAAAGTGGGCTTATTTTAGTTGCTTTTGGGGGGAGGGAGGCACAACTTCCTGAGTTTTCCTCTCACTCTCCGAGGTGTCCTTTGTTAGTCTTGGCCATCATTCCTGTCATATTGTTTCCTTGAGTCCCAAATACGCCTCATGCCAGTGGATTAACCTTCTGTTATTCCAAAGCTGAGTGGTTTTTTCCTTTCCTTGAAGGAAAATTGAGGTGAAATATTTTAACTTTGGTGAAACATATATACTTACTTTCCTGTTTCCCAATCTTCATATCCACCTACCTTCTTTTTTTGTCTTTTTTTAAGATTTTATTTACTTATTTGACAGAGAGAGATCACAAGTAGAGAGGTAGGGAGAGAGAGGGGGAAGCAGTCTCCCCGCTGAGCAGAGATCCCAATTCGGGGCTCAACCCCAGGACCCTGAAATCATGACCTGAGCCGAAAGCATAGGCTTAACCAACTGAGCCACCCAGGTGCCCCTCACCAGCCTTTTTCTTTAATAGTTTACTCAGTTGTCCTCCCCAGTTACCCTCTTCTACCACTTTTGTTATTTTTACAGTTTATACAAACTATAATGAGGATGAGGTTGCATCAAAAATTGTATTGAGTTTGATTTTCTCTGGAGCTTAAAGCTGATAGAGACAGGGGAGCAGAAAAGAGTAGTGAAAATGCAGATTTTACAGGTAGGATTCTTGAATTCCTAGTATCACCTAGTAGCTCCTAGTTCCTAGCATTATCTCATCCTATGGATGCAGAGTGGACACTTGTTCATTCTGTGACTTAGTTTGCCAACCTGCAGAATAAGACTTTCTTCTCTCTTAGGGATGCTGTGAGGATAATGTGAAAGCATATTCGAAAGCGCTCTAAACACTTAGCAGGAAAGACATCGTAATCTGTCTCCAATCATCGTGTGTTACAAAGGCGACTAACATGAGGAATAATTTAGGACCACAGTGCTATAAAAATAATTGCATACGCTTATTCAGCCTCTCTCTTAGTCTTTCTCATATATGCCTATTCTATTAATGTCTGTCCTGGAGGGGGTAGATAGGGTGGAAACGCTCTTAGACTGGTTGTCATGGTAACTTACCCCAGAGCATGCTGGGAGCATGCAGGCAGTCCTTGGACCCAGCTGTGTGGCAGGTGTGACAACACCCCTCCCCCCGAAAAATCATTGTGGAACCAAGGAATGTCTAATTTGACTAGAAGTAGCATAATAGAAATGTAATTGAGTTGTAAATATGCTATTGTTCTCTTAAAAAAAAAAAAAAACCACTAAATACCCTAAGATAAGATAGACTTTAAATCAGTCTTTCTTAGCATATCACAATCTGCCTTATGAAATTATTCATTTAGAGAAAGACTGGGGCACCGGGGTGGCTCAGCTGGTTAATAATCAGTCTCTTGGTTTCGGCTCAGGTTATGATTTCAGCGTCCTGGGATCGAGCCCCATGTCGGGCTCCACCTGAGTGTGAAGTCTGCCTAAGATTCTCTCTCCCTTTTCCTGGGCCTCTCCCTGCCTCTTAAAAAAAAAAAAAAGACTAAACAGGGCCTACAAACTAGTGTAATAGATACTTTTAGGGATGTCTGCTCATCTTACACCAGTATTCTTTCTCTGGAAGCTTCCTCTCCCCACAGAGGATTGAATTTGCAGGCAGCCTGTTTATACCCCAAGCCTTGCTGACTGATTAGAACAGGAGCCAAAGGCAGAGGCTTAACCCACTGAGCCACCCAGGTGCCCTGGTTTTTGTTTTTGTTTTTGTTTTTAACCCTAAGTTTTATTAACCCCAGTTTTATTGAAATAGGGCTGACATACAACATTGTATAAATTGAAGATATACAACATGTTGATTTGACCTGTTTAAATATTGTAAAATCATTCCCAACCTAGCATTAGCTAACACCTCCAACCCATCATATGATTACCATTTTTTGTGTGTGTGATGAGACCATTTAAGATCTACTTTTAGCAACATTTGAGTACACAATACACTATTATTAGCTGTAATCACCATGCTGAACGTTAGGTCCCCAGAACTTGTTAATCTTGTAGCTAGAGGTTTGTACCCTTTGACCAATATATCCCCATGGAAATGATTCTCATTTAGTCTAGACTATTTGCTTAAACTGTACCATGCTGAGAAGTAGGCCAGAGATTAGTCTGGTGGGTTTTACTGTTAATTATATACAACTTTATCTCCCCCCCCACCAACTTGTGAACTGGTTGGTAGCAAGAATTTAGTTTCACTCACCTGAATTCATCTGAACCCACCAGACTATGATCTTTGGCATAAGAAATTAACTAACTGTATTGGGAGAGCCGTGAAGCTTCTTGGGTGTTTGATCACCCCCGCCCCCCCGGAAAACTGGGTGCTCCAGATTTCACAGAAAAGTCAGGAGGGTTGTGAAGAAATGGTTTAATTGAGGGTGGTGTTTACTGATTATATTAGTAAGGATCCTGGCAGGAAAGAGTTGGCACACTCAGTGCATAATTTGAGAACCTAATAAAGGGGCTATTCTCAAAGAGCACAGTGTAGGGAAACCACAGGGGTAGTATAACACTCTGAATGTAGTGCGTCATGTTACCCCTCCCATGCCCAAGTGGGGAAGGCCAGGGAATGGTTCTGGGGACAAAGAGAACAAAAGAAAGCCAGAGCCTTGGGGCAGAGAAGAAAAGCACGAGAGCCCCTTGGAGATAGGAGCGTGGAACAGGATCATGAAGTCAGCCTTGGGTCACCTCGTAGGCGGGGAACCTGACCTCACTCTCTCAAGTTCTCCTCCCTGCTTACGTCCTTCTGTTGTCCTCGCTGGCCAAACCCAGCTGGAAGTCCAAGGACGAGAGTAGATGGATGTCATCCATGCAATGCAGCCTCCTGGGCCATGGAGCAGAGTAGAGGAGGGCATGGTGTGGATCGGGGGAGCAAAGGGAAGATCTGCAGCTCCCTGACTGCTCTTTCCACTCAACTTTATATCAAGGTCTCATCTCCTCCTAACTAGACATTTGCTATAATCACTAATCAGGTTTGATCACGTGACTCTCCAGCTGTCTCCATCCTGATCTGGGGCTAATTTTCCACCCCTCCACCCACACTTGCATCCTGAACCCCTACCCTGAACCACTTCTAGTTTCTTCTCATGCCTCTTTGTATTTGTAGGTACCACATTCTCTGCCAAGAATGTCCTTTGCAGTCCTTGACTACCTGTCAAAATTCCAGTCAGTCTTTGCAAACTAAAATACACTTTTCTCTGTAATTTTCTGGTCCCATCCCAGCAAGGGTAGACACGTTCTTCATCGCCCTCCCGGATCCTCCTTCACCTCCCCGTGCTCACACGGGTCACAGAGGACCGTTAACCCCTGTTCCTGTCCCTTCCTCTGCTGTGGGTCCTGGAGGGCTCCCGTGTCTGGTATACTCCTTTGGGTATCCTTAGCACTTTCGGTGTGCCTGGTGCAGACTTGGCACTCAGGAAATGTTTGATAAGTGAACGGTTTTCTGCTTTCAGTTGTGCCCATCTTCCATTAGATTTCCACTTACCCATACACCTCTAGAGTTGTTATTCAAAACACAAACTCATTGTGATCCTCTGATTCCTAGACCTCTCTACTGCTTCCTGGGGAGCACAGAACAATGCATGCGCTCTCCAGCCTGTCTCCATTTGTCTCATCTACCACTCCTCCCTGGCTCCCTTCCTATGTCCTCGTCCCCATTCCAAGTCCTGTGGAACTGCCTAGAGCTCCCTAGCAAGCCACACTTTCCCATATTTTGTCACATTTGCATCTGTTCCTCCTTCTGCCTGGAATGCCTTCTCCACTTTCCGACACTCTCCAACTCTCGTCTCCCCACCCCCACCCCAGCTCTCCTCCACCAGTATACTTGGCGAGGTCACCTTTTTAAAAGACTTACCTTACACAGCATTTATTCTGGGAAAGTTTCCTTGAAAGAGTTCCTTACAATACAACAGATAGCTGCTTTTTTTTACCTCTATGAAATTCCTTACACATTGTGTTGAAATGATTAATGTGTCATTATTGTCTTTCTTATTTCCAGAATCTAACACAAAGCCTCACATATACAGTACGACTAACAAGTGTGTCTTGAATGCATATGTGACATATGAATAAATCAATCATACCCGAGTCTGGGATCCCCTGGAGTTACAGTTGCAGGGAGCAACTATTCTTCCTCTGGCTATTGTCATACGACATGTGAGGACCTGCTTGTCTGTGGCACACAAGAGTCGGCCTACTCACCTCTGACATGACCAGTGGGGTATAAGTAAAAGTGTCTGACACTAGAGAACAGTGCCCTTAAAAGGAAAGGGGGCATCCTTCATCCTTTTCCCCTTTCTGTGGCCTTTCTTGTGAATATGTGGTCTGCCATTCCAATAACCATCTTGGAGCACAGGTTGCAAACAGTGGAACAATAAAAGGGGTGGGGGAAACGGGGTCTCTGATGATTGTGGCGCGGCCAGGTCAGCCCTACATGACCAATGCAGACTTTTAAATAAGAGAGAAATCAACTTTTGTGCTGTTCAAGCCCTCGTTCCTTTAGGACTTCTGCCATTTGCAACCAAACAAAATTGTAATTAACATATTTTCTAAATCATTTCTGCTGGCTGAGCCAGAGTCGTATGTCATGAAAAAAAATTGGCAGATCACAATTTACTTTTCTGTACCTACAATTCATGCTTCAGTTTTCTCTTGTGCTTTTTCAAATCAGCTTTTGGGGAGGCATAGTAGGAGCCTAAATTTAGTAAACAAGAACATCACTCTTTCTTTATAAATAGATGTAGGTTTTATTGAATTTCAGAATTTCTTCTTACTGTGACAGCCTACTTTGAGTAGACAATGTCTATACCTCAGCATCAGAGAAATAGTCAAAAGAGATAAGTCTGTACTTTTGAGGAATGTTTTGCTTTGATTTTAGTGGAAGCTGCTGCTTCCATTGTCAGCGACTAATTTCCATTTGCCTATTTGTCTCAGTGATGTTTACCAATGCTTTAAATCAGTGCCCATAGCTCTCTCTTCAGCACCTCTTGATCTCGCTCTTAGGACGTAAGCACCCAATGCTTTGTAGTCCCTTGTTCTTGCTTTTCAGTATTATTTTTTAATTTCTTTTTTTTTTTTTTTTTTTTGGCTTGATTCACTTCTCAATAGGCAGAGGATGGACGGCAGTTTAGGACAAGAGAATCATTACTCACCCCATCTGGCAAAGTTCAGCTTACTGTGTGAATTGGGATTTTTGTATTAGAAAAGCTGTGGAGATTTTTGATTAGATGGATTTTTCAAGGAGTTTTCCATGAGGAGTCAGCAGCCTGTGGTTATGTTCCGCACTTATTAAAAGATGGAGTTGTAAAATTGATGTGTATGTAATCTCTTTTCAGGTTCCCATGGCAACAGTAGCAGCAAGTCGGTGAGTAGCTTTTCCATTCTTCCTCTAAGACCTTCAGGCTGTAAGATTGTTTCAGAAAACAAAAACAAAAACAAAACCTGTTCTTCCTTTATAGTATAATACATACATTTAAACTCATTCTAATGAGACAGTTATGAGGCTAGGAATATCCACAGGATGTGAGTTCAGGAAAGAAATGATTCTGCTGTTAACAAGCTCCGTGACCTTGGGCAAGTCAATTACCCTCTGCCAGCCTTGATTTTTCTCATCTATAAAATATGAACAAAATTATGTCTACACTACAGGATTGTGAGAGGACTACATAAAAGGATGTACTTGAACTGTTTAGCACAGTGGCTTGATGAATATTTAGCCAGTTGGGATACATACAGTATTGGGTTGTAAGCCTTCAATATGCATGTAACTGGCTTCACCCTTTTAATACCAGTGGGATCAGTAGAGATGTCTCTTCTATCATTCCTGATATTGAAGATGGGTATTTCCTCAATTTTTTTTCTCACTAAGAGTTTATCTATGTCTTTATATCTAAAGCACATCACTTGAAACATGCTGGTTTTGTTTTTTTAATCTGATAAGATAAGCTCTGTCTTTAACCAAAGTGTATAGTCTATTTACATTTAATATAAATTATTGATATGGTTGGGTATAAATCTATTTTATGTTTGTCCCCTTTGTTCTTCCTTTATTCCTTCTTTTATGCCTTATCATGAATTAACAAAATATTATTTATAATAGTATTCAAAATACTAAACAAAATATAAATAAAATATATAAAATATAATATAATAAATAAATTTTATTTATTTTATAATAAAATATATAAAATAGTAAACAAAATATTATTTATAATAGTATAATAGGTCCTCTACTGGATTTTGAACCACAACTTTTGTATTCTTCTTTGTTTTAGTGGTTGCTCTAGGGATTACAGTATTCACCCTTATTCCATTACCTTCCATCTCATCTTTGTGATATTGTACATTTTATGTCTATATTTAGACATAAATCTTGTACATTTAATGTCTATATTTATTACATTGGTACAATGTCACATGCTTTACGTAGTCAAAGATCTTTTAAAGAAGTTAACTCAATGTAGTCTTTATATTTAACCACATATTTACTATCTTTGGTATGTTATATTCCTTCCTGTAAACCTGGTATCATTTCCATTCACCTTGCATAGCTTCTTTGAGCAGGTCTTATGGGTGTGAGTCCCCTGGGAGCATATTCTCTCAGCTTTCATTTATCTAGATATGTCTTTATTTTGCCCTGGTTTGCACATATAATTCTAGCTCGATCAGTTTTTCTTTAAGCACTTGAAGGTTATGCTCTTTGGGTTTATGTTGTTTCCAATAAGTCAACTGTCATTCTTAATACTGATGTCATATGTCCTCTTTTCCTCTGGCTGCTTCTATATGGAGCCTTCAGCCCCTTGATTTGTTTTGGTTTTCTTAGTGTTTCTCTGCTTGAGGTTCATTTCATTAAGCTGATGACATCTCTGATGGATGTTTTTATTTAAATTTGGAATATTTTTAGCCAATACTTGTTCAAATATTTTTATCTGCTTTCTTCACCTTTTCCAGTCCTTCTGAGGTTTTAAGTACTTTAAGTACTTTTGTGTTGAAATGCTTGTCCCTGGCCCAAAAGTCATTGAGGCTCTATGCATTTCTTTTTTTTTTCTTTTTCTTTTCTGTCTATGCAATTTCTTAAAACTTTATTTTCTCTTTGTGTTTCAGTTTGGATAAATTCTATTGATTTTCCTCCTAGTTTACTGATCCTTTCTTGTTGATGGTTCAATATGTTTTAATCTCATCAAATGTATGTCTCTCATCAGCTTTAGAGAGATATAATTAACATACAATAAGATTTACCAATTTTAAAGTGTATAGTTCTTTGAGTTGTGACAAATTTATACAGACATGTGGTTATTACCACAATGAGGATACAGAACCTTTTTATCCCCCCCAATATGTTTTCGCTTGTCTCTTTCCAGTCACTTTCCTCCTACCACCCCCAGGTCCTGGTAACCACTGACTTGTTTATGTTTCTATAGTTTTGTCTTTAAAAAAAAAAAAAAAAAAACAAAAAAAAAACATATAGATAGAATTAAGCAGAAAAGAGCTTTTTGTGCTTAACTTCTTCAACTGAGGATAATGCTTTTGGGATTCATCTATGTTGTGCCACGTGTCAGTAGTTATAGCTGAATAATACTGTGTGTGAATGAGCATGCCACAGTTTTCTGTTCGCCAGTTTCCAGTTTGGTCCCTATTATTTCCTCATGGTTAGAGAGTAGATGTCACTGTCAGTTTTGTTCTGTTGGTTTTTTTAAAATTCGAGCCATGCTATTAGGTATGGAGTAGTATTTCATTGTGATTTTATCTTGAATTTCTCTGATGACAAATGATGCTGAACTCATATGCTTATTTGTCATTCTCATATTATCTGAAGAGCATGTTCAGATCTTTGCCTATTGTTCAAATTAAAAAAAAAATCTTGAGTTATAAGATTTGTTTATTTATTTATTCCAAGTAGAAGACTTTTTACCAGATATTTGTTTAACAAACACTTTCCCCCAGTCTTTGGCACGATTTTCTAATTTCTGGCGAGTGATTGTCAAAAAGAAAACTATTTAAAATTTGATAAAGTTTAATACATAATTTTTTTCTTTTTATGATTCATACTTTTATGTCACAAGAACTCTGTCTAAATCAAAGTTAAAAATTTTTCCTTGATGTTTCCTTCTATATATTTTATAGATTTGGATATTATGTTTATATCTATGATTTATTTCCAGTTAATTTTTACAAATTGTGAAGTAAGCCTCAGGTTTATTTTTCCAAAAGGGATATCAATTACACCAGTTAAGAAGACTATCCTTGTCCTATTGAATTGTTTTGGCCCCTTGTTAAAAGCCAGAATGTCTCATTTTCCCTTTCACTCTCTCATATCTTCCTGCTTCTCTTTCTCTCAACACTCACTTCCCCCCAGACATCCATCCATCCCTTCATCCATCGCTCTAGCTGACTATCTCCTCTCTTGGTCCAGGAAACTTTAAATCTTCATACCCAATATTCAGCTCTCATAGGCAGAAAACCCTTACCTTTGCTGTATTTCTATAATCAATAGAGGGACTATAACTTGCAATATCTAATTTTTATCATGTGCTTTAAAAAGTCCAGAGAAGAGACCTCCTGCGTCGCTCAGTCATTTAAGTGTGTGTCTTTATTTAGCTTAGGCCATGATCTCAGGGTCCTGGGATTGAGCCCTGTACGGGGCTCCTTGCTCAGTGGGGAGCCTGCTTCTCCCTCAACCTGTCTGCTGCATCCTCTGCTCTCTCTCTCTCTCTAACAAATAAAGGAATAAAATCTTAAAAAAAGAAAAAGTCCAGAGAATTTTTACTGGATTGTTGCTTAAGTCCCAAAGCAACAGTTTCCCCAATAAAATTCACCAAGCTACTTGTTTGTCTTTTCTAAAAGACTTATTTATTTTAGTGAGGCGGAGAGAGAGAAAAAGAGTATGGGTGAGTGCGGGTGTGGGGGTGGGGGGTGGGGATAGACAGAGGGAGGGGGGAGAGAGAATTTCAAGTAGACTCTTCACTGAGTGTGGCACCTGTTGTGGGGGCAGGGGGCTCTCTCTCATGACCCTGAGATCATGACCTGAGCTGAAATCAGGAGTCAGATACTTAAAGGACTGAGCCATCCAGGTGCTCCATCAAGTTACTTTTTTTAATGAAAACATCAGGCTGTGACTTAAAAGGCAAATAGAAAGAAGTCAGGGCTATCTTTTATTTAATACAAAATAATGCCAGTTAAATTTAGAGTTATGGTATAATCTGGGTTAGGAAAATCCATACAAAACCCGTGTAGTTTTTGAAAAAGTACTCCTTCCAAAACAGTTTGAAAAATGGCTGTGAAAATCTTTTTGACAATTTGAAGAGCCATGATTAGAGAAAAACCACTGCTGTATTTCACTAGCTTTCAGTTTTTTATGGTGCTTCGCCGCCCTTAATTACAGTATTAGACAGTATCAACTCTAAATATCAAAAAGGGGAGGACGAAAGAAGCCATCTGGAGTTTGTTTCTGTTAGAAGCAAAATTTCTAGTTGTGCTTTTGCTCAATCTTTACTGCTCATTCAAAAGTTTTCTTTTTGTAAGATAATCATAGTATAATACTGTATATAACCTTTTATTTCCAGAGGCCCTTCCAGTTTGAAAAATATTTTCATACCCGTCATCTCGTTTTATCCTCACTCATTCATTAATTTGACAAATATTTATTGAGTGTCCACACTGTGTTGGGCACCAAGGGTACAGTGATGAGATGGTTTCCGATTTTTATCTATTTGCTGCTGCTGCCAAAATTTATATCTCCAGTCTTTATAGTTTCCCTCGAACTTCTGAGTTAGTATGTCTAACTGATCCAGCATTTCCACTTGGGTTTCTAATATGTATTTCAGAGTTAACTAACGTGTCAAATCAAACTCACCCCTGCCTCCAGGCTTCTCATATTAATCCTCTCTTCCCCTAAGCTCTCTTGCTCTCTATCTCCATTTTGTCATTTAGGTTAAAACCTTGGGAGACATTTTTTTTTTCTTTTTCTTTAGTTAGGCTCAATGTCCCATGTGGGGCTTGAACTCACAACCCCTAGATCAAGGCTTGTATGCTTTACTGACTTAGCCAGCGAGGCACTCCCCAAAACCTGGGAGACGTTCTTGATTCTTCTCTCTCCCTACTCCCCTGCTTGCCCCATCTGTCAGGAAATCCGGTAGCCTCTCCCTCTAAAATATATCTGGAATTGAAGACATTCCCACTGTCATCATTGCTGCCACCATTCAAAACGCCTTTATTTCTTATCCGGATCTCTGGTATCCATAACTTCCACAGTCACGTTGCTTCAAGGGGTGCCTGGGTGGCTTCGTCCTTTAAGCATCCAACTCTTGATTTCAGCTGGGGTCAGGATCTCAGGGACAAGGGATCAAGCCCTGCATGGAGCCCCACTCTGAGCCTGAGTGGAGCCCCACCTCAGGCTCCACCCTCAGCAGGGGTCCTGCTTGAGAGTCTCTCCCTTTGCCCCCTACCCCCATTCTCTCTCTCTCTCTCTCTCAAATGAATAAATAAATAAATCTTAAAAAAAAAAAAAAGAAAGGACCTTCAATCTCCTCTTCACACAGCTGACACAGTAAGCCAAAGAATACAGAAGTTTTTCTTTTACCCCAAACCAGCCCATTTTCCCATCTCATTCATAACAAAATCAAAATTCCTTAGCATAAACCGCATATGCTTCCAGGAGCTGGGCTCCCCTGCCATGTCCTCCCATTGGGCTCTCACTCTCTCATCTCCAGCCACACTGCCCTTGCTGTTGTTGGGAAAACCATTCAAGGCCCTGTCCGTTAGTGCTCCTACTTCCCAGATACACGAGCTCTGGGTATCTGCACATCTTACTCTTTCCTTTTCTCCAGGTCTCCGTGAAAATGTCATCTCCTCAGGCCTTCCCTGACCATCCTGTATAAATGATACTTCCATGATGATACTTCCGTCATTTCTTTAAATATGTTACCCTTCTGTAGAATGCCTATCACCCCTGGACATGTTGTCAATTATTTGCTCATTAGTTCAAGGCCTGACTTTTCTGTTAGAAAACAAGGTGGTAATCTCCTGATTTTACTGATGCATCCCCAGTGCACTGAGCAGCATCTGGAACCCAGAAGACGCTGTACAGTATTTGTTGGATGAATCAACAAATCAACACGGATAAAATGCCCTTACCTTCATAGTCTTTATACTTTAACTGGGGGAGACAGGCAACAAATAAGTGTAAAAGTAGAGTTTGAGGACAGACTTGGAACTGGGTGATGTGACATGTGTGTGGTGGGAGGGAGGGAGATATTGCAGATAGGATATCTCTCAGAGGAGGTGACATTTAAACCAGGACCCGAATAACCGTAAGCAATCAGCCTTGAAGCAGACTTATTATTTTTTCACTTCATGAATCCAGAAACCAAGGTTAAGAGAAACGGTGTGCCTTTTTGCCTCAGTGGAATAGAAGTGAGTTTATAATCCCAAACTCTGTCCACAATTTGTTGTCTTTTCTGTTAAATTTCAAAGCCTTTCACAACCGAAATGACTTAAGTGTAACACTAATGAGAAACAACTAGAACATGCGACCCATCTCTCTGCTGGCGTTAGGGTGAAAATCACCACCCAGGCTAGGCAGTTTGGCAGCTGGCCACATGCAGACAGTTGGAAAACATATTTCTTTTTTTCTATTTCATTTGATATTCAACCTTTGCACTGAAGATTAGTGAGCATGCAGCTCAGCCCTAAAAGAAAAAGAAAGTCCCTAATTGCTCTCACTCAGACAGCCACTTTTTGAAAGTCGTTTCTCTCCTTTCTGTAAACCAGTCCCCCAGGAGTGATCTCCTTTGGCTGCATAGTACTGAGCTTGTCTTCATGTCTCTGGAATGCTGCAGGATTTCTTTTTCAAATGGTCGTGTCCTGCTGGTTGTTTTCAGGTCCTCAGAGCGCTCTCAGGCTTTTTCTCAAACACAGAGACACAGTGCAAGGCCAAATCCTCCTGGTTTCAGGCCCGCTTCCTGTAGCAGATGGTAATCCTGTGTCTGAGACACTGAGGCTCCCTTTTGCTTTGCTAATAGCCTGTGAGCCTTTGGGAAAGCTTGATTGATAACATCTTTGGAAAAAAGTAAAAGAAAAACCTACTGAGATGACCTGTTCTGGTAATGGCTTGAGGCCTAGCTTGGAATGTACCCAACAGCAAAAACTTTGAAGAGCAGAAGCAAAAATTCAGACACTTGCTGACCCCTGTACTTTGTAGTTCACCACCTCACTATCTCATGTTTTCTTTCTCTAGCGTTCATTTTTATGTACATGACTTGACTGATTTCTAGACTCGTTTCCAATGATGTAATGGAGAAAAGTTGCTGAGAGAGACTAAAGCAAAGAATGCACAATCTCTAGAGTGAGAAATGAATTTCAGAATGAACATAGGGACAAGGCATTCTTCCCTTTCCCTTTTTTATTCTGCATTTTGGGTGGGGCAAGGTGCAAAGAGTAAGAAAGATTGTTGGTTGATGCTGGTAAGACGAGCTTATGGTATTATTCAAGAAAAAGACTGATTAATAGGGGACCTGCCTGCGGAAAAGACATGAACAGGTTAGAATCAGAGGAAGAAGAAATGGTTAAGGAGAAAGCCCAGCTGAGAGCATCCATATGCAGAAAAGCAAGAGGGGAGTGGTGAGCAGACCGCTCAGCATCTCGGGGTCTCTGATGCTGGTGAGAAAGAAGAATGAACACTGGAGCTGCACCTACACAGATGCGGCCTGTGGAATTGTAGGGGGTGGGGGTGAGGAGAGGGGCCACTGGTTGAAACATCAGAGCAAGTATGTGAAAGTCAAATGGGGTTTTCTGATGGGGGTAGGAAGCTGCAGGTGGGCCTTTCCGCATGCTGGCGATGATGACACTCTCTATGCTTGATGGGGATAATTTAGTGAAAGCCCGTGATTGCTACATGCAATTAGAACTTGGAGTAAAACAGGATTGCTGTTATCATGTTTGCATATGTAGGATTATGTTATAATTAAATGGAATAGTAACAAGAGGTGTGAGTAAATTATCTTCCTGGCTTGTGTGTAAAGATAGAAATAAGCAGATGACCTGGAGTGGGGCATGGGGGATGCCCTGTCTATGGGCTATTTCTGCCAGGAAATCCTGGCACCTGGCTGGGAAGCTGAAACTATGAGGGAGTTGGCCTCAGGTAAGAAAATGACCAGGATCCTGGCTTTGAATCAGCAAAGGACCAAGCGTTTACAGGGTAGGGAGAAGCATGAGCTCCTATGACTTGGCTGAGAGAGTTTTTAGAAGGTTATCCTGTCTGTGTTCGACTGAGTCTTGTTTAAAGCAGCTTTCCCTGTGAGAGGTCTGCTCCAGTTGGTATACAGATTTGATCAGGGGAACACTTCTCACCCACATCCCTGCCAGCTATTGATGTTCTAAAACTGGTCTTTCTTTTCTTGCTGTCTCTTTTTCTTTTGCTTGAAACTAAAGCATAATTGGTTGACTGTTCTTCATTAAATGTTAACTATTTATTATTAACCTAAGTGATTTGGGTCTCAGGGTGTGAGAATGAGAATTCTACACCTGGAATAGATTGGTTTATAATTAACAATTGGTGCATGATGCTAGATACCAGATAAAGGACAAGGAGGAAGAACATGGTTTGGGGAGCTGGCATGTTGAATTAGAGACACCAACAGAACATCCAACTTGCAGTGTCCTGGAGACAGTTGTATGTGCAATTCTAGAGCTCAAGATGGGAATGGATTAAGGATAGGAGTCATCGGGTCTGTGGGTGTTGAAACCAAGCCATGAATGAATGAATGAAATAAAAACCTAGGATGAATGGAGAGAATGAGGAGCTGGTCAAGGACGGGTCATTGTGGAATACCAGTTTTAAAGGTGAGTAGAGGCAAACAATCTCACAAAGAGAAGAAACCAGAGATGTAGTAGGAAAAGCAGGAGAGGCTGGCATCGGGACAGCTAAGAGAAGTTTCAAGATGAAGAGAGAGTATGACGGTATCAGTGCAACAAAGATGTCAGACCCAAAATTCAAGTGCATGATATTTCAAAGTGATAAATGGGAGTACAGGGCTAGGTCCAATAGGTGTGTAAGTCATCTTTTAAAATGACTCAACCTGGTTTCTTTCCAACAAAATGAAATTGGGCCGGTCTATGTATTCACTTTTCACCCCCCATCTCCTTGGACTGGATATTTAAGTAACTTCTGCTTTCTGGCTCCTAATTATAGTTCCTGGTGTTTTTCTGTTTGGATCCCTAGTTATGGAGCTCAGCTTCCCCTGGGAGTACCAGTGATACCCTTTCCATGTCGTCTAGAAATGACCTCTCTGGGCTGTTCTGGTTTCCTCCTCCATGGACAGTGTAGAAAATGGGTCCATCAACTAACAGAGTCAGGCAGCACGTTTATTGGGCCTGGGGAAGCCAGTCAGGACTGACTAACAGTGTGGCGAGAGCAGGTACCCAAGAGAGAACAGTCTCATAGTCTTCATCTCCTGAAAGGTAGAGGGACACGTGGAGCAGGAAGGCACAAATGTGCCCAGTGTGCGGCTACTATAGGTGGCTGGCCTGGTCAGGGAGGCTCACCAATCTTTGTCCTTCTCCTAGAGTGGGTTTGGAGTGGAGAGTCAATTCCGAGGAGCAGAGTCAAAACCAGGAGATGGAACATGGCTATGAAATAACATATTAAGAATTACCTCAGAATTTATATATCCGCACGACGTTCCCAGCTCTAGGCATCTCCCCCGCTTCTAAGGGGGATGCTTGTTCCATGGATGCACTTATTACTCAGAAGGCCTTTGGGACTTTTCATCTCCCTTAAAGATCCCCTTCGTCTCCTTCCATATTAGTTTTCTATTGCTACAGAGCAACCTGCCACAAACTTACTGGCTTAAAAGCAACACCCATTTATTACCTCACCATTTTGTAGGTTGGAAGTCCCTGTGAGGTTTGGCCGGGTTCTTATCTGGAGGCTTGGAGGAAAGGACAGCTCTCGAGCTCATTCAGGCTATTTAAGAATCCAGTTCAGTGAGGTGCCTGGGTGTCTCAGTGGGTTGGGCCTCTGCCTTCAGCTTGGGTCATGATCTCAGGGTCCTGGGATCGAGCCCCGCATCGGGCTGTCCGCTCAGCAGGGAGCCTGCTCCCCCTACCCCTCTGTCTGCCTCTCTGCCTGCTTGTGATCTCTCTCTCTGTCAAATGAATAAACAAAATCTTAAAAAAAAAAAAAATCCAGTTCAGTGTTGGCTGCCAGCTGGAGACCACAGGCATGTCTTAGAGTCTGCACTTGTTTTTCATCTTATGGTTCCTCCAACTTCTTGAGCAGTGGTGTGTCCAGTCCTTCTTAAGTGGGGGTCTCTCTGACTGCTTCTGTCATCAGCCAGAGAAAATTCTCTGCTTTTCAAGGGATTAGACCTAGCTCACCTAAGTGATATCTACTTTAAGGTCAAATCTTAATTATATCCTCAGAATTCCTTCTGCCCTGCAATGTGGCATGATCACAGGAGTGATGTCCCATCATAGCTATAGAAAAGGGAATTATATAAAAATGAGTATTTAGGGGTCATTCTTAGAATTCTGCCGATGACACTTTCACAGCCTCTGTCTTTTAAATGCTACTAGGAGTGCCAGAGTTTTAAGAGTGAATCAGCTCTTTTGGATAGAGCCAGAAGTCATTTCTTGAATAAGATGGGGAATCAATTTTTCATTAAAAACTGGGTCTGAATACAAAGAAATATGAGTGTTTTGTTAGCATGACCCATAAACAAGATCTGAAAGTAATTTCAACATGGACGTTTTCTCATTTCATGTTTGATTAGGCTACTAAAAAGAGAATGCTTTTTATGGAAACTGATGTGTTGAAGAAAATTTAAAAAAAAAAAAAAGAAGAAAGAAAGAAAGAATCATTTGAACGGAAGCAGAGTGCAGAAGTATGTGAAGCCCAAAATTCCCTTTCCCAGTTTTGGATAAACTGGTCTCCTGGGTCCACCGTTTATTCACTAGCAATGGAATTTGGGTCTTAATCTCTCTTTCCCTCCCACCTGCAAGTGACACTGGGCCAGAGGAGTAAAATTCTTGTCCAGCTCAGCAGTTCTAAAGGAGAGCCAAGCCTCCTGGGCACAATTTGCAGAGATAGCAAGAGGCAGGCTTTTGCATTTCTGTGGTGTTTAGACAGACTGTGCATCTATTACTGGTGGGTGGTCTAAATGATCTGTAGACAATTTAACTCCTCAGGGTCCCAGGACCTAGAATATGCCTAATATTTTGAAATCAACACAGTTCTGGATGGTTTTCTGGAGACAAAGCATTTAGGATCAAAGTGATTTTATTAAAACACGGAGAAGCGGCTGAAGCTAAGGTCCCAGACGGAACTATTTTACCTCAGACTTCCTTTATTTGCCTTTCTTTAACCAAAAAATTAAACAAACAAACAAAGCAAATGCCTAGTCAATTTAACTAGTACATAAGAAACCATGCTCTTGAGTTTTGTGTTGTGAGAGAGAGGGAGAGCAGTCGGGGAGGAAGAAGCGTGGCTTCCATTGACCAGACCTATGGGATAAAGTATAAGGACAAATTAAGAAAACAACCCTGTACTTCAGGCTCAGTGTTACATAATTATGTCAAATTCTATGATAAAAAGGAAGAAGCAGGATATATCTGTCAGAGATGAAAACAATCTCAGAGAATGAGGCGATACAATGCCCATATGAATTTTTAAATTTGTAACTAGAATTTGTAAGACATGTATTAGGTAGCAGAAAAGAAGAAATAATGCCTGATTAAGAAGATAAATGCTCCTTCCTGAGACTAGCTGGGTATAATAATGGGAATACTCTTTAAAATTGTATATACATATACACACATATATATTCATTTTTCAGATCGTTCCTTATTTGTGTCTGACTGAATTCGCTCACTACCATCAGGTACCTTATGTAACCTGACATTTTCTATTGTGTTTTCATTGATATGCTGGCCCTAAAATATTTTGTCCAAATATTTATGGGAACAAATTGATTAAATTAAATAATGAAATTAATTAACTATTTAATTTACTAAACTTCATTTTCCCACCGCTTTCCTTTCTTTTCTTTTTCTGGCCCAGGATAAAAATGTCTAGATTTAATGTATCATCCTCTCAGGAACAGAACTTGAGGCAACTCAGTAGTGCAGGATTTTATCTTGGGTGTCTTTGAAACATGAGCATTAGAACTTAGTTTACCATCTACCTGGGTGGCTCAGTGGGTTAAGCCTCTGCTTTCGGCTCAGGCCAGGATCCCAGGGTCCTGGGATCGAGCCCCACATCGGGTTCTCTGCTCAGTGGGGGGCCTGCTTCCTCCCCTCTCTCTGCCTGCCTCTCTGCCTACTCGTGATCTCTGTCTGTCAAATAAATAAATAAATAAAATCTTAAAAAAAAAAAGTTACTTTCAGAATCTTTTGTGACCTGAAGATTTAGCTATCAACAACCAGAAGTGAGGAGAGATGATAGGATAATGTCAAGATTGAGAATATTGGCTTCTAAGTCCAACAGACCTATTTGCAAATTCTGGTCCTTCCTCTTCATATCCATGTGTCCTTGAGCAAATTACTTAACCATTTGAGCCTTTTTCCTCACCCATAAATTGGTTATACTGCTAAGCCTTCAAATATTAACTATTAATATTATTTTCCCTACTCTGAGGACTTCAAGTGCAATTATTTTAAGGTTAGGTTTTTAAAACTTGTGATTTGCCAAAAGAAAAAAAAAAAAGCCTTTAAGAACTGGGTCATTGGGATCTAGTAGATGAAGCCTCTTCTCTTTAACCTCAACCCTGAACTTGAACCTTTGCCTCAAGGGTCTAGAAAGAATTTTATCCTTTGTTGCTCTTCTAAAAATTCCTTTTACCCACTCCCTCTTTTTTACTTTAACCACCCACCAATTTGTCAACATAACACTGACAGTCTTCTCTATTTGTCTTGGCTGACTGTTTTTTCCAAGTACCATTAGAAGCATTAGACTTCACCTGTCCTCACTGGGTTATTTGGTTTGTAACGGCCTGGAATGCTCTTACACTTACCCTTTTGGAAGAGGTTAAGTTAGAACCTGGGCCTTGCCCATAAATGAACCCGTTAGTTATCATTGTCTTGCCTTGATATACAACCCTAGCAAATAGGAAATGACAAAATGGCACTAAATTAGTCTCAATTCAGGAAGCTGAAAGAAAAAAAGGACAACATTTTGTGTCTTCACAGGTAAAAGATGTGTAGATTATTATGTAGAATACTGGGAAAACAGAGTATAGGTGTTCTGGTGGCATGTGCCTTTTTTTTTTTTTACATAAAAATGTATTGTTGCATATCCTAGAATACAGCTTGGCAAACCATGATCTATGGGCCAAAGTGGCCCTCTGCTTGTTTTGTAAAAGCAAATGTTAATTGAACACAGTCTGACTGGTTTATTTACATACTACCTATGACAGCTTTTGTGCTACAAAAGCTAAATTTAGTAGTTAAAACAGTGACCATGTGGCTCAGTCTGTTGAGATCCAATCCTTGATTTCAGCTCAGGTCATGATCTCAGGGTTGTGAGATCTGGCCAGGGCCACAGACTCTGTACTCACCATGGAATCTGCCTGTCCCTCTCCCTCTGCTCCTTCCCCAGCTCATGTACTTGCTCTCTCATTTAAAAAAATTAAAATAAATTAAAATAAAATAAAATAAAATCCTAGAGACCATACAGTCCACAAAGGTTAAGATATTTGCTCTCTGGCCTATTACAGAAGAAGCTTGCCCATCTGGTAAGGATATAGCAGCCATAATACAGTTTCTTGGGACAGTCCTGTCCAGTGTTATTTCTCTATCACCCTCAAATGTATATGTGAGGAAATTTATACTGCTGTGATAGTGGATTTTGTTCAATAGTTTAAAAACTATAGCCCGAGGGTGCCTGGGTGGCTCAGTGAATTAAAGCCTCTGCCTTTGGCTCAGGTCATGATCCCAGGGCCCTGGGATCAAGCCCTGCATCGGGCTCTCTGCTCAGCAGAGAGCCTGCTTCCCCCTCTTTCTCTGCCTGCCTCTCTGCCTACTTGTGATCTGTCTGTCAAAAAAATAAATAAAATATTTTTTTAAAAAAATAAAAATAAATAAAAACTCTATAGCCCCCATGGGTATGGATGCCAGTGTTCTCTAGGAACACAGGAAAACAGCTGTTGGCAGAAGCTACCATAAATACCATGTTGAATCAAAGTGATCATCATCAGTCCTGAGGCTTTCTAGGTATTTTGAAAATGTCTGCATATTGCAATCTAGCTCTTCCTGTTACAACATAGATGAGGATTTTCATTTTCTTCAGCCACAGAGAAAGTGAGGAAGTTTAAATCAGTGACTCTCCAGCCTCTCTCTTCGCCCAGGCCTAAGGCTATATAAACAGGTTTACAAGAAGTATTCTTCAAGGAAACAAGATTCTTGACAGGAATTGGGCCTGAAATGTTATTATCTTATACAAGATAACCTGATAAGAGGACACTTTGAGAGAGTCTATTTGTTCCCTAGCATTATTGTTTTAGTGATTGTGGGATTTATAGTGATAGGAAACGAAGGTCTGTTAAACTAAATCAGATAGCCTAAGAAGAGAAGCAGAGAACATGGAAGAGTGTTGTGGAAGGAAAGATAAACTCCTCCAGAACTTTTTATTGTACATGGTTTCCAATACCCGAACACACAAACCATCTAAATATGGCATTGAAAAGATGAGGCAAAAAAGAAGTCTCGAGTATGTGAAAGCAACCTGAAAATGTGTGAAAATGCTGTATCACATGGAAATGATTCTTTAACTGCACAGCTAAGTACACAGTTAGTTCAGGCTGCTCCCAACATAAAATGCCTGCCTTACTAATTAATTAGTTGTCTTATATCAAGGGTCCCACCTTCTCCAAGGAATTCCCTCTGCTGCCATCAGGAGAACAAATTGGAACTATTTTAAGAACTTACAGGCTACCAAAGTAGAAAGTTCTAAAACTTTGAAAAAAAAAAAATAGCAGCTCGATAAAGGGAGTTGGTCTGGCTGTATAATTTTAGATGATGACCTTATCCCATCCAGGAAAACATGGACATAGGGAAACAGTGCAGGCCCAGTTCTTAGACAAGAATATAAGAATTTGTGTTTTATGGAGGAAGAGAATCCAAACGTGGCTGTGTTAGTCTGCTTGGGCTACCGTAGAAAAAATACCATGGATTGGGTGGCTTAAACAACAGAAATGTATTTGCTCAGGGCTGGAGACTAGACATCCAGGATCAAGGCCAGAGCACAGGCTGTTTCTAATGAGAGCTCTCTTCCTGTCTGCCTGGTGGCTGTGCTCACATGGTCATTCCTGAGGGCATGCTAGGGGAAAGAAGAGAGATTAGGACTCAGACCCCATTTTCAGGACCTTATTTGACTTTTATAATCTCCTAAAAGTCTGGTCTCCAAATGCAGTCATGTTGGGGGTTAGGGCATGAACGGAGGAGCTTCAAGTGGACACTGTTGAGTCCGCAGTAGGGGGGCCCGCTGGCCTGGCACTGGTGTAGCTAAAGCAAGGAGAGGGGAGTCTGGTCTGTGAGTGCTAACAAATGGCGAGCTGCTCCTGGAAGAAACTGCCAATGTCGGGCTGCTGAAGCAGAGCTAGGTGTCACAGAAAGGGACAGCATCCTTCTTCCTCAAGTCTTCTAGTCTCTCTCCAGAATCCCCTGCAAAGCAGAATGGCGTTCGCAGGGTCCCAGCTGCATTGTCACAGCACAGAGTATTAAAGGGGGAAATTGTAACTGAGAGAAAAGAGCTAAGTAACAGGTTCAAGAGTGCTGTGACAGAAACTGCTCGTGGCTCATTTTTGACATCTGTTCTGCCTTTCATTCCTAGTGATAGAACCCTACATTTTTTTGGAAGGCAAAGCTCAGCTAAAGGATGTTTCTTGGCCTTCCTAGCAGATAGATAGGGGCATGGTCATGTGATGGTATTTTAGCTAATAAGTGCAGGTGAAGTTATTATAGGGAGGCTGCCACATAATAATTTTGGGTTTGGGTGTTTTGTTTGGTTTGGTTTGGTTTGGTTTGGTTTGTCCCTTCTTCCATCATGCTGCTCAGAGTGTGGATATGGTGGGCTGTCAGCCCTATTGGACAAAGACGACAAGAGCCGCACTCAAGGGAGGCAAAGGAGCTGTGGACCTTGATGGCTTCGTAAAGTAACCATGTTAGCCCTGGATTGCTAGCTTCCAGACTCCTTTCATGTGTATGAGAGAGATTAACTTCTATCTTGCTTAAACCTATTGGGACTTTTCTAGTATATGCAGCCCAAACTAATCCTAAGAGAGTATGCTAAGCTTGCTTGGACAGGTAGGTCCACCTTGCTTCAGGGATGTTCATCTCTTTCAAGCTATTTTTCCCTCATGGTACTTTAAATTTTGGTATTAAATATGTTACTAAAAGAATGTGTTATTAAAAGAATTACTAAAAAATTACTTTATTAAGAATTTATTTAAAAATCTTTCTCACTCAAAAGTGCAAATACTTCTGTGAGGATTAAAGGAGCATCAACAATCCATAGCTTAGAATAGATTTATTCAATCAGATTTTTTTTTTTTTTTGAATGCTGAGCCAAGATTGACTGCTAAGGCTTGAAGTATCTTATGGAAATTGTTGAGGGGCTGCATAGAAATTTTTACTAATTCTTAAAACTGAAGATTTGGGTATCTTAGGGAAATTATTACAAGTTCTTACAACCTCCAAGAAAAGATATTGTTATCCCCCTTTTACATATAAGGAAACTGAGGCCCAGATAAGCTAAGTGTATAGCTGAGGGTCCACTATGGGTAGTAGTACCAGGGATTTGATACAGGCTTTCACTATCCCACTCTGGCACCAACCAGACTAGTTATAATTCAGTTATATTAGGGATTACATAGACTTAGTGAACTAATATGGGAAACTAACCACTATTTATAACACCACTATAAAAAACATTTTAAGTAATCTCTACCCCCTATGTGGGCCTCACAACCCCGAGATCCACAGTTGCATACTCTATCAACTGAGCCAGCCACGTGCCCCTAGAAAAGTAAATTTTAAATGACCCATTGAGGAGCACTCTATTATTAGTGAAAAAAATGTCGCCAAAATATTGTCAGTAGAATTTACTAAATATCTGGTTCTTTGTTCAACGCAAAATGTACAACTCGCATTTGATACCTAGGTTAAGGAGGGATTTTTGCATTCCCGGTTGTAACGGCTTTAAAAATGTATCAGCAGAGGGACGCCTGGGTAGCTCAGTGGGTTAAGTCTCTGCCTTCAGCTCCGGTCATGATCTCAGGATCCTGGTAGGGAGCCCTGCATCAGGCTCTCTGCTCAGCAGGGAGCCTGCTTCCCCTGCCCCACTCCCCACCTGCCTCTCTGCCTACTTGTGATCTCTCTCTCCCTGTCAAATAAATAATAAACAAAACCTTTTAAAAAAAAATGTATCAGCAGAGCTCAGATGTAACTGAATTTCCCTGTAACAGAATTCATCTGACTCAGGCAGATGGCCCTGGGCTTCTCACCTTCAGCACTGCTCCTTGGAACCTCCCTGAGGCTTCCTTGTGGCTTGGGCTTTTTAAGCTCTCCACCCTGACACCTTCGTTTGGGACTTTGCCCCTAGCCTTGGTGACTCTTTGATTGGTCCGGAGACACTCAGCTTGTAACCTTCTTCAGCATCCCACTCTTGGGGTGTGAGGAAATCTTCGAATCCTATCTATGCTGCATGCTGTCCTGCAGAACTGAGAGGGATAGGGGGAGGTATCCACTGGCCCAGGCTCTTTCTGCTTAAATACATGAGGACACCATGTCCACTTTGCTGTCACTCTCAGGAATCAGTGTGAGATGCACCCTGAGTTAGTCCTATTTGCACCCCAGATGGGAAGTGGAAAACAAAGTCCTTTTTTTTTTTTTTAGTGTTATTTATTTATTTGTCAGAGAGAGAGAGAAAGAGCAAGCAAGAGCCAGGAGAGTGACAGGCAGGGGAAGAAGCAGACCCCTTGTGGAACAAGGGGCCTAATGCAGGACTTGATGGCAAGTTCTTGGATCTGCAACCCGAGACAGACACTTAATTGACTGAGTAACCCAGGGGACGAGAGCAAAGTCCTTTAGCTGAGGAATTTTCAAACTTACCTGGAGCTCTTTGTCTGCCCCTCCCCAGCAGGGCTTTCAAACGTGGGGGGGTGGAGGGTGGAGAAAAGTAGGCCGGGAAGCATCCCAGAGCTCCTGATTTCTCTCACAGCCTTTTCCCTTGTGAAGGAAACCATCTTATCTCCCTGGGGGTGGGGAGGTGGGGGGGGGGTGGCTAGAAACCGCCATTAATCCCTTTCCTGCATTATTTCCTACAGGACTCTACCGTGTACCCTAGGCTCTGGCTCACTCTTCCATTAAGCTTTTTTAGAAATCAAAACGAAACCATTCTCTCTCATACTCTTAGCTCTTATGAATAAAAAATGCTTTGGTTTTCAATTCTTATGCATGCCATGACTTAAAGAGAAATCACTTAATCAGTGGAAGTCTTTGTGTTTGCTCTCCCTGTGCAGCCATGGATGTTCTGATCCAGCATGGGGAGAGCCACAGGGCAATGTGGATAATTTTCAGAAAGGAAAAACTTTTTTTAAAAATCTCTGTGTATTATCCTATTACACAAATAGCAGAAACCAGCTTAAGCTAGGTTAAAGAGAAAGGAATTTATTGGCAGAAATCCCTGTTGGTTTTTGTACCTTGTCAACTGCTGTCTTCCTAGATATAATCAGTAGGGAGCCCCAGGGCTTCTTCTGTTCTCTGTCTTCCCTGGAGGATTTCTCTTGGACTCAGACCTATCAAGTTCAACTATACACTAGTGACTTCCAAATCCATATCTCTAATACAGTGCTCTGACTTCAGCTCCAGAGTCATACAGCTGACCGTCTACTTGACATTATCCTTTGGCTGCTAGAACCAGTCTCAACCTTGACATGCCCAGAACTGAAGTCCTGATTTTCCTTAATTCTCTTCTTTCCGCCTTTCCCATTAATGCCTATCTGTCCCTTCAGTTATCAGGCCAAAACCTTACAGTGACCCCTACCCCCTTATTCATTCACACCCTGGAAACCAAAAATTTGTAGATTCTGTGATCACCCCTGTAGGAACAGAAAATGTGTTGGTCCAAACCCCGGTCATCTCCACCAGAGTATCACAGCTGCATTGCAGTTGGTCTCCCTTCTTGTCCATCTAGAGTTTATTCCCATAGTCCTCAGGGTGAACATTCTAAAATGTGATTCCTTTCACTTACTTACTGTGATTGACGCTCTTTAATTGCCTCCCATCTTGCTGAGAGTGAAATCCACAAAATTCTTATCATCACTCTCAAGCTTCCCATGACCAGAGCTCTGGCCACTGCTCTGACCTCTCCCTGGTCCCTCTCTCCCTTTTCTGCTCCAGAAAACTTACCTCCTGTTTCGCAAACATGCCAAGCTCACTCCTGCCTCAGGGATTTTGCACTTGCTATTTCTTCTATCTGGAATGTTTTTTCTTTAGATATCTGTAGGGCTTACTCACTCACTCTGCTCAGGTTTCTACTCAAATGTCATCTTATAGCGATAAACTTTCATTTGCGTTCTTTAGAAGATGCTAATTTCTTCCCTTGACACCATACTCCCAATTTTTCAAATACTATTTTATTAATTTTCCATTTGTTATACCATTTATTGATTGTCTTACTTGTTTATTGTCTGTCTCCTCATCTCTCCCACAATGCCTACTAGAATATCAGCTTTATGAGAGTGGGAACTGTGTTTTATTATAATGTCATAGTAGTCTTATATATTTAGCACAAGAACTTATCTGGTATTTACTAGATGCTTAATAAATATTTCTTAAATAAGAAAAGAAACAGGCAAACAAACAAATTAGGGTATACAACTAGATATTGCTTTGTGATAGATCACCCGAAACCTTGACTTAAAATGATGAAAAAAATCACTTGTACACCTATGAGTCAGATGGATGGATCTACACATCTGGGCAAGGTTTGACCAATCTTGCCTGGGTGTGCTCATGTATTTGTAATCAGCTGGAAGGTCAAATGAAGACTGGCAGGTCTAGGATATCCTTTGTGCTTCATTCACATGTCCAGGGGTCGACTGGCTTTTGACTGGGACTAAGGCTGTGAGTGGGTAACATGTATCTAATTACCCTGAAAGACACACTGAACTTGTTCTCCTAGGAAGTAGGGGAAAAGAGAGACAGACAGACAGACAGACTGAGGAAGTGTGGAGGCTTCCTATCATTTTCATCACATTCCACAGTTCAGTTCAAGTCATAAGGCCCATCCCAGATTCAAGGGATAGGTAAATTTATTCCACCATGAAGAGGAGCTGCAAATCCCAAGAGTGTGGCAACAGTATTGAAATGGGGAGGGGTGAGAATTGCCACTGTTTACACAAATCATACTGCCACATAGAGTGTCTTACAGAATCCAAGGTAAACTTTAATAACCAGGCCTACAAAGGCTTAGTATTCACCTGTGGAACTTAAGGAAATTCTCTCTCCATTCTGATATTAAAGTAACTCCATTTCCAATTCCCAGACTCTGAATATTGCAGTTCAAATTCTAGATTCCTAGGAGAAATAATTGGCCCAGCTTGGGTTAGGATTTCCTCTTGGCCTTTCCTTGTTCAAATTCATATTAGCTAGAAGGAATGATTAAATTTAAGTCCTGTAGATCAAGGGGCAATACCCAAAGAAGTGGAAATTATCAGGGAAATTAAAGTAGAATCCTCAGAAGGATCCATCATAATATCTAAATATAAGTTTTGAAATCCTAAAATTTTAAATTTATTTAAAATATTAAGATATCTAGGAAATACATGGAAGAGATTTCTCTTTTGGGACTGTGGTGAATTTAATATGAGTCTGTAAAAGACACTGAAAACATGGGGGATAACCAAGATGTCAGTGGAGTAGGGGGCCCTATTTCAACCGGTTGCCTGAATTGAGCTGGATATCTATCAGACCACTCTGAACACCCACAGAATCTGCCTGAGATGTAAGAAGATATATCAGGTTCTATACCAACAGAATATTTCTGGTAGCTGGTTTCAAGGTATGAAGCAAGAAGCTTCAATTCTGTGGGCAGATACTGGAAGATAAACAGAAGACGGAGGGAACCACCATAAGTGCTGGTGTCAGGAAGGTGAAATAACACAGGAGCACAAGAGCATCCCAGGCTGGGACTGGGCACAGACTCGTGGACCAGTAGCTGCAGAAAAGGACATTAGGGCAGCCCCCCAGCCTAAAACCTGGAGCAACAGGGGCATGCATGTGAACTGGGGGCAGCTGGCAGTTTTAGGCACAAAGGTCAGAGACATGCCCGAACCTGGAAGCAAGGGCTGGGAGTGCTACTGTGAGGAGCACAAGCCAGGACACTGCGGTTTTTAGCAGCACAGACAGAAATGAAGACGGTGTGGCCTGGAGAGCACTCTGAAATATGGACTGTGATCTTTCTGTTCTGAGATAGAGGATTGAATCAGTCACCTCTGCTCTGACTGTCAGAAGAGACACACAGAAAGCTGCCAGGGAAAGCCACTAGAGAACAAAAACCCTCCAAAACTGGTTTGCACTGAGCCCATCCCCCTTACAGAGGACAGGACAACTTTGCCCAAACAGGGCTGCCCCCAGAAGACAGGGTGAAAGAACAAGAGGCTGACAACCCTAAGGTCCCCATAAAACTGGTGCATCTTGCTTGGGTTGTGGCCAATAGTTTGTACTCTGTACATTCCCTCAACCACCTCTCACCAGAATGACTAGGAGGGGGAGCCCCCAACACAGGAAAAATTCAGAGACTGACCTCTGCCACAGAACTAATGGATATGGATATGGATATAAAAAAGATGTCAGAAATAGACTTCAGGGTAACCGTTATGCAAACAATAGCTAGGTTGGAGAAAAACATTAATGGCAAAATAGATTCTCTAAGGGCAGGAGTAAGAGCTGATCTGACAGAATTTAAAAATCAGTGAGATCCAATCTAATCTAGATAGCTCTAACAGCTAGGGTAAATGAGGCAGAAGAAAGAATTAGTGATCTAGAAGACAAACTAGTAGAAAAGAGGAGCAGGAGGAGGCCTGGAACAAACAGCTCTGAAACCATGAAAACAGAATTAGAGAAATAAATGATGCCATGAAACATTCCAATGTCAGAATTATTGGGATCCCTGAGGGGGTGGAGAGAGAGAGGGGACTAGATATATTTGAGTAAATCCTAGTTGAGGACTTCCCTAATCTGGGGAATGACAAAAGTACTCGCATCCTAGAGACAGCCCCCCCCTCCAAGATCAAGGAGAGCAGACTGATCCCCAGGCATGAATAGTGAAACTCGTGAGTCTTAAAATCAGGGAAAACATCTTAAGGGCAGCTAGGGAAAGAGATTCCTTACATACAGAGGTAGGAACATCAAAGTGACATCATACCTATCCACAGAAACCTGGCAAGCCAGAAAGGGCTGACAAGATGTATTCAAGGTACTAAATGAGAAGGACATGCAGCCAAGAATACTTTATCTGGCAAGGTTGTCATTTAGAGTGGATGGAGAGATAAAGAGTTTCCAGGACCAGCAAAGACTGAAAGAATAAGTGACCACAAAGCTGGCCCTGCAAGAAATATTAAGAGGGGGAGGGGTTCTATAAAAGGAGAAAGCCCCCAAGAGTGCTGTAGAACAGAAATATACAGAGACAATCTATAGAAACAAGGACCTCATAGACAATACAATGACAATAAAATCATCTTAAATAATCATTCTCAATGTGAACGACTTTATCCAATCTGCACAGGGTTGCAGATTGGATAAAAAGAGAGGATGTATCTATGTACTGTCTACATGAGACTTATTTTGAACCTAAAGATACATTCAGACTGAAAGTGAAGGGATGGGGAGCCATCTTTCATGCCAGTGGACTGCAAAAGAAAGCTTAGATAGCCGTTCTCATATCAGACAAATTAGATTTTAAGCTAAAGACTGTATTCAGAAATACAGAAGGACACTATGTCATTCTTAAAGGGTTTATCCAACAAGAATATGTAACAGTTGTAAATATCTATGCCCCCACATGGGAGCAGCCAACTACATAAACCAACTGTTAATCAAAATAAAGAGGCATAAGAATACATTAATTGTAGGGGACCTTAACACTCCACTCTCAGCAGATCATTTAAGCAGAAAATCAACAAAGAATCGAAAGCTTTGAATGACACACTGGACTAAATGGATCTTATAGATATATGCAGAACATTCTACCCTAAAACAACAGAATACTCATTCTTCTTGAGCACACACAGAAGTTTCTCCATAATAGACCACATACTGGGTCACAGATCATGTCTCAACCGATACCAAAAGAGTGAGATTATTCCCTGCCTATTCTCATACCACAGTGCTCTGAAACTGGAATTCCATCACAAGCAAAAGTTTGGAATAAATTCAAACACTTGGAAGCTAAAGACCATCCTGCTCAAGAATTCTTGGATCAATCAGGAAACCAAAGAACTTAAACAATTCATGGAAACTAATGAGAACGAAAACACGTTGGTTCAAAATCTATAGGATATGGCAAAGGTGATCCTAAGGGAAAATACTTAGCCATCCAAGCCTCACTCAAAAAAATATATATAAATAATAATAATAAAATAAAATAGGAAATCCCAAATACACAAACTCTCCTTATATCTTAAAGAACTGGAGAATCAACAACAAATTAAGCCTAACCCATGCATGAGAAGGGAAATAATGAACATTAGAGCAGAGATCAATGAATTAGAAACCAGAAACACAGTAGAACACATCAATGAAATTAGAAGTGGTTCTTTGAAAGAATTAATAAGATCGATAAACACTGGCCAGACTTATCAAAAAAAAAAAGAGAAAGGATCCAAATTAATAAAATTATGAATGAAAGGGGGCGATCACAACTAACACCAAAGAAATAGAAACAATCATCAGAAATTATTATCAACAGATATATGCCAATCAGTCAAGCAACCTGGACGAAGTGAATGCATTTCTGGAAACCTATAAATTTCCAAGACTGAAACAGGAAGAAATAGACAACCTGAATAGACCAATAACTAGTAACAAGATTGAAGCAGTGATCAACCCCCCCTCCAAAAAAAAGTCTAGGCCCTGACGGATTCCCTGGGGAATCCTACCAAACATTCAAAGAAGAAATAATACCTATTCTTCTGAAGCCATTTCAAAAAAAATAGAAGCAGAAGGAAGACTTCTAGACTCTTTCTGTGAGGCCAGCATTACCTTGATGCCCAAGCCAGGCAAAGACCCCATCAAAAAGGAGAATTTCAGACCAGTATCCCTGATGAATATGGATGCCAAGATTCTCAACAAGATACTAGCTAATAGTACATTAAAATGATTATCCACCATGACCAAGTGGGATTTATCCCTGGGATACAAGAGTGGTTCAACATTCACAAATCAATCAGTGTGATAGAACATATTAATTAAAGAAGAGAGAAGAACCATGTGGTCCTCTCAGTTGATGCAGAAAAAACATTTGACAAAATATAGCATCCTTTCCTGATTGAAACTCTTCAGATTATAAAGATAGAGAGAACATTCCTCAATTTCATAACATCCATCTATGAAAAATCCACAGTGAATATCATTCTCAATGGGGAAAAGCTGAGAGCCTTTCCCTTAATATTGGGAACATGATAAGGATGCCCACTCTTGCCACTATTGTTCATCATAGTACTAGAAGTCTTAGCAACAACAATCAGTCAACAAAAAGAAATAAAAGGTATTCAAATTGGCAAAGAATTTAAGTTCTCTCTCTTCGCAGATGACATGATACTCTATGTGGAAAACCCAAAAGACTCCACCCCCAAATTACTAGAATTCATACAGCAATTCAGTAATGTGGCAGGATACAAAATCAATGCACAGAAATCAGTTGCTTTTTTATACACTAACAATGAAACTGTAGAAAGAGAAATTAGAGAATTGATTCCATTTACAATAGCACCAAAAACCATAAATACCTTGGAATAAACCTAACCAAAGAGGTAAAGGATCCATACTCTAGAAACCACAGAACACTCATGAAAGAAATTTTAGAAGAAACAAAAACATGGAAAAACATTCCACGCTCATGGATCAGAAGAATAAACATTGTTAAAATGTCTATACTGCCCAGAGCAATCTATACTACCAGTGCCATCCCAATCAAAGTACCATGAGCATTTTTCACAGTGCAGAACAAATAATCCTAAAATTTGTATAGAATCAGAAAAGACCCTGAATTTCCAAGGAAATGTTGGAAACAAACAAACAAACAAACAAACAAAGCTGGGGGCATCATGTTGTCTGATTTCAAGTTATATTACAAAGCTGTGATCGCTAAGACAACATGGTATTGGCACAAAAACATACACATAGACCAATGGAACAGAGTAGAGAGCCCAGTTATGGAACCTCAACTCTATGGTCAACTAATCTTCAACAAAGCAGGAAAGATATCCAATGAAAAAAGTCTCTTTAATGAATGGTGTTGGGAAAATTGGACAGCTATATACAGAAGAATGAAATTCGACCATTCTTTTACACCAGACACAAAAATAAACTTAAAATGAATGAAAGACCTCAACATGAGACAGAAATCCATCAAAATCCTAGAGGAGAATATAGGCAGTAACCTCTTCGACATCGCACATAGCAACTTCTTTCAAGACACATCTCCAAAGGCAAAGGAAACAAAAGCAAAAATGAACTTTTGAGACTTCATCAAGACCAAAAATTTCTGCACAGCCAGGGAAACAGTTAACAAAACAAAGAAGCAATCCATGGATTGGGAGAAGATATTTGCAAATGACACTACAGACAAAGGGTTGATATCCAAGATCTATAAAGAACTCCTCAAACTCAACACCCAAAAAATAAATAATCATGTCAAAAAATGGGCAGAAGACATGAACAGACATTTCTCCAAAAAAGACATACAAATAGCTAACAGACACATGAAAAAATGTTCATCATCATTAGCCATCAGGGAAATTCAAATCAAAGCCACATTGAGATACCACCTTTCACCAGTTAGAATGGCAAAAATTTATAAGGCAAAAAACAAAAAAATGTTGGAGAGGATGTGGAGAAAGGGGAACTCTCTTACACTGTTGGTAGGAATGCAAGTTGGTGCAGCCACTTTGGAAAACAGTGTGGAGTTTCCTCAGAAAACTAAAAATAGAGCTACCCTATGATCTGGCAATGGCACTATGGGTATTTACCCCAAAGATACAGATTTAATGTAAAGAGGGGTTGGATGTACCCCAACGTTCATAGAAGCCATGGTCACAATAGCCAAACTATGGAAAGAGCAGAGATGCCCTTCAACAGTTTAATGGATAAAGAAGATGTGGTCCATAAATACAATGGAATATTACTCAGCCATCAGTAAAAATGAATACACAGCTTTTGCATCAACATGGATGGGACTGGAGGAGATTATGCTGAGTGAAATAAGTCAAGCAGAGAAAGTGAATTATCATATGGTTTCACTTATGACATTATCATATGGTCCCACTTATGTAGAACATAAGGAATACCATGGAGGACATTAGGAGAAGGAAGGGGAAAATGAAGGGGGGGAAATCAGAGTGGGGAGATGAACCATGAGAGACTATGGACTCTGAGAAGCAAACTGAGGATTTTGGAGGGGAGGGGGTGTGCAGGGATGGGGTAGCCCAGTGATGGGTATTAATGAGGGCACATATTTCATGGAGCACTTAATGTTATATGCAAATAATAAATCTTGAAACACTACATCAAAAACCAATGACATACAGTATGGTGACTGACATATAATAAAAAATCTTAAAAAAGAAGAGACACTGAAAATATTTAAATAAATTGAATTACTAACTAGCCTAAGATGGTTCTAGGCTAATATGGCATAAAAATTATAGTGTTATTCTATATTTTTCTTTCTTTCATTTGAATCTATATGGTATTTTTCTCATGCTTTGTTAAATAGGCTTTCTTGAATTTCCTTTCAGTTGGGACTTGGCTATTGAGCTCTCTGAATTTATGAGGCAGAGAAGAAGAAACTTGTAATGAAAGATATTAAGTGTCTTAGTTTTATATTGCTGGTGTTACAAATTACCACAAATTTAGTGTCTTAAAACATTTATTCTCTTACAGTTCTGGAGGTCAGAAGTCCAAAATAGGTTTCAGTGGCCTACAATCAAGATATTGGCAGGATCGTGTTCTTTCTTGAGGCTCTAAGGGAGAATCCATTTCTTTGCCTTCTTCCAACTTCTAGAAAGCATCTGCATTCCTTGGCTCATGGGCCCTTATTCAAATCACTCCAACGTCTGCTTTTATGGTCATCACATCTCAGTCTCTGACTCTGATTCTCTTATTACTTCATTCTTTCATTTGTAAGGACCCTTGTGATTACATTGGACCCACCAAGATAATACAAGATAATCTCCCTATCTCAGGGTCTTAAACTTAATTACATTTGCAAAGTCCCTTTTGCCATATGAGGTAACATATTCACACATCCTGGGGATTTGAACCTGGATATCTTCCGGTGGGGGGTGGTAGGATTATTCTTCCTACCACAATAGGTAAATATGAAAACTAGACTAATCCATCCTTGGTCATGTAAATTCTACATTTTTCCAAATATAGGAGGTTATGGCTCAGAAGGTCTTTATAGATCATTAGGATCTTCAACAAGTAGGTTTGTATCTATACATATTTAACTGATTGATTTGCATCCTCATACCCTCAGATAGAAAATAAACTAGAATTTGTTAATTTCATATCATTATGCTATTGCAGAAATAGTAGCAGTTCCAAATATATATTCATCATCCAGTAATTGTTAAACCACTCTGAACTGCTGTGTGGTTCATAAATTATCCTACAGCATTGGCAGGCAGAACTGCCACTGTTGTCAAGTCTTTAAGGCACTCTTTCATTTTTGATGGGGTGGTTTTTCTCTAGCTTTCTTCATTCATCTCTGAGAATCATAATTCTTCATAAAATCTTAAACCCTCCATTTGACTCCTCCTGAGAGACTAGCTCTACACAGGCTTCTGGTCAGTGCCTCTGGGCCTCTGTTTCTGAGTCATTATGGCACTCTCCGGGCCCTCAGTAATCTTGCAGACAGTTTGTCTGGCTTGAGAATATTCATTGCAATGTAATTCACATTAAACTGGCCTCCAGGTACTAATGTGGCACTTAGAGGAATCTTGCTAAACTAGTTGACTTTTCACAGAATACCTGCCTTATGTAGAGTCATGCATAGCAGAGTATCTGGAGAAGTTGTTTAGTCCTCCCCTGAGGACTTTGTCCTGCCTTTTAAAATCTACCCTGTCCTTTAAAGGACACCTAGAGTTTCACTCTTGGAAACATTTCTGTCAAATTCCCATTTGCCTAATAGGAGTACTTGGTAAGGTTCAAGTACTAACGATTCTGGTCGCCTGAATTTGTGTGTGTGTTTGTGTGTGTGTGTGTGTGTGTGTGTGTGTGTATGCATAATTTCCCCTTACTACCAAGCAGTTTTCAGACACCAGCTGTCCGACAGTTCAACTCAATTCTGACCCTATCTACCTGGAGACTGGGCCAGATTCCACAGGTTAAGGGCTCTATCCTACAAGACTGATCCCTTTTCCTGCCTTCAGACACCAGTCCAGGTTATCACCTGTGCTTCTGACTTAACAGCTATATATTGAAGGTTCCCATCACTCCCTCCTTGGATTTAATTAATTGCTAAAGCAGCTCACAGAACTCAGAGAAACATTCTACTTATTAGATTACCACTTTATTATAAAAAGAAATAACTCAGAAACAACCAAAAGGAAGAAAAGCATAGGGCAAGTTATGTGGAAAGAGTGTAGAGTTCCATGCCCTTTCTAGGTATACCAGTCTCCCCCAAATTTACTTGTGTTTACCAGTCCAGAGCTCTCTGAACCCCCATCCTTTTTAGTTTTTAATGGGAGGTTCATTACATGGGAGTGATGGATTAAATCATTGGCCATTGGTGACTGAACTCAATCTCTAGCCCTTCTCCTCTCCCTGGGGTGGGGAGAAGGGGTGTGGAACTGAAAATTCCAAAATTCTAATGCATGGTTCCTCTGATGACCAGGCCTATCCTTAGGTGATCTAAGAAGATGCCTGAAGTCACCTTATTAACATAACAAAAGACACCTTCATTGCTCTTGTCACTTGGGAGATTCCAAGGGTTTTAGTAGCTCTGTGCTAGAACCAGGAGGAAAATCAAGTATGTATTTCTACTTCATAAATCGCAATATCACAAGGGTCCAAGTGGAGCGCTTCTCGATCCCATTTAATGGTTGTGGAGCCAGAGGGCAAATGTTGACAGGTGGGCAGGTCCTGGGAGGATTCTGAGGGCAAGGCCAGGACAGCAAGTCCAAAGGAAGTTCAATCATCAAAGGGGCTAAGCAAACCATAAAGTGACCTGCCAGAAATCAGGTGATTAACGACACAGGGAACTAGAAGTGAGGAGAAGCTGACAGGAATAGACAATGAGAGTTAATGAATAAATTCTGAAGACAAAGTGTAAAATACCTGTAGCATATCCTAATGTTCACTTTTAAAAAGTCTATGAGGTTAAGCTACATCCTGTTAAAGAGGGGTTTGGGTAGCTGGAGAGATTCAGAACGTAGAAGCTTCTAGGGCATCAACAGATAGCCTATAACTCAGTCATTAACACTAAATAGATGGCAAGAGTTCACTGATCATTTGCATTCAGGTAATACAAAGAGAAAACCAACAAGTAGTGATTCTGTTTATTATCTTTTTCATGGGTGATGAGGTCAGTGATCATTTGCAAGGCTGGTTAACACCGAATGTGTAACTCTCCATTGAGTTTCCCTTACAGTTGATATGCAGACCAGGAGAACTGATGAAGAGCTTTGGATCTGCGGAAGAGATGGACATAGGTTTGAGTCTCAGATCTGCCCCTTATTAGCTGTGAGATGCTGGACAAATAACCCAGCCTCAAAGCCTCAGCCTCCTCATCTATCAAACAGATGATAGATAGATAGAAAATAGGAATGCTCACCAAGAGGGGCTGTTGTGAAGATTCAGTAAGATAACAGAGAGCCGGCACAGTAGCTTTCCTTCTGTATTCAGACTGACCCTCATAGTGTCTTATCTCACAGGACTTTCCCAGACCCACTGTGCCCCTCTCCTGCCTGTGATGTGAAATACTTGGACATGGTAGCTTCCTTTGTGATCTGAGGCTCCTGGTCTGTGGAGAACAGCACAGCCCTGCCAGACAGCTGGGAAGTGTCCTGTGTGTGCACACTAAGCTGGGAACTGGCCTCAGGGAGAATTGTTTTGGAGATAAAGAAGTTGCTATTTTGGCTTTCTCACAGCAACGATTCACTGATGGCACAGAAAGAGCATTTTCTGGTCCACTCCCATTGCAGATATATTCCAGCTGCTTTTGGATGAACTGCCCTTGTTCCCCACCCTTAGACAGCCCAAATATTTCTCTTAGGTATATCCTTTCTTCTTAAAACGGCGGAGTAAAAAAAAATAAGAAAAGGAAAAGGTGTTTTTATGCTAGGAAAGAGGACGGGAGATGTAACTTATCACTCATTCACATTAGTTTTTTTTCCCTCCTTCTCTCTCCCTTTACCCCAAAGTTCTGTAAGACATACGTGGCAAAAGCACCCTGTCAGCCGTGGACTCATCCTCACACCCATTTTTCTTTGTGACAGCTCGTAAAATGCTGCACATTAGTTCCTGTGTAAGTATGAGAAAATACTGAAACAATCTCAGGAAATTCAAGGAAAAGGCAATGGTCCCCATTGGACAAGAGCTTTTGCTGGAAGGGCGGTAGAGACTAGTGATACCACAGGTGAGAGCCATCCTGAGTTAGCAGGTAGGCGGAAGGTGGGGTTCATTTGGTGGCTGCAGACTTTGGAACTTAATCTTCCCCGTTATCCAGGGAGCTCGAGATTTCATATCAGGAATAGCTTTTATTTAGCCTTGAGGAGCCAGAGAATGGTCAAGAAAACTGTGATCTCAGTGTGCCCTGAGGTTCATTCCCCATCACCTTCTCTGCTCTCCATGGCAGTGGGGTTCAGCCCTGCCCGCAGGCTAATTCCCACACTCTCCTCAGTTGGCTTCTGGCTTTCGGGCTTTTCAAGAGGCTGGCGAGAGGTTGCAGGTGGGGCGGGAGGGGGGGGTGGAGGTTGGAGGTGCAGGAGGAAGGTGCACACAGGGCAGCTCTTTGCTTTGAATGGCTTCTCCAGCAGGGGCAGCATTTCCCCTTTGATTTGGCTCTCACTGGACCTGTCTGCTGTGACAGCTCATGTCTGGGGACCCTGGCTCTGGGCTCTGGAAACTCCACTACTTCCGTTTGTCTCTCCGCCGTTTTTAATCTCTGCCTGGCCTCACTATCTCTTGTTTGGCTCCCAGCTCTTCTATCACCCTTGTAACTATTTCTGAGCATTGATTTCCCTTTAGGAAAAAAAAAATAATAGAGTGGTTTCCTTGTTGGACCCTGACTATTACCAGTAAGTGGTTGGGAAGAAATTCAGTATATTTAAACACTTTTCAAACAATAAATGCAGTGAACATTTGTTCCTAAGATGACCTTGGAAACAAAGGGACTTGCTACATAAACCCTGGGAGGCCACTCATAATTAGACCTTTGCTGTTTCAACAGTGTACAAATAGTTTTGAAATTTGAAAGTCAAGGAAAAGGTACTAGATATCCGGTGGAAAAAGAAGAAGAGGTTCCCAGTGTTCCCTTTCACCCCATCTTGCAGAGCTCACGGGCACTGCCTGCTTTGCTTCTTCCCTTCACTTGCTTTCTGTGCAGAAAAAATAGAGCAGGGACACGGGCAGCTGTGGGCAGAATGTTCTGAAACTGCTTGGGTTCTTTTGTTCCTTTGCCTCAAGGCCTGAGTAAGCCAGACAGCTTTATTTGTGCCAGGAAAACTGTATGTTGTGGTAACCAACTCCCTCTTTTTAGTTGGCTCCATCAGGCCCTCAGTCTATTGGAGTCTGAGGTTTGAGTAAAAATGCAAAAACATACTTTCTATTATGATCTGCAGTTTTTCAGAGGAGAACCCTCATAAATGTTCAATACAGCTTTTATATGTGGGATGCATGAAGTACAGTAAATATACACACAGCCATTTGTGTTTTGCTGCTCTGAAAAACATGCTTTAAAAACTAGAATTTCCAAGTAGCCTACTTGAGGACATTTAATTCCACCTGGGACGTGGGTGGTATGCGACCTTGCAGCCGCTCAGGCACTGTATTGACTTTATGCACCTTTAGCCACAAGGCAGGAATTCACAGCAGCCCAGCTTCTTAGTATAGTTCCAATAAAATCAGAAGCATCCAGGCCAGTTGTAAAACAAGGCCTTCATTTATAGAAGAAAAGTGTTATATAGAGTGATATTCAGCTGCTGAAGAAGCCATCTTGTTTCACTTGATAGCAAAAGCCCATTGGAATTTTCTGGACACTTTACATGTCCTCAAACCTGCGAAATGAACAAAACTGATATTAGTTGTTACTTACATGTACTTGTTAACAAAAATAAGTTTATCCCCCACTTTATTAAAAAAAGGTAAAAAGCTATATTTCGAAGAACCATTCACAGACTTAAAAAACTATTTCTCATACCATGTCCTGAGAGTACAGAATACCATACAATTCAAACAAGGGGTTTTTGTAGGTATGCTGCTTAGAATTCTCTAGCTAGTCGGATGCTTTTGTGACAGGATGATTTGTTGAGACATTATTTTTTTTCTTATTTTCCCCTTTTCTCTAGTTTCAAGCAGAAAGGCAGTTTTCTGTGTTCTCCGGACACAGGGGATGTTCCTGTCTCTTGCCAGCAGCCTTACCTCATTAAGGGGATTATGTTGGGGGCGGGGTACGTGGGGAAGAGCTGGACAAGTGTACACTCCTTCTAACTGGCAGATCTACTACTGTGCACCCTCCTTTAAAGGAAAGCAGGGGAGAGACAATGGCAAATCCCATGACATCATTTTTGGAACTGAAATGCACAATAGCAGCTCACTGAATGAAGAAAGGAAGGTCAAGAGAAGCTAAGTAGCTTCTTCAAGCTTACATAGATAGTCAGTGATGCAGCAGGGACTTGAAGTCTTACAATAAATACAAAATAAATGTGAAATAATAATGTGTTAGCTGTGATTACTACTATTATGATTATCATTTATGTATGTTAACCCTGTGACCCTGAGTTTTATCCCTAAAACTCAATTTTCTTCATGTAATCCATGAACATATTAACACTCCTTGGGATGTGGGAGCTGATATTTGTAGATCATAAAATCATGCACATTTAAATATAACTGTTGCTTAAAGTACTCCACCAAGCCTATTCCATTTTCTTTTCCTTATTTCCCATGATCAGATAATATAAGACACCATAACATTTTTCTAAGGTACCATTTAAGCCTATCATGTTCTTGCTGTCCCCTCTCCTTCTTTACCTACCCCTCAGTCCCCATTCCTTGCCCCACCCCCCCCAACATATTATTCCTGGTAGGTTGGTTGGAGGTAGAAAGAGTGTCCTATTACATTGCTTCTGTCATCAACAATCCTGAATACTTATCGTCACTTGGAAGTTTCTTTGTTTTTTTTTTCTAAAACAATTGAGAATAATTCACATGCCATAAAATCCATTCTTTTAAAGTACATAATTCAGAGATTCTTAGTCTACTTAGTGTTGTGTAATCATAACTGTCTATTTAGAATATTTTCATCACCCCAAAAGAAACCCTATACAATCCCACATTTTATAAAATATTATGGAAAATATCTGAGAACTGATTATTGCAACTACATGTAGATATCAGGTAATCTACCAAACAAATACTTTTTAAAACCAGTAGAGTTGATTGTTTACTTAGTAAAACAAGTCAGAATAGAAAGCTTAGGTGCATATCCTATGTCCCAGCAATTCTATCTTTAGCTACATGTGAAATAGTATTGCAAGACTATGTGAACTAGAAGATATGTACGGAAAAGTTCATAACAGCATTGTTTATAATAGCCTTGAACTAAGAACAATCAAACACCCATCAACAATAGAATGCATAATTAAATTGTGGTATACTCATAAAATTGAATGTCACATAGCAATAAAAATTAAAATAAAAAACTGTAACCATATGCAATAGCACAAAAAATTAAAAATCTCACCAAAATAATATTGCACCAAAGAAGAGAAAATGACTGCTGTATTATCCCTTTGATATGAAGTCCCTAAACAGTAAAAAAGAAATTATAGTATATTTACTTATATATAGTATTTACTAGAGTACAAGTATAAAGAAAAACAAGGGATTGATTACTATATATGTTAGTACAGTGGTTACCTTTTGGGTGGAATGAGGAGGTTGTGTTTAGCATGGAGCACCAATAGGGTTCTATTTCTTTATCTAGCTAGTGGCTATATAGCTATGTACATTATGGTGTTTTATTAAGCCATATGTTTACATTTTTGTACTTTTTAGTATGTGTATTTTAAATATTTTTAAAGCAAATAGTAATAATACAGGCAGCCTGGCGAACCTAGCTGGTTGTTAGCCTATACACCTGATGAGTGGACTAACCCTTAACCTGATGATAATGACCTGGATGTCAGACAGAGTGAGAGGAAGGTATTGAGGAGCCTCCGAGGCCAAAGCCACCAAGAAAGGGATAAATTATATCTCAGGCCAGTGGTCTTCAAGCTATGCTGCTGACACCTGAGGCTCTCTGTGGGGATGTCCAAGAACTACCTTGGCCCACAGAGGAATGGGTGGGCTTCCAGAGTTTTATCCTTGTTTCAAAAGCATCTCTATCTTTATCTGTTTTTTACTATAATTTCCATTGTATAATTCCATTCCATTGTATAATTTCCAGTGTATAATTTCTATTGAAGAGAAAGTTCTAGTCTTGAAACCCTTTGCTACAGTGTCTATTAACATTTTAAACCTGTATACTCTTTTGAGAAATTCTATTTTGAGGAATCTGTCATACAGAAATATTCTAAAATGTACAAAGATGTATGTATAAGGGTAAGCTCCATGATATTTTTGGTAATAGCAAAAAATAAAACAAAAAACCCTGAAGGGTTCATCAAATGTATTACTGTACGTGCACGTATGGAGGACTATTAAACCATTATAGTTGAATGCAGCACAACCACATGGTGCTTCTTGACCCTCTAATAGCCAGTGACTTCTTTTTGTTATTAGAGAGAGTGTGTGTGAGAGGGAAAGCACAAGTAGGAGGAGGAGCAGAGGAAGAGGGAGCAGTAGACTCCCCACTGAGCAGGTAGCCCAATATGGGGCTCAGTCCTAGGATCCTGGGATCATGACCTGAACTGAAGGCAGATGCTTAACTGATTGAGCCACCCAGGTTCGCCCCCTCCCCTTTACTATTCTAAAACAAAATTCATAGACAATATCACCTGAGATAATTAGGTTGTTTTTTTTAAAGAAACTAATATATCATTTAACTAAAATATGGGTAGAAATGAAAGAAAAACAATTGTGTATTAATATCTGTGATGAATGATTTTATGTGTTCACTTGACTGGGGCACAGAGTGCCTACATATATATTTGGTCAATCACTATTCTGTGTGTGTCTGTGAGGGTGTTTTGGATGAGATTAGCATTTACATCAGTAGATCTAGTAGAGCAGACTGCCCTTCCTAAAGTGGGTGAGCCTCATCCAATCATTTGAAGGCCTGAATAGAACAAATCAGCTGATCCTTACCTAAGTAAGAAGCAATTCCTCCTGTCCAACTGCCTTCACACTGTGGGATGTTTTATTTTCCCTGCCTTTGGATTTGAATCGAAACCTTAGCTCTTCCTGAGTACCAAGCCATCTGGCCTTCAGATAAGAACTATGCGATTGGCTTTTTTGGGTCTCCAACTTACTCTACAGACCTTGGGACTTGTCAGCCTCTGTAATCACATGAGTCAATTCCTTATAATAAACCTCTTCATATTAATTAGGAGAACCCTGATGAATGCAATATTTATTTAATTATATAAATGTTCAGGCACAATGAACAGGTAAAATAGTACTGTCTGATGTTTTGAGACAACAGCTACCAATGCAAACAAGTTGCATAGACATAATTCCAAAAAAAAAAAAAAGAAAATGCAGAGTTCTCTTACTTTACAGTGATCATATTTTTTGGAAGTTCAGAGAATGTATGCATATTAAAACTATGGTTTGTGTTTACTTGTATAACAACATAAGGTCCTTGCCTCAAATAATTGTAAATGGGTTTTTCACCTCCATAAATGTCTGGTGAGATATTCAAAAGTCAGGCAGAAGGTTGAACAATTTCTCAGTGTGTGGGACTGATATGAACATTGCCCATTTGATGCCCATAGCATCCTCCAATTATTTGAAACCCAAACCACCTTCATGTGTTTCTATATGGAGCACAACATCTTCCACTGAGAACCACCCAAAAAAGATTCTTATGGAAACTTTCCAAGACAATAATTGTGTGTGGATGTGTAAATAATTATGGACTATATTAGTTATTATGGACTATAAATATTATGGACTGTATTAGTTTCCTAGGGCTGCCACAACAGACTACCACAAACTGGATGGCTTAAAACAGCAGAAATGTATTCTCTCATTATTCCAGAGGTTAGAAGTCCAATATCAAGGTGTCAGCAGGGTTGGTTCTCTCTGGAGGCTCTGAGGGAGAGTCTGCTCCCTGCCTCTCTTCCGGTTCTGGTGGTTGCAAATAATCCTTGGTGTTCTTTGGTTTATGGAGGCACCTTTCCAAGCACTGCCCTCATCTTCACATATCTTTTCCTCCATGTTCCTCCATGTGTCTGCATCTTCTTTTCTGTCTCTTATAAGGGCAATCATCATTGAATTTACAGTTCTCTCTAATCCTGGATGATCTCATCTCAACATCCTTCCTTACCTTGGTCACATCTGCAAAGTCCCTATTTCAAAATAAGATCATATTCTGAGGTTCCATGTGGATGTGAATTTTCTGGGAGCACTATTCCACCTCCTAGATATACTTATACATGTAAGTGTGTATGTAAATGCATTAAAAAGTCACGAAGAATGCACAGCAAACTGTTACATGATACTAATGTGAAAATCTTCTGACCAGGCAAGGGGAAGTGAAAGCAACTTATACTTTTTATTTGCACTTCTGAAATTAAATTTAAAAAAAAATTAGCAAACTATTATTAGCTTCTTCCTAGTTGTTCTAGTCTAATAACTGTAACCATTTAGGAAATCTCTCTGCCATAGTCAAAGTGTAAGCAGGTTGTAAGCAGATATGCCTCGGTCTTTTTTCTCAGCTAATGCCTTCGCAGGAAACTATGTAATTAGAATTAAGTATGGGTGTAGAGCTATTGTTTTGTATTTTTATGCTTTGTGTGTGGTGGAGGGAAAGAATCTCCAGCTCACTGGGGGGGGGGCATGTCATCCCCACCGTGGGGAAGAAAATAAAATGTTGACTTTTTAAAGGGACAGCCATGATTGAAGCAAGAACCAGCTAGCATTACCAACAGAAGGGCAACCAGTTTTCCAGCAGGATGACCATAGCTGCCATTCCTGGGGAATCCCAGCAAAGAACACGAGTGAAAAGGATCATTTTTCTTTGGAATTTGTAGGTAAGAAAATAAACTCCCCATACCTATAATCTAGTACAAATGCAAGATAGGATGGTTCAAAATTGGGACAGTCAGGTGGCATCATTGGGAACAGAGAGAATTTCAAATTGGCAAAGGGACAAACATGCAGTGCTGAGGCCACTGTTCTCTTTGAGTTTCGGAACTAATAGATTTTTCATCCACAGTTCATTTCCTGCTTATCTGTATATTGCAGCACATACCTCCCTCTATCAAAGTGACTTCAAAATAAACACATGCAAGGGTTGTTTTGAAATCAAAGCCACAGGTACAAGGTGATGCTGAAAGGCAAATATATATTCTGAGGATCTTGATTTGCTTTCAATTTTCCATGCTTTGGTGCATGAACATTGTTGAGTTATTTTAAAATCATTTCCAAGGAGTCTTTTAAAAATATTTAAGCTACAGAGTTCAAAGTGCATATACCATTTTAATTCTGCTAAAATAAACCATAGCCCTGTGAACTTGAAAAGATCTAGGCTTTTATTTTGATGTTGATTATTTATTAAGAAGTCAAATAGTCATCTATTTAATCAAAGGGCATTTGCTTCAAATTGCTTCCATCCATTGTCCTTAGCATGAAAGACTGATTGTGCTTTGAACTAGGCTCCTTTTTTTATGGGAGAGATAAAGAAAAATTCTTATAAAAGAACATACACATCAAAGAATCAGTTCCCTAAAACGTTTTCCTTTTATACATGTTGGCTACATGCCTACATCTGTTCATAAATTGATATGTAGTCTTTTTAATGCTCATTTGCCATTCTGGATGTTACCTCCTTCAAAGATGAAAATACCAATAGGTTGGAAAATGAACTTGAGATGAGGAATAGCATAGGAAAGTCTGTGGCTTATGGCTATTTGTTTTCTTGTATCTTTGCATGAGAGCTATCATAACCTTCTGTGTAATCTGAGATTGAGTTTTTAATAACTTATTAGCAAATAAAAATATAGTGAGAGGGTGGCCAAACCCAAGATATGAGAATATACTAGAAATCTGGGATTGACCACAATATTTTAAAAACACTTTAATTAGACCTTTTTTGGTTCTGCCCAATGAGACTCCAGATCCTCAACTACTATCCAAGATAAACATTGTGCACAAACTATATGCAGGAATGCAAAACACAAGAATATTTATTTTTTCCCCTCCAGACAACCCAGGAGAAGGAGAATTTTGAAAATTGATACTGAGATAAGAAATGGATGGGGAAATTTTCTCAGGAAGAGACAAGTGGCAAGGGGGAGGGTTGGAAAACCTAGTAAGAGGTTCCTTGTAGCAGAGAAGGGTCAGTGGACTTTAGGCATGATATCACCTAAAATTAAAATTTAAGTGTTTCATGTATCTCTCTTGGAATTTCCCCATTATCACCAATCTTCTGTATGTCAGATAGCTATCATAGCACTGTGATAGTACTACTTTGGGGAATGAAGTGAGATCTTTGAGTTTGGGGCATAGATGCCAAGAGAGCATTGAGATTTTCGGAAGTGATATGATCACTAGAGGAGACAGATCACTTACAGATCTTACAGGAATAGGAGTACAAAACAAAAGGAGACCTCTGTGCAAAAGCTCTAGTCTAGGGATCCTCAGAAACACTGGCAAAAAACATGTGTAGAGGATGGAATTACACTTGTCATATCATCACTTAGTAGAACTGCTGAGGGTCACAGTTGATTGACAGCTTCCAGCTGCCTCACCTAAAGCCACATGGCACTCACACCCAAACAACTTCCTGAGCTGTTCCCAGCCAATGATTAAGCCAACAGTCCGAGCATGGTGTGGATCCTTGAGCTGGGCCATGCATGCCTCCCTGCTTTGGGCTCCTCTAGAGGCAGTCTTCTCTGGGGCCTCCATCAACCCTGCTGAGACTTTCTCTGAACTCCACTGAGGTCTGAGCTTCTTCCCACCCAATCAGTCCTTACCTCTCTCCTTCTGCAGGAGTCAGACCTGGACCATAACCTATAGGTTTTCTGTACCCCCTCCTGCTCCCTTCCACTCATCCTTCCCCCAGGAAATCTCTTGCCTGGCTAATACACCTTGGTGTCTGTTTTTTGAAGGACCTAAACTGACACAGCTAGTTTCAAGAGTTGGGTCTGAGAGAACCAGCAGTAAGATGGGACTTGGGACTGGCTCACACACTGGCTGGCTGGCTGGTACAAAGGACCCTCGCCTGAGTATAATGGGAAGGGCATGATGTAGTTTATGGCAAAAGGTAAGAGCCCAAATGCTGAAGATTTTTAGAAAATGTCCCGTTAGTGAAAAATGCAGTTGATTCTGGCATGCGAAAGATATCAGGGAGTAATGTCTACAGGAGTAGAGCTGCTTTATTTTTAATAAACTATTTTGACGTCCTTTGATGGGATAATGAGATATTGAGGGCAGTTATCAAACCATTAATGGCTAAGGGTGCGAGCCAGTGGGCCTCCAACAGCTTAAGAAGAGATCTTTATCTTCTAAAATGGAAGAGTAAAAACAGCTGAGCAGCAGGAAGAAGCTATGACAGAGCCACAGAACTCTGACAACGCTGAAATGTTCAGACTAGGCAGGTCTCTCATGCAGTGTCAGGGCGTTGGCTGGCAAACCCGGGGACTCTGAACTTTCAGGGTTTGCAGAGGTGGTCACCCTTCCCTAGCTATCACTCTTCTTGCCTGCAGTTGCCATTACAGAGAACATTCTCCTGCGAGGCAACAGGTGCCCCCCTCAGGAGCTGCTCCCACCTCCTCTCCTGGCTGCCAGAGTGATGATCTGGGTTAATTCTTCACTGTGACCTGGTGGGGGTGTACTGGGCCTGATGAGGGAAGGAAGAAATTACATCTTAAAACAGTTACAAGAATTAGCTAGCGTGTGCCATTAAGAATGAGGGGATTACGGGGCCCCTGGTTGTCTCCACTGGTGGACTGGAGCTTGTGACTCTCGATCTTGGAGTTGTAGGCATGAGAGCCAAAATTACTTAAAGAATATCTCGGGGGAATAAAAAAGAATGAGGGCATTACCCCTGGAATCGAATTTAGTGGGTTGAAACAAAAGAATGGTTAAGTAAGAATTCATTGATTTGGGGACTCTGGTGAGGCCCCAGGGAATCAGGTAAACTCACTCTTAGAAGGCTAGAGATAACTGACGCCAAGTAAAGTGCAGAGGCCTGAGTTATTCTGGCAAAAAGAAGAGAGCCAAACAGAAGCAAGAGGCTGCTAAGAGTGGACACACAAGCATGGATGTATTATGGAAGGCCAAAAGGTTGGATGTTTGAGCAGCTGTACCTTCACATCTGTTGGCCACACGGAGACCACACTTCTCTGAGGTTACTCCCAGCCAGTCACTTCGTGTGGGTACCACAGCTGAGCCTGTCCAGCACTGGGCTCCTCTAAAGAGATCGCTGAGACTTTCTCAGAACTGCACTGTGACTTAGGGTCTCCCTAGCCAATCCTTCTTTTCCTGGTCTCATTTCCTAGGTTTCAGACCTGCACGGGGACCCAGGCTCTCCTACATATTCCTGCTCCCTTCTCCTACATTCTCCCTTCATGTTCACAAGCATTTCTGCCAGTGAATCTTTGGCATGTCTAATCTCATCTGGGTCTGCTTCTTAGAGGATGTGAACCTCCAAAACACACAACTCAGCTACAGGTGGCAAGTTTTATTGGCTCTTTTACTCCCTGAGTCTGTGTCACACTTCCCTGTTGCCATGAGTGTCTAGCAGTCTTTGTTGAAATCTAGACATTTTAGATAATACATTTAAAGCAACTATGGATCCTGATTTTTCTACCCACTGATGACTGTGTGTTGTTGCAGTTTTGTTTGTATCTTTTTTTTTTAAGATTTTATTGATTTATTTATTTGTCAGAGAGAAAGAGAGGGAGAACACAAGCAGGCAGAGTGGCAGGCAGAGGCAGGGAGAGAAGCAGGCTCCCTGCTGAGTAAGGAGCCCCATGCGGGGCTCTATCCCAGGACTCTGGGATCATGACCTGAGCTGAAGGCAGTGGCCCAACTGACTGAGCCACCCAGGCACCCCTGGTTTTGTTTATTTCTTTGTCGAGTGATTTACCTGGCAAGATCTGTGAAATCTGTCTCCTCTGTGGTTTGCACGTGCTGATGTGTCTGCTTCATGTTTTTGGGTTTTTAAAATAGTCTTGTTTTTATTTTTGAACTTGCTTCTTTAAAGTCACCCCTGTGTCTGCATTGCTTCATTTAGACAGAGGTTGGATAGAGGTAGGACTCAACCACATCAAGCCAGTAACTCTCCTGTTCTTTACTGGATAAATATGTACAAGGGTAAAGCAGGCGACATTCTCAGTTCATGTCATTTCAAGTGTGCCCAGGCTTCTGCTCTCTGCTGGGCCCTTTTGTGTCTCCTATGTGCATGTGCTCAGCTTTATGGTCAACAAGGCATTGTAACTGCTTTGGGATTTCTCCAGTATAAGCACATACTGGAGACCAGCAAGACATATGCCTTCTCCAACAATGACTATAACCTCAGGCTAGCAGAGCTGTGAGCCTTTCCTACTAAGTACTGTTGTGATCGTCCCTTTTGCCAGTAACACTGTTGGATGCAGTCTTTTCCCACCACACTGCACTAAGCAAGCCCCTTCGCCAGTCAGGGAGAAGCTACTGGTCCTTGTGACCTGCCCTGCCTTGGAACATTTCCCTGACCGCTGAGCTGGGGGAGAAGGGGGTGTCTGAAGTCCAGAACACTACAGATTCCCATGTTCCCACTTGGGAAGTTAAGTAGATTTTCAAAAACAAAGGCTTCTCAGATTGTTGCGTGCTTTTATTAATTTTCAGACTCTTGAAGGATGATTTGTTTGCCAATTTTTTCCAGCTTTATAGTTGCTTTTCAGGTAGAGGATTTGCCAATCTCCTCACTGGGCTATAACCGGGAATTCCATCTCTACAACAGCTTCTTTTTGTGTGTGTGTTTATTTAAATTCCAGTTAGTTAACAAATAGTGTAATATTAGTTTCTGGTGTACAGTATAGTGATTTAACCCTCCCATACATCACCCGGTGCTCATCACAACACAGGCACTCCTTAATCCCCATCCCCTGTTCCACCCATGCCCCCCACCCTCCTTCCCTCTGGTCAGCATCAGTTTATTCTTTATAGTTAAGAGTCTGTTTTTTTGGTTTGCTTCTCTCTTTTTTATCCTCCATGATCATTTGTTTTGTTTCTTAAATTCCACATATGAGTGAAATCATATGGTATTTGTCTTTCTCTGACTGACTTATTTCACTTAGCATAATACTCTCAAGGTCCATCCACGTTGTTGCAAAATCCAAGATTTCATTCCTTTTTATGGCTGAGTAATGTTCCATTATATACATATGATACACATATATATGTATATACACATATATACATGTGTATACACACACACACACACACACACATATGTATCACATCTTCTTTAGCCATTCATCAGTCGATGGACACTTGAGCTTTTTCCATAATTGGGCTCTGGTTGATAATGCTGCTATAAATATTGGGGTTGCATGTATCCCTTTGGATTAGTAAAATTACTAATTTGTAAAACCACTCTTTCCAGGGGCTACACATACCCCAATGTTTATAGCAGCATTGTCAACCATACCCAAATTATGGAAAGAGTCCAAATGTCTACAAGAGCATCTTAGTTGTTCTTTCTTTTTTTTTTTTTTTTAAGGTTTATTTATTTGTTTGACAGACAGAGATCACAAATAGGCAGAGTGGCAGGCAGAGAGAGAGGAAGGGAAGCAGGCTCCCTGCTGAGCAGAGAGCCCGATGTGGGGCTCCATCCCAGGACCCTGAGATCATGACCTGAGCCGAAGGCAGAGGCTTTAACCCACTGAGCCACCCAGGTGCCCCTTAGTTGTTATTTCTGACTCTAGCCTTTCTCCTCTCCAAGGTCCAGACTGAAGTCTAAGTGATCATTCTAAAATATAAATATGAGATTGTATCTCATAATTTAAATCCTTCAATGGCTTTCCATTTTCCTTGACATGAGATCTTTGTAAGACTCATAATCTGGGTTCTGCTTGCTTTTCTAGCTTTCTTTTTATACTTCTCCCTAGAAGCCTTTGCTTTGACTGGACTAGACATCACTTATGCTACACTTTCTTTTATCCATGGGACTCCCCATATGTTTTTCTCCTCGCAACAATCACAACCTACCTCCAGCTCCCTCTTTCTCCCTCTAAACTCCCCAGCCCAAGGTTTTACTTTCCTGACTGGCTGTTGCCCTTCAGATTTCAGTGTAGGTATCATTTCCTTCCAGGATTACCCTTACTTACTCCATACACCCCTCTCCATTCTAGGTTTGGTTTCTTTGATCTGTGTTCCCATCTCCTGCCACATTTCCCCTATTCTAGACTTAACTATGCTGCTGATGTCATTGCTATTTAATGGTCTCTTTCACTAGAGTGTTAAACTCTGTGGGGCAGAGTTCATTGCCAGAGTCTCAGCCCTCAGACCAATGCCAGTTTGACTCAGCAAAACACTTGTTAAATGGTAACAAATGAGGAGTCCTGCTTAAGTCAGGAGTCCACAAACTCTTTCTGCAAAGGACCCATTCAAACTACTTTAGACTTTGTGGACCATCAAGTCTCTGTTATAACTGCTCCACTCAGTTGTTTTAGCAGCCATAGAAAATATAATGAATTGGCATGGATTTGCTCCAGTAAAACTTGGTGAAACCTGGTGGCTGGCCCATGGGCTGTTGTTCACAAATCTCTGAATTAAATGAGTGAATGGTAGGTGATTATGAATTGTTTCAATGAATCAATGGAACTCTAATGTGTACTTCTTTTGTAAATAATCAAAACCCATTTTCTCTACCTTTGGTCTAACCAAGAAAAAGAAAGTAATTAGTATTTTCCACATTATAATCCACCTTCAGAAATAAAATTGTGTCCTTTTCTATTTTAATACAAAACAGTCACAGGGAATGTTAGGTTCTTCTTTGTCTCTCTTCATTTAATCAATCTTTTCTTATTTTTCATTATTTCACATAATTCAAAGCACAAATTTAAAGAAAGAAATCAAGATAGTTCATTAACATGGTTAAATGACAGTTTACACAGTGTGCTGAGCATAATTGTAAAGAAGTATAAAGAAATTTGTGAATTAGGAATATCACTGGAAAATGATTTTTTGGTATTTTGAAGCTCAATCTATATCTACTTAATAATGCTAGGTTTTATACTAATATACTTCCTTTTTTAGCAATGTAGTCCATTAATTAAATGAGAATTGGTACATTATTAGATCAATACTTGCTCTTTAAGAATCATTATATTCTGGGAGAGCCTGGGTGGTTCAGTTGGTGGAGCATCTGACTCTTGATTTCTGCTCAGGTCATGATCTCAGGGTCATAGGATCAAGCCCCTGATAGGCTCCACACTCACTGGGGAGTCTGCTTGAGATTCTCTCTCTCCCTCTGTCTGTCCCTCTGCTTTCTCTCTCTCAAATGCTAAATAAATAATCTTGAAAAAAAGGATCACTGTATCTTGTTCTATGACTTCACATGTATAATTATGAAGAAAACCTACTTCAGTTAGAAAATATCTTTATCACTACTAGCAATTACATTGTTATTACTAGCTATAATATTAATTAATATAACATTATTACTGGCAATATACATTATTATTGTGGAGGTAATTCATTCTATTCCTTATAAAACCAGATTTGTATTTCCACTTTGGATCATGTATTGGGTATTTGCCCCAAATATATACACAAAAAGGATCAGAATATTGGAGTTCATCAGTAGCATCTGAATACATATTTAGTTTGTAAGCTTTAAAAATTAGCATTCTCTGGGTTGCCTGGGTGGCTCAGTCTGTTAAGCATCTGCCTTTGGCTTGGGACATGATCTTGGGTTCCTGGAGTGGAGTCCCACTTCAGGCTCCTTGCTTAGTGGAGAGTCTGCTTCTCCCTCTGCCTGCTGCTCCCCCTGCTTGTGCTCTCTCTCTCTCTCTGACAAAAAAATAAATAAAAATCTTTAACATAAAAAAAAGGTAACGCTTTAAAAAAATAAAATAAAAAATGAAAACTAGCATTCTTTGAATTCATTTCCAGGATTTGTTTTTATCACTTAAGAAATGAGACATCTTATTCAAGTTTTTTATTGGAATTTTTTTTTATGAAAGAAAAACTGTTGGGGCATCTGGATGGGTCAGTTGTTTGAGTGACTGACTCTTGGTTTTGGTTCAGGTCATGATCTGGGGGTCATGATGAGATCAAGCCCCATGGCAGGCACATGCTCAGCAGGGAGTCTGCTTGAGATTCCCTCTCCCTCTCCCTCTTTCCCTCCTGCTGGTGACTTCTAGCCCCCTCTTGCTCTCTCTCTCTCAAATAATAAATAAATAAAAATTTTTTTAAAAAGTAAAATTGCTCTCAATTACTTTTAGAATCTCTCAAAGTGTTCATTTGCAACTATTTCTAGTAATGAAGCATACAGTGAGAATTCATGTAACAGGGATTTCTTTGTTAATATAGAGAAAAATCTGATGTGATATTTCTGCTGTCACCTTCTACTCTTGGGGAATTTTGAGAAAAGACTCAAGGGAACAAGGAGAGATTACCTGGATAATCTTGCCTCTAGCAATTTTAGGCAAAATGCCAAAAGTCTTACATGTTTACATCAGGTACCTCAAGATCAACCAGTTCACAATAGGTGGCTGAACTGATAATTTGTTTTATCTTGATGGTTCATTTAATTGTAGTCATTAATGCTTAGTGAAAGAGTGTTCTAAAAACTCAGCAATTAGTCCTGGGAAAATTACATAAACAAAAACTATTTATCTCAGTGTGAAATCCAATAAATACCACAGTTAGGATAAGAGTTTCCAATTAAAGGAAGGCCATGCATCTATACCTTCACACAAAGGTATCTGAGAACCAGTTGGAACTGTATCTGTGTAAACTCAGGAACAAACAAGGATTACATGTAGACTCCTTCTAACTGAATTTGTACACAAATTGAGATAATGTTCCTTATCTTACAATGGCATTTCTGAAATCTCTATTTTAATAGGTGTTACCAAAAAAAAAAGGAGTTCTTTGGTCAAATACATTGGGATAAATTGTATTAAACAGAATAAAGTAGTTGGCTTTACTTCCTAGGGGACTTCTCTGATCTTTAAATATGCTAAAATGTACACTAGACTATCTGGGAAAGGAGCATAGTATTTTGCAAACTTATTCCCATGGAGCTCCAGTTTCCTCTAAATCTCTATTACTGTCATGAGGAATCATTCCTTTAAAAAAAAAAATAAGGTTGGAAGATCCTTTATAACATGACTTTTTAAATGATCTCATTATTACTTTTATATTCTATCTTCTTACTTTTTGTAGCACCTTTAAAAAGTGTTTTTGAACTTGAAATTGTAAGATTAGTAGAAAGAACTTTAACCCTTTACCTGATTCTTAGTTTGCCACATTGCTTTTGATTCCCTCTGCCTCTCTCTCTTCCTGTCTCTCTTTTCTTCATTCTTGTCTCTAATGTAGCTAGCTACTTACCTACCTGACTATCCACCTAGCACTATTTCATCATGGAATCATTTGAATGTAGTATCTTTTTACCCCACTGTGTAGCACCATGCCTGAAACATCAGAGAAGCTCTTGTAATGACTGATGATTGTGAGTGAGGCCTTTTAGAATATTAGTTAATACAAAGCTCAATTATAAAAGGCCATTCTGGAATAACTATTGACATGTGAAGTCTTTATCCTTTATGAAAAGCCAGTGAATCAGTTTTAAAAGTCAGAAATATCATCTTACTATTTCTTAACAATTGCAGCATTTGAAAGTTTCCCAACAGAGAATCAGAACAAATGCCTATGTTTTCTTTTTCTAAATTTTGAATGAGCTCATGTGATGAACTAAAGCCAGTTACCTTGCCTTCTATTCCATTCCAGGACCAGTATGTCCAGCCCTGTGGTCTCCAGCCAGCTGGTATACTTACTTACTAAATAATTTAAAACCTACACAACCCACTGAAAGAGACACTGAATTCTATCAGTTGGGTCTTTTCTGTGATTCTTTCCTCGGTGTATAACTCTGCTCTCTCAGCTTTCTCCTTCAGTTTTGTTTCTCCATCCAGAATAAATTTTCTCTAATATTGGTACATTTAAAGCTTAGAGAAACCTGTTTATTGGTATCAAGAAAAACCCCCTGTTAACATGGTTACATTCAATCAGTAAGAACTTAAACCTCTTTCTAATCAGTTTGGAGAATAACAAGAATGTTGAATATGCAAAGTAGAGGTTAATGGACACATATAATGTGATTTATTCAATTTTAAGAATGCTAAATGCCTCTATTTACATTAGGGGCCTAAAGTAGTCAAATTCATTGAGACAAAAAGTAGAATGGTGATTACCAGGAGTTGAGGGGAAGAGGAAATTAGGAGTTACTGTTTAATGGGTAGAGATTCAGTTCGGAAAGAAGAAAAAGTTTTGGAGACAGAAAGTGATGATCATTTACAAAAATAGGAACGTGCTAATGTCACCGAACTATATGCTTGAAATAGTTAAAATGGTCAAATTTTATGTAAAGTTTACCATAGTTTTCTTTTCTTTTTTTTTTTTTAAAGAAAACTACTAAAAAAATACCTAGTTGCCTACAGATTATATAAACATCTTTCTGGTTCTTAAATCCATGACTATATTTTGCCTATACAGAATAAAATTTCACCAAATTTGTATTTTTTAAACAATTTACTTCGTAATTTTTCCACTTTCAAAATAGAATTTAATGGAGGACATGGGAGGGGAGCATCTTTTGTACTTTTCAAGTGTCTGGTGGCTGGTTCATGCTCGGGGAAAACAGTACGGTGTGGAAAAGAGTAGAAAGCCTGACATTGGGAGGTAGTGAGACTCTCACCAAGAGCTAGGCAAGGAAGGTATTTCCCTGGAGTAGGTGTGGGTCAAGAGAGTGGACCTGGAACCACATAAAGCAAGGGACTCCCAACAGCCACAGTCTCTGTTGGAACAGTCTCTGTGAGGAATGGAATGTGATTTGTAACTGCTTTAAGATATTGAACTCTTTCTTCATTTATGTCTTCATTTTAAAAGCTTCTTCAAGATACAAGGTTTTTTTTGTTTGTTTTTTTGTTTTTTGGTTTTTTTTTTGGATCTTTCTTTATGTTCTTTTCCTGCTCTTCACTTAGATCTAATGTCTGTGCATAAGTCCAGTGTTGGTACTATTCTGATGATTGCTTATCTTGGAAAAGTACTCATTTCCTATTAGAGAACATTGTGGGGAAGAAGGAGGAGGCCCGAGCTAGCAGTCCAATGCTCTGTTCTAGGTTTTCCCTAAATGCCATCTCATCTGTTTGTTTCCCTGGGAATCAGCGTTGGTGGTATAGTAGTGAGCATAGCTGCCTTCCTTTGCCCTGGGAGATGTCCCTCTCTCAGTTTTTGGTGTTCAAGGGCAAAAATCTCTGGCCATACTTTTTTTGTGTATGATCTGTCCATTCCCACCTTCCTTCCTTCTCTTACCCAATTTCAAACATCTAGCACCATTGACTAAAAGCTGGAGTTTAGACAGGTGTAAATAGACTATGAGTACATCTTCAGCTGCAACAACCTGCCCTCTTATTCTCCCTCTGTGCAAAGGATCAAGAGCTCGAGATATGCAAAGGTCTGGCCAGCTCTAGTCTCCTTCCTAGTGTTGGGCCAAATTTCATAGTATTTCATAGATAATACTTCATGGTAGGTGTGCAAGTTGTGCTACCTCTTTATTACATTGTCAACCAAGTTTCATCTCTACTCTTTTCTTTAGACAATAATACCAGATAACAAAAATTTAAGATGTTGCTTGAAGGAATTTCTGGATCGCTACTCTAAACCCAGACCTGAAGATGCCTCAGAAGGGAGAAAGAAAATGATGGATCTAAGAAAGTATTGGGAAAGCTGAAAAGTCCCTGGAGTGAGTTCTAGCTGAAGTAAGAGCCTAGGAAGGCGTGAGTAGCCACAGATGGAAGGTAGCCAGCATATAGAAAGAGAGCCCTGAAAGACTCTTGGCATCTCTGTCTAAACTTGAGGCAGAAAATGAGTAGCCCAGATCAGTGAGATTAACACAAGAGTGGTCTTTGAGCTCAATAGAGTTGGGGAGGAACAAAATAAGTGCAAATGACTGAGCAGGGCTTGGGCTTCCCCACCTTACCTCCTTCTCTCTGATGGCACACCCCAAGGACAAGTAATTATGACCAAGGGAGACAGCTCTAGGAAAAAGGGGTGGCAAATGAGGAGACCAGATTGCAAAGCCCTTCATCTTTCTTTTATTATGATTCTCTTTAAAACTGGACACAGGACTTGACTTTCTTTATCATTGATCCTATTCAACTTAGCATTAGAGACCTAGTCAGTGAAATAGGGCAATGAAATAAATGAGTTTAAAGATCAGAAGGGAAGAAAGGAAAGTCATTACTTGCAAATGATAAGATCAATCTATGTTTAAAAAAGCTGAATCAACTGGGAAACTGGTAGAATGAATAAGAGAGTATAGCAAGTGTCCTTAACCCCTATTATGTCTTTACATTAGCAATAACCAACTAGAAAATGCATAAGAAATCCAGATATCATCCACAAGAGCATTAAAAAACCTGTAAAGTAGATACTTATACATAATAAAAATTTTAAATTTTTCCCTCTGCCACTCCCTTTCTATTTTATAGTCATCATACACCATGTTTATAATGGTTAACAAAATGTGGTTCATAATTTCCTGTATATAAAACATGATTGTTATTGGACTAGAGAAGAAATGGACATCACCCAGAAATAGAAACAATCTAACAGAGATCCGCAAAATTTTATGGAGAAATTTTAAAAATATTATTATAGGACATAAAGGAAAGTCCAGATAGAGAACCATACCATGTTCATTGATGGACAAAAATATTTTAATAATGTCAGTTATCTCCAAATTATTCTATGAATTCAATATGATTTTAATAAAAATCCAAGAGTATTTTTGAGACTGTCATCAAATCTATTCCAAAATGTGTATGGAAAAATAAAAGTCCACAGATAAAATCCTGTGGTGACCTGTATCATAATGGGAACCAGATCCTCACTGCTTTCAAACTTAACCTATCTGAATAACCTATCCTAGATTCCCATTCCTTGAGGGTTTGCAACCACTTATGGTACCAATTACTATACAAACCAGCCTTCTTAGCTGCCAACAAGAAAATCCCTTCTAACTATTTTAAGCAGAAAGGGGTTTATTAAATGGTATGTACAGTTCACAGAATCATTGGGAGGGCTGACGAAACAAACTAAGCTGAGCATCCACATCAATCTATAACTTGTCCTTCAGATCAGTAGCCAAACAGACTCTTTCCCAGTCTCAAACTCTGAAACAATGCCATGCTCCCACTTAATGTCATGTAACTATCTGCATACATGCAAAATACACTCAATCTCTCTGCAGAATCCCAACAGGGTTGAAACGATGAGATACTACCTTATTCCCACTATATTATCAAGAATTAGAAAGACATTATCAAATATTAATGAGAATGTGAGGAGACAAGCTTTACATTGTTGGTGGAGGAGCAAAACCAGCCTGGCTGTCCTAGAGAAAAGAGTAGATCCTAGAGTCCCCAGTAGAATCAGCTATGCATAGATGACCATGAAATCCTACTCCTGGATCCATACCTGGGAAGACTCTCTTACAGATCCATGAGAGACTGTACAAGGATATTCATCAACTGTTGCTTATTTATCAACTGTGTGGAGATTGAGGCCACCTAAATGTCCATAGTGAGGATAAAGAGAAAGTAGTGAGCGCACAGCATGAACGACTGTGCAGTATCAGGAGCAATGCATTTGATGCACATAGAGGAACAGAGATAGAGCTTATAACAAAATTTTCCAAAAAGTAAGAAATAAAGCAATATTTATACCATGAAATCATTATATAAGTCAACACACACAGTGTGTATTTAATAAGTATCTGTTCATAATAGACACATATCAAGCACATTGGAAAAGATGACTTTAATGCACAGAATGAAGGTGGGGATAAGGAATTGAGTAGAAAAAAATAATTTTGAAAGGATGGGCCTTGCACAGATGCATAATGATGTGGGTTGGGGTTGATGGCACGAGGGTTTTTTTTTTTTTTTTTTTAATGAAGGAGATGTTCTGTGATTATGGCATCCCATTTTCCAGAGTTAATCATAATAATTAAAAATTCAAAAATTGCTCTAAAGGTGCAGACACACTTCACTTTCAAACATAGTGCTGATTCACATCTTTGGTCTTCTTCATCTGCAAGCTGCTTATTTTCTTGATTCCATCTAAGGTCTTGGCAAAGGAAGGGGCGAGGTTAGAACAATCTTTCAAAACTCTGAAAATGGTTCTAATTGCTCTACATTTAGGCAGAGTTACTGGTTGCTTAATAGCCATTTAGAACTCTTTTTGGAAAGCAGACAGCCATTCCAGGCTATAAAGGTAGTTTCAATGAAATGTTCTTTTTGACAGAAGGAAGACATTGGAGAGCTCATATGCTATTTTAGCTGGCTCTGTGATTGCAATCACAAATCACTACATTCCAGAGAGATCCCACGAACAGGAGTTTTTTCCATTTCAGTCTTTAAAGGTAAAACATTATCTTTTCATTTTTCTACATACTCCAGGGAATCAAGAAATTATGAAAATGTAAGCCATAATTATAATAACATTTCTAAGTCTTCCTTGATGGCCAGAGTTAAGTAAGAAAAGGGAAGAGGAGAACTCTTTTGTTCTCAGTGACATTAAAATGCCCAGTCAGATAAAAATAATACTGAATTGGCTTTCCTTTGTTCAACTCTTGTAACCTCCTGCAATCTCACTGCCTATTTGACCCCAAAATGAGTTAGCGTTGGAGAGCAAGATAAAGACTCTCCCATAAGCTTATGAATTGCTATAGAAGGAAACTGATTGGTGCAAAGAACTGGAATGAAATCAGAAGGTGAGTGGACTATAGATTTGTCATACATTTTCCAGCTGTTCAGTCTGGCCTCCTGTTCCTTTCTTTGGTACTTTTATTTATGCACGTGTAACACCGCGAGGAAGCAGATAATATAAACAACAAATATCTCGTGGGCCATTCGATTTGGGCTTTATATTTTCAACTACACTGATGACTGCTGGTCACATATCTATTCCTTTTGGGTGGTCTGATTTAAATGCAGAATGTCATATGAGGGATGGCAAGAATTCAGGCTTCCCGGGAACTAATCTTTGCCATAGCTAAGGCCTGATGTACATGGCCTCCATTCACTGCTGAGGGAAGGCGGTCTCTTAAGTGGAGAGCCGCATCTAGCAGTTGAAAATAGAATTCTTTTGAGAAGTCGAGATCCCAAGATATGAGCCATTGGCTGTTAGAAATATCCCTCCATGTGATGAAAAAGATAATCCAAAATGACTTCTTTTCCCGGATCATTTCTTCAGGCATGAATACTCTAAGAGAGAAAAGAAAAGGTGTAGTAAATTGAAATTCACAGTTGGAGCTGAACTCTAACCTATGAAACCTTTCTGAACATTCCCTCGTTGAAAGCTCTGTTCCTCTTCATTACGTTTCCTGCTTTGTATTTCTACATGGTCATGAGCAGCTGAAATCGCTGGCAGATCTGGACAGTATTTGCTAAAAACATGTTGGCACCCAGATTCCACTGTTACTCACTAAACATGAAGCTAAAAACAAATGAGAGATGCTAGAGATATGAGTAAGTACACAGCCTCACGGTCAGTGGCAACAGACGCTTTCAACCTTCGTCTGCTTGTTTCAGGAAGATAAAACCCAATATCAAGTCTGTTTGGGTGATAATCTTCTGCTTTTTCTCTTTCAGACAGCAAATAGCATACACTCTTTAAATCCCTAAATATTTTTGTGTTCACATTTTCCAAATATTTAAGGCTGCTATTCTGAGATAGCGGGAACCAGCCCAATCTGTCATCTTATCTCTCTTAAATAATGAAACCCAGATTGCCACAATCAGCTAAAACCAGGCTTCAGAGGTTGCCTTTTGAGAATGTGGGATGCTGCTAATGGGTGAAGTACATCTTCCATAGCCAAAGCATCAAAGTCACAGCCAATGTGTTAATGACTCTGGAGATCTTAGATAACTATAAATATACAGGAACATGCGTAAACCAAGAGGTCAAGGAGTCCTAAATCCTAAAGCGTTTAAAGATACTCTATTTTAGTTGAATTATCTTACTTTCCTAAAGTGAAAAAATATAAAAAATATTTGAAGGGCATCCTCTCTAGACTCATACTTTTCAAAGCCAAGTTGATTTTACTTGCATTGATTTTTTTTGCATTGATTTTAAGCATCTATCATTCCATTTCTAGTACCAATGTGAATGAGGTTAAGAGGCAAGAAATTTTAAGTCTGGTGTGTCCTCGTCAATATTCTGTCATCTGACAGGCATATACATACATAGGAACAGCAAATTCCTGGAAGCCTATTTATTAAAATATTTCAGTTATATATCTATATTGTCACTTTGGTATAATTTTTGTTTTTCATTAATTATATTTTCTAGTTTCCCTTCAATAAATGTATATTGTGTTTTATATTTTAGGCTTTATAAAAATATTTTTACATATATTTTTATTCTTATTGAATAATAAGAAAATTTAAAACATATTTAGAAGGATCAAGCGGAAAATAGAAAGCCATCCACCATAGTTTAAGACTCAGTCTGTAAAATTCTAATGTTAGAACACCACACACAAACACACACACACACACACATACATGCACACTGCATCTGAAGCCAAGAGAAACACATGATTTAATTTATCCCTTCTGGAGAATATTACGATTAAGACAGTGTTTAGGGAAATGCATGATCTTTGTTCTCATATGTGTAGTGAAGGGTCAGCAGCGCCCCCAATGGCTTATGATTCTAAAGGAAATAACACAATCACTGTGCCCTGTAAGCTTGTGAAGGCAGGAAATAATGTTTGCCATGTTCACTAACATATTTCCAGGGCTCAGCACAGTGTCTGCTTATGCACTGGCAATATGGAGTTAATCATACCCACCTTCCAATTCTTATGAGGATTAAATGAACACAGGATTGAGATAATAGAGCATTTGATTAGTCTGGTTGTCTACTGTTGCATAACAAACAACCCAAAACCTGGTGGCCTGAAGTAACCACAGTAATTATTTTGCTCAAAGAGCTGCTGTTTGTGCAGGGCACAGTGGAAAGAGCTCATTCCTGCTCCATTCAGCTTTACCTGGGGTAGTTTGAAACCAAGGAATCAGCTGAAGACCAGCTCCCTTACAGGTCTGGGAGTGGTGCTGCTGTCTGTTGGGACAGTCAGACGAACACTTACATGTGACCTCCTCTTATAACCTAAGCTTCCTCACAAGGTCATCCTTGGGTTCCTAGAGTGAACCTCCCACCATGGAGAGCCAGATGGAGCTCTTATGATCTTGTCTTGGAAGTTTGCAATGATGTCTCATTTCTATTCATTTAGGCAGATGTTTATCCACAAAGGTCAGCTCAACTTCAAGGGGGGAGAAAATAGACTGTTCTCCTTGAGGGAAAGCGGTATGCAGGACCAGGAACATGGCTGTGGCCTTTTTTTGAAAATACTATTTACTATGCTGGTACATAATAGGATACTGAAAATTTGACATAATTTTTATTTTAAGATGAGGTATGGGCTAGGTGTTATTAATCACTCTGTTTCTGGTTAGGTTGCCTCCCTCAAATATGTCGTTATTTAATGTCAGTGTGACCTTTTATAGCAAGAAATTAGTTTTTTTCTGGTGTGAGAAGGTCCTGGATTTCTGGCGAGTAATCTGAATTTTTTAATAGAAATTTGAGAGTCAGATCATAATCATGCCCTTTCATTCTGGAAAATTTATTTGAAATGACAATTAAAATGAGCAAACATTATTGGTGCATTTTCAAGCAAAGGTAAGAATAAGATTACATGAATGGATGGATACATTTTGTTCACACATGACAAAGGCCAAGGGGTTGGGGAGTGGGGAGTGTGTCTTTTGAAGCAGAGAGTGAGAGCAAGCAGTTATGGTTCCTGTAACCACAGAAGTTTTCCTGGAAGCAGATTTTTAAATCCTATTTTGTGTTCACATTGGACTTCAGGACTTCTACGCAGAGTAAAGTAAAATTCCCTTCAGTCTTGAGGTAAAAGAGAGGTCTCTGCCTCACTGTTTGGACAGCTGGAACTCTCTCCTTCACCTCCTGGAAGAGAAGGGGTGCCGACTTCCAGGCCCTGGGAATATTGCATTTCCTTCTGCTCCATGATTGAGAAAGGTGTGAGGAAAGCCTTTGTTTCAGTCCTTTACAAACCAGAATGATCACAAGGAAAGAGATGCTGGATTTGGAGACCACACAAATGAAATAACCTGGGATTTAAAAAAAGAAAAAAAAAATCATTTGTGTTTTCTGAAGTGGGATAAAATGCTTCAGGTCTCTGTTTAATTGGTAGGGTTGGACATGTTTCAAAACTTGCATTCATTTACTCATTTGTTCATTTAATAAATATTTTTGAAAGCCACCTATCTGTTAGGTACCAAGCTCCATGCTCAAAATAAGAAGACAAACAAAGGAAACAAGTTTCTTGCCTTCGCAGGCCTTACAGCTAGGAGAGAGAAAATTGCCTGGGAATTCTGTTACTTCTAAGGTTTAGAGTGGCCCCAGTACAGGACAGCCTGTGGTAGGAGCTGGGCAGAATTGGAGTCAATGGGTCAGTTAAAATATGTAGCCATGGATGATGATTTACATGGGGACCCTTAGCCTCAAAAAGACCAGAAAACAGAGGTGAACTTTCCTATCTATGTGGACTCTATGTCCAGAGACTGGCAGGGACTAGAGTCTGAAGCTATAACAGAATGCCCATCTCAGCATCCATGGGTAGGTGTGATCACTTTCCAGAATGAGGGAGAACACCCAGACACTTGCAGCTGATGATTGAAATACAGGCAGATCTTGGCCTCCATGAGAGGCACCATCACTTTTTCTATCAAAAAAGAGAAGGGGAGAAAGAGAGAATGGACACCATACCCCAGTGTTGGGATCGTCTCTCCCTTATCCCCCTTTCCTATCTGAAGCACAGTGAAGCACCCAGATCCCAAGGTTGCCACATGATACAAAGCTCCCTACGTGTCATTCTGGCTTCTGTCTTCTCTACAGTGAAGAATGTGTTCCAGAGTGAATCAGAGAAAACAAATATGGCTTTCCCTGAGTCTCCAGGGAGACAAAGTGACTCCCTAATCTTTATTCCAAAATTTATTATTTTTTTTATAGCATCACTAAATGAAAAGATCACCAGAATGCCAAAAATGCACCGAAAATGCTTAAAAGGACACCAAAAATGTATTGATTTCATCCAGGTATTTGACAAGCTTTGTCATGGTATCCTCATGCATCAGCCTGAGAAATTGACTCACTAAGTGATAAAAATGTATCTCAAGGGAGGCCTGGGTAGCTCAGAGGGTTAAGCGTCTGCCTTTGGCTCAGGTCATGGTCTCAGGGTCCTGGGATTCAGCTCCTTATTGGGCTCTCTGCTTGGCGGGAACCTGCTTCCCCCCCCTCTCTCTGCCTCCCTCTCTGCCTACTTGCTATCTCTCTGTCAAATAAAGAAATAAAATATTAAAAATATATATATCTCAAGGATACTGATAAATTAACCACTGCTATTCTAGACCAGTGTTTCTTAGACTTGAGTAACATATGTAGATCCCCCTTAAAGGAAATATATATTCATAGACCTCCCCAGTATTGACTTAAGTTTTTTATTTAAAATTTTATTGTAAAAAAAAAATAAAATAAAATAAAATAAAATTTTATTGTAGTATTGTGGTGTTATTCAAGCATAAGAACCTAAAGCCTAAAACTAGAAATAAGTTAACTTACACTTCCAGGCCCTATTGGAGAATAAATATTTTGAAATCATCACAAGCACATGAATCAAATAAAAACAAAGTCCAAGTTAATAGTATTCATTTGACATGACAGATAATGTTGTTTATTGACACTGATGTTGAATATAATATTAATGTGATGAGGCTTCATGTCAGGTTCTATAACTTGCAGCATTCTGGCTTCACTGTTTCCAATGCAGAAAAGGCTTACTTGCATAAATACACCATACAAAGTGAAATTTAAAACTACAAGGATTTGTTTGATAGTTCAGGTTAGTCAGTTGTTATAATATGTCAAAATTCCACAAGCCAGAAATTCCTACATGCCAATTTTATTAATCACTAAAGATTAGCATTAAGGTTAATATTTTTAGGGAATTGAAATCTACATTAAGTGGGAGCTTAATCCATTTATTTCTGGAAGTGGAAACAGAATTTCTTTATGTTTATTATAACATTTACTGCTAAATTGGTATTGTGGAAGAAAAGTTAAATATTATTTTGAAAACCAAGTATTCAATCAACAAGGATTTTCTTTCTTTCTTCTTTTTTTTTTTTTTTTAGAGCACATTTCTCAAACTACTTTGTGCTCCGTGAACAGAGATCTGTCATTACATTTCTCCAGTGGAACTGCCAGAAACCTTTCTTTGTGTAGGATGCCATGAAATTATTTAGCTCTCACATGGCATGAGCACAATGGCAGGCTAAAGCGCAAGCTCAAATACTAAAATGAAGTAGCGACACTCAGTGTTAAGACAATCACCAGATGATGAAGAATATGTTCACATTATTTTTTAAAGATCATCATTCAGTGTGAATCTACATTTAAAATTCTGATTTCAAATTTATTGTTCAGGGTGGATTTTTTTGAACATTTCTTAGCTTCGTGCTTGTAACTGCCCTTAGAATGATAATTATTCTATTATTGTTGCTGTTAGTTATTTATTTAAAACATTTGGTGGTGACATAGCCTTCAAAAAAAAGGGCTAGTACCAGAGCAAGGATTCAGTCTTTTTTATAAAACTTTGCATTGACTCACCAATTCACCTTGAATGGTTCTGTATCTGAGGTTTCCTATCCATGAATGAAATTGAAGCTTCTAGAATTGTAGGAAAAATCATGAGTTTAAAATTTAATTCAGTAGATGTTTATTATGGAGAAGCCCCAAGGTAAATCATGTGGTATTCATGCTGTGTCTGAAAATCAAACAATGCTGCATACTTCTTAGATATTCCTTTAATAGACATGAGCCAGTTTGTAGAAAATAAATTTCTCGGCAACAACAACAAAGACAGCCCCACTTAGGAACAGAGCATAAATCATTGCCCCCTGGACAACTTTATTATTATTCTACCACACTATAGAGACTATTCTCAAATGAGACTTTCTGAAGCAGAGAAAATATTCAGAGAAGGGATTCTTCTTTTTTTTTAAAAAAAAGAATATTTTATTTACTTACTTGACAGAGATAGAGAGAGAGAGATCGAGTGAGAGAGCACAGCAGGGAGAGAGGCAGGCAGAGGGAGAAGGAGAAGCCCTGGCTCTGGGCTCCATCCCAGGATGGGGCTCCATCCCACTGGATCAATCCTGGAGCCACAGGCAGATGCTTAACTGACTGAGCCATCCAGGCTCAGAGAAGGGTTTCTTTACTTGAATTCCTGAATAGGCTTCAGGGAATGTAAGTTTCTGAAATATATCCAGTGTTAGGGTGTGTGTGTGTGTGTGTGCGCGCGAGCGCGCGTGCACACACAATATGCAGACACATATCTAAGGGGAAAGGTCTATATTTCATCAGATTCACAAACGTTTGTAAGAACCAAAATGTATATGAACCATGGTTTTGGAAGGAAACTCCTAACTCCTAATGCCACTTGAGAATTAACACTTGGGTTTGACCTGAAACGAGGCTGTGTTTTCCAGAATCATTTTTCTTGAAATGGTCTCTAGGGTGCTACAGGGTTAGCTCTCACTGCAATTGTGATGCAAAGTATTAATCAGTTTAATACGGGCTGTAATGTCCTTCTTATCTCCATCAAAGATAAATCACAAGTAGAGATTAAACAGTGGTAACTTTTGCAACCATTGAGCTGATTCTTTGAACTGTGTTACTTGATTTGGAATTACAGTAATAACAAGCCCATAGTGACTGCTCCATAAACATAAGCTTGACCTTCGTAGATGAAACCCAGTGAAGTTTCAGAGCACCTTTTTAGTTAAGTGAACATGAGTCAGTATTTATCTGGGAACTAACTAGATTCGGCCTGGCTCTAGCCTTGTTCTTTTATTGAGGTGTATTTTGAGGTCCTAAGAGTGCAGTTCAATTTTGAGAAATGCTTACACCTATACCCTGTCAAGATACAAAGTACTGCTATCACTCTAGAAAGTTCCCTCGTACTTCTTCTCAGGCATTCTCTTATCTAGAGACTGATTTGCTTTCTCTCATGATGCCTCCCATTATTTTAAAGTTTATCCAAATTTCTTATTTAGAAAACCACTTGTCACATTAGCATAGACCAATGTTTCCAACCTGGGTTTCCTAAAGTCTTAAAAATCCTTGAAGTTTGTCTGAGATTGAAGCGAAAGCTGAAGGAGAATCTCAGAGAAATCTAGACAATCCCCCAACTCCTATTTCAATTGGACCAGCTTCCTTTTGAACTCTTTTATAAATTGGAATTCCATGTGAGATTGGTTTTATTTAAAGTTTTTTTTTTTTTTCATTTATTTGACAGAAATCACAAGTAGGCAGAGAGGCAGGCAGAGAGAGAGAGGAGGCTCCCTGCTGAGCAGAGAGCCCGATGTGGGGCTCAATCCCAGGACCCTGAGATCATGACCTGAGCGGAAGGCAGAGGCTTTAACATACTGAGCCACCCAGACACCCCAATGTGAGATTGGTTTTAAAAGGGGTTCTTCTTCTTTTAAAATATTATTTGGCATAGGCTATTATCCCCAAAAGACTGCAGTGTTTAAATTAGCCATTAGAAGGTCTAACTCTTAAAATGACAGTGAAGATTTCCTAAGACCCAAGTGAGTGAGCAGAGGTTAGCCATTGTGCAGAATGAGGGCTGACAAGACAAGGTGGTCCCACAGGAGATGGGAACGTGACCCCTAAGTAGGGGTGGCCTGTCCTGAGGGTGTTCTCTAGGTCTTGTAGAGGAGTTTGTTAATTCCAAGATGATCCTCTTGCATTATAGACCACGTTTTATCTAGTCAGATGACCATTTCGACCATTTCAGGTCAATCTTTTGCTTCAAATCAACTGGACTCAGACTGGCCAATATCTAACAGGCAATACCTAACTAGGCATTATACTGTTTTCTCCCTAAAATCTGACTTCATGGCTTTATGAATTTCAACCTAATGTCTACCAGTGTTTAGAGTTTTGCTTTAATGTAAGAAACCATCAGCTGTGTACACTACAAATGTTCTCAGATTTATGACAGGAAAATATAGGAAACTGTCTTTAGAATAAAATGTGTTTATTTGCTTTATCTGCTCTGAGTTTGCCAAGTTTTTACAAAGGAACCATTAGAGGAGGCTCTTTGTTGTTTGGCTGTTTTGATGTTGTTTTCCTTTAAATTTTATCCCCCAAAAGATAGAGTGTAAACAATACTACTTCATATTTGTATCTTGATTTACAGTTTGTAAAAGTACCACGTTTTTTATAAACAACCCTGGAAAGTATGTAGCATTGTCTCCATTTTATTTATTTATTTATTTTTAAGATTTCACTTATTTACTTGACAGAGAGACAGGGCAAAAGAGCACAAGCAGGGAGGGGAGCAGCAGAGGGAGAGGGAGGTTCATGACCTGAGCTGAAGGCAGACGCTTAACCTACTGAGCCATTTTAAAGATGAGTGAACCAGGACACTGATAGGTTAAGTGACCTGCATAGAAGTAGGGAATACTAGAATTCAGTACCCATTTTAATTGCTAAATCACTAGTCTAGTGTCATATATCCAGTACCTACTATTGTTTACTTGCATTTTCAGTATTGGTGTGTTTAGCTAAGAGACGATGAGAAGGTAATTGTTCTTATCCTGAAACCTTTGTGTCACTTCATTTGTTAGCCCATTTTTTAGTGCCGGCTTTATCTTGTAATGAAATTGGCATCTTCACTTGTAAATATTTTTAGATTTTAATTTTAAAAAGCTGTTTCCGTCGGGGGAGGAGAGTACATCATTTCCTAAAACTTGAGAAAGTGCCAGGAAAAGCTAAATGATTAATTTCCCATAAAGCGCACCAGGCGTTCCATTTTGGCAAATGATTCTGAATTAGAAACCTTCCTTAGATTGGAGATAAGAATCTTTGTGAGGTTGTCTGAACCAGGAAAAGGCATATTTAACTGGATGGTGAGGAGAGACAAAAACATAGGAAACAGGTTTCTGGGAAAAGCAGTCCCCCCTTCCCCCCAGAACAAGTAGACCCAGAAATGCCTATAAAATGATCAGTGAAGAAGCCAAGCTTTGCCAACAAATGTGTCCAGCCTGATCATCTGGACTGTGAAGGGCCTTGTTATAAACAAGGACTGAGAATATCATTTTTACATAAATGATCACTTAACCGAATGCACCATTACTAAGAACGTACACTCTCCATCAAAGAGGAAGCAAGCATTTAGTCACACTTGGAGCACCAATGCCGGAAGGGAGATGGAGTCTAGCAGCAGATAATGTTACAGTCTTGGGTCAAATGGAGCCATGAATATGGATGAGTCATCGAAGGGCTGAATTCCTTAAGATACCGTAGATAAGAGTGAGGAGGAGGCTCACTGGCAGAGAAAGCAGATGACAAAGGGTGAGACCAGGCAGCTGGACAAAAAGGCTCTCCAGGTTGTTAGGATCCAGGACAGCCACAGGAGGGCAGCAAAAGCATCACAGATGAAAGCTCCTGGGTGTCCTTTAAGGAAACCTAAGTTCTGAAAGATATAAATCTATCACAGAATCCAGATTTAAAACTGCTGGGAGTCAGTGAAATTTTCTTCATGAGTTTAATATAAGTTGATCCAAAATAACTTTTATATTTAGTTTAAAGATTCAGAGATTTAAGGAGGAGAAGTGGGTCTTGTGAAAGGATTTTCAGAGTAGGGAAAAAACCAGAAGATGCTTTCTTCCTTTCATTATTTTCTCTTTGTCTGCTATGGGGGTAGAGAATTCTAGAATTGGTAATCAAGAATTCAGGACAAATACTGTGGCATTTCTTTGACTTGGAGGCAAGCAGGCAGCTGAAGATATACTAACATTTTCCATCAAAACATAGGATGAATGAAAGCATACCTTTCAAGGAAGTTGACAATTGGATGATGAAACTACTTAATTGCCTAATTAATTAGTTAATTAAGCTACTTAATTAAAATTATACCTGGGGGCTACAATAAGGCTCCTTCCAGAAAGGACTCTCTTACCCACTCCTTGTGCTCCTATGAATTTTTGAAAATTATATAGATGAGGGGGTGCCTGTGTGGCTCAGTTGGTTAAGTGACCGACTCTTGGTTTCAGCTCAGGTCATGAGCTCAAGGCCATGAGGGTCATGAGATCAAGCCCCGCATTGAGACCTGGACTCCAAGCTCAGTGTGGAATCTGCTTGGGACTCTTTTTCTCTCTGACCCTCCCCGTCTCCCCTTGCCCCTGCTCTCTCTTTCCCTTTCTCTAAAATAAATTACTAAAACCTTAAAAAAAATTATATGGAGGAAAAAGCCTAGATTTCTCTTTAAAAAGGAAGATGAGAATCCAAAACTTAAAAAGAAGATACCATTCTAGTAGGTCATCTGAGTGGTTCCCAGAACAGACATGTTGTTTTGTTTTTAGCTAATTGTGACCTGTGAATAGACTGAATTACTTCAGTTTAAAGGTAGGGAGCTCAACTTTAGAGGAAATGGGTAAATCTACTCTATAATGTTGGGACTAAAAGACCAACTAAAATGGAAATTATTCTTCTCACTATTGTCTCTTGAGGCCTGAATTCCCTGCTTTTTTATTTTTATAAAACTCTGATAAGGTATCAGATATAGTGCACCTGGGTGGCTCAGTTGATAAGCGACTGCCTTCGGCTTAGATCATGAACCTGGGGTCCAGGGATGGAGTCCCACATCGGGTTTCCTGCTTGACAGTGAGCCTGCTTCTCCCTCTGACCTCTCTCCTCTCATGTTCTCTCTCTCTCATACTCTCTCTCTCTCTCAAATAATAGATAAATAAAATCTTTTAAAAGAAGGTATCAAAAATAAATAGACATTAACTAGGACTCCCAAAAATGATCAGAGATGCAAAAAGTGATTTATGTTTAATGATGTTTTAAGACATGGGTGTTTGATTTATATTTGAGAAAATAGGAAACAATGCAAAAATTTCATTACAATAAGCCTTTGTTGGGTGTTAACTTTGGGCCAAATCCTATTTTGAGCCTCCACGTTATTTTTCATAACAAACCTAGGAGGTAGGTGTTATTATTATATCCATTTTACAAACGAAGGAATTAAGGCTCCATGAGGTTAAACAGTGTGTCCAAAACCACACGTCTAAAAAGTGGAGCAGGAATTTTTACTCTAGAACCCATCGTTTCAGCATTCTATTATGTATTATATAGCTTCTTTTTATACAGTCATCACCATAGGATAGTTTCCAACTTTTAAACATCATTCTTTTGAGGAATAGTAAGTTAAGATTTAAAACAATATGCTAAATGAATAAGCCAATTATATGTGTAGTATAGCCTCGATGACATAAGATTTAAAAGAAGTTTACTGCAATGTTAGCTGAACAGATTTCTGCATGGCAAATTGAGATTTTCTTCTTTTTATCATCTGGCATTTTCCAGTTCTTTATATGAACATACTTTGCCTCTATAATTATGAAGAAAGTCATTATGTAGCAGGTAGATAGTGAGGAGGAACTTTACATTTGTATTCTAGGAGAAATTTTGATATGATGAACTTGGCAGTTGCTTAGAATTTGTAGGCAAATGTGCATACAGCCCAAATATTTGGTAGGAGGTGAAGAACAAACGTCTGACTCCTTCTATCAGGGATTCATAGTTGCTGAAACCTGCAGTTTCATGAGCAGTAAAATGCAACTGAGGTCTGTAAGAGAAAGTCACCATCAGGGTAGAAAAGGGCTGAGGTCACTGGTTACTCCTGATAGTGTGGATAGTGTGGATCTTCACGTGGGAACAGTATGTCCCACTTGGGAGGCTTTGGGCTACAAGCAGCACAATACCTAACTATAATGAGTTTAAGTAACAAAGACATTTTTTATCACTCAGCGAAGTCCAGAGGCAAAGTGGTTCCAGTTTTGGTTCAGCGACCCAATGCAGTGATGAACTCTGGTACTTCTCCATCTTTCTCTTTTTTTTTTTTTTTAAAGATTTTATTTATTTAGGTGACAGAGATAGAGAGATCACAAGTAGGCAGGCAGAGAGATTGGGGGGGTGGGGAAGCAGGCTCCCTGCTGAGCAGAGAACCCAATGCAGGGCTCGATCCCAGGACCCTGAGATCATGACCTGAACCAAAGATAGAGGCTTAACCCACTGAGCCACCAAGGCGCCCCTCCCTTTGCCATCTTCATGTTGTTGACAGTCACTCTGTCCTTCTCTCATTATGGCATCCCATAATGATGTAGACATAATCACATTCAACATAGATGAAAAGTTATTTTTCCCCATGCGTTTCTTATTACTATGGTTATTCTTCCCATCAGTCTCCGTTGGTCAAGAAAGCACACCAGTGGGGGGCCTGGGTGGTTCAGTTGGTTAAGCCTCTGACTCTGGATCTCAGCTCAGGTCTTGATCTCAGGGTTGTGAGTTCAAGATCCAGGTTGGTCTCTCCCCTGGGCGTGGAGCCTACTTAAAGAAAAGGGGGGAGTGCCTGTGTGGCTCAGTTGGTTAAGTGCTAAAATCCTGATTTCAGCTCTAGCCGTGATCTCAGGTCATGGGATTCAACCCCACCCCCCCGCCATTGGGCTCCATGCCCAGCTTGAGATTCTCTTTCTTCCTCTGCCCCTCATCCTACTCAGATTTGTATATGCACACACACACACACACACACTCTCTCTCCCTCTCTCTAAAGTAAAAAAATGAAATCTTGAAACAAAGAAAGAGGGAAGGAAGGAAAGGAAGAAAGAAGGAGAAAAAAAAAAAGAAAAAAAATACCAGCAAAAATATAGGGAAAGGGGAATGACAACTGAGTAGGCAACAAACATTGCACAAATTCTTTTGGGTGATACAGTAAATAGTAGAACCTGACCTGGTCCTTCAGATGACACAGCTGTATAATTTCAAGAATGGTAACATTGAAAATTGGGAGCCCTGGCCAGACTTGGCATAAATCTCCCTGGACGAACATAGCAATGAATGAGGGTGAGAGTTGGGACCAACCTCCTGGATGAGGCAAAGCATTCCTGACACTCTGGGTATCACAGGTCAGAAGGCCCAGGTGAGATTCAAGTGGTTTAATGGAAACATTTAAAAGAAACTTGACCACACGTCATGCTGGCAAAATGGAATGCGGTGATTACAATTTTATAAAGTAGAGGGACAGAATTATCTAAAAGGATATATTAAGATGATGTGGTAAGATCAAATATTTTTTAGAAATAAGATAATATAAGGAATAAATATGATAGGTAAATACGGTATTAAAAATTTGAAGAAGGAAGAAGAAAATAAACAGGTACCAGCAGGTACATGGGTGAAAACTAAAAGGAAATGACGGATGAACTAAAAGATCATATATAGTATATAACAATTTCAATTAAGTGCACATATTTCAAATGAGATTAAAAAAAAATATAGGAGAAACGGCTCCAGAAAGCCTGGGGTTCCTCTGATTTAGTTTCCAGCTCTTCAGGCTGTGGGAGTTATTGAAAACCGAAAAATGTCTTCTTAAATTTCTTACAGAATTCTGAAATGTAAGAAAAGGTGTTGCTATAGCCTTACGCTGAAGTAACCTTCTGTTAAATTTCGAAACAGCTAACTAACTTTGGCTCAGCTCCAACTGCCCTTTCCCGGCCCCATTGGAAATGCACAGCTTCTGCCTTAACCCTGCTCAGGCAGACTGGCAAGTCCACACTTTGTTCTTGAATGAAAAGGCATCATCATTCAAGAGAAAATGCGTAATTGACAGAATCGTGTGCAAATCACACCTCTGCCTGGCGAAGCCCAGCCGGATAGTCCACCAGGGGCAGCTGCCTGATCTGCGAGTGCAGCACCTAAAAGTAGATCGAGAGTAACAGTTCTCACCAAGTTCCGAAACGACTGGGACTCTCTGCACCTGTGTGTCTTCTAGGATCCCGCAGCACCAAGGATCTTCTTTTGGCTTCGAAATTCTGCTTTGTTTTCCCTTTTTATTTGTTCAGTCTCCCCTTCTCAGCCACTTGCAAATCTGCCATTTCAATCCAATAGAAGCCAACAGTCCTGCTGAGTGCAACCAACCCTCGTTTGAGTCCTGAGCTAGAAAACAGTGAATTACAGCTATTCTCAATATTGGATGTTTTCTAAACTCTTAGCCTTGAGATGTACTGAGACTTAAAATCCTCTAAATAAACATTAAGTAAAAGTGGCATTTTTGTTACATGATCTATGTTAATTTTTAAAGTTGGGAAATATAGGTAAGTATGAAGAAAGATAAAAACCATTGAAATGATATTACCTTTAGATAAATCCTGTTAATGTATTGTGATAGGTCCTTTGTTTTTGTGTGTGGGTGCACATTTTTATTCATTCTTTCAACATTCAACAATATTTATTGTGCGTAGGCGATGCTCTAGAAACTGGGTATAGAGAATATAGTGCTGAAGATAAAAATCCTTCCTTCCATGGAACTTATATTCTAGTATCGTTTATAAAAACTGAATTCTTTCACATCTACAGTTTTACAGCTTGCTTCTTATTAATTTAAAATATACTTTGCAGGGCACCTGGATGGCTCAGTCAGTTAGGTGTCCAACTCTTGATTTTGCCTCAGGTCATGATCTCAGGGCCATGAGATCGAGCCCTGCATTTGCCTTCACGCTCTGCCAGCCATCCCCACCTCCCCTTGCTCTCTCTTAAAATAAATAAAATCTTAAAAAAATAACTAAATTATACCTTGCATATCATTTCATGCTAAATAGAGATCTATGCAGTAATTTAATTTTTTATTATTCTTTTTTTAGTGAAGGGGGAGGGGAGAGGGAGAAGGAGAGAGAATCTTAAGCAGCTTCCACTGTCCAGTGTGGAGCTGGCCATGGGGCTTGATCTTACAACCCTGAGATCATGACTGGATCTGAAATCAGGAATTGGACACTTAACTGACTGAGCCACTCAGGTACCCTTATGCAGTAATTTTAAATGGCTGTTTAACAGTTTAGCATTTGAATGCTCTATAAATTTTTTATCCAATTCCATAATTACACGTGGATAGTTTCCATTGTGTTTTGCTATTACTGTAGAATCAACTCTTTGGAGGAATTTTGTACATTGGCACACAAATAAACAGGCACATTTATTCAATTACATCTATAAAATAAATTTCTCACTCCAGTGTTTTGATTTCTAGATTATAGGCCTCCTTCCAAATCAATGTATAGTTCTATTTTATCATTATCTTTATATTTCCCTCTATGGATGGTCTATTTTCTAAAAGCGGTTCCCTATTCATTATTATTACAAAACGTGAAGAAATAAATATTCTTGTGCATGCACTTAGGCACATTTATATGCATACTCATTCCCTTGTTCAATTAAACTTTAAAATTGAAATATATTCTTGTTATAAAAATTAGCAGAGAAGCAAGGACGGATGCCTGGGTGGCTCAGAAGCATATTAAATGAAAACTATAAGCTCCATCCTATCCTTTCTTCCTACCTCCATATCAACTCCTTCAACATAAATCACAGATATTCTCTATTCATTTATTTCTCTTATGAATTTCCTCCATCTATCCTATATGTGTGAATGTTATTCTTGATCATATGGCATCCATGCATTCTCATTTGCAAATGCACCCTGATTTTGAGGAGTACCTACTCTTTCCCCACTAAATCTGCTTTAGCTACTCTGGTTTCCTTGTTCTTCACACACATAAAAATGAATTAAAAATATTCCACTTTCAGAACCTTTGCATTTGTTACAGCCACTGCCTAAAAAGCTTATCCCTAGATTCCTACAGCTCTCCTCCTCAATCCTTTAGGTCTTGGCCCAAATTCTATCTTGCCAGTGAGGTATTCTCTAATTGTGCTATTTAAAATGGCTGTTCCGGGACGCCTGGGTGGCTCAGTTGGTTGGACGACTGCCTTCGGCTCAGGTCATGATCCTGGAGTCTCGGGATCGAGTCCCGCATCCGACTCCCAGCTCCATGGGGAGTCTGCTTCTCTCTCTGACCTTCTCCTCGTTCATGCTCTCTCTCACTGTCTCTCTCTCAAGTAAATAAATAAAATCTTAAAAAAAAAATAAAATAAAATAAAATGGCTGTTCCCACCATAGCAACATTTTCTGGGTATGTCTCCTGAGGCAAGGGAAACAAAAGCAAAAATAAACTATTGGGACTACGTCAAAATTAAAAAGCTTCTGTACAGCAAAGGAAGCAATCAACAAAACAAAAAGCAACCCACTGAATGGGAGAAGATATTTGCAAATGACATACCCCATAAAGGGTTAGTATCCAAAATATATAAAGAACTTCTACAGTTCAACACCAAAAAAATAAGTAATCCATTTAACAAATGGGCAGAAGACACAAACAGATACTTCTCCAAAGAAGACATAAAGATGGCCGACAGGCACATGGAAAGATGCTAGCATCACTCATCATAAGGGAAAAGCAAATCAAAATACAGTGAAATACCACCTCACATGTGCCAGAATGGCTACAGTAGAAAACACAAGAGACAACAAGTTTCTTGTGGAGCAAAGGAAACTCTCTTGCACTGTTGGTCGGAATGCAAACTGTGCAGCCACTGTGGAAAATGGTATGGAGATTACTCAAAATATTAAAAATAGAATTACCGTATGATCCAGCAAATCCACTACTGGGTATTACCCAATGAATATGAAAATATATATACACACTCAGCCATAAAAAGAGTGAAATCTTACCATTTACAACAACATGGATGGATCTAGAGGATATAATGCTAAGTGAAATAAGTCAGAGAAAGACAAATGCCATCTGATTTCACTCACACATGAAATTTAAGAAACAAACCAAATGATCAAAGAAAAAAAGATGAACAAAAAACAGACTCTTAAATATAGAGAACAAACTGATGGTTACCAGAGGGGAGGTGGGTGGGAGATGGGTAATGTATAGAATTGTTTAATCACCATACTGTATGCCTGAAACTAATATAACACTGTATGCTAATTATACTGGAATTAAAAAGCAAATAAAAATATTTTTTGAAAATATGACGGCCCCCAGCCCCATACCTCCATTCCCATCTTGGCTCTACTCTCTTCCACAGCATTCTTCATATCTGATTTTTTTTTTAATCTAACCTATTTATTTGTTTATTATCTGAAAGCTCCCAGTAGGATGTAAGCTCCATGAAGACAGGAATTATTGTCTATTTTGTCCACTGTTACATCCTCAACACCAATTAATATTAGCAAATAGGTGCTCAACTAATATTTATCTAATACATGAATGAATACTATTGAAAGGCACACATAAGTTTAGGGCTAATTGGACATTAGTTTGAATCTAACCTATGAAGGTCACAACAGCTATGTGATCTTGGACAAATTTCTTAATTCGTCTAAGCTGCAGTTTCTTCATCTGTAAAAACAAGATTAAAATTAATTGCTTTATATGGTGTTAAAATGAATCAGAAAGATTCCGTCATGATAAGTGTCTAAAACAGCAAAGCTTCCTTTTCTTATCCTTTCTCCTCCTTCTTCTCCCTACTTGTCTTCTTTCCACTCCTCGTCTTCTTTTTGGTACTATTTTGAAGTAAAAAGCATAACCTTGGTATTTTTCTTTCCTAGAGTTCCAACTTGTGGCTTAGCATCTGGGAACTTTCATCTGCAACAGGCTGACTCATCTTACCCTTCAGTGTATCCTAGCATTACAATGCAAGTAACACTGCCAATTCAGTCCCTGTGATTTGGCATTAGGACATCTGACTACAGGGACACTGTGACCTCTTCTGCACTGTTAAGAGTTAGTCCAAGTTTAAAGTCACTTAGCTCCAACATTTCCCTGAGTGTTTGGGAGCCACACTCTGGGTTCATACACTCAAACGGCTGTCTCATTCCTGGTTCAAAGCAACCAGGGATAAATTAGTAGAAGAATCCCATTTGGTTCTTTGGGATTTGAGAGAAGAAAAGAAGACCCACTCCTGTTTCTCACACAATAATTCCCAGAAACTTCTGGTCAAGACTCCATCTCTAAGGTTTTTCATTACCACATTTTCCATTCACTCAGCAAACATTTAAAAAAAAAACCACGAGATGGAAGTCACCATAAAATGTAAGATTCTTTCTTCCTGAAGACAATTATTACAACTAGTCATAAAATCATAAAATCTATTTATGGAGAAGTTATCTTGTGTCAGGCAGTCTGCACAGGAACTCAAATCCAAAATGATAATGCAAGGGGATGATGCCATCTACATTACAGATGAGAAAACAGAGATTCAGAAGTTATCCAAGGTCATAAACTACATAGTGACTGAGCCAGGACTCAAACGCAGGGCCACCAATCTCCGAAGCCTGTGATTTTTGCAATACTTTATGTTGTCTCTGGATATTATAATCTAGAGGGGGCAGTATGAAGTTTGTCAATAAGACATGCTCTATGGAAATTAATCAGTTGCATTAGGAAGCATTTCTGAGTATGTGAAACCCTGTTAGGTATTTGAAAGAGGTATAACTTGAATAAGATAAAGTCGATGTATATCTTCAGCAGGGAACTGTGTATGAATATACAAATAAATGCTACAATTGAGTTAAAAACAGAGAACCTTCTGTCAACTTAGGATCAGAAAGGGTATCACAGATGATATCAGGTATCCAAGTCTGGAAGACTGGGGAGCATTTCAGCAAGTGGAGAAGGGCAGGAAGAACATAGGTAAGGCGCAGAGGCCTGGCAGTATTGAGCTTGAGTCTGAAGGGACAGGAGTTGAAGCAGCAAGCAGTCTGAAGGAGTGAATATAAAGAGGGTCCCTGAGCAAAGGATGGGAGGGAGCCTCATCATTGCCATGAAAGGGACCAGCAAGAAGAGGAGGGGTTAGCTGAATGAGGTCACAGCAAAGATGTAGCAGGTGAGGGGAGAATGGGTGTAGAATGCGAATCACAGGGTGAAGGAGCTGGGCACGGCCAGCAGGAGGGACGTGGTAATAATGGGAGGCAACAGTGTGTACAACTAGCCATCCCCAAGGTTCTGGATGGAATGGTAGAGTGACAGGCTCATTTAGACAGACTCAAAATGTCCCTTCTCAGACATCCAACTTACACTTTTGAATTACAAAACTTCCAATCTAGCAGTAGGATTACTTACATTGCTTCACTAGAGTGGGGACCTCGTCCGGGGTGGCAGGGATGGCGGGGAGCAGCCTTGACTTGTTAATATGACTAGAGAACACACCCCCAAATGTTGGGGTGTTAATGAAAAGTTCAAAAGTTCAAAATCTCCCAGGGCAGAGTGTTATCCCAGCAGATCAATGAAAGCCCTCTTAGGAAACATGACCAAATGAGATGCATTTATTTGTAAATGATCTCCTAAGTAATGGTTCCTGAAAGTACTCTTTTTCTTTTTTTAAAAGAGAGGGAGACTTAAGAAAGACTCAGTGTAGGTTTAACTCAGATGTCTTTTGTTTTGGTCACAGTATCTATTGTTAGTTTAAACATGGAAATAGAAGGACATAAAAGCATATGATTATGCTGATAGAAATGGAAAGAAAAAGAGCTGCTTAGGCAAGATTGTACTGTTCCACTGTTAATCTGAATTATTTACATGCAGTATGATCAAATCCATTATTTGACATTGGAAATGTATATTAATAACTGATCATGATATATTTAATTGTGTAATATTGTATTAGGGTACATATTGGATGTTCTAACCACATGGATTTCAACCATACTTGTTATTATAATGATTTCTCATAGTTTTGAATATCACATACAAAAGCATAGATAATATGCTTTCTTTTTAAAAAATCCCACTAGGAAAGAAAGTTCACCCAGGTGATGGGGGTCAGTGCCACTGAGGTTTGCCCTGTTCTCTAAAGGGGAAGAGGTTGTGAAGAGGCAGATTGGAGTGGAGAGCCCTGCTCCTTCCAAGTGGAGAAGGCCTGTCTCAAAGCCAGGTCCTAGAGTCGTATGAAACACACAGGGGTTTCCCCTTTCTGAATTTTAGAATCTGGCCTCATTCAGTTAAGAGTCTCCTTCATCTTGCCAGCAATCATGTTCTTCCTCTCTGTCTCCTGCTTGCAGAGCCAAGGGATAGAGGAATCGGTATGCAAAGTAAATACTCCTCCTTTTACCACTACTGTACTGCAAGCACCACCACTTCTTCAACCCCTTGCTAAGATTCCTTCGGCATTTCCTATTGGCTAGGCCTCCTTCTGAGGTTTTCAATATATTAACTCATTTAATCTCTATAATAATCCTCCGAAGTCACTACAGAAGAAGAATCTGAAACACAGCAAGGGTAAGGAAGTGACCTATGTTCATGCCACTCGTAACTGGTAAAGGGTGAATGATCTGACTTAATCTGTTTTATCAGACATTGAGGCATCAACATTGTACTCTTTTAAAAATGTTCACAGGATGTACTCCAAAGTATAACTCCATAATAACATTTCCTCAAAGGAAATTGATGGAATAATGGAGTCATTTGGCGAATGTTGACCCTGCAATATTTCCTGATCTCCCCAAATAGCACAATTGATTTTTTTTTTTTTAATGAGGAAGTTGATAGTCAGGAGCAAAAGTGGAGTTATTTTTCTGTTACCATGACTATTTAGGATTGGTCTCTTTTATATAGTTGTTTAAAGGTAGGCTCATAAATAAAAGTGAATTCACATTCCATATCTGATCATTTTGTTTTGCTTTGTTGTATTGGGTTTCTTCTGAGAGGACATTGAAGTGATGTGAATTCTCCGACCCCCATTCCACTATATAAAGAGAAGACAAATACCAAAATCCAAAAGGGCACACTCTTGTTGGCTACATGTTGGACCTTGTGCTTGGAGCAATGATATTTCAAGCCTTGGAGAAGGCCTTGGAGAAAGACTTTGAGGTACAGGGGTGCCAATTAATACAAAAATTGCTTTTCTGAAAAATTGTTCTAATCTGACTCAAGAAGATGTGGAACTCTTGTGCAGATAAGAGATGAAGATATGGTTATCTCGGCATAGGACCGCCACCTAGGCAGAGAAGGCGTTTAATGGGAAATTCTGTGAAATAACTTCCTTTGTTGAGACTCCTTGTAGTTTACCCGAAGAGGAAACTTTTATTTTAGCTATAAGCCAGACAGGGTAAGAAATCACGCAGATGGGCAAGAAGGAAGAAGGCAGCAGATGATAAGAAGGTGGAAGGAGGTGAAAGTCAGAGAGAGAACAAATTACAGCCCAATCACTATGAGGATAGAAACTACAAATATTCTGATTGAAATGATCCTTTTCATTATTTCAGATGAAGTGCCAACAGATGTTCTGAAAAGGAGATAAGAATTTGGCAGGAAATCTGGCTTATTTCCCTTCCACTTTTTCCAGAGATTGTCATGCTCCAAATTCCGGACACGTTGTCCTTAAATTTTTCCTTATGCTACCTTTTGTTGTAGAGTAATTTAATTTTGATGTAGGCATTCTGATTACTCTTTTCCTTGAGCATTTGTATAGTTTATGTCTTTCCTAACTTTATGTCATATAGACATATTCTTTGACTTTCTTTTAAAGTTTTAAATATTTTGCTTTTTTATACTTCAATCATTAATTTTTTTTTAAAGATTTTATTTATTCATTTGACAGACAGAGATCACAAGTAGGCAGAGAGGCAGGCAGAGAGAGGGGGAAGCAGGCTCCCTGCTGAGCAGAGAGCCCAAAGCTGGACTCGATCCTAGAACCCTGGGATCATGACCCGAGCCGAAGGCAGAAGCTTTAACCCACTGAGCCACCCAGGCGCCCCTAAATCATTAATTTTTAATTAGATTATTAATCTGGATTGTGTATCTTTACATGTAAAGTAGGATCTAGCTCTACATATTTTTCTTTTTAAAGAGAACAGTGTGCAGGGACGCCTGGGTGGCTCAGTTGATTAAGCAGCTGCCTTGGGCTCAGGGTCATGATCCCAGCGATCGAGTCCCACATCGGGCTCCTTGCTTGGCAGGGAGCCTGCTTCTCCCTCTGCCTCTGCTGCCACTCGGCCTGCCTGTGCTCGCTCGCTCACTCTCTCTCTCTAACATATAAATAAATAAAATCTTTTTTAAAAAAAAGAACAATGTGTTGATTAATTGATTATTTCTCATTAATTTTTAATGTTATCTCTATCATATGCCACATATTCATTTGTACATAAATTTGTTTCTGGGCTTTTGATCCTATTTCTTCCTGTTTGAATTACAATAGCTTTGCAATGAGTCCTGGAATACATTTTCCTACCATTTTGTATGAATTTCAAGATTAGATTTTTAAATTTCAGAATGTACTCTGCTGGGGGGTTTGATCAAGATTTCTTTGAATTTGGAGAGAATTACTATGTGATGATATTGTGTATTCTTAAACACAAAATGAAATCACTTAGTATATAGGAAACATGTAATGCATCATCTTTTGAGGCTGGGTTCTTCTACTTAGGATGATTTGGGGTTTTTTTGGTCTGGTTTCAGGGAGTGTTGGGGTTCTTTTTAGTATAGTTGGCGCATAATGTTACATTAGTTTCAGGTGTATAGCATAGTGATTTGACAGGTTATACATTATGTTCACCACAAGTGGCTATCATCTGTGCCAATACATTGTGATTACAATATCACTGACTGCATTCCTTATGCTGTCCCTTTTATTCCTCTGGCTTATTTGTTCTGCAGCTATAATCCTGTATCTTCCATTCCCCTTCACCCACTTTTCTCAAAACCCCATCCCTTTCCCTTCTGGCAAACATCATCTTATTCTCTGCATTCATATGTCTGAGTCTTCTTTTTTGCTTATTCGTTTGCTTTTTGTTTTTGTTTGTATATTACACTAATGATTGAAATAGTATGGTATTTGTCTTTGATTTATTTCACTTGGCATGATACTTTCTAGGTCCATCCATGTTGTCTCAAATGACACGATCTCATCATTTTTATGACTGCATAATATTCAGTTCGATAGATAGATAGATGGATGGAAACCATGTCTTCCTTCTCCATTTGTCTATTGATGGACACTTAGGTTGCTTCCATATCTTGGCTATTGTAAATAATGCTCCAATAAACATATGGATGCATATATCTTTTCCAATTAGTGTTTTCATTTTCTTTCGGTAAATACCCAATAATGGAATTATTGAGTCATATGGTTTTTCGATTTTCAATTTTTTAAGGAACCACCATACTGTTGACAATAAGCTCTATTATTGCATTTGTCAGTATGTCATTTCTTTTTATTGCTGAGTAGTTGTCCATTGTATATCGATACCAAAATTTGTTTACCCATTCACATTGATGAGCCTTGAGTTGTTTTTATGTTTATCTATCATAAATGAAGCTGCTACAAATATTTTTTATTTAAGAGTTTGTGAGGAAACTGTTATTATTTTGTTTAGTAAATGCCTAGGAGAGAAATTACTATATGAAATGAACTATGGGGGGGGGGTGGCTGGGTGGCTCAGTCATTAAGCATCTGCTTTGGCTCAGGTCATGATCCCAGGGTCTTGAGGTTGAGCCCCACATTGGGCTCCCTGCTAGGTGGGAAGCCTACTTCTCCCTCCCCCATTCCCTCTGTGTTCCCTTTCTCACTTTGTTTCTGACAAATAAATAAGATCTTTATAAAAAATGAACTATGTAAATAGATATGTATAACTCTATAGGAAACTGCCAAACAGTGGTTCTCCAGAGTAGTTACATCATTTTATATTCCCCTCAGCAAAAGTGAGTTTTATTAGTTGCTCTACATCCCCCCCCATTTCATGTTTTAAAGTTTTCTGTTTTAACCAATCTAATGATTTCTCATTATGATTTTAATTTGCATTTCCCTAATTCCTATTCATCTTGAGCATTTTTATGAGATCACTGGTCATTTTTATATCATCTCTTGCAAATGTCTATTCAGATCTTTTGCCCTTCTTTTCATTTGTCCTATTAATGCAGAGTTTAAGTGTTCAGTATGCAGTATGGGGAAAAGTACTTTGTCAGGCGTTTGAATTGCCAATATTTTCTCCTTGACTGTGGATTGATTTTCATTCTATTCATGATTTTTTTTGAAGAGAATTCTATTTTTTTATAAATACTATTTTTTTTCTCTTATGGGCTGTGCTTTTTGTGTTCTATCTAGGAAATTTTCAGCTAAACCAAAGTCACAAAGTTTTCCAGAAACTTTATAGTTTGGCTTTTATATTTACCTATCTGATACATTTCAAGTTATTTTTGGTGAATTGTGTGAGGTAAGCATCAAGATTTGCTGCTGTTGTTTGTAATGCACATATCCTGTTGTTCTAGAATCACTTATGGGTAAGGTAGAGAAAGCACACTTCACTCTTTCTCCCCCATTGAATGTAACTATATAATCTGGAAAGAATATATGGATCAGGTATTTGAGGAATCTGAAAAGTAAGTAGTAGCTTCAATATATTGAGGAAGAACACCAGAATTTGAAGTATTGGACTAGCAGTGAGTTAAGGATTTACCCTCTCTGGAATCTCCTGAGCCTCATCTTTTGCAGCTGGAAACTTAGAATGGGTACAGTCCGAGAGCTCTGGGAGACACCCTCTCGTTCCATCTCAGGAGCAGGAAAGGGAACTCCTACTGCTCAGCAAATGTGTGGAAAACCTCCCATTTCTTTCTTTCCTTCATTGTCTTGCACCCAAGCTGCCAAGCAATCCTACTGTAGTAGCAACAGAAACAGGGGAAGCAAGAGGATCCCCAGGAGGCAAGCTTCTGAGGGAGGGAAAACACCCTCTGTTGCCTGAAGCTGTAGTTTCAAGGTGAAAGCCAAACCCTTTTACTTGTCTTCCTTCTTTCTCTGTCCCTAGATATGGTACAGTTGTGGAAGTCATTGGTTTCCGGCTGGAAGGCCAAAAACAGGAGGCCCCACTTATAGAAAAATAATGGGGAGATCACAGAGAGGAAGTTGTTTGGGAAAGTGAACCTATAAAATTGCTTAAGATCTTCTGGACTCACCCTGGCTTCCACATGCATGGATCTGACCCTAATTCACTTCAAAGACTTTTGAGGATGGAACTCATGAGTAGGCCTGAATCTAGATCTCAGACTGACCTGGGCGATGGACTTGTGGGGCAGGCCCACATGATAGAGCCCAAGAGAGCTGAGCACATTCCACAGAATGTGAGTCAGAACTTGTCGTCCGAATCTAAACAGGTAGATTGCCTGCCAACATGAAAATATCAACATTCTCCATAGAGCATGAATTAGACTCACAGTCTTATGACAGGACTGAAAGCGTTGAGAACACAATCCAGAAGTACTCAGCCTATGAAGAACTACAAAAATCTGGTGACAAATCCTCTCGGGTTTTGTTTTGTTTTGAAAAATTTTTGTTTTGCCTTTTTTCAAAGGACATTTTCATTGGATATATAATTCTAGTCTGGCACTTTAAAAATGTCCCATAGTTTTCTGGGTTGCATAGCTTATGATAGTTTGGATAAAATCTACTGCTGTATCTTTAAGTTTATTAATCTTTTGTTTTGCTGATAATCTAATCTAGTGATATATTCTTCTTGAATATTGTATTTTTCATTTCTAGAATTTCTATTTGGTTACTTCTTAAATATTCCATTTCTCTCCTCGTTATGTTAAAGATTTATCTTTGGGTATATTTATATTAGCCCTTTTAAGCTCCTTATTTGCTAATTCCATCATTTTAATGGAACTGTTATTTATGGGTTTGTTTCTCTTGAGTGATTTTTCTTTTGTAATGGGTAACCTTCTCCTGCTTCTTTGTATGTCTGCTAATTTTTAGAAATTAGAAATAGGGGTGCCTAGGTGGTTCAGTGGGTTAAGGCTCTGCCTTCGGCTCAGGTCATGATCTCAGGGTCCTGGGATCAAGCCCCACATCGGGCTCTCTGCTCAGCGGGGAGCCTGCTTCCTCCCCACCCCCCCGCTTGCCTCTCTGCCTACTTGTGATCTCCCTCTGTCAAATAAATTTTTAAAAAATTAGATAATAGACATTGAGAATTGTTTTAAGGTGCTTGGTTTTATTATAATCCTGTAAATTCTTTAACTTTCTCTGACAGACAAGTAAGTAAGTTACTTAAACATTACTTTAGTCCTTTTAGGATTTATCTTAAGCTCCTTTCAGGCTTAAAGTGGCTCCTTTTCTGGAGTGAATTTTGCTGCCCTTCTTGGTCACGGCCTCTTTGAGTTCTCTCCTTTATGTCCTGAACATGCGGTGAGGCCTGTTCACCCTAGCTGAGTAAGCTCAAACAGTTCCCCACCTGGTATGAGCTCTAGGAATATTCCAGTTTACAGGCCACAGTAATTGTTTTTTTCCCAATACGTCAGTTTGCTCTTGCTGAATAGCAACATTAACACAAACTTAGTAGCTTAAAACACATTTATTATCTGTTTCTGTACGTCAGAAACACCTTCTGTAGGAGTCTGAGCACAGCTTAGCTGGGTCCTCTGCAAGACTATAGTTGAGATGGATTTGGACTCATCTGGTGCTCAAATGAGGAAAAACCTGCCTGCAAACTCATGGAGATTTTAACTGCATTTAGTTCCTTCAGGCAGTCCTACCCAGGACCCCAGTCTCACATTAGCTTGTCTGCCAGCACTACTGCCAAGTCCATGTACATGGCCCTTTCCATAGCAGTTCACAGCACGGCAGCATCCTTCCTCGGAGCCGGCAAGGTGGAGAGAGACTAACAAGATCAGCATATGTCTCATATGATCTAATCACATAAGTGGAATCATGGATGCCCTGCCACCTTTGATATATGCTGTGACATTAGAAATAAATTACAGGTCCCACCCACTGTTGAAGGGAAGGGAATCACGCGGGGCATGAACACAAGACCATGGGGGCCACTTTGAAAATGTCTGCCATACTTGGCAAAACCTCCCAAAGTTTCATCCTTTCCATGTGCACAATGTTTTTCAGCCAAAGATTCAGTGCAAACTTCTAGAACCCTTTCTCTGTGTAGCTTCCTCCTCTGTGAAACTCTGTCCACAAATTGTAGCCGCCTCAGCTTTATTGAACTCCAATCTCTGTCTCTTCAATTCAGAAACAACGTCGTGCTCTTGGGATCCCCCTCTCTGTGTCCCAATCTAGAAATTACTTCCAAACAATCTGGGCAGTGGTAGTGCTCATTTCATTTGCTTTCCTTCTTAGTGATTACAGCCTGTCTCTAGGGGTATTGTACCTCTGATGACCATCACCCCATTTTCATCTAGCATGCCATTGCAGAGTGGTTTTGTTCAATCTCGTTTTTTTAGACTCCTATATGGGGGTGCGTGGATGGCTCAGTGGGTTAAGCCTCTGCCTTTGGCTCAGGTCATGTTCTCAGGGTCCTGGAATCGAGCCCCACATCAGGCTCTCTGCTCAGCAGGGAACCTGCTTCCCACCCCCTCTTTCTGCTTCTCTGCCTATTTGTGATTTCTCTCTCTGTCAAATAAATAAAACCTTTAAAATCAATCAATCAATCTCATATATGTATTATTGTACACTTGGTTTCTGTTTTGATTCACCCACTTTTACTGATGTCTGTATTTGTTATTTCTTCTTCTCAGAGGTTCTTCCAGGGTTAATTTTCCTATTGAAAGATAGCTTTAATACATTTCTCTCATGAGAGTGTGCTAGTTGAAAGCACTCTTTTGTTTTGTTTTAGTCTGAATGTTTATCATCTCATATTTTTTCTTGAAATTTATTTTAGCAGAGTATGCAATACTAGGTTGACAATTGTTTTCTTTCAGGACATGGGAGACATTATTTCACTATTTTGTGCTTTCTTCAGCTGCTTTTAAGAAGCTTTCTGTCAGTCTAATTGCCTATATTTTGTAGGTAATTTATCTTTTCTCTTTGGCATCAGAGACTTGCTCTGATTCTGTGAACTTCTTTTGATCTCTGCTATTTTACTGCTTTAATTCAATAGTCTAGATGGGGCTTCCATTTTTGTTTTGCTTGGGGTTTGCCTCCTGAAACTTCATAGCTATTTTTCTTATCAATTCTGAGAAACTTATTAATTTTTTAAATGACTAATATGATTGGCTTATTATTTTTCTCCTCTGATATCTCTTAACCCCTCTTTTTTATTCTCCAGTATTTTGTCTTTTTTGCTATATTTTCAGTAATACAATATTTATCTTCCCTTATTTTTTTTGGCTCCATATTCTTATCTAATGTTTTGAATGATTAATTTTAATAATTATATTTTTCCTTTCTGGAGGTTCTATTTTATCCTCTTTAAACTGGTGTGGTGTTTCTTGATAATATTGTATTCCTACATGTCTCTAATTCCTTTTGTTGTGATAAACATTGGAAACATATATCATATTCTGTGTCCAATTACTGCAATATTTGAAATTTTAGGATTTTAATTCTATTAGATTTATCTGTGACTTCCATAGTGGCATTCTTATCTTGCTTTTGACTTTAAATGGAATATCTCTTATATTTCACTATTAAACATGAAGTTTCTGGAGTTTATTATAGTTACTCTTTATCAAATTAAAACACTTTGTTCCTATTTCTAACTTATATTTCCCTGAAACTATTTCATTTTATCTATTTTTGTAGTTATTAAGATAATTAACATATGCTTTCATCTTTATTATATTTTTAGTGATTGCCTATTACTAAACTTTAGTATGTTCTTTGAGTCATAATGTACTCTTTTATAACTCTGCTAGATTTTATTTGATAACATTTAAATCCTAATTTAAAATTTAGGATTCTATATTTATAGGCCATGTATAATTTCCTTCCTTCATTCCTTCATTCCTTCCTTTCTTTATATCTGTGGTATTCATATCTGCTTTCATATATTAATATCAGCTTCATCTAAGCATTCCATAAAGAATCAGGAAGCACAGAAAAAATCTTTTAATTATTCGGCTCATTGTACCACTCTCCACTTTGATATTCCTTTCGCCTTGACTCTGTATTTGCAGTTTTTGGAGAGTGTTTAGAGAATGAAGACATTGACCCCTTGAAGAGGCTGCTGTTACTGTTTAGATTGTGAAATTATTTGGCCAAGATTCTTTCACCAACAAAATTCTATGTATTTTAAACTTTCCAGGGGTGCCTGGCTGGCTTATAGAGCATGCAACTCTTGATCTCAGGGTCATGAGTTCACGCCCCATGTTGGGCATGGAGCCTAATAAAATTTTAAAAAATAATACACTTTCCAGAAATTTTTGACTCTGTCATTAACTCTTTTCTTATTCTCCAATGATGTGATAAAATTACTGTGCTCTTTTATCATTTTTCTTATATCTCTCATGATTTCAGTTTATTTAAACTGGGAAGTCTCTCTATAGGTATCTGTGACCCAGATTTGCTAAATACTTGAAAATAATTGAACTTAATTAACATTTTTAATCATTATGCTAAATTTATATACACCACTCTCACAAATTCCTCAAAGGCTATTGTTATAGTCACATATCTAACCCATACACAACTTCTAAAAGGGATGGCACCACTAAAACAAACAAGGTTTTCCATCACACGTTCTCATCATAAACATTTCTGTTTCACTTGGTCTTGAGGCAAATGTCTAATCCAACCCAGTTAAATATGGGTTTGGTCTTAGTCCAACTAAATGGAACTAATTTTCTTTAGTGTTATACTTGAAGAAATAGAAATTACACAACCCCACACTTTGTTTTTGTTTTTTTGTTTTTTTCTCTTAATTTGTAGATGATGGCATCTCTCATATTATCAGGAATACCACTCCTAGGAAATAAGACTGGTACCTCCTTTTGGAATTTTGGAAACTCTTTCATGATATCCTTAGTCATCATATCCACGATAGGTAATTATTGTGTTTATTTATTAAACTTAGGATGTTAACTATTTTGTAAGTGTTTTGCATATAGGACTGCCTAAATACTGCCTGTACCTTTGTATGGTTGGTATCTTAGGTTTAATGAAATAAAGTAGTAGTTTAAGGGTCATATACCCTCCCAGAACTAGGTTAACTAAGATAAAGGAGGGAAGTTGTCAGTATTCTAGACTCTCTGTGAAAAGACATTTTTTTCTTTTTCTCTACACTTGGGTCTCTTAAAATCTTGGTTTAAGACTGTGGTCTCTGGACCAACAAGTTTGGGGAGTAAGAAAAGCTGTCCCTCCACTCCATCTCAACAAAAAATGTTTCAAAGCTAGAAAAAGTTTCCCAAATAAGTCAAATAGAACTTAATTCTCTTCTCCCATTCCCCCCAAAGCTGTATCAGCAACTCTTGGCAAAGAAGGACCCATGAGTGAGGTTAAAAATAAAAAGTCCTTAGAACAAGGAGCTCCCCAAATGGGATGAGTTGTACCTGTGGAGCGGAGTGCAAATGTTATTACAGAGGATGCTCTAAAAAGGAAAACAGAATGTAGAATGGCTAAGAGGGGAGGGAAAGAAAGAGAAAAAATAACGTAGGAGATAAAGAACTTAGTGTACAGTATCAGGAATCAAGAATTTATAAAGAATATTTAAACTAAACTGGGGCTTAAGAATAATTTTTAAAGTACAAAGACAAATACAGAAGAATGAAAATTGGCGATATAAATATCAAACTTGAAGAACAGGAAGAGAATGGTGATTATAGGAGTTGAATCCCCATCTTTCAATTATAAAATACCTAAAACTGATAAATCAACAAATGGATGTTTAACCGTATACAGTAGTCTCAACCACAGACTACCTCTGAAGCAGGGATTGTACCACAAAGGGTTTTTTATAATCCTCTGTCAGTCAGCAGTTGGGATGAGTGCCTCCCAAGTTGAGGTATGGACACACCTCCCAGGTGCACAGCTCCCCTAGGCTAAGGGCAATTCTCCAGAGAAGGAAGTACTGCCTTAGCATTTGCTATGTATGGCACCTGGGAAAGAGTATACCAGAAGGGTCAAGGGCATTTGAGGACAGGCCTAAGCTCATAAATAGTAGCATGCATTTTAAAAATTATGCTAAAGTAAATGCTCTTCACTTTCTTGTTTAATTGTAAGAGCAGAATATGCTAAGTGTAGAAAACTTGGATATTTAGAAAACCATATTTTTAAACAATTAAGCATAATCTCGGAGTTCCATACACATTAACTACCAACCTTTTGTGATAGAAAGTTCTTCATCTATAAATGACACTGTTCAGTTTTAGACTGTTTTCTCAGAATGATGTGTCCTAAGTGTCTCCCTAGTCATATATACTCCATTATAATCCTGAAAGAGATCACAGTATTTCATTGTATTGATAGAGCAGATTGTCTACCTTCAGTCTCCTTTATTCCTGAACACTTAACACTGATTCTAGTTTTTTAAAATTTGAAATACTAATACTGTGAAAAATCTTTTTTGTTTTCACTCACATTTCTTGATTATTTTCTTAGGATGAAACATAAGTTATTGGGTTTTTTGTTTGTTTCATATATGCGATGTATGCTAGGGCTCTTAGAATACCAATGACATAATTTGCCCTCAAAGCCCAATGTCAAATGGGCAAATTATACCAAGTTATCATATCTTGAGGGGCATTGAATTTATCTTTTTTTCATTGGGTTTTTTCCTAGAACTGCTGGTGGACAGATGTTCTGTGTTGTCTTTGCTGCAATTGGAATCCCTCTAACTTCATATGCTTTAGTAGTAGTGGTAAATTAATTTCTCTGCTATTTGAAAACCTTGGAAACTACCTTAAATAAGGGAATAAATGAGGTAAGTTTTCTCTTCATACAATCTCACATGTGCGCGCGCGCATGCATGTGCGCGCGCGCGCACACACACACACACACATCCATCTGGTAGAGAAGTTTTGTTTTTAAAAAATATATATGATGTGGATTCATAACCTTAGATTGGCCAGGGACATGACACTCTATGTTTACTGGATTCATGTTGAAATTTGTAGGAGTAGAAAAAGCAAGTCATCCTGTGTTATAAAACAGAGGAGAGAAAATCCAACATTCAAGGAAACCATCTATTTCCCCTTAGGTGATTCTCCTCTAACCATTTAACTTATCAAATGAACAGTGGTGAGGGACCCCTCCATGGCTCAGTTAGCTAAGCCTCTGACTCTTGATTTTGGCTCACATCATGATCTCAGGGTCTTGAGATAAAGCCCTATGTGGGGCTCTGGCTGGGTATGGAGCCTGCTTAATATTCTCTCTCTCCTTCTCCCTCTGCCCCTCTCCATTTTTAAAAAAAGGGGAAAAAAAGGCCATGGTGAATCAGTATAACCTAAATATTCTCAAAACCATTTAGTCAACTCCTTAATTTTACAGAAGAAGGCATTTCATAAAGGCTGAATGACTTACGCAAGATTACCCAAAGAATTAGTGGAAGTGCAGACACTTGCCCCAGAGATGCAAAGCTTTGCCCACATACCAATTTGAATCATGTGTGGTCTACTGAGTAATTAGCACAAGTTTTACTCTTTCTAAAAAAATTAGAGATACGGTTCTTTATTTAAAAATTGAATAATTTATTACCAAATTGCTAAGTTGTAGACATGCTTCAGAAAGCTGCAGTTAACCTTTGAACAACACCTGTTTGAAACGCATGGGTCCACATACACATTTTTTTTTTTTTTTAAATTTTTTATTTTTTATAAACATATATTTTTATCCCCTGGGGTACAGGTCTGTGAATCACCAGGCTTACACACTTCACAGCACTCACCAAATCACATACCCTCCCCAATGTCCATAATCCCACCCCCTTCTCCCAAACCCCCTCCCCCCGGCGACCTCAGTTTGTTTTGTGAGATCAAGAGTCACTTATGGTTTGTCTCCCTCCCAATCCCATCTTGTTTCATTTATTCTTCTTCTACCCACTTAAGCCTCCATGTTGCATCACCACTTCCTCATATCAGGGAGATCATATGATAGTTGTCTTTCTCTGCTTGACTTATTTCGCTAAGCATGATACGCTCTAGTTCCATCCATGTTGTTGCAAATGGCAAGATTTCATTTCTTTTGATGGCTGCATAGTATTCCATTGTGTATATATACCACATCTTCTTGATCCATTCATCTGTTGATGGACATCTAGGTTCTTTCCATAGTTTGGCTACTGTGGACATTGCTGCTATAAACATTCGGGTGCATGTGTCCCTTTGGACCACTACATTTGTATCTTTAGGGTAAATACCCAATAGTGCAATTGCTGGGTCATAGGGCAGTTCTATTTTCAACATTTTGAGGAACCTCCATGCTGTTTTCCAGAGTGGCTGCACCAGCTTACATTCCCACCAACAGTGTAGGAGGGTTCCCCTTTCTCCGCATCCTCGCCAGCATCTGTCATTTCCTGACTTGTTGATTTTAGCCATTCTGACTGGTGTGAGGTGATATCTCATTGTGGTTTTGATTTGTATTTCCCTGATGCCGAGTGATATGGAGCACTTTTTCATGTGTCTGTTCGCCATCTGGATGTCTTCTTTGCAGAAATGTCTGTTCATGTCTTCTGCCCATTTCTTGATTGGATTATTTGTTCTTTGGGTGTTGAGTTTGCTAAGTTCTTTATAGATTCTGGACACTAGTCCTTTATCTGATATGTCGTTTGCAAATATCTTCTCCCATTCTGTCAGTTGTCTTTTGATTTTGTTAACTGTTTCCTTTGCTGTGCAAAAGCTTTTGATCTTGATGAAATCCCAGTAGTTCATTTTTTCCCTTGCTTCCGTTGCCTTTTGCGTTGTTCCTAGGAAGATGTTGCTGCGGCAGAGGTCGAAGAGGTTGCTGCCGTGTTCTCCTCAAGGATTTTGATGGATTCCTTTCGTACATTGAGGTCCTTCATCCATTTTGAGTCTATTTTTGTGTGTGGTGTAAGGAAATGGTCCAATTTCATTTTTCTGCATGTGGCTGTCCAATTTTCCCAGCACCATTTATTGAAAAGGCTGTCTTTTTTCCATTGGACATTCTTTCCTGCTTTGTCGAAGATTAGTTGACCATAGATTTGAGGGTCTATTTCTGGGCTCTCTATTCTGTTCCATTGATCTATGTGTTTTTGTGCCAGTACCATGCTGTCTTGATGATGACAGCTTTGTAATAGAGCTTGAAGTCCGGAATTGTGATGCCACCAACGTTGGCTTTCTTTTTCAATATCCCTTTGGCTATTCGAGGTCTTTTCTGGTTCCATATAAATTTTAGAATTATTTGTTCCATTTCTTTGAAAAAGATGGATGGTACTTTGATAGGAATTGCATTAAATGTGTAGATTGCTTTAGGTAGCATAGACATTTTCACAATATTTATTCTTCCAATCCAGGAGCATGGAACATTTTTCCATTTCTTTGTGTCTTCCTCAATTTCTTTCATGAGTACTTTATAGTTTTCTGAGTAGAGATTCTGTGTCTCTTTGGTTAGGTTTATTCCTAGGTATCTTATGGTTTTGGATGCAATTGTAAATGGGATTGACTCCTTAATATCTCTTTCTTCTGTCTTGCTGTTGGTGTAGAGAAATGCAACTGATTTCTGTGCATTGATTTTATATCCTGACACTTTACTGAATTCCTGTATAAGTTCTAGCAGTTTTGGAGTGGAGTCTTTTGGGTTTTCCACATATAGTATCATATCATCTGCAAAGAGTGATAATTTGACTTCTTCTTTGCCGATTTGGATGCCTTTAATTTCCTTTTGTTGTCTGATTGCTGAGGCTAGGACCTCTAGTACTATGTTGAATAGCAGTGGTGATAATGGACATCCCTGCCGTGTTCCTGACCTTAGCGGAAAAGCTTTCAGTTTTTCTCCATTGAGAATGATATTTGCGGTGGGTTTTTCATAGATGGCTTTGATGATATTGAGGTATGTGCCCTCTATCCCTACACTTTGAAGAGTTTTGATCAGGAAGGGATGCTGTACTTTGTCAAATGCTTTTTCAGCATCTATTGAGAGTATCATATGGTTCTTGTTCTTTCTTTTATTGATGTGTTGTATCACATTGACTGATTTGCGGATGTTGAACCAACCTTGCAGCCCTGGAATAAATCCCACTTGGTCGTGGTGAATAATCTTTTTAATGTACTGTTGAATCCTATTGGCTAGTATTTTGTTGAGTATTTTCGCATCTGTGTTCATCAAAGATATCGGTCTATAGCTCTCTTTTTTGGTGGGATCCTTGTCTGGTTTTGGGATCAAGGTGATGCTGGCCTCATAAAATGAGTTTGGAAGTTTTCCTTCCATTTCTATTTTTTGGAACAGTTTCAGGAGAATAGGAATTAGTTCTTCTTTAAATGTTTGGTAGAATTCCCCCGGGAAGCCGTCTGGCCCTGGGCTTTTGTTTGTTTGGAGATTTTTAATGACTGTTTCAATCTCCTTACTGGTTATGGGTCTGTTCAGGCTTTCTATTTCTTCCTGGTTCAGTTGTGGTAGTTTATATGTTTCTAGGAATGCATCCATTTCTTCCAGATTGTCAAATTTATTGCCGTAGAGTTGCTCATAGTATGTTCTTATAATAGTTTGTATTTCTTTGGTGTTAGTTGTGATCTCTCCTCTTTCATTCATGATTTTATTTATTTGGGTCCTTTCTCTTTTCTTTTTGATAAGTCGGGCCAGGGGTTTATCAATTTTATTAATTCTTTCAAAGAACCAGCTCCTAGTTTCGTTGATTTGTTCTATTGTTTTTTTGGTTTCTATTTCATTGATTTCTGCTCTGATCTTTATGATTTCTCTTCTCCTGCTGGGCTTAGGGTTTCTTTCTTGTTCTTTCTCCAGCTCCTTTAGGTGTAGGGTTAGGTTGTGTACCTGAAACCTTTCTTGTTTCTTGAGAAAGGCTTGTACCGCTATATATTTTCCTCTCAGGACTGCCTTTGTTGTGTCCCACAGATTTTGAACCATTGTATTTTCATTATCATTTGTTTCCATGATTTTTTTCAATTCTTCTTTAATTTCCCGGTTGACCCATTCATTCTTTAGAAGGATGCTGTTTAGTCTCCATGTATTTGGGTTCTTTCCAAACTTCCTTTTGTGGTTGAGTTCTAGCTTTAGAGCATTGTGGTCTGAAAATATGCAGGGAATGATCCCAATCTTTTGATACCGGTTGAGTCCTGATTTAGGACCGAGGATGTGATCTATTCTGGAGAATCACATACACATTTTTAAAAACATTTGCTAGGGTCTTTTTTCCCTTGCTGTGGTCTGTGGCGTGGGAGAGGGCTCCACGTTGGTTAAAAACCTGCAGGGAGAGACTCAGGCAGAAGTTCTAATGCCAGGAGGATGCCAGACGGCTCCTGAAGGGTTGCTGGGTGACAGAGGCTGCCAGGCATGCAGCAGGTGCACCTTTCCAAGAGATCCTCACCCAGCCCAGCCTCGGGGCGGCGGGGGGGGGGGGGCGAAGCTGGCCAGCCTGCAGTGGTGGGTCAGGTGGTCCCCATCTCCTTGATGTGCTTCACCTCTTCACCCAGGAAGTGGTTCTCCAGGAAGTCAGAGAGATGGGGGTCTGCGCGGCCAGAACCCAGGGCATGCAGCTCCCGAAGGGCCTGGTTGAGGATCTTGGCGGCTTCCACCGGAAGTGGGGTTTTGCCCCACTTATCCCGGGCGCCGTTCCGCAGTCCTGGGACGGGGCGTGGCTGCCGCGCGGGTTTGGCATCCAGAGAGGCGCGGCGTTCTCGTGCGTCTCCTCAGCCAACTCGCAGAGGAAGTGGCCTACGTCCTCCCGAGTCACGTCCTCGCCCGGCGTGGAAGTGGAGCTCGGAGAGAGGTAGGTGTGGGAGGCCGGCAGACGCATGCTGACTGGGCGGAAGGCGGTGGTGGCCTCCACCTGAGTGGAATCATCCTGACGCATCCGGGGCTTACGGTTGACCGGCAATGAGAAGTAAGCACAGGGGGGCTGAGAAGATGGTTCTGGAGGTCAGGACTGGAAAAGCAGCTGGGGGTGGGTGGGGGCGGAGGCTGGAAGAGGGTCGGCCCTGGGTCTGTTCTGCCCCAACACCGCTGAAGCAGGAGACAGATCTGAGGGACGGCTGGGCGCACTGGCCTCTATGGGAATTGTTCTCAGTATAGTACCGTAAATGTATTTTCTCTTCCCTGTGATTTCCCTCATACCATTTTCTCTTCTCTGAATATTTTATTGTAAGAATACAGTATATCATGCGTATAACTTGCAAATCATGTGTTAACTGACTGATACCTGTAAAGGCCTCTGGTCAACTGTAGGCTGTTAGTAAAGTTTGGAGGAAGTCAAAGTCATACGGGTTTCCCACTGCATGTGGTCAGAGCCTGTAACCCCCCGCCTTTTTTAACGGTCAACTGTATTCTTATTTTTTATAAAAGAACATAAAGAAGGGATCCTCTTCAGAGAGCCCATGCAGAGTAGTTAGGCAAGGTGAGAATCCCGTTAATTGTTGATGTAATCTAAGTCCTGACTTTGGGATAATGCTTCAGAATGTGGGCTGGCACTTTCTTTGATACTTCTTTGTGTTCTTTTTGGAGGTCAATGGTTACTATAGGATCTGCTCCGCTTATTCTAATTAGAGTTTGGCCTAGTGGTCACAAGCTTGCTTGCACAGTAGAATCACCTGTGAGCTTTAAAAAATTCTGATGCCAGGCCAGTTTGATCTGAATCTTTGAAGGTGGGGTCCTCGATGGTTTTTAAGGATCCCCAAGTGATTTCAGTGTACACCAAGGTTGAGAACCATGGGTCTAGACCGGCGGTTCTCAACTGGAGTGATTTTTGCCTTCCAAGGGGACATTTGGCAATGTCTGGGGGCATAGTAGATTCTCACCACTCAGGAGGAGAGGGCTACTGGCATCTAGAGGGAAAAGGCTGAGGATGTTCTTGAACATCCCTCAATGCATAAGACACAAAGACGGCAAAGAATTATTGGGTCCAAAATGTCATTTGTATCAAAGTTGAGAAACTCTGATCTACATGACTGGTTCTCAAAGCATAGTCGCAGGAATAACAGCGTCAATGTTATCTGAGAATTGTTAGGAATGCAGATACTTGGCTCCCATCCAGGAGTGCAAACTCAGCATCTCTGGAGATGGGACCCCTCAGTCTGTTTTAAGAAGCCCTGCAGGTGATAAAGGTGTACACAAAAGTTTAAGAAACACTGACCTAAAGCCTAAATAATACTTCAGCAAGATTAAAAATTTTAAAATGGAGTCCGGAGAGAGGTAGTATTTTTAAATGGAGAAAAAGGTTTAAGCACAACCTTTACCAGTAAAAATATATACAAGACAAACAAGCACATTAAAAAAAAAATGCTAAGTATTAGTCCTTAGGAAAACACGAGTTAATACCACACTGAGATACCAACACACATCTAACAGTTTGAAATAAAAAGATGGACCACACCAAGTGTTGGCAAGGATATGGAGGAACCAGAACTCTCATGCACTATTGGTGAGAACATAAAATGGTACAATCACCTTGAGAGACACTTTTGGGCAACTTCTTAAAAAATTAAATGTACATCTACATTGTCATCTAGCCATTTTATTACTAGGTATTCACTTAAAAGAAATGAAAGCATTTCCTTACAAAGACTAACACATAAATATTCGCTGAAGCCTTATTCTTTGTAGCTTAAAACTGGAAACAACCCAAGTGTCTATTAACAAGGGAATGAATAAACAACTGTGATTGATATATTTATACATTGGAATACTGCTTATCTATAAAAGGAGTGAACTATTGATAACACTCCACAACACGGATAAATCTCAAAATTCATTTTACTGAAAGAAGCCAGATTTAAAAAAAAAAAAAAAGACTAAAATACCATATAAAAGATTTACAGAAAATTCTAGGGAATGCAAACTAATGTGGAGTGACAGAAGGCAGATCTATGAGTCTCTGAGGTCAGAGGGAAGGACAGGGTGTAGAGAACAGGGGAGGATGGGCCATCAAGGGGCATGAGGAGACTTTGAGTATTTGGGGATAAATTCATGATCCTAATTGCAAATGTGGTTTCACGGTAGATACATTTGTCAGAACTTATGAAATTGTCCAAAGTTTATTTTGTCAGTTTTTAAAAGAAAGAGCGGGAGCTTAAAATGTTTATCAAGTTAAAAAAAATAGGAAAGCTAAATTAAAGTGTATAGGGATCCACATCTGATGATAAAACCACAAAGCAGTGGTCCTCAGACTTTTTGGTCTTGGGACCCCTTTCCACTCTTAAAAATTATCGAGGACCCCAAAGGGCTTTTGTTGATGAACTGTTCTTTAGGAATAGCACAATACCTCAGTAAGCAACAGAAGTGCTTTATGCACAATTTCTCATTTTCTCTGGAATATTAATACTCAGGACTGCTAGTGCAGTCAGCTGCTGTTGCCTTGATGTCCATGGTGTCAACAACTTTTGCCACCATCTCTCTTGTACTCAGAGTGCAAATGTCAGCACAGAAAAACGCGAATTATGTCTTAGGATTATTAAAGTGGTTTTGAGCTTGTAGATGTACAAAAATATTTGAGGGCTCCTGGAAGTTGCAGACCACACTTTAAGAACCACTGCCATGAAGAAATGCAAGGAAGTGATTCCTATTTAAGTAAGTACAGTGGTTACTTTTAGGAGAGAGGAAGGATGGGGCCCAGGAGTGGGATTCTGACTTATATTAATACCTTAACATAAATCACTAAGCTAGAAAAGTTCATTATATATCCTTCCAGAATTTTCCCAGTGTGTACACAAACATACGTATACAGGATTTCTTTCCAGCTCTACCGAGATATAATTGACATATAATATATAATTTTAAAGTGTGTACCAATCTATGGCACTTTACTATAAAAAAATCCACAGATAAGTGGACCCCATGCAGTTCAAACCTGTGTTGTGCAAGAAACCTGTGTTTCTCTGTCTGACTTATTTTGCTTACCATAATGCCATCAAGTTCCATCTGTGCTGTTGCAAATTTTAGTATTTACTTCTTTCTCACAGCTGAATAATAATTCGTTGTGTATATGTGCTTGTGTTTGGGTATCTTTATCCATTCAACTATCACTGGACACTTTGGTTGTTTCCATGTATTGGCTATTGTGATTAATGCTGCAGTGAACATGGCAGTATAGATATCTCTTTGAGATGGTTTTAATTCCTTTGGACATAGACCCAGAGGTGGGATTTCTGGATCGTAGGGTAGCTCTATTTGTAATGTTCTGAGGAACTTCCATACTGTTCTCCACAATGGTTGTACCAGTTTGCATTTCCACCAACAGCACATGAGGGCTTTTTTTTCTCACATCCTCAATGCATTTTTCTCTTCTCTTTTTTACTTTTTAAATCCCTCCTCTGGTAAATTGCAGATCACTGGGCCTTCAGGGTTTGGTTACCAGGAAATCATTCTGATTCTTTAGTGGTGTTGTGTAACTTTGATTTTTCATGTTCTTTGAAGTTTTGTGTTGCTGTCTTCTCATTTGAAATAGCAGTCATCTCCTCCAGTTTTGCTAACTGCCTTCAGGATAGAAATACTTTCCGTCAGCCCTGCTGGAGATGCTGGGGCTATCTCAGACCTTGTCCATGTGTACCTGTTCATGCTTCTGGCTCCCTCTGTGGCAGGGTTCTGAAGGTAGCATGCGTTTTCTGGAGCCTCAGCATCTCAGGCCGAGTGCTAACAGCTTCTCTTCTGTTTTTCTATAGCTGGTGCTAAGGCTCAAATTGTGGTCTCTCTCTAGCCCACATGTTTGGCTGACTGTCTGAACTTGTTCAGTAGCTGGCCTGCTCACGCTGTCAGAAGTGTACACAGAGAGATGGCCATAGGGTAGGAAGAATGTGTGTGGGAGACACAGAGCCCTGGGGATACCTGTGGGCCAGTGAGGTGTTCCCAGTGATCAGCAGTGGGCTTCTTGATGACATTTGTGATGGCATTGTGACGATGGCATTTGGATCTGTGTTCCTTTAATGCCCCCAAGAGCTCTCCCAAACTCCTCCCACTCCACCCACCCCACACACCCCATCTACTCCCAGTCACAGAGTTCAGAATCCAGTACTCTGAATGAGGTGAGAGAAGGGAGCCCCTTTGACAGCATCCCACACAACTAGAGAAACTGAGTGTTCACTCCTATGATTTCTCTTTGCCCCACAGGGTAAACATAGGCTGAGAAAGATCTTTTTTGGCCCTGAGCTGGTCCACCTTGGAGTAGGGGTGATACAGACAAAGCCAAATCGTTCCTCTTACCAAATGTGGCCAAATTTATTTTGTTTTGTTTTGTTTTGTTTTGTTTCCTCCAATGGCGTGCTGGAGCTTTTCCTCTGGAAACCTAGATGTCCACAAAGTTTCAACAGTGAGCGATTGTGTAAGTCAGTGTTCTCTAGAGGGCAGAGCAGCCAAGAGGGATTGGAGATAGTTTATAGGCCATTGTAGTTCCACAGATGGGGCCAATGCTTGTCTGCCTATAACCTGACACACAGGTGGGTGAGTTGCCTCCCGGGTCCCTTGGCATCTGGGGCTGGATCCCACAGCTCCCTCAAAGGCACTTTTATCTATGGATGGATGCCAGATTTTTGTTGTTGGAGTAACAGGAACAAAAGCAAGGGATTTCTTATGCTGCCATGATGCCAGTGTCTGGCATTCTCTACACAGGATTCTTTTAAATAAAAATTGTATTGCCAAAAAAAAAAAAATTAACTTCAAAATTATTATAGATACCTTTCTGTAATGGTATTTTAAAGAGCTACATAATTAAGTCTAATGACTTAATTCCATTATTTTTTCATAATTTACTTATATTTAAATTATTAAAATATATCCAAAATTATGTCATGTTAAATTATACTTAATATTAATAATTTAAACTATTCATAAACTTTTAAATCTATTTTGCCCATTCACAAACTTTTGTTTATTTATTTTTTTTTTAAGATTTCATTTTATTTATTTGACAGAGAGAGATCACAATTAGGCAGAGAGGCAGGCAGAGAGAGAGGAAGGGAAGCAGGCTCCCCGCTGAGCAGAGAGCCTGATGCGGAGCTCGATCCCAGGACCCTGAGATCATGACCTGTGCTAAAGGCAGAGGCTTTAACCCACTGAGCCACCCAGGCACCCCAAATTTTGTTTATTTTTAAAATTTTTTCCCACTCACAAACTTTTTTTTTAAGGTTATTTATTTATCGGAGAGAGAGAGAGACAACAAGCAAGAGAAAGAGCATGAGCAGTGGGAATGGATAGAGGGAGAAGGAAAAGTAGACTCCCCTCTGAGGAGGAATCCCAACTCATGGCTTGAACTCAGGACCCTGGGATCATACCTGAGCTGAAGGCAGACACTTAATGGACTGAGCCACCCAGACACCACCCATTCACAAGTTTTTAAACAGAAATTTAATAGCAGTTAAAATGGGTTTGTTGTGATAATGAAACATTTTAAAAAGAGAACTATATATATTCTGTATAACTTCTAAACATTTTATGCTTTATAGACATCTAGCAAAACTTTAATACTATGGGTACATGTGAAATTTTCATCTTTAATATTTAACAGTTAATTGTTTTTATTGCTGGTTATATGTTACTATATAAAGAAGTTTTCATTTTGAGTACGTGCCAGAAATTTTGTTATATACATTTTGTTTACTACCTTATCCCCAGTTACAATAATTGTCTGGCATACAGAACACTACTTTATTCATTGGAAAAGTTAAATATGTAAAAACTGATTAATTAATCTTGTTTCATAAATGGGGAGAAAAGCAGTGAGATCAGGAAACGAAGTCTATAATATTTTAAATATTTGGGACCAAGTAATTAGTCTTCAGCAGACAATTACAGAAAGTATTTTCTTTTGAGAAAATATAATATCTAATAAGCTTTCTTTAACATCATATATATAAATAAATATTTGTAGATTTATAGTATGTAGTTTAAAAATATTAGCATATGGTCCTCTAGACAACCCCATTTGTGGTGAGGAAGCTATTCCTATCTCAAACAATAGAAACTGTGTAGGGTTGAGATTTCTAACATCAGAACCTAAATCTAACTCCCCTACTTCTCTTCATACCACTGCTCTGTACAGTTGACTTTTCAAGATGTTCAGATACAGCAGTAGTTCTCATGCCTATAGAATGAAAAAGTCTTACATGAATTGTGTTGAGTTTAGGACAAGATATATAATAAAAAATTAAGATAAAATAAGTAGGCCTGCCAGATCTTGTCTATTTTTGCTAAAACCACCACTCCATGATGCTCTATATAACTTTGAAGTATTTGGATCAAATGGATTTGGTTGTGTGGTGACTCAAGATGGGTCATAAAAAGAACTTTGGTCAAACTTAATGGCTTCTTTGCTGTCATTTCCCCTGGGCCCACATTCTTGTATAACTTTGATGAGAAGGAAAGAACAGCAAGTTTAGACAGATGCCTGTTAGCAAAGTGCAAATACCAAAAGAAGAGTTTTGCCTCGATACTAAGTGGAGACTAAGGCTTCTCAAGGCAACGTAGGCTTCAGCTTGATACAGATCTTTCATCTGGTGGAAGAAAAGGGTATTAGGTAGGACCGCCCCAACATAATACCATAGACTTGGTGGCTTAAACAAGAGAAATTTATCTATTCACATTCTGGAGGCTAGAAGTCCAAGAGGTCGGGGCAGACAGATTTGGTTTCTCATCAGGCCTCTCTCCTTGGCTTACTGATGGCTGCACTCATGTTGTCTTTTCACAAGGTGTCTACTATGCATACCAGCCTCTCGTGTCTCTCCTAACCTGCTATGAGGAAACCACTCAGATTAGATTAGGGCCCACACTATTGGCCTTCTTTTAACTTCATTATGGCTTGAAAGGTCCTATCTTCAAATTCAGTCATATTCTGAGATACTAGGGGTTAGGGCTTCGACATGAATTTTAAGAAAATGTGATTGACTCCATAGCAGAGTCCAAAGAAAGGAAAACTTTCAGGAATAAGAAATACTGACTACATACACTGTGCCCTTGGTCCTCTAGTGTTCCCTACCTTGACTCAGTGGTAGGGAAGAAGATGAGTGGGAAGCCCTTAACCCTCACTACGAGCCAGCTTTTCTGAGACCCTTTTGTTTCTTCTGTTAATTCACTGGATGTGAAGACACAGGCTGCGATCAGCCACAGTTGGCTGATCTGGGTACAGTTGCTGCTGTACCTCTCAGGGAAATCGGCATATGGCTTCAAGAACCTCTTCACCAAACTTTCTCTTCTCCTACACATCCACCCAGTGACAGAAATGGTCAGATCCTCACCTCAAACCCTCACTGGTGTGGTCTTCAGGAGCTATAAAAACAAATTAAGATGGTCCATAATCAATGACAAGACTTTATCATAATAGGGCCAAATCCTACTTATTCTGTTTCCCCTCTCAAATAAAGCTCCGTAATCTTACCCATCCACGTTCCACAGAAAGACTTATAATAACTATACCAGGTATTATCAGAATTCAGATAAGCCTTTTCCAGCCATTTTAGATGCTCAACATTCTGTCTGAATGTGATTTAATTTAGTAAAACAAGAACATTCTCATTATGTTCACAGATAAATTAAGGCTTCAACACTCCTTGATTCCACATTACTTCTTGATTCCACAGAAAAATAAAATTCTCAAAATGTATTCCAAATGTCTGCCTGCTGCTCTTTTTTCCTAATTTTTCTCTGTTCCATGCAGGAGGGCTTCGAGGGGGGCTTCCCAGTCAGGCCCCCCCCAAGAGTGGTTGATTCCAAAACCAACTTCCTCATGTAAACCCCCTTTCTAGTGTTCAGAATAATATACAAGTAGATTAGAATAGTGTACTGCCATGAAAGAAAATACAGTACACAGCAGGATCTAATGTGACCACTATGACTAAATACTATCAAAACATAAATCTCCTTATGCAGTAATATCTTTAAAATATCAGTCCTGTCATTGTGGTACTTAGAATTCAGTCCCTGGTGTTATGACACAAGTTATATGTAAATATAAGTAAATGATATTTAAATATGTAAATCAAAACCAAATTTTCTAAATGTTTATTTATCAAAGCTTGGTGAAGGCCTAAAATATGTCTTTTTTTTTTTCTCCTTTTTTTGCCCTGCATTTCATATAATGAAATGCTGGCTGGCAGTAAGGGCAAAAGATGCTGGATAAATGATGACTTTATAATAAATGAGACTTGGATCATAAAAAGAAATTGAGAGACTGTGGACTGAGAAACAAGCTGAGGGTTTTGGAGGGGAAGGGGGTTGGGGATTGGTGAGCCTGGTGGTAGGTACTATGGAAGGCACGTATTGCTTGGAGCACTGGGTGTGGTGCATAAATGATGAATGCTGGAACACTGAAAAGAAATAAAATGGGGAAAAAAAAGAAATTACAAGATGAATGTCTTTATTTTGTTGGATAATGTAAATATAACTTGTTTCATGAAACTCTCCAAACTGTAAATGATATATTCAGTGATGCCAATTAGTGCCCTGATCTTCTAGCTGATGGTTGTCTAACTTACCTTATAATGCCAGCGCACAGGAGGCTGGAGGGCTTAGTCCAGAAGGGCTGTCCTGGGGTTGGTTGATGGTTTGTGGGCAAAACAAGCAATGGAGACCTGTAACCAGACTGGATACCAGGCAAGGGCAATCTTAAGGAGGACATTAAAGTGTCACATAGAAGTTAATCTTAGATCATGGTCTAGATGCAGAGAATAGGAGAAAAGATACAAGATGACAGAACAAAGGATGATGGGAGGTAGACTGGTAGGGTCTGAACAAACTCTCAGGGGCAGGATTACTCAAAGGAATGATCAGTTTATAATAAGGGCCCCAAACCTTTGAGCAATGAAGGAATAAACAAGAACTTTCAGTGGAGCAAACAACAGTTTCTTAATGCTACTGGCTTATGATGTACCTGCTAATGTTTTATCTATTTTTATAATATATTCTGGAAGAGTATTTATCTTTGGAAGAAGTTATTTATCATTATAATTGGATCACTTTTGTTTCTGGTAACTCCACCATTTGTTTTCATGGCATTAGAGAAATGAACTTCCGTTGAAGGAATTTTTCATTCACCACCATAACTGCAGTTGGTTTTAGAGACTATACAATAGTGAGTCTTAATAATCTTGAAGTAAGATTAGCTATCACAGCAACAGATTGAAAAATAAAGGATAGAATGGAAATTTTAACAGATTCCTTTGAGAGATAAGATACAGGTTAAGCCCTTTTAAAGAAATCCATTGTATAAATAAACTCACCTTTGTCCTTCTCCCTCATTCCTCATACCAGAGTGATCACTGACTATGGGAATAAGATGCAGAGTAATTCCTTTTAAACTAAATGTCTCTGCTTGATCACACATGATAAACAAAAGGCACATATAATCAGAACATGAGGCTTGAGTGATTAACCCTATATCATGTGACTTATATAACTTTTCCAGAAAGTATTTCAAATTCCTTCCTAAAATAAAGGTGGGAAAAGGAGAAGGATAGAACGGTACAGACATTAAATGTTTTCATAGATATCTGAGTCAGATTAAAATTGCCCCTAAGTCATTTTGGATGTAGATTTCTAAATGGGCAGTTATTCCCATTCAGCACGCTAAAGATGCTATGTTATTCTCTGGTTTCTTTTTTTTACGTCTGTGAAAGTATTTATTAAGGATCCGTCTCTACAAATCCCTGTGGCAGGAAGAGAATCATAAATAGAGTTTGGACCATTATTCATTCAGAGCATATTTAAATCAAATAGGATAAGTAAGGAAGAAATCTATTTCTTTAGTATTCACTATGTCTAGGTTCTCCTTTTTTTTTTGTTTTTAAATTAAATTTATTTATTTTCAGCATAACAGTATTCATTATTTTTTTCACCACACCCAGTGCTCCATGCAATCCGTGCCCTCTCTAATACCCACCACCTGGTACCCCAGCCTCCCACCCCCCCACCACTTCAAACCCCTCAGATTGTTCTCTGGTTTCTATCCTTTCTAGTAAGTCAGCTGTTGGTCTTACAGTTGGTCCTTTGAGGCAAAGAGCCTTTCCCTTGCACCTCACTTGTTCTCCCAGCACCACACCTTGTTTTAAGCTTTTATCTTGGTTTTTGGTCTTCAGCGATTAATTACTTCAGTGTAGTTTGCTTTGTATTTATTTTGCTTGGGGATTACAGAGATTGTTGAATTGAGGAATTGATATTTTTCATCTGTTTTGAAAAATTCTCAGCTACTATATGTTCAAATATTGAGTATTCCTTGTTCTCTATTCTATTTCTGGGACTCCAGTTACATAAATGTAAAACCTCACTTGGTTTCACATGTTCTAACATATTTTCTGTATTTAGCTTTTTTTTTTCCCCCTTAGGATACTTTTTGGTAACTGGTCTTCTAGTTTACTAATCCTAACTTCTATATGTAACATGCTTTTAAATCCATTTAATGAGTTATTAATATAATTTTTTCAGTTCTAAAATGTTTTTTATTGTCCCACCCTTTTTGGTAAAATTGAATTCTCTGGTGAAACTCTTCATCTTTTCATCTATTTTTCCATATTCTCTTATATTTAAGAAAACATAATCATAGTCTGTAGTTCTTATCTATTAATTACAATATCTAGAACACCTATAGGTCTATTTTATGGTTGGTTTGTTTTTTTTCTGATTTTTGGCCATATGGCTCTGTCTCCTGACATGCCCAATAATTTTTGGTTGGATATTGGACATTGTGTATTTTAAAAATTATAGCTGCTTCGGTAATGCTATCTTCCTCCAGAGAGGCTTTGCTGTTTTCTCTTTTAGACATATAGAGATATAGAGTGTGGGGAGGATAACTGAATACCTTCATTCAGTCAAAGAGTGATCTAAGACCGAAATTGCAGGTTTAGTAAGGTTTGGTCTCCTTTTGGCTTCTTATTCCCAAATTGTAGTTATTCATTACCTTCAAAGGAAAGCCTGGTACGTTCACAAGGTGACTCCCTTAGGTAGATCTTGAAGCCAATTTTTTGTTTCCTGGTACTTGAATATACTGGAAATTCTGTTCTGCTTTTAAAGGTTTTTGGTTTTTTAGCCTTCAACCTCTTGCAGCTTCAAAATGTGGCAATATATTGGAGGGGAAAACAAACTGTAAGTTCTAAACGCTTCAGATCTGCAACTTTGTCAGCATAGCCATGTATGACTACCAAAAGCACTGCTGATTTCTCTGTTTCTCAGTAGTAGTATTCTTCTCAGATAAAGCCCAGAACCATAGCCTCTTACTGGTGCCCAAAATCTGCATAAGAGCCAAGGAAAAAAGCAGTTACAGATTTTCTGACTTATTTCCCCTACCTGGTATCTTAATCCTTTTAGTATTCATTGCTTTAGCAACTCTCTAGTGCCTTTAAATATATGATTTTTTAAAAATGTATCTGATCTTTCTAATTCTCAGCTTGGGCATTGTTTCATCACTAGCTACTCTATCCTACTCAGAAATGGAAGTATTCCTATAATATTTATCTTTAATCTACATAGGACTAAAAATTAAGTCATGAATATTTAGCATCTAGATTGATGATTTTATAAAAATATTTTGAGGATACACACCTAAAACTGTAAGAGCTATTTTTAAATAGCACTCAGAAAAGTCTGTTACATTTTTCCCAGAGCAGAAATAGTTGGTACTTCCTTGGCATTCCCGTAGAAATTTTCTCCTAATTTTATTCTAGAACTTCTCATCTTATGTTGTGTAGCTTAGTACTCATCTTTTTTCTAATTGCATTCTCTTTTCACTAAAAAGAATCATAATAAAAAAGAATGAAGACATTTTCAAAGACATAAACATTTCCCACATTCATTGAAGAAAATTTAGAAAGCATAGCTAGATATAGTTTATAGTTTACAGGTTGGCTATAGCTGTTTGGGTTCTGGGTTGTTCTCTGTCCTCTGCAGGGCCCAGCTTCTCCTTTTTGCCAGCCACTGCCTTCACTCACTGAAACCTGGTATGCTTCAGGTAGATTCCGCATGTTCTCTTGCCCTGCTTCCAGGCTTCACTGGACATCCTCTCTTGCACTTGGTACACCCACAGTGGGAATCACTGTACAGGGAAGCGAGCAGCCATGCATTGCTTCTCTCTTAGGAAGGGCTTGTTACTTTCTAAAATTTAGCTCATTTTGGATTTTCCCCCCCATGTCCTCAGCTCTCTAATTTTTTTTTTTAAGTAAAACTATGATCTTGTAGCTTACCTGTTTTTTTCTGCTAGATTATCTGGGGATGATAATCTCTTACAATATTCCATGTACTAATGCAGAAATTCCTTACACTTGCTTTTTAGTTAGTAAAATGTGCACTCAGGTTATGTCAGATTATGGACTCTCAGTCTTAGATATATTTTTCTTTTATTAATATATATGTTCTCCTGCACACACACCCATGTGCTTTGGGAGGCAATATTTAGAAGAAGCTGCATCAGGGACAATAAACCAAATATCATTTTAAGTCAAAAGTGAGTGTAGGCTTCCAATTATACTTATTCAATTTACTCTCTGATAATTTTACTGCATTAATCTTAGCTGGTTGATTTATGAAATTACAGATAAATATTGAATAACTTAGTGTCTGGTATTTAAAATATTTCCTGTTATATCATGCTCTAATAAGCAGTTAAATTGTATTCTTGTGATAAATCACAAGATTTATCTTGTGATAAATCACTGGTTACTTCTCTTTACCTTCAAAGCTCATGCTCTTTTAGCTGTACCTCTTCATATCTGTATATTATAATTATGAAAAATAAATGACAAGACCTGAAGAGAATGTAAAAGTTGTGGCATTGCAGTATTAGGATGATTGAATTATGAAGCATTTTCTTTTCCCTCTTCAAAGAGTTCCCAAGATTTCTAATGATGAAGGCAATGAATTTATAAAATTTTAAACTCAGAAATACAGATAAGTGGCACAATGAAATGAATTATTTTTTTGTTAACAAAATCTGAATCTCATTAAAATTATTTGATTTATATTTATCTTTTCTTTCCCTCATTTTAAAGGTTTCCTAGCATTAGCAATGGTAAATAAGTTACTCATTGTAAAATATTATACATATTATGGTTTTCAAAAGGATAATTTTCAAAGGGAAAGAGAATTTTTACCCTCTAGATGTACTTTAAAAATGAACAGAATCTGAATATGTATAATTTTGAAAGCAGTGAAAATTTTAGATATGATTTATATTAATTTGTTCTCAGGATCAGATCCTAAAAGGAGGTATTTTTCTAATGAATAGAAAGAAAATACTATGGTGAAAAGTCACCATCTGATTATATACATCTTATTTGTCTCTTATCTTTAGTTTCAAATCCTGTAAAAGAGAATAAGGACATCACTTACTCAATCTTTTTATTAATTTGGAATCTCCATGGTCTCTCCTGGATTGCTCTTCTATTTAACTTACTAACCAAGTTCTTTCAAGTAATGGAGAAGTTGGAGGAGAAAAAAGAAGCCAAGTACTGGATATTAATGTTCAGTAGGTTTCCTTCACCCAAACTGCAAAGGGTTTCTATAGAGCACATTCAAAAGTGTCAGAACAGGAAGGAGGAAAAGAAAAAAGAAAAAAAAACCAAAAAACAGCTGTCCCTCCATAAACCTCTTGTGTGCATTATATTTCCATGCTGAAATTTATTCATTTATTTTAATTTTGTGTTTTCATTAAGAAAAATACTTTATGCAAATCTCAGCTTCACTTGTAACCCTTTCCCATATCAGCCTCACCCTAAATTTGGACTCACACTGACATTTGTGTACAATAGAAGCTCATTCTGAAAGCTGTGCTTGCATTTCTTTTCCCATTGTGTATTTTAGTAAAGGTAGAAATACGCACAAAACCATGTAGAGCTATTTTAACTGGGATCTGTTTCTTTACACATTATTTCTAATCATCAATCCATTGTTTCTCAAAATTTTGTGAGTATTTTAAACCCCTATCTAACAAAAATTATATTAACCCCAAAAAGTATGGATTGAGAGATTTATTTCAGAAGATATGATCCATAAATTATAGTATTATCCTTTTTGGGAAAGTGAGGAAACTTCATCTTCAACACTCTGAAATAGTGTTCTCTGTGTTCATTTTAAAAAACCAAAGTGTGAACTTTCTGTCTATAGACACAGGTATGGGTATAGACATAGACAAAGGCATGTTTGAGTCTGCAGTTCCTGGGTAAATGTGAGAGTCAGAGAGCCTTTCTGCAGCACTCGGAAAGACCTTTATATCCTGCATTGGAAGGTCATAGCCAAACAACAAGCTGAAAACCTAGTCCTTAGAGTCACAGTGCTCTAGAGACCTTCAACTACTCGGCCAAAGCAGGTCTGTTTTACATAAGTTAGGGCCCTTGTGTGTATTCTGAAGCTTGGGACAGGGAAATAGAGATGGATATTCTTGAGGATGTTGACTCTATATCCTTCATTCCTGGACCCCCTGCATTTGCAGAGGTGACTCACCTTTTCTTGATAAGGGAGGCTGTTGTTCTAGAAAATGCTGCAGGAAGACCTGTCCCTGACAAGCTACCAGATGTTCCCCTCAGAAGCAACCCCCACCTCCTTTCCTGCCTGCCATGTCAACATCTAGAGTTAAATCCTTGCATAAACTTTCAAGGGACATTGTGGTCTGGTAAGGAAGAAAAAATGCTATACAACAATGAATTATGAGAATTTGTTGGCCTGTACCTGGGATTGGATTTGGAGTGTTCCGTGATCAAGGGGGAAAGGATGTAAAACTGGTCATGCAGAAATCCTAGGCTTAGGGGCATTTGCTCATGACAGCATTTAACCCTGTATTAGGCTGGGTTTTCCAGAGAAGCAAAATGAATCTTTATATAAAAACTGTTAAACAGGGAGCCCATTAGACTGAGGTGATACTGAATGCCTTAGTGGCCTAAGTAAGCAAACCAAGACCTAAGCCTCAAGGTTAAGAAATCAAAGCCTGAGAAAAACCAATTATAAACAGCCAATTAGACCTTCCCAATTAAGGCAGCTGCCTAAGCTACAGCCAACCAAATAATTGCCTCCCTTTGCTTCTGGGTCTTCTGCCTCCCTTTGCTCAGGACAGCTCCCTTATGTAAGTCTTGCCCCTAGTTCCTACTGGTAGAGTGTTCTTGACCACCTCTGTTTTGGCACTGCCCAACTCAAATTTATTTTTGCTCAAACTCCTAAAATGTTTAATATGTCTCAGTTTATCTTTTAACAATACAGATCTTCCTTGACTTAAAAATGAGGTTATGTCTGGATAAACCCATTATATTCTGAAAATATCATAAGATGAAAATACATTTAGTACACCTACCAAACATCATAGTTTAGCCTAGCCTACCTTAAATATGCCCCAAATACTTGCATTAGCCTACATTGGCCAAAATCATCTAACACAAAGCCTATTTAGAATGAAAAGTTGAATGTCTCATGTAATATATTGAATACTGTGCTGAAAGTGAAAAGCAGAATGGTTGTATGAATACAGAGTGGTTGTCCATGCATCTACTGTTTACCCTCATGCATCTACTCTTTACACCCATGACTGGGTGTCCAACTGGGAGCTGGTTGGTTGGTGTTAGTGCTTGTGAAAGAGACTCCACAGAGGTCCCTAACCTTTCCCTCCAACGTGTGAGGACATAACAAGAAAGTGCTGTCTACAAACCAGGAAGAGGGCCCTCACCCCATCATGCTGGCACTTTAAGCTCACATCTTCCAGCCTCCAGAACTGTGGGAAATAAATTTCTGTTGTTTAAACCAAGCTGGAATCAAAAAAGCTATTAATGAGGTGCAATAGAAAATGGGGGATCTTACTGCTAGGATAAATGAGGCAGAAGAGACAATTAGTGATATAGAAGACCAAATGATGGAGAATAAAGAAGCTGAGCAAAATAGGGACAAACAACTACTGGACCATGAGGGGAGAATTCGAGAAATAAGTGATACCATAAGACGAAACAATATTAGAATAATTGGTATTCCAGAAGAAAAAGAGGGGGCGGCAGAAGGTATATTGGAGTGAATTATAGTGGAGAATTTCCCTAATATGACAAAGGGAACAAGCATCAAAATTCAGGAGGCACAGAGAACCCCCTCAAAATCAGTAAAAAAGGTCCACACCCTGTCATCTAATAGTAAAAATTACAAGTCTTAGTGACAAAGAGAAAATCCTGAGAGCAGCTCAGGACAAGAAGTCTGTAACATACAATGGTAAAAATATTAGATTGGCAACAGACTTATCCACAGAGACCTGGCAGGCCAGAAAGAACTGGCATGATATATTCAGAGCACTAAATGAGAAAAACGTGCAGCCAAGAATACTATATCCAGCTAGGCTATCATGGAAAATAGAAGGAGAGATAAAAAGCTTCCCAGACAATCAAAAACTAAAAGAATTTGTAAACCAAACCAGCCCTACAATAAATATTGAAAGGGGTCCTCTAAGCAAAGAGAGAGCCTAAAAGTAGTAGATCAGAAAGGAACGGAGACAGTATCCAGTAACAGTCACCTTACAGTCAATACAATGGCACTAAATTCATATCTCTCAATAGTTACTCTGAATGTAAATGGGCTAAATGCCCCAATCAAAAGACACAGGGTATCAGAATGGATAAAAAAACAAAACCCATCAATATGCTGTCTACAAGAAACTCTTTTTAGACCCAAAGACACCTTCAGATTTAAAGCCAGGGGATGGAAAACAATTTACCATGCTAATGGACATCAAAAGAAAGCTGGAGCAGCAATCCTTATATCAAATAAATTATATTTTAAGCCAAAGACTATAATAAGAGATGAGGAGGACATTATATCATTATCAAAGGGTCTGTCCAACAAGAAGAGCTAACAATTTTAAATATCTATGCCCCTAATATGGGAGCAGCCAACTATATAAACCAATTAATAACAAAATCAAAGAAACACATTGACAATAATACAATAATAGTAGGGAACTTTAACATCCCCCCCTCAATGAAATAGGTGGATCATCCAAGCAAAGGATCAAAAGGAAATAAAGTCCTTAAATGACACACTAGACCAGATGGACATCATAGATATATTCAGAACATTCTATCACAAAGCAACAGAATACACATTCTTCTCTGGTGTACATGAACATTCTCCAGAATAGATAACATCCTGGATCACAAATCAGGTCTCAACCAGTACCGAAAGATTGGGATCATCCCCTGCACATTTTCAGACGACAATGCTCTGAAGCTAGAACTCAATCACAAGAGGAAAGTTGGAAAGAACCCAAATACAGGAGGCTAAAGAGCATCCTATTAAAGAATGAATGGGTCAACCAGGAAATTAAATAAGAATTGAAAAAATTCATGGAAACAAATGAAAATGAAAACACAATGGTTCAAATCTGTGGGACACAGCAAAGGCAGTCCTGAGAGGAAAGTATACAATGATACAAGCCTTTCTCAAGAAACAAGAAAGGACTCAAGTACACAACCTAACCCTACACCTAAAGGAGCTGGATAAAGAACAGCACTGAAAGCCTAAACCTAGCAGGAGAAGAGAAAACATACAGATCAGAGCAGAAATCAATGAAACAGAAACAAACAAACAAACAAACAAAAAAAACAGTAGAACAGGGGCGCCTGGGTGGCTCAGTGGGTTAAGACTCTGTTTTCGGCTCAGATCATGATCCCAGGGTTCTGGGATTGAGCCCCTTATTGGGCTCTCTGCTTTTCAGGGAGCCTGCTTCCTCCTCTCCCTCTCTCTGCCTGCCTTTCTGCCTACTTGCGATCTCTGTCTGTCAAATAAATAAATAAATAAATAAATCTTAAAAAAAAAAAGACAGTAGAATAAATCAATGAAACTAAAAACTGGTTCTTTGAAAGAATTAATAAGATTGATAAACCCCTGGCCAGACTTATCAAAAAGAAAAGAGAAAGGACCCAAATAAATAAAATCATGAATGAAAGAGGAGAGATCACAACCAACACCAAAGAAATGCAAACATATTATGAGCAACACTACGCCAGCAAATTTGACAATCTGGAAGAAATGGAGGCATTCCTAGAGACATATAAACTACCACAACAGAATCAGGAAGAAATGGAAAACCTGAACAGACCCATAACCAGTAAGGAGATTGAAGCAGTCATCAAAAATCTCCCAACAAAGAAGAGCCCAGGAATAGATGGCTTCCCAGGGGAATTCTACCAAACATTTAAAGAAGAATTAATTCCTATTCTCCTGAAACTGTTCCAAAAAATAGAAATGGAAGGAAAACTTCTAAACTCATTTTATGAGGTCAGCATTAGCTTGATCTCAAAACCAGACAAGGATCCCATCAAAAAAGAGAATTACAGACCAATACCTTGATCAACACAGATGCGAAAATTCTCACCAAAATACTAGCCAGTAGGATCCAACAGTACATTGAAAGGATTATTCACCATGACCAAGTGGGATTTATTCCAGGGCTGCAAGGTTGGTTCAACATCCACAAATCAATGTGATACAATACATTAATAAAAGAAAGAACAAGAACCATATGATACTCTCAATAGATGCTGAAAAAGCATTTGACAAAGTACCACATCCTTTCTTGATCAAAACTCTTCAAAGTGTAGGGATAGAGAGTACATACCTCAATATCATCAAAGCCACCTATGGAAAACCCACAGTGAATATAATTCTCAATGTGGAAAAACTGAGAGCTTTTCCCTTAAGGTCAGGAACATGGCAAAGCTGTCCACTATCACCACTGCTATTCAACATAGTACTAGAAGTCCTAGCCTCAGCAATAAGACAACAAAAATAAATTAAAGGCATCCAAATCGGTAAAGAAGAAGTCAAACTATCAGTCTTTGCAGATGATATGATACTTTATGTGGAAAACCCAAAAGACTCCACTCCAAATTTGCTAGAACTTATATAGGAATTCAGTATAAGTGTCAGGATATAAAATCAATGCACAGAAATCAGTTGCATTTCTATATATCAACAATAAGACAGAAGAAAGAGAAATTAAGGAGTCAATCCCATTTACAATTGCACCTAAAACCATAAGATACCTAGGTATAAGCCTAACTAAAGAGGCAAAGAATCTGTACTCAGAAAAGTATAAAGTACTCATGAAAGAAATTGAGGAAAACACAAAGAAATGGAAAAAATGTTCCATGCTCATGTATTGGAAGAACAAATATTGTGAAAACGTCTATGCTACCTAAAGCAATCTACACGTTTAATGCAATCGTTACCAAAATCCCATCAATTTTTTTCAAAAAAAAAGGAACAAATAATCCTAAATTTTATATGGAACCATAAAAGAGCTCAAATAGCTAGAGAAATGTTGAAAAAGCAAGCCAAAGTTGGTGGCATCACAATTCCAGACTTCAAGCTCTATTGTAAAGCTGTCATCATGAAGACAGTATGGTACTGGCACAAAAACAGACACATAGATCAGTGGAACAGAATAGAGAGCCCAGAAATAGACCCTCAATTCTATGGCCAACTAATCTTCAACAAAGCAAGAAAGAATGTCCAATGGAAAAAAGACAGTCTCTTCAACAAATGGTATTGGGAAAATTGGACAGCCACATGCAGAAATATGAAACTGGACCATTTCTTTACACTACAGACAAAAATAGACTCCAAATAGATGAAAGACCTCAATGTGAGAAAGGAATCCATCAAAATCCTTGAAGAGAACACAAGCATCAACCTCTTTGACCTCCGCCGCAGCAACTTCCTAGAAACATTGCCAAAGGCAAGAGAAACAAGGGCAAAAATGAACTACTGAGACTTCATCAAGATTAAAAGCTTTTACACAGCAAAGGGAACAGTCAACAAAACCAAAGACAACTGACAACATGGGAGAAGATATTTGCAAATGACATATCAGATAAATGGCTAGTATCCAAAAATCTATAAAGAACTTATCAAACTCAACACCCAAAGAACAAAAAATCCAATCAAGAAATGGGCAGAAGACATGAACAGACATTTCTGCAAAGAAGACATCCAGATGGCCAACAGACACATGAAAAGGTGTTCCACATCACTCAGCATCAGGGAAATACAAATCAAAACCACCATGAGATACCATCTCACACCAGTCAGAATGGCTAAAATTAACAAGTCAGGAAACAACAGATGTTGGCAGAGAAAGGGGAACCCTCTTACACTGTTGGTGGGAATGCAAGCTGGTGCAGCCACTATGGAAAACAGCATGGAGGTTCCTCAAAAAGTTGAAAAGAGTTACCCTATGACCCAGCAATTGCACTGCAGAGTATTTACTCTAAAGATACAAATGTAGTGATCTGAAGGGGCACATACACCCGAATGTTTATAGCAGCAACGTCCACAATAGCCAAACTGTGGAAAGAACCTAGGTGTCCATCAACAGATGAATGGATAAAGAAGAAGTGGTATATATACATACACTTCATATATATATACACACACACATATATATATCTTCTTTATATATATGTGTATGTGGCATATATATGTGTGTGTGTGTGTGTGTATGTATATATACACAATGGAATACTGTGCAACCATCAAAAGGAATGAAATCTTGCCATTTGCAACTACGTGGCTGGAACTAGAGGGTATTATGTTGAATGAAATAATTCAATCAGAAAAAGACAATTATCACATGATAGCCCTGATATGAGGAATTTGAGAGGCAAAGTTGGGGGTTTGTGGGGTAGGGAAGGAAAGAAATAAAACAAGATGGGATTGGGAGGGAGACAAACCATAAGAGACTCTTAATCTCACAAAACAAACTGAGGTTTGCTGGGGGAAGGGTGTATGGAGAGGGTGGTTGGGTGATGGACGTTGGGGAGGGTATGTGCTATGGTGAGTGCTGTGAAGTGTGTAAGCCTGACAATTCACAGACTTGTACCCCTGGGGCAGATAATACATTATATGTTAATAAAAAATTTTTTTTTCTGTTGTTTGTAAGCCATCTAGTCTATGGAATTTTGTCATAACAGCCTGAACTGACTGAGACACTTGGGTCAAATCTGATCTGAATGACCCATTTGCCCAAGTAGGGGACAACAAAGAACACTGCAGCCTTTTTTTCTTTATTTTCTTTTTTTCTTTTTTTTTTTCTTTTGCTTTGGGATATATTTTCAAGCATAGGGGGAACAGATGTAACAAGTAACTTCTCCATTTTCTGGTCTCAGAAATGTTTAATAAAGTCCAGTTATTTCCCCTGCCTGCCTCATGATGACAAGAAGGTAACTAAGGGGCAACAAATAAATTTGTCCAGTAGTGACCCTGGGAATTCATTCCAGGTATTGTGGATGTTAAGATGACAGGAACTAGGGGAATCTCCCCTTGTCCCACCCCTGTCCCTGACCCCATCCCTAGCAGGGGCCACATCTTCCCACAGGCCCCAACATCTCCAGCTGCTGAGCAGCTGTGTTTCCCAGACAGCTCCCTAAATGGCTGCATCTAAAGCCAGAATGCCTGGCATCTCAACACTCTTCTTTGTTTCTAATGAAGTCAATCTCATGCCTAACCAATAAGGATTGTGGAAATAAATGAAGACTACTTGGCTGAGAACAGACAAGGGTTGTTTATTCACAGCTTGCTATAGCAAGAGAGTCACCCACCATGACTTGCCTTTGGCAGAGATTCAAAGCCAGGCAAGGGAAATGGAAAAGCTTCATAGGGAGAAAAAGGGAAAGCTTCAGGTATGCTCTCATCAGAGATGGTTGGTATGGGGAAGCTGGAAAGGGCTCACTAGAAGCAGGGCATCTCTCGTGATTACTGTGGGGACACATTATTGGCTTACTCTGATTGATCCTGAGTTGGAAGCAGGGATGAAAAAGGGAAGCTGACAGTCGTTGAGCAAGGCCTTACCACTCTGGGAAGATTCCTGCTGATGTTGTGGTTTGGCTTCCCAGACCGGTTGCTGCAGAGGTGGTGAGTCTGGGTTCTAGTATCATATATGATCTGGCCATTGTCTGTATATTCAGACACTCCCAGAATGGGGAGCAATGGTGGGTGGGAGTCTCCAGACCTACGAATATTCAGAGATCTATGACTGTTCAGCAGTAGCCAGCCTCAGCACTCTTCTTATGAGAATAGGCAAAGACTGAAAGATGTATGCCTTTTCCTGAGCTAAACTCTCCCAGTAAAGCCTGTTCTTTAACTCAGTGGTTCTTAACTCGGGAGGTGATTTCATCCACGCGGGGGATGTTTGGCAATGTCTGTAGATATTTTTGGTCATCACAACTGGGGTATGCCACTGGCATCTAAGGGGTGGATGCCAGGGATGGCTAAGTACCCTATAATACACATATGACAGCCCCACACAATAAGCCACTGTCTGACCCAAAATATCAGTAGTGCTGGATCCCAGCATACACTGTGGGGTGCTATGGAATTTACCTTTATTATCCCTATATAAAGATTCACTAAAATGTTCGACAATAATGGGCAATTTCCTTAAAGATATATCTTAAGGATAGATAAAGCTACAAAAGTTTTGTGATTAATTATAATACAGGTTTATTTATAAATCAGAAAAATTGGCAACCACCTAAACAACAATGAGGGATTGTTTTGGTCCATCCAGTCAGTGGAATATTAGGTACCCTTAAAAATATTTCCTTGCATAATATTCAGTGAATTGGAAAGTGACACATAATTTGATGTAAGTAAAAACAATTAGGATAAAAAATGGAATATACCCATACTAATCAGTGATGTGGAATTCACCTTTATTCTCCCTGCATGACAGCACCATGATGGGACCCTCCCTCGATCTCAGCAGTCTTCCTGGGGATGCAATAGACTAGGACATTAAATGAAAATTGTCCTATTCCAGCTTTTCAGAGTTCCCCCAAATTTTAAAGTTTGAGCCATTAAATAAAGGTCTATGCTATGAATAAGTTATTCAGCTCTAGTCTCTTTTTCTGCTTCATGGTTCTTCTCACAAAAGGTTTAAGGTGCCAAGCCAGCCTCCCTGAAGAATCCAAATATATCATGCAAGTGCATTGCTCTAGACTTCAGGGAGGATAAAAAGAATTTCTTTGAGGTCTCCTTCACTTGGTTACCAATGAATCTTTACTGAGCTATTTCCTCCTTAATGGAAAGAGTTTATTTATACTCATATTGATAAAGATTCTCTAGCAATCTTTTTGATAATGGGTGCACATACTTCACCTAGAAGCTACTTTAGGGATTATACATAACAAACATTACTTCTCCCATTGCTGTGTATGTATCATTTGATCCCTTACATTGCTGAATATAAGTCCATATGGTGCAGACTTCACCCATAAATACTTGAGTATTATCTGGGTGTTATTAATGAATCTGTAATTAGTGTCTGGATATGGCCCTCTTGTCATGGAAGGCAAAGACTTGCCTTGGTGATCCCATATAGCTGGAAATTGCCTTATTTCCTGAAGAGGAAATGGTCTTGCAGGAAGTGAAGTTATACCTCCACCTATGAAAAGTACTGGACATTGTTAGAATCAACAGGATTGAGGAAACCATATTGGAAAAGGAGAAAAAAATCAACTAACAGCTTTTTTTTTTTAATTTTTAATTTTTTATTTTTTATAAACATATATTTTTATCCCCAGGGGTACAGGTCTGTGAATCACCAGGTTTACACACTTCACAGCACTCACCAAAGCACATACCCTCCCCAATATCCATAATCCCACCCCCTTCTCCCAAACCCCCTCCCCCCAGCAACCCTCAGTTTGTTTTGTGAGATTAAGAGTCACTTATGGTTTGTCTCCCTCCCAATCCCATCTTGTTTCATTGATTCTTCTCGTACCCACTTAAGCCCCCATGTTGCATCACCACTTCCTCATATCAGGGAGATCATATGATAGTTGTCTTTCTCTGCTTGACTTATTTCGCTAAGCATGATACGCTCTAGTTCCATCCATGTTGTCGCAAATGGCAAGATTTCATTTCTTTTGATGGCTGCATAGTATTCCATTGTGTATATATACCACATCTTCTTGATCCATTCATCTGTTGATGGACATCTAGGTTCTTTCCATAGTTTGGCTATTGTGGACATTGCTGCTATAAACATTCAGATGCACGTGCCCCTTTGGATCACTACGTTTGTATCTTTAGGGTAAATACCCAATAGTGCAATTGCTGGGTCATAGGGCAGTTCTATTTTCAACATTTTGAGGAATCTCCATGCTGTTTTCCAGAGTGGCTACACCAGCTTGCATTCCCACCAACAGTGTAGGAGGGTTCCCCTTTCTCCGCATCCTCGCCAGCATCTGTCATTTCCTGACTTGTTGATTTTAGCCATTCTGACTGGTATGAGGTGATATCGCATTGTGGTTTTGATTTGTATTTCCCTGATGCTGAGTGATATGGAGCACTTTTTCATGTGTCTGTTGGCCATCTGGATGTCTTCTTTGCAGAAATGTCTGTTCATGTCCTCTGCCCATTTCTTGATTGGATTATTTGTTCTTTGGGTGTTGAGTTTGCTAAGTTCTTTATAGATTCTGGACACTAGTCCTTTATCTGATATGTCGTTTGCAAATATCTTCTCCCATTCTGTCAGTTGTCTTTTGATTTTGTTAACTGTTTCCTTTGCTGTGCAAAAGCTTTTGATCTTGATGAAATCCCAATAGTTCATTTTTGCCCTTGCTTCCCTTGCCTTTGGCGTTGTTCCTAGGAAGATGTTGCTGCAGCTGAGGTCGAAGAGGTTGCTGCCTGTGTTCTCCTCAAGGATTTTGATGGATTCCTTTCGCACATTGAGGTCCTTCATCCATTTTGAGTCTATTTTTGTGTGTGGTGTAAGGAAATGGTCCAATTTCATTTTTCTGCATGTGGCTGTCCAATTTTCCCAGCACCATTTATTGAAGAGGCTGTCTTTTTTCCATTGGACATTCTTTCCTGCTTTGTCGAAGATTAGTTGACCATAGAGTTGAGGGTCTATTTCTGGGCTCTCTATTCTGTTCCATTGATCTATGTGTCTGTTTTTGTGCCAGTACCATGCTGTCTTGATGATGACAGCTTTGTAATAGAGCTTGAAGTCCGGAATTGTGATGCCACCAACGTTGGCTTTCTTTTTCAATATCCCTTTGGCTATTAGAGGTCTTTTCTGGTTCCATATAAATTTAGCATTATTTGTTCCATTTCTTTGAAGAAGATGGATGGTACTTTGATAGGAATTGCATTAAATGTGTAGATTGCTTTAGGTAGCATAGACATTTTCACAATATTTATTCTTCCAATCCAGGAGCATGGAACATTTTTCCATTTCTTTGTGTCTTCCTCAATTTCTTTCATGAGTACTTTATAGTTTTCTGAGTATAGATACTGTGTCTCTTTGGTTAGGTTTATTCCTAGGTATCTTATGGTTTGGGGTGCAATTGTAAATGCGATTGACTCCTTAATTTCTCTTTCTTCTGTCTTGCTGTTGGTGTAGAGAAATGCAACTGATTTCTGTGCATTGATTTTATATCCTGACACTTTACTGAATTCCTGTATAAGTTCTAGCAGTTTTGGAGTGGAGTCTTTTGGGTTTTCCACATATAGTATCATATCATCTGTGAAGAGTGATAATTTGACTTCTTCTTTGCCGATTTGGATGCCTTTAATTTCCTTTTGTTGTCTGATTGCTGAGGCTAGGACCTCTAGTACTATATTGAATAGCAGTGGTGATAATGGACATCCCTGCCGTGTTCCTGACCTTAGCGGAAAAGCTTTCAGTTTTTCTCCATTGAGAATGATATTTGCGGTGGGTTTTTCATAGATGGCTTTGATGATATTGAGGTATGTGCCCTCTATCCCTACACTTTGAAGAGTTTTGATCAGGAAAGGATGCTGTACTTTGTCAAATGCTTTTTCAGCATCTATTGAGAGTATCATATGGTTCTTGTTCTTTCTTTTATTGATGTGTTGTATCACATTGACTGATTTGCGGATGTTGAACCAACCTTGCAGCCCTGGAATAAATCCAACTTGGTCGTGGTGAATAATCCTTTTAATGTACTGTTGAATCCTATTGGCTAGTATTTTGTTGAGTATTTTCGCATCTGTGTTCATCAAGGATATTGGTCTATAGCTCTCTTTTTTGGTGGGATCCTTGTCTGGTTTTGGGATCAAGGTGATGCTGGCCTCATAAAATGAGTTTGGAAGTTTTCCTTCCATTTCTATGTTTTGGAACAGTTTCAGGAGAATAGGAATTAGTTCTTCTTTAAATGTTTGGTAGAATTCCCCTGGGAAGCCGTCTGGCCCTGGGCTTTTGTTTGTTTGGAGATTTTTAATGACTGTTTCAATCTCCTTACTGGTTATGGGTCTGTTCAGGCTTTCTATTTCTTCCTGGTTCAGTTGTGGTAGTTTATATGTTTCTAGGAATGCATCCATTTCTTCCAGATTGTCAAATTTATTGGCATAGAGTTGCTCATAGTATGTTCTTATAATAGTTTGTATTTCTTTGGTGTTAGTTGTGATCTCTCCTCTTTCATTCATGATTTTATTTATTTGGGTCCTTTCTCTTTTCTTTTTGATAAGTTGGGCCAGGGGTTTATCAATTTTATTAATTCTTTCAAAGAACCAGCTCCTACTTTCGTTGATTTGTTCTATTGTTTTTTTGGTTTCTATTTCATTGATTTCTGCTCTGATCTTTATGATTTCTCTTCTCCTGCTGGGCTTAGGGTTTCTTTCTTGTTCTTTCTCCAGCTCCTTTAGGTGTAGGGTTAGGTTGTGTACCTGAGACTTTTCTTGTTTCTTGAGAAAGGCTTGTACCGCTATATATTTTCCTCTCAGGACTGCCTTTGTTGTGTCCCACAGTTTTGAACCGTTGTATTTTCATTATCATTTGTTTCCATGATTTTTTTCAATTCTTCTTTAATTTCCCGGTTGACCCATTCATTCTTTAGAAGGATGCTGTTTAGTCTCCATGTATTTGGGTTCTTTCCAAACTTCCTTTTGTGGTTGAGTTCTTAGCTTTAGAGCATTGTGGTCTGAAAATATGCAGGGAATGATCCCAATCTTTTGATACCGGTTGAGTCCTGATTTAGGACCGAGGATGTGATCTATTCTGGAGAATGTTCCATGTGCACTAGAGAAGAATGTGTATTCTGTTGCTTTGGGATGAAATGTTCTGAATATATCTGTGATGTCCATCTGGTCCAGTGTGTTGTTTAAGGCCTTTATTTCCTTGCTGATCTTTTGCTTGGATGATCTGTCCATTTCAGTGAGGGGAGTGTTAAAGTCCCCTACTATTATTGTATTATTGTTGATGTGTTTCTTTGATTTTGTTATTAATTGGTTTATATAGTTGGCTGCTCCCACGTTGGGGGCATAGATATTTAAAATTGTTAAATCTTCTTCTTGGACAGACCCTTTGAGTATGATATAATGTCCTTCCTCATCTCTTATTATAGTCTTTGGCTTAAAATCTAATTGATCTGGTATAAGGATTGCCACTCCTGCTTTCTTCTGATATCCATTAGCATGGTAAATTGTTTTCCACCCCCTCACTTTAAATCTGGAGGTGTATTCGGGCTTAAAATGAGTTTCTTGGAGGCAACATATAGATGGGTTTTTTTTTTTATCCATTCTGATAGCCTGTGTCTTTTGACAGGGGCATTTAGCCCATTAACATTCAGGGTAACTATTGAGAGATATGAATTTAGGGCCATTGTATTGCCTGTAAGGTGACTGTTACTGTATATGGTCTCTGTTCTTTTCTGATCTACCACTTGTACGCTCTCTCTTTGCTTAGAGGACCCCTTTCAAGATTTCCTGTAGAGCTGGTTTGGTGTTTGCAAATTCTTTCAGTTTTTGTTTGTCCTGGAAGCTTTTAATCTCTCCTTCTATTTTCAATGATAGCCTAGCTGGATATAGTATTCTTGGCTGCATGTTTTTCTCGTTTAGTGCTCTGAAAATATCATGCCAGCTCTTTCTGGCCTGCCAGGTCTCTGTGGATAAGTCAGCTGCCAATCTAATATTTTTACCATTGTATGTTACAGACTTCTTTTCCCGGGCTGCTTTCAGGATTTTCTCTTTGTCACTGAGACTTGTAAATTTTACTATTAGGTGACGGGGTGTGGGCCTATTCTTATTGATTTTGAGGGGCGTTCTCTGAACCTCCTGAATTTTGATGCTCGTTCCCTTTGCCATATTGGGGAAATTCTCCCCAATAATTCTCTTCAGTATACCTTCTGCTCCCCTCTCTCTTTCTTCTTCTTCTGGAATCCCAATTATTCTAATGTTGTTTCGTCTTATGGTGTCACTTATCTCTCGAATTCTCCCCTCATGGTCCAGTAGCTGTTTGTCCCTCTTTTGCTCAGCTTCTTTATTCTCTGTCATTTGATCTTCTATATCACTAATTGTCTCTTCTGCCTCATTTATCCTAGCAGTGAGAGCCTCCATTTTTGATTGCACCTCATTAATAGCTTTTTTGATTTCAACTTGGTTAGATTTTAGTTCTTTTATTTCTCCAGAAAGGGCTTTTATATCTCTCGAGAGGGTTTCTCTCATATCTTCCATGCCTTTTTCGAGCCCAGCTAGAACCTTGAGAATTGTCATTCTGAAATCTAGATCTGACATATTACCAATGTCTGTATTGATTAGGTCCCTAGCCTTCGGTACTGCCTCTTGTTCTTTTTTTTGTGTTGAATTTTTCCGTCTTGTCATTTTGTCCTTTCAGAAAGTGGTTGTTTTTCTGTTTCCAGAATTGCTGTTCTTCTTCTCTTCGATCTGCCGATGGATTTTCAGGTGTTTGCAATCTTTAGATAAGCTATCTAGCTGATCTCTGGCTAGCTGAAGTAGTCTCAGCCTGCTACTTCTCCGCCATCTTGACTCCTCCCTCCTCAAGTAATAGCTTTTAAGTAATTGTCATGTGGTAATTTCTTTGTCCCTGTTAAGCTGTGTATTCAGTCTCCATTCCCAAAGCCTTTGAGCCTACACCTAACGCAAAACAAGCTTCTATTTGGCCTCAAGGATTTCCTACTTTGCCTAAACCCTTCAGTGACTGGTAATATCAAGACTCTCTGTCCAGGGTTATTCAGTGTGTTGACCTAAAAGGGATCCCTCTGATTTTTTAAATATTTTTTAAAATTTATTTTAGAGAAGAGAGAGCATGCATGAGTGGGAGTGGTGGGAGGGGCAGAGGGAGAGAGAGAGAAGCAGACTCTGCTGAGCATGGAGCCTGATGTGAGGTAAAACAATTCACAAAGTGGTTAAGGGCTTCTGTTCAAGGACATCATTAAAGGTGTCCTGGTGGTACTGTGAATATCATCCTCAAGGGGGGAAAAAAAGAGATTTCTCTCTAAGGTCAGGAATAGTACAGGGATGTCCACTGTCACCACTGTTGTTCAACATAGTGCTGGTAGTCCTAGCCTCAGCAATTAGACAACAGAAGGAAATAAAGGGCATTCAGATCAGCAATGAAGAAGTCAAACTTTCAATGACATGATACTCTGTATTGAAAACCCAAAAGACTGCATCCAAAAATTACTGGAACTCATACAAGAATTTAGCAGAGTGGCAGGGTATTGAATTAATGTACAGAAGTCAATTGCATTTCTATACCCTAACAAAGAGGGGAAAAAAAGAAATCAAAGAACCAATCCTATTTACAATTGCACCAAAAACCATAAGATACCTGAGAATATACCTAACCAAAGAGATGAAGTATATGTACTCTGAAAGCTATTGAACACTTACACAGAAATTGAGGAAGACAAAGAAATGGAAAAACATCTTATGCTCATGGCTTGGAAGAATAAATGTTAAAATGCCTGTGCTACCCAAAGCAATCTATAGATTCATTGCAATCCCTATCAAAATAATATCAGCATTTTTCACAGAGCTGGAACAAACATTGCTAAAATTTTTATGGAACCAGAAAAGTCCTCAAATACCAACAGGAATGTTGAAAAAGAAAACCAGAGCTGGGGCATCACAATTCCAGACTTCAGGATCTATTATTAGCTGTAATCATTAAGGCAGTATGGTCCTGGCACAAAAAACAGACACATAGATTAATGAAACAGAATAGAGAACCTAGAAATGGACCTACCAACTCTATGGTCAACTACTTTTCAACAAAGCAGGAAAGAATATCCAATGGAAAAAAGACAGTCTCTTCAACAAATGGTGTTGGGAAAATTGGACAGCCACATGTAAAAGAATAAAATTAGATCATTTTCTTATACCATACACAAAAATGAACTCAAAATGGATGAAAGATCTATACATGAGCTAGGAATCAAAATCCTGGAGGAGAACACAAGCAGTAACCTCTTTGATCTTGGCCACAGCAACTTCTTGCTAGATATGTCTTTAAAGACAAGGGAAACAAAAGCAAAAATGAACTATTAGGACTTCATCAAGATAAAATCTTTTGCACATCAAGGAAACAGTCAACAAAACTAAAAGACAGCCTACAGATAGGAGAAGATATTTGTAAATGACATACTTGATAAGGAGTTAGTGCCCAAAATCTATAAAGAACTTATCAAACTCAACACCCAAAGAACAAAAAATCCAATCAAGAAACCAGTAACAGACATGAATAGATATTTTTACAAAGAAGACATACAAATGGCACACAGACACATGAAGAAATGCTCCATATCACTTGGCATTAGGGAAATACAAATCAAAACCACAATGTGATACCATCTCACACCAGTCAGCACGGGTTTGAGGAATAACAAATGGTGAGGATCTGGAGAAAGAGGAACCCTCTTACACTCTTGATGGGAATGCAAGCTGGTACAGCCACTCTGGAAAACAGTATGGAGGTTCCTTAAAAAGTTGAAATAATGTGGAGAAGTGAACATGAAGAGCTGCAATATTAGAGCTCGGGCCAGATTCACCCTGGACCACCTCACACTGCTGAGTGTGTAGAGGCAGAGGGCATGAGGTTCACCCACCATCCAGCTCTGAAGATCCACTGCCGCTCAGGCAGAAATTCACACAGGTTCCTGTGGCAGTGAACAGAGCAGGAGCTCAACTGAGGAGTCACTTTGGACACAATTGGGGATGAGTGCTTCCGTTGTGTCCAGAAAGTTCCGCCCAGCCTCTCTGAGCATAACTCTGGTAAAATTTCCAGAAATCAGCTTCTAGTAGTGGGTGCGATGTTCTATAGCCTTAGGGGGATGTGTCTGAGTTATAGAATCAGGGGAAAAGCAGGAAAAACCAGCATTAGTCTTTTGGACAGGAAATGCTTCACAAAGACTTCTGGGAATTTTCTGCAGGAGGAGGAACCCTGGGAGGAAGGAAAGCGAGACAGGGCATCCCCCAGTTTGATTAGAACATTGGTAAGAGCAATGCTACTTTGTACTTTCAGGTGGTAAATAGGACTACAGGTTATAAAATTAACTAAAATTGACTAAATTAGCTAAGAGAACATACTTCAACTGAAAATGTCCAAGTAAATATAATAAAAAGCATATAAAAGTGATATAATAAAGTTAATAACATAATGAGAGAAAAGATTAAAACCAGAAGAGAAATAGAAAGTATGAAAGACAGAAGAGGTTGAGGCTCTTTGTAAGCAATTAAAAAAAGCTGAAATACAGATCTTAGGGCTTATCTCCTGTGCCCCCACTGTCCTGGGAGCACATGTGTTTCCTTTGAGCATGTTAGTTACCAAAGTTTCACATACTTTCTGCTTGGACAGGTTGCCCAAGTTCATTGTAAGAACTGCCAGGGCCAGGAAGGTGGGCATATTGTAAACCTTCAGATAGAAACTGTCACCTCCAGACATGGTTCTAGCCACTGTTTCTTTTTGGCCCCAGAAGATATACAAAACCAATGCCCAATTCCTTCTCAAGTGGTGTGTTTGGGTAGATGTATATTCTGTGCTTGCTATTTTAATTTTTAAAATTCTGTTATTTTACCAAAAGAATTTCCAATTAACTGAAATGTCTAAATCTGGGCTTTTATTTTCCCATGCCCAGTGAAATCCTTGTTGGTTAGTCACAAAACTGACACTCAGAATAGCACCAAAGTTCTTTTACCAACAGCTACTTAAATGTAGACATAATATAGAAAAAGAAAGATGTGTGTCTGAAGGAATAGCCTTAAAAATAAATACTTACAAAGCAGTTGCTAATGTTACTCTTGAGTGTTTCCCCTCACTGCCCATCTTTTTAATGTGAATTAAACTCACTAACCTTGGATTTGTGGATTTGGTCACTTTTTTCTCTCTCTCTCTCTCTTTTTTTTTTTTTTTTTTTTATTAGAGAGAAAGAGAGAACAGGGGAAGGCAGAAGAGAATCCCATGCAGACTCCCTGCCCTGCTGAGCACAGAACCTGATGTGGGGCTCAATCTCATGACCCAGAGTTCATGACCTGAGCCAAACCAAGAGTTGGATGCTTAACTGAATGAGAAACCCTCATGCCCCTGTTGTTATTTTCTACCTATGTTATCCAAGTTGGCTGCTCTTAAAATTATAAATACACATAGATCTACTCAAGGATCAGTGCTCTCACTGAGCAGGCTTTAAATAACCAGTACTTAAATCTTGGGGTTGAAGTTGAAAATGTTTTTTTCCTCATAGATTTGATGATGTTCTTTCATATTTTTTTAGCATCTAGTTTGGGTGATAAGAAATGAAATGTCAGTGTGCATCTCACTGTCTGATTCTCAATGTTTAATCCACATCTCTTTTCTCTCTGTCTCCATTTTCCACATTTTTAAAAAAGATTTTATTATTTATTTGACAGAGAGCAGAAACAGGCAGAGCAGTAGGCAGAGGGAGAGGAAAAGGAGTCTCCCCACTGGTAACTAATTCAGGGCTCAATCCCAGGACCCTGGGACCATAACCTAAACCTAAAGAAGGTGCTTAACTGACTGAGCCACACAGATGCCCCTTTTTTCCAGATTTTTTTCTCCTGAAATTTCATGCTAATGATCCAACGTATGGGACTTTCATTTTTTTACTGCAGTAGGCCCATGGTGAGCTTTCCATATGAAAAGTAGTTATATTTATCTGTGGGAAGCTCTGTTCTACTATTATTTTTTTCACACTGGAGTTTCCATTTACTGGGTTGATTGGCTTCCTACATAGATTCCCATGAATCTCGTATTTTCTTTAAAAAAATGTGAGTCTGGGGTGCCTGGGTGGCTCAGTGGGTTAAAGCCTCTACTCAGGTCATGATCCCAGGGTCCTGGGATAGAGCCTCACATCAGGCTCTCTGCTCAGCAGGGAGCCTGCTTCCCCCTCACTCTCTACCTGCCTCCTTACCTACTTGTGATCTCTCCGTCAAATAAATAAAATCTTAAAAAAAAAAATATGTGAGTCTATGTCTCATTGCTCTACTTTATAGAATATTTTCTTGGCTTTATCTTCTAATCCTTTATTAATTTTTTTGGTTGGAGATAATGGTTTTCAGGGCCAAAGGCTTTTTATTAAAAGAAAAAATTGTGCTATTTGTTTTTCCTATTATCCAGTTCTTCTTGTCAGAATAAAATATTTTCATAAGATCTCCAAAGAGACTCATTAGGCGCTCTTCTGTTCCATGAGCCATCTCTATTTTCTTCAGGCCCATTTATTTCTTGCTTATTTATTTTGGTCTCTTATTTTGGAGACTAACCTCAGTAGTGCTGAAGTAGTGGTCTTAAGATGGCCATAAGTATTTGAGAATGCACAGGCATAAAGCCATAGCAACTGGTGAGATTTGTTTTTAGATGACCAGCAGAGAGGTTGGTTGTTATAGTAGGAGGCTGCTAAATGCCAGAATGTAGAGGTCTTTGCTTCTGGGGCACTGACTTTCTTTAGAGACATATCCTCCTGTCTGGGGCTTGGGAAATAGAGCAGCTATGAAGTGTTGGGTTGGAGAAGACATGGAGCTATTAAGAGTTCTCAATAAAGATTTTTGAATTAGTGCCCATGATTTTAGTTCCATGTCCAACTCTTACCCTGGAGTTTCCAAGCCTTGAACTTCTTTGAGACTAACACCATGACTATCTATAGGTGCTAGCTTCTGGTTTTCTCCTGCTGCTCCTTCTGATGTCATTCCTCTGTTTACTTTCTATCTTCCCAAAATTTGTTGAAATCTCTTGTCCACTGTTGGCCTCCCTCCCCTATTCTTCATCCATCTGCTTTACCTGAATCGCATATTGTCTTTAAAAAAAGTGAACTTGGTGAGCTGGGTGCCTGGGAAAACCTGGTCTATCTCTGAATCTGGGTCAAGTTAGAGCACATGATTCTCCACATCAGTGTGTTGTACACACTGTAGTAAAAGAGGAGGACTGGAACTAGGATGATATGAGTGAGGGACTCATCCATTGCCCTGGGTATAAAATTTAAGGGTACATGCATCAAAAAACTCAGTTGACTGAAAATTACTAGAAGTATCAAACTTTTAAATAAAGACAGGATTGGTAACAGTGTCATTTTAAGCCATATTGAAGTCTGAAGCAGTAGGAAAAATCAATAATCTGATCCTTTCTTTGTTTAAAATTTTAATATTTTGTTCATCATAGTTTTTTGCATAGTTTTTTTATATAAAAAGTATTACACTGGGGGCTTGGGTGGCCCAGACAGTTAAGTGTTCAACTCAATTTCAGCTCAGGTCATGATCTTGGGGTTGTGAGATCGAGCCCCACATAGGGCTCTGCACTGGGTGTGGAGTCTGTGTGTAAGATTTTCTCAATCCTTCTTTCTCTGCCCCTCTCCCACCTCAAAAAAATATTACAATAACATATGATGTATTTTGATTGGTGAGAATTTTTGGAGATCCCTTAAATTTTGTGCAGGCCAGTGAGATTGAAAGAGCTGGCAAAGTATAAGAAGTATTTTATGACCAGTTAAGAAATTGTTGCTCTGACATTTCCTAAAATGTTTCCCTCATCCATAAGGTTGAAGATATATACTATATATAGATATACTATACAAAGGCATAAATGTACCTGCTTGCCTCATTGCCCACTTGGTTAATCTATTTCTGGTTGGGACTGAGGTTGGGAAAAGTCAGAAACCCAGAAGTACAGTATCTGGTCATAATAGGAACTAAAATGCTAAGTGAATGAATATATACTTATATTGTTGATACCATAACCAAAAGTGCATAAATAAGATTCACTTCTAAATTAGGCAGAAAAATGAAAAATTATGAAACAGTTAAAATCTATAGTTCAAAAACTGCTTTTAAGCACACTGGTTCAGTTACAGCCAGTTCTATAGGAAGGAAGAATTGGACATTCATATCAGAACCCTTTGGATATCTTTTTTTTTTCTTAGTTATATGTATTTCATGTATAGCAAGCTATATAAAATTTTCATTAAGTTTTTTAAATGCTCAAAAGAAGTGGCAAAGCTGACATACAAATGACCACCACTGAAACAGAATCGAGGAAACAGAAAAGTGGTTTGGTGTTTCAAACTTATCCTTTCATTTACAAATATAAAATATCAAGCAAAAAGAAATGTTATTCAAAATATTAAAAATAGGAGCTAGCAGCATTGAACATTCAATAAAGATAATGAGTACCAGAATAAACACTGCTGAAAATGCAAATTAGAATATCAAGAAAAATTCAAGAGTTTAAGAGAGAGAGAAATATAGAATTTAAATGACAAATGCAGAAGATAAAGAAGATACATTAAGCTCTGTAATCATGTTGAAAAATTACCTCCTACCAAATGCCATCTGCTAAAATTCAGTGTCTTTCAGAGAAACACTTCAGAAGATAGAAGGACATGGAAAATCCCTTTGCTTACTGGAGGGCATCTTTCAGAAATAACCAGATATGTAACCAAATATGTAACAAAAAAATTATGCTGAAGCTATTTGATGCAATAAGATAAAGAAATAGTAAATTCTAAAAAGGATGTCAAATATTGTTTCCCTAGAAAATATGAGGAAACAACTAATAAACTATATTAGCCAAGAACAACTAAAACATTAAGTAGGAATCAATCTTACAGTGCCATGTTGGGATAAAAATATACAAATTCTAATACATTTTTAATACCAAAAATAATTTTAAATATAATGGCAGACACAAAAAATATCCATCTTCCATCTCTTTCAGTGCTCTGTTCAGATAAGCTAGATCGATGAATAAGAGGGAAGGGAGGCCATCAGCAAACAAGAGGTTTCAACAGTTTCTGAAAGGAAATTCCTAAGTTATAAAGTAGGAAAAAATCCAGGGAACCTTGGGTTTGGTGATGAGTTTTTACATAACACCAAAAGCACAATCCATGAAAGAAAATATTTGCAAAGTTGGACTTAATTAAAATTAAGAACTTCTGCCCTGACAAAAGCAATGTTAAGAAAAACACTTGCAAAACATATCCAGTAAAGGACTTGTACCCAAAATATACAAAGAACTCCTAAAACTCAACATTTAAAAAATGGGCAAAATATCTGAACACACATGTCATCAGAGAAGATATACAGATGGCAAATAAACATAGGAAAAGATGCTCAACATTAGATGCAATTAGGGAATTGCAAATTAAAACAATAATTAGCTACACCTACATACCTATTTGGATGGCTAAATATATGAAAAATACATATTCTTATTCCAGCATAGCACTGTTATGGTTGATTCCTACTTGATTTAAAACATTGACAGCATCAAATGCTGGTGAGAATCTGGGGCAACAGGAACTCATTTATTGAGGTGGGAGTTGCTTTGGAAGACAGTCTGGCATTGTCTGGAAGACAATGATCTGATATACCTCTCTAGTAGAGATGTTCTGTGTACTGCACAGCCATAGAATGTGGAAAATGTTATATATAGCATCCTCTACTCTTGAATAGTTTCTGAAGACCCATAGGTTATATATCACAATCATATAAATAATTTTTTTTCCAAGAGCAAGTGTTCAATATAACCGTGCGTCCATAATTTTATTTGTGGTTAAAGGTGTTCAACTTTTTCAATACTAGTTTTATGGTGCAATATCTTCTGAAGTCAAAGAAGCTGATCTATTTGTTACTTTTCTAAAATCAAAGAATAGTTATTGTGCATTTGTAATTTTATTTAATGCCTAAGAGTAGAGGGACCTCAGCCATCCTATTTGATAATGCCTCAATCAGTTGAGTTCATACTGACATCTGGAGGTCGAGTTTGGTACTACATTTTACTTTTCTTCAGCTCTCAGTGCCTTCAACCCCTTTTAAAATAGAAGTAAAATATCTGAAATATTAAAGATATCAAAAAACAGGAAGAAAAATTTTGTTTCATTTTTTGTATCTTCTACAAGGTCTCTTTTGCTTGGAAAATTTGGGTACAACTCTGGGAAAAGAATAACAGTAACTGTGATTAACTGTTCTTGAGTACTAGCTAGCTGTCAGGCAACACTAGGTGCTTTGCTCGGAGCAATTCATTTTATCTTCAGACCACCCTATGAAATGAGAAATATTATTATCCTTATTTTACAGTTGAGATGTAGGCTCAAAGTGGCTGGTAATTCCTCAAGGTCATTCAAGTAGTTATGGCAGAACAGAAGTTGAACTCAAATCTGTGTGAGTTCAGAATCCAGCTGGGACTGTTGCAGAAGTTCTGCAGAAATGAATGTGTTGTGGGGTCAAAAGAAATTTCTGTGAAGAATAAAGCACCCTGGGTCATTCCCACAAGGAGCCAAGTTATATAACTTCCTAAGTCATAAGCATTCAAAACATGCCATAAAATATATTTCTTAGGAAGAGCATTGGTAGAAAGGGGCAGGAGTGTCTCAGAAACAGTATCATTTGCCAACTAAGTCTGAGGTGTAACCGTGAACTATTTTCTTGGGTCAAATGAATTGGTCCCTACCTGCCCTAATGGGAACCTGAGACACCATTTATTTGAGGCCCATATTTGTGAAGGGCCTCAAATGTGGATCTCCAAATGGGATATACAGAACACACTGCAAGATGATGAATTTCATCATACAATTTCATGCTTCTGTTTGATTAAATGATAGTCTGGCCCCATCTTTTGCAAATGTAATTTTCTTCTAAAATAAGTATGTTGTACTGTATTTCTGCATTTAAAGTATTAAGTGTAGACATGTTATAAGTCAGGTATTATAACTCTTTGGCATTTAAAAAAGCTGTTAATAAACTAAGAGCATCCAAAGATGGAAGGGCGCCACATCACTATTGCAATTCTTAATGTCCCAGCTGTGCAGCTCTATAATTCCACAACTGCACTTGGAACAGTTAGCCAGGAAAGTGCTAATCTTTGCTTTAAGGCCCCCTCTTCCCACACGCAGACTTTCCTTCTAGCAGTTTCCCTAAAGTATTGGCAAGACTTCACTGATAAGTCAAAAGCTAAAGGCATGGTTGAAGAAATGTCTAAGAAATTAGAAAATACTTTGCTTTTGAAAGATGGCTGATTAACTAATGAACTTTATTCAGAGCATTTTTGCCTGTGGGGTTCTTGTACTTGACTAAATGGACGTAGCTGAGTTTAATGTCTCTCAATGATTTAAAATTCCCAATAATGAGGGTTTTTTTTTTTTAAAGAAAAGTTTTTTTGTAGTAACAATTAATGGACATCTCAAAAAAAACAAAGTTAATGAATTTTTCTATCAAAATTCATGATAGGACTGGCAAATGTCAGTAGTCACAATGTTTTCTCTCCTCCTGTTCTTAGCCATATGCCCAGAGATCATAAATGAGGGGATTGCTTCTTACACTTCATCCCTCCATGTTTCCCTCTGTTACAAACTCATCAACTCAATATGTTGACGATAGCAGTCTGGCAAGAGCCAGTTCTGTCTACCAGCTTGGGAGAGAAAAGAAGATCTGTTAGGATTAAGACTATCTGTTTCTCATTATTGCACTGTGTATGGTTTCTGTGAATCAATTAAAGACACTCATTTCAAAACCCTTTATGCCTCCTATTCTGGGAAAATGCATTCTGCTATTACTATTACTTACGTGAGAATCAAATATAATAATTCAGGTAGCTGGAATAGAAGATATTCAAGCTAGAACTTCAGTCACCCTTAGCATCCTTCATACATACCACACAACCTCTGAGATAGATATATGTGTGTGTGTGTGTGTGTGTGTGTGTGTATGTGATAGAGATAGATATATCTACCAGCCACACACACACACACACACACACACACACACACATATATATATATACCTTGATATACCTATCAATCTAGATAGATATTTATATCTACCAGCCACACACACACACACACACACACACATATATATATATATATAATAAAAGCACTAAAATCATTCCAAGATCTCTGTCCACAATGTCACAGGGTTGTAATTGTCTTTCTGTCTCCAGTACACAACCCTTCAAAGGTTCCTTCCATGCTAGTTAGAGTGATCTGGTTAAGGGTGATAATGCTTATGTTAAACAGACTTGAGTTTAAACCATAATCCTGTCATTTAATAGTTGTGTAACCTTGTGTAAGCTATTTACCCTCAATTACCACATCAGTAAAATGAGGATAATAATTATATTTAGTTCATAAAGTGTATGAGTACACTCCCATATATGACTAATGGAGGTTTCTATAGAAGTTCATAGAAATGTTAAGGGTTTATGGACATAAATTGACCTTTTAAAAGGTAATTTTCTTATGGAAATTATGATGATTAATTGCATGTATCAACTTGACTGGAACACAGGGTACCCAGTTATCTAGTTAAATATTCTAGGTATGTCTAAGAAGATGTTTCTGCATGAGATTAACATTTGAATCAATAGACTGACAAAAGCAGATTGCTCTCCCCAGCATAGATGAATCTTATCCAATCTATTAGAGGTCTGAATAGAACAAAAGGTAGGTTAAGGAAGAATTTGATCTGACTGTTGTTTTTGTTTTTGTCTTAAGTAAGCTGCACACCCAGCATGGAGCCCAACGCCGGGCTTGAATTCACAACCCTGAGATCAACACCTGAGCTAAGATCAAGAGTTGGACGCTTAACCAACTAAGCCATCTAGACACCCTTAACTGTTTTTAAATTAGGATATTGGCCCTCCAGATACTCGGACTTTTGGACTCAGACTGCAACTGGTTCTCTTCAGTCTCCAGACAGCAGACCATGAGACTTCTCAGCCTCCATAATCAAGTAAGCCAATTCCTTACAATAAATCTCTATATATGCGGCTTCTATAAATATATACCCTCCCCCATCTATATACAATATATTCTGTTTTTTCTAGAGAATCCTGACATACAAAATCCAAGCTAGATACTACACTAATTTGTTTAAACGTTTTGAAATGTTCTTAAGTTACTGAGCAATTCCAAATCAATGAATGTGTTAAATATATATATAATATATACTTAATGTGTCTAAGTATTATAATTTATTAGATCTTATCCAAAGAAAACGTGTGCAACACTAGTTGCACAGAAAAGCATGTACAACATTAGTTTTTGGATGTTTATTGAAAGAGGCAAAGAAGTTATGACACCAATTGAAAGGGTCTGCTTTTGTATTCTAATTAAGGAATCTCTGCCAGAGTATGAGGGTGATACTCACTAAAAAGTTCTAAACTTTTTTGTTTGCAAATTTATTCAATTTGCTAGTAAAGATTTTTCAAAGTCACCTCTTTGGAATTTATAACTTCGATGTCATAAATCATTTTATAAGAACTTGAAAGTGGTCTTTGGTATTAGAGTACAAAAAGAACAAAACAAAATATTTAGAATACATAGAAGGGCAAATCCTTCAAAATTGAACACTATGTGCTGAGATAACCTGATTGAGATTTCCAGTACTGTTCAACAGCTCTGGTGTACTAGATGTCTTAGAAATCTACCTCTATGTATACATCTATTTTTTTTATTACTAAGCTTTATTTTCTAAATATGTTGTTTGATTTACAAGAAGAATTGTTCATTTAAATGCCTGTCCTTAGATATTCTCCCAGAAATGTTATTATATTCACTTGTCAACAACAGGATTAAACATTGCATTTCTGTCTGTGATTTTGGAGAGTTCCTATCAGGATGCCTTGCTCCGTGAGGCAGTGAAACTGCTGGTTTGCATTTTCATTCCCTTGTAGTCTTTGCTTGCCTGTGAATATTACTGAAATTAAGTAAGCCTCTTGAAGATATTTCAGTATACATTTTTTTTAGTACGCTATTTAAAACTTTCTAAATACTGTGCCATTTTAATATGTTCTGGATAGCAAATATCTATCCTGTTAGCTTTCATACTTGTTTATTGTTGAGATTTTTTTGCAGTACTTCAAGCTCTATTTTAATGGACTTTATTGTCGTGTCAATTTCAGTGAATTAATATCTTTACATTTAAATTGCTGGTGAGGGGCACCTGGGTGGCTCAGTGGGTTAAGCCTTTGCCTTCAGCTCGGGTCATGATCCCAGGGTCCTGGGATCTTGCCCCGCATCAGGCTCTCGGCTCAGCAGGGAGCCTGCTTCCTCCTCTCTCTCTGCCTGCCTCTCTGCCTCCTTGTGATTTCTGTCTGTCAAATAAATAAATAAATCTTTAAAAAAAATAAGTATAAAAATAAATTGCTGGTGAATGGGTCTGAATGATGATGTAAGGCTATGTTTATTTTAAATACAGGTGAAATAGGTCATCTGATTTATGACTTCTCCAGTGAGTCAATAAAAATGAATGTGTTAAATATATATATATATATATGTATTCATAATGGAATTTTAAGTTCCATATAACTGTGATTAATCAGAAAAATTTCAAGAATTTTACAGGAAGTGAGAAATTTTCTATAACTGTTTAATTCAGTTAAATTAATATTCTACCACCAGTAACACATATGAACTACTTACTATGAACTATAATTTATATAGGTATATATTCAAGATGGTTTGCACAAAAATATCATGCAATAAAATATAGCATTTATCTATTTAATAAGGAATTGAATATCCATTGTATAGATATATCACATGGAGTTCATTCATTCATTAGCTAATGGGTCTTTGGGTTGTGTCCATTATATATGAACATTCATATATAATTTTTTTTGTGAAGAAATGTTTTTATTTCTTTTCAGTTATACCTAGGGATAGAACTTCTGGGTCGTATGGTAACTCTTTTTAGCATTTTGAGAAATTGCCAAACTGTTTTCATAGTAGCTGTTTCACTTTACTATCCCACCAGCAGGATAAGAGGTTCCAATTTCTCCATATCTTTGCCAACACTTACCATATTATTATTACTATAGCCATTCGGGTGTGTGTAATGTGGTATCTTATTGTGGTTTTGATTTGCATTTCCCTAATGACTAATGATGGTTGAGCATCTTTCTATATACTTATTAGTCATTTACATATCTTCTTTGGAGAAATATCAATTCAACTCCTTTTCTCACTTTTAAAATAGGTTGTCTTTATATTGTTGTAAGAATTTTTTACATATTCTGGAGACTAGACCATTATCAAATATGTTATTTACTAATACTTTTTCCCACTGTGTGAATTGTCTTTTCACTTTCTTTATAGTATATATTTTTTTAATTTTATTTGTTTATTTGACAGAGAGAGAGGATCACAAGTAGACAGAGAAGCAGGCAGAGAGAGGGGGGGAAGCAGGCTCCCTGCTGAGCAGAGAGCCTGATGCGGGGCTCCATCCCAGGACCCTGAGACCATGACCTGAGCCGAAGGCAGAGGCTTAACCCACTGAGCCACGCAGGCGCCCCTATAGTATATTTTGATTAAAAAAATATTTCAATTCTTGATAAAGTTCAATTTACTTATCTTTCTTTGGTTGCTTGTGCTTTAGACAGGGCACCTAAAGCACAAGCAACCGAAGAAAACTAGAAGAAACTACTGTCTGCTAAAAGGTCACAAAGATTCACTCAAATCTTTTCTCCTAGGAGTTTTAGAATTTTAGCTTTTACATTTAGATCTTTGATCCAGTTTGAGTTAATTTTTGTATGGGATGTTAGCTTATGTAGGGGTCCACATTCATTATTTTGCATATAGATATCCAGTTGGCCCAACACTCTTTGTTGAAAAGATTATCCTTTTTCCATTGAATGGTCTTAGCACTCTTATCAAACATCGACTGGCCACCATAGGATATATATACAACACAAAGAGGGAAACCTAATGTAAATCATGGACTTTAGTTAATAATAAATATCAATATTGGTTCATCAGTTGTAACAACTGTACCACACTAGGTCAAGATGTTAATAACAGGGGAAACTGTGAAGTAAAATAATGGAGTATCTGGAAACTCCCTGTACTCTGCCCAGTTCTTCTGTAAACCTAAAACTGCTCTTAAAAAATTAAGTTTATTATTTAAAAACCAATTGACCATAGATGTCTGAATTTATTTCTCTACTATTGCTCTCTATATCTATCCTTATATGAGTACCATGTTGCTTTTATTGCTGTAATGTTGTAATTTTTTAATTCAGGAAGTATAAGTCCTTGAACTGTCCCTTTTCAAAATTGTTTTGCTATTCTGAATGTCCTGAATTTCCATATGAATTTTAGGATTAGCTTGCTAATTTCTACAGAAAGAAAAAAGCAACTGGAATTTTCATAGGAAATTATGACTTATTGCAACATGAATTGTAATTGTCTATTTCTATATTTAAATCTTCCTTACTCCAATGTTTGCTCCTTATAAACAGGAAACAAGTTTTAGTTATAGTTAATTCGTCAGCACACTTCACTTAAGACTTTCACATGGTTAAAAAAAGTCTCAAGAAATACTGATTGCTAGGTTAGTTGAGTGACAAGTTGGGGGAAAAAAAAAACAACTGGTTCAAAGTTTCCATCATCCCAGCTATTTTATATTAGATCAAACTGAATCATATTGGCCAACTAGCTTATCCAGGTTGACACAGATAGATTGTGGTAGAACACACATCAGTGTTCTGCTTCTTGTCCTTTTTATGTAGAATACTGATTCTTCTATATAAGTGTGAGACATAGGCATGTATGCAAAGTGGGGTGCTGTACCTATGTTCTTTGGGCTAACTTTTTAAAAATATGTTAATAGTAAGAATAATGCTTAATATGATGATGTTAGTTTGAAGCAGTGATGAGCCACAAAATATATAGCCTGGAGATTTGCTTTTTTCCTATAAAGAATTTATAAACACAAAAAGGCTTTATAAATATAATCCTTCTTACAAAATACTTTTTTTGATTTGTTACTGTTGAATTTTAGGTATATACATAAATAATCTCTGGGGGTCTTTATACAGTTTATTTATACGTCTCCTTATACAGTATATTTATTCTAAGGTGAAAGCAGACTTATCTATTGGGAAAGACACTGAGTGCATTTTGCATGAGAGTTACCTTTTATACTGGTATTTTCATTACGCATGGATTTTGGATACTTGGGTGAGCTAGTGGTGACATGCTGTAGAAAGATTTCCTCTCTTCCATTTTCCCACATTTAGTGTACTCTATGGCTTCAACAAAGGAGGAAGTTGGGCAGAAAGGAATTATTTTAGATTCTTTCACGGATTGTCAGATGATTGGAGTTTGAAAAATAGTTTCGACTTCTACCCTAACTCCTATAGATAAATGCTGTATTTCTAGTTATACTTTTATTTCAAATCTTGTTAGTTCTGTGTGGCTGTGACTATTAATAGAATTCCAAGATTCAGTTGACTTACCTAAAACATAGTCACCAAACTCCATGGTACTTAAGGAGATAAATGCAAAATACAGTCCTTTCTTATAGGTCCAGCCCTCTGTATGTGTGAAAACTAATGATGGTAGCAGGATGAAAATGACAAGTCCAGTTATCAAGAAAAAGATGAGGATGTAAATTTTAATTTTTCTCTCTAAAAAGAAAGGAGAAAAATAAGAAAGGAAAGAAGGAAGGAAGGAAGGGAGGGACCAGGGGTGGAGAGGGAGTGAGGGAGGAAAGAAAGAGAGGAAGGAAGGAAAGAGCCCAATATTAGAGAGCTATTGACAATGAAACCACCATGTGCACCTTATAGATCTTTTCCTGACCAAGGGCGTGCTTGGTGTATCCTAATGCACTCTGATTCACAGACTTCCTTTGTATCTAAGAGTATTTCCTAGCTCAGTCAACTAAATCATCTTCCTCCTTGTAAATCTCTGTTACTAATCTTTTAATTCAGTTTTCTCACTCCATGCATTTTGTTGCACTTCACATTGTTTTCATGTAGAACAATTCCTTACTTCCTGCCCTCCCTAGGTCTCAGACTATAAGGTTCTTTTGCCTTGTGACTTGCTCACTTGCATCTCCAGCTCTGGGACCCACTGGTATGCAAAAAGGTAGTATGAACTATCACTATTTGGACATTAACATTTTGGGACAAATAAACTGATCATATTTCATTAACAGACATCCCCCTACCTCAAATTACAAGAGAAAATAAATGAATTTTCCCACCTAAAATTGGTATTCCATTTACAGTTCTTTTTCAGATTAATTAATTAGATGCTTTTTATGATTAATTCAAATTTATTCAGTAAGCATTTGTTGTTTTGTTAGTATCATGATAGACTAAAGATACAAAGTAAAACAAAGACAGTTTGTCCACAGAGATGACATTTTTGTAGGAGGAAAGGAGAAGAGACAGATAGGTAAACTAACATTAGAAATAACATGTTTTGGTACTGGCATAAAAACAGACACATAGACCAGTGGAACAGAGTAGAGAGCCCAGATATGGACCCTCAACTCTATGGTCAATTAATCTTCGACAAAACAGGAAAAAATATACAGTGGAAAAAAGACAGTCTCTTCAATAAATGTTGCTGGGAAAATTGGACAACTATATGTAGAAGAATGAAACTCGACCATTCTTCTTACACCGTACACAAAGATAAACTCGAAATGGATAAAAGACCTCAACGTGAGACAGGAATCCATCAGAATCCTAGGGGAGAACATAGGCAGTAATCTCTTCGATATCAGCCACAGCAACTTCTTTCAAGATATGTCTCCAAAGGCAAAGGAAACAAAAGCGAAAATAAACTTTTGGGACTTCATCAAAATCAAAAGCTTCTGCACAGCAAAGGAAATAGTCAAAAAAAACAAAGAGGCAACCCACGGAATGGGAGAAGATATTTGCAAATGACAGTACAGACAAAAGGTTGATATCCAGGATCTATAAAAAACTCCTCAAACTCAACACACAGGAAACAGGCAAACATATCAAAAAATGGGAAGAAGATATGAACAGACACTTCTCCAATCAAGACATACAAATGGCTATCAGACATATGAAAAAATGTTCATCATCATTAGCCCTCAGGGAGATTCAAATTAAAACCACATTGAGATACCACCTTACACCAGTTAGAATGGCCAAAATTAACAAAACAGGAAACAACATGTGTTGGAGAGGATGTGGAGAAAGGGGAACCCTCTTCCACTGTTGGTGGGAATGCAAGTTGGTGCAGCCTCTTTGGAGAACAGTGTGGAGATTCCTCAAGAAATTAAAAATAGAACTTCCCTATGCACTACTATGACCCTGCTATTGCACTCCTGGGTATTTACCTCAAAGATACAGATGTTGTGAAAAGAAGGGCCATCTGTACCCCAATGTTTATAGCAGCAATGGCCACGGTCGCCAAACTATGGAAAGAACCAAGATGTCCTTCAACGGATGAATGGATAAGGAAGATGTGGTCCATATACACTATGGAGTATTATGCCTCCATCAGAAAGGATGAATACCCAACTTTTGTAGCAACATGGATGGGACTGGAAGAGATTATGCTGAGTGAAATAACTCAAGCAGAGAGAGTCAATTATCAGATGGTTTCACTTATTTGTGGAGCATAACAAATATCATGGAGGTCAAGGGTTGTTAGGAGAAGGGAGTTGGGGTAAATTGGAAGGGGAGGTGAATCATGAGAGACTATGGACTCTGAAAAACAATCTGAGGGGTTTGAAGTGGCGGGGGTGTGGGAGGTTGGGGTACCAGGTGTTGGGTATTCTAGAGGGCACGGATTGCATGGAGCACTGGGTGTGGTGAAAAAATAATGAATACTGTTTTTTCTGAAAATAAATAAATCGAAAAAATTTAAAAAAAAAGAAATAACATGTTTTAAACTTTCACTTATAGAGCACCTTGTATAGGACAAATACTGCTAAGATACTTTTTATTTATTACTGTAAAGGGACATCTTGTCAATATTGTCTTAAATTTTAGTGTTTATATAATATGCTTATTGCAATGATGACATTGCGTTGTAAGATCTGCAGTACTTTCTAAATGTGTTGGAATATGGAACTGATGTAATAAAATTCTTCATTTTTTTTCTCTGAAATTTAAAAACAGAGATTCATTATTTAGCTTTGGAGGTATTCAAGCCTATATAAACCACCCATGGAAAATTAGGTCAGAATTAGAGGAAAGTGGAAGAATTAGATAGCTAACTTTTAGTATGTATTTTGGGACTGTTAAGGAGCTCTGGGAACAAGAGGAGATTAATATTCAAAGTTTCACTTTCTAAGGTAACTATTGTTAATAGCTTCTTTTACTTAACTTTGTATGATAATGGAAAACTCAGAGTATGATTTCACTGATAAAATTGTATTTGGGTCATGCTATTATCTACTACTTGAGTGATTCTGTCTGATGAGTTTCTTTAGACATATCTATAAGCATGTAAATAAGGTACAACCTTGGCCTTGCATAGGCTCTGGAAGGCAACATCCAAGAGATCTTGAGTTTCTGAAACAACCAAATCTTTGATAGCAGACAGTATTATAAATGTTGATAACATGCCTCTGGATGGGGTGGGGCAGTGGGGATGGGTAAATCTTTGCAGATGCAATCTGATCTCCTTCTTTTAAGAGGAAAAAAGCTTCTCTGGCTGAACTATTTCACAAAGGATTTTTGGTCCCCAAGGAATGCTCAAAGCTCTTGCTTCTCTATTCACCTCCAAGAAAGAATTATTGGTAAGAATGGGTCAAGTCCAGGAGCATTCACTGATCACTATTGTAGAGTAGGTGACCAAATAATCTAGGACATTCTCAAGACTCCACTTCCTTGGGATTGGGCAAGTCATAACTAAGCTAACTAGCACTTTAGTCAGTGCTGTTCTGTCCTGAGAAGACCTGGGGCAGCTGGCTTAGAGCAGGCCTGTTTAGACTCAAGCTGACCTTTTATTGATCACTCTGAAGCCAGTGGGTATGAGTCCAGAGAAGAAGGGAAAGGAGCATGCTGCCTCAGTTTTAACTGGATTAGTTTGGTTTATGGGGTCATTGTTAAGGTGCAGCCTGAGTTACAGGAACACCTGATGCAGAACCTACTGGCAATAAGAGCAAGCAAGCAATGCCTGTCCTTGTCCTCTCTGCATACTTCTTCCTGGGACACAGCACCAGGAATGGACCATCCACCCACATCAACTCTATCCCACTTTTCTTCAACTTAACATGAATTGCCTACCAGTTTTTCCAACAGCTCTTCCAATGATAAACTTTTATAATCTATAGACAAATAATTTCTTACCCTTAACAGCAGTATCAAGGGAGGGATTATGAGGCAAGAGAGCTCAAAACCTAGAATTAGAAGGACTGAATTCAAGGTGTTAACCTCCTGCAGAAAATCTACCTGTTAGGTTTTACTGCACTTAGCTTATATGGTGGTTCAGGAAATCAAAAAAAATCATGGTTCTAAATATGTGCATATAAATCTACATACATATATAATATTTTGCAAGTGTTCTTTGAAAGAATACTTCTGTTCTCACAAGAAGAAAAATAAAGCACTATAGTTATTTTCATCTGAATACCCTTTTCTTGATATAGAAATCCAATAAAAAATAAGACTAGGGCAAGCATACCAAATACACACACACACACACACACACACACACACACACACAAGTATGTACATACATATATACTTGCACATATATATACATATAGAGATTCTTTTTTTTAAGATTTTATTTATTTATTTATTTATTTTTCCAGCATAACAGAATTCATTGTTTATGAACCACACCCAGTGCTCCATACAATACGTGCCCTCCATAATACCCACCACCTGGCCCCCCCAACTTCCCACCCCCTACCCCTTCAAAACCCTCAGATTGGTTTTCAGAATCCATAGTCTCTTATGGTTCATCTCCCCTTCCAATTTCCCTCAACTCCCTTCTCCTCTCCATCTCCCTATGTCCTCCATGTTATTTGTTATGCTCCACAAATAAGTGAAACCATCTGATAATTGACTCTTTGCTTGACTTATTTCACTCCGCATAATCTCTTCCAGTCCCATCCATGTTGCTACAAAAGTTGGGTATTCATCCTTTCTGATGGAGGCATAATACTCCATAGTGTATATGGACCACATCTTCCTTATCCATTCATCCGTTGAAGGACATCTTGGTTCTTTCCACAGTTTGGCGACCGTGGCCATTGCTGCTATAAACATTGGGGTACAGATGGCCCTTCTTTTCACTACATCTGTATCTTTGGGGTAAATTTTAGTATGTGCAATAGCAGGGTCATAGTAGTGCAATTGCAGGGTTATAGGGAAGCTCTATTTTTAATTTCTTTTTTTTTTTTTTTTTTTTTTTAGCTTCTGGTTTTTATTTATTTATTTTTTTTTTAATTTTTTAATTTTTATAAACATATATTTTTATCCCCAGGGGTACAGGTCTGTGAATCACCAGGTTTACACACTTCACAGCACTCACCAAATCACATACCCTCCCCAATGTCCATAATCCCACCCCCTTCTCCCAAACCCCCTCCCCCCAGCAACCCTCAGTTTGTTTTGTGAGATTAAGAGTCACTTATGGTTTGTCTCCCTCCCAATCCCATCTTGTTTCATTTATTCTTCTCATACCCACTTAAGCCTCCATGTTGCATCACCACTTCCTCATATCAGGGAGATCATATGATAGTTGTCTTTCTCTGCTTGACTTATTTCGCTAAGCATGATACGCTCTAGTTCCATCCATGTTGTTGCAAATGGCAAGATTTCATTTCTTTTGATGGCTGCATAGTATTCCATTGTGTATATATACCACATCTTCTTGATCCATTCATCTGTTGATGGACATCTAGGTTCTTTCCATAGTTTGGCTATTGTGGACATTGCTGCTATAAACATTCGGGTGCATGTGTCCCTTTGGATCACTACATTTGTGTATCTTTAGGGTAAATACCCAGTAGTGCAATTGCTGGGTCATAGGGCAGTTCTATTTTCAACATTTTGAGGAACCTCCATGCTGTTTTCCAGAGTGGCTGCACCAGCTTGCATTCCCACCAACAGTGTAGGAGGGTTCCCCTTTCTCCGCATCCTCGCCAGCATCTGTCATTTCCTGACTTGTTGATTTTAGCCATTCTGACTGGTGTGAGGTGATATCTCATTATGGTTTTGATTTGTATTTCCCTGATGCCGAGTGATATGGAGCACTTTTTCATGTGTCTGTTCGCCATCTGGATGTCTTCTTTGCAGAAATGTCTGTTCATGTCTTCTGCCCATTTCTTGATTGGATTATTTGTTCTTTGGGTGTTGAGTTTGCTAAGTTCTTTATAGATTCTGGACACTAGTCCTTTATCTGATATGTCGTTTGCAAATATCTTCTCCCATTCTGTCAGTTGTCTTTTGATTTTGTTAACTGTTTCCTTTGCTGTGCAAAAGCTTTTGATCTTGATGAAATCCCAGTAGTTCATTTTTTCCCTTGCTTCCCTTGCCTATTGCGTTGTTCCTAGGAAGATGTTGCTGCGGCAGAGGTCGAAGAGGTTGCTGCCCGTGTTCTCAAGGATTTTGATGGATTCCTTTCGTACATTGAGGTCCTTCATCCATTTTGAGTCTATTTTTGTGTGTGGTGTAAGGAAATGGTCCAATTTCATTTTTCTGCATGTGGCTGTCCAATTTTCCCAGCACCATTTATTGAAAAGGCTGTCTTTTTTCCATTGGACATTCTTTCCTGCTTTGTCGAAGATTAGTTGACCATAGATTTGAGGGTCTATTTCTGGGCTCTCTATTCTGTTCCATTGATCTATGTGTCTGTTTTTGTGCCAGTACCATGCTGTCTTGATGATGACAGCTTTGTAATAGAGCTTGAAGTCCGGAATTGTGATGCCACCAACGTTGGCTTTCTTTTTCAATATCCCTTTGGCTATTCGAGGTCTTTTCTGGTTCCATATAAATTTTAGAATTATTTGTTCCATTTCTTTGAAAAAGATGGGTGGTACTTTGATAGGAATTGCATTAAATGTGTAGATTGCTTTAGGTAGCATAGACATTTTCACAATATTTATTCTTCCAATCCAGGAGCATGGAACATTTTCCATTTCTTTGTGTCTTCCTCAATTTCTTTCATGAGTACTTTATAGTTTTCTGAGTATAGATTCTGTGTCTCTTTGGTTAGGTTTATTCCTAGGTATCTTATGGTTTTGGATGCAATTGTAAATGGGATTGACTCCTTAATATCTCTTTCTTCTGTCTTGCTGTTGGTGTAGAGAAATGCAACTGATTTCTGTGCATTGATTTTATATCCTGACACTTTACTGAATTCCTGTATAAGTTCTAGCAGTTTTGGAGTGGAGTCTTTTGGGTTTTCCACATATAGTATCATATCATCTGCGAAGAGTGATAATTTGACTTCTTCTTTGCCGATTTGGATGCCTTTAATTTCCTTTTGTTGTCTGATTGCTGAGGCTAGGACCTCTAGTACGATGTTGAATAGCAGTGGTGATAATGGACATCCCTGCCGTGTTCCTGACCTTAGCGGAAAAGCTTTCAGTTTTTCTCCATTGAGAATGATATTTGCGGTGGGTTTTTCATAGATGGCTTTGATGATATTGAGGTATGTGCCCTCTATCCCTACACTTTGAAGAGTTTTGATCAGGAAGGGATGTTGTACTTTGTCAAATGCTTTTTCAGCATCTATTGAGAGTATCATATGGTTCTTGTTCTTTCTTTTATTGATGTGTTGTATCACATTGACTGATTTGCGGATGTTGAACCAACCTTGCAGCCCTGGAATAAATCCCACTTGGTCGTGGTGAATAATCTTTTTAATGTACTGTTGAATCCTATTGGCTAGTATTTTGTTGAGTATTTTCGCATCTGTGTTCATCAAGGATATTGGTCTATAGCTCTCTTTTTTGGTGGGATCCTTGTCTGGTTTTGGGATCAAGGTGATGCTGGCCTCATAAAATGAGTTTGGAAGTTTTCCTTCCATTTCTATTTTTTGGAACAGTTTCAGGAGAATAGGAATTAGTTCTTCTTTAAATGTTTGGTAGAATTCCCCCGGGAAGCCGTCTGGCCATGGGCTTTTGTTTGTTTGGAGATTTTTAATGACTGTTTCAATCTCCTTACTGGTTATGGGTCTGTTCAGGCTTTCTATTTCTTCCTGGTTCAGTTGTGGTAGTTTATACGTTTCTAGGAATGCATCCATTTCTTCCAGATTGTCGAATTTATTGCCGTAGAGTTGCTCATAGTATGTTCTTATAATAGTTTGTATTTCTTTGGTGTTAGTTGTGATCTCTCCTCTTTCATTCATGATTTTATTTATTTGGGTCCTTTCTCTTTTCTTTTTGATAAGTCGGGCCAGGGGTTTATCAATTTTATTAATTCTTTCAAAGAACCAGCTCCTACTTTCGTTGATTTGCTCTATTGTTTTTTTGGTTTCTATTTCATTGATTTCTGCTCTGATCTTTATGATTTCTCTTCTCCTGCTGGGCTTAGGGTTTCTTTCTTGTTCTTTCTCCAGCTCCTTTAGGTGTAGGGTTAGGTTGTGTACCTGAGACCTTTCTTGTTTCTTGAGAAAGGCTTGTACCGCTATATATTTTCCTCTCAGGACTGCCTTTGTTGTGTCCCACAGATTTTGAACCGTTGTATTTTCATTATCATTTGTTTCCATGATTTTTTTTCAATTCTTCTTTAATTTCCCGGTTGACCCATTCATTCTTTAGAAGGATACTGTTTAGTCTCCATGTATTTGGGTTCTTTCCAAACTTCCTTTTGTGGTTGAGTTCTAGCTTTAGAGCATTGTGGTCTGAAAATATGCAGGGAATGATCCCAATCTTTTGATACCGGTTGAGTCCTGATTTAGGACCGAGGATGTGATCTATTCTGGAGAATGTTCCATGTGCACTAGAGAAGAATGTGTATTCTGTTGCTTTGGGATGAAATATTCTGAATATATCTGTGATGTCCATCTGGTCCAGTGTGTCGTTTAAGGCCTTTATTTCCTTGCTGATCTTTTGCTTGGATGACCTGTCCATTTCAGTGAGGGGAGTGTTAAAGTCCCCTACTATTATTGTATTATGGTTGATGTGTTTCTTTGATTTTGTTATTAATTGGTTTATATAGTTGGCTGCTCCCACATTGGGGGCATAGATATTTAAAATTGTTAAATCTTCTTGTTGGACAGACCCTTTGAGTATGATATAGTGTCCTTCCTCATCTCTTATTATAGTCTTAGGCTTAAAATCTAATTGATCTGATATAAGGATTGCCACTCCTGCTTTCTTCTGATGTCCATTAGCATGGTAAATTCTTTTCCACCCCCTGACTTTAAATCTGGAGGTGTCTTCGGGCTTAAAATGAGTTTCTTGGAGGCAACATATAGATGGGTTTTGTTTTTTTATCCATTCTGATACCCTGTGTCTTTTGACAGGGGCATTTAGCCCATTAACATTCAGGGTAACTATTGAGAGATATGAATTTAGTGCCATTGTATTGCCTGTAAGGTGACTGTTACTGTATATGGTCTCTGTTCCTTTCTGATCTACCACTTGTAGGCTCTCTCTTTACTTAGAGGACCCCTTTCAATATTTCCTGTAGAGCTGGTTTGGTATTTGCAAATTCTTTCAGTTGTTGTTTGTCCTGGAAGCTTTTAATCTCTCCTTCTATTTTCAATGATAGCCTAGCTGGATATAGTATTCTGGGCTGCATGTTTTTCTCGTTTAGTGCTCTGAAAATATCATGCCAGCTCTTTCTGGCCTGCCAGGTCTCTGTGGATAAGTCAGCTGCCAATCTAATATTTTTACCATTGTATGTTACAGACTTCTTTTCCCGGGCTGCTTTCAGGATTTTCTCTTTGTCATTGAGACTTGTAAATTTTACTATTAGGTGACGGGGTGTGGGCCTATTCTTATTGATTTTGAGGGGCATTCTCTGAACCTCCTGAATTTTGATGCTCGTTCCCTTTGCCATATTGGGGAAATTCTCCCCAATAATTCTCTCCAGTATACCTTCTGCTCCCCTCTCACTTTCTTCTTCTTCTGGAATCCCAATTATTCTAATGTTGTTTCGTCTTATGGTGTCACTTATCTCTCGAATTCTCCCCTCATGGTCCAGTAGCTGTTTGTCCCTCTTTTGCTCAGCTTCTTTATTCTCTGTCATTTGGTCTTCTATATCACTAATTCTTTCTTCTGCCTCATTTATCCTAGCAGTTAGAGCTTCCATTTTTGATTGCACCTCATTAATAGCTTTTTTGATTTCACCTTGGTTAGATTTTAGTTCTTTTATTTCTCCAGAAAGTGCTTTTATATCTCTCGAGAGGGTTTCTCTAATATCTTCCATGCCTTTTTCGAGCCCGGCTAGAACCTTGAGAATTGTCATTCTGAACTCTAGATCTGACATATTACCGATGTCTGTATTGATTAGGTCCCTAGCCTTCGGTACTGCCTCTTGTTCTTTTTTTTGTGTTGAATTTTTACGTCTTGTCATTTTGTCCAGATAAGAGTAAATGAAGGGGGAAGTAAAATACTAAAAGGGTGGCAACAACCCCAGGAAAATGTGCTTTAACCAAATTAGAAGAGATCCAAAATCGTGAGTGGGGAGAAAGGGGATAAAAAGAGGTTCAAAAAGGAAGAAAGAAAAAAAAAACAAAAAGAAAAGAAAAAGAAAAAAAAAAGAAAAGAAAAGAATTTTTAAAAAAAGAAAACACCTAAGAAAAATGTAAAAATATATATATATATATATTAGATAAACTAGTAAAAAATCGTTAAAAAAGAAAAAGGTAACAGTTAAAAAAAAAAAATTTTACCCGAAGGCGAGAAAAAAAAAAAAAAATGAAAAAGAAAAAATTAAATTAACTGCAAGACTCAAAAAAAAAATCACAGGGAAAAAGCCATGAGTTCCGTGCTTGGCTTTCTCCTCCTCTGGAATTCTGCTGCTCTCCTTGGTATTGAAACCGCACTCCTTGGTAGGTGAACTTGGTCTCGGCTGGATTTCTTGTTGATCTTCTGGGGGAGGGGCCTGTTGTAGTGATTCTCAAGTGTCTTTTGCCCCAGGCGGAATTACACCGCCCTTACCCGGGGCCGGGGTGAGTAATCCGCTCGGGTTTGCTTTCAGGAGCTTTTGTTCCCTGAGCGCTTTCCGTAGAGTTCCAGAGGACGGGAATACAAATGGCGGCCTCCTGGTCTCCGGCCCGGAGGAGCCGAGAGCCCAGGGCCCCACTCCTCAGTGCGCCCTCAGAGAACAGCGCCCAGTTACTCCCGTCTGCCTGACCTCCGGCCGCGCTCCGAGCTCACCGAGCCTGCGACAGGTTCAAGGTAACACGGAGCTGCGAGCTTACTGTCAGCTCTGCCTCTGTAGCCGGCTTTCCCGTTCCAATACCCGCAAGCTCTGCGACACTCAGACACCCCCGATCCTTCTGTGACCCTGCGGGACCTGAGGCCACGCTGACCCCGCGTGGGCTTCGCCCCGGTTTAGCCTCTGGAGCGATGTCCCTCAGCGGAACAGACTTTTTAAAAGTCCTGATTTTGTGCGCGGTTGCTCCGCCGCTTGCCGGGAGCCGGCCCCTCCCCCCGGGGTCTATCTTCCCGTCGCTTTGGATTCACTTCTCCGCCGGTCCTACCTTTCAGAAAGTGGTTGTTTTTCTGTTTCCAGAATTGCTGTTCTTCTTCTCTTCGATCTGCCGATGGATTTTCAGGTGTTTGCAATCTTTAGATAAGCTATCTAGCTGATCTCCGGCTAGCTGAAGCAGTCTCAGCTTGCTACTTCTCCGCCATCTTGACTCCTCCCTCTATTTTTAATTTCTTAAGGAATCTCCACACTGTTTTTCAAAGTGGCTGCACCAACTTGCATTCCCACCAACAGTGTCAGAGGGTTCCCCTTTCTCCACATCCTCTTTAACACACGTTTCCTGACTTGCTAATTTTGGCCATTCTAACTGGTGTAAGGTGGTATCTCAGTGTGATTTTAATTTGAATCTCCCTGATGGCTAGTGATGATGAACATTTTTTCATGTGTCTGATAGCCATTTGTGTGTCTTCTTTGGAGAAGTGCCTGTTCATGTCTTCTGCCCATTTTTTGACATGATTATCTGTTTTGTGTGTGTTGAGTTTGAGAAGTTCTTATAGATCCTGGATATCAACCTTTTGTCTGTACTGTCATTTGCAAATATCTTCTCCCATTCTGTAGGTTGCCTCCTTGTTTTTTTGACTGTCTTCTTTGCTGTGCAGAAGCTTCTGATTTTGATGAAGTCCCAAAAGCTCATTTTCGCTTTTGTTTCCTTTGCCTTTGGAGACATATCTTGAAAGAAGCTGCTGTAGCTGATATCAAAGAGGTTGCTGCCTATGTTCTCCTCTAGGATTCTGATGGATTCCTGTCTCACATTGAGGTCTTTTATCCATTTCGAGTTTATCTTTGTGTACGGTGTAAGAGAATGGTCGAGTTTCATTCTTCTACATATAGCTGTCCAATTTTCCCAGCACCATTTATTGAAGAGACTGTCTTTTTTCCACTGTATATTTTTTCCTGCTTTGTCGAAGATTAATTGACCATAGAGTTGAGGGTCCATATCTGGGCTCTAGAGAGAGATTCTTTTTAGGATGTATTTAATCAGAATTTATTAAATCTTTGTACTTATCTTAGGAATGCAAGCATATATAAGAAAACAAAAAAAAATTAGTAAAAGTCACCTCTTTCATTCCCATATTCTGAAGGTGTTCCCTGAGTCCAGAAAATGCTTGTGATATTGCATTACTCACAAATTTCAGGAATGTAATAGTTAGAGGGATCTCTAAAGAAAGCATAGAAGACACAGAATATCTGACCCATAGGAGTTCTGGGAGCAATTGACCATAACCTAAAGGATAATAATATAAAGTATTATCCAGCCATTTTATATCTAGGAGTTTCTCCTAACGAAATGATCAGAAAAGTGTGTAAGAGTATCACGAAAGCATTATTTGAGTGAATAATTGGAACTGACATACATATCTAACATTAGAAGGGACATGCTGAGGAAAATGGCCCAAAGAAATACTTCTCAGTTTTTAAGAATTGCATTGTGGAAGTATATTCAATGGTATAGGAAATTAATTATATAATGCTGGTCAAAAAAATAAAAAGGACTTTTTTGTGGATTCTTCTATAACTATTTATAACATCTACTAATGGGAAAACAAAAAGAAAAATGGAGAGATTTGCTACTTTGCATAGAGTCAAAAATTTCATTTTTCTAAGCTGTGGATTTGGAGTTGCTTTTGTGAAACACACACAGACACACACTCACACAGAGTTGACAATTTTATGCCCATGGCTCTTAAGTTCAATTTCTATTTTCAATCATATAAAAGAATAGGAATACAGTATCTCTTTCTCTCTCCCCCCAGCCAAAAGGTGGGGGAAGAATGAAGTTTCACAATTTTTCATGGAGTTCTTATAAAAGTTCCCTTGGTTGCCTCTGACAATATTTTAAACAGCCTGGCAATGTTAAAGCAACGTGAGAAGTTCATGCCCATTTAAAGTCATGTCTGAACTCATATATATTCATAGTTTGCCTTAATTCTCATTTGTTTAAAAGAATGTGTTTTAAGAATAAAGGCAAAGTAGGCTTGTTGACGGTTTCCAGGACTACAAAATAAGGACTGCCTCTATTCTTCAGGCAAGCTGGTATTTCAGTTGATTCTGTCTCGACGAGATAAAAATATCAGAACATCAAATGAAAGAGAACGGTCAGATGATTTCATCTCTCTTAACTCCCTGTTAAACAGAACAAATGAATGCAGTTGAACTTATTGAAGTTAAAATTATTCATCTGCTGTGGCCCACAGCTGGAGTGGCTTAGGAATCAGATGACAAAATTCATGCCCACTACTGCAAACAGGCTATGAAAGCACTTCCGTGAGTTGTGTCTTTCCACAGTGTCAGCTTTATTCAGTCATTAGCAAGGTTAACATAATTGTAAAGCAGTTTCAGGTTCCCAAATTCAATGACATTTCAGTACACATATAACTTAGCTTCTCACACATCACACAAAGCAAAGTATACTACAAAGTCACAACAAAAAAGATACAACAATGGGTGGGAAATTAAGGAACCAAATGCAGAGTCAGGACATGAATGCTTGGGTGAGATGAGGACTCAGACCAGTGGGTCAGCTTTCTGAACATGCTGCTTATTATTTTCAAGCAGTGAAGGGTCTCTGTTATGTTCAGAGATCAGTCAGGCAGACCCTTGGTCATCGCTTGCCTTTGTGATGCAGTCAGACGTGGAAGGGTCAGCATTTGGAGAGTCTGACAGTTTGCTGCAAAAGTCCTCGATTTTGAAAGCTGCTTAATCAGTCTTGGGCCTTTGCAGCTTTCTTCTGATTCTGCAAGTTATCAGTTCTGTGTGTCATTAGCCTGTGCTGGTTTTAGCAATATCTAATTTTAGCAGCAGTGCCCTTGGTTGCTTATGTCCCTACTTGACATGAATGACTCCATCTTGCTCTCTACATCCCCCAATCACCTGGACTTTGTGAACACTACCAGGTGATACATCAAAGGAGGTGGTCATTCAGACCCCTGTTGTTATTATCCTCAGGACAGGAACCATGAGTCATGGTGACATCCAGTCCTAACAGTTTGACCTCACATGGGCCCCTTAAAGCCCAAGATTCTCTCAATTCTTTTACTGAAATATAAGAAGCAAGAATGGTTTCTAAACAGATAATTATTTTGTTGAGAATTCGCAGGCATCACATTCTCCATAACCGTGAATATGCATCCTATTTTTAGTAAAGGAAATATATCTGAGCATGCCATACTGAGAATAACAGTCATCACTTATTAACCTTCTCTAGTCCCATGAGTAGGAAAATTCCACAGCAGTGCCAGAGGTCCCTGGCAGTCTAAACTGGTATTTCCCAGGACTATCCTGAGGGTCTTTGGCAATGGCTCTCTTAAATTATGTTTATTCTTTTTGTAAACCCCAGTTGCTCTTAGTTGAAATTAAAATATCATAGAATTGTCTAAAATTTAGCAGAAGCCTATGGTAACTTTTTGTTTTAAAATCACAAAATTATCTAGCCAAGTTCTAGCTGAATTCCAGAGAAACTTACAGACATGTTAGTTCTATCAGGAGTCCTGGAAAGTCTGTCTGGTTCTTGCTTTGCTATTTATCTCATTAGTATGTTGGAAGACTAGATTGAAGTGCCATTGCCAAGACCACCAGCTAAAGTGAAAAGGCACATCAAATTTGTTATGGAAGACACAAGTGATCAAAAATCACAAATAAAGGGGAAGCTGCATGTATTGGTGAAATATTATCCTAAAAATAAAATCACATTCTGAATTTGCAGGTTGAAGGGGTTATGACTTATGTAGACAAAGTTCCATGCTATAATAATTTAAATACTTGGCATTCTAAATAAAAAACTAAATTAAATTAAAAATAAAACACCTTACTCACTTGTTGTGCTTAATGTGGATGTCACAAATGGAAAAGAATCTTTAAAATTCCAACTCAGATAATTTCATTTTTTAAGAGGATTATTCCATTTTTTTATAGAAAACGTCTGTGTCTACAAGTTAACACAAAAGAGAAAGAAGTAAGCGTGAGCTTGATGAAATGTATGATCTTTCCCTTAAAGATACATTTCCCTTAAATGTATGAAAAGCAATGCACCACTGTGGAATTTAGATTCCAGTAGGGGGTAATAAACATGACTATTGTCTAATCTGTTAGGAGGTGATAAGAGGTAAGTAGAGCACAATAGGGTGTGACAGGGAAAGTCTCATTGAGAAGATAAGATTTGAGCCAGGACTTCAAGGCAATGAAAAACTTAGCCAAATATTTGAGAAAAGAACATTCTAAGCAGAGGAAAGAACTGGGCTCCTCTAGAGACATGAAGCACTGTGACTGGAGCAAAGTCGAGGGCAGAGTAATAGAAGAGTAAATAGAGGAGGAAGACCAAATCATGTAAGATTAAAAAACTTTACATTTCAATCTGATGGAAATGGGGAGAGTTACTGAAAGTTTTGAGCAGAGATGACTTACATCCAAAGGGATGCCAGAAGGATCACTTGGCTGCTGTATTGAGAAGAGAACATGGAGAACCAAGTCAGAACCAGGTCAATTAGGAGAATATTGCAGAACTCCAGAAGCTCCAGAAGAGACTGTAAGGGCCTATTCAGCCAGAGCAGGCCCCACCCTGATTGAACAGCCATTTTGTTGTTTATGTAGTAAAACTTAAATTGACACCCCCCGCCCCCGCTTGCTTAAAAGCAAATCTGGGAAACCAGTCCCAGGTAACAAAGCCCAAATACAAGGGTGGGTCAGGTCAGGTGGAGACACACAGTCAGTACAGCCTGCATACTATCTCCCTAGCTACCAAGGAGTGTGGGCCCCACCTTTTGGGCGTCTTTTGGGTGCCAATTCTGACTAAGGTGATAAGCTAGTTCACATAGCTACTATGGGGTGAATTGTAACTCAATTGACCACCGTGTGGGACCTAGCACGACTGTGCAGCTTCCTCTGTGTATTACAGTTTCATTGGCCACATGTCTATGGCCAGGCCCAACCACATGGCCTTTGCTTCATAAAAGTTAGTGTTTAAGGCTAGGAGGGGTCGCCCTCTCTGGAAGGGGCAGCCCCGACCGGTCTGTTTGATGGTCGGTTTGATTCTTGATGCTTGGCACAAAATAAAGCTTTGCTTGACCTTCGCTTTGTATCAGTCTCGCTCCTCTGACCATGGACCCATTATTGGGGGACCCAACAAGACCAAACGGTGGCTCAGTGAGACCAAGTGGGGGTGAGAAGCAGTGAGAATCTGCTATGTTTTAGAGGCCCAGCCAGCAGGTTTTCCTGAGAGATTACCACTAAGAGGAAGATCATAATCAAGGACGACTCCCAAACTTTTCACCTGAATAATCAAAAGAATGGAGTTGCCATCAACGGAGATGAAGAAGGCAGTGGTGATTGGGGTGGGTGGCAGATTCTCCTTTTGCAAGGAAAAGAGTAGGTGCTCACTTTTGGAAATGATGAGTCTGAGCAGTTTGTTAGATATCCAAGTGGAGATTTCAAACAGGAAAGTGGATTTACAACCTGGAATTTGTGGGAAAGGCCTCAGCTGGGGATAAAAATTGGGGAGTTTTTATCACATACATGGTATTTAAAGCCATGAGAGAGACGAACCACAAAGGAAATGAGAATAAATAGAAAAGTGAGAAGTTCAGAGGACTGCACCCAGGAGCTCTTCAATATTATTGAGAAGAATGTAACCAGCAAAGTCAAGTCAGAAATAAAAACAGATGAAACAGGAGGAAAATCAGGATTAGACACAGTGTCCTGGAAGCCATGTGAAGAAGCTATGTCAAGAAGGAGAGAGGGATCACCAGTGGCAAATGCTGCTGATAGGTCATGTAAGAGGAGGTCAGACTGGAAGCGAATTTTAGCCAGGGCCATATTTTTGAGTGACTCTATAGGAGAGGTGTGTGGATTGCTGGTTGAGATGAACACCGTAATCACTTGTAAATAGTATACAAAGAATGGCATACAGATGACTTTCGGGCTACATGTACTTTTAAGTGGTTGCAGCAGGCTCTTTTTTCTTGCCTACTTTTCTAAAATTCCATTAAAATAATGCTAAAAGCATTCAAAACAAAATAATAAAACATAGCATTGAAAAGCAAGAATCATATTTAAATTTGAATTGCGAAGTATTTCCAAAAGACATAAAATAAATGAAACTGATTACTAAAGAAACAGACAAAAAGCCCAAGCTCAAAAGGAAAAATAGACACAATCTGCCATGGGGATGAATGCTGCTTTTACATAAAATTCCCAGAGGTATTTCAAGTTCAGTATCATTCATTAGACACAGAGCAAGTAGATACACATAATAGTTACTAAAGGAAGGAAGGAAGGGAGAAAAGTAAGGGGCGGTTTTGTTCCCAGTGCTATCCTTAAGTCTTGCCTGACAGCAAAACCAGACAGAAATAACATAAAATGATTGCACAACTCTGAATATCCTAAAAACCACAGAATTGTGAGCTTTAAGTGAATTGTAGGAGTATGGGAACAGTATCTCAAGAAAGCTTTTATTTTTAAAGAGCACAAGATGACTTATGTAATTACCACTAAAATCAAGGTACAAAGCTATTCTGTTGACAAAACACAAAACTCTCCCTCACACTACCCCTTGATACACAGCCACCACCACCACCCTATCCCTAACTTCTCTTAACCACTAATCTGTTTTCCATCTCTATAATACTGGTTTGATGCTTCTTTAAGAATTCCAGATATTATACTAAAATTTTCTATCTGTTCCTAGATTTTCTTAAACTATTAACTAGATTTTCTTAAACTTATTTTAAAGTCTTTAGGTAATACTCCGTCTCAAATTATTGGTGAGTCTCTAATGCCTATGGCTCAGTTAGTATCCAGCCAGTTGTTTCTATTTTGAATCATATTTCCTAACTTTCTAATAGACTGCCGGCCATTGTATATGAAAATTTGTAAAGAGACTCTGGATAATGTTACCGTCCTTAAAAAAGAGGGTTTGGGGTTTATTTGGCAGGCAGATGGAATACCAGCAGATCACTTTAATCTTGTTGAGAGCTGATTTTATACTTTGTTAGAGTTTGCGGTATCTTCAGTTTTACTTGTAGGATGTGGTGTTTCTGGGATCTCAACAGACAGTGTGAGGTGTTTACCAAATCCCCTCTAGCTTGGTGAGCCTTGAACTCTGACTTCCGTCTCCCCAGTAACAGGTGGTTGCTTAAGTCTCTTCAGGACTCTTTGGAATCAGAGACGCTTCTTTCATTTGTTTTTCTGAGCAGCATGACTAAGGAGCCGGCCAACAGCTTGAGAAGAATTCATAGTAGATATGGCATCTGCAGGCTTTCTCACTTAGAGGATTCCTCCTCTCTGGAATTTTCTTCTCAGATTGCAACCACTGTTAGAGCCCTACGTTCTGACTGGCCACTTCAGCCTCGTAAGGCTGTGGCTTTCTGCTGGGGCTTAACTGCCTCTCACCAAGTGGACTGAAAAGTAACTCACAGGGCAGAAGACAACGTGGAACTTGGCTCATGAGCTTGATTTAAATGGTCATTCCCCTTTTGGGGCCAATCTGCTTTGCCTCTACTCCTGTATTTTCCAGCAGTTGTTTTTGTGGCATTTGTTTCGTTTTGCTTTAATAATTGTTGTCAGTGGAAGACTTGGTCCAATCCTAATTAATCTTTCCTGACTTTTTAGAGTTCCCATGCCCTAGTGGTATCTGCTCTGTATAACTTTTCCTCTTGCCAGTATCTGTCTTACCCCCTTTACATTCTCTTGCTCTTTTCTTTACATCTTCTGCCACTAGAAGGGCTCATCACTTTTTTTCCTTCTCTCTTCAGGTGACAGTAAAGTAGTGCTATTATTTATGAAAGTTTAAGTAAAACAAACAGGAAGGCATTCTATAAAATCTCCTATCTACAGCTGTCTTTCACACAATTGACAAATTTATAACTCTCAAAATAAAACCCCTTTATCTCTTACCTGCAAAAAGATTTCAAGCTCTTCTGAAGTTATGTTGGCATAGTTACTCAGGAAACCTTCTCTGGCATCCAGAAAGGAATTTTTCAACTCCTCCTGAATGTCTGTCTCCTAAGCTTGAAATATCTTTCACCCACATCAAGCAGTAGATCACAAAAGCAATCAATTATATGTACCCATAGACTGGGAAGCAACCATCTCTATTAGATAACTAAAGAAAAGTGGAACAAGAGGCACAGGAGGCCAGATTGCTTGTCTCCTTACCCAAAACAAAAAACAAACAACAAAAGGGTCTCTTCCCCATAAAGGAAAATGTGATCTTATATTTAAATAAATATATAGAAGCAAACAATCCCAAAATATTCACACAAAGCAAAATGAAATTTGAACTCCTGATGCAAAGTATCCTGGTTTGTGAAAATATAGGGTGAAAAAAACTTTTTCTGGTGTATGTTAGTCAACTTAAGAGTAGAGAAGGGACTTTGTTCAAATACCACCATTTAATCACTCATACACTGGCATTTAGAGGCAGATGAGTACATGATGGCTTATTCTTGAGAAATGTTTCTATAGCTTCAAAAATATGGATTATTAGCTAGTTTGCCCAATCCAGATGAATTTGGATGGATTTTCTACCCTGACATCTTTTTTAAATCCTCATTTTCTATTCTTCTCCACGCTCTCAGCATGAAGGAATAAAAACTACCTGTTGAGTAGAAAAACTGCCATTATTCTTTTTTATTATTATTATTATGTTATTTTACCCACCATACAGTACATCATTAGTTTTTGATGTAGTGTTCCATGATTCATTGTTTATGTATATCACCCAGTGCTCCATGCAATATGTGCCCTCCTTCATACCCATCACGAGGCTCACCCAATCCCCTCTCCTCTAAAGCCTTCAGTTTGTTTCCCAGAGACCATAGTCTTTCATGATTCATCTCCTTCTCTGATTCTCCCCCTTCATTTTCCCCTGCACATCCAGTGATTTGTCAAGAAACTTATATCCATGCTATTCCTTATGTTCCACAAATAAGAGAAACCATATGATAATTGACTTTCTCTGCCTGACTCATTTCACTTAGCATAATCTCCTTCAGTCCCAACCATGCTGATGTAAAATTTGGGCATTCATTCTTTCTGACTCCTGAGTAATATTCCATTGTGTATATGGACCACATCTTTTTTTATCCATTTGTCTGTTTAAGGGCACCTTGGTTCCTTCCACAGTTTGGCTATTGTGGATATTGTTGCTCTGAACATTCTTGATGAGACCAGACTCTTAACATGGGACCTGACAATGCAGCCAAATGATTGTCCTGCATTTCTGTGAAAGGGCATCCCAATGGCCAACAGGCATATGAAAAAGTGCTCAACATCACTCATCATCAAGGAAATTCAAATCAAAACCACAATGAGATACCACCTCACACCAGTCAGAATGACTAAAATTAACAAGTCAGGAAACAACAGGTATTGGTGAGGATGCTGGGAAAAGGGAGCCCTCTTACACTGTTGGGGGAAATGCAAGCTGGTGCAGCCATTCTGGAAAACAGTTTGGAGGTTCCTCAAAAATTTGAAAATAGAGCTACCCTATGACCCAGCAATTGCACTACTGGGGATTTACAAATGTAGTGATCTGAAGGGGCACCTGCACCCCAATATTTATAGCAGCAATGTCCACAGTAGCCAAACTGTGGAAAGAGCCAACAACAACAATAAATGATTGTCCTGATTCTCAGAGAAATTCTTTGGAGATAACCTTGATTTTTTTCTACAGCTGTTTTTTTTTTTTTTTTTTTTTTTTTTTTTTTTTTTTTTTTTTTTAATATCAGCTATAAGCAAGGCCATGTTGTTACGCAAGGCTGGGCTCTGGGTTTTTTTTTTTTTTTTAAAGATTTTATTTATTTATTTGACAGAGAGAGATCATAAGTAGGAAGAGAGGCAAGCAGAGAGAGAAAAGGAAGCAGGCTCCCTGCCGAGCAGAAAGCCCAATGTGGGGCTCGATCCCAGGACCCTGAAATCATGACCCGAGCTGAAGGCAGAGGCTTTAACCCACTAAGCCACCCAGGTGCCCCTCTACAGCAGTTTTAAACCTACCTCTCTACCAATCTCTTCCATCAGAAACTGAATCAATTTTTTTAAAAAAAGAAACTGAATCAGATCTCAATACTACAAGCCCTTGGCACTGTGGATTAACTTTGTCATTATTTGATTTACAACGTAAAATTACATTTTGGAAATGTCATGGAACAATTAGAAACATTTCCTCAGGTAGATATATATTAAAGTCAATGTAACAACTGGAGTACATACTTTGAAATAACAAATACACCAATATAGAGATGATAGATATTCTTCAAAGGACTATATGTTTAATCTCTCTATAAACAGATAGTTTGACTTCTGTTAAACATAAAAATGGTAATATTTTTCCACATTTTTTGGTGTGAGTATACTGTTTGCTAGTCTGTGTTCAAAGAGTAGTATTAGACTTCAAGAAGAAAAGAGACCCAAAAGTAAAACAGGATTTATCAGATCCTACCTTATTTTTATTGTATTCTGTGACTAAGGGAAAAAAGAAAAAATTCTAAGATTCGTTATGAGATTAATAAAAAGGAATACACATCCAGTGATTTGTCAAGAAACTTTATACTATTAGGAGAAGACAACCCCAGGGAAGTCTTCACCCCAAACTAGGCTGTAACTTAACAGGCTAAGCTTTTCTCAAATAGAACATCTGTAAGCAGTCCTACCTTTAAATTGATATTTTTCCTTATATTCATTTTTCATGGTGTGCTTATGCAGCCCTCCATCATATAAGTTGGTAATGTAGAACCTTTCTAAGTGATCTATCAACAATTATTTCTGGAACCTTGGGAATAGCTAGTTCTACAGAGGCCACCACCCACCTTTAGTTACAATGGATTAGTTTCTCATGGCTGCTGTAACAAATTACCACAACTTTAAGGGCTTAGAACACAAATTTACGATTACAGTTCTGGAGGTCATAAATTCAAAGTGGGTCTCACTGAGCAAAAGTCAAGGTGTTGGCAGGGCTATATTCTTTCTGGTGGCGTTAGGGAGTTATCCATTTCCCTGTCTTCTCCAATTTATAGAGACTGTCTGCATTCCTTGGCTTGCACCTCTTCCTTCATTCAATGGCAGCAGAGCAGCATCTTCAGATTTCCCTGACTCCAATTCTCCTGCCTCCCTTTTTTATTGAAAAGGACCCTCATGAATATATTGTGCCCACCCTGATAATCCAGTGTAATCTCCTCATCTTAAGGTCAGTTTATTGGCAACTTTAATTCCTCCCTTGCCAAATAAAATAACATACACATTAACAAATAGTACAATTAAGAATCTTGGCTCAAGTTAGGGCTCAATAAAATGTAACTGTTTTTAGTCCATGTAAATGACTAGCATGGGGACTGATGTGTAGCAGATGGCCACTAAATTCATACTGTAACTATGAAGAAGTGCCAAGTGTTATTAATCATGGAATTATTATGCTTGGTATGAGTATTTCTTGTAATTTTATAGCATATGGATTATGTAATATATATGTCTGCTATGTGGATTAGTTGGACTTCATTCAGTGAAAAGTGAAAATATAACCCCACCTCAAATTTTCTTAAATAAAAATAAGAAATTTATCAGCTTACCTACCTGAAAAATGTAGGCGTAGATGACTTCTTGAGCAGATGTTATTGGTACTTGCCCAAGTACCAACCTCTTTCTATAGTAAACATCTGAGGGTTTTTATCTGACTTTGGGAGCAGGACCACCCATTACAAGGGTAAGGCAGAAGGATCAAAGGGTTAATATCCCTGAAAGCAGCCAGAAAACAAATACCTGGGGAGCTAGTGAAAAACATCTCCAGCTTCCTAACCCCTCAAAGAGGATGATTCTGACACATGTCCAATACTGCCTCCCAAGATCCTCAGTGGGATTGAGCCCCAGTTAACCACAATATTAACAAGCTCAAAAATGCATCTTTTGTGGTCTTCTTTCACTTCTCAGTTTCTTTTCCTCACCCCCTTACCAACATTTCCAAGTTCACCTCCCAAGTAAATTACTTGTTCTCAACTTGATTGCATTGCCTCAACATTTGGACAGCAACTGTAGCCTCCCAGGTATTGCCTTTAGCTGGTGCCCTAATCGGGTCTTAACAAGACATTCTACCAAGTAAGGGTCAGAGAGATGAGGAATGACCTCAGAGGTTCTTGTAGAGTCAGAGTTGGAGGAATTGCAGGGATTTAGGAAATCAACGAATGATGGAATTCATCCTAATTGTTTCTTAGCTTTCTAATCTGATTCATTCTTAATTTTAAGAGTGATGGGTAAATAATTTAATTGTAATATCCTTCTTGAGACCAGTCTGTTAGGCATCTTGAAAGTGTCATATGAAGAATGTTGAGTTGGTGGGAGTGGAGGTCTTCCCTAAGAAGCAGACAGGCAATTTATCTTCCTGGAAGCACGCTGTGTTCAGTAGCCAGGGCTGTCATATACAACCTGAAGGTTGTGCATGACCTAACTCCAGGGGCACCATTTACAGAGACTAGCGTGAGTGGCAGCCCTAGAGTAATTCTGTGCCATATCTGCCTCTCTATCTATATATAGATACATGGAGAAATAGTCCCTTTCTGTAGCCATCGTTCTGATCCTGGTAAGAGTTAAAGCTTGGGAAGAGGAAGTCTCACCAGGAGCAAGGACTTCTACTTTATTTTTTCTTTATTACTTCCAAGTTTTTATTTGAATTCAAGTCAGTTAATATATAGTATAGTATTAGTTTCAGGGGTAGAATTTAGTGCTTCATCACTTACATATAACACCCAGTGTGCATCCCATCAGGTGCCCTGCTTAATGCCTATCACCCATCCAGTCCATCTCTCCACCACTTCCCCTCCAGGAACCCTCAGTTTGTTCTCTATAGTGAAGAGTCTCTCATGATTTGCCTCCCTCTCTATTTTTATTTTATTTTTCCTTCCCTTCCCCTATGTTCCTTTGTTTTGTTTCTTAAATTTCCACATATAAATGAAATTATATGGTATTTGTCTTTCTCTTACTTATTTCACTTAGCATAATACACTAGCTCCATCCAAGTTGTTGCAAATGGTTAAAATTTCATTCTTTTTGATGGCTAAGTAAAATTCCATGGTATTGTGCCTACCCTGATAATCCAGTGTAATCTCCTCATTTTAAGGTCAGTTCCTTATGCTCTACAAGTAAGTGAAACTATATGGTAATTGACTTTCTCTGCTTGACTTATTTCACTCAACATAATCTCCTCCAGTCCTACCCATGTTGATACAAAAGTTGGGTATTTATCCTTTTGATGACTGAGTAATATTCCATTGTATATCTGGATCACATCTTCTTTATCCATTTGTCTGATTTGTATTTCCTTGTTGATGAGTGATGTTGAGCATCTCTGCATGTGTCTGTTAGCCATCTAGATGTCTTCTTTATGGATTCACATCTTCTGTCCATTTCTTAACTGGATTATTTGTTTTTGAATGTTGAATTTGATAAGTTCTTTATAGATTTTGAATAGTAACCCTTTATCAAGTATGTCATTTGCAACTCCCTCTCCCTTGGTGGGTGGGGGTTGGGTGAGCCTGATGTATTAAGGAGGGCATGTATTCCATGGAGCACTGGGAGTGTGATGCATAAACAATGAATCTTGGAACATTGAAAAAATAAAATAAAGTTGAAAATTTAAAAAAAAAAGACTGCACAAATCTAAACTCTTACATGAAAATGACTGTTTCCACTGTACTTTTGCCAACAGTTGAGTATTATTATCTCATTGAGATTTTCATTGGGGTTATGTTAAAGCGATAAATCAATTTAAAAAGAATTGCCTTCTCTACAACATTGATTCTTTTCTTCCAGGAAAATGGCTTGTCTCCATTTAATTAAATCTTTACTTTATATCTCTCAGTGGGAAAAAAAAAGTCATTTGCAAATATCTTCTCCCATTCCTTCGGCTGCCTTTTAGTTTTGTTGATTGTTTCCTTTGCTGTGCAGAAGGGTTTTAGCTTAAGTCCCAATAGTTCATTTTTGCTTTTGTTACTCTTGCCCCAGTGACGTGTCTAATAAGAAGTTGCAGAGGCCAAGATCAAAGAGGTTCCTTATAGCCTGTGTTCTCCTTTAGTATTTTGATGGTTTCCTGTCTCACATTTAGGTCTTTTACCCATTTTGAATCTATTTTTGTGTATGGTATAATAAAGTGGTCCAATTTCATTCTTCTACTTGTCCCTGTCCAGTTTTCCCAACACCCCTTGTTGAAGAGGCTATCTTTTTTATTGGTTATCCTTTCCTGCTTTATCAAAGATTAATTGACCATAGAGTTGAGGATCCATTACTGGGTTCTCTATCTTGTTCCATTGATCTATGAGTCTGTTTTAGTGTCAGTACCATACTATCTTGATGATTACAGCTTTGTAATACCACTTCGAGTCCAGAATTGTGATGCTTCCTGCTTTGCTTTGCTTTTTCTTTCTTTCTTTTCTTTTCGTTTTTTTTTTTTCTCCACTTTTCTTTGGCTGTTTGGGGTCTTTCCTGGTTCCATACAAATTTTGGAATTGTTTGTTCTAGCTCTGTGAAAAACACTTGTGTTATTTTGATAAGGATTGCATTGAATGTGTAGATTGCTTTGGATAGTATAGACATTTTAACAATATTTACTTTTCCAATCCATAAGCATGGAATGTTTTTCTGTTTCTTTGAGGTCTTCAATTTCCTTCATAAGGGCTCTATAATTTTCAGCATACAAATCTTTTACCTTTTGGTTAGGTTTATTTCTAGGTATCTTACGGTTTTTGGTGCAATTGTAAATGGAATTGATTCCTTGGTTTTTCTTTCTGCTGCTTCATTATTGGTGTATAGAAATGCAAAGGATTTTTGTATGTTGATTTTATATCCTGTGGCTTTACTAAATTCTTATGTCAGTTATAGAAATTTTTTGGTGGTCTTTTTTTTTTTTAATGTCATCTGCAAAGAGTGAAAGTTTGACTTCTTCCTTGCTGATTTGGATGTGTTTTATTTCTTTTTGTTGTCTGCGGAGGTTAGCACTTTCAGTAGTATGTTAAACAACAGTGGTAAGAGTAGACATCCCTGTCACCTTCCTGACCTTGGGAGAAAAGTTCTCAGTTTTTCCCCATTGAGGATATTATTAGCTAGCCTTTATGATACTGATGTATGTTCCTTCTATCCCTACTTTCTTTCTTTTTTTTTAAATTAACATATAATGTATTAATTTTTTCTGGGGTACAGGTCTGTGAATCATCTGTCTTACACAATTCACAGTACTCACCATAGTACATACCCTCAATGTCCATCGCCCCTGCCACCCTATCCCTCCCCCTGCCCAACAACCCTCAGTTTGTTTCTTGAGACTAAGAGTCTCTTATTGTTTGTCTCCCTCCCTGGTCCCATCCTATTTCATTTTTCCCTCCCTTCCCCCCACAAACCCCCACCCAACCTCTCAAATTCCTTATATCAGGTAGATCATATGATAATAGTCTTTCTCTGACTGACTTATTTCTTTTAGCATAATACCCTCGGGTTCCATCTGCATCATTCCAAATGGCAAGTTTTGGGTTTTTCATGGCCACATAGTATTCTATTCTATGTAGATACTATATCCTCTTTATCCATTCATCTGTTGATGGACTTCTAGGTTCTGTCCATATTTTGACTATTGTGGACATTGTTGCTATAAACATTCAGGTGCACGTGCCCCTTCGGATCACTACCTTTATATCTTTAGGGTAAATACCCAGTAGTGCAATTGCTGGGTTGTAGGGTAGCTCTGTTTTCAACTTTGGAGGAACCTCCATGCTGTTTTCCAAAGTGGGTGCACCAGCTTGCATTCCCACCAACAATGTAGAAGGGTTCCCCTTTCTTTGTTTCCTCACCAACACCTGTCATTTCCTCACTGGTTAATTTTAGCTATTCTGACTTTTATCCCTACTTTCTTGAGGGTTTTTATCAAGAAAAGATGCTATATTTTGTCAAATGCTTTTTCTGCCTCTATTGAGAAGATCATATGGTTCCTATTCTTTCTTTTATTAATACAGTGTATCATGTTGACTGGTTTGCAGATATTGAATCACTCCTGCAGCCCAGGATTAAATCCCACTTGATCATAGTGAACAATTCTTTTAAAGTAGTGTTGTACTTGATTTGCTAGTATCTTGTTGAGAATATTTGCATCCATGTTCATAACAGATATTGGTCTCTAGTTCTCCTTTTTGGGGTCTTTGTCTGGTTTTGGAATCAAGGTAATGCTGTCCTCATAGAATGAGTTTAGAAGTTTTCCTTCCATTTCTATTTTTTTTTTTTTTTGGAATAGTTTTAGAAGAATGGATGTTAACTCTTCTTTAAATATTTGGTATAATTGCCCTGGAAAGCCATTTGATCCTGAACTCTTGTTTGTTGGGAGATTTTTTGATTGCTGATTGCATTTCTTTGTTGGTTACAAATCTGTTCACATTTTCTATTTTTCCTGTTTGGGTTTTAGTAATTTATTTGTTTCTAGGAATTTATCCATTTCTTTCAGAACGTCCAATTCATTGACATATAATTGCTTGTAATATTATCTTATAATTGTATTTCTTTGATGTTGGTTGTGATTTCATCTCTTACATTTGTGGTTTTATTTATCTAGGTCCTTTCTCTTTTCTTTTTGATAAGTCTGGCTAGGGATTTGTCAATTTTGTTAATTCTTTCAAAGAACCAGCTCCTCTTTTTGTTGATCTCTTCTACTTTGTTTTTGAATTCTGTATGATTTATTTCTACTCTCATCTTTGTTATTTCCCTTCTTCTGCTGGTTTTGGACTTTATTTCATGTTCTTTTTCCAGCTTCATCAGAAGCACCATTAATAATAATGAGAAATTGAAATAGCACAATCATAAAGCATAAAGCTGAAATCCTCAGCAGACTTTTTAAAATGTGGTCAATCTACACTGTTGGTGGGAATGCAAGCTGGTGCACCCACTCTGGAAAACAGCGGGTTTTAAGGGAGGTCCCTTAAAAAGTTGAAAATAGAGCTACCCTATGACCCAGTAATCACACTACTGGGCATTTACCCTAAAGATACAAATATAGTGATCCAAAGGGTCATGTGCACCCGAATGTTTATAGCAGCAATGTCCACAATAGTCAAACTATGGAAAGAACCTAGATGTCCATCAACAGATGAATGGATAAGGAAGATGTAGTATATATATACAATGGAATACTATGCAGCCATCAAAAGAAATGAAATCTTGCCTTTTGCAATGACATGGATGGAACTAGAGGGTATTATGCTGAGCGAAATAAGTCAGTCAGAGAAAGACAATTATCATATGATCTCCCTGATACGAAGAATTTGAGAGGCAATGTGAGGGGTTTGGAGGGCAGGAAAAGAATAAATGAAACAAGATGGGATCAGGAGGGAGACAAACCATAAGAGACTCCTAATATCACAAAACAAACTGAGGGTTTCCTGGAGGAGGGAGGTTAGGAGAGGATGGTTGGATGATGGACATTGGGGAAGGTATGTGCTATGGTGAGTGCTGTGAAGTGTGTAAATCTGGCGATTCACAGACTTGTACCCCTGGGGCTAATAATACATTATATGTTAGTAAAAAATAAGAAAAAATTTAAAAATTAAAATGAGGGGAAAAATGTGGTCAATCTATAAAAGACACAAGAAAAGTTATAGATATATAAAGTAGAAGAGGAAGGGTATAAAAGTTATGCTGATTTTATACTTCTGTATTTAAATGCATGAGTAAGTATGCTTGGATGTTGACTCAGAGCCACCATGTCTAACGAAATGACAGCAAGACAGTATTCTCATGGCTGTATCTCCTGATGCCAGTCTTTAAAGAGTCTTTCAAAACCTTTAGTGTAAGCTTTCAGTAACAAGCTGTCTGTCATCTGTCTAACTCCAGTCCAGAATCATACAGCCCATGTTTAGATAATCACTTCTGCTAGACACAGCTTTGGAAAAGATGAATATGATGGTTAAGAGTAAATGCAAATGCAAAATGTTGAATGTCTCTTACCATGCTGAAATGAGATACAGCCGATTCTGTTCTGTGAAATAGGCTAGGAATTAGAATCTCATTTGCACAATAACTAATGCAAGAATTTCTGAATTCTCCATACCAATGTATTTATCTGCCAGGCCTGACTCACCTTCTTAAGTGGACCTAGTGATTGGAAGTAGTACTTTAGTTAGGGACTTGGTCTGTACATGGCAGAATCCTTGACAACGGTCTCATTTTTATTATCTGCTAGGTTTTAATCGGACAAACACACACACACACATACACATACCCTTTGTACCGCATCCCTGGCCAAGAAAGCCTCAAGTTTAGTTTAAATCATCTGTCTGACTGTGTTTGTCTACTCCCTTGCGAATAACAGGTGCCTACCATACTTTAACATATTTGTTGTACTTGAATCCTCAAAAATAAAAATTGATGTGTCAATAATTTTGCTTGTTCATTTTTAGAGGTGAACTGAGATTCAAGGGAGCAAATTAATTGGAATTCAATGAATTTCTTATTTTTACTGTATGAGAAAATAACAAAGCTCTTGGAAAAAAAAAAAATCTTACCTGAGAAGTTGCAGGAAATCTCAGTTGAATCTAAAAGATTGGCTAAGTGCTTAAGCAAAAAAAAAAAAAAAAAAAAAAGTGAAGCTGACCCAACCTAATGCCAAACAGCTGCTTATATGTACAGTTAGAAGAATGTCAATTTGTGCAAGATATGACAGAAAGGTTGATTTTTAAATTTCAAAATGAAGGAAGAAAAGTACCATGACTACATTAGTTCTAGTATGCTTTTTAATGATTTATATTTAACATGGGCATGTTAATGTTTGTTTGCTTTCAAAAATAAGTTCTTGTGCTTTCTAAAAGTACTCTAAACTTAGTGCTCTGAATTTTCAGATTTAATATAAACCATTTGGGTTTTTAAATGTTCTTTGGAAGTCTCTATGCTTAAAAAATGTTTGTTTGGAAAAGACACCTTCCAAGAAACCAGTTAAAATACTTGAAAATATAAACCTTCCATTTATAAAAGGATTAAAAACAGGATTTTTTTTTCCCAAATAGAAGTTTGAACTTTGTTTTCATGAAAAAAGAAAAAATATATTTAACATTTCTCAGTTTCAAGATAAATCCCTGGTCAGCTCAACTAGGATATTATTATAAATTAAACCATGTTTTAACTTGTACTTTGGTTTCTCAACAAAAAATTATGCAAAAACATTAATTCCTGTGTATTTCAGAACTGTAGCAGGACAAAATACACTAAGGTATAATCTTTACAAACAGAAACTGGAATACAGGTTTTATATAACAGGGGTCCAAAGAAAAAGTTAGTTAGAAGTTCACTTTCCTGGGGCGCCTGGGTGGCTCAGTGGGTTAAGCCGCTGCCTTCAGCTCAGGTCATGATCTCAGGGTCCTAGGATCAAGTCCCGCATCGGGCTCTCTGCTCAGCAGGGAGCCTGCTTCCCTCTCTCTCTCTCTGCCTGCCTCTCCATCTACTTGTGATTTCTCTCTGTCAAATAAATAAATAAAATCTTTAAAAAAAAAAAAAAAAAGAAGTTCACTTTCCTGTAGCCCACCAGACTGGAAGCAAATGGGGCCATGCTGGTTTAAGGCATCTGCTCCATGAGGTGATGCAGGAACCCAGACTCCTGTGTTGTCGCATCATCTCTAAGATGTTCCCCTTTTCTAATGGTCCTTGATGGTCCACTATCTCATCCACAGTTGAAGCAAGGTAGGAAAAAAAGAAGGCAGAGTAGGACATACCTCCTCCACTTTAAGGGCACAATCCTGATTTGTACACAATACTACCATTTATATCACTGACCAGAATTTAGTCTCATGGCCATATCTAGGTGCAAGGGAGGCAGGGACTTAGTGGAAATTCAAGGTGTCTATTACAGAGGAATAAGAAAATGAGGTCAGCTAACAAGCAGTTTCTTTCACAGACTGCCCTTTTGCCACCCAAATGCCAACTAACATGACTTAGCTTCCCTTTTCCTGTAGGAGATGCTGCCAAAGTCCCATCCAGTTGTATCATCAAGTTACAAGTCTAGGATCTGTTGGTGATGGGCACTTCTCTCCATTATGTGACTCTTTTTGGTCTGATCAGCTACAATCTAAGAGAAGGTCTTTTCCCACCAACAGTGGTAAATTTGGAACACAAAAGGGAAAAAGAGGAAATACACCACAGTCACTGTTTCTAGAGTAATAACCAAGTTCTTCCAGTCAGGAATAGTGAAGATCCTTGTCCTGATGATGAAGCAAGTGCCAGATTTAGCTCTGACGGGGACTGCCTACTGTCCATGACTCTTAGTTGTAGAAGGTTAATTCCTTAATCATTGATTCTGTGACCACATCCAAAGGCATTAAAAAGTAAATATTTCTTGGTAATCACACAGTGTTTATACAATCTTGTAACCATTGAAACTTGTTTACAAATCTAAGGTTATTTAGGGAGACTAAGATATATGAAAATACAATTTCATATGTATACTTCCAATTCCAATCATCTCTTCATCTCCTTGTCCCATTTTATTTTTGTACCACCTGTATCTCAGTAAGAGCCTGTTTCTCCCACTTTCTGATTTATCAATTACTTTTGACTTATACCAATAAAGACATGGTATAAGTATGGTATAAGACATGGTTGATTACCTTAATGTTTAAAGGGTACTTCTTCTACACAAAGAGAAATAGGCAAAAGACAAGAACAAAAATTTGCCCCGAGAATTATAAATGGCCAATGAATAGATGAACTAATCAAACCGATGTCATTGCACTATTCTGAAAAGTAAATAAGATGTGTGGTTGTCATAGCAGTTGGCCACACAGTAAGTCCTAAATAAATGCTGTTATACTGATGATCATTATGATTATTCTGAGGAGTAACCTAAAAAAAAAAGTGGTGTACCATTTCTCACATTTTGAATTAAACAGTTCTTTAAAAATTATTTTATTTTTTTTAAAGATTTTATTTATTTGTCAGAGAGAAAGAAAGAGCAAGCTGGGGGGGAACCCAGAAAGAAACTAAGTATCTGTCTATAAAAGAGATCTATAAGGAGATCTATCTATAAAAGAACTAAGTGAATTATGATGCATCAAGCCTGTTGTAATTTTCTTTAGACCCCCTAAACTATTCAATTGTTTTAAGCTCTTTTTACGACCAGATAGTTATAAAGAAAAATAATTCTAATTATTGGATATAAGAGCAAAGTGAAAGCTATAACTGCTTTCCAGTGACATGTCCCACCCTGACCCCAAACTATGTTTTCCTTATCCTGGTAAAAGACTTTCATTGGTCCAGATAGATTTCTCTTCTGAATAGATGTGTTTTACTCCTCCTGATTCATGGACCACCTACATTAAGTCCACAAGATTTCCAACTTAGAATGATCTAGAAGGGAAATGTTGGGCAGGATTTCATTCAGGCAAAAGAAAGGTAATATTGACTGCAACAGCCTCAGCGTGTCCAAAGCTCAGAGATTTTGTAGTGTCTCTCCAGATTTCTGTCCACCAGAATAAATAGCTTTTTTCACTGCTCAAGGCTATTGTATCAGGAGAGGCAGAAGTATTATCTCTCTTTGGTCTATATTTCACTCTAAGACTCAGGAAGAGAAGAGCAGGTCAAACTAACATTGGCTCAACTGTTTTATCTAACATAAGGAGACAAGTCTAATAAATCAGAATATTCTTCTGCCTGGGTCCTGTTGACCTTCACAAAATTATCTTTTAGATTATGAGAATTCCCATTCTCTTAGCTCTGAATATGAGTATGGTCCTAGTTGCTGTATTTTTACAAGAGGAAAACCATCTGTAGAAAAAAGTTCCCACTTGGAGACAGAATCCTGTTCACCATCATAATCCCAACCCTTAAGGTTAGATCATCACAATCAGAATATTAAAAATTATCACTACACCATAAAATGGAATATTTCACAGCCATTGAAAGAGATGATGTAGATCTGTATTTTTGATGTACAAATGTATATCTTGTAAGTGTTTAAGTTAAACTGTGAATGACTATGTATGGTATTATACCACTTTTATGGAGAATTTCAAAGGATATATAACAATATTAACAATATTTATCTAGAGTATTCCTTAAGGTAATTTTTGTGTTGCTATTCATATACTCATAGTATTTTTAATCTAGCTGTTTTATTTGTATAATTATTAAAGGTTTTTTCCTAATGTTAATCACTCTTGATTTTTATTATACCATTTCATCTCATTTTATAGCACTTTATCTAATATCTTGCCTGTATGTATTCTAAGCTAGTTTATCCCTTTATTTGAAAAAAGTAACAATTATTAGGTCCCATTTTACTAGCTTGGAGATAGAAAATAAGTCTGTATCTCTTTTTAAGGTTTCAACTAAATGGTTTGAGTCTACAACTTCCCTTAGCAAAGAATTTCTCTTCTTAGCAGAGGGACAGCTTCAGTGATAACATATGTCCCTGGAATGCTTTTTTTAGTTTATAGCATCAGGCTAAAGCTAGAAACTCTCCTGTGGGTCGGGGCGGATTCTTGTCTTCATCCCACCATAACCAACACATTATTCATCTTTGATAACCACTTTGGGATCCTCTTTCTATCCTTGAGATGATTGTGTATTAAGAGGTTTCCCCACCGTTTTTGTCATTCGGTCATGATCGGAGCTATCCAGCTCACCCAAAAATTTCAGTTACTTTGAACATCAAAAAGATGGGAGTGAGATCTGGGCCTCCTCTTGATGCTCTGGGAATTCTCAGGTAAATTACTCATCTTCTCTCTAGAGACCCCAAGTTCATTTCACCCATATATTTATTTTCTCACACAGAAAAGCATGTCACCTTCTATCTGGACAAGTGCCTTACTATATAATTAGTTTTTTCTGATTCTAAAAATAATGCTTTCTCTTAATAAAGAATGTATGCAACAGAGGAAGATCCAGAGGGAAAAGGCATTTACGTCATTATTACTTCCAACACAGAAAAACATTATTAGTGTTTTGATGAATTTCCTTATTTTCATGCTTATATCTATACATTGTTGAATATATAAGGATTAAATTCTATGTACACTTAACATTTGCACTAAATTAACTTTATAATAATATTTAACATATACTCACTAAACATTTATATCAGAATTTTCTAAAATTATTTACCTTCTGTGACGCCTGGGTGGCTCAGTTCATTAAGCTTCTGCCTTTGGCTTAGGTCATGATCCCAGGGTCCTGGGGTCGAGCCCCATGTTGGTATTTTTGTTCAGTGGGGAGACTTGTTCTACCTCTACCTGCTGTTCCCCTTGCTTGTGTGCTCATTCACTCTCTATCTTTCTCTCTGACAAATAAATAGATAAAACATTTAAAAAATTAAGTTATTTGTCCTCAAAAGTATAATTTTAAAGGGCTGCATAACATTACAATATAGGAATGTACCATAATTTATTTAACTGAACACCCTTTGCTGGATATTTAAGTGGTTTTCTATTATCCTTCATTAAAAATAAAGCTGTAACGGGCGCCTGGGTGGCTCAGTGGATTAAGCCGCTGCCTTCCGCTCAGGTCATGATCTCAGGGTCCTGGGATCGAGTCCCGCATCGGGCTCTCTGCTTGGCAGGGAACCTGCTTCTCTCTCTCTCTCTGCCTGCCTCTCTGTCTACCTGCGATCTCTCTCTGTCAAATAAATAAATAAATAAAATCTTTAAAAAAAAAAATAAAATAAAGCTGTAACATTCTTGTACATAAATCTTTTGTTTAATCTCTAAGTATATTTTAGGATGTATTCCAAAAAGGGCTTTACAGGACAGTCTATTCATGGAACATTTAACATTCTCCTTTATAGAAACAGCAAAAGGGAATGCACTTCTTATCACCCAAGGAACAAAGATGCTGCTCTACCTTTGACTTTTTTTTAAAATTTGGGGTGTAAGAGTTTGCCCTGGAATAACCCATGAGTAGACAGAAATCAATTTTAGAGTGTCCTTTTCAATCCAAAGCTTACTCCTTTCAAATCTGAGGATGAAGCATTGATACTTTCTTTTTTATTGGTACTTTCTTTTTTATTATTTAAAATTTCTTTTTTACTATTTAAAAACTTTTTATTTGAGCATAATTGACTCATAATGTTACATTAATCTTAAGTGAACAGCATAGTGATTCTACAACTTTATATATTATGCTATGCTCAGAAGCGAAGCTACCATCTGCCATCCTATGCTATTATAATATCATTGATTCTAATCTTTATGTTATGCCTTTTATTCCCATGCCTTATTCATTCCTTAACTGAAAACCTGTATCTCTTACTCCCCTTCACCCATTTTGCCCCCTTCCACCCCTCTCAGCTCTGACAACCATCATTTTGTTGTCTATATTTATAGGTCTGATTCTGCTCTTTCTTTGTTTTCTCATTTGTATTTTTTTAGATTCTACATATGAGTGAAATCATACGGTGTTTGTCTTTGTCAGTCTGATTTATTTCACTTAGAATAATATCCTCTAGATCTATCCATGTGTTCACAAATAGCATAACCCCGTCTTTTTTTGGCTGTGTAATATTCCATTGTCTGTATAATTTATATATATTACATAATACCCATTTGTTTATCAATGGACACTTGAATTGCTTCCATATCTTGGCTATTGTAAATAATGCTGCAAAAAACACAAGGGTAGGGGCGCCTGGCTAGCTCAGTGGGTTAAAGCCTCTGCCTTCAGCTCAGGTCATGATCCAGGGTCCCTCATCAGGCTCTCCACTCAGTGGGGATCCTGCTTCCTCCTCTCTCTCTCTCTGCCTGCCTCTTTGCCTACTTGTAATCTCTGTCTGTCAAATAAATAAGTAAAATCTTTAAAAATAAGTAAAATCTTTAAAAAAAAAACACAAGGGTACATTTGTCCTTTCAAATTAACATTTTTGTTTTCTTCGGGTAAATGTCCAAATGGGTAGTGATTTTTTTTTTTAATTTTTTAAGGAATCGTTATACTATTTTCCACAGTGGCTGTACAAGTTTGCATTCCCACCAACAGTGTATGAGAGTTCCCCTTGCTGACACTTGTTATTTCTTGTCTTTTTTATTTTAGCCATTCTGACAGGTTTCAGGTGACATCTCATTGTGGTTTTGATTTGTATTTCCCTGATGCTAAGTAATGTGGAGCATTTCCTCATGTGTCTGTTGGCCATCTGGATATCTTCTTTGGAGAAATGTCTATTCAGGTTCTCTGCCCATATTTCTTTGGATTGTTTGTTTTTTTAGTGTTGAGTTATATAAGTTCTTTTTTTTATATATTAGCTGCATATTGGATATATCATTTGCAAATATCTTTTCCCATTAGTAGGTTGCCTTTTTGTTTTGTTGATAGTTTCCTTCACTGTGCAAAAGCTTTTTATTTTGATATAGGCCTCTTTCCCTTGCCTTAGGATACATATCTAGAAAAATGCTGCTACAGCCAGCATCACAGAAATTACTGCCTGTTTTGGGTTTTTTTTTTTTTTAAGATTTTATGTATTTATTTGAGAGAGTGAGAGAGAGAGAGGGAGAGAGCATGAACAAAAGCAGGGGGAAAGGCAGAGGGAGAGAAGAAAGAAGCAGACCCTCTGCTGAGTAGGGAGCCTGATGTGGGGCTTGATCTCAGGCCTAAGTTGAAGGCAGATGCTTAACAGACTCAACCACCCAGGTGACCCACTTGCCTCTGTTCCCTTCTAGGATGTTTATGGTTTCAGGTCTCACATTTAGGTCTTGAGTCCATTTTGAGTTTATTTTTGTGTATGGTTTAAGAAAGTGGTCAGTTTCTTTTTTTTTTTTTTTTTTTTTTTTGTTAATGTTGCTGTCTAATTTTCCTAGCACCATTTATTGAAGAAATCATTTTTCCCCATTGTATATTCTTGCCTCCTTTGTTGTAGATTACTTTGACCATATAAGCATGGGTTCAATTCTGGACTCTCTATTCTGTTCCATATTCTGATCTATGTCTCTTTTTGTGCTAGTACCATACTATTTTGATTAAAACCCATATAAGCATGGGTTCAATTCTGGACTCTCTATTCTGTTCCATATTCTGATCTATGTCTCTTTTTGTGCTAGTACCATACTATTTTGATTAAAACCCATATGGTTTCACTTATTTATGGAGCATAACAAATAGCATGGAGGACATGGGGAGTTAGAGAGGAGAAGGGAGTTGGGGGAAATTGGAAGGGGAGGTGAATCATGAGAGACTATGGACTCTGAAAAACAATCTGAGGGGTTTGAAGTGGTGGGGGGGGTGGAAGGTTGGGGTACCAGGTGGTGGGTATTATAGAGGGCACGGATGGCATGGAGCACTGGGTGTGGTGAAAAAATAATGAATACTGTTATGCTGAAAATAAATTTAATTTTTTAAAAAACAGCTTTATAGTATATCTCGAAATCTAGAATTGTGATATTTCCAGTTTTGTTTTTCTTTTTCAAGATTGCTTTGGCTATTTGTGGTCTTTTGTGGTTCCATACAAATTTTAATATTATTTGTTGTAGTTTTGTGAAAAAACGTTGTTAGTATTTTGATAGGGATTGCATTATACCTATAGATTGTTTGAGGTAATTTGGATATTTTCAAAGTATTTGTTCTTCCAGTCCATAAGTGTGGAATATCTTTCCATTTCTTTGTGTTGTCTCCCATTTCTTTCACCATGTTTTATAGTTTTCACAGTACAGGTCTTTTTCTTTTTTCATTTTTTTTTTATTTAAATGCAATTAGCCAACATATACTACATCATTAGTTTTTGATATAATGTTCAGTGATTGATTAGAGTACAGGTCTTTAAACCTCTTTAGTTATGTTTATTCTTAGGTGCAATTTTTATTCCTTTTGGTGCAACTGTGAATGGAGTAGTTTTCTTAATTTCTCTTCCTGCTACTTTGTTATTAGTATATAGGAATGTTACCAATTTCTGGGTATTAATTTTGTATCCTGAAACTTTACCAAATACATTTATTCCAGTAGTTTTTTTGGTGGAGTCTTTAAGATTTTCTATGTATAGTATCATGTCATCTGCAAATAATGATACTTTGACTAGGACAAAGCCCTTCCAAAGAGTAGTAATTCATAGAATTGTAATCTACAGGTCAAACAAATTGGATGATCAACCTAACGGTGGTCTTAACCATAAAGAGTGCCTCAGGTTCTATATCACATTTTAGCTGATTTCAAGTGAAACACTTCAGTGTCCTCCTTAGAGATGACATTCAAGCATAATCATTGCCAATGTGCAGTTTAGATGTGAAATGGGAGTTTATAATAAAGACTTCTTTATTGATTTTCAATGCATAACAGAGGAAGGTGCCCCCACATGGGAACTGTTTTCCCAACCTCTGTTTCTGTCATTCACCCCCCCACCCCCAGCTTGTACCTCTTGGTTATATACATCACTAAATTTGGCTCATCTCTGTGTGTATAAGAAGTACTAGCTCCCTTGCCAAGAACGCATTTCATAATGCTTTAACTACATAGGGTTTTTTTAGCACAATGCTGTCTACAGACTGTTTCCGGGTACATTTTTTTTTTAAGATTTTATTTATTTATTTGACAGACAGAGATCACAAATAAGCAGAGAGGTAGGCAGAAAGAGGAGGAAGCAGGCTCCCCGCTGAGCAGAGAGCCCGATGAGGGGCTCGATCCCAGGACCCTGGGATCATGACCAGAAGGCAGAGGCTTTAACCCGCTGAGCCACCCAGGTGCTCCCCAGGTACATTTTTAAACAGTGAAAATTCCCCACCCACCACCCTGAAAACCTTGCATGGAACTCCAGTATATGAGGAAAAATCAAACCTGCTCTGATTGAAACCAGACAGGGTTTCTTCCCTAAAACTTAACTCATCCCTACTCCCAAGCCTAGTGGCCCTCAAATAATTTCAGAGAATCTGTAAGTTTAAAAACCAGAGGCAAAAACACAACCAACCAACCAACCACAGGCTTATATAAAACACAAACTTTGTTCACTGAGAAAGGAAGTAGTATTAATCACCAAGGTACCCAAATGCATACCTGAAGCACTCTCAAGCAATTTAACTTTTTTTTTTTAGTAAAAAAAGATCTTAAAACTTCATTTGTTCCATTTATGCAACTAAAGCTAATGAAGAAGGCTATTAGCATATTTGCTTTGCAGATGCTTACATCCAGTTCAGCACAGACTTCATTTTACTGAGCAATTCTAAGGGCTAATTAACATGTCTTACATGTTCTAAGTGGTAGATAATAATTCCATCCCATTGGCATGAGTAAGTCAGACTACAGTAGCTTTATTTGGAACACAAAGGAATACCGAAACATCTTTGTTTTATACTTGTGGTAGTCTAGAATTTAGACAGGTAAATTCTGAAAGCCACTGCAATGTTTACCCCTTGCCCAGTAGCTTATGGAGTCACCTGACTTCTCCCATACTTCTGGAAAGAAATGAGCATGTAGCAAGTTCTTCTAGGGCTAGAGTTGTTTGTTCCTATTCAATAATATTATCCTGATCAACAGAGACTTTTAGGCATCTTATTATGGTACATTATGGCCTTGTTTTTATTGACATTTATTAACAAAGCATATTGCCTGTAACTATTAACATGGTATATACAAGTGTAAGTCAACTCAATTATGCTTTAGAACTGAGGGCCAAACCACAAGATATGGAAGCACAGCCTAATATACAACTAACCAGATTATTTTGCACAATCTGTAATGCTCTGGGATTTTCCTTGGGTACTAGGACAGGAAGAGTCACTCTTTAGTTTGCATGCTCTTTTTGTTATATCAGAGGATTTTGAAATCATCATCTCCTAATTCTTAGGAATCCTTAACTTGTATATTAAGAACTGAAGAACACAGAAATCCTTGAGACCATGCAATTCAAACCTATGCCCTTTCCAGACATGTAGCTGTCACAGTTGGCTGAAGGATGGAGTAACGGAAAAATTCCCACAGATCCAGTTAAATCATGTGAAGTGTTTTTAATGGCAATGCATACAAAAAGGTATGGAGATGGTTACACAAAGCAGGAGACAATGCAGCATACTCTCAAAGGTATAGCTTCCTGGACTCCCAGAAGGACTGTCACCAACACTGGGTGAAGATTCCACCAGGCATGAGAAGTTGCCCTTGTATTTCTCATAGATGACTTTGCACCCTTCTGCTTGCCCTCGCTCTCATCATACTTTCCTACTTGCTGCCAACTGCTCTGAACACTACCTGCTCACCAAGTGCAAGTAACATACAAAATAACCCCAGACCCAGTGTTCTAGCCAGCCCACTGGAAGTGTAGTTCTACAGCGTAATCTTGCAGACAGAGCAAAATGGCTTGTAAGATAAAAGCTAAGAAATGGTAACCAGGGAGTGAAGGAGACAATGATCTCACTCTGACTTGTTTTGAAGACTCTGAGATTTCTCACTGGATGTGTTTCTTACGTTAATCCTTGGCCAACTGGTTGGAGTGATCATCATTTTTAAATTTAAATTTAACATGTCTTTTAGCCCTGTCCACACTACATAATGAACAGTACTACTGAGTTCACCTAATCTACTCTGTGCTTGTTTTAAAATCTATCCATAAAAGCAGATTTCATACAAAGAGGCTGCATATAAATGACAGAAGGAGGAAAAATAACTTGATGTTTATAAATGGTGATTAACCAGCTACTTAGGGACACAATTTGAAATTAAGAAAAAAAAATTACACATCTTCTCTTATTGGTGACAAATACTAATTTGAAGAACAGATAAAAAATGAAATATAATTTCTTAATTGCATAGACTATAGTGAGATTCAGCATTAATAACCAGGTAAGAATCCAACCTGGTACAGAAGGGTACAATAGGAGGTTGGGAGACTTAAGTTAGAGAGTGGTACCAGTTAGGGATAAATCTCAAATGATGAAAGAGGTTTGCAGAACACTGTGTGACATATAATTATTTGATTGCTCACCCAGTTAGTTATTTTATTAGCTAAGTCCTTTGCTGTTGTAAATGTGTATTGGGACAGCATATAGAAATAATGTATGGTATGTTTTAGAGAAAGGTGTTCCCCTAACCAAACTTTTTGGGGTTCTTCTTATTTGCGGGATGTCAGCAGTCCCAACATGGCTGAAATCTGTTTCATAGTAATAGACAATTATAGCAATACAAAAGTTTCCCTCTTGACTCCTCTTTCCCCCCACAAGCAACCAAAGTCTGTTTGTTTTGTATTTCATGTCTCCAAATACTACTCACAAAACTGGATTTATCCCTCTGACTCATATTGTTTTTAATTAATATCATCTGTCCTTGTACTAATTTTTGTTATTGTCTAGTTCAGTTTTTGGAAATTGGTTTTTAGTCACTAACATAATAAACTTAAAAATGGCTTTTGGCTGAAACAGGAGCAGCATCTGTGGGCAATCTACAAAGATTGTGAAATTTCCATGCCACCCAGCAGGTAGATTGAGCAGATCTCCTAGGAAAACCGAGCATCATAATGCCAGGACATAATGGCGCATTCCAGAATGGCTGACATTTGCTGAGCTCTGTTGCACCCATTGTCAGCCCTGTCATTCATCCTACTTAAAGAGCGACTCCGAATACCCTTTCTTCATTTTTGTCTCCTGATCTGCATATAGCCAAAGGAAGCCAAGAGACCCCAATATATGGCCATAAAACATCATGTGTTAACCAAAATTTGAGTGGAACTGACATAAGATGGGTTGTCTTTGTCACTCTTCTCAAATGTGACTGTACTGAAGGATGCAGTTTGTCTTGGGTCAGTTTTTCCAAGAGTTGATAAATCTCATTTCGTGGCACATATCCTTAAACTATCGACTTTTTTTTTTTTAAACAGGAAGATAATTCTAGCTTTATCTTCTGAGTAGGAAACTTCCTATAATATAAAATGCAGGCACAAAGGAAAAGAGTCTCTTTATACATTAGTTCCCTTTCCTTTTTTTTTTCAACAAAATACTACATGCCAATTTGCCAGCGAAGCTTTGAAAGCTCTAATTTTCCTCTTTGAAGCCTCAAAGGGTGGCATTGGCAAGGATAGATCCTATTTCACATACATAGCCAGCCAGGTTTCCTCTCAATTGCTAGTAACATCTGGTATCCCTCTAGGGTCTATTTGAGATCCGTAATTATTTCTTTACCATGTTAATGATTACAAATATCTCTTTCCCACTACCCTGCTTCTTCCAGACTTTTCTTTCTTTACTGTTGACACACTATTGTAAGAAAAATAAATAAGACAATTCCTAATTCCATGGTTGAGATCTCTGCTTCACAAAATGATAATCATCAACAGGAAGAATGGTTCATAAGTAATGGTCTGAACCAAGTGATTCTAATACCAAATGTAAGATAATTGCTTTTCTTAGAAACCATCAATCTATTTTTCTATCTCCACTACTCCCTGTGGATCCAAAAATCCCTCTCTCCGGGGACATATTTGGCCTCTAGTATTGTGTGGAAATTTTTTTTTTTTTGACAATGCCAGTAATTTGGAAAAAGACCACCCAATATTAACTTGCCTTACTTCCATTTTTTATCTTTATATTGGCAGGGAAGCCAGATTTTCAAACCAACAGCTCACTTAGGCTTGGGAAGATATTTAGCCATAATGGATCTACCAACTCCTGACTCCTGAGTATGAAACAGTTCCTTTGACCATTTGGACACACTCAAGCTGGAGTAGGAAAGACACTTCTTGTAGGTCATCTTCCCTATAAGCAATTCAGAAATCACCAATAACCTTTTTACTGACATATAGGAAGATTCTACAACTCTAGGGTTCTTCAACTCTAAGATCAAAGGAAATACACTGAAGTCAGTATTTACATGCTATGTCTTTAGTAATAATAATGATAAAATACAAATTCCAAGATGGATGAAATCTGAGATCTCCCTGCTCCTGAGATTGGGGGTATTCAGAATCCTGCCTGATATCTGTGGACCCTCTTTCCTTAATTACCTAGTATGCTTAGATATTCCAGTGTATTCTGGGGAGTTTGCAATATACCATTTCTCCTCAAAGAGTGGTCCAGAAGCCATGCCTGGACTACTAAGTGTGGTACAACATTTCCCTTCTTGTAACATATAATTAGATTCCAACAGGAGCCTGGCACACATTGAGGAGCAGGACCTATCATTCTGTCTCTTCCCACCTAGAGTGTCAGTGTCCTGAGAGCAGTCTCATGTCCCTGGGAACATGAGAGCCTCCCCAGTGCCTAAACAGAGACTGGCACACTCAGCAGGTGTTCAATAAATATCCGTTGAAAGAATGAAGGAGAGAAAACTTAAGGACAATAAATCATTAAAAGTCTCTGTGTGGGGCAATTCGTAAGTATGAAGGAGTTCTGAGGATGAGCTGAATAAGAATTAGTGGACCAGAGTTAATGGAACAAACTTAGTAGAGAAGACAAGACTTGAACTGGCCATTGAAGGCAGAGGAAGATTCTAGTAAGTGGAAGGATCGCCACAGAATTGGAGTGGGGTAGTAGATAAGAACCAGGGTTAGGAGTAAAAGGGAACCTGCAGGGAGATCCTTCTCTCTTTAACTTCTCCAAAGCCTGTCATAATGGTGGAGGGTCTGCCTCCCTCAGTGTCCCTTGCATCCACCCTCATTTGTGACCACTTTCTTGTACCACTTCTTGGGAGTCAGTTATCAGTCCCCTTACAACTCCGTCTCATACGTGAGCAGAGAGAAATGAGCAGGGACCCCAGCCCTTCATCCCTTTCCAATCCCCAGTAATCTCTCCTGTATATCTTCCCCCTTGCTCTCTCTAGAACTTTCTCTCCTCCCTCTCTTTGGACACCTGATATTGCCTTATCAATGGGTTTGAGCTTTTTGAAAGCTAAACGCTTCTAGTGCTTGTGCTTTCCCTATGACAAAAATTCCTGAGGTGGACTTCCAATATGTCCAGGTAATTTTAGTAATTTGGGAAGAAAGGAAAATTCAGGAAAATATATATATAAATATTTCAGTAAATTATACTTCCACAATTTCTGGCAGTGGCTGTAGACCTCTTCCTGCTTTCCTAAAATACACTTTATATATAACAAAATAAATGTAAAACTTGTTAAAAGAGTTGGAAAACAACACAAAATGCTGGGTTCAAACCTGATCTGTGTCCTCTGGGGAATTTAGAATCTCACATAAAATGATACAGCACAATCAGAACCTTTCTTATCTGTGACCTTATTAATTAAATACTACAACAGGGGCTGGTTGAGAGTAGAAGTAGGACTACATGTGATTAAGATAATTAAATGGAGAAAAATATAAACTGAACTGAAGCAGAAATTTGATTTCCTGCATGACTCATCCAAAGAAACTGAGGATTTTAAAATTTACAAACTTTTTATTTAAAAAGTCAATGAAATGAAACAAGAACAAAACTTTGTGAGCTAACTTAGACAGAAAATAAAGTCAATTTTTCTTCAGGAAAGGAATCTCTGAGGCTGTGCTGGGAAAGCAGTTTACCCGCTCAAAGCCTCCTGCCTCTCCAACTGTGGGCCTCCTGGAAGGCACATAACAACATCTTGTGTAATTGCAATAAATTTGAGGAGACTCAGGGGTGGTACTAATAGCATCTCTTTGTATTGTTTCCATGGCTTAAGGAGCAATAACTGATTACTGTAGGCTAGAACTGTTTTGTCCTAGAGATACCTGAGAGTGGTCTATTAATCTATTAATCTTTCTGTCCATCTATAGACCAATCATTTGATTTATCAAACAATCAATTAACTGATCTATGAATCTTCCTTCCTTCCTTTTTCTCCACTCTCTCCCTCCCTTCTTGTTTTCTCTCCTTCCATACTAAAATCTAAACTAAACCTAAAGTCAGGCAGTTTCCTGGAAGTTGAGCTCTGAATTTTAATCTTACCATGGGTCCTCACTAATAAGATATCACCAGTGTGTGCGACCTGTAACTTCTACACCTATTGAATGAAGGGACTAGATTAGCTCCTTACCAGTGTTGCCACTAGTTAAAGGCATACCTAGCCTCCAGATCAAAGTGACTCCATAGAGATCCCTGACTTAACCACTTCCTGTTTTTGTGACCTTGGTCAACTTATTTGACCTCACTGTGCCTCAGTTTCCTTATCTGTGAAATTAGGATCATAATTGTACCTATTTAGACTATTTAGAAGATGAAAGGAGATAATATAAAAAACTTAGAACAGAACATTGTACATATTAAATGTCCAATAAACATTAAGATTATTACTTTTAAATTTTATTTTTAAAAATTTTTACTATTCTATTTTTTTTTATTTTAATTCTTATATAGTTAATACACAGTGTTATATTAGTTTTGGGTGTATAATATAATGATTCTGCAATTCTATGTATTACGCAGGGCTCATCATGGTAAGTATACTCTTAATCATCTTCATATAGTTCACTCATCCCCTCATCCACCTCCCCTTTGGTAACCATCAATTTGTTCTCCATAATTAAGAGTCTGTTTTTTTGGTTTGTCTCTTTTTCCTTTGCCTTGTTTCTTAAATTCCATACATGAATGAAATCATATGGTATTTGTCTTTCTCTGACTTACTTATTTCATTTAGCATTATACTCTCTAGATCCATCCATGTTGTTGCAAATGATGAATGAAAAAGAATGAAAAGGATTTCATTCTTTTTTATGACTGAATAATATTCCACTGTATATTATGCCACTTTTTATCCATCTATCAATGGACATGTGGACTGCTTCCATAATTTGGCTATTGTAAATAATGTTGCAATAAACATAGAGCTGTATGTATCTTTACAACTTCATGTTTTCATATTCTTTGGGTAAATACCCAGTAGTGGAATTACTGGATCATACAGAATTCTATTTTTTTTTAGGGTTTTTATCATGAATGGATGTCATACTTGTCAAATGCTCTTTCTGCATCTATTGAAATGATCATATGGTTTTTATCCTTTCTCTTGTTGATATAATGTACCACATTGTTTGATCTGTGAATATTGAGCCAAACTTGCATCCCAGAAATAAATCCCACTTGATCATGGTGAATGATTTTTTTAATATATTGTTGAATTCAGCTTACTAGCATTTTGTTGAGGATTTTTGCATCTGTGTTCATCAGAGATATATGTCTGTAATTCTCTCTCTCTCTCTCTCTTTTTTTTTTTTTTTTCTAGTGCCTTTATCTGGTTTGGGTATCAGAGTAATGTTGATCTCACAGAGTGAATTTGGAAGTTTTCTTCCTCTTCTATTTTTTGGAATAGTTTGAAAACAATAAGTATTAGCTGCTCTTGATATTTTTCTTTAAGATTTTATTTATTTATTTGACAGACAGAGATCGCAAGAAGGCAGGGGCAGAGAGAGAGGAAGAAGCAGGCTCCCTGCTAAGCAGAGAGCCCAATGCAGGGCTTGATCCCAGGACCCTGGGATTATGACCTGAGCCTAAGGCAGAGGCTTTAACCCACTGAGCCACACAGGTACACCTTAGCTGTTCTTTTTATGTTTGGTAGAATTTGCCTGTGAAACCATCTGGCCTGGACTTTTGTTTTGGGGGAGTATTTTGATTGCTGATTCCTAGTAATCAGTCTGTTCAAATTTTCAGTTTCTTCCTAGTTCAGTTTTTGTAGGTTTATGTTCCTAAGAATTTATCCATTTCTCCTAGGTTGTCCATTTGCTGGCATATAATTTTTCATAATATTCTCTTTTAATCCTTTGATTTCTATGCTGTTGGTTGTTATTGCTCCTCTTTCATATCTGATTTTGTTTATTTGTATCTTCTCTACTTTTTTTATGATGATGAGTCTGGCTAAAGTTTTATCAATTACATGGATCTTTTCCATGAAAAGCTAACCAGTTTCTGGTTTAATTTGTTTGTTCTTTTGGGTTTTTTGTTTCTATACTATTTATTTCTGATCTAATCTTTATTATTTCCTTTCTTCTACTGACTTTTGGTTTTGTTGTTTTTTTCTTTAAATGTAAGGTTAAGTTGTTTGAGATTTTTCTTACTTCTTGAGATAGACCTGTATTGCTATAAAATTTCCTCTTGGGACAGCTTTTCATGCACCCCAAGGATTTTGGACCATTGTGTTTTTATTTTCATTTTTTTTCCATGTATTTCTTTATTTCCTTTTTGATTTCATGGTTGACCTGCTCATTGTTCAACAGCATTTTATTTAATCTCCTTGTATTTGTGTGCTTTCCAGATTTTTTCTTGTAATTAATTTCCAATTTCATAGTGTTGTGGACAGAAAAGATGGTATGGCCTCAGTCCTTTTGAATATGTTAAAACTTGTTTTGTGGCCTAATATGTGATCTACTCTGAAGAATGTTCCATGTGCACTTGAATAGATTATGTATTTTGCTGTTTTAAGATGGAATATTCTTAATATATCTGTTTGATCCATCTGGTCCGGTGTGTCATTGTTATATTGTTATAACTAATGTGTTAAAGTCCCCTATTATTATTATCTTACTATCAACTATTTCCTTTATGTTTGTTTTTAGCCTCTTTATGTATTTGGGTGCTCTCATGTTGAGTGCTTAAATATTTACCACATTATATCTTCTTGTTGGATTGTTCCCTTTATGATTTTGTAGTATCCTTGTTTGTCTCTTATTACAGTGTTTGTTTAAAAGTCCATTTTGTCTGATATAAGTATTACTACCCCAGATTTCTTTTCACTTCCATTTGCATGATAATTGCTTTTCCATCACTTCATTTTCAATCTGCATATGTCTTTAGGTCTGAAGTGAGTTTCTTGTAGGCAGCATATAAATAGGTCTTACTTTCTATCCATTCTGTCACTCTGTGTCTTTTGATTGGAACATTTAGTCCATTTATATTCAAAGTAATTACTGATAGGTATGTACTTATTACAATTTTGATATTTGTCTTGTATTTGTTTTTGTAGTTCTTCTCTGTTCTTTTTTTACTCTTGCTCTGTTCTCTCATGATTTACTGGCTTTCTTTAATGATACACTTGGATCTCTTTCTTTTTAGTTTTGCATATTTATTACTGGTTTTTGATTTGTGGTTACCATTAGGTTTTTATATAACATCTCCTGCATATAGTCATCTATATTAAGTTGATGGTCACTTAAGTGTGAATATATTCTTCACTCCTTTTCTCTCCACAGTTTAGGTATGGGATGCCATACTTTACATCCCTTTAAAAAATTCTTTTTAAAGATTTATTTTATTTATTTAAGAGAGATAGAAAGAGTAAGGGAAGGAGCACAAGGAGAGGGACAAGCAGAATCCATGCTGAGCATAGAATATGATGAAGGGCTCCATCCCACAACCTTGAGATCACAACCTGAGTCAAAACCAAGAGTTGGATACTCAACCAAATGAGCCACACAGGTGCCCCTTTACATCCTTTTATTTTATGAATCCCTTGACTGTTTTTTATAGATTTACTTAGTTTTACAGCTTTTGTGCTTCATATTTTTCTTAATCCTACTTATGATCTTTTCTTCCACTTAAAGAGTCCCCTTTAACAATTCTTGTAGGGCTGATTTAATGGTCATGAATTCTTTTAACTTTGGTTTGTCTGGGAAACTCTTTATCTCTCTTTCTATTCTGAATAGTAGCCTTGCTGAATAACATATTCTTAGCTGCAGGGTTGTTTTTTTGGTTTTTTTTTTTTTTCTCCTTTCAGCATTTGTAGTGTATCATGCCACTCCCTTCTGGCCTGCAAAGTTTCTGCTGAAAAATCAGCTGATAGCCTTGTGGGATTTCCCTTTTATGTAACTGTTGTCTTTTATCTTGCTTTTAAAATTCTCTATTTACCACTATCTTTTGCCATTTTAATTGCTATGTGTCTTGGTGTGGACAGCCTCAGATTGATTTTGTTGTGGGTTCTCTCTTCCTCCTGAATGTAGATTTCTGTTTCTTTCCCCAGATTCAGGGAGTTTTCAGATATTATTCTTTCAAATAAATTTTCTGTCCCCTTCTTTCCCTTTGATTCTGGGATCCCTATAATGTAAATGTTAATACACTTGATAGTACCACTGACTTCTCTCAGTCTATTTTAATTTATTATTGTTTTTCTCTCTCCTGTTCAGCTCAATTGCTTCCCATTCCTCTGTCCTTCAGGTCACTGATCCATTCTTTTGCTTCCCCCAGTCTACTATGTATTCCATTGAGTGTATTTTTAATTTCAGTAATTAAGTCCTTCATCTCTGATTAGTTCTTTATTTATGTTTTCTGTCTCTTTGTTAAAAACCTTCCTGGGGTTCTCCATTCCTCTCCAGTCCAATGAGTATCAGTATGATCAATACTTTAAATTCTCTGTCAGACATGTTACTCATCTCCATTTCATTTAGGTCTCTTGCTGTGGTATTGTTCTGTTCTTTCATTTAGGATATATTCCTCTGTCTCCTCATTTTGTCTAACTCTCTCTACATCTGTTTCTGTGTATTGGGACAGTTAGCTATGTGTCTGCTCTTCAAACTAGAGGCCTTATGTAGAAAAGTTCCTGTAGTGCCCTGCAGTGCAGTGCCCCTGTGCACCAGAACCTTGTACTTCAGAGGTGTCCCTTAGCATGTTACATGTGCCCTACTGTCATAGCTGAGCTGCTTTTGCCTTCAGTCCAGTTATCTAAAGTTATTCTCTTTGCCTGTTGTTGGCAGGATTTGTTTCCTGTGTTGTTTGTGGGCCACTCTGGGGCCACCTTGAGCTTGAGCTGAGTCAGACCAGGTGTTAGCAAGTTTGGCATAGTCTATTGTGAAAGGAGACCTGGAACCAAGCTCTGGCTGGAGGGGCTGTGGCCACAGGAGAATGCAAAGTTGAACATGCTGTTAGCAAGCTAGGTGGAAAGTTTTGATGCTAGACTAGTTCCACAGGTGTCCATACATCTAGGCTGGGGGGCAGAAGGGAAATGGCACTTGCCAGTTCCTCCATTCCTGGAGAAGTCTCCCAGTGAACCTGCCCCTCTAGCACATGCTCTGAGATTAGTAAACAAATCTCTCTTTCATATACCCCAGATGTTTTTCAAAATACTGCTTCTCTGCTATATCTCACAGGGCTATTTATTGTGCTTTTTAAAAGAGGGGGACTCAGTTTCTTCTCAGCCTCCCAGCTTTCACAGAACCAAGCCCACAGATATTTAAAGTTCCAGGTGTTAAGCTTTGGTGATCGTAAAAACTTGTAAAATTCAGCCTCTCTGGTTTCCAAAGCCAAGTGTTATGGGGATTTATCTTATCCACATGCATTCTCCATGTGGGCTCCCTGATGTGAGAATCTGTTTATTTCTACTCTTTGTACCTACAGTGTCCCTTCCTCCCTTGGGATAGTCCCTCAGGTCCGCTTAGCTTCCAACCACATCTCTGCCCTTCCTACCCTCTTTGATATAGCCTCTTCTGTATATTTACCTATGGAGAGTCTGTTCTGCTGGTCTTCAGGTCATTTTCTGGGTTATTTACACTAATGTATGTATTATCAGACTGCATCTATGAGGCAAGATGAGCTTATGGTCCCCCCTACTCCACCATCTTCCCTAGAAGTCAAGATTATTAAATTTTTCTAAATAAAAACAAAGAAATTTGCCAATTTGAGAGATGAGACTAAACTCAGAAGATTAAGTGATACGTGGAAACTCAACACCACAGGTTTTCTCTCTGTAGCCTGCTGTTTAGTCTCCTGAGACTCCCCATTGTCCTAGAAATGAGCAAATTGGGCATTTGCTGTGACACCGCTTATTAAAAGAAATATCGTGTTTGAATTGCACAATAAAATGTTAATTAGCTGAAGTGCTTGAAGAATAGAATATCACAGTTACCTCAGTGTTTGCTAGAGAATGCCAGATCTATATATATATAATAACTTTACATAAAAATCTAAAAAATGTTTTATAAAATCATTAGACAGAAAAGTGAGCCCACTTTCCTGCCTCAGTAAGCAGAACTTGGTGAAAATAATTAAATCCTCTTGTAATTAAATGAAAGGGACTTTCTATAGAAATACACAAATTACATATGCACACATATAATTATGTTAAATTCCTTTAAAATAACAATAATTCATGTTTAAATGCACTAATGCATGTCATGTTTAAATGCACTGAGGGGTCTAGTCTGGCCCTTCCACTGCATCCCAGCAGAGCTCAGGATGTTCTCTGAAGAGGAGTATTGATGATGAAGGGGATTCATGCCTCCTTTTTCCAGCACACAGAAGTTATGTTGCATGACCATCACTAATGAGCACCAAGCAATTTTTCACCCACCCTGGAAATGCCTTTTTAATGCTCCAATCCATGTATCTGTGGTTCTTTTCCAGTTTTTGAAAACTATAGACAAACTATCAACTTAAATCAGAGTTCTAATCACTTCAGTTTCAATTTAATGGCATTTTCCAGTTTCCAGGCCTCTGTTCTCTCCATATGTTACTGGTCAATCTATTTCAGCTGCTAAGTCAGGAAATGAAGGAGTGAGCCCTGGCCTGCTGTGGCCTGCTGTGTCCTGGGGAATCCCAAGGGTGCTGGACAAATTGGGAGCACAGCTCCTGGCTGGATTTGCTAACACTGTTACCAAAGAAACTCAGATAAACTTGTCGCAAGAGAGGCCAATGAGTCAAGAGACAAGGGTTTGAAAAAGAGAAAGAGAAAAATTTATTTTGGATGCCAGCAGCCAGAGCAGGTGGCAGGCTCAAGCCTTGACAGGTGACCTCTCCACCAGCAAGATGGACATCTAGAGATTTATAGGCAGAGAAAGGGGAGTACATACAAGAAAGCAAGCAGAGAGTGTATAATCACAAGCAGGGGTTGGTATGTGTTCAGTGGTGATTATGGGCAGAGAACGGGCCCTGTGTGGTGTGGTTTTCTAGGCATTCCATTGCTTTCAGGGCTCTTATGGCTTGGTGATTGGAAAGTTCTGGTCATAGCAAAATGTCTTCATCAGTGCCTCAAGGGAGGACAATAAGAAATAAGAGCCTCAGTTACAGCATGAGTTAATGGTCTTGCTTATTTCTGGTTTTAGCTCCTGGGAACTAGAGTTGAGCAAAGGAGCTCACTGACACATATGGCAGCCCTTTGTAGAACAAGATAAAATGTCAGCTTCCCTAAATGTGGTCTGAAGGGAGTACCAGGAAAGGAACATGCATTGATTTTAGTAAAGAATTATTCATACTTTGGTTCTGAAGTCAGTCAATCACCATCTGTTGACATATTTGCCTCTTGGTATTCTAGGGAGTTTCTATTCTATATTAAGCCTAAAACTGGGATCACTGTTATTTCTTTTTCACTTGTTCTGATGGTTGTTTCTTCTGAGTGTATGTGTGTGTGTTTGTGTACACCTATTTTTATGTGTGTGTGTATGTATGTCTATGTGTCCAGTCTGAGCCTCTGACCAGTACTGAGGTCAAGTGGAGTAAAGGTGAAGGCTGCTACTGGAAGCCTGGAGAGAGTTGCCAACTGTCCATCTCTGACATGTGTGGGGGAGCACAGGGAGCAAAGCTAATCTTACACAGAAGTTGAGATCACTGATGCCCTCCTCTCTCCTCAAACAGCATCACTTTCCTTATCTAGTTGGTAATTCCCCTCCTGGTTTCCCTATGGGGCTTCCTCCCTCAAGGCTACCATTCCTAAAACTTGCTTCCCCAGTCCCCTCAGCCACTCCCATGCCCCAGCCATGCAAAATGCCTATTGTCCTGCCTCTTTCTTAGAGGAGCTTGCTCTCAGCTAGTTATCTTGTGGGATGATTTGCTAAGGCTTATACTCAGGTTTTAGAGATTGTTAACAACTTAATTTGTAATTTCTCCTATGTAACAAATTCGTATTTAAACTAGCAGTTCTCAAACAGTGTTTTACCTCCCTTCAATTCCCCCGTGTAATCATCTGACAGTAGCCTTTGAGGATTCTCAATAGGGAAGAAGTTTGAAGGGAAAATAAAACTCTTCTGACATCTTCCATTGTCACCATGAAAGTGCCTACCTACCTCTACATGAAACTCAAGGCAACATCCCCCAGTATTTAGAGGTAGCTGCTGCTCTTCTAGGATTTCTAGTCCATTTGGCTAATTACTTTCTAGGTTTCCCCTACTAAAGTCTCAGAACCAGAATACCATGTAAGAGAGGTGGTGGCCAGAGAGTTGTGACTGAAACTTCACATTGCGTTTTTCTCACTGGCTTATAGCCAGGATTTTATCATGTTTATTGCATATGTTAACATCACCAAAGTGGGTTATCAGGAATGAGCCAGCTGACCTGGGTAGAGTTAGGGCAACAAGGGACCTGTTTATTTTAATGTATTTTAAAATGGCTCAAGCCCTATTTACTGTCTGGTTATGTTGCTTAGAAACCTCATAATTCTGACCTGAATCCAAGTTATAAATGGAACATTTGGAAAACTATGGGAAAATATTCTTGGAACTCTATCATTATTCAGGAAACTTTTTTCCATGTTAATGCTGTATGACTCTTATATGTAGGTATAACTTCATAGATATTAACTTAAAACAACCTATTTTGGGGTGTAGTCCCTATATCATAAAGGAGGACACATTATCTGTTCTATTGCCCAAGTTCCTGCCTCGGATGATAAGAGACCTTGGGGGACTTTAATATCCAAAAGTGCCCTGTTAGCAAGCAGGTTTCTCAGTTCTGACTCTCCTCCTCTCCAGTGAACCTTTGCCCCACCTCACTTGAGCCAATCACTGTAAGAGTCATGCACAGTTTATTTTCAATAGCTTTAATTTCTCTACCACCAAAATCACTCATTTAAATTCTGTTATTTTCTTCCTATCCCCCTGCCTATCCCTCCTGCTTGCCAGTGTAATCACCCCCACTGCAACTATTCTTCAGCCACACTGACAGCCCTATCAGTTGGCCTCCTCTACATTCCCCTTCGCTGTCCCACCCCCACCACCTTGTTCTTACTTTCTCAATATCAAGCTTAGATTCCAGGGCCCTTCATTTCAATCACTTATTTTATTTATTCCCTTAATCCTTCCAACCCTCTGTCCTTTCATCAGACCCTAACAAAACAACCTGAAGGCAGGGAGACAAATACTGCTGAAGAAAATTACACACTCAGGAAAATCTGTACCTGGAGATTCAAGGTCTCCAGCTTCTCCTGTCATGGCATCATTGCCTAATAAGCCTACTGCATTTCTCTGGCATCTCATTCACATTTCCTCTACAATGACAATTTCAAAATTTGTATATGCTCCTTAAACCTTTGAATCCTAGGGCATCTGGGTGGCTCAGTAGGTTGAGCATCAAACCTTTGATTTCTCAGGTCATGACCTCAGGGTCCTGGGATCCAGTCCTGTGTTGGGCTCCACTCTGCACCAAGCGTGGAGCCCAACACTGCCCCATGCTTGCTCTCTCTCCTCTCTCTGTCTCAAATAAATAAACAAAATCTTGAAAACAATGACAACCTGTGCATCCCTTTCTCCCTCATCTCTCAACTGCAGATGGTTCTTTGTTTTGGTAAAATGTAAATCACCAGGTGAGAACTCCTCAACTCAGAATGACCAAACTCATTCTCCTCTCTTCTCATCACAAAGGAGGTGCATGCCTCTTTCCCAGTGTCAGGCCTTTCACCCATGTTCAGAAGTCTATCTCTCTTACATCTGATAAACCCTGTGCAGGTGTTTCTCTCCTGCTGTGCTACAGCACACATAGCATTCCTGAACTCTTCACATACCTGTTGAACGAAACTATCTTTGTTGAGTTGTAGCAGTAAGAGTCATGATGGAATCTGTCAGACAAAATATCAGGGGATACTGATTCGGTGTCATGGCATATTCTAGTATTTTTCAAGTGTACCATCCCACTCATATAAAGCTTCTCTATATATAATAAATTATTTTGTAGGCACTTAGGTATGCTAGAGTCATCTTTAAAACAAACAGATATATAAACCAGCAGACAAAAATGCTCCCTCTATTGCCCTATCTTTTCAGAGAAGATGTCTGTATTCTATCCCTCTATTTCTTCACCAGCCTTCACACCTTAACTTTCATCTGTTCAACTCCCCACTTGCCCCCATACCAGCCCCTACAAAGTCCATCAGTGAATTTTCCCTTTATCCTCTCATCTTGCTCTTTCAAAAGCATCCATCCTAGTAGACTATCCCTTCTACCTCAAAACAGAAAGATGACATTGTTCTCTCTTTGTTTTCTTCAGAATCCTTAAGCCATGTCTCAGTCTGTTTCATTGCTGGTTCCATGGCACTGTGAACACCTCCTCAGTGTCGAATCTCCATTACCTTCATAGCTAAACCAGTGTTATCCAGGTAGTCAAGTCTCAGGCTCACAGCCAATGAGTTGTGGAGGACTTGACTTCACTCTCAACATTTGTGTGGGTTTTGTGTGGCTCCGGTTTATCATTAGAATCCTCTTCTGGAGCTTACCAAACGGGTTCAGGGATGGACACGTGACCCAGTTCTAGTTAACCAAAGGAGAGTTTTAGTAGGAACTTCAGAGGGAAAATCTTCCTCCTTCTTTGAGAAAATAAGAGAACCACTCTCCTTTTTTCTATGGAAAAGAAGCATGTAGCCATGCAAATTTTAAGCAGCTATACTGCAACTACATAAAAGAGTCAGGCTTGAGATGGAAGCCAACACCACATAAGGCAGTGCCCAGACATGGGAAGAAATTGAGAAGCTAACGGCATGATTAAATTGCTGAATATAACCAATCCTAAGTCCCATATTCCCACTTGGCTTTCTCATTTAATAATCCATTATTGCTGGAGTCAGTCTGGATTGGTCTAATTATTTACAACCAAGCTCATTGTTTCTAACTCAATGGCCTTTAATTTGTGGATTTCCTCTAGGGTCTGATTGTTTTCCTCTTCCCCATTTTCATCCATCCCCAGGGCTCTGGTAACCATTTATATGTTGATGGTAAAAATTGTATCTCTAGACCAGACCTTTCCCCTAAAGTTTAGATGTATATATTCAAGTGCTGATTAAGTATCTCCCCATAGGTGGTTCAAAGGTAACTTAAACTCATCAAGTCCAGAACTAAACTGATCTCCGGCCCTCATATAGAACCTGTTTCTCCTACAGGGTTCCCTAGCTTAATAAATGCACGAACCTTTGGAGTCATCTCTACTTTGCTCCTCATATTCAATCAATCACTTCCTGCCAATACTACCTTCTAAGTAACTCTAATGCATCAGTCTCTTTCTGTCTTTACTGCTTTTGCTTTGGTCCAAAGCTCTAATATCTTTGCCTGAAACATGCAAGAGTCTTTCCTAATTGACCTCCCTGCCCTACATGTTCCCCTCTCTGATGCATTAGCTACTTTATAACCTGAAGGAGCTTTGACAAATGAAAATTTGATCATGATGTTCTCTGCATAAACTTTTAAAGGTCCAAAATCATTATAGTAAATATCAACCATCACATTAATTCTGCCCCAAACCATAATAACAGTAATAGTTGTAACAGCTTCATATTTCATCTGCTTGGTTTATTTACCAAACTCCTAAGTTCTTTACAACATTTGCTCTTCCCAATGACACCACAAAGAAGCTATGACATTGTCATTCATTTATAAGAAGGGAAACTGAGGTTAGAAGGGAGATCAGGTAACCTTCCCTAGGTTAGTTACCCAGCTGGAAATCTGGAAGTTGGGATTTGAACCCAGGTTTGCTTGATTCCAGAAACTGAGTTCTTAATTGGCACTGCATATGACTACAAGCTCTATGATTTGATCCCTCCTCACCTTTCTAGCTTCACCTCAGGAAACGCCATACCAGTCTACCAGTCTTCTTCCTGTTCCTCAAATATGCAGCCCACCCTTATCAGCTCCTTCTCTCTGGAGCATTCTTTCTCTCCCTGCTTCTGAGACAAGTCAGGTATCAGGACTTGCCGATGTGGTATCTCCTAGATATCATAAAAAACTCGGGTTCTTTATGTGCTTTGTAGTCCACAGCCTCTATTTCATCTTTATAGGCCATGAAATAGTACATGCAACACTTGAGCATGCTGCAAAAAAGGCTAGCTTGGTTGATTTATTGGATTTCCTAGGTCTTATTTTTTTACAGTGATTTGGGCCATTTGTCCTTGAGATAGTTTGGCACTTAGGGACCAATGGAGCTTAGGATGTTTAGGAGACCATACAGTAGAACACAGGAGGCCAAAGATGACAAAAGTATGCTATGGCTTGCTGCAAAGGCTTGTGTATACCTGAGATCCAGTTCAGTTTTTTGGCAGCAGATGGAATTTTCAGACAGCCTCCAGGGTCATCCCAAGTGGCTAGAATTATTATCCACACACCCTTCTTATGGAAATTAATCCAGATACTTGGATAGACACATACCTCAGGCTCTCAAAATGAGAGATATCTGTGATCACCCATGACTTTTTGGAGCAGACCCTCAATTACCATTCAAACTCAGCATGAAATATTTTCTTGAATAATCAGAGAAAAAAGACCTCAATATCACTGTTAAGAAACAGAAAATGGGGGCATCTGGGTGGTTCAATTCATTAAACCTCTGACTCTTGATTCTGCTGAGGTCATGATCTCAGGGTCATGAGATCAAACCCCACATGAGGTTCTGTACTGAGTGTGGAGTTTACCTAAGGTTCTCTCTCTCTCTCTCTCTCTCAAAAAAATTAGTAAAAATTAAAAATAAAAATAATTTCTGTTGCTAAATAGTTTTAACTAATCTAGAAAACAGCAACTCTGTGAATAGGAATTTGTCCTTAAGGACCCACAGTCAAATTGCTTCACTACTTTTATAGCAGCACTAACCAAGCTCAATATGTGTTTTAAGTCCAAGAAATAGTCATGCATTTCCAAGATGATCTTCTTGAATACATAGTATAGAGAGCATTAGGCTGCTTGACCCCATGGTTAACAATATAAAAAAATTTTAGTTGTTTCTAAGAGAATGTCTTAAAAGCTCTATTAATAGAAGTTTCTCTTCTTTCTATCACGTAAAAGTAAAGAAATGAACAGAGTATTCTTTTCAATTATTCCTTTTTTTAAAGGCCTAGACCCAAAGATAGATAGGAAAGAGCTCACCATGTACTCCTTCTGATACTGTTTATGTTGCATCATCAGAATAGTCTGTTACCTATTTGTAAAGCAAAAGAAACCTGAAATGTTTTCTATTAAGACTTCAGAAGTGGGACACCTGGGTGGCTCAGTGGGTTAAGCCTCTGCCTTCGGCTCAGGTCATAATCCCAGGGTCCTGAGGTCGGTCGAGCCTTGCATTGGGCTCTCTGCTCAGTAGGGAGCCTGCTTCCCCTCCTCTCTCTGCCTGCCTCTCTGCCTACTTGTGATCTCTCTCTCTCTGTCAAATAAATAAAATCTTAAAAAAAAGAAAAAGAAAAAGACTTCAGAGGCATTTGAATATTTCATTAACTTCATTTGAAATTTGAATATTTGAAATTATATACAGCAATCTACAGTATGTTGCAAAAAAGTGCTTTTAAAAATAATATATTTTAATAGTGGTGGAATACACTGGACCAGTGAAACTTGATCATTTAAAGACTAGTGTTTTGGAGGAAATTTGAGAAATTCTTCAAGTTGGCAATTGAGTTTGTCCCTCACCCACCTGGCAACAAAATTCAGGAAGTACAAGATGAACCACACATTTGGCAATGTCTATGAGAATTATCACATCCTTGGTGAGGAAATTTAGAAGTACCACCCATGGAAAATCTGAGAAAAGCAAAGCCTTCCAGCAGGAAAGCTCTCAAGCTCTATGCTATCCCTGGGATGGTCTCAGTTTCAAGTCCTGCCATTTTCCATTTAAAGTGAGCATAGTGCAGTTGCTTTCAAAATTGTCTGCAGAGTCAAAGAGTATTGGATTTCAAACCCAATGGGAGAAATGGGCAAAGTCCATTTTAAGCAGTTAATATTACCAGATATATAATGCATTAAAATATCCAGATGGCAATCCAGCAAGACAGGTCTAAGATTCACATTCATGGAAGTTATCCAACTCAAGTCTTGGAAAAGCTCAAATCTATGCTCTGACAACTGGGGATCCACCCGCAGCTATGGAAGTTTTATAGCTTTCACACAGCCACAGAGATAATGCATACTGTACATGGTTTATTTGAAAATCATTTCAAATAATGTGAATATTTTGTAAACCATGGAACACCATGCAAATTATCCTTCTCTATCCCCATTCACTGTTTCTGGATCATATCCTTTTACCAACTCTAGGTTTTTGTTCTATGAATAATTCCTGACACACACACAGAAGATCACCATGGGAAGATGGAAGCAGAGATGGAAATGATGTGTCTATAAGCCAAGGAACACCAAGGATTGCTGGCAACTACCAGAAGCTGGGAGAGAGACATCAAATAGATTTTCCTTCAGAGCTTGATTTCCTTCCTAAGATTCTCCTTAGGAGATTCTGCTTAGGAGAAACAAATACTGCTGACACCTCGATTTCAGACTTCTGGCCTCCAAAACTACAACAGAATAAATTCCAATTGTTTCAAGTCACTGGATGCGGGGTCATTTGTTACAGCATCCCTAGACTTCCATCTGAAAGCTGGACCTTCAAATTTCTTAACATTCAGCAATCCCATTCCTTGGAAAATATCCCAATAAGCTTTTACACATGAAAATCTTACTCATAAAATGTTGCATTTTGTTCACAAAATGCTGCAACTTGTTCCACCATTTATTGGATAATACAATATAGTCACAAGCTGCAATATCTATGCAGCAATGAAAATGAACTACAACTACATGCAACAACATGGAGAAATCTTAGAAATCTAATGAGTGAAAAAGTCAGTCCCGGAAGACTACATATGGTACAATTTTATTTTTATAGAACAAAATACTAGCAAGAGTAAGCAAAATATTAAACATACATATATCTTGGACTAAGCAGTTTCTTAAAAACTAAATATGGTCTTACCATATAATTAAGCAATTTCCCTTTTAGGCAGTTATTCCCAGAGAAATTAAAAGTTAGGTTCACACTAAACCTGTACACAAATGTCCATAGTAACTTTATTCATAATATTAAAAAAACAGAAGCAAACTAAATGCTTCCAACAAGCGAATAGTTGAACACACCATGGTACATCTATACCATGGAATACTACTGGGCAATTAAAAAACCTGTTGATAAACATAACAATTTGGATGGATCTCAGAGAATTATGTCCTGTGAAAAAAGCCAATCTCAAAACTTTGCATATTGTATGATTGCATTATATAACATTCTCAAAATGACAAAAACTAGAGATGGAGAACAGATTATGGTCACCAATGGTTAGAAAGAAGTAGGGGAAGAAAGGTGACTATGGCTATGAAAAGATGTTCTGAGGATCCTTGTGATGGAACTATTCCCTTGCTTGACTGTGGTGGTGACCACACAAATCTATCTATGTGACAAAATCACATAGAACTAAACACATACATAGACAAATAAGCACACATAAAACTAGTGAAATTGGAATCAAGTTGATGGATTGTATTAGTGTTTTTAAAAAAAGTGAATTCCCTCCTCCTATAACTTCAGACTCCCCATTCATTCATGGATTCATATATTTATTCAATAAATATTTGCTGAGTATATTATATATGAGCCACTATGCCATCAAACTAATTCATTGAAGTTGTGGGGTAGGCTACAATGGAAAAATGTCCAATTCCTGCAGCATGTAAAACAGAGAGATCTCACCTCGTCATCTGGTTAAGTGAAGGCTTTCCTAAGAGCACTGCTGAAGGTAAAACTTAATGGATAAGTAAGCAGAAGCTAGGATCTTGGCATTGGGAGAAGGAAGTGTTTCAGGCAGAGAGAATGTATGTGTACACTCGAGTGTTGCCTTGAGCTGGGAAACAACATGGCTTAGAGGAACTGAAAGATGTTCAACAAGATTGGAGCAAAGAGACTAGGGGACAGAGAAGCAAGATGCAGATGAGTTATTCAGGAGCTTGACAGAGTGTTGTAGGCAAGTTCATGGGAGGGTGTGGCTGAGGGGGAGTGAATAAGAAGACCCTAGGAGGTGAGAGTGTCAAGGAAGTAAGACACCAAGGAGTTGTATGGGTCATCTATAGGAATAATGATCATTGTAGGAGTCCTGTCAGAGAGGAGATGGATGCCGAAGTCTTAAGTGGATAGAAGGAAGTGGCACCAAATGTGGCACCAAGGAGTAGCTGGAGAAATTTTATCTCATGCCGCATAATCTCCATTAACCTCCCAGAGTTACCCAAATAGTAGTTGTAGTTGTCATCACTGTCATAGTAGTAGTCGTTGTCGTCATCGTCGTCGTTGTCGTTGTCGTGATGATAAAATTATTGATAGGGGCAAGAGATCAATTGCTGCATGGTAGCATAAGAAATTACGTGTTTTGAATACTAGATCATATTGATGCCTGGGGGAGGGACTGAACTTTTTTGCTAGAACCCTCCTGTCTTCAGCTTCTTCTATGTTGGCTTCTTCCAGTTTATAGGTTAAGTCCAAATCTTCCTTATTGTAACATCCTCTCTTCACGCTCCATCTACTCTAGCAGCTACTCACTCTTTACAGCTGAACTTACATGAAGAGCTGATGACAGTGGAAGGGTAGTGTCAGAGTTGTCCCTGGGGACAAGAGAAGGACATTGGTTTCTAAGGTCACCTCTATTCCTGTCTTTCAGCTCCCACTCCCATCCCAGGTTACGGGGGCCCACTGAAATGATTGAAGATTCTTTGTATTTTAGCCTGGCTTATGGAGAGAGGGGTAAAGTTGGGAAAGACAAAAGCTGCTTCCTGTCATAAAGGGTCAGAGGAGAAACTTTCTGAAGGCCTGAAGTTGGGCAGCCTTATCTATCTAGTTACAAAGGTATAGCCTCAGGAGAACACTGTCGCTTCTTCATGTGACATGAGATAGAGTAATGTGGAGAAAAGTTCCTGGACTATTGATTTGGCTTACTATTCACCAGTTCTTCATGAGAGTTTTAATTAACTTGTCAAAATCCATTCTAATTGTAGGAAATTTTTTTTAAAAACACAAGGTTAGGCACGTGTCTGGGTGGCTCAGTGGGTTAAAGCCTCTGCCTTCAGCTCAGGTCATGATCTCAGGGTCCTGGGATTGAGCCCTGTGTCAGGCTCTCTGCTCCACAGGGAGCCTGCTTCCTCCCCTCTCTCTCTCTGCCTGCCTCTCTGCCTACTTGTGATCTCTCTCTCTCTATCAAATAAATAAAATCTTTTAAAAATAAATAAATAAAATAAAATAAAACCCACAAGATTAAAGTATTATTTGGCCTAGTATCAAATAATGTAATATTAAAGTTTAATGTCATAAATAAATAAACAAATCTTGAAAAAAAAAAAAAAAGATTAAAGCCCAAGCAGATCACTAGGAAATCTGGAGTTGCCTGACAGCCAACAGGAACCTAAAGCACATTGATAGTTGAGGACCATTTTACTCGTAGCATACATAGCCTTCAGTGGAGAAAAGCACCAGCCAGAAATTCAGGGTATTCTTGACAGGAACCCAAGTGCATGAGCATTTTCATGTTAGAAAAAGAAAAGTCCCACAGAGCTGTGTATTGGATACAAGGACCCCAAAGATAAGAAAGCATTAAAAGAGAAGAATAGGCAAACAAAATGACAGTTGTAAAGAGGTATAAGGCTAAGCAAAATAAGCCAGTCAGAGAGAGACTACTATCCTATGATTTCACTCATATGTGGAATTTAAGAAACAAAACCAACAAATAAAGAGGAAAAAAAGAGACAAACTAGAAAATAGACTCTCAACTATAGAGAACAAACTGATGGTTGCCAGAAGAGGGGTGGGTGGGTGATGGGTGAAATAGATGATGGGGATTAAGGAACATGCTTGTTGTAATGAGTGCCAGATAATGTATGGAAATGCTGAATCACTGTATAGTACACCTGAAACCAATACAACACCATATGTCAACTATATTGGAATGAAACTCTTAAAGACAGAGATAGCATTCCAGTACAGCTTTAAAAAGAGACTATTATTTACCTTTTCTTAACTTCATAATTATAAAGTACAAATTTAATGAAAATGTGCTACATGGATATTAATGCATGAACATGAGAAATAATGCAGACTCTAGCCAATTACTATGAAAGCCTGAGGTTGCCTTCTGTTTGACACATGCCTGATTGTATACACTTTGATTGACATATTTTATTAATATTTACGGTGTGTGAGTTACGCACTTCTCTAAATGAAACTATGTGCAATGCTTTGCAGTTTTCTTAATAGACTGATAACTTCATGCCATCAGGAGAAACTCCAGATTTCCATTTTATGAAGTAAGAGACCAAATTAGCATTCTTGTTTTCCAAAAATGATGAGCACATGTATCAACCAAGTGCTTTGAGGCTTTCATGTCTTGTTTATTTATAGGAAGTGTGATACCTTTTCAAAAACCAAAGACTAACCCTTTGGCTTATAGTTGTGTCTGAATAGCTGTTTGTAATGTTTGATCCCAGAGAATCAATGAAGACCAGCATATTGGTGGATGATATTGAACATCATCCACTCATGCCAGTTTCACCTCCTCCACTGACGGCAATATGACCTTTTCTTTCATCTTAATGGTCAAACAGTTGGTAAATCCACCTGGTACTTACTTGCACCCTCATGATTTTAAACTCCAAAATACTGCATCTCCATGCCTACTGCCCATGATATACTCTCTTATCCATCGCCCTTCCAGGCACCACGCCTTTCTGGTTCCCCATCTACTGCTATAGTTCCTTCTAAATCTGTTCTGTGGACTTATTTCTCCCTCCTCCCAGTTCAACCTTCAGAAATTTTTCAGGGTTCCATCCTCAATTCAACAAGCATTTTGGAGCACCAACGAATGCACTAGGTGTGATGATCAATGCTAAGATGTAAAGATGATAAGACACACAAAGCCTGAGACAGGCATATCAATAAATCAGTATAATCTATCCTTCAGTGCTACAATAAAAATGTGGGCCTCAGAGGATAAGGTAGTGAACTCTGTTTCTCTCTTTACCTGCTCTTCTGTGTATCCTGATTGTGCCCTTTCAATGATAAGAGATGGAAGTTCATACACGCGCATTCATATGAGGAAGGGTTTATTGTAATGGTGCACATACAATGATAAAGGATAAAGGTACCTCACTGGAATGAAAGAAAAGTGAGTGCTCCACTTCCTCTGCCACATCTCTCATGCTACGTTGTACTTTCTTCTTTCTCACAATGTCACTTTGCAGTGTTCACGATCACTAACAATCGCCACATTTGCCTGATGTTTATGGACCCTGACTCCCAAGGGAAGGATTCTGATGGGCCATCCAACCATTTTACACCGGGCTTTGTCAGCCTAGGAAGTGACTCCACTCCCAATCCAGCCCATTCTGGCTGGAAGAGGGATGAATACTGCCCTGCTTATAAATCTCAAGGTTTAGAAAGAACTCTCTTCTCTACCATAACCTATGATGCTCACAGGAACTGGCCTTGTCCACCTTTACAATTTCATTACATGATGAAATTCTTAAACAGCTGCAGGATTTTCTGCCTAAGGGTTACTGAATGTGCTGTTCCCAGTGGTGTATCATGAACTAGAATGTGAGCCCATGAGAAAGGGACAATGTCCTGTTCTCCAAATGATCACTCATGCCTGCCACAATACCCATGACAATGGCAACTCAAAAAGCATTTGTCAAGAGAATGTTGAATGAATGATAGAAACATAGTAGAAAGCACTGAGGCTTACCTCGACAGCAGAGGCTGTGGATGGGAAGATAGAATTACTGATGTCCAGCTTATTGCCCAAGCATATTTCCTCCTATGTTTCCTACTCCTGAAGCTCTTCACACCCATATATTATCAGCCACGTTCTGTTCTCGGTTTAAAATATGCATTTCCAACTTATTTCTCTGAGTATCTTCAACTGGACATCCCACAATGATGTCAGGTTGACCCTTCTCTCTCAAAACTATATTTCTTCCCATATTTCTTCTTTCTTTCTTTCTTTTTTTTTTTTTAAATTTATTTGATAGACAGAGATCACAAGTAGGCAGAGAGGCAGGCAGAGAGAGGAAGGGAAGCAGGCTCCTCAGTGAGCAGAGAGCCCGATGCGGGGCTTGATACCAGGACCCTGGGATCATGACCTGAGCCAAAGGCAGAGGCTTTAACTCACTGAGCCACATAGGCGCCCCATATTTCTTCTTTCTTATGCCTTCCCCATTTAGCTACTCACCAAAATCGGAAACTGGACAATCATCTTTTCTTATTACTCTTACTCATCCCTTAAAACAATTCTCTTATAACAATTTCTTTTATTTTCCCTCTTTAAATTCATCCTCCCCTCCCCATCCTTATAGCTAATCCATGTCCCCCAGTCTTGCTCCATCTCCTGCTCTTTTCTCCTTCGCTCCCACATTGTTCTCCAGTAATACTGAATGGCTACTCCTTTAAACTTCCTTATATTCATATGCATCCTGTTTCCTGTACTTGGAATGCCCTTCCCACCATTTGCCTTTAACATGAAACTCCCAGGAGAGCAAGTCAACCTTCAAACATTAAATGGACACTCTCTCTTTTGGAAAGAATGATGAAGGAAGTTGAAAAGGAAAAAAAAAAAAAGAATAAGAATAATAAAGTTCCTTACTGTGCTTGAAGTCTTTAGAATAAAGTTTAATAATTTTTGAAGACTAGAAGTCCAAGTGCCCAAGCATTCTGCCAGTAGGAAGATTATTGTGAAAATACTAAGTGCTATCACAAAGAACCCAGCAGAAAAAATTAGAATGGCTAACCTGGCAAGAAAAGCGAGTGTAAAGTTTTTTCCGGCAAGATAAACACAACACCAGGCAAAGTGGGTGCAAGGCAAGATTTATTAAAAACACTCTCTGGTGACGTTTCAGGGCTCAGGAGAAGGGGAGCCAGGAAAGTTGCGCCGGGAGGAGGTGGGCACCCTCCGGCGAGGTTCCGCGACTCTGGAAAGCAGAGTGGTGGAAGCTGCACCCAAGGCAGGGAGGAGCGGGCTTTTAAGGGGTCTCGAGGGGAGCTCAGGGGTCTTTTGGCAAGTTTCCCTTATTCGGATATCTCGCCTGCCCGTCGGGGTCCCATTGGTCCACTGGAGCCCGGGGCAGGGATCTCAGATTCCTGCTTGGGCCTTTGTTCTCCTGTCTGAGCTCAGGTCTTGTGGCGGGAACTTTCGCCATCTTAAGTAGCCCTTTCTGCCAGCCCAACAGCGAGCAAATAATAAGTTCCTGTGGAACACAGATAAATATTTGTCATAGGGATCAGAGGTACCCATGATATGGCCTTTAGGTCCTTAGGTCTGTAAGATGTTGCACCAAGTCTCAGTAGCTAACCTGTTAAACTCAGCTCCCATCTGAAGTCTGAAAATGAACTGGTCTTTAGCACAGTTATGACAAAATCAAAAAGCAAGTTGTCGGGCGCCTGGGTGGCTCAGTGGGTTAAGCCGCTGCCTTCGGCTCAGGTCATGATCTCAGGGTCCTGGGATCGAGTCCCGCATCGGGCTCTCTGCTCAGCGGAGAGCCTGCTTCCCTCTCTCTCTCTCTGCCTGCCTCTCCATCTACATGTGATTTCTCTCTGTCAAATAAATAAATAAAATCTTTAAAAAAAAAAAAAAAAAAAGCAAGTTGTCTTGATGCCTAATCTTTTACTATACAATCACTGAATTATTCTGACATCATCTGCACCAAGGATTTGATTTATGATATATATGATGGAAAACATTTCAAAGAGGCAAAGAACTTATTGTGGTTTCTAAATCATTTTCTCCATGAGGTGAAATGAAGAAAGAGACTTTTCCTAGATCAATGCAATGTGTTGATGGACGGGGGCGTCCCCCACACCACCAACAAGCAATGCTCAGGGTGCCGGCTGGGTGTTCTGCAATTCAACTCCCTTCTGATACTGTTTACCTGGAGATAGCATCAGATTCCACAGGTTAAGGGCTCAGTCCTACAACACTGACCACCCCCCACTTCAGATGCCAGTCACAAGCCAGATTATTATCTGTGCTTCTGACCAACTATGTAACGAAGTTCCCATGATCCCCGTTCTTCCTTGGGTTTGATTAATTTGCTAGAGAGGCTCACAGAATTCAAGAAATATTTTACTAGGTGTGATTAATGCTTCATTATAAAAGGATATAACTCAAAAACAGCCAGATGGAAGTGATACATAAAGTAAGCTATGGGGGAAGGGTGCAGAGCTTCCACACTCTTTCCCAGGGTAACACTCTCCCAACACCTCCAAGTGCTTGCCAACCTAGGAGCTCCCAAACCCCCTTCCTTTCGGTTTTTATGGAAATTTCATTACATAGGCATGATTGATTGAATCATTGGCCATTGGTGATTGATTGAACCTTCAGTCCCTCTCCCTTTCCTAGGGTCTTGGGGTGGGGATTGGAAGTTCCAACCCTCTAATCGCTTGGTTGGTTCCCCTGGCAACCAGCCTCTATCCTTGCGGGCTTCCCAAAAGTCATTAATTAACATAATAAAAGACACCTTTATGGTTCTCCTTACTTAGGAAATTCCAAGGGTTTGGGGAGCTCTGTGCCAGAAAGAGGATCAAAAACAAATATATATTCCTTATTTTAAATCACAATAGCACAGAAACCATCAGTTTTTTTTAGGAAGGCCTTGATGTTAACAGGGAAAATCAGACCATTGTAGATCATATTAAACAATGAGGCAAAGGGACCTACCAGTGACATAGATGTCACCTCTTCTGTGAACTTTTTCATTACTCTCTACTTCAAGATAGAATTAAGTCTCCTAAGACCATCTTCTGCATCTCATAAATACTTACATTACTATACATATCTCACTCTGTTATTTCATTCATATATCTGTCTCCCCTACTGGGTTTTAAACTATTTATGGACAGAGACACTTTGCACCATTTGTACACTCCACATCTGCTGAGGCTTGACCGTATTGCTGCCTGATGAACTAAGTATACTAATTTAACTAAAGGACTCTCTATGTCCTCCCAGAGTTTGTTACTGGCACAGGAATACTGTAAGCTAAAGTAAAGAGTATGCATGTATTTTACTGACTAGAGCTCTGATACCTAAGTAGAAGCAATGTCCAAAACAAAGCCAAGTTTCCTGACAGGCCTTTAAATCAAGTTTTCTCTGTTTTGAGAATTTATCTGAACCTCTTGCTGCCTTCATCTGCTAACTCTTGGTGATTGCTTAATGCTCTCCAGCTGTTTTAACTTCCAAGCTTTTATTTCTTTCACTGGCCACAAGGCACTGAGCAACTTATAATGAAATGGTACTTTGAATAGAATTTTTTCATATATTTACCTCCCAATTTTGCAGCCCTACAAGCAACCGCCCCAAACATAATCTACCCTTTCTCCATTTATAGCTATGTATGTATTCCATCACCGTGAATTCCAATGTAACCCAGAATTCTTCTCTTATATGCCAGCTTGGCACATCCATCCATCCCAAGTCTTATTGACAATGTAGTTTCTACTCTGCTCTCTTTTACACATGCTGACATCATCGGCCAGTCCATGAACTTGGATTGTCTGTAAAAAATGACACCAAAGAGGTACAGTCCATCCATATTTTTATTAAGTTTTTTATTTTAATTTCATACAATGTTTTACTAGTTTTCAGGTGTACAATATAGTGATTCAACAATTCTATATGTTACTCAGTGCTCATCAAGATAAGTGTACTCTTAATCCCCTTCACCTATTTCACCACCCCACAATCTCTCCTCTGGTGACCATCTGTTCTCTGTAGATAAGAGTCTGGTTTTTTGGTTTGTCTTTCTCTCTCTCTCTCTCTCTCTCTCTCTTTTTTTTTCTTTGTTTTTTCTGTTTCTTAAATTCCACATGAGTGAAATCATATGGTATTGTCTTTTCCTGATTGGCTTCTTTCACTTAGCATTATACTATCTAATGTTAGGTCCCCCAATAATGGGTCCATGATCAAAGGAGCGAGACTGATAAAAAGCGAAGGTCAAGTAAAGCTTTATTTCATGCAAGCACCGAGAATCAAACCGACCGGTCAGGGCCGTCTCTTACAAAGAGTTGACCCCTCTCTGCTTTATAGACTAGCTTTTAAGGGCAAAGACCATGTGGTTGGGCCTGGCTACGCACAGGTGGCCAATGAGATTGTAATACACAGAGAAAGCTGCACAGTCATGCTAGGTCACACATAGTGACCAATTGCATTACAATTTACCCTATAGTAGATATTTGAACTATCCTATCACCTTGGTCAGAATCGGTGCCCGAAAGGCACCCAAAAGGCACCCAAAATGCGGGACCCACACTCCTTGGTAGCTGGGGAGACAGTATGCAGGCCCCACTGATTGGATGTCTCCACCTGGCCTGACCCGCCCTTGTATTTGGGCTTTGTTACCAGCAACTGGGTTCCCCAGACTTGCTTTTAAGTAAGTTCCCTGAGGTGGGGCAGGGTCAGTTTAAGTTTTACTGCATAAACTACAAAATCACTGTTTAACTGGATGGAATCGCTCTGACTAAATAGGCCCTTACATCTAACTCTATCCATGTTGTTGCAAATGGCAAGATTTCATTCTTTTTATGGCTGATTAATATACCATTTTATATATATCTATGACTCCCTAATCCACTCATCTGTCGATGGACACTGGACACTTGGGTTGCTTTCATAATTTTGCCATTGTAAATAATGCTGCTATACGTCTGCCTCCAGCTCAGGGCATGATCCCAGGGTCTTGGGATCAAGCCCCACATGAGGCTCCCTGCTCAGTGGGATGCTTGCTTCTCCCTCTTTCAGTCCCCCTGCTTGTGTTCCCCCTCTCACTGTGTCTCTATCAAATAAATAAAATCTTAAAAAAAAAATCTCCTTATAAAAAAAAATAATAATGCACTATAAATAGCAGGGTGCATGTACCCCTTTGAAAGTGATTTTTTTTTAGTAAATACCTGGTAGTATGATTGGATCATATGGTAATTCTATTTTGGGCTTTTTTTTTTTTTTTAAGATTTTATTTATTTATTTGACAGAGAGAGAGCACAAGTAGGCAGAGAGGCAGGCAGAGAGAGAGAGGAGGAAGCAGGCTCCCAGCCGAGCAGAGCCCGATGCGGGACTCGATCCCAGGACCCCGAGACCATGACCTGAGCCGAAGGCAGCGGCTTAACCCACTGAGCCACCCAGGCGCCCCTATTTTGGGCTTTTTAAAGAATCTCCAAACTGTCTTCCACAGTGGCTGCACCACTTTCTAACCCCACTAACAGGACACAAGTGTTTCTTTTTCTCCACAGCCTCACCAACACTTGTTTCTTGTGTTTTTTATTTTAGCCATTCTGACAGGTGCAAGTTGGTATCTCATTGTGGTTTTGATTTGCATTTCCCTGATGATGAGTAATGTTGAACATCTTTTCATGTGTCTGTTGGTCATCTGTATGTCTTCTTTGGAGAAATGTCTGTTCATGTGTTCTGCCCATTTTTAAATTGGATTATTTGTTTGTTTGTTTTTTATGTTGTATAAGTTCTTTATGTATGTTTATCAGATATGTCATTTGCAAATATCTTCTCCCATTCAGTGGGCTTTTTGTTTTGTTGTTGATTTCCTTTGCTATGCAGAGGCTTTTTATTTTGCTGTAATCCCAATGGTTTATTTTTGTTTTTGTTTCCCTTGCCTCAAGATACATATCCAGAAAGATGTTGCTATGACCAGTGGCAGAGAAATTATTGCCTGTGTTCTCTTCTAAGATTTTTATGGTTTCAGGTCTCACATTTTGGCTCTTAATCCATTTTGAGTTTATTTTTGTGTTTGGTGTATGAAAGTGGACCAGTTTCATTCTTTTGCCTGTAGCTGTCCAGTTTTCCCAGCACTGTTTATTGAAAAGACTTTTTCCCATTTCATATTCTTGCCTCCTTTGTTGAAGATTACTTAACTGTATAATTATAGATTTATTTATAAGTTTTCTTTTATGTTCCTTTGCCTCTGTGTGTCTGTTTTTGTGCCAATACCATGCTATTTTGATTGCTATAGCTTTGTAATATAAATTGAAGTCTAGAATTATGATACCTCTATTTTTGTTTTTCTTTCTCAAGATTGCTTTGACTATTTGGGGTCTTTTGTGGTTCTATACAAATTTTAGGAATTTATGTTCTAGCTTTGTGAAAAATGCTTGGTCTTTTGGTAGAGATTGCATTAAATGTGTAGATAGCTTTGGGCAGTAGAAACATTTTAACAGTATTTATTCTTCTAGTCCTTAAGCATGGAATGTCTTTCCATTTCTTTGTGTCATCCTCAGTTTCTTTCATCAGTGTTTTATAGTTTTCAGAGTACAGGCCTTTCACCTCCTTGGTTTAGTTTGTTCCTAGGTAGTTTATTATTTTTGGTACGACTGTAAATGCAATTGCTTTCTTAATTTCTCTTTCTGCTGCCTCATTAATAGTGTATGGAGATGCAACAGATTTATGTATATTGATTTTGTATCCTGCTACTTTACAGTTCTTACAGTTTTTTGGTGGTATATTTAGGATTTTCTTTATATAGTATTGCACATCTGTAAATAGGGACAGTTTTACCTCTTCCTTATCAATTTAGATGCATTTTATTCCTTTTTCTTGTCTGATTGCTGTGGCTAGGATTTGTAGTACTATGGTAAAAAAAAGTGGTGAGAGTGGACATCCCAGTCTTATTCCTGACTTTAAAGGAAAAGCTCTCAATTTTTCCACATTGAGTATTACATTAGCTGTGAGTTTTTTATATAAGGCTGTTATGTTGAGATATGTTCCCTCTAAACTTAGTTTGTTGAGGGTTTTTACCGTGAATGAATGTTGTTCTTTGTCAACTGCTTTTTCTGCATCTATCAGAATAATCCTATGGTTTTTATACTTTCTCTTACTGATATGATATATCATATCAGTAATCAGATTGATTTGCAAATATTGGACCACCTTTGCATCTCAGTAATAAATCCCACTTGATCATGGTGAATGTTTTTTTAGTAAGCTGGGTTTGGTTTACTAGTATTTTGTTGAGGATTTTTGCATCTGTGTTCATCAGAGATATAGCCCTATAGTTCTCTTCTTTTGTAATGTCTTTATCTGGTTTTTGGTATCAGGGTAATGCTGACATTGAATTTGGAAGCTTTCCTCCCTCTTCTAGTTTTTGGAATAGTTTGAGAAGAATCAACATTAATTCTTCTATAAATGTTTGGTAGAATTTGCTCATGAAACCGTCTGTTCCTGGACTTTGTTTTTTAGCAGTTTTTTGATTACTGATTCAATTTCATTGCTAGTAATTGGTTTGTTCAGATATTCTATTTCTTCCTGCTTCAGTTTTGGTAAGTTAAATGATTCTAGGAATTTGCTCATTTCTTCTAGGTTGTCCTGTTTGTTGGCATGTACTTTTTTATAATTTGCTCTTATAATCCTTTGTATTTCTGTGGTTGTTATTTTTCCTCTTTCATTTCTGATTTTGTTTGAGTCCTTTATATCTCTCTTTTTATTTTATTTTTTGATGTGTCTGGCCAAAAGTTTATTAATGTTGTTGATATTTTCAAAGAACCAGCTCCTGGATTCATTGTTCCATTCTATTCTTTTAGTTTCTTTATTATTTATTTCTGCTCTAATTTTTATTATTTCCTTCCTTCTCCTGGCTTGGGGTTTTGTTTGTTCTCTTTTTAGCTCCTTTAGGTGTAAGATTGGGTTATTTATTTGAGATTTTTCTTTTGCTTCTGAAACAGGCCTGCATTGCTATAATCTTCCCTTTTAGTATTGCTTTTGTAGTCCATCCATTTTCACATGGAAAACTACTTGAGGAATGGCCTAATGATAACTGTTCAAATCCCAAAGGCCTAATAGAAAGCATTCCTTTTCCATGACAATATGTCTAGCTATCCTGATAAAATTGTGTTCTTTTTGTGTATTCTTCCCCTGGGATGTTTATCCAGGCAACATTGCCTAAAGAAAAAAAGCAGAGGACTTGAAGTCATGAGTCTGGGCTTCCATTCTCGGGTTCTAGCTCTGATCTTGGTCAAGTCACCTACTTCTTTCTCTTTTCATTGTCGATTTCAATAGACAAACACATGAGCTAAGAATAAAATAAAATATCCAGAATTTGTGCTAAATGTGCTTTTAGTGTCAAGAATTGTGAAGGGTCTAAGATACTACCATACTTGAAATCCAGTAAGTTAGGCTGCCACAAATGCATGAATACTGGCAAACACACACACACACACATACACACAACACATACACACATGCATGCTACCCACAAAAACATACAATTCCTGGACCATACACAAAGGGCTTTGTTATTATGACATAGCAAGCAACATGAGCATCAGCATAATTCACATCAGTTGCTCTTGCTCCCAAGTGGCATGGGTATGACACAGATGGACCCAGAAGAAGCCTGCACACAATTGGTTCATTTTAGGACATGAACTCTGAGTACAAGGTACATGAATCTTTTATAATCAGCAATAAGTTTGACTGCCTTTGCTCCAGAATAGACACACTCTCTATTTCCCAAGTCTGTTCGCTATATAAATATCCTTGAAAAGATAGTACAGAACAGAAAGCATTCAGTGCCTTCCTCCAAAGACATGCAGAAATGGAAGAGACCCATGCAGAACTGTCTCCCAGAGTTTGGCAATGTTTATATAAAGGAAGTATTGTGCTTATGCATCACTTTACCGGGAAAAGTATATCCAGAAGAAGTACTTAGTTATGATCTTCCATTAGAATTAAAATTTAGGGATGCCTGGGTGGCTCAGTCAGTTTGGCCTCTGCCTTCAGCTCAGGTCATGATGCCAGTATCCTGGGATCGAGTCCAGCACTGGGCTCCTTGCTGGGCCAGGAGCCTGCTTCTCACTATGCCCCTCCCCCTGCTTGTGCTCACTCTTTCTCTTTCTGACAAATAAATAAAGTCTTTAAAAAAAACAATTCAAATTTAGTGCAAGTGATAACATACCTTTTCTATAATCATATAGGAAAGCTTCACTTTATAGGAGCCTTATTTTCTCTAACACCAAGCATTAATATTTATTTAATGAGATTTCATGTTCATTTATTACCATCTACCTTTATTTGAGGCCCTAATATTGACCAGACACTATGCTAGGTGTGTGCTTGGCCTATATTATCTCACTTTATCTTCAAAAAATACTGTGAGATGGGTATTACTTGGCAGATACTGGAAACTGAAGCTAAGTGATCAAAATCTAGGTACTTCTGCTTCCTAAAGCCATGCTTTTCCACTAACCTATGTGATTGGTTATCAAGCTGACCACTACCACTGGAAGTCAAGTCACACTGATGTCTGAAGCACAGTCATGGACAATTTAAAGTTCAGTAAGTACTGCCTGAATGTGAGTCATTCTCACTGTCTACGCCAGGGCATCAGTTTTTTTGTATAGATGAGAAATATCTGGGGAGGATGTGAAGATGCCATCTCTTGGGCTTTAACCCAGAATGCTCTGATTTAACTGATCTTTGTTGTGGTCTAATAATCTCAATTTTAAACAAACTCTTTGAAGTGTTTTCATGCAAGTAGCCCTTGAACTTCATCTTAGAAACACTGGGACCAAGCTATAAAAAGAATGATAGAAGACAAGGTTGCTGCTCTAGGACAGATTACAGATTTCTTTTACAGATATGAGAGTGCTGATTAGTTTGGAGAACTACTAAGTTAATCAGAAAGAAAAATGCAAATCAATCAATAATTTATAACACGGGGCGCCTGGGTGGCTCAGTGGGTTAAAGCCTCTGCCTTCAGCTCAGGTCTTGATCCCAGGATCAAGCCCCACAGCAGGCTCTCTGCCTGCTTCCTCCTCTCTCTCTGCCTGCTTCTCTATGATCTCCGTTTGTCAAATAAATAAATAAAATCTTTTAAAAAAGTAATAATTTCTAACACAATATTATCAACTAGATAGATACAGGATTTGGCTGTAAGAATTACAGGAAAAGATAATGTCCAAAATACATAAATACAGAAGTGATCAGATTTGTTATTTCAAAATTAAGGATGCTAGATTCTGAGTCTATTAAGGAAAGTTTATTTCTCACTTCCCAAAGATTTTATGAGAAGTAATTAAGACTGTCAAGCAGACAATACTGTGAAATTTGTAGCCTCTCAGAGCCTCAGCAAAATGGAAAAAATAAAACCAGCTTCTTAGGGTTGTTATAAAGATTAAAATTACTTTTCCAGTGCCTAGCATGTATCTATGCTATGGTTTCATATATTTTTCAAGTTTGTCTCTAACATAGCTGAATAAAATCACTTATATTTAATGATATGTGCTTTGTAAATATAATAGAGCTAATTGTAGAAAAATGAGACATATTTTATTTTAAATGAAGGATATAGATAGAAAACAAGAAAAAGTAAAAGTTGCAATATACTTCAGGTCGATATTTAAAGGTTACTTGTTATGTGTCTAAAAGCTGCAATATATAGTCAAATTTTCTTTTCATTTTTGCTGTTTAAATCCTGTCTTCAGTATAGTGAGCTGAATGGTTCCTTTTATGCCCTCTACTGGATACTTTAAGTTAAACAGCAATAACACTGCAAAGTAACCAAAATAATAGTACACGCGATCTTCAAAACCTTCTTTCATAGCTTTTAAATTTAAAATTCAGCTACAATTGTTCACTGGTGTAAGAATTCCTTTTTCTGTGCCTGAAATATAAACTTCAGAGATAGCCCTTTCTATTATACAGAAGTTAAGTGGTTGAGGGGAAGGGTTTGTATCACTGTCCCCTTTGAGGAGTCCCTATTCTATTACTGTCCTGATTCAATAGTAATATCTACTGGCAGGTAAAACTGGTATTAGAAGGCTGGTGTGGTAAAGCCAGCCTATTACTAAATAATTTCTATCAGCTGCTCTATTGCACATACAAAATCGAAGGGATATCTGGGTGACTCTAGGTTAAGCATCTGCCTTCTCAGTTCATGATCCCAGGGTCTTTAGTTTAAGTTTCATATCCAGCTCCCTGCTCAGCAGAGAATCTGCTCTCCCTCGCCCTCTACCCTCTCCCCCTGCTCCTGCTCTATCACTCTCTCTCTCAACTAAATAAAAAATCTTTTTAAAAAGTCTATCAGAAGGAGGGTAAAGGTGTACTTTATTTGATCAAGGTTGCATTTGGCTATCCCTACAGAGTATGCCTTGGGGGTGTCTAAGAAAATGTGCCTTCGACCCCATTTCAGCTCCTCCACCCATTTCCAGGGCTGAGTTTTACTTCACAGAGCCATACCAGTTATTAAATATTGAAATGCTTTAAAGCAGGTGGTCTACACTTACCGCCCTTGCCTACCACATACCATTCACCACATTTTGATCTCTAACCATACTCTGGGTACTCCTTGGACTTCCCCACAATCAAGCAATTAAAAGGTTAAGGTTTGGTCTATTTGCTCCAGGAAATTGCCTGCCCCATCCACCCAGCCCTCTAGATCATTCTGGCCCTATCAAGGCTACATGGCTACAGTACTGTCTAAATTAAATGTGACCTTCAAACATCACTCCTGTAGTGTGCTGCATAGCTGCAATTTAGCAAGGCCAGAAAAGAAAACAGGGTTTCAAATTCTCAGCTTATGTTTTTTTCTCTACATAGAAGTAATAGGTAAGGTTTAGGGAATACTTATGTGCCAGGCACAATATGCGGTTTTTTCACCTTTATTTTACAGATGAGTAAACCAGAAACATCTAGGAACTTTCATGAGATCCCACAGCTAGAGCATGGGAAAGCTAGAATTTGAAACAGATCGGACCAATGCCAAAACCAGCTATTGGGTAAAATTCACCCAATGTTGCAAGCCCAAGACAGTCCAAACAATATGCAGCAGGCTCTAGGAAACTTCCAGCAAAGGAATTTCACAAAATAATTTACAGCGACAGGACCACTAGGAGGATTATAGAGTCACCCAACGTGGGAGGTAGAGATTCTCTTGCATTTCTCACCAGATGGTCTCTGTTACTATCAGGAGCATCCTGTACTTCAGAGAGGGCAAGGGAACTGAATTTCAGAATACCTGGGATGCAGTCCCCACTGAAACCAAATGAGAAGAGAGGTCCCAGACCCTTTCTTCAACTCTTTTTTTTTTTTCAAGTAGGCTCCACGCCCAACATGGAGCCCAATGAGGGGCTTGAATTCACGACCCTGAGATAAAACCTTAACTGAAATCAAGAATTGGCCGCTTAACCCAGGTGCCTTTCAACTTGTTTGTTAATATTGAGCGTTAGAGGAACTTTTTAAAAAGTGCAGTCATAACTCTAATAAATCTAAAACAAACATGCATCAAACTTTCCATTTAATTCATTAATTAAATGAAGAAACTGGTAATAAGGACCTCTAACTCAACAGGAAGACCAATTAAATGACATAATACATTGCTTAGTGGTTAAGAGAATAAGGCTCTACTAACAAGGAGTCCAGAGGAGAAGCCAAAGCAGAGACATTTAGAATTCAGGAACACGGAAATGAATTTGCAAATGGAAACAAAACATGGTGCTTTTTGGGAGGGAAGAAGGAATAAAGTCAGTCCTCCACTGGACAGAATTTATGTCTATGTCTATTGACATCTGCATTGTTCTCAGTTTTCTACAAGTTGACTTTGCTCTCTCCAGAATTACAAAATAGCCTCGTCAAAGACAAAGGTCCATATTACCGTAGGCAGATAACCCCCAGTCATTACAGCCTTCCTTTGAAAAGATAGGAATCTTGTTTGCTATTCTAGTGTCTTCAGTGTTTCCGTACATGGATCCAGTGGAAGAAAAATGTGCAGGATGGATCCATGAACATTGTCGTTTCCTTAGGAGCATTTGACATTGGGTTTGGCTTGGGGAATCAGTAAGAAAAATTAGGAAAGTTCACAATCTATTCATCAGCACCAGTCCCAGCAGTTTATTTTCAGAGGTGAATTATAAAAGCAAAGACATTTTCACATTCATTCATTCATGCAACTCATTCTTATTGATACCTATTACATGCCCAGTTCCCGGAAAACTACAAGTCCACATGAGTTTCCAGAAAACTACTCAAGTAGCTGTAAATGAAAACATTTAACTGCAAATAAGATGATCTATGAGCTTGAAAATACAGTGGGGGAAAAGTTTGTTTACCTCTGAGGCAGGCTGTCTGTTGAACTTGCTCATCCATTTTTTTTTTCATGACTGATACAACTCGTCTGTGAATTTCTCACCATACTCTTGCTCCATCTACTTTTATCATCCCCAACCCTAATGCCAGAACATTCTTGATCATGGTAAAGTTCTATTGGAATACATGCAGTTTTAAAGCTAATATCATAGTGGGCTTGATTGTGAGATTTTCTTTAATATCAAAATCATATCTCTCTCCAACAAAAGTAAAACCGAAGGGCCTTATTTCCAGGCCTTTATCTTCAGCCATCTTAACTAAGATATAACTAAGACGTGGGGCACCTGGGTGGCTCAGTGGGTTAAAGCCTCTGCCTTCGGCTCAGGTCATGATCCCAGAGTCCTGGGATCGAGCCCCGCATCGGGCTCTCTGCTCATCGGGGAGCCTGCTTCCTCCTCTCTCTCTGCCTGCCTCTAAACCTACTTGTGATCTCTGCCTGTCAAATAAATAAATAAAATCTTTAAAAAAAAAAAAAGATATAACTAAGACTTGACTTAAAGTTTGCCAAACTTCCAAACAAATCAGGTTTGGAAGCTAAAAAACAAAACAGAGGCTATGAATGGGCCAGAGTGCCACTGAAGAGCTGAAAGAAAGGTAACATGATCTACCAGCAGGTGGCAGCATTGCCTCTCCAAATACCTCACAGGTCAGCAAGGCTCTAGAATCTCAGGCTAGAAAACAAGGATAGACTATTTCATGACTGATTCTGTGCTTAGTTCAGGTGTATCCTTTACAGGAGGGAAATGTGACTTAGCTCTACTTCAAAGTGCACCATCATAATAATACTCAAAATATACACAGACACAACATATAATAAGAACTTCTTTAAAGCACCATAGGAGTCTCAGTAGACAGGTATGGAACCTATCTGGAAGGTTCCCTGCTAGGAATTCTGTGTGGAAGACATAGAGAAGGAAAGGGTCTTAACTCTTAAGAACTTTGGAATATACTTGAGAAGAAGAACTACATTCATAAAATTATCAGAATTCCTCTTAAAATTCTGTCCCTAATCTAGATGCTTCTGGATCTTTCCTCCTCTGAAGCACTAAACTGGTTGCTTCCTGTCTAATCCATAGGGTTTTTCTTCATCCTTAGCTTATCATGGCCATATTTTCTTTACTACTTTCACTTGAAATAACTCAGCGCTTTGTATTTCTGGTACTGGAAGGCAAAGAAAAAAGACGAAGAAGAAGAAGATGTAGTAGTAGTAGTAGTGGTAGTCATCATGGAGTGGCCCCTTTCCGGTGGAAATAAAGGCAGGCCATTTTTCAACCTTTATTCCCAGACAGCCAAAGAGCTCTGAACTCCAAAATCCTGGATGATTCCTGACTTGAGCTTTACAATCCTCCCAAGGCTAGCACGATATTTCCCACAGAAACCTCAGTGGCCTGACTACACTTAACAAAAGTTTAGGAGCCAAGAATTTTGAAGGAGAAAGAAAAAAAGGTGGGGGGGGGATATTGCTTATATTCCCAACATCAACCATTTCACAAACTGCATTTCAGGATATTTACCAACATGTTCTGACAAAGAATAATGACTAAGCAGAGCTCCTCAGCTTGCCTAAAGAACAAAAACAATAATAGTAATTAATAGCCTATTCTGGGTCTTTCTCTCTCTCATGCAAGGCTCCTATTTGGTTTTGATGAAAAGAAAGTCACTGTGAGAATACTGTGTCTATGTTACATGAGGCTCAGATGCAGAAAGTTCATTAATCTCATTGAGTCTCTCTGGCACAACTTTTCATAATTCTAGAATTCACAGAACTGGGGTGGAAGGAGCCATTACTTGTATGTTGTTTGACGATATTTGCAGACCCTAGAAAAAATGTAGCCAATTTATACATTATCATCGGCATCTACTGCTCTGTCTTCCCTCCATCAGCTCTCAGGTTTGAGATTGTTAGACAAGCTGAATTTCCTTGTTGAGAACACAGTGGCTGATGCCACACAGGGGGAAAGTTCCAGGTCAGCAACTGAGCCGCTGAAGCCATATGTGCCTGGCCCATAAATGCCCATTTTTCATCTTTAGTGGGCTTCAGCGTTAAATAGCTAAGACAGACAATGCAAAGAAAAATAGGACTGCAGTAAAACAAGGAAACTACACTCTGGCTAAAATTAAGTCTTCATACCAATCATGCATTTTTAATGTGAACATTTATGGAACTCCCTCTTAATGTTTAGACAGTATTTTTTCTTCATTGGTTATTTATGATGCTTTGAGCTGGGAACACAAGCTAAATGAGAAAAACAGAGAATGGGATTTACTTAGCAACTGACAGCCTTGTCCTATCGTAAATAACAAAGAGAAAGCCCATCCTCTCTTCACGCTACAACTTGTTAAATAAATTTCAAAAGCTACCAGAATTCATCACATCTTTTTTCCTTCCTAACCTGGAAGTCCCTATTAAATAATGTTTGATGGGTTTCTTTTCTCCTCTAGGGGTTCTCTGTCATGTTATTTAGTTAGTTGTGCCATTTTATTATTTGGAATTTGAATGCAGGGGGAAAACATTTTTTTTTTTAATAAAATCGAAGAGACTTTAAATGCCTTTGGACAAGTGAAAATAGCTGGAGGAAAGGGTGGGTACTGGAGATGAACATAAAATTAGATCTGAGAGTAGAAAAAAACAAAGGGCTTGAGAACCCCAGGGGTGACACTGGTCCCCTTGTTTGTTCACTTCTTCAGTGTTGATGTTGACCTCTCTTTGAATGTAGTCTTTATTTTGGAATGTGAGTGTGAGATTCCCTAGGAGAATATTAAAGGTCTGCAGTGGACATTGTCCTGGGATTGAGCTTCTGCAAACAAATTCTCCCCTGTAAAAATGAGTAACCAAGCCCATGTGCTGAGGCTCAAGCCAGGACCATTGTTTATTTATTTGCACGTCTCCCAGATGAAGATATATGTCTTTAAAAGCCATCCAAGCAATTCTGCCACCTTGGGAGAAACAGAGACTGATGCTGGCTCTAAGTCTTGAGAAAATGAATTAATACCCACTTCACCCCTGGGATAATCCCTAGACCTACTGTAAACAGACTTAAGATGCCTGGAGTAAACAGGAAAGCTGGAACCCACCAGAGAGAACTTGGGAGGCAGCGTATTTGTGTTTGAGGAGGCGATCCCGTGAGTCACTCGTGATCATTCCTGTGTCTAAAGGAGCCTTTCCAAGTTCTATTCTTACAACACCAAGAGATTTTTGTACCACATGGTAAACAAAATATAGCAAACAAGATACAATAACTGCTTTAAGTGGTTTCACCAGCCCACTGGCCACCATGCATGGTGGGTTTCCTCTACCAGACTCCCTCATGATTTCAAATCTTCACAGCAGATTTGCTGATGAAGGTGAACTTCACTTTCCCCCGAACTGACAGATTGGGGGCCATGCTGATGTCTACCTTTTGTTGAGCTCATTCTTAAAATAGTATCTTCCTGCCTGGGCACCATCTGAGGTGACACATGTTGCCAGAAGAGAGCAAGACAAGAGGGGATGAAGCAAGTTAATGGAAACTATACATGCTGTCATGCCCTCAGAAATGTCTCCAGATGTGATGGTTAGTTGCGCTGGCCCAACAGACAGACTAATTATCAAGATGCAGACATGTGGATCATGCAGATCTCCTTGCTATATGAGTAGAGGGTAAGGACTTCAATTTCTAGAAGAATTTCCATTTCCATTTCTGGAAGTATTCTATAGTTTCACCCATAGACTTGGTCCTAACCATCTGTGGGTCAACATATGTGAAACCAGTAAGTGTTTTTTAAAATAAAATCACAATTATTTCTCATTCTGAGTTGTTATACAAAAGTGTTTACTTTGTGAAAAATTATTGAGCTGTCCACTTTAAATCGTGTAGGTTTCCATATACTTCAAGAAAAAGTTTGCTTGAAGAAAAAAAGGCAGAGAATTGTTCTAGATACGGGGTCAACAAATTATGGTCTATGGACCAAATCCTGCCATCTTCTTTTTTTGCCCATGGGCTATGAGTGGTTTGTATATTTTTAAATGAAAAAGAAAAACAAAAAAAATATTCTGTGGCATGTGAAAATTATAGGAATCTCATAAATTAAAGTTTTTAAATAAAGCCCATAAGGGAAAAACTAAGAGTTTTCACCCTAAGGTCAAGAACACTATAGGAATGTCCACTCTCACCACTGTTGTTACACATCATACCAAAGTCCTAGCCTCAGCAACCAGACAACAAAAAGAAATAAAAGGCATCCAAATCAGCAAGGAAGAAGTCAAACTTTCACTGTTTGCATACAACATGATACTTTATGTAGAAAACCCAGAAGACTACACCAAAAGATTGCTAGAACTGATACAGGAATTCAGCAAAGTTATAGGATATAAAGTCAATGTACAGAAATCTGTTGCATTTCTATATACTAATAATGAAGCAGCAGAAAGAGAAATGCAGGAGTCAATCTCATTTTTTTTAAGTTTTTTTTTTTTAAACTTTATTTATTTATTTGACAGACAGAGATCACAAGTAGGCAGAGAGGCAGGCAGAGAGAGAGACGGGGGAAGCAGGCTCCCTGCTGAGCAGAGAGCTCAATGTGGGGCTGGATCCCAGGACCCTGAGATCATGACCGGAGCTAAAGGCAGAGGCTTAACCCACTGAGCCACCCAGGCGCCCCAGGAGTCAATCTCATTTATAATTGACCCCAAATCATAAGATACATAGGAATAAACCTAACCAAAGATTTGTATGCTGAAAACAATAAAACACTTAGGAAAGAAATTGAAGAAGATACAAGAAATGAAAAAACATTCCATGCTCATGGATTGGAAGAAAAAATATTGTTAAAATGTTTATGCTACCCAAAGTAATCTATACATTCAGTGCAATCCCTATGAAAATAACACCAGCATTCTTCACAGAACTAGAACAAACATTTCCAAAATTTGTATGGAACCAATAAAGACCCCAAAAATCCAAAGGAATGTTGTGGGGGGAAAAAGCAGAGCTGGAAGCATCATCATTCTGAACTTCAAGCTCTATTACAAAAGTGTAATCATCAAAACAGTATGGTACTGGCACAAAAACAGACACATAGATCAATGGAACAGAATAGAGAAATGGGCCCTCAAGTCTATGGTCAACAAATCTTCAACAAAGCAGGAAAGAATGTCCAATGGAAAAAAGTCCCTTCAACAAATGGTGATGGGAAAACTGGAAAGCAACATGCAGAAGAATGAAACTGGACCACTTTCTTACACCATACACAAAAATAAATTCAAAATGGATGAAAGACCTAAATATGAGATAGGAAACCATCAAAATCCTAGAAAAGAACAGCAACCTCTTTGATCCCGGCCGCAGCAACTTCTTACTTACAGGTCTCCAGAGGCAAGGGAAACAAAAGCAAAAATGAACTACTGGGACTTAACCAAGATAAAAAGCTTTTTGCACAGCAAAGGAAACAACTAAAAGGCAATTGATGGAATGAGAGAAGATATTTGCAAATTACATATCTGATAAAGAGTTAATATCCAAAATCCATAAAGAACTTGTCAAACTCTATACCCAGAAAACAAATAATCCAGTTCAGAAATGGGCAGAAGACATGAATAGACACTTTACTAAAGAAGACATCCAAATGACTGACACATGAAAAGATGCTCAACATCACTCAGCATCAGGGAAATACAAATCAAAACCACAATGAGATACCACCTCACACCTGTCAGAATGGCTGAAATTAACAACACAGGAAACAACAGATGTTGGTGAGGATGCAGATAAAGGGGAACCCTTTTACACTGTTTGTGGGAATGCAAGCTGGTACAGCTACTCTGGGGGGAAAAAATTCTATAAAGGACTTTTTGGAAACCATATGGGAAATGGGAATATATTCTGTGTAATTACATGGTGTTTTTAAATCCATGTTAAATTTCCCACCTTGCCAATTGTATGAAAGATGTATACGAAGAGCAAACAAATGTATCACAAATGTGACAACATGTTAACAGTGAATCCAAGTGAAGCATAGAAGAGGGTTTCTCCTACTATTCTCTAAACACTTCTGTATATGGGAAAGTTTTCAAAGCCAAAAGTTGAGGAAAACAAGAAATACAAACCTAAAACCAGTAATAGCTTGAAAAGAAGTCACCAGACCAGGACGAGGTGATCGATCAGTAGGATACGCTGAGGGTCAGTCAGCACAAGCGGTTTGACGTTTGCACAGAAACCTCTTCAGCAGTTAGGCTTTGTGGTTTTCATCTATCAGCCCATGGCTCTCATCCTTGTGGCTTTTCTGAATTCTCCATTCTGTTTTTTCTGAGCCAATTCCAGACTGCCAGGGGTTTACCAAAGATTTACTTGTTATTCGATCTCCATATTCAAAGCAAAAATGATAGTGTTTATGCTGTCTTTCGAGAAACTTAAAAAAATTACCTCCCACATAAATGTACTTTCTAGTTTTCTTCTGGTGGGACATAGAAATCATCATTAACTGTCACTTTGCCTTTTAAGAATTATTTAATTCCTTGAAGATTTATTATCTCTTTAATCAGAGCAAACTCAATGCACCAGGAATGATTAGTAACATACTAGTAATTATACACCATTTTCAACCTATTTCATCGGTGTATTTTTATGGGAGTTTCTTTTCTAAATTATGCTTTTGTCTGTGGGCAGTCATTTTGAGCTTTAAGAACCAGCTGAGGTATAGATTATCTTGAAAGGTTGCATATGGATCTGCAGGGGCTTAGAAATTCCATTCAGAAGCACTTGTAGGCAGGGGTTGTGAAGGATTTATGACTCTGGAATGTAATGTCACTCTTGTGACATTATGTAATTGTCACTCTTGAAGACCAGTCCCCTTGGCTCTTGTGTTGGCTTGTAATATAAAATTTCTCACAATTCATTTTGTCTCCATTTGTCAAGAAGAGACTCTGCAGGTTGTGGCTTCTCAAGGAAACTAGATTTGTTTCAGTGTTTGTTTTAGTAATAAAGTCAATGCAAAAACATGGATCAAAAATCATTCTTCACCTACTGGCTGAGATTAAAAAAAAAAAAAAAACACACACACACACCTCTCCAACTGCCACAGAAAGGAACTAGGCTTAGTTCAATGTAAAATGTATGAACCAGTTTCTAAAAATAAAATTGGAAGCACTTTAGTTGCTTTAACCTTCATTCCAGGAAAGTGAGTTATATGAGTGTCTTACATTGTTTTATGGAACTTGAAGATTAAAATGATTTTTGGTAGACATCATATCGGCTTCCTATTTGAATCAGTCCAGCATGAAGCTGAATAGAATTATAGGGGAAAAAATGAATGAGTGTTACTGGCAGTGAAAGAACTGGGCATCGCCAATAACTTTTCAGGCACATATATACACACTTCATGCTCCCTTCACGTCTTTTATTGGTTATGTCCACAGAGGCTGAAGGATCTGTACCAGTGGTACCTCTCAAAGCTGATTTCTGAGAACTTAGACTGTTTTGTGGCACAATCCACTGCAAAATTTGGAAGAAGAGAGTAAACGTTAGCTCTTTGTGACCCCATGTCTCTAATTCCCCTTCAAGATCAGCAACAGGTACCTTTAGCTTCCATCTCCGAGGAAATGAAGCTCTGATAGAAATGAAATGTTCAGTGATCCTTGCAAAAAGGATTTTGCAAAATGAAGTGTGAAAGTTAAACAACCAGACACAGGTAGTGGAAATAATATTCTATACCTTTTTTTCTTGATAACTTATTTTTGTTCTCCTTCTATCATTTATGCTGAATCTTAAGGCTGAGGCTTATTGCCCCAGGGGGAAAAAAGACACCAAAAATGCCAGGAAGAAAAGAAAGAATCAAAGGGTAGGCTTAAAAGTCTGTATTTAATTCCACAATAGGTGTTTTTTTTTTTAATTTTTAAAAAGATTTTTATTTATTTATTAGAGAGAGACAGAGAGAGCACTAGCAGGGGGGAGGAACAGAGGGAGAAGTAGACTTCCCACCAAGCAGGGAGCAGACACAGGGCTGATCCCAGGACCCCGGGATCATCATTACCTGAGTTTCCTGGGATCATGGCCTGAGCCAAAGACAGACAGACACCTAACCAACTGGGCCACCCAGGCACCCCCCAAATGGGTATTTAAACCTATGGTGGAGGCAGGTTTCTGGAGGGAAAAAAAGAAAGTTTTCTGGAACTCCAGAAAGGAAAAAACATGAAATGTTCAGGACACAGTATTTATATGATAAAGTGTAGTGTCTGATTGCAAAAATGGTTTTCTGAAACAGAGAGAGGAGAGGAGAGAGAACACTGGTGGGAGGGAGCTGGAGAGATGGGAGGGTAGAGAGACTGAAAGGGAGTGAATGAGGCCCTATAGAAGGGCCTCATGCTCCTGCCTCTGGTCCAAATTACTAGGGGGTCATGATGGCAAGCTCCAGAAAGGTGTGGGAAGACAAGACTGGAGGGGACAGGTGCCAAATATCCTGTCTGAAATGCTGGAAGGAAATGGCCTTCCAGGGTGCCCCACATCAACAGTGCGTAGCCATAGTAAAATGAGAAAGAGGGAACAGGTGCAGAAAGAAAGGAAGTGAAGCAGACCCACTTCACACAGACACCACCTCGAGACCCCTGCACATGTAGCACCTGCAGGAGGCCCTGAGAGATCCAGACCTTGATTACAGAGCTGTCTTGCAGAGGAGAGAGGGGGTCCTATGGGAGAGCTGCAGGGTGGGCAGCCAGAATCGGACATGTGATGGGAGAACCTGAGTTTCATAAGTTCAGCAGCCACCGGCCAGAGTAGAGTCAGGAACTGTGTCAAAAGGGGAGAAAGCTGAACCCAGCAGAGCAGTTGCCCTGAGGTGAGCCTGTTATGTGGACAGGCTTTGAGTTACTGTCAACAGTGGATGCTGGCAGAGAAGTGATTGTAGCCCAAAGCTTTCTCTTTCAATGCCAAGATTAAACACAAATCCCCCACAGCCTGTGACCCCTCCTAGGGAGATGGGAAGAACAACAGGGAAGAAGTGAAACAAGGAAATGTCTATGTATCCCTAACGAGACTGATCTTAAGCTGAATGTGGTGGTTCTCAATCAAGGACATTTTAAAAAGTCTGGAGAAATTTTGTGTGTGGTACAATGAAGGTGGAGAGGTGGCTGATGGCTTCTGGTCAGTGGAGGCCAGAGTTGCGCTAAACATTATGTGAGGCTGTGAGGCACAGGGCAGGCCCTCCAACAAAGAATTATCCTCGCCCAAGATGTGAGCAGTATTGAGAATGAAAAACCCTGCATCCAAGTGCTTGCGTAACCACCATCCGCAGAAATAAAAATAAGAGAAGTGTTAAAAGTTATCTTTTTGTACACCCAAGTTCCTATGCCTGAACACACACATACTCACACACACTCACACTCACCCATACACACACACACACACACACACGCGCGCATACTGTAATTCAAAGTACAAAGATGGAGACTTGAAGAATATGGTTAATGGAACATAAAATGGTGAGGTGTAGTTCTGAGACACATGAACATTTAAAGGTTAGGTAGGAAACACCAGTGAGGAAGATTTGGGGGAGGGAGTACAAAAGAAGCAAAGAGAGTGGAGAGCATCATAAAGGCCAAGAGAAAAGAGTGGCTCCAGAAGAACAGAATGACCAAGTGGGTAAAACACTCTGAGAGGTCAAGATACTTAGTAAAAAGTCCATTGGTTGGATTCAACCTCCCGACTCTTAGGACAGGTGGGAAGGAATGACATCCAGAGAACAAGGGAAAGGATTGGCCACAGGTAGAAGTCTCTCCCCCACTGCAGCAGGAGAGGACAAGAGAAGGGTGCAGTACAAGTACGTTTATAAATTCCATTGCAAATAAATTGTGAATTTCCCACAGCAGAGGCAACACCATCTGCTGACACTTCAAGGGGGAGCGGAGAAGAGAAGGCCAAGAGTGTGGACAATTTGAAATGGTAAGGATGGAGAATTGGTGGGTCAATCAAGTCAGGAAACATGGTGCATGAGCAGTGTTGAGCGCCCCTTGGAGAGTGGTGACCATGAAGAGCAGAGATAACCATCAGTGTATGACGTGGTGTTATGCCTGCTCTCCTCAGCTGTCTAGTACAGCCACAGAGGAGAAGGCAAGATGAGGCAGCTTAGGCTTTAGGTGGGAGCTGTGCTTCTTAACCAAGGTTTGTGTCAGAAATCACTTTGGAAATATTTGGAAGCCCTCACTCGTATGTATATATTCCTTCCCAGGCCCCATAACCTGATAATTACTCTGGGCATTTCTGAGTGGAGGAAGGTCCCTAGTGATGGGCAGCTCCCTGTCAGGAACCACTAATCCATTTGGGGTGCAAACAAAGACAAAACTGGCAAGGGAGTTCACAACAGAGGATTAGAATGATGGGCAGTAATAGCCAAACTAGATTGGGAAGAGAAGTAGGGACACAGGGTCTCACAGATAAGGATAACACAGATCAGTAAATAGGAAGTCCTAATAAAGTCATGTGGAAAGAGTTCTGATGGCAGGTTTTGGATTAAGCACATTTAAGGTACATTTCCAATCTCACCATAAATTTTAATCTAGGAGAAAAAAAAATAACCTGTAATCTCCCATAAAGCTGTGTTTTCTTTTTCTTTTCTTTTTTTTTTTTTTTTGACACACACACACACACACACAGAGAGATCACAAGTAGGCAGAGAGGCAGGCAGAGAGAGAGAATGGAAGCAGGCTCTCTGCTGACCAGACAGTCCGATGCAGAACTCGATCCCAGGACCCTGAGATCATGACCTGAGCCGAAGGCAGAGAAAGCTGTGTTTTCTTATAAAAGGTGGCCCAGAAATGCTTGTTGTTTCTTTGATACTAATTTAACAGTGAGGTTTCCAAAGATCAATTACATCATATGTTGCCACTGATAGAAGTTATAAGCATTTCTCCCATGATTCCCACACACACATTCCCATGGTGGATGAAAGATAGATGAACACTTTAAGCACAGGAAGAGGAAACCCATGTTGACAAGAGCCCCACAGTGACAACTGGAAACATGCCACCCTTTAGTCATCCTACAGAAGCCACAGTATCTTGTCATTCAAACGGTGTCAGAGGAACACCAAGGAAGAGAAAACTGTGAATTTCTTGTACAATCCCAACCTTGCCTTTTCCTTATAAATTCACTTTCATAATCCTTTTGGAGTAAATAAGTGATTTCTCAAAAGAACATTATTTTAGGACAGAGACAGAAAGAAGACTTGAATAGCCACGGCCCTAAGGAATGAATTTAGGACCGTTTTCCATCTGTGGTCAGTAAATTATTTAGACAGATCATGTTTTTAAGACCAATGAATTTTTAAAGTTGTCTGGTTCTAATTCAAGAATATTGGCTCTGATCACTGACATTCTTATCCCCTCAAGATCCTTCAGTCCAACTCTATCAATGAGGTATTACTCATGAGCTGGGTTCAGTGTCTAACTCAGTGCCAGTAGGAGGGAACAGAGCTATGCCGTGGTCTGCAGGGCTGAGCAGAGAACCCATGCAGAGCACAAGATCCCCCTCTGAAAACTGGCCTCCTGGCCAGGCTTACTGTGACTTTGCCTGACCTGCTTCATGGGATTCTCCACACTACAGGGGCGGCTCTCCCTTATATCATTCTCTGGAGGACAAGTTGCCATGCTATAATTTAGTGGCTCCTCAGGTTCGGGGTTTTGTTATTCTGTGTTTCCAGGGTGGGGTCCAAACTCAATGGAGTGGTAGAAATACTGCCGAAGGGCAGAGGGCCGTATGACATCGTCTCTTAAGATTTCTTCTAGCTCTGCTGTTCAATTATTGTAATTGAAGTTCATTGAAAAATGGTGCCAGAACTCTGGATGCCTCACAGTATCTTGTCAACAAAAATCACCAGAAAATAAATGTCACTGTCCTCACTGAGAAATCTCTCTCCAAAAATGAAAACAAGGAATCACTGAGGATATACATATGGAGACAACAAGTTCTAGACACCCAAGAAGAGACCAATACAATGTAGGGTTGGAGTAGGCAGAGTGGCACCCAGAGATCTGAAAGTTATGTTCAGGTGATGATCTACAGCTCTGGGGAGTCCAGGCCTGAGATACTCAGAGTGATTTATAACTATAGAGTAATGTATAAGAAATTTATTTGTGAGTGGAATAAAAAAAAGATGAACTAGTATCTCACATGTAACCCTTTGGGAAATAGCTAAGTCCTTTTAGAGGCTACAACCTAATATATGAACATTTCTAATCTTGATCAACCTTCTGGAAGTGAGTACCTGTCACACGGATGTTCATGCAACCAGAATTATTGCATATTTCATTTAATTTCATTCATTTGGAAATCTGTCTTTTACTTCTGAAACTCATTTGGTTAGACTGTGGCTGAACTAAAGCCCAGAGACATTGCCCAGGATCACTCACATAACATAAAATTCCCAAGTCACACTATGCTGGACTGCTAAATCTGAACTCTTAACCATTATGCCATGTTAACATTCTAGTAAAGAATTCCATTGTTCATTCAGTCAACTGCTTCTATTGATCAGAGAACTGATGGATGTTTTAAAAGTATGATCAGCCTTGTTTCTAGAAAGTTCACCCTGGCAGTGGAGTGGGCGATGACCTACCTGGGCAAGAGACTGGTAGTGGAGAAACAGTTTAGGATGCTACTGCAGTAGTCCAAGCAAGACATGAGGAAGACTTCCATTTACATAGTCGCAGTGGAGATGGATACAAGGGACAAAATTAATATATAGTTTTATGGTAGAATTAGTAACAGTGGACAAAAAGTGGGATAGTGAGGGTTGAGGGAGAAGAAGTTAGTATGGATGACTTTGTCCTCTAGCTTGGAGCTTGAGTGATGACATTGATGGAGGAGAGGAAATACGGAGATACAAAGGCCAGAAATAGGTTGATGAGGACAACGGGGATAATGAATTCCCATGTGGTTGCCTAATGTTATCCATGCAGAGCTAAAGACAGTCATAGGTAGGAGTTATGACTATGAGCATAGAGGTTAAAGTCAAGAGAACAATAAAGCCACCCAGGGAGAGTCTATAGAGTTAGAAGAGAAAGAGACCACAAGCTGGAACCTGTGAAACGCCAGTATTTATGAAGGGGCAGAAAAAGAGGAACAAGCAGAAAACACCCAGAAGCAGAGCACTGAGTGGTAGGAGAACAGTGGAAAGGGTTTCAGTAAGGAAATGATGCAGAGAAGCCAAGCAAAAGAGTTCCAAATATAAATCTTCAGATTTAGCCTTTAGAAAGCTATTAGCACCTCACAAATCGAGCTATGGAAGCTTTGCGCATCATAGCGGATGAGGTTTATCCGAGGTGCAATTATTGCTAATTGAAGTCAATGTCATTTGAGTCATCAAAGCCTATTTCAAATTAGGAATAAATTACTTTCCTGATGGAGGAAGAAAGTTTTAGGAGTCTTGGTCTGGCTTTTAAAAAAGTGGAAGCCCAATATTTGGTATTCCTATAAATTTCAAAACTATGTGTTTAACTAGATTCAAAACACCAGCACCACTTGATCTAATTTTCTATTTAAATTCAAAGTCAAACTGAGAGAACTTTAAGATAGTAAATGCTTGACATCCCATAAATTTTTAAAAGGTTTTATTTTATTTATTTATTTTTGCACATGCACACACACACAAGAGAGTGAGAGACAGAGAGTGAGCGCCCACACAAGTTGGGGAGCAAGGCAGGGACAAAGGGAGAAGCAGGATCCCTGCTGAACAGGGACCCCAGGACCCTGGGATCATTACCTGAGCTGAAGGCAGATACTTTACTGACTGAGCCACCCAGGCACCCTCCCATAATCATTTTTATGCAAGAAAAACAGAAGAATGTTATGTAAATGATAGATGCCCAGAGATTTTGATTAATTCAGGGCTCACATTTATTTCAAGATGAGTATGATTCAGGACTAGACCTGCTGAGACAGAGCACGTATTTTCATTTACCTAAATGACTAACAGGAAACTATCATTTGCCAGGCAACAACAGCAGTGCTCCACCAGGCCCACTAATTTTGAAATCATGCTATTTATCATACATTTTAAATTTGTGGATTCTCCTCTCAATTTCTTTACATTAAAGATAACTTTTTTAAAAATTTTATATTACACTATTTTAATTTAGATAATTCAAATTCACATAAAATATGCCCACACTATTTATATTAAATGTTGCTTCAGATATTAAGTACCTGAAGAGGCTTTCTAGAACTTAGTATTTGGCAAATCTAATGGAGAATACATTTTTACTTGACCATACTGCTTTGTAAACAAGTTCTGTATGAGGTATATTTTTATTATCTTTATTTAAGTATTGAAGAAGTAATCTAATGACATCTAACTATTCAATACACTTCTTTAAGAAGCTAATGGAACTGGTAAGGTATCTGTGTCTCTTTGAACTAATCTCCACTTTGAGTGGGCCGCCTACCCCAACCCAGTATTTTATGTGAAGGGCATAAATTATTCTGTTTTACAGTTGAGACACTGGGTCTCTGGGAAAGTGAAAAAAACAACTTGAGTTATGGGCAAGTCAGAGATTAAATCAGACAAAGAACGGACGGATTTCTGTGCTTCTAAGCCTGTTCTTTCCTTCTTTGTTACACGACAAGTGAGGCTGCCTTTATTCCCATAACCTGCTCTATCAATTTGATGGAATCAATTGCATTATTTGGATTAAAAAAGAAGAAAGAAGTCCCTGTCTTATCATTTTCACTTGTGTAACTGGTAAGATAACAATCTTACAAAATCTAGAACTCCAAGTATTTGTTATCTCCAAATTACAAAGGCCAAAGATTAATATGTAACAGGGCAACATTAACATGTTAACAAAGTTAACATTGAGGTTGACTGGGAAAGAATGGCTACATGAAGTATGTCCAGCCGTAAACATCCCATAGTCACAGAAAATAGGAGGGGCTCTTTGAAGTTGGAATTCATTTAGCTTGGAGGCCTCAGAGGAGAACACTTCAACCACAGCAGCTGACACAAAGGAAAAAAAAAAAAAACAAAAAAACAACTTTTCATTCATGATCTAATTCTGCAGACTGACTCCAAACTGATTAGAGGGCATGTAACAGACAAATGGGCCTGAACAATAGAACAGAGTATTTTAAGTTTGGGACTAGGAAACTGGAACCTCGAACTTTCTTTAAGGTCTTGCCAATGATTGCATCCTGGCTTTACCCCAATTATCTATGCCCCCTTTCCCTCCAGTGTTTAATTTCTTTGTATATAAAAAAAAGGGGAAGGAGAATCACTTGCAGCATGTCTTGTATGATACATACTGAAGTAACTGTGATTTTAAAAAAAAAAAATTCTGTTCAGTCCTAGCTGGAGACTGGTAGATACACTAGACCACCCAGAATTAACTTAAGAAGATGGGTGAATTTTTAAGAAACAGTTATTTTCTTTCCTTCATTTACATTTCAGTGTGAAAAATACTGAAAAGTAGGGAAGAATGAAAATAATTGCAATTCCCGCACGAATCCAGAAATCATAGCTGTTGACATTGGGGGTATCTCCTTCCAGTCTTATGTGTATGTGTGCATGTGACACACTCTGAAGACAAACACCATTAAAGAGAAAAAATACTTTTTGTAAATTACAATCAGACTATATATAGTGCTTTGTAGCCTGCAATGTTCACTGAATAGAAAGTATCAATATTTTTAAAAATAATTTTGGGGACTTTTTTTAGCTCCCATTTTATTCTATTAAATGCACTTAACATTACTTATTTAACCATCCCATATTGTTAGATATTTAGGTTATTTTCAACTTTTTGTCATCAAAACCATACTGTATTAGGGACGCTTGGGTGGCTTGGTTAAGCAGCTACCTTCAGCTGAGGTCTTGATCCCAGAGTTCCGGGATCAAGTCCCGCATCGGGCTTTCAGCTCCATGGGGAGACCACTTCTCCCTCTGACCTTCTCCCCTCTCATGCTCTCTCTCAAATAAATAAATAAAATCTTTAAAAAAAAAAAACCCATACTATATTAAATATCTTTAAACATGACTCCTCATAGCTACTTGATTATATGATTAAGATAAATTTGAGATATTAAAATCATCAAGTAAAAGGATATGAACATTCTGGGCTCTTGATATATATTACCTAATGACTTTCCAGAAGGGTTAAACCAAATTGTGCTTAGTTCAGTATTGGATGGGAGTGTACATTTCCCTGAATTTTCTTTTTGCTTTCATCTTCAATATTTAATAGGTTTTAAAAAGAGTATTTTGCTTGTTCAGTTTCTTTGATTATTAATGAGCAGTCTTTTTGAAGTAGGAGAAATATCTGTGCATTTTTAACTGAATCTCTTTTTTCAACCTAGAAGACACAATCTACTTCTCATCAAAAGAATTTCTAGAAGATCAAACTTCCAGCTTACAGTTAGGTAGTACTTAGGAAGTGAAAGTCCTAGAGGATATTCAGACATCTGCCAAATGATCTAGAACAGGAAAAGGTATGCAAATAATACGGTGTCTTTGTTCTTGCTCCTCTCCCTGCTCATTAACTGACGGACATCACTAACTGATCTGGCACTGTTTCCTCAGTGAGCCTAGGTATACTCTCAGGAATTCTTCTCAACATCAACTACTGTCATTCTGAGCTATTGTTTCTCTTAGTTCATACTTGAACTGGAACCAGCTTGGCCCAGAGTGCAGCCTACAATTCCACTGGAAAACATAAAAGCAGGGAAATTACAATGCTACATGGCTGCTGGACTCCTCCTCTGTTCCAGCCCTCTTCCAAATATGTTAGCTACGCACAAATGTTACTATTGTATATACTCCATTAATACACCCACAATGCACCTGTGGAAGTTCTTGCCCCTTTCCATGTCCTCCTTAGTTTCTAGAACAATACTCCTTGAAGTTACTTGATAAATAGCCATTGACCATCTAACAATAGGATTTCGGGATTCTTCCTAGGTTTCTTCAGGGGCAATATAAATTCCTCTTCCAAAGTTGGTCTTTACTATCCAATATTCAGTTATGTTTCTTTTCTCTTCCTATTCCTTTCCATTTTAATGTCCATTTATAATGGAACCATTACCATTCCCTAAAGAGACATCATTTCATGGGATCCTGGACAGCCACATCTATTCAGTAAGCCCAGGAGAGGGGGACTGCTGCGTGGCATCTTTAAAAATCAATAAAATCATTTTTATGTAGACCATCCACCTTGGAGGAATGTTGCCCTCTAATTTTGCTGCAGAAGAAGGAAGCAGCTGGTGAAGAGTCAATAATGAGAGCTGAACTTTCAATGAGTACAGGAAGGACCAAGCCAGAGGAAGTGACTAGTCAGCCTTTCTCAGAAAAGAGCTTAGGCTGGCCCCCAGTCTCTGCATCTCTACTCTTCCAACAGCGCGAGCCACCCACAATCAATCTTTAAGATTTTCTAGTCCCAGGGCACCTGGCTGTCTCAGTCAGTAGACCATGTGACTTTTTTTAATTATTATTATTTTAATTTAAATTCAATTAGTTAACATATAGTGTTCAGGGATACAGGTCTGTGAAACATCAGTCTTATATAATACCCCACACTCATTACAATATGTACCCTCCCCAAAGTCCATCATGCAGATATGCCATCCCTGACTCTCCTCCAGCATACTTCAGTTTGTTTCCTAAGATTAAGAGTCTCTTATGGTCTGTCTCCCTCTCTGGTTTGGTTTTATTTCATTTTTAGCTCTCTTCTCCTATGATCTCTTGTCTTAGAATATGCAACTCTTGATCTCAGGGTCATGAGTTCAAGCCCCACATTTGGTGTGGAGACTACTTTAAAAAATTTTAAGAAAAATTATACATACACACACACACACACACACACACGAATATAAATATACATAAATATTTAAGTATATTTATATACATGTTTTAGTCCCATTTCAGATTCAGTGCATCTGGCTCTGACCTGAGCACAAGAATTGATCATAGAACTTCTCACATATTCAATCAGTCATTCAACATTTTGAGTACCTATTATGTGCCAATATAAGGAATAGTTTAGGGAAGTTTTAGATACCCCACCATCTCCATTAGCTCTCCCCCCCCTAAATAAATTTCGAGCCCTTCTCATAACCAGATTGTCACTCAAATCCACAACCAGATTGTCACTCAAATCCATGGAAATTCTGGAGCTACCATTTGTCTGATCCCTGCCTCAAAGAACTTATATTTAGTGGGTCAGACACCAACAGGTAAGCAGTCAGTGACAACCCAGTACTACAAGTGTGCTCATGGGACACTAATTAGTGCTGTGAACACTCAAGAAGGACATTGAACCAAGTTAATGGAAATGACATTCAAGATGAGACCTAAAGCACAATATGATCTAGGTAGCAAGAGAGGTAGGGGATGGAGTCCTAAGAAGGGATTCAGTATCTTCAAAGGCAAGGAAGAAATAAAATGGGACTTAGTCTAAGAACTCTCAGTTTGGGAGGATAGAATGTGAGTGGGTGAAGGGTAAGGGAAATAGGTAAATCACAAGATACAAGGATGGGGAGATAGGCATGGCTAGACAGCACAGTCATGGGGTTTGGATTCTATCCCAAAAGAAATGGGAAGCCAGTGTGTTTTAAGCAAGCAAATTAACTGATCAGTTTGTGTTTAGAAAGATTCCTCTAGCCACAGGGTGGAGAATGAAGGAGAAGGAAGCAAACCTGGAGAGGAGGGCTTCACCCAGGTCATAGATGGTCATGTGGCTGGAGCAGAGGTAGTGGCAAAGGAATGAGAAGTATGAGGGTTGTATTGGTTTTCTAGGGGCTATACCATAAACCAGTTGACTTAAAACAACAAAAACATATTACCTCATAGCTATAGAACCTAGAAGTCTGAAATCAGGGAGTTGGCGGGTTCATGCTTCTTTTGACGCCTCTAGCAAAGACACTCCCTTGACTCTTCTAGCTTCTGGCATGTGCCCGCAATCCATAGCTCATGGATACATGGCTCTAGTCACACAGATGTCTTTTCACTGTGTATCTTTACATCACCTTCCCTGTGTGCATCTGTCTCTGTGTCCAAATTTCCCTTTTATAAAAACACCAGTTACATTGGGTTATAGCCCATCCTAATGACCTCTTTTTAACTTCATTACTTCTATGAAGACTTTATTTCCCAAAAAAGGTCATACTCTCAGGTAGTGGGGATTAAGATGTCAATATATATTTTTAAGAGACATAGTTCAACCCATAACACGGGTTCTTTTTTACACCGAGTCCCAGGTTCCACCTGACACCCTGGGTCAGATGGATGCTTGGCTCCCTGGGCCTGGGGCCCAGTTGTCCAGGATACAGCACTGCCTTGTTCTTAGAAGTCATTCCAAAGGCTGGAGACTTGTCTTAGCTGAGAAAATGGGAACTTTGGGACTTTCCACCTACCACTGCCTGCCAGTTCAGCTCTGGGAATATTTTCTGTATCTTAATTCCTCAGCCAAGGCTCTGTCCATCTTGCACAACATCCCATTCCCAGGAGGCAACATTCCTGTTGCCAGTCGCCATCCCCAACCCTCATCTGTTACCAGTGTTGCAATCTACCAGGTCAGTGTTTCTCAATGTGTGGCCCGCAGATCACCTGCAGCAGAATCACTCAGGAGTAGTTACAAACATCATTTATTTTGAGCCACCCAACCCCACTGAATCAGAACCTCTGACTGTGGAGTCCAAGATTCCATGTCTCTAACAAGTTATCCTAGTGGTTTTCGTGAACACTCAAGTTTCAGGAACACTATTCTAGATTATGTGTGCTACTTACCTGGATTTCCTGCCAGCCCCTGCTTATAGGTGTGCTTCTCAGAGATGGCTGTTTCCGAAGGCAGATGTTCTTTCTGGTCAGACCCATACTGTTATGGTTAAACCAACCCTCCTGAGCCACCACTGTAGATCTCACAGCCAGAAAGGAAAGAATAGTCCTGAAAGAAACCATTCTTATGAAGAAAAGAGCCAAGTATTAGGATTTCACTGAGCCTAGTAAAGATGTATAATTCTATGCAACTCAGGAAAATGAGATGAGAATAAAACTATTTATTAAGAATGCACCCCAAATTAAAAATCTGAAACAGTACCCACAATAGAATCACCTAAAGATTAAACACATTATTAAATTAAACACATTTATGTATGTGTAAAGTGAATATAGGTACATATTATATGTATAAAACTGGTGACAGAGATAGTCTATCCAGAGCCCTGACAGCTTTTCTCATTCCCAACCTACTCCAAAAAAAAAAAAAAGATAGCTTGAAAGGAAAGTTTTCAGTCACCTGATATTTAGTTTCAAAGATCAAGTCTACCTTAATATTGGTGTTTTTAAAAATTCAGACTTTTGGAGTTTGGCTCCGGTATAAGTGAGTTACATGACAGATGTAAGTACATAAAAATACCAATTTTTAGAGCTTGGTTCACAAATGATTTCTTACAATTTTCCTTGAGAGATTGAAGTTTCGCCTGTATGAAAAGCCCCAGCAAAAGCAGGCATGGAGCCCAGTGAAGAAAGAGCATTCCTACGGGGGACTGAGTAAATGTTTGATGATGTTGATCATATTCTTGCCCAAGACTGAGAGACTGTCCCCAACAGAGAGGTGAGTGATTGTCCCTCAAATGACTTGGTCTTATTTGTATATAAAACTCACATCAGGGGCACATGGGTGGTGTAGTCAGTTAGGCATCTGACTCTTGGTTTCAGCTCGCATCATAATCTTAGGGGCATGGGATCAAACCCTGCATTGGGCTCTGCACTCAGCACAGAGTCTGCTTAGGACTCTCTCTCCCTCTCCTTCTGCCCCTCCCAAGCTCTCTCTCGCTCTCTCTCTAAAATTAAAAAAAAAAAAAATCTTTTTTAAAAAAATCGGACTTTTACTTATTAATAATATTTTATGTTGTAACAAGAGAGGAGTTTTCTAAGCACAGATGCCCACCAGTTATTTGCATGTAAATCCTTCAGTACACAGAAGAGGGTTGAGAAACTGCAACAATGCAGGGCTTGATGGAATGACTGATCTCACCCTCACCGCAAAAGAAGCACCAAAGTGGTTGTTTAAACAGGTTAAGTCTACATAAACTGACTTGGACTTCAGTGACAGTTCCTGGATATTTCAGTCAAGTTGTTATTCACTTGCTTTGCTCATTTTATAAAGATGAATCCACCATAATTACACTACATTTACAGGAAAAGATGCTGCCATCCAATTCTTTTCTTTCATTCAGCGAACTTGCATTTCTAATATCAACAACCAAACTGCATATAACCAACATCTGGTATGTCTTATTAATCTGTCTTTAACCCTGCTTTCATAATTCAAACATAAAGTCTTTTCTTGATTTTTTTCTGTTTTTACATGTATATTCTTTAACATTTTTTAAAAAGTCTTATTTATTTGTCAGACAGAGAGAAAGAGAAAGGATAAGTAGGGGGGACAAAAGGCAGCAGCAAAGAGAGAAGCGACTCTCCACTGAGCAGAGAGCCCAATGCAGTACTCAATCCCAGGACCCTGAGATCATGATCTGAGCTGAAGGCAGACACTTCAATGACTGAGCACCCCTACCTGTATATTCCTTAAATGCTTGATGCCAGCGTGAAGGAGTTTTATGGGAACAGGCACAGCCAGAGATTGTTGAACCTCTGACTTCACCAGAAACCTAGCAAATTTTATTCAAGTAGGAGGGAGTAGGAGGAAACGTGTCTTGGCTGCCTTCTTGTCTCCTTTTTGACCTTGGATCTGCCATCTTCACAACACTCCCTGCTGAGTCTCCCCAAGTTGTCCTCTGTTGTGCAAAGCCTCTTTTAAAATAGAGTAGGTTTTACTCTCCATGAACTCCTACCAAGTACCCTGTAAGCCAAAAGAGATAAAATGTTGCATTCTCGGGGCACCTGGGTGGCTCAGTGGGTTAAGCCGCTGCCTTCGGCTCAGGTCATGATCTCAGGGTCCTGGGATCGAGTCCCGCATCGGGCTCTCTGCTCAGCGGGGAGCCTGCTTCCTCCTCTCTCTCTCTCTCTGCCTGCCTCTCTGCCTACTTGTGATCTCTCTCTTTCAAATAAATAAATAAAATCTTTAAAAAAAATGTTGCATTCTCATTTCCTCATTCTATTTCAGGGTATTTTCCTTCACTAGGAATTATGAAAAGTTAGCTGATAAAAGTAGTTCATAGTAATGTTATATTATAAAAGAAAAGCATGTTAGATTAAATGTTGAAAGAAAGACAATAAAATAGGATTCTCAGGGGCCCTCAGCATGGCTGTCTTCTTCATGGCCTTCCTTCTCCATGAAAGATAATTAGGGGAATCAGTTGGGCACCCCATCTCTGAAAGGTTGCCTCCTCATCTTCCTATATACTGCATCCATTCCGATCCACTTTTCTCTGAATGGTTAGTCTCAGCCCTTCAAATGTAAATCTAACTGTGCTTTGATGATCTTATACGTAGACCTCACAGACTGTTATTTTTTCTGCTACCATGAGGCACTTCTCATGAAACCCAGAAAGAAGATAGGACGATAGCTTTCGTTTTTCTTCATTGTGTCTTCCCGTCACACAGAATCCTTTCTCTGGCTTTAAATATTGTTAAGTAATTTGGGAATCCCAAACTAAGTAAATAAACACACCCTTCTCTAAGTTTCAGTTATACGTAAATTATACGTAAATTAAACTACTTCCTTTGAAACTCTGGGTCAGTTTTTCAGTGAGCACAATTCAGAAACAGCCCTATAGCATGTTGTTAGTATTTGCTTTTAAGGACCAGCTATCAAAGAATTCACTGAGACAAACATGAGGTTGAGTTTTAAAAGGCCATGTAGTGGGTTTTTAGTAGTTGCAGATTTTATAAGCTTAAAATGGTGAACTAGTGTTCTTTACCCTTCTTACTTCTTTTTGAGTTAGATGCATTGGGTTAAGTTGTATTTTAAAATGCATCTGAGCCTATTGAGGAGAAATCTAAACAAAGGCACTGGATATGGATTCCAGTCAAACTTTAACCTCCAAGACCAAAATCCAGCAAAACTGGCTGAACTTGGCATAGGAACAAGGTCAGCTTAGGGACAGTACCATGACATAGAGCAGTAACTGCACAAATCACATTTTGCCCAGCAGCTTTTGAGTGCATGTCTAAAGGACTGAAGGAACGAACGTTCATGGCATTTCCCCCTTCATTTTGAGATTTATCAACAGTGCTTCACAACAGAAGAAAAAAACATGACCGTCGTACAATAGCACAATGCATTTGTACAGAAGGAACGGTGAGCTTCAGCATGTGTTCAACCAAGTCAACACATAAGCCTTTCAAGCTGACAAAGGAGGATAGACAAGGGGAACCCACCACTAAAGCACTCAGGAGACAAGTAGGGATAGAGCCTGATGTAATGCTGAACACAGGTAACATTCATAGGCATGCTAACTCTTCCTGTCACTATGCAATACTGGAAGTCTAGAGAAAAACCTCGAGACCAGTAGTTGTGCTGGCTAGAGTAGGGGTCAAGATCTTCTAACCCAGTGCTCCAGTGCCTTATGGAAGATCGGAGTTTATTTTTCTCACACATTATTGGCCAGAAGCAGTTGAGCGTTCTAGGGCAAGTTTGTAGCTCCAGTTCAAGGTCACAGGGAGCGAGGTGGCTTTGATTTTGTTGCCCTGCATCCTTTTAGGGAGTTGCTCTCATTTTCATGATCGATGGTGGCTCTCACTAGCACCAGATCATGTGCCAGCTATCAAAGCAAGAAAGGAGAACATAGAGGGCAACAAACATCTTTTTCAAAGATGTGCCCCAGAAATTACATGCATTCTGTATCCTCATAGCTAGATGCAATGGTGTCAGGGAAAATCTAAAACTCAAGGGCTTTTCTTGCTCAAAGGGGGATGCATATTGGGGTTCAACTAGAACATTTCTGTGGTAATTAAATGATAAGCTTCAGAATACATGTGTGTGCATGCATACTCTCCTACATAGCATTCTTAAGAATAATTAGGGTCTTACATAGAAGGCATTATTGCTTAATGATTAAGATCAAGGGTAGACTTTGAGCCCAGGGAGACCTGAGTTTGAATCTTGGCTCTATCATTGACTAGATGCATAGCTCCTCTAAACATTAATTTTCTCTTCTAAAAATAGAGATAATTTTTATTATCTCTATGTTGTAAGGAGCAAATTAAATAATGTGTACTGTTGGATAATAAAGAATTTTTCTGTCTTTGTCCTGGATTCCTGGCAAGGAGCTTCTAAAATCCTTGGAATTTCTCAAATGACTTTGTTACTTATGAGCCTCTTGGGCTACCCCTGAGTTTGTGCTATCAAGATGGAGATGGGTCAGGATAGGGGCTGTTACCCAAAAGACCAACCATGTAATTAGAGGGTTGGGGTTTTGGGCCATGTGGTAACAGCCTAATCTACTGACTTTTTTGGGATTGGGCTAGAGATTGAGTTCATTCATGTAGCCAATGATTTAATATGCTATGAAACTCTGGGAACCAAAACTTAGTGGAGCTTCCTGGTTGGGGAACACAACTGATGCCAGGAGAGTGACATGCTTTGATTCCACAAGGAGAAAACAAAGAAGCTCTCCATTTGGGACCCTCCCATTCCTCACTCCATGTGTCTCTTCATTCGACTGGTCCTGATCTGTATCCTTTAGAGTAAAACTTTAATAATAAATACAGTGTTTTCCTGAATTCTGTTCATTGGTTTAGTGAATTATCAAGCCTGCAAAGGTTGTGAGAACCCCAAATATGTAGCCAGTCAGTCAGAAATATGGTGGCCTGGGGACCCCCACATCTGAAGTGAGGGCAGGCTTGTGAAGGACCAGACCCCACACAGGTGGGGTCTGTGCTAACTTTGGGTGGCTAGAGCCAGAACTGAATTACAGTACACCAGGTGGGGTCAGAAAATGTACAAAATGTTTAGACAGCAACAGGAACCTGTGAGAACTTAATAAAGGCCAATTGCTATTATTACTTTTAATTTTTCTTCTTCTTCTTTTTTTCTTAAAGTTATTTATTTATTTGACAGAGAGAGACCACAAGTAGACAGAGCGGCAGGCAGAGGGAGAGGAGGAAGCAGGCTCCCCGCTGAGCAGAGAGCCCAATGCGGGGCTTGATCCCAGGTCCCCGGGACCATGACCCGAGTGAAGGCAGAGGCCTTAACCCACTGAGCCACCCAGGTGCCCCTCTTATTATTATTATTATTAAGATTATCCCTAATTGATTGAGTTACTGGAATCTAGTGACATTGAGATAATCTTTAACTATTATTCTGCAGTCCTTCTCATCAGAATCTCATCAATGTTGTCCCAGCCTGTGGCTGGCTCCAAGCCCCTTTCTATGAATAGAGAGCTGAAATGAGGGCCTTGTCTCCCGACCAGGTTAGTCAAGAACACCCAGTTTAAAGGCTTCCACATGAGTGTCACTTACAGAGCACACAGGCTTATGAGCCCCTCAGAATTTGCAGTCACCTGAAGAAGGTAGAGTTTTAGTCAAACTCGAGATCACTTCATGGCTATATTCTCAGGGCTGCCACCACATGGAAGGGGAATCCCAACTCACAAGGTCTGAAGGCTGAGGCCTGAGGCAAAGAGGAATCACCAATATTGGGTAAGATGTGGGGAAGATTTTTTAAATACATAAGGGTGGTAGAAAAGACATGTGACTTGCAGTTTGGTAGCACTGTGTTCAAGCCTCGTCTTTGCGACTAGCCAACTATGTGACTGGGGATGAATGTTCTAATCCACCCAAATCTCAGTTTCTCCCCGTATAAAATGGAACAACAATGAGTCGCTTCTGAGGCAACTGGGAGGAAAAGGAGATGATGCACGTTGAGTATCTGCCACAGCACTCAGCTCGTGAAAGCCAGGGCATACATGTAAGTTCCCTTCCCCTTTGCCTCATGGGGCATGGCGGGGATGGAAATCCTTCCACTCACTATTTAAAAAGCCCAGTGCAGAAAGCTTTCTAGGATCAGATTACCAGTTATTCTTTTCCTGAAAGGCAAGTCTTAGGTTACAGTTTTACTGTAAACATCTCCAAAACACTGCAGGCAGAAAGATCAAGGAGATTTGCAGTTCCTAGAAGGATGCATGATATCCCATGAAGGTTCATGTTTCAAGGTTGAGCTGCTCGTGGATGGGATTCTGTCATCAGGAGTTTTCTTTCTCCATGTGGCTGCTCAGAAGATAATCTGACCTTCACAGTTTATTCCCCACAATTTGTCCCTTTGCACCGGTCCTGGTTTTGATCACCATGGCATTTAGAGAACATTCCTGTATGGGATGGGACTGAACTGAACGCTTCCAGTAACGAAGAAGCTTCTTATTTACCAGGGCTTTCAACTCTTCATCTCTTCTGTCTCCCTGGTGCAAAAAATCCTGCCTGTCTATATTGCCAAAATAGAAATGACTGCAAAGTTCAAGGTCTCTTTCAACAGATAACTATTTATGTGGTGCCCTAGGGAGGCAGGATATGGAGCCTTCCAAAGGAATATGCTTTTATGGTGCACATGGTCTCTAAGTTGCTAGGCTTAAAAACATCATTACACTGATACTGATCAATGAGTAGTTAAGTATTTGTAATTAAGGATGTGTGCAAACGTTAATTATAAAAATGTTCACTCCAGTATTTCCCAGCGTGCATACCTCATAAAATAATAATTCATAAAGAAGTAGTTAATAGGGGCAGCTGGGTGGCTCTGTGTGTTAAAGCCTCTGCCTTCAGCTCAGGTGATGTTCTCAGGGTCCTGGGATTGAGCCTCGCATTGGGCTCTCTGCTCCACAAGGAGCCTGTTTCCTCCTCTCTCTCTGCCTGCCTCTCTGCCTACTGGTGATCTCTATCTGTCAAATAAATAAATAAAATCTTAAAAAAAATAAAAGCAGTTAATAATTACCAAATTCTCTACAATAGAATACTATTTAGCCTTTAAAAATGAAGCTGTAGAAGTATGTTTATTAACACATTGGTATATGAGAAATCTACATGTGCAAAATAATAAAATTATGTATTATATGATCCCATCTTGATAAAAAAATAAAATTACCTATTTACGTGTTATTTGTATATCATGAAAATGTCAAGGAAAATGTCTAAAAGGACATGTACTGAAATGCAAATGATAGAACTACAATTGATTTTTATGTTTTTTCTTGAATATAGTTTCAGGCTTTCTATAACGAACACACATTACCGGCATACTTTTTTTTTCTTCAAGATTTTATTTTTTAACTAATCTCTACCCCCAACATGAGGCTTGGACTCAAAGCCCCAAGAACAAGGGTCACATTGAGCCAGGCAGGGGCCCCACTGCTGCCATACATTTTTTAAAGCTATTGTTACAATAATTATTTTCTCACGATCAGACTAGGCTCAGTGAGATGTAAGGAAAGCGTAATAAGGCTTCCCGGTGAAAGTGAGTTCATGTGCTGGTAAAGGCCATGTAACAGAAGAGCAAGCCTCAGCTGAACAGGAGGACACTGGCGTCCATCACACACTCGCCTCTGCGCAAGATAACCTTGGGCGAGCCATATCCATTTTCTGTACATCAGTTTTTCCACACGGAAAAGCACAGTGACATTCCACACCTTGAAACGCTATCACCTAGATGGGGTGCGAACCTCCTGCATGCTCTGGGTCACAGGAAAAACCCGCACACTGTCAGCACTCTGGATTTCCATTTGTGATGTGAACTGTGGGTTTGTGGGAGTATTTATTTAGTATTTCTATTTATTTTTGCTATTATTAGATTACGTTCTGGAAACTTTTCCATGCATCATGGAGAGCGGCTTCTCTGTGGGTAATCTTGAATTGGTAATCATTTCCATCAGGAGCAGAGTAGCTGTTTTGCTTTTTGCTTCTCTGTTAAGTTCGAGGAGCTCTTTTATAAGTCTCTGTGTTGTGTGCTTTTGCAGGGCAGGCTTTATTAAAGGGAAATTTTGCCAATAGGCCCGGCCTCTGACAACAGAACTGAGTAATTCAGGGAGAGGGAAGTTACAAGTTTTTAATGGCTATTTAGACAATCTGAGGACCAATAAAAAGAAAATAGATGACCAAACAGAAACTCCGTAAAATCATATAGTTTGGTCTCCAGCTTTTACGAAGAGTCTTTATAACTTTTACGTGAGACTCCATGGTTCATAGGATTGAATTTTTGTGATGTCTAATGGGATGGAAAAATGCTAATCTAATTATTCAGGAAGAGCAGAGAGCAGGGGGATTGCTACCAATTGTTTCTTCAAATTAAAGTTAATAGGATAAATCTGACCTTGGGCATTTAAATCAGAATAAATAACAATGTTGCTAAGTCTTCAGATGGACTTTGGAGACCATTTTTCTTTCTTTTTTTTTTAGATTTTTATTTTTTTGAGAGGGGGCAGAGAGCAGTGGGAGAGTGAGAAAGGGAGAAGTGGATTCCCCATTGAGCAGGGACCCCGACCTGGGGCTCGATCCCAGGACCCTGAGATTATGACCCAAGCTGAAGGCAGACCCTTAACTGACTCAGTCACCCAGGCACCCCATGGAGACCCTCTTTCTGATTAGCTCTATAACATGCAGTCTTTCCCCTTTGGCAGAAAACTGGAATCCTGGAATTCTGAGGTCCCAGATGATCAACGTCAGGTGGCAAATTATGATTCATTTTCAATTCCAATTTAACCATTAATTAAAGTAGGTATCCTTGACTGAAAGAACGTTCAGTGCCAGAAAAGCGCAAAAAGGAAATGTGAGACACAGGCCTCCTGGAAAGCCACTGCCGGGTTCCATTATCACCTTTATATCTGTTGCTCCTGGTAGCTATAGTAACTAGCATTTAAGACACAAACACAAAAATCAAAGTCCTAGGCTGATGCAATAGTTCTCCAATGGCTTTGTTCCATGTCTAAGATTTCCCTGCCTGCTCTTGCATCATATTTCATGTCCAAAGCCTCGAGTGACTGACATTCTGCTTGGGGATGTGTAGGCTAAGAGGGAAAGGGTAGGATGGAGTCCACCTGCCCTTATAGAGAAAAAAACAAGATAGATGCCCCATGTAGTCGGGGAGACTCAGCCCCTTCCGTGCTCTGCTGGGAAAGGAAGAGGGTTGTCTGCCACAGCTGTTGGATTGTTGTGAGCAGTGCTTGTCCAGGCCCCTCTGGGAGCGTGGATGGGATCGGTCCCTTGTTGCCCAGTCACAAACTCACCAGGACCTTGCTTGGGGGTGGGATGGTGGGAGGGGTTGGTTCCAATTCTACCCCCAAAAAAGGACAGATGATTTTTCAAGGGTTGCATTCAGAGCAAAGAAAGAGGAAGGGAGCAGAGTGAAAGAGGGAGGTTAAGCTAGAACTAATACTCTGAGCTTTTCTGGAAATAAAATTGGGCCAGTGATTGTTATCTCGACTTAAATAAGCATTACGGTTGAGTTCATCTGTTTTTGTAGCAGATACGGGTGATGTGTTTAAATGGAAAAGTGGTAAATAGAAACCTTCCATTTTCAGCACAAAGAGATGGCTGACACACAGTATCCAAGACTGACCTCCTAAGTTAAATCACACTTTTCTGGCATTCCAGTAATTAAGAAAAATTAGGGCACCTCCCAAACAGGGGAAATTGCAGACCCCAAAGTGTCCCTTCTGGAAGACTACATATGACATTACATTGCAGGGACATTAGCCTTGCTTGAAATGGTTTAACACAGAGAAACCCTTCACTGAACGATAAACTAGAAACTCCCAAGCCTTTCTTTAAAGGGAGATTAATATTTTGGTTGGCAAATGTGCCTGAGGAAGTATTACATTAATAATACTTGCTTTTTATACAGTTCCTTTCTTCATGTAGTCAGAATGCTTTATGGTGGATCAGACTCACAGATTGAAAAGAGAATGAATACATTTGAGCTTTTATGACTTGTTCTATCCAAAGAATTCTCTCAAGATGCACCAAAGCAAAGCCCAGATTCATGCCTGAGGGAGAGGCTAAGTGATGAGAGGCTAAATGATGAAGAAAATTGCAATATACATAAGGTAATAATCCTTTAATCAGATATGGGAAAAATTCGCAATATTTTTTGTTAATGAAGATGATAATTCTGTAATCGGGCCTTGGACCTACCAAATCAGGTTGGACCTACATCCAATGACTTGGGGATAAAAAACATAAAAATCTATAGCCTATAACACAACTGCTCCATTTCCTCAGGCCCCTAGACTCAACCTCTTCTGTTGGGTAAGTTCTCTGACACTGCTAAGTGGAGAGATGGCTTGTAGAAAAGTTCTAGAACTTTCCTGCTTGTTTCAAGTGCCGTGTATGACATTTAGGCCTGAAAAGCTCATTTATTCATTAGTTTCATGGTCAGTGCCCATGTAAGGAATAAGTAAGGCGAGGGAACCGGGAGGCCCATCCTGTTTACCTTATCTGCCTTTTTAGTGCTAAGCCTGAAAGAAAAAGCAACAGCAGTGAAAGAGGTATGGCTCTTGGAAATGCTTTTTTGTTTCAGTCATTTGGCAGACAAGTGTATTGTGATTTCTTTTTTTTTTTTTTTTTTTAAGATTTTGTTTATTTATTCAAGAGAGATGACAAGTAGGCAGAGAGAGGCAGGCAGAAGAGGGGGCGGGGAAGCAGACTCCCCGCTGAGCAAAGAGCCTGATGTGGGGCTCTGTCCCAGGACCCTGAGATCATGACCTGAGCCGAAAGCAGAGGCTTAACCCACTGAGCCACCCAGGCGCCCCTGTAATTTGATTTCTTAATGTAAAGGGACAGATGCCATTTACTACAGCCATTAGCAAAAGAAGGGTGTGTCTTATTGATTGCTATAACTAAGAGCCATGCTGATAAATACAAAGTTAACATTTATAAGGCGTTATGCCCTGAGCCCAACAGACATTCACTATGAGGGACACAGGGAATAAGATCCTCAGGTTTCAGTGAAAGTGACTTCATAAAGCGGTTTGCCTGACCTTTTTTTTTTCTTTTTTAAGATTTTATTTATTCATTTGACATGGACAGAGAGAGAACACGGGCAGGAGGAACCACAGAGGGATAGGAAGAAGCAGACTCATGACTGAGCGGGGAGCCCGATGTGGGGCTCAATCCCAGAAACCTGGGATCATGACCTGAGCCAAAGGCAGAGTCTTAATCCACTGAGCCACCAGGGCACCCCGTGGCTTTTTGAAAACCTCGATTCAAAAACAGCAACCTTCTAAATAAAAGTATGGTGTAAGAAAGTGCTCCAGTTTCATTCTTTTGCAAATTGCTGTCCAATTCTCCCAATACCATTTGTTGAAGAGTCTGTCTTTTTCCCATTGGATATTCTCTCGGGTTTTGTTGAAGATTAATTGAACATATAATTGTGGGTTATTTTGGGGTTCTTATTCTGTTCTATTGATCTATGTGTCTATATTTTTTGTGTCAATACAAGACTGTTTTGATGACTACAGCTTTGTAATAGAACCTGAAGTCTAGAATTGTGAGGCCACCAGCTAAGCTGTTCTTTTTCTAGATTGTTTTGACTATTCAGGGTCTTTTGTGGATCTGTAAAAATTTTAGGATTCCTTATTCTAGTTCTGTGAGAAATGCTGTTGGTATTTTGATAGGGTTGCATTAAATATGTAGATTACTTTGGGTAGTATAGACATTTTCACAATATTTGATTCTCTTATCCATGAGCATAGAATGTCTTTACATTTCCTTATGTCCTCTTCAATTCCTTTCATAAGTATTTTATAGTTTTTAGAATACATTTCTTTTGCCTCTTTGGTTAGGTTTATTCCTAGGTATCTTATTGTTTTGGGTGCAATTGTAAATGAGATTGCTTCTTAATTTCTCTTTCTGTTGCTTCATTATTGGTGTATGGAAATGCAACAGATTTCTGTGCATTGATTCTGTATCCTGTGATTTTACTGAATTTGTGTATCGTCCTAGCAATTTTTTGGTCTTTTGGGTTTTCTTTAAAGAGTATCATCTGCAAGTGAAATTTTGAGTTCTTCCAGGCTGATTTGGATGCTTTTTGTTGCTGCTGTTGCTGTTGTCTGATTTCTGAGGCTAGGAGCTCCACTTTCTCACACCAAACACACAAATAAATTCAAAATGAATGAAAGATCTAAATGTGAGACATGAAACTATTAAAATCCTAGAGGACAACTCAGGTAGTGACCTCTTTGACATCAGCCATAAGAACTTTTCTTCTAGATATGTCTCCTGAGGCAAGGGAAACAAAAGCAAAAATAAAATATTGAGATTGCTGCATAAATGAAAAGCTTCTGCACAGCAAGGGAAATAATCAACAAAACCAAGAGGCAATCTGTGGAACAGAAGAAGATATTTACAAGTGACATATCTGAGAAAGGGCTAGTATCCAAAATCTATGAAGAACTTATCAAACTCAAAAATGAATAATACAATTAAAAAATTAGCGGTAGACTTGAATAGACATTCTTGCAAAGAACACATACAGATGGCTAACAGATACGTGAAAAAAGGCTCCACATCACTGATCATCAGGGAAATACAAATCAAAACTATAAAGAGATCTTCCCTCACACCTGTCAGAATGGCTAAAATCAGCAACACGAGAAACAACAGGATGTAGAGAAAAGGGAGGGAATGCAAACTGGTGCAACCACTCTGGAAAACAGCATGGAGTGTCCTCAGAAAGTTAAAAATAGAACTACCCTGTGACCCAACAATTGCACTATTAGGTATTTACCCAATGAATACAAAAATACTAATTTGAAGGGATACATACACACTAATATTTATAGCAGCATTATCTACAATAGCCAAATTATGGAAACAGCCCAAGTGTCCATTGACTGACGAATGGATAAAGAATATGTGATATATATGATGTATATACACACAAACATATATGTATAATGTGTGTGCCTGTGTGTGTGTGTGTAATGGAATATTACTCAACATAAAAAAGAATGAAATCTTGTCATTTGCAATGATATGGATGGACCTAGAGCATATTATGCTAAGCAAAAAATGTCAAATAGCATATGATTTTACTCATATGTGGAATTTAAGAAACAAAACAAATGAGCAAAGGGAAAAAAAGAAGAGAGAGGGAGACAAACCAAGAAACAGAATCAACTAGAGAGAACAAACTGATGGTTACCAGAGGGGAGGTGGATGGGGGTTGGGTGAAATAGGTGATGAGGATTAAGGAGCACATGTGTTGTGAGGAGCACTGGGTGTTGTATGGAAGTGTTGAATCACTATATTGTACACCTGAAACTAATATTACACTAGGTTAACTAAGTGGAATCTAAATAAAAACTTTTTTTTTTTAAGATTTTATTTATTTGAGAGAGAGAAATCACAAGTAGGCAGAGAGCAGGCAGAGAGAGAGAGGGGAGGAAGCAGGATCCCTTGGAGCAGAGGGCCCAACGCGGGGCTTGATCCCAGGACCCTGGGACCACAACCCGAGCCAAAGGCAGAGGCCCCAACCCACTGAACCACACAGGCACCCCTAAATAAAAACTTTTTAAGAAAGTATATAAATGCACTAAAGGCAGGCTTGAGGGAGTCAAGTGGGCTGGGGAGGGGTTCATTCCATCAGGGTACCAAAAGTCCAACGAAAGCCAACACCCTACCTGTCTTAATCCCCAGAGACACCCCAGATCACAGGCTTAGATGTACCAGAGAGACCTGATTCCAATTCATACACATGTGACCTATGGCAAATCACAATCTCTCTGAACCTCAACTTCTTGTCCATAAATTGTTGTCCATGGATCATTGTAATAACTTAAAGTACATGAATTACTTACTTAGCACAGTGCCAGCTATATGTGAGGCCTTCCCTTTCCCTCTTCAGTTTCACTGCCCTTCCATTTCGTTCTCTGCTTTAGACCTGCAGGGCAATATGAAGACTGTTCTTTTGCTTATAAATACATTCATTTGCTCAATACTTTTTAAAAAAGGTTTTACTTATTTGTTTATTTATTTGAGAGTGTAAGCATGATCCAGGGAAGGAGTAGAGGGAGAGGGACAAGCAGACTCTGCACTGAGTGCGGAGCCTGATGTGGGGCTTGAACCGAGGACCCCAACATCTCGACCTGAGCTAAAACTAAGAATCGGATATCCAACCAACTTAGCTACCCAGGTGCCCCCATTTGCTCAACATTTTATCAGTTGTCGGGCTTCTGATTTTTCCACAATTGAGAAAGAATCATGAGTAATGCAAATAAAGGACATGTCAGAGGTGGGCATTCCTATATTCATTCTTTCTACAGATGCTTGCTGTATTGACTGTACCAAGAGCAGAGCCAAACTTGTTCCCTGTCTGTGTGGGGTGAAGTTGGGGGGTGGGAAAGTGTCGAGGCAGGGTGGGACACCAGAATCAGTTCCAAAAAAGAGGTAGTGCTTGAATTGAATCTTTGAGGGAAGAGTGGGTTAGAAAGAGGAGGGTGGGGAGGGAAGAAGGTCCTATACAAAGCAACACATTTCAGTTGTCTATTCTCAAACATGAGCAGCCAGAGATTGCCACTCTCTCAGGAAAGCTCCTAACATGAAAATCAAAGATTAACCCCCAAACTGGGGGAAAAAAATAGTACTTTGAGGAAATAAAAATGTAAGAAGAACTCTTCTGAAAAGATTATTAATAACTTTATTGAAATTAGGCACAATATAGGGGATCCTTGTTGGCTCAGTCAGTTGAGCGGCTGCCTTCAGCTAGGGTCATGATCTGAGAGTCCTCAAATGGAGCCCCACATGCTCAGCTGGGAGCCGGCTTCTCCCTCTCCTTTGGGCCCTCCACTTTCTTGCACTCTGTTTCTCTCTCAAATAAATAAATAAAATCTTTTAAAAAATTAGGGAAGATATACCCATGAAACAAGAACAGAATGCTATAAAAAATCAAAGAACAACAAACAAAAATCTTTTGGAAATAAAAATTTTTAAAGCAGGATCAAGATGAGATGAAGAGGGAAAACTAAGGGAATAAAGTAATCTGACTTTTAAGATGGACAAAACTGGATCCTATTACTATATTCTAGATTTTTTTTCTTCATAAAAGTCTATACACTAGAATTATTTCTTATACCCCCAAAGAACTGACTATGAGAGAGCTGATGGTCTCCCAAGGATGAGGGAGTGCTGAGGAAAAGTAAAAGATTTTATTTCTATCTCTTAGTCTAGAGATGAAAATTGCTGTCTCCCATCCTTGCTCACAAAATCATGTGGCAAAAGGTGGTGGGACTCTGTATGTCATCTGTTAAAGAATACTTTTACTCAAGGATAAAATAATGCCTCTGATACAAGTATAAAATAAACATGTGAAAAGTATTTTTTTTCCCCTAATACTGAGAGAACCAGCTGGATACTATAATTGGTTGAGAAGAGAACTCAAAGTACCACATACTTTGTAGTCAGAAAAGGAAAGCTGAAATAACTTTGAAGGACAAAACTCAGAAAGTAGATTTTATTTGCCTTACTTCTTAATACCCAACTCTGAAAAGAAGCTAGGGAGTGTGTTAAAAATGTTAGTAATATTTTCTCAGTTTTGAGCTTTTTTTATTTGCTTTTTTGTTTGTCTGCTGATTAACGTCTTCGCCTACAACATGAAGGGTTATTCTTTAAGGGTAAACTGCCTAGATAGCAAACATTCTGTGCCTTAGAAAAATGTTCTGGACTCCATGTTTATTTTATTGTATCCTTTATTGTTTAAACACCTCCTCCCAAAGAATCCTCACTTATAATAGAGCTATGGTTCATTTTAATTGTGTTAGTTTCCGTGTTTATTTTTAAATGCTTTATTGCCACTTTAACTAAACAGGTAAACAAGTGCTCTATCACAGCACCCACCAGCTCATCTTAACTGAATATCCAAGCTTCTCTGATAACTTTTTTGACTTCTGTGCTTCCCAGAAAGTGGGCTGGGCCTTGACAAAATTGTTAATTAGGTGAATTCTTTTTCAGTTTATTTCTTTTACATTCTAATTTCTATTTTTGTTCTGGTTCCACACAGCTCCTTTCAAGGACCCAACACCAGGAAACGCACTTTCAGTTGCCTAAGGTATTGTCTTACCCAAGTGAAACCTATGCAATGGATGCTGAATATTTCTCCTAACTCCTATTTCTCCTAACTGAATATTTCTCCTAACTCCTATTTCTCCTAACTCCTCTATCAAAACCCACCTGCCCTGTGCTTACCTCCCTAGAATTCCTATTCTCTCTTAATCTGATGAACTCTTTCATAGTAAGGAATTAATAATGTCCTTTCCCAAGTATCATTTGCATTTTAGCAGAAGAAAACACTAAGATGTATTTAAATAGTGTGTTTAAAAACTAGATGCATTTAAATACTTGCTCTACCTACATTAGCAGACATGGACTATTCCTGGACTCAAGTAGCTTACTTTCTATTAAATTAAAACATTGTGGTAAGTGCTATAGTGAAGTTATATACAAAAAGTCCCAGAAGCCCTCATATTTATGTTCAAATGACTTTTAAGAAGGGTGGGAAGATGATTGAATGGGAAAAATAAAAGTCTTTTCAACAAATGGTACTGGGACAACTGAATATTTACATATTAAAAAAAAAAAGTTGGACCTTCCTCACACACCATATGCAGAAATTAACTGAAAATGTATTAAAAATCTAAATGTAAGAGTAAGCTGGAAAACTCCAAAGAAAATATTAGAATAAGCCTTCATTCCCTGGGTTAAGTAATGGTTTCCTAGATACAATACCCCAAACATAAATAACCAAATTAAAAATAAATAAATCAATTTTCATCAGAATTATGAAAAACTTTTGTGCTTCAAAGGACACCATCAAGAAAGTGAAAAGACAACACACAGCATGGAAACAAATACTTGCCAATCAAATCTATGATAAGAGTCTAATATCCAGAATATGTAAAGGACTTCAGAACAGACATTTTTCCTAAGAAGACACACAAATGGCTAATAAGCATATAAAAAGATGGTCAACTTCCTTAATAATTAGAGAAATGCAAATCAAAATCACAAGGAGATATTTCATCATGCAAGTTAGGATGGTATAATTAAAAAAACAGATAACAACTGTTGAGAAGGTTGTAGAAAAATCAAAATCTTCATACACTGCTGGTAAGAATGTAAAATGGTAGAGGCACTTTGAAAAACACTTTGGTAGTTCCTTGAAATGTTAAACAGAGTTTCTACAGGACCCTGACATTCCACTCCTAGGTATATACACAAGAGAAGTGAAAATATGTCCATACAAAAACTTGTCCATGAATGTTCATACCAGAATTGTTCATAATAGCCAAAAACTGGAAACAGCCCACATGTCTATATCAATTGGTGAATGGATAAACAAAATGTCTCATATCTGTATAGTGGAATATTATTTGGCCATAAAAAGGGCAGACTGATACATGCTGCAACATGAATAAACCATAATAATATTAAACTAAGTGAAAGAAGTCAGTCACAAAACTAGAGTGTATGATTCTGTTTACGTGAAATATCCAGCATAGGCAAAACCATAGAGAAAGAAAGTAGGTGAATGGTTTGCCCCTCTCAGGGGCTGAGAGGAGTGAGGGAGTGACCACTAATGGATACATCGTTTCTTTTAGGGGTGATGAAATGTTCAGAAATCAGATTGTGGTGATGGTTGCATAACTCAGAATATTCTAGAAGCCACTGAACTGTATGCTTTAAATGAGTGATTTTATGGTTTGTGAAACATATCTCCATATATCTGTATATGAAAAAGTCCCAGAAATACGAAGTAAATTTGAAGAGAAGGGAAGTCTTTATGGGGACAATGAATTTTACCTATGGATTAAAGGCAGAAGAACAATTTTCTGCATAAAGTAAAAGGACTTTTCAGCCAGAGAGAAAAGCAAGGGATTGTGAACTACATGGTATAGTTGACCCTTGAACAACACTGGTTTGTGGGTCCTCTTATACCTGGAGTTTTCCAATAAGTACTGTTCAGAACTGTAAATACACTTTCTCTTCCTTATGATTTTCTTAATAACATTTTCTTTTATCTACCTTTATTATTAGAATATAGTATATAACATAACTGAAAGGTGTTTATCAACTCTGTTATCAGTAGGATATTAGTAGGTTTCAGTAGGATATTAGTAGTTAAGCTTTGGGGCAGTCAAAAGTTACCCATGGATTTTCAACAGCTTAAGAGTAAGCGCCTTAGGCCCCACCATGTTGTCAAGGGTCAGCTATGTTTGGGAAATGTGTGACTGATGCCCAATGCCTAAAAGCCTAAAAAAAAAAAGGTTTATGGGAAATAAGAATAGAAAGTAGGATATTTGCCTGGGTGGCTCAGTTGCTTAAGCCTCCGACTCCTGGATTTGACTCAGGCTGTGATCTCAGGGTCATGAGATTAAGCCCTGTGTCTGGCTCCACGCTCAGTGGGGAGTGTGCTTTGAGGTTCTGTCCCTCTCCCTCTGCCCCTCTAGCTCATGTTTTCTCTCTCTCTCTATCTCAATTAAATAAGTAATCTTTAAAAAAATAAAAAAAGGTAAGAAAGGAAAAGAGGGCCTGGATTAGCCAGTCCCTTCAGGATAGAGAAGGAGTGACCAAAAAGGGGTAATCAAAGAGCATGAAATAAAGAGATTGACCACAGGGACACCTGGGTGGCTCAGTTGGTTAAGCAGCTGCCTTCGGCTCAGGTCATGATCCCAGCGTCCTGGGATCGAGTCCCACATCGGGCTCCTTGCTCGGCGGGGAGCCTGCTTCTCCCTCTGCCTCTGCCTGCCATTCTGTGTGCCTGTGCTCGCTCTCTCCCCCTCTCTCTCTCTGATAAATAAATAAAATCTTTAAAAAAAAAAAAAAAAGAGATTGACCACAGAGGTGTGGACAGAGGTAAAAAGAATCCAAAGGGGATGATAAAGCTCACCTCAGACCAACAACAGCAGGAAGTTGTTATGGTCCCAAAGCCTAAGGGGCCAACGTAGGAGAAAATGACCAGAGCTTAGTGAGAACCATAGCTATAGGAAAGAATCAAATTGATTTGGACATTAGGTAGAGGAAGGCAGCCACTGCCAAACCTGAGAGGAAAGAAACCCAAGGGTAGGGAAAGGGAGGGAATACCACGATTGTTGTCTTTCCCACCCTCCTGTCTCCTGTCAGCTGACCCACAGGGCAAAGCACAGAACCTGTTGATACAGTCCACATGGGTCAGCCGCCTGGGGTGGAGAGCCCGGCCCAGTGGGAAGAGTGAGTCTGGAGAGGAAGCAGCTCAGGCCCAGATCATAAAAGGCTTGTGGGCCTTGCCAAGCCGTCTGGACTTTGTCCTGTAGACAGGAAAAAAACCCATAAAAAGTGTTTAAGTAGGGAATGACTGCAATGTGATAGTTTAGATGGGGAGAGCCTAAAACTGGTTCTCAAAGTGTGGTACCAAGACCAGCAGCATCTGTGTCACCTGGGAACTTGTTAGAAATGCAAATTCTTGGGTTTCCTCACTAAATTATGGGAGTGGGATCCAGCAGTCTGTATGCTAACAAGCATCTTCGAGTGTGATTCCAGTGTGTGCCAACATTGGAGAACCACAGGCCTAGAACATTATTCCTGAGTCACATGTTCAGCAGAATTACTAGAAAATATGTATGTGTAGTAGAGATGGCTAGAAATAGTCTGGAGGGATATACTTCAAAATATTTTTTTTATGTTTCCTAGCTTATTTTTTTAATTTTTTAATTTTTTATTTTTTATAAACATATATTTTTATCCCCAGGGGTACAGGTCTGTGACAAAATATTTTTAATTCTTATCTCTAGGTGGTAAAATTGCATGAGTTTTACTTTCTTCTTTTATTTGTATTTTAATGAATTTTCATAATGCACATGCATTTTGACATAAGAAACACAAGTTATTTAAAAGAGAAGGCAGTGCTCACTTTGGGAGCATGTACTAAACTTGAAACAATACAAGAAGATTAGGATGGCCCTTGCATGAGGTGGACATGTATATTCATCATATGGTCCATAGTTTTAAAAAATAATCAAAAACAAAAGAGAAGGCAGAAAATATAATGGAAATATGTTAATACTTATAACCTTAAAATTTTAAAAATACGTATATATAACTAAATTATCATAAGCAAAGTTAAAAGATGTCAAGCTGAGAAGAATTTACAAATTATATGACAGTGGGTTAATAAGAAAGAGAATATCCCAATATAAAAGTTAGCTAACGTCAGAAACCATAGTCTAAAAGAGAAGAAATATAAATAAAAATGTGAATTTCTAAAAATGTGGATATGATTTTTTAAAAATAATTAACATTGCTAATAAGCAAAGAAATGAAAAATTAAAACAAAAAGGCACACTTTTTGCTTATTTGATTGACCCAGATGGAGTAATCCAGAGTTTTATGAGAGTGTGGAAAATGAATATTTTATCACGGTTTCAATAAGAATATAAAGAGTTATAAATTTTTAGATGCTAATTTCAAAATATCTTCTGAAAGCCTTGAAATACAGTATTTGATCAGATAGGAATTTTCCCTGAGAAATCATCAGATAATTGTCCATAAGTGTATGTTTACTTTGAAAACATTGAGATGTTTAAACATTGAAGATGCTTAATTGCACTCCTAATGTGAGAAACTGGATTGAAAACAGTAAGCTATATTTCATCTATGACACTGTAAAAGCTTAACATTTTTTCCAAATTCAAGCATTGTACAGGTTCTGAAAATACAGAAATAGGTTCTTGGTAGGAAGATAACTAGGTATATCCATTTTGGAAGACAATTTTGACACTGTCTATTAAAAAAAAACTATGCTAAAAAAAACAAAAACCAAAAAAACGCTATGCTTACTCCAACCCAATGACTCTACCTTTGGTGTCTAACCTACAGAAAAAGATACAAATCTACAAAGAGAAAGAAATAAGCATGTGCATGCTCACCTACTATTTGTAATATACCCCCCCAAGAAAGAGGAGCAGCCTAAATTTCCATACATAAGGAACAGATAAATAAGAGATAGTAATATTGTAATATAAAGGAATGAATTCGATTTCTGTAGAATTATATAGGAACAGATTATCAGAAAGATTACTGAATGAAAAAGCAAACTATGGAATGATATATGCGGAACAATACTGGTTTGTGTAAAAAAAAATAAGACTTTACTAAATGTTTTTGATACATATATGATATATGTATATTATGTATAAAAATGGATTATAATGTGCACCAAACTCATCATAGTTATTTCCTCTGCAGAGAAAGGAGGGGACCAATTTAGAAGACAGTCACCAAAGGGAGTTTTCATTTTCCTCTTCTTTTTTTTTTTTTTTTAAGATTTTATTTATTTATTTGACAGAGAGAGATCACAAGTAGGCAGTGAGGCAGGCAGAGAGAGAGGAGGAAGCAGGCTCCCTGCCGAGCAGAGAGCCCTATGCGATGCGGGGCTCGATCCCAGGGCCCTGGGATCATGACCTGAGCCAAAGGCAGAGACTTCAACCCACTGAGCCACCCAGGCACCCCAGCCCTCCTCCTCTCTTTTTTTTAAAGAAGAATATATGTATACTTGAAAAATATTTATATACATGGGAAAGCTGGGAAATAATGTGTTGAAACATCAATAGTAATTAATTTGGGGTAATGGGAAATGGGTATTCGTTTCTGCATTTTGTGTTTTATTTATTAAAAATTCAAGCTCTTCCCCCAAAAGAGATGTATATAAAGAATCTTTGCCATAACCTTGTTGAAGAAGAAGGGGAAGGAGGAGAAAGAGGAGGAGCAGGAAGAGAGGAAGAAGGGAGGGCGGGCGGGGGGGGGTAGGAAGGGAAGAAGGAAGGAAGGGAAAAAGAAAGAAAAGAATCGAAAGTCTCTATCGTATATGATTCTGGCTGCTAGGGGTTAGGGGAAGGAGAGATGGAGGAATACAGAGGATTTTTAGGGCAGTGAAACCACATTGTATGATATTTTAATAGTGGATGTGTGTCGTCTTATATGTATTCAGACCCACAGTATGGATAACACCAAATGTGAATCCTAATGGAGACTTGGGACTTTGGGTGATAATGATCTGTCAGTGTAGGCTTAGCATAACAAGTGTGCCGCTCTGGTGAAAGGGGTGGATGACGGGGAGGCTGTGCATATATAGGGGCAGGGGGTATATGGGATATCTCTGTACCTGCTTCTAGGTTTTTCTGTGAACCTAAAACTACCCTAAAAAAATAGTCTATTAAAAAAAATGACAACTTAAAAGTTCCAATGTAGAGGGCTGATATAAATATGGTAGAAGAAAGGTATGGTATACCTTTCCTTTGGTAGAAGAAACTATCGTTAAAAACAATGATAATATGGGGGCGCCTGGGCGGCTCAGTCGGTTAAAGCCTCTGCCTTCAGCTCGGGTCATGATCCCAGGGTTCTGGAATCGAGCCTCGCATCGGGCTCTCTGCTCAGCAGGGAGCCTGCTTCCCTTCCCCTCTCTCTCTGCCTGCCTCTGCTTACTTGTGATCTCTGTCTGTCAAAGGAAAAAATAAAATCTTTAAAAAAAAATGATAATATGAAGACATTTTTAAGCTTACAGGGAAGTACAAGATTAAAGTTTTTAAAAAGGCAGGTGCAGAGACGCCTGGGTGGCTCAGTCGTAAATCATCTGCACTGTCTCAGGTCACGATCCTGGGGTCCTGGGATCAAGTCCCACATCATCAGGGCTCCTTGCATGGTGAGAAACCTGCTTCTCCCTCTACTCCCCTGCCTCCTGCTTGTGCTCTCTCTCTCTCTCTCAATGTGATGAATAAATAATTAAAATCATTTTTTTTAAAAGCAGGTGCAAACAGAATTAATGTTAGGAATCCATTTTGTGAAAAAGAAACGAACATTTATGAAAGATGGATCTATGCCAAAGTGTCTTATAGTTTATCTGTATTTTCTCACTTACTTGAAGAGAGCCTTATTAATTAAAAAATAAAACAGACAAAAGGAAAAAAATCTAGCAAGGACAGGGAAGAAAAATAAGTCAATGGCACACCTAGTATTGCCCTAGGTGATAATTTGATTTTTATTTGGCTTCTATGCTTCCCTTTTGTTATTTTAAAACATACACACACACAACTGTCCAGCAGCTTTTCCCAAAAAGACAACCAGAACTTCATGCTGCCACAAGAACCCCTCTGATGGACAAAAAAGGATTGCAAACATGATTTCAAGTGGAAATGCAAGTGATTTATTGCATTACCTCCTAATGTGGGACAGCTGCGGACACAGCAATGCATTCCATGTATAGGAACCTGCTTTCCAGTAGCCACCAGACTTTCTAAACCATAGAAAGCCAAACCACGTGACTCAGAATCACCTGGAGGGCCTCTTGTTCCACACAAATTCTGACGCTTGGGGCAAGAGGCCCAGGCACCAGCAGAAATAAATATTCTGGAAGATTTCTAATGTGCTCTCAAACTCAAAAACCTTTGCCAGAGACGAATCACCGAATCACCGGGATTTTTCAGAAGCCTAGATTCTTCATTAAAGGGCCAGTCCTAACCATCGAGGTGAGGATAGCACACAGCAGCGTCTTTGAGCTCGCTTTGAAGAGTCCCAACACCAGAGAGGTAGAAGCTATTGTTATCAGTTACGCTCCCTCAGAGGCAGAGCCTTGGCATTTCACAGATGACTAGAGACAGAAGGAAATGCTTCCAGAATGACTTATCTTTAGGTAGCCCCTGATAGGAGAGATAGTATGGGTCAGGGAATTCCTCTCCATCCAAAGCACCAAGGAATGGAGTGGGGAACCAGGGCCAGGCCTATCACATAGGTGATGAGCATGTAAGGACATAAATCAAACTTCCCAGAATGCAGGGAATTCTTTTGATTGCATCACAAATAAAGTCTGCTTTTGCAAAGGATTGTCTTCAGTCCCTAAGTACCTCAGGATGATAACAAGCCCCGCTAAATAGTCCTTAGAAAACTTTAAAAATGATTTGCCTTCTCCCTTTCCTGCCTCCAACCAATTTCTGGCTGTAGGATGTAGAGACAGGATAGGAAAGCAAATTGTCCCCTCCCCAGTAAATGTGAGTTTAGTGCACATGGAGCACCCTGCAGGGTGGAATGTTCTAGATCTCCAGTGTTCTCTATATAACCACTGACCACGTGTGGCTAGTGAGCACTTGCAATGTGGCTAGTAAGAACTGATATGAGCTGTATGCATAAAAATACACATATTATGAAGACAGTGTAAAAAAAAATGTAAATTGGGGGGCCTGGGTGGCTCAGTGGGTTAAAGCCCCTGCCTTTAGCTCAGATCATGATCTCAGGGTCCTGGAATCGAGCCCCCCATTAGGCTCTCTGCTTAGCAGGGAGCCTGCTTCCCTTCCCCCTCTCTCTGCCTGCCTCTCTGCCTGCTTGTGATCTCTGTCAAATAAATAAAGTTTTTTTAAAAATGTAAATTACTTAATTTTTGATTACATGTTGAAAAGATATTATTAAAATTGCTCTCTTGTGTTTCTTCCTACTTTTTTTTTTTTTGATGTGGCTACTAGAACACCTCAAAATATATATGTGACCTGTATTTCTATCAGACAGCAGCGCCTGGGAATGAAAAAGTAAGCAGGTACGTCCTAGCAAAAGATGTAAGTAGGAGAAGGGTACTCTATTGCTTTTCAACCTATCCCAAACAGAAGCACAGCTTCCATTTCAAAACGTCTCTCTCTGAACTTCTCTCAGGTTGCCAAGATTTCTCTCCTTTCCTTTGGTGACATTCCTTGTGATGAAATGAGAGATGCACTCTTACATTCACTTTTTTCATCTCTCAGTTCTTCAAGGTCAGGGGCCATGGTGCCTTCTGTGTTTTGCCTGGCTCTTCCCCCACCATGAATGCAAGATAAAGATGTGACCCACAATGATCACCATCTGTGCAAACTCCCTTCTATTGTTCATACCTGGTGGGTGTTCATCAACATTTGTGGTTGTTCATTAGGGCTCAGGTTTATCGATGAATGACCATAGCTAATTGATGAGCATTTATTGCTAATGAGTAAAGGCTGATTGAGAGATGATAATGGAGTTCCAGTTAACTCTGAACAATAGATCAAAAGGCAATTCAATCACCAGAAGACACCTGTTATGTGCCAAGCATAGGGTCGTAAGTATACATTTAACCAGGAAAAAAAAGAAGCAGTGAGATTCGAATTGTGCAGAGTACGCATTCAGTAACCACAGGAGGAAGACTTTGGCCCGAGAAGGGAATAGCTTGGTAGAAGGAATTTTAGACGTTAAGTTTAGGTTTTAGAGCTGATTAAGACAGTCTCCTAAGTCGGGCAAAGCTGGAGTCTGTTGTAGCTCTTTGTGTGTTTAATTACACATTGAGTTCTTCCTATTTAAATGATAGCTTGTGCACGTGTACAGACATCTACTCCAGAACACACGTGTGCACATGCACACGCACACGCACATACACTTTGCTCACATACTTCGCCTCACACTACCCCCCTTCTACGGCTTAAAGCTCCACACTTCCCAAAAAAACCCCTCATGGGAAACAAGGAGCTTTTCAAATATGAATCTGAAAAAATTTAGAGGATTATAATGTTTAATCTTAAAACATTAGTTCTTCTGCTGCTGCTCTTACCAGTGGGCAATTACCAAAACAAGGATTAACTAAAATCTGACTTTGGCCAGTTGGTAGGCGGGGAAGCTGTGGGTCAAAGGGAGGAGTTTGTGAAAATCACAAACACATTTTAAAGGATTAAGCAACTCATTTGCAGTGTTTCTGTGAGACCTGCCCCCTTTCCCTCCTCTTCCAATGCCTCTCCCCTGCAACCCTCAATGTTTACTCTGCCTTAGTTTTCGTGTTGTTTGTTTTTAAATGTCGCAACCCAGGGCCAACTAGAGATAACCTGTGTTTGCAAATTCATTTTTTTCAAAAATTAAAATGATTCTAGAAACTTAGGCGCTATCAGCCATTCACACATTTGTGTGAACTTGTTCAGTGACACCTAAGACCAGCTGTGCTGGAGAAATAGATGGAGGGGCTCTGACCCAGGGGAGGAGAGGACAAGTAATCTGTGGGACTTGGAGCCCTTTCGGAATTCAGATAGACCTTGGAAGGTACCGTGGTGGAGAACACCTAGTGCCACAAGGAAATGCAAGCCTGGTGAGAAGGGAGGGAGAGGGGCCCAAAGCAAGGTGAGGAAATGGATTAGGACGCACTTCACCTGGTTCAGATTCTCCTAGGACACCACCAATTGGCTCAGGAGAAGGAAAAAGAATACTCTTTCCTTGGGTGGCTCAGTGGGTTAAGCCGCTGCCTTCGGCTCAGGTCATGATCTCAGGGTCCTGGGATCATTCTCTTCTGCCCTCTGTCTTCCTGCAGACAGTCCACTTTCCCCACCATTCAGACGCTAGCACGATGAATGCTATGACTAGCTCTATTCTGTGGTCTGTTTGCTTTTTTGGTCTAGCCTGGGAACCTGATCACCATTTAAAACGTTAATTTTTTTTTAAGATTTTATTTATTTATTTGACAGAGAGAAAGAGATCACAGGTAGGCAGAGAGGCAGGCAGAGAGAGAGAGAGAGGGAGAAGCAGGCTCCCCGCTGAGCAGGAGCCTGATGCCGGGCTGGATCCCAGGATGCTGAGATCATGACCTGAGCCGAAGGCAGAGGCTTTAACCCACTGAGCCACCCAGGCGCCCCTATTTTTTTTTTTTTTTTTAAGAAAAAACAAGTATTCTCCAGGGGTGCCTGGGTGACTCAGTGGATTAAGCCGCTGCCTTCGGCTCAGGTCATGATCTCAGGGTCCTGGGATTGAGCCCCGCCTCGGGCTCTCTGCTCAGCAGGGAGCCTGCTTCCCTCTATCTCCCTCTCTGCCTGCCTCTCCGTCTGCTTGTGATCTCTCTCTGTCAAATAAATAAATAAAATCTTTAAAAAATAAAAATAAAATTAAAAAAAAAAAAGAAAAAACAAGTATTCTCAATTGCAAGCCTGTGAAATAGGCACAAAATGGACTTTGGGGACAATATAATTCTTAAGATGTAAACTACCCATATATATAGTTTGGGTAATAGCTTCATGCTTCTAATAAAGTCATCTTCATCCTCTTGCGATAATTTATGATCTTTTAATAAAAAAGTAATTTTTAATGAACAAAAATTCGTTTCATAAAAAAAAAAACACATTAGCTTTTTAAGATCATTTTTATCATTACTCTGCAGACCATGGAAAATGGTTTTAAGAATAGCATGTGGGGCCCTGTTCTAAGCTGCTGCTCTGTACTAGTGTGGTTTTTCTAGAATTCTCTCTGCATTCCATCTGATGATACCTACAATGCCAGGCGGACTTCCTCTCTTCCTGGTTCAAAACCACTCACCCCTGCTAAGCCTATCACCATGTTTCTCTTTCCTGTTCGAGGGAAAATTCTTAGCTCCCTGCACCCAGGAAGGAATTGGTCTTTTCTCGGCTCAGGGTCTGATGCCACACTTCTGCCCAAGTTGAGTAAAATGACATATGTATTTCATGTCTGGAACTCCACAGAATGGAGCCACAAAAGAAAAATACAAAGCACTGCATAGCATTTTGAGGAGGGTTGTTCTGTTTTATTACCAATGCAGAGGATGGAGGGTGCCGGTAAATGACTAACAATGGGATCTGCAGGGGCAGCTTTAATTTGTAGCATTTGCAGATTTCCATGAAGTAACTCTTCCCTTCTAGCTACCAGTATCATGTCCCCGACTGGACTGAGCAGAGTGCCATTGGGTAGGGACGTACACCAGTAAACCATGACGTAGTATTGGCACTGTTCAGATTCAGGCAGAATCTCAAGATCTAACAGTAAAATGTAGTAACAAAACATGTGATGAGTTTTGAGTATTTATCACCTTTGTTTTTGTTTTTATTTTGTAGTTTGCTTACACTTTTATTATAGAGCTTTTGGGGTTTTTTTTAATTTTTTTTTAAGATTTTATTTATTTATTTGACAGAGAGAGATCACAAGTAGGCAGAGAGGCAGGCAGAGAGAGAGAGAGGAGGAAGCAGGCTCCCTGCTGAGCAGAGAGCCCGATGCGGGACTCAATCCCAGGACCCTGAGATCATGACCGGAGCTGAAGGCAGCGGCTTAACCCACTGAGCCACCCAGGCGCCCTAATTTTTTTTTTATTAACATAAAATGTATTATTAGCCCCAGGGGTACAGGTCTGTGAATCGACAGGTTTACACACTTCACAGCACTCACCATAGCACATACCTTCTGCAATGTTTATAACGAACCCCCTTCTCCCTACCCCTGTCCCCCCAGCAACCCTCAGTTTGTTTTCTTTATCACCTTTTTTAAAAATATAATTTCTTTAACTCAAAGTTTATATGCTTAAGTTTTTAATATTAACTGTGTTTAACAACCAGCTCCCAGGGGCCCCTGGGTGGCTTTGGTTGGTTAAGCATCAGACTCTTGATCTCAGTTCAGGTCATGATTTCAAGATCGTGAGATTCACCTTCGGGTTGGATTACATGCTCAGATTCTGCTTGAGATTCTCTCCACACCCCCTGACTTCATGTGTTCTCTCTCTCTCTCTCTCAAAAAGCAAAACAAAACCAACTGGCTCACAAAATTCCTGCAATCTAACAATGGGTTTTTGTGGGGCCGTGCCATGGGGCCTGAGCATACCACCGATGGACATCTGCCTTGAGCAGGGGACTCTTCCCCTACACATTTTAAGTAGGGTTATGAATCCTGAAAAGGCTTTTCAAGATGATGGCTGAAGGGATGCACCACTAGAGTTTTAGGGATACAGTCAAACATGTTTAAAATCATATATTCATCTGAGACATCTGGGTTTTCTTTGGAGATTCCCATCCTAGTGTTGACCTTACTCAAAGCTCTTCAACTTGCAAATTCTGGTGGGCTTGTAGCCATAGGTGCCATAGCTTCCAGCATAGTTCCCTTTCATGCGTAAGTCAAGAGGGAAAAGACCCTGTTATTCCGAATCGCTGTTACATGTGAGTGAAAAGTAATGGGATTATATTTTACTTGCTTTAACTATGTTTAGATTTAAATAAGTATAATTTCCTAAAACAATAACATAAATCCCAGAGAAGAAAACCTGTCACTCGCTGGAAAGCGAAGCCAGAATAAAGCATTTCAATATCTCCTCTTCCACTTTAGCTGGGTGGTTAGTCTTCTGACAACCCAAAATATTATTTTAGGAGCTTGAGACACAGGGAGAGGGCCTAGACAACCCAAGAGAAAAGGTTACAATCACAGTTTGGTGAAGAGAAAACACTCTCACAAAGATAATATGCCATGACATATTGTATTGAAGTGTGGCTTTCCATGAGAAATTCCACATCACAAGGTTCTCACGTAATACAGGACTAAAGTCGCCCCTAATCTCCAAATCCAGTGTCTAAATGCTAGCATAACCTGCTGTGAAACAAGGCTCTTACATAAATCCTACATGCTGTAATATTTCAGCTACAAAGGAGATTATTTCTGCCAGGATCATTCCCAAAAAGGAAAGTTACAGAAAAAGTAAGTCGAATTCTCTCCCTCCTTCCCAGCCCAACTTCTACATGTAGAGAAGGTTTTGCCACGTGGAGACTGACCATTTTGGGGTTAAAGAGCCCATGCAGAGATTGGATGTTTAAAGAGAAAAAGAAAATGAAAATTATGTGACACACTCAGTAGGGGATATTTTGAGAGCTAACTTGGGATGGTTTATCTAAAGTGCATGGCCAGGGAATTTTTACCAATGGAGGGTCAGTGGAGTCTTCACATGAGAATTCCTGATCCAGAGTGACAGGACTGTGTACCTGGAGGCAAGACTTCAGCCTTGGAAGCCAGAAACAGTCAGCATGAAGACCGCCCTGTGATGCTGGAAGTATTTGGCATTTTCTATTTGTTATGCTTGATAAGTTTCAGTTTGCTATCCTATAAAGATAGGATCTATCTTTTAGATCCTATCTTTATTTCTTAATCAGATGTTCAACTGCCTTAAATTTATGTGACTATAACATACTGATGTGTAACACTGCCGAGAACAACAAAGCCAATTTTCTCTTGTGTGGGTTCCCCCTTGTGTTCTGGGTTGAATTTTGTCCTACTCTCTACCCCCACTACACCCCCAAATTCTTGAGCTGAAATCCTAACCCCCCAGTACCTTAGGGTGTGACTTTATTTGGAAATAGGGACTTTACAGAGATAATCAAGCTACAGAGAGGTCATTAAAGTGAGCCCAATATGATTGGAATCTTAAAAAAAGGAGAGATTGGGAGGGAAGACTATGTGAAGAGACATAGGGAATGAATGGCCAACTGCGAGCCAAGGAGAGAGGCCTAAAACAAATCTTCCCTCACAGCCCTCACAAGCAACCAACCCTGCCCACACCTTGATTTTGGATTTCTAGCCTCCAGAGCTGTGACACAGTACATTTTTGTTATTCAAGCCACCCAGTCTGTGGTACTTTATTATGCATCTCTAGCAAATGAACACACCTAGCATATCCTAGAGGGCCAGATAACTATGGACAACAGAAGGGGCTTTCTTTTCCTTCAGACATGCATTCCTATCCGAAAGTTCCTTCAAATACCCCATTGGCATTATTAGAATTCATCTTTACCAGTTTAAGTTCCTTTCAGGACGTGACTCATTTCTCTCAGTGAATACATCAACCGTAACATCTGCAAATAACAAAAACAAGTGTCTGGGAAATTTGGCAATACATAGCAAAAGCATGAAAAGCCTTTATGCCTTCCTGCATTGTATTTCTACTTCTAAACACATACTCATGGATGGGCACAAAAATTGAAGTAAGGGGTACATCAGAGTTATTTTTAATACCAAAAAATTGGAAGTGACTTATTGCATAATAGATGATTGATTAAATAAAGGGTGGTTTTCTTGACATAATAAAATGCTATGTAGCCATTAAAATGTAGATGTAAAAAACTGTACTGACATAGAAAACTCCCAAGATATAGTTTCAAATAAAATAAGCCAATTATAAAATAAGGTAATCCCATGTGTGAAAGAGGAGGGCAGGGGAAGAAATGTTAATACTTCTCTCTGGTTTGTAGACTTACAGGTGATTTTATTGCTTTAAGTAACAGTATTTTCTAAATTCTCTACAAAAAACTATGAATTCCTGTTATAATTAGAAAAAAAAAAAGTCCTGGGTATAAGAATTCATAAAATTATTCTTATGGGCACGATCTTGAGATAATTTGGCCTAGTTTTAAATTTATATAATGATTTTGTTTTCAAGCAATGCACATACATAAAAGCACACAGATCACAAAGGTATAGCATGATGAATTTTCAAAGGGAAATACCCATGTAACGAGCTCCCAGACAAAAAAATTTGAGCAGTACTAGCGCCCTAGAGCTCCCCTTCATGCTCCTTCCTGTAACTATCTTCTAAAAATAACTACTCTTCTATTTTCTAACACCATTACTATTTTTACTTGTTTTTAAATTTTATGTAAATATATACAATATATACTCTTTTGCTTAATGTTGTTTTTGTGATGACTCATTCATATTTTTACAAGTAGACATGCCTCATTCATTCTCATTGCCAGGTAGCAGGAGTTACCAAATTATGGCTCACTGGCCAGCTGCTGATTTTGTAAATAAAGTTTTATTGGCATATAGCCATGCCCATTTCTTTACATCTTGGCTGCTTTCACGCTACAATGGCAGAGTTGAGTAGTCATAACAGAGATCATATGGCCCACAAGACCTTACTATCCAGCCCATTACAGAAAAAGTTTGCCAACTTCTGCTATATAGTATTAATTATGTGCCTATGTCACAATCTATCTATCCATTCTACTTTGCATAAACAACTGTGCTGTTTCTAGTTTGGGGCTCTGATGGGTTTGCCAGATTCAGCAAGTAAAAATATAGACTTCCCAGTGAAAATTTGGATTTCAGACAAACCAACAATATTTTTAGTATATCTCAAACATGGCCTGGCCACCCTGGGCTATAACAGCATAGCTATTAACATTCAGATATGTGTCATTTTGTGAATACGTATTCATAGTTCTGTTGGGTATATTCCTAGGAGTGAATTGCTGAGCTACAACCTATGTGCACGTTCACATTCAGCAGACACTAGTAGTGGTTATTGTTATTGAAATTGATATTGAAACTATTCAAATTGATACTCTCATTGGCAGTGAATGATTTGGTTGCCAGTTATTAATATAGTTAGTCCTTTTAACTTTAACCAATCTGATGGATGTGTAGTAGTATCCCACTGTTGTCTTTATTTGCATTTCCCTGATGACTAATTAGTTTGAGCACCTTTCATATGCTCAATTTCACATGCTAACATTGAATTTTCACAATTTACATGTCCACATGCTCATTGACCATTTTGACATGGTATGTATATGTCTATATGTATGTGTAGTGCCTGTTTATGATTTTTGGCCATTTTTGTTGTTGTTGGGTTGTCTGCCTTTTTCATGCTAGTCAATGATTTATGGTGTGATCTGTTTAATCTGGCATGATCTGGAAAAATCGGGTTGTTTTTATCTCTTTCATCCTCTCTCTTTCTCTGAACTTTGACTTAGAAAAGATGTAAAAAAGAAAAAAGAAGATGGGTTTCAGCATGACAGATTCTGAAAATTCATAAAGTGATGAAGCTCATCACTGTTCAATAGAACTTTCTCAAATGACAGGAATACGCTATATCTAAGATACTCAATATGATAGCCATTAGCCTCATGTAGCCTTATTGTTTGAAATGGAGCCATTGTGATTGAGGAAGTGAATGTTACACTTTATTTAATTTTAATTGATTTAAGTTTAAATAGCCACATGGGGCCAGTGGCTACAGAATTGAATGGTACAGTTTTCATAGATGGGCCAACCCTAAGCCAGTTATAAATAAAGTAGTATAAAGATGCTGGCTAAGATAGTCAAAGGAGAGTTTTTTCCTTTTTATAATTAAAACTTTAATTTAAAAAATTTTTTATTTAAAAAATTATTTATTTAAAATATTTTTTAAAAATTATTTTTTATTTTTTAAAAATTTATTTTAAAAAATTTATTTTTAAAAATTTATTTTAAAAAATTTGTCAGAGAGAGGGAGAGAGAGTGAGCGAGCAAGGGGGAGCAGCAGGCAGAGGGAGAGGGAGAACAAGTTTCCCTGCCGACTGGGGAGTCTGATGTGGGGCTTGATCCCAGAACCCTGCCCTGAAGGCAGATGCTTAATCGACTGAACCACTCAGGTGCCCCTAAAGTTTTGATTTTTTTTAAATAATCTCTATACCCAACATGGGGCTGGAACTCATGACCTGGATATGAAGAGTCACATGTTCTCTTAACTGAGCTAGCCAGGCGCCCCTCAAAGGAGAGTTTCTGTTTCTGAATTCCCAGGAGCTCTTCAGATGAGACTGGTCTGACGAGTTTTGAGTGGCTGGAGCTATTTTCATGTCCCCTCTTACTGTGGTCTGATCTTATTAATGTTCCTGTTCTTAGATTTCTGTAAGATTGCATCTCCCTCATACTGCCCCATGCTGGTTTTTCAGCTTTTCTGAGTTCTCAATTAAATGTGGTAAGTGCATCTTTTCCAAGTGACTTTGCTGTGACTGAATTGATTCGTTGGCTCAGAATACTCCAAAGTCCTCTCTCTCAGGAAGAACCCTATTTTACCGTGAAGACCTTGACAGATTTACCAGCTTTATTCCACACCTTTTGGGCTGGCTGCCAAGTTCATAACACGTTTTCCTCTCTGGGAAGACTCCCAGACACACAGGGATAGGTCCTGAGTGACCATATCTAAGCCACATGACCCCATCATCTTTTCTACAGAGGAGTGGTTCGAAAACTTTCATGTGGGTCCAACACAGTGGGAGGACTTCTTAAAACATAGATTGTGGGACCCATCCCTGCAGTTTCTTTTCCTGTAGGTCTGTGGGTGGGGCCCAAGCTTTTGCATTTATAGCAAGTTCTCAGGTGATATTGAGGCTGTGGGTCTGGGACCTCATACTTTAGGAACCACTGCTGTAGATCATTAACTCAGGGACAGTCACTCTGAGATAGGGCTATTAGCTTCTCTCAGGAATTTGTGACTTGGAACAAAAAGATGTGGAGACTGAGGACTGTTAGAGCAGCACTCTGGAGAGAAGTTCCAAAAGCTATCACCATTTCGGTTCTCTAAGCTGGTAGGTGGAGCCTTGGTTACTTAAACCTTTCACTTAATCCTATCACTTTCAAGTTATTTTCCATTAACTTGCCATCGAAATGTTTCTGTTGCCTGCCCCTAAAAGAACTTGAACTTTAGACACAAGTATTAGCCGCAAGAACTTGTGTCTTTAGAGACAAGAACTTAGACACAACTTTAGATACAAGAATTAAGAACTTGAACTATTAAGATGCAAGTATATCAGTTATGGGTTTCACCAGAAAAACAAAAACCATTCTAAGTATTTAAGACAGACATAATACAGTACAGGGAATTGGTCATGGGGGTGATAGAAAGTCTGAGAAGTCAAACATGCAATGAGAGATTAGCAACAGCAGGAAGCTAACTCTACCCACCCCTAGGCTGGAGGGACAAGGGGAGAAGGTGGCATTAACAGAGGCTGGGGTGAACTGGAGAAAGCTGGGACTACAGTGGGCCAGCCCAACGTGGGGAATGCTGCTGCCCTTGCCAGAAACATCAGCCAGTGCTACTCTGTGGAAGTTTTAGTGGGGAAATACCTAGGCCTCAGGCTTGCTCTTGCTTCCAACCTCTCAGTGGTGCCTCTCTCTATTCAGGAGCCTGGGGAAGATGGCCTGTGATAGTGAGAACAGCTTGGGGCCATCGGATCTAAAAACAAGCTAAGGACAAGCACTCTTAAATTTGGATTTCTCGTTTTTTTTTCTGTTTTTTTTCAAAGTACATTTTGCCTACTTATAGGTTAGTGAGATAATATGTGCTCGCTACATAGTTTCTAATAGTTTCTTGTTAAGAACAAATTTTCAAAAATTTAAGTAGGTTTTTATTGTTTCATAATTATAGTTGACATTTGAGATAATCTTCAGGGGAAAATTGCAAATGATAACAAGAACCAGCATCTGAATTTTCAATGGCAGAAATGTTTTTATATGTCTCATCTAATTTAATGCTCAAAAGCCTTTTGTGAAGTAGGAAATCAAGGCTCAGAGGGAGTAAGCAGCACAGAATAAGCAAAGTCACATTGCTCAAAAGTGGTAAAATGGCATGATCCCAAACCAGGGCTCAGCACATAATGTCAATTGTTGCAAAACACCAAGCTATTGTGTGAAAACACATGCAAAGCTACAAACTTAAAATTCTTTCACTGTTTATATCTCATTTCCTCCCTTATCTAAAACCCAACATGTAGAGTAAAACCTTGTAACCAGACTGAGAGAGGTTATTTTGAAAAGATCAGCAAAATACTCTAAGACACCTCCCCCCTCCTCCACCTGTAGATGGTCAATTAAATCTATTCTCAGTAGTCCCACAATTTCCTAATTAATTGGCAATGATTATGCGGCAAGGCGGTGTCTTTCATAAGATCATTCTAGAACAACAGCAACCATTTAAAAAGAAAAGGAAAAAAAGCAAAGAAACCCTTTGAGCATATAAATTAAGCTAGACAGAGGGGATGTTTTTGATGTCTCATGAGGCTACTTAGATACAAACACACACAATGAGTGTATGTGAATGTATGTGCATGTGTCTCGTACAGAGGAAGAGAGAGACAGTTCCCTTCTGTCTCGATAGAAGTTGTTAATCTTCCTCTGGTCCCAGGTCCACAGACTGCATTTCAGATGCTGAAGAGCCATCTTTGTTTCCCTTGGTTACCAATGAAGCAGTGTGCATGGATCAGTTCAAATCCATCACCACTCATAGAAAAATGCTTCCACATCCAACACCTTACTTTCTGTATCTGTTATTGACATATCTATTGAATAGGAAGGACCGCTCACATATGCATATCCACACATTTTTGTGCTTAGAGTCTACCATATATGATGTCTTTTACATATGGAAAGGAGCTGTGTAACATGGCACATCCCTATAACATTAATTGCTATAGAGAATGGAATTCTTTTCCGCAGGCAGGCTCTCCTTCATTGCTGAAGACCCAAGAGAAATTGCTGTAAAGTGATTTGTTCCATGAAGTTACTCCTCAGAGTGTACCTCAATAATATACTTTTATCTATAAGGATAAGCTCTGCCTTATAGAGAGTCTCTACATCCAATTTATTGACTCAATAAATTTCAGGCTCACTGATTATGTTTCCATCTAAAAGCTTTACACAGTTATAAAACTGGAGAGCCTTTAGAATCATTTCAGGTCAAGTTTCTTTCTGAATATTTTTCCACAATGAGCTGCAATACATTAAGCCTACCCATTAACTAGAATATCACTGGTTATACTCTTGATCTGATGGCCAAGGGAACATTTGCATTGTCTGGGTTCCATTTAACACAATATTTGAAATGGATAGAATAGCTCAGAACATTCAAAGTTATCTTCCTTCAGTGGAGAAAAATGTGTCTCGTCTGTAAAGAGTAGGCTTGTTAAAAGAAAATCAGAATTCAGCACTAAAACTCCTCTCTCAGCAAAACAAAGCATCTCTCTCTCTCTCCCCTGAGATCCTCACCCAGTTTCATGAATATCTTTTCTTTTGAATCCAAGTTGGTGTTGCATAATGAAATGAGAAAAAAAAGTGATAAGCTTTCTACCAATAATTAGATGGAGTTGTTTGAAAGCTTAATTGTGAACTTTTTTTTTTCCCTGCAAGACGTACAGTCTTCTAGAGATTTTGTTAGTGGAAATAAGGGTGTGAGCCATTATAGTTTGCCTTTACAACTGGAATAACTAGATACATTGGTTTCTTTTATTCACTTAAAAAGACACTTGGAGCTTTGCTCTTAGTGTTAATTTTTGATATTAGTGTTAATTTTTGATAATAGTTGTTATCATTGAATAATGAAAAATGTCACGGCAAAATTTTACATATTGAAAATAAAATCTTCCTAAAGGGTCAGAACTCTGCTACACACCTTTTGCTTACCTTGAATTAAACATTTGGCTGTATTAAGATCACGGCAGTCTTGAACAGCACGATGTTGTTTGGTTTAGATGATTTAAAAAATATTTGCGAGGAAGGTATGGAGAATGAGGGGAGAGTGCTGTGGATTTAAAAGTACATGTATACATACATGTTGTTTGTTAAAACTTCAGTCAAGGACGTCGTCTTCCTGGGAATTGAGAGCCATCAGAGCGGGAAGTCGGCTGCAGGGAAGAACAAAAGCATGGCTGCGCGATAGTACTATCTCTGCAGCGGCAGCAGGCTCCCTGACGGAGGGCTGCGGCGACTGTCTATTACACCGCATTTTTATTAGTGACAGCCTCCGTTATTCTGTCAGCTCAGCCAACTAAGCTGTTCCCTGCGTTCTGGTTGGTCATCCGGACTCCGTTATGTGGGAGAAGGAAAGGGGACAGAAAGGTGAATTGTACTAGGTGGGGGCATACGGGGATTTCTCTTCTTCGGGGCCGGCATCGCCTCATCCTCGGCGACGTGGGGGAATTCCAGGACCGCTTTTTAACCCAGAAACCAGTGCGTCTTATTAATTAGTTTCTACGCGCAAGGACGGCCGTGAAAGGCTTAATCTTCTCTTTCCAGCCGGGGCCAAGAGCCGGGTTCATCAGAGCCCCCTGGCCCGTGCGCACCAGCGCCGGACCCCTGGTGGCCCTCAGAGTCCGCACTGGGCAGAGTGGAGGTCAAGTCAAAGGGCACGACCGCAGGGTGCCCTCCCCCACCTCCCTCGCCCGTGCTGTCCACAACTCAGCTTCTGGAACGACCACCGCGAACACTGCAAGGCTGGAGGGCGGGGAGGGGGCGGGTCCCTGCGGGGGCGGGACCAAGGGGAGGGGAAGAAGCGGCCGAGGACTGCTTCGGGAAGTGTAGTTCTTCGAGCCCCAGTTACCGGGGCTGTGCTTGTGAGACCTAGACTACAACTCCCAGGGGTGCGCGGGCCCGGCAGGGGAGTCCATGCGCAGTGGGCGCCACATTGTATCCTATCAGGCGAGGAGAGGGTGATGTCACCTGCGAGTTGGTAACCTACGAGCGGCAGTGAAGGAAACTGTTTAACCGGATCCCATTGTACCCGGAGCGCTGAGCCGCCTTTCCAGCATGCAGGGGCTGCTCAGGTAAGGGGGACGTGCCGCCTGGCCCGCCGCACTCATTCATTAAGTAGCACCGCGCCGTGGCGCGGGGGTGGGCGCGCTTCTTCGGGCCCCGCGCTGGGTTCGCGGCGCGCCCTCCCGCTGCCTCTCCGGAGCCCCAGGGCCAGTAGGTAAATATTAAACCCGTCCTTCAGGTTGGGTCTGGGTGGGAACGGGACCGAGACAGCTCCCGGCTGCCAAGCTGGGTTTGGGAAAATGGCTGCAAGCGCGGCGAAAAGCAAGGCGAGCCCGGAGGAAAGCGCCCCCGAGGACAGGGGTCCCTCCCTCCTTTATTTCTGAGGCGCAGGGATGCCAAAAGAGCAGGCAGGGTACCACTCGCCGCCTTGCTGCGGGCTCCTGAGGTTGCGGCGTTGGGGCGCCGGGGGGTCGTCGCCTCGGCCAGGGGCTGCGGGGCCCTGCCGCCGTTGGGAGCTGCTGGCCCGGGAGGCTCCGAGGCAGGGGTGGTGGACTCGGAGGTGGCGACAGGGAAGGAGGCACTCGTTTACCCGCTGGCCCGCGTCCGAGCAGAAGCCCAAACATCCCTGCAGCCCTCACTTCAAGCTTTATTCCAAAGGGACGGGTTGACTGTAATTCCGAGAAAGTTAGAAGCTAAAGGTCTCGGAGGAGAGGAGGGAAACCCGCGCTGCGGAAGGAGCATGGGGGTGTTAGCGGACAGCAGTAGGGGAGGCTGCGCCGCCTGTGCAGCGGGTTCGAGGCGTCGCAGAGCGCTCCTGCATCTCCGCCTGGGGAAGGTGCATCTTGGTTCCCCTTGCTCTGATTGCTTTCTCCACAAAGAGCACCTGAACGGGGGCAAGCATCTGCCCGGAGCCCTGGGCTGGGAGGTGGTAAGGCGGTGCAGGGTGTCGAATCATCTAACGATGAGGCTAGCTGTAGGGTAGGAGGGCTGGGCAATAGGAACCAGCTGGTGTCGAAAATCCAACTGCTAGTGATGGGCTTGCCCTTCTACTTGAGACGCACTCGAGTCCCGGGAACTCGATGAAGTCCTCTGGATTTCCTTTCCCTAGCACCCTCATTCTTTCGTATACTCATTCATTCATCAAACGCTGAGAATGGCTCTTCTCAAGTTGCTCATAGCCTGGCGTTGGGGTGTTCTGTACCCCCCCACCCCCACCCCATAAAATACTTGAGTGGGCCTATGAATTGATACCTACGCTTTATATTCTCCAACTCGGACCCGCACGGCATCCCCACCAGCAGGAGAGCATCAAGAGCAAATACAACCCGTGACCGTTTTTGCTCTCTTCGAGTTGGTAGTTTCTTGAGAAGGACCTGGTGTATTCAAGCGGAGTTTGTCTGCAAGATGAATCCCGTTGCCATGGCGACTCCTGCCGTCGGAATCTTAACTGCTCCCACTGCTGTTTCAATTCGATGTGGCTCTGCGGGCAGCTGGGAGGGCGTGGCCAGTGGGTGTGGTCAAATGCTCGTTCCGGGCCCAGCTGCTCTCTTCACCGGTTTCACAAACCAGGCCTCTCTAGCCATTCTCTTAGAAGTAGCCTGGACACAGTTCAAGACCCCTTTTACCTTCGTGTGCCTGTACCTGGACTCGCCCCTCTCCAGGAGTAATAGTTTGGAGCCCTTTTCCTGAGGCAAGCTCTGAAAACTACAATGGAATGATCTTTTCGCCTTTCAGGCTAGATACATAATTTAACTAATAATGTACATGACAGTGTTAGAAACAGCTTTCTCGAGGAGGGCGTGTCCTCCGTTTTGCATGAAGAGAGCTCTCTGGCTACCAGTAAAGGGCCTCAGTTTGCTCTAGGTGCCGCTCTCTGGAAGTTTATAGGGACAGTTAATGACTGAAATTGAATTATGGAAGTCAGTATCGTCCTTGTGGTTCTCATAAAACCTAAAAGCCTGCCGCCTGCCTAAAGGATGCATTTCCTTGAAAATGAAGCAGACGGGGCAGGGATCTAGGAGGCCTGGGTCCTGCTCCGGCTCTGTCATTGCTGGCTACCCCACCCTGGGGTTAACCCTTTACCTGAGGGGACCTCGGTCAATAGTAATATGGGGAGGGAGAGAAGGGGATTCCCAAAGTTGATTCTAGGTATAAAATCTTGTGACTCTGTGAAGGACTTGGTCATTGTCTTTTCTCAAAATAATAGGATGGGTTAAATTCAGCTTCTGACACTGTGGCTTTGGGTTAATATCCCGGAGCCTTACTTGTATGATTTGACTGGCAAAATAGCCTAGCACTTAATGGCAGTCCTTCAAAGTGGGCAAAGCAGCCATATTACTATTTACGATAGTATTTTTAATATTTACTAGTATGAGCCCTGTATCTGGACTTCTGTTTATCTGGGCATCTTAGAATTAATTGTTTAGTTTTTGCCTTTTTATAGATTCTTGATGAATGCAGTTTTAAGTGTAATTGAATTACAGTTTGTTTACTTTCTGCTTTTATTACACACCAAGGTAGATTATCACAGATAGTGTAGTTAAGCGGGGGGAAAGGCTGTATGAGTGTGTATCCATGTGCCTTCATGTGCAGGTAAATGCTTGGGGATGCTGAGTGCCAGGTGGTTGACATTCATCATCTTGTTTTAAATAGGTGGTTACATCCTCATGAGGAAACAGAATCAGAAATTGTCACTCACTATTTTTGTCCTAGAACTTCTCATTGACTGGAAATCTCCTTCAGTTATCTATTTCTTGAGTCCTTATAATTCTAACAGCAGTTCAAATGTGTGGCTTTTTTTCCACTCCCCTAAGGTCTTTGAGGACAGGGTCTTTGTCTTGTCCTTCCCTGTCTCTCTAGAATTAGTGTTTGATCATTGGTAGGTATTTAGTAAATGTTTGTTGAGTCAATCGTAGAACCCTGAATGGAGATTCAAGATTGCATTCTTTTCATTGATAGTTCTGGCATCAATTGTAATATTCCTGTAGCTTTCTATGAAGTAGTTTCAACTTAGCATAAATGAAAACTCCCATGTAGCATATAACTCGAAGTATAAAAGGCCTTCATGAGTTTGAAATAGATGAATTTTGTAATTACTTGCTTTTGGAATACATTCACTCACAGAGTTCTTTTTTCCCCCTTAAAATTCTTGTTACAGTTCTTGATACGATTATTATCCCAAAGTAGATTTCTTTATTTCTAGATTTCTCTTATGTTATCCTTGACCCAGATAACTTTCCTAGGAGGTGTATGACAGAAGACAAACAAACAGATAGACAGACACACACACACACACACACACACACCCCAAGACAAAGATACCTAGAGGCCTTTGCCAGGCCACCTCTGGTACCTGAGGTACCATTTGGGTAGAAGAGCTGGACAATGGCTTTCTCACCTGGGGTGGAGTTCACCCCCAAACAGGATCAGTTGTCCCATGCTGGCTAATATGAGAGAAGAAACAGGGGTAGGAAACATTTGTCCAATATTTGTAACATTCTGTTATCTTCCAGTAATCAGATTCTGTGGGTTTTTAGAAGTATTAATTAGTAGGGAGGCATGATAGTAAGGAGGGTGCAGTGGGTCATGTCCTTGGGTGGTGCTTACAGGAGCTTAGTGAGTAGGTGCCAAGGAATTTGAATCCTGGCTTTCTTGCTCTGTGGATAGGCTCTGGGTGTTAAGAATGCCTGTGAGTCTGTGTGTGGTTTTATTGGAGCTACTTTGTTTAAAAGACTGCTTTTAGTGTTGGTACTGCGGTCATCAGAACAAATAAGTTGTTTACAAACAAAACATGGTTAAGATTGAAAGTGTTTCATTGTGTAAATATTTTGGGGATGTTATAAAGAGTGGCTTTGGCTTGAGAATCTTGAAGTCTTCTGTGAAATCACTTAAAAAGTTGGCTATTGGATCAGGGGAAACAAGCTCTTCCAACAAAGCTTGGTACCACTGAGTGTCTTAGGTGTTTGGTTCAGGAAATAATCACAGAGCTTGTAACTTCTGTGGGGCCCTCCCTGGCTTCATGTCATGCTCCTGGTAGTCCCAAGTGTTAATTAAGCCTGTCCTACTGCAGAAAACAACTTTGACAATTTAGGTTACCAAACTCGTTTAAATTCTAGAGAGGGCACAGTCAAAATGAAAATTTTTCTATTCTATTTTGTGATTTTTCTTCTTTGAATAAGGAATGTGGACTACAGTCACTTATTTTGGCATTACGATTTCTAACTTGACAGTGGAGGAAACCTTTCAAATTGAGTATGTGTCCTAAACACTCACAGAATCTGTTCTTAGTAATTTTCCCAAGAGTTCAGTTGAGAGGCAACTAATTGCACAGGTACTATTGAAGAAATCAGTAAGAAGGGCAGTTTTTCTGTGTGGCTTGTGGGGTAGCATCTGGTCAGTGGTGCAGACCGGGATGGAGAATACCTCCTTTGAGGTTACATTTGCTTAGCAAGTGTACTGTCCTTTTCTGTAGATTGTGTTTATTGGAGTGGCTGAGGGCGGCTGATAGAGACTGGAATTGAAGGATGGATCTGAAGTGCCTCCCTGCCCCTCCAGGTCATCCAAGCCACTACTTAGTACTCCCGCTGAAAGAGGAACAGATGCAGATGAGGTGCAAGTTGATTTTGGGGACCTACATTCCATATAGCAGCTCTTCTTCCAAGAAAAAGAAAAAGTTTACCTTTTGATTTTCTAGCATCCTTTCCACTGTTCCAGGAGAAGAGAACTGAGTATATTTCAAAGTGAGTTTGCATTCATAGTACACAGGTCTAAAAATTAGTTAAACACTGATTAATCCAGGAGCACTGCAGCAAGTCTGTGGAGGCCTCTCCTTGCATCCCTTGCTCCCCCCGCAAATAATCTGAGGTTACCAAATACATACTCAGCTTTGGTGAGCCTTATTTTCCTTGTTGATGTTTAAGCACTCCTGGTTTTTACACCATCTGTGACTTTCTGCAGTGATAGCCCCCCTCATTTGCAATGGGTGCTCCTCTGAGTTTCTAAATTCTCGTTGTGCTCTCAGATCCATTCTTCCAGGAATCCTTCCCTGCTTCAGCTTTTACCAACCCCTTCTGCTCCTTCCTCCTTTGAGCCCTTTGCCTGACCATAGAACTTAACACAGCTAACATGATGCTAATAGTCAAGGTATGTGAGATGCTTACCTTGTGCCGGGGTCCTTCCTGATATTTTACATGGGCTTAACCATTGACTCAAGAGTCCCGTGAGATACATACTATCATCACCATTTTACAAATGAAGAAACTGAGGCACGAAGAAGTTAAGGAACTTGCCTAGCTCAGGTCATGCAACTGGTCAATGGCTTGTTAGGATCAATGACTAGGTTAGGGACCCAGGCAGCCTAGTTCTTTACACCCCACAGGATTACTTTGCCTCTGGTTTTCCTATGTGTTAATTCTTTTCTCTCCATCAGTTAGGGGGAATAACAACTTCCTTTGTATCTCTTAATTCTGAAACAGTGCTGGGTCAATAAATGCTGGCCTAATTGAGAGTAAAAATGTTTCTACAGTTAATGGTTCCTTAAACTCTGACTTTCTGGAGCAGCAAATGTTGCATGAGATTAAAAAATGTTGCATTTGGTATTTGGATGATAACACTTCTGAACTTCCTCCTTTTGGCTCTGTGGGTGATAGGCAAATTATTTGAAAAAAGAAATGCTCTTATATGCCATCTCTAAATCCATTTGGAGCCTGTCCAGCATTAGAATGTATTTGTTAACTGAGATAACTTTTTTTTTTTTTTTTTTAAATTTTATTTATTTATTTGAGAGAGAGAGAGAGTATGAGAAGGGGAGGGTCAGAGGGAGAAGCAGACTCCCTGCCAAGCAGGGAGCCCGATGCGGGACTCGATCCTGGGACTCCAGGATCATGACCTGAGCCGAAGGCAGTCACTTAACCAACTGAGCCACCCAGGCGCCCAGAGATAACTTTTCAATAGGTTGAATCTCTTATCCGAAAAAACCCTTCTCACCCAGAATAGAGCCACAGAAGCCTGCCTGGTGAGTTAAAACTCTCATAACTTCTGAGCTTCCCACCTCCTTGTTGTCTTTTAACATAAATTGTGAAAGCTCTTTTGAAAGGGAAATAATGAAAACTTGAATAGTAGTCAAACATGTAATCTAATACTGGGTTATCCTTAGATATTAAAGTAAGCTTTTTTATTTCCCACCTCAGAAGGGAGCCTTCTATTTATTTTTACAGTGGAGCAAATTTGGTGTCAAATATACGATTGCAGTTCTTTTAAACCATAGCCACTATTGTGAATTAAATGTGGAAACAGAAGGAAGCAGGTTCAGTTTCCAATGTAGTTGGTACGATTTCCTGACTTACAATAGATCTTTTCCTTTTGGCTTAAAACTGGATATAGTCCCACTTTGACAATATTTAATGAAGACAGTTGAGTAAAACTCAAACCGTGTCATTTAGGGAAATAATAGGAAAGTTATGCCCTAACAATATATTGTCAGGAAAATAAAATGGAAACAAAAGGCTTATAAGCCATTAGGCTACTCAAACATAATACTCATTCAATGGACATTGATTTCAGAAGCTTTTTGTTTCCCCCCCATTCATCTTGTTACACTTCCTAAGTACGTCAATCACTTTTTAGTAATAACCTGGGCTCATTCTGTTCTATAAATTGCACCAAGAGCAGAACTGAAGATACCTTGTATTCTGGAAGGTACAAAATTAGGGTCAACTATTAAACCGGTCTTTGTCCTTTTCATTTCTGGGGAAAAAAAATATTCTGTGCGATTGGCAAACATTGCGCATCTGGTGGGATTTCTGAATTCAGGTTTCTTTTTTTTTTTTTTAAAATAACGTGGTTATTATTGCATATTTCCAAAATCTAAAATGTTACTTTCTAGTAGTTTTGCTTAAAATGAACTTAAGTGTTATATAAATTGAGCTTAGGAAAATTATTGAAACATTAAGTCTTAAGCAAATGAATTCAGGTTTCTAAGAGTAGATAGCCCAGATCCCAGCTTTGGTCATTGTCTGGGCAATAGAGATGCCCATCTTTTGTTTTTTGAAATGGGTTCTTATATTCTGCTTTTTGGCTAAGCTCAGTTTGTTAGTGATATACAAACCAGATCAAGGCCATGGGTTAGTGTTGCCTTATTTTGGAGCTACAAACTGTATTGTAATTTTAGTCAACCTTTTTTTTTTAATTTTTAAAAATTTAATTAAATTTTTTTTTAAAACGTAGTCTCTGTACTTAACATGGGACTCGAACTTGCAAACCTGAGATTAAGAGTCCCATACTCAGGGGCACCAAGTTGCTCAGTCAGTTAAGTGTTGGACTCTTGATTTTTGGCTCAGGTCATTATCTCAGGATCCTGAGATCACCCTGTGTAGAGCCCTATGTTAGGGTCTGTCTCTCTGCTCCCCACAGCTTGCACTTGCTCTCTTTATCTTTCTCTCAAATAAATAAATCTTTAAAAAAAGAAAACAGGAGCACGTGGATGGCTCAGTGGGTTAACCTCTGCCTTCCGCTCAGGTCTTGATCCCAGGGTCCTGGGATCGAGTCCTGCATCGGGGGGGATCTCTGCTCAGCAGGGAGCCTGCTTCCCCCTCTCTCTCTGCCTGCCTCTCTGCTTACTTGTGATCTCTGTCTGTCAAAAAAAATAAATAAAATCTATATAAAAAAGAAAAAATTGCATCTCTACTCCCTCCCCTCCAGGTACCCCCTCCCCTTTTTAAAAAATTCATCATGCTCCTGGCAACATAGGAGACTAGACAGTGCACTATGGATATGTTAATGCATAGCTGTCACCACAGTGGCAAAAGATGGTGCTGTATTATCAGATGAACTGATAGGGATCTTGGGTTTTTCAGACCCCATACGTTAGAGGCAAGGCTTTGCCAGCAATTTGCTGAGGATATATGTTTCTGATGGGTGTGTCCTGTGAAGAGTGGGTTAGAACTAAGAGTAGCTTCCTAAAACTTTGCCAAAGCCACCGAGCCTTGGTCTTTTCTGTTTCTTGGGTATGTGACAAATCATTCGTGAATGTTTTGGTGCCATTTCTTGGCTTTGCCATTCTTCATAAAACTTCTGCAGACTTGCATCCTAGAAGAAGAGGGAAGGATGGTGATCAAAATCATTCACCACATCAGTAAGATTGTTCATATATGTCTAAATTTGTATTTGTTTCACAGAGATTTGGTAAGACTGAGCAGTGAAATGTCAAGACATGAGTTAAGTTAGAATCTGTAGTTCTTTTTTTTCTCTTTTTAAAAAAAAAATTTAAAGTAAGTTAACATATGGTGTCGAATTGGTTTTAGGAGTAGAATTTAGTGATTCCTCATTACATAGAACACCCAGTGCTCATCCCAACAATCTAATACCCATCTACTGCTCATCCCTCTCTAATACCCATCATCCATTTAGCCCATTCCCCCACCTACCTCCCTCAGGCAACCCTCAGTTTATTATCTGTAGTTAAGAGTCTCTTATGGTTTGCCTTTTTCTCTGTTTTTAGTTTATTTTTCCTTTCCTTCCTGTCTATTCATCTGTTTTCTTAAATTCCACATATAAGTGAAATAATGTGATATTTGTCTTTCTTTGACTTATTTTGCTTAACATAATAACCTCTGGTCCCATTCATGTTGCACCTGGCAAGATTTCATTCTTTTTGATGGCTGAGTAATATTCCATTGTTTATAGATACACATCTTCTTTTCTGTGACAAGAGAATTAGACTAAGGGCCCTTCTAAATCCTGAGAATTTATTACAAAAAAATATTCTAAAAGTTGAAGGAAATGAAGCAGAAAAATGAAACCATTCCCTACTCTCGAAAATTGGTGAAATTGTAGATACAGAAAATGTCATATGATTTCATCCAAGGTAAGTGACAGGATATATTTTTTTTAAATGTACCCCATATTAGTGGTTATTTGATTTAGGATGATGGCAAAAGAAACAACAATAGCATTTCTGTTTATTTCCTATTCTGTTTGTGGCAAACAAGGTGTGGCAACCTTGTTTGCATGAGAGCTTCCCCTGACAACCCCCCCCCCCCGGCCCCCCGCAATTACTCAGTGCTTCATGGTCATTTGGGAAAAAGTCAGACAGTGTGGAATGAATTGGGCTAGAATTGAAGGTGATGGCTGAGACTACATCGTGTTCTCAGAACATTAAATGAAAGGCCTGTTATATTTTTACATTTTAAAAATCAAGCATGGGGGTCATCTGGGTGCCTCAGTGGGTTAAGGCCTCTGCCTTCGGCTCAGGTCGTGGTCCCAGGGTCCTGGGTTTGAGCTCTCTGCTCAGTGGGGAGCCTGCTTCCCTTCCTCTCTCTCTGCCTGCCTCTCTGCCTAATTGTGATCTCCGTCTGTCAAATAAATAAATAAAATCTTTAAAAAAAAAAATCAACAATGGAGTTTGGATTGGACTAGAAAACCTCTATGACCCATTTAGGGCTTGACAGCCTGTGTGTAGGTGACACTTCCAGCTACAGAAGCTCCAGGAACCGTGGTGAGAAACTGCCTTGCCTATGATATTTTCTGCTAAGGGATTGGTTTTTTAAAAAAAGAAAAATATATATATACATACTATTTTTAGTTTGACCCAGTTTCTTTTCAGGCTGTGACTGAAGCTACCTTTCTAACATACTCCATCTTTTCCTCTTACACTCCTTGAATTGTAATTTGAATCTGGAGGAGCAGTGAACTGCCTCCTTGTCAGGTCTGCGCTCATATCCTCCCCATGGGGAAAAGAGCAGGTTGTCCCCATTCCGCCCGCTTTCACGGGAGGGGAGCCGCAATCACTGACCTCACAAAGGAGCGAGTCTTCCCCCTTAACCTCTTACTTAAGAATTGGGAGCTCTGTGGTAGCAAAGCTAGATTGTTTTTCTGATGGGATAAGTTGGGGAAGTAGGTAGCGGGGAGGACAGAGGGGGTTACTGGGTCTCACTTATCTTATCGTTTGTTTCCCTCTGGATTGCATTTGTTTATACTGTCTCCTCAGGCTAGGAATTCCTCCAACAGAAAGCATGCATACACTCGGGGATATTCAGATCAGATCAGGCTTCCTTGCTCTTGAGTTCTATTTGCTGACTTGGCTTTCCTCTCTACAGCCTGATCAGAAGGGAGGGCTGGAGATACTTAACCTGTTTTTAATTCTTCCGTTATGCGGAAAAGAGATCTTAAAACAGGGACTTGGGGCAAACATGTTAATGTTTTTCTGATGGGAAAAGAGGACGGTGATGAGTAGGTTTAAATTTAACATTTATGTATAACTTTTTTATGTTGATAGAGTTTAGTCATGAATGTTTGACACCTTGAAATCTTTTCACCTTTTGTTTGCTGTGATGTAATTGCATTGAGAAAAAAGAAACAACAGTTTTAGGTTCAGATGTGGGTAATCTTAGCAATTCTCTTAAAACTCTTCAGCCTCTGTTTCCTCATCTGAGAAACAATGTGAAAATTCTGAACTTTTGTGAGAATGGTGTCATAAAATAATGACTGTACTTGTATGGCATTGTATAATATTGATGTCATACCTGCTGGGTGTCCCTAGAATGGAGACCAGGGATAGAAGAACACCATTTTTTCACCTTCAGAGTTTCCAGCGTTGGCCCCTGTTCTTAGCACTATGTATCTGATATACCGAAGCTAAACCCTTACAATCTGATCCCTAGTTTGTCCTTAACTGAACAGCTTCTAGTTATTTTCCCTAGTCCCAGGGTTCAGGAAGTTCCATAGAATGTAAGGGATGAGGCTAAACAGTGTTTTGGGGTGATCATCCAATTCTGGTCAAATTGATAAACTCTTTAAGCCAGAGTTTGACTACCAGTGCTGTCATGTTTTATTTGACTAATACAATGTTATTTTAAAAAATGATTTTAGTGAGCATTTACACTCTGATATGGTACAGCCACCCCCCCCCACCCCCCTGCGTCCCCCATACCCTAGTGCCTCATTCACAGCCTCTTTATGTGATAATTCTTTATCTCCTTGGACCTTGAAGGCATTTTAATTTGTGATCCCTTTTTTAAAGTAAATTAAAATTGTGATGAGAGTTCTTCAGACCAGTGGACTGGCAAATGACCTAACCCAGGGTTCCTCCACTTCAGCATTACTGGCGTTCTAGACAGGATAATTCTCTGTTGTAGAGGGCAATGCTGTGTAGTATAGGATGGTTATCAGCATTCTTGGCCTCTACCCACTAAATACCAGTAGCAACCTTTCCCCCAGCTGTAACAACCAAAATCATCTCCAGACCTTGCCAAATGTCCCCAAGGGGGTCAAAATTGGCCTTGGTTGAGATCCAGCTGACAGATTTTGGATAGCCTGAGAACTTTAAACATTGGATGAGGCTTGGATATTTAGGGATAAATTAGAATTCATCTGGGAAACTGAGCTACCCTGCTGTTTTTATTTATTTGGGCAGTTGGTGAAAGCAAAGTAAAGGTCAGTGGATTAGACCCCGTGAGGTCATTTCTCCATTCTTCCATGACCACTGCCTGGGAGGCCAGCCACATTTTAAGGACATAGTCTTGGTCACAACAGGGAATTCTGTGAGACACTGATGCTGGGTCAGGGGAAACCCACCAGAGCTAGGGGGTAAACAACTTTGAAGCCCATGGCCTGTGTTGGTTGGTCAGTAATGTTATCTGTGGATAGGAAGATGAGGCTTTGGGGAAAGAAAAGTTGGCTCTGTCATTATTGCCAAAGGCCAAAATGCTTAGAAAAGGGGAGGGGCATACCTGGGTGGCTCAGTGGGTGAAGCCTTTGGCTCAGGTCATGATCTCAGGGTCCTGGGACCTAGCCCTGCATCCTGCTCTCTGCTCAGCAGGGAGCCTGCTTCTCCCTCTCTGCCTGCCTCTCTGCCTACTTGTGATCTCTCTCTCTCTGTCCAATAAATAAATAAAATCTTCAAAAAAAATGATGTAAAAAAAAATAAGAAAAGGGGAGGGGCCTTCAGCCTTTAAAAATGACAGCTTATCTCACATTATCTCTTCCCACAGCAGTGTGGGAAGAACTCCGAAAAAAAATTTAAAAAATGATGTTTCATTTTTCTTCCCTCTCCCTCAACCCAGAATGTCTTTAAAACTTGAGTATAAAACTTGGGCTTTGGCAGCACTCAAAATTGTCTCTCAGAAAAACATTGGTAAGATTTGTACGTAAGGGGAATCTTAAGAAGTTCTAATTAACCAACCCAAGCTCAGGTCTTGAGCAACTAACACAAAGATAATGCTCGGGAAGCACACAGTTTCAGTTAAAACAGAAGTCAAAGTCCCTTGGTAGAGGTTAGGTGGGATTTCTGAAGGGGTCCGTGCCTCTTACTGAATGATGTTTGTTGGTTCTGTGCCCTGGATGGGAGTCAGAATATCCTCTGTGGTGGATATAAAACGGAGAGGTATCAGGATTCTGATTTAGCAGATGTCCAGGTTTGGACCTAATCTCCAGGATTCTTAAAGCTCCCCAGGTAATTATGGTATTTAGCCAGGACTGAAAACAAGTGGATGAGCAAAAGATCTGAAAAACATGAGACATTACCTTCTTCTTTTCAAGATGATTCCCTAGGAGATTCAAACTGCACATTCACCTATTGTTTGAAGTAAAAGGAAACAGAAACCACCCATTACAAATGGCAAACACCAGGAGTGCCTTTGAGGTAAGGTGGGTGGAAGAGTGGTAGTGGTGAATGCTCTTACTAGCTTCTATTCTAGAAAAATCCACAGCTGTGTTTCACTCAGTGAGTTTCTCATCAGACTCTTCTGGCTTCATAAACAGAGGGTAGATTTGTTTGTTTCAAGTTTCTTTCCTTATGCCATACGCCACTGTGGAGACCAGACTGTGAAGTCCCAGAGTTATAACTGCCAAAGGTGGAAAATAGGATAAAGTGGCTCCTTTTACTTGGATTCTACCTAGAATTTCAGATCCAGATTTCTATCAAGCATAGCAGAGGCAAGGGAGTGACTGACTAAGTTTCCGGGGGAAATATAGTGGGCATTTTATAGACCATCTCATAAGCCATGGAAACATCTTAAAACATTCATTCATTCATTTATTCATTTATTCATTTGGCTTATCAAATATGTTTTAATGTCGGGTGTGAACATTTAAGAGTGCTATTTTAAGTTCCAGATTTTTGCCTTTGGAATACAGAACACTTGTTTTGGTTAAATAAAGCTCAGATCATCCTCTGTCTTCAGCTTCTGATATAAGCAAATTACATTGTGCAATAGGGGAAGAGTCTCTCCAATGAGAGATTTTTTGCTTTCCCTGGCAAGTAGTTTCATGTTTGTGTATTTGGATCATGTCTGTGTTTTCAAAGGAATGTTCATAGCATCAGTTATAAGAAGCAGTTCTCCACAATCCCAAATCACAGTTTTCCCAGTATTTGTTATGCCCGTAGATCAAATCTTCTACCCTCAGTTCTTTCTCAAGTGTTGATTTTGTGTTTCAGGTGACCATTGTTTTCTGGTACCAGAGAAAAATTACATGGTATTAAAGAAGGAATGACAGTTAAAAAAGAGTACAGGATTCTTTTTGGGTGTGTTGAAAATGTTCTAAAAGTCATGGTGATGGTTACAGTTTGTAAATATACTAGAAAACCACTACACTATACATTTGAGATGGATGAATTATATGTCATATGAATTTTGTATCTCAATAAAGCTGTTAATTTAAAAAAAGGCTAAAAAGAATCCTACTAAGTGCAACCTTAGAATTTTACACCTTAGGGTAATACCTATGACATAGTTTCCTATTTCTTTTCTTCATGTATCTCAGTTTTTTTCCCCTAAACATATATAAAATGACATAGTTTCCTATTTCTTTTCTTCATGTATCTCAGTTTTTTTCCCCTAAACATATATAAAATGTTATAATTCCTTAATATCTATGGACCACCTGAGACTTTGGAAATGTTGTTATAAAGAAATGGACTCTGCTATGGTAAGAGCTGTGAAGTGTGTAAACCTGGCGATTCACAGACCTGTACCCCTAGGGCTTATAATACATTACATGTTTATAAAAAAATTAAAAAATTATTAAAAAAAAAAAGAAATGGACTCTGGATTCACACCTCCTAATTGTGGACTAGCGTGTTAAAGGATAGAAAGCTCTGTGCTCTTTTATACCTACTGTAATGAAAAGCTAAAGGTTTTGGTGATACACTTGGATTAGTCACAATTTGCTTTAAACTTGTTCCATATGATAATTTTGCAGGCTTTTTCTGCTGTAGAAGTCTTCACACTGTAAAAAGCACTCAAGTATGTAATCTTGCTTGTAAAGCTAACTGTGTGTGTTGGATAAGGAATATTTCATTTATAAGGGATTATGTAGCTCAAGGTTTCTCAAATTTGGGTTCATGATCCTTTGAGAAACACTGCATTAAAAGTGAAATTGCTGAATGTTTAGGTACTCAGTGCCAGTGGGATCATAAACTCATGTGCAGAAGGCGAGCTTTGGGGGTACTGTGGTGTACTCTTCAGGTATCGGATGCTTATCCAGGCATATTAGTTTTATTGCTATGTAACAGATTACCACAGACTTAGTGCTTTAAAACCCCACCAGGTCAGAAGTCTGGGCATGCTGTGGCTAGGTTCTCTGTCTAGGGTCTCAGCAGGCTAAAATTCACGTGTCAGTTAAGGCTGCAGTTCTCATTTGGGGCTCAGGGATTCTTCCATGTTCCATAGTTGTTGGCAGAATTTATTTCTCTGTGACTCTAGGAACTGAAGATTACTGTCAGCCAGGTACTGTTTTTAGCTCTTAGAGGCCACCCACATTTCATGTCTTGTGGCCTACCTTGGCAGTTCACACATGGATGTTTCCTTTCCTGCAGGCTAGCTGGAGTGTATCTCTGACTTCCTTTTCTGCCATCAGCCAGAGAAAAGTCTAAATTTAAGGTCTCGCCTGATTAGGCCAGACCCACCTGGGATAATCTCCCTTTAACCATACTATGTGTCATAGCCATGAGAATGATGACTCATCATAATCATAGGTTCCACTCTCAAAGGGTAATCGGAAGTGTCACTTAAAGTTCTGCCTGTTATACCAGATAGCAGAAATTTCGATTTACTGTTCATGATTATTAAGATGAACATCTACAATCCAAAAATGACACCTCACAAATGTGCTTCTGGACCTCTTCTGTCTTCCTAAAATATCTCCCTCTCAGATTAATGGCTTTCCATTATTACTTTTCTTGTTTCAAGTAGAGTGAAAATGAAGATATTTTAAGAATGTTTTATTATTGAAAATTTCCTACACACATACACCCACATAGAATGACTAATAGAGCTAATACGTGAATTTTACATATATCCATAGCTCATCAATTCATGGTGACTCTTTCATTTTTGCCCACAACTACTTTACATCAACTCTGGGATTTTTTTTTTTTTTAAGATTATTTATTTATTTTGGGGAGAGAGAAAAGGAGAGATTGAGAATCTCAAGCAGGCTCCAGGTCCAGCGTGGAGTTGTATGTAGTGGTCACCTGAACTTGAGATCATGACCCAAGCTGAAATCAAGAGTTGGATGCTCAACTGAGCCACTCAGGTGTCCCAACTCTGAGATTATTTTAAAGCAAATTCCAGACATCTTATAATTTCAACCCAAAATATGTTAGTATTTATATCCAAAAATATCAGGACTCTAATAATATAACTTTTAAAACACCATTTTCATACATAAGATAATTTACATTATTGCTCTAAAATTACCAAATATCTCATCAGCTATCAAATGTACACTTTTTAAAAAGCTTGTTAATTCAAGATTCCAGAAAGTGTCATACATTTCAGGTTTTTTTTTTTTTTTAATATATATATTCCTTAAGCTTCTCTAAATCCTATGCAACATTTTTCTTTCCAACATACTTGTGGAAAGAGCTGGGTTTTTTGTCCTATAGAATTTCCCACAGTCTAGATCTCATGGTACAACATCTATTTCTATTTCCTTCATTTCCTGTAAATTAGTTAAGATGAAAATAATGGATGCCATGAACCTGTTGGGTCACTAGCAGTAGAAAAGCTTATTTAGTGAAAGGAATATATAGATAATTTACTAGATTCATGTTTGTATAGATATTTAGAAAAATATTTGGGAGTGGAGCAAGTATGTTAGGTTTTTTAGACTCCTATTACTGAGAGCAGTTTAAGTGTTATATACTTAGAGTGCATGAATTAGTACAGGTTAAATTCTTATAGGAAGTATACAACATACAGATTCATTAAGTGATACTTAGATTTGTTTAGTTTTTTTTGCCTAGTATTTTTGTTAAATTGGTTTTAGCTTCCATGAAAGGAAAAAAAATTTCCTAAGGAGAAAGATAATTCAGTTTTGAGTTTCAGAAAATAACCAGATTTTAAAAATTGTGAAGATCATAAAATAATTACTTTTTTGTAATAGGGCTTTGCTAATTATTTATCTGTAGGCTCTCCAAAGACCTATCCTTTGTCTTCAAAGAACATGACATATATTTAAAATTCTTACAATTGAAATATTTTATTTTTTAAAAATACAACACATTGTTTTAGGAGACCAGTTTTATATGACTGCCATTGAAAGGAAGAAGAGGTTATCTAATTTAAATTTTGTTTTGAAGGAAAAAAATAGGATTGGGTTGAGATAAGTAACCGCTTAATTAGACCATAATTACTTAGAATAGGGAATACAGAATTTTTTCCATAAAGGGACAGATAGTACAAATTTTCAGCTTTGTAGGTCATGTTGTTCCTGTCAACTATTCATTTCTGTCATTATTGTAGGAAAAATAGCAGTAGACAGTATGTAAACAAATAGGTGTCATAAATTGGGGAGAAGTGAGATCTTAATACTGAGTCATCTTACCCATGCGCATGGAGTCTCTCCATTTATTTTGTTCTTTGATTTCACTCATTAAAGTTATGTATTTTCTTCATATAGATCTTATACATGTTTCATCAGATTTTCTACCTGAGTATTTCATTTTGAGGGGTGGCTAGTGTCACTGGTATTGTTTGTAAAGTCACTTTTCACTCTTTCATTGTTGGCATATTGGAAAGCAGTTGACTTTAATTATTAACCTTGTGTCCTGCAACCTTCTTTTTGTTTCTGGTTTTTGTTTGTTTTTTGTAGATAGTCTTTATCAAGTTGGGAAGGTTCTTTTTTATTTCTAGTTTACAGAGAGGTGTTTTTTTTGTGTGTGTGTTTTTGTTTGTTTGTTTTGTTTTGTTTTTAAAGATTTTATTTATTTATTTGACAGAGAGAGAGAGAGGTTGGTCACAAGTAGGCAGAGAGGCAGGTAGAGAGAGGCGGAAGCAGTTTCCCCACTGAGCAGAGAGCCTGATGCAGGCCTGGATCTCAGGACCCTGAGATCATGACCTGATCCGAAGGCAGAGGCTTAACCCACTGAGCCACCCAGGTGCGTTGTTATTGTTTGATTGTAGTGTATAATGCATCTTATATGTTGTTGGGTTCAATTTGCTAAGTTTTTTTTGGAGGATTCTTACATCTGTGTTCATCAGATAACTGCCCTATTTTTTCTTGTAATATATTTTCTTGTAATATATTTCTTGTAATGGTTTTGCTATGAGCATAATGCTGGCTTACTGGGATGTGTTAGGAAATGTTCCCTCTACTTATATTCTCTGAAAGATTATAGAGAATTGGTATGATTTTTTCCTTAAATGTTTGGTAGAATTCACCAGTGAACCCATTTGGGCCTGGTGCTTTCTGTTTTAGAAGGTTATTAATTATTGAAAGACTATAAAAATTAATGTTTTTCTTTCTACATGTATGTAAATCAGTTGTACCTCTACCAGGCAAAATCTGCTTGCTTTTCTACAGATAAGGGCCATTACATTGCTGTGTGTTACCCACAAATTAACTTTCCTGCCCCTACAGAGCTGTGAAATTGGCCCAGTGGGTTCTCAAACTTTTTTGTTTCAGGATGCTTTGATCCTATTAAGTATTGAAGACCCCAAAGAAATTTGTGTGTGTAATATATTAATTAGATTAGAATCAGAATTGAGAAACTTTAAAACTATTCTTTCATTTAAAAAAATAATGAAACCTATTTTAGGTTATCATCTGACTAATGACTTCATCATGGGTATTGAAAGTTTTGGAAAATTTCACTGTGTACTTGTTGATAGAATGAGAGAGAAATGGCAAATAACATCTTGATATTATCATGAAAATAGTTTTGAACTCATAAACACCCTGGCAGGGTCTGAGGCACTCCAGGCCTCCCCAAACTACATTTTGAGAACCACTGGCCTATTTAAAAGGGGGGGGGGAAGGTCAAAGATAATCCCTGGAGGACCTGCTAGACCACAAATAGCCTTCTACTGAAAAGATACCCAGTAATCTATTTTGCTTGTTTCTACATCTTGTTTTTTTTCTTAACAGTAGTCCCTCCTTTGATAAAATATCATCCTGCCCAGCATGGGGCATTATCAAGGCTGTTTCGAAACTATTAAGTGAGAAACTTACTTTATTTTTTTTTATTACAAAATTAATGCAGGTTACTATATGAAAAAATGGAAAAAAAAATAGGAAGTGTAAAGGAACAAGAGAAGTCTTACCAAGGAGGCAAATAATGTTAACATTATGGGACTACATCTTTGAGAAGTTTGGGGGAAAAATTCTGATTGTGTATTACCTGTACTTTTTTGCATCCTTCCCCCAACCAAATGTTATCATAAGCGTATTTCATGTTATGAAAACCTTTTTTAAAAAATTGAAGTTAAAAACTGACACTCTTTTTATTGTGATAAAAAACACATCATAGAGCCATCTTAACCCTTATTAAGTATATAGTTCCAGAGTGTTACGTTTATTTACATTGTTGTGAGACGGATATCTAGACCCTTTAATCTTGCAGAACTGAAACACTACCACTTAAACAACTCCTTTTTGCCTCCCCTCACACTTCCCTTTACCTCAGCCCCTGCTAACCTCCATTATACTCTCTTTATCTATTAATGTGGGTACTTTAGATACCTTATGTAAATGGAATATTAGGGCATTCTTTTGTGTCTGGCTTATTTACTTAGCATAATAAGGTCCTCAAGATTCATCCATTTTGTAGTAGGTGCAGGATTTCCTGCTTTTTTTTAAAGCTGTGTAGTATTTCATTGTATGTTTGTACCACATTCTGTTTATGCATTCAACCATTGATGGACATGGGGGTTGCTTCCACTTCTTGGCTATTACGGGTAGCGATGCTATGAGCATGAGTATGCAAATAGCTCTTTGAAACCAAGCTTTCAATTTTGGGTGATATACCCTGAGCTTGGAATATGGTAGTTCTTTTTCTTTTTTTCTTTCCTTTTTTTTTTTTTTTTAAGATTTTATTTATTTATTTGACAGAGATCACAAGTAGGCAGAGAAGCAGGCAGAGAGAGAGAGAGGAGGAAGCAGGCTCCCCTCTGAGCAGAGAGCCCTATGTGGGACTTGATCCCAGGACCCTGAGATCATGACCCGAGCCGAAGGCAGCAGCTTAACCCACTGAGCCACCCAGGCGCCTGGTAGTTCTTTTTCTTAATATTTTGAGAAGCTGCCATACTTTTTTTTTTTTAATAGCCCTTGTACCATTTTACATTCCCACCAACAAAAGTACACACATCCTCATTAACATTTTGGGGGTTTTGTGGTTATTTTTGTTGGTAAGCATCTGAATGTGTACGAGGTTTTTAAAACTCTTGATAAACTTCTAAGACGGCAGCATTTACTTCCTTTTATGTGTTGTATAGGGCAATCTTTTCCCAATGTTTTTCCATTAAAAACCATTTGAACATCATTTTTGTGTTTCAGGGTTTTTTTGCTTCTCTTTTTGTTTTTGTTTTTTTAGGATATATTCTTAGATACAAAATAAATGGGTCAAAGGGTCTATAATTTTTGAAGTTTTTTGTAAATACTACCTCAAGAAAGGTTTTTCCAGTTGACACTGAATCAAGGTATTAAAGCTTCTTTTCATTTCACACATGTTTATGTTGAGTATTATCTTACAGTTATCTGTGACTGAACAACTGGCCAATGCTGTCACATTGTATTTTAATTTGCATCTTAGATACTTGTTGAGTAGAACTTTTTTCTCCAGATCATTTGTACTTTTTTCATTCTCAAATGGCCTGCTTGTCCATTTACCTGTTTAAATCTCAGTGTTTTAAATAGATCGTACAAAATTAATTACCAGTGCAAATATGAAGCTACCAGAACTTTACATAAATGCGGTAAATGATCAAGGAAACCCTTAGAAGGAAACTTATGAGAGTTTCAGGCACATTTAAAATGAACTAAAATATTTATTTGTGATTAAGAGTGTCTGGCTGTAGACCTGCATAATTAGTTATTTTAACAAGCCCTTTCCTCATTATGTGAAGGAAAACCTTAGGTCAGCTTCTGTCATTTTATGGCTAATTTGCTTTTCCTAGAGTTTGCCTCAGTTGTTTCATCACTGTCTGTGCTTTTGCTGCTGAGAGTGAGGCTCTGCTACAGAGAAGGCACTTCTAAAGGCAGAGAGGACAAGCACATGATCTGTAGTTTTTCCATTGGACTGAACATGTTTGGAAGAATAGGAGGTAGAACAATGAAATAATCCAAATATTATGAGGGAGGCAGAAGTTTATATTAGAGTGGTTTATGTGATAAAAGAAACGTTATATCCAGTACTACTTTTTGTTTATAAATGGTATTGTAAAATAGATATTTGAATGCTTAGCTAAAATATTTAAGGCAATTTGCTTGTACAGCGCTCAATATTATGAAAATGCGGTATTTAGCACAGTCCAGTTATTTTCATGTCAGTGTGTCATAAGTCCATATTGTAGGGGAAATGAATTTTCTCCTACCCTAAGTGTTCTAGGTCTGTTCTAATTTAAACAGAAAATAATCCTCTTCTAAGCAGAGAGAGACGTTCATGCTAAAACTAATTTCAGATGATTATGGTAGCCTAGTGATAGAATATAATGCAGTGTCTACCAGCATACTTTAGAGAAGACAACTTAGTGTTATTATGGCTCTGTTCACAATATTTGTTTATTTATTATTTATTTATTTCTGGGACTCTGTTTTGAGGCACTGTGGCTGTCTGTCTTCCTTTAAGAAGTAAATTGAAGAATGTATCCCATGGAGCTTTCTAGAAAGGCAAGTGTTGAAAGTGTTGTGCATTTGAGAGACATGATCTGACCCAGTGGTGTTTGACCCAGAGACCTTTGAGAGGATTCTCTGGAGTAAGGGTCCAAGATCCTGAGAAGGCTCCTTTTGCATTCTCTCTGAAACATCAATTTATATCTTTCTCACCTGGAAGAGTGGCTATTTCTCCCCAGTGTATTTGTTAGTTCCTTGGCACCATTCAAATCGCAAATGGTTTGATTCATTGTAAGAATCAACTGATAGACCAGAATTTCCAAGAGTACCAAATGCCTTAGTAAGTAGAGATCAGATACTGTTCACACATTCTGTGGACAGATGACAACTCCAATGCAAAATGGACCATGACATATTTTATCTTAATTTTCTATAACACTTTCTTGGTTTGCAATGGTAAAATCTTACAGGAAACAGAAGAGATTATAAAGTTTTATTCTGTGGCAGATAAAGTTCTGGATTAGTCAAACATACTTTTTTTTTTTTTTAAAGATTTTATTATTTGACAGAGAGAAATCACAAGTAGATGGAGAGGCAGGCAGAGAGAGAGAAAACATACTTATTAGTGGTAAAGAGTTCCATATTATTTTATGAGTTTACTAAAAGAATTGATTTAAGAAATATAAAATGCTGCTCTGTCATTTTTTTTTAAAGATTTTATTTATTTATTTGACAGAGAGAGATCACAAGTAGGCAGAGAGGCAAGCAGAGAGAGAGAGAGGAGGAAGCAGGCTCCCTGCCGAGCAGAGAGCCCAATGCAGAGATCCCAGAACCCTGAGATCATGACCCGAGCTGAAGGCAGAAGTTCAACCCACTGAGCCACCCAGGCGCCCCTGCTCTGTCATTTTTTGATCTAGCCAGTCCCTGATAACTCTTATTATAAAAGTTTTAGGTAGAATATATGACTGATGGAGTCACATTTTATAACTTTATGTAGGTTTCATTATTTAAAGGAGCTGGTCCTAAGTAGGTCAAGCTTTGACAGTTTGTAAAATATAACATCATTAATTTTCTACTGAGATTGGCAACTATTATTTGGTTTGTTTATTTATTATTTGGTTTAAGAACTGAGATTTTTATTTTTATTTTTATTTTTTTAAGATTTTATTTATTTATTTGACAGAGAGATCACAAGTCGGCGGAGAGTCAGGCAGAGAGAGAGAGAGAGAAGCAGGCTCCCGCTGAGCAAAGAGCCCGATGCGGGGCTCGATCCCAGGACACTGAGATCATGACCTGAGCCGAAGGCAGCGGCTTAATCCACTGAGCCACCCAGGCGCCCCAAGAACTGAGATTTTTAAATGTGTAATTTACCTTCTTCTATTGAGGAGACATTTTTATTTGATTTGATTACTGTTATTGTTAAAAAAGATTTTATTCTTTTAAGTATTCTCTATACCCAATATTTGGCTTGAACGCACAACCCCAAAGCAAGAGTTGCATGCTATGTTGACTGACCCAGCCGCGTGCCCCTTGAAGAAACCTTTCTAATAACCTTGGCTTAAAAGGGACAAAGGATATGTCCATTTTATGGCAACAACACTAGAGTTTATTTAGTACAGTCATCTAGTTGAGAGGCATGAACTTTTTTGAAGTGAAAAAAATTTTTTATAGTATCGAATAGAAAGCCCTTATATTGTATTAGGAGAACTAATACAAGTAATTAAATCAAGATTTCAAACCACACATTATTACAGAAACTCTCCGTAGGGGAATGCAAACTCTTTTGCCTACTGTCTACTTGTGTGACTTTGGCCAACATTCTCTTGGGCTTCAGTTTCCTCAGAAGTAAAGTGGCGAGGCTTGAATTAGCTCACCAGTTCTGTGACAGTTCTGTTCTCTCTAGTGGTTTTGAAAAGAGTATAGCATTCACTGTCTTGAGTTGACCCTGGTGTTCTGCATCAGAAGTCAGGATTGACTCCTTTTTAGAGCTAACAAATTGTTATGTGGGATAAGTAATTTGCCTAGTAATACATTTAGTATAATGACAGAATCAGAGAGTTCAGGTCTCCACTAACCTCTTAGAGATGCCTATTTGACACAGTCTGTCACATACCCATGTCCTTCCCTCCACTTCCTATCCCCTACACAGCTGTGGCAGACATATTTACCTAATGCTTATCTAATGTGACATTTCTTTCCTAATCAGCCTGGACATGGCCTCAGAGCCCTTCTTGAAGCAATATTCTAATAACCATAACTAATAGACAATGAAACCTAACCAGTTTGACATGATAGGTAGTAGAATCTTTAAAATAAAAAGGTCACTGAAGGTGTGTTTTTTGTTTTTTTAAGGAGATTTACTTGTTTGATTCAAGTGGAATATTATGGCTTTCTCTTTAGCAGGGGTTCCCAATGTGATGATTCCTTTTTAATTTAAAAAACTTCTGGATTCCCACATGACCATGAACTCAATAACCCTTTAAATGAGTTTGTTTCGTTAGTCCCAACACATAGATTCACTTGGAAAAATGAACATGCATATCCGTGTGAGACATTTACATGTTTATGAATTATTACCTTTGTCCCTCCCTACCCCATCCCCAGCCATCAAGAGTCAGGCATTAGGAACTGTTACTCTACCACTTTGTCTTTTGTCTTTTTATTTTTCTTGGTTTCAATTTAAGTATATTTTTTCAAGATTTTGTTCATGAGAGAGAATAAGAGACAGAGAGCGAGCACAAGCAGGGGGAGGGGCAAAAGGAGAGGGAGTAGCAGACTCCCTGCCAAGCAGGGAGCCCTATTCAGGGCTCCATGCCAGGACTCTGGGATCATGACCTGAGCTGAAGGCTGACGCTTAACTGACTGAGCCACCTCTGGGGCTTCTCAGTTTACATTTTTAAAGTAGGATTGAGTTTTTGTTTTTTAGCGATCTCATCAGTTGTTTTATACTATGTACCATGCAGTCCCAATTCCAGGAGATGCCTTGGGGAGAGTCCGCCATCTCCACACCCCTTCAGCTCTAACCCGCTTGTTTACTTAAAACTTCTATATATTGGGATCCTCCGTGGGATTTCATTTGGATGAAGGGTTTCACAGCTTAAAAAAAATTGAAAAGCCCTCATAATCTCACGTTCCCATTTTACACAGAGTGTTTTGGAGTTACCTGTAAACGCTGGCGCCAGGATGAGGACCCCGATTGTCCCACTTGCAGGCCACTCTTCATCCCCCTGCCTGAGCTGCTATTCATAGGAGCAGTGGAAGTTGTAAACCGACACCACTGCCTGCTGGGAGTGGAGCACATACTCATATGGAAAGAAAAATTGTTTACATTGTAATACCAGGGGAGGGACAAATCTGTTTCCACCCTTGAATACAAGGTTATGTGGTATACATATTTGTAAATGTTTGTCTTGTTTGGGGTGGGCTTCTCTAACTATTTGGGGTGGGTGGAGGGATGGTGAAGCTTTTTTTTAAATGTTATTTTAAAACAGTGAAGAGCGATGTGGTAAGCAGAGGATTTGCTTCCCTTCTCTTTTCTCCCAGTGCTGTGCTCCTTTCCTGCTGTGTTTGGGGGGCATGCTTTACCTTGTCTTGATTTTAAGCATTGTCCAAGCAGAGTCTTTGGTATCTTTCTTAGATTTTTGCCATCAGTCCAAGGACAACCTAAGTTCAGGGCTCATTTCTCTGCAGTGGTCCTCTTCCATGATCAAATCAACATGCCCTAGAGACACCAGCCACATAGGCTGCTCAACAGACCCGACCTGGGCTACGCTTTTCAGTCTGGGGGTATTAGCGCAAAACTGAAAGTTCCCCTGAAGCCCGCCATGATTTCTAGGAGTTGCTGTCCTTGTTGACCTTGGCTGTTTAGGGCTGTCAGCGATCCAGGTTAACTGGAATGAGTGTCTGGTGACCTATGGCTATGCTGACTGCTCCCACAGATCCTGGACAGGCCTCTTGCTTCCTCACCCTCCCAGAAAGGTCCTCACCTCTCTTATGGAGACGCTTTTCTTTTCACTGCGGCAATGCCAAATACCTCACTTGGGCCAGTAAGTTTCAACCTCTTTCTTTCCCATATGTTTCAGCAGATACAATGATAGGCAAGGGAAAGGACTTTCTCGGGCTTGGCTCACGTTTTACTGAAGCAGTGGAGCGAAAAGTTAGGAAAGAAAGGAAAGAGAGAAAAAAAGGAACGGAAGAGAATGTTTCATGGAAAACCGACTATTAGGTAATTAAGCAGTAGTTTTTGCTCCTAATCGCAAAGCTGAGATGTAGAGGAAGTTTGGGGAACTTCATGGAAGACTTTCCATGAAATTCCAGTAGGAATTTCTTGCCATTTTCCACATGGCAGTTGCAACAACTGTCTGCAGCCTCTTCCTCTCGTCCTTCAGCTCTCCAACAGTCTCTCTTCTTTCAGAATGAATTAGGATGGCAAATTACAGGCTCTTTGTCCACTAAGGAGAGACTCTGAGAGCTTTAGTGACTTTAGCACATCACCCTCAGGGCTGCTCTAGAGAAAGACTTTCTGAGTTCCCTTCTAGGGCAGAAGCTTGGTGAGTCACTCAAGTTTGAAGGGCCCTTCAAGTGTGTATGGACTTAAGTTGCTTGGAATATTTCACTAGCCGTAACTTAAGTGTTCTTCCAAAGGCAAGTAAAGAACCGGGAGGTGTTAAAATGGCAACCACTCATCTCCTTGTCATTGGAATTCTTAATTAGTTTGCCATAATTGAACCAGAGTGACTGGTAAAAAGGGTGAGAGTATTATCACGAGGATTATTCCTCAGACCCTTTTTATAAAAGGCATCCCTAGAGGGGCACCTGGGCGGCTCAGTTGCTTAAATGTGAGTGAGACTCTTGATTTCGGCTGGTGGGGGCGATCTCAGGGTCCTGGGATCCAGGCCTGGGGCTCATGCTGGATGTGGAACCTGCTTCAGATTCTCTCTCCCTCTCTCTGTACTCCATCTCCCCCAACCCTGCATCTGTGTGCTCTCTTTAAAAATAAAAAAAAAGGGACGCCTGGGTGGCTCAGTTGGTTGAGCAGCTGCCTTCGGCTCAGGTCATGATCCCAGCGTCCTGGGATCGAGTCCCACATTGGGCTCCTTGCTCAGCAGGGAGCCTGCTTCTCCCTCTGCCTCTGCCTGCCATTCTGTCTGCCTGTGCTCGCTCTCTCCCTCTCTCTCTCTGATAAATAAATAAAATCTTTAAAAAAAAAAAAGAATAAAAGGCATCTCTAGAAATCTGAGTAGGATCTATACTCTAGTTAACTGTAATGTGTCAATATTAATTTCCTGGTTTTGAGAATGTATCATAGTTACAGAAGATACTACCAGTGGGGGAAGCAGGGAATTTTTCTGTACGTTTTGTGGATTTTTTTTTTTTTTTTTTTTTTTGCAATTTCTTATAGTCTGTGATTATGACAAGGTAAAAAAAACAAAACAAAACAAAAAACCAACAACAAAAAAACCCCTTGAGAACAATTATCCTTCCAGGTGAGACATTTCAGGTCTGACTCCGTTTGCTTCTTGATTTCCATCCTTGCTTCTTCCCTTCCTCCTTTCCTTTATTGATAAGATACATTTCACATATATAAGTCCTGTGTTTCAGAGCAGATCTGTTTTTCTCCCTGTTCATGGGCTTATTCGGAAACGTGCAACCATCCCCACCGTCTAATCCTTGAACATTTTCTTTCTTTTCAGTTGTTTCAAGTCTATGGCCCTATCGCCCTGAATGCGCCCGATCTCGTTAATTGTTTCAAAAAGTTTTGTGTTTACTTAAGTAGTTTCAACACCCAACATGGGGCTCTAACTCATGACTCTAAGATCAAGAGTTGCATGCTTTTCTGACTGAGCCAACGAGGCCCCTCTAATCCTAGGACATATTCAGCTCTCCAGAAAGGAACTTCATGGGCATTAGCAGTCATCCATGGTGACATCCATCATCGTCCTTGTGCTCCCATTTTCAGTCTCATCCTCTTCTCCATCCCAGGCAGCCACGAGTCTGCTTTCTCTGTGTGGATTGGCCTGTTCTGGGCATTTAATGTAGATGGAGTCATACAATATGCGGCCTTCTGTGATGGGCTTCTTTCACTTAGAATAATGTTGTCAAAAGTTCATCTGTGTCGTAGCATGTATCAGTACAACAGTTCTTTGTGTTGTTGCCAAATAATATTTCATTTTATGGATATACCACATTTTGTTTATTTGTGGAGATTTTGGTCATTTCCATTGTTTTGTCATTATGAAGAACGCTGCTATCACTATTGTGTACAGGTTTTTGCGTGAACATATGTTTTCAGTTTTCTTGGGTAAATATCTAAGTATAGAATTGCTGGGTCATATGGAGACTCTATGTTTAACATTTGAGGAACTGCCAAATTGTTTTCTGAAGTGGCTGTACCGTTTTATCGTTTTATATTTCCATCAGCAATGAATGAGGGTTCCAATTTCTTTACATCTCAGGTGTTTCTTAAATACCATATTTTTGTTGTGTTTGCAGAATGCTTCCTCTTGTCTTGGTGGGTATGGGATCAGGGAGATGAGTGATAATTTTGGAGGAAATGAAACAAATGAAAATGAAATAAATTATTTTCAGATTGGCTCAGTGTAGTTCTGGAAACCTTTCAGCCCTGAGCCTACAAACCTTCCTGTTTGACTGGATATGACATTACCAGGAATTTTACTTTCCTGCTTTTATTCTCCCTAAGGAGAAAAAAGAAATATGTCTTTTCCTCAGCTAGACATGGAGGGTTCAAACAAACATAAAAGACCCCTGAGTTATTAACAATTCCACGGGAACATGTACTTGGTTTATGCCCAGAATCGTTTTTCTCCAATCACTCTCTTGGTGCTTCCTCTGTGCTGCTCTCCACCGGAGCGTGACATAAGAGCTGAATCAAGGTTTGTTCAGTCGGTGTTTGGAAAAGAGACGGTGACTGGATGCTGGTCAGCTGGCTCAGGGCCGTTGGCAGGCCTGGCCTAGACCATGGTTTTTGCAGGCCGCAGTATCTCAGGCTTATTACAGGCCTGCACACGGCAATGGTTGCGTGTACCATGTTCATAGTCCACCATGGCCTTGAACAGGCAAGTTCAGAGATCCTGGAAGTGGCCCAGGACACCAGCCAAAGGCAAGATCCCAGATCCTTTGCTCTGTGTGGGACCTGGGGAGTAGGCAGGGAAGGGAACAATGAGAAATGGAGAAATGAATTGTCGTCTCTTCGTCCTGGTACATAGCTCTAACTCCCACTAACTTCTGGTTACTTTGGGTTATGTATTGGCAGTGAGAAGTCAGATTACTGTAGTGGAGAAGGCCTGCCTCTGATGACTGCTCTTTTTGCATTCCCTCATTTTTATTCTCACAAGATAGAACTTTATGAATGATGTTTGCGAACATAGATTGCCTCTAGATTTTCATTCCTACAGCCAGTGTGAGCCTCTTTCACTCGTCTTGTGACACAGGGAGGGTCTGGAAGGCGAGTGTTGGTCCCTGGGGCTTCACCAACCCTGTTTTAGCTGGTCTGCTCCTCTGAGCATTGTCTAGTCATACCTCCTGTGACTTGCCAGAATCCCTCCCTGAAATGACCTGCTCAAATCAGGACAGGACCTCATGTTCCTATCTGCTCTCCATTAAGAACTGCCCATCTCATGCACATACATTCAGGTCCTGTGTTAGCTCTATCACGTCACTATTTTGCTTTCATTAAAGTGAAGTGTGTGTGAGTGGGTGATTTTTGGACAGCTGCCTATGTATTACATCCTTGCAGATTGCCTATGCATTTTATTACGTCTGTATGTCCTAGATTAGGCCCCCTCAAAAAAAGATTTTAAGTACAACTATTTCAAGGGTCAATATCACATCGCCGTGAAGTATTTATTGGTAAACTTTAGAGTAGCAGTTGATGTGTTTTTTTGTTAGCTATGCCTCTATGAAATTTCTGTAATAATCTGTATATTTGGCTTAATTACTTTATTGGAACTGCAAAGAGTTTAATTCTAAATATATACATACACATACATAAATATATACACATGTATACATAAATATATAAACATACATTTCTTTTGACTTATTATGGTCCAGCCATGCTTTGACTGGATTGAGAGTTCATAATGCCTTCTCAGTCTCCCCCCAAATTGGAGTTTCCTGCAGTTTAAACATTTTTTGAGCATTTGTTCATCTGACATTATGTTTGACCTGGTTTTGGGAGAAAGAGAACTGTCTGAAAAAGGCTGGTTCTCCTGCGGGTGGGGCTTAATCTGTACCTGTGCCTTTTTTGTCACTGGCCACGGTGAACTCAAAGATGCAGCCTGTCTGACCTGCCAGGTCTCAGGCTTGGCTTCCTGTGAGTGTCTGTTAACTGATTTCTGAGGCATCAGTCACCGTAACACTTCATACAGCTACCTTCAACTTGAGTACCGGAGTGGATTTACCTACATTACAGTTTCTTCAATATAAGGCCAGTATTATTTGATAAAGGAAAATCATCCTCTCATCTCTTTGTGGGATTTTCACCTTTAATGGGCTTCTGAATATATCAGTGTGGTTTGTGACTGACATTACGAGAAGTCTGAGATTTGATTCTTCTAAACAAAACATGTCCTACACAGTCCAAAATGGTAGCAACTAGTCATCTGGGGCATTTAAATTATAATTAGTTAAAATTTAAAAGTTGAGTCTGTCATTCTTACTAGCCACATTTCAGACCTTCGTTAGCCACATATGGCTGGTGGCTATTCTCCTGGACTGTGCAGAGATAGAGCGTGTCAGCACAGACTAGGGTGATTCTCAACTTTTCTCTCTCCCATAAAGTCCAAGCAAGACATTAACCACAGCAAAGAGAAAGCTTTGCTTAGGTGAATTTAAGTGCTGGTAAATTGCTGCTGTCTATTCCTAGCCTAAATGTGAGAGGTAACAGGATGTGTCATTCATGCTTCAGTTGTTTCTGGGCAGTGTTTCCTTGCTATGGTTCAGTTTCCAAAGGGCTGTGAATGTCTAGTAATCAGAATCGCTCATATTCCAATGCATGTTAGACATTCTGAAACAGTATAAATAATTACTATCTACATCCCTTCCATTAGAACTGGTACTTCTAGAGGCTCCTGGCTGGCTCAGTGTGTGTGTAGAGCATGGCACCCTTGATTTCTGCGTTGTAAGTTTGAGCTCCACATTCCGTATAGAGATTACTTTAAAATAACATCTTTAATTAATTAATTAAAATAACATCCTTCAAACAAACAAACAAACAAAAAACCTGATACCTGTAATTCCATCATCCAGGAGTGAGATGAGGGTAAAGTAAAATTTTACTTGACTTTTGGGAGGTTAGGTTTCATTTTGGTTTAAATTTATGTCTATTGACTTTTAGTTCTTTGGAGTTACTTTTAAGACTGGATATTTGTTAACTATATTTACTTACCTTGAAATTTGTATCCACACGTTATAAATTTATGAACAGAAGAATTAGGCACAAGTCTTCTACTCCCTCACCCTACCGCAAGTGACTGTTAAGTTGGTGCTTTTGTGTAACTGACATCCAAGGACTGAGTACATACATGCTATAGAACATAGGCACACAATGTGTTAGCTCTCCAGGAAGATTCTGGTAAATGGACAGAGTAGTGGCAATTAACTGAAAGACCTTTCCTAGCCAATGTAAGCATTTTTTCTTTGACTTCAGTACCTTGAATAATTCTCAGTGGCTTAAGGATATATAATTGTGTTCTTTCTAATGTGGGCATTTGGTGGTGATGGTGTGTACATCAAAATTATATCTAAATTCCTCTTAGGTGAGGGGTGTGATACTGAAGAGGAATTTAACACTCTCTCTTGCCAGGACCCAACCTCTCTCCAACACCGTCAAAGTGTATCTTCAGAAACCTTGTAGGTGAGGTTGTATGAAATTTTTTTTTTTTAATAAATGATATTTTCCTGGGGGCTGGAAAAAACTCCGTAGCAATTAGCCATTTGTTGGCATAACTGCCTGGGAAAATCATTGCCATGCTGTGATGTGATTATTCTGGTTCTTGTTCTCTGCTGTCTTCTGGGACAGGCAAGAGGACTTTTTATTCTTGTTCAGCACTTCAAGAAGCAGCTTTTATATTCTCTCTTTCATGAACAATCACTCATTTTCTTTATTCTTTTATTATGTTTTACGCCTGCTTAGAATTGGTAGTGCCTTTTTTTTTAAGCCCATGGTAAATTTATATGTAAACTATGATAAAATACTCTGTCCTCCAAGAGTAAAACCTGGGATAAAGTCTAGAAAATTGGAATTTCTGCCTTTCAGAGCTGGATTTTAGGTCTAGTAAAAAATTAGTGTCAACTGCTTTCATATGGTCATGAACATATAAACACATAATGTTTAGTTCGAAGAACTTGGCTCTCATGTGTTCTGATTCATTGAGTGCTTACTCTGGCTTCTTGTTCTCAAGGTCCTGCTTCTCTAGTATTCCTTAGGTGTCTGCTCCTCTGCCTCAGGGACTGTTGTACTATATCTAGCCATGCTTTTATTGATTTTTAACTGTGATTTAATACCTTGCTCCAAATGCATACATTTACCTTGGCTGGGTGCTAGCCATAGATTGTCTTTGGACCCAAGTGTGATTCCTGCTATGGATGTAACTGCTTTTTGAAAACACACATTTTCCGGAATGACATCTATATTACTCATCTTTGAGCCACATTGTAAAGTATTGTCTTGGATTTAGTTCTTGATTTTAAGCATTTGATCCACATTTCAAGCCCTCTCCTTCTGTGATTTTGTTTTACCAGAAGCTTTTGGCAGGAGATAGAATGATCTGGGGGAGAGATCCATGGAAGTCAGGGAATCAATAGCTCTGTTCTCTGGACATCATAGAACTTAACTAAATTTTAAGCTCCTGAAAGGCAAGGGCAGTATATGTACTACCTGTACTTAATCTGTAAGTATTTAATCTATAGTACTTAACCTATAATTGGCTGATTGATTAACTCTAGAGCAAATGTGCTCAGTGTGTTGTTGTTGTTTTTTTAAATTTGTTTTTCATTTTCGTTAACATTTAAGGTGCTAAATTGAATATTCTATCTTAAAGATGTTTGCCTAGTTTTGAACAATGATCTGGTTCATGGTTTCTTTGTTAAGCACACTCATTGTTTCCAATTATACTTACTGTGAGTCTATTAATGATAATTAATACTTTTATGATGAAGTTAAAAAATCGAATATAGTTAATGAAGCAACACTGATGAAACCGTTTTTTCCTCTAATACTGTATAGGACGTGGCTGTCTCATTCTTTGCCATTCATTGCTTCCCCTCTCCACCTTATTCCACAGATTTGCTTAGCCTCATTTCTTTCATTACCAGTGAGGACCCCTAAGACCAAATGCAGTGGCTTTAGGATTCTGGATTCATCATGGTGTGCAGGAGAGTGCAGTGTTTGGTGGGCAGACAGCTTGGTTTGAGCCTGTTGTGGGCCAGCTTCATAGAGAAGCCACCAAGTAGGACCAATGGTGCTACTTCCTTATTCTTTTTCTTTTAGCTGATGCATCAGAATTATTTTGATTGTAAGCAAGAGAAACTAAATTTAAACAAAAAAGGAAAAAAAAAGTTGCCTGAAGAATATGAGGTGGGCCTTGTACCTGTAAGAAAGCTGGAGAGCACTGGTACTTCTAGAGATTTCGAATTCCAAGGAGAAAGTCTGATTGCCTATCCCAGGTCTTTGTTCAGCACTGGCACATTTTTGGCATGGTTGGAGGGGTAGGGAGTGTGACCCCAAGCATGCAAGGAATAGGGGTAGGTGATTCCCTATAAAATCCATATGCTAGGCATGAAAAAACAATACTAGATTGCAACAGGATTCTCAGTTCTCTGAAATGGTGGGGGGGAGAGCACTTAACATGATTTTAACCATGTATCTGCTAGCTTAGGTTAAATCCCCCTTTTGCTAACAAGAGAAATAGAAGTTGAGAGAGATCAAAGAAGGAAATATTGTCATTAGATTGGGAGGCATTGTCCTAAAAATACAATATGGGGCGCTTCCCCTAGAATCTAGGAGTGGGCCTTGGTACTCAATAGCCCTAGTGACCCGGATCATTTTCGGGAGCACCGTGTGTCACCATGTGGGTGGTGCTGCCCAGCTCCACTAACAGAAAGTACAGCATGAGTGGTGCCCCAGAGTTATACAAAGTCATGGTCTCCGGTCAGGTTTCTGTCCGATTCTTCTCTCACTTCTATATTTTCATAAAAAGTGTTCAGCATAGGTTCACTGTTTCCAGTTAAACAACTAACAACTCTTGAGTCAAAATACTCAGTTCTGCATGGTTTAATTAATACATGGTATGCCTTTAAAATAATTCTCTTATGTTCTAATTTTAGCTTCTGATTCTTTATACAGACTCTATTGCAAATACAGTGGGTACTTTAGAAAGTGAACCACCATATAGAAATGGGTTTACGTATGAGCAGGAAAGGTGTGGTGTACCTTTCATTTCCTTCCTTCTGTCCCACACTCCTAAAAATGTGCATTCAGTGAAAGAGGGGCAAGTCTCCAACTCTCATTCCATTATAGACTACCTATGTAGGTCACCTTCTTCTTTTCTTACATTGTTTAGCTGAGACAACTGGCCATGAGATTATGAGAACTACGTTTGTGTGAAGATCCTAAAGGACTTGTTTGGGATGGCTAGGTATCAGAAGTGTGATTTGCAAGTTTAATCTGTCACAACTCTGAACATCCCTGTAAGTGTTCATGTTCAAAAAGAGGGGGAGGGTTCGGATGTGGGCCTGGATTTTTGGGACAGGTTATCTGTAACCACATCCTTATGTAGATTTCCATGGTGTCCCAAACCAGATCTGGTGCTCCTGAACATGATTAGGAGAAATTGTTTGCCCTATAAGTTCCTACACTAAACCTTGACTCTTCTTGAGGGCAGGGATGGGTTCTTGTTTTCTGTCCTACCATCACTGCTGGGCACCCATACGCATGCCCAGGACTATTGAATGAGTGGTACTTATAGCTCCAAAGGTAGGCTGTCACTGTATACTTGGTGACTTCTTAGGCCCAGTCATTACCACCAGGCTCTATCTTTGCTTTGTCCTGAAATAATCAAGGTGGGACTATTGTTCCCATGTGACCAAAGGAGCATACTCTTATGCCTAATCCGCTCTTATATAGTGAAAAGGGATCCTTTGGTAATCCATTTCTTTAATTTTTGCACTACCATTGTAGTTCTATAATTTTAAGTAGTATGGCAAAAAGAAGTAAGACTGTCTTTTTCTACCTTCCATTGGGGAAAGATTGACCTCAGCTGGACGCAGTGTGGAGCATAGAATCTGGTTACTAGTAGATACCCTTTAAATATTTTTTGAAGAAGTGCTGGAATTATATATGTCAACCTGTAAGTTGTGTGTTTTGTTTTTTTTTAACATCACTTTTTTTTGTTTGTTTGTTTGATTAATTTTAAGGGCGGGGGGGAAATACCCTAGGCAGTGATACTGAAATCTTTTAAATTTGTGACATGACAGGAAAATGTAACCACAGTGTCAACATTCTGTCATCTTTTATTCATCTTTCTTTATGGAAAAAAAAAAAATTACAGTGGTTCTCACACAATTCCAAGGATTTAATGTTTCCCATGATATAAGTTAGATATTAAGATGTTTTACCTAAGGATAGTATCAGCTTCTCATAGAATTTAGAAATGACATTCTTGCCCATTATTTTCCTTTGTGTTCCCCTGCCCCCGAGAAAACTAAAGGAAGGAGAAATTGATTTTTTACTACTGGTCGATTATGATTGAGAGCCTCACTTGACTTGATAATATCTGGAAATTCACTTAATTCAAACTGTTTGTCTTCCCACACATTTCAAATGAACACTAACAGGAAAATACCTCTGTAAAAGAAGAAGGGTTATTTTTAGATTGTGCTCCTATATTTGGGCTTCATTACTCAGATTTTTTCCCCCTAGGGTCAGGGTCATATTTATGTGTGCTGTGCTTGATGGCTTTTCCTTACTCTTGTCTTTACTCCAGAACCACCTGGAGGCCAGCACACTCAGTACTCATGTCATTTGGCAATCTGAATAAATCCTGTCTTCCTTGCCTGCCTTTTCCCACTGTCCTTCCCCTAAGTGTTGTAGATCAAAAGGTCACTTTGTTTTAGACTCCACTCTGGTTTTAAGTAATTTATTTCTTCTTGTTACAGATGGCAGTGCGTTGGTAGAATGAATACTCTCCACTTTTCTCCTCTGAATTTTAAAACATCTTAATTTTTTAAAAGTTCTGTTATATTTAGAAAATGTTAGAGGAGTCATCTAGTAAGATTTTTTTAAAAAATGAAGGTTGGATTATGAGTATTGTAGCTGTGATGAGCCAGCAAGTATTGAAACTAAGAAGCATTTATTAGTGGACTGATGTGAAAAATTCCTCCCAGGGTATTTCTTTGGTTTATGCCATTTTGTCACTTGACACGTCAGCTTGACACGTCAGCTGTGGCAGTCACTGATTTAGCATGTTTAGTAATGGCACTCTTGGTTCTCACTGAATAGAGGATGCTTTCTGTAGTTTGTTTTCCATTATATTTGGAAGAAATCTTCCTGACACCAGTGTATCATTTAGCTTTCGATTTTGGTGAGTTGTAGGTTTGATTTTTGTGAATTTGATTTTGAAACTCACTTTCCATGGCTCCAAAGGGAGGTTAAACCAAGAATACAAAACATGCAAATAAGATGAAAAGGAAGACCCATGTTTACTTGTGACCACTCCTGGCTCTTTGTATATTCATTCTGCTCTCAATTTGAAGTAAATAAAATAGAAAGATTTCACTTTTTTTTTTTTTTAACCTTATAATGGGTCAACAGTAATAGTCATAGATTCTAGAAAGTTGGTAAGAGTAAGTTTGCATAAAAGCTGCTTGATTAAAATTCTTGGTTAAAACTCAAAGGAAGGAGGCTTAACGCCACAATGCGGGTCAGCTTCTGTTCTTAGAAAATCCTCAGAAACCCTTCAGCAAAGCAATGGCTCTGGATGGTGGTTTCCATCCTGAGGGGTGGTGGACATGACTATTTTCCTGCCTATAAATAGTTCACTAGGTTGAAATGAATGTCAAATAAGTTTCTGTCCTCAACCCCCATTTTAATAGTAGAATATATGAGATAATGGAACAGCAATGGGGTAAATTCAGTGCTGTCAGCTTACTGGTATAAAAGCCTTAGTGATTTAGAAATTTAAGGCCCATCATTAACTCTCTTTCCTTTGCAAATGGAATTTCAGCTGAGATGTAGATGAGGCAAACCACATGACAAATCCATTATTTCTCTGTGAAAAAGCAGGTATCTGGATGGGCCTTTTACCGCTTCCTTACAAACAGGTCCCCAGTGAGGCCATAGTGGAACTAGACTTAGGTAGCCTTTGTCAATTGGAAGTCTGACTGGGGCAGTACAGTAACTGGTATGACTGGAAGTAAAAGCAAGCACGGTGGTGGTGGTGACAAAGACGACAACATGGGGTTGAGAGGACTTTTTTTTTTCAGATAGGGGTTCCTTACCCAGGGAGGTAGTAGTGTTCCATGGGGTAACATGGAGCCTCTTCCTGGGCCTGCGTTTCTTTCTATTCAAGCAAATACACATTCACAAAACAAAACAGATATTAAATTGACCAGAGACTCCCAAGTCATGTGAATTTAAGCAACATTATTCTATGATATGTGGGACTCCTTCCGTCATCCTGTTGACAGAATTAAAAGTTTTTTCTCTTAAACAGCTGTACACTTGATGTCAGCATGTCTTTTGCTGTTTATAATGATGTTGAGGTTAAGACAGATCAAATTTAAATGTTCCTATCAGGTAGGTAATATGACCTAGCATGGGAAGGAAAGCAGTTGTTCATTTTGCATATTAAATGTACAAGAATATTCATGTCCATTTATCTCCCATTTTTCTTTGGACATATGGCTCACTATCTTCTATTTCCCAATTTTGATGGAAATGCAAGCCCAAGAATTATTGACCTTCCTCCAAATTTTTCTATAAGGAAAAAAAAAAGAAAAGGAGAGAGCAAACAATAATGATGAAAAATGGAAGCTGACTCCTAGCCTTGGTGTTGGAAAAAGAGTAGGCAGTGCTGGGACGATGGCAGACTGTGCATCAAATTGTCATTGCTTGGGAATGAAAGTTCTGAGTTAATAAGATGTCCAACTACTAGGCAATTAATAAAACTACATTTTAAGACATTATTTTTTAAAGAGACTGTTTGGTCTAGTGGTTAAGAGTTTGGCTTTGGAACCAGACAGCCAGAGTTCAAATCTCAGTTGTACCATTTATCCACTACGTGACCTTGAGCAATATACTTAATCTTTGAATCTTAGAGCCTCGCTGTAAAACAGGGCCAATTATAAAAAGCATATCATAGGACTTGATGAGATAGTTCATTAGAAGAACTCAGTGTCTGGCATATAGTAAGTGTTTAACAAACATTAGCTGCTACTATATTATTAGTCAGCACTGAGTAGGTCTAAGACAATGTGTTGGTGGACCACCGATATGCAGCTTCTGTTGCATATAGACTTTGGAGCCAGCCAGTTTTGGATCTAAGTGCTGCTTTTTACTAAATGAGTATTTTGGGGCAAATTATATAATTCCTGTGGGCATTTGTTTCTAATCAGTTGTTAAGTATGGCAAAATAGGATCTACGTCTGAGTTTAAGAGGATTCAGTAAAGTAAAGCATGTAAAGTGACTGGCGCATTTGATTAGTATATGATTTATTGAGCACCTAGTAAAGCCTGAAGGTTACTACTATTTTATCCCTGCTTTACAGGAGAGGAAACTGATTCTTTTGGGAAGTTGTGTGCTGGCTTTTTTCTGGCTTTGCTGTTGCTTGAAGGTTCACCCTTCAACATATTTTTCAACACTGATCTTCTCTAGCAGTTCAAGTCTGCTTATAAACATCCATACCCTATCTGTCCTCACACAGTGTTCACCAATGAGCGGGCTTGGCCTGCAGATCTGCGCAATGTCACGTCTTAGTGAAGGACAGTTGGTTGTCATACCTTCAGAATATCTTGTAACTACTCATTCTCCTAAAGGTAGTTGTTGACTAAGAGTCATGGTTTTATCAGAGCACCTGTATCTTGGCCTTTCTTCTGAATGCCCTTGACTTCTTTTATTTTTGGATCTAAAAATGGAAAATTGTCTTTTCAGATTCATGAATCCCCTAAAAAAATTGAAGAAGAAAGGGCATTAACAAAGGAGATGGATTTGGTGGTGGCCATTCAGCAACATGTTGAAATTTTCTGCAGTGGAACAGTCCTCCGTTTACTCTAGACATGGCAAATCAAGCAATATGATGTATCTTTTCTAGCTTTCAAGGAATATTACACTTTGTCCAAACTAGCCAACTCCTTCAAAAGAATTCTGGTGGACATGCACACAGTTGGTTCTTGGAGGTGGCGAGGAGACAGACCTTATGTCATTGAATGAACAGCCTTGGCAGACTTAGGAAAATAGGCTTAATTATGCTTAATAGTGGGAAATTCTCTTTCTTAAAAAAAATCTCATTTGAAATGGTCACTTTATGTCTTTCCAATGAGTGGAGTAGTCAATCTTTTTTGGGAGGGGCGTTGTGCAGGGAGAAGAGGGTAATTACTTCCTTAGCAGAAACTGTCTCTTAACAAAGTGTTCTTTCTTGGGCTCCTAGGCATTTGAGCGTCAGGTAATTTTCAGCAGCTCAAAAGGAAGAAGCAGTGGCAAAATGAAGCTGCCAAAGCAATCCTTATACTATGATTAGATTTTTTAAAATTTAGTAGTGTTTTTTAATAGTTAAAGAACTGGAGATGGAAGTTTACTAGAAGCATGATTTTGCTTATTACTCATCACACATGGTCTGGCCCTTGCTGACCCCTTGACCTTACTACCTTGTGCCTCTTTCTCTTGTCCACTGTGTTTCAGGTACTTTAGTCACCTTTTTGTTTCTTGAGCAGGCCTAGCATTTCTTTCCCTTGAGCCTTTGGTATTCCTTGTGCCTGGGTAATCTTTTAGATCTTTGTATGTCTGGCTTTTCATCATTCAAATGTCCATTCCAGTGGCATCTCCTGAGCTGTCATCCTCATGATTTTGCATCTCCTGAAGAATTACTTCCCCTTCAGAGTCCTTGTCTGCTCTCTCCAAATACCCTGTTTTATCTATCTGGAATTACAGTTTTGTCTTGTTTGTCTGTCTCCTCTAAGATAAGACCTTCATGAAGATGGGGGCCTTCATCTTTCCAGTTCATTAATAGGTCTCCATCCCCTAGAACAGTTTCCAAAGATTAATTAATATATGCTGTGTATATATTTGTTAAATGAATGAATGAATTTATTTTGAATATAAGTGTTTTTGAAAGCATCCCCAAACACTTTTGTGTGTGTACTTAATATAGACCAGAGGTCAGTAGACTTTTTTATAAGGTGCTGCATAGTAAATGTTTTAGGTTTTCAGGACCAAAATATTTCTGTGGCAACTACTCAGAAAGCAGGTACAGGCAGTCTGTAAACCTAGGTGTGGCTGTGACCCAGTAAAAGTTTACTTAAACAAACTGTTCGTGAGAGGTGGGGTGCCATATTTGGCTTTTAGGCTGTAGTTTGCCCACCTTTTATGTAGAGTCTATCCATTTTAACCTACACATTCTAGAATATATGTGAAAGAGTGAGGTTTGAAGAGTAGCTGTCTTAATTGGAGGCTCTGTGTGTTCATTTGGTTTACAACTAAGAGAATATGAACATGAACATCTGTTCTTGTTCTTCTAGAGGAGAACATGTAATGAAACTTATTTGTAGCGTGACAGAAACGTTCCAAAAGAGATATCCCACAGAGGGTGAAATACATATTCAACACTGTTGCAGCAGAAAAATTGAGTACTGATCAAGCATTGCAGTGGAAATACCAGGAGAAATATTTAAGAGATTTGAAAATTGAAAAAGTTTATTTTGACCTCTCCTAGCTAACCTAGGCTAATAATAGGGTTTTAGTTTAGCCTAAAGCAGCAAATTTAGGAAATGGAATGATCTGAAATTATGGCAGACTTTACATACTTTTCTTTAGAAGGAAGAATAAGTCAAGGATACCTGAATGCCATTGGGCATACATGTGAAAACTTGAATTTATGAATGTTTTTGCACCAGGACCAACACAGGCTCTTGTCTCTAGTAAGACACTAACCCATGTCTGAACTTTCCTAAGAGCCAAGGAAGCTTAGTTCTCTACCTTCTCCCCTTCCCACCCTGCTGCCCAGAGCAGGAACTAGCGGATCAGTGGAAAATCTCTGAACTAGCTCTTCTGTTATTTAAAGGATTACAGATTCATAGATGATAGCCTCATAATTTGCTTCTGGAACTGGGTGTCTCCTTTTCTTTTGTGACTCAAAGAGTTAAAGTAGTAAAAGTTGACTTGTTCTACTAAGCAGTTAGAATTAGATTGTAAAAATCTTGATAAAATCCAACAGATGTTTAAAACAGCATTGTTAATAAACTGAAAACATTTGTATAGGTTTTTGTTTTGTTCTGTTTTGTTTTTTGTTTTATACTATCAGTTGTTTTAAACGCATTTGTGTGGGGTTTTGAGATTAATTTGCTAGGTGAGAGTTTTCAGTGATTAAGAATCTGTTTACAACCACCCCAGAGTCTTATTTGTAACTTCTCTCTCTTCAAATTAGTGTGTGTCATAACTTGTTTCTCCTTCAGAACTACATGTTCTGGTGAGCATGATTTGTGAGGATATAATTGACAATCTTGAAGAGTAAGATATTTGTTCTTTACATTGTAATCTTTCTCTCAGTGGCTCCAAAGGCCACTGATGAGAAATACTAGAGGCACAAATGATTGCCTGTTCTTAACATAATGGCTCAGTTCTAGAAAGATGAGAAATGACAGTCTTGGATGTATTGCATCCAGTTTGTTTGTTTGCTGAGATGTCTTTATGACCTCGTGAATGAGAGAAAATTCAAGGGACTTGAGCAGCACCACTGTCCTTGGCAGATCGTTGTCATAGACACAAATGGAACCTGGAGTTTGTCAGGGTGTGTCTACAGGGAGCAGAGCTTTTGTAGTCTTTTCCTTTGGCTCCACTAAGATAACAACAGTTTTCTAAAGGCCTATTCATATTCCATCTTTTTCAAAAAATTTCTGAGGTCATCCTAATTAGAGTGCCCTTTATGTCCTCTGAGCACTTAGAGTACTTAATATCTCTTTTGTGGCATTTATATCTATTGCTCTGTATTTTGCAGTCTTCATGAGTCTCTTCTGTTAGATTGTCAATTCCTTAATGCCTGGAACCAAGTGTGATTTCTCTTGTTTCTTATTCTGTGGGGGATAGTCTTGGATATAGTTTCTCTTTGCTCTGTGTTCTCATAGCACATCTACAAGTCAGCCTCTCCCTCTTAAATGTTTAATTTCTGAAAGGCACAGAGTTTGGCTTGTTCAATTTTATATCCCTCATATACAATCCCTGATAAATAGCTGCTTAATTAATGTTTAGATGAATGGAAGAGTCAGTAAAGCTGTAGTTGACCCAATAAAACACTGAGCTATCTACATTTGTATGGTTTTTGCCACTATACACACCTCTTGGAAGTACAGTGTATTGCCCTTAAAAACCACATACGTTGAGGACCAATAATAATCATCTATTTGAAATACAACTTGAAGGATGTTTCTTCCATCTGAAGCTTTCAACAAAAGAGCCCAAGGCTACTCTTTGATAATCCTGGGATGGTTGGCTGGCAATTATGAATACTGGAAGAAGGATGGCCTAAGTTCAAGTCCTTCCTCTGCTGCTTAGGAGTGGTTTGACCTTGTAGAGGTCACTTGTGTGCTCAATGATAGTTTCTCATCTGGAAAATAGAAGTGAAAACAGTATCTGGTTGCCTGTGCTTCTCTTCTTCTCAGGGTTATTGGGAAAATCAGATGGCACCGTGCTTACACAGGTACTTAGAAAACCACATTACCTTACAAAGGGAATATACTATTACCTGTTATGAAATAGGGTGATATCCTATGGTTTTAGCTTTCCATTTTTTTCGTGGTTCTATAAAATAAATAATCCAACCTATAATTAGGACAGTTGGCTGTTACCCAAACAGGGCCTCAATTCTACCTGTTATACTCAGGTCCTGCAAAAAAAGGGGTGGTAATTTCTTGTTAGTTAGTCACAGTTTCCTTATTGTCATGCTAGTTCTTTTCCTAGATGGAAAAAGAGAGATGTAGCTAATGAATTTTATGCCTACAGCAGAACATTAAATTCTATTGACCACACCTTTGCTTGTTCCAGTTTCTCTGCCCCCTTCTTTCTCACCTCCCTCAACAGGTTTGACGCCTTTACCTCTGATACATTCTTTTGCAAGGCCTAATGGTGGAATTTTCAGATTCTTTTTTTTTTAAAGTGGATTTTTTTGGAATTTTCAAATTCTTGATACTTTCCTAAAATTGTGCCTTGTTTTTGCTTTCCCCAACTCTTGTTAGGTTCCTTTCCTTGCCACAGAGTCTGTCTTTCCCAAACTCTATTCCTGGGAACAAAGTTAGAGATGAATGACTAAAATTTTGGATTGTGGCCTGTCTTTGAGAAAGGGAGGTGGAGTGGTTATTTCTGAACGCTTCCTGCTTAGGTGTGATGATGACTTTACATTTTGTACTCTGTCTTTTCGGCACCATACACACAAAAACTTATATTATTTCCAAGCCTCAGAGAATAAGTCCTCCATAGGCTCATTTAAGATTCCTGGAAAGTCAAGTCTGGCAAAATTTGTTTCCAAAAATAGGAATCATTTGAGAAAAGAGGTGTTACATTATTCATATTGATCTGTGAGCAGCGATGTCTTTGAAGCTTTCTCTAAAATGAGACATTTGTGTTTGGATTTATGGCTTGACTGTCAGCTTGATTATTAGGTCAATTCTTGGGAAATAATGCTGTAGCTTGAGAGACACGGGTTTGTGGTTTGAGGTTAGTGGGAAGAAAATGGGTTTGGAATGAGACAGGTAGGGTTTAAATCCTTGCATACACCTCCTAGTTATATGAATTTTTTTGGTCACTTATTTTATTGTAAAATTTGACATCTGCTGATAAAAATTAGCTGAAATGATGCGTATTGAGTTCCACATGGTCTCTGACACTTTGGAGGCATTCAGTAAGTGATAGTTTCCATCGCATTTAGTCAAGTGGAACATGAATCACGGTTGTTTGTTTGTTTGTTTGTTTGTTGTAATGTTAAGAGACAGAACCCACTTAAATTGGCCTAAGGGAAAAAAGTTCATTTGAAACATGCATTGGGAAGGTCTAGAGATGTTTGACTTGAGACTTATCTGGATCTAGACGTTAGATGCTGCCATTAAAACCTCCTCATCTCCCCATTCCTCTTGTCCCATTTCTGAGTTCTGCTTTTGTCTATGCTGGCTTCATTTTTAGGCGTTTCCAACACATGGTGGAAAAGGCAACTGTTCTAAATTCCAGGTGTTTATGATTTTTGTTTCTCATGATTCCAGGAAAAAGAAAGCAACTCGCATCTACAGCATCAATGCACATAAAGACTTCTAGTTTTCTTTGTTCTGGGTGCCCATCTCTAGATCAGTCCCTGCCCAGGGGATTGAGTGCCTCAGTTGGCTCTGCATTGCCATGTTCTCACCTCTATCAATAGAGAGGCAAGATCTCTTAGTTAATTACCCCTTTAGAATCATATGGAGGAGGAAATGACACCTGCACAGGTGTGCGACTAGACAAATAGGTAAGAAATGTGTCCATTTAAAGATAGCAATCAAGTGTCCCAAGACAGATACAGCATGCTCTCAAATTTGTGTGTGTGTGTTCACCCATGCATGTGTGCATAGGCACCAGCAAGTATGCTTTAATGACTCCTTTAATGCATTTTGGTTGTGTGTTACTTTAAAGTTTCTGGGCTGAGAACTGGGGTAAACTGCAAGGGATCTGGGAATTGCCTGAAATGATACACAGCATTTTATATGAACGTACAGAAAAAATATTTTTCCCCGAGTTAATGTTGTGTGACATGTTCTCTCCAATAAAGTTAATGCAGGCTCTTTATAAGGTTCTGCAAAATCTTTGGCTCATCTTCTGCAACATGTAGGGAAAACTTCAGGAAAGTTCCTTTCACCACTATTTTTGGAAGATCAGCCATAGATTCATTCTCTCAGGGTTCCACCACTTCCTGTTTCCTCCAGTGGAATCTTTATCTTGAATGATGTTTATCAAAAAAGAGCAAAAAAAAAAAAGTTAGCAAATTTTGTAAAATTTGAATCAGTTAATTTTGGGGAGGGCTTTTGTGTTTGTAATTGATAGCTTACCAGTTGTGGTGCATGCTGGTATAAACAACCTTTCGAAGAAGCTAGCTATTAACATAGTTCTTTTTCTCAGGCATAAGGGACTTCTACCTTATACTATAATTTTTCTTCTTAATTGTAGAAATGTAGACAGGAAAGAGAATTCTGTTTGATTGGAGCCAATTCAAACACCGGAACCAAAAGAAAGAGCTTCCATGGTTGCTTGAATTATTTTAGCTTCTCAAAATTAAACTGGTGGTTTACCAGCAATAGGTGGAAACAACAGGACAGTTGCACTCAGTCCCATTGTTAGAGAGATAAATCGGTGGCATTGGTTCTAGGTTTGGGAGTTATGTGCAGACTTTTGTACTGATCCTAGATCCAGAGCTTCTTTCCTATGGCTTTCTTAAATCACAAAATCCCTTCCTCAAGGTTGTTTCCTATATGGGGATTTGATGCTATGAGGATTAGATTGCTCAAACAAAGGCAGGAGCAACATGCTTCTAAAATGAGTCCTCTGGTTCACTTCATCAGATGTTAGAACTGGAAGGGATCGTTGAAGATTCTCACTTGCCTCTGTAAGGATAAACTGAGTCTCCAGCAGGCTGAATAACTTAACTATTGAGTCCCAGGCTACTTGAGGAACAGAGCTGGAAGTAAGTTCTAGGGACCCCTACAGACTAGTAATTTTTTTCCCAGCTATCCCACTTTTTTCTCAGACAAAATTTTAACAAATTATCCCCAAAGCCTTGTTTTCCTTATTGCATAGCTCAAATGTGGACTCTGAGGGCAAGAACCCAATTGGTCTTTTTCATCATCATATGCCCGGTAGTAGCATTAATTAACTGCAGCAGCAGCAATAATAGTAGTAGTTGTAATGGGAGGATTGTAATAATAATCATGTCTATAAGAACTTACCCTGGCCAGATACTATTCTATATACTTTATATAGATTTACTTATTTAATCCAAACAACAACCCTCTGAACTGGGTACTATTATTATTTTCATTTTACAGATGAGGAAACTGAACTCCGGGAACAAAGAGCCTAAAATATGCATAGAAGCCACTTGATAAATATTTGCTCAGTCCCTAGAAGTTCCAAAGCACCTTCCTAGTCATTATATAATGTATAATATATAATTTCAAGGGAGGGCATTATTCAGAGGAAATAGAGGCCCAAGGGACTCTAAGAGACAAAGTTTAGAGGGATATGGTAGACTAGGACCTACTTGGATCCTTTCCTTCTGACCTTGTTAGGGTCATCATTGGATTCCTACAAAAACACATCCTGAAGGTCAGTGGCGAGGGAAACTCTGCGGCAGTGTCTGGTTTTATATTTACCCACAGGTTGGCCATTTCCAGCATTCTTCATTACTTTGTATAGATCCAAATTTCTATCTGGTATCAATTTCTCTCTGCGCAAAGGACTCCCAAGTGTTGGCCTTTGTTCTGACAGATAGTTAAGTTACTTGGGATCAGTGAGACCCTTTTGAAACCCTTTCCAGTGCAGCCTGTGTCTAGGACTCTTTGGGGACACTTTCTGATGTTTTATGTAAACTAGCTCTTCTCAGGCTGGTGGGAATGCCAGTTATTCCCAGTCCGGTGTGAACCCTAGGTCCTGGTGCAGAGCAGTACTCAGACAATGCCTTGCGGGGACCCCTTTGTAGATTTCCAGAGTTGCTGCCTCATTCTCCCTGAAATTTTTGTCTTTGACTCCTTAGCAACACCCCTGAGCTTGGCTTGGCTTGAGTTCCTTCTTCCTGCCCTACTGCCTAGTGAATTGGGGTGATAGGAGAGCTTATCTCACTTGGAATTTCCTTCCCTCAGGGATCACTGTCTTGCATTGCCTTTGTCTAGAATTTAATACAGTTGTTTCATGGATTTTGTCCACTTTTCTAGTTATTTGTAACTATTAATCCCTCATGGATGGAGGTGGAAGGCCATGTCTTGTTTGAGGTTCCAGACCTTAGCAGGGTACTCCGTGTCCCCTGTTTGTTAAGAATAGACATCATCCTTTGCTTCTTTTACTTCCTTTCCTCATCCATATTCAAGGGAATATGGAAATTACTGGCAAACTGAATTGTTATGTAAAGCAAGTAGAATCTGCTCTTCCCTATCAAAGATGAGGTGAAAAATCGATTACTCCACTTACTCACTGTCTCCCCACGGAGCCAGAGTCTGGAACCTTGAAATAACTTAAGAAGCCTTAGGCTTGTGTGCCTGTGAACTAGCTGTGCTATAGGGCAAGATCCACATCTGTTTCATTCATCTTTGTATCCCAAAACTAAACAGAAGAGTGAGCACACACTAGGCCCATGAATGAATAAATGAGTGAGTGAGTGAGTGAATAAAAATGTGTAAATTATCACACAGGATGGTGAACTTGGGATTTGTGTGTATGTATGTGGGGGAAGGGAGTGATTGTTGGCTGCCTGGGAGTTGTACCTATGAGGAAAAACCAGTTTGCCGCCCACATGCGTGCGTGTGTGCGCGCGTGCGTGTTTGTGTGTGTGTGTGTGTGTGTGTGTGTGTGTGTAGGTTTGATTACCTGTGGGCATTTATGTCCTGGTTACTTTTCCAGTCTGAGCAAGTACAGTTGTTAACCAGCTCTTCCACAAAGAGACTGGCTTTTCCCTTTACGTGTCACTCCCGGGTGAGGTGGGTGGTGTTTAAAAGAGGAGAAACCACAAGGAGCCTGTAGCTGTGTTAGCAAGAGTGTTTCTTGCAAGTCTGTCTACTGCTGATGAATTGGAGGGAGACCTACCAACAAGAGATTGCCCCATTTGATTTTTTTCATGGAATGGAAAGTGCTGTATGTAAGGTAAATGATGATTTTAGGATGAAAAAAAGGAGAGACGCGGGAACAGAGGAAGGGTGGTGGTATATATGTAGAAATCATGTATAAATAAAAATTAAGCAATTTTTCTAATCATCATCTTGTAGATTGAATGTTCTATTAAAATGCGTAGCCTTTTTTGACTTTGTTACTCTAAGGTCTCTCTTAGTTTTATACCACTCTTATTTTGACATTAATTTTCTTTCCTTCTTTAAAAAATAGTTACCAGTGTTTGCCTTCATCTTCTGTGATCAGCTGCATGCTACAATTTGGTGCCCTTTTGTAATTTATACTCCCCATTACTGTATTTGCTTGCTTATTTACGATTGGGTCAGAAGCCATGAATGTAAGAGGATACACTGTACTACTATTTCAGTAGCTTTAGAATTGGACTTCAGGAAGCAGGGCTTTAAGATTACTAAACAAGTTCATTCCTTCTGGGTCAAACTTCCTAATAAATACCTAACAAAAAGTTCCATCATTAGACGCTTCTAGTCTTTTATGTAATGCTGCTTGGGCTGCCACCCAGAAAGTGGGTTCTTTGAAGATAAAGATACCAGTATTTATTCCTGTAGCAAAGAATACCATGGGTTTAAGGGGATTTTGAATTGTACTATTTTGGTGAAAGTGAGCAGCTATGTATTCTGTTGTTATGGTGATGAGTTGTCATTGCATTGATACATACAGTATTGTTTTTAGGAAATGGTTTGGTAGCTTCTTCTCCTTTTTTCCCCCACCTCCTATTCTAAATTTATTATAAGTATAAAGGGAAAGAAGTCATTGTTCATTATTGGTGTTTTATGGTCGAACAGATTGTTTTCATTTTGAGAACTAACAATTGTAGGGGTGGGTGTGGTGAAATGGAAAAGTGCAGAAATTAAAGCAACTACAGTCAGAGTCTAGAAATTCATTGACCGTGGACTGTATTCTCAGAGGGAGACACTTAAGGATTCACTGCTTATCTCTTTTATTAATTGAGATAATAAGTGGATGTAAAGCATGTTGAGAGTGGCTGGTATATTGAAGAGGGCTGATAAGCCATTCAAGAAAGTTTTTTTTGATTAAGTAAATTCTACCCCCAGTGTGGGGCTTGAACTCATGACACTGAAATCAAGCCAGCCAGGGGCCCCAGAAAGTCACTTAATTTTAAAAAGGGCTAGTTACTTTCTAAACTTTCAGAAACAATTTGATAATCAAGGCAAAAAAAAAAAAAAAAAAGTAGTCCGAGCCCTTATTTTTTTCCCCAAAACATTAGAATAGAAGGAACTGAAATGCAAACAAGTTTCCTTCCTTTTCCAGTGTCTGTTTTATTCTCTAGGAGGAGCTACTTCATGGGATTTTGTAGCTCTTATTTTACCACAGGCTAGACAGTTTCTTTGCATATTCATATAAGTATATTCTTTTTACATTTTGGTATACCATGTTGATTCCACAACATGGACTTCTAATATACTTAAGACCTCCTAATGGTAGAAAATATGTCCCTTTTTTTTTTTCCTTTGGTAAGAATTATTTATTAGAGAGAGCCTGTGTGCATGCAGGAGTTTAGGGAGGGGCAGAGGGTGAGGGAGTGAAAATCTCAAATGGACTCCCTGCTGAGCACAGAGCCCTATGCAGGGCTTGTTCTCACGGCCCTGAGTTCATGACGAGCTGAAATCAAGAGGCAGGCAGTCATTCAACCAACTGAGCCACCCAGGTGCCCCTCCTGTTCTTTTTAATAGCTGCGTAGTATTTCATCATACAGAGGTGCCCTGCGTCATTTAACCAGTCCTCTGTTGACAGCTTCTTGATGACTTTAGCTACATGATGACTTTTGACTGTTTAACAGTATTTCTTAGAATATGAAGTCCAAATATTATTGTCAGCCCAACTACTCCAGGCTTTGTATGAGTTAAAGTAACAATTCTTTTTTTTTTAAAGATTTTATTGATTTATGAGAGAGAGAGAGCACGAGCGAGCATGAGCGTGGGTAGGGGCGGAGGGAGAGGGAGAAACAGACTCCCCACTAAGTGGAGAGGCCAATGTGGGGCTTGATCCCAGGACCCCAGGATCATGACTGAGCCAAGCATATGTTTAACCAACTGAGCCACCCAGGTGCCCCTGAAGTAACAATTTAAAACAGCGTTTTTTGTTATTGCATTTAGAAGAAATTTTGCAAGAGAGGCAGTCTCTTCGGTGTCTAGTCTTCTTGTTATGCAATAAAGCAATTACTGTTCTCACCTAATTATATAGCAAATTATAGAGTAGGGTGGAGTGGGCACACTGTCTAGTATCAGGTTCCTTCATACTTCCCCCTTGATGACTGCAGAACGGCCCTTTTTTTTTGGCCTGGTTTAAATGAAGAGTGTAGTAACCCATGTGTAGTAATTAAAATTCAGTGAAGATCTTTCTTCACTACACATTCAGCTCATGCAGTTTCAGAATCCATAAGCTATGTGAATAACTTCCCAAGGATGTTTGTCACATGGAGAAAAATCACCAAGGAGAAAACAGTTTTTATTGTAGCTGCTGGTTATTTCTGTTTTGGTGGATTGTTAGCTTTGCTTATGAAAAGGAATGTTACATGTTCACCAGTTCTCACTCAATACATGTGTTCTCCTATCCTTGGCAATGCCTGCTGGCTCTCACAACTATCCCCTATCCCATCTCTGTCCTTAAGATCTATGCATTGCTTTTATTATGTACAGTTTAGGCAGTTTTGAAGTTCATATTAAAAGAAAACATTGTTTTTCTGAGAGCACATGCCTCCTTTGTACTTCCTTAAGACTCTATCTCTGTATGACTTCTTAATTTTCAGAAGAATTTCATTATCATTATCATTATCATTACCCTGCTCCTGCAGGGTCATCTGGGATTCTTGGAATTGACTTGGAACTCACTTGCCAATGGAACTGCTGTTAACTCAAGAGGTATCAAATTGATTTCCTTCAATCTTTGATATTTTCCTGAAGTTCAACAAGCCTACTGCATTGACTCAATGCTGGACCATTTGTTCGGACCTGGTCATCATTGTCCAATGAGCTGTGTGTACTTATTTTTTATAACCTTGTGACAGTCTCAGAAAAATCCATTTTAGTTTTCCCTTTTCCAGTGTATGCTTCCAGTGCATTGCTTCCAAAGTAATAGTAACTTTGTTTCACTGGGACTGATACCAGTATACTGGTAATCATTTTGCAGTTCTCAGAATCATAGATTTCCTTTCCAGCTGTTTGCAATGAATATTTAGTGATATTTGAAGGAATCAGGTTTCAATTACGTAAACTTTAGAAGGTGTTGCCAGGAAATAATTAGAATCTTATCTTGTAGGACTATTGTCAGCATTCGGACCTCAATTTCATAAAATTCCTTGATAAAATCCTGGTCCAGGAAAGACCCTCTCTTGCCATTTATAAATTCATACAATCACCATGTTTTTGTTTGGTTCTGTAAACACTGTGGTGCTTTTCTAGTGATTGATAAAGAGGATCCCCAGGGTGCCTGGGTAGCTCAGTAAGTTAAGCATTTGACTTCGCCTCAGATCATGATCTTGGGGTCCTGGGATCAAACCCCCATGTCAGGCTCCCCACTCAGCAGGGAATCTGCTTCTGCTTCTCCCTCTCTCATTCCCCCAGCTCATGCTCACTCGCTCTCTCTCTTTCTCTCAAATAAATAAAATCTTAAAAAGAAAGAGGACCCCAAACTTTTCACCTTTTAAAGATATACCCTTGGGAGCTATATACTTGGGGGAAAAAACTACTGCAAGCCAACGATAAAGTTGTTGTAGTCAAACATTCAGTGCCCAAGTAAATGTGGATGATGCACACATACCTTCTTAAAATTACCTAAAATAGAGAAGAATTTTGAAAATTATACTGAATTTACTTTTATAAAAATATACTTTTAAATATATTTGATTGCATCTTAATGCTGTACCAAGTACTAAGTTTCATTGCATGTATGAACATACTTAAGCCTCTTGTTCTGGGCTATATTTGTGAGCTCTTATAATTTCTGATCCACAGTAGAAGTACAAGTGAAACAGCTACATAAAAAGTGCAAATAGGAGAACTTCCCAACTTTTTTTTTTTTTTAATTGGCCCCGTGACCAACTGAAGAACTTCCAACATAATGGCTTTAGTGAACCAGAAATTCTCCACTGATTGCCTCTTGGAATATGCAAAATTTAAGATGAAACAAAACATTTTTTAAAAGTTTGTCACATTGTCACCCCTGTGGCTGGTACACACAGCCTTGGGAATATTCTTCCTCTCTGTGTTCCTCAAGGTGGAAGAAGCTCGCATTACATGGAAGTTTTTACATTTTTTGGCTGATGCAGAACAGCTTTGAAATGGGCCATTTTGTAGATCGACAAATCAATAGCATGACAATGAAGCTGTCTGCATTTTTGGGCATGGGTTCCAAGTATGCACAAAGCAAGCTGTAATTTTAAATAAAGACTAACGAGTTATCCAGGTATGTACTCAGAGTTTTAATGGTGTTATTGGGAAAGCTTGCAAACTTTCTAGTTTTGGTAGAATACTGTATGATGCACTTTTAAGAGTTCATTATTCATGTGAAACTGTAGGTTCCAGAAGCTCAGATGCACATGGAAATAACAGCTGCCATTTACTGAGTATCATCATACTAAGTTCTTTAACAACTTTACAGTTTATACTTCCAGTTCTGGAATGATTTCTATGCATTCATATATATAGATGTGTATATTGTTACAAAGACAGGTTTTTTTTTTTTTTTTAAAGATTTTATTTATTTGACAGAGAGAAACCACAAGTAGACGGAGAGGCAGGCAGAGAGAGAGAGAGAGAGGGAAGCAGGCTCCCTGCTGAGCAGAGAGCCCGATGCGGGATTCGATCCCAGGACCCTGAGATCATGACCTGAGCCGAAGGCAGCGGCTTAACCCACTGAGCCACCCAGGCGCCCACAAAGACAGGTTTTAGTTTTAACATAAATTGTACATATGTTTTGCTAAGCAGCCAGATTTCTTTCTCCTTTGTTCCTCTGTTTAATATCATTCCCATGTCAGTATTCACGGGCGTAGGACATTCTTTGAACCTGTGAATAGGATTGTGTAGCACTGGTTCTCAAAGTTATCTGTACATTGGAATCACCTGTGGAGTTTGGAAAAATACTCATGCCTGGGCCCCCAATACCAGAAAATCTGATGTAATTGGTATGGAGTAAATAAAGCCTGGACATCAGAGTATGAGAACCAGTGGTTTTGTTTGTTTGCTAGTTTGTTTTCTTATTGGGTGGGGAGGAGGGGCAGAGGGAGAGAGAGAAATCTGTGGAACTTGATCTCACAACCCTGAGATGATGACCTGAGCTGACATTGAGTTGGATGCTTAACCGAATGAGCCACCCGGGCGTCCTGAGAACCAGTGTTTTTATGCTGCGGGTACACCAACATTTAGTAAAACATTCACCTGTTGAAGGTCACTTAGTGATTCTGTATTACAAATGATGAATGGGTTTTCTATTACAGTGTTGTAGTGAGTAACCTTGTTACTATATCTCTGTGCTCATGTGTGAGTATATCTGTAGGTTAATCCCTGCATGTGGAATCTAGGAATTCTTAGATGTGGATCAGAGGGCCAGTACATTAAAAACAACAATAGATATTGCTATTTTGCATTCCGTTTTGAGGCGATACAATTGACTTTCCCATCCACCCCATTAAAACTCTGAGTACACAATTGCTCTTTCTGGGGCTGAGGTGTGCCACCCCACGCCCCAGCCTCCATTAAGAAAAAGTTTGTTCTGATTTTGGAGGACTGTACATCTAAGTGTTTATGGAGGTTCCAAACATGAAGAGAGATTGGGGAAATCCCACTGTCAAAGCTTTATTTCTCTTGGTGTTTCTAGTGCTGTGGGCTTTGGAAGTGAGTTTTATAGGCTGATGTGACAGAGTAATGCCTTCACTTCCGATCGTTAGAGGGTATATGTGTCTCCCAAAAAGGGCCAGGGCAGGTTGGGTTGAAGAGCAACACCCACTAGAGCCACACAACTTCTCAAACAGGAGTGGGAATGCCTCTTTAATCCCTTTTTCCACACCTGAACTTGCATTCAACTGAGGCTTTTACAAAACATCGTCTTTTCACAAGCCTCTCTTGAAGATTTATGATGTAAAGTTTGTAGGTAGAATTTTTATGGAGGGCAGGGTGGCACTTTCGAAGGGAGTTCCAGTTTTCACAATGGGACTCCATCATCTGTCCTTCTTGTTTCTGGGTGGCTTCTCCTCACCTTGTCATGTGCAGGACTCATTAGTAATAGCCTGAGCGCAGGTGTGGCGCTGGCCTTGCCCAGAGTGAATCCCTCTGAGTAGCAGGCGTTGTGGAGAGACTCGGGCTCTAGTAAACATCTCACCACACTGTAATTTTAAACCCAGGAGTCCCCATGGACCCAGCTTTCTATAAACATTCTTTACATTTGTGATGGCAAATGGTGGCCGTGTCTGCCCATGTGCAGATGACCTTTCCGAGGCAAAAGTGTGAAAGCCGGTGGCTCTGGGTGTTTGCAGTAGGTGGTCTTGCGTGGGGATCAATTCCTAATGACTTTCATGGATAGAAAGATGCCTTCAGGTGTACAGACTAGAATAATAAGTAGGTGAGATTGGTGCCTGAGTAAAATGTGAAGGAGAATTGGGTCAGAATTACCCATGTCGGCGTCCTTGCAGTGACTGAGAGGGGTGTGCTCTGTGGCAGCTCTTGTGTAAATGGTTGGCTTGAAACACCAGATCCGTCGAAGGCTTCAAAATACACGGGAAAGCTATGACTTTTTCAAAGTGCCTTTTCCCACATTGCCCCTAAAACTCTCAGAGAATTTCCCACAATTTGCAGATAAACTGACTAACCTGCAGAGCCCTTGATTTAGTGATGACAACTGTCCTGTAGAGATTAAACCAGCCTCATTCCAGGAATTTGTTCTGCTGATACACACAGGAATGTCAGAGAAAGGAATCTGGTTCACACATTTCCACCGAACAGTAGTTAACAAATGTAAGTCCTCCTTCCAGCTTTTTAATGTAGTTCTCACTTCCCTTTGTAATGTCCACTTAAAATCCATCAAACATTTATAGAGGACTTCAGGATATTGAAGTCTTTCCTACAGTTCCTCCAGGAAAGGAGTGGGTGAGCTGCTGTTTGAACCTGGGTCAGGTCTCCACAGCTGCCTGTGTCATGTTGTGTCTGTTCATTAGTTTTCCCCTAACTGCGAAACACAGACATTTTCCATGAGAAAGTTGGGGGTTTCCTAATAGTTACCAGAGAATGAGGCTAAGTTTAACCAAGAGCTTTTGTTCTCCATGGTGTTTCATTTTTCTCTTCTTGCAATTGTATTAATCTTGGCATAAAAGTAGTCAGAAGAACATGAACAGAGGAAGGTAATTAGTGAGTTTTAAATTTTCTTTCAGTAAACATGAACATATAAAACCCTCCAGGCAAGCTTTTATTTCTTCATTTTCTGTCCAGAAAGCTGTAGATTCCCTAGGATGCCAGTGAACATTATTCTCCATAATGGCCTGTGTGTACAAGAAAAATTACACCCACTTGGCAGTCTGATGCCTTGATGATAAAATGTAGTTATGATATTTGAGAGGGAACATGATCAAATAGCCTCTAGTTTGGGGGATGTGCAGGTCAGTAGCACAGCTCACTTTCCCAAGGGACCATGTGTTATGGCCTCACTGGGGAGAGGGACTTACATTACTGTGAAGGTGGCGTTTGCGAGTGCCTGGCCCAGGGTACCTCCACTTTCTCTTCTCTAAGCCATATTCAACTTTACTTGAAGATCTGGAACACGTAGTTGTTCAAACTAAGTGTATATTCAACCTCTTCTTTTTCAGGATTTGCCAGAATTATTGCAATTGTGAGAAGGTTCCCAAAAAATGAGTAATAATCTACTTGTTTTTAGGCAGTGTCTTTTAATATCCCTTACACTTTCTGTTGTGGATAACACCAAAGTGTTGGCTGATTGTTTGGGAAGGTCTGAAACCTCACATACCTGAAGGGTGGTCATGGCAGTGGGGAGGCGTTTGAAGGGGCACCACATCTGCTGGTTACGGTGAAGACTCTGACTTTGGGGTCACTTCGTTGGGGAGAGCGGAGGACCGGAGCAGGTAGCCTACAGGCAGTTGTTGGTGTCTTGCGACGTACAGGTATTCTCTGGCACCTGTGATGTCTCCCTGCCCCAGCTTTCTGAAAGAGCTGCTGGGTGATTCAGGAAAGTTACTTGTTTTACATGTTAAGGATCAAAACTTGGCCTCTTGGAAGAGTGAGAGCTTTGATGTAACAAAAGTGGCCATTGAGTTGTAGCTTCATATGTTTGTGTAACCCCTCCTTTAAATTTGTCTTTGTACAATCTAAGTGGATCCCTTAGCTGTACTGAAGAGAGAAACCAAAAGGGGGGAAATGATTTGCATTTCTTTCAGCTTCAACTTAAATTTGTTTATTGGCTTAACTCACAGACTAGCAACAGGTCAGCAGGCCCAAGGGCACAGGCTGTCTGGCAGGGCTGTGCTTTCTTTGGTGGGGAGCTCCAGTGACACTTCTGGTTTGGCCCTTCTCCCAGATGATCGAGACGAGATGTCCTGGCTTTCAGACTGGTTTCTGTCACGTGAACAACACACACTTCCTAACTTGAGAACCGGGTTGTATTGGCTTTAGGGATTTATGGCCTAAACTCATGGTTAAAGTATTGAGTCATGACAGAAAAGTCATTGCCAGCTTTTTAGGGTGAAACCTGGAGGTCCCCTCCTTTGCTCTTTACATGGAGAGCGGGGTGTTTTCTGGCAGGAGTCTGACTTGGGCTTGGAAGAAAGGCTTAATTATGTGCTGGTTGAGGCTCGGTCTGGCTTGAGGGTGTGCATGGACTTCACTTGGGTTCCTTCCTCCCTTATCTAAGGAGGAAGTAGGGAAGGAATGGGACAAATTTTGGCTTCCACTTTGCCGCCCCCCCCCCCCCCCCCCCCCGCCTACACTAATGCAGAGTGGACACAGAGGAGGGACTGTGCTTTCTTTGCCTTCACTGTCCTGCTTTAGGTGGTGGGGCAGGGAGTATCTTTAGGATGCTGGTAGCTTTTTTGAATGTTTGGGTTTGGGTTTTCCTGTCAATGGTGGGGTGCCGGTATTGCTTTTCTCTTTCCTCAGGAGAGTCAGTGTGGGCTGAGGGGACTGACTACAGGGTGAATTTTCAAGAGCCACTTCCAGAAGTGCCCTGTTAGAGCATCCTTTTGGGACCTAGTATGTGGAAAGGGCCAGCCCTCTGCTGGACATACTTACTGAGAAACGCCCTTTCCGTTTCCTGGTGGAGAGGATGTTGAAAGTGCAGGGAAAACACATCCCCTTTCAAACGTTCCTCTTACCACCTTTAGACTGTATCCCATGATTTTTTAAAGCTCTAAATAGTATTTGGCATCTGGTGTGCTTGGGAAATGAAACCAGACATGAGGAATGTGAGAGGGGAGAGAGATGGCCAAGGAAAGAAGCAAAGCAGTTTTTTCTTTTCACATTCTTCTTGATAAGAGAATTTGGGTTAATGTTATCATGTTGTTGAAAACAAAAGTGCGTGTCAGGGCCCTTTGGAAAATTGTGAAATGTGGGGGAAACTGCAGCTCTGAAAACAATAGGTATGGTAATTAGAACGGAGGGTTCCCCAACCATTCTCTTTGAAGTTGCTCTTAGGGCATACGGTTTTGTTTTGTTTTGATTTGTTTTGTTTTGTTTAGCCTGTCCATCTTTTTATGTCTGTGACATTGTTTCAGAAATTCCGGAGACCACTTAGAATACAGAAACAATCACATTGTTGAAATTATAATTGGAGAATTAAATGTGAACTACTATCTTTTTTTTATAACTTTTTAAAAAAGATTTTATTTATGTATTTGACAGAGATCACAAGTAGGCAGAGAGGGAGAAGGAAGCAGGCTCTGCTGAGCAGAGAGCCCGATGCAGGGCTCGATTCCAGGACCCTGAGATCATGACCTGAGCCAAAGGCAGAGGCTTTAACCCACTGAGCCACTCAGGCGCCCCGTGAACTACTATCTTGATTTAAAACAAACAGGTGGGTCATGGTATACGTGGTCCCCACCGCACTTGATGAGTACAGTCAGAAACTCTTGACTGTCTAACCAAGTTGGTGGCTGGCAGGAACTCACAGACTCTTCTTGTTTGCCTTCCACCAGGATCTAAGTTGTTTCCCTGGAACCACTTTGGTCAGAGGAGAACAGTGATAGCTGAGCATATCCCTCAGGCTGGACCTCCATCTTATCAGTGTGAGGCAAAAGTCCCTGATGAAGCAACCAGAAAGGTGTCTGCGTCTTTTTTTTTTTTTTTTTTTTGGTCAACATGACTTCCAAGTTTACCCCATACATTAGGTACCAATACTGTGTTGCTTTGTGGAAGACAAATCTTACATATCCCATATGTGTTGTGACTTGGTCTTATTAGAGAAGAGTGTTAAGGAGGGTTTTCTTGGAGACTCTGAGTTCTCCAATGTTTTATATCATCATGATCATCATCATCTATATTCCCGAAACTTTGGCCCTCAGCTTTTGACTGTTACCACATTGAGAGTCTTGTTTGTTTTGTTAAAGAGCAGTACAAATGACTCTTAACTTCTAGCGAGGCCACAGATGGATTAAATTTCTTATTCTTTGCTAAGCAAAATGCACCTGCTCCAGAATCTTAAGTAGCTTTTTAATTGCTTCCGTGTGCATGGCATAGCCATAGCCATCTGTAATGCTATAGATGGATTGCATTTTGGATGTCCCAGAAGTGACTTCTTCCCCTCTGCAATGGTGCCAGAAGCTGAGATTAGAAGATGTGTTCTGGTTGAGGGCCCAGCTGTCACAGTGGAATTAGTCCTTTCCCTCGGGCTGATCTGATTAAAAATGGACCAAGATGTGGACGCCTAGGCCCCAGGTTTCAGAAACTGCATTCCATCTTTACTGGACAGAGTTAGCAACTTAGCTGCTCCCTGAATGTCCTCACTAGGCCGGCATCTCCCTGAATCTGTGAATTTTCTTCATCTGTGTCTCTAGCACCTCATGCTCTGTGTGGCTGATTGAGGTTCAGCTGTGATAGCTGAGGAAATGAATACTTTCTTAGGCAAAGTGTTTCTTGAATGTAAGGAATGGGGAAAAGATTCTATCAGCAGGTCTGTTTCCCATGGAGCTTACTTGGGAGGGTGGGTGGAAAAACCAGGCGCCAGCTAGCTCAGCGAGAAAGAAGCTGCTCACTCGAGGGAGGCCGTAGACACCCGGAGATGCAGTCTGTTTGAAAGGCTACTTTCAGCATCAGAAACCTTGACAAGTGGCTAAGGAGCACTTGGTGATGTGATTGACTTTTTGTGTCTTGGCATTTGTGAAAAACAGATCTGCAGGCAACTGTGGGAAGAACACCCAGTCACACAGCCCTGAAGTTCAGAGACAGACCATCTGTTCACTTAGGTATTTATGCCTTTGCATTCAACAAACATTTATAGAGAATATACCATGTGCTGGGGACTGAATGAAACTTTGTCCCTGTCTTCAGGATCTCATAGTTGAGTGGAGAAAACAGACGTGAATTAAAAAAAAAAAAAGAAGAAAGAAAGGAAGAAATCCAGACAACCAAAAAACACTCAACTATGTATATGGTGCTTGGGCTGTGAAAAGATATGTGTGACTATTTCTGGGAAACCTAAGGGCCATTAAAATAGTAGTAGTTGAGTGGGTCTTGAGTGGTGAATGGAAGATGGTTAGGTACAGAAGGAAAAGAGCACCCAGGCTGAGAAAACTGTGGATGTGTGGGCTCAGAAGTGCGACTCCTCTCAAGGTCTGATCACTATACGCACATAGGTGTGTGGGGCATGTGGGTGGGCAATGTTCATGGTATTGGGAGACAAGGGTAGAAAATCAAGTAGGCAAGGGCTAGGCCACGGAAGGTTGGATGGTCCAGGCCGGAAGCTGGATTGTGTCCAGGAGACACTGCAGAACTGAGTGACACAATCAGATTTATGATGTGCTGAGAATAAATCCCAGACTCCTCACTCTGCTGGGCAAGGCCCTGGGGTCCGGGCCCCTTTCCTCTCCAGCTTCTTCTCTCTCAACACTGCCATTACTAACAATGCCCCAGCCACACTGCTCTTCCTTCCCTGACTCAGAGGTGCCACATTCCCCACCTGCTCTTGGCTTCTGCACACACTCCAGCGTGGAATCCTCTTCCCCCAGCTCTTTGCAGGGCTAGTTCCATTTATCCATTAGGTCTCAGCTTAAATACCCTGTCTTTGGAGAGGCTGTCCGTGATTACAGTATTGAAAGTCGCCGTCTCCGCCACCACCACCAGCATCCCACCATTTTCTTTCACTTGCTTCTTGCATCCCCTTTAACTGTAACTAACTAAAATTAATAGTTATAGTTTTGTTTCCTTGTTTTGTGTGGTTTTTTTCATGCCTTTTCCCAAATAATTTTTCTAAAACTCTCTGAAGGGCACATCATCTCATTTTCATCCCTCTTTCCTTAGCAGTTAGCACAGTGTTTGGCACATAATCAGTAGTGAACAAGCTTTTTTTTTTTTTTTTTTTAACAGTTTATTTTTTTTTTAGTAATCGCTATCACCCATTGTAGGACCTAATTTATGACCCTTAGATCAAGAGTCTCATGCTCTTTGACTGAGCCAACCAGGTACCCCAGGACTCAACACACTTTTGACTTAGTAAATTAAATGATTAATATGATGAACTAGGGCATCTATTGGTGACTTTCAGCCCATGGACCTCAATGGGCACACCACCTATTTTTGTATGTATGTTCCATGAGCTAAGAATGGTTTTCACATTTTTAAATAATAAAACAAATTTTTAAAAATATTTTATGATGTGAGAAAGTCATATGAAATTCAGATTTCAGTATCCACAGTAAAAGTCTTATTGGCACGTGGACATGCCCATTTTTTACAGATGCCTGTTGCTGCTTTCGTAATAAAATGGCAGGTTGTGATAATAACTAGAAATAACTAGTTGTGATAGAAGCTTAAAGGCCCACAAAGCCTAAAATATTTACTATTTGGCCCTTTACAGAAAAGGTTTGTCAACCCCTATACTGGGGAACCATGGGCCAAGGAGGAGAATTGAAAACTGTAGTCATTTTGATGAGAGATAAGGGGAGGCTGAATAAAGGTCATGGCCTTGAGGTTGGAGAGGGTGGGGATTGGATTCCAGTTGGATTAAGCATGCAGGTTCCCTGACTTCTGTCAGGTTTCCCTGCTCCACACCTAACCACTTAGTCTTCTCCAGTCAACATCTCCTTCTGTTTCCCAGCAAAGTAAGTTGCTAATTTCTCTCTTTCTAACTGTCCCACAACCTCTCAAGTCCCTCCTTAGGTCCAATATGTGAAAAGAGGATGATGGAATGAAGTGGTGGGTATGAGTGTGTTTAGTAAAAATCACAAACACACACAGGCAGCTGTTGGGATTACTTGCTCATTAGTGACATGTTAGAGAGTTAAGGAGGGCTGGCCAGAGTGTCTACTGCCAATGACGGGTAATGGAATGATTATTTTGCGTCCATTTTGGTCTATATCTGGGAGACTATGCTCTGAACAGTAGAATTCCAAATATGTATTAAAAATGGCAGCCTGTTGGAAATCTCAAAGCTTTGCCATCATTTACAGTTTAAAGATGGGTTTAATGGAGAACCTTATATATTTGGGGTTACACAGAAGAGCCAGCATAGAAACTTGGCCTTTGGGCTTTACTGAGGCTTTTAAACACAAATCACCTGTCAAAGGCAATATTTTGGTCCTCATTAAAAATGATTTCAATTACATTCTTAAGTGAAATAGGTTCTATATCTTATTACCCATCTTAGAAACTAGCCAAGACCCTCATATTTTTTTGTTTATAGAACTGCTGGCTTTAAAAAAAAAAAAAAGATTTAAGAAATGCTTTGGACTGATTTTTAGATCTCAGTATTTCCTGTGCTCCCCACCTCAGTATAGCCAGAATATAATAAAACTTGGGTTTGAGGGAAATAACCTATAAAGTACAAAAGTAAAGTTGCTCTCTATTTGTTTCCCAAACACTTTGGTCATACTTCTCCTGTGCAAGGCACTGATACAGGACGTGAGCACTTTTCCTTATGGAGTTGACTCTTCAATAGGGGAAGCAAGACCCAGACCACAAATTACTGTAACTGTTGGCTCTGCCTCATAGGGGTCACAAAACGCTAAGAGGGTCCAAACCACATTCAGCAGGGTGGGTTAGCAAGACTGCCTGGAAAGCTGGAAAGCTGAGCGGGGACCATATGACCCTTCATGTGTTAGCTCTTGCCTACTTTGGTTTTTTTTTTTTTTTCCCTTCATCTTCCAGTAGTCTGAACATTGTCTCCTTGCCCCCATATGGAGGCACTTAATCTTGCAGACCTTAACAGTAGTCCCTGAACAGTCTCTCCTCAGTTTGTTGATTGACAGGGTGTGCAGGACTCTGGCCTGGCTTCCAAGGGGGATATGGCTCCTGCCCTGAGGACATACATTGGAGACCAAGGTTAACAGTTATATTTTAATGAGCTAAGTCTTAACTCCCATCTCCTGGTATATATCAGTTCTATTGCTGCGTACCCCATGCTGGTTAACAAAGAATACAAGAATTGCACACATAGAGAAATTCTTAAAGCAATTTGACATTGCTGAGATATTTGTACTATAGTGTACAAAAATATGTTTCTAACAGATTGGAGGGAAAGCAAGTAGTCCTTTGCCTCAGATAGTTTGAGAAGCTGGTGTATAGATCACCATAACTTGGATATTTTTGAAAAGAACATTTTTGCATACACATTCTCCTCCTTCCATCTGTCATATGAACAATCTAGAGTGTTTTTTTTTAAATCTCCATTTTACTGTGAAAGTAGTATGTCTTCATTGTGACAACAACTTGAAAAGTATAGAAAAGTTTTTTGTTTTTTATAAAAGTAAGTCATGCATTTGACACAGGCTAACTGTTGGCTCATATTTTGGTGCATTTCTCTTGTTTTTTTTTTCCTGCTCATACATGTACACTTTTTCTTACATAAATGGGACTTTGTATACCTATTCCTTAGTTTACATATCCTAAAAATTAATTTGCATGTCATTTAACATTCTTTTACAGAGAACTGCTTGGTGGTCTGGCATCTAGTTGTACTATGATTACCCTTTTTGTATGGTCCTCTATTATCAGCACCTATTTTATCCCCTCATTTATTTGTCATAATAGCTAACATTTTAAAAATTTTTGTGACATCTTTGATAGTATCTCTGAATATTTCGGTGGGATATGTTTCTAGAAGGTCAACAGTATGACTATTTCAAGGCTTTGATACATTGCCCATCAGAAATGTTGAACCACATTTCCATTATCACCAGTGATGGATGGGCTCACAGTACCAAGGACTGTCAGGATTGGTACTGCCAGGGTGGGAGCTTGTTGACAAAGATAAAGGCAGAAGCAATGAGCAGAATACTGGGGAGGATGTCTATGGGGCATGGAAAATGGTCTGTTGGCTAAAGTGGAGGATACTTTCCAGGAAATAGAGAAGACAGAGAAATTGAATTGGATCCGATTTGGTGGAGCACTGAATGCTAATTAGATTGGTATTGGGGAGACTTTGGTGGGTTTGGGTCAGGAAAATGAAAGCCCCAGGGCTTTACAATGGGAAGATGGGCTTCTACAGCACAACCTGTGCCTCAGCACCACTCATTCCCAGTACACGCTGTGCCCCTTCCCACCTCGTGTCTTTGCTCGCACTGTTCCCTCTGCCAAAATGCTCTGCTTTCCATTATCTATCAAAGCTCCACTCGTCCATCGGGGACCTTTCTCAGATTGTTCCCTGTGGACTTTCTGCTTGATTTTATAGCACTTACTGGTATGATATGCGATAGGACTTTTGTTACAACTACTTGGTGCACTACTCTCTTCCACCAGATTATAAGCTCCTAGTGAGCTTACAATTTCATTTCACTTATGTATCTTTAGGTGCTTATAGTGCCTGTTATAGAATAGGTAGTACACACATTTGCCAAAGGAATCCCAGGTACTGCATATTGCCTCCCATGACCTCGCACAAGTACACTGTAGGCCAGGAGATGTGTGCTTCAACAGATTGGGATATTGGATATCTCAGCTAAGTCTTTATTTCAGAGCCATTTGGATCATCACATAGGGCTACACAAGGGACACGCTGCTCTGAACATTTCCCTCTCTTCCTATCCCAAGACTTCTAAATGCCACCCTCCGGAGACCACTGTCCTTTAAGTAAGCAGAGATCTTGACTCTAGAAGTGTTTGTAAATCATAGTTATTTATGAAAAATTTTACTGGAGTTTGTATCATTGTATGAGATTATTTTTAAAAAGCCATATGGCATCATGTTATACACATCATTCTTTGATTTGCTTTTTTCACTTAACAGTATAACTTGGGAATTTTCCCCAGGCAATATATATATAATCATAATCTTAAACTATATAATCATTAAAAATGTAATTTTGTAGTAGAAATTCAAATTCAAAAGGGTACAAAATGAAAAAGAACAGTTCTCTAATCCCCTATTTTTATTTTAGAGGTTGCAGCTACTATTAGTCCTTTCTTATATATATTCATAAGTATGTATATGAATTCTTTAAAATGTAATCTTGTAGTATATATATCATATGGCATCTTGAACATGTTTCCATATCCACATATACATATGCCTTGTTTTTAAATGAGGGCACAGTATTCTATTATGTGAATATACTATAACCATCTCCTTTTTGGTGAACTCATTTGATCTTTTCTGTTTGAATATCTATGACTCTTCTAGCTCATGTGAAGTTACTCTTCCTTTGTTATGAATTTAAATTATTCAACAAGATAAACAGTAACTGAGTGCCTTCTTCTTCCCTGGCACTGTGCAGGACACGAGTGCCGACCAGTTGCTTGATGTGCAGTTCCTTCCCTTGACTTGGAGCTCATCGTGGTCTAACAGGAACGTATTCTCTTAAGGAACTTAGAATGTGATATGAGCTGGAATGAGTAGGTAGGCCTTAGCATACATATCACTGATTCTACTTTGGGAAGGTAGAAAAGAAGAAACTGATACCAAGCTTTAAAGGGTAAGAGATCCTTGAGGGGTGTGAGGAAGAGAGGGTCATTCTTGCAGGGGAGTTCAAGAACAAGATGGGTTGGCAAGAAAGAGCATGTGTTAGGCAAAGAATGGCCAGTAGCCCAATGCGATTGGGGCATGTGCTGCGGCACGCACAGTAGGGTTGTACTGTTTACTCAGCAGTTGGTCGTAGGAAACATTCAACAAGTGAATAGAAGACTGTGCTCTTTGCCCAGCTAGGCTCCAAATCCTCCTGGGGTTGTCCTCTCTGTGCCGTATAGGGGCATATCAACTGTCTCCATGCAGAGGTCTCTTTCTTGAATTGGTCTGACTTAAAACAAAAAACAACGTTTTACCCATTTTTTCACCCTTAACCATGTCCTGTCTTCTCTTTTGCAGAGTTTAGTCCCTTCAAGAAGTAGAACAGAATTCAGTCATGGCCCCAAGGAAGAGAGGTGGACGGGGGATCTCGTTCATCTTTTGCTGTTTCCGAAATAATGATCACCCAGAAATCACCTATCGGCTGCGAAACGATAGCAACTTTGCGCTTCAGACCATGGAGCCAGCGTTGCCCATGCCCCCTGTGGAGGAGCTGGATGTCATGTTTAGTGAACTTGTGGTGAGTCCCCAACTTCCTTCCTGGAGGTGGTTGGGAGCCAGGAGGGAGAGGAGAGAGATGTGCATGGTTGGTTTGGTTAACCGTGGGCTTGCCCTTCTTCACTGAAATGACCCCTTTATATTGGCACCTCAGCTGTGAGCACAGGGCCTCTAGCATTGCTACATCGAAGGGCTTTGCTTTAAGTTGAGGGATTTCGACCTTAGGTCTTCAAAATATGTGGCAGAACTGCATCCCAAGTTGCTCTTTCTATTCTTCCCCATTCCAGTCTGAGTCTATATTGTGTGGATAAAGAATTCCCTTGTCTGCTTCACAGCTTCCACAATTCCCTCCTGCTTTCTCCACCCCTACCCTCAGTGTATAGTATTAATGTCTTTTTAAAAATTAGTCATACTCCTCCTCCTGTCCTGGATCCTTTGATGAAAGACATTATTACTTAAGTACAGTGTAATTATTTAGCCTAATGATAGGATTGCAGTAATAACTGTTGTGGGAAACTTTTTATAGATCCTATCATATTTTAGAATCCACTATACTGAAGTGAGAGATGTGTCTAGTATAGGACCCATTCACCAAAAGATGTAAGTGCTCTCTTGAGCTTGGCTTTTCAGGCACTTCTGAAGTAGTGTTTCTTTCCATTCTATGTTTTAGGGGATATTGTGGCATAGTTTAAAGGGTAGTGGCATGGGGGATTAGGAAGATGTTGGTTCAAATTACTGTTCTGACTTTACTATCTGTATAAGTATGGAAAAAGCATATAAGCCTGTTTTCTGGAACGGGAGAAAAGAAATAATGCCTCCTCCCAGTTTGATGTAGTATCTAAGAAGAATTTACATAGTGGGAGTGGCCCAGTGCCTGGTCCTCATAAGTGCTCAATAAATGTTACATGAGTACTCTATCCTCCCTTTATCACCACTGGCAATTTGTAGTGGAGTCAGTTCTCCTCAGACCATTGATATCATTCAACAGATATTAGAGAGTGCTACCATTCGGCATGACTCTTAGGTCAAGAAAGTAACGTAGGCTTTCTTGCTGTCTTCCAAGGGTAATATCTGAACTGATCAGGTCAAGTCCAGCTCCTCTAGACCAGAATTTACCTATAAGTTTATCGTATGAGACAGGCCAATATGAGAGGGTACTGTGAAGCTGATGTTTGAGTTCTTGTCTCCTGAGTGGATTAACGGGCCTATTACCAACCAGAATTGGTTGGGAGAGAGAAGAGTTGCCTCTTAATAGCATGTTTGTATATTATGTTGTTGATGAATATTTTCAGTGTTTAAGGAATCTCTCTCCTTTCCTGCCTCTCATGCAGAGACTCTGTTCTGGGTGTTACTCGGGAGGTTCAAAATGGAAAACTAGAACCTATTCCTAAACAGCTGATAGTTCAGTAGCCAAAGGGGACTGATGCAGGCATAAAGGAAGAAGCACAACCCACCTCTGCGTAGATTGTGTATAGATGTGTTGTGAGGACACGGTGATGAGGAGGGTAGTCACAGAAGGCTTTCTGGAGGAGGTGAGCTGTGAGGAGCAGTTGAAGGTGAGAAGTGGAGAGGGTCAGTGTTAACGGTTGTCTCAGTCATCTTAAGCTAGTTCATCCTGTGATAGCAAACCCTAAGCTGTTATAAACGGCAGTGGTTTATCATTTGCTAATGCTGTGTGTCTTTTGTGGGTCAGCTGTGATTCTGTTCCTCACCATCTTCCAGCCAAGACCCAAGCCTGGTGGAAGACGAAGGAGAGACATGGTAAACTACTAGCAGGCTCTAAGGTCAGGCTTAGAAATGGTACGTGTCTCTGCCTAAGTTTATTGCCTTGCCACTTTTCTTTGGCCAGTGAAAATCACATGACCACTCCTGAGGCCACTGGGCGGAGGGCATGGTGGGCGGGGGGGGGGGGGCGTTGAGGACACATAATCCTCTTCCAGAGAGAGGCAATGAGTCATCTACCATGGGGGCTGCAAAAAGGGGCAGTTAACAATGTATTCACATACTTGGTTTTATTTTCCACTTAAAGTATTTTAAAACCAAAAGTCAGCCTAAGGAGATAGATGTCACTGATAGATGAAGGCCTTCTTGGTGGTAGTGGAGCTGGAGGGCAAAGCTAGTACCCTTGAAGCACTCACATCCACCGTCTTTTCAGTTGTAGTCTATCAGACTCTCCAAATGAGCCCGAAGCCAGAGCCCGCGTGGTGGCAGCTCCACGTACATCTTGAAGACAGCTCATTGTTCTGTATTCATAAGGGAGAAAATTCCACTCTCTGCCTTATTGATGTCTTTATTCTGTGTGAAAATTGCCTGCAGCTGTTAGTTGTTAAAAAGCCAATGCCAAACCAGAACTTTAAGCTGAAACCATTGGAAAACAAATTATGTTGAGGTTTGTATCTGTCCTGGTGAGTGACGATGGATTTCTATCTATTCCTGACTTCAGGGACTTAGACCACAAATCCATCCAACGGCCAGGGGTGTCCTGGGGCAAGAGAGGTGGGTTCAAAGCCACTGGAAACTTCTGCCCTGGTTTCTCTTGAGTGTTCACAGAAGCACTTCTGCCTCTGCCCATGCCAGGAAAGGAGGGCCACATGGGGAAGGGGGGAGTGCCTGGCATGTGGGGTCAGACCACTCTGCAACCTGTGGTTACTTCCTATAAGATGGTTTCTGTTGGAATTTAAGTTTATTGCCTTGCCTAGGAAATGAGGATAGTACTGTATCTCAGAGAGGTTTGGTGTAAAGAAGGTAACTTCTTTAAAAAGGCTGCCTCCTATTAGGTGCTTTACACTCCACATTCTAGTGCAGTGAGAGGGATGGGAAGTCATTCAGGTATTTCCTGGGCACAACACCCTAAGCAGACATGCCAGGTTTTTCCTCTTTTTGAAAGCTAATCTGCCTGCTGTGAGTGAGTCAGTGTGGGTCCTAACTTGCAGAGGAAGCTTCTCGTCACAGCTGGTTGTTACAAGCTGGTTTCCTTTGCCTCTTCTGATGACGTAGTCTATTAATGTTTTTAAACGTGGTGCTGAACAGGTAGGTTGCAGAATTGCTTACTGCAGCCTTATCATCTCATAAGTAAAGCAGAGCTGAATGGGAGTTCAGCCATGGGAATCTGTAAAGAAGGTGGGGTGTGAGGAGCACCGGCCGCAGGCCGTGGAGTCAGACTTGCTCCAATTTTAGGATGTAGTGGTTCCTGGAGGCCCCAGTCCAAAAGCCTGCGTATCTTTTTTTTTTTTTTTTTTTTTTTTAATAACAGCTTTATTGAGATCTAGTTTACAGACTATATAATTCACCTATTGACATTGTAGAACTCAGTGGCTGTTAGTATATTCACAGAGCTGTGTGACAATTACCACAAAACATTTTAGAATGTTTTCATGACATCAAAAATCAGCTCCCTTCCCTATTAACTGTCAACTTCTCATTTCTCCCCAGTGCAGCCAGGCTATGTCTAATGCACTTCCATTTCTGTGAATTTGACTCTTCTGGGCATTTCATAGAAATGGAATCATATGATATGTGGTCCTTCAGGGCTGGCTTCTTTCGCGTAGCATGATCTTTTCGGTTTATCCATGTTGTAGTGTGTATCAGTACTTCATGGCCTTTTGTGGCTGGATAATACTCCACTGTGTGGATGTACCACATTTTGTTTATCCATTCATTGTTGATAGATGTTTGGGTTGTTGCCAGTCTTTAGCTATTACAAATATTGCTGCTCTAAACTTCATTCATATACAAGTTTTTGCATGGAAATAGATTTTCAGTTCTCATGGGTGTAGACCTAAGTGTGGAATTTCTGGGCCATATGGTAACATAATGTTTAACTTTTGAGGAATTGTCAGGCTGTTTTTGAAACTGGTTACACCATTTCACAATCCCACCTGCAGTGTGTGAGGGTTCCAGTTTGACCCCATCTGTGCCAACACTTGTTATTACTTCCTACACATTGACCTTCTGATTTTAAAGCTATTTTATAGCTTTAGAACTGAGGGCATGTAACTTGGACATTTTTAAAACTAATTAATTAATTATTTTTGTGAGTAGAAATACTCACAAAATTATTTTTGTGAGTAGAAATAGCCTCTGTGTAACAATTTTTAACTGATTTGGTATATTTTTAAAAATACTCAGTTGAGAGCTTATGTAATCTCTGTTAGCTATGTATTTTATGCCTTTCAAGCATCAATCCTTTTTTTCCTGATTACCTCCCCCACCTTCTCACCCCACTTTTTCTGCTTTGTCCATTGCTTTAGCCACAAACTGTGAGCATATCCAACCTAAGACTCAATACTGTTCCCATAAGATAAGATTTAGTTATGGTCTTTCCACCATCTCTTAAAGGTCTTAGATTTTTTTCGCCAACCTATTTGAAGACTCCTAGGCATTAAAACTCTGTAAGTGGTTCTTATTCAAGTAACTTTTTCATCTCAATGTTAGAAGATTTCCTTTGGGATGAACAGAAAAATGTGTCATTAATTGACTGGTCAGTTCTTTTGGGGTGTATGCATGTGATAACTGGTGAACAAAGCAGTCATGGTTCTTCACGAATTTGTGGGACCGAAGGTTTAGTGGGGGAAACTAAACACGTAATCTTACCTTGTGTGTCTGAGGATCATGAGGGGCTTCTCCCCAGTGTATACTTTTGGGGAAGCATGTTCAGTTCCCTTTTTTTCACAAGGAGGGAGTCCTATTCACAGGTTCCCTGTGTATAATCCTAGCTCTCTTGTCCAGGAATTCCTAGCTTCTCTTCCAGCTCCTCTTGGGGATATGCATAGTTGAGTCCCTCTCTCTTCCTCAATTTCTCTACGAATCAACTTGCTTTCCGGAAACACATTTTGTGCCCCTTGGTGCTATGAATTTCCTAGGAGTGAGCCCCCTTGGGAGTTCTGTAGTTGTACTGCTGGTAGGTCAGTGTCTAATTCTGCACTGAAATCTCAGCAAGGCCACTTGTCTGCAGGTGAAAGTTGGGTTCTCCAACCCCACTTGCATGCATGAAAAAGAAGGTATTTGATTTCCTTTCTAGCTTGGCTCCTTAGCTTAACTGTCAGTGAATTTCAAACTTGCTATTTGCTGACACCTACCCCCAAACCCCACAGATTCCTAACCTAGTGGGGAAGGGTCTTGGAAGGCTTTGGGGCAAGTTTCATTTGATGTTAAGACACAAAAATCAAGTAGGAATATCCAGACAAAGTGGAGAGAGGAGTGTTACAGACTGTGAGAACAGCATATATAGGGGGCTGGGAGGTGAGAAAAATCATAGAAGGCTCAAGGAACAGAAAGCTGAGTATAGATGGAACATGAAATCAGAGGCTTCTGAGAAGAGGTTCTGGAAAGGAGATGGGAATGATTGTATTATTGATTTAGTTATATATCTTAGATTCTTATTTGAATGAGAGGAAGAGATCTCTGCTTTCTTATAGTTTTCTCAGCAAACCAAACATATTAAAGTACAGCAAAATATTTTGCTGTCTGATTACATATACAAAAATAACCATTGCTCTTGGCAGTCTCGGTGAAGTGTTAATAAGTATAGCAAAAGGTGTCATGTCTTGTTGAATAGATTCTGTTTTCACTTGAGTCCAGTTGTTGAGATGAGATGCTTTCTTGCTGCAACGTATACCTTCTCAGGGTACTTTAGTTTTGAAATGAAAAGGGAAGAGAGAATTAGGAGGAGGCCCCTTCTGCTCTTCCACCCAGTGCATAGACTCCACAAACCAGGAACTGGTGGGCTAAGGGTTTCCTACAGACCATTCCACAACAACAATGATATTGGAAATGATGTCTCCTAATGGGTTCCCTCAGCTCTCTTGCCTTATAGAACATGCAGATGTCCAACTGCTTTGCCTGGCACAGATTTTAGGTGAGAAACCAGGTTTCGGGCAAACCTGGTTATGGTTTTGAAGTGTTTTGCACCAAATCTCCAGTCTTCTAGTACACACATTGTTTTCTGTATTTGGATTTATTAGAGGAAAGCTTTCATTTCTAATACAGTAAGTACATCACTATGAATTTATGACTAGTTGGAAATATGCATCATGGATCCAACTTTTCCTAAATCTGAAATGTGACCAGTTACATTTTACACTTTTCTGGTTAATCTGTCTTCTTTTGAATCCACTCCTTTGTCTTCATTTGTTTGGCCAGTCGATCTAATGTTTTGGGATAATAGACTATAGAGTGCTGTGCCTTCTAAGAAATGTAAACTATGTTAAAGAAACTTATTTAAAAATTTGTTATTGATCACAAAACTACCATTTATACTATTGAGCATTGCCGATGAAAATCAAATCTCAGTGAGGAATGTGGCAATGATGGATACCATAGGTTGATGGGGAGATTTGTATCCTCATAAACACAATTATTCACTATAGGTCAGTTTTATTATTACTGATTCCTGGGGACATTAGTAGCCAGCATAGAATTTGAGAAATGAAGATAGCAGGAATGAGAGAATTTAGTTGACATATCAGAGTCAGATGAATTCACAGTCAAGGTAAGCTGTGCCAGCTGAATTCACTTGGGAATCTACTTCAGTAATCTTTTCATTTTTCAATATATTCTGAAGTCAACTTTGGTATGAAAGGAGCTACAGGAATCCAAATTTGTCTTACAGATTTACCAGTGTACAAATTTTGTTCTTTTCCTAACTACGTGAAATTTTACTCCTCTTCTCAGGCTGCCAACATAATTTCTTTTATTACTAGGACTATCTTAAGCTCTTTTTAATAAAAATTCTTCCATTATCACTAGAATTGATGACAAGTTTCAACACTTTTTATCTCTTTGTTTTTAGAACTTGCCTTTCACACTAAGACCATGACTAAGAATAAAAAGTTTCTCATAGAAGCTGTTCAGTTCCCTGTCTCCAAAAAAGATGTAAAAATTGGGTAGCAAGAACATTTAATTTTAACCTGATTGAAGGGGGGAAAAAAAAACTGGTTATAAGGAATCCTAGTTTTAATCTATTGTTTCTTAGAGTCTAAAGGATTGCTTGGTAATTAAGCAGAGAAAATCAGACCGTATAAAGACTTCAAAGAAATGTTAGAATAGTCTCAAAGTGTTCAGTTGTCTGGAAGCCAAAAAGCAGAATGAAAAACTGATATTAAAATTGTTCTATTTCCATGAGGTAAAAATTCTTTTTATTTGACAAACCTGTAATGGTCAACGAGAAAATTCTGTTTAGCTAAAGGACATGGTTAGTTGACAATGAAGAAGAAAATATATTGAGTAGATCTTCCCCTAACTCTGTGGCATTTTTGGATACTTTGACTTGATGAGTTTATAGAAAAATGCTTAGAACGGTATGAAAATATGCAGTACATCACAGAGGTAAGTGGGAAAGCAGATATGGTCTTAAATGTGTTCAGTGCTGAAATTCCTATGTAGAGGATGTGAACGGCTGCCAATACATGGTCAATTTGCAGATGACCCAAAAAAATGATCCCAAACCCAGAACTTTATAAACAAATTATTTTGGCCCTGAGAACAACTAATGATTTGTGATACAGGGTGATGTTAATGTAGGTGGTTTTGCTTGCTTGTATACTTCTGAACTGAACATTACATTTCTTCTAAGAATCAAAGTAGGGTTGGCAGTAGATCTTCATCCCAATGGATAGTCTACATTTCTTTGTACTGGTTGGAGGCCCAGTTTGGTTAAAAACAGTGAGGTGGACAGTAGGCTTCTTAAGTTCCCTTCTTGTCTTCTGATTTACCACACAAGAACAGTAAAGCTTAAGGTAAAACCACAAAACCATTTTATTCCTTCTAGTACTAAATTTATGTTTTATCTCACCAAGATCATTCCAAGTATCCTTTTCTATAGGCAATTAAGTATAGATTTTTGACTCCATGTTAGATACTTTGTTATAAATCAATATACTTATTTCTGGGTGTTTCTTAATTTAGATTATAGGGACTGAAATGGGAGGGGGATTGTGGAGAGATGGAGGAAAGAAACATGAAAACTTTCTTTTTCTTTTATTTATTTATTTTTAAAGATTTTATTTATTTATTTGACAGACAGAGATCACAAGTAGGCAGAGAGGCAGGCAGAGAGAGAGAGAGAGAGAGGGAAGCAGGCTTCCTGCGGAGCAGGGAGCCCGATGCGGGGCTCGATCCCAGGACCCTGAGATCATGACCCGAGCCGAAGGCAGCAGCCCAAACCACTGAGCCACCCAGGCGCCCCTCTTTTTCTTTTAATACAAATAGCTGCAAAACCATCTCTGAGCTAATAATTCTTGAAAATAGTTACAAGTCATCTTGGCCTTGATGACTTTCATTACTATGGATTCTAAAGAGACTGAACAGTATATACCTACTTAGCTTTTGACTACAATTTAAAATCTGATTATTTAACTTAATCCTCAGGCTACCATGTGCAAATTATGCGAAGTCAGCCTCCAGTATTGACTTGCCAACTCTCTACATGTCCCTGTATAAATCAGTCCAGGTTTTAGAAGACTGGGAAAATAATTTCATCTCCACAAGTCATGTGGTTTAGTAAGATTTTGAGTATAAATTTTGAAAATGTGTTTCAGTAATGGCTAGAACAATCTGGTAGTTTGTATAAATAACTGCGCATGAGAATATATATTGATGCATTGGGATTCATCTAAACATCATTTGTTCACATAAAACATATGTCACATGGCCTATGGGAGGTAAATGCCCAGTATGTGGGTGGTGTATTTCAGTTCTAACTGTCCTCAATTTTATCCACTGTACTTGGAATCCCACCCCCCATCTTCAATTCCCAGAATTACTCAGTAATTTTAGACTGTTCTTGGTGTATGTTGTAGGAGCTCAGTACCAGTTACATCTTTTAGTTATGATTTTTTTGGCTTATGGATAAAGAACCACATCTCTGTATATTTTTTGGAAAATAAGATTTTAAAATGTAGTAGTTTTTCTCCTCTTGTCCAATTTTAAATGAATCCACTGGAAACACCCTACAGCTGCTGTTTATTTCATTATGCAATGGAATATTTAAGAATTAAATTAAACCAAATAACTGAAAGCTCACTTAGAATGTATATACAGGTTGTTTATAGGAAAGATGGGCATTTCTTGGATGTAGAAGAAAAAGCCAAGTCCTTTGCCATCTTTTAAACAATCAGATGGTATGAGTTTATTCCCATATGGACACTCATTATGTTAAACAGAATGACACACAGGCATTGTAATCTGGCTTTTTCATCCTCAAGAACCCTAGGGCCGGGAGTGGGGTGTGGCCCAGAGAGGGTACTCAGTAAATGCTTGTGGCCTGGATGAGTAACGAATTACTAAAAGTTAATACTTGAGATGCTCAGTAACTATTTTAATGTGTATGTGTGTGCATATGTGCCTGAATTCATGACTGCTGCATCCTCCAGTGGTTGGGTATATATATTCTGAATTATTCTCGAAGTAGAAGTGATACATTTGGGCTGATCCTTGTGTCCTTCCTGTCCCCCATCCACCTGTTAACCATTCTCTTCAGTCTTATTCTTCAAATGGGAGCACCAAAGTGTCTAGCATCAAGGGTAGCGGCTTGAGAGGACAAGGTTGATAATGTTTGAGAATTATTTCCTGTCCAGTTTCTCTACCATAAGTGAGTGGATAAAATAAATAGCTGCAGTGTGGGAAGAGACCTATTCTACTAAATGTCTTTTGACCCAAATAAAACTTAAGTGTCTGCTGAGCTGCCAAAAAGTCTCTGAAGAGCTTGCTGAGCCGGTGCGGGAAGAGCCTGGGCTGGCAAGAGCAGTACAGGTGTCACTGAGAGAAGGGGAGCTTATTTAAACTCGACGCTGGTTCTTTGTCCCACAAGATGAAGTCCCTCCATGCATTCAGTTAGGGAAACACTGCTTAGAAATTCTCTGTATTAAGCCTTGTCAACAGAAGTTACCAGATTATAGATGTAAAAACTGGATATTTAGATATTTAGGTGGCTGGATGGATACTGGGAGATGATTTTAACATATACTTAGAACAGAGTTATTTAAGATTCCTGCAACACTGCTGGTGATGTATACTAATTAAAAATTAAAAGTTGCTCTAACGAGTTTCTGATTGTAATAACACAGAGAAGCAGAACGAGAAGCCTACAGGTTTAGTAGCAGGTTTTGTCTAGCAAACTGGTTATGGTTTGCATTGCCTACTGTTAAAGAAAGGAAAGGAAATATTATAAAACACTTACCCACTGGTATTAAGAACTAAAAATTATTTCTGTTAGTCAGCCTTTGCTTGTGGGATCTCACTTCTTATTTTTATATATCGAATTAAAGCATGTCTATCAGACACAGAGAACATGACTGTGTAGGTGAGTCATATTGTGGTATTTCATCTAATGACTAAGAATGTTGGCTGAAATCTTACCTGCTGAAAACCTTCAAGGTTCTCTTGTGTGTACACATCCATTTTGGGATTTAAAGCACTCTGTTGTTTTCCATTTATGTTTTTCCTGACTGGTTAGGAGCAGGTAGTAAGTCACTGAATGTACTTCTGTTTAAAATGACTAATATGGAATGTCACTTTCAGATTTCAAACCACCGCTGGGAAGGTAAAGGACTATTCTCAGGGTCACTGTGGTTAAATTTTAAGAGCTGAATTGGCAATCTGTGACTTAGGGATGTGCCGGTCACTTGCTGTGGCGGGGTTAGATGTTCATACATTTGATGAAATGTCTCCGCCTAACAGTACATTTTCTCTCTACGTTTGTAAAACTAATTTGGCCTTTTTCCCCACGACATTATATTTATCACTATGTCGTATGACTTAAGGCCTAGTCCCTTGTGCCTCCGAGCATCTGACTTTTTTCTGGTACTGTTGAGTTATGGGATGGAGGGAGAGGGTTAATGTCAGAGAGGGTTAAATCCAGCCAGGGCTAACTTAGGGTGTATGTGAAGTGACCTGGAGCATTGCTGCCTGGAGGTATGTGGGGAAGTCTTTGGTGGGTAGGGCCAGGGTGGGTGAATTGGGCCTCCATGCTGTGGGCAAATACCTGAAGTATATGCAGTTTAAAGGAGAAAAGTTAGCTTTGTCTGAGTAAGAATAATTAGAAATTTCGTGAGGTCTGAACATTGAGTCAGACCTCAACATTGGCTGGCTACCTGGTCAAGGACCACTAAAAAACAAAAATAAAAGCATACAAAGCCGTAAGTTGATTGACAGGATGACCCCAGGACCTGTCTTAGCTTCATGTCTCCTCGTTTTTTTTTATTCTCTCCCCACCCCGACAGAGCATTAATTGCGTGTCCGTCTACCTCCACATGATGCATTAGTATGTGTGTGAGTAGTTAGTTTGACTCATTAGAAATAGAAATCCAGAATTCCTTTGTTAAAGATTTCTCTTGTAATCTGGAAACGTATTTGTTGGCTCATTGAAATGTATTGATTTGGTGGATTTTCAAAGAGTAAATGCTTTCAATATTGTTTTGGACGTTTTATAAATAACTCCCTATTTCAATTTAGCTAAGTCTCTGAAAAGCGCTCTTTCAACTCATTCAAGACCCTTATTGTATATTTTTTCAAAATTCCTTCCCTTGCTTTATCTAGCAAATCAATCCATTTCCTTAGATTTATTTGTACTGTGCCAATTGTTTTATGATTTATATAGATTTCTTTACAGTGCTGCCTGCTTCTGTGGAGTGTAGGACCAGTGAGATTTCTTTGTACAGAACCTTTTAGAAGTGGGTCTTAATAATACGCTTTGTTAGTGATGAAGCCTAGAGCTTTAGTTCCCACAGCTGGATTTCTCTCAGAGGTACTTTTTTCTTAATAAAAAGTGTGTCATTTATACCTTTTTCCAAGATACTATATATCAAATATATATTTTATGAAGATATTAAAAACATGATATGTTCTCTAAGAAAAGCCTATAGGCTTTTGTTTGCTGGTTTTAGTTTTCAAGAAGCTTGAGTTCAGAGCGGAAGAGGAATGGTGCTTTGTGTGAATGTTTCGCCTTTTATCACTGGCTAAATTATTTTCCTTCATTTAACTTAAAACTCTGTCCAACAAGGCATAATATGAAAGAAAAGTTTGTGGCCAGTGAAGGATGCTGGGCGATCCAAGTCTAGGGCGTAGGAGTAGGAGCTGAATTTGTTCTGCTTGTCTTGGCATTAATTGACAGTCCCCAAAATAATATCTGACTTAGCATGATTGTAAAACAAAACAAAACAAAACAAAACAAAAAGTAAGGTGATCTAGGAGCCTCCAGGATGCTGCCGGGGATTTGGGCTAATTACATTTGTTAATCTCCGTGGAAAACTTGCTTATTAATTCACAGAGACACAGAGGAGCCAACACTTTTCTGTAGAGCCACCAATAGGGAAAAATGAAAAACAAAACACTGAGAAGGTTCTTGAGGATTTATCATTAAATTTAACTTATCATTTAATTTAATATTAAGGGGCCTTAGGGGAAATACTATCTCTTGGTCTAAATGGAATGCATAATAATAGAATCCATATATAATTTTCAAGGGAAGTGATCTTTGGTTTCAAACAAAAGCTGTGTCTGAAATTTTAACAGTTCCCAGAGCAAACGACTTATCCTAAAGGGGACCACATTTTTCCTTTTCTTTACACGCCCCCCTCAGCCCCCCACACACATCCAATCAGGTTCTCTTCTAAGCCAACTCCTTGGTTTATCAGAAATTTGGTTCAGGCAGAAATTTCCTTCCTTATGGTTTACCTAAGGTTATATTTTCTCTACTCTGAATTTTTTCTTTTCCTTAGGGTTCCAACAACCAAGCTTGATTCTATTTCTTTAGCAGCGTATTGAGATGTAATTTTACATTCTATAGAATTCACCTATTGTAAGAGTACAGTTCAGTGAGTTTTAGGAAATGGATGCAGCTGTGCAGCGACTGCCACCATCCTGCTCCGGAACCTCTCCAGCCACCCTGCCCATTTGCATCAGTCCCGTCTGCTTCTAGCCCCAGACAACCACCAGTTGGCTTTCTGCCCCATAGATGTACTTTTTCTAAAAAATCTCATGTAAAGAGGTACTGAGATATAGTGATCCGGCTTTGTTTTCCAGGATTGCCTTTTTCAATATTTGGATTAAGTATCAAAATGAAAAATCTCTGTAATCTGTAATATTACTTTGAAGTGATGTCAGAGTTTGAAGGACCTAATATGTCAAGGTGGCTTTCAAATTAGTTTGTATGACTTTCTTTTTCCTCCTCTGTCAACTTTGATTTTATTGCCCTCCTTGTCCACAAGTATATCTAAATGAGTGCCAGTAGCCTGAAAAGAGAAGGCAAAAGGCATCCAGCCATTCTGTATTTAAAGAAGGACCGCAGGAATCAGGTCTAGGAGACATGGAGTAAGATTCAAACACAGAAGCTAAAACTAAAACTAGGCAGCTCCCGTAAGAAACTGTAGAATACTTCTTCACCTGCAAGTTACAAAGATCCCTCAGAGAAGACAAAAAGCACTAACTCTAGAAGAAAAGATTAATAAATTAGACATCATTCAAATTAAAATACGTAGTGATCAAAATAGATTATTAACAAAATAAAAAGGCAAGCTATAGCCTAGGAGAAATAGTCTCTATATACCCAGGACCAAGGAGCTGTTTCCAAAATAGGTAACAAATGTCTCTAATGCAATAAAGACAGGTAACTCAATGAAACTGGGCAGAAGACTTGGATAGTTCACAAAATAACACGTGGGAGGGGCCACGTGAGAAGGTATATTCAGCACCAGTTATCAGGGAAATGCAAATTAAAACTACATTGAGATAACTCTTCAAATAAACTAGATGGTTAAAATTAAAAAGACATAGCACCAAATTTTGGTGAAAATGTGGGGTAACTAGAGCTGCCATCTATTGCTAATGGAGAGTGAGATGACACGACCAGTTTCTCAAGTATAAAGGGCTACAGCCACTTCAGTGCCTACCCTGGCCAAACTGAAGATTGTATTAAATCTGTATGTTTCAGTGTATGTACATTTTACTGCCCAGAATAGGGGAGGGATTAATCTTCGAAATACGCTGATGATTGCTATATCCTACAATAATCCTCTCCCTTCGTCCCTCCCTTTCTTCCTCCTGGCTTTTCCACGTGCCCTCCCCTTACTTTTTTGCGGGCAGGGGGCAATCCAGCCATGTCACATACTGTTTCAGAACAATAATTAGTTAATTAATGGCAGAGATGAATAGAACAAATTCAGTTCCTGCCCTCTGGGCACAAGTCCAGGACAGGAGTCCGACAAGCCAATAATGTGCCAGTCGCAATGTGGTAAATGCCCTAAGTAGAGGCAAGAATAGGGGAGCGGCTCATCCAGGAGAGTGGAGGTGGGCCATGTGGAGGGAAATACGCGCTACCTTGACAAGAGCTTGGATGAATGGGACTGATCCTTAGATATGGTGGTAAAGGCTTTCTGAAAAAAGGGAACAGCAGGTGCAAAAGTTTAAAAAGTGGGCAACTTGTGACCAGAAGTGCTAAAAGGTGGCTGGTGGCAGCAGAAAAGGAGAAGGGATAAGTCAGTGCATCACAAGGGACCTCTACCTACCTGCTGAGGAATTTTGGACTTTATCCTGAAAAGAAAGGGAACGACTGAAGCTTTCTATCTATCATCCTGTCTTCCTTACTAGATTCTTAAATTCCATGAAATCAAGGTCTGTTATTCATCTTTGTATTCTTTGTAATGTCTGGCCAGCGTCCTGGAATGGGTAGGACAGCGAGGAAGTGTTGACTGATCTCTAAGGCTGTGTGTGATAGTCTCTTGGAGTCTTGCATGCTTGATTCAGCCATATTATTAAAATGGAATGAGTCAGAGCAGAGATACTTTTGGAATGGAGGGGTGGGGGTCTTATTACACTCTGGGCCTTGTGCCGGGGCACTCCCAGTCATTATCTAATTTAATCTATGTCATTCCTACTCAGAATCTGCCAGTGACCTCCCGTTGCTCTTAAGAGAAAGACCAAAGTTCATAGTATCCTTCAAAGCTACTGTTCACTGCCTGCTGTGCTTTTTACCTATTTAGTTCCTATTCATCTCTCAGCTTTCACTTCACTTCCTTGGGGCAGTCTTCGTTGCCCTACCTTTCCCCACAACAGGCAGACTGTCAGAGCTCAGCTTCCTGTGTGATCGTATCCTGGTTCATGAGATTATTTGATTTCCCTTATTCTCACTCAAGAATATGAGCTCTGTGATACTTTTTTGTTCCTTGCACCTAGCATAGTGCCTCGCGTTTAATAAATACAAAACAAAATTTGGTTGCATGAGCTAATCCTTGAGACAATTCTGTCAGATATATATTATGATTCTCATTTTTCAGGTGAAGAAATTGAAGTCCAGAGGTTAAGTCACTTGCACAAGGTTACATAACCAGATGAGAGCCAGACCTGGAACTCAGGAATGGCTGATGGCAGCATCTTCCTCTTTCTGCTCGTGGACACTCCGTAGGCTTTGAGTGCAGCAGATGGATACATTTTCATACTTGCATCAGTGTTGTGATTTTACCTACCTGCTGAATGATCAACAGAATGGACAGTCTTGTGGTTAAGAACGTGGGCTCTGTAAAATAGTTCCAACCCCAGCTCCTCCTCCACCATTTACTAGCTTGGTTACCTTGAGGAAGGTACTTAATCTTTAAATTTCTTAAATTGTAGTATTTTTAAAAGATTGATTGATTGATTGATTGATTGATTTGTGGTGGGGGAGAGAGACAGGGAGAGAAAGCATTGCGGCATTCGGGGGGTTGGAAGAGCAGAGGGAAAGAATCTTTTAAGCAGGCTCTATGCTCAGTGTAGAGGTCATCATGGAGCTTGATCTCATGGCTCTGAGATCATGACCTGAGCCAAAATCAGGAGTTCCACGTTTAACTGGCTGAGCCACCCAGGCACTACCCCCCCCCCATTTTCTTACTGTAATTCAAAATTATAACCAGTGACCCTGTAGCAATTAAAAAAATTTTTTTTTAATTTTCTGGAAATTCTCTTTTTCCTTAAAACCATCTGCTTCTAAGTCCTAGTTCAACTGTGAAGCATTATTCTACCTCTAACAGCAAAATACAGTAGTATTAATACTTATTAATACTCTTTGCTGTGAATTTTTAGGTTTTAGGCTTTACCTGTTTATACCTCTGCTCAGTTAGCACAAACAGTGCTGTTACAGGAGTAGTATTGTTTTCTCTCACAAATCCTGGACCTTTTCCCCAAAGTAAGCGCCATATTATTGAGCTGTTTGAATAACTGACCTGAACCTGCTCCCCCCACCCAAAGAAAAACCCCAGCGGTCCGGAAGTGATTTATGTCACAGTACTTTCCTCATTTATCAATAGGTGAGAGCGAGTATGACTTAACAGGAAATTAAAAAAAGAAGAAAGTAAGAAAAATAATCACTTCGTATATATACTAGTTGTATGCAAAAATCTTAACATTTTTAGCATGTTCCCTCACAGTGGGATTTTCTGTAAATATCTTTTGTTCTTTCCCTGATTGTTCATTGTTAAAATTCTTAACTAGTTTCTTGCGCTTAGGGAGTCATGTACATGGGTGTGTGTTTTAGTGACTTAACTATTTACCTTGCTCTTAAAAGAAAATAGCACCTGATCTATGTGTAAATGATGAGAGAAATAACAATACTGCAGCCACCCAGCTACCTGCCCTGTGCCAAGCATTACCCCATACTTAGTCCATGTTGCTCATTTTCACAATAGCCCTGCAAGAGGAATGATATGCCCATCCTGGAGATGAGGAAGCAGAGACTTAAGGAGATGAGTCGCTTCCCCAGGAAGCTCACAGTATATTGGGCTCTGAGTGGCTGGGCCCTGGACATGTAGGTGGTAACAGAATAAGGGCAGAAGGGCTAAATTGGGGTTTTAAATGGGAAACATCAAAGGCAGGCTGAGGAATACATAATGCATTTTGTCAGTGTGTGGAACTAATGAAGTTTTTTGAACTGGGAGCTCAAAACCGCATAGGAGCTCGATTTTGAAGGCGCAGCTCTTAAAAGTGTGCCCGGAGCAGCAGCATCAGCCATACTTGGAAACTTTTTAGATGCTCAGATGTTCACATTCGCTCCCACTGGCTCCATCCTTAACTCTGGGCGATCAGTGACTTAAGGAGCCCCCCAGATGATGCTGAGGTTCTCTCAGGCTTAAGTACAGCTGCTTTAATGAATTCTGGGTGTGCGTGGGGAGGGTGGAGAAGGCAGTGGGGAGGCTACTGCCAGGAGCCGACAGAGCGGTTATTAGAGCATAAATTTGGGTGGTTTCATTGGGAATCAAAAAAAGGAAAAATCGTGACACTTTTCACGGAAGAAATAACAGGACTCAATGATAAATGGAGGTAGGAGTATGAAGTGTGAAGCCTGTGTCTACAGGAGGCAGAATTACAGGTATATACCGAAGGCATTCAGAGGGGGAACGTGTTTATATTCCTCAGGGATCGAAGCCTCATTGTGCCTTGGTTTACAGCACCTTTTCATCTGTCTCACACCCACCAGTCTGCACCCTCACCTAGAGAACTTTCCCTCTACTAAGAAAAATGTACCAGAAGCTCCACACCAGTAATACAGACCAGGGATGATTGAGTTATTAAATGCCAAGAGCTTTTCTCTAAGCACTTTATATTCATTATCCTGTTGTTGCTATTCATTAGTTATGGATGTTTGTAAATTGCCTTCCCTTCGTGTCCAATCTAAGCTGCTCTCCCCTGTAAAATTAATGTTTCCAGACACGGATCTGAGAGGCCGAGTCTGGGTTCTGGAGTTGGACAGCTGCGGGCTGAAAACCGGCCCCGTCATTACCAGGTGTGAGGTCTGGAGCAAGTTACTTACCCAGTCTCCCACCTAAATTTCCCCCAGCTGAACTACAGCAGGCAGCGTTACTCCCATGAGGATGTACTAATGAGTGGACTCAGGGTTGTGGGGACCGAGACAATGCCACATGATGCTTGGTGCATAAAATGCTGAATAAATGTTAGTGGGATTTATGATAATGAAGATGCCAGGTGCTTCCGCACAATCTTCATCAGCTCTCGTGGGTCAAGAGAATAAACAACTCATTCTGGCATTTAAGACTTTTGTTCACAAACTGGTCTCTCCCTGCCTCTCAGCCCTTTCATGTGATGACTCTCTGCATCATTCCCGTGCTTCCGCTAAGCTGCTCACTGTCCCCCCAAACACACCCCGTCTGTTCTTGTGCCCCTGCCTTTAGTTCCCTTGGTCTCCTCCTCTCATGTCCAAGTTCTTCAGGTCTAGCCTCATACTCAGTGTTTGTGGAGCCCCCATCCCTTGCCAGTGAACCCTCATCTATAATATGAGTAATCCAAACTCCGGAGCTCTGATGGCCTTTAACGCTCAGCGGGTGCTCTCAGGGTACTCTGTCCGTGCTCAGCCCACTTTTCCACACCCTTCGGTAGGTGTAGGGTGAGCCTCGTCCTTTCTGTGCTCAAGACTCAGCCCCATGCCAGAGACGTGCTTTCTTAATGGTGGCAACACGTACCTTGCCTTCTTGGTCTTTCCCAAGTTCATTGAAATATATGTTGGTTTTTGCTTTTGTTTTTCTTTTCTGTAATGATGCTGATAACCTCTCCTATAGGAATAACATTTAATCTATGAAATACTAATTATTATTTTGTTTCCTCAGGATGAACTTGACCTGACAGACAAACACAGGGAAGCCATGTTTGCACTTCCAGCTGAGAAAAAATGGCAAATATACTGTAGCAAGAAAAAGGTAAGAGATTCATTGTGTTTATGGTTGACTGGGAAATTATCATTTTTTGTGCCCTTTGCTTTTCCTCTTCACCACTGAAATTCAGGCAGCTCTTCGTGATGTACAAACCAGATCGTGGCCTTGTTGCTACGTGTGCAGCACAATACTGACACCTTGGATATTTTTATGGACACTTTGTTGGACACCTCCCCATGTCCTCCACACCTATAACCATTATTTGTAAGCCTGTGCAACTGAGACCCAAAACCATAGCGGTGTACACAAAAATCAAAGTTTCCACCCATTCTTTACATGAAAGTCGGTATCTCGGTGGATTAGGAGTAGTGTTCTGGGACCTCAATCTTCCTTTCCCATCTCTTAGCAACTTTCCATTTCAGTGCCTCTAGGGTGTGGCATTGTCCTCATGGTCCCAGGTATCTCTCTGGCTGTTTCAGAGGATGAGGTGTGAAGGGGAAGAAGGCAACATCCTTCCCCACCTCCCCTCTTACGGACATGTCCTGGGAATCATCCACCTGAATTCCCCTCACATCCTACCTTTAGCTACATGGCCTCTGCCTGCAAAGAAAGCATCTTTTATCTAGGTCCTGTTACTGTTGAAGAAGGGGAGGATGGATATCAGCAGTCCCGGTGTGGGCATCACCCCATGGACCATATCTCCTCAATAAAGTTCACTCTGCCATCTTTAAACCCTGTGAAAATTCTCAGACTGTGCCCACCCCACTTTTGGAACCAATCAAGTTCATGGCCATCTTTTGTCACTTTTTCTTCTGTTCTAATAGAAACTTGAATCAAGATGGGGTAAACAGGAAGGGCAGGCTAGCACCTACGGGAAATGTTACCTGTCTCCAGGACAGTGGACTCTGTAGTTACTCACCCTTGCCTCAAGGCAAAGAACAGGAACAAACTGTAGCAGTCCAATGTCTTTTCAAGGCACAGTATGAGTCCGAGGACCCTTTTCTTATGCAACTAGTGCATTTGCACGTGACTTCTCTTCCAGGTCCTCTGCCTCTTTGCTGCCTTGTTTGATTGCCATGCTGGCCTTCCAGAAACATCTTGCAATAGCAAGAATGTGCCCCTTGGCAGCCCAACTCAGTGTCTCTGTGGGCAAGGCACCATGGCATAACTCCTCTTTGTAACTCCAGCATCAGAACACATTGAAATAAGTGTATGATGACTGAGCCACTAATTTGTCATTAGTGTTATACTGAACTGTCAAAATAAATTGAAAGCACAATTAGTTTTCCACCTGAGCAGTTACTGTTGATAAAACTATGTGTGGAGTTTGGTTCTGGGGGCCTTTGCTGAGAGACGTGTCCAGCTATAACCTCTCTGTATGGTTTCTGAGCTGCTACCAGATCAGACCAAGTTGTAGTTGTAAGGATTCCTAATCTAGTAGTAACCAGGAAAACATGCTTGTGAAGGACTGTGTACTCTTTTCTCTTTGTGCATGGTTCTGTTGTTGAACTGATTGTCATGGCTCAGGAAACAGATGTAATACACTGGGAAAGGATTTTAAAATTAAAAGTCTTCATTTCTGGAAGTGATGGCATTGTACGGTCGTGGAAAATAAGGGACCTTTTCACAAGGCCATCTTAAAGACCTACGCCCTGGAACTGAAAAGGAAGAATCTTCAAGTGCCTGTATGCACATAGGACATTGAGTGAAGACTTTTTTTCTTCAAGTTAGGAAACAGTATGAAGTGAGGATTGAGAATATACACTGGAGGAAAGGAAAGGGCAGGAAAATGGGAGCAGCTTACTGAGGGGAAAGTTTTCTTCTTTCCCAGATTTTATTACACCCCTGACAGCAATTGAAAGTTAATCATGGAAACTACTGCCCCTTAGATTAGAAAAGGCAAACCCTGGAGGATAGTAATGACCTTGGACTTGCAGCTGCTGCTCATTTTTCAATTTCCAGGCCTATCAAATCCCCTTGCAAACCCTGTCTCATGTGCTCATGGCAAGGTTGCCTTTTCGTAGGAAGATAGATACGGATGTGACCCCTGACCTCAGAATCCCATTTCTTGAAGGATGGGCCCTTCCTACCACTACCTGGCCAGACTGCACAGGTCCCTGAAAGCACAGTCCTCCTGCTAGCTTCATTCTTACAGCCCGGATTCCTTACATGACAGCCAAGTAGTGGCTGAGTGGGAAAGCCATTTTAACTCTTTAGGGATTTCCATGGGGTTATAGATCTGCCTCACTTTAAAATGGATGCTAGCGTTGCTGAGTTAAGGATTTTCTTGATTAGAGCGCCTCAAAATATTAAAACTCTGCTCTGTGTTTGGCCTGCAACTGACCTTTTGGGGCGCTGTCATAAATAGGGAAATAATACAATGACTACGAGAACAAAAACTTAAGCAGAAAAGGGCATGATGTTTATATATAACATCATATATATAATGTGATCTCCTAAGGGACAGATTGCCTATTCTCGAAATGGAGCCCAGGGTGGCCATCTTTATTCCTAAGAACAGACTGTTTTTCTTGGACCATATCTTAGGTAGCCTTTTCAAATCAGGCTTGTCACCAGCAAGCCAAACCACATCCATTTCTCAGGCCAAGGGAAAGCTACAGACTCATGGCTTCTTAGATTTTTCCATCTTTCAAGATTAGAACCCAGGGCATTACAGACATTCTCACACATAGTGAAGCCATAGAGTCAGGGGCCATGAAAGCCAACAGAAACAGACACATGAGTTGGTGAAAAGCAGGCTTTCTGTGTGAAAGTGCATAGTAGTTGTGGAGGCAAATGAGACTGGGAACGGAGGATGGGGCCAGGCCTTCCTCAGCCAAGTGGCTCTTTTCCACCCAATGGTGACTTGAGTCCCAGCAGCGGCTGTCTGATTATCAAGCCCTGCGCTCATTTCTCACACTTGCCTCTATCTACTCTCTAGTTGAAAATCCATTTCTAGAGCCAAAACGAAAGCAGCAGAAGTATTTCTAGGACTAAAAGAATTGGAAAGAAATTAATTGGTGGCTTGCCTAATTGAGTAATCCGGGGGAGAGTAAGAGATGGATGTTGTGGCCTTGTTGAAAGTCCAAACAAATCTGTAAAAATGACTGGACTGGTTGGTCTGCCTTCGTTGGTCCTCTGTGGCAGTCCACTGTCAAATGTTTTTTAACATTCATGAAAGGACCACAAAAAGGTCCTGTTGGTGGGGCTGGAGGTATTTTCAAATAGGAAATGTTTGTGGTTCTTATCTTTAAAGGTAATTCCCTTTTTAGCTCCAATCACAACATACTCTTTTGTTTAAGTGAGGTTTTTCCCAGTCTCCAGCCAGAAACTGCATCTGTTAACAATCTTTTGGATTTTAAACTGAAACTTTTTAAACAATGAACCATCTGACCACGAAAGGCATCTGGCCATGCTGTATTTGCTTATTGTTAACATGATTTTTAAACCCTGGGAAAAGTAAGGAGAGGGCTTTGGAGAGAGAGAAGAAAGTGGTGCGTATACTGTCTCTCGGCGACGACAATCATATGGGCCCTGGCAGAAACCTTTAATTGTGCTTCTTCACGGGAGTGATTTGCACGAATTGTGTCACTAACCTGGTCCTTACAGGCCTCCGGAAAACACTTGCTCCCCCTCCTTGGGCTTCAGCGCTTACCGAGTAGGCAAGTGGCGCTGGATACCGTTAGCTGTAGTGTCCTCAGGAATTTGAGTCCAAGATCAGGATTTGAGGAGAGCACCACTTGCCCTCCTCTTGTTTCCGATCTCTAAAGCCAAGGGTTCAGTAAATGGCTTTGGATTCGCTGTATTTCATGTCTCTATCTTCTTGGGTCTTCTGCAGAGAAGATGAATTTTTATTCTGCTGATGAGGGTGTGTTTGACTCAAATTTCATTAACTACTTTAAGAACCTGGCCTGACCTGGCTGTGGGGAAGATGTGGCCACGTGAGCAAAACCTGGGCCTGGTGCTTGGTGCCTTTGAAGACATGCAGGAACAGTGACTAAAAATGCAGCTGCTAGTTTTTCATTCACTCCCTTCATTTGGTTTGCATATCTTAATTGGATCACTTCCCCACTCATCTCCACAGAAAGCAATTCTCCTTTTACCACACACACACAAAGATTAAAGTTGTATTGTGCACGGTTGTCAGGGTGTGGCTCTTTCAGTTCCTTGAGAGTCGAGGGCCTCCTGTGTTTAAAGGAACATAGGGTGAAGTGGTGGAATTAAGTCAAGAGGAACCAGGGGTTTCTGCACAACTGTCAGACAAGCTAGCTGTAAAACAAGGAGGCAAGATGATACGTTCATCCTCTAGTTGTTTCCAGTATCCTAATGAGAAGCTGCTGTGGGTAGGCTGGGATGAGAAGCAGTAGTTGGGCATTGGAAGACCCGAGAAAGAAGGGAAGCTAGGTATCCTTTCTTTACTGTAATTGTTTAAACACACTGTAGAGTGAGCTTTGGATTTTCATGTGTTTACTTTGTTAGCTATCAAAATTTGGGAGAGGGAGTCTGTTGACGGGCAAAACCTAGATGTCAGTAATTGTATTTCTAGACCTTTTTAACAAGTACTTGGTTTGGTTTCCTGCCATTGAGTTTTCACCTGTTGATGGATTCCAGTTGGCATTTGTACACCCAAGTGCTAAGGGGTTAAAGACAGTGGCAGAAGTAGAAGTGATCAGAGATAAGACTGGGATGTATTTTGCCCTTATTCTTTCTCTAAAAGAATAAATGAGGGGAGCACAGTAGCTGGATATTGGGGGGCGTCTCCAGGTTCTGTAGGCTCTGAAGCTCTTGGCCTTGTCTGCACATTCCCTGACTCTGACAGATGACGGTTTGTATATAAGTCCATGCTGAACCACTAAGACACAACTGACTTGGAGTATCTGGGGCTTCATTCCATGAAGTCATGCTCTTGGTGAGGGGCAGGATGGTTTGTGATTCACCGAAGGTGTATTGAGTACTCCTCCAGGGCAGACTCTTGGCTAAATTCTGAAGATGGTTAAACAAATAAATCAAATTTCCTGGAGTGGATGATCCTGGTAGGAGAAGCAGATAAGATCAAATAATTGCCAAGTCTTGTCATAAGCTCCATAATGAGGTAAGCAAACAGGCTCTGGGGCACGGAGGAAGGAGCCACCAATCTTTGGGGGTAGATGTGTGTGACTCAGGCAACAACAGTTTTTTCACCACTTTGTCCTATCTAGCAGTTAGAGCAGTGAAAGGGCTGATGTTGTCATGCTTTTATCCCATTATCTAGACACCGGCTCCTATTAACAGTTGACCTATGCTCACGTGCACTGTTCTTGGTTTATACTTTGTTCTTTGTCCCTTCCAATATTGAAAAGGTCAACATTAGACTTTTGGCCTAATCTGATCTTCACTACACAACACACAAATTTGTAGGGCTTGTTAGGAAATCTGTAGAAAGGCTAAACTTTTGAAAAAAGGAGGCACAGTGGGGGAAGACTGAAATAACTGAGGTTTGTTCAGCCTGGAGAAGAGAAAGACATGTAGACACTCCAACATAGTTTAAAAAAAGAAAAGAAACTCCAACATGGGTATACCTCAGTGAAACTATGGTAACTGTCAAAATATTGCCAACTTCCTTGGTAAAAAGCAGCTGCCTCGAACCCTCCTGATAAAAATCTCTGTGACAGTCACCCTTCCCACAAGGGTCTACTACTTCCCCCCAATGACTCAAGCTTTAACTACTGGCATGGAGCAAAGGGGACTCTAAGACCCTGTTCCCACATTACATCGTCGATTCCGATTCATTGGTGCCCATGCTATGCTGGTTGATAAGTATTTTGAACGTTGGCCTCAGTATGAGATGCTGATTGACCTGAAGATAGTAATCAAAACCACCTGATAATATGGGTTCACAGCCTGAAACATTCCTCCTCTAGGAATTAATCCCATGGAAGTGATGAGAAATATACCAGGGTGAGGCAGTTCTTGGTAGTGTTGCTCCTAAAAGCCCGTGATTGTAACCAACTTAAAAGAGGATGTTTATATGATAGCACACAACCCTAACAGAGTATTTTGTAGCCATTGAAAAATCATGTTTTCAAAGAAATTGTAATGGCATGGAAAATTGCTCAGCATGTTTTAAAAAAATAAAAAAGAAAGAAAAGTCATAAAACCATCATAAGTAGTACCGTCAAAAATTTGCAAAGGAGTAAAGTTAGAGGTAGGCAGACAGAAACAGTTGCTTGGTGGGATTGTGGGTGATTTAATTTTTTTCCTTATACAGATATTTCCCAAATTTTCTACAGTACATTCTCTGCTCCTTACTTTGGAATATTTTCCCCCAGTTGTAAAAATAAAATTGCTCTTTTTAAAAGTACATACAGTGTATTTGTATGGTCAGGTTTCAGAGAAGCAGGATTACTGGCAGCAACACAGAGCAGCGATTCACCCTGACACATGCATGGAAGATGACTGAGCACTATCCATAAGGCTGTTGTCTTTATTTCTGTTGCTGGAGCTCCTTGGAGCACACAGTTGGGAAGGAGGGTGGATATAAACTGGAAGAGAGCGAGGGTAGGCTGGAGTCCACAAGGACAGACTGAAGTCCACGTCAGTTCTGTCCGCCTCTGACTTTGGTATGGGTGTCCTGCAGAAGCCTGAACCTTTAGTCATGGAGCTCAGCATACACACACCTGGCCCAGGAGAAGCCGAGGGAGGATCCAGGGGAAGGTGGAGCAGTTACAGACCTGCCAGCTATTCCACACCAACAAGGTGAGCCAGCAGCTAAAGACAACATGTATGAACTACAAAATGGCTGCTGCTTCACTTCTGCCCTCCACATCTCCTGTGAGAATCTCTCTTGCGGCTCACCATACCCAGAAACCTATAAGAAAACATGCTGTTCAGCCTAGCCAACTCGAACATTACAAAGCTACCACATACTTATACTGAAATTGGGAGGAAAAATAAATATTATTTAAAATGCAACCAGTGCTTGGGTTGTCATGGCAACCCTGGCTTCCCTGACCCCTCCTTTGTCTAGCTTGGGGACTTTTTTTCCCTTCTGTCTCCTCTCTTTTTTCACTCTTCCCTGGTGACATTAAAACAAAGGTGAATCTGTAAACCACCCAATGTTTTTCAGTACCATATATCTATTAGGCAATAATGTGAAAACATGAGAACCTTGGCCCTGGTGAGATTTCTTCCATCTTCTGTCCAGAAACCCACTGAAGCCATGTTTCTCATTCCCCTTCCCCCCTCTAAGTAGCATAATCTCAAAGTTAGTGACCCACTTCCTTGCTTTATTTTCTCTTTATTGAAAAAACCAGTGCTCTCAAAATGAATACCTAGTTTTAGATTTGGGGTAGAAAATTTAAGGATTCCCTCCTTTTGGCAGCCCTTAAACCAATGCTGTATTCCAAAAAGGGTGATCAGTTCATGAGTACTTGTGTGCCTCCTTGTCCTATAATCCTTTGTTCAATAACCTCAATTTTGGGCATTTTTTCCCTCTAGGGTTAACCAGTTCTATCACTCCAGCTGTGCCAGCTACCACCCCTGTCTTAAAGTGTGCAGAATGGTCCTGAGCTCATAGTTTTGTGTTGATACCCAGCAGGCACCCAGCTTCATTAATGAAGAAGCAGTAAACAAACTTGCCTACATAATGAACCAAATCCTCTCTCTCTTCCTTGGTGTTTGGAGAAGTGAACAAATCTAAAATATTCTGGACAAGTTCTGTAGTCCCCCGTTTGGGTTTTACATTCTGGTTCTGCATAGGCCTCTGTTTTTCAGCCTTGAGATGTTGTCAGTAAAAGGACTTGCCTTGGAACAGATGATCTCCAAAGGCCTTTTCAGTCAAGGTATCTGCCTGCCAGCTTCCAAAATTATGTTTGCCGCTGTCCCCCCATAGTTGTTCTAAACGGTATCGTAATGTGTGTGCAGCACCATTTTTTTCTAAGATAAACAGAAGGCAAGTAATAGCTATGAGAAAATACTTGGCATAGTTAAAGGCCATTTGAAGGGTGAGCGGGGGAGGGAGGGTGCCATTTACTAGGGCATATTGCTGAACCCCTCTGATTTCTCTCTCCTCCTCTGTAAAATGAGACCAGTGTCACAGAATGGTTATACAAAGGGCGATAATGCCATTTCAGAGTTACCAGAGAGCTTGGGGCATGGTCGTGACAGCTGTTGCCACTGTCTACTTCAGTGATGGTGACTGTGATCAAAACAGTAGTGTGGACTCACTTTCTGCTTGTTCCCACTTGTGCTAGTCTGGCATTCATCTCCATATTCTTAAATCCTAATACCTGGTCTTCGTAGAACAGTAGTGAAGATTTCACAAGCCCTCAGAAGCTCTTGGAGGCAGAAATAATAAGTTTGGAGGATACAGTGTAGATAAGGGAAGAAAGCAAGGAAATCTTCGCTGGGAGCACCCGAAATTGGTAAAAGGAGGCTCCCTTTACATCAGAAGTGCTAGGGTAGTGTGATCAACATGCAGTCCCTGAAGTTAGAAAACTTGTTAGAAGTTTTTTGTTAGAAGTTAGAAAGCTAACAAATTTCTGAAAACTTTCCCTTCCACTCATGGGATAAACTGTTATTTCCTGGTTGGTGATTTTATTTTTGTTGTGAAAATTTAAATATACAAACAGTACAAAATATAATGAACACCCATGTTGAACAAATGCTGACACTTTATGATAATCACCATGGATTTTTAAAAAAAGGAATGAGACATTATAAATATAGTAGTGGAAGCCCAGAGGTGACCTATTCTGGAGGTTTTATGTGTTTTCCTTGCCCACGTATTTATAAGCTTATTCTGCATGGATATGTTCATATGGTATTTCATTTTAAGTACTTCAATGTTCCATTATATGAACATGCCCCAGTTTAATTATTTTATACCCTTTGGGTAATGCTTATTTGCGATTTTTCATTATCTAAAAAGATATGTGGCAAGGAGCAACCTTGTGCATGTGTTCAAGAATTTTTCTGGAATAAACACCAAGACATGTAATTACTGGGTTGTTTGCTAAGATCATTTTCACCTTTAATTGCTCTCCGAAGTTGTTGTAACAATTTATACCTGCCGCAGATCAGTTGCCAACCTCTGAGGGGAGGGAACTGGTATTTTGTTGTCCTGGTCAATCACTTCATTGAGGTTTGAGTGTTCCTAATACAAGAAGCTGTCGCTCAGGTTCTTCCATTTTTTCCAATATGTCTTAGCAAACTGAAGTAAAAATTACTGGAATAGAAAGTGCTCATTTAAAGAAGAAAAACTCAGGTTTGGAAAATGAAAAGCATTCCATCCAAATACCCATAAAAAGCCCTACAAAAGTATAAAATGTTAGAAGTGTGTAAAAATGGACAATTCACTCAGCAATATGTTTGTTTGGGTTGACTACAAAGGAAACTGCTCCGTGTGTGGTTCACCCTTCCTCTCCTCTAGACCTCTGTACACCCTCAGTCCCAGACCCAGGCAAATTGTGTTTCCATCTTTAGCTAGCTCTTGACTGATGTCTGCCATCACCCCACACAGGAAGTCCCTCTGAGGCACCAGCTGCTTTCCTGAGGGGCAAGTAACATGCAGGTGCAGAGCCAGCACGTCTGCACCAGTAAGCTGACTGGCCATGGCTGGAAATGCCACAGTTGGTGTGTCTCTTCCTCTAACCCAAGTGCCTTCATCTTGAGTGTTTGTAAAAATCATGAAAGCCTTTCTCCTTTCTTCCACTCTTCAATTCTTTTGGATGTTAAGAAATGGAGATGTGTAATTGCTGTGTGTTTATGCCCCATGCCTAAATTCTGAACGAGTTTCTGCGCACAAGTCATTTCCGGGACTTGGGGATTGTTGATTGCTCAGTCTGTAAATACTCCGGTTCTTGATAGCATTGTCAAGCAGCGAGTCTGTATCTGCTTTGTGGATATCATCTCTCTCGTGGACTTCCTCCTACTTGCATTTCTGCAGTAACACCTCTTTCTGGAAGCCCTCGTTTTCCCTGTAAATAGGGAACACCAAGCTGGAAGAGGGTGGGAGAGAATGACCCTGTATTTGCGTTCACATTTAATCATTCAAACAACAATAGAAATTAGTAAGTGATACAGAGCTGGGAAAAAGTAGGCTATCTTGGTTTGACAAATCAATGAATGTGGAGTCCTGGGGAGAGTGGGTGTTTTGTGTCCCGTGGTGATCTGTTTTTCCCTCTGGAATGGGGGCTTGAAAAGCAACTCCCCCGGCTTTCTCTCTCTGCTTGCCATTCATTCATCCTTTGGTGCTGTGCTATGGAGAGAACACTCCTACTTGAGCTCTAGTCGCTGGAAAAAATTTGTAGTTTTGGGTTTGAATGGAATCCCTGGGAGGAGAGTGGTTCTCAACTGCCATGGAGCAGCTAGTTTGGGCTTCCAAATCTTAATTCTTAAGCAGATTCCTTTTGACAGCTCTAGTACAGAACGGATTCCATTATGTGTTAATTGTAGAGTTAGCAGTACAGGACTATCTTGGAGCTCTCAGTCTTTGCTAGAGTCCTTGTCAAGAGTGCTGTTATGGAACCAAGGCTCAAAATGCAGCTCTGTGAGGCCCTTTGAGCCCCTTGGCTGTGTATGTTGAAGCACGGAGGCACCGCCTTCTTTCACTTCCAAAATTCTGCACCTGCAGTTTTGGAAATACACACTGAGTGTCTCGGTCATAGCTGTATCTCTGGTGGAAAGGGATATTATTATATCTCACATCAGAGAATCCAGAACTAGCTGCTTACTCTGATTATCACCAGCTCAGTGAGTCCCTGAGGGCCCTACAGCACAGGAGACCCTCCAGATGGATGCACATCCTTGGTTTCAGCATTCCTTAGGACTGTGGCTTCCTTCCCTGGTTGACTGCACTTGTGACTAACTTCAAACAGAGTTGGCAAAGAGGTTTATCTTGATTACCAGCTCTGAATAGTTGGGGGTTAAAGCCTGGAGCACTTTGAGGAACATTGAGAGATTATGAATGGATTCAGTAAGACCAGTGTGGTAATTAATTAGCAATGTCTGCCATGACACATGATGGGAGAATGAGGCATATGTAGCCAATGTTGCCATCCTTGCCCTGGAGTGCTCCTCTTGCTCCTAGATTGTAGTCGGATGTAAGTATCATATTCCATGCCCCCCACCCCCACCCTTGGTGTCTTCCCTGGTCTTTTGCAGACTCTCTAAATGCTCTGGCACCTACTTTCATAGAATGAATACCCCAAGCCTGCCTGATGTCACCATCTCCTGGAGGTAGGTCTATGCAAGACATCACTGGGAGGAAGTATCCGCTCTAGGAGTGGTATCAAAGAAGAACAAAAGCCCATTTCCCTGAGCTTTTCCTATATACATATTTATTTTATTCTTTTCACTAATAGCGCCAGCACACCTAATATTTGTGAATCCATAGTCTTTCTGCTTAGTGCATTTCAGAGCTTCACCCCCTCATGAAGTGGGAAGGAACTTTGAGCTTCCGGTGTAACTTAGAATATGCGGCTAATACTTCTAATTTGGGGTTCTCCAAATTCCTTATATCCCAGGAACCTAGTAATTTGTGGAGCTAGAATGGGTTACAGTAAGAAAGTCTACCAAAGAATACCAACTTTAAATTACAGTGTCTTAAATTCTCTTGTTCTTCTTCAGTGCAGTATGGGAACAACATTTGTCTTAAGCAGTCTTAAGATAGTATCCTTTTATCTGTCCACCCATGTAAGGGAAGACAGGCTATGTTTCCTCAGTTTCTAGGATGTACTTCCTGACGTCCTCACATTTAGGCATTTCTGAGATGGTGACATCTTCTAACGGATGCTTTTCTGTTTTATTTTTTCTGCCACCAATGCTGTCGTTAATTCAGTAGTATGCCGAGAGTAAGTGATAACTTACAATCAGAAGTATGGTTATGACCGCCCTTTTGGGGAACTATTAATCCTGTCCTAGCATTTTTCACAGTCATCCTGAGAATGGCTCTCTGAATGGAGTATGTCTTTACCGGCTTACTGATTCTCTGCTTAGTTTAATTACTGTTTTCCAAAGCCCTCTCTTTATAGCCTTGTGTTAAGCATTATATTGCAAATCATAAACACACTTTGATTGTTTTCCCAAGAGCAGGTTACAGAACATCAAAACCTGCTTTACGACATTCTGAAAGGCTGGTCTGGTAGCTGCAAATCTGGTAGCAAGATGTGAGGCAACAAAGGCCATTGACACCACTGATTGGATTTCCACACTGCATACGGGTTTAGTGATGTGTGTCCAAACATGTTAATTTACCAGCCAGCTGGACTGAATTGTACCTGGGTCTGTGGCACTCCGTCGTGGCATATGGGTCAAAGACTCGACTCTTAACAAGCTACACAGAAGTGATTTGTTTTATGTCATTGTATACCTTTGTGTCATAGGCAACAGGGGAATGTGGGCTTGTATCATTTCTGAAAATAATAATTGGAGAATGTTTCTTTCTCTTTGCCATGAAAATGAGGGGGAATTGTCATCTAAAATTGGCTTCAGATGTTGAAGTTATACTGATGGAGATTTTTAGGCTCCAGTCATACTCCATGCTGTGACGTGCTTTGCCAAAGAAATGACTTGTTAAAATAAATAAAATAAATGCCTCATAGTTTAGGAAGTGGACTGTAAAGTCTCTGCTTTTAGCTCTAGGTAAAGACTGTGGCTCTTTTCTTAGATATATCAGCACATGAAATGCATTTTCCCCCAGGACCTTGTAGCATATGACTTTCAAGATTTTGGTTCTGGAAAGTCAGCCAAGGCTTTTTCAGGAAAGAACAGGGTGTTCGAACAAACTGAGCCCCTGAGCTGTTTCAGAAATGCCATTTGTCTCTGTGCTCTTGAAGTCCTATTGTTGCTCTTCTCTTTGTTCCGTTGCTGCTGTCCTCGTAGGAAGACCAGATCTCTTTCAAGCGGCACTTTTTATCGGGGTTTGTGATTCGGGGGGAGAACAAAAATGAGAGATGGCTGAGAGGTAGCACAAGGCTAATTTTTAATACGCAGTGTTTCTTTTAACCCACTCAGAAATTTTGGATCATTTTTACCAGTGTAAATAAAGCTTGGGACAGATAAAGAACACTAATGTAACATTTTGTGCTATCAAGAAATGTCTCAAACCATTTTTCCCAGTTGCGCTTAGGAATGCTTACATTTGATTTTTATTTTGAAGTTAGAAGATACATTGATAGAGACTGGAGATTAGTAAAAAATGCAGGAGCGTTAACAATACTGGCTGTTTCTTTTTATCATGATGAAAAAAAAGGGAGTAAATTCTACAAATGGGTTTAGTTCTTTGTAACTATATTTGTAATAACTGAGAACCTATTGTCAGAAGTTTGTGATATTCTAAGAAACTCTCAATGCTAACGTTTGAAATCCTGTTCTCCTCAGTGTCCTATGTCCTGTTTTCATGCCTCACTAACAAGGAAAACAGAAGCTTTGTTCTTTTATTCATGGGTTCTAATACCTAGTACAGTGCCTAGGCCTTTATAAAACTCAATGACTATTTATTGGGTGGGTAAATGAATGAGAAGGAAAGCAGATGCCTCTTCAGTTTCAGTTCAGAACTGATTTTTTGGGCATGATGAGCAGAGGGATTCTGCTCCTGTCGTGCCTTTGAGAAGTCTGCATTCAGCACTATAGTTCTGCTGCTCTCTGTGTAGGCTCTGTGTTACTCCTAAAGGGTATTGGGCTCCTGACCAAACTCTTAGGCTACCATGGTCGAGTATTACAGCTTTTTTTCTGGCTGGGGATTGGGGTGATGAGGAGCAGGTCAAAATTCACTTGAGCTCACAGCTCCCTGCCCTCAGATGAGCTGGGCAAGAATTGTTAGAAATACCCCAACTACTCGCCCAACAAATTTCTGGGAAGGCTAGAGAACCAGGTGCAGCTGGTTATAAGGTGGAAGGGTAGAGTGGTCTCAGTGGTTTCAAGTCAGAAACTCAGTGATGTACAAGTAGAAACCGTGCCACACAGCCATGGCAAGGCAGCAGAAACCAGCAGTTTGAGGTGAAGTGGTCAGGACACGGTAGGTGTTCTTGAGCAAGAGCTTTGGACACGCCTGAGCATCTGGGTAATTTAGGTGTGAGGGGCCTAGAGCAGTGTTAGTCATACAGTGTGGCTTCCACATTACATGTTTATAGATTGTGTCCTCTTCAACCAGGAAGTACTAGTCATGCATCTGTTATTCAGCTACAGTGTAGTTATATTGAAATGGGAAAAAATGTAGTGAAAATTTCTATTATAGCACTCTTCAGAGTGTTCTTCACTTTTACATTATTCAAACTATTTAAGAAATCTGAAAAATGTTAAAAAAAAAAAAGAACAGTAGCAGTACAATTGATTATTTCCTGATGATCATTTTTGCATTTATTTACACCTACATAATTATATACGCCTTTGCCTGTAAATTCGCTTTTGAACCTGTTGTAACATCTTATTTGTTCCCTCATTTATTATTAATGAGTTCAGCAAAATCTTTGACATCAGTTCATGCCATGCTTTTACCTTTTAAAAATTATCCTCTATCAATAGCAATATAGAATTGTAAACTTCAAGAATTGTTAGAGAAGGGCCTAACTTATTTTAAATGATCCGAGATCTTGAATAATATTTTAGACTGGAGTACATGATATGATAGCAGGAGGCTCTGTGGGAAAATGTGCATCGTATATGGATTCTAGTGAGCCTTTTTATATCTGGAAAGAGCAGAGCTCAGGGGTCAGAAGAGGTGTTCAACTTCACACACATACAAGGAAGAAATTCCCATGATGTTTGAAAAGATGATGTACAAGAAAGAAGCAAGGGCAGTGTAAGTGGAATCCAAACACTTGAAAAGCAATGATTTAATAAATGAAGCTTGAATTTCCCAGAACGTTTCTCAGCAACTAGTGAGCCTAGGTCCTATTCATCCTTTTTAAATTCTGCTAATTTATATTTGTGTTTTAGAGATGAAGTGTCCTCCATCTTATAAGACCTGTTTTATTACTGAGTTTATGGCCAATGATGTTACAATATGTATACTTAATAAAACATGAACTACACATATTTTACTGTGCTTCATGAGACATGTATCTTTTATTCTAAATCATAAATGTTATTTGTTGTAAACCATCAAGAAAGCAAGAATTTGGGGCGCGTGGGTGGCTCAGTGGGTTAAAGCCTCTGCCTTCGGCTCAGGTCATGATCCCAGGATCCTGGGATCGAGCCCCGCATCAGGCTCTCTGCTCAGCAGGAAGCCTGCTTCCCCCTCTCTCTCTGCCTGCCTCTCTGCCTACTTGTGATCTCTGTCAAATAAATAAATAAAATCTTTAAAAAAAAAAAAAACAAGAAAAGAAAGAAAGAAAGCAAGAACTTGTGTTTCTTGGGTAGATATTTTGGTCAGAAATCTTCCAGACGCCCTCTTAAAGACACTCTAGAGTTATGCATCATTGACATGCGAGCAAATCCCTTTCAGAGGAATTTAAATATATTTGTTGGAGTTATTTTTTTTTTTTTCAAAAAGGAGACATAAGGGTGTGATAAACTGATGGAAAATTTGAGATTTATTTATGAATTAAGGAGGATAAACTTATGCTGTATAGCCAGTGGAGAATTTTTGGCTTAGTAAAGGGAAGACTTTGGGAGGACATAATAGCTTTATTCAAATTGTTTAAATATTTGCAGGGTTATTGTTCACAGGAGAAATTAGACTTATTCCATGCAGTTCCCAAGGGCAAAACGAAGGCCAGCAAGTGCCTGAAGTTACAAGGAGACATCTGTCAATTCATTCTAAGGTGAATTTTCTAACAGTCAGTTAGAAAAGGGTCAGTGAGGGTGCTGGTTCCAAACATTTGTGGACTCTTTGAAGCCTTCTCTCGGAGAATTAGGATCGATCACCTGCTGCTGACCTTATATGAAGGACCCCTGTGAGGGGTAACTTGGAGTAGGGTGTCTCTGGGATCAGAGACCTTGCTATATAATTATGTGACAGCTCTCCTTAAAAACATACAGATGTTCTGCAGCACCGGGAAAAATGGGGAAGGAGACTTGCGCCTCTGACGTGGTTCTAAGTGCTAAATATGAAAGCCTTTGTTACTGCAAGTCAGCCTCCAGTCTTTCCAGAAACTGACTGACATTCGGAGGCTTAGGAGGAGGTGTTGGGTTTCCTGGCAGATGCAGAAGCTGCTGTTCTGTATTCATTCTTTGTGTGGGCCCAGCCGGATTTGGGCAGTAGATCCACTTGATGTGTAATTGTGACAGTGGCCAAGCAGTGTAACCAGATGGGCTGTCCCGGGGACCGCATGACTATCATGAAATGTGACAACACAGGAATTCATTTTTGAAACCAACTGCCTCCGTCTGGCAAGTGTCAAATGTAGGGTATAGTTTTAGCCCACTGCGAGGGGCTGGAAGGAAGGCTGTACGAAGGACTGAGCAAGCAGCGGACTCAGGAATCCAGGTCCGTGGACCTGCTGCTGTTTCTCTTCCCTGGGAAAGAACAACAAGACAAAGATTTGGAGGCCAAAATCAGGATTTAAAAGACTAAAGGATGCTATGCTATTTTAAAGATTTTGTTTATCTATTTATTTGAGAAAGAGAGCACGCAAGGAGGAGGGAGAGAGAGAACCCCAAGCAGACTTCGCTGAGTGCGGAGCCTGAGACCGGGCTCAGTCTCACGACCCTGAAATCATGACCTGAGCCAAAACCAAACGCCTGACTCTTAACTGACTGAGCCACCCAGGTTCCCCTATCCTATTTGAACAAGCAGGATTACATTGCTTCTGAAGGAGCAGTGAGTTTGGGAAGATGGTGGACTTTTCCGGCATGGTACATCCTACTTCTCTAGAAAACAACGCAGGTAACCAGGCAAATTCCACATACTCTGTGAGCTGATCCTAACTTACGGATGGGCTTTCCTGGAAAGGGAGTGGCTTCCAGGAGCGGAGATAACCTGGAAAAAAATTGATGCCCACGTTTGAACTTTGATGCTTTCCTGCCTTCTTGAGAGCCAAGCTTGTTCTAGCACAGGGCATGACAGCAATCCAGCCACTTAAATGTTTTTTGGCAAATAAAGTGTTATTGAAACAGGGCAGTGCTCCTTCATGGAAGTGTTAGCTGTACCTGCTTTCACACTGTACCAGCGCAGAGTTGCAAAAGGCTCTGTGGCCAGACAAAGTCTAAGACACTTACCTGGCCTCACCCAGAAGAAGTTTGCCAACCCCTGGTCTGTCAGGCTTCACCATGACTGTCCTTTGAGAAGATACTGATAACACTATTATTGAGCCGGAAGGGAAAGTCAGCAGAAGTAATCAGCAAGGACTTCCACAAAATACTTTTCCATCTTCCATCTTACCTGCTCTTCCTTCCCTGTTCCTTCGACCTGTTCCCTATCATGCACTTGAGTTTAGTAGATGACACGACCATCAGGGAATCATACCTAACAGAATAAAATATTTTGGCCAGTCTGTCCCCTTTGTCTTTCATATTCTGTAAAAATTCTAGGAGCAAAGTAAATTCAGTTAACATCTGTTGCATTCATTAGTATATGGGGCTGGGTCCATGAAAAACAAGATCGCAATGACCGTTTAATGCCACAGGTAACTATTTTGATTGTTAACAAGGGATGGGATTTCTTGATCCTATATATGATCACAGTTAACATGTGTTCTAGTACCATTTTTTTCATAAATGGAACAGCTTTTTCTTAGTATTTAGTTACCTTTGTCCTATATTAAAAATTACCAAAATGAATTTTACTTTGTATTATACTGAAACAGTGCCTTTCTACTGTTGAAGTTCATTTAGTTAAACCTTAATATGTCTCTACTATTTGAGTTGGAGTTACCCTTCTACATCGTTAGAGGGTTTTTAGCCAATCTAGACAGTGAAAGGATATGTCTCCCACAAGTACTATCTAAGAATCTCATAGGTTTGTAACAGTGATGTGGAAATTTATGGCTTTAGTTGGCCAAGTGCATATTGCTTCAGCCTGTGATTTATGGTCTAGTGAACAACCACAGAACATGTCCTTTGCAATTAATTGACCTTTGTATAGCCTGTTTGGGGTCTTACTAACAGCATCTGAAATGAAAGAAAAACTCTACCAGTTCTTACATATTATTACTTGGGAAATGATCCTATTAAAAATTTGCCCTGTGTTAATTTCAAAAGAAGTTATACTTAAAGACTTAATTTTTTTAACTGTGCTTTGAGTCTCACTGAAAGTCTTCAGCTGTTACTAAGAAATTATTTGCCACACAGATATGTAGGGGTAGAAATTTTGAAAATTTTAGCATCCTTCAGGTACATAAATCTTTGGACAAATCATAAAATTCCTTTACATGAACATTTGATGTTAGGGTTGTAGTATGTTATAGAAATAGAAAATCCAATGAGGAAGACAACATCGAAATGTTTTTTACCTTTTTGCTGTGGGGAACAGAGGGGTGCCCCCGGTGTAGAGAACAGAGACATCCCAAATGTTGCCAGGATCTTGTTGACCTGATGCATTTTGTGTTACACAGAACATCTGAAAAAGTAAGGCGTTTGTCCTAACAGAATATACAGTGCTTTAGAACTTCTGTTTTAACTATGAAAATAGTGAATATTTGTGGCAAAATAAGTTTGAATTATACAAAGGTTAGTAAGAAAAGACCTACCCAGAGGTAGCCATTGTTCAATTTTCTTGTGTTTATTTCCAGAAATGTTTGTATGTTATGTGCACATTTTTTCCCTACAGATGAGAAATGGTTTTCGGAGGCATTCCTCCCTGCCCTGCCCCCTCCATACTATATTTGGTCATTTTGAATGCGATTACATAATTCTCCTTCATTCTGTGTTACTGCTACAAAGTAATTTATTCAGCCATCTCCCTTGCCATATATTTGTTCACTTTATTTGCTGACTCAAAACAGCACTGTGGTAAAAAAAAAAGTGTAAATATATAATTGTGGGCTAAATATATAATTGTGTGAGTATATCATTGTGAAAGTAGACTTAAAGGAAGGACACAGGCTGTGTGGGTGTGTTTTAAATTTGAACAATCACTGCCAAATGTACCTCCAAATTTTTAGTCCTAGCATAACAATGTCCATAGCTGGAAATTCTGGAATATTATCCTTATCATCCTAGCTAACATTTATCAATCATGTTCTGTGTGTACTGTTCTCAGTGCCTTCTTTACTTGTAATAATCTTTTAAATCCTCACAAGGGCCAGTGAAGTAGGCACCCATTTTACAGATAAGGAGATTAAAACTGAGTCACATAGTGAGGTCACTTAACTTGCCTGCCTATAAGTTACCAGAAGTAGTGAGTGACAGAGGATTCAAATAGGTGTCTGTCGATCGTGGTAGAAGGGGAACACAGCCAGCTTGGCTTGGTAGAGAGAGATGATCATGACATGAGAGAAGAAAGTCTGGGACATAGCTGTGAATGTTTAGCGTGGAAAAAGTACAAAGAAATAGTACAAAATTTATTCTTATGGGCAACGTGATGTTGAGAAAAATAAATGTGCTGTTGTACATTTAAAGAGAGTCGGGGAGGATCTCTTGGAATTTTTTTCACTAGCCACTGACTAGAGATCTGGAATGAAAAATGTGCCAGTTAAAAATGAGGCCAAGTTAAAAAAAAAACTATTGTTTCTTTATTTTCTAAATAAGTTGGTTAATTAAAGCCTGATTTAAAGGAAAAGAAAGTAAATGTTCTTGAAGGTCCCTTGTGCTGTACCACTTTTCTTTTCTAGCAAAGGGGGTTTTGTTTTGTTTTGTTGTTTCTTCAGAATGTGAGATAATGGGAACAAAGTAGATAATAAGAGAAGAGCTTCAAACTAGTTAGTGTAGGTTGAAAGCAAAGTGAAGTGTCAGAGCCTCCATCCAGTGGGAAGTTTTGTCCATCAGTATTATCTTATGCTTGACTATCGACCTACCAAGGAAATAGGAGGAGTTGGATTAGAGAAATAGTAAAATTAATGTTTTTCCCCCTTTCTAATTACCTTATAAAAGAAGTAGTTGTTGAAAGTTAAGTATTTTGTAATTGAGTCACTGAACAACATAAATTAAAAAAAAAATCATTGGTTTTAGAAATTGGGCCCTCGAACTAGGGAGAGTACACACTGGTTTTCCATAAAACCTCACTATCAGAGTTCTATAGAATCTTAGAACTTCTAGGGACTTTAGAAACAGTCTGGCCTTACCCTCTCAATTTGGAGAAAGAAAAATGAGGCCCAGAGATACTCAAACTTACCAAGAAATCCTGATTAAGTAAACCAAAAAGTTAAGTTCTGGAATCTCATCTTCAGATGGCCAATGTAGTCATCACTCCACTATCCCATCGCTCTGAAATTAAGTGATATTTGCAAATATTATCTAAAAACAGTAATCAGAAAATTTAGCAACATTAAATGTTTGTATCAGTTCAGTGCTAATTATTTAGTAGACCTAAAAATAGGCATGCAAATAGGCATGCAAATAAATGTTTATAACACTTTTAAAAGAAATCAAAACTAGATTTTAATATGAATTAGCCATTTTGTAGGTAGAATGTAAAAGGATCTAATGTGATTGCTAGAATTTGTATTCTCATAGGGCAAAACCTTCTCTAGGGGTCGTTTGGTGTTACCTACAATCTGTTTTAAAAGAAGGAAAAATAGCTTTTTTAAAGAATAGAATGAAGCTAATATTCTTTCTTATTCGAGAAAAGTTGTAATGGAATCGGTCAAGGCAGTGGTCAAAAGCAGGGTTAGGTGTGTATAATTTAGGGAGGGATTTGTTTGCAATTCAGGGTCCTGAACTGCTCAATGCTGTTAGCTCATGTTCAAGCGCACTTGAGAAATCCCTGTGAAGATCGCTATTAGACTGGTATGTAACAGAACAGGAGAACAGGTTAGGGAAAAGCTTCATAAGTGCTGTCTCTATGCACACACATTATATATAGATAAGGCATTGATAAGGGGGCAGAAGAGTTCCCACAGAAAAAGTCTAGAGAAAAGGGATCAGAGGTCATCCAAGTAAGACATCAGGCCTTAGAACAATATTCAGAATTAGAATAATATTCAGAAATGTTGAATGTAGCAAAAATAGCAATAAAGGATTAGGGAAAAGCAAACTCATTTTTGGCAACTAACCACATCTGAGTTTCTTATACAGTTAAGTGGTTAAGAGTGAAAGGCCAGCTTTGTACTTACTTCAGATTGCTTGTGATTAATCTGAAGTCTAATTTTAGGAAAGAGGTTGCCCTGATTCTTTCCCATTGCCTCTGAATTTCCAATGGGATGACCTTTGGCGGCTTACCGGTCTTCTCTTTGCTCGGTTTCCTCCTCACTAACATGAGTGAAACAGCGGCTCCCCCATCCAGTAGATTACATGAAGAGCATAGTGCTTAGAACAATCAATGTTTGACCCACAGTAAGCTCTGAATGTGTTAGATTTGCTGTTGCTTTCATTACAACTAATGCCCTCTATACAATCTTATTCATTTTTCCACTTGTTTCTCTGTAACAAAGAAACTAGAGGGGTGGCAGATGGCTCAAAGAATAACACATTAGAGGCTGGTAACACATAGGACCCAGGTGCTTTCCAGGAATATCAGACATCTCGACTGCATCAGCAGTTTCTTTCGTGGACTTCTTAGGGGAGATTCTTCCCCTCAGCCTGTCTCAGTGTCCAGTGCTCTTGAGGGGATCCCCACTCCCTGACAGCAATTGCATTCATTGTTTCTGGCCCGTGGCTCTGCATAACTACAGACTCTAGCAGCCGCACAAAGTAGGAGCAGAGAGCTGATTCACAGACGTGTTTCACTTGGCTACCGGAGGACACATCTGTATCGAAGGACCAGGGCTGCACAGAGGAAGCTGGAGACACATTGCTGAGATGAAGAACTCTGAGGATCAGCCCCAGGAATATAGTGATAACAGTACTTTTATGAGAAGCTTTTCCATACGTTAGCTCATATGATTTTCTCAACTCTGAGGCATGTGAAGTAAAAATGAAGCTGTCTTTCCCCTGTTTTGACTACAGTATCTAGGTCTACTCTTAATATGTTTACATTACTAAAGCATTTTCAAAGTGTAAAGATTTCTCTCTGTATACTGATCTTCAGCTTCTAAAATGATCTCCTGTTCTGTTAACCATGACTATTAAGCTTGCCATAGACAGGCTCTCAGGGGACCCGAGACACAGGACAGGATTTTGTTGTAGTTTTGGAAACTTGCCCTAGTTTGAGGGACTAAAAAGATCTGGCACCTTCTATTTGATTTTATAGGTTCAAATACCGTAGGCTATCGCTGTAGGTCTTGGCTTGCTGGATACATTGGTAACAGCAGGGTTTTGCTAACTTTAATACTCCATTTTAGGAGGAGAGAAGGGTTCAGCATTTACACTGCCATTGTAGCTACTTTATTAACATGCTAAATAGTAACCAAGGACTGTTCTGAAAACTCATCAGATTTCCTAAGCTTTTTAAAACCATGCAAGTGTAATGCAGTCCAACTTCAAAGCTGCTGCTCTAGCCGTTGTCCCCATCATCTGGCCTGTTCAGTCTCCAGATGAAATTCGTGCAACTGCTCGAGTTCAGGTATCTGTTACTGCCGGCTTTTAAGGCACCGTAAGCACGAGTTACTTTGCCTGCTTTTTGTGACTACTTAGCGAATAGTTTTGAAATTACATTTCTTTTATCTCACCGCAGTAGACCCACCTAGAAAGATTTGCTTCAAAAAGTGTTTTTGAGGTAAAGTATAGGGCTGAAATTAAAAGCCCCACCTGCTATCCCAAAGACTGAGATTCTAACCTTAGTAAATAGGTAGTAACTACTTCATTATCCCCCAGCAGCTATATGTACCTGGCCCAGCATATCTTCCAAGGGGACAGGGGGTACAGTTGTATTAAGGTGCTCTCTGAAAGTGAAGTTAGAGAATTCTGAAATTTTCCTCTTCGAGTCTGTTAGGTCACACAAATGCCTTCTAGCCACATAGGTGTGCAGACATGCCTGTGAAGTTCCAACTACAGTGCCATCTTCTGACAGACTTGGTGTTCGTGTGGAGCAGAAGCCACAGACCCCTGATTTTGCAGGGAGGTGAGGGTTCAGGCTGGGACCTACTATCCACAGAGTCCCTGAGGGCTCTGGTGTTGGCTTCAGGTCACCCTGTTTTGTAAGACAAAAGACTGGCCAGAGTAACCTTTAGAAAGGGGTTCCTGCATTCCTTGGGTTCCAGTTCCCATCAGCTCAGATGCATTTCTCAAACTCACAAGCTGTCACAGCAAGAGGGCTGGGCCTGTGAATAGTGTGTGCTTGTTTTACTTCTATCCATCCAGGGTCAGGCTTTATTCTACCATTTCATCTGAAGCAGTACCTTGTTTTGGTTACATCAAATGAAACCCTTCAAAATTGTTACTGTTTTCTGGAGTCTGAGTAAACTAACTGAAATAGTCTAATTAACAACTGGCCAAATCCTGTGGTCATTCTTAAAAACACTTTTCCTCCTTTTGTGGATTTAATCTAGACGTATAGTTGAGGAATGCTGTCCTCAGTGCTCATAGGAGCTAGACATCCTTTGTCCTCACAACAAACACTGTGCCCTTCCCAATGTTATTGTGCCCCTGAAGGAAAACAATATCATACCATGGTGTGGCTAAGTTCAATTCCCCTTTATAGTCAACAATATTGTACAAACTTTTTTTTTTCCTTTAAGAGAGCAAGCAAGTGGGCAGGAGGGTGAGCCAGGGTGTGGGGGTGCGGGGCAGAGGGAGAGGGAGGGAATCTTAAACAGGCTCCATGCCCAGGCTGCAGCCCGACCAAGGCTTGATCTCACAACCTGACCTGAAATCAAGAGTTGGACACTTAGCCAGCTGAGCCACCCAGACGCCCCTACTGTACTAACTTTTATGGTGACAGATGGTTGCCGTTTCATACCATGTATAAATGCTGCATCACCATGTTGTACCCCTGAAACGAATACAATATTTTATGTACATTGTTTTTTAATTTTTAAAAAAATACAAATTTAAAAAGTGATAAAATAATAAATTCCCCTTGATCTGTGGTTCAGAAAATGTCCCCTTTGTCACACCTAAGTCTGTCTGTAGCACTGTCTTGTCCCTTGGTGGGGGAACAGTTTGATGATTAGAGCCAACATTTGAAGACCGACATCTTCTATCTCATTGTCTTCTAATGGCTTATCTAGGCCATTGTCTAGACGCTCTGAAAGTCGGATGTGCTTATGGCTGTTGTGTATATATATCTGGTGGTATATTACGTTTTTTGCTTTCTATTTAGGACCAGGAAGAAAACAAGGGAGCGACAAGTTGGCCTGAATTCTACATCGATCAGCTCAATTCCATGGCTGCTGTAGGTATACTTTCTGTTCAATGGCACACAGTTTAAAAGGCAAATTTAGCACACAATTGGACAATAAATTCACTTGAGGAAGAACTACCAAATGTCATTATCTTTCCAAACTCCATTCCAAACACTCAGTGTTGCGGGGGGTAGGGGGAGGTGAAAAGGAGGGCAGAAGTGGTACTTGGCGAAATTATTTTTTCCTGTATGTTTTACATAAAATCAGCACACACTAAAATATACGTGAGTTTAATATTATAAGAGGAAATGTAATCTTAAATCTGGCTTATGTTCAACTTTAACTTGCAGTTGCTCTTACCAGTCGTTTGTAGCGTTGTTAGGGCAGTAGTAGTCTACACGTTAATAGCATTTTACAGTTACACAATGGAACTGCTCCTTCACTGATCTCCGCCCATTCTCCTTTCCACCTCAGACTTGCTTAGCTCCTGGATTCTTGATGTTGCAGGGCAGCCAGGTGCTCCTTCACTCTTGTAAATAACAAAGGGAGTTTATGGAATCAGTGGTGAATAAAAGACATAAAAATTATGCTGAGGTGTTCTTGGGAAATCTATGGTTAAGTAATTGCTTAAGATGCATTTTCAGTGCCTAAAATACGCCTCTGATCACATGGATGCTGTGTAATGTCAGCATTCTGAGCACCCTTCAGGGCACGTATTGATCCCAGCTAAAATATGAAGCAGAAAACAAGTCCTCAACCTTTGAGCCTTACTAACTCAAATCCTATTCATGTCGATAAAAATCGGTGATTGCCCATGGTACACCAGTGTTCACCCGTGTGGGTACACTCAGGATTTTAAGATCACTCTGTTAGGTTCAACTTTCAGTTTATAATATCCATGCAAGATGATAGCTTCCATAATAAGTATTTTTCTCTACCTCTTTCTCTTCTTCCTTTCCCAGGGTCCTTTTGGACAATTAGCTGCCTCATACTGAGGCAAACATTTTTTTTTTAATTGTCTAATATTTTGCTGCTGCTGCAAAAGTTAAAAACTGATTACAATATGTGAATCACACTTTTATTAAACTTTCAGAGACATTGACTTTTAGTAGCTTCCTCTTTTCTAGCTATTTCTTTGAAGATGCTTCTTTTGCTGTTGCACAATGAATAATAAACAGCCTAGTTTAGAGCTGTATAAATTATAGAAGAAACTGCATAAGCTTTTGCCCTGAGGATTTCTAGTCTAAAAGCACTGCAGAAAATAACACCCAACGCCTCCTTGTCCAAGGCATCCTACATAATGGCAAAGATGAGAAAAGAGTGATCTCAGTATTTGTATGACTATGTTAGCAAAGTGTGGGGCTTATGACGACCATCAGGGATTTTTCTGTGCACAGCCTGAGCAATAATAACTTAGAGCCTTTTACATTTCCTGCATTTGAAAATTAAGTTCTAAATTCTTGTTCCTGGCTGGTAGAGAAAAAAAGAGCTGTGGGGCAGAAAGTCTTGCTTTCTAATTAAGTCAGCATTGTTTGATATAACAAGGGAAGTTGCTTCTTCGTTAATGAATTCACTTCTATAAATGGAGAAGTGCTAAATACTATGGCATTTTTTTTTCTTCGCACTTTGGGGGCAATTAGGTTAATTTGTCCTGTAGTGACTTAACCCATGCCTTGTACGGAGTCACCCTGGCTCCTTTCCTGCACTAGGTCTGTGATGTGCCAGTATGAAGCACTTCTGTAAGAGCCTTCTTTCTCCTTCGGCCAGCTCCTTGGACAACCCTGTGCTGCATTCACGAGTCATCTACATTTTAATTATATTCGCTTCCTATTCCAAAATCCTTTCCAAGAGTATCTCAAGGCAATTAAATTGTCAGTCACTTTGCTATTCTTGACGTGCTTAACACCTAACAAAGCTTTCTAATGCTCCTGGAAGGACAGAGGTGGCGTCTTTCTAGGGTTAAAGGTAAAAGGCAATAACAACTTCTGAGTTAGTGAGCCTGCAGAACTCCTGTGTATGTAATGAACAAAGAGGTCTGGTGAGACCAAAATCCCTATGCTGAATTTTCTGTTTTTCTCACCTTATTTGTTGCTACCGCCTCCTACTGTGGGTCTGGCTGGTCTCTCTGCTAACCGTATTGGAGATTTCCCAACAGTATACAGCAGAGAGCCTGAGACATTGTCCCTGGGGACTGGAAAGACCTACAGTTCCTCCAAATCCTTTCACAGCCTGGCAGCTCAACTTGAGCTCTCTAGCTTAGGGATTTGTTGAAGGGGATTGATCCACGCTGTTACCATCCTTTGTCTTCAGAATCCCTACCTCTCTGGAGCGTGCAGCGTGGGACAGCAGCATAACAGGCACTTTACGGGTTGTTTTAAATCCTTATAAGCACCCGGTGCTGGAAGTGCTGTTTATAGATAAGGAGTCTAGGACTTGGAGAAAGGTTACCTTGCCCAAGGTCATCTAATTAGGAACAGGAGAGCTGGAATGTAAACCTATCAGACTGAGCTCAAAGATTCCATTCTAATTTGCCTCTCACACGGTTTTTAAAAACCCTTTGGCAAGTAAAAGAGGCCTGGTAATCCCACCCCCACGTCCCGACTTTTCCGAGCTGGGGCAGGCATCTGTTTTCTTTAATGCCTCCAGAGTCCGATGAACAGCCTGGGTCCAGAACTGCAGCCCTCAACTGGTCTGCGGAACAAGTTCAGTGACTTTGCGTAAGCTTCTTAACAAGAATGCTTTGTTCTTTAGAGGACCCCAGAGTGATCTGTTGGCTTTTAAAGAGTGAAAAACAGTATCATAAAAGCACAGCCCAATAAGTTCGAGAAGGACCTGGGCTTCCTTTGAATGGGCTTGTCTGTGCCCTCCCAGGGAGGAAGGATGTGAGGTGAAGTTCAGAGTGCTGAGCAGACTGCCTTGTTGATTTCATACCAGTGAAATGTTTCCAACAGGAGCTTAGTACCAGACACCTAGACAGGAGTGATTTCTGTGCTTACTTTGTGTCTCTCAGAACTGGATGTTCCAGTGCACACCTTAGTAGCCTTCATCAGATCCTACCAGGAGGCGCTTTGTCCTTTGCCCACTTCCAGGCAAAGGGGATTGAATAAGTGCAGAGAGCACCCAGGGAGGCCGCCACAAGCCTGACCTGCGTATGCCAAGGGGCATACTAGATGGTTGGCCTAGCAGCTCTCTTTAGAAAGTAGGAATGTCTCCTTTATCTGTGAAAAGCTGCAAATCAAGCCTTTTTCCTAAATGTGAAGCTTGAAAACTTTAGACTTCATATAATAGATTTTATTTTGAAAAGTCATACTGGAATATCCTGTTCATCTGCATACCCTTAGTTTTCTTAGTATAACAAACACAATTTTTTATTCAAATCTAATTGTATCACATACAGAAAAGAGTGTGTTGCCTCTGTTTTAAAAGGAAGGTAATGGTCCTTACACTGGGAAAGGAAATTCTAATTCAATTTTCTTGACTTTTCATAAATCTCCCAGCTCTCCTAGCAAAAGACTTACTGTAGTCTGTTTTTATGCAGATGTTCCATCCTCTCCAACATTGTTAAAAGAATAATTACGTGCATCTTTCTTTGGTATTAGTGAACCATAATAAGAAATGTGTGTCTTCAATTTGGGTATAGTTTTGTGTGATTAAGCTTAGGAACAAGCGGTGATGTTCATAAACAGCTTGATTCTGAGCTGCAGATTCAAAGTGATTGCTTCAGAGTCTAAACGAGTTCAGCTGTGCCATAGGAGATTAAACATACTTGGCTGGATTCAGGCTGAATTTTCCAGGGAATGGGTCTCACAGAGCCGTGAAGAAATTTATTGGCCATTTCTGCACACAGCTTCCTCCCCTACCATCCCCTGGTCACAGCTGTCCAGGCACATCACCAGCAAGAGGACAGTGTCAGCAGAAACAGTAACGCATTTGAAAATAAGACTTTACTGATTTTTATTTCAGTTGCCTTAAACGATACTGATATATTTCTTTGGAGCTTTAACCCTCCTAATTGTGAAGTCAAATTTAGGTTTTAGTTCCCATTTAGTTACTTAATACTGATACCATTAACTTGAAAAAATGAAGTCAAGTCACCCTCTGATGATCTGTAGTCCTGAAAGAAAGGGAGCGACTGGAGACACAAGGAGCCAAACAGACACAGGAGCCAAACCTCCCTTCCCCGCTGCCTTACAATACCCCCGTCTGTTTCCCAGCCATGCGTTCTATCAGAAGTGGTAGCAGGAAGGGAGACTGAGACTCAAATAGCACATGTTCAGAACAGGATGATGGCAACGGACCAGTGGCCCTGAGGCCATTAAGGCTGGAGGATACTTTTAGTACAACTAGGTGATCATGGGCTCAAAGGAATGGAATAGACTTTCTCACATGCACAGCACCCGTGACTGTAATGTCAACTGAGATCTTCCTGAGAGCCTTGCTCTACAGAGTGCGACCCATAGACGTGTAGCATCGGCACTGCACGGGTACTAGTCAGAAGTGCAGCATCTTGGGCTTCCCTGCAGACAGACCAAATCAGAGCCCTCGTTTTAGCAAGAGCCCCAGGAGATCCATCTCCGCATTAAAGTTTGGGAAGCTGTGCTCAACGGATCCCCAGGTAGGGAGGTTGTAAGCCTCCCACCCACTCCTTCAAGCACACACTCCACAGCCTCATTTCCAAGTGATGTTGAATCATTTTTAGAACTTAAGTATTTATTCTGAAAGAATTGTTCATCTTAGTATCAGGTCTAATTTGATTGTTCCTGTTAAATGATTTGGCATAACAAAAAGTGTAGAAGATTCTACTTTTTGGCTTGAGGATTACACAAACTGCCGTGGTTTGATAGTGTCATAGTGTCACTAACTTGAGTTGCCAGAATGCTGTATTTAACTGCAGATCCAATCTTCTTTCTATCAAATATAAATAGTAATGTTTTCATCAGAGTGTAGTTATAGTTATATAACTATAGTTGGACAAGTTAATCTCTACCGAAGATTTCTAAACATTTCTTAAAGCTTTATCCAAATTTTAAAAGAACATTCAGTAGAGGTCACAAATCTGGAATTCTTAGTACTTTTGCTCTATGTTTTGGTTTTATAGTAATCCTAGTAATAGATTTATTAGTTGTTTATTTGTATTAAAAGTGATAGTAGCATGTAATCTGTGGACTTGTTTTGCTTGTATCCTAATTAAATCATAGAATTTGAAGAGGTAACTTCAGTTTTCTTTGCATAGAGAAAATCTCTCCTGGCTTTAGAGAAGGAAGAGGAAGAAGAGAGAAGTAAAACTATAGAAAGCTTGAAGACCGCACTAAGGACAAAGCCAATGAGGTAATTCTTTCCTGGATAGCATGTATTACTGGTCTCTCTCTCTCTTTTTCTTCTTCTGCCCTTTTTTTCTCCCTTCTTTCCTACCCTCCTTTTTTCTTTTTTCTGCAAGAGCCAAACTTTCAAGGAAGCCTTAAAAACCTTCAGTTGAATCATGGGTGAAATATTTTAATCATTGAACATTCAATAAATTGATTTTCTTCAATTAAAAGATATGCAGACAGCTGTTAAGATGACGTAAATTTAAAAAGACAGAGACTAGCAAGTGATGGTGCAAATGTGAAGAAATCACAGCCCTTGTACATTGTTGGTGGGAATGTAAAATGGTGCAGCCACTTCAGAAAACAGTTGGACAGTTTCTCAGAATGTTAAACATAGTGTTGCCCTATCACCTGTCAATTCTACTCCTCGATATATAGCTGAGGGAACAGGAATGTTCATGTTAACAGTATTCATAATGACCAAAAAGTGGAAACAACCCAAATTCTATCAGCTGATGAATGGATAAATAGAAGGTGATATATCCATACAATGAATTATTATTCATCTCTAGAAAGGAATAGACTACTGATACATGCTACAACATGGACAAGCCTTGAAGTTATTTATGCAGAGTGAAAGAAGCCAGATGAAAAAGGAAAACATATTGCATGATTTCATTTCTATGAAATGTCCAGAAAACACCAATCCATATAGACAGAAAGACCAAACCATTCAGAGAGAAAAATTAGTGGTTTCTTAGGGTTGGGGAGAGGGGGAAATGGTCCTTCGGGGATGACTAGACTGTTCTGAAATCAGAAGATGTCAGTGGTTGCACAGCTCTGTGAATATTCATACATTTGAAAGTATGAATTTTATGGCATGCGAGTTATATCTCAATGAAACTGTTACTTAAAAATATGGGCAGTCAGCCTCCACTTGTGTATCTCTCACACCTTCATTTTCTATTAGTCTTTAAGGTTTGGTGGAATGTTGGGTTGCTTATAGGTACATTTCATTAACATGGGAGCTGTGAATGAAGCGACTTGATTTAACCAGCTGGGCTATATCTGTGTTGTGTGACTGCATGAGATGGCTGGAAAATAAAGATTTCCTTTTCTTTATTTGACTATAAAATGCTAACTAAGAAAAATATATTGATTTATCAAAAATCCTATGCCGTTATATGACAGGCTTTGTACCAATTCTAACTACATCAGTATTTTTCTATTTGTGTGTGTGTTTCCATTCTCAGATATTAATAGGTATCCAAAACTAAGTGAGTTTGGAAATTTCTGGAGTAGGCATATAAACAAGTTACGTTATTTCTGAAATTTTCAGAGTTTCACGTGTATATGTGCATCATGAATTTTTCTCATAGATCAGCTTACAGTAAATAAATGCCATGGGTATCAATTAATGTGCAGTAACAAAGGCTCACTTTTGTTTTATTTTAGCAGTTTATTTATTTAGTTTTTTAAGTAGGCTCCAGGCTCATCATGGGGCTTAAACTCATGACACTAAAATCAAGAGTCACGTGCTCTGTGGACTGAGCCAGCCAGCTGCCCTTTCTTTGTTTTATATATAGGCATTCTCAGAGCATGTCCTACAAAAGAAGGGTTTTGCTACAAAATGTTAGTAATATAGATTATCATTTGACAAGCAAATATCCTGGAGCTTAAGGATGTTCTTTGACTTTCACTGATTAACATAAAGGTGTTTAGGAAGTTATAATAACACAGGACTTTTTTTTTTTTTTTAAGATTTTATTTATTCACTTGACAGACAGAGATCACAAGTAGGCAGAGAGGCAGGCAGAGAGGCAGGCAGAGAGAGAGAGGAGAAAGCAGGCTCCCCGCTGAGCAGAGAGCCCCATGCAGGGCTCAATCCCAGGTCCCTGGGATCATGACCTGAGCCGAAGAGAGAGGCTTTAACCTACTGAGCCACCCAGGCGCCCCTTAACACAGGACTTTAAGACCACATATTCTGAGTGTCTTCGTGTTCTTGATTTACTGTGGCTCTATGATCCATTCATTGGTTTTATTTCTTGTATCGGTTGAGATCTGTTTATCTCAAACAGAGATTATTTCACATATCTGGTAGAGCTGACCATTGGGTTTGTGCTGAGGAGGGGGTCAGGAATTCAGAAGACTTTTTTCATGAGGTCTTTGATACTTCAGGAACTACATCTTCCTTTCTCCTGTCCGGGCAAAACTTTTCCAGTAAGGGCTATTAGAAAATCGCAAAGAGACCTAAGTCTGATCCATTTTAACCTTCTTCTGCCAGGTTTGTAACCAGATTTATTGACTTGGATGGCCTGTCATGTATTCTCAACTTTCTAAAGACCATGGACTACGAGACCTCAGAGTCTCGAATACATACCTCTCTCATTGGATGTATAAAGGCGCTAATGAACAACTCTCAAGGTCGGGCTCATGTCCTGGCCCACTCTGAGAGTATTAATGTGATTGCTCAGAGTCTGAGCACAGAGAACATTAAAACGAAGGTGGCCGTGCTGGAAATCTTGGGCGCCGTGTGCCTGGTTCCCGGGGGCCACAAGAAGGTTCTGCAGGCCATGCTGCACTACCAGAAGTATGCCAGCGAAAGAACCCGCTTTCAGGTAGGCACGCTCACTCTTCACTTTGTCATCCACCCCGTCTGACAGGTGCTTTCCTGGCCCTGAAGGGGGATCGTCACTTAAGATTCTCCTCTGTGGTGATGACTCAAGCGTTTCCTTCCTCTTGGGTTTTAGTACCAGAGTAGAATATGCCTTCACTAGTTGATCAACCTGGGATTTTAGATTTACTGAATTTGAAAATTTGGCCCTGCTTCCTACAACACATCTTTTTGAATCCACTAAATGCAGTGTTCCCTGAAATTTCACAGGTTATCATTCCTGATTTAGTATCAGTATAAACAGTGAGATTATGTCACCGTATTTATACTCAAATATAAAAAACAAACCAAGTCAAAAGCACAGTCTTTTGTACTTTGTATGCATGTATAAATGGACATAGGTGATGTAGGAATTTTGAAAGTAGAGTGTTTTGAACATATTTTAAGAAAAATAAAAGGTGGCTTTTCTATGGATGCATGTGATTCTGAGTAAACGCAAGATTTAAAACATTTACTTCTGAGCATAAAAATCAATAAAATGAGTGTAAGATTACTGATGATTCCATCCTTTGTTTTTATGTTTGTATCCTTGATAGACATTAATTAACGACTTGGATAAAAGCACAGGGCGGTATCGAGATGAAGTGAGTCTCAAGACTGCCATCATGTCCTTCATCAATGCAGTGCTAAGCCAAGGTGCAGGAGTGGTAAGAACCTTCCATGCTACTCTTGAAAACATGGATTATTAAAGAATAATCTTCTTAAAAAGGTTTCTGTGAGTCCAAAAAGCATAAATATGTGTTTTATCACCCTTTCACTTTCAGGAAAGTTTGGACTTTAGACTTCATCTTCGCTATGAATTTCTGATGTTAGGAATTCAACCTGTAATAGATAAATTAAGGGAACATGAAAATTCAACATTAGATAGGTAAGTCAGATTGGTATCATCTGAGATAGCTCATGCTTTTTTCCTTGTACGTAGTGCCTGTGACTTGCATGTGGCCTTTCTGTAACATAAAGAGTTGGCTCCTGAATATTAGTTCAATGAATGGTGCTTTTGTGGTTAGACTTTGTCAGTGAAAGAAGTAACACATTGTATAGAGAATTTAATGCGGGTGTGGCATCAGACTGAATCCACGTCCTCATGCTACCTCCTAACTTGCTATGTATTCTGGTCAAGGTGGTCAATTTTTCTGAATCTTACTGGTTGGTTCCCCCCTACAAAGAAATAGTGATAATAATGATGATAATGATGACCACTATCTTTTGTGGGCTGTTATGAAGATTGACTATAAGACATGGAATCTCTTAGCACCATGAGAGGCATTCTGTGAATGTGAATTTTTACTCTTTTGTTCATTTGCTCATTTGTAATCATTTTGCTATTTCTAAGCTATCCCACTAGCTAGCTCTCAGACCTTTCCTTCTACTGCATTTCTTCCTCATTCATGCACTCTGAACATGCTCTTCTCCTTGGTAGTCTGTGACCGTGTTCAAATACTTTTGCCTCAGGGCCTTTGCACTTGCTATTTTCTCAGCATTAAAAGATCTTACCACATATGTCTAAATTGCTTATTCCCTTCTTCCCTTCAGAGAGAGCTTTTCCAAGCAGTGTGTGTACACAACTCACATCACCTCACATCATTCTCTTTTCCCTTTACCCTGATGTACTTGTCTTCATAGAACTTATCCTCAGTGTCTAAAATACATAGTAGGGGTTCAGTAAATACTTGAATGAATAAGTGAATGGCATGAGTATTTCTTTGGTCTTAATTCATCAGTCAGGCAAGTGTAGATATATGAACTTATTTTTCTTTCTTTCTTTCTTTCTTTTTTTTAAGATTTTATTTATTTATTTGGCAGAGAGAGAGAGACAGAGATCACAAGTAGGCAGGCAGAGAGAGAGAGGGAAGCAGGCTCCCCACTGAGCGGAGAGCCTATTGTGGGGCTGGATCCCAGGACCCTGAGATCATGACCTGAGCCGAAGGCAGAGGCTTAACCCACTGAGCCACCCAGGCACCCCCAGAATTATTTTTCCATAAGGGAGTCTCTGAGCAGAATCTGGACTTGATTGTTCTTGGATTTGATAAATATTTGTTAATTGCCTACTATATACCAGCCATCCTAGGTTTTTAGGTTTGTCTCTTATTGTGATCTCAATTTCAGTCAGAGTATGTCTTTTTCCTTAGAACAGTTAAGTAAAGGCATCCAAATTTTGTTGTCTTAATTCTTACTTTTTTTTTTTTTAAGATTTTATTTATTTACTTGACAGACAGAGATCACAAGTAGGCAGAGAGGCAGGCAGAGAGAGAGAGAGGAGGAAGCAGGCTCCCCGCAGAGCAGAGAGCCCGATGTGGGGGGTGATCCCAGGACTCTGGGATCATGACCTGAGCCAAAGGCAGAGGCTTTAACCCACTGAGCCACCCAGGCGCCCCTGTTGTCATATTTCTTTTAGAGAAATCTATGAATATTCAGGAAAGGCCTTCATATTAATGTCCTAATTCCCATGTGCTTGTGTTTGTAGGATGTTCTACTTTTAATAGCTTCTCTTTTATTGGATTTCAGACATTTAGATTTTTTTGAAATGCTCCGAAATGAAGATGAACTAGAATTTGCCAAAAGATTTGAACTGGTAGGTATGCTCATGATTATTCTGATTTAATTCATCAGCTCCTGGAATTTCCCTATTGTGTGTTGAGTGGACAAGGACTGGGTATAACCTGCTGCCCACGTGGCAGGATTAGCTGGCTGCCTTGGATTTGCTTACCTTGCTTTGCAGATATTGAGGATATTGGCTGCTTGACCTAGATTTCTTTTTCATATGGAATAGGTTCACATAGACACAAAAAGTGCGACTCAGATGTTTGAACTGACCAGGAAGAGGCTGACCCATAGTGAAGCTTACCCTCACTTCATGTCCATCCTGCACCACTGCCTCCAAATGCCTTGTGAGTGTGTTTGTGACTTACACGTGTGTTTTCCGAATGTTTGGACATCATCCAAAGGGCCCTGTCTTCTGAGCAGTACTGATTAGGTCGGGTGCACACCATGGATTACATACCTTGGTTTTGTGACAGTCCAGAGTGTCTCCACACAGCTCCATGGTGAGCTGTGTATTGTGACATTCCAAAACTGAAGTGAATTATAACCTAGTTTGATTTTAAAAATAAATATATGCCTCACAACACATTTCGAAAAGGCTAGAAAGTGCCTCTCAATCACATAAGTGATCACTGCATGTCGGAATTCCAGAAACTTTGGGAAGTGCTGGTGCAGATGTAAACATCTCTGATTCTGTGGCTCTGGTGGGTGACCACTATTGAAAAATATTCATCCTAGTTTAGAAACAACTTGAAGTATTTTTCCACCATTCTTTTCTTTTTTAGATAAGAGAAGTGGCAACACCGTTCAGTACTGGCTACTACTAGATAGAATTATACAGCAAATAGTTATTCAAAATGACAAAGGACAGGACCCCGACACCACACCTTTGGAAAACTTTAACATTAAGAATGTCGTACGAATGTAAGTTTCTTATTTTGCAGTCTGTGAGATAATAGTCACCATGTAAGACATTTATTTTTTCCCTACTTTAAAATAGCAGCTGGGGGAACTGAAATGTTCTAGACGTCAAATATGAGTATATATATGTATGTAATATATCTGAGTAACATCCGGGTTTAAATGGGTTTCAAGCATACTGAGGGCTTTCTGTGCAGCGGACTATTTTTGTACCTAGAGAGCATGTATTTTGGCAGTGGGCCTTTTATGTTTTTTGTAATGAATACTCCTTTTACTATTATACAGGTTGGTTAATGAAAATGAAGTTAAACAGTGGAAAGAACAAGCAGAAAAGATGAGAAAAGGTAAATAATGAGGCCCCGACAAGAGAAGAGGCCGTGTTACTGGTTAATTGGGCAGCTCTGCCCTCTGTATATTTTAGAAATTTGCGTTAATACTTCTTCCCGACTTTAGTGCATCAAACAGTCTTTCCTTTTTCCATGTCTTAGGGGCATTTTTGCCCTGTTTTCTCTTGAATTGAGCTATTTTAGTTTTCATGCTGATTGCTAAGTATTTTATCCTTTTATTATAATTATGTAAATTTTTTTGGAAGAGCTTGTAGCATTTGGTGTTTGGTATTCATTGATTCAAATTTTCTTAACTACTGCTCCTTCCAGCCTTGCTGCCCCGCCCCATAACTGTTCGTTAAGTCACACTAGGTTTTAAGAAATGTAATAAAGAACAGCAGGGATGACCCAGAATTTTAAAAGGAAAACCCAGGCCACTTGGTTTCAGCAGCCCCATTCGCCATGTGACCTTAATTTGGTACCAGTTATAAAAAGAAAAATCATGTAGAAAACCACTGACCGTTGTAGATATATACATTATGAGACTTTCACAGACCAGTTCTTGGTGAGTATTAGAATATGTCTTTGGTATTAACACTCAGCATCAAATGCCAGGAGGGTCATTTGTGCCTATTGCTGTGCCAGCGCAGAGAAGGGACATAAGTTGCCCTACTTCCTTCAGAATACAACAACTGAAGTTGGCCCTTTTGTAAAAACAGTCCTGTTCCTGGCCTCTGCTCTTTCACTATGCTGGTTAACTGACTTCCTTTTCCTGGTCCAAGTTATTTAGCCACAGCCAGCAAAACACAATAGCATTCACCCCGATATTTAGTGTGTTGAAAAGAGGGTCCAAAAGATGCCAGAGCATTTCCTTTTCCCTCATCACATTTGTCCTTTTCCATTGAGCAGAAAAGCAGAGCCACCACTGCTAGCAGGAAATACCATGTGTGAAGTACATTTATATTACAGGTTCCTCACGTAAGGAACATTGCTCTCACATAAGCAAGGTTGCCACATACATTTTTTATTAATAGATTCCAGAAATTGTTATAGAAAGAAGAGAAACACTAAGAGTTTGGGGTGAAGAGAGATTATACCAAAGAGAAGATGATCGGGGGGAACTCTAGGGGTGCCCTCTAGAGCATGGGGATTCAAGGGTGCAAGCTGAGGAGAGTATGTAGGACAGAAGCTTTGGAGTCATTCATTTGTTCCGTGGATGCTTGTCTAATGCCTGTATATATCAGGCACTGCATTGGGCTCTGGGTACATGTGCAGGCAGTGACGTCCTCTTCTCCACTCTTCTTCCTCTGTGAGATGCAGATTACACCCAGCTCACAGAGCTGTTACAAAGATTAAATGACAAAGCAAATAAAGAGGCTCTAATGTAATGCCTGGCACATACGGTTGCACAGTAAACAATAGGGACTGTGGTAGGATTCTCCCCTCATAGGTGGTACAAGAGATAAGGGCCAAGGTCGGTGAGGTCACAGGGAGAGTGTAAAAAAGGAGGTACTGTAGATAAAATTAATTCTTTTCTGAAAGCTTCAGGTAGCAAGGGTGTATTAAAGAGGGCATACTTTGATGAATCGGAGGGTGGAGGCTGTGAGGAGATGGGAAGTTCTCTGGACCTGGAAGGTGGAAGTAACTTGGTGTCCTTTGTGGAAAGAAGCCTTTTGGCAGCAGCTTCCCAGACATGGTATTATATCCGAGTCATCTGATGGGCATTTGAAAACCAATTCCTAAGCCCTGTCCCCCCAACCATAGAACAGACTCCCAAAATGTTAAACTCTCTCAGGTGGTTCTGACACACAGCTGGGTTTGTCAGAGCTTCATGACCAGTGATCAGAGGCAAGTCTTACTATTGTGGAAGAGGAATGAAGTGGAGGTAGAAGAGGAGATTGAGGTGCAGTGAGGTCATTTTTAGACACATCTCAGAGGAAGTCAGGGGCGCATTCCACACAGCGGCAGAAGCGGACTGGTGGTTATCTTGACTCCAAAGCTTTCTAGTGGCTTGACCTCTTCTCTGTGAACTGAGTTGGGGGAACTCAGAAAGTAAGAGACAGAGAAAGCAAGAATTTAAATGTGTTACCAGATTCAGAAATAGAGACTAATTCTGTGTAGCTCTGCCCCAGTGGATTATATCTCTAGTGGGTTTACTAAATAAAAGGAGTAGGAATCGGGGCCAAGTATTTGAAATAAAAATCTGCAGCCTAAACTTCATTAGTCTTTTTTCCCAAAGCCCCTCACTCCTGTGAGGGCTGGAGTCAGCAGGCATATTGGCAATGTAAATAAGCATTAGGCTAAATTGGATGCCTTGTTCCATTAGAGCAGGATTGGGAAGTCAGTAAAACTACAGCGGACACCTCATAGTTCTCTCCCCAGATTATGGTGATTCTCACACTCTGCCCTTGTTTTTAATGCTGAGATGATAACATTTGCTTTCACAAGTTTTAAGAATTATTTGTCAGAAGCATGAAATCCTTCAAGTCCAAGTAGCCTTCTGAGAGGAGAACGGGAAAAGGGACTCGGTGTTGGGACAGACATGGTCTGAGATCAGCATGTCCTCACAGAGCAAGATCTTCCCTTTCAGCCCTGTGCTCGTTGGACATGAGCCAGCAACCTAGCTAATAAAGAGTGGCTTCTCTGGTTCTCATTTCTAATTTGTGAAAAGAGGCCCTTTTAATATTCGTTTTCCCTAGAGTGATTAAAGGGCCATTTATATGACAGGATCCTGAAGTAAGTACCAACCAGGACCCCTTCTCCTCCGCAAATAGGTGCTCACACTTTAGGGTCTCTTCTGTAGCTAATAATGTTCATCTAAGGACCCCTCCAAGTACTAACACCACTGAACCCACAAGCTGCTCCCTTTGATGGAGAAGAGGAATAATATTTACCTAATAAAGAGCCTCAACAATCATCCGCAGCCAATTTTCTGTTTAGAGAAAGCGCTTCCACTTTGAAGAGTCCCCTGTTTTCATGTCCTGTTGTTTTCTTGTGCAGAGCACAATGAATTACAACAGAAATTGGAAAAGAAGGAGCGCGAGTGTGATGCCAAGACCCAAGAGAAGGAAGAGATGATGCAGACCTTAAATAAAATGAAAGAGAAACTTGAAAAGGAGACTAGCGAGCATAAGCAAGTCAAGCAGCAGGTGGCGGATCTCACAGCACAGCTCCATGAGCTCAGCAGGGTGAGCACGGTGAGGGCCGGGTGATGGGCCGGGTCTTGGCAGCTGCTGAGGCCGCACTTACCCTGGAGACCCTCACCTTAGGCAGACAACTGCTGCCTGGGGATAAATCCTGGTGATTTATCACAGGGGTCGGAAGACTCGCTCCCTCTGCTATCCTGTGGGTTAGGCAGCAGAGGCGACGTGAGGGTGTGCATTTCTAATACAGGTCCTCTCATCAGAGCAGAGGGACTCACACTGACTTCTTGAAATGAAAACTGGTTTTTTGAAAACCAGACCATGATGTTACAAGAAGCGAGACATATGTGAATGAGCGCTTTACAAATTAGCCCTGAGGTTCCAGATACAAAGGGCTGACTCAGTTGTCCCTGAGGAGCCTACACCCATTTGATTTACTGCCCCTGCAAACCCATCTTCTCAGAAGTGTGGATTTCTCTATAACATACATTTTAGGCAAAGTTTCAGACTCTCAGAATCATCTGATGAATTTACTTCTTACACTGACATTTTGTCGTCTTTTTTTTTTTTTTTTTTTTTTTACCTTTTCAGAGAGCTGTCTGTGCTTCAATCCCAGGGGGACCCTCACCTGGAGCTCCAGGGGGGCCCTTTCCTTCCTCTGTACCAGGATCCCTCGTTCCGCCGCCCCCACCACCTCCACCCCTGCCAGGTGTAATGCTTCCACCCCCACCCCCTCCCCTTCCTCCAGGCGGCCCTCCCCCTCCCCCGGGGCCACCTCCCTTAGGAGGGATCCTGCCACCTCCTGGTGCTCCACTGGGGCTGGCACTCAAGAAGAAAAACATTCCGCAGCCCACAAATGCCCTGAAATCCTTCAACTGGTCTAAGCTGCCCGAGGTAAGCCCTTTGTTCTAATTTTCCCTCTAAGGGATAGCATTAGCAGCTCGCAGTGTTGTGCCTGCAAAGGGAAACAGTCCTGGCCGTTAATTGATTTCAGTTTCTAGTTTGGACTCGGGTTCTCACCAGCTCAGATATTTACGTGATAAAACTGGACTAAATGGCATGTTGTCTGAAGCCAGCCCACTTTGAGCATCTGGTAAAATGAAAAATTGGGGATAGTAGCACTTTGAAAAAAAAATCGTGTCTATTCTTTTTGTGTATTAACTATAACTCTAGCACTTATTAACTTGTTGTTTGCAGAATAAACTAGAAGGAACAGTATGGACTGAAATTGATGATACAAAAGTCTTCAAAATTCTAGATCTTGAAGACCTGGAAAGAACATTCTCTGCCTACCAAAGACAGCAGGTAACAACACGTGGTCTCCAAGATGCTAAAAGAATAAAAAAACATCATCCTTGTGCGTGGTTCCTGGGCCATCTGTCACCCCATGATGTGATAGGCATCTTAGTTCTAGGCTGCTGGGTCTACCCTGGTATGTTCCTGCCAAGCAGCATGGTGTGTGTGTGTCCACATGTGTGTCTAGGTGCCCGTCAGTTGTGTGTGTGAACGTTGATACTCATACCCTGGTGTGTATTCAAGACCTTATCTCCTTTGGTGGAGGCAGTTCTTAATACTTATGATTTTTATCACTTGTACTTAGTCCAGAAGGGTCACCAGGAGAAAATAGTACTAGGAGAGCTACGTAACTTGTATTGTCCCCTCACGAGGTGTGTTTCTCAAGCCATCTTAGCATATCTGGCTTTTAAATATATGTATCAAGTGGTTATTATCAGAAGTGGACTGCTCTGAAGTAGGTGGAGCTTTTAGAAGTGCAGAAGTTTGTAAATAACTCTAACTTGGCAGTTAGCTAAAACCTCGGAGAGGAATTCTGACTGTATGTCATGAACCTGATAGACTCAGAAGTGGGGCTGGGAAGGCGGAGCTAGTTGGCGGATGGCACTGATAGAGAGAACCAGAGAAGCTTCTGAAACATGAGCAAAGCATTTGTGATACTAGTGAGAATACTAGTGGTACCTGGTGCTTGCTGGCTGGCTGTGTCGATGTGACCAGTTAGCAAGCATGATGCCATAAGCCCCAATCCCTTCTGGCTGGTACCTCTTACTCCTAGAGATGGCATCTTAATAGATCCTCCTAATAGTAGACCAGAAGAGGTCACAGCAAGGTGGCTGGGGACAGAGAATTTCAGAAGAACAAGGAACAGGTGGAGTAGGGTCCCAGTCAGACACCTGGGAAGGGCTACATTGTATCCTGGAGCATGAGCAGGAAGATTCTTCACCGTGACCAAAGAGATGCTGCAGAGAGCAGAACAGGTCTTACTAGGAACGCAGGCATCTGCACAGGGGCTTTCCTTGGGCTTTGCTGGGAGGTCTTTAATGCCTGCAGGAATCATGCCCGGGCAGGGTGGGGGGCCATCCTCAGACAAGCTGCACACTTCCTAGTCTGCTTAGGCGGGGCCTGGTTCCCAAGGAAAAGTGTCTCAGAACAGAACAAGCAAGCATCAGGAGAAGATGGACTGAGGCTGGGGAGAAGAAAAGCTGACACATTTTTATTTCAAAACCTTTGATGCACCTGAACTTGAAAAGGTAGTGTATGCCTTTTAGTCAGAATATTTCACTGAGAGGGAAAGCTTCTCTGTAGTGCATTTTATGCTATGCTAGTTGAGTACGAAAATGCAGATGGTTGTCTGTTATGGTAGCATGACCCTAAAACAGGAGCCCCTCAGCTGGGACCTCCCTCCCTCCCCCGTAAGTATGAGGCAGTTGTACACACAAAATAAAGGAAAGCAAAGAAAAAAACGATAAGACATGCCCAGTAGCTTTCAAAGGACAGCCAAAGGGTATGTTTTCGGGCCCTCGTATGGCAGGTGTTTGGATCAGGCTTGTTCTGATTGGCTGTGATGGGCCTCTTCTCTCTGGCTCTCTGCTGACCCAGGAGGGTGTTCTCTGGGTGACATTTTAGCAAATTTCCTGTTAGATTCAAATGATCTTCTGACCTCGTTGCACATCCAATTGATTTCCCACTTCAGTTTTAGTCACTAATACTGGCCCATTCTGGATGCCTAAGATGAAGGTTTAGGAATTCAGAAAAGTAAATTAAAGGAAGGGAAAACAGCAGTTATTCCAAGCTGCTGTTCAAGTCTGAGCATGTAGGCTGCATTTATTATGAGGGCAGGTGGTTAAAAGACCCAAGTTTACAAGACTCGTAATTAACAGGCTTTCAACAGAAGGTGCAGAAGGATGCTGCCAAAGTGCTCTGGGACAAATATGTGGACAGTTCTCAAGAGCTCTGGGAGATGAGGTTGTAGAAAGCCTAGCAATTGGGTAATTGTCTCCTAGCAACCAGTTGCTGTTTAAGTAATCAGTAGTCATTCCCGTCAGTATAGACCAGAACATTTCAGTTGTACTTAACACTAAGTAGACTGGTAAGTAGAATCATTTGTGACATTTTCAATAGCACTTCCTGGAAAAAAAATTTCAACACATTTGGCTCTGCTTAATTGAAGTATGTTTCCTCTCTTGGTGCAAGAATTTGAGATGAGATTTTTAAACCATAGATATATTTCCCAAATGAAGGTAATGTGAGCCATTTTATTGAGTTTATTACATGTTGAGAGACAAAAAAAAAAAAAAAAATCTAAAGATACAGACATTCTAGTAGAAATATGTAGGACAGAGTAAAGGAAATGGGGTATCTGTCATTGCGTGTTCCCTAGTCTCCTATCTAATGGCAATGTCTAAGACCCGTGCATTTTCATTTTAATCTTGGCAGTGCACTATGTAATTATCATCACACTTGAACTGCTCTCTTTTCCACTCCCAAGTGAATACTGGGAACCTATTTTTTTTCTACGATATCTCCTCTTTCTTCTCTCCACTTCTAAAACCCTGGTCAGATTGCCTGAACTTCAGCCAGTTGCTTGAGCAAGTCAGTTTCTCAGGCAGAAGAACACTTGAATGCCATTACTTGCATGCCTGTAACAAGAACACTACACTAAGATTTTGAACAAAATCTCAAATATGAGATTAGTATAATTTAGGTGAACACTGATTTATGATATTTAGGAGAGATTTTATATACATATGTACACATACACAAAAAATGCCCAATTGATCTGAGAAATATTTTATCATTAAAATCAAAATGTATTTATAATGTCTGCTTTGTATATGAAATACTTCAAAGGTTGCAGATGTATTAAACTGTTACACAGGTGTGCGAAGCAACTTGCTACATAAAAGCAAAGTGGAGAAACCTGCAAACAACCATAATATAGACTAAAAAATGATAATATTAAGTATCTATTACATTTTTGGTGCTGAATATGAAATATATAGTCCCAGTCTCATCAATCCCAAAATTTAATTCTTGAGGCACTCTTATACTTACTTTTTTATTTAACCCTCATGCCAGCTCTATGAGGTATTATTTCTATCTCACCAATAAGTAGAAATAGGGCTTAGTTTATATTCAGTGTCTGAACAGGTGGCACAACCAGGTTACAAAGTGGCGTAAATTCTCAGTTTCACTTGGTTCTTATGCAGTGCTCCTGTTGGTGATGAAAGTCAGGCTTTGTAAAGGATTGTCTGTAATCACAGTTTTAAGAATAAGACCATTTCTATTCAGGATTTTTTTTTTCAGTGTGGATAGCAAAGGTGTGCAGAGCTGATTATGTAGGCTTATGTGCCCCATGAAATGGAATAGCAGGCAGTTATTCCCCTGCTTACATTCCAGAAGTTCATTTGAAAGTCAATTTCTTGAATCTCAGAACCTTATTTTCTCATTGAAACTGTATTATGCGTGATTTCCAGGCCAACCACAAAAGACTTATTTTAATACATAATGTGCATTGCATAGTAGTACTGTTTCAGATAGAGTTGAACAATATTCATTTTGGTTTTGTGGGAAATTTTCCTGTTGAGATGTTATAAATTCATTCTCCCTATCTGTGGAGTTGGGTAGAGGAAAGTGAATGTCCCATTAACCTAAAAGGAGTCTTATCTTTGTAGCGATAAATTAACAGCTTGTATCTCCATTCCTTCTCAGTTCTTTGCCTGAGGACACTCCTTTAGCAGCATGTAGTATAACATTTGAAAGCCTCTCTGCTCTGATTTAGGGAACGAAGGATAACTGTTATCCCAAGCTCCTGAATCTGACCTCTCCTGCTAATATGTAATAGAGAAGTCATTCTTGGGCTCCCATTTGGAACATTCAATGCTATCTTCTCATTTTTTTAAATATAAATGATCAAAGAATTTTTCTTTCTTTTTACATTTTCATTATTCTGTAGATCTAGATTTTACATTGAAAAATTATGAATTAGGGTATTTATTTCAGGAATCTTGGCCCTTAGCCACAGCACATATAGAAAGAAAAGGTTTTGTACAAATAGTATGTATTTCTATGAATAGTATGCATTTTTCTAGAGAGAGGTCCCTAGCTTTTATCAGATTTACAAAGGGACCTCAACCTCAAAAAGATTAAGAACCATTCAGGTAAGGATTATTATTATCTGTGAAGTGTTGAAGCATCCTGTCATTGCAGAACTTTATCTCTAAGAATCTGTCAGCATTGGTTCCTGAAAATGCAAGTCCCAGCTTTCTGTTTCCCAAAGGCCTACACCAAAAATCATCTGAAAAAATCAGACATCCTATTAGGTAGAACCAAATATAGCTGATCTTATGGTGTTTGGCCGAAGCCAATTAGGGAATAATTTAGAAGTTTCAAGAAGAATGGTAACTTATTTGAAAGAGGCCTGGAAACATCATTATTTTTAACATAGCATATCTAATAAGCTTTGTGATTTTATTTAAAATGTGTTGGGTTAAAGGACCCCTAAAGAAGGGAAATCTTAAGGCTAACAATTGACTAAACTCTCCCATGGCCTTCCTCATCCTCACCTCTGGAAAGATAAGATACCTTACTTAGCTATTAACTGTTACCCTTACTTCTGCTGCTGGTGATAAATGGGAGATCCTGGACCAGCTGTTCTTCAACTCTGTGGAAAAAGAGAGCAATAGGAGAAAAAAATGGGCTTGATCATCAGCCTGAAAGATAATTGTATAATAGCTTCCAAGTACCAAGCTCATACGTGTGTGTCAGGTACTGTACAAAATGCTTTCCATGAATTATCATGTTTAATCATCACAATAATAATCCAGTTGTTAATTCATTTTGCAGATAGTAAGACTGAGCTGCAAGCCTCACACCCAGTCAGTGATAGTTGCCTAATTCCATAGCGCACTACAGTGAAGGTCCCAAGTCTTAACTTTCTGGTGGTGGGAACTTAATGGAGAGTAAGTTGATAGAAAACTTCAAAGAAGTTTTTTCTTTGAAGGCCAGACAGTAAAAGCTGGATCTAAATTCAACTTGTCTCTTTAAGAGAGAAAAGTAGGATAAGATGACTTCATGGAATCCATGTTACCATAGTTTTTTCCTGCCCTTGGAAGGAGACACTGCTTTCACAGGGCAAGTGTCCTGAGGAGTTTCAGACTAGAAAACCTGGTTGTTAAAACCAGGACAAAAGAAAAGTGTGGCATCGGAGAAGCAAGGTTTCCTGTGGTTATCAACTTATTTAAATGCCATTCTAGAAAAGCAATCCATCCTTGTATGGGTGGAGCAGAAGAGGGACACATTGTGCTTCCCACTGGAAGAATGATGTGGAATGGCTCATCTTAGCTATGCTGTCAGGGCCGGTGCAGCCTTGAGGAATCTGCTGAACAACTGCTGGTTGTGCAAGCCGTTGGCCTGAGAGCTGGTGTGTGTTTTGTACACCAAAGCCCCACTCATTCCAGCACAGCAGAAACATGTGAAGAAAGCTGGCACTTTCTCTTAACGTGTCAGTTGCTTCTCCCTCTTTCTCTTCTTCGTTCCAAGTCTCGTCTGGAGTATTTCAGGAAGAGGCTGCTGACCTTGTGTGCTTGAACAGCCCTGAGGCAGCTGGGACAGCGCCACCAAGGGCCTGCACACAACATGATCATGTATTGTCTCTTAATTGCACATTCTGTCTTTTTCCTCATACTACCCACAGTGCCACCAGGCATTGTTTGGGACTCAGGGGATTCTGAGGATTAACATTATTGACCTATATTGTTGAATTTGTCTTTTGTATTTTCTTAATCCTTCCTTATGGCACAAGAAGACAGGAGATTATTTCAACACCATCACCACCACCACCCCCACCCACCCAAAAAGAATATTTTGCTGGTAGGACATTACCATGGGAGTAGTTTCCTCAAGTTGATGGAATTGATTGATATTTTTCTGCTTCAAGTGAATATCATCATGTTGAATAAATGGAGCCCATTTCTCTTTCAAAGAGAATTTGTTCCTTTCCCAACTTGGGTCTTTCCGGAGTGTCTAAGTCCTTTCTTCTCTGAATTTGATTTGCCCACATTGAAAATGGTGTACTGCGCATGTCGTTTTTCTCTCCCCAGAATGCTTAGTTCGCACTCTTCATCGTATCTTCAGTCAGACTCTCCCATCTTCATCAACTCTCATGGCTGGTCCTTGGGGCATAAATTCTCTCTTACCCTGTGTCACTGATTTCCTTGACTGCTTTCACTTTCTCCCACTTGTTGTTGTGATTTCTGAACTGCATGTGTCTGATTTGCCTTTTCCATGCCTCTGCCATGGCTGTAGGATTTCTTTGTGAACAGTAACTCCAAGCAGGTAAGTAAGCAACTACTCAAACTTTGCTTACTATAACTTCTTGGCTCAACATAAGCTCAAAATATCTTGGTTATCCAATTTTTTTTTTCCTAGATAGTGTAACTCAGGGCTTATATAATTCTGCATTGGGTTTCAACTCTTAACTGATACTTAGAGGTCTGCCTGAAAATATCAGCATGACAGAAGACAGTTGACGTTTGATCACATGGTGCCTCTTACTATAAATTTCATATTGTCTTTGTTTTCCTAAACTGTTACACAGTTCCAGAGCTCATTGGTTTTCTTACATTTTAAAAATGCCGTGATCCATTTTTAAAATTGATTCTGACCTCTAATAAAATTAAAACTTGCTATTTATCAAGTTAGTCTGGATTTTCACCTTGATGCCCAGTTTACATAAATAGTATTTTATATACAATTGTTTTTTGCCTCTTCCACCATAAATTACGATGGGACATCATTGCTTACAGCTTTTTGTACAGCAGCGGAGTACACAACAAAGTAGTGTTTTGTTGTTAATTCAAGTAATTGCACTCATGCCTTGAACTGCCCCCTGTCTGTTATCCATCAGACTCCAGGGTGATGAAAGGTACCATCTGGGCTTGGGAGCTTCCTGTTGCACATGAGGACGTTTGGCAGGATTTATTGTTCAGCTTTTTGAGTGCTCAGGATGCAAATGGTTCTGGAGTGAATGGGCCCTGCAAACGGCCAGGACTGGCAATGGCAAGCCTCAGCCGAGCTTGATTCATAGTGACAGTTCTTCTGTCTGCTATCCATAGGGATTTGGGGGACAAAGGAGGGCACTGCTCACTGATAATTTATGCACGCTTAGCATCTTCAACTTCGAGATGCACTTTGTTCTTCCAAAAATGCTTTTTCAAATGTGGGTGGTCAACTTTTCTTACTACTTCCCTTTGTCAACTTGATTTTAGCCCTTTGTTCCACCACCTCCCTGGACTCCCTCCCTCACCATCTCAGCCTCGCCTGTGTGTGTGCGTGCGCGCGTGTGTGTGTATGTGTGTGTGTAAACAGAAAATTTAAAGGAAAATGTGTGTCTGAAGTCGGAATGTCCCTGTTTGACTTTGATGGATTTCTTTCATGCTCTTTATAGAAAGAAGCAGATGCCATTGATGACACACTGAGTTCCAAACTTAAAGTCAAAGAGCTTTCAGTGATTGATGGTCGGAGAGCTCAGAATTGCAACATCCTTCTCTCGAGGTATTGTTGATATTGAATAAACATTTCTGGTAAGACCAACTTTCCTCTCCCGTGGCTCCCATCCACACGTTTGTACTTGTTCTTTTAATCGGATTCTGCTGAGATTCAGTTCTTTGGATTCTCTTTTGTCTAAGGAGAGGAGAACTCATGGCCCCTACTTCCCTGTGTGGAATATATCAGAGCTGGATGCTTCTTCGTTTCTTAGAGTTTAATTTCCACAGAGTCCTGAAGTTAAAGAGTGGAACATCCCAAATCAGTGTTTTGTTTTGTTTATTTTTCCAGAGAGCCTATAAAATGGACTTTACCTTTATTTATATTTCCTGGCTTTAGAAATATTTTAGCTGTTGAGTAACACTGTCCCAGAATCAGCAGCAATGGTAAAAGCTCTTTGTTTCATTTTGCTTTTCTAAGTCACCTTTTTATACTTCAAGTTTATGATTTTCATGTTCTTTCTGAACATTTTTATGACTAAAGAGATGTAAATCTCAAACCTGAGTGAAATGCTAATTTATCCATTTCAGCCTTGTTGAGAATCTTTCTCATAATTAGTGAACCATCACGGCCTTGGAACTTGAAAAGAAGAAAGGAAACTTGGGAGGCTGGAATCTGCCCATAGCTTCAGGCACTATGTCTGGTTGTTCTGGGCATTTCAAGTAGCTTTTCTGTATCTAATTTCTTCTTTTCTCTAGAAGAAACTTTTCTGTCAGGCAAAGATACCTAACGCTTAAGAGATAAATGAATATCCTAAATTTGGGGGCATTAAATATAAGCCTCCCTGGTCACATTCTGAAAGAATATTATATAGGTATTAAAGCTGGTTTAAGGTGGCTTCATTTTCAGAGTAAAAAGGGAAAGTGGCAGCCTTTATTTTTTATTTATTCAGGAAGTGCAAGCATGGGGAGGGGCAGAGGCGGAGGTAAAGAATCTCAAGCAGACTCTGCACTGAGTGCCGAGCCCAACGTGGGGCTCGGTCTCATGACCCTGAGATCATGACCCAAGCTGCATTCAAGACTCAGGCATTTCACTGGCTGAGCCACCCAGGCGCCCCTGCGGTCTTTATTTTTAGATGGTCTTACAGTGAATTTCTTTTAACATAAAACACTGCTGCTTGGGTTACAGCGTGGAGCTTGATTATTAGCCAGATATATATTACTTTAGGGAGCAAATGTTTCTTCTCTTAGAAGAGAAACTGAAGCTTAATGAGATCCCTGAATTTAATACAACCAGGAAGGTAACGAGAACCATCCTATTGGCATTTAATTTCTGCCTCTGGCTGGAAGCTATGTAAATGGCCAGGCCCTGTACTTAGCCCCACTTTTTTTCTCCCTGAACACATGCTCAGGAAGATACCAGGGAAATAAACTGAAGGTCTACTTACTTTTCTTCTATAGTATATACAATTCGCTTTGCTGTCATTTCCTTTTACAAGTCACATTCTTAGTAGTGACATTAAATGAAAATTGGGGGGAAGTTTTTTTTCCCCCTAAAGCCTAGAATTTCTGCCTCTTTTTATGCTTTTGCAGTCTAGAGGGACATTTTTAAACAGCTTGACAAAGGGAGCTATCACCCTGAATTTCTATATTACTTAAGTGCTCATCACAGTAAAATCTGTGACCTAGTTCCTCATAGACAGATTATTCTCAGTACGAGATGTCAGTGAGGATAATAACACTGACACCAGTTTCAGAGAAGGTTACAGCTCTTTCTGGCAAATTTCCCATCTCATTATTGAAGGAATTATTTCTTTTTTTTTTTTTTTTTTTTTTTTTTTTTTTAAAGATTTTATTTATTTATTTGACAGAGAGAAATCACAAGTAGATGGAGAGGCAGGCAGAGAGAGAGAGAGGGAAGCAGGCTCTCTGCTGAGCAGAGAGCCCGATGCGGGACTCGATCCCAGGACTCTGAGATCATGACCTGAGCCGAAGGCAGCGGCTTAACCCACTGAGCCACCCAGGCGCCCTGAAGGAATTATTTCTTATTTGTGCTGTGCAGTTTCCTTGTTACCTCAGAAGTGTCAGAGCTTAAGGTGACTTAGAACTTGAACACTGTATCTAAACTCTCTCTGGAAGATAATTTTTGAGAAATTGCCTTGTATCTGTTAGAGTAGCTATTAAAATCCAATTTAACGAATGAGTGTTATTATAATGAGCATAATTAAAAAGCAGATTGTACATAACAAGGTAATTTTGAGTCCCAGCTGACCTTACAGTAATTAGACCTTATGGATCAGGTTCTAAAACCTCTTTCCCACTGAGGACTCAGCCCTATATGCTTTTCTGCTCCATGATCAATAGTTTTACTCCTGTCAGGAAAGCACAGGACTGACCTGTAGTGTGCTGTGTGGTAAAAGTAATAGAAATGAAGCAGATTTAGTTTTAATTTAGGTTGTGTTTAGTTATTTAGCTGGTCAGCAGTTCACCTTACTTTTACCACCCTCCTTCATTGGCAGTGCGTTACCGCATACGGAAGGAGCTAGGGGCTAGAAGGAAGGAAGAAACCTATGAAAGTGTGTGTGATGCTTTTTTTCTTAGAGTTATCACTTTGACGCATTTGTTTGCCTGGCGCTATGCAGGGTGCCACAGAACAGACTGTGACTTTGAAAGCTCATGGCTCACTGGAGAATGGAAATGACACCAGCAAGGTAGCTTGTGAACAGCTCAGGCCTAGGCTGATGGGACCAGAAGGAGCCAGATGCTCAGCCAAGTGAGAAGGACACTGATGGGGCTCACCAGAGGGAGGGGACCTCCTAGAGCGATAACAGTTACACTGGGGGGGTACAGGGGGGGGGAAGTTCTGAAGAGGCACTCCGCGGAAGCCAAGGCACCTGAGGGGTCGGCGCATAGCTGAGAAGGAGAGCCCCGCATGGTGGCATCATCAGTCATAAGGAATGAGACTGGGCAAGAGAGCCCGGGATCCATGCCTGGTGCCTTCGTGAGTGCATCACTCAGTCAGGGACAAGCAATACCCTCCTCATCTATAAAATGAAGATGAGGGGGGGACTCAGGAGTCAGAAGGAAGCCCTTCCTTCCCCACAAGCCCAGCAGGGGAGGGACGCACAGTCCCTGTACTTGGGACTCGCCGCCTTCATGGCCAGGACTACCCGCAGCTCCTGGAAAGAGACTGCCTGGAAGGTGACTTTGAAACAGAAGCTCCAGGCCATGAGGGTCCCCGCTTGCCACAGACTTGCAAGTGCAGTGAACGTGGTGCTCCTCAAACTAAGAACCCCCTCCTCAGGCCACAGGCAGAGGGAGCACCAACTTACCGGGCTTATCCAGGTGACATGTGGCAATTAAAATTCACTCTGCTTTATTCCCTAAAACCGACCTCTCCCTCCCTCCCCCAAAAAAGAAAGAAACTTGGAAGCTGGTTTATATTGCAAAATGAACCCACCTTAAATACACTTTTATGAAGTGTTCTGCCATTCTTTTTTTTTCCAGATGCTCACTTAAAATGGCGGCCAGGGTGCAGTAAACCACAAAAAGCTACTTTAAAGTTGGGGGATTTGGCTTAAATCCACTGAAGCAGAGCTAAGGCTGATCTAGCCGTCCATCCCTAACTCATTTTCATTATGCCTGGATGTTCCAGTTCTCTTGGCAAATTTTTGAAATACTTGAGGGACGCAAGGTAGACTTAACTACTGTTTTTAAGTGGCCGGTTTGTTTCCTTCCTTGTAAAGAAAGTTGAGGTGGATGTCTGAGAAGTTGCCACCCTCCAGCACACCAGAACACTGGCAAGCTTTAAAAGCGATTAAAACATTAGAATTGGTAGGGTCCTTAAATTACAGAGATTAGCAGCAACTCACTCTGTGGATGACAGATGATACTGAGAACCCAGCAACCTACAGACTGGTCCCCGAGGGCGGAGTCCCCTTCTCCTCTTTCCCCGAGGGCGCAGTCTCTTTGTCTGCTCCAGCAGGCCGCGTGTGAGGCAGTATGTTGACAGGTAGATTTTCTTAAGTACTATCCATTAAAGTCTCAAGTCTCTTTGTGAAACACATAAAGAGAAACCAAAATTGTTATGAATTAGAGCTAGTGTTTTGTCCAGACAGCCTCTGGGGGTTGAGAAGCATAAATATATACAATTTCAAAAGCAAGAAGTTCTGCACTCCATACGGGGAGCTAATGAATGCAAATCTGATACTTCAAGTATTGTTCTCACTCCGATTTTCAACCCCTTTTCTTTTAAATGCAAAACAGAAGGGCTCAGCGGAACCACACCATAAAGTAGTTTCTTCAGCTCAGTGTGAAAAGGACACAGAACTAATTTACTTTTTTCTTCTAAGTGGGGCTTTTCTCAGGATGGCTATAGACGGTTCCACAGCCAGTTGGTTTTTATTAGTGGCGGTTTCAGCCTTCCTCAATGTTCCTCTTCCCTGGCCGGGCCTGGCTGAACTGTGGTGTTTGCTCCTAAAGGATTCAGAGCCTTTCGTGTCCTAGAATTGAGGGCTACCCAGAGCCTGTCCGGTGAAGCCAGGATATTTTTTATCCTATCATATGTTTTACCCACACCAGCTCAGCTAAATGGTTCCAATGAAGTTTGGGGATTTTCCATCATGATGTTCTGGTGAAAATGTTTGTGGGGTGATGATTGTCCCAAGAAGACTAAAACAACCTGAAGAGGTCTGAGCAGGTCCAGGGAATTATGAGGGTGCCATACCTCAGATGAGGTGATAGAATGGGTCTCCTTTTAGAACACAGGCAGTTTCAGGGCTCCTGGGAGACTCAGTCAGTTAAGTGTCTCAGTCTTGATCTCAGGGTCATAAGTTCTAGCCCCATATCCATCAGGACACACTCTCCCTCTCTTTTAAAAACAAAAACAAAAACAAAAAAGCAGTTTCACATATTGCCTAGATGCCATGTATTTGGATTTGACAACAGGAGGTAAAAGAGGATGCTACTAGTACAGTAAGATGCACGGATTTGTTCCTTCCCTTTCCTACTTACTGGCACATGAAACAACATTCAGTGTACATAGCAAAATGGCTGGTTTTCACAATATTATGTCAAAGTTTAGCAAAAAGGACAAGCCAGAGCTGTCCAGAGTGGGGTGTGTGTGAACCCCAGGTTCCTTTCCTCCTTCTGTGACCTTTGTGCCCACCCCTGCACTCAGGCTGCCCTCTCGTTTATCTGTGAGAGCACGAGTATTGCAGCTTATCGTTTGATGCCCCCAAACACTATAACCATCTTTAAATTAAGAACGCTGTCTTGAAATTCTTGTTTAATACTCCTGGGCCTAATGGATGCTGTGTACAGAGAAGAAACTGGTAGAAGTAATGGGTTGTGAGAGTGCTTTGGGAAGTGTTCATAATGACCCTAAGCGCAGTGTAGTGATCACGTATCTGCATGTGAATGTTTAGGTTAGGAAAGTACTGCTGCTTCTTGTCCCCTTTGGAGAAGAGTCCGTTGGAGAGTAATACCTATAGTTAGTTTAGTGAACCTTATCCATGGCCAGGCAGAGAGATCAGTGCTTTACGGGCATTATTTGACGCAGTTTGATGAGAAAACGAAGGCTTAAAAAACACCTCATCCAAGGTCACATTGGCCCAGCCCTCTCCGCCAGGACTGGGGCCCAGCCTGATGCCAAAGCCCCTACCTTCAGATGCTCCCTGTGAAGGCTGTATATCTTGCCCTTGTATTTGTGTGTGTATGTCTTTATCTCTAGGCCTAATGTGATTTTTCTTGAAGATCATAGACTAGAACAGACCAAATAATGTTAATATGTCACTTTAGTGGTAGTTTAATAAGGAAGTAAGATTTTTTTTTTCTTTAAGTAAGTCTGGAGCTGATGCTTACAGATAGAACAAGAGAATGACTCTGTTGTTCTAGCTAATCATCTGATGAAAACCTTTCCCCCTAGTGAAGACTATTGGTTGTGTCTGAAAGAAACACATTTTTGCAAGTGCATTTTAATTTCATGACTTTTCTTTATAGTCCACACTTTGTTGTGCTGACATAATCAAGATGTAAATCCTTAATTTAATTAGTAAATCATATACGTTTATGATAAACAGAAAACAGATTTCTGGTTTTACTTAAATTCTTCCCTAAAAGTTATTAACTAGATAAGCAGATTTGTAAAAGGAATTTAGGGTTAGGAATCAAGAGTTTCCTGTTTGTGATAGATAATGCCACTTTCCGTACATTCGACCTTGGGCAATTCACTTAGACATTCTGCGCCTCAGTTTCTCCCTCCATTTAAAAAAAAAAAATGACCATCACAGTTATTTTAAACCTCCAACAAAATAATATATGTGAAAACTCCTCCACCATGAAGTGTGTTTGCCTTTTACTCTGAGTATTAACTATTCAACTTTTTAATAATAACAGATTTCAACCCTTTTAAAATCAATTTTTAATCTGAAAACAAACTTTAAACAATCCTGATGAATTATCAAGTTCAGAATTTAGTTTTTTGGGGTGCTAGGTGGCTCAGTCGGTTAAGCATCTGACTCTCGATTTTGGCTCAGGTCATGACCCCAAGGTTGTGAGGTCAGACTCTGTGCTCGTTGTGGAGCCTGCTGGAAATTCTCTCTCCTTCTCCCCTAATGCCTCTGCATGCCTGCACACTCTCTCACTCTAAAATAAAATAAATAAATCTTTAAAATCTTTTTAAAAAAGGAATTTAGTTTTCCTTTCTCATCTACAGTACATGGCTACTATATGTAAAGCAAACGGTGGGTATAGATGTCTTACCTATTCCTCATCCTCCAACCCCTTACTTAAGGAAACTAAACAGTAGAACAATAGAAACTAAACAATAAAACAGATATGTTCTCTGTGTCAGCAGAGCATTACAAAGTCCTGAAAGAATGTTAAAACGGTTTCAAAATACTATTTTTAGGGGCAATATTGTCAGGAAATAAGCTTTCACTAAGAGATTTTGAGAAAAACAGTTCTTGAAAATCAGCAGCTGGAGTAGCAGAATGAATTATCTTGCATTAAGTTTTAATACTCAAGCCAGTATTGTTAACAACAAAATAAAATATTCTTTATCCAGGTTGAAATTGTCCAATGATGAAATCAAACAGGCAATTCTAACAATGGACGAGCAGGAAGATCTGCCCAAGGACATGCTGGAACAGGTGAGCTGCCAGACAGACTTATCTCAGAGCACAAGTGACAACTGGCTTCCAGCAGGGAGTGGGATATTGAGAAAATCTGGTTGTTGCTGGTGGATAATTTCCTCATCTCTGAACCAATGTTGAATGTGGCTCTCTTAAGAGGCTTTATTCTCTCATTGCTCCTCAAAATGTTGGGTGAAAAGGAAGGTCACAAGTTTGTCAGATGCCTGGGACCCACAAGGCCAGATTCTGTTCTTCATGCTATAGTTACTATGCCTTCATAGGTCATACAAATCTATCAACTCCAGGGAAGTCTGTGGGACAGGCTTACGGAGAATCTTACCAGCACCATGAGATCACAGGCTACTACATAAACTGATTCATTACTGAATCCTTAATAAAGTTTGTGTATTGGCCTTGACGCACCATTTCTACACCCCAGTAGTTACCGTTAAACCCCTTAGCTCTGTCATCTGCATCAAAGTAATTCGTATTAACCGTGGCCAGCCAAGCTGGATGGAGTGACTTAGCCTCTCTTCATGCAGTGTTCCTTTAACACGTTCTGTGGAGCCATTCCAACTCTGCTATGTGTGTCTCAGCAGCTTTGCGCAGTTGTCCCCCAAATGACAATGTTCTTGAAATAGAAGATGTTTCAGGGATTATTACCTATCAATCTGGCCCTGAATATTTCCGTGCTTCGTGGAGATTGTCTCCATGCTCTGAAACTATTCTGTCTGCTTGTCTCATTGTCCTTGGTACGAAATCCTATTTTGCATGACTTTGGTCTAGAGGTCCATGTTAGTGCCAGGTCCACTGAAGGTTAACTGTGGACAATCGTGGTACCAGGCTGAACTTGAGGTCTTGGTTGCGGGGATGCTCAGCTCCCAGAAGCAGAGTAAAGGCTGTTTAGCACTGTTAACAGTGATCTTGGGAGGGCGTGGCTGCCCCAGAGGGAGTGTCTGTGTGCTTATGCATTTTTCCACAGTGTTCTGGCTGATGTCAGAAAAGGCCTCCAACACAGAGCAGGGAAGAGTGAAATGTGAGGTGTCACCACACCACAGTGCACCCGCTCCACCTAAAACCTGCAGCTGCAGTCATCCTGGGGAAGCCCTCACACTTAGCAATGGAATAAGTTGTCAGGCTGTCCTTTTTGATGTTTGACTTAGTTACCAGTAGCCCATGACTGTGCATCCAAGCCTGTCAGGATCCTTTGTGTACAAATAGTTTAAACATAATTCCTAAACTGAAAATTAATTGTTTGGAGCATTTTACAGCTTCTCTGCACACTCTTCCCTCTCTGTCTGCAACCAGTCCTAACAAGGGTCTCTACCCGGAAGTGTGGCCCAGCTTCCTTCTGCCCCCCTCCGGTCCCCAGCTGACCCTGCACTTGGGGTGCCTGCATCAGAAGCTGCTCACACAGAGGGAGGAACTGTGCCGAAAGCTGCTTTGGTCCTTAGGCCTTCAGCCCCTATTGACAAAGTTGTATGTTCAAAATTCCACAAGATCTGTTTACTGTGAAATTGCATGCAGCAAAATTCCTCCTTGAGGGAAGGGATTTCAAGATCTTGCCAAAAGGGCTTCTCGTGCAAATAGAATGTACTTCAAATAAATACAAGAAAATCAATTTACTGAAGCAGAATCTGGCCAAATGGGATACTTTTGACCTGGTCTACCCTGATAATTCTGTGGGTCTTACTCTCTGGTCACCTACCTACCATACTCTCTTTTCCTCCTTATTCTCTTCTTCCTCTGCTTCCTCTTCTTTCACACAGCACTTCTCCCAGACAAACTTTTAACTAGTATCTCTCTACTCCTAGTTAGGATTTGCATTTGAATCAGATTCCTTCCCTCCTCTCTGCTTTTAGCTGCTGAGCTCAGAACTCAGAGGAGATTGATACCCTCCTCTTTCTTGGAACTATAGTTTTCTCCTCATTACCAGGTATTTGTCTAAGTCTTCATTCCTCTCCTAAAACTATCCGGACACAGTCTGTCACTTGACTCTGTTTTGGGAAGGACTGAACCTTAGCATGTGCCTCTCACAGCATTCTGTACAAAAGAGCTAGTGTTGTCCTGAACAGGGGCCTGTGGCTTAGTGCACACAAACCAGTGTGTGTGTCGTGGGGGGAGGAGGAATCCCTAAGACTCGAAATGAAGTTCCTTGCCCAGTAGATAAAAATCCAAACTAAGAGGAAAAAACAAGTCTTTTTCTCTCTCTTGCTTCTCCCTTCTCCTTCCCTTATTACCTTCCTCCCTGAACTGAGGAATAGCAAGAAGATACTGGTCCTGTCCACTGGTACCATTTGAACACAGGTACATAAATGCCTAGAACCAGTCAGGCTACCAGACCAGTGAACCCACCGGCATCCACATCCATGACATCCCATCAGGAAAGAGGGGTGGCTCTGGTCTCTGCTCTGGCCCAGCCCTTCCTTCTGCTTAGGAACCCAGCTGGATCAGAGCATCCTGTCTGCACCCCGCCCCCCCCCCCATCATACACCTTTTTCTCTTCACTTTTAACTTGTTCAAGTCTCAGCCTTTCACAAAACACCTTTTCATACTGTGCATGCCCATCTAGCTACTGTCCTCTCTCTCTTTTGATACAAGCAGAGTTCTTGAAAGCTTGTCCACACTCACCTCCTGTTCACTCTTCCTCACCTCCCGAAAGCTGTTCTCACTAAGGACTCACCACCTCCCTGTTGCCAAAGCTAGGGGGCACTTTGCAGTCCTTATCTTCCTTGATTTGCTGCTGGTATGTGACACCGATGGCCACTTGCTCCATGGTGAAATGTGTTTCTTTGGCATTTCATTGTCTCCTCTAAAGGTTACTCCTCTTGTCCTCATTCCTCAGACACTGGCTTCTCTCCAGCCCTGCTTTGTTTCCGTTGATGGTTCCCCTGGTTACCTCACTCACATCCTTGCATGTTGTAGTCAGTATCCATGCTCTGTCTTCCAAACAGCTCTGTATAGCGCATCAGACCCATTTGTCCACCTACCAACTAGGAATCTCTACTTGGTTCTCTTGCCAGTATTTCAAACACTAAACACTCTCTCCCCACCGACTCTCCTCCATTTGGTCCTGGGTTTCCTGTTACATTGTATACATTGTATACAATGTATACATTGTTGCCTAAGCTAGAAGCCTGGACGCATCCTTTTGACCCTCTACCATAACCCGACATCCATCAACAAGTCAGGCTAGTTCTATTCTAGAATCTACCTATGACCCAATCCAGATCACCATCCTCTCTCACCTGGATTACTATACCAACAATCTAATCACAACCCCCTAATACTTTTGATCCTTTCTAATTCCTTCTCTGTTGTGAGCGTAGTGGTCTTTTTAAAATGTAAATTCATCCCTCTACTTAATATTTTAAGTCCTATCCCAGAGCCCACAAAATAAAGACTGAAATTCTTTCAAGGTCCTTGCTACTCCCTGACCTTGACCACTGCTACCCTCCCCCACTGCCATTACAGCTATTCTACTGGCATAAATGCTGTGCCACCCTTTCCAGACCCTGGCATGTGGTGTGCACTCTGCCTGGAATATATTTCCATTCACCTGTAGTTCTATTTCTCTTTTCCTCCTGGTGGCACCCAGACTGCCTTTTCTGAGGTCCCATCGTTAAATCCAACAAACTTTGGAAGCCTACTAAATGAATCATCCAAATGCCAGCTTCAAATTATAGGGAGGCTCTTGGGGTCCAGAGGGTCAGTATCATTAAAAAATGTATATGTATCCAAGGGCATCCGATCCAGAAAATACTACACTTGGACAGGGCTGCGGGTATATATATACACATATTTGTGATTTGAAATAAGACACAGAGTACTTTTTCAACTTTAAATATCGCTGTTTCTCCCACTTTCCATGCTCATTTCTTCCGCCAAAATAAAAAATAGAATCAAAAACCAAATCCTACCATGTTCTTCTCATCCATCATGACATGGAGCAAAAAATGAGATGGAAATACATAAGGCAGAGAAATAAACAAGTTGAATGGAAAATACACATAGAATTACTCATCCCAGCATGATGTAATAGAAAAAAGCATTGAGCTGGGAGTCAAGAGACCTAAGTTCTATTTCTGATGATTACATGAACTTTCTCTGTAATTCTGGGTAAGTGGCTTTGTCTCTCTGGACCTCCGTTGCATCACCTTCTAATGAGAGTATTGAATATCCCAAGTCCCTCTAAGGGTCTATGCAAAATGGATCCTGGTAAAGAGCTTCCACAATCTGATTTGAGAGACAATATAGAGTAGAAAGTTGCCAGGAAAGAATCTTACATCAATTTAACTACCTGTAAGTAAAAAAGAAAAGATTTTTCCTCAAGTTTCATTGAAATATTATTGACCTACATATTGACCTATAAATTTAAAGCATACAGCATAGTAGTTTGACTTACAGATGTGAAATGATAAGGTAATAAGTTTTGTTAGCATCATCCATCATGTCCTGTAAATACAATAAAAAAGGAAAAGAAATTCTTCCTCATGACAATTCTTAGAATCGACCACCTTAACAACTGTCCTGTACATTATACAGCAGTGTTAACTCTAGTCATGCTGTGTGTTACCTCCCTAGAACTTACGTTGTAACTAGAAGTTGGTACCTTTGACCACCTAACTGCAAAGATTTAGTCATTTGTATGGTATCTTAACAATGACCTGTAGCACAGTTTATAAATTCAACAAAAGATACAGTCTCATTTTGGGGCAGATAACTGAAAGAGTGAAAATTTACTGCAAGAATTTAGTTATAAACCTCAGTTTTAATATTTGCATGTGCTTCTTAGCTCTTGAAATTTGTTCCTGAAAAAAGTGACATTGACCTGTTGGAGGAACATAAGCATGAACTGGATCGGATGGCCAAGGCTGATAGATTCCTTTTCGAAATGAGCCGGTGAGTTTGAAAATGCCTAAGACATGAACATGCCCTTGACCTCTCTCAGGAAGATAAACTTGTGATTCTTGTTGAATTAATTGGGCCAGTAACCTGGCTTCACTTAAAGCCCTTTTAAATTATAAAATCTTCTTAAGTCAGAACTATGTGGAATTTGTTTTGTTTATGGGAATTCTTCCCTCTGGGTGAGCCAGGGCTAGCATTTCTTCATAATTACCTCTGGTTCTGGACCTAAACAAGTCATAACTTTTCCTGGTTCCAGTCAGTGTCTCCCCCCACCCCCCACCCCCACACTTTGACTGCTATGGGATTATATCTCCCTTCTCTCTGTAGCCCAGCATCTCAGAAAATGGGCAGACCCAGCCGTGTCGACCTGGAGCCCACATGAATGAACAACTAGGGTCTGGATGTCAAATCATGACACATGCAGACATCTCTAATCAGTCATGGCACACTTCCCACAGAGTCTTGGCAAGCATTCTCAACCCTTCTCCAGAAAACCCAGAGGCAGCCACTGCTTCATAATTTTGTTTGGCATGTGAGCTTGAGTCTATTTGCCATCCCAGGCCTGAAAAAATTGATTCTGCATTAGAAAAGGACCAGTGGTGCCGAGACTCTCCTTCAACCCCAGGGCAGAGCTCTTCCCCTGAGTACCAAAGGCCTATGAGTGTAGCCAAGGTGAACATGGCTCTCACTCTACACTTCTGCCATATCTAGACTTATTTTTGTTGTTCCATCTCACCTTGCTGTTGGGAAGAATACTGCTATAGGACAAAGGATGGTTTTGGAATTTTGACTGGTGTGCCCAGCAAGCCTGTGTGTGGATAAATAGATGGTCACCCACATTGGCCGCCATTTTGTAATTGTCTAGACCTGTGCATGCATCACCCCCCCTTGATCCTTCTATCAGCGCCACCAGGAGGCTGTTGGGTAGGGAGGTATTCTCTTCCATCTAATGGAGGAATTTAGTTACCTGTTGAAGGTCACCTAACAAGAGGAGAACCTAGACTGCAAATGTAGGTCTATTTGATTGGATGGGGCTACTGGACTGAAGTTTCCCACAGAGAGCAGCTAAGGCAGTGATCTGAGTTCAGAAGGCCTTGGCAAGAGTGCCTGCGCTCCCCCTCTCAGCAGCAGCAACTTATCTTAGTGGTGACCAGAGGCCAGTTTGCATCCTCTTATCGCTGGTCACTAGTTGCTGTCTTGAAAGGCAGAGCCTGTCAGCCCTGAGGGGAGCAGAAAGGGAGCTAGCTGTAAAGAAAGGGGATCATTTGGGGACATGAGTGGGAAGAAGATGATATGAGGAGAGGTTGATGGACATGAGTTTTACTCTGTAGCTTTGCTGGAGGCAAACTTTGTGGAAAGTTAAGCATGGGAGAAACATGAGAAACAGCCCCTCTCTTGCCCAGAACGTGGAGTAGGCTTTACATTTTCATTCCTTTTTATCTCCTCTGTTCACAAGAGTTCCTGGGACTCTGAGGAAGGGGAGGGGACAACTCTCCTTTTCTTTCAGCAGTTGCCTGATCTTTTTAGAGCTAAGGACCCTACGGCCATTGCCCAAATACTCCGGCAGTCAGAGGGAAGTGGGCTCTTCAGACAAAGTGGCCTCATTTCCTGTGCTCCTGTCCAGACGAGGAATAAGGAATTATGTGTGTGTGTGTGTGTGTGTGTGTGTGTGTGTGTGTGTATTGGGGGGTGTGTACTCTAAAGTACCTCCGCCTCCATATCCCCTGAGTGAACATAGATAGACGTCGTAAGTAAATAAATGCTCATCAGTCCGTGCTTGCTCTTACAGAATTAACCATTATCAGCAAAGACTCCAATCGCTGTACTTCAAAAAGAAGTTTGCGGAGCGGGTGGCAGAAGTGAAACCTAAAGTAGAAGGTAAAGTCAGGCCTCCAGATTGAAAATGATGTTCATCATAAGTACCTGTTTGCAAGTACAGTCCAAGTGCGGATAGTAAACAGGATCCCTTGGGTGATTTTTTTTTTTTTTCCTTAAAATCTCCTGGACTTGAGGTGGCTAGTCACATAAGATCCATCCCTAGCTCTCTGTCCTGGCCTGGCTTCTGGAGCTTACAGCACACCTCCTGGGCTCTTCTGGAGAAGTGGGCTTTTAACTTGCTGGGTGTTGGTAAGACACATATTTGACCACCACTAGCTAGGAGTCTGTAACTAGCTTTATCACAGTGGTGCTATACTGGGATTTCTAAGGGAACATTTCAGGCTGTTAAATTTTTAAGTGTTTGAAACCTCGGCAGCTGCAGAGCACAGCCACAGAATGCAGGCTGGACTCAGGAGCCTGCTCCAGCCCCAGTCCCTTGTGGGTCATGCCTGCAAGCTGCAACATGGAACACATTTGGCCAGGGGCTTCTTTGTCGCTAGAATTGCTCAGTCATCCTTTTGATCTGAGTCCTACCAGGCAAGAAAGCGTTTGCGGCGGAATGTGGGAAATGCGGTCCCTTTCTATGTATTCTTAACTGCGCACAGTTAATGAATCAGCCAGGAAAAGGACGATTGTGCAGCTACCGTGGGTCCATTGAACAACATCACTGGCTCTCCCCTTGCTCTTTGCTGCTAGTTGAGGTGTTTTGTAAGGCTCCCTGATTGTCTGGCGACCCAGGCTTACCTCTTCAGTATCTGCTGTTGGGTGTGTGGGTTAGGACGGGTGTCACTGAGGCGTCTCGCTGGTGGTAGTTGTGGTTATGTGTGCTTTATTTTGAAGCAATCCGTTCCGGCTCAGAAGAGTTGTTCAGGAGCAGCGCCTTGAAGCAGCTGCTAGAAGTGGTTTTGGCATTTGGAAATTACATGAATAAAGGCCAAAGAGGCAACGCGTACGGATTCAAGATATCCAGCCTAAACAAGATTGCTGACACAAAATCCAGTATTGACAAGTAAGTACGGATTCTTCCAACACTTGGAGGCCCCCGGAGCTGAAGTCAGGACCCCTCCGGGCCTCCTGGGTCTCCCTAATGCTGCAGCCTCTGGTGTGCTTGACTCTCGCGCATGCTCCTTCCCTCTCCAGCATTGACTTCTCTCCTCTCCTAATTACAGATAACCCGGAATTCCCATCGGGCTTATTATCCTTCATCCATTTTCAGTCCCCGGGAAGATAGCATCTAGTCTAAGTTTAAGAGTTTTTTGGATAAACTTTGTATTATAGTGTAATACACTAAAGACAAGGTCATCAGTCAGAAATGCACCACCGGATGAGTTTTCACACACTGAACCTCTGTGTGACTAGTGCCTGGATCCAGAAACAGACTGTGACCCGCATGCTAATGGTCTCCTCGTGACCTTTCCCAGGCATGACCCCCTCCACAGAGAACTGCGTTCCAGGGAAAAGAAAAAAACTGACAGCTGATGATAGAATGTGAAGTTTGTTGGGGTCTTAGGTATGCTTTCCGTCCTTTATACATTGATGCTAGCAGCTATAAAAAATTATGAGGTATAAATGCAGTTTGGCTGTTGGTATTAAATTGCTCCTTCCAAGACTCCTCTAAATGTTTCCTAGAGAGTTTTTAGGTGAATGGATTCTTGTTAGAAACACCGAGGTGAAAAGTACTCTGCTGTCATTAACAGGTAGGCTCATTAGGCATAAAACACTAGTTTCCCAGGGAGCTCTGTTCCGCTAAGGCTCTTCCTGTCTTCAGAGCAACTTGCACAGTTATTTCTAAGGTGAACTTCCCTGTGTCCAAATTCTTCTTAGAAATATGGGCTGTTCACCCTAAGTATTCCCCACTAGTAAGGCTCTTTACTCTGTGTTTTCTGTGAGATTAGTGACGCAGAACATTATGGCCATCCTGAATCCATCCTATAAGAAATAAGCAATATGTTAAGTTGTAGGGCTAAACCTTAATTTTGCATTATGTAGAGATAGATTAACAAAGGGCAGCTGTGCAATCACCACCTTATTTTTAACGTACGCCCTTGATCCTTCCAGAGCACTTTTGTATTTGATAGTGCGGGGTACACAGGCCAAAGGGCTGTAGCACCTGTTGTCAGATTAAGAAACTGAGGCAGTGTCCAGTGGTTCCTTTAGCTTGCCTAAGATCACAGGCAAGGTATTTGGCCTCATGGGTATTTGACACCTGTTCTCTTATCCTCAGCTCCGCTCCGACAACACATGGACCTTATTTGGAAGGTGTAGTAGATAGCTGCAACCTCGTACTTGCATATAAAGGGCAGTCACCTTTTTAAGGGTGTTCTCTTCAACTCCGCTTGCAAATTAAAGAGGAGGAGACCCTCACTACCAGTTAGTCCTCTCTCTCTCCCTCCCTCCCTCCCTCCCTCCTCGCCCCTCCTTCTCCCCCCACCCCTTCCCTTTCTCCCTCTCTCCCCCTCCCTCCCTGCCTTCTCTCTCTCTCTCTCCCGCTCTCTCTCCCCCCTCCTTCTCTGCATTCTCTGTCTCTCTCTCTTTCCCTTGATACCCTCTGCCCCCTCATTACTGATAACTTGGCACTTACTCTGAGATTATCTGCTTGTTGAAGTTACCATAGAATTTAATATGCAGGCCTTTTCAAAATAATAAATTAAAAACATTTCTGATCTCTTTTTCCTCCTCTTCCTGTGAATGTTTTGTCCCTGGAAATAGTGCCCCAGTGTCTTGTAAACCCATAGTGCCTAGCAGAGTGCCTTGTTTATAAGCAGTCACTCAGGAAATACTCAGTTGACTCTAATCAAACTGCGCAGGGGTGGGACAGTTAGCCGTGAAGGGTGCGTTCCCTCTGCTTCCCTTGTTTCCCGCCATACGGATGAGTAATCATGTGTGTGGTTGTTGGCCGGTTTTTCATTCTTCAAGAATTTATATTCAATCCAGCAAGGTATTATTTGGATAGCAAACGAATGGGAACGTTCTGATCTAGCCTGAAGTCTTTCTACACTAAGAAAAGTATATGTGTTTAATTGGATTTAGTGTCTCTAAATAACAAAGCATCTTTGTGAAAGTGAAGAAAATGGCTCTACCCTTTCTTGTAATGGCTGCTGGGGTTTGGCTCCCTTGGGCCTACACCGAGATTCTGTGAACAGCAAATCTGAAATGGAAGGCTAACAGCTCGACATCTACAAAGTAAAGGGCCAGAATCACTAGCCACTACTTTACTTTGCTGGGCTATTGTTTTCTAATAGCTTATTGAGAGCAAGAAAAATGAAGGAAAAGTTTTTCTCAGACGTGGGCCAGTTGACTCAGAGGAATGGGATCGCACTGACTTGTGTGAAGATGCAGGGACAAACAGAAATAAAAACCATTTCGTTATTATGGGAAAGGAAATTATTTGACAATTCTGCTTCACTCGGGGTGGGGATTGCCGAGGCTACTGTGATTTAGCATTGTAAATTAGTAGCCTGCCTAAAGATTATGACCATGTCTTTAAAGAAATACATTTATGTCCTCTTGATTATGGTAACTTTCAGTAGACCAGCGGTTTGTGATCCTGGCTCTTAGAATTACTGGGGAGTTTTTAAAAATACCCGTGCCTGGCCCCACCCCCATCTCAGGCCCCGGCATCTGGGACCAGGTGACTGTAATGTGCGTTGGAGTCCGGGACAACGGGACCAGACCACCACAGCTTGGCCTAACAGGCAGTGTTATCACGCATCCACTGTTTCAATCCAGGTCAGTCAGGGTTCAGGCCTGTCACCACCAAAGAGGGAGCTGGGTTGTGGAGGTAGGAGCTGAAGTGTTGCTAACATTAGGAAATGGATTCTTGGCTGCAAAGATGTCATGGCCATGATGGCACGGTCCTGGTCCACGTCCAGACCCAGCCCTAATGCAGGTGACCTTCTAGCTTTCTGACCACCCTTTGCTACCCAGCAAAACAGATGAGTCCGAGGGGACAAAAGCTAGCAAAATAAATGAGTCAGGGGAGAAAAGTTATCGTAGAGTTGAAAAAGCTTAAATGAAAATTATCAATAAATTCTTATCAGTGAGTCACTGCTCTGTACTTTTATATTTAAAAAATAGCTGTGGGGCGCCTGGGTGGCTCAGTGGTTAGGCCTCTGCCTTCGGCTCAGGTCATGGTCTCAGGGTCCTGGGATCGAGCTCCGCATCCGCATCCGGCTCTCTGCTCGGCAGGGAGCCTGCTTCCCGCCTCTCTCTTTCTGCCTGTCTCTCTGCCTACTTGTGATCTCTGTCTGTCAAATAAATAAATAAAATCTTAAAAAATAATAATAAAATAAAAAATAGCTGTACTTTTTAGTAAATTAAGCACCCCTCAGTCCCTACCGCCCCACCCCCACCCCAGCTTATTGTGAGCCTCTGAGCACACCTTGTCTTTGGTAGGTATGTTCCTGTTGACGAGGGTTCCTATTCATTTCCATCATCCACATTTTGAAAGATGCTCTTTATGAGCCAAAGTAGTAAATCTTGTCCCCTTCCCTTTTGAAGATACTGGCTTCCTTTTACATAAAGTTGTGTAAATCTCATGTAAGCTCTTCCCTGTTCCCTTCTCTTGAGGATCCCTCTTAAAAGTCTCCCAAATCCTGGAGTGAATGCAGGAATATGGCATTCTCGCAGGTTCAGCCACTTGCACAGGCAAACCAGGCACAGATATTAAGCATGTCTAATACTTTTTCTTTTTTTAATTGTAGGAACATCACACTTTTGCACTATCTCATAACTATTGTGGAAAATAAATACCCCAAGGTCCTCAATCTGAATGAAGAACTACGGGACATTCCTCACGCAGCAAAAGTAAAGTGAGTCCTTCCAGGGAATTGTCTTAGTTTTTTTGTTTTTTGTTTTTTTTTTAAATCACTTAGACTGTGCTTTAGCCATTGAGGCAGTTAGCTGGCATTGCATGAAGAGGCTCCTTCCGTTTGCTTTCCCCTGAATAACATATGAAGTAAAGTTTGAAACCTGTCCAAGTCACTGAAATATGCTACATGGTTTTGAATATATATATATATATATATATATATATATATATATGCATGCATGTTTTTCTAGCTTCTTTGGACTACTCCTGCATGTAATTTTAACTTCCAGAAAACCTTATTTTCTGAGTTATTAAGAGGATTATAAAGGAATGTGGTTTCGCTCGTACATCTAAAAGGTACTTCTATTCAATACAGGTAGGAACACCCTTAGTTAACAAGGATACATAGCTAAGCAAATAGAACCTAAATGTCAGGGCATTGCTAGTAATTTTCACATGTGCACACACTCTCAGGAACCAAGGAAGCCTTTTAATGGAAAGCAGTCTTTATGCAAATGAAGGAACTAAAAATAAAATGGAAAGTTGCCAAACTTTCACCACAGACTTCACACCACTTTTCAGAGACTGAAGAGCAGGCAGTTTCCCTTGTTCTTCCCTCCTCCTTTTGGCCCTTTAAAAACATACATGTGTATTTAAAACTGCATCTCTTTTGCAGTGAATTTGAAAAGAATGATGATGAGCCATCTAGTTTTTTCCCTCTTTTTGTAGAATTTGATAGAAATATGAGATATGAAATGAAAATGTTAAATGAAACATTGATGAATTTGTTTACATCTGAATTATCTAAGAGGATTGTGTTACAATCTCTGAGGTTTTAAAAGCCATCAAATAGAAAGTTTTATAGGAGAAACCCAGGAAACTTTCTCTCTACAAAAAGACAATGAAATCTAGTTAGTATAACTTTAAGAAATATCATCGTGATTGAAATCTAAGCCATCCCCGGGTGCCCGGCTGGCTCAGTCAGCAGAGTCAGCCACTCTTGATATCGGAGTTGAGTTCGAGCCCCATGATGGGTATAGAGAATACTTAAAAATAAATCCTTTTTTAAAAAAGGAAGTTTAAGCCATCACCTTGTAATATTCATATGACCAGAACTTTAGTGAAAAGCAGTGCTCTCTAATTACAGAGAGTACAATCTGAGCATGAATGCGGATAAGACAGCTTCTTTTATTTGTTCAAGGGGAGCCACATATGGCAAAAAATTCATTTCCACGTATAATAATTTGCCTTAAGTGAGATTTTCTTGTGAGATTGAAAAATACATGAAGTATTTTTGTACAAAGGGGAGACCTTTCGACTCTGCTCTTTTTAATCTATAAAATACACTTGCTGGCTGTGGAAAACAGAAACCATAATTCTGTATCTAAAGTCCCTAAGCTTAAAATGTCACCTTTCTGTGAGATCGGAGCATGGAAGGGAATTTTAAACACTTAAACTAGTGTGGACTTCTAGGCATGAGATATGTAAACCCATCATCTGTTCAATACGTGTAAGTCACATGTTGGTCACTAAAATGTTACTCTTTGCAACAGCATGACTGAGCTGGACAAAGAAATAAGTACCCTGAGAAGTGGCCTGAAAGCAGTAGAGCTGGTGAGTACGGGTTTCTTCTTACTCCCAATCTCTTCACTCTCTCTGGTGCTGATGGTGTCCAGCAAGGCGGGATAAATGTGGCGTAGATCAAAATATTGATTAAAAAAATAGCAAAGTAGGGAAACAAGAACAGTGAAGAAGCAAATGCAGGTTGTGTCACCCTGGTGACTCAGCTCCAGGACGTCGTGGGGGTGTCGTGGGGGTCTCGCGGGAGCAGGAACTGGGGAGCTAGACCTAGGGTTGCACTGGTTTCCTGCCTGTAAGACAGGGCTCGTTAAAGTGGGTTGGGCTAGATAATCCTCAAGGGTCCTCTCCGAGTCCAGGTTCTGTTAATAAGTGATGTTCTTTCTTAGCAGAACAGTGGAATACTTCTGTTGTCTTGGAGTTGGTCCTCTGGGGAGGATTTATTGAACAGACTTTTGGGTGTATGGTCCATTCTCAAGGCCAGGGGTCATGATGATTCAGAATCCTTGCCCTCCCGGTGTGGCAGTGGCCAAGAGCGCTCCTTCTGCTCTTGAGAACACATCCAGAGAAGCAGAGTGATTACAGAGGTGCCTGAGGAAGAAGGGTGGATTTAAGTTAGTACAAAGCTTATGGAATGACTGGCATTTATTAGAGGAAGCTTCTCTTCTGGAGGAGATGGACTTTGAGCTGCGACTTAGAGGGGTGGGGTGAACTCACGGACACAGCAATGAGGTTGTCCCTGGGGCCATGCCTCCGTGGAAGGAAAGCAGGCTGTGCCACTGGACTTACTGGTGACCATGGCACCTGAACGCCACGTGGGCCCCACCCAGTGTGGCCTCGAGCCAGGAGGTGGGTCAGGTCCAGAAGCCTGCTCAAGAGAGTAGTCGGAGATCCAGCCTGGCACTCGACAAGGGACACTGCTCCACAGGCAGCTCGGAAGGGTGCTCTTCTCTTAAGTCTCTCTCAGATCACTTCTCAGCAGTGCCATGAGGACCCTCCTCTTTTTTTATAGTAAAACTGTGCCATAGAAAGCAGCTGAATTCATTAAAGACATAACTAATAAAAGTTATGTCTGATATTTTTCTGCTTGTTTTTAATAAATTAGGGAACATAGAAGGCTTCTGCTTCTTCTTCTTTTTTCTTTTTGGGGATTGGGGAATGCTCTTTCAGAAGTAAAGGAGATGAACTGAATGAAAGAAATCTTTTTCTTCCAACCCCAGTGGGCCAAGGCACTGAGTGAGCAAGTGGGATGGTCTTTCTCAGATTACAGAGGCCTGCTGGTTAAGGGTGGTTGGGGATGAGACTGGTTTTATAGCCTTCACTCCGTTCCCATTTCCTCCCACTGGAAGGCTCTCTTGAGACAAGGGTCACAGTTACGACAGCCTTAAAGCCTGGTAATGGATGCTCTGACCTTTGCATCTCAGCTAGTTCAAGCAAGGCATGGGGAGGGGTCCTGGTGGGGAGGAAGTTTTGGGTTTGGGGTCTACTAAAAGTAGGTTTGCTGAAATCTCTCCAGCACCTGGGTCATGGACACTGTAACACTCTTTAACACAGAAACCTTCCCTGCCCCCCGGCAGCATACATGTCACAATGTAGTACCAGAAGGAAATACTGGGAGGCAGACCTTGGCCTGTTTAAATATTCATGAATCCTAATTGTGCTGGACACAAATGGATTATATAGTTTGAAGATATCAAAGATAAAATTCTTAATTCAGTCTTTGAATGAAATGAGATTATACATGAATGAAATACTTCAAAATTGCTTTTATATTTCTGTATCTCACATGCATACTTGCTGACTTTCAAGGCCAAAGTACTGGAATTATGGCAATGTATTCCAATCAGAGCAGATTCCATATTTTATAACTTTCCACTTATTTCGTTGGTTCTCATGGTGACATGAATATTCCCTGCTTTTTACAAGTGAAGAAACTGAGACCCAGGCCACTTGTCACAGATAAGAACCAAATCAGTAATGGATCAGAATCAGAACCCAGATCCTGTGACTTCTACACTCCTGCTCGTTAGTGCCTCTGCCAAAGCAGTTACAGAAGAATATAGATTCAGATCAAGTCTGATCTTGGTGCCCAGTTGGTGCCCAGTGTGGTGGTGCTGAGACTGTGGAGTCAAACAGGCCGGAGTTCAAATTCTGGCACTATCACAGATCAGCTTTGCACTAATTTAATCCCTCTATACCTCAATTTATGTATCTGTACAAGGAGGAGAATAATCCCTCACTCACAGAGGGTGGGATTAAGAAAGTGGATCTGGCAATGGTTGAAATTAATTACGAACATTAGATTTGAATAATCTGTGTGTTCATCACCCTGGTCATGGAGAATATGGGTAATTAATAAGACACTAATACTCCTACCTGCCTGTTCACGAAAACAAAATAGATGGTAGACAGTTATGGTGCCTGTAGTTGACATTCCACTGATCCAGATACCCTCATGTAGAAAGTCATTAGACTTGGCCAGAGGGAAAGAAGGAAAAAAATCAAGGAACCAGGATTCCCAGAATTCTGAGCACAGAATATCAACAGTTAAACTCCCTTGCTTTCAGTCACTCACCTTTGGAATCCAATTTGCTTTCCTTATTTAACTTGTTAATTTTATCTAAATGCTCATCTACTTACATCCTAAAGCTAGTATAAGAAATCACACTGTTGAAGTACTCAGATGATCGGCTAAATGGCTGTTTGCAAATAGTGTGGGTGCATGTGGGCTTGGCTCTGGTGTGGTAGATGGAAGAGCCCGGGGAGCTAGGCTACCACAAGGTGTTTCCGAGTAGGTGTTGATGTGTTTGCCATTCTGACTTGTTAAACTCGAGGTATATGGAAAATGAGGCAAGGTGTGTCCACATTTGAGGGCTTCCTTGACATTGTCCATTTCCTGTGTTTAAGGAGCTAGAATATCAGAAATCTCAGCCCCCACAGCCCGGGGACAAGTTTGTGTCTGTTGTCAGCCAGTTCATCACAGTAGCCAGCTTCAGCTTCTCTGATGTGGAAGACCTTCTCGCAGAAGCTAAAGACCTGGTAAGTGTCCCCTTGAGTACTGAGTGTTGTTCAATAGGGCTGATACCTGCAGATATTCAGTATCTTTGTATCTAGGACTGTGATCAATTGAAACACACCCTTTTTGTCTAAGTGGCCTGTGTTGCCTTTAGGTTAGCAAGACTTCAGGGTATTTGGATGGTGTAAGACCAGTAAATATTTTGCAATTTTTTCATGGTTGATACTGGATTAAAGTACTTACTTCTGGGAACCAGAAAAGAGTAGATCACGCATTACCAAGGCCACGGTGTCCCAGTACCTGTAACTTATATGCTGTCCTGAGACAGACTTAGGGCAGGAGATTCCCTCTGAAAATCTCCAGCAGAACTTATTAAAGGAGATGCACTTTAATTCAGAGCCTCATGACAAGAGGCATATGTTTTGGGGTTTTTTTTTTTTAAGATTTTATTTGTTTATTTGACAGATAGAGATCAAAAGTAGGAAGAGAGGCAGGCAGAGAGAGAGGAGGAAGCAGGCTCCCTGCTGAGCAGAGAGCCTGATGCGGGACTCGATCCCACGACCCTGGGATCATGACCCAAGCCAAAGGCAGAGGCTTTAACCCACTGAGCCACCCAGGTGCCTGAGGCATTGTTTTAATAATACAGTGCTTTAGGTTATAGATTCTTGCTATTTCAAAATTTTGATTTCCTCTAAAGGAAAAGTTTTCATTGGCTAATAACTAGGACTTCAGCTCCTCCCCACCCCCCATTTCCTCTTCCAAAATAAATACACATTTATATACATATGCATGTACACATCTTTTCTCTTACAACCCCCCCATTGTTAATAAGTTATCTTAAACCCCTACCCCGTCCTGTCGAGCTCTTCCACACTGCTCATTTCTCAGTTGCCACAATAGCCTTTGCTTTAACTTTCCTTTGATAACTTGAGTAATGGAAGTCATTTCACTGTAGTCGTCTGTTTAGTAATAGATATGGATGTTTGCTTATGTGTAGTGTACATAAACAACTGCTTGCAGTGCAAAAGAAGACTGTATTAGGATACATTAGTTAGTCTCAACTGTAAACCACACCTCCAACATGATTAAGTAAATGGAAAGATAATGTATGGTCAGAGGACTGCTATTAGAAGTCCAGCTTCTGCTGTCCCATGATTGATGTCAGCGGCCTCTGTGTTAACCCCCACCCCCACCCATGTCTTACATATGCCTCACCACTTTGGATGATACAGATCTATAAAGGAAGGGTCTCCCCAACCCCACCCTAACAAGGCAGTATAGAATCTACTTCCTTGAGGGCTCAAACATTTTTATAAGAATCAACCCTACAGTTAATTTGTGATATAAAAACACTTGCTCATGCACAACCTACTTTTTTTTTTTTTTTTTTTTTTTTTTTTTTTTAATTTTAGTGTGGGAACTTCAGTCTGGAACTAGTTTTCTTCAGACCAAAATATACATGACTTCATCATCACTAGAATTCCTAGATAAAAAGATCATTCAGGATGGCTTGGAGTGCATGAACTTAAATGATTTAGAGACTCAGTTGTAGGCCATCTAATGCCATTTTGTTCATACCAGAACTTTTAGAAATTAGCTTATAAAGCCGTGAAGACAAGCTAGAGCTTTGTGTGTGGAGTATAAACAGAGTATTTTTCCCTAAAGAACTCTTATTTCTGGGGTGCCTGGGTGGCTCAGTGGGTTAAAGCCTCTGCCTTCAGCTCAGGTCATGATCGCAGGGTGCTGGCATCAAGCCCCACATCGGGCTCTCTCCTCAGTGGGAAGCCTGCTTCCTCCTCTCTCTCTACCTGCCTCTCTTCCTACTTGTGATCTCTGTCTGTCAAATAAATAAAATCTGCCAAATAAATAAAATTTTAAAACGAACTCTGATTTCTTTTCCTTTTTTTTTCTAATAAAAATTTCCTGTGTTTATTTGACAGAGATACAACAAGAGGGAACACAAGCAGGGGGAATGGGAGAGGGAGGAGCCCTATTTCTTATATTAGGGAGCCCGACATGGGGCTTAATCCCAGGACCCTGGCATCATGACCTGAGCTAAAGGCAGACGCTTAACCAACTGAGCACACAGGCACCCCAGAACTCTGGTTTCTAATAGTATATTTCCAAATAAGTAAAACATTGAGAACAACTCCTCAGTGAAGAGAGAAATGGCAAAAGAACATTTTTATTTCAAATTTAAAGATATACCATGACAACTATAAGATGTCATATGCACACACATATAACTTTATAATTGTTTTATCTCAGAATAAATATTGATGGGGAATTGGAAGAAGGTAGCCAAAAGGTGCTAAGATAAGTATAGGGGTTGTAATGGACAATATGATGATTGTAGTTAACACTGCTGCATGCTGTGTTCGAAAGTTACTAGGAAAGTAGACCCTTTTGTGTGTATCTGTATAGGGTGATGGGTGTTAACCAAATCTGTTGTGATCATTTCACAATATACTGAAGTCAAGATATTATGCTGTACACCTTAATTTTATACAGTGCTATATGTCCATTATATTTCAGTAAAACTAGGGGGGATAAAAGAATAAATACTAAAAATATTTCCTATAGGGAGATAGTGTTACCAAAATATCAGAAAAAAATACAATAAAGGAGATAATGCAAGAAAAATAAAAGCAACTTTAAATTCTTGGGTTGGGGGCACTGCACCAACACTTCATAGTCTAAATGAAGAAAATTAGAAAAAAAAAAAAAGAAGAAAAGAAAATTAGAGATCTGGAAAATGTTAAGTAGTTGATTAGGCATAGAGAATGAGAATTCATTTGACTCCGAAGCTGGAAACATCTTCCTTAGTAGCTTAGGAGTAACAGCATTAGATCCTTACAGAGGGAAGAAAATTTCTAAAAAACATTATGACTGGCGTTGAACATTTTTTGGATAGTCATGATACTGCTAAGACTCCTAAAATCATGCAGTCTTGAGTTATGAAGATAACTACCAGGAGAACTAAAACTAGAAGAGTACAGTATAGGAAATATAATCAGGAAAATTGTAATAACATTTGGTGACAGATGGGGACTGCACTTTTCCTGGTGGGCACTGAATACTGTATAGAATTGGTGAAACATTATGTTGTACACCTGAAACTAATATAACACTGTATGTTAATTATACTTCAGTTTAAAGAATTAAAATCTTAAATAAGCTGATACATTGACCAACTCAAAGGAGGAAAAAATACTGAGGAGACTGGAAATAACTATTTTGTTATAAGAGACATATATTTGTATTAATTTTTTTATCTCTACCTTAATATTTTGCATTTTAGCTGTTTTGAGAGGATTTGCACCAAAAGGGATTCTCTCTAAGAAAGAATTTGGAATAAAATTGTATTCTCAGTCATAAATTCGGTGTTGCATTAATGATTCTGTAGTCCGTGACTGTTTTCTAACTGAGGCCCAGGAAATATCACAATGCTAGTGTTACTTAGGATTAGGAAAAGCAGCTAAGAAGCACTGGATCCCATTTGCTTTTGATATTAACCATATGGCACCAATAAATGATATTAAACTGCTTCAAAGAAAAGTTAAAAGTACAAGTTTCCCTACCCCTGCCGAGTTTGCTATTAGTTTTACGTCTTGAGTGCTCTGCCCTGTGATATTTTGCTTTCTTGTTTTTACTACTGTTTAGTTAATAAAAAGTCAGAGTAGGTAATCATTGGTGTTAAGCTGAAATGAGGTGGAAAAGAATAAATAGTTTCAAAAGTCAAGGAGTATTAAATTTTTTACTTTAGCAGTGATTGATGGGCCTGTTCAGCAGCCAAAGATAAATACAGGCTCATTGAACTTCAGCAAGTTATATTTGAGTCTTTCTGAACATCACTGCTTTCTAGAGAGATTTCTGTTTGATCACACAATTCCTCTGGAACACTGACCTTCTTAAAACTACCCCCCCCCTTTTTTTTCTTCCAGTTTACTAAAGCAGTGAAACACTTTGGGGAGGAAGCTGGCAAAATCCAGCCGGATGAGTTCTTTGGCATTTTTGATCAGTTTCTTCAGGCTGTGTCAGAAGCCAAACAAGAGAATGAGAACATGAGAAGGAAGAAGGAGGAAGAGGAACGCCGCGCTCGCATGGAAGCCCAGGTAACATAATGAGGATCTCCGCCGTTTCCACCTCCTGCAAATCCCAGAACTGCTGCTGCTTGGTGTGTAGACGGCGCTGTGATGTGCCAGCGGGAAGGAGAGCATCGAAGTACTCTCTAGAATGCTGCTCTGAGTTTGAGTCACCGTAAGTCTCTCTCAGGCAGTCAGGCAGTATATGTCCAAAGACTGAACAGATATATTTCTACATCCTCTGATCTGGAGTTTCATTTCCCAGAAATCATTATAAAGAAATAACCCTAAATTTGCCCAAAGAGAACCAGCCACAATCTTTATAATAGCCCTCATATGGAAACAACCTGAATGTTTACCAACCAGGCATTAGCTTTAAATGGTGTAATAGCTACCTAATGGAATATGCAGTCCTTGGAAATCACATTTTCAAAGAATATTTAATGATAAAAGAAAGTTTACAAAATTACTTCTGTGTAAATCTTTTTTTTTTTTTTTTTTTTTTTTGGTAAGGTAAGTGTTAATAGGGAAAATGATAGTGGTGGGGTCTACCCCCTGCAGGCTCACAATGGTTAGCTCTTAACAGTAGGATTGAGGATGATTTTTCCACCTTTGTTTATATGAATTGTGTAAATTTTCTCTAATGCATGTATAATTTGGTTTTTAATAATAATAACCCATGTGTAGCCAGCTCCAGGCATCCACAGGGGATAGAAGCTAAGCCTTAGATGTGAGGAAAGTGGTCCTATGAGCGTTTGCTTTAGTCTCTCTATACTATCAAATAAACTAATATTTGGGGTCTGTTCAGTGATAACTTCCTCATTCCATGATAGGCACAGGAATTGTCCTAGTTGCTCTTGTTTTAACTAGAATATCATGAGGTTTACCTAGATTCTAGATGGTGAGTGTCTAATCTTCATTATTCATTGCTTCTACAATAAGACCTCAAGTCCCAGTTCCCCGTCTCTTGTGAGGTCCGAGGGCGTTAGCAGCTGTTGGATGCACATGGGTTGATGTGACTGGAGTATGGCCATATTACAAGGACTTCATCTCCACTGAAAACAAAACACTTCGACACTTCTGTAAAAGGTTGCTTTCTATTTGCAGCTCAAAGAACAACGTGAAAGGGAACGTAAAATGAGGAAAGCAAAAGAGAATAGTGAAGAGGGTGGAGAGTTCGATGACCTGGTTTCAGCTCTACGCTCAGGAGAAGTATTTGACAAAGACCTTTCTAAGCTGAAACGGAATCGCAAGCGTATTACCAACCAGATGACGGACAGCAGCCGAGAGAGACCAGTCACAAAACTTAATTTCTAATTTTCCTTGGATACTTTTTTTAGAACGCTCATTAGCAGCCCTTTGAAGTGACTAGAACTTTTCATAACACTGCCTTGCAATCCAAACAGTGGCAATTTCTTCTTTCATCTGTGAGTGAATGTGTGAATGTGTGTGTATGTAAATGTATGTGTACATATATATTAAAAAAATGTATATAGAAGTCTGAGTGTTGTCTGGAGACCTATATGTATGGTTAAAAAAAAAATCTATGTTAATGTATGTGCTCAGAAACTTTTGTGTATGCATTTGTATTGAATATGGCTCATTTTCTTCCCCTGAACGCCATGGCTGTTCAGAAGCACAATATAATCTCCTGAAAGAGGTGACAGAGACATTCCCTAGAGTAAAAAGGAAAAACAAAAGCAAAAAAAAAAAAAAAAAAAGGCTTGAGAAATATTTTATGGTTTCCAAGCTTGGTATACTTTGAAATTATTTTCATTGATAAAACTAGTGTTGGAAAAATATAGATTTAAAATGGTTTTTGATAGTTGACAATGTGACACTGGTGTATTGCATCAGTAATTGATAGGACCAGCTTAGAATTTCCGACATTGGTGTGGGGGTGCAGTCTGTAAATGTTCATTGAGAACATCTTGCACACAATCTGAATTATGTAGAATGTCAGACTTTTTTTATATATTTAAAACTTGGGCATCAATTTTTTCCCCCTGATTTCATCAAGTTCTCTGCCAAGTGCTCTTGAAGATTTATTTACATTGCTTTTGAAAAGAACACTATTTATCTAAATGCAATTCGCGCTCTTGTTAAAGAACAAGATTGCCAGAATGTGCTTATTGTTCGACAATATAGATATATAAACTTTAAAAATAAAATTTCCCACCCAAGACCTAAAAGGAGGAATTCTCTGACGGGATAAAAATTATTTAAAATTTTTTATGGGGTACCTTTTCTTTTTCCTTTTTTTTTTTTTTTCCTATTTTGTAGGACAAGCTGCATCTTCTGTCAGTATGGGTCTGGACTAAAGGACACTTAGTGAATGCACAAAATGTCAACAACACCAACAGAGATGCCAAGATCTATTTATCTCTAAGTATGTTTGAAGTGGTTTGTTGTTTATATGTTGTCATTTTAAATTGTGTGTCAGTAAAGCTACCTGTAAAATTTCAGTCCAAAAGATGAAGCTCTCAGGGAGAAATGAATAAAAACAATGAACATTAGAAAATAAAATATAGATGCTTACCATTAACCTACCAATTCTTAATATCCTTAAATTATATATAAAGAGGACTGTTACTTTTTTTTTTTTTTTTTTTTTGGCTTTGCTTTATTTATTTGTAGTGTGGGAGGGGGCTAAGATTCTCTCTTTTCTTTCTATCATTCGTGTTGTGGTTGGGTTTCCTGTGGAGAGAATAGTTTGTCCTGTTGCACTAGAACATTATTTACTCACTAAATTGAGTTTTTCAGTCAATTAACAAATATTTATTAAACACCTACTATGTGCCAGGCTTAGTAGGGCTACAGTGAGAAGCAAGACAAAGTCCCTGCCCCAAGGAGCTTATGTTCTAATGGGGATAAAGGGGTGAATAGAATACCAATATGCACTGTACGGGAATCATGCTATTTAAAAATAATTTGTAGAAACTATAATGCTTGGTGCAGATGGGAAGGTCTCTGCACTATCTGAAAGCTGTGAAATAGTGCTCTAAGGGTGGTCAAGAGCAGTGGTTTTTACGTTTTCCCCCCTCATTGCAAACCCATTTTATGGAAGTGAATGACTAGCAAATAAGGTCATAAACTCACCGCAGAGGTTGTGCTCCCCAGCCCTCAGTAACCAAGGTCTGCAAATCCACCGGGTTAAAGAGGCAGACAGAGACTTTGCTCCAAGAGGCTTGGAGATGAGGAATGGGAGACGATGATGGATGTGTCTATTCCTTAACAAAAGTGCCTCTATCTTCTTTTCTATTTATAGTAAGAGAAATTTGGTCTGGCTCAATTTTGGAACTGTATTTTGAAAATGGCTTTGTTTTACAGTTAAGGAATGGACAAGTGGATGGAGAGTCACATAGAGGAGCAAGCCCCTAGCGTGTCCCTCTTGCCCTTTGTAATCATCCTCATTTTGATTTGGCCATCCTGGTAGGCCTCCTTTACCATTTCCATTTTGGTTTCTTTCCCCCAAAGCTTCGTGCAGGTAATTCCATGTGCCATTGTTGAAAAAAAATCTACTTTTTAGATTGGTGCTGGTGTAAGTAGCCACTTTTCTCTCTTGGGTGTGTATTTTAAAGTTTTTTGTTTGTTTTTTTAAATTAATGCCAAAAAGAAAGCATTATAATTTGTAAACTTAATTATATGTCTTGTATCTTATTAGCTTAGTAGTTGGAACCTCTTAGTCTCTAGGTGCAAGACTGTTGTTATAGTACCAAGAAAAAAAAAATGTTGTATGTGTTATGAGATTGTACATTTTTTTTAAAAAAACAATATGCAATAAAGAGATGAATTCATTGGGTGTATGTATATGCTTTCTATGAGTTACTAAAACAGCATTATCAAACTTATTTGTACTATTAAATTTAAATACTGACAATTCTTTCCTAAGTCAAGAACACATACATATTTTTTAGCTTGTATGTACCAGACCTAGAATGGTAGTTTTCTGCTTTGGTAGTATTCAATATGTTCACAGACTACTATATGCTACCCCTTTCTGTCACTTTTCTATAACCTCTTTGTATGACTCCATAGAGTTACAGTTTCTCAGTATAGCTACTGGTGAAATTGTTCAGCTGGCAGTACAGAAAAGAATGTCTCGAGAATGAAAATCGTTTTCATTTTGAAGCATTTCCTTTTTTATTTATTTATTTTTGGGGAAAGATTTTATTTATTTATTTGAGATAGAGAGCATGAGAGAGGGGAGGGTCAAAGGGAGAAGAAGACTCCCTGCTGAGCAGGGAGCCCAGTTCGGGAATCTATCCTGGGACTCCAGGATCATGGCCTGAGCCAAAGGCAGTCATTCAACCAACTGAGCCACCCAGGCGCTCAGAAGCATTTCCTTTTTTTTTTTTTTAAGATTTTATTTATTTATTTATTTGACAGAGAAATCTCAAATAGGCAGAGCTGGGAGGGAAGCAGACCCCTCGTTGAGCAGAGAGCCCAACACAGGTCTCAATCCCAGGACCCTGGTTATGTCCTGAGCTGAAGGCAGAGGCTTAACCCAGCCTGGGAGCCACCCAGGCGCCCAGCATTTCCTTTTTTAAAATTAATTTATGATATAGGTCAATATGAGAAGTGTCATCTATACAGAGCAAGGGATGTGTATTATATCCTTTGAAAATTAGAGCTTTTTCTTGGCCCCACATTGACTGGCCATCCTCAACCCAGTTTGAAGTCAAGCTGAAAACAGATTGTCCTGTGGTTAATAGCAGACTTAAGTACTTCTGATCTTTGGAATGGACTCATGATAGTCTTAAAATTGTCAACCATCTAATATTTCATCTAGTCCATGGATACTGCATGGTATCCAAAGACTACTACTTTTCTCTTATGCAGGGCATTCCAATGGAAGAGAGCCTTCTGCGTTGTAGACAGTTTTTTCATTGCGTCCCACAAACTGAACGTACAGTTAACAGTCTGTACATTTGAATGTGAACTCAGTTGTTCATGGAGTATTGATAGAAGTAGAGAAAAATATGAAACTTTCAGATCATTATGTTTCCTTTTATGTTTTCATTTTCCCTTAAAAAAAAAAAATCATTGCTGGGGGAAAATGTGCTTCTTCTGTTAAAGGGATGAAGCTATTTGAACCCTCCAGGGTTTCTGTAATCTAACATGGGCTTATGTGAGGCTTATTAAAGGATAGTCTTTAATAAACTAGTTTAGACACAGTTATTCAAAAGATCAAGTTCTGACTTTTCTGAATTTTTCTTCTTGTTCCTTTTTTTTTTTTTTTAAATAACATCAGCTGTTTCTTACCAAGTAGTAAACCTAAAATAAGAACTCCCAAGCTTTAACGGCTGCTTAATACCATTCATTTCTAAATCACTAGCTAGCTTCAAGAACCACTGGACTGTGTGTACATCTGAAGTCAGGGTTCTAGGGCTTTCATTTATAGACCATCACCAAGTTGGGGTTGGTGCCCATTTTCTCAAAAGTGGTGTGTATACTAGTTTGTCTCTACATCCTGTAACCCCTATTAATACAAACTCTACTGAAGTCCAAAAACCTGGTTAATCTACCATGAAGAGATGGTTTAAAATCTATAATTTTCTTTATTTTGGAGAAAGTTTGGAAGCCCTGGAGGAAGGCGTTTCCTGTTTATAAGGATTTTCATGTTTTCCATAGCAGTGACCAATCAGGATTCTTTTTCAGTGGTCTTGGGGGGAAAACCTTGATCTAACCTTTTTTGGTCTTTTCCCTGACATGCTTTTGTCTACTGCAATCAGCTATGTTTCCATGGTGTCAAACAAACAACATGTACATAGGATTGTACACTAGGGGTTTTTGACGAAGGGGATCTTTATTTTTATCAAAGCCTTGGTATGTTTTTTCTTCCCCCATGGGAAAAAGGTCCCCAAGTAAAATTCTCTCATGTCATTTACATAAAGTATTTGTTTTTTATGCTTCTATGCCTACAGTGTCTTTTACTGGAAGGAGGAAGAAACAGTTCTGTATTGACCTTCAGTACATCACTCATTTCATTTATACCCATTATGCTCATGTGAGGACATAGCTAAGGCAAAGGAACCTGCAGGCCCCCATGGGATGGTGAGCATCTTTTGTTAGTGTCCTCACCCCATTCCCTACCTCCACCTCCAGTGTGGAGAAACCTTCCTGAGTCCAATCAGATTTAGGAACCTCCCTGACTTTCCTGGGATGGGAAAGGTGCCCAGGGAGGAAGTGATCATAATGCTGAGCTGTGACTCAGGAAGACAGGCACAGGGGAGAGAAGGAAGTGTCTCCACCAGCTGCTTAAAAAGAGAAAAGCCTGTATGTGGATGACCAAGACTCTTTCCAACCAAATCAAGTCAAGCTGTCCTACTCCCTTTCACATACCCCCTTAGCTAAATTCACTTGGATGACTTACTGTGCCCTTTGACTTCCCCAGCTCATGCACATCCGTGTGTATCACCCTGTGTGTAAAGCCCAACAGGCTCGCTTCTCATGCTTCCTTGAACTTCCGTTCAGACCAGGACCCTTTGCGGCTTTAGCCTGGCTCTAAAACCTCCTCATTATCTCTTACACCCAAAGGATCTTGCTATCCATTCCTTAACTCTTCAGAAGCAGGGAAGGCAGGGGGGTGGGGCGGTCAGAAAATCACTAGTGAGCTAATTCACGCTCAGGCAGTTCAGATGATAAGTCTTTTAGGTTTTCCAGTTTAAGATAGTTTCTGCAAGTTGACTGTCATCTGAAGGCTCACAAGAAGAGCCTGTCCTTTTTCTCTCCCTGTCTTTCTTCCCTCAAACCTCCACCATAATAAAAGCTTCATTACTAAGAACTCTCATAAAATGCATTTTTGCAGAGAACAGCTCTCCTACTGCCTTGAATGTGAGACAGTTCACCCTGAAAAGCAACAGCTGTTTAGTGACCTGACATTTTTACAGCTGGTGAATTCACACTAAAAGGTAGGCTAGAGGCACTGGTAGGAGTGAGGTCCCCACTAAAGGATTAATGCCCTTAGGAAAGGAGATTCTCTTACACGGTCTGAGGAAATAATGCTTCGAGGGCAATTAGCATTGACTTTCTTCAAAAAACATGCCAAAGGTGACCCTCATCATGGACTTTCCCCCACAAGAATGTGGCAAAGATGAGCCTGATGGATCCTGAAACTACATACAGTCCTTAAAGGACTCCCCTCGGAAGACGGCTCCCAAGGTCCCTTGCGCTGATTTCTGAGCAACACCAGAATCTAAGAACTCACTTCCAGAGTTTGTCTGCTGTCCTCAGAAGTGAGCTATAACCCTAGGCAAGTCTCCCAAACACCTTTTTTGGGAAGTTCCAAAACTTGCACTGTAGGATGTTGTCCCCCCTCCTCGGAGGCTCCAAGTCCCGGGAGCTAGGGCTTTGCTGCAGCCAACTCCCTCCCTAAAATTAAACACACTCTCTGCATTGCACCTTTACCAGCCCCAGCCAGAGAAGCTGGTCTCTGCCCTGGCTGTGTGGGAAGGAAAGGTGGTAAGGGCAATCAATGCCTTAGGGCAGATTCCAGGTCAGAGGCCAAGAAGCTCACCCGAGGGTTTCCTTTCGTTTTACCAGGTAACTGCTGTAGGAGTCCCACTGGGGCAGCCCAGCACCACTTAACGAGCACTGATTTAGTCCGAAAATCAATATCTGTCCTTAACAGGGCTTTTCCCTGCAGAGGTTGTGGTAACCCAGGATGAGTGTGGTTGGAAGAGGAAGGAAAAATCAAACTGAGTGGATGGGCCCAGCTGGAGTGCTGTGTTCTCATGGAAGCTGCATTTTAAGAGCAACTCTGACAAAAGAAAATGCATCCCAGGGAGGAGGTTTAGAAACAGACTCAGAAGCGGCCACTGACAAGAAACTTGAAGCCTGCAAAACATTACTAAGGCGATTTGACAGCTTGCCTCATATCTGAAGATGAGAAGACTTAGTCTGTCTACACCAGATGGCAGAGCTACAACCAATTGGTGAAAGTCACCAGCAAATTGAGTTTATTTTTTCTTTTCTTTTTTTTTTTTTTTTTAAGTAGTCTTCATGCCCAACATGGAGCCCAATGCAGGGCTTGAACCCACAACCCTGAGATCAAAACTTGAGCTCAGATTAAGAGTCAGATGCTTAGGCTGCCCGGGTGGCTCAGTGGGTTAAGCCTCTGCCTTCAGCTCAGGTCATGATCTCAGGGTCCTGGGATTGAGTTCTGCATCGGGCTCTCTGCCAGGCAGGGAGCCTGCTTCCTCCACTCTCTCTCTCTCTCTCTTTGCTTGCCTCTCTGCCTACTTGTGATCTCTCTCTGTCAAATAAATAAAATCTTTAAAAAAAAAAAAAAAGAGTCAGATGCTTAACTGACTGAGCCACCCAAGTGCCCGCAGAGTTCATCTTGTAGAGAACTTCCAAACTCCTTGAATTGACCTGCATTGGTCAGGCTGCCTCCTAAGATACTGAATTCACCCATCCTTAGAGGCCTTCAAACCTGTAAACTCAGAAGTTTGGGGCTAAGTAACAGGTTAGATCGATGATTTTTATTTTTTAAGCTTTTTACTTGGAAATAATTTCAAGCTTAGGAAAAATTGCAAAAACTAATATAGTGCAAGGAATACCTTATGCCCTTTTTCTCAGGTTTGTTATTGGTAACATTTTGCCCCCTTCGCTTCATCATTTCTCTTGTTCTCCGTTTGTGTGTTTGTGTACACACAATGACTTTTTCTGAACCATGTGAGAGCAAGTTGCTTACATCATGGTTTTTAAAATTCCTGAGTATTCCAGCGTGCCTTTCCTAAGAGTGGGGAGTGTGCTTTTACCGAGCGAGCCTCAGTACATTAACTGACTTTGTGAATTTATATGGATACTTTCATCTAACCAACGACCCAAGTTCCAATTTTGTCAGTTGATAGAAAAATGAATATCCTGGAGCCTTTCTCTCCTCCAAAAAAGGATCCAGTTCAAGATCAGGGAGTGCTGTAGCTGTCATATCTCCCAGCTTCTGACATTCTCTGTTCTTGCTGTGCTATGATAGTGACATTTTTTAACAATAGTCCTCTGGGAGGCAGAATGTCCTATGTCCGGATCCCCAGAACCCGTGAACACATCCCCTTACGTGGCCAAGAGGACATTGCACGTGTCCTCTTTGGTAGGTAAGTAAGGGTTTTGACACACATGATCCTGGATCAGCCAGGCAGGCCCAGCGCACTCACTAGTGTCCTTCAAGGAGGGAGGCAGGAGGCTCAGAGACCGAGAAGGAGATGTGAGGACAGAAGCAGAGGTAGGAGTACTGGGATTGCTGGCTTTGAAGATGGAAGGACACATAAGACAGGGAATACAAACCCACCTCCCCTACTCTGTCTTGTCTTGTGTGTGTCTGATGTTCCTTTTTTGTTATGCTGAGGTTTTTCCATCATCTGCTGGAATGCACCGTAGGTCCTATCAGAATCCCAACCAGAGGCACAAAATGTTGCTTCAAAATTGCCTCTTACATAGCATGACAAAAAACGAACCTACTGGAGAGTACAGAATCGACCTCCGCCCTCTTCGGCTTCCCCTCCCCACATCCTTCTCTGTCCCAAACTCAAGATGTAGAACCAAACGCTGTGCTCATAAATTACAAGGATGGATTCATTCTTTCTTTCCTCTGCCTTTGGTTGTTATGGTTACAGTAATCATTTAAAATACACTCTGATTTATTTGTGTCCATTTTCTTTCAGTGTTACTTGGGTTTTGTCTCCTCCTTCTTATTTAATTTTTATTTACTTGGAAATAAAACATGTAGGCTACTAAGAATTTCAAAGCCAGAACTGTATGAAAAGGTATATTCCAAGAAGTGTCACCCTCCTATATCCTTTTACCCGACTCCGTATTTCCACCTTTCCTTGCAGGTATCCAACTTTAGTGTTTTCTGGTTTATCTTTCCATTTTTTCTTTTGTAATGATAAACAGATATATGTGAGTTTACTTGTTTTTCCTTTTTTTTTTTTTTTTTTTTTGCACAACCAATAGCATGCCACGTGTGCTTTTTTACAGTGAGTCTTTCACACTTAATACCTGCTGGGATCACCTTCCCTGTCAACTCATAAGATCTTTAACCTCACTCTTTTTTTTACTCTCTTGTGTGCAGGTAACACTGCTTATTCAACCAACCTCCAATATTTCCCAATTATTTATGATGTTGCAGTGAATAACCTTCTGCTTCTTTATTTGTTATTGTTGAAGGTGTATTTCTAGCTTAAATTCCTAGAAGGGGGATTGTTGGGTCAAAGAATAGACATGTAAGTCATTTAGTTCAAGATTGCTACGTTCCCCTCATAAGGATTGCACCATTTTGTATTTCTATCAGCAGTGTGTACGTGTGCCTGACGAATTCAATCCAGTCTCACAGTCTCCACTGTTACCATCCTAGACACAGCACCATCCTCTCCCTTCTGGGTTATGGCAATGGTCTCCTAACCGGTCTCTTTGCTTCAGCCTTTCCCTCACCTCCCTGTCCCCTTGTGGTCTGTTTTCAACTGAACAGCCAAAGGGATGCCTTCCAAATGTATGTAAAATCTTATCACTTTACTTCAACTCTCCAGAGGCTTTCTATCGCACTCAGAGGTCAGTGTGGCTGTTCTCACAATGGCCTCCTACACCCTAAATGATCTGGATGCTGGCCAGCACCATTACCCCTCTGACCCCATTCATCCTCGCTACTTTCCCTCTTCCTCCCTTTGCTCCAGCGGCACTGGCTTCCTCTTCTTCCTTGATCATATACCAAGCAGCGACCTACAGCAGAGCCGCTGCGTTTCTGTTTCCTTTGCCTAAACCACTCCTCGCCTAGATATCACATCACTTTCTCTGTCACCTCCTCCCCACCTTTCTTCCAACATAAACTTCTGGGTGTGAGGCAAACATGATAACCACTACACTACGGAAACCAACATAAACTTCTTGGTAATGACTTCCTTGCCACTCATATTACAGCTTCAACCCACACCCTTCCCAGCACCTATTCCTTTCCTACTCTCTGATTTATTTTCTTCATAAGATATATACATATATATATATTTTCATAGTATATCATTTGTTTAGTATGTCACCTAATCTAATCCAACCAAGTTGAATTAAAGCTCCATAAAATCAGAGAAATTTGTTGTGTTTCCTGAAGGTTTGCAGCAGTAGGAATGAGGTCTAACAGACTGGAGGATGTCAATAAAGGATCACTCTCTTTCTCTGAGAGATTGAATATATGACCAGAGATGATGTGAGTAATACAATTGATGAAACTGATCAATAGACATATTTTAAACAAAGATACAGTTGAATGATAGACCCCTTTTCAAGTGTTTATGGTAATGTTTCTTAACAGTAGCTGTTATATTTTATGCTAAATTAAATTCTTTATTTTGAGGGTTGTTTTGTGTATTGTAGGATATTAAGCAGCAGCCCTGTCCTCTACCCATTAACACACCTCCTCGAGTTATAACCAAAAATTTCTCTAGACCTTGTCAGATGTGACCCTGGGGAGTGAAACTGTCCCTCTTTGGGACCCACTGACCTATGGTTACATTCCCATAAATGAACCACACACACAAAAAAAGAAAAGAATTTAACATTAAAGGTTTAAGCAAAAAACATCATAATCATTTGAGAGGAACATCTTCCAAAAAATACTGGGTCACAGTGAACCCAAATGACATCTGAGATCTATTTATAATAGGGTTGCCAGATAAAAATACAGGACACCCAGTTAACTTGTAATATCAGATAATCCTTTTTTTTTTTAGTATAAGTACATTCTGTACAATATTTGGGACATACACTAAAAAATTTATTGTTTGTCTGAAATTAAAATTTAACTGGAGATCTTATATTTTTATTTGCTAAATCTGTCAAATCTTATTTATAAAATTATGAATATAACATCATTACATATAAAAATAGAGCCACTACCCACAGAGTATAGCACAAACTGTACACAAAGGCAAAGGCAAGTTTGTGAGTGCCTTCATTTCTTAAAAAGAGAAATGACTAAAAATGAACTTACAAATGAGAAAACAACCAAAATAAAACAAAGGGGGAAAAAAAACAAGTACAGGACTATCTCACAGCTAAGTTAGATTGAAGGCAGAATCTTGCCTGTTCTAGCCTTCCAACAGGACAGTAATACTCTCAGCCTGGTGACTCCTGAACAGGGCTGGATACTTTCTTTTTTCCTTTTCTTTCTATCTTTCTTTCTTTTTTTTTTTTTAAAGATGTTATTTATTTATTCGACACAGAGAGAGAGAGATCACAAGCAGGCAGAGTAGCAGGCAGGGCGGGTGCTGCGGTGGGTGGGGGGAAGCAGGCTCCCTGCTGAGCAGAGAGCCTGATGTGGGACTCGATCCCAGGACCCTGGGATCATGACTTGAGCCAAAGGCAGAAGCTTTAACCACTGAGCCACCCAGGCGCCCCTATTGCTGTCTTTTTCCTTTAAACATATTACTTCATCTTTTCTTCATTATATAATGTCCATCCGATTTTGTTTATAGCTCCCTGACCTTTTGGCTGGAGGAAGCTCTTTAGTCACAAGTATAGATATTATTGTTTAAGCTGGTGACTTCGAAAGGGAATGACTTCATGCCCCTTTAGATGATTTGGTTAACTGAGCCCTAGAGGATCTTCCTGTCCCTCTTATACATGATTCCCTAGCATCTTTACAGATGAGTCCGGTATTTTCCAGGCATTTGCCTCACCCATCCTTTCAGACATTTACAGGGAGGTGGTATTGCCCCTCGAAAGGCATGAGAGCCCAAGAGACATGAACCTGTGAGTGACTGGACTCCCTGAAGGAAGTGATTCTATCAAGCAATTTTGAGAACCAGAATGGAAACAAAGAAGTAAGACCTATTGTGCACAGTTGGCTATCACGATATTGTCATTTCCTGACCAATGTTGTTCTTATCAGCAGTGGCTCTGTTGCTGAATTTCAATTGGAAAGAGCATTACAAGGGGGAAAAAAAATCCCAATCTTTATGTAATATTTCCTAGGTAGTAAACACAGGATTTCCTGCATCCGAAATGACTTCAACAAGTTGCCTGTTCCTTCGAACAGGACCTGGTGACAAATGTGGACGCTGTTTCGCCAAGCAGAGATAAGCTCGCTGATTGAAATCTCCCCCAGCTGAGCAAGGGGTTTTGCCAAGTGTGCATCCGGGTTCACAGAGCTGTCCAGCCCCAGCAGGCCTGTGAGCCACAAAAATGAGTGCGTGTGTCACACAGCTTTCTACTCAGTCCTAGTACTCCGTGTGTTCGTGTGTCTCCCCAGGCAGAGTCTCGAAGTACTGAATCACCCTTTTCTTCTGAGAGAACCAGTGGATGGCGTGGTGAGGAATCAAAAGGTAAACAAATGCTTGAGTTCATTGGTTTTAGAAATAATAAGATGGGGGAATTCTGGAGAATTGGCATGGAGTTTTCTGAACAACTGGCACTTGCAGCTCCCAACCCCCAGAGGAAGGAAGTGTGTTCCGTCAATGGAAGGGCAAGAATCTTTCCCTCTCAGACATAACTCTGGTCACACCAGCATAATTTGTCAATCTGCTTTAGAAGCAGTTCCTTTCCCCATTTCCCATTCCTAATAAGGTGCTTATGATGAACTAAGTGAGTGGAATTCTCTTCCCCAGACTTCAGTACCTCTTTGTTTTAAAATCCTTCAGTGAGTTGCTTCCGGAAGCCTGGGTTTCATAATTCCCAGGAGACACTGTTGGCCTAAAATCATCTGTACTTGAGTCATCACGATGATGAAACCAAGAGTCATAGCAACCCCGCCCTTTTGCCAAAGGGCGGAGGATGTACAGATTTTGATTACATCACAATCCTACAGAAATATGGACTCCGTGCCATTTTGAGGGAGTCACTAGGCAGGAAACTGTTTCAGGAAAAGGCAGGGTAAATCTCTGAAGTGAGCATGTGTCATATTCTTCCTGCAGCATAGTCCCAGCTGCTGGCAAATGCAAATACCAGCTGTGTACCTCGGCACAACCCCTGTGACATGTCTTTGTGTTCGCAGAACACACATCGGCCCCTTCGGGGAGTTACCACCATTCACTTTCTTAGTCCCCTGGCTTGGTTGTTAAGAAGCTGAGAATATCTATTTGTTCATTCTGTCTCCAGGCTCTAATGAATTTATGAAAATGAACTTAATAAAATGTGACTATAAATATTCATGATTAATGTTTGAGATAAAATGCCCTTTTCGGGTAATAACAATAACTACCGTTTATGAAGGCAGGGCACTCTAAAAAGCATTTCTCAGAAAACAACCCAATAAAAACCCAATGACTCCCATTTTACAGATAAGGAAACTGAGGCTTGGGAAGATTAAGAAATGTACACTGTCACAGAGTTTCAAGCAAAATTGGACCAAAGAAATCTGAGCCCTTAACACATATTCAATAAACAAGCAATTGCAAAAGACATTGCTCTTATCCCCCCAATTTTGTTTTTACTTCTGTATCAGTGCTGCTCTTTTCTGAGATTAAAATTTAAAATTTGAACAAAGCCTACAGCTAACTCACTGAAGTCACTTTGGTTTGCTCTTGCAAGTGGAAATTTTCTTTTTCTTTTTTGGTAGGGGAAAGATGGGTCAAATTTTTTCCCATCTTTATCACTATCTTAGTACAGATTTTTAATTTTAGGAAACATTTTCTTTTTTTTTATTATTTATTGAGATCTATTTGACATAAAATATTATGTAAGTTTCAGGTATATAATGTAACAATCCAATGTTCGTATGCATTGCAAAATGACCACCACAATAAGTCTAGTCAACACCCACCACAAACATAGTTACAGAAACTTTTACTTGTGATAAGAGCAAGTGGGAAGAGTAATAATAACAGAAGTCCTAGAATCCTGGGTCCTGTGGTTGGAAGGGACCTCAAAGGACCATACTGGACACACATTTTAGTTTCCTGTGATCAACTCCCCCCTCCTTCTGCTAACCATCCTCTCCTACCTCAAGATGTCCCCATGCCTCTAGATCAAGGGATGGACATGTGACCCAACCAAGGCGACCAGAGCTGAGGAGCACAAGGTCTGGTTCCAGCGACAATCCTTGAAGAGGCTGCCCTTTCGTTCTGGCTACCCACAACTCCAGAGCTCTCCTAGTTCCAGGCTTTTCTGAACCTTAGTTCATTTGCTCCCCCAGCAGTCTGAAAACTGGCCCATGTCAGAGTCTGTTGCTTGGCATTGAAGAATCCTGACGGATGGAAGTGTCTGATCCGTTGTGGTCAAGGGACTGAGGGGCCAGGCCAGTAAGGCACCAGGCTTCTACTTCTGCTTAGGACTCTGTTTGAACCAAGGGTTTTATCACTCAAACTGGAATCATCACGCATCTAGTCTGAACACCCTCAGTCCTCAGCAGCTCAAACTGACCATCTAGCTCAGAGCCTTTCATTTGGGCCTTTATATTCCTTTTGGAAATGAATTAAAATGTGAGGACAGGGTGGCGCTTTAGGAACCTATTTCTGTATTGGTTTATTTGGATCCTTTATTTGGATCCTGTCCCCGTTTGTACCCAACCGACACAGACGTGGAAACCACCGCCATCCCAACTCACCTCCTGCAGACAAGGTTTTCAAACTTGGTTCCAGCTCACATCTGAACTTCCTTTTAAACAGCGTATCATTGTCCTAAAATTGCAAATGTGCAGCAGCACATCTGTGTACATACTCAGCATGGGCACTGTTCATTATCTCCTCCTCTTTGCTGGCCAAAAGAGATTGGTTCAAGCGTTTATTCTTTAGAGTTGTTCAATTTGAAATGTATAGAATTTTAAGGGACCGTTCCAGATTCGAAACTAAATCTAAGGAAGTTGAACAGAAGGTTTAAGCTATATCCCTCATTCCTCATGCAATTGCTCCCCCAAAGCGGTGGGTATCCACAGCTCTTCGGAAAGCACAAGGAGGCTTAAATCTGATTTGTAGTCGTTTGTGGGTTTTTTTTTTTAAGATTTTTATTTATTTATTTGACAGACACAGATCACAAGCAGGCAGAGAGAGGAGGAAAGCAGGGTCCCTGCTGAGCAGAGACACCCCCCACCGATCCCCGATGCGGGGCTCCATCCCAGGACCCTGGGATCATGACCTGAGCAGAAGGCAGAGGCTTTAACCCACTGAGCCACCCAGGTGCCCCTATAGTTGTTTTTAAGTTGAGATTGGGTGTAATCTTCTATTTGATAGTGGATATCTGTCTTTTTGCCTCAAAATGAGGTTTATCTTTTTTCTTCTTCCTATTTTGATAAATGAGCCAAAGTCATTGTGAAAAATTGAAGGACCTCTAAATTGTTACATCAGGGTTGGGGTGGTTTTCCAAACTCTAGTTGGAACCCTGTGGTGTGGAAGTTGTAACGGACAGTTGCCTGTATAGGAACAAATTGAATCCTTAAAGTTCAGATGGGAATTAGTCATTTAAAACTTGAAACATATTTTCTACTGGAAATCACGTTTAAGTGATAGCCATGTTCTCATGTTTAGCCTACAAAGGGCTTTCAGACTGTTCAGTAGTCCTGATATTATAGTAAATAGTACTAGTTTATACGGAAAGTACGGGAACAATATTACTGTTTGCCCTTCTTTGCCCTTCCCCCTAACTTCCCAGTGTTCTTTGCTTCCCTAGGTCTCCCCTGGGGTTCTCTCTCCAGCTTGTATGGCCCCCCCCCAGATGCTTTTACCTGCTGGTCCCCTGCAAAACTATATTGGGGGATTACTAAAATGAAGTTATTAAGCCCCATCTCTTACATAGAAATTTCTAGAAGTGGGGTCAAGGAATCTGCATTTTAGTCAGCTCCCCAGATGATCCTTCTGCATGCTGAGGCTTGAGAGCCACTGCCCTACGTGTTTCAGTTCCAAATTCCCAACTTCCACCTGACCACGAAGCCAAATTTCTATTCACTCAAGCTGGCTGATCTCCACTGGAATGAAGATGAAGGCAATAAATTAATGTGAATTTGCTGAAGATTTAGGTTACATCGTCCTCAGGGTTCCTGCTCTTTTCTCTGCCCGTGGAGGCTCCCAACATAAAGATAATTAACTTTTCTGCAGATAGAAATTGAGAGATTTGTGGGGAGAAAATTAGAATTATTCTATAGAGAGACTTTCATCTTCAAAAAAAAAAAATAGGTTAAAGCACTTTTTAACCTGGTAGGTATTTTGTGACAGCAGAATATTTAATGACTACCTCACATTTTAATTTTATGAATTTGAGAAGTTCCCTACCTGTTAAATATTTATCAGTATTATAAACAAGGCTCTGATGACTAATGCTCTTCAATATAAGCCTTTGCCAGCATCTCTCATTTTCCCTTGGGGTTCATTTCTGGAAATAGAAGTCATAGTCTCTCACTGCAGCCTGCCAGAATTCCATCTGAGACAGGTTGCAGCAGTTTGCACGATGAGCATCTCAGTGTGAGTGTTCCCTTCTACTAACCACACCGTCATCACCACTGTGTAACATCTGGATTAGAAAACTTTTTTTTTTTTTTTTTTTTTTTTTTTTTAGTTAGGGGTGATCCAAGCTGTGACTCTGTGACTTCAAAGAACAAAGGGACAGGGAGGAGAGAGAAATTAGAGCTGTGGGCAGAGCCCTGGAGAGGGTGAATCAGAGCTGGGTGCATGGTGCCTGGACTTGATGACCTCCGTCCATCTCGGTCTCGCCCAGGGGAAGGCTGCGTGGATCGTGGGACTGCAGTCCAGGCAGAACCACACACCTAGCAGTGCCTCTCCTCCATTTCCAGGCAGAGTTACTAAACTGTGGTGTGCCCATGTCAATTTGGAAAAAAAATTACACAAGGCAAGATCAAAACTCAGATTCCTGGGTTCACCCAAAGATTCTGACTCAGCATGAGGCAGCACAGAAGAACCTACATTTTTATTAAGAACCCTGTGTGAGGGGCGCCTGGGTGGCTCAGTCGTTAAGCGTCTGCCTTCGGCTCAGGCCATGATCTCAGCATCCTGGGATGGAGCCCCACGTGGGGCTCCTTGCTCGGCAGGGAGCTTGCTTCTCCCTCTGCCTCTCCCTGCTGCTCCCCCTGCTTGAACTCTCTCTCTCTCAAGTAAATAAATAGTCTTAAAAAAAAAAAAAAAAACCCAACCCATGTGAGTCCAACATAGGTGGCCAGGGATCTCCCTTGAAGAACTATTAAACTGAAGAAAGAACATCTCTGGAGTGCCCACCCCATAAACCCAAACTTATTTTATCTCAGTAAATTACTCAAGTACTGCTCTTTCCAGGAGGAGTCTGCTCTGAACAGTCTCCCAGTGTGGTAGTGATCATTTTGTACTCTTTTGAAGAGGACACCTTCGCTCGGAGGTGGGACTCCTCGAATGGTGCTCAGTACCAGTCCAGCTTTCCGTCCAGCATGGGGGCTGGATTACAGCGGGACACAGTCCTCATGTGTCAACCTGGGCTGGTCTTCTTTTCCGCTCGAGGCTCACACACGAGCCCTAACCTGGTTTGGCGTTAGGTTGACCGTAACAGAGAGCAGACAGGGGCAGAGACTTCCAATGGCACACTCATTTGTTACAAGAATAGTCTGTGAACGTAGGCTGTGGCGTGTGGACTCAGGGACCACGGACCTTCTAACAGTCTAGGAAAGGGGCCCCAGGCTTGGTGTCTGCAGCCTGTGCCGCGCTGGGAAGACAGAGAAGGGAATCTTCCTTAACATCTAAGCTCTACACGTGCCAGTTTCGATTACCATCTCAGGATACACTTCAGGGGGCTCTGTCAACATTGCTTAGATGTGAAGATCAGTTCAAACAGGCTTAAAAGAGTTCGCAGAACTGAGGTACAAGAAAAGCCTTAACCTCAGGCAAAGTAGGTAGTTACCCACTGTTATGGGCTGAATTGCATCTCCTCAAACTTCGTATGTGGAAGACCTAAACCCCCGTACCTCAGAAAGTGAGTGTATTTGGAGACTCTTAATTAAGGTTAAATGAGGTCACTACGGTGGGTCCTAATTCAGCATGATTGGTGTCCCTATAAAAAGAGATGAGGACACAGATGCACCCAGGAAAGACCACGTGAAGATGGACAGAAGAGGTCAAGAAGAGAAGCCTCAGAAGAAACAACCCTGATGAAACCTCAACTGCCAACTTCTCACCTCCAGAATCATGAGATAATTCTGTTGAAGCTACTCAGTAAGTACTTTGTTATGGCAGCAGAGCAAACAAATACACCCACTAGAGTATGGTTTCAACAAATCTTTCTCCCCTTGGTCAAGCCTGGAATACCTCCATCAGAAACAGTTGGTCCTTTGGCTTTTGCTGTTCTGTTTAATAATTTCTTACTTAATATTCATCTCTCTCTTTCTCTCACACACACACACACACACACACACACACACACACACACACACACACACACACACACACATGCACGCACACACGTGTTGCTCCTTCTAGACCAGGCAGTTGGCTTCCTCATCTCTATATTTTCAGGCAACCTATCAGGATCTCAGTCTGGTGGAATTCAACAAATATTATTAAGTACTTATATATGCCAGATACACTGTGATAGTGATATAAAAATAGATGTAATCCTTATATCTGAGATACTGTCTGGAGAGGGAGAGCCACACATGGTTTCCCAGCTGTAACGGAGCTGGCTTTAGGAGGCTAGATGGAAATGACCAATTTTGCCTGGGGCCACTCAGTGGGTAGGAGGGTGCTCCACAGAAAAGATAAAATTAAAAGGATGAGTAAAAGGTGTCAGATTCTGACTAAAAGGAATAATAGGTACCAAACACAACAGTATCAAACAAAATATGTTTGAAAATGAAAACTCCCATGGGGCTCCAAGGTAGGGCTTTTAGAGAAAGTCGAGTAGGCCACTCAGGATGATGGGTCAGGATAAAACCACTCTGCTTAGCACACAGTGGTCGGGAGGGTTCTCCAGTCTCCTCAGACTCCTCCAGCACCTCTGGAACAATTAGACGGTCCCCACCAACCAGATCCAGCCAACCCTACTCCTATGTGTTGGCTCTTAAGCACACGGGGAGCCCAGCAAAAAGGCAAAGTCCTACACCTTACGCCCAAACAATCAGGGTTCCCAGGCCCCAATTTCCCCTTTGGGAGAGCTGGAAAGCAACCAAAATCGGAGAACCTTTAAGCTAGCCGCTAACATCTGCTCAGGAGAACATAATGTCTTTTTTGCTGTCCTTGTGTCCAAGGATCATTCAAATCATCAGAGAGCCTGATGGCATTCCTCCTCCTTTCTGTGTGGTCAAACCAGAATCTGTGTGTTTTGGCAAATAACTGATATTCTTCCTATTTATAGACTGTTTCCCATGTTATTCACTTGCAGGGTTTCTGTGGTCCAGCGTTCTGTCAAGTCCCAGCTGGCGGGGAGTGCATAATAGTCATTAATGTTACAGCTGCTCGTTTTATGGTCTCGGTGGACAGCCCGTTGTGAAATGTGCCTAGATAAGTTTACAACTGCTTGTGTGAAAACACATATAGCTGGCTGGGCCAGAAAGCTCATTTGTGTTAAGTGTCTTTCAGAATTAATATCGAAGCCAAAAACAAACGTCCCCCATTATCCAAATAATAGACTATTCATTTTTACCTTTTCAAGATATAGAAGAGTAAAAACAAAACAAAAGCCTTAAAGTATCTCCTGAATGCACTACGCCCAAGCATAATCTTTGATTAAAGCAAAATTGTACCAGAGGACTGAGCCAATGACCAAATGCCTTTTTCTTTTTTATCTCTTCTTTTTCCTTGTAATCTATTTGGAGAAAGAGAAAGTTTGGTGGGAGTCTTCAAATGTTGAATTTCCCCTTTCAGACAGAATTTTTAGCAGCTTATGTAGCCATTGACTAACATATCTCCTCATCCCATAATAGTCCTTGGTATCATTTTGACTATTTCTTAAAAGAACAGCTTTCTTGAGATATCACTCACATACCATACAGTTCACTTGCTTGAAGTGTGCCTTTCAATGGCTCTTGGTATATTCACCAAACTGTACCGTCGTCACCACAATCACCTTTAAAACATTTTCATCACATGTCCACAGAGAAACTCCGTGCCCATTGGTGGTTACTCCTCAATTCTCTCCACTTTTTTCCCCCACCAGCTGCAGACAACCACTGCCTTCTGTGTCTATAGATTTGCCTCTGTTGGACATTTCATAGAAATGGAATTACATAATACTTGTTCTTTTGTGTCTGGCTTCTTAGCATGTTCTCTTGGTTCATCCATGTTGGAGAATGCGTCCGTATTTCATTCCTTTTTATTGCTAAGTTTCTTGCTGAATACTCCGTTATACAGACGTACCACTTTTGTTTACCCATTCATAAGTTGATAGACATCAGGTTGTTTCCACTTTTTGCCTTCTATGATTAACACACAAGTATTTGTGTGGACATTTGTTTTCATATATATTTTTTAAAGATTTTATTTATTTATTTGACACACAAAGATCACAAGCTGGCAGAGAGGCAGGCAGAGAGAGAGAGAGAAGGAAGCAGGCTTCGTGCTCAGCAGAGAACCCGATGCGGGGCTTGATCCCAGAACCCTGGGATCATGACCTGAGCTAAAGGCAGAGGCTTTAACCCACTGAGCCATCCAGGCACCCCATTTTCATATATTTCATATGAAGTGGAATTGCAGGGTCCTATCAATTTGACTGCTTTCCAGGGTTAAATGAGGACACCTCCAGATTTCATAACTGATGAACACAGGGGAAGGTATTGGTTAGTGTTGCTCTCATGGACAAGGCAAAGAGTACATTTTGTTGCCAACATAGCTACATCATTCTCTGGCCAAAAGAAGAACTGGGTAATAACTCAGCTCTGACTTAAAGAAGACAAATCAGCTGGTCAGTAACCATGTCTACTGATTAAGAAAGTGTCTATGTTATTCAGACATACAAACCACACAAACCAGATGTTTAATGTCAACAGTCAAGCTTTCAGTAAGATACCTTCTCCTCCTTTGTGTCATACTTAATTGCTCAGTTGCTAGAAAGAACATGATGATTTCCAGAGAAGACACAGGGACTATAACGTAGGGATGTTTTGCCATTATCGTCCTGACACTAGTGTGGCATATTTTCTGTTTATCTGTGAGACAACTCAATTCCCACCCTGAATACCTAGAATATGTCAGGATTTATGTCAGTGCAGCATGAGGTGGGTGAGGGGGGAAATTTGTGGTAAAAATATGATGAATATTTGCCGGCTGTCCTCACAAAGCCCAAAGCACCAGAGATGAGCTCACCAGTCACTGAAGCCAGGTCTGTATTCCTGCGTGACTATGCAGATGCGTGACAAAGTACCACTAGCTCGGACATCAGGAGAGACCTCAAGGAAGAGTGGCATTTGACATCTGTCTTAGAGGATGACACACAAATGTTAACATGTAGAAGACATTGCAGAAATTCACATGAAGGAAAATGCATGAATAGAGGCAGATAAGCAAAAAATTTAAGGTATATGTAGAGAGTTGAGATTTAAATTTCCTCACTGTTCCCTACTAACCATAATGCTTTGGACAATTTACCTGAATTTCCCAAGCCTTGGTTTCTTCATTTGCAAAATGGGCAAACAATATCGTTATATATACCTACTTTTAAAGATTTATTTATTTGCTCTAGAGAGAGTGGGGAAGGGGCAAAGAGAGAGGGAGAGAGAAAGAATCTCAAGCAAACTCCCCACTGAGCATGGGGCTTGACGTGGGGCTTGATCTTACAACCCTTAACTGACGGACTTTTTTAAAAAAAAAAAGTAACCTCCATGCCTGTTGTAGAGCTTGCATTCATGACCCTGAGATCAACACCTGAGCTGAGATCAAGAGTCAGACGCTTAACTGTCTGAGCCACCCAGGCATCCGTACCATTACATGTTTTAAGGATTAAGCAACATAATGCATTTTCAATGTTCATCACGGTGTCTAAGACAGAAGCGTTCAATAAAATGTTGGTTTCAAGTGCTGTGGATGGAATATAGGTAGGTAGAGAGGAGCAGAAAGAAAGTTGGATCCATAATGCGGTAAGCTTTGATATGGGATGAACTTAGAATTTAGATCGCTAAGCAAAAAGAAATTGCAAAGATTTTAGAGTAGGGAGGCGCCGTCATTGGACCTGGGCTTGAGCAGGAGCATGCATAATGGGGTAAAATTGGGCTACTCTTTAGATCACCCGTTGCTGTAGTCCTAAGGAAAGGTGAAGAGGACCTGAGATAAGGCAGGAGGTATAGAAATTTAAATGAGTTAATTAGAGGGACTCCTGTGGCTCAGTGGGTTAAGTCTCTGCCTTTGGCTCAGGTCATGATCCTCTCTGCCTACTTGTGATCTCTTTCTGTCAAATAACTAAATAAAATCTTTAAAAAAAATGAGTTAATTGAAAAGGTTTTATACGGCCAACTATATAGAATATAGCAACTGCTTACATTTTGGAGGCAAAAGAGGAGCCAGCATTTTTGAGCCTGTGTCCCTGAGTCAGTAGTAACGCCATTCACCAGGAGGGCGTTCGGAGGAAAGCTCTGAGGAGTTCCAGGAACCTGTGAAACGCTGATGTGAAGGTGCCTAGCAGACAAGTAGAATAGGGACTGGAGCGTGAAAGAGAAATCCAAGCTAGAGCTCCCAGAGCTCCCTGGCAAGGGCGACTGATGGAAGGGAGCGTGTGGGTGACACACATCTTCACAGAAGAGTCACGATTGCCATAAAGAAGAGAAAGCAGAGCTGAGGAGAGACCGATGAAACCAGTCCTGCGTGCCTGAAGAGGTGACCCACAGGCAAATCCTTCACAAGCTGTCAAGTACTGCGAAGACTCAAACTGGTGAGAAGCAGAGGAATGCACAGCTGCCATGGAGACGGTCACAGGAGTCCTTTCCTGAACTGGTGGTACAACTGTGATTTTTTTTTTTTTTGATAGTTCTGATAAATAGTCAAATGAAATAATCACACTGCTAGTCCTTGAATTGGATGGGATAGCAAGGGATTCCTTAAACCAAGCTATTTTTTTTCTTTTTTGACAAAAGAATTGTTCCTGTATGCTTCCAATAACTGTGTTGATCATTCTAACTGTTTTTGAGTCTGTGGTTGTAACCATGTGTCCAAATGAAGTCATGATGCTTGCTGGCTTTTATTATTTTTTTAAAGATTTTATTTATTTATTTAAGAATGAGAGAGAGAGTGAGAGCATGCGAGGTAGAATGGTCAGAGGGAGAAGCAGACTCCCCGCTGAGCAGGGAGCCCGATGCGGGACTTGATCCCAGGACTCCAGGATCATGGCCTGAGTCAAAGGCAGTCACTTAATCATTGAGCCACCCAGGTGCCCCCTGCTTGGTGGCTTTAATGACAAGGCACTGGTATGGGACCCAGTGGTTCCATCCACTGTCCCTTTCTTTATTGGAGAAAAGTTCCAGAATAAATTTGTTTTTTTCCTTATCATATGTTTGGCATCAGGTCATCAAAGGATACACAGTTCCACATTTTCAAGTTTATAATAAGTCAAGGGATGATGGCTTATTGGGGACATCCACCTCTTAAGCTGTCGTGAAATCTTACTTGATGTCTCCCCAGATGTTCATTTGGGAGGTCAGACCTTGAGGCTGGAGGATGTCAGGGACCATAACGACAGGAGGTCAAGCACTCAACACCTGTAATCACAGTGGTTTCTCCCAAGGACCTTGAGAGGTAATTACTCTTATCTCTAATTTTCAGACAAGGAAACTGTGACTATGAAAAGTTAAAGTTGACCGAGGCCAACATCTAATAAGTGACCAAGTTGGAAATCGAACCTCTGTCTAGCTCAAGTGTTTTTTCTACTAAATAACTCCTGTTATACATGTTAAAGATTCCTGCAGTGTTTGTTAGGGTCCCTGAGGCAGCAACACTCAGATTCTTCTGGTGATGGGGTAGTTGCAATTCATGGATATTGAATAGTTTTCCCCTGAAATCATTCAGCATTTTACCATTTTATGCTACCTTCACCATTCCATATATTCTTCTGGATACATATCATTTTCAAAAGCCTCTGTAGGCTTTATAGTTGAATTAAATCTATAGTTTTAATTATAGATAGTTGAATTAAATCTATACCTATTTCAGTTTAATTTTCTTTTCTGTGCCTTTCTTAGATAAATCTGTGATGAGAGAAGGGTCAAAATAAGTCTCATCAGTGGAAAAATGAATCTTAGATATAACTTATTATATAAATACCTTTGATAATCAGGATTGCAGAAATGAAAAAGATAAATTTGAAAATATTTAGCCGCAATAAAGCTCTATTCTAAACATAGGAGAATTACTAATTGTTGTATATTTTAGTTTCTTATGAATATAAGAACAATTTTGTACAAAATATATGATCAGAGCATACTAAGAATTCATGTGTTAATTAAATGAGGAATTTAATACCTTTTATGCTTCCCCCAAACAATATGCTAAAAAAGTTTCACTTGCCCAAGGGAAGTAAATATACAATAAAGCAGGCTTAGTGAGGTCTGCAGTTTTACTAAAATAAATCACTACTTGCCAACATTAAGGGGAAACAGTAATTTATAGGGCTGTAGTAAATACAAGTTTTTAAAATTATGGTCTGTCCTAGAGGAAAACTACCCCCCTACAAATGCATTTACAAGAAAAAAAAATCGGAAAGGTTCAGAAGCCTGGGCACTTAGCATATTTTGCAGTGGCATAATATTTTATTACCATCATTATTTGCCTAAGTTAAAGTGCTTATCAGACTTGATCTCGGCCCTAAGAAAATGTAAAGTAGTTAAAAAAAAAAAAAGGCATTCAAAGGAGACCTACCTCATTAAAACAATATCCCTGATCTTCACGTTTGAAGTGTTCTAAAGTTTTCTAAGCTCTTTATCACACTTCTCAAAACACAGTTCCTTGCCTGAAATTAAATTAAACCATACAGATCTGTAAGCCATTTGACAAAGGTAATTGGTAAATTAGGTTAGGCCTAAAGATGGACCATCGTGTTTCATTAAGATGAAAACTAGTGTCCAGCCCCTATGGGGGATTTTCTTCTCGCTGGCCAGAGCATATTTGAAAATGTTTCCTGTTATGGCTTTAGTTACGGAGAGTTAAATAAGGAGCAGCCTCATGTGCTCCCACAGAGTCGTGTGTTTCTGTGCGTCGCCCCCACAGGAGCTTCACTCCATTTTCTTACCAACCTAGCCCAGGGTCATCCGGTTAAACCCCTCTTGCTGATACCCACATCTGTCTTGAGCTCCAGGCAAACTTCTTCCTTGGATTATTCCCATTGTCTGACTTTTCAATGCCCTGCAAAATGTTGCTGTGCCCTAATGGTATAAAACAAATGAACACACCCAGTCGTGTGGATCAAAGTCACCTCAAATTCCAGTTCCCTGAGTGCCCCCCTACCTTCCCCCGCCCTCAGCTCTGTCCCACAGGTTGCCCCTGGCCAGCCTTCTCTTCCCTCCTCCTCGGAGGCTATTGCAAACCTCCTTCTCCTCCTCCCTCAGACCCCATCAATTCACCGCATCCTGGACTCTCATGACCTTCGGACTCAAAAGCTTTACTCCTCACCCATCTTCATTCCTTTCCTTTCGTTTCTTTTTTTCCTCTTTTTAAGATTTTATTTTTATTTATTTGACAGAGAGAGACACCGTGAGAGAGGGAACACAAGCAGGGGGAGTGGGAGAGGGAGAAGCAGGCCTCCTGCTGAGCAGGGAGGCAGATGCGGGGCTCCATCCCAGGACCCCAGGATCATGACCTGAGCCCAAGGCAGATGCTTAACAACTGAGCCACCCAGGTGCTCTCTTTTCCTTTCATCTCAAGAAATAACCTTTCTGGGGAATCTTGCTGCATTACTATTATTTCCTTGGTCAGGAGTTCTCTCTCTCTCTCAGTTGAGTCTTTTCCTTAGCAGACACTGATTCTTCTGGATTCCCCAACACCTCCCTGGTCCACTCCTTGGGCTGAAAGCCCTTTAAATGCAGGTGGTTTCAGGTTCTTTCCAAAGCTGTCTTCTTCATGACTCTTTATACTTCCCTTGGGTATCCATATTCACCTTAAAACCCTCAGAGTCCAGTCAGGAGGTGGAAACACACCAGTTATTTTAATGATGAGAAATTAATATAAAGAATTGATAAGAAGGCATAAAGTTGTTAACTAGGAAACTGAAAGGGTGGAAAGAGAATCCTAAGATATGGCAGAGATGTGGCACCCAAAGGAAGCAACTCCACCTCTGGGCAGAAGAAACAAAGGAAGATGTTGGATTTATTAAAACTAAGAAAATTTTCCTGTTGGGGGGGGGATGCAGACCTGGGGCAGGGTGGGAAAAGGGGGTAGCTGGGAGGCTGGAGGGTATAGCTGGGTGTTGGAGTGTCTCTAAGTAGAGACAAGAAGAAGGTGGACAAGCTGCATATGGGATCCTGAAATGAGCAGTTGTGGAGTGAAGAAGTCAGGTCAAGGGTGCTCATACCTCCTCCCTCCTCCAGTTCAGAGCCTCCCTCTATTGGCAGAGATTAAGAAGGAGGCAACGAGCAAAACAGAAATGTGGTTTTCCCAGGCCCAGCTCTAGCATCGGAACATGATCACAGAGAGTGAATTTGGACGGAGAGATAGAAATTGGCACAACCCGTAGCCTCAAAAACTCCAGGAGGATTCAAAAAGCTATTTCCCTCATCCAAGCCTCTCCCTCGTGCCCCAGACTCATTCAACCCACACCCTGCTGGAGTATTTACTTGGACGCCTCATAATTACTTCAAACTCACCATACCCTTAATTGCTCTCATTCTCCTTCTCCTCCCCAGGTCTGTCCCCTTCTTCCAACCTGCCTTCTCCAGCTGAACAAATACCACCATCCTGTATATGCGGATTACACAAATGTTACTTCACCATCGACCCCACCCCCACCCCCCACCCGGTCCTGTACCTTCCGCACTGAATCGGTCATCAGAGTCCTCCCACTTCCCTGCACATTTCTCTGGGCCATCCCTTCCTTCCTCCCCATCGCCACGATCTTCTACCTTCATCATCTCTTCCGGGATTAAGGCATGGTCTTTTAACTAGTCTTGCTATTAAAATTCTTTGGGGCCCGACTGAGAAAGCTCTCCAGTCTTAATTCCTATTTCTGCTTCAATCCCCCCCCCACCGCCCCCCGCCGCACTCCCTTGCTCAGTTCAAGCAAAATGCAATGACCTGAGCACCCCGCTCCATTTAGTATTCCTTGACCTTGCAATACTCTCCCTTGCTTCTGTATATTCACACATCCCATTGCCCGTTCTGGGTTAACCTCTCCACTTCCTGCCTCTGGCTCTTCTTCCCCTTTCCAACACCTTCCCGTCCCCCAGGACAGAGCACAAGCTCTGAGTTCTAGGGGAATTCTCTCCACCGCAGCCCCCGCATCTAGCCTATCTGTGACTGTCGCTCCTGTGGGCCCCCATAGCCCTTTTCAGGGTTCTTCTTGGCGGTGTTGCGACGTGGTTTCACACGGTGCCTAACCCTCTGTTCGATTCCCAGCACTCCAGCTTGCCGTCTGTGCAACTTTGAGAACGTTATTTAACCTTTACCGCCCCTCAGTTCTCGAGTATGTCACCTGGGGCTCCTAATGGTCTTCTCCCGATGAGTGGTTCTGCAGACTGAGAGAGTATTAGTTAAAGCCACATCCAAGTTTATAATCAGTCTTTTGAAGGTGTCTCTCGCACGTCTCTGGCTGTTGGTACACGTAGGTTATTTTGAAACCAGGACACAAATTGAGAGGATGCTGCTTTAGAAGAACACTGCTCTTCTGCGGAAACTCGTAGCCACATTTATTTTGGAACAGCCTAGACCAGATGGATACGATAATTGCCTTGATTCCATAATTATCCGGGGATGGGCTCAAGTCTCACATTTTCTAAGGCACCGAGGCCTTCTACTTCCTCTAGGAAAAAGAAGGGATGTTTTGCCAGCCCCGGATCTTCTGGCTGGTGTTAAAGTGAGTTTGGTGGGAATAACATTAACGTCTTCATGGGAACGATGGAATTGGCCGCCACCCTGTTTCTGCCTTCCAGTTTTGCTGGGGTACCGATTGGGCCTGGGGAGGGAAATCCAATGAAGCATGAGTGAAGGCAGTAAAGCTCTTCCCCAGGGTCCAGTCAGCCAGCAGGCCCCTGCTCTACCTTGCTGCAAACACTCCTCCTAAACATTTACTTGTGTTTTCAAACCCAAGGTCCAATGGGAACATAAAACATATTATTCCAAAAGAGACCCCCCCCCCAACTAATTCCTTCTACCACACACAGAGAGAAAGAAAACCACACACGAGCCAGCAGCATGGAACTTCTCCAGAGAGCCTTCTGACCACCATGTTGGAAGCCCTCAGCTATAGCCGTGGGGATCACAATATTCGGGGAGGTATATGTGCAGAACGAAGACACATGAATCTGTTTTGTTTTGATTTTCTTCTCACCAGACCTATCCTTGACTTTTCACAGATTTCCCAGCAGAAGAACTGAGATGGATGATACTATGGGAGAAAAATGTTCCAGTGTGGCCAGCTCGCGTTCCTCTGGAGAGCTGTTTGCGTACACGTGGATAGGCAGCCAGGAGCCCCGGTTGGCTCACATGGTGGGTGGGGAGGTCACGCTGCTCCCTGGGAGCCGGGATGGGGTGACCTCTGTCTTTCGATCCCCCGGGGAGGATGCGGCTTACGCTGGCTCAGTTCCTGCTGCAGGCTGTCACCTCAGATGGCCTCACTGAAGCAAACTGCAGTTACGGGCAAGTTCGCCTCAGCCTGGCTCCATAATGGCCTCTTGTGTCTCCCTGCCAGGGGTGCTGACTCTGCCACTGCCATCACGGGGCTGTGGAAACTACTAGGAGGAGGGTAGTAGAGATAGCTGGGGTTTGGGTTTTTTTTAATATCTTTTAATTTTTTTTTTTACACAATGCTGTTTTTTGACCTAGCCCACTAAATCTCTCCTTAATGAAAAAGCAAGAGGGCCCGAGTCTGGGAAGAAAAGGCTAAAATACTAGTGTCTCCAGGGGATTTTCCTGCACAGGAATACAAGACTACAGTGGGCCTCATGCTCCCTGGGGACAGTTTATTTTCTAATAAGCTATAGAATCACAAAATCAGGCCACATATAAGCATTTTGCTTGTATTTGTCATCACTCCTGAATGTTACAAGTATATTATATTTACATCCAAGTTATCACAATCGAGTAATGAGAGGCTTTCCTTCTTTTTGCTTCTTGTTCTTCCACAGCACAGCCCCTCCTGCCTGATGTGGAGAAGGATAATGGACATATGTGAAAGGAAACTGTGGTCCAGACTGTAGGTGAGAGATGTTTTAGCCATTTTTAAGTTAGTAAGAGAGAATTCTCATTTAAAAAAATTAGAGTCTGCTTGCATTCATTCACTGTAAAGAAGTAACACCGTTAAAAAACCACATACTGAGGGATAACTGAGTGGCTCAGTGGGTTAAATCCTCTGCCTTCAGCTCAGATTATGATCCCAGGGTCTTGGTATCGAGCCCTGCATTGGGCTCTCTGCTTAGCAGAGAGCCTACTTCCCCCCACCTCTCTCTTTGCCTGTCTCTCTGCCTACTTGTGATCTCTCTCTGTCAAAAAAAAAAAAAAAAAAAATTTAAAAAACACACACTGACCTTGGCATACGTTTTTATGTAAACATACCTGAGTCATTTATTTTTAAATCTGAATTTAATTTTTGTCTAGGATTTTGGGTAGTCAAATCATTCCCATACAAAATAATCAGCAAATTAGATGAAGTTGACTTCATTTTTTTTTTTTAAGCAAAGAAAATCTTTTAAAAATGAACTCTTGTGGGCTGCCTGCGTGGCTCAGTCTGTTAAGGGACTGCCTTCAGCTCAGGTCCTGATGCCGGGATCCTGGGATTGAGCCCCGCATACATCTCCCTGCTTGGCAGGAAGCCTGCTTCTCCCTCTCCTTCTGCTGCTTACGCTCACTCTCTCTCTCTGTCTCTCAAATAAATCTTGAAAAAGAAAATAAAATGAAATCTTGCTTAAAAGCCTAATATGTGAAATAGGTTTAAAATCAACAGAATGGCTTTGGCAGAAGCAGATTACAGCCACTGAGCCTGGCTCTCTCGGCTGTCCTGTCCACCTCATAGTGACACCAAGGACATGTGGGAGATGGCAGCTGAAATAAACAAATGGGCACATGGGAAGATATTCACCATCAGTAAAAGCCATTAGGGAAATTCAAATTAAAACCACAATGAGGTATCAGTGTACACCTATCAGAATCACTAAAATAAGAGAAGAGTGACAATACCAGATACTGGCAAGAGTAGAAAGAAACCAGATCACTCCTGCCTTCCTGCTGGGAGTAGAAAACGATACAGCTACTCTGGGAAGTACCTTGGCAGTTTCTTTAAAAAAAGTAAACATACAACTACTGTACAATCTAACAGCTGCACTCCTGGGCATTTATCCCAGGGAAATGGCAACTTGTGTTCGCACAAAAGCCTGCTCACAAATGTTCCTATGAGCGCTATTTGGAGCAGCCCCCAAATAGAAACAACCCAGTGTCTTTCTACAGATGAACGGGTAACCAAACTGTGGTAGATCCTTACTAGGGAATACTGCTCATCAGTCAAAAGGAAGCAATTATTAATTTATGCAACAACCTGGAGTGAGCTCCAGAATATTATGCTGTGTAGAGAAAGGCAATCCCCAAAGGTTACATATTGTATGACTCCACTTATAGAATAGTCTTAAAATGACAGAATTATAAAAATGGAGAACAGGTTGGTAGTTGCCAGAGGTTAAGGATGTGGGAAGAAAGTGGATATAGCTATAGAACGTGTGAGTGCCTGGGTGGCTCAGCTGGTTCAGGGTCTAACTCTTGATTTGGACTCAGGTCACAGTCTCTGGGTGGTGAGATCGAGCCCCACATTGGGCTCTGCACTCAGGGTGGGGTCTGCTTGCAATTCTTTCTCTCCTCCTCTGCCTCTCCTCCTGCTCCCTTTATCTCTCTCTAAAATAAATAAATATATAAAATCTTAAAAAAAAAAAAAAAGGAGAAGAAGAAGAAGGGCAACATGAAGGAATCTAATGGTGATAAGATGTTCTGTATCTTGTCTGTATCAGCATCAGTGTCCCGACTGTAATATGGTACTATAGTTTTGCAAGATGTTGCTCTAGAAAAAAGTGGGTAAACCGGGTAAAAGGGATATGGAATCTGTCTATTCTTTCTTACAACTGCAAGGGAATCTACAGTTTCCTTAGAATTAAAAGTTTAATAGTAATAACTACCAAAAAGTTTGATCTCTCTAAACACTGTATTGATGATTCTGAGTTACTACATACAACCATGACTTGGATGTCCCTGGCCATGGTTTTACCCTGTTCAGAACTGATGCAGATGTCACTCTGGAGGGTGTCATGATGCCCTCTCGGGCAAATGCCTTCTGACCACCATGGTGGAAGCCCTCAAATATAGCCATTGAGTTGAACTTTCCTCTTTTCCAGTTGAGTCAAAAGCACTCACTTGAGTAGATATCATGAATCAGCACAGGATTCATTGCTAAAAAGGAACTAGCTGTTTTTGAAACCCATATCTTCTCTTAACCGTGTAGATATTCAGATGCAAAGGCAGTGAAAGTAAACAAGATAAAGAATATCAAGGAGCGATAATTGGTTGTTTGACTGGTTGGTGTCATGTACCCACCTAATTCCAAAATACATTTTATACACTGTGCAAGCCTGCATTATGGTCCCCAAATTGGTCCATGTCCTAATTGCTGGAACCTATGGCGATGTTAACCTTGCATGGCAAAGTGACTTTGCAGATACGATTAACATAAGGCTTTTGAGATGAGGAGGAGATGCTGGGTTATCGGGGTTGGTCCAGATAAGACTCACAAGAGTCTTTACAGAAGGGAGGAAGGTCAAAGAGAAGGCAGTGTGATTTTGGAAGCAGAGACTGGAATCATGTGGCCCTAACCCAAGGAATGCTAAGAGCTTCGAAATGCTCAAAAAGGCAAGGGGTGGATTCTTTTCTGAAGCTTCCAGAAGGAAGCAGCCTGTGGACACCTTGGTTTTAGCCCTCTAAGACCCCACCTTTAGACTTCTGACTTCCAAACTCTAAGAAAAGTATTAACATGTGTTGTATTGAGCCACTAAATTTGTAGTGGTTCGTTAAACAGCAAAAGGAAATTAGTACATATACCATAAAGCTGTTAGAGAGGAGAAAATAGGGGTACCTGCTGGCCCAGTCAGCAGAGCATGCAATTCTTGATCTCAAGGTTGTGAGTTCGAGCCCCATGTTGGGTAGAGAGATTATTTAAAAATAAGAAATCTTGGGGGCACCTGAATGGTTCAGTTAGTTAAGCAGCTGCCTTCAGCTCAGGTTGTGGTCTCAGGGTCCTAGGATTGAGTCACGCATTGGGCTCCCTGCTCAGCAGGGAGCCTGCTTCTCTATATTCCTCTGCTGCTCCCCCTTTTTGTGTGCTCTCTCTCTCAAATAAATAAATAAAAATAATAAATCTTTAAAGAAGAGGGAGAGAGGAGAAAATAGAAAAATCAAGAGTTTATCATCTTCTCCATTTAATTTTATTGAAATATTAATCTGTAGGCAAGATTCACTTAATATAAATTATACAAAGACTGTATACTTGAAAATTTACCAAACAAAACATCAGTTAATTCCCACAGCAAGACATTGGATCATCACTAACAATAAACTTTTTTGAACTCTGCTAGTAAACAAGCCCATATTAGGAATTATCTTAAAAATTGTATTTAGCATTTCTATCACTTGTCTTAGCCTCAGTAAGAGCTGAGCTCAATATTCTCCCTTTTTTTGTGTCCATTTTGGAAAACCAGAAGTCATGTAAGTTATAGTAAAATTATTGAAGACTGTCCATGCATTTCTCTGTTCTTACCCTGTTTTATATTTTAGAGGCAACTTTATGTTCTTTAGCATCACTCCTTTTACCATTAAATCACCATCATTCATTTATTCATTCACTGGGTAATTACTGACATAATACACACACACACATATACATATATACACATACACATATATAAGTATACATACATATCATTCATATATAGAGAGAATTAAATTATTCCCTTTATTTACAGTAGATATGTTAAAACAGTGAAGATTGTTTGACTCTCAGAACACGATCTCATGCCCTAGAAAGATCCTTTAGAACATTACTTTTTTTTCCTTTAAGATTTTTTTTTATTTATTTGTCAGAGAGAGAGGGAGTGCAAGCAGGGGAAGCAGGGCAAGCAGCAGGCAGAGGGAGAAGCAGACTCCTCGCCAAACAGGGATCCCAATGTAGGACTCCATTGATCCCAGGACCCCGGGATCACTACCTGAGCCAAAGGCAGATGCTTAACCATCTGAGCCTCCCAAGCACCCCTCTTTAGGACATTACTAAATAGTGGTTTGGGAACATTTAGAAAAGACTATAATCCAGGAGTCAGCAAAATGTTTTTCTGGTGGCTTCTAGCATGACTAATCCAGATGGAGTAGGCATTCGCCTAACGTAGGAGCTTCCAAAAAGTGCTGTTGTCCCAATATACTCCACACCCCACAGGCTCCAACTGGTATAAGACTCAGTTTCCCACAGAGTACTTAGTAATATGTGAATCCCTTGCTTAGAAAAAAAAAATGCCCTTGCCAAGTTTATATATGTATGACTTAAAAATTAAAACAATATACTTGTAAATTTGCCACACTGGTTTACAAACTTCAGCATAGCAAGGATAGCCCTACAGAATCCTTCTAGAGCATCTACTGAAACATTCCCAGGAAATGGGACCCTCTCTCTCTCTCTTCAACCTATCCATTAGACATTTCATTTACATAGAGCTAAATTCTGCCTCTGTTTAACATCGACTTTTTGTTCATCTGTAAATAACAAATAAGGTTCTCTCTATTCTAAGACTTAAAGATAGCTATCAGCTCCTCCTGCCTCAATCTTCCTTTTTTCCAAGTTAAATATCTGGGTTTGGGTTTGGGGTTTGGGGTTTGGTTTTTTTTCCCATTATACAGTATTCACTGGACAATTACCAGTCATTAGGGAGATGTAAATCAAAACTACCACGAGATACCACTTCATACTTATTAGAGAGGCTAATATTAAAAACAACCAAACCAATAATCGGTAACAAGCATTGGTGAGAATGTGGAGAGTCCTCATGCATTGCTGGTAGGAATGTAAAATTGCAGCCAACTCAGGAGGCAGTTCCTCAAAACATTAAACATTGTCTTACCATTTTTTTTTAAAGGTTTTATGTATTTATTTGACACAGAGAGAGCAAGGGAGGGAACACAAACAGAGGGAGTGGGAGAGGGAGAAGCAGGGATACTGCTGAGCAGAGAGCCTGATGTGGGCCTCAAACCCAGGACCACAGGTTATGACCTGAGCCGAAGGCAGATGCTTAATGACTGAGCCACCCAGGTGCCCCATAGACCTACCCATTAACCTGACATTTCACTACAAGTTATATACCCATGAGAAAAGAAAACATACGTCCACACAAGACCTATGCATAATGTTCATAGTGGCATTCATTGTTCATAGTAGCTAAAAAACAAAAAACAACAAACAAACAAACAAAAAAATAAATAAATAAAACACCCCAAACCCAACACATTCATTAACTGATGAATGAATAAACGAAATATAGTATATCCATACAGTAGAATATATCAACAAAGAGAATAAAACAATAAAAAGAATGAAACGTAGATACATCCTACAACATGGATGAACTTTGAAAACAATGTTCATTAATACGCATGAAAGAAGCCAATCACAAAAACCCTGTATTGTGTGATTCTATTAATACAGAATGTCCACAAGAGGCCAACCAGTAAAGACAGAAAGTAGATTCCTGGTTGCCGGGGGCTGGGAGGCGAGGGGAAGGGGAAGCAACCGCAGAAGCACGTGGGGATTCTTTTTTGGGTGATGAAAACATTCTAAAGTCAGATGTGATAATGGCTAACAAGTCTGTGAAGACACTAGAACCCGCTGAATTACATACTTTGAAGGGGGAGTCATATGCCTGTGAATGATATCTCAATTAAGCTGAGATAAAAACCACAGATTCTCAACAGCTTTTACAATTTTGCTTTATCGTTAACTAGGTCTCAGGCCTCACTGACATCAATATAGCTGTGAGATGAACTTTTCAAGACGTCAAATGTAGACTCTCCCATTTAGGGAAATAAAATTTCAACAAAATAATTTTTAATAAATTCTGAAATTTGTCATATTAGATGAATTATACCAAACTATTGAAAGCTTGAGGTTGAACAATAATAAACTTAAGGCTTAAAAATTTGTGTCATGACTATAAAGCACAGTTGAAACATTTTTTTGATATATTAAAAATGTGAAAAAATAAAAGTGTATCATCATTGGTGTTTATTTAATTAACCTCAGATGTTATGAAAAGCACTAAAGCAGTTTGTTTGAGTTGGCTGAACATACATTAATTACTTAAAAATAAAACATAGCCTTTAAAATAATATGTTTAGAATGCCTGTCCAGTGATTTAGAATTACCAAATATTATTCTGTTGCTAAATCTTTATTTTTGTTTTACTGAGGTTAGCTAAATTAGTTACCATAAACTCAAACACAGCATATTTCCAGCATACTTCCAATAAAATGTGTCACGAACGTATACTTTTCTACATATGTTTAAAATAGCTCTCTTACATTGTATTTCCCAGGAAAAAGATACAGCACAGAAATTTGCATATGGTAAGTTTATTGTAAAGTGGTCTCAGGGATAATAATTGTGAGGAGTTAAGGAAGCAGGATTGGGAAGGAGAAGTTGAACTACGGGGAAATTGCAAGAAAGTCTTCAGCAGATCCCACAGAAACTCAGGAGCTGGGGTAGACCTTCAGAGCTGTCCCAAATTAAGGTAAGAGGACTGGATTTTTGTAGTCCCACATTGACCAGGCACTGACTCTGGGCTGCCTCTGGATAGTAGGCATAACTTGAGGTAGATCCATTCCTTTCCCCTGAGGGCAATTCCTGGGGAGGGATTAGCTATGAGCTATCAACAGGTAATACTTCTGCAAGCTGGGGAGGTGATTGCCAGGCTCCAGAAGGGGGTATCCAGACAAAACACCACACTTCCCCCTTTGCATTGCTTGGATTCCCTTGTTTTGTCTAAGCCATTGATTCCATCTGAGTACAGTTTCTTCAGGATTCTGATTGGTTTCTTTGCCTCAGGAAACTTACAAAGGAAAAGTTAGCGGGATGGAGTAGGGTCCTCACCATGGCAGTTGATCTCGGGGCTGCAACTAATCATCAGCTCCTCCCTTCCCTTTCACCCAGCCTAAACTCTCCTCATCCTTGGCTGGAACTTCTCCTAGCCTCATTGGCTTACCTGCTTCAGTGACCCAGACCCTCATTACTGTAGGATCCAAACTCCTTCTCACTATGCCCTCACCAAGGTCAAGTTGTGCACTTGTCCTTTTACTGTCAGGCAGGCAGGAGGATACTACAAAAGACCCCGGCGATCGCCTGGAACTGAACCTATTCTTTCCTTTCCCATTGTGGAACGCAGTGTTGCCTCTCACAGAGGTTATTTGCAAGGCAGTCTGAAGACACAGCTCCCTTCTCCCATCTGGGACACTTAAAGTCTCCAGCCTTTGACCTCTTTCTCTCTGTGTCTCACAGTAAGGTGACTGGTATTTCAATGTGTACTAAACGAACATCTATTTTCCACTCGAACCCTCTGTATCTTTTCAACATAGTGTCAACAACCAGAACGCCAGCACTTTATTTTAGAAACGTTGAGAAGTAGAGAATCTGGGGCACCGGGGGAGCTCAGTCAATTAAGCATCCCGCTCTTGGCTCGGCTCAGGTCATGATCTCGGGGTCGTGGATGGAGCCATGCATTAGGCTCCATGCTCTGCGGGGAGTCCGCCTGAGATTCTCTGCCTCCCTCATCCTTCCCCCCTCCCCGCCTCACTCATGCATGCTCTCTGTCTCTGTTTCTGTCTCTCTCTCAAATAAACAAATAAACCTTTGAAAAAAGTGGAGAACCTACTCAGGAGGAATGGACTCTCCCTTTTTCCCATGTTAGCTATCTCATTTGAGGATGAATTTGGTCATATTAACTCTTTCTTCCAAAGGAGTGGCCTAATTTTTAATGGGGGGGGGGATTTCATTGCATGCTAACAATCTACTAGGTTCCTCACAATTAAGATGAATATTTATTTAGGCAAGATGTATCCAAAAAGGACAGCTATACAGACATCATCTGTGCCCAAGCTATACTGGTTTTTAAATATTTTGTCTATCACAACTGCAGTTTGATCATTCAAAGGTAAAATGTAGATACATAAAGTTGATTAATCTTTTTGGCAGCAAAGACAAAGAGTCAGTCTGGAATCTATTTAGAACTTATTTGACAGCAGTGACCTCAAGTTCACCTCCGTTATCAACTTAAATGCTTTGGTACACAAGAGTATTTGACTTTTTTTTTTTTTTTTTTTTTTGATAGGCTGTCAGGTTACCTATTTCATGCTAAGTCCACCATTCTGTGTTTAATTTCAAATTATATTTGTCCTGTGTCTATCCCCATACTGATTTTTTGAAAAGCCACTCTTGACTGACTTGTTTCCTCTATACATGTCTCAGGAAAATTTTGCAAATTTGCTGAGAAAGTAGACTACATGGAAATGAACAAACGTATTTTATCAGCTCCTTTAAAATACGTAGACATGCAGTCATACAAAAACATTGCCCCAATTAAGAAAGCAAAAGGAAAAATAAAGTTAAATTGGAACATGTTTTTTTTGAACCCATGTTATATTTTAATAGTCCAGAGTAGTTCACTTCCATTTACTTGGGTTTAATGGATAAACTTATGATGAGAGAAATAGTTTAGAAATAGAAGGAACTAAGAATTTCTCAGCAATCTTACTTTAGTTAATAAACAGGCTTCCCTCAATCTACATGCTCCACAAGACAAAACAACTATTTCTCTGCTTTCCATTAGGGTCTGAGAGCCTGGCACATGGCAGAGGCTCGATATATAGATGTTAAACTAAGAAATGTATCAAGTTTTTATCACTTGTCAGATGCCCCGTAATTGCGGCCAACTCCTCTCCTCCCCTTTTTTTATCTTTTAAAAAAGGCTCTCTCTCTCTCCTCTGCCTCCCCGTCAGTCCCCTTCAAAGTAGGTCACAGTAAGAAATCTAGGAGACAGTCAGGAGGGAATGTTCAGTAGAGAACAGAAAGTTTACACGTGATCGCATAAACTCCTCCTCCACTGTTTTTTCATTTTTACCAAAATCAGAGAAGCTGAATTTACATAATTTTTTTGAAGATTTTGTTTATTTATTTGACAGATAGAGATCACAAGTAGGCAGAGAAGCAGACAGAGAGAGAGGAGGAAGCAAGCTCCCCGCTAAGCAGAAAGCTCTGGGATCATGACCTGAGCCGAAGGCAGAGGCTTTAACCCACTGAGCCACCCAGGTGCCCCTGAATTTACATAATTTTATTTAGTGTTTAAAAGAGGTGTTCAGACAAGAAATCCACAACTGAAAAACACTCCCATCCAGCCCTTGCCTCGTTGTGCCTGATTTCTGAAAGGACCCCACTGCTCCCGTCTCCCAGAGACAGTCTTCGTGGGACAGTCTGTGTTAGCCTTAATGCAGGACTCTAAGACTACCATCCCATTTCCAAAATCAAAACTGGGAGAATCTTCTCTTTTCTCTAAAGAAGTGGGTCTGTATACAAGTTAAGAGCAATCACAGCGACTTTGACAGAGTCTCCTGTCTTTTCTCTGGGAAAGATAGGAGAGGCGCAACCAGCCCTGCAAGGGAATAGAGGTTGTAGGTTTTCCCCACCAAGCGGCACGGAGGGTGGCCTCGGGAAGGGGGTGGAGTTGCTAGGGCAACCTGAGCATCCCCAAGGAAAGCAGTTTCCTCCATGCGCACAGGGGACATCAGTGAGTCTCAGTGAGTTCCTGACCACTTGGCACAGGCTGACCTCTAGGTCTCCTCTATCAGTAGGGCCAGCTAGGTGTGGCCATGACCTTTAGGAAGAGCAACCAGACATTCAGAAGCTGGTTGCGTGGGCACCCAGTAGTCACTGAAAACTTATCACAGGAAGCCAATTTCACTGTTACGTTTCAAAGATGATATTGATGCTTAAATTCAACAGACTGGAAAAACAGACCCACCTGGCCGCAGAGGGGCTGCAGAGGACAAGGAAGACAGGCTGATGTACATAAATCACTCGTTGTGTGACTCTCAGGTACCACCCTCAGGTACCCACACTTCCTCTCACTTCTTGCTTCCTCCCAGACTCCCGAACTTTCACCCCTATTTGCCTCGCTTGGCTCTGGCTTCCATATCAGGTTTCCAAGTGATTCAGCTAGAAATTAGTGAAATACCATACGTCGGTGATCTAACAAGGCACTCAAATGCTAGCTATGTCCGAAATCCCACTCTCTAAAGAAGAGAAGAGTAAAATCTTAGAAGACTACGACTCCTAAGTTACAAGCCTACTTCCATTTTCCATGTAAGGAAATTTGCCTTATTTCTCGGTTGCCTTGACATAGTTTATATGTTATAAATGATTTAGTTTATATAGTTCATATGTTATAAATGATTTAAACACAAAGCTAATTGAACATGTATAGCACTAATCATATTCTCAGGTTTTTTTTTTTTTCAGAGAATTAAGGAGGCAAAAGAAAAGGTTTTACTATCATACAATTTTACATCGTTTTAATGCTGTACATTAAGAAAAATCTTAATTGTATAAATTATTTGTCATTTAGTCAAATAAACTTATGCTCATTTAGAAATGTTGCTACCAATATTTTAAGATATTACAACATCCAATAAGAAGTATTCACTACTTTAATTTTGAAGAGTGATAGTAAAACAATGCGATGGCCATATGTGTTATTAAGAAAAGAGCTACTAAACTGGTAACAATGAATGGTTCATCTTCCAGAGGAAATAATCTTAGCCCGCTTTTCTTATTTGACTTGGAAAGCCAAAGTTAGAACCTATGTGACAACTGTTGGATCAAAGAACTAACTGAAGCTTAAGGAAATTTTTTTTTTAAGATCTATTTATTTATTTATTTATTTGAGAGAGAGAGAGAGAGAGAGAGAGAGAATGGGGGTGTGGGGCAGAGGGAGATGCAGGCTCCCTGCTGAGCAGGGAGCCTGACCTGGGGCTCAATCCCAGGACCCTGGGATCATGACCTAAACCGAAGGCAGGTGCTTAACTGACTGAGCCACCCACGTACCCCTTAAATTTCTTTTTATTATAATTACCAATCTTCACCTTCTCCTCCTGTCTTACGCTGTATATTCAGCTTAATTTAAATTATGGACTTAACACGTGATATTAGCTTTGCATAGCATTACAATGACATGACTTTTTTATACGAGAATGAGAACCAAACTGTAATCAATAAGAATGTTAATGCATGTAGAGATTATGAGAGTTTAATGCACCATGATGGGCTGCTTTTGAAATGGGTGTACTTTTCCCTGTTTTGAAAACTTGTACTTGATAATGGAGCCTCCTTGTGGGCAATTAAGAGTATTTCAGGCTTCCTAATCACAGCTGAAGTGCTGTTTACCATCCCCTCCCCGCTTCACAATGGGAGTGTGTGTCCTTGTGCTGTCAAGAAATTAGATATTTGTGTGATTCCTGGGGGCCTCAGCCGGTTAGACATCTTTCTTCAGCTCAGGTCATGATCCCAGAGTCCTGGTATCGAGCCCCCCATGGGGGTCCTTGTTCAGCAGGGAGCCTACTTCTCCCTCTGGCTGCTGTTCCCCTGCTTGTGATCTCTCTCTCTCTCTGACAAGTAAATATATAAATGCTCTTAAAAATTAAAAAAGAAAGAAAGAAACAAACAAACAAACTAGGTACTTGGCTTGGACCCCTGACATCCAGAAATGGGTAGAAGCTTAACGACCCCAGGGAGGGGTGAACTCTGCCATCTCTCCTTTAGTTTGTCTCTCGTTCCTGCAACCACAGGTAAAGCAGGGCTAAAGATGTGTTCAGTGTCACTGATTGTTAGGTTCCTTGAGAGAGAGCAAGAGGACGTTGTCTCCTTTAAGCTGGCCCATGTACTGGGCCCTTTGAGAAAATATGAGGCAGACTTTTCTCTTGGCCAAATGTCTAGCATCCGTCCATGTTACCGTGACTAGTACTTCGTTCTTGCAGACCCCACAAGCGAGGGAGCTGGATGCTTCTGCCGAAATGCTGAATCCCAGTGATAGCAAGAGTTAACAAATGCAGACCCGTACTAGTGTGCTCTTCACAATCTGTCACCTCAAGAGGTATGGCGAGTTGAGCTGTAGCTTCTCAAACGATGACTATTGCTTCCTCAAAACCTAAATAGAGCAAATATAATAAATTCTCTGTTTCCAAAAACAGAGACAAAACAGACAAAAACAGCTGCACTTCAAGAAACTTTTCGGTACACTTTAGAACCATGTTTAAAATGCTGTGTTTCTCTGCAGCATGGATTGAAGGTGTAGAATTATGTAATGATCCGTAGATTATCAGCTGTTTCGGTCTCTGGGGGGACGTTGCCAAATGGTCTGGAATGCAGGACAGCTCTTTATGGGACAGTATTCTGTTATGCTTTGCAGGACATCTGACATTCCCAGATAGCACTCACTATGTGCCAGTGACATTGTGACATGAAAAATGCTCCCACAAATTTCCAAAATGGCCCTTAGGGAGAAGTAAGACTCATTGATAAGAACAACTCTGTCTTTTCAGTATGGTCTTCACTGTCAGATTCATGTTTTGTTTTGTTTATGTTGAAAAGGTCAAGTAATGAGAAGACAAGTCATAGACTGGGGAAAATATTTGCAAAAGATAAAGGACTTAAAAAAAAAAAAAAGATAGAGGACTGTTATCCAAAACAGACAAAGGACTTTGAAAACTCAACTGTAATGCAAAGCTTTTCTTAGCTATTTCTTTCCCTGATTCTCTCTGGTTAACCAGCTGGCAAATGTTTTAGCTTGTATCTCTCATGAAGCTATTAGTCTGCTCTGAATTTTTTACCACCCAAACTCCATTGTTTTGAGAATGTCCTTAGACATAAACTTCTTCACTCTCTGTTTCAAATAAAGTTAGTTGTTTTGGGGAGAGCTTCAGCACTCTCTGTTTAAAGTCCTGTCTTACCCCTGGCCAAAATTTCTGAGCCAGACCTCTGAAGCTGGGGGCAGGAGAGTGGCCTGCTTCTTTTGGGGTGACACCGTGCTTTATGAGCAGGGCACTGCGTGTGGGCAGTAGCCTCTGGTCTTCTCAGCTTATGTCTCCCAAGATGGAGTCTCCATCTTACATCCAGCTGGGTTAAGGACAATCACGCCGCCAGTATTCCCAGCATGCCATCCCTGAGGTCAAGCATCTGCCCTATGGATGGGGGCTCGGTGGGCTACACTCACCTGGAATTTAGCCTCTGCCACATGCAGCTGACAAAAGGAGACATTCTCATGGCTGGTTTATCCCAGGGAGACACCACAGTCCTCAGCTGGAAGCTGGGAAAGAGGGAGCCTTGTGTACTTGGCTGTCCTCACCTAAAGTGGAGTTTCTGTCACATTGAGCTGGGGGGGTGGGTATAATTCAAATGCCACTGACTCTTGCTCTTCTTAATGAATTACAGTAGATTTTCTTGAGTAGACCTTTCCTCATTTGCTATCTGCTTTATGACAATTTCTGGGAATTTCATAGGGTGGCTTTTTAAATACTTTTGATCAATTATACTTGGTTTTCTGGGTCGTGGGTCCACAGAGATCTTCACTGCCATTCCACAAATGGAACTCACCATGTATACTTGATATATCATTTTGATTTATTGACCTATATCAAAGTCATCAAATAATCGAAAAATTTCAAAAAAATAATCTTTAGGGGCATCCAGGTGACTTAGTCAAGTGGCTGCCTATGGCTCAGTTCATGATCCCAGTGTTCTGGGGTGGAGTCCCACATCAGGCTCCTTGCTTGGCAGGGAGCCTGCTTCTCCCTCTGCCTCTGCCTGTACTCTGCCTGCTTGTGTGCTCTCTTTCTCTCTCTCTCTCTGACAAATAAATGAAATCTTAAAAAAATAAATAAATAAAAATAAAAGTAATTTTTAAAAAGCAGCTGGAGACAGCATTATGGGTGTGGCCCAGCCCTCATGATGCTGAGATGGAATAATAATCTTTCACGTTCAAAGAGGAGCTCTAAAGTGGTCTACAGTGAGAACTGGGTCCCCTTGAATAATCACGCGCAGACTTCGGATGCGACTGGAGACTGATCGGTGGATGTCAGTAGGGATAGGCGACCACTGAAGATTGATCTTTACCAATGCTTGGTGCTACATTAGCCCCTAGGACCTAGATACTATCATCTTCATTTTCTGCTCTTTTACAGGAAAGAGAATTGGGAAGAAACTGAACTGCATTAAAGCGACAACTTTCTTGCACCATTAAAATTGTAGACTAGGGTTTAGATCAGCTGTAAAAGTATAGGCAATTTTTTTTTTTTGACAAGTTTAGCAGGGAGCTGAGGGAGAGAAGAGAAAAGGAGGAATAGAAGAGGCTTTGGAGTTTTTCCTTTTAAGTGAGAGCTTATGCGCTCACGGGAGGGATTTGGTTCAGGGGGAAAGACTAAGACTACCATGGAAAGATCATGAGATTCCTAAGGCTGGAGAGGGCACCAGTTTCCTTACAAATGGAAAGACAGAGCTGAGGACTGGTGTAAATCCAGTTCAGTTGGTAGCATTTGATGGCTAAAATATGAAGATCTGTGCATCTGATGGCTTCTGCTTTTCTTGGGGAAGTAAGAGCAAAGGTCATCTTTCAAGAGGGGAAAGTCAGTTACAAGTTCAAGGAGAGAGTCTGAAGGTTCACTAAAGTGAGCAGAAAAGAGTGGGATAATGAGCAAAAAGTTTCAGATTGCTGGGGAGGGGGGAGGGGAGAGGGGCTGGAGAGGCCATGGACTCTAAGTTCTGGGGGTACTAACTGATCTGATCTATGACTTTTCTCCAGTCGTGCTCAGTGACTCTGGAGCAGAAATGGAGAAGACAGGTGACTGGGGTCATCAAGGGATAGGATTATACCTGAAAATAACTGTTCAGAATATTTTCATATACTTTAAGATCTCCTATCTGTGTCACTGTTCTCTATATTTAAAAAAATCCTTTCTTTCACATTTTACAATATTTCCACATCCCTTTGATAATTTATCTTCTCTGACCCTTTTCCAGGTTTCCCATTTTCTTTTACAAATTAGAGGCGCAGCACGGAGCGGTGCTTAAGACAGGACTTTTGGCACCAATCTTCTAGATTTGTATAGGTATGTATAGCACACACTTCCTGTGTAACCTTAAGCAAATCACATAGCACCCCTATACCTCAGTTTTCTCATCTGTAAAATGGGGGGAATGATAATATAGTACCTCCCTAGAGAGTTGTTTCGAGGATCAGATAGAGTCGTGTATGTACTATGCTGAGTGTGACTTATTGCTATTATTGTCATTCCAATGAAACGCTCAAACAGCAGAATGAGACACGAAGGATGACATTCTGTCCTTTATGCATTATGCAATATTTAATTTATCCCAATGTTTCATAGCTTCTCTTTCTCCTCTTTAAACAAAATCACTTATATGTACACTCAGTCAGCAGGAGGAAAAGTCTAAGTCTTAAGTTTGAGAGTCATTTGTCCTCCCATCTTTTATTCAAGGCATTAATTTCTGTCTCAAAATATCTACAACTGGACCAGATCAGTTGCTGGCCTTCACATATCTTTTGCTTCTAAATCCATCTCCTTTGATAACCATTTCTGAAAACGCTACACCTTTTCTTCCCCGCCGGGAGAGTCCGGATTAGGGCCAGTTTTTATAAAGCACGAGATCCTCAGTTAGACGGTGAGCCCTCTTAAAGCAGATGCTGTGATTTCTACCTTTAAGTAGCTGAGCACCCAGGAAGTTGCCCAGTGTAAAGTAGGAAATAAAGATTGCAGATGATGGTGGTGACGGTGATGTTGGTGATGATGGTTATGGTGGTAGAGGTGATGACGCTGTTGGTGATGAAGATAATGATAGAACTTGGGGTACTACCCACTGACCTTTGAGGGGGCAACAGAGGGTAAAGAAGAGAATGTAAGTCTTCAAAGCCAGATAGACTATGGTTCAAATCCTGGTTCTATCACTAACTAGTTGTATAGCTTCAACTAAACTAGCAAACAATACCTTAATTTTTATAGTAACTTATTAGCACTGTTCTCTCTTTACACTCTCATTTTTGCTCCTGGAAGAATGATCTCTTCCCCACGCTAACCCTTTCTTAAAACTTCCTACCGCTACATACCAAGAGTTAGGATGGGCTTCCTTTCCTGCCTTGAGATCCTTTGTGTCACCACCTTGTCACTTCCAATGTCTCTGATTTTCCCTTCACTCACCAGGAAAGTTTATTCCATGCCATAGTTATTTTTAAATACCTTCCTTTGATTTTTCTCTTCAGGCAATACCCCATTTTGTACCACATTTGCCCCCTTCCCCTAAGATCCCTCACTGTCCTCCTGCCTCTATTCACAGTTGCTGAATTCCTATTCTCTGATAATTTGGCTAACTGGAAGACTTATCATTTCCTCCTAAATGCCAGACATGACTTCCATTTTCTCAGAATGCCAAAAAACACACAATTGTTTTGCCTTTAACAGACAAATACTGTAGATATTTGTTAAATGTTAGTTCAGCTGCATTAAGTCTGTGTGTATGTGTATACACATCCATACATATAATGAGTGCTAAAGAGGAGAGATTATCTCATCAATTTTGTGTTACATCGAGTGTAGCAAGATATATACAGATAATTTATAAAAACTTATGATCATAATGATGCCATGAGCATGGGAAAAAATTAAGTATCTTTAGCTCTGACATGAATCATGTATTTCCATCTTTGGCAAAATAGTGACATATACCCCCCATCACACAGAAGTTCAAATACTCATTAATATCTTTAAATACAAAGAAAAAATGGCTATTTCACATTGAAATCTTTATATGATAACTGATATCATACCATATCTAGTTTAAAGTACTTATTCAAGTAAGTCTGTGAAATGTTGAAGACAAAAAGGGTAAGGTGGAGAAAAGGAAAGAGGGAGAAAACATAAAAATATCTTTAAAAATTCTGAGTAGATGATTCTGTGAACAGTGGCATTTAAGGTGAGAAATTTCACACACACAAATCCTAAATTTTGCTTTTGAATTTTAAAAAGCATCTTTCTTTTGTACATTTCTGAAAATATCCCCAGCTTGATGGAAGTTTTTGACTTTATGCCCAAATTATTAACACCCTATTCCATCTAGTAATACCACATCTATTCTCCCTGTCTAATAACTACATTTTTAGACAAATCATGTCTATAAAAGCAAGAAATCATTTCTTTTCATAAATATACCCAAACTTCCAAATACAGGAGAGTATAATTCCCGTGGAAAGCTCTATGTTTATTCCAAGAATACAGCCACTTCTCAAAATGATTTTAGAATTCTTCTTTGTAATCATCTTGGGTTCGTGAGCCACATGGGAAAGCCAATCTTGTTACTTTATAGAGCTCTAATTTTTGTATACATTAAAAAAAAAGGTGGCATTACTCACCTGACTCAATCAACTTGACTTCAAATTACATTTTTGGCTGCATTTAAAAATCAAATTTACCTCAAAAGACTAGATGTTCTACTATGAAAGTTATTTTTTTTTTAATATGAAAGTACTCTGAAAACAGCATCCCCAAAATGAATAGAAAGAAAAGTAGCAGGTGAGGGTAAAGGTAAAGCTTTAAAGCTTCCCAAGGCAGATAATTTGGTGGGTAGATTGAGGGACATTAATTTTTAAAGTATAATCTTGGACTATGTTTATACTTCTCTTGGCCCTTCAGATGGTTGATTTTATGGTAATAAGACACAATTTAAAAATCCTTGGTTTAAAATGGGATATGAATATAGTTTCCCACAAAGATTATAGGGACATGGGGTGAGAGAAAGTGCACCAAAGTGTGTAAAGATAAGGATTTTTCGTTTCTAATAGGAGCACCCAAATCCTGCGTCAAAGGTGTGAGTTCTAACAATCTCCACTTTTGTTGGATGCTGGTGATTTGGAGGGGTTTCAAGTAATTCTGAAGGTCTCCTATTCTTTCCTAAAACTCTATTTGAACAAATCCTGGTTCCATTCAATGATTTTTGTTTGTTCGTTTCACAGTGTGATTCCTGTAACATGAGCTTATCAGTAATTGTGAATTCTATTTTTGTCATTTTTGGCACTTAACAGTTCACAATGCTTGGTTGTGTGGTTTGATATTGTTTTAATTTTTGCATTTTACATTTGGCACTTTTGAAGAAGGGCACATTGTCTTGTACGTCGTTTGGGGAAAGTGGTAAGCCTCCCCCTCTGTCTCTTTTTTAAATGTTTGGGTTTGTGAAATAACACGATTCTCCCCGGAATCCTGTATCATTAAACGGAGCAGGTGAAATTTCGCCTTCACAAGCTGTGCATTCTAACCCTTCTTAGAGGCTGGTGTCCCCGGCTTCAGATTTAGGTTGTTTGACCCCTGCTGTCACGGGCCCTGGGGGCCCCTCCCTGCAAAAAAGCACAACTGGATTTTTTCGGGCCCACATGGCCAAATCCCCTCCCATCCTGCTGGCCTGGCTGGAAGAGGACATCCTGCCGCAGGCTCCCAGCCGGTTGGTGCAGCGGTTTCGAAGGCGATTGCGGCTTCTGGCCTGCAGACCCGGGCCCTGGCTGGGCAGGAAAGCGTCCACATTCCTAGTCCGGTAGCCCTCTTCCCGGCTGCGTCCCAGGAGCATCGAAATGTTGGGGTTGCGAATGGCATAGATGACGGGGTTGATGGCCCCGTTGGCCCAGGTCAGCCAGACCGCCACCACGTTGAGGAGCGAGGGGGCCTGCGCGGCCTGGGCGTGCCGGGTCGCGGCCAGCAGCACCAGGAAGCAGTAGGGGCCCCAGCAGCAGATGACGGAGACGATCATGATCAGCACGGTGGTGGCCGTGCGCACCTCGCTGAAGAAGCGCAGCACGCGCGCGTACGTGGTCAGGGGCCGCACGCGCACGTCGGACAGGCGCACGGTCTTGCAGATGTGGTAGTGGCAGAAGCACATGAGCAGGAAGGGCAGCAGGTAGCAGGCCACCACCAGCCCCACGCTGTAGGCCGCGCCCAGCTGCGCGGGGTCCGGGGACGTCCGGTACAGGCAGCCGTGGAAGCTCTGCGCCGCGGGGGGCTCCCGGGGCGCGCGGAGCAACTCCCAGGGCAGGGAGAAGCCCAGCGCCGCCAGCCAGGCGCCCGCCAGCAGCTGCAGCGCGCGGCGGCGGCCGATCTTCTCCCGCGGCGGCCGCACGATGGCGCAGTAGCGGTCCAGCGAGATGAGGGCCACGCTGAGCGTGGACACGATGCCGAAGCACGAGCTGAAGAAGCGGCTGGCTGCGCAGAAGCCGCGCCAGGGCCCCGCGGCGGGGGCGGTGGGCGCGGCGGGGGCGGCGGGGGCCGAGCCCCCGGGCGGCGTGAAGAGGTCCAGGAAGGCGGCGGGCAGGCAGAGCAGCGCCGTGAGCAGATCCGACAAGGACAGGGACAGGATGAAGGCGTTGGTGACGGTGCGGAGCTGCCGGTGCTTCACGATCACCCCCATCACGGCGCAGTTGCCCAAGCTAGACAGCAGGAAGATGAGCAGCAGCACGAGCGCCTGGGCCGCCACCGCCGCCCCGTGCGACAGCAGCGGCCTCCCCACCGCCCCCGCCGCCCGGGGCCCGCCCAGGCCGCCGCCAGCCGAAGCGCCAGTGCCGTCGCCCCCGCTCCCGTCGCTCTGGTTCCCCAGCGCCGCGGCCGCCGCGCTCGCCACGGTGCCGAAGGAGAGCACGGCCGCCGCCGTCCCGGCGGAGGAAGTCCCGCCAGGGGCGGCGGCCGCGGAGGGGGCTCCGGGGGGCGGGCTGCCCCACAAGGCCATTCTCGCTGGCGGGCGGACCGGCGGCGGCGGCTGCTCCTCCATGGGGCCCCGCGGCGGCCGCGGCTGTGTTCATCCCGCACCGGGGGAGGCGGCCGCAAGCCCGAGGGGGGGTGGCTGGGGCGCGGGCCAGAGGCCTGTGCCGGCAGTCGGGCTCGGCGGGAGGGGTGGCGGTCGCCCCGGACCCGGCGGAGCCTTTGACGTGGGTTCCACGCGTTGCCGAGGGAACCGTGTTTACGCAGGAGCGCGGGGCGGGACGCCGCCCACCCGGCCCCCTCGGAAAACCCGGCCCGCCCCACCTCTCCCCGAGGTTATCCGGCCTGGGGGTCTGGGCTTTGGAGGGGGCCGGGTCGACCCCCTCAGGGCCCTCCAGGAAAAGCGGGACCGGCCGTCAGAGAAATGGCGGAAACCAACAAGGGTTCACTCTCAAGCCGTCTTGTTGGACGCAAAAGTCCTACGGGGAGGCCTTTATTGTGCTTCCTGTTGACGTGTCTGGCACTGGCAGATAGGAAAGGGATCCCGCCGCTGAAGTGAAAAGCAGTCCAAATCCGGAGAGTTCAACTTTCGGGGCAGAATAATATGAAGCAGGTGTTCTCATACTTGAGCACGCAGCAGAATCAGGTAGAGGGCTTCTTAAAACACAAGTGACGGGGCCTCACTGGAGTTTCAGTTTGGGTAGGTCTGGGGTCCTCTCCCAGAATTTGCATTTCTAACAAGTTCGTAGGTAGTGATGATATTGCTGCTCAGAGGACCTCACTCTGAGAACCACAAAAGTATGAGCTTTTTAAAATGCACATTCACTGGCTGACTCCCAGGTTTAGGATGGGCCCATGAATCTAAACCCCGAAGGTAATTCTGATATAGGGGCTCTGAGGATTTAGGATATGGATTTTGGAGGCTACATATCGTCTTGTTTTCAAGGGCCTAGACCTCAGGACCATAACAGGTTCACACATGATGGGGATGGGGGATAGAGAGCAATTGGTTTCTTGCCATCCTGGCATCCTTCCTCAGTTCTCTGGAATGTAGTGTGTGTGTGTGTGTGTGTGTGTGTGTGTTTTAAAGATTTTATTTATTTATTTGACAGAGAGCACAAGTAGGCAGAGAGGCAGGGGGAGAGAGGTGGAATGGGAAGCAGGCTCCCTCCTGAGCAGAGGGCTGGATGTGGGGCTCATCCCAGGACCCTGAGATCATGACATGAGCCTAAGGCAGAGGCTTAACCCACTGAGCCATACAAGCACCCCATGGAAGGGGGGTGTGCTTTAAGTCTAGAGTGGTACCAGCCAGGGAGTCACCACTGATGCCGCTGCAGGTAGCTGGCTGGGAGATTCAGGGACAGGTAGCTCCCACCTGCCCAGGGAAGCTGCATCTCAAGCTTCGGAGCACAGCCCCTAATAGGGGAACATGTGATAAACCCCTAGGTTTCTCTAAAACCATGGTTTGCCAAGTGTGGACCCTACACCAACAGCATTAGCATTACGTGGGGCCTTGGTAGAAATGCAGATTCTCAGGCCCTGCCCCAAATCTATCAAATCTGAATTCTGGGAGTGGGGTCCAGCCAGACATCCTGCAAGTGCTTCTGAGGCACACACAGTTTGAGAAACAGGACTCTAAAGAATGACCGGCACACTTGCCCATCTTAGAATCACTGATAGTAGTGCTTTGAATGCTTATTTCAGTCAAGAAAAATACCTTGCTGGAAATTTGCAGTATATTGAAGGTGGTACATTAATGCATTATAGGAGTGCGTGCTAGGATGTTTGGCAGTTATCTCTAGCCTCTACCCACGATATGCCAGTAGTGACAACTAAAAACGTCCCTGGAGGAAGGCAGGATGACCTCCACCGAGAACCACTGAATTAAGACAAACATATATAATAGATGAGTTTATTTAGCAAATCTCTGCTAGGTTTTCAGAAATAAATAAAGATCTCAGCCCAAGGAAGCTTACAACTTTAGGTTTATACTATCGTAAGTGCTGTTTAAAAATACAATGAAATTCTATAGAGGTGACTGACTCTTCCTAGGGTAGCTGATGAAGACTTCACATCAGTAGTAACATTGGATTCTCCAAACAGAGAAGACAGGGAAGGACATTGGATTCTTGTGCAAAGTCTGCAGGTCAGTGCCTAAGTCCTTGACTCTTGGGTACTGGTGAGTGAGGTTAGGGAGTGAAGAGAGAAATAAATGATGAATAATAAAACTTGACTGGGACACTCTTATGAAGGCCTCATAGGCCATGTTCAGAGAGGTTGAACTACATTGGGGACAGATGTGGTAAAGGCACCAGTCGCTGAAGAGTTGGAGCATGGGAAGGCCATAATCAGGTATGGTTCAGAAAGAAAAGAGTGACCTCCCGCTCTCCCAGTTTTCTGCCTGCCATGTTTGCCTCAGTGTCCCCAGCCTGTTCACCCCCATCATCTGCTTCTAAATACTAGAGCCCTCTACTAGAGTCCCTGGCAGCTCTGAACTTCCTCCCTCATCTCACCCGCACCCAGAGCTTTGAAAACCATATATCCCTAACTCCATACTACATCTCTAGCCTCAAGCCCTATTGCTTGTTACTTGGTATCTCCCCTGAAGGTGCAAAAACACCTCAAACTCAACATGACTAAAATGGAACTCGTGATCCACTTTTCCTAAAAATCCTTGGTCCTCAACCTTTTGTATCTCAGAAGATGGCACTATCTTCCATCCAGAAAACTTGGGCTTCTTTCTAGATTAATTCCTTTTCCTCAACACCAAACCAGCCAATGTCCAATTTATCACCAAGATTTAGGGATTTGACTTGTTAAATGTCTTTGTATCCATTCATTCCTTTTTTTAAAAAAAAAGATTTTATTTATCTATTTGACAAGAGAGATCACAAGTAGGCAGAGAGGCAGGCAGAGAGAGAGGAGGAAGCAGGCTCCCTGCTGAGCAGAGAGCCCGAGGACCCAGGACCCTGAGATTGTGAGCTGAGCTGAAGGCAGAGGCTTTAACCCACTGAGCCACCCAGGCGGCCCCATTCATTTCTTTCATCACTTCATCCCCCACCTAAATTTCAGCGTTCATTCTCTCTTCTTTGAACTACTGCTGCCACTCAGAACTGGTATCCCACATCCAGTCCCTACTCTACCCTGTAGGCAGCACACCTTTCTAAGCAAAATATATTTGATCATGCCACTCACTGATTTAAAACCCTCTAACGACTTTCTCTTTTTAATTTAGGATAAGGTCCCCAATTCTTAGTATTTCCTACAAGGCACTGCATGACCTGACTGCTTCCTTTCTGGTCTCATCTGGGGCCACGGTTCCTTCTTTCTGTTCCACTCTAGTCACACTGGCCTTTTGTGAGTTTTTTAAACCTCCCATCATAGGGCATAGGGCATAGGGCATTTGCACTCACTATCCCCTCTGCCTAGAGAGCTCCATTCCTTCCCCTTACCCATTCCCTTGCATCCTTGTCTCCACATGAATGTTAGTCTCCCAGAGGTAGCCTTTCTTGGCTCATAGCACATCAGCACTGTCTAGAATTATATTTTTGTGATGAATCATTACTTGTCTCCCACTGTAGACTGTAGGCTTTGTGAAGACTAGAACTTTGACTGCCTGGCATGTTATTAGATCCTGAACACTTAGCATTTTGGAAAACTGCTAGATACCCAAAGCCTATTTTTGAGTGACTGTAGAAAGAGAACCTGGCAACCAGGAGACCAGTTAGCCCAGATAAGAAATGAGAAGAGTCTGAATTAAGACATAGTGAAGAAGGAGAAGAGATTTTCAGGAAGTAGTATACGAATTAGGGTCTCTGGATATAAACAATATACACAGGCACGGTCTCACTTAAAAAAAAAAATGATTCATTGGAGGGATAGGGGGAATTCAGATTACAAAAGAATAACCCAACAGCTAGCCCCAAGAACAAGAGAAATCAGGGCAGAAATAGCAGGTAGAGATGCAGAAATGAATGGAGGGTAATCTCTTTAAAGCACTATTGGAGTAAGTCCATGTCAGCCATTTTCAGACCTTATATCATTTCTCTCAAGATCCCAGGTCCAGGGAGAGAGTCTGGCAGTTCCAGCAAGGCTGCGTGCAGAGGATGGAGAGAGTTTTCCACAAGGAAAGGTGAGTGTTGTTGATAAAGGAAGGAGTAAGGAATGAAGCCAGCCAAATCCACAGACATCTTCGTCTGAAGCTTCAACAGACAGGACAAAAGGGCATGAACAAGAAGGATAAATCGCAAGTTCACGGCTCATGGGAAGGGGGCACCATTCATCAGGTTAGAGAATACAGGAGGAAGGGCACGTTCTAGGGGCGTTAGAGTTTGACTTGCCCACCAAGTACTGGGCCTGCAGTACGGCTCTGACCCTCAGGATTTAGGGATTTGGAAGTTGTCAGCCTCTCTCTCCGAGAAAGAAAAGCATGGGCATGGATGTGATGAGTAGGGACAGGATGTTGAGTGCAGAAAGAGAAGAACCATGGGTGGAATGCAAGGGAGTAGAAAAAATTAAGTAGCATTTCAAAAGAGAAAAGCCAGGCAGGTGAGCGACATATTTAATGAGGCACCTTGGCCAATTGAGGAGTCAGCGTCTTGGGTTTTTGGTTTTTATTTTGTTTTGGTTTTCAAAGTAAGGTAATTTTCTCAGCCTCTTCTCAGGAAAGTTGCTGTGACCATTAGGTTGCCTCTCGGTGGAGAGCTCATAGCTTCCTTATATGTTTTAGAACAAAAAGGAGAAGACTCAATTGTAAAGCCTGGTCCCAAATGGGTAACTAAAATTGATCAGTTATCAAGTTTTGCTCCTAAATGCAGTCGTAGGCATAGCATCGGCGTCACCCAGGAGCTTGCTGAAACTGCCCCCACCCCATACCTAATAAATGAGAACGTGTAGTTTAAGAGCTCCAGGTAATTCATACCCACATGTATGAGAAGCATTATCCTAAAGAGGGATGGTATGGAATTTGTGGGTTTTAGGAATTGAAGAGAAGGGTGCCCCAAGTCTTACAAGATATAGAGGACTTGGAGCAAAACTCATTGCAGCTTCATGGTGAAGAGATGGCCCTGGGCCCACATAATTGCAGCCCTGATGGGTACTCATGGGGACTGGGTACCAACCTCGTGACCTTGAGAGCTCCTGTGAGTGTCTCTGTGGCTCACCCAGCACCAAGGGCACGAATGTACTTGCTCTAACATGGACCACGGTTGCCTGCCAGGAGTCTACAGTAGAACCCCCACAGATTGCATAAGCCCTCGGGGGCTGTTAGATCTGGCAGGTAGGTCAAGCATGATTTCCAATGAATAATGAGGTAGAAACCAAACGACAATAGTCAAATAACAAATGGAAGATGAGAAAATGTACCCAATGAGCAGAGTCAGGAATGTAGAAGTTTGACTCCAGAGGGAAGAAAACAGGGGTGACAGCAAGCTAGAGGGAAGGCAGACAAAGGATGTTTGTGTCGTTTTGTTTATGATGAACACGTTTGAGAACCTAGAGCTAAGAGATCAGTGAGGGAAAGGTGGTTGGCTTGAAGGAGCTTAATTAATGAGGCAAGACCCTTACCAAGGATGGGAAGGGATAGTTGTGAGCAATATTTAGAACATCTACTCAGCAGGGCTTCGTGACTGGTTAGACACATGGAGGGGTGTGTGTTTGGGGGTGTGTGGGGGGATTAATTTCCCTAGTGTTGACTCCAGGAGAAGCGGTGAAGTATAGAAGGGATGAATATTACCACAAGGGTTTGACTCTGGTATGGATTAGAATTTAGAAAGATACAGGCAATGCCTACTTTTTAATGTAGATATGACTTGTGAAATTTGGAGAACAAATAATAGTTCAATTTTCATTTTATTTATTTTAAAATATTTTATTTATTTATTAGAGAGAGAGAGTACACAAGCAGGAGGAGTGTGAGAAGGAGAATCAGACACCCCCCCCTACCCCGAGCAGGGAGCTCCATGCGGGGGTTCAATCCTAGGACCCTGGGATCATGACCTGAGGCAAAGGCTGACACTTAACTGAGACATCCAGGTTCCCGTCTATTTTCATTTTAAAAGGAAAGTACAACAAATCTCACTGACATGTAGAAAATCTCTTGTGATATTAAGCTAGTGATAGTGTCATTTCTTTTTTAAGATAAGTGATTTCTTCACCATAGAATTTTATAGAGAATGAATGGAAAACATTAATTTTTATACAATAGGGAAATCAAGAACATTAACTATAAAATTATAAAGCTAAAAATCTTTCATTTTGATCTGGTAATTCAATCACACACTTAATAACTGGATGACAAAATCAGTTAATATTAATTACTTCAGTTTCCATATGCTCAGAAAAACAAATATTTCACAGGAATCTGCTGTCTATTGAGAGCAGCACGTATTGAATAACTTTTTAATACCTCATTTTTAGTGACTGAAAAATGATCAAGTTTTACTTTGTTTATTTATTTTCAAAGATTTCACTTATTTCTTTTAGGGAGTGAGAGCGCAAGAGAGAGCAGGGGGCAGTGAAGAACAGAGCAGGAGAAAGAATCTCAAGCAGACTCCACACTGAGCCTGACTCAGGGCTCGATCTCATGACCCTGAGATCATAACCTGAGCCAAAACCAAAAGTCAGACACTTAACCAACTGAGCCACCCAGGCGCCCTGATCAAATATTATTCTTAACAGATTCACAGACAATTAACTAGCAAGAATTAATAGTTAACATTTCTTTCAGGCCTAAATCTATGGGGAATGTGTTTGGTTGTGTAGGAGACTCACCCTACTCTAGTAATTCATCAATTTCCCGTGTTTATAATGCAGAAACAATCCCTTTTATAAGGGCCATAAAGATGTAACAGAAATCTGATTATTCATTGGTCTCCTCACATCAGCTAATGGCACCTCAGTTACCTTGGAGGAGGAGCTGGGCTTTGCAGCACAGAGAACATCCTGGTAGGAGCCACAACATCTGTCCCCAGAAGCTGGCCCACCCCAGTCCTTCCCAGGCTGTGTAGGCTAAGAGTTTAGTACCTCACAGAAACCCATCTCCCTTACATCCTGCTCAAAGAGAGGACATTATCTTACTCAAAACCTGGAAGACTAAAATACTGAACTTGTAAGAGTCGTCGTGAGGGCTACAAATCAAGTTATAATTCAAAGAGCATCTACAACAAAATATTACAGTAAGTAGCATAGAATAACATTTTAAAAGTTAACAACACTGAGGTATTAATTTTACCTGGTATGTTAATAACTAGACAAATATTTGGAATTTTCAGCATTTTGTAGGTTAGACATAGGTGACATTTATACCAATTACATGTGCAAATATGAGGTATAATGATTATATTTAGTTACAGCATAACACTTCAGAAAGATTGGAAGTCATACAATTGGGTATCATTTTCCACATAATTCAGAGAAAGCCCTGAGGAGTACTGAAGTCACTTGAGAAGGAATCCGTTCTTCAGTGGGTCGTCATCTTCCACTATAAAACTTGCTGTACCTGTGTAATGGGCTTGTCCAGACACTTCCACTATAACAGCTTTAAAATCCCCACATTTTGCTTCCTGAGAAAAGAGGAAAGGAATATAATATCAAAAGACTGCACTTACATTGTGTCTGGCCTAGAGCCATATTCTTGGTTTTTACCATTTTAAAGAAAACCCAAGGGTTAATCTTGTAGGTAATGGAAGGTTTTTAAGGAGAGTGACATGATCGAATTTGTGTTTTAGATAAGTTTAGCTGCAAAATGAGGACAAATCAGAGAGGATAGCAATTAGAAACCTAGAAACTTCTTCAGAGGTAACCTTCATTCATTGATGGGCTCTCGAGTCACTAGGGCAGTTTTTAGGGAGGAGGGAGAAGAACAAAACAGAGATACTTTGCAGGTAGAATTGGCAGGCCTGGGGACGGACGCATGTGGGAGGTGAGGAGTAGGAATAAGTTCAGTGTGAGCATAGTTCCCGGCTGGGGAGTGAAACAGGGACTCCCATTAATCAAGATAGCAAATGAGATAGGAGGAGCACATTTAGGAATGAAGGAAGAGCTTTTTGACAAGATGACATGTCTCCGAGACCGTTATTTCGAGGTGAGTTTGGTGGACAGCTGGGAATACGAGTGTTAGACTCAGGAAAGAAGCACCTAGTAGGCATGGGAGGGGGCACGGTTCAGGAGTCATCACCAGTGTGTGATTGGGAGCTGAAGTCTCAAAAGAGGGTAAAATTGCCCAGTGGCATCAAGATGCAGAAGAGATGAGAAGGAAACTAAGGATGGAATGCTGGGGACCCATAGGTGGAAGGACAGAGAGAGGAAGCTGGGGCAGAGAGAGAGACCAGGATGGCGCCATTGCCATGGGAGAGCTTGGAACCGTCAGGACAGAAAGGGAAGGCATATGGTGAGAGTGAAGATGTCCTGTCAAGTATGACTATTAGCTACAAAAGAAATAACTCCAAATCTTAACTACAGAGTATCCTTTTTATTTCTTAATTTTTTAAAGATGTATTGATTTGTTAGGGAGAGTGCGCGCACGCATGCAAGCATCAACAGGGGAAGGGGCAGAAGGAGAGGGAGAGAAGCAGACTCCCTGCTGAGCATGGGGGGGGCTTGATCTCAGAACCCCAAGATTCTGACCTGAGCCAAAACCAAGAGTTGGACACTCAACCAACCAACCCACCCAACTGCCCCTTATTTCTTGATTTTTAAACATGAGAATAACTAAATCTTGTGATAAAATACCAATTATTAGATTAGTATACAGTAATTTCATTATCTTTTTATAAATCTGCTGTAATAAAAGCCTCATTGAAAACTTGCTTTGTCCAATAACAATATAGTAGTGTTAACAGTGTAGGGTCTACACAGAGGGGTCCACGTTCAGAGTTTGGGTCCTATATTCACTAACTGTTTGACCTCTGGCAAATTACCTAAACTCTCTAATTCTCCATTTTATCACCTGTTTAAAAAGGATAATAACAGTACTGACTTGCCAAGTTTCTTGTGAGAATTAAGATGGAATATATATATATATATATATATATATATATATATTTTTTTTTTTTTTTTTACTTTATTTATTTTAGAGACACTCACAGAGGGAGAGTGAGAGAGAGAATCTTAAGCAGGTTCCATGCCCAACTCAGAGTCCAATGTGGGGCTCAATCTCACAACCCTGACTTCACGACCTGAGCTGAAATCAAGAATTGAACACTTAAGTGACTGAGCCACTCAGGTGCCTTGAAAAGGTATGCATAAAGTACTTAGCTTGGAACTTTACAGTGATGCACCCAATAAATGTTGTAGATTATTTTATCTTCAATCTCAGACTTGAAGACAATTCCAAATTTTTACATAAAATCACTATATTTAATAAGAATCCCTAACCTAAAAGAAAACTCAATATTCAGAAAAATCAAACTTCAAAAACACCAAATTAGGATATAAAAGTCTGTATTACAATATTTTGTTTTGTTAAAGGACTTTTTATGAATAGATTCATTTACTAAATGTATCTACTAAATTTACTTAGTTTAGATTTCATTTACTACTATTTATTAGTGAACAGAATTTATTTATTAGCACATTTGAAATTTGATTCTATTACAAAAGTTTTATTTTTCACAACTTTTCGGGATTTTCACAACCTATTATAAAAAATGAAACACTCCTATAGGATAAAAAAAAAAAGGATAAAAAAAATCCAAACCCTAAGTTAGTGGTTCTCAAACTTTTTGGTTCCAGGACTCCTTAATGCCTTAAGATTTGAGCATCTAGGGGCCCCTTGGTTGCTCAGTTGGTTAAGCATCTGCTTTCTGCTCAGGTCATGATCCCAGGGTCCTGGGATCAAGTTCTCCATCAGGCTCCTTTCTTAGCATGGAGACTGCTTCTCCCTCTGCCTGTGGCTCCTCTTACTTATGTGCGTGTACTGTCTCTCTCTCTCTCTCTGACAAATAAATAGAATAAAATAAGATTTTCTAAGAATTTTTGTTTATATAGATTATATCTATTTTTTTAAAGATTTTATTTATTTGACAGACAGAGATCACAAATAGGCAGAGAGGCAGGCAGAGGGAGAGAGAGAGAGAGAGGGAAGCAGGCTCCCTGCTGAGCAGAGAGCCCGATTCGGGGCTTGATCCCAGGACCCTGGGATCATGACCTGAGCCAAAGGCAGAGGCTTTAACCCACTGAGCCACCCAGGTGCTCCAGGTAGGTTATATCTATTAATATTAACTATATTGAGAGAATTAAAGGTATTTATTCATTAATTCATTAAAAAATAATAAACCCATTGCATATTATTGCAAACAACATATTTTTGGGAAAATAACTGTATTTGCGAAAGCAAAAAAATTTTAGTGAGGAAAATAGCTTGTGTTTTACATTTTTGCAAACCTCCTTAACGTATGGTTTTATAGAAGACCACTAGATTCTTGTACCTGCTTCTGCATTCAGTCAGTTGGCTTATCACCTGTGGTGTAGACTCTGCAGAGTCTACCATACACTCGTGAGACAATAAAAGTGAAAAGCAAATAATGTCTTAATGTTAATGCATACTAAGTTTTGACCTTGTGGGACCCATGGAAAGGAACTTGGTGACCGCCAGGGCTTCCAAGCCACATTTTGAGAACCAATATCCTAGCTGAACAGAAGTTTTTACAGGCCTGCTTTAAAATTCTCTTTTGAGAGCTGGGACCCAACACCCAGCTCAGGCCTCTTCAGTGTCCAAAGTAGCACACTCGCACAGAAGCAGCTACAGGAGTCACTCACCCTCACAGCCTTGCCCGTGAATACTGAGCCGGTGGTACTGCTTTTAAAGGCTCTGGTCTGGTTCAGTTCTAGAAGCCCTTTGTGGTACTGTAAGGCAATTCGGGCCGTCACTCCTGAGCCAGTAGGACTTCGGTCAACCTGTTTCAGAGTAAATGAAGGTGAGAGCATGCACAGTGTTCCAGTTCCATGCTGTCCAGCTTTTGAGCCAAATGTTACAGTTTTAATACCTGTTCATCTGCAAACACACAGATGTTGGTCGTTGGTTCCTCACTATAAGTGTCTTTTCCATCTGTCACTATGGTTCCATACAGAAAGGAAAGGTCTTCACTCTCAGGATGACTGATTTGAAACTGCAAATGACAAAGAAAATCATCATGTAATATAAATTGTCATGTAGATTACTACAAAATATATATTTTGATTCAAATTTATCCTTGTAAATGATATAGATGGGGTCCTCTGAGGCATAACTTTTCACTCTGTCATTTTTAAAATACTTTTGGGTCAAGGCAGGAAATGATGTCTTTGTCTAGATGAATAAACATAGTTTCACTGGATTAGTTAGGATTCCTGTCATACCTTGAGTCCTGTCTAAGGAATTTGTCCTGCATATAGCCTCTGCTAAAGGAACAGTCCTATTTTATATACACACAGACTCTCCAAACACTCCCACTCTTTGAAGCATTGAGCCCAGGATGGTTACTCCACAGACTGGCCACGGCTGCTCAAACAGGACAGGCTAAGACGGTCCTGTGCTTCCTCTCATGAGCTTGAAGGGGATAAGGCAGAAGAACCGGACGGTGAACATCTAGAGCTGAGGTGAATTCCATGGCAGAGACGAGGACTTGGAAGAGGCTGGGAGGAGACTGGGAGGGTGAGTGACACCCTTAGCTTCTTCTTTGTGTGTTACTTTAGAAACCGAAGAGGCCGGAATTGGGTGTTAGGTAAGCTTCTTCACTCAGCTCTCAGAAGAGAATTTTGAGCAAGCCGAAGTTATAAGAATGCAGAAGCTAGTAGGTAAGAGAATGGTTGGAAGGGGAAAAAAAATCTGTAAAGGATGAAGTCAGCTGGTGTTATAAAAAGCAACAGGTAAACTCAGAGAGAGAAGCACGCACTGGATGCTAAGTCCCTTCATTGGTAAAGCAAGGTCAGGCCCAAGTGCACAGTGCTTCCTGCGCTTCTCGGGAGGTCTAGGTTAACTTTTCCTCAGCTTCTGTGACATCTGTTAGCTCTCAAACTATTATCTCACTCCACATGCATCCTTACAATTAGTATATTCTGCTACTACTTACCTGTCATCGGGAATAAGTAGATAGATTTGGGTTCTTAAAATCCATCCAAAGCCAAGTTTAAGAGGTCTCCCTGCTGATCTTTGTTCTGCATCCTCCTCAAGCCCCCATGCCCCACCTGCACCACAGAACCATTACCTCTCACTCTTCACGTCTGCTTCCCCCACCAGACTGAGCTTCTGGACGGCAGGTTTGTTTTCTCCCGGAGTCTCTAGCATCTAACATAGCATCGTGTGCGTCTCACTAAATTCTAGGTAAATGTTTGCTAAAAGAAGGACTACACCTGAAACTCACATTATACCATTTGTGAACAAACTGGAATTTAAATAAACACTTTTTAAAAAAGAATAAATGAATAAAGATGAATGTGTACTAACTTCAGTCCCTACCAAAATGGCCTTTCCCTAACTCTGCCTCAGTGGTGTGAATGGTCAGCAGTTCACAAAGTCGTTCTGCTGCCTGATTCAGCACCAATAGATAATATTATATATGTTCCTCTCATACAAGATTTTCTCCTGTTTTCTCAGAATGCCTCCTCCCTCAAAGTCTACCCCTTCCTACCTTGGTAAGAAGTTCACACTTTAATGACAAGTCCAAAATTGTTCCTTTTATTAAGAAAACTATGCCTTTTTCTCTTAATCTCATTAAAAATAAAGTGAAGTGGGGCGCCTGGGTGGCTCAGTGGGTTAAAGCCTCTGCCTTCAGCTCAGGTCATGATCCCAGGGTTCTGGGATGGAGCCCCGCATCGGGCCCTCTGCTCAGCAGGGAGCCTGCTTCCTCCTCTCTCTCTGCCTGCTTCTCTGCCTACTTGTGATCTCTGTCTGTCAAATGGATGGATAAAATCTTTAAAAAAAAATAAATAAAGTGAAGTTATTTCATACCAAATTTTAACTCAAACTATTAGCTGTCTGCTTAGTGAACAGAAAACTGATATAAATTCAGAACCTCAGAAATTGCTACGATAAACTAATTCTAGCTATTGGTAGTTACAGTCCTAGATAAATGACAATTTAGAACAGAAATAAAGTATATATTTTCATCGTTTTAAAAACATTTTATTTTTAATATTTTTTCAAGATTTTATTTATTTATTTGACAGAGATCACAAGTAGGCATCGAAGCAGACAGAGAGGAGGAAGCGGGCTCTCTGCTGGGCAGAGAGCCCGATGCTCCATCCCAGGACTCTGGGATCATGACCTGAACTGAAGGCAGAGGCTTTAACCCACTGAGCCACCCAGGTGCCCCTATTTTCATCTTGTTTAAATTAAAAATTATGTTAAAGTTGCAAGTATGTTAAATAGGCCTATAATAATTATTGATACAAGTATATAGGCACTCTTTCACAAGTTATTTTTTACTTAGAATAGTGATGAAATTCTTATATGCTAAAACATACATAGTTTTATTTACATATCCCAACTTTAAGTGTAAAATGGCAGACTTGTGCTAGAAATGAAAGAATATTCTAGACATATTTATTATCTAAACTGATTTTATCAGAGTAGTTTTCCCAAACCAAAACTTGACTTAATTCGAGGGGTCATTTAGGTAACTTCTTAGCAATATTGGAAAAATTTACTAATTAGGAATTAATGTTCTTTGTGCAGTCAAATGCTCTACCCCTGAGCTATACCCCCTGTTCTTTGTGAAATAAGACAAGGTCTGAACAGATTTAATGAAATCTAGTTGGGAGCTATAATTGACATTCATTATCTGCAAGTCTTGGAGAATGACCACAAAGTATATGCATTTCAAATTAGTGAAATACTATTTGATACATTTTCTGTATGTGTAAATAACCACAAATTATACTAGTATGTATATAATTAAAATTAACAAGTTACTTATTGAACATTTATTGTAGGTAGGCACTATTCTAAGTCCGTTGTACCTATTGTCTGACTTCATTCTTATAACACCCTATGAAGCAAGTATTTTGCAATTCCCATCTCACGACAGGAAGGTTTTAGAACTCATTCAAGGTTGTGAAAAACTTTAAAGTGGCAACACTGGGACTCCTAGATAGTCTTGCTATAGAGCCCAAGATCCTAACCAATGCCTTATTTTTAGTCCTATTAATAATTTAAATATGTAGATATTTAACTGCATAGATGTGTAATTTACATTCCCTCCATGCCACAGGGGCGGGCACCTTGTGATGAAAGCAGTGTTTGTACTGACCTGAGCTTTGACTGCTTCCGTCACTGCACTTGCTGCATCCACAAGGTCCCTTGTCTTTGCAGAACAAATGTCAAGTCCCAACCTTTCAGCGCTAACAAATGCATAAAATGCCCCACCATATGCAATATCTACCGCCATCTTTCCATGACCAGGAACATCCACTAAGAGATCTAAAAAAGATGTGTTTGAAAATAAGTTTGTTATAGTATTTTGGCAGTACAATTCAGAGCATTTTTAATATGTGTATTTTGGTGGAGGGAGAGAGAGCGAGAACACAAGCACAGGGGCAGAAGGCAGAGGAAGAAGCAGGCTACCTGCTGAGCAAGGAGCCTGATGGAGGACTCGATTTCAGGGATCTGGGATCATGACCTGAGCTGAAGCCAGATGCTCAACCTACTGAGCCACCCAGGTGTCCCTAATAGGAATAATTTAATATAGGATTTTGGATCCTATTCACAAATTGGCTTTCTTCAGCTATAATGTCAAAACAAAATGAAAAAAAGATTTTTCTATGTAAGTCATATATACTAATTTATCTATGTATTTTCATCTCATGAAGCAGGCAAATACTCAGAATAAAGCCATTATAGAATCACTGATGTTTACCGTATTTTTTGTGTTAGGGTTTGAGATTATTCTAAGTCCCCAGCTTTCCCAGAGTTTCACCAGAATGTCAGTTGTTTGAAGTCCTAAATTTTTATTTCTAAAAGAATGGGGCTGGATAATATTTTGGGATATTCAAACTGTTTTACCCCTTCTTGCATTTTCCTCTTCCTCCTCCCCAATTCCAGCTGTCTTGGTGATCACTACCTCTGGGAGAGTGTATGGTGGGGGAGAAAGAAGGTTTTATGGAAAGATCTTGGATTTCCATGAAACCCAAGTGTCCAAGTTTCCATAGAACTTCAGTGTCCTGAAGGGTCACCATATTTCTCTTGGTCAGTAGAGAAATTTCCTCTGGACCGAGGAAAGAAGTGGCGGGTTTGGAGTGCAGAGGACCTATGCTGACTTCTCCCAGCACTAGGGGAGGCTACAGGGTGTGACAGAGGTAGCAAAGAGGAGGGGAGGCAGGGACAGGAGCCACATGGCCAGGGGAAGATGATGCTTCACTGGTTGACCATGTAGGCTGGTGACCAAAAGGTTCTCTTCTTCAAGACCTTGACTCTTTTTTTTTAAAGATTTTATTTATTTATTTGACAGAGATCACAAGTAGGCAGAGAGGCAGGCAGAGAGAGGAGAAGGGAAGCAGGCTCCCTGCTGAGCAGAGAGCCCGATGCAGGGCTCAATCCCAAGAACCTAGGATCGTGACCTGAGCCAAAGGCAGAGGCTTTAACCCACTGAGCCACCCAGGCGCCCCAAGACCTTGGCTCTTTTAAGAAAGATTTGCTACACATGTATCAGGAAAGGGGACAGCATGTAGACCGACGAGACTAGGCAAATCAACAAGGTAGGATGGGGTCTCAAATTCAGAAACTCTGAAAAATAAAATACAGCTTGCATGCCTGAGTTTGCACACTGAGTCATACAAAGATACCAGTCAGTATGCTCTCAGTCCCAGGCTAGCCCCCAGAGCCCTTCTAACACATGATGTGTCAAAAACAGAGCAAGTTTATAGTGAAAAAAGTGAAATATGCCTGTGGAACTTAAGAGCAACTGTGATTGAAACATGTCTCTATCTTGATGCTAGTGTAACATAAAAATCAGCCTTAACGAAAGGAGAATGAGGAAGTAGCTGGAAAAAAGAGAGGCTGCTGGAAGCTGGAAAGCTAAGTGTGGCTTTGGTGTCCTCATGTATAAAGTGGAACTGCTAAAGGGATGAAGAGATAAAAAAAAAAAAATGTGATCTATACAATGGAATATTATCCAGCCATAAAAATGAAGACTGTTCTGTCCTGTGCTACAACATAGACAAACCTTTAGGCTATTATGCTAAGTAAATTAAGGCAGTCATAGAAATAACACTGCAAAATCTCCCATGAATTAGGTGTATAAATTTTTCAGCTCTTAGAAACAGCAGAATAATAGTTGCAAGGCACAAGGTTGGGAGGGGGAACAGGGTGTTACTGCCTGATAGATAGAGAGATTTAGTCATGCAGTTGGAAGAAGTTATAGAGACATGCTGTTCCACATTGTGCTTATAATTAGCGCTATACTGCATACCTAAAAATTTGTTAACAAGGTAGATCTCATGTTATATTTGTTTTTTTCAACTACAAAAAAATGAAAGAGCTAAACAAAAAAGAAAAAAAAATGGAACTATTATTCCCGTCTGAAAGGACCGTTGTGTGAATTCCATGTGATAATGTGTGGGGAGTGCTTGGCACAAACGAGCAATACGTTAATGTTAATGGTAAGGCCAAAAATTTAATTTCCAAGGGGAATAGGGTTTCTTAAGAGGATATTTACACTTGTTAATCACCATATTCTTCTCCCAATTTCATTTACTTAGTTACCCATTCAACAAATATTGACTACCTACTGTTCTAGCACTCGAACACAGTAACACAACGAAGTTTTCATTTTAGCAGTGTGGAAGGGAAAACAACTCAGCAATCCTCTGAGGTGGGTACTGTTGTCATCTTCATTTTGCAGATGATGACCTTGAAGCGTGGAATCCCTTTTGCAAGGTCCTCAAGATGGAGAGGGGGTAGAGCAGTAACCTTGAACACTTGTCAGTCCACCCTTTTAGCATTATTCAAAGTAGAGAATTTAGGATCTTTTTTAATGACTCAAAGTGACCATTATGGCCTACCAATTATCGAACAGTCACAGTGTTGCTCTCAGGAACTATGTGCTTACAGATTGGCTGCCCTGCCCCAGCCAGCCCTGAACTATGATGTCATTGGTGACCCTGCTGCCAGCTGTCATTTCCCTCGAACCTAGAGTGCTTCCAGTCTGCTGCTGGGGTTCCCTAAGGAGAAATTGGGTAGCAAAACTATTTAAACTGCTGAGATTTTTGAGATGCAGTCCTAACCAAACTCCTGTTTATATCAAGTGCCCTCCCTATCCAGATGTGACATCATTCTCTCCTAGAGGTCAAAGTTTCCCCTGGGGAATTCTTCATCAACCTGTGTGTTTCAGCTGTCTGAGGTTGCTCTAAGACTAGCAAATGCCTGGGCTATTACTGCCTCATTCATAATTAGGCTAATCTAGATCCAAATCCTCAAGAAAGATCAAGATCTAATAGCATGCCCCTGATGTTTATAGAAGCATTATCAACAATAGCCAAATTATGGAAAGAACCCAAATGTCCATTAACTGATGAATGTATGCAGATGTGGCATGTATATATGTATGTACCTACCTGTATTTAGTGGAATATTACTCAGCCATCGAAAGAATGAAACCTTGCTATTTGCAACAATGTGGATGGCTTAGCATAATACCCTAGTGTATTATGCTAAGCGAAATTAGAGGAAAATATCGTATGATTTCATTCATTTGGAATTTAAGAACGAAACAGATGAACCTAGGGAGAAGGAAAAAAAAAGAGGGGGGCAAACCATAAGAGGCTCTTAATGATTGAGAACAAACTGAGGGTTGCTGGAGGGGAGGTGGGGGCCTAGACTAAATGGGTGATGGGTATTGAGGCACTTGTTATGATGAGCACTGGGTGTTAAACTACAGTCCTTCTGTCTCTCGAAATGTATTTTTAAAAATTTTTAAGTACTTTGCATACTCTCAGTAAATCCTCACCAAAAACTCAATGAGATAACAAGTGAAAAAATACAGGCACAGAGAAGTTAGTAATTTGATTAAGGTTGCATAGCTTTAAGGGGTTATCAGGATTTGGACTCAGACAACAGCTATTTTTGTTCTTCAAGAATAAAATCAGCAACATCTATATCTTCCCGGTTTATAAACTGCTTAGTTCATTCATTCTTATTTAATTATTTCCCAAAGAAATGGGGAAGGCACTTTCACAGGTGAGGAAAACAAGACAGGGTTTAGTAACTTGTCAGGGGGTAATGTCTAGTAAGTGTCTTCTGAACCAGCCAGTGAACCCTGGCACTTTGGCTGTTCTTTGCTCTTGCCTTGACCCTATCTGACTTACCCAACTGTGCAATCTCTAGGAATGCCTGACCGTGAGGCACGAGGCGCTGAGTAAGGGAGACACGGAATTCTGTAATCCTCAAGCCCCTCTCAAGACCCAGACGAAATCATCTGCGGCATACACGGAACAAATCTGCAAGGCTAACATGCTGACACACATTTGCATTGAGTTATCTTTTTATTAACTGCAAAGGCTTGTGGGTGGGTTAATTGCACTGCGTGAGTTTCAGGCCAGAGAGACAGTGTAGTTAGTTGCGCCCCAGGGCTGGGAGGGTCTCGTCCTTTACCTGTGGCCAGCGCGAAGGCCGGGACGCTGTGGAAGCGCACCCGGCCACAGCTGCGGCCGCCCTCGCATTCCACGAAGGCGGCCACCAGCCCGCACGGGCAGTGGATGTTGACTCGGGCCTCGCGGACGCCGGCCGGGGGTGCGGGTACCAGCCCGAAGTCGAGGGCGAAGCGGCCCAGCGCCAGCACTGCGTGGCCGCACATGGAGCTGTAGCCTTCGTTGTGCAGGAACAGGACGCCCAGGTGCGCCTCCGGCAACTCGCTAGGCACCAGCACAGCTCCGTACATGTCCCGGTGACCCCGGGGCTCGAACATGAGCCGTCGTCGCAGATGGTCAAGGTGCTGGCGCATGTAGCGCCGCTTGGCCAGCAGAGTGGGGCCAGCCACTTCCGGACACCCCGCCAGCACGATGCGCAGGGGCTCGCCGCCCGTGTGCATGTCCACCACCGACAGCGCCGGAGTCCCCGGGTCGTGCGGGGGCAGCCGCGGCACCGCCAGCGCCTTCTCCATCGCCGGAGTCCCGGGACGCGGCGACCTTCCCGCAGTGCGAACCTGGAGCCCACGGCCCAACTGCCTACTTCGCTGGAGAGCTTCCCTCCGGGGCGGGGCGTCGGAGCAGAGACCGGAAGGGCGAGGGGGCGGGGCTTCGGGGTGGTCGCCCGGGTTACCAGGAGGCGGAGCCGCCGAGGCTGCTGTGGGCCGGATGTCCGGGCGCTGCTACCGTGGCGGCTGATCCCGGAGCTCCTTCGGGGAGACCTGCGAGCGGCCAATGGGTGAGTGGTCCCGGAAGGGTCGGGAAGCGTTTGTCTTAGTCCCCGTCTCTTCCCCACGCCGGCGGCTTTGGGCTCTGCCCGGGCGGGCGGCCTGCGGATAGCGGCGCATCCTTGCCCCTTGCTCGCACAGCCTCGCCCGGTCTCTGGACTCGTCCTGGGGGTCCGGGTCGCCTCGGCCCCTCTCGGGCTGCGGAGGAGGCACGCTGTAGAGGGGAACGGGCTGTGTGTGCCAGGGCAAAAGGCCAGGCCTTGGTCGAGTGCGAGAGGTCGCTTGGGTCCCTTTTAGTCCCTTTGTTTAGCATTCGTGAGGGTCGACTTCAGAATTTAAAGCGCGGGCGTTAGTAAGGCCGACAGCCAGTGAGGGCAGAGGAAGCTCTTCGCTGCTGAAGTCGCCCGCTTGAGCATCAGGCGTTAAGTTATAGGGCGCTTCATAAAGGGACAAGACCGTTGGAAAAAAGAAAAAAGAAAGTCATAATATTTTAGCCACCCTCCAGTGAAGGGGAAGGGGAAGGGGATATCAAACGGACACCGGGAGCCGTAGTTTTGGTTGGTCCATGATGAGCTGATTTCAGTTTATCATGGTTGTTTTCAGGCCTTGGGTTTTGAGAATTTCAGATTATTCACATTCAGACGTATTTACTAAACACCTACTAGATGCAAAACACATGTGGAAGAAGCCTCCAGTTCTTCTCAAAAACTCTGAAACCGTTCATTTTTGTCTTAGTAGTTTAGGGCAGAGTGATTACAATTGATTAAGAATTAAATGCCAAATAAGGTAAAGAAGCCCAGGGATTTAACAAAAATCAGGAATTTGGCAAAAGTAAAAAAGTAAAAAGTAAAAATATTAAACTTGAAACATTTTAGTTTGTGCTCTTTCTATTGTTTCTCAGCAGTACAGGGAGAAAGAAATCAAAAGTCCACTTGAATTTGAAAGGAGAAAGGGCTTTGTGGACCAAGCAGTCTCTATTGTGAATTCATGAAGAATTTGGGAAATTATTCAATAGTGAAAGGAAGGAAAAAGTCTTCTCTACCTTCAGGATCTTCCAGCTGGACTAAAAATTAAGTTTACATGAGACAGATGAACAGAAAAAAAAAAAGTTTTATGTGTTCATGGAGGCCTAGTTATGAAACTTGAGACCTAAAGAAATGACCAAGGCAGGCAGTTCTTTATACATTATCAACAAAGAGGCAATAAATTTGTGAGGAATTTACCGGAAAAGGAAAACAAGTGTTTGGGCTAAGGTAGTAGACTGGCAAAAAAGTAACAAGGTTTATTTCTGCAGCTTTTTTGACCTTAAAGTCATTATCAGTGTTAATAAGGATATCTTTATACTGCTTTCAGGGAGACAGAAGAAGTGTGAATGTCCTTCACATGTCCTGTTGTTTCTTAAGTAACTTTTATTTAAAATAATCAGTATTCCAGAATGGCTCATTTTGGGAGCCTGCCCTTGGTCCCTACAGTAGTCATAAAATGCACAATTTTCCAGATTAATTCACATTTGACCATAGTTGTTTCAGATTTATTCTTCTCTAAGCTGTAGGTTCTTTGAGGGCAGGGACTCTTGTTATGTTGCTCGGTGGCTCTTTAAGAAGTTCATAGCCAGGGAGTCTGATACTTAATGCACGTTTATTGAATCAATGAATCAGTGAACGAAGGAAATCAGATGTCTCCGATGAAGAAAAAACAAAACATGCTTAATAGCTTTTTATTGGTGAAGCCAAAGACAATCTGTAGGCCCTGAGGTATTTTTTTGTGAAGAAAAGCTGCTTTTTATTTTGTCCAAGCCTTGAAAGCAGGGGGTTGATTCTTGATTCTAAGGTAGATATCAGTATCCCTGATACTGATCAGAGGCCCAGTGACAACCTTGATGAAATTTTCACCTGTCCTCAGCAAACATGACCAAAGTTAGGACAATGTTGTAAGCTTTTTCTTAAGGTGAATTTATTTACTTTAAAGGCCTGACCTTTATTTTGAAATTATGTCTTTTCTGCTTTTCTGGTATTAAAATGTGTTCTATTAAGAACGAAGGTGATATTGTGTGTGTCTTTGTGTATGTGTGTATGTGTGCATGCTCTGACTGGGCAAAAATAAGGGGTGGTGATCCTCTGTTAGCTTTTAATTAAAAAGTGGAACTGCAAAAGTCTAGTCCATCTAATCAAGGGGGACTAGCTGCTGGAGCCACTGGAGACATACCAGGTTAAGCTTTGAATTCTGGGGATAGATCCCACTCTGCTGGTTGATGGCTCTTAACCAGAAGCAATAGCATTAAGAACAAGGTTTCAGTATAACTTTCTGCAGTGACAAGGTGTAAAAGGGGAATTTTAGATTTTAAAAGTAAGTGCATCAAGACTTTTGTTAATCTGTATCATTTTTAACAACTGTGTTGAGATATTTCTGCCAGGTGCTTCAACTGTTATTACATTATTTTATAATCACAAAAGATGTTACTTTACTGGCATTTGTTTTTAAAAAGCTGTCGATATTCAACCAGCATGCCTTGGACTTTACTGTGGAAAGACCCTATTATTTAAAAATGGTTCAACTGAAATATATGGAGAATGTGGGGTAAGTCTTACTTAACATTTTGATGTTTTGTTGCTAAAATCTTTTTGTTTTTGAAATATTTTCACTTGTAGAATATCTTTTTTCTTCATTATACTCAATTTATAAAACTATGGCACATTAATAAAATTCTTATTTGTGTTGTCTTATTAATTGTAATACATCTTTCTTGCAGTCTCAATTAACTTTTTTTAAAACATTTTATAATTTTATAGTAATTTCTAATACATATTAATGCTATAGTGCAGTGACTTGGGCAGTAAGTTAACATTAAAACTCCAGAATTTTTATCTGTAATTATTTTTATGTAGCGTTATTAACTAAGATTGTCATTTAATGTTAGTCGACTGTTTTAGTAACTTAGTAAAAGGAATCTTTTAAAAGAGTGTTATACAGATATATCAAATACAATGTAGATATATTTTACATATGCACTTTCTTTTTTATTTCTAAAAGATGCACATGTATACATGTTTAAACTGAAATGGGATGTCTTTATAGAATGACTTTGGGATATTAAGATAAATCCCTAAAATAGTATCTGTACAAAAAATATTGTTCTTATGTTATAGGTGTGTCCAAGAGGACAGAGAACAAATGCACAGAAATACTGTCAGCCATGCACAGAGTCTCCAGAACTTTATGATTGGCTGTATCTTGGATTTATGGCTATGCTTCCCCTTGTTTTACATTGGTTCTTCATCGAATGGTACTCAGGGAAAAAGAGGTTAGTACTTTCTATGAATGTATCTGGACGGACTGATGTTGGAATGATGATCATTTAGAAGACCTTATTAAATAATTGTGGTGAACCTGTTTTTGCTTTATATTCTGATGACGTTTGACTGTGGCAAGAAAACTTAAGGATAGGGCATGTCTTAGTAATTATAAAGGGAAATATCCTTTGTTTTACTCTAAATGATAAGGAAGGAATTTTTTTTTTCATTTCTCAATTACAATCTCTATGGGTTCTTTATAAAGAATTGGTTATGATTACAAAACTATTGTTGGAGAACAAATGCTTTGTGATTTAATTTAATACTAGTAATCTAGTATAATATTAAGATAATATAGCTGCAACCTAATTATGAATACTGATGCTAAAACGTTAAAATCAACAAGCATTTATTGAGCCCTATGTTTTACGGTTAGATGATTGGGGAGGAGGTACAGAAAAAACTGATGTGGTTTATAATAATAAACTTCTCTAATTTTGTAGAGAAGACAAATGCATATGCAACTAATTATAAATCAATTTTAAAAGTGTATAAACAAAAAAAAGTATAAACGTGTTATGAGGGATGCCTGGGTGGCCCAGTGGGTTAGATGTCCACCTCTTGGTTTTGGCTCAGGTCATGATCTCAGGTCATGGGATCCAGCCCTGTGTAGGCTCTGTGCTCGGGGTTGGGGGGGGGTCTGCTTGAGATTCTCTCTCTTAGCACCCCCTCAGCTTGCATGCACTTAGCCTCCCTTTCTCTCTCTTCCGTAAATAGATACATCTTTAAAAAAAAAAAAAAAAGCGTTATGACCAAAATGCTCTGGAATCACAAAGAATGGAAGAGATGAATTGTGCCTGGTGTGATCTGAAAGACTTCAAAAAAAACATTTTAGGCAGAGGAAATAGCACGGACAGTGGCATGGCGGTGTGAAATGTGTGCTGTGCTGCAGGTGGGACTGGAAGTAGTTGGGGTGGTCAGAGTGTGGATTGCACATCAAAGGTAATAACTAGGAGAGTGGGAAAAACAGGTTGAGGCCAGAATGTGAAGGTATGTTTGTCTGTCTGTGAGAAAGACTGTGTACTCGTGCAAGCAGGGGGAGGAGCAGAGGGACAGGGACAAGCGGACTCTGCACTGAGCATGGAGCTTTGTGTGGGGCTCTGTTCTAGGACCCTGAGCATGACCTGAGCTGACACTGAGTCAGTCGCCTAACCGACTGAGCCTCCCAGGCACCCCCAGAATGGGAAGGTTCTTTGGTGAGGATGTGAAGTTTATACTGGGAATGAGCAGCCAAATTAGTACGTTCAAGCCCTACCGGCCTTTAGTTCCTCCAGCTTCTCAGGATCTTTCCCTTTCGCCAGCTCTTCTCTGCCTCAGATGCTCTCTTCTCCCTCTTGACTGCAGCTTTTTACCTAGCTGCCTTTTCTTTCAGATTTCAGTATAAATTACTCCTAGTTGTAGAGACCCTCCCAGACCCAATTTAAAGTAGGTCTGCCCCCCTTATTTCTTTTTTTTTAATAGTATTCATTTTATTGTTTTTGTTTTGTATTTAGTAGTCAACATAATGTATAATTATGTTTGTTTCCTCCTGTCTCCCAACTGGAAGTCCTTGAGGGCAGTGGCCATCTCTGTTCTCCATGGAATTTCCAGAGACCAGCACAGCTGCTGGCACGTAACAGATGCTCATTTAGTATCTGCTGCGTGGATGATTTATTGGTGAAGATTTTGGTTTACACATCACTGGCTGTATATTTTAGGAAGGTAACTTCTATAGAGAGTAGATGAGAGGCGAGGTATATTAGAAGGCTCTTTGCAAGCAGTAGGGATGACCAGACTCCAGTAGTGTGAATGGGAAGGATGGGCAGACAGAATTAGAATTAGTAGTTTTCTGGATCCCACCTAATAAATCCACACTGATTATTTATATTGGAAAAGTATTGGTTCTTTTTCAGATGGATCCGTAAAAAAGGTTTTTAAAAAAGTACCTCTCATCTTGCTTTTAATTTCTGTCTAGAATGATGAGAGATGAGGGCAAGAAAGGAGACGTGATAAACTGAAAGCTGAAGTGGAGTAATTGCTCAGCTAGTTGGTTGGAACATCTCAGCCATAAGCAGGGAAGAGATGGGGTTAGAGAGATGCACCTCACCAAATGCATTTGAATTAAAACATCAGTTATGTTTTGAGGGAGAGTCTTGGAGCAGAGTGTGGGGTTGGGTTTGAGGGTAGAACAGAGGAGTGATTAGTTCTCAGGCAGGAAAGCAGGTATGTTTAAAAAGAAGGAGTTTGCATAACTTAGGTATGCTTTGCCTAGGAAATTGACAGCAAAGGACACCAGAGCCATCTCTTGCATTTTCCAGAGATGTTGCCCTTACGATCAAGGAAGTAGAGGCCTAGCTGTCGGAGACTAGCCCAGTGTTTCTCAACCTTTTATTCATTGTCACTTCCTTAAATAAGGAGCCTTTTCAGATACTTTTTTCCTAATTTCACCTACGCCTATGAAATTTTTATATCATCACTGTCTATGTCATGTATGCACCTATGTGCTATATATAACAAATGTAAGATTATTTTATCCCCAAGAACCAATTTTTGCCCTCTTAGGAGTGAAGTCACCCATTGGCCAGACTCTCATCAAAACTTTCCTTTCTCGTACTCTTGCTTTCCCCAGAGTGTAGTATTAAATTTGTTTTTCTTTAGGACCAGGGCAAAGATAAGCAGAATTACATATTTTTATGCAGTATGGTCAGAAGCTGTGCTGCTTATGTGACTTGTTTTTATATAATTTATAACTTTTAGAATGTATTGAGCGGTCACTAGGGATGTTTGCAGTGTGCCAAATGCTGTGCTGCATTGCAAGATTCAGAGAGGACTGAAATGTGGCTGCTCTCAGTCCGGTGGATGAGAAAGACAAGCCATCATAGTGTTTGTGAGGTTCTGTAATAGAGGTTTATGGAGAGTTTTAAGGCTGGCATGAAGAAGAAAGAAGTTAATTTTTCCTTCTCAGAGTAGGGCAGGGTCACAGAAAAAAACTGACTTTAAGCTGGACTTTGCAAAATGAGTAGATTTTGATAGAAATTGAGGAAAAAGTCTATCAGTAAGAAGAAGATGTGCCAAAGTATGGAGGCAAAAAAGCACACAGTATAATGAAGAGGTGACAACTGAGGTCCTATGAGAGATGGGGACTAAATGAGACCAGGGTAGAGAGTTAAGGCTACAGGAATCTTAGGAAGTATTCCTAAGACCTGGGGATAACTTCCAGAGCTGATCTTGAAGGATGCACAGCTTGCCAGATGGGTGAGTGAAGGATGCCCACGTGTGTGGACGTGTGAGGAGAAAAGGAAAGTAGCGTGGCTGGGAGGGGTGGCAAACAATGCTGGTAAGGGGTATTTTTCCTGAAAGACAGATGGAACTCAACGAGTAGCCTACTAAGGGGAGTTTTAGAAGCCCAATTTTGTTCTGTAAAGATCGTGTGGTTGACTGCAGACAGTTTGAAAGGGGCACAATGAGAGCAAGAAATGATGAGGTTGGGATGTTGCTTCTAAAAATATGAATTCTACAATGAAGCAAAATACTAGATTATATTATGTGAAATTATGTTTGTTTATGTATGCACTCTTTCCATCTCTGTAAAATCATGCAGGAGTTCTTCCTGCGATATGGGCTCGTTAGGAGCTCCAAGCGACCCTCCTGTGGGAAATAACTGAAGTTTGGAAAAGACACACTGTTTAAAGACCTTGCTGGTTTCACTGGAGGCAGGGGAGATCTCCAAGAATCCATTTTTAGAAAACACAAGCCAAGGACCCCTGGGTGGCTCAGTGGGTTAAGCCTCTGCCTCGGCTCGGGTCGTGATCCCAGGGTCCTAGGATCGAGCCCCACATTGGGCTCTCTGCTCTGTGGGGATCCTGCTTCCCCCCTCTCCCTCTGCCTCTTCCCCCCTTCTCTCTTCTCCCTGCCTCTCTGCCTGCTTGTGATCTCTGTCTGTCAAAAAAGTAAATAAAATCGTTAAAAACAAAAAAAAAAAAAAAAAAGAAAAGAGAACACAAGCCAACTTTAAGCTGGGGCCAGAGTGACAAAGCACAGTAGGAATGGGAGCATTGCCTGTGGTTTATTGCTGACCACAGCAGGTCCTGAATCTGAGGCAGCCGTTGTGAAGCCTACACTCTCAAGAGGCTGGAGCCCAAGCTAGTGGTGGGCACGACTGCCAGCGAAAGCACAGATCCTCTTTGCTGGAAGGCTTCCCGTATCCTTAGTTTAGGCCCTAAGACTCTTATTCATTAATATCTGTGAATGACCTCATACTCCGTGATAACCAAATAAAATCAGCACTGTGACTGAGAGTGGGTAAACTTAACAGAGAGTATAGGTGTGCTTCTAAAGGACTGCAGATAATGGACTGTAGGCTACCTTGTAGTGCTTAAAGAAATAGACCCAACGACCTCCAAGAGTCAACAAGAGGTTATTGGGAATGAACAAACAGGTTGGTTTAAAAAACAAAAGGAACTTCTAGAAATGAAATTTTAAAAATGGTAGGTCAATCAGCAGATTGAACAGTTGAAGATAGAATTAGTGAATTGGGAAATACATGTATCTGTGGACATTGGGAGATGGAGAGGAGAAGTGAGTTGGGGGAAATCGGAGAGGGGGATGAACCATGAGAGACTGTGGCCTGAGACAACTGAGGGTTTTGGTGGGGTGGGAGTTGGGTGAGCCTGGTGGTGGGTATTATGGAGGATACATATTGCATGGAGCACTGGGTGTGGTGCACAAACAATGAATTTTGGAACACTGGAAAAAAAACAAAATTTAAAAAATAATGCAATGCTGAGAGAAAAGGAGATAGAAAATTTGAAATATATTAAGGGAAATGGAGCATAGAATGAGAAGCTGTAGTGTGTGTCTATAATCCCTGTGGGAATCCACCTAGGTTCAGTTAAACATTCAGACTACCAGAGGTAGACAACCCTAGGTCATACCAAGAACCAGTCTTGCCCAGAACGAACACAGCTTGCCTACAGGGCAGCGTCAGCTTTTGAAGCAGTTGAGTTCAGCTGGAGGAAGATAAAGTCCACACTGAGTGGGTGTGGGAGTCCAGGTTTAAGGTCTTGTGCCCTAAAGGAGCCATTCTTTCTGAAACCTCTCCATAAGTATAGCTTCCAGAGCCCTGCAGGGAACATGCCAATTTACAAGAATTGCTGAACTCAAGAAGGCCAGACCATGGTGTCCCATCAGATATTTATTGCTTATTTATAGTTCTCCCCAGTCCCGGTACAGTCTACCAATCAAGGAGTTGTTCGTCTCCTAAACAGTGTTACCTGGCAATAAAGTTGACATGTTACCCTTATCAGGCTTCCAGAGGAACTGAGCTAGTTAACTGAAAGTCAGAGTCTCCTGTGCAGAGGAAAAGTTTTATTAACTCTTTGTACATAGTTTTTAATCAGAGTCTTCAGAAAAAAAATAGAGAAAATGAAGGAGAGTCAATATTTAAAGACATGTTAGCTTTGGATTTTACAGACATAGTGAAAAACAGATTCACAAAATTGCTCCTGGGGAAGCAAAACACATTCTAAGCAGAAGAAATAAGAAACTCATACCTGTTCACGTAATTACCTGCAGACCACCAAAAATGAGACACCACATGGTGCTCTGGTCAGCAGCCCTCTTTGTGCTGACAGCTGACAGCTGGCATCTACTCCAGCCATACAGCCTGTTTTGAACACTCCAGCCAAGTCAAGCCTCTAGATGAGTACATCCCAGATTGGTATCATGTGGAACAGATAGGACTGCCCAGGTGAGCCCAGTCAGATCACAGATTAGTGAGAAATAATGAATGGTGGTTGTCAAACCACTAAATTTTGGTTTGCTATGCAGTGATAGATAAACATTGTTCAGATAGAAAACTCAAAAACATCTGTAGACTAGATAATAAAAATGGTAAGAAAGCTTAGTAAAGAGGCTGGCTGTAAGATAAATATACAGGATCTTTTATCTTCCTATATTTCATTTATAGTACCATGGTATTGAGAGAAAGCTAAGACCGAGGTAGCTAAGCTACATTGGATTCATATTGTGGAACATGACAAGCTAACTCTAAAATCTATATGGAAGTCCAAAGGCCCAAGAATGGCCAAGACCACTGAAGAAGTAGAAGAATGTATGTAATATCAAGAATGATTGTCATATTCTTTTGTCTGAGGGATAAAATTGGACCCCAGGAACAAAATACAGAACCCAAAAACAGACCAGTAATCTCTGAAACTTGTATGGTAGAAGTGGCATGGTGGTTTGGGGGGGGTGGGAGGTTAGGAGGGACAGTAAACTCCTCGGTAATGTGCTGCTGCTGGGACAGTTGGGTTACCCAAGTGGGAAAATCTAGTCACACCCTACCTTAGATTATACACAGAAATCTATTCTAGGTGAGTGAAAGACTTAAATGTGAAAAGCAAAACCTTTAAACCTAGAAGAAAATGTAGGTTAATATTTTTCTTGGAATAAGGATTTTTCAGAATATTAAAATGCTAACCAGAAATTTAAAAATTGATAAAATAAATTCTATTAAAATTGAGAACATCTGTTTATAAATATCACAAGAGAGTGAAAATTCAACTTATAAAACGAGAGGAAGGCATTGACAACATACTTAAAAAAGTAAATGTGGATAAATGATGGAATGGGCATGCAGTAGAATATTATATAGCAGTGAAAATGAACTTTAGCTAAAGCAATGCCATGGATGAATCTTGGAAATGTAATTTCGAATGAAAAAAAAAAATCTCAAGACAAATATCACTTTAATAGTGCTTAAAAATAGCCAAAACTTGGGGTGCCTGGGGAGCTCAGTTTGTTAAGCGTCCAATTCTTGGTTTCGGCTCAGGCCATGATCTCAGGGTCATGAGGTCGAGCCCTGTGTCAGGCTCAACCTGTGTCCGTGCTTAGCAGGGAGTCTGCTTGAGATTCTTTTTGCCTCCCCCACCCTCTCTTTCAAATAAATTAATCTTTAAAAAAATAAGCAAAACTAGACAGATTATGAAACATAATCTAATTGGAATAAAAACTTCAGAAAAAGTGATAAAGACAATTTAGTATAATGGTTACCTCTTTGGGGAGAGCCAGGAGTGGAGAATGAGGAAAGAAAAGAGGTAAATGTAGGTTAATGTTCTAGTTACTAGGTTAGATGATGAGCTTATAGTGTTTACTATATTACTACACTTTATAACTAATATATATTACATTTAATCTTTAATGTGCTTTTGATATTTAAGATCATTTAAAATGCATAGATACTAAGACATTCTTAACAGTTTGGCAGGGCACTAAAGATACTTTATGCTCTTCTGTACATTTAGATAGTACTGGCACCGTGTATCTGGGATGCGTATCCCTTTTTAATATAGACGGTTAAACTCTTCTCAAGTGGTTTTTATGTTTGGCGTTTCTTAACCTATTTAGAAGATATTTTAGCTTCAGGATTTATCAGTTAAAAGATCCTTTTAGAACCTGTATTTTGAAACATACAGGTTTTCTTAAAATCCATTGAAATCCTGAAAAATTTCTGGTAATTGTGCTGCTTTTGCTTTCCTAGTTCCAGCGCACTTTTCCAGCATGTCACTGCGCTATTCGAATGCACCATGGCAGCTCTTACCACCTTACTTGTGAGCGACCCGGTCGGTGTCCTTTACATCCGCTCCTGCCGAGTCTTGATGCTCTCCGATTGGTACACTATGCTTTACAACCCGAGTCCCGACTACATCACCACGGTGCACTGCACACATGAAGCCGTTTACCCACTGTAAGTATTTTCACAGACCGAAGATCACTTAGAAAATGACAACTATAGATTTTATTCATTTCAATAGGTTGAGTATTGAAGAATGGCTTCCAGGAACTGGGAGATATGCAGAGATGATTTTCTGCTCTTGAAGGATACACAGTCTAATCGATGGGAATAGAAATACATTTTGGTATAATGCATGTTTTTATGAACATGTTTTTATGTTGGTATTGAAGGGTATATAAGCATTTCTAAAATAAGCGGCATTTGTTTCTTTAAAAGGGGTTTATAAGGCAATATCTGACACAGAGGAAAGAGTATGGGTTTTAGGACTAAAAATAAGCTTGAGTTTGAATCCTGAGCTGCTGTGGTAACATAATTGTGTTAAGAGCCTCTCATAACCTCCATTATTCCCATTGGGAATAATGGTACCTTATAACATGATTGTGAGTATTAAGTCTGCACATATCAGATACTATGTGCAGTGCTTACATACAGGAAGCACTTAATAAAGTAGTAGCTGGCATTGTAATTAGGGTGCTTAGGTTAGTGGTTTTTTTGGTTTTGTTTCTGTTTTTTTCCACAACTAATGTTTATAATTTCCATGAGAATGTTTTGTCTTAAAAATACCAAATTTGGGGCACCGGGTGGCTTTGTCAATCAAGCAGCTGCCTTCAGCTCAGGGTCCTGGGATCAAGCTCTGCATCGGGACTCCCTGCTCAGCAGGGGGTCTGCTTCTCCAAATCCCTCTGCCTGCCGCTCTGCCTACTTGTGCTATCTATCTGCCAAATAAATAAATCTTTAAAAAAAAATACCAAATTCATAAGATTCTGTATAATACTGTCCTAGACTACTTCGTTTTTAGAATTTCTCCTCGTGTTCATTTTGATGTGTTTTTCTTGTAATAAAGAGTCTGGTGTTGACATTTTATATAGCAAGTTACCATTACATAATATGCTCAAGAAAATAGTCCTCTTTGTGCAGTTTCTTAAGCATACTAAGTGTGAAAAACACATTCACATATGTAAAAGGGTAATTTTTTTAAAAAGTTCCAGGGACGCCTGGGTGGCTCAGCTGGTTAAGCGGCTGCCTTCGGCTCAGGTCATGATCCCAGCGTCCTGGGATCTAGTCCCGCATCGGGCTCCTTGCTCAGCCAGGAGCCTGCTTCTCCCTCTGCCTACCACTCTGTCTGCTTGTGCTCACTCTCGCTCCTCTCTCTCTCCCTGACAAATAAATAAATAAAATCTTAAAAAAAAAAAAAAGTTCCAGATACAGAGGTATGAACATCTTTCCACCTGCCTACCATTAAGCCCTGTAAATTATTTATTTCCTGTATATATGCCATCTGTCCCTGTATATACATATAATTTACATGTAAGACTATATATAAATGACTGATAATGTGTTCTTGGTTGGTGTCAGAGCTATAACTCTCAGCTTTGATTATTCTCTTCTCATATACTATCCAGGGGACTGCAGGACTTAACCTGGTCCTATTTAGAGAGCTTAAAAAGGGAATCAGATATCGTATATAACCATTTTATTTAAAAAAAATCAGACTCACTTGCTGGTCACATATATAAATGTTTTTTATACTATCTATAAAGCATATAGTAGGGAAGTCAACAAATACTTAGAACAGAGATGGCAAATAGGTGCTCTCCGTCCTCATTCTGCGACCACATCCTTACACAACTTCATTGATCAGGATATGTTTCACCATCTTTGAATTAAGTAGGTTTTTTTTTTCTCAGCAACTTTTCCAGTAGTCACAGTGCAGTGGCCTGTCTGCCTTTTTTTATTAATTATACACAACAGTGGTTTTTGAAAATTAAGAGAAGATTTTATGGTATCAACACTGGGTTTATTCATATTTACTTTACATATTGTTTACTGGGGCTAAACTTTTCAAAAAGCAGCAGAACTACCCAGGGTACCTGGCTGGCTCAGTCAGAAGAGCATGCAACTCTTGATTACAGGGTTGTGAGTTCAAGTCCCAGGTTGGGCATAGAGATTATTAAAAAAAAAAAAAAAAACTTTAAAAAAAAAGGCTATAGGACTACCAAAAGTTATAGAAATTTTTTTCTTTCGTGAGTCAACAAAAAGTGATGGCATAAAATTATCATTGGAACACTATTACATTGACTAATGGAGGTTATTTTCTCCATTGGCATATATATAGCCTAGTTCCTTACAAATTGAGAAATGCCAGGATACCTTACCCTAATTGTAGTTTTGAGGGGAACTTGATTAGATGAAACATGGAAAAGCATGTAAATTGCTATTATTAGAAACTTACTATAAAAATGTTTACAATACTGAAACCTTATGAATTAATAGGTTGACTTAATATACTTTTAAAATCTTTTTTAGCATCTTTGATTTTAAATTGATCAGTAGGTATTTTAAAACTTATTCTCTGTGTTATGATTCCTTGTTCTATTTTACAGATACACCATTGTATTTATCTATTATGCATTCTGCTTGGTATTGATGATGCTGCTCCGACCACTTCTGGTAAAGAAGATTGCCTGTGGGTTAGGAAAGTCTGATCGATTTAAAAGTATTTATGCTGCACTGTACTTCTTCCCAATTTTAACTGTGCTTCAGGCAGTTGGCGGAGGCCTTTTATGTAAGTTTGATGAAAGTCAATGAAATATATTTTATTTTTATGTGTGATAAACTATTTTCCCTAAGTATAATTTTGGATCTTTTTCTTGAAAATACATATTTTTGCTAAAACATAATCAGTCTTATAAAAAACGTAAAAAATGGGCTTCTTGGAATGTTCTCAGACTAATCAAAGCTGATTTCTATTTAAAGAATACTTTGAATCTGAAGCTTTGAACCTAAGTAGGAATATTTTTAAAACCTGAGTATAAATTAAAAAATAAGAACTTGTTTTTACATATAATATATAGAAACTACTATTTGATACTATATACTAACATATAAGTTATGTCTTCAGGTTTGTTGTTTGTTTTATGTCTTCAGTTTTTGAGTTCCTTTATCAAAGCTTTTTAGGTACAATAAAAGAATCCTATTTTAATATAGCTATTCATTTATTCAGTAACTATGTAGGCTGAATTGTGACTCAAAAGAAGAATAAGAAAAAGTTGGTGTTAAAGGACTGACATACTAGTAGGAAAGCTATAAGTAGCGGAGAGAATGTAGTATAGTACTTACTTGAATATGTGACATTGAATATTGCAGGGCTGTTAGATGCCATCTTTTATATGAACCCTACCGGTTACAGAGGACAAGGCTTCTGGCCTAAAGGAACTAGGCAAGATTGGCATTATAATATAGCATGGTAATGAATTTGGTTCTGGAGGAGGATGGCACTGTGAAGGTGAGGCCAAGGGAAGAGGAAACTGGAGACTAGTCAGAGGTCTATTATCCCTCATATTCTAGTTTACTGATACATTGTTTCAGTTGACCTACATAATATTTGAAAATGTATAGGTTCCTTCTAGCTCCTACCATTCCCTATTTTCTTAGATTTGGCCCACTTCCCTTATTCACCTGCTTGGCTGGCCTCTGGAGGTGTTTGAGGTTGCTGTTCTTGCTCTTGGGAATAGAGACCTACTCTTTAAGGATTTTAAACAGCAGAGTGATATACGTAGGTTTGCATTTTGGATAGAGAACTTGGTAGCAGTGTGGAGTATGGATTGGCGGGGGAGGAGGACCTGGAGGATCAGGTAAGACGTTATTGCAACTAGCCAGGCCGGACTGGCCTAAAGTAGAGAAACACTGGAAATGGAGAGTATTTTGAAGATAGAGTTAACTAAACTAGGTAACTGATTAAATACACAGGTGAGGGAATAGGGGAATATGATAGAGTAGCTTTCTGACTTTTTCTGACTTAGTAACTGGTGAATAGAGCAATAGAAGCAGTTATTAGAAGAAGCAAATAAAATAGGTTGATGAGAAGTGAATCTGGTTTTAGCTGTTCATGGAATATTCACTAAAGTACAGGTAATTATTTATACCAGTCTGGCACTTAGGAGAGCTGTCTAGGGGGGAAGGATTTAGGAATTGTCAGCCTCCACCCTGGGTCCTAGACTACAACTGGTGCTGTTGTGCAGAACCTCTTGAGGGGAAAAGCTGTGGAAAGTGGGTCAGGATTTGGGAAGTTAACCCAGGAGACTGCCAGACCCCACTGCTTCATTTACTGTGGCTGCCGATATTGCAGAATGCTTTGTCCCACATAGAACGTCAGATCATTTTGTTAACAAGCCTCTGTTCAAAACACATTCATTGTGAGGATCAAGGAGTTAGTGTTCATTTGCACTAAATCTAAATGTATGCAGTCTGCTGAGAGTAGTCAGAGGATGTCATACCAACTTGTAATTTTATGATATTGGAAAAAAAAGTAGATAATTTTGGTTTGTTGGGGTATCTTAGTCACTTCAGACTGCTATAAAAGTACCATAGATGAGGTGGCTTGCAAAACAGAAATTTTTTTTTCACAGTCCTGCAGAATGGGAAGTCCAAGAGCAAGGCACCAGCAGATTTGGTGTCTGGATAAGAGCCCCCACAGTGTCCTCATGTGGCAGAAGTCGGGGGTGGAGGGCTCTCTTATGTAAACACACTATTTTCATTCACAAGGGCTCTGCCCTCATGTCCTGATCACTTCCCAAAGGCTCCACCTCCAAATCCCAACACATCGCAAGTTTAGGATTTCAGCAGGAGAATTTTGGGGCACACAAACATTCTGTTCATAACAAGGAAATAGAGATGTCTGAGCAAAGTAGAGCAGCAAGCAGCTTCTGGTAGCTTAAGATACCTGGGTCTAGGGAGAGGGACCCTGGAGGTATTAGGAAGAGGTCTGTGACAAATTTTACCTCCTTGGAATTATTATTGAAGCCAATTTTTAAGTGTGATCTGCATCAGAACCACAAGGGGAACTAAAATGCAGATTCTCAGGCCTTACCCTTGGGCCTAGTTGCTCAAAATCTCAAATTATTTTACACCCTAGAGTAAGAACCATGCCTGAGCCCAAGACCACCCTCCACTACCCGAAGTTTAGGCCTTGTTAGAAACTCCCTTTCCCTCTTTTTAAACATAGATGGCTTTTTACTACTCAGTCTTAAATTTGTAGCATTAGCAATATTGTTTATAAATTAAATGAGGTGTTTTTGAATGGTTGGTTGAGGACCTAATCGCTGTCTGTGAAGTAAAAGATGGTAAATGTCAAATAAGGCATTCATTTATTTAGTAAGTTGGAATTGGGCCTGTATAGATAAGTCAGAATTTCTGGCTTCTGCTTTCTGAATTAACATTTGAAATTTTTCCAAATGGGTTCCACTGCGATGTAGAATGATTAGTGGTTTCATAAATTGAACTTGTTTTAAAATAATTATATGAAAAATAATTCATGATTTTATTCTCAATTTGTTCATTTGTTTTAGTGTGCTATAAATTGAAAACATTTTAAGAGAAAAATAGTGTTTTATAAGGAAAAGTTTTGCTTGAAGTAGAAATATCTAGAATTTTGACATAAAGAACACTGAATGATCCGTTTGTCCTTTGAGGTTTATTGACACTGAACTTTTCTAAAGAGTTATTAAAACTGTGTAGCTCTTCTCAACCAGTGTCCCCCATCTGGACCACAAAACAAAATTATTTGAGTAATTACTTTCTCAGTCCTCCCAAGTTCAGTACATACTAGTGTTCTAGAAGCACAGACAGAAGTTAATTCTTTACATTCAATGATGCCTCAAGGTAGGGTCTTCAAAGCTGGACCACGGAGTTTTACATTTTTAAAATTACAATTTACAACTTAAAATACAATTTACAATTTTAAAATTAAAAGAAAAATAATTCTTAACGTGAAAATTATGTGAAATTTGGATTTTATTACCCCTAAAGTTTTATTGGAACATTGCCACACCCATTCATTTCTGGATTGTCTGGCTGTACCCACTGCAGCAGGGATTTGGGTGATGGAGACAGTCACTGTGTGGCCCACAAGGCCAAAAATATTTACATCTGGCCTTTTACAGAAAGATTGCTGACCCCTGCCTTAGGGCATTAGGACTTAAGTCTCTCATAGGACTGGTTGAGAAAGTTTTCACTATGAGGAGAATTATGCTGTTTGAATTTTTTTGATGGTTTATTCAGAAAATTTGTTTAATTTTCAATATAATACCAATGTTTGTTTTTTTCAGATTATGCCTTCCCATACATTATATTAGTATTATCTTTGGTTACTCTGGCTGTGTACATGTCAGCTTCTGAAATAGAGGTAGGAAATCTTTTTTTCCTTTGTTAAAGGTTTTTTTGATTGATTGTTTTTTAATTTAACAACTGAATAGAATAGTACATATGATATGGTACAGCTGATTTAGGAATGGCTATTTGATGGCACTCAGTAGCTGTTAGCATTTTAAGTTTATGCAAGGTTGTATATTGGACTGTATTTGCTTGGGAAATTCATGCAGTGGTAGACTCAACTATCCAGCATATTGGAGAAAAAACAATCATATCACATAACTTACACACATAGAAAATGTTTAATTATTGAAATGTTGAAAGTTATTAATACTGTTTTGAAGGAAACATGAAATGCTTTATTGTGTGTAGAACTAATTTTACACTTTATTTTACATTGGCAACACTGACAGTCATCAGTAATTATATACATTTTGTACTCAACTTTCTTCCCAACTTTATTGATTATGGATGTTTTTTACTTTTGCACTCTAATATTTTGGTGATTTGGAAATAATGTCATAGTCACATTAGTTTTGACCCTGTTCCTGTTTTGTGATCTCCGTCTTCTGCCTCTTTTTAGTATTTCAGTGGAAGGCCACTGTTAGAACTCTTTGATTTATTCCTTTAACTTGAAAGGAATAAAAGTGTTGCTTGCTAATCTAGTGCCTTGGCACAATCTTCAGGTGCTGTACTACTGTTGGTAAAGTGTGTGATTTCTCAAAATTCTTTTGTAAATAAGTTCAACCCAGGGGAATTAAGTTGTTATCTACTTTGGAGTCATTGCTGTTACTCTTTTTTCTTTTACATTAGTGAAAGAATGAGAGGGAATGACTTTCAGCCAGAATAATAGTAGGCTAGACAGAATATTTTTATGGTGATTTACATCTTTTCTTTTGTATTCTGTCTCCATTTCTGCTTTGTAATCCTTAATCAACAACATAACATTTTTAAAGAAGATAAGCAGATTCATTTTTGAGGGAGACATGATTGGATATTTCAATAAAATGAAGTTTTCGAATTTTTGTTTATCTATAACTACTATGGATAGCTAAACTAGCTTGAAACTGATCTCTCTGCTCTAGGAATCTCCTATATAAAATGTTCATGTACTTCAAGTAGCACTTTGTAATGAATCAGAAATAGGGAAAAGAAAAGTCTAGTTCTAGGTGAGTTAATGAGTCATTTAATAAGAGAGAGTTGGTAACCTTCCGCAAATTACATTTTAGTGTGTTTATTAGCTCCTTTAGATATTACTTTTATAATCACTTATTCCCTCCAATTTCTACATATTAGGAAGCTGTTCAAAGATTAAAGGAAATCAGGCTGTTCACATGTCATTTGTGCTCCTTTTTAATTATCCAGGCAGCAGACTCCAAGAATACTAAGAGTGAGGAAGTTGGGTGTATATACCTCCTCCTTCCTGCCTATAAGACTCAGTTACAGTGGATCAGGGCAGGAAAAAGGCACATCATGTGGAGTTCCCTTCTGGTTCATATCTCTCAGAAGAAACTGTAGTGTTTCCAGGGTTAAATGGTGGTGTGGACTAGAATTGAGAGACATGGGCTCCTGTTTTGGTGCTGTCCCTGATTGTTTATTATGACTGTTGGAAGCCTCAGTTTCCTCATCTGTAAAGTGTAGTGATTAGACTGAATAATTTCTTGGGTCCTTTTTAGGTCAAACATTGTGTGATTCTGAGATTATTGTGTGGACACAGTACATTTTATTTTTATTGAAGTATTAACATCAGTGTTATGTTAGTTTCAAGTGTACAGTATAATCAGCAATTCTGTACATTACTCTATGCTCATGATTTGTGTACTCAACCCCCTTTTTTCACCTACCTCCCCTCTTGTAATCACCAGTTTGTTCTCTGTATTTGAGTCTTTCTTATTTAATTTTGTTTTTTTCCCCTTTTTATCCTTTGTTTCTTAAATTTTACATTATGAGTAAAATCATATGGTATTTGTCTTTCTCTGATTGAAAGACTTCACTTAGCAATATACCTTCTAGGTCTCTCCATATTGTTGCAAATGGCAAGATCTCATCCTTTCTTATGGCTAAGTAATATCCCATTGTTTATGTGTACCACACCTTTATCCATTCATCTGTCTATGGACACTTGGGTTGCTTCCATCATCTTGGCTATGTAAATAATGAAGTGCACATATCTTTTCAGATTAGTGTTTTCATTTTCTTTGGGTAAATACCCAGTAGTGGATTTGGGTAATCTATTTTTAATTTTTTGAGGACCCTCCATACTATTTTCCACAATGACTGCACCAATTGGCATTCCCGGTGCACAAGGGTCCTTTTTCTCCACATCTTGGCCAACGTGTGTATCTTGTGTTCTTGATTTTAGCTACTCTGACAAGTCTAAGGTGATATCTCATTGTAGTTTTGATTTTGAATTTCCCTGGTGATTAGTGATGTTGACCATCTTTTCCTATGTCTTTGGCCATCTCTAAGTCTTTCTTGGGAAAACTGTCCAAGTCCTCTGCCCATTTTTTTAAATCAGATCAAATTAAGTTGAGTTGTAGAAGTTACAGGATATACAGATGTTGAGTGTTGGGTGTTGAGTTGTAGAAGTTATAGGATATACAGATATATGCATATCTGTATTAATTTTTATATATATATATACACATACACACACACATATATATAAAATATACATCCATATTAACCCCTTATCAAATATATAACTTGCAAATACCTTCTCCCCTTCATTAGATTGCCTTTTTGTTTTGTTGATGGTTTCTTTCACTATGTAACAGCTTTTTATTTTGGTGTAGTCCCAATGCTTTGCTTTTGCTTCTTTTTCCCTTGCCTGAGGAGACCTAGGTAGCCATTGTCAAATTACTGCCTATTTTGTTCTAGGAATTTTGTGGTTTCAGTTCTCATATTTAGGCCTTTAATCTATTTTGAGTTTATTTTTGTGTATGGGTAAGAAAGTGGTCCGGCTTCATTCCTTTGCATGTAGGTGCACAGTTTTCATAGCGCCATTTATTGAAGAGACTGTCTTTTTCCCTTTGTATACTCTTGCCTCCCTCCCTTGTCCTAGATTATTACTATATGCATGCGTTTATCTCAGGGCTTTCTATTCTGTTCCGTTGATCTATGTGTCTCTTTCTGTGCCAGTACCTTCCTGCTTTGATTACTGCAGCTTTGTAGTGTGTCTTGAAATCTGGGATTGTCATAACTCCAGCTTTTTCTTTCTCAAGATTGCTTTGGCCATTTAGGATTTTTTTGTGGTTCCAAACAAATTTTACGATTATTCTACTTCTGTAGAAAATGTTGTTGCTATTTCGATAGGAATTGCATTACATCTGTAGATTTCTTTGGGTGGTATAAACATTTTAACATGGGTCTTCCAGTTCATGAGCATGGAGTTTCCATTTGTTTGTGTCACCTTCCGTTTCTCTCATCAGTGTTTTATAATTTTCAGAGTACAGGTCTTCCGTTTCCTTGGTGTATTTTTGTTTGTTTTGTTGTTGTTGTTTTTTAAAGATTTTATTCATTTATTTGACAGAGAGACAGTGAGAGGGAACTTAAGTAGGGGGAGTGAGAGAGGGAGAAGCAGGCTCCCTGCCGAGCAGAGAGCCCAATGCAGGGTTTGGTCCTGGTACCCTGGGATCATGACCTGAGCCAAGGGCAGACACTTAAAGACTGAACTACCCAGGTGCCTCTCGCTTCCTTGGTTTAGTTTATTCCTAGATGTTTTATTATTCTCATACAATGTAAATAAGATTGTTTAATTTCTCATTCTGCTACTTTGTTATTAGTGTATAGAAATTCAACAGATTTCTGTTCATTAATTTTGTATCCTGTGACTTCATTGAATTCATTTATCAGTTCTGGTAGTTTTTTGGTGGAGTCTTTAGAGTTTTCTATATATAGTATCATGTAATCTGCAAATTGTGGAAGTTTTACTTCTTCCTTACTAATTTGAATGTCTTTGGTTTTGTTGTTTTTTCTTGTTTCTGTGGCTAAAACTTCTAGTATTCTGTTGAAGTGGTGAGAGTGAACGTCCTTTCCTTGTTCCTGATCTTAGAGGAAGAGCCCTTGGTTTTTCACCACTTAGTAAGATATTAGCTGTGAGGTTTTTATATACAGCCTTTACTATGTTGAGGTTCCTTTCCTCTAGACCTACTTTGTTGAGAGGTTTTTATCACAAACAGATGGTTGTGCTTTGTCAGAAGCTTTTTCTGCATCTGTTTAAATGATGCTATGATTTTTATCCTTTCTCTCATTAACGTGATTATCATATTGATTTTGCCAATACTGAACCACCCTTGCAACCTGGAATAAAACCCACTTGATTGTGGAGAATAATTTTTTTAGTGTATTGTTCCATTTGGTTTACCAATATTTTGTTTAGGCTTTTTGCATCTATGTTCATCAGAGGTACTGGCCTGTAGTTTCCCCCTTTTTTTGTGGTGTCCTTATCTGATTTTGTTACCAGGGTAATGCTGGCCTTGTAGAATAAATTTGGAAGCTTTCCTTCCTTTTCTATTTTTTGGAATAGATTGAGAAGAATGGGTATTAATTCTTTTTTAAATGTCTGATAAAATTCACCTGTCATGCCATCTGGTCTTGGACTTTATTTTCTTGGGAGCGTTTCGATTACTGATTCCATTCCATTAATAATAATTGGTCTGTTCAAGTTTTCTATTTCCTCCTGATTCACTTTTGAGAAATTATATGCTTCTAGGAATGTATCCATTTCTTTAAAGTTGTCCAATTTATTGGCATGTAATTTTTCATAATAATATTCCTTTAACATCCTTTTTATTTCTGTGGTGTCAGTCATTTCTTCTCCTTTTCTGGTTTTATTTGAGACCTTTTTTCTTGCTGAGTCTGGCTAACGGTTTATCAATTTTGTTGATCATCAAAGAGCCAGCTCGTGTTTCACTGATCTGTTCAATTTTCTCTTTCTTTCCTTTTCTTTTCCTTCCTTCCTTTTGCCTCTATTTCATTTACGTCTGCTCTAATCTTTATTATTTTCTTCCTTCTCGCTTTGGGATTTGTTCTTTCTCTAGGTCCTTTAGCGGTAAGGTTTCTTTGTTTGAGATGTTTATTTCTTGAGGTAGGCCTCTGTTGCTATAATCTTTCCTCTTAGAACAGTTTTTTCTGCATCTGAAAGATACTGAACCATTGTAGTTTTCATTTGTCTCATGTACTTATTTATTTCCTCTTTGGTATCTTGGTTGACCCATTAATCGTTTAGTAACATGTTAGTTAGCCTCCATGTATTTGTGTTCTTTCTAGACTTTTTCTTATGATTCCTAGTTTCATCCCTTTGTGATTGGAAAAGATGCATGATATGATTTTGATCTTTTTAAGTTTGTTGAGACTTTTTTTGTGGCCTAACACGTGATTTATTTTGGAAAAGATCCCATGCACACTTGAAAAGAATGTGTAATCCACTGTTTTTGGATGGAATGTTTGAATATATCATTTAGGTCCATCTGGTCTCATGTCATTCATAGCCATTGTGTCCTTTTTGATTTGTCTGAATAATGTATCCATTGATGAAAGTGGAATATTGAAGTCCCCAACAATTATTCTATTACTGTTAGTTTCTTCCTATCTGTTAATAGTTGCTTTATGTATTAGGTGCTCCCTTTTGGGGTGCATAGATATTTATAATTGTTCTATCCTCTTGTAGAATCGTTCCCTTTATAATTATATAGTTATCTCTTGGTACACTCCTTGTTTTAAATTCTATTTTGTCCCATATAAGTATTGCTAACCCAACTATCTTCTAACTTCTGTTTGCGTGATGTGTTTTTCTGTCCCTTCACTTTCAATCTTACATGTGTGTTTAGGTCTGAAGAAAAGTCTGTTAAAGGCAGCACTTAGATGGATTTTGCTTTTGTTTTTTTATCCATTCTGTACCCTATGTCTTTGGATTGTAGCATTCAGTCCATTTATACTCAAAGTAATTTTTGATAGGTATGTACTTATTGCCATTGTTACTTGTTTCACTGTTATTTTTGTAGTTCTCTGCTCCTTTTTTTTCTCTTTCCTGTGGTTTGATGCCTTCAGTGTCATGCTTGGATTCCTTTCTTTTTGTGTGCATTTTATAGGTTTTTGATTTATAGTTACTATTACATTCATTTATAACTTCTTACATGTATAGCAGTCTAAATTAAGTTGTGGGTCACTTTCGTTTGAACCCATTCTAAAAGCACTAAATTTTTACCCTCCATTCCTGCCATGTTTTACATATATGTCGTCATACTCTACATCCTTTTGTCAGTCCCTTGACTGCTTTTTATAGATATAATTGATTTTACTGTTTTTACATTTTACTCTCCATAATGGTTTTATATGTGGTTAATCTTTTATTACATGTTTGCATTTACCAGTGACATTTTTTCCTTTTATAGCTTTCTTACTCCTTATTATAGGTTTTTTTGTTTGTTTGTTTGTTTTTTCACTTAGAATTCCCTTTAACATCTCCTGTAAGGCTGGTTTAGTGGTTGGGAAAACTCCTGTCTCCTTCAGCGCTGCAATAACAGTCTTGCTGAATAGAGTATTCTTGGTTACAGGTTTTTTTCTTTAACCATTTTGAAAATATTGTGCCATTCCCTTCAGGCCTGCAGAATTTTTGCTGAAAAATCACCTGATATGATCTTAAGGAGTTTCCTTTATGTGTAATTGCTTTCTCTTCTCTTGCTGCTTATACAATCTCTATCACTACTTTTGCCATTTTAATTATTGTGTCTTGGGTTTTGTTAGGTGCTGTCTGTGCTCCCTGCATCTGGATGTCTGTTTTCTTCCCCAGATTAGGGAAGTTTCAGCTTTTATTTCTTCAAATAAATTTTCTGCACCTTTTCTTTCTTTTCCTTCTGGGATCCCTATTATGTGACTATTGTTATGCTTGATGGTGTCACTTAACCTGTTCTCCTTTTTTAGTACATTTTTTTTTTGTTTGCTGTTCAGGTTGGCTGCTTTCCATTACACCAGTCTTCCAGATACTGATCTGTTCTTCTCCCTTCTCTATTGATTTCCTCGAGTGTAATTTTCATTTCAGTTATTAGTTCTTCATTTCCAACTGGTTGTGTTTTATATTTTGTATATCTTTATTGAAGGTCTCACTGAGATCCTCTGCTCAATTATGACCATTACTTTATCAGGCATGTTGCTTATCTTTCCTTTGGGGATTATTCCTTGGTCTCCTCATTTTGTCTAACTCTGTTTTTTTCCTTTGTATTAGAAAAGTCAGCTACATCTCCTGATCTGGAAAGTAGTGGCCTTATGAAGAAGGGGTCCTGTGGCACAGTGCTGCCATTCACCAGAACCAGGCACTGCAAGGGTACCTCCTCTGTGGGGTATATGGGCCTTGCTGTTGGGGCTGTGTCAGTCCAGTCAGCTGCAGTAGCTTCCTTCATCTGCTCAGGGCATACCAGGCAGGGTTTGGGGCCTGAGCTGTTAAAGTGTCAGTCTGGGGCCCCCGAGGGCCTGTAGTTAGTTGGGCAGGATTGGCAGTCAGACCAGATGCCTGTCCCCCTTCTGTGTGTTGGGGCTGCAGCTAAATCACTCTCCAGGGTTAACCTCTCCCTTCCCTGTCCCCGAGAGATTTTCGTAGGTCGGTGGGCCTAGCAATCACACCAGATGCTTGTTCCCATCTGTCTCTTGCAGCTACCATGGCACTGATCAGCAGGGTACTTCCTCTGCACTTTTGGTTATAAGGGCAGGAGCACTTTGGAATGCTGCCATCTCTCCTGGGGTTGCGTGCAGAGTGTGTGGGGGCAGGAGGGACACCTGCTGAGTGAATCTGCAAGAGAACATGGGCTGGGTGTGGTGGTAGCAAGCTAGGTGAAGAGTGTTCTGCTGCTTCCTGCAAGTGTCTGGGTATCGAGGTCGGGGAATGTGCTAGCTCTTTTGTTCTTGGATAAGTTTCCTAAAGATCCCTGCCCCTACAGTGAACGTTCTGAAATTAGTAAATCTCCTTCTCATACACCCCTGGTGCTTTTCAAACTGCTGCTTCTAGCTGTATTTCTGTTAGGTTGTTATGCTGGCTCTTTTTTTTTTTTTTTTTTAATTCTAGTTAGTTAACCTCTAGTGTAATACTGGTTTCAGGAGTAGAATTTAGTGATTCATCACTTACCTATTATGATGGCTCTTTAATGGCTGGGAGTACTCAGTTTCTCTGTTATTTTCTGGCTCTCCTGGAGCTAAAGGCCCCTGATTGTAAAACAACAAAAACAAAAACCTCTTAATAAGGCCCACTGGGGGACTCCGCGCAGTGCTGGACCCCCATGCCTAGGGCTGCTGGTGTAGGGTCTGATCCTTGGGCTTCTTGTGGTTAGTCTCTCTCAGCACATGGTTCCTAACCGTCACTCCACCCTTCTTACCCTGTTTGATGTGGCTTCCTCTCTACAACTAACTGTGAAAGGTCTTCTGCTGCCAGTCTTTGGGTCATTTTCAGAGTGAGTTGCATTGATGTGTGTTATCTCCTTGTATCCGTGGGATGAGGAGAGCTTAGAATCTTCCTATTCTGCCATCTTCCCAATAAGTAATACATGTTAAATTATAACGTAATAAATTATCTAGCTTATTCAGTCCAATAACTTGTATTTGTCTTTTCTTTTACAAAATTATATAGAACTGCTATGATCTTCTGGTGAGAAAGAAAAGACTTATTGTTCTCTTCAGCCACTGGTTACTTCACGCCTATGGAATAATATCCATTTCCAGAGTGGATAAACTCGAGCAGGATTTACCCCTTTTGGCTTTGGTACCCACACCAGCTCTTTTTTACTTGTTCACGGCAAAATTTACTGAGCCTTCACGGATACTCTCCGAAGGAGCCAACGGACACTGAATGTAAAATACCAAAAAACCTAAAAAGTGTTCTTAGTAAAAAAAATATATATATAAAATGCATTAATACTCTTCTGTTGTATCTGGAAGAAAGATTAGGGGTTTTTGGACTTTTTTTTCTGTTTTTGACTTAACAGACTTTATGGTTAGAGTTGGAAAATACAAAATGCTGTAGTAGCCTGTTACATTAAATATATACTTTAGCATTCTATGACACTAGGAGCATGTTAGGAAGCCCTTGCCTCCTCAACAATTTATTCTTTAGAGCAAAATCATGTTTCTCTATATCTTGGTAAGTATAATCTGAAATCCTAAGCATTGGCCTAATTGTGCATATCTGTTGTATTTCAATTTGTTTTTCAAATATAATGAATTATAAGGACAAACATACCTTGTGGTCTGATAGCAAATATGAAAATGATGTATGTTGTTTATTGTTATTTATTTTTACCAATACAGTATTTTGATTATAAAAATAGAGGATAATTTATATAACAAGTTTTCTTTTTATGGGTAGTTTGGTTGAAGACATCTTCTGATGATTGTTTCTGTTAAGAAAAACAATAAAATGCTTAACTACAAAAAATCTCAGATGTTGACATTTAATTGTATTTTGCCACACTACTTGTGGAAATAATTCAGACTTAAGTAGTCCAAATGAATAAATACATGTATTCACATAGTCCCTTCCTCTTTGATCTCATTTTTGAAGGATATATAGACAATGCCATGTTGATCCTGAAACTTTTTTCACATTGTGACATCTCTGAATTAGGATGCATCTTAAAATTGATACCTTCTAAAACTAAATACAGAATATATACAAGATACAGTTTTTCTGTGGTTAGTTATTAATGGGTGTGCTGTGGATTTTATGCTCGGAACCCTTTAAGAGATCCATGTGGGAGCAAAATAAGTTTTTTTTGGCACTTAACCTAATAATCTGGCCATTTTCTCCATTTGTATTGTTTAGAAGGTTATTTACAGATTCTATTTAGTGGGGATTATGCAGGTTTGTTAAACTTAGGACATCCATTGACCATTGCAAAATATGAAAGAAAGTGCACTCACTTGTTTTATAGTTTTGTTTGTGCCTTTTAAATTCACAGCAATTGTAGCCTTCAAGTTATTTTGTTAGCTTTTCTTTGTTAATGTTTTTCATAGTACATTCAACCACCGGGGGATGGACTTTTTTGATACGGATTTGTTTCTTCTTTTCTGTAAGAGTAAAAATAAAATGCAAAAATTCTGTGTATGTCACACAAGTTTGGGTGGCTATTAGTGTGCATTAAAATTCTAAATTTCCCAAAGAATCCTCAACTGGACAATTGTGTAATCTGGGACGTGGTGTGGCAGGGGAGGGAGGTGTAGGGAGCCATGTATCTGATTACCAGGACCATATCTGTCCCTCCACATGGAGGGACAATTGTTAAAATGGAGCCATTTTAACAATTATCTTTTCTGATTTCCTATTCTAGCAGAAAAATGTGTGTGCAAGAGGAAAAACCATGCAAGTAATTATAATTCTTCAAATGCAAAGATTCTCAGGAATACTTAAATAGGTATGTGCATTTTTCATTTGCTTTAAGAACAAGACCAGAACAAATCATAGCAACTGTGGTTGCTAATGTTACTAAATGATCTGTTAAAACGTGGTTATTAAACATATAAACAAATCACCTTTGTCCTGGCTCAGCTTTGTTCAGTTTTAACTTATGTCCTTATAGGGCATTACAATTCTCACTGCTATAGTGCATGGTAATTATTTTGCTAACCAGTGCTGGATAGGTAATTTAAAGGTCAAAATATTTTGATTTGGGTCAACTGATAAATTTAACAATTACATGGTTATTTATTTGTCTAAAACTGTTCGTTTGCAAGATTTGGCGACCCATTGGAGCCCACTGGAGAGAGGTCTAAAACATGCCTGGGTCCCACTCCGAGAGATTTAGAATTGGCCTAGGGTACAGGCTGAGCAGAAGGATGTTTTTAAACCTCTTACAGGTGATTCTAATGCTTGAGAGTATGGTAAACTCTTCTTAGAGTTTAGAGAAAACTCTTCTTAGTTCTAGAGAAAACTCTTCTTAGTTCAGATGCTTAATTTTTTCAAGAGACCTTTTGACAATTTTTCAGCAAACTTTTAAAATTACCTTACTGAAATTTTGATTCTGCCTTAATGTTTCTTTTCCAGAATTAAATGATCAAAATACAACTCTCAGGTCCTCATCACCATAGTAAAAAGGTGATGACAATGTAGACAAATTTGTTATTTCTTTTAAAATATCCCTTGACCTTAAAAAAAGTTTTCTGTACTGCACATATCAAGTGAAAATATTTGGTTAATACACAAGTTATTTATCTGTAACTTGTTATATAAGACTTGGGGACTTCTAGAATTTTAAAACAATTATTTTTAATACTTCTTAAAAAATAATCTATTCTCAGTTACTATTTGATTTAGGAATACACACTGAGAGTTAGCTTGTTTACCTTTTATTTGCAAGAAGGAATGTTAAGGCAAAAAGTTAACGATCTTCATTTTCAAGATAAATCTGGCATTTTAAGGTCTGATAAGCCTGTCTTCCACATGTGCCAGTCGGAATCCCCAGCACATACCCACTCAGCCATGCTATCGCAGTCCTCGGCCAGAGCACATCTATTGCCCTCTCAGGAAGACATCCCTATGTATTCCCAACACTTAAAAAAAAGCTTGGAGGTTCCTCTCTTTATCCTCTCACAGCCACTCACTAGAAGGAATCCCTTATATATGCTCTTTCCTTGTTTGTTCTCTCAGTGTATGCACATCGAGGTTCAGGGACCGGGTCTTATTCAGCTTAGTGACTGCAGCATTTGCTCTCTTGCCAGGCTCAAAGGTGCTCCATCTGCTTCTGGAGCTTGGTGCAGCATTCCGGAAGGAGAGGGCCAGGATCTGCACAGCTGCAGTGACAGATGGTGTCCAGAAGAGGACAAGTAAGAGCTGTTGAGCTGGAAGAGATCAGGCCTTCTCTAGAAGTTCCATCCTTTAAAAGATTTTTATTTATTTATTTGACAGACAAAGATCACAAGTAGGCAGAGAGGCAGGCAGAGGGAGAGGAGGAAGCAGGCTCTCCTCCTTGAGGAGCAGAGAGCCCGATGCAGGACTCGATCCCAGGACCCTGGGATCATGACCTGAGCCAAAGGCAGAGGCTTTAACCCACTGAGCCACTCAGGCGCCCCTAGAAGTTCCATCCTTGAGCACAGCCATTCAACAGGGAAAATCCAAAAGCTAGATTACAGGTGGCTCAGAGATGGTCAGGTAATCCAAGGAGCTGCGGTTGACTATCATCTCCCAGAGGAGGGTGCTAGATTTCAAGAGATCTGATGAGTGCCTAATTTGGGTCTGATGCTCTATAACTTGCAGTTAACTATCCATATTTTACAACCAGGGAAACTGGGGAGTAGAGATTAAATAACATGTAATAAGCAGAGCCAATATCTGAGCCTAGGCCCACCTACCTTCAAAGCCCCACAGTGCCAGTGCTCCAGGAACAGAAATAAGAGGAGTTAAGGAAGCCAGAAAACTTCCTTGTGCTTTCAGCTCAATTTCTGGTCCTTCAGAGCCCTCTCCCCATTCCTTAACTAGGGTCAAGTCTCTTCCCCAGTTAGGTTCTCTCATAGTTCTTTTGGACATTTCTCCAACACTGCTGCATTGCCACATTTGACCCCACAAATGAGAAATGTTTAGGTGAATGTGACATAAATGGGGGAAGGATTGTTAGGGATAATGACGTTATTTGGTTAGATTTTTAAATGCCTTTTTGATAGTACTGGCTACAGTAAAATAACAAGAGGTTCTTTGTTACCCAAAGCTTTGAGAAGTTACTTACTATGGAGGTCTGTTTCTGATTCCTGTTCCATAAGATCACGCAACTCGTCAAGATTCCCTTCTAGCCAAATGCTGATATGTTCAATGTTTTCATCTCTTTCCTTCAGCTTCGTTGTTAGGTTTTTTATTTCTTGCAAAATCTCATCACCACTGCTTACCAGTTCCTTTAAAAAAATAATATTTTGGGATGTGTGAATATAAATTCCAACCAAATAAATAAAAACATTGAGTGAATCATACCTAAGACAAAAATATGTATGTAAAATTGGTATTACTCATGCAAAATAAATGTCCATATCGCATTTACAAAGTTCTGTAGAAGATCTCAGAAGAAAACAGATTAGCAAATGAGACAATTGAATGGAATGCTCACTACCTCTAACCTTGGCAGGGATGGGGGCTGAATAAGAAGCCCGCTCACCTTTAGAGCTGCATGGAACTTCAGGGCATAATCGGCATGGCTTACAGCTGAAGAGAAAAAACTTTGGAACCAGGCTAGATCTGAGCTTTAAATCCCCATAGGTTCATTAACTGTTTGGTCTTGGGCAAAGTTACTTAAACTGTGAACCTCAGTAGCCTCATCTGGAAAAGGTTAAAGTCTGAGCCAGAATCATATGTAAACTTTAAATACTCAAGAGAGTGGCAAAGCCAGGATTTAAACTCCACCTAGCAGCCTTTGGAGGGGGGAGAGCGGTGAGAGGAGCAGGGCAGGTAAAACATGGAGGACAGATGGACTTCAGACCTGACAAATCTGTCCTAAAATAGTGTGTGTGCGATTTGTGTTTGCAGGTGGAGGTGGGGTGGAGGAAGACAGTGTCCCAAAAGATTAAGATTTTAGTGACATTTGGCCCCGCTAAAAAGACAACAGCTCCAAATGGAGTCACCTAGGCAAAGCCTCACGTCACCAAACAGAATCGATTTAATTACAGTTTTGGCTCTCTCAGAAATGGAATCTTACACCAGTCTATCAGGAACCACCTCATCAGCACCAGTTAGGTCATCTGCCTAATAATCCCTGCCACCCCCTAAAGGAAACTAATCTTGCAATAATCAACCTGCTTTTTGTGCTTAGTATAACTACCAGGTTCCAGCTCCCTTCAGCCTCTTGTATAGCTCCTCAGAGCACCTTTTAATCTGCTAGCTGGGATGTTGCCTGATTCATGAATCATTGAACAGAGCCAATAAGATGTTTAAAATTTACTCAGGTGAATTTGTTGTTTTTTTTTTTTAAACAATACAGAGCACTCATGTTAAGATATGATGAGTGTACTAACACTGTCGATCCCCCCAATCCTGGCCCCCTACCTTATGGAGGCACACAGGTACACACATACACACAAACATTAGGTAGGTGATTATTATTAGGAATATTATATTTATGGAGGCAAAAAAAAGCTCACCTTAACTGTAGCATGAAAGTCATCCCACAAATCCAAATACTCCGCTAAAATAAAAGATTTTTGAAATACAAGGGTTACAGAAATGTGAAAATTTTTATGAAAGTAGTGCTATTTGTTTTTCAAAAATTGCTTATCTAAAAATTTCCACTCCCAAAATGACAGAATAACTGAATTAGACTTGCCCACTCACTGTAAACAAGGAGGAAATATGTTAAATTTAGTAGGCTTCATGCCTGGTATGGGACTTGAACTCACATTCTTGAGATCAAGAGTCACATGCTCTATTGACTAAGCCAAAGAGGTACCCTGAATATATCTGTTTTAATATCCAGTTTTCAGGTACTGGAGAATGGGCAGCACAGAAATGGGACACTTGAAGGAGGGGTGACAAATGAGGCAAGCCTTAACGATCACCTGGCTTTCTGCTGGAGGGTACTTTCCAGACCTAAGTGCAAGCAAAACAAAGCAGGTTTGCACACAGACACAAAAATCTGTACAAAGATTAGCAAATTGGACCCAGCAATATATAAATACAATAATAGCTTTTTTTTCCTTCTTTCTTTCTTTTTTTTAAAATTTATTTGACAGAGATCACAAGTAGGCAGAGAGGCAGGCAGAGAGAGAGGAAGGAAAGCAGGCTCCCTGCTGAGCAGAGAGCCCGATGCAGGGGCTCCATCCCAGAAACCTGGGTTCAGGACCTGAGCCGAAAGCAGAGGCTTTAACCCACTGAGCCACTCAGGCGCCCCCACAATAATAGCTTTTGAACAAGCAGGTTTTATCTCAGGAGATTGGTTTAACATTCAAAAATGAGTTGGTGCAATTTACCATCCTAATAGCATAAAAGAAACACATGAACACCTTGAGTAGCTGAGTTTTCACAGGCACTGCACATCTTCATGACCAACGGCCTCTAGTAAGTACCTTGGATGCCGAAGTCCAGGGGCCCCTTCGTGGCACCACTTTGCAGGTGCTGTCACGTACCATTACTGGGGAAATTAAATGCATCTGTGCAACTACACCAGGTGGCAATTTGCAATTTTGCATCTAGTTTCCTCCACACTTGCCTCATATGCCTTTGCCCTTTGCTAGTTTTACTCCATATCCTTCACTATAATGGACAAGAAGTGTAGCAACTTGAGCCTGGTGAATCCTAGCTGATCATTGAGCCTAAGGACGGTCTTGAGGACCACTAATATAACACCTAAAAGCTGTAAAATCTTGCTGTGAAAAATAAGTTCCAAATAAATGGAGATGTATACTATGTTCTTGGATTGCAAGATTTTATTTTGTTAAGATGTCAGTTCTCAAATTGATTTATGGATTCAATAGAAACCCAATTAAGATCCCAGCAGGCGTGTACTTATAGACAAATAAGCTGTCTTTGAAAGCTTACAAGAAAATCAAAGGACCTATAATAGCCAAAGTCATTGTAAAAGAGAACCAGAAACATGGAGAACTTACACTACCTGACATCCAGATTGAGCATGAAAGTAATCAGGACAGTGTGGTATTGGTATAAAGTCAGAATAAGAAACAGACTTATAACATTGATTTTTGAAAACGTCATTGGAGTAGTACAATGCTAAGAAGATAAGCTTTTCAAAATGGTGCTAGAACAATTGGATATACATGAGAGAAAACATGAAATTCAACTCTTACCTCACACTGTATAAAAATTTGAACTTGAATTGGAGATCTAGACATAAGAGCTGAAACTAAAAACTTACAAAAGAAAACATAGGAGAAAATCTTGGAGAACCTGGCTTAGGTGAAAATATCTTAGAACACAAAACGTACTACCCTTAAAAGATGAAATAAATAAACTAGACTTTACTCACAGGAAGAACTTTTGCTCTTTCAGGACAATATAAAGAAAATGAGAAGCCTCATACTGAAAAAGGACTCATTTCTAGAATACACAAAGATTTTAACTCAACAACACAACACAAGGTAATGAGCAAAAGATATGGACAAAAATGGGGCAGACTTTTCCAGAGATAGCCCCCCAATATATTCCCTCCCACATGCTCTTCCCACAACATCACATTGACACCTCTCCCATTAGTGGTGGCATCTGTGTCCCCTCCCCTTGTACCTGGGATCTTTTCTTTTGAAACGCAGCGGGCCAAGCCACTACATGGAAATTCTGGCTGTGAGTCAGCAGCAACACCAGTCACACTGAGTGAGTAGATGTATCTGAAGATGACTCCAGACCCAGCTGCTGAATTACACCCAGCCATCAAGTTGCCCCAGCTCATGTCATGTAGAGAAGACATGAGTGATTTCTACCACCAAATGACCAATTGAGGAGCAAAGTAAGTGATTTGTAATAATTTGTTATGCTGCAATAGATAATTGATTCAAGACATTTCATAAAGGATGATATACAAGTGGTCAAATAGCACATGAAAAAAATACTCAATAGCATCAGTCATCAGAGAAATGCAAATAAAAATCACAACAAAATACCATTATATACCTACTAAAATGGCTTAAATGTTAAGTGTTTTGACAATTTTAAATGTTGGTGAAGAGTGGAGTATCCTGTTGCTAGTGGGATGAGACTCTAGCAATTCCACACCTCAGTATTTACCCAAGAGAAATGAAAACAAATATTCACAAAAATACATGTAACCAAGTAGTAACCAAGTACTGGAAACAATCCAAATGTCCTTCAAATGGTGAATGAATAAACAAAATATAGTACATCTACATAATGGAATACAACTACAGAGCTATAAAAAGGAGCAAGGCAATGATAGATGAATGGATCTAAAAAAAAAAGTTTGCTGAGACAAATAGATAAAGATGTGGTCCATATACACAGTGGAATATTACCCAGCCATCAGAAAGGATGAATACCCAACTTTTCTATCAACATGGACAGAACTGGAGGAGAATATGCTGAGTGAAATAAGTCAAGCAGAGAAAGTCAATTATCATGGTTTCATTTGTGGAACATAAGGACTAGCATGGAGGACATTAGGAGGATGAAGGGAAAAATGAAAGGGGGAAATTGGAAGGGGAGACAAACCATGAGAGACTGTGGACTCAAGAAACAAACTGAGGGTTTTAGAGGGGAGGGGCTTAGGGGGATGGGTTGGCTGGGTGATGGGTATTAAGGAGGGTACTTCTTGCATGAAGCACTGGGTTTTATATGTAAACAATAAATCTTAGAAGATGACATCAAAAACTAATGATATACTGTATGGTGACTAACAACATAATAAAAAATAATTTTTAAAAATTTGCTGAGTGCAAGAATCCAGGTACATAAGTGTATTTCATCATTCCATTTGTTTCTAATCCTTATTGACAAAAAGCAGATCGGGCACTGGGTGTGGTGAAAAAATAATGAATACTGTTTTTCTGAAAATAAATAAATTGAAAAAAAAAAAAAAGCAGATCGGGGCACCTGGGTAGATTAGATGGTTAAGCTTCAACTCTTGGTTTTGGCTAAGGTCATGATCTCAGGGTGTGAGATTGAGCCCCACATCAGGCTCCATTCTCAGCGTGGAGTCTGCTTGAGGTTCTTCCCCCCCCCCCCTTCCCCTCTGCTCCTCCCCCTATTCTCATGCTATCTTACATTTTTTATCCCTCAAAATAAAAATAAAATAGGAAAGAAAGGGAAGAAGATGAAAGAAGGAAGGAAGGGAGGAAGGAAGGAGAGAGAGAGGGAAAGAGGAGAAAAGGGGACAGAAAGAATAAGGAGGAAGGAAAGGGAAGGGAAGGAAGAAGGAAAGAAAAAAATGAAGGAAAGAGAAAGAGGGAGGGAGGAAAGGAAGGAAGGGGAGAGAAAAGGAAAGGGAAGGGGAGAGGAAATGGGAGAGGGAAGGAATGAGGGAAGGGAAGATGGTTTCCAGGCACTGCAGAGTGGGAAACCAACAACAAAGGGATGTGAGAAGTTTTGCAGGGATAGTATGTTCTCCATCTTGCTTGAAGTAGCAGTGGTTACAGTGGCATGTACATTTATTAAAACTCATGAACTGTAGATGGACTTATTTATTGTATGCAAGTCAGTAAATTTATTTAAATAAAACAAAAAACTTATTTTTTATATGTTCAGATCACCCATGATATATTACTTACTCTGATGAGCTGTCAATTGACAAGACAGTTCACTTGATGTGGACTTGAGATCATCTTCTTCTTTTCTGTACTGTTCTATCTTGTTCTTCATATATTCAATATACTGAAAATGAAAGACATATGATTGCTTTAAGCAGTTTAGTTACCGTAAATTATCCATGCAGTCATTTGGCACACATCTATTGATTCTTCATGCCACTGACTGCTCTCAGTACAAAGGTTAACAGTGGCGAGAAGAGCCCTTGTCCAGGCTATATTCTGGTGAAGGAGAGAAAGGATCTGGGTTCTCAATAAGCATTTAAGCACCTGACAAAACATGGCATTCTGAACACAATTTGCCACAAAAAGATATTAAAAGGTATTCTGCCTAAATGCAATGTGCCCACAAACAAAAAAGTGTTCTGTGTTGTGAAATGTATGTGCAGGAAAAGTACCAAGGCAGCCATGCTTCTAGACTGGAGGGGTTCAGCATAAGACCTCAGAGAGAGGAGTTATCAAGTCTGGAGACCCCACAGAATTGCTCACTCCATTCGGATGTTTCACTGGGTTGAGTGATGGTGGTAGTAGTGGTTTGGGTATTAAATTCATCGTTTTCTGTTCTGACCACCCAGTGCTCAGGAATACTAAACGCTAAAGTCTCTGGGAACTTTGAAAGCATGGGCTTTGGATATAAAAATGGCATTGATTCTGTTTCAAGAGGGAAATAGTCAAATACTATAAATTACTGATTAAAACAAAAATCTTAGAAATTGTACCTAGGGGGCGCCTGGGTGGCTCAGTGGGTTAAGCCTCTGCCTTCAGCTCAGGTCATGGTCCCAGGGATTGAGCCCCTCATCGGGCTCTCTGCTCAGTGCGGAGCCTGGTTCCCCCTTTCTCTCTGCCTGCCTCTCTGCCTACTTGTGATATCTCTCCCTCCTTCTCTCTCTCTGTGTGTCAAATAAATAAATTCATTTTTTTGAAATGCTGTAAAATGGTTTTTTTTTTTTAAAAAGAAATTGCATCTACTACTACTACCACAGAAGACATAGAATTGTTTATAAGCATGTTATAGGGTCTACTTATGGGCCCTTGATTTTGTGTCAGTCTGTGTGACTTGGCTAGTTTTGTAGTAAACCAGCATGAAAACCTCTGCAGGCCACATCGAAGATGACATTCTTGCCCCCTCTTTGAATGTGAATTACAGTTTGTAGACTTGTCTGGTTTCCCATAACTCTCAAATGTGTAAACATACTGAATTTTAATTTTTCCATTTATTTGCCCATTTCCTTAGCTAGATGATGAGCTTCCTAAGGACTTGGGGTGGTGTCTTACCCATCTCTGTATTCACTGAGACTTCCCCAAGGCTAGGGACTCAGTGGGTGCTTAAAATGTCTGCTGAGAGAAGGGATGTAACCAGTAGAACAGAGTGGGGAGTGAATAAGATAAACAGCATTATTCAGGACCTAGTAGATGGACAATAAACTAGAAAACAGAACTTATAGAATCAGTCTTTCACAAAGTCATCCATTTGCTTATCCATTACCAAAGTAGCAATAAAAATTCCAAGTATTTTAATAAATTATCTATGTCATCTTGACAGGAAGATAATCTTGTGGAATATTTCCATGAGTAGACGAAATGCCTTATAAGACTGCTGCAAGGGCTAGAAGAAAGAAGATGTATTACACATGTGCAGGTTAGTGATGCTGGTACCCAGACTCTGGAGCACATTTACTTTTTCAAAGTACATTAGTACCACTTATGCCATTTTAATTCTACCAGAAACACATGATATTGGTGTATAACTGTTGCAGTTGACCTGATGAAAAAGAGTACCCAAACAGGTAAAAGGATTTTTCCCTTAGAGTCTTATTGCCAAGGGACTTCTTCTTTTTCTAGCTGTTAAAAGTTATTAAAAATGTAGAACCTTGATTTCCTCATCTATAAAAGGGACATAATATATATTACCCACATTAAAGGTTACTGTGAGGGTAACATGGGCCTGAGTCCCTTTTCCATGTGAGCCATTATGCAAAACACTTGGGATACACTGATACTTTGAGGTCACTGTGGTTTACTTAAAAAAAAAAAAAAAGAAAGAAAGAATGATACAATCAATGCAAAACCGACATACAACTTAAATTTTTAAATGGGCAAAACACTTGAACAGGTACTAAACAAAGATGTATACAAATGTTCACCAACACATGAATAGATGCTTCATTTGATCATCAGGAAAATGCAAACTAAAACCACAATGGGATACCACTACAAACTCTCCAGATGGTCAAGTAGGAAAAAAAAATAAATAACCAAAGTTTGGCAATAATGTGGAACCAGTGGTGTTCTCACATACCCTGCTAGGAGTGATCTGAAATTTCTCTGGGAGATGGCACTGTGCACAAGAGTGGATTGTCCACATTTCTATGGCTCTGTGATTCCACTTGAGGGGTATACCCCACAGAATTATGTACATATGTTCCTGAAAACACATGTACTAGAATGTTCATGACAACTCTATTCATAATAGCCCCAGCTAGAAATTCTGTAACCCCCCTCCAAGAGTATGTAAATTGTAGTATAGTTATACACTTGAATACTATGTATGGAACCAAGGCTGAACAAACTATAACTGCATTCAATATAATAAAGATATACTTTGCAAACACAGTATTGAGCAAGAGTACATACTGTAATATTCCATACATATGATGTTCAGAAACAGACAAAACTAGTCTTTGGTGTTAGAAGCCAGTATACTGTTACTTTACTTTGTGGGGAGGTTAGTGGCAGGAAAGAACATAGATGATATCTGGATACTGTTAATGCTTTGTTTCTAGATCTGGGTGCTGGTTACCTGTGTGTATTCACTTAGTGTTTCACTTATGATTTGTGCACTATTTTATATGTACTTAGTCTTTATTTCAAATGTTTTAAGTCTCCCTTTCTCATGTAACTATATTATAGGTCTAGGCAACTAACCAAAACCATCATGCAAAGTGAAGTGTTCTTGAACTTACTTTTCTCAATTTTTCATTTTCCAGGAGCAAAGCATCTACTTTTAAGTCATGCACATAGATTTCATTTTCTAAGTTCTTTAGAGTTTCAAAATGATTTTTAATCTTATGGCTTTCTTGATCTCGTAAGTATTTGAGTTCTTGCTTCACTTTTTCCTGCTCAAACATAAAACCCACAATTATCTCAGAGTTAAATAAGCAGGGCACCAGTGTTTTAGATTGCCTGAACCACATTCAGAGAGGGGTTATAATTAATTCCTGAATCATCAGCAGAGGCTATGTATACCTTCCCTTAGAAAAACTTGATATTTAAAACTCCAGAGTTGATTCAATTCTGGGAAGATGGTGGAGTAAGAGGGTCCTGAGCTCATCTCAACCATGGACACACTGAGATAACAGCTATATCTGTGCAACTATCTTTGAAAGTGATCCAAAGACTAGCAGAATGGACTTGCATAGAGAGAGGGCCACGTTGAAATGTGTAGGAGTGGCAGAGACAAGTTTAGGAACCCAAATCCCAGAAAACTAACCACAAAGTGGAAAGATACTACAGGAAGCCAGAAGATCAGGCCTCATGCCAGGTACCCCAGGCATGAGGGACCCACACTGGAAAGAGAAGTCTCTGTAATATTTTAACTTTGAAAACTAGTGGGACTTAAATTCATGAGTCTTTACAATCAGCAAGGCTTAACTCTGGTACTTCAAAAATCAATAGGTTTTGCTCTGGGAAAGCTGGAGAACTGGAGGACAATAAGAAACTGAGTCTTCACCTTTAAGGAGCCAACAAAACAAATAATCCTGCTGAGACACAGCATAGAAGCAGCTGTTTGAAATTGCCTAGGGCAGTTAGGAAAATTTATTTACTAATCTCAGATTGTATGTTGGAGGGGCAATGATCTTAAGGAGATCATTATAGAACAAATGTGGTGATGGGTGCCATTTCTCTTCCTCCCTGCTTCCAATCAACCTTGCTGGCCAGACACTTGCAGGAAGCAGGATGAATGCTCTCCACCTATCTTGTTAACTAGTACCCTGCCCCTGCATTCCCCTGCAGAGATGCCCAATCCAACTGGCCATACTCCAAAGGCATCCCTCCAAAGTGACTCCTGCCCTGGAGAAAGAAGAAGACATCCACACATGCCAGTGTGCCCACAGTCCCAACAGCTGAACCTTATGGCTGGCAACACAGTGAGAGTGCCCTGCTGATCAGTGAGATGGCAGCCCCAGCAGACTGGGGGCAGGCATCTGATCTAAGTGCAAGCTCCACCAACCAACAAAGCCTCTCAGGGACAAAGAAAGGAGAATGCCCTATGGCTCTGTGCAACTACAGCCCCAGCAGATGGGCTGATGGAAGCTTCTGGTTTGAATGCTGACATCACCTAACTACAAGCCCTCAGCAGACTGTCCCTTTAACAGCACAGGGACCAAACACTGTCTGGTGCACATAACACAGGCAAAGGGGACCATTGCAATGGATCTAACTATAGGGAAACATGTTTCAGCCACAATAGTGGGGTTCACACAACCCAGAAAAGAGATGCCAATTGAAATGCTTGACTCTGATGAACAGGGAGCATTGCATAATTGGGTACTACCAGGCCTCCTCTTCAAAAGGCCACTACTTACTTTCAAGATCAAGATATGTAACTAACTTCTATAATACATAGGGGGGAAAAGCAGAGTTAGACAAAATGAGGAGACAGAGGAGTAAGTGCCAAAGGAAAAAACATGATAAAACCACGGCAAAAGAGCTACATGAAATAGAAATAAGCAATATGCTTGTTAGGCAACTCAAATTTATGGTCATAAGGATACTTACTGGACTTGAAAAATGAGTGGAAGATCTCAGTTAGACATTCCATAGAGAGATACAGAACATAAAACCGAGGCAGAGATGAACTCAACTGCAATGAAAAATACATTAGAGGAAATCCATAGCAGAGTAGAGGAGGCAGAAGAACAGATCAGTGATCTGGAAGACAGATGTAATGGAAAGCAACCAAGCTGAAAAGCAAAGAGAAAAAAATATAATAGAAAATGAGAATAGGGGGCGCCTGGGTGGCTCAGTGGTTTGGGCTGCTGCCTTCGGCTTGAGTCATGACCTCAGGGTCCTGGGATCGAGCCCCGCATCGGGCTCCCTGCTCCGCAGGAAGCCTGCTTCCCTCTCTCTCTCTCTCTCTCTCTCTGCCTGCCTCTCTGCCTACTTGTGTTCTCTTTCAAATAAATAAATAAAATCTTAAAAAAAAAAAAGAAAATGAGAATAGGTTAAGGGCACTCAGTGATGTCACCAAGTGTAGTAACATAAGCATTATAAGGATCTCAGAAGAGACAGAGGAGGCAGAAAATTTATTTGAAAAAATAATAGCTGAAAACTGTCCTAATTTGAGAAAAGAAAGAGACGTTCCGGCCCAGGAAGCAGAGAGAGCACCCAACAAAATTTATGCAAGGCAGTCCACACATAATAATTAAAATGACAAAGCGTAGTGATAATTTTAAAAACAACAAAAGAAAATAATATATACAAGGAAAACCCTATAAACCTATTAGCTGATTTTTCAGCAGAAACTTTATGGGCCAGAAGAAAGTGGCATAACATATTCAAAGTGCTGAAAGAAAAAAGAACCTACAACTGAGAATATTCTATTCAGCAAATCAGACTTAATAAGAAATGTTAATGGGCATCCTTTAAGTGGGGGAAAAAAAAACTGCCATAATCAGGAGTAAGAAAACTATAAAAGGAAAATAATTTCACACATAAATGCAAACATTTAGTAAAAGTAGATTAATCACTTATAAAACCAATATAGAGGTAAAGCACAAAAGGAATAAAATCAATTATATCTATAAAAATAAGCCAAAGGATACATTTTTTAAAAAATGTAAAGTATGACATAATATACATAAATGTGGGGGGTTGGTAAAAACTTAGTGCTTTTAGGGGTGTCTGGGTGGCTCTGTCAATTAAACATCTGACTCTTGATTTCAGAGCTCAGGTCATGATCTCAGGGCTGCAGGATCAAGCCCGAAGTTGGGCTCCATGTTGGACATGGAGTCTGCTTGAGATTCTCTCTCTCCCTCTTCTTCTGTCCCTGCACCTCCCTTAAAAAATAAAAATAGTGCTTGGAAAACTTCACATCTACATGCAAAAGAATGAAACTGGACAATTTTATTACCCTATACACAGAGATAAACTCAAAATGGGCTAAAGACCTAAATGTGAGACTGGAAACCATAAAATTCTTAGATGAAAACATAGGCAGTAATTTCTTTGATACCAGAAATAAAAACATTTTCCTAGATATGTTTCCTTAAACAAAGAGGAAAAAAGCAAGAATAAACTATTGGGACTACATCAAAATAAATAGTTTTGCACAGTGGTGGAAATCATTAACAAAACAAAAGGCAACCTACTGAATGGGAGAAGATATTTGCAAATGATATATTTGATAAGCGCTTAATATCAAAAATATATATGAAGAACTTATACAACTCAACACCAAAAGCCCAAACAATCCAGTTAAAAAATGCACAGAGGACATGAAAAGACATTTTTCCAAAGACGACATACAGATGGCCAACACACATATGAAAAAATCCTCAACATCACTAATAATCAGGGAATGCAAATCAAAACCACAATGAGAGATGGCAGAATAGGAGACTCCTAAGCACACTTTGTCCCACAGAAATACACAGAAATCACCCACATCAGGGCAAATAACCCAGTAAGCAATCTGAAAACTGGCAGAATGGACTCTCCACAGCTAACTGTTGAGAAGAGGCCACATTGAAAAGGATAGGAGGTGCAGAGACATGGCCAGGAGCCAAACTGATCCTTAGGAGAGAGAGACACCACAGGCACAGAGAGGGAAAAGAAAAGACCCCTCATCAGCCATCCCAGGCAAGGGGGAGCCGCACTGGGAAGATGAATCCCCACAACACTGGCTTTGAAAACCAGATGGGCCTAACTTTAAGTTCTTGCAGTTAAATGGGGCTCAACACCTGGAATAGTGGTTTCGACTTTGCAATGGATGGAGAGCAACAGAAAACGTAGTTCCCACCCTTAAAGATAAATCACAATGAAGAGCCCCACCAATATACAGTATGGAAGCAGCAGTTTGAAAAATGGCTGGTGTACACAGGAAGGAGGTTTTATTTACAATCTCAGAGCATGTACTGTAGGGGCAGGGATCTTTGGATGACTTCCAGGAGAAAATAGCTGGCAGGCACCATTTCTCTTCCCAGACCCCCAGACTAAATACATAGACACCTTCAGGAACCAGTGCAGCCTGGACACTCCTGCCTAGCTTACTAACAGCACACCCTGCCCTTACACTGTTCCTCAAACCTCCCCCCTCCATTCTGGTGAGGCATTTTTCTAAAGTGGCTCCAGCTCCCCTCCCACAGCAGAGCAGCCATGACCTTGCTGGCACCTCATGCCCCACCCCTGTATTCTTCCACAGACCTGCCCTTGGCAGTTCTCCAGGCCATAGGTCCCCTCTTGCAGCAGACCAGCACACAATTTTATAACAATGTTTACCCACCCACATTCTCTTGTAGACCCACCCTTAGCAGGAGTCCCTCCAACGCAGTGCCACTAGCCTCACACTGTGCAATCATCCCTGATCGAGGCCAGCACCATTCCAAAGTGACGCCTGTCCCAGGGAGAGGGGAAGATAACCATACACATTTGTCTGATTCAGACCCCTGCAGTGGGCTGGGGGCAGACATCTGGTCTGACTTCAGGCCCCACTCACCAATGAAAGCTTCTTAGAGGACAAACACAGTGAGAGCACCTTACAGTTCAGTGCTACCACAGCTCCGGCAAATGCCTAGCCTGACTCAGCTCAAGCCCAACATGACCCCAAACATAGCTAACAGCACAGGGATGAAGTCCTGAGATATTCAGAGAGAGCCACTGCAGACAGCTGGACTGAGGGCAAACATGGCTCTACCACAGAAATAGGGAGCACGCAATACACACACGAGATCCTCCCGAGGCACCAATTTCTGGTGCACAAGAGACACTGCACTGCAGAGCATTACAGGATCCCTTCTTCCTAAGTCCATTGCTTTCAAGAGCAGGAGACCCAACTGATATTCCTGCCACATGGGAACAGACACAGAGCTAGTCAAAATGAGGAGACAGAAGAATATGTCCCAAATGAAAGTACAGGACAAAATCACAGCAAGAGATCTAAATGAAATGGAAATAAGTAATAGGCTGGGCAATATTATTTATTTATTTATTAAAAAGATTTTTATTTATTTATTTGACAGACAGATCACAAGTAGGCAGAGAGGTAGGCAGAGAGAGAGGAGAAAGTAGGCTCCCCACTGAGCAGAGAGCCCGATGCAGGGCTTGATTCCAGGACCACGGGATCATGACCTGAGCGGAAGGCAGAGGCTTTAACCCACTGAGCCACTCAGGTGCCCCCAGTAATATAATTTAAAGTAATAATCATAAAGATACTCACTGGAGTTAAGAGTAGAGGACCTCAGTGAGACTCTCAACAAAGAGATAGAAACATAAAAGAGAATCAATCAGACATGAAGGAGTCAATAACTGAAATTAAAAATACACTAGAGGGAATAAATAGTAAACTGGAGGAAGCAGGAAAATGTATCAGTGACCCAGAGGATAAAGTAATAGAAAGCAATCAAGCTGAGTAGGAAAAATGACTAATAAAAATGAAAACAGATTAAGAGAACTCAATGATACCATCAAGTGTTATAACATTCACATTATAGGGATCCCAGGAGAAGGGAGAGATAAGGGGGAAGAAAATTTATTTGAAGATAAAATAGCTGAAAACATCCTTAATCTGGGGAAGCTGAAAACATCCCTAATCCAAGATGCACAGAGAACCCCCAACAAAACAACCCACAGAGATCCACACCAAGACATGTGGTAATTAAAATGGCAAAATGTAGCAAAAAAGAGAATGTTTAAAGCAGCAAGAGAAAAGAAATTTACATACTAGGAAAACCCCATTAGCCTATCAGCTGATTTTTTTTCAGCAGAAATATCACAGAGAGACAGGAGTGGCATGATATATTCAAAGTCTAAAAGGAAAATTCCTGCATCCAACAATACTTTACTCAGCAAGTCTACAATTCAGAATAGAAGGAGAAAAAGAGTTTCCCAGACAACCAAAAGTTAAAGGTATGACCATTCAGCCAGCCTTATAAGAGATGTTAATGGGGATTCTTTGAGTGGACAGGAAAGACCATAATCAGGACTAAGAAAGTAGGAAGCACAAAAGTATATCTATAAAAATCATTCAATGGGGGGCGCCTGGGTGGCTCAGTGGGTTAAGCTGCTGCCTTCGGCTCAGGTCATGATCCCAGGGTCCTGGGATCGAGCCCCGCATCGGGCTCTCTGCTCAGCAGGGAGCCTGCTTCCTTCTCCCTCTCTCTGCCTACCTCTCTGCTGACTTGTAATCTCTGTCAAATAATAAATAAAAATCTTTTAAAAAAATCATGCATGGGTTCACAAAATAAAAAGGTATGAAGTATGATATCACATACCTAAAATGTTGGGGGTGAGAGGAAGAATAAAATTTTAGTGCTTTTATCATAGGTTCAAACTTAAGTGACTATCAACCTAATATAATCTGCTGTGTATATAAGAAGTTAGGTAAATCTAATGGAAACTACAAATAAAAAAACATTAATAGATATGCAAAAAATAAAGAGAAACGAATCTGAGTATGTCACTAAAAATTCCAGCAAACTGTGAGAGAAGCAAGCAAGAGAAAAAAACAAAAAACAAAAAAAGAGAGAAGTACTACAAAAACAACCATAAAACAAGTTAAAAATGGCACGAAGTACATACACCTACTAATAATGGACTAAACACTCCAAACAAAAGACATGGTAATGGAATGGACAAGAAAACAAGACCCATCTTGCTACCTACAAGATACTCTTTTCAGTCGAAGGGATGGAAAAACATTTATCATGCAAAGGGAAGTGAAAAGAAAGGGTAGTATTATTTATATCAGACAAAATACACTTTAAAACAAACACTGTAAAAAAAGACATAGAATCATAAAGGGAATCATAATCATAACAATCCACCATGAAGATATGTGTAAGTATATATGCCCCCAACATGGAAGCACCCAAATACACAGCAAACAATGACAAAAACGAAAGTAAACAATAGTAATACAATAGTAGTAGGAGACTTTAACATGCCACTTACATCGATGGATAGATCATCCAAACATAAAATCAACAAGGAAACAGTGATTTTTGAAGGACACATTGGACCAACAGATTTAACAAATATATTCAGAATATTCCATCCTGAAACACTGGATACATATTCTTTTCAAGTGCACATGAACCTTCTCCAGAACATATCACATATTAGGCCACAAAACAAATTTCAGAAAATGCAAAATCCTGAAATTTTACCATGCATCCTTTCCAACCACAATGCTGTAAAACTAGAAATCAGCCACAAGGAAAATCTGGAAAGAGCACATTCATGGAACTTAAGTAATACACTACTAAACAATGAAGGGTCATATAAAAAAATCAAAGAGGAAATTAAAAAAATACACAGAGATAAATAAAAATGAAAACATAATAGTCTAAAATCTTTGGGGTACGGGACGCCTGGGTGGCTCAGTTGGTTGAGCAGCTGCCTTCAGCTCAGGTCATGATCCCAGCGTCCTGGGATCGAGTCCCGCATCGGGCTCCTTGCTCCGTGGGGAGCCTGCTTCTCCCTCTGACTCTGCCTTCCACTCTGTCTGCCTGTGCTCACTTTCGCTCGCTCTCTCTCTGACAAATAAAAAAATAAATAAAAATCTTTGGGGTACAACAAAAGCTGTTCTGAAAGGGAAGTTTATAACAATACAGGCCTACCCCAAGAAGATAGAAAAATCTCAAACAAACAACCTAACTTTCTACCTAAAGGAGATAGAAAAAGAAGAACAAAGCCCAAAGTCAGTAGAATGAAGGAAATAATAAAGATTAGAGCAAAAATAAATGAAATAGAAACTAAAAACAAACAAAAAAACAATAGAACAGATGGATGAAGTTGGGAACTGTTCTTTGAAAAGTTTAACAAAACTGATCAACTGTTAGCCAGACTCATCATAAAAGAGAGAGAACTGAAAATCAGAAATGAAAGAGTAGAAATCACACCCAACACCACAGAAATATAAAGGATAGAGAATATCATGAAAAATTATATGCCAACAAATTAGACAACATAGAAGAAATGGAAATATTCTTAGAAACATAGAAGCCCCCAAAACTATATCAAGAAATAGAAAATTTAAACAGACTGATTACCAGCAAAAACTATATCAAGAAATAGAAAATTTAAACAGACTGATTACCAGCAAAGAAATTGAATAAGCAACCAAAAAACTCCTAACAAACAAAAGTCCAGGTAAATTTACAGGTAAGTTCTACCAAACATTTAAAGAAGAGTTAATACCTATCCTTTTCAAACTATTCCAAAAAACGGAAGATGAAGGAAAGCTTCCCAATTCATTCTTTGAAGTCAGCATTACCCTGTAACCATGTAAAGACACTACAAAAAAAGGTAATTTAGGTCAATATCTCTGATGAACATAGATGCAAAAATTCTCACCAAAATATTAGCAATTCAACAATACATTAAAAAATTATTCACCAGGATTCAAGTGGAATTTATTCCTGGGATACAAGTGTGGTTAAATATTTGCAAATCAATCAGTCATGTCAACAAAAGAATAGAGACAAACCATATGATTATTTCAATAGATGCAGAAAAACCATTTGACAAAATATGACATCAAAAAAAAGCCCTCAACAAAGTAGTTTTAGAGGAAACATACTTCAACATAATGAAAATTCCACAGCAAACATCATACTCAGTGTTGAAATCTGATAGCTTTCTCCCTAAGATCAGAAAAAAGACAAGGATCTCCACTCTCACAAGTTTTTTTTTTTTTTCCAACATAGTACTGGAAGTTGGAGCCACTGCAATTAGACAAGCAAAAGAAATAAAAGGTATCCAAATTGGTAAGTCAAAATTTCACTGTTTGCAGATGACATGATACTCTATATAAAAAACCCTGGAGACTCTACCAGAAAACTACTAAAACTTATAAATGGAATCATTAGGTTAGCAGGAGACAAAATCAATATACAGAAACCTGTCACATATCTATACACCAATAATGAGGTAGCAGAAAGAGAAATTAAGGAAACAGTCCCATTTACAATTACACCAAAAATAATAAAATACCTAGGAATAAACTTAATCAAGGAGGTAAAAGACTTGTACTATGACTATAAAACACTGATTAAAGAAATAGAATATGACACAAACAAATGGAAAGATAGCCTATACTCATAGAATGGGAGAATAATTATTGTTAAAATATTTGTACTACCCAAAGTAATCTATAGATTTAATGTGATCCTTATCAAAATACCAACAGTATTTCTCATAGAACTAGAAAAAATAATACTAAAATTTGTATGGAACATCAAAAGACCCTGAATAGCCAAAGCAAGCTTAAAAGGAACAAAACTGGAGGTATTAAACCCCCAGATTTCAAGATGTTCTACAAAGCAGTAGTAATGAAAGCAGTATGGTACTGGCACAAAAATAGACATATAGACCAATGGAACAGAATAGAGAGCCTAGGAAAAAAACCCCACAAATATATGGTCAATTAATCTTCAACAAGGGAGGCAAGAATATGCAGTAAAGACAGTCTCTTCAACAGACAGTGGTGGGGAAACCAGACATCTACATGCAAAGAATGAAACTAAACCATCTTCTTACAACATACACAGAAATAAATTCAAAATGGACTCAAGACCTAAATGGAAGACCTGATACTATAAAAATTCTAGAAGAGATCACAGACAATAATTTCTCCAACATCAGCCACAGCAAACGTTTTCTAGATACATCTCCTGAGACAAGGGAAACAAAAGCAAAGTAAACCATTTGGACTATGTCAAAACAAAAACTTCTGCACAGCAAAGGAAACAATCAACAAAACTAAAAGACAACCATAGGTGTCTTTTGGTGGGTAGAAGATCAAAGAAGATGATGGGTAGAAGATGAGTAGATCTTGGGTAGATGATGGGGAGAAGATATTTGCAAATTACATATCTGACATACACATATTAGTATCCAAAAATACAAAAAACGTACACAACTCAACACTAAAAAACCAACTAATCCAATTTAAGGATGGGCAAAATACATGAACAGACATTTATCTAAAGAAGACATTCAGATAGATGGCCCATAGACACATGAAAATATGCTCAGCATCACCCATCAGCAGGAAAATGCAAAGCAAAATCACAATGAGATATCACATCACACTGCCAGAATGGCTAAAATGAAAAACTAAAAAAACAACAGAATGTGGAGAAAAAGGAACCCCCGGGCTCTTTTGGTGAGAATGCAAATTGGTATAGCCATTGCAGAAAACACTACAGAGCTTCCTCAAAAAATTAAAAATGGGAATATCCTACAATCCGGGAATCATACTACCTGGGTATTTACCCAAAGAATATGAAAAAGCTAATTTGAAAGGATATATCCTCCCTTTGGTTTATTGTAGCATTATTTACAATAGCCAAGATATGGAAGCAACCTAAGTGTCCATGGATAAATGAATAGAAAAAGCACATACGGTACATATATACAATGGAATATTCCTCTGCCATAAAAATAAAATGAGATTTTGCCATTTGGAATAACATGGGCGGACCTAGAATATATAATGCTGAGTAAAATAAGTCAGCCAAGGAAGGACAACAACCATACTGATTTCACTCTGACATGGCATTTAAGAAACAAAACAAACAGAAAAAAGGACACAAACAGACAAAAAGACTCTTAAATACAGAGAACAAAGTTGTGGTTGCCAGAGGATAGGTGGGTGCCAGGATGGGTAATGAAGAGAATTAAAATACACACTTATCGTGATGAGCACTGAGTAATGTATAGTACTTTTGAATGATTCAACACCTGAAACTAATATAACACTACATATTAATTATACAATTAATATATATTGAATAAACAATAAATAAAACTCCAAAGCTGATTTGTGGAAATTTTTCATAAACTTTGAGAAGCAAGTTAAAACAAGTTGATGAAACAACTTCATAAAAATATGAATATACTTTGATATATAAACAATTATATGACAAAAATAGGGGAGAAGAAAGTAGAATTTATTGAGGCTTTTGTAGTTTTTTTTTTTGTCAGAGAGAGAGCGAGCGAGAGGGAGCACAGGCAGACAGAGTGGAAGGCAGAGTCAGAGGGAGAAGCAGGCTCCCCACGGAGCAAGGAGCCCGATGCGGGACTCGATCCCAGGACGCTGGGATCATGACCTGAGCCGAAGGCAGCTGCTCAACCAACTGAGCCACCCAGGCGTCCCTATTGAGGCCTTTTAAGGGAGGATTTAATATTTCTTGAGAAAAGAATAATACTTTATGGATTTTTCAGAATTTTCTACTGAATTTTGTATTTGGTTCGTAGTCATTATACTGTTATAAATCACAGTCTTTAGTCATTGTATGATCACCACTTAGCAGAATTGTACTAAGAAAATACAATTGCTTATATAATATACTTACTATAGTACTCTTCCCTTTTATCTTTTTCTATACCCACGTGATAAAAGTTACTTTTGATATCAGTGCATCTCAAAAAATAGAATGTTTCTATTTTAAATTGGCCAACTCTATACACACATTTATCACTGACAACTGATTATACATTTTAAGAAGGTAGTAAATGTCTCTTCACCTGCTCTCATTTTATCCACTCCCTCCCACCTCTGCAACCTCTGTGCACTTATCCTAATCTTCACAGGACATTAATAGAATAATATATCTGAAAAGAACATTAGAACGCATCTTCCAATTTCTACTTTAAATAAGAAAACGGGGGCCGCCCAGTGAGTTTCCTGTGATTACATGTTAGTTGCATCAGAGTCTCTGTGTATACATATGTATACCCACACAAGTACAGTTTGTATATATCAGTATTCTAATAAAAGAAAGAATGAATGCATTGACTCTTTACCGTGTTGTTAAAATATCTTGAAAAATCTTTTGACATTTGAGAAATGTAATCATTTAGTAAATTCTGCTCCTGCTTTTGTGCTATAAGAGAAAAAATAAATACCCACATTTGGTTTTTAAAAACGAAAATAAGGCATGTGCTTAATTTTAAAAGTCATATACTATTATAAGGCTCATAACAAAAAACAAGTCAGTTCCTTTCCAACACAGTGCCCACCCTTATGTTTAACTCCACAGAATTAACTATTTTTAAACTCATTTAGACTTTCTATTTTCTTAATAAATGCTTCTATGGCTATTTCTTGATTTGCTATTTTAAGACATTTTCTACTTTCTTCCCAACATAGAAATGCTTACTCCCAACCCCATGTCTCCCCCCACACTTACAACCTCTTTGTTTCCCCCCTTCCAACATCGCCATAAAGCCATATATTTTTTTTAATTATTTGACAGAGAAAGATCACAAGTAGGCAGAGAGGCAGGCAGAGAGAGAGAGGAGGAAGCAGGCTTTCTGCAGAGCAGAGAGCCCGATGTGGGACTCAATCCCAGGACCCTGAGATCATGACCCGAGCTGAAGGCAGTGGCTTAACCCACTGAGCCACCCAGGTGCCCCTAAAGCCATATTTTTAAAATGAATTTTAATTCTTTAGATTATGACGACGTAAATACTATTCACAGAGGAGACACAGAGGAGTGTGGTAAAATTATACCTCCTCACCTGTATAATTTTTTGTTTTTCTAGGAGATAAAAATAGCCTCACTTTTTTTTACTTGCTTAGTTTTCCATGTATACATTAATTCATCAAAATCTAAAATAGAATTAAAATCTTCCAAATATTACTTCCCATCATGGTCAAACACCTTAGGTGATCTATCAGCTCCCTTCGTCTTCCCTCCCCCACTGCCTTCTGTTTCCGTTTTTCTTTAGGTCTCCTGGAGAGCTGAACACCTGGGACTTTTGCAGCCCCCTTGGGTTGGACTCCTGTTTCCTGCAGTTCACATCCTCCTCTTTTTCTTGATTTGTTCCTTCTTTGTTGAAGCAAGTTTCGTACTAACTTCCTGAGAGAGTAAGTGAGATATTTTGACATCTTTCATATCTGAATGAATCTCTATTTTATATTTGTAGTTGACTAATAGTTTCAACGGGCAGCTAATGTTGGAAACTATTTTCTCTTAGATTTTTGAAGGCAATGTCTTCTAACATTTAGTAGAATACTACAGTTAAGAAGTCTAAAACCATTCGGATTACTAATCTTTTGTGTAAGGTCTGCTTTTTCTCTCTAGAAGCCTTTGGGATATTTTTTTTCTCCTGCAATCCCAAAGTGATGTTACTTAGTATCTTTTCTTTCAGAAATTGCACTGGAGATTGATGGGCCTTTTCAAGTAGGAAACTCATATTCTCCAATTCTAAGAAATATTTTTGTATTATTTCTTGGATAACTTGATCTTTGCATTTTCCCCATTTTCTCTTCTCTGACCTTCTTGTTAATTAGATATCCAACCTCTCAGAATAGTCTTCTAATTTTCTTACTCAAATTTTATCCTGTTCCTCAGCTTTTTTTTTTTTTTCCTTCTTCTTCTGTTTTTGGAGAGATTTCCTCAACTTTTCATAGAATCCTCCTACTGAATTTTAAAATTTTGGTTGTTATTTTTTTCATTTCTAAGAGCTCTTTCTTGTTTTCTATTCTTTCTTTAAGCATCTTTTTTCATAAATGCAGTATTTTTTGTACAAACATAAGTTAAAGATATATCTTCTGTAATATATAGAATGTATATTTTCTATAATATGTAGAGACTATGAATACACATTATGTATAATACAGAGAGACTATATATTCTCCAAGAATCTATCTTTAAAAGTATTCTTACATTCTTTGGGTCATCTATGTTTCCATCAACTTCTGTTATTCTGTCTGCTTTAGTTTCTACATTTCATTTTGGAATTTTTCCTGAGGTGTCTGGTGATCTTTGATTGTCCACTCCTATTTAAGCATGAGGCACTAAAATTTCAGTTTCCTGGGTGGGCTTCATTGTACAGTGATAAGGAAGGGACCAGCCATTTTGTTGGGGGATCCTGAAATGCTAGAATATGTCGGGCTTTTCTCTGAGATGGTTTGGTTTCCTTCAAGAAGAATCCAACCACCTCCTTCTTCAGAGTGGGGTGGGGGAGGGATTAGAGAATAGTTACACACAGCTGGCAGCCTTCATCAAGCCGACCCATGGCAGGGGGGGGTCTCTCTACAGCATCTGTCTTCTACTCTCAGTCATATTTGATATCCTGCAGTTTAGAATCTGTTGGGGCAACAACTTCTCTGCTAGCATTCGGAGGAATATCACTCAGCTGCACAGAAGACAGCATCTGACCTGCCAGTCTCACTTTTATAAAGATATTCAACCAATCTTCAGCTCCATGACTCATCTCAGCTTCACGGTATCAGGGTCCTCCAATGCCCAAGACTTGCCGGGTCTTGTGGATAAAACGTCTTGCTTTCATGGTGTGCTTTTTTGCAGGCACTTGCTTTTCATATTCCCCTTCCTGTTAATACCTCTATCCAATCACACCTTCCAAAAATGTGTTGATGTTTATTACCTGTGGATATCTTCTCCGCCAGTCTCTATGAGTTTATAACATTTTTCCCTAAAAAAAAATCTTTTACACATATTTGTTATGAAGTTTCATTAGGGAGCAAAGATAGATGCATGTTTTACCCATCAGATTTAGCCAAAAGTCATTACATTGTTTTCTATATGTACTGAGCCTATTCTATCCTCTGTAAGTCTTACCACTTACAGGTAAAGCATATTTTTCTACTCTCTGGAACACATTGCTCTTATGTTCTCTTTTCTACCTGTCTCTTGACTTCCTATATTTCCTCTACTTTCTTTAGTAGTTCTCTCTTTTCTTTGCCTCAAGAGAATCAGAACTTGTATTACATGATAATACATTGCTTATTTTCATACTCATCTTGTTTCTTACATCCTCCATCTTAGCACAAGAAGGGATGGGAGGAAAGGTTGGGAGAACAGAAAATTGGGGATGGAGTAAATGTGTATCATGACTCTTGGTAGAAGTAGCAAAATCCCCCCAAAACCTACCTGAGTTAACTAAATGAAAATCTGGCAAGAAGTGGAAAATCACTGGAGGAATGGCAACCAGACCAATTATCCAAAGTACTTATTCTTATAATCTTACATTCTTTTTAATAAAATTTTATTTAAATTCAATTTAATTAACATATACCATATCATTCATTTCAGAGATAGAATTTAGTAATTCATCAGTTGCAGACCACAGCCAGTGCTCATTACTTCAAGTGCCCTCCTTAATGCCCATCACCCAGTTACCCCTTCCACCTCCTCTCCTGTAACTCTCAGTTTGTTTCCTATAATTAAGAATCTCTTACGGCTTCTCTCCCTCACTGCTTTGTCTTATTTTATTTTTCCTTCCCTTGTCCTATGTTCAACTGTTTTATTTCTTAAATTCCAAATATGAGTGAAAACATACGGTATATGTCTTTCTCTGACTTACTTTCACTTAGCACAATAGCCTCTAGTTCCATCCACATCACTGCAAATGGCAAGATTTCATCTCTTTTGATGACTGAATATTCCATTGTGTGTCTGACACACACACACACACATCACATCTTCTTTATTCATTCATCTGTTGATGGACATCTATGCTCTTTCCATAATTTGACTATTGTGAATATTGCTGCTATAAATATTGGGGTGCAGGTGCCCCTTCAGATCACTAAGTTTGTATTCTTTGGATAGATATCTAATAGCGCAATTGCTAGGTCATAGGGTAGTTCTATTTTTAACTTTTTGAGGAACCTCCATACTGTTTTCCATAGAGGCTTTCCCACCAACAGTGTAAGAGTTCCTCTTCTTCTGCATCCTCATCACCATCCATTGTTTCCTTAGTTGTTAATTTTAGCCATTCTGACTGGTGTGAGGTGGTCTCTCATTGTGGTTTTAATTCCCTGATGCTGAGTGATAGTGAACATTTTTTCATGAGTCTCTTGGCGATCTGTATGTCTTCTTTGGAGAAATGTCTGTTCATGTCTTCTGCCCATTTCCTGACTGGATTTTTTGTTTTTTTGGACTGCTGAGTTTGATACATTATAGATTTTGGATACTAGCCCTTTATCTGATAAAACATTCGCAAATATCTTGTCCCATTCCATAAGTTGCCTTTTAGTTTTTTTGACTGTTTCCTTTGCTGTGCAGAAGCTTTTTATCTTGATAAAGTCCCAATAGTTCATTTTTGCTTTTGCTTCTTGCCTTTGAAGACATGTCTAGCAAGAAGGTGCTGTGGCTGAGGTCACAGAGCTTGCCACCTGTGTTGTTCTCTAGGATTTTGAAGGATTCCTGTCTCACATTTAGGTCTTTAATGCATTCTGAGTCTGTTTTTTTATATGGTGTAAGAAAGTGGTCCACTTTTATTCTCCTGCTTGTGGCTGTCCACTTTTCCTAATACCATTTGTTGAAGAGACTGTCTTTTTCCATTGGATATTCTTTCCCTTTGACCCTAGTTAATTGACCCTAGAGTTGTGGGTACATTTCTGGGTTTTCTATTCTGTTCCATTGATCTATGTGTCTGTTTTTGTGCCAATACCATTATGTTGTGGTAATTATAGATTTGTAATACAGCTTGATGTCCAGAATTGTGATGCCTCCAACCTTGGTTTTCTTTTTCAACATTACTTTGGCGATTTGGGGCTTATCATTTTACATTCTTAAAATTCACTTTGCTTGGCAATTACCACTATTCACTTCAAAATATTTGTTTTACATTTCAACATACTGTGTTTCCATATGATTGTATCTTTTTGACATAGACTGTTTTGATTTCTATCTCCACATTCAGCGGGTAGTATATTTAAGATTCTCTCTCTCTCCCTATGCCCTTCTCCCTCCTTGTGTTCTTTCTAAAATAAATAAATCTTAAAAAAAAAAAACCCACTCCATATGGTAAAGGTTAAAGGAGTTCTTTCTACCTTTACAAAGTACAGAGAGAAACCACATAATACAGTTGCTACTAATTCTTAATTTTAAAGTCTTTAAAAGAGAAAAGGAAAATTTTAACAAGAGCAACAATAAGACTGTGATGTAAAGGAGAAGAAATTAGTAGATGAGGCAAAAATTAGAGAAGAGGGAATTAAAGGTGATAGCAAAAGTTTAGACAATTTCACCACTGGCTTGTGACTGATGACCCTCCCTTGTGTTAGAAGAGAACAGTGAAATCCTTACCTGGGCTTAAGGTCAATTACTAAGAGCTTCATATCTACCTGTAATAATATTACTGAGCTCTTCAAATTTTCCACTTTTGCTTTTGTACTCTTCTTCTGCCACTTGAAGTTGTGGAAGACACTCGACTAGTTCCTCTGCCTTTTCTTTATTACTTTGTGTTGCCTTAACATATTTTTTCTTTAAAGAAAATAAAGCTAATTGTGAGCAGAATTTACACAATTTACACTCCAAAGCAGAATGTAAGTTCTTCCAGAGGGAGAGTTTTCTCTTAGTGTCCTCTTATCCTGAGATACACAGAAAGGCATTTGGCACATACTAGGTATTTAAACAATATATTTTGGCTGATTGACTCACTCTCTGACAATCTACAAAGTAAGGAGATTAGGTTCAATGGGCTTTCTAAAGATCCATTGGTTTCTCTGGCTCTACTGCTAAGATCCTATTAATGTTACCCTAAACATCTATTTAAGAAAATCTCCCTTAGTTGATCATATTTTGTGTGTGTGGGAGAATAGGGAATAAAACAGAATACACAAAAGTCCTAAGAAGTGTGGGTATAAGTAAGAAATGGGGAAAAGGCAGAAATAATTATATATATTTCTACACTACATGGGCAAAAAGTGTCCCAAACAAAATATGAAAATGCCTGCTTAATTATTCAGGTCTTATTTAGTTTCAAAGGAAATAATAGTTGGACCTTAGAAGGATCCAGATGGGACCTTGGAAAGTCAGAGTGGGTTTGTCATGGGGACTAGAGTGGAGACAGCCAGCTGACATTTACTAACCAATCTGTCCTTCAATATCAGGACTTCTGCGTTCTAACTCAGTGCACGGCTGCCAACTACAATGATTTCTCAGCTTTCCTTGCAAGTAGGTGTGATTAATGAGTCTGTGAGCAGAAGTGATATGTGCCACTTCGGGTCCCCACACCCCCCTCCACAGAGAGCAGCATATACCCCCTTGGTCCTTCCCCCCTTTGCCTGGCTGGAAAAGAATGAGAAGGGAAGCTGCCACTTGGATCTGCCTATGTCAGCCTCATGCTGAGGGTGGCAGAGCTTCCCTACCAAGCTTGGACCCCTTCCCTTTGGCCTGTTATGGGAAAGACATAAACATTCCTCTTCTGGAATGATCACATCAGGGGATCTTCTCAACTAGATACTCAGATTCTTAAGATTTGAATAGGCCATACTTGACCCAGTTTATTAAAAAAATTTTTTTTTCTTTTACTTTTTATTTTTATCCAAGTTGCACACACACATAATCCAAGGGAACCCCTGGGTGCCACAGGGCAATGCTTGGCATGCTTCCCCAAGGAGGTACCCTCACAACACAGCTGACCAGAGGCTAGTAGTGTCCTTTGACCCCACCAAAGTGATAACTCAGATGGAAGAGGAAGACACCACATGAGCGGATGTGATAGCCCCTCTGGTTTTGAAGTCTCATGCTCCAGTAGGAGTCAGCATAGTTTGGGTATAACTTCTAGGTCCTAGAAAGGGACACATCCACTCAGAAGAGGCACCAAAAGCCCAAGGAAATCCAATGTTCTAGTTTCTCACCAGTTACTCTTCCCATCTAGATGCAGCATACCAATCACGGGTCATTCCATACAAGCAATGTTGCCTGATAATACAACTTCGGTTGTCTAACTTTACCAGGCTCTACAGGAATGACCCAGAAAGTTAAGCCAAGATCAATTTCCCAATAAAGGAGAGAGGGTTGCTAACACTTAACTACACATGTCTTGTTTATGTTCACTGTATTTGGCAACTCTTTGATAAAGCAGCTTATCTGTGCCCTAATTAATACAGTGACATGCCAGCCTTACGTCCCCTCCTGAACTGCCATTAGATCCTTAGGAATAAGTATAGAAAGACAAAAACATAGATAAAAACACTGTAATTTGGGCGCCTGGTGGCTCAGTGGGTTAAGGCCTCTGCTTTTGGCTCAGGTCATGGTCCCAGGGTCCTGGGATCAAGCCCTGCGTCGGGCTCTCTGCTCAGCAGGGATCCTGCTTCCTCCTCTCTCTCTGCCTACCCCTCTGCCTACTTACGATTTCTGTCAAATAAATTAAAAAAAAAAAAAGCACTGTAATTTAATGGGCTCCCTGGGTGGCTCAATCAGTTAGGGGGCTGACTTGGTTTCGGCTTAGGTCATGATCTCAGGGTTGTGGGACTGAGCCCCTTGCCAGGCTCCACACAGTGTGGTGTCTGCTTGTCCCTCTCTTTCTCCCTTCTGTCCTTCTTCCTGCTTGCATGCTCTCTCTCTCTCTAAAATAAATGAGTAAGATCTTTAAACAAAACACCACCTTAGGGGCACCTGGGTGGTTCAGTTGGTTAAGTATCTGCCTTCAGCTCAGGTCATGATCCCAGGCTTCTGGGTTCGAGCCCTGCATCAGGCTCTCTGCTCGGCAGGAAGCCTGTTTCTCCCTCACTCTTTGCCTGCCTCTCTGCCTATGTGAGATTTCTCTGTGTCAAATAAATAAAATCTTTACAAAAAAGCACACCACCACAATGTAAATCTATTACAATGAAGAATCAGGAGTGCATTTTTCCCCACTGCAATGTTATGAAACTCGATTGTATCTTATCTAGACTATGTTCTCTAAGGAGAGCTTGGGGGTCTCAGGAGGTATGTGAATGCATGACTTCATCCCCATTATCTATACCGACTAAGCTGCCAGCACTTCCCTGACAAGAAACCACATTCTTGTTTCATGCTCTCGGGGAGGGTTTTGGTACCACATGCTGCTGCCTCTCAGGCAAGCTAGCATTTGTCTCCTGACTCAGTCAGACCTGCAGCTTCTTCAGTTCCTTCAAGGTTCCCTGATTCCTGAGCCACGTGCACGGTTACTTCAGTGATGGTGGGCTCTGGACTTTGTGGCAACCCCTTGGAATTGGAGCCTTGGAAAGAGAAAGACTGATGCGGGTCCCAGTCCCTGCTCATCGGGATGCGTTCCAGCTTGTCCTGTGACTTCCTGTCCACCTTCCCTTGCCACCTGCCTGCCCTGCAGCCTTCAGGCCCCCGCTCCAGACGGGACGCTGACAGCCTCACTGGACTGTGTAAGCAGCTCCCACCACCACAGAAGGACACATCCTCTAACAGACCCTTGTCCTGGGGACTCTGCTTTTCTGACCGAACCTTGCCAGACACAAGGCTGTAGGATCCAGCGATCCCACTCATGATCAATGTGTCAGCACTAGATCAGAATAGTGTAGAAACCTGTCGCTCCTCACGTCCCGAACCAAAGGCAGAAATAAGACTCCAATTTCCAGTTACTGGGTTACTAACGAGGATTATCTATCAAGGTTGTTGCTTTTTTTTTTTTTAAGATTTTATTTATTTATTTGACAGAGAGAGATCACAAGTAGGCAGAGAGGCAGGCAGAAAGAGAGGGGAGGAAGCAGGCTCCCAGCTGAGCAGAGAGCCCGATGCCAGGACTCGATCCCAGGACCCCGAGATCATGACCTGAGCCGAAGGCAGCGGCCCAACCCCCTGAGCCACCCAGGCGCCCCAAGGTTGTTGCTTTTTAATAGTGGCATGTGAGCTGCCTTTGTGTGAATTAGACACAGGTGGACACAGCCCGGCAAGTGAGATGGACGCTGGAAGACGGCCTACTGACCTCATCTAATCGCACTGTTTAAGCCTCAATGCCATGTTACCTAGTGTCCTTACCTCACTGCTGGCTTGATGGGGACTGCCTCCACTGGTTCACCATTAAGCATAATGGTAAACTCTGCCAGCTCTGTCTCAGGAAATACCCGACATGCTAACTGCCTGCTTTTAATCACTTCCTTAGTCACCATTCTGGTTCGAGCTACTTGAACCACTTGGAATATTGTTCTGGCTTCCTCACTGGTCTTCCTGCCTCCACCACTACCTTCCTAAATTTTACCCAACATAGCAGCTAGAGAGCTCCTATTTAAATGAAAATCAGATTGTTTCAGCCCTTCCCTTGGAACCCTCTACTGGCTTTCCAGCCCACGCAGAGAAAAGACAAAGTCCTCACAATGGCCTATAAAGTGGCAGACCTGGGAATGACCCTCCCTCTTGGATTGCCCCTCAAGGAAGGACTCACTGCCTTGTGGCAAGGAGTGTGGTCAACTGCCAGCCTCCAGTGGTCGGCTCCTTCAGAGTCTCTGTGGTCATCTAGTGAAGATCATGCTCTTTGAGGGGTGGCCCCCAATCGACCAACTGAGCAAGGAGGTGGTGCATGGGTGGGGTCATTCCTGCCCCAGGCAGGGCTCTGCTAACGGACAAGGTGCTCCTTGCTCAGGAGCACCCCACAGAGAGTTTGCGGTTTCCATAATGTCCAATGGCTTCCCCTGCCCAGTCCTTTCACAGGTGTTCCTCCCTAATAAACCTCTGCACTGCTCGTTCCAGCTCAACATCTCCTTCTGGAAGATGGCTCCCTCTCTCCTTCCTATCTGCTCCAGCCACACCACCTCCATGCTATTCCCCAGAGCGGACAGTCCTGCCTCAATCTTTTGTGTTGGGCATGCCCTCTGCCTGGAGCCCGCTTCTGCACGTAGCTACACAGCCCACATCCTCATGGCCTCCAGTACTTCCCCTTCCTTCTCTGATGGTCCTTCTTCCCTCCGCACATGGGCTGCATCACACACTCACCCTACCCCCGCTCCCTGCTTTATTTTCCTCTATAGCATTTCTCACCACTGAATATACTAAATGTTCCACTTGTTTATCTTGTTTATTTTCAATCTCCCTCCACTGGGATGTGAGCACCATAAGTGTAGAGTTTTGTGCATCGAGAATACTAGGCACCCAGACAGATGGCAACTGATGGAGAAATACTTCCCACCCTGATTCCCTTCCATTTTTTCTAATTTATCTGAATGCATGCGATGCTTTCTCTCCTTTCTTTGTTCCCTAAGTTGTGCCAGTTTCCATCTCACTCGTCTTATTTCCAACCATCCCCTTCAGATCCCTCTTCCCTGAGTTCCTAGGTTTCTACGTTGCTGACTTTCCTTGGCACTTCTATGAAATTACAGTGTTGTTGTTTTTTTTTTTTAAATTTATGTAGGAGCATTTGATCACAGATGTTATGCATTCCAACCCCATCTTTCTGAGTGTTCTTCTCCTGTTGGAAACTATTGTTCCCTCTTTCACTTGTTTTTCTCCTATTTTTGTGTGGAGGACATAGCTGCTCCTTCTCTGTCATTCCTGTTAGAAGGAGCTGGCTTTTCTTGCGCCGGTTATCTGCAGACAATTTCTGCAGGATTTGGTGGGGGTTGTGCAGGGAGGTGTAGGCTTGGCAAGAACTATACTTTGAAATGTCAGGACCCCCTGCTCCCCCGCTCTGGCAAGGGACAGTGGTCTTCAAAGAAAGCCCTTCTTTCATGCAGCCAGACCTCTGTTCCTCTTCAAAACGAATCAAGTTCAGAAGGGTTTCTCCCACCATCTCTTTTCTCCTCCTTCCAGTGTACCAAGGTAGGTCTCTCAGAAACACCTCCTCACTTTTCAAGGTAACCCTATCACCTTGAAAAGCTGTGTCTTCCATGGTCTTTCCAGAGATCTGCCATCTCTGGGCCCCCTGGGTACACTCCGTGCCTTTGTTCTCTACCTTGCTCAGCATCCATGCTCACCCCAGACTGGCTCCTCGCAGCCCCAACTCAGTGGGATGCCCTCTCTTTAATGAGGATTTCTGCCTTTGGCCTGACTGGCCTCCCCAGCCCTTTGCTGCTTTCCCTAGCCAACCCCGGGCCGGATCACCGTGGCTCCTTGGTGTCCTCCACCTGTCCCCATGGACTTTGCCAGCACTTCTACCCAACCTGAAGTGTCTAATTTTCTGTTCTAACTGAAAAAAAAAGAAAAAAAATGCTTTTTTGCTCTTTTTTTCTGGAAAAAAAAAAAAAAGGATCATACTGAAATTGTAGCCTTGCTCACACTGGAAGATTTTATGTCGACCTCATTAGAATAGCATGAAATATACACCTCCCCCCAGAGCCATCTAAAATCATTCTTAGATGTAAAACAAAACTTACCTCATACTTGCTCAACTCTTGAATTAACTTTTTTTCTTTGACAATAAATTTCTTCTCTGCTTGTTTTAATTCTAATGTAACTTTTTCGATCTCTGCCAAAAATTCAGTGATCTCTTTTTCGCGTACAGTGGTCTAACAAGGGGGAAAAAAAATAACCTAAACCTTAAGATTTGCCATTTGCCTGTGTAGCCCTCAGCCTCACATTTTCAAACAGCCAAGAGTGAATATCTCTTTGCATGAGACGTGGCTCCAGTGTTAGCTTATATTATTTCACAGTTACCACTGAGAGGAACACTTCATTTTCCCTACAGAGGTTAATTTATTCACCAGACAATATCTATAAGCTACAGGAGGAAATACGGAGTGGGGACGGCGGTCAGAGGGCCAATACTAGAGCTAAAGTTATGTTTAGTATCTTTTTTTTTTTTTTTTAGAGAGAGCTTCCTTAAAAGTTAACATCAAATAAGTTTCTGGTGGCCTGTTTCAAAAGCATCTTCTAGAGAGAAGTGCTGCTTTGTTTGCTAAATTTCTACACTTAATACACCACAAATAGATGCACTCCTTAAGAAAGTTAAACAATGCACTCTAAACATTGCCAGAAAGGAAAACATCTTTTAACAAGTTAAGGTTGAATCAGGTGTTGAAGGAGAATCACTGATAACGAGGTAGTAATTCTAAGGCTGTACTAACTTGGAGTAATCCTATTAAGTTCTTAGACTTCCTTTACCTCTTGCAATAATTCAGCGCGTCTGAGCTCCAAACTCTGAGTTTTATCTAAAATTTCTCCTATTTCAATTTTTATCTGCTTTCTCCAACGGGCGTGTTTTTTCCTCAAACAAGCTACTCTCCACTGAGTTATAACACTAGAAATTCGAACACAAAGAATCAATGTTAAATTGACATAATGGTGTACTGAAAAGATGAAAGAATTCAATGCTTAGAATGAAAGAATTGGATAAAAGAATTCAATCTTAATATGATTATACATCCAATAGGACAGTGGACAGACCACATGTGGCAGCTCCCTTCCTTTAGGTAAAGGATAGAAATGGGAAAGGTTCAGGAGCAGATGGCTAAGAGAAGAGAACCAGGCAGGAATAGTAGTGAAATTCCCTAAATTACCCAGAGTGCTAATAAGGGATTTCATCTTCTGGGTTCTCCAAACTTTTCCCTCCATGGCCTCATAAAAAAGCTACACTGGAGGAGCGTAAAACTCTGCAATTGAAGTCTTGTACATGATATGAATAGCAATGACAACAACAATAAAATACAGTTAATTTTTTGCAAATACTTCCTAGGTGCCAGGGAGTCATCTCAATATTTGATACAGATCATCTACCATTCATGGTGACCTCACAGGGTGAGTGCTACCATCATTGGCCACTTTGTAGGAACGGGAGACGAGAGATTGCTAAATAATGTGGCCTTGGGCACAGAGCTGGTAGGAGACAGAGCAGCAAAGCAGCCCATCTTCAGAGCCCGTACATTTATCAGCGGTTCTCTACTGGTCCACACCAAAGCCTGGTAAGCAAGAGGTACTGCACCAGTGTCGGCAATTTCACTCTTTGGTGAGTTCACTTGATTGAAATGGGAAACTCTGGTTCTGTTCAATGTCCCAACATCAAAATAACAAAAACATCTAGACCTGAGAGAACCCAAAATTTAATTTAGGAAACTAATTTCCTTGGACTCCAGGCAGCAACAAGTACTCTGACTTCCTCCCTAAGCTGGGGCACTATTCATTAAGATAAACATATACTACTCATAACACAAATGAATTTTTTTTTTTTTTACCATCTCTGACTTTCTCTTTCCAGGTTATCACTCAGGATTTCTATTTGTTTCCGATAAACTGACTTTGTTGCTCTAAAAACAAGAAAACATACGTTGGGTTTTGCATTTGTGGAAGCCAGCAGAATTTATAAAAGACTCGACATATCATTCTTGTGCACAAGAAGATTACCATCTAATTGGGAGACAAACCAAACATAGTGAAACAACTAAAGGTAGTGGTAGACTCAGAGAAAATTATGATTTCATACAAGTGCAAGTATTGTGGTGGACACCCAAGGGAGGGAAGAAAGAGTCTAGGGAGACAATCGAGGAAAGCTTATTGGAGTTTAATATTTAACAGAGGGAGGAAGACAGATTCGCAGAATGGAGGTGAAATCTCATGATGGAAAGGACATCATCTTTTGCAAAGACACGGAAAAGGAGAAGCAAGTCAGGACTCTTCTGACCAACATGGACTTGCTGCAGACAGAGGACATTGAGGGAAGTAATAATGGTGACATGGGACAGGTGAAGGTCAACAAACTGGTGAGGAACTTTGGATTCTAGACTGAGTCCTAATTTGATGCAACATATAATTGAGAAAGCCTATATTGATTTTTGTACTAGGGGTAAGTAACAATTGAGGATGGAAGATTTTCTTGTGAATCTGAGATGATAGAAGATGAATGAAGAGTCTAACACAAGTTTTAGAAGACTCGATTATTTTTATTCCCTTTTTCCCAATTGAGTGCTTCAGACATAGAAAAATAAAATATGACTTTGTCTTTTGAAAAATAGAAATATTCATAACTGAAACAGAATAGGTAATGCTGTGAAACTAGAAACAACTGTGTTCCGTCCTTTTTCTCCATTTGAATCATAGTCTGGGCTCTTGATTTCCTACCTCAATAAATTTATTATCCTCCCTGGAACTGCAAGTTTCTTCACAATGTGCCCCAACCTCAGTGATTTTATTTACTTATATATTTGGTTTAATTCACTGAGAAGTTGAACTAGTTTAAAATAACACAATAGTAATACACAAAGTCCTAAGTGGAAGAAGTTATTGGGTAACAAATTTGGCTCTGAGCTTCCTGGTGCCCAGAGCAATGATGGCACAACAACCAGTTATGGAATCTCTATTAATCATGTGGAAAATAGGAGCCCTACTCTATCTAATTCTGTTTTCCTGCTCTTTCACAGTGAAGAGTTCATAGTTTCCCATCTGAAACCAACACATGAAACAGATGTTTAAGTATGTTGTTTAACAGCATAAGGACAAGCAATACACACATCCTGCATGTTCTAGATTTCTGTTGGTACAGGTCAAATTCAATCACCGCTATCTTAGTACTATAAGCTAGTTGCTCCACTGCCCTGTATTCAAATAACAAAATGTATTCAAATTATAAAAATGAAAAAATATATAACCCCTTTGATCCAGTAATTCAACTTTAAAGGACTTTATTATAAAGAAATAGTTGTACAGGTGGGAAGAGATATACATGTTAAAGTATATCTTTATGTGATATGAACTTTGAATAGTGCTTGTAATATAGAAAACACACACACACACATATACACAAAGAAAACACAAAAACAAGGTCCATCAGGAAGGGACTGGTTAAATAACACAACATAATCTGTAAAAGAATGATTATATAGTTGAAGAAAGAATGAGGAATGAGGTCACACATAGAGAATTTTGTATTCTTCTGAAATAGTTTTAAAATCAGAAAAGTGTAAAAACTAATACAAACATTCCCCTATACCCTTTACCAAGTTCTCCAAATGTTATCATTTACCATATTTATCGTTTCTCCCAGATAAATTTTTTCCAGATTTTTATTGGGCTACAACTGAAGCATAACATTGTGTAAATTACCCAAATGTAAGTGGAAAAATTCTAGTTTCAGAAAAGGACAATCCCATTTCTAGATGTACAAACATAGTCCTATATGGAAAGCATATATAGCAAACTGTTAACAGTGAGATCTTGGGGGAAGGGTAGGGAGATTAGGGTAACTTTTACTCCTCTAAGCTAAACATTTCTATATATGAATTTTAAAATCAGGTGCAAGCATTATTTTTTCAACCAGAAAAATTAAAGGGATTTAGAGTGGCAGAAATGAATACCATAGGGGGGCCAGTGTTGTGACAATGTTCAGGCACATTCTTGTTACTGGAGTGTTAATGGGTCCATTTCTCATGTCCTTGTATGGACATGTGGCTTTTATGGAACTTAGGACCTGCCTAACCTTTCAATGATAGGTTCGATGATAATGACACTTCTAGAGTGTAAAACAGAGACAGTGAATTATAAGTCTCCTTTTCTATAAGATATCAGAGGTTGTCAGCTCTGTTGTTATCGTATGTTAAAAAGTAAATGCAGAGAAGACGAAGACGAAAAGTTTCAAAGGCCTACCGATGAAGATCATGGAGCGTGACAAGTCCTTCTTCCATATTTTTGATGTCTACTTTTCTTTGTGATAGGAAGTTTTCTTTCTGAGAAATGAATACCAGTTGTTTCTGATTCCTACCATGAAAAAAAAACCCAGAGTTATGCTATGTGGAAGGGTGAAATCATCATCTTCACTCCTCAGCAAGGGAGGATACAGAGTCACAAATAAGAATGTAAGAAAGTAAGCTGGGAAGTTCAGCTCATAAACTATTAACTGAACAAATGAGTAAAAATAGAAACAGAATCTTTTTGCTAGTCGTGGCTAAATCTAAACTTCTAAAAATCCCCAAGCCATGGGAAGAGCATTAATTAATTATTAATTAATAAACCACAAGAAGGATACTATAGACTCCATCCCTCTGAGTGGGGATGTCCCTTGTAATGCATTTATCAATTCTACCATGTTCTTTTGTGAAGAGTGAAGGAACCAGTCATAACAACTTTAAATTTTGGGTTTACCTTTTTCTAGCAGTGTGACCTCAGGAAGAAACTCTGCCTGTGGATGAGCCTCAGTTTCCCCCTTCATAAAATAGGGCCTACAAATGCTCACCATGTGTCAGGATTAAATGCGATGAAAAGGGTGCAAGCCAGTGTGTAGCATGGCACCCATGAGGCATTCTATACAGAGTGGTTATATTTTGTCTCCCATTTGCAAAGAGAATAATGGGAAGCATACAGTTTTGTTCAATGTCAGTTTTTTCCAAACATTGATAGGGGCATTCCTGTAACAGAAATTGTTCTGTTTCTGTGTCTCATCTTCAAAACTGCTATGGATGCAACTATGTCCCCCACAGATTCATATGGTGAAGCCCTAACACCCAGGGTGATGGTATTTGAAGATGGGGCTTTTGCGAAGAGATCAAGTCACCTGATTAGATGAGGTCATGATGGGGTGGAGGCCCTCATAGGAAGAGACGCCAGAGAGCTTGTCCTCATCCTCTCTCTACTGTGTAAAAACGCAGTGAGAAGGCAGCCATGTGCAAGCCAGGAAAAAGGGCTCTTATCAGAACCTGACCATGCAGGCACCCTGATCTTGGACACCAAGCCTCTGGAATGGAGAAATCAATTTCTGTTGTTGAAACCACCCAGAGTGTGGGGTTCAGTTAGGGCAGCCCCAGTTGAAGACAAAAACCAGTAATGACAGTAAATGTTTAAGTGTTACAATTGTTTCTCACCAGCACAATTTATGAATAAAACTGATAACAGTATTGCTCTGGGGGAAATTTTTGCCTAAAGAACTCCTAACAACAGATTCTCAGTACCAGTTCAAATTGGATGAGATATAATGATCGCAAAACTGCCTGCAGCTCCAATACCCCACGGTTTTCACGTCAGTGCTCCCGGACACTGTAATTATGCTCCCCAGTAATCTCACGTCACCTGTGGTGATGGATTATTGCTTAAAGAATTCATGCTTGCAAGATGTTGTTCTGTATTCATTAAGAAACTATTGGTGAATGCCCACCATATATCTACTGAGCCATGTTTAAGGGGATATAGGTTTCAGAAGGATCATTCTGGTGGAAGAGAGGACAACGAGAGAAGGGGGAAAAGCTGCAAGTGGGGAGAGCTTTGGAGGGACAAACTAGAGAATGGACTTGGAGAAGAAAATGGGGTATATCTGAGACACTTCGGGGACGTGGCATTGACTAACCTTGGTGCTTGAATGGAGTCCAACAGGTAGTAAAAGATAGGAATTTCCTTGAATAATTTCCCAGTCTCAGTGACCAAAGCTTTCTCTGAGATAGGGAATAGAGGTACAGAGCCAGTTTCTGATGAAGGTGGATCTCACAGTTTCTCTAGACAGTCTCATAGGATCAGCAGGATTTTTTTTGGGGGGGCGGGGGGAGCTGATTTAGAAGTAAATATAATGCACACGGTACTTATGGATCTGATCTGACCCAAAGGAGGAAAGCATTACACAGTGCATAGAGAGGCAGATTAGGAGTGTGCTTATGTGTTTGGGGTAAATAATATTTCACGGTTGTCAACAGATTTGAAAACTAGGAGAAGCTGAAGTGGAGAGTCACCATTCTGTGGCCAGGGAGGGCACCCCATAACTATGGCATGCTGATTCATTTACGGATCATGGATAGAAACATACTCTTCGTAAATTTTCTGTTTCTGCATATAAAGTTTATCCTCCTCACTTAAGACAATCTTATATTGTCTGATAAGAGTCTGAAATTTCTCCCGTAGATCCTTGTTCTGTAAACGATTTTTGTGTAGTTGCTCAGCGATCTAGGAAAAAAAAAAAAAAAAAACAAAGCAATTGAAGTAGAGGACGTGCTTCACATTTCCTTGGAGGGGCATCAGTCATGCGGGCAACTCCACAGCACTAGGCTAATTACCTTGCACACAGTAAGTATGCCATAAATTTACTGAGTGATGTAATTCTATAACCAATATGCAATTACACACCTTGGGGCCTCTCCTATAAATTATGACAAAAATGTAGAAAGGTAGTAAACACGATGGAAAAACCATGGAATAATAATTCATATTGAAATAAGAACCAGGATTAATAAACTGAGATCATCTGGCAGGATCTGTACATCCTACACTTGGGAAAAGAAAATATAACATCAACACTAGCTCTGCCTCAAAACCTCTTGGATGAGAAACTATGGCTGCCTCTTGCTAAATACTTCTATTCAAGGACAAAAATAGTGCTCATTAGTGAACTTTGTACTTAACTTTGTACTTAAGATGTTTCTATTGAATTACTTCAAATGAGGTAAGAAAGTCAGGTTTAGTAAGAGTCCTGGGCTGAGTAGTTCAAAATAACCTTCTGGCTGAGGACTACTAAAATAGCTGCATGAAAAAGAATATATATTAGAAGTGCTGGAGAACAAACAAGATAATGAGGAATTCTACAAGAAACTGAGAATCCAGAGTAGTCAATCTAGCACTGAAAACTCCTTTCACTCTGAGGACATTTACTGACATGGAAGAAGACACTTGGGGGAATTTCACTTTCTTACTTGACAAGAGGGGCAAAAATCAACACGTACAGCTCCCCCAGGTGTTGAGTCTGAGAACCCTTCCACCACTTCAGTCTGGGATCCCAAAAAGCTTCACATCCTGAAGAAGGGGAAGTTGGAAGCTAGTAAGACATGGTCCAGCCTGATTTTGTTCACCAGGACATGTCAAGTTGCATTAAAGTGGCTGGAGATGAGTCATGCCCCAGCCATCTGATGGGAATAAATGGAAGTCTGTTTCTGAGGAAGATACGATCATCTTAAACTTCAGATTGTTTCTACATTTCTTTTATTTGAATACAATGTCTGGTGTACAGTTTTCCACCAGGAACAGAAGGAAGTAAGACGGCATGAACAAAGATTGGCAGAAACAACAGACTGCAGAAAACAAATCTACAAAAACATCCGCTACTGAATGGAATTAGACACTGAACTATATAAGTACTGTGCTTACTATAATCAAAGAAATATTAGAAATACTTGAAAGTTACAGCAAGGAATTAGACATGGTGAAGAATGACAAAGCAGATTTGAAAATTACCAATGAAAAAATGCAATAGCCAAAAATAAGAGCCAAAATAAGGCCATTCTGCCCAGAATACAGCAGGGGGAGACAAAAGGCAGAAAATACAGGAAAGGGTAAAATACAGAGAGAAAAACGTATATTAGTACAAATAACTGTACACACACAATGTACATACCTACATATGATCAGAGTCTCAGAAGAAGTGGAAAAAGAATGAAATATGTGAGCAGATAATGACTAAGAATTTTGCAGAACTTATAAAATACAGTAATTCATGACTTTAAGAAGCCCAATGAATCCCACACAGGAGAAATAAAAAAAGAATACGTGGACATCTCATAGTGAAACCAAACTATGTCAAAGGAAACAAAGAAGACCTCAGGTAAATGAGGCACACCAAGTTCATGGGTCAGAAGACTCGATATTGTAAAAATGTAACGTTATGTCACATTACATTAATATTGGTTTAAAATATTAACAAACATGGGATGCTTGGGTGGCTCAGTTGGTTAAATGGCTGCCTTCAGCTCGGGTCATGATCCCAGCATCCTGGGATCGAGTCCCACATCGGGATCCTTGCTTGGCCGGGAGCCTGCTTCTCCCTCTGCCTCTGCCTGCCACTCTGTCTGCCTGTGCTCGCTCTCGCTTCTCTCTCTATGACAAATAAATAAAATCTTAAAAAAATATATTAACAAATATGACCCAACCTGATCTATAGATATAATGCAACTCCAGTCAAAATGTAAACAGGTTCTTTGGCAGAACTTGACAGACTGATAGAAATTCAAAGGGCCAAGAATAGATGCAATCTTGAAAAACAAAGTTGGATTTATACTAGTAACTATAAAGGCTTATGTTAAAGCTGCTAATTAAGAAAGTCTGGTTTTAATGTGAGGAGAGACAAGTCCAAAGGAACATAATAGAGAGTCTACAGATCTACATACATATTTATGATGTATTTGTGATCTACATATAATTTATGACAAACATGCCATTACAATATAGTAACAGGCAAAGACTTATTTTCATTAAATGGTGCTAATTAACTGGACAACCTTATGGAAAAACATAAATCTTGACCATCCTCTCACAGTGTACACATGCACACACAGACTCCAGATGCCTTGTAGTCAGTCCTAAATGTGAAAAGTCAAACAATAAAGCTTCTAGAAGATCATGGGAGAAGAATTTCTTCATGACATAGGACTTAAAAAACAAAAAGGAGTAGGTTGATAAACTGGACTTCATTATAACTAATAAATTACATCCATCAAAAGATAGATCTGTACATAAAGTCTGTACATTTACAGTATATATACTTTTCGGTATCTGTGTGAAATTTTATAATAAGAAAATTAAAAATAAAGTTAGCATAGAATTTCAGGTCTTCACTGAGCTTGCTTATTACACCTCATGAGAATTAAGACTGTCTGCCACCAAGAGTCCAGTGGAAATAATGAATGGGTCAGAGCCCCAATTCCTTTGAAGCAGTCACTAACTTGTACTCATGAAGTTTGGCTGAAGGCTATGGATTAAGGGGAAACCCTTCTGCATTTGCCCCTACGAGCAAGTAAGCCATGCCGGTACAGGGATCCCAGGTTTCCAGACAGCTGGAGGGCTACAAACTATGGAGCTATTATCTGAACCTGCCTTGTAGCTCCTCCAATAGGAAATAAATAGAAAGGAAAAAGAAATCCTTTGCCCAGAGAATGAAAGACAACTTTAAAAACCAACCAACCATAGTTTGGCTATTGTGGACATTGCTGTCCATCAACAGATGAATGGATCAAGAAGATGTGGTATATATACACAATGGAATACTATGCAGCCATCAAAAGAAATGAAATCTTGCCATTTGCGACAACATGGATGGAACTAGAGTGTATCATGCTTAGCGAAATAAGTCAAGCAGAGAAAGACAACTATCATATGATCTCCCTGATATGAGGAAGTGGTGATGCAACATGGGGGCTTAAGTGGGTACGAGAAGAATAAATGAAAGAAAATGGGATTGGGAGGGAGACAAACCATAAGTGACTCTTAATCTCACAAAACAAACTGAGGGTTGCTGGGGGGAGGGGGTTTGGGAGAAGGGGGTGGGATTATGGACATTGGGGAGGGTATGTGCTTTGGTGAGTGCTTTGAAGTGTGTAAACCTGGTGATTCACAGACCTGTACCCCTGGGGATAAAAATATATGTTTATAAAAAATAAATATATATATATAAAAAAAAAAAACAACCAACCAACCAACCAACCTTGTCTAGTTTCTGTCTTTCAGCATCTTCACAACTAAAAGAATCAGAGTAGGTCTAACCTGGAGAAAAGCCATCCCTAACGCTACTAACTCATAACCAAAAGTGGAAAGAATTTAATTAGCTCAAATCATTCTGGAAGAGATCTGCCTACAATGTTTTATGTTCTATTTGTCATGTAGTAACCTATTATGAGATATTACTTAATTAGCCAAGACCCTTTTGTTGGACTTTAACTGTATCTTCCCCCTAATTTTTCAACTATCACAATGAATGCTCTACTAAGAACCTTGTGGATAAAATTTGGTTTACACCCATGATTATGTACTTAGGATATTTCTTTTAACCTAAGATTTAAAGTGTCCAGAGATTTCTCTCAGGGCCTAATCTGACTCAAACACTTCATGACATTATTAAGTGTAGTATAGGTTGCTAGACTTTATAGGTACCACACAACAGTAAGGAGGTTCCTTTTTTTTTTTTTTTAAATAATTCACATGAAAATATCCATTGGTCTGGATATTTCTAATGTAAAATAACCACAACCACATGACAAGTTACCAAATGATTCATTTTCGCACAGATAGCATTTGCTCTTTCATATATTTAAAATACTTTGGGATAAAGTAGTTTTGGGAGGGGAAAGAAATATTTAAATCAATTACTGTCAATGACCAGGACTGTTATTAATTCATGAAAAATCTACTTTGAGAAAATTACACATTTTTCAAAAATGTTTAAAATATTAAACAAAAATTAAACAACCTAAAAGTCCTAATTTCCATCTTCCTATCTGGAACATTCATGGAACATTCTCCAGAACTCAATCACAAGAGGAAAGTTGGAAAGAGCTCAAATATATGGAGACTAAATACATGGAGATTAAAGAGCATTCTTCTAAAGAATGAATGGGTCAACCAGGAAATTAAAGAAGAATTGAAAAAAATCCATGGAAACAATTGATAATGAAAACACAGTGGTTCAAAATCTGTAGGACAGAGCAAAGGCAGTCCTGAGAGGAAAATATATAAGTGATACAAGCCTTTCTCAAGAAACAAGAAAGGTCTCAAATACACAACCTAACTCTACACCTAAAGGAGCTGGAGAAAGAACAACAAAAAAAGCCTAAACCCAGCAGGAGAAGAGAAATAATAAAGATCAGAGCAGAAATCAATGAAATAGAAACCAAAAAAACAAATAGAACAAATCAATGAAACTAGGAGCTGGTTCTTTGAAAGAACCAATTAATAAGATTGGTTAATTAATAAGGTTGATTACCCCCTGGCCAAACTTATCAAAAAGAAAAGAGAAAGGACCCAAATAAATAAAATCATGAATGAAAGAGGAGAGATCACAACCAACACCAAAGAAATGCAAACAATTATAAGAACATTAAGAACTATACGCCAGAAAATTTGACAATCTGGAAAAAATGGATGCATTCCTAGAGACATATAAACTACCACAACTGAACCAGGAAGAAATAGAAAACCTGAACAGACCCATAACCAGTAAGGAGATTGAAGCAGTCATCAAAAATCTCCCAAGAAACAAGAGCCCAGGGCCAGACAGCTTCCCAGGGGAATTCTACCAAACAATTAAAGAAGAATTAATTCCTATTCTCCTGAAACTGTTCCAAAAAATAGAAATGGAAGGAAAACTTTCAAACTCATTTTATGAGGCCAGCATCACCTTGATCCCAAAACCAGACAAGGATCCCATCAAAAAAGAGAATTATAGACCAATATCCTTGATGAACACAGATGTGAAAATTCTCACCAAAATACTAGCCAATAGGATCCAACAGTACATTAAAAGGATTATTCACCACGACCAAGTGGGATTTATTCCAGGGCTGCAAGGTTGGTTCAACATCCACAAATCAATGTGATACAATACATCAATAAAAGAACAAGAACCATATTATACTCTCAATAGATGCTGGAAAAGCATTTGACAAAGTATAGCATCCCTTCCTGATCAAAATTCTTCACAGTGTAGGGATAGAGGGTACATACCTCAATATCATTAAAAAAAAAAAAAAAAGAATTACAACCTAAAAGTCCTAATTTCCATCTTCCTACCTGTTTTATCTTCTGCAAGAATTCCTCTTTTTCAATACCAGATGAACCTTCCAGTGTTTCTTTTGTATTCACAAAAAATTGTCTATGATCAAAGGAAGCCAAACAGATTCATATTAGGGCATGTTTTCCAGCAAAGCCACAATTATTTATGATACCAGAAACTTACAGCCCCCATCTTCCTATACAACACATTTATTGATATGTTCATTAAAATAAGCAAAATATTTTACTTTTGATGAAGTAATATGTTCTGTCTCTATTAAGAAACAATTATCAGACACTTGTACTCTGCAGGTGTTATAAGTATTATAGTTCAAAGTTGTTACCCTCATGGAAATTACACTCTAGTGAAGTATTGAGAATATAAGCAACTTATCAAAGCAATAATAATAATAAATTTCAGATAGTGTTAAGTGCTTTAAAGAATACAAAGAGTGAAGGACAGAGAAATCCTGAGAATCAGAATGCTTTCAGACAGGTGGTAAGGGAGGGCCTCTTGAGATGACTTGTGAAGGACCTGAATGATGAGAAGGGGCCAGATAGGTGAAATCTGAAGAGAGTTTTTCACGTAGAAGATACAGCCAGAGATAATATTCTGAGGCAGGAGCAAGTTTTGCATATTTGACGAGGAGAAGATTATGAGAAGGATAGAGAGGTAGACAGAGACTAGATCACGTAGGGGCTTGAGGACAAAGTACAAGTTCAGAGAAAACCGGGGGAGGATTATTTTCTTTTTAAGCAGAGGAGAGACTTGAACTGATTTCCATCTTGTAAAGATGACTATGGCTACTTTAGTGGAGAAAGACAACAGTACAGGAAGACAGACAATGCAGAAGGCTGTAACAATGGTCCACAAGGGAGAATCGTAGCTCAGACTAACATTGTAGTGGTGGAGGCAGTAAGAAACTGTTGGATTCAGGATATATTCTGAAGATAAAGGCAACAACACACCTTGGGATTTGGCTGGCATCTGAGTTGGGTTAGGTTAGCTGGTTAGTTGGGTTAGGGTTAGGTAGTGAGGAAAACAGGAATGGTGGATGATTCCTAGGTTTTCCCTGGAGTAACTAGGTAAATGGATGGAAGGCTGAAGGAAGAGCTGTTTCAGTGAGGTGGGAAATTAAGAGTTCTGTTTAGGGCATGTTATGTTTGTGATATCTAACAAATATCCTCCTACTGGAGAGGTCAATTAAGCTGTAGAGTCTATGCATTTGCTCCTCAGTGCTGGATATATAAATTTGGGAGTTACTGGGATACAGAGGGTATATAAAGCCATAAGACTGGATGTATGGAGGGTGAGAATAGAAAAGGGCCAAGAACTCCAAAATTCAGAGCCAGAAAGAAGAATTAGAACCGTTAAGGATCCTGAGAAGGAGCAGTGTAGTGAGTGACATAAAGGACTATAATGTTTGGGAGGCCACAAGAAGGAAATATTTCAAGAAGGTGGAAGTGTGGGGGGTGTGGGTGGCTCAGTCAGTTAAGCCTCTGCCTTCGCTCAGGTTATGGTCCTGGGGTCCTGGGATTGAGCCCCAAATTGGGCTCCCTGCTCAGCAGGAAATCTGCTTCTCCCTCTCTCGCTGTACTCGCTTGCTGTCTCTCAAGTAAATAAATAACACCTTAAAAAAGAAGAAGAAGGTAGAAGTGTGTCAAATTCCATTAAGAATTCAAGAGCTTTAAGGAAGAGTCTAGATCATTACAGTTTGGCAGGATGGAAGTCACTGGCAATCACGACATCTGAAATAATTCCAACACTTTAAAGAGAGTATCTCTATTTTTCACAGCCTCTTGCACTGCAAAGGCAAGTATGTACTCTGGGTCACAGATGACGTGTCACTTATAGACAAGATTTAGCTTCCAATCCCCCACTTCCTAAGTGCTGAAAACCAGCTGAATGGCAAAGAAAGACCATACCCATTTAGAAAGGTAGGCACTGGATTTGCCTTTATGCTGCCAACACATCATGTTGTACATCAATAATAATGAACAACATTTAGACTATCGATGTCTCCTGTGGACTTGTGGTTAACTTGGGTTACTCTTAACTGTCCCCATACAGACGGCTGAGTGACTTTTGTTTTTCCTTCAATATTTGGACCTCAGAATATGTAACAAGCTTGCAAATTAAAGATTTCATGGAGGAAAAATTAAAGCTTGTAGATTAATAGGAAGACGAATTTGTGCAAATTATTTTAGTTTCTTGTATAATTTTCTCTTAAAAGAATATTATAGACTATTACAAAACAATACTGGTTTGACTCTTCGAATCTACCAAGCAAGATTTATGTGCCTTTTCCCACCTCCATAGACAGAGAAAATGAACTAAAGGAGAAAAACAAAATGAATGCAAGAATTTTCTTTTAATTTGCTTGGTAGTAAAGAGGGAAAAGTATAGTTTTATTAATAACCTAAAACTTCAGTCACCAAATTAATCAAGTGTACTTTTCTTTAGGGAGATTCCATATGAATGAAAACTCTTGGAATTGAAAAAAAAATATATGATGTGCCATTAAAAATAGATCAGTGAGGGGCAGCTGGGTGGCTCAGTCAGTTGAGTGTCTGCCTTTGGCTCAGGACATGACCAGGTCATGAGTCCTGGGATCAAGCCACATCAGGCACCCTGCTCAGCAGGAAGTCTGCTTCTCCTTCTCCCGCTGCTGCTCCCCTGCCTATGCTCTCTCTCTCAAATAAATAAAATCTTAAAAAAAATGGATCAACGAATCCTCATTTCTTTATTAAATATATTTAAAACAAATTAGCTAACATGAAGACTGCTTATAAATAAAACTTCATCAGTATAACAAGGTTTTTAATCATAACTCTTAGAAGTAAGAGCTAGTCTGTATCTTCCTCCATGATTATTTGCTAGTTTTTCTTTAAAATACGTATGAACTAAAACGATTGAATCACTTTCAGAGAAAGAGATTTTTTTTATTCTGAGTTTAATTGTAGTATTACTTGAGCTTTTATACTTATTAATCTGGTACTGAGTATAAGGATTATTGCTTATTTTATGGCTAGATGTTGGTAAAACAGCATTTTTTGTGCCATTGCTGTTTTAGAAGATATAATTTTAATTACAATACATGTGATCCTAGTGGGAATAAGCCATACTATAATCAGATTCTACATGGGATCCATGTACTTGCCTTCTGGGGAATCTACCCAAGTCCAAAATCTGTCTTTTAAACCATCAGGAGAACCCAGGGGTAGGCCTGGAAGGCACATTTATACTATAAGACCCCACCTTCCTCATCAGAGCTGGGCCAAACACCTTCTGAGGAGAAATCTGAGCATTCTCCTGGGAGAAGTCTGCAGGTCCATCTCCAAAGACAGGTGGACCTGTGACAGGTAAACTCAGAGGGTTTCGAATGGCCATGCTGAGCCGTAGGCTCACCAATGACAGGACACTGCATGTAGGTAAAGACAGAATAAAACACGGAAGCAGGGACTATGCACATTGGGGTGAACAGATTTCCTCAAGTTCATGGTCCCAGTAGCATGGGTCAAAGTTTTTGCCCTGAAACTTCCTTGTATTTTCTCAGTAAGCTCTGTAAGTCCCCCCTGACTAAGAACAAGTGTCATAGCCAGGGTAGGTGAGTCTTACAGGAGGTCCCGCCAATGCCTTCCCCTGGGAGCATATTTGTTTGTAGGGAGTCAGGAACTGAAGTGAGAATAATTCATTCCAAAGAGTCCCTGCCTTTTCCCTAATGACTGCCTCATCCTCCAACTTTTTTTTTTTCCTCTTGTTCATCTGAAAGACTGGTTAATTTCCAAATGAAGAGGTGGTTTTACAAAGCTATCACAAAATTCAGTAAATTAAGAGAATATAGTTTTCATCTAATACAAAAGAATTTTTTTTTAAAAATGAAAGAAATGCTTCGCTAAAAAATAAAGTATCAAACTTACATTTTAGCCTCCAGTATCTTACAGGATTTCTTCATTTCTTCGACCTCGTGTTCCCAATGTCTTATTGATTCTTGTAGTCGTGCTATCTCTAAATTGTGATCACTAAGAACCTATTGAAAATTCAATAAAATGATGGCACTCAATTTTTACCAAATGATTCATGACAGTGTTTGATTCACTAAATACTCATGTAACACCCATTCAACTTTTACACTGGGGGTATCCTTTAGCTAAAATAAAAAACAATTATTAAAATAGTTTCTTCATAAAACAAACCTGGGCAGAAATAATCCTGAAATCATCAGGAAAAAAACCAACATTTTGGAGAGAGCCCAACCAATACAGCAGTGAGAATGTGAAAATTATAAAAACAACTTTCAAAATAATGAATTCATTTTGACTACCTTTAAAAAAATCCAAACAAATCTCCATTTTCATAATCATCATCAAAATATTCTATGATATTAGAATGAGGATTACAAAAAAAGTAAAAACAAATTACTTTGAGAAATATGCTTATACTGAAGAGAATTTTTCCTAATATTTAATCAGTATTTCAGAAATGCTACAGTTGGGTACTGTGATAAAATGTCAGCATGATTTAAAAGGATGAAGTATGAACAGAGAAAATTCATAATGAAACATTTTTACAATGCAGTTTTGGAATAAAGAAAAGGGAAGGCAGGGGCACATGCGTAGCTCAGTCAGTTAAGCATCTAACTCTTAATTTCAGCTCAAGCATTGATCTCAGGGTGAGGAGTTCAAGCCCTGTGTTGGGCTCCAAGGCCAGTGTGGACCCTACTCAAAAAAAAAAAAAAAAAAAATGGAAAATGAAAAAGGGGAGGCAAACATCTATAGAGCCTTGGTCTGCATTTCAGCTGTAGAGGAGAATGGAGGGGAGAGAGAGCTGATCAGACAAGTTCCCCTACTCCCCAGTGTGCAGTGTCCACAGGCCGACTGGGTAAATGCCATCTCACCCTGACCATCAGTGTGGACTCAGAAACACCTGTGGGGGAGCACAGAGGGGCTCCCATTCTTAGCAGGTGAGACAGGTGGCCGAAAGCTCCCCACCAGCTGTTTCTGATGAGGGAGCAGGAGGCTGGCTGAGGACAAAGCAAGAGCTGGCGCCTTGCACCCCCCCTCATCCGCTCCCCTCCATAGGTGTAGCATTCCTCAGGCACCCCTGACTGCCATAAAATGATAAATAGTTAACTTGCTGAGATCGCAATCCTGCAAGTCAGGAGTCTCCCTTGGTTTGCAAATGTCCTTGAGATTACAACAAAGAAGTTACCTTATCAATAGCCCAATTTCCAAAGACACAGAACTCAGTTTCTCAAGCCTAATGTCACCCTCCCCTCCATAAAAAACGAAGGAGGTGGAGGTAGAAGGAAGAGTAAATAAAGTTAAATTTCTTCTAAACCTAAATCTCATTAACAAGGATGCTTGATGGCAGGAATGTAACATTCCACCAGACTTCCAATTGTCTTTACTTGATAGCAACTAAGCCTTCAATATCCTGATAGTATTCTTTGCCCCAATAGCCCTTCTGGACACCCCTTTGTCCTCACCTACCCAACTCCTGTGTATATAACCAACCACTCCTCACAACCCGGGGCAGCAGCTCTTCCTGCCCACGGGTTCTGTCCCCGTGCTTTAATAAACCGCCATTTTGCACCAACGACGTCTTAAGAATTCTTTCTTTAGTCGTCGGCTCCGAACCTCCTCACCCCACCGAACCTGACTTAGGTTCTGGGACTTCATCATTTCTTCCTCTAATGTATCCACATGCCTCCACTACTGGGTCATAACTAGTTTCAGAGTCGACAGGGGTCTGTCATCCTATAACCGCTCTCAACATGAGCACAATGTTTAAAGGATCAGGGGCTGTATGCTGAGGACCCGTGAAGTCCCACATCGGGCCCACCTTGCCCTCTGTCCTCCCTGCCCTGGACGTGGGAGCCATCTTGAGAATCACACACAATTGGCCTTTTCTGGCAACATCACCTCAGCGTGACTGAGCTACAGAGTTGTTGAAACCACCGGCAGCCCATGAAGGTTAACCTGAGGTTCCTTGCTGTCTCAATCCAGAGCCAAAATGGGTTTTCTGATCTCAGTGGGTAACAACCCGAACACCCACCCTGACCAAATATAAAACACTCAGCTAACAGCCTTATTGGCAGGACCTCATTTGAGCTCCAGCCCTTTGAAGTAGGCAATGTTATTACCCCATTTTACATGTGAGGAAACTTCAGGTTGGTAAAATTACAGATTTAAACCCCAGGTCTCTGTGATAGTCAAGTTTGTGTTTGAAATGCTGTTCTCCATTGGTAAGGTCGGTCGGGGTGGGCAGGTTAGCTTGGGGGAGGTGGAGAGGACACTGGAGCTGAGTTCATCCTTGTCACCTTCCAGCCTTACAGAATGGTCCTAGAGATCTTTGGAGTACAGGTTAAGGAATATATACTGTGTCTTCCCAAGCTGGGTGGGTGGAGTTCCTTAAGATTTATGAGGCCCAAACCAGAGACAGGAGCTTGGGCCTGCAGATGAAGTCTATGTGGTGTAACCCTTGCGTTCTTTGAGCCTCGCCTCGCTCATGCTTCTCTATCTACTATTAAAAAGCAAATAAAAATATTTTCAAAGGCAGATATTGGGGAGAAATTTTTATTCTATTTATGTTCTATAAATTGGATATCATAATAGACACGCTGTAACTAAGACAATCAGAACCACCCTATAAAAAGTATAATGGAATTAACTGAGTATTCTGATAAGAAGTATGGTGTTTCTGGTAAGAAATGTGATGGCTGGGCGCCTGGGTGGCTCAGTGGGTTAAGCTGCTGCCTTCGGCTCAGGTCATGATCTCAGGGTCCTGGGATCGAGTCCCGCATCGGGCTCTCTGCTCGGCAGGGAGCCTGCTTCCCTCTCTCTCTCTCTCTCTGCCTGCCTCTCCATCTACTTGTGATTTCTCTCTGTCAAATAAATAAATAAATAAATCTTAAAAAAAAAAAAAAAAAGAAATGTGATGGCTGTGGCCCCATATAGTTTTACCAGTAGCTCTCAGTACAGACAGAATACGCCAAAGACTCATTAATTCAACTCATTGTGATAGAGGATTGGTAGGCGGTTCTGTTTTAATTAACACAGAAGGGATATTATCACTTACTTCCCCCATTAAATCACCTTCATAAGCTTCCATTTTCTTTAAAATAAAGATAATGGCCATGAAATATTTAGGAGTGCTGGCTTTCAATGAATGCTATCAATTTGAAAAAATAGAAGAGCAAAACACCGAAGAATGTTCTAACTCAGACAAATAGTCTCCTTTTCATATCAATGCTTCTGTGGCCAATGTATATGAAGAGACTAAACTGTTTTATTATCGTACATGCAGAAGTGAGGAATTTGCCTGTGGTTATTCATTTGGGGATGTACAATAAAGCAATTTCACAGAGATGTGACATATGGTTCTGTATGTATTTGGTCAGTTCTGAGTGCATTTTAAAAAATTCATTTTTAGGATGCCTGGGTGGCTCAGTCAGTTAAGTGTCTGCCCTCAGCTCAGGTCATGATCCCAGGGTCCTGGGATTGAGTCCCACATCAGGCTTCCTGCTCAGTGGGGAGTCTACTTCTGCCTCTGTCTTTGTCCCTCACCCCCACTTGTCCTCTCTCTCTCCTCTCTCTCAAATAAATAAATAAAATCTTTTTAAAAATTCATTTTTAAAATATTTTGGTCCGTCAAATGCAATTTGAACCTAAGGCATTCCAAACTTCCTTCCTCGGACCATAATCCCGAAGAAGAAAGCACAGTTGCATTACAACACTTTAAAGAAAATGTCAGAAAATGTTAACATGTCAAAAACATCCTCTTGGAATGGCGTGAAGATGAGTTAAAATTAACTCCCTTAAAAAAAAGTACCTGCTATTGGTTATATTTAACACAGTGTATATCTAGGTGCCCTGGACAGGCTTGAAAAAAACATAGCTTATTATTTCTTACCACTGTGCTGGTCGTAACTCTTTCTTTCATTTTTGACTCTTGAAGTTTTAATGTATCCAATTCTTTCCTCTTTTTATAAGTCTCCACTCTCTTAAATTCACAGGATTTTCTGCATCTCTCGATCTGTAGTGATAAAAATGATAAACCATTCAAAACACTTGAGAACAAAGTTTAGGGAATGTTTTCATTTTGTTAATCTAATTCAGACTCAGTCTAAGTATACCATTGTTCATCCGTCAACAACAACAGAAACACACCCCATCTCCCCAAAAAGGGTTTGCTTGTTTTGCAACATCACAGGAAAAATAGTGAACTATAAGGAATAAACTATAATTATAAATGTTGAAATAGTAAATTCATAAGAGCAATAAAACAATGATCTTTAATAGCAAATTCTAAAAGCAATCTACTAGTAAAACATCATAGCAATGGCCACTAGATTTACAGTGTGCTAATAAGATCAGGAAAATCAAAGAAAAAAAATGATGAATGATCTGGAAATCTAAATCCCCCCCCCCTTTTTTAATGGGAAAGAAAAGCAGACTAAAAACAGAGTAAAAATCACTGAAGACTGGGCAGCTCACAGTCTTGGACAACTTCTTACCATTCTACCAAGATCGAACATATTGTGATTACTTGTCAGACCCAAATCAAACACATCAATGCATTTGTCTGGTAAAATGATCAAGAACAACGTAACTAAATGAGTAATAAAGCCTGAGAAAGCATATTCAGCTCTGTACCCAAGAATTATGAAAGCATACATTTGGGTGGCTTGCTGTCAAAGCTGTTGCACCCAAAGTGTCTTAAGAATGAACATGATCATGGCCAATTAGCTCAGCACCAGGGCACTGTTGCGTAGGAATGGAATTTGGGGATTAATACATTTTGTTGAAAATCAGAATTCTGTGTTCATTCTTCAGCCAAAGACTTTTCCCAAGGTCTTGCGGTCATAGACATCGTGTTGGCAAATTATTTTGTATTAGGGGAGAGCTTACACATTTGAAGACTCAGATAGCTGTAATAGATTTTTCCTTTCTCATAGGAAGTAAAGGAAATTAACAGGCTGTTACCCTAGCCTATCACGTGCCTTCAGGGAACATTGGTGGGCGCTACCCAGGTTGTGAGCCCTAGCCAATTTTCCTGCATGATGGTCATGCCCATCTCAGAGAGGACAGCAGCAGGGACCCAGCTGCAGTTCTCATCATGAGCTAGACTGCCACACATGGGGAAGAAGGAAGTCGGCTGGGAACACCTCCCATGCAGACAGCCCTGCCTCTCCTGGGGTAACAGAAGCACAGCAAAGAGGAACCATCACAAGCCACTCTGACGGTGAATTTTGATTAACATATCCTAGCAGACACCAAGATGTGGTAGTCATTCCCATCCACTTTCCCCAAATTGCTAGTCTCGAAATAGTCTTTTATGTTGCAGCCCTTGGCTCTGCCTATGCCTTCTGCAGATTGCTCTGTTCCAGTGCATTTAGTTGCAGCTGAAGGCTTGGCAGGGCAGAACTCCCTGGTCTTGTCCATAGAGACATGGTCTCAGAATAGTCAGAGGCAACGAGATACCACAAACACAAGGTCCTTGTCACTGTAAGGCTGCCTATGAGCAAAGGGCTACCCCAATATTACAAATCCCATCACTCCCTATTCTTTCCCATGACCTGAGATGCTAAGACATGACCAGTGTGTACTCTAAGAGGCTCCAGGGTGCTTGTGTCTCTGACCTATTCCCATCCCACTGGTCATAGGAAGTACTGCATGGAACGCTTGTTAGCCTTGAGAATTTCCTGCCTGAGATTCTATACAATTCTGTTTTTTTTTTTTTTTTTTTTTTTTAATGAATCATGCCACTTACCTCTTCATTCAATTTTTGTTTTCTTTTCAAAAATTCCTCCTTCTCTTTTTCCAATTGTTCCTCTATTTGTTTGAGATGTTGTTTTTGCAATTCAATTTCTTTTCTCTTCAAGTGTATTTGGGTGTAGGTCTCATTGATGTAAACAGTCGTAGAGGCTTTTTCTTCCATCGTGTGGTTGAGCGTCATCACTAGCTCTTCATGCTTCTTCGCCAGCAACACTTGCTCTTTACTAGGAGAAAAGGATGGCTCATGGAATGTAAAGTTTGGTTTTTAGGAAAGGAATTTAAAGTCTGTTTGTGGAGATGAACACCATAAATAGGGAAACTGTAAGAAATACTTACTTCAGAGGTTTCTGTGATCTCTTAAACTCGGTTGAGAAGGAAACACAAGATGAATGTCACTCTTGCAACTGTTCATTGCTACAAAAGTTTTATGTGGTCCTGCCTTACCCCACCCAGCCCATTCTTGATAGTAACTATGGGATGTATTGGTCTAAAGTATGCAAGGATTCAAAAACAGTTTCAAGAAGTTGAGTGGAATGTGACCAAACAAATGGACTGATAGGTTGCATTGCTCTAACTACCTTATCCTGAAACATGCAATCAATCCATCCCTGCCAGTGCTCTAGCCCTCCTCTGGTGGACAGGAGTCAAGGGAGGAGTGTGTAGAATCTGTCTTCACTGTTCAGGAGATGCTTGAAACCTAACCTGAACTCTCTTATCCTCTCCCAGCTGCAGCCAAATCTGAGTTCAAGACAAGACATTAACTTCACCTCTCTGTTGCTAGCCACATCCATCTAAGGAAGACCTTACGATGGAGAGAAACATCTACCCAGGGCTAACAATGCAAGATGGGAAGGACAGACAACTGGCACCATTTCTAGATTTTTCCTTTTTTAAAAACTTCTACAACATTAAGACCTTTTTTCCTTTCTCTAAAGACTTCAGTTGTTCAGGGGGATTGTGTGTGAAGCCTCAGGAAAATGGAAACAGGTTGTTGGTTAAGTTTATTTTCTAGAAGTCAGCTGTACCATGGAAATGCAGTTAAAAGCCCAGGCTAGGGGTGCCTGGGTGGCTGAGTGGGTTAAGCCGCTGCCTTCGGCTCAGGTCATGATCCCAGGGTCCTGGGATCGAGTCCCGCATAGGGCTCTCTGCTGAGCAGAGAGCCTGCTTTCCTCTCTCTCTCTCTTTCTCTCTGCCTGCCTCTCTGCCTACTTGTGATCTATCTCTGTCAAATAAATAAATAAAAAAAAAAAAAAAAAAAAAAAGTCCAGGCTAGAGAGGCTGGGTAATGGGTGCCTTGTGGGTCTAGTAGAGGAAGCCTTCTAAGAATGAGTCAACCTAAGGATTGAGCAGCCTCAGTGCAACTAAGCAAAACTAGTTAAAAAAAAAAAAAAAAAAACCCACAAAACAAAAAAACCTGACTAGGTGTATTGAGATGGGTTGAGAAGAGAGAGCTCAGACACTGAACACAGGACCTAAGGAAAACCTATGCAAAGAACTTGCCTTTTCGGGGGGACTGTCCAGGAGAGGACAACCTGTCAGAGAGTGTTTGCATCTTGGCGGAAAGTTTTCTTTGAAAAATGGATGCAATGACATTGTAGCTGGGTGACAGTAGCTCATCAAACAGCCCACCTTATGCCTGGCATTCACCTTTCCATAAAGATTTCTCTAGAACAGGGACTCTCCAAGTGTGGTCAGGACAAGCGGTGTTAGTATCACCTGGCCACTCATCAGAAATGCACATTCTTACTCCCACATCCTACACCTACTCAATTGGAAATTTGGGGTGCCAGGGAAAGTTCTAGTAGTTTGGGTTTTAAGAATCACTCCAAGTGATTCTGATGTATCCTCAAGTTTGAGAACCGCTGGTCTGTACAGGGGTGCTGGTGCTGGCCAGCCTGGATATTATCTTCCTTTTATCAGTTTAGGAATCAAAAGCTAGTTCACCCAGCTGTCTCTGACAATTGTGGCTAGTGAATCCACATTGTGAATCCCTATGAGGGGTTAGAGTTCTCAAGCTTAGGTGATCAAGAACTTTCTTTTTTAAGGAGCATCCCCCAGAACGGGGGTTCTGAGGCCCTAACTGGGGAAAGGTATCCCTGGGCCTCAAGGTCTCCACCTAATACCTGACCCGTTGATGGCACGGGCACCCAGCAACCTCCTGATCACTTCAGCTTCCCAAGAAGTTTTCTTTCTTTCATGGGGGCTCTTTCAACATTTCTTCCTCTGACAAACTGACATTCTGATATCTATGTGTTAGCCTTACAGATTTGCACACAATGCAAGTCCTTCTTCGGGTTTTGTTGGTTTTCCTTTCAGAATATGTCTCTTCCTCCGGGAGCTGCATAAATTCAAGCTTGCAATCCTCATTTTACAGATGGAGGAAAGGAGGCGCATGGGGTAAAGTCCTGGTGACACAGCTCAGGAATAAAGGAAAGAAACTAACAGGTCTCAGAATCTGAGCTACAAGCGGTTATATATCATCTCGTTCAATTACGGATCAAGTCTGTAATTAATTCTCTGCTGGGAACCAAACCCATCCTCAGATCTCCAGCAGTTTATGGCTAAATATCTTTAAGAAACTAAACTAGCTACAATGTGTCTGGTTTGATACTGTATTTACTACACCCAGCCAGATCTCTTGCTTTAGTGGCAGAGGTTTGTAAACTTAACTTTAGTAAAGTGGAAACCGAAACCACTGTGTGCCTCTCCCTTTGGAGGGGGCATGTGATTCACACACAGTAGGAGCTGCTGAGAAGCTGGTTGGCCTCTGAAACTTTACAGGTCTTCGGACTGCAGGGCTTGAAGAATTTATGCTCTCCTCCCAGCTCTGTGTGGCCATCACGCCCCCCTCATCAGCCAGAGTCATCTGCTCTCGGTGATATCTACCTCCTACTTGGCTCAGACCAGAGGACAGGCCCCTTAAGACAATGTTCAGACTCCAGCCACAGATCCCAACTCCCGCCAGTACTGAATTAAAAAAACAAAGCAAAACAAACAAACAAAAAAACATACCCTAAAGCATCATTAATTCTTTTCAGATCAAGTATTCTCATCTTCAGAGACTGTATGTCATCACCCATCCTGTTAATGTCCGTCTTTATTTGATTTATCTCAAAAAGATTTAATCTGCGTGCGTCTCTGACACATTCTTAAAAGGAAGCAGAAAATTACTTGAGAAATGGCACACTTGATACTGAATTTCCAAATCATGAAAAAAGACAGGTCTTTCTTTGAAATACTCTTTTAACTATGTCCTTGCGGCAGGGGCCTCTTACCCCTTTGGACCGCTTCAATCTCACTGATCAGTTCTTTCTCCTACTCCCGCTGCTGCTGTGGGGACCAGGTTTTGATGGGCTCTCAATGACATCACATTGGTGTGGCCTGGCAGCACGTCATTCCTGCTTATTCTTCGCACTTCTCACCTGCTGTCCAGGACCTCCTTGTCCCCTCTGCCATGGGACTTCTTTAAACACACACACTGGTATACGTGTAACCCAAAGTGTGGGAGGTGGGCAAACAGTGGGCCCATGAGGGACAGAAGAAGACGGAACAGTGTGTCTTGGAGCGTGTTCCCGTGCTTAGGGACTTGCTTTCAGCGTCATTCAGTACCTGGTTACACCCCATATCCGCTCTCCCTCCTCCTGCTTTGGTCTCCTTATGCTGCCCGCCTCCCCCTTGGGTTGTGCTCCCAAATAACAGTGCAAAAGTCCCCCGCTCTGTTTTCTGGGGAACTTGGCATGTTAAAGAACTAACTATTCCTCAACAAATAACACATCAGTGTAATCACGTAAGCCTGCAAAGGTCTACCACAGTGCGCGATAGATGGAGAAATGTATTTTTTCACACCAATGTTTAGAAGGTACTGACTACCCATTTCTAAACCAAAAATTCTCTAGAAACAAGCTGGTAGTGCCATCTGACAGAGCTAAGTGATATCTCCAAGGCTACTTGTTAAGTTCACTTGTTGTAGCTGTACTTTCCAAACTTTGATGTCTCAAATATGCATAAATATCACCTGGGGATATTATTGAAATACAGATCCTTTTCAAGAATTCATTTATCTATTTTAGAGAGAGCGTACAAGAGTGTGCATGAGCGAGGGGAGAAGCGGAGGGGTAGGGAGCAGCAGACTCCACATGGAGCCCGACATGGGGCTCGAACCCATGACCCCAAGATCATGACCTGAACTGAAACCAAGAGTTAGATGCTTAACTGACTGAGCCACCCAGGTGCCCCAAAATACAAAATACAAATTCTGATATAGTAGTTCTGATATAGTAGAATCTAGAGATTCTGCATTTTATAAAAAGCCTTTAGGTGCTGCTAAGGCTTCTGACCCAAGAATCACACTTTGAGTAGCAAAGTTTTTTAATGCAAGACCAGTTTAATTTATGTGGTTAGGTATTCAGTAGGTATCAAGAACCGCTTTAGCTAGTATGCTAGTATGCGCTTTTCCTTCTAAATATTTTTCCTGATGATAAAACTAAGACAAAGAGTTTTAATTCTGCCTTCAGCACAGATTCTTCTAAGTCTTTTTTTTTTTTTTCCTGTATATAGAGTTTATGTATTTTCCCTGGCACACTACACTAACACCATGCATCTTGTTTTATAACTGACTATCATTCCATGTCTAATTGGGAGATAGAAATCTTATAAATTGAACAGGAAAATTTTAATATAGAGAATTAGTAAGCCTAAGAGACGACTAGAGTAATGAGGGATTGGACAGTAAGAGAGAGAAGAGAACTCTAAGGGATTCAGGGCTGAGAAGAGTTTGAGGAAACAGCCCCTCCAGCCCTGAGATCCAGGCCTCATTGGAGAGGGCTGTGGCTCACAGGATGGCAAATAAATTCATGAGATGCTGAGCTAGCAGAACTTATGGAAATCTGCCTTCCGGGGGAATCAAGGGGTCCTGTCCACAGGGAGTTGCCACACTTCAGATCTCACTGCAAGGCCATCTGAAGAGTGCTAGGAAAGCTGCTTACAGTGGTGCCTCACTGGTAGCAATCCACCATGAAGCTGCCACAGGGGGCCTGGAGGAAGTTGCAGGTTAAGGTGTGGGGGGAGGTGGGAAGTCCTGGAGGAAGCTGCCCTGGGGTGGGGAATGGTGGAACCTGCTTTGGTGGGGGTTGGGGGATGGAGGAAAGCTGCCAGGCTTTATGGGAGCCTGACAATTAGCGCAAGCACTGGCCAAGCTGAGCACTCTGGGGCCAGAAGGAGACCCCCTTTTCCCTCCAGTACCCTTCCAGTGCCCTCTCTTGACAAAGCTCGACATGGTGCTGGCTGGTAAAGGGGGTAAGGACAGGCCCAGCTCTCCTAACAGTAAAGGAAGGTAGATTTGGAGCTGCAAAGCAATAAATGGACAAGTGAAACATTGACTTAAAAAGTGATTTGTTGTTGTTGCTTTTGTTTGTTTTTAATTTAGACCCCTGGGTGGGGTAGGGGGAGGTTAAATGGCAGTAAGCTTTGGAGCTGTGTGGACACTTGGGAGTTGTTCTCCATTGAGCAAGGGAGGCAACCCTTTCTATTCTTCACCGTGACTGTTCCCTGAACGTGGGATGCACCTGAGGAGACAAGGGACCAAGGGCAGTGTCAAGCTTTTGTAGGCTTTCCTGTAGAGGACCTGAGCTGTGAGCCTCAGCCAACAGTCCGGACAGCAGGGGAAATGAAACTGAACTCTTACCCTACACCAAATACCAAATGTAATCAGAAACAAATCAAAAACCTAAATGCCAGAGCTAAAACTATAAAACTCTTAGAAGAAAACATAGGAGGAAATCTTAAAGACACTGGATTTAGCAATGATTTCTTGGATAGGACACCAAAAGCACAGGCAATAAAAGAAAATATAGATAAAATGGACTACATCAATTTAAATTTAAAACTTAAAGACTTCATAAATTTAAAACTTTTGGGAGTGCAGGGGTGGCTCAATGGATTGAGTGTCTGCCTTCAGCTCAGGTCATGTTCTCGGGGTCCTGGGATTGAGCCTCACTTTGGGCTCTCTGTTCAGCAGGGAGGTCTGTTTCTCCCTCTCCCTCTTAAATGAATAAACAACATCTTTTTAAAAATTTAAAACTTTTGTACATTGATAGTCAATATCAGGTGAAAAGGCAAACCATGGAATGAGTCAAATATTTGCAAATCATCTGATACAGGATTAACATTAGAGTCCATGAGGAAGAATCCCCACAACTCAATAACAACCAAATAAGCTACTTAAAAGATGAACAAAGGACCTGAATAGGTATTTCTCCAAAGAAGATAAGCCGATTTCAAAATAAGCACATGAAAAAATGCTTAATATCACTAGTCATTAGGGAAATGCAAATCAAAACCATGATACCAATTCATACCCATTGGAATGGCTGTATCTAAAAAAACAAAAGGAACAGAAAAGAACAAAGGTTGACAAGAATGTGAAGAAACTGGGATCCCTGGGCACTGCAGTGGGAATGTAAATTACTGCAGCCACCAGGGAAAGCAGTATGGCAGTTTCTCAACACTTAAAGTAAAAGTACGATATGACCATATGATCCAGCAATTTCCTTCTGTATATATGCCCAAAAGGATGGGGAGCTGAGGCTCAAGCATATATTTGCATCACCATGTTTCTAACAGCTTTGTTCACAATAGTTGAAAGGTGAAAACAACCCAGGGGTCTGTCAGTGGATGAAGAGATACACCAAAAACCACATACACATACAATGGCATATTGTTCAGCCTTAAAATGAAGGAAAATTCTGACACATGCTATAACATGGATGAATCTTGAAGACCTGCCAAGTGGAATTAGCCAGTCACAAAAGGATAAGTATCATATGACACCTCACTTATATGAGGCAACTATAGTTCTGAAATTTATAAAGAGAAAGTAGAATAATGGTTTAGGTGAGTCAAGCTGCCTAATTTAATTGAATAAATACCAATTTGGAATGGGCTGATCTATATATCGTTAGTCTATCTAGATACTAAATTACATAAATTCAAGTTTTATATATATCATTTCCACTTAAAATGTAAGGGGAAATTAATATGGATCTCGGTGTTGTGCATGCACGCTTTCTAGCTATATTTTGACATGACCTAACTATTAAATGTGTCTTCCTACAAGTAGTAGGCTCTATTTTCTTGTAAGATAAACTAAATTTCTATGGTTGATAACCTTAAAAGTACCTTCCAATTCTCGGCCAATGCTAGTAGGAAGAGTTTCCAGTAGAAAGTATAGTCTGCTGAGTTCCATGCTTTCAATTTCCAGGAGATCGATTGTGGCTTTTCTCATTTCTTCCTGAAAATTTGAATTATATATTTAAAAAGTTAAGGCAGTAAACTAATAAAATTGATTTCCTAAGCAATGCCCTATTATAAATATTTTTAGAGATCAAGCTTTGATTTCTGTTCAACACCTTCTGCTCGTATTTTTATTTGGAATAGAAAGTGTGAAAAATCACTCTTCTATAATCAGTTATTAAAATAAGACATCTTTTAATCTCTGCTGATTTCCTCTCAGAAATTATCTTTTCTTCTGTTTCTTGTATGCAATTTCAACTTAAAAGGAGAGACTCCAAAAACAAGGGTAATGCTGAGGAAAACCTGATTAATTAAAAGATGGAAAATGCCTATAAAAATGTTTAGGTATAAAAAGAACAATATTTTTTTATACATATCCATAAATCCAAACTAATAGTCTGGTGGGGATTTTTATGCTTTGTTTTTTTGGTGAGGCTTATTTTAAAAAAGGAAATCCATCCAAAAAATCTGTTAGTGGAAAAAAAATAGGTACATGGGGCACCTGGGTGGCTCAGTGGGTTAAAGCCTCTGCCTTCAGCTCGGGTCATGATCCCAGGGTCCTGGGATCGAGCCCCGGAAGCAGGCTCTCTGCTCAGTGGGGAGCCTTCTTCCCCGCTCCCCACCCCCCTGCCCCCTGCCTGCCTCTCTACCTACTTGTAATCTCTGCCTATCAAATAAATAACTAAATAAATCTTAAAAAAAAAAGGTAATCTTCTCTTAAATAATTGGTTGTGATGGCTATAGTTCTTTTTTGACCTGCGAAAATGCCATTATATTTTATGAGTCATAAAAAGCAGATTACTTCATTGTATACATAACATGATCACTTTTCTATTAAAAAGATTTCAATACAGGGCACCTGGGTGGCTCAGTGGGTTAAGCCGCTGCCTTCGGCTCAGGTCATGATCTCAGGGTCCTGGGATCGAGTCCCGCATCGGGCTCTCTGCTCGGCGGGGAGCCTGCTTCCTCCTCTCTCTCTCTGCCTGCCTCTCTGCCTACTTGTAATCTCTCTCTGTCAAGTAAATAAATAAATCTTAAAAAAAAAAAAAGATTTCAATACAGGCTTGCCTATTTCCTGGAAGTAGAAAAGACATTCATTAAAGAGTGAATTATGATTATTTTAGGGTGCTGAGAGTATGGTGGTTTTTACTTTCCACCTTTGACTTGTCTATTTAAAAAACTTTTTTCCCCCAGGGTAAATATGCTGTCCTTTCAGAATGGTGAAAATTAATTGCTTTATAAGATGGAGGGATTTATCGCTAAGAGATTTCACAGCTCATATATTACATGGAGACATACTAGATACTTCAGTAAGCCACGCTAAATATCTTGACCCCTTCAAACCCAGGAGGAAAATAAAACCCAAAGAACAAAGCAGAGGCAGGTTTCCACGGGGCCACAGTGGCATCACACACAGCAGCTCCCAGGCTTTACCTGGACTATAGAGCGTAACGCTGTAGTCTACATACTCATGTACATATAATCACGGGAAAAATATCAAGGAGATGAACTTTTCTCAGCAGCCTTTAGACTCAAACTCCTTTAGAGGCACGTGTCTACATTTTTAGATACTTGATATGCAGTTGATTCTTCAATATTTTTAAATCAGATGAAGAGACGTCACCCTCCTGACCCCGCTGGGGAAGCATTGTAAATATCACCCAGGACCATATAGACACACCTGATGCTTCAAAAAGAAATTCTTTAACTATTTCTTTGATGGGACCCAGTGAGCATAACAAAGAGTTGGTTTGTTTTCACTGACCAGTACTGTACCTCAGTGGAACAGGTACCAAGTCATCTCTCAGCAGTTATGTAAGAAATTGCTTATGGAGAACTGAGTGAATAGGGACCATACATGGCTTCTATATTGGGGTCAAGCATTTGCCTATGTGGCCCGCCCCTTCATGGAGCAATGCCATCACCAGTATTGCTCTCCTAAGCAGGTTGCAATGCAAACACCTCCCCCCCCATCCACAGCATAGGTCCTTAACTCGGGGTTCTTCATGGAAAATCAGGCAGCACTCCCCAGCTGATCAACACCTGTGCAAATGCTTGTGAATTGAGATAAACATTTTCTTCACTTGGGATATTTTCCCTATTCAGCTACTCAAGTATCTTGAATAGACTTGGTGCTAAATTAAAAGTTGATGAAGAAATAAGTGAAAGATTGAAAAAAAATAGTTCTTAAAGATAATACCATACCAATTTCTTAACGGCGATAGCAATGTCCTTAAGAAAGGTCCTAGCTTCTTCGTTGCATTTAAAATAGTCACTTTGCAATGATTGTTCTAAAAAAGAAAAAAGATTAGAAAATGAAGATCTCTTATTTTTTGGTCCAGCCTGCACAAATGCCCGCACAGCTAAAAATGATACCTGAATTCCTATAGTACTTATATGAATCTCTTCTGAATGTATTTCCTAATTGATAGTATTCTCACTTAGGTATACATTTATTGCTTCTTGAGGACAAACTCCTCTTGATATTCCATCTTTGCCTCTCTCATGAGAGAAAGAAGGAATTTATATAGAACAGGACAAAAAATTCAATAAATTTTTATGAAAGGAATAAATATAACAGGCCTATAATGTAGGTTTGAGAATGTTTTCATAGAACATACACTTGTACATATATAAATATTTTGCAAAAAATCCACTCATTTAATTAACGGTTTCAAAGTCCCTTATGTCATTTTTACTTCTGTGCCAATATTTAAATCCTGGGATGAGAGTAAAGATTTGTAAAACTGGTAGGCATGAGGTAGACAGACATACGAAAGGTGTCTCTCTTCCTTCACACACTCTAGGTAGGAAGCACATAAGAAGAGAGGTTTATGAAATGTTAGTAATGGTAATGAAGACCAGATATGTACCAAATGGAAAGGAGGAAGGGGAAAAATGAATATAAGGCAGAGAACAGAGGGAGCTATACTTACCTTGGCTCTAGTGCCAGGAAGTTACCCAGACTTTGTCCAATGACTTCCAGGCCTGCATCTTAATGTGTGGGATAAGTTTGATGAGATTAATGCTTTACATTCATTATCTAAGTTGATTACTGTAATCTTATGATGACTTCCATTTCACAGTGGAGAAATCTGACTTTTGAGAGTGTATCATATGTTCAAGGTCACAGAGCCCATCACTGAGAGTCTAGATGCAAACTCAAGTTTGACTCCAAAGCCCTTAGCCTTAATGGCCATACTCTCCCCTCAGAAGAGTAAAGGAAAAAAAAAAAATTTTAAGATTTTATTTATTTATTTGACAGAGAAAGAGGGATCTCAAGTAGGCAAAGAGGCAGGCAGAGAGAGAGGAAGAAGCAGGCTCCCCGCCAGCAGAGAGCTGATGTGGAGCTCGATCCCAGGACCCTGAGATCATGGCCAGAGCCACCCAGGCGCCCCTAAAGAACAACTTCTGGCCTCAGTTCCAGGAAACTCAGATCCTCTTAATGAACTAAGCTCTCAAACCAGGAGAAAGTCAGTTACTGAGTTTGCAAGCAAGCAGGTGTTAGGAAGAGACCTGGGAAGAGACAGGTCTCGTCTGTTTTCGCCTTCCCCTACTTCAATGGAATGAATGAGCACAAGTTGTTCCCACTTGCAAACTGGCTGGAGAGCTGCATATCCTCTAATCCCCACCAGAGGCTTAATGAAGTTTCTTCCTACAAAAAACTTTCTGAGAGTTCAGAAATTTTAGCAGAAAAATATTTGCACAGAAGTACTGGGATGAAATGCACCTGCTGATCAAGTACGAAGAAGAGTTCAAGACCCTAGCTCTTGTTGTTGGGCCAAAATGGTTTATGAGCTCAACAAGAAATGCCCTTTCTTGGACCCTGTCTTACCTTAAACTTAGGTGCCTTGATTACAGGTTCGGCTTTCTAACTAAAGAAGCATTTTAACCTGTCCCCAGGCAGAGTTACTATGTTTGCATCTCCCAAACATCCTTGTTTAATTTTCCTTGTCTAATACAACAGGAGCTTCTTAAACACTCCCTTTCTTGTTTGCCTATTAAACTCTCCACTTTATCATGACAAACTCTTGGAGGAAGTTAACTTACCAAGAAAAGAAGGGAGAAGCGGAAATTAAGATGTATAATCTAAATGCAGGTGGGCATCCCAGTCGCAGGCAAACGGCAGTGGCCGCCACGACCAGGCTTTGCCTGGAGTTTGCCACCAGTTGCTAGAGTGAACTGGGCCAAGTCGCTCCCGTGGCGTTAAAACAAGAGAGCTGAGCCCTGGGTCCCACCGCGCTGCTTCTCTCTCTCCCCCAAGGAGTCTGAGAGGGCTCTGCCTTAGCCTGGGACACCCCGAGTTCCCGCGGGGAGGTCCCCGCTGAGGACACCACCCCCCCACCCCCCCAGGTGCCGGCTAGGGGCCACCTCCGAGGTGCCCGCTGGCTTCTCACCCACGACAAAGAGCTGCTCCAGCGCCGCGGTCGCGACCGAGGAGCCCAGGGTGGAGGGGAAGGTGCATAACTCCAGGGAGGGGCCGGTGGAGACGGCCGCCGCCCGCAGCGTCTTCTCGCTGAACCCCAGCTCTGGGGACCAGGAGCTCAGGGCCATCTTGCTGCTTTGCGCCGAGCCTCTCGGGCCTGAAGCCAGGACGGCCGGTTGCCACGGGCGACAGGGACGCCGAGGCCCTGCGCGACTCCCGGGGTGGGGGCCTCCCAGGTTCTTTTAACTTCAGCCGCAGTAATTAACCGATGCCGGAGGGCGGGGCCGCTCTCCAGCCGTCCTTTCCTCCTTGCGTTTGCAGATCTTGGTTCGGGTCCTGGACGTTTGTCTGGAGCCCTGGAATCATAATAAGGATCACTTGGGAACGCATCTCTGTGCCAGGTCCTCCAGGAGGAGCTGTGATTTCACAGCGGCTTTGTGAGGCCGGTTCTGCCAGCTCCGCTTTCCCAGACTGGGAAACTGGGAGGGATGACTAAGTGATCGGCCCACGGTCCCAGGGCATAATTTTGGATTTAAAGTGGAGTCCGTATCGATCTTTCCACTCTGCTGCCAAACCCATCTCAGTACTCTTCTAGAACTTTCCTTGTATCTAGTCTATCATTTGCACGTTTTACCTGGAATCAGTGGTTTTCCTCCTTCTTTAACCAACCGTGAGCTCTTGGAGGCAGGGATATTCTTTATTTTTCTCTGCATCTCCAAAATTCGGCCCAGTGCCAGGCTCAGACTGAGGCCAACGATCAGTTCCTCTTTCCTCTGGCCGGCAAGAAATCAGCAAAGATGACTTAACCCTCTTCTTTTAAGTTTGCAGATGGCAAAGCTAAAATCAGATCGTGACAGCGACACTAGCTATCATTTCTTGAATGCTTACTACACTGCAGGCACCTTTTTAGTCCTTACAACAACCCTTTTAACTTTTACAAAATCTTCTGAGGTAGTTACATTTTCTGCTTTCCAGGGAGGACCCTGAGCCTCTGCCCCGAATCACTCCGCTGGACTGCCTGGGAGAAGACCTAGCACGTCGGTAACAAAACTAGTTCTAGAATCCGGGAAGAGCCATATCCCGGCCGGGTCCCTGGGTCTCCTGGGTCCCCGCTTACTGGGTCTATGGCGTTCAGATCTCTCCCTGCTTTTCTGGGCTCTCCCGGGTGTGGCAGAGGCAGGAAGCCTGGAAAAGAGATGTCGCAAATAACTCTTGCCAGATGGTTTCCTAGTTCCGCCAACCCGGGACACGGGCGGGACATGAGACGGCCAAGAAGCCATTTCTGTTCCTGTGTCCAGGAGTGGCAGTTTCAGGCCACCCCACTAGGGTGCAAGTCCCAGTAGTTGTGGGGTCTCCAGAGACCGCAGCAGTGGGAGGCGGTGCCGCCCCCACTTTGCCAGGGCACAGCAGTCGGGGCGCGCATGCCCCAGCCGTGCAAGGTGCGGCAGCTTTGTCCGCTCCCGCGTCTTCCTGATGTCCTTTTGCGTTTCTATAGCCCTTTAGCACATTCCCCGTGAGAAATTCCTCTCTTCATGGGCTACCTAGACTGGACGCCCCCAAGCCAAAATTTATGCTGCTACCAGCATATTCTTCCCACTCATCCCTCATATGGACCACATTGCTCTCCATTGCCTATGAATGAGGCCAGTCTCTAAGGGGGCATTCAGTTGACCCCCCTTTCCTTACTGGATTTGTTTTAGATTTTATGACCTTTTTTTTTTTTTTAAAGATCTTATTATTTATTTATTTATTTTCTAAAATCTTATTTATATTTTTGTCCCAGAGAGAGAAAACACAAGCAGAGGGAGCAGTAGGCAGAGGGAGAAGCAGCATCTCCGCTGAGCATGGAGCCCAAAGCCGGACTCCATCCGAGGACCTTGGGATCATGACCCAAGCTAAGTCAGAGGCTTAACTGACTGAGCCACCCTGTGCTCCCTGGATTTTATGACTTGTGTCTATTTTCTGTCTTTTTCCTGAGCATGCTTTCTGAGGTATTTTCAGCTTCTGTTTTGACCCATGGTTCCTTCTGTGTGGGATGACCTTTACAAAATCCAAACCATTCTTTCTATTTGGGAATTTAATCAATTCCCAAATAGAAACCTGGGCAAACAACATGAATAGGCACTTCATAAAAGGAAAAAAAAAAATCCCCCAAAATATAGTGAAAGAACATTTAAAGAAATTATCAAAGAAAAAATTATACACCCATTTCCCTCATTATATTATTAAGATTAAAAGGAATAATAATTTAAAGTGTTGACACTGGGAGTGTGAATTACTATACTTTGTCTGGAAGACATTTTGGAAATACATATAAAGAATCTTAGCATATAGTAATGCTTTGAAGAATTGTTCTTAAAAAAAATTATAGGTATGTCCAAGGACATGCATATGATCTTGTTTTATCAGTGCTATTTTTAATAGTAAAAAATTACAAACAGCCAAAATGGTTTATAGTGGGACACTAGGTTTAAATAACCTAAGGGACATCTGTTTGGCATATCCTAGGAAGCAGGTCACCATATGGTGAAGAACATGATTATGGGGTAGTTCAAATGAGTACTACCACTAAACGGAAGAGGTGTCTCTTGAGCAAGTTGATCTTTCTATGAATGCCCTCCAGTGTCCTTGCTCTGAAGGGTTAGTGTTGGTAATAATAACTCTTAGTTTATAATATTGTTGTAAGGACTAAATTAAGTGAACACTTAATGCTGTGTTTAACACATGTTATATACTCAAAAAACATAATTCAATGGTAAAATGATAAAGTGATAGCTATTAAAAATAATGGGTATAAATTTATACACACACACATTTCCCAAGAGCTCAAGTGGAATAAGCAAGTAGCAAAAGACAAGCGTAATATTCAATTTATATATATATATATATGTATATATATATATACACACACACATAAATAAACGTATAGAAGTAGATTTCTATATGCATATGCATGGAAACTGGTCTGGAAAGTATTATTCACTAAAATGTTCACTGTGGTTAATCCTGATTAGTAAAATTATGGGTGTGGTAGATAAAATAATGCCTCTTCAAAATATTCTAATCTCTGAAACCTGTGACTATGTTATGTTACATGGTAAGAGATAATTAAGGTTGCAGATGGAATTAGGGATTGAAATCAGTGGACCTTGAGATAGGGAAACTATTCTAGATTATCCAGATGGGGCCACTGTAATCACAAGAGTCCCTAGAAGTGAAGAAGAGAGACAGGAGAATCAGTATCAGGGTTAGAGACTCAAAGATACTACCTTGCTGCCTTTAAAGATGGAAGAAGGGCCATAAGCCAAGGAATGCAGATGGTTTCCAGAAAGTAGAAAAGGCAAGGAAAGATATTCTCCCCCAAAATTTCCAGAGGAACCCTAGCCCTCCTGACCCCTTGACCTTAGCCCACTGAGATTTCTGACCTTCAGAAGGGTAAGATAATAAATCTCTGTTGTTTTAAGCCACTAAATGTGTGATGATTTGTTATAGCAGCAATAGGAAACTAATACAATGGGTAAATTGAACTTTTTATTTCTGTATTTAAATATTTTTCCATAAGCATGTATACCTTTGTGATTAGAAAAAAAGTAAAGCTTTTTTAAAATAAAAAACAAAATACAAATTTAATATAGTTGAGCATATAAAAAAGCTTTCTGAGCCTTCATTAGCTATAGATGCTGTTCACTGAGTCAAAAGCCACATCTTACTTCTCTTGTGCATCTTTTTATTTCAGTAGTATGATACATTCATGTTCCAGTTAATTTCTTTAGGTTTATTTATTTATTTCTTCAGAAATCTCTACACTCAATGTGGGGTTCCAACTCATGACCTGGAGATCAAGAGTCATGTGCTTTTCCAAATGAGTCAGCCAGGCATCTCTGTTTCCGTTAATACTTTTAAGGCAGACTTATGCTTAGTAACCTGGACAATATATTAGAAATCCCCAGTCCCGTGCTGAAGTTGATTTTTTGGTTGAGTTGTGGTTAGCAAGTTGTTTCTGTTTACCTTTTGCTGCTGACAGGGCCAGGAGAACCCAGCTGCTGCCTGGAGTTTGACCCCTAACTTGTACAGGAATATATAGACCCCTGTATTTAGGCTTGTTGGAATTTCTGTAGTATCTGAGGTTTATATGGTCTTCAAGAATGATTTTGTTCTTGTTGTTGCTTCTTTCCATAAACTAGTACCTCCAGGGAAAACCTCAACCTCTTAGTTCTGTTTCTAGACCCTGGGTTAGACCCCGCCAAGGTGCTATTCTTTTTTTTTTTTTTTTAAGTTTTTATTTATTTATTTGACATACAGAACTCACAAGTAGGCAGAGAGGCAGGCAGAGAGAGAGAGAAAGAGAGAGAGAGGAGGAAGCAGGCTCCCTACAGAGCAGAGAGCCCAATGCGGGGCTCAATCCCAGGACCCTGGGATCATGACAGGAGCCGAAGGCAAAGGCTTTAACCCAATGAGCCACCCAGGCTCCCCCAAAGTACCATTCTTGATATATGTGTCAAACATCTCCCCTATGGAAAGTGGTTGCAGGTTGCAATGCTTTGTGTTCAGTATGTCAGGAGCCATGAGGATTCAGTACTGCATCATGCTCAAATTCTAAAGAAGTGAGGATTCTAGCAAACCAGGTCTCTGTTTTCCTCACTCTTGACGCTACCAGTGCCAGGTACAGGGCCTAATATCTGGCACATGAGCTTGCCTCCCCATTAGTGGTTGATCAATAGGATCTTTTTGTCTAATACGCTGCCATCTTCAGCATGTTGTGTTTCATCCTCTGGCTTGTTGTTTCATGGTCACAGGTGGCTATCATAAGCCTAGACATCATGCCCTTGTACAAATTGGGAAGTGGTGGAAAGGGGAGACATGTAGAAGCCCTTTTTTCTTTTCATGGTAAGGAAATCTGCCCAGAGTCCTTTCAAGACACTTATTTCTCAGTAGCCTGAGCTGGGTCACAAGACCACCCATGAAAAGGAGGTTTAAAACAGTGAATGTCTGGATTTCCAGCTTCTGTAGAGTTGGCAGGAGAGAAGAGGCTTCAAAACAGCTACAGGATTATCAGTGGAATGTCAGTCATACATATGTCCTCCAGACTAATATTTATTAGCTTCAGTCAGGCCCAAAATAGCTGGCTGGGTGGGCCTTTCCTAAGAGTTGCCAAGAAATTAGTGAAGTTTTTAGCATTAAAGAAAGGGTATCTTGGTCCTTTCCTATATTGGTAGGATCTCTCCCATTTAAGACTTTGCATTGACGTTACGACTAGGTCTGCAAGACAATTATACATTAGACAAAGATTCCCTACCCCTTGGACTTCTCATTGCCTCTAAAGTGCCGGTCTCATAGTTAGACTATAATTCTCAGCTTCTGTGACCCCATCACACAGTCAGTTATGGCAAAACGGCAGGAAGAGCAAGTCCCTTAGGTAATGGCAGATTATTAGAAAGCAAATAGGTGGATTAGTGCCCTTGATGGAATTATGCTGTGGGCAGACCACGTTGGTGTTTGGAACAACACCTGGTTTGGAGTTCTCCTTTTCACCTTTGTCTCTTGACTCCTTATTGTCATCCATTATCAACAATATCTTGGGGCTAGAGAGATTTGGATCAAATACCAATTGCATCATTTGTTAATGGTTTTAGATTGGCTTAGGGAGTTTAGACTCTTCATTCCATTCATCATTTGTAAAGTGGAACTTCACACATTGGAATTACAAAGCTTCAGCAGAATAACGATGTCCTTACCACAGACCCCATGGTATTTCCTATCTTTTCCTTCTACTAAATGGAAAATAAAAAGCATTTCTTCTGAAATACAAATGCTAATCTCCTTTCTATATCCCCCACCTTCCTTAAACCTCTCAGTCATTTAACTCTTTGTGAAAATTACTGTAATTAAATCAAGAGTTGCAGTCCCACAGGTGGGAAATTGGTTCTGTCTCCATGTCATTTCTATAGGACAGCAGTGACTGCCTGGAGTGTTCAGTTAGGGAAAGTTCTGAGGCTTAATGCTGGCAGAGAGGGAAAGAAGCCTGCCAGACACCAGAAAAAGTCATGGGCACACACGTGCCAACATCAGACTTCATGTTTCACGTGTTGGTTTTTTGCCTGTTGTGTGCTGGACATTGTGTTGAGTGAATCATACAACAGAGACCTATGGGTAGCACCAGGATGGGCCTCTCTGAAGAATGGAGACTTGAACCATGAGAGGGGGTCAGTCTTCTTATTCTCTTTGTGAAGGGGAAACAGAGTTCAAGAAAAACAAGACAGAAAGAGGAAAGTGAAAGAAGAGGAAAGGAAGAGAGTAAAAGCAAAGAAGTCAGCTGCCAACTCACAAGATCCTCCTTTCTTTGCGTTTTCCTTCTCTACAAGCTTACTTTCTCTGATCAATCCAGATCAATTAGGCTTTGTCACATACCAGCACTAATCAGTGCTTTGGTTAAACACTTGGATGTGATCTGGTCCCTGTTCTCAAGAAAAAGGCCTTTAGGGTGGGGGAAAGTTTAGGTTTTGAAGCACAGTTCACAACTAGATGTAATTCCTGTATGGTGCAGTGTAGTACCCCACTTCCAAAGCATTTTGTGCTTTTATAAAATGTACATTTTAGAACTGCCTCCATGAGTTATGAAGTCTTTATCATAACTCTCCAGGGTGATTATTATGATGATCGTATATTTCAGAAAAACAGAGATGAGAGTCAATCATCTTGGGGCTAACCTTGGCCCGGTGACAGAACAATCCTTCTGACTCCAGGTCTGAGACACTGTTAGCTATGTCAGAGATGCCTCAGGTCTACACCACCAGGGCAGGGAGTTGGGGCTAGGGTGAAGATGTAGGCAGAGTCACGGAGGGGGGGGGGTGGCTGGTGAGCATGGAGGGCGCAGAGAAGAAAAGCAGGAGCCCAGCAAGAAATTTGGATTGTGATTTCACTGAAAAAGGCCTTGAATTCCAAACTCAGGAGTTTGGATTTGGTGGTGCACACAATGCTGCTGTGAGAATGTTGTTGGAGAACAGATGAAGCTATTCCCTGCTGGCTGCTACTTGGTGGTTCAGTTTATGTCTGCCTCATGTAACACTTTACGGTAGGACAGATTATCATAATCAATTACAGGTGTTGTGATTTTCTTAAGTGAGCATCTGCAGAGTAATCCACGATGATATTGGGCCTGAAACAAAAACGCCATTTTAGCAAGAATGTCTTCATTATTCTCTTAAGTCACTGATGCTTCAGGTGGTCTCCTCAGTTAGAAAAGTAGCAATGATGATTGTTAAAGTTCATGTAGCATTTTTATAGATATTTCCAACACTCAAGATCTTTAAGTAGCAGTATTTTTATTTCCCTTATTTTAATCAATTTAATTATTTTTAAAAAGTGTGTTAGATATGATGATTCATCTGAAGATGATTCAGTAAAGATCACGGAAGTAGGTAAGCTCTCCATTTGATTTAAAAATCTGTCTTCTCTCTCTTTTTTGGTCTTTAGCAAATTTAGAAAATGTCAGATAACACTGGCTGACTGTTCTTTCCATATATGGCTACAGTTGAGACATTCCAGACTCATTTGGAAAATAAAAATATAAGTAAGTCATCGCAGCTCTCAATCCCATTCCTTCCCACCCCCTCAAGGACCTTTCTCAATCAGCTCCCCCTCACCTCATGTGTTCTTCAGAACTCTTGCCCAGGCGTCTTACTGAACCCTTCTGCCACCCTCTTTCTCTACTTCCCTTCATTACCAAACTTCTTAAAGGTATGGTCTACCTCTCAGTGGTTATGTACCTCTTCACCCTGAATTCTTTTCCTCATCTTCTAATGGCCTTTTCTCAAGCCCCATTCCCACTATCTTCTTGCCTGAAGGATTAGACACCATTACCCAGGATCCCCAGCCCTTCCCTAGAAACTCACTTCCTAATTGGTTCTGGCTGTTTCTTCTTCACTTCCTTTGCTGGCTCCTCGTCCCCTTCCTCCTGTTTGCTTAAGAAGGGGCATTCTGCCTGGGCTCCAACCTGGTCTTCTCTTCATGCTCTCTAAATTCCTCCCATGACAGTTGAATCTACGTGAATAACTCTGTGTGTATCTCTTGCCCAATCTCTTCTCTCAGTATTAATTAGTTTTGTAGACTAAACATTCTCATCCCACTGAGCTACAGCATGTCAAATTCAACCTGTTCAAAATCAGAGTCTGCATTACAGTTGGTTTCTCAGCCTACTGAAATCACACTGTTGCCAGCCCATCTCAAAAGGGATCTCCTCCATAAGTTCTTCCTTGATCCCAATAATCCCAGAGCCTCCAAAGCACTTTGTTCAAACTTCATGGGTGGCAAATTATCCCATGGTCTTATACTTTTTTGCATAGTATCCTATTACTACATAGCTTTGTAACCTTTCTCCCTCAGTGTTCTCATCTGTAAAATCAGGCCTTCATTGTAAGGTACTCATGAGAATTAGATAAATTAACATGAAGTGTTTAAAACAATGTCTGAGACAAGATGAGCCACTCAATAAATTAAGTTGTGATTATCCATGTACTATGAACTCTTTAAAAGTGGGGACTGTGTTTTACTCATTGTTGAATCTCCTGTAGTATCCAGCACAGCAATTTGCACATAATAGATGCTGAAGATGTTGCTGAAATGGGTAATAGGAAAGATTCATGTATTCAGAACTTTTAAAAATGTAGAATTCAAAAATCTTCTGCAGTTCAGGATTTATTAGAAAACAAGTGCTGGAGGAAAAAGGCAACTTCCTGAGGGTCTCACACCACTCTTATATATAGCCCCATATGGCAGGAGCTGACATTCATGACAGCCTTGATGGCCATTACTATTATAAGACCTTGAAGAACATTTTGAATCACCAGATTAAATTGTACATAAACGTTTGGTCCTAAGTAAATTTTACTGTGCCAGAATTATTACTCAGTTATTATTTTAAAAATGGTAATTCTTACTTAACCATGATTTCAGAGTTAATGAGAACTTGAATTCTCAGTTCTTCCAGATGAATGAGCTTCCAGAGTTGACGAATGAATTGGCACCATGGCTCCAACTATGAGGATTTCTTTTTCTGCTGCAATGTGGATGCATGTTCTGGTTCAGGATGAATGCGTATGTAAAATTAAGCCATGATAGAGAGCTCTTTCAGATTTGTGCTCTTTCTTTTTTGCCTCTATTGATGGCTGGGTTGTTAGGTAACGCCTGAATTTAACTACCTCCATCTTCAACCACTGAGGTCAAAGCTGCAAAATTGTGTGTTTGGGAAAATACTCAAATCCTCTGCAGTTAAGTCCTTGGACTCCCTATGTTCTTCCAATAAATGCCTATTTATGGTTCCTATACTTCAGTGGTTTTTTACTTTACTAGCAACCAAATAGTCTTGCTAAATCAGCTCTGTTCCTGTCCTAGACTATAGGGAGCGGACACAGAAACACAGGAAAAGCAGTATGGCTCACTGGTAAGGGCCCAGGACTTGAAATCAGACAAAAAAGTTTCCAAGTCCTTGTTTTATCACTTAATAGTTTTATAAACTTGTGCCAGTTATCTAAACATCTTTAGTTTCAGCTTCTTCATTTGGACAATAAGTATAAAAACATAAATCATGTAGGACTTTAGAAATTCTGAGGATTAGAAATAATTTTGTGAAGAGCCCAGCATAGGGTCTGGCTCAATGACACCATATTATTGCTAAAAGGTTTCATTTTAACAGTCTTAAAATAATGGTTTTTAAATAATCTATTTACTAATAAATCAGAGAGCTAAAATTATATATGTCAATTGGCTAACTACATTTAGTAGGATAACCAATTTAGAAAATAAAGAAAATTAAAAATAAGGTCAATGTTCATAAAAATGAAAAAAAGTAAATGTACTTTACCTAAGAAACACTGTAAGACCAGGAGGAAATGCTCTTAGTTTATCCCTCTTCTTTCCAATGAAGGTTTAAGATCCTACCATAAACTAGGCACCCACATGGATTCACACAGATAACCTAACAGAATATAACGGAGTCCCTGAAGAAATCTCCATTTATTCTATTGGGAATGTATTTTGTGGTAGCCAGCATCGGGGTGTTCTCTCCCACTTAGGGGAAACAAAAAGCCATGGGCTACATTTTACTAAGCAAAAAGGAAGTCAGGATCAATTTGCCACCAAGAGATTATAGTCAGGTAGATTCCCTTGTGATCAGAGTACTTCAAAAAAAATGTATTGAACTGAGAAGTACTGCAGCATTTCTGGGTAGTTTGATGGGAGTCATATGAGAAATCATATACTGCCTATTTCAATTTCTAGTTATCTCAGACTAGATATATCACACTCATTGAGCAATTTGTCCATATAAGAATTTATACACCAAAAGGCTATTTTGCACTGAACCATTAATATGAGTTCTGGTGAGTACCAGAAAGAAAATACAGAGATAACTAGAAGTTTCTGACAAGTGTACATGCCCTGGGGTGTGTGTGTATGTATTGGGGAAAGCCTCATCAACTCAATGGAAACATTTAATTTTTAATTTTCAAAGTTACTTTGTGAATATAGAGCCAAGAATAATTTTCTGTGATAGTTGAAAGAACAACAAAAATGTTCTTTATTACCTGGGCTTTCTCCCTGACGGTCTTGGAGGGCTGGCTACGTCCTTTTTCTGAAAGTTTCTGTCCTGTCAGAAGGCTCTCTCCACACGATGCTACTTCTTCTGTTCTGGTAATAATGGAGAGGGGACCGAGAAGGCCTGGCCTAGGCCCTCTCTCTGTCAGCCTGGCCTGACCCTCAGACTCACAGCTGCTCTGCTTCCCTCTGTTGAGAGCTCTGCCCAGTGCAGTGGTAAGGTGAGCTCACCATTCAAACATTTTCCCCCTCAATCTATAGGCTGCATTTTCATGTTGTGGATTGTTTCCTTTGCTGTGCAGAAGCTATTTAGTTTGATGTAGTCTCACTTGTTTATTTTTGCTTTTGTTGCCTGAGCTTTCAGTGTCATATCCAAAAAATCCTTGCCAAGGTCAATGTCAAGGAGCTTTCCCCCTATGTTTTCTTTTATGAGTTTTATGGCTTCAGGTCAAATATTTAAGTCTTTAGTCCATTTTAAATTGATTTTTTTATATGGTATAAGATAAGGGTCCGATTTCATTGTTTTCCACGTAGATCTCGTTTTCCCAGTACCATTTATTAAAGAAACTCTCCTTTCCCCCCTGGGTATTCTTGGTGCCCTTGTCGATAATTAGTTAACATCTGCTTGGGTTTACTTCTGCACTCTGTGTTCTGTTCCATTGGTCTGTGTGTCTGTTTTTATGCCAGTACTATCCTATTTGGATTACCATAGCTTTGTAATATGATTTGAAATCAGGAAGTATAATTCCTTCAACTCTGTTCTTTCTCAAGATTGCTTTTGCTAATCATGGTCTTTCACGGTTCCATATGAATTTTAGAATTGCCTTTTCTATTTCTGTGAAAAATGCCATTGGAACTTTCAGGATTGCAATGAATTTGTATATAATTTTAGACACTTAAAAATATTAATTCTTCCAATCCATGAACATAGAATATCTTTCTATTTGTGTCTTCTTCAGTTTCTTTCATCAATGTCTTATACTTTTCAGTGTATAGATCTATTACCTCCTTGCTCAAGATCAAAAGCTTTTGCACAGCAAAGGAAACAGTTAACAAAATCAAAAGACAACTGACAGAATGGGAGAAGATATTTGCAAACGACATATCAGATAAAGGACTAGTGTCCAGAATCTATAAAGAACTTAGCAAACTCAACACCCAAAGAACAAATAATCCAATCAAGAAATGGGCAGAGGACATGAACAGACATTTCTGCAAAGACGACATCCAGATGGCCAACAGACACATGAAAAAGTGCTCCATATCACTCGGCATCAGGGAAATACAAATCAAAACCACAATGAGATATCACCTCACACCAGTCAGAATGGCTAAAATCAACAAGTCAGGAAATGACAGATGCTGGTGAGGATGCGGAGAAAGGGGAACCCTCCTACACTGTTGGTGGGAATGCAAGCTGGTGCAGCCACTCTGGAAAACAGCATGGAGGTTCCTCAAAATGTTGAAAATAGAACTGCCCTATGACCCAGCAATTGCACTATTGCACTTTACCCTAAAGATACAAACGTAGTGATCCAAAGGGGCACGTGCACCCGAATGTTTATAGCAGCAATGTCCACAATAGCCAAACTATGGAAAGAACCTAGATGTCCATCAACAGATGAATGGATCAAGAAGATGTGGTATATATACACAATGGAATACTATGCAGCCATCAAAAGAAATGAAATCTTGCCATTTGCGACAACATGGATGGAACTAGAGCGTATCATGCTTAGCGAAATAAGTCAAGCAGAGAAAGACAACTATCATATGATCTCCCTGATATGAAGAAGTGGTGATGCAACATGGGGGCTTAAGTGGGTAGGAGAAGAATAAATGAAACAAGATGGGATTGGGAGGGAGACAAACCATAAGTGACTCTTAATCTCACAAAACAAACTGAGGGTTGCTGGGGGGAGGGGGTTTGGGAGAAGGAGGTGGGATTATGGACATTGGGGAGGGTATGTGCTTTGGTGAGTGCTGTGAAGTGTGTAAACCTGGTGATTCACAGACCTGTACCCCTGGGGATAAAAATATATGTTTATAAAAAATAAAAAAATTAAATAATTAAAAAAAATTTTATTCCTAAGTATTTTATTCCCATTATGCTATCTTAAGTGGGATTTTTTTCTTGATTTCTTTTTTGGATAGATGAATATTGGTGCAAAGAAATGTAACTGATTTTTGTACATTACTTTTGTATCCTGCAACTTCACTGCTTTAACAGTTTTTTATATGTGTATATAATCTTTAGAATTTTCTACATGTAGGATCATGTTATCTGCAAATAGAGATTATTTTACTTCTTCCTTTTGATTTGGATGTCTTTCATATCTTTTTCTTGTCTGATTGCTTTTGCTAGTACTTCCAGTATTGTGTAGAGTAGAAGTGATTAGAAAGAGCTTTCTTTCCTTGTATCATATCTTAGAGGAAAATCTTTCAGTTTTCCCCATTGATCATGTTAGCTGTAAGCTTTTCATAAGTGATCTTTATTGGTTAAGAAAATTCCTATTATACCTATTTCTTTAACATATTTATCATGAATAGATGTTGATCTTTACCAAATGGCTTTTTCTGACTCTGAGAGGATTATGATTTTTTTTTTTACATTTAATTTTGTTAATGTGGTACATCACAGTGATTGATTTGTGTATGTTAAATCAAACTTGTTTCCTAGGAATAAATCCCACTTGGCCATGCAATATCTTTTTTTAAAAAAAAGATTTAATTATTTATTTATTTGAGATGGAGGAAGGGGCAGAGAGAGAGAGAGAGAGAGAATCTTAAGCATATTCTGTGCTCAGCATGGAGCCCAATGCTGGACTTGATCTCACAACCCTGAGACCATGATCTGAGTGAAACCAAGAGTCAGCTTAAAAATCTGAGAAACTCAGGTGGGCCAAAAATACAATCTTTTTGATGCTATTTTTGAATTCAGTTTGGTAGTATTTAAAATTGAGAATTTTTGTATCTATGTTCATCAGAGACATTGCCCTATAGTTTTCTTGTAGTGTCTGTCTGGCTGTGGTATCAGCATAATGCTGGCCTCATAAAATGAACATGGAAGTAGTCTCCTTTCTTGGAATAATTTAAGAACTGGTATTTATTCTTTGACTGTTTGATAGAATTCACTGTGAGCCATATGGTCCTGGGCTTTTCTCTGTGAGGAGGTTTTGACTACTATTTCAGTCTCCTTATTTGTTACTGGTCTGTCCAGGCTTTTTATTTCCTCTTGATTCAGCATTGGTAGGTTGTATATTTCTAGAAATTTATCCATTTCTTCCAGGTTATCCAATTTGTTTGCATATAATCTTTAATAACAGTCCTTCATGGTCCTGGGCACCTGGGTGGCTCAGTCGGTTAAGCAACTCCTGATTTTGGCTCAGGTCATGATCTCAGGGACTGGGATTGAGCCCCACCTTAGACTCCATGCTCAGTGGGGAATCTGCTTGAGGACTGTCTCTCCCTCTTCCTTTGCCCCTCCCCCTGCTCATGCTCTCTTTCTCTCAAATAAATAAATCTTAAAAAATAGTCCTTTATGATCCTTTTTATTTCTGGAGCATCTGTTATAATGTATGTTCTTTCATTTCTGGTTTTTATTTTTCTTTTTTTCTTAGTCTAGATAAAAGTTTGTCAATTTTGTGTATTTTTTCAAATAAAAAACGCTTAGTTTTGTTGTTTTTTTCCTATTGCTTTTCTGCTTTCTATTTTATTTCTGCCTTGATCTTTATTGTTTCCTTTTCTCTGCTAACTTTGGGTTTAGTTTAATTCTTCTTTTCTAGTTCTTAAAGGTATAAAGTTAGGTCGTTTATTTGCGATCTTTCTTCTTTTTTAACGTAGGCATCTATCTATAAACTTCCCTTAATACTGCTTTTATTGCATCTCATAAATTTTGATAATTTGTGTTTTTGTTTTCATTTGTCTCAAATACCTTTTAAATTTCCTTTTGGTTTCCTCTCTGACTTAGTGATTGTCCAAGAGTTTATTATTTAGTTTCTACATATTTGTGAATTTTCCCATTTTCTTGTTTTTAGTGATTTCTAGTTTCATTCCACTGTGGTGGGAATTGATACATGGTATACCACTTATCTTCTTAAATTTGTTAAGACTCATTTTGTCAGCTAACATTTAATCTCTCATGGAGAATGTCTTGTGTGCACTTGAGAAGACTGTGTATTTTTCTGCTGTTGGGTGAAAAGCTCTGAGTATGTCTCTTAGGTCTATTTGGTCTATACTGTTGTCAAAATACCTTGTTTCAAAATTTTGATCTTTCTGTCTGGATGTTCTGTCCAGAACATTGCTGAACGTGGGATGTTGAAGTCTCCTACTATTATAGTTTGCTGTCCATTTCTACTTTCAGATCTGTCAATATTTGTCTTATATACTCGGGTATTTTGATGTTGGATGCATATATTTTATAATTGTTATATGTCCCTGATGAATTGACCCTTTCATCATTGTATCATGACCTTCTGTGTCTTTAAATACAAATTTTGACTTAAAATCTACTTATCAACGAGTTTCATACTTTAGCTTCTTATGTTGCTGTGTAGTGTCCTTTAATTTCTACTTGAAAAACCCCGGTTAACATCCTAGAAGGGCTCATTCCAGCAAAAAATTCCTTGAGAAGAAATCTTGTGGCCCAGGATACAAAAGAATTCATTTCAATGTATTCGTCAAAGAAAAAGTGGTCAGCTAAACTAATACTGTAATATTCAATGTACTGAATTAAAGAAAAATCAAAAAGAAAAAAATCATTTTTAGGAGCTTGAAAATGGTACCAATATAAAACAGTAGAGAGGCAGGTTGGAGTCTGAAGCCTCGATCAGCTGAGTGCTAAACCAACTACTACACTGACTAACAACAAGATACCAATGGTGGCTCTTTTGTGTCCCCTGCCTGCTTCTCTATACTCTGACAAGAATGCTAAAGTTTGAGTGTCGGGAGCTGCTCTATTCAATGACAGGGCAGTGACTGCTGGAACCCCGTAGTAGTGAAGAAGGGCCCAGTACTCAGCCAAACTCAAGTACCTTTGAGTAAGGGAGGAGCCATTCCACTTCTTCTCAGCAATAATTCCCTAGTGGGGAACAACTGGACAAACAGGCCCCGGCTCTGCATAGGAGGAAAAGTCTACACAATGGCATAAAGGCGGGTGGATGTGAGGGCGGGGGTGGTGATATGAGTTGAATTGTGTCCTGCCAAAAAGATAAGCTGAAGTTCCAAACCCTGGCATATCAGAATATGGCCTTATTTGGAAACAGGGTCTTTTATAGAGACCATCAAATTAAAGTGAGGTCATGAGGGTGGGCCCTGATCCAATATGGCTGCTATCCTTATAAAAAGAGGAAATCTGGATACAGAGGGAAGGCCATGTGAAGACACACAGGGAGGAGTTGGCCATGGGCCTGGAGTGAGCCATCTACTAGCCAAGGAGCATCACGCATTGCTGGAAAACCCCAGAGGCTAGAAGAGGTAAGAAGGTGTTTTCCTCCTACAGCCATCAGAGAGAACATGGTCCTAACAACACCTTCGTTTCGGACTTCTGGGCTCTAGAACTGGGAGAGAGTAAATTTCTGTTGTGTTAATCCATCCAGTTTTTGGCATTTTGCTAGGGCAACTCCAGGAAACTAACATATGTGGGCAAAGAGCTGAGGATGCATCAACAGTTCTACTTCTTTTATTCCTGAATGAACCATAAAGTGTACCACAGTTTCTGTGTCTACCTAGCCCTCTGGTGGGCTGGCTCATCCACAGGATATACAAATTTTGTACTGTTCACAGCTTTCAGGATAACCTTACTCACTCTGGGTCCCTGGTCGACTCTGTTCTTGGTCCTCTCCTTACCTGTTCATCGGGTCCTCACATTGTATCCATCACCTTGAATATCATCTTGACCAATATTCTGTGCCTCACATTCCATCAGGTAAAATTCTATGCCCACACCTGTCATTTTGTAAAGGCAGGAGTCTCCTCAGGAAATGTTCTCCACCACTGCCAGTGAATGGAATTCCTCCGGAGATCCTCCTAAAGAGGAATTCTGGGCCAAAAGGAGGGGAAAAAATGGTGCAAATGCAGGTATGGAGGAAGGTTAATTCTACACAATGAAGCCACCTACAGGAAGCATGATTGTGAAGGTTGGAGACTAGAGAGCACACATGGAAAAAGGGTCCTTTTCTGTATCTGGTAGCCATAAAAAATGACAGGGACCATGTCCAGCTAATTATCTTCCTTTCCCACACCAGGTCCTCTGGGCTTTCTCTCCTGAAAAATGGTTCTGCATTCTCCTAAACAGCTAGTCTTAGGCAGAACTGGGGCTAGGGCAAGGGGACCAAGCTGTCTGGGTGTGAAAATTGAGCCACCAACACAGGGTCAGCTTTGGTCTTGAAAGCCTATACCTGGTCAGTCACCAACTCCGAGCCCATCTACCTCCACATTATCTCCTAGCAGTTCCTCTGGGCATAGTGGGTCTTGGCATTTTGGGCTAGGAGAAAGGATGAAGGACAGGAGAATATTTACCTTATATTCTCCCAACAGCTTCTCTGCCAGAGGCCTACTCCTATGTCACCTATTTGGTGTTAGTTATGCTACAATCTTCTTCTACTCTCCAGTATCCTGCATTTTCAATGTGTTTGTGTGACTCTGAGATCTAAAAAACAAGCTCAAACCCCTTAGCATTCAAGTTTCTTCTTAGTTGTCTCAACCCAGCTTTTCAGCCTCACCTGGCAGTACAGCCTCACCCCAAGCACCTCACACCCCAGTCCAGCTTGTCACGCACTGTTCCCTGTATACGCCATGTACTTCTGAGCCTCAGCATCTCAGGTCATGTTCTGTGTCCATACTGGGATGAATCACCTTCTACCTCTGGAAAAAGCCATACGAGGACCCAGCTGCAAATTTTACCTCCTCTGAGAATCCTTCTCTGCTGCTTTAATCTTGGAAGACAGTTCTTATTTTATGCTGCCTTTTCTTTAGTTCGCATTTCTACATAGCTGCCCTCACCTCCCCCCATATTGGCTGTTGGCATAGTGTCCAGTTGCTCTTGTGGTCGTCACACCACTTTTCAAGGAAGGGGACCTCCTTGGGTGTTTATTGAGCCCAAGGTGAAACTTGGGTCAAAGGGTCAAAGGCAGCTTTCTGTAAGTTACAGTTCCTTTTTTCTCCTGCTACTTTTATTTCTCCCACTGCTACTATTTTCACCCACTTCAATTTCATCCTCTTTGACTTTTGACCCTAACAGTGAAATGAAATATGCAATTTTGTTTTTATGAAAAGCAGCAAGCAGTCCTTATAAGATTTGTCTTGGTGATGGCAGGAAGTGTCATCTCTTTTATTCCCAGCCCTGTTCTCAGTGCTTGGCACACAGAAGGTGTTCAAGAAAAAATTACCAAAAGAATGATTTCATAGCAAATAAATTGTTGCATATTATTACAAGACGTTTATAGCTGCAATGGCCACAATAGCCAAACTATGGAAAGAGCCCAGATGTCCATCAACAGCTGAATGGATAAAGAAGATGTGATATATGTATATCACGTCACACACACACACACACACACACACACACACACACAGAGGAATATTATGCAGCCATCAAAAAAGCAAAATCTTGCCATTTGCAATGACATGGATAGAACTAGAGGGTATTATGCTAAACGAAATAAGTCAATCAGAGAAAGACAATTATCATATGATCTCACTGACATGCGGAATTTAGAAACAAGGCAGAGGATCACAGAGGAAACAAGGCAGAGAAGATAAAATGAAAGAAGGTGAGACCAGAGAGGGTGACAAACCATAAGAGACTCTTAATCTTAGGAAACAAACTGAGGGTTGCTAGAGGGGTGAGGGATGGGGAGATGGGGTGGCTGGGTGATGGACACGGGGAGGGTATGTCTTGTGGTGAGTGCTGGGTGTGGCGTAAGACTGATGAATCACAGACCTGTGCTCCTGAAACAAAAGTACATTATATGTTAATTAAAAACATAAAAAATAAATAAAATATTAAAAACCATAAAATAAATTTCTGAAGGATTTATATCACTTTCCAGTTTTTAAAATATGACTCAAAATATCTGCATCAACCCCGCAGAGTACAACATGAAGCATGCTTCAGTTTTATTACTTTTTGGTGGCTTCGTCAATTCCCCAAAGGAGCATATGCCAGGTTGGGATTGGGCCCTATGGTTCTGGAGCAAGGAACAAAGTGAGCTCTTGCTCTCAGGTTTCCCAAGCTGTCCTTGGAAGACTCTGTTTCTTAGAAATTTTGCATTTTCTGGTCATACCACAAGAAGAGAGGGAGAAGGTTTTACATTTAGTAACATTTATTTATGCATTCAGTATCAAGTACATAAGTGCAAATATCCAGAGTCCATAATTAGGTCCATTAGGAACTACAGAGAAAGTAATACAAATTGTAATAAAGTTAACATGCTGGTACTTTTTACCATACATGTAAATCAGCCTGTCAGTCCCACACAACAAAAGTACTGCATGTTTTTGGGGGGAGGGGCTGTTATTCATTTATTTAATTATTTTAAGTTATACAAAACTGATTACCAGAAGTACGGCCGACTGTTTTTATTTTTATGTTGTGTGTTGGAAAAACACTAAAACATCAGTCTACAATTCTATATATTGTTATTAAAGATGAATCCAACCAGCAACCCAAGGACATGTAAGCGGTTTCCACTACTGCATCGGTGCACTCGGCGGGAAAGGCCTAGCCACAGGGGACATTAGAAGCTACAGAAGCATTGCAGAGAGGAGGAGGAGAACACCGAAGAAGAAAAAATAAATTGGGCTCTCACCATCATGCACTTTTTTTTTTTAGCAACACAAAATTAAAACCACATCTAATACACTTTCTCTATACTTTAGTGCTTGACACAAGTGACTCAAATATCCTAAGAGTACAGGAACAGCCTGAAAACAGCTGTTGAGAGTTTGTCTCTAAGATGATGGTATTGGGGGGAGAAACAATCAATTTGCAGTAACATGTAAGAACAGAGCTGTTACCACTCCACACATTCTGGTTTGTGTCCAGTCCCCGATGGGATATTGATTTACTCAGCATGCCTTTTAGCGCCTGGGATTTTAGCCTGAATCCTGAAAAAAGACAATATATAAAAAAAAAAATGGTAAGTCACAAGTGTCATTAATGAAATCATTCTGTGACTTCATTGGTGCTGCTGTTTTAACTAGTTGACTAAATAGCTTAATATTCCAAAAGATATGATAGCAAAGTAGGAGTGTTTAAGAATGCATTTCTATGCAGCAATAGAGACACATTTCTGTGTGTTGAACTGAGACCCAGGCTCCATCCATCTACTCTTCATAGAGAAGGTAGTGGCACTAAGGTCTTCCTGACCCGGTCTAGGACTGTCCTCCACACTCCTCTTCAACCGATCTCTAGGCAGTAATGGGCTGATGATGAGAATGATGATGATGATGATGATGTCTACTATTCATTGAGTGTGTCTTATGCCCAAGTCAGAATACTTTACAGACAGTATCTCATTTAATCACCAACAACCTTAACAGTTAAGTATTAACATTCCCAGTGTGCAGATAAGGAAACAGGTTCACAGAGTCAAATAACATCTATAACAAACTCAGAAAGCTGAAAATGCCAGAAATGGACTCAAGCTAGCCTGACTCCAAAGATCACATTCTTAAGTGTTTCACTAAAATGGTGTGAGTTCCTGTGCTGAGAATTAGTCTAACATGGAGTCAGAATCTCAAAGCCAAAGAAGCCTTAGAGGTAAGACACCCAAGAAATTTTCTTCAAAATATAGTGTCAGACAAAACTGGTTCTCTCTCTCTTTCTCTCTCTTTTTTTTTTTTAACAATTTTATTTATTTACTTGACACAGAGAGAGAGAGGTGACAAGCAGGCAGACAGAGAGAGAGGGAGAAGCAGGCTCCCTGCTGAGCAGAGAGCCCCATGCAGGGCTCAATTCCAGGACCCTGAGATCATGACCATAGCCAAAGGCAAAGGATTAACCCACTAAGCCACCCAGGCACCCTAAAACAGGTTCCCTTGAAGAACTTCTGTTCCTTCCTTTCCGATAACAAGACTTATCTATGTAACTCACTTAGATTCTCTTTTTGCTCTAGCTACCAAGCTCAGAGCCAAATCTGAATAAAACCAATTACAGAAACCATGGTAGTCCTCATGGGTAATGCTTTCTTTCTTTTCCTTTCCACAGCCCGGATTGCCAATTTTAATCTAACAATTGATTGTACATGTATGTTCATACACTGTATGTTGTCTTCTCTCCTTTCACTCCATCTTAACAGACCTAGACCCTTATCACTTTCTGTGAATTATGATCGCCTCCCAGCTAATCTGATTGCCCTGTCTCCACTCTCTGGTTCAACTCCCCTCCCATTAGATTGTCATTGTGATCTGTGCAAAACACAGCTCTGATTACATCACGCTGGCATTAAAAACAGCAGGGGCTGGCCATTTCCCATTGCGGCAGAGTCACTCCTTAGAGCATTCCACACTTGACCTCAGCCTCTTTTCTAGACTCTTTCCAGTTGATCTTTCTACTCATGTAAGCTTTAGACACAATGCCTGACTGACTGTTTCCTACGTGACCTACATTTTCATGCTTCTGCCTCTGCTTTTATATTGTTTCTACTTCCTGCAATGTCTTTCCCCTCATCACCCACCTGATGAATGTTTACTCATCCCTCAGAATTGTAACAGACAGAATGTTTGTGTCCTCCTGTCCCAAATTCATATGTTGAAACTTAACCTCTAACATGTTAGTATGAGGAGGTGAGGCCTTTCAGAGGTGTCAGGTCATGAAGGTGGAGCCTTCATGAATAGGATTAATGTCCAGTAAAAGAGACCCCAGAGAGAGCTTCCTTCCACTTCTACCATGTGAGGACACAGCGAGAAGTCTGTAAGTTGGAAGAAGGTCCTGGCGAGAACCTGAGTGTGTGGGCACTCTGATCTTGGACCACCAGCCTCCAGAACTGTGAAAAATAAACTGGTGTTGTTTATAAGACACCCCGTCTATGGTACTGTGTTATAGCGGCCAGAGTTAAGACAAAGGCCTTCATTTTAGTGAGGATTTAGTGTCATTTCCATTATCCCTCCAGGTAGGAACAGTTATTTCCTTATCTCCCGGACCTTCACATTTTATACAACCCCAGTGCAGTTCTTACATTGTCTTACCCTTATTTTTTAATAGTTTTGTCTACATCGAGAGGCTGAGAGCTGTACTAGGGTGGGGATCATCTTATTCATCTTTATACCCTCTGTGCCTGTTAACATGCATTACCTGGGAGGGACATCACAGGTATGGCTCTTTTTGGGACCAACCAGACAATCAATAAAATAAAAATTAATAGATGTGATTTTCTCAAGATCCCCAAGCTAAGAATCGGACAACTTAGGACTAGAATTTCTGTCTTCTAGTTTCTAGGCTATTCTGGTGTTTAGCTGTGCTCCTGTAATGGTGTTGCTATAGTTCCCCAAAACACAGCTCTAATTGCCAAAAAGTCACCTGGAGAGTTCATTAAAGTATAGATTCCAGGCCCCCAATCCTAGAAATTCTAATTCAATAGGTCTGTTTTAAGAGTCTGCGAACTGGGGTCTTAACCAGTTTCTCCAGGTTCCAGCCCCACCAACTTTCGTGCTATAACATGCTGCCATTTCTTAAAACAAAAATAATGAATACTTTAGCTTCAAATTGTTGATTTTCATCAGGTCTTAGTTGAATTTGGGTCCAAGATGATAATTTCAGGCATTTTGAAATGTGCTGTAGATCTGATCTAGATCCAAGTTCACCATGAATTTAAGAGGAGGAATATGAACTTTATGTACTTTAGGAGAGAACCATAACTGATGATATGCAAATCGAATAGCAGAAGAACTTTAAAGTGGTTTATTTTTGTTTTGTTTCATATATCTTTGTCTGTCTAAAATACTTCCCTCTAATTCTGATCACCTAGGTCCAGCATGATTCTAAGATTGTGAGAGGAAGTGTGTGTCAACAAAATCTAGCCCTTTTATGTCATCTATTTCCTGTGGGAGCCTAGGTCAACTTTTGATGAAAACGAAATTGCTAATAAAATGACAACATAAAAACTATCATTTTAGAAGGACATATATATATATACAAACACTAATTTAAAAGTTATGGAAAACTAAGATTAATGCCTACGTTAGCTGTGGCTACTTACAACTGGAATTTTTATCTCCTGATATATAAAGTGACCATAAAGTGGAGTCTACACAAGACTCAGGTTTAAAAAGCGATGGTGTTAATTAAGTAAGCCAATAAACATATGCATTTGTAGAGTCTAAACGATGTAATGGCAAATATAACAGCTGTTACAGATTTTTTAAATTTCTCACGTTTTCTATTTTTTTTTTTTAAATTTTTTATTTTTTATAAACATATATTTTTATCCCCAGGGGTACAGGTCTGTGAATCACCAGGTTTACACACTTCACAGCACTCACCAAATCACATACCCTCCCCAATGTCCATAATCCCACCCCCTTCTCCCGAACCCCCTCCCCCCGGCAACCCTCAGTTTGTTTTGTGAGATTAAGAGTCACTTATGGTTTGTCTCCCTCCCAATCCCATCTTGTTTCATTTATTCTTCTTCTACCCACTTAAGCCTCCATGTTGCATCACCACTTCCTCATATCAGGGAGATCATATGATAGTTGTCTTTCTCTGCTTGACTTATTTCGCTAAGCATGATACGCTCTAGTTCCATCCATGTTGTTGCAAATGGCAAGATTTCATTTCTTTTGATGGCTGCATAGTATTCCATTGGCTCACGTTTTCTAAACCATTGAAATGGTTTATAAAATCAATAGCATTTATTGTTGAAAATGTTTGTTAACTTGATTGTTTTTATTTCAATTAAACTGTTAGAAATTAATTTTAGTTTTTGAAACAGGCTTCCTTTTTTCCTCCAAAAGAAAGTTGTTCTTAGACATGAGCTAGTCTCCAGATAGAGTTGAACCTCATTCACTCATTAAAACTCATTCATCATGATACCTGGGCTAAATCACTGAAAGCTTTATTTAATTGAGAATCTTAAAACGTATACTTATTTTCTGAAGTAATGTGATTGGAAAAGATATGAATGCATGACTCAATGATGATAAATGAACTTAGTATTTTATTATCCTTTTATGACCCCTCTCTAATCCTCACAAACTCCAGCCTAAGGCAGTCTCTCCTTTTTAGGAATTGTACTATGTAACTTACTTTGCCACAACAGCATTTATGTGAGTCCTCACAAGTCCCAGATATTGGTCAATCTGTGCCTGCAAAGAGGAAGAAATCATGAGCACACTCAAAGGTCACAAGGTCAAAATTTAAGGTGAATATTTGACATCACGTAGGACTTACCTGGTGCTTAACATACACTACAGGTAGAGTGAACATTGAAACCACAGCTGGGATGAAAAACAAATAGAGTATTAAAATTCTGACAGCAGTGAGGATAAGCTTTCAGATACATTTTTATATAATTATGTCATCTTATAACATTATTTTATAGTAGCTAGCATTTTAGCTAAAAGATGGCAGGGCAGTCCATAAGGAAAATAAGAGGATGCTGAGCATTTGATAGATATTAAGCCATTACTCCTGGAATGAGGATGGACTGTACACTCTGACGATTCAGTCTATAACTGACTATTGCAAACAGATAGTGATTGGAAACCAAATAAAACTGCTGGGCTTGAAGAGAAAAAAAAACACTCCAGACTAAGGAATTCTTTATTAATGTGTAATATATATTATATTCTCTAAAGGAACTATGACAGGGAAAATGCCATGTACTATGTGGCGCTGGTTCCTGGGAATCTATGACAACAAGATCCCAGCTAAGAGCCTAGGAAGCTCTATGCTCATGGAGCGTGTGAAGGAGACGTAACAGGCTTGTCTGTCCTTACCCATGAGCAGCAGGGTCAGCCCGTTGAAGAGAGCGCCAACGTAAGTCAGGAGCCACATCAGGACTGCAAACTGAAGAACGGCATGATTATCAGAGCTTCTAAAACCATTTGTGACAGATGGAGTCTTATCTCATTGACTTCTTTGAGATTAAAATTGGGGGAAAATACACCATAATTTCAATGGGAAATGTAAGCGTTTAGAACCTTTGGATCTCTTTGTTAGAAGATTTGTAGGACTCATGAAATAATAAGGCAGGGGTCAGCAAATAGCAGCCCTTGGCCTGTTTTGGATGTGCCCGAGAGTTAAGAATGAATTTTACATTTTTAAATGATTGAATAAAATTGAAGCAAGAACAACATTGTATGATATGTAAAAATGAAATGAAATGCAATTTTCAGAGTTCATAAAGTTTTATTGGCATACAGCCACAGTCGTTCATTTATGCATTGTGTTTGGCTGCTTTCCTGCTCTGATGGCAAAGCTGAGTAGCTGGGAACAGAGATTTAGGCATGCAAAGCCTGAAGTATTTACCATAAAGCCCTTTACAAATAAGGATTGCTGACCCCTGCCCTAGCCCATTATTTTTACATGACACATACAGAAAGATCACTTGAAAAGCCCTAGGGTAGATAATTACGGCATCTCTCTTTAGTCCTTACGTGGAAAGATGTTATTCCAGGAAAGCGTCTTGAGGGCCCAGGCCATGTTACTCATTTTTCCTTCTTCCCTTCCTCCAACAGTTGCTGGACAGTCCCCTGCCACAAGACCCTTTGCCCAGCATGTACAAAGCATTCTGGGAGCATGGGGAACCCATAACAACCTTGCTCAGGCCCAGCTATATCACGACTCACTGACTTCAGGTTTCACCATACACTGCAGGGTGGGAAAAGCAGTGTGTTCAAAGAATCCTGGTAAGTTCATGAGAGTTTCTTAACACCCGGGTGGCTGAGGTCCACTGATTCTGAGGCTCCGTCTCATAGCCCATGCTATGTAAGGACACTTGCCCCTCTCACTATTAGCAGAGCCCAGAGTTTCTTTCATGAAAAAAGAATACACATTTTTCACATACCCAAAACTAGATTTTTTTTTAATTTAACTTTAGGACATTGGCTGAGGAATTAAAAATGATAAGGACAACCTAGTGTGTTGTAAAAAGTACAAAATTAGAAGCTGTGTGGCCCTCAGTTTGATCCCAGCTCTGCCAGTGACTCACTGGGCAACCTCGGGCAAGTGTTTTAGCCTCTCTGAGCCACAGTTTTGGTGTCTGTAAGATGAGGGGATTGGACTGGATGAGCTTCACGGGACATACAGCTAGAGGTTTTCTCACTCTAGAATGCCATTAGCACTTTCTTCTTATTCTCTAGTTTGTGGTGGTTTACAGTATACCTTTGGGGAAAATGAAACTCAAGACTATCAAGTGAACGGCATAAGCAACCGTACTTTCAGGGAATCCACCAGGTCCTGGACAAGGAAGAGCCTTCTCAGTTCTTTAAGCGTGTTGTTCACATAGAACTGCAGGCAGTCTGTGTACTTCTGGATCTGCTCCTGAGAAAGGGTGATCTCGAGCTCCAGGTAGGTCCTGTCAAGAAACCACCCCAAAGACAGCTCCATCAGAGGTAATCTCGGAACAGCTGAGTTTTCCTTCTCCCGCTCTGAGGACAGCCGGGCCACCTCTGGGGGCATAGGGCAGCTACTGGGCTATAGGGCACCCCACACACCTACTGCCAGTGCCTGGGGGAACCTGGGAATCTTGGCCGTGAGTGGTGGGCTGTCACTATTTCTGTGTCCCAGAGACTGCATGAAAGTGGGAGCTGATAATTCAGAACAATGGCTAGAGGCAGAGAAAAGCCAGCCCTAAATCAGCCCTTTTGCTGAATTCTCCAGAATCCCTGGCCCACTAGGTAGTTGGGAAAGTCCTCATTTCTCTTGGCTGCATGGAGAGGGATTATTTCTTTTAATAACTGAGATACCTGAAATCCTAGTCACCAATTATTGTTCATTATTAAAATTTTAATATTTCATTTTTAAATTTTGGAAAATACTTCCAAGTTTTATGTAGAGAGCTCTGAAAACTAAAGTGACCCGGGCCATATTCAAAAGCTCACTGTCTCTACTAAGAGCAATATTTTCAGTGACTACATTTTTCAGTTTTTTCAAATGATGACATATGATTATGGGTAGATAAACCAGGCTTCTCAAATAGCCCATCTTCTTGTTTGGCCATGCTCCCCACAGAGGGTCTATCTTCCCTTCCTCCTTCCCGCTCTCTATTCTAAGACAGTACCACATCATCTACCTAGAGGATATTTCTAGAGTTCTTACAGTGCTTAGCTAACTCTGTGAATTGAGATGAAAAAAAAAAAAAAAGAGCATTTGGCTTGAATTTTAGAGAGTTTACACTGAAAACTTATGGCTTTCCTACTCCTTGGAAAAAAATAGAAAAATGCTTGTTTGTCTAGATAGTAAATTCTGATCCAAAATATACTGAGTCAGATGTTTCTTTTACTGATAAAAAAAACTCAACCAAAGGAAAGTTTTTTATTTTAAATTTGTCTCCTAAAGGAAGATAAAGTAGTTGAGCTAATTGAATGTGTCAGTCTTGGGGGGCCAAGAATGTGAAAGAAACTAGCCTCCTTGGCTGGCTGAGGGTAGAGGCTGGGACAGAGCAGGACTCTGAAGACGCGAACCCTGGTCACAGGCTGGAGCCACTAAATGAGGCACGATGTAATCCTGGTATGAAGACACTTCCCTTCACTTCTCGTACCTTTGGGCTGGGAACTGGAACTTGGATAACCAAGTTACAGCCCAGAAGACCCATTCTTTCTGCATTAGAAGAAGGTCTAATACATCCCAAGGGCAAGGATGCTTGGACTGTAACTGTTTAACACTGAGGCCAGGAACCAGAGGCTGGGAAGGGAGGTTAGACAGGCAGCTTTTCCCCTTTTGTCAGTAAGTCCCCACAACAAGTCATCTTTTCCCCTTTTAAGAGCCTGATGCCCTAAGGCCTTCATTCAGCTGATTGGTGAGGGTGAGTCAGGAGGACTCAGAGGCATCTGGTGAAGGACTGGCTCTGGCCAGAAGCCACTAGCAGCAGCTTCTACAGGGCTCATCTAGGACTCAGAGCTATCCCTCTGTTACAGGAGCCGAGGCCGCCTGTAGGGCCAGCGCTGAGGGAGAGGGTGGCTCTGACAGTCAGTGCTGAAAAACCCTGCCCTCACAAGCCAGAGATGGGGTGGAGTTGGGTGCCACTGGCGGCTCTGTCCTGTTTCATTTTTCCTCTTAGTAGACTGCCTTTAAAAAAACTCTTCCACACAACTGATGAATCACTAAACTCTACCTCTGAAACGAATAATACACTATATGTTAATTGAATTTAAATAAAATTAAGAAAAAAGAACAAAACAAAACAAAAAATTCCTCCTCTTCAATGTTCATTCCAGTCAGATTTCCCCAGGCTAAAAATGCAGAGAAGGGTATACTATAAGACTATTCATGAACCTGCACCCCCCAGAAAGTTGGCCCTTTGGTATTTAGATTTCAGAGACCACAGAAATAAAAATTCAAACACCCTAGTCCTGACTGTATGTGAGTTACTGGCTGTGTAACTTTGGGCAAGTCACTTTTCTTCTTAGAATCTGTTTCCCCACCTGTAAATAGAGATTATACAGCCCTGCCTTCTTCATGGTGTTGGGAGGATTCATTGTTGACCACCACTTAAATTATAAAATGCTGTACACATATAATGGATTATGACTACTATTAATAATAATTAAATATAAAATATTAATATTATATGTAAATTTATGTTACATACATCTATTAATTCATTCGTGGTGATGAAAACTTAAAAAATCAATACAGCAATGTGTCACCATAGCAATAACTGAGTGTGTTTTAGAAACTGACTAGAAATATCAGGTATTAAAAGCCAGGGCATTCAAGAGACTCGGAGAGGTCTGTCAGTTCCCAGTGACGCATCCCCCAAATGCCCAGGAGCTGACACCGAGTCCGGGGGCAGGAGTCCCATGAGAGGTTGGCCAGGGCCGGTCCAGCTGGGACACTCACTTGAAAGGGTGGCCCTCGTCGGTTTTCTGCACAGCTTGTAAAACAGACTTGTAGATGCGGAAACTGATGGTGGCCGAGAGCGCCGCAAGGGCCAGGTAGGCCACGACGCTCACAACGCTGAACTGGGTCAGGGAGAAGAGCAGCAGCAGGAAGCTCCCAAACACGATCCCGGTCTGCTTGATATCCCGCCAGTAGAGTAGGTCAATAGCTGTGGGGAGAGGAGACCAAGCCACACACACACACACACACACACACACACACACACACACACTTAATGTGGGCCGTGCAGCTGGGTGGCTGCCTCGGGGCTCACTTGGCAAAGCCGAGGACGCTGCATCTGCCCATCTGGCCTTCGGGTGCCTGAACACAAGTGAGCAGACACAGGGCTTTGGCTGGGGCACTCACTGTCATCGTATTGTGCTTTGGAGGCCTCTCTTTCATCCCTGAGGATGGTTCATAAATTCACAGAGAAGAAAAAAGCTGCTGAATCTCCAGCGACCATACCTCTAGGGGTGTGTCTCGCTGGGCTACACCACCTGTGACTTTGAAACAAGACGGAAAGTGCAGAGGTTTGGAAGACCTGTTCTGTCCCTTCGGATGGCATCGATTACATGCATCCTACTGACAAATTTCATGCCTTGGTGGTGGCCTAGAGGTGTGTAGCTCAGTCATACCCACATCCCTGCTGCTAAGAAGGGGCAGTAATGATGAAAACAAAGGTTCTGGAGAAGTGGTCCCTCCATAAGCATGGCAGTGAGTCTGGAGATGCAGCCACAGCCAAAGGTTTCTGAATAAAGATACGGCCTGCCTCAAATGCAAGCTGGTGTGGCCACTCTGGAAAACAGTATGGAGGTTCTTCAAAAAGTTGAAAATAGAGCTACCCTATGACCCAGCAATTGCGCTATTGGGTATTTACCCCAAAGATACAAGTGTAGTGATCTGAAGGGGCACCTGCACCCCAATGCTTACAGCAGCAATGTCCACAATAGCCAAACTGTGGAAAAAGCCTAGATGTCCATCAACAGATGAATGGATAAAGAAGGTGTGGTGTGTATGTGTATATTCACAGACACACAAACACAATGAAATATTACACAGCCAACAAAAATTGATATGCAATGATGTGGATGGAAATAGAGGGTATTATGCTAAACGAAAAAAGTCCATCAGAGAAATACAATATTCATATGATCTCACTGATGTGAGGGATTTGAGAAACAAGACAGAAGATCATAGGGGAAGAGAGGGAAAAATGAATTACAAGAAAGGGAGACAAATCACAAGAGACTTCTAATCTCAGGAAATAAACTGAGGGTTGCTGGAGGGGAGGGGGTGGGAGAGATGGGGTGTCTGGGTGATGGACATTGGGGAGGGTATGTGCTATGGTGAGTGCTGTGAATTATGTAGGACTGATGAATCACAGACCTGTACCCCCTGAAACAAATAATATAGGTTAATAAAAATATATATATATATAAAATAAAAACATATTAAAAAAAAAGATACGGCCCCCTCCAAAGCAAGCAACACTAAAAAGTTAGTAGCTGTCTCACGAATCCTTGGAGCTGACATTTGGACTAAACCATTTTATACAGCATACTCTATTTGCTCACTTATTATGACTTAAAAATCTGAAACACGGCTTTAAATTCTGCAGCACATATCTCATTTAGTTATTTCCCTCTTTCACTTAGACACAGAAAAATTAAGTTCAAAAGAACAAAGCCATGATGCTTCAAATACAATACATAATTTAAGTATTTTCAATATCCTAGTCACCAGATTATGAAAAAGGCATAGAAGCCTTGCTGAAGAATGGTACACCAATTTATTTCCCAAGTAATCAAGTCACAATTTTTTTTTTACATTAAGATATAATCGACATATAACATGGTACAGGTTTAAAGTGTACAACACGTTGATTGGATATATTTATATATTGTAATATGATTGCCACCAGATCATTAAACTAATACCTCCACCGTAGCACATAATTACCATTTCTTTTGTGGTAAGAACACTGAGGATCAAGTCTCTTAGCAACTTCAAAGTTTATAATACAGTATTGTTAGCCATAAGCACTGTGCTGCATATGAGGACTCCAGAATTGATTTGCCTTCTAGTTGGAAGTCCGTACCCTTTGAGCAACATCTCCCCAGTTCCCACACCCTCTAAGCCTGGTAACCACCATTCTCTTGTTTCTACGAGTTTGGCTATTTTAGATTCCACCTATAAACGAGATCATAAGCATATTTGTTTTTGTCTGTATTTTTTCTATTAGTATAATGGCTTCAAGGTCGATCCATGTTGTTGTAACAAACAGTCTTTATAGAATGTCACATCAAAAAATTTTCAGAAAGAGAAGACACAAAATTCCCATCTTACAACCAAAAGAAAATGGCAGTTGCTTACACTGCCAGCTTCATGGGCAGGGCACCGGGACGCACCTGGTTTACAGAATTGGATACCAGGTGACCAGGTTGAGGAGAGCAGGGGACTTCTCCCATCATACACAGGTATGTAACTAACTGATTGAAGGAACAGTATCGAAAAGGTCACATAGCCTGTGACGACCCTTTGATGCTATAGGGAAATATAAGGGGAAACAAGAAGTGTGGCAGAGCAAAATATTATTCTCCAGTCTGACTGGAGAGTAAATCAGGGACTGAAGAGGTGGCGTGGAGGCTCTTTTAAAACTGGCTAAGGATCCCTCAGCAATGTGAGGCTGGAGAGAGAATTTACTGTTGAGCTGATCTGCCATCCATCCCCACCTACTTCTCATCTACCTGGTCCACCAATGACATGAATGCACAAGATTGCCGTGCTCTGCCATTTTGTTGGGCAAAAATTTGTTCTTTTTCTCTTACAACACTTCTGCGTAGGAAGTAGAGGAGAGAATCATAGGCATGTTTTGATGTGAAGCAAAGATTTTTGTCTCTTTTGAGTGGGGCTGGTTCTACTAGTAGTTTTCCAGGGGCAAAGGAAAAGCAAAGTTGCTCTAAAGCCTCTCTCTTCTCCCTGCCCCAATCACCAATTACACTGACCGACATTCTACTATTAGAAATTCAGTCCTTTAGGTTATCCTTTTTATCTTTATATTTATCCTTTTTATGTTTTTTGTTTGTTTGTTTTGGTTTTTTTTAGTTGCAAAGATCCCAGAAAGGGAAAATGCAATAAAGTTTAGCTTGTCATTAACAACAAAATACAAATGAGTTCTCCAAATGATTTTTGTTTTAGAAGAGTTTGAGAGCAGAGTACTAAGGTAATAATCCTTTTCAGGTGGAGAAGAGGGATCTTTTAAAAGACATAACACAAGAAACCCCTGGGCCTCTGAGGATAGGTGATAGAAGGGTGAGGAGAAGGGGTCTCCACAGAAGCCTAGCGCTCCCTGTGGTTGAGTGGATTTGGAGCAACAAATTGAAGTAAGCCTAGGCCTATGTCCAGACCAGCAGGGCTAAAGGCCCCTGGGGAACTGAAGCCTCCTAGCATTTATTCTGTTTCAAGTAGGGGAGGGTGGTGTGGAGAATAAAAAGACAAAAACACCACCATTATCTGCAATGTTGCCTCTTCCCCATTTTGTTCAATTTATTCAGTATTTATTGGGCAAGAACTTTTTTTAAGGGCCAGGCTTTGTGCTAGGTGCCAGTAATATCAAACCAATGAATTGTTTAAAAAAAGAAACCCACTGCGCAAATAAGTTGTAATCTGTTTTATGACACCCACAGATTCACATGGCAGACATGTTTAGAAACAAATACATTATAAGACAGCATGATTTGTGCTAAAGGGGGCACTCCTTAGTGGTAGAGAAAGCAGGCTTACCCACCTCTGAGATGAGGTGAAGGGGCACGGGAGACCCTACAGAAGTCTTCAGGCAAAGAAAACATAAAATTTGCTACTATCAAGTGAACCTCCACTTAAGTTGCTTAACACTTGTTAAAAATGGTGTACCCTTCTAGAAAAGACTTCTGAATCTCTGGATACCTGGTCAAACAGCTTGAGAATGGCAGGCATCAAGCAGGGGCTTGCCTTATGAGAAGAAACTACAGACAGAGAGTGGACTGTCAGCTAAACAGTATTAGCTCGGCATAGTCATTACACAACAGGTGTTTCGATCAATGTGTTAAGTTTGCTGGAGGCTTCTAATGAGGAGGTTAACAAAAGCGTCATCTTATGACATAAATGGGATGTTTATTCTGGGTACCTTGTGGCACGGTAATCTACGTACATAGATTCTGAAATGTTCAAAGCACTTTTAGACGTTACTGCATTTAAACTTCACAATCAACTGTACTGGATAGGTATATAATAGGTATAACAGATGAAGAAGATAAAAGTTAAGAAATCTGTCTTATGGGAGTTAATGGGAGAAGACCAAACCCTAAGTTTGCTGCTTCCTCCAAAACACAAATTGCCTCTCTCACATTATGTGGTTATAGGCTGAATGTTCCCGAAGCATGCAAAATTAATTTGGCTAAACTGATTTATTTAAGTCTCCTTCCAGAGCTCTATATTTAAAGTGCAAGTTTGCAAGATACAATTATTGGTCATCTATTCATCTAGTAAAACCAATCATAAAATTTTGTGCCTGCCTTTTTTTTTTTTTTAAGATTTTATTTATTTATTTGACAGAGAGAGAGAGAGAGAGAGAAATCACAAGTAGGCAGAGGGAGGGGGGGAAGCAGGCTCCTTGCTAAGCAGAGAGCCCGACTCGGGGCTCGATTCCAGGACCCTGAGATCATGACCTGAGCTGAGGCAGAGGCTTAACCCACTGAGCCACCCAGGTATCCCTCTGTGCCCGCTTTTTTTTTTTTTTAAGATTTTATTTATTTATTTGACAGACAGAGATCACAAGTAGGCAGAGAGGCAGGCAGAGAGAGAGGAAGGGAAGCAGGCTCCCTGCTGAGCGGAGAGCCCGATGCGGGGCTCAATCTCAGGACCCTGAGATCATGACCTGAGCCGAAGGCAGAGGCCTTAACCCTCTGAGCCACCCAGGTGCCCCTGTGCCCGCTTTTAAGGAACTGAAGAACTAGCTGGGAGGACTGACATTCATTTTACAAGTGGTGAATGAGTGCCAATATATTTTGTGTTGTTGGAGGTGACAAAAGTTGAGTTCAAGGAAGGGATCGTGCTGGAATTGATGAAAGAGGATGTGGGATGGTTTGTGAATGTAGCGAACGATTTGCTAAGGAGACGGAGTGGATAAAGGGAAATATTATGAAGGATTAATCAACAAGAATGGTGACTAATTAGCCGTGGGAGAAAAGACGAATAGCTAATTAAGGGTGAAGGCAACAATTCAAAGCTGGGTGACTGAGTGATTAGTGTCACTGACAAAAACAGGAAATCAGAGGGTGAGTTGGTTGGGGGTAAAGCGGACACTAGCTTTTAAACCTCCAGGTTCTAATGTGATGACATCAAAGCAGGACATTCGGACAGTCTAGGGAGAGATGAGATAGGGATTACAGGTGAGATGAAGCTGACAATTACAATGCCTCCGAAATTTTTTAAAGGTTAGAAATGATTTATTTTTTTTAGGGTTTGTCATAGTAGCCCTGAGTTAAATGGCCTGTAATATCATAGTCCAATGATGTTGAGATGAATATGTACAGTAGGAAATTGGAAGTACAAGACTGTAATTTAGGAAAGAGGGTTGAATAATTTACATTTGGGTATATTCTGAGTAGAAAGGGTGATTGAGACCATGAGAGTGAAGGAAACTTTCAAGACAGGAGAGACTAAGAAATGCAACTGAGGATGAAACCATAGTTTAAGACTCAAAGAAGTGCAGCTTATCAAAAGAGTCCTGTCTGAGTGTCAGAATGGGGACCCCAACGGTGTAGTTGACAGCAATCAAGAACAAGGAAGCCCTTCAGGACAAAGAGGCAGACTACAGTGACGGATGCTGAAAACATAAAAAGGTAAATGATAACTGAGAAAGGACTCTGGATTTGGAGATGGAAGGTCATTCATAACTCAGCAGAGTGTACTACCAGTAGTGAGGATGGAAGCCATCTTGTAAAGGGTTCGGTAAATGGTGGGAAATTCAAAGTAATAAGAAAGATGGTGAATACAATGGTAGTTTGGGTGAGTACCAACAAAAGCAAAACTTTAGGTTAAGCAAAGCCTGGGAATATTAACAGAAAGGAAGGAGTGAGCATTTTGGAAAGAGAGATTTGATTGAGCAAAGTCTCAAAGAAGGGGAGAAAGGATGGGATTAATTACAGCTCTTTGTTTTCAAAGGGAGAAGGATGAAAAGAATGGGTAAAGAGGAAGAGACATTTTGGGAACATATGGGTGTGGCTATAGATATACGTTGAGGTGGAAAAGGAACAACATGATGTGGCTGAAAGTGGCTTGAGGTGGATTTACTCAAATCCTGGAAAATGAGTTAGGAGGCTTTCCTGAAACTGAGGATGAGAAGGGTACGGCTTGAAGAGATTAGGAAAGTGCAAACCTGCCTCATTCAGTACAGTAGTGATGAGCCGCATGTGGCTACTGAGTCTATAAGCTACCTATTGGATTTGTAGTAATTTATTTTGGTTGTTGAAAGGCTAATACTCTGGATATGTTGGAGTAATATATTATCACATTCATTTTACCTGTTTATTATTTATTTATTTATTTATTTAACTTTTTGATGAGAAAGCTACTAGAAAACTTAACATTTCTAGTTAGTGGCTCACATTGTATTTCTATTGTATAGTGCTGACCTAGGAAAATACAGTATGTCAAAAAAAGGAATCAATAATAAAACTGCCTGAACATAAAGAGGGTTTGGTTAAAGTTAGGGATCTCTCGTGGATCCAGGCAACAGGGTTGGAGGCTGGGTGTTCCCAGCAGTAGATGGTTGAGCTGAGTGAGCCAGGGCTGTGAACTTGCACAAGCAGCATGGTTGGAGGAGTTGGAAGATTCAAGAGGACAGAATCGAAATGAACAACTCAGGCTCAGGCTGAGAATGAAAGGCTGTCAAAACTTGGGAACTCTCAGGCTGGAAGAGTGGCAATGGCTGCGTGTGGTCAGAGTGACAGCAAATGGCCCGTGATGATTCAGTGGGAAGGGTAGGAAGTGGTGAAGTGTGATCAGAGAAGAGACTTTGTGTTCCAGTCTGCTGTGCAAATGATGACTTTTCACATTTTAATTTTGCTTAGAGTGATGTAAACTTGTGTAGGAAGCTTTATAGTAGCTGATCCAGAAGAAATGGATATCTGAATAAAATTTCCTTAAAACCTAAGCAAAAAAATAAAAGTCATTCTGTAACTGTGACAAATTACCCCCAGCAGTCTTTGGGTACAACAAAGTATAGACAGCTTTCTCTTCCTCTAATAATCCTTCTAACGCAGAAGGGTCATATAAGAGGTTAAACACTCGAGTCACATTCACTAAGCACACTCACAAAGGCAGGTAAATTACTGTATCGCTTTGCCAAGTATAAAAACTAAAGTTATGTTGCTGAAAACCAAGGAGCAATGCATTGGCTTTGAAATGAGAGATGGGTGCATCCTCTCTATTGAGAAATGGACTGGGCTTGGTGATCTCATCATAGTCCCCAAAACACAAGTGGGAGCCCTTGCTACAGCCTGCCTGGGGCTCACCTGGAACTCATTCCGTCAAGGCTGAACTCGCAGATCTGGCAGATTTGAAGAATCCTGATTTCAAATGCAGAAATCAGTGCTACCCTCATTTCCATAATCCAATCAAGGACAGTAAAAAGAAACAGAAGTGACCCAGGGTTTGAATAGAAATAAAATGCTCTGTCAAATTTCTAGAAAGAAAGCCCTTTGCTTTCTTTCATAATTTTTTGGTTTAGGAAACCATTCTAAATGTATCCAATTATATGATCCAGTAGTGGCACAGTATTCAGAAAGTTTGTACAAACTTAAAGACAGTGGTGCAGCTACTCATATTTTATTTATAAGGCAAAATGTGGTATAAGTAGAGAACATGAATGGCAATAAACTATGCGGGATGATCTTCATTATTGCACCATATTCCTAAGTGTATTTATTTATATTCCATTTTGATCCAGTAAAATGCTATGTGACAAGTGAATGCTACTTCATAAAAGGCCAAGTGAGAAAATTCTGTTTATATATAATATCAACATTTCATCAAAGGATTGTTGAAAAATGATATGCTGTTGACTCTAATTGACTTTTCAGCAAGCTTCCAATAATTGACTACAATACTTGACTACCTTCTGAAAAGAATTAGAGGCTTGAAAAACCTCAGTTCTTTACCACCCTGTGTCCAAAGCCGTGGTAGTCAGTTTCTCTGATTTTCATGAGGCCAACAAAATATCAAAACCAAAAGTTAACAAGAGGAAACAGTAGTAACTTTCCCTACTTTAACTTTCCCTCATTTTGCCATCGAACTGGAGAAACATAATGGGAATCAACTTAATAAAAAAACCTTAAACAGGCACAGAGACCTTCAAAGACGACATCTCCAAGTCATGGATTCTATGAGTTTCCTTTGCCATGAAACCATCTCACACATAAGTTTAAACTTTAAATGGTAACCCAGGGGCCCTGAGCCTGGGGGAAGCTGCTGGCAGCGACTTCTGCTGATAAAGGCATCTGCAGTGATTCCATTTTCCAGGCCCTTTCTTCTCACTGCTTAAACACAGCCAGTATGACTGTCAAGAGAAAAATGCCAACACTCTTATTTCTAGATGTTTAAATAATTTTGGGGATATTTTGAAAGAGGAGATACATTACACCCAGCATTCTGTGTGGACAGTAAAAGAGCACAGCATTTAATCCACATGGTAGTTCTAACCACCACCCTCTCCTTATGCTATGAAATTAACACAATGATGCTTAGACCCATGGTCACCTTGATGGGATGTACCTGGCCAGGAAATGAAACAGCAGGGCCCAGTGTTTAAGACAGTGTGGCCAGCTCCTCCTGCTAAATCTTTTAGTGATTGGGCTCATTTGGAGGGGTCTCCACAGGGCAACTGGCATCAGAGGGAGAGATGGCCATATGGAGAGAGAGATAGGCTTTGGGCACAATGGTAGCTGAGGGAAACACATGGAAAGATTTGCAAAGTATTAAATAATGGATGTCCTTGTGTGATTTTTCTTTTTTAAGTTTTCTGACTTGATCAAAATACAAAACTGTTCATTTGGTTGGTGGTACTCAATCATAATTAGCCACAAAATCTTGTCTGGGCCACACCAAAAAATCCATCATGGTACTGAAATAGAAAAGAACCATGGAGATAGATAGCTATTGCTTCCTTTATAAAAATTGAATATATTTAACATTTCTTACTAAGACCATAAGGGCAAATGCTTCTTGAACTAAAATGATAAGGAAAAGGAATGATCTCTCATTGTACCTTTGTTCCTGTCAATAAACTATGTCCTTTTTTTTTTAAGTTTTTTTCTTAAAGATTTTATTTGACAGAGATCACAAGTTGGCAGAGAGGCAGGTAGAGAGAGAGGAAGGGAAGCAGGCTCCCCACTGAGCAGAGAGCCTGATGTGGGGCTCGATCCCAGGACCCTGAGATCATGACCTGAGTGGAAGGCAGAGGCTTTAACCCACTGAGCCACCCAGGTGCCCCTATTATGTCCTTCTTGATCCCTATTACCAGTATATTGGACCTGCAGTTCGGTATAGTGTTACCAAAAGCAAGACATGCTCATTGTTTAATGGGTAGAACTGTAAACCTGTTACGTTTGTACTTTTCATCTCTTCAAAATCAACATCAGTTTGGGCAAAGAGCTTGTAAGTAATGCTTGAATTACAAGACAACTTTACTCAGATTTAACTTAAAAATATAGTTTAAACATATTTGGAGGACACAGAACTCTATACTTTAAACTTCTAACAAATCTTTTTATTTTATAAAGGTTTTATTTATTTATTTTAGAGAGAGAAGGGGCCTGCCTGAGCAGGGGAGGGGCAAAGGGAGCGGGAGAGAGACAATCTCAAGCAGACTCTGCACCAAGTGTGGAGCCGTACATGAAATTTTATCTTATGGCCCTGAGGTCATGACCTGAGCTGAAATCAAGAGTCACATGCTCAACCCACTGAGCTATGCAGGTGTCCCACAAATTTCTTATCTTATTTGAAATATATGCTACAAATCTGGAATATATTTACAATGACCCAGATTTTAATGCAATTATTATTGTTGTCATCTAGGCCAAAGATGGTTTTTAAAGAATTATTAATGTCAAATTCTTAGCTTTCAAACTGTGAGCTTAATTATAAGGCAGTCATGTTTCTTTGAATAGTTGTGTGTACTTTCATAAGAACTGGAAAGATGACCATATATAAATATTAATACTTAGTCAAATGTATACACAACTTGGGAGACCAGGTTGAGATGGATGGGAAATTTTGTGGTCACATACATTTAATAAATTCCAAAAAGACAAGTGCTATTCTGGAAGTCATCTACCCACATTAGCTTTTGTTTGCTGGATTCGGTGAATATTAACTTTTTTTTTTCCCCCAAGATTTTATCCATTTATTTTACAGAGATCACAAGTAGTCAGAGAGGCAGGCAGAGAGAAAGAGGGAAGCAGGCTCCCTGCTGAGCAGAGAGCCCGATGCGGGGTTTGATTCCAGGACCCTGAGATCATGACCTGAGCCGAAGGCATAGGCTTAACCACTGAGCCACCAGGTGTCCCTTTTTAATTCTACTTTAAGTATAGTAACTTAGAATATATCAATTACTTCACAGATTCTGTTCCCAAATGTATTAACTAGTCTGAAGATGAAAGAGAATTGAATAAAGAATATAATTTCAAATATAAGAAGGAATGGGAAAGAAGGAGGCAGGGAGAGGGAGAGAAAGAAAGAGATAGAGGGGAGGGGGGTAAGGGAGAGAGGGGGAGGGAGAAAGAGGGAGAGACAGAAACCGTTTCAAAATAATGAAGAAGGAGTGACCTGCTCATTAAGATGGAATAGAGGTCTGCAATCAACAATCCTCATGCTTCAGTCATATAGTATCAGGAATATTATTGGGGTTTTTAATGAAATAAATATTAATTCATGGAAATATGAGAAAAATCATAGATTTGAGGATGTAGATTTAGATCAACATTTTTGTCAACCTTTCTCACCCATGACAGATCTTCCTTAAAAAAAAAAAAAAATACCCTGCAGAGGGTCCACTTGTACAGTCTAAAACCAAACATGAAAGTAAAAAATTATTCTGATCTATTGATGTTTATCACAGACTTTTTCTTAATTTTAGAAGGTAATAGCTCATACAGTAAAGAATCATGTCAGAAGCTCAGCAATTCTCTCATTTTCACATCAGTTTCTTCCATTAAATTACTTCAAATACTTTTTGAAAATATACAATCTTGTTTTATAAAAGCTGTTTTTATTGGCAAGTCCTCTAGCTTCTTGTTAAATGGTATGGAGATATTTGACAATATTCAGCAAATATTAACGCTGATTTAATGCTGGCGGTAGGACTTTGGGTGAGTTGTGACTTTCATTTGAACTCCTCTTTGAATAAATGGAAATTTTCATAATGTGTATGTATTGCTTTTAGAAAAAGATTAAAGCCATTATTCTCTCCCCAATCTTTGGAATATTCCCTTAGAAAAATTTCCTTGAAAATAATCATACACAGTGAAAAAGTAGAGTTTTATTTTTCAATGGAGTAATAGCTACTCATATTTCATATATTATTTGTATAATGAGAGTTTTCTTTCATTAAAAAAAAAAAGTCCCCAGGGGCACCTGGGCAGCTCAGTTGGTGAAGTGCCTGACTCTGGAGTGTGGCTCGGGTTGTGATCTCAGGGTCCTGGGATGGAGCCCCACATCGGGTTCCATGCTCAGCATAGAGTCTGCTTCAGATTTTCTCTCCCTCTCTCTCTGCCCCTCCTATCCCCCACCACAACCACACACACTCATACTCCTGCACTCATGCACTCTCTCGATCTCTCTAAAAAAAGAAAAAAACATCTCCAGATTCCCAGCTAAGCCCGTTGCCCCACTGGATCTCATTAGAATCCGCAGGGAGGGAGCCTGCAAGTGTAATACTTCTGTTGTAACATTTACACAGTATTATAATGAGATTCTGTCCAAATAAAAGGTGTTTGATAAAAGATTGTACTGGTCTGCCTTTATGTGAGTATTATCTTGATCAAATGTCATCTTCAAAACACAAGCATTTTTTTCAATTTTTGTCACTACAGCAGACATGTTTTTCCTGTGTATTCTGGGATGCTTGGCTGTTTTCAACTAGCACCTTTCACAATAGACCACCATGAACAGTTTTTCCACAGAGCACTGTAGACCAGTGTAAAATATTTTATTTTGTAAAAAAACAGAAATACTTTTGAGTTATATTCTCTGGAAAGTGTTTCACCCTTCATTAATATTTTACACACTGGGCAAGCTGTAACTACGGAATGCTGCAATACAGGGTCAAGTGAGAATTGAAAGCCCCAAACAGGTGACAAGAATCAACCCAGTGTATTCCCAAGCATATTGCCAGGTAAATTTGTCAAGCACAGTGATATCTGGAAAAAACTGTCTTTTTTTTTTTTTTTCAAATATTTTATTTATTTATTTGACAGCAATCACAAGTAGGAAGAGAGGCAGGCAGAGGGAGAGAGAGGGAAGCAGGCTCCCTGCCAAGCAGAGAGCCTGATGGGGGGCTAGATCCCAGGACTCTGGGATTATGACCTGAGCCGAAGGCAGAGGCTTAACCTACTGAGTCACCCAGGCACCCCTGAAAAAAACTATCTCTGAGCACAAAAAGAATGATAGGGATGAGTGATTATGCTCAAACTTTATTCCCCTGCCCTAGTACTGATGAAGTCCCAGAACCTAAGTCAGGTTCGGTGGGGTGAGGAGGTTCGGAGCCGACGACAGCTTCCTGCTCCCTCATCAGTACTATTTGGATTTAGGCAGTATGATAAAGTCATTAACAGCAAAGCTTTCAGAATCAGCCTGCCTTATGTTTGGGACCCAGTTAAGTGGGAAGGCAAATTCCTGGCCCTCTCTGCCTCAAACCCCTCAGTTTCCTTCTCTGTAAAATGGGAGTAAGATAATCATCTCATGAAGGCTTAATTAAAGACATGTAGCAAGAGTTTAGGATAGCTACAGGGACATAGCTGATATTTATAGAGAATTTGGGATGATTAATCGTTGATTGTGGTGAGAATGACAACAATGGCATAAACTGATCAAGACCACTGACTTGCTGATAAATTCTGAGCTCTTAAGGGAAGAAACTATATGAGAAATACCGTGGCAGAAGTCAGTGGAAGTTCACTCCATAACTCAGCACGAGTAAAGGACATGGAGTGCTGTCATGGGAAGAGTTCTGGATTTGAAGCAGGCACCTTCTCACTACTCACTTCAACACTTAGCAAAAAACCGTGGGTAAGTCACTTAACCTCTTTGAGTCTCATGATGACCAAGAGTAAACTGAGAAGCTCCTAGGAGAAGACACTTGGCAAAATGAAAACGATGTAAATGTGGGATTACTAAGCCCACACAATCACCATTACCTGCATAATTCATATTCTTAGAAACATCATTGAGGAAAAAGTTATCTACCATAGAGGCCGATGGCAAAGCAGTGGGAAGTGAGGGGTTCTGTGGTCAGACAGCTGAGGCTTGAATCTAGCCTCTTCTGGCAATACTAGCCATGTGCCTTGGTGGAGGCCTCAGCTTTACTTACAAAATAATAATAAAATTTACACACTACAGGATTTGTGAGCATTAAATGCAATGATGCAAGTAAAGCATTTAGTAAACATGCCCCCAACATATTAGTATTATTGTGATCTGTAATGTTACTATCTCTATAGGTGTCTTATTAGGTTATGGTTTTATTTTGCTTCCATTTCCCTGAGTTGGGTGGGCTTTGGTTTATAACCAATATTGGCAGTGGTATCTTTTTTTTTTTATATTGGAAGCAGGATCTTTGTAATGTATACATGAATGCATTAATATACTGTAATGTAATGTATTACAAAATCTTCATACTAGTGCACTGTGGACTTCAGACTCTCTTTAAGTGCTCCTGTTTCTAGCTGAAATCTTACATGTTAATAAAGTAAATATAAGTTCCTTTTGCATAGGTACTACAGTTCTTATGACAATTGTATCAGTGCCAGTTGAGTCTTCATGAAATAGTCAACGGGCTGCAATTTCTCCATGGAATGTTTAATAATATGGAGAAAACCTGAAGCTCACTTTCTTTATTCCCTTTCACAAGCAAAACTCTCACCTGTAATACTTCTGGAGGACATTTCTCAACAATGGTACCCTGCGTCCTGCAACCATATTCACAGTTGCTCCTACATCACACCCATTTCATTTCTACACCCAACTCTGCTCTGCTGGGCTATGGACTGGGCTCACTAAGAATCATTACACACCAACCGTGGCTTCAACCCCAATTGAGTATTAAACTCACTTGAGGATCCTCAAAAAAAAATTGATACTTGACCCAATTGAATCAGAACCTCTAGGGGTGGGGCCCAGCCATCCTTTGTGTTCCTCAAAGCTCCCCAGATGATACTAATGTGTAGCCAGGGTTAAGAACAGCTGTTTTTGATAATGAGGAACTAACATGAAGAAGATACATGGAAAACGTTAAACAAAAATCTTAATATAGATTTATTTTAAATGAAATTTCTCCTAGTGAAAGAAAAAGTAATAATTTATTTCTTAATATTTCTCTTTGGTGCCTATAAACCCACCCACCCAGTTATTAGTCAATTTTCAAGATAATGGCTTTGTTCTATCTAACAAAAGGAAATCAATGGTACTGAAGATGACCAAAGGTCACGGAGTGTAAAAGACCTACAATGATCTTGCATTAATCTTCACAAGTAGCTGTATATTGAAAATGAAAATGATTGTTTTCAATAGACAAATGATGACATTTGTGTTTTTTTCTGATTATAAACAGCCATGCGCTTTTTTAACCCCTGTAGTGAGAAGGTTGACTGAGGCGAAACACATAGGAATATAATGAAAATAGTGTTTTATATCTTGTACCAACAAAAATGAAAATCTGCTAAGCTTTGGCATCTACTTTTTGTAAGAATAGAAGAAACCCATAATCATAGTCTAAAAACCAACTTTTTTTAATGTCTTTGCAACCAACCTAAACTTGATATTATATCACGCCATAGTTGTCTGTGAAGTGTTATCAGAATAAACTGGATGAGTCTAATACCTAAGAATGAAACGTCACCAACCATTTTCACAACTGCCTTCTGTATAAAATATGTGACTTCATATCACTGCCATCATTCTCTAAAATTATGCCCCTGAATTGCCATCCATTTATTTCCTAGCTTTTAAATATATTAGGACCATTTATTTACTTTTGACAGTTGTATTTCTAATAGACCCACATAATTTGAACTCGACTGTTCCATTTTATGTCACCACCACCCAAACCAACGAATAAGAGATAGCTAATGTGCTCTTAATTCTGACGTTCACGTTTACTTTATCTTTGCTTAAAAAATTTACTTAAGAAAAACCTTACAGGGGCGCTAAAGATGAAAAGCCATTCTATTCTTTCTGTCGTATAAAATGACAAGGGGAAGATGCCAGATTTAAAAAAAAAAAAAAAATCAGCTTCTGCTCCAGAGTATTTTTGGTCCCCTGAGGAACACTGCAACCCTTCAGGTTAAGCCAAATGCGCCTTCTTCAGAACCTTATTTGTTAAAGATTAAAAGACACTTCATCTTATGAATGCCCGAGTTCAGCACGCATAATTCATTCTTCCAAATTCTCTCTTTCTCCTCATAATCTCAAACTGAGCAAGGTGAAGGAGGGAATCTTAATGTAACAAAGGAGAGATGGATGTGTGAAGTATGAGGCTGAATAAAAATGGCTGAAAAGCAATCCCAGCGAGGCTGGAGGGTGGCCACACCCAGTGCTAATATGGACTGTTTCAAAATAAATCTGTTCTATCAGAGGGCACTTTGCACTGCTTTGTATTTCCCCTCTATTTGTATCGCAGATACCCATTCTTAATAAATAGTAGTTACAGGTCACCCAAATGACAGACAAAAACCCTGAAATATTTCAAAGTGAACCATCCTAATATGTGGCTACGCCATCATATTTTCAGGATTTCCAGAGCTAGTCTGCATTTCCAGTCTCCTTTGTGTGACCACAAATAACAACCCTGAAATGGGTGTGTCCCTCTCAAAAGGATGCACTAGAGCCCTCTCACTTAATGGTTGTATCAGGAGATTTCAACCTTTCAGAAATTAAATGGCCTGGGATGCATGGAACAATAAGAAAGCATTTTAACTCCGGGACTGAGAAGAGATTAAACAAGTACTGAACAATCAACGGATGCCAAAAGAACTCCCGGAGGAGGCAACTGATGCATTATTTAAATTTCTAGCATTACAACAAGAAAACAAAGGGGTGGGGGTGGGGGGTTTAAAAAAAAAAAAAAAAAAGGAGGAAAAGAATCCAAACACCATCCTTGTTGATTTTTGACATGACAAGTTTACTCCCCCCAACAGAAAGCTCTCGGGTATGAAGCATGCATAGGTCCCACAGGTGAAATGCTGCACAATGGCCGAGTCCGGGTCCCGGGGTTCCCGTGCACCGCAGGCATGCACTACTGAAATAAATAGAATACCCTGACTTTTCCAGTTGCTCCATACACAGTCCATCTTGGTGGAGTCGGCAGTGGCCTGCATCTTGCGGGCTTGGGGGGCTCGCCGTTGCTGTCCTCGGGGGCGCGGAACTGGCACTCAGGGTCGGCGCCCCGGCTGCAGCGGCAGGGCTCGCGGTGGCCGCGCGGCTGCAGACTGACTGAGGCTGCACCAGCCGGCGCGCGGCGAGGGGCGGGCGCGTCGCGGGCGCCGCAGTCTCCGCTGCAGCGAATCAGCGCGGCGCGGCCCCGGGGCTGCCTGCGCGCGCGGGGCTGGGGCCGCCGCTCGACGCGAGAGCGCGGGCTCCGCCGGCGGTCCTGGGGCGGCCCCGGATGTGGCGGAGCCAGTTCTAACCCAGAAGGCACAAAAGCGGTCAAGGTGTGGGGAGATGGGAGAAGAGGAGGGCAAAAGTGCCAAGGGTGGTGATCAGAGTGCGGCACTTGGACCGTTCCAGGGAGTTCTTGACACAGGGCGCATATTCTAGAAATTTCTGAGACACCTAAGAAACCTGTTGGGTAAGACGCAGGTGATGGCAGTACGAATGTATGGCTTTCAGGAGAATGCCCCCTCCACCCAACCCTCCCCGTTGTCCCCATTGCTCACTCACCTCTCTTCTCCATTTCTTTACATTCTGGCCCTGATTTATTTTAAGTGCCTGACATCTTCCAAGCAATTGCCAGATCTCTTCCTCTTTCTGGAATGTTCTATGGCTATCCAAAACCTTTGTTGGCAAGCCACAATCACTGTAAAGAATCCTGCTGCTCAGGAGGTCTTGAGTGTTTTTCCTGCTGCCCCTCTTCTCCAGCTCAGTTTGTGGTTGGAATGAATAAATACCTATCAGAATACGGTGCCTGTAGGCTCCAGTGCAAAGCCCTGGACTCTGGCATGTGGAGTTATCCAAAAAGAACTCAGGAAAGCAAAGGGTATTTGCTCAAAGATGATGCTGTTGAGGCATCATCTTTGGGATTAAGTGTTTGGGGGCAGATGGAGGTGGGCTGTGTGTATCATTTGGGAGATAGAAAGTAGGTTTCCAAACCCAGTGAGTCAAGAGACTCAAGTCCCCAGTTACAATGCAGATGTCAACGGGAGGAGGAGAACAGTGGGCGGTGACCTACTATTTAAATCTCACCATGATATACTTCATCAGATTATACACCAAGAACTTGAGAGAATGGACAGGGGGGATAGGTACATTTTGATGAGCAACATGTAGAGACAGAGAGAAAGGACTTGAATTTGGACATTGTCTGGGGAAGGCAGTCCTAGTGGCAGGACCCTTAGGGAGACAAAATATAACATGGGGCCAGAGGATACCTTCAGAACTACAGGGGCATAGAGAAGGAAGAGTCCCCATTTTACTCGTTGTGGCACGACATAATCTTTTATAAAGTATTTCTCTCTCCCTCGAGGATAAATGGAGTCTTCACGATTCTTCCACAGTTCCCAAAGAGGTTCCTTGCCAGACCCAAACCAACATTTGCACATCCTGCATCAGCAAGGACTTAAAGAGAGTAGTCTCAAGGTTATGCTTGTAGCTATGATTTATCTTTCATTTTATGAAGAGTATACACTTTAAAATGTGATCTTTGGGATATTATGTATATATGTATAATTAAAATGCAAACTTCCAGAGAAACCAAGCTTCTCTCTATTGGTCTGTAACATAACTGATATTACTAAGGAAGCTTAATAAGAATGAGACCAGGAGGATGATTTGGCACTTCTGGGCAGCTGAAATCTCCTACAAGAAGAAGGGGTATCAGAGCTCCCATGGGGCTGACAGGAAGGAAAAAAGTTATTACAAAGCACTTTTCAAACTGACCTGCTCCAGTGAATGTAGTGATGTTTTTAGATTTATATTTCCAACCCTACCCCAAATTTTTTTCATCATCATGGTCATGTTTGGGAATTCAGTCAAAATACTGAAAAGACATGTTTGTGATGGTCTGACCAGCAGTGAATTCTCGCTGTATGAAGTAGGGCTGGACAAAATAAAAACAGGTGGGAACAAGACTCAGAAGGAAGCAGGTTGCCATGTGGGCTGCCTATCCTGGCTCCTTTTCAGTTGAAAACCTTTGGAACCTTGGCCACTAGGAGGCACTGCCAGTCAATGATAGTCCCAGTCATCAGTCCTAAATCCAGCTGGTGCCCCTCTCTTCCCCCCCAGTTACCTTTACTGGCGAGTACTAAGTGTCCACCATATTAGCAGAGCCCTGTTCACGGCTAATCTGATGGGCGGTACTGTGCAGTGAGCTGAGGGCAGCACATCCCTGGCTGGGGAGGGCAGGAAGAGGCTAACTCTCCCTCAAATGGAGGTAAGCTGTGTCAGCCTTCTTGGGCCATGTATTTTCCTGGGCCACCAAGTTGACCTTAGAATGTCAGCTGTGCTGAAAGACCACATTCTTTTCAGTCATGCTGAATCTGAAGACAGAAGCTTGATGATGCCCAGAAATTCAAGACAGCAGTCTGATAGTTGAAGGTTGAGGTAAGGCATCTGATGCCACAGAGACACACAGCAGTGAGATACGTATTGAGGGGCTTTAGGTTAAGGCGTAGGTGGTAGGAGAAAACATAAATGAATGTATTAAAGAAAAATAAGGCATAAAACTGTGAAGAACTTGATTGAGAATTGGGGGATGTGGGTGTTGAGACCCACTTCCGTGGCAGAAATTAGTTATGTGGCCTTCAGTGAGTAGTTATCCCCTTTGGACCTTTCTCTCACAATGAGAAATGAATTATACAAATGAATTACAGCTTTAGATGCTTGTGTCTGTGAAATAATAAGAGTTTCTTTTTTGCAGACATTGTAAGCAGGTACTTTCTATGCACAAGTACCCACACAGTATTAATTAAAAGCTCTTGCCAAGATCAAAATGATAAAATGGGTAGAAAAGATATGTAAATTGTCCCTGAGTGGTGAAAGAAAACAGAAAGCAAAATAAAGCTTGCTAAAAGCAGGCAGGAACTGCCACTGTCTTTAAACCAGGAGAGAACAGACGGGCTTTGTACACAGCCAGCTCAGAACTTGGTTTAGGTGCCTGCCAGGAGGGGAAGTGATGTCTTTAGTTTTCAGGATGAAATCATGCTGTAGGCATTCAGTTCAAGGAAAAACAAGATTGTCAAATTCTGAAATCTCATTCCAGATCAAGAGAAATGTTGAAGACCTCCATGCCCAGAGTGGCTGTATGGCATCTGGGTTTTGTTGCCCCAGGACTTTACTGATGAGAATCAGTACACCTATATTGACACATTTAGTCAATAAATAATTACTGAACACCTACTGTATTTTAGACACTGTTCTAGGCATAAAGCAAAATTTCTACTTTTTTAAAAAAAGGTTTTATTTATTTATTTGACAGAGACAGAGAGATCACAAGTTGGCAGAGAGGCAAGCAAAGAGAGAGCAGGAAGCAGTCTCCCTACTGAGCAGAGAGCCCGATGTGGGCCTCAATCCCAGGACCCTGAGATCATGACCCAAGCTGAAGGCAGAGGCTTAACCCACTGAGCCCCCCAGGAGCCCCACAAAATTGCTACTTTTAAGAAGTTTTATGTTAGTAGGATAGGCAGATAATAATAAAAGAGGTAAATGTATATTTTACTTGTGGACAGGTGTATAGGGTTCCAGAAATAAAGCAGGTAAAGGGGATAGAGAATGAGAGTGGGGCTGAAGTTTTCTATTTTATGAGGAGGGTCAGGCAAAGGCCTATCTTGTAAGGTAAAATTAAAGCAGACGCCAAACTAAAGAGGAGAAGGCTATTTAGCTATATGAGAGAAGAGCATTTACAGATGCAGTGAGTTTCAGGACAGAATGTAATAGCTGGTAAACTATAGGCAGCTCATAGAACCCCATGTTTGGGGTGTGTGTGTGTGTGTGTGTGTGTGTTTAATGCTCTGAGAAATATAGCAATTGGAAGAAAAGGCACAAACCAAAAAAAGTACTTCATTATGATCAAAGAACACTCAGAACTCTGCTTTATGCCATATGGAATAAGGAAATTTAAAGTAACAACCAATTTGGCACATAACCCACAGCACCAAAATAATGCATAAATTGCCTTTAAATCGAACAAGAGCTTAGCACTTGTTATTTGCTGGGTGCTTTCTCATATGGTATATACCTAGTTGTTATAGACCCTTATGAGGTAGATAGTGTTTACCTTCATTTTCTTGATTCATTCATCCATTCAATCTGCAAACATTTATGGTGCCCAAACTGCCTGATTCTGTAAATACAAAAGGAACTGCCACTGGAAGCTGGAGTTTAGTGGGGGAGATTTACACATAAATACATAAATGCAATCAACAGATAGGTGTATAAGCAGGAAAGAGTAGATACACAGTGATTAAGGGGAAGAAAAGGTTTTAGGAGAGGCTTCAGGAAATAGATAATAAAGCTGAGCTATAAACAAAAAAATAGGATCACCAGTCTGAGTGATGGGGCTTTCCTGGCATATAGATATGGAAACTGAAAACACAGACAGCTGCAGGGGACAGTGAGACAGGGCCAAGTAATAATACTGTCAGTAAATGAAGGAAACGCTGTAGAGTTTCAAGGGGAGGAATAACATCTTGAGAAGTTGAATAATTTATCCAGATTTGGCTTGGGATTTTCCAGAATTGTTAAAAGACATATATTTTGGCCCTGAGCAAGACAAGAGGAAATCAATATCCTGACCCACATCAAAGTGAAACTGCAGGGCATCAAAGACAAGAGGAAATCTTAAAAGTAGGCAAAAGTGGGGGCGCCTGGGTGGCTCAGTGGGTTAAGCCGCTGCCTTCGGCTCAGGTCATGATCTCAGGGTCCTGGGATCGAGTCCCGCATCGGGCTCTCTGCTCAGCAGGGAGCCTGCTTCCTTCTCTCTCTCTCTGCCTGCCTCTCAGTGTACTTGTGGTTTCTCTCTGTCAAATAAATAAATAATAAAATCTTTAAAAAAAAAAAAAAGTAGGCAAAAGTGAACAACACATTGCCCTGAGAAACTGTTGGGCCAGCAGCAGTCTTTTTATTAACTGAAGCCAGAAGGCAATGGAATAACGTTTTCAAAGTAGTGAGGGAAAATAACTATCATCTAGATTTCCTGTACCCAGCAAGACTAATAGAGGTATTTTCAAATGTAAGAAATGAGAGAATTTCTTAACTATGAACCCTGCAGAAAAAGCAACCAAGGTTGGTGCTTCCGGAAGAAGAAAACTAAACTTAGAAGGAAGAAGGGAAATGCATGAAAGAACACCAACTGTAAAAATTGGCAATGGTTAATTTGGGGGGGGGGTTAATAAAAGAAAGGTGAAATTAAAGTAGTAGACGAAAATAGAATGTAAGGTAGGACAGAGTGATAAAAGTAAAAGCATCCTAACGTCTTAGTACTATTCAGGAGAACAGTAGAGATCTTAATTTAATATAAATTTTTTTTAGATCTTAATTTTAGGCTATGAAAATTCAAATTTGTAAGTTAAACATTTAAGGGTCATCACCAGAAATAACTAGAACATATAACTTCTAAATGAATAAAATGTATAAACAAAGTAATTAATAAATTGAGGTCAGGAAAGGAAAAATAGGAGAAGCAAAGTAGAGAACCAGTAAATAGAAAGAATAAAACAAAGTAGCAGAAAACATCTAAATATATCCAAATAATGCTAACCAAGAAGATGGAAACTCAGATTGGATGAAAAAAATCTAGGTAAAGGATGTTTATAAGAGAAAATCCTAAAACATACTACCACAGTAAAATTAAAAGTAGATACAGAAAAACCTATACCAGGTTAATAGATTTTTGGATAGTGATCTTGCTAATAAACTCACTTACTAACTCTAATTATGGATTCTTTTGAATTTTATATGTACATTATCATATCTTTTCTGAATAAATGTGGTATTATTTCTTCCTTTCTGATCTTTATGATTTTACTTCTTTACTTTGACTTAACTGCACTGGCTAGTACTTCCACATATAATGCTGAGTAGAAGTGGTAAAGGGTATATCATTTTTGTCTTACTCCTGGATTCAGGGAAAAAGTGTGCTCAAAATTTTACCATTAAATATGACGTTGGCCATGAATATTTTAGCTTTTATCAGATTAGGTCAAGTTCATTCTATCCCTATTTTTTTGAGAGTTTCTGTCATAAATAGGTACTGAATTCTATCAAGTGCTTCTACTTAGGCTACTGAAAAGATCACAGGGATTTCATCCTTAATTCAGTTAATACATAAATTACATGGATTGAGTTTTGAATGTTAAACCAACCTTGCACTCCTTGGATATATCTCATATGGTTATAATATGACATTTTGATTTTTAATCTGTTTATATCAATTTTAGCAAGTTTCATTTAAAATATGTTGTCAAATTTATTGCTGTAAATTTTCATAACATCATAATTTTACATTTTTAATAATCTGAAGGAGCTATAGCCATGTCTACTTTTTCAGTTGTGATACTGGTCAGTTTTATTTTTTTCTTTCATTTCTTAATCATCTTATTGTGAATTAATTTCAAATAATAAAATTTTTCTTTTTTTTTCTCATTTGTATATCTTTTTTTTTTAAGATTCTATTTATTATTTATTTGACAGACAGAGATCACAAGTAGGCAGAGGTAGGCAGAGAGAGAGGGGAAAGCAGGCTCCCCGCTGAGCAGAGAGCCTGATGTGGGGCTCGATCCCAGGACTCTGGGATCATGACCTGAGCCGAAGGCAGAGGCTTTAACCCACTGAGCCACCCAGGTGCCCCTCTCCTTTGTATATCTTTGTATATGCTATTTCATTCTATTATTTCCTTCTTTTACTTTCATTTTTCTTTCATTAGCTCCACAAAACAGAAGCTCAAATTATTTTCAGCCTTTCTTCTTTTCTAATATATTCATATTCATTTAAAAGTATAATAATCCCTCTCAGCACTGTTTTAGTGGCAACCTACAAGTTTTGATACATTATGTTCATGTTATTGTTCAGTTCAAAATATTTTCTAACAGTCATTGTGGTTTTTTTCCTTTGGTCCATTGATTATAAGGATTATAAACTTCTGAGGCTTGTTCTAACTATCCTATTGTTTATTTTCAGTTTAATTCACCTGTAGTTAGACAACAAACTCTATACAATTTTAATCCATTGAAACTTGTCAAGACTTGCTTTAGAATCTGGATATGATCTATTTCTTTTTAAAAGATTTATTTGTTTATTTGAGAGCGAGCGAGCAGGGGGAGGGCCAGAGATAGAGAGAGGGAAGAGAAGCAGACTCAGCACTGAGTGTGGAGCCCAACATGAGGCTTGCTATTATGACCCTGAGAGATCCTGACCTGAGCTTAAGTCAAGAGCTGGAGGCTTACCTGATAGAGCCACCCAGGCATTCCCAAATATGATTGATTTTGATACATGTGTTAATTGGACATGAAGGCATATTCTAAAGTTTTAAGGGTGTTCTATAAATGTCAATTTAGTCACACTGGTTAACAGCATTCTTCAAATAATCTATCTCCCTACTAATTTTTTGGCTGTATGTCTGCCAGATATCGAAGTAAGTATATCACAACATCTAACTTTTACGTTGATTGACCTATTTTCCTTCCAATTCTGTCCATTTATATAGCTTTATAGATATTGAGCTCTTATAAATTTAGAATTACCATGTCTTACTGTTTTTTTTTTAAGATTTTTATTTATTTGACAGACAGATCACAAGTAAGCAGAGAGGCAGGCAGAGAGAGAGAGAGAGAGAGAGAGAGAGAGGAGGAGGAGGCAGGCTCCCTGCTGAGCAGAGAGCCCGATGCGGGGCTCGATCCCAGGACCCTGGGATCATGACCTGAGCTTAAGGCAGAGGCTTTAACCACTGAGCCACCCAGGCGCCCCACCATGTCTTACTATTGAGTTAACCCTTCTATCTTTATGAAATGCTCCTCCTTATCTCTAGTAACACTCCTTGACTCAGTTTTGTTTGGCTGATATGGATATATACACAACAGCTTTCTTTTGGTTGGTGTTTGCATAATATGTCTTTTCCTATCCTTTACTTTCAAACTATCTGTATCTTTTGATGTTCTTAAAAACAGTATATTCTTGGGTCTTGTTTTTAATTCCAGCTAATAATCTTTGTTTTTTGAGGGTGAGTATTAAGTCAACTTACATTTAATGTAATCATTAATATAATTGGATTTAAGTCCATCATTTTACTATTTCTTTCTTTTTTTTTAAGATTTTATTTATTTATTTGACAGACAGAGATCACAAGTAAGCAGAGAGGCAGGCAGAGAGAGAGGAGGAAGCAGGCTCCCTGCCGAGCAGAGAGCCAGATGTGGGACTCGATCCCAGGACACTGAGATCAAGACCTGAGTCGGAGGCAGAGGCTTAACTCACTGAGCCACCCAGGCGCCCCTATTTCTTATTTATCATATCTCCTTGCTGATTTGTTCTGCCTTTCTTGCCTTCTTTCTTTATTAATCCGTTTATTTCCCACAATAATTTTCTATTTACACCTTTTTAAATACGTTGGCGATTCCCTTACAATGATAATGTTCAACCTTAACTTACTGGATGGAGTCTATTGTATATAGTACTTTCACAATTTCCTATGCAATAAAAGAATCTTATGACTGTAAACTCCATTTACTCTGTACTGATGTGACATTCTTTTTATATATTGCTACTTAAATGTGAGTCAATTTGCTAATGATTTGTGTAGACATTTTCTATCTATATTCATGAGATCTGTCCTCTTCCTTTCTTTTCTTGTAATATCCTTCTTGAGTTTTATATCAGGGTTTTTAAGCTAGGTTTGTTATAGGATTTTTATCCTTTGCTTTGGTTTTATGCAGTATGATTATAATAAGGTTATGATTCCTTTGGTGTCTACTGAGCTTCTCAAATCTGTATATTGATTGATACCTTTTACCAATTTTGAAAAAAAAAAGAATTCTCAGCCATATTTCTTCAAATATTCCATCTGCCCCATTTTCTCTCTCCTTTCCCATAAATACAATTATTCATAGGTCTGGCCTTCTGACAAGTTTTTTATACTTTGTTCTTTTCATATTTTTATTTCAGTTTTTTCACTACTTTGGATATTTCCTATTGAGCTATTTTTGAATTCACTAATTTTATCTTCTTCTGTGTCCAAAGAGCTAAGTAAGTTTTAATTTCAGAAATTTTAGTTCTAGAACATGCACTTGATTTTATTTTCATAAATACCCTTTCTCTGATGAAATTTTCCATTTTTAAATCCATTTTCTTTCACATATTTATAATAGTTATTTAAAAGACTTTATTTAACTTCAATATCCAGCTTATCTATCAGTCAGCTTCTATTGTCTCTGTATTTCTAAATTCTAGCATAGGTATCATGCAGTGTTATACTAGTTTCAGCTATACAATTAGTGATTCAACAATTCTATATGTTACTCAGTGCTCATCATGGTTAATTGTATTCTTAATCCTCTTTACCTACATCATCCATCTGCCTGCCCACCTCCACTCTGGTCACCATCAGTTTCTTCTCTCAGGCAAGAGTCTGTTTTTTTGGTTTGTCTTTTCTTTTCTTTCTTTTTTTTTTTTTGTTTGTTTTGTTTTTTATATTCCACATATGAATGAAATCACATGGTATTTGTCTTTCCTCTGACAGACTTATTTCACATAGCATTATACCCTCTAGATCCATCCCTATTGTCTTTGTTGTTGTTTATCAGTCACATGTTCTTGCCTCTCTCACATGTCTAGTAATGTTTACAGTATGATAGATGCTGTGTATTCAAGAACCATACAGATAGGCAGTTGATGCTATTTTCCCACAAAAAAGGGTTCTCCTCTTCTTCTGTTAACAGATATGGTGAGGGGTTGATCATATTACTTTGATTATATGATAGACATTAAACAATACATTTTAATAGGATGGAAATTGTACAAAATGTATTCTCTAACCACTTGGAATAAAATTAGAAATTGATAACAAGGAAATTTATAAATTCACAAATAAGTGAAACTTAATCAATATACTTCTAAATAAGCAATAGGTCAAGGAGGAAATCACAAGGGAAATTTAAAAATATTTCAAAATGTCCATAACCCCACCCCCCTTCTATCAACTCCCCCCAGCAACCCTCAGTTTGTTTTGTGAGATTAAGAGTCACTTATGGTTTGTCCCCCTCCCAATCCCATCTTGTTTCATTTATTCTTCTCCTACCCCCTTAACCCCCCATGGTGCATCTCCACTTCCTCATATCAGGGAGATCATATGATAGTTGTCTTTCTCCAATTGACTTATTTCGCTAAGCATGATACCCTCTAGTTCCATCCACGTTGTCACAAATTGGAGAGGGTATGTGCTATGGTGAGTGCTGTGAAGTGTGTAAACCTGGCGATTCACAGACCTGTACACCTGGGGATAAAAATATATGTTTATAAAAATTAAAAAATTAAAAAAAAAAGAGATTGGATATGACGTGACTCCAGAATTACCACATGTGATAAGGGTATTGTGGTTATTAATTCCAATAAGGAAGATCATATAGTATTCAAAGGTACAGTAAAAAATTCTGGAATATCACTAAGTATGCTACCTACTGAGCAGGTTTATAAAGCCATTTTACAACTTTATAGGCATAAATATATATTACTAAAAATTTGTACAAGACCACACGGCTGCTTCCTGGGACAGAAGAGTGAACTGGGAGAGCCTATGAGAATCACTTACGGAGACTGGTGTCCTGTCCGAGGGGGACTCATGTCTCACTTCTGCTGAGTCCCTGAGATGTAGAGGATTTTGTTACTGCAGCATTGCCTATGTGATACCTCCTAATACAGAGTGCAAATGGAGTTTTTAAAAAGTTAAAAAAAAATTTCAAAATGAACGAAAATGAAACAAATATCCAGAGGTACAGCCAAAGTAATACTTAGAGGGAAACGTATAGCTGTAAACACCTATGATAGAAAAAAAGAAATCAACAACCTAAACTTCTGCCTTAAGAGACTAGAAAAGGAGCACAACCTAAACCCAAAGCAAGCAGATGGATGGAGTGATAGATATTAGAACAGAAATTAATGAAATAGGAAAAACAATACAGAAAACTAATAAAACCCAAAGTTGGTTTTTTAAAAATATCAACAAAGTTGACAAACCTTTAACTAGAATGACTGAAAAGAAACAGATAAAGACTCAAATTACTAAAATCAGTGATGGAACATTGCTACCAACCTTTCAGAATTAGAAGGATTATAGAGAAATACTATGAACAACTACAGACAAACAAATTCGATAACCTAGATGAAAGTGAACAAAACTTTAGAAAGACATAAACTACCAAAACCAACTCAAGGGGAGAAAATAAGAATAGATTGAGATGAACAGACATTGAATTAGTAATTTTAAAACTTCCCACTAAGAAAAGCCCAGGTCTCAGGGCGCCTGGGTGGCTCAGTGGGTTAAGCTGCTGCCTTCGGCTCGGGTCATGATCTCAGGGTCCTGGGATCGAGTCCCACATCGGGCTCTCTGCTCAGCAGGGGGCCTGCTTCCCTTCCTCTCTCTCTGCCTGCCTCTCTGCCTACTTGTGATCTCTCTCTCTGCCAAATAAACAAACAAACAAACAAACAAATAAATAGAAAAGCCCAGGTCTTCCTGGTTTCACTGGTGAATTCTACCAAACATTTAAAGAATACATAACACCAATCCTTCATGACTCTTCCAAAAAGAAGTGGAAGTGGGAAAACTTTCCATCACACTCTATGAGGTCACTATTACTCTGATAAAAAGCAGACAATGGCATTATGAAAAAGGAGAATTACATATCAATATTCCTTAAGAATATAGATGCAAAATTTCTCAACAAAATACTGCCAAGCTGAATCCAGCAACATATAAAAAGGATATACCATGACTAAATGGGATTTATGCCAGTGATAAAGCAGCCAATGTAATATACCAACTTAACAGAATAAAGTACAAGACCCATGTAATCATCTCAATGCAGAAAAGGCCACTTGAGAAATCGATTACCCTTTCACAATAAAAAATGTTCAACAAACTAGGAATAGAAGGAAACTTTCTTAACCTGATAAAAAGGAATCTCAAAAAACAAAAAAACCTCACAGCTAACAGGAAACTAAATGGCAAAAGATTGAAATCTTTCCCTATAAGATCTGGAGTGAGACAAGGATGTTTGCTCTGGCAATTTCTATTCAGTATCGCACTGGAGATTCTAGCCAGGGCAATGTAACAAGAAAAAGAAATAAAACTGATCCAGATTGGAAATGAAGAAGTAAAACTATCAGACAAAATGAGCTTGTAGATAGAAAATTATGAGGAATTAAAAAAAAATATTTACAGGCAATAAACAAGTCTAGCAGTTTGCAGGATGTAAGATCAGTGTACAAAAACCAACTGTATTTCTACACACTAGCAGTGAACAATCCAAAAATGAAGCTAATAAAAAAATTACATCTATAATAGCATAGAAAAGAATAAAATAAGGGTTCCTGGGTGATTCAGTCAGTTAAGCATCTGCCTTCAGCTCAGGTCATGATCCTAGAGTCCTGGGATTGAGTCCCACGTCAGGCTCCCTGCTCAGTGGGGAGCCTGCTTCTACTTTTCCCTCTGCCCTGCTCTTGCTCTCACTCTTTCTCTTTCTCAAATAAATAAATAAATAAAATCTTTTTTATTTTTTAAAAAGATTTTATTTATTTATTTGACAGAGATCACAAGTAGGCAGAGAGGCAGGCAGAGAGAGAGGAGGGGAAGCAGGCTCCCTGCTGAGCAGAGATCCCAAGGTGGGGCTTGATCCCAGCACCCTGGGATCATGACTTGAGCTGAAGACAGAGCTTTAACCCACTGAGCCACCCAAGCGCCCCAATAAAATCTTTTTTTAAAAAAGAATAAAATACTTAGGAATAAATATAACAGAGAAAGTGTAAAGCTTATATTTTGAAACTATAAAAATTGTTGAATGAAATTAAAGAGGACGTAATTAAATGGAAGACATTTTTGTTCATAGATCAAAAAGCTTAATATTGCTAAGATGGCAATATTCCCCAAATTAATCTATAGGTTCAACACAATCCTGTCAAAATCCAAGCTAAGTTTTTTTTTTCTTTCAGAAATCAACAGACTAATCCTAAATTTCATATGGAAATGCAAGGGACCCATAACAAAGACAATCTTGAAATCGAAACAAAGTTGTAGGTCTCACACTTACTGATTTCAAAACCTACTACGAAGCTACATTAACCAAGACAGTGTGGTACTGACATAAGACTAAACACATAGGTCAATGGAATAAAACTGAAAGTCCCAAAATAAGCCCTAATATATACAGTAAACTGATTAGCAACAAGGGGTGCCAAGACGATTCAATGGGCATAAGAGCAATATTTTCAACAATGGTGCTGGGACAACTCGCTATACAAAACTCATAACAGATCAAAGACTTAACGTGAGAGATAAAACTAAATCTCTCTTAGAAGGAAACAGGCATAAATCATCATGATCTTGGACAAGCCAGAGGTTTCTTAGATATGACATCAAAGCACACCGAACAAAAGAAAACAGGTAAGTTGATTTCAATTTTGATCCTTTTTTTGACTTCCAAAAGAAATCAAACCACTTTTGTACATCAAAGGATACTATGAAGAAAGTGAAAAAACTAAGACATCACTTCACACCTGTCAGAATGGTTAATATCGAAACACAAGAAACCAGGGCACCTTGATCTCAGGGTTGTGAGTCTGAGCCCCACAGGGAGTGTAGAGTTTACTTAAAAATAAATAAATAAAACAAAACCACGCAAGAAACAAGTGTTGGCAAGGGTGTGGAGAAGAAGACATGCAGTGCTGGGGTGGGGGGGATGAACACTGTTGCAGTCACTGTGGAAAATAGTATGGAGGTTCCTCAAAAAGTTAAAAATAGAATTTCCATATGATCTAGTAATTCCAGACTGGGCATTTACCCAAAGAATATGAACAGTAATTAAAAAAAGATACATGCACTCCTATGTTTACTGCCACATGATTTATAATAGCCAAGATATGGGAGCAGCCCAAGTGTCCCCTGATAGATGAATGAATAGAGAAGATGTGGTGTATATATACACAGTGGAATATGACACAGCCATGAAAAAGAATGAAAGCTTGCCATTTGCAATGACATGGATGGATCTAGAGAGTATATAAAACTAAGTGAAATAAAAGTCAATCAGAGATGGACAAATACCATATGATTTCATGCATTTGTAGAATTTAAGAAACAAATGAACAAAGAAAAAAAGAGACAAACCAAAAAATAGACTCTTAACTATAGAGAACAAACTGGTAGTGACCAGCGGGGAGGTAAGTGGGGGAATGGGTAAAATAGATGATGGGTATTAAGAGTACAGTTAACATGAGCACTGAGTAATGTATAGAACTGCTGAATCACTATATATGAATATATATATGAATCACTAATATAACACTGTATATTAACCATACTGGAATTAATAAAAAAGATTATATGCAGTTAAAAAAAAGATTCCTCCTCCAGATGGCTGCAATGCTGCATCTCGGCATGAGGCTTGGTGAACAGAGTGTGAGCGGGAATTAAGCCTCATTTGCCATGTTGCCCGGGCACTCTGACAAAGGGCACAACCTGGCAACTTTGCATGGCAGCTTGGATTACTACTCAGCACACCCTCTGCCAGCCTTGTTCTCTGTCTCAGCCTCTACTGACAGCACAACTCTGGCCCCAGCCAAAATTGCTCTCCGGAGCTCCTTGACAACCTGAGTTTATTGTTGTCCTTTTCCTGGTTCTCCCTTCCCACCATATTTCTCAGAATTTCTATTGCTGGACATAACTTGAATTGGTTTTTGCAGTCTGCACACTTCCACTAGCCAGGGGCACGACTCTATTTGCAGACTTTTTTCCTTACTAAGGATTCAATTCTTCATTCTTCAGACTTGCCTTTCATACATCCCTGCCTTCTAACTGTGGGTGACTCCAGACTTTGTTTCTTTTGTTGCTACCTGTTGGTCAGTAGCTAACCATATATGTAACAATGTTTCCTCCCTCTCTCTCTCTCTCTCATTCTCTCTCTCTCTCTCTCACACACACACACACACACAAACACACACAGACTAGCTTTTCCAGAATACCTTGCATATAGCAGTGACAATAAAGCCAGGTTTTAGCCAGTAAGACAGAAAGGAAAGTCTGCTGGAGGGCTTCTGGGAAAGATTGTTTTCCTGATTCAGAAGCAAGGAGAATCTGTTTCTCACCCTCACTGCCCCCAGCTTTCTTTGAGGACATGTCACTTGGAACTGTTGCAGCCATCTTGTGATCATGAGGAGAAGGCCATGATAACTGTGAAGAGTTTAATGCCCGAATATTGTGGCTGTATTGAACCATCAGTGTCTCTGGTATCTTCTACCTCTAAACTTCTTTTTCCTAAGATTTTATTTATTTGAGAGAGAGAGCGAGTGAGAGAGAGCATGAGTGGGGGGAGGGGCAGAGAGAGAGGGAGAAGCAGGCTCCCTGCTGAGCAGGACCCTGGGATCATGATGGGAGCCGAAGGGAAACACTATAATGACTGACCACCCACGTGCCCCTCTCCTACTTCTAAACTTCTTATTAACTGATATTAGTTTGGATTTTTCTGTCACTTGCAGCCAGAAGCATTCCTACTGACAGATCACTGACTGAACTACTATATGTAGCAGGGTTAATGCTGGTATGTTTTTTTTTCCTGATCCCTCGATTATTATATAGACTCTGTTCCAGTGATGAGCAACAATGCCTTCTCTTTCCATTTCCTGCAATTGTATCCTCTGTGAATAAGTTAGACATTTTCTTTTCTTTCTATATTTTTTAAAAAGATTTTATTTATTTATCTGACACAGAGAGAGAGAGAGCATAAGCAAGGGGAGTGGCAGGGAGAGGGAGACAAGCAGACTTCCCACCGAGAAGGGAGCCCAATGTTGGGCTCGATCCCAGCACCCTGGGTTCACAACCGGAGCCAAAGGCAGATGCTCAACTGACTGAGTTACCCAGGCACCCCGAGTTCAGTATTTTCAACCACTTTCTTTTAAGGTCATCACTGACCACGTTGATTGAAAGCTACAGCAAATAGAATAACTAATGAAATGGGTTGCTGTGGCAAAAATGTGCCTTGTGTATCAGTGTAAAAGAAGCATTTTCAACAAATCATACATCATACAACGAAGATACTGATGATTTCACAATAGTGCTTATTAGTACAAAGTCACCCTCTCCCCTCTAAAAAAAAGTTTCCTCTGCTGAACATGCACTAATGAACAAGGACCAGGAACTGGATTAAAAATAATGATCTCATTAAACATTTACAGCACAGCAGTAAATTTTGCAAACAGTTACAATTTTTCAAACCACCCCTAACAGATCTATAAGGAAATTTTTAGAAAAAATATGAATCTGAGAGCCCATGAAACTGCTGAGGCAGCCCTGAAATGTTTTCTCAGCAAGAGACAACCTGAATTCACAAAACCAGAGTCTCACTATATAAGGTTTGGAATTTCAGAGAGGGCTTTGTGTTAGGAAAAAAATAAACGGGCAAGGGACAAAAAGAGTCAATTATTGTGGGTAATAGGAAAGAACCCTGCAAATTTTGGTAGCACACAGCCATACTGGAATAAAGGAATAAAAGGAATACAAACATAAAGTAATAAAAACAAGGAATAAAACATGAAGATTGAATCAATATGCTTCCTAAACTATGAACATCTCTTCACCTTTAGGTAGCCTAGCAATCATGGAACACCTCTGGTTTTTTTTTTTTTTTTTCTTATGTTTTGGGTGGTATCTGTGTAGTGTAAATCTAGAAGTTTCAGGGACCAGAGAGGTATTCTTTCTTTCAGATTAATGGCCACAGTCAGTCCCAGGCAAAAAACTCATGTGAGGTGAACTTTAAAAAACACTTATAATAACTTTGTTCTTGTCCAGGGGCCTTGCAGGAGTGCTTCTGAAGTTGACTAATTGAAGATCTACACAGATGGTGTCTCCTTACAGGGGTACTGATCTCAGAAATACACTTAGGGCTGCTTTTTTCCTCAGCTTCAGTGTTTTTAGCATTAGACTTACTTTTGTGGTATAAAATACAGAGCTGTGCCCCAATTACATTATTTTTCTTTAATCTAAGTGATGATGGTTTTTAAGAGTCTTGAAGGTAAGAGACACTGACTTAAAGGTAATATTGGCAAGACCGACATCCAATGTTATATTTGAAGTTAGAAAAGATCAGGCGTGTTTTGACCAATCTCCTTCAACCACACGTTAGCAGGCCCATGGGAGTACGGCCATCTCTCAGCCCATCCATGGGCTTGAAAATGAAACATATGTGCTGGTATGAGCTGAACAAGCATGTATGTACTAAATCAGTATGCTCAAAGAAAGTAAATGACAGCCAATTATCATAATGTCTAGTATATTTTTGCAAAGCATTTTGGGTCATGTCAGAAGGTGTTTATTATAATCAAGAAGTAGTCTCCTTGGAATGTCCCAAATGTCAATATGATTATTAATCAAGTCTTCTTTTAAAAAGACATTTACTTACTAATCTATCTATCTTAGAGACAGAGCGAGCGAGAAAGTGAGACAGCATGGGAGCTGGGGAGAGGGAGAGGGAGAGAGAGAATCCCCAGCAGGCTTCACGCCCAGTGCAGAGCCCAGTGTGGGGCTCAGTCTTACCACCTTGAGATCATGCTCTGAGGTGAAACCAAGAGTCAGATGCTTAACTGACTGAGCCACCCAGGCACTCCAACCGAGTCTTCTTAAGTAATTCCCATTAAAATAGAAGTCAACTGGGCAAGTTATGTTTGCACAATATTCTTTGAGGACTTTGCCACCTAAACTACCACACAGAGCTGACCGCAGTGCTGTCACACTGAGCCCCCACCCCTCCATCCTAGCACGCTCTGAGTTAGGGACTCGGCAGCAGTACAAATAGGCTCAGCCTGTGTTTGGTATGTATGGAAGTGTGCATGGGGAGGAGAAAAGGATGTTATTTAAGTTTTCAAAGAGATGTTTGTCCTGCAAAGATACATGTCAAAGAGTGAAATCTGTGAAAGGGGAAAACATCCAGTGTTGAAGTTGTTCCTCTTTGAACATCCTTCTTTATACAGTCTTACCAGATGTGTGGAGGAGTCTTACTTCCTATTTTTAACCTCTGTTAAAGGCAAACCATCAGCAGTTTGTGGGAAAAAAGCCCTTCTTATTCCTCCTTTTCCAGCTGTCAGATAACACAGAATGAATATTATATGTAATTCATACATAAATCAAAGAGCAGAGAAAAACACTCCACTCTCAAAAGAATAAGAGTGACGCCAATAATAGCACACAGTCATTAATATATACCAAGTGACACACTGGGCTAAGTATTTCATGTGGATTCTCTCCTTGACTACAACAAACTTATAAAAAAGGGCTGTTAATACTCCCATTTTATGGGGGTGGGGAGACTGCAGAGGGGAGGGGAAGTTGGGGCTCCAATTACGTACCTTGACCTGACCCCCAAAGCCCTTCAGTGGTAGAGTCAGGTTCAGACCCAAGTTTCCCAAGCTTCAGAACACCGGCTGTGATCCAAAGTACTTTTCTGCCTCCTGACATTTCCTAACAACCACCCTCTGTTTGTACCAGAGAAGCCAACGGCTGTGCAAACAAAGGGTCTAAAACTTCTGAACCTGAAAAGGCCCATCCCGAGGTAAGGGACTGTTCCATCCTCTATGGAGCTGGACTGGGGCTCAGAATTCAATGAAGGGAGAGGATATGGTGTGCTTAGTGTTTTGTTCTGTTTAGTCATTGGTTAATGCGCACAAAATGAAAACAAGACAGCTCAGATACTACAGTTCTGACTCCTAGTTCCTGCCTTTCTGTTTCTTGAAATGGACACCATAGGACTTGATGCCACAGAGATTAGGAAGTGATCTGTCGGACACACAAATGCTGAGAGTCTCTGAAGTTGGTCTTGCTTTCTCTCTGGACTTGGGGATGTGAATCTAGTCTACTTAAGATGCAGCAATGGCAGAAGAAAGAGTTCTGGCTCAGCCCTGTCCTGGTCTCACTCCTTCATACAGTTTGACTTCCCTGCATTCAGTTTCATCAGCAGGAGAGAGAAGATAATGCTTACCACACACAGGTAAAGAGGCCAGGTGTTCAGTATACAGCAGCTGCCGCCAGTTCAGAAGAGGGCAGAATGAGACTGTCTACCTCAACATAAAAAACCATTCCACAGTAGGGAGTAAAGCACTTTTAAGTTACCTCAGGACCTTGAAGGATGTTACTTTAAAACACTGTTATGTTCCAAGGAGAACCACTATTTTTTCTACCACGGTGTTTTGAGTTGTACATAATCCACACAAAGGATCCACCATGTGGCCAATTAATTATTTTCCAAATTAATATCAAGGGAGGTATTACCTTATAAAATAAATTATGTTTTAGTAGATAATGACAGTTATTTATCAAATAACTTGGTGCTGAATGAATGAATGAATGAATACAAAGCATTCTTTTTTTTTAACCTTGACTTTTTTTGTTCAACCAGGGAGCTCAAAGTCAAATGTAATATAAAATCAGAGGAGCTATACTAAAATTTATCTTAGTACATTTACTTCATTTGTTTTTCTTTATGGGCTTGGTTTCCAATTTCTTTTTTTAACTTTCATTTTAAAGCTTTTAAAATTTTTATTTATTTATTTATAAAAACATTTATTTATTTATTTGACAGAGCTCACAAGTAGGCAGAGAGGCAAGCAGAGAAATGGGGAGAGGCAGGCTCCTGTTGAGAGAGAGCTCCATACGGGGCTCAATCCCAGGACCCTGGGATCATAACCTGAGCTGAAGGCAGAGGCTTTAACCCACTGAGCCACCCAGGTACCCCTATTTATTTATTTTTAAGTAAGCTCTACATCCAGTGTAGGACTTGAACTCACAACCCAAGATCAAGAATTATATGTTCGTTCTACTGATTGATCCCAGCCAGATGCCCCAAATTTCTTTTTTTTAATTGAAATTTTTATTAGTACACTTGTAAATTCACTTGCAGTTTTAAGAAATAATACACACAGATACTTGTACACTTTGCATAGTTTCTGCCAACGGTAACATTTTGCAAAACTGTAACACTGTAGCATAATGTGTGTGTGGACATCCATCCAATTCCCCAACCTTCTTCACACTTCTCCTACTTGTTCTGGGGTGTGTGTGTGTGTGTGTGTGTGTGTGTGTTAAGCTTGCTACAGTGTTATCACTTGTTAAGTTTGTATATCTATCATCACAGTAAAGACACTGAACAGTTGCAACACCATAAAACTCTCTCCTGTTGCCCTTTTTTAACCACACTCCCCTTGCACAATCTTCTTATATTTAATTCTATTTTTATCAGGCCTATTTCCTGTATGTCTTGGAAGTACATAGGAGATAAGTACAAATGAATAAATATTTTAGAAACAAGGTTAAGCCTCATCACAGCCTTGTTGGAGATGTCAGCTAACCTGGCCAGAAAGCAAGGTGATGGTGTCTCTATGTGTTACCAAGTATGGCATCTTTCCTGGAAGTGAGGAGACATACTTGTTGCAGGTACTTTGCCACATTTTAATTCAACAAGTAGTTGTTGAGTTGAGTTGAGTGCCCCGTGTTTCAGGCATGTGCTAGGTGCTGGGGAAATACAGATGAATGAAGTACAAGTGTTCATCAGTAACTGGGAGGCAGAAAAGTAAAGCAGTAATTACAATGCAGGTGATATCACAATTTCTTTCAAATATTTGGTTCCCAATACAGAATAAGGAGCAAAGAGTTGGAGACAGAGAACTATTTTAATGATAGCTAAAAATCACCAATTACTAAAAATGTTATGAACAATGACTTCACTTAAAGCTAGGGGGGTTGGGGATGCCTGGGTGGCTCAATCGGTTGAGCGTCTGCCTTCAGTGCAGGGCTTGATCCCAGGTCCCCAGGGTCATGACCTTCAGCTCAGGTCATGATCCTGGGGTCCTGGGATCAAGCCCTGCACTGGGCTCCCTGATCAGCAAAGAGTCTGCTTTTCCCTCTCTCTGCCTGCTGCTCCCCCTGCCTGTGCTCAATCTGTCTCTCCTCTCTGACAAATAAATAAATAAAATCTTTAAAAAAATTACTACCAAAAAGGATTATTTCACAAATTCCATTCCAAAAAAACCCATACAAAAAGAGGTGTGTGTATGTGTGGGCATGTGTGTACATGTGTGTGTACAGCATTCAACATACTGAAAGATCTTCATCTTTTCTACTGAAAGTTCTTTTCATACTGAGAGAAGTTCATAGCTTCATACATGAAAAGGAACCAACTGAACAGGAACAATTCTAAATTGAAGGATGCAAACAACAGGGCACACTTGGGCAAGAATGGAGGAAGCAGCAGAAGAGGTAGATAAGTACTTCAAAAATTGCAAATGGCAAACAGTGAAAAGACAAGTGATTTGTAAAAAATTACAATGAGAAGTCTAATAAGGCTACCAAATATGAACTATATACCTCTTCAGCTGAAATTAGTGGGAAAATGATACATTTATTTATTCATTCATTAAAAAATACTCAGTGTAAACCCATCAAAGGCCAGGCTTCCTTCCAGGTACTGGACATAAAAAGGAGAGCAAGTCACACACAATTAGGCCCCCCACAGGAGGCGGGGTATGCAGATGAGCACGCATTATCAGACAGCAAGAGAGGCCCTCTCAAGGGGAAGGACGGTGAGTTACAGTACTCATGAGAGGGGTGGCAAATCAAGATGTGGTGAAGAGGGTCAGGAAGGGTTTCCGGGAGGAGGTGGTATCTAAGCAGGGTCTTGAAGGAGAACTAAACTAAGTCACACAGAAAATGTGTGCATATGGGGCCAGAGGTAGGGAGAGAGGAAAGAGAAAATGCGAGGGAACGCACAAAGTCCTCAAGGCCAGGGAATCTGGAGGCAAAAGAGTGCTCAGCAAGAAGACAGCATGTTAATTTGGGGGTTAAGAGACTAATTAAAGTACAAAATGTAATTACTGGAGAATGACAGCTTTTGGGGAGAGAAGAATATTAAAATTTATTGAGTACTTACTATGTTCCAGACACTGCACTGGATGCTTTCTGTGTGTCACCTCATATTAATTCTCAAAATAACCCTGTGATTTAGGGGTGATTAACTTTGCTTCACAAATGAGGAACCCAAGATTTAGAGAGATTAAGTAACTTGTCCAAAGTCATGCCGTGTATAAGGGATAGAGCTTGGATTTAAACTCAGAGGAGTCCAATTCCAACACCTATGGTCCTCAGTTACCTGGGTTATTTTCTGTTATCTATCACAATTCCATAATTAATATAAAAATCATAAGAAAATAAATTCTAGAATTTTGTTTTAAATGAAACCAGGCATCTAAGACATGATCTAGGCTCAACATATTCAGCCCCCATTCAGACCTTTAGTCCTACTTAACTTTCACTCTTTGGAGATACCTCATCACAGTCCTGCCCCCTCTCCTACTGGGCTAGGTGCCACCATGTATGTGCTCATAATACCCCTTGGCTTTTTGTCTGCTCTCCAAAAGCTTCTCCTGGAAGCTTTTATGAGGGCAGGTTCATCACTGTGTCACTAGAACCTAGTACAGAGCCTCTCATATGGCAGTTAATTTTAAAATACCCAGTAGATGAATTTTCTAAATCAAGATTAATAAGAAAAGTTAACACTGGAATATACGCTTATGACCAAGTGTCTTCAGTTGATAAGTGGATAAAGTGATGTGTGCTAGTTTTTGCCAAGACGGTACAGGTTAATGAGTCAATGTCTTCTGTACACAGATTCTTCTATCTGAAAGTTTGCTTTACGCCACTTTGCTTTTATGAAAGACCTACACTAGTACCTCTTTTTGTTAACCGAAAGAAATTCAAAGAGAGTTTTCACTTTTAGGAAATGCTAACTGCTTCTCCACTTTGTTCCACGACAGCTCACGAAAAATTTCATAAGAATGCTTTATTTTTGGGTAGTGGGGGACACCTGTATACCAGGTTCTCAAAGGGTTCTGTGTATATAACAAATGCTGTTTATTTTCTGTAGCATATACATGACTTTGAGAATATCATCATCATTTGTAACTGCAGTGGCAGCAATTAGGAAACAGGGAGGTTTATGGCTTGAGAGAAGTCAGAGTTAGATGCAAAGAAAAATTAATGAGATTCTGTGAAAGGCCCAAGAGATAGGCTAAAGCTTAAGTGGGTGCCTAGCTGACTAATGACTGGAAAAGACTTCTGAGGGCAAAGGGCGCATACACAAACACAGTGTGTGTTGGAAGAATGCCAAAAAGGAGGCAGGACAGTATTAAAGATGCAGGAAAAAGGAAGTAGAGTAGGGCAGTGTTTTGTTAACTATCAGCTTGGTATAATCATTAAAAATGAAAATTTCTGTATCCATACTTGATTAACCAAATCAGAACCACAGGGGATGAAGCCTAGGACTTGTACTTTAACTGGTCTTTGGGGGTTATTATTGAGAACTGAAAAAATAGTGACCCACTAGTTCTTAAATCTATGAAATGTGATAAATAACAAGAGCACAGACAGAGAAGAGGTTCAGATACGCTTATTCTCTAAGAGATAAGATGCAGAGCCCAGAGAGATTTTTTGGAAAGGCTTTATGAATTCAGATGATGAGCACAGATTCATCATATTCTCCATACCCTACCTAAGAAGCAGATGTCACCACAAATCTACTTGCGCACCTGCTCTATGGCCCTCTGTACATGTCTCCCCAAATGACGGGCACTGAATTCCCCCTCAGAGCTGTCTGCTCCTTCTTCCTTCTGATATGCCTTCCAAACCCCTTCCTCTAGAACCACATTCTTTGAGTCCTTCTATAAGAAGCATACCCGTAGGTGTTGGTTTTAAGTTGGTTGATTTGATACATTCATACATTCTGAATTTAAAAAGCAACACCAGTTTGTTTTTTTTCTCAGCTTTTGAGCTTCTAACAGGCAAAGGCTCTCTCCATTTGATTTTCATCGTAGGCTATTCAGGACATCTTTTTCCAGGGATAATGGGACCTCATGGCTCTGGTCAATGAGGAAACAGTGATTTATATATGAAGATAAAAGCAATACACAAAGACACAAGAAAAGTCCTTATTTTTTTTTTTTTTGGAGGCATGAGGAGAAATTTAGAATTTGGTATGTAGTTCAAGAAGCCAAATACTGCATTAAATGGGTAGAATATGATATAGAAGAAATGAAACAAGAGATTGATATGAATACTGGAGATATTTATTTATTACCTATTTGAGAGGTCAGAGGGGGAGGGTCAGTAGGAGAGGGAGAGAATCTCAAGTAGGCTCTGTGCCCATTGCAGAGCCAGATGTGGGGCTTGATCTCACAACCCTGAGATCATGATGTGAGCTGAAATCAAGAGTCAGAGACTTAGCCAAAGGAACCACCCAAATGCCCTAATACTGGAGAATTTTAATCACCAAAACAAAAGTATAGAACAAAACTAAATCTGGCCCTGGGGAGGGAGATGATACAGGTGGTCATAATTGCTCTGCCAAAGGAAGATAAGGGCCTGGCTTCCACAGGTAGATGGAAATCAATGAAGCCTATGCTGGCTTTCTCTTAAGTCAATTCACTTGACTAGACTTATATATTCTTCTAACTTCGAGAGGTGGCTGTAACTCAGGAATCATGACCTTGTTTAAGAGCAAGTGGGAAAGTGACTAGCCACCCCACTCATATAAGGAAGTAACATGGATTTTAGTTTTGCAAGTAAATTTCTTTCTTACTTTTTTTTTTTTTTTTTTTTTTTTGCAAGTAAATTTCTGAACAAACCATTTGGCCCATTTCTGCCTTTCAATGTTAGAACAATCCCCTAAAATAGTATTTCTCACAAAAATAACCGTCTTTTCCCACTCCAAGTATCTTGGCATCTAAATGCTATTCTAAGCATTTCAGAAAGATAAATTAGTCAAAGCTATTTACAACAATGACTACCACTGCTGTGGCCAGAGAGAGAGAGAGAGAGAGAGAGAGCGCTGCATTCGGATTGCCAAGAAGGGAACAAGGGCATCACATAAGCCCTGGAAAAACAAGCCAAGGGACAAGTGCTGCTTGGGGCTCTGAGAGGGTTTGGAAGGCTGACAAAAGCTTAGGCGGTAAGGGCAGGGGTCCATGTGGGGAGTGAGAAAAGGGCCTTTCTCCAAAGTTTTATCTAAGGATTGCATGGTAACGCTAAAGTGACCCAGCTCAATTATTGTAGCTACACTGGCCAGCCCTTCCTACAGCAAATCTGAAGCCACCAATGAGTCACAAAACCTTCCATTTCTCTAAAAGCCTGGGGCCTAGTCTTTGTTTCAAGTATGGTCTGCCTTCCACTATCTGGGAGGAAAAAATTGACTTAAACACTTCAGTAATTACAGTTGACTCTCACTGACTTGGATTGTGGATTGCTGCATTTCCATTTTTACCTTGTGCCTCTTTCTCTGTAAATACTGAAGACTTGTTGCTTTTCACACCTGGTCCGGTCTGGATCACAGCACGTGCTGGGACCTCAGGCCAGAAGGCTCCTTGCCGGGCTCTCAGGCACAGAGACACAGGTCTCCCTTCTCTCTAGTGCCACCTCCCCAAATTCCCCACTTCCATCTGGGATTATTTATGGATTTCAATTATTTACATTCTGCCTATCACCTACTATAAGAGACACTACAAAATTCACAGTTCTTTGGAATACCATATGATTTCCTGCAGCTTCCACACAGATCTGCTTATTCTCTTAAACAATGGCTGCAAATTGCTTTAATTTCATTTAAGGTCTCATAGGTTAAATTTGCTTTTGTTATTTTTTTTAAAGGAATCTTTCTTTTTAATCTAGATCAGACCTATCAAGGGAATCTTTATAAGCTTTAGTATGTTGTATAACCTCTGCAATACAGCAATAATAAAATGTTTGCAGCAACTGCTGCCCTCACGCCGAAAAGCATTTACAATACATCTGACAAAGTGTGTCTATTTCCATGGTACCTATCACCATGGTAGCTGAGCAGAACTCCTGCAAACTATCAGTTAGGAATAGAGCCCTTAGCTGCTGCTTTCTAAAAGCTTTGCTCTTGAATAAATAAATGGGCCACTGTCTGTTTTTAAAAAGCCACAAAACCCTCCAAAATTGTTGCTAAGTACTGCTTAATTTTACTAAGAACAAAAAGACAAGCCCTCTTCCCCTGGATACTAGTTAGAAAAACATTTCTTCATTTATTCATTCACAGAAACATTTCCAAGCTTCTTGACCATACAAAATGTATAGAATGTTCTGTGATTTGAACTACAGTTTTAAGACTGTTTTGGATGAAGGTTGGCAAAGTAAAGAGATTGTAGTGATTGTTTAAAATAAGACAACCTTTACATTAATTTGAACTTATCAGGGTGTTCGTTAAATCCAATAGAGCAAGGATAGTGCCAATTCCCAATTTCCCAATGATCCCAAATACAGGCTTTGTAGTATGCTTCGTGGCACTGTGGTATAAAACTGACAGAAGTGTACTGATACTATCTTTTTTAAAAAGCACTTTGGCACTAAGAACATAAAAGCATTCATATCTTGCAGCTTTGTCCTTTTGGGTTACTGTTACAAAGTATCACAGGCTGGGTAGCCTATAAACAACAGACATTGGGACAGCTGGGTGACTCAGTGGGTTAAGCCTCTGCCTTCCGCTCAGGGTCCTGGGATCAAGCCCCTCATCGGGCTCTCTGCTCAGCAGGGAGCCTGCTTCCCCTCTCGCTCTCTGCCTGCCTCTCTGCCTACTTGTGAGTTCTCTCTCTCTGTCAAACACAAATAAAATCTTAAAACAAACAAACAAACAGACATTTATTTCTCATAGTCTGGAGGCTGGAAATCCAAGGTCAAGGCGCCAGCACGGACATGTTCTGGTGAGGGCCCTCTTCCTCGTTCATAGCCTGTGCATTCTCACTGTGTCTTCACATGGTGAAAGTGGTGAAGATCTCTATGGCCTTTTATGAGAACATTAATCCTGTTCACAAGGCCTCTACCCTCATGACTAAGCACCTCCCAAGGTCCCCCTTCATAATATCACATTCAGCAACATAATTTTAATATGTGATGGGGTGGGGGGCTCACAGGACACAAAAATTTGGGCCATTAACACCTTTTAATATGGTAATGCCCTTTTAAGGAACCTATGCAAAGAAAATTATTTTAAATAGACACAATGTTTTATAACAAAGATGTTCACTAGAGAATTTAAAATAGAAAAAACAAAAACCTAAATGTAGAACAATAAAGAACAAATAATAGCAAACAAATAGTTAGAAAGTGATGGGCATTTTATGCTGTCACTAAAAATCCCGTTTAAGAAAAGTTCTTAATACTTTAGGAAAATGATTATCATATAAGTTTAAAAAAAAGCACACAAAATTATATATACAGCATGATATATAAACTAGGTAAAATATGTAAAAAAAATTGGAAAATGTTGAAATTGGTGATAATTTCCCTATGTGGTTGTTGCATTGTGGATGAGAACTATTTCTGTCCTCTATATATTTCTGAGCTAATATATTGGTATATCCTCATTCTTCTTTCTTTGCCTCTTTCCTTTCATTCTAAGTGTCTATAAAATAAAATGAAAATTAATTTATTATCTGCTTATTTACTATATAAAATTTAGAATTCTACATGCACCCATCCATTAAATATGTACTAAGCATTAGAGAAACAATTATTAGTTTGGACATATGAACAGATATTTTCTCTAACAAAAATTCAGTCACTTTGTTTTTAAATAACTTGGTTCTCAATTGATTTCCCCCCCCCTACAATTTACTCTTTCAATAGGAAAAAAAAAAACCCTCTAAATCTAAAAAATGGTAATTTGATAATACCCAAATTTTCACCATCTTACTCGCTTCCAACCCTTTTTTCTAGCTCCAGTGATGACTATAGACAATGAAAGTCATATCAATTCCATCTCTAAATGATGAACCTACACAGCAGGAGGTACTGGGAAGTAAGGAATCTGGATTATACATTCTATATATTTCCCCTGGACTATCTCAGTCATGCTCATGGTTACACCAGACACAGATACCACCATGTCTGTATCTCTAGCCTGGATCCTGTTTGAGTTCCAGACTCAGGTCACTAACTGCTCACTAAACAGATCACCCTAAGTGTCTCATTGGCCTCTACAAACTCATCCCACCTGCACTGCCTTCTCCTTAGACTGTGTTCTGGTAACTAGCACTCCTGTTCACAGTCAATCAAATAGAACACAAGTCATCAAATATTTTGTGTCATTAGACTTTTAAAATATTAATCAAGAACCAAAATGTCACAACCTACTGAATGTGAGAAGATTTTTGCAAGAGATATTATCTTATGAAGGGTTAGTATCCAAGATAAATAAAGAACTCATACAACTCAACACCAAAACCCCCAAATAATCCAATTTAAAATAGGAAGAAGGGGCACCTGGGTGGCTCAGTTAGTTAAGTGTCTGCCTTTGGCTCAGGTCATGATCCCAGGAGTCCCCAGATCAAATCTCACTTTGGGCTCCCTGCTCATTGGGGAGTTTGCTTCTCTCACTGCCTCTCACACCACTCTTGTGCTTTCTCTCCCACTCTCTCTCAAATAAAACAAATAAATAAAATCTTTTTTAAAAATTCAAATAAGCAGAAGCAGAAGATGTGAACAGATATTTCTCCAAAGACATACAGGTGGCCAAGGGACACTTGAAAGGTGCTCAATATCACTCATGATCAGGGAAATGCAAATCAAACCCACAGTGAGATAGATAGGTGAAATAGGTGATGGGGATTAAAGAGCACAGTAAAAACTGCACATTTACAAAATGGTTGAGATGGAAAATATATTTTGCATATTTAAAACGATATGCATTAATCTTTATCAACTTATTAAGCACTTAGAATTTTTTTTTAATGTTCTTTTAGAAAATTAGAAGAATCTTGGTTAGAGTACATCTTTGATTGGTACCAGAACACTTTATGGTACTTTCCTAAGATCCATTTATTGTAGAATTGAATGTCACAAATGATGGGTTTTGCCACAACTTCTGAAAACTTTCTTTGTTCCTCAAACCAGGTGAGCCAAGTTACAAATCTGTTTATTCATTCTATTTCCTGAAAGATTAGATACTCTAGCTCAATAGCAGGTCCCTTGAAGGGCTCCTTTCTTTTGCTTTAGAATTACTCTTTATTTCCTCTTTGGTTTCAGGTAGTTGACCTTATTAGTTAGAAAAGTGTTTTTGGCTTTTGTCTGCCATGAAAGAAAACTGATGATCCATCTAATTTGCTCTTCTTTGGTTTTATATTCTTGTCAAAGCCAACTCCTTTCACTATGAATAGTACCCTAGTGTTTTGATAGTCTTTGTGTCATTCTTCTTATCAAGAATTGTGCTTTGAGTCAGTTTCTTAAAAGTAGTTTTATCTTTCTCTGCTTGGCTTATTTCGCTAAGCATGATACGCTCTAGTTCCATCCATGTTGTCCCAAATGGCAAGATTTCATTTCTTTTGATGGCTGCATAGTATTCCATTGTGTATATATACCACATCTTCTTGATCCATTCATCTGTTGATGGACATCTAGGTTCTTTCCATAGTTTGGCTATAAGTGACTCTTAATCTCACAAAACAAACTGAGGGTTGCTGGGGGGAGGGGGTTTGGGAGAAGGGGGTGGGATTATGGACATTGGGGAGGGTATGTGCTTTGGTGAGTGCTGTGAAGTGTGTAAACCTGGTGATTCACAGACCTGTACCCCTGGGGATAAAAATATATGTTTATTTAAAAAAAAAGTAGTTTTAGTGATTGACTTTCATAGGCTCAGAAAGCTTCTGCATTTAGAGTTTTGTAATAAATCAAGCAAAATATATGGAGTGTATATTTAGTTTGCAATGGTTTAATAATATAACTATGAATTTTAATTAGTATAGGCTTTTCCTTTGAAGTTTTCCTCACTCCACCCATTCTTGCTTAGTTTCTGTATTTTATGTATGATAGTTACTGTGATCTATTTAAATGAATCTATCTTGTAATCATTTCTTGATTTACTAATTTTAGGCAGTATTTGTTTTATTAAAATTAAAAAAAATTAATACACTTTCACTATCATTCATTTCCTTTCCTATTACTGATTTTTCACTTTATTTTTAGTGCCAAGATTTATAAAATTTACATTCTTGGGGGGCCTGGGGTGCCTGGGTGGCTCAGTGGGTTAAAGCCTCTGCCTTCAGCTCGGGTCATGATCTCAGGGTCCTGGGATCGAGCCAGGGTCAGGCTCTCTGCTTGGCGGGGAGCCTGCTTCCTCCTCCCTCTTTCTCTGCCTACTTGTGATCTGTCTGTCAAAAACATAAATAAAATCTTAAAAAAAATTTACATACTTTTTTAAAAAAAAATATTTATTTATTTGAAAGAGAGAGAGAGCATTAAGGGAGGGGAGGGGCAAAGGGAGAAGCAGGCGTCCCACTGAGCAGAGAGCCCAACAAGGGACTCAAGCCCAGGACCCTGAGATCAGGACCTGAACCAAAGTCAGGTGCTTACCCAACAGCCTCCCAGCTCCTCTAAAATTTACATTCTTTTAAGGAGCTGCAATTAGGACATCTTTGCTTTGTCCATGGAAGTGATTCTAAAATTTATGGTATTTATACATATAGCACTACAACTACTTAAATATTATTTACTACAAGAATAAGTAGTGAGTTTAGACTCAAAAAAAGGGGAAATAATAATCTACCACTAAAGCTGCCTCTGCTCAACAGAAAAAAGCCTTAAATGTTAAGATCCAATACGGGGCGTACCTGGGTGGCTCAGTCCATTAAGCAACCGACACTTGGTTTGGGTTCAAGTCGTGATCTCAGGGTCATAAGGTGGGGATCCGTGATCAGTGGGGAGTCTGCTTGAGATTCTCCCCTTCCCAGTCCCGCGTGCACAAGCCTGAGCTCCCTCTCAAATAAATAAATAAAAGTTAAAAATAATAATAATAAAAATAAAAGTAATTTTAAAAATCCAATATGTTTTCTACTAATTTCAACTGTCTTTGCTCTTATAGGTTATATATTCAGCTATTATTCTTTCTTATATTTTACTCTAACCTTTCCTTGGATTTACTTCTGTTTTGTTAAGCTTATCTCCTTGAGAAATTTTTTTTTTTTTCATATGGGGTACTTGAGTAGAGAACCTTTCAGGTTCTGCAAGTCAGAAAATACCTTGATTTTGCTCTTTTATTTGCTCTTTTACAAGAGTTTGAGTGAATATAGAAGTCTACGTTCAAAATCATTTCTCCACATAAATCTGAAATCATGTGTCTCTGCCTTCTCATGTGCCGTTCAGAAATATGACACTGACTGATTTTATTCAAAGAGCACTGGGAAGGCAATCATTTTTAACTAGTAGTTGACATCCTCTGATTCAAGCTTCTGGCGTTGCCATGTAGGGGGCCCAGGGTGGAAGCAGAGGACCAATAAGAAATAATGAGCTATCTTGAAGATCAATTTTTGCACAGTTCATCATTTGTAGCATTTACTAGAATATTAATGAACATCTATATGTTTGTGTCATTGAACATGACTCCTGGTTTTGGCTGTTTTGTACAGTTTGGTTGACTCTACTAGTCCGAATCAATATGGATATTGCTGTTCAAAGCTGTTTTTCTCTTTGTGCCTTAATTTTGTCTATAATGCACTCAGACAATGGGCGTCCTATAAATGAGAACTGGAGAATCCACACTAAAGCTAGTCTATACCAAACGGGTTCGTGAGTGGAGCCAAAAAAGAAAGAGGGTTTGCTCCATGGCAACACATCTAAAGATGATTTCTGCCAGACTCAACATGCTCAGAACCAGACTGACTTTTTCAGTGCCTTCACTTTTGTCCACCCCTCAGTTTGGTTTAATGGAGACACATCTCAACGCACATGGCCTATCTGGGGTCTGAAACGCTACTTTAATTCTAAATGGCACCTTTCAGCATAGGGTCTTCATTGTGTTCACCTTCTTTGGTCAGGTGTTTTGTTACCCAGCTCCTATTTCTCAGATATCGTCACAATTTTGTTTTTTAAATCCAGATTTTTTAACTTCAGTAAACTACTGATCATAGTCAATACTCAATAAAAGTAATGCCAGCATGACAGCTAATTGTAGCAGATTATCTATCTAGAAACAAGGAGTGCCACAGTTCAGGACAGGGGGAAGGGAGGGAGGGAAAGTCACTCCCAATGGGCAGAAATGATTGACAAATGCTGCAAGAATGGAAGGAAGAAATAGCATATGTGAATGTGTGTGCACTCTTCTTTTGAGAGTCAGAATCTCATCAAAATATATTTCATATGACAAGGATAATTAAATATCTTTTTAAAGAAACGTTAATTACAATCTGAAAATAATTCTGAAAATTTGCACAGTGCAAAAACACTGAATTACATCAATTACAAAACTAAGAAAATGCCATATGGTATCTTAGAACCTCAAAGATTCAGGTTGAAAAGAGAATTTCTGTTGTATTCTTTTACTTAATCTGATATTCAAAATTGGTTGCCAACCTCCCAACGTTATGGATCAATTTATAGGTAGGATATGCAAATTACTAGTTACACAATACAAAGTAGCCTGATAAGATGGTGAAGGTACATTAGTTGCTTCTTCCTTCCTTCAGCCTAACACTGGAGATGCCACAGAAAGGAAAAGGAGGCTGACCAATCTTAGAAACTTATATAGAAACAGGGAAACTCTCAGGCAAGAGTAGTGGTTGGGTTTCAGTGTGGACAGCAGATAGCAGTCCAGAGTGGGGGAAGGCGGGTATTCACAGAGTTAAGATTGGAGCTTTTAGGTTTTTTCCCCTTTTATTACTCTGGCATAGGTCACTGGGGGCAGAAAAACAGCAATACCAGCTTGTCATAGTAACATTATTCCCTCCTCCTCTCGGGGGAAGATACAGAGAGATTCCAGAAAGACAAGGTCTCTTGGTAGTTTTACAGTTGAGTGATGAGGTGGGAACAGTAGGTAGTGATAAGGTAGAGAAGGAGGGAAAGTCAAACCCAGACCATAAGAGGAGAGGCTTTCTACTCTGAAGAACATTCCCTTTGACACTCCCTAGGCTTATTGTGAGGCGCTCAGCTAGAGTCTCAAAATACATGAGGCATAACTGATCAAACTATGGGATGAAATACATTCATCACAAGTTGATATTGGAAAGTTTAACAAACCCTGGATAGAAATTCCCAGTTTTGGAACACAGAAATTAGCAAAGATACATAAGATTGAAATATCATAAAAAATAAATTCAAATTAATAAAGAACTTTACATCCAACAGAAAATATACATTTCGCTTTCTTTATGTTTATAAGAAATATTCACAAAAATCAACTACTTGGTACAGAATTATCAAAACCTTAGTAAATCCTAGAAAATCAATACTATAGATATTCAAAACAAACCAAAATGTAATAAAATTAAAAATCAGGGGAGGGGTGCCTGGGTGGCTCAGTGGGTTAAAGCCTCTGCCTTCAGCTCAGGTCATGATCTCAGGGTCCTGGTATTGAGGCCTGCATTGGGCTCTCCGCTTGGCGGGGAGCCTGCTTCTCCCTCTCTCTCTCTCTGCCTACTTGTGATCTCTTTCTCTGTCAAATAAATAAATAAAATCTTAAAAAAATAAAAAAGAAAAGGAGAAAGAAGCAGCAAATAGAACGTAATGTGACCAAGAACTGAAATAGCTACAGACACACAAGAATCTCAAAATAATACTGTGGGTGACCATACAACAATAATTTGAAAATTGGAATAAAATAGATATATTTTGGGAAAATTTTGTACAAATTGGTACAAAGAAGCATAGAAATCTTACATTAAACAACAATACTCAAAGAAACTGGAATGGTAATCAAAGACTTCCTTCCTAAGAGAAACCCTTGTATTCCATGTGATTCTACAGTTTCAATTCTATCACACTTTCAAAGACTCGATGATGCCTATGTTATACAAGTTGCTCTAGAAGAGACAAAGAGGGAAAGCCATTCACATAATTTTATGTTGCAAATATAATCTTGATTCCAAAATGGTTTGAGGGCAATAGAAGCAACAACGATTACAGGCTCCATTCATTGATGAGAGGCAGTAAAGCACAGCCCGTAGGAACACAGATGCCAGAGCCAGACTCTTTGAGTTGAAATAGCAGCTCTGCCACTGACTAGCTGTGTGACCTTGGGAATATTACTTCTTTGTGCCTCATCTTCCTCATTAGTAAAATGAGAATGGCAAATATTAGTACATATGTCACAGATTGTTGGGAGGATTGAGTTAATATACATAGAGTCCTGGGCCAGTGTCTGGGATGTAGTTAGTGTTAGTAATAATTAATACTGATATGACTATCAAAGTTCTAAATAAATGTTAGCTAACCAACAGATGCTAAAATGCTACATAAAATAGCAGCTAATCAAACCAGAGTTTACTTTACAAATGGTAAGATGATTTAGCTTCAGAAAATCTATCAGTTTAATTCGCTACATTAATTGACCAAAAGAGAACAATCACATGATTATCATAATAGATACAGATAAAGTGTTTAAAGTTAAATTCCTATTCTGTGACTGAAAAATATTAGAGAATTAGGAATATAAGGAAACTTCATTCATAAAGGTTAAATGTTAAATCAAATTACAAACATCATACTTAGTGCATTCCTTCATGATCAGGCATAAGAAAGTATGATCAGTTATATAGAAAGCCTAAAGGGGTCAGCAGATATGATATGGAACTAATACACAAGTTTGGCAAACTTGTCAGATATAGAATATACATGTATATATGCATACACCCACACAGAGTATTCCTCTATACCAGTAATGACCAACAAAAGTATGTTGCCTTTACAACAGCAACAGAAAATACTGGAATTAACCTAAAAATGTAGAAGAACATTATGTAGAAAAAGTTCAAATTCTACTGAATCATCACACAAATAAGCAACTAACTGACTACAGCAAGTGGAGATACATACTGCCTGCATGAATGAAAAGGTTAACATTATAAAAATGCTGATTTTCTCCCAGCTAAATATACAAAGGCAGTGCAATTCTAGCAAAAATTTCGTATGATAAGTCAATTTTGGAAAAGAGAGAGAGAGTAGACTTGTTGTAGCAAATACAAAGCAAACTTAAGTATATAGCAATAAAAAGAAACGTGGCTCTGACCCAAGAACACAGATTGCCCCAATGTAAACTGAACAACAAGGTTTTTGTTTTCAGTTAGGTCCTTCTCAAACAGAACAACACTTTTTATAGCCAAGTAGCCAGGAGCTAGAAAGTCCAAAAAGTCGGACTACAGTTCTGATGCTGATATACTATGCTGTGTAATTGTTTGTTTACATGACTGTCTCCTTCCTTTCTTTTACCTTGCTTATCCATCCATTGATGTTGGGCTTGGCTTTGTGGCATGTTCTGGCTAATGGGGTGTGAGGGAACACAACACTCCCTACTTCTGAGCAGAAACTTATGTGACGATGTGGCTAGGTTGTTGCCATCTTGCCTCATTGTTGCACCAGAAGAACACGTCCTAGATAGGGGCTGCTCCTTCAGCCTGGCTTCCAAAATGGGGCGGGGGGAGAGGGGACCCAAAACAACAAACAAACAAAAAACACCTATGGAGGAGAGACCAAAAAAGTTTAGCAGAGTCAAACTCTGATGCAAGGTATGGAAGAAAAACTACTTCTTGTAAACCACGGAGGTCTGGGGCTTCTTTGTTTTAAACTAGAAAAAGCTGAAGAACTCACTGACTTAGAGGGTGGCAGAAGGATTTACCATCTGTTTTATCCATACAAGTTAAAGATAGTTCTCATTTTTTCCTCAGAGGAATATTACCTGACTTTAACTATTGATCCCTAAAAATACCTTTGATTATTTCAGCACTATTTTGCTATATTTTGATGTTATCTATCTCAGAAAAATGCTAGCATCTTACTGAGCTTATAGAAAAATATTCACATGTTATGTTTATTTGTCCCCAAATCTTACAGTATATATATTGACCATGCATTATAATGATGGGGGAGGGAAATGGTAATCTTAAGCAGCCTTTATGCAGAAGAGCCAAAGGTGGCAGACTAATGGGAGACCACATCTGACAAGTACCCATAGGTATATGTTATCACATATACTTTTTTCAAGAAAATCCTTCTTGTCACCCTGGTCAACATTCTACTTTGACCTTCCACAGATACATTATCCTCCCAGCCTTGTAGGGAACTACCAGAGAGAAATGCTGGTATAATTTTCATATTTTTATTTATTCTTAATTTCCAAGTGGTGTCTAATATAGGGCTTGTAAATAATAGGCAATTAGGAATATTAATTGACTGAGTGACAGAATAAATGTATACACAATGGACTTCCCCACCGATGGTTTAAATGACAGGCAAAAAGGAGGCTGAGAGAAGATACATGTGAGTTACTTTCATTACTTCTCATATCCCAGACATATGTCTCTAAGTGCTGCTTCTGCTTTTGTCTCCCAGAAGCAATAAGATGGCCAAGGAAGATTCTTCTCTGTTTGCCTTAAGAACACTTACCAGTGGAACCATCCTCTAGAAACGTTCAGCTCAAGGCCGATATGTACAAAGCCATGAAGGAAGTCAGGCTGTGGGCTTGAGAGACAGAGGTAGGTGCAACCAGTAATTGTCATTTTTCTTCCACTGAACCTTGAGTGGCTTCACATCAAAAAAGGTAGTCAGTAGTAGGTCAGGTAGTCAGCATTTAAACAATGACAAATAAAACTATCCATGCCCTCCTAGAGCTTACACTCTACTGGGAACACAATCATTAATGAAGGAATACAGGGATAGATCTGCAACTAAAACTCACAATAAAAGCTATAAAGAAAAGCAAACTATCAGAAGCTTAATACAGTTTAAAGATTTTTACTTTTTAGGGCCCTCATATTATTCTTGGCTTCCCTGAAGATTTAAACAGATTTAGCAGGTGACTTTGTTGAAGTCAGAGCAACTATTCAGCTAAGTTTCCAACAATCCAGCTAAATTTTAAACTTCTCCACTTACTTGCTATCAACAGCAATTTAATACCTGCATTTACCTGCCTGGCAGTAGACAAGGTCATGAGCCTTTATGCTGAGGCAGCAGCTAGAATGACTTTGCTTTTAAAAGCTGCAGGATCGTTGCTGAATGGCGTGGCAACTTCTGACTAAATGAATGACTTGGCCTGCAGGAGAATTACTTTGGTCTTGAGATGGCTTTCTGCCCAAGTCACTCATCATTCCCAGGGCCAAAACATCACTTAAAAGATCAGCAGCATAACTTAATAAAATGACAAGTACTTTTATATTACAGGTCTTGTTGTGAAAGAAGAGAGGCAGCTTTAATTTTGTTTTGGTTTTTAAAGGAGAAAATCTCTTGTTAAATTGATTGTCCTTGTAGAGATACTAAATGGAAAATGCTATTCACTACAGCTACACAAGCTGGTCCTGGCTTTAGGGCTGGTGGGGCTGGTGACAAACCCATTTATTGTCAGCAACAAATTTCTGAATTTCTGTGAAGGTGTCCAAGTCTCAGGTGTCCAAGTACTGATCGAAGAGGCTGGAAGATCCTGTAACCTAGTTGTTGGAGGATCTAATCTGGGTAAGAGTTGTTCCTCCAAGACAGAGAAGTCTCACAAAAGAGAGATCTGGCTCAATAAAGATAAGCCATCAAGAAATAATTTTTCAGGATTTCCTATTCTTGGCTCCTAGAACCTAAATCTAAGGAACATTTTAGTAAGAGTTTTCTAATCACCCTCAAGAGGCAAAAAACAAACAAACAAACAAAAAACCCCACAAAACAACAACAAACAAACCAACCAAAAAAAACCATAACAAACCCAGGAAAATGCGTGATCTAGAAAATTTTTAAATGGAAATTTCCATTAAGTGTGATTGCTATTATCATTGTGAAGTAACCACTGGATTGATACTCCAGAGTTTAGGTTAGGTTGGTTAATATTATCTATAGTGGTAGAGTCTCAACTTTTGATCTACTTGCTCCTCATCAGAAGAACTCTCAGGAAAATAATATTTTGTTTTCCTATGAATAAATGCTGATTAATGAATGACAATCAGACTTTCCTTTCCTCTCACAAATACCTCCTCCTCTTTCAAGAGTTGGCTCAACTGTCATCTTGTCTTGGCACACATCATTAACCTCGCAGGGTAACTACTGACCTCTCCTCTGTGATCCTTGTTCACATCTTTGTTATTGTACTCCTCATTGTATACTCTATTTGTTTGGATGTCTTCCACTCTAGTGATTTCACTTCAAACTACCATCTTATCTTGCTTGTCACTGAACTCTGACTCTGACTATAGTTCATTACCAAATACATGTTGAATACATATTTATGGAATTAAATACAATTGTGGAGAGAAGTTTCTAATAGCCAATCACAGGATCTAGGCTCTCAAACCTTTCATCAATGATAGGTAAAAATCAAGTGATCGTGTCTGTAAATAATACAAAAGTTGGCAAGGATAGCAAATACATTGAGTGACAGTCTCCTCTTAAACCTTGGCAAACTAAGAAAATAGGGTTAACCTAACAAGATTAATTTTAGCAGAGATAAAATGCAAGGTCTAGTTTTTCCTTCCAAAATGCCAACCATAATAATGTAAGATATAAGAAATAGAGCTTATTGCTAAGCACACATAAATAAAATCTTAAGGATATTAGATGATGTAAACTCAGCACAAGTCAACGAAGTGATGCAGCTGACAAACAGGTAATGTACCTGTTTGTGAAAACTGGTTGAATGGGTAAAAATTGGGTGTCCACAGCGGGGAAAGCCAGGGTCTTGCTGTGGAATGCACTAACCGGCTCACACACTACTCAGAAAGATGTTCTTCTTGGGGCATAACACTCAGAGAAGGGATTTAGAGGGACTAGAGGGCATATAAAAGAGAACAAATGGCACATGGCTTTGAAACCAATCTGTGTTGGTGGATAGCAATGAAAATTTAGACTTTGGAAAACCAAAAATGCAAAGTTAGTATGACACTTATGTTTTTATTTTATGGCCCTACATGATACATTAGGATTACTGGATAAGTAACATCAATTTATGAGACAAATTTTAGAAGTGGCCAAGAATGGAAAGTTAGTTTGGAAGGCAGTGAGTTACCTGTCACTCAGAATGTTCCTAAGGTCTTTTGTAATGGTTCCTTCAAACCCAGAAATTCTCTGATTCTCAGCTCTTTGATCAGTCAGGTTAAAAAAAAAAATTATCTCAATACATGATCATTTCTAATATTATGTCCTGCTGGAAAGAATGAGTAGTCATAATCACCTGCAGTTTTATGAATAGATTAAACAGACAATTTTTCATAAGGCATTGAGAATCAAGCTAAAAAATACATTGTGACTGAGTAAGGCCTCTGTATTTCTCTGGGAAGGTTTGCTTCCCAGAGAACCACAAGGTTACATTTTTAAAGTCTTTTTAAACTTTTAGTTGTGACTAGAAGTCTGCATTTTATGTATACAACTGGAGTTGTTGAGTAATATTTTAATCCATTTTGGTACAGTCAACATTCTTCTGGAGCAGATTCAAAAAAAGGAATAAATGGAAACCCATTTGAACCTGTTCCAGCTGGAAGTCTGCTGTCATCTATACCAACAAAACAGATACTGCAAAAGAAGTGCTTTTGGTGGCTGAAACCACTACATTTTCCATTTCATTACATCTAACGTAAATGTGTTCTACTGTTGATGAGCCAAACGAGAATACCATTACTAAAAAATGGAGGTAACATCTTTTCCTTAAGGGAACAACAACACAAAACAAAATTTGCTCCCATTCCACCTAATACTGAGTGACCGACATATTTTCCTGCACTAAAATTTTTATGAAAAAGAAGCAAATGATTTAAATAATTAATAAAGGCACAAATAGAGAGCCAATACTAAGAATTTAGCGTGGAAAGGAGCAACTTTTAAATTACATCTCCCAGGCAGAGATTTAACTTCTAAGTAATCGAAATGAAAATGGATAAAAAGGTAGATCTGGGTCCAGTTCTTGACATTGGCTCTTACATATGACATTAACAAGTTACTTTCTTCCTTCATAAGAAAAGGATACTAAAATTTCAAGGAAGAAAAACAGAGTATCAGAGAGATCAAATAGAAAACGTGAGGCCCAGGATCTGAATCCAGATCTCACTAACTCCAAAACTCATCCTGTGCAATATTATTTGTATTTTTCACTATCAAATAAAATGATTCTGATTCCTCTTCCATCTTACCATACAGAATCTCTGAGGGAGGAAAAGAAAAGAATCAACTTTTTTTTTTTTTAAGATTTTATTTATTTATTTGACAGAGACACAGCAAGAGAGGGAACATAAGCAGGCGGAGTGGGAGAGGGAGAAGCAGGCTTCCCGCTAAGAAGGGAGCCAATGCAGACTTTGATCCCAGGACCCTGAGATCACAACCCTAGCCAAAGGCAGATGCCTAACGACTGAGCCATCCGGATGCCCCCAAGAATAAGCACTTCTGAGAACAAATTATGGTAATAACAAACGTTTTCTGTAAAGGGCAACATAGTCAATATTTTAGGCATTGTGGGCCATAGAGTCTCAGCTATACCTACTCAACTTTGTCCTTGCAGCACAAAAGCGAAAGACAATGTATAAGCAAATGAGTGTGGCTGTGATCCAATAAAATTGTATTTTTAAAAACAGGTGGTGAGGGACGCCTGGGTGGCTCAGTTGGTTGGATGATTGCCTTCGGCTCAGGTCATGATCCTGGAGTCCCGGGATCGAGTCCCGCATCGGACTCCCAGCTCCATGGGGAGTCTGCTTCTCTCTCTGACCTTCTCCTCGTTCATGCTCTCTCTCACTGTCTCTCTCTCAAGTAAATAAATAAAATCTTTAAAAATAAATAAATAAATAAATAAATAAAAACAGGTGGTGATATGATAGCATCAAAAAGAAAGAAGTAATTCAAAAAAAGTTCAATCAAGGAAGTGCAAGACTTGTACAATGATAAATATGACCTAAATAAATGGAAAGATATGCCATATTCATGGATTGGAAAACTTAATATTGTTAAGATGGCAATACTCCACAAATTATAGATTTACTGAAATCCCTAACAATGGATCTCTACTGAAGTCTAAGCAATCCCTACTAATTTCTGTTTTTCAGAAATTGACAAGTTGATTCTAAAATTCATATGAAAGTGCAAGGGACCCAGAAGACCTAAAACAAAAGAACAACTTTGGAGGACTTACACTTCCAGATTTCACTTACTCCAGAGCTGCATTAATCAAAACAATGTGGTATTAGCATAAGGCTAGACATACAGATTAGTGGAATAGAACTGAGAATCTAGAAATAAATCCTTACATTTAATCAATTATTTTCTGAGCAGGATGATAAGATGATTTGATGGGAAATAAACAATCTTTTTAAAAAACTGTTCCAGGGAGCGCTTGTCTCAGTCAGTTAAGTGTCCCACTCTTGGTTTTGGTTCAGGTCATGATCTCAGGGTCATGAGATCAAGCCCCATTGGGTTCCACACTGTTAGTGGAGACTGCTTAAGATTTTCTCTCTCTCCTTCCACCCACCCCCAGTCTGCACTCTCTTTCTCAAAAACAGAAAGAAAAAAAAAAGATTCCAAGACATCTAGATACCCACATACATATTATAGAATGAAGCTGAACTCCTTTATATTTCAAACTAAATATAACTATAAACACATATAAATATAACTATAAACTAAATATAACTAAAAACTATAAACTAAATATAAATTTATATATAATTTATATGTACAAATATATAAATTATATATAAATATAACTGTATCTCAAACTAAATATAAATTAACTCAAAATGGACCAAAAACCTAGTATAAGAGCTAAAACTATAAAACTCTTAGGGAAAAAAACATAGAAGCAAATCACTGTGACCTTGGATTAGGCAATATTTTCTTAAGCACATTCCAAAGGCCCCACCTTTTAATACCAGTATCTTTGGGGAATAAGATTTCAACATCTGAATTTGGGGGACACAAATATTCAGACCATAGCAGGGGTCCAGCAAAGAATCCCTGAATTCTAATTCCTCAAGGAAGGCTCTCAAAATAGTCAAATCCCTGTCAGCTTCAAAGATCTACTTCGAAGATTATTTAGCATTGCCCAGAAAGCCCATCCAATATTTAACAACGTTCCCTCTCAGCAAACCATTCCTTCTGTCTCTGTGAGGGTTGAATGAAAGAGCAGTGAGTACAATATGGTCTGCCACCGGGAAACGGAGAGGCAGAAAGAGTCAGAGCTTTGAAAATCTGGGGCACTTAAAGAGTCAGCTTTCAGAGTCCCAAAGGCAGGCAGGGAGGGAGTCACTGGAGTTTACACACTCGACCTCTTTTGTATGGGCGGGGTGTCCCTACCATAGAATGAAGTGACTGCTAGGTTTGTCTTTTTTCAGTTCAGCATTGTCCTGTGCAGAGAATACAGAAGTGAAGAAATTTGGAGAAATAAACATACTGCCTGCTACTGAGAGGGAGGAGAGAAGATAGAGAAATGTCACTAAAGGCGGGAGGGAGCCTTTGCGGATCCTGGAGTTTGACTCCTGCCGCCACCACTTATCTTCCCCACACAGGAGGGAAATCCATCTCTCACAAAGCCTGTGCCAGAGAGCAGGGAAATAGCATCTCGATGCCAACCAAGCATATTGGATTGGGGGAAAAGAGGAGAAGTGGGTAATCAGAGGGCTGGATCATTGATATAAACACTCAGCACAAAGCCGTATTTACGGCTTCAGTTAGACCAACAGATATTTTCCTGGCTTTGAGAAGTGGTACTCAACTGGATAGGAACTTCATATACAGTAAGGGTAATATGGTGGACTTAAGTCTCTCTTTTACGCCCAGAAAAGCAACATTAAAAGCTCTCCAGAGTATAGGAAATAAATAAGACATTTTACAATCTCATCATGTTCCCAAACTCAATTTTGTCCTTGCTTTGGCGCAGCTCTCCCAGGCTCCTAGGCACAGGGCAGGGGAAGACTGCATGCTCAGGAGGGAGGACAGAACCCCCTCCACCTCATTCTGCAGTTACCGTGCAATCAGCCTCTACTGGGGTGAGGAATGACATTGAATGGTACAGAGGACTAATGAGTCTCTAAAGTTATCCAGTAACTCCATGTATATTGTATAAACAGGAAAACAGGGAGATAATACCTTCTTCCCGTTTGCTTCTCCCAGTGGTGTGCTATCACTACAGCATCTGGTAATGCTGGTAATGTTACTCCAGCTACTAAAACAGTGATTCTCTTTCTGTGGCTTATTTCCCAGCAAGCTAAAACTAATATCCTCACCACTTTGAGACAATTCAACTCCAAGAAAGGACCAGGAATCGTTATTCGGCTAATATTTCTCGCTGCCCCAGATATTTTAAGAAATGGGAAAAGAGGCACAGAAAGGTTAGAACACTCATGCAGTATCTCAGTCACTGCAGCATAAATCAATAACACAGACAAGGCTAGGACAAATATAGCTTCATTGCTCCTGTAACACTTTATTGCACTAGTTTGTCTATATTCTTCTCCCTACAGAAACCTGTGGCCATTATTTATCCTAGTTTCCTTGGCCACAGCCCAATCACTCATACATGATAAGGTGCCTGAGACTTGATTCTTAAATGAATGAATGAATAAATGAACGGGCATGTTGCATCAGTCGAGTGCAAGCATACACAGAGAAATCAAAATGTGTTACTCATGGTTCTATTTCCTCCAAATCTCCTTTGTTTCTAATTACAGAGATATTAGTAGTTCCTATGGGGCTTAATGTTCAGCTCAAACTGACATTTAAAGAGGGGAGGCAGGGAGAAATGCACTGGACATTTTAATACTTCTCCCTTCTCTGAAATCCAACATGATTGCACTTAAGTTTGGTAGCATTCTTATGAGAGTCAATTGCAACAGTACCTGGCATTTTTATTTAAATGTCCCATATATATTTATTCCTATCCTCTGGATGGGTTGAGGGTTGGTGAAGTATTCAGTGAAAAACAACTTGTGGAGAGCACATTCGGACTTGAAATCCCCTGTGCTCCCCAAGGGAACCCAACAAAGAACTGGACAGACAGAGAAGCTATAACCATGTGCTGAATTAAAGAATTGTCAAAATGAGTCAAGTCCAAGGTCCACCCAGTTCCACAGCAATACCAGAGACTGACAGCTTCAAAGGACAGACTTGTTTTTCATTTGTGTAATGCTCCTGGTTAATGTTGAAAGATAACTAACAAGGAGTCTCTGCCTTGAACAAGAGCCTCTGGGTTGGAGGACACATCTGTTGTCCTTGATGGCAGTCTTAATACATGAGAGGTGTCCATTGCAATATTTTAATCCCATGAACCATCTTTAACCATCCTATTTAAAATAGCATTGCCTGCTTTAGTTTTAATGCACAACGCTTACCGCCCCATGTGTGTTTACTTGTGTACTGTTAGTCTCCCCCATAATGGAACTCCATGGAAGGAGGGTGTCTGCTTTCTTCTCCAACTTTCCCCACCACTCACCATGCCTGGGAAAGAACCTGGCATGTAATAGGTTTTCCACATTTATTTAGTGATGCTGCTGAATTTACAATTGTTCACTCACGAAGAGTCAGGCTTTCATTCCAGATGAAGCAGCGAGGTCTAGGAACGTGTTAACTGCTTGACAAGTATCACATGCACGCATGCGCACACCCACTAAGCTGAAGCACGAGTCTTCGGGAAATGGACACCTAGAGCCAAGGGAGTATGTTTTTCTGACAAAAGCCTCATCCAGTGACCAGTAGGAAGAAAGGGTCAATTGGTATAGAAGATTTGGAAAGAGACTTGCTGTGTTCTAAAAAAAGAAAGTGGCAGTGGGGGTGGGGGGGGATTGCTGCAAATAAGCCAGATGGGGTAGAATGCCACGAAACTTACAGCAGATGGCACTAAAATATTAAACTAACATTTCCTTATGCTCCAAGCTGAGCTCTATGTTCATGCTGATTAGGAGAGTCAGTCTATTTTAAAACATTCAAATGAAAAACGAATCCTGTACTGTTAAATCGCTCTGCTAAAAACAACTCCAAGCATTAGCATCAAATGTGCTTTCACACAAGCGATATGTTAATATTATTCAGGCAAGGTAACGTCTAACAAAACCACCCAGAATAGGAGGAGAGAGAGAGAGAGAGAAAAGCCCACAGTCTCATGAATCTGTTCAAAAACAAGCTCAGTGTGGTAAAGCCACGAAAATCTGCTTCTCTGATCTCCATAGCAACAGCAGCAACCCTCAGACATACACGTTAGAAGCCAGATTTGTTTTTCTCTTTTTCAAGTACCTTTGCATGATATTTTTGGATAATGTTGAAATACAACTGACATTGCATAAGGTGTAAACACACTGCTGGTTCCAATTGCTTCAGTATTAGGGTGGCTTGTCACTTTCTCATTAACCCACAATGTGATGCCACTGTCACAGTGCACAGCACCTGGCTCTCCAGGGATACCCCAGAAAAATACTGTCAGCTGAAAGTCAGGCTCAATAATATTTACAGGCTGGCATGAGCTATCCAGTTGGAGAAGAAGATACTCTCAAGATTTATAAACTATGCAAAGTAATAAGAACACTAGCTATCTGCTTTCCAAATATTATTTAAGGTTTCCACCTAAAAAGAAGCCATAGAACATTTTTCTCACTGGATCTGAGGTATGAAGACCATCTAATACCAGTCAGCTCCGCAAACCAGAGAAAGAATTAAAAATAGAACTATGTAGGGGCGCCTGGGTGGCTCAGTGGGTTAAGCCGCTGCCTTCGGCTCAGGTCATGATCTCAGGGTCCTGGGATCGAGTCCCGCATCGGGCTCTCTGCTCAGCAGGGAGCCTGCTTCCTTCTCTCTCTCTCTCTCTCTGCCTGCCTCTCAGTGTACTTGTAATTTCTCTCTGTCAAATAAATAAATAAAATCTTAAAAAAAAAAATAGAACTATGTAAACAAGGGTTCCCTGAAGAACTCTTTCAACTATTCTGTATGGTTGAAAATTTTTATAACAAAATATTGGGAAAAAAGGAAATACATCTGATCATCATATAATATATAAATCAAAGGGACTGTCCATTGTTGCTTGTTCTTATTATAGTCAATGTAGCAGAAAAACAAAAGCTGAGAGATATATGCTCATTGGCTGATTAAAAGTGAACCATTGGGGTGCCTGGGTGGCTCAGTGGGTTAAACTTCAGTCTTTGGCTCAGGTCATGATCTCAGGGTCCTGGGATCAAGCCTTGCACCAGGCTCTCTCCTCAGCAGGGAGCCTGCTTCCCCCTGCCCCCCTCTGGGGCCTCTCTACCTACTTGTGATCTTTCTCTCTGTCAAATAAATAAATAAGAAATCTTTAAAAAAATAATAAATAAATAAATAAAAGTGAACCACTGAAGGGGTGCCTGGCTGACTTAGTTGGTAGAGCGTGGGACTCTTGATCTCGGGGTTGTGGGTGTGAGCCCCACATTGGATGTAGAGATTACTTTAAAAATATAAAATCTTTTTAAAAAGTGACCAGCTGAAAAAAACTGGAGGATTGAGAGAAATTGAATATGAACAAGGCATTAGATGATAGGAGGTATTTGTTTTATTCGATGTAATAATGGTCCCATAGTCATATAAGTAAATATACCTATTTTTAGAGATATACACTAAAGCATTTAGGGATAACATTTCTTGATGGCTGTGACTTAATTTTAAAATGCTTCAATGAAATGAATCTGAAAAAAAATGGTACTGACTGATAAATTTTGTTGATCTATATGTGGGAGTTCATAATAGTGTTTTCTTCAATCTGTATACAATTTTCTATAATTACATATTCTAAATATCTTTTTTTAAAAAAGGATTTTATTTATTTATTTGACAGACACAGTGAGAGAGAGGGAATACAAGTAGGGGGAGTAGGAGAGGGAGAAGGAGGCTCCTTGCTGAGCAGGGAGTCCCATGTGAGGTTTGATCCCAGGACCCTGGGATTATGACCTGAGCCAAAGCCCCCAGGCACCGTAAACTTGTCTTCTTTATAGGATAATTAAAATACATACTAGTTGGGGTTCCTGGTGGCTCAGTGGGTTAAGCATCTGCCTTCAGCTCAGGTCATGATCCCAGGGTCCTAGATCCTTGCGTCAGGCTCTCTGCTCAGTGGGGAGCCTGCTTCCCCACCCACCACCTACCTCTCTGTCTACTTGTGATTTCTGTTTGTCAAATAAATAAATAAAATCTTTAAAAAACATACATACTAGTTTATGGATGACAAGTTTTTGTCAGTGCTTATGAAATATCTTGTATGGATTTTTGGAGTTAAATGATGCATAATTATTTTTGAAAGTTGAAAATGGTGGAGGGGCACCTGGGCATCTCAGTCTGTTGACCGCTGGACTCTTGGTTTTAGCTCAGGTCATGATTTCAGGATTGTGGGATCAAGCCCTGTATCAGGCTCTGTGCTCAGAGCCTCTCCACCTTCCACTCACATAAGTACACCCCCTCTCTGGGTAAAATAAATAAATCTTTTAAAAAATGATGGAAAAGGAAGATGAAGCAAATTATACTATATAAGCAAGATATTACAATAAACCTCCATAGATGGAGATATAATTCTGTGTAAATTCTTCTCCCAGGCCAGTGCCAGTCTGCCTGCCTGTATGGGACTGCACGATGAGACTGCCCTGAATTGCAAGCACATCAAAACTGACTTCCCACTTGGGATTATTGAAAACATATAATAAAAATGGAAGAGCTTTTTGAGAGAAATGGCAGTCATCTGCAGCATTTGATGTAAGAAACAAATCCTCAAGGATATGTTCACCCATTTTAAAGAGGCTATTCCACATTTATCATTGTGAGAACGTAGCTAAACTTTTCCTCCAAACATCATTTCAAATATTCCTAAAGGATCTGATTGTTCTTTCCATAAAAATAAATCATAGGGCAGAACTTTTTTTGTGGGTAGAGTTATGCTTTGGGAAATGGGAAAGAAGAATGTGCAATTCTCAGCTTGCGGTGAATTCAGTCCCTTTTAGAGGAAAGTAGCCTTAATAGTTCTGCTAAAGCTGTTGGTCATTCTTCTGTGTTGGGAGAAAGCCATCCTGCTTGCCTGAGACTACCAGCATTGGGGGCTGAACTAAATGCTGATGAGGGACAATAACATCCCTGAGATGGGCTGTGACAGGTGAGTGTTGAAGGTAATGAAGCAGCCCACTGGGCTCCTCCCCATCCCAGGGAGTGGTAGTGCTCAGTCCACAGAAGGAGGATGGGCTGCTGGGGGAGGTCAGGTGTGTGGCCAGCTGCCGCTGCGGTGCCATTGAAACCTGCTGTATTGCCAGCCTCTAAGACCAGGGGGCTGATCCACTGAGGAGAGCCCACCCCCGCTGCCTCACATTCTCTCATAGCCTTGGTAACCGCCATGATGACTGACTATAACCTGTGTGTACAGCCTTTTCGAGTACAGAAAACACGATCCAACCATACGTGAGAATAATTGCTGCCATCTACACTGTGCCAGGTCTTCTACTAACCTAAGCCCTTAAAACATTATTTAATGAATTCAATTTAAATCTCATTACTCTTCTAAGGAGTAGGAATTATTATTTTACAGATGAGGCGTGGGAAATTTTAGGCCAGCAAAGGTACACTGGGGTTCAAACCCATGTCTGTCTATTCTAGAGCTCATGCCTTAGTCACTACGTAATACTGCCTGTCCCCATATCAACCTTAATAACAAGCTTTGTTTTAAATTGGGTTTGCTGTGTTCAAAATAATAAGAAGTGTTCACTGCAGGAAGTTTTTCCATTTTATAGGGGTTATAAAGTTTCAATAGACTGGACTTGTACAAATTCCATAGGCTCAGCAAAGAAAGGCTGAACACAGGCCTACAGTGATGTCACCTTCTGCTTTGTCAACTCAAATCTATTATTGGCTATGTCAGCTGAACCTCAGAAAAGCATCTTTCTCTGCTGACTCCATTGGCCTTTTCCTGGGATGATCACTCCAGGAGTGCCCAGCAGAGAGGTAAATGTTCTTCATGAGAAACGGTAGGGGATCCACACACAATATTCTCTTCTTAATTGGCCCATTATTCTTTAAACTTTCACTGGACTCAGTAACATTTAAATGAGCTCTTGGGAAAGAACACAGTTATAAAGCACCCTGACATATAACAAAATCCCATAATACACTTCAGCCTCTTCATCTACATGTCTGAGTCAATATTCATTTATTCATCAAATGTTTATTTGTGTCCCTCCGACTTACCAGGCACCACTGTAGGCCCTGGAGACAAAGCAGCAAATCAAGGTATGTGATGTTAAAGAATTTCAAATCTACATGGTACAGACAAGCAATAAACAAATAAACAAATGCACATATAATATAGTGGGTAATGATAAGTGCTATGAAGTTCTGAAACAAGAGATAATTGTGCAAGAGTTCTGTGATAAGGACTTAGTGCTCACCAAATTTCTAGTGTGACCCATTCTTCAGGAAAGTATGTTACTGATTCTGGTCAATGGGCCATAAGCAAAAGTGGCATGTGTCATTTCTAGGAAGAGGCTTTGTAGAACTAATGTGCCCCTCCAAATTTCTCTTCTCCTGGCACGACAACCTAAGAAAACATATGTTGATATGCAGTGGCATAGGCAAGGAAGAGCTTGGATGCCTTTGTAACTGGACAAAAAATAGCCCCTGCCAATTAGCATCAGATTTTATATAAGCCAGAAATAAATACTTGTTGTGCTAAGCCATTGAGATTTGGGGGTCTGTTACTCCAGCATGGGCTAACAGAGTAAAAAAACTACAAAATGCCAGAGCCTGGGGAGAAACAACAAATGGGACTAAAGATTCAGGGAACTTTAGTTAACTACAGCTGGGGTTAATTCAATAGCGGCAAACCTTGTACAGACATTTTAAGTCACCCTAGGGGATTCTAAAAAATTCTGATGTAGGGACATTACACACAAAGATTATACCTGGGATATTTAGGGTGGGGCCTAAGCATATATATTTTGGGTAAAAAACCAATACTCAACAGAAGAAGATAAATTGGGCCAGTAGGCCTTAGGAAGCCTTCCAAGAAACAACCTGTCCCACAATATGTTTGGGAAGGCGCTTACTAGTGAGATCAAGTCAACCTCCTATAAATCACTGGAAAGCAGTCAATCAAACTATGACATAAGAAGAAAACCTATAAACTTATCGATTGAAATTTTATGAAAGAAGATGTTGCAGAAAGAATCCCTGCATTAAATCAGTAACTGGGCTAGACTATTCCAAAGTCCTTCTCATTGTATAATTATTATTAACATAAATATTTAAATAGTAATAAAATGAGAACATAATTACATAACCTAAATGATCTCAATTAATCCTCACAAGAATCTTGTATGTAGGTACAATTCTCCCCTTTGAACAGGTGAAGAAATTGAAGTACAGACAGGTTAACTTGCCCAAAATTACACAGCTAGTACTAAGTAGTGGAACTAGGATCCAAACCCAGCTAGCCCCTGCGTCCTTGCCCCTGTGAAGAGAAGGATATACAATCAACATCATACAGAATCCAGAGAAGGGGAATCTAGAGAAGGGGCCACTGGAGAGGAAAGGACCTTGGGCATGGCTCAGGGATTCTTCCCTGATTCTAGTTGAGGAACTCAGTCCTTAAAGAACAGTTCACAGGTCGTGAAAGTGAGATGGAAATTTCCAATGAAGACTTCCACTTTCTTGCTCTAATTTACAGTGAACTGATGATCCCCACTCTAGGATGGCGTTCCCCAGGTACATGTCCAGTGTAAGTTTAGAAAGGGCATTCTGACTTAAACCAGATTCTAATATGTTTGTGTCTCAGAACACATACCGTTGAGAATGGAGCTTTAGATTGAGGAAGTTACTCCCTAAAACCATGGATTAGTCTTACCCTAAGGTGGCTCATTCTGGAGATCTGTTGCATAGGAGGGATCACACACTAACTTACTAACACATGAAAAAGAATTGGTTTATCAAATTATAGCTGTATGGTATACCCTAAGAAATGGGGAGCATGAAGGACTCCAAGGATCCAGAATACAGGGGATGCACGTTCTTTCTTTTTTTTTTTTTTTTTTAAAGATTTTATTCATTTGTTTGAGAGAGAGACACAGTGAGAGACAACATGAGCGAGGAGAAGGTCAGAGGGAGATGCAGACGCCCCATGGAGCATGGAGCCTGATGCGGGACTCAATCCTAGGACTCCAGGATCATGACCTGAGCTGAAGGCAGTCGCTTAACCAACTGAGCCACCCAGGCACCCGGGAATGTGTGTTCTTAAAGGGAAGCCAGGAGAGCTCAGGAACACTGGGAGCCTCAAGTAACTGAGGGACAGTGTTGAGGTGAGAGATACAAGGGTGGTGGGAGGAAGGGGACCCCAAGATACAGTGCCTAGTTCCCAATTTTTTTTCCTAGTCCCCAATTTTGCCTAGGCTAGCCCTAGACAGAGGAAATTCTCTAGTTTTCTTAGAAGTTTACCTCACAAAAACTTCATATGATTCTGCTCCAGTGAACCTAATGGTCAAAAGGGCTACTTCTTAATTTGTACAACTACAGATTAAAGATCTGTTTGGCTTTTATGACAACATTTTGCTAGGTAGCAATACAATGTCTTGAGGACAGGATTATCTTTTTCTGATAGGTTCAGAATTATGCAGCAGTAATTTCAGCAGGGGGACTGATTAGCATCAGGAAAGGAAAGTACAAAGTAAAAAGGTATAGAAGAGAAACAAGACAAATATTCTAACATACATTCTAACTACAGGTCTTTCCCAACTTCATGGTACATCATGGGTGACCATATTAGTCAGGATGAGGCTAGCTACAGGAATAACCCCAAAATTTCAGAGGCTTCACACAGGAGAAATTTCTTTTGAATTTAATAGATCAATGTGGTGTTGGTTAGGAACGAGCTTTTGCTAAGAACTGGGATCCTGTGTGGAGAAAGGGGAACCCTCCTACACTGTTGGTGGGAATGCAAGCTGGTGCAACCACTCTGGAAAACAGCATGGAGGTTCCTCAAAAAGTTGAAAATAGAGCTATCCTACGACCCAGCAATTGCATTACTGGGTATTTACCCTAAAGATACAAATGTAGTGATCTGAAGGGGCACGTGCACCTGAATGTTTATAGCAGCAATGTCCACAATAGCCAAACTATCAACAGATGAATGAATAAAGAAGATGTGATATATATATATATATATATATATATATATATATATATATATATATATATAGTGGAATATATATATATATGGTGGAATACTATACAGCCATCAAAAGAAATGAAATCTTGCCATTTGTGACAATGTGGATGGAACTAGAGGGTATTACGCTTAGCAAAATAAGTCAATCAGAGAAAGACAATTATCATATGATCTCCCTGATATGAGGAAGTTGAGAAACAATGTGGGGGGCTTGGGGGGGTAGGAAAGGAATAAATGAAACAAGATGGGATCAGGAGGGAGACAAACCATAAGAGATTCTTAATCTCACTAAACAAACTGAGGGTTGCTGGGGGGAGGGGGCTAGGGACAGGGTGGTTGGGTTATGGATATTGGGGAGAGTATGTGATATGGTGAGTGCTGTGAAGTGTGTAAACCTGGCGATTCACAGACCTCTACCCCTGGGGCTAATAATACATTATATGTTAATTTAAAAAATAAAAAATGAAGATTAAAAAAAAAAGAATTGGCATCCTAGCTTCATCTAGAGGGAAGGTCTGTGAAATGTGGTGCTGAACTGAGCAGCCACTTCAGAAATGACTCTATACTATGGAAGAGAAAGTTCCAACTTGGTGTAAAGTTACCTAGCTTTATCGTTACAAAATGGGGCTCATATACATTATAAGGGCAAACATTATATACAGTTGGAGAGATGAAACTTACAATTCAAGTAAATGGTCTGCCTCTCATCTTAGAGGAGTACCAATCCAGATGTGACAGATGAACAGTAAGGCTGAATTCTGAAAAGTCTCTCTTCACTACAATTTAGCCCTCAGCCTCTAGGGTTTGGCTCAGGGACTTCTCAAGCAAGTCCTCTTCTGTTTTTAGCCACACTCATAGGACCTGAGGGAAAAGTGTGGTGTCCACAGGAACAAGAATGGAAACCATGAGAGGCTTAGAAATCAAAGCCAAAGCCAAGATTTTCTGCTTTGGAATTAGAGCACATCTTTGCAGAATATATAAAATCTACCCCAAATTTCAAGATTCTGTTCAGAGAAATAAAAGAGGGCCTAAAAATGTGGACCCAACAAAGAGAAGAGAAAGAAAATAAAAGGGACAAATTGACAATGAGGCCATTTTACCTGTATCAAAATTATCTAGAATCAAATTACCTGTGACTTTTTAAAATATTTTCCAACATTGAAGAAAACTATGACTTAATGTGAAATTGATTCACCATCAGTTGACTAACCTAAAATTGAAGAAAAATTAAATCCTTTCCAGGTAACTGGAAAATTTCCAGTTGACTGACAGTGCTAACACTTGACCGAGCTGTACACAGTGTATACTATTGTGAGAGTCCTTTATGTCAATATACACAAATGATAGTATATCTTCAAATACTAAATTAAGTTGACATAGAAAGCTTTTAGATTTTCTTATGAACAATTCAACTATCAATTTAGTTGGAAAAGGGCTCTGGGTGAGAGTCAGATCTTATTTTAGATCCTGTTTCTTCTGACCCTGAAACACCTGGAACAATCTTGGACTTCCATTTAAAACAAGGGCATTGATCCAAAAACTCTAATTAGTAGGAAACTATGGTTCACAAATTCTACATGGTATTATATTTTATGGTTTGGTACAGGCCAAATGGTATAGCTTAAAATTAATTCTGGTAAAAACTAAGCTACCATTGGGAAATTTTTTTTGGAAACTCTGTCCTCATTCTTGTTCCAAGGAAAATATGGCTAACGATTTAACCGAACAATCACCACATAAATGGTCTAGTCATTTAGCCATTCAGTGGACACTGTAAAATCATTCAAAGACATGTTTTCTTACAGCATAACCCAAGAGAGCTGTAAATGTCACATCTGGTAGTTTTAGATGAGGTTAAAAAGTAAAGGTTGGATATTTTCATCACAACCACTGGATGGCAACAGACATTAACAATGAGTTGAGATAATCAATACAAAAATTTCCTCTGCACTTTTAGATGTAGAATCAAATCTCCTTGAGGTATTAGGGGGAGATTAAAAAAAAAAAGTGAGTTTGGAAGTAAAAGAATTAGTTTGGGGACGCACCATCTGCTTTTGCAAGTGATTTGTGTGTAGAAAAGTCCCCTATGATTTCAATGCTCAGCCAAGGGTTGTAAGAAAATGAGCCAGAAGGGAAGACGTAAACCAGCATGCTGTACTTACCATAATCTGCAGCTTTCAACTGGATTATTTATTAGTGACAGTGAGATATTTTATCGTGTGTAAAATCAAGCCTGTAATCCTCACTTATGCCTGGTACAACCTGTGCCTGGGGCTTAACTCCACCCTCAGGCCATTTCTCTCTCCTGTGATTTTTCCAAGCTATAAACAGAGGCCACCTGGAGGACCCTTCTGACTCAGGAGGCCCTAAACTACTGGGAATGTGAATGCTTAGCTATCTGTGTCCCCAACAATATCCTTCTGGGGTCTTTGTTCTGGAGGCTTTGTGAGGTGGGGAGATGTTAGGAGCATCCTTCTGAGTGGGCTGCCAAGACTCACATTATCTCCCCTCTACTTCTCCCATGAGGAGGTGGAAGTCTCAGAGCTAACAATATAAATTTTATTCTAAACCCATCACATGAGCCATTTTAACTAATATCTGAGCCCAAACAGAAAAGCCAACTTTCAGGATTCTGTTTCAGGCCCTGGAAGAAGATGGGGAACTACAGGAAAAAACTGCCAAAGATTACTGAGTATTCTGGAAATTCAGCCTCAACACAGTCCCTCAAACAGTAATTCTCAAATTCTGGTGTGCCTAGGATTCAATGGGACCTACTTAATAAAGCAGATTCCTCAGTCCCTCCCTAAGAGACTGTGGGGTGAGCCTAGGAATTCGTATTCTAAAAAAGCTTCTGATATATTTAAATCGTCCAACAACACTTTGAGGAACACTGTTGAGAAAAACCAAACAGTTCCACTGAGCATCTCATCCTTTCTCTCTACCAATTGACCCAAATCTCCACAAGGAGAGAGAAAATTCCTGGATCAATACCTCTCTGGGCAGAAGAGGACTACTGCCTCAGGCCTAGGTCATTTCAAACCCAAAAGGATCATTACAGAAATAGTGTTGACTCAGAAAGCTCTGAGCAATCACAGATAAAGACCATGGTCAGCTATAACCTTGAGACGAAGTAACCAGACCCAGTGGTGTGCTTGTCTCCATTTCAGACCCCAGTTTGAGTGTTTGTCTTAAAGCCACCTTTTTCTCTGACTTTAACCTCTGCTCTCTGTCAGGCTGCTATCTTTTCTTTGCCTGCTAGTATAATTTTTATCCATATTTGGAACTTGTACTTTAGGCTTTCTGAAGTTTTTATAAATTCCTGGCCCTAGCCAAAGTGGTGCCTAATTCTATCTAGATAACCAACTTGCTTGTCTACAATTCCTGTCCACCTTACTACAGGCCTTATTTAACCTCCACAGGTACCATATTTGACCCTCATTCCAGCTCCAGTCTCAGCCACCCAAACATCATGGTCATCTAAACATACTGATGACCGTTAGATCCGCAGTGGCTTGGCCCTGGAGATACACTGGGTACAGAGGCCAGACTGTGAGAGAGTTATTTCAGTGCCATCATCACACAAATGGATGGTTTTCTAACAGCAGACACAAAAAATGGGTTCAATCACTCATGAAATAGAACTAAGCTTGGGGTTACTTTTTTCCCATTGTAGTGTTTTTTTTTTCATCTACTTCTAATCATTATGGTGACTACAAACTGTGAGGTGTTGGGAATCAAGTCACCCCAACCACCCATCTAATGCCTCCACAAGTCCTGTGAAGTCAGTCTGCAGAATCTACCTCAAATCCATCCATTCCTCTCCATGTGCATGGCTACCACCCTGTCCCGGTCACCATTATCCCATGCTTCCTCAGCAGTCCTCCTGCTTCCACACTCATCTTCCTCCCACCCCGTCCTTCAATGGCAGACAATGTGACCATTAAAAAAGGGAGAGAAGGTCATGTTACTTCCTAGTTTAAAACTCTTGGTATCTTCTTGCAATGGTTAGTATAAAGGCCAAACTCTGCACCCTGGGCTGGGTAGGAAAGGACATTGCCACCCTTCCAATCCCATTTCTTGCCACTGGCACCTTTGCCTACCACATACCAGCTGTGCAGACCCCCCGACCCCAGTTTCTAGAATGACCCAGGACTTTCCTTCTTCTGGCCTTTCTATTTTCTATAGTTTGGAATTTTCTTTATCTCTTGCCACAGTTGGTCACAGAGTTTCCCCCTCCTCTGACCTTCCTACTTAAGTATGACTACCACCATGTACTCTCTCACTCTCTCACACATCATTCTATGAATTTCCTTTTTAATGGAAACCTCCACATCTCCACCAATGCAAAACCCATGAGGGGTGGATTCACGTCTGCCTTGGCCACCATTATACTGATAACATCAGGAATGTAGTATAACTTATTGGTTGAATCAAAAGAAGGATGAATGAATTGGTAAGGTCTTGCATTTGCAAGGCTGGCATAACATTAGATAAAATTTATTTCATTCTGTATTAGAGTGTTTTGTGGGATTGCAAAGATAGAATCCAGAAGTACAGAGACTAATATCTGTGAGTATCCCACCCAGACTTTAGTGGAAGGTGAGGTTAGCATTTAAATGGGATGGAGAATCCTCTGGAGTTAGTCTTGGCTCTGAGAATGAGAAGTATGTGAATTATATCCTCCAAGCTGCATGATTACATCAGCAAGAAAAGATGATTTATGTGAGGGGTAAAGGGGCTAGATCGTGAATCAAGATCACCACCTATTAGGGTCATTATTTCTTAGAGGCACTGTAATATTTGCCATCTGTGAATTCTATCTCTATAGGCAAGTTCAAGGTTAACTTGAATCCATCTTAGGAGCTTGTCTATGCCTTCTGTGCCCAGGCAAAATTTATTAAGGAGCTGTGGTTTACCACGTCCCAAAAAATTACTGAAATACTAGAGGTATAATAACTATTTCAGATCAATACACACCCCCTGTTGAAATATCAAGAACATTTGTCCCTAGAAATAATAAGCTCTAGGGCCACCAAGATTTGGAGCAGTTTCTATCCAAGTCTGAGAAGAAAATTTCCCCAGTTTTAAAGCCACCATTTTAAAAACATAGATCAATATGCAGTCTGGGACAATGCTAACCTTGCGACTACTTCAGATGGAAAAGCCAATGAGGTGAGCTGCTTACCAGCAGCCTTATTTGGGATGTCTCACAAAAGCAGTTTAATTGGTTTGAATAGTCTAAGATGGAAAGCTCAACGTCTCCCTCTAAGTAGTACATTGCATATGTCCTCACAGAAGCCAAGCTTTATCTAGCAGTTACTCGTCCATCTCACTGAAAGCTGGTTTAGGGGCAACAGTTACAATGGCTTAGGGGCAATCAGCCTAAGTCCTCAGGCTGATTCTGAAATCTACACTGTGAAAGAAAGAGACTTTCCAAGAATCTTTACAGCCTGATTTATGAATTCCATCTCATGAAAGCAAAAAAACATGGGACTAGAAGTTGATGACTTGTTTTTCAAATTACATGAAAAGTAAATGGGTCACACTTATTTTGGTTCCTTTGAATATTTTAGGGCAGAAGCAATATTTGGCATAATGATGAGAAGCAATAATAAACTTCATAAATGTTAGGTCTATTTAGAAGACCTCCATCTGGTAGCCTTCCAGTAAATCACGCCCCCACAGGGGAGACCAGCTTCTCCATGCCACAAGGGGCTGAGTCCTGCAAGCTCAGGCCGCTGCAGCTGGTGTCCACAAACTGAAGGTACAGGGGTCTGCCTCCCAGGGCACAGGAAGGGACGGAAACAGCTGAGCGCCCCCTTGGTCTCTGTAATTAAAAAACAGCATATGCCTCGGGCATGCTCACCAAGGTGGTTTTTTACTACAGATCTGGGCGGCTCAGCTCATCTGCTTACCCTTCACCATGCTTATTGAAAGCACAGGTTGCTTTCAATGCATTCGGATTCCGCAGTCCTGGTGCAGGAGCAGAGTAAGACCTCCATTTTTTTCATCAGTACTCCAGGAGGTTCTGAGGAAGCTTGAACCAACATTTCTCAAACTGGTGTCACTGGATGTGTTCTTAGGAGTGTCGCAAAGAGAATTTTCACATTTTGTATTTTTATTTTAATAATTTTTCATGTTTTAAGAACATTTTGGGGGATCCTGGGTGGTTCAGTTAGTTAAGCACCTGCCTGCAGCTCAGGTCATGATTCTGGGGTTTTGGAATAGAGCCCTCCCTGGGGCTCCTTGCTCAATGGGGTGTCTGCTTCTCCTTCTCCCTCTGCCAAACCCCTGACCCTGCCTGCATTCTCTTTCTCAAATAAATAAAATCTTAAAAAAAAAAATCCTGGGTCATTTGGATGATAATTTTATAACCAAACACTGCCATGAGACTTCCTCTAAGTGTTTATATTCATGTTGTACTTTTACAACATGAAATAGTGAGTTTTATTTAGATCCAGACCTGATTTGAATGTTCAAGCCCAAGTGAAGCCCAAATGATATCCTGTCATTAGCTCAGGAAGGACACAGAGGAAGGAAAGGAGAGGATTCTGACAAATAACATCAATGAATTGTATGTGGAGGGTCTACAGGATGTCTGAACAACAGTGGGGAAATGGGCTTGAAGCTCAGGAGAATTCTCCAGAGCCAGAGATCTGGGATGTGCTACCCATAAGGCAGTGGCTGAAAACCCATGTGGGTGACAGTAAAGAAATGAGGGACAAAGAAAAACAGGGACAGAAATCAGAGGCAAGACAGAGGAACTGGAAGGAAGGTAGCAAAAAGATGGGAAAAGAGGTCAGAGAGTAAGGGGTGGAGGAAGAAGGGGAGACACCAGAGTGATAAGAGAGGAAAGAGTTCTAAGAAGGAGAGAACAGTGTTCATGTGAGTGGGTACTGTTCTTGATTTTTACTGTCACAGGAAGCAAGTGAGAAAGCAGTCTGTCCAATGTGATATCACTTGTGCAGTCACAACTTGTATATGCTTGAATACTTACAGAAAATTTCTGAAAGGTACCAGAACAACAAAACCTGTGCATATCTCCAAGAATTAGATCAGGAGGGCGGAGCAGGGGAACTATAACTTTTATTTGGAACGATTTTGTTCCACTTATATTTATTACTATGAATATATACTACTTTCTCACTAACATTTTTTTTTTTTTTTTTTTTTTTTTTTCTCACTAACATTTTAAGGACTGGCCAGCACTATGATCTCAAATTAGCAGAGAGGATAAGAAAGATGAACTCAAAAGAGGCCATTTTGGGGGCAAGAAGGGGTCACTGGTGACCTTTATCAGGATGGTTACAGGTAGAAATGTGAAAGCTGGCTGCCCTGGTCTAAAACACTGCTTCTCAGGCTTTGACAGATAGAGGAATCACTTTGGGATCTTGTAAAAATGCAGACTCTGATTCCATAGGTCTAAGATGGAGTGAAGTTTCTTTCTTTCTTCTTCTTCTTCTTTTTTTTTTTTTTAAAGATTTTTTTATTATTTATTTACTTGACAGACAGAGGTCACAAGTAGGCAGAGAGAGAGGGGGGTGGGGAAGAGAAACAGGTTCCCCGCTGAGCAGAGAGCCCAGGACCCTGGGATCATGACCTGAGCTGAAGGCAGAGGCTTTAACCCACTGAGCCACCCAGGCGCCCCATGGAGTGAGGTTTCTAACAGATTCCCACATATGATTCAGGGGGATGGTCCAAGCACTGTACATTTGAGTTGCCATGTAAAGAAATCAGAATGTTGGGAGTGGATGAAGAGTATGAAGAGACCACTATTTCCCAAAAAGTGCTCCCTGGAGGAGGAACCCCGAGGAACATGCCAATAAGAAAAATTCTGTAGTTAAACAGGTTTGGTGAATCCCAATCCTGATGAGTCACACTGGGTATCAGTGTTTTCTTGAGAATCTCCTGCTTGGCTTCTCACTCAGATGTCCCTGACAGTCAGGGCTAACCTTGCAGCAGTGAGAACTTCCCTAGGCTCTCAAAGGCCTTCTTGGAAGGTGTGGGGGAGCAGAATGACAGGGGAGCTAGAGCTCAGGAACGCACAGAGGAGGGAAGCTGGAACATGACAAACTGTCTTTTGTCTCTGTGCAGCAGCACCAGAGGCCTTTGAGAGGCGCAAAAGATCCAAAAATAGACTTTATGAAGCCATGGGCACCAGGATACCCTGGCACTCCTTGGCAGTCCATATTACAATGCCATCAGATATTTGCCAGACCTTATTCTAAATATTTCTGGACCTTTCTGCCACTTAGCTCAGCATCAGCCCCACAGCTCCAAAGCCATGGGCTTCGGTGAGCAAGAGCAGGCAACCATAGGGGCTGACCTGACTTCACTGTTGGCGGAGTCCTGCTAGACCTGAGCACAGTCCTATGGTCCACAGACAGTGACTAAGAACTGCCTAGGGGAGGCTGGGCAGCACTGATCCTCTCACCTGCTGAGATGGAGAAGGTGAGAACAGGAGGAACCTCAGAGCTCAAATAACATGCTGGCAGCACTGAGTCATCCTCCCAAGACCTCTGGTGCTTAGCTGCCCCAGAACAGCCTTTTAGACTTTACAGAGAATGCGGCTGAGCAGTCGTTCTGGCAGGAGACTGGAATTCAAAGAACCCCTCAGTGCAGAGAGCAGAGGTTATTCACGTTGGCATGCCTGACTTGTTTAAAAAGACTGCCACTCTCTCCTCTCTCATGTCTAAACTTGGCAGCAGAGGGTCCAAGCCATATGGGACAACTTGCACAGAGATGAGAATGGCACCAGAATTGGCCAGAAAAGATGCTTGAAGCCTTTGCGTTCACAGCTGTGGTTTTCCTCCGCCTTAACCCTTCATCAGACATCGGGTCACTCTGTCAGTCCCAGCTGTCGCACTGGTCTCTCAGATTTATTAGAGAGAGAAACGGGCCTGCACAATTTTCTCATTAGCCTTCTGATGTATTTGCTTCTGAGAATAAACATATTTGAATAGCACGGCACACATGGTGTCTCTTTCAGAGACATTATTTGGAGGATAAAATGGAAACACAGGTCCGTTCAAGTAGAGTGATATGAACCTGTACTCCGCAAAACACAAGCTCCACTGCTTCAGGATGAAAGTGATGGAAGATTGCTCATGCTTACGCCATTTCCCGGGGCTCCCTGCAACTTGCAGGGTCCTTCCCCATCACAGTCAGAGTGGAAGCAAAAGAATCCAAAACTGGTTTTGATCTTCACCTAACGAACATGCTGTTAAGTCTGTTATCAAATATCCTCACTACTGCATGCACTAAAGATACTTCAAACTCTCAGGGAAGAGTTATTTGGGAAATCAAAGGCCAATTCTATGGGACCCTACATGATGCCATGTGTCTAAGCCTCCAAGCAACCACATAGCAAGTGTTATCTCTTTATCACATCCCTCTCAGTTCCCCTGTTCCAATGTGCTGAAGAATTTAGAAGCTGCTTCTAATCTACAAAGGTAAAGATTTGCACTCTGTATTTATATGAAACACTTTAATTGCTACCAGCATCACTGAAGTTATTAGCATATACACAGGAAGGAGGGTATACCCTTGAAATCATTTATCCCCCAAAGGCAAAATACTTTGAAAGAAGCAGAAAGCAGAGGAGATAGGCAGGAGGGGACTTTGAATAAAGCTGTGATTTGGGGGTTGGTTTTAAAGTTCTACCTGGGTGTTCTCCACCCAGGAGCTGGAGAGATGTTCCCTCCTTCACACAATGTAGCCCACATGCTAGACTGCACAGGACCTAATTTATTCACTCACTCTTCGCTTCCTTTCCTGAATTCTGTAAAACAGTTGCAGTCAGGTGGGGTAGATTTGGAAAGAAGAATGTTACACATTCTTCACATACAATGTCTGAAAGATAAAATAACACCTTCCATTTCTCTTGCATTTGAAGACTTCAAGACTTCTTGCAGGAAAAGTAGAATGGCCAAATTAAAATCATTCTTCAGTTATAAGTGACTTTAAAAATTAACTTAGGCCTTGCTGAAGAAGAAAAAAATTCTGGAATTAACTTTGGTCCCTGTCTTTCCTGACTAGCCAGGACAAACACAGACACACAAATCTGGACCTTATCAAGGTCCAAATCCCTTGTTCCTTGTATAAGAGAAAGGAAGGTGCTGAGATCCAGGTGGCCCAGGTATGAACCAGTTTGGCCAGTGAAATGGAGGTGCTCACTACAGTGGGTTCCAGGGCCTACAGGGCTGGAGCCACTCCCCATCACAGAGGGGTAGGAGGATAGAAATGAGCAACCATCCCTTCCCAGGTGAGGAAATCCAACTAGGGATGAAAGACAGGAGGCATTCACTTCATCCAGGAGATCTCGGCATAGACACAGAAGCGCGCTCATGACTGGGGATGCAAGGATTCAGCCAGCCCAGCGGGGCTGCTTGCAGCACGAGGCTCTGATACCCAAGTCCCAACTGTGACTCTGACTCTCCCCATTATCTCCTTCCCATCCTCTCCTGGTTGCTCTCTGGTCAGCGATTGGACCAGCCAGGACAGGGCCGTAGGGCTTGGCCTGAATCCCCACTCTGCGGATGTCAGAGCACCCAGGGTACGAACAGCTAGCAACCAAGTTGCTGTAGTGAGAAGAGCTGTCACTTTACCTTGTTGCTTACTGAGGAAGAGCAGAGGGGCGTCGACGCCAGGACCTCGCAGCTCAGGGCTCCCCGCAGCCACCGGGCTTGGGCTGGGACAAACGGCTTCCTCAGGTTTCCCCTGGGCGGTGGGCTCCTCCGGTGGCGCCGGGGCTCCGTCCTCAGAGGGCAGATCGGGGCCGGCATTGGGGGCGGCCGCAGGGAACTTGAGGAAGGGGCCCGGGTCGGCCAGGCCCCGGCGGCTGGCTGCGCCCTCCTCGGCGTGGGCGCCCGGCTCCTCCCTGATGGCGTCCAAGGCGCCTGGCTTCATGGGGGGCGAGTCCTGCTCCCGCTTAGGGCTCTCCTCTGAGGCAGAGGACGCGTCGCATGACTCGATGATGAGCTCGCTGTCCAGCTCAGCCTCGCGTTCCTCCCTCAGGATGCTGTACTGGATGGACGGCGAGGCCGGCGATGGTGGCGGGCCGCCCACGTGGCCAAAGGTCACGTAGCCGGAAGGCAGCGCGTCCTCAGCGGCCAGCGGGTCCTCAGACACAAGCTCGATCTCAGAGTCCCCTGACTCCGCGCTGCTGGCCTCATGGTCCAGAGGGCTGGGAATGGTTGGCAGCCCGGACCTGGCTTTGGCCTCAGGCCTGTTGGTCCCCTGGCCTACAGGCCGTGGGCTCTCCGCTGTTTCATAGGATAACCCCTTTGCTTCTTTAATGGCAGTGATCAGCTCATCCTCGGAGATGCTGCATTTCCCCTGGGATTCTGCAGCAGATGGTTCTGTCGTCCCACAAAGCGAGAAAGAGCCAGAGAGGCACACACACAGACAGACAGATGGACACAGACAGAAGAAATAAAACAAAATTCCATTAGGGGAGATGTTTTCTTGTTGCTTGAGAAACACGTATCTTATTAGGACAGAAATAGTCTGTTTCCAGGGCTCTGCTGAAAAGGCAGGCCACCTGAAGGAAAAGGCTAATTACTGTTATGGCCCAATTAATCAGAGTTTTACGTACCTATCTATCTTCATCTAGCTACTTTAAAAAAAGGACAAAGCAATTTCTTAGCAACAGTCCCTCAGTTGGTTTTTCTAATTCAATATGGTGAAGATTCTAGAAGTCATGGTTTTAATTTCTGATTCATTCTCTCTGGGAAGTTTTCCAGGTTCACAGATTTCATCAGGTAATGGGATGTACCAAACTGCCTATTTTGGCCCACCAATATCAACAAATCTGAAAAGACACCCATTACTCCTTATTCATTGTTTTCTTTTCATGTTTCCCCTTTCAGTAAGACAAAGAAAGCTTAGTCTGGATCCTTATATGCAATTTGACTTCTGAGCTTTACATTTCCTGTAAGAACCAATACCTTTACTTTTTTTGGGGGGGGGGGAAGTATAACAAAGTAGAGCAATATAAGAGAAAATTTTTGCCAGTTCTACTGAGCAGGCTATGAAGATGACCATAAGGCCCAATGCCCCGGGCTTCTAATGACAGAGCCCATGGAGCCCATGATCATTCATTTTCCTCTCTTCCCCTCCTCTTGAAAAGAACAAAACCCAAGAGTCACCCGCAGTCCCCTGGGTGAATGCCTGCCTTCTGCCTGATGTTTATCCAGATGGCCAGAAAACTTCACCAGCAATCTTGCTGATATTTCTTTCCCTTGGATGAGACTATCTGGGATTACCATGAGAACTGTTTTGGGGAGCTTGGTTTTTCCCTTGTCACACAGCAGGGTCTTATTTCAGAATATCCCAGACAGTGGTCTCTGGCCCTTTTATAAGCAAGAAATATTCATCATTTCTCCAAAGCTTTGAGGTCACATATTTGGGGGTTGAAGAGAGCAGACTATGGCTAGGTAATCTGTTGCTTTAGGATTGTGGGGGAACCCTCATGGACAAACCATTTCAGATTTGTCTAATTCTTTATAAAGCAGAGTTGATTTTATCCTTTATCCATACAGCATTCATTCATCTTATTAGAGAACCTACTATGTGTTAGACTCTCCTGTAGGCATTTGGGACGTATTAGTGAATGAAATAGGTAACAAAATCTCTGCTTATATTCTAGTGGAAGGAGAATACAATACATAATTATATATAGTAAATGACTAAAGTATATAGTAGGTAAGATATTAAGTGCTGTGAAAAAATTAGAGCAGGGTGAAAGGATCAGGAGGGCTGGGAGAAGGTAGGGATTTAACTACAATTTTATTTTTTTTTAATATTTTATTTATTTATTTATTTGACAGAGAGAGAGCATAAGTAGAGGGGAGCAGTAGACAGAGGAAGAGGAAGAAGCAGGTTCCTAGCTGAGCAAGAAGGACACAGGCCTTGATCCCAGGACTCTGGGATCCAGACCCAAACAGAAGACAGATGCTTAACCAACTGAGCCACACAGGCACCCGTGAATCTGCAATTTTAAATACGGTAGCCAAGACAGACCTCACTGAGAAGGTAATCTACATTCAACACTTGAGGAGTCAAGAGCGTGACTCATGACAATAAGCAGAGGAAGAAGCATGCCAAACAGCGGGAACCCATAGTAGAAAGGCCTGAAGGTAGGAGCGGCGATGATTTCTAGGTATCACAGATGCCCAAAGGGTCTCACCAAGTCCTGCTTGTACAACATTCCTAGGAGACCAGGAAGTTGCGGGCAGGGGCTGGGGCTCAGACGCCTACAAGCAGCCCTGCAAGGCAGCCTGCCCTGTGAGCAAGCTGGCCTAGAGCTCAGTGGACCAGGAGACTGGCTAGTGTCCACTCGTTCTACAACCAGGAGCCCTGAGAGGCTTTATATTTGTTTATGTGAAGATATGATTAACATCTGTCTCTTCAGCCTTCCCCACTTTCTCTGACCCCAGACCAAAGCCCCAGGAGGGCAAAGGGCAGCCATTTTTTATGACCATGAACATCTTTTTGTTCATGGTCATATCTCCAGCACCTAGTGTAGGGTCTGGCTAATGTGAGGACTAGCTCAAATCTTCAAAACAGTGGTTCTTACTCATGTGTATGACTCAAAATTCCCCTCAGAAATTTTGCCTTCGTTGAAGTAAGTCTGAAGGGGCCTAGCCATCTCAATTTTGTAACTCCAAGGGTAGTTCTTCTTCTTCTTCTTTTAAAAAATTTATTTGAGAGAAAGATTGAGTACAAGCAGGGGGAACAAAAGGCAGAGGGAGAGGGGAGAAGCAGGCTCTCCATGGAGCAGGGAGCTAGTCAAGAGGCTCAATTCCAGGACCCTGAGATCATGACCTGAACCAAAGGCAGATGCTTAACCCACTGATCCACCCAGGTGCCTCTCCAAGGGAAATTCTAATAGTCACCTCTAGTTAGGGTTGGCAGACTTGACAAATAAAAATAGAGGACATCCAGTTACATTTAAATCTCTGCTAAACTCTTTATTTTTTTAAGTGTATGTCCCATGAACTATTAGTATTTTATTAGCAACCCTACCTCCAGTTGAAAGCCACTGAGGTAGAGCACTCAGAAAAGCTCAGGGATCCTGCTTCATTTACTCAAGACTAATGATAGTATAAGACAGCTGTTGGATATGGGACAGAAGGGCCTGATGTATTTCATCTTGGGCAGGTGAAGGTACTACCCTGAAGAGAATCCAACCTTATTATGAGTTAAAAGTTTCTCAGTAGAAATTAATAGATATTTATTTGCCCTTTGTTCTTCATGGGAACCAAAAGTTCAACCAAGTGCTAAGAGGAATCAGGGGAAAAAATGAGAATAAAATAGAAGTTTTTGTACACTCAGTATTAAAATTCATGGGCCTCTGGTTAAGATATTGGTTATTATGTGTCACAACTGATACAGCAAAGCTAGCAACAGTCAGCAAAAATACAAGAACAGATTATAAAAACTGAGGTTAGAACTGCGCTGCCTGGGGAGATGTGTTTGCTGCTGCTGCTAATAATTATGATGATAGAATTTAGAATGATAAAAAGCAAGGGGAACATGGGTCAGGTTGCCAAGTCGCAGATGCCATCATCCAGCTGTAAATGATGCTGACATTCGGGTCTAGCCTTTGCTCTGGGCTCATTCTTCACTCGACATACAGAGGAATCATTTGAAAACATACATCCGATCCCGCCACTCTTCTCTTCCTCCTCCCCATTCAGGCCGTATTCACCTTGCAGCTGCTCCTTAAACACAGGAGACAGTCCCTGGCTCAGGGCCTCTGCACTGGCTGTCCCCTCAGCCTGGGCCCTCTTCCTCAGGTATCTACATGGCTTTCTGCTTTCCCCTTTCCCCAGTTTAGGTCTCTGTTCAGAGCCCTCAGCAGGGAGAAAACTTTCCTCACAACCACCCTCATCACTCTTTTACACTGCATGTCGCTTTATTTGTCTTCATTACCATTATAAATATCTGATATATATTTATTTATTTGTGTGTAAGCCCTCCCAATAAGAATGCAGACAGAAATCTTGTTAGGTTTCAGCACTGCATCCCCAGTGGTGATGGGACAATGCTTGGCATGGATAAAATGGCCAACACATACTTGTTAAGTGAAGGGATGAATGAATGAAGGAAGGAATGTCAATTCCCAGAGTAAACCCTCCAATGGTTTCCTGTTGCGTATGGTACAAAATCCTAACTCTCCGTCCTAGCATATGAATCCCTGAAAGATCTGGGTCCTGCCCACCTCTGCAACTCTGTTCTATGTCATACTTATCCTTCACTCTTATAAAAATTAATAAAGGGAAACTTCATTAATGTAGAGCTGGGAAGCTAGAAGGGGCTACTATACCACTCAAAGGCAATTACAGACCTGTCAATTATAGACCTCAACAGAAGAATCTTCAACAGGAAGGGATGATCACTTACATGCCCCAACAAAAAAAAAGAGGTACATGAATCTTCTAGGAGAAGCTGATTATCTCTGCAACTCAGTCAAGAAGGAACCATCATTGAACCTGAACTCTTGCTTTTCTCCAATGGACTCTCATTCAAAACAACCACTCCCAATTTCATCTGTCTTATCAATAAAACAGTGTTCCTCTCCTCTGTTGGACTTGCCTATGGTTTTACCATAGATAGCATGTCCTGAATTGTAATGATCTGCTATTCCTGAATAAACCAATGTTTGCTGGCAAAAATAACTATTTTTAAAGTCAACATTTCTTTATAGCATCTTTCAATTCCTAAATAACACAGACTTGGGGCCTGTGTGCTTGCTTTCCTCTGTACCTGGAGTCTCCTTTCTACCTCTTCCTTTGAACTGTGGGCTCCTTCTCCTCATTCAGATCTCAGATCACATGTCACGTCCTCGGTGAGGCCATCCTTGACCCCTTCACACCCAACATTCTATCATTCTTTATAGGAGTCAGACTGTGAAATTTCAGAGACTATGAAACTGATTTACTTCTTACTGCTTATTTCTTACTAAGGGGAGATGGAGTGGTTTAATAATGACCTCTCAATTACTGTCCTTTCTGAGGCTAACACCTCAAAGAACATCCATGACCGCCATAATGTAGTGCTAGGCATTGTGTCAGAAACAATATGGTGCCAGTGGGTCAATGGTCTGGCATGTGTCAGGACACTGAGCACATTTTCTTAAAGTGCTTCACTTGTATTTCAGGACTGATTTGGGCTGAGAAGAAACTTTCAATATGTAAGCTGTAAGAATTTTCGCCTCTGAACCTCAGAGTATATTATTTAACATGATGAAAATAGTTCAGCACTTTGGAGAAAATTACAAAATGGAATAATTTATTGGAATTGAAGGAAATACTTTAGATTCTTTGTTTAAGCTTCAGGGTCTGTGGCTAAAATTGTTATAAATGAGAACTTCTTCTGATTCATAATTCACATAATTAGAATTACTAGAATTAGATAGATAATTAGAATTATTATTATTATTATCAGAGTGTCACATGGCCAGAGTGCCAGGGGATCACAAGATGGGGAGGGAGCTGGGTAACCTCTTAGGATAGAAAGAACAAGGAGAAAGGCCTTAGTGACGAGGTAATTTCTCCTAACTTTCCTGTTAATTATATTCTTATATGTTGTCATTTGACTCAGGTATTATGATGTGAAGCATGTGTGCAGAGAGGAGCTGAACATGGGAGAGAACTATGTACTGGATCTGGGGACTTTTTCTTTCTTGAACAAACTTTGCTTAGAATGTTTATTTGGAGCAACTGCAGAAAAAAGCCATTGCCCTAATCCAATGCTGTCAAGTGTACAACCCAAGGTCATAAAACTCCAAGATCATGTCAGCCAGATCTGTCTTTGTCTTATCTTGAAGCTGCTCCAAAACCTCAATGGGCTATGGCTACTGAGAAAAAAAAAAAGGAAATTTCTTAATAATCCCTAAACTCTGAATCACAGCAAGTCTTTTTCATCAGGTCTGCAAACTTAATGTTTACATGAGGCATGTGCCATGTAAACGGACCTGTATGTGCTAGGACATTTTCCCTCTTCCTGAAGTTCTTCTAAAACAACCACCAGACAACCCCATAGCTTGAGAAAACACAGCTGATAATAGAGCTTACCTCTTCAGAGTATCGGTATCTTTATATCATTGAATAACAGAACGGTTTTATGATGTATTATCACAAAGACCATAAGGAGGCTTCAGGACTCAGATATGTTGCTACTTCATGTCATAATCTGAGATAAGTCACATCTAATCCATTTGGGGCCTCAGTTTCCTTATTTGTTGTCACTACTGACAACATTGCTTGTTGTCACTACTGACAACAATTTACATTGCATGGAAATTCATTGTGGACTCATCCCTCCATCTCTTGAACCTCCTTGGACTGGAAGGCCCTCCTGCCCCTCCTCTTCACCTGTATATTTCCTCCTGCTTTATTCACCTGGGAGCTGCTGGACTCCCAATGCTCCTCAGCACTCTATGTTTCCCTTTCTCAGAATACAAATCACACTGGGGTATGATGGTCATCTGTTCCACTGGAAGGCAGAAACTGTTTTTGTTTGTTCGTTTTTTCAGTCCTGGCCTCACCAGTACCTAGGAGAGTGTCTGACCAAAAGAATGTATGTAGAACATGTTTGTTGAGAGAATGAATGAATTTGAAAAGCAGGGTCATGGTACAGTGGATCTTTAAGACCCTTGGAGCTTTTATAGTTGAATGAGTCTGAGGTCAGGCTGGGGAAAAGGGGATTGATGCTAAAATCTTTAGGGAAACAAGACTGGAGGCACTTCCTCTAAGTCGTCTCTGACACCTGGACCTACTGCATTATGAGGATTTAGAGCCCTCACTCCTAATAGGCTTTGGCTCTGTTTTAAGACTTCAGTAAAAGCTCTTGCACCTGACTACTGAAAATTATTTTTTGTAAATCAGAAAGGTTTGCAAATCACTTTTGAGTAGGGTAAGAATGCCAGCCACTAGAGGCAGGGCAAGATCCAAGGACCTCTCATCCTCTCCATTCTGACACCTCATGAACACTGAAAGGCTTCCTTTTTACCACCACGGATGGGGTGGTACAGGGTGGGCTGGGGACACTCCTGCTACCACTCTGGCCCATGACCTGGCTACAGGAGACCCCTTTAAGTTTGAGAGGATATAAATGAGTATGGTTTAACACCCTGCCTTGGGTCACAGTAGGACAATTTTCAAGTTGACAAAGATCAGAGCTTAGTGAATTCTGAAATTTTCTATTCTAATCAAATAAATCCTCTAAGTTAAAAAAAATAAAACTATATGGAGAACTTAAAGTTAAAAGACAAAAATGACCCCGCTGAGGTTGAAGGAAAAGTATTCTTTTTTTTTTGGTTTCCTCTCACTGCCCATGTCCACCTAAAGTCCCTGAAGTGTACTCCTACCCCCATTCACTGTACAAACTTGGAGCTGGGACAAGGAATGTGCCATGCCCTATCCCTGGTGACCCAGCTGGTCTGGGGAGGACAGGCATGGTGCTCTCTCTGTGATGCCTCCGGGGTCCCGGAAATCCAGTGGGAAGCTAACTAGAAGCAGAGTAGCACCTGCCTCTCTGCTCTGAATGATGGAGCCCCATGAGGCTTTTCCTGTTCCAGTGTGTCATCCTTATCTCTCCCCTCAAATGAAGAAAGAAACACTTTATGAGACAAATCTGATAGGACTTCCAGCGAAATCCCAGTTCTCAACCTTTGTACCATGGGCACAGGACTGAAAAAAAAAGTATGTTAATTCAATCCAGTTAAACTGAGCCTTAAAGGGACCCTATAGTAAAATATTTTGAATACAGATTCACATTCCTTTAATATTCATATCTCCATATCCTGCATTTTCCCAAGGCTGGGAACACTAGTTCCCTTACCTGTCCCGGAAGATGGGGGCGTGACGGATCCCGGGCTGTCATCTTCAGGCTCTGAGACGGTGACTGTGGGGACTGTGTCAGGACTTGGTTTCAGACAGACATCTTGCTTCTCAGGGGTCTTCTCTTGGGCCGCAGTTTCAACAGAAGGCTCGATTTCAGTCAGTGTGATTTTGACAGGGGCAGTGATCAGAGGAGCACTGTGCTGTTCTTCAGAGAGATCATCTATATATGGTGCAAATGTTGACTCTTCAAATAAATGGTCCTTGAGAATTTTTCCCTCCACAGGAACTGGTTTCTCAGGTTCATGGGCCTCTTCAGATTTTGTTGAGATACCAAAGTCCTTATTCTTAAAGTCCGAGCCTTTCTCTTCCAACGTGGGATGACATTGCTCCCGATGTTTCACCTCCTCTGGCCTGGTTATGTCAATGTATTTATAGGCTTCTGCTTTCATCTGGTCCAGGGGGTCTGCTAAGATCTTGTTCACTTCGGTGCACTCTGCAGGAGTCATCTCAATTCCAGAATCAGAACTAAATAAGCCACGAGGCTCTGTCCCAGGCACGTCTGGTAAGGAGGGCCCGGGGGTACTCAACTCCTCAGGGCTCTCAGAAGTGTTGACTTGGTCATTTTCCTTCTGAAGAATTCCTGTGAAATATGTAGAATCCTCCTGAGGTGGGTAACAGATGTTGGAAATCAGAGATGTGTAACACGATCCTTCCCCATCTTTTGATGCTGCTGAAAAGGTGTGCTCCATGGCACTGGAGACATCTGCCGCACCTAGGAATCAAGACAGCAGCAGACAGTGAGTGGGCGTCTGTCTTCGGTTCGCTCGCCTGTCTAACCACCCCCTCCCCCCACCCCACCCCGCGTCCTGTGAAGACATTGTGTCCTTCCCCCTGAAGCCCTTGGAGTTCCCTTGGCACACACTCAAGTTCATTATCCTTGTCTCTCCCCCAGCCCATGGAACTGGTGTTTTCCTGGGGGCAGAGCACACAGGTCCACATGAGCTGCCACACCCAGAATAGTTGGGGACATGTCTCAGCGGAGGGGAAAGCTGATGTTTCAAAATCTACTATCTCAGTATACAGTGACATGGTCCTTCTTGGTATTACTCAGTAGAAGCCTTCTTTGTATCTCAAGTATTAATGACTCTTTAAATATAGCTGGAAATGTAGGCTAATTCAGGTTTGTAGATGCAACAATTGGATGGCTGAGTAGGGAGAGGGGTTCGTCTTGGAGACTCAGAGAGCAGGGAAAGGCCTCAAGAGACCCTCTGGCCTGGCCCTTTCAGTCAGGGATACCTGGTTCACCCAGACAGGTGCTGTCTCTTCTCTTTTTAAAGGTTCTCAGAAAAAGGGACTCCTAGTTTTCCCATGGCCTCATCCCAAAGTAGTATCACCTTAATAAGCACTTCCTTATTTCTTCAGTTTTCTCCTCATTTTGTTTCCCTCCTCATTCACCCACCTACTACCCATTTTCTACCATCCAGTAATATCCAAAATGACCCACTGGGAATTTCTTGTTCCACTGGTAGTGCTAAGGGCAAAACAAGTTTCTGAAGTTTGAGTCTATGCAATGTTTTCACCTGGCCTTTATTCTACTCATAAAACAGCCAAAAAATTCACTAATAACAAGCAGAAGAGGGAAACCCTCTATAATTTTTTTTTAAAGATTTTATTTATTTATGAGAGAGAGCGAGAGCGAGCACAGGCAGACAGAGTGGAAGGCAGAGTCAGAGGGAGAAGCAGGCTCTCCGCGGAGCAAGGAGCCCGATGTGGGACTCGATCCTAGGACGCTGGGATCATGACCTGAGCCGAAGGCAGCTGCTTAACCAACTGAGCCACCCAGGTGTCCCTATAATTTTTTTTTAATAAAATGCTGCCAAAGAAGAAGAAATCTAACTTTTATTGAGGCCTAATCTTGTGTTAAGCAATGGAATTTTACCTAATTCTCACAACTCTTTTACAAAGTAAACCCCGCACTCTCAAAACATTGTACACACACACAAACACACACAAAGCCCTTAGGACACACGCAAAGAATATTCCAAGGCATCAATCCAGAAATGTAAAAAAAGTAGTAGCAGTAATATAATAATATTAATAGCTAATATCGGCATGTTTGCCATGTGTTAGAGAACATTCCAAGCTTTTAATTAATATTTATCCATTTTATCATCAAAGCAATCCGAGAAGATGGGTATTATTATTAGCCACATTTTACAGACAAGGAAATCCCAGCCAGCATTCAAACCCAAGAAGTCTCAAAGTCAGGAAACATTCTCTAACACCCTCTGCACCTCCTTAAATCAGTTTGGGAAGGTTTTTTTTAAAGTAATTTTAAATCAGTTTTATTACAAATAAGCTCGAATTTTGTGTTCTCTCTTCTTGGTGGCTCAAGTCACTGGTCTTCTATGGGGAATGGAAAAGCATATCACGTCTAGTCCCTCCCACCCTGGCATCTGCTGTTTTCCTTCCCTGGAGTTCTCTTCTCCCAGACACCCACCTACCTCCCCCCTTCACCACCAAGTCTGCTCAACTGTCACCTTCTTAAGGAGGGTGACCCCAACCATTCTCTCTCCAATTGTAACCAGCCCTCCCCTTCCTACTCCCTGGCAATCCTGTGTGCACCTATTCTTCTCTCTACCTTTTCTTTTTCCCACAACACTTGTCTCCTTCTAAAATACCACTTACTTAACCTATTTATTATCTATTTCTTCATTGTTGAGGTTTGTCCTATGAGGGTAGGAATATAAACATTTTGTTCACTGAGGCAGTCCAAAACCTAGAACGGGGCCTGGCACCCAGTAAGTGTTCAAATACTTGCCAAATAAAAGGTATTTTGAAGTTTAGAACAAAACACAGATAACAGGATTGTGAGAAGATATGTTGGAATTACTTTAAAGCTTCTTTCCCACAGGGGCTCTGTCCACACGTAGATCTCACTGGAGGCAGGGGAATCAATCCTGAGATATTTCTCTATACGCATCTGGACGTGGGGATTCTCTAGCACAATTCTCTGGACACACTTCCATGTGTTAGTAAGCAAGTATTCACCAAAAAGTAAGGAGGGTCTTGCCCAAGGCTATAAAGAGCCTGGGGGGGAAGGGGGATGGGGAAGAGGATCTCTCTGGGAGAATACACAGTAGGTGGTTTCCAGGCCTGTGGCACAGTTATTATCACTCAGCCCCCACTTGGTGCTTCCACTGCAGGGACCACCTCAGGGCTCTGGGCCCATATGGCCTCTTCCTGGCTCATCATCCAGTCTCCTGCCTTCAGTTCTCAGACTGCATACACTGTCCACTACTCAGCCACTGGCCCCAGGGCTCTGCCCTGCCTCCCCGGAAAATCCTTCAGTTCTGCAGCCAGGCATCTGAGATGATAAGAGGGCCACATGGCTTCACTCACAGCCCTGTCCCTGCTACTCCTCTCACTGACCTTCCACTCCGGGCACACCAAGCCCTTCCCAATCTCACACGCACTCCGCAGGCTTTTCTAGACCTGCCTTCCCCTCGCCAATTTAAACTCTAAGCTCTGGGTAGGTTTAAAAAATCCATCACATCACCATCGCTTTATCCTTCCAATCTTCACAACCAAATCTCTGCCTTTTAACTTCAAACCTTTACAGATAAGTAGCGCTTTTTTTTTTTATAAAGATTTTATTTATTTATTTAACACACAGAGAGAGATCACAAGTAGGTAGAGAGGCAGGCAGGCTCCCTGCTGAGCAGAAAGCCCAACTCGGGGCTCGATCCCAGGACCCTGGGATCATGACCTGAGCCGAAGGCAGAGGCTTTAATCCACTGAGCCACCCAGGCGCCCCAACAGATAAGTAGCTTTAAATGCTTCCTCCTCCATGATGAATTTGCTGACCATACCTGTCTGGACCTGACTCCCTTTTTGTCCTCCCTGCTCTTTCCTGTCGCAGCTAATTTACTCTGTCCAGGTGATGTGGCCATGTTATCTTCTACTAACCTATCACCTTTTGGAGTTTGGGCTCATGTCTAACACACTATATTGCTCACAGTAGGCACCTGATACAAAATGAATAGACGAATGAATGGACCCATCCATCAAGGAGCAGACTTACTCTATGCAGCTACTGAAAACGAGCACTAACTGATGCGACTTACAAAGCGGGTGTTTCTAATCTATGATTATGAAAGGACATAATCTATGATTATGAAAGGACAGTCTAGATTTAGAGTTATTCAACAAGGGGGTGGGACCGCATCTCAGGAAGGAGAGTGTTTTGATCCCTTGGGCGCTCAGAGAGGGGCCCAGCATCTGTCTAGGCAGGAATAAGCATTTGCTGGGAGATTGGCTGAGATAACTGCAGAAGTCCCCTTCAAATTGCTGGGATTTTGACATTGATTGGCTGCTCCCACAGTCAGACAAAACCCCCTTTACTTCTCCCTTACCAGTAAAAGAGAATCAATATAATTTTCCCTGAGGTGATACCACAAAGAATAGAGGCTTCTATTGTGTAGAGATAACTAAAGGAATAAAATCGAGAGCCAATTTACATTATTTGTGAGTCAACAGTTAGGAAGAACTCTCACTTCTGAAATTTTTATCCTATCAGTGCTGATCTTGTTCAAAGAGCCCAGCACAAAATTGGAAGGGCCATTTTGCCATACTCTGCAAATATCACCAACTTACAGGAAGAAGAACAAAGTCATGGGATGCCTGGGTGGCTCAGATGGTTATGTCTCTGGTTATGACTTCTGATTTTGGCTCAGATCATGTCTCAGGGTCATGAGATCAAGCCCCATGACCAGATCTGTGCACCCCGTGTGGAGTCTGTTTCAGTTTCTCTCTCCCTCTGCCCTCCTCTGCCCACCCCTCATGCCTGCTCTCTAAATAAATAAATAAAATCTTAAAATGAAGAAGGAGAAAAAGAAAGAGAAGAAGAAGGAAAAAAAGAAGAAAGTCATTGTATAAACCACATATTTTGGATGGGACCATGTCAGGGCTCTTGTAAAAGCAACAAATAATGTCCCATTTTCTTAAACTGAGCTAAATACCCTCAAAGTTTCTCTAGGTTATAACTGACTGAAATGTGTATACATTATTTAGTGCCTATCAGATAGAATTCATAAAAACAGAAAGTCCTTCTATCCAGTAAATTATGTGAGAGCAGAGTCCTGTGGGACTGTTAGAACAGAGAAGCTGAGCTGAGCCTCAGGGCTCAGGAAAGCCAATTAATTCTTGTCAGGGCGTCCTGCAGAGTTGGCAGATGTAAGAACTGAGGCAGGGAGCAAAAGCCATTTGCCCCAGGTTGGAACCAATATTGTTATATTGTTAAATATAAATCCACCAAATAAAAGTGATTTCCTTGCCTGGGCTAGAAATGACTTCTTTCTTTATATAACCAAAGATTCCTTTGGAACGTCTGACTTCCTCATTCTCTCTAGCTGTTTCCTTGGTCATCTAGAAGTCTGATTTGATTTACAACGAGAGTCAGTGTGTGGACCCATGGATGCTGCCTAGGGAGGCAGAGGGACTGCAGGGGACAGCAAATTCAGTTACCTGGATGCATTTAAAATGGGATTGAACTTTAAATTTTCAACTTGCAAGTAACTTTTCAGGAATGTACTTACAATAAAAAACTGAAGGATTCCTGCACCTGTAATTCTAGCCGAAAGCTAAGTGGTAGAATGGAAACAAGCTAAAACTGCTGTTCTTTGGAGCACATGTGTGGATAAAATCAGGCTCTTGTACCCACCCATGTTCAAGGTCAGAAGTACTAATCATGAGCTAGACAAATTCAATAATTCCACAAAGGGTGGGTGTTTTATTTTATATCTTTAATTCTCTGGCAGTATTGAGGAATGAGATGGTAAAGATGACTTGCAGAAGATGCTCTTACATTTCCCAAGGAAAGTTTCAAGCCTCAAATCCTTTAGTTCTTAAATTCTGACCCACCCTCACAGAATTGAGCTCCTTGGATTGGTGACCTAGAGCCTGGTTTTATATTCTGCTCTACCATTGTCAGTTGGGAGACTGTGGAAGCCTGTCTGTGCATAAGTTTACTCATTCTGAAAATGGGGGCAGGAGTGGTTCTTCTATTGGTTTGCTACAAGGATTAAATGATGTAATGCTTACTCAGCTCTTTACCTGGCACATAGTATGCCCTCAATAAGGAGAGCTATAGATTTTATTATTACTTCCATTTTTCAAAGAGGATACCAACCATTTGTAACACATTCTTACCTATCTATTAGTTTAGGACTTTGTCCATAAGGAGGTGTGATTGGGGCATTTTGGGCCACAAGTTACACCTAGCCAGACCACACACCGGTTACTCTCTTGGGTCTGCCTTGGATGCTAGAATCCCCAGAGAGCAAGGCCATGGCTGTCTGTGCAGCCTCATGAGCAGGTGGTTGTTCCTGGAGTATTATCTAGTGATGCAACAAACATAGATTCCCACATGGACATGGTGATGACTGACCTGAACCTGAAAAGTTGAAATTTACCAAGACAACAGACAGAAAAGGAACAGACATATTCAGAATCCATGGATGAGCTTTTCCTTGCAGATAGAGCCCATTCCGACTCCTCAGGGAAACGAGAAGGGGTCTAGGGTATAAGATGATACTTTATATCTCAATAAAGCCCTTCATACTGCTTTGAAATGGAAAGAGAAAATGCCAGAAAGAAAGACTAATTATACCAAAAGGTTACTCTGCACAGAGGTACATATGCTCCATTAGAGAAATCTGGTTTACCCTTCCCCCAAGATTAAAAACAAAACAAAACAGAAAACATCAATTATTATTTGAATAGAGTCAATAATTACAGATATAGGGAACATTAGTCCAATTAAATTGAGAAATATATTTTTAAAAGGGGGGGTGACAAAAAAAAAAAAGCTGGAACATCAGTGGCGGTTGGGAGAGAAATACTCATTAAAATTCAAGAATTAGAGGCCAGAAGCAGTGACCCAGAATGAATCTGCATTCATTTTCCCCACAATCGTTTACCCGTAGGCTGCCCATGTGATGGATGGCTGTAGCCTACACAGAGTTTAGGCTGTGAGGCTTTTTCCCTGAAACTCCTACTCATCTTTCTGAGTGCTGAGATATCAGCAGGTGCACAGTATAGCGGCTGTGACACACTTGACAACAGAGCCATTTATGAGGGATGAATATACCAGGGCCTCTCTGTCACCCAGAAAACATTCTCCTTCTGAAATTAAGTGGTCTGTGATTTAACATGAAAAATGGGTGTTGAAAAATCCAGGTATACCCATTCTTTAAAATGTTATCTATGTGATTAGTTAATAATGTTGAAAGGCAGAAAAAAAAGAAAGAGAAAGAAAGAAAAATGAGCCTGCGTTCTCTAAGCAAAAGACTCGAAGCCAAAGCTGATGGCAAGTTTGGGGGATTAAGAAGATAAGTAACTACTCTTTCTTTCCCCAATTTCCTGCCTTATTTAAAGCTTGCCTGTCAGGATAATAGATTTAGCTGTTGAGATTGCAAAATTCATGTTTAATAAAAAATGATTCAGCAAGCTTTTGGGTCTTTTGTGGGTGAAAAGCCAGGACTTGCACAGCCTTTACTTTAGCAGAAAATTCTGTTAGAGGAAAGAATTCTTACTTTAACAGAAAATTCTATTAGAGGAAAAAACCTTGCCTGGCAGACAAACCACTGTCTAAGTTTCTCTGACAGTTCTCAGCATTGCCTTGGAAAGCACAAAGCTGCAGAGCACTGAGATGGAATGCGAGTGGGAATTCTGATGAGCTTGGAAGTATGGGATATAGTTTGCCTGCTGTCCAAAGGTGAAAATATGATTCTATGACCTTCTTTGGGGGATAATCATTTATGGGAGGAAAGGGGAGGTAAATATTTGGAATTTACTTAGATCTTAAGAAAAAGTCCTTCGAATCCTATATAGACTTCCCATTGCCTTTTTAAACAGCTTTACTGATTATGTGAATTATATTCACAAACAATAAAATTCCCTCGTAAAGTATAGAGTCCAGTAGTTTTTGTATATTCAGAGTTATACAACCATCATCGCTATCTAATGTACCTCCCTAATTCGGATACATTCTACTCTGAGGCTTTCAATACAGAGAAACCTCTCAGTTACCCCAGTTACCCCGGCCATCCAAAGAATTACCTTTGGGACATAAACAAGAGCCATCCCATCCTATTTATCATTTGTTGATAGAACACTGCTCTCTGATTTCCAAAGAGGAAAATAACTGGTTTTGGTCACATGACTTCAATGCTATATATACATGAATAGTAGGGAAAAAAAGATATACTATAAATTTGTTTGTATGTTATTGGTCCGTTTGCTCCCTCCCCACATAGAATTATCTAGTTAATCCCCATAGCTCCCTTTACATGATCTTTCTCCCTTACTTCCCATTCCATGGCTACCTTCTCAGCTGGACTCTAACCACCTTCCCCTTGAATGACTGATAGGTTCCAAGCATCTGGCTTCCAGCTTCACTGCTTGTGTGTACCACTCTGCACACGGCTACCTTATTCCTCTCCCTAAAACACTACATTCACATGTCACTTCTCTACTCGAAAGTCTCTGATGGCTGTCTCTACCCATGCTTTTGCTTAGAACTCAGGATCCTCTTCAATGAGGTCCCAGTCTGCCTTTATGGTTTTATATCTGAGCCTGTTCAGGAAACACATTTAATCAAGCCCACAAACATGAGGTTTTCAACTTCTATAACCCTTACTCAAGCCCTTCCCTTCAACTTAAGGGGTCGTTTACTCCTCCCCAAATCCAAATAAAGTCACGGAAGATGTCTCATCTACTCTAGGAAGTCTCCCCTTACCTCTCCACTTCTCAGTGCATTCTCCCTCATCCCCGCTCCAAGGGCCATGACCATTTCTTTAGGGCTCATTGGCTTTTCTGCCTTGTTGTCAGCTCTTTTTCTGTATACTTGTGGAAACCTGTGTCTTATACTTCTTCATATCCCTGAGTTGCTAGCACTGTGCTTTACACATAGTACATACTCAGTACTTACTAACTGGATGACTACCTCCATATTACCATCTGACTGAGTCACATACAAGAGCATTTAGAATGAGCTTTTAATGTATTTAATCCAATTTAAAAAATTTACTGAACACTTAACCATTGCAAAGCACTGGAATGAAGAACATTCCTATGCTCATGTAGGCTTAGCAACCTGCTGTATCACAAACATTCACCATGAAGCCATTGTTTGTAAATAGGAATTCAGGTCCCCTGGCTGCTTATGGCAATGAGACTTGAGGGGATCATAACTAGAGCAGTGAGGTCTCATATGGAGCCCGGCCATTTAATATATTCTGATTCATCTTTCTGGTCAGTCATGGTGTTATCAGAAAAAAAATAAAGAAGGAACAAAATAGTTTTTTGAGGGGTGACTGGGTGGCTCAGTCAGTTAAGTGACTCTTGATTTCAGCTCAGGGTCATGAGATCAAGCAACTCCCCACCCCCAATCTTTGGGTTCCATGCTTAGCAGGGAGTCTGCTTAAGATTCTCTCTCTCCCTCTCCCTCTGACCCCCCAACCTTGCAAGTACTCTCTCTCTAAAAAATAAAAAGCGGCGGGGGGATGAGGGTCGGCGGTGGTGGTAGTTCCTTTGAGGTCATCTAATCCCAGAATCTCATTCACGAGATTAAGATCGACTATTTCCCAACTTTAGTTTGAATATTTGCATTGATGGTATCTCACTGCTTGCTTTGCAAACCTAGTTATTAGTAAGTGTTATAGTCAAGATCCTATGCCCTGGGGTGAAATTCAGGACTTTGAATACTAACTCCAACATTTGCTGGCTGTGTGAACGCGGGCAGATTTCCTAATGCCTTTGTGCTTCAGTTTCATCTATTAACAATAATTACCACCTCCTAGGATTTTTACAAAGACTAAATGAGATATTGGAATCAAAGTGCTAAGCATCATGCTGATACATATGAAGGACTCATTATTGTTTTTAAAATTTAACTTAAATATACCTCCCTATTGCTTTCAGCCTTTAGTCCCAGGTTTGTCTTCATATTCTATTAGTGGAAACAGATACTCAAATAATTAGTAAACAATATGGCATATAAAGAGCTAATCCCCCTAAAATATAGTGAGTTCCTAGAAACCAAGAAGAAAAAGCCACCAATCCATTTACTTAATAATAGACAAAGGACAAGAATAAATACCTTGCATGGAAAAGTCAATATAAATAGCCTCAGAATATAAAAATGCAAGTTAAAACAACCCTTAAAATAACATTTCTCTGTTTTCAGACTGGGTAAAACTCAAAAAATGTTTGGCTATACACTCTTTGGTGAGACGGAGGGGAAAAGGCATTCTCGTACCAAAACACAGGCTTGTAGGATGGTATATTATGTACCCCTAGGGAGGGTAATTTGGCAGTGTCTCTCCACATTATAAACTCATTTTCTTTTTGAACAAGCACTCTTACAGAAATTATTCTATAGACATACTTGCACATGTTTTAAAAATGAATGTGAACAAAGCCATTCATCACAGCATAGTTTGAAATAACAAAAACTGGAGTCAACTCAAATATCCAGGATCAGGGCCTGGTCAAACAAATTATGTACTTCTTCACACAGAATACTGTGTGGTGGTACAAAGGCATGAAGATAACATACATGTACTGATATAGAAAGATTTCCAGGTAAATATTGTTAAGTGAGAAGATGCACAAAATAGGTTATAGATATAAACACAGATATACAGAATGCCAACTTTCTTGTAAGCAAAGGGGAAAATAAGAATATATGTTTGTCATTTGTTTGTATCTGCATAAAGAAACTGGAAAAAAACTTGAGAAATTATTTATTAACCATGGGGTTGCAACAGGATAGAGAGTAATATAAATAGAAGGGAGACTTTTCATTGTGTCCTTCTCTTTAAAAACAATTTTCCTTTTCCCAAAAGAATGTATACTATTTAAGATATTAATTTCATTTTGAAAAAAAGAAAAAAATGCAGGATAAGACACTAATGTAATTATGTGGCACAAGCTCTGATGGGAAGCCCCAACCCAGCTTCCTTGTTGCACATGACAGACAAAGATGTGAAGACAGGGAGGTCCTCTCTTCTGTTCTGATGGCTCAGGCTAAAACCTCATTTTCTTCTTTACATGTTGTGTTCTCTTCCCACTGAGTTCTGAGGAGACACAGACTACAACTTGTGCTCACTGCTTCCTTGGTGCTAGGCACACTTGCCAGCAAATAGATTTTATTTTGTAAATACTTATGGAATGAACAAATGTGTTTCCAAGCTCATCATACTGGTTTCCACTGGGGGATGGATACACTGTAGTTTGTCCTCTTCCCTCTAAAATCTGAGCTGGACCTGACTACAAGTCGATGAGAAGAGTGAGACAGTGAGAGAATTTCCCCTACCAATTTTGATCCCCTTGATTTAAATTTCCTATTTTTATTCACTTTTTAATTTCACTTAATTTAATTTCAATTCCAGTATAGTTAACATACAGTGTTATATTAGTTGCCGGCTTATAACATAGTGATTCAACACTTCTATACATCAGCCAGTGCTCATCAGGATAAGTGTGCTCCGTAATCCCCATCCCCATCCCCACCTCCACTCTGGTCACCATCAGTTTGCTCTCTAGAGTTAAGAGTTTGTTTCTTGGTTCACAAATTTTTACATCTGCCACCCTGCACTCTTAGGTCACGTCGTTTTTGCAGCTAACCAAAACATGTGGATAATATAAGGGGTTTTTTCCCCCTCTAAATGACTGCATAATTTCAAAATGTAGTTTTAACCATAGTACTGGGTGTACTTCATAACCTTGAAAGACATCAAAGACAGAGGCAATGAATATTCATGAAAGTGAATGGCCTATGATAATGATGCCTATGACCTGCATCTATCACTTTGAACACACTGAAGAAGACCCTGAGAAGGGGATTTACCTCAGTCTGGAATAATCTCCCAAATCAAGCTAATGCTGATGTTGGACTTAGGATCTTCTCATTAGAATGTGTCTTATAAAGGGAAATGTATGGTCACAAAGCCTGGGGCCATCCTTGTAGGGCTATCCACAGTCCACACTGTCTTGACAAAAAAAAAAAAGGTATTCTTCTTCAGGTGGACACAGATCTACACAACAGACTTGCAACCTCTGCAAAAGGTCTTGGGTTTTGTGCCAGTGTTGGGCATTAAACATAGGTCACAAAGACCCCTGGGATCTAAAACAATGTCATGGAAAGCTGTGAGGGGTACATAAGGAAGGACAAACGAGGATGTCAACTGAGGGAAACCAGTGTTAGAAAGATGACATGGTGTGTCATGTGTCTTGGCGTGGTATGAAGTATGCTACAGCATGCCATGGCATGGTGTGGTGTGTGATGTGGTGCCACGTGCCGTGCCATGGTGGCATGATACAACATGGCATATGGTGTGCTGGGCTTCTGGGTATGGCATTTGGGGACAGAAAAATCACAGGCATCAAGAGGACTTGGGAGTTCCATCTCTATCAATTTACTGACCTTTACCGGCATTAAACTCTCAGGAAAAGAGGAAGTTAACCACAATAATTAACATTTAAGTTACATGCTTACTATGCTCCAAACAATTTAATTGAGCAGATTGTCTCATTTTAAGCTTTAACAGTTTATGATACATTTTCTTTTTATTAAACCACACTCAGGCTATTGATAGAGATACTGAAGCTTTGAGAGGTCAAGGAATTTGCTCTGAGGAACACAGCCAGAAACGACAGGACCAGAACCTGGATTTAGGGCTAATCGGACTGCAAAGCAGATGCCATTAGCACTATTCTCAGAATTGCCTGGAGGATTAAAGGAGACTAAACAGTTTGTGGCTGCCTTCTTAAGCAAAGCTAGATGGATCTAATTTGGAGTCACGTCACAGCTAATAATGCAGCCAAGTAGAAAGAAATGGTCTCTGCACAGTCTTAGCACAAGGCAGACTCAATGGCCGATCAATGTTCATTCCTTACCTAAATTGTTAAGTGACTGTGGCAAGAAAGTGTGTATTCTAGTACTTAGGATTTAACTGAGAGAATATCAAAGTGGATATTAAAAATTCTTAGGCTGACTGACTTTTTGAGGTATGTGGGTAGAAGAGAAGGCTTTTATTTTGAAATGTGATTATCATTAGCTACCACTTTGCCTTTATACAGCATTTCTTCTTCCTCAGGTATTCAAAACCTAACTCTTATGTTTTGCGACTCATGCAATATTTGAAATTTAATTTGGGGTTTTGAGCATTCCTAATTTCAAACATTATCTCATATTGGAACATATCTTATAAAACAGAAATATGTGAATGATATGTTGGGACAAATTAGCTTAAAATTGGAATTTGGGGGGGTGCCTGGGTGGCTCAGTGGGTTAAAGCCTCTGCCTTCAGCTCAGGTCATGATCCCAGGGTCCTGGGATCAAGCCCTGCATTGGGCTCTCTGCTCAGCGGAGAGCCTGCTTCCTCCTCTCTCTCTGCCTGACTCTCTGCCTACTTGTGATTTCTGTCTGTCAAATAAATAAAATCTTTAAAAAATAATAAAATAAAATAAATAAGAAAATATAAAATTGGAATTTGGGACACATCAGTTGGTAGATCCTTTGACTTTCACACACACACACAGACATGGAGTCAAGATCAAAATATATGTAGAGAATTTATTCTACTAGGTGTATAGAAAATAGCCCCAGACATAGCCATACTAACCAACGAAAGTGACAAAAAGATTAATGTCCTTTATCAACAGAATATCCATTTTGCTCCTCGGAGCTCTCTGATCTGTGGACTGAGGTAAACTGTGTCCTTCAAACAAGACCATAATGCAGCCATTGATGTGCCTCAGTTTGGGAGCATTGATCCAAGTGGCTCTCAGTGCTAAGTCAGGAAACTACAGCAAGATTTCTTTTCTTCCCACTTTTTCCCCAGGAAGAAAAAGAACAGTAAACAACCAGCAATAAATTCAAAACATACATAATTTCTGAAATTCATATAAAATTTCAATCATCTGTACATTCCAAGGGGGTAACTAAAATATTGGGTTTTTCTAGTGTGATCTACCTAAGTGATAAATATAAATACACTGTGGGGTGTTTCTTTAATTTTTTTTTTTTTTTAAGTATGCTCCATGCTGGGCTTGAACTCATGACCCTGAGACCAAGACCTGAGCTGAGATCAAGAGTCAGTGCTTAACTGACTGAGCCACCCAGGTACGATTATGTTGTGTTTTTAGGAATTTGTTTTTTTTTTTTTAAATACTTTATTTATTTATTTGACAGACAGATATCACAAGTAGGCAGAGAAGCAGGCAGAGAGAAGCAGGGAGCTGAGCAGAGAGCCCGATGCAGGGCTCAGTCCCAGGACCGTAGGATCATGACCTGAGCCAAAGGCAGAGGCTTTAACCCACTGAGCCACCCAGACATCTCATTTTTAGGAATTTGGAGAAGGGTTGCTATTGAGAGAATAGAGACTTGCTTTGGGGATTTGAAAATAGGTATCATTTTAGAAAGGCAAAGAGAAGCAACTGGAAGTTATTTTAGGGGAAGAAATAATATCAAAGTTAAGGGCAAAATAATGAGTAGGAAAGAATCTCAATTCCAACAGGAGAGTCTGACAACCAGAGCAAAGTCCAGTCAGAAGGAGTGGCTGGGATTATGGAGCCAGCATGAGGGCTTTATAAAAGTGGGGGGATCCAGTGATTGTTTTAGAGCAATTAGTCCAAAAATAGTTTCCACAATGGTAACATACAGGCTTGGGGGGCAGGTCAAATAAATTTGTGATTTTTTTAAATTATAAAAGTAATAATACATGATCAGTATACATTTTTTTAAAATATAGATATATACAAGTTAAAAAGTTACAGTTCTTATCCCTACTTCTGGGTCTCTCTGAGAGAGAGAAAGAGACCTACTTTATATTTGAAAAATCAGTATTCCATAGAATGAATGTTCTAAAATTCATTTAAGCATTCCCCTTCTGCTGGACATTTATGATGTCACCATTCTTTTGCTGTTCTAATTATGGCAATGAACATCTTTTGAATGTATGACCTTTTGATAGGACCACTGAGGCTCAAGAATGTATAGTTTTAACTGTCTTTCTACTTTACTACACAACTATTTGAAAATGGCCTAGTAAAACATTCTTCTATATATCAAAATGGAAGAATTAGAAGAAAACAAAGCAAAGAAGAAGCAGGAGTCAACAGTCCAGAGGCTAAGAAAAAGAGTGGTTCCACCAGATGCTATGAAAAACAGGAACCATACACCAGGACTTGCATAGAAGTACAGCCTGGAATTCCAGACCTCAAACCCAATAGCTCTGAGAGACTGGAGTAGGTGGGTTCAAAAAAAAGACTTTAACAGAGAAGTTCCTGATAGAGAAGCATCACAGAGTTGAAGAGATTGAAGCTCTGTCTTGAAGGATGTGGAGAATTCATATAGACTAAAAAATAGGAAAAGTATTTCTTTTTTTTTTTTAAAGATTTTATTTATGTATTTGAGAGAGAGAGAGAGAAAGCACGAGAAGGGGAGGGTCAGAAGGAGAAGCAGACAGCCCGTTGAGCAAAGAGCTTGATGTGGGATGATCCCAGGACTGCAGGATCATGACCTGAGCCAAAGGCAGTCACCCAACCAACTGAGCCACCCAGGCACCCCTGGTAAAGTTTTTCTAAGAATGGAAGTGTTGGCGCTTTGATGTTCAGTCAAACACATTCACAGTTATGTGAATTTCTAGATATTCCATCTGAAGTTTGGACACCATCTCACAGTCATCTTTTTTGAATAGTCTGAAACAAATCTGTTGTGTTTGAGATGAAAAAGATGATTCCTTAAACAAGCTAGTATGTGAACAGTTAAAACTGTCTGAGTAAAACCACAAATAACTAAGAGCTTACAGGAGCTACTGAATTTCTTTGTTCTGTAAGATCCATAAAACGAGAGCAGAAGCCTCCTTCAAATGTGTCCTGGAAGAGGAACCAGCAACCAATTACTCTGTCAATAATTCAATATAAGCATTAAATTTTCATAGTTTTTAAAAACTCTTTAAGACAATTTACAGACATCATCTCTGACATCTGGTGTTTGGAACCCTCTAAGCATGACTCCCACGAACTGTACTTTGTTCCAGTTAAGGACTGAATTAACAGATTGGGCCACAAACAAAAGTCAATTCTATTTAAGTGTGTGTTTTTAAAAAATTGGTTAACAATTAGCTGGAACTTAAATCTGTCCCTCAACACAAAGTAGTTTTTCAAAATAAATGCTTCTTGAAGAGAGCAGTTGGAAAGAAAAGAGAGAATCAAGTTTCCTCTTTCTTAAAGTGTGTAGAAACAGGCCAGAGTCGATGTATTGTCTCTGTTTTGTTATCTTTGTTCCAAACTCATGTATATTATTCAAAACTATTACAGTTGATGCTTGAACAAAGTGGGGATTGGGGTACCAACTCCCTGCACAGTCAAAAATCCACATATAGGGGCGCCTGGGTGGCTCAGTGGGTTAAGCCGCTGCCTTCGGCTCGGGGTCATGATCTCAGAGTCCTGGGATCGAGTCCCGCATCGGGCTCTCTGCTCGGCAGAGAGCCTGCTTCCCTCTCTCTCTCTCTGCCTGCCTCTCCATCTACTTGTGATTTCTCTCTGTCAAATAAATAAAATCTTAAAAAAAAAAAAAACCACATATAACTTTTGAGTCCTCCAAAACTTAATTACTAGTAGCCCACTGTTGACTAGAAGCCTCACCAGTAACATAAACAATTAACACATATTTTGTATGTTCTATGGGCTATATTCTGCACTCTTATGACTAAGTAAGTAGAGAAAAGAAAATAGTTATTTTAAAAAATTATAACAGAAAATACATCTATAGTACTGTACTATATTTAATCCAAAAATTCTCATATCAGTGGACCCTTCCGGTTCAAAGCTAGGTTGTTCAAGGGTCAGCTGTATTTTTTATTTACCTGGATGTCTGTAAGGCAGGTGCTCTTATATTTTGAAAAGAAACCACAGGTTAAAACAGCTATACAATTGCCTGTTAGCTGTTGCTAATTTGTCAGAAGATCTCAGAGAGACCCTTGAAAATGATCCTCATTAAGGGAATTCTGGTTTTTTCCTAAGTTTTTTTTGTTTTGTTTTGTTTTTGTTTTAATTTATTTGAGAGAGGGAGTGGGTGTGCTCAAGCACAACCTGGGGGGCGGGGCAGGGAAAGGAACAAGCAGACTCTGTGTTGAGCTCAGAGCCCGGGGAAGCTGATTCTATGGACCCTGAGATTATGACCTGAACTGAAATCAAGAGTCTGTCCCTTAACTGAGCCCCCCAGGCATCCCTAAAAGAAGGTTTTAATACTTCAGATTTCTTCCGTGAATAGCAAAATTAACAGTTTCAGTATTATTTCTTAAAATATGTTTATATCCTATACATGAATCTTTTCTTCTTGACTGAAAAAAAATGAAGGAAAATTTACCATTTGTTGACTACTTGCTATGTGCCTGCCAGTCACTCCGCTAATGCTTAGTTTCCAACATGTCAACCAATAAGCAAACATAATAATGATATAACAAACCTAATTTTTCCTTAAAAACCATAAACAAAAACACAACTATGTAGGCATGGCAGGGACTGCTAATTGTACCCCCCCTCATGTCTATTCTGTCCCTCTCTCCTTTAGCAATAGACAGCCTCCACCCCCCATGAATTTACCATATGGTCACCCAGTTAAATACTACACTCCCCAACCTCCCTCTGGGTATGGACATGTGACAAGGATGTAAATGAAAGCCATGTGTGTTGCTTCTGGGTCCCATCTTTAAAGAAGAAGCTGGTTATCCTCCTTCCTCTCTTTGCCCTTTCCATGGGCTAGCCCACCAACAGTGTCCCACTGAGCCAGCTTTAGCAATGCAGATGGAAGCGACAGATGAGGGGGTAATGGACAACAAAAGAGCAGGAAACCAGTCCTGGATCACCTCCTGGGACAGACCCTCACCCACTTCTGGATTGTTACATAAGAGAGAAATAAAATTCTATCTAGCTCGTCTGAGCCACTCTGTTTTTGTATCTCTTTGTTATAGCAGCTTAGGTTGTTCTCTAATTAATACAGCAGATAAATCAAGTAGCTTATAGTTATAAGTGCTTTGAAGGAAACAAACAAAAAAATAAAAGGCTGAGCAGTCATCTTAGTTTGGTTAGGACCAAGGAGTTTTTCCAGGACATAGGACTTTCAGTGCTAAAAGTGGGAGTGTCTTGGACAAATGGAAACAAGTGGATGATACTGTAAATAGGTGAAGAATCTGACCCTGGGTAGTTGCATTCTAAAGTAATTTTTTTAAAGATTTTATTTATTTATTTGAGCAGGAGAGAGAGCAAGCATGCATATATTCAAGCATGAGCAGGGGAAGGGGAGAGGGCAAGGGAGAAGCAGACTCCCCCACTGGGAAGGGCGCCCCATGCAGGTCCATCCCAGGACCCTGGGATCCTGACCTCAGCCAAAGACAGATGCTTAACCCACTGAGCCACCCAGGTGCCCTAAAGCAAATGCTTTTTTTTTTTTTTTAAAGCAATCGCTTTTAATCACAATGTCATACTGCTTGATTTTTTTAATGTGTTCATTATTGTTACAGACTGAATGTAAATTTCCCAAATTTGCATGTTGAAACCCTCCCCTCCAAGGTGATGGGAACTTTGGGGTGGTAGTTAGACTTAGACGAGATCTTGAGGACAGAGCTCTCATGACTGAGATTAGTGCCCATCAGTTGTGAGAGTGCTTGCTGCTGTCTGCTCTCCACCCTGGGAGGACAGAGCAAGAGGTGTGCAACCCAGGAGAGGACCCTCACCACAACTGGACCACGTTGCACCCTACCTCAGACTCCCAGCCTCCATAAACTGTGAGAAATAAATTTTTGTTGCTTATAAGCTTCCCATTGCAGGGTATTTTGTTATAGCAGCCTGAGCTGATGAAGGCAATTACTAAAGAGAATGAAAATTCTCTCTAGGGTATTTGGTAAATGGTAAGTGAAAACAGTGATAGCCAGAAAGTCCTTTACATGAAGTCATCACATTATGCACTGCAATCTCGCCATTAAGGGTTTTTCAAAACACTATTAACATATGTACTTTAAGAGAGATGTTTGCTTTGTTTTGAGAGAAAGAGAAAGCTGGGGGTGGGGGGATTGGGACAAAGGGAGAGGGAGAGAGAGACTCCACGGCCAGTGTGTAGCCCAAGTGAGGCTCAATCTCACTACCCTGAGATCATTCATTACCTGAGCTGAAATCAAGAGTCAGATGCTTAACAGACTGAACCACCGGTGCCTCTAAGTAAGACATTTTTTTTTAATTTGGCACCTGAATAAAGTCAGTATTAATACATAACAAGCATTTATTAGGCTCTATATTATAAACACGAATATGAAGATTCACTATTAAACCTCATTAGAAATGAAATACATTTTTTTGTGAACACTTTGCCCAGCAATGAGTTGTTTTGCCTCTAAAATCCTAGAACAGCTGACAAAAACTGTGTTGGGAAGACTGAAGGAGCAGGCCTGCTCCTTGCAGAACCCGTCCCATGGGGCAAGAACCTGAGAAAGCAGAACACACAAATGCAGTCTCAAAAGATCAGCCATGTAGATCTTGCTTTGTACTAAGAGTAAACTTAAGGCAGAAGTAAGAGAAAAAGAGTTATTTCTCTTTGCTTTTATCACATAATAGTCTTACATCATCTCTGTAAACACCATACACCTAGACACCTCTTGGCTTGTTCAGGGGAAAAAACATCCACTTTGATTTATCATGTGGTTACTGGAAGCCCATCTGCAGAAGACATTGCACCCACAAGTACTTCTTTTTTAAAGAGTTTATTTATTTATTTGACAGAGAGAGATCACAAGTAGGCAGAGACGCAGGCAGAGAGAGAGGGGGAAGCACGCTCCCCGCTGAGCAGAGAGCCTGATGCAGGGCTAGAGCCCAGGACCCTGAGATCATGACCTGAGCTGAAGGCAGAGGCTTTAACCCACTGAGCCACCCAGGTGCCCCCACAAGCACTTCTCACAATACCAAGGGCTGAAGTGGTCTGCTGCTGCCCTCCAGGAGTTTACGGTACATCAGCTGCCGCAGGGATGAAAGGTGATGGATAGAAGATACAGAAAGGGGGCGTCTGGGTAGCTCAGCTGTTAAGCATTTCCCTTTGGCTTAGGTTATGATCCCAGGGTCCTGGGAGGAACCCAGGATGGGCTTCCCCGCTGGGCGGGAAGCCTGCTTCTCCCTCTCCCACTCCTCCTGTCCCTGTTCCCTCTCTTGCTGTGTCTCTGTCAAATAAATAAATAAAATCTTAAAGAAAAAAAAAAGAATTGTGCAATGACATGAGCTCTTCTTCTATCAAAGTCACTGATCATCAGCAGGCTCTGTATTTTGAGTTATTTCTCTAAAACCTGTGATGGACTCATGATGACCCTTTTACATTTTCATTCCCCGACTGACATTTTGGTCAAATATTTGCAGAATGGCAGAGTAGGAGCAGAGAGCCATCTGTATGGAACCCATCAAAGTCAGAGGCCTCTGTAAGGATCTTCAGTGGGCTTCTCACTAAACGGGCTAATAACCAAGAGTTGCTGGTAGATCCATTGGTATGAACTATGTACACACAAGGGGTGCATGCTTTGCTTTCTAAGGTGCCAAGTTGGCTCCTTAACTTTAACAAATAAAATCCAAATGCATCTGTGAGTACCAGGGAGGTGTGTGAATCATAAGCATGAATAAAATGTCATGCCTAAATTAAGTCTTATCATTAAATAGTATTTATTAAACACCCACATACTGCATAGGCACGGCAGTGTTCGAGGTGCATTAGCAAAAGAATGCTGTATCTTCAGCCATGAAAATACTTCATAATACAATGCCCAACTGCTGCTGGAGGCCATAAAGATTTTTTCACTGTCACTATTCTCACCATAAATTTCAAATAAACAGAGGAATGGGGTAACTTCTCCCATATGGTAGAATTGTCACTGGAGTGCTTCATGTTCGATTATTCTTATCAGTAAATAAAAGGCTTATATGCAAGTTCAATTATGCTTCCTGTGGATATGACAAGACACTCTCAGAAGAATTACTCATGTATGGATTCACGTCATTTTGCACTGTGCTTTTTTAAAATTATGAGACCACAAAAAAGCGCAGTGAGGAAGAACAACTACATTAAAATTGCCGAAGAACCATTTTATTTTAGACTCGAGTATACTATTCATTATTTATTATTGCCTTTTATAATCATATCTGAGAATACATAGACTAAAATATTTCATAAAAGCTCAACAAATAGAACAACTGAAGACAAGAGTACTGAAATGACTTTTTCTATCTGGAGGCCTAGGACACACAAAATTACTGGGAAAATGAAATTTGTAGTCAGTCAACTGACAGTCATCTACAGAACATCAAAAAAATCTGCTTTTATATCTTGTAATTGGTTTTTAAAAATCTAAACTGTATTAATCAACCTGTTGTTTCCACATTTTGAGAATGATCCTGGGATAGTCTTACTTTTGAATGAGTTATGCTATCCCTCAGGGATTTTTTTTTTTTTATAACTCCTTAGTTACTTTCATTTACAAAGGTACTCACTATAATTCAATTCCACTGTTCAACTTATCAACAATTACGTTTAACTGTCTTCAAGATGCTCAGCACTCTACTTGGAAATTAAGATGCCAAAGAAGCAAAAGAAGGTCAAAATAACAGCTTTTCCAAATTAAGTTCCATGACAGCCTAATTCCTTCCTCTCTTTCCATGCGATCTAAGAAAAAAAAAAAAAAGGTGCAAGAAGAGGAAATCTTCGCTTCTAGCTGATTCTTCTGCTAACATGATGCTAAATCGGGCAACTATGACTAGGCATCTTTTAGGTTCTTGCTAAGCTCAAGGAAGCTCCTAGGCTGTGAAAAACACTCACCCCCTAAGATGAATGAGACTAAGACACAGCTCTTGTCCTTCATTATTTAATATCTCAGGTTCTCAAAAATGTAGGCAACCCAGTAATAAAAATCCTTATTGGTCAATAAGGAGCTCTTTTTGTCATTTTAGTTATGACAAAATTTAAAGCTTAGAAAAAAAATTAAAAGATTTGTTATTTAATGAAATCCTATGGTCATGTCTGTGGGTCCCTGTGATTGAACTTCAGGTAAATGGTCCAGCTCTTTGGTACAGCAGTCACTGTGCTCCTTTGGATGAGGATCAAGTCATGCCCAATTCATACTGCATTCTGTCTCTAATGAATACTGACTGTTAAAGAAAAAATCCAGAGCAATGAATTTCACATGGCTTGCTATAAATTAGCATAATAGTAAAATTGTTAGTTAAAAGATCTAATTCCTTACCTTAAGGTAGATCATAAATTAGGCCTTAACCACATTATCCTTCCTGAAGTATTTGAAGTGGTTCCTCAGGTAAGAAGAGACCGAAAGACAGTTAAGTTCAAATCTATAAGTTATATTTCAAAGGGTATTCTATCTCATTAGCTATAGAACTATTAGAACTATTACCATGACTAGTCATATTAGAAAAAATATCCTCACCATTTATTTCTTGTTGCAGTAAAAAGAATACCATATTAAGCCCAATTTAAAAAAACTAAAGAGGGGGGTGCCTGGTTGGCTCAGTGGGTTAAAGTCTCTGCCTTCAGCTCAGGTCATGATCTCAGGATCCTGGGATCGAGCCCCGAATCGGGCTCTCTGCTCGGTAGGGAGCCTGCTTCCCTTCCTCTCTCTCTGCCTGCCTCTCTGCCTACTTGTGATCTCTGTCTGTCAAATAAATAAATAAAATCTTAAAAAAAAAAAGAATTAGTAAGATTAAAAATAAATAAATAAATAAAGGTAGATTAAATCATGTAATTTACTGCTGTGGTTCCAAGAAAAAAATGAGGTAGTATTCTATCTCTGTTATGCACATTCTGATGCCAAAAGTTGATTTCTGAAAAATAAACCAGCATGGCAAAGGCAACTCACTTTAAACAAATAACAATATTTATTTACAGGGGATAAATATTCTCATTTTGGATTAAACCTTTAAATACCTCACAAAAGCTAAAATTTCCATAATCAAGTAACAAAAATAGTTGTTCTATCACATGAAGAGTCTCCGGAAAACACAGCTGTGTCCTCACCTGAGCTACCAATTCATCCCTCTCTGTATAAGATTCAGTGGGGACCAGGGTACGACACAGGCTCCCAGAAGTAGGTGGGAGTGTTGTCATTCCTCAGGTGTGCAAGGGATGATATAGTTTGGCTTTTAATTTACTGTCTTTCTTCTCCTTTCTACCCTGCTTTCTGGCAATCTCATTAATTATCATACACAAGAGAAGATGAAAGAAAAGGACAAGACAGGAAAAGAAAGGAATATTCAGTTCATTCTCTGGCACTTCAGTTTTGGCATATTCAGGAAGGGATAGCATAATAGGCTGATGGGATATAGTGACTGAAAGAAGGATTTTAGATTATCTGAAGCATTTTTTTTTAAGTTTTTAAAAAGATTTTACTTATTTGGGCACCTAGGTGGCTCAGTTGGTTAAGCAACTGCCTTCAGCTCAGGTCATGATCCTGGAGTCCTGGGATCGAGTCCCACATCAGGCTCCCAGGTCCAAGAGGAGTCTGCTTCTCACTCTGACCTTCTCCCCTCTCATGCTCTCTCTCACTGTCTCTCTCTCAAGTAAATAAATAAAATCTTAAAAAAAAAAAAGAAAGATTTTACTTATTTGTCAGAGAGAGAGAGACAGCACAAGCAGGGGGAATGGCAGGCCAAGGGAGACAACACTGAGCCACCCAGGCACCCCAGACTATCTGAAGATTTTATCCACCTACACCTTTCTTTCTTTTGTATTAGTAATAGGATTACTGTTATTTTTCCATTATTGAAAGATTGGGATAAACATGCATACATGTTTGCTGACTAGAATGTTAGGTTTACAAACCTTGGGCCAGTATCACCACTACAGTAAAAGAATATCTATACTGAACTGCTAGTACCTCTTAAAGGAAAACTTTCAATGTCTTAAGTGGCAGAATTAAAACACAATGCAACTGCTGAGTTAATGATAGCATATATTCTTACTAGTCTATGGCCAAAAAAAAAAAAAAAATGCGAATTGCTTCCTAAATGGACTTTAAAATTTGCTGAATTTCCCCCCAAAGCATTCTGCCTCCCACCAGGTAGAACATGGAATCAACTCAGTGTACAAAAATGACGTATAACCTATACAGCACTATAGAGAATATTTTAATTTGGCTCCGAGGGGCTTGTTTCATTCTACCTCTGCAATTTGAGCTGTGTCACCTGCTGGGTTAGCTGTGTCGACATGGGCAAAATTGAGAGCTGAAGTAATTAGGCAAATAATTCATGCCAAAAATATGACAGAAATAAACTATTCAGTGCTCTCTCTATATACCAATAAATTCAGTTCATAGTAGTCCAATTCTTTATTTTTCCCCCCAAAAAGCCTCAAATAAAAATATGTGAAGTCAATGAAATTCAAGTAATTTCCACTCAGAATCTAATATTTATACATGTATTCTTTTTTTTTAAATATATATATATATATATATATATATATATATATATATTAAAGATTTTATTTATTTATTTGACAGAGAGAACACACAAGCAGGGGGAGAGAGGTAGGCAGCAGGAGAGGGAGAAACAGAGTCCACACTAAACAGGGAGTCTGATGTGGGGCTCAATCCCAGGACACTGGGATCACGACTAGAGCCAAAGGCAGACACTTAACCGACTGAGCCATCCAGGCATCCTATTTGTTTATTTTGAGAGAGAGTGCACCAGTGGCGGTGGGAGGGGGACAGAAGAGGAGGAAGAGAGAATCTCAAGCAGACTCCGTCCTGAGCATGGAGTTGGACTAGAGACTCCATCTCACGACCCTGAGATCACGACTTCACTTTTGCTTCCATTGCCTGAGGAGACAGATCACGACCTCTGCGGAAACTAAGAGTCAGACATCTAACTGACTGCACCACCCAGGTACCCTTACATATGTGTTCTTAATGTTCCCTTCTGAACAAACCATGAGCTATGTGGATAAATCTGGTCACAATATTTTTCTACCACCAAAGTTGAGCTCTGAGGAGTGGTATGGTAAAAATCAGTCAACAGCCAACTCACAAAATTTCCAAAAATGTCTCCAAAGGGAGATGGCATGAGTGGAATTCACTCTTCTAAAATTTTTTCCTAATAATTAAAATATCATCTTTTTCTCATTAATCAAAAAGGCAACTATGGCCAAGTAACCACTTCAATATTGCTTTACTGAATTAACATTTCGGGGGGAAATTGTTGCAATAATAAATAGAGGCTGTAAACTTTTGACAGGTCTTAGCAACACTTTTCTAATCTGTCTCCTCAGGCAATGGAAGCAAAAGTGAAAATACACTATAAGAACTGAAATAAAAAGCTTTTTCACAGCAAAGGAAACCATCAACAAATAAGAAAGGCAACGAACTGAATGGGAGAAAATATCTGCAAATGATATATCCAATAAGGGGTTAGATATCCGAAATACATCAAGAACTTACACAACCCAACAACAAAAATCCAAATAATTCTATTTAAAAAAGGCAGAGGACTTGAATAGACATTTTTCCAAAGAAGACATACTGATGGCCAGCAGAAACATGAAAAGATGTTGAACGTCAATAATCATCAGGGAAATGCAAATCAAAACCACTGTGAGTTAATCACAGTACATCTGTCAGAAATGGCTAAAACCAAAAACACAAGAAATAACAAATGTTGGCAAGGATGTGGAGAAACAGGGACTCTGGTGCACTGCTAGTGGGAATGTAAATTGGTGCAGCCACTGTAGAAAACAGTATGGAGATTCCTCAAAAAATTTAAAATAGAAATAACATAAAATTTAGTATTTCCACTACTGGGTATTTACCCCCGCACACAATGAAAACACAAATTTGGAAAGATACATGCACCCCTATGTTTATTTATAAAATTACTTTTTTACAAAAATAAACATTATTTACAATAGTCAAAACATGGAAGCAACCTAAGTGTCCATCAGTAGATACACAGATAGATAAAGAAGATGTGGAATATTATTCAGCCATAAAAAAGAATGAGATCTTGTCATTTGTGACAACATGGAGGGACCCAGAGGGTATTATGCTACTTGAAATAAGACAAAGAGAGAAACATAAATACTGTATGACTTCACTTATATGTGGAATCTAACAAACAATAAAAAGGATTAAACAAAAAATGCAGAGAACAAACTGATGGTTGCCAGAGGGGAGAGGTATGGATAAAATGAGTGAAGTGGAGTGGGAGGTTATTCCAATTATGGAATGAATAAGTCACAGGGATGAAAAGTATAGCATGGGGAATATAGTCAATGGTATCATAGTGACATATGGTAGCTACATTTGTGGTGAGAAAAGCATAAACTAAAGAGCTGCCAATTCACTACGCTGTACACCTGAAACTAATGTAACATTGTATGTCAGAGTTATTTTGATAAAAAATAATAATAATAAATATAAACCTCCTTCAACAGTACGGCAAAGATGGCTAATGAGGTGGAATCATGGGACTAGTTCCTGTCAATAGGACATAAGCAGAAGTTATGAGTGTCACCCCTGGACTGAGGTGGTTAAAAAGGGAGTATCTCAGCTCCTCTCTTCTATCTACTGGCTGAATGTCTCTGTCCCACATAACACTGAAAACTTTATTTTCAAGATAGTGGAAGTAAAATATGGAAGAAGCCCGGGTCCTTGAATCACCATTTGAGGGCCATGGGCCAGCTGCTTAGAAACACACATTTTAGACTTTATGTGAGTGACAAATAAACTTCTACTGTTTGAGAAATTAAACATCTTTTTTTTAATAGCAACTACCATCACCGTAACTTAGAGAAAGCCTATCAGGCATTTTGAACATGATGCCTCTTGATAATGATGATGATATCTAACACTTATGAATCGTTAACTGTGAGTCACACATGTTCTAAATCCTCGACAGGTATCAACTTGATCCTCATAACAGCTTCACAGGGTAGGTACTATTCATTATTCCTATTTTACAGATGAGAAAATTGAGGCACAGTGAGGTTAAGAATACACAGTAATAGAAATTGAACTAAAATACCAGATGATGCATCTCTAGAACAAAAGTAAGGCATTTTGTACTCTATATTTTATATGAAAAATACCAAAGTCCTCTGTTTTATTATAAATTTTAATACACTTTTTAAATAGGCAATACAAATTGTGGACTGATGGCCTGGTTTAGTAAAAAGACCACTCAGAGGCATCCAGGTGGCTCAGCTGGTTAAGTTTCAGACTCGGTTTCAGCTCAGGTCATGATGTCAAGGTTGTGAGACAGAGACTGGTGTCAGGCTCCATGCTCAGCCTGGAGTCTGCTTGAGATTCTCTCTCTAAATAAATTAATTAATAAAATCTTTAAAAATTAAAAAAAAAGACCATTCATTCATTCATGGAACAATAAATTGCCTCTAATAATTAAAATAAAGAGGAAAAGCCATTTGAAGGCTGAACTGTTGCTTTCACAATCAGGAATAAACATTTTTAAATTAAGGGTAGCAGAGATCAATTCATATACATAATATCCAATATTAAAAATGACATAAAATGTGATTCAATAGCATGCCAAATTAGAATTTAGCTGCCTTCTGTCACTTTCCTTTTTATTCTGTAGTCAAAAGCCTATGGTGTCTTGGAGAATAAATACTTTGTGCAAACACTTGTGGGAAAAATATCAGTTGCCCAGCCATTGTTCTTCTTTCTCCTGGTTTCTGACAAGGTCCATAAAGTAGGAACGTCCTTTGTCTTCGAAGTGTTTGGGGGAAAAAAACTATTTAGCCTTGTTCTTTGCCTCATTTGCTCCTGCCCAAAAGAAGAGGCTGAGATTTCTTCTGTTGGATGAAGCTAAGGAGCTTGAGCCTGCCTCCCAGAGCCTGCCTCTCATCCTCTCTGACTCTCCTTCAGAGCCGCACACCCCTCCTTTCTGTCATCAGGAGGAGTCTCTGCTGGGGACTGGATGGGAAATTCATTTCGGGGGAGTAAGAAGTCCATTTTACCACTACAGCTCCAGGCTGTGCCCTCCAACCCAGGTTTACTGGAAAGAAAGCAATTGTATAAGGCTTGAATCTGACTAGAATGGTTCAGAACTCAGAAGGGAAGTCGTGAGATTAATCAACACCACAACTCCCACTGATATCTAAATTATTTATTGAGTTACAGCTCCCAAACTAAAAATAATTCACCTGCCATCACTGACAGGCAAAAACGAGCGAGTGTTCATCATGGGGCCACAAGCCCCTCACCTAAGACTAAATGTGTCAGCATGAGCAAATGTGGTCCCTGGGCATGGGAACCTTAATACAAGGATTCTGCCCACATCGCAGAAGACCACACAGGACCTCCACCTTGCGTTCTCCTTCTCTGATGCCACGTTATTGGAAGAGAGCAAATGCTACCCATCATTGTCATGGGCAAGATGGACCATCTGTCATCTCTTGGTTTAGAAGCATACCCTAAAATCCTGGGGAATCTGCTTTTCCTACTTGTCTTTCTTTATGGCCTGCAGACTTTTCACCTCTCAACACCTTCTTTTTCCCCAGTAATAGTTTTGGTCAGTTGGAATTAGAGAACATTATACTTGCTGAAGCTGCAGGAATGAGACCACATTCCATCTTAGCAATATCTCCTTTTAAACTTATGTAACCATGTCACTTATGTCAACCCAGTGACTCTGTTGTCTAAATGCCCTTCTGTTATGACTGGTCCCTACTGTTGGCTCTTTCTTCGTTTTGGTCATTAATTTGGGGAGTATTTCTTCCAAAAAATCTCTTTGGAGTAAAATGGAAGTCAGTGATGGCTTCTTTGGCTCAGCTAAGGATGTTTTAATGCTCAACTCTGAATCCCAACAGTTTTGCCCCTTTTCAGGACCACTATTAAGAACAAAGGAATGTCCTACCTTTCTTGGGAAACAAATGGGTGTCTGTTAAGATTGATGCTACAATTTCAGCAAAACAGAATATTCTTTTTTCCTCCTTTTTTTTTTTTTTCTTCTAAGTCTTTAGAAGTCAAGGATGAGGAAAAATCAAGGCAGGGAAAACTACATGTCTTTCCTGTGCCAAGTCAAGGGCTGCACAGTGTAACTTCCACCTGCTTCTGTTTCTCATTGCATGTTCACCCTTTGCCCTCTGCAACTCAGGGACATAAATTTTCTCTCAGTTCCTTGGATGTCCTGTGCTCTGATTGTCTCCTGCCTGGAAAATGCTCCTCCCTCTTTATTTAACAGCTCTTCCTCATCACTCAGATCACTTGATTTCTCCAGAAAGGTTTCCCTGACTTCTCTGATTAGGTCAGTACTTCTGACCTAGACTCTCCAGGCCCCATGGGGTTCTGTTTTGCAATACTGGTTACACTTGTAATTTTGCATTTATTTTTGTGATTATTTTATTTCTCTCACTAGATTGTGTGCTCCATGTCAGCAGGCCCAGGTATGCTTTTGTTCATCATAGCATTTTAAGCCATGTTTTGAATTAATGAATAAGTGAGCCTGGGTGACTCAGTCAGTTAAGCGACTGCCTTCAGCTCAGGTAGTGATCCCAGGGTCCTGGGATCCCAAGGCCCCTCACTGGGCTCCTTGCTCAGCAGGGAGCCTGCTTCTCCCTCTGCTTCTGCCTGCCACTCTGCCTGCTTGTGCGCACTCTCTCTCTCTCTCTGACAAGTAAATAAATAAATCTTGAAAAAAAAATAGAAAAAAAATCCTAGAAAATCTTGTGCTATAGATATTTTAAATTCAATTTTTTAAGATAAAAGAATATTGTTTTCTGGACTAAATGATTTGTCCAAGTCACTGTAAGTGATGGAACCCAAGACCATACTTCTTCATGCATTCATCCAATATTTATTGAGTGCTCACTGCTTGCTTGGCTCTGTGCCAGAGAGTGGAATAAAATAATAAATAAGCTGCAATTCTTAAGGAGCACCCAAGTCTTTTTAGTGAAAGAGGTTTGCAAAAAAATAAGTCAAAAAATATTATACAGGTTAAGCTGCTTGTCGAACTAGCATATAGCAGGCATACATAGGAGAGGGTGGACTGGTCTACCAGAAGAGTAGTGAATCCTGAAATATAAGCAAGTCACTTACCAAACAGACTAGTAATAAGGGCTTTAGGATGGGGGGAGCCCTGAAAGCAAAGGCATGGAAGAACACAGGTTTTAAGGCTAGAATGAATGGGTATGGGCAGGTCAGAGAGGGCTTCATATGCCATATAAAAACCTTGGGCATTACGCTAGAGCTATGGGAAGTCACTGAAGGGCCTTAAGCAAGGAGATCCAACTAGATTTCAGAAAAGTCACTCTGAAAGTGGGGAGGGTGGACAGATTAGGGATAGGCAAGTCTGGAAACTATAAGATCAGAATAGAAGATCAAGCCGTGGTCCAGGACAGCAGTAATGACAATCAGAACTAGGGCAGTAACAGTAAAGATGGATACAAGAGATACTAAAGGAAGAGAAATCAACAGGATATCATACCCCATTGAGTATGAAAGCAAAGAGGAAGGGACAGGTCTGGGGTGATCCTTGAGTTTGAGGCATGGCTAGTTAGGTGGAAGTTAATTTAACTTTCCCATACATTAAGGGCAGAGAGGTTTGGGAAGACAGAAAACAAATTCTATTTGGGGGTCCATGGAATTTAAAAAGCCTAGGAAACTTGTGAGTGAGCTACCTCTGGGCTAGAGACATGAAGATAGGAAACCTCAGCTCAGCATTAGTAGATAAAGCCACAGATGTGAATGATGTCATGCAGAAGACTGGAGGGAGGGAAGCCAAATCCCAAGGAATGAAACCTACATTGCTGGTGTGGACTGATGAGCTAGAGTCAGTAAAGAAGGCAGTGATCCCCTACATTTTTATTTTAAACAATAAAGAATGCAAAATCTCCTATTGATACATTATATTTCCTTTGGGACATTTTTATGCTGTTTTGACACATTCTTACCAGGTTACTTAGAGATTCTGAGAATCTGCCTGATTTCTTTTGGAGAACCTAGTCCAGCTCTGTGCTTAGACATTTTAAATGTCCATGTATTGCTAGGTCCTTTCATTATTGCTTATAACCTCATTGCTTTTCTATTTTTCCCTACCTCCATACTGCAGTCTCAGAGGAGAACATTAACACAAAGATGTTAAATGATTTAGCAAGGACTCCATCGCTAGTCAATAGTAAGGCAAGAATTTAAACCCAAAATCATCCATTTCTCTTCCTACAAATAAGTTCTACCAGGACTAAAAAGAAAAAAAAATCCATAAATAACCCCCGACTTGGCATTTCCTGCACCTTCTGGCCTGAGTCCTTCATTCACCACTCTTATGTCAGGCATCGTGATCTTTGTCCTCAAGGAGCTCTGAGGCGGCTGGGAGGCTGGACAGGTTGACAGAAAACACTGTGATTCATGCTGTGAAAGAGGTCTTTGCAGATGTCACTGAAGGTGGAGAGAGGGTGCTGAATTCTACCTAAAGGTACTTAGACCTGACTTTCTTAGCATGTAAACATCACCACAAAAGCAAAGAAATTAAAATAAATTAAAGAGAATCTATGTCCAATATTAACAACACTTAACATTATCTTGGATTTAGAACCAAATGTCATGAAATTGAGAGGAAGTTTGGAAGAAGAAAAGCCAAACAAGCAAGTGTTAGTCCACAGTTCTAACCCATCCAAGAGGTAATCAAAGCTGATGGTTATCAAACTGGAGAGAGAATATGGAACAGACTCATTGTAATTGAATGAAGAAGCTATTGAAAGTAGAGAGCCAATGTCTAGTGCAGATCTCAGATCTCATACAATTCACTAGTTTTTCTTTTCTCTTTCTCTCTGTCTTCCTTTCTCTTTCTCTCAACTATTTAAGGGAAATTCCATTTCCATTTTGTTTCTTCTCATTGTTTTCTTACAAATAAATGAGTGAAAAGACTGTGAATTACCATAACATACGCTCATTTTGGCAGCAATGAACCCAATATATAATTGAGAGAGCAAGGTAAATACATAAAGGTGCTGCAATGCCATTAGTTCCACAAATATTTATGAAAGCCTCTACTTCCAGGCACCTGCATGGGAGGCAAATCTATTAGTATACAATAATATATACCAATTACATCATCATAATGAGCAGACCAGGAAAAGCACCTTTTACTTCTATCACTTCATTTAGTCTCCCAACAATTCTGTGGAACTGGTGTCTTGTCACCATGATGCAGATAAGGAAGTGGAAGTGTTTGGACCAAGGTCATGGACAGGATGGGGCTGGGATCTGAATCCAGGCCCAGGCTCTCCATCACTCATCTCCTTTCTACTTGTTCAGAGCAGACCAGAACAAAGATCATAACAGACCTCATGGATGATTTTCTTTCTTTTTTAATGACTTCACTGTAAACTTGACCATCTTTATAAGAACAAAAATCTCCAGAATTTCAGTTATCAATTGTTTATATACTTGGTCCTATTCTATTCCAGTTGTTGTTGTTATAATGCTAATGTTTTACTCAATGGTAATCAGAATATAATTTTGAGTCTCTACTTTTTCTTCTCTGTATTATTTTAAAATCTAGCCCAACTTCTGACATGTTCATACCACTAGTCATTTTTAAGGCTATAAAATATTCTATTCCAGCCATTATTTGGTTTCCTTCTGAATAACCATAGACAGATTTCATGTACCCTTTCCTCCATTCCTATTTATTATTGGCATTGAGGTGTTTATAAATTATAAGAATTTCTAAAGTGCCTGGCATTTAAACCTCACTTTTCTTATACATTGAGTTCCAGGGACACATGACTTGATTAAAACTATAGAAGTGTTGGAGTAGGTTGGATAAGAAATAGATTTCAAAAATAACAGATAGCTTTTAAAATACCTCTGAGATGAAAGACAGACATTTCTTGAAGATATGATGAAAGAGAATATAGACTCCACACAGGAAGGTGGGTCATGTGGGTACTGTTACTGGAAGACAGCTACCCAGCATATCTATCCCTCAAAATGTATTCACAGGAAGGAGAACATATATTCTCATTTTAATCTCCTGGCTTTGGGCTCTTCTTTTACAATGAAAGTAGCTGGGAATAAGAATGTAAGTTGAAAGGGCTAAAAACTCTATCAATTTAGCTACTGCAATTTTCCCCTGGATTGATAGAACTAGAACCATCTTAAAGAACCAATAAAACTTCACTGCACACAGTTGCAGAAATGCAAAGAAGTCAAGTCAGCCTTTTATCCCAAGTCTTTTACCTAAATTATTAAGAGCCTAGAAAGAGACAAAATGTTACCAAATGGTTAAGATAGGATAATATGTGATCATTACCTTCTATAATTTTTTTTTTTTTTAGGTCAGGGCCCTAATTTATAGCTGCCCTGATAACTACAAGAAAAGGCATGCACTTCACCAGCACCTTTTCAAGCAACTGCTATATAATATTGCTGACTTGTAGCACTTAATTCTTTGGTGCAATCTTTTTCTTGTCTCAGTCACAAGTTTCCCTTTAATCTTAAGAAAATGATTGTTTGATCATCACCCACAGAAGGGTAGTAGAAATAGTGGAATCCAGGTTTACCCAGTGGCTATATTGAGTGATGGTTTGGTGATGGCTTCAATGGCCCTGCTTACCATGACCCTTTGTTCTGTGCTAAACACTTGGTACATTTTGCATACATCATCTCATTTACACCCTAAAACTGCATAAGGAAAACTCTGTTGCTCTGACTGTACAGATGAAGAAAACAAGACAAAAATGTTAAGGAAGGGCGCCTGGGTGGCTCAGTGGGTTAAGCCGCTGCCTTCGGCTCAGGTCATGATCTCAGGGTCCTGAGATCGAGGCCCGCATCGGGCTCTCTGCTGAGCAGGGAGCCTGCTTCCTCCTCTCTCTCTGCCTGCCTCTCTGCCTGCTTGCGATCTCTCTCTGTCAAATAAATAAATAAAATCTTTAAAAAAAAAATGTTAAGGAAGTTGTCCAAGGACGCATAGTCCAGAACTATTCCTTGAACCCTATGCTGTGTAACCTCCCTACATGCCCACGTTTATGTTTTTGGTCAATCATAAAGATCTCCAAATATCTATTGTATGTGTCATAAGATGGAGGAAAACAGAACCACCAAAATTCTGCATGAGGTGGGGTGCAAAGAAGAAGCTAGGTATGAAAATTACCCTGGTAGGGTCACAACACATAGGAAAAACAGTTGGAATGCACCCTGGATTATATTCCCAGGGTGCAGTAAGGAATACTTTCACTTGAATTTTGTAAGGGGTGGAGGGTGAGAGGAACAGGAGGTGGGGTAGTCACAGCTGTGCGATCTGGGATAGGATTCCTCCCTCACAGTCTTCTGATTTTTAGCAGAGACTAAACTTACAAAAGCTCTAGGTGTTGGGATTCCTTCCTGAGAGCAGTGAAAAATAGCCTCCAGACTCAAAATCACACATGTAAGGAAAACAGTGAAAGCAAATCTTCCACTTTCCTTATACCAAATAGGGGGAAGGGAGTGGGGCCAGTGACATATGAATAACATGGGGATATCACTGAAGGTCATCAGCAAGACATCAAGGATAATGTCCCTTCCTTTGGGGAATACACAAAGAAAAAAAAAAAATGAAGGGGCATTTTCCTCACCAGCGAGCAAAATGCACTATATACCTTGAGTAATTAAAACAGTGTGCGGATGTCTAGCCTGAAGGAGAGGGCAGTCAAAACACAACAGCAGAACACACAACACACACCAGAAACACTCCCTGAAGCACCAGGCCCCAGACACTACCTGACCTCTACTGCATGAAGCCATTACTTTCAGGAGTAGGAGATATAACTGGCTTTTCTAACACAAAAAAAAAAAAGAAGGCAGAGACTTAGACAAAATGCCAAGATGGAGGAATTTATCCCAAAGGAAATGACAAGATAAGGCCACAGTCAGAGATTTAAGTGAAATAGATATAAATAACATGCCTGGTGGAGAATTTAAAGCAACAGTTGTAAGCATACTCACTGGACTTGAGAAAATAATGGAAGACTTTTTCTTTTTCTTTTTTCTTTTTAAGATTTTATTTATTTATTTGACAGAGAGAGACAGGGAGAGAGGGAACACAGCAGGGGGAATTGGGAAAGGGAGAAGCAGGCTTCCCACAGAGCAGGGAGCCTGATGCGGGGCTCGATCTCAGGACTGTGGGATTATGACTTGAGCTGAAGGAAGAAAGTTAATGGCTGAGTCACCCAGAGGCCCCAAGAGTAGAAGACCTTAGTGAGACCCTTACCACAGACATAGAAGAGTTAAAAAAGAATCAATTAGAAATGAAGAATGCAATATATAAGATTTGGAAACAGGCTGGATGCCATGAACAGCAGGTTGGAAGAAGCAGAGGAACAATTAATGACCTAGAAGACAAAATAATGGACTATGCTGAAGCTGAACAAAAGAGAGCAAAAAGAATTATGCAACATGAGGATAGATTTTGGGAACTCAATGACTCCATCAAATATACTAACATCTGTATTAGAGGAGTTGCAGAAAAGAGAAGAGGGAACAGAAGAAAATTTATTTGATGGAATCATAGCAAAAATCTTCCCTAATCTGGGGAAGGAAATAGACATCCAGATCTGGAGTCACAGAGAACTCCCACAAAAATCAACAAAAGCAGGCCAACACCAAGACATACTATAATTAAATTGGCAAAATATAGTGATAAAAGAAAACTCTTAAAAGCAGTAAGACAAAAGAAGTCCTTAACTTACAAGGGAAAACCCATAAGGCTGGCTGGAGATTTCTCAACAGAAACCTGACAAGTTAGAAAGGAATGGCATGGTATATTCAAAATGCTGAATGGGAAAAATCTGCAGTCAAGAATACCCTATCCAGCAAGGGCTTCATTCAGATTAGAAGGAGGGGTAAAGAGTTTCCCAGACAAACAAAAACTAAAGGAATTCATGATCACGAAACCAGCCCTGCAAGAAATATTAAAGGGGATTCTGTGAGTGCAAAGGAAAGACCAAAAGTGATCAAGACAAGAAAGGACAGAGAAAATCTCCAAAAACAACAAAACAAATAATAAAATGACAATAAATACATACCTATCAGTAATTATTTTGAAGGTAAATGGACTAAGTGCTCCAATCAAAAGATACAGGGTGTCAGAATGGAATGAAAACAACATCCATATGCTGCCTATGAGAGACTTACTTACTTACTTACTCACTTACTGAAAGTGAGGCGATGGAGAAACACTGATCACTCAAATGGATGTCACAAGGAAGTCCAAATAGCAATATCTAAATCAAACAAACTAGACTTTTTTGTTTTTGTGTTGTTTTTATTCTGCTTTGGTGACAAGGTAGTACTGGCTTCATAGAATGATTTTGAGTATGTTCCCTCTATTCCATTATTTGTAATATTTTGATTAAGATTAATCATTATATAATTATATAATCATTAATTATATTAATGATTAATTATATTTTTAAATGTTTGGTAGAATTCATGGTGAAACCAGTTGTTGTGTGGGCTTTTGTGTGCTGGGAGAAAATTCAACTTTCATTCTTGTTATTGGTCTAGGAAGATTTCCTATTTCTTGGATTTGAGATTCATGATTTCATCAAGGAGCTTGTGCATTTTTAGGAATCATCTGTTTTTTTTTTTTTTCCTAAGTTATCTGATTTGTTAGCATTTAATTGTTTATAGTAACTTGTTATCATCCTATGTGTGCCTATGGTTTTCTGTTGTATTATTTTCTCTTCCATTTCTCATTTTGGTTTTTGAGTCTTCTTTTTTTCCCCCTTAGTTAATGTAGTTAAAGCATTGCCAATTTTGTGTGTGTGTGTGTGTGTGTTTTTAAACTGATCATTACTTTCAATGTTATGTTATTGTTTATTCTGGTCTCTCTTTTATTTATTTCCTTTTTTTTTTTTTTTAAGATTTACTTATTTGACAGATCACAAGTAGGCAGAGAGGCAGGCAGAGAGGCAGGCAGAGAGAGGAGGAAGCAGGCTCCCTGCTGAGCAGAGAGCCCGATGCGGGGCTCGATCCCAGCATCCTGGGATGGTGACCTGAGCCGAAGGCAGAGGCTTTAACCCACTGAGCCACCCAGGTGCCCCTATTTTTTTTTTAATGTAAATTAATTTTATTTTCAGAAAAACAGTATTCATTATTTTTTCACCACACCCAGTGCTCCATGCAATCTGTACCCTCTATAATACCCACCACCTGGTACCCCAACCTCCCACCCCCCCGCCACTTCAAACCCCTCAGATTGTTTTTCAGAGTCCATAGTCTCTCATGATTCACCTCCCCTTCCAATTTACCCCAACTCCCTTCTCCTCTCTAACACCCCTTGTCCTCCATGATATTTGTTATGCTCCACAAACAAGTGAAACCATATAATTGACTCTCTCTGCTTGACTTATTTCACTCAGCATAATCTCTTCCAGTCCCATCCATGTTGCTACAAAAGTTGGGTATTCATCCTATTTCTGATTTTTCTTTGTTATTTCCTTCCTCTACTAAAGGTTGGCTAAGTTTCTTTTTCTTGTTCCTTGTGGTATAATATTGTTTATTTGAACTTTTTTTCTTTTATACAAGTATTTATGGCATAAATTTCACTCTATCATCTGCTTTTGCTGCATCCCATAGGTTTTAGAATATTATACTTTCTTTTGTTTTGAGATATATTTTGGTTTGCCATTTGACTTATTTGGCCCATTGCTTGTGCAGTAGGGTATTGTTTAATTTTTACATATTAAATATTGAATATTTACATTGTAGATTTTCTGGCTTTATTTTATTGTTGATCTTTAGTTTTGTGCCACTGTGGTTGGAAAATAAATTTGATATGAATTCAGTCTTAAAAAAACACACACACACATACACATACACACAAAACAGTGTAGTATAAACAAATAGATGATAAAAAGTAGGTAATATAGTCTTATCTTATAATTTTCTAATCTGGTCATCAAAAAATATTGTGTTTCATGATTTAAATTTCTATTTTCCTGGTTTCCAGAAAGGGTATGAATCTTTACAAATGCTTATTGGTTATTTATCATTTATTTCTCTGTGCACTAACTCTTCATACCCTTTGCATATTTTCTATTAGGTCATTTGTCTTTGTTATGTTACATTGTTGGAACTCTTTATATTTTATGATTATTGATCTTATCTTTATATATTTAAAAATCTCTATCACATTATTTTCAACTTTGTGGTATCTTTGGTTGTACAGAATTTTGGTTTCCTTATGGTCAAATTTATGTATCTTTGTTGAAATGCCTTTTGGGTTTTACGTATCATGCAGAAAATATTACTGGAGCACACTTGGGAGTATGCTTTGGTATAGCCTTTTGGTAAGGTGATTCAGAAGTTTCTTTTTCATAATGACAATTCACCTTTGTGAAACATGTTATTCTGTTTTTCTTAATTTAAAGATTTTGGTAGAAAGAAACTGTATGCCATATGCAAATTCATATTGCTGGGATAGCTAAGTGACTCCTGGTGGCTGCGAAGTAAGTAATGATCACTACTGGGACATAGATTTCAGGGAAAACAAGATTGAAAATGAGAGTATGAACTGGTAAACTTTTGGGGCATATAATTCTATCTTTTAATTGATACATTTTAGTAATAGAAAACCTTCCTGAATCTCCTAATAGATTTAAATATATTTCCAACTGTCACTTTTATTTAAAGATTTTATTTATTCGTCAGAGAGAAAGAGAGAGCAGAAGCAGGGGGAGCAGGAGGCAGAAGGAGAAGCAGGCTCCCCACTGAGCAAGGAGCCCAATGTGGGACTCAATCCCAGGATCCTGGGATCATGACCTGAGCTGAAAGTGGACACTTAACCAACTGAACCACCCAGGCATCCCACAGCTGTCACTTTTGTTTCCAACTCGACCTGTTTGCAAAGATCTTACAACGTTGCAAAACTTAATCCAGAGTTTACCTTACTGAATAAATCCTGCAGTAACTGCTTCAAACACAGCTGCGTCTGTATCGTACAACACTGAATATATCAGCTCATGCTCTAAATGACTGTGTTTTACAAACCCTGATGTAGCAGGCTGTGCCTTGATACTTTTCCACTTACAAAATAATGTGTTTCCAATCATTATGTTAATTGAATTAATAAAACTCACCAAGGCTCAAACTGTTTCATCTTTATTCTTCCTGCAACACTGATTTTATTTTTCTTCTTCTTAAAACAGTCTCATTTTGCATGATGTGAGTTAATTTTAGTGCCTAATGACACAAGTACATTGCTAAAATCCATATGAAAAATTGTAACAAAAGTAAAACACAGAATATCTGAGAGCCAAGACAAATTTTGTCATCTGGTGCTTTGTCTCTACCTAAGTACATTTGTTTCTCTCCCATCTGTTTGGAAACTTATTTAAGCAAATTAACATTTGTCCCAGAATTAATATGACTTCCGTATCAAATGGCAAATATCTTTATTTGAAGAAACTTTATATACTTTATTATTTAGGCCCCATTACACTTCATGTTATAACTATTATTATCTCCATTATACATATAAAGAAACTCAGTATGAAAAAGGTAAAGTGACTTGCCTAAAGTCATATAGTTCTTAAGTGGCATAATGGGAATATGAAACCATATTATCTAGTTTGTCCCTGATTTTTCCAATACATAACACTTCCATGTTCACACTCATCCATGAATGTCGGGATGGCATTGTTTGGGACTCCAGGGTTGGGGCTCTTGATGGTACCTCCTAGGAAAAAGTAGATTTGAAGGAGGTTTTAAGGGTTGATACCCCACAGAGACAGACCTTTCCACTTTTTACCAAAAGTCTTCCCTGTGCTTCCTCTTACTGGCCACAAAGGCTCAGAAAATTTCCCCTCCAATCAGTATGAACAGAAAGATACAGAAAATTCTCTGCCTCACCACTTAGAAAGTGAAAGATACCACCAATAACCCATAGAATTTAATGGCCCAATGAAGACCACAGGCAACCTAGACGAGAAAAAGGGACAAGCACCTTGTTAGATACCACCAAATTTATCCATGTGTCCAAGACGGCCTACTGGAAACCCTATTTTGAACAGGAAGCCAAAGAATAAAACAAAGGATTTGAAGTCAGGTAAGCCTAGGTTTGAATTCTAGTGACACTATTTACTACTCTGCGACTTTGGGTACAACTTTTTAGAGCCTATATTAACCAGTAAAATGGAGTGAATAAAACCACCTCATACCACTCCTTAAATAGCAAGTACAATTAGAATTATTAGTAGCAGAAGTGTAAGTTTGACCATCTTTTTCTCTGATGCAGAGAAATAAATGATACTGAATATAAAGTACCTACAACAATACATGCCTTGGGGGCCTGGGTATCTCAGTCCTTTAAGTCCAGGTCATGATCTCAGGGTCCTGGGATCGAACCTGGTGTCAGGGCTACCTGCTCAACGAGGAGCCTGTTTCTCCCTTTCCTCCCCACTCATGCTCTCTGTCACTATCTCTGACCTTCTCTCTCAAATAAATAAAATAAAATAAACAATACATGGCTCATTATGGGCACCCAATAAGTAATAGTTTTATTACTACTATTACATTAGTGAGGAAGATAACTGGCCGTGTCAAGGTGCCTTCCAGCTTCTGGATTTTAGGGAAGGGCAGTAAGAGTTATGGAGAAAGGGTGGGAATATAGGATCAAGAGGGAGGATCAGATTAAGAAGAAAAAACTGGAAAAGGCAAAATTGTACAGCCTAAGGAAAATTTCCCTTTAATATCTGTTCAAAATGTCTTATTACTATGTAGGCTAAAACTATCATGCTGGGCCAGTTTTTCACATTTGTTATAGAAGCAACATAGCCATTGAGAGAGAAAAATAGTGACTGGCCTGAAATGATGTTTAGCTATAAGAGGTATCGTGTTAGAACTTAGTAAATGAACTAAAGCAAAATGAGTAATTCCAAAAATACAATTTTGAAGTTCCAAAAATAGTCCTGACGGCTATAAAATTGAGCAATCAGAAATTATTTGGGGAAAGCAAACAAGGGACAGTAAAGCACTTACAGAACTCTGGCCATACATATGTTTTATTGAAGGGAAAAGAATATTAAGCTGAAAATGTTTTTCAGCTTCTAAAGGCCTTACATTTCCCAAAGTCCATTTAAGTCAGTATTTGGAACCTGAAGCACATATCCCCATCAAGAAAAAGAAGTCATAAGGGTGGTTTGCCTGGGCCTAGGGAATGCTATTCGACTCCTCCTGGGGCTGAGCGTCCTCTGAAGAGGGAAATGGTGGTACAGTGATACTATTGAAAGGTCTAGCTGGGGTTAGGCACACCAGGGTTTGAAGACTTGACCTGCCTCTTTTTAGATAGGTAAGGGCCTAGACAAGTACTCATATCTGTATACTCCTCAGTCTACAGTCTCCCCACCCCATCCTTAGCTTTACTGACATATAACGAATATAGAGAAAAGCTGCACATAGTTAATGTGTACAACTTGATGGGCTTGGAAATATGTATACACTTCTGTGACCATCACCACAATCCAGGTCATAAACCTATCCATTACCTCCAAAAGTTTCCTTGTGTCCCTTTTTTATTTGATTTATCTTTCATGGTAAGAACAGATAATATGAGATCTACCCTCCTAACAAATTTTTAAGTCCAGACACTGGACTTATTGTTAACTCTAGACACTGTGTTATATACCAGACCCCTGAAACATACTCATCTTGTATAACCCTAGCTTTATAGCCATTGAAAAATTCCCTTATCTTATCCCCATCCCCAGGCAGCCATCATTATATTGTGTACTTCTATACCTTTGACTATTTTAGAGATCTCATGATCATGAGGCATTTGTCCTTCTGTGACTGACTCATTTCACGTAGCATCAGGTCTTCTAAGTCCATCCATGTTGTTCTAAATGATAAGATTAATTGTCAAGTAGATATGAAAATAGTATCAGTCTCATGAGCCCCTTTGAGCAGGAACTGAGACCAGGCCTGGAAAGTGCTCAACACAATCAGCACTCAGTAAACATCAGTGGCAACTAGTACTGGTGTAGAAATGCGGGCCTGATATCCTCCATCTTCCTTAGGCAGGTTGTACCTGCCAGGGTGAAGTCAGCACTAAAGTAAAACCCAGAACATGCTGGAGGTGTCCTCCCCTAACAGAGAGAAAGACAAGAGGCTGGCAGCAGGACAGCTGTGGCTGGGGTCCTATGGAGGCTGGGTGTAATGGATAACCGTTACACACACACACACACACACACACACACACACACGGTTAAAAATGCAAACTGGACAGCTTGCTCTTCCTCGACATGGATGGAACTAGAGGATATTAGGCTAAGTGAAAAAAGTCAATCAGAGAAAGACAATTATTATATGATCTCTCTGATATGAGGAATTTGAGAAACAAGACAGAGGAACATAGGGGAAGGGAGGGAAAAATGAAACAAGATGGGACTAGGGAGGGAGACCAAACCATAAGAGACTCTTAATCTAAGGAAACAAGCAGGGTTGCTGGAGGGGAGGGAGGTGGGAGGGATGGGGTGGCTGGATGATGGACATTGGGGAGGGTATGTGCTATGGGGAGTGCTGTGAATTGTGTAAGACTGATGATTGACAGACCTGTACACCTGAAAGAAATAATACATTATATGTTAAGTTTTTAAAAAACCACAAACTGGACAAAAGGCACAAGATTGAAAGAAACGTGCTTCTTCATCTTCTGATACCTAGTGTCACATATCTTTATGTGTCCCTCAGGAAATTTTATATGCTTTTATTAGCCTACATTGATCTCCATACACTTTCTAGCCCTACACCAGAGTCAGAATCACCTCCTCTTTATTTACAGAAAGGAACCATGGACATGTGAGCCTCCGCACGTGTTTCCCTTTTCCATTAAATAACACATCTCAGAACTCATTCCACACGTGCAATTATACAACTGTCTTGTTTTCAGTAATAATTCAGAGGTATTCTATTTTATGAATGTGCTTTAATATTTTTAATTTGACCCCTATCAGTGAACATGTCATTTTATCTCAGCATTTTATAATAACACTTCAATAAACATCCTTGTACACACATAAATTTATGTGTTTCTGCAAAATTCATCCAGAGGGTAAATTTCTAGCAACAGAACTGCTAAATTAAAGGGTATATGCTTTTTTTTTTCTGTTGAGAAATGCTGCCAAATATTTTCCCATTAAATAATGCATTAATTTGCACTCCTAACCACAGCATGAGAGTTCCTGCTTCCGCTCACCCTGGCCAACAATGAGTGTTAGCAAATGCTCAAAACACTGCCATCAGATACACAAAAAGTAACGTACTATTTTCTTTGGCTTTTCTTTGGTTATAAATGGTTATAAATAATATAATTATCATATTTGTTTTTCATGTTTGTTTGCCACAAAAACTCTTCTTTTTGTTTTTCTTCTCCTATTTATAGGAATTGTCCACTCTTTTATTTTGAAAGGTTTTGTCCTTCCTTTTTGTCAGCTAAATTAATTTGCCCATGTATCATAGCTTTTCTTATATTTGAAATGCTTCATTTTCTAATACCAAGTGTTTATATGAATTTTTGTTTGCTTCTAGAATCTTTTTCTTTTCCACTGATCAATTTCTTTTTCAGTTCTAAGTAGCTTTGGCTATTCTTCATTTATTTCTTGTCTTGACTGGCTATTGTTCTCTCCCTGTAATCTTCAGGCTATTCTGACAAGCTTATTTTTCTGGATGGTCTTGATTGCCATTCTGTCAAATTCCATAAAGGATACCTTGACTTCTGGTTGATATTTATTTAGAGATTAATTTGGGGGAGAAACAACATCTTTCAGAATTTTCCTATTCAAGAGTAAGATACAAATTTACATAAGTCGTCTTCATATGTCCTTTGGTGGACTTCTAATGTTCATTTTACATCGGCCTTTTGCATATTGTGTAATAATGTTAAATTTCTCCCATACATTTTTACCATTTGGTTATTATGATTATAGGATCTCTTCTTCCTTCGTATTTCCTATTTATTCCTTACTGATTATGTAATGAGCCACCTTACCATACTCTCTTAACATTTTGAGCACAATTTCCAGTTTGATTCTTTCAGCTTTTCTTGATACACTGTATTTGGCCTCCTTTCAAGTAGTATTTCTTTCTTTAGTCTAAGTTCATTTGCCAAAACAGAAAAATGCTAAATAACAAAGATGGATGGCATTTGTTCATCACTATTTTAATGGGAAAAAAATTTAATGTTGTATGATTGATTTTTTTTACTTTTTTAAAGATTTATTAGTTTGAGAGAGCGAGCTCGAGTGGGGGAAGGGGTGGAGGGAGAGGGAGAAGTAGACTTCCTGCTGAGTAGGGAGCCCCAGTGCAGGGCTCCATGCGGGGCTTGATCCCAGGACACTGAGATCATGACCTGAACCCAAGGCAGACACTTAACTGAGACACCCAGGCGCTCCTTCACTAATGTTTAAGAAAACTTTCATCCATTCCTATTTTGCCAGAAGGTAATTCATGTAACTTTTTAAATGGTAACAATGTAGTCATTCACTATCTCTGATACATTCACACACTTAGGAAAATGTGGCAGGAATATGACAAACCATTAATAGTAATTACTTCTGAGTGGTAGCCATCATTGTTTTGTTTAGTAAGCAATAGGGCTTTGTATTCTTTTTTGTGTGTTTATATTTAAATTTTAAACTACTACTTATATGAAATCCTTGAGTGACTCTTTTTCTTTAGAATTCTGTACACTTTGCTCCATTACCTTTTGCTGTGAGCATTGTTTTAGAGAATTCTAAGGTAAGCCAGATTTTTCCTACTCACAAAGTGATTGTTTTTATGTGTGAAGAAGCAGCCTGAAGAATTAATTCTCTAGCTTCTGTTTTACCAAAAAATATACATCTTGGCATTGAGCCCTCTGTATCATTTCTTTCTAGGGCATAGTATGTTCTTTTGAGCTGGAGAATCAGCAATTTCAGAATTGGGACCGTCATTTCTTTTAATATTTTTCTAAGCCATTTGTTCTATTTTCTAACTCAGACATACCAATTTTCCCTTTGCTGTGACCATCTTTGAACTCCATAACTATTATCTTCTGTTTAAATCTCTTTCCCTTTTACACCCACTGATTCTTTCAAACCTTTCTTTTATGTCATTATTTCAGGTTTTATCCATGTCTATCCTCTTCCTCCTATTTCCAATTTATCACTAGGGTAACAATATTGTTTGGGCCCTCCATTATTTCCTTGACTCTGACATTTCCTTTTCTATCTCATTCTATAGCTCCGTCATCTTGTGTCTGGTGCCCCCTTTTCCTGGAATTCATGGTCTTTTGAATTCTTTATAGCAGAAATCAATATTTAGATCATACATTTCTATTTCATAGCTAGTATTCTTCCAGAACAAATTCTTTCTCTCTCATTGACATTCAGTCTTCCTCTCTCTTGTTTTTCCTCTTTGCTCTTTTACCCTTCCCCAGTTGCCATGTGTTTTCTTTCTCCCTTACACATATTTAACCCAAACAGCTCTGTCAAGACCATGTAATTGCCTCTTGGCTGTCCTCCATATTATCTGACCCCTTCATCATTTCCTTTATTTATTCTCCAGGAGTTGGGAATTTCAGGTTCTAGCAGGGGTGAGTTCAGCTGGGACTAGACGCAGCTCTGGTTAGCAGACCTCGCCTCTGTTCTTGTACCTCTGCTCCAAATAAATAAAGGTCCTGCATCTCAGGGCACACTTTCTGATTTGCTCCATGCCGAGGGATGTTATCCTCATTTTCCCAATTTCCCAAAGGAAAATTCATGTAGATAGACCCAGTGTCTTTTTCTGCATCACCTTCCTCTATCTGCAGTGGTCTCACTCTCTTCCCAGCCAACAGAGACCAAAGTAAAGCATTTTGACTGCAGTCACATCCTGCTATGGTCTAATAACTGGCCCCTCCAAGAACCTCTTCCTCTAGGCTCCTACTTCTATCCTTCACTTCCTCCTTCATCCTCCATTCAGCTAAATCCCCAGTTAGTGTTGGAGATCATTTACCCAGGGTAATTATAGTCACTACCAATTCTCTCTCAGCTTTCCACCTGATCAGTTTCATAAAGTTTAGTAATGGTGCTTTTCTTCGTTTGGGGAGACACTGAGGGCATAGGAAGGGCTTTTCAAATTCTTCCCCGGGGCTGCCTACACATTCCACGGATTGCCTCTACCTAAATTGAGGAATAGTGGAGAGACTTAGGGCATTTTCCACTCACATCCTATTCCCTCAATGGTCTGGGAGCAGGAAGAAATGTAATGTAATTCAGAGGCATGAATGTTCCTGGAGTCATGTTTCTTTCTGAGGACTTTTTGGGAGAGGGGATTCAGTGGTTAAGCTTCATTCTGCCACATTATCTGGGAAGAAGAGTTAAGGTTAATATATATTGGGGCTCTCCTCCCAAAAGTAACTCTAAGTAAATTTTACTCTTCAACGGTAAAAACTTTAGAAATATCAATTCAGCCTAAGGAAAAAAGTGTTCTGAGGTAAGAGGTCTATTGCAATACCTTCACGTATGTGCATGCCTCTGTAAGTAAATAAGAAAGTCAAACAGAGAACTGGACATCCCTAACTTGATAAGCTGTAGGTATTTATAAAAAATGATAAGGTAACAACTACCTTTGAATCACCAGGGAATTTAAACGAGGATCAACAGTACTCTTTATGGCTCAGTTCTGAAAAGGGGGTCTAAATCCCTCATTTCAGGCTTTCTTTGTATTTACTATCATTCCAATTTCACCAGAAGTGTCAAGGTGTAGTCAACATATTTTCCACCCAATCACACTTAATGACTATTGTAAAAACTTTAAAAACAGAATGTAAAAGCAGAATCCTTCAAATACTACCCATAGGAAGAAAGAAATTGTCAATAATACTTTCCAGATTTCCTGGGAGTTCTAGCAAATATTTTTTCTATCAGTAAAGAGAATTGTTAAATGGCATTTTCTTTTGTGGCCCCAAGAAAGAACACAAAGGCTTCTCTGATATTCTGTCCTGCTGAGTTGAGATGATCTATATTATTTCATGAGCCAACTGCAATATAATAAGATAATGAAAACATATCTGAAATCATATGACAATCTTAGCCTGATTTCTTTTTTTAAACTCTAAAACTGCTGTTTAAAGCAATTGATCCACTCTGGCCCCAAGACCAAGCCATGACAACCCTAAGTAGAAATTACTGAAACTGGCAAAATCTGAACATACATTATAGTCGCTCTTCTGAGAAACCAAAACTTCCCTGTGATGGAACTACTTTTAATAATTAACATAGAGTGTACATTTTTAAACCAATATAGAGTATTTTATTTTGATCTGGATAAAACTGATTATTTTTCCACAGAAACTTGATTTCCCAGTTTTATTCATTCCACCAGGTAGCAGAAGCAGAGCTCTGCGCTGGACACTGCCACGAGACATGGGATGTGTAAACTACAGTTGCCGCCTTTATTTTCAGCCATGCAGAAGATGAAGAGTCATAAGATGAAAAGCTAAATTGTAAGTGCAACAGAAGCAGCACCAGTCTCCATTCTAAGTCTGTTTAACCGAGATGAAGTAGATGATTGTGTCCACTATCTGGATAATTTTTTTTTAAGATTTTATTTATTTATTTGACACACACACAGAGAGAGAGAGAGGAGAGAGAGATTACAAGTAAGCAGAGAGGCAGGCAGAGAGAGAGGGAGAAGCAGGCTCCCCACTGAGCAGAGAGCCCAATGTGAGGCTCGATCCCAGGACCCTGAGATCAGAGGCTTAATGCACTGAGTCACCCAGGTGCCCCCATTATCTGGATAATTTATGTCAAATCTTAACAAGAGCAACAACAACAAATACCCAGCTCATAACCTTACAAATGTAATAAGAGACTGATTATCATATGTAAGTGTGTGGATATACTTTTAATCATATATAATTCATCCCCTGTGCCCACGGCCTTTTAATGAAGAATTCACAAAAATTCCATTACATTTTCAGGATTACATACACACACAAACTCACACACAGAGTCACAAGATCAAAAAGCTATCCAGACATATACCCTCTTTCACTCTCTTAGGGGTCATGATACTCATTTCCACTTGCTGTTGTGCTACTATCAAAAATCACCTACAGGGGCACCTAGTTGGCTCAGTCAGTTAGGGCTCCGACCCTTGATTTCAGCTCAGGTACAGATCTCGGGGTTGTGAGGTCAAACTCCGGGTTGCACTCACACACAGCATGGAGCCTGCTTTCCCTCTCCCTCTGCTCCTCACACCTCCCCCATTAAAAAAATAAATAAATAAAATCTTTTTTGTTTTTTTTTTTTAATTCATATTCAGGGACACATGAATGGCTCAGTCAGTTAAGAGGCTACCTTCTGCTGAGGTCATGATCCCAGGGTCCTAGGATGGAGTCCCGCTTCAGGCTCCCTGCTCAGTGGGGAGCCTGCTTCTCTCCCTCCCTCTGCCTCTTGCTCCCGTGCTTGTGCTCTCTCTCTCTCTGTCAAATAAATAAATAAAAAGCTTTTTAAAAAAATTAAAAAATCACCTTCATTGAGTCCTGTTCTTGTCTTAGTCCAAATGTCCAAGTTACATACAAAATCCTGATTATGACTTTCAAACACTTTCTATAGGAGCCCCACACAATTTTATACATATTGCCTCTATACCCTAACATATATACCCTACTCCTGAACCCCATAAGCCCCATGCTTTCTCCTTCAGTCTGCTCACCTTTGGTAGTGGATACTGTCTAGATGCCTCCTTGGCATCATTATACTCCTCTCCCACTAACTGCAGCCATGAAACTTGAGTTACACTGACCTTTCCTCCAGGCCCAGGGATGTCCACTGGCTTAAACTATTCAGGATGGTACATCCCCTTTACTACAATTATTGACAACCTAGAGACAAGCAAGTAAGTATATAGCACTGTCTTGGCCATCGTGACTAATTCAGTTGTAGATGTGAGACCTAAATTTGTTGTATTCAAAATGAAACTCAGTTTCTTTGTTCATGGGTAGAGGAATAAGAACCTTCACCCTTATGATCTGCCCTCAAAATGTTAACAAAAATGCATGTAGCCCTAGGAGTTTCTAGCAGTATCTTTTGACTTGCAGAGGAAGACAAATGGAAAAAATTACAGAAAAAAAGCACCACAGCCCTGAACGTATTGTAAACCACTGAAGTAAATCACCCCTGAAGCCCGTCTGCCTCTAGAGTTTCCATTCATTCCCTTATTGTTTTGATCAGTCTGGATTGAGTTTCTGTTATTTGCAACACAACAGCTTTCTCCTCCTTTCTACCTGTATTACAATAAATTTTTGGCTGTCCAAAATAGTTGCTATCCAAAATAACAACAACTGAGTCCAAGGTCAGGATGGCCGCTTTATGGTATTGGGGCCAGGTTATTAATATATTATTGCCCTGACACACTCTGGATATGCTGTAATCTGAATGGTTGAAGGTGGCTCATCACCAAGTCTGTGTTCCTGGGTCAAGGATGAGGAAGAGAAAAAAGAGAAAGGAAAGGGCTTATCCTTTTCTTTTAAGGGTACAATTCAGAAGTAGCATGTAGCACTTGTTGTCATAGTCTACTGACCAGAAGATGGTTGTATGGTCACATTTAACTATAAGGGAGGCTGAGATATGTGATCATTATCTGGGCAGCCAAATGTTCAGCTAAAAAGTCTTCTATTGTGGGAGAAAAAAAGAATAGATGTTAGAAGAGAACTACTAATTCTACACCTTGACTTTTACCCAGATTGTCACATATGGTGCAATAATCTATCTCCTATGATCTACCAATTCATTTCTATTTGTTCTTTTAAAACCTATTTAATATTCACTCCAGTTTAGCAGAATTTCAATTCCATCTGCTGAGTTCTACATGAAAATAATTCCATATTGTGTGTATGTTTGTGTGCATACCAATTAAAGTTCAAACTCTGGCTAATTTCAATATTCTATGACTAATTTTATTTTTTTTTTAATTTTTTTTTTTAAGATTTTATTTATTTATTTGACAGAGAGAGATCACAAGTAGACAGAGAGGCAGGCAGAGAGAGATAGAGGGAAGCAGGCTCCCTGCTGAGCAGAGAGCCCGATGCGGGACTCGATCCCAGGACCCTGAGATCATGACCTGAGCCGAAGGCAGAGGCTTAACCCACTGAGCCACCCAGGCGCCCTCTATGACTAATTTTAATCTTTGATAGTACAAACTGGAATTAGCCCAAATTGTTTTCACTTGATGACATTAAAGGTTTTTAAAGAATGGTAGTATAATAAATGTGAACATTTACTCTCTAAGGTCAGTTAAGAAGAGAATGATTTAGGGACACCTGGATGGCTCAGTTGGTGGGGAATCTGACTCTTGATCTCAGCTCAGGTATCCATCTCATGGTTGTGAGTTTGAGCCTAACATGGGTCCTACTTACAAAAAAAGAAAAGAAAAGAAGAAAAGAATGGTTTGTTTTTTAGCCATTTCAAAATAACTAAATTAATGTTAACAGTTGTGGATAATGGCAACCTTAGCCAGAATTCTGAACTTGTTTAATACATAAAATATATCTGTTTGTATTATGTTAGTGTTCATAGTTTATTATAAATAACTTCTCAGCATCTAGGAAGCTATACTCACGTATGGAGTTTTAAAGCAAACATTTTTTAAGGTCTTCACCAAAAGACAAAGGCCCTTGACACTAATATTTGGTACCTAAGGAGCACATAGGTACACCTGGACTGACAGATTTAGATGTATATACATGTAACTATTGCTGATTAATGTCACAGAACATGAGTTTGCTCTCACCCCAGGAAACTAATAGGGACTTGGGATGTAATAGGAACATGGGATAAGGAAAAGACCAAAATTGGGCTTTATAATAAATATGATCATTAAAATAATCTATATTAATCGAAAAATCATGTATTAATCCAAAGTACTGTGTGATGTACTGGGTCAGATAAAGAGGAATGAGACAAAGTCCCTGCCCCTGTGATGTATTCAGTCTGGTCACAAAGCCAATGTCATGCATCAATAAAGCACTGCTCATATCATTTTTGTTGGTGGTGTTTAAAACCTTCAATGTCCCCATTGCTTGCAGGAAATTACCCCTACTTCTCAGCAAGATACACAGGACTTTAATAATGTATTGGCTGTTGTTTACTTAGCACTTCCCTGTACCACTCTACATCTTATCCTTATATCAACACTTGTAGCTGCAGGAACATTCTATCTTGTCTCTCATCCCCATGCCTTTGCATAAACTCCAACCTCAGCCTGTTTAAACTCCACCACTCCTTGTTTGCTATTTATTTTTTAACATTCAGCTCAGGTTTCATCCTCTTTGGAAAGAAAGTTTTCCCCCCATTGTAAACAGTATTAGGTACTCTTTCTAATCTATGCAAACAAATCATTCTTTCTGATTGCACAAACTGCATTATTTCTAACTTTTAATTTACTGAGCTCTTTCACTCACTAGACTGTGGGCTCTGGGATTGGGGGAGAGGCAATGGTTTTATCCTGTCCCTCTTTATATCTTCTGTGCCTAGAATAGTGCTTTGTACAATGTAAGAGTTCAACAAAAATTTGTTGAGTTAATGGATAAAAGATATATGTTAAGTTTGTAAATGAACTCAATGTAAATTACTATAACTCAATAACTTCTTCAAATTCTAAGGAAATTACCTGAATTCTCTGAATGTCTCCCTTCATCATTGTTTGGAATAACACAAGCTTGTGGCTTTCAAGGAGGGTTCTTTAGGAAGATTCATTATTTATTAGGCATGAAGCAGTTTGAACTTCTTTTTCTTTGTAACAACCTATTGCTAAACACTAAATAAATCTTCATCATCACCATTCTGCACCACTTCCTGAGCAACTTCTGCAAGCACAGAGAGTATGAGACAGTGATACACTGTCCCCTTGTCCAACAACCATGTTGGATTCTCTAGTTTGAATAGGCTAATTGTATTGAAAATGCAACCTACTATGTCATTTAAAAATAAAAATCGGAGCAAGTCAAACTAGGAAACAGTAGGTTCTGATTCTGAAAGGCACTGCAATATCCAGCAGTTTTCTTTCCTGTAAAGCTATAGAGAGATCTTTATTTTTAGTTATTCAAAAGTACATTGTGCAAGGAGAGTCTCTGCAGATGACTGGCCTGCAGGATATGGCAGCCAAAACATAACAGCAGAGCCCATGAAACATGCCTAGAGACACGCCTGAAGCACAAAGCCCTAGATACCGCCTAACCTCTTCTGCATGAAGCCATTACTTTCAGGAGCAGGAGACATAACTGGCTTTTCTAACACACAAAAAGAAGGCAGAGACTTAGACAAAATGCCAAGATGGAGGAATTTATTCCAAACAAAACAATAAGAGCTTGTGCCCTCTCTCTCTCTCTCAAATAAATATATACAATCTTTTTAAAAAATAAACTTTTTTTAAAAAAGAGATGAAGAATGCAATAAACAAGATTGGAAACAGGCTTTATGCAATGAACAGCAGGCTGGAAGAAGCAGAGGAACAAATCAGTGACCTTAGAAGACAAAAAAATCGACTACACTGAAACTGAACAAAAGAGAGGAAAAAGAATTATGCGACTCAAGTATAGACTTAGGGAACTCAGTGACTCCATCAAATGTACTAATATTCAGATTAGAGGAGTCCCAGAACAAGAGAGAGAAAAGGGTACAGAAAGTTTATTTGAGGAAATCATAGTAGAAAACCTCCCTGACTGGGGAAAGGAAATAGACATCCAGATCTATAAGGCATAAAGAACTCCCATCAAAATCAAGAAAAACAGGTCAAGACAAAGTCATATTGTAATTAGCAGACACCTGGGTGGCTCAGTTGGTTAAGTGTCGGCCTTTGGCTCAGGTCATGATCCCAGGGTCCTGAGATCAAGTCCCACATCCAACTCCTTGCTCAGTGGGGAGCTTGTTTTTCTCTCTCTTCCTGCTGCTCCTCCTGTTTATGTGTATGCGCACACTCTCTCTATGACAAATAAATAAATAAAATCTCCCCAAAAAATATGTAATATACTTAAATTTGGAAAATACAGTGATAAAGAAAAAATCTTAAAAACAGTAAAACAAAAGAAGTCCTTAACTTACAATGGAAAACCCATAAGGCTAGCTGGAGATTTCTCAACAGAAACTTGGCAAGTCAGAAAAAATGGCATGATATATTCAAAGCACTAAATGGAGAAATCTGCAGCCAAGAATACCCTATCCAGCAAGGATATCAATCAGAATAGAAAAAGAGGTAAAGAGTTTCCCAGACAAACAAAAACTAAGGGAGTTTGTGACCACTAAACCAGCCCTGCAAAAAATATTAAAGGGGATTCTTTGAGTTCAAAGGAGAGATCAAAGGTGACAAAGACAAGAAAGGATCAGAAGAGCACCTGATCGGCTCATGTGGAAGAGCATATGAATATTGATCTCGAGGTTGTAAGTTTGAGCACCATGTTGAATGTAGAAATTACTTAATAATTACTTATTTATTTATTTTCTGTTTAGATGATCTGTTCATTGATGTGTGTGGGGTACTAAGTCTGCTAGTGATTTTATGTTATTATCAATTAGTTCCTTTATGTTCGTTATTTATTTTTTTTTTTTAAAGATTTTACCTATTTATTTGACAGAGAGAGATCACAAGTAGGCAGAGAGGCAGGCAGGGAGAGAGAGGAGAAATTACTTAAAAAATACTTTAAAAATTACTTAATAAATAAATAAATAAATACTTTTTTTTTAAACAGAGAAGTTATCTTAGAAAATCTCCAGAAAAAAATGGCAGTAAGTACATATCTATCAATAATTACTTTGAATACAAATGGACTAAATATGCCAATCAAAAGATATGCAGTGTCAGAATGGATTAAAAAAAAAACAAGACCAATCTATATGCAGGGAGAGAGAGGAGAAATTACTTAAAAAATACTTTAAAAATTACTTAAAAATTACTTAATAAATAAATAAATACTTTTTTTTAAAAACAGAGAAGTTATCTTAGAAAATCTCCAGAAAAAATGGCAGTAAGTACATATCTATCAATAATTACTTTGAATACAAATGGACTAAATATGCCAATCAAAAGATATACAGTGTCAGAATGGATTAAAAAAAAAAAAACAAGACCCATCTATATGCTTCCTATAAGAAATTCATTTTAGATCTAAACATACTTGCAGATTGAAAGTGAGGGGAAGGAGAAACATTGATCACACAAATGGATGTCAAAAGAAAACTGGAGTAGCAATAGTTATATTCAACAAAGTAGATGTTAAAACAGATGTAACAAAAGACAAAGAAGGGCACTATATTATAAATAAAGGGGACAATCCAACAAGAAGATATAACAGTTGTAAATATTTATGCACCCAACATGGGAGCACCAAAATATATAAAACATTTAATAACGAACATAAAGGGGGCGCCTGGGTGGCTCAGTGGGTTAAGCCACTGCCTTCAGCTTGGGTCATGATCTCAGGTCCTGGGATCGAGCCCCACATCGGGCTCTCTGCTCAGTGGGGAGCCTGCTTTCTCCTCTCTCTCCCTGCCTGCCTCTCTGCCTAATTGTGATCTCTCTCTGTCAAATAAATAGGTAAAATCTTTAAAAAATAAATAAATAAATAACGAACATAAAGGAACTAATTGATAATAACATAAAATCACTAGCAGACTTAGTACCCCACACACATCAATGAACAGATCATCTAAACAGAAAATAAACAAGGAAACAATGGCTTTAAATGACACACTGGACCAGGTGAACCTAACAGATATATTGAGAACATTCCATCCTAAAACAGCAGAATACACATTTTTCAAGTGCATGGAACATTCTCCAGAATAGATCATATATTAGATCACAAATCAGGCCTCAACAGATACAAAAAGACGGAAATCATACTATGCACCTTTTCTGACCACAGCACTATGAAACTAGTCAACCAAAAGGAAAAATTTGGAAAGATCACAAATACATAGAGGTTAAATAACATGCTACTAAACAATGAATGGGTTATCAAGGAAATCAAAAAAGAAATTAAAAAAAAATACATGGGAACAAATGAAAATGAAAACACAATGGTGTAAAACCTTTGGATGCAGCAAAAGCAGTCCTAAGAGGGAAGTACATAGCCATACAGGCCTAGATCAAGAAGCAAGAAAAACCTCAAACAACCTAACCTTACACCTAAAAGAGCAAGAGAAAGAACAATGAATGAAGCCTAAAGCCAGGAGAAAGAAGGAAATAATAAAGAATAGAGCTGAAATAGATGATATAGAAATTTCAGAAAACAATAAAACACATCAATGAAACACGGAGACAGCTCTCTGAGAAAATTAATAAAATTGATAAACCTCCAGCCAGACTAATCAGAAAGAAAAGAGAAAGGACACAAATAAATAAAAACACAAATGAGAGAGGAGAAATAATGATCGACACCACAAGAATATAATTTTAAGAGACTATTATGAGCAATTATATGTCAACAAATTGGACAACCTGGAAAAAATTGATAAATTCCTACAAACATATAAACTACCAAAATTGAAACAGGAGGAAATGGGAAATTTGAATAGACTGATAAGCAGCAAAGAAATTAATCAGCAATCAAAAGACTCCCAAGTCCAAGGCCAGATGGCTTCACAGCCAAATTCTACCAAACACTTAAAGAAGAGTCAATACCTTTTCTTCTTAAACTATTCCAAAAAATAAAAAAGGAGGGAAAACTTCCAAACTCATTCTAGAGGCCAACATTACCCTGTTACCAAAACCAGATAAAGACTCACTAAAAAAGAAATACAGGGGCACCTGGCTAGCTCAGTTGATAGAACATTCGACTCTTGATCTCGGGAGTGTGAGTTTGAGCCCCACTATGGATGTAGAGATCACTTAAATAAATAAAACTTAAAAAAAAAAAAAAAAGAATGACAGGCCAATATCCCTGATGAACACGAATGCAAAAATTCTCAATAAAATACTAGCACGTTGAATCCAACAATACATTTTAAAAAAATCATTCACCACAATCAAGTGGGATTTATTCCTGGGCCATAAGGGTAGTACAATATTAGCAAATCAATCAGCATGATACACTAAATTAAGAAAAGAAAGGATCAGAAAGAACCACATGATCATTTCAATAGATGCAGAAAAAGCATCCAACACAGTACAACAGCCATTCATAATAAAACCCTCAATAAAGTAGGTGTAGGTGTTCATAGTCATCTATGAAAACCCCATAGCTAATATAATCTTCGAAGGGGAAAAACTGCTTTACCTCTATGGTCAAGAACAAGATAGGGAAGTCTACTCTCATCATTGCTATTTCACACAGTACTGGTAGTCCTTGCCACAGCCATCAGACAACAAAAAGAAGTAAAAGGGATCCAAATCAGCAAGGAAAAAGTAAACTTTCACAATTTGCGGATGACATGATTCTCTATACAGAAAACTTAAAAAATTCCACCAAAAAGTGCTAGAGCTAGTCACATGAATTCAGTAAAGTCACAGGATACAAAATCAACTGAAATTTGTGGTATTTCTATACACCAATAATGAAGCAGCAGAAAGAAAAATCAAGGAATTGATTCCATTTACACCGTGCCAGAAATAATAAGATACCTAGGAACAAACCTCATCACGGAAGTGAAAGACCTGTCCTCTGAAAACTATAAAAGCTCTGGTGAAAGAAATAGAAGAGGACACAAAGAAATGGAAACTCGTGCATTGGAAGAACAAGTAACTGTTACAATGTCTATACTACTCAAAGGAATTTACACATTTAGTGCAATCCTTACCAAAATCCAACAGCATTTTTCACAGAGCTAGAACAAACCATCCTAAAATGTATATGGAACCACAAAAGATCCCGAATAGCCAAAGCAACCTTGAAAATGAAAAGCAAAGTTGGAGGCATCACAATTCCAGACTTCAAGCTATATTACAAAGCTGTAGTAATCAGGACAGTATGGTACTGTGGCACATAAATACACACATAGATTAATGGAACAGAAGAGAAAACCCAGAAATGAACCCACAACTATATGGTCAATTAATCTTCAACAAAACAGAAAAGAATGGGGGAAAGACTGCCTCTTTAACAAATGGTATTGGGAAAACCAGATAGCAACATGTAAAAGAATGAAACTAGACCACTTTCTTATACCAAAGGCAATAATAAATTCAAAATGGATAAAAGACCTAAAGGTGAGACATGAAACCATAAAAATCCTAGAAAGGAACACAGGCAGTAACCTCTCTGACATCAGTTGTAGCAACTTCTTTCTAGATCTGTCTCGTGAGGCAAGGGAAACAGAAGCAAAAACAAACTGTTGGGACTTCTTCAAAATAAAAGACTTCTGCACAGCAAAGGAAGCAATCAACAAAACTAAAAGGCAGGCTACAGAATGGGAGAAGATATTTCCAAATGATATATCTTATAAAGGGCTAGTATCCAAAATATATATAAAGAACTTATAAAACTCAACATCCAAAAGATGAATAATCCAAGTAGAAAATGGACAGAAGTTGTAAATAGACATTTTCCAAAGGCATACAGATGGCTAACAGATACATTAAAAGATGCTTAACATCACTAATCATCAGGGAAATACAAATCAAAACTACAAAATATCACCTCACACCTGTCAGAATGGCTAAAATAAACAGCACAAGAAACAACAGATGTTGGCAAGGATGTGGAGAAAGGGGAACTCTCTTACACTGTTGGTGGGAATAAAAGCTGCTGCAACTACTGTGGAAAGTATGGAGGTTCCTCAAAAAGTTAAGAAGGGAACTACTCTATGATCCATCAACTGTCCTACTAAGTATTTACCCAAAGAATACTAAAATACTAATTCAAAGGGATACATGCACCCTCATGTTTACAGCAGCATTATATAGAATAGTCAAATTATGGTAACAGCCCAAATGTCCACTGACTGATGAATGATAAGGATAATGTGGTGCACGTACACACACACGCAGAATATTACTCAACCATAAAAAAGAATGAAATCTTGCTATTTGCAACAGCAAGGATGCAACTAGAAGGTATTATGCTAAGCGAAATAAGTTAATCAGAGAAAGACAAATACCATGATTTCACTCATATGTGGAATTTAAGAAACAAAACAAATGAGCAAAAGGAAAAAATAAAGGCAAACCAAGAAAACAGACTCTTAACTATAGAGAACAAACTAATGGTGACCAGAGGGGAGGTGGGTGGGGGATGGATGAAATAGTTTGTGGTGAGAACCAGGTGTGTTTGGAAGTATTGATTCACCACATTGTACACCTGAAAGTTATATTACACTGTCTGCTAACTAATTGAAATTTAAATGAAAACTTTTAGAGGCACCTGGGTGGCTCAGTTAAGCATCTGCCTCTGGCTCAGATTATGACCCCGGGGTCCTGGCATCAAGCCCTGCATCGGGCTCCCTGCTTAGCAGGAAGCCTGCTTCTCTCTCTCCCTCTCCCCCTGCTTGTGTTCCCTCTCTTGCTGTGTCTCTGTCAAATAAATAAATAAAATCTTTAAAACAGAGAAAGAAAAAGAAAGAAAGATAGAGAGATAAATAGGTAGATGATAGATAGATTGATTCCCTCATGCAACCAGTAACCAGAATCTATCACTTAGTAAGCAGAACCCAGGGATTGGCAGCAGCTACCTACATGGCATAACATTAAAGATATAATAAAAGGTCTGAATGCTGCCAACTATCTGCCCATTATGAGTCATTCCTTTGGTTTAAGGCATTAGGTCAACTCCTTCCTTACATGGAAGTAGAAGGACTCAAGTCATATTAAAGATAAAAATCTACCTTTTGATTACTTTTGCTGAGTGCCATCTATGTTAGCACTACTGAGCACTATTTTATTATAGCAATGAGCATCATAAGATTTGGAGACCTAGCTCTCTTAGTACAAATTTAGCTCTTCCAGGGACTAGCTGTATGACCTTGGGCAAGTTACATCAACTTTCTGAGCTTTAATTACTATAAAATAGTGAAAAGAATACTTATTTCTGTAACTATGAGAATTATATGAGATAAATGTTTAGTACCCAGCATATTATATGACTCACAGTAAATGGAAATTTATTTTTGCTATTGTTGTTACTGCTACAAATAATAATGGCTCAGCTTTAATTCAGCATGGCCACAAATTCTATAGTGAAAAGGCAACAATATATATATATATCAAGACAAGAAGAAGAGAAAAAAAAAAAAAAACCAAGCAGGAAATACACTCCCCATTATAAAGATATTTTGTTGTCCATTATTATCCATGTTACAACAGGACATCACAGTAAATCTCTGGAATAAAGGGTATAATATTGCCCCGGATAAGAGGCCACTAAAAATCATGACTTTCCTCCTTTGTTAAAATGAATCATTTATCATGAATTTATATCTGCTAAAATCATAGAACAAAATTCATTAAGCAGCTCAAGTGACAGTGTAAAGGACCTATTTTAGGATTACCAACTAAATACTCACTTGACTGAATATTATTTAAAACGGTCTCATCCACTGGATAATTCCTTTTCTTATGTTATGAATGTAGAAGAAAGGGGATTTTAGCCTTTCAAAGTTTATGTTAATTTCCTATTTCTGCTATAACAATTTGCCACAAACCTAGTGGCTTAAACAACACAAATTTATTACCCTACAGTTACAAATGTCAAAAGTCCTAAGATCGAGGTGTGGGTAGGCATGGATTCTTTCTCAAGGTTTTAGAAGAAAATCAGTTTCCCTCCCTTTTCTACCCTCTAGAGGTGGCTGCCTACATTCTCAGCTCATGGCCCATTCCCTTCTTCACAGACAACACTGTGGCATCTCCTGATCTATGACCCTTGCTTTGATTATCTCTTCATTCTTGACTCTGACCCTCCTGTCTCTCTCTTATCAGGACTTATGATAACATTAGGCCCACGTAGATAATCTCTCCATTTTATTGTCCATAATGTAACTTATTCACATCTGCAAAGTCTCTTTTGTCAAACAAGGAACATATTCAGGGGTTAGAACATGAACATCTTTGGTGGGGGGGAGAGCATTATCCTGTCTACAATGTATTGCGATTAATAAATTTGTAGATAAAATATTTCAAATACTGATGACTTAAATAGTGACTCAAACTATTAATATGAGAATAAGCAAAGGATTCTCAGATCCCCAGTACAGCCAGTGATTTGCCAAGGTCACTCAAAGAATAATTCCCAGACTTTTTAAAAATGTAATGAGGATGGGGCGCCTGGGTGGCTCAGTGGGTTAAGCCACTGCCTTCGGCTCAGGTCATGATCTCAGGGTCCTGGGATCGAGTCCCGCATCGGGCTCTCTGCTCAGCAGGGAGCCTGCTTCCTCCTCTCTCTCTCTCTGCCTGCCTCTCTGCCTACTTGTGATCTCTCTCTGTCAAATAAATAAATAAAATCTTAAAAAAAAATGTAATGAGGACAGGTGAATTATGACTTGACTCACAAAAAAATGTATTACTCTAAATGTATGGTTTACTTTATACAACTTGGGGTATTACCTCACAATTTGAGATTTTAAAAAGTATTTAAAATTCTTTCAAAATGGCACTCAGAGAACAGGCCAACAACAAAACTGTGAATGAAAAAATATCTATGGAATGAGAATAAACTACACTCATGAAAAGCCACACTCATCATGTTTCACTCACCATAATAATCGTGAAGGAAGGAACTCTGCTTCTTCTTCGGAAGAAGAAAATTTCAAGAGAACATCACTCCCATTCTAACATCAAGGAATACTTGGATGATCTAAAAAATTACCAATTGTCTCAAGCCTATCAGAGAGCTGAGGTTATAAGGCAACCAATGAACCAATGAATTTTCAAAGAGGAACATCTTACCTAAGAAGATATGGGACACAAAAACTCTCAAACCATTGCCAGAGCATGGAGGCAGAGAAAGCTACCATAAGAGATCAGCTAGAGTTTTAAAGAATTTGTAGAGGCTGAATGTGGAATAGTACGTAAGTTTAAAATAACCAGGATTCCCAAATACAGAGAGTTCACATTCTTCTTCATTGGCCTTCTGGGGTGCTCACAAGAAATATTTGTAAAAGGGTAAGAGACCAGGAAAGTCCCACCTGAATGGCACTGGTTAGGGACAGATGTGAAATAACACCCACTTCAACAGACTCTTCTACAAAGCAAATAACTTGAGCCGCTGGGGGAAGGGATAAGAAACCTTCCCACTGTCAAAACTAAAAAACAAATAATCTACTTCTAGAAGGGTAGTTATAAGAGCCCTCTACTCCTGGAGGAAGAGCAAAAAAACCTTTTGGGGCCAGGGTCCTGAGCACAAGTCTGCACTTATTGTGCAGGACAGGGAGTGGCTGGGGTGAAGAATCTATACTTTCCAAAAGCTGCCAGAGATACAAGACAAGAATTTGAGAGCCAAAGCAGGAGAGGGACAAGAACACTGAGAAAAAGATTTACCTTCAAGCTCTAAGCACAGAAGAGGTGCCTCACACTAAAGCTGGACCAGCAGAACTCCCACCTCGACAAGCCTTGCACCAAGTAATAAGCAAAAGTCGACAGGTTGGGGAGAAACAAAAGCAATGAGAGAGAGACTCCCTCTGTGGAATAAATATGTAGGGCCTGCTGCAAGCTGAGAGTGAGGCAGGAAAACTAAAAAACCCCTTTGGCACTACATGACTACAGTAAGCAAAAAGCAACAGTAACCCACTGTGAAAAGAATTTGAAGATGAAGGTGTAAGACAATGAAAGTAACTACAGAAATGACAAAACCCAAAGACTAATTAATTAAACCACTGATTTAATTCCCGACTCTAACACCCTTCCAGAAGAAGGGTATGCCCACTTCTAGGCATCAATGTGGTTTACCTCATTCTCTGTTGTTCTTCTACATGTGATATTTGACACTTATTCAAAATTTGTAGGAAACACAAAAATACATATAGAGAGAGAGAGAGATTGAGAGACTTATTTATTTATTTTGAGAGAGAGAGATAATGAGAACATGAGTGGGTGGGGCAGAGGGAAAGAGAATCCCAAGGGAACTCTGCGCTGAGTGTGGAGCCCTGACATAAGGCTCGACCCCATAGCCCTGAGATCATGACGCTCCAACAAGAGCAGGACGCTCAACCGACTATGCCATTCAGGCTCCCTTAAAATATATTTTTGTTAATTGTTAAGAGATAAATCAATCAACAGAATCAGACCAAGAGCTGAAAGAGATGTCAAAAATACCATTTAGTGACTTTGAAATAACTGACTCACATGATAACAGATCCAGTAGGGAAAAAAATAAACAGAGAAATAGAAAAAATAAAAGAGATATTTAAAAAATTAAATTAAAAGATTTTAATGTAAATGCTAGAAATAAAGGATGTAAAAAAATTCCTTTAACAAGCATATCAGGTTACAGAACACAGCTGAGAAAAGAAAGAAAACTACAGATAAGTAAATAGTAATTCAATTTTTAATTATAAAAATAGACATTATAAAAAATAGAAATTACAAGAATAAACAAAGAAAAAGAGTGGAGGGGAAAAAAGAACAGAGCATCGAAGATCTATGGAACAACATCAAATAATTAACATATATGTAATTAGAATCTTAGAAGGGGAAGAGAGAATACGGCAGAAAAATATTTGAAGAGGTAATGGCTAAGAATTTACACCTGAAAAACTGCTGAATTTCTAGAAGAAAATTCACCTTCCACCCAGTTTTGCCTGGGGATGGTTTTCTAGTTCTTGCATGCTTTTCATAATAATTCTGATGACCTCTGCTCATACAAAACATTTATCCAAATACTTTTGGAACCTGGGGTTTGAATAATCTTTTATGCCCACAGTTACTTCAGATTCTAGAATTCACTAGAGAGATGAGTGTTCTATAGTTCTTTTTAAATACAGTATTTTTAAAATACACTATTATTTGATATAAATGAATATAGGTTTATAGTAAGTGTGACATTAAGAGTTTGTATCAGTATGTTTGCAATAGAGAAGCCTGGCAAACACCACCTCTGGTAATCAAGACTAACGTGGCCCATGATAAGTATTATCAGTATCTTACACTCCTGATTGATGTTCTGAGAATGGCATTGTATTCTATGACATTCATCCCAGAAATCCACAACCCCAGCAAAATCATGAGAAGAACATCAGACAAACTCCAACTGAGGGAATTTTACAAAATATCTGACCAGTGTTCTTCAAATTTGTCAAGGTCATCAGAAACGAGTAAAGTGTGACAGCCAAGAGGAGCCTGAGGAGATGTGACAAGTAAATGTAATGTGACATCCTAGATGGGGTCCTGAAACAAACAAAGGACACTAGGGAAAAATTAAGGAGATATGAATTATGGACTTTAGCTAATAACAGTATATCGATGTTAATTCATTAATTGTAACTGTACCCTACTAAGGTAAGATGTTAATAATAGAGGACACTGGGTGTGGGGCATATGGAAACTCTATGCTATCTTCACAACTTTTCTGCAAACCCAAAACTATTCTAGATAATGTTTAGATAAATTATTTTTAAAATAAATAACATATAAAATCCTCAGCATAAAAGACAGTCTGTATCACATACAGACAATAGAGCATAGAATACTGGGGTCTCAGATTTCGAAATTTCGAAGAGTCCTAAACCACCCACCTGCTTACTGCTTCATTTGCTACTTACTACTGTTTCTCCCTCCGGTCACAGGTAGTACAGCTTGGGAAAGGAAAGTGCTATTTAGAACAGAAAGTAAAGTATCCAGGCGAAAAGAGCCAGAGGACGGAGGTAAGTGGATTACATGAATACTCTAACCTCTCTTGGCTAAGGCAGAAAATGATGCCCATTTCCCAAGTAAGAAAATGCTGGAGGATTTCAACTCCCCTCAATTATATGGGGGACCAGATCCTGCAAAGAAGGTTGCTTTTTCACTTGAATAATTCAGGCCAACGTAGATTTGGGTGGCCTGAATTATCTGGATAGTTGCCCTCATTCTTTGCATTAACCATGGAGGCTTGGCCTTCGAGGGAAATAGGCCATCCATTCCCTGAGATACTCGTTCCCTTCCTGGAGGATGAAAACTTACTGACAGGTCTGGAAACTTTGCACATCTGGATTGAATGATTAGCTTACGAAGGCCTTTACTCAATTGTACACTCCTTGAGTGTAGAGGCAAGTCACAGACAGCTCAGTGTCTGGTATGGAATCGCCTCTGCTCTCCCCTCCCTCCGGCAGTCTGGCGAGCCAGCCAGAATCACAGCTCCAGGGGGTTCTGATTACAGGTGTCCTCGCTCCAGCTGTTTCTGGGCAAATGAGAAAGGAGGCAGCCGTTCCTTGTGATTTCATGTAGACAGACAGCTATTTTCTGCCTGGCCTGTGTGCTTATCCCAGAGTAAATGACAGGTCCTTGTCTCTACCAATTTCAGCAGAGGGGTGGTGGATTGTTGGGTAGGTTCCTTTTTTTTTTAAGTGGTGAAAGCTGAGAGGACTAAATGTCAGCTGTCAATTCCCCATTCCCTTTCTCCTCCTTGTAAAAGCCGTCTTTTATAAAGGACTATTTCCATTTTATTTTTACTTTGAGACAAGCAAAAAAGATAGCACCAGGCCTGCCTCTTTTAGCAAGATGGTGACAGTCTTCTGGAGAAAGACAAATGATTTGATAATGCAATTAAAAACAGTTGCCATTTCAGCAAGTGAGATATTGGTTTAAATTATGATCAGACAGTGGGAGGGCAAAACCTGTGAGGCTTCCCCAAGGGTGAAGTTCGTGGGCAATCCAGAAGCCTCCTTCTTTGCTATGGCTGCTTAAATACTGAAAATGGTAACTGAAGAAAACCTCAAATGTTAAATACATATATTTGAAGTGCATTACTGAATTTCAGATTACTAAATCTCAAATGCTAATTTCATCTGAAATTACATATATACATTAAGTATAAAGAGCGTGTATTAACAACCAGAATTTGAATTAAGGGTTTTTTCTACTAGTCATTGAAGCAAAGGCAAATTCTGATGTTTCTACCACTCAGATTCAGGTAGATTTAAAGTATACGCCCAGAAGTCATATTCCAGTCCACTGCAGCCCAGTGCCATGTATTTTTCTAGCCCAATCTGGCCTGGGATTCAGGAAGTCTCTGGCTTAGTATGAAATTTTGCATTTCAAACAAGCTCCCAGGTAATGCTAGGCTATGGACCACACTTGGCCTAGCAATGTTCTAGCCCCTTCCTCTGAAAAGACCATAGTTCTGTTTATCTGGGTTTTAATTAATAAATCCTTAAATTTTCCATGACTTTATTTTTGCCAGTCAGTAAATGGAGCCAAAGAGAAAAAATAGCTCTCCCCTCTTTATTTTGCAGATTTCACTCAACTTTAGTCATTATACCAGATGCTTCAAAAACTTCAACTGCCCAGGGGACTTGCTATATCCAGACCATTGCCAAATTGCGTCTCTTGGGACACAAGAGAGTTCTGAAATGTTTCCGTACTCACAGACACTTAGGAAATGCTGCACAAGATGGAATAGCATGTTAGCAGGTCAAAATATTGTGATTTTCTCTAACTATAGAAGACTTTAGCTTATCACAATCTATCTTCATGGAGAGTATTATTTGTTCAAAGGTCCCTTCAACAGGGAGGTCTTTCCTAATCACTTCATCTAAAAATGGAACCTCCAAGCCCTAGGCTCTATCTCCTTATTCTGGTCATTTTTTTTTAATTTATAATTTTTTATTTTTTATAAACATATATTTTTATCCCCAGGGGTACAGGTCTGTGAATCACCAGGTTTACACACTTCACAGCACTCACCAAAGCACATACCCTCCCCAATGTCCATAATCCCACCCCCTTCTCCCAAACCCCCTCCCCCCAGCAACCCTCAGTTTGTTTTGTGAGATTAAGAGTCACTTATGGTTTGTCTCCCTCCCAATCCCATCTTCTTTCATTGATTCTTCTCCTACCCACTTAAGCCCCCATGTTGCATCACCACTTCCTCATATCAGGGAGATCATATGATAGTTGTCTTTCTCCGCTTGACTTATTTCGCTAAGCATGATATGCTCTAGTTCCATCCATGTTGTCGCAAATGGCAAGATTTCATTTCTTTTGATGGCTGCATAGTATTCCACCCGAATGTTTATAGCAGCAATGTCCACAATAGCCAAACTATGGAAAGAACCTAGATGTCCATCAACAGATGAATGGATCAAGAAGATGTGGTATATATACACTCTGGTCATTTTTCTTGGTGATACTTACACACTCTGACATTGTTTTTTGTATTCCCCTACCTTCACTAGAATGTAAATTCCACAATAGCAGGGGCTTTTCTTGGTTCACTGCTTTGCCCCCAAATTCCAAAATGGTTTCTGGCACACAGACTTACAGGCTTAAGCAAGGTAGAGGAAGAGAGGGAGGTCACAGGCCCAGAGCACCCAAGAACCTAGCTATGTCTGGTTAAGTCCTGTTCTGAACATCCTGACTGGAACCTAACCACTGACATGGCCACCCACCTCCCTCCCAATAAGGCCTTATTTATATCAAAGGATGAAACATTAGGACCATATAACAACTTAGAACCAAAACCACTGATGCTCAAATGAATTACACTTACAAATGAACCTTTCCTAGAAGGCCTACAGTGTGTCATAAAGCCTGGATTATAACAAAACGAAAAAGTCTGACCTAAAAATACTGTCAAAAAGTTTTTTCCATCACTCATCATCAGGGAAATGTGAATCAAAACCACAATGAAATATTACCTCTTACCTGTCAGAATGACTATCATCAAAAAGATGGTAAGACAAGAGTTAACAATTGTTGGCAAGGATGTGAAGAAAGGAGAACAGTTGTGCACTGTCAGAGGGAATGGAAATTGGTGCAGCCATTATGGAAAACAGTATGGAGGTTCCTCAAAAAATTAAAAATAGAACTATCATATGATATGGAATTCCATTTCTGGGTATTTATCAAGAGAAAACTAACTCAGAAAGATATATGTACCCCCACATTCACTGCAACTTTATTTACAATAACCAAGATATGGAAATAATCTAAGGGTCCCTAGACAGATGAAGAGATAAAGAAATATATATATGTATATATATACATATACATATATATACAATGACTATTATTCAGCTATAAAAAAGAATGAAATCATTGCCATTTGCAACAATATGGATAAACATTGAAGGCATTATGCTAGGTGAAATAAGTCAGACAGAGAAAGATCAGTACTACATGTGGAACGCTTACGTGTAGAATACAAACACTTAGATGTGGAATCTAAAAAATGAAAAACCAAGCTCATAGATACAGAGAACAGACTGGTAGTTCCCAAAATTTTGGAGGAAGAGGGTAGGCCAAATAATAAAAGGAGTCAAAAGGTACAAACTTCCAGTTATAAAACAAGTAAATCATAGGGATGTAATGTACATTACGGTGACTATTGTTAATAATACCGTATTGCATCTTTGGAAGTAGCTAAGAGAGTAAATCTTTAAAGTGCTCATCATGAGAAAAAATTCTGTAAACATGTGTAGGGATGAACTTTAACTAGATTTGTTATGGTGATCACTTAACAATATATACAAATAACGAATCATTATGTTGTACACCTGAAACTAATATGATGTTTTATGTCAATTATACCTCAATTAACAAAAAAGTTTCTTCTATAAAAGACTATTTTTCATCAGTTAGGTTTCCTAAATGATACCTCCTGATTTTACAATTAAAGGAAATATCATGGATTCTACATTATTTGGTACTTTCCCAAAATTTTATCAAGAAGACCCAGAAAAGAAAGAGCACAAAGCAAAAATAAACAATACATAATGCCTTTCATTTTGTTCAATGAATTCAATCCTACTTGAGAGGCATCCATGAAATTGGGACCAGGTGTCTGCTTTGGTTTATATTACTTATATACATAATTAATTATATAGTTTGACTTAATCAAATTATAAATCACAGCCCATAAAATTATATTTCTTTCCCATTATACACCATTCTTCTCAATGTTGATCTGTGGAGATATTTTTTTCTAAGTCTGACAAAAATCCAACAGACAATCATAAATTGCAATGTATTTTTATATTTTACCTTTCAAAGCTCAATTTTTTAAATAAGATTCTTTATCTCAGATTTGGCTGGGGCCCCAAAAGGCTGAGAATAAGAGTAGGTGGCTAGTACTCCTGTAATTCAAAGGAAATGGGAAAATTAAATCTGTAACTCTTTGCCCCTAACTCATTCACTGTGATTAAAGTGTTAAAGTTGGGCTGGCTGAGAGTTACCAACTGAAAGGAGTGTTTCAGTGAAGGAAGGTGTCAGTGTGCCTTCAAGTCATGACAGTGCCTTCCAGGAGAAACCTACCCAACCTTGGTATATACTCTAACGCCTGGAAGCACTGTGGTCTGGTGGCCCAAAAGGGCGGATGTGGTTGCAGAGTGGAGAGCTGAGCTGGAGAAGGAAATACATCCTATTTATTACAGCCAAGGCAAGCTAATCTGTACTGTTTTAGAAGCATTCCCAGAGGTCAACCTGGACCTGGTAGACACTCCTGCCAAATGAGGCCAAAGTTGGTCCTCAGGATGTGAAAGTCCACTAGAGATGCAAAGTAATTGCAGATGAGAGATCTTTAGGGAGGGGAAAATCTATAAAGAGATCTTTAGGGAGGGGACAATCTACAAAGAATCCCTCACACCCCATAATGGCTTTTAACACCTGTCCCACTCAGAAGTCAACAGCCCTTTACATCAATGTCTTTCAAGTGAAACCTTTCCTGATGCTTTCTCTCCCCACCACCACCTTAACCTTGGAAAGTCACAGGCTGCACTAGGACATGACAGAGTCATGGAAAAGCTTACTAGGGGGCACCTGGGTGACTCAGTCATTAAGCATCTGCTTTTGGCTCAGGTCATGATCCTGGGATCAAGCCCCACATAGGGCTCCCTGCTCCTCCTCCCACACCCCCTGCTTGTGTTCTCTCTCTGTGTCTCTCCCTGTCAAATAAATAAATAAAATCTAAAAAAAAAGGAAGAAAGGAAAAAAAATCTTACTGGCCACCTCTTTTCCACTGCAACCTCCCACATGGAATAGCCCTGCAGGTTGTGGGAGGGGAAAACTTTGACTTTCAAGGAACTGGTATGAAATTTACAAAGACATGATGGTTTGTCACATTTACAAGGACATGCAAAATGTGACAGTGTTTTGCTATTCAGTGCACCTGAGGATGTTTTATTTTCCAACAGTGACCAGAAAAATGATGGAACTACTTTAGCATTCATCAAAAAAGCAAGGAAGAACTCGCCCCATAAAACAGACAGGAAAGGGGACCGGGATAGGAGTAAAATTTTTGTTTGAGCTACATGAGCCTTGTTACTTCAGTACACCCTGAAGTACATTATTAATTGGTTCTTACTTGTAATAAATAAAAGTGGGTTTTCATCTCTACAAGCATGTTGGAATTTCCCCATATTTTACACCAGGAGTCAGATTTAGCAAATACTTTCTTATGCTAGTATCACTGAGCCAAAGGAAAGGGCCATAATTATACAAATTAATTATTTACTGTGATATAAGGGTAAACAGAAGCCTAAATAATGAGTCCATCAATTGTCCTTCCTTGTAATAGGCATCAGCATTCAGTATTTAGCTTTAACATATCCACTGGACAGAAAATAAGAGTCATGTCCCCCCCCAACCCCACCCCCCTATCTCCCCTGCCACCCACTATCCCCCTTCCCAGAGCTACCTAGACGTGTGGTCAGTGGTTTTTCTGTGAAGGTCTCCCTCCTTGGGCCCACTGCCACAGAGCAGCTGAATGAAGGCTGGGTACTTCCCAAGTGCAAGAGGGCACAACAGAGCACCTCAGATGTGCCTAGTGAGGTAGAGAGAATTTCAGGATGGTTTTGATGGTTTTGAAGTCTATTAAAAGAAATTAATCTCTGTTCAAAGATTTTTGAAGGGAAACCTTTTGAAATAGGCCCTTTTTAATTTCCTCCTTCCCCTAATTTTTTTTTTCCAATTTCCAGCTGCTCTCAATCATCCTTCAACAAATATTTACTGAGTACCCATTATGTTCCCAACTCTGTGGGAGCTGCCAGAAAGGAGCATCAAGTGTGAACCGAGGACTGAACCAGACTATGGCTGGAATCATTATCTACCATTCCATATCTCAGGGAGCCCTCATATCTCCTCCCACGAGCCGAAATCTTAGTTGTTGTCCTATGGTCTCCAAAGAAAGGCATATGAGGCAATCCACTGCAGCACTTCAAAAAATAGACTGGAATATTTATTCCATATATTTCCTTTATTTTTGTATATATTCCATATATTTCCTTTCCCTTCCATATGTCTTTTATTGAAAAATAATTTTCAAGCACCTGAGCACCTGGGTGGCTCAGTGGGTTAACTCTCTGCCTTCAGCTCAGGTCATGATCCCAGCGTCCTGGGATCGAACCCTACATCGGGCTCTCTGCTCAGCAGGGAGCCTGCTTCCCCTCTCTCTCTGCCTGCCTCTCTGCCTACTTGTGATCTCTCTCTGTCAAATAAATAAATAAAATCTTTTAAAAAAAGAAAAATAATTAATTTTATTAGTATTGAATTTGTAGACATTGACTCCCTCACTTGATGATCTGTATTTTTGATCTTGCAGGTTACACAGATTTTTTATATAGATCTATATAAAGATCTCTATATAGGGGATCCTTGAGAGTGTGAAGCTCCTTTTAGCATGTTGGGACACTGCTTTGAACACTGAGTGAAGAATAGGTGAAGATTAGACTACACAGTTTGAAGCTAACCCTCACAACATGGACAAATGGCCTAAAAAGATTCCAGTAAAGAAGCCACAGATGGACCATAGCAGTAATAATGCAAACACAAACGACCTGAAAATAGGTTGTCACTTCTAGTCTGATTTCTTCATCAGCTACATTACAAATGATAATCAATGACAATTTAATCAGATCTGACCACAGGAATTTGTTTTCTTGTTAACTGAAATATGGATCTATATCCATGATGGAGAAAGTTGAACTGCATTGTGTCTGTTGAATCTTGATACATTAGCTAATGTTGGTGTCAAGTCCTCACAATTAGCAAGACATTTAAAAACCAAGCATCCTAAACACAGAGTCAACAATTATAATTTTTTCAATGTTGCTTAATATTATTATGTGCTTCAACCCAGAAAGTATTGTTGGAAGATGCATTAAGATGTTGCTGCATATTTGAAGAGACTTGTGTTAGTACAAATTATATAATGTGGGAGGTTTGCTACACAGATGAAAGTACTGGGGTTTCAACATGTCTTAGCTTAAAGTATTTGGACTCTGTTTCAATAATTAAATACACAAAGAGTTACTCCTGATGAAGGACTCAGGCACAGATTCTCAACCCTAACCTCACATTAGAATTAACTAAATACATTTTTAAAATGCTTATGGTCAGATCCCTTCCCAGACCAATTAAAACAGAATCACTGTAAATACTTCTTGCATTAGGAAGGAGAATAGGGAGGAAGGTTGCAGTGATAACATCTCACTATGAAACCCATTTTTGAATCATTCACAAGCAAACTATTGTGCAAAGCAGTTAGAGACAGAATTGTACAAACTGCTACCAGAGGTCATCAACATATGGTCAGTTCTGTTCAACATGACCTATCTATTCCTAAAAATCACAGCACCATATGATGCAAAACTGTAAGAAAAATCATAAGGGTTATTCAGAAAATACCCAAAACATCCAAAAACTTATCAGTGTTGGATTTATTTATAAAGGGTAGAAATATAATAAAAACAGAAGCACAGAGCTTTTACATGTGTTTGATGGCTAAGAAATACATAAATATATACTAAATCTGGTGCACTGTCATCTGAAAAAGGCCTGAAGGTTTGTGGAAATAAGTTTGCAGTTTGTGGATTATCGCGATGTGGTAAAGAAGGGTTATTTGAAATTGGATGGAAAGTTATGACACCAGATGAAAAGAGTATGGCTCATAACACACATAACATGGAACACAACATGGTAAATGTGGTGGCTGGTAGACAGCTGAGGGTGTGTGTGTGCATGTGTGTGTGTCTTGATTCAGGTATTTTCTGCATTCAACTAGGTTCATATACTGTTGGTTTCTCATGGAGGAAACTGCATAACAAACACATAATTTGTATTATGTTTATAGTATTCCTTAATATATGAACTGCACTGGAACAAACTCACATTTCTAAATAAGCTTTATAGCATAACTGACTGTGCTTTAGATTACAGAAACAATACACTGAAATATAGCATAGTCTTTGAACAATCTGCAATGAGATGGAGAGTTACCAAGAAAATATTTTCCATGACATGATGGTTTGCTGGTTATCTCACCATAAAGAAAATAAAAGAATTCTAACTTTAAATTGAGTTACCCACAGACACAAAAGTAATCTAAATTTGCCGACTTCTCTTGGTATGACAAATGCCTTTTGTGTTATGGTACCAAGCAGAAATTTTAATAAAAATACACACACACACACACACACACACACACACACACAGAAAGTCTCCTTTCACCATGAAGGTGGTATTTGAATCTTAAGAAGAAACTGCTATTTTTAAAAAGAGATCAGGGCTCTGGAGGGAGCATTTTGAAAGTGAATAATTGGAAATGATTCCATTGTTAGGTTTTTTGTTTTTTGTTTTTTTGGCTGAAAATGATGTGTGTCATATATAAAAATATTCATATCTACACATATTAAATGGGAAACTGAATTTCCCAAACCATCTAAAAATCTTCCACTTGAGGAATTTCTGTCTCTGGATTTTTTTTTTTTAAGATTTTATTTATTCCTTTGACAGAGACAGATCAGAAGTAGGCAGAGAGGAAGGCAGAGAGAGGAGGAAGCAGGCTCCCTGCCGAGCAGAGAGCCCTATGCGGAACTCAATCCCAGGACCCTGAGATCATGACCTGAGCTGAAGGCAGAGGCTTTAACCCACTGAGCCACCCAGGCGCCCCTGTCTCTGGGTTTTGAAGCCAATTGTTGAAAACATAAAAAAATCACTCCCAATTAGTCTTCATGGAAAGTCATCAAGAAAGAGTGAGGTTTACCAGCCAAATTTAATAATTTAAAAAACAACTTTGCATTATTGACAGACGGGTTGAACAATGAGTATCCATATTTAATAAGTTCAGCCAATGCCCTACTTATGCCTTATGAAAATATCTACCTTTGTGAGACATCTTTCTCAGATTTGACAGCCAGTAAAACCAAGCACAGAGCTAAGCTAACCTTAAAGACAGACCTTCAGATCATTCCAACAGTGCTAGGTTAAGACTCTCAAGAAATTTGAAAAAAAAAATTAAAAGCATATTAATCATGTCACACTGTTCCCTATTTTGCTCACCACTGAGAGTAAAAAAGATTTTGTATCATTAATAAACAGAATAGAATATGAAATTATTTTTAATTTTTTGGTCTTTATCTCTTTATGTCTAATATACTAGTACATGTGGGTAATTAATAAGAATACACATAAATTTGTAGAAATCTATTTTCAATTTTTTTTTTAACTGCTAGACATTATGATAAAAAAGTGAGGGACCACAGAGAGGTGAAGCAGTTAAGACTGCATTCAGGGTGGGAGGGGGGGCGCCCTAGGTGGCTCAGTCATTAAACCTCTGCCTTTGGCTCAGGTTCTGAGATCAAGACCCGCATCGGGCTCCCCTCTGCAGGAAGCCTGCTTCTCCCTCCCCAACTCCCCCTACTTGTGTTCCCTCTCTTGCTGTCTCTGTCAAATAAATAAATAAAATCTTTTAAAAAAATAAATAAATAAGACTGTGTTCAAGGTGCTTCTGGGTGGCTTAGTCAGTTAAGGGCCCAACTTGATTTTGGCTCTGGTCATGAGACCTGATGAGATAGAGCCCCATATCAGGTTCCACACCCAGTGTGGAGCCTGCTTAACAGTCTCCTCTCTCTCCATCTATCCCTTCCCTGCTCACCTGGGTAATCTTGATCTCTCTTTAAAACAAACAAACAACAACAAAAAAAGGCACCTGGGTGGCTCAGTGGGTTAAAGCCTCTCCCTTTAGCTCAAGTCATGATCCTGGAGTCCTGGGATGGAGTCCCACATCGGGCTCTCTGCTTCACAGAGAGCCTGCTTCCTCCTCTTTCTCTGCCTGCCTTCCTCTCTGCCTACTTGTGAACTCTGTCTGTCAAATAAATAAATAAAATCTTAAAAAAAAAAAAAAAGACTGCATTCAGCCCCAAGTTATCAGAAATCCTACTTTAGAGGTTTAATCTTCCCACAAAAAGAAATCCAAATGCAGGCGGTCCTAGGCTGAGACACATGAAAGTTCCAAACCTCTATCTTTTCAGAAAGCCTTATTTAATGTAGGGATATACCTTCATGCACACAAGATGTCTGCTGCACTCTTAAACACCGTGTCCAACTTACAGGCAGGATGAAGAGGAAAAGGTGAAGAAAAAAAAAGACAGAATACACACATTCGCTGAAGGGTTGGACAGATAACCCAGGGCTAGGCAGTCTGGGGAAAAATAATCCCAGGAGGTCAACTAAAACTCCATCTGCATTGTATCTATATCAAGGCAGACAACAGAGTCGGAGGCTGACGCACAGGCTCAACAAAGGTTACTGGAGAGAACTGAGCAGGAATCATGACTACTGGCTGGTGCATGTGGGTTGGTGAGGGTGAGGGGCCAAGGAAATCTGTGTTCTAGGTCTTGGGGACCAGGGCATGGGGTCCCCAGTGGCAACAGCCTGGAGCTGGCTCTCCATCGGAAAGTGCAGGCTCTGAAGACATCAAGTCATCACTTCTCTGGAAAGAATCATCAGCTCAATGTTGATGAAGATTATCGGGAAGAAAAGCCAAACGAACCTCTCTCCATCCCTCTCACACTTTTTAACCCATTCGCTTATTTTTGCGAACAACAGTGCATCAGAGCATCTATGGCTTTAACGAACCAGACTGGTACCAACTTCAAAATACTCTTTGGGAAAAACCCTGACTGGAAATGCTGACAATTCACTTATGAATGGTCTCATTCATCCACCCATCTAAAACAACCTCAATGATTTTCGACTATGACAGGCAGCCCAAACAAAGAAATAAATACAAGAATGTCCACAGCTTAGAATGGCAGCCAAGCTCTCTCTGGGATGATTTTACTCTGATAAGGAAAAGCTGTCCTGTTTTGTGTTCTGCCTGATTTTCTCATATGCAGTGTTTTTGAGATTTTTGCTCTGTAATAGAATCAGCGACTTTGCTCAACTAGCAGAAATAGTAATATTTAAGGCCAAGATTACACATCACTTGTTCAGTATGTCCAGACTATTTTATGTTGCTCAAGACTCAAAAAGTCTTGTGCATTATTCATTTACTCCAAACAAGACATATAATACATTACTTCTGAGAAGCTACCACTTAAAGCAAGACAGCTCATATTTACTCTGAAAAATGATTTCTTCTCAAAGAGTTTTCTCTCTAAGGTCACCATCACGGGCACTGACAACCCTCCTAATAATGTTTCTTCTTGACCCTCCTGCACACTACACTGTATAAAGTTCCATTCTGTAACTTGAAACAAACAGAATTTTGGATTTTACACTCTGAGGGTAATAGTTCTGGAAGAACTAGAGTTTGGCACCCCCTGATCCAGAGTCCAAGTCTCCCTCCAGCCCATAGGAGCCCTTCCTGCAGCTTGCTTGGAGATGTCACCCCAATGCTCATCCTCGGTCTCTCTTGCCCTGAAAACTTCCTCCTGACTTTAAGAATCCCCTCCCGAACACAATGAGCCCCTGCAGGTGCCAGGGTCTTCCTATCTCATCTCTTCACGTCAGTTCTAGACAGTAGGTAATCTACCCTCTCTTCACCTCTCAACTCCCACTCTCTCAACTCATCACAAGCACCTGGTCCATCAACCAATGCCAACCGAGCCAGGCAGGCACTTCTGCAGAAGGTATCTACGGACCCCCCCGCCTTCCCTGTGCCCTTGGAGGGACACAAAGATGCTCCCCGATGGACTCTCCTTCTTCAACCCAGCTCTTTCCATCCTTCAGTGCTTCTTCCATTCCATAGAAATTTCACACTTCTCCCTTCCTACACCCAGTCCTGGGGTCAGCCTGTTCAATACCGTTCCTCCCTTCTTAGAGCCCTCCTTTCTTCCTCATTCCCATAATTCCGATTCCCAGGCCCTGAAACTCCCCTAGCCCCGACTTAGGCCGCTTTGGTATCCGCATCCTTTTGCAGTAGCCCAGTTAATCTGCTATTTCCTGTGTTGTTTACCAACTCCTCGAGACTTTGCTCAGGGTTCCACTTCTATTATCAGGGCTTCTCCCTACCACTGTCAAGTTGTTTTTGCCACCTGTTCTTAGATATTAACTACCACCCATGTGACCTCCCCTGATGAATCCTCATACCACTTATTTTACTCAACATCCCCTGATACAAAGAATCACAATTTCTCCCTGATGCTTGAGTGCAGGATCCTTATCTCCTACTCTCTGTATGATTATCTTTAACACTACATGCATAATTTCTGAGACTAAGATATGTAAATAAACACACATACCCACACATATAAACATAAATGCAAACATAATAGCAACTCAGGTGATTCATTCATGCTGAGTCAGATCTTTTGAAAAGAATAAAATAGCCATCCCCTGGGAAGCCACTGTCCACCCTCACACATCTCCACTAGCACCTTGTCCATTTCTCTTTCACTGTAGAGCTGACCACATGGCCATGTGGTATGCAGTCGGCCTTCTCTGATCCCCAAGCAGCTCCTAGGAAACGAGAACTGAATCAGATTTAGCTCCATATCTCCAACCCTCACACAATGAGGCAGAATAGGGGCTTAAGGAATATCTACTGCATGTGTAAGTGAGTTTTGTGATAGAGGAAACAAACCAGCATAAAATTAAGACCTGGCTGGGGGAGAGGGGTTTGGTGAAGAGCTGTGAAACAATATTGTGAAGGATCAAGTTATAAAATGCCCAGTACTAATGAAGATTGTTTCATATATGTTCTAAAGGCAAATCGCAGTGTGATGAACAGTACATGGTGAACTCACAAAAAACCAAGAGAGAACAATGGTTTAAGAGGTATTTTTGTTCTGAAGGCAACAGTCAAACATAGAGCTCAGGTTCTAATAGGCATGCACCCACTTATGCAGGAAGTTGTTACTAAGTGCCTGTGTGTGACAGGCAGCAAGCCGAACCCTAGGGTTACAAGAGTGGTGGTCCCTGTCCTTAGGGGACCTCTTATAGTCCAGTGGGGGAAATCGATATGTATGAACTAGCAGCAAAGAAAATAAAAATATAATGAGAAGTGGTGACAAGTAATATGAAGAAAAAAATAAAGAATGCTATAAGCCTATATACAGAAGGATGTTTTGTAGGGAGGAAAGAGCATTTTTCAAACAAGGCAGGGAGGAGAAAAGCATATCTGAATCAGTTTCTTAAAAAACCAACAAGTTACCTTAGAATCTCCTCCAACTGTCTGTGAAAATAAGCCCATGTTCCAAAATCCTGACGAAGAGCGGGTATCCTGAAGAAGAGCATCTTCATGTTTCTCGTTTGTGGAGACCAACACGCCGCCCTCTGAACAACATACGCCACCCTTCTCTTCACCGTTTCCTCATTAATGGGCTGTGGCAAACACACTAAAACATTTGTGGACGTGTTTCTTCTCCCTCTGATTTTCTTCGCCTCAAGAACAATTCTGGAGAATGGGAGCGCTGGTGAGCACCATAAGCACTTCCGCGCCTCCCACAATGCACTGCCAGCCCAGGACGCCGGCAGAGGCGCATGATGGCGGACAGCCGCGGACTGCTCCTCGCAGGCCACAGCTCTGTCAGCACCCCGTTTCAGTGGCTTCTCTATGTTTGCTAGTTGAAAAGATACAACCCAAAGCCTAATTCTTGCCTTTTTTTAAGTTTTATTTATTTATTTACATACTTAGTTTTCTTTTTTTTAATTAACATATAATGTATTAGTTGTTTCAGGGGTACGGGTCTAACTCTTGCTTCTTTGCTATGAGGTCAAACAGTTTTCAAAAGCTGATTGTTTTTTGTTTGTTTTTTTTTTTCCTTTTATGTCATTTGAACAAATTTTCTTACCTTCTCCAAACTTAACCTTCTTCATATGTCAAATAGGGGTAAGAGTAGCTATCCCTACAGTGTTGCGTAGGATCAAATGAAATAATGTTCCTGAGGTGCTAAACCCAGGATCTAGGGTGTAGCAAACATTCAGTAGATCACTATTGTGCCTAGCTATCTGTCATCAATTTAATGGTGTTCTTTTAAATTTGTAAGTTCTCATATTTCATGGGATAAACATTAACCTGGCAAAATGATTAAAAATATTTTCTCTGATTCTGCCATTTTTCTTTATTATTTTAGTGCTCCTGTTCTTATTGGAAAGAGAAGTCTTTGTAAAATAAATACACTTTGAAGCAGAGCCCATGAACCTCTGCTAGTATTTCAGCTTTATTTTCTGGATCCTGTGACACCTGTATTGACGGTTTAAATTTATGGTGGGAAGGGTGGGGGTAGAGAGCTCAGGCTTTGGTTCATAATCATTTCCTAAAATTGCCGAAAATGTGATCTCTAGAAAAGTAAGATGTCGTATAGTATTTATATTCAAATGTTTCTATTTGTGGTGCCTTTTAAAATCTGCTGTTAAGGAAATAACCACCTTGGGATCCAGAAGGAAAATGTGCTATCAGCTCCCATGCTGAAGTCCATCTCTTTATCTAAGGGGTAGCTAATTTTTTCAAAATATAGTTCAAGGAACTGTAGCAACAAAAAGTTTTGGCCAGCAACTAGCTCAAAAAGATACTGTGCTCCATTTTACTTTATGAATTTTTATTTACCAAATGAGAAATCTAGACCCTTGACTTCAAGGCATCATTAAAATTGTTGTCAAAATATATGAAATTCCTGTTTTCATTGATGAGATCTGTTCAACGAAAGATGACAAAATTCTCCCAAATCCCTATATGCTAAAATCTGAGCACAAATCCCACACTCCTTCACTGACCACTTCCTTCCCATCTTTCAGCTTTTTTCTTAAGATTTTATTTATTTGAGAGAGAAAGATGCGAGAGAGGGACACAAGCAGGAGGAGGGTGTAGGAGAGGGAGAAGACGACTCTCCACTGAGCAGGAAGCCCAATGTGGGCTCCATTCCAGGACCCTGAGATCATGACTTGACCTGAAGGCAGGCACTTAATGACCGAGCCACCAGGTGCCCTCATCTTTCAGCTTTGATGGAGTACGCTCTGAACAGCTACCCTCATCCTAACCCCTACCTCACCTGCTCTGGTCACATGATCTGACTTTGCCCTCTTCCCTTTTCAATGAAAGAATTGCAAGACTTGGGCTCTGAAGACTCTGTTACTTAGTTACTGTGTCATATGTGGCAACCACATAGTCCCCCACAGCCTCAGAAGTCCCAGCAGTAAAATGGAAATAATAATGGCCATCTTCATCTTTTGGGCCATACCTAAGCAGCTGTGGGAGGATCAGACACAAGAACTGTATGCCTATTTCTTGATGCCAGGCTTGACCTGAAGCAAGAAACTAGTATCAGCAAGGTCCTGAAAAAAAACAAAAAGAGGCTCCTACTTCAGAAAACAGATGGCACATTAGAAGTTTCATGCTGCTGGTGGTCTGTGCCTACTTCCAGATGTGTGGCCTAAATCCTAATCCTTAGCTGGGTTTCTGCAAATTTATGGGCCAAACCCCCTACCTTGCACTGACTGCCCTCCTGTTATTCAGTATGCTTATTACCTTGTTCCTGATCTCTGATCTCAGATTTTTCTAGCTGTGACTCTTCGTGTGATTCCCCCTCACCATAGTTTAAGGTTTCTTAACCTTGGCACAATTGACATTTTGGGCCAGATAACTCTCTGTTGTGGACAGCGGTCGTATGCACTGTAAAATGTTTAGCAACATCCCTGGCTTCTACCCACTATATGTCAATGGCACTCTTGAGTCATGTCAATCAAAATTCTCAGTAAATGTCCCTCAGGGGGAAAATCACTCCCTCTATTGAGAAAGTTAGGTAACCTTCTTGAACTCAACCTCTGGGCTCTCTGACCTCTGACCCTCGCTTGCCAGCTCTAAAATGTTTTAGGCAAACATTTCGCTTTCTCTCCTTCTATTTTCCCCTACTGTCCAAACCCTGGGGTATCCAGGAAAATGCTTTAACTCCGAGTAAGTTTCTGTAAAACTATAATAAAGTTGTTAAATGTGTTTTCTGATTTTTTAAAGTCTGATCAGCCCAAAGGGGAGCTGTCTGCTCCGTAGCCTGCAGTGTGAGAAGAATACCGCAGGGTCACATCTGGGCCTTCGGGACTCCAGCCACACAAATACAGTGCTCCACAGACCCTGGAGTCCACACAAAGCACAAGAGGCTGTAGGACAAAGTTATCATGCACTCCTAAAGTCACATAGACGTTCAAGTTTATCTGCCTCAAGGCCCCACCTGAACCTCAGTTCTAGATAAAACAAAATAGAGGCTGTACAGGCTACATGGCATACGCTATGTTACAAAGCTATGTAGCAGCTGAGTTCAGAGCAGACCTCATGGCCTTCATTCCAGGCATGGTGAGAGGAAGCACCCAACAGTTTGTGGCACCCATTCCCGGGATCCTATTTCACACTTCATTCTTCAGCACTGGCTTTTCTCTGTGCACCTGCACATTCTGAGCTACTAAATCTATAGTATATATCTACTTCCCCACCAGACAGATAAAAGAGAGAAGTTGGTAGAAAAGCATGAAACCATGAAACCACAATATTAAGGAATCAGAAAAGCAGCAACAAGAAGACAGAAAGAGAGAGGCGGGAGGAAGAAAAAACATTTAGGAACACAAACCACATTTTTAAGTAAATCCTCTCAGTTCTGAACGTGAGCCTATGATGTACCTTTGACTACTGGTTCCACCACTGAAAACTTGGTGAGCTGTAGTAAGTTACTTAAACTCTCTGTGCCTCAGCTTCTTAATCTATAAAATGGGTACAACACTAGAACTTACTCTTTTATACAGTTGTAAAGAGTAAGTGACACAGTGTTTATAAAGTGCTCAGCAGAGTAGCTGGCACATAGTAAGCAGTTCGTAACTATTAGTGATTATTGTCCTGTATTCCAGCAAGCTGTGTCTGTTTCTCCTCCATGTCCAAACCCAGTTTGACCATATAACCATAATGGGGAGCAGCTCACTGGAAGCTCTGAGTTCCTTCACTACTTTGCGTGGGCAAATGGCTCCTGGGTGCAAGGGACAAGGAAAACAAAGGCCACAGGAATCATCTCCCTGCTTCACAGGAGCCTACATTTGCTCAGTAAATGTTTCAGAGCAAGAAGTTTAAAACTCAAAGATGAATAACACAAGGTTTCCCCCACAAGCAGTACACAGCTTGTCATCTAGCAAATGTTTACTGAGCTCCTACTCTGTGTTAGGATCTATGCAAGGTTCTGACGATAGATCTCATGGAGGAAGGACAAGCGCCTGATTTCACGGTTATTACATTCTAGTGACAACAAGCACATAAGCGAAAACACAACATCAGCTGACAAAGAATACAAAGAAGAAAATTAACAGACTTGACTGGCAGAAAGCGATGGGACACGGAACATGGTATTTAGTCAAGGAGGGGCCCTCTGAGGAAGTAGCATCCCAGCTGGTGTCTGGATGGCAAGAAGCATCCAACCAGGAGACGCCTGGGTGGCTCAGTGGGTTAAGCCGCTGCCTTCGGCTCAGGTCATGATCTCGGGGTCCTGGGATCGAGTCCCGCATCGGGCTCTCTGCTCAGCAGGGAGCCTGCCTCCCTCTCTCTCTCTCTGCCTGCCTCTCCATCTACTTGTGATTTCTCTCTGTCAAATAAATAAATAAAATCTTTAAAAAAAAAAAAAAAGAAGAAGCATCCAACCAGATGAAGATCTGGAGGCACTAAATACATCTACAGCCAACAAGGACCTGTGATTCTTAGTGCACTCTTCTTCTTTGCATCATTTGGGTTCATTTTCTCACTGGACTTGCCCTCCCGTTGGCTGCCATGGCAACCTGGGCAGACCATTTTATTTTGCCCACCCAGTCACTCACCAGCCCACACTCACCTCATCCCCAACCCTAGCAACTAGTCATGGAAACATTATTGAGAAAACAATAGATTCCATACTCTTTACATCAGCTCCAAGGACTATTTGGCTGTAACTGAAAATAAATGAGGCACGCTTACCCCAGGAGAAAGCCCCAGTCATTGTCTCTCCTTCACAAATAATAAGCTCAGCCTTCTCAAACCAGATTCCACCTGGCTTTCAACAAAAGGCAAAAGGATGGCGTCAGCCAACCCGTGTGAGTCGTGATAGCCTTGCCTGATACTTACAATGTTCCTCTCTCCCTCGCCCTGTAGTCAAACTTCCTTATGTCCTTTCCTCTGGATGTACTTTCATTTGAGGCAAGTGTTTTAATTTCAGATACTTTGTAAAAACGTACTCCCAGCAGTTGTAGCCTATGTATGATTTGTTCCTACTCATCTCTGGTACATACTTTAAGTTCTCCCATGCAAGCAAATGGACAGGGCACTTCCATGTTTAATGGGCCATGTAGGACCAAAATAAGTTATCACCCTATTTACCTCCCAGGAAATGAGTTCAGGGGAGGCTAGCTTACTTTTGTTCCCCTCATGTTGGAATGTAGCTTGGCAAATGCAACCTTACTTCTTCACCGACCATTCAGAATCATCTCTCCTGCCACGGACATTTTTTTTCTGTGTGTCTTTGCTATTATTTCCCGAAGAAAGACCTTCAAATATTTGTCCTTAGTTTTTATTCTAAAAGGAAAGCTAAAGAATTAAACACAGGAGATCAAGTCTACACCATGAGGGAATCATTTTCTCAGTACTGAAGTATTGGATTAAGTTTACCATTAGTGGAGGAGGGGAGGTACAGGGGTGGGGGGAGGACCAGGGGGCGAGGGAGGGAAAGAGGGTTGGGGAGAGAGAGGCTAGCTGTAATACCTCAGCAGAAGCCAGGGATTATGTTCCAACTGGCCTGACTCTCCCTGGAGAGCTGTGCTCATTTCTGGGCTGGACAAAGCCCACCTTAAGAGGATTGCAGAAGACACTAGATAGGAGCACAGACAGAAGAAGACAGAAGCCTGAAAGAAGAGATTGGTGAGGATGAGCGGGTATTATGTGGCCCGCAGGGAGGGCTGCTGAGCCTCCATTTGCATACCAGCAGCACAGGAATTGCAAAGTGCCTTAAAATCAGACACCAGTGGTCCAGATACGTCCCAGTTTTTGTCTCAGGCGATGGCTTGCTACCGATGCTGCTACAGAAGGGTCCTCTGTCATGTGACACCCGGCCAGCTCCTCCCTGCTATGCCCTCTGCTAGGGGGAAATGCACGGCTGGCTGCAAATGACAGTGTAATTTTTTGCTCCCCATGGCACAGAGGTAGATAGTTAAAAAAAAAAAAAATTGAATAGTGGGGGAGGGGGATTTCAGTATGAAAATCTGACTATAAAAAGACATACATTCACAGATGAAGTTTCTAAAGCACTTAAAAAGCTATAGGCAAGGGGGCGCCTGGGTGGCTTGGTGGGTTAAAGCCTCTGCTTTCGGCTCAGGTCATGATCCCGGGGTCCTGGGATCGAGCCCCACATCAGGCTCTCTACTCAGCAGGGAGCCTGCTTCTCTCTCTCTCTCTCTCTCTGTCTGCCTCTCTGCTTACTTGCGATCTCTGTCAAGTAAAATAAAATAAAATCTTTTTAAAAAATAAATAAATAAATAAATAAAAAGCTATAGGCAATAAGGAACCAAGGTGGCCTATAAATGGTGCAGGGCAGAATACCATGCCTAATGAAGTAAAGCTGCATGGTAAGTGCCTTCCCTGCCAGCCCCACTTCTGCCAAATAATGTATTATGCAACGTCCTAGGCTTTTACCCTATCTCCAGTTGATCTCATAGCACAATATTGAAGAAGCTGGATAATGATGAATTTCAGGATATTTAGCACCTTTTAGATCCACAGATGAGCTTCTTTTTTCCCATCCTTTCTACCTAAGAAGCTGGCACCCACACAGCAATCCAGTACTCACTGACTAATAAACATTTTAGAGTGCACAACACACACTACCGTATTGGGAGAGATTCAAAGGCTAATCAGATGTGCTCTTTTAGGGAGACTGTGATCTGAAAAAGAATAAATATATAGATGAGTGACTACAATACAGGAGGAAAAAAGCATTCTGTTTGATTAAAGAGAGGAAATCAAAATATGATGAGTCTGAAAGAATTTCATGTCTCTGCAATTAAGGTATGCACATTTAAAAAGGAAAACTTCTCTGTTAGAATAGCTAATGCTGAGGTAACCTCCAAATCTCAGTGACTTAAAGCAGCATTTTATGATTATGTAAGATAGAAACCTTAGGGAAAACTGGGTGAAGGGTACAAGGGATACAAGGGACCTTTCTGTACTATTTTTGCAATTTCTTATAAATCTGTAATTACTGCAAGATGAAAAGTCCAAATAAACAGGCAAGTGAGGGAGCAAAGAGCAGCGTTTCAGGTCTCACTCCTGCAGCTTGTGCAGACAGGCTGGCTGGGCACGGTGCTTTGGGGTCCTCACACCCTGACCTGTGGAAGGGCACCCCCTAACACATACTAGGCACCCAGCAGGGCAAAGCCAGCATCTTGGAGCACACGTGGTTCTGGAAGCTTTCACCTTGAAGAGGCGCATGACATTGCCACTCACGTTCCAGGAGCCAAAGCCAATCACACAGCCATTCCTCACTTTCAGGGAATGGGGATGGGCCCAGAGGAGAACCAAAAACATCTGGCAAATAGCACTAAGGACTACGGTACACAAAGGACACAAACTGTATATAATTGGGCACTGGTTCTTTAAGAGTCTTCAATGAAAGACAGTAAGTGTTTTGGGCACATGTTTGCTCTTAAGGATGATTTTCTTGTGACAGTGGAGTAAACTCTGAAATGAGTTCCACGGGAACAGTCACACAGACAAGCCAACCCCAGAGGGAGCAGTGGGGAAGGCGTCTCTGCCGGCTCGACTCTCTTGGCCACCAACAGCACGCAGCTGTTACAGTGCTTTCCAGAAGGCATTGTAGAGAATCTGGATCGATGCAGGAGATGCCTGCCGGAAAGCAGCCCCGGCTCCGTCCGACAGGAGGCTGACTGTGATAGGAGCCAAACTTGTTCAGTGCCAGCATTAAAGATGCTCTATGCTGACTCTTCAAGTGCACGTTGTAAGGAAATGACCCAACAGCAAGCCACAAGAGAGATGTCTGGACACCCTCATCCACATACCTGCAGCACTGTTCCCGAAAGCCAGGCTGGAAGCTCAGGGAGCTCTCCAGCCCAGGCAGGGTGAAGGGGAAGTGCTCAATGTGGGGAAGGGGTCTGGGCAGGCATCTGAGGGTAGTAGGACAGCACTGTGGAAAAGCACCCTGGAGGGGGTGACAGGTACCCAAGGACAACTCGCAGCTCTGTCTCCTCGAGGTCAAGTGCCTCTCAGCAAATCAGTTACCCTCTTCCCATCCCCTCTTCCTTTAGAATCAGAGAATAGAGCCTGTTCCCAATTAAGAAACATAACGAGAGGAGAAGGAAGTTGGGGAAAATCAGAAGGGGAGACGAAGCTTGAGAGACTGTGGACTCTGAGAAACAAAGTGAGGGTTCTGGAGAGGAAGGGGGGTGGCGGGTTGGGTGAGCCTGGTGGTGGGTATTAAGGAAGGCAGGTAGTACATGGAGCACTGGGTGTGATGCATAAATAATGAATCTTGGAACCCTGAAAAAATAAAATAAAGTTGAAAAAAAAAAAAAAAGAAACCGATCACTCGTGTTTAAATAACAGCTCTGCCCCCTAACTAGCAGTATGACATCAGCAAGTGCTTAACCTCTCAAGTGCCTCAATTTTCTGTAAAATAAGGATAGAAATAGATGTCACCCACAGGGTGGTTATAATGAATAAATGAATTAACATATGTAACGGTGCCTGGTATGTAGTAAGAGCTAAATAAATTACTACCTACTATTATCACTGTTATTGCTATTAGTAATTTAAAGTCAGAGACACAGGAACAACACTTAGAACTCTCAGCTCTGTGTCCCAGACAAGTTCGCAAGAAGATACAAGTGTATTTTAGACCAGTTGCCCAGTGAGTATGGGTTTAAAGATAAAAGATAAAATTACAGGTTATAAATCAAAAGAAAAAAATGTTAAATTATTACTTTGCTAGCCTCTTGAGATTAGAAAAAAAAAAAAACCAATTGCCTTCCACTGTACTTGAAAGGAGGGCCACACTGCCAACACTCTGCCTGTTCCCCTCTCACCCTCTGGGGCACAGGAGATGGATGGCCCCTCTAGCCGAAGCCTTTGGAGGCAGCATTTCCCTAGCATCACACTGACAATCTCTCTGCACCCTGGCAAATCTGATTTAGACTCAAGACCTTGGGCTTCCGAGAGTCACAGTTCATACCAAGAACCTGATGAGCGGAGACAGGAAAAATTATAATCTGAAATTAGGGCTGTAAGGATCAGAAAAGGGTCAATATATTTACCTATGAATATAAGTAATGATATATATATGATATCATTATTGATCATATAGATATCATATCTATATGATTTCTGTATTTTTATAAAGATGAAAAAGTTAAAAAAAGATGAAAAGGTTGAATTTTTTATAAAGATAAAAATAATTATATTTGCTCTTCACTTCATAATTATTTATAATTATCCATAATAAGTTATAGAAAATATATGTATCTTTTCTCTTTTACCTAGGAAAAGTCATTGAATCCACTTTGTCACTTTCCCCCTCATTCTCCTTAGAGCACAGGTAGTCAAGGAAAAAAAAAAAAACTATGCAAAGAAAGTCAAGACTGCACTCTAAAAAGATTACCCATCAGGAAGCATCTTTATAAGTGAGGTACCCAGACCATGTCTGGAAGAAAATATGATAAAGGGCCTCAGGAGAAAAATAAATGACAAGACACATCTGGGTAACTGCCAAACTGAAGCTTGAACAAATATTTTCCAAGACCCAGAGCTTACAAACCTAAAGAAATGGCTCATAACGCAGAGATTTATCTGAAAATGAGACATTTATATCCACATGGGTTCCTATGGGTGATATAAATCTAAGGGGTACAGAAAGAATGAAAAAGAATAGAGTAAATATTGACTATCTCATGGTTGGCAAATATTCAAAGTAGTAATGCAGAGTTTTTAACTGTAGGAAAACATTAAACAATAGTTAAAATTTAATGACATAATTTATACATTAGCTTTAGAGACTATGCAGGCTCTAGTAAATAATATGGTAACTTCCATTTTTCTCAGAGCACAAACATTAAGAAAGGTCATAGAGATATATTTGCTCCCCAAAGCAAATGCAAGCCTAAAACATTCCAAAATTCTTCTAAATAGTATTTGAGAATTTTCCTTTCACTTAAAAATCATTTCTCTTAAAAATCATGAACACCAAGTTGTGCCCCTCACAACACATGTGCTCCTTAATCCCCACCATGTATTTCATCCATCCCCTGGGCCACTTCCCCTCTGGTCAGCATCAGTTGGTTCTCTATAGTTAAGAGTCTGTTTCTTGGTTTGTCTCTCTCTCTTTTTCCCTTTGCTTGTTTATTTTGTTTTGTAAATTCCACATATGAGTGGTATTTGTGTATTAACTTGTATATATTAACTATATATGGTATTTGTATATTAACTGTATATGTATATTTGTATATTAACTTTTTATTATTATTAAATACAATTATTAACTAATTTGCATATTAACTATATGGCATTTGTATATTAACTTGTATATATTAACTATATATAAACTTGTATATTAACTTTCTCTGACTGGCTTATTTCACTTAGCATTATACTCTCTAGCTCCATCCATGTCATTACAAATGGCAAGCTTTCATTCTTTTTTATGGTTAAATATTGTTCCAGTGTGTATATCTACCACATGTTCTTTATCCATTCATCAATGAATGGACACTTAGGCTATATCCATAATTCAGCTAATGTACATAATGCTGCTAAAACATTGGGATGCATGTAGCCTTTTGAATTAGTATATCTGTATTCTTTGGGTAAATACCCAGTGGTATGATTGCTGTATCACGGGATAGTCCTATTTTTAACTTTCTAAGGAACTTCTATACTCTTTCCCATAGTGGCTGCACCCGTTTGCATTCCCAGCAACAATGCAAGAGGGTTCATGGACAACTTATTTTCAACAAAGACAATTCGGAGAAAGAAGTGTCTTTGCACGAATAGTGACCCCCAAACCTGGATATCTACTGTCAGAAAGAAGGAAGGAAGGAAGGGAGAGAGGGACAGTGGGAGGAAGAGAGGAAGGAAGGAAGTAAACACTTCTATTCATATTTCCCCAAATTAACTCAAAATGGACCTTAAACCAAAATGCAAATATGAAATTATAAAAGTTCCAGAAAAAAAATAGAAAAAAACCTTTGCAACCTTGAGTTAGGCAAAGATTTCTTTACATACAAGATGAAAATCCATAAAAGACAGCCATCTGTAACAGAGTAAATCAATTAATTGGACTTATAACAAAGTAAGTCTTCTGCTCTTCAAAGAGACTGTTAAGAGAATGAAAAGACAAGTCACAGACTGAGAGAAACATTTGTAAATAATACCTGATAAAAGATTTGTGTGTGTGCAGAATATGTAAAGTACATTCAAAACTCAGTGAGATAAAAATCAAGTAATAATATGGGCAAAAGATTTAAACAGATATTCCATCAAAAAAGGTGTATGGATGGCAAATATGAAAAAAAGAGTTCCTCAACATCATGAGTCATTAGGGAAATTTAACTTAAAATTGCAATGAAATATTGCATCTATCAGAATGGCCAAAATTGAAAAGACTGAGAGTACCAAATGTCAGTGAGGATATGAAGGGACTGGAACTTTCATACAATGTGGTGGGAAGGGACACAGTCAAGTACTTTTTTTCTTTTTTTTTTAACCTTTAAAAAAAAAAGATTTATATATTTGAGAGAGAGAGGAAGAAAGAGCAGAAGCAGGGGTAGCAGCAGGCAGAATCAAGAGAAAAGCAGATTCCTTGCTGAGCAGGGAGCCCAATGCAGTTCTCAATCCAAGGACTCTGGGATCATGACCTTAGCCAAAGGCAGACGCTTAACTGACTGAGCCACCCAAGCCTCGTACAAGCACTTTCCAAAAAAGTTTGGCAGTTTCGGGGCACCTAGGTGGCTCAGTGGGTTAAAGCCTCTGCCTTCAATTCAGGTCATGATCCCAGGGTCCTGGGATTGAGCCCCGTGTTGGGCTCTCTGCTCAGCAGCAAGCCTGCTTCCCTTCCTCTCTCTCTCTCTGCCTGCCTCTCTACCTACCTGTAATCGCTGTATGTTAAATAAATTTTTAAAAAAGAAAAAAAGTTTGGCTGTTTCTTACAAACTTAAACCTATATCTTTCTTACAATCCAGCCATTCTACTCCCAGGTGTTTACCAATGAGAAATGAAAGTATATGTGCCCAGGAAGTTTTGTACATAACCTTCATAGTAGCTTTATTTGTAGCAGCCAAAAACCGGACACAATTCAAATAGTTCTCAATTGATAAAATGAAAAGACAAATTCTGGTGTATGAATTTGACCACAAATACTGGTGGTCCATGTAATAGACTCAGCAATAAAAAGGATGAAATATTGATTACAGATAATACAGATGAATTTTTTTTTAATCTTATTTATTTATTTGACACAGAGAGAGATCACAAGTAGGCAAAGAGGCAGGCAGAGAGAGAGAGCAGGAAGCAGGCTCCCACTGAACAGAGAGCCCGATGCAGGGCTCAATCCCAGGACCCTGAGATCATGACCTGAGCTAAAGGCAGAGGCTCAACCCACTGAGTCACCCAGGAGCCCCAATACAGAAGAATTTTTAATAATTATACTGAATAAAAGAAGCTAGATACATAAAGAGTACATATTGTGCTCTTGAATTTATATTAGGTCCTAGAAAAATGCAAACGTATATTAACAGAAAGTTGACTGGGGGTAGGAGTAGGAGGTTGGATACCAATGGGCACCAAAAACTTTTTGGGGCATGGGAATATTCATTATTTTGATTGGTGTGATGGTTATACAGAATTATATATATGTTATATTCAATATACCCTTTAAATATGTGTAGCATATTATATGCCAATTGTACCTCAATAAAACTATTTCTCTAAAAAAGAAAATAACAATTTCATAGCTTTAGTCACCAAAAATGTGTTGAGCACTCACTGTGTGCCAGGCACCACTGTAGACATAGGATGTAACAGTGAACAAAAGAGACCAAAATCCATTCTGTGTTCCTCTCTCAGCAAAGACATGATCTTCTTTTTTTTTTTTTAAAGATTTTATTTATTTATTTGACAGAGAGAGGTCACAAGTAGGCAGAGAGGCAGGCAGAGAGAGAGAGAGGAGGAAGCAGGCTCCCTGCTGAGCAGAGAGCCCGATGCGGGACTCAATCCCAGGACCCTGAGACCATGACCTGAGCCGAAGGCAGCGGCTTAACCCACTGAGCCACCCAGGCGCCCCTTCTTCTTTTTTTTTTTTTTTTTTCATTTTATTTATTTATTTTTTAATTACTTAAAGTCCAGGAAAAAAGTTAGAAACTGACAGAGTCAGGAAAAGGTCCTCCCCTAACATAACGCTGGGCCTGAGGCAAGAGTGCAAATAGAGGCTCAGAGAACAAATTTAATATATCAGAGCAATAAATCAAACCGTGCCTCTTCCCAGCCCACATTCTCTCCTGGGCCCCAAGAGCTAGAGGCTAAGGATCTGCTCCTAGTGAGCCAGCCCTGCTCCCTGCAAGCTGAATGAGGGCATGAACATGTTGGGGTGGGGTAGGAACTGGCCCTCCCTGAATCCTGAATCCAGAGAGGACTCCCAGAACCACGCTTCTCCTGCAAGCCTCAATTCCCAGACTCCGAGTGCCTCCCAAAAGGACACTGAATGAGCGGAGCAAACAGCAGGAGCGCAGGTACCTGGGGCACCCTCTGCTATCTAGGACAGAAGCTCTCATTTTCTCCTCCTTCCTTATGGACTTCCCACAATCTTCTGTAATCCCCCAAGGACTTCTGAGTCCTTGCCTGGGCAAAAGGCTCAAACACTCCCTTCATTTGCTCAGCTGGTTTCTGAACTTGGAAGAATGATAAATTTTACAAGATGGAAGAGAGGGTTTTTTTGTTTGTTTGTTTTTGTTTTTTAAAGTCTTAGTGCCTTGGTGTTCGTGATACACAGAGCCCTCTTAAGAGCAAGATTCAGGTCGGGGTTCCCACTGGTCTGGGTTTAAAGTTGGTATAGATCAGGAATAGAATTCAAGGTTCCAGGAGACCGCATGGATTTCAAAAATCCTATAGGCAAATCATATAAAAGACAAGGGCAAAGCATTCAATTACAGGAAGCCCCCAAACAATGCTAATTATCTTACAGTTTTGAAGACAGAGAAATAGGTATTCCTGTCAACGGGTATGACCCGTTGACATATCCTGGGTTTCGTAACTTCATTAAAACAAAAATTTGAATCAACCTTAAAATAATTGCAGAAATAGTCCCTAATTTCATGAACCAACTCAAAGGAAGATGAACGGAAGTTTGGATATTTTACACACTTGAACTGTGATGAAATCCATCTTTCCTTCAACATATTTTTGGTGAGTTCAAAGAAACCATGCCAAACCATGTGTAAATTACCAAGTTGTGCAAGATGCTGTCCAGGTCTTCGAGAGCCTTGAATCTAACTATTTAACATAAGGTCTTATGTGATAAATACCGTGGAAGCGACACATCCAAGAGTAATGGGAATAAAGCAGAGAGAGAGGATGTGCATAAGCATTTCCTTTTGCTGGCATGACAATGAAAACACACTAAAGGGAAAGGCATGCAAGCTAGGCTCAAAGACTGAAATTTTGTCTGACTCTACAGGGTGCACATACAGCTTATTCTGTAAGAGGTTATCCCCTGGTTGCCTCGACTAATAGAGCAGTAATTTACCTTTACTGTACTTTCAGGAGTCATTTTTTTAATAACCTCAATATGTCTTTCCTTATAATCTCCAACCATTGACCTTGGTTCTGCCCCCTGGACCACGCAGAATCACTCTTCCATATGAAAATCTGTTAACTGTATTAAAACTATGATCATATCCTAAGGCTTCTTTTTTCCAGGTTTAATAATTATGACGAGGACGATGATGAAATTAATTATAGCATTGTGTTCATTTCCTACTAATGCAATAACAAATTACCACAAGCTTAAGGGGCTTAAAACAACACATGTGTTTTAGCCTATATTTATGCCGATCCAAAGTCTGGGCTGAAATCAAGTTGTCATCAGAGTTGCATTCTTTCTGGAGGTTCTGGCGGAGAATCGTTCCCCTGCCTTGATCCCTTCCTGCCATCACTCTGCCCTCTGCTGCTGTGATCACATCTCCTTCTCTGACTCTGACCCTCATGTCCCTCTCTTATAAGGCCCCTTGTGATTACACCGGGCCCACCTGGATAATCCAGGATAATCTCCCCCACCTTAAGGTCTTTATTAATCCTAAGAGGTGGGTCTTATTCTTGTCCCCATTCTACAGAATGATGACTTAAGGCTCAGGGACAGTAAGGGCCTTCCCAGGTCATATACCTAATTCTGTCCGTTCTCACAACTCTTCTTCATAACTCATGATGTCCAGAGGTCGTAGTCTCTTCTTTTTTTTTTTTTTTTAAAGATTTTATTTATTTATTTGACAGAGATCACAAGTAAGCAGATGGGTGCCTGGGATCATGACCTGAGCCAAAGGCAGAGGCTTTATTTAACCCACTGAGCCACCCAGGCGCCCCCGTAGTCTCTTCTTCTCATCTGTGGACCTGTTACAACTTGCAACTGTAGGAAAAAAACAGGAGGGATGATAACCCCGACAGAGAGAAGTATGTGAACCAAGGGGTAGAGGCAGGAAGGCTGAAAAGCTTCACTGAGGGAAGGCAAGAAGGCCAGATTGTCCAGGGCAGAAGGCCTGTATTGGGGAGGAAGAGGAGATAAAAGTGGAAGCTGGAGTGTAAAGGGAAAAGGATCTGGACGTAGTAGGTAAAGGGGAATCCAAATGTTTATTACTAAAGCTTTGATAAAGAGACAGCATCAGACAAAAATAGAGAAGCATTCTCCAGACTATTTTACTAGCAAAATCTCCCAGATTTCTCATTGAGATTCCTCATTATGAATCAAAGAGAAAGACTGAAAATGATCAATAAAATTGGATTATCAAGTGAATTCATTTGAATGGATAATATTCAGATTTTTTTTTTTTTGCTTTCTATTTTTTTTCATGTTCCTAACAAATCTATGCAGATGTAACTCAGTTTATACTAGAAATCAAAGTTCAATATATCCACTATTACAAAAATATTTTCTGGGGTACCTGGGTGGCTTAGTCAGTTAAGCCTTTGTCTTCGGCTCAGGTCATGATCTCAGTGTCCTAGACTCGAGCCCCTCCTAGTGCTCTCTGCTCGGCAGGGAGTCTGCTTCTCCTTCTCCCTGTGCCCCTCCCTCTGCTTGTGCTCTCTTTCTCTCTCTCAAAAAATAAATAAAATCTTTAAAAAAATACTTTCTGAAAAAAAACCATTTTTCCTCTCAGACGTTCAAAATGCACATGAGCTTGTCTTTAGCTTTAGCTCATAAAATACATTATGATTCCCTTCTATTATTATAATTATTGCCATTTCAAAGTAATGCCTGTTTATTGTAACCTGTCAAACAGCTTGGAAAAATAGAAAGAGTTGGTAATCTTCCTCCCTTTATTAAATCCATTCTCCTGAGGAACCAAGGTTAACTGTTGGGCTGTTGTCCTTTGGCACTCTCTAAAACACTTATTTTACTTTGATTTTATAGGTTTAAAAAGAAAAAGTTTGAGCCATTAGCAAAATATGTTGTGGTTTTGCAAAGTATGAATCTATGTACTTATAAGAAAATCAATAGAAATATATCAAAAGTGATTCAGAACCCTTACTAACTTCAGTTGTGAAGCAGGAAACTTTTTCTGTAAATTAAAACCAAAAATTCAATAAATTCAGCCTCACCTACAGGGAAAACTCAGCTTTTTCTCTAATACATATAATTAATTTTAGACAGTGAATTTCCTTTTCAGAATTCCCATTCATATAGAGAATAATTGAAAATCTCTTTTTTTAGTGTTAAACATGCAGGAAAAAAATTTTAATTAGATCTCTTCTGCATTGTAAACACAGCCTTGCCTAGGTTCTAAGATTACCTGATTTCTTTGTGCTCTATAATTAAACTTTCTTTCCACCTTTTGCCCTTTTTGTTGCTGTTGTTCTCCCAAACTTTTCAAAATAGGTATCCAGAATCATTGTCAACCACTTCCATTTTTAACCTTTGGAACCCACTGCATTCTCTGCTCTTCATTTGACATGGTCCTGCCTCTTCTGCTTCTATTCCACCCCAGTACAGACCCATCCTGATGACCGAGAGGAGTTCTGGACTCAGGGAAGGCAATACTGGATGTTGCTGAGCTCACCTAACCACGGTCTCCATCTTCCCATCATTAAAATAACTGCATTTATCGGTTTCCGAAAGTTGTTGTAAGGCCTCTGTGAAATAGAGTTCAGAAGAGCTGTAGACTGAAAACCACCCTCTGTTCTCTACCTTCAATTTACATAGTGGTTAAGAACACAGATTTTTCAAGTTGACCTGACTAGTTCTCTCTTTTTCCAGGTGTGTGATCTTGGACACATCATATCCTTTCTGTGCCTTAATTTCCTCATCTTCAAACTAGAGATAAAAACATGCCCATCACGTATAGTTGTTAATATCTGGACCCAGCAGTCCCACTTCCAGGTATATATCCAAAGAAAATATATCATAGACATATCTGCACTTCCAGGTTCAGCATTACTCACAGAAGTATTAATAATTACAGCATTATTCACAGAAGCCAAGATGTGTAAATGAGCTTTGCTTGTCAATAGATAAATGAATACATATATGTATAATAGAATATATAACAGAATATACATAGATAATGAAATATTACTTGGCCTTCAAAAAGGAAGAAAATCCCGCCATTCATGACAACATGATTGAACCTGGAGGACATTATGTTAAGCCAGATATAGAAAGATAAGTACTTTATGATCTCACTCCTACATGAAAACTAAAAATTTTGAACTCACAGAAGCAAAGAGTAGAAGCGTAATTACCAGAGGTTAGGCGGTGGAGGAAATAGGAAGACCTTGGTCAACATACATAAAGAAATAAAGAGAAAAAAATGTGATGATCTCTGAAAAGCACTACATGGTATATGATCACTTTATATCACTTCAGTCTTTCATTCTCATAAAATATCCAAATCAAATATTCTTCCAACTCCAAACTTCAAAATATTCACTGTTTTCCCTCTGTTATTTCCCTTCCATGGACTGGCTTTCTTGGAGTAACATATCAATAATATTTCCATGTGATTAAAGAAATCTTTCAAAGAGAAAGCATCCAGTCTTATAGCCTCGAGATGTCCCTTTCTCTCATGAGCAGCATTTGATGACCAATCAAGCAGAACTTTCACTAAGTCCTTAGCACAAATATTTGTTGGATGCTATTCATAAAGGTAAAGAGCAGAAGCAATGACTACATAGAGAGAACTCCTAAACTAAATATCATCAGGACCATTTAAGCACCTCACATTCTTTAGATGCTGTCTTTCTTCCACCTCTTCCCATATTTCAACAACCTACATACCCTCTTTGGACATGATTCCTCATCTGTCTAGAAAGTCTGGATAATAATACATACTTCATAGACCAGATGTGAAGATTAAGTGGTTAAAAATGCTAATTTCCATTCTAAGTAGAATTTGTTAAGGATATTAGCTGTATAGCAACCATTAAAAATAATAGCTAAAAAAGACAATCGAAGAAATAAAATTGATAATAATAATTTTTTTAAGATTGTATTTATTTGACAAAGAGAGAGAGAGCACAAGCAGGGGGAGTAGCAGAGGCAGAGGGAAAAGAAAGCAGACTTCCCACTAAGCAGGAAGCCCAGGGCAGAGCCCCATCCCAAGACCTTGAGATCATGACCTGAGCTGAAGGCAACACTTACCCAACTGAGCCACCAGGCACCCTGGTGGTAATAAATTTTTGATCAACTGAAAAGAAGAAAGAAACAAAGTAACAGGAACAAAAACCAGATGAACAATAAAACAATAAAAATGTAGACGTAAACCCAGTCATATCACTAAATATCATGATCAATAAATTACATAAATGGAAGCATCTAAACATTCCATCTATTAAAAATTGTTAGTAATAGCATTGTATGGGAAGAGATGGTAGCGGTACTTGCAGTAAGCACAGCATAACATAGAAACTGGTCAATTCACTATGTTGTAGATGAAACCAAGGTAACATTGTATGTTAACTATATTTCAATTAAAATTTTAATTAATTTAAAAATAAAAATAAAATTGAAGGGGAAAAAGTAGGGATTTTTAGACTGAATAAAACAGCAAAACTCAAAAGTATGCTCTATAAGAGACATGCTTTAGAAAGATTTAGATAGACAAAGTTAAGGAGTAGACAAAGACATACATGCAGACAATAAACATGAGAAAGCAAGATGAGGTACACTTTAAGGAGTTTTAGCATAACTTTATAATTATTTGAAGGACAATTATCAGAAACACATAACATTCATAAACATGTATCCAACTAATAACAGAGCTTCAATTATATGAAGCAAAGACTGAAAAAACTAAAGGGATAAATAGAAAAATCAATTATTATTGGAAACTTAAAACTCCCTCTTTCATAAGTGGTTAAAATAAGACAAAAAACGATAAGGCATAGAACAAACAACCTTCCTGAGCTAGAGTTGTGCAAAAAAAATTTAAGCACTTAACAAGTGTTTTGAATAACTTTTTTTTTCAAGTTTTCCAAAGATGATATATAACTAACACCATTCCAGAGCCATATAACAGATACATTAAGATTGTGACTTCTGGGGGTGCCTGGATGGTTCAGTGGGTTAAAGCCTTTGCCTTCGGCTCAGGTCATGATCCCAGAGTCCTGGGATCCAGACCCTGCATCAGGCTCTCTGCTCAACAGGGAGTCTGCTTCCCTTCCTCTCTCTCTGCCTGCCTTTGCCTACTTGTGATCACTGTCAAATAAAATAAATAAAATCTTTAAAGAAAAAAAGATTATGACTTATGCAGTTGATACAGAAGATATGAAAAACATTATTTATTAACCTGACCTAATTGGCAATTACAGACAGAACATTTATACCTAAAAATGGATTGGTGTGTTACTTACACAGTTTTATACGTTTTTGGAAACTCATCAACCTATTTGCTTAACATGGGTGCATTTTATTATAGGTAAATTACATCTTGATACACTTCAGTGGGGAAAAAAAACACAAGGAGATTCCATGACCCATCCACCGGGATGTCTGAAATAAAGGAGTCTGACAATAACAAGTAATGAGGAGGATGTGGAAAACTTCACTTTTATATATTGTCGACAGGAGTAAAAAGATACCGCTACTTTGAAAAACTGTTCAGGTGTTCCTAGTGAAACTAAAAAAGGCCTACCCTATGTCTTTTCATTATACTTCTAGCCACAAAATTAAGAGAAATATTTCTACAGGTCCACAAAATAATATGTTCAAGAATGGGCATAGCAGCTTTATTTGTGATAGCCAAAAAATAAGGCAGAATCCAAATGTTCATCAACAAGTAAACAGATAAACAAATTGTGGTATATTCATATTATAGAATATCTCACAACAATACAAAAAATAACAAACTCTCAATATACATAACAACATTGAATCTCAAAAACATCTTGTTAGGGAAAAAAAAAAAAAAGCCAAACACATGAAAAGATGCTCCACATCACTCATCATCAGGGAAATGCAAATCAAAACTGCAACAAGATGTCTATCCCCTCACCCCTGACAGAATGGTTAAAATAAAAAGCACCAAAAGACAAGTGCTGGCCAGGATCGGGGAGAAAAAGTAATCCTCCTGTATTGTTGGTGGGAATGCCAACCAGAGCAGCCACTGTGGAAAACAATATGAAGGTTCTTCAGAAAGTTATAAAATAGAGCTACCTTGTGATCCAGCAATTGCACTACTGGGGATTTACCCCCAAAATGCAAAAACACTAATTCAAAGGGATATGTGTACCCTTATGTTTATAGCAAGATAATAGCCAAGATACAGAAGCAGCCCAAGCGTCCATCGATTAATGAATGGATAAAGAAGCTGTGGTACACATGTACACACACACACTGGAATATTATTCAGCCATAAAAACAAATGAAATCCTGCCATTTGCAACAACATGGGTGGAGCTAGAGAGTATAATGCTAAGCAAAATAAGTCAGAAACAGACAAATACCATATGATCTCACTCCTGTATGGAATGTAAGAAACACAACAAATGAGCAAAGGAAAAATTTAAAAGAGAGAGAGAGAAAGAAAGAAACAGACAAACCAAGAAACTGGACTCTTAACTATAGAGAACAAACTGACGGTTACTAGAGGCCAGGGGGCGGGTGGCATGGGTGAAACAGGATTAAGGAACGCACTGGCGATGAGCACAGTCTGATGTATGGAACTGTTGAATCACTCTGTTTTACACCCGAAAGTCACATAACACTATGTTAACTGGAATTAAAGAAAAGAAGGGGGAAAAGCTAAATACAAAAGTTTCCCCTTTGTGTATGTTCAAAGACAGATAGAACTATCATGTGGTGATAGAAGCCAGAATAATGGCTGCCTCTGGGAATGGAGAATTGGCTGGAAGAAGTGGTATGAATGAGCCTTCCTAGATCATGGAAATGTTCTTTCTTGATCTGGGTGATAGTTACATGATTCTGCAGCCCCTACCAGAACAAATGAGATTTGCTTACTTTTCTATAAGTAAAGTACACCTCTGTATTTTTAAAAGATTAAACGATATCATTAAGTTAAATCATGAAATCAGCCTGATGATGTTTAACAGATTTTACCTATTAATGTTATTCTAACTTAAATATCTGCTACTAACATCTGCTTAGCAAGTGTAACTGTACACGCTTGGAAAGATAAGCTAAAACAAATTGAACAAGGAAGGCACCTGTGATTTAAGAAAGGAATTTGTGCATGCAATTTCACAAAAGTGAGACTGGAAAAAATGCAAAATTGTAGAGCGCATGCCCTATAAATTGTTAGATAAACTTCATAAAATGTTCATAAATTACTTAGCCACTGGAGTTTTACAAAGTCTTCTATGTAGAAAGCAACAATTAGAGTGTAGTGCTTTTTTACAAACATTTTCGTGGCACTAGAAAAAAAAGAGATTTATTTTAAGAAAATAAATGGGTTAAGATTTAGGTCAAAATCCCACAATGATTTGTGTTTGTCCTTAATTTGCTCCATGAAAAAAGCTGCTTTGAGAATCTCAGCATCCTCTTGGGATGCTCTTACTCCCAGCCCCTCCGCAGGAATACAGGCTGGTTTAGCAATGGAGGACTGAGTCCGGTCTGGGCAAAAGAACAAGGAAAGCTTGTGGGTGTTCTCACGGGCACAAGCACGCGCGCGGGTCTTCTAACACAACTTCAGGATGGAAGGGGGATAAAAAAGAGTTTGTGAGAGTAACCCTGTTACTTGCATTAGAAGAAAAAGAAAAGTTCGTGATCATTATGTTTAAAAAAAAAAAAAAACAAAAAACGTGTTTTAAGATGGAAAAATACAAAAGTAAAGTAGGCAAGGTACAATGAAGAAGTATGCGATGCCTTCTCAATAGGGAAGAATTAAATGGAGTGCCTGGAAATTTTAGGGCTTAGACTTAGACTTCAGGGAACATAAAGTTTTCAAACAAGAAAAATGAACCAGGGATTCACAAGTGAGTTGCTCTCACGGGGTTTCTGACTCCGCAGTTGCTGATAGAATCCTTCTTTGCCTCACCACGTCGATCAGCAAATATTTTGAATAAGTGACGGTCAAAACCTCTATCCTTGGAGAAAGAACAACACTGTTTCAGTCTGTGAATGTGGAAGGATAGGGTAGGATGGGGGAAAACTCCACAGTTTTCACCTAGAGCAATCCATTTCTTCCACGATGCCCTGGGGGAGAGGGAGGAGGGCTCCAGCTAATCAAAGGGAGGAAAATCCCTACCTGGGGCCACAGCCTACCTCAAGGCAAGATTCTGTTGTGATACAGAGGAATCTGGGCAATCCCCCTAGTATGTGATGCTTTGATTCACAATCTTTTTGAATAGTGTACAGTGTATTCAGGGGTGTGAGTTGACCCATTAAGGCCTTCTTAATTTTCATGCTTCATATTTTCATTATTAAAACTGTAGAAGTGCATCAGGCCCAGAGTAGAACCCCATAAACTTTACTAACCATGACCATAGTTCACAATTCCAGTTCTAGCTAATTTCAAATACACAGCAGCAATGTCTTAAAATATTCTATAACCATGGTTCAGTCGTGCTCCCTGGTCAGCTCAGACTGACAACACAAGGCACTGGGAGTAACAGCTCAACTGAGAAATAATAGTATTTAACATTGATGAAACACTTATGGTAAGCCAGCCTCTGTTCCAAATGCTTTTGTAGAGAATAGCAAATTGAAGCCTCGAGCACACTCTAAGGAAGGTTCTACTGATTTACAGATGAAGAAACTAGGACTCTCGAAGTTCAATCAACTTGCCCAACATTGCACAATTAGGAAATGACAGCCCATGATTTGAACCAAAAGCAAAGCAACTCCAGATCCTATGCCCTCAGGAGACTGCTGGTTAGCTCCTGATCTGAACTGGGCAGCATCTGAAGGGCCTGTCCAAGGAAGCATCACCAAGGTGTGACTTTTCTACCCAGCCCACCACACTGTGCTGCTTTAAGACCTTTTAAAAGTTATTCCGACAATGAGTCAGTTACATGGGAGCCAACACAGAGAACCAGCCAGAGGTTAGAGGAAAACTCTATTATTTTCTCTTGCTAAAAAAGTAGTGAACCCTCCTAGTGTACTAGGAGGATTTACAGACAGAGAATAGAATGATGGTTGCCAGGGACTGGGGGTGGAGAGAATGGCGGGCCATTGTTTCATGGATTGAGTGAGTTCTCCAGATGGATGGCAGTGATAGTTGTGCAATAATGTGAGAATGTACTTCATATCAGTAAACTGTACATTTAAAAATAGTTAAGATGATAATTACATTATGTGCATTTTACCACAGTTTAAAACAATATTTAAAAAGATAATCATGGGGAAAACTTAAATAAGTAATGAATCCTCCTGTTGCTTTAACAAATTAACAAATTGGGGCGGGGGTTGCTTAGGTGGCTCAGTCAGCTAAGCGTCTGCCTTCATCTCAAGTCATGATCCCAGGGTCCTGGGATGGAGTTTGCATCTGGCTCCCTGCTCCTCTCATCCTGCTCATGCTCTCTCTCTCTCTCTCTCTCTCTCCCTCTCTCTCTCTCTCTCTCTCCCTCTCTCTCTCTCTCTCTCAAATACATAACTAAAATCCTTAAAAAATATTAATAAATTACCAAATGGGTTAATATATAATCAAATATCTTTCTGATACATCTTCCTAGAATTTGTCAAGCTTTATTTGTTCTCTAAGACTTAACAATTTCAGTTAATATTTATGGATGCTAAAATAATGATATTATAAGGACGTAGTTGTACAATCAACCTGTATTCTGTCAGGACTGGTTACTATACTCCATATCATAAATGGCTACTAAAGTAAGACCTATAACCAAAGTAAAATCTAATCATCTTATACATGAAGTTGACATTATAGATTCTCTGCATCAATTAAAAATTAAAAAGGTTTATTGTTTGCATTTTTTTGTTATGGTATTTATAAAAGCACTGGCTTTGTGATTCCTAATGGTTTCTCTACATCTGTATAATCAATACTGTGGATGACCATTACCTTAAAGATAAGTTCAGTGAAATGTGATTTTAATATTAATATATTACATTTGCAATGGAGTGCTATTATCTCTGAAAGTGTTTTACATTGATTCTTTCTGTATCCGCATTTCACTTAACAGTATCACTGTGTACCCATGTGTTCAAGTCAGGAACAGAACTAATTTTTAAGACTTTCTTATCTCCCAGTTCTATCCACTGTACTTCCTAAAAATCTCTCCATCCCAAGCCCTCTTGCTATTCACTACCACAGTTCTGGTCTTACCACGTCTCATGGGACTGCCATGGAAGTCCCCTAACTTACCTCCCACCACCTGCCGTGCCCCCCACTCCCATCCTCCATATTTGCCAGAGTGCTTACTTAACGCCAAATGAGGGAGTTCCTATCTCGATGAGAAAACCTCAAATGATTCTCCATTATCAACAGAAAATAAAACCTAAAGTTCTTAGTGTAGGATCCAACAGCTCCAAGTGTTTCACTGCCCCAGTCCCTCTCCACCCTTCCCTCATCTTCCTGCTTTCCCAGGAGAGTCTCCGCACACACAGAACCACTTGGAACCACTTGTCTGTATCCCCTCACGCCAACTTTGCAAGTTGATTCATTTGTACTCCCTGAACCCTCTCCCTAAAAAGTCCTCCCCCACCATTTTCCAGCACGGGACATTCTTCTAGACCCAGAGAAAGAAGCTAGTTCAGGCATGACTATTCTGGACAATTCTGTAGAGCACATGCCAGAGGAGAAAAAAGCCCCTTGAACTCCAGTGTCATACATGCGGGCTTTATTATAGATTAGGAACAGCGGTCATTGGAATGATAAACATAGAGTTGATGAAGGCTCTTTATATAAAAATAAACTTGGAACAACAGCAAAAACTTGAAAACTCTCTATAACAGCAACCTTGCCACCCATAAGCCATCAGTTGGGGGTGGACCATTAAGGGCCAAGAACCAGCTTAGGATATAAGAGCTGATCAGTGACATGGGAGCACAAGGAATGGATCCTGGAAGAAAGAATCAGGACCAGAACGATGACATCTTTCCTACCCCTTCCTGGCTACAGGGTCACTGATGCTTTTGAGGAAGGAGAAATAAAGTGACCCAAGGGATAAATTCGGGCCCAGCTTTGTTTCTCTCCCTTCTCACTTTCACACGTGGCAGACATCACTCATCAAGGCCAGCATTCTTTTTTACGGCATTCTCCTCTCAGCACCCAGACCTACGAGCTGGTACATACACATGTCCACACACACACACACACCCATCTGCCACCTTGTTCTTGAGGTTCTCAGTCCTCACCCCAGAGCGCCTACACAGACACCTTTCTGCCTCACCTTGGTGTTCCTCAAATATTTCCAACAAAGTAAGCATCACAGAAAAAAGAAGAGGAAGTATGTATCCTAAGGGCTCCTGAACGAAACCTAAATGCATGATGAAGTTTAAAGTCTCACATTTGTCAATTGCCTGTGAATTTCCTCCTTAATACATCCATTTATTTTATAATAAAAACCAATATTTTAAAAGGCTTACTACTGGAGAAAACTGACTTTGTTTAGTCAGCCTCTGAGTGCCCCTGCTCCTTAGCCGGGTGTGTGCACACCTGTTTGTGACATCAAGTCTGTCCAGTTCTGTAAACTATACACTCTTTCATGGAAGCAGCTACTTCAAGGCAGCTGATTTTGCTTGTGAACCAGGAGTAATTCGGAGGCTTAAAGACAAATGGACAAAAAGAGCTCTGTACCCCCTCGTCACTATTCTAGAACATAGAGTCTGAGAGACTCTTAAAAAAAAGGATTCCTTCCTGAAAAAGCAAGAAAGGAGAAATATGGTTCTAAGCAGGGCTGTTCTTTCTGAATGGTCTTCCCCATGCCTTGCTAAAAGTCAGTTTCAGAAGCAGTGGCAGTAAAAACTTTTTCCAACCTTCCCTTCTGTTAAGATGCTTGAGAAGACATTACGTAGATACTTCTATCATATTCCTTCACAATAAAATATAATTGTTGCCTTACTTATCTCCTTCATTAGACTAACAGTTTCTTGAGAAAATAGTTTTAAAAATTTCTTAAATTTTTAAAAAGAGCACTTAGCATAATACCTGACATATAAGTGTATAATAATGAATATTTAGTGCCCGTCTTTCATCATTGCCCCTCATGAGCACTACTTTATAAAATATTTTTGTCTGCCAACAGCATTTTAGAGAACATAATGATTAATCAACGTTTCCTCTTTACTAATCAAAGTCACTTAATCTAACCATGCCATAAAACTAACAAGTAGAACATGTTTTTCAGTATTAAAATGACCTGTTCGTTTTAATGACTTGTGCTTTGGCTTACTTATACGGGCTCCTGCAAGTTTTAGCTCAAGATATAATGCCCCGATATTAAAAATATATGTGGCAATTTAAAGTCATTCACATGGGCATACAAAAATCCCAGTTTTTATGGTAAAATTATGGACTCCTGAGACAAAAGGAATATAAAGAAAATTGGAAGTAATCTAGTTCAACTTCCCACTCGAAAATAAGCCTCCTCTTAAACATCCCTGAGAAGAGATCATGCGGTCTCTCCTCAAACCTTCCACATGAAGAATGTCCTACTTCCTGCTCTGTTTGCTTCTGAACAGGTCTAACTGAACCCACAGACGGTTCCTGCCACATGAAGAGACAGCAGCATACACAGGCAGGGCCGAGGAGAGATGGAGGAAGCTGGCACGGACTGGCCAACCTGGTGGGCAGGAAGTGGGCCCAGGACCCGAAGTCATTCTCAAATCCCACATGAGGACCTGTAGCCAGGCCATCTTCGCCAGGCTACCTGAAATAATTTTTCCACCAGGCTCAAGCCTCTTTTCAAGGCCCATTTCTGTGGCGCCTCTTTCATCCCAAGTAAATGCCCAGATTTCAAAGGGCGAGAATTGAATGGAAAAGAATGTGATGTCTTGCTGCCTATCAACTAATGAGAGATTAATTCACCACTGCTATTCCTAATGGTCTGCACCCCAATGCCACATCCCCTGTTTGAAGGCTGAGCTGCCAGGTGAGGCCTCAGGTGCTAAGGAGAGGCTGTTAATGACAATTGTGTCAAACTAATCTCGGTGCAAACTACTGCATTTTATTATGTGAATTCCCAGGATAATTGAACACCTTATCAAGGGCATCCACTCAATTAATTTAAAAAAATGTTAACAGAATTCATTTATCATCATTTTTAATCATAACTGCCAAGGACTCTTTTTTTTTTTTTTTTAAAGCTAGAACCCGACAGTTTTTAAAGAAATTCAAAGTGGTAGGACATATGACAATTTTTTTGCCATTTATTCTTATAAATCATATAAACAGGAATAATAGTTTACATTGTAATTGTGGTCACATGAGTTATACATAAAAGATCCAATCTCTTACTTCTAAACTCAAATTGTCATCGATTCTGTGACTGCTGAAAGCTTATGAAAATGTGCTCTGGCCCCAGTATGATATTGAGATCTTTTTATGTAAGCAAGAAATGAAATAAATCATCAAATGATGAAATTTTGACACTGCTGTGTTTGATCCTTTGCTAGGGATTATAGATTATTGGAGACGACACCTGCCTCGGGGGGCTTCCATCTAGACGAGGAGAAAAAACATTCCTGTACTCAATGTTCACTCAATGTGAACAAGTACACATACATAAATGATCACTGATGAAAGGATGGGGAGGGCCCCAGATCCTTAGCTGGCTATTTCAGCAGCCCCCCCCCCAAAGAGAATGGGGTTTAAATAAACATTCCTGAAAATGCCTATGTATCACCAGCTAGGACTCAAAACCCAACATCCGTCCGCTCTCCTAAACACTCTAGTGCGATCTGAATGGAAGACTCCTGTTCTATGTCTAATTTCTGAAACAGATAAAGGGACTTACAAAAATTAGTGGTCTGGGCACCTGGGTAGCTCAGTGGGTTAAGCCTCTGCCTTCAGCTCAGGTCATGATCTCAGGTTCCTGGGATCGAGTCCAGCATCGGGCTCTCTGCTCAGCAGGGAGCCTGCTTCCCTCTCTCTCTGTTTGCCTCTCTGCCTACTTGTGATCTCTCTCTCTGTCAAATAAATAAATAAAATGTTTAAAAAAAAAATTAGTGGTCACTGCTGCTCAGTTTAAACCAAATGACAGTGTAGTTTTCTGCTACCTCTTCAATAGGCCACTGATACTAAAGCTAAGAAGGTACATTAAATGTGTATCACGTGCAGCCTGCGTTGCCCTATGTGCTAAATAAATTTTAATTCTTCACTTTGTTCTGTTTCCTCTCTTTCCCTTAACTACCCCCACTTCTCAGTCAAGGTATAGAGTACATTTTTATACATGAGCATGGTAAAGGAAAACCAGTTAATTCTCTGATATTGTTATCCAAAACCACAGCATTTGTGAACCTCAGGGCTGGTTGTGCAGAGAAAAGTTTACAAATAATCCCTAGTTTCTGAGGGAAAACTCTGAGCTCATTTTTTCTCCATTTAGATAAAGCTAATGTACATCCTTTGGAAGTTCCCCAGATGGAAGAAGAAACATTTCAGCCCCCAGGCCCGATTCAGCCCACTACCTGGTTTCATTCAGCCTGCGGGTCAGAAATCTCTAGGCAGCCCTACACAGAACACCTCAAGTGTCTACCCCTGAGCCCCAGGGGCCTGCTGAAGTCACTCTATTTAGAAAAAGTCTCTAAAAAATTAAAAAGATGCAAATTAGAATTTCAGAGCAAAGTAAGAACAAGAACTTCAATTCTAGAATTTAGAAAACTCTCTTTTGGGGCACCTGGGTGGCTCAGTGGGTTAAGCCGCTGCCTTCGGCTCAGGTCATGATCTCAGGGTCCTGAGATCAAGCCCCACATCAGGCTCTCTGCTGGGCGGGAAGCCTGCCTCCCCCTCTCTCTCTGCCTACTCGTGATTTCTGTCTGTCAAATAAATAAATAAAATCTTTAAAAAAAAAAAAAAAAAGGGGTGCCTGGGTGGCTCAGTGGGTTAAAGCCTCTGCCTTTGGCCCAGGTCATGATCCCAGGATCCTGGGATCGAGCCCCGCATCGGGCTCTCTGCTCAGCAGGGAGCCTGCTTCCTCCTCTCTCTGCCTGCCTCTCTGCCTACTTGTGATCTCTGTCTGTCAAATAAATAAATAAAATCTAAAAAAAAAAAAAAAAAAAAAAAAGGAAAACTCTCTTTTCCTCTTTTTTTCCCCCCAACAAATCCGCATATCTATTTCCCCACCTTCCCTCCCTCCCCTCATTAGTCTATTCAGGGTCAAGCTTTCTTCCTCCATCACCATCCCCCTCCTTCTTCCCATCACCTCAGCCAGAGATGAGGCTTTCCTCTTTCTCAGAGTTGATATTTGTAAAATGAGAATCACTAGATAAACGACATCAGCACTGCATCCATTCTAAAGCACTTAAGGACAGTTAGTGATTATTATGCAAATGAAGTAAATTAATAGGGAATTAAAACAACAATAAGAATGGCAAACACTTACAAGGTCCTAAGTGTCAAGCATTACAAATATTTCATTGACCTTTCAAATCACTATACAAGGTTGGCTCTAGGGAAGTGTGCGAAGAGGAGATGATAAGTTTTTTCTCTTGCAAACATTGTTTTCATATATTCTCTAAAGATTTATTATTTGAGAGAGAGAGAAATCATGCCTTCACATACATGCAGGGTAGGGGAGGCGCACAGGGAGAGGGAGAGAGAGAATCCCAAGCAGATTCCCTGCTGAGCACCGAGCCCAGCTTGATCCCAGGACCCTGAGATCACGACCTGAGCCTAAAATCAAGAGTCGGATGCTTAAGTGACTGAGCCACCCAGATGCCCCTGTTTCTATAATTTTAAAACAAGGCTGTGGAATTAAATATTTCCGTATGACTAAGAAAATCAACTGAATTAAGTTCCATTAAACTCATACACAATCTTCTGCTGATTGCTTTTTTCCCCTGCAAGACAGGGCCCTTCAAAAAAGAAAAGAAGTTCTAGGCTCTTGTTTTCAACCTATGTGCCAATTTTCCCTTTTATGGACTGAAAATTATACTTCACAAGACTCATTATATAATGGAGCACTTCAATATCAAATCAATACCCAAAAGACATTTTCACACAAACAATCACAGGGGAAACCCAATCATTATTTGTTAAGTGATACAGTTAGAGGTTGACCTTGAGTCCCCTATCTGGCAGATCTTTTTGATTAACAAATTGGTGGAGATTTCATTTAGGAACCAATGTTCCTGGAAGTTATTATAATGGTTAAATAAGTATTGAGCACAGAGACAAGTACTATACCTAAAAAGACAATTAAAAAAAGAAACACAAACAGCCTGACAGCCCACCAAAAACTGTTCCCTACTCCTAATACACGTCTACCTTCGAGACAGGATATTTCTGGGGCTCATTTCTCTAGAAAGTATATTGCCTCCCTTTTCAAACAAATTTTTAAAAATTGTTCCACATTATTTACAGAAAATGAAACTGATTCTTCTGAGACTTCTGATATGCAAACATCCAAATTATAAACTGCTTGGCCTTTAAAAGGTTATGCAATTTCTAGGAAACGGTACTACACATTCACAGTCCTGCTGAAATAAAATAGAAAGACTTCTCTAATACCATGGGTTGATTAAAAAATAAACTCACTCAAGTTCAAGTCCAGTGATGCAAACATGCTGAGTCACAATTTACCCTTGTATTATCTATAATAAAAGGTTTGATAAACAAATTAACAGTAGGGACCACTCCAAAATTTCCTAGATTGTAGTACTTAGGGGCCACAGCTAGTTGGAAAAAGAGCCAGGTGACTTATTTTGAAGCTACCTTTGTGCAGCAATCACCCTGTTTCTGCCTTGATGACTGACGTATTCAGACACAAATAAAAGCAGTACAGAATTTTTTTTTTAAAGATTTTGTTTATTTATTTGACAGATTACATGTAGGCAGAGAGGCAGGCAGAGAGAGAGGAGGAAGCAGGCTCCCTGCTGAGCAGAGAGCCTGATGCGGGGCTCAATCCCAGGACCCTGAGATCATGACCTGAGCCGAAGGCAGAGGCTTAACCCACTGAGCCACCCAGGCGCCCCAAGCAGTACAGAATTTTTAAAAAATCGTATGCACACTTTACATCAAACTGAGAAAACATCACTTGTCCACATCAGAGATTACTTGCTTGCTTGTTTATTTACTTACTCTACATTTGATGGTTGGTGGAGATACTAGAGGAAGAAGGAATGTCTTCTCTTACCCCTTCTCCAGGCATCTCCTGGTACTAACAGTAAAAGGATATTGCCTTAAGTAACTGGTTCCGAAAACTGAAGTGTGCACAGAAGTTACAGCATACACAAAAGCAGCGTATGAACAAGTGATACCTCATTTATCTGGAGACTGAAGGTTCACCTAGAGCCACCACTTAGCCGTCCCCACAGAGGCGACGACTAGCTACTGGCCATTGGAAGAGCTGAGACTAGAATCGGGATGGCATCTCTAAGTCCACACTCTCTTCCACTTCACCACAGCTGGTTTAGAAAGAGCATGGCTTGGTAACCCTTTAAGAGATTCGGTTCAAACTCAGTCACGGCATATTCTTGAAACTAATGACACAACATTTATGGGATGTAGACTTTTTCCTTAATATAGACCATTCTTCCTCGTAGTCTGGCTATATTGTTATTCTACTGCATTTGTTTTTATATTCTAGTGGCGCATTTAAGTGTCAACTACTCGTACCTAGTACATACCCTGCATGCACACGCACGCACGCACACACACACACGCACACACACACACACACATCAAGAGAGTGCTTAATAAATATTTGTTGAATAAATGGATGATTCACTGAGATTTCACTGAGTTGTAAAACTAGTGCCCTTGTATAAACAGTGATCTATATGAGGTTATCTGGAATGATCCATTGCTAAGAGTCAGAAAGTTATTGAATTCCTCCATCCATAAAAGGCCTCTGAAAAATCCCAGAATTGGTGTGCAAAATGGTGTTTATAAGTGCATTTTCCTGGGCAGAGATCACAAAGCTCTCATCATATTCTCTAAGGGGGGGGAGGTGGTCTATGAACCTGAAAAGATAAAGAATTACTAACTCAATGTATCCTCTTATATCCCTTCTATCATATAGATGAGCGGTCCAGGTATGCTTAAATACCTGCTGGGACAAGAAACTCATCACCATATGGGGTGGTCCTGGCTGCTTTCATATTTCACGGCGTAACTTCTGACTGACCACAGCTCCATCCTCCAGAGTCACACCGAACATATTCTGTGCCTATGCCCCTTGACAGTTCTTCATGTATTTTTAGATAGCTGTCATAACCCCTCCTAACTTCTCCTTGTGCAGGCTGCAAACCCTCAGTTCTTTCAACCAGAGTCAAGGTTCTGCTACCATCAGCACCATCTCCATTCTGGCACTCTCACTGCACTCGGGACCCCACCTGGCCACACGGGTGGTCAGCACCTACCGAGCAGCCCCTCACCCCTGCCCCAGCCCAAGCCACATACCCCTCCTAAACAGAGACCAACCATCACCATGGGGGCAGCTGGTTCACCCCACTGACTTAAAGTTAACTTCTAGTTAAGTAAGACCATTCTTTTTTTTTTTTTCTTTGTATGTGTGGCAGTTAACCCATGACCCTCCCATTTTGTTTTTTAATAGTTAGTTTGAGGACCCCATTGTAACATTTGACAACTGTTCTTGTCAAACTTCCACTTGAAATGTAACCAGTTTCTTTCAGCTGAGGTTCCTATAGACTCTCAAGTTCCATCAATCCACATTTTAGCTATGTCCCCCATCACCTAGCGTCTCTCTTTCTTTCTTTCATTCTAGTTCAGATAGGCTTTCCTGAGCATGCAACTTCTACTGCATGGACCATAAAAAAGATGTTGCATAAGAAAAGCCCAAAATAGGCAAGGGTGGGCTAATTAAGAGTACAGACTCTAGAGCCAAATCTCAGGGCTGCCACTTACCAATGCATGACCTGAGGCAAGTCACTTAACCTTTATTTCCGCTTATTCATCTGTAAAATGGGATAGACAACTACACCTGCTTCACTGGGTAGTTACAACAATAACAATAAAATGTAAGGAGCCCAGAACTCGTGCTATGTAAGTGCTTGTTAAATAAATGCTTTAGGTAATACGTTCATCTATGTAGTTACCTAAGTACGAGAGAGTCAAAAACCAAGTGAGTATTGTAAATGCAGAAAATAGCTCAAAGACTTAAAATAGTGCTATTGGGTTCTTCTTCCTACAGTCCACATCCAGACCAACACAGCTCAGACTTGATGTACTCAGCAAAGCCGAGGTACACACCTCTCAGTCTGTTTTCGCCAGGGCAGGGAACAGTGGAGAAAGGACATAAGGCCCAGTAAACATGCCTGAGCTACAGAGTTGAAAGGGTTCTACTATTAATTCACTTTTATTTTCAGTCTCTTTTCTCTCTGTTGTTCGGATTGGTCATTTCTGTTGTTTATCTGCGAGTTCACTGATTCTCGCCTCTATCCCTTACGTTCTACTACTGAGCTCACCCGCTGAACTGTTGTGTTCTTTTTTTTTCTCTTCAAGTCTTTCAGTGATTATATTTGTCAGTTCTAAAATGTCCCTTTGGTTCTTCACTATATCTTCTACATTTTTCACTGAAACGTTCTGTTTCCTTACCGGGACTTCCCATTTTATGACTTGCTTCAAGTGTGTTCGTAATTGCCTATGGAAGCATTCTTGTGATGACTGCTTTAAAATTCTTGTCAGATAATTCCAACATCTGTGTCATCTTGGTGTTGATTAGCCCTTGTCATTTACATTCAGATCTTCCTGGGGTTTGGTATGACAAGTGATTTTCAATTAAAACCTGGACATTTGGGGTGTTTTGTTATGAGACTACGGATCTTATGTAAATGCCACAACTAAGAGGGAAGAAGGGTGCTGCCTTATTACCACTAATTGGGGTGGGGCCAGGGAGGGGGGTGGAGTTTAGGTTCTCCTCTCAGTCTGGTTACCAGTGAGCAGTGTTACAGGACATGGGGAGTTAGAGAGGAGAAGGGAGTTGGGGGAAATTGGAAGAGGAGGTGAACCATGAGAGACTATGGACTCTGAAAAACAATCTGAGGGGTTTGAAGCGGCGGGGGGTGGGAGATTGGGGGAACCAGGTGGTGGGTATTAGAGAGGGCACGGAATGCATGGAGCACTGGGTGTGGTGCAAAAATAATGAATACTGTTATGCTGGAAATTTAAAAAAAAAACAAAAACAACAACAACAAAAAAACGCCTGCCTCTCCACTCAGCTTCCTCTAACACCACACTGGCTGAGAGGCCTTTTGGGTCCAGAGACTTGCTATGCTGAGTGGAAGTCTAGGCTTCCCACTGGCACTGGTGTGGGAGGGGGGCAGGGGGTGTTGGGTGCCTCTTACAGCTTCAGAGGGGTGAAGCCTAGGCTCCCTGCTTGGCTTTTGCTGGTGGGATAGAGATAGGGGCAAGCAGTTTACTTCATGGTGTTTAGCTGGAGCAGAGAATTTATTGTCACAAAGTTCTCAGTCTTGCTAGGCTGCTCCTTTCCTAGTCATCTGGCTGAAGAGAACAGGCTTTCTTGTATGTGCTTTTTGTCTGTGCCCATTCGCCTTTTTCCCCATGGCTGGCTTCTACCATATCAAGTCTGAACTAGATGAGGGAAAAGGAAAACCCAGAGAACTCACCGTGTGTCCCTTCTCAGGTCCTGAGGTCCCTAGTAAGTCTGCCTCTTCTCTCCACCTTTCAGAGTCTTTTTGTGTTTATTTTATATACAGTGTTTAGGTATTTGGCTATACTTAGCAGGAGGATACAGAAAAGTGTATTTGCCCCGTCTTTCCAAAGGCATTAGTCTATTTATAAAAGACTTTAACCTACAGAGCTCTAAGACTAGCAGGCATCTACCCAGGAGCCCACAGGATCAGCTGATTTAGTCTTGCCCTGGGGGCAAGAGGTGGAGGGTGAGGGGGCTAGGTAGTGGCAGGAGCTGGCTTTCACTGTCATACCCTCTTTGGTGAGAGAAGCAGCCTCCTCCAGACCAACTCCCACGCATACCTAGGACAGCTTCCTGCATTTATCGCCCTTCCGCCTGCTGTTTGCATCCACTCCAGCTGGCCCCCACTGGCACGCCTCAACCCTGCTCCAGTCACAGACTCCTCCTTAGGACCTGAGGAATGAGGCAGGTCACAGCTCCAGCTGCACTCCCCAAAGTCAAAATGTCTTCCTCTCTGCTTCACCAGAACGGACTTCTCCCCGCCCCCATCCTTCAGGCTCTCCTGCCACTCCCCGCTGAGATCTGGCTGAGGTCCAGGTCAGCACAAGCATTTTCTATTAAAAAGCCTAAGACTAAGGTAGCACGACTTTTTCTCAGTCTTTGTTCTCCTAGACCTCTCTTCTGCGTCTGACAGTGTGCTGACCAAGTTTCCTATTAATAGCATCTTCCAGATTATTAGTTATTTGCAATTTGCTTTTACCTCCCCATGTTACTTAATTTTGTCTTCACCGACACCTCTATAACATAGCCAGGACAACAGTATCATGCCCATTTTATACATGAAGAAACTGAGACGTAAAGCAGATATGCCCACATTGCCATGATATTAGGTGCCAAAATCAAGAGGGGATAAAAGCTCTCAGAGGCGCCTGGGCAGCTCAGTTGGAGAAGCTTCTGACCCTGGATTTCGGCTCAGGTCATGATCTCAGGGTTCTGAGACTGAACCAGTCAGTGATGGGCTCCCTGCTCAGCAGTGAGTCTGTCTCCCTCTCCCACTGGCCTCCCCCTGCTCATGTGTTTTGTCTCTCCGAAATAAATAAATAAATCTTCTTTAAAAATCTGTTTTCTCAGAGCTCATTCTACACCATGCCATTTTGGCTTCCATGATACTCTTAATAAGAGTAATTGCCATTTGAGTCGCCCCCCTGCTTATGCGCACTCTCTCTCTCTCTTTCTCAAATTAAAAAAAAAAAAAAAAAACTTCTTTTTTTTTTTTTAAGAGTAATTACCGTTTGATTGCCCGACCCTCTGCAAGACCCAGTACCATATATCTACTATGGAATCTGAAGCTCAGGGAGGTTCAAAAACTTGCCTAATGCCACTCAGCATTATCACTAGTAAGAGGCGAGGAGCTCGTGCTCCATTCTTGGCCCTTTTTTCATCCCATACAACATAGTCTTTCAAAAATCTAATTTTACTATGACTTCTCTTATAACTTTCTAAATCTAAATCAACAATCCTGTTTTCATTTCTAAATTCCATTCCTTTATCTTCAGTGCCAAGTGGAGATTTCCACTCATGGGGCATATCATCATACCGAGCCCCACATCATATCAAGACTAAAAATGACTCCATGAGATCCCCCTTCTGACCTCCCCAGAACGTCGACATTCTCCCAGCCACCGGACATGGAACTTTATAGAGTTGACTTATTCCTTTCCTCACACCCCACATCCAGGCAGTCACAAGTCTTACGGAACATTCCTGGGAAGCGACTCCTCTTTCTCCCTCTTTCTTCCCATGGCTATTTATTCAAGGCCCTGACACTGATAGTGGGTCAGCCTTTCCCACAAAGTTCATCTTCTATGCCACTGAATATCCTCCCTGACACAGCTTTATAATATTACTTTCCCCACCCATAAACCTTCAAAGGTCCCAGAATCCATATACAACGAGTCTACAGTCCCTTCCGTAGCTTTCAAGCCCCCCAGAATCTGTCTCCCCTCACCCAGATGGACAGGTTAAACCAGCCTCGTCACTGGTCATCCCCATTTCATATCACCCATGCTTCTCCCTTCACCCAAACTGTCTTTCTGCTCACTTCTGCTTATTCCTATTCCATTATATCCTTATATCTTCATATCCTTGTCTATCCTAGATGTATGTCACATTCCACCCTTTGAAAAGACCAAGTACTCTGGGACCCATAAAATCATGAACTGTGCCCAGCTCAGTTCTAACCCAGCTTAGAGATTGATACCATCCGTCCAACCAGCAGACTGTACTCTGACTTGTTTACCTTCATTTTGTGGGAGTCAGTCTTATCTCCCATCTAGACAGTAAGCTCAGAAGAATGGGGAAAAGGGGACATAGCTCAAGTTCTCTATTCCTGCACAGCTCTTAGCAAAATGCTAAGCATAAGGAGGAGATTCAATACACTGGTGCTTCTTGAAGTTTTAATATGCATCTGGCAGGCTTGTTTCCCTAGTCTGAAGTCTGTGGATTACCTCATGTGATCTTGAAGCAGACAGTCTACAGACCACATTTTCGTAAGTCCTGATTTTTCAGGATCGGTTGCAAAATTCATGCCAAAGATAGACATGACATTGGTTTTTATTCTTACGCTCATCAACTAGATCAGCAATAACTTGAACACATGCAATTTTTTGTTATCCAAGAGTTGTTCTTTGAAAACACATGAAGATTTCTTATGCCTGAAACAAAATTCTAGGTCTGGGTATTTTGAAAGACAGGATATATTCAACAAATTCCCTACATTCAAGAAGCAAGAATTTCATCTATCACTGGTTTTATAATAATCTCATGCAGTAGATGAATTAGAAAATCCATTTGGGGATTCAAGACAGAAGTTAAAACATTGAACTATTCCAGCGAGTAAGGTAATTCATTAGGAAACCCAGCAAACATAGTTTTACAATGAATAATCTCAAATAAATGTACAGGTAGGGAGGCAGAGGACTAAGTAGAGATTCAGATGATTCTTTTAGCACTACAGAATTATTTAATGAATTCTCCAAACATGAGTATCTATGGAATTAGATATATTAACAAAAAGTGGAAAAGATAATTCAAGAAAAAAATAAAAGAGATACTTGCAAATATCATGCTTCTCATTTAGGCTAATAACCCCAAATTGGATAATATTGTGTAGTTCTTTTTATTTTCTTTAATTTGTGTAGTTCTTAAGCAAGTATGTTACATTAAGGAATATTTCTCGACAATGGAGAACTACCGAATTTCAAGGAGGCCACAATTTTGTGGAGAGTGCACTTTAGATAGTCAGTTTGAAGTTAACTGTGGGTTTTGTGGTGGACTCTGTTTCTGGTTTCATTAGGAAGCTGTTCGCTTTTGAGAAATACGCCCATGTTAACAACCACAATGTAAGTTAGGCGCATTTTAGGAAGGTATAGATGTCTTGGTATAACTAATACCTTCCTTTCAAAGTTTCCTCCAATAAAAAACCACCTCACTTTTGCTTGAATACCATTAACTGACAGGCAACCTATCTCTTTTCCAGGTAGTACTACTCAGTAGAACTTTCTCCTTCACTAAGTGGGAATCTGCGTCTCTGATTTGACCACTCTCCCAACTGTGCCCCGTGAAAACGTCTGGGTCATGTCTGGGCTTCAGAAGAGTGCTTCTGGGATTTGAATTTAACATTCAAATCTCCCTTAATTCTTCCTTTCTTGTGGCAAAAAAAAATTATTAATTTCTTCAGCCACTTTTCCAATGGCATTTTTTCTAGAAGCCACACCAGTCTGGTCACCCTTCTCTCAGCATTCTGCAGTTCATTAATGTCTCTCACAGCATGGTACCCATCGTTAAGTCCAAGACTCCAAATCTGGCTAGAACAAAATCGAGAGGAATTATTACCTTATATAATGTGTACCCAAGACTGTCTATTAATACTATCTAAAATTACATAAGAGATTTTTAGTAATTTCACCATACCACTAGGTATCTGTTGTAATATCTAGGTTGTAATTAACCCTCAGAGTTCCCATCCCCCACAATGAACTATTTTAAGTTGCATTTCCTACGTTCTGGATATATTAAACAGAGTCTGTGGAACCTGCAGTCAGGACTTTACATTTCTCACTTTCCAGGCCACTGTTCTTCCCTCCCCCTCCAGAAACCACTAGCTTTGAAGCCCAGGCCACTTTCCTAAAGATACCAGCATCCAGTTCACTGTCTCTCTCCAATCTCTGCCACGGTTCTTTGTGATTTCAGCAATCATACAGGTGATTATTTTACTCCTGCCCTTGCCATTCTTCTGGACTCTTCCTCAAATGACCTTGGCTTCCACTCCACCTCAGTCTCCCACTCAGTAACTACACTTCCTCTTTAATCTCTGTCTCAAACACCCACTCTGAAAGCACCACCTCTTATCCTCGCAATTCCCTTATTCAGGAATCCCTGCCCCATCTGTTCTCCCACCCTACCAGCACATGCAAACCATTTATATCATCTTCTCGCTGAGCATCAGCCCCCTCTGGTCCTTCTTCCCTCCTTCCCAGATTCTATAACCCAGCAGTATCCTCACTGCCTTACACACTGTTCAGCTCCATGGCACCTCTCTTCCTATCCAGCTCACTGGAAAAAAAATAAATAAAACCAGTTCAACCATCCACTTACTCCAAACCATACTCAGGCAGCTGAATATGGCTGAAAAAAATAGATAACATATATGGTAACTGGTCTCACGTCAAGCTCATGACCACAAACTCCAAGTGAGCCCTATGACAGCTCAGAATCCCATTTCCATTAATCCTTTCACTCTCCCATTCTAGCGACAATTTTATACTTTCTCCCCTCCTCTCAAACTTCCAACTCCACTCCTGCCCTCACTCTTCTCTTGACCTTGCTTCCTAGTTCATGGCAAATAGAAGCAGCTGGAAGGGATCTCTCACTGTTCTGGGTCCCACCCCTGTGCCCCGCTTGTCTGTCTTTGCTTAGTTATATCCACAAGCTGTCCTTAAGTCCTTAAGTCCATCTAACAGCAGTCCTCTGCTGTACCCTGGATCCATTCCCCTCACCTACTCAATTATAGGAAACACGCTCTCCCTCCTACACTATCCATCTTGCCATCACTTTATAAATATGCTTTAAAATCCCCCAGAGTAGAAAAATAAATAAAACATTCCCTTCTCTTGATCCCAATCCCATAGATTGAAAGATACATAGATACATTTTGTTTTCCCACAGCTGTGTGGTCTGAGCAAGTTGTGCTCATGTTTATTTCTCCTGTGTTGGCCTCCGAAAACTAACACATGCCCTTGTGCCCATGGGGTTAGATTATTATAATGCCCTTCTGGTAACGTTTCCAGCGATGACTTGGGAATAAAGAAAATGAAAAATGACACCAAAGGAACTGTTTCACTAAACGAAATACAAATGTGAAACAGACAGATGTACTCTCCCAGGCAACCATGGTCTAGGTGTAGCACAGAAACTTCCAAAAAGGAGGCATCCAATGAATGTTTACTAGACTGAATTGAACTGCAATGGTTTCTCACTTTACAGGTAACAAAAACTTTCTGGAACCCACACTATTCAGGATACAGTATAATGAGCAAGAAAAGCCACAACTTGTCTCCAAACCTGCAGGAACAGAAGTAGATGAATGCCCTAGAAAAGAGACAGGAGGCAAGAAGGCCTATGGTAGATTTGAGGGGCAACAACCAGGATGGGTTTCCAGGAAGGGTGAGTTCATGAAGAGGAAATGATGCTGGAAGCCTTGATAAAATGTATTATTAATGTATTTTTAGGGCATGTGAGTGTTTCTAAATTTTAAATCACCTGATTTGAATTCCCTAAGTGAAAGGACATATGCCATACTTTTTTTTTTTTTAAGATTTTATTTCTTTATTGGACAGAGGGAGAGAGATCACAAGTAGGCAGAACGGCAGGCAGAGAGAGAGGAGGAAACAGGCTCCCCACTGAGCAGAGAGCTCGATGTGGGTGGGGCTCCATCCCAGGACCCTGAGATCATGACCTGAGCCGAAGGCAGAGGCTTAACCCATTGAGCCCCCATATACCATACTTCCTGCTGAAATTTGTTACTGATTGTAAACAGAGGCTATGTCCAGAGAAATAAATTACATTAGAAACTCTTTTATTCTTCTTAAATGTTCTGTAAAATATTATAAAAGTTAAGTGTAGTATTCCTTCTCATTTCAACATAACTGCAGCTTTCTAAAAAGATGAAAGAAAACACAAAATTGAAATTTACACCTTCTGAAGGGGATTACTGGGAATGACTCCAAATTAAAAAATGTAGAAACATCTATCCAACACACCCACAAGGGATTCAATCCAGCCTCCATGTGAATTTTAGAAGATGATCTCAGTGATGTATACAGTACAAATTTATTATACTAAACAATAAACACAGGGTATATAAATATTCCGAAGTTACTTAAGTTATGAGAGAGAGAGTTTTTCCAATAGAGTATCACATTCAGCCTTTGAAAAACATAAATTTATGAGCATTGTGGTCCAAATAAAGTAAAAATCTCTCTCTCCTATCATCTGGAAATTTAAGTCAAATTATCTGTAAGTCAATATTACAGAAGCCAAATATATTGATTTCTCTGGACCATTCTCCATTCTGTTCCTTTTGCCTGCATGCATGCAGCAATCAATGAGTTAATTTCCAAAGCAATCATGAGTTAACTTCTCATCACTGCATTTTGTTCAAATGTTCTATTTTAAATTATTCCTTTAAACAAAGGGCCATTCTTCTATCCTTGTGTTATTGTATGCTACCTTTGAATAGTTTCCAGGAATAAAATAACTGATCATGAGAAATCAAAACAGTTGCTCTTACCATCCTTTGTACGAAGTTATTAGATGACAGTGCTGATTCATTTAACAACTTTAACATGTTGTAGCCTACACATGGTGTTTTAAATGTTCCCTTGGCAACAGACATCATTTCACATGCCCATTATCAATTTTCTTTTTTTTTTTTTGTTATTTCATTTATTTATTTGACAGAGAGAGCGAGAGAGCACAAGCAAGCAGAGCAGCAGAAGGAGAGGAAGAAGCAGGCTCCCCACCAAGCAGGGAGCTCGATACTCGTGCTCGATCCCAAAACCCTGGTATCATGACCCAACCTAAAGGCAGGTGCTTAACCAACTGAGCCACCCAGGTGTTCAGCCATTAACAGTTTTCAAAATGAAAAATTGTAGCTTTAAAAGAAAGCATTACAAAAAAAAAAAAAAAAAAAAAAAAAAGCATTACTTTTGATTAAGAACATTTCCAATCCACAAAAGGGACAAGAGAAATTAGAATACCTGAAAATACAGTGCAGTTTTAACAATGTCTAAACATATACTCACTGCAGGACATTACTAAGAAATATTTTCAGAAATGTTTCTTTAGAAACTTTAATTACCATCAATGTATAAAAATAAATAACAGAATTTCTGTCCAGATGGCATGATTAGTGCTGTTTTTCAGAAAAAAGAAAGCTTTTAAAATATCAATATCTGTCTTATACTTTATAATTCCATCCTAAAAAAGAAATAAAATCTGTTTACAGTGCATCATGCTCAAAGCCTAAGTTACTTCTTAGTTTGAGTCCCAAAGAACACCATTCTTTTTCAAAGAGTAGATCAGTGTACTTAATAGGCTCTGTCTGGGCTTTGTCTCTGATAAAGTTAAATATGTAGTTACTGACTTTGCTTATAGCAACAAAATTATCGTGGTAACGACAAGGAAGCGGGCCCAGAATTTGTTTGGATTTTTCAAGACCTAGCTGTTTATTTAGGTATTATTTCCAGTATTTAGGTTTCTTAGAGCAGTCTCTCCACCATAAGAAATATGAAACATGGATTTAAAACATTTAACAATCAACAACTATATGAGACATTCCTTCAAGCAGCAATAATAAACCAAAAATATTCTATATAAATATGCAAAATATATGCTCCTTTCCCATCCCTTCATCCCCCCCCCAATCAAACTCAGCATCATCATGTTCCACGTCATTCGTGTATTTGTTATCTAGAACAGGAAACCCCCCAATACATTCAGCAAAGTAAAATGTTTCTATAATTTTCTATAATAATAATGTTAAAATTGCAAATGGCTACTTTGTGACAGGAGTTGCTCCAAACATTTTATATATAGCAACTCATTTTAGTGTATAGTGTGTTACTGAACACAGGGCACTAGCTTTCTTTCCCAGCTTCCCCTAACCTTGGTGACACTAGTGGGAGGTGAGAAATATTTATTTAAAAAAAATAATTTACTTTGATAATGGTGGATAAAGGTTCTAAACTATACCTTACAAAGAACAGTAACGTTAAACCAACAAAAAGCTACCTCCCTTTGTCTTTTATCTTTTTCCATCTTCCTTTGCAATTATAAGGAGCTTTGTTTTAATTTAGATGAATAAGTTGAAAGAGCGGCTAGGCAGCCTTTCTTAGTCTCAAATCCTTCCCACCCCCGCACTCTCATAAAATAATATATGACAAATGGGGTTGTCTGCCTTGGAGTTTCTTTTCTTTTCCTTCTCTTTCTTTCTTTCTTTTTTTTTTTTTCCCCCCTAATCATGGTCCGAATATTTTCTCTTCCCGTCAGAATGTCATGTTTTAATGACTGCATTCCCCAAACCTCCTTTCCTCAGCACAAATCTTTTGTACTAGACCATAGTTAAAGACTACCTAACGCACTCCACACGACCCTTAAGAGAGGCGGTGGCTTAAGAAAGGGGTTTCCCTAAATCAGCTGCCAAGAACACGCAAGCAGTCCCACCCCCTTTCCGTCTTCCGGAAGCACCCCCCACTCCAGATCCTCGAGGGCTGCTTGTCCAAATCTACACAACTCCCATGCCACTACAGCAAAGCTTTTTCAGAAAACAACAGAACACGGCCCCCTCTAACACCCCCTTCCTGGAAACACAGGACTACCCAGGCCGGCAGCCTCTCCCCAAAGCTGGCCTCCCGAATCCTTTGGTCGGGATGTTCCAACGTCCTGGTCCCAGCTGGGCACCCGCGCGCTCCGGCTTGAAGGCTAAGGGTGACCGAACCCAAGGCAATTTCCTAATGCCCAGGCGGGTCCAGACTGCAGAGAAACTGTGTGCCTCGTTCACTCACCACCACCACTCAAGCCCTCTCACACCGCAGCCAGGCCGGCCGCTTTTATGGGTTCCAAGTTTCAATGCTCCCAGCAAGATGGGGACATCTGGGCAGTTCTGGGCGAGGACAGTCACAACTCCCAACCCTCCTGCAACGCCGCCCCTCCGGAATGAGACACGCACACCTTGGGATTTCTGTTTTCCGCGGCCGGGAGGGGGAGGTGGAGAATGGGAGGGGGAACTGGAAGGGAGTAGGGTGTGGCGAAGTGTGGAGGGAAGGGGTAAGGAACACTTCCAGCCACATCTCTGCCCCGGACCGAGCCGGATCTAGTGGCAGCCCGCCTGCCCGTCGCTTTGTTGTCAGCGTGCCTCGCAGCCGGCGCGCACGCCGAGCGCAAACACGCCCCAAAAAATCGTCGCAACTGGCCAAGCGGGCCCTACAGCCCCCAACCCCTTGGCGGAAGGAAGAAACTTGTACGCGGGCGCGCCAGCAGCCAGGATGCTGCTGTTTGCCTCCGAAAACAATTTTTAAAGCCGAGATAACAATGAAAATGAAATAAAATGAATCGATAGTATTTCGTTTTCTTCCGAGCCTTTAGGGAAAAAAAGAAAATTTCCTGTTTTTTTTTTACCAGTGCGCCAATATTTACAGTCGCCCGTGGCGAAGCGAGCTGAGGTTGGTGCTCAAGGTAGAGAGCGCCAGCGAGGTGCAGAGCCGAGATGCGGAGAAGGGGACCGGCTGGGGGACCCGGTCCCCGACGCCATTTGCGGGGCAACGGCGCCCGACGCCCGCCTTACCTGTGGATGCAGTTTCCATAGCAACGGGCGGCGGCCGGGCGGGGCCCGAGTCAGGTTCCCGCGGCGCCGCTTCCCCGGCCCCGGCCCCGGCGCCCAACCCCCGGCCGGGCTCCCCCGCCTGCGGCGCCGGCTTAGCCCCCGTCGGCGTCACCGCTTCGTTCTCCCCCTCCCCCCGGTCCCCGAACCACTGGGACCCGGAGCCTGCCAGCGGCAGCTGCTCGTCTTGGGGATCCGGCGGCGTGGCCATGGCTGGCGGTCCCGCCCGGCGCAGCGAGGGCGGTTTGGCGGGGCCGAGGTGCGGTGCCTGGGCGACCGGGCTCTCCCTGCTGCTGTCCCCGCCTGGACTCGGGGCTCGGGGAAGCTGCGGTGTCAGCGCCGCCGCCGCTGCTGCAACTCCGGCCGAGCTGCTGGCTGCCGCTCTCCCCGCTTCAGCTCCTCCTCCTCCCCCTCCTCTTCCTCCCGGCCGCGCCGCGGCCCGCTGCTTGCGCTCCTCCTCCTACTCCAGCCGCCGCCGCCGCTTCGCTACTTCCAAGCCTGTTATTACGCAGGTGGAAATGGCCTGCTTCGCCCTAGTCTCCCTCGGCCCACTCCAGCCCCCGGCCTGCTAGTGGCAGGCCCGGATTAGGGGATGGGCCAAATCCACCTGAATCTTCCTCTCTTTTGGGGTGATAACCTAAGAAGATGAGCAGGTGGAAGCAGTCCCCAGCTGAAGCGTGACGGATGAAGCAAGACACCCTCCCAACTCCTAAAGTTGAGCCCGGACTCAGGGCAAAGGAAGGGAGCTTCGAGACCTCCAGGCCACGGTTCTGAGGGTGACCAGCATCAGCTGTGGAGGGGACGTGGATTTGCGCGGGGAAGGCTGAGGATGAATGTTGGCAGGAGACGGGGAGCTGCAACCCCGAGGTTAAATCCTGATCCTTAAAAACTGTTGTTTCTAGAACAGGGCTGAAAACAGTGGAGTACGGGAAAGAACTACCAGGAGAGCCTCCGAAGAGAAAAGCTTATCAGACCTCATCCGTACCAGCACTGAAAGCAAGTAGGATATCAGTAGGCAGTACAAAAAGCGGCTATGCTTCCTTTCAGAAACACTGAGCCAAAAGCCATACAAATGATAAGCTGCCTGGGCAGTCTATTTTATTTGAGAATGTGGACATCTGGGGAATCTTGCTGCTGCTGCTGCTGCTGCTGCTGCTTGCTTTTTTTTTCTTTACAGCTGTCTCTGACACAGTGGAGGATACTTGAAAGATAAACCAAACTCAGAGAAGTTGGCTTATGATGTATTATTCCCATATTTGGACCCATCTTTTCAAACAAAACTTGTGCGCTATTCCTAAATAGCAGTTCTTCCTAAATTGTCTACAAAATGAGGTGGTTGGGAAAAAATAAATTTCAAGCCAACACACAGGGTAGAAGAATAGGCTTATCCATTGATCTTTCTCCAGAAAAGGTGGGGCATGGAATAGAAGTACTTGGGACATGGTGAGACAGCTAAGCCACCATAGGCTTATCAAGGGTTTCATACCTGTTTATTTTTTTAAAAAAGATTTTATTTATTTTTGCAAGAGCGAGAGAGAAATATCACGGGCATGAGAGGTGAGGGAGAGGCAGAGGGAGAAGCAGACTCCCTGCTGAGCATGGAGTCAGCCGCAGGACTCCAGCCCAGGTCCCTGGGATCATGACCTCAGCTGAAGGCAGATGCTTAACCCCCTGAGTCACCTAGGCACCCATATCTTTTCATTTTTATATTCAAAGGCCAACTTCAGCACTGTTCAAATGCTCCTCTAAAACGCTTATACTTAAAAGCCTGATTCTGTCCAACCCTTTATTCTTCTAGTACACTAATGTCCAAGATGTCCCGTGATAATAAATTAGAGAAAATGCATTCAGTCAGTAGACAATAAATATGGCCTACTAGTGGTGGATGTCCCTGGAGATATGATGATCACCAAAATTTTATATTACTGGTATTTTTAAAAATGATCATGGACACATTCATTTTTTGTGATAATGGTGATAGCTTCACAGGTATATATATATATATCAGAACTAATCAAATCGTTCACTATAAATAGATGCAATTTAACATATATCTATTTTATATCAATAAAGCTATAAAAAATTACCCTTCCAAAAAAAACACCAAAAAAATTCTTGTTTATCATGAATCATCATAGTTTTTGAAATCTTTCCATGGGGGAAAAAAACTTTGTTTAAGAAATCTTTAAGATGAAAAGCTATTCTACTGCTGTCTTTCCATGGAGCTTAATCCTGTTGTATAATCAGGGGGGTACTTGTGAGACTTTCTCAGATCTATTGTTTAGAATTCCTTGATGCATCATAAATACCAGATGGGAATTTCTCAGTTTCATTATTAAGAACATGCCAAGAACACAGTGAACTCCACTGATGTAACATTAAGCAGTTATGGATGGGTACTGGACGTTTGAAAATTGTAAGGGTAAGGCAATTACATACAGAATTACACAGTGTGTTATTTTGTTTCCCTGGGAAGCACTAATGAAAGTCATCATTAAAAAAACTGGAGTATCAGGTGCCTTGATGGCACAGTTGGTTAATTGACTGCCTTCGCCTCAGGTCATGATCCTGGAGTCCTGGGATCCAGTCCCACACCAGGCTCCCTGCTCAGCAGGAAGTCTGCTTCTCCCACTGACCTCTCTCATGTTCTCTTTCTCTCTCTCTCACACACACACACTCAAATAAATAAAAAAATTTTTTTAAAACTGGAGTATCTGTGCAAGCCTCTTAACTTCCTTATGCCTAAATAGATAAGGAATTTGGGAATAGGATTCTAATTATCCTCCATATTTCATCAGATGCTGATCAATACTCTAATTGAGAATGTGAGGAGGAAATAGCCAGTGTATTTGAATTCTAATTGTTAGAGGAAATTGAAATGGTCCATTTTCATTTCCAATTTAATTGAAATTCCATTTTGATTAAAGATTCTGTTTTGCTCTGCTGAAAAGAAATGTGTTCACTTTTCAGTCTTAGCAACCATCTTTACTTTTTTTAGATTCCACCTCTGGATAGATACAAATAATTGCCTATTTGGTTGAAGAAGTTTTCAGGTTTGTGCTTTGGTTTGAAATTACCAATGTTTATCCATGTTATTTTATATTTGAGCACCTGTGTACTGACAAAACTTAACTATTTTGGAGATTTATGGGCATAACACAGAGTCAGATGTGGAATTCCAGGGCTTGCATAGTTGCTCTAAGTTATGAATTGCTCTAACATGCTTTGGAGATTAAAAAAGAAAAATAAGGTTCTCACTTAAGAAAAATTCTTAGCAAGAAGAGTTGAGACAAAAGAACTGTCAGGTTTTGTCTTCAAAGACAAAGCTATTGTTCTTTAGAAAAGTTTTGTTCATTATTTCAAAAGAAGGAATGTGGTGAGGAGCATTTGTTTATCCCTAGTTTCTTAACTTTGACCAAACCTTATGGGAAAAGGAGTATAGGGACCGGCAAAAAGAGCACCGCAAGTAACAAATTTTAACCAAGATGAAATCCTTTCCAGCTTCAACATTAAAGTTACATAAGAGCTCTGTGCCTCAGTTTCCTCAACCGTAACCTGGAGATTTTAATAGTATCTTCTGTACAGGGTTTGAGGGAGCACCAAATGGGCTGACATAAGTGGGTATGTTATTAACGTAGAAGAGCACATGCCAGATTATTTCCAGAAAATGGCTTATATTGGCAAAAGCTCTGCCTTCAGTTTTTATGTTTGCAAAGATCAAAGAGTCAATGCCAAGGAATCAAAGAATTCATTTAAGACAATTTGAAGGCATTTAAAACAAATTAGATGAGAAATGTTCCCCTATATTGAGTGACTATTGGTCTGCTTCCACTTGAAAATCTTATAATTCTGAAAGGCAAAATTTACATAAAGATAAATATACTTCAAATGTTCTCTGAAGTAGCTGTCTCACTCTCACACACACACACACACACACACACACAACACACACACACCTCAACTTGGAATAGCCGGTATGGGAATGGCAAATAGAAATCATTGAATAGTACTGAATGCCTGGGGCACTGTACTGAGAGTCTTGGGCTATGTTCAGATTCAGTAGGAAACAGTGCCTAGAAAGATAAGCAATAGCTACATGCAGGCAAGTGAAGGAGAAGTGGCAACATATGCCAACACATTTGCCTTCTCTGGGTTATGTGTTTATCAACACCCAAACCTAGTTTCTACTTTTGAAACTTTTGGGGAAAGAATGCAACTGTGAAATCACTCCCAGTGACTTAGTAAGATAAAGTGTTTGACTCAAGATGAGACTCATTCTGCAGCCTCAAATTTTTATGAAATCGTTGTGTGGGGGGTTGGTCGAGCTTATTGTGTCTGTAGCACCAAGCTCATTTTGCAACATGGTTTTTACTATACTACAAGGATGGAAGCTCCTGAATTTTATATGGAAAAGAGTCCTCCATGTCCTATGGCAGTGAAAGAATATTTAGATTGAAACTAATTTATAGAGACCACAGGCTGGTGCACAAGACAGCTGTGTTTTCTCCAGGAGACCACTACAACACTCACAAACGTCTGACAACACATTTGGAACACACCAGGTTCCTGTCTTCCACAGGGAATGGCTGCTGTTTCTGACCCTGCCATCCAAGGGAATAAAACATAGATGCTTCTAATGTCCTCCAGTAGGGAAGGAAAGAAGAGAATTGCTTGCTTTTCAGTAATCCTGTTTTGGCTTTCTTAAAAAAATTTGTGAATTTGAGCAAAACTGCAAAGATGTGCTATCTCTTTGGGCAAAAACATGAATTAGGAGATCTGTAACATGAATCCTCCATGCTTTGGAATCACAAAACGCCTTTTAAGATACTCTGAGATTGAGAAGCAAACCAAAATCTACATGATGGAGGTAAATTGCCTTTGAACAGCTCTTTGCATTTTGCAAATAGATCTCATTGACTACACACACATGCCAACTTTCAATTTCCAAAATCCGATGAGAGATATGGTATCCTCCCAGTAAGTTTTTTTATTTATTTGATGACCAATGAATTAGAAGATCTCAAATGTGATTCTTGGTAAATTTGTATTTACTTGTTTAAATAACAGCTTTATGAAGATTTAATTTGCATACAATATAATTTAAAGTGTCTTATGCAATGGTTTTAAGTATAGTCACATAGTTGTGTAACCATCACCACAATCAACTGTACAACATTTTTAAGTCTTCCACCCCCACAACCCAAATGCAGTCCTAGGCAATCACTGATTTACTTTCTGACTCCATAGCTTTACCTATTCTGGATATTCCATATGGATGGAATTATACATTATGACCTCTTTTGTGACTGGCTTCTTTTCTTAGCATGATGTTTTCACAGTCCACCTATGTTATAACATGTATCAGTACTTCATTCCCTTTTCTCACATGGATTCTTCACTGTATGAATATGCTATAACTTGTTTAACCATTCATCAGATGATAGACATTTAGGTTGTTTCTCCTTTTAGGCGGTTATTTAAAAAGCTGTTATAATTGTTTGCATACAAGATTTTTGGGAGCATGTTTCTTTTATCTTGCATTTATACCTAGAATTAGAATTGCTAGATAGGGTCTGTGTTTCATTGTTTGAGAAACTGTCAAGTTTTTGGAGAATTTGTTTTCCACATTAACTGCACCATTTTAAAATTCTGTCGGCAGTGTCTGAGAGTTTCAATTTGTCCACATTCTTGTCAGCACTTGTCATTATCTGCCTTTTTCTATACAGCCAACCTAGTGGGTGTGAAGTAATATCACATTTTAGTTTGATTTGCATTTCCCTGATATTTAATGATGTTCAGCATCTTTTTGTGTGCTTGTTGGCCATTTGGATACCTCCTGTGGAGAAATATCTATTCAATCCCATGCTTACTTTTAAATTGGGTTGTTTGTCTCTTATTACTTAGTTGGAGAAGTTCTTTATAATTCTGGATAGAAGTCTTTTATCAGATATGTGACTTGCAAATTTTTTCTCCCATTCTGTGGATTGTCTTTTTACTTTCTTGAGAGTGTCCTTTGCAGCACAAATGTGTTTAATTTTCATGAAGTCCAATTCTACTTTACCTTTCACTGCTTATGGTTTTGGTCTCGTATGTAAGAAACCATTGCCTAATTCCAGGTCCAAAGACATAAAGCTAAATTTTCTTCTAAGAGTTTCATAGTTTTACCACTTATGTTTGGGTCTTTGGCCCATTTTGAGTTAATTTTTATATATCATGTGGATAATTTATCTTTCTTATTTTGTGAATTGCCTTTTGTGTCCAGTCCAATTGCCTTTTCCAACCAGGTATTTTTTCCTTAAATATTTTAAAATGTTCTTTGTATTTATTTTTGTCATTTATGTTGCAGATATTTGTCACCTTTAATTGTTCAGGCACGATGAGAAAACTGAAAGTTCTGAAAAAACCTTCAGAGATTTCTTAAAAGTCACATGGCTATATCAGCTGTCACTAAAGTCTGCGCCTTCTGACTCTAGGACTTAAGATCTCCAAATTAAAATCCTGACATAGCATAATCAATTTCTCAGTTTGCATATACTATGCCATTGACAAGAGTCTGGTCCAGCAGAGCTCATCGAGACCACAAAGATATTCAAGATTAGGAATCACAAAGTAGATCCAAAGTATTCCAAGTTTAAAGCAAAATTACCAGCATCAACACAAAGGATAAGGAAGGTACTGATGGCCTGTGCGGAAGTCAGAACCCTGGACAGCTCAGTAGGCGCCTTAGCCAAACGCTAGACTTTTCTTCTAACTTCAGACTATAATTAGTAAAACTCCAGTGTCATGGTTGGTCCAAAATTTTGCAGTTAGTCCCAACTTAAAGGGCACCGGCCTTATTCATACGGCCTCAGTCTCTCCTGAGGAAAATGTCATACCATCTTCCAAGAGTCTGTCATTTTTGTGAGGTGACATGGCCTCATCCTTGGGCCTGACCAATATGTTAAGAAATCCAAGTTACCTGGGGCTCCTTAGGGGTTAGTCCAGGCTGAGGAGAAATTGTTTTCTTTCTATCCTTGCTTAGACATTTATTTAGAAAGCTGATTTTCCATCAAATTTAGGGACTGGCAGGAACTCCACTGTAAGTGGTGTCCTGAGACATTAGTTGGCAAAAACTTAAGTTCACATGAGAGTTCCAGGAAGAGTTGAGGGGAATACTGATGTAAAAGTGCTCAGAGCCAGGATATCTTTATGATTCCATATATACCATTAACACAAGTTTGACCTCTGGTGTCATAGAGCAGATGGGACCACACAAAACTCTATGGCTTAGAATCACTAAATTCTATACCTGAAATTAATATTATACTGTATGTTAACTAACTGGAATTTAAATAAAACTTGAAAAAGAAAAAAACTTAAAAAACCTCTGTGGCTATATGCACTTATGAGCTGTCCTGAGACATCAGTCATCTATCTCACTGCAGCCCTATTGGGATAGGCTATAAAATAGTAATAAATCAGGATAAACCTATAATGACTGGGAAATCAATCTACGTGAAAATCCTGATGATGGTAGAAGCTTCCAAATAAAACTCCTGAGCATGGGGGCACCTGGGTGGCTCAGTGGGTTATAGCCTCTGCCTTCGGCTCAGGTCATGATCCCAGGGTCCTGGGATTGAGCCCTGCATCAGGCTCTCTGCTCAGTGGGGAGGCTGCTTCCTCCTCTATCTCTCTGCCAGCCTCTTTGCCTACTTGTGATCTGTCAAATAAATAAATAAAAATCTTAAAAAAAAAAAAAAACTCCTGAGCATGAAGATAGTCCAGGATATCTATCACATAACCAAGAGACAGAAACATTTTGGATCTGTTTCATTTCACTTGAAGAAATAAGAGAAAAAGAGAATCTTGAACTATGCCTCTTGGAAATGGGTATAGCATATTACAGCATCAGTCACAGGGTTAGCTTCCTGTTTTATAAGCAATAGGTCAGCTATCTTAGACAATTGCTCTGCAGAAGCATCAAGTTGTTACTCTGAAATAATGTCATTCTTCAACAGAATTATGGCTTCCTGGGCAGCTTAACTGTGGAGACTTTAGAAAGATCTTTCTGCCAAACATTGCTCCTACTCTAGCCTATAACTGGTATTGGAAATACAACAATTTGACTTTATAAATGTGTCAGGTCAGTACTGTTATAAATGGTAGCATCCCCAGAAATGGTAACTTGGCATTCATAGTATTGATATATCATAGAGAATTACCAAATAACTTTACTAAGCTGTGCTTAGATTTTGATAAGGAGAGAAGGCTAGAGTCAAAGTGTTCCACATCACCCAGGGAAGACAGTCCACAGTATTGCAACTGCAGTCCCTTGAGAATCAGAGGAAGATGCTTAACTTCCCCAGGACTGAATTCATTTGTACAAACTATAAACCTATTTACCAATCCTTGCAGGTTGTAATATTGTAACAGAAATTATCTCTAGGATTGTGAAAACATTTATTTTCTTTTTTAAATGTTTTTTTATCTTTTCTGAACTCCCTAAGAAGAAAAGGCAGTTGTATTAAAAGTCCCAAAGGTAAACGGCCAGCATTTTTTGGATACTAGGAAGTTTTGCTTATAAATTTTCCAGGTAAAGTCATTTTAAACATCAAGAATTGACTCATGAGGCACCTGGGTGGCTCAGTGGATTAAAGCCTCTGCCTTTGGCTTGGGTCATGATCCCAGGGTCCTGAAATCAAGCCCCCCCAATAGGGATCTCTGCTCAGCAGGGAGCCTGATCCCTTTCCCTCTCTCTGCCTGCCTCTCTCCCTACTCGTGATCTCTGTCTGCCAAATACATAAATAAAATCTTTTTAAAAAGAAAAAAGAATCGATTCATGAAAAGAGCACTACAGGCCATCAGTAAGCCAGAGGAAGATAAAGATTATGCATTCAACTGCATCAAGAAAACCTCATGTATACTATTCAATGAGCAATGCATCTCTAATTCCTAACTTCAAATTTTGCTACCCCCTCCAAAAACCCATGAAACTACATACACAGTAAACTACCAGATGAATTTTTTAAAAAGATTTTACCTATTTATTTGACAGAGATCACAAGTAGGCAGAGAGGCAGGCAGAGAGAGAGAGGAGGAAGCAGACTCCCTGCCGAGCAGAGAGCCCAATGTCCTGGCTTGATCCCAGGACCCTGGGATCATGACCTGAGCCGAAGGCAGAGGCTTTAACCCGCTGAGCCACCCAGGCGCCCCCCAGATGAATTTTTTAAAGCAAAAGGTTTATAAGATATTTGTAAGGAGAATGATAGCAAATGGTAGACCACTTACAATGTGATATTGTCATTTTGTGCAGACACCTATGAAGCTGGAATCTCCTACAAACTAAACTGTGGATCAAGCTTCTTGAATAATTCCACCAACACAATTTATTTGATAGACACCCTCTTTATGTGCTCATTCGTAAATGTATTGAATACTTCCTCTATTTGTCAGGTTAGGATAGACTATGCTTCAGTAAAATATTAATTCTAAAATTTCAGTGGCTTAGCACTACAGAATTCCTAGACTCACATCTAGTACAGTTCATGGGGGATCCTAATCCACATGATCAACCAGGACTCAGACATAGAAACTCTACCAAGTTGCAGCTGGAACACATGGCCTTGTGGACTGCCACAGAAGAAGAAGGACAAAGAGTGGAGAATTCTCATCTGTTCCAAAATATTTCAAACTGAAAGTGTTGCATGTAACTGCTTACAGAGATTTGCCAGAACTAGTCATATGCCTCAAGTCTAATGGCAAAGGATACTGGAAAATATTAAAAAGTACATGAATGTTTGGCAAGTCCAATCACATTTGTTCAAATATTTATACCAGGCACTTTGGGACTACAAAGATGAATCAGTTTTTCAATATTTATTTAATCAAATCACAGAGATAATAAAATGTGCATGTGAATAATAATAAGAAGAAGGTAGAGGGTGATAAGCACTAGGAAAAAGGTACAGATAAAGTGCTTTGGTAAATCAGAAGATATAAAGATTCCTGCTATCTAAAGAGATCAAGAAAAGCTTCATGGGATGAGAAGTATTTGAGCTAGGCTTTGAAAGTTGTAGGATTTATACATGAAGAGCTGATGAATAGAGACCATTCTGGTCTCAGAAACAGTAAGAGCATGGGAGAGAGAAATTACAGGGCACTTAGAGAGAAGAATAAGCCTGTTTTGTTTTTTTTTTCTAGAGCAAAGGTCCAGCAAAGTCAGAAATAAAAACAGAAAAATTGGCTGCATTCAGCTTGTGAAGGAACTAGAATGCTAGGTTAAGATGTTGGGTTTTTTTTTTTTTTTAATATAGATAAGAGTCTCAATGAGAGGTATGACAGATGCTATTCAGGAAAAGGTAGTAATTAAAATGGTTTGGAGTGGAAGAAAATTAATGGGAGGGAGGCCAGCTATCAGGCTATTAAAGTTGTTTTGATGAAGGGCAACTGGAAAAAATGAAATAATAATAGAAATGGGGTGACATATATTAAAAATATTTCAGCCAACAGAATTTGATACCTGATTAAATGTGATAAGAGTAAAGTTTGACCCAAAGGAATTTGAGGGATGGAGAGTTCATAAATGTCATTAACAGGAAATTTAAAAAAACATGGGGAGAGAAGCTTGTTGTGGAAGAATAAATAGTTAATGTTTGGCCATGTAGAATTTAATGTGCAGATGAGACACAGATGAAGGTACCTAGCAGGTTACTAGAAATGTGAAAAGGAGGCCAAGGTCAAAGATGGTGATTCAGATGGAGGCATCACCTGGATAGAGAGGGTAATCCAAGTCATAAGGTTTGATAGTATCTGGAGGAGACAGATAGTAAAGGGCTAAGAGGTAGGCCAAGAACATATTCTTAAGAAATACATATTTAAGAGTCCAAAGGAGAAGAACATCCAAGGAGGTAGGGGGAAAGAACAGCCAAGGGAGGAGATTCAAGTGTGGGCACTTTCAACAATATTTAATGCTACAGAAAGCCTGTTGGTGATGATAACTCAATTGGCCACTGGATTTGGCCACTGGAAGGAAAGAGGGGAAAAGGTGACACTTGCTTAAAGAAATAAAGAGATTAAGGGACAGTGTGGCCTTTTGGAAAGGGAGAGAAAAAGTGTATGGGCTAAGGGAAAATATAAAATGGGGAGGAAAAACAGTAGATTCAGGAAAAAGAAGAGATATTGATGAAGCCGGTGCATAAGGATGGAATCAGCACCTGGTCCTCCTCACTTGCTATACTCATCACCCAAAAGAAGCAACTTATCATTCGTTCTCTTTGTTTTTGCCTATGTCCTAAACTATTTCATCTGGACCCTCCAGAACTCCACTTCCTGGTCAGTTCCTGCCTCTCTTTGATCCTGCCTGCTTTGCTATAGCCTTGAAGGCTCTCCTTGAAGTGGGTGCTTGATATTTACCTCTAATACTAATGTTCGCCTTTTTGGTCCACTGCTCACACCCACCCGCTAGAATTTAGCCAGCTAAAACATCCTACTTAATCCAGTCTCCATAGGACCCCCCACCTGGTACAGGCCCTTAAGGGCAAGGATTAAATTTAGAGTGTAGGAAATTTACGGGTGCCTGGGTGGTTCAGTGGGCTAAAGCCTCTGCCTTCAGCTCAGGCCATAATCCCAGAGTCCTGGGATCGAGCCCCGAATGGAGCTCTCTGCTCAGTGGAGAGTCTGCTTTCTCCTCTCTCTGCCTGCCTCTGTACCTACTTGTGATCTCTCTCTGTCAAATAAATAAATGAATGAAATCTTAAAAAAAAAAAAAGAATGTAGAAAATTTACGTCTTTCTCAGAAATAGAAAAAAGAACACAAAGGAGATGAATACTGAAAAAAAATCTGAGCTGCAGATGAGGGAGGTTCATGTCAAATGGCCTATAACTTTTCAGTGACGTAAAAGGCTGAGTCATGGTCAACGCATGAAGGCAGCAATCGAAGAGTTTCAGAATAGGAAAGGTTGCGTGTAAGCCCAATATTTGTAATTTGTATTGCTTTTTCCAATTGATGACCATTATAATTTTACCATACATTCTTCCTCTGATCTGCTAGACTGTAATTCTTCAAATGGAGAATTCCAATATTATCAAAGAGCTTTCTGGTTTTGTTGTTTTTTTTTTAAGATTTTATTTATTTATTTGACAGAGATCACGAGTAGACAAGGAGGCAGGCGGGGGAGGGGGAGCAGGCTCCCTGCTGAGCAGAGGGCCCAATGCAGGGCTCGATCCCAGGACCCTGGAATCATGACCTGAGCCGAAGGCAGAGGCTTTAAGCCACTGAGCCACCCAGGCGCCCCTATCAAAGAGCTTTCTGACTTTTTTTTTTTTTTTTTAATCAAAGGCATTCTAATATGCTCTCCCTGGAAGGCAATATAGTCGAATGACTAATCAATTTAAACTTTCATACATAAAGCATTTTAAGATATTCTATTTCTAAAAGTCCTTCAATAATTCCAGTGGAGTAAAATAGCTGCATTAGTTAGCCCACTGCTTCTAAGACTTAGTACAAATCATTAACCAAAACAAACAAACAAACATAAAGAGAACTGTATGCAACAGACTGATATTGAATTGGTTAGGAACTCTGAGGTCAGACAGGATTTGATTTCCAACTGTGCCACGTCCTGACAGTATAATAAAGCAAGAAAGGGCAGAAGGACGTTGTGGCATCAGACTTCCTGGGTCCAAATTGTGAATTAATGAGCTCAAATGAGTCCCTGAAAATCTGTTTCTAACATCCTTAATAATGATATTGTAACCTGTAAAGCAGCTGTCCTAATGTAGACCTCATAGGATTATTGTGAACATTCCATGAGGTGGATCATAAATTTAGGGTTAAGAGCATAAGCTCTGCAATCAGGCTGCTTGAGTTAGAATACCAGTTCTGCCACTGTCTAGCTGTGAGATATTTAGGTGAGCTACCTTCTATGTCTCAGTTTTCTCAACTCAAAATTGTTATAAGGGTACCATCTTCAGAGAACTGTTGTGAAGATTGAGTGATAATATAAAGCCCTTAATGTCTAAGATTTTATTTATTTATCTGACAGAGAGAGACACAGCAAGAGAGGGAACACAAGCAGGAGGAGTAGGAGAGGAAGAAGCAGGCTTCCTGCTGAGCAGGGAGCCCATGCGGGGCTCAATCCCAGCACCCTGGGATCATGACCTGAGCTGAAGGCAGACGCTTGACAACTGAGCCACCCAGGTGCCCCTATAGTGAGTTCTAAATAAACACTACTATTATGATATGTTCAGCACAATGCCTGACGTATAGTCAAGACTCAATAAGTGGTATCAAATTATTCTTTTTTTTTTAAAGATTTAATTTATTTATTTGACAGACAGAGATCACAAGTAGGCAGAGAGGCAGGCAGAGAGAGAGAGAGAGAGAGGGAAGCAGGCTTCCTGCGGAGCAGAGAGCCCGATGCGGGGCTCGATCCCAGGACCCTGAGATCATGACCCGAGCCGAAGGCAGCAGCCCAAACCACTGAGCCACCCAGGCGCCCGGGTATCAAGTTATTCTAAAGGGAATGTTTTAAATGTTTCTTCAAGATGATTCTAATCCAGTAATAAACATTGGTTTACCTAAAGCCTAATTGGCAATGACAGCATTCCAACTACGGTTCGTGGAATATGTTTTTACAAAGTTGTAGAAAGTTGGAACACTAAAATATGCTAGAGATAAGAGTGCATTTAACACTGCATCTGAGCAGATACATATAAAGCATGAATGCTCTCAAGATTTTAAGTAGCTGCTCTGACATGAACCAAAAAGTGATATAACTTCAAGCTGAAGAAACACCATAAAAATCAATGAACACAGAGCTACAGGCAATGATGGTCCTTCTTGGTTAAGAAATGCTAGGAAACAGCAGTGTTGGGCTGACCAGCTGGGCCGGCTGCCAGGAGAGGGATTGTGAAAGAGCATTGTGAAGATGGATTCATGTTGACGAAGAGTTATTTTTGTCCCGTAAAATAAACTGCTTCCTATATATTGTGTTGAACAGAGTAGCACTGAGTTCTTGGATGTCTTTTTTCTCACTGATTTATAGACTAGCATATAGTAGATACTTAATAAATGATAGCCAAATAAATGAGTGAAGTGTGGTGTCCTGATTGGAAGACACACTGGAGATCTATTAGTTTAAGCAGGATCACCTCCTTAAGGGGAGCTGCTCCTCCATTCCAACCCTGAGATATCTCCACCTGGCACCTCCAGATACTGTGATATTCTGGGTCCAGACTTTGACTATTCTTTTCCTTCTAGAGACGAACTGACTTAGATTTCAGGTTTTAATCCCTGCTTGTCCTGGTTTCTCCCCAGACATGGCTTCACTTCTGGTGATCTGCCATCCCCTAGTTTCATTTCAGCTTCCTTTACCTTGCAAGTCTCCACCCATTTCCCAGTGAAACCCAAGTCACTGGCTCTCTACTCCTTGGCTTTCTGCTCTCTACATCTGATACCTACGAGATAGAGGTTTCTGTGATGCTCTGGTACCTGCAGTCTCTGAAGTTAACCTCTTGGGTTGTGAGTTGTGCCTATGCTACCCATTGACCTCAAATATGCATAGAGAAATACTACCTCTAGCTCAAGGTCATGTAGAAGTTCATACCATTCCTAAATATTTTAAAAACTGAAGTCCCTCACTTAATTCTCTGGTTTCTCCTGTAATCTTTCTCCTTAGCCTCCCAAATACATTTGAAAGAAACATTAAGACCCTGTCCAGCCTCTTGGCATGGCTTTAGTTCTAGCTAAAATCTTAGACCTATAGACCAGCACAGGTGCCTTAAAGTTTGGGCTTCCTCATAAACTACCACTCCAGGAGGATAAGAGATAAAAAAACAAAACAAAACAACAACAACAACAACAAAACCCTAAAACCCAAAACCTCTGACAATAATAAATACAGTTCTCCACTTTGCTGTTTTGGGTAATCTAGAGCTTATTGTGGTGGATTTTGAAGGATGTCAAAGGGTGATGAATGGGTCTGGAAGTGTCACTGCTAATAACAGAGGAGCTATAGCTTAGTCTTGGCCTATATTGCTAATTTCATTTAGCTTATTCAGTTTGGACTGGAATAATGCCTCTCTATGAGTTTTGGGAAGTTCTCAATAATCCATGTGGGTCACCCAAGTGGAAATTGTAGTGATTCCGTCCAGATTACTGTGCCTACTGACTGAAGCTGATTCAAAGCCCCTTAAATATCAGCTCAGGTGTCTTCATTATGCTCCAATTTGGTGGCCTCCATTGAGGTCACCTTAAACTGATGCATTTAAGTTAACTTGGCTCCAACCTTTCTCTTCTTTGAGGTTGGGCAGGTGAGGCACTATGCCATTTACAAGCCCCAGTGGAGAAAGAGTAGAAGAAAAAAAAATCAGCTCTGGTGTAAATGTGGCCCCTATCAAAGGATGAATTTCATCATAGAACAACCCCAGGACCTCCATCTATCAAATTACATCCTCCGAAAGTTCTACCAACCTAATTAGTTTCAGAACTATACACTTTGCCCAATAACTAGAGACCACATTTCTTTTTATACAACCCTGTCCCCAATGTTATTATTTTACAAATACGAATATTACATAGAGCTCCATGGCCATTGCATTCTATGTGGATGAGGTTCCAAAAGCCAAATGCTGCAGCCATTTTGTTGCCCCACTGAAACTGAGACCATTGCTGGCCAACTTGACAAAGCAACTACTCATGATAATTATTCAGTTTTATAAAAGACTCCAACCCTTAGTGTAATATGTATCTCACTTTTCTATATAGGTGCCAGAATTTGTGGTCTAGGGTAGACCTGGCACTTTGCTCCCCTAGAGAGGTCTGTGGTTTTCCTGGACTCTGTCCAGAAACCATCAGCTAAACAAAGCCTTCCTGAGATATGCTGGAAGTGTCAAGAATTCCAGAACACTTGTAGTATCATGGAAGCTACCTTCTTGGTGCTAGCAGCCCCAGTTCTAATGAACCATATTCATTGTTCCCAGAATACAGATGCAGTTACTCCAAAACTTCCTTCCACCCAGTCTGTGAAGGTGCCCCAAACAGAGAACATCCTCTTTCAGTACATGTTGGATTGAGGTACAATTGTATTCTGGATGATTGTCTCACAACTCCAGGGACCTGGCTCACCCTCTCTTATAACCTTGAATTGCTGTTAGTAATTTTGGTTCTTTGCTGAGCTGAATCAATCAAAATATAATACTGTAAAGGCCAGTTCTCTAGAATCATTTCCCCCCAAGACAGTCAATTATATACATGGATTAGGCAGTCCATCGAGTTCCAAGTCTCTGGTAAATTTGGGTTTTGTGGAATATTATGGCATAGTTGTGGGAGATTATATATATATATATATATATATATATATATATATATATATATCCATATTTCTCCATCCTGACTTCCAAGCTTACCAAACTGCTTATGGAAAGCAAGCCAAGCATCATAAAAGATCCAAAAGGATTTGAAAATCACAAAGATGATCCACCCCTGTAGCTATTCTAGCACACCCAAACTATCGGGGTCTTTCCTCCCCCAAGCACATGTTCTGAACGCAACATGGAGGAATATTTCCCAAAGTATGCTCTGGAGACTACCTACATCAGAATCACTTGATATTCTTGCTTAACATGCTTAATCCTAGGCCCTATCCCAGACCTACTGAGTCAGATTCACTGGAAACACCCTCAGAAATATGCAATTTAAATAAGCCCCTCAAGTTATTCTTATAGTCACTAAAATCTGAAAACTAGAGCTGTAGCAGCATCCTTCTTTACTCAGCCCTGACTCATCATTTTCACAAATCTATTCTGCAAATTTACCACTCCCCATCCCCTGCCCTACCCAACCACCTAGTCGAGAACACTTCGAGTTCCGGTCAAGAACTAGAGGAAGTTCTTGACCACAAAAGCAGCATAAAGCCTGAAAGAATTATTTGGAAAAGGACCGTGTTTCCAATAATGACAAAAACAAGCTGTTGCAACCAAGAACAGCAGTCAAGTGTCTAAAGATTAAGCCAAAGTTCTATTCATTGGTTGTCAGTCCCTACTGGCCTGCCAAGATCAGGGCAGACCAAATTAAGCAGAGACTAGAGCAGGTAACCATGGCCAAGTTGTAGTCAAGTAGGTCAAGAAGTGTTTATAGCTAGGAACCCAGAAGGACTGGTGGAGCTGGGAGCGTTAAATACTAGCAAGTAGCTGGGAGAAATGGGGCTTAAACAAAGGTATAGTTCTGGAAGAGTTAAGACAGAGGGGTGAGGAGACAGTGAGGACAGCTACAGCAGGAAGACATCATCGACAATACCCAGCAGAATTTGAGAAACACGCTAAGCTAGTAAAGGCTATATTACCAGACATATCAAGTCAATATAAGACAGTCAGTCATAGGACATTGGTAAAGGCAGAGCTATTTATAGTCTAGTAGTCCCTTATTATAGCTTTTAACCCAGTCAGCTCTAATTTCTCACAAAGTGAGAAAGGGTCCTAGTAGCTAAGTATATGCCATGATTTATAAGCTGCCTTCTGCTTAAGGTACCCACTATATTAAGCCGGGCTAGAAACCAAATCCAAAATTATGCAGAAGAAAGAATTTGTAAGTTTATGTCACTGAAAGGTCCTTGGGTAGTGTTGCTTCAGGCTCAGCTGGATCAAGATGATCATCAGGGATCAGGATTTATCTGTATCTCTCAGACAGAAGTTCTCGCTACAGTGGTGGAAATTACCTTTGGCAGATCCTGACATCCATCCCACTAACTCAGTTCAGCCAGGAGCCATAGAAATGCCTTTACTGAAAGCTCTGAAAAGAACACCCTGAGGGGTTGACTTCCACCAGCCTCACTTGTGATATGTGCATTGCTTTAGAGTAGGGGTTGGTTGTCCTATGGGCCAAGGTGACCAACATGTCCCAGGTTCCTAGAATTCTCCCAGATTGATTGTTTTTTAGAGAAGGAGAGAGAGGGGGAGAGGAAGAGAGAGAATCTCTCTTAAGCAGGCTCCACATCCAGGCCAGAGCCACCAGATCCACGTAGGGCTTGATTTCACAACCCTGAGATCATGACTTGAGCCCAGATCTAGAGTGGGTTGCTTCACCCACTGAGCTACCCAGGCGCCCCAGGAATTTTTCCAGTTTTAAAGCTGAAAGTCTATGTCCTGGGAAATCCCCATAGTTCCAGTCAAACTGGGAAAACTGGCCACCTTACTTTTTCTATGTGGCACGAGTTCCCCACAAGAATAAACATTTCCGTTACAAGATGAAGAAGGAGAGAGGCTGGAGTACGGGGAGTATTTACTTCACCCAGGCCAGATTCATTTGGCACCTGCGCAGAAGCACGGTCAAAGCTTCTTCCCCTTCTCTATGGCCACCCTGGGAAGAGCTGTCTTTTAGATCAGGCGGGGCCTGTACGACTGCTCACGCCTCCACCTCAAAAGAGATCCTGAAATGTCTCTCCTGAGATTCTTTGCATCCTCTCCTGGTCCTTAACTGTTCCTAATTCCTGGTCTTGATCCGACTCTCCTCTCTGATGATGTGGCGGCCTGCCTGCTCTTTAACTTTCATTCTTCCTTTAAAAAAAAAAAAAAAAAAAAAAAAAGATTTTATTCATGTATTTGATAGAGATCGCAAGTTGACAGAGAGGGGGAAGCAGGCTCCCCGCCGAGCAGAGAGCCAGAGGGGGCTCGATCCCAGGACCCTGGGATATGACCTGAGTTGAAAGCAGAGGCTTAACCCACTGAGCCACCCAGGCGCCCCTTTGGCTTTCATTCTTGGTTCACACTGGCTTCCCTGTCTCTGTACCTCAGGGTTACTGATCGGCGCACTCCTCTGATGCCACCGCCACTTCTTGCTTGGATCAGTAGGGTCTCTGCAGCCGATCTGCCGCTAAGGTTTGCCAAAGCCTTCCTACTCATGCAGTTCACCACTGCCCCCACCTGTTTCCAGGTGGAATTCAGCCTGGCTGTCGGTCAAAATCCATGCTCCGCTGTGAGACGGAAGCTTCATCCCCCTAGTCCCAGCAGGTAGCTCGCTAACTCTCCCCTGCGCAAGCGCATCCGCACACACACCCTCCGGTCCTGACAGTTTTGCAACGCAGGCGCGTTTATTCCCATTTTACAAAGGGGGACACTGAGGCTTAGAGGAGTGAAGTAACTTGCCCATTCACGAAGCCAGTGTTCAAGTTACAACTCAAAACCTTGAGCTGTTTATCCAGAACCATGCTGACACTATTAGGCAATATGTTGGTGGTAACTACTTAAAATAGTACGATCACAACAATGACAACTTCTGATGACATTTTTGTATAAAGTTCTGCTCAATGTGAGACGCTTCGGCGTCTGCCTTTGGCTCGGGTGTGATCCCAGGGTGCTGGGACCGGGTCCCCAATCGGGCTCCCTGCTTAGCAGGGAGCCTGCTTCTCCCTCTGCCTGCCATCCCCCCACCCCCACCCCGCTTGTGTTCTCTCTACCTCTCTCTGGCAAATAAATTTTTTTAAAAATCTTAAAAAAAAAAAAAAGTTCTGCTCAATGTGTGTATATATCCTTATATCATGTCAATAATGTCAATATACTCAATAATGCCAAGCACATATGTGGAATTTTTTGAATTTTGAAACTGATCTTGACCTCTACAAGCAAAATAGTGAGGACATTATTTTAAATGGATTTAAAACAATTGTTCCAATAACTAATGGAGTAGCTTCTAGGCCTAGAATTCTAAACTCCTTTACTCTCAGTTATGAATATTAAAATGTTTTTCTTCGTGGACCAAATGTTGTTCAAGACCAGTAGTTCTCAAAGTGTGGTGGATGACCTTCATGGTCTCTGAGGTCAAAACTATTTGATAACAATATTAGGGTGTAATTTGCCTTTCATTCTCATTCTCTTATGAGTGTTTGAAGCTACATGAGCTGAGATTTTGAGACAGACCAACTTCAAAAGCACATGTAAGAATCTTAAGTCAGACACTTGAGTCAGACATATTCTCTGAAGTCAGATACTAAAGAACTTGTAAAACAAAGCTGGGTTTCTTACTAAAGTTTTTCTTTCAAAAAGTACAATTATTTGTACAAACATGTTATTTATGCTAACTGTAATCATTTATTCTTTTTAAAGTAAACATGTTTTGAAGTTCTGAGTTTTAATTTCTAATACGGTAAGTATCAGTTGGGTATAACTCAAAGCAACAGAAAATACTTGTTCTAATCAAGAAAATTTTGTAATGAAGTTCTAAACTTAAAGCTCTCTCCAGTAAATATGCTTTGATAGTCTAGAAAACTGGGAAAGAGAGGGATATTCTGAAAATTAGGACAATGTGTTATTATTATTTTAAAAACCCACAACACAATAAACCTGTAATTTGAAGTAACTGTCAGTCACTCATTACAGTTGTTCATGAATGTCTAGTATTGCTCTCTCCTGAGTCCCTGTATTTATGGCTCAAATAGTACCCCTAAGGCTTAGGAACACATTTAAATTGAACTTAGAAATTAATAAATAAAACTAAAGGGAAGAAAATTAATGATAAAAATCGAAGAATGTTTTGAAAAGCCATGAAGAAATGAACATTTTCTTTTCTTCCAATGGAATTTCCAGTTGGAAAATTCTTAGTGGCAATTTAAAGAATTGGGGCATTCAAAACAATGATTGCAGATGAATTAAATAATAAACTGAATGAGAAGAAGTAAAGATGATAAGTGAAGAATTCAAGACAGAAAGTGCATCCAAGGGAAGGAGAAACATCTACAACCAAAGAGCACAAAGATTCACCCGCAAGCATCTCATTTATTCTCTCGTCTCCATTCTCTGATCTACATCTTTAGAAGGGACTTCAATCTTTTCTAGTTTCTTTTCCCTTTTTGAACCCAATTGAGAGGCTGCAGAAATAGTTCTAAATGTGGATCACAACCATGATTAAACACATTAAAAAGAATTTGGTGTGGGAAGGGCAAGTGCTTTCTTTAAAATAATCATTTTTTTTTAAAGATTCTAATTTGACAGAGACAGAGATAAAGTACAAGCAGGGGGAGTGGCAGGCAGAGGGAAAGGGAGAAGCAGACTCCCTGCTGAGCAGGGAGCCCACCGTGGCGCTCAGTCCCAGGACCCTGGGATCATGACTGGAGCTGAAGGCAGATGCTTAACCAACTGAGCCACCCAGGTGTTCTACTCAACTATCCTTTTAACTCAACCACTTTTGGTTAGTAAAAAGATATTGGCAGTATTTCAGCCTGTATTTCCTGGGGCCACTGCAATGAGGAAGAGTATCCATCATTTCACAATTAACACTTGCCCACTAACCACTATGTGGAAAGAGCATTCCTGAGTCCTGAAGACAGAGATTGAGAGGGGGGCCCCATTCCCTGAGGGCTGCCCAGTCTGGTAGAGAAAATAGCAGTGAGGCTTAAAAGCACGTAGTGAATCTCTCCCATTTATTTGACTGGATGACATTTTACTTCCCTTCATTTGTTCCTCTCTCCTGCTCTTTCTCAAACAAACCCAAGCTGTCTATTCGTGCACTCACTAAATTAAGTAAAAATGAGTTCATTTTAAGAATTTTGCTGTATCTGTTTAGATTACTCAAGTCACTGTATAAAACTTGTGCTGGGAACTCAATTACTTATCACCAGGCCTCAAGTCTCCACATAATTTAAATAATTTTCTGGAACAGTGATGTTTTCTGTGGGATCAGAAGTCAAGAATATTGACTGAGGGAGGAAGAATGAGAGAATTTTGATTTCAGCTTTCAAGATATATCTTGAGAAAGTAGGTAAACTGTCTTTGAACAAAAGCAGGAAGAGTATGGCTTTGAGTGTTTGTACTATCTGTAACCCTGATCCGTGGGTATTTACCCTAGAACTCATAGCTTTAAAGGAGCAGTGGTTTAATTAGAAATATCAAATATCTGTTTATTTAAATACTGAAGTTGTGTGTGGGAAACACAAAAGCAATAATGCATAGGCCCTTGCCTTCTGGTTATTTATAGGTAGTTAGGCAGAAAAAAAGATACCTAACAAAATGGTTAAATGGTAGCAAAGCCACCTGCCAAAAGGGGGAACGTGGCACTATCCTCCATTTAGCCCCTTTTCTCCCTAGAAAACAGTTCCAAATTCTTGATTTAATACAACCCAAGTTTGATAACTGGGCAATTAAACATCTGCATGTGGAATACAAGACTGGGTCATGTCACATGATCTGGCTAAAAGCCAAGACGGGGGGCACCTTTCTACTATGGCAGAAACTTTTCTGAATGTTCATCACCCAAGCATAGTTCTGTGCTGCTCAAGTGGTAAGGACACACAGCCTGTTGAAATGTTGAATATCAGTAGGTTTGCCAGTAAACTAAGAAATCTGTGGGTTAATTCTACTAAAGAAGGTATAACCCTAAAGAGGTCTGTTTTACTTCTGATGGTGGGTATATTTAAGATAATCTTTTTGAAATCCTACTGAGTTTTTTCAAAGACCCTCTTGAAATAAAGATTACTGGTTTTCGCTCCTTATCTAGTTCTTTTTCTTCTGCAGTAGCAAAAGCTCCGATTTTGAGCTGGACATAGGTCTACCTTAAATTAACATTAAATATTCTGCCTCTCTTGCAGCAATCTGTGGACCCGTCACTAAGTTCTGGCTGATAGTATACAGTTATTACATAAAACTTTCTCCTTCTCCCCCTCACCCATCTGCTGGCTGGCAGGCACATGTGATGACTGGAGAAGATGCAAGGATCTTAGACTATGAGGTGACCCTGCTAATAAAGGACATACACAGAAGAGAAACAAGGTAGGAGGCTGGATCCTGACACCTTACAAGCCCCACACCACTATCTCCTAATTTTGTATGAGAGAAATAAATTTCTATCTTTATAAAGCTATGATTATTTTGTTATTTTTTTTAGTGCAGCCAAACCTAAGTCCAATATTCATCTAAATTCTAAATTGGAAAAAATTAAAAGCAATCATTTGGAACTATACAATTGAATATGGTAGCCATGATTCACAGGTATCTAATAACACTTAAGTTGTGGCTGGTCTAAATTCAGGTGTGCTGTATGGATAAAATATACCACAATTTTGAAAACTTCATATGAAAGAAAGAATGGCAAATAGCTCATTAATAACTTTTTATATTGAGTGCATGTTGAAATGAAAATATTTTGATATGTTGGGTTGAAAATACAAAAACTGATTTCACCTGCACTGGAAGGGCAGCCATCAACAACATAAGTCAAACTACTGAATGGGAGAAAATATTTGCAAACCATACATCTGATAAGGGGCTGATATACAAAATATATAAAGGACTCATACAACCAAATAGAGAAAAAAAAAACCAAACAATGATATACAAAATATATAAAGGGCTCATACAACCAAATAGAGAAAAAAAAACCCCAAACAATCCTATTAAAAAGCTGACAGAGGATTCGAATGGACATTTTTCCAAAGACCACATACTGATGGCCAACAAGCACATGAAAAGATGCTCAACATCTTCTCTAATCATCTTTCCTAATCACAAAAATCTAAATCAAAAACCACAAGATGTATCACCTTTGATAAGAAAGACTTATAAAAAAGATGAGAAATAACAAGTGTTGGCGAAGATACGGAGAAAAAGGAACCTTCATGCACTGTTGGTATAAAGGTAAATGGGCACAGCTACTGTGGAAAAGAGCATGGAGGTTCACAAAAAAAAATTAAAAATAAAACTACCATATGATCCAATTCCACTTCTGGGTATTTATGCAGAGAAAATGAAAACTAACATGAAGCATTATTTACGGTAGCCAAGACACAGAAACACTCTAAGTGCCCATTGACAGATGAATGGATAAAGACTCTGTGGTATATATATATATATATATATATATCCATAAATAAAAATGAAATTTTGCAGGGCGCCTGGGTGGCTCAGTGGGTTAAGCCTTGGCCTTTGGCTCAGCTCACGATCTCAGGCTCCTAGGATCTAGAGCATCGGGCTCTCTGCTCGGCAGGAAGACTTCTCCCCCACTCCCACCCCCCCCCACCCAGCCTGCTTACTTGTGGTCTCTCTCTCACTCTGTCAAACAAGTAAATAAAATCTTTAAGAAAAAAGAGAATGAGATCTTTCCATTTGCGACCATATGGATGGATTTTGAGGGCATTATGCTGAGTGAAATAAGTCAGACAGAGGAAGATAAATGCTGTATGATCTCACTTATACCCAGAGCACAAAACCAAACCAAACCAAACCCAAACAACCAAATCATGAATAGAAAACAGGGTGGAGGTTGGGAGAGATGGGGTTTGGGGGTTGGGGGTTGGGCAAAGTAGGTAAAGGGGGTCAAAGGTGGAAACATTCAGTTATAAAATAAAAAAGTCATGAGGATGCAATATACAAAATCATAACGGTAGTTAATAATACTGTAGTGCATATTTGAAAATAGCTAAGAGAGTAAATCTTAAAAGTTCGTCTCACAAGAAAGAAAGTTCTAATTCTAATGATAATGGGTATTAACTAGATTTATTATAGTGATCATTTTGCAATATACACAAATATCAAATTTGTACACCTGAAACTAATATATGTCAATTAAATCTCAATTTAAAGAAAGACTTTTCTGATGATAATGTGATTTTTCAAATATAAAAATTAATTTCACCTGCTTCTTTTTACTTTTTTAATATGGCTAATAGAACATTTAAAATGACATATATGGTCCACATTTTATTTCTATTGAACAGAACTGATTAGAATATGGACTTTTAAATATGGGGATAAAGAGGTATGTTTACTGAAGATCAAAAAAGACAAAGATGGGGCGCCTGGGTGGCTTGGTGGGTTGAAGCCTCTGCCTTTGGCTTGGGTCGTGATCTCAGGGTCCTGGGATCAGGCCCTGTGTCAGGCTCTCTGCTTAGTGGGGAGCCTGCTTCCTCCTCTCTCTCTCTCTGCCTGCTTCTCTGCCTACCTGTGATCTCTGTCAAATAAATAAATAAAACCTTTTTTTTTTTTTTAAAAGACAAAGATGACAGAATCCATAGCATTTCAGATTTAGGTCAGTCAGACATGGGTTACATGTCCTGCCAATATGGGGTTTTAAAATAAAATGGAGGACTGCTAATACATCTTTCAAAGAAAGAATATCTGGGATGATTTTAAATGTGATTCCATGTTAAAAGGTGAATTAAATGCTTAAAATCTCCTAAGCACAATAATTTAAAAACTCTGATGCAAAAGCTGCTGTCATAGGTAAAATTCTTCTGTGTATTTATTAATACATATACATAAATGAAAATACATATAGGACATTCACCTTATATATGTATCAGCTTTTTACTTGTTTTCAAGGGCATGAATGTCTTTCTTATTTTTGATGTCCTTTCTTATTTTTTATTTGAGGGTCATTTGAAATCACTAATTACAGTCTAACGTTCTGCTTGGTGGCATTCATCTTGTGTTTGCACAATTAAAATTCTGCTTCCACTCAGGTGTTGGATTTGCAGGTTGGTTCATGAAGTGATCCTTCTGGCAGAGCTAGCAAGATGTTGCTAGCCACAAACAGCAATTGTGTTAGAGTTGCTTGTATCTGATAACAGGACCTCTTTTCAGGACCTCTTTTCAAGTACACAGATGTGCATATTAGCCGTGGTTTATAACGCAAATCAAGTGTTTCTGTGTAGGCTGGCTCTAAATTCTATAGATACTATCATCTTTGTGCACTTGCTGCTAAGAGGTAGATCTCTAATAACAGTATAGCACTCTATCACTTTCCTAAAATGGAAAAAGAGCTCTCTATTTTGACTTACAGAATATACTTTTTCAGTGTCAATGTGCATTTTCAATTTCAAACATTTGGATTATTCAAAAATACATCTAACCCAAACTATAGAAACAGGCTTTAGAAGGCAAACAAACAATACCCCGTTTTTCCTGTCCAAGCTTTGAATCAACTGGGAAATAGTTATGAGACATATAAAGGGAGCTTAAAATATGAACTTTAATACTAGAAATGTCATTGGGAAAATGGGTGTGTATCTGTAGAGAAAAGGGCTAACATTCCCCCTTCCAAACAGATCTTGCAACAGTCTGCCTGAGGATAAGTTTGGTATGGTGAAGGTTCACTTAGGCAAAACTGCTGTTTCCCACTAGTCTGGGGGCACAAACAGATGAAAACAGGAGAAAATATCCAGTATTTTAAATCCTGTAGTAGATTAGCTTCACCAAATCAAGAAAGGTAAGCCAATGATGTGGGGTGGGGGAGGGGCGTCTCATGTTTGATCTGTTAACTTCTCAAGTATTTTATTATAAAATATTAGAAATGAAAAGAATGTGGATAACTATATATGGAGTCAAAGCAGCAATGGTTTGGGATACGTAAGCTAATACTCAACTACATGTTGTGATGTATAAATTTTAAGGACATATTCTTAATCCATTCATCTATCAATAGATACTTGGGTGCTCCCATAGCTTGGCTGTTGTAAATAATGCTGCAATAAACTTAGGGATGCATGTATCTTTTTGAATTAGTTTTTGTTTCCTTTGGGTAAATACCCACTAGTGGAATTACTGGGTAATATTTCTATTTTTAATTTTTTGAGGAACCTCCATACTGTTTTTCACAGCAGCTGCACCGATTTACATTCCCACCAACTGTGAATAAGTTCCCTTTTCTCCCTATCCTTATTCACACTTGTTCCTTGTCTTTTTTTCTAATGGCTGTGAGGTGATATCTCATTGTGGTTTTGATTTGCATTTCCCCAGTAATTCTACTTCTGGGTATTTACTTGAAGAAAGCAAAAACACTAATTCAAAAAGACATATGCACCTCCCTATTTACTGCAAAAGCTCAAGGATGTGGCCAGTCAGCAATTGAGTCAGAGTTCTGTTGTAGCTGTAGGCTAATAACCATTGGTGATTTGCCAAACTAAAGACTTTGTCCTGAGTAATTCTCAAAAGAAGAATTTCCTGTTAACATATTCCAGATGGTATTTGGAGCAAAAGGTGATTACAATTAAAAGCCATAGATAGAACACAAAACCTAGAAATAAAATCACTTGTTTATGTAACATAAAGAAAACTGTATTACTGGTTTGGACAGACATAACCGATTTCTAACAATATACTATAATAATCTCTATACTTTATCCAAGAGCTGCATTCCCCCCAAATGAGAAGCTTGGTGTATAAAATTCTCCTCATTAAATCAATTACCCAATTTCTTGATCTAAAAGTTGAGGTGTTTTATTTTTCTTTTCTTTCTTTTTTTTTTAAAGATTTTATTTATTTATCAGAGAGAGAGAGGGGGAGAGAGCGAGCACAGGCAGACAGAGTGGCAGGCAGAGGCAGAGGGAGAAGCAGGCTCCCTGCTGAGCAAGGAGCCTGATGCGGGACTCGATCCCAGGGCGCTGGGATCATGACCTGAGCCGAAGGCAGCTGCTCAACCAACTGAGCCACCCAGGCGTCCCGAGGTGTTTTATTTTTCTTAAAGATTTATTTATTTGACAGACATCACAAGTAGGCAGAGAGCAGGCAGAGAGAGGAGGAAGCAGGTTCCCTGCTGAGCAGAGAGATGGATGTGGGGCTCAATCCCAGGACCCTGGGATCATGACCTGAGCCAAAGGCAGAGGCTTTAACCCACTGAGCCACCCAGGTGCCCTAAAAGCTGAAATTATCTTTATCTAGTATTATACCCCAAGATGAGTATCTGCTTAGACAGGTCTTGTTTAACTAGGTTTTCAAGTAATATTAAAAATATTAAAAATACAAATCCAAATCAGATTTCTCTGGTATTTGTTTTAAACCTCTAAGCCACAAATATTTTAATTAATTTATTCTTAACTAATTAATGACGGATGGGAACAAATTCTTGTGACATAAAATATATAGAGGGAACGTTAATTTACTTTTTTAAATGTTTATGCATTTACAGTCAACATTATAGAAAAAATAAGTGAATCATGACAAATGTTGAATTGTTAATAGTTATTAGAAAAATGGAAAAAAATTTTTAAAATAGGTTCCCCGCCAAATGTGGGGCTTGAACCTATACCCTGAGATCAAGAGTAGGATGCGCTACCCACTGAGCCACCCAGGCGCCCCTGGCAAGAAATATTTTTAAAATCTACATTTTTGTTTCTCTTGAGAAAGTAGCTTGAAACTCAGGTCTATTGAATGAGGCGGCCATCTGGTGACGGAAAAGGGCACTGCCGGCCCTATCTTGCATTAACTGAACGTCATAGATGTTCTGCACAAACCAACTGAACCACAAAAATTTCAGTAGCGCTGTCCAGCAGAAACATAATAGAATTCACATATGCAATTTAACAATTTCTAATCACTGCTTTTAAAAAGTAAAATTCTAACATCGCATTTTTATTTAACCCGATATATCAAAAATATTGTTATTTCAGCATAGAATCAATGCACAAAGTTTCTTTCTTTCTTTCTTTTTATATTAAGCCTTCAAAAGACAATGCGTATTTTATGGTACATCTCAGGTCGGACTAGCCACAGTTCAAGTGTTCAAGAGCCACGCTTGGCTGTGGCTAGTGGCTCCCCTATTGGACGGGCAGATCTAGGAAATGGAGCGCTACATTTATTTTGAGTTGCCTTTTACTACGTTCATTCATTTCTCATCCGTTCTGCCCACTCTTTTAGAAGTTCCTCCCTTTCCCTTTCCCTCTTCGAGACGACCCTAGGAGGACCCATCTCTTCTCCAGAGGGCAGCGGGGCGTTCGTTTGCTAGTGCCGTCCTTGGAATCGGCTCGTCGGTGCTCGGCAGCTCAGGCGGAGGTCAGCTACATTCCTAGGGGGATCGGAGGCCACGCCAGGGGATCGGGGGCTGTCCTGGCTCTCCAGTCGCCTTATGACATCACAGCGCCATGACTGAGGTTCAAGTCCAGCGAGGCTCCGGGCTTCCAAGCCTTTGGCTGGAGGAGGTCACACGACGAGGTCCCTGTCACTATGCCCAGAACTCGGTGTTTCCCGTCCGGTCCCCTGATCCAGCGAAGGCAGGTGAAAAGATGCGCGCTGGCACAAACAGACCCGCGAGCGAAAAAGTCCCCACCATTTCCCAGCAGCACCAGCGGGGTCTTCCGGGTGGACCCCTACCTTTGCTGATTGGTTGGAGGTTGCCGCCACGTGACCTAGAAACTGACTCGGCTGCTGCTTTCCCCGCCTCTGTTGTCCCCCTCCCCACTCCAAGGTCGGGGGAGGCGTAGGGCAGGTTTCCTAGGCAACCGGAGCTGGTAGTGTACACACAGCAGGCCCCGGATTAGAGAGGAGGGTGTCGTGCCCGCTGTTCCAAGACAGGGATTGAGGGGTCGGAGTGGACTCTGGTCTGTCTCGGACTGCCCTGGAAGCCACCATCTTTCTGGGATAAGGTGAGTGTGTCACCTTGTGGCCTTCGGGTCTATGTCACCTGTCTGCAGGCCCCAGGAGTCTTTGTTCTCCTGTCCTCCCTCTCTGCCCGCCCCCGAGAGTTAGATGGGAGACTAGCAATGTTGAGGTCAAAGGACCCCGGTAATGGCACAATGGAGATAACAATAATGAGATACGGACGTGTATTTATTGGAGGCTGACAGGGTGACCACAGCAAAAGTTAAGAGGAGGAGGAAAGGAAAGGTGGCCCACAGTCACCTGTGCAGACTTTACTGCCCACGTTAAGGTCCAGAACTGAGAAAAACAAGTGCTCCTTGGCCAAACTGGTTATTGCTCACCTAGGGCCAGTGCTCCTTGGCCAAACTGGTTATTGCTCACCTAGGGCCAGAAGTGTGTTTGTTGTTGGGTCCATCGGTGCTAACAGCTGGATTCTGATCTTTTTATACCCAAGGGAGGAGACAGTTTGATCATACAGAACTTCTAGTTTGTAGAAAAGAAATTTGATTTTCTCAGAATACTACCCTACCAGGCTCTCCTGGCAGACAGAAACATGATGCTTTACACCCTAATTATTATTACACTCTGGTCATGTACACCAAGTATTTACATATTATATATATATATATATATATATATATTCCAAGTTATACCATATAGAACTCTGTAGCATGACAATTTAAACTGTTGAACAAATTTTATGGAACACCAAGCAAGTGCCAGGCACCGTGATAGGTTCATTGTCCCTGCCTTCAGTGAACATGTAACCTCATAGGAAAGAAAGACCTGCGAGTATCACAATACAGTGGGACAGGTGCTATATATAGAACATATGCAGGCCCTAACTAGAATCACAAGGAAGAGAATGATTATAATATTACCAGAGAGAATTAAAATCTTCACCAAGAAGACCCTTGCTTTAAATCTTTAAGGATGTACGGAGTATGCCATAGAGTCAAGGGAAAAAGACATTTTAGGGAAGGAAGACAGCATATGGCAAAATACCCCAGCCCATATGACAGAAATACCCCAGCCCATTCAGAGAACAATAGTTCTCTGAACTATAGTTCCCCAGATTCTGAGGGTGTTGGGAGTTTGTGGTTGATGAGCTTGACAGGTAGGCAGGAGTCAGAGCATGGATACCATGAATGCTTTCCAAGGGAAGAAGCTTAAACAGGTATTTACCTTTCAGGATGCTGGCCGTCACAGTAGTGTAGAGGTTGGAATGGAGGCTTCAGGGCCTACCATAAATTGGTTTGTTTTCAAATTTTATGTGAACAGAGCCACATGGTATAAACCTCACTGTGTGCGTATCTTCCTTTGCTCAGCTTGTGTTTGTGGGAACATCCATGTTGTATACAACAATAGTTTCTTTCTCATTCCACTTCTAGGTGTAAACTCAGACTTAAGTGGACCTAATGTCTTGCATGATAAAACTGTTCAGGGAAGCACTATTGATCTCCAAACTGGAGACATTCCAAACATCTCCTAATAGTAGAATTAATATAAATGGTTTATATATTCATACTATACAGTACTAAACACACTTTTAAGAAGTTTTTTTTCTTTTCCATTTTTACCTAGTTCTATCCCTATCCAACCTCTTGTGTCTATTATAACCACACTAGTTTTCACCTGCATCCAAGGCAACTCATGTTAACAATTTAGTATGTATCTTTACATATTTTCTCCTTACGTAATCATATACACATGCATATACATATATATACATATACACACAGATGTACACCCATACATAACTACAGAGGAATTGTAAAAAGTGTGTTCACAATATACATCATACCTACATTTCGCTTTGTCATGTCGTCATATTAAAGCCTAGATCCCTATATTTTATTTTATTTTTTAAAAATATTTTATTTATTTGATAGAAAGAGAGGATAGCCACAGAGGGAACACAGCAGGGGGAGTGGTGGAAGGAGAAGTAGGCTTCCCACAGAGCAGGGAGTCGAATGAGGGGCTCAATTCCAGGACCCTGGGGTCATGACCTGAGCTGAAGGCAGACACTTAACTGAGCCACCCAGGCGCCCCTAGGTTCCTATATTTTAAAAATATATATCTGGAATAATATAATGAATATTAGAAATTATCAAAAAATGAGTTTTTATTATAGCTTCTTAGGTATTAAGCAGTTCATATAATCTAAAATGAAAATATTGGCTAATTCATTTTATTAAATATTTCTTCCCATGCCAGGTATGTCACAAAACCCTGAGGTTTCTTTTCTTTGCTATTACACTTAGCTATGTTCAGTTTTAGACACAGCAGTATAATAGGAAGGATACACTAGATCCTGTTCAAAGGACAGAAATAGTTATCTCTTGTGAGAGAACTAAAGAGATGAACTGGGGAGTGAGGTAAGGTTGTAGACGAGAGATGACCATGTTCTTCAAGTATGAAAGGCTTGTGACATGGAAAAAAACAACACTGGTCTTGTTTGAACTCAGGGGTTAAAATAACAATGGAGTGGAGTTACGGAGACACAGAATTAAATTCAAAATAAATTGATTTTCTAACAGAAAACTTTAGAGATGGAATGGACTGTCTTGGGGACCAGACAGATAGCTGGTATTATACTGTGTGAAAATTTCAGGCCACATATGGGTAATTCCACCTAAGTAGCTTTAAAGCCCCTTCAACTTGGAATAACATGACTCTAGAATTTGTCTTGTTTCAACTTTTCATTTTCCTTAACAGATATATTATTATGACCTTTATTTTTAATGGAAGATGATTGAATGTGAAAACTTAAACCAGGAAGAAATAATTAAAGAACTGGTGAGTCAAAGCCAAATTTCTTTACAATTACATTTGCAAGAATATTAAATGGAACATTTTTACACTCCTTTCTGGAGCTGACCTAGATTTCTTTTACCCCATTGCCTTTGAAAGTAGAGAAAAACCATATATATGGTATAACTTAACTTCTTGTGAGTTAAAATGACATCAGTGTGATTGACAGTTTATAATTTCTAATAGCAAAATAATTTTTAAATTATTTTAAATAGGCAATAACCCAATTTCTTTTTTTGGAACAGTGTTTATGCAATGGTTTGTCTTATGAGATGGTTGGACAAGAAGGATCAGATACTTCAAAACTGGAGATGTTTTTCTCAGGGTATCCCCGTATAGTTGGATTATCATTATTTCCTAATTTAACAAGTCTCACAGTTGTTGCTCAAGATATAAAAGAAATTTCAGGGCTAGAAACTTGTTTACAACTTAAAGAACTCTGGATTGCTGAATGCTGCATAGAGGTAAGTCTAAACATAACCATATATGAAGTATTTTATGCTGAATTCTTTGGCCTTGGAAAGATAGTTCCTTGAAATATATGTATGAGTCATGGATCAAAACAGATGGAGAGGGCCATACATGATGAAGTAAAATAAAACCCTTTACCCAGTAAATCAAAACAAACAAAACAAATGGGTAAAATACAGAAATAGATTTCTACAAAGGAGAAAATAGAAACAAAGACTCAAAATGTAGACATATTTTACTTTATAGTAATCATATCAGATCTAAATAATGCCCAGTATTGCTTAGTAGTAAATTGGCTTACTTAGTCACTTGCTATTGGTTATGTGAAGATTATAACATCTAGGGGTGCCTGGCTGGCTCAGGGGAGTATGCAACTCCTGATCTTGAGGTTGTGAATTCAAGCCCACCTTCGGTACAAAGATTACCTAAAAATAAAATCTGAAAAAAGAAAAAGAAAATTGTAACATCTGTAGTGAAAAGCAAGATTGCAAAATGTATCATGAGTCAAGGAAAGGTGTATACCTTTCAACTCAGAAATCCCTAATTCAAGATTTAATCCTAGAGGAGTAAATCAACAGCAGAAAACAACATAAAGTTACCTGTTGCAGTACTATTTATAATATTTTAAAAATTAAACAAATATTTCACACATGGGTATTTTTAAGAATGTTATTGTAGTTTATATAATAGTTTGTAATTATTAAGTATTATTTGAATGATTACAGAAATGTTTTAGATGGTCTTAAGTTTAAAAAATCTACAAAATTATATAGGTATAATGATTATAGTATAAAAATAGATATAGAGTTAAAATTTTAAAAGAATATGAACATTGGAAATAGTTGTATTTAGATAGAAGGATTGCACGGTTTCTCTTTTAAAATGTTTAGTTCATTTTGAGGCTCTTGTGTGGTTCAGTTGGATAAGGGTCCAACTCTTGATTTTGGCTCAAGTCATGATCTCAGGGTTGTGAGATGGAGCCCAGCCTGAGACTTCGAGCTCAGAGTGGAGTCTGCTTGAGATTTTCTTCCTTTCCTTCACCACCTCACTCATGTGCATGTGCTGTCTCTCGCTCTCTAAAATAAATAAATTTTAAAAATCTTTAAAATGTTGGGCGCCTGGGTGGCTGAGTGGGTTAAGCCGCTGCCTTCGGCTCAGGTCATGATCTCAGGGTCCTGGGATCGAGTCCCGCATCGGGCTCTCTGCTCGGCAGGGAGCCTGCTTCCCTCTCTCTCTCTCTCTCTCTCTCTGCCTGCCTCTCCATCTACTTGTGATTTCTCTCTGTCAAATAAATAAATAAAATCTTTAAAAAAAATAAAAAAAATCTTTAAAATGTTTATTTTGTTGGATACAGATTTTTGCAATAAAATGTGATTTTAAAAAGAAAATGTACTTATAATCTAGTTTATTAAAAGGATAATGTGAAAACATAAGTTAACACTCTTCAGTCTCTTTTTTTTTAACAGAAAATTGGAGGTCTTCAAGAATGTAGAAATTTAGAAAAACTGTATTTATATTATAATAAAATTTCCAAAATAGAAAATTTAGAGAAATTATTCAGATTGGAGGTTCTCTGGCTGAATCACAATACAATTAAAAATATTGAGGTAAGATTATTTCAGTAATTTGTATGTAAAGTCAGTTACCCCTGTGGAGTTTTAATCACAATGTCCAAGATCATATTAAGGACATATTTATGACTAGCTTAATTATTGTTAAGAAAAACTAACATGTATATAGCATTTTTAATGTGTGGAAAACTTCATATGCCATGTTTTCTTTACTCCTCCCACCAAGCCTGGGAGGTAGGATATTATTTCTTCCTTGAAAGTTAAAAAAAAAATGGAGATTTAGCGAAGTTGTATATATAATTTGCCAAAGATTATAAACACACTCTGTGTGATGTGTTTTTCTTCCTACTCATCTTCTTCCTTCTCCCCTCCCCTCCCTGTTCCCTATTCCAATAATTCTCTCTGTGTTCCAGAGAAACAAAGATGACTGCATTAAAGCACCTACTTACTTCTGTGCTTGTGAAAGTACACAGTACCCAGTGCTCAGAGCACTTGGAGAACTAACCAGATTGATCAGATCATTTATAAATATATATTTTACTGACTTCTTCTAAATGATATATTGTCTAAATTTTTAGGGCTTGCAAACTTTGAAGAATTTAAATGACCTCAACCTTGCTGGAAATCTAATAAGCAGCATTGGTATGTATTATTTCATTTGGAATATGAGATAATGCTACAATAATTTTTTATCAGTATGAAAAGTACATTCTTAGATTTCTTTTTTTAGATTCTTTTGTATGATATTTTGCAGAGCATTTCTAAATCTATGATTATAGGATGTGAAAATACTAATCAGTTGTTACTAACTATACAGTGTTACTGTTAGCCTTACTTATATGCAAGAAATGGTGATCATATACACCATATACAACTACGAAATATGATAGGATATGAACAGGAGGTAAAAAAAGAAAATTTAATTTTTCTTTCATCTTGTTTTTTAAATTAAAGGTCGATGTCTTGATCCCAATGAACAACTGGAAAGATTAAACCTTTCTGGTAACCAAATATGTTCTTTCAAGGTATGTTTAAGTGGAACAGTCTATATTTAACAACCTAGGTCGTGAACCATATTATTGCAGAAAATGCACTAAATTGTTCCTTCTTAAGGGGAAATTTAATTATTCTGGACTATTCAATACTCTAGGAAATTTTAGAGGCAGCTGATTAAGTTGGCCCTAATGATCTCTGACACTAGTAAAACCAAACAAGAAACTATTTATACTTAGCTTAGTTTTCATCTGATCTTTCTGGCTATACCTCTGGTTTTTCAACTTCTAACATCTAAAAAATGGGTTGTTCCAGGTTAGTCCCAGGATCTCTTCTCATTACTATCTGTATTCCTTATCTAAATAATCTCATCATCTTATGACTTTAAATATCTCTTCTTCATTTGTTAACCCAACTTCCTACTTCCCCTAACAACTATTTCTATTTCTACTTTCCCTAATAACTCCCCAGAACTATAGACATTCTGCTATCCTAACTCAAACTGATTTCCTCTGCACTGAACCTTCTTCTCCTTCAGCCTTCTGCACCTCTCTAAATGGCATCTCCATTTTTCTAATAACTTAAGCCAAAATCCTTAGTCATTTTTTTTACTCCTCTTTTTCCTTCATAACCCATATCTAATCCATCAACAAATTCTATTGGCTATACCTTCAGATATGTCCAGTCTGACCATTTTTTACCACCTAGATCTTTATTAACCTGGTTCAAGACACCATTATCTCTAACCTGCATTCGGGGGATTGGGGGAAGCCTTTGAACAGGTCTCCCTGTGTTACCCTTTCACTACTATGAGTGTTTTCTACACGGCAACCTGCTGTGTAGAAACCCGCTCCTTAAAAAATATGTCAAATAAAATCAATCTTCTGTTCAAAATGCCGGTGGCTTCTCATCTCTTTCAAAGAATTCCTATAGTGGCCCACAAGATTCTATATAATCTAGTCTCCCCTCGCACTGCGTCTCTGACCACAGCTTCTACCACTTTCTCTTTTGTTTACTCCCTTCCAGCCACTCTGGTCTCCTCACTGTCCTTCAACATAGCTAGTGCTCTCACCTTGGGGCCTTTGCACTTGCTCTGGGATATTCTTCCAGTAAATATCTTCATGGCTTATCTCCTCATTTCTTGCAGGATTTTGTTCAGATGTTCTTAGTGATACCTTTTCTGGCCAATTTTTGTAAAATAGCGATAACCCCTACTGTCCTCCCTAACCTGAAGCATTGCCATCACACTCTTATTGCTTTTTCTTCTTGGCACTGATCCACATCCCTTACTAGAGTACAAGCTCCATGAGTGCAGGAACCTTGCCTATTTTGTTCACTGCTGTATCCACAATGCTTAAAAGAATACTTTACATGTAAAGTATCAATAAACATTTGAACGAAAGAGAGGAAAACAAAAAGACTTAATGTTTATGGCATGTAGTGTAGGTGAAAACATACAGCATTTTACAATTTTGACAGTGTCCAGTTGAAAGTGCATACTCAAACACTTCCTCTAGGCAGTAACAAAGATGAATAAATTCACTATAAAAATGATTTTGAATTGATCATTATGAAAATACACATTTGCTCACTCAGAGAAGACTATTAGATACCAAAAAGTTATAGAATGAGACAGAATGTTATAAGCACTTTAACCAAAACTTTTAAAAACATACTAAGTTTAAACAAAATTTTATTGGTCAAATTCAAGAGGAAGTATTTGTTGTGAATACTGAGGGGCTGACAGAAGTTCAGTAGGCATTGGAGGAGGATCTTCTATAATGCATTCAGAGGGACTCTTGATCTTGGGGTCATGAGTTCAAGCCCCACATTGGGTATAGAGATTACTAAATATATATATACATGCAGTGGGAAGTAGGCATTCTAAGATGGGGAGAACAATATGCATGGAGATATGGTGGTAAGAAATCAAGGGGTATATTTGAGAACATCAGCAGAAGAGAGCAGAAGGAACTATGAAAGATAAATTTGGAATGCTGTGGGAGGCAATTTTTAAGCTAACTTATGAGACATGAGTAGGAGGTGCCTAGGGAAAGAGCATTCCAGGCTACGTGTGAAGGACCTAGTGTGGGGGGGAAAGAGCATGGCAAATTCAAGAAACTAGAAATCTGTGGCTGGAACAGAGTGAGGGAGAGAATTTATGAGTTGAAGGTGAAGAAGATAAGTCCGCAATGCTATGAAGATAAGGTTTTGTCCTATCCTGGCTAGCATGTGGTGCTTCAGCCTTGTGGTGCAAAAGAGCATAGCTGCATAGGAAGATCTGTCTCTTGTAGGCCTGCCATAAGCCAGAGGCAGTCTTGTACTGTGGTAACGTGAAGTTTAAATAAAATAATAATGTAAGGCTCTTAGAATAATGGCTAGCACCCAGTAAGTACTCAGTAGATCTGCTATTTTGTGATTACTATCACTTGAATTACATTAACCTATTCTGTTTCAATCTACTCATCAAAAAAATATGGGTAAAAATTGGACTGTGAAAATTTATTATATGGCATAAAATTAAAAAGGTTCTCTGTAACAATGTTTTAGAAAAACACTGAAACATGATTCACAGCAACTTTTACTATTCTGACAGTAAGAATGTCCCTGAAACACTATTATCTTCAATTTTTATCTCTAATCTTTCCACCCACCTTAAAGATACTATACTGGCGGTGATGGAATAACTCCTGTGCTACTTTCCATCCATAATAGGTACCATAACACTAATTTTCAGTGAGATTTTGTGCTTTCATAGTCTGCAGTGTCATCTGATTTTTAGATAGGTGGGGGTAGGGTAAGACTTCAGAGTTCCTACTCAGAGTTCAGAGTTCATGGAAAGATTAGAGATAAAGATTCAAGATAATAGTGTTTCAGGGACATTCTTACTGTCAGAATAGTAAAAGTTGCTGTGAATCATGTTTCAGTGTTTTTCTAAAACATTGTTACAGAGAACCTTTTTAATTTTATGCCATATAATAAATTTTCACAATCCAATTTTTACCCATATTTTTTTGATGAGTAGATTGAAACAGAATAGGTTAATGTAATTAATGTAATTCAAGTGATAGTTCATCATGGCTCAGATGGGTAGTCAAAGGCAACATAGCCACCCAGAAATCAAAGAGAGTGTTTACTCCTTGGAACAGTCTGATAGCCTACCTTCCTTTGCCCCTGCAGAATTTGACCAAATAATTCTCTGCACAGCTCTATCCAGAAATCTCCATTTCAGAGCAGCTCTGCTTAGTCCGACTTCTGTCATGAGCCCAGTACTAGCCTCAGTGCCAGCCAGCAAGCCAAGCTCTCACTTGGCCAGAGAGAGTTCGGACACACATCAGCCACCTGACCCTGTCTTACTTTTGACTCTACGAGCTTGACTTCACTGCTTACTTCCTTATTCCATTTGTACTTTATCTTCAGAACCATCACTTCCTGGGTTTCGCTTTGGATTTCCCTTAACTCTGATTCTGACTCTACTAACTAGCATTACATCTGTTTAAGGCCAACCCCACCACAGTACCCTCCTCCGCCAGGCCTCTGTCGTCAGTTCTTCTTTAGTTTTTTCAACACTTAAAAAATATAACCACCATTCCTAGCTTAGAGACTGAGGCATAAAGCCTACATAGACCCTTAGCTTCTAGACCTGTGTATATGTAAGCAGTTGGTAATAGAGGTGAGATAAATTCTGTAACAAAGGTAAACCCAGTGGCTAAGAGAGTTCATAGTAGCAGCATCTGCCTCACGCTTGGGCGATGAAACAAGACTCCCAGAAAAGATGGTACTAGACTGAGTCTTGACAGATTAAGAGGTAAAACTGGGATGAAATTCAGTTCACTCAAAGGCAGCAGCATGAGAGAAGGTATAATGATAAGTCAGGGTCTAGCACATTCTACAACTTCCACTTGTATGGTTGAGCCAAAACATGAAATGTCAGGTTTGAGACAGAAGAGACAAGACCGAAGAGTTAAGCAAGGGCCAGATGCCAAATAAAGGAAGGTGTAAACAGTGGCTTAAGCCTCAGGATAAAAGATGTTCAGGAGAAGCACTTGTCTGGATGTGCATTATTAATCTACCCCTACCCCCGACCTGCACAGGGTCTGAGGAAAATGAGGTACTCAGGAGAAACCTAGGTTTCAGTTGCCTTTAAATGGTAGGAAGGACATTTATAGAAAAACAGCAAAGAAACAAAAACCCCTAAAAATCAGGAAATCAATGGTGATTATAACAGAACAGGGGTTCCCTAGCCTTTGATGAGAAGAGAAGATTTGGTGGCCCAGAAGAATGGTAAGCAATGTTCCTAGAGTGCTAAGTGTGGGAAATGGTAACAAAGGAAGCAGGAGACCTACAGATACACTGGGGAGGTTTGCTAGCAAAGGGGCTGTGCAGAGGAGGCAACGTTGTCTTAATAAATGAGCTCAGGTGACTGGCTCCAAGGTCCCAGTTATGGAATATATGTTTAGTAAATATTCAAAGAATATTTACTATATTTCTATATTCTTTGAATACAGAAGAATCTGCTTTCAATTATTGCTATCTATTCTTCATGTACTTGACATTTTTCACTAGAGAAAAAAAATTTATCCATCTAAATCACTTTATTTTTTTTATTTTTTTAAAAGATTGATTGATTGAGTGAGGGAGTGATTTGACAGAGAGAGACACAGTGAGAGAGGGAACACAAACAGGGGGAGTGGGAGAGGAAGAAGCAGGCTTCCCGCCGAGCAGGGAGCCCAATGTGGGCCTCAATCCCAGGACCCTGGGATCATGACCCGAGCCGAAGGCAGATACTTAACGACTTAACTGAGCCACTAAGGCACCCCTAAACCACTTTAACATGTTTAAGCACATAGTAAAATGCATGACCTTAAGTTATGGGTGATCTTAAGTGTTCAAATGCCTCCTTTAGAAATGGGACTGTTGCCATTAATTAATTGAACATTATCATTGCTGTTGTTTTAGGACCTCACTAACTTGACCAGGCTGTGTCACTTAAAGGATTTGTGTCTGAATGATCCTCAGTATAAAGCCAATCCAGTTTGTCTGCTGTGCAATTATTCTACACATGTATTGTATCACTTGCCTAACCTTCAAAGACTTGACACGTTTGATGTGTCAGCAAGACAGATCAAGGAACTGGCAGATGTAAGTGCATCCCTAATCAGATATCTGTGACTTAAGTTTAATTAACTGCTTCTTTCTGGCTGTGTCCACATATGGTAGGTGGTATTATCTTGTCAGTTCTTGTCACTAAATCTGCTTTTGCCCCAGTGAGCTGGATATTTCACATAAATGTATATAAATAATAATATTAGTACTAGAATCTCAAATTTGATGACCGTACTGGAAGGTGAATTAATAGAAAAGCACAATTTATACAAAACAAAAGAAATCTGAAAGATTTTCATGAGTCCTAAGAATAACTGAACTAGTGCTATAGATATAAAAATTAATAAGGATTAGCTAATGTAGAAATGAAATAAGTAAACCTCTCATTTGGAAAACTATATATCAAAATTAGAAAATGTCCATGGTTGATGGTAGTATGCCAGGATTAGGTAGATTTTAATCTAATGGAAGATGGTTTAGGGTTCCTTAGAAGTACAGGTGGATCAATCCCCACACCCCCCAAATCTTGAAGAGCTCTCACATCTTGGAGAGAGCCATTCCTGGGCTGTTAACTGACAATGAACCTCCCAGTAAAGGGGCTACTTTCACATGCCATCAAAGAATTGTTTCAGATTGGAGTGCTTAGGAACTCGCCATATTTATTAATAGTCTTTCCACACTGTATTTCTTCCTCTCCTTACAGTCCAGTGTGCCACATTTGTTCATCCAGTTAACCATCCAGTAAATAGGTTTTGAGCATCTAGAAAGTGCCAAGCATGAGCCCTCCCATCTTTTCCTTGTGGCTCATCTATCATCTCAATATAAACCATGCCTTTATCTCTTTATCTTGTTCCTCTTCTCTTACTAGCCTGAGGATGTATTCTCAGGTTCCATTCTCGCCTTTTTTCCATAACTTAGATTATCCTTTCTCCCTCCCCAACCTAAAAATGAGCTGTCTTGCAGCATCAAGCAAAGGGCTAGAGTTCTTGTCTACTAGCAGATGAGCAGAGTCATTGGAGATTCAGGGAAGAATGTCTTCTCTAACAGTGTTAAGTCAAAAATAACAGTAAAACTTCACAATAACACATTTTTTGAAACATCCATATATCTGCAGAGTTTTACATTAGGCAGTTTCTTCAAAGGTGAGCTGGTAGATGCTTCATGAAATTACGTGGCTTATTAACTTATCCAACAAATATTTAATACCTGTTACATTCCAGGCACAGCTCAGGCCCTAAAGATATAGAGTGACTGAAGCCAACAAAATCCCTGCTGCTTAGAGTTTACATTCTTATGAGAGAAGACAAATAATAAGCACCTAAGTAGGAAAACAACTAGTACCTCAGTAGTGATAAATGTTATGGAGAAAAATAAAACAAGGGTGAAGAAAATAGAATTATTGGTGGGGGCAGCAGGAGGTGTGTTGGCTATTGTATATAGAATTGTTGGGAGAGGATTTCCTCAAGCAGCACTTAGGCCCTAGAGACCTGAAGGAAGTAAGTGAGCAAGCTTTTTAGGGATCAGCAAATGCAAAGCACTTGAGGCAGGAGCATGCCTCTCATATTTAAGGAACAGGAGGTTAGTGTAGGTGGAGCTGAGTAAGTGAGAGGAAGAAAAGAGATGAAGACAGGAATGGCGGAGGGGGAGATCATATGAGACTGTAGGATGTTGTAAAGATTTTGGCTTTTACTTTGAGTGTGGTGGAGTCACTGGAAAATTTCAAAGAGGAGAGACAAAATGACTTAGGTTTTAAAGGGATCCTTTTGGCTAATGGATTAAGAATAGAGGATTTGAGGGAAAAGGCGAGTGCAGAGAAACCAGTTAGAGCCCAGTCACTGGGATGAAAGGTGTTGATGGTTTGATACAAAGAGTTAGTGGAGGAGATGGCGAAAAGTAGTCACATTCTGTAGTAGTTAGAAGGGCGGAACCCATCTGGATTTGCTGATAGTTTGGATGTGAGGTGCAGAGGAAAGAAATAGAGGAATTCCAAGTTACTGGCCTCAGCAACTGAAGGAGGGAAGAAGTTGCTCTTAATGAGATGAGGAAGAATAGGGAAGGAGTAGGTTAAAAGGAAAAATCATGGGGCGCCTGGGTGGCTCAGTGGGTTAAAGCCTCTGCCTTCAGCTCAGGTCATGATCCCAGGGTCCTCTGCTCGGCAGGGAGCCTGCTTCCCTCCCTCTCTCTGCCTGCCTCTTTGCCTACTTGTAATCTCTGTCTGTCAAATAAATAAATAAAATCTTAAAAAAAAAAAAGGAAAAATCATGGCTTAATTTTAAGCATGTAAAAATTTTTTTAAAGATTTATTTACTTGAGAGAGAGAGAGCACGCCCACATGCAAGTGGGGGAAAGGGCAGAGGGAGAGGGAGAGAAACAGGCTCTCCTCTGAGAGCAGAGCCTGATTCAGACTTGATCTTATAATCCTGAGATCATGACCTGAGCCAAAATCAAGTCTGACACTTAACTGACTGAGCCACCCACCCAAGTGCCTCTTAGGCATGTAAATTTTGAGCAGTCTTTTGAACATCTAAGAGGATATGTTCAGTAAGTAGTTGGGTATATGAGTCTGCTATTTAAGAGAGTTGCCAGGGTTGGAGATACAAATATGAGAGTTGAAGGCAGATAGATGGTGCATAGAGCCAGGGATTGGAGAAATCACCCAGGGAATGGTGTAAATGGGGAAGTGTGTTGGTTGGGTGTTAGAGACTGGGGAGAGAAGAGGAACCTGGGGAAGAGATGGAAGAAGAGAAGTAAGAGAGGTTCTTTTGACATTCTGCCTAAGATTGTCATAACATTTGGTTTAGTCTTGTATATGTCAAAGTACTATCATTAAAAGAATAAAATAAGGAATTGTTACATCATTCCTTATATCTTCTCTTTCTTTACCCTTTTAAGGCAAAAATAAGATATATAATATAGCTCAGGTTTTTATTTAGATCAAGATGACTTTTCAAATTCAAAGTATTTTTATTTAAGGATTGCATATGGATTCCCAAGATACTTTTTCTTCATTACCATTCATAAGAAGACAGGTTGTGCCAGGTTGTAGGAATTCTCCAGTGTGATAAGCCCTTGAGCAGAGAGTACTGTTGATTCTTCAAATTTTCACCCATGACTGTGAGTCATTTATGTATACTATAAGTGACAAGTAAAGTCAGGAGGATCACCATGGAGTCAGCATGGGAAAGAGGGAAGGATATGGGAGTTCAAAACAGAAGACTTGGATTCAAGCTCCAGATGTATCCATTGCAACCAGTTACTTGGCAAGGCCTTTCCCTTCCCAAACTTCAGTTTTCTGCACTATTAATATAGTGATAATAAAAATAGTCCCTGTCCTGTTATTGTAGAGATGCAGTGAGTTAATGGGCATAAAACCCATTTTAATTGTTAAATACTATAAAAATAATTACTATGAAACTTAGTTGAGCCTATGACTTTTCATTCTTTTTGGTAATCAAAGAAGCAAATGGAACGAATTTTGTTAGTATAAACATGTGACTGGATTTAACATTACAGTTAGACCATTAAAAAAAATTCTTACTGTAATAAATAAGTAATTCTACCAAAGTGGAACTGAGTGAAAAATGAGTTCAATATTCTCAAAAGTCCAAACACAAAAAAGCAAATTGAGTATAGTAGCCTACAAAGTCAGTTTGCCACGTATTTACAATTTACAACATAATCTTCTCTGCTTTTCCAAAGTGTTAGTATATACCCTCAAGCACGGACAAAAAAAACTCTGATAATTCTTATTTATTGTTGTAACACTGTAAGTGATTTTGAAAGAGTTCAGGAATAGTAAAATCTCACAATGTATGTTCCTAAATCCAGACATAGGTATATTCCCCCCCAATTTATTAAATTTTTTATTTTTTTATAAACATATAATGTATTTTTATCCCCAGGGGTACAGGTCTGTGGATCGCCAGGTTTACACACTTCACAGCACATACCCTCCCCAATGTCTATATCCCCACCCCCCTTTCCTGGCCCCCCTTCCCCCAGCAACCCTCAGTTTGTTTTGTGAGATTAAGAGTCACTTATGGTCTTAATCTTACAAAACAAACTGAGGGTTGCTGGGGGGAGGGGGGTTGGGAGAAGGGGGGGTGGGGTTATAGACATTGGGGAGGGTATGTGCTTTGGTGAGTGCTGTGAAGTGTGTAAACCTGGCGATTCACAGACCTGTACCCCTGGGGATAAAAATACATGTTTATAAGAGTCACTTATGGTTTGTCTCCCTCCCAATTCCATCTTGTTTCATTTATTCTTTTCCTATCCCCCAAACCCCCCACGTTGCATCTCCATTTCCTCATATCAGGGAGATCATACGATAGTTGTCTTTCTCCGATTGACTTATTTCGCTAAGCATAATATCCTCTAGTTCCATCCACATTGTCACAAATGGCAAGATTTCATTTCTTTTGATGGCTGCATAGTATTCCATTGTGTATATATACCACGTCTTCTTGATCCATTCATCTGTTGATGGACATCTAGGTTCTTTCCATAGTTTGGCTATTGTGGACATTGCTGCTATAAACATTCCGGTGCATGTGCCCCTTCAGATCACTACGTTTGTGTCTTTAGGGTAAATACCCAGTAGTACAATTGCTGGGTCATAGGATAGCTCTATTTTCAACTTTTTGAGGAACCTCCATGCTGTTTTCCAGAGTGCTTGCACCAGCTTGCATTCCCACCAACAGTGTAGGAGGGTTTCCCCTTTCTCCACATCCTCGCCGGCATCTGTCATTTTCTGACTTGTTAATTTTAGCCATTCTGACTGGTGTGAGGTGGTATCTCATTGTGGTTTGGATTTGTATTTCTCTGATGCTGAGTTATGTGGAGCACTTTTTCATGTGTCTGTTGGCCATCTGGATATCTTCTTTGCAGAAATGTCTGTTCATGTCCTCTGCCCATTTCTTGATTGGATTACTTGTTCTTTGGGTGTTGAGTTTGCTAAGCTCTTTATAGATTTCGGATACTAGCCCTTTATCTGATATGTTGTTTGCAAATATCTTCTCCCATTCTGTCAATCAGACATAGATATATTCTTTTTTTTTTTTTTTTTTTTTTTTTTTAAAGATTTTATTTATTTATTTGACAGAGAGAAATCACAAGTAGTCAGAGAGGCAGGCAGAGAGAGAGAGAGGAGGAAGCAGGCTCTCTGCTCAGCAGAGAGCCCCATGCGGGACTCGATCCCAGGACCCTGAGATCATGACCTGAGCCGAAGGCAGCGGCTTAACCCACTGAGCCACCCAGGCGCCCCATAGATATATTCTTAATAAAATATAGAAGCATGTAGAAGAAACTGTGCAGGGATATACTAGAAACTGAAATCCATAGATATCTGTGGAAGGTGGGGGCAACTGGGCAGATGGGAAACAGGTGTGGGAAGTAGACTTTTCATTGTACACTCTTCAATTATTTTGATGTTTAAAACATGAATATATTATTCAAAAATAAAAATTAGGGGTGTCTGGGTGGCTCAGTTGGCTTAGCCTCTGCCTTTGGCTTACATCATGATCTCAAGGTCCCTGCTCAGCAGGGTTTCTGCTTCTCCCTGTCTCTCTGCCCCTGTCTCCCCCTGCCCCCCACTAACTTGGGCTCTATCTCTCTCTCTCTCTTGCTCTCTCTCTCAAATAAAACTTTTAAAAAGATTAAAAGCTAAAGAAAAACAGTATTTTTTGTCCACCCACTTAAGGGATTCCCAGGTTAAATTTAAATTTCAGATAAGCAACAAATAATGTTTTAATATCATACTTCTTAAACTTAGTTATACTTATTCACTTACACTCAAACATTATTTACTGTTTACCTGAAGTTCAAATTTAACTTGGCATCTTATATTTTATGTAGCAGTCCAATCTCTATCCAGGTTCTCTCATTTTAGAATTAAACAGAAAATTTTTTAGCTGCCACTGACTCAAAGCATTCTTTATTGTATTTTCCATTTTCTCCAAATAGTCAAAAATTAAGAAACACTACTTGCCATTCCCTTTTTTCTTCTAATTCAGTTGCACTTCCAAAATAAGCTCTTCTTTATCGAGAGTTTTTTATACCTTAATCATCCTAAAACACTTTCCCCCCACGAAGCGTTCTGTGTTATTAATGCCTTATTTTTTGCAGAGGAATTTAGTCATTTCAATTTCAGAACTTCATAATATGCATGGGCAAGGGAATTCTTTTGGCCTCTTCATCATGCCATGTATTTGAGTCTATTCCATCTTTTACATCAAATAATTCTTTTGGGATTTTGATGATCCACACAGTGCCAAATAAATTACATAACAATAGCCTGCATCTAGTCCAAAATTGTGTACAAGGCTTCCACATTAATTGAGGTACAGTTTTCCTAATAAAGAGAAATGCCTTCATTATTTCAGGTAAACAGTGAAATCTAGGTCACATTTAATAGTGCATTTGATTTGTTTATATTTTTCCTTAGCTAGTTCTTCTTGACTAATATTGCTTATGAGTATTAGCTGTATTAGCATAGCTGGTGTATTTTTCAATAGTAGATTTAATCTATTTATCATCATGTATTTATTAATAATTGGGTGATTTATTAATAATTGGGTGATCCATTGGTATTAAGGTATTCTAGGTAATGGGTAGATGGACAATTTAATCATTTGCTCAGTAGTACTGCTTCTTTTGCAAAATGATATGATTTTATAAACTGAATTCTATCTGGAGGCTCTTAACATTGTCATCTTCGAAATAAATGTGAATATGCCTCACACTTAAATATCCACAGAGAAAATCTTTGGAATTTTATATTTTGCTTATTAAGTTTAAACATAGCACTCTGTAGCCATTATCATTTCAACTGGCATCATTATTAGCAAATGCGCATGCAAAACTTTCCAGTGGATTATATAGAACATATCACACTCCTGTAATGCCACTAATAATTACTTGTAATGTTTTTTGCTCCAGCTGATTTTTTGTGTTTTTTCCCCCTTACTTTTAGACCACAGCAATGAAAAAAATAATGTATTACAATATGCGTATAAAAACTGTTCAGAGGCATCTTAATGAAGACCTTGAAAAACTGAATGATCGAAAATGCAAATTACAGAAGTTGCCAGAAGAACGCATAAAATTATTTAGCTTTGTGAAAAAAAATGTAAGATTTAATATAAAATTTCAGTGGCCATAGCTTAAGAAAACTGGTGATAAGACAGCATTTCTTTTTAAATTATATATATATAATGCTTTTATGACTACTTCCAAGTTTGCCCACAAATTTTTTATTCCATTTGCTTGACTAAACTTCATTGTGTGCTTAGAAGTCTGCAACTATAAAAAGGTACAGGCTTGTTAATTTATAAACATTTTAAAAAACTGAGTAATTCAATATAATTCCAAAAGTTATAAAGATCTATTTCTGCTGCATTTTTATTAGACACCTTAAGGCTGTGCTCAAAATTCATATTTTTGCCTAAAGTGCTAAAATACCCCTTAACTAATATTATTAAGATATTAAGACAAGGTAGGAACTTTAAATCAAGCTATACTTCGGTAGTTATTTTATGTGTGCTTTTTTAACTTGGAGTAAATTGGATTTCCTTTACCAAAAGTAGACTATGAAAAATTAAGGATTATTAACCTCAAAATAGAAACTTTGTATATATTAGAACTTACTGTATTTTTTTAAAGGCAAGAAAATATAATCATTCAACAAATGGTATCAAAACATAAACAATTTGGGAGTAGGGGAATTGGACTTCGTTTACGCTTCACCAAAAATAAATGCTAGTGGGGAAAAAAGAACTAAATGTAAAAATTTTAAAAACCCGAAAAAACTGAAGTATATATAAATGAATATGTTTACCTGACCTCAGCCTGCCGAATAAAAGAAATACTAGAAATGACAAAAGAACAGAGTGTAGATTCGATTGCAAAAAGTAAAAGTAAAATGTTTGGTACTTAAAAAAGCATCATTAATAAAAGTAAACAATAAATGACAGTCTGAAAAATGTCTTCAACAAACATTCTGGACAGATGTGATATCCGTAGTATAAAGAGTCGTAAGTAAAACAAAAAGCAAATATTCAAATAGACAAACCAAGCAAAGCACATAAATTTTAATTTTACAAAAGAAGAAATAAAAAATGACTGATAAACATTTGATCGAAGAGCTCAACTTGATTATGAATTTTCCAAATGTGAATTAAGATAACAATCATTTTTGCCTATAAAATTGTCAAAGTATAAAACATCATAGTACTCAGGCTGGTAAAGAGGTGTGTGACACTACTATACCACCAATGGAACATAATTTGGGTCGTATGTATTTACAGCCTGAAAACGCTTGTAGCATTTGACCTAATAAATCTACATATAGCACTCTATTCTAAGGATTTGGATAAATATTTACATAGATATGATATTGATCAGTGTACTATTAGTGACAACAAAAAACTGGAAACTTGCCTAAATGTTTAACCAGAGAGGAAGAATTATTCATTCTTAAAATAGAATAGTATACTACCATTAAAACCCAAGTCTTTTAAATATATTTAATATTTTAAATAAATAAATAAATAGATTTAATATTTATAAATACATTAATTATAGAACATATAGATAAGTTATATATTTCTAATATAAGCAGGTTTTAATTAATGGTATAATAGAAATTTATCCTTAAAGTGAAACATTAACAGAATTTATTTTTGAATAAAAAAATGAGCCAGTATATGGAAATCACTTTATATCTACTTTTATTGTGGAAATGAATGTATTAAGTAAGATTGCAAATGTGAAAAATAATACCTGTAGATAAGATAAATTATAGACATTTTTATAAATGTGCTGAATTTGTTTTTTAACAGCTGGATATAGCCATTATAGAGGGGGGAGAACAGATAATTAGTTAATTTCTTTTTATATACACTTCTCCATGTATAGTACAATTTATCTTGAAATCCTGCTAGGCAGAGATAAGGAAAGACAAGTGAGGCACTCACTGTGTGCCCAAAATCTGTGTGCTAAAAACCTCGGTAACCACAATAAATCATGCCTAGTGCAGTATTTTTAAAAAATGCAAATGAATGCCAACAAACCCATTATGAACAAGAAAAAACAAAATATCAAAATTTTAGACAAAGACCTTGCTATGCTGAGCCATATATAGGAGACTGTGGCAAAAAGAAAAAATAAGCATCCCTATATACATGTTTTGTACATATGCTATGGTTGATTTTTTCCCAGAATATCAAAGTACTTAAAAAAATATTGAAAAATTGAATAGAAGTCATATTAATTTGAAGTTTAGGTATTTTAATTATACCAAAACCAGTATTTGTTACAATTTTACTTTGGCTTTATAATAGAAACAAACCCGTCGCTTAATATTTAAAAATCCATTTGCTTTTCTCGTTGTCAATTTTAAAAACTGCCATATATTTAAGACTGTCCCTTGGTCAAGATAAATTGGCTAACTAAACTTGTACCCAGGTTGTAATCACCCATTTAGTATGTTTTTATGAACTTTAGCCTATTTATTATCTAGATTTTTATTTTATTAATTTAAATTAATTATATATTTAATAATTCCACTAAAAATGTTTTGCTCTCTGGCACACTGATTTCAACAGCTGGAACGAGAACTTGCTGAACTCAAGGGATCTGGCAAAGGGCACAATGATAGATCCAATAACAATAAAGTAACTGAACTTGAAAAATCAAAGAACTGTGAAACTGTTACAGAAGAACCAAATCTTCAACAGAAGATACTGACCAAACTAAATGCCTTGAATGAAAGGGTAACATTCTGGAACCAAAAATTAGATGAGTATGTTTTATGAATTACCTAGTTTTTCAAATTTGAAAATGAGAGAATAGAATGTTCTAGACTATCAGTTGAGCTCAGTTCCTTTCTTCATGAGTGGAAAGAACTCTATTATGAAGGAAAACATGGAATGTGTTTTCAGTCCAGTTCCCAGTAGAGCTAGACATCATTGGTTCAAAGCTGACACATGTTGTTTTTCCAGAGGCAATACTTACTTAGGCATAGCGAACTTCCCCCAACTGGCTTTCTGTCACATCACTGCTATAGTGTTTGCAAACAAAACAGAGCTGCTACTGATGCAAAAACTTACCACATAGATCTGACTGAGCAAAGCATATACACAGTTGTCCGGAATCATGTAGAAACAAACTCTGGTTGCATATCAACGAGAAATATAAAACAGGAAGACATAGTAAGTTCTGTAAATTTTTTATTTACTAGGGCACTAAATGGTTAAGTAGGTTTGCCCTGTAAATACTACTACTAATAATAATAACTAACATTTATTGGGTTCTTTTTTTGTGCCAATTCTTTGCTAAGAGCTTTATAAGAATTTTGCATATAATCCTCAAAAAAGCTTTTGCAGGTGTGGTACTATTAATATTGCCATTTTGCTAAGAAACTACAGCATAAAAAAGATCTGAGAGCCATAAGTGGTAGAGCTAGGATAGCCTTCTAACCTCCACATATTCTGAAGTTAACATAATTTGAAGTGATTTTAATTGTCAGAAATAGAATACCTTTTCCTTTGTTTAACTGTTAACACCAGGCTTTATTTATCCATTGACAGAAGCCTATATTTTAACATCAGCTATTAAAAAAATCGATTTTAATTTTATTGTGATTTTTAAGTGTTTCTAATAGCTTTGTTTTTTTTTTTTTTTCTCAAATAGAATTGAAGCAATTTATCGTGTTGAAGTAAAGCAAAAGAAGAAAAGTCATGGATTATTGATCCCATTTTTGTTAATTGAGTTGGAAACTGTGGGAAATATCCATTTTGAAGAAGGCACGCGATCTGATGACTGGTAAATCTATCTGAAATTTAGTTACAGCTTTAAAAATAATTTTTGGTGCTTAAGATAGGTCATCAACCAAAATACCAACTTATAAAATCTCAAGATATGCAATTTTCAAAAAAACCTATCATATAGAATATTCATCCACTAGAAATTGGCTATTACCTATTTTGCCATCAGTACATTTTCTGTTGCCAGAATACAATTTTTAAATGTTTATGGCCAAGTATTAATTTTACATATGTTTATACTGTTCATTTCTGGACTAGATACAAGCCTGGATTCTGAATACTGTATGAGAAGCTAGATAGAGGAGTGCAGAAGCAAGACTGGCCACAGCAGGTTGCAAACACTGGAGGAGCCTCCCTAGCAAATTTCCTGCAGGTCCATAGTCACAGTCAAACCAGTAGTCTAGAGCTAGCTAGAGTCAGGGTGCACATGGACTTTGTGAATTAAAATAAGGCATACACTTGGGGTGCCTGGGTGGCTCAGTGGGTTAAAGCCTCTGCCCTTGGCTCAGGTCATTATCCCAGGGTCCTGGGCTGGAGAGCCCTGCATTGGGCTCGCTGCTCAGCAGGGAGCCTGCTTCCCCACCTCCCTAACCCCTCGCACCCCACTGCCTGCTTCTCTGCCTACTTGTGATCTCTCTCAAATAATCTGAAAAAAAAAAAAAAATGTGATCTTTAAAAAAAAAAATAAGGTACACTTAAAAGCCAGGAATTTGGGTGGAAAACCCATTTAGATAAAAAATGGAGGGGCGCCTGGGTGGCTCAGTGGGTTAAGCCGCTGCCTTCGGCTCAGGTCATGATCTCAGGGTCCTGGGATCGAGTCCCACATCGGGCTCTCTGCTCAGCGGGGGGCCTGCTTCCCTTCCTCTCTATCTGCCTGCCTCTGTCTACTTGTAGTCTCTGTCTGTAAAAAAAAAAAAAAAAAAAAAAGGAAAGAGCCACCAGAAACAGAAGCAGCAGGAAATGGGCATACACACTTCAAAATTAGGAGAAGGGAAGGAAAAGTGAATTGGGGGAAACGGGGGGAGATGAACCATGAGAGACTGTGGACTCCAAGAAACAAACTGAGGATTTTGGAGGGGAGAGCAGAGGTTAGGTGAGCCTGGTGGTGGGGATTAAGGAGGCCACGTATTGCAAGGAGCACTGGGTGTGGTGCATAAACAATGAATCTTGGAATAATGAAAAAATTAAATTTAGAAATGAATAAAAATAAAAATAGGTATCCGTGAAAAAAAAAAAAATTGAAGCCTTCTGGTACAAAACCAGGAAGTGGTTGTGCCGCCTCATCTTGAGGGTACAACCAAAGAAATGATTCTAAAGAACAGAAAAAAGGAAGGGAGCCGGGAGGGAAGGAAGGAAGAGGGGAGGGGGAGGAAGGAAGGAGAAAGAAGGAAAGAAATGAAGTAGGAAAGAAGGGAAAGAAAAATTTTGCAGCAGAAAAATATCACTTTAACTTTCACATTTCTGCAATCATTTTCTCAAAATTGGGGAGCTCACAAGCCGAAGATTGTCATAGACTCCTAGAAGCATACTGTAAATTTGGGTGTGGAGAGAAATCAGGAAACACATAAAGTGATAGATGGATTTGATATATCATCCCAGAGGATTTTACTTGCAGTCAGTGTTGAAAAATATACTGACTTTTCTGGAGTAAAATGGAAAAATTGCATTTACCTTGTATAAAGAAAAATACATGATTGTTATGGATTACCTTAAAACAAGCCCCTGATTTATACTATATGTAGCTCTTACCTCTGTGAATAAAATCTTCTCAAGGGCCTTGGTGATACATTGGTGGGAAAGTCTGAGAAGTTCTGCCCAAGTGAGAAAAAGACCTTTTAAAATACTTTCTTTTGTATCTTTGCATCCATTTGCCCAGCAGTTACCACTGTTCAGTTAACCACAATACTTGATTTTTATGTACAAAGATATAAAAGGTATTAATTCCAGTTTCCATGTAAACAAATAAAGGCCTTGATTTTTTAAGTGCAAAAACTGCATGGTGTCTGTCTGTTGGGTACATAAATAATTTTTTAGTCTTTCGTTAATATTCACTCAACCTAAATAGATTTGTTTCTTACTTTTGTTTTTTTTCTTTTTAACTTATTGCAGAGGAGGCTTTTTTACAGAGCAAGTAGATTATAGAGTAAAAAACATAAAAGCAAAATGACTAGGGGCGCCTGGGTGGCTCAGTCATTAAGTGTCTCCCTTTGGCTCAGGCCATGATCCCAGGGTTCTGGGATAGAGCCCTGCATCAGGTTCCCTGCTCAGGAAGCCTGCTGCTCCCTCTCCCACTCCCCCTGCTCGTGCTCCCTCTCAATGCTGTGTCTCTCTCTGTCAAATAAATAAAATCTTAAAAAAAAAAAAAGGAAAATTACTAAAAACCCATTTAGAGGGGTGCCTGGGTGGCTCAGTGGGTTAAGCCTCTGACTTTGGCTCAGGTCATGATCTCAAGGTCCTGGGATTGAGCCCTGCACTGGGCTCTCTGCTCAGCAGGGAGCCTGCTCCCCACGCCCCCTTACCCCCCACCCTGCTTTCTCTGCCTGCCTCTCTGCTTACTTGTGATCTCTCTCTGTCAAATAAATAAATCTTTTTTTTTTTTTTAAAGCCATTTAGGTAACTTTGTCACCCTGATAGTATATAAAATTTGATGGATTTTTTAAAAATTATTTATTCATTTATTTATATGAGAGAGAGAGCATGAGCAGGGGGAAAGGAGAGGAAAAGGCAAAAGGAGAGGGGGTGAGAGAAGCAGGCTGAGTGAGGAGCCCAAGCAGGGCTTGATCACAGGACCCCAAGATCTTGACCTGAGCCCAGGTCAGATGCTTAACCAACTAAGCCACCCAGGCACCCCAGCTTTTATGGATTTAGATGTTCATTAGCAATTGTTTACTTGGTTTAAATAAGAATAACCTTGACCCACTTTAAGAAGAAAATCAAATATATATTGGCAGAATTTGAAAGATAGTGTTTTACTTTTAGTGTACCACAAGCTTGGCCACCTTATCTGTGGTATTTTTATGGATGTTAAGAATTAAGTACTGGCGTGCCTGGCTGGCTCTGCTGGAAGAGCATGTGACTCTTGATCTAAGGGTCCTGAGTTCAAGCCCCACACTAGGCATAGAGATTATTTTAAAAAAATTTAAAAAAAGGAAATAACTACTAATGTGCTTTAAATTGCTCAATGTGCTACATGTCTGGTTATTTTATTTAAGCACTGGCTTCTCTTTTATTAATACTTTTAAAAATCAGTGATTTAGGATTTAAATAAAAAGTACTAGAGTAGAGCTAGAACCCAAATACAAAGATTTTATGTCAAAATAGTCTTCGTTTATTTCTTTAGGAAAAGAGCACTGCAGATTTCTAATTATGTATCATTTGCTGTTTCTTTACTTCATTAATTTTATGAAATAAAAGGACTATATTTTTCAGTTCAAAGAAGACCTTGTTTTATAGAGACTTCCTTGTTGAGTAGATTTTTGCCACTGTAGCATTATCATTACAGATTCTTATTATCTACCTGTGTATTACCAGTTGAGTTAGCCACTGACAGCAGACAACATTGGTCAAGTCAGGACTCACTCCAAGGCATAAAAGACACTGTCCTTGTGCTTGAAAAGCTTTGAACCTGGTTATAGATCCCAGGGCATTTACAATTTAAAAAAATAAGTTCAAAGCATCACAAAATAGTATATAAGTAACTATAAGTTCCTTGGGGACTTATAAAATGTTTCTTGTACCTTGTAAGTCATAACAACTAGCATAGGACTGGCTGGATTCATAACTCTATAAAAACTACTATTTGATGTTTCCAAAATTACTTAATACTCACTTAACAGTTTCACTTTTGTGTATATAATGACTTTCAGTAATCTACTGTTATATATAAAGATTTCGTGCTTCCTGTACTCTTTCAGGGAGTTACAGCAGCATAAACTTTTTTTTAATGTTCAGTTAGCCACTGTAGAGTACATAATTAGTTTTTGAAGTAGCGTTCAGTGATTCTTTAGTTATGTATAACACCCAGTGCTCATCACAACATGTGCCCACCTCAATACCCATCACCCTTTACCCCTCCCCCCACTCAACTTTTTGTTTTATACAGGTAAGATATTGGTATAAGTCAGCAAATAAGTTGACAGTATTTAGAATTTTGAAGTACATTTTAATAGGTCTTACTGAGGTACAGCCATTTAAAAAATATGCATTCTACATTTGCTATATGAGTGTGTCATTTGGATATTATTGAATGATTGTAGGCATCTCTCTGTGTAAATCAGTCTCAGTCAATGATGTATATCACCACTGAGGATGCTCACACATTCCAGTACCACTGAATGAGTGACAGTACCCAGTGAAATGATGGGTCCTCATTCTCCTAGCCTCTACCATACTTGATGCTGCTAACCATTCCTTCTGTAACTTCACCTCTCTTGTTTTGTTTTGTTTCTTTTAAAGATTTTATTTAATTATTTGAGAGAGAACACAAATGGAGTGCGGGGTGGGGGGAACGGGGAGAGAAGCAGGCTCCCCACGTGAGGCTCGATCCCAGGACCCTGAGATCACGACCTGAGTTGAAGGCAGATGCTTAACCGACTGACCCAACCAGGCATCCCTCACCTCTCTCGGTTTTTGTACTTAGACATTTTCTATTTCCTTTTTATATTCTCTTGCTAGTCTCTTGTATTCCTGAACTTTTAAAAACTACTTACGTTTACAGTCTTTCTTCTTTACTCTAGTCCTGTAGATGCTATCTGGATGTCCAACTGGTAAGGCAAACTCAACACATTCAAAAGAGAACTCACCTGTGAAGTAATAAAATACATAGTAAGGTTAGAGTCAGAAAACCTAGGTTACACTCTATGTACATAATCTTTTTTTTTTTTAAGATTTTATTTATTTGACAGACAGAGATCACAAGTAGGCAGAGACACAGGCAGAAAGGAGGCAGAGAGGAGGAAGCAGGCCCCCTGCCGAGCAGAGAACCTGATGCGGGGCTCGATCCCAGGACCCTGGGATCATGACCTGAGCCGAAGGCAGAGGCTTTAACCCACTGAGCCACCCAGGTGCCCCAATCTTTATGTTTTTGTTTTCTATCTACAAACCACCCTTTCTACTGACTCCTCCATTCGTGTTTGTGGCACAACCATCCTACCAGTCATGCAGACGCAATCAACACTGAAGCCATTCTTGACTGCTTTGTCTCCCTCAGCCTTCACTGTATGGTCTCTGGACTAGCCTAACTCCTTTTCAGACCCCTTCAGAGCCAGTCAAACCATGTGTGCCTCACTGCTCATGGCGCATACCTGGTATACCACCAAATAAGTGGTTTCTTCTCTTCTACTGCCTTTGCCAGAATGCCCATCCTTGCCCACATGCTCTATCACTGTCTGTCAAAACTTACTTTATCTTCAAGGCCAACATCAAGAGCCATCTTTTGTGAGGGATATTTTTGTCATTTTTATCAGAGTAGTCATTATTATTCTTTTTGAGTCTTCATAGTACTTAGTTGTTCCCTCTCCCATCTTCTACTCTAATTTTGCCTGTACGTGTTCCATCACTTTTATGCTCCCTTTGTTTATAAACTCAATGAAGAGAGAGACTGCATTTGTGTTCATCTTTGAATCTTTTCTATTCCATTCTCTTGCTCAGGATCCATCCACTGAGTTTCTACTAGGGGCCAGGTTCTATTCTAGGTGCTGGGGTTAAAAGGCATGGGTCCTGCTCTCATCAGGCTGCATTCTGGTGTAGGAGACGATGGTAATGAAACCATATTCAGTTGTGGCATAATTGTCGGTGTGGAGAAGAATGGCATTCAAACCAGAATGGGGATGTAGAGAAAGTTTTCTAGAAGTGGGGATGCTTGGTAGGGAGATGCTTTGATCTGAATTTTGTAGGACAGATAGAAGTTGACTATATAGAGTATTAGGAGAAGGACTTCCCAGGCAGAGGAAATAACATCTGAGCTGGTAGTTTGAATTTTGTCCTTAGATCTATGGGACTTTTTGGAGAGGTAGAACAGATTTAGATACTACTTTATATAAATTTCTATAGTCATTATTTAAGATTCAGACAGCAATACATGTATCTCAAGCCAGTAATGACATGCCCCCCAGTGCATGTAGCATGTTACTAGCAATGCTGTGGGAAGTATCATCCTCTGTGAGGACCTGGTAATAGTAATAGTGGAAGTCACAGTTCTTCTCTGTCAGCATAGGTCTGATTCTCCCTCCTCCAACAGTATTCCAGAACTCTGTGAATGATGTCTTTTCATCCCCAGCATGGCCAGGAGATGGAATGCATTGTTTTACTGCTCTGACCCCAGGTAGCACAGAGCCCATGTTCTCTTAGCACTGGGGTCCCCAGTCTCCAGGGCTCTAGGAATTCCATGCAAGGAAGGGCCCCGCTACTGAATTTCTAGGCAGAGGAAAGTTCTAAGAAAGGACCACACTTTGTGGAGTTTCCTGTGCCATTCCTGGTTCTTGCATTCCTGGGAACCAAACTAGAAGTTAGGTATTGTCCATTTATCACTTATATCTATTCTTAAAAAAAAAAGACTAGGGGTGCCTGAGTGGCTCAGTGGGTTAGGGCCTCTGCCTTTGGCTCAGGTTGTGATCCCAGGGTCCTGGGATCGAGCCCTGCATTGAGCTCTCTGCTCCGTGGAGAACCTGCTTCCTTCTCTCTGCCTGCCTCTCTGCCTACTTGTGATCTGTCTGTCGAATAAATAAATAAGACCTTTAAAAAAAAAAAGACTAAAAAAAGATTTATTTATTTATTTGAGAGGGAGAGAGAGAGAATCTCACACATGAGTGGGGGGAGGGGTAGAGGGAGAGAATCTTCAAGCAGACTCCCCCCCAATGAGCACAGAGCCAGAGGCAGGGCTCAATCCCACGATTCCAAGACCACTACCTGAGCTGAAACCAGAGTCGGATGCCCAACTGACTAAGCCGTCCAGGTGCCCCACTTACATCTATTCTTGATTACCCTTTTATTACTATATAACAAAAACTTTATCTCGATAAAATGCCTACAGCACTTGTTTCTATCAAAGTGCAACAACAATAACAATAACAATAAATAGGTTACAAGGAGTAATGAGAGCTGCTGTGGTTTCGGGACATATAATGTAGGGGTGACCTGGACTCATTAGGCCCAGACAGTGATCCCTCTATACATGGTGACTATAGGTTTCCCACTCCTCGTGATGATGTAGCTATTTAGCCAGACCTCTGAAATAATTATAGGAGTTGCAACACTACTTACATTTTTGGCTGGCTCCCTATGGGCTGGGAGCTCCTGTGGGAATGGTTTGGTTTTGGCAGCTCACTTTTTAGTTCTAAGGGAAGAGTAACTGGGCAGCACCCAACTGCCCTGGTTTAGTCTTTGCCAGTGAGAAAAGCAAACAGTCTAAGTAAGTTTGTCTCAGGGAGAGACCACCACTAGGAAGCTCACTTCTGTGATCCTAGCCCACACCATGCTCACGCTTTGCTTGATATGCTGGTAAGGACCAGACATCTCATTATAGGCAATATATCCCATATAAAATCACTTAACTTCCTTTTCAAATTGATACATTTTAAAATATCATCTTAATTAAGCCAAATTCTGTGCTACTTTAAGACAGGGCATGGCCCAGTAAGGGCAGTAAAGAGCATATGAGCACTTCCAAATACATTTTCTTGAGAACTTCACATAGCTGGCCCTTCCTTCTTCATTTCTTCGTTCAAATATCTTCTCTGAAAGATCTTACCCAAGATCAGTTTTAAGTAGCCCCCACTCCAATCCTTACATTCAACTTCTCTTTCTTCTAAGCCTTTAACAATCTAGAAATGATTTTATTTATGTCTTGTTTGTTTTTTAGCCAAGTTCTTACAATATAGATTCACTGCAAGCAGGGACCTTGCACTTTCACTTCTATATACCTGGTTATGAAGTTATTTGTGGTAGTCCAAGTGAGAGATGATGGGGATATGGACTAGAGTAATAACAGTGGTGATGACATAGGGTTATATTCAGGATGGATATTAGACGTAGGGCCAAACAGATTTGCTGAAAGTGGGGCAGAGAGGCATAATGGAGGATTACTCAACCAAAGTATCTTTTAGTCAGAACACATATATAATAATTAATAAAACTCTTACTTTTATGTTTCAAAGTTTAACTTCTCTTTTATTGATCAAGTAAGTGTGATATGCCAATGTATCTTTAGCAAAAAACATAAAATAATGGACTATAGCTTTTATATGTAACTTTGTGTTCTTCAACATTTTTAGGACAATCTGTTCTTTGTATATATTCTGTCTTCCCATATAGGTTTAACTCTTGCTATGAATTAATTCTCTCACGTTTTTGTACATGGGACTTCAGAACATATGGTATTACAGGAGTGAAAGTAAAACGTGTCACCAAAGTCAACAACCGTATTCTGAGACTAAAATTTGAAGAGAAATTCCAAAAGTTTTTTGACAATGAAGATATGCATGATTCAGAGTAAGAAGTTAAACTCCATAAGGGACATTTTTTTGGAAGTGTGATTTTATTTTGTACAAGAGTCTTTCTGTTTTAAAAGTTAACACTATTAAAAATACACCTTATTAGTAAATATTGCCTGTTCATGCATTTCAACTAGGATGACTTTACCCACACGGGGGCTCATTTTGAGACTGAGGGGTTTTGGAGGCTTAGTAATGCTGGTGGAACATTCATTGTAAATGAGAAATATCCTGGGCAGGATATATGGTTGTCTTATCTATAGCTAAGCTTTTTAAAAATCAATTCTCAAACTTCTTCTTCTTCTTCTTCTTTTTTTTTTTTTTGTCTCAACTGTTCTTAAGGAACTATCGAAAGATGCTGGAATGTCTTTTTTACGTTTTTGATCCTGAAGTTACAGTGAAGAAAAAGCATCTGCTCCAAATACTTGAAAAAGGATTCAAAGACAGTGAGACAAGCAAGGTAACATAAAATGTCATTCAGAATAATACTTTCTTCCTAATGAATAAAGCTCTACCATTAGTTAGGCAGGGTTCAATTCTTAATCCTTTTATCCATATTTCTTTATTTGTTTATTTATTTATGGTAAAGATTTTATTTATTTATTTGACAGACAGAGATCACAAGTAGGCAGAGAGGCAGGCAGAGAGAGAGAGAGAGAGGAGGAAGCAGGCTCCCTGCTGAGCAGAGAGCCCAATTCGGGCCTCGATCCCAGCACTCTGAGATCATGACCTGAGCCGAAGGCAGAGGCTTAACCCACTGAGCTACCCAGGAGCCCCCTTTTATCCATGTTTAGAACAAACTGCTGTTTCACAGCTTGGTACTGGAAAGTATAGCATCTTCCTTCTTTGTATTATACCAGAGTAAGTCCGTCAGTTACTCTGTCTGCCTGACTTTTTCTTTCTAGGTATCCTATTTTGTGTTGAAATCTACTTCTCTAATCTGTTTTAAACTCTCTAATATTCATCCTGAAAAAAGAAATCCATTCACTCGACACTGCTGGGCTTTCTAGCTATCATCCTGTTTTTTTGTTCCTCTTTTACTGCCAGACCTCTTTATTCTGTACTTCATTGTCCCCACCTTGCCCCTGGTCACACTGAGCTCTAAAATATCCAACCATCCCTCCTTATTCTTCCACCCTCTTGATCAGGCGGCTGTAACACGCAGGTATAGAGCAGTACCTCCTAGTCCTTCTCACATCATGGCACACATGAAATGATAATGTGGCTGCATTTAAATCCTGGCTTTCCTGCTCACCAGCCATGTGCCTTCACATAGCTCTGTCTCTTTCTTCCTATCTGAATGAAGGTGATATTAGTATCTAGTCTACAGAGCTGTTGGTAGGATTCAGGGAAATATGCATTAAAGAAGTCTTGGATACTTGTACATCTGTGTTCATAACATCATTATTCACAATAGCCAAAAAGTAAAAACAACCCAAAGGCCCATCAACAGATGAATAGATAAACAAAATGTGCTTTATCCCTACAATAGAATATTAGTCAGCCATAAAAAGGAATTAAATTCTGACACATGCTATAACGTGGTTAAACTTTGAAAGAATTATGATAAGTGGAAGAAGCCAAACACATGGGCACCAGGGTGGCTCAGTTGCTTAAGTGTCTGCCTTCGGCTCAGGTCATGATCCCAGGGTCCTGGGATGGAGTCCCAGGTCAGGCTCCCTGCTCAGTGGGGAGCCTGTTTCTCCCTTTGCCTCTCTGTCTCTCATGAACAAATAAATAAAATCTCTAAAAAAAAAACAGCCAAACACAAATGAAAAAATATTGTATAATCCCACTAACATGAGGTACTTAGAATAGGCAAATTGGTAGAGACAGAAAGTAGAATAGAGGTTACCAAGGGGTGGGGAGGACAGAGGGATAGGCAGTTATTGTTTGATGAGCACAGACCTTTTATTTGGGATGATGAAAATCTCTGGAAATGAATTATGAATTATGAATGTACTTAATGCCAATGAATTGTACACTTAAAAATGATCTAAGTGGTAGTTTTACTTTATGTATTTTTTACCATAATTTAAAAAAAAATCACTGAAAAACCATCACAGCCACTCCGTGGAGAATGGACTGGAGGGAGCGGGAGCAGATGACAGGGGCAGTAGATGGAGGAGATCCCACAGCAGCTCAAGCTAGAGGTGCTGGTGGCTTCAGCAGGGTGGTGTGGTGAGAGTGCCCTCACTATGCTTTCTAGAAGAGAAGTGAGGAGGAGGTGAGGAATAGAGGATTTTAAGGCAGAGGGTGCTCAGGGTGATTCCGGAGAACTAGGAGTTATCAGGGGCACAAAGGGTGGTGGAAGGACGGGGCTAACGTTTGTGTTTTCTGCTTGCCCCAGACCCTGTGCTAGCGCTCAGTGCCCTGCACCTCCAGTAGGAGACAGAATAGCCCTAAACCTTCTATTCGCCCTCTGTCTGGTACAGCAGCCACCACCCAGAGGTGACCTTCGAACATTTGAAATGTGACTTGTCAGAATTGAGATGCTCTAGAAGTTTAAAACAAATAGTTTTGAAAGACCTAGTATAGAGAGAAGACTATAACATCTTCTATTGGTTACATTTTAAAATGATAATATTTCAGATAGATTAGATTAAATAAAATGTATTATGGAACTTTACCCCCCAAAATTACCCAAAAAGTTCTTGGACCAATTCCTGGCACATGGAAAGTTTTTATGTAAAATCTACCATTATTATCTGAAACATCTGATGCTATGGACTGCTCTTTGCTTTTTGGAATTCGTTTGGCATCCACGATATTATAATCTTGTTATCCTATTCTTCTGATTATCCTGCCTTTTTTCCTTTTTATGCTTCCTCTTCCCTCTAAACATGAGAATACCACAAGATTAAGGTTCACTAATCTACCCTTTTTTTCTCTGCACACTATCAATTACACTCATTGTTAAAATCTTAGAAATGGGGGAACATAATTGGCTAGAAAAATCACTGTGTAGCACATCGATCTGATAAACTAGATTTTTATGCTATGATAAGCATGCAAGCAGTAAAGATGAGTATCTGCTGCATCACTTAAAAGATGGAATAAGACTAAAAACTAAAAACATGAGCTCCATAAGCAGTTTAGAAGACGAATTTGATTTAGGTTGGCAGAGGGCTGGAGGGCAGGGAAAAATAAGATATTCTCTTTGATACCCAAGGACTTGGTCAAAAGCCATAGATTCCTACCTGGTTCCTCTGCCTTATCTCCTTATCTATCTAAAACTAGACTTTAATCTTTTGTCCATAAGCAACTCTCCCCTCTTGTCATTTTCTACTAATAATGCTGTCATTCTTTTCACTGACCAGACCAGGTTCAAAGCCTTGAAATCATATCTGACCACTCCCTCCTCCATTATCCATATATCTAATCATTCACAATTTGTAGTGATTCTTCCTTTATGGCATCACTTGCATTCTTCCTTTCCCTCTCCATTCCCATTGCCTGCCACCACTTCGAACATTTCTTCCAGACGTGCCTGGGTGGCTTAGTCAGTTAAATGTCCACTTCTTGATTCCAGCTCAAGACTTGATCTCAGGGTCTCGAGTTCAATCCCTGCATTGGGCTCCATGCAGGGTGTGGATCCTACTTTAAAAAAAAAAAAAATCCCTCTACTGTTTGCTAGTAGTTTTCTGGTGGGCAGTCCTGCCCTTGGTCTTCCTCTCTATTCCATCTACCTTTAACAGTACAAATTAATCTTTCCTAAAAAGTTATTTTCACCTCTCACACTGCACTGTTTCATGATGAAAATTCTTCAGTAGCTTCCCATTACTGATAATAATGAAATCCAAATCCCTCTGCCTGGCATTTAAGGCCCCTCAAAATCTAGCTTCAGCCTAACTCCCTATTACCAAATATATAAATATCCCAGATGAAGTATGTACTTTCCTTACAATTCTCCTAAACACACCTCAGTGCCATGCCTCCCTCTGATGAAATGCCCTTTTCTGCTTTTCACCTGTGACAAACTAACCCTTCAAGTCTCAGCTTAAGGACTTCTACCTTTGTGTAGCCTTTCCCGAGTTCTCAAATGGTAGGAGCCCTCTTACCTAGTTTACAGGTCTATCAAAAAGTCAATATGGAGAATTGTAAATGAATGATTTACTTAAAAAACTCTTGAGCAAACTTAATATATGTGCTGCCAAAGCAAGCACCCCTTTAGCAAACTTAAGGGTACCTGGCTGGTTCAGTTGGGAGAGCATGTGACTCTTGATCTCAAAGTCATGAGTTTGAGACTTGTATGGAGTAGAGTTTAAAAAAAATTTTTAAAACCTCTAATCTTGTGTTTCATTTGTCTTTTTTTTTTTTTTAATTTGACAGAGAGAGACAGTGAGAGAGAGAACACAGCATGGTTAGTGGGAGAGGGAGAAGCAGGCTTCCCACCAAACAGGGAGCCCAATGCAGGGCTGGATCCCAGGACCCAGGGATCATGACCTGAGTTGAAGGCAGATGCTTAATGACTGAGCCACCCAGGTGCCCCTTTTTGTCTTTTTTTTTTTTAAGGTGTTATTTATTTATTTGAGAGAAAGTGCAAGAGAACATAAGCAGCTGGGTTGGAGGGAGAGGGGCGAAGGGAGAGGGAGAAGCAGACTCTCCACTTCCACTGAGCAGGGAGCCCAATGCAAGGGCTCTATTCCAGGACCCTGAGATCATGAACTGAGCCAAAGTCAGAAGCTTAACCAACTGAGCCACCCAAGCGCCCCATCTTTTGTCTGTCTTTTTATGTAGGGCCAAAGCCTTTGATAGGAGGTTGGAGCTCCTGAGTCTTTCTTACATCAGGCCACAACCATATTACATACTAGTTTCAGTTTCTTTAAAGTTGAACATGAACTTAAAGATTCTTGCAAAGCAACTCGAGTACAAAAATCAAACTAATTTTAGTTTGTATGATCCTCCCGGCCACCACCAAACTTCTGTGTTTGCCTCACCTTTATATATTCTAAAAGAAGCTTCTAATGATTACTCTCTCTGCAGTCTTACCAAAGCTTTCCACTTAGTTTTCATAGACACAACTCTCATTCTTTCTCATATTTCATTGTTTTATTTAATGTGTTTAATTTCAATAACCATTATAACTGGTACAAAAAAAAGTTTAGGAACACAACTGGCTTTTCCTAAGCATGAAACACAGCTGGGTGGATAGAAATACATCCATTTTTTTAAAAAAAATTTTATTACTGAAATACAGATGACATATAGTGTTATATAGTTTCAGGTTTACAATATAGTAATTCAACAATTCTATACATTCCCAGTGCGTACCTCGACTAGTGTAGTTACTATCTGTCACCATACATTATTAACAATGTTATTGACCAATTCCCTATACTAGTACATCAGTATTTTTTTTTAAAGATTTTTATTTATTTGACAGAGAGAGATGACAAGCAGGCAGAGAGGCAGGCAGAAAGGGAGAGGAGGGAGCAGGCTCCCTGCTGAGCAGAGAGCCCGATGCGGGGCTCAATCCCAGGACCGTGGGATCATGACCTGAGCCTAAGGCAGCGGCTTAACCCACTGAGCCACACAGGCGCCCCTACATCAGTAATTTTTAAAGTACCCTCTTATCCTTGAACTGTCACCATACTGTGGGTTCTAGAAAGGATGGAAAATACTGCTTAATCTTGTAAACTGGTTAAGTGGCAGTCAGTGGAAGTTGAAAATTTTATTGTAGCATGTTTGTTATATTGAAATGCGATTGTGTATGTGTTTCTCTTTAAGTCCTTGAGGGGAGGGACTTTCTTAAGAGATTCTTACTGGAAATCTGATTCATGCATGATGAATAGTTGAATAGATGGGTAGATAAAAGTCATACCTTTTTCTATATATCATGTGCTCTTCTCTTAAAAAGACTTACCTTTAAAATTTCTGATTATCGGGTGTGTCTGGGTGGCTTAGTCATTAAGTTGGTTCTGTGCTGGGTGGGGAGCCTGCTTGAGATTCTTTTTCTCCCACTCTCCCACCTAAAAAAAGAAAAAAAAAGTAGATCTTATTTGACATATCTTGTGATGGTTTTTATTTTTAATTATTTAATTTAAAATTATTTCCGTCTTCCCCTCTCTTTTTTTTTTTTTTAGATTTTTTACATTTTCTGATTCTATTTTTTTTGTTGCTATCTACTTTTTCAATTATTTTTTTCACCATAATCATTTAGTGTACTCCTAATCCCCATTCCCTATTTCACCCATCCCCCCACTTACCTTCCCTCTGGTAACTATCAGTTTGTTCTCTATACTTAAAAGTCTGTTTCTTGGTTTCTCTCTCTCTTTTTTCCTTTGCTTGTTTATTTTTTTTCTTAAATTCTACACATGAGTAGAATTATATGGTATCTGTCTTCCTCTAACTGCCTTATTTCACTTAGCATAATATACTCTAGCTCCATCCATGTTGTTGTAAATGGCAATATTTTATTCCTTTTTATTGCTGAATAATATTCCATTGTGCATATATACCACATGTTTTTTAATCCCTTCATCTATCGAGGGACATTTAGGCTGCTTTCACAATTCGACTACTGTAAATAATGTTGCAATAAACATGGGGGTGCATGACTCATTTTGACTTAGTGTTTCTGGTTTTTGTGTGAAAATACTTAGTAGTGTAATTACTGGATTGTAGTCTTGTCCTATGTTTAACTTTTTTAAAAAAGATTTTATTTCTTTATTTGACTGACAGAAACCACAAGTAGGCAGAGAGGCAGGCAGAGAGAAGAAGGGGAAGAAGGCTCCCTGCTCAGCAGAGAGCCCGATGTGGGGCTCAATCCCACCACCCTGAGATCATGACCTGAGCCAAAGGCAGAGGCTTAACCCACTGAGCCACGCGGGTGCCCCTATGTTTAACTTTTTGAGGAACCTCCATACTGTTTTCCACATTGGCTGCACCAGTTTGCATTCCATCAAAAGAGCACAGGAGTTCCTGTTTCTCCACATCCTCACCAACACTTGTTTATCGTGTTTTTTATTTTAGCCATTTTGACAGGCATGAGGTGATTTCTCATTGAAGTTTTGATTTGCATTTCCCTGTTGATCAGCGAGTTGAGTATCTTTTCATGTCTTTTTGGCCATCTATATGTCTGGAGAAATGTCTGTCCATGTCTTCTGCCCATTTTTTAATTTAAGGGTTATTTGTTTTTTAGGTATTGAGTTTTATAAGTTCCTTATATATTTTGGATACTAACCCTTTATTGAATATATCATTTGCAAATATCTTCTCTCATTTAGTAGGTTGCTTTTTGTTCTGATTCTTTCCTTTGCTATGCAGAAACATTTTGTTCTGTAGTCCTGACAGTTTATTTTTGCTTTTATTTTCCTTGCCTCAGGAGACATACCTAGAAAAATATTGCTACAGCTGATGTTAGAAAGATTACTGCCTATGCTCTCTTCATGATCTTTCCCTCTGTTATTTGAGGGCCAAGACCATGCTATAGCTGCCTAATGCCATGCACACAGCTTGTATCTGATGCATAGTTAGTGATATTCACTGGAAGTCTGAGAAGATTCTATTTACTGAAACGTGGAATTTATAGTAACATGAGCCACATTTTAGTATTTATTTTTAAAAAATCTTTGGATGACAGGTTTCAATAAGAAAAAATATATAAGCAATTCAGCATTTATAGAAAAGTACATTTTTAGATAAAGTGGCTACTAATATTAAACTAGTAATAATGTCAAAACTGAGATAGTGAAAAGGAAGAGCAGACCTGAGTTCAAATCACGACTTTGCTAATTTCTGACGAGATCGGGCGCGTTCAGGGTGGTATGGCCGTAGACACGACTTTGCTAATTTCTACTTCTGTCCTTGGATAGACTGTTTAATCCCTCTTAGCTCTAGGTTTCCTACAACTAAAAATAGAGATTTTATTGACTTTTCAGGACTGCTTTCACAGGAAGTAATGTGAATTTTACGGAAGTACTGTATTTCTGATCAAATACTTTAAGAAATAAATCTAGTCACAAAGCAAACCAAGATTTCAATGCATTAGCACAATGAGATGTATCTGGAAATCATTGTAGATTATTAAACCAAAAACACCATTATACCAAATCTTTATTTATATATCTTAAATGTATCTATCTATATGTATATATCATATCTAAATAAGAACCTTCACTGATAAAATGTCATGCAGGATTTTCTTTTTGGAATTTGCATGACTACTCATGGAGTATCCTTGCAAATGTGTAAAACTACAGCTCCATCACTACACAGTATTGTCAGCTTTGACTCTGGCTGCTTTTATGGGAATAAATATTATACTGTATCACTTTTTGTAAACCTGTTTCCATGTAAATTTAAACCATATAAATAGCCTTATACAATGAAGTTGCACCTGAAGGTTGTCTACTTCTTTTCAGCAAATCTAGCCTGACTTTTCTTTGCCCACACCCACAAACATTTACCAGTAAACCATCTGTATTGAAGCTGAAGTACTGTCAATTTTATAAAAATACTCAGACTTTGTTTTTTCTTTACAGCTGCCTCTCAGAAAAGAAGCTGTGATTCTTGCTAACAGCCTCAGTATGTGTGAGTGCCCCAGAATTGAATTTTTACAGCAAAAGTACAAAGACGAGAAGAAGAACTGTCTTGAGCCTGAGCTCTTCAGGCATGGTAATACAAATACACAGAATTTCTGAACTTTTTAGTTCTAAGTCTTCATTAGTTAATTTTGTAACGTTTTTAACACTTGGTTTTATCAATCAGAAAGATTTTCTAAAAATTATTTTACTTATTATTTACCAGTGTAGTGATATATGACTCTTTGATCTATTACTTCAGTCAAGTTATAAACAAATATTTACTGATCATTGTGTAAACATTAATAGGATGGGACCCGTTTGTTACTCATGTTTAATCTAATTATATGGAACAAGCACTTTTCACGGTCTGCTTTGTTCATTGACGAGACAAGATGAGCCTAGGGTGGTCCTACTACATTGCCATCCTACCTCCTCTCTCTCAATCTCCTTTTATCTCCATTAACTTGTGTCCTAAAAATAAACTCAATCTATATGCATCACACACACACACACACACACACACACACACACACACACATACCCCACGCCTCAAGTTCACAGGGCAGAGAAAAGAGAACCTGACCCAATTATGCAATAATCATCATACCAAGCACTGGGGAAGAGAGTCCTTATTTGTCCTTAATTATTGTAACAGAAGATAAGAAGACCTTGTTGTAAACCTAAAACTGGCTAAAGGGGTGCCCGCGTGGCTCAGTTGTTAAGGTTCTGCCTTTGGCTCAGGTCATGATCCCAGGGTCCTGGGACCAAGCCCTGAATTGCTTGGCAGAAAGCCTGCTTCTCCCTGTCCTACTCCCCCTGCTTGTGTTCCCTCTCTCATTGTGTCTCTCTTGTCAAATAAATAAATCTTAAAAAAAAAAAAAAAAAAAACCTGACTAAAGATAAAATGTATAGATTGAAATGTATAGATTGCTTTATAAATTACCTCATAGAAGATAAGCTTTTGGTACTTTCATTTATTCACAGTGATTAGTACTTTATTTGCATCTTGAATATACAGATAAAAGTATATGAGCCAATTTGCAAGACAGTTGTGGGAGAGGTTCCCTGTTAACCACAGGCTGGGGCAAAAAACCAGCTCATCAGGTCCTCCTGCCTCACCCTCCCACTGCTCATTGTTCAGTTCCACCAGTAGTATGGACTGGTTACTGCATGTTAGGCACCTGGTGGGTGATGGGGATACAGTCTCTGCAAACTAGACACAGTGCTCCTTATGGTACTGACAAACATTAATAATCACACAAATAAATGTAAAATTATAATTTTCATAAGAGCTGTAAGATGAAGTATTAGTGCATATGATCCAAGAATATATAATAAGGAGAACGGACCTGGTCAAGGAGTAAGGGACGCCTACTCTTTGGTCTCCACTATTCAACCTACTGAAGACTGAGCTGTCAGAAATTTGGTTAATTTAACTCTCTAAGAGTAATATTCTAAGTTTCAGAAAATAGCTCTGCTAAGATTATTCATGTTGAACTACATGTATTTTGTAGTCTTTTATTAAGTGAAAATTAAGCAGATTATTGAATATAGAAAGAACTCCTTATTTGAAAAAACCATTTGCTTCTTTTTTCTCATTCTCCTCTATTCCCATCTTAAGAAACACCTCATGATGTTTTTCTAGATTCTTCTGAAATATGTTTCCCAAAACAATTAGGGTCTCTCAGTTTTCATTTTATGACAGATACATCGTAAAAAAAGGGGGGGGGCATCTCAATGTTTTATGCCTAGTGATTACAAGTTACTTTATAGGACTGACTCCTAGAGATCTTTAGGATTGAGTGAATCCAAAGATCCCTTAGGAATCTAAAGGGAAAATAAATGTTTATCCATTCAGTAAATATGTATTGAGTGCCCCCTATGATCTAAGGTATATGCTAGGTGCTGATGATAAAGAGATGAATTTTTACCCAGTTAATAACAATAAAAAGTTCTTTATTTTAAATTATTTAATAAAAAAAACTTATTATTTTCTTTCCTTCTTCCTTTTCTGTAAAGCTTTGCTTGATATAATTACAAGAATCCTCTTTCATACTTACTTCATTTGGTCAACAAATATTTAGTGAGCTTCTGGGTTGCTATACAATGGCAAACAAGGTAGCCAGGATTCCTCCCCTTGCAGAACATATTGTCAGGTCTGCGACCATTAAGGAAAGTAATATGGGAAAGTTACCAAAATGAATTAGTGTTAAAATTATTTTTTTATTCATATTTAGGCATCCTCCTCATTACAAAGGTCTTCCTTGGACAGAGTGTTCAGGCTCGTGAACAGGACTCCATCAATCAAGCTAACTATCCAATGGTTAATTCAGTGTTCGTTCCTCGAAAATATATACTAAGTATGTCTGCTATAAAGAGAAATGTGCTTTAATTTTTCTGAATACAAAATGTTTGTGTTTAATACAGATGTGTAGAGTTTAACTTCTACCAACAAAGTTTGTAAACTTTTCTAAAAAATCCTTTGTTAGCTACTAGCGAGCTTCTATTTTCCTATTCCCTACTTCAGTGACATTTATATGTGTGTGTAGACTTTTATTTTGTAAATGACACATCCATACATACTCATATATATTATACATATATACTATATACATGTTTCATATGTTATATAATACATATATGTATTTCAAAAGATGAAAAACCCACCCACTTTTAATAGCAAAGGTTTTTGGGAAATATATTTGTCAAAAATATATGGCCACACATTGAATAGTAAAATGGTAAGTATAAAAAGGAAAAGGAGGGGCGCCTGGGTGGCTCAGTGGGTTAAAGCCTCTGCCTTCGGCTCAGGTCATGATCCCAGGGTCCTGGGATCGAGCCCCGCATCGGGCTCTCTGCTCAGCGGGGAGCCTGCTTCCTCCTCTCTCTGCCTGCCTCTCTGCCTACTTGTGATCTCTGTCTGTCAAATAAATAAATAAAATCTTTTAAAAAAAAAAAAAGAACATGAATAAAATTAAACCCTACTAGTCTATGTAGTGAAAGGGTGACTAGAAAGTATTTCTAGAATTAAGAAACTGCCTAGGAGAGTGGAAAAAATATAAGAAATAAAATACTCTTAATAACATGATAGTTAGAACTTGCTGAGTTTATTGTTTATTAATCTGTGTAATAATGAAAAATATATATTTCATTTTGAAGAGTATTTTTCTTGTTTTGTTTTGTTTTTTATTTTACTCTAGATTCTGTCATGGGACAAAGAAACTGTGATTGCAGCGTTCGGCAGTGCAAGTGGTTTGTCTTTGATCATGACCTTGTTTTGCCAGAATACATTGTTGAATTTGAGTATATTACAGTGGTATGGATATATTTTTAAAATTGGAATTCCTTAAATAAGGACATAACAGTAATTTGAAGTCTAATAATATAATGTCAGGTTTATATTAAACATGTCTATTTATACATAAACATATAAAATGGTTATTTGGGGCGCGCCTGGGTAGCTCAGTGGATTAAAGCCTCTGCCTTCGGCTCGGGTCATGATCCCAGGATCCTAGGATCGAGCTCCGCATTGGGCTCTCTGCTTAGCAGGGAGCCTGCTTCCTCCTCTCTCTCTGCCTGCTTCTCTGCCTACTTGTGATCTCTGTCTGTCAAATAAATCTTTAAAAAATAAAAAAATAAAATGGTTATTTGGTGAAGGGTTTAATTTTCAAAATAAATATTATGACACCTAAATGTTTTTATGAGTAATTATATGGCTGTAGTCTCACTGAGAAAGTTTCAAACTATATTGAAGAATATATAATAAACATGAAAATCTGATTTCACTTCAACCCCAGCACCACTCCCTTTCATGAAGAAATCCACTGTTAACAACTTTGTGGGTTTGCTTTCAATCTTTTTTTCTATGTATTTATATATATAACAAAATATACATTTTACATAGTAGGATCAAGACCTAAGTATTTTGTGGTGTTTTTTGCCTCTAACAATATGTTTTGGACATATTCCCACTTCAGTACATATAGGCCTATACTTTTTTTTTTTTTTTAAGATTTTATTTATTTATTTGAGAAAGAGGAGAGTGAGAGAGAGAGAGCACGAGATGGGGAAGGGTCAGAAGGAGAAGCAGACTCCCTGCTGAGCAGGGAGCCCAATGCAGGACTCAGTCCTGGGACCCTGGGATCATGACCTGAGCCAAAGGCAGTCACTTAACCAACTGAGCCACCCAGAAGCCCAGGTCTATTCTTCATTCTTTTGGTGGCTGCATACTATCCAATAATAGTCTGATTTATTTGACTATTACTCTGGATGAAACATAGAGGTTGTTTCCAGTCTTCTTACTATTTATTTACTTACTTAAAGATTTTATTTACTTATTTGAGAGAAAGACAGTGAGAGAGAGCATGAGAGGGGAGAAGGTCAGAGGGAGAAGCAGACAAATAGTAAACAGAATGACTCAAATAACAAGAAGTCGAGAGGTGGGCAGTCCTGGCTGTTGTGACTCTTCAGTTACAGATGTCAGCAAAGAACTTAGCTCCATCATTCATCTGCTTGCTACTTCATGAGCTCTTCCCATCAGAAGATTGACTACTTTATTCACTTCTGGGTAATTTTCTTAATTCCTTTATTATTATTTTTTCTTCCATTCTCTGTTCATCCCTCTGAAACCTTGATTAGTTAAACTTTGGGCATTCTGAATTGATCCTCCATGTCTTTTAATTTTTTTTCTCTCATATTTTATATCTCCATTTTTAAATTCTCTGTTCAAGAAGATTTCCTCAACCTCACTAATTTGATCTGTGCCATATCCATTTGTATTGAATATTTTTATTGAATATTTTTATTTTTAATTGAATATTTTTATTTCACTGATTGTTTTTATTTTGACTCTAAAGTATTTACCCTATTCTTTTCTATAGCAGCCTATTCTATTATGGATGCTTTATTGTCCCAGGTTTTAAATTCACTTATGGATCATTTTGTTTCTTTCTTTTTCTTTTTTTTTTTTTAAGATTTTATTTATTTATCAGAGAGAGAGAGGGGGAGAGAGCGAGCACAGGCAGACAGAATGGCAGGCAGAGGCAGAGGGAGAAGCAGGAGCCCGATGTGGGACTCGATCCCAGGACGCCGGGATCATGACCTGAGCCGAAGGCAGCTGCTTAACCAACTGAGCCACCCAGGCGTCCCATTTTGTTTTTTTCTAGAGCCATTTCTGTTTATGTTGTTCATGCTCATTCATTTATAGTTCTTACCATAATTACTTAATTACTTAGAGCATCCCATTGCTGTTTTACTTGTTCACTCTGAACACCAGGTTTCTCTGCATCTGCTCTTCAAAGTGATTATCTCCTATACATGTTTTGGCTACCGGTTACATTTCTGCTATTGTCTTCAATTCAGTCCCTTTTGATTTATGTCTCACAATTCCTTGTCTTTTGTTGCTGCCCTTTCCATTGCTGAAAAATTATTTAAAGATGATCTTTTGCCAGTTTTAAGGAATTTTCAATGGGAGGGGATGAACACATTTATTCTTAGCCTACAATTTTAATCTATTCTTATTGATTTCCTAATGTGATTCTGATCATCATAGGTATTACTATATAGCTGAAAAAAAGAGATAATTCATCTTTGCTACATAGGCTGTTTCTTGTTCAAAATGATAAATACAACAACCAAATTTTCAATACTTTTAATAAATTTTTTAGGTCAAGCCTCGCTCTTTATTTTCTTCATTCAACAATATTATTTTAGAAGAAAGCAAAAAATATCCAGAAGGATCAGTATTGTCCCAGGATTTGAAATTTGATGATGAAGTTATAAAAATGGATCCCAGGATTAAGCCCAGACCAAAACTTATTAGTTTGGATGATAAAACAATACTTTCTCTTGCCAAGACTAGCATTTACAGTCATATTGTGGTGAGTATTATAAGGAATAAAATCTGGAATTTGGACCTCGAATTTGGAATCATAATCTAACACATGAAGTCTAAGGACACTAAAGCACCTATCTAGTGATGCCAGCCATCATGCTGTCAAAGTTAAAAATGCCTTGACCTTTCCTTCTTTGTGGACTAGATCAGTGTTGTTTGGTAGTAATATAATATGAACCATACATGTAATTTAAAATTTTCTCTTAGCCATGCCAAAAATGTTTTAATTAAAAGATTAATTTTAAGGGGTGCCTGGGTGGCTCAGCGGGTTAAGCCTCTGCCTTCAGCTCAGGTCATGACCTTAGGGTCCTGGGATCGAGCCCCACATCAGGCTCTCTGCTCAGCAGGGAGCCTGCCTCTCTGCCTACTTGTGATCTCTCTCTCTCTCTGTCAAATAAATAAAATCTTTTTTAAAAGATTAATTTTAATTAATCCAATATATCTAAAATATTATCATTTCAATATGCAATCAATATGAAGAGTCATTAATCAGATAGTTTCAACTAAGTCTTTGATGTCTGGAGTATATTTGCATTCTATAGCACTTTCAGACTAGCCACATTTCATGTGCTCAACAGCCACATGTCGCTAGTGACTACAAGACAGTACAGGCCTAGAGGATAGCCTTCTAGTTTACAAAGTATTTTATTCCTGAATAACAAGTAAGCTCTCTTTAAATGATTAAGACAGATAAGTTTCAAATTTTCAGTTTCCAGGATTCATCAACATAGAATATCAGAGCTTTATAAAATTAATCAACAGAATTTGACTTAGTACTAAAGCAACTTTATATACACTGGGGCAGTTCTGTTGAGATATTAAGCCTACATCCATACCTTGACTTACAGATCTGTCCATTTCAAATCAGCTACCATTCTATCTGAACTATCATTAATTATCCCTGACCTCGACTACTGCGATGCCTTCTAACAGGGCTCCTGGCACTCTACCACTGCAACACTGCATAACTCCAGGAGATGCAATTCACATTATATGCTATTAATGTATTCTCTGGGTGCCATTCATTATATAACTGAATATAACTCAGTATGGGGACTAGGAGGTGCCTCCTAGAGCTGTACAACAGAGGCACTATCCTGCTTTCACTTTGAGCCCTCAACTCATTCTCCATGTGGAAGCTAGAGCAATCTTTTCAAAACGCAAATCTGATCATGAAATCTCTGTCACCCCTCACCACTCCTACTTGAAATCCTCAAATGATTTTCCATTGTTTTAAAAATAAAGCCGAAGTCCTTAATATGGCCTATAAGATTTTGCGTCACCTGGTCCCTGGCCTACCTTACCAGACTCTCTTCATATTACCCTCTCTTTAGTTCTCTGTGCTCAGCCTCCTTTCTATTTCTTAAATGCATTCTGCGTGCATCCAGCAGAGCCACTATGCTAGTCCTCCATGTGGAATGTTCTCCCCTGACTCCCTTCTCCTAGTTAATTCCCACATAACTTATAGATCTTATATATAAGTAGATCTATACTGAAGCATTAACATTTTCTCTTATCTCTGAGTCTAGGTCAGATTCCTTTGTTATATGCTCTGTATCCTTCCTAGATTGTAAATTCCACAGGGGCAGGGGCTATGGCAGGTCTTCGATATGTATATCCCCAGTATCAGGGCAACAATATAAGATGGTGTGGTGTGCATTGCACAAGAGGGCCATATCCAAAGGGTACCCTTTAAATCATAGAGCAGTATATATACTACAATTTTCTGACCATTCTTCAAAAAATTTCTTGTACTAACAAAATCGACATATTGTGACAATTTCCTAAAAGCTGAAAATAAAGGTATCTCAAGGAAAGGATGGATCCCGCTTTCTAATTTACTCATAAACACTGTGTAGTCTAGCATCAGCTCTGCCATTTTCTAGCATAACACCTGGCACATAGGAGATACTCATTACAAAAACAATACCTTTTTTTTAAATTTTTTATTTTTTATAAACATATATTTGTATCCCCAGGGGTACAGGTCTGTGAATCACCAGGTTTACACACTTCACAGCACTCACCAAAGCACATACCCTCCCCAATGTCCATAATCCCACCCCCTTCTCCCAAACCCCCTCCCCCCAGCAACCCTCAGTTTGTTTTGTGAGATTAAGAGTCACTTATGGTTTGTCTCCCTCCCAATTCCATCTTGTTTCATTGATTCTTCTCCTACCCACTTAAGCCCCCATGTTGCATCACCACTTCCTCATATCAGGGAGATCATACAAAAACAATACCTTTACAAACAGCAATCAGTTCATACAGAGAAAGTAGGTTTGCTTGACCCTACAGAAGTGGCAAGCAAATTGATATTTGATTGATAAACTGATAAAAATACGAGAGAAGACAAGTTATTTTCACAGGACACTATCTTTCTGTGTGTGTGTACTGAAAGCTGAGATACAGATAATCAGGATGATTTTTATCTTGAAAGTCAATTACATTGCTCCAGTGTGACTTTCTAGATCGCTTGTTTATGATGACAGTCTTTTTCGAGTGACTGGGGTAAACAAAAAGAGTGAAAAAATATTTTTTAAAATAATAAGTGTGGCCAACAGTTATGAGTCTGCTTCTGAAAATATTTAGAAAACATGTTTTCAAGTTGTTTATGGTATTGCTTTTGTCCAACTACATCATCACCATCCACGAAATCTTCAAGTCTAGGAGAGTAAGTTTTGACCTTAGCCAGTTATTATTAGGGAGGAAATTTTTATAACAAAATGACAATATCACCACCTGTATCATAAATATGCAGTCTAATGATTACAGAAGCAATCTTTGAGCTGACAGCATGGAGAAATTACTGTTTCTGCACTATAATGTCAAGATTTCATATTTGAGTAATGCATTTTTGATTTAAAAAAAAGCTTTAGTAATGAAAGGCTTGATAAATGCATGAGTTCTGATTGGACTGAGCTTCTATGACATATGTTTCTATAGATTTTAAAGGGATTAAATAAAAAAGTTTTTTTTAAAAAACCAGCAACAGTAAAAAATAAAACAAAAAAAGTAGGTCTTTTTAAAATTTTTTTGGTTTGTAAAATAAGTAACAATGAGGAGAATAAGACTTTAGAATACCCTGGCTTGCTCATGACCTCCACCCGACTGCCTTAATTTTATCAACACCCCTAGCCTAAGAATGGAAGAACGTCTCATCCTAAATTTACCTATATGGCTCAAAAGCCAGAAAAACCTTTGAAGGCTTTTAGTAAGAATACTAGATAGTACAATAAAAATGTTTAGAAATCACACCAATTATTTTCCTTCCTTTTTGCCATTACTATAAGAGAAATATCAGGGTACACACCTCTTACTTTCTTTTCAGTCTTCCCCACTAGATGGAGGTTTTTTTGAGGCCATTCATAAAAATAAATAAAATATATAGAAATAAAGGTGGGAGGTGGGGGAGGATGGGTGAAATGGGTGAAGGGGATTAAGAGTACACTTACTCTGATGAGCACTGAGCAATGTACAGAATTGTTGAATCGTATTACACACCTGAAACTACTATAACACTGTATGTTAAAAAAAATGTATGTTAATTTTACTTGAATAAAAAAAAATAGAATTCTTGTTAGTTGGACGTCTGGTTTTTGCAACGACTTATTCATCTAGCATTTACTGAGCATTTGCTTTGTTTTAGGCAATGAGGTAAGTATTGGGAGTTCAAAATGAATTAGTTATTTTCCCTGTCTCATGGACCTCATTTTAGTGGAGACAGATATGTAAACAAACATAGGAAGCTTGGAGTTGCTGGGAGAATGCCACGGAAAGAGATACGTTTTGTGCAGATTTTTGAAGGATATGAGAAACTTGGTTGTTTACATCTTCCAGGCAGGGGAAATACTCTGTCTAGAAGCGTATGTTTTTGAAAGATCCTAGTGTTATCATGGAACACGGGGTGACTATGAACATAGGGTGTGTACCAGGGGAAGGTAAAGACATAGGCTGGAAAACAGGAAGATACATGGGGCTGTGGCTAGAAGAGTAGGAGGCATGCTACAATAGGATGGGTTTTTTTTGTTTTGTTTTGTTTTGTTTTTTAAATTTTTTTATTTTTATTTTTTTTATTTATTTTTTTAATTAATTTTTTATTTTTTATAAACATATATTTTTATCCCCAGGGGTACAGGTCTGTGAATCACCAGGTTTACACACTTCACAGCACTCACCAAAGCACATAATAGGATGGGTTTCTGAAGGTAAATTTTAAATTTTAGATTTTCCTTAAGGAACAGTTGCTGTGTTTTTAAAGACCCCAACTTTAGCAACTTGTGGCTAGATTTAAGTCAGACTGATGGTACGGCTATCCAGTGGAAACTATGCAGTAGTTCGAAGGACAAATAAGAGACTGAACTAAGGCACTTGTAGTGGTAATAGTATGGAACGGTTGGTTTGAGAAACATTTCTAGAATAAAGTGTTTATGGAAAAGGGGAAAGGGGGGTGGTAAACAATATCTGTTCGATAGACAGTGAAAGTCTCAATCAGGTCCAAAAACATAGACTGACAGGCAGATAAAAAGGAAAAATGTTGTATTCAGTTTGGACATGTTAAGTGTAAGGTTTCTGTAGATGCTATCATGGATGATACCGGTATGTAACCTGTAGAATAAACTACTCTACATAATTTCATCCTTCTTAACAATCTTAACCAAGTTTTGACAACTATTCGACATTCAGATGTTTCTTGGAATTTATGTTATGTCCACGGTATAATAGGATGTAAGATGGTGGTGGTGAGTGAAGAGATCTGAGAGGTAGACACTTGATTTTATCATAATCTCCATTTGTTGTGAATACTGCAGTCAATTATATTAACGCATTTTCTTGTGCCACTACTTTTGGTGTAGACTATGCAAGAATGTAATCTTCACTTGATATCATTCACAATGGTGTAGTCAAAAGATAGAAAAATAGTCATCAGGGTATCCCCTAAATATACAGCTGTATGAACATTCCTTTTTACTGAGCACAGGATCAAATGGATAGGGAAAGTTTAGACCAAATTCTGATAGAGAAACATTTTCCCTAGCCCCTTATTTGAGTCTGTCCCCCTGCTTTAAGACCCTCAGCCTCTGCTCCTTAGTCCAGTGCCCTCATAGTTTCCTGCAGTCAGGGTGTAGCCCTGCCATCTTCTTTTGTGAGATATCCTCGCCAAAACCCCAAATCTTTAGGGCCTACGTTGCTCACTGGCTAGCTTGAGAAATAGGCATGCCTCAATAAATATCTTAACAATATATTTAACTGTTTTCTAAAAAGAATTTCTAGACCAAGTGGAAAACCAAATTAATCAAGAACAGGATTCAGTAATGCTATTATAAGCTCTACCTTTTAAAAGCATACATTAGGCTTACTTCTTATTGGCTCTCTCTTAATATTACTTAAATAACTATGATGTAGAATATAATCTGTCTTATTTTTTAATTTACATTTCATTTTATTTCAGAATCTGAATCTCCATGGAAATAGCTTGAGTAAATTGAGAGATCTCTCCAAGTTAACAGGACTTCGAAAACTTAATATCAGCTTCAATGAATTTACTTGTTTAGATGATGTATACCACCTGGTAAGAACTGTCCTTTTGAAATTATTTAAGTAAAAGAATTAATTTAAAAGATATATTATTTTTGTAATGAAGACCTCAAACATACTATATTCGAGATTATGCAGCTCAAATTAGGAACACAACACTGTGGTATGTTACTTTGTCCAAAATAGGTCTTTGGGCACCTAACTGGCTCCGTCAGTTAAGTGTCTGCTTTCAGCTCAGGTCATGATCTTGGGGTCCTGAGATCGAGCCCTGCATTGGGCTCTCCGCTCAGCAGGGGAGTCTCCTTCTCCCTCTACCAGTGCCCCTCCCCCCACCTGTTTGTGCTCTCTCTGTCTCAAATAAATAAAATATTTTAAAAAATAAAATTAAAAGTGTCAGATTCAGATTCCATTTGCAAACCAAATATACACCTGTGGTCCTACCTGATTTCTAACTACTTTAAAGTAAATTCATTTTAAAACTACTCCAGACTTATTTTTAAAATGTTCTTTGGAAATTGGCATTTCCATTTTCTTCTGCTCTTGTTTTCCCATTCTTATTTTTCTCCTTGTGAGTCTTTACTTCTTCATTTTCTGATTCACCACTTCATATCTAAGGCTGTTAGTTCTCTTCCCATTTGTTCATTATTCATGTTGTTATTTCTCTTTCTTTCTTCCTTGTCCTCTCTGTCACATGCACAGATCTTATTTGATTTGTGTTTGCCCCACCATAGACCATAGGACAAACACAGTAATGCACCATGTACACATAGCTAAGCATTTTATCTGGCTTTTGTTTTCTCTGTTATATATCATACAACAAAAGTAATTGCATATGTGGCTCCAGAATGCCAACCCAGCCAGCATCCCCTGTTTCCACTGGTCCCAAGTCACTGGCCTAACTTTCCAGAACATATCATCATTCTCAGCTCTTACTCATTCCCCACCCCCTTTCAACCATATCAAAGCATCTGTGTTGCTGCTTCTCCCACTGTGGTGGGAGCTGTTGCTTTCCTTACTGATCTTAAGTTTTAGTACTAAATCTCCATCCTTATTTCTTTTAGTAAGCCAAAGTCCTTTTGTTTTTGTTTTTTTTTTAAGATTTACTTAGGGTGCCTGGGTGGCTCAGTGGGTTAAGCCGCTGCCTTCGGCTCAGGTCATGATCTCAGGGTCCTGGGATCGAGCCCCACATCGGGCTCTCTGCTCAGCGGGGAGCCTGCTTCCTCCTCTCTCTCTCTGCCTGCCTCTCTGCCTACTTGTGATCTCTCTCTCTCTCTCTGTCCAATAAATTAAAAAAAATATATATTTACTTATTTACGAGAGAGAGAGAGTGGCGGGGAGGAGCAGAGGGATGGGAAGAGAGAACTCAAACACCCAGGGGCCCAAAGCCGAGGTCCTTTTTAATAGAATCCCTGATAGTTTGATACACAGTTTGAGGAAAGAAGGTAGTTTAATAGAGGTCTCAAGACTATATGTAAGTTGTTGGCATTTTTTATTTAACTTTTTTCTGATTGCCAGTGGTTACAGAGGTTGTAACAGTCATAATTTTGCTTATGCACAAAATTTAAAGAGTAAGCTCTTGAGCCGCCTGAGTGACTCAGTCGGTTAAGCATCCAACTCTTGATTTCAGCTCAGGTCATGCTTTCGGGGTGATGGGATCAAGCCTGCATCAGCAAGGATCAGCTTGAGATTCTCTCTCTCACCCTCCTCCTCTGCCCCTCCTCACCATTCTCACAATAAATAAATCCTTTGTGTGTTGTTTGTTTGTTTTTAAAGTAAACTCCCAAGTCAGGCAAAGCACATGGATAGTGCTTTTAGATAGTGCTTTTAGATAGCTTAGCCAGCTGCCCAGCATGTATTTTGCAGTATAGTTTTATTGTTCTCCTTGGATAGAAAAATTTCTATCACTGTGTACTTACTGGATTGATATTACTGTGGCCATTTTACAAACAAGAGAACTGGACAAACTGTATGCCCAAGTGGTATTTTCAAATTTTAAGATTAGCAAAGGTAGCTAGTAATAAACCTCTCAAAAATCAAGTATCTGATGTGTAAAGGTGTCTTGAAAAATGACTGTAGGGATGTTAGGGGTGATCAGAGAGAGGCAATAGGTGTATATTCAGCTTTTTATTATAAAAGAAAATACAGATATAGAAAACTACATACTACAAGCATGTGGTTCAGTAATTAGGTGAACGTGCTTATTACTGATGCAGGTCAAGAAACAGAACTTTATAACCTACAACATAAGCCCCTTCTATATATTCCCCATCCCCTCAATAAATCATTATCCTCACCTCTTTAGTAATCCTCTCCCTGCATTTCCCCCGTAGTTCTATCACCCAAATGTGCCTCCCCACCTAGCACAATAGTTTGGTTTTGCCATTCTAGAAATTGTCTCTCTTAATTTATAGGTTTCCCTTCTCCCGTCTCTCCCTCCTCCCCTTCCACTCTCCATAGTTTATCTGTAGAAATACTTCGAACTTCTAGTCCCAAAAGTGTCCCACAGTCTGGACCCTGTTGTTGATTTGCTTATGATATAACCCTACATGACCTCAACCCTCCATATTGTCTGCTAATTGACAGCTAGATACAGAGACTGGATCAGGTTCAGGTTCCATTCCTCTGGCAAGTCTATAGGAAGCAGATGATATCTGATTGACTCACTTTTCTGATGCCAGTAGCCATTGTTAATGCTTAGTCCATTAATTCATCAGTGATTACAAAATGGCAATATTCTTATTCTGTCATTTCTTTTTCATTTCTTAGTTAGACTGTTTTTGCATAGATACTTCCCTTCATCTATTATTTGGTTATCAGTACTCCCAGTAATGTAGAAAATGCAGAACAGGGGCACCTGGCTTGCTTAGTCCGTAGAGCATGCAACTCTAGATCTTGTGGTCGTGAGTTCAAGTCCTGTGTTTCACGCAGGGATTACTTAAGAAAGAAAGAAAGGAAGGAAGAAAGAAAGGAAAGGAGAAAAGAAAGGAAGGAAGGAAGGAAGGAAGGAAGGAAGGAAGCAGGAAAAAAAGAAAATGCAGAATAGATGCTTACTTGTCTTTATTTACCAATTTTGAAGATAATGAATTGGTTCCTTGTGTTTTCTCACAGATATGTAATTCCTTTTTTGTTTTAATATCATTAGGAATACATGGACTTAAACATACTCAATGAGAGTCCATCCACTGCAACCTTTATCATGATTGAAGCTCAGATGGTCTCATCGTTAGCCAATGGAAACGTCTTAAAGTTTGCTTCTTTTGCCATGACCCTAGTGGTCTCTGATAGCTTCTTTACCACCTGTTATAAGAGATGTTAAACATACATTTTCTGTGTCTTCTGTTGTAGACATGGGATTAGCCATTTTTTCAAGGAGCTCTAGTTTCTTTTATTTTTTTTAAATGATTTTATTTATTTGAGAGAAAAAGAGAGAACATGAGCAGAAGAAGGAGCAGGGTAGGGGGAGAGGGAGAAAATGTCTAGCAAGCATGGTGCTGAGCACAGAGTTTAATTCAGGCCTTGATCCCACAACCCTGCGCCGAAACCAGAAATCTGGCACTTAACTGACTGAGCCACCCAGGTGACCTTTGCACTAATTTATCTTAGAGAGAAGTGGTATGTCAGGTTTGGTATTTGTTTCTAGGTCATTCCATTGGACAGACTTGTTGTGGGGAAGGGGCGTCTGCATGTGTGTGTGTGATATGTATGTATATGCATATAAACTATATATGTATGTATATGTATAGGGTATAATGCATGTATATCTAAAACTAACCTCACAAATTTATATTGGTATTTCCAATTCAGATTCAAGACTGAAAATCTTTTAGCTTAACCTTTTCTCTGTTACTTACAGCTCTCTTTTTTTCTCTCACAGCAAGAATCCTGATTCCCAAGGATACAAAGTGATAGCATTGGAATATTTAATAATTGATTATTGTTTTATTGCTATTACACACACAATAGTCTCAGAATGATAGCACTAATACTCTCATCAATATGGTTACTGGAAAGATTTTTTTTTAATTTTGTGTGTGTTCTCTGCATTATTACTCATTTAAAAAAATAATTAAAATTATCATTCCATATATATTTGGTCAGACCATGTAGCCTTACTCTATGTACACCCTCCCTTTTAGTTCATTGGTAATTATATTTAATTCTTATCACCACACCTTAGGTTGGTATCTCTGTAAACATTTTGATTGTCTGAAAAATATTCGATTATAGATTCCTTGGGAAGGGCTAATGGGAACAATATTTATAATCCTTCCATTACTACATGTGGATAATAGTTTTTCTATATCCCTTATACATGAATGGCAGCTTTGCAGGATATAGAATCCTTAGCTCACAGTTTATTTCCTTGGGCATCTTAAATGCTATTTTGTTTTCCTCTGACATAAAGTGTTGCTGTAGAAAAGTCTGATGAGAATGTATAATTTTTTTCCCTTAAGTTACATGCTTTTTACTTTTAGATGGCCAGTTTCTTTAAAGTCCAGTAATTTTACTAGAATATGTCTTGGTATTTGTTGCCAGGACCAGTATTTCGGAACTACAGTATGCTCTTCCAAAATGCAGATTAAAATAATTTTTTCTTTCTTTTTCTTTTTTTAAGGGTTTTTTTTTTTTAATTTAAAGATTTTATTTATTTATTTGAGAGACAGAGAGCATGAGAGAGTATCAGCAGCGGGGAAGGACTGAAAGAGAAGCAGGATCCCCACTGAGCTGAAAGCCTGATGCAGGGCTCTACCTCAGGACCCTGGGATCATGACCTGAGTTGAAGGCAAATGCTTAACCCACTGAGCCACCCAGGTGCCCCGTTCTTTTCTTTTTCTAACCTGGAAGTTTTTAGCCATTTTTCTGTTTCCTTGTAGGGTTTTTATTTTTTTTTTTCAGGGCCTCACCTTATTCATACATTGAATCTTTATCTATCTTCGCTCTTTGTCACTTTCTCCCAAGTCTTTTTTATCTCTTAATTAAAAAATGTTTTTATTAAGTTCAATTAGCCAACATATAGTACATCATTAGCTTTTGATGTAGTGATTCTTTAGTTGCATAGAACACCCAATGCTCATCAGATCATGTGCCCTCCTTAATGCCCATCACCCAGTTACCCCATCCCCAAGCCCCCTCTCTTCTGTAACCCTCAGCTTGTTTCCCAGAGTCCAGAGTCCCTCATGGTTTGTCTCCCTCTCTGATTTCTTCCCATTAAGTTTTCCCTCCCTTCCTCTATGGTCCTCTGCACTATTCCTTAAATTCCATAAGTGAGTGAAACCATGTGATAACTTGTCTTTCTCTGATTGACTTATTTCACTCAGCATAATAACCTCCAGTTTCATCCACATCGATGTAAATAGTAGGTATTCATCTTTTCTGATTGGGTGATTAACATTCCCTTGTATATTTGAACCACATCTTCTTTATCCATTCACCTGTTGAAGGACATATTGGCTCCTTCCACAGTTTGACTATTGTGGACATTACTGCAATGAAACAGTGAGGTGCAGGTGCCCGTTCAGATCACTACATTTGTATCTTTGAGATAAATACCCAGTAGTGCGATTGCTGGGTCATAGGATAGCTCTATTTTTAACATCTTGAGGAACCTCCATATTGTTTTCCAGAGTGGCTGTACCAGCTTGCATTCCCATCAACAGTGTAAGAGGGTTCCCCTTTCTCCACATCCTTGCATTTGTTGTTCCTTTCTTGTTAATTTTGGCCATTCTAACTGGTGGTATTTCATTGTGGTTTAAAATTTTAAATTAATTTGATTTTACAATTCTTCCCTTTTTTATACCTTCTCTGTCTCTTAAAGCGATTATCTATTGTATTTACTAGTTTTTGTGTTTGACTACTTAGTCTTTGTTTCTAAAATGTTCTTATTTAATTTCAAATTCTTTTATGGGCTCTTTCATCTCACTTCTGAATATTTCTAATCCAGATTTATGTTGTTATCTTATATTTTGAAGCTTTCTTAACATCTTTTTGCTTGTTTTAAAATAGTAAGTTAATAATCTTAAATTTCTGAGCATATCTTTCTGGTGTACTTTTATTGCCCACAGCAATGTCTCTCCCTCTCTCTCTCTCCGCACCCCCACCTCCTTCCGCCTCCCTCGCACTCCTAGCTTTGCCTGGGATTGGATCTCAATACTTTTCTTTTGCTGATTTTTTAGTGAAATTACTTTTTTAAACTTTGAAAATAAACTGGGGTTTGAGAAAGCTTTCCTACCTTCACAGATCTCCCTCTTGTTTATATGTGCTTTAAAAAAAATTGTAGTGCTTCTTTTCTGAGATTTCCTGACTCTATTCCTCTCTTCTATTTTCTCTCTCTCTCTCTCTCTGTCTCTCATTTTTGCCTTTTTTGTCCTTATCCTGTTTCATTTTTGCCTTAGCCTCAACAGTTTCTTCTTTGAGAAGGATTCTATTCTAGAAGGGAGCCCTGGTGGGGCAGTTTTAAGGTTCATAAGTGTTAGATTGCTCCAGTTGCTTCAGATCTTTCTCTGATGGGTCCCATGCACTCATCCCATGCAAAACTCCTTCCAGCTGTACTCAGATTTGTTGCCTTACTTTCCAGTAAACACTGGCTGACTATTTGGAGGCTCTATTGTTCTCAGGTCCATCAGATACTGCCCTGATGCTTCCTTCTTCCTCTCACATAGACATGGATACCATGTAGGTCTTGTGGTTGTTGGTGGTTTATCCTACAGCTTCTTTGGGGGCTTATGGGGACACCCTGTCATGTAACTTGGTTATAAATCTTGTCCGTAGAATTTGGGTTTTTATCAGTTTATTCTGTTTTCATGTGGGGATTCAGAGATTGAAAACCTATGCTGCCTCTGCCTCTTTATTCTCCAGTAGTGAGCTTTGCATGTGTGTTTAATGTGATTTATGGTTACCGTGGCATTACAAAAGGTTATGATCTAGTTTAATCACTCACCTGTCATTCCTATTGTCTTCTACATTTTTTAAGTTGCCTTTAAGATATTTCATTTTTACTGTCATTTTCCTTAAGCATGTCTCTAACATGGAGAGTTTCCATAATCCACTTGCATGCTAGAAGTTACTTCTACTAAGTTCCAGAAAGTAAATGTATTGTTTTTAAGTATTTATCATCCTGGTCTTGACTTTTAAATTAAAACACCCAACCTAACACTGTTTATATAATGGAAGACTTGGCCTTCGTTAATGGTAGGGAAAATATATATACTATATGGTTTTTTTTTAAAAGCCTAAGCAAGACATCCTTACAAGATAAATTAAAAAGTCCTAAGATTCATGTTTATCATTCAGTCACCTGAACTATCAAGAAAGGAGAGTATCTAAGAGAAAGGAACAGGAAGAGATTTTTTTCCTCTGAAAATAGCTCCACCACAGTCAGAGTTGGCCAGGGAAAGACAAATATGTATAGCTATTTGCAATCTTAATCTAGATTATGTGCCTAATTTTTTATTGAGACAATACTTCTGTCTTGTCTTTTCTAATGAAAAATTTATTGCTAAAGTGATAACCTAGAGAGAGCTAATTTATATTTAGAGAATGAACCATTACCCCTAAGAATTTTTAAAAGAGGTATTGTGAGTTTTAATCTTTGTAAGTTGGCTGTACTGTACTGGAATTTAAGAATGACAAACTGAAGCACAAGAAATATTAAGAAAGAAACCCCTCTACAAAAACTGAAAGTACTCTTCTATGAACAGCTATGTTCATAGAGTCTGTTTTATATCTTTGGGAATAGAAAAATTGAGATCCCACCCCCATTTTCAAGGAAAGAAGGCAGTTACATTTTATGATGTATGGTTCCAAAATGCTAGTCTACATTCAAATGCCAGAATTTGGGACAAGTTTTTACCACTTTATGATGAAAATTGGGAGAAGACAGGCCATGTAATAAATTTTTATAAAGCCAAATTGATTTCATTTTAAAGACTGTTCTAAGATTATGTCCTTAACACTATCAAATATTGGGTGCCTGGGAGGCTCAGTGGGTTAAGCCTCGGCCTTCGGCTCAGGTCATGATCCCAGAGTCCTGGGATCGAACCCCACATCGGGCTCTCTGCTCGGCGGGGAGCTGGCTTCCCCCCCCCACCGCCTGCCTCTCTGCCTACCTCTCTGCCTACTTGTGATCTCTCTCTCTGTCAAATAAATTAAAAAAATCTTTTTAAAAAATACTATCAAATATCCTTTTGTTCAAGAAATTATGATAGCAAATGATTATATGTTTGTTTGTTTGTTTGTTTGTTTTACTATGCTTTTTTATGAGAATAAAAAGTCAGTAACATTATTTGGTTTCCAGGAATTTTTTGAAAGATTTTAATGATCTTTCAAAAAATTTTTCAAAAAAAAATGAATGAAAGGGGAAAAAAAAGATTTTTTTTTAAATCGGTACATTCAACTTCTGCAACCTGAACCACTGTAATAACTGCTTTTCCAAGAACATGAACTATAGCAGTGATTAATTCTATGCTGAATTCAAACAACTGTTTTGAATTACCTATAAAGATATCAAGTTCACTGTTAATCTATAGTAATATTACCTTTTATTTTAAAAAATATGTTGCAAACAAGATGGGATCAGGAGGGAGACAAACCATGAGACTCTTAACCTGACAACACAAACAGAGGGTTGCAGTGGGGTGGGAAGGGAAGGATAGGGTGGCTGGGTTATGGACATTGGGGAACGTATGTGCTATGGTGGGTGCTGTGAAATGTGTAAGCCTGATGATTCAAAGACCTGTACCCCTGGGGAAAATAATACATTATATGTTAATAAAAATAATTTTAAAAAAATAAAAGCATTAAGTGAGAAAAAAATGTGTTGCAAAACGTCTTCTTAAAGTTCTCTTCTTTTTTCTAGGTCTGAATTAGTATATACCTTAAAAGAAAATTTTATTTGCAACAAATAAAGTAACAAATTAAGTCTTAAAGACTTCTTACAAATAATTAGGTGAAGATCTAAATAGATAAATGGCTAAAGACAAGAAACACAATAAACAAAAATGAAAATTTAAAAATAGCTAATACAAACACATGGAAAGATGTTCAACTTCACTGGTAATAAGCAATATAAATTAAAATAAAGCAGGTGGAACTGGTGGGTATTTAAGAAAATGTGCATTCCCATATCCTACTGTTGGAAGAAAAAATTGGTACAAACTTCCTTGAAAATTATTTAGCAGTATTTATCAAAAATCTTAACAATATAGGGATGCCTGCATGGCTCAGTTGGTTGAGTGTCCAGCTCCTGATCTCAGGTCATGGTCATGAGTCTGAGCCCTGTGTTAGGCTCCCCACCATTCATGGAGCCTACTTAAAAAAAAAAAAAAAAAAGTTAAAAAAATCTTAATATAGAAATCCTTAAAACTTATAATCCCACTTCTAAAAATCTTTTCTGAAAAAATAAAAGAGTCTCAGTTTAATTATCACAATCATGGATCTTTGTTGCAGTGCTGCCAACAATTAGAAGCCACATAATTGTTCATAGTAAATCTTTAAAAATGATCCTAACAGTTCACTTATTGAAATATTATACAATCATGAAAAACCATTTTGAAGAATACTTAATGATGTGTGAACACCCAAAGGGATACAAATCTCTATATAATACAACCTGTTTTTTGTAAGGAAAATATTTGCACATATAATTAAAAAAACAATGTTCTCAGTGGTTCCTTCTAAGTTCAGAATTACATGTTTTTTCTATTTTTCTTTTAATTTATTTACTACATTTCCCAAATTTCCAACATAGACCATATATTAGTTTAATGATTTTTAAGTTATTAAAAGTCATGTACTTTTAAAAATGAGAATTATAGAATAGGTTTAATTTCTACCTCTAAAAATGAAACTTTTTTTAGCCAGGCTACCAGAAGTCCAGATAGTAAGAACAGTAATTCCTTGTTTGTTGGGGCCAACCTGTCTTGTCAGTTAGTCTCTGCCTTCTGTTCTATGAAAACAAACACTGTCACTCCACATTACAAGAGTGAACTGAGAATTAAGAGCATTCTAAAAATAAAATACCTGTATTGTTGATACCATATGTTGATACCATAATTGCAGTGTATCTACTGTGTAGGTTTTCTGTAAGAATTACATATAAAGAAATACATACAAAGAACTTAGTGAATCATAAAGAAAAGAACTCTGTAAATACCAGCTGTGACCCTTTTTAGCACCACTTCTATTTGTATGTGTTGCAGTATAACCTTGAATATTTGGATGCAAGTCATAACCATGTGATAACCCTAGAAGGATTTAGAGGTCTGATGAAACTGAAGCACTTAGACTTAAGCTGGAATCAACTGAAAAAATCCGGTGATGAAATAAATATGTTATGCAAACACACCACAAGCCTTCTTACTCTTGATATTCGGCATAATCCATGGCAAAAGGTAGGTAGCAGATATGTTTATAAAAAGCAAATGATCATTTTTATTTCAAAGCCAGTTTCTCATTACTATCCAGTAATAGCCAGAAATAGACAAACTATCTTTGTTTTATTAGAATGATTTGTATCTCATAACTTTAATTTAGTGTAGGGTAGTGATCAAATGAATCAAATGTTATTAAAAGATTTTTTTTAATAAGCTTTTACTAGTTTGAGAGTACTGTGGCTTTAAGAGTATTAGATACTATTGCCATTTGCAAACCTTGAGAGAGTTTATATAGTTTAGTGTGCTAGAACCTACTGTAATGAGGCATGGGACCAAAAATAATAGAATGTGGGAACCTGGGTGGCTCAATCGGTTAAGCGTCTGCCTTTAGCTCAGGTCATGACCCCAGGGTCCTGGAATCAAGTTCCACATAGGGCTCCTGGCTCAGCAGGGAGCTGCCTTCTCTCTCTGACTGCCACCCCCCCCCCCGCTTGTGTGCTCTCTCTCTCTCTCTGACAAATAAATAAATAAAATCTTTTTTTTTCTTTTTCTTTTTTAAATTATTTTTATTAACATATAATATATTATTTGCCATAGGGGTACAGGTCTGAATCATTAGGCTTACACATTTCACAGCACTCACCATAGCACATACCCTCCCCAGTGTTCATAACCCAATCACACTTAAATAAATAAAATCTTTAAAAAAAAGAATAATAGAATACAATAAGAGAGACATCATTAAGGAGGGAATCAGTTTATCACTTCCCCTGATAAACCTGTATTATAAAGGCTTATGTTCTGCTATAAAGGGAAATTTGATTGAACGCTACTTTTTTCCTTATCACAAAGATACACAGATTCATGCTAAGAAATTTCAGTATTCAATGATTATGTTTAAGGGTATCCCCAAGTATTTAAAAAATGCCCCAATTTTATAATTGCAAGAATCCTCCTTTCCTTGCTTTTCAAAAATGTATATAAGACTGTTCAACATTTTGAAAAGAGGCTAATGATGGTTCTATTAAATTGCCATATTACTATGTTTACATTGTTGTATTTTTTTCTTTTCTGCTCAGAAAAATTGAAGGATATTTTTCTTTTGACAGACCATACCCAAAATGTGCCTGGTCATTATACAGCTCTCTTCCTGTTGCCAAACTGGATGTCAACAGCTAGAGATCCAGATAGAAATGCACACAGAGCTGAGTAACTGCTTATCTAGATAACTGGGAGGCACTGCCGTTCTCTGAACACTTTTCACCACACTTTTCAACAGCTTACAGGACTTCCCTTCCTTCATAAGAGTAGAGCTACCCACCTTCAAACAAAACAGATCAGTTCTTAAATATAACTTAAATTCAGTTATTAAAGAACTAAGTTAAGCCCTTATTTGTAGATATAGCTAATAGTGGGAAATACATAATTTTGAATTACATGGGAAGGAATGAAAAAGCACTCCTTTCTATGCCATAACATATGTAATGTTTTGTAAAAATTAACTTTTTGTTATTTTTCCCAAGCCAGCCACATTAAGGTTGAGTGTTATTGGCAGATTAAAGACTCTTACTCATTTAGATGGACTCCTCATTTCTGAAGAAGAAGCAACAGCAGCTATGAAATTTATTACTGGAACAAAGATTACTCAGGTTGGATTTTACTGTTTAATATATTTGCTACTTAGAATATACAAATTAAATTTTCCATACTCTTGCTTTTTGTTAAGATTCTATATCCTCTCTTAGTGTTCTAATAAAAAATCAGTTAATATATACAATTCATACCACTTTAACTTTTTTCGTTTAAATATATCCCATTTAAATACCAACTGGTTGCATGGATTCTTATCCCTGCACACTACCCCAAAAATCCACAAAAATGCCTCTAGGGTAACTGTTTTTTCCCTATCAACTTGAACTTATCAGAGTCCTTTCTAGAACCTGCATGAAAATAAACAACCTTCTATGGATAAGGTAAGCTTGGAAGCCTTGATAAAGCACTTAGTGAATTGCCTACCTAGTACTGATATTATATATGTGTGTGTGGCTAAAGCGCTTGCACGCATACACACACACCCCATTAACTTGGGGGCATGGGGAATGTGCATATTATCCAGATTAAGAATGCTATACTTTGGCCAAAGTAGCTTCATCTTAAATATATTTACTCTAGTTCTCTAGCTGTTTAGTTTTTGTTAGAATATTTGACTATTAATTCCTTAATGTATTGTTTAATTTAGGATCTATTCAAAATGACAGGAACTTTTTTGTTTCTAAAAATATAATTAATTCCTCAAGAAGATTTGGGGTTTTACTCTACCGGAAATCAAAACTAACTAAAATCCTTTAAGACAATGCAGAATTGGGGCCCCTGGGTGGCTCCATCAGTTAAGTGTCTGACTGTTGATTTCAGCTCAGGTCTTGATCTCAGGGTCATGAGTTCAAGCTCCACACTGTTCTCCATGCTGGGTGTGGAGTCTACTTAAAAAAATGTAGATTTGGTACAGACCGAGAGAACAGAACATAAAGACCTACTATAGACCCATATATACATGAAAACTTGATAACCCAACAGAGCTGCCTTTACGGATCAGAGAGTCTTGTCAATAAGAGGCACTGGGACAAGTACATCAAGGACTTCACTATAAAAGTCAAAAATCAAGAAAGTTTTAGAATTAGGAACAGAGATTGTCATTATGACCGTGAATGAGGAAAGAATTTATTACACAAGAAACTAAGGGCATAAATATAAAAGACTGGATGTGTCTACATTGAAATTAATATATCTGTTCCTTACAGGGCACACCATAGGGGGAAAAAAAAACAAGCTACATACTGGGGGGAAAATTTTGCAACACATCTAACTGACAAAAGATATTATTTATATATCAGAAAAAAGACAACCAATCAAACAGAAAAATAGGCAAAAGATACTGGAGAGGAAATCAGAATAGCCAAATCACAGGAGAAGATGCTCTACTGCACTAGTATTCAAGAAAATGAACATTAAAACCACACAATCTACCAATTGAGAGTCACAAGTTGGTGAAAGTTTTAAAGCCTGACAATATCTAGTTTGAAGTAGAAGTGGCAGGTGGTATAACCACTTTGGAAAATATTTTGGCATTATCTAGGAAAGCTGAATATATACTTTCCCTATAACCCCCAAGTTGTATAAACTCTAAAGGAACTCTTGCATGTATGCAGCAGGAGTCAAGAATATTCGTAACAACAGTGTGAAAAACTGAAATCAGCTCCAGTGCTCATTGATGGGAGAATTGGTAAGGAAATACTGTCTAGCAATGACCCATGAATGAACTACCACTACATACAGCAGCGCACATGAATCTCAATCTCATGAACACAATATTGAGCAAAAAAGCAAATCATAGAAGAACCCATATTTATTATTCAATTTATACAAGGTTCCAGTATGTGTAAGACTAAATGATATTTATGAGCACAAACATATTTGAGATCATTTGCTTCTTAGGACATTGATTGATTCACATGAGGTGAATGATGGGTTCTAAGGGGAAGGAGAGGGAAAGGGTTAAAATGGGGCACACAGGGTGCTTCCAGGATAGGAGGAATATTCCAGCTCTGAAACTTGCTTAATGGATGGATTATAAGGATGTTTGTATTACAGCTTTCATAGTTCTATAAATTTTATTTTGTAATGGTTAAATATCTGCTAAAATAAAAGGTAAAATACATAAAGTATATCTAGATATTGAAAATATTTTTAAGGCAAATAAAATGTTATATTTTAAATTTTTTATATTTATTTATATTTTAATATATTTAATTATTAAGTAAATTAATTATTTTTAAATTAAATTTATTTATTTAAATTATTTTCATTTTAGATTAATAATTATTTTTAATTTTAATAATTATAATTATGCATAATTATAATTCTATATAAATATAAAATATATTAAATATACTTATAATTATTTTGTGTTATATAATTATATAGAATTCTATAAATTATATTATTCATATACAATTATAACATAATAAAATGTAATAATATAATATGTAACATATAATAAATAAGTCATATAAATTATATAGATATAATTATAATTATGATTATTATATTATGATTATGAATATAAAATAATATAAATAATGAATGATTAAATTAATTAGAATATTTAATATATTTTAAATATATTACATTTTAATATAAAATTTATGTCTGTATTATATTTTATATTTATATATATTTAAATTTTAAAAATTATTCATTGGGCCACTCATCTAGGAAACAATACTTTAAACTATATATAAATGACCTGCTATATGTCATTTCTTCTATTCATCATGTGTTTTTTATTTTATTAGTTCTCTCTCTTACGGCATTCTGGTACTAAAGAAGAGAGACCACGGATACTTAGCATATGGCCTTCTGCCAAAATTCTGACACAGATTTCAAAGTTAGGACCACATTTACATCTGAGTGGAAACTGGTACTTGAAGGTAACAGCTAATTCTATTAAACCTAATATAAAAGTTTAACTTCAATTGATTTTTTTAAAGATTTTATTTATTTATTTGACAGAGATCACAAGTAGGCAGAGAGGCAAGCAGAGAGAGAGGGGGAGGCAGGCTTCCTGCTGAGCAGGGAGCCCAATGTGGGGCTGGATCCCAGGACCCTGGGATCATGACCTGAGATGAAGGCTTAACCCACTGAGCCACCCAGGCGCCCCTAACTTCAATTGATTTTAATCAGCTTTGGTCTGTGTATCATAAAGAGGTACAGATAGGTAAGGGGCAGAAAACTGGAAGAGTCAAATTAAAATTACACAAGGAAGTCAAGTTGTCAACATTGATGTCACAGGGATTACGCCTTAATCGTGGTCACCACAGAACAGGAGATTTAGAATAAAGGTACACTGCAAGACCAAAGGGTAGGTTTTGATAATACATCAAAATAAGCAAGCAAATTTGAAAGCTCAGAACCAGAGATCAAGCCAAAAGTTTGGGTGGCAATGTAAAAGAAACCAAGAATCTTGGCACAGTACTAGGGGAACTGGTCAGAATTCAACTGAGGATAAAGGGAAGAGTTAGAGGGCACCACCAGCTTCTTTTTGCTGCACAAAGCATCATACATTATTTTTACTACCAGCTATATACAGATATTTAGCTGTGATGTAGGCCCAGTGACCTGGGCGGACCCCACAGTGAGACTGGGAATTGAATGACTCTTTAAATTTGCCCCAGGTTGGGCTGAGATGGCCAGGACTTTGAATCCCTTCATCATTGGATATGGGCCAGCCTGGGAAGGAGCGTGACCTTGGGCAAGGGAGCTCTCTGCAGCTGAGACTGTCCCGGAAGGTGCCGACAGCTGAAGGCTTTCCGCCAACAGCACTCCCAGCAGCTGGGACAAGTCATTCACTTTGGTGGGAATCTGACACAGCACAGTGTCATAAAACCATATAAGTCCCCCTTGGAGTTATAATCTTGTCAAATCTTACTCTTTTGTAAGTTTCACTATGTCTTTAGTTCCTGAAGGAATTCCTTTGATATCACTTCCCACATTTGAAATTATTTCATTAGCCTTTTTGTAGCACTGAATTTATTGATAAGATTCGGAAGTAACATAAAATATGAACTATTCTACAGATAACTGCTTTAAATTTAGATGGGCAACATCTCTTTGAAATCACAAATTTAGAAAAATTGGAAAATTTGAAATGGGCATCATTTAGCAACAATAGTCTCACTAAAATGGAAGGCTTGGAATCCTGTGTTAACTTGGAAGAGCTCACATTGGATGGAAACTGTATCTCAAAGATAGAAGGTATGTGAGAATTTGAAAATCTTAAAAAATAAACATCTAATTAACAAGAGCAAAAAATGAATAACACTGAGGACAGAATTTCTGAGTCTGAGGAGGAAGATGTCTAGAGAAATTCCAACAAGGTTTGGGTCAGAGCATTCTGCACATCTACTGATGGGCTCTGTGACTCGTTGCTATGCATAACGCGCCTTGCTAGCCGACTTGCACCTCCTCTGACTTCCTTCTCTCTCTGCCAATGTTTACCACCTATTACCAAACCTAGTACATAACAAAACAGGCAGTAATTAATATCTACAGAGTGGGAAAAATAAATGAATGAGTGTGGTATGCTTTTGAAAAAGATAAAACAGCCCAGTTCATTTTTCAAAATATGGAATTAAGGTTACATTTGGAAATGTGAAAACTTAAAAAAAAAATGAAAACTTTATTCTCTAGAGGTTGAAAATCAAATGTACTATATAACCTTTTATAGGGACCCATACAAAGTACTATCAAGCAACTTTACTAATGTGGGATTTATCTGGGTATAGAATATTTCTGGTTGTACATTTTGCTAACAAGATTGTCTTGTCAAGAAGAGAAGGTAAGAATTGGAAATCATGACTGGAAGAGAATTTATACTTTACTCACTTTTGAATTGGGTCCTTTTCAGCACGTGTGTGTGCATTTTCATAAACTAGAAAATTCTGTTTCAAAAAATTACATATACAAAAGCAAGTTCTAAATATCTTTAAAAAACAGCATGTATAACATTAGTTATACTTTATTTTGGTGGCTCTGAAATCTGCTTCTAAAACTTGCTTGATCACAAGAATCACTTGGGACACTTAGTGAAAGTGTCCTTCACAAAGGCTTCTCCTCTGTAGATTTCATTTGAATAAACCCAGGGGTAGCTCAGAGATTTGTCTTTGGATCTGTCACTTGTCTTCCATTCCCATACTATAGGGTGTTAGTTTTGTTTTGTATGTATAAATGAGAACTGGGTTTCCTTCTTATTCCCATCCATAATCTCACTGCAGAGAAGAATCCTCCAACCTGTATTTTTCCTATACCCCCTTTTCAGAGGTAATAGTTTTATCTCACTAAAGTTTATTTCTCTTATTTTCTCCAGACACAGATAGGTTTAATATCCATCTAAGGATTTTTGCCTTAATGGTTTTATCCTACTTGCTGGATCAGTTTACTTTCAGCTTACATAGTCTCATGATGAAGGCTTATGTGAAAGGCCAGCAAGGACAAAATGTACTGAAAACAAATTATTTGTCAAAAGCTGTAACTGATGTTTTTCAAGTGCCATTCCATTTGATTCCATAACCCCTTAGAAGCAGATTTCGGTATGTTTTTTTTTGTTTTGTTTTGTTTTGTTTTAAGAAGGCTCCACGCCCAACATGGGGCCTGAACTTAACAACCATGAGATTAAGACCTGAGCTGAGATCAAGAGTTGGATGCCCAACCAGTTGAGCCAGGCAGGCTCCCTAAAGTACATCCTTTTTATGGATGAGGGAAATGAGGCACAGAGGTTACAAAATTTTACATAATATGCTTATGGTCCCAAATCTAGAAGTTACACATTTGAAACCAACTCTGACTCCAAAGTTCTCATCTTTCACCTTATCCACCATCCTACCTACACTTAAAAAGTACCTCCAAGGACAAGGGGTGTTAGAGAGGAGAAGGGAGTTGGGGTAAATTGGAAGGGGAGGTGAATCATGAGAGACTATGGACTCTGAAAAACAATCTGAGGGGTTTGAAGTGGCGGGGATTGGGAGGTTGGGGTACCAGGTGGTGGGTATTATAGAGGGCACGGATTGCATGGAGCACTGGGTGTGGTGAAAAAATAATGAATGCTGTTTTTCTGAAAATAAATAAATTGAAAAATTTTTTTTAAAAAAGTATCTCCAATACACAGCGTACATAAGAGTTAGATTGTGATAAGAGGTGACATATTCTAAAGTTCTGTCTTAAAGTACTTTTAAGTACACAAAGGTAGAATTAGGCCAAATGATTCCTTTTAATACGAATGATGCCACAATGAGGAATACTTTACAAAGTGTTGTATCTACTTCCTTACCTTTACTGTTTTAAAATGGGGGCTGTTTTTTTTTTTTTTTTTGAGCTTTGTGTTACTATGATAGTGAAAATCTTAATTATATCATTTGAAGTTCATTTGAAAGCAACATTCAATATTTCCTACATAATACCTTCCCTTAAAACCTCAAAGACTGAGTCTACTTAGAAATCCCAAACTGGAATTTATTAGCTGGGACTTTATACACATTATATCCTTCTTAAACAAAAACTAAAACAACAATAGCTAATAATATACAGTCTGTAAAAAGTAAGGCAGCCTGTCAGTTATTTTTTTTAATTAACTTTTCTATCCTATCTGAATCTTTTCTTGAATTTACTTATTTTTCTAGGCATTTCCAAGCTGACTAAGTTAACCCGCCTCAGCATAAATAATAATCTTCTCACTGGTCTGGAAAAACACACCTTTGATAACTTGCTTCATCTTCACTTCCTTTCTCTTGAGAACAACAGAATTACTTCATTGAGTGGTTTACAAAAAGCTATTACTCTGATTGAATTATACATAAGCAATAACTATATTGCTCTCAATCAGGAGATCTACAATTTAAAGGTGACTGGGGTGGTAATGTTTTTGTTCTTTAAAATATGTATTGTTTCTTTATATTATGAAAATAATGCATGTTCAATGTATAGGATTTGGAAAACATTTTAAAAAAATAAAAATCAAGAACAATAAGGTTTACTAAAATATACTTGCATTCAATTTATACATATATAAAAACATACATATATGTAACATACCCAAGTTGACAACCTACTTAGGGAAAAAAATTTTTTTTTTTTTTAGTACAAATAAAATATTCAAGCCCCACCCCTTCTAACTAGTGCCTTCCTCAGTATTTCCAAGGATTACCCAGTCTGGTTGGGGAGTAAGAATCTTTAACATTTCCTGTTCTCAGAGGAACTCTTGATTATCTCTCACTTACTTAACTGTTCTTACTGGTGACTCCAACTCTTTCTGGCTGACTTTGCCTAATTTTGTCTCTTTAATTCTTCCAACAAAACATCTATGTCAAAGCTACTGTAAAACAGGCTTTTCTGAAGAGTTGCATAAAATGGAGATTTAACTACAGCACAGAAGAGGAATTCACTTGAAATCCATTGTGTGACTTCACTGTTTCTAAAGTTCAGTGGCCATTCCCTATCACTGGGATTCTCGTGATGACCTCTTTACCTTTTACTGATATCATATCGCCAGGATTTTACCTTCTACCAGAAACTTTCATTTGTTTCCTATCTTTCCTTGTGTTCAGTCTTCTCCCTTCCTACTCCCCCAATACAACTACTACTTCTAAAGCTGCAGAGACCACCTGGTTAGTGATAGGTGCAACAAAAATAAACCATACATAGTGATGCAGAGTAGTGTTTCTCCAGCTTGTCCTAACTAACTCTCCCATCCCCCTCTACTCTAGGCTCTTCCTGCACAACAAAGGCACATCAAAATTTCCTGTCTAATAAGAATGCCATTTTCCCTTAAGATGAATTCTGCTACTCTCTCAGAAGATAGAATAACATCACTCATCAGAAGGCAGTGTTTTTTATTCCTGTTACATCTATATACACACATGCATACTATTTAATTGGACAGTATTCCATAAACAAAGCATATGGTTTTAACCTTAGCAAAGTTCCCTCTATGTCTTTACTACTGGTAGTAATATATTTAGCAGCAGCATCCTAAAAGAGATTCTGATCATTTAACACATACCACTGAAATATTGTACAAAAATCGAACTTTCTGGTCTGCAAGGATAACTCCTACAATAAAATATATACTTAAATCACTATGTATATCACTAAATGTACACTGAAATCACTATGAAGTGATGACTGAGTAATTCAAATATTAAAATTCAAGGATGGTTAAACTACTAAGGAGAAAAAAACTTGCTCTCTCTCTATATATATATGTATGTATATATATATATCTATATATATATAGATGTAGGGAGATGTATATCTTTGTGTGTAAGTAGATGGATATGCATGTATATATGTGTGTAGAGAGAGAGAGAGAGATGTAGAGACAGAGATAGAGATATATGGATATAACTTTAAAGGTATGTGCTTTTATTACCCAGGGTTTATGCAACCTGGTCATTCTTGACCTGTATGGAAATATTATTGTATGGAATCAAGAAAACTACCGGTTGTTTGTAATATTTCATCTTCCAGAACTGAAAGCTTTGGATGGAATCTCAATTGTAAGCCGTTTTATGATTCATAGCATTTGGTTCAATTCAATTCATATATCCAAAGGCCATAATCATTTTGAACATTGCCTTCTCACTCATATGAGGTCTCCCAAGCACATTTTAGATCTGGGTTTTAAAATTTTCTCCTTTAGCCAGTTCTCATCTAAATTGAGACGGCAGGAAAGGGAAGATGTTGCCTACATTTGTACCCACTGAATTCAGTGCCTAAAAACTTAAAGAGTACAATTTTATGGGACAGGATAGAAAACTGTTCTGAAGCCCCACCATTCTCTTGGGTCTAAAGCCAGCTTCCTATTTCCTAGAAAAATACAGTTAATATTTAGGCAAAATATATGTGAACAAAAAAAATGGTATGTCAGTGTCACTAGTCACTGTAAGTAAGGTGAGGTTGCTGTCACGTGGAAGGCAGAAGTCTAAATTCCCCCACCTGGCCTCTGCTGACAACCTGGAGATATGTGCTTTATTACCTGCCAGGTTAGGGTAGAAGCTCATAGTCCCCATAGGCCTCCACTGACTCTTTTCCCAGTCAGAAATGCCTCATGAATGCCCTGCCATTTTACTGGGTGGAAGCAGAATAGGCTGCCCAAGTATTCTCCAGTAACACCTGTGTGTGTGTGGGGAGGTGCATTATTATTGGGAGAAGATGAAGGTCCAAGCTGCTTGCTCAGTAAGAGAGGTGCCTTCTTCCACCAAGGCAAGAAGGGAAGTCTCTGTTTCCATTCTGCTTTTACAGGTATAGATGGCACCAAGATTTATTCCATGGAGTTTGGTTGGAGTAGACCCATTATTGGTCTAAAAATTTTCTGGCTTATTAGGCTTCGCCTCTCCTAGTCTTTTGACTATAGAGAGCAGGTGTTCATGTGAATTTTTGTTTTCTCTTGTTTTCTGTATTTCTGCTGCTTCCAGCACCAAGTCCCACATACATGAAGCAAAAAGGAAACCCAGATGTAAAGGAAAACCCATGTCTGTGTGTTTCCTTTACTCTCACACTGCACCATAATCACACTTCTGACACCAAATGTATGAGTTTTCCAAATAAAAGCAATTCTCTGACCCAAAATTCAGCTGAATTCTGACACTCTCTATCTGGAGATAGGATCAGATCCCATGGGCTAAGGGCTCAGTCCCACAGTGCTGTCTCTGCCCCCACTTCAGACACCAATCACAAGTCCAGGTTGGCACCTACGCTTCTGACTCACCAGCTATCAAAAGGAGGTTCCCATGACCCTCTTCTTGGGTTTAATTTGCTAGAGCAGCTCACAGAACTCAGGAAAACATTTGTTTACTAGATTACTGATTTATTATAAAAGGATAAAAAACTGAGGAACAACCAGATGGAAGAGAGGCACAGGACAACGTATATAGGAGGGGGCATTGAACTTCCATGCTCTCTCTGAGCAAAGCATTTTTCCAGCATCTCCTTGTGTTCACCAACCTGAAGCTTCCTGAAGCCCCTCCTTTTGGGTTTATATGATGTCTCCACTATGTAGTAGGCATGACTAATTAAATCAGTGGCCAATGGTGACTGATTCAACATGTAGCCCTTCTCCCTTCTCCAGAGCTCAGGGGGTAGGACTGAAACTTCCAACCCTCTAACCATAGTTGGCTCCCTGGCAAACAGCCCCCATCCTTAGGGAATTTCCAAAAGTCACCTTTTAATATAAACTCAGGTGTGGTTGAAAGAAACTTGTTATGAATAACTAGACACTGTTTTCACTTCATGGCTCTGGAGCTATTTCAGGAACTGATGTCAGAAAACCCCACTCACCTCCCTCTCTTTTTTCATCTTTCTTTTATTCCCCTATGTTCATCTGTTTGGTTTCTTAAATTCCACATATGAGTGAAATCATATGGCATCTATCTTTCTCTGATTTATTTTATTTAGCATAATATACTCTAGCTCCATCCACATCATTGCAAATGGCCAGGTTTTATTCTCTTTTATGCCTGAACAATATTCCATTGTATACAGGTACCACATCTTTATCCATTCATCAGTTGATAGTATCACCTGCTCTAAGACTCTTTTTTTAAAATTTTTTATTTTTTATAAACATATATTTTTACCCCCAGCGGTACAGGTCTGTGAATCACCAGGTTTACACACTTCACAGCACTCACCAAAGCACATACCTTCCCCAATGTCCATAACCCCACCCCCCTTCTCCCAACCCCCCTCCCCACTGGCAACCCTCAGTTTGTTTTGTGAGATTAAGAGTCACTTATGGTTTGTCTCCCTCCCAATCCCATCTTGTTTCATTTTCTAAGACACTTTTGAAGTGTTAATGTAACACTGGATTTCCATCATTATATAACTTATTATATAACCTATTTATTAATAGGTTATATTTATTAATTCCTTCACCCATATTTCTTCTTCTCTCCATTTATACCCAAACTTTTCCACCTTTGGAAGGGACAATAGTTAGGGTCACTATGCTGATCTAGATTGTAGACAACAGTAATAGTTTAGCAAGTACTTTACTCTCACTCCACTCCTGTGTGGATATGGTGAGATTATATAGATAGATGCAAGACTAGTAGTAGGATATTTTTCCCCTAGAAAATATAACTAAATTCACTGTTAACTACAGTTTTGTCAGATGGGGCCTGTCAGGTCCTCAGGAATTCTGACAGAAGGTTTAGAAACATATAGTTTCTTTTTCAGGAATCATTCCCATTTCCAGCCCTTACAGTTGTAGCCATGTCCTATGATCAGGTAGGAAAAAAAAGCTGAGGCAATGTGGGGAAGAATAAAAAGGATAGTGGTATACAAGCATCATCTTCCCTTACCAGGAACTGCATAGTTACACCAGCATTCTTTCCCACAGCCACCAGAAAAACAGAGAAATCTATGGACATTCCTTTAGCCCCACTCATGATCACACTCTGTTAGCATTCTCATGAAGGTGTGTAAACCAGCCCTTTATGCACTTATCTTCCTGTTTTAGACAACCAGTATTTTAATTATCCATTCCAATTCTTTATCAAGCTATTACTCTTAAGGAGGATATCTTAATGACCATTGTTGGACATTATGGGCTGTCAAGTATGTTCTTTGGTCTGAAGAAAGAACAGTCATTGGTCTAAATTGGCATGCTATCTTCTGTCCCAGTTCTTTTATAGCACTCTGAGCATTTGCATTTACCACTGGGTAAGCAAAACCCAGTCCAGAGTCAGTATCGATTTCTGTCAAGACCCTTTTATATGCCTTAGGGCTACCAGAAACAGTTTGACTTGCCAGCTATGTTCAAGGCCTTCCCACCAGGGAAATCTGCCACATGGTCTTCTGCAGTCTCAATCTCTTTTGCTGGCAGACAGAACAGTACTTACTGCATTTAGTGCCTCAGAGGGTGCAAGAGGAATATGTCTACATTCAGACCATCTCTGCATTGCTGTAGACCCCCCCCAATGTCCATCTACTTCATAAACCCAGGTGGCTACCTTAAGTGAGCATATGGGGATATCTGCTTGTCAATTCCAATCACCTTTCTGATTGGAGTTCTGATGGACATCCATGTGTCCTATTTTAATGTACTCCTCAAATTTCCCTAGGGCCCTGCCCCATATGGGCATCATTTCAATAGGCTATGTTTCCCCTGCTCTCTTGCCTAACCTTATGACTAGGCCAGGCACAGTGGATAAAGACTAAATATATATTTATTATAAATCACAATATATGCCAGGGAACTCACCACAGGGTTGCTCCTCCCTAACTGGTCTGCCTTCTTCTCTGCACCTTTCAGTCTCCTTTATGTCATTTAGTCATCTGCAAGAGAAGGCATCACTTTCTAAATGTCCTTATATATAGGAACCACCAGAGACTGAATGTGCAAAAGATTTGTTTGGTGGCAGACTTACTTCTGATATGATTGCAGAACGACATGGACATTCAAACTTCACCCAAATGCAAGAACTAAATTGGACTTCATCATCCATCAGGTATAATCATTTTATTATATGCTTTTTGATACTATAGCTAAATATGTAATATCATTTTCTAAGTTTTATAATTTAATGCACATCTTATCCAGATATAACCAGTAATTCAGAAAATCATCTTTCCTGCTTCAAAATCTCATGCAAACTTCACCACTCTTTGAAATGCATTATCACACATTATGATTTAAAATGTCATCATATTCTCAGGGTCTTGAGATCGAGCCCTGTATCTCCACACTCAATGGAGATATTGCTTTTCTCTCTCCTTCTCCTTCTCCCTCCCCCCTGCTTTCTCTCTCTCCTCTCTCTAAAATAAATCAATAAATCTTAAAAAATAAAATGTCATCATATTACTCTAACTCAGTATAGTCTGGCTTTTCCCACCACCATTTCTCTGATGCTATTCTTCTCACTGTCTTCCTGGCAAATAAATTCTTTTCTCTCCTCTCTCATTCTGCACTCTTCACGGACAGATATCTTTAGCCATAGTTTTAATTTATATGATGGCTCTTTAAATTTAGCCCAAACCTGAGCTAAATATTCAGTTGCTTTTTAGATATAGCATGGAGAAGATAATATCCACCTGCTGTTGTTGCCCAACCCAAAAATCTAAGGATCATTTCTCTCTACTTTGTCTCCCACTTGTAATTGATCACCACGTTCTACAGAGTCCATATTGTTAAGTGTGTCTCATAATTCCCCTCTTATTTCCACAGCCACTAACACTGGCCTACATTGGGAAATGAAGTATTGTAGAAACTCTCTTGGTGATAGTTTTGGGTTTTTTGTGTTTCATAACCTTCCCTGCAAATCCATTTATTATCCATACTGCCTTCTAAGATGCAAGTTTTATCAGATCACTTCCTTTCTCAACCTTGTTCAGTGGCATTCCACTGTCTACAGAATAAAATGTAAAATTTCTTTGTATGGGTTGGGGTTAGGGTTAGACTCTTTAATTACTTATTTTTATTTCTTATAATCCTTACCTTTACTGTCCATTACTCTTTATACTCCAGAAGTTCTAGAATATTCTAATTTCTTAATCTGTGATTAAGATTAAGATTACCTTGTGATTAAAGGTGCTGTGATTCTGTTTCTCCCTTGCTTGTACTTGTTCCACTACCTGAAACTCTCTTTCTAATTTGCCTGACAAACGCCTATAAATTCTCCAAGGGTCATTCTAAGGTCTTTCTCCACTGTGAAGTGACTCCTGACTTCCCCAGATCCGTTTTTCTTTCTCTAAAATGCCACTACATCTAAATATATTATATCTACTTTCCTTTTTTATTTTAATTTTTATGGATCTCGTTTCATGAGGGCAGAGATGGTTTGTTTTCATATTTGTTGTAGCCTTTCCAAACACATTGTCTGTACTTGGAAATAACTAATCAAATACATTGAACAAATGACTTATCAATGGATAAAAGTATGTCATAATGATAACTACAGGGTTTAGGATTTGTTTAAAGAAGTGGTTAAGGCAAAAAAAAAAAAAAGAAGTGGTTAAGGCAAGGTAATTTAGCTGTATACTCTTCTCTATCATGGCACAAAGGAAGGTGGAACAGTTGTAAAACTCTGGACTAGGAATCAAGCATTCTTTTTAATTACAAAAGCATCTTTACAAGGTGGAATGCCGTAAAGATTTTCAGGAGATTGCATAGAAAACTCTTTTCAAAGACCTCACCTGCCTTCTTTCCTCTTTCCTTTCCCATCCCTAACCTCCTCCTGGTATTTCAGAAATAACATGTTTCACATATATTCTCTGAAGCATATAACCTGAAAAATCTTGTGATTTACAACATCAAATTCATGAACATGTATGTAACCTTATAAAGAAATTGGAGATGTTTGTTTAAAAAGTTTCTTTCATGATCGGGCTATGTTTATGTGGTAATGGACATTTTTAAAGCAAACAAATTCTATGTCATTTTCTTACCTGTGTGTCCAACAAAAACACACATTTATCCAGTTATTTGACCCATACATTTTACACTAAGGCAATTCTTTTTCATAGCATTTGTCATATGAGTTATTTTCAAAATGTTTTTGGGATTGTACATGAATGATTCACCTACATAATTCTCCTATTAAAATTATGACTGTGTTTATCTAAATTCAGAACTGTGGATTTGATTCCAGTTGACCAATTTAGAAATGTATGTAATGTGAATCTGCAAAACAATAATCTTACCTCATTCAGTGGATTAATCTATCTGCCTAAAGTGAAGGTGAGTCATTTACAGATTTTTTTTTCAAGGTTTTTAATGCAAGTTGTAATCTTCTTTACTTTGGATTAAAATGTATTTTTATGTTATGAAAGAAGAGAAATATAAATCAAAATCAATGAGATTTAAATAGATTTTTTTAATTTTCCTAAAAAAATTTTTGTTACCAAGCAAGAAACAGTATTACTTTCCAAAATTATTTTTTGGATTGCTCAGTTTTATATTTTTTTTACCAAGCAAGAAACAGTATTACTTTCCAAAATTATTTTTTGGATTGCTCAGTATTGTAAGCAGTAACTCTTACTTTGCAGTTAGGTGGTGGGATGGAAGGTGTGCCTCTATAGTGAGGTGGGTATGGAATGAAATTGGAGGATACTGAGGTTCTCAGCCTTTTGCCTCCTGTCCCTCCTGTCCTCTTTGGCTGAGCTATCTTCAAAGGCCTTTTAAACATAGGCAAATGGTGATCTCTCCAACTAAACAGTTATTTCATTCATATCAGGCTTGAAGAAGTTAGGAAAATAGATTGAGACTGTTGAGCAGCTTTCTAGGGTCTCCATTATTTTGTTTGAAATCTTGTTATTTCCCAGCAAGTCAGATTATAAAAAACACATTCAAAGCCTAAGACCAAACCTTTTGGGATATAGAAATTTATGTCATTTTAACATTGATATATTCTTAAAGTATGATGTATAGATCAAGTTTTGTTTATACCATCTTAACAGTTTTTAGGATGTTGATAATCTCAAACCAAAAAAATATATATACAGCAGTTTTCATATTTAAATATCTGATGAATAAGGTGTTCTTTCTACAGGTCTTATGCCTCAATTATAATCATATTGAATCCATCGTGCCCAGAGTAAAACCTCAGACTCATTTGACCAACAGACAGCTACTCTACCAGAAAGTGCCTTCAAGTGGCTACGGACAACAAGGAACTTCAAAAATAAACAGGTTACTATTTTTTTTTCACAATTACAAAAAAATTTGATTGGGAGTTTAAAAAGCAGTTAGTTGCATTAGCGATAGTGGTAGTATACATTTCTCTTTCATACGTATTTAATAGCTACATGCCAAAAATAAATGTCACAAATGAAAAGATACTCAAAATAGTCCTTTGTCATTGCTTTTCTCCTGCTTCCTCCATTTCATATGTATGTTGTAAAGAAAATGAGATCTTGTATGTTTAATTTTTTTAATTAAGATGCAATTCACATATAGTAATCTCACCCTGTATGTGTATGATTCAGTGATTATTTTAGGATACACACAAAGTTATCCTATCCTAAAGTGTTTTCATCACCTCACTAAAGAACTCCTTACCCAGTAGCATGGACTTAGGTTTCTTTTAACATTTATTTTGTTTGTGTTCCTAAATTATTTATCTAGTTATTTAATGCCCCAGCACCAATGGAAAAGATACTTTATAAAGAAAATGAGGACATACCTCCCACCTTCCAACACATTTTTGGTGGAACACAAAGAGATATACATTATCTCCAACACATGATACTTTTATTCCAGTTATCCCAGGGAAGAGTTGTGTTTTCATCCACCTTTCCCAAAGTATAACTTATGTATAATAAAATTCGCCAATTTAAGTGTACAGTTTAATGAATTCTGACAAATGTATTCAGTCATATAACCATTACTACAATCAAGGTACAGACCATTCCCATCCCAAAAACCTACCTTACATCTAATGTAGTCCCCTCCCCCACACCCTGACCCCTAGAAACAACCACTGAGTTGGTTTCGATCACTGTCATTTTGTCCTGTTCTAGAATTTCTTATGATTGCAATCATATAGTAAGGAGTCTTTTGTGTCTGGCTTCTTTCATTCAGCATAATTTTTTTGAGATTCATCTATGTTGTTGCAAGTGTCAGTAATTCATTTCATTTTACTGCTGAGTAGTATACCACTATAGATTATGTGACAAATTATTTATCTACTTATTGTTGATGAGCATTTGGGTTGTTTCTAGTTTGAGGCTAGTTTGATTAAAGCTACTCTATTTCATTTATACATATCCTTTACATTGGGACTATTAATATTTTGCAACCGCTTTACTGAAGTATAGTTTACACACCATATTTACTCATTTTAGGTATATAATTTTCCCCAAATTTATAGCTGTACAACTATTACCACAATACACTTTTAGAACATTTTTGCCACACATCAAAAAGATCTGTCATGTCCATCTGTGGTCAGTTCCCTTTTCCAGCTCTAGTTCCCAAGAAACCACTAATACACTTTCCACAGAGTTGTGTTTTCTATACATTTCCTATGAAGAGAATCACATAGTATGTGGTCTTTTGTATCTGACTTCTTACATTTGGCATAATGTTTCTGAGGTTCATCTATGTTACAGCATCTTTTAGTGATTCATTCCTTTCTATTGCTGAATATGTTAGGTACTCTGTTGGATGGATATGCCACATTCACATTTATCCCTTCACCAGCTGATGGACATTTGGATTGCTTCCACATTGGGGCTAGAATTGAAAATGCTTCTATAAACATTTGTGTAGACGTATTTGCAAGCACTTGTGTTTTCATTTCTGTTGGGTAGAAACCTAGGAGTGAAATTCTGGGTCATATGGTATTTTCATGTTTAACTTTTTAAGAAACTACCAAACTGTTTTTCAAAGTGGTTGTACCATTCTACATTATTAGTAAGAGTTTATGAGATTCTAATTTCTCCCCATCCTCATCAATACTTACTGTTTATATTTTTTATTACAACCATTCTAGTGGATTTGAAGTGGTATCTCATGATTTATAAGCATTTTCTCTCAATAGCTTATCTTTTCATTTTCTTAAATGCTGTCATTTAAAAGGAATTTTAATTTTTATTAAGTTTAATTTATCAACTTTTTCTCTTACAGATTGTGACTTTGGTGTTCTACCTAACAACTCTTTGCCTAACCTAACGTCACAAAGATTTTCTCATGTTTTATTCAAAAAGTTTTATGTTTTTTCTCTTACATTTAGGCTTAAGATCCATTCTGAGTTAATTTCTGTGTATATTATGAGGGAAAATGTCAGCTCTAAATTAATCTTTTTTGCATGTGGATATCTATTTGTCCCAGCATCCTATCTTTTCCCTTGCTGAATTGCCTTGGTAACTTCACTGAAAATCAATTGATCACAAATGTAAAAGTTTATTCCTGGACTCTTAATTATATTATATTGATCTGTCTACCCTTTTGCCAGTACCAGATTAGTTTGATTACTGCCACTTAAAAGTTTTTAAATCAGAGATTATAAACCCTCCCAACTTTTTTTCTTTTTAATGATTATTTTGAATATTCTAAGTTCTTTACATTTCCTTTATAAATAAGGAAATTTTGGGGTGTGGGGGGAATCCTGCTGGGCTTTTGATGGAGACTGCATTGAATCAATTGATCAATTTGGGGAGAGTTGTTATTTTATTAATACTGAATCCTCTATTCCATTAACTTACATAATTGTTTCTCCACTTACATAATCATTATTTTATCTCAGCAGTGTTTTATAGTTTTCTGTGTATATATTTTACACTATTTTTGTTAATTTTTCTCAAGCATTTTGTTCTTTTTTATACTATTGAGTAGATTTCTTACTTTCATTCTCAGTTTATTGATGGTGTGGAGACATTCAGCTAATTTTTATATATTAATCTTGCTGAACTCATTTTTAGTGAAGTAAGTTTTTCGGTGAATTCCTTAGGATTTTTTAAAATACAAAATAATGTCATCTGAAAATAAAGATCATTTTACTCATTCTTTTCCAATCTGGATGCTCTTTTTTTCTTTTTCTAGAATGATTGTGCTGGCACTTGCCTTTCATTTCAAACAGCTCTTTCTGTACTTTGTTCTTTACCACATAAAAATGTTTTTAAAGACTAAAAAGTGATTATTATATATAAAGTACAAAAAAGATAACATTATAGTTAAATCCTGGTTTGCTAGTAAATTATTTTTTTTAAACTTCAACTTGTAGTAAGTAAATAATCAGAATTTTTATGATACAGCTCATTTGAAATTAAATTTATGGGCTTGAACTTATGTGTATGTTTCAGAGATACAATGAGCAGTGAAAATTTGCCTCCAATAATGCACAGTTTAGAAGTGCTTCATTTGGGCTACAATGGAATTTGTAATTTAATTCAGCTACAGCTTAACAGACTAAGAAATTTAAAATTCCTCTTTCTACAGGGTGAGTAGCAACACTGTCAATGTGTAAGTCTTTATTATTATTTTTTTGATAATTTTTTATTAATTATTTTTTTAAACATATAATGTATTATTTGCCCCAGCAGTACACGTCTGTGAATCATCAGGCTTACACATTTCACAGCACTCACCATATCACAAACCCTCCCCAATGTCCATAACTCAACCACCCTCTCCATGCCCCTTCCCCAAGCAATCCTCAGTTTGTTTTGTGAGAGTAAGTGTTTCTTATGGTTTGTCTCCCTCCTGATGCCATCTTGTTTCATTTTTTCCTTCCCTATCCACCAAACCCCCCGCCCTGCCTCTCAAATTCCTCATATCAGAGAGATCATATGATAATTGTCTTTCTCTGATTGTCTTTATTATTAAAAGTTGATTTATAATACTATTTTAATAAGCAAGTATCAGCATTAACATTTATTTAAAACAGAAAATATTTTAGTAATAACAAATGGGTTATTTACATAAATAACGTAAATTATTGGGTTATTTACATAAATAATATAAATGCAATATTCTAGGGCTACAGAATATTTTATTTCTAGCCCTAGAAAATGCAGTGGTCTGGGGTTATATATGGTATTATATCATAATTTACTTTACATTATGTTAATTTAAAAAGCCTATAGAAGATAGCAAGTCAGTAATTCACAAGTACTTATGAAACCCAGAATTGGGCTAAGTACTAAGAAATACACAGAAACCCTATATTTTTGTAATTACATATAGTTGAGGTCCTTGTTCTAAAGTAGTTTAAGATCTACTGTGAAGATAATATTGAAAGAAAGACAAATTAGTTCTGAGTAACTATTTGTTACTAACTTAAGTGCAATAGAAGTTTAGAGAAAAGAGAAATTGAAACACTAAAGGACTTTTTGAATGATTGATAAAATTTAGATTGAGGGTGAGCATGACCCCAAGAGTTCTGCAAGTAGTGGGGAAAGAGTCACAAGAGTATGACTATGGTGTCTATTGGCCAACATTTTAAAAGGGACCAACCTGATAAAAATAGAGTGTGCACATCTCTGAGAGAGTTACAGAGCCTCTACACATGATCAGTTGGATGTAGAATGCTCATTTTGCAATTGAAAATGGGTAGGAATTGTAAATCTTTAGAAAAGTGGAAGGGGAAAAAACAATTTGGAACATTAGTCTAACAATAATTATTTAATGACATAGAAGAAAGGTGGGAAGACCCATCATTGAGACATATAGGGAGATATTTGTATAGTTTATCTGAGTATGATAACTTTTTTCTGAAAGACGGGCTTTTCTAGATCATATTTTTTAAAAATTTAATGCATCTTTTTGCCTATCAAATGTGCTGTGAGTTGCCTCAAAAACACAAGAGATTAAGCCTTAAAAGAACAAGAAATTAAGCACAACAATTGCAGATCTTTTAAAAGATATGTGACATACCAAAAAAAAGCAGACAAGCTAGCCCTGGACAGTCTATTTAAATATAATAACAAAAAAGGGGTGTGTTCTCTTGCCGTGGCTAGCGTGGCAAATCAGAATGGAGCTGTCTCACGCAGGGAATGAGGCAGTTGACTCTGACGATTATAACTATCATTTACTGAGTCATTTGGCAAGTATTTGTCTACAAGGATGATCTCATTCAACCTTCACAGCAACTCAACATGCTAAATAATTTTATACGCATTTTACAAAAAATGAAATTAAATCTCAGTAGCTTTAAATAATTTGCCTAAGTTTGCACCAGTGAATGGTATAGTGCAGAGTCAAACACAGCTCTGTGTGACTTCAAAGCACATGCATTTTCTATACAACAAATGACAGAAAGGGTCTGGGCTAGAGTGGTGTAAGTGGGAAGGGTGAGTAAAAGGTGACTCCAAACTGCATTTAATTTTTTCCTCAAGGATTTTATTTACTTATTTGACAGTGGGAGAGAGAACGCACACACAAGCAGGGGTAGGGGGACAGCAGAGGGAGAGGGAGAAGCAGACTCCCCACTGAGTAGGGAGCCCAGTGTGGGGCTGGATCCCAGTACCCCAGGATCATGACCTAGCCAAGAAAGATGCTTAACCAATGGAGCCACCCAAATGATGGGAAGAATGAGACCTTTAAAAAAATGTTCGATTTTTTTCAAGTAAACTGGATTCAACGAAAAGAAGACCACCTACGGTAACTGAAGTGGATCAGATTTGGAAATGTGGGAAGAGAAAAACTCAAAGTGAAAACAATGTAGAGGGAAGTGGTTGGATAGGCAGTAAAGAGAGCAGACAGAGGTTGCACACTCAAGGCGCTTGTCCCTAAAAAAGAAGGTAAGAAGTCAGAACGTGGCTAGGTTATGAACATATTTGGAGGTTTATAAGTGAGTTAGGTTAAAGACTAAACAGGAAGAAACAATTCTGAGATCTAAAGGGGCAAGAAGGAAAAAGCTGTAGGAAAGAAGACAAATGTAAGCAGTGATGAGGCCATGCCAGGGTCCAGGAGAGAGAGCTTATGAACCTACATTTCATCTACTGTGTTATATTAGCAAGAAGATGGGGAAAAGTGGGGGCTTTGGGGAATGGCAGAGTGAGGCTGTAGGGACAAGTTAGAATCTTAGGGATTAGGGGTCAAATTTATCTAGAATTTAACTCTTTAGTTAAGTAAGTAAGAGTTTTTCAAACAATGGTAAACACTTGTAGTTAAAGAAATGTAGGGGGTGGCTGGTTGGCTCAGTCAGTTAAGCATCTGCCTTGGGCCTAGGTCATGATCCCAGGGTCCTGGGATCAAGTCCCATATGGGGCTCCCTGCCCAGTGAGGAGCCTGCTTCTCCCTCTCCTGCTCCCCATGCTAGACTGCTCTCTCTCTGCCAAATAAACAAAATCTGAAAGGAAGGAAGGAAGGAAGAGGGGAAGGAAGAAAAAAAAGATGTAAGAGTTCCAAAATCACATTCAACATAGTTGTTTTGGAGTTTTCTTTCTTAAATATAATAAGTAATATAAATTTATAATAAATAAATTATAAGTTTAATGAACATTTTTAAATGAGTAGCAGCCGAAAATATGGTATGGCAGACAATATTCAGCACTTGAAATTATTATGTATGATTTTTATACGACTGGCTTTAACATATTAAAACTGATAGTTTAAGCTCATAATTTCATGAAAGTAATATATTAACATAACTGAGACACTTTTCTCAGTCTGACTTGAAAAAACTCTTTTCATTTATAAGCACTGCACTGGTAAAGTTTGAAAGTCTGTGATTTATTTCTGTGAACAACTTTATTGAAGGTTGTGATGTTTAAACTTCTCCATAAGAACAGAACAAAATAAGTTAAATTTACTACAGTTTACCAATTCTGAGATATCTGCTGCTTATTTTTTTAAACATACCTGAAATCTGGCTATGATAGCATGTCATAGTTTACCTAACCAATTGTTTTTCTTTCTTAGTATACATAGAATACTGACATAGCTTAACAATTGTTGTAGTCTTAAATTCGATGAAATATGTTACATTTCAAGGAGACGAATTTCAAGATCACAGGATCACACATTCCGTCATATATTAGTTTGCTAGGGCTGCCATAATAAAGTACCACCAGTTGGATGGCTCAAACAACATATGTATTTCCTCATAGTTCTAGAGACTAGAAGGCCAAGATCAAGATGTCAGCAGGGTTGGTTCTGAGGCCCTCTCTTTTTGGTTTATTAGATGGCCTCTGTGTCTTCAGATGATCTTCCCTCTACATGTTACCTGTGTCCTAATATCTTCTTATAAGGACACCAGTCATATTGGATTAGAGCTCACCCCCAAAGACCTCAGTTAACCATAGTTACCTCTTTAAAGACCCTGTCCCCAAATACAGCCACATTCTGAGGTACTAGGGGTTAAGACTTCAACATATGAATTGGGGGAGGGGAGCAATCACAATTCAGCCCATAACAAACAAGAAGGATGAATAGTCAATGAAATACAGTATGGTATAGTAGAAGCAACACTAAGCTTAAAATGTAAAGGTCTAGGTTAGGCCTGGTGTTGCCACTTTTACATCTTTGTGCAAGTAACTTAAATTAACTCAGTTAGACAAACCATAAGTGACTCTTAATCTCACAAAACAAACTGAGGGTTGCCGGGGGGAGGGGGTTTGGGAGAAGGGGGTGGGATTATGGACATTGGGGAGGGTATGTGATTTGGTGAGTGCTGTGAAGTGTGTAAACCTGGTGATTCACAGACCTGTACCCCTGGGGATAAAAATATATGTTTATAAAAAATAAAAAATTAAAAAAAAAAAAAAAAAAAATGATAACATTTTCCCTGTCCTATCTTGAGACTCTAGTAGAAAACACATATAAAAGAATTTTGCCAACTCAAGGGTCCTCTTCTTATTATCATTATCATTAATACTTACAAAGCTATTGATTGCTACAGTAGAGAGAAATCATAGGATATAAAGGATTGAGATTTCAAAGAATGTAATGAATGCTTAATTCATTTTTAATTTTTTAATGTGATTGTGCAAAAATATGTTGAGAAATAAATAATAGCACAATTAAGGTATATTCTTCCAACTTAAAACACAATTCATTTATATTAATAAATATTTAAAGGTACCTATTTAAATACCTATTAAAATAATCAATATACTTAAGTATATCTTCTGCAGCACTTTTATACATCTACTTTTGTCAGTATCAACAATTTCAGCCCTCCATTACTGAACTGATAGATTGGATCAATTACATACATTGTATACATTACATCTTGGTCTTTCAAACATAAAGGAGAAATTTCACCAAATATTATTTGATGATGAGGGTACTTTCCTATAAATACATTTTTATTTCTCCTTGAAAATATGTTCTTTTTAATATTTTACTATTTAAAAAATCATTTTATAAAAAATATTTCAGTAAGATAGGTATTCAGAAGGTTTGGGCTCACCTGACCTATCATGACTTATGTTTCTCCAGGGAATGAAATCAGTCAAATTGAAGGGCTTGACAATTTAGCAGTCCTTCAGGAATTGGTAGTGGACCATAACCGCATCAGAGCATTTAATGATAGTGCCTTTGCCAAACCAAGCTCTCTGTTGGCACTTCACCTGGAGGAAAATAGACTACGAGAGCTGAGCAAATTACAACCTTTGGTAAAACTAGAGAAACTCTTCCTAGGATATAATAAAATCCAGGTAACATTATTTGTTTGTTATGAGATTTACAAGACTTAACTCCTCTGAACATAAAGGTTCCAAACACACCAATGAAAACTTTGCTAGCACGTTAACTTATTTATATGCCATATGAATACTCTGTGAAGCAGGAGCATATAAATAGTCTGTGATGCGAAGATGTCCACTGTGTTCTAGACTTTTTAAACCAACCAACCCACATGCATCCACCTGCTAAAAAAAAGTTAGCACTAAATGTTCTAAGCTCTTCTCAGCAGTCTTCTCTAAGAGATCTCTTGTTCTGGACTGCTCTCAGCCCAAGATATTTCTTTCTTTTTTTTTTTTTTTTAATTTTTAAATTTTTTAAAATTTCTTTTCAGTGTACCAGAATTCATTGTTTATGCCCAAGATATTTCTGTATCTCATTCCCAGATTTCCTCTGGCTCTTTTTTTTTTTTAAGTTTTTTTTTTTAATATTTTTTTTATTTATATGACAGAGATCACAAGCAGGCAGAGAGGTAGGCAGAGAGAGAGGAGGAAGCAGGCTCCCTGCTGAGCAGAGAGTCCGATGCAGGGCTCAATCCCAGGACCCTGAGACCATGACCTGAGCCGAAAGCAGAGGTTTAACCCATCTTGCCACCCAGGTGCCCCTCCTCTGGCTCTTTAAACTTGGCATTTGTACTTGGTCTGCCAGACATTTGAATCGGTTCTTTTTTTTTTTTTTTTAAGATTTTATTTATTTATTTGACAGAGAGTGAGAGATCACAAGCAGGCATAGAGGCAGGTAGAGAGAGAGAGGGAAGCAGGCTCCCTACCAAACAGAGAGCTCAATGCAGGGCTCAATCCCAGGACCCTGAGATCATGACCTGAGCTGAAGGCAGAGACTTAACCCACTGAGCTACCCGGGCCCCCTGAATCAGTTCTTGATAATGGACCTTGACTTGGCTTTAATATTCCAACTCTACCCACTCAGGGCTTCCCTTACTTTAGTTTTACTTGCTCGGAATTCACCCTATTTCCTTTAGGCACTGTCCCAACTGGGCCTGCCCAAACTCTCTCCTGACATAGTCTGCAGATAAGAGGATTGAAGGTATATATAACCTTACACAGCCCTAACACTTCTCTCAGTGTTTTGATGATGATCTGTTAGCCCTCCTCTTACCAATTTCACTACTCCTCACCACACCTCTAAGACAATCTCAAAGACAAAATGAAATGTGGACTTCCACCCAAGAGCAGGAACCAATTATATCTTGTCCACATTTGTATCAGAACCTAACTATGCAATCAGTATTGATTATATAGCTATGTAATCAAAATTGATTAAGCAATCAGTATTTGTGGCTCTACTTGCTAGAGTTCAGGAAGCCCCTTCTGGAGTGATATAAAAGCCTGTTCAAGGCTAGAAGGACATCATGAGGACTGTCCTACACAGCAACTAGGAAATAGACATACAGAGAAAAATAGCATACAACTAATTTATCAAGATTCAAACAACTTTCATCTGAGAAAAGCCTTCCAAACTGGCAATGATTCTTACAAAGCTTTATCCAGAGATCTAAACTGGGAAAATTGTAATCCTATGGAAAATCTTTCCAGTGATAGTAACGAAGCTGACACAAAAGATTGTCATATCAGATTGAACATGCATAGGAGATCTTACTCAGTATCAAGTTTTACTAGAATTTCAAGGATACACAGGGTCTGGGACATTCCTGTGGCTTCTCAGGTCCTTTCTTTCTACATACTCTCTAGCTTAGATTAAAATATAAGATCTCCAAGTCAGATTTTGTGTGATTGATCTCATAGAACAAGGAAGTGCTTCACTTAGGAAATGCCTCCCATTTTATACTTGAGCTTATGTGATATTTTATAGGGAGCCATGTCTGATAATTCTGTAGTTGTAGGTTTATTTACTAGAAGCACTCCTTAACCAGGGAGATCCTGCTAAAAGTAATTCATATATTAAGGACCTTTTTCCTAGTGAGTATCATTGGTCTATTTGACAGTACAGCTATTTGCCATCATAATTACAAAGAGATTAGACCAGGTAACTTGCTCTTCCCAATTGTCCTTGCCCAACCTCCCTACCCTTCTAATCCACTAAAGGAAGAGAAGGAATGACAGATTCACTGTTGTAACAACTTACTCCCCAGTAACTTAAGCAAGATAATGCCTAGTTGAGGTTATTTTTTATAAAAATTTAATACAGTTAATAGACAACCTATATGATAAATCCTGAGAAATTATAAATACATCATGGAATGAAGGGGTATTGATTATTTAATGATCACCCTCCATGGTTTATTTTTATCCTTGAAATAGTATTTTTCCTTGAATTTAGATTGACCATTATACCATCAAACTTATTCTAACAATATTATAGTACCTTAATATAACCATACATTTAATTGGAAAACATTAACTGAGAGGAGTAAGAAGTTGAATTGGAGATTCTGTTTAATTTTACTGAAAATAATATGTTCTTCAAAATTCTTAACTCTCTATTCAGATTTTCTTTTTGGAAGAGATTTTTTTCTCTTGATTCATACCAATTTGGGTAGGCTGACACCAGCATTACTTTCCACAAATGGGCAATCAGATTATAACACTTGGGTTGATAAAGACCTCTAGAACAGGAGGGGAAAGGCACAGAAAAATTAGGAAGATACTACTTCAAATGAAGATATATGCAGCCCTGCATTAACCTATTTTAAAATCTTTCATAAATGCATATCCTTGATAACAGATTCCAGTGTGAAGATTTTCACTTAGCCATCATGACCCATAATGTAGATTTGGGAAAACTGTTGCCTATAGTCCCGCCTTTGCAGATAGAATCCCAGAAACACAACTGAAAGGTGAGTTATTTAATTCAACTTTACAGTCCTATTTGATTCCTGTGTCTAAATGATTCCCCTATCTGGCATCAAACAACTGTGTCTACTTTCAAACAGCTTAGTAATCACCTGAGGCTGGAAAGAACTCCAGGAAATACTCCACTGCAATTTCTTGCCCTAAATGAAAGGCCCCAATCTAAGCCTAACTATTACCATGATTGCCATAAGTCTTATCCAGAAAATGGACTCGAAAGATAACAACTATTTGTGTGTTGGTTAATGTTTAGTGGCTTGCTCTGCAGAGAAAAAAAAGTCCTAGTAAATAGCATTTGCCAATTTCCATGGTATAATTTCTTCCACCATAGCCAATTTCAAGTTAAAACACCATCTCACAAAATTCCCGAAAATTTGCCATATTTAGCGGGTACAGAGTAAGTCCAACACTACATTGTGAAAAAAAAAAACCTTATATTAAAAATGGGATGTCATCAGCCCTCTTCCCCAATTATAAACATACTCATTTTTTGATGTCTCTTTATACCAGCATTATCCTCTACAAATTTAACACAGTTTCTCATATTAACATCTCCCATGAGAAACAAACATTTTAATTAGAAATACTTCACTAGTGTACACTGCCAAACTCTGTTTAATTTGAAGAAATAATTGAGAAAAGACTTTTCACACTTTTATACTTTCTAATCAGGCTTTGATTCCACAGACAGGAACCACCTGTGGGTCAAATGCATAAAGATAAGACAGATAATTGACTATCAGAGCTTTTCTAAAGTCCTCCATTATGACACCTCTAAGATCAAAATTGTAAAGATCAACCATTTTAATCAAATTCCACTTCCAAATGATCTCAAATATGTCTAAGTTTTTTTTATAGTTGCTAGCTGAACTGGCTATATCTACTTGTCATTCCAAATAAGAATAGGAGCATATCAATAACTTTATTTTATCACTATAAACTAGCAGCAAACTAAAGTTGGGCTTGTCACCTAAATTTTGTCAGAAATAGCATTTTTTAAAATAATTTTGCCAAAGTTAAAATGTATTTGCAAACTTTCATTCATGTTAAATAGGTAATAATAAATAACTACCCAGTAGTGAAGACAAATTATTCAACTAGAAAAATAGTTTTTCAACTATATATACTCCCAGAAAATGTATCAGGATGTAGTCCACTCAATATTACATATTCCTTTATGGTTAATGTTGTGTTTAAAATTATTTAGACTGGGAGTGCATGGGTGGCTCAGTCATTAAGCATCTGCCTTGGGCTCAGGTCGTGATCCCAGAGACCTAGGCCCACATCGGGCTCCCTGCTCAGCTGGAAGTCTGCTTCTCCCTCTCCCACTCCCCCTGCTTGTGTTCCCTCTCTCTCTCAAATAAATAAATAAAATAAAATTATTTATACTGGATTTATTATCTTTTTTCATACTTCTGGGTCAATCCTCTAAAGAATTAAACAAATAAAATCTTAGCCCTAGCCCATAACTTTTCAGAGAAGAATTTGGTCTTTTCCTGCAAGTGCTACTATATGGCCTGTTTTCCCTGTTAGAATACCATCTTTACCAATCATGCATTTGGAATTAATAGTACATAGATTTGTCCTTAATCAAAAATACAGAATTTGTCACTCAAGCTCACTTTGGAGAATTCAATCATGAGCTAGCTGTAATCCAGCACTTACATATGACTACTTCAAAACAGTGTATATTTAAAAATATTAGATCTACCCAAATAGTAATTTATTGATTAACTTTTGAATAGGATATGGCAGAACTGGAAAAACTTGATGGTATCTCTTCTCTCAAAGAGCTTACAGTTTATGGCAATCCAGTGAGTATGTTACTTTTATAATTAATCAGTTAATTTAGTTTATAGTTGTATATAATCTATTTTTATATGTGGGAATTTATCCATTTCCATATGTGTAGACAGTTATCCAAGCACAATTTATTGATTACTGTCCTCTTTCAACTGGTGAAAATATATAAGAGGATCTGTTTCAGCGTTCCACATTGTATTCATTGGACTATTGTCAATCCCTGTATCAATATCATACTGGTTAATTATTAAAGTTTTATATTAAGTTTTGGTGTCTGGTAGAGAAAGCACCTCTAATTTTCCTTCCATTCCTCCTCCTCTTTTCTCTCTTCACTGTCTCAGCTGTTCTTGGCCCTTTACAACTGCTGTGAGTTTTAGGAAATTGAAGTTATGTGACAGTCTTGCTGTCACATAAAATTCCACATTTTATTTGGAATTGCATGGAATATGTAAATTAATTTTGGGAGAAACCTGCTATTTTTCCTGTTGGAGGTTTTGGAGGATCAAATGAGCAGCACCTTGACTCACCTAACATCTGAACAAATTGACAGATAAAACAGTGGCAGATGGAGAGGGGAAAATATTTTACTTAGCTTCATGAGAAAGCCAAAGAGGCCTGCTAACGGATCCCAGAAATAGCAATCATGATCACCCAGTAACAGGAAATACTTAACTGAATTCTTTCCACAGAGGAGAGCTTCTGCAGGAGGAAGAAAGGGCATTCTGTAGCAATATGTTCCTTCCCAAGACAGGAGTTAAATATGCTCAGTTTAATCTTTACCAGTTTATCAGTGAAGTCACTCTGCTCCTAGTAGAGGAGTAGAGGGGCTGAGAGAGCCAGTAGTGCCACATCAGAGAGAGCGATTCAAACCAGGACATAACAATACAATAAGCAGTCTCCCCTAATATATGTAGTATTGAGGTTTCCCCTTCATAAGCACGAATATCCATCGCTACATTTAATCTGTGTTCTCCAATAAAATTTCTAGATTTCTCTTAAAGGTTTTAATAATCTTTGGTTTGATTTATTCCATTGTCTTAATAGCTATTTTAAACAACATTTGTTTACATGTTTCTAATTGTTTGTTGCTGAAGTATAGGAATTCTGATTTTTGCATGTTACTCTTTCTCCAGGAACTTTGCTGAACTCTCTTTTTAGTTCTAATGGACTGTAAATTTTGTTGGATTTTCTCTGTAGGCCATCATATTATCTGCAATAATGACTCATTTCTTTCCAATCCTTGTGTTTTTTATTTCCTTTAATTCTCTTAGTGTGTTGACTAGGACCTTTACTAAAGTGTTGAATAGAAGCACTGATAGCAGGTAACAGACTTCAAAAAACACTTTGAAATTGTCACTATTAAATATGAGTTTGCTATAGGTTATGGGTAGATAACCTTCAACATTTTAAAATAGTTCCTTTCTAATTCAGTTTACTACCTGTTTTTATCATAAAGTGGATATCAGTCATAGGATTTTGACTAATTGGCAATATAGTTTTCTCTTTAACCTGCTTTAGCGTTAAACCATCATTAATCCTAAACTGAATACTATGTAGTCATATTTTATACTTTGCTCAATTCAATTTGCTAAGGTTTCATATAGTATATCTGTATTTATGGAATTAAGTAAAATTATCCTGTAATTATCTTCTTATGCTATTCTTTTAAGTTCATCAAGGCTGATGTTGCCTCATAAAATAAATTGGGAGCTTTCTCTGGAGAGTCTATGAATTAGCTTATATAGGAAAAAACTCGTGTGTTCCTTGAAGGATAATTAGATCATTTTTTAAAGATTTTTTTTAAAAATTTGTTTGAGAGAGAGAGAGCACACACAAGCAGAAGGGAGAGGTAGAGAGGGAGAAGCAGAAAAACCCACTGAGCAGAGAGCCCAATGCAGAGCCCAGCAGAGCCCTGGGATCATGACCTGAGTGGGAGGCAGATGCCACTGAGGCACTCAGGCACCTGGATAATTAAACCTTATCTCTAAAACAATCTGGGATCAATATTTCTTGAAAATAGATTTTAAACTACTTATTCAGATTATTTAAAGGCTATAAATCTAATCATGTTTTCTATTTCTCTAAAAGTCAATATTGAGAAGCTAAATTTTTCTATAAATTTGTCCTTTTTTATATAAGTTTTTATATAAATTTAAAATTTATATGTATGTATACTATTTGTACATAAATACATATGTATTTATATGTGTGTATTACTATCATAATACGCTCATGAATTTTTTTTAAATCTCCACTGTATTTGTGTTATTTTCATCTTTTTTTAAAAGATTTTATTTATTTATTTATTTGACAGAGAGAGAGAGATCACAAGTAGGCAGAGAGGCAGGCAGAGAGTTGGGGGGGAAGCAGGCTCCCTGCTGAGCAGAGAGCCCGATGCGGGGCTGGATCCCAGGACCCCGGGATCACGACCTGAGCTGAAGGCAGAGGTTTAACACACTGAGCCACCCAGACGCCCTTTTTCATCTTTTTTATACCTAAATTTGTTGATTTTTGCTTTTCCCTTTTATGTTTGATAAGTCTTGCTAAAGCTTTGTCTATTGTATTAATCTCTTCAAAGAACCATATTTTGTTTTTTATCAAGTGGTTAATTTATTTGGTTTCTTTTTCAATAATTCCCCCCTTTATTATTTCCTTCTTTTAGTTTCTTGGAATTTACTTTTTTGACGTTTTTAACATTATTTATTCAACTATTTTTAGCATCGTAACTGATTCTTTGGTTTAGCTTTTATTTATTTAAGCTTTTATTTAAATTCCAGTTCACGAACATATAGTATAATAGTAGTTTCGGGTGTACAATATAGTGATTCAACATTTCCATGCATCACCTGGTACTCACTGTAACAAGTGTACTCCTTCATCCCCATTGCCTATTTAACGAATCCTCCCACCCACTTCCCTTCTGGTAATAGCCATCAGTTTGTTCTCTATAGTTAAGAACCTGTTTCTTGCTTTACTTCTCTCTCTCAGTTTTATAAATTCCTTATAAATTTTGGATACTTATCCTTTATCAGATATATCACTTGCAAATATCTTCTTCCATCCAGTAGATTATCTTTTAGTTTTGTTGATTGTTTCGTTTGGCTGTGCAGAAGCTATTCAATTTAATGGGGTCCCAATAGTTTATTTTTGCTTTTTTTTCCCTCATTTCAGGAAACCTATCTAGAAAGAAGTTGTTATGGCTGATGTCAAAGAAATTAATGCCCTGTATTCTCTCTAGGATCTTTATTGTTTCCCCTTTCTTGATTAGGTCTTTAATCCATTTTGAATTTATTTTTGTGTATTGTGTAAGAAAGTGGCTTTCATTCTACTGCATGTAGATATCCAGTTTTCTCAACAACATTTGTTGAAGAGACTATCTTTTTCCCATTGGGTATTCTCTCCCACTTTATTGAAGATTAATTGACCATATAATTTTGGATTCATTTGGGTTTTCTATTCTGTTCCACTGATCTATGTGTCTTTTTTTGTGCAAATACTACACTGTTTTCATGACTACAGCTTTGTAATATAACTTAAAGTCCAGAATTGTGATGCCTCCAGCTTTGCTATTTTTTTTTTTTTTTCAAGATTGGTTTGGCTATTCAGGGTCTTTTGTGGTTCCATAAAAATTTTAGGATTGTTTGTTCTATCTCTGTGAAAAATGCTCTTGGTATTTTTATAGGGATTGTATTAAATGTATATATTGATTTGCGTACTACAGACATTTTAAGAGGCAAAGAAGGGTACTATGTAATAATAAAGGGAACAATCCAACAAGATATAATAACAATTGTAAATATTTATGCTCCCAACATAGGAAGACCCAAGTACATAAAACAACTAAAAACAAATATAAAGGAACTAACTGATAATAACAAAATAATAGTAGGGGAATTTAACACCCCACTTACATCAATGGACAGATCATCAAAGCAGAAAATCAATAAGGAAACAATGGTTTTGAATGACACACTGGACCAGATGGACTCCACAGATATATATACAGACCATTTCATCCTAAAGCAACAGAATACACTGTCTTCTCAAATGCACATGGAACATTCTCTAGAATAGATCACATACTGGGTCACAAATCAGGTCTCAACCAATACCAATAGATTGGGATCATTCCCTGCATATTTTTGGACCATACTGCTTTGAAACTAGAACTCAATCACAAGAGGAAATTTGGAAGGAACTCAAATACGTAAGAGGTTAAAGGGCATCCTACCAAATAATGAATGGGTCAACCAGGAAATTAAGAAGGATTTGTAAAGGTCATGGAAACAAGTGAAAATGAAAACCCAACTGTTCAAAACCTTTGGAATGCAGCAAAGGTGGTCCTAAGAGTGAAGTACATAGCAATACAAGACTTTCTCAAGAAGTGACAAAAGTCTCAAATACGCAACCTGACCATATACCTAAAGTAGCTGGAGAAAGAATAGCAAATAAACTCTAAACCAAGCAGGAGATGAGAAATAATAAAGATTAGAGCAGAAATCAATAAAATAGAAACCCAAAGAACAGATAAATAGAACCGATAAATGAAACTAGAACCTGATTCTTTGAAAGAATTAATAAGATCGATAAACCCCTATCCAGACTTTCAAAAAGGGCAAGGACCCAAATTAATAAAATCATGAATGAAAGAGGAGAGATCACACCCAACACCAAAGAAATACAAACAATTATAAGAACACATTATGAGCAACTATATACCAACAAATTAGGTAATCTGGAAGATAATGGATGCATTCCTAGATATGTATAAAACTGAAACAGGAAGAAATAGAAAACCTGAACAGACCCATAACCAACAAGGAAATTGAAGTAGTCATCAAAAATCTCCCAACAGGGACGCCTGGGTGGCTCAGTTGGTTAAGCGGCTGCCTTCGGCTCAGGTCATGATCCCAGCGTCCTGGGATCGAGTCCCACATCAGGCTCCTTGCTCAGCAGGGAGCCTGCTTCTCCCTCTGCCTCTGCCTGCCTCTCTGTCTGCCTGTGCTTGCTCGCTCTCTCTCCATCACTGACAAATAAATAAATAAATAATCTTAAAAAAAAAAAAAATCTCCCAACAAACAAGTCCAGGGCCAGATGGCTTCCCAGGGAAATTTACCAAAAATTTAAAGAATTAATACCTATTCTTCTGAAGCAGTTTAAAAAAAAAAGAAAGAAAGAAAGAAAAGAAATGGAAGGAAAACTTCCAAACTTGTTCTATGAAGCCAGCATTACTTTGATCCCCAAACCAGACAAAACCCACCAAAAAGGAGAATTACAGACCAATATCCATGATGAGGATGGATGCCCAAATTCTCACAAAGATACTACAAATGGGATCCATAGTACATTAAAAGAACTATTCACCACAACCAAGTGGGATTTATTCCTGTGCTGCAGGGGTGGTTCAACATTCACAAATCAATCAATGTGATACAGCACATTCATAAAAAAAAGGACAAGAACCATACGATCCTCTCCATTGATGTAGAAAAAGCATTTGACAAAATACAGCATCCTTTCTTGATTAAAACTCTTCACAGTGTAGGGGTAAAGTGAACATACCCCAAATCATAAAAACCACCTACAAAAAGCCCACGGCAAATATCATTCTTAATGGGGAAAAACTGAGAGCTTTTCCCTAAGGTTAGGAACACAACAGGCATGCCTACTCTCACCACTATTGTTTAACATAGTACTTAGAAGCCCTAGCTTCAGCAATCAGACAACAAAAAGAAATAAAAGGCTTTCGAATTGGCAAAGAAGTCAATCTCTCCCTCTTCACAGATGACATGATACTTTATGTGGAAAACCCAAAAGATTCCACATCAAAATTTACTAGACCTCACACAGGAATTCCGCAAAGTGGCAGGATATAAAATCAATGCACAGAAATCAGTTACATTTCTATACACTAACAATGAGATAGAAGAAAGAGCAATTAAGGAATTTATCCCATTTACTATTGTACTAAAAACCATAAGACACCTCTGAATAAACCTAACCAAAGAGGTAAAGGATCTGTACTCTAAAAACTACAGATCACTTATGAAAGAAATTGGGGAAAACTCCATGTTCATAGATTAGAAGAATAAACACTCTTAAAATGCCTATGCCACCTAGAGCGGTCTACACATTCAAAGCAATCCTTATCAAAATATCATCAACATTTTTCACAGAGCTGGAACAAAGAATCCTAAAATTTGGAACAGAAAAGACCCTGAATAGCCAGATGAATGTTGAAAAATAAAACCAAACCTGGTTTGGCGGACTTTAAGCTCTATTGCAAAGCTGTAATTATCAAGACAGTATGGTACTGGCACAAAAACAGACACATAGATCAGTGAGACACAATAGAGAACCCAGAAATGGACCCTCAATTCGATGGTCAACTAATCTTTGATAAAGCAGGAAAGAATATCCAATGGAAAAAGGACAGTCTCTTCAACAAATGGCTCTGGGAAAATAGGACAGCCACATGCTGAAGAATGAAACTGGACCAATTTCTTAAATCATACACAAAGATAAACTCAAAATGGATGAAAGACCTAAATGTGAGATAGGAATCCATCAAAATCCTAGAGGAGAACACAGGCAGCAACCTTTGTGATCTCAGCCACACCAAATCCTTGCTAGACATGTCCCCAAAGGCAAGGGAAACAAAAGCAAAAATGAACTATTGGGACTTCATCAAGATAAAAAGCTGCTGCTTTTTACCTACAGGATTGGAAAAGATACTTAAAAATGATGTATCAGATAAGGGACTAGTATCCAAAGGCTATAAAGAACTTGTCCAACTCAATACCCCCCTAAAAACAAAGAATCCAGTCAAAAAATGGGCAGAAAACATGAATAGACATTTCTTCAAAGACATACAAAATGGTCCACATCACTTGGCATCAGGGAAATACAAATCAAAACCACGATATCACCTCACACCAGTCAGAATGGCTAAAATTAATAAGACAGAAAGCAACAAACGTTGGTGAGGATGTGGAGAAGGGGGAACTCTTTTACACTGTTGGTGGGAATGCAAGCTGGTACAGTCACTCTGGAAAATAATATGGAGGTTTCTCAAGACGTTAAAAATAGAGCTTCCCTGACCTGGCAATTGTACTACTGGATATTTACCCCAAAGATACAATGTAGTGATCTGAAGGGGCACCTGCACCTCAGTGTTTATACCAGCAATGTCCACAATAGCCAAAGGGTGGAAAGAGATGAGATGTTCTGATGGATGGATAAAGATGAATGGATAAAGAAGAGGCAATGTGTGTGTTTGTGTGTGTTTGTGTATGTATGTGTGTGTATGTATATATTCTGTGTATATATGTACACAATGGAATATTACTCATCCATCAGCAAGGATACAAATCTTACCATTTTCATCAACATGGATGGAACTGGAGGGTATTTCGGTAAGTGAGATAAGTCTATCAGAGAGAATCAATTATCTTATGGTTTCACTCATATGAGAAATATAAGACACAGTGCAGAGGACCAGAGGGGAAGGGAGGGAAAACTGAATGGGAAGAAATCAGCAAGGGAGACAAACCATTAGAGACTCTTAACTATGGAAAAGAAACTGAGGGTTGCCGGAGGGGAGGAGGAAGGGGTTGGGGTAACTGGGTGATGGGTAGTAAGGAAGTCACGTGATATGATGAGCATTGAGTGTATATACATCTGATGAATTAATGAACTCTACCTCTGTAATTAATGATATACTATATATTGGCTAATTCAATTTAAATTAAAAATAATAAGAAGAAACCAAAAACTAAATTTAAGAAGTTTGAATCTGCATTTAGTATAATAGGGAATTGAGAAAACTTTCAAAAAGGGAGCTCATATTTGTACTGTCTATTATAACGAATTAGCTATTATCTGTCATTTTTACTACCTGTGTTAAATTTCCTTCTCCATAAAAATGATTCTTTGAAATAAATGTTTTCTTAAAGTAATAAGTTGTTATGTGTAACTTTATTCAGATTTGCAGAAAAACATTACATCGCCACATGCTCATATTTCGGCTGCCTAACTTACAGATGTTGGATGGAATTCCAGTGAATTCAGATGATAGAGCTAAAGCTGAATTTCACTTCTCTGAATTCCAAGCAAAGAAAACTTCGGTAATACTTCTATTATTTATACTTTTCCTTTTAAAATACACAATTATTAGTAAATTAAAACCAACTTACCAGGTAAATCTGGGCTATGATGTTTTTCTAGACTATTTTAGTATCTATTCTAGTGATTACTATCAAAAGCACCTTGATCTGGTGAAGAGAGCACATCTACACACATAAATTCCAGGGAAGCTCCTTTTTTCCAATAATTTAATTCGACATTAAGAAAATTATTTAAAATCCGTGTGCCTCTTGCTGAATATCTGAGATAATGCTAGAGGGTAAGAATCTGTAACATTTCACTTCTATAAACCGAAACTAAATCTTTCAGTTTAGCAGCTAGGAAGGGAAGGAAGGAATTCTGACCTCACCTCTCCAGACTATGCAGTTCATCTAACAAGGGAGATGTGAGCTGCTTTCCTTATTGGCCAGAAAAAATTGCACTTCTTACCTACAAACTCTAAAAAGTTATCTGACCATGACATGAAAGAGATTAGAGACAGAAGCCGCAAAAGCTTATCATTAGGAAATTCTGTCCTTAACCACAAGGATTCTTCATGGCCATCCTCCACAAAGACTAAACACAGAAAAGCTAAGGTTTTTTGAACAAAGTAGTAGTAACCTTATTAGAGCCGTGTCTTTGCAAGGTTTGAGAAAGAAAAGGCTGGAGGCAGGGGAACCAGTTAAGAGGCTTTTAGAATAACCCAAGAGGGAGATTATGAAGACCTAAACTGGGGTAGGGCAGTAAGAAGGTAAGTGAACCTCTAATGTAAGTGAAAGCCAGTGAGCAAGGACATCAGTCAGTGAACAAAGATTACTTTTAAAATGCATACTGAAGAAAAAAGAGGTGAGACTACTACTATAGATGCTTTCACCTAACTCAGGGCATACCCAACACTCTCCATCCCTTCTGTAAAACAAATTGATTCCCAGAGCACACTGGACATTTGACACTATACATATTCAAATTTTAGTTGAGAATTAAGCTAAATTAGTATTTCACTAACAGGTTTGCTTCTTGGCTAGTCTTTTCTATTTTTCATACAGTAAATTTGGATTTTTTCCATTACTATACTATGATATGATAATGTGTCTTGAGTGAATCTAGACACATATTCTTGCCTTTTGAATCAGTGCCTTATATAAGAACTTAATTATTTTTCTAATTATTCTATTTGTAAGCATTTTATTAAAAATTATTTTTTAGCTCATCTGTACAGGGTTAATAAAGGGGATATTTTGAAGTCTATATTTTAGAGAAATCTATTTTAAGATTCAATAATAATGCTTATTTTCATGGCTAGGACAAAACTGAGCCATTATTTCCTTTAGCTGTACAGGAGACACAAAAACAGAAACCTTTTCAAGTTTATCAGTTCAGTCTAATTTATTTTTCTTTCAATTACTGCTGTTCTTTCTTTTTTAACAGCAAGTAAAGAGGAAATAAATGAACTCTAAAGTTGTCCTTTAAACCAGAACATTTTGGTGCTTTGGTTTCAGAAAAAAGTTAGTTGGACAACATTCTAGATTAGTAACGGGAAGAAATTCCTACAAAGGAATTAGTTAGGGAATTTGGGACTGACCAGATTTAGTAAAAGGCTTGATACTTTAGTGCCCATAACAAAGCTTGGTAACACTTACTGAAACAGAGAAATCGATCATTTTATACAAATGGCAAAAGCCTGTATCTCTAAATAAGTTGAATATATTCCAAATTCAGTATATTCATATTTTTAAAAGTATAAACAAGGTCAGTTTTAATGAAGACAGAGCAAGCATAAACTTCTAGGGAAACCAAGAGTCTCCAACCTAAAATACTTCCCTCCTGTTTGCTGACTCCTGAAATTCTTTTAAAAGCCTCTTAATCCTCAACTAACTTAAAATGTAAACACTGTTTAGAGAGTTAGCACATTCATTAAAAGTGATTATTATAAGATGCTTTCCTTAGTCCCCATTTATTTAGTTGTTTGTTTTTGAAAAACTAATTAACTGCAAGGCACTTGATGAGGTAATGTGAGGAATATAAAGATGCGGAAGGTATGACTCTAGAAACTCCCGCTCAGTAAAAAAGAAACAAAGGGGGGAAAGCTTAATTCTCATTTTCCGCACTTACCTTGTTAAGATCCTTTGGAAGGGAGAAGTGCCATCACGCTATTAATGAGTTCAATGCAGTCTGAAAAGATAAAACAGAAGGTTCTGAGGGAGGTTAAGCATTCAAAAGACTTCTACAGTTTAGATATAACTCCTATTTTTTTTAGAGTTAAAAGTATTATTTTATTTAGATGTTACTTGTACATAATCTATAGTAAGAGATACAAACAGATAAAAGTTGTTTAACAGGAGGTGTGTTTTTTTTTAAAATACCACTTTAAATTTAATTTACAACAGCATTGGTAATACTCGCAAGGTGACAGATACTCTGATTTATAAAACAAAAATTACTTGCTACTCTGGCTGATACATTCCCAGTAGTTTTTAATGGATTAAAATGTATCATGTATTCCAGTTGCAAATTATTACAAAACTTTCACAACCTAGCCACTTGGTGCTCAGAAAAGATTTTGGTATTCTAAAAATTTACTGAAATAAAAATGTTTATTTTCTAAACATATACTATCACTAAAGAAAAACATAAGCGTACCAAATCTCATGGTTTGGGGTTAATAATGGAAAACTAAATCACATTATGTTTGTGTAGTTAAAGTGTTGTACCAAGTAACCTTCTCATTCCCTCTGTCTAACCTATGATATGAGAAAAAATGCTTGTATGAAAGTAATCTAAAATACCCATGGAAGGGGAAAAACTGAGGAGATTTTAAAATAAAATTTAAAATATATAACCACTACTTTAAAATGTAAAATCCATAGATATGAAATATGTTTTTAAATGTTTTTCTCCATTCATTTTGGTAAATAATTTTTGAAAACGAAAACTAAAAATTCAAAATATTCACTTTTCCCTTTTCATGTAACAGCACATTATAAAAAGTCTGGATTTAATTTTAGAATAAATCAGATTTCCTGAGAAAAATACTGCAAAAATAATCTAAATTGAATTTTAGTTCTTTTCCATTTCCATTTTAAAGGCCACGCAACACATTAGTGCAAAAGCTTTTCATAGTCAGAAAATCAAGTCGAAAATAACTTGTTGATTAAACTACAGGAAGACAACAAACAATTAATAGGCTTATGAATATTTGTGAATAAAATGCCAGTAATTCTATTGTAGTAAGATATAAATAGAAGAAATCCTGACATGGATAGTAGCTTTCATCTTGAACCAGAAGGGACGTTAAAAAACAAGGAAGTGTTACCAAATAGAAGTTCTAGAATTATACAAGTAATCACTAGTCAAAAAGTAACAATAAAAACAAAATACTTTAATGGAGATAAAATCAGACTACAAATGGTAAAAGTCCCAAGAATAATGTTAACAAAGTAGGCCTTTCTGCAAAAAAGAAAAGGGGGAGAGGGACGCCTGGGTGGCTCAGTTGGTTAAGCAGCTGCCTTCGGCTCAGGTCATGATCCCAGCGTCCGGATCGAGTCCCACATCGGGCTCCTTGCTCCGCAAGGAGCCTGCTTCTCCCTCTGACTCTGCCTTCCACTCTGTCTGCCTGTGCTCGTTCTCACTCTCTCTCTCTTAAAAATAAATAAATAAAATCTTTAAAAAAAAAAAAAAAAGAAAGAAAGAAAAGGGGGAGAAATCAAAGTCCATTAGTAACCATCACTTATATTCAATAAAATTATGGCGACTGTCTCCAAGAAATGGAAACTCAGAAGCATGTGCCCAAACAGCCAGTACAGTTGAAAAGTCTCAGGTAACCTGATAGGAAAAGCATGGTCTCAGGAAGGGGAGGCAGACATTAGGCTTTTCAAAGTTTAAAAACCTATGTGACTAAAAACCGGTGATGGGCTTTATCCAATGACAGTCCACAAGCCAAATCAGTGTCCACTAGGGGACACATGCACATGATTTGGGAGCACTGCTCAAGTTCTCAGGAGGACTCATTAACAAAAGTCCATGGTCCTGCTTAGACAACTACAATGAACCAGACAACTCTGTCTTGAGCTAAAGACACCTTCATCATGACTGGGAGTCACAAATAACTGCCATCCGTTTGAAATGCTATACGTAGGTAAGAATCCCTAGTAAGTGAAGTAGCTTAGTGTATTTGTGGAGTCATATCTGTAATCAAAGCCTGGGAACATTTATTGATTCTGAACAAGCAGTTACCCTTCATCCAAAAATTACAAGAGCAAAGCTGCCATCCTTGGTTTGTTCAAGTTTCATGTGGTCATTCTGACTTTAGAGTCTCTAGTATTCTGGGGTTTTGCTGAACCACTGATACACTGTAAGTAAACATTTGCTCATGTGAACTTTGTGATACTTGCACAATTATTTCCTGAATTATTTATTTTCAAAGCTTTTGTTTGACTGTATGTATTTCATAGCATATGAAACCAATTCATTACTATGTCCTGCTAAAAGTAGAATGTCAAAGGTTTAAAAATATCTGTGACAACAGATTCTTGGGTACAAAGAGAAGATCAGACTTTATCCTTGAAACCACAAATAAACCATGAAGCTAAAACTAGAGAAGAGTTTCAAGAGGTAGAGCTCTCTAGAGCAAGTACATTAAAAGGACAAGGTATGGAAAGGATTCCTTCTATTATACACATTTTAGTTCAGGCTTAGATTAAACCTAGTCCCATATTCCAGATCTTCGCTGGTTATCTTTTTGGTAAATCTGGGGATAGCTACTCCTCTGAGGGCTCACATCTTCCCTTCCTTATAACATCCCACTTTGCATGGGGCCACTGTTGGACAATAAAATTGAACATCACGGTAATTATAGAATGATCTAAGAACCTACTAAAAATAGTAGAGTGCTCTGTCTGATTATTTTTAAAGGAAACTCGGGTAAAAGAAACCCAAAATAACTTGATTTGTTAAGAGGTTATTTTTTAACTTATTTTTCATACTTCTACATATGTATGGCATTAAGATTTTAGTTACAGTGAGAATTTTTATGCTTTTATAGATATAAACTGTCAGTAAAACTGGACATCCCAAATTATTAGCCTCCTTAGCAGTACAATGTTATTTATCTTCAGGATGTCATCAATATCTTTCTTTTTTTTTTTTTTTTTGGTAGTTCAACCTTGGATTCATCTCCATCATGTCCTTCTCAGATATCTGTCTTCAGAATTTGTTGTGTGACTATTGTTTAGGGTTTTCTTGAAAAGTCCTATACTCTTGTCTCCTATTTTTTGGAATATGTTGCCACAATTTTTATTCTGAAAATTATGGTCATCTTACCTCTACATTTATTATAGCACACAGCTCTAGCTATTTATATTTTTAAAAAATTACCAAGAAACAATCAAGTAGATTCACTAACTCAGAGAAATTTAAGCAGTATTAAGTGCTAGAAATCCTATTCCAATTTTATATTTTTATTTAAAATGTTTTAATTCATGTTATGAAATATGTATAGCACACATTCAGTTGAAGGGCAACAAGACTTATTACTTAATTCATTTTATTACTTAGTACTTCTCATTGTTTCACAATTCTTAATTTCAGACAAAAAAAACAAGAATGCAGGCATTCTGACAAATAATCCTCGGAGCATCCATGCAGAAATAGCTTTTCGGCAACTCAGAGGAATCAATCTCTCTCCGTCTCTTTTATCACATCAGAGTATGGCATCTCCAACTGCACAAATGTACCAGAGCAACCCAGATGAGGGAAGGTAAAACTATTGTTTTAATATAATTTCTCATCATTAAAAAAATCCCCAAATTTGCTAGTCATGTATAAAAATGGGAAATACTGTTATATATTTGTTATTTATTTACTGAGAGCTGGAAAAAACTGTCAGATAGCATAAGGCTGCTTCTTCCACATTCACCAAACTTTCCCAAAGTCCTGTGTAGAAATGGCTGTCAAGGTAGAATAGTTCTTATCTAATGCTTATATGAGGGAACACTGAAATAAACACATAATTTCACTCTCCCAAGTCCCTTCTCATTAAATATGCAAAGCAGTTCACTTATATATTTTTTTTCTTTTTTTTTTATTTCACTTATATTTTGAACAACAGATATATTCAATTCTGAAAGCACAAAGACTAAGAATTTTGTAAATTCTTCAAGCCTCTCTTCTGGACTGGACCCAAGCCCTAGAGGCCAACTCAGTGCATAAGAACCTGTTACTTCTCATTAAGAATCCAGTCTGTTGCTCAACAGCTGTCCACCTAGATTTCCAGTTACTACCTGTCTCCCGGCTGTTTTGTAGCCAAGGTCCAATTTATCAACACATCTAGTGTAGACCTGCTGACTTCCCTGCTAAGTCTTCAGGATAACCTGGTTTTTAGATGTCCAAGAATAGGGTTATTCTCTAGTTACTGTCTTTTTGAAATTGAACACATATAAAATACAGAAATTTACTGCAGAATTACCTTAAATTAGCTGATCCATTAAGAAGATAAGTCATAATTATTTGACTCATAAATATTTTATTTCTGACAGAATTCCTGGCAGCCACTTTCCCAGATCAAATCGAATGTAACTGCCTAGAGAAATGAATATACGCACCAAGAAACCTATTTCTGTTTAGCAGTTGTACAAAAACTAGCAGGCAGTGTTAGTGAAAAAAATACCAAAGACAATCATGTTACTTATTTTACTGAAGCACTTCAGTTCCATATGAAGATAATCTCTATCACCCTGGTTGAATTTTATTTAATATCACCTCTCTTAAACTTTCATTATGGTTATCTTACTTATTCATTTGAACTTCTGTATTAGAAAAACCATGAACCATTATATCATATAATTTGAAAAGATAGAAGTGACATAAAACAAAGTCCAGAGAATCAAATATTTAATCCTGGTATTGGAAGCATTTAGTTACAAAATCTAATTAATGGCCTGTCATGTGAAGACACTAAGAAAAGGTAATTCTAGTAAATAAGCATATCTTATTTGTTGAATATTTACTTATTTGGAGTTAACTAAAACTAAAACTAAAGCATGCATTTCTTATCAAACACAACTATTACTAAAGCAAGTTGACCTTTGCTCATTGAACTACAAATTACTTTTTTAGGACTATTATTGGGCTTAAACCGGATCTGCCCTCTTGTTTAGCAATGCAAATTATGGGCATCAGTAGTACTTCCTAAAGGTGGCTAACTGTCAGTGCAACCAGGCATTCATGCTCTAAGAATAAAAATGTACTATTTCAAATAAAAAATTTGTTAACTATACCCATATTAATATGATTTTATAAACAATTTTAAGCTAAAAAGAACACATGTTCAAATTGAGTGGACATGTGTAAATTTGAAACCTTTAATTGTATTTCACTGGAATAATTTTTCTAAAATATTATGCTGTATAGTCGTAGGACAGATCACAAATAAATCAAACATGGTTTTGAATTTCATTGTTTTATTAAATACAGTGCTTTAAATTAATGACTAACTTGCCAACCATATTTTAATAAAAGTGGACTCTGATTCATGAGCCCATTTTCCAAGTATTTGTTCTACATTGCATGTAGTTTTCATACTATTTTAGATGTTCCTTATATGAAAATAAAGTTTTACTAAAATATTTGTGTTTTATAATGTATCTGGAAATAGACTTAAAGATGTTTTGGAAACTAATTCCACTGTGTATGCAACAAATTGTATCTTTTTTTCTTTAAATGCTATATGTTTGTGATGTAATCATGTAATATTTAAAATTTCAAACCTAATACAGATTGATTTTATACTTCTTAATGTGTGGTTTTTAAACAACTATTACTCTTAGGTGAAAATAAGATCCTTTATTTAAAAAAAAAACTATGCAGTTCTTAAGATGTCCAGAAGATGTCTTTGTTGCCCTTTAGTTTTGACAACTGCTTTCCTCACAGTGCCCTGATGAGTGTCTGCTCTTCTCTATTAGTAACTCGGTATTACCGACTTTTTTTCTTAGATGATTTTGTGTAAATTAAACACTGAATATCTGTTGCTTTTGTAATGACAGTTGTCTTTTTAAAATAATAAACTGGATGGGAAAAATAAGTATAATTGGCTTTCACTAGAGAAAAGGAATTTTCATGAATTAGAAAAGTATAAAGCAGGAAAAACATTAAGTCACTATTCAGCATCCACTTAACATTCAGCATATTTTCTTGCAGCCATTTTTCCTATGTATTTGTTATATATTTGAGATTTATCATTTGATTTTTATGTACTATGTATTGTTAAATTCTGAGATATCTTACTATTTCTATTATATATATATATATATATATATATATATATATAAAGATTTTATTTATTTATTTGACAGAGATCACAAGTAGGCAGAGAGGCAGGCAGAGAGAGGGGGAAACAGGCTCCCTGCTGAGCAGAGAGCCCAATGTGGGGCTCAATCCCAGGACCCTGGGATCATGATCTGAACCGAAGACAGAGGCTTTAACCCACCGAGCCACCCAGGCACCCCTCTATTATATATTCTTAATTACATCTGAATTTCTTGTTAAAAGTAAATTTATAATACACATTTTTTTTTTTTAAGAGGGGAAAGGAGAGGAGGGGCAGAGAGAGAATCTTAAGCAGGCTTCATGCTTAGCTTGGAACCCCATGTGGGGACTCAATCTCACAGTCCTGAGATCATGACCTGAACCAAAATCAAGGGTCAGATGCTTAACTGACTGAGTCACCCAGGTGCCCCAGTAATACATAATTTGATAATAACACTAAAAATAATACAAATTTGTACCTAGACATTGCTAGGTACTATATAGAAAATAGACATAGATCTGGTCTTTAGAACATTTTAATATAAATATGTGATAAATAATTTCATATAAAGCAATGAGGGGGATGATTACTAACATAATTTACACAGTTCTCAATTTTTTTCTGCCATGAGAGCAAATGTCAATGACATGATAAACAACACACTCCATTCCCCTAAGAATGCCTAGATGGGTTAAGCCATTGGTTATGTGCAGTTCATAAAGCAATAGCTATAACTTCATTTCTTTCCTGTTCAACAAAACAACTATTACTCTCAGGTGAAAATGAGATCTTTTGTTTAAAAGGACTGAACTGAACATGTAATTGGACATGAGGAGTGACTTTAGATCTGCCCTAAATTATTCAATTAAATGATTCACAAACAGAGGAATTTCATAGTTACAAATTATTTGTAACATACTTCACAACAGATTATGACAAAACAGGAAGTAGTACTTTAAATTTACAAACCACTAGCCCATATTTTACATGGTTTATCTTAATAACCCACTCTATGAAGTAGATATGACATATACTGTCTCCATTTATAGATAAAGAAACTTGCTTAAGGAAAAGATATACCAAACCCTGGATTTTTTCCAACTCTGAATCATTACTTTTTCAATTTCTACAAGTGAATTGACATTTGACTATTACTAATGTGCTGTGTAATCAGCTCTTGTAGCGCCCTAATGTATGTAAAAACTGTAAACTATTTATTCATTCTCTTCCAATGTATTTAGCTTAGGGAAAATGCATAATTTCTACAGTAAAATTAGTTCTTTGCTCCTAGCAAATGTCTTGATAGATTTATTTTATGTGCAGTCATATGCATGAATATATAACTTGTTTTAAATTAAAAACAATTCCACAAACAACTTGGAAAGCTAAAAATTAGGACACTTTATAGATTAGGAGCCTAGAATGCTGAACTGAATATAGATGATATCAAAATGATCTTCTGATATCTATATATGAATGATTATAATAATTATTCAATAATAATTTCATTATTTACTTCTATTTTTATAGTTCTACACTTCTCTGATTAATGGCACAAAATTAACTATGGTTGTAAACATATTTTTGCTTAGTGTGTACCTTGTGTATATGTTTGCAGGCACCCATGGCCAGTTTTAAAATAATCCTTATATTTAAGTAAAACGCCATTTCACTATTTATTCATATCTTTCATACATTATGGGAAGTGTTTGTTTTAAAACATTAGATCTTATTGTTAGACATGCTTTAGACTCTAGCTTCAATTAAATGTTACTTACATAAAAAGAAGTAAATTATTTATAGTTCTGTAAGAGTAGAAATAAGCACTTATGGCCAAGTTCTGTTGGTTTTTCAATGAATCTGATCAAATCAATCCTTTTTTATGAGATAGAAACTGGCTGGTTTTTTAGATTCCCCTGCTCTAATATGATTTTCTGGGTGAGCTCCAAGTGCCTGCCTGCTTTTCTTATTCATCTCTCTGCACTTGCCTTCATTATTGAAGTATTTTTTTAAGATTTTTATTATTTTTTAAAGTAATCTCTACACCCTTTGCGGGGCTCGAACTTACAACTCCAGGATCAAGGATCGCATGCTCTACCAACTAAACCAATCACGTGCCCCTACTGAATTATTTTTAAAGAAAAACTCATACAAATTACAATTTTAGTTCACAGTTGCCTTTAGGAACTAGTAATTTAGCAGGAACACCAATAATTTTTTAGTAATATTTTACTTCTAGAAGTTTTTATTTTTATATTCATTTATGTTTTTATATACATAAAAATATTAATTATAATATTCTTTATGACTTTTTCTTTAATTGATGAATAAAAATGTTTTATAAGCTGGGTGCTTGGGTGGCTCAGTTGGGTAAGCATCTGACTCTTGGTTTTGGCTCAGGTCATGATCTCAGGGTTGTGAGATCAAGCCTGCCTCAGTCTCTGTGCTGGGTGTGGAGCCTGCTTAACATTCTCCCTCCTCTTCTCCCTCTGCCCCCCCCTTCTCCCTCCCTCTTTTAAAAAAAAAGAAGTTTTGCAAACTACTGAAAAGACATTTCTCAAACTAAATATGTTCATTTTTTAATCTTAAAATATTGTTTTGGTGAGGATTTTTCCTTACAACTAAGATAAAATGAATGATTTTATAGTCAAAACACAAAATGCTGTAACCTGAAAATATAATATTCAAAGGAACTCAGAAGTGAAGTAGCTTTTGGAAGTGGTAATTATCTGAAATCAAATTATTGATCATATATGTTTTATTTATTAGGGCTTTTCTTAACTGTATAGCCTCTTAAGGATATCAAAAGCCAATTCATCAACATCATCATTTTCCATATAAAACACATGTGATTCTGAAATGCTAAGTTTAAATTTTAAATTAAAATATATTTCTTATATTGTATCATTAAAAATAAAAGTATTCCTTAGGCTCTGAATAAAATTCAAATTAACTTACAAATGTTTAAATATATTTCATACCAGAAGAGTTACATTAGTTAAACATTACAAAGAGGAAAAAGGGTTACTTACTATTTTTGTAAACTCTTTTTGGTTACATTTATTTTTAAATAAAAATATCTGTGGGGCGCCTGGGTAGCTCAGTGGGTTAAGCTGCTGCCTTCGGCTCAGGTCATGATCTCAGGGTCCTGGGATCGAGTCCCGCATCGGGCTCTCTGCTCAGCAGGGAGCCTGCTTCCCTCTCTCTCTCTCTGCCTGCCTCTCCGTCTACTTGTGATTTCTCTCTGTCAAATAAATAAATAAAAATATCTGTATTTTAAATAGAAAAAAATAAGATCAAGTGGTTTTAAAGCTGTAGATTTTATCATGGACCTGCATGTTTTACATCTTGCTTACTACTGTAAAACTTTTTTTTTCCAAAAAACGTTTTAGATAATTTAGTCGTTTGGCTTTACCATTTGTTTCATCTTTACTTATAACATAATGCCTCCCCTCCCATCTCTCCCGTCCCCAAAATGTTTCGCAAGTATGTTTCTCAAAGAACAACCAAAAGAGGCTAATCTGTAAAAAATATCAATAACATTTTTAAGTTTCCAATTATTTCTTATTTCTTCACATTAGTTTGGCTGAGAATGGGTATTTACAAACACTGGTAGCCTACTTTCTTATGTTCTTTCACTTTTTTATGAAGTGCTTTAAAAGAGTTCAATCAACCTTAATGGTAATAGTTAAGGAAATAGAATAGGGAGAAGTCAATTTGAGCTCCTAGATGAACAAGTGTCTTGAGAAAGAATAGGCATAAATGGGTTTAGAAAGCAGAGAGAGTAGGAAGTAAAATGCAGTGAGCAGAGCACTCAGAGAAGCCAGATACAATGGAAAGAGTAAAATACTGCAGAGCTTTTTAAGCTACATACAATTGGAACAATGGACTTGATCCAGCCATCTATGTTAAACTGTTAAAAGGTGAAAAGGAAGCTGGAATTCTATGAAGAGTGTTGAGGAACAGTAGAATGAAGAGCTTTCAATCTAAAGAGAATGAATGCAATCATTCAATAGGATGGAAATGAAGTCAAAATTGGCATATTTCCCTGGTTAATTGACCTTGTGAAGGACTCTGTTCAGCTGTAGGTATGAAGCCATTATTGGCAACAAAATAGTCTTTAAATTGCCACCTTTGGAGTTTTTAAGCAACAATACAGTGTACATCTCTGAATTTCATACATACATACCATATACAGATAAATATGCAAGTAGAAATACAACACATAGGTCTCATATAATTGTAAGAATTTACTGTTATAATCTACAGAAATCAGTACACTATATATGTCAAACTTCCCATTCTTCAAGAACAAAAAAGGTTAATTTAGAGTCAGTGGCAAAGATGAAAGTGTACAATTATAAAACCTTAAAAAAGAAAATTAATCTAAAATGACACATATAACTCATAGAATAGAATACTGTGGCATGACTGAATGGCTTAATTTTTTTTAATTAGCTGGCAGTCAATCAGAAGAGATTTTTTTCACATTTTGGGAAAGCTTTTATTGAATGCAATGATACACTTCCCTGGGTGGGGGGTGATACACTTCTCCGCTTTAGTAACTAGAATAAATAAAATTTTATTTTCCATGATTTATAGTGCCTCAGGGTTATAGTTGTGCATGATTTACAATTTTATAGAAATATACCTGAAGAAAGTATATAGAATGTGTGCTGTAATGTTTTGAATGAAGGTATATCTAGGGAAACACATCTAAAACGTTTATAAATAGAAGCTGAGTAAGACTGAAGTACGAACATTTATTAATGTTAACAGGTTGGGCTATTAACTTTCAAAAAGAATGAGAACGTTAGCCATTTTAATCATTATCCTTTTTTGTGTTATTAAATGCTTTAAATATTCTCTTTAGACTTAGTATTAACTGACAAATATTGACAGTATCAAGGATTTAAACAAGAGCTACAACAGACTTCAGCAACAGTGAAGATTTCCTAGTATCACAGAACTGTTTCAATATAATGCTAATTCCAGCGTTTGTTTGTTTTTTTTTTCAGTGCATTCTAAGAAAATAAGAGGAGAAATATGTACTTATAACATGAATATTTCAGTTAACTTCAACATTTAGAAAAGAAATAATCAAAAACAGTTATTAAGGATAATAAAAGCCAAACTTAATTTTTAAAGAGCTTTATTCTCATGGGGGAAACAAAAAATGAAAAAAATTAGTTTTTGCTGGAAAACACTTTTCTAACTCAAAAAGCAGTTGTTTTAATATTAGATCCTGCATACTTTTTGATTACTTTCAATTATATTCAAGAGATCAAAAAAGAATACTATTTTGAGGCTAGATGAGGAAAATCGAGTGAAAACAAAGCAGAATATTGGTAAGTAAGTAATTTTATTCAGGGATGCCTGGGTGGCTCAGTTGGTTAAGCAGCTGCCTTCGGCTCAGGTCCTGATCCTGGCGTCCTGGGATTGAGTCCCACATTGGGCTCCTTGCTCGGCAGGGAGCCTGCTTCTCCCTCTGCCTCTGCCTGCCATTCTGTCTGCCTGTGCTCACTCTCTCTCCCTCTCTCTCTCTGACAAATAAATAAAATCTTAAAAAAAAATAAAGTAATTTTATTCATATTTGGTTATAAATAAGTTTACCTCCCTTACTGGATCTTAAACATTTAAGTTATTTTACGTTGAAATCAGTTATTAATACATATACTGTTTTGTTTCCCACTGAATTTTATAATTTTATTTATTATATTTATCATGAATCTTTCCATGATATTTGGAGGGAAAAGAACAAAAACAATTAGCTGATGGTATAAGATTATAAAAATATATTAAAAATTTATGGACTTGTAAGTTTTTAAAAAATTGATACTATTCCTTTGATATATATCACTTTTTCATCTGTATGTGTGATCAAGCTTACCATAGCTAACTGGCCTATATATTGTTATTTTTTAAAGGTTTTAATTTATTTATCTGAAAAAGAGAGAGCATGTGCACACAAGTAGGGGGGTAGGTAGAGGCAGAGGGAGAAGGAGAAGCAGACTCTCCACTGAGGAGGAAGCTCAAAATGGTACCTGATCCCTGGACCCCAAGATCATGACTAGTGACAAAGGCAGATGCTTAACCAACTGAGCCTTCCAGGCACCCCTCAATGGTATATATATTAAAGAGGTAAGCACGTGAATAATGTTTTGGTAGAGAATAGAGGATACACAAGGAACAAAAAGAATTACATAAATCAAAGAGCTTACCTCCCACATAGAAGATTGCTTCTATTTCATGACATTATACCCCTAATGATCTTTTACACTTATAAAAGAAGTATACCTCACCATCTGGGAGACCCAAAACTCAATTATATACCATTATCAAATCTTCAATATCAGTGGAACAAAGAAAGCAGTATCAGAGCCAACCCCACAAGCTATGAAATTATTTCCCCTAGGAATTATAAATGTAGAAGACTTCAGGGACCTGCCACATAACCTAAATGAAAGAGACCAGATATAAGAAAAATGAACAGCCAGAAATATAATCAACTGCATTTTTACTGAAATAAAATGTGTTAGTTTCCATTTGCCCTTCCAGATCTACTCTACATCTTTTTCTTGCTTTGTCACTCTAGAGAATGACTCATGGACAACGTCAACCAGGGTTCTTTGTCTATCTGGAAGTTGGGTTTAGCCAATGGAAGAACTGGTAGTCTATCAAAGAGAGGGAGAAGAATAAAATTTAGGGTTTAGTAGTAACTGTATTCCTTTACAAGGGCCCCAGCTCCACTTAGGCTCTCCTAAAACTCTCTGGATTCAAGCAAGCTCCCTCCTTTTACACTTCAGGCCTTAGATTGTTGCAAATTTGTAATGCATCACCAATGCCGATCTTCTATAATTCATTACTCATCTGGTTTGGAACTGACACCCGACACCTTTTTTTTTTCTACAGCAAGATGTTAATGTGAGGTTGGAGTTGTGATTACAGTATGAAATTCAGACTTCAATTCTGGGAGCCATATTTTAATATTAGTCTTATGGCCAGAAAAAAGTGTTCACAAATACAAGAACTTTAATTATGGATAAAATCCTTCACAGTGGTTTTTACATATTAGTCTTGCAAAGTCTATAGAATTCTGGTATTCCAGTGTCACTTTATTTAATTTTTAATTCATTAATTCCACTTATAACTATTCATTCTCTTGATGGACATCTGGGTTCTTTCCATAGTTTGGCTATTGTAGACAAATGAATGGATAAAGAAGATGTGCTATATATATGAGATATATATATATCCAATGGAATATTACTCAGCAGTCAAAAAAAATGTCTTCCCATTTGCAACAACGTGGATGGAACTAGAGGGTATTACACTAGGTGAAATAAGTCATTCAGAGAAAGACCATTATCATATGATCTTACTCATATGTGGAATTTAAGAAACATAACAGGATCATAGGGGAAGAGATGAAAAATAAAACAAGACAAAATCAAAGAGGGAGACAAACCATAAGAGACTTTTTTTTTAAGATTTTATTTATTTATTTATTTGACAGAGATCACAAGTAGGCAGAGAGGCAGGCAGAGAGAGAGAGAGGGAAGCAGGCTCCCCGCTGAGCAGAGAGCCCAATGCGGGGCTCAATCCCAGGACCCTAAGATCATGACCTGAGCTGAAGGCAGAAGCTTTAACCCACTGAGCCACACAGGTGCTCCAAGAGACTCTTAATCATAGGAAACAAACTGAGGGTTGCTAGAGAGATGGCAGGTAGGGTATGGGGTAACTGGGTGATGGACATTAAGGAGGGCACGAGATATAATGAGCACAGGGTGTTATAGAAGACTGAAGAATCACTGAACCCTACTTCTGAAACTAATATATTATGTATTCATTGAATTTAAATAGAAAATTAATTTAAAAATAACTATTCATTATTATAGTATTAAAAAAACTAACTGCACAATTAGTTCATAAAGTGTGAAATCATGTTAACATTGAAATCAAGTCTTTAACTCCATATATTTATAAGCGTCATACAGGCGATCACTTGCTTTTCTGGAAATTAACTTCAGCCTAGGTAAGGGGGCCAGACTACTCCTTGTCAAACCTGCAAAGATAAAATTTCTCTAGGATTGAGTAACTCAACTCCATGCTTCAGAATTTTTCCGTTTCCTTTATTGTCAGCTAGTATTTAAAGTTTGTGGTTAGGTCCTTCTCTGTGGTTGTTGATGGAGATTTTTTTATTGTTTCTGTCGTTGTAGTTGTTATTTTGTTAGAAATTGGGGACAGTGATTCATTCACCTATTTTAATCTAGAAGTTCTTACATGAAGGTTTTCATGTCTTTCCTAAACACTCAAAAGTAATTCATGTATGAGTTTAGTGTCTAAAATGCTGAGTAAAGCTACATTAATCTAAAGAGAACCTAGTGTATTAAAGATTGGTTTTTATCAATGTTAGTAGAAATAAAATGAGTTTGATTAGTAAATTCAAAAAGTATATACATAGAAACTTTGAGAAAAGTTAGGTAAAAATGGGAAACACCCAACAGAAGCAAAGAATGTTTTGCAGTTTTTCAACCCAAGGAGTCAGAAAGCTGATACGACCTACTATGGATTAAGGTTTTGGTAAAGCCTCATGACTACTTTTGGTTGTCCTGGCAATGGGAGCTCTACCATATGAAAGTGATATTATAATGAAAACAAAATCAACCAAACTCATGCACATGAATACATGAGAATTATAGGCAAAATAACTTATGGTCTGGCTAGCTCTATCTTGGGAAAATGTCTGGGGATGTTAAATTTGAGAGCGTTTGTGCTCTATATAATCAGATAATGTAATCAAGTGTGATGTATCCATAGTAACTTATCCTTTGTACTTAGGGCAGTCACAACCTGGAAGGTTTTTACATTGAGAAAATGAAGGAGCTTATTATCTTCCTGTCAAGTATGAGATGGCTAGGGATTTAGGGAGTTCTAGCTCTTTGTTGTTTACATAGCTTTCCCCATCCTTTGCTGTGGACCCAGGTTTATTCTGCACAAAGAGAAAAGTGGGATTAAAACTAAGAGTCAGGGGCACCTGGGTGGCTCAGTGGGTTGAGCCTCTGCCTTCGGCTGGAGTCATGATCTCACGGTCCTGGGATCCAACCCTGCATGGGGCTCTCTGCTCCACAGGGAGCCTGCTCCCTGCCCCTGCCCCACCTTCTGCCTGCCTCTCTGCCTACTTGTGATCTCTCTCCCTCTCTCTCTTTCTCTCTCTGTCAAATAAATAAATCTTTTTAAAAAACCCATCAAAACAAAACTAAGAGTCAACACAGAAGTTCCTTACTCCCATCAAGAATCATACTGACCCCACAAATAAATAGCGATAACTGGATTGTACACCTGTGCTCTTCTCTGCAGAAGTAAATAATTTAACATTTACAGTTTTTCCTGTAACTTTCAAAAACATCTCTGCCATTTCTTTAACTTACTGATGAAAAGAATTTCTAATCAGGTTCACATTTACAAATCTTTGTTACTAATCAGGGTACAGAATTTTCTCCTGCACTCAATGGACTGTGTAGCAAAAGAAGAAATCTATTCAGTCTTTATCCCTGATTTCTGACACAAAGCTCCTAAAAACCTTGGAATTTTCCGAGTGATGAGTATCTTTTGTCATTCATAAGGAATCCTCTAAGGAACACCTGAGTTTATGCTAATGAGGTGACAAAGGGTGGGGCTATAGATAGCATCATATGGATCTGGTTACCAGAAAGACCCACTAATTAAAGGGTTAGAACTTTCAGCCCCACTCATGACCTTTGTGAAGGGAAAGTGGGGGAGAAGCTAGAGATTAAAGTTTTGTAACAACTCTTCATAATAGGACCAGGAAAAGGACATGAATGGGGAAACTGGTGAAATCTGTTAAGTTCCGTAGATTAGTTAACAGTATTTATCAATGTGAATAGCTCACAAAATAAGAAGGCTGGAAAACCAGGCTCTTAGAATGAGCTCCATGGAAAGCTGAGTGGTCACAATCATAGGCAATGTCATGACACAAGAATAATTTAATTAGGGTACTGCTGCCTTGTTGCTGCATGAGTGCTCCTGGACACTATTCTAACTATTTCTGCTTCTTTGCTTTCCATGATTACATTAAAAGCCCCAGGAACATGGCCAAACTTACACTGCCTGCCAAAATCTGAGTTTTAAGAGTTTAAAACAAGCATCAGTATTTTTCAGCTTTCCAGGTGGGATCCTGCTTTCCCACTAAGGCTGCCACAAAAGCAAACAAAAGAAAAGGATTTAAATTGGGGGCAACCAAAAGCAATAAATATGCAGTATGTGAAATGATTTAAACCATTTTAATGGAGTTGAACAGGAACACTGATATTTAGAATTTTTTGAAGAGCTTCACTATAAAGTGGGTATAGTAAACTATGGGAGCTGTTCTTTTTGTCTGCCCAGATTTTTTTTTTACCTTGTTTCTTCAGATTCCTTTAGGAAACTGCTTTTCAATTCTATGTTAGTGTTGGGGCTGCCGCTGGTAGGGGTAGGCCCCTCGGACCTGAAATTGAGATATGGACATTACGAGAGTGATTTATTTCTTCCACCGCAATTGCTCAGCTGGTTAGGTCCTTTGGAAGTCTCTGAAGCATTTGTCTGCCACCAAAAAAGAATCTATTTGAAGAATAAATCAATACAAACCAAGAGTGGAGAAAGTCCTGACAGTGGTCTTTGAGCCTCTGGATGCAGTCTTAAGATCTGCCCTTGGACCTCCCAGTTACATAAGCTAATAAATCTTTCAGGGAATTCAATTGTGGCATTTGCAACTAAAAGTTTTCTGACATAGTGCAATGCACAAGATGTAGAAGATAATATCCTTTCTGTTTTGAGTTCTACAATTAAATAGGAACAAAGAAATACATTCCCCCACTTCCCACAGTAGGGGTAGGAAGGATATTTGGTCATCAATTCATATAAAAGATAGTTTTAAAAGTAAAGAAAATGCAACTTAGGATGGAAGGAACTAGGGTCTAGGAAAAGAAAAGCTGTAAAGTTAATTGCTTGAGAAAGTCAAAAGCAGGAGTAAAAGATAGAGATTAAAGCTATACCATAGGAAATTCATGTTTGATATAAGACTTTTCTTAATAGGAAAGAAATAATTGAATATTTCATAAGGTTATTTTTTTTTTTAAGATTACAATCTGGCTTGCCTGAGGTGGGATACAACTTAAATAATGTTATAATAAAAGTCAAAGGATCCACTACAGTAAGATTTATCATTATCTATAAAATCCTAACTTCTATGGACCTCTGGTTTCTCACCTCTTAACACAAGCATCTCTTTTCATCTCTAAAATTGTGATTGAACATTAAATTAGTCTGACAATTACTCTTTGTTACTACCAACATACATGAGCTTAGAAAAGCATGAAGAGCAAGCAGAACAAATTTCAAAACATAAATTTGAACATAATACAATATAATTTGGTGATACTCAAAATTATTTTTCCAACTGGCACAAAAACACATAGCTTAATGGAACAGAACCCTCTTAAAATGTTGGTGGGAATGCAAGCTGGAGCAGTCACTCTGGAAAAGAGTACGAAGCTTCCTCCAGAAGTTAAAAATAGTGCTACCCTATGACCCAGCAATTGCACCACTGGGTACTTACCTCAAAGATACAAACGTAGTGCTCTGAAGGGGCACCTGCTCCCCGATGTTTATAGCACCAATGTCCACAATAGCCAAACTGTGGAAAGAACCCAGATGTAAATGTCACACACACACACACACACACACACACACACACACACACACTGGAATACCACTCTGCTATCAAAAACATGAAATCTTGCCATTTACAACAATATGGATGGAACTAGAGAGTATTATGTTAAGCAAAATAAGTCAATTAGAGAAAGAATTACCTCACTCATGTGCGGAATTTAAATAACAAAACAGGATCACTGGGAAAGGGAGGGAAAAATAAGACAAAATCAGAGAGGGAGACAAATTGTAGGAGAGCCTGGTGATGGGGATTAAGGAGGGCACATATTGCATGGAGCACTGGGTGTCATACATAAACAATGAATCTTGGAACACTACATCAAAAACTAATGATGTACTGTATGGTGAAATAATTTTTAAAAAATCATAGGAAACAAACGGTTGCTGGAGAGGAGAGGGTGGGGTGATGGGTAACTGGGTGACAGATATCAAGGAGGACATGTGATGTAATGAGCACTGGGTATTATATAAGACTGATGAATCACTGATTTCTCCCTCTGAAACTAGTAATACATTATATGTTAATTAATTGAATTTAAATAAAAGAATAAAATAAAATATTCTTTTCCTAACTGCTTCATATATTTCATTTTTTTATGGTACTGTATTTTTAAATCTATTGACTAGCCCTCTTTTCAACTTCTGATGCACATCTAGAAATTCATCCATAGCTTCAACCACTTAAAAAAATTTTTTTTGTAGTAAAATATACAAAACATAAAATTTACCATTATTACCTTTGTTTTTTCAAATATGGTGGAACACACATGAAATTTACCATCTGAATCATTTTTAATTGTACAGATGAATGGCATTAGTCACATTCACAGTGTTGTGTTACCATCACCCCCACCTATCTCTAGATCTCTTTGCACCTTGCAAAACCAATACTCTGTACTCATTAAACAATAACTCCCTATTCCCCCTTCTCTAAGCCCCTTGCAACTGCCATTTTATTTTCTGTCTCTATGAATTTGATTACACTCATATAAATGGAACCATACAGTATTTGCTTTCTTGTGAATGGTTTGTTTCACTTAGCATTATGTCTTCAAAGTCCATCCATGCCATAGCATGTATCAGAATTTCCTTCCAAGGCTGAATAATATTCCAAGGTATGTACATACCACAATTTGCTTATCCATTCATTCATCAATGGACAGTTGGTTTCCTGCCACTTTTTATGGAATAATGCTGCTATTATGAATAATGCTGCTATGAACACTAATGTAAAAATATGCCTTCAAGTCCCTGCTTTCACTTCTTTGGGGTATATCTAGAAATAGAATTTCTGAATTATATAGTAATTCTATGTTTAATTTTTTGAGGAGACACTATCCATTTTTCACAGCAGCTGTACCATTTTATAGTCCCACAGGCAATGCCCAGGAGTTCAACTGAGAACTACTTTTATACATTAAAATGTTTTATTTTTCAATAAAATACATTTCAAAAACAAACACTGAAATGATCATCTAACCATGTTAAAACAGCTATTATTTTCTAAAATCCAAAAGCTTTCTCATTTGTATATTTTTAATAGAACTGTAATACTTTATATAATTTTGGGGTTTTTTTCTCCATTATACATCTAAGCATCTTCCATGACATTCCTACAAAGCCCCAATTTATCATTTTAATGTCTGTACTATATTCAGCCAAAGGGAAATATTATTGGTTTCTTAATCATTGAAACTTTGAACATTCAAGTTGCTTCCAATTTTACATCATTAGAAATATACAAATACATATGTTCATAAATTCTTTTTCTTTCTGTTGAATACTTTCCATAGGAAGGTATTAATGTTAAAAAGTTCATACAATTTTTAGAGTTGTTGACAAATATCACTAAATTTATTTCCAAAGGGACCACAACAGTTTGTATTACCCTAGCAGTCTCACCACAGTGACCCATGACTGGAGGGAGTTATCCTTCCATTCATCTCTAATTCCCTAATAAGCTGTCTATCACCTGGTAAACACACAATACAATTTTACGGATTGAATTCATGAATGGATAAATAAGAATGCCATTTTACTGAATCCTCACCATTCCTGAATCTTATTTTGTTTGCTAATTTATGATAGCCAGTGCTTTTTAGACTGGCTTAAACTATTTTAAAGCAATAAAAAATTTGGCCAGGAAATCAGAAGGTCCATTAAAAAATGAATCTTCTTGCTAGCATAAAGATCTTTCTTGGTATGTAAACATTTTCCTATTCATTGTCAGGTGTAATGTAATTTCACTCAATTATAACCTTTCATTCTAAACATAAAATAGGATTGTGGGGTCACTTTTCCTAACTTGCCATCTTTTGTGTTATTGGGTAGATACAACCTCTATTTAGCATTTACATATAAGCAAACAAAATAGTAGCAGCCACTCTCAACTCATCGTAACCAAAATGTCATTAGCTCTAGGTTTTCTTTGTCTTATTTTGGCTTTTTGTCTGTGAATTTTCTAGCCATTAAACTGTGAGTTACTTGACATTAAGTAATGTTTCTTTTTCATCTTTGTACCTGCCAAACTGACAAAACTTTCCATGCTAGGAATCACCAAATATTTTTGGTATACATATTATGCTATATTTTTTCTGTTTGATCTAATTGAGAATAATTTTAAGGAACCATGATACAAATAAATTTTATACATAAGGTACTCTCTTTATGTTAAAGTACTAGAATAAAATTATCAAATAAAAAGGAAGATTTAAACTATCCTGATATTCAACATAGTATTCAATCGTTCTTCATGGGTTGTAAATTATAATGGGGCTGTTACAAAACTGTCAAATTCTTCCCAAAGCAATTTTCAAGTTAATCAGCATGGACAATCACTCTTTTCATTTCTGTGGCAATAAGAAAATTTTAAGCAATATCTTTTGATTGGAGTTGTCTTGAAAATTGCTTCATTGGAGGCCTTTATTTTAAAATGCAATAAGCCTGAAATATTAAATGTAATTTGTCATGTAGCCTAGAGAAAGAATGAAGCATTTGGTACATTTTTCCTAATTGTTTCTGATTGCTGCCTGGGTAGCTCCAGCACTTCTCCATCTTCAAAATCACCTTCCAGGGCTTCAACATCTTTGACCATTACTTTTAATCAAAGGGGCTAAACATAAAATAATTTGACTATTATGTAGCAGAAATCTTAACAATACTGGCTTTCACATTTTTATTTAATTGACTTTAAAGAGAGACCCCTCAGAAACTACATTGTTAATGAATTCTGATTAAGGTGACAAATTACCTAATGTTAATACTGACAGAAATCACTGTCCCAGGAAAAGTGGTCAGTACTAAAGTCAGCGGAATTGTTTTCCAATGATAATCCTGTTTCGTGAAGGCCTGCTTAACAATAAATAAAGCTCATTCCTATGTTTAAAGTGTGATTATTTAGAAAACTTAGACACCTTATAAATTTGCATAAATTTCCTTCACACTCAGAGCACTATTTTCTTAAATTTCTGAATAATCTGAAGTTTTTCTTAAATATTTCTTAAATTTTCTTAAATATTTATTAAATAATCTGAAGTTCCCATGTCCATTTATCCAAGAAGGAAGAAATCACTGTTTGAATTAATGCTTTGACAAGGAGTGAGAAAAATATTGGTCCAGTAAATAGAAATTATGAAAGCTGTACAAAGCATTGTTGAGGGTTCTCAGGTAGGACTGCTTTTGTTTCTGAACAGAATGAGTCCTTTTCTTTGGGAGGAGGTAGTAATGGATGGGTTATTAATGCTATAATTAAAGGGAGGGGAAATTAGCTTAGGGCCCTCCTTGTTCACATTCTCATAAGGCAAATATTATTCCCCATGTGCACCAGGAAAAAAAAGGAATAAAAATTATTCCCAGAGGAATTCACTTCACATTCAGGTTAGTATTTTTAAGATGCACTATAGTTTTTTTAAAAAATGTTGGGGGGAAAGGAACACAGATTCAAAAAGGATAGTGGAATTCAAAGTGTATGCCTCTATACTAACTGGGCCATTCTAAATAAAAATATTTTCATTAGAATTTTTCAGCAGAGAGCAATAACTATATGTTGGTTTTTATTACATATGTTAGGCCCTATGTGCCCTTAAAAAAAAGCTTGTCTCTAAAATTTTGTTATTGTTACCAAAAGAAAAAGTTATGAGGGAGAAGATTCACAGGGGAAAAAATCCATAATTTTATATAAAACCACAAAAATGATCCATTGTTTCTTTTAAGTTTTTATTTAAATTCCATTTAACATGCAGTGTAATATTTGTTTCAGGAGTAGAATTTAGTGATTTAACGCTTAGATACCCAGTGCTCATCACAAGTGCCCTCTTTAATCCCCATCACCTATTTAACCCATTCCCCCACTCACCTCCTCTGTTTGTTTCTTAACACATGGTTGCTTCCACAAGTTAATACATCTCTTTTTTGCCTGCTGATTTTTGTTGTTAAATACATTTTCTAATTCTGAAGTCTTTTAGGAGGAAATTTTCTATGTAAAAACATGAATCCAGTATTTGGCTTGAAATTCATACACAACAGAATTTTTATTCAGTAGGATTAATAATTACTCTAATATTCGTTTCTATACATTGGTTTTCATTTAAGCTATAAGCCTAAAAAGCAACTCTGGTAAAAAAAAATTGTTTAATTACTGGAATAAGTTTTATTAAAAATGGTTGTACTTTATTTTTTTAGAGAGAGAGACAGTGGTGTGGGGAAGGGCAACAGGAGGGAGAGAGAGAGAATCTTAAGCAGGCCCCATGCCCAGCATGGAGACCAACATGGGGCTCCATCTCATGGCCCCGAGATCATGACCTGAGCTTAAATCAAGAGTTGGATGCTCAACTGACTGATCCACACAGGAGCCCCCCAAAATTGTTGTACTTTAAAATTACATGGCTGGGGGTGCTTGGCTGACTCAGTCAGTGGAGTGTGGGACTCTTGATCTTGGAGTTGTGAGATCAAGCCCCACACTGAGTGTAGAGATTACTTACATATAAAATCTTACAAAAAAAATAAAATTATATTGCTAAAGACAAGCCATGTATGAAAATTTCTTCCATTAAAAAAAAGTAAATTTCCTCCATTAACATTTAGACATTGCTCATTCAAAAAAATAGGATTCCAATATATTTTATGTTATATATAGCATATATACATGTCTGTATAAATAACACTAAATGCATAAAATTTACATATATACCAAAAATTAAAATTTTATATGCAACATTGCAAAGAAATTCTAATCTTGAGAATGTATATATAAGTTCAGCAAAGGCTCTCACTTAGTATAAAATGAACTCACTTCAAGGATTCCTACAGGTATATCACTGGAGTAGTTCAGATTCTAAGCAATCTCTGATTAGAACATTATAATGTTATAACATTATAATTATAAATTATAACATTATAATTTCCAACTGTAATATAACATTTAAAAATAACAGCATTTCTCTCCCTATAAAAGCATCAATACTGTAATCTTTTACTCATAGAAACTAGCAACTATATCTCCCAATCATTTTCTGGATAAAGGTACTATTATAAAAGCAAAAATCCACTATGCCACCTTTCAAGTTATATAGTGGCTTGGTGGGATTTTGGGGGGCAGGGTGTAGAGATATTTTTGATTGTCAGTTTAATTTTGAGTATAATTTTATATTTGAAGATTATAAAAGTGATACAAACTTAAAAATACTTTAACAGCACAAAAGAGTAACATAAAAAGTAAAAGTATCCCTTCCCATCAAACCCTTCTAGAGGTTAACTTCTCTCATAGTTCCTTATGTATCCTTCAAAAATAAGCATATACAAAGCATGCTCATGCATACATCTAGATTTTAACATAAGATCATGTTAGGGTCCGTGATCAAAGGAGCAGACTGATACAAAGCGAAGGTCAAGCAAAGCTTTATTTCTCACCAAGCATCGAGAATCAAACTGACCATTCGGGGCTGCCTCTTACAGAGACAGCAAGTGACTCCTAGCCTCACAGACTAACTTTTATAGAGCAAAGGCCAGGTGGTTGGGCCTGGCCACACACAGGTGGCCAATGAGATTGCAACACACAGAGAAAGCTGCACAGTCATGCTAGGTCACACATGTGTGGCCAATTGAATTACAGTTCACCCCATTGTAGCTATTTGAACTAGCCTATCACCTTGGTCAGGACTGGCGCCCAAAAGGTGGGGCCCACACTCCTTGGTAGCTGGGGAGACAGTATACACACTCCACTGATTGGATGTCTCCACCTGGCCCCACTCATCTCTGAATTCGGGCTCTGATGTCTCCACCTGACCTGACCCACCCTTGTATTTGGGCTCTGTTATCAGGGACTGGTCGACCATATTTTACTGGTTTCCCAGACTTGCTTTTAAGTAAGTTCCCCTGGGGGGTGAGGGGCCGGGTCAGTTTAAGTTTTACTGCATAAACAACAAAACCACTGTTTAACCGAGATGAAATCACTCTGGCTAAATAGGTCCTTACAATCATACTATAACTTTTAAGTTATACAAATAGTAAATTTTAAATTTTTTACTTAAGTTAGACATGTTTGCATAGCAATACACGCAGATATACTTTATTTACCTTATTTAACTTGTTCTCTGTTGAAGAATGTTTTCTGTTTTGCTACATTGTAAATACATCTTTGTACAAATATCATTGCATACCTGAGAAATCTTATGTAAAGGTGGTACATCTGTAAAGTATATTTCTAGACATGAAATTTCTCTGTCAAAGGGAACTGCAGAGCCAAGCTAATTTCAAAATGTACCTCCAATCTACTATCCCACCAACATGGGTTACTGTTGATACTGTTATTTATATTTTATGTATAAATTTTGTTGTTGATATATAGTTTATGTACAAGGCTTTTGTGTTTTTGCTACATGTTGGCTTAATTTCCCTTAAATATTTATCTGTGAATAATTGCCAGTTTTCATATTTTTAAATATATTAACCCAAAGGGAGCATCCCATTGTAAGCTGTAGGAAGTCATTCTAACCAGTGTGGACTTTTTCATTCAACGGCAATAGTAGCTTGAATCTGGAGAGATTGTGAGAAGGTATTTAAACTTTCTTCTACCTTTAGACAAATTACACTATACTCCCTCTCCACCCTCCCCCTAAACACACATTCAATTACAATTTCAAACAAAAATTTTATCAGGCAACTTGTTCATTGCATTTCCTTATATATTCATTCTAAAGGAAAGTGAAGATAAGGTTCACATGATCCTAAACAGTTGGTACATTTTTAAATAAAGAAGTTAGCAGGTAAATGCCAAGAAAAGGACATCTAAAAACTTCAGCTCTAGCTTTAGAAATTAGTATTACTGAGACATATCCTTGGTAACAGTATAATAGAAGAGGTTAATTTATGTTCCAATCTTAGTGTAGGATGCTGGGAATAAAGACTATGAAATCTTATTTGCACAGTCCGCTCTTACTTATGTGTGCCAAAATAAGGGGAAATTGTTGTAATTCAGATCTACATATACCTTAATTTTTGTAAAGAGTGAAATAATGAATATACATGTAGATATTTAGAGTTTGATCTTTCAGTGAAAGTTTCATTCACAAACTCTTAAAAATTTTAACATAATTTTTAAAATGAAACTCTAGCCTTTTAAATATTCCAATTTAGTGATTTTCAGTCTATCAACAATTCTACTGTGCTCTTTTTAAACAAATGCCTAAAATAAGTTTCCAGTGGTGACAACTTTCTGAAATAATATTAATTAAAACACTCCTAAAATTAAAAACCTAATCTGTGAAATTATTGATAGGAAATAATAATGAAATTTAAGAACCACACAAGAAAATTAAAAGTTCTTAAATCCAAATTCTGAAAAATTCTATCCTTTTCATCCTATACTTATCAGATATTAATACAAACTTTTCAGAATTGTAATTTAAAATATATTATATTTTACAACAAAGTTTAAAACTAGTTAATGGCAAGCTATGATTACATTATACATTGTTTATTTTATAGTCCTATTTATGAATGTTTACCTAGTATGAAATTTTTCTTTATTAAAGGAAGTTTCAATGTGAAACTTTATAACTAACAATTGGTCACTCCTTCTCTTTATGTTATTGAAGTATAGTTGATACACAATGTTACATTAGTTTTAGCTGCACAACACACAGACTGGACAAGTTTATAAATTATACTATGCTCACTGTAAGTGCAGCCACCACCTGTCACCATACTACCTTATTATAATACCACTGACTATATTCCCTATGCTGTACCTTTTATCCCTGTGACTTATTCATTTCCTAACCTGAAGCCTGAATCTCTCGCTACCTTTCACCTATTTTGCCCATCCCCCCATTCTCCTCCACACTGGTAACCCCGAATTTGTTTTCTGTATTTATCAGTCTGTTTCTGCTTTTTGTTTGTTTGTTTGTTTGTTTTTAGATTTTCACATATAAGTGAGGTCATGTAGTATTTGTCTTTCTCTAACTTATTTCACTTACCATAATCTCCTACTCCATCTTTAATATCCGTATAACTCAATATCACCCAACCCATATGCCTGTGAACATACTAAAATCGCTACCCACCACATCCTCATTCACATGGTCTTTATGTACATTTATATGCATATATTTTGTGGTATAAAGAAATTAGATGAATTTCAACAAGCCATGTAAAAAACTGATCCTCTCATTTGAAAGTCCCTTTTTTCTCTCCCAATGGTTTTCTTCACGTTCACTAATATCCAAACCCTGGCATTCTCTTTTAATCTCATGATTTCAAATAAAATTTTTTAAAATGTAGAATACTTCCAGGGGTGCCTGGGTGGCTTAGTTGTTAAGGCTCTACCTTCGGCTCAGGTCATAATCGCAGGATCAAGCCCCACAATGAGCTCCCTGTTCAGCGGGAAGCCTGCTTCTCCCTCTCCCACTTCCCCTGCTCCTGTTCCCTCTCTCGCGGTCTCCCTCTGTGTCAAATAAATAAAAAATTAAAAACAACAACAATAAAATGTAGGATACTTCCAGATCTCTAGGTCTTGACCTGTCTCTCAGGGTCCAATCCTATATCTGGAACTGGACATATCCCAAAAGCCCTAAAAAGACATAATGTCTCAAAGTGGATTATCTTTCTTTGCAAACCTATTTTTCCTCCTATACTTACTTTAAGGGAACCTCAAACTTTGTGGTCACACAGCTTAAAGCTTAGGCTCATCTTTTTCTTTGATCTCCTTACCCCCCTACCTATTCCCCACCCTAATCCAACTTTACCAAATTTTAGCTTTTCTATTGCCTTGCCCTGGAAGCTCAGCTTTCAAATTCCCTGGAGCCACTTCTCGACTTTAAATCACCTTACCCTGTGCTGCAGCTGTTATTATTTTCAGAGCGCTCTGGTCAGTAGTCTGTGGGCAATGGCGAAGAGTGAGTGTTTTATAATTTTGGATTCTTTTGTTTGTTTTTTACTTTTTGGCAAGAAGAGTAACTTGAAAATGGGCATTACCATTACATAAAAACATGTGTCATGATAATGGCTGGGTAAACATTTTCTGGGGCTAAAGCAGCTCCAGATTACTGGTAATGTTTCATTTTATGTCAATCAGCAGGATTAACAAAAAAAATGGATCTTGAAGACATACACATATAGGTTAAATTCCAAATCTCATTTATTTTACTCTTCTGAAGTAAAATGAGAAATGAGAGTACTGAAATGAGAATCATAATAAGCTACCTCCATAAGGTTAAGATTCAATAGGGTTCATATATACCTGACTTATGCTCTAAATATTTGCTAAATGAATGAATCATGGTTCCCATTCTAGAAAACCTCTTCTCCCACATCTTCATCCAGCTAACTTGTATTTTTATATCTCTGTTGCAGCCATCCTGAATTTCCTTCCCTAGAATGATTCCTATGTCCCAGTTCTGTGTTTCTATGGCTCCAGCGCCTGTTTATCACACACTCTGTAATTACTGATGTCCTTGTTAGTCTCTCATTATATTTTGGTAAATTCCTTGAGGATAAGGGTCATGTGTTATTTGACTTTGAATATGCAAGAATAGGCATGGTTCCTGGCAAACATCGTCCAGTAAATGTTGAATGAGTACTTTCTGTGTACAAGTAACCAAAGGCCTTGTATCAGAGGCTTTACTAATTTTATTCCAAATGCAAAGTAACGTACTGGAAAAAAGAAAATTTAACAACCAAATATCTACAGTAGGTATTACAACAAAAAAAATGTTAATTCTGGTTGAACTATACATAATTTAGGGTGACAAAAATACAGCCTCTCTACATGAGAAAAATAGCTCATTCTCACTAAGCACTTAAGCTGTGCCTAAGTGATCTAATTATTTAATCCAATCTACCTAACCCCCTTTTTGATAAATTTTCTCTATTATTAACCCTATTCTACAAGATTTGAAAACTGAGCACCAGGAAGATTAGGTATCCCCTATATCACACAAGTAGTGAACTGTGATGTCAGGGTTTCGACAACTTAGGACTTCTGAGCCTCTCTTCTTCCACAGCCTCTACTCTTAACCACACTACACTGACTTCCTAGCAATTGCAAATGCCTCAAAGATGCTTAATGTGGTACCCAGACCTATGACAACTAAGGTTGCCTTCCCCCAAAGTATGGGAAACATTAAGAGTCCATTTCCCCCTCCGACCACTAATGGTGTCTTTGAGACAAGTATATGTACGGCAATGAAACTGCACAGGGTTTTCTTCCACATACTTAACAATAAACTATGCTTTCCCCCTAAATAAAGTAGTATCTATCTATATATGTATATAAGCTTTGTCTTTCTTCTAATATTAATACACAAAAACTTTTCCTACTATGGCCTGAAACCTAGATGCTTAAAAAAAAAAAGGCATCATTTCCAGTAAAGCCAGAAAACAAACAAACAAGAAGGCCACATTCCTAGTCTTGAGGTAAGGAGATCCAAAGAAGACAGTCCTTGAGCACGCACGAGTCCCAAGCATGCCGAATTGCTAGAATGTCAATCACTTAGGGAAACACAAGTACCTTAATCGTGACAAATTGGCTTCGGAGTTCCCTTCGAGAGCCTCTAACTCATTTGAGACCAATTACCAATTTAATGCTCTAAGGGACCGCCTTGTGACTTCCAGCTAGCAATCTGGAAGATGTCCACAACAGGAGGAAGATGGAAAATGGAGGCGATGGGCGTGTAACGTTAAACTAGCAAAACTGGTACTCTGGGTTCACCCTGTAAGGATTGCCGGATCTTAAATTGCCTCTGAGTATTAACAATGCGCCGCAGCTTTTTTTTTTTTTTTTTTCCCCAATTAGGATATGTAGACTTTGCCTTGTTTTATTAATAAACAGATACCTTCTTAGTAGCATGATTCAATGACGGGACATTTTGTTTCCTTGCATTTTAAGAATCTCCTCACGGAGAAAAAGTATGAAACAAACAGCAATAGCTAGCACGTATATTCAGTTCCAAATCTTCCAAGCCGAAGCGGATGTATGAAGTATTACTTAAAAGCATTTATTACCGTCGGGGTGCTGGGTGGTGATGGCCAAAGTGAGGATGTGGTTAATGGAACTTGCGAGACCGCGAGCGGCTGGAGTCACACTACACTCCAGTGCAGCAGTCAGCCCACCCGCAAGCCAGAGCTCTCGAAATGGCGGCCGCACGTCAATCTGCCAGAAAGCGCTACCCACTCCGTCAGACACGTCACGTCACCAGGGAAACGGCGCGCTTGCGTAGGGGCGCGGTCCCGGGTTGAAAGGGCAGGGCTTGCTTGAGACCCTTCCCCCTCGCCTCGACGGAGGCCCGAGGCGAAGCGGGAGCGGGGGAGACTCCCACGACACCTCAGCAAAGGAGTGTGGGCCCACACCTGGAGTGAACGAAGCCCGCCTCTTCCCTACCTCCGCCTCGCCTTCCCGGTGGCTGGGGAAGTGCCCCAGGGCGAGCACTAGCTGAGGGGCGGAGCGAGCCGAGCGCCCGAACCGCCCCCGAGCGAGATCTCCGTTCCTCGGCGGTGGCGCCCGCTCGAGTTGACGTTAGCTATGGAAACGCGGAGATGCCTCGGGTGCGATCGCGGTGAGCTGGTTGCCTGGCCGCTGGAGCTTCTCCGCCTCTGCGTTCGGGTCGCAGGCAGCCTCCGGGCGGGATCGCCCAGCCCGGGTTTACCTGCAAAAATGCAGTTCCCGGGATTCCTTCGCGTCGCCTCTTCCCTCGGGTGACTCGAGGTACGTTCCATCCCCGACACCCACCTGGGGACTTCTTAGGCACCTTAATTTCCAAGCCTATGCAGAGGCACATTGTTCTTGCAGTTTTAATTGCCACAGATTTCTTGTTCTTCAAGTGCGATTGTTGGATTTTGTACACGGAAGGTGAACCCAGTGGCTAGAGGAATCGGTCCACTAGGACTTTAATTTTCTTTCAAAAGACTGCTTTAGCTTGTTGAGTTACTGCATTTTGTTTCTAAGAGACACTTGCGGAACGGAAAACGGTCCATTGAGTCTTGATTTAGTGATGTCCTTGTTACCCCAATATAGTGTACAAGTTGCGTCCCTTAGATAGTGCTGTACTCTGACCTGACCTCCAACTAAACCGGGTTTGCCCCAACTTGGTCAATTTCTGACCCCCTGAACACGAGTAACTCTTCCCCCCATCTGCTGCCTCTCTTCACGACTCTGTCAAGGACCAGTGTTTACATCAATGAAATCTACAACATGGGAGGTTATTGATCAGAACTGTGAATTGGTTATCTACTCTTTACCAGTCATTCTCTTTTATTCAGCCATACATATGTGTGTGTGTATATATATATATATATATACACATATATATGTATATATATACATGTATTTAGTCAATCATTCCTACGACTAGAGCAAAGACCATCCTTTATATTATTGAGTGTCCACTGCCACCCATGCCAAGTCTCCAGACCCTGTCACAGCATCCAGAGCCAGACTCATGACCAGATATTGCCATTTTAGTGATTTTTTTTTTTTTAGATTTTATTTATTTATTTCACAGATCACAAGTAGGCAGAGAGGCAGGCAGAGAGAGAGGAGAAAGCAGGCTCTCTGCTCTGCAGAGGGCTCGATCCCAGAACCCTGGGATCATGACCTGAGCTGAAGGCAGAGGCTTTAACCCACTGAGCCACCCAGGCACCCCCATTTTAGTGATTTAACTGGGACACCTGGCAGCCACTTTTAAATTTCCTACTAGTTATTAACAGACAGTACATGGTTGGGGAACTTTTCTGTTTCTTTTTTCCTTTGTAAGAACTTTGTTGAGATATAATTCACATTCCATAGACTTCAGTCATTAAAAGTGGACAGTTCAACACCCGAAATGAATATTACACTGTATGTTAAATAACTAGAATTTACATTAAAATTTTTTTAATGTATTAAAGATTTTTAAAAAGTGTACATTGGTTTTTAGTATATTCATAGAATTGTGCAAGTATTATTACAGTCAATTTTAGAACATCTCATCGCCTCTTCAAAAAGCCCTGTTTCCTTTAGGAATTACTCCCTGCCATCCCAGGCTTAGGCAAACATTAACTTGTTTCTGTCTTTCTATTAGATTTGCATGTTCTGGACATTTCATATATAGGGAAGCATACAGTATGTCACCTTTTGTGATTGTCTTCCTCTTAGCATTCTGTTTTCAAGGTTCGTCCATGTTGTAGCATAAGTCAGTACTTCATTCTTGTTTATAGCCTAATAATATTACATCATATGGATATACCACGTTTTATGTAATCTGTTGATGGACTTTTTGAGTGTTTTCACTTCTTGGCTATTATTTCTGCTATGAATGTTTGTGTACAAATTTTTGTGTAGACTTATGTTCTCATTTCTCTTTGGTAAATACCCAGCAATAGAATTAATAGGTCATATGGTAACTCTATGGTTAGCATTTTTAGGAACTGCCAGACTCTTTTTGAAAGCAGCTGCACCATTTTACCTTATAACTTGGGGGTTTGGTTTTCTCCACAATCTCACCAATACTATTTTTTAAATTTAATTTTATTTTTTCAGTGTTCCAAGATTGATTGTTCATGTACCATATGCAGTGTTCCATGCAATACATGCCCTCCTTACTACCCATCACCTGGCTCACCCATCCCCCCCACTCCCTCCCCTCTAAAACGCTGTCTGTTTCCACAGTCTCTCATGGTTCATCTCCCTGACTGATTTCCCCCACTTCCCTTCTCCTTTCCTTCTCCTAATGTCCTCCTTGCTATTTCTTATGTTCCACAAGTAAGTGAAACCATATGATAATTGACTTTCTCTGCTTGACTTATTTCACTCAGCATAATCTCCTCTAGTCCCCTCCATGTTGCTACAAAAGTTGGGTATTCATCCTTTCTGATGGCTGAATAATACTCCATTGTGTATATGGACCACATCTTCTTTATCCATTCGTCTTTCGAAGGGCATCTTGGCTCTTTCCACAGTTTGGCGATTGTGGTCATTGAAATCCATGTGACTGGTTTTCAAAAATAGTATTGGTGTGGAGGTTCCTCACCAGTACTATTTTTGATAGCCAGTTAAGTGGATTTGAAGTGATAGCTTGTTTCACTTTCGATTTGCATTTCTCAAATGAGTGAGTAATGATGTGGAAAATTGTCTTGTGTGATTATTGGCGATTTGTATGGTATCCTTGGAGAATGCCTACGTTAATCCTTTAAATTGGCTTATTTTTTTCACTATCAAATTGTAAGTGTTCTTTATATATTCTAGATGTAAGTCCCTTATCATATATATGATTTGCAAAAATTTTTTCCTATTTCGTGGGTTTTCATTTTCTTGATGGTGAGAACCTTTCCTTCTAGACAGTTTCCCATTTGTGTTTCTTTATCTCTTACTCAGAAGTCGTGTGTATCAGTGTCCTCATGCTGGCTTAGCTAACAAAAGTTTCCCATTTGACATTTTGGAGATTCCTCTCAGGCCCACTTTTCCCTGAAAACTCTTTTTCCCAAATTATCTTTCTATTTCTCTGGTCTCAAAAATGAAATTCCCTTTCATTCGTCAACGGCTTGGTATGATTTAAAAACTCAGCTACCAACTGATGTGGTGTGTTGTCACTTAATTTTACTGGTTCGCAGTTTTCTGTAAAGCAAGTTGGTTTTTTTTGGTAATCTGTGTGAATGGTACCCTTCATTCACCTGACACTTGACTTTGAAAGAAAAACTTGTTAATTGCTTTGAATTGGTAAAATGTATGCAGAGTGGGAAGGGTAGATTGGGAGAGAAGTGTCAGCAGGGCCTGCTGCACATTTGTGATACACTGATGTGACTTTTGGCTATTTTTTTTTTAAGATTTTATTTATTTATTTGACAGAGATCACAAGTAGGCAGAGAAGCAGGCAAAGAGAAGGGGGGAAGCAGGCTTCCCGTTGAGCAGAGGCCGATGCAGGACTCTATCCCAGGATCCTGGAATCATGACCTGAGCTGAAGGCAGGGGCCTCAACCCACTGAGCCACCCAGGAGCCCCTTGGCTATTTTCTACCATCTTATTTTTCCAAAAGGAATGGAATGTTAATAATTCATATTCTAGTGTTGCACATTTGAGAAGGGTGAATTATAGAACTGATAACTCATTATTCTATCTGTAAAGCTTTCCCAATATCTATAATAAATAGATCCTTTGAGCTATCTACTTACCCTTTCCATCCAGTCATAGCTTTCTCTACAAACCAGTTCCTGTGAATATACAAAATACTCTTAAATTCAAAGACCCTCCTAAAATCTTGAATTTGAATAAATACCATTTTGTAGATCAAAGGGATGTTATTGTGCTTGTTTTTTTACTTTAAGGCTCTTTAAGTGCTTGAGTAGATTTTCCTTTTTTTGGTGTATAGAAGAGATTGCTTACTACATGATCGATAAACTATAACATGAAATATGTTTTTCATGTTTTAGTACTAAATGTCTTTCAAAGGCTTTTCAAGAATTTAGCTGTTTGTCCCTGGTATGGCATTTAGGCAAGATTCATAGAGTGTTTTCTGATTTATAGGGATAGCTATCTTTGCATCTCTAGATTCCTACTGATACCCTCAACAGTTAGCACTTGGCTTTCATAAAAGTCCACAGGTGCTTTCTTGTTAGAACTGATCTAACAGGGTGCCTGGGTGGCTCAGTGGGTTAATCCGCTGCCTTCGGCTCAGGTCATGACCTCAGGGTCCTGGGATCGAGTCCCGAATCGGGCTCTCTGCTCAGCGGGGAGCCTGCTTCCTCCTCTCTCTCTGCCTGCCTCTCTGCCTACTTGTGATCTCTCTCTGTCGAATAAATAAATAAAATCTTAAAAAAAAAAAAAAAAGAAGAACTGATCTAACAGTAATTTTATCCAGGACAATGAGAATTAAGTTGTGTCATAGCATACTTTTTGAGTACTAAGGTGTAAGCCATTTTGTTTCTTTTCCGGACCTGAAGGTTTTGTTGTGATATTTAGAAAAGTAGAACTTCAGTATATTTCTTTTCAGATTTTTAAAAATACTTTTTAGGAACGTGGATGAGGATATTCTATATATTACTGACAAGTTTGTGTAGGCATTTTTTAAATAAGCAGGAATTACTTTTTCTTGAGAAGTTAATTTTGTTTAATAATTTTATGGTATTTATAAACTTTGTATATTGTTTATTCTCTTGATAATGAAAATTAAAATAATTGCAGAGTTATTTTTACCAATAATAATTATTTGAGAGGGAAATGATCTCTATCCCACTGGATTATAAACTTCTTTAGATCAGAGGGCGGCCTGTTACCATAACCTAGTACATCGTAGGTATTCAAAAGTTTAAATGTGTGGAAAGTACTAAATTTTCATTTAGCTATTTCTCTATGAAAGGAAAAGTTAGCACGTTTGTCTATATTAACAAATGTCCGAATGAACTCTTTACTCCTCAGTGTTTCAAGAGCAAGTTAACATAGGGGGAGAAAAAAAGATTATAACATATGTCAGAGTTAATATCCTTCAAATTTAAAAAGTTCTTTCAAATTAATAAAAGAAGTGAACACTTTAAAAGAAAAAGAGGTGGGGCACTTGGGTGGCTCAGTGGATTAAGCCTCTGCCTTGGGCTCAGGTCATGGTCTCAGGGTCCTTGGATGGAGCCCCACATCGGGCTCTCTGCTCAGCGGGGAGCCTGCTTCCCTCCACCGCCCCCCGCCGTCTCTGTGCCTGCCTCTGTCCCTACTTGTGATCTCTCTCTGTCAAATGAATAAATAAAATCTTTAAAAAAAAAAGAGAGAGGCAAAGGGCATGAAAAGGCAGTTTACAAAGAAATTAAATGACGTTTGTCTGCAGTACACACATACACATGTAGTGAATATTCTCGGAAAGATAAACCATGTTACTGAAATAATAATAGGATTCTATAAAAAGGAACATCTAGGGGTTAAAGATGTACTCTTAGGAATTGAAAATATGAGAGCAAAGATTAAATGAAATTTGACAAATAGGATAGAGCAAGTTTTTTGAAGGTATAATAAAAATACAGTTGAGGTACGGTTGCAGAAGTGCCCAATAAGTAAGTGTGGATTCATTGTCACCTCACACCTGTTAAGATGGCTACTAGAAAAAGAAAAGGGAAAGAAAAATAACAGATGTTGGCAAGGATGTGGAAAAATTAGAACCTGTGTAAAATGTTAGTAGGATGAAAAGTGGTGTGTTTGCTATGGAGAACAGTGTGGAAGTCCTCAAAAAATTAAAAATAGAGCTACTATATGATCCAGCAATCCTACTTAAGAGAATTTATCTGAAAGAATTGAAATCAGCATCTTGAAGAAATATTTGCCCTCCTGTGTTCACTGCAGCATTATTCACCATAGCCGAAAATCAGAAATAACCCACTATCAACAGATGAATGGATAAAGAAAATGTGTTATATACATACAATGGAAAATTATTTAGCCCTGGAAGGGAAGGAAATCCTGCCATTTGTGATCACATAGATAAGCCTTGAAGACATTATGGTAAATGAAATAAACCAGTCAGAAAAAGACAAATACTGCGTGGTTCTTCTTATATGAGTTATCTAAAATTGTTAGACTTACAGAAACAGAGTAGACTGAAGGTTGTCAGGAGCTTGGGGGAGGAAGAAACAGGAAGAAGACTTGCTATATAAAGTTTTAGTTTTACAATGAATAAGTTCTAGAGATCTGTACAATGTTGTGTTGCTACTTAACAATACTGTATTATACACTTAAAATGTTAAGAGGGTAAATCTCATGTTAAGTGTTCTTATCATAAAAAAAAAAATCTGAATCCAATATAACAGAAAAAGGAAGTGTAGGTTCAATGAATGAAATTGACCAATCCATAAAAACAATGTGATAGGTTAAAAACAAGTAAATTTCACTAAATAAAAATCAGATGATTGGCTAAAACTTATGTTTTTAGCAATTCTGTTTGCTAAACTAAGAAAACTATAAATTTATTGTAATCTCCCCAAACTGCTACTTTGTTATCTTTTTGCTTGTTTGTTTGTTTGTTTGTTTTAAGGGATTTTTCACATTGATATCTTGCCTGATTCTTGCATTAAAGTTGAAAAATAAAAATTCCCCCCCTAGCACATTGCCAAATTGATCTGTTTCTCGCCTTTCTGGATAATGCATAAGAAACATGGCTCAAATTCCAAACAAAGCAGCGTTTCTATGGCTACTTTGTTGGCCCACTTTCAGAGTAGCATATGAAGAAAGCATATGGCCAAAATCAATGTTTTGATGCCATCTTTATCCCGTAACCTCTCTTTTCACGACACTTTTTTTCCCCTAAGTCTTGAGACATTTTTTTATTTTAACATGTTGGAGGCAGCAACCATAAAAATGCATCAGTCTGGGAATTGTCTCTGAGAATATATGCCAAAATCTCATTCAGGAACTAAGTTTTAATTATTCTGATTTTCCTTTCCATTCTACTAATCCAGATTAGGATTTAGAAGGTTTTTCTGTATAAATGTTAAGTGCTGCTTCCTATGAAGAAAATATTTTTTAAATATTCCAGGATCTGTAATTAAATTAAAAATCACACAGTACCAGTTTATCATAATTTTTAAAATTTAGTTTAATTTTTTTTCAGTGTTCCAAGGTTCATTGTTTATGCACCACACACAGTGCTCCATGCAATACGTGCCCTCCTTACCCACCACCAGACTCACCCAACTCCCTACCCCTCTCTCCTCCAAAATGTTGTTTGTTTCTCAGAGTTCACAGTGTCTCATGGTTTATCTCCCCCTCTGATTTCCCCCAGCTCGCTTCTTCTTTCCTTCTCCTAGTGTCCTCTGTATTATTCCTTATGCTCCAAAAGTAAGTGAAACCATATGATAATTGACTCTTCTCTGCTTGACTTACTTCACTCACCATAATTTTTGCTTTAATGAATTTCTAGTATTTGTTGTGCCACAATTCCCTTTTATCCTTAAAATATTAGAAAGAAAATACCCATACTAGAAATAAGCATACTTGCAACTTGTCAAATTTCCAACTTCCCCTTTAAACAACAGTGTTTAATGTTTTCTTTTAATCATCTTACTTAAGCACTGCCATTAATGTATTATATTCCTGTCCATACCAAGGTATTTTCCTACATGTTATGGAGAATTGGAAGTGTCTCAAGATTTGGTCTCTGCCCACAAATAACTTATTGGTAGAGAAAAGACATACATAATTAGAAAATAACATGTAAAGAGGTAAACAATACAAGAAATGCCCTATGTTGATACATGTTACAAGATGAGTAGTATGAACAAGCAATGTTTGATATGCAGAGAGAAGAGAGTGTTCTGGGAAATTTTCAGAAAGGATTAGATTCAATCTTTAAAGTTGACCAAGAATACCAATTAGGGAAAGGAAGAATGGACATCCTAGACCAAGGAAAGGGCCTGAGCATAAGTACCCAGAAGGAAAAGGGCAGGATGTGTTTGTAGGGTATAGGGCTGAGAATTTTAGAGGTTATGTGGTCAATTGAAGAGGTATCAAAATGTTCTATGTAAAATACACAAGCACACCCTACCTACCATATGCTCTCTAGAACTTTTCACACCTACACAAACTATACATAACCATGGATTATGTATACACCTAAGTGTGTATATTGTTTTTTAAAAATATGCAAATGAGATCATCCATGTGTTTATTTTACTTTTCAGCATTTCATGGCATCGTTCTGTTTCCACATCAATAATATCAATCTTCAGAATATCTCACTGTTTGGAATATAATCACAGAGTATTCTGTCAAATGAGTAAGAGCTTAAACTAAGCTCTACCAAAGATTCTGAAGTACATGCAGCTAGATAATCTGGTTTATAAGGTGTCTTCAGTTTCTGTCTTCCTTTCCCAGTGAGCCATCTCACCTTGTTCCTGATTGCTTCAGTGGAATAAGAGGGACCAGCTTTTACCTAACTATCCGGGAAAATTCCAGGCATATCTGGTCTCTTTTAAAAGCCTAGGACAGACATCCAAGTTCCTTTTCCTTTCTGATAGCAACTTCTGTAGATAATTGAAATCAAAATAATATTTGTGCCTGCTCACAGGACTATGCCCTTACTTACCCTTTGGCTTCTATAGAACAACCCTATCAGAATAGGGGAGTACATTGAGCCTGACATCAGGAGTTAAGCTCATTCAGAGGGGGGAAGCAGTCTTTTCATTCCTTGAGATTGAACCATCAATGACTAAGGTTCCATTTGGCCCTGCAGTTCTGTTATTTTGTGAGTACTTGTAGGGCTGCCATGTAAGTAAAAAAGCTGTGACTTATTCTGTGTAGAATTAAGACCAATGGCCAGAATATAAAAAAATGGTGAGTGTTTTCAACTAAAGAACTTCCTAAGAGTATAACAAAAGGTTCTCTAAAGTAGTAATAATTTTTAAAAATATTTTATTTATTTATTTGACAAACAGAGATCACAGGCAGAGAGGCAGGCGGGGTGGGGGGGCAGCGGGCGTGGCGGGAGCAGGCTCCCTGCTGAGCAGAGAGCCTGATGCTGGGCTCAATCCCAGAACCCTGGGATCATGACCTAAACTGAAGACAGAGGCTTTAATCCACTGATCTACCCAGGTGCCCCTAAAGTAGTAATTCTTTATTGTGACCCCTAAACTTTTCATGATGCCGGAAAGCTCTCTCTAGGACTGATACTGGTTGGGTAGAACTGACTCGTAGGAATACTGTTTTAAACCGAAGAAAGAACAGAGAAGGCAGGCAGGCGGGCTATCTTAAGATGGCTTTAAATCTGTGCATGTGTGGTAAAATACATATAATGTTTACGGTCTTAACCATTTTTAAGCATATAGTTCAGTGGTATTAACTACATTACCCTGTAGTAAAGTCATCACCACCATTCATCCCTGTGACTCTAATCATCTTGTGAAACTTATGCCCATTAAACAGTAACTCCCATTCTCTTTCCTTATCCCGTGGCAATCGCCATTCAACTTTCTATGATTTTGATAACTCTAAGTACCTTGTCTTAGTGAGATTATGGACTATTTATCTTATTGTGACTGACTTATTTTGTTTAGCATAGGCCCTTAAGGTTCATCCATGCTATAGCATGTGGCAGGATTTCCTTCCTTTTTAAGGTTGAAAAAATATCCCTTATATGTATATACTACATTTTATTTGTCCATACATCCTTTGGTGGACACTTGGGTTGCTTCCACGTTTTAGTTATTGTGAATAATGTTGCTATGAACACGAATAACAAATATTTCTTTGATACCCTGCTTTTAGTTCTTTGGGGTATATATCCAGAAATTAACAACCTGGATCATATGGTAATCCAATTTTTAAGTTTTTAGGAGCCACTGTACTGTTTTCTGCAACACTTAAACCATTTGATATTTCCACCAATAGTGCACAAGGGTTCTAGTTTTCCACATCCTTACCAATACATGTTGTTTTCTGTTTTTCTGATAGTAGCCATCTAAAAAGCTGTGAAGTGGTATTTTGTTGTAGTTTTGATTTACATTTCTCTAATGATTAGTAGTGTTGAGCATCTTTCCATGCATTTATTGCCATTTGTGTATCTCCTTTGGAGAAATGTCTATTCAAGTCCTTTGCCAATTTTTGAATTTGTTTGTTTGTTTTGTTGTTGAGTCTTAGGAGTTCTCTATATATTATGGATAGCTATCTCTTATCAGATGGATATATGATATGCAGATACTTTCTCCCATTCTGTGAGTTGCCTGTTCACTCTGTTGATAATGTCTTTGATGCACATAATTTTAAATTTTCATGAAGTTTAATTTGTCTATTTTCCTTTTGTTAACCTGTACCTTTGGTGTCATATCCAAGAAGTCATTCCAGTATTGGAAGCTTTTGTCCTATGTTTTCCTTTAAAAGCTTTATTGCTTTAGGTCTTACAGTTAGGTCCATTTTGAGTTAATTTTTGTGCGTGATGTTAAGGGTCTAATTTCATTCTTTTGCTTATGGATACTCAGTTTTCCTGACACCATTGAATGGTCTTGGTACTCTTATCAAATATTTTACCATATATATGAGTATTTATTTCTGGGTTCTCTATTCTATTTCATTGAGCTTTAGCTTTAAACTTAATTTTTCTTTTCTAGCCCGGAATGTGATCCCTGAGTAATACATTGCTAGCTATCTTGTGTCAGGCAACTGTTTTTCAGAATATGCTACTAAGTGTATCCCAGGAAAAGGAAAAGTCAAAGAGAAGAGAATCTGTTATTTGATACTTAGATTTTTAAAAAAATATTTTATTTTTTTTAAGTAATCTGTATACCCAAAGTGGGGCTCAAACTCATGACCCTGAGATCAAGAATACATGCTCTACCAACTGAGCCAGCCCGGCACCCCGAAACTTAGAATTTTGTGGCCCTGAAATGGAAATAATCTAGACTATAGCATATACAGATCCTATTATTGTTTCATGTTTTCCTAGTTTGGGTGGGTTTTGGAAACTGATAACAGAGAAAGTAAAAATTGAGTCAGAAGGTAGTTTGCTTGTGGTAACATAGCTAATAATAAGCATTTAGTCAGACACCTGGAGTCCTTCAATTTCCAGTTTGTTGTTCTTTCTACTGCACATTGAACCGCCAGTGACTTTTTATAGAAATGTTAGTATTTTAACAGGATTTGACTTTTTAAATTCTCAGAAAATCCCAAGTTTACTGTAATTGCTAGATGATGTGACTAACAGTATTTCTATTTTTTTTTTCCACTTCTATTTTCAGTCCAATTCAAGGGAATTACAGAGAATATCTTCATTTTATAGAGCAGGGTTTGGCCAACTATGGCTCACAGGTTGAGTCTGGTCCACAGGTATACTTAAAAGTAACATAAAGCTTTACTGGAACACAACCATTCCTGTTCATTTATTTATTTATTATCTATGGTTTCTTTTCTGCTACAACAGTAGAATTGAGTCATTGTAGTTGAGATATGGTCCATAAAGCCTAAAATATTTACTCTTCAGCCCTTAGAGAAAAATTTTGCTGGCTCTTAAAATAGAGGGAAAGTTTAAAAACAAACATCAAAAACTCTTAGGGAAACAATTAGTTAAACCACTGGCAGATTTAATTTGAGAGCACTGGTTTTTTGAACTTATCTTTGACTTTGAAATCTAAAAATGTTCCTTTAAGATCTAATCCCAAATGTTAAGTTCTAGATAAATTAATAATTAATATGTTTCTTTTTCAAGTAAAAAACAACTTCACAACTATTTGTTTGGTGCCACGTGTGTGTCAGGCAATGGGAAGGAGCTAGAGATGTGAAGTTCTAAATCCTGCCCTTGAATGAATTAAGGGGATAAAAATGGAAATGTGGGGTTCCCCCTCATCTTTTAAGTATGACATTGTCAAGTAGTGCCTTTTTTCTTTTTCTTAGAGACTGCTGTATTACAGAAGAGGATGTGACTTTCAGAATAATCCTGAATGAGAAGGATGAGTCCAGATGTGCCTCTACTGAATGATTACAAACAGGACTTCTTTCTGAAGCGCTTTCCGCAGACTGTTCTTGGAGGCCCTCGGTTCAAATTAGGCTATTGTGCCCCTCCTTACATATATGTTAATCAAACTGTCCTTTTTCTGATGCCATGGGTTTGGGGTGGATTAGGAACACTCTTGTATCAGTTGGGCATTTTGGAAGACTATTACACAGCAGCTCTTTCAGGTGGACTAATGCTTTTTGCTGCAATTATCATCCAGTTCATAAGTTTGTATGCCAGAAACAAATCGGTGACAGTAGAAAGAATGCTAACCACAGATATCTTAGCAGAGGAAGATGAACATGACTTTACAAGTTGTGCTGGCACTGAAACTATCAAATTTCTAATTCCTGGCAAGAAATATATAGCCAATACAGTTCTTCATTCTTTTCTTGCTGGGTTAATGTGTGGTCTTGGAACATGGTATCTGCTCCCAAACAGAATATCCCTGCTGTATGGCAGTACAGGAGGTACTGTTCTGCTGTTTGTCTTTGGATGGATGACATTATGTATAGGAGAATATTCGTTAATTGTAAACACAGCTGCAGAGACTGCGACTTTCCAAACCCAGGATACTTACGAAATCACTCCTCTTATGAGACCTCTTTATATTTTTTTGTTTGTTTCTGTAGATCTTGCACACAGGTAATAAGCTGTCAGATACTTTATAACTTGCTTTTTTGTTGTTGTTTTTAAAGATTTTATTTATTTATTTGACAGAGACACAGTGAGAAAGGGAACAAAAGCAGGGGAAGTAGGAGAGGGAGAAGCAGACTTCCTGCAGAGCAAGGAGCCCAATGCAGGGCTTGATCCTAGGACCCTGGGATCATGAAATGAGCTGAAGGCAGACACTGAGCCACCCAGGAGCCCCTACTCGCTTTGTTTTTAAGCATACACAGTATGAGCCCATCATTAGTATTAAAAAAAAATGAACCTATGAATTGAAAGTCATCAAGACCAAACCACTGGATGATAGGTTTTTCTGATGATTAATCTCTTAGGAGTAATCTCTGTTAAACATTCATACCAAAGCAGTAATTAAACCTTACTGAAAAGTAAAAAGAAAACCCTTTATAAGGTAAGATAAATAAAATTTTAGTTCGTGTTTCACTTTTAATAACAAGCTATGAATCTATAACATAGCCTGGCTGAGACCTATGAAAAGGGATGGAACTTTCCTATGAGGGTCTAGTGAAGAATTTAAAATTTATATACATATACATTATGTACAGATTGAGTGAACTTAAGATGAATAACTTTTTTAAAAAAGATTTTATTTATTTATTTGACAGAGATTACAAGTAGGCGGAGAGGCAGGGAGAGAGAGAGGAGGAAGCAGGCTCCCCACCGAGCAGAGAGCCCATCAAGGGGCTCGATCCCAGAACCCTGGGATCATGACCTGAACTGAAGGCAGAGGCTATAACCCACTGAGTCACCCAGGCGCCCCAACATTTCTAATTTGTTGTAGTAACTATGTAGAAGGGATGTTGATTTTTTTTTTATTTGCTATAGTAGAGAAATAGAACACAGAGTTGTTAAAATTGTTTACAAATGTTTACAAATTGTTGGATAACCCCCTTTGCTTACCTTTTCTAAATCTGACTTATTTCTGTTTCTGTAGATTGCAGCTTTCTCTTTCACAGGTTCCTGCCTGGGCAGAAATGTATAGACATGTAAAGAACTGAATTTTATGTCCCCCTCAAATTCATATGTTAAAGCCCTTACCTCAGTGGTGTTTGAAGATAGGATCTTTGGGAGGTAATTAGGAAAATAAGGGTGGGGCCCTGATCGGATGGGATTAGTACTCTTTCAAGATGAAACTTTTGCAAGAGAGCTTGATCTCTCTCCCTCTCCACTGTATGAGGATACAGTGAGGAGGCTGCTGTCTGAAAACCAGGAAGAGAGTTCTCAGCAGAATCTGACCATGCTGGCAATGCTAATCTTGGACTTCCAGCCTCCACTGGTATTTTATTATGACAGCCCAAGCTGATTAAGACAGATTTTGATAGAAAGAGGTGGGTTGCTTCTGTAACAGATACCTAAAAATGTGGAAGTGGCTTTGAAATTGGGTAATTGATAGAGGCTGGAAGACTTTTGAGGTGCGTGCTTGAAATATGTACTTACAGGCATTTCTGGTGAGGTCTTAGAAATGAGAACCTGTTATTGGAAACTACAGGAGAGGTGATTCTTATTATTAAGTGGCACAAAACTTGGCCGAGCCACTTTCTAATGTTTTGTGGAAAGTAGAACTTGAGAGTGATGTAATTGGATGTAGAGGTGAGGAGATTGCTAAGCAACTGGTTGAGAGAAGAGTTTGGTTCCTCCTGACTGCATATATGAAAGGAGAAATAAATTGAAGAAGGAATTGATAAGCAAAAATGAACCAGAACTTGAACGTTTGGAAAATTTTGGGCCTATACATATTGCAAAAAACACGAGAAAGCATGTTCTGAAGTGAGCACAAGGGTGTGACTGGACTACCACTAAATTAAGAGTTTATGGGGTTATATGAACAAAATACTGTCAGTTTCAACAAAAACTGAAAAAGGACCTTTCCTCTGAAAAGGGTCAGAGACCAGATGAAATAAACTAAGGCTGTTAGACTTCTTAGATTTGACAGGTGTTTAAGAAGAGAAAAAAATGACCCCAAAAATGATTCAGAGATTGTCAGGGCTACTTTCTTGGTTTCAGCAAACTAAAAGCTGGAGGCTTTGGGCCTGGTACTGCCCTGCAGAGACTTGGGGGGTAGGAACCCCACCTGGAGCTGTTTGAGGCCTGGAAGACAGAATATGAAATGAAAGAAGATTCTTTCCCCACCTTGGGATCTAATGGAATTTGCCTTGCTAGGTTTTGGACTTCTTTGGAGGATGTCACCCCTTCCTTCTTTCCTGCTTCTCCCTTTGGGAATAAGAATGTCCATTCTGGGGCTGTCATGCCATTTTATTTTGGAAGCACATAAATTATCTGATTTCACAGGTTCACAGCTAGAGAGGGATTTTGGCTTAGGTTGGGGTGTACCGTGAGTCTCAACCTGTGTCTGATTTAGATGGTAGACAAACTTTGGACTTTACAGTTGATGCTGGAATTTTTTAAGACTGTTGGGATGGGATGCATATATTTTGCACGTGAGAACATGAATTTGGGAGACTGGGGTGTAATATTAAGGAATAAATGTATGTGCCCCCTCAAAATTCATATGTTGAAGCCCTAACCCCCAATGTGATAGATTTGGAGATGGGGGTCTTTGAAAGGTAGTTGGGTCATCAGGGTGGTCCTATTCTAATGGGATTGGTATCATTATAAGAAGAGAGACCAGAGAGCTTGATATCTTTCTCTCCACCATGTAAGGATGCAGTGACAAGTTGGCTATCTGGAAGCCTTGAGGAGTGTTCTCACCAGAACCCAACCGTGGTGGCAGTTTGATCTCCCTGCCTCTAGAACTATGAGAAATAAAATTCTATTGTTTAAGCCACCTGGTCTGTGGTATTTTGTTATGGCAGCCTAAAATAAGATAAGACATTTAAAAAATAGTTAACCAGTTTTTGTACTGAAACTGAACTATTCTTAGGGGACTATTTGCTATTCCCTAAATCTTAATCTCTTCTAGTTGTGCTACATTTATGGACCAGAGGACACTATAATATCCTTGTTGTTCTTCATCTAATCACCTATGTAAGGGGAGAATTAGTTTATGGGAAATCCATTTATAATGGGTTTGTTAGTTATTAGCCATAAAATATACTACAGTTAAATACTTGGTTTTGAAAAGTTGGCAGTAAATTTGAGTTTCAGTGTATATATACACATTCATCCCCTTCTTATAAACAAAGTTTATAAGATTATTTTAAGAATTTAGGTTCTTGAGTTACTGTCTCATTGTGCTATTTTTGAGATCAGAAATTATATACTTGCCTATAGTACATCTTTGCATTTAAAATGATGTCCTGAGTTCTTTAATTTTTTAAAAAATCTGTTAATTCATAATTTGGTTACCTTGACCTTCTGCATTACTTATTTCTAAATAAAAGAGTGTAAATTTTTTTTACTGATTCTAGTAGGATTTAATATACAGTTTTAATGTTTGCAGTTCGATCATTACAAAGAGGTTTATTTTCAACTTAAAGAAGACAAAAGCCTGCCCAAATCTATTTTTATAGAAAAAGATGACATGTTTATGCAGAACAATTACCTCCCACTTGACTTACAATGTACCACATGTAGGCTAATTGAATTTAAATTAAAAAAAAGAAATTTGGTCAACAAAATAATCAAGATGATCTTTATATAGTAGCTATGATACTGCAAGTTAATAATGTATGAAATGTGTACACTGTACAAATTTGGACAGTTGTCAAATATATCAAATTGTGTCTTAATTTTATTTCAGAGAATGTAAAAGTTGAAGAGACAAGCCTCACAGTATAATAATATTTTCTCTTTCCCCATTCTTTATTTTACCCAGTACACTTGTATATTAACAATTTTAAATAACTTTTTCTGTGCTTTTTTATTAAGGATAAGTGTTAAACCCATAGTTCTTAGTTCATAGACTCTCAGGAATTGTTTCATTGAATGATGCGTATTTATGTTATCTTAGTCACTATAATCATCTTTTTCTGGGCATGTGGATCTTAGTGAGTATATAGAATTTGAAACATTTTTATGGTTGTTAGATTCAAACAAAGTTTTTTTCTTGAGGGCTTAGATATTTTGCTCTAGAAAATTCATGTTACATATCAGAAATATAATTTAAACATATTTTCCATATAAAAGACTAAATCACAATAATCATATTATATAGTAAGAGTCATACAGGAAAGTGATCATAATGTTTGGTTGCCTAAATTACATATGCTTGTATTTGTATATGATACTCTTGTATATAAATAGATTTTCTATGTCATTGCTTAAGAACAAAAAGATTTGGGGAGGTTAAATCAAATTTGGGTAAAATATTTCCTGAATATATATTATTTTTACACAAAACATACTATCCTTGATGTATTAGAGAAATGTTAACAGTCTTTAAGAAGAAAAATAACTACAGATCTGCATGTTTTCCTTGACCTTCCTGCAGTTTATTGTGTGTGGTTTGATTTTCCTTTTTGGTACTTGAGTATTTTCTTCCCAGAATGAAATGTATTTTAAAAGTACATTACAGAAAGTATTTTCCTCTAATTTAGCATCACATTGTTAACCTTGTATTCATTAATTCTCTGCTTATAAAAATTTGAAGGACATACATTATGAGACAGAGTGCATTAGCTGACATAGTCCTGATACCTGTGTGAACAAAACACATTATGTCATTATTATAGCCATAGTTGCTATACATTTGCTTCTGGGCTATTAACATACACTTAAGTGGGTGATTATTACAGAAGGTGTCTTCTCCTTGACTTTGGTTCCTAGCAGCTCAGGTATTCAAGTATAATTATGCTATAAGTTTTGAGATTTAGTTTTCTTTTTTGCAAGTTATCTTTAGAACATTGTAAGTATTAGGACATTATTGGTTTCTAGGCAAAGTGTTTGGTCAGCTTTATTCCAAAAATACTAGTAATATATTGATAGTGCTTATTCTTCTATGCTTTAAGTTTTTATTAAATTATATAAACCATATAATAACATATTTGGGTAACTGGTAAAAGCTATGCCAGGAACCAATTTTTCCACTTTATAGAGCCATCTCTAACTTATGAGATTGTATTTTACAAGTTTGTATTCTCAAATCCATACCACTATTTGTATATAATGAAAACAATATTATAAATGCTAGTTAAGTTCCCAGGCTAACCCACAGAGATACATTCATGAACTAATGTTGCTGACTTCTGATATTAATTATACTGACCTTAAACTTCTGATATTAATTATACTGACCTTAAATTAAGTTATGGGGATGAGGATGGAGTAGGACAACAAGAAGCATACTCTTTGCTAGCTACTAATGGTTAAGAACATCAATAAGGTTTGGCCTTTCCAGAGTTATAATTTTAAATTAGAAAACTTTAAACTCTGAAGAATCATTGGTAGAATTTCAGGCAATGTAGTTTAGATAATTAAGGATGAAATATTTTTATTCTGGTCTCAGATCAGTTTTACAAATCCCTAAATTCAATTTTATTCAGTAAATTGGTTTTAATTACTTCTTCCTTCTTTCCGCATTTGAATCCACATATTTTCTAAGTGCTAATCTCATACATAATTGAGTAGGGGTAGTTGCTGATAAGGGGGAAGGACTATGGTCACAATTTATAAATGCTACTCTTTTGCATTTTGGGACTAGGATCTTTTTGTAAATGTTCCTTTGTCTCAGGGACTGGGTTGCATATGTTGTTTTTCCTGGGAAGATTCTCTTCTGTATATTATTTGGTATGATTTAAATGTTTCCTTTTTCTTACAGGTTTTTGGTAAATATACCAGCTCTAGAACAAGTGAATCAGATTTTACACATCTTATTTATATTTTTACCCTTTCTGTGGGCACTAGGGACTCTGCCCCCACCTGACTCACTTTTCTTATGGGCGATGGAGCAGGTTTTAGAGTTTGGCCTTGGAGGCTCATCTATGTCAACACACCTCCGGTAATTATTTTAAATATTAAAGTTCTATGTAATTTATTCTAAAAGTGCAATCTTTCTTTTCGAGCAAATCTTTTTTTTTTTTTTTTCTCTGCAGGTTGTTAATAATGTTCATCATTTCTGCTGGAACAGCTGTAACATCGTATTTCATTCCCAGCACTGTTGGTGTGGTTCTTTTCATGACTGCACTTGGGTTCTTACTGAGTCTTAACCTAAGTGACATGTGTCTTGTCTTCAAACACAGTGTGACTAGACACAGAGTTGGAACCAAATCTAAGGCTTTACCCAGTGGTTCAGAAAAACAGTTTACTTGGAAGGAGTGCCTTTTCTACATCATCATATTAGTCTTGGCTCTTATAGAAACTAGTCTGCTGCATCATTTTGCTGGTTTCTCACAGATTTCCAAAAACAGTCCTCAGGCTGTTGTTGGCTATGTTTTGATGATATTGCTTATAATACTGTGGATACTTAGAGAAATTCAAAGTGTTTGTATCTTTGGAATTTTCCGAAACCCTTTCTATCCAAAGGATGTGCAAACTGTGACTTTATTCTTAGAAAAGCGAACAAGGCTTGTGAAGATTGGTGTTGTCAGACGGATTTTGCTAAATCTAGGTAGGAAGATAAAAGCTACTAACTTTGTGTTATATCTAGGAGGTATACAAAAATATGGAATGCCCATGTTTTTGCAATATACTACATACAGGCGTTTATTCGTTTATATTTTAGTTTATCAGTTTTTTCAGTTAACTGCTAAAATATGCTCATAAAAATCACTAACCAACATAATTAAATTTGTTTCTTTTTTTTTGTTTGCCCTAGTATCACCCTTTGCTATGATAGCATTTCTTTCATTGGACAGTTCCTTACAAGGGCTCCACTCTGTGTCTGTCTCCATTGGATTCACGAGAGCTTTTAGAATGGTAATCCTTATAAGCGCTTAATAGTATTTTTGTACTGCTAAGTTTAATTGCAGTTTTGTTTATTCTGACAGTTTACCTAAATTTATCAAATTCTACTTGATAAAGTGGATAATTTGTGTACCACAGGTATGGCAGCATACAGAAAATGCTTTATTGGAGACAGTCATTGTATCAGTAGTACACTTGTTCATCTCCAGTACGGATGTGTGGTGGAACAGAAGTGTGGATACAGGAATCAGACTCTTACTAGTAAGCATATATTTTATTAGCTTTATTGAGATATAGTTCACATACCATAAAATCATCTACTTATACATTTCAGCAGTAGGCATCACTGTAGTCTAATTTTAAACCATTTTCAACATCCTAAGAAGATACCTCATGCACATTAATGTCCTTCCTTATTTCCACCCTCCATCTTTCCTACCCCCCACTCCAGCCCCAGAAACCATTTATACACATTTGGTTTCTCTGGTTGATTTATTTATCAGATGATGGATTTTTAGGTTGTTTTTACTTTTTGACTATTATGAATAATGCTGCTATGAACATTTGTGTACATGTTTTTGGACATTTATTTTTTGGACATATGTTTTCATTTCTCTTAAGTATCTAGGACTGGAGTTTCAATTCATAGTAGGTCTATGTTTAACACTTCAAGATACTGCCAAACATTTTCCCAAGGTGATAGTACCAGTTTACACTCCCACCAACAATATCATGAGGATTTCTCTACATCCATACCAATACCAATACTTTTTCATTCTGGGGGGTGCAAACTGCTATCTCATTGTAATTTTGATTTGCATTCCTTAAATTCTAATTATGCATTTTTTCATAAATTTATTGGCCATTTGTGTATGTTTTTTGGAGAAATGTCTATTCTGATCCTTTGTCCACTTTATGTGGCTTGCCCTTTTGTTGTTGAGTTTAAGAGTTCTTTATATATTCTGGATACAAGTTCCTTGACATATATGGTAAACAAAAATTTTCTCCCATTCTTTAGGAAGTCGTTCTCCTTGATAATATCCTTTGAAGCAAAAAAAGTTTTTAATTTTGCTGAAGTTCAATTTATTTCTTTGTTCTTTTGTCACTTGAATTGTTGGGATCATTCTAATAAACACTGCTCATTCCCAAATCATACAGATTTACTGCGTTTTCTTCTAAGAGTTTTACAGTTAAAACTATAACTCCTACAGTTGGGTCTATGATCTACTTTGAGCTTATTTTTGCACATGATATGAGGTAGGATTCCAAATTCATTCTTTTATGTACGGATATACAATTGTTCCAGCACCATCTATTGAAAGAACTATCTTTCCCTCAATGACTTTTCTTGGCACCCTGGTCAAAAATCAAATGACAAATGTAAGAGTTTATTTCTGGACCCACAGTTCTTTTCCATTTATCTGTATGTCTGTCTTTATGCCAGTACTATCCCATCTGTATTACAATACTTTGTAGTAGGTTTTGAAATCAGGAAGTGTGAGTCTTCCCACTTTGTTCTTCTTTTTCAAGATTGTTTTGTCTCTTCCAGTGCCCCTGCATTATGATGTAAATATTAGTTTCAGCTTTTAAGTTTTAGCAAGAAGGCATCTGAAACTTTGGTAGAGATTACCTTGAATGTGGAGATCAATTTGGGGAGTATTGACATCTTAAAAAATATTAATTCTTCCCATCCATCAATATGACGTGTATTTATATTTTTTTAAGATCTTTATTTCAACAATGTTTTGTAGTTTTCAGTGTCCTAAGTCTTAACACTTTTACTAAAATTTTCCTAAGTATATTATTCTTTTTGATGATATAAATAGAGTTGTTTTCTTAATTCATTTTTTGGCTTGTTTACTGCTAGAGTAGAGAATACAATTAATTTTTTAAAAATATTAATCTTGTGTCCTAAAACCTCATTTCTATGAGTTCTGGTAGATTTTTAGTGGGTTTTTTTTTTTTTTTTTTTTTTTTTAAAGATTTTATTTATTTATTTGTCAGAGAGAGAGCGAGTGAGAGCGAGCACAGGCAGACAGAGTGGAAGGCAGAGGCAGAGGGAGAAGCAGGCTCCCTGCGGAGCAAGGAGCCCGATGTGGGACTCGATCCCAGGACGCCGGGATCATGACCTGAGCCGAAGGCAGCTGCTTAACCAACTGAGCCACCCAGGCGTCCCTAGTGGGTTTTTTTAAGACATTCTGTATATAACATCACATCATCTGCAAATTAGAAATAGTAGAGATATTTTTACTTCTTTCTTTTCAATCTAGATGTCTTTCCTCTGTTTTTCTTATCTACTTGCCCTGGCCAGAACCTCCTGTAAAATGTCAAAGAGAAGAGTGGACATCTTATGAGGAAAGCAGTCAGTCTTTCTCCATTAAGTTGATGTCAGTTTTTTACCGTTAGATATGACATCAGTTATTGTAGATGTTCCTTTTTTATTTTTTTTAAAGAAACTTTTTTTTAAGGGTTTTTATTGTCAGAGAGAGAGAGAGAGATCAAGCACATAAGCAGGGGGACCAGCAGGCAGAGGGAGAAACAGTCATGATCCCAGGGTCCTCAGACCAAGTCCCACATTGGGCTCCTCACTCAGCAGGACTTGGTCCCATTACCCTGAGATCATGACTTGAGCCAAAGGCAGAAGCTAAGCTGACTGAACCACCCAGGCAACCCTAGTATAGATGTTCTTTGTCAGGTTGAGGAAGTTCCCTTCTATTTCTGGTTAGTCTTTTTATCATTAAGGGTATTGGATTTTGCCTGATGTATTTTCTGTGTCTATTGAAATGGTCATGTGCTTTTGTCCTTTAATTTGTTAACATGGAATAATATGTTGATTTCTGGTTGTTAAACCAACCTTACATTCTAGGAATAAATCCCATTTGGTTATGGTGTATAATCCTGCTTATATGTCGCAGGATTCGGTTGACTAGTATTTTTGTGTGGTTGATATATATATGTATCTGTTGCTTTCTTTTATTGTCATGTCTTTGGTTTAGATATCAAAATAGTACTGACTCATAGAATGATTTGGGAATTCCATACTAATTATTCTTAAATGTTTGATCATATTTAAATATTTTGCGGTATGTAGTATTTTGTAATATGGAAGGCATCTGAGCCTCAGCTTTTCTCTGTGAGTAGCTTTTAAATTACAAATTCAATTTCCTTAATTTTTATATGTCTATTCAGTTTTTATATTTCTTCTTGAGTTGCTATATGTTTTTCTAGGAACTTGTTTGTTTCATTTAAGTGATCAAATTTATCAGCATACAATTCATAGTATTCTCTTACTGTCCTAATTTTTTTCTGTAAGATTTCTATAAGGTAAAGTTATCTCTTTCATTCCTGATTTTAGTAATTGAGTCTTCTCTGTTTTATTCTTGGTCAGTGTAGCTAAAGGTTTGTCCATTTTATTGATCTCAAAAAAACCAGCTTTTGGTTTCATTGATTTTCTCGATTGTTTTTATATTCTCTATTTTTTTCATTTCTGCCCTAATATTTATTATTTCCTTTCTTCTGCTTACTTGAGGTTCAGTTTGTGCTTTGTTTTCTAGTTTCCTAAGGTGAAAGATTATCTTACTGGTTTAAGATCTTCTATATAGGGCACCTGGGTGGCTCAGTTTGTTAAGCGACTGCCTTCAGCTCAGGTCATGATCCCGGAGTCCTGGGTCTGAGTCCCACATCAGGCTCCCAGCTCCATGGGGAGTCTGCTTCTCCCTCTGACCTCTCCTCTCATGCTCTCTCACTCTGTCTCTCTCTCAAATTTAAAAAAAAAAAAAATTATAAAAAAAAATCTTCTATATAGGCATTTAAAGCTAGCTATAATTTGCCCTCTTGAGTGCTGTTTTAGCTGAATCACAAGTTTTGGTATGTTGTGTTTTTGTTTCATTCATCTCAAAATGTTTTCTCATTTTGTGTGTGTGATGTCTTCTTTGACCCCTTGGTTACTTAGCAATATATCTTTTAATTATTTTTTTGGTAGGATTTTATTTTTAAGTAATCTCTACACCTAACTTGCAACCCCAAGAACAAGAGTTACATACTCAACCAACTGAGCCAGCCAGGCACCCCAGCACTGTGTCTTTTAATTTCAAGATTCCTTTATTATTTTTTTTATTTCTATTGTTGATCAAATTCTGTTTTGGTTAAAGAACATACTTTGCATGATTTGTATGAACATACTTGTATGATTTCAGCCTACTAAGGTTTGTCTTATGACTTATGTTTCTCTGTACAATACTCTCTAAAATAAGGATGAATTAAGGATAGTTACTTAACTATTTACCACTTCTGGTTCTCATGATCTAACAAGCGTGTATTACAAAAAGTTAGTCAACTTTAAGCTATCCTAGTACTCTGTTTGTCCTCTTTGTTATTACTTTTTTCCTAAGGGAGCCCAAACATTTTAAAAAATGTAGACTCATTTATTACTTGTGGGGTTGGAGAATATTACAGCAAAGAATCTCATATAAGGATTATTTCTGCAAAAATGTAGCAATAATAAAATTATACAGTTTTCCTTACGTGATCTTGAAAATTCATGAAGTCTTTGAGAATAAAAGAAAGATTTTTACATTTCTACAGGTTGGCATCATGCGTGATCGTCTGATTCAGTTCATCTCTAAGCTGCAATTTGCTGTGACTGTACTTTTAGCATCGTGGACTGAGAAAAAACGTCGAAAGTCAACCACCACTTTATGTATTCTCAACATTGTCTTCTCTCCATTTGTGTTGGTCTTCATCATTTTCTCTACACTACTCTCCTCTCCCTTACTCCCCCTCTTCACCCTTCCTTTGTTCTTGGTGGGCTTTCCCCGACCTGTTCAGATTTGGCCAGGAGCAGTGGGCACCGCGGCCTGCGTGTGCGCAGACACAGTGTACTACGACCAGATGGTCCCAGGTCTGACCACTGCACTGCAGGCTGCAATGGCAGCTGGAAGTTTAGGTAAGTAAATGCTTTTGCTTAAAAAATCCTCACTGATATATTTAAAATACCAAAAAAAAAAAAAAAAAAAAAGACATACAAAAGAAGTCTTTGATTCAACCATTATATAGATTCTAATACTGGCAGAAGGACTAACTATGAAATAGAAGTATATCTCTTGCCCCTTATTTTGAGCTAAATAAAGTCATAAAAATAGTAAAGGGAAATTTCATTAAGGTGACTTGACATTTTTTAAAAAAATATTTTCTTGGATAAAATCAGGCTATAGTCCCATTACTTAACCATGAAAACACCTTATCTCCCAAAATTTCCATGAATTTATAGTGAGTTCACATCAAGTAGATGCAATGGCTTAGATCCATAAATAGTAAAAACTAGCTTTACATAATACAAGATTGAAGGGCTTAAGGAAGTTTGTTAGGATCTTGTTAGTTACTGTATGGCAATGTAAACAGTCTGACAAGGTTACAGGGCAAGATAACAAAAGCAGTGGCCAATGATCAGTAGCCTCCCAAAGTGAAGTACTATGGAAGTGTCAGCAAGAAAAAAATTTTATGTGAGGATGAACTAATTTTATGAATTAATGCTTTCATTGTACACTTAACTACAAATTCAACTAGATTGTGCTTCTCAAGGTTCTCAAGGTTGGTTTTAGATAAGGCCCAAGCTGATGACAGTAGTGTGCTATCTCCTATCATATGCCTTAGCCTTTGAACCTTGTTTTAGAAATATCCAGTGGCATCTTGGCAAACTGATTCCAAGCAGAATAATAATTTCAAATTAGAATTTTAATGAAATACTTACTTGGATTGAACTTTTCTAATTATTTGTTACCTAAATTTGGGAGATAATTTAGGAAAAACTTTATAGTACAAATTTTTTAATGAATAATCATTTTTCTCTCTCAAAGAAAATATTCTACACTTTTAATCTTTTCATCCAGTTTTAATTAAGGTTTATCATATAATATTATGCCACTTATAAAAATACCTGTGAGGTTTGACTCACATCTAAAGTAATAAATACCTAAGGTAGAAATTATACTTTATTATGGAATCAGTTACACTCAGCCAAGAAGTGTGTCATAAAGTTTCTCTTGGCGGGGGGAAAACAATGAGATAACATTTCACATACATCTGGTTGACAGAAATGTAAAAGTCTGACATTACCAAGTATTGGCTAGGGTATGAAGAATAAGAACTTTCACACCCTTGATAGAAGGGAATATAAATTTGTATAACCACCTTGAAGAGTAAACTAATAGTCTATAGTAAAGGTGTACATATCCCATGACCTAGGGATCCACTTTTAGATTCCATAATTCTAATTAGATTCTGATTCTAGAGAAACTTTTGTACATGTGTTTTGGGGTTTCCCCAAGCCCATATCCAGGTTTGATGATTCACTGAGAGGATTTGCAGAGCTCAATATATATTTGTACTCATGGCTAAGATTTATTATAGCAAAAGAATGCAGAACAAAATCAATGAAGAGAATAGTTACATGGGGTAAATCATGGTGCAAGCTTCCAGATGTCCTCTCCCGATGGAATCATTCAGAACATGTTTAATTCCCCAGTCACACATTGTCACAACCTGTGTGATACGGTGACTACCAGGGAAGCTTATTTGAGACTCAGTGCCTAGGGCTTTTATTTGGGGTGTGGTCATGTAGGCCACCCTCTGCCTAGCATGTACCAAGATTCCAGACTCCTAGAAAGAAAACAGGTGTTCCCGATAAACTGTATTGTTTGTACAAACTGTTTAGACACAATGACACTCTTATCAAGGAGGATGGTGAGAATTCTCCAGAAACGCAAGTCCCCATTGCCAGCCATCAAACAGCTTTGCAAGCAGGACTTTCAAAGGGTAACAGTTAGTTCTGCTATGTTAACTCTTTACTGTATAGCATATAGCATAAGCAGACTAGCACAAAGGTAATCCCTGCAGTATTATTTATGATAGAGAAAAATTGGAAATATATGGAATGTGTTTATAAATGGGAAATGAATGTTCAAATTTAGCTGTATTCATACAGTGAATTCTCAACTGTAGGTGCAAATGACTTGAACTATTTGCAGTCAACATGGGCAGATCTCAGAGACATAATGTTAAGAGAAAACTAATTTTTTAAAGTTTTTATATAGTGTGGTAGTAGCATTTTATGTAAATTTTTAACACCACAAAACATTTTTATATGTATGTTTATAAAAAAATTTCCAAAATGCTTTAAATAAATAATGTGAAGTTGGCTTTTATATACTTTTACATTTAATACTTTCCTACTTTTCCTACTGTAGTTAGGATTTTATATAGCAGATTCTAATTTGTTTCTCTGGAAAATATATCCTTGAATTTTTATGTATTACCTATAGATTTTCTCTTTTAACTGTTCCTGTTCCTATCAAAAGCTTAATTTAATGCCCCCGATACGCAATGAATAATTGTTTCTATTAACATAAAGAGAGAATAAAAGGAGCTATGAATCAGTTCCAAGTATCTTACCAGTTTTGAAGGTTCACATGGCAAAATAAAACAAGCTTGAATACTACTTACTTTTTTTTTTTCTAATTTATTTTAGGTCTCCTCTTACCTGGATCTCATTACTTAGGCCGTTTTCAGGATCGTTTAATATGGATAATGATTCTAGAATGTGGTTATACTTACTGCTGTATTAACATTAAGGTCAGTGTACATTTGAAACCTCTCTAGTGTTTTTATAGCACATGTGTAAAATTTTACCTGTTATAGACATAGTATACACTTAATAGCTCAACTTAAGAGTATCAGTTAATTACCTGTGAAAACGCCTAAGGGATTTTTAAAGCATATTTCAATATGAACACATTCTAGGTAGACTAGTGTTGATTGTATAATAGAATGTAGTAACAAAATATATTTGCCCTCTTTTTGTCCAGGCCTTTTCTTTATTTCCTTATCTAGTTGAGTATCTCGAAAGTGTGACTCCATAATATTTTTTTACTCCTATATCACGTAAGCATTCTCAACTTAATAAAAAACCTCTTCTGATCCTTACTACCATGCTACATGCCTTTCTCCTCTTTTTAAAGCAAAATGCCTTAAAAGAATTACCTAAATCAAATCTCAAATTTCATTTCTCCCATTCTCTCTTCAACTTACTCTAGGTTTTTGACCCTGTTATCTATTACTGTACCAAAACTGCTCTTGTCAAGGTCTCTACTGGCTAACAGATTGCTAAATCTAATGTCAGTTCTCTGACCTCTGTCTGCAGCATTTGACACAGTATCTTCTTTTTTTAGCTTGTTTCATGGGTCAGTCCTTGTCAGTCTCCTTTGATGGTTCCTTCTCTTTTCATTAACCTCTTTTTAGTTTCTTTAAGATTTTATTTATTTGAGAGAGAGAGAGAAAGAGCACGCAGAAGCAGGGGGATTGGGGCAGAGGAGAGGGAGAAGCAGACCGCCACTGAGCAGGGAGTCAGAATTGGAATCTGAGCTCAGTCCCAGGACCCTGAGCCCAAGGCAGATGCGTAACTGACTGAGCCACCCAGGTGCCCCTCTTTCCTAGACTCTTAATTAACATCAGACTGGAACTGTTGAATCACTTTATTGTACATTTGAAACTAACAGAATATTGTATGTTAACCTTACTGGAATTAAAGCTTAAAAAATAAAGTACACAAAATGAAAAAACAAACAAACAAACGAAAACAGCAGACTGTCCAGAGCCTAGCAGTCCTTGGTAACAACTCCATCCTTCTGGTAGCTCAGCCCCAAAACATTTGGGCTTTAGTCCAGTGGTATTTCACTCCTGTTTACCTCCATACCCCACATGCAATCCAACAAGAAATCCTGTTGGCTGTCTTTAAGCCATATCCTATATGCCACCACCTTTCTCTACCCTACAATTAGCTATCTTTATCTCTTTCTTAGGTCATTGCAATAGTCTCCCAATTGGGCCCCCTGCTTCTTTCTACCTGCCTCCCAATAGTCTGTTCTCAGCTAGAGTAATCTTTAATATCTAACTCATTTCATGGTACTTCTCTACTCAAAACCCTACAGTGGATCTCTTTTTTTTTTTTTTTTTTTTTCATTCAGAGTAAAAGTCAAGGCCCTAACTGTTCAGGCTCTCTATTTCCTCTTAGCCTCACCTACTACTTGAATCCTCTCACTCTACTCCAGCCTACTGGCTATTCTCTCTACCTGGAATGCTCTTTTTCATATAACCACACAGCTAGCTGCCTTACCACCTTCAAGTCTTTGCCCAAATATCACCTCAGGGAAATCTCTGGCTATCCTGTTTAAAGTGTATTCCCACTCCCATCCTGGCACTCCCAGTTCTCCTTGGCTTACTTTACTTTTTCTCTATTTTTCTAGCACTTATACCTTCTAACAAACTATATAATTTACTTTTTTTCATTGTTGATTGTCTGTATCCCTTTAATCTCTAATGTAATTGTCACAAGGACAAGGATCTCTGTTTGAAGGAATATAGCCTAAGCCCCTGGAACATTGTCTGGCACTTAATAGCCCCTTGATAAATATTTGCTGAACGAATAGTGGTAAATGAATGAATTTTTTGTCTTAGCACAGATGGAATAAAATTGCTGGTAATTAAAAAGCTTCTTCTTTAGCCCAGTGGTTCTCAAAATTCAGTTCCCCAGATTAGTAATATTGACATATCCTAGAACTTCTTAGAAAGGAACAATCTTGGGCACCACCTCAGAACTACTGAATCAGAAACTAGAGGAGGGCCCAGCAACCCATGTTTTAACTGCCATCCAGTGATTCTGACTCACCTGAAGTTTGAGAACCTAGTCTAACCTGTGTAAGTAAGAGAAGGCAAATCTCATGCAATATTGAGGGCATTATAAAAAAAAAATGTTTAAAAAATATTGAGGGCAGGGGCGCCTGGGTGGCTCAGTGGGTTAAGCCGCTGCCTTCGGCTCAGGTCATGATCTCAGGGTCCTGGGATCGGGCTCTCTGCTCAGCAGGGAGCCTGCTTCCTCCTCTCTCTCTCTGCCTGCCTCTCTGTCTACTTGTGATCTCTCTCTGTCAAATAAATAAATAAAATCTTTAAAAAAAAATATTGAGGGCATTTTCATTGCTTCATTTAGGCTCTGTTTTTTAAAATGGTATGTTTTATAATGCCTAATAATGTGGCTCCTTCATTGCTCTTCTGCGCTCTATTATATATGTAAAGATACATTTTTTTAATGGCAGTCTTTTTTTCTTTTCAGTTTTTTGGACACAGGTGGCTTAGCAATACCACCTTACCAACATTTATATGCTATATGCCTTAAAGTTTACAAAGCACTTTTAAAAAAATTATTTATTTTTAGAGATTGTGAGGGGTGAGGGGCAGAGGGAGAGGTAGAGAGGGAATGTTAAGCAGATCCAGGCTCAGTGTGGAGCTGGATGTGGGGCTTGGTCTCACAACCCTGAGATCATGACGTGAGCCAAAATCAAGAGTCCAACATTTAACTGACCGAGCCACCCAGGCACCCCAACAAAGCACTTTTATTACTTAAATCTTTACAATCCTATGTGCTAGGATTAGTTTTCTTTGAAAGAGAAAAGGAATCTTGGTAAGTGATCTACTCAAGATTCTGTGCAAATACCTGGTAAAGCCATGATTTAAAAATGGCTTCTGATGTTCATATCCTATGTTCTTTCTCTGGACCCTAATACAACCTGACAGCATTGTCTTTTATTAAATGCACTGGTAACTTTGTAAAAATGTATAAATAAGTAAACAATGATAGCAATAGTAATAGTAAACAGTGGCCTGCTGCATCCTCTTCAAATTATTCCTTATAGAGAAGTAATAAAAATGTGTTTAAAATTCACAAAAAAACACATTTAGGGGTGCCTGGGTGATGCAGTCAGTTGAGCATCAGACTCTTGGTTTCAGCCAAGAGTCATGATCAGTCAGGTCATGATCTCAGGACTGAGCCCCACATTGGGCTCCACACTGGGCGCAGGGTCTGCTTGGGACTCGCTTCCTCTTCTACTCCTCCCTTCCTCAAATAAATGGATAAATCTTTAAAAAATAAATAAGTAAAAAATAAATTAAAAACACATTCATAGTATTCATTTCATCAACATATATTTTCTGCATACCAGTACTGTGTCAAGTACTGATTTAGGCATGGCAGACATACTAGTAACCAAAAGAGAACTGCTTTTTGGAGTTTACATTATAGTTGGAGGAGACAGACAGTAGCCAAATACATAAATCTGTATGATGATGATAATGTTATTATAATTAAAAAACTGGAACAGGTGTGCCTGGGTGGCTCAGTAGGTTAAGCCTCTGCCTTCAGTTCAGGTCATGGTCTCAGGGTCCTGGGATCAGGCTCTGCATCTGGCTCTCTGCTCAGCAGGGAGCCTGCTTCCTCCTCTCTCTCTGCCTGCCACTCTGCCTACTTGTGACCTCTCTCTCTCTCTCTCTCTCTGTCACATAAATAAATAAAATCTTAAAAATATATATAATTAAATAAACAAATAAATAAATAACTGGAACAGGAAAATGATTGAATAAATTCCAGAATATCCACAGTAGAATAATGCTGCCATTTAAAGTAGGATAGAAAACTACTGTATATGCTAAATAATTCCAGTTTTGCCTTTTGCCCTCCAAAAAATTTTATATATATATATATTTTTTAAGATTTTATTTATTTATTTGACAGAGAGAAATCACAAGCAGATGGAGAGGCAGGCAGAGAGAGAGGAAGGGAAGCAGGCTCCCTGCTGAGCAGAGAGCCCGATGTGGGACTCGATCCCAGAACCCTGAGATCATGACCTGAGCCGAAGGCAGCAGCTTAACCCACTGAGCCACCCAGGCGCCCCCCAAAATTTTATATTTAAAAAAGTTTTTTGGGGCACCTGGGTAGATCAGCCAGGTAAACATCTGCCTTGGGCTGGTCATGATCCCCTGCTCAACAAGGAGCCTGCTTCTCCCTCTTCCTCTGGCACTTCCCCTGGTTGTGCTCTCTCAATCTCTCTCTCTCTCTCTCTCTATCAAATAAATAAAATCTTAAAAAAAAGAAAAGTATTTTGTAAGTATGATTCAACCTTCACTATAGGTATAGTCTTTCAAAATTATGGTCATAGTCAATTAAATTGTTTTGCCAATTTCTAGTGGCATTTCTGTCATTTCCTTTAAAGTAGTACCATAACTTTTTTTTTTAAAGATTTTATTTATTTATTTGACAGGCAGAGATTACAAGTAGGCTGAGAGGCAGGTAGAGAGAGAGAAGGAGGAAGCAGGCTCCCTGCCGAGCAGAGAGCCCGATGCAGGGCTCGATCCCAGGACCCTGGGATCATGACCTGAGCCGAAGGCAGAGGCTTTAACCCACTGAGCCACCCAGGCACCCCATAAAGTAGTACCATAACTTTTAACCTCTATATGCAGCATCAAATGTGTTGAAGTGCCAATAAGTTGGAGTAAATGTGTAGCTCTTGAGTTAAGGAATTTTGTGTGTGTGTGTTTTCCATATTTTCATTATGAGAATCCAATCCATGGGAATATATAAAAGTAGTTGCTTTTCTCTATGTAATAAGTGATCATAAATTCAAGTACTTTCTCTTTCTTCTTTAGGGGTTAGAATTGCAAGAGACATCCTGTCATACTGCTGAAGCTCAAAGTGTTGATGAAGTTTTTCAAAGTGCCTTTGAACAAGAATATTCAAGAGTATGTTCTATTAATGAACACTTTGGAAATGTCTTGACACCCTATTCTGTTTTGCCAGTAAAACTCTATTCTGATGCCAGGAATGTTCTATCTGGCATAATCGATTCTCATGATAATTTAAAAGAATTTAAAGGTGACCTTATTAAAGTACTTGTGTGGATACTTCTTCAGTACTGTTCCAGAAGGCCTCATGTGCAGGAGGTTGTTCACAAAACTGAAAATAAAGGGCAAGCATCTCTAATAATCCTGCCTGCTTTGAATACTTCACCACAAACCCAAACCCCAGAAGACTCAGATAGTTTAAATTCAGAAATTTTGGATGATTGGTCTGATGATAATGTTTTTGGTGATGAGCCAACTATCAGAAAAGGAAAAGAAGAAAAAGATCAATTAAAAGTTGTACCAGGTGTAAATTTTCCTATTCCAGGATCAGTAGAGTCTCAGGGTATTGGTGAGCATTCTGGAGGCACAGTTCCTGAAAACAGTCTTTACAAGTCAGTTATATTGGGATACCCTGTTGTTGACAAAGGAAAACAAAAAGATGTGGCATATATCCCCCTTGTGGAGTTCAGTTGTTCTCATTCTCACTTGTTACGCTTACCTGAAGAGTGGACATCTAGCTGTTTGCCTAATTCCAAGATGAGGGAGATGAGCTCACTCTTTCCAGAAGAGTGGTACCAATTTGTGTTAAAGCAGCTGGAATGTTTTCATTCAGAAGAAAATACCTCAAGTGTCCTGGAAGAAATTGCAAAGGACAGAGTTTTAAAAGACTTTTATGTTCATGCAGTAATGACTTGTTATTTTAGTTTATTTGGAGTAGACAATATGGTTCCGAGTCCTGGTCATATATTGAGAGTTTACAGTGGCGTTTTGCCTTGGTCTCTTGCCTTGGATTGGCTCACAGAAAAGCCAGAACTGTTCCAACTAGCACTGAAAGCTTTCAGGTAATTCATTTTGATTATACATAAACTGTAACTGGCAGAAAAATACTGACTTAAAAAAAAAAAAACAAAACCTAAAAGGAGATACTTCTTCATTTCTAACTATAACAAATAATTACTTTCTGGGGTGCCTGGGTGGCTCAGTCATTAAGCGTCTGCCTTAGGCTCAGGTCATGATCGCAGGGCCCTGGGATTGAGCCCCACATCAGGCTCCCTTGCTCTGTGGGAAGCCTGCTTCTCCCTCTCTCACTCCCCCGCTTGTGTTCCCTCTATCGCTGTGTCTCTCTCTGTTAAATAAATAAATAAAATATTTTAAAATAATAATAATAATCACTTTCCTAAAAATAAAAGAAATGCTTAGTATGTACAGTGATTATATCAGGATTACATTTTAATTTCCATTTCCTTTTATTTTATATGGAGAACCTGTTTTTCATTTGACTTACTGGATTTTTTTTACTTCACTCCATCATTTCTTCCTGATCTTTTTATCTGAAATATGTATGATTTTAGTGCAATGTCTTAAAAATATAGATTGAACAGAGTCTATTTCATCTATGAAGTTGATTTTATAAATTTTATTAAAACTTCTAAAATTCTTTATTTCTCCATTGTTAAGGTATACTCTGAAACTAATGATTGATAAAGCAAGTTTAGGTCCAATAGAAGACTTTAAAGAGCTGACTAACTGCCTTGAAGAATATGAAACTGACTGGTACATTGGTTTGGTATCTGATGAAAAGTGGAAGGAAGCAATTTTACAAGAAAAACCATACTTGTTTTCTCTGGGATATGACCCTAATATGGTAAGTTTAAAAATGTGTTTTTAAACATTTTCCTGTATTGACCTTAAAAAAACTAAAATTTAAGTGATAGAGATACAACATTATGGGTATGGATATATTAATCATATCATTAAGGCCTTTGTAATCATGACTTCATGGCCAGCATAGTACAATCCTAGAATGACTAATTATTTACTTTTGCAAACCCAATATGAGCTAATTTAAAATGTATAGCCAATGTGCAATAACTGCACTAAGATAGCCAAGTAGACTTAATATGCTATAACATATTTGGCTAAATGGATTATATTCCTACGCCAAATCTGAGTCATGAATTATCACTTTGGATTTGACTCCTAGAAGAAAAACTAATTTGTAAGTGGCAAAGTATTCCTTTTGCTGACATCAGTGTTTTATCTGAAGCAAACTGACCTGTAAAAATTCAGAGACTCCAAATAGGAAATAACTTTTTTTAAAAAAAGAAAAACATGGTGGTTCTCATTACATTTAAAATGTCATCAGATGTGCACAGTGTGATTCAATGTTACACGCTCATTGGAGGTTCTGTATCTGGCATTGCAGCTTGAAGAGCTCTGTAGATTTCCTCCCCATCAAAAATAATGAAAGTTGTTTTTAAAAAACAACCATTTAAAGACTTGGAAATGATCCTAAGGGCATTTGCAAAGGAAGAAATATTTATTCAAATTTTCAACTAAAACCCAATAAGAGTAGTGAGAGACTGCAGTATTTGGACCAAGATCCCATTCCTTCCCAACTCAGCAAGACAGAAACTCCTCAGACTGATCTAAACAAGAAGGATTCCTTCTCACTTCTGCTCCTAGTTGGAAGACTGTTTTCCTGGGAGAGTCAGAGCTTTAGCATTTATCTTACCTCCAGCTACCTGCTGTGAGGCTAGGTTCTGAGCATGTGTAGTTCAGAGGTGAGAACTCCTTTTTGGCCACCCCATCTTTTTGGATAGAGGCTTTACTGTGGACTTGGTGCCCCTGAGAATAATGGGGCCCTGACCAGCCTTACCTCATAGAAGGTGGAGGTTCCACACAAGGAGAGGCAAGTCAAGAAGACCTGAGATTACTGCTGCCTTCTGCCTCCTAAAGCAGAGATGTCTCTCAGGGAGAAGCATGCTGTTGTCTCACCCTCAGATACAGAGCTCTGGCTAAGAGGTTTTGCCCAGTGGGAGAAGTCAATCATAAAACAAAACAAAACAAAACCAATTTCTAAATTTCTCCCAAAGGAAATTATTTCACTTGCAACGGTGTAGATACGTTGACACCTAAGATGCTCTCAAAAACAATGGAGCTGTGGTAAAAAGTAATTAAGGGGCTACTGGTAAATTTGTTAGAGACATAAACTAAACTGTAGGCTGAGTAGGTAAACAGAACCAGGGGAAGAAACAGTAGAGAAGAGCCCTCCTGGGGTCAAAAAAAATGTGCCCACGTTTAACTGGATTAGTCTATGAAACAATTTACTTCCCAGGACATTGTTGAAAACATAAAGCAACCACCTGGCGATCATTGGAGCTTAGCATCTGGGTGTGAGCAATTAACAGATGAAGTGAGCCCTGCTAAAACTACTGCTATCTCAGATTAACTGTGGACATTCACAAGGCTGCACTCCCCAAGGAACCAAAATCAAAGGCTTCACACTTGTAGGGAGAGTGGGCATTAACTTCACTAAAGCGATCCAGCCACTTACTAAACAAATAAATAAATAACAAGACCTGGTATGGGGGCAAGGGTCAATCCTCAGAATTGCAGTGGTGTTATATAAAATGTCCAATATTGAACACAAATTATAAGACATAAAAAGAAACAGGAAAGTCAGACCCATATACTGGGGGGGGGGTAAATTGCCTATGAGTGACTAGATGGCAGATTTAACAAAGATTTCAAAGTAGCCATTATAAAAATGTTCAAAGGACTGAAAGAAACCATGTTTAAAGAAAAAACAAAGTGGTATAGGAGGAAAGTACCTCAGTAATAAGGTCACATATGACAGCCCACAGCCAACATCATATTCAGTGGTGAAGAGCTAAAAGCTTTTCCTCTAAGATTAGGAACAAGACAAAGATGCCCACTCTTGCCACTTTTATTCAACATAGTATTGTAAGTCCTGCCCCAGTAATTAGGCAAGAAAAAGAAATAAAGTCATCCAATTTGGAAAGGAAGAATTAAAACTGTCACTATTTGCAGATGACATGATATTATATATAAAAAATCCTAAGTACTCCACCAAAAAACTTAGAAATAATAAGCAACTTTAGTAAAGATGCAGGATACAAAATAAATACACAAAAATCTGTTGTTTCTATACACCAATAACAAGCTGTCAGAAAGAGAAGTTAGGAAAACAATTTACAATTACATCTAAAAAATAAAATAACTTGGAGTAAGTTTAACCAAGGAAATGAAAGACCTTACATTGAAAACTGTAAGACATTGATTAAAGAAATTGAAGAAGACACAAATAAATGGAAAGGTGGACTGGAAGAATTAGTACTATTTTTTTCTTTTTAAAGTTTTTATTTATTTATTTGACAGACAGAGATCATAAGTAGGCAGAGAGGCAGGCAGAGAGCCAGAGGAGGAAGCAGGCTCCCTGCTGAAGAATTAGTACTATTAAATGTGCATACTACCCAAAGCAGTCTACATATTCACCGCAATTCCTATCAAAATTCCAGTGGCATTTTCACAGAAATAGAACAATCCTAAAATTTGTATGGAACCACAAAAGACCCCTAATATCCAAAGCAATCTTGATAAGACCAAAGGTGGTAGTATCATGCTTCCTGATATCAATGTATTGTTGGGCCTCTATCATACAGAAATGTAATATACTTGCCAGTGATTGCAGAATAGAAGTCCATGGAAATAAAGCTGTACTTAGCAAAAGAAATGATTCCAGATGGTAACTTGAATCCATAGGAATAAAGGAGAACCAGAAATGATAAATAAGAAGCTAACGTAGCAAAAGTGATAAATATATACTTGTTCCCTTTAAATTTCTTTAAAAGACATAAAAGTATATAAAATGGTAATTATAATAATAAATTATTGGGCTTGAAACATTATAGGTGTGATACGTATAACAATACCACAAAAAGGGGCAAAAGGAGAGTAGAATTATACAGGATTATTGTTTCCTATCTCACCAGAATTAGTGTAAACTAATGCTGATTCTGGTAAGTTATTTATGGCAAGCCCTAGAACAATCACTGAGGAAAGTAACTTAATTTTAAGCGAAAAAAATCACTAAAGAAATTAAAATTCAGTATTAGAAGATATTCACTTAATGCAAAAGAAGGTAGTAAAAGAGGACTAGAGGGACAAAAAAGGAGAGATATAGAAGACAAAAGGAAAATGACAGACTTAAATCCTGCTGTATCACTAGTAACATTAAAAGATTAAACAGTTGAAAGGCAGATTGTCAGGCTGGATAAAAAAAACAAAGTAAAAGGGTGAAAAAGGCATATCAGGCAAGCAGCAACAACAGGAAAGCTGGAGTACCTATACTATTATCAGAAAATAATAGACTTTTAAACAAAAAATGTTACTAGAGATTAAGAGGGACATTTTATAGTGATAAAAGGGTTAGTCCATCGGGGAGCTAGAACAATTGTGTATGCAGCTAACAATGAACCACCAGAATATATGAAGGAAAATTGACAGAAATGAAGAAAGGAGTAGACAATTTAATAATAATAATTTAAGACTTCAAAACCCTACTTTCAGTAATGGATAGAGCAAACAGGCAGATCAACAGAAAAACAGAATGCTTGAATAACACTATAAACCCATAACACCAAACAGACAACTGTAGAATATTCCATCTAAAAACAATAGAATATTCATCTGAATATTCTATTCATCTGAATATTCATCTTCTTCTGAAGTGTGCATGAAACATTCTCCAGGGTAAATCATATGCTAATACATAAAACAAACTTAATACATTTTAAATGATTGAAATGTATCCTCTGACCAGAAGGAAATGAAATTAAAAATCAGTGAGAGAAAGAAATTGAGTAAACTAACAGATATGTAAACTAAACAGATAACAGTTTATTGAGTAAACTAGCAGAGTAAACTAACAAGATATGTGGAAATTAAACAACACGTGCCTAAATCGCCAGTGGTCAAAGAAGAAATTGGAATATACATTGAGATGAATGAATGGCAAGAAGAGACAGTATAGCAAAACTTGAAAGGTGCAATTAAAGCAGTTTTTAGAGGAAAATTCATAGCTTTAAAGTGTCTATTTAAAAAGAAGAAAGAGGGGCGCCTGGGTGGCTCAGTGGGTTAAGCCGCTGCCTTCGGCTCAGGTCATGATCTCAAGGTCCTGGGATCGAGTCCCACGTCGGGCTCTGTGCTTCCTCCTCTCTCTCTCTCTCTCTCTCTCTGCCTGCCTCTCTGCCTATTTGTGATCTCTCTGTCAAATAAATAAATAAAATCTTTAAAAAAAAAAAAAGAAGATTTCAAATCGATAGCTTAACCTTCCATCTTATAACACTAGAAAAAGAAGAGTAAACTTAATTTAAAGCAAATAGAAGAAAGAAATTAATAAAGATAAGTGATTATGAAATAGAAAATGAAAAAAAGAGGTATGTTACTACTGACCTTATAGAAATAAAAATGATTACAAAGGAATACAGTGAACACTTTTATGCCAGTGAATTATATAACTTAGATGAAATGGACAAATTCCTGCAAATACAAACTACCAAAACTGACTCAAGAAGAAATAGGCAATCTGAACAGACCTATAACAACTAAGGAGATTGAATTAGTGATCAAAATACTAACTGTAAAGAAAATCTGAAAACTATATGGCTTTGTTACATAATTCTACCAAGTATTTTTTTAAAAGATTTTATTTATTTGAGATAGACAGTGAGAGAGGGAACACAAGCAGGAGGTGTGGTAGAGGGAGAAGCTGGCTTCCCACTGATTAGGGAGCACAATGAGAGGCTTGATCCCAGGACCCTGGGATCATGACAAGAGCTGAAGGCAGATGCTTAATGACTGAGCCACCCATATGCCCCCCCAAGTACTTTAAAGAATAATACCAGTTCTTCACAAACTCTTCAAGAAAAAAAGAGCACTTACCAGTGCATTCTCTAAAGCCTGTATTAACCCTGATATCAAAAGCATAAGGAAACATTACAAGGATAGAAAATTACAGGCTAATATCTTTTATCAATGTAGTTACCGAAATCTGTAACAAAATAATAGCAAACTGAATCCAGCAACATATAAAAGAATTATAAAACCATAACCAAGTGGTATTATCCCAGAAATCTAATGTTGCCTTAACACTGAAAATCAGTTAACGTAATATACCATATCAATTGAATAAAAAAAATAAAACTGTATAATCATCTCAGTAGACACAGAAAAAGGATTTGACAAAAAAATCCAAAGACTAGGAATAGTAAGGAGTTTTCCTCAATTTGATAAAGGCATCTGTGAAAAATCCATAGTTAACATCATACTTATTGGTGAAAAGCTGATAGTTCACTTATGATCAGTAGTAAAGGATTTTATTCAACACTTTTATTAAACATTATATATTAGAGATTCTAGCCAAGGTAATTAAGCAAGAAAAAAAAAGATACTCAGACCGGAAAGGGAGAAGTGAAATCTCTATTCACAAATAATTTACATATAGAAATTCTAAGGAATTCTCTAAAAAACTTAAAACTATTAAGTACAGCATGGTTATAGGATACAAGATAAACATACAAAAATCTATTATGTTTCCATACACTAGTAATCTAAAATCTAAAACACAATCTAAAAATGAAGTTAAGAAAACAATTCTACTTAATACTTCAGAAGAAATTTAGCAAGAAAAGCATGAAACATATTCTCCAAAAGCTATGAAATATTGTTGAAAGAAATGATTTAAGATTTAATAACATGAAAAAACATCCTATGTTCCTGGCTCAAAATGATAGGATGACATTACTCCCCAGTTGATTCACAGAGTTGGTACAATACCCATCAGAATCTCAGCTGGCTTCTTTGTGACATTGGCAAACTGTTTCTTAAATTCATATGGAATTTCAAGGGACCTTGAATATATAGAACAATCTGAAAATTGTCAGACTAACACAAATTTCAGAACTTAGTACAGACCAGCAATTAAGACAGTATGGCAATGGCATAAAGGTAGACATAAAAATCAATGAAATTGATTCAAAACTAGAAATAAATGCATGTGGCTTTGATAAACTGATTTTAATAAGGTTGCCAAGACCATTCTTCAGCAAATGGTATTGAGACAGATAGCCACATTCAAAAGAATGTCATCGGACCCCATATTAGTTTTCAGAGCTGCTACAACAAATTACTGTGAACTGGGTGGCTTGAAACAACAGAAGTTTATTCTTTCAGAGTTCTGGAGGTCAATAGCCTGAAATCACGATGCCAGCAGGGCCATACTCTGTCCAGAGGCTTTAGGGAATAATCTTGCTCTTCCAGCTGCTGGTGACTCCTGGTATTCCTTGGCTTGTGACAGCATAACTCCAATCTCTGTTTCTGTCTTCACATGGACACCTTTCCTATATCCACCCCCATGTCAGTTTTTGTATCCCTTTCTAAGGACATAACCACTGTATTTAGGATCACCTAAATTCAGGATGACCTCATCTTAAGATTCTTAATTACACCTGCAAAAACATATTCTAAACAAGATTTACAGGTACCACGGATTAGGATTGGAGATATATCTTCTCTGAGGGATACCATTCAACCAACTGCAGGCCATTACTTCATAGTATATATAAAAATGAACTCAAAATAAATCAAAGTTCTAAATATAAGAGCTAACACCATAAAAATCATAGAAGAGAACAGAGGAGTAAATCTTTATGATCTTAAATATGGTGGTAGATTCTGAGATATAATACCAAAAGCATGAAAACAAAACAAAACAAGAATAGATAAATAGGACTTCATCAAAAGTAAAAACTTCTGTGCTTCAAAAGATACAATCAAGAAAGTGGAAAGACAACTCACAGAATGGGAAAAATATTTGCATATAAATGATAAGGGACTTGTTACTAGAATATTTTAAAAATCCTTACAATGCAATAATAAAAAGGTGTTTTTATTTAAAATATGAGCTAAGGGAGGGGGAAAAAAAGAAAAAAAAATAAAATAAAATATGAGCTAATTTTAAAATGAACAAAGTATCTCTATAGATATTTCTTCAAAGGAGACATACAAATGGGGCAATAAAAGAGCCCATAAAAAGACGTTCAATATCATTTGTCATGAGAGAAATGCAAACCAAATCCACAGTGAGGTATCACTTCATACAAGTTCATACTAAAATGGCTGAAATCAAAAAGGCAAATAATAAGTATTGGTGGATGTGAAGAATTAGAACTCTAACACAGTGCTGGCAGAAATGTAAAATGGTACAACCATTTAGAAAACATTTTGGCGGTTTCTTAAATGATTAAACTTAGAGTTACCATATGACTCAGTAATTCCACTTCTAGGTATAGACCCAAGAAAAATGAAAGCATAGATACACATAGAAACTCTTATATGGATGTTTATTACAGTATTAATCATAACTGACAAAAGGTGGAAACAACCAAACTGTCCATCAACTGATGAATCAGTAAGCAGACAGATGTGGTTTTTCCATGCAATGGAATGTTAGTCTACCATAAAAAGGAATAAAGTACTGATATATGAATGAATGGGCCTTGAAAATATGCTAAAGAAGCCAGTCACCATCATTATGATTCCATTCATATGATAATTTCATAAAAGGCAAAATTATAGAAAGTACGTAAGTGGTTGCTTATAACTGGGAGAATGATGGGATAAGAGAGTAATAGCTAAAGAGCACAAGTTTCCTTTTGAGATCATGAAGATGTCCTAATTTGGAGATGCTTGTATACATTTGAATATACTAAAAAAAAAAACTATTGAATTAAACACTTTACATGAGTAAATTGTATGGAATGTGAATTATATCTCAAAAATTTTTAAAAAGAACTTATTGTGTGATTGTCCACTGACTACTATCTATGACTTATGCATTGTTAAGGCCAGATGGGGTGAAGGAATAGAGAAGGAAAGGAAACAGAAGTAGCTGAGATTTTGCTGTTTAGGTTATTGAATGAATGGCTGTCACATCAAGCTTATTCAGAGAGCTACCAAATAAAAGTGAATCTTGATTCTGAAGACAAGGAACTCTTGTGTATATTTTAATATACCACTTTTTGTTTAAGTTTGCCTAACTACAATGGAATTTTTCTCTAAATTTACAAATAAAATGTAAAGGCCTGAAGGTAACTTTGTCTTCTCCTTTCCCACCCACCTTTTATACTCTGAAGGGTGTTTACACTGGGAGAGTACTTACCCTTCAAGAATTGCTGATCCAAGTTGGGAAGTTAAATGCTGAAGCTGTTAAAGGTCAGTGGGCCAATCTGTCATGGGAATTGCTTTATGCCACAAACGATGATGAGGAACGATATAGTATACAAGCTCATCCACTACTTTTAAGAAACCTTACAGTACAAGCAGCTGATCCTCCCCTGGGATATCCAATTTATTCTTCAAAACCTCTTCACATACATTTGTATTAGAGCCCATTTTGACTTGTAAGTGTATCGTCAAAAATGAGATGTCTTTATTTTTTCATTCTAGAAAAGTAACAATGTGATCTCTCATAACTTCACTGGACTTCTCTCTCTCCTCCTCCAAGTCAGATACCTGAGAAAAGCTAAGCTCTGTAAAGTTGATTCTCTCAGCTATCTTAATGTTTAAAAAACTTTGTCTAACACAAAAGTTAGAAATAGTTGGCCAATATTTGCGCCCTATGGATTGTGGTAGGCTTTAGCAAATATAAAACATTTGTATGAGATTAAGTAATGAATTTATTAATGCTTTCTTAAATATGTGATAGGTGGCTTGCTTTATAGAAGTCAACAACTATGTAATTTTAACATTCCTAGAAGATATACACACATATCAGTGTTTTTATGTGATGATAATGGATCCTGTTGAAGGTTGCATAATGTGTATTTATTTATTTGAAATATTAAATTTTATAGTATTTTCAAACTTTGCTGTTTTTTTAAAATTTTTAATTTTTTATAAACATATAATATATTTTTATTCCCAGGGGTACAGGTCTGTGAATCGCCAGGTTTACACACTTCACAGCACTCACCAAAGCACATACTCTCCCCAATGTCCATAATCCCACCCCCCTTCTCGCAAACCCCCTCCCCCCAGCAACCCTCAGTTTGTTTTGTGAGATTAAGAGTCACTTATGGTTTGTCTCCCTCCCAATCCCATCTTGTTTCATTGATTCTTCTCCTACCCACTTAAGCCCCCATGTTGCATACCACTTCCTCATATCAGAGAGATCATATGATAGTTGTCTTTCTCTGCTTGACTTATTTCGCTAAGCATGATACGCTCTAGTTCCATCCACATTGTCGCAAATGGCAAGATTTCATTTCTTTTGATGGCTGCATAGTATTCCATTGTGTATATATACCACATCTTCTTGATCCATTCATCTGTTGATGGACATCTAGGTTCTTTCCATAGTTTGGCTATTGTGGACATTGCTGCTGTAAACATTCGGGTGCATGTGCCCCTTTGGATCACTACGTTTGTGTCTTTAGGGTAAATACCCAGTAGTGCAATTGCTGGGTCATAGGGCTGTTCTATTTTCAACATTTTGAGGAACCTCCATGCTGTTTTCCAGAGTGGTTGCACCAGCTTGCATTCCCACCAACAGTGTAGGAGGGTTCCCCTTTCTCCGCATCCTCGCCAACATCTGTCATTTCCTGACTTGTTGATTTTAGCCATTCTGACTGGTGTGAGGTGATAGCTCATTGTGGTTTTGATTTGTGTTTCCCTGATGCTGAGTGATATGGAGCACTTTTTCATGTGTCTGTTGGCCATCTGGATGTCTTCTTTGCAGAAATGTCTGTTCATGTCCTCTGCCCATTTCTTGATTGGATTATTTGTGTGCTGTTTTGTTTTGACATTTAATATGGTTGAAATTCAGGTCAAACCCAACCTGAAATGTAAGAAAAGAATTGGTGGAATTCTACACATAGAAAGGCAGCCACTTTTCACAAGGTAGGAGGTACAGAGCAGTGAATCAAAGGGGGATATATCATAAGGTAAATGGTGGGATGGGGGAGTGGGCAAGGGAGCCCCATAGACCAGCTACTAGAAAGTGATATAGCCCCAGAACACAAAATGGAACTTTTAAAAATCTCCTCCAAGAGACATTCCTGCCTGAAAGGCACTCAGGTGGCAAAGCAGGACAGAATCGTGGGTGAGGCTTGTGTGGTCTCACAGTCACAGAACCCTATGGTCACAGAAAGAATGGGGATACCTGTGCCAGCAGAGCCCCAAGCATCAGAGTGGAGAAACTGGCTATAGTCAGTGAGCCTGGGAGGGGGTTCTCAGCTCAGTTTGCCATAAACCACGAACCAGGGAACAATCTGGCCACCACAGTCCATGCAGGAGCCCTGCAAAGGACAGAAATGCGGTGACCCTCCGCCTTCCTCCCTCCTACTGGAGGAATGGCACAAGCACATGCTGCAGAAGTCTGCAGAGTTTGGTATACACAAAAGTACAGATTGATTTTTCCCTGAGGGTTTACTGGGGGTGGGAGTTGGGGAGGAGTTGATCTTTCAGCTCCAGCACTGGAGATTGGGTGCTTCCATTTTTATATTCATCCTCTAAAGCAGTGTAGTAAGCCTTCAGGGAAAAAAAGCCACATAGAACAACCCAAAGCAGCTTGTACTGAGCTCTGCCCCCTGGGAAGGGGTGGTGCAACTCCTAGGCAAAGACACCTGAAAATCAGTGCAGTGGACCTCTCCCCCAGAGGACCTGCTGGTACATCAGGGGAACACCAACCTTACCAAGTACAAAGAACTGCAAAACTCCAGTGCTAGGACAAAAATAATATATAGAATTTGAGGTTTCCTCTCATGATTCCTTTATTTTTCAGTTTAAAATTTTCCTTTTTTTTTTCTTTTTTTCCTTTTCAACTCGTTTCCTATTTCAATTCTTTGTTTTTTAATCTTTTTATTAACTTTCATTTTTACATTTTATAGATATATTCTTCATTTTTGGCTTCCTTTCCCTGTATTCAATTTATTTGTGTGTGTGTGTATATATAGAGAGAGAGAGCGAGAGAGAGAGAGACCGCTTTCTTTACAATTTTGGGATTTATTGTCTTCTAACAAATACACCCAGGACCAAGTAGATCACCCTAATTTGTCCACTTGGAAGATTATATTCTCTCTTTTCTCCATTTTTTCTCTAATTTTTTGGTTTCTGACCTCTTCAGATTTGTCTACTATGTATTTCACTTGGGTTTTGGTTGATATTTTTTGTTGTTGTTGTTCTCTCATTTGTCCATTCTTCCCTGGCCAAAATGACTAGAAGAGGAATTCACAACAAAGGAAAGAACCAGAAGTAATAGTGTCTGGCACAGATCTAATTGATATAGCTATAAGTAAAATATCAGAGCTAGAACTCAGGATGATGATGATAAAGTTACTAGCTGGGCTCGAAAAAAGCATAAAAGACACTAGAAAAACTCTTAGTGCAGAAATATATCTAATCAGGTCCAAATTAAAAATGTTTTAGCTGAGATGCAGTCTAAATTGGATGCTCTAACAGCTGGGGTAAGTGAAGCAGAAGAATCAGTGACATAGAAGACAAGATGATGGAAAGTAAGGAAGCTGAGGAAAGAAAGAAAAACTAACTTTCCCATGAGGAAAGACCAGAAATCAGCACTACCATAAAGTGAAAAAATAATAGAATTATTGGAGTTCTAGGGGAAGAAAAGATAGAGGGAGAGATGATATATTTGAGCAAATCATAACTGAGACCTTCCCTAATTTGGGTGAAGGGAGCAGGTATTCAAGTCCAAAAGGTAGAGTCCAAAAAAGCCCTCAAAAATAATAAAAATAGACCAACATGCCGAAATAGAATAGTGAAGCTTGCAAATTTCAGAGATAAAAGGAAAATCCTGAAAGCAACTCAAGGCAAATCTCATAACCTACAATGGTGGAAACACTAGGCTGGCAGCAGACCTATCCAGAGATCTAGCAGGCCAGAAAGGGCTGGCATATATTCAGTGTATTAAATGAGAAAGACATGCAGCCAAGAATACTTTATCCAGCTAGGATGTCATTCAGAATGGAAGGAGATAGAGATCTTCTAGGACAAACAGAAACTAAAAGAATTTGTGATCACTTAACAGCCCTGCAAGAAATACTAAAGGGGATCCTATACATGAAAAGAAAGCCCAAAAGTAACATAGACCAGAAAGGAACAAAGACAATATACAGAAACAGGGACTTTACAGATAATACAATGGCACTAAATTCACATCTTACAATAGTAACTCTGAATGTAATTTATATTCATAAATTTGATAACTTAGACAATTCTTAAAAGCCACATACTCCTAAAACTCAGCCAAAACTAAAAAATGATGAAATAGACAAACTCAATATATTATAATCACTAAAGAAATTGAATTTTTAATTTAAAATGGCCTGAAAAAGAAAAAAATCTAGACTCAGATGCTCTGGTTTATTTTTAGATTCATCCATGTTGTTGCATGTATCAATGGATCATTCCTTTTTGTTGCTGAGTAGTACTCCCATTATATGGACTATTCTACAGTTTATTTCATTCATGTTGTGGAATTTGGGTTTTTTACAGTGTGGTACTATTATGTAAAAGCTTTTATGAACATTCATTTACAAGTCCTTGTATGAACATATGTTTTCATTTTTCTTGGGAACATACCTAGGACTAGAATGGCTAGAGCATAGGGTAGGTGTAGGTTTAAATTTTAAGAAACTGTGAAACTTTTTCAAATTAGTTGTATGTACCATTTTACATTCCCACCAACAGTAGCTGTGTATAAACTGTTATTTCATTTATATAAACTGTAGAAAATGCAAACAAATCTATAGTAACAGAAAGCACATCATTGGTTACCTGGGGTGGGATAGGCAGGGGAAATAATTACAAAGGGCACAAAAGAACTTTTGGGGCTGATGAATATATTTGCTGCCTTGGTTGTGCAGTGATTTCACAAGTGTGGCCATGTATGTCAAAACATATAAAATTGAATACTTTATATATGTGCAGCCCACAGTACATCAACTACACTTCAGTGTTAAAAATAATAATAGATGTTAAAATAATGGGATATTTGTTTGGTAGGATATGTTATTTAGCCTCTGAATAACTGATTGTGAGTGAGGTCTCACGAGACTTACTGGTGCACCCAGTAGTTGAGCAGACTAAATCTAAAGCCATAGCTTCTACTGGTAACTGTGCTAACCAGCTCACCAGCTGTCCCCTTGCACAACCCCATATCTGCCTTTCAGCATTGATGGAATGAGTACACCGTTTCCTTCCCATCTTCAAGGGCCATTTAAGATAATGGTTAGGAAATGAGAGGTCAGGGCAAAATAATAAACTTTTTAAAAAGTCAGTATGTGAACACTTGGTTTCACAGTCCTTGACTATTTTTGACAAAATGAACTTCGACAAAAAGCTGCTTTTCCATCTTGGGTTGCTCACAAAAAAGATCAAAAAAGAAAGGGTTTATACATAATAAAGTATATAATTGTACATGCCATAGAAGAATACCATACAGATGAATTTTTAAAGTCATTTTAATTTATTTATGCCTCTTCTACCCTTGATTGGCTGGAGTAATTGAGCAAACTCAACTCTCATTTTTCCTTCATCCTCATACCATGCTAATTTCAGTCTCTATGAGTTTTCATTCATAACATTCTGGAAGGCTGGCATATTCTCAACAAACCCTAAACATTGGCAAGCACAATGACAAGGTCTGTAGACTTCATGACAAATAAAAACCGACCTGTACTCCAATCTCTTGAAACCTTTGTCTGAATTCCACCCTTTCAAGGCTCATCTTGAAATCTTGCAAAGATCTTGCAAATCGTCTTCTCCACAAATGACTTCCACACTATTCTCTATGCTACAGAGGGGTTTCTATAGTGTAGTGGTTATCATATTCAAGTCGCACTATTCTATATTCAAATCTCTCCCTTTTCTGAGTTATTTATGCTTACAGTCTATATCATGCTATATGACAATGTTATTTTGTAGCATTCTAGAATTGTTCCATTAATTCGTCTTATTTCTACCCCGGGTGCAGTGTAATCAATTAGTCATAATGCCCATTTTCATCACTGGTTGCACAAGAGCACTCTTGTGTATTTTATTTTATCCCCATACTACACCCTCTTTATTCCATTGCTGCTGTACCCCATGGTCTACCTCTGTCATCTTCCCCTTTTCGTAAGGATAGCCACCTGAGGGGAGAGTAATACCTACTTGCTTCGAGCATCTATTTCTTCCTCTATAAAGAAGGATAATACCACATACCTTAGTGGGTTGTTATGAGGAATAAATGAACTAACTCATACAAAGCACTTCAGTACAGCAAAGTGCATATGGCAGAGGCTTGATGATGGCTCCTATGAGCCCTGTTTGCTGCTTCAAATTGTAGTCGTCTGTACCTGTTAGCTCTTCTAAGAGTGTGAGTACCTTAGAGACAGGTCCATTTCAGATACTTCTTTATTATCTCTTTTCTCCATACTCTGCTTTGTGTACTATTCCATACATTTATGTTTACTATAATTCTTGGGTTAGCATTCTACTAAACTAGATCTTACGTATATATGCTAGAGTTATTTCGAAATGCTTTTTTTGCTGGAGGGGAGGTGGGTGGGGGGAATGGGGTCAGGGTGATGGGCATTAAGGAGAGCATGTGAGAGCACTGGGTATTATATGCAACTGGTGAATCACTAAACTCTACCTCTGAAATTAATTAAAAAAATACAAAAAATGCTTTTTTTATCCAAGAATGCAGTATGTGTTAATATCTTTATTGCAAGATTCATGGTAATAGTTTATTAATTATTACATGTTGAAAGAAAAGTTGTATCTACTGAAAGTAAAATCGTAAGTTAGTCTTCAGTGTATAAGAAGATTGCTGTTTTTCAATTTTACCTCCGGTGGCTTAAAAAATACAAGTACTCCTCCTTCAGTCATGTTTTGTCTTCCAGGCTTTAAAGTAAGAGATATCTGCATCCTGCAACAAAGTGACAGTAACATGAATCAGACCCTCCTTATATGTACCCTATTTTGTTTTTTACAAAGTCCTTCTGTTTTCAGGAGCTATAGCATTATGATTCACTGTTAAGAATCCTTATAAAACCTGAGCAAATGCTTAAATTAGAATAAAAATCATAGCCAGAATTCTAGACCTACACAAAAATATCTCTGTAGGATTTAGCATCATTATATCCTCTATCAGGTATAAATATCATATTAGCATCTGCCCATGGCATTTCTTAAATGCTGAAATATCTACCATTACTCTTCTGGACCAGCATATCATACCTATAATAAATATAAAGAATTGGAGCACTGGGTAGCTCAGTTGGTTAAGCCTCCAACTCCTGATTTCAGCTCAGGTTATGATCTCAGGGTTGTGAGATCGAGCTCCACTCTGGGGCTTCACACTCAGCAGAGGTCTGCTTGAGATTCTCTCCCTCTGCCCCTCCCCTTGCTCATGTTTGCTCGTTCTCTAAATAAATGAACCCTTAAAAAATAAATAAATAAATAAATACAAAGAATAGGCCAGGGTATTTAGAATTGTAGTATCTGACAGATAACTCGAAAATGATTTGTGAACTTCTAGAATCTTGCTTAAAAAGGTAAACCAAGGCAACTCAGTAATTCTTAAGATGTGACATTTCATTGGGCAAGATATACATTTAACTCTTCTAAGAATTTCCACTAAGAACAAAATAATAAATAATAAATAACACAATTCAGTGCAGCTATTGTTCTTGATCCTGAAAAATAACGTACATTCATAAAAACAAAGTTCCAGACATAATGTTCCTAGCAACAGAAATAAATTCAAGTATTATCAATAAGTACATTTAGTTTGGGATAAGCTATATTGGCATCATCTTAACATAGATGCTTTATAAGCAAATTTCAATAAGTAGATGGATATATATATTTATTTATATATATAATATAGAAAATAATGGGGAAAAAACAGGGAGAAAACTTGAATTAAAGAAGTGAGGAACAGGGACGCCTGGTGGCTCAGTTGGTTGGACAACTGCCTTCGGCTCAGGTTATGATCCCGGAGTCCCAGGATCAAGTCCCGCATCAGGCTCCCAGCTCCATGGGGAGTCTGCTTCTCCCTCCGACCTTCTCCTTGCTCATGCTCTCTCTCACTGTATCTCTCTCAAATAAATAAATAAAATCTTAAAAAAAAAAAAGTGAGGAACAATTTTTTTCTTTAGTTGATATGATTTCGTGTAAAGAAGGAGGGATTTTATTTCAGAAATATCCTTGGGAAATGAAAGGATATGCAGTTTATCATTAAAAAAGTGATTAACAGACGCCTGGGTGGCTCAGTGGGTTAAGCCACTGCCTTCAGCTCAGGTCATGGATCTCAGGGTCCTGGGATCGAGTCCCGCATTGGGCTCTCTGCTCAGCAGGGAGCCTGCTTCCCTCTCTCTCTCTCTGCCTGCCTCTCCATCTACTTGTGATTTCTCTCTGTCAAATAAGTAAATAAAATCTTTTTTAAAAAAAAGTGATTAACGATAAGACCATGAAGTAAGCAGGGGCTCCCAGGTAGCTTGGTTGCTTAAACATCTGCCTTTGGCTCAGATCATGATCTCGGGTTGTGGGATTGAGCCCATGTCAGTGAGGACTCTCTTTCTCCCTCTCCCTCTGCCCCTCCCCTCTGCTCACACTTTCTCTCAAATAAATAAATAAAACCTATTTAAAAAAAAAAAAAAAGACAATGTAATAATATATTAAAGTTAGTGGTAGGAAGAGAAAAGCCATCATTTTAGAAAGGACTTGATTTAATCAAATGCTTGATTTACTGAGTACTGTCTATTTTACAGTTAGATAATCTATAAACAAGACAAAATAATGTTATTGTGGACATTCCAAAAAGCACAACTGCTATAGTGGCACTGAACAGAGCTCTCGCCCCTGGTCCCCTCTTCTCGTGAACCCAATCAATCACTTTTACAATGTATTCTCTCCCTACCCTGTCGCTGAACTCTTTCATCTTTATCAATTAGCTAAATATCCTGCTACCATCAAAACAAAAGCATTAAGAGCTAATACTTAACAAGCATAACACTCCAAGACATGTTTTAAGAGCTTTCCATGTACTTACTCACTCACTCCCTATGACAATCCTATGACTAAGTGCATCATTAATCTCCATTTTGCTGATGGGAAGACTGACGGACAGAGAAGAACTTGCCTGAGATTGAGGGATGAGGTCACAGGATAGAGCTGGGATTTCTACCCAGGGAGCCTGGGTATGAGGCTCCATGTTCAAACAGGACGTTATATGTCACCTCCCAGCGTGAAGCCCTTTCTTTCTCAGTTCTCATCCATCACTGGGCACAATACCATTCTACCAGTTGTCCTCCGAGTTCAAAAGTCAGATGTAGGGGCGCCTGGGTGGCTCAGTGGTTTGGGCTGCTGCCTTCGGCTCGGGTCATGATCTCAGGGTCCTGGGATCGAGCCCCGCATCGGGCTCCCTGCTCCGCAGGAAGCCTGCTTCCCTCTCTCTCTCTCTCTCTCTCTCTCTCTCTGCCTGCCTCTCTGCCTACTTGTGATCTCTGTCTGTCAAATAAATAAATAAAATCTTAAAAAGAAAAAAAAGTCAGATGTAAATCTTTGATGAACCTCTACCTTTGGAACAATCCCACCCTACATCCCAACATTACCAAAACACTATAAATTGTCCACATTACAACTTGGTAGCCAATGAATGGCCTTCAGGATTTTTCCAGCTTGGAACTTGTTTAATGCATCAAGGAAGTTTTATAACCCTTAAGTCTCTTTAAGCATTTTGGTTGTTTACTTTTTTCACTAATTCATGTTCACTGTCCTGCAAAAACTGGGAATAAATTAAGTGCCTAACAAATTGTGGATCGCTTAAATAGTAGTAGATTACATAATGATACATATGGTATGCTTCCACTGAATAATTCTCTATATATATCAAACCCTGCTAACTTACTTCTAGAAGAAACAGTCTTTGAAAACATATTTTATGATAGAAACCATCCACAGAAATGGCTTTTCTTTCCATTATCCTATCTATAATTTTTGGCTTAACTCATTACATTTTCTGTGATCTTTATACATCAAACCCTTGTGATGGTCACAATTTTCTCAGAAATAGCCCATAATATTCCTCACTTTTCTTTAAGAATGAGTGCCAAAAGAATGAATAATCACCGTATTTTTCTCAGACATAGACATTTTGGCACACATCACATATTCACAGTGCTTCCAGAATGAGGCCAAAGGAACCAGCACTACACAGAGAGAGTGCATATGTTTTAACAGTGCGGTAAGAGCTTTGACAGAGTTAAGCACGGGCTGAGGTATACTTCATCCTGGGGAGAAGTGGGAGGGAAGGCCAGGTATCAACCCAAGAAACCCATACCAGGTAGGAACTTGTGGAAAGCAGTAGAGAAAGAATATTTTGACCCATGCACTGGTCAGGAAGTGTAGAAGACAGAATGTCAATCTTTGATTTGATTTTACCTTGAAGAAACCTCTTTCTCTAAGACCAGTAGTAATTTATAGTAAACCAACAGAAATGCACAGGGGACACAATTCTTTTTATCTCTTTTATATATATCATGAGGTGGATGGAGGGTCAGTAAGAAAAGTTTTCAAGCACTGGAAAATTCATACTTTCCTACAAGACTGATCTGTATTAAGCGGTAGGAGTGCTTGGGTGGCTCAGTCGTTAAGTGTCTGCCTTCGGCTTGGGCCATGATCCCAGGGTCCTGGGATGGAGCCCCGTGTCAGGCTCCCTACTCAACGTGAAGCCTGCTTCTCCCTCTCCCACTCCCCCTGCTTGTGTTCCCTCTCTCTCACTGTCTCTCTCTCTCTGTGTCAAATAAATAAATAAAATCTTAAAAAAGAAGAAAAAAGTGTATAAATGGGTCTTACCAAACCATTCTTAAAGTTCTCAATCCTTTTCTTCCCTAATTTGTTGGTTAGCCACCAGGCCCAGGTAGGCATATATTGCCACAAATATGTTATTAATAAAAAAGGCTGATCCGTGATCCAAACTTCTTTCAAGTCATTGGCCATGCTGATTAACATCAGCCGCACACAACGACTGGTCGCCATCTTGTGGGACTGGTCAGTATCAACGCCTATGGTCTAAGAAAATGTTAACAAAAGGAAATTAAGTGAATGCTGAGTATTTATCCAAGATATTTCACAGAACTTTTAAGCTAGAAAGGACATAGAGGTCATCTAGTGGAGTGACTCTTTCAGTGGGACTCATGCCCATTTGCAGTACCCATAGCTACTAATGGGTGTCTATAAGCTATTTGTAATATATCCAAAAGCCTAAGAGAAATCATATACTTACCAGATAAGATGGTGCAGGCTCAACAAAAGATGAAGGTTCTTTGCTTTTCCTTAGATCACCTTTAATGTATTTACTGATAACTATATGTCATTTTAGCAATAAAAGTTTTTAAACAAATTACTAATCCACTTAGCAAGAGACATGGACACCATGGGGATAAAATGGAGGAAGAGAATAAATGCAGTTTCTGGTAGTGAACAAATCTGGTACTGCTCATCTAGTTAACCCCCTATCATTCTACAAATAAACTGAGGCCCAGAGAGGTAGTGACTCAGCTGTGCTCCCACAGACCATTAGCAGTAACCATTTCTACAGTCCAAATCACCTCATTCCTAGAAGAGCACACTCATTCTATTCTACCCTAGAGCCTCCACAGAAAATGTGAAGATATAAATGGTATCTGTAAACTTTTACATACATGCAGAAATAGATTTATGTCTCAGCAGAAATCGACCTTCATTGAAAAGAAGAAAAATTTCACGGTCTTTTGTTGGATTTTGTATGATTGAGTGAGACTGAATTCTTCACAGGACATTTGCCTTCCACTGGGTAACACTATGTGTAATTCATGATCTGAGGGAAGCACAGGCCTGTGCTTAGCACAGGTGAAGCTAACCTAAAATTACCTCAGTTTGGCAAAGCTTTTCCTAAGCTCCTTCGCCATTGCCCCTCTTGAAAATCCCAGAAGATTTCATGTACTACAATTCAGCCAGACAGAACCTTTCAATGTCACTATGACTTATGAATTGACAGAAGCTAGGCTTTAAGAATATTGACAGCCCACATAACAGTGGATTATTTATAAGCAGTATCTTCTCAGTTTCTTTAGCCTTTATTAAAACTTAATGCCAAAGCACCATCAGCTAACCTTAACAGTGTTCCAGGTGCCATAAGGTTAAGTATTGTAAATCATTCATAACATGGTAACATGTTGGTCTAACATGTCAGAAAAATTCTAAGCCCTGAGACATAGTGATACAATATCAATATATAACCACTAAATCATTTAAATTATTCTCTGAGGCACTTTTACCTTTTGGACATCTCCAACTAGGGAATTCTTCACAATATTTGATTGCACAGGTCCTGGACAAATGTTAGATACAACTATACCTGGGTATGTAGCAAGTTCAGCTCGGAGGCAGTTAAAAAAACCCTAATATGAAAAAAAAAAGGCAAATAAAATTAAATACACATATCTCATATTTGCTATTAGCATGAAATTACTTTTCTTTTAACTTTTTATGGGGGACAATTATCAAAATACGCTTTGAAATGCCTACTAAAAGATATGAAATATAATTGGGCAACCTTACTAAGTAACTTTAAGTGTAAGACTGGGAGCAATATAGGACAGGCATATTCAGGCATTGTCACCTTCCGGTAGTAATGGTTCGCCCCTCTTGGCAGTGGTGGCTCATGGCATCAGTGATTTTTTATGGTATATGCTGGACAAGTGGAAAACCATCCCTGGAGATTATTCTGACATACCCTGCTCAGACCATCCCTAGCTCCCCACTCCCAAAGAGGTGTGTGTTCTCCACTGAGAATCACTGAGGTTGGGCCACTTTTATCCCTCAAAGTGGTCTAAAGTGCCAGTGCTGGCACAAGAAGGAGAGAGAGGGGTTAGTAATACCTAAGAGAAATTATCAAAGAGGAAGAAGAATTTTCTATGTATATTACTATTTTAACAGACAATTCATTTCAGCAGACATTTACTTTTAGGGTTAGCAAGAGAGTACGTGGCTGGTTAAAAAATAGTATGTGTGCTTACTTGATGGCTTTTGTAAACACAAGCTAGACTCTATAGATTTAAAGATACTGGCTATTTCTAAACCGAATAGGGAGTAAACATCTACTTCCCCTTATCTCTTTTCTAAATTAGGAAATGTTCCAAGACTGCATAGGTATAAGCTGAGTTAACAACTGAAGAGACTAAACAGCTAACTCAGAATGTGTTCTTTTAATGTCCACCATTAACCAGTTACCAGCTTCCAATGCTGACCACCAATCAACAGGGGCAGGTAGGGCTCCTGAGTCAGAGATTAATAAAGTGTCTACCTCAAACGGACAGGAAAAAAGGCTTTTTGTAAATTCAAGAACTTTCATACCCTTAACCTTTCGCCTCTGTGTAGCAAAAAAGGATGAGGACACCACGAAAGCCAACATGTCAGATGCTAATGCACCCCCTTGTCTGCAATCACGTCTGGTACAGAGTATAAACTTTGCAATGATAAACAAATTCACTTTAGAGCTTGCTGGGAATCAAGAAAGGAAAAACATTCTTAGAAAAGTGCTTCCTGGTCCCAGGGTTCAGCTACTGGTTTAACTAACTATAGAGTCTCAACCTGCCATGTTGTAGCCGACGATCAAATCCAGCAGCACCACAGTGAGTCCTGGAGGGCAGGCCAGGCTGTGTTTCACTGAAAGCACTCTGCATGTCATGAGAAAGTTGACTGCCTTCCCTTATCTGCCTGCCTGAGACTTGCCCAATGGCTCTGCAAGAAGTGACTACTAACCCAGCACCAAATATGGGGATGTGTGCAGTGTGGTCACCGGTTCACCACTCTGCAACTGTCCACTCTCTGCAGTGGAAAGAGGGTTCCCTCAAGAACAAGCTTCAGATCTTCATGAAACTGCGAGGACCATTCAGCCGTTGTATCTCATTATTCCAACAGTGTAACATGCTACTTACAATGACCCTCAACAACATTAATTATAAATTATGTGTCTCCTATTGGCCTTAGGATCTAATTTGTTCCATGTTACAGTTTAATAATATGTTTTCATATCTATCCTGAAGCCAACATGAAAACTTCATGTCTTTCCAATATTTACATCCAGGAACTTAAGCAACCCAAGTCAAGCTTTTCTCCTAGCCTCTGCCATGACTAGCTTTTCTTTCAGTGAAGCCATGGTCAGCAGATTCAAGCCTAGTCCTAGTAAGGATATGAAGCCCAGGGCTACTCATCCAGTGGGGAGCTCCTATTTCTGACATGCACATATAGTTAGATCAGAGAAAATAAATGCCCACTACAATGGGGAAAGAAAAAGAAGCCACAAAAATGAGAATGACAAATACAACCTCAAGTGTGTGTGGAAGAAATGAGGTGTAGATCCCAAATTTGCCACAAAGATCTGGTAAAGATGAAGATAAGGGTGACAGGCTGACAAGACTAAACACTTCTTGAGGGTAGGGACCATTTCTTTATATCTCCATGTTGTAGTGCATGGCATAGCACAGTATAGATACTTGATACGTGTTTGCTGAATTAGGAAGATGCCTGTGAGATTCAAGTCCTTTTCAGCATCTTCTGGATATGTCCTCTAACAGAAGTCTCCATGGGTCATTCTTGCTCTTTCCTTACATCACTGCCCAGTTCCCATAACCTCTTGCAGAAATGGCCATATCTCCCATATACATATTTAGATCAGTACCATCAGAGCAGCCTTACCCGCAGAGCATGTTTGCTGGCACAGTATCCAGTAGAAAGGGGTGCAGATATGATACCCAGGAGGCTATTCACGGTAACAATCTTTCCTTGCTTCCTCTCGATCATGTGAGGCAGAACACACAATGTCAAGGACACTGTCCCTAAGTAGTTAAGTTCTATTAGTTCTTTGAAGACATCCAGGCTGGTGTCCACACCCAAAGAACGCTGGGATCTTCCAGCATTGTTGACCAGAATGTCAATCTAGTTAAATAAAATCAGAAAAAGGCACTTTGGGGATGACCTGTAAATGGATTGATGCAGTTCTTAGGGATAGTCTGTTGTATCATTAACTTGAAAAAAAATCAGTGGAATGGTGAATTTCCAAAAGTCAGCAAGAAAGAGAGAAAATAAAACCAGAATTCACCTATGGAAATAATTTCCCATCATAAGTGACTTTTTATAAATACCACAAAAATAAAAGGCACAGTGAATTTTTACTTTCTTTTGTTTACATCAAGGAATTAGTACTTATTAAGGTATGGAAAGTACAAATTACATAAAGCCAAGACTGTGAGTATAAGAGACTCATGGGCACAGGGACCCATTTACCTAAAGCCCTTTCAGTATAGCACAAAGATGGGAATCTCTTTCATATCTGTGTCAAAGCAAGACTTGTTGATTCAAAATGGCTCCTTACTTTACCAAACTCCTGGAGAACCACTTTGGTGGCCGCTTCATGGGAACTTCTGTCAGTCAGGTCAAGTGGCAAAATGAGTATATCTTTTTCTTTTAAATTGCCATTCTCTAGATAAACACATTTAAAAATTAGTACCGAAGTCATGAGAGTTCAATCAGGCTTCTCACTACTTGCATTAGGTTTAACACCCACCCTACAATTCGACTTGGCAACAAACTCATTTCTGGCGGCTTTGTGGAAGAATTTCTCTCAGTGACCGAGAGGACTGGTGGTAATGAGGCAACATCTTTTTTTTTTTAAACATTTTTTTTTAAGATTTTATTTATTTATTTGACAGACAGAGATCACAAGGAGGCAGAGAGGCAGGGAGAGAGAGAGAGAGAGGGAAGCAGGCTCCCTGCCAAACAGAGAGCCTGATGTGGGGCTCCATCCCCTGGGATCATGACCTGAGCTGAGGGCAGAGGCTTTAACTGCTGAGCCAACCACCTGCCCCGAGGCAACATCTTTTTTTTTTTTTTTAAGTTTTATTTATTTATTTGACAGGGAGAGATCACAAGTAGGCAGAAAGGCAGATGGGGGGGGGGGGAAGCAGGCTCCCTGCTAAGCAGAGAGCCCGTTGCAGGACTCGATCTCAGGACCCTGAGATCATGACCTGAGCCGAAGGCAGTGGCTTAACCCACTGAGCCACCCAGGTGTCCCCTGAGACAACATCTTATTAAACAAAAACCTAGCTGGGTCCCCAGGAAGTAGGGTGGCTCTCCTCAACATGAATATATACAGTCTAACATTGGAACATGCTCTAAAAGAAATCAAGATTAAGCTACAAGCAAAAAAAAAAAAAAAAAGCAGAAATTTTAGAGCTATTTCTTTAGAACTACAGAGGTACATTTGTCTTATGATAGGTGCACAAAGTATAGCTGCCCTTTACACACATGAAAAAGAAAAACAATTTAGGCCTTCAGAGTTCCCCACTCACATGACACATAGGCACTTCCTTCCAGAGAAAAGGATTCCAGGAAGCAAACAAGGAACAGGGCACAATCCTGAAATACCCAATCAAGAAACAGATGGAGCTAGATTGGCCCTTTCCGTGGCTACTCATCAAAAGAATAAGGCCCTAATATTGATATACAACAAGTGGGGCGCCTGGGTGGCTCAGTGGGTTAAGCCTCTGCCTTTGGCTCAGGTCATGGTCTCAAGGTCCTGGGATCAGGCCCTGCATCTTCCCCTTCTCTCTCTGCCTGCCTCTCTGCCTACTTGTGATCTCTCTCTCAAATAAATAAATAAGATCTTAAAAAAGAAAAAAGAAAAAAATGCAATAAGTAATGCCAATTAGAAAAACAAGCAAGGAGAGGAAATAAAAGGGGTAGAAAGGATTTATGGGAAAGTCTAAACTGTGAAACATGAACTATTTAAGAGAAATGGAAATGCTTGCACCAGTGATCGGACAGAAGAAAGGAAAACAACCAGCCTCCCTCCAGCCAAGAAATGCGGACATGGTTTGCTTCTGCCAGTACAGGACTTGCCAGTCTCAACAGCTGGAGGAACAGCTACCATGGGAGTGTCGCTGCGCAAAACCCAAGAGGCCTCTGATAGCAACACTGGGAAAGAGGCCTTGCGGACCTGTCTGTTGACTCCCCTTTTTTGGGTGGTTAATGTTTAAAGAACAACAGGTAGACAGATAACCAAAAGAATGGTCTGCCTGAAAATTCAAAATTATCTCATTTTAGGGACTAAATGCCCCATGAGAAATAATCACTTTATAACTTGAGACTGCTTTCATGTGACTATAACTATACCAAACCCAGGCCCCCAAAAATAAAAAATTAACATGGTTGCTCAATTTATGAATATGAATATGATCTCAAGCTGCATTTTAAAACCTATTCAATTCCTATTCTTTCCTTTTTTTTTTGCTCTTTCATTTTTATAACAAAAATCTTATAGCATCCCATATGACTTTAATAGCTGACATTTTAGCAAAATTAAGGATCCTTTCTAATTAAATTTCTGTGGTTACATACATGTATGCCGTACATAACAATCAAACTGTTCTTTCTCTAAGACAAAAATAAAAAGGTATGTGGTCACTGAAAACCCACCAGCATTTGAAGGAATTGGTGGTCACTCCCTAATAGCAAGGGTCAGTGCAAAAGAAACGTAGAAAGGCACACATAGATCAGTGAAACAGAATAGAAAATCCAGAAATAAGCCCACAATGATATGGCCAATTAAATCTTTTACAAAGCAGGAAAGACTACCCAATGGGAAAAAGACTCTTCAACAAATGGTGTGGGGAGAACTGGACAGCAACATGTGAAAGAATGAAACCTGGACCACCTTCTTACAGCATACACAAAAATAAATTCAAAATGGATTAAAGACCTAAATGTGAGACAGGAAACCATCAAAAGAAGGGAGAGGTGCATGGGTGGCTCAGTCGGCTAAGTATCCTACTTTTGATATCCGCTCAGGTCTTGATCTCAGGGTCACTTATGTTTAAGCCCCATGCTGGGCTCCAGGCTGGGATTGCAGCCTACTTAAAAAGACAAACAAACGAAAATCCTAGAAGGGAACACTGGCAGTAACTTCTTTGACATTAACTACGGCAACTTCCTCCTAGCTATGTCTCTTGCGGCAAGGGAAACAAAAGCTATTGGGCCTACATCAAAATAAAAAGCTTCTGTACAACCAAGGAAGCCATCAACAAAACTAAAAGGCAACCTACTGAATGGGAGAAGATATTTGCAAATGACATATCCAGTGAAAGCCTAGTATCCAAAACATATAAACAACTTACAAAAACTCAACTCCCCCAAAATGAACAACCCAATTTGTAAGTAGACATAATTTGCAATGACAAGGATGGAGCTAGAATATTATGCTGAGCGAAGTTAGTCAGTCAGTCAGAGAGAGACAAATAGCACATGATTTCACTCATATGTGGAATTTAAGAAACAAAACTATTTTAGTATGTATACTGCGAAAGCGAGCACTAAGAAACAAAAGAAACAACTATAAAGAAAAAAGAAAGAGAGGCAAACCAAGAAGCGGACTCAACTATAGAGAACAAACTGATGGCTCCTCGAGGTGAGGTGGGAGGGGGGCAAAGAGGGGGGAGGTGAGCTGAATAGGTGATGGGGAGTAAGGAGCGCAAACTCACGATGAGCTCCAGGTGCTGAATCAGTGAACTGTACACCTGAGACTAATAATACATTGCATGTTAACTAACTGGAATTCAAATAAAAACCTTTAAAAAAATGAGCAGAAAAAAATGAACAGACATTTCTCCACAGAAAATATTCAGATAGCCCACAGACACATGAAAAGATGCTCATCATCACTTATCATGAGGGAAATGCAAATCAAAACTATAATGAGATGTCACCTCTCACCTGTCAGAATGGCTAAAACCAAAAGCACAACAAACAACACATGTTGGTGAGGATGTGGAGAGAAAGACACTGATGTACTGTTGGTCAAAATGCAAAGTGGTCCAGCCACTGTGGAAGACAGCATGAAGCTTCCTCAAAAACTAAAAAATAGAACTATCTTCAATCCAGTAATTGCACTACTGGGTACCTACCCAAAGAATACAAAAACACTAATTCAAAGGGATACATGCACCCCTATGTTATGGCAGCATTATGTACAATAGCCAAGATATGGATGTGGCCCAAGTGTCCACCGATTGATGAATGCACCAAGAAGTCGTGGTGTGTATATACAATGAAATACTACTCAGCCATAAAAAAAAAAAGAATGAAATCTTGCTATTTGCAGAGACATGGATGGAGCTAAGAAGTAGAAAGTAGAATGTCAGTAGATAAGTTAGTCAGAGAAAGACAAATACCACATGATTTCACTTATTCGTGGAATTTAAGAAGCAGAATAAACAAGCAAAGTGGTAAAAGAGTGAGAGACAACCCAGGAAACAGACTCCTAACTCTAGAGAACAAACTGATGGTTACCAGAGGAGAGGTGGCTGAGGGGAGGGGTTTAAATAGGTTATGGGATTAAGGAGTGACTCACTTTGATGAGCACCTGGAGATGTATGGAAGTGCTGAATCAGTACACTGTACACCTGACACGAATATTATACTGTATGTCAACTAGCTAGAAATAAGGCTTAAAAAAAAAAAAAAGTGAACTAGAAAGGTGTCAGGAAAAGAGAAGAAAAAGGCAAGGGCAGCTCATGAAGAAGATTTGAATCTGAGTATTGGAAGCATTTGGAACCAGAGGAGACTGCCTGGGAAAATCCCACTCTTTCCTCTTAAAATTCTCAGAATTGTATTTGAATTCGGATTCTGGTTTACTTCTAGGAAGCACTGCTGCCATTTTATGTTTACTCACCAAGGCACTTTCTCTTCACCCTTTCCAGCTCCTGCACTCTTCTGGCGGACAGCACAAGGGACACTCCCAGTTTAGACAGCTGGTAAGCCAGCTCCTCACCGATCCCACTCGACGCTCCAGTCACCCATATCACCATGTCGGTCAGCTCCCATTCTAGGGAGAAAAACGTGGGCAGTGAGCAGGAAATGGGCTGTGGATTACACCCATAAAAAAGATAGTCATAAACAATACCACTAAATATGAAGACAATAATATGTGGGGTTTAAAAGTTTAAATATCCTCTATTTACGGCCTTGATACTGGTGATGATCTCACAGGTATACACTTACCTCAAACTCACTGAGTTGTATACATTAAATATGTACCGTTTTTTACATGCTAATCGTACCTCAATAAAGTGATTTTAAAAGTTTTTAATTTAATATCCTCAGAAACCCCTCCTACCTAATTTTTTTTTTTAAAAAGGCATGAATACAGGGACGTCTGTTGGCACAGTCAATTAAGTGTCTGCCTTTGGCTCAGGTCATGATCCCCAGGATCCTGGGATCAAGCCCCGCATTGGGCCTCCCCACTCTGTGGGCAGTCAGCTTGTTGCTCTGGCACTCCCCCTGTTCCTGCTTGCTCTCTCTCTCTCAAATAAGTAAAAAACAAAATAAACAAGGAATCACACTTCTTTTTTTTTTTTTTTTAAGATTTTTATTTATTTGACAGAGAGAGGGAGAGAGATAGTGAGAGAGGGAATACAAGCAGGGGAAGCAGGAGAGGGAAAAGAAGGCTTCCTGCTGAGCAGGGAGCCCCATGTGGGCCTGGATCCCAGGATGCTGGGATCAGCACCTGAGCCAAAGGCAGACACATAATGATTGAGCCGCCCAGGCGCCCCACCACACACACTTCTGATTTGAGATCATAAAAAATAAAATTGGGAAATCAGTTTACTGTTTTAGTCAGACCATGCTAAAACCTGTCTAGTAACATATTACAAGCTCTGGAGACTTCCAGGGTTCAGATCCTGGCTCCACCACACACAGCAAGGAAACGCCCTGCTGTGAAAGCTTGGTGCCTTAATGTTCCACAACTGGAAAACTGGATTAGTAAAATCTCCCTCATAGCATTGTTGAGAAAAAAATGAGTTAAAATAAATATCCAGAGCAGAGTCTGACACATACTCAGTGCTTAGTAAAATGTTAACTACTCATTGCTAAAAGTGTTTAACAAATAGACTCTACAGCAGCAACACACAGAATATTCACCCAATAATATGCATACTCTAATTTCTCCAGCCAGGGATAAGGGGGTTCTTAACTATAAAGGTTTAATACTTCTTATTACTTCCTACATGCTTAAACACATTACCTTATTAGAACCCTCACAAGAAACTTATGAAGTAAGAATTATCTTAATTTTATAAACAAGGAAAAGAAACAGGATTACAGACATTACCCCACTAGACTGCAAATTCCCTTAAGGCTGGGACCCTGTCTGCCTTGTTCACTATTCAGCGCCTAGCACAGACACTGGAATAGAGAAAGAACTACATCAGTAACTGTGGAGTAAGCACCCCACTCCAGCAGAGCTGGGATATAAGCTCAGGTACATCTAGCTCCAAAGCCACACCCTGACCAGTGGTGCCCACATTTTAATATGATCAATCCTATAAAACTCAACTGTTTCTTAGATGTTCAAGAAAACAAAACTTGTCTTCAGGAAAGAGGTTTCACGTAAGTATCTGAATCAAGGCTGGAAACATCCCAAATACTATGTCTAGGCGACAATGCCTTCCTGTCATACGATGGACTTCTATGGAAATGCACAACAGAGGACTCCTTCAGGAAGAACAGAATGTACATTCAGACTGACCTCTCATTATTCCAAAATTCTGCAATACTCAAACTAGAGAGTAAATAAAACTAACTATTTACTAACTGGCATACAGCTCACAAAAATTTCTTCCTGTTTACACCACTAAGCAAATATGACTTGAAACAAATAATGAAAACCATTAGGGTCTTGCTTACCTCAGGATACCTAGAGTTCTGGCCCAGCCTGGAGAAGAAAACTTGTGTATTTAGCACCAACTTTTGTTTCCCAGTTCCAGAGAATCTAACAGACACAAAGGCGTCCCCTACAGAGTCTCTAAAAGCAGATTCTCAGAGTTAGAAGGAAACTTCACAAGAGTTCCAGCCCCAATCCAGTTTGAGAATTCTCTCCTCAAGCTGTTGACTAACGTCTATTTAATTCCCTCAAAGGATGTGGAAGCTAGTTCTCTCCAAAGCACCCCCTCCTTCCTTGGACTAGTCTGATCATTCAAGGAGTCAAGGATTCTTTCTTATATTGTGATCTACCTTTAACTTCTGCAGCTCCGTATCAGTTGGCAACAGCTCTGCTTGTATTAACAGAAAAAATAAATCACGCCTGGCTCACATATTGACAGTCCCTTGTGTATCTGAAGATAGCTTACGTGTCTTCCCTAAATCCTCTCATCTCTTGCTTCTCTTAGGGTAAATAAACACCTCCAATATCTGTGACCTTCCCTCAGATGACATGGCTTCAGGTTTCTTCACTACTTGGCTCACACCCCTTTGTACAAACTCTAGCTGGGCAATGTTCCTATTGAACAGAACTGGCCAGAGAAGGATCCAGGACTCCCATGAGGTCCGGGCAATGGCTTGCCTGGCCACCAGGGTGTCCCAGGGTCTAGCACAGAGGCCTTGACACATACAAGTGTGGAGGCCAAGAAAAACAAGGCTGTACCCACCTCGAGTCTAGCCCTGACGTAAGTACAGCCATCTTGACAAAGAAAAAGCTGGCACCTTGTACCCCTCTCCACCCACTCCCCTCAGTAATATGTGTGACATTCCTCAGGCACCCCTGGCTGCCCTAAAAGAAAAACAAATAGTTAACTAGCAGAGACCACAATCCTGCAAGACAGGAGTCTCCCTTGGTTTATAAATATCCTAGAGATTTACAATAAAGAAGCTATCTTATCAATAGCCCAACTTCCAGAGATAAGTAATTTAGTTACTTATAAAACTGAAGGAGGTTGAGGCAGAAGAAAATGGAAATAAAGTTAAACCTAAACCTCACTAACAAGAACACTTGATAGGAGGAATGTGACATTCCACCAGGAAACTCCCAATTGTCGTCATGTTAGTGCCTCATTAAAGGGGGAAATGGCCTTGACTTGATAATAACCAGGCCTCCAATATCCTGACAGTCTTCTTTACCCTGACAGCCCTTCTGAACATCTTCTTTGTCCTCACCTACTGCTGAGCCAACAGTTGTGGCTCAATCCGAGTAGGGGTGCCACCCCTAATCTGCCTTTAAAAACTCTGACTGTAATCCAGTTCGGGGTCCAAGTCCCTGCTCCGCTGTGTCGGGGTACACTTGGGTCCAAGCTTAAGCTTGCCAAATAAACCCTCGTGCGATTGCATCGGTGTTGGCTCCTTGGTGGTCTCTCGGACACAAAAACTCAGGCATAACACAAGCAGCCATTCAGAAGATACCTACTGTGGACTGCCTTGTTTTGCTTCACACACTACATGCCTCCCACACCTGCCAAATCTTTTTTGGCAGTCATTTGAGACACCACTCACATGGTGGTTACTGCCAACTAAAACTTGAATTTTCCTCTGGTGTGCTGCTGCTACTGCTGCTGCTGGAGATTTCCTACTCTGGACTTGTGCCATGGATTTTTCTGGATCTCTGTGCAGTATCTATAGTCACCCTTCAATTTCACCATGGGAGATACACCCTTGGAAACATGGAGAATTTCTCTAGAAGGATACATAAAAGATGGGAAAAGTTGGTTGACTTCAGAGAAGCATACTTGGTGGTTGGGGGCAGCTTTTAATCATATATCCTTTTGTGTTGTTAACTTTTGTAGCATGTGAGTATATTGTCTATTTTCTAAGGTGACAAAATAATAAACCAATGGAGAAGACAAGGAGGATTTACTTATTTACAAACCTATCTATTGTATATCTATCTATGTATCTATATTTTTTTTACCTTAATAGAGTCTGCCTATCTTTTCAGTCTAAATCGTTCTGGGAATCTGATGGGGACCTGAGTGTAACTCCATGTGCCTTTAACTTTGTTTTATTATCACACTCCCAACCCACAGTATACTTTCTAGTGTTTTTTTTTTTTCCCTAAAAACTCCCTCAAATTTTTAACACCAGATATACTGTACCCCCATTTATGTGTTCTGTACTTTATACATAAACAAAGAGTTCTCGAAACCTTACTCTACAGTCAACACAGGTTTAAGAATGACTAAATTTGGGGCGCCTGGGTGGCGCAGTGGGTTAAAGCCTCTGCCTTCGGCTCAGGTCATGATCCCAGGGTCCTGGGATGGAGCCCCGCATGGGGGTGGGGGGGCTCTGCTCAGCAGGGAGCCTGCTTCCTCCTCTCTCTCTGCCTGCCTCTCTGCCTACTTGTGATCTTTGTCTGTCAAATAATTAAATAAAATCTTTTAAAAAAATTTTTAAAAAGAATGACTAAATTTAAAAACAAAGTTAAATTAAAATTTAAAAGCCATTAGCATGCAAGTTACCCTATTCTAAAAGTTCATAATAATAGCAATGTAACTAAATGTATCTTAAAATCCTTCAAAATTATTTTTCCAACTAAAGTAAAACACTGAAAAGATTAAATGAATTTCCAAAAACTATTTTTGGTCAACTTTTAATTTTTGCTTGATATGTGATAATAACTTTAACCAGCTGTTAATTATTCATTCAGGCATTGGCAACATTCTTCCTCTTCAGCACTTTACATAACTAATGGATCAGATAACTTTTGCAGAATTAAATTAAAAAAACTATTTTTAGGTAATCCTAAATCAAAATTAACACAAAAGCACTCAGGATCAAATGGAAATATCCACAAAGCAGAGGGCAGCCATCGGACAAGAGAAGGACTCATCCAGAGGTCTGACAATCACAAGCACCTCTTTGACACCGTTTTGTAGCGTTGACCCTGCATAGGTGTATTTCCACCAACTCAATAATGTCAGCACTCCAGATGTTATCCCCAAGAAAATGCAACGAGACAAATGAAATATTAAGGAATAAGACTTTGTGCGGTAGGGCTGAGCTTTAGAGGAACACAAAGCACTGTACCCTCTAAGACTTTAATCCTCAGGAACCAGTTTTGACACCCTTGGGAGCCATATCGCTGCCCTGCCCTCCCAGGACTGCTTGGAAAGAAGAGTAAACTTCCTCACATGTGTTTTGGGTATGGACACACAGGAAACTAGGTCCAGGCAAACCCCACATCCCCTAGTGCTCACAGATCCAACGCCTAGCTCCGGGTACCTCAGATTAATAACGCCTACTTTGCAAGAGTCGCTGTAAAGGCTAGAGGTCGTGTCACATCGCTTGCGCACAAAGAATGTGTTTAGGAAACAACCACCAAATTCTAACCAGGGTACAGATGAAAGTGGGAGAGGCAGAATGCCCCTCAGGATGCCAGCGATGATCTCGCCCCGGGCAAAATCCAGTTCTTTCCGGGGTGATACTTTCATCCCAGTACGTGCGTAGGGGGGTAAGTCCGGACACTCACTTTACTTCACCACTCGCGACAACTTGAGGAAGGAGATGAACCGGGCTCCGGTTATCAAAAGGAGGCTGGCTCCTTTACAAACTCAGGGGACCGGCACTGCTCGTCAAAGTGGTGGACTCCGTGGACGCAGCAGCAGAGCCCCTGGGAGCCCGGGTAAGAATTTCGGGTCCCGAGGGCGCTCCGCCCATTCCGGCGCCCTCCTCGTTCGCCAAGCGGGCAAGACCTCGCTGACCCCCGCGAGAGACAAAGGGACAGGACCGCCTCGTTGGCCACGGCTTTTTCCTCCCCCACAGGCAGCCCCAAGGAAAGGCGGGGAAGCTCCACGCCAGCCGGAGGGATGCGGCGACACCGGGCACGGCCGCACGGAGCCCGGCATCCCCCCATCCCCCCACGGGTGGCGCGGCTGCGGGGCCTCACCTGGGCGTCGCCCCTGCCACTCGGCCCACAGCAGAGTCAAGTCGCCATCCGCCCGCAGGAAGCGCAGCAGCTGCACCACGAGCGCGACGAGCGCGCACAGCGCCAGCAGCCACAGTAGCAACTCCCAGCTCATCGCGGCCGCGCGCGCCCGGTTCGGCGGGAGGAAGACTGACCTCGCAGGAGCGCACAGGACTCAGCGCGGCCGCCAGCCCCAAGGCCGGAGAGCGGCGCGGCTCCGCCCAGCTAGTGGGGGGGGGGGGAGGCTGGTGGGGGGGCGGTCCCGAAGCGCCCAGTTCCGCACCGCCCTCACACCGCCCCTCCAACCCCGCCGGCTGGGAGCCGCGCCCTGGGCTGAGCGGAGGATGTTGGGAATCGCCCCACGCAGCGCCCGGAGTCCCGAACCCCGAAACTGCTGCGCTCGCTCCGCCTGCGTCTGCGCCTGAGAAAGGTTGCAGAGGGGACAGAAGGCAGGGAGGGCTTGAAGTCGCGGCGGGACGGCTGTTCGTACAGCAGCCACAAGGTTTGTCCTATCAAGAACAACTCCTGTTGTTTCAAGGCTAGGTTGTGTCAAAAGGAAGAGCACAGTTGGTCCGACCTAGGATCACGATTCCCACCATCCTCGTCTTTCTTTCTTTAACTCAATGAAAGGAACAGACTATCAATTTTCCACCCATGCCAGGCACTCACCCTCCACCCCCATCCAATGAACCCTACTCTGAGTTGCCACCTTGTCGGTTCAGATTCGAAAAGCTGTTGCAAAAGACACCTGCCTGGCTCCTGGACGGGAAAGTACAGTTTCAGTCAAACTGTGCAGGAACACTGGCTGTAGGAGCAGAATTGGAGACCTGAGCCCAGCTGGTGCCGTCCTCGGCAGCCTAAGTAAATTATTTGTCTTTAGGTACCTACAAAGAATAGAGAAGTTTAAATGAGAAAATGCCTGTGAAGGACACAGTAGCTCATACACAGTGATTATATGTATTCTTTTATAATTATGAGAATTGTAGTTTTTAATTGTTATTTGTTTCCTTTAGTTCTTAGATTCCAACCTGAAAGACGCACTTTGTTCATAAACATATATTTTAGACCTAAAGAATTACCCTTGCACGTGAAAGCAATAAGAATGTTTTCAATTGTGATGCATCAGGTACTGTTGTGATATGGGTCTGATTCTAGGAAGACCTACACTAGCTAAACTTTGATCTTAACCGATTGTTTACCTCAATTACAACTTGGTATAATATTGCTCAAGATTTGCCCTCTTTAGTTTGTTACCTTTGCAATATGGGTTTTCTTCTGATGATGATAAATGACTTTTAAACTATGGTGCTTAAAGATACTACACTGAGTCTCACTCCACCGATAAAATTCCAAGAGTTTCCTCTGACCCTGTCTCCCTTCTGTAAAATATAAGAATTGATTTAGATTTAGTGTCCCAAGCCAAATCATAGCATGGATGCACACCTGGATTCTCCACCAGAAACTCTAGTTCTGGGGAAGGTGAAAGGGGAACAGAGCTGTATCTTTAACACACAAACTGTAATAACACCACAGGGTCATTTCTCCTCACTAGCAAGTCTTACTTTGGAAAATGAGAACAAGTTAATATACAAATTTCAACATCATGAATTTCCTTTTACCTGAATAGAAGCATAGTTCATTTTAAATTCAATTATATGTTTATTTTTTTTTTAAAGATTTTATTTATTTATCAGAGAGAGGGGGGGGGGAGAGAGAGCGAACACAGGCAGACAGAATGGCAGGCAGAGGCAGAGGGAGAAGCAGGCTCCCCGCCGAGCAAGGAGCCCGATGTGGGACTCGATCCCAGGACGCTGGGATCATGACCTGAGCTGAAGGCAGCTGCTTAACCAACTGAGCCACCCAGGCGTCCCATTAAAATTCAATTATATGTTTAAAGGATCAGCCACTATGATCAGAAAAACAACTGTTATCGGAAATATCTTTGCCAGTGCCTAATTGTCCTCATTTGTTGTCTTTACCAGTGAGAAAAATCCAGCCTCAGAATCTGCTGCCTCTGGCAAAGATACTCAGCAAGTTCTTGTCACAGTAGCGTCTGTATGTGGCTCTCCAGAACCATCACCATCTCTTCCCTAGTCTCACCTCTTTTTAAATTACTTCTGATGGGAACTATATCTGAGATCTCTAATTATTTTCAGGATTAATATGCTATTATCCCAGTGAAACTTTAACCTCCTTGAGATCAAGTAACAAAACGAATGCTTCTTTTGAAGAGTCCGCAGTACCCAGGATTGCTTCTTCCTATTTTGAGCAGAATTTATCTCAAAACTGAATCCCAAGTGTGCAAAGTGGATAAAAGACAGATGAATAAATGAAAGGGCTCCCCAGAGGCCCATGGGGCACAATAGGCAGAGCAATGGAACCCTGGCCTCTCCTGGATTAGTCCATTCAGAATGGAAACAGAATTTCAACCATTTATAAAAGTCCAATAATTGTAAAAAGTGGGTTCAAATATAAGCTACCTGATTTCCATTATGAGCAGAGAAACAACTGCCAGAATCAAGGAGGAAAGCATTCTCCATTCAGCCCCTTCTTCATTCCCATTTGGAAAGAGCACTGGCTGCTCCCTCTACTCATGTCTCTGTATCTTTTCATGAAGCCAGGGTGGTGCTGAAGGTAAGCGGCCATCAAACAAGTCCCCATGAGTCAAGGCCAATAGACCCTCAGGACAAGGTCCTTTCACAACCAAAGGAAAAAGACTAACACCATATGCTATAATTTAATACCCTAAAATGTGCTTCTGACAGCACACAAACTTACTCTTAGCTGACTGTTTTGGCAAAACAAATATTAGTTCGTTGCTAAACATCCTTGTTCTTAAGTCAAGATATGCCTCCCAAAGTAAATGGCACAATAAAAACAGGATTTAAGAACACTACTAAGTACACAGAATGTCAAGATACTAGTCTTGATACTTTTCCACTACAAATAAGCTTCAAAGTGTGTCATTGCTTCCTTCTAAACACCTACTTATGTTAAAATTAAGAATTTTAAGATGAGGGGTTTTGATCTACAAGCCTCCAAGGCACCCACTTAAAGTGCATAGAAATTAGGTCATGGTTGAGAACAAAAGAGAGTCTTCATGGAGAATGTTGTAGGTGTTGATGCTATAGAAATTACATCCTTTTTAATTCCTGGACTACCTTATGTTCTGATATGAAAGGCTATTCCTTGGCATAAGCCAAATACAACTTTAAAACGATGAAAGTGCAACAGACATCAGCTCCCCTCCTCAATGTTTTATTTTCCAGTCTGCCTGCCAAGCTTCTGGTTTCTGAAATGTGTTGAAGAATGTTACTTTCAATAATTACATTTCCTTAAACATCCCTCCCTTCTCCCTTTCCAATTCTGTTGCATACCACTACCCCCAGCTCCCCATGTCCATCCTCCTCCAGAAAGCTGTATGTGGCTCTCCAGAACCATCACCATCTCTTCCCTAGTCTCACCTCTTTTTAAATTACTTCTGATGGGAACTATATCTGAGATCTCTAATTATTTTCAGGATTAATATGCTATTATCCCAGTGAAACTTTAACCTCCTTGAGATCAAGTAACAAAACGAATGCTTCTTTTGAAGAGTCCGCAGTACCCATCTTAGTGGGTTAATACAACAAACGGTAAGCCCACATTAAATTGAATTCTCCTTTTCTTGGAAGTTAAACCTCCCTGAAGTTCCTTTTTTAAATTAAAAATTTTTTTTGACATTTTACTTATTTATTTGAGAGAGGGAGAGAGAGAGAGATCATGAGCAGGGAGGAAGGGTAGAGGGTGAAACAGACTCATTGCTTAGCAAAGAGCCTGATGTGGAACTCCATCCCAGAACCCTGGGATTATGACCTGAGCCAGAGGCAGATGCTTATCACTGACTGAGCCACCCAGGTGACCCTCTCTGAAGTTCTTTTTTTTTTTTTTTTAAGATTTTATTTATTTATTTGACAGCGAGAGAAATCACAAGTAGGCAGAGAAGCAGGCAGAGAGAGGGGTAAGCAGGCTCCCTGCCGAGCAGAGAGCCCAATGCGGGGCTCAATCCCAGGACCCTGAGATCATGACCTGAGCGGAAGGCAGAGGCTTTAACCCACTGAGCTACCCAGGCGCCCCCTCTCTGAAGTTCTTAGATTGATAGAAAAAGAATTGCTAGATTTTAACAAACCAGTCTTCCCTGAGTGCCATTAAAATGCTTTGAATAAAGTCTCAGTCAAGGCCTTTTGTACAATTGGTAACCTTGGTATCCCCTTCTCTCCTATTGGTAATGGTCACTTTTGATGGTATGGGCTCAGGCCTACTCGAGATAGATCAGCCAGGATGGAAGACAGTCATGTGTAAGAAAACTTTCACTTTCCATAATAAAAGCATATATAAAAATAACTTTAGGGGAACCTGGGTGACTCAGTTGGTTAAGCATCGCCTCTGGCTCAGGTCATAATCCCAGGATTCTGGGATCAAGCCCCACATCAGGCTCCCTGCTCAGTGGGGAACCTGCTTCTCCCTCTTACTCTGCTGCTCTGCCTACTTGTGCTCTCTTGCTCTTTCTGTCAAATAAATAAATAAAATCTTAAAAAAAAGAAAAAAAAACTTTAAAAATCCAGATCTTCCAAAACAAAACAAAAAAAATCCAAATGCCCCCTCATTGGCAGTTTCTGGAGGAAAAAAATAAAAAACACAAAGAAAGAAAGCCCCAGTGAGTGGAAACAGGAACTGAGGAAGTTAGGGAGAAGAATATTCTTCCTGTAGAAGAGGAAGACATTTGTGCTTTTTGATTGGAGATATCACAACCCCTAGATACTTTTGGGAATTTGTTAGATATGCTTTGTTTTCATAGTGCCAAATGGCCACAGTCCAGGAGTGCTAAAGTCTGGCCATGGTGGACACATGCTCCTTCTTCTATTCCCTGCTTAAGGGAAACATTCCTGCATTCCTCTGCCTCTGTTTGCCTATAATCCTAGGAGCATTCGGGTTATTGTTTACTATTCTCATATTCTGCAGGCAGAAATGGTCTTACTTGAATAGTCTTGGGTCTCATATAAATTATTTCCTTATCTTTAGTGATCTTACGGGGTTCCGTACTAGGAAAATTTCACTGCCTGTTAGCCACATGTAGGTCTGCATATCGTTGAATTGATAGTCTCTTTAGATAGCTGATTGCCACATTATCTTGAGTCTCTTAGACATGAACAATTCACTGTATGATTCTCTTCTCTCCCTCTCTGTCTCTCTCCTTCCCTGCCTCTGTCCCTGCTCCCTACTCTCTCATTAAATGACTCGTTTCAAACTTCCCCTTGCATATAGCAATAAACGTTCTAGTCAGTGGTGGTGGTTACTCAAATCTACACGTGAGAATATTGCATAGAACCACATACATGCACACAAACCTACACACAGATATATGTATGTGCAACTGGTGAAATTTTAATAAGGTCTTTGGATTGTGCTAATAACAATTTCCTGGTTCTGTTATTGTTCTAAAATTATGTAAAATGTTACCAGTGGGGAACACGATGTGGACAGTACACAGGACCTCTCTGTACCATTTTTGCAACTTCCCGTAAATTTGTAATTATCTTAAAGTAGGAATAATTTGGTGTTACAAGATGCTTGTACTACCTGTGAAGCAAAATAATGTTATTTGAAAGTAAACTCTGATGAATTATAAATGCATATTGTAAACTCTAGGGCAACCACTTTAAAAAGTTTTTTAAAAAGTATAATTGAGGGCACCTGGGTGGCTCAGTTGGTCTCCTGTCTGCCTTTGGCTCAGGTCATGATCCCAGGGTCCTGGGATGGAGTGCCTGCACAGGGCTGGGAGTGTGCTTCTCCCTCTGCCCCTCCCCCACTGCTGGTGCGCTCTCTCTCTCTCTCAAATAAATAAAATCTTAAAAAAAAAAAAAAGTACAATTGATATGCTAAGATAGAAGAGTATATTAGGGCTCCAGAAAAGCACAACCAATAAGCTATGGGTGTGTGTGTAAGAGATTTATTATAGGAATTGGCTCATACAATTACAGAGACCAAGAAGTCCCATGATCTGTTGTCTGTAAGCTAGAGAACCAGAAAAACAAGTGATGCAATTCACTCCAAGTCTGAAGGTTTGAGGACCAAAGGAGCTGATGGTTTAAGTCACTGTCCAAGACCAAATGCCCAAGAACCTGGAGTACTGCTGACTGAGGGCAGGAGAAGATGGATATCGCAGCTCAAGCATAGGACAGATTTGCCCTCCTTCTGTTTTTTTGAATGGATTGGATGATGCCCACCCACAATGGTGAGGGTGACCTTTACACAGTCTGCTGGTTCAAATCTGACTCTCTTCCAGAAGCACCCTCAGCACGGTGTCAATTCTTCCCAATTGATCTATAGATTCAATGCAATTCCAATAAAGATTCCAGCAGGTTATTTTGTGGAAATTGACACACTGAGTCAAAAGTTAATATGGAGAGACAAAAGCCCAGAATAGACACATGATACTGAAGAATAAAGACTTACTGAAAAGCCACAGAAATCAAGATAGTGTGGCATTGAAAGAATAGACAAATAGATTAATGGAACAGAATATAGAGCTTATAAATAGATCCACACAAAAATAGTCCACTTATCTTTAGCAAAGGAGCAAAGACAATATAATGGAGCAAAAAACAATCTTTTCAACAGATGGTATAGAACAACTCAACATTCATATGCAAAAACGTGAATCTAGACCCATACTTTATAGCCTTCACAAAAATTAAAGTGGATATTAGACCTAAATATAAATGCAAAACTATATAACTCCTAGGAGATAACAGAGGACAAAACATAAATGACCTTGAGTATAGTAATGACTTTTTAGATACAACATCAAAGGTACGATCCATGAAAGAAGTGTTTGATAAGCTGGAGTTCACTAAAATTGAAAAAATCTGGGGCGCCTGGATGGCTCAATGGGTTAAAGCCTCTGCCTTTGGCTCGGGTCATGATCCCAGGGTCCTGGGGTCGAGCCCCACATCAGGCTCTCTGCTCAGCAGGAAGCCTGCTTCTTCCACTCTCTATCTCTCTGCCTGCCTTTCTGCCTACTTGTGATCTCTGTCAAATAAATAAGTAAATTCTTTAAAAAGAAAAGAATTGAAAAACATCTGCTCTGCAAAAGACTGGGTCAGGAGAATGAAAAGACAAGCCACAGACAAGGAGAAAGTATCAAAAAAGACATCTGATAAAGGACTGTTATCCAAAATATACAAGGAATACTTAGAGCTCAACAATACCAATTTAAAAATGGGCAGAAGACCTAAACTGTGGTATATTGAGAAGGTATGTAGATGACAAGCATATGAAAAGATGTTCAACATCATATGCCATTGGAGAATTGCAAAATAAAACATCCATAAGATACGACTACATACTTATTAGAATGACCAAAATCTAAAACACCAGCGATACCAAATGCAGACAAGAATGTGGAGCAAAAGGAGCACTTAATCATTACTGGGGGAATGCAAAATGATAATAGCCATTCTTGGGAGTCAGTTTGGTAATTTCTTACAAAGTAGAACACACTTTTACCATATGGTCCAGCAGTTATGCTCCTTGGTATTTACTCAAATGAACTGAAAATATATATCCATACAAAAACTTTTACAAGGATGTTTAGAGCAGCTTTATTCATGATTCCCAAAACTTGGAAGCAACCCAGAGGTCCTTCAGTAGGTGAATGGATACACAACCTATGGTATATCCAGAGTATGGAATATTATTCAGTACTAAAGAAAAGTGAGCTATCAAACCATGAAAAGGCATAAAGGAAACTTAAATACATATTATTAAGTGAAAGAAGCCAATCTGAAAGTGTTATACACTGTATAATTCCAACTATATGACATTCTGGAAAAGGCAAAACTGTAAGTAAAAAGATCATTGGTTGTCTGGGTTTGATGGTGTGGAAGGAGGTAAGAACAGGCAGAACATAGAATTTTTAAGGCAGTGAAGATACTCGGTATGATATCATAATCATAGATATATGCTGTTACACATTTGTCAAAACCTATGCATTGTATTTTTTAGCCTTCTGTTCCTAATCTGTTACAAGCTACACATGAATTGTGTTCTTTTTGACTCTTAGTTATTCCAGGCAACTCACAACTCTATATAAATTTAAGGATCAGTTTTCCATTTCTGTAAAACAGGCCATTTGAAGACTGATGGGGAATTCATTAAATGTCAGATTGTGCTGGGTAGTATTGTCATCTTGACAATATTAAGATCTTTTTAAAAAATTTTTTAAGATTTTATTTACTTATTTGACAGAGAGAGACAGAGAGAGAAATCACAAGTAGGCAGAGAGGCAGGCAGAGACAGAGAGAGTGGGAAGCAGGCTCCCCGCTGAGCAGAGAGCCCGATGCGAGACTCGATCCCAGGACCCTGAGATCATGACCTGAGCTGAAGGCAGAGGCTTAACCCACTGAGCCACCCAGGCGCCCCAACAATATTAAGATTTAGTCCATAAACATGGGATGTCTTTCCATTTATGTTGTCTTTAATTTCTTTCAGCAATGTTTTGTAGTTTTCTGTTTTTTATCTATTTGGGTAAATATATTCCTAGTTATTGTATTCTTTTTGATGCTATTGCAAGTTGAATTGTTTCTTAATATCCTTTGTGTATTATTCATTGCTGGTATGTAGAAACACACTGATTTTTGCATGTTGATCTTGTATCCCAAAATTTTGTTGAATTTATTAACACTAATAGTATTTATGTGGATTCTTGGGAAATAGGATCATATCATCTGTGAATAGAGAAAGTTTTACTTCTTCCTTTCCAATTTGATTGGCTCTTTTTATTTGGCTGGTTTTTTTCTTGTTCAACTGCCCCGGGCAGCAATTCCAGTTCAAAAATAGGAGCTGTAAAAGCAGTCTTTCCTGTCTTGATCTTAATGTTAGAGGGAAAACTTTCAGTATTTCAGCATTGATTTTGATCTTAGATGCAGATTTTTCCTAAATGTCCTTTATCATGTTGAGGAAGTTTCTTTTTATCCTAGTTTTCTGAGTGTTTTCAAATTTTTTTTCTGCATCAATTGAGATGATCATGGTTTCTTTTCCTTTCATTTTATTAATGTAGTGTGTTACAGTGATTTGTTTTCTTACATAGAATCACCCTTGCAATTCTTTTTTTTCTTTCTTTTTTTTTTTTTTAAGATTTTATTTATTTGACACAGAGAGATCACAAGTAAAGAGAGAGAGGAGGGAGCAGGCTCCCTGCCTAGCAGAGAGCCCGATGCAGGACTCAATCCCAGGACCCTGAGATCATGACCTGAGCTGAAGCAGAGGCTTAACCCACTGAGCCACCCAGGCAGCCCACCCTTGCAATTCTTGTGATAAACCTCAGTTGATGATGGGGTTTAATCCTCATAATATGCTATTGGATTTGGTTTGTAATATTTTGTTAAGGATTTTTGCATCAGTATTCATAAAAAATATTGGCCTATAGTTTCTTTTTTTTTTCTTTTTATTTTTTAAGATTTTATTTATTTGTTTGGCAGCGAGAAATCACAGTAAGCAGAGAGGCAGGCAGAGAGAAAAGGGGAAGCAGAAATAAATGAGATTATATCAAAGTAAAATTCTTTTGCATAGCAAAGAAAATCACTAACAAATTAAAGGCAACATACTGAATGGGAAAAAACATTTGCCAATCATGTTACCTGAAAAAGGGACAATATCTAAAATATATAAAGAACTCATGCAACTCAGTAGCAACAAAACAAATAATCCAATTAAAAATGGGCAGAGGAATTTGCGGCGATGCAGATGGAGCTAGAGGGTATTATGCTTAGCGAAATAAGTTAATTGGAGAAAGACAACTATCATATGATCTCCCTGATATGAGGAAGTGGGGATGCTATGTGGTGGGTAGGAAAGGAATAAATGAAACAAGATGAGATCAGGAGGAAGACAAAGCATAAGAGACTCTTAATCTCACAAAACAAACTGAGGGTTGCTGGGGGGAGGGGGTCGGAAGAGGGTGGTGGGGTTATAGAAATTGGGTGAGAGGTATGTGCAATGGTGGGTGCTGTGAAGTGTGTAGACCTGGCAAGTCACAGGCCTGTACCCCTGGGGCTAATAATACATTATATGTTTATAAAAAAATAAAAAATTTTAAAAAATGCACAGAGGATCTGAATAGACATTTACAAAGACTTAGAGATGGTCAACAGGTACATGAAAAAGTACACAACATCATTAATCATCAAGAAAATACAAATCAAACTACAGTGAGCTATCACCTCACACCTATTAGAATGGTTATTATCAATAAGGCAAAAAATAACAAGTGTTAATGATGATGTAGAGAAAAGGAAATGTTGGTTGTATATAAGTCAGTGTAGTCAATATAGAAGACAGTACGGAGATTCCTAAAAAAAAAAAAAAAGATAGAACTACCGTGTGATCCAACAATCCCACTTCTGAGTATTCATCCAAAGGAAACAAAAACACTAACTTGAAAAGATACATGCATTCCCATGTTCATTGCAGCATTTTTCATAATAGCCAAGACTGGGAGGTCACCTAAGTGTCCACTGATGGACGAATGGATCAAAAAAATTTGGTATACACATACAATGGAATATTATTTGGCCCTAAGAAGAATGAAATCTTGCCATTTGTGACAACATGGATGGAACTTGAGGGCATTATATTAAGTAAAATAAGACAGAGAAAGACAAATACCATGTGATCTTACTTATATGTAGAACCTTAAAAAATAAAAGCAGATTAATAGATACAGAGAAGAGATTGGTGGTGCCAGAGACATGGAGTGTGAGGTGGGCAAAATGAGTGCGCAAGTAGTCAAAAGGTACAAACTTCCAGTTATATGGTAAATATCATGGAGTTGTAATGTATAGCATAGTGACTAGAGTTAATAATACTGTATTGTGTATTTGAAAGTTGGTAAGAGAGTAGATCTTTAAAGTTCTTATCACAAAAAAGAAGTTGTAACCTTATGTGGTGACGGACGTTAACTAGGCTTACTGCAATGATCATTTTGCATTATACACAAATATCTAATCATTATGTTGGGCACTTGAAACTAATATGTCGATTTTATCTCAATTTAAAAAATATGATGATGTACTTATAAAAAAAATTGATGTCTCCCATCTACAGTCGAGTATCCCTAAAGAGGAAATTTAGGTGAACTTACAAAGCAGAATGTCAGCAACAACCTCAACTATCTCTCCTAATCTTTTGCCTCTACTCCCACTTGTCCATGACTGACTCCTACAGAAGTAGTTGTGGAAACCTCATTGCTTCCACCCACGATTGCAAGAACATTAAGTCTGGTGTCAAGGCTTCTTTCTCCAATGTTTCCATTCTGTAGGGTAGTCACTGGTTTCCTGAAGAAGGGAAGAAAGAGTCATCTCATCCTTCCCCCATGCCTTATATATTGGTCTCTTTGATTGGCCTCACAAAGGCTTGTTTAACTCCACCAGATCGTACCAGCTTCAAACCCTTCTCTTCAAAGGAGCCACAGACCAGCCTGAGGACCAGTTAGGGACAGCAGGCACCACTGACACTCTGAATCATCTTCCCCAGGACAAGCCTCATGCCAAAGTCTGTACAGGAACACTGATGGGCCCTGGGCCTGGGAGAGTGGGACATAGTGTCTGTACCACCTTAGTTTTGGCTCAGCACTCAGAAGGATACCTTTTCATCAGTACCTGGGCTGAGACAGCACAGAAACTTGGATGTTCAGACAGCAAAGCTGATGGCCACACTTCTTCTTTGTAACAAAGGCACTTCTGCTGAATTCAAAGCATTTTAGGTGAAACTACCTATTGTCTGTCAGAGGCTGTCTTTCAAAGAATAATAGATAATAAAGAAAGAAAGAACAAAAAGCAGAAACAGACACATAAATACAGTGAAGGAGCTGATGGTTGCCAGCGGTGGGGGTGGGGGTGGGGAGGTGAGGTGGGGTGTCAGAGGATGGACAAAATAGGTGAAGGGGAGTGGGCGGGACAGACTTCCAGTTATGGAGATAATTCACGGGATAAAAGGCAAAAGTTAGGAAATACAGTCAATGATACTGTAATGACAACCTATGGTGACAGATGGCACTATGCTTGTGGTGAGCACAGCAAAAGGGATAGACTGACCCGATCACTATATTGTACAATTGGAATCAATATAACATTGTGTTTTAACTATATTTCAATTAAAAAAAAATTAAGGCTTTTATTTTGTACTAAATTTTGCATCCACGAATAAGGCATTGAAGGCATCCACGAATAAGTCAGCACTGCCCTCTACTGGATGATCTGTGTTTGTTACTCAATAAATACCTTGGGCACAAGATTATTTAAATAGGATTTTTTTTTTTTATAAAGATTTTATTTATTTATTTGACAGAGAGAAATCACAAGTAGATGGAGAAGCAGGCAGAGAGAGAGAGAGAGAGGGAAGCAGGCTCCCTGCTGAGCAGAAAGCCCGATGCGGGACTCGATCCCAGGACCCTGAGATCATGACCTGAGCCGAAGGCAGCGGCTTAACCCACTGAGCCACCCAGGCGCCCTTAAATAGGATTTTTGATACTTTCTCTTAATGTCAATGAGAAGCGAGTGGAAACTAGGACATCCAAACAGTCTGGATATTCCCCCATGCCTAGTAATATGGTCAGATAAAAATTTCCTCAAAAAAAGGCTTCATATTCCAGTTTTAAGGATTATAAGTTTAAAAACCGAACTCAAGTATGTTAACAACAAAGAAAGAAAAGTGTCAGAGAGACAAAAAAAGTAGAGGGGAGAGAGAGAAAATTAAATTCTCATCGGAGTAAATGGGGACTGGTTTCCTACTTTGGCAACCTCGAAAATAAACTCAAGTAAATGCTTTGTGACATCACCAGCTGCAGTTCCTCTAATGTGTATGCTAATTCTAGCTCCTGGGATAAACTTTTTATCTTCTTGAGACAAAATGTAAGCTGAGTTTAGTCAGCTGTAATGATCAGTTCTCCTGCTATGAAAATGTTATGTTCCTGTCAAAGGAGATTAAATTGTGGTTGGTTGGAAGTCAGCCAACAAACTATTTTACCTGACATAGCAGTAGCATTAAGACCGACTGAAATCTACCCCAAATTTTGACTCATAAGATAAGAAAAAATAAACAGTCATTAAGAGATATTATGACTTGGAGCCCCTGGGTGGCTTAGCTGGTTAAGCATCTGACTCTTGATCTCAGCTCAGCTCTTGAACTCAGGGTCATGAGTTCAAGCCCGGCATTGGGCTCCACTTAGTAAAAAAAAAAAAAAAGAAAGAAAAGAAAGAAAAAAAAATATTACTACTTGAGTAGCACTTACAAAGAAAAAAAAAAGGCAAGAAAAAGGAAAAAGAGGAATACCTGATGGAAATTAAGCTATATGCCATAAATCACCATGAGAAGAACACCTGAATGCAATCCTAATAAGACAAATGGAGATGCAGAATGAGCCATCATTTCTAGGTTAGAGACTCCCAACCCCCACCCCCATCTTCTCTCCCAGAGATCCTGGAAAGATCACAGGCTTTGGTGCAGACAGCCTGGATTCAAGTTGCAGCTCTGTCATTGTGTGGGTTTGGAAAGGCCTTGCTTTCCTTGTCTGTAAGGTGGAGACAGTAATATAAAACTCACAAAGCCTGACCAAAATGGGTGAAATAAAGCATGTAAATCACTTAACACGGTATCTGGCATATATTAGATTTTCATTAAAAACGTGCTGTTCTCTGCTTCTCTTTCTTCCAAACTCCCATATCCACCCAGTCACTGGACGACCTTCATTTGAAACACAGACCATCATTACCAGGCAACATGTCTACAACTCTTCTCCCTCTTACAGGCCACCATTATTCACTTCGCCGTCCAAGCCAGACATTTGAACATCACCCTAGATGCCCTTCTCCTGCTCACCTCCTCATGTACTTAAAAGACTCTTTCTCTGCCTTCAAGCCTTAGTTCAGATGTCACTTCTCCTGAGAAGAGCTTGGATTCTTCTGCACCTCTTAGGCTGAGTTACGTTCCTGATCTGGTCCCATGTTTCCAAAGCACCCCATATATACCTCTATTGAAGAATTAGTTACACCCTCTTGTTGTGACTTGTTTCTCTTCCCCACTAGGCTACAGGTACTTTCAGAGCAGAGACTGTGTCTGCTTCAAAATTATACCCCCAAGATCTAGCACTGCACCTATTATATGAACATGCTGAAAAACTGTTTAGTAAATGTCAACATGGATTCATGGATTAATAATATTATTGGCGGAATTTCTGAAATGCTAATCTTACTTCTTTCTTCTACAGAGTAATAGAGTTAGGAGTCAGAGAATGCTATGTGGCCCTGTGAGCCAAAATCAGGCTTCCTATTGCTTCCCTTCAAGTTTAGATTTCTAGACCCTGGTGGTTAGGCAAGACTTGCTGAGAAGCCACCTGCCTTATACATGTCAAACACAGAGATAAGACAGTTCTGCCTCTGGGTGCCCACACTGTGACCTTGACCCAGGTGTGTTTGCTCACAGAATCAGGGGCAAAGGAAAATGTGTGCTCTTTACAGTTAGAGCAGTTCTAAAATGGAGAAAGTATACAATAGTTTAAGTTGTACCCTGCACAGTGTGCCAGGAGAAGGGCAAGGGGGGGGGGGGGGGCTGCTGAAAACCAGATCACACTCCATTAGCCAAGCAGGGTGTGCCAGTGTGAGTCTCTGTTGCATAAAGATGCTGTCAGCTCCTCAAGGCCTGTGGTCACCGCCTGAGGTCTTTGTCTACCCAGAGGGGAGGACACAAGGCTCCATGTGAAATGGGTGGTTATTTCATTTTGACGAGCTAGGAGAGGAAGAGAGGAGTTCTCCCTAGGAAAAATAGGTAGGGAGAAGAGAATTAGCATTAACTGAACATCTACTATGTGCTCAGACCCTGGAACACATGATTTGGATAAACGACTTCATGTCATTCAGACAAATCTCTGCAATATATGGAGAATAGAGCCAAGAAGACCACAAAGGTGATGACATTTGTACCCAAAGCCCGTCATTGTAGCACCACTTCCTCATACTTCGTACTCTGCCAACAGAACATGCTACTCTCAGTGACTTCTTCTCTAATACTCCAAGGAGCTAGAGAGCATGAGGTTGAACAACACAGACAGAACCGTTATCCCAGTGATGTGAACTAAGGTACCCAGTTTTCAAGCAGATGCATTCCAAGAGTTCATTTCAAGACTAGAACTTTGCAAATATCTTTTCTAAGCTATACATGAAAGTTAGGCTCTTGGGCAAGCTTGCAAAATTGTTTTTAGTGTGGTTTGGAAGCTTAAGCCCTGATATAGTGCTTCTCTGACCCTCTGTGACCATGGAGTTCCTGATGGTCCTGGGCACCCATCACAATCTGGTAAATTCCAATATAGACTGACTAGCTGCCTATACAAGGGGCTTATAAGGCAAGCAACATAAAATGAGGGGTCTTTGTAAAAAGTTCTACATAAAAGTTTTGGAAACTCTCCATTGCAGGGTTTGTCTATCACACCGTGGTCTCGATATTCTTTGTTGTAGGGAACTGTCTGGTGCACTGTAGGATCTCTACCCACAACTCACTAAATGCCTATAAAAACATCCCACCACCAGTTCTCTCCTTATTGCCAAAGAAACATCCCCTGGGGGACCAAAATCACTCTCCTTTGAGATGTTGGAATGCAATAGTCTCTGAACAATGGCTTACAACCACTTCAGTCCTCTGTAGCTTCCAAAGGCCAGAAACCCAGGTTTCTGTGGATAAGCTACTAATATGCAAATACTTGTAACATTTTAAAAAGTAAAAAAATCATAGATTTTGAGGGTTGTGGAGGATTATTTGTAATTCCTTCGAAGACTTAACACGTTTAAATATCAACGTCATTTTAATACCTAGAAAGTTTTAACAGTATTTTCCTAAGTAAAGGATGATTGAAAATTGCTTTCCGGAGTCAAATAAAATATACCATTCCCCAGAACGGTCCAAGATATTTTAAGTGAATTATAATATGCTTGTTTCAGGTAGTGATTTGGCATCAACAATGGGCCTTTTCTTTGGCTATAAACAGAAAAATGTGGGTGTGGACATAATGAAGCAATTGTACGCTTGGAAATAGTGAATAACTCCCATCCCTTCTAGAGAAGGGGTCATGCCACCTTCACAACACAGACCAAGACAATTCCCCTGATGCTAAGAGAAGTCTCAGATTCCACAAAATAGTTCGAATCCCCATTTTTTTCTCCCATCCCACTATTCTCTGCTTTCAAATGAACAAGAAATGGTTTCCTTCACAGGCTATCAAGCTGAAGCCAGATTGCCTCCTGGGGGAGTTCAACCTCTCTTTTATATGAAAATTAGAACTCTTACCTAATCAACATCAAAATCTCCATTCAAAGATGAATACAGAGGCAGGAGTTGCGGTAGCTCTCTAAGTGTTACACAAAGCAGATGAGTCAACATTATACATTCTCACCTGAAAGCTGAATTCTGGGAGCGAGCTGTTCCATTAAATGGACCTCTTTCCTTATCTACATACCCTAATGCCAAAGCTTTCCAAGAGAGTTAAAAAAAAAAACAACAAGGTGGTTTTTATATGGAGTGGTGTGGAATGGTTCAGATCGGGGACCCTGGAGCCATGTCTGGACCTGGATCCGGATTTTCAGCTCTCCACTTACGGTCTCTTGGGGACCCTTGGGACTTTTACCTCAAGCTGTGTGCCCGCTTCCTCCTCTTTCTCCTGGAAATAATCAATAGTGCTTATTTTTTATGGTAGTCATGAGGAACAAATGAGCTAGATTTGTAAAATACCCAGAATGGTGTCTAAGATCTTAGCAAGGGCTACACGGGTATTGGTTAAACAAAATGAGAAAATGAACAAAGTCTCCTGAGGCTTTTGTCCCCTTTGGGAAACCAAGCAGTGCCCTAGGGGAAAATTAAGAAATAGGCATTTGTGGGGAAAATTAAGAAATAGGCATTTGTGTTTCTTAGCTGCACTTCTTTCTTTTACGTTCATCTTGAGCCCTCTTTTCAAGTTCCTACCAGGGTGTTAGCAGATCACAACTGGTAAGGTTCAGCAAGTTTCTCCAAGGGGCCTTTGAGTTCCCTCTGGAGACTCTGGAAGGCTGAAAAGTCACCAGAGCTTGAAGAAATGAATATGCAATGCTGACGGGTAGGTGAGGAGTTGTATTTTCAGATTGTGGGGCAGGGGGTTGGGTGGGAGAATCTGTCTGTCCCTGGTCTGCACACTCCTGAGGCTGGCCCCAGGGAGAATAATGCAGATTCATACCTTTGAGTCTAAAAATTAAATTTTAAAAAAACAAGCAGCCTCAAATTTCTGTGTTCTAACATATGGAAATTGTGGCGCTTTCTCGAAATGAGTCATCCCAAGCCCAAGTTAGAAGCAGACATAATTTCCAGATGTCCAAAACTTTTTATTTTTCACTAAATAAAAAAGCGAGCAAGATGGAGAATGGTTTTTAATACTGCTTCTCTTACTAGCTGTTAGTGTTTACTTGCTTCTGATTTTCCTAAGATTATCCCCTAGTAAGCTGTGGCCTAAATGCATTTAAATTGCCTTTGCATATCCCAAGCAGTCCTTACTACCATGGTAACAGAAGCAAGGATATGCAAGATGACTCCTCAAGGGCATAATTTGGTACTTTAGATACTTTTGATTGGTTGCTCCCTGCTCTACTACCCCTTCTCTGAAATGCAATCATGTTGGTTGTATTTATTTTTATTATGCATGGGAGCACACCATTCACCAAGTGGTGGAAAGTACCATTCATCCATCAAAGAGCTTTCCAGACATTTATAATCACAGGCAGCATTAGCGAGGCCAAAGCCCTGTGCATCAGAAAACATGGGCAGATTGATCCAGGATTTAGGCATTTGCCCGATGGTCTATGAGGTAAGCTTTATATTTTGTACTTTTATTGGTGGAGAAGAGGGCATGGCCTTCTACCCCAAAGAATACTGCCTCGTGCCTTGGCTTTTGAAAATGTGACTTGGTCGTTGTGTAATTCTGTATAATGGGCATATGAGATGATAACAGTAAGGGCCCCAAACTGAAAAATACCCGATTTATGACTCTAGTGGTAAAGCGTTTATAACCTTGATAAAAATACCTGAGCTGTTTATCCCTCATATTTAAAATGGCCATCTCTGGAGTGCAGAATTAGGGCTTTGGTTCAGATTGAGGTCAATGTTTGTAAACTAACTACCCTTTGGATGAAATATTGGACTTAAAGAATAAATATTTCCCTTGACTGTTTCATCAATCCATGATGAAGACAAGAGGAAGATGTCAAGGACTGTCTAGCTTTCTGGTTAAAAAAATATCGCCTGAGACACGAGGATCTCAGCCACTTATAGTCATAATGTTCTCATGCTTCCTAAAGTAACTAGAAATCGTGACATGTACAAAGGCACAAAACAAATATAGGTGTTTCAGATTCACTTTTTCTTCCCTTTTATGAGTTACTTGGAATTCTCTGGGCATAGGTCAAGAGACCAGCCACCTCTTAGAATAAATGGTATCATAGCAATGAAGGGCCACAAAGACCAGACAAACTGAGCCTACCTGACCTTCACCCAGCATAGAAATTATTATGACACTGAGATGTTGAAAGATGAAAATGTTGACAACTAAGTTTAATCTCTACAGTATAACAAAGTTTCTACACAGCTATGAGAAATACATTAATAAATATATTCACAGATATTTCTGATAGAAATATTTCTAATATTTCTGATAGACGAAGAAGTTGCACTGATAGTTTCTGCAAGTGAATATAAAATTGGTACACAGAAACTTGAAAGGAAATTCAAGTAGTAAAAAGAACTCTTTTTTAAAAGATTTTATTTATTTATTTGACAGAGAGAGATCACAAGTAGGCAGAAAGGCAGGTAGAGAGAAAGAGGGGGAAGCAGGCTCCCCACTGAGCAGAGAGCCCAATATGGGGCTCGATCCCAGGACCCTGAGATCATGATCTGAGCCAAAGGCAGAGGCTTAACCCACTGAACCACCCAGGTGCCCCTAAAAAACCTATTTTATAGCTAATTAGCAAAAGCAATTTAATTAGCTATGGTTCACAGCTATGGAAGGTGAGGCAGACATAGCTCATGTTGGTGGCCACCAGTATCTTCTGAACAAATTTCTTATATTTGGGAAAGTTGTCAAATTATGAATCATGCCTTTGAAAGAAAAATACAAAACTCATTTTCCCAGTTCTTTTGCAACAGGGATGTTGATATGTAACCTATAAATATAGCCAATTAAGAGTCTGATATGGGGGGTGCCTTGGTGGCTCAGTCATTAAGTGTCTGCCTTTGGCTTAGGTCATGATCCCAGGGTCCTGGGATCAAGTCCTGCATCCATCTCCCTGCTTGGAGGGGAGCCTGCTTCTCCCTCTCCCTCTGCCTGCTGCTCCCTCTATTTGTGTGCTCTCTCTGTCAAATAAATAAATAAAATCTTAAAAAAAAAATCTGATATGGAAGAGGGAAATAGGAGGAAGCAGATGATACACAGAATTCATTTCCTGATGGTAATAATAGTAGATGGGTCCAGCTTTGAGGGCAGCAGAGTTTCCGGCATCAGCAACGGCCAAGACTCAGTGGATGAGCTGCGGTGCTATGTCCTGAAGACAACAACACAATCTTCTCTGGAACATCCCTGTATAGTGTGGTGTGGGTATCCTTCACAGCTGTGGAGCTTCTAAGACTTATTCTATCCACCCATAAATCCCTTAATTTGAGACTAAGAATCCTGATTAATGTAGTCTAGACATTACAGAATAGTGTGTACATTCCTACATCCTTAGTGCAAATATGAACTGAAACATCACTTTTGTAAAGTCTTTTAGTGTTATATATCAAGATCCAGAAAAAACATTCATCTCTGACTCATTAACTCTCTTCTTTTTTTTAAGATTTATTTATTTATTTGAGAGAGAGAGAGAGTGCACACAAGTAGGGGAAGGGGCAGAGGGAGAGAGAGAATCCTCAAGCATACACCCTGCTGAATGGGAGCCCAACGTGGGGCTCAATCCCAAGACTGCAGTGATCACGACCTGAGCCAAAATCAGGGTTTGGATGCTTAACCAACTAAACCACCCAGGTGCCCCTCATTAACACTTTCTAAGAATTTATGCTAAGAAAATAATCTTAAGGAAGGAAAATGGCTATGTGAATGGCACGATTTAAAATTTCAAGGCATTAGAAGCAATCTGAAGGCTCTCCACCAGGAAAACAATGAAGTCAGTAATGGTATGCTCTTGACAGTCAGAAAACTCCAGCATTTCCACATGGTAAGGGTTTAGGATGCAATTTTGTTGGAGTCAGGACGGGGGGCTCAAATCTGCGTTTAGACAGAGTACATGTTTTTTTCCTTAGAATATTTATTTGGTGTTGCTTGTGGGGAATGAAGGATGGGACTTGGGGGGGCCACTAAAACCACAGCTATCTCCCCTACACCTGCAACAATTGGCAGAAAATTGCACAGTGAATAACATAATTATTAGGAAGCTTATGTACCAAAGTATAAAAAAAATGCTCATGCTATCTTGTCTAGGGGATGAGCAAAAGACAAAACATATCCATGTAGTGACTACTATTATATAAAAAATTGAAGTAGTATATTGAGCCGGGTCTGGAAGGAAACAGAAAAACAGTGTGATTTATTGAGTGGCAGAATTGTCAATTAATATCTTGTTCTTATTTTGTGCTGATGTCATGCAATGCCACAAATATTGTTATGCTTCACAAAAGCATCTTGTGGTCAAAATAATATCCTTTCTTTGGCAAAGTTTCAGTGATATCACGGCAGTACGGCCACCTTCTTAGTGAAGATGACTTTGATACCTCTTGTCTTTTGGAATTAGACTCAATCTGGGCTTTAGGTAACCTGCCTACTTTAGAGTGCATGAATCCGCAGGACCAAAGGAAAAAGGCCTCACTGTATGAAATTACCAGAACTCTAAAAACACATCTGCTCACATGGAGCAATGGGAACTGTTGGCGAGAGGAAACTAGCAAACATCTTTGGCTTTATCTAGTCAAATCAGAGGGATTCACATACTATGACCCAGAAATTCCCCTCCTAGGCATTTACCCTGGTAAATCTATTGGCACAGTGGCAGTAAAACACATACAAGAATGTTTGCGGTTGCACAATTCTATTTACCAAAAACTGAACAGAATTTAAGTGTTCATTTTTTAAATTGTTTTTTATTTATTTGTTTACTCATTTATTTCTTCATTTGAGAGCTAGAGAGTGAGTGAGAACAGGGTGGGAGGGCAGAGGGGGAGAGAGAGAGTCTTAAGCAGACTCCACCCTGAGCACAGAGACCAACAAGGGGCTCCATCTCATAACCCAAGATCATGACCTGAGCCGAAACCAAGATTCAGGAGCTTAGCTGACTGTGACACCCAGACAACCAATCCTGAAAGTGGTTCAGTTTCATTAATCAAGGTCTCCACTAACTTCTCTACCCTTCAGTCCTACGTCAATGACCTGAAAGTGGTTTCTGTTTCTAGAAAAGGTGATTTCTCCACCTCCTCACTCCTGACACATAGACCTTTATGTTAGGATCTCCTCTTGTTTATTTTTCAAAATATAAACTACAACACACACAAAGAAAGCAGTGTAAAATATAAATGTGCTACTATTTAAAGCAAAATTTATGAAGTGAACATCTGCAAAACACCATCTAATCAAGAAGGAACATTTCCAGGCCAGAAGCCCCAGTGCCCTCCTTTCTAAATAAACTCCTTCCCTACCCTCCCCAGAGGTAGCTACCATCTTGGCATCTGAGTTCATCATTTCTTACTTTATTTTTTTTAAGTCTTTATTTCTTTATTTAACAAAGAGAGAAAGAGAGAATGAGCAGGGAGAACAGCAAAGTGAGAGGGAGAAGCAGGGGGTCAATCCCACTGGGATCATGACCTGAGCTGAAGGCAGTGCTTAACCTACTGAGCTACCCAAGTGCCCCCTTACTCTACTTTATAGTTATACCAATTTTGTAAGCATCCCTATTGGCATAGTTTAATTTTGTCTGTTTTTAAACTTTTTATGAATGGAGTCATATCATGTATCTTGCTTCTTTCATTCACTGTCATGTTTATGAGCTTTTTGTGGAGTCTAAAAGTAGTTTGCGGGGCGCCTGGGTGGCTCAGTGGGTTAAAGCCTCTGCCTTCGGCTCAGGTCATGATCCCAGGATCCTGGGATTGAGCCCCGCATTGGGCTCTCTGCTCAGCAGGGAGCCTGCTTCCTCCTCTCTCTCTCTCTCTGCCTGCCTCTCTGCCTACTTGTGATCTCTGTTTGTCAAATAAATAAATAAAATCTTTTTTAAATAAATAAATAAATAAATAAATAAATAAAAGCAGTTTGCATACATTCACTGTTAAATGTATTCTTTGATTGCACCATATGTTTACCTTTTTTAAAATCCATTCTACTGTTAATGAATGCTTAAATTAAGAGACATCTGGGTGTCATAGTCAGTTAAGCTCCTGAGTCACTCTCTGGTTATGAACCACTGCCCAAGAAGATGTAAGGTAAGCCTATTGAGTCTTTCTCAAACGGATTTGGAAAAGAACATACCTAGCAATTTGTTCCATTGATTGGTCAGCACGGGTGTTCTGTCCCAAACTAAACATTCTACCAAGAACCTGAAGTTTGCATTGATTTTGAAGTCTACCACTTAAAACTCAAACATGAAGATTCTCACTGGCTCTAGTTTAATTTTGTGTTCCTGGCACACTATTAAACTAGGGCAGAAGCAAAAAATGTTACTCAATGCTCTTGCATTGTCGTGCTGAGCTTGACATTCTATTGTCTGGGGAATTTACAACCGTAGGAGTGGAGGTGAACTTACAGATTCTTGTCTGGTAGAGATGCAAATAATTTCTGTCTGGTGGAATGGGTAACCCCAAATATTACAGTGTGGCCTTTTGGACATTAACCGGTTTTTATACAACCCAGCAATCTTACATTTGCACTATCAAAAATACCTAGTGTTTCAAATACTCTTTAGACAGGTTTTCTTTATTTTGTTTGTTTGTTTTTTGAGAGAGAAAGAGAGAGGAGAGGGAGAGAGAGAATCCCAAGCAGGCTCCACACCCAGTGTGGATCCCAGAATGGGGCTCCATTTCATAACCCTGAGATCATGACCTGAGCCAAAATCAGGAGGTACCCAGATGTCCCTCTTTAGACAGGTTTTAAAATCAACTGGACAAGCATAGGCAGGCAGGCAAAAAGGAAAGGAAGGGACAAAGGAGGAAGAAAGAAAGGAAGGAAGGGAAAGAGAGAGAGAGAGAAAGAAAGAAAGAAAAAGAAAGCAGGAAAGAAAGATTGATTTGCTGTGTTGAAGACTGCATGGTTAGGGTAACTAGACAAGGTACAGACTGAGAGAAAATATTTGCAAACCACATAACCAACAAAAGAATGGTATCTAGAATATATATAAAATTAAAACTCAACACTAAAAAAAAGAAAAAGAAACAAACAAACAAAAAACCCAGCACTCCAAATCATCCAAGAAGATGGTCAAAGTCATGAACAGATATTTCACTGAAGATGGAAAATTGGCACATGAAAAGATGTTCACCATTAGTAGCTACCAGAAAATTTTGAATTAAAAACTACAATAGGATAGCACCATACATCAATCAGAAGGGTGAAAAGGAAAGTGAACATTAAATGCTGGCAAGGAATCTGGAGAAACTAAGTCACTCTTATATTGCTAGTGACAATGTTAAATGGAACAGCCATTCTGGAAAACAGTTTGGTAGTTTCTCAGAAAACTAAACACACAAATACCATACAATGTAGCAATTGCACTCTGGGCATTTATCCCAGAAAAATGAAAACTGATGTCCAAACGAAAACCTGTACACAAATGCTCATAGTTGACAAATGTTCATCACAAATGTTCCTCATAATAGCCCTGAAGTGGAAACAGCCCAGAGGTCCTTTAACAGATGAATTGTTAAACAAACTGTAACACAACCATATCATAAATACTACTCAGCTGAAAAAAAAAAAAAGAGAGAGAGAGAGAGAGAGAGCAAGAGAGAGAGCGAGGGAAACTATGGGTACATGCAACAGTTTAGTTTAATCTCCGGGAATTATGCTGAGTAAAAAAACAGCCAGTCCTAAAAGGTTATATATTGTGTTATTCCATTTAATGTTTAAATGTTAACATTTAATGTTCCAATATTTAATATACTTTAACATTTTGAACATTTAACAATTCCATTTATTTAACATTCCATAGTTTAAATTCTTTAACAAATAGAAATATTTATTTACCTTATTTAATAAGAAATTTGAGAAACAGGGAACAGATCAGTGTTTTCCAGGGTTGGGATCCAGAGGGAGAATGGGAGAAGAGGGAGGTAGCTGTGGGTATAAAACACAACAGGAGGGATGCTTCTTACTATAAAGGAACAGCTCTGTAACTTGCCTGTAATGGTGGATATTTGAACCTACAGATATGATAAAATTGCGTAGAACCCCCCCAACACACACACACAAGCACAATGAAATAAGAAATATGTACAAGATCAGTGGATTGCATCACTGTCAATATTTTGGCTTGTGATACTGTATTTTTTGTGAGATGTTACCATTGGGGGAACTGTATAAAGGGTACTTGGGATTTCCTTGGATTATTTCTTACAATTGCATGTGAGCATACAATTATCTCAATTAACATTTCGTCTAAGACAATAGTACACACTCTCTGAGGAAATATAGAAAATAAAGAAATGTATGAAGAGGACAAATAAAAGAACGTTCAATTTTATCAGCTAGAAATGAACAACTGTTAAGACTTTGAAGTGTAGGGGTGCCTGGGTGGCTCAGTGGGTTAAAGCCTCTGCCTTCAGCTCAGGTCATGATCCCAGGGTCTTGGGATTGAGCCCTGCATTGGGCTCTCTGCTCAGCTGGGAGCCTGCCTCCCCCTCTCTCTGTGCCTGCTTCTCTGCCTACTTGTGATCTCTGTCTGTCAAATAAATAAATAAAATCTTAAAAAAAAAAAAAAGAAAGACTTTAAAGTGTATCCTTCTAGATTTTTAAAAATTCATATTAAAAATCTTGGTATCATATTGTTTTATAAGCTATTGTTTTCCCTTAATTTACGGTGAGCAGTTTTTCATATCATTATGTAGTCTCCTATAATATGACTTCTAATAACTGCATATGATTCTTTTATACGGAAAAACCATAATCTATTTACCCAGTCCCTTGTTTGTTCTATTTTTCTCATTAGGAGAAATGTTCAATGAATATCTTTGCAGATAAAGATATTCTGCAAATATCACAGCATACAGATGTTCTGTGACCTTTGGTCACATTCCTGGTAATTTCCCTCAGATTAATTTTAAGAAGTGGGATTACTGCCCAAAGGGTATAAGCATTTTTAAGACCTTTAACACTTACCACTAAAAACCACAGAAAGGTTGTAGCAAAATACACTCTTAAAACAGTAAAATATTTATTCCCCAAACCCCGACAGATAATAAGAATTATAATTATCAAAAATTGGTAATTTTTAATTAAATTTTGTGAGAAAAATACAGTATCTCACTTTGAAACTTTGTTTCCTTTCAATATTAGTCCAGTTAAATTTTTTAATGTATTAGCCATTAAGATTCTTCTTTTGGGAATTGATTTCGCATGTCCTTTGTCCATTTTCCATTTCTGTGGGCACTGTATTTTCTTACAGATTTGTAAGTGAACTTTATATATTAAGAGTGTTAACATCATATGCAACTTTTTTCCCTACATGAAAAAATCTTTGATTTTTCGGGGCACCTGGGTGGCTCAGTGGGTTAAGCCTCTGCCTTTGGCTCAGGTCATCCTCTCAGGGTCATGGGATCAAGCCCTGCATCGAGCTCTCTTCTCAGCAGGGAACCTGCTTCCTCCTCTCCCTTTGCCTGCCTCTCTGCCTACTTGTGATCTCTCTCTCTCTCTGTCAAATAAATAAATAAAATCTTTGATTTTTCTAATATGCAGAAGTTTCACATTTTTGCATATTTAAATCAAGCTGTTTTTTAGTAATGATTCCTTTTAATTTCAATATTAAAGTCATTTCTCACCTTAAAGTCTGATTAATATTTATCTTTATCAACTATACCTGTTTTTCATCTTTTTGTATTTTTATTTTGTTTTTATGTTTGACTGTTTAATCCATCTGAATTTTGGTATAAATTATAAAAAATATATATGACAACTTTTCTGTTTTCTAATTCTCTTAAATATTTAAAGATTTATTTATTTATTTATTTTAGAGAGCGAGTACACACAAGGAGGCAGTGGCAGAGGGAGAGAGCCTTCAAGCTGACTCCCAATCCAGATGTGGGGCTCAATACCACAACTCTGAGATCATAACCTAAGCCAAAACCAAGACTGGGACGCTTAACTTACTGAGCCATCCAGGCGCCCCTCTGACAACTTTTCTTTATTGTTCACCATTTGTCTCACCACCATTTATTGCGTGGCTTAACTTTTCTTCAGATTCAATTTTTAAGTGTCATTTTTGTCAGATGGTTAATTTTTGTGTGTTTGGGATTGTTTTCAAAGATTTCTGTAGTGTGCCATTGTTCTGTTTACTATTGGAATAGTCTCACGGTATTTTATTGAATGCATTGATTGACTGTATTTGTATATTGTGATGCCTGGAAATGTAAGCATTTATTTTATTATTGTTCTTTTAAAAGTTTTCCTATTTCCAGCAATATATTTGACAAATTTTTGGCTAATTTGAGGATCCAACTAAATGTATATGTAGATTATGTCTTGTACTTCCATTTCTCCAACTGGTAAATTATGATAGAGAACATCTCGTGAGGGCTTTGTGCCAGACACTCAAGTGTTTTTACATGCATCAACTCATTTAATGTTAGCAGTGACCCTCTAATGTAGGTATGTTCACTGGCTGTGCTTTACAGAAAAGGAAATGGAAGTATGAGGAGGTTAAGTAAACTTGGCCAAGGTTGCATAGCTATTGTGTGGTTGAGCTTGCTATTGGTGGTACATGCTCCCTATATCCAGGCATTCTGGCTCCAGAACTCACTATCTGTCAAACAGTAGAGCTAGGGTTAATATTATCCCCCACCCTTTTTTTTTTTTTTTTTTTTTTTTTTTTTTGCTTTAAACTGGAAATACTACGAGGTAATAAACCTGAGATACCACAATGATTAAAAACACTGTCCAAATCAGCTTCATATGCATATTCTATAGCAATATATTTTTTTCCTTTAAAGTGATGAAGGATATATATGTCTCATATTAAATGTTATTGTACCTTTTTATATCTCCACCAGTTGCTTATATCCTTTGCCATGTCTCTTGGTGGTGGTCAGCCTTTTTTTCAGAAATCATTTTAAAACCTGCCCTATTGTTTCTTATTTTATTTCACAATTGATAGAATGTATGTTAGTTTAATGAATTCACAGGTTCTCATATTCGGGGCATCTTTTATGCTTTAGGTCTTAAAGAAATCTTTCTAGGGGCATCAGACACCAAGCTGGCAAATGAATAGTCTACATGAAAAGACAGCCACAACAAAGGAGTGAAGCTGTTCATTTTTGCTGTCCATTGTCATGTAATTAAATCTTCCTTATGAACATTTTGGTGAAATCGAGTTAGGTAGAAAAAGTGCACTCTTTTAGACTTGATTATCTTGGATAGCAGAAGAGATTCTGGGAAGGAGCCACTGACCCCAACTGACTACCCTTTCCCTTTGTGCTGAACACTGTATAAAGAGATCTAAGTCTTGGATGTAATCTCTTCCAGGGCCACTTAGCTACATTTTCTTCCTCAATGCCTACCGAACCTCTAAACCTTGCCAGATTTAACAAATGAGAGCTAGAGATTTTGAGAAGCTCAACCAAAACGGTATAAATGGTACTGGGACAGATCTCTTTGCCCCACTCAAAGAGCAGCAGCATAACATCAGAACAAATTAGAATGCATTACATTTAATTCATGGACTGCAAGCTGAGCTGGACTGGGCTGAAAATCAGGGCATGGTGCCTATTATAAAACTGGTGAAAGAAGGAAAAAAAAAAAAAGAAAGAGAAATAGAAAATGTGCTGAGTCAGGAGCAGAGATTAGGACCATGATTATCCGTGAGGGTGTTGGGATGTGGCTGCTAAAGAAAGTCCCAAATTAAATTGATGAGAACCCAACAAATATGCCTACCATCAACCGGATCCTCTCTTCTCCCCAGCAGACTTTGTATATCTGTACATCTATGTTCTCTTGCATCTCTCTCTCTTTCTCTCTCTGCTTGCTTCCTCCTTTTCCTTCCTCCGTTCTTCTTATCCTAGGTGCTGAAAATCCACTGGCCAATGAGACTTATTCGTATCACTCCTCCATCTCTAATGAATGCCTTCTCTCTTACCTACAAATTGTCCCTGTCTTTCCCGTTCTAAAGGGTTTCTTTCTTCAACTGTGTTCTCCCATTTGGGGGAGTAGTTTATACTACAGCTAAAACTTCCTTAATATCCATTAATTCCATTAAACGATCTTTGCCACTAAAGCCTTATCTGCAATCCTGGTCTCAAATGTCTCAAGTGATATGATGACCATTTGGGGTTATCCAGCAAAGAAACAACTTCGTATGTGAGAACTTCCCATTTATGAGGCTTGGTGGATGCAGATTTTTTGACCCTGTTGCAAGCTGAAAAAGATCAGATTTGTCCTTCTCCCTGTGAGAGTGGGAGTACATGATCTAGGTCTGGCCAATGGAATTGGCTAAAAAGGCAAAAGGAACTATGCTTTCAGAAGGAATGAAGCAAGGACACACAATCAGTTAGGAATTATTTGTAGAAGCAGGGGTGAGGTTGAACTTTCTAAATGCAATGAATATGTCAGAGGGGTGGACCCCACAGCAATTCTTCACCCAACAGTTTCTTGGGCAAAACCCTAACTATGTTCCCTAACTCCAGCTTTTCTGGCTCCTACCAATGTTCTTAGTCTGATTCTCCATTCTTATTGTTTTGAGTTACCCAGTATTCTTCCAATTCACCCTTTTCTGAAGCTAGCCAAAGTTGGTTTGTATTGTTTGCCACCACAAACTCTGACTCCTCCTCACCATGCAAAGGCCTGTTCTCAGTTGCATCCTCCCTTACCTCTTTGTAGCATTTGAAACTGAATCCTCTCCCTCCTGAAATTTCTCTTATGTTGTCTTTAGTTACCTTATACTCTCTGAAAGTCCTCCTATCTTTCTTACTATTCTTTCCCTATACTTTTTATGGATTTTTTTTTCTCTCTCATTGTCTCTCATTCTGTCTTGACTTTCATCCCTCTATTTAGGGTCTCTCCAATGATCTCACCCTCTCCTATGACTTCAGCCAATCTTTAAACTTAGCCTATAGTTCATGGGAAATCTCCGTCTTCATGTTCCATCAGGACCTCAAACTCAGCATCACAATCAGGCCCTACCTCTATCCTCTCAGTCACCTGGATGTGAAACCTCAAAAGTATTGTTGATTCTTCCTTCCCCTTTCTCCTCGACATTAATTTCCATGTTAAGTCTTTGCTTGTAGCCCAGGGAGCTCACAGAAGAAGTATTCTCCTTTCAGGGTCTTGAAGCATTGTCCATAAAAAGGTTACGGTACTAAATGGTCTCTAAGATCTGTTTTGATTCTACCATTCCATGATTGTATACATGTCAGTGCTACGTGGATGCAGCCTCCTGCCATCATCCCCTTCTTCTCATGCCTGTTGTCCCCAGTGCCAAAAAGCTCTCACTTCGCAATCTGGGGAGCATAGAGTACTGGTTCAAAGCAGAAGTTCTGAAATCAAGCATATCATGTTCAGGCACTGGTTCTGCCTCCACTACTTGTAAGACATAACCTTGGGCAAGTTGCTTTACTTGTCTGAGCTTCATTTCCCATTTCAAATGGGAATACCAGTAGCGTTTACCTAATACGGTTATTGTTGGCATTAAATGAAATAATGCCTCAAATACTATGCCTGCAATCTAATAAATGCTAGATAAGTGCTAGTTGTTATTATTTTTTCCTTAGACTGTCAAAGTAACCTCCCAATTGTCCCGCCATCATTAATCCATTCTCCATTCCACTTCATTCCACTTCACTAAACCTAATTTAATAAAGTCGTATATTTTAATGTACTGAATAATAATTTTAAAAGTCTTCCAAAACACAGATTTGTTTTTCTTATGCCCCAAAACAATTCCCAACAATTTTCCTTGACATAACCTTTCTTTTAAGTCACTCAGTCTCTCAGTGTCCCAATTTCCTATTCTCAAGAGAAGAGCATATTTTTGTGAGGAAACCGTATCAAAGGAAGGTGGCCAGCAAGCCTGTAGGTGGGCTTACCCTAATCAAATGGCAATATCTGGTCGAATCAACTCTGACCAGAGGTGGGATCATATGATCTACTGTCCAATCAGCTAAGGCCTTGGGTGGGTCAGGTCTCCTTAGAAGGGACTGTGGGTAGGCAGGAAATACTTGACATCTCCAGTACAATAATATTTTTCTCTTCTCTATCCCATTACCACCTACAGAACGCCTATCCACACATCCAAGTCTAATTCAGTACTACCTCCTTCATGAAGTTTCTGCTGATCCTCTCAACCAAATGTGACAAATGTGACATATGTCACATTTCAGTTCCCACATGCTTGCTTTGCCTTTTTCTATAGCAGTCATCATATCCTATCTCCTGTTTTAAGGTCCTTGTTTCTTATACTCATATACATACATCTTTTTTAAAAAAATTTTATTTTTTATTAACATATAATGTATTATTAACCCCAGGGGTACAGGCTTGTGAATATACATACATCTTCTAACAGCAACTATACTGTATGCTTCTCTAATGCAACCTCATATTTTGGATTTGTTCAATATAATTGACCATCAATTTGCTTAGGATCCTCAAGTATCGGGGGAGCACCTGCAGGAAAACCACCTGTGGCACCTGTTACAGTACAGATTCCTTGACCCTGTCCCAGACCTAATGAATCAGAACGGAAAGGATAATCTGGATACCACCAAGTCTCCCAAGAGATTTCTGTAGGCACAGTTATCTGAACTCTCCACTCCAGCCATTGTTTACCCTCATGAGCGCTGGCAGCTGTCCACACTGTAAACCATAGGAAGAACTGTGATGAGCTTTGAGCAACACAAGATGGCTCTGATTCATGGCCTCAGCCAGCATTTTCTCCTCTCTCCAGCCCTTGCCACTCATCCAGACTTTGCCATGCCTCTGATGTCCTGTCTTCACCACAACTTTGTGAAGAAACTCTAATGGCTTTTCACATGACAAGAGCAGCTGTCGCTGCCCATGGCACTTTTGGAATGGTAGCCAGGAGAAATGCCTAAGAATGATAAAACATGGAGCTCTGCTCCCAGGTGCTGACCACAAGACAGAAAAACTTGGCCTTGCACTTCACCATCTTGTTGACCAAACACGAACTTTGCGGTGTCTCAGTGAGGTTGCAAGGACAGCAGGTGACTAGAGTGTTTTGGGTGTGTACAGGTACCATCCACTTCTCACAATATAGATGGGAACTCCTCTGTGACCTCAGCTGGAGCTTGGGCGCTAGGGCCTGGATTCTGGAGCCCAGCTGTTCATCAGAGTCTCGGGGGCACCTTAAGAAAAAAAAAGCCCCATGCCCGGGCTGCATTCCAGATCATTTAAATCAGATCCTCTTGGGGTGGGATCTGGCCTCAGGACATTTTAACATCTTCACAGCCAATGCTCAGGCAGTTAAAAAGCCTCTGGTCAACCGGAAGTTAATGCTTTAGTTGACAGATAGGAATGAACAACCACCACTCACGGATCAGGCAAAGCCACAGCGGCAGACAGGGTCAAAAACGCGAAACTGAACCAGGGCAAAGTTCTGCCATGGCCAGATCTGAGTGAGCGGCTTTCTCAGCCCCAGGTAAAGCATCGCACCAATGTAATTCAAATTCTGTTAGACAAGGGGATTTTCCGACTGGCACTCTGAACAGCTCATCCTTAGTAAAATGGAAAAAGCCTTCTGTCACAGAGGTTACAGGCACTCCTGGAGCTGTCAGGGCTCTCTGCTCTGCCTGTGGGTTCACAGATCTGTGTGTATGTGTGTGTGTGTGTGTTTGTGTGCACTCGTTTGTTTGTGTTTTCACATCCTTTCTTTCCGAAATGGTTGTTACTGAATTTGACAGTAAGGAAGGCAAGAAAGAAGTGATGGAGTGCTGTCACACAGTTCTGTCTGTTTCTATTTACCTTAATAATTACTTGTCAGTGACATCATGTCAATTACTAAGCACTTCTTTGCTAAGTGCTAGATGAATAGTATCTTGCTTAGTTCCAACAACTCCATGAGATAGGTGTTATTCCCAATCTACAGATGAGGACATTGAAGAGCACAGAGTTTAAACTTGGCAGACATCCAACTGAATCCAAATCTATCTGATTTAAAAATCCAGGCTCTTAGACACATGATACTGCTTCTTAGAGCATTTTGGTGGTCAGACACATGCCTCTTACCAAATGTCAATTATTAATAATTTTTACCTTAAGGAATACCTTAATAATCTTTTTACCTTTAGGAATACCAGAAATAACTTTAGTACCAGACCCATAATTACAGTTTATGGATCTCTACAGATGGGCCATGGTCAAAGCTGCGAAGACAACACTATGCCCAAATTGGATGCTTAATAAATGTTTGTTGACAAACGGATGAACAGACAAATGATGGATAAATCAATGTATGGATGGATAAATAAATTAATGAGGTATCTAATGGCAATCTATACTGTCTTTCTTTTTAGATTAATTTCCTTGGAGGGGAGAAGGACTATATTTTTCTAACCATTAACTCTGTGCCTGGCATTGTGCCTGACACTCACCCTGTAAGTACAGGGAAAAGTAGGTACAGGCCACAGAATCCAAAATTATTCCGTTGGTAGAATTTGAAAAAAATAAATTGTATTCTAATATCTTCCCATAGAGTAAGAAGGCCTATATTTATTTTTTTTTCAGTGCTCCAAAATTCATTGTTTATGCACCACACCCAGTGTTCCATGCAATACGTGAAGAAGGCCTATATCTTACCTAAATTCAGGAAAAAAGGGTACCGAAGAAGTGGCTGAAAATTGAAAAAAGTGAAAAATGCAACTTCTCATTTTTTTTCTATAAAATAAACATCCATGCATTTGGAAAATATGAATTTTTAAATATAATCAAGTCTTCAACAACACAGGTGCTAAGGCTCTGATCCCTGTACAGCAGAAAATGCACATATGGCTTTGGACTTCCCAAAACATAACTATTAATGGCCTACTGATAATTGGAAGCCTTACCAATAACATAAACAGTCAATTAACACATATTTTGTGTTCTGTGCTATATTCTTACAATAAAGTCAACTAGAGGAAAGAAAATGTTATAAAGAAAATTATAAAGAAGAGAAAATACATTTACAGTACTGTGCATATATTTACTGAAAAATGTCTGCAAATGAGTGGACACTGCAGTTCAAGGGTCCCATGTTTTTCAAGGGTCAACTGCATCTTTCCCACTTTGATTATATTTCTCAGTGTTGGGTACGCCAAGTTTCAGGGTTAGCTCCATGAGAGTGCTCAGGAAACTACAAACAATCACGATGTTACTTCAACCATAGAAGGGCAAGTGAAACTCTCTTTCATGTACAAAGAGCTCATAGTGTGAGAAGCACCAGACCCCTCAGAGTTGGGAAGTGGAAGTGTTCTCACTCTCCAGAGACACTTTCAGACGATTCCTCTTCACTCTACATGCTTCTTCTCTTTGGTTCACACGGTACAGACTCCACCATGCCCTACGCACCTTGGAATAAGAGTCTGCTGATCACTTCTGCTTCCTGCTCCCACTGACTAAAGGACCTTCCTCTCTATGAGGCTCCGACCATTACTTTTGAAGATCTCATTATGCAAGGGCCTAACATCTCTACATCTCAGTTCTTTAAACTCCTGATGCCTGATGATCACCATTCCCCCAGCTTCCCATGGTTATACCCGGAACTTTTTAAAAATCAGAAATTTATCACCTCACAAACCACAACTTCAAACATCTCATTCTCATCTGTGACCTCCCCTTTTCAGCTTTCTTCCTTGGCCTCACTGGGCTTTTAGATCCATGGATCCTTTTGCCTTGGTTCTTTTGTTTTGTTTTTGTTTGTACTTTTGTCCTCCCTTCCCCCACACCAGCTTCAATTCCTGGGCACATCCACTCAATTATCCTGTTGCAAAAATGCTGGGCTTACCTGACCTCTTCTTCCACAGTATCCACTTACAGGACCCCAGCCCCGTATGAACTTGACCATCCACCTCCCCTGTGTCGATGCCTGAGCCGCTGATTGTTGTCTAAAAGTCACAGAACCAATCTTGGTTAGTATCACAATAAAATCTCAATTACAGATTTCAGTGGGTGGTTTACATGACCCAGCAATCTTACTTCTGTTCTCTAGGAAGTCTGAGTTCCCATTTTTCCCAACGACTATTTCTCTGACTCCCTTTGCCCCTCACTCTCAGAAGACCATCTGTTGCAGACATTGTAGGTTTGTCCTTGTTGATGAAATCCTGATTTTATTTCAGCGACATGAAATCACATTTGAGCTAAGTCAGTGGTTTTTAACCGGTGTTATGTGAATCTTCAAAGGAACACAAAGACTTTCCAAGGAAATATGAGTAAGTTTTTCTACACTGATCCACCTGAAAATGCCCTACTGGTCCTCTGTTCTCACCTCCCTCTGGCAATTATCCTTTTTTGGCTTTATAGAAGAAATTCATGCACTTCGCCTTTTTAAAATCTTACTGTGGGGAATTGTACAGTGATGTAAGCTCTGATGCAGTAAATCAAGGGATATTTCAAAGTATTATCAGAAAAGCTTTCTTTAATTAAGGCATCATAAACTCATGATAGGAATTCGTGCATTTATAACATATTTCCATTAGAAGTGAAGCATAGTTTTAGAAATGGGGCTTGGGGCCAATATCGGGATATTTTGAATTATGATATGGGGTGTGGCAGTGAAGGGATGGCAACTTTCATTTAATCACTTAGAAGAAATGTTGACGGTGGCGTATCTTGTTTTATCCTTGGCAAGATTCCAGGACTTCTCTCTCATCTTGGAATTCATGTATTCATGATGGTAAAAAGCATGCTGGCCAGAACCAATCTGCATGAAATCTAGTCCCTGAATCTTCACCGTGCACAAGAGTGAAAAAGCATCAGGTGAATACTTTCAGCTGTGTCTCTGATTGTGCCTCAGTTACATATTTTGCTGGATTTCAAAGAGGAAGAAGTGAAAAGTTGGATGCTGACTTCCCATAGGTAAACAATACAGCTTAGAGTAAAAAAAAAAAAAAAAAACCATGAATCAAAGTTAGTTTTATTTATTTGTTCAGACTAGGAGGCTAACATTTTCACTACTCTTTACCAAAAGATTCTTGAATATTGTAAATCCACATTTGTTTTTCCTTAAGTGAACATCTTCAGTTGGCTGTCCACATCAAACACTCCCTTGTTAGTTTATTTATACCTACCATCCTTGCACATGGTCTGGACTCTCCCAACAGAAATCTGCAGTGGATTCTACTATGCACTTAGCAACTCTTGCTACAACATTGTACAACCCCAGGGAGCATCATTTCCAGGAAGTCCCACTAGGAACAGCCCTTGATCCTTTGTGAGCCTGAATTGATAAGGGCCCATTATCTTCTACCCCTCTTTCTCTCTTACTATCTGTAACTTTGCACAGAGTAGATTTAGCTGTATTATGAAAAGTAGAATTTCTATTCATGGACAAGTTTAAGACAACAAGTTCACTAAATGAAAACTAGAATGTAAAGCTATCTTCAAATTCCAACTGCTTGGCCCTGGGTTCTATGTTAAGGGAGAAAACTAAATCTTTATTTGTTTAAGCAGCTTTTGGTTGGATATTCTGTTCCTTGCAGCCGAAACGTCCCAAACTAAATCACCTTCTTAATTCATTTCTCACAGAGAATATTGCATTCATCAGACCATGCCTCCCAACCGCCAATCCCACAGAATGCCCTGGACCCCCACACACTCTTTCTCTCCCTTTTCCACAGTAGAAGAGACATCTTTCATCTAATTGAAAGTCATTCAGCCACATCTGGTTTGCCTTCCAACTCAGGCTCTTGCTCTAGTAGTCAGACTCTCTGTTTTGCATCTTTGGCCTCTTATTCTCCACCCAAACTTTCCAAACAATATTCAAAGCATCTTATATAGTCTATCCTCAAACAAACAACAAACAAAAAAGACTCCATGTTGATACATTTTCCTCTGTGCGTATTCTGATCATTCTTCTCTCATTTCCAGCCTAGTCTCACAAGCCATCATCATCCTCACTCACCATCTCTTTGTCCTTTCCTTCTTCTCTGCCACCAATCTATAAAAAAAGCTCTTGCTAAGGTACTTGTGACAGTTATATAACTAAATCCAACAGACACTTCTCAGTCTTATCATACTGAACTGCTTAGCAGCTGTTGACATATTGACCATTACCAGTTCTTAAACCATTCTCACTTGTCTCCTATGAGACTGCACACTCCTGGCTCACTACTGCCCCTGTGGCCATAGTATCTCAGACTCCTGTTCTGATTCCTCCTTCTCAAGCCACTTCTAAATGTTGGCTCTCTTCATGGCCCTCTCCTGGTCTTTATCTTCTTCACTTGCTGTTTTGTCATTCCAGAATGATTACATCTGTGTAGGCAGTGGACTCTCAAATGTGTATCTCCAGTGTAATTCTTTTGGGAAATCCACTTTTGCATAGGTGATTACTAACTTGACTCTCTATTTGGATGGCTTATAGACACCTCAGACTGAAGATTTATAAAGTCAAACTCTTCATTTTTGCCCACTCAGATGTGCTTCCCGCTTTGGTCTTCTACATCAGTAAATGACATCTTCATTTTCCCAGGTGGTCTTGCTAGAATACTGGGGGCATCGCGCTTGACATAGCACCCTGTTTAAAAAATTTTTTATTTATTTTATTTAAATTCAAATGTGTTAACATACAGTGTATTACTAGTTTCAGGGATAGAGTTCGGTGATTATCAGTTGCATGTAACACCTGGGCTCATTACATCACGTGCCCTCCTTAATGCTTATCAGGCCGTTGCCCTATCCCCCCATCCACCTAGTAGTGCAATTGTGTTTTTCCATTTCTCTGCTTGACTTAGCCCTTACCTTCCATCTCACCTTCTTTTTTCAACCCCAACTTCAAATCCAAATAAGACATCACCAAGTCCTATAAATTTTACCTCTAAAATATAACCTGTATCAATCCACTTCTAGCTGTTTCCACCCCAGCAACAATCCAAACCACCACAGACTTACACCATAGTTTCTTAACTAATTTTCCTCCATACTTTCTCTAATCCATTCTTCACAAAAGAGCCAGGCAATGATCGAAAAGATAAAGCTGATCATGTCATTTCCCAGCTTAAAATAGCCCTTCAATGGCTACCCATGGCACTTGGATGGAGCTCTGTTATCTTTGTTTTTTTCCTTCAGTTTTTAGTCAAGTATAATTAATATACAGGGTTATATTAAACTCAGGTGTACAATAAGTCTCAGGAATTCAACAATCCTTTATGTTACTCAGTGCTCATCATTATAAGTATATTCTTTTTTTTTTTTTTTTAAATAGAGTTGGCACACAATGTTATTTAGTTTGGGGTGCACAAACTTAGTGATTTGACAAGTTTTTACTCGATGCTCTTTCACCACAAGTCTAGCTCCCATCTGTCCCATTACATTGCTGTTACAGCGTCACTGACGGCATATCTTATGTTGTGCCTGTTATTCCTGTGACTTATTCATTCCGTATCTGGAAGCCTGTATTTCCCTTTCCCCTTCACCCATTTTGCCCAACTTCCCACCCCCCTTCCCACTTCTCCTCTGGCAACCATCGATTTGTTCACTGTAAAAAAGTCTGCTACCTTTGATGTTTGACTTTCAAGTATTGCATAATTTATCTCCCTCTTACCAGCCCAATCTCATCACGTGTCTCTCCTATTGGCTCACTCTGACCCAACCACATTAGCCTCTTTCAGTTCCTTGAGAATGCCAAGTTCTTTGCTTATTTAAGGCCTGCTCAGTGTATAATGCTATTTTCCAGACTTTGCCTTCTAATTTAAATTTAAATGTCATTTCCTCAAAAAGTCCTTTCCTAACTCCCCAATCCAAGTTTTACCTCTGTCATTATTCTATACACAATGTTTATCATTGGCTGGATGCAATTTTCCTACTTTTTTCCCTATTTGCAACAGTGCTCCTACAAACATTTCTATATATGTGTGCAAGAGCTTTCCTAAGGCAGTGTTTATCAAACTGGGGATTCCCAATCCTTTTTTTTCTTTTAAGATTTTATTTATTTATTTGACAGACAGAGATCACAAGTAGGCAGAGAGGCAGACAGAGAGAGAGGAGGAAGCAGGCTCCCTGCTGAGCAGAGAGCCCATCATGGGGCTCAATCCCAGGACCCTGAGATCATGACCTGAGCTGAAGGCAGAGGCTTAACCCACTGAGCCACGCAGGCGCCCCCCCCCCTTTTTTTTAGAAAAGAAAGAAAAATGAGTAGAGGAGAACAGAATAAAAATACTAAAGTGCATTGCACATAACAAGTGTAAGCTTAGTTTTTGAAACTTTTATTTCAGTTGTGTGTATGTGTTAGAGTCCAAGGGAAAATAGATTCATTACTGCAAGTCAAAGTAAAAAAATAGGTGGAAAGCCACTATACCTGGGTAAATTTTAGGAATGTATATCTCAAGTCATTGTGTCCAGTTATAATTTTAAACACAAATATAGGAAATCAGAAACTCTAGTGGGGGGAAATTATATATATATTTTTATTCTAGATATTATCCTAGATATTTTATTCTTATATACATACATACATATATATATACACATATACATATATACATATATATACATGTATGTATATATATATTCTTAGAATAAAATATCTTACAGATCGTATATAAGAGGTAAGTTATTTATGTAGAAATCAGTGTTGTTTAAGCACACAGAACAGTGACAGAAACCAGGAGGGCTGAAGTTTTAGCATGTATTCTCTTTCCATAACTTTCCACATCACCAATTTACATTATGGCTAGAAATAAATCCTTCATGTTTATTTAAACACTAAAAGTGCAGAACACATTTATTTTACTGTGTAAAACTCGACTGGAAAAAGCCTGGCTGCTTAGGGCAGTAATCCCCAATCCATGGGCAAAATACCATGTCCATGTGCTGTTTTCTATTCTCAGTTCCACTTGGAGCACTGCTGCCCTTTCACCCACCTTTACTGCACAGCAGAGACCTGTCCCTGTGCCAGCCTCCAAGCCGGAGCAGACAGCGGCCTCAGCTGAGGCCTTGAAGGGAAGACCAGCGGCCTCAGCTGAGGCCTTGAAGGGAAGATCAGCGGCCTCAGCTGAGGCCTTGAAGGGAAGACGGACTATCGACCCTGAAATACCCACCCAAGGCCTGATTTCCCATTGTTTGGCATCTGCTAGAAAACCCTTGTGAAAATCCAAAGGCTTTACAAAAGAAGTAGTCACATTTTTAAACCATCCGTTTTAAAACTAGGATCGGGACCTTGAATGAATGGAATGGGGGTTAAGTCAGCTCCTCCAGCAGGCCGAGGTTGAAAATAGCAATGGGACCTTAGGGAGGACGCAGTCTGAGTCCCCCAGCAAGATGTGGAAAAGAAGGGCTGGAGACAGACTCTTCCTACCCAGGAGTTTAGCTGTGCCCATCGATACTCTCCCTGTTACTGTGGGGACCTGTTGGAAGCCCAAGGACTCAGAGCCATGCGTCAACTCGGTTCTATCCAACCTCATTCACACGCCGCATGCCCTGTGAGGCACCAGGCATGGCCCCACACTCACCCTCAAACACGGTCTCCCACAAGTCAATGTTTGGAATATAGAAACCAAGCAAGTTTGGGATACCCGTCTGGCTCATGTGTCCTCCTTTTACTTCTATTGTAATTATCTTTAGGACTGGCCTGACCCTTCCTTTAACCAGCTTTGTTTTTTCAATCACCTCCAAATAGATATTCTATTTGAGTGAAACCAGTACTGCTCTGTAGCCCAAGCCAGTGGTGAAAAGAGGAATGGTAGATTTCAAAAGCAATCAAAGAAAACAGAACCAGACAGACAGCAGGTCTGTTTCTTGGGACATATCAACCTTATACCACATTGCCAGAGTCACTTTTTATTGAAGATGACAAATAGATAAAGTCCCTCCATGGCAGATGTAAGTAAGAAGTCTTTTGGTAAGAACAGCAGTAAGGAGAATTCGGGTCCAAGCCGGGATCGCTGGGCCAAGATTCCGTGGTGAGGGGGCGAGTTGTGAACAGTCCCCTAGCCTCAGATATATGGGACTTCACTTGGTTTTGCTCCGAGGAGTCCATGGGCTCTGAGTTTGGGGGCGGGCTACGGGGAAGCAGAGATCCTCCGCATCAGAACCCATAACTTCTTCTACTTCTTCATCACTCCCTCCATCATTCACTCACGCACACGGGGCTGATCAAACTCAGTCACAATGAAGTATCAATGACATATATGGCTCCCTGTTTGGTTTTGACCTTCCTCCTACTAGAAATTCATAATTCACGTTAGCATATTGAAGTATTGAGAAGTCCCGCCGAGAAGGAACCTGTCCAACTTTGTTTGATCCAAAGTGTCCCAACTTATCTGACCATGGACTTCTTTGTGTCTGCAGAACAACTTAACATTTTAGGGGGCACTAGCACTGTGAGAAACATGTTCCCTTAAGCTGAAAGAATGCTTCTCTCATTCATTCATTCTTTCAACAAATAGTCACCGAGGCACAGCATATGCCAGGTTCCAATGAATAAAACAGGCACCTTCAAGAAGCTTCTATTCTTTAAACAGTGTTTGTCTTCCCCACATTAATAAAATAATCACACCAGTGAGGACATGGTCGAGACATCTGAAAACATCTGAAGGTAACTAACCAGATAGATGGGAAGGAGATACAAGGGAAACAATGTTCTAGGGAGAGGGAAGACAGGGACAGGTGTCTGGCATCAAATTTTAGTAATTTAGTAATTCCTCCAAGCCGATTAGGAACCTCCTCAGGGAAGGAATTCTGTCCTATGCAACCTAATGTGGAATTCTGGGTGTTTGATAAGTGCTCATCAAATACTTCATGAAACACTGAATATTGTGAGACATTGGACTTTATGATGCTAACCCTAGGTCCAAGAGAGGTCTGGCTTGCTTGGAAATCACCACCCCAGCGCCTTATGTCAAAACATCCTGTGACAAAACATCCCTGGGAAGTCCCCAGAAGTTTGTCTGGCTGCTTCTATTGCTGCCATCACTTCAGTGACATGAGGGTTTCCAGAGACCAGTCCCCTCGCATTCACTTTCCCTTCTCCTTTTCTCCCAGTGCAACATGCACATTGTTGGCTGAAGGATTCATACTTATTGCAAAGAACAAGTTAAGTTCCAGATAGACATTGTCTTCTCTACTCACTGTACTATGCACTGGTTTGGGGCAACGTGTAGTCTCCTGACTGCTACCATGGGTGGGATCCTTCTTACCTCAAACCTTTGACTCCCATCCTGTCCTGATACTTTCTCTTGTTTGTGCCATTTGGTTCTGAGATCCCCCGATTTCTGAAACCATAAAGTAACTTCCGCCCAGGACTTGAATTTCTCTCCTTCTAACCGCTAGAGCCCACCACCAACCAATCTCCTGCAATGTTATCATGGTATAAGGCTTGACATGAAGGCTCGATATTATTTGCTGTTTTGACACCTTATAAAATCCAGAGGTCTTCCAGTGGCCTAACTGCAAGTTCCCCTCCCTGCACTCTTCATGTGGATAAGGTCTCTTACCCAAACAACCCTCCTTATCACCGGGACCGGGCACACCACTTGCTTATCCCTGAGTAGCAGGTTGCGGTTTCCTGCCAGCCCACAGAATTATCCAAGGATTGATTATTTATTTATTTATTCATTCATTCATTTATTTGAGAGAGGCCGGGGCAGGGGAGGGATGAGGTGGGGGAGGGCCAGAGGGAGAAGCAGGCTCCCTGCTGAACAGGGAGCCCAATGTGAGAACTTGATTCCAGGATCCTGGGCTCGTGATAGCCTAAGGCAGACATTAACTGACTGAGCCACCCAGGCACCCCCCCTGCCGAGTTATTCAAACAAACCAATCCCATTCTCCCTTGGGAGTCAGGTGGCACTTTAGCCTCTTGATACTACAAAGCCTACCTCTCACAGCCCCTACTTGTTCGCTCTGACCCTAAGTGCCACCCCTGTGTGACCTGGTGTGGCTTGGAGTGTCCTCTTCCAAGCTAAGGAGGTGTGACCAATAAACTTGATTTTACCGGTTCCATGTCAGGTGTCACAGCCATCCCCATAATCCCAGGGCGGGAATCTTCCCCTTACTGACGGGGTGAAGCAGCGGTGATGGAAACAGCTACTCCCACACCATTCCTGACGTGAATCCCATGGTTATTAGTTCCCAGGCCCGTTTCTTAACACTGCCCAGATGCACCCGTTCCCCGCAGATCTTTGACTCGTTCTGTGGCCCTTCTGGAGGGCCACATGCTGCATGTCCCCAGACTCGCCTGCCTTTGGCTCTTCCCATTTAGCAAGTTACCAGCTCTTATGATACCAACTACAACGTGGGAGGGATTCAGAAGCAACTTCTTCCAGTCAATAAAAAATCATAACGGAATATTTCACTGTCCTCCGACCACATTAGCGTTCTCCATGCTTCTTCAGTATTTCCCTACATCCATCCCACCACTCAGAGTTTGTTTGTTTGTTTGTTTTTAAACTCCACTATTCTGAATAAGAAGCCACTTCATTTTTTCACTTTCTTACAACATCAAAGTGAGGTCATAATAGAATGCACTATTAACTAGCTGATCTACTTCTAACCCACAATTTCTGCAATCGGCTTTCTCACAACCGCAGGAGTGCTGAAATGAAAAAAACACCCCTCCTGTATTGTATTTACTTAATTTTGGTGGATTCTCCCATGTTTTAGGATGTAGATCTCCACTTAACTTTGTAACAGCTTGACCCTTTCATCTGAAGATTTGGAAATTAGATTTATTTGGATTAGCCAGAAAATATAGGTGAATATTTATCTAACTCCTGATTGGGGAAGGGCCTAATTTTAAAAGCAAAGTAACAAACCCTAATGGTAAAAGGTGATAGATTTAATTTTAAGTCTAAAATTACAAATACCACCCCCAAAAATAAATTTTAAAAAATTACAAATACCTAAAGGAAGTTAAAGTTCAAATTGGGAAAAACATATTTGGCTGTCAAAGTGTTCATAGTCTATTAAAAGTAGTACTTACAAAAAGGCAGATATATGCTCTGATAGAAATATTCCTACAGAAAGGCATCAAAAGATGTGATTAAGGAGTTAACAAAAGAAAAATCATAAACTATCAATAGTTCTATCCAAAAGATCCATCTTGGGGTGCCTGGGTGACTCAGTCATTAAGCCTCTGCCTTCTGCTCTGGTCATGATCCTGGGGTCCTGGGATCAAGCCCCACATCAGGCTCCCTGCTCAGCGGGAAGCCTGCTTCTCCCTCTCCCACACCTTCTGCTTGTGTTCCCTCTCTTGCTGTATCTCTCTCTGTCAAATAAACAAATAAAATCTTAAAAAAAAAAATCCATCCTCTCTAGCAAACAAGTAAGTGCAAATTAAAGCAAGACTAAGAGACTAATTTTTGCCTACAGACTGGCAGTGAGAAGACTCTTCCACCTTGTGAGTCTTGGCATCTCTTCCTGTAGGAGGTGCAAACACCCAGCATTCTCATTCCCAGCCTCTAGGTTTGGGCTCTCATATGTAGTGACCCAAGATTGTGTGTCCATTGCTTATCATGCCTAGAAGCTGGAAGTGAGCAGAACTTTCTGGCTGCCACAGCAACATCTAGTGTCCAAGAGCCATCCGGTAGTGGTGCCAGCCTGGTGTCTGATGTCCAGGCCCTGTGCCAGCAGCGACCGCAGGTGCGGGCTCCCGTTCCACCTCAGTGGTAGGAGTAGAAGAGTCCTTTGCTGCACTGGGTCATCGGTTAGACATTGGCTGGGGCTCTGGCTGCCCGGCCTTCCTTCACTCCTGCCCATTACCTAAGCCTGAGGTTCTAGCTTTCCTGACTCATCTGTGGGCTGCCCAACACCTTGCAATAAATTCCTGCAGTCATTCCTGTTGTTTGACTGGTAGAGTAATACATACAGAAAGCTCTCCAACCTAGTAATTTCACTTTCTGAACATATCTTAAGTAAATCATTAGATGTGCACATTTAAGTAAAAGGATATCCTCCATGCCTTGTTTAGAATAACAAAACATGGAAACAATCTGAATACAATCTCTCTACAATAGGGAATTGGTTAAATGGATTATAATACATCATAGCATGGACTATTATATAGTAATTAAAAATCATGTTTTCTTAAAGAACATTAAAAGATACTAAGTTTACTTTTTCAAATATTTTATTTACTTATTTGACAGAGAGAGAGAGCACAAACAGGGGGAGTAGCAGGCAGAGCAAGAAGGAAAAGCAGGTTCCCTGTTGAGCAGGGAGCCCGATGCGGGGCTCCATCCCAGGACCCTGAGATCATGACCTGAGCAAAAGGCAGAGGCTTAACCAACTGAGCCACCCAAGTGCCCCTTCAATACTAATTTAAAAAGCAAAGTGTTCAGTAAAAGTCCACTTTTTCCCAAATAACCAAAATGTTAATGGTTTCTTTTCTTGGATATGAGGTTATTGGTAAGTATTCTTTTCTTTGTATTTATTGGGTAACTTTTTTTTAGAGGGGGAGGGGCAAACGGAGATGGGGAAAAAATCTTAAGCAAACTCCAAGTCCTTTGCAGGCTTCACAGGAGACTCAATCTCACAACCCTGAGTTCATGACCTGAGACAAAGTCGAGTCAGAGGCTTCACTGACAGAGCCATCCAGGCTCCTCTTTATTAGGTAACTTCTAATCTTCTTAATGAACATGTATTTTTTGTCAATTCAAAAATGTAAACAAAAGCTAAACTAGAAAAATAAATAGGTTTACCTGAAGTTGTTAAGTGGGTTAATTGGTTTTCTCTTTAGTTGTGTTTGCCTTTTGCACTTTGGTAGTAGATATTCAACAGGCAAAGGATGGTGGAGAATTTAGCAAGCTTCTAAAGAGATCTAATGTGGGCGCCGGGATGGCTCAGATGGTTAAGCATCTGCCTTCGGCTCAGGTCATGATCCTGGGGTCCTGGGATCGAGTCCCACATCGGGCTCCCTGCTTCTTGGGAAGCCTGCTTCTTCCTCTGCCTCTGCCTCTGTCTGCCTCCTCTCTCTGTCTCCCATGAATAAATAAATAAAATCTTTACCAAAAAAAGAGAGATCCAATGCCCCATTTTCTGTATGCTTTGGACGGAATGCATGTTTCCTACCCCCCCCATTCATATATTGAAATCCTAAGCCCCAAAGCGATAGTCTTAGGAGGTGATTAGATCATGAGAATGGAGCCTTTATGAATGGGATTATTGCCTTTATAAAAGGGACCCCGGAGAGCTCCCTCATCCTTTCCATTATATGAGGAAACAGTGAGAAGGTAGCCATTCTATGAATTAGGTAGCAGGCCTCATCAGACTCCTAATCTGTCAGCACCTTGATCTTGAACTTCTCGGCTTCCAGAACTGTGAGCAATAAATGTCTGTTATAAGCCACCTGGTCTATTGTACTTTGTTATAACAGCCTGAACTGAGACACTATATATTTTTTTCTTAGCTACCCAAAGAACTGTCTCAAAAAAAAAAATAGTTTTAATTTTGGAAACTTGTTTAAAAAAACACACACACACAAGATTTATTTATTTATTGAGAGAAAGAATGTGCACACGCACATACATGGGGGGAGGGGCAGAGAGAAGCTTAACTAGAATCCCCACTGGGCATGGAGCCAGACACAAGGCTCGATCTCATCACCGTGAGATCAGGACCTGAGCTGAAACCAAGAGTTGGATGCTTAACTGCACCACCCACATGCCCCAGGAAACTTGGTTTAAAAAAAAAAAAAAAGCCTGGAATTCATTGTCTATTCAAGGCAGGAGGTCTAAATTAAGTGAAAGATTAAATGATAGGTGTATGGACTGATGGAGAGGCCCACATAGGGAGGGTGGAGGGTCATAAAAGCAATACAAAGCCTAAAAACCAAGGGAACAGAAACATATTTTCATTCTCCGCTGAGAACATGTTAATTGTCTTTGCCTTATGCTGATGCTGCTCTTAATAACACTTATCACAATGGCAGGATGCTTTACAATCTATGAAGTACTTGTGCTTCCCCATATATTATTATTAGGCTCATTTTACTGGAGAGAAAATTAAGCCCTAGAGAAGTTCAATGATTTATTAAATGTCTCATGCTATTTTGTGGCAGAACTGCGCCTACAAACCAGGTCTTTCGCTCTTGTGACTGTTCCTGGAGGTGGCACAGTAAAGTGATTGAAAGCTTAGGCTTTGGAGCCAGAGAAACCTGGGCAGGCGCCCAGCTCTGCCCCTGGCTGCGTGAACCCAGAGCAACTGCCTCGTCCTCCTCAGTCTTGGATTCCTCGTCTCAGAGCAAGGGAGAAAAACACCTACTTGGGACAGTCTCTATGAGAATAAAAAAGGTGGTTCTGATTATCCCACCATCTTCTTGACAAGCCTTGTTTTTAGTCTCCCAGGACCTACATCCCTGTTTTGGGTTTGAATTGTGTCTTCCCCAAATTCATAGGTTGAAATGCTAACCCTCAGGACTGCAAAATATGGCCTTATTTAGAAATGGGGTCTTTGCAGATGTAATGACTCAAGTTGAGGTCTTGCTGAAGTAGGATGGACCCCTTTTCCCATATGACTGGTGTCCTCATCAAGAGAAGGAATTTGGGGTGCCTGGGTGCTCAGTTGATTAAGTGTCTGCCTTCAGTTCAGGTCATGATCTTGGGGTACTGGGATGGAATCTCATGTCAAGCTCCTTTCTCAGCAGGAAGTCTGCTTCTCCCTCTCTCTCTGCTGCTCCCCCTGCTTATGTGCTCTCTCCCTTTCAAATAAATAAATAAATATTTAAAAAGAGAGAGAGGAGGAATTTGGAAACAGATACACACAGGGAAAATGCTACATGAAGATTTTCATTAGGCTGCTGTAACAAAGCTACCAAAAGCTAGGAGACAGGCCTGGAACAGATCCCTCCCTAGTGTCTTCAGAGGGATCATGTCCCTGCCAACACCTTGATTTTAGACTCTGTCCCAGAAACCGTAAGACAGTAAGTTTTGGTTGTTTGGGGAACTTTGTCATGGTAGCCCCAGGGCACTAGAACAATCTTCAACCCACTGTGGTGTTGGTACATCTGTGTCAGTACCTACTCCCACTCCCATTGAGGGTTGTTTCATTTTGTTGTTTTATTTTGTTTTTTCACCATCACTGGATAGCAGTCAGCTTCTCTCTGTGATGCTTGCATCCAAGTTCCTTCATCAAATAGAGTCATAAGAGGGAAATCTGTAAATGCTGGAGAAGTCCAGATCCTAGGTTTAAAAAACAATTAGTCTGGGGCACTTGGTTCAGAGGCACTTGGTTCAGTGGGTTAAGCCTCTGCCTTCTCCTCAGGTCATGATCTCAGGGTCCTGGAATCGAGCCCCACATCGAGCTCTCTGTTTATTAGGAAGCCTGCTTCCCCCCTCTCTCTACCTGCCTCTCTTCCTATTTGTGATCTCTGTCAAATAAATAAATAAAATCTTTAAAAAGCAAACAAACAAACAAACAAACAAAACAATTAGTCTAATTATAAAAGTCTGGTTAAAAACATATCTTAACCATAAATGAGCTTAAAAGTGCTATTTACACTCTAACCATCTACCCTGTTAGAGTGGGCTCTCCTTTCAAGCCACACTTAATTCTAGAGCAGTACTTCCCAACTTAGACTACCCGGGGATAAAGCTCAGGGAACTGTATTTTTTTTTTTTAATAAATATATGGTGTATTTTTAGCCCCAGGGGTACAGGTCAGTGAATTGCCAGGTTTACACAGTTCACAGCACACACCACCCCCCCAATGTCCATAACCCCATCACCCTCTCCCTCCCCCCTCCCCCCAGCAACCCTCAGTTTGTTCTGCAAGATTAAGAGTCTCTTATGCTTAAAAAAAAAAAAGAGTCTCTTACGCTTTGTCACTCTCCCAATCCCGTCTTGTTTCATTTATTCTTTTCCTATTCCCCAACCCCCCCACATTGCACCTCCACTTGCTCATATCAGGGAGATCATATAATTGTCTTTCTCTGATTGACTTATTTCGCTCAGCATAATACCCTCTAGTTCCATCCACGTCGTCGCAAATGGCAAGATTTCATTTCTTTTGATGGCTGCATAGTATTCCATTGTATATATATATACCACATCTTCTTTATCCACTCATCTGTTGATGGACATCTGGGTTCTTTCCATAGTTTGGCTATTGTGGACATTGCTGCTATAAACATTCGGGTGCACGTGCCCCTTCAGATCACTACATTTGTATCTTTAGGGTAAATACCCAGTAGTGCAATTGCTGGGTCATAGGGTAGTTCTATTTTCAACTTTTTGAGGAACCTCCATGCTGTTTTCCAGAGTGGCTGCACCAGCTTGCATTCCCACCAACAGTGTAGGAGGGTTCCCTTTTCTCCACATCCTCGCCTGCATCTGTCATTTCCCGACTTGCTAATTTTAGCCATTCTGACTGGTGTGAGGTGGTATCTCATTGTGGTTTGGATTTGTATTTCCCTGATGCCGAGTGATGTGGAGCATTTTTTCATGTGTCTGTTGGCCATCTGGATGTCTTCTTTGCGGAAATGTCTGTTCATGTCCTCTGCCCATTTCTTGAGTGGATTATTTGTTCTTTGGGTGTTGAGTTTGGTAAGTTCTTTATAGATTTTGAATACTAGCCCTTTATCTGATAGGTCAGATATCTGACATATTTTGCAAGATATTTTGCAAATATCTTCTCCCATTCTGTCAGTTGTCTTTTGGTTTTGTTAACTGTTTCCTTTGCTGTGCAAAAGCTTTTGATCTTGATGAAATCCCAATAGTTCATTTTTGCCCTTGCTTCCCTTGCCTTTGGCGATGTTCCTAGGAAGAAGCTGCTGCGGCTGAGGTTGAAGAGGTTGCTTCCTGTGTTCTCCTCAAGGATTTTAATGGATTCCTTTCTCACATTGAGGTCCTTCATCCATTTTGAATCTATTTTTGTGTGTGGTGTACGGAAATGGTCCAGTTTCATTTTTCTGCAGGTGGCTGTCCAATTTTCCCGACATCATTTGTTAAAGAGGCTCTCTTTCTAACATTGGACATTCTTTCCTGCTTTGTCCAAGATTAGTTGACCATAGAGTTGAGGGTCTATTTCTGGGCTCTCTGTTCTGTTCCATTGATCTATGTGTCTGTTTTTGTGCCAATACCATGCTGTCTTGATGATGACAGCTTTTTTTTTTTTTTTTTAAGATTTTATTTATTTATTTGTCAGAAGGAGAGAGGGAGAAAGCACACAAGCAGGCAGAAAGGTAGGCGGAGGCAGAGAGAGAGGCAGGCTCCCTGATGAGCAAGGACCCCGATGCTGAGCTCGATCCCAGGATCCCGGGATCATGACCTGAGCTGAAGGCAGCGGCTTAACCCACTGAGCCACCCAGGCGTCCCATGATGACAGCTTTGTAATAGAGCTTAAAGTCCGGAATTGTGATGCCACCAACTTTGGCTTTCTTTTTCAATATTCCTTTGGCTATTCGAGGTCTTTTCTGGTTCCATATAAATTTTAGGATTGGGATGCCTGGGTGGCTCAGTTGGTTAAGCAGCTGCCTTTGGCTCAGGTCATGATCCTGGCGTCCTGTTCGGCAGGGAGCCTGCTTCTCCCTCTGCCTCTGCCTGCCATTCTGTCTGCCTGTGTTTGCTCTCTCTCCCTTTGACAAATTAAAAAAAAAAAAATCTTTAAATTTTAGGATTATTTGTTTCATTTCTTTGAAAAAAATGAATGGTATTTTGATAGGGATTACATTCAATGTGTAGATTGCTTTAGGTAGCATAGACATTTTCACAATATTTGTTCTTCCAATCCATGAGCATGGAACGTTTTTCCATTTCTTTGTGTCTTCCCCAATTTCTTTCATGAGTACTTTATAGTTTTCTTCATAGTTTACTTTATTGGTTCTTTGCCTCTTTGGTTAGGTTTATTCCTATGTATTTTATGGTTTTGGGTGCAATTGTAAATGGGATTGACTCCTTAATTCCTCTTTCTTCTGTCAGGGAACTGTATTTTTAAAAAGCTTTCCAAGTGAAGATGATGCTCAGTTGGTTTTCTGTACTAAAATGACATTATTAAATTAGATTTGAAAATATCTCCTAATAGCAGTAACAAGCAAATTAAGATCCTAAATAAGTAAAGTATATGCCCTAGCTTCCTGTTGCTCTTGTAACAAATTACCATAAACGCAGTAGCTTCAAACAACATAAATGTATTATCTTACCATTCTGGAGATCAGAAATAATAAGATCTGCCTGTAAGGCCATGTTCCTTCTGAAAGCTCTAGGGAGGAATCAGTTTCCTTGCCTTTGCCATCTTCTGGAGATCACCTAACTCCTTGGTTTGTGACCCTCTTTCTTCATATCATTCTGACTTCTGTTTCCATCATCACATCTTTTTCTCTGACTCTACTCTTCCTGATTCACTCCTGTAACGACACTTGTGATTACACTGTGCCCTGGGTAATCCACGATAATCTTCCTACCTCAATACCCTTCGCTGAATGCCATCTGCCTTTTCCTTTTGCCACGTAAGGTAACACAGCTGCACGTTCCAGGGATTAGAGGGGCACACTTTGGTGGGACAAATATATATATATATATATAGAGAGAGAGAATTAAAGAAGAATTATTATTGTACAGTGTTAATGGGCCACACGCTCCCTATTTACAACTCTGGACTCTTTAGACCTATCTACATTCTGATAATCTGTTAAGAAAATTATAAGTAGCAGGGCACCTGGGTGGCTCAGATGGTTAAGCATCTGCCTTTGGCTCTCTGGGTCCTGGGATCCAGCCCTGAGTCAGACTTCCTGCTCAGCAGGGAGCCTGCTTCCTCCTATCCCTCTGCCTCTCCTGCTCATGCTCTCTTTCTCTCTGCCTCTAGGTCTCAAATGAATAAATTTTTTAAACTCTATAAAAATAGGCATGCCTGGGTGGCTCAGTGGGTTAAGCCTCTACCTTCGTCTCAGGTTATGATCTCAGGGTTCTGGGATTGAGCCCCGCATTGGGCTCTCTGCTCAGCAGGGAGCCTGCTTCCTCCTCTCTCTCTGCCTGCCTCTCTGCCTACTTGTGATCTCTGTCTGTCAAATAAATAAATAAAATCTTTTTTAAAAAATCTTTTAAAATAAAAAAAGAAAACTATAAATAACAAACCTGGAATAAACTTGCTAGGAGTTATATGTCTTCAGAAAAGAAGAGAATATAATCTCTTTCAGTCCATTTTCGTTTCCAAAATTATAGACGCCCCTGGGTTTGGGATGTTACATACAGTATTTCTCTAACTACTTCAAAAGATGTTGTTAACTTTTCAAAAATGTATCAAGATGAAACTTATTTTTAGTTACCATAACTTTAAACAAATATACCACATATATTTAGGGACACAGAGAGAGCTGTGTTACAAAAACATTTTTAAGCATCATTGCAATATTGTTAGAAGTGATATAGAAATCATGGGCTTAGATGCCATATTAGTTATCAATTGCTGCTTTAAAATTACCCCCAGAACTTTATGGTTTAAAGCAACAAACTCATCTTACCTCACAGTTTCTGGTCAATTACCTGGGAATGGCTTAGTTAAGTCCTCTGGCTCAAGGTTTCCCACGGTCTAAAATTCAAAATGTTGGCCAAAGCTGCCATGACCTCAAGGCTCAACTGGGGATGGGTCCTCTTCCAAGCTCATACATGCTGTTGTTGGCAGGATTCTGACAGGATACAGTTTCTCCAGACTGTTGGACCAAGGGCCTTGGTTCCTCACTTGCTATTGGCTGGAGGCTGCCCCTAGTTCCTAGCCAAATGGACCTCTCTATGGAGAAGACAGCTCACACCTGCCAGCTTCCTTCATCAGCACAAACAAGCTGGAAAGAGAGACAGAGTTCTAGCAAGACAGAAACAATGGTTTTTGCAACTTAATCTTGGAAGTAACAGCTCATCACTTTTGCCACATTCTGTTTGTTAGAAAGGAGGTCTAGCCCATACACAAGGGGAGGGAATTACAAAACCATGTGAGTAGCCGGAGATGGAGATCGTTGTAACCATCTTAGAAGGCTGTCTACGTTAGATGGCTCTGGGATCCTCGCCTTCTACTTCTTTTTGACTTCCCCCAACCCCTTTTCCCTTAACTGTGGCTGCTAGTCACACTGGATTTGTCATTACTACTATGGGAATGGATGCAACAAGCTCTTTGAAATAAACCTGCTATTTCTAATATGTTTTTTGATGCTGACAAACCCTACAATGACTTCCAACTCTGAGCATAATGTTAAACCTCCATGATCACTGCCTTCCATAAATCACTGGCCATGTGACTCAATCTCCAACCATCCGCCACCCCTTCCCATAGGTTGGGCTAATCTCACCCACTCCAAAACCCCAAATGTCTAGTCTCATGATTGGTCTTTCTGGCATGGTCAGCTTAGATCCTGAGTCATCACGTTTGTTTAAATTATGAAAGGTCCCATTGTTAGTCAACTAATTAGCATAAACTATCAGGAATGTGATGAATAACAAAGATACTCCTAGCACTTGGGATGTTCCAAGGTTTTAAAGGCTACTTCCCAGGAACTAGGGAGAAAGGCCAAATTCTTTATTACACAGGTTGTCGACTAAAATACCTACATACAGTCTCTGCTTACACCATGGTAGTATGGTTTCAAGGGCAAATGTTCCAAAAGAGAGAGAACCCATAGGGAAACCATATTGCCTGTATGACCTAGCCTTGGAAATAATGCAGTGTTGCTTCAATCACAATCTATTTGTTGAGACAGTTTTAAAGGCTTAACTAAGATTAATGGGTAAAGAGATGTATCTTCCCCCACCTTTTGATGCAACAACGGCAAGGTTTGGAAAAGGAGAGGTAGAACTCAAAATATGAGAGGGGTCTTTTTTGAAACATAAAATCTGACATAATCACCCAAGTCTAAAGTCCTCCTGGACCCTTACAACATCTTTAACAATTTAGTCTCATACTGCTTTTCATCCCTGGTATCTAACTACCTCTTTATACTTTGCTTCTAATCTAGTTAAAAGAGTCATGCCCATTTCGAAGATTCTGGGCAGAGCTTTCTCCCCACTGAAATCCAACTGAATGCAAATTCAACCTATCCTTCAAGGAATACCCCTATTGTGACTTTATGAACCAGAGAGAAACCCCAATTTAAACTGGCTTAACCAAATAGAGAATATATTGCCTCAAGGAACTAAACACTCCAGAGGAGAAGTTATCTTTGCACATGACCCAAGAAACTCCAAACTCTCAGCATCCTTACTGCTAACAACCACAGAGGAACAGGATGTCTTTCTTCTAATGACTCCCAAATGATTCCTAGGATTTACTCTAATTGGTCCACTTAGGTCATGTGCCTAAACTTGCACCAGATTCTGGGGTCAGAGGAAGAAATTCTATTGAGAGGAAGAGGTTGTGGTTCCTAAAGAAATGTACATTACTGGTACCAGAATGTGGAAGAAAAAAAAGTTCAGTTCCAGAGTCATGGTTTTTTCATTGCTAGAGTAGTAGAATGTTGAAGATGGAAGGAACTGCAAGGACTATTTGACTCAATCCCTTCATTTTACATATGTGGAAGCTCAAAATTCAGAAGGATGAGATGACTTGCCTATATTGCATACAGTGGCATAGCATCAGTGCCAAAACTAAAACCCTGTGATCTGACTCCCCAGGCCACAGGGTCTTTGAATAACCTGATGCCTTAATAGAGCTAGGATTATGTTTTAAACTTCAAATTTGCGTTATAAAAACCAGCAAGCTTGGAGTCACATGGTGGTCAAATTCATCCACTCACTTGTTCTATGAATTTGGACAAGTTACTTAACCCTTCTGAGCTCCCATGTCTCATTCATGAAATATAGTAAAAACAGCTACCTTGAAGGGATATTGTTGGGGTTAAATTAGCTATTGTGGAAATAACGATTCTAACAAAAAAGGAAGCACTCAATAAATGGTAGCCATTATTTGTGTCTCTTGCCATGTTTAATGGGATTTAACACAAATTATGTTTTTATTCCAACTTGGTGTTTGACTAACAATTCTTTTCGTAGGTGTGGGGGTTGTGATTTACATCATCTAGAACATTTTATTAAGTCAATGAAATTTCTTACCCTTTAACAGCTCAAACCAATATTAATAACCAAAAAGGATCTATCTAATCCAAATTCAATAGAGTTACAAGTAGCATTTCATGGACTTTTAAACACCCTTTTGTAATGCTGCCCTTTAGAATCTAAGTACAGGACAGAAATTTTAGTTGTCAGTTCCATGTGTTTCTGTATTTTGGTTCTTGCTTTTGAATTCAGGCAGGACTGACATGTGATGGTGCATTTAGTGATGACAGTCCAAATACTCTGACTGCCTTTAGGGCAATGTTTATGGGCACATAACCCAGATACGATACACATGACTCACAGGCCATATAAATCACTGGTATTTTATATCAAGCCAAGATTTTTGGGGGGGCCTCCCATGTTTCAAGTACTCACATCGTTCCCTTTAACCTTCCCATACTTTTGTTGTGATTGACAACACAAAAGAGCTTTGTATGTCTTGCCTACTTGGACAAAGGTCAGTAATTTTACTGACCCCCACCTCAAGATATACATATGGTTCTTTAAAAGTACAGATCCATATATTTTATTAAATACTCTTTTCAAGAACTTTGGTGGCCATAAATGTAATTTAAACAACAAAATATTTCTAATTTTTATACATATATTTGTTTATTTATTTATTTATTTGATGGAGAGAGAACAAGCAGGGAGACCTGGAGAAGCAGGTTCCCTGCTGAACAAGGAGCCTGACACGGGACTTGATCCCAGGACTCCCGGATCATCACCTGAGCTGAAGGTCGACACTTAACTGACTGAGCCACCGAGACGCCCTAAAAGATATTTTTAATAGAATTGATATACATATATCAGAGTCTGGTAAACAGGAGGTTTGCGATATGCTATAGCAACTATTATTTACATCCTTCTCCATATTTAATGTTATTTGACACATTGTAGGTTCCTAATCAGTACTTAGTTTTGAATGATGGATTATTTTTCCCAATGATAGGTGCTTATGATTTATATCAGCTAGTGCACAGGCTGAATTTGTCACTATTGGCAGAAATTGTTTGGTTCGCTAATGCAGAGATCATAGATTCTACAGGTATAATACAATAGCCATAATAACTTTTATTATGAAATATTTCTTGGATATCTGCAATGTACTAATTACAAGATTAAACATAAAATTAGTCATGGTTCTTTTTCAAAGGCCTATTCTGGCCTTTAGAAAAGGCCTTGAAGATTACCAATATATGACCTTCAAATTAAAGGACGAAATCTCAGGAGCAAATAAGAAGACTAAACATGTGAAGTACTTATCTTTTTTTCATTGGTCCATGAGTGAGATTGAACCTAGATATGGCAGTGGAAGAAGTAGAATCATCTTTGATTTATTGAGGTCTTTACCGAGTACCTTCCTAAATTTGCTTTACCCTACCCCACTAATGCATGTCAATGCAACTTGCTTCCCATGTATTAAAATTTAACAATCAAAAGATCTAAAGATTTTCATATTAAAAATCTCTGCCTTAGGTAAGGACACTTAAACTACTATTCTCACTGGATAGCACAAGATCTAAATAACTAGTGGAATTTTGGTCTTCAGCCTTCAGATGTGTGTTAGGAGAGCATTAAGTAGGGAGGGAGAGGATAATAAGGTTCTTGGAGAGTATTTTTGAGGGAGGTATTCACCTGAAATTGAACCACTTGAATGTGGGTCTATCTTACCTACTCTTAATTTAGCCTTTCCTACAAGGTACTCCTTGCTACATTTTAGTATACTAACCAAGAAAGGTTACATGATGAGTCATTGGCAAAAATATCTAAGCATCCTTCTCAGAAAATGAAAACAGAAACTCCAGTAATAAGAGCTCTCTAGAAGACCTCATTCCTCTCCACCAATATGTAATCATTTTATGCCATTTAAAGCTGAAGACTAATTTCACTTCCTCTTCAAGGATTTATGAAGCTGACATGAAAGGATTTTTCTACTTTCACTTTTACTTTTCTAAAATCTCTTCTCCATATTGCAGCAAGGGCAAAACATAAATCAGATCACATCATTTCCCTGCATGAAAACCTCCAGTGGTTTTCCATCACACTTAAATATATATATATATATATATATATATATATATATATATATATATGCTTGCTGTGGTCTATAGGCAACTGCCTACATAGCACTCTACATAGCACTCTGTCCCACCTTGACCGTGCCCCGAAAATTCCAGAGTTCTCTCCATTCCTTGACATGTCAAGAGCACTCCCACCCCAGGGCCTTTGCTCTTACCTGGGTCTTCCTTTAGATGTTTACATGGTGGTTTCCTCTGTCATCCAGGCCTGCCCAGCTGCCACCCCTATAACAGGCTTTCTCTGACCAGCTGCCGTAAGGTAACCTTTCCTTTGTTCCCTCTCCCATCCTGCTGGACCACACCATAATTTGCTCTACATCTTTTAGAGTATTTATTCCTCTGTAAGAATCTTGTTTGTTTTCTGTTAACCCCAAGTAAGCTCTATGAAAACTGACTTTCTTCTTCACCATAGTATCCCCAGCCTCTAGAACACTGCTTGGCATTTTTGAGGTACTCAATACCTTTATCTTTATCGATTAGATAAAATGCATGATGGTGACTCAAGTCTGTAATATAAAAATTGCAAACATTACAACACATAAAACATAGGGTTTGGAAATTACAAATACTGTAACACATAAAACATGGGGTTTGGAGTCCCTCTTTTAAAGCAGTGTAAGAACAATTTAGAGTTTAGGTTCAGAACCAAATGGTCACCTCTGGGTGTAGATGGCATGAAGTGGAAATTCACTTAAAAAGGGTCGGCAGTGGTGGGGGTGACAGAATCCTCCAGGAGAGGACCCTTGTCATAGGTCACACATACATTCCCACAGGGCCTCAGTAAGCCAATGGGCTAGATGTCAAAACAAATCTTGAAAAGAATAATTTTAGGGGCACCTGGGTGGCTCAGTGGGTTAAGACTCTGCCTTTGGCTCAGGTCATGATCTCAGAGTCCTGGGATCAAGCCCCACATTGGGCTCTCTGCTCAGCAGAGAGCCTGCTCCCCCCTCTCTCTCTGCCTACCTCTCTGTCTACTTGTGATCTGTCAAATAAATAAATAAAATCTTAAAAAAAAAAAAGAATAATTTTAGCTGTACCTATGCCTATGTAGGCCTAGAGAAGGGACAAAATATTGCATGGATGTGTCCAATCATTTACAATGTGTTATTATTAAAAATATCACATGATGTGCTTTAAAGTCACAGATACATTTTCTTGTGCCACTGCTATTGGGCCATGTGGCATGTTGATTATTCCTGTGTTCCTGATGAAGAAACCAAGGCTGAGAGAGGTTAATGACTTGTCCACAGGATAAACAGCAGAGATAGGCTTTGGAATATCCTCTTTGGCTTTAACATGTTTAAAATATTAAAAATGATTGTTATGAATATCTTCAAACAAAATGAAGTTTTTGCTACTGCCTGTCGTCATACCGAGCCGGGTCTCACACTTACCATGGACCCGCCTGGCAGGCTCTATAGCTGTCAGTCTTCAGGCTAATCTGAATTCTTCCTTCTACCTGCTACTTCTCTACAAAGAGGCCTCTGCCATGTTTGTACCAATGGCGGGGTGCTTTCTAAAAACCCCTAGGGTGGCCGTCAATGGCTGTTATGCTGGTTTTTGTCTTGCTAAGTAGGATTTGTAAAGAATCAGCCAAAAAGAAAGGACAAAGTTTTAGGAAACAGGAGGAGAGAAATTTTTCTTGAGTGGAGAGGGCAGGAGAATGGAGTTTGTGACAGCTGCAAACAAAATTCTAAGATAAGTGATGATTTTATATGGAGCTTGAGAAATATTTCGCTGTTCGATGTGCTGTGTACTTATTTTTCCAAGACATCTTCAGCAAGGGCACCATTTTTGGACTTGTTCTTTTTCGTGGATGGGAAACTTCCTCAAGAAGAGAGAAAGACAGCGCAAGAAGGCCCAGTCAGCTTCTGGGACTGAAAAAGCAGTGACTTTGGACTCACGGTCTCAGGTCTGCAAAAGAGCTCTTTTTCTCTGCCTTAGGTTCCTTTTCTGTAAAATGGGGGGGTGAGAGAGAGAGAAGGGAAGGATCTTTGTTTGCAAAGTTGTTGTGAGAATTAAATAACACCCATAAGGGGCCTGGTATAGACCCTGGCATATTCTAGTCCCTGTTGATTCCCTTTCCCTCATGTTGAACTAGAATTGTGCTCTCTGTAATCCCCATGAATTGGTTCTTGTTCTACTTTGCAGAACCTGATGGGATTCTATCACCTTTTTCATGTGATAATGCTCTAGTCTGTCTAGAGCTTTCAAGAAAAGAAAATGCGTAACAACGTCTCTGAATCAATAGCTCTCAAACCTAAAATGACTTCATTTTTCAATTACTGTTTTTACTACCCAATTAAAAACACTTCTAAGAAAGAATCAAGATAAAGATTAAAAGTGAATCTACATACAGAACAAATCCTTCAAATATCAAGGGATAAGGTAAGTATACACCTCACCTCATCAGATTTTCTAAAGGCAAAAGATCTAATTTGGTAATTAGCTAACCTTCCTGAGCACTCACTGGGTGTCAAGGATGTACCAGTTCTGCTGTATTTGGTTGCTTTTAGCTACAAATAACTGACTACAAAAATAAAAGTGGCTTCAACAATGAGAAATATCATCCACTCCCAAAATAAATTCCGAAGGCAAGTGTTGCAGGGATGGCTCAATGGTTCAACAATGTGCAGGACCAACCTTTTGTCATTATTCACCTTCTCCATGTTACACTCGTTCTTTGCAAGATGGCTCAGAAGTTGCAGCTCATACATAGATGTAACAGCATATGGTTGAAGAAGGCATTGTCTCTCGGGTGACTCTTCTTATTAGGGAGGAAAATCTTTCCCAGATCCATCTCCCAAGACTTTTCCCCAAGTTCCATTGGTCAGAACTGCATCATGTACACATGCCTTAAGCCAATGCTTCTCAATTTTTTCACATCATGACACAAACAGAAAGAGAATATTTTTATGACATAGAGGGGCATCTGAGTGAGGTTGCTTGTGGCCACACAGGACAGTCTCAGGTTGCAGCAGCTGATCCTCACTCAAATATTCCAAGGGCTTAAGGGATCAATACTTTGTCACATTGCTAACCCATTCAGGACAAACTAGTGTGTGCTGGCACATGGATTGGGACACTGTGCTTGAGGCTATGAGGGAGACTGGGAGAGCATTATCCATATACAAACTGTAGTGAGAGAGGGATCTACCAGTGAGAAGGAAGAAGAATATGATGGTCAAGGGCATCTCATCTATTCTAAATCTTACAATACAGTGAGAAGAAATACAATTGACCTTTGAACAATGTGGGTTTGAACTATGTGTCCACTTATTCATGGATTTTCTACAGTACAGCACTGTAAATATATTTCCTCTTCCTTATGATCTTCTTAATAGCATTTTTTTCTCAAGTTTACATATGTATAATACATAAAAGATGTGCTAATCAATTGTTTATGTTATTGGTAAGACTTCTGATCAACTGTAATCTATTGGTAGTTGAGTTTTGGGGGGGGAACAAAAGTTATGTGCTGATTTTCAACTGCACACAGGTCAGTCCCCCTAAACTCCTGCCATGTTCAAGGGATTTGAACATGGAGAAGGAAACTGAGGCTAATGATCTAAGTGACTTACTTAAGGTCACAAAGCCAGGAAGTGTCCCAATTGTCATAGCAGATGCAGATCCAGTGGTATGCTGATAAATGTTTAACAGCCAGCTTTCCAAATGTGATTCTGGCATGCCTCTTGGTTAGTATTTACGATAAAACTAAAACAGCAAACATGTATATGGGTACTTACTTGTCAATGATGTGAGGGCTCCTTTGCTGAACTGGATGTCCTGTGCCATTCACCATGTCACAGCTATAGATACAACACACTTTTTAAAGTTGGATCTGCTTTAACAGTTTCTCTGTCACTTTCTTAAGTCTAGACAATTAACGAAGCCTAAGTCAAGCCCTGTCTGTGGCCCTTGCTGATTTCCATGGTGTAAATATTCCTTTCATAGCCAATTTCAAGCCACCAAAGTGAAGTCACTGAATACAGCATTGAGAAGAAATGGGCAGTAACACGGTATAGAGAATTTTCACCAGACAGGCACAATATATGTAAGTAACCTCAAGAGCACAAATAATAATAAAATACATTAAAATAGTTTGGAAGTGATGAGTTTTTAAATAGACATTAGCTTTGTTTAAATTTTATTTAATTGGAAGTTTTATATAATTTAATTTTTCATAACTATTCTGTTTAACAGCTGGCAAAATTCCTGAAAAAAAATTTTTTTAAGATTTTATTTATTTATTTGACAGACAGAGATCACAAGTAGGCAGAGAGGCAGGCAGAGAGAGAAGAGGCAGCAGGCTCCCCACTGAGCAGAGAGCCCGATGTGGGGCTCGATCCCAGGACTCTGGGATCATGACCTGAGCCAAAGGCAGAGGCTTTAACCCACTGAGCCACCCAGGCACCCCAAAATTCCTGAAAATTTAATAGTCGGCTCTCATGAGCTAGCAGAAGGCAGTTCCATACACCACTGTTGGCTTGAAGTCCATGTGCTTCCCATGGAGTCTCTTTGCTGCTTTTATTAGTGACGTGTAAATGCTAGAGATGATCTGTAGCAGACAGGGAAGAAACCTGGGTACTAATGATTACTTCTGGTGTCCCTGTGTTGTTGCTACCTGACACTCCATTTTCTCTTCTGTAAAGGGTGAGAGCAACAGTCCTTACCCTGCCTACCCATAAGGGATGTTGTGAGGATTAAATGGCCTGCCCTAAGTGACAGTGCTTTGAAAACAACACAGCCAGATAGAGGAAAAGGCCTTTATCATGGTGTTCATTTCATCACTGGTTCTCAACCAGGCCACCGTCATTAAGGATGAAAATGTGTTGCAGCTTTCAAAGATATGGTTTGAGATCTTCTCTAACGTCTATAGTAGACAGTAAACACCCAGAAAAATTGTCCTTGAGAAGTCCAAATTTTTGTTAGTCTTCCCCTGCTCAGAGTAACTATTTTGGAAGAAAAAGGATTCTTTTTACCCATTTCTAGCTGCTGTTGGGTTGTCTGAGGGGATCACTCCCTCGGGTTGTAAAATGCTTTTTATTTTCAATAGCGGATAAAGGTCCTTTAATTTTTAATTTTGATTTTTCAAGCTGCTTTGCTTTTGGGGCCAGACCAATTCACTAAGTTATTTGGCATAGACCATACTTCTCTGCTCAAGCTGGTTTCCTAACAGTGAATTGGATTAAGTATCCCAAATATCCCAAGTTGAAATTCTAAATGTGACCGTCTTTATAAAATATATACCTTGCATTTTCTGAACTTCTCTTTGGTCTGTAGACAACTTTTCTGCCAAAGCCTATCCTACATCAGACCCTTTGCTCATGTTGATCCCTCTGCCAAGAAAGCTTTTCCCTGATTCTTTGCAAAGTTGACTCCTTTGTACAAAGGGCTTGTCTGAACACCTGTTTCAAGTCATGTCCCCAATCTATGTCCTTTAGAGCACTGATCATAATCTTTTTTTTAAAGTTTATTTTATTTTAAAGATTTTATTTATTTGACAGAGAGAGAAACAGCAAGAGAGGAAACACAAGTAGGGGGAGTGGGGGAGGGAGAAGCAGGCTTTCCACTGAGCTGGGAGCCCAATGGGGCTCCATCCCAGGACTCTGGGATCATGACCTGAGCCAAAGACAGACGCTTAACCAACTGAGACACCCAGGCGGCCCGCACTGATCATAATCTTAATTTCCTTATTTGTTTGCTTCTTCATCTATATCCCTGATTATAATATCGACTCCTTGAGGGTGGGACTTTTTGCCTAGTCATGTCCTTATCTACGACCAGCCCAGCATCCAATAACTATCTGCTGAACAAGTGAATTTGCCTGAAAGGACCTGCACCAATGTCATGGGGCTGTCCATATACAGTTCTCTTGAGGTGAGACCTACTCTGAAGACTCCCTAGGACTTGGCCTATGGTGTTCATGGTGACCCACATTTCTCTTAAAAGGTCCAGGAGTCGTCACAGGGACAATACAAGGCTGCTAGTTTCCATCTGCTCCACCTGACAGAGCTGCCTCAGTGATGTCACACAGGACAGGATTTTCTAATCCTTTTCATTCTGTGACAGAACTTTAAAGACCTAAGTTTCTCGTGACCCTAAATGGTTGGGGGAGGGGGGGAAGGATGGAGGGAAGAGGGCCAGGGTGGGGGGCACACCCCCCACCAACAAAATTGATTTGGGGCTCTATCCACTGAAATGTACTACTTCAGGAGAAAGTGGGTAGCAGAGGCTGTAATTTGGACTAAGCTAGGAAAAAGTGAGAAAAGAAGAATGGGGAAAAGAAGGACAAAGGGGACTAAGAAAGAACAGAAGAAAGGGAGAAGAGTGATAAGGAAAAAAGAGAGAAGAGGAGGCCATATGAAGAGGATATTTGGGAAAAAGACACGTGGAACAGGTAGTGAAGGTGGAGGAGGCTGGCAGAGTTGAAACTCTGTTCTGCTTGGCTCTGTGACTCTTGAGTAGTGACTGACCTCAGTGTGAAAGGGTGAACGGCTCAGGTGAGGGGAATTCTCCAGTACTCCCTGGAGGGATCACTTATATTGTTGACATTTATTTTGAGAGGCCTAAGCCAGGCTGTCTCAAGGGTGACCCTCCTGGATTGATTCACAATAGCAATTTGGTAACAAGTAATGTAACCTTCACTTTTAACTGTGATTATCGAGGAAAAGAGGAGAGAGTATAGCTAACCAGATTAAGCTTCCTCACCTCAGCCTCCTCCTCACGCCAGGCCTCCCAATTACTAAGCTGATAGCACACAGTTAAATTCAGGACTTGAAAGCCAGTCTATCAGAAAATCCTCCTCCTCTTTGGTGATTGAAACATAACTCCAAAGCAGAGCACGATAGTTTTACAATATACCTGTAAGAATTACTAAATTACAATTATGAGAATATGTTCTCACTGAGGTTTCACAGAAATTCACTTTGAACAACGCAAATACAGGTAGGAGTCCCCCTGTAGTTCAAACAACAAAAAAAATTTTAACCCTCTTTTTTCAATGTCCTTTCCTTCTTTCTAAATAGTTGGGTTTTGTCTACAGCATAACATTTTGGGAACATAATACTTAATATAATAATAAGGAAGGGAATGTTATAATATCAAGCATATTTATTCAGACAATATTAAGATACCTTCGTCCCAAACTTGAAAATGTTACCTTATAACCCACGAATTTCCTAGTTCATACCAAAATGTCCCTGCAAACTGTATCTAGAAATGAGAAATAGTAGGAAGGTACAGCTTTATCAGTAGTCTGTGGCACACTGTGCAGCCTCCTTAAAAGTCTCTTTATGCTCTTATTTTCTATCCTTCTGCCTTTTCTGCTATAATTGACCCAGATTCTCTTACAAGTATAGAACAGAGAGACAAAGATATGGAAGCCTAAAGGAAGGAAGCAGAAAGATAAGCTAGTCCTTCAAGTTCTCTATTACTCTCTACTTTCATGGACTACCCAGGCTCTGCCTTAGGAATAAGAAAGTTTGCTTTCCAAGGGCACTTCAAATAGTGGTTGCCTCTTGGGCTCTTTAATTTCACAATTGTAATGAGTCCACCAGCATGCTAATCATGCTGTTACTTGTCTTAAATATTAAGGATTTCAATACGGCACAGTTTCAAAGATCTTTGATCTAATTTCCCTCATTTTGGCAAGCGTAGGGAGAAGTAATTAGGAAATGTGTCCTCAGATGATACTAGGACCAAGTGCATAAATGAATTTTATTTTCATGTTGTATACCTGGAAAAGATCCATCTTCCTCTTACTCTAAGAAATTCTAACGCCATAGATATTGGGTAGAGTGATTTTTGGGTTTCTCGAAGAATTGGCCAGCCAGTGACTGTTTGGTGAAACTATTTTATCCTGTTGTCAGATTCCAGGCCTAAATGTGAAAGGAACACAACTTCCAAAAAAAGTCATGCAGAAAAAATTGGAGATGGCTTTCACAGCTTCAAAAACAGCTAAGTGTTTGCTGAATGACAGAAAGAATAAACAGATTGCTTTTGATCTAAGAGTTGGGGCAACAAAGTACTTTTAGGATATACAAAGTAACAGGGTATAAATTGCTACAGTGAGTTCCTGAGATAAAATAGAGAGGCCTCATCGCAAGTTTACCTCTTTATTGGCCAGAACCCAACTTGACTAATATTTTCAGGTGTTCTTTTTAAATTACTTGCCTCCTGCACTGAACTATTTGGGTTTTTCTTTATGCGACTATTTTTTAAAACACGGATTTTTCTTTTAAATTTTTTTTACAGCCAGTGTGGTATAGGTCAAGTCCGTGAACAGGTTAAGTCTCTGACGAGAGAGGGAAAGACACCCCATCCAATGGGAAATCGTGCTGGTGATGTACTGCTCCCAGTTCCGATTCATTGGCCGCCTAGGGTTGTCATTCTATCCCGGCGTCTGCAAACAGCGTGGGTCGGTTTTCTGTAGTCCAGCTAGCTAAACTGGATTTTGGCCGCCTGCATATGTAGTTTCAATTAGGTTCACTTGATCTCTAACTCTTAATAGAAGCAGCTGTTACGTTTCTGATTATTCTCAAGAAAATCTTGTGTTCCTTAAACCTTGCAGGAGGTCGTTGGAGGTCCCCTGTGACAGAATCACGTGACTAACATGTGCAAATAAATACAATGTGGAATCCCATGAACTACGAATGGAAAACGTGCCAGAAACTCAGAACATGTGCCCCGTGCGTGTATCAGTTGCACTCGCGTGTGGGTGGGTGGTGGTAGGGTGTTGTTGCCCTTCGGGATGAGAGGTGTGTGGTAGGGGCACCTGCGTGAAGCTCCCGGGGTCGCTGGCTAGGGTGGCTCCAGAGGCCTGGGGCCCCGGAAGAGAGGGGGTCTGGCGGCTGCCTGGTGCAACAGTGCGTTCTAGCCGTGGCCACCGTGCGGCAACTAGGCCGCAACTGCGTCCGAGAGAGGTCGTAAGCACGGGGTCGGTCTTCCAGGTTCTGAGAACCGCGTCTTTGCAGGGAGTGGGGTGTGTATTTAAGACAAGTGGAAGCGCCGGGGCGGGAGGAGCCGACGCCCTAGGGGGAGCTCCCGAGTCCCCGCTCGACGGACTGCCGGGTTTGGAGAAGCTCTCGAAGTCCGGGACTCCTTACAATCACGCACCCTGTCCAGCCCCCGAGCCGGGGGCATAAAAGCTCCAGTCCCGGTTCCGAACCGGGATTCGGATGTTCCCTTCGGCCTCGGCCTTGGGCCGAGGGGGCTGCGGCCAGAGTAGCAGGGTAGGGCAGTGATGTCATCTGCGGCTGCCCCTCCCCCGCCTGCTGGCCCTCGCCGCAGTTCCTGCCCAACGACATCCGGGTCTCTGCAGCTGCTCCGCCGCGCCGCAGCTGTAGCGGCCGCCGAGCCCGCTGGGCGGGGCGGACAGAGGAGTCGGGGAGGGGCCGCACGGCGCCTTCGTGAGCGCGCCTGCGCGGGGACGCGCTCAAGGCGGCGGCGGCGCTAGGGGCGGGAGCGCGCGCGGGAGCGAGGGAGCAGTGGTCTCGGCGCCGGCCCGGCCCGCAGCTTCGGGTGCTCGGGCGGCTGCAGCGCCGGAACGGGTGGTTGGGGAGGGGGGGTGGGGGGGGCGCCAGGCAGGTGGGGCGCGAAAGCGATGAGTCTTCGGCTCTTCCTCCTCCTCCTCCGGGACCCGCTCTCCGCCTCCCGCTCCAACGCCCGGATGATCTGAGCCGCGAGGGCGCCGAGAGCCGGGGGCCCGGACGCAGCCCGGCTCCTCCCCTCCTCCGCCCCCTCCCCCGGCCTGACCTGGCCGGCAGCCGCCGCGGTGACCCCCTTCCAGCCCCCTCCCCGGGCGCCGTCGCCGCCGCTGCCTTGGCCGACCAGGGACCTGCCCGCCCGCGGCTGCTCCGGGTAAGCGCGACGCTCGGGCCGAGGGCGGGCGGGCGGGCGGGCCTGCGCGGCGGCGGTGGCGGCCAGGCCTGGGCCTGGGGCCTGTAAACAAGCCGGGCGTCTGCCCAGGCGCTCCCGGGAGGAGACACGACAACTCCACCCCCTGGCCCGGCCTCCTCCCCGAAGCCGGGCGGCGGGCCGCAAGGGGTTAACGCTCAGCGAGGGCGGTGGCGGCGGGGAGGCGGGGGTGGGGTGTTGGTGGCGGCGGCGGCGCGGGGAGGGGGCGCGACCCTCCTGCAGCCGACACCCGGCAAGTGTTTGTGGCCGCGGCGCGGGCGAGGGCCCCAGGGCAGCCTGGCCCGAGAACGGCGGGCGGAACTTTTCCCGAGCGAGGCGTGGGGCGTCGCGGCGCCCCCTCCCGCAGGGCGGCCGAGGGCTCCAACCCCTGGGAGGGAGGCCTGGAGGAAGAAGGGGGTAGGCTTCCTTTGGACCGGACTTGGCCTCGAGGCTCCAAATTCTGGAGGATTTGCTTCAGGGGTCTGAGCTGAGAATGAGGCTCCTTAAGAACTCAAGTCGGTGATACCTCCAGTCCATTCATTATTAAGGCATCGAACAAATCCATTGAAGTAAATCACACTGATTTCTTGTATTTTTAGCTGTGTGAATTGTGTGATGAACTTCTTAGAGTTTGGTGGTTGAGGTATGGTTCTGTTCTACTTGTAGATTTAAATATTCTCTTGAAAGACAGCTGGCTGTGGAGAGCCTTCTACCAACCGCAGTTTAGATACGTTTTGAAAATTTCATCACCTGAGGTATTTTTCCTTCTCCCTTCTCAAGCACCGCATGGTACTTACAAATCCACAAAGGTCATACTTAAGTTGTCCAAGCCAAGAAATACATGCGCCGCCCCCATTCCCACCCCTGAATTTTCTGCAGGTTGCACTAATGAGCATAATGAATTTTAAGAAGTGATTGAGAGAGTGATGGGAGTTGTAAAAATCAATGGGATATAGGTATTACTTCCCAGAGTAGGTGATTTTGACATTATTGAAAGAAATTAAAAATTTCAAAAATTGTTCTGGAGGAAGAAGTCTTAATCTTTTCATACTTGCATGGTGGAATTTTAAACACAATCAGTTTTTAGATGCAAAGAGCTCTGAAGAGTAAGGGGGTATTTATTTATTTAAATGGTACTCTGCTGAGCCATAGGGGTTCCAGAGCTCATAGGAGTTCGGCAGCAGGGCTTACTCCCCAGTTCCTCTTCAACTGGAACAATTTCACTATTATAACTTTTATATTTTTTACATATTGGATCTTTTACAAATACTGTATTTCTGTAACACTTTACAGATTAGATGATTAGGAAGGTGGTGACCCACCCCACCCCTATTTTCTAATCATAGATGTTACCCTTGGTTTAATGTTTTTAATGTTTCTTTATGTTTCTTTGTCAGTAAATAAGTTGAAGCACAAAGTAACATTCCTTGCCTGATGTTGTAGTTCTGTTCTTAAGTGTGACTCTTGTATATCTGAATAAACATTGAATCATGTAGAGATGATTACTTTTAAGCTGCACGGTGCTGCAGTGACACATTATTGAAACCGTAATGAGAAGTGCACATAGAAGTTACTGAAGACATTTTTGATTTCATATCATCAAACATTTTTCACATTAGTGAAGTAATTTGTTATGGGAGAGGTATATAAGAGCAGGAAGTTTGGCTAGCTACCTCAGTATATATTTGCAAAGTAACAGGGTTGAATGCTAGTCGTTAAAATGAATGCTAGTCGTTAAAATGTCTTTTTTAGGGGCACCTGAGTGGCTCAGTTGGTTAAGCTTCTGACTCTTGGTCTCAGCTCAGGTCTTTCTTTATTCCAGTGTTGTGAGTTCAAGCCCCTCCTTGGAGGCTATGCTGGGCATGGAGCCTGCTTTAAAAAGGTGGTTTTTTTTTTCTTTTTTGGTGGAAATTTACATAAATTTCTTTAGACATTCTTTTTTTTTTTTTTTTAAACACAGGTTGTATTTTTTTATATTTCGGTTTGAAGGGCTAGAGTGATGACCATAATTACAGTATAACCTGTTGAAGGGAACATTGTACTCGGAGATAAGAATTGTTTAGTCATGGCTGTGCTCCAAAATATCTGTGTCCATGGACAAGTGCTTTTTAACCCTTTGAGTCTCAGTTTACAAATCAGTAAAGCATAGTGGTATACTGTATTATCAAATGCATGGCCAGTTACTAAATTTTCTTAACTCAGTTAACACTGTCTATTCAGTATGCCTTGACCAAATGCCTAGAATATGTTAGGCACTTAGAAGTTTCAGTATTCTAAATCTGTATGTTATTTAAAAGTAAGTGTCTTAAAAGAATTTTAAGTTGATAATTGATCTTTAGGGATGATACTCCTGTAGATAGGCTTTATTGATTTTTCTGTTGGGATTGGGAAGTCTAGAAAAACTCTTGGGAGGAAGAAGGATGGGGATTCCACAAGAAATAAAGGGTAGGTGAAACTGCAGGTTTGAACAAACACAGGACCTTTCATAGTTTGATGTGAAGGACATTATATGAACACATTATGAAGATGTTTCTGTAAGTTCAAGCTGAGTCTTGCTTATCTTGACTTGTTAATAAACCTTTGTCTGAAAATTTGTTTCCTAATGCCTAATTTTTTTCAAAGAACTCTATAGCAACATCATGTTGTCACATGGTAAACATTGCTAAGCAGTTACCAAAAACTTACAACAGTCTTTGAATTTGTTCAGATTATACCAACACTATTTATTATAGTAGCTAATAGAATGTAGAGCTGATTTTGGCTCAGCTGTGAATGCTGATTTATTTAATAATTTAAAACTGAAGACTGATATGTCCACAGGGAGCTTGTTGTCCCTGAAATGCTCACCCATGAGAGCTGAATTAATTTCTTAAAGTGTAAATCTGTGATAATTAGAGGGTGATATTTTGATGACCCCCCCCCCCATGATTATCTAACTCTTGCCTAGGCACCTGACTCTTGAGTGGTACTGTAAAATAATCTAAGGATTACTTTCCATCCTTAGATCAAAGAAGGGAGGCAGCCAAGTAAGAAAGTCGGCTGAAGTGGAGTCCTATAAGAGTTAAACAAGAAGTGGGGCTCCTGGGGCACCTGGGTGGCTCAGTGGGTTGAGCCGCTGCCTTCGGCTCAGGTCATGATCCCAGGGTCCTGGGATCGAGTCCCACATCGGGCTCTCTGTTCAGCGGAGAGCCTGCTTCCCTCTCTCTCTCTCTCTCTGCCTGCGTCTCTGTCTACTTATGATCTCTCTCTGTAAAATAAATAAATAAAATCTTTAAAAAAAAAAAAAAAAAGAAGTGGGGCTCCTGCATGGCTGTGTCAGTTAAGTCATAATAATCCCAGGGTCCCAGGATAGAGTCCTACATGGGGCTCCCTGCTCAGTGGGTAGCCTGCTTCTCCCTCTCCCACTCCCCTGCTTGTGTTCCCTCTCTCACTGTGTGTCTCTGTCAAATAAATAAATAAAATATATTTTTTAAAAAGTTAACATAAAACAAGATGTGGCCTGTGAAATATGTGCACCTTGGGTGAGGGGAAGGTGTGAAGCAACTAGATAAAATTTGCACCCTCCTGTACCTTTGATGGTAACTTTATGCCAGAATGTGTTCTTTCATTTCGAATAATGTTGGTGACAGATTTTTAAAATTCAGTTACTTCATTTATTATTGCGCTATTAGCCAAGAAATTCCCTGAATTTCTAGCTGGGATTATTAACCACCCTTATATAAAAGAAGCTTGGGTTAAATTTATATAAAAATCAAAAGGTTGATTATATTCTTTTGCTGGCTTTTTTTTTTTTTTTAAGGTTTTATTTATCTGACAGTGAGGGATCACAAGTAGGCAGAGGCAGGCAGAGAGTGAGAAGGGGAAGCAGGCTCCCTGCTGAGCAGAGAGCCCCCAGGGCTTGATCCCTAGCCCAAAGGCAGAGAGGCCTAACCCACTGAGCCACCCAGGAGCCTCTTTTGCTCTCAAATGTACTTCATATTACACAAGTAACAATTTCATATTTTATTGAATCTACAGAATTTATTCCTTGCTGATTTTGACCTTTGCATGTCCTAGCTATCTCTGTACAACCTAGATAATCTCTTTACCTAGCTTTTCTTTTGCTGAGGCAAGTAGAAGGAGCTAGAGAAAGGAAACGATTAAGAGAGGTGAGCTTCTGAATACCTTTATCTAAAATGTAGTAGACTTTAGAATTTTTTTTTAAAACTGAGAGAAAAGTGGTAGATCTTATTGTGTATTAGTAAAGTAGACTACTGATACTGTGTTTACGAAATTAGAGATGTCTTAAACATTCCTTGAATAATAAGAGAGGGAGCTTGAGTTTTTATAATGCTAAATGTTTATTTGGAATCCATTGACCAAGTTTATGTACTATTCGCATTTAGGATCTGGATTGAAAGAATTTTTGTAGGTGATAAGATTTGAATTAAAATCCTATGAGAACAAACTACTTCTAGATAAAGACATAGTGAAAGTGTATATATTTTTTTAAGGTTTTTACTTTTTCGACAGAGCAAGAGAGGGAACAAAAGCAGGGAGAATGGGAAAAGGAAAAGCGGCTTCCCACGGAGCAGGGACCCGGTATGGGGATCGATCTCCGGATGCTGGGATCATGACCAGAGCCAAAGGCAGACACTTAACGACGGAGCCACCCAGGCAACTGAGCCACCCACGCGCCCCAAAGTCACAGTGTATTAACCATTTGTCAGGCTTTAATTTTCCCCACAACCCTCTAAAGTATATGATGTTACTTTTTTACAAGTGAAGAAATAAAGACTCAGAGAATCTAAGTTAACATGCCAAGATCAGAACTGTGTAGATACGAAGTTATTTTCAGAACATTCCTGAGTGAATTTTTCCTAAATAGATGATCCTCCTTGTTCCTAGGAATCAAAAATTGAGAATCTGAATGTTAACACTAAGATTCAGATTCCTAGAATTAAAAGACACCTTATAAATTTATGTATAAATTGTCTTTATATGTAATTTATGTATAAATTAAGCCTTCCAGTGTTTCTGAAACATTCCAAAAAGTCTCTTCTGAAACATTCCAAAAAGTTTAAGAAGTTCCTGGAGTTCATTTTCTCATTCCCTAAGTTTCCGAAGTCAGCCGAGCTAAACGGTTTTATGTCTTCAACTATCATTGTTTAAATTGAGGAATGGAATCTATATTAAATTCTCAGATGGTTGATATCCTTAATGAAGGACTAAGAGTAATGTTTCTAAGTACATATATTAAAGGCTTTAGAGAGGAGGTGATAAAATTTCCTAGTGGGGTGATTTTGGACAAGGTCCTCAATTTCGCTAAGCCTCATATTTATCTGTCTTATGGGAAAGCCTTTCTCATAAGGTATTCTTTTTTTTTTTTTTTAAAGATTTTATTTATTGGAAACCGCAGGAGAGGGGGAAGGATGAAAGAGAGAAGCAGACTCCCTGCTGAGCAGGGAGACCTATGCAGGACTAGATCTTGAAACTCCAGGATCATGACCTGGGCCAAAGACAGTTGCTTAATCAACTGAGCCACCCAGGCGCCCCTTATAAGGTATTCTTGAAGATTAAGTGAAATGATTGTGTAAAATACTTGACGTTTTCTACCATGAAGAAAGTACTAAATAAATAGTAGCTCCTTTTGAGTTTGTGAAATCTTGAGATTCAGGAATAGAAACAACAGAGTGTGAGTCTTTGAGTACAGTTTTAGCAGTGAGCCTGGAAATCATACTGTAAGAGATTGGGTAGAGACTTTAAAAGTTACAAAAGTTGTAGGCATATAGAATTTATAAATAAAAGTTAAACATTAAGAGGTAGTGGAAGAGAAAGTTGAGTTTGAGCAGCTTTATTTGACTGTATGAAGCTAGAGAGGTGATTGGTTTGTCGTTAATTGTTAGGTGGGAAGAGATGGTTAAATAGAGGATAAAGAGTAATAAAAGCAAAGGTGAATGTTCAGACTAGAATGATGAGTAAGTGAAGAAAGACAAGGGTTGGTATTTTGAAGAGAAGTTACAGTTTGTGATTAGAAATGGGCAGGAAGATACTGTTATGGAGAAAGGGGAAGAGAAAGTAAGAAAACAAAATTGTAATTCAGATCTTATAAAAAATAGTCTTTATATAGAAAGTATTAAGGCTTTACAGGTGGGTCCTGTGTTGTTTAAGTTAGAAAAATTGTATTAGAATAGTACAGATCTTAATCACTTCATACCCAAACCATTGGTTTTAGCACTCCAGCTGGTCTTTCCACTTTTACTTTGTACTGCATCTCCCTTCCCCGTTCAATAAACCATCACAAACTCCTTCTAAAAAACTGTTCATATCATATTATTTCTCTGCTTGATAATACTTGTGGTTCCCTTTTCATCTAGGATAAAGTTTAGAATTCTTTGCTGGGGTTTTGACACTTTCCATAATTGAACTTGAAGATTGATCTATTTCTTGCTCTCTTTTTTTTTAAAGATTTTATTTGACAGAGTTCACAAGCAGGCAGAGAGACAGGCAGAAAGAGGGGGGAAGCAGGGTCCCCACCGAGCAGAGAGCCCAACTTGGGGCTCAGTCGCAGGACCCTGAGATCATGACCTGAACCAAAGGCAGAGGCTTAACCCACTGAGCCACCCAGGTGCCCCTCTCTTTTTTAAAAGATTTGTTTATTTGCTTTGGGGAGAGTGAGGAGAGTGTATGGGGGGGAGGGGCAGGGGGAGAGGATTTCAAGCAGACACGGTGGGGGTGGGGGGGGTGTTAGCCAGAGGTGGGACTTAGTCTTGGGACCCATTAGATCAGGACCTGAGCCAGAATCACAAGTTAGGTGCTTAGCCAGCCGAGCCATCCAGGCGTCCCAGGACAGATCAGTTTCAACCAAACCAGTACACTTTGCCATCTCTGTCTGGAACATACCTTGTCCTTTTATCTCAGTGGATTGTTGTTCATTCTAATTGGTAGGTTGGAATTCTTGTCCTTCTTTTTCTAGCTTTTGCTTTCCCCTCTATCAAAGCTCATTTATAATATTTTTTCTCTCCCGATGCCTTCTCTGATCATAGTGTTTCATTTGTACTTCTATGGCAGTATCTATTGTATTACTTGTATGACTTTAGTTGTATGCTTTATTGCTAGGTATTTGTGTTCTAATTATAACTGTGTGTTCAACTTATAAAATTCTGAAGGGGAAGATACAGTAGCTTTTTATTATCCTCAGAATTTACCACTGTGCCTTGTGGATAGTAGATACTCAGATATTTTGTAAATAGTAGCCAAAATCTACCTGCAAGTGAAAGTGATTGTTGTTGGAAGTAGTAGAAAAGTTCAGAGCTTTCAGGTAGCAGACGTTTCTGACTTTTCTTCCTGTATATTATTTTGGCTGAACCTGGATATTTGAAGATTAATACATATCAGAAATGTGGCAGAGTTCTTAATGCTGGTATAGAAAATTAGGTTGATTGATTCTAGACCTAAAGGTTTCACTTTAATTTCCAGTGTTTTCACTTTGAGGGTTAATAGGACATTCCATAGACTTTTATCTCTTTCCAGAGTTATGTTTGCAGATATTATGAACTAGACAACCTTTTAAATGGGAGTTGTGGAGTCACAGAAATGAGACGTTATATTAAAGAAGGGAGATATGCTCACCTGATTTCATTTGAACCAAAACAAGTATCTAATATATGAGTAGTCCATGTTCATAAAAACCTTAAAGCTAAATTTTAAGCCGTATCAAACTGTTAAAACGGATTCTAGTATTTGGAAAATGCATGCTAAAATTTCCTTTATTGACTTTTTAAATGGATAATTTTATATGAGCAGTCTGGTTGCTGAGATCCATTTATTGGAGTATGATACTAATGAGGCCAGAATCATAAATTTGATTCTTTGTGCACCTTTTAAGTTTTTCTGACATTAACATTAGCTACTAACAATGACAGCTAACATTGAGCAGTAAGCCAGGTATTATTGTAGAAAAATTTTAATTACTGTCTCCTTAAATCTTCCTATCTCTATATATGAGATAGATACTATTACTACTTGGATCTTAGCAGATGAGGAAATTGAGACAAAGGTTAAGTTATTTGTCTGAAGCTTCACAGCTGGTAATAGAAAGTGAACTCCAGTCCTTGGATTTTTCATTGTTATTATATATATGGATCACTGCAGTTTTATTGCTCCTGCTGAGAGAAACTGTTGGCAGTTATGATGGTTTAGAAAATCTTTGGTTATGAAGGTTATGACTACATTTCCATTGTACCCTGTGAGTGAATCTTGTGATTGAGTTGAGGTCTGAGGTGGAAGGGTATACTAAATTTGAAAAGTATAGTGTCATGTGTTATGTCCATTAACTTTAGAACTTTTTACGAAGAACTATTAAATTTTGTAATATCAGAAAAATATAAGATATGGGCATAATACAGCTATTACCACAAGTCATACACAGTTTTGCCTTAAGACTTATTTGTTACTTTGCAACCCACTGACAACTGCTTTCATCGGTCCTTTATTCAAATTATATTCCTAGTGAATTTAAGAAGATGGTCTTAAATACAGGCTACCTAATTGGGCTTAAAATAGAATTTATAATATAAATGGAATACTTCAATATTAAGATTTGTTAAAAATAAAGTGCTTGAAAGCAAGGATAGGGTTTTATTTGTTTTTAGTAGCTTATTGTTTAATCTTATAGTCTGCTTGCTTATTTTCTGATGAACACATGACAAAGAAAATTGAATGTGAACCAAAGTGTAGCAAATTATGAGAGCATAGGTGATGGGTAATCTATTTTATATTTAACCTAGTTCTTTTTACTCATCTGTGATATGACCATTTGGGCAGGAATATAGATAAATGGGTTTTTTTTTTTTTTTTTTTTTGGTGTGTATTTTGTTTTGAATCAGGCTGTATGTAGCTTCGTTATTTTGTTTAAAGAATATGTTATTCAAAAACTATTGTGCTATTTTTAAGACTGTAATTCATTACTGATTTTGAATAAATGCCTTGACTTTTTTTCCCCCCTTTTCTTAGCACTTCTCCTTTTCTTTAGCACGAGTGGTAGAAAATTACATTTAATTTGATATTATGTCTACAGAAGTTACAGCTTCCTTTACCAAATTCCAGAAATGAAAATATTAATGATAAGGATAAGCTCTACAGTTGTTTTTGTTGTTGTTGCTTTTGTTTTGCAAACAGTTACAAAACTTACCAGACTTCAGAAAACTATCTCTGCAGTATGTCATCATGCTTCAGAATATAAATAGATGGTAAATAAAATTTTCACTTTTTATAAAGCAGTAGATTATTATCCTTGCTGAGAGTAAGGCTGTTTTGGATGTTAGGGGCTAATCTTAGAAGTGGCAGGTTTTTTCTGTTGTCAGCCCACACCTTAACACCCTCTATTACTCCATATCTCATCTTCATTTTTCTCTGTGTAAATGCTTCCTGATGGTATAAGCAAGTACTGTAACAACTAGTCAGCCATCTGGTGTGATCTTGTACTAGTTTGCTGCAGTCAGTAGAATAAGGAGCACCTTAAGTGCTTATGGGATCAATTCATGTTATATATAGTAAAACTCCCAGACTAAGTTAAAGATATTTTTGTTGAAAATACATTGAAAGTGGGTTTGCTAGCTCTCAGAAATTATTCCTAAATTACTTTATACCTTGCTTCCCATATAGAAAAGACTTTAAGAAATTTACCCATTCGTGACTATTGATTGGATGATCAGATGAATAAATAAATAGCTTAGGGAAAGAAAATGTATAGGCTCTAACTTCTAGTCAAAACTACATCTTTCTCTTTTGTCATCTCTAATATATCTTATGTGGCATTTTTCAGTAATGAGAGTGTCAGCTAATGATGTCAAGAAACTTTTAAGTCATTAATGAACATAATCTGAGAATCAGATTTTTAATTGGTAAGCTGCACATTTGCTTTAGAGTCTAATGTTTTCTTACTAGAAATCAATTATATTTCTGTAGAGATCTTAAATATTAGAACTATGCATTCTGTAGAATAACTAAATGGAAATGGTAGGATAGAGTTAGTCTGCAGATCCTCTTCTATGGGAATACTTTTTCCTGGGTAGAAAAGAACTCCTGAGTCTGTTGACAAGAGAGAAGTCATGATGATGGCTATCATTTCCTTTGTCCTACTATCATTCCTTTGTCCTACTCTCCATACGCAAAGTAATATGAATAGAAAAGACATGATTCCTTCCCTCATGAATCTGAAAATCTAAAAATTGGAAGAATTCACAGGGTCTTATATACTGTGATAAGGGTGAAAATACAGGATTCTGCGAGGCTATGACTAATGGTAGATCTATTTCTTAAGACAGGGAGCTGGGTAGGAGAAGTAATATGGAATTGAGAAACTCATTTTAGGTCATGTCATTTGAAGTGTGGATCATCAAGTACAGGAGGTAGTTAGATTTAAACATATATATGTGTGTGTGTGTGTGTGTGTATATAAAGCTATCAGAAAGATGGAATTTTCACTTTAAAAAAAAACAAAACTTTTTTCTTTTACTTTCCCAATACCCTTTTCCATATACACAAAGCATCTCATCAAAATTTGTGGACTCAGTTAATGAATCTGTTTTGGAAAAATGTTAGATTGGATGGATAGAAGTTTTTCTCATGGGGCAAATACTATTTTTTTTTCTAGCAGTGACATTTCATATGTGTAAAATACTTAAAACTGCTGCATATTTTGTTTTTGAATAAACCTTTTGTCATCGTAAATATTTAATAAGTTTTATTTTCTCCCTCTTTCAGGTTACCAGCATCCATTTTAAAGTGTGCTGTCACGCAGGGGTTTTTGTTTGTTTTAAGCAAAAGGAAAAAGAGTGGATTGACTAAGGGAGTCAGTTATTATTTTCTAGGTCATTCTGAGTTTGAATCCTCAAATATGCAAGGTTTAAAAAATAGCAAACTGGAAATCGAATCCACTTCTTTAGACAAGTTATTCAAAACAGAAATTCGAGGGGCCCCTGGTTGGCTCAGTGGGTCAAAGCCTCTGCCTTTGGCTCAGGTCATGATCCCAGGGTTCTGGGATCAAGCCCCAATCCGGCTTCTCTGCTTCCACCTTTCTCTGCCTACTTGTGATCTCTGTCTCTCACATAAATAAATAAAAATCTTTAAAAACAAAACAAAACCAAAAAACCCCAGAAATTTGAAATAGTTAACAGATGAGGCAAATTGAGATTGTGAATACTATAGAACATTCTTAGAAAACTTTAAAAACTAAATAGCTCTGTGCTTTCCACATCTTTTCAATGTTTTGCTCACACTGTAGTGGTTAGTGATAATAGGTCAGTATCTAATTTTTATAGTCAGTAGATCCCACCAACTAAATTGAGCTTAGTAATTTTTTAAAAATAATTTATTTGACAGACAAATATTTATTTGACAGACAGAGATCACAAGTAGGCAGAGAGGCAGGCAGAGAGCCCCATGTGGGGCTCCATCCCAGGACCCTGGGATCATGACCTGAGCTGAAGGCAGAGGCTTTAACCCACTGAGCCACCCAAACACCCTGAGCTTAAATATTTTTCAGGCAATTACGTCCTTCTGACTTTTTTTTTTTTTTAAGATGTTATTTATTCACGAGAGACGGTGAGAGAGAGCATGAGAGGGGAGAAGGTCAGAGGGAGAAACAAACCGGGGACTCGATCCCCAGACTCCGAAATCATGCATGACCTGAGCCGAAGGCAGTCACCCAACCAACTGAGCAACCCAGGCACCCTGAAGTTGAACTTTTAAAAAATTGTGCAGTACATACCTTTGTAAAAACTTGTAAAAAAACTTACATACCTTTGTAAAAAAAAGTCTACCTTATATAGCATGTAATTCATATCACAGTACATGTCTAGAAGATATTGATACATTAAACATGAAGGAAACATCAAAAGTGGCAAGCTCTGTCTATGCTTAGTATATGAAATTGAGACTACTGCACAAGGTCACTGTGGTTTGGGTAGTTGTAAGTTTTTACCTAATTCAGCAAAGACTTATTTTTGAATGATGTTTTGTAGAAAAAAATGACTTTTGTCATGGACTTCATGGAAATACTATTTAGCATAGAAGAGCTGTATCTGACTTATTTTGGTTGGTTTGCTTGGTCGCTTTTGGTTTGCTTTTTGAAATTTCATTTTTGAGGTTTGAATTCAGGGCATTTGAATTTAGGTATTTTTTAACTCAGTAACAGTCTTTTGCATTATAATTCATTTGATTATTTGGAAGAAATATTTAATTTGAAGAGTGAAGTCAGTATTTGGTTGAAGCTATAAGGTGAAGAAATATTGGGCAGCGGAGGAAGTTTTCCAGTAATCTTTGAAAAAATTTAATATAGTATTTTATGTGTTGGACCATATATTCTGTAGTCATCTTTTAAAATCTTTTTATGGGGGCACTTGGGTGGCTCAGTCGTTAAGTGTCTGCCTTTGGCTCAGGTCATGGTCTCGGGGTCCTGGAATCGAGCCCTACTTTGGGCTCCCTGCTTGGTATTCCTCTCTCACTGTGTCTCTCTCTGTCAAATAAATAAATAAAATCTTGAAAAAAAATAAAATCTTTTTATGCAGAATAAAAATACAGAAAACCATAGCAGTATTTTTAAATGACTTTATTGAGATATAACTCACATAGTATAAAATTCATCCATTTTAAGTTTGCTGCTCAGTAATTTTTAGTGTGTTCACGGAATTGTGCAACCATTAACCACAATTTAATTTTAGAACATTTACATCACCTCCAGAGAAACCTTATACTCATTAGCAGTCATTCCCCATTCTCCTCTCCCCCAGCCCTTATCAGCCACTCATCTACTTTCTGTCTCTATACATTTTTTTGATATTTCATATAAATGCAATCTAAATAACTTTTTGATCAAGTGATTTCTAGCCATTATAAACTTCTTGTGTATCTTATGAAATAACCAACGATGAATAATGTGGCCTCCTTATATAGCTTAAATAATGGTTGTTTCCTCCTCCTCTGACCAGGAAAAAGTAATTCAGTAATTGGAAGACTGTATCCAAATTTAAACCAAGAATCAGTCTCTTCACTGATATTATAGGTTCAAAGAATATGTACCATTAGTCCTCATCCAGAAGTGCTTTTTACTGTGGGTTGCTCATTAGTCCCTTCACTTCCCCTGAAGTGTTGCTCTAGTAGCTTACCTTTCAAACTCAGGCTTGCATGAATTAACTGAAATGTTTCCCCTAGCAGCTGACTTGCCTGAACTCTACCTTCTAACTCTCCTAAACCCAAGGATGAGAAAGGCAAGAACAGGAAAATAGAAGAGATTGATCAGGTTGGGGAGGGACAAAGTTCTCTAGGTGAAAACAGGAATAGAAGTGGTATAAAATTTGCAAGGAAGACCGAATTTGTGAACAGAAGAATGAAACTTGGAGGTTGTTTAGGAGAGAATAAGACCTAGAGGGAAGAAAGAAAAGGCAGATATGTTACCATGTAGTAGAAGATAAGAATTTTTTTTTTTTTAATTCTCCATTCTGAACTTCAAATTTTAGTCATAATGTCAGTGAAGGAGGTTTGGTACCCTTGACATAGTTTCTTTCCAGAACTTTGTATAGGAATTTTGAAGCTGAACTATAGTCATGTATTGGTTTTGGTTGGGGGGTGGGGGATTGAAGATCTTCAGGTTTGAACCAGGATAGCATGGGGAACCCTTATCACCTTGGAATACTTTGGACAAATCCCACAGATTTAAATAGCAATGAGGTTTTCAAATTGGAGGGGTAGAATCCTACCTATTCTGGTGCCTCCATACTCAGTGGACTATTTCAGGGATCTAGAATTAGTCAGGGGAATGGCACTAATTGAGAGATGCTGCTGCCAAAGAAAATCTAATTCAGTTTGATAGATCGGGGCCTTCTGGTTGAACTAGAATTGTTAGTGGGATTTTAGGTACAATCAGTAAAAGTGCCAACTCAAAATTTGTGAGAAGGGGAATGTAAACTAATGGGAACTGTTTGTACTTGTATTTTATATCTTGGATGATAGGTTTAAAACACCATAATCAGTCCCTTATCAGAAATATTGCCTATAATATTTTGTATATAACTTTCTAAAGGAGCAGGTGATGAAGATAATTTCTTTAGAACAATGAGATTCGTTATTTAACATTTAAAATATCATGTGACGTAAGTGAATGTTTTTAGTATTGGGACCCAAGTTTACAAAATGTGTTTTTTGTTTGTTTGGTTTTTTAATAATAAGTATTTCTATTCAAAAGAACTTTATAGGGGTATTGGGGTGGCTTAGTAGTTAAGTTTCTGCCTTCAGATCAGGTCATGATCCCAGGGTTCTGGGATCCAGCCCCTTATTGGGCTCTTTGCTCAGTGGGGAGCCTGCTTCTCCTTCTGCTTGCCACTCCCCCTGCTGTGTGCTCTCTCGCTTTCTCTGTCTCTGTCAAATAAATAAAATCTTTAAAAAAAAAAAAAGAACTCTATATATCTTCATAACTTATAGGTTGCTTGTATTTGGAGAAGAAATTTAAGAGTAGTTGTTGATTTAACTGACTCATCTATAAAATTGAGCTTTATTACAAGAATATTTAACTAGAGAAACCTGTGAAAATATTTTAGGCCTGAGGGAGATCGGAACACCATTCCAGAGGCCTTAGCCCTATGAGCTGCAAACTAACAGACCCCATAGGAAAGAAATACCTACCTCTAACCAAAGGTAGATGAATTTAAAGATTGCTATGATTTAGGCATATTTAGAAAATGAGATACCAGAGGAGCGTTTGTTAAATGAGATGAAGCTGTATCTTATAGAGTAAGGTGCCATTGTTTCACCGGTGTTTTCTGATTCTCTCAGTGAAATAAATATGTAAAGAACTCTTGTACTACCAGAGCCATGTTCTAGGGAGTTGTCGTCAGCAGAAAGATTAGTTAATAGTTCTTGGACTTTCAGAAGCACTACAAAGTCCAACTCTTAACATTTCTTAGAGTTACTTCTGTGGACTATTGATGCTACATAACTTGTTGGAGAATTTGATTTTCTTTTTCTCCTAACCCCCCTCATCCTTGGGTTGTAAGTTTTTTGAAGTGAACATAATTTTATTTTTTTATTTCTTCAACTCAGTGAACTACATTTATTGCATTTGTTTCTAATCTGTTGTCATCCTTTGAAATTTTAATATCAATGTTTTTAATTCTTAATTTCCAAAGGTGGCATTTAATTCTTTCCCAGTTTCCTCTAAAATATATTTTTAAATAATTTCTTCTCATTTTCCGGGGGTGTGTGTATGTGTGTGTGTGTTTGTGTGAAAAATCTTGTTAAACATTTCATAGTTATTTTATATCTTGTATTTGTTATGTTACTCCTATTCACTGCAGCTTGTATCCTTGTATATATGGTGATTTTTTCCTGTGTGCTGATATTTGATTAAACACAACATTCCTTCATCATCTGTATAACTGTACAATTACTCATTTTGTAGCCTAAAGGTTTTATTTTCTTTTTTATATTTAATACCTACTTTAATCAACCAAATATTTCACTGTCCTTACTGTTCCTTGTATCTCATTCCTGGAATTACCTTTCTTCTTGCTAAGGTACATCTTTTAGTAATCTTTTCAGGAGGGCCTATAATGTCTATAATTTTTATCTGAAAGTATATTTTATACATTACTTTCTGTTTTTCTTAAGCAAATAAAGAATTCTTGGTTAATAGGTAACCCCCTGCTTCCTATTAGTACCTTTAGTATATTTCATTGTATTATGAAATTGGGATCTCTAAGAAGTCTGGTTTCTACCTGGTTGTAAAGCCTTTGTACATAATTTTTCTCTCCAGCAGTTTTTAAAAAGATTCATTTTCTTTGTCCTGTTACCACTATTTACTTGTGACCTTGGACAAGTTCTAAACAGATGTAGTGAGACAGTATCATTGTGAGGTTGTATGGGTTTGTAAGCAGTGATTAAGTTAATATATGTAAAATAATATGCAGGACGGATTCCTGCTTTTGTGTGTGTGTGTGTGTGTGTGTTTTAAGGCTTTATTTATCTATTTATTTGACAGACACAGCCAGAGAGGGAACAGGAGTTGGGGGAGTTGGAGAGGGAGAGGCAGGCTTCCTGCTTGAACAAGGAGCCTGATGCAGGCTCAATCCCAGGGACCTGAACTGAAGGCAGCTGCTTAAGGGCTGAGCCACCCAGGCACCCCAGAGTCCTGTTTTTTAATCATGGAATAAATATTAGTATTTGTTCCACCATACTTGATATCTTGAGCACATTCCCCTATGCCTAGGAGGTGTGCATATGTTGTGCTATATGGAGGTACTCTTTGAAATATACTATTGATCTAAAGATGCATTATCTTCCATTCTAGAAATAATTTAACTTTTATATTTTTCTTTGTTCTTTTTTAAGATTTTATTTATTTGTTTGTTTATTATTTATTTTCAGCATAACAGAATTCATTGTTTTTGCACCACACCCAGTGCTCCATGCAATACCTCCTTAATATACCCTCCACCTGGCTCCCCCAACCTCCCATCCCCTGCCCCAAGATTTTTATTTTTAAGTAATCTCTACCCCCAATGTGGGATTCAAACATAAAACCCCAAGATCAAGAGTCATACTCTCTACCCACTGAGCCAGCCAAGTACCCCTATATTTTGGAATATTGCTTTTCCAGTATTCCTTTTTAATCTCTGTGTTATTTTCTAGGCAGTTCCTAAGTATCATTTTTCAATTTATTAATTAGCCCCTTGACTTTATCCAACTAGAGTTCATGTGTCTCAGTTTTTATTTCTCAATGAATATTTTTTTCATTTTCAGGTTCTCACTGTCTCTAATAGCCACCTATTCTGGTTTGATTTCTAACTATTTTAAATGTTTTTCCTCTTCAAGTCTATTGTCTTTTTTAATTTTGGAAGGATCCTAAACACATATTTTATTTTCAGATAGTTGTTTTTCTTTCTAGTTTGAATTCCTACAATTGTTGATTTTGTTGGCTGTCCATCACAGTTTTTTTTTTTTTTTCCCTCATGTGTTTTGGACTTTGGTTTTGTGTTCTCTTATTAAATTGAAGTTTTTTGTTTTGTTTTCTTTGTTTTCACCCTTCTTATCCATGTTTTTGCATGTCTACATCTTGACCCTGGGGTTCCCGGTCTGAAAGCGTGTCTTACTTTGGAGGTGTGGTTCCTGATTCTTGATAAGATCAGGTTCAGGTTTATGGCTCCAAGAAAAGACACAAACTAAAAGAGCTATCTATACTCTTCTGCTCACTGGGCACCTAATTTCATCTAAACGATAGCTCCAGGTTATGGTTAATAAGTAGCTTTTTCCTGCTCCTTTTATAGGCAGCAGACACCCTTCACCCCAGGCATGAGTTTCAGTGAGTTTGAGTTCTATCCCAGCTTTGCACAGAGCATTTTTAATTTCTGTTACTATCCCTGCAGGATGTAGACTCTTACCCATCTCTGTTAGTTCCATCCAGGAGGCTCCTGTAGTTTTTAGCTTCACAAAAAGCTTTGTATTTTAAGAGTTTATCTTTAGCAGGTGGTTTGGTCTTCTTAATTTTGTTTTATAGTCCATTTATTTTAAAAATACTTTTGGAATAGAAGGGCACTTCAGAATGTGAGTATAGAAAATTATTTAAATGGAAGTCAACATTTAAAATTAATGTGTGTCCTACATATATCCTTTAGAAAGGTGGCAGTTTAGTCTCCTACCTATGAGAAGCATATTTTTTTTGCTCCTTTGCCAATACTGGACACTGTACATTTTTAATCTTTTTTTTTTTTTAAGATTTTGTTTATTTGAGAGAGACAGAGAGAACACACCTGCAAGAGCCTGAGGGGGGGGGCAGCAGGCAGGGAGGGAGAGGGAGAAGCAAACTCTTCACTGAGCAGGGAGCCGGATATGGGGCAAGGCAACTGAGCCACCCTGGCACCCCGGCACCCCAGCTTTAATCTTCCTTTAAATAGGTTTTCCGTGAATGGTACATGGGTGATACTTTTTAAAATATTTTTAAAAGATCTATTTGTTAGAGCAAGAGAGCAATAGAGAGCTTGAGCGTGGAGAGGGTCAGAGGGAGGAGGAGAGCGAATCCACAAGCAGACTCTTCGGCTAAGCTTGTAGCCGGACATCGGGCTTTTATCCCAGGACCCAAAGATCATGACCTGAGCCGAAATCAAGAGTTGGCCACTTAACTGACTGAGCCACCCAGGCGCCCTTGGATGATACTTTTTTAGTGTTGGCATAGTTGATGCTGTCTTTTCTGTTACCTTCACATATATGGAATTCTGGGAATATCCCTCTTTACTCTCAACGTCTATAGCCATCACTTCATTATTGCGTATCATGTGACAAAGAAGTTTGAGGCCAGGCTGATTTTTGTTTTTATTTTTTGGCATGCTTCATTTTTCTAAATTCTTGTATTCTTGAAATTCACTATGAGTACTTTGGTATTGATGATTTTTTACTAAAATTATTGCTTGATGAACACTTTCAATCATCAGTTCAGCTTTTCACTCAGTTTTGGATTAATTTATTTTTTCTTGGAAGTTCTATTTTTTCCTCCATTATTTAATTTTCTTTTTATGGTATACGAATTAAATTGTTGCATCTGCATTGTTTATATCTTTAATCTACTCACTTTTATCTCTTTATTCCTATCTGCATATTGGATGATTTTTCTTTTATTTTAAATTTTACCCCTTGCAGATTGTTTTCTATAGGTTTTTTACTCATGATTGTTTTTCATGCTATTTAAAACATTCCAATGATTTTTAATCTATTAAAATTTCTTTCCTTAGCTCTATTAATACTTTTTATATTCTAGGTTCTTATTTGTCATACGCATTTATTCTCTTACCATTCTAGAGGGCATAAGTCCAAAATTAGTTTCACTGGGCCAAAGTCAAGGTGTTGGCAGGAGTGTGTTCACTCTGGAGGCTTTAGGAAGAGTGCAACATTCTTTGGCTGGTAGCTGTATGTCACTGTAATCTTCAAGGGCTAGCATCTTTAAATCTCTTTGCTTTATCTTCACTTCTCTGTGAGAATTCTTCCTCTGCCTCTTTTTCAGGGGTGCTTGAGATTGCATTTAAGGGCCCCAATATATAATCCAAAATAATCCCCTCATTGCAAGTTTCTTAACTAACCATGCCTGCAAAGACTCTTTCCAAATAAGGTGATCTTTATAGGATTTGGACCTGGTATCTTTGAAGCCATTATTCAGCCTTTTACAGGTATCATTTTGTTTTGCTACTTTGAGATGAGATGGCCACTTCATTAAAAATCAGATTAGAGTAAATCCTCATGGATTGTATGTGTTGTCCTCTTTATCAAATGATGCCAACTCAGATGCCATGTGGTCCATAAGGAGTAGTAGGGGCACTGAAGAATGCCCCTGTTCAGGGGCAGAGGCTAAAAATGTATGTGAAGATCAAATTCAGGCTATCAGCTTGTGGTCCTAGTTGGTAGCTGGTTTTTTCTTTTTTTCATTCTCTCCAAGTTGACTCTTCTGTTGTAAAATAATTTTATCTCATAATTTTTATCTTGGTATTAAGAATAGTATTTTTAAGTGGAATTCATCAACATGATTTTAGACTGAAGTATTATTTACTGATGCCATTTACCTAGTTACTCTTAGAACTTTAGGCTTCTTGCTTGTGCATTTCTCAGAACAAAGTAATTGTTCTGAAAGTGGCTAATCATTCTTGTTTGTTTATCAAGGAATCTCGAGAGTTAGAAGTTAAAGGATTTGTCCAAAGTCATATATTGGATACATCTCTAACTTTTTAGTTTAATCTTACGAAAGGTATTTGTATTTATACACATAAAGGGGATGTCTTCGTAGTATTAAATTGGATAAGTGGGCAATTTCCCAACTTCTTTTTACTTTATATATGGGATTTTGTTTTTTAGATTATTTTTAAGAAGCAGGTTATTTAAGAGTTAAACAAATGACAAGTCGTAGAGATGAACTTAGTTTTAAAACACAGTGAGTAAATGTTTGCTCGGCTGGATTTCTTATTAAAAAATTATGAGTGTATACTTAGAGTCCTTGTGTATTTTAAAATACCATCCAGTTCCCTTTCCTCCATACACATGAATAGTAGTTTGGAAGCTAACATAAAGTGAGAAAAGGGCTTAGGTCTAAGCCTTGAATGTCGGTGTTTAATGGCTGGAAGATGGAGATGGGCCTGCAAAGGGAACAAGGACGGAAAAGCCAGGGGCAGGAGGAAAGCTGAGAGTGTGTAGCATCTTGAAAAGCCAGTGGGAATTTGGAAGAGTGAATGTCAAATGCTGTTGTAAGCAATGAAACGAGGACTAAAAAGTCCAGTGGATTAAGCAACTTGGAGGAGCTTATTTTGGTGGAATGGCCATGCAGCAGTGTAGAGCATAAACACGTGTGTTTAAGAAGTTTGACTCCAAAGGGAAGGGAAAACCAGAAGGGTAGCTACAAGAGAAGGAGTTACATAAAGACTTAATTAGTAATGGTTAACATCTGAGTGTCTTTAAAAATTGTACTCCAATTGAAAAGGAGAGGTTAAATATAAAGAAGAGGATAATAGTGTAAAGTTCCAGAGAAGACATGTTAAGTAGTATAAGATTTCTTTGAAGCATGTGCCTCAAAGCTCTAGTAGAGGGATTTATGTTAAGTGAGAGCACAGAGAGTCCTCTTTTATAACAAAAAGGTATGGCGATAGGATGGATACAAATGTGGGTGGGTTTTTATGTTGGAATTAACAAGATGAAGAAAGACCTGAGTTCTAAAAGAATTCCTTGAGGTGATCGCATTTATTGGTTTGATTCCCCCCCCCCATGGTATCCAGTAGGCTATTCATTCTCTCTGTTATAATTTTTAGTTCAATAATTGTTTTCTCATTTCCATGTACTACTTTTAGAGTGCCTTTATTTATTTAGTTAGTTATTTAAAGTTGACAGCCTGTAGTTTCATTCATTGAGTGTCATCTCGTATCTTAATGGGTTGTTTCTAGTGTGGAGGTAATGAATACTGAGGTGTGTGTCCCCTTCTCCCCCATATTTTCTGAACCTTTAAAAATATATCCTCTTAGTTTTCTTTGCTCATTATTACATTTTATTTAGCCCTTGAGTATTTGAGATTAGCTTTGCAAGAAATTGTGCACTCTGGTTTTTCCTCAGACCCAGACAAAAAAACAAAGTTTAGATTTATTGCTTTTTTCCCTTTTCTCTTTACCTTTCCTTCTTTTTCATTCTTTATCTTTGGCAGTATAGAAATTTAGAAAAGAAGTTAGAGTAGGCAGAGGAAAAAATGGCACTTAAGGGAGTTTCAGCATTGTTCTGTGACAGTCTTCCCTACTTATGTGTGGCCTTTAAAAAGCCTGTTTTTAGATTCCCGTTAACTTCATTTGCAAGTAAGTACACAGGGCAGGATTTATAGAATGCAGTAAAGTTCCAGAAACATAGGTTCCTATTCTCAGCTTTTACTGTAGAACCAGCTTTGTGACCTTCAGCAAATGTGTGCTTTCTCATTTGTAAAATAGATTTAGACCATTTCTACATTTTGGCTCTGATGTGTTTTACAAGTTAATCAAAATTAAATTTGTAAATATAAATACGTGTAATTTTTTTTTTTTTTTTTTTTAAGAGAGAGAGGATGGCAAGGGAAGAGGGAGAGAGAGCATCTTAAGCGCAGGGCTCAATGTCAGGACCCTGAGATCATGACCTGAGCTGAAATCAAGTCAGATTCTTCACCAATTGCGCAACCCAGGTTCCCCTGTATAATCATTTTTTTAAAAAAAAACGGTCAATGAGAAATTCCAGACTCAAATGAGAGAAAAATTACCCAAAGATTAGCCTTTTTCCTTTCTGAAATTGGTATAAAGTTTTGTCGATGCACTTATTTGTCATTACCATAAATAACTATGATGTGGCTGCCTTACAAAATATAATTTATGAATTACTATGTCTTAAAGCTTGGGAAGTCCAAAGTAGTTTGTGTATTCTAACTTATCCTTTGCAGAGATTCAGCCACAAGGGGTCTGTGTTTCTTCACTGAACCCCAGCTCTGCAGTATCTTTGTTAAATCCTATCATTCAGGGGGCACCTGGGTGGTTCAGTCAGCCTTCAGCTCAGGACGTGATCCCAGGACTCCAGCCCACATGGGGCTCCTTGCTCGGCAGGGAGCCTGCTTCTCCCTCTGCTTGTGCTCTCTTGCTAGCTGTCTCTCTTGCTAGCTCACTCTCTGTATCAAGCAAATCTTTAAAAAAAAAAAAAAGACTTATAAATCCTATCGTTCAATAAATGTGCATTTTAGAGGTCAGGTGAACGTTTGTCTTCATGTTTGACAAAGTCTATTCACATGTAAGCATTAGTGGGACGTGTAGATATGCTGAATATTTGGTAGCAGTGAAGAGTTTACATCTCACATCCCACTGCACATGACTTGAATTTGCCATATTGTGTACACTGTTGTGTATTGTTCCATTTTCCCCCTCTTTCCCAAGGAGTTCCTAGTCTCTCTTGTATATAGTCCCCCCCAATTCTCCCTAATCTTTAAAATATAATTTCTCCACTTTGTTTACATGTCTTATTTTGTCCTTTGTTTGTGGACCCTGGAGGAGTTCTATATTAGCTTGTGTCCCCATAGGTAAACAGAAAAAAGCCTTACGTGGTTTTATTCCTCATTTTTTTTTTTTTTTTACTAGGAGACTGCTCAAACTGTTACTTGAGTAACTCTTATTTCTGGGCTAATTTGTTGAATATATAGATCTTTTATTGGGGGGATTTATAAGCAGATTAAACCAAATAACAGGTTTAAGATTTTCTGCTATGATTATGACATCAATTTTGCTTAATAAAAGCCAATGGCTGAATTTTAATGAATGACTTCCTGACCCAGCCTTAGAATTTTTCAATTTAGGAGTTAGTTTGGTTTTCAGAGACAAAAAGTGTTCTCCAAAGTTTCTGGTTATATCAAAGAGGAGTTCAGTCTTGTGATTGTCATAGTATTTTGTTTTGAGAAAAGTTCAGATCAACTGATAAGCTAGTGTTGTGGTGAGATCCATCCAGCATGTGCTCAGAGGAGATTTTACACAATGCAAGAACTAGAATTCCTCTCAGAAACTAGATTAAGCTTTCTTGGGCAAATTAAACCCCTTGGGATTTACTATTTATAGATAGATGCCAATTTAATAATTTGACTACATAATTAATAGTCCACTTCTGGAAGATGACTGTGTAAACATAGTATTTATAAGTAAGTAATTTCTGGTATTATATTTACATAACCATCTGCTATATTTATGTAGCTATTGTTGGCTGCTTCACTAGGATTCTACAAATTACTCAGAATCCCAGGAGGTAAGATTTCGGAATTGTCTATTTTCACTATGTGAAAGTCCAACCACTAAATTACTAATTTGTCCTTGATGCATATTTTTATATTTGCTGTGGGCTGGACCTAAAATTTTATCAGATGGCTGGCTTGGTATGTTACATTTTCACATCTCTAATATATATTTTTCACAAGTTTGGGTTTTGCTTTTAGAAATTTTACCCTGTCTTCAAATAATTACTTATTTGGTAGTTTTATATGTACATCTGTAAAATAGCTACTGAGCTTTTCTTCAAAAGAAAGTAAATTCCCTCTTAGGTAATACCAGAATCTAATGTAACTATATATGTATGAATGTAGTAATAATTAAATAGTTCGCAGAATACCTTATTTTTGCCTACCTCATTTAAATCTTGAAGCAACATTCAGAGGTAAGTATAAATATTTTCATTGTACAGACAAGGAATGCTACATTATCAAGCATCTTAACTCTATCTCTCTTCTTCCCCTTTAGCTTAGCTGAAGGAATTGAGGTACAGAGATGAGGCAAATTGCTGTTGACCTTCAGCAGATGACTTAACTTCACAATGGCTCAGTCATCATATAGCCATCTAGATGTACTTATCTAGGCATCTCATCTAATCTTTTTTGCAGATATGCAGGTGCCTTGGTTCCAACCCTACCCTGGAAATTCTGATTTGTTAATGTAATTTTTCAAAAAGTCCATAAATAATCCTTTTGTATATCCATGATCAAAACCATTGCCTTAGCAGTAAATGGTGCATTAGATTCAGAGAGGCTTGAATTAGAGTCTTGATTCCTCTAAATTTTTCAGTTGAGTTTACTTTGGCCATTCTTAAGTCTCAGTGAGATTCATCTACAAATTGAAGATATTATTACTCACTTTAGAGAGTTGTTCAGAATGAATGATTTAGACTTATTAAACATTGTCTGCTATTAAGTTATTATCATTATGTTATTCCTTTGTCCAGTCAAAGCACTCTTGTCATAATAATGTATATCAACTTGGTATCTGGTAATCTGATGAATACTGCCATAAGGAGTAAATGATGACTAGTTTTTCTTATTTACCTTCATTAGTGGAATTGTAATAGGGGACAGAGGAGTACTCGGCAGGAGATTGTTTTATCACATCACATTGTTGTGATATTGTTATATTGTGAGATTGTTTTATCACATCAGCCAGACTTATCTCCTGTATATAGGTTTGGCCCTGGTAGGAGAAGAAGGTGGGGGAAAGGCTACTGGGACACTGTGACCTTCCTAAGGGGTTTTTCTTAACCGTTTCTGTCCCAGCTTCTTCTCAAAGCTTAGCCTCACTAGCATCATCAATCCCTTCGTGTCATAACTGCATCCTGATTTACCTAGGTACTGTTACCTAAGCCCTATTTTGCCTTCCCATTTTACCTCCATTAAATTTAATTCTACCTTCTTTCAGTTTGGTTTGAGTTCAGTTGTGACTTATTTGATGATTTGTACCCCACGTCTCTACATTCCTAGGCTGTTGCTCAAGTAAAGGTCAACCTAAGTTCTAACCAACTGTCCCCCTGCGTTGTGTGGGCCCATTTCAGACCAGAGTTTTTAGCTTTTGATTATTGGGAAAGGATTACATTAGCTAATCCTTGTCCACATGGCTGTTTCTAGGCCCTCTAGTCTCCTTTACTGTAATACCAAATGGTCATAGCATATACTAATAATAAATATACATGTTATAACTGCTAAAGTAATAGGGCATCAGTAGATTACAATAGGCTGGTTTTGTTATATGTAATAAGCACTTGTATTTATGTATAATTGCTTTGCAACTTGATAATTGAGGTGGTACTCCTTGTGATAATTTAATAACTTAATGGCTTTGTCAGAGAAAAAAAAAACCTGTGGAGAATGTAGAATTTGAACTAGACTTTAAAGGATGGTTATACATTTTCTGTAAGTAAGGAGGAGGGACAGGGGATTCCAGTTAAGGGGACTGACATGAGCAAAGGCTTAAAGGAATGAGTGTGCAAATTTGGATCATTGAGTAGGTCATTTTTTACTTTTTAAGAGGGTTCATGTAGTAGCAATAAAACTCTAGGTAATTCAGAATAAAACTGGAAAATCCTAAATGTTCAACCAAGATGTTTGAATTAGTAGGCTTTTGATATGTTATGAATTCATTGGGCTTTTTCTGGATTAGCATACACATATAATTTAGGTCTGAGATTCCCTGAGAGATTCACATACTCCTTGCATCTTGAAACACTTGGCCTAGTTCATGTAAGCTGATGACCACTGCCAGTCTCCTTTCTGCCTCACATGGTTGTGCCTGGTGGGGGAGTGTCAGGTCAGCAAATTTATTCTGATGCTTTAGTTCTCTCTGCCTGTTGTTCATTCTAACCTGTGCCTGATCAGCCTCTTTTCCAGTTCTTCCTTACTAATCTCTAGGTTCCAAGTCAACAACATAAGGAGTGTCTGCTCATAAGAGTTGTGACTTCTTATTTAAAGCTTCCTTTGTATCTTCTTCACTCTTAAAAATATTGTTGGATCTGTATTTTGTCTATAAGATAGTTATTAACTTTCCTGTTTCTCTTCTTTTGCAGACCTAGAATATCAAGACATAATGGGAGCATTTTTAGACAAGCCAAAGATGGAAAAACATAACGCCCAGGGGCAGGGTAATGGGTTGCGGTATGGGCTAAGCAGTATGCAAGGTTGGCGAGTTGAAATGGAGGATGCACATACGGCTGTGATCGGTTTGCCAAGTGGACTTGAAACATGGTCATTCTTTGCTGTGTATGATGGGCATGCTGGTTCTCAGGTTGCCAAATACTGCTGTGAGCATTTGTTAGATCACATCACCAATAACCAGGATTTTAAAGGGTCTGCAGGAGCACCTTCTGTGGAAAATGTAAAGAATGGAATCAGAACAGGTTTTCTGGAGATTGATGAACACATGAGAGTTATGTCAGAGAAGAAACATGGTGCAGATAGAAGTGGGTCAACAGCTGTGGGTGTCTTAATTTCTCCTCAACATACTTATTTCATTAACTGTGGAGACTCGAGAGGTTTACTTTGTAGAAACAGGAAAGTTCACTTCTTCACACAAGATCACAAACCAAGTAATCCGCTGGAAAAAGAACGAATTCAGAATGCAGGTGGTTCTGTCATGATTCAGCGTGTGAATGGCTCTCTGGCTGTATCGAGGGCCCTCGGGGACTTTGATTACAAATGTGTCCACGGAAAAGGTCCTACAGAGCAGCTTGTCTCACCAGAGCCTGAAGTCCATGATATTGAAAGATCTGAAGAAGATGATCAGTTCATTATCCTTGCATGTGATGGTATTTGGGATGTTATGGGAAATGAAGAGCTCTGTGATTTTGTAAGATCCAGACTTGAAGTCACTGATGACCTTGAGAAAGTTTGCAATGAAGTAGTCGACACCTGTTTGTATAAGGTAGTTAGACTTTTTTTAAGAGATAAAAATGGTTTTATGTTATCTTAACTATTACTCTAGTATTTAATCATTATAGAAACTGTAGTTCTCAGACATAAATTGTTGGCACAAAATTGTAGGATACTCTTTACCAATTATGAAAATTTAGGGACTTTTTTTAAGAAAGAAATTACCCAGTATGCAAGAATTATAATCTAAATGGTCTTTTAGTAACCATGACTACCTCAGCTTTTTAATATTGTGGGAGATTATCAAAGGCAGAAAGATTATATCAGAGTGCATGTCTTAAAAGGAAAGGCATGGGGGAGGGTTAGGCCTTTGTGTCTAATAAATGAAAAGTATTTTAGAATTCTAATATTTTATTTTTATCACATGATGTCGCCATACATTCATGGAAGTACTTTGAGACTATAGTCTAATCAATCTGTAGCAGCAACAAAGAGAATTTAGTGATCACTTGGTTTGATGTAATAAAAATAGCCTTGAACGTGGAGTCAGAAGAACTTGGTATGAGACTGAGTATGACTTCAGGTAAGCTATTTAAGCTGTCTGGAAAATCAGTTTCTGTAATTGTAAAAAAGGTAAGAGATGTTATCCGCTGTCTCATGGGGTTGTTGGGATGATCAAAGGGGTCATGTACGTAGATGAGCCAGCTCAGCCCCTTTATCTTACAGATGTGAAAGTTGAAGCAAGAGGAAGCAGACTGAAGAGGCAGGCCTTGAGTCAGGCTTACCTCTGTCTCTTTTGTACTCCACAGTCTCTGACAAATTGTTTGACCTCTCACAGCTGTTGAATGGAGCTGACAGTAGCTAACTCATAGGACTACTGAGAAATTTTTTGTCCATACTGTTCATTAACTTGTTCTTTGATTTTCTTTCCTTTCCTCTAACAAATGTTGATTTTGTAAAACTCTTCTGAGACTGCATATTTGATTTTCTCTCAACGTGCAGAAATAGAGTCATCTTACTGTTCTTTGTAGTGTTATAAGCATACTGCCAGCTCTACTTAAAATCTTAATTAAAAATCTGATCATACTTAGAAATCAGGTTTATGTAACAAATCAAGTTTATGTAACATCCAGCACATAGGCTTAAAAAAACCAATAGAGCAATGACTTAATAGTGCAAACTGTTGATTGCTGAATTTGAGGAGAGCTGAATAGTGGTACCTCTCTTTGTCCCTTTTAGTGTGCATAAAAGTAGTATCTATTTATTGGCCTTATTGTGTAGCTCTTGAGAACTAAATAGTTGTTGGCTAGATTAAAAGCTCTTTTCTTGGAGAGAATTGTCATGTTCAGACGCTAGTCAGTTTTGACTCAGCTAATACTTTATCTTGTCTGCATTCTCCATTTTAAAAAATTATTCAGTACCCTATCACTTGCCACATTTTATACTGTTTTTCTCCAAGATTCTTTTTGATATTAAATTCTTTGTATGGTTTGCTTAAACTTAAAGTATAAGGTCAGTTTTCCCATATTGAGGAATCAAATACATAATATGTAAAAGTTAACTCTAATTCCTAATAGGGAGGGGAATATGAGGAGGCTAACATTGATTCAAGTATTTTAATTACAGCATTTTGAATAGGTGTCTTTGAAAATGAATGTACTTCCTAAAAGTTAAGCCATTTTTTTAAATTATGAAAGTTAAAAAACTGGTTTTTAAATTATATATATTTAGTTTTACTACTAATTCCGTATTTATATTTATTATGAAGCAAATTAATTGGCTTCCAAATTTATTTTAAATATAAATTTGTTGAGTATACATGTAACTATAGGTCAAATCCTCTGGAATTTTCTGTTTTGTTGATTGAGTGAGAGAGAGAGAGAGAGAGAGAGAGTGTGTGTGTGTGTGTATTTGTGTTAGGTATCTTCAAATTAATTAAGTAGGCAACCAGTAAATGTTTGGTAGTATTTTTGTTTTATAGCATTTAAAAATAAAATGATTGTTACAATGGAGGTTAACTTGTAATGCTTCTCCTATCTTTTGGAGTGTTGGTTATTCTGTATACCATATACACTGTATGTGTTTGGGGGGGTGCCTCTCCACATATGCATATTTTTTCCTCCTAGTATATGTATATATATATATGTATGTATATGTATATATATGTGTCATTACTAGAACAAGTATAGTTAAAATTGTCATGGCTGTAAAAGTTTTCAGGGCTTTAAAGAACAAGAAGAAAGCGTAATATTTCTCCAACTTTTTTCTTCCCAGGGAAGTCGAGACAACATGAGTGTGATATTGATCTGTTTTCCAAATGCACCCAAAGTATCACCAGAAGCAGTGAAGAAGGAGGCAGAATTGGACAAGTACCTGGAAAGCAGAGTAGAAGGTGGATCATTTAACAAAAAATAAGTAGCTTTATTAAAGAAAAACCTCAACACAATCAAACTTTAGTATTTTAGCATTTAGGTCTTTACACGCCTTTGACATCTAGTGTTTAGTGTACAAAAGTGGGAAAGGGCATTTCTGTAGTAACTGTTCAGATGTTTTTGATTGTCCTATTACAGTTATAGTAGAAATAAGAACTAGTGTGACCCTGTACATTCTGTTCAGGATACTTTTGTTTAAAAAGGCTAAAAAGTGTTTGTATGCTTTAAAATTCTTGATGGATTCACTGGCATGTGTAGTTTTATGCCAGGAAAGTCTGATTTGTGGTTTATTTAATTATAAACAGTTTATTTATGATGGTGATAATCTGAATACCATCTTTCTGTGTAAAGCTATGTGTATGAATTTAAGGTCTTTAGGATTTTTTTTAATAACTTGAAGATTACAGCCTGGTTATTAGGAACTTCCATGTGCCACAGCTTTTAAAAATTTGTTTAAAACTGTTTTCAAGGCTTCTTGACTAAGCCATAAACTTCCTCACCAAGACAACATAGACCTGAATAGAAGATACAGTAGGTTTCTACTTGGCAGAAATACAAATGCTGAATTAAAGCAAGAAATAAGTTGGGAATTTCAGGAATATATTTGTCATAATTCTGCAAATTACTTTGAGACAACTAGAAAGATGTTTGTAACTCTCAAGTGTAATGCCTTTAAATATTTGAAAAAATACAGATGACCTTTTACGAAGCTACTGCTTTAAATGCTAAGTCTCCCCAGAGAATTCCATTTGGCTGCATATATGCAGTAAACTTATAGATTATGCAGTTTCTATTAAGCAGAAAAGCTTGACATGCCTATGATAGCGTTAAAATGCATTTTGGGCTCCTAATGTCATGAATTTGCACGTTAAAGATCTAATAGCATGTAAGCATTGACCTACACACTATTATATCCTGCTGTGCCTGCATTATTAAAATTAATATGCACTTTAATTTTGTTTTCTCCCATTTTACTGTTTGATATCAATTATAATCAGTCTGCTATTAGAATCATGATTGTTTTTGACTTTCGGTACTATCTAGAGCTGCTATTTTGTTTTTATTGCTCTCCCCCACTTGATAGTGATATATCTAGTATGTGTGTGAACTGTTAGTATTTCACTCATTGGACATACTATTCACTAAGTTTGTTTTCTCACTATTACCCAAGGCTCTTGGAATTTTTATATTTAAAAAAAAATCATTTTGATATGTTACTTATTTATAATACAGTAAAATACTTAGAATGCTACCAAGTCATATCACATTGGTTCAGACTGCTGGCTAGTGGAAAAATGAAACAGTAAGAATATGTATTGGGATAAATTGGTATGTGGTTTATTGGCACTTTAAAGTATCTTGGGTTAAAAAAAAAAGTAACTTGGGTATATGTTTTCTTACTGATTTAATGAAGAAGTAATTTAGTTTTATTTACTATGAAGCAGGATCACATTTTAGAAATGAATTACAGCTTTTCTCTTTAGTGTACACTCTCTAAGTTTTTGGTGCAGTTCTAAATAATTGCTTTAGATACATAATTTTATGTTACAATATTAAGCTTTATATTGCTTTTTATCAAGGAAGAATTGCTACCTGAACAGAGTTTACATCAATCTCAATATTTTTGATATGTTGAAATATTATACTTGTATCATTCAGTCTGAGATTATTATGTCACAAATCAAATTTCATATTCTTTATTGAGGTAGGTTTGATAAGACTGCAACTAGAAAATAAATACTATGTTAATTAAAATTCCTACTATATTTTAAAACATAGAATGTAACTATTTACATTGCAAAAGTTGTTCTACATAAAAAACACTACATTCAGCTTCCAGAACAGGCACTGAACATTTCTTTCTTTTTTTTCTTTATTTGTTTAAATACTTGGCTTCAAAATTGCTGTGATCTACTAAACCTCCTTTTATTTGCTTTGAATACTTCTGGCTTCTTTGTCCATGCCACAGAAAAGAGTTTGCCTTTTTAGCTCTCCTATTACCTGTGCCCTTCAAAATACTTGACTCTCTAGGGTTGCGATTAAAAAGACTCAGCTCATAATTTAAACTACATCTCTTAAGGTCGTGGTCCATCTAAGCCAGTTTAAGATTGTACCTGTACATATATACTTTTAAAATCTTTTCTGTTGACTACCCAAGCTTTAAAGTTGCTAATTTGGAGATAACTGATAGGATCCCACAGATGCGGTGTGGAGGGGAGTAGGGAAGAGCAGAATGTGTTTATATGTGAGTATGGGAAACAGATCTTCTATACATATATTCTTCAGTAAAAGCATTCAGTCTTTTTGCAGTTCTAATTAATGTACAGTCCAAGAGCAGTTAAAGAAATATTTCATTAAATTCATCTTGTTTTCCTTTTTAAAAGCAAAAGAAGCAATGCTAGTGTAGTGTTAATGGTAAGACAGTTTAAATGTGTTGTCCCATGTGGAATAGAAAATACTGTTTTTAAAGCCTTACATTAATTTTTTTAAAGAGTTTGTCTTCCTGTAATTTTCTTCACAATTAAAATACCCTAATATATATTTTAATAAAGGAGATGTAAGATACATCAAATATAGATGAATCAAGGTAATGTTTTTTAGACCTGATACTCTCATTGATTAAATTTTTCATCAGTGTTCATTTCTGTTGTATTTAGTTATCTATCCAATAATTGTATTGGCTTAGCAGAGACTGTATGTTAAGTGTATTACAGCTTTAGATTGTGAAATTGTGCAGCTTAGGTAAACATCAAAACCCTTTATTTTTGTATAGCAGATATCCAGCATTAGAACCATGTAGAAATACTAGATGTTAAAGATTATACAATAAAGGAACTTGGCAAACCAAATCTGAGATCCTTGCTTTTTGTTCGATTTAAGACTGTTTTTTTAAAAAAAAATACCAAAAAAAAAAATCATGGTAAAATTTGGCCTTAATTCCAAAAGGACAATTTGAGCCATTTAAAGAAATATGGGTAGCAGTGTCTGTCTTTTAATATGTGGCTTTAATGAGGAATTGATATTTTGAGACTTGATCGAAGGATGGAAGATCTTTATATGCATTGTAATTTTCAAAGGTATTTACAATTTGAGAACTAGAATGATAATTTTCTTGCCCTAATGATGACAAAGAGAACTTCTTAGTATAAACACTTAAAAACAGATAATTGAGCAAAACTTGAACTTTTAAGTTACAAATACCTTTGTTATGATCTTGCATTTAGAGGAAATATGCTAAAACTCCAAGTAAAGACTTCTTATACTTGACAGTTTGAGAATTCTTTAAGTTGGTTGTACATAATTGTTGGTGTTCTGTGGTATGAAAGACAGTATGCATCTCTGTGGCAACACTGCAGATCATATCACTATCCCCATTTAATAACTGGATGTTTTGAAATTAATTTTAAGTGTAATGTATCTATTTACTGCTAAAGATATTTCAGACAAAAATTAAGCTGTGAGTGGTATTCAGTTATATAACCTAACCTGCACATGCTACTTAAGTATCACTTTGCGAATATAAACATAGGTAAAAATGATTTGGTTAGTATATAATCAAAAAATTCCTTTATACTTAAAGGAGTTTTTTTTTTTTTTTTTTCATTCAAATTTTGAAATTGGTTATTTTTTTTTTTTAATTTGTGCAAAATTCAGGAAACATGTTTCTTTCTAGTCTAAAGAGAGGAGTTGACCTCCTCAAAAGTAACTAGTTTGGCATTTTAAGAATATTCTCATTTGTATACCCATATCCTTGATCATGTAATACATTGATTTTAACATGAAATTTTTTTCACATTTTTATCCTGTTTATTTTCATTCTTTGAAGTTATTCTGGAAAGCATCTCATTTGTTGTATCATTTTTTTGCATCCCTTTGTCATAAATTTTCAAAGGTCAACTTGATTTTTTTTTTCTAATACCAGCTTAGAAAATCTCAGATGTGGTAAATGCCATCTTTAAAAACCTAAGTTATCTTTGTTTCAGTTTTTTTTTTTTTAATTAAATTTGGACAACACTTACAAAAAAAGTACTTCTGATCCCCAGAAATCATAAAGAAGCAGGGGGAAGGCGTCCCTGACTTAGTCCATGTGATGCGCACATTAGCAAGTGAGAACATCCCCAGCCTCCCACCAGGGGGTGAATTGGCAAGCAAGTAAGTTACATTCTGAGTACTCTTAATAATTTATCTCAGTACATAAAAATGTAAGGTGTTCATTGATCAGATATGTACTTAACCTAATTTCTGATGTTTTCAAAATGTTTAATGTCTTCAAAATGTTTAGCCTGTGGTTCAGTGTTCTTCACTATTAATGATACATGATGCACATTTAGAATAGGTGTCAGAATGTCATTATGTGTAACTCATTATACTAAAGACTGTCTTTAGCGAAGGCTTGGGTTATAGGATAATAAATTAACACAGTGAAACAATTTTTGAAGCTAAATGACGCAGTACTACAAAATTCTGATTGTTGTTTTTATTGCTACTATTTTAATTTGGTTTTGTCAGTCAAATTTGAGTACCCCAGGGATGAGCCTCTTTCTCTTCCTCCATCTAGGCCATTTTTCTACATCTCTGATTTTCCCAGTGTTTTTGGTTGTTGATTCCTGGTTGGTTGGATTTTGTTATGAGGGAAGATAGGAGGGTGTATTTTTTGCCTCCTTATGTGTGCATTTCAGTTCTTAGAACTGGACTAATTTTTGTCAGATATTAAGCTTTACATCTTTATAAACCAAAGTGGAGACTTTAAGAAATTTTATAATTCAAAAAAAAAATTTACGATTCAAACATTTTTACCTCTGATATCCATATAATGGTTCCCTACTATGTTGTTTATAATCATTTCTCTAGTAATTGTTAAAATTCCTGTTTGAAGGTTTTATTTCTTAGAAATCTTTTCATCAGTATGACCTGTGAAATGACTGTCTATGAAATTGCTTCAAATCTATTTTGGAAGTAGGGGAGGCTATAACTTACAAATAACACTACAGATTGTTTTAATAAAATGTTATTCAGAATGTCCTAGACTTGGCAGGGAAATGTCATATTTGACATTTTAGCTTTAATAGAGTTTTTTTAAGGGGACATTACAAAAAAACAAATTTAAATGTAAAATTTATCTAAATTATTTTATCACAACAGTTGTTGAAATAAACTTCTACTTCAAAACTAATGTTCAGTTCTTAAAAAGAATATAGATTAGTATTAGATCTTAAAACTGCATCATCATTGCTGACTCATAACCACATAAGCCAGTTCAAATGAAGTAGACCATATATAGACTGATTTTTTTTTTTTAAACCATGACTTTTAGTCTTCTGTTAATTGGGCTGGTAGAATGCTATATTTAGAGTAAATTCACCTCTAGCTTAACACTGGGTCTCAAATATCTTATAATAATTTATTATATATAATAAAGTGAGGATACCTATTGACAGTAAGAAACAGAATTAAAATAATTCTAAGATTATCTTTGACATTTTAATGAGCACCTAACTTTGAATTATTAAAGTTCTGTGTTCTAAAGAATTAACTTTCTGCATTTTTTTTTAAATTTAGGCGGAATGTAATTGAAGCCGTTTACAATAGACTGAATCCTTACAAAAATGATGACACTGTAAGTAACATTTTGGCTGCGTCTGCTTTCCCTTTCCTTCCACTCTAAATGCATATCCTTCCTACCTGTTTCTGCAGAGCTGTTCACTGTACCCATTCTCTTACACACCCCTGATCGATTGCTCTGAGCTCTGGCTGCACCACAGTTCTAGTGACTAGGGACATAATCATGGTGAGTGGCCACCTCTCAGAAAAGAAGAAAGTCCTTTGAATTCTTCTTGTTTCTTAAAGCCTCTATGAGCAATCAGCTTCAGAAGGTTTGCCTCCACTAAGTGATTTTTTTTGAAGGTGGAAATGATACCTCTGCTCAGAATCTTGAATTATTCTGAGTTTTATAAACAGCTGCAATGGAACTTCAGAATGCTCAGCTCCACTTCGTAGTTTTTATGTTTGGAAATACTTTCAGAACCCTGAAACACATACTTAATTTAAATGCTGAAGTAGAGAATTCTACTATAAAAAGACATTAGAATGTCCTATTCTCAAGTTAAATTTCCAGGTTAGAATTCAGTTGTAGTGTGGTGTTTACAGAACAGTGCTAACTTACCATCATTTGGGCACAGCTCTGAGATAGAAATTGCATTATGACACCTCCTCAAATCTCATATTACTTGAAGCCTTAATCTCTTATGTAGTAAAAGTTTATAAAGTAGTGTTCTGGAGGTAAATTGGGTTTTAATTGAAGAAAATAATTTTTTTTTTTTTAGTAATTATACTGGTTTAGAAATACATTTGGTCAACCTCATGGTAAAATTGTATTTAAAATATTTTATTCCAAAACAAAACAAAGGGCTAACAGTTTTTTGAGCAGATTGAATACTGATATTTCATACACAAACACACACACACACACACACTTTAAAAAGCACGTGCAGTCTAACTGTGAACTTTACAAAAGTTTACCTTTCTGCATTATCCGGAAAGTAATTTGGCACCTTTCAGCTTTAATGTAGTTCCTTGTTCTGCTCTGTTTCCTTTTATGAAGGACTCTACATCAACTGATGACATGTGGTAAAACTGCTCATTTAGCCATGGAGTTTACCTTCACCTCCAAAGGAGAGTACAGCTCAACTTCCTTGAACCTTTGAAGCATCCATCCTCAACTTTAAAGAAGGACGTATGACGTGGGTGAGAATGGATCACACCAGAGAACTCAGCAGTACAACAGCTAGCCCAGGACTGATTTTTTTTTTTTTTTTTTTTGTAAATTTGAGACTTATGTAAACGTGATTTCAAACCATAATTCATGTTGTAAATCAGACTCCAGCAATTTTTGTTGTATGATTTTGTTTTTTGTAAAGTATAATTGTCCTTGTACAAAATGCTCATATTTAATTATGAACTGCTTTAAATCACTATCAAAGTTGCAAAAAATGTTTGGCTTGTTGTGTGATGCAACAGATACATAGTCCTTTTAAGTCATGTTGTGTTTGGACTTGGGGTCGGGACAGGGAGAGCAGCAGCCATGTCAGCTAGATGCTCAAATGTGCACACGATTATGGAGAAGAATTCCAAAATCCTACAAAGCCAAACATCCAGGGAGTTAACCGAAAACTGTCTTGGCAGTGGGGTTGGCACTGTTGATAAGCTGGTCCCTTCATTTAACTGTCTTTTAGGTTCTCACCTTGTTGCCAGGAGTATTGCAGGTAATACAGTATATTCATAAGAGTATCAATCTTGGGGCTAAAATGCCTAGATTCTTTGCACCTCTTTTAAAAGTCCTTACGTTGAATTACTAATTGATAAGCAGCAGCTTCCTACACCTAACCGGAGACTGCCACGTTTTTGCTCTCATGATTGGCTGGGCCTGCTGCTGTTCCTGGTAAGGGATTCTGAATTCCATTTTATCAATAAAGCTTGATTTAACAAACAAGAAATGTAATCATGTATGTGTAATTCCTCCTCTACCCCACCCTTTTAAAACACCATGCCATTGTAGATGAGAAGTTTCTCATGGGGAAAGATGTTAGTCTCTTTTAATCAGGAAATACTGTTACTCAAGGCACGGATGGAACTGTTTCCCTTCCGTTACAAAGACTACGAGATTTAAGTCTGTGGTTGTTTCTTAATGTGTTTTTTTAATGGATTTCTTTCTGGCTGCTTATTTTTCATTAAGATGTGGATCAGCTTGAATTTGCCTACTGTTTAATTAAAATAATTGTCAGAGCTTGACAATCTAACACTCTGTAGTGGGGGTGTGTGTAGGGATGTGTGTGTGTGTGTGTGTGTGTGTTTGCCTGTGATTCTTAACTGGCCCATGTCTTTAGAATCCAAGTAGTTAAGATGTATTTGTGATTTGAAATATAGCATGTTGCTAATATTTAGCTGTTGGCCTTTAAAAATAACTTTCAAAGCTTAAAGAATTGTAGATATAAAAATAACCTAATTTAATTTAGGCTTAAATTCCTCTGATTAAGCATGTGAAAGTAAGTTTTTAAATCTGTCACGCAGAAAAGACTACTGTTTTGTGCCCTTCTGTATTTTTGTCTGTCTAGGTTGGATATTGTATTTATTACTGTGTAATTTAATCATTCAGTAGGCAGATTCCCCACTAGAAAACTATTAACATGTAAGATTACAGTACAACATTGAACACAAAATCGAAACTGTGTATAAAAAGTAGTATAATCAATTTTGTTATATTTGTTTTTTTCCCTAACTTGGAAATATACATATTTGTATATATAGCCTTAAAACTAATGTAAAGTTAGGGGAGTAGTGGGCAAGGTAATGTGAAGTGTCTCAGATTTAAGTAGTTACATACCAGCAAAACCTTTCCATTATCCCTCTTATTTGTGAGGCGATTCAATGTATTTAATTGTATTTAATTTATAACTCAATCCAGCATGAATGAAGAAAAACACATACTATTTATCTTTAGAAATTCGTAACAGTTGGAATTATAGAACCATTTCCAAACTTACAAATAAATGCTCGGTGTCTAAATCTGTGGTAGAGTGCGAAGTATGAGATGTTCTGTTATGGCTTGGGAGGCCACCTCCATGTGGCGTCAGCGGATCGCAGTGCTGCTGCTGGTGGAGAGTGATTCCTAGACCTACTAGCGCTGACAACTAAATTTCTAGTGTAAGAAGCCAGCTCCTTAGGACTTAAAGTAGACTGAGTTTTTTAGTTCTAGAAATTTCAAAACCATGAATTAGCTTTTGAGATGCAAAATTATAAGTCACGAGTATAAAAATATGTGATGGAAAGCTATATTTCAAAACATAACAGCATATTTAGAGTTGTTTTTTTATTTGGGAATTTTTAAATAGGACGTTAAGATATTCCTTGTTAAAATTAATAGTACTGAACTGAAGCTTGGAAGTGAGAGAAAACTATGAAGTGTTCTCTGAGAAGACTAAATCTTTTCCACATGAGTTAGCATTGCCATACTATTTATAATTTTTCATTGTAAAAAAGGAAGTGTACATTATAATTGCAGACTGTGTGTGTTCTTGATTCCTGGGGGTAAGGGTGGGGGGTGGGAACCAACCACACTTTCAAAAGGCACTTTTGCACCTCTGTTGTGCACTTCATTTTTGTACCACTTAAGTTCTTGCCCTCCCAACCCCCTTTTGTGTGCTAATTAGCATCTCAGGGCAATGCCTCAAAAAGTTTTTGATCCGTTTTATGTTATTTCCTTTGGAGGGTGAAAGTTCTTGTATGATAATATACCGTTCAAAATGTACTTTTGTTTAAGTGTTTTCATAGGATGAACTCAATTTGCTGCTTTTAATGGGAAATTCATTTTGTGTAGACTCTTGTTACCCTAACATTAAAAAATTTTACTAATCTCTTATTGTTTTAGCAAAGTAAACTCTCTTAATTTCCACTTTCTTCAGGAATATACTTTTACAGATAACAGAAGCAGTTCTCAATATTAGCATTAACTTTCAAAAAATCCAAGTGGTATTTTTCTTAATTTAGCTTTAGAAGTATTTCAAACATTTTTTATTAATAATGCTTGCTTCTAGAGTACTATGCAATTAGTGTACTGCTCCAGCCACTTATTTTTTTTTAACCACATTAAGAAATTTGGATTAAAGACTAAATCAAGTACGTAATTCAAATAATCTGAATTATACCAACACTTTTAGTGACCATCCATTTGGCCACATATTGGTTCCGCTAATCCATCTTTTCCACAAGATGTATTGAGAGTTATCTGTAAAACATTGTTCTAGGCCAAGTATCTTGGAACTATAAAGACATGAAGAGGTCCTTGCCCTCAAGGAGTTTACATTTGAGTACAATTTATAATCTAATGTATGTTAATGTTGTAACTGAATCACACATCCAAAAAAATAGCTACAGCCCTCCTACTACTCTCTGCCAGATAAGTTTCCTGAATAAGGCGGGCCTCTGCCCTAACCAGCTCATTTGTACTTCCATTATTCACTTGAAAACTCTTCCGTTTATTTTCCTCAAAGTTAGAAATCTCATTCAGAAGAAAATTTTGGTTAGCATAGTAATAAAATTGGATGGAGGAGGCTCAATTCTATTCATTATGCTTGACTGCCTTCAACAAATGGCCTTTACTCCTCCTGCTGACAGCAGTCAGAGAAATAGGTCATGGAGTTCTTAGAATTCTCCAACCCGGGAAATACTGGTGGATTTTGAGTTTAAGGCATTCAAAAGAAAAAAAGGAAAAAAAAAATATATATATAGCTAAATTTATCTTATTTAAGAAAAAATTGTTTTTTTTAAAAACACTGCCAGTGTTAATAACTAGTTTTAGTCAAATGATTACTGTGTGTTTTAGTTTTTATAAATAATTTCACTGCCCATCTTTATTGGACAAATTCATACGGGAATTCAGTGTGTGATTTCTGAAAGAACTGACAAAATTGGTTACAGGATTTCTTTTTTTCATTTTGAATTTCATGGTGTATACTTTTAATTCATAAAGTTGAATTAGAGGTGAAAGCCTATGATGTTTTGTTATTTGTACAGTATTATGTTAGGCTTTCATAGTAGAAAATATGTAAATATTTCAGTACATAAATGTTCCTCTTTTTAAGGCTTTTCTTTGAAGGAACCTTGAAGAGTTTCATACTTTTGCTTGCAGATATTGCTGGTGAGATGACCATTTTGTAATTGAGTGTAATTGAGTCTTCTGATTAGTTTTTCTTTTAGTCATAGGATGACTTTTTTATAGTTTGAAACTTTAGAAGCCTAATTTTACTTTATTTCTTTTGATAATGTGCCATGAGTTTTGGATTGTATTTTAAGTTATACATTACTTTAGAATATGCTTGAAATATTTAAGAATACATTTTCTAAATGTTGGGACTAAATTACTGTATTATTTTGTTGGTCAGAATAATAAGTCTCAAGTGTTATTATTGATAATCAGAATGCCATACAGAAGTGAAGAGAGCCATTTAGTTCCACTTTGTTGTCAAATGAACATTTCTACTTCTGTTCAGCTTTACATATATTCTTTCCCTTTTACCTGCTTTATATGTTAACTTAGGGGCCTCTGCTCTTAAATTTTCCTGATTATATTACCAGCACGTAGGAGTGCACCAACTAGAAAAGCTCAGATATATTTAAACAGAAGTTGACAACCTGTTAGATGGGGGAAAATATTGCTTGAATTGATACAACAAAAAGTGACTTTTTTCCCCCCTCACCTAGCATGAAATATTTCTTGATTTCCTCTGCTATCCTCTTGGTGATGGTTCTGTGTCTCTATTTCTCTCACTCTCTTTAAGCAGGCCTATTCCATTTTCTTGGGTGCATTACCTCACCAAGGCCAATAGACACTATCTAAAGTGAGCCAAAAATGAGAAAACTTGGGAGATGGAGGGGTGGGGAGATGCCAGTGAGGAAGACACAGAAGATCACTCTTAATTATTTTAAAAGCAGTTGGAAGGTCTTCTTGAGCCTAGCTGTATATCATTAAGAACTGTTGCATCACATAAACCAGCAACAATCAACCTTTACTTCCTCAGATCATTTGATTTTTCCAGCAAGGGAGATAATGGTAAAAATTACTGCTGCTTCAATTTAACCGAGAAAAATAAATGTAATGTTTATTCACCACAAAACCCAATCTTTTTGTTCTTTAATTGCTCCAAAACTCTGTTTTCTGTTAGCTTTCTTACTGAATTAAATGTTTAGAAAATTTTAATGTTTTTCCTTTCTTTGCCTCCCCTCCCCACCCCGCTTTTCCTTCTGATCCAGTAAAGGACATAGAGTAACATTTGTGTTTGTATGGTACTATCTGAAGTAAGATTTGTTTAGGGGATAGGGTAGCTGCAGAACAAAATTACTAATAATTAGGTACAGTGGTGGGTACAAACTCATTTTAGCAGTGGTTCTTAACTTTTTTTTTTTTTGGTTCTTAACTTTTTAGGTTTCCAGGCTCTTTGAAATTGATGAATCCTAGGAACTTCCTTACCCAGGAAAATTCACATAATGTACATTACTTCCCCAAAGTTGACAATATTGCAGTGGTTCATCAGCCTTTTTCCTGCAAAGCCCATAAAAATTTCAAGGGAATCAAAATAATTTGAATCTATTTTAAGAAAGTGTTTCACTTTTTAAAAGATGGAAGAGGTAGATGGGAGCCTAGTCTAGAGCTGACTATGAAAATACCCTTTTAAAAGATATTTTGGGAGAAAGTGAGTGATTAAAGGTGAATAAAATAGAGTACTTAGACTGGTTTTAGAGGATAACATCACTCTACGCCACTTGAATCTCAACAGAAAAGAGATAAAAAATGGAAATTTGTAATGTTTCTGACCTGTGTCATGCAAATACAGTATATTCACAACACATTTAACTGTCAGATCTCACTCAGGTTTTGAGCTCCCTTGTCTTAGAGTTCATTAAATGTTGAATTCACTTCAGTCGTAAGATAAGATGTAACATACAGCCATTAATGTACAGAATTAATGGGATTTCACTAAAATACAACCACCATGAAAAAAATCATTAGGTTGTTGCATTTGTTGCCAAAATTGGATGTTCCCGTTACAGCTTACTTAATTTCCATTTGTGGAAATTTTGAAACACAAACCATTGTCTTACTTGGTTAGCCATTGATTAAGGCAACAGCATATACCTGCAGGAAAGTATCTTGTTTGTAGTAATTCGGCCCAACGGTAGTTGGTTTCACTATTGGTAGTTGGTTTATTTCACTTAATTTGTATAAATGTTATGAGTGGAGAGACCATGTACATGTTAAAGCATGTTGCATTATATATATATATATATATACATATATATATATTCATTTTTTAAATCTATAAATGTAAAACTAATACAACTGCAGAAATATTTTTCCTAAACAGTGTATAACAAAATTCTCCACAGTTAACTCACGCACTGTTTGCGTTTCTGTGATCCAAACTTCTAAAGAAATTCCATAAATGTATATTTTGTATTATGTACCATTTTCCTGGTCCAAAGAAAACATGTGGATTCAGTTCTAACTTTAAGAATGTACTCTCTGTTTTTAAGTCTGTTGAAGAAATTGCATTCAGCCTGTGAATGATTGCAGATTGTATGTGAGATGAAAAGTAGAAATAATTTCTAGTTTGCAAAACTGGTGCCACTAAATAAACAGGCAATTGCATAACGTGTGTGTGTGTTGGTGATTGTTTGATACTGCAGGCAGCATTTATTTGTGTTCTGCCTAGAAACGGAATTTTGAAGTTAGGAGGATACCTTAGGAGAATTTTTGTTCAATTTGGTTTATTGGCTAAAGAAGATAGAACTGATAGTCATAATTTGAACTAGACTTGTCCCTGCTTGATTCTAGGAAGTCAGTTGCAATTGATGGTTATTTTCATAAAAACATTCCAGAAACAAAGAAGCCTGAAGTCCTTCGGCAAGAACATTTCCATCTATCTTCTTATGATAAAGATTTCTTACTCCTTTGGAGAATTGGGAATTGGGAGCAGTCTCAAACTTAACCATTTAGTGTCCCTGGTGTAGTGCTCACTTCATAGTGGGGAGTGTGGGTGTGTCTGAGTGTGTGTGTGATACTGCTTCTGCTAATTCTAATACTTTGTTGTATTACCTGTGTTCATGTCTGAAAGTGTGACTTATTTTGTAGGCTTGCATAATTGAATTAGAGGGATTTTAAAGTACATTGAGTTGGTGATTTAAGTGAAGTTCTATAAACTGCAGAAGCCAATTTTTGTTATAAAATGTGTAATGAAAACATTGAAGGTAACAAGCCTTGGAAATAAAGTTGAGGCAAATAAGAATTTATTTGGCTCACATGTAACTAGTGCCTGTTCACCTGTCAAAGTGTAGTTCTGTATCTTGGAGAACGGTTTTTGTTTTTTGTAATTATTCTTTTAAACATTGAAAATAGGGTTTTTTATTTTTAATTAAAAATGGTTTATTTCAAATATTTTTTCCCTTTAAGTGATTACTTACCAAGAAACTAATATTGGGGTACTCTTCCCTTGTTATCACTTAATTGCTTAGATGGAAATTCCCATAAGTTTTGATTCTAGTTGAAAATCTATTCTTAAATGAACTACCCCAGAAAAACTTATTTTGCATGCCGTCCATAGGATTTCATTTACTTGCCACAAAACCACCCATTTACCAGAGATAGGGAAGGGATTTGTGCTCCGCTGCTGCCTGTTGTCTAAATGAGATTCATAGTAATTTCTCGGATACCTTATAAAAGGTGATACAGAGTATCTAAAAAGCTTCTTAAAAGACTGTGTTTCATGTTAATAGTTATACCATCACCTAGATAGTAAATTAGCTAAACATACTGCACATGTGTCCTCCTCTGCTTATAGTTTAGGTACTGGCTTGGGTGTCCCAGACCAAAGTACTTTCTCTGTGGCTTTCCTTATAGGTACAAAGAGTTTTTCCAGATGTTAAGGTTTGAACCAGTGAAATTTATAATTGAAATTTCTTTTTTTTATTTTTTAAAAATTTTACTAACTTTGTAGAGAGAGAGAGAGTGAGTAAGAGTGGAGGGAGCAGAGGGAGAGAGACAAGCAGACTCCATGCTGAGCACAGAGCCCTGACACAAGGGGCTCAATCCCACAACCTGAGATCATGACCTGAGCCGAAATCAAGAGCTGGACGATTAACCAACTGAGCCACCCGGGCATCCCTCTAATTGAAATTTCTGATTTCAAGTTTCTCATTTGACCATTTTTGATCTACAAAAATGGCAATTTTATTTGGTTCAATTTCATAGTTTCTGAGGCTAGTTCTTGAATGATCAGATTGCAAATCAATACCTCTCTCGTTATTTCAGTTTAATCGTGTCTCCTTAGAATTGACCCCTAGGACTGGATGACAGGTTTAAAGAAAAATCATGCATATAGGAAATTTGCATATATGAAGCTTGATAAATACAATACCAACTTTATAATTCCTACTTTGAAATTAAAGATATGTTTTTATTTTAAATTAGTTATTCTTTGTCATTTCGGCTTTTCATAAAGCCCCCTCTAGATGCTCTAGCATTAGATCAACTTGCTTGGACATCGGTACAGGAAATGTTAATTCAGCAGCTGACCCAGAAAGGAAATAATAATAATCATAAGCAATAGGGCATAGCTTATGTCAAATGTTAATGCTGGATTATAATGTAGCATAAAGAAAGATGGGAAAGTGATTTTTAAGATTGGAATGACACCAAACTGAGGTGAGTGGAGATTTTCTTTCAAATACTAAGGGTTTTGAGATTATGGATCCAACTCAGTTTGACTGAGGCATCACTGAGGTCTCTGAAAATTATTCTTATAGATGTAGGAGGGCTCTAACTAGGTAACAGTCAAATTCTGACTTTGATTGTAGCCATGCTGTGTCCTTCCTCAAGATCCTTTTTGTATTGTATTTTGCTATTTGTGTTTGTTTTGCTGTCAACTCAAATTGTTTAGTGTTTAAAAAATCAAAGTTTTGCCAAGAGTTTGTGACTGTTCTAGATCCCATGGGTTCTATGTGTACCTCACATTAGCATACTGAAACCATTCTAAGGATTGTCTTTTAAATTTTCTGTATAATGATCTTCAGTGTATATTTGATTCTATTTAATGAAGAAAACAAAGATTCACTATATATCATTATACGAGCAGAACTTTTTTTTTTTTTCTTAAAGATTTTATTTATTTGACAGACAGATCACAAGTAGGCAGAGAGGCAGGCAGAGAGAAGAGGAAGCAGGCTCCCTGCTGAGCAGAGAGCCAATGCAGGGCTGGATCCCAGGACCCTGGGATCATGACCTGAGCCAAAGGCAGAGGCTTTAACCCACTGAGCCACCCAGGTACCCCAAGAGCAGAGCTTTTTTAAAATTATTTTAGCCATTGATCTTTTAACTGCTTACTAATGAAAGTGATTTTAACTAAAAGTCTCCAAAACATTCCTAACAAAACAACTATAATGTTCAAGTGATTTGATGGTAGTAGAAGCACATAAGAAGTGACTTTTTAACCTGCTATTAAGTCTTCATGTATCTGATGTAAATTCAACTTTTATAATTGTCCACTTTTCTTGATGTATTTTAACAGACTTTGCTGCAATCATCCTTAACAAAATAAAAAGACAGAGGTGTTAGTATTTAATAAGGGCAACAAAATGGCTAATGTGCCTAGATCCCAGAAAGGAAGCTTGCTTGGTGTCCTTCTTCCTTAGTATTTACTTTTATGTCTGAAATCAGAATGCTTGCCTTGGTTTTTCCCTTGGTTTTGTTTTAAATATGTAAGTTGCTAGACTACATTCGCTTTAGGATTTAAGTAAATGTTTTTTTTTTTTTTTTTAAGTCTGAGGGTGTTGAATTCTCTGTCTTCTCCTATCCTAAGGGTTTGCATTGTGCTCTGTCCTGATTTCCTCAATATTTCTAGGTTGGACTTTTTAATGACAATGTGATTATAAGGGTGTTACATAGGCATATATAAATAACCTTGTTCAAGGTCCACTCCAAGTGCCTGTCCCTAGTGTTACTGGTTCAACTTGACCTTCAGAGAGGTTTGCTGCTTCATGACCAGATGAATTTGGCATATGACAGAACTACAGTGTCAGTAAAAACTTCACCTCAGGAGGAGCAGGGCTCCAAGAAGGAAACTTCCTGGAGGGCGAGTCTCCATGTCTCCATGATTTGAGATGAGAAGGCAGTAGCGGTTTTTGAAGATCATGTAGTTGGTTCTCTAAATCTGTTGGAACTGTCTTGATATTTTAGTTTCTTAGGCTGAAAGTCAAACCCTTTTGTTCAAAAATCATTTGTTCAGGTATAAAAATTTGCTCTATGTGGAAATCATTGTACTTTTTAATCTTAGAATCTATGATTTTCTTAGACTGCAACTTGAGGTCATTTAATGAAATCGGCAGAATTCTTTTTGGCAATAGAGGAAGAGGAAAAGGGAATACAGAGGAGGGGAAGGAAAGGTGATACATACTAAGGGCAAGAAAAAGAGGTTCTAAAGTGAGAAGGTATCAGGTTTTCTTTTTTTAAGTTAAGAGAATTCTACTTTACTGAAATTAAAAACAGAATCAATCAATTTAGCCTCCATAAATCCTTATGATTTATAGCAGTCAATATGCATCCCTGCTTGGCAGATTAGGCATCTCTGGTCTCCCTCCAGTATGTCCCTCCAAAGGCCTTATGTAATGGGAAGCAGGGGATGACCCAATGTCAATTGTCAACTGTCAGTTATAGGTTGGATTAGGAACGCAATAAAAATGAAGTTTTAGATAAGGATTGTAGGTTTCCCTTCTATTAATTGGTCCCCTGGCTTCTCTGAAGCACTGATTCTAACTTGTCTACAAGACAGAATGATCTGGAAAATTAAAAAATCTTTTATCAGGGAAGGCTCCACCGCCATCCCCAGGGAATGCCTGCACTCTCCCTTGCCCCTCAGATCCTTGGTTCAAATTCCTGAGATGGCTCCAGTTTCACTCAGTAATAGCCAAAGCCCTTCACAGCCGCCTACAAACCCCCCTATGTGATGCAGTCCCTGAGACCTCTAGGACACACCTCCTTTGCTTTGCGTCTCCCATACTGTTCTCCTGGCTGTCCCCAGAACATGCCTGTCTCACTCAAATCCTGGGGTCTTAGGGGAACTTGCTTTACTGTTCCCTCCACTTGGATGGTTTCATTGGCCAAAGCAAGTCACATCTAACGTTAGGAGACCTGAAAGGAACAAACCAGAATATTCGTGAATAACCATAAAAAGTGTTGGGTGCACAATATGCACTTGGATAAATAAGCCTGTGGGTGTGTCTGTGCCTGCAGAAAATGAGATTGGTCTTTATGCTCAGGGAGAGGTGGTCTTATTTTGAGCTGTGCACTCCGAGACCAGTGCCGGCCATTGAGAGGCTGGGACCACGTGGGATGATTCCATGTTGTAAGTGCTCATAATTATGAGAGGTCAACGTTCCTGCATCTTTGGGGATGAAGTCAAACACCTGACCTTAAGGGGGAGGTCAGATTTGCATAGACCAGAGCTGAACAGGAAGGTTTCCAAACAGAGGAAACCGATGAGCAACGGAACGCAAAGGTAAGCCGAGGCGGGTGAGGATACCCGGTTTGCAGGGACTTCCCGCGCCCGGACCCCCGACGGGGAATGAGAGAGGGTTAAAGAGACGTTACTTAAGAAGGCCTGCTTTTCGTGTCCTTTGCTTCCTGAGAAGAGCTTTTCAGTAAGTCTGCATCAGGAATAGGGCATTGTTTATGTCAAATCAGCTTCACCCCAGGCACACTTGCTGGGGCCCCCCCACCCCTCATAGGCCACCAGCGCGGTGCTGCCCCGGACCTAACCGTCTGTCCGTCACTTGGGCTGATTGCCCAGTCGGAAGGTTTATCTGCTGCGTCCTCCCCCCCCCCGAGGATGTTCTGGAGCCGCCGGATTAGACACGGGCTGTAGAGAAGCCTTGGAGCGGCTCTGGCAGGACTGCGGCCGCGTGAACGACGGCGGCGACCCGAGCCGAGCACCCACCCCCCAATCCTGCCCCCGACCCGCCTCGCTATTCCGCCGCCAGCGCGGGCCGCGAGCCGGGGACGAACTGGAACTGTGGGCTCAGAGGCAAGTGCGTGGGAGCCGAGAGGCGGGGACCGCGTTAAAGGCTCTTGGAGGTTTCCTGTTTGCTGCAGCTGCGCGGCCGCTGCCCTCCGCCACCGCCACCCCCGAGCCCAGAGTCACGGAGGCCGCGGAGGGCCGGGAAGCGTCTGACGGCTCGTCATTTTTCACGTTTTAACAATGGATAGCACACTTACTAATTAAAAAAAAACACTTTCTAAAACAGCCTCCAGGGCGCCTGGGTGGCTCAGCGGGTTAAGACTCGGCCTTCGGCTCAGGTCGTGATCCCGGGGTGCTGGGATCGAGCCCCGCACGGGCTCTCTGCTCAGCAGGGAGGCTGCTTCCCCCTCTCTCTGTGCCTGCTTGTGATCTCTCTGTCAAATTAAAAAAGAAAAAAAATCTTAAAAAAAAAAATACAGACTCTAATTCATCGGCAACTCACTTCCGAGGCGACTCCCTGAAGATGTGCAACTACTCTGTGTTTTGGAGCTGCTTCGGAAGCGGTTGCCCAGGCCCGCTCATCGTGACTTTGACAATTTGGGGGTACACCTTGCGAGAGGCCTAGTTTTGTCAGGCTTCCCTCCCCACGCCCCCTCCCTTCCACTCGAAGACAGTCACCCGTGCCGGCGGTGGCCAGGACATGAGGTCACCAGTCCTACGTTTTGTCTTCGTGAAGGTGATTCTTCGGAGGAGACAGTCTCTGAATCCCAGTGGGGAGCGAAAAACAACACAAAAGCCAAACCCACCGACGTGGGCTCTGCCTGCTGCCCGGAGGGTACGCCTTCCCGCGGCGCCAGCCGCCCCGCCCTCCGTCGCCGGCTGGAATGAAATAAAGACGCCCCTGCTGTCGCTAACCCCGACACAGGCTTCAGCCGCCCCGGCCAGCGGCCTCCCCTCTGCCATCAGCTGCCCTTGGAGTCTCCGCCCTGAGACTCGTAGTCTGCCCCCGGGGAAACCGCCCGCGCGCACCGCGCGCCCCCGGCCAGCACCTCCCGGCCACGGCCGCCGTCTCCTCCGCAGGTAATGACCGCGCCTCTCCCCGGCGCTTCTGGGAGCATCCGAGTGAATTTGAGGCGGCCCACAGAACCTCTAGTTTAACTTAAACTAACTCAAATCTCTGACTTTGGTGACGATCTTTCCAATCATTTTCTTGTGATTCGGGGAAAAGACAAATCAAGTAGAAATTCTAGTGTGTGTGTGTGTATTATTGTATAAACTGAGGAATATTAATAATTAAGATATACTAGACTTACCTCCAACCATGATTTATAGCAACCTGTAAAAAAACAAAAACAAAAACAAACCTCAAGCTGGGGGGGGGGGGAAACCCAGAATTAAAAAAAAATTAACATATAATGTATTATTTGCCCCAGGGGTATAGGTCTGTGATTCATCAGTTTTACACAATTCACAGCACTCCCCATAGCACAGACCCTCCCCAATATCCATCACTCAGCCACCACATGCCTCCCCCACTCCCCTCCAGCTACCCTCCGTTTGTTTCCCAAGATTAAGAGTCTCATAAAAACCAAGAACTTTTTCCACACATCTTTGGTGTTAGCCACCTGAATTTACTTCTCAGGGAAGATCTCACCTGCTTTATTATCTTGACATAATTTCTTTCTTGCAACATGTACATAACAAAATTACCATTTTTAGGGTACAATTCAGTGCATTAAGTACATTCGCAGTGTTGTTGAACTATGGCCACCTCCCATCTCCAGAGGGCTTTCATCACCCCAAACAGAAACCTGGTATCCTGAGCAAGAACTTCCCATTGTCTCCTCCCCTCAGACCTTAGCAACTTCTATTCTACTTTATTATCTCTAGAAATTTACCTAAGCTAGATATTTTATATACATGAAATCATACACTACTTGTCTATTTGTGTGACTTATTTCACTTAGCATCATGTTTTCATGTTTCATCCATGTTCTGACATGTATCAGAATTTCATTCTTTTTTACGGATTTTTTTTTAAAGATTTTATTTATTTATTTGACAGAGAGACAGCCAGAGAGGGAACACAAGCAGGGGAGTGGGAAAGGGAGAAGCAGGCTCCCCACTGAGCAAGGAGCCTGATGTGGGGCTCAATCCTAGAACCCTGGGATCATGATCTGAGCCAAAGGCAGACACTTAACAACTGAGCCACCCAGGCACCCCTCTCTTTTATGGCTATTATTCCTACAATGTGTATACACAGTTTAACCATTTATACATTGGTGGACAGGTTTTCTTTTTTTCTCTCCTTTTAGCTATTGTGAATAATGCTGCTATGAGCATAGGTGTACAAATTTGAATCCACGTTCTCAATTCTTTCAGGTATGTATCTAGAGGTAGAATTGCTCAGTCATATTGTAACTCTGTGTCCAACTTATTGAGGAGCTGAAAGATGGTTTCCCATAGCAGCTGCACAATGTTACATCCCCACCAGCAATGTACGAGGGTTCCAGCTCTCCACACCCTCATCAGCACTTGTTTCTTTGTTTGCGTAACAGCTGTCCTGATGGGCTTGCTGGTGTCTCACTGCTGTGGGTGTACATTTCCCTGATGGCAAGTGATGGTGAGCATTTTCCTCTGTGCTAGCTACCTGTGTATCTTTTTTGGAGAAGTGTCTAGTTTAACCTTTGCCCATTGTTCAACTGGGTTGTTTGGCTTTATTGGTGTGTTGAGTTGTAGGAATTCTTTATGTATTCTGGATATTAATTTCTTATGAGATAGGCGATTTGCAAATATTTCTTCCCATTCTGTGATGGTGTCTTTTGATGCGCAGTTTTTAATTTTGAGAAGCCTGATTTACTTTTTCTTTTATTGCCTGTGCTTTTGGTGACATACCTATGAAATCATTTCCTGACCCAAGGCCATGAAGATTTTCAACTGTTTTATTCTAAGGGCTGTATAGTTACTAAATTTAGGTCTTTGATCCATTTTTAGTTAATTCTTATATATGGCATAAGATAAGGGTCCAAATTCATCCTTTTGCATATGGACCTCCAGTTTTCCCAAAACCATTTGTTTAAAAGATTACTCAGCTATCAAAAATATGGAGTCTTGCTAGTTGCAACGACATGGATGGAAATAGAGGGTATTGTGCTAAGCAAAATAAGTGAGAGAAAGACAAATACCGGATGATTTCACTCATATGTGGAATTTAAGAAACAAAACACATGAACATATAGGAAGGGAAGGAAAAAGAAAATAAGATAAAAACAGAGAGGAGGGCAAACCATAAATGACTCTTAACTCTAGGAAACAAACTGAGGGTTGCTGGAAGGGAGGAGGATGGGGGCTGGGGTAACTGGGTGATGGGCATTAAAGAGGGCAGGGGATGTGAAGAGCACTGGGTGTTATGCACAACTAATCAATCATTGAACACTACATCAAAAACTAATGATGTATTATATGTTGGCTAATTGAATGGAATGAAAAGAAAAAAAATGCATTAGCTTGTCCCTAGAGGGAGACAGCACAAAGTGTCATCAGTTACTGTACCAAGTGCAGGAAATCTCTGTGATAATCTACTCTTGAGTCCTCGCCTTCAGTAGCTACCATACTAACTGGTGAATTTAACCAACAACTGGCAAGAGTGTGTGGGCAAACAGTGGCATCACTCTTTGTTGTAGCGACAATACCGTTCTCTGAACCGACCAAGACTTCGTCGCAAACACTGCACTTCTCCACCTCTGAATACTTCAGTGTGTGTTTCCTGAGAACGAGAACATTTTCTTACAGAATCGCAGGCCAGTTCTCTCCACCAGTTAATATCACATTCATAAAATACAGTTCTCTAACCCACAGTCTACATTTGAATTTCATCACTTAACCCAAAATGTCTTTCTAGCTCTTCCCACCCCAGGGCTCAACCTGGGATCCCGCATGGCCGTCCGTAGTCTTGTTGCTTTCACATTCTCACTGCGGAACGGTTCCTCAGCCTGCCTTTGTCTTGAGTGACTTTGCCACTTTTGAGGAATAGAAGACAGTTGTTCTGAGAATATCCCTCAACTTGGGTTTTTCTGGTGTTTTCTAATTACTAGGTTTAGAAGTTATCTTTGATCACTCAGTTAAGGTGGTATCTTTTGGTTTTCTCTGCTGTGAAGGTCCCGACTTTCCCTTTGTAATAAATGTGTAATCGGTGGGGAGATTATCTGAGACCATGTAAATAGTCTATTCTTCATCTAACTCCGCCCACCAGTTTTAGCATCAACTGATTTTATAACTCCATACTTTGTATATTTTACCATGAGGAAAGGCTTTCCTTTTTCTTTCTATTAGCTTTTTAAAAATTCATACACGGGGCGCCTGGGTGGCTCAGTGGGTTAAAGCATCTGACTTCGGCTCAGGTCATGATTCCGGGGTCCTGGGATGGAGCCCCGCATCAGGCTCTCTGCTCAACAGGGAGCCTGCTTCCTACTCTTTCTCTCTCTGACTACTTGTGATCTCTGTCAAATGAATAAATAAAATCTTTATACTTGATCTTAGCCAAAAGGCCGAGAAGTGATAATAAATAAAATCTTTGAAAAAATAAAATAAAAATTCATACGTGTCCCCAGCATATTCTCACCAGATCCTCGAGTTCCTTATTGTGAGCATCAGCCCATCATGGGCTCCTGCTCCAGTCCTGAGCTTGGCCTTCCCACCATGACGCCTGCTCCATCTCTGAGCGTCACCCTTCCCCAAGCTTTGCCCCTCACCCCACCCTGCGTTTGGTCTTGAGTCTAGATAATGTACCCTGGAGAGCAGACTGGACATTGATAATGTGTTGCTAAAAGCACTTACCTCAGAGAGCACATTACATCATTCTTCACCTCCTTTTAAGTATTTTATTCCCTCTCTTACATCTTGTAGATTTCTACTGTTTTCCATCAGCCCTAACCATTTTAGACAGAGTTTCGTTGCTAATCTTTGTCTCACTGGCTTTTCTAAAAGTCAAAACTAGAATTTTTTTTTCTCAAAACATGAGCCCTGATTTGACTATTTGTTTGTGCCTTATTCTAAAACGGTAGTTTCCAGAAATAAACCAATGACTCTAAGAGGAAGATTGGGGATGAGGGAAAATCCAATGGGCTAAATGTTCAAGTGTCTCATATGTTCGTATATAAAAATACATAGGCTGAAACCCTAATCTCCAACGTCCTGGTATTTGGAGGTGGGACTTTAAGAGGTGATTAGGTCACAAGGGTGGAGCCTGCAGAAGTAGGATTCATGCCCTCATGAGAAGAGGCCAGAGAGCAGGCTGGCTCTCTTTCTACCGTGTGAAGATACAGGAAGCTGGCAGTTTGCACCCCACAACAGGGCCCTCGGCAGAACCCAACCACTGTGGCACCTTGGCTTCGGACTTCCAAGCTCCACAACAGTGAGCAATGCGGTTCTGTCCTGTATCAGCCCCTCAATGTGTGCTATGTTTGTATGGCAGCCCCAACTAAGACGGGAAGTAAGAACGGCAAAAGTAAGACGAAGCCTGGAGTAAGGCTAGTATATAGAATGCGTGGCATGGAGCCTTTGCTTGGATTGGGACTTTCTAGAAGCCAGTGCAAAAGGGAAATTTATCATGACCTAGTCATCTCCATTCATCAAATAGAGGGTGATACTTTTTAAATTCTCTATACCAAAGTCAAAGTCAGTTGCTCAGAAGACAGTGGTTCCTGAAATGTGGTATATGCAGAATACACAGTGCAGGGTGCTGGGTGCTGTGTGTGCTTTCCTTACATGCCTGTGAGACTTGCGGGAGACTGGAGGCTGGAGACTTGAGGAGCCTCTGCTGCTCTCTAGAGCCCTTTCTTGTCAACTTTCTCAGACACTCTCTCCTGAGAACCCTGGAGCCTGAGCTCCCCCACCCCAAACTCTGCCCAATGAGAAGGGATCACCAGGCTCCACCCCATTCCCCCTCTGTGTGAGGAAGCCTCTTCCCAGGCAACGAGCTGGTGTTCTCGGGCTCATGTTTTATGTTTCTCTTCCTCAGGGATCCCCATGGTTTACCGCCCGATTGTCCAATGTCCTGAAAACCTTTGTTGCGTATATTTTGTCAATGTCCTTAATTATTTCATGTGGAACGATAAATCTGGTCCCCAATACTCCATCTTGAGTAGAACCTGAAGTCCTTTGCTTCTTGGCAACCCGACACTTCAGAGTCCTAGCCTATATGCACCAACCTGTGATCAGAACTTTCAGGAACCACTGTCTTCTGAGCAATATTTATATAAAAAATCCCAATAGAACTTCCATGACATTTTATTTCCTCTAATTGCATTCAGGCGGGATGTCCTTAGATCCACAGGGAGTTGGGAAAGGAGATTTTAAAGATAACAACCAAATCCCTACATTGTACGCCTGAAACTAACGTAATGTTGCATGTCACTTATACATGAATTTTAAATAAAAGACGATGCAAAAGCAGTACATGCATTGTCTATGGATAGGAAATTCACAGGAGAAATATGAGCTTCCAGTGATGATGGAAATATGCTGATTTTTTTTTTTTTGACAGACAGATCACAAGTAGGCAGAGAAGAAGGCAGAGAGAGAGAAGGAAGCAGGCTCCCCGCTGAGCAGAGAGCTCGATGCGGGGCTCGATTCCAAGACCCTGCGATCATGACCTGAGCTGAAGGCAGAGACTTTAACCACTGAGCCACCCAGGCACCCCGGAAATATGCTGATCTGAAGCTAAAGTCAAGTCTCGGCTCCAGATCTGTTCTTTCCAACTCCACCTTGTGGTGCTAGGCCTCCAATCCCTTCGACTACATTTCTCCTTTGTCAGCAGATTTTGTTTCCTTTCTATGTTACTTCATACCGATTATAGGAGATGGACTGGAAAGCTGTAGTAAATTTTCTGTTTTCCTGACTAGACAATGACTGATACAACTACTACCCATTAAGAAAAGAACAACTTAATGGCTGCTACACAGGTGCTCTTTGTCACCTCTCAGATGGGCAAAAACAAGAAAGAATAAGATCCTGTGTTGGTCAGTGTATGAGAACAAATGAACTTATAACTCTCGAATGTAGATTAATACAGCCATGATTTCTGTGGACAATTGGCAATACATGTTTGCGATGCGTATGTGTTTGGACCAATATATTTCACTTCATGGCAAAAAAAAAATGATGTTATGTTATTAGCTGGTCATGATATTAGCTGAACCCAATGCTTATTTTCTAGAATGTAGTTATTATTGTTGGTTATCACATTATATTTGTTGGTAATGCCCATCATGTAAACATGTTTCACCCTATGTGGATGTGTATGGATATATGTAGATTTACTGAGAATACCCAATTCCCCTGTTAATCCAGAGAGAAGTAAACTATAATGAGGATAGAAAAAAGCAGTGCACCCTGGGAAAAAATATCACCTAGAAATTGACAAAAAGCACCTACCGGTTGGAAGGCCATTGTTCGGCACTACATGGGAACAGTAGACCCCAAGCTAGATCTACCACACCCTGGGACTGCTGCTCCCTGGCCAACCAGAAATACAACAGTCAGGCAGTTGGACTTTTCAGCCCACAGCCCCTCTGGAGAACAAGGCGGTGACCCATAGTCTGGGTATAGTGGCCTGTGTGCTCAGAGATCCCAGTCCAGTAAGCCACATGAGACCACGGAGCTGGGTGAGGAAGGGCAGGAAGAGAGCAGGTGCTGGCACTGGACAGTGCATGGGCTCATCCTGACTTTCTGGTTATTTTTCATTTCAGCTTATAGTCCCAAACACTTTTATAGCATTTATAAGTTCGGGTGGTGGTTGTGGAAGAGTCCACATGTTCCCAGGCATAGAATTTAATTTTAGCTAGACCAAGCCTCAGGATTACACCATCCAACGACATCCCAGCTCCAGCCCCTGAGACGTGGGCAGCTGTTGTCATTCACTTGCAGGATTCCACTACACATGAGACTCAACTTATTTCTACTGCTCTTGCTACCACCAACTGATGAACTCCTTTCCTCCAGATACCCCAGGAGAGGCTCTGATGGGCTGGCTAGTCAGCATCCGTTCTCAAGGGGCGGAGCAGGCTGGGCCCCCTCTCTGGGCCAGCCCCTCCAAGCCCATGGCCAACCTGCGAGTTAGAGGCCTTCCACTCGGTGCCAACCCCTGACACAGGGCAGCAGAGTCACAGGGGGTAAGGCAAGATCTTCTGTGAGAACGGCAGGCACCTGGGAGATGACATCCAGAGTACGAGGCGAGGATTTTACATAACTTTTCCAATGGTACATGCCAGTCCCTGAGCTGATCTCTGTGGGAGAGAAAGATGGGAGAACGGCTTGCTTCTTGTCATCGAGAAACAGTGATGGAGGCTGCTCACATTTATGAATGAACGGGGGGAGGGGAAGGATGCAGCATGCCGTGGGTGCGTGATGTTGGCTACCTCTAAGCACACAGGTCAATGACAATTCAGTAAGTGACAGCTGTTACTATACTAGGGAACCAGCAGATGCAACCCTATCCTGGAGCCTCCCAGGCATGTGCTTGTGTCCCACCCTGTTCTGCGGGACCAGCAATGGCTGGGGAGCAGGCACAGCCAGTCTGTGGGGGTGCAGCTACTTTTGCATGTGGGAGAGAACTGGACAGAGGCAGAGAGCACAGGGGCTGCCACTCTTATTCCAGAAAGCTCCTAACTCTTGCCTCAGAGCTGCGCTGAGGTGGGGGGGACACTAGACAGGGCTAATGGGAGATGCTCACCTGGGACTTGAGGAAGCTTCGAGTGCATACGGTTCTGTAGTCCCCACACCCTGCCCCTGGCTTGTCAGCACGATAGCGGGCACCCTCCTTTTGTGGGCACAGCTCCGAGGTCTGTCTTGGAGTTTGTGTATTGGGATAAATTTCTGCCAGGTTTGTTGGGCCACATTCAACTTCCTCAAAGCCATAAACCACAGGAGCTGGCTGGAGGTTCCTTCTGAACAGCAAGTGCCTGTGTCTCCCTGGGTGTCCCCTGCCCTTACAGAGCCAGCCCTGTGGTTCCCCACTGGCAGGATAAAGGTTCACATGGGGGTTCCCATCTACTGCTTTGCAGGCAGGGTGAGCTCTGGGTTTCAGATGCATGCTTCCCAGGTCGGTGTGAGTTTAGTTGAATGAGTAAGAAGGAACATTTCATGGAGCACGGCAGACACTGCTTGTAAAGTCCATTTGGGTCTTACATTTAAATTGGCCAAGTATTAATGCTTTCACCACAAAAACTCAAGATCACCACATAAGCACGACTTTTGAAAAATCACCTTTGAAATAGATTTTGGCAGGTTCTCAGCCTTTGGGAAGCACAGAAGCCAGCACTGTGGTCTCGGGCTGTGAGGAACTGGGAGGTTGGGGTGAGGGGGTGGGGAGGAGGGGAGGTGGGCTAGCAGCCATCCAAAGTGACTGCCCCTGTAGGCAGTTCTTCAAGGGCTGTGAATATGAATTATATCCCTATGACTAAAGTTGGCCTAATTTCTAACTTGTGAGCCATGATTATTTGTTTTTTTAAATGGAGGGCAGGCAGTCTTTCCGGTTGATGCCAGTGGTTCAGATGAAGTCTCACAGGCTAGTTCAGGAACGGGGGTGGGAGAGTTGGTGTATTGGGATAAATACGGGGGGGGGGGGAGGCGCTGGTGACCGCCACGCTTCTCCTCTGGGAGCGGACGTCTGCTCCTTCCTCATGGCTGCTCCTTCCCACGTGTCCCACGTCGCTACTCCACCTTATTTCTAAATCTTTGCCTTGCTAAATTCTTCCTAAGTCTCTCTCAGAGCAAGGAAGATGCCGGGAGAACAGGTATTCCCATAGAGCCCTCAAAGACAACCTAGTCCACAGAAAAGCTGATGGGGAGGGGTGGTAAGGAAACCTGGTCACCAAAGTAAGATTTTAAAATCCCTCAGAATGGGCTTCTTAGAAAACGCATTGGTCTGGAAAAGGCTGGAGATGCTACCCGAGACCCTTGGGGTTTGTACCTCCTTCTCCTGCTCCTGGGAAGCCCCAAAGCAGGGAGACACACTGAACACACAGCTTAGAGTCCCTTGTATTTGAGTCACAATCTGTAATTTCTTCCTCCCTCTGTCATCCAAGATGGAAGTTATTTACTAATGGCTCTTTTCTTCTCTCTTTTAGTTCCCTGGAGCGCACTCCCCAACCTCTCAGTTTGGAGCAGTCGGTCGGTCCCCTGAGCCAGGGAAAGGGCTGAGAGGAGGAAGGAGTCCCTGTCAGTCTGCCTTCCCTGGCACAGAGGCCCGTAGAAGCCAGAGACCAGCCGTGGGCATCACTCTCTTCTTTAGGATACTGAACATGCCAGGCTTAGAGGGAGATGCCCCCCAAAACGTGGCCTCTGTCTCGGGACTGCTCTGCACGGAGCTGGGCAAAGCACATCAAACTAGCAGCACCCCATGGCTGCCGCCACCGTGTGCGGATTCTGTCAGGTAGTGTGCTAAGTGCTTCTCCTGCGGCAGCTCCTTTCAGTCCTTAAAACAACACATGGCAGAGGCATCATAATTGTCCTCTCACTCTCACTCCGACGAACAGTTGAGGCTTAGAGAAGGTGCCTGACTTCTACCAGGGTGCTCCACTGCTAACTGGTCAAGCCAGGGCTGGAGACGGGGAAGTAAGCCTTCCAATCGAGCCTTCTAACTACTCTGTGGCCTTCCCCGGTGATCTGTTGAGTCGCTAAACCACAGCCTTTGGCTTCCTTGCCTTAATCTCAATGTGGCATCTCGGAGCTACTCAGCACCAACCCCAGGAGCTCCTCTTGCCACAAGCCCCTTCCTGTTCTGAGCAGTCTCTGTTCTCCCAGAGCCCTGCGGTCAACCCCACAGTGTCGTGGAGGCCTAAAGAGAAGTGAGCCGCAGACTCCTTTGTTGCCTGGGTAAATTCCATTTCCTTTTCTATTGTCTAAGGATTCTTGGTGATGTAACATTATACCCAGTGTATTCTGCTTTCAAAAAGAAACTTCCATGGAGGCGGCAAATTTCCACTCGGGGTTCTGTGAACGATAAAGGAGATGGGGGGGAGCAGTGCACCTGGTGTCAATAATTACAGGCTTGGATGGGGAGGAAAGAAGGGATGAGGGCAGCCCAAATGCAGCTGGGTATGCAGACGTCTGGGGAGGGTTTTGAGAGTGCTGGGGAGCCTGGGACGCTATATGCTCGCCCAGCCCCGCCTTGCCCCTCTACCTTTTCTTCTCACCTGGCCTTTCTTTTTTTGATCTGTGTTTTGTCCTCATCTCAGATCTCTTTGTCCATCTTCCCACGCCAGCTCCAGATGGCCTGTGAGGACCAAAATACAAGCGCTTGCGGCATCTCATCTCAAACAATCTGTGTTTTGCTTCTTCCTTTGGGTTCTCTAATCTGTATTCTGTGTGAGAACATGCCAGGAACACTCAAGGAATTTAATCCAGGGACCAAACTGGAGGGACTAGAGAACAGACATCACCATGTCCACGAGCGCTCAAACTGGATTTCTTCAGTGACTCCTTTTCCTTTTGACCTGGAAAATGATCTAATCTCTTAGACCTGAACTGTAGCTATTTAGGCTGTAACATAAATTAATAAATATTAAATGCAAGTTTAAAAAAATCTGTCCTTCACTTGCACAGCCATACTTTAAGCACTCAGTAGCCATAAGTGGTCCGTGGCTGCCCTATTGGACAGTGCGATATAAAAATTTCCACTACAGCAGAAAGCTCTGTGGGACAGTCCTGTCTTAGACACCAATATTATTCTTCTAATGCTGATGACACTTCATTGGGGCAGAACTTCGGACAGACGAGCTAAAAGATATTGCTAGTAGTGAGAGTGGGCTGCCTGGAAGACACTTTTTGGGAACCATTCAGCACTTCTTGGAGACAACTTAAAACAACGATGCCATCTTCTATCTCTTTCTGTCCAAGGAGTAATCTGAGTTTTGAGGGTGAATTAGGAGCTCCAGGAATTACCCTGGCATTAAGCGTGACACATCCAAGACATGTAACATCCTCTATCCTTGATAGCATTTGGATATTGGTTCAGTCTCCAAGGATGCTTCAGTCCTGCTGGGGTCTCCAGCATGTATGGTCCAGCATGTATGGTCCAGGGAATGTTGAAGGCATTCCCATGTCATAACTGAGAGACTTACTTCATCCAGGCTAGCAGCCCTCTCAGTCACATCCAGCTCTTTTTTTTTTTTTTTTAAAGATTTTATTTATTTATTTGACAGAGAGAGATTACAAGTAGGCAGAGAGGCAGGCAGAGAGAGAGAGGAGGAAGCAGGCTCCCTGCTGAGCAGAGAGCCTGACGCGGGACTCGATCCTAGGACCCTGAGATCATGACCCAAGCTGAAGGCAGCAGCCTAACCCACTGAGCCACCCAGGCGCCCCCACATCCAGCCCTTTTTAGGAGACACAGGAAACTTCTGGAAACTCGTATAGACCATTCAGTATTGAGGCTGACCGCAGACCCTTCATGGGATCCCCTGTAGCCAAAAGTTTCTCTGCTCTCTGCTTCCAAGTCAATCTATGGTTTTTATTTCCTACTCCCTCTTTTGGACTTTAGCTCAGGATGGTGGGCTCTGTGCCCCATCCACATGACCCAGAAGTCTCTAAGCTCTAGTACCCATCCTTAAATTTCTTCTTCCTCCTGCAGGTCAAACCCTTATCTCTTTTGTGGAGGAGAAAACACCAACTCTTCTTATATTCTTCCTCCTTTCTATGGTTTATGCAGAGGTCAACAAACTTTCTGAAAAGGGCCAGATAGTAAGTAACGATTTTAGGCTTTGCATTCCAGTCTCTGTTGCAATCACTCAACTCTGCTGTTGTAGTGCAAAAGTAGTTATAGACAATTCATTAAGAAATGGGTGTGACTGTTTCAATAAAACTTTATTTATAAGAGCTTTACCCCTGCAGGCCATAGCTTGCTGACCCCTGATTTATAGAATAAAGTCTAGACTCTAGGTATTCTTATCTTTGGCCCTTAACTTGGAAAAAAGAATTTAGAATTAGAAAGACAAAAATCATTCAAGTGCTTGGCTCTCACATTGGAAAGTCTGATATCTACTATAAACTTTTTAAAAAATCTGTCTTTGAACCCAAACAGCAAGAATTTTCTTCTTTCTTTCTATGGATATTAGTCCTATCCATAAAGAAAATCCCCATGGATGCTTGAATGATAAAACAAAAGATATGGGCAAAGGATCAGAAAATAGTTAAAATCATAGTATTTCTCAGCTCCATTACAAAATGGACTAGAATTCTTATCTGTGATTGTAATGATTATTTTATAAAACGTGCCTCATGTTCCATAAATGCCCTTTCCTTTCCATTTCTAAATGTTTAGGTGTGACATTGTGATGTCATGTGGACAACAGCCAGAAGACCTGCTCTTTCCTTAAGGACCTGCACTCATCAGCTGATAGAGTTAAAATGCATTCCTTTTTTCCATTCTTTTTTTTTTTTAAGATTTATTTATTGATTTTTTTAAAGATTTTATTTATTTATTTGACAGAGAGAAATCACAAGTAGTTGGAGAGGCAGGCAGAGAGAGAGAGAGGAGGAAGCAGGCTCCCTGCTGAGCAGAGAGCCCCATGCGGGACTCGATCCCAGGACCTGAGATCATGACCTGAGCCAAAGGCAGCGGCTTAACCCACTGAGCCACCCAGGCGCCCCCTTTATTTATTGATTTTAGAAAGAGTGCAAGAGAGTCGGTGGGGATGGGCAAACGACTCTCAAGCAGACCCCCTGCTGAGCAGGGAGCCCCAATGTGGGAGCTTCATCTCACGACCCTGAGATCACGACCTGAGCCCAAATCAAGAGCTGGATGCCTAACTGACTGAGCCACCCAGGTGTTCCCTTTTTCTGTTCTTAAAGAAATTGCAGCTTTTCCCCAAAGGAGGAATTTTGAAATTCTCAGCTTTTTCTTTAAAACCATAGAAAGCTGATGGTCCGAGCCTCTGGGAAGGAGCCATCAGCCTGCTGGTTTTGAAAGGGGAGAAAACGGTGTCCCCTGCAGGAATGCACGGCGTGTCTACTTCAGAGGAGATGACCCTGGAAATAAAGTGTAGATTTTCTAAATTCACGTTTCACACTTCCTCTGTAGGAGTTAGGACTTCTCTTGGTGACAAGTGTTAGAAACTTAACTAAACAAGGTTAGGCAAAGGGGGAATTTGTTACCCCACAATATCTACTGTTGAACGTAACTTGTGACTGGTCAGGGCTGGATCTGGGCCTCAGGAGCCACTAGGACGGAGCATCTGAGAGCTCTCCCTACCCTCTCCTATGCGCTCCCTCACCTTTCTTACCTTCTGTGTCAGACCGATTTACTCCTTGTGGGAAGCACAACAGCTGTGACCATCCCTCCTCTGCTGCCTGTGGGACGGTAAAGATTCCTTTTTTCACTTCCAGTTTTAAAAATCCCAGGACAGGACTCTGATTTTTGCCAAGGGGGCCAGGAATGCACCCAGCCAATGCTGCCCGTAGCTGCCCCCATCCTAGCCTCGTGGAGGAGGAAGAGAGCAGGCTTGTGGGTCAGCATGGACACAGACCCTCTCTGTCTCAGGACAGAGCCCGCATACCAATGCTTGGTTATGCTGTCACATATAAAAATTGTTAACATGTTGACTCAAAGCTGATAGATTTGTATGCTTTCCAGGCAAACTCTGCATTTTATGTTGATATCTTAGACTGTCCCTAGGAAAGTGTTTATGAGCCGTGGGCCTTTGCTGTCTTGTGTTGTTGGTTAGGCTTTGCAGTAGAGGCGGGCCAACAAGTGTGCGATGAGCCTGCCCTTTCTGGCAGTATAATCCAGCCCCTGTCATGCTCTGTTTCTTCTTGCGGTCACTGAGTCGGCCTAATGCAGCCCCTCAGTGGCCAGCCTGGTGCTCCCTGGGGCGGAGGATCTAATGTCAGTAGGACACAATTCGATTCACATCGAGGATGGATATTAAGTCTTTTTACTCAGGGTCTTGTCAAGCAAAACAAATCGGCCTGCTCTCAAAAGTGCAGAAAATGCCCCTTCCCATAAAAGCAGTTGTCTGTGTTCACTGATACTGAAGGGCCTGTCTGTCCCCAAGCCTCTGAGGCGGTTTTGTCAAGGTCAATTCTGCTGATCTTTTTCAATGATAACCCAAAGAGGATTAAGTTAACATCTGACCTTTAAAGAGCTTTATCTTTGGGGAACCGGGCTAATTAAAAAATTAAAAGGCTGCTTTTTAAAAATATTTGGACCACAGCCTAGGGAACACATGAACACATTGCCTATATTGGCAGAAATAGCCATAGAAAATTCCAAACGGCAAGCTAGATTTATCATTACATAGATGAACAGAGTGTGGGGACTCTGGAGTCAAACAAAAGTGGGGTCCAATCTGGGTTCCGCTACCTGTTAGTTGTGTGACCTTGGATAAGCATCTCACCTTTCCCAAGCTCTGTTATCTTATTTGTACAATAGAGAGGGATAATAATAGTAATCACCTCAGAAGGTTGTTGAGAGGATTAAATGAAATAGTACACTTAAAGCCCAGTCATTTAGGCTAGCCGTTAGTATCACAGTGGATATATTTACATTTAAACATTTTGTTTAGTTACTCTCCCCATCATGTTGACAGCTGAATGGACTTTCATGACAAAGTGGCTGGTTCTCGGAGGCCAAGAACTCAGAGACACCTCTAGGTGTTTGAGATGATTCTGCTTGGAACCAGATGTTACTAGCCCTGATGCAGCAGCACCAGCATCCCCACTGCCCCTGAACTTGACCAGATACCACTGGATGGCTCTGCTACTAAAGCCATTCTGAGGAAAGAGTAACATGAGATTAGGGATGGTGATATTGTTCCCCAATGCCAGGAATAGTTCTGTCCTTTAAATTCTGTGGATACTTTTCCCTTCAAGGAGATACAGATCATTGTCAAATATTTTCATCCCAAGCAATATTCTTGGTGTTGCTCTTCTTCTCATTGGTTTATAAAATGCCTGAAGGGATCTCTTTCATACGTCAAGAAATGCCATACAGCCATAGGGACTCTGGGATAGCCTGAAAATAAGACCAAGGACTCTTCCCGGGAGGGAGCGTCTGTCGTCCGTGGTCCCTGGCCCCTTCCTCAGAGCCTGATGCACAGACCTGGAGCTTTCAACACATCATCAACACACATGACCGGAGGGGAGCCAAGGGCTCCTTAGAGCGAGCTGCGGGAGCCCAAGGGCTCCTTAGAGCGGCTCCGACCCTGCCCTAGACCTGCTTCATCAGAATCTGCATTTCCCCCAACACCCCAGGTAGTGGTAAGCACACTGCAGGTGCTCTCATCTCATTTTTAGCTGCAAATCAGAATCACCTGGGGAGCTTTAAAAAACACAGATGCCTGGGTACCGTCCACAAAGATCCCGATTTCTTGGCTCTGGGAGTTTTAAAACCTCCCCAGGCGATTGTGATTGTGATGTGCAACTAAGATGGAGAACCGGTGGCCAAAGACATTCCTTCCTCTCTCTCTTCTTATTCCTACAATACCTATTTCTCTGCAAATGAAAATCTCTCAAGCTGCAGTGAAGGTTCATTTCATGCTGTTGATGTCAATGGATGGATGCCCACTTTCTAGATAATGCCATGTAATTTGAAGATTCACTTTGAATTTTTATAAAAATAACCTTTAGGAATTTCTTCTGAAACTTTGCCAAGACCTCCACATCCTTTTTTTTTTTTTTTTTCTTATTGTAAAGTCCAGAATGAGACACAGACTTCTAATATGGCCCTTAACAGCCCTGAGCATCAGCATAAAGGACTTTTGTGTTCCTCTGAATGAAAGGTACTGTTGTAAGTAAAGTCAGACTATTTGAATGAGGAGGGGGCCGTTTTAATGGCCAAGCAAAAGATTTTCTCATGCCTACACTCAGCCTGGAAGTGAATTAGCCAGTGATGCAGGGAAAAGCCCACCTTCTCGGTTTTGAGCTTTCTAGTAGAGCAATAAATATGTTGTTATGTAACCAGAAAATTCATAACCTTTATTGCATCTGTAATTCATGGACAACCAAACAGATGAACTCACATGCACCAAAAGACAGTTTTACTGATTCAAAACTTTGGCTGATGTCTTGAGCATAAAAGTCACCTGAACCTTGGACTTTTGTCACAGTGACCTCCACTGAGGTGACCACTCAATGTATAAGAATCATGTAGGCTGCTTCCTCCACACATCTGGAAGTTTGGGCAAAAGTATTCGTGGCTTAAAAAAAACCTAAGTCATTTTCCCCAAAACTTTAACTGGAGGTCTTCTTAACTGGAGGTCTTCTTAAAAATGTAGACTCTCAGGACCTACCTCCCTATGGTCTGAGGTCCGGCCTGAGACTCTGCATTCTAACGACCTTGAAAGTAACGGTGTGCAGTGGCTTCACAGACCACACTCTGAGTGGCGATGGCCTAGAAAATGCTAATCAGCCAGTCAGCGAATCAGAACTTTAGGCATTTCAGATTTTCCTTGAAATAGTGTCCTTTGTCAAGCTCATTTCCACTCCAGTGTTCTCCAACAGCTTCTGGTGTATCAATGAGAGTAGGACATGGGCTGATGGAAAAGGTCAGTGGGCAAATTCAATTCCAATCGGTGTTGGAAGCCTGGGTGAGAATGTTTAATTGCATCCTTGCTTTGCCAATACAAGAAGAAAGTGGCATCTGAGTTCCTCAATTTCTTTAGGGATCTATTCTTTTGAGTTCATCGGCAAACACAAAGGCAGGAAGAACCGTTACTTTAAATTCATATTATTTTAGCTGATGTATCTGGAGCACGGTGATAAATTAATCATGACGTCCGGTCTGATTCACAATCATACTCTAGTCCAATTTACACTTCGCATTTGCAGAACTGAAATGCGATGCATTAAAATGGTGCACACATCACAGATTTTTCTCTCCACTGAACCCGCGGAGGGAGGTGTTGTCTCCGCCTTGGCAGTGAGGCACCTGCCCGGAGGCCCAGGCCAGCAGGGAAAGCAGCCTCCTGCACCGAGCCGAGTCGGGAGGCAGAGAGAAAGAAGGACTGGGCGCTGAAGACAGCCGTAGCCGCTGCCTAATGGGCGAAACCCGCCTGCGAAAGGGAGTGGGAGTCGTTAAAAAAGAACTTCCCGGCTTAAAGACCGAGGCAGGCTTATTCACCGGGAAGGGGGAGCGGCGTGGGGTTGTTACTAAACATAACAGATGGCAGCTGTCTGCCGCTATATAGGGCGCACTGACAAATCCCCGGGACGGCCCCTGGGCGCTCAGGGGGCCGCGAGGGGGCCTGCGGGCGTGGTGCAGCTGCTGTCCCGCTCACAGGGCGCTGCCTGCGGAGGACTCGGCAGGACGTTGCCCTCCTGCGAGGCCCCGAGAGTGGGCCGAGCGTGGCTCGAGACCTCGGGGCAGGAGGGATTTGGTCTAACTCCCGGGTCGGGGGCTGCGTCGGGCAGGGGAGGGTCTCTCCGTGGCTCCGTCTGCGCGGTGCCCCTGCGGACGCCCAGCCCCAGGCGGCGCTCGGGAGACTCCACCGCCCCGCTCCCCGGACGCGGTCACCTCCCGCCCACGGTCGGGGGGGTGGGGTGGGGGATGTGAATGAACGATGCACTGATCCAGGCCTGCGGGTGCTGGGTGTGGGCAGATGGGCTAAGATGTGGTCTCCCTCGTGCAACCTTAAAAAACCGGAGTGTGGCCGGTGAAGTGGCTGGCACGCACACACTAAGATGATACCGAACCACGTCTGAGAGCTCGTTTTGTGTGAAAGTGTCCTAGCCATAATTTCCCTGTGTAAACCTCTTTTCCAACCTATAAATCAGTCATCCATATACTAAGTTTTATATCTGTCAAATGACTTCTTTTTTTTTCCCCAGTGATTTGGATATTCAGATGGCAGGAAATCTTACAAAGCTAGGCAAGTTAAACTGCGTTTAGAAATACATTAAAAATGCTTTAATCGAAAATAGAATACATTGGACAACACTAGCTGTTGGGGATGACTCCTGAAACACTGGGCAGGGGAGTGAGGCTTCTCAGTGACCAAGGTGGGGGGGGTCGCAAAAGGGAAGGGATTTAAGAGTTCTGAAGACTGACTAGCCATGCATCATTGTGACTTTCAAGCTGCAGAGACCATTGAAGTTTGAAGTCCAGATTAATTGTATACATCAGTTTATCTTTAAATCAATGGGAACTGTCCCCAGAGAGGGGGCAGAGGGACTTTCTGACTAGGGTTCTAAGTCCCTGCAAATGGGCTTCAAGAATGACATGGGGTCGTGGAGCATTTCATGTGTTTTACTCTGGTCTGCGTGACAGGGAAAAGCCTCCATCAACAAACATCAGGGACCAGTGCTCCTTATTTTCTTCCCAATGGCTTTGCAGTGCTTTTCATTGAAGCTGGGAAAGACCAAGTATCATCTGTTCATTCAGCAAATGTTTATTAAGTGCCTTCTGTGTGTTCAACCCTGGTGCTCAGACTCTGAACAAAAGAGGTGAGACTCTGTCAGCCTAGAGCTTGCAAGAAGCAAGATACATTGATAAAATCTATGGACAACGTCAATCTGACAATGGTCGGGCACTAGTTTCCTAGAAATAAAATCCTTCCTTTTGACTTGATGAGAATTTTGACACACTGAGGGTCCTCCATACATGTGAAGCTCTCATGTGATTATTCCATAAGTTCAACAAAAGAGACATAGCTGGTGGACGAACCCATATATTTGCAAGAATAAAAAAGAGATCTGGGGAACCTGGGTGGCTCAGTGGTTTAAGCCGCTGCCTTTGGCTCGGGTCATGATCTCAGGGTCCTGGGATCGAGTCCCACATCGGGCTCTCTGCTCGGTGGGGAGCCTGCTTCCCTCTCACTCATTCTGCTTGTGTCTCTGCCTACTTGTGATCTCTGTCAAATAAATAAATAAAATCTTTTTAAAAAAATGTAAAAAAAGAGAGATCTAATTCCTTCTTATGAATTTGATGAAGTTGGTACTCAACTTCATTGGGACCACAATCTAACAACCTATTTTAACTCTCTCTCTCACTGGCCCTCCTCCTGCCTTCATTTCTCTCCTTTCTCACCTTCAATTCCCTGCCCACATGTTATATTTTTTCCCTTGTCTCGGCCACAGGATCTGTTTCAATGACTTCCAAAGACTAAAAGAAACTGTCCACCCTATGTAAGCCAAAACAGACTAATACACATGTCGAATTTCTTCACTTTTGGCTACAGCATTCATAATTCAATGTGGCGATACTGTTTTACCAGTTACCTATTAAGGAGTATTTGGAAGGTTAATATGAGAATGCAACACGAGGCCACAAAGAATATTAGCTATAACTGCATGCACGCACACAAACACACACACTCACACACTCACACATTCTAACTGGTGCTTAAGTCAACTTTATCATAAACTTCTATGTACTCATGTTATAAACATGGGTTGATTTATTCTCTTTTAATCCCCCTGTTTTCTGTGTAGGATCTGGATTTTTAAAGCTCCTTTGTTTTATTGTTATAGGTTATGGTTATGGTTATAGTTACATTTACTGGAGGTGAACTCTAAGAAATTTTAAGTTATGCATATATTTTAAGGTATATCTGAAAAATATAAATAGCTTATCAAAGTGTCATTTCACAGAAATTACTTGGGATACAAACAAGTTTTTTTTTTTAAAATAAGTTGATAAAAATTATTCAGCTAAGTATAACACCCATGATAATCAGATACAACAAGAATAATGTAAGCAGGAAGGATCACCTAAAATTTAAGTCATTAGATTCATATATAAGCCAGGAGGACCAAAAAAGGCAACTCTAGTTGGCCCTGAAGAAAGGGCCCTTAACAAGGTATGTTCCTGTCTGACTCAACATTCCCTTAGCCCTCACTAGCAGACAAATACAATCAGATACCACTGGCTTAAGAAAAAAAATGTGTTTTCTTTTTCTGCGATTCGAGAAAATTCTACCATACCATTTGTCAACAGAACACTTTCTGGCTCATAGGACATCTGTGTTTAATGTGATCACAGCTTTAGATCTTTAGAGCTCAGAGGCATTAGAAACATGCCAGAAATCCTCCAGTCAGAGCAAAGCTGTTTCCTTTAGAAAATCACCCAGTATTTAAAAGTCTGTTTGGAAAGCTCCATATAAATCATGAGCTATTTTTTCAGTTCCCTTTACATTTTAACTTTCAACTCTAAGAAGCCCATTTAACAGAGCTGCAAACCTTAAAATGGCTTTACTTCTGTTTTTATAGGAACGAGCACCTGTATAACCTTGGAATCGCCCAGCATTTCTCAATGTGTTTAGCATTGATGGCTCCTGGGCACTAAACGCTGGGAGTACCCCCTTGATTTTTTTTTTTTTTTTTTGGACAATCAGAGCCCCCTGCCTCCATATGCGTACATTCCAAGTGTCTCCGTTGGGACCTGGGACAAATTGTCCTCACTTGAGAACACAATGGCCTAACTTACTGAAAAGAAATCTGAGACCCAGAAGGGAGAAGGCATTTGCCCAAAGACCTACACTGAATTGGTATTGTGTTAGGTTGCCGGGCTGTAGAGAAGACAGAGGGACTGCCTCAGATACCAGGGAATGACTGAAAGTGTACACAGGAGGTGAAGACATGGGGGAAACCTCTGGGGAACTGCCTCAGCGGGCCCCAGGGACAGGCAGAACACTGTGTTCCCGCTCTGACAGACCAAGCAGACATGAATTCCCAAGGGAAGCTCGAGGGACTTGGCCTCCGTGTCCTCTCCAAGCATCTCAGGGGTGCTGGGGCTCAGCTTTCTTCTGATCACCTCACCCTCTGTCTCTCTTTCCACTGTGTTCCCTCTTTATTGCCTCTGGCCCTAGTACCCTCTTTCTGACCATCTCACACACATACTTTTCTCAGGAAAATACAAATGGACATTACTGGATATCACCAATATAAAGCATGCCTTTGGGGTCAGGTTTTCTTGTCTGGTCCCTCCTGGCAACTGGCGCAGCCCAAAGCTGGTTGCTTGGGTTTAGGCCAATAGCCTGTTTCCCCGGCTGGGGGCAGCAGAGGTCCTATCGCTTCATGTGGATTTTAAACACCCACTCCAAGGTTTGAAAGCTAGTTCCATCCCATAGTCCCTGAGTAACTTCGGCTGTCTGTGCCTCGGTTTCTCATCAGTAAAGTCACACATAAAAAGTATAGACCTCAACAGATGTGTGTGCATGGGGGGGGGCATTAAATGAGATAAGGCATTAAAAGTACTTGGCACTTAGTACGCATTTGCTGAACACCAGCCTGTTGCTACTATTGCTATTACTATTAGTGATTAGAAAGTGGATTATTATTTTTATTAATTAGAAATTTTAAATCCATATCTCCTGACCACCGCCCCATCCCTCTGCCCAGCAGTGCTTTTCAGGGCCTCTATGGGCCAAAAGCAGTGAAGATGAAGAGCCTGGGAAGACAGAGGTGAGGTGAGGTTCTAAGTGTCCGAGTGCAAGCCTGAAATCACTTTGTGTTCTCTTTGTTTCATATTCTGTTTCATACATCATTTAGTATGAATAGATTCAGTGTGCTTTTTAATATGGTGTTTCTTAATACAGCCATGCCTCTTCTTTTTAAAGATTTTATTTATTTATTTATTTAAGACACAGAGAAAGGGGGTGGGGGCAGAGCACACAAGTGCAGAGGGGAGAGGCAGAGGGAGAAGCAGACTCCCCGCTGAGCAAGGAGCCCAACGTGAGACTGGATCCCTAGACCTTGGGATCACGACCTGAGCTGAAGGCAGATGCTTAACGACTGAGCCAGCCAGGCATCTCCAGCCATGCCTGTTTTCATAAAAACTGTCTTAAATTACTTACCAGTTCAAATGTTTAATATTTGTCCAAAAACTCTTCAGAAAACTCAGTGTCCCAGCAAGTTTCACCATGTTTCTCTCCAAGCACATGCCTAGGGGAAGACGTGCCTTATTTTGTGTCACCATAATTCCCCTGTCTTCATGGTTACAGGTTTTCCTTCCAGAGAGATCCAACCGAAAAACATGCAGTCAGTCATCAGATTGCCAAATATTTATGAAATTTCATTATATGCAAAACGTGTAGTTAAGTGCCTCAAAAGATTCAACCACACACTCGTTCTGTGAAACTTTGTCTTCAGCCATATTAGTGATGCCTCTGAGATGCGACCCACATCTCTCCGCCTTCTCCACCTGGTGCAGAGGGATGTATACCCATCCATGCTCAAATGTCAGTGGCCTTAAGTCCCTTTCTCCCTTCTCAACCACAGAAAATACCTTCTTTCACATAGTTCCCTCTTGCTAAAGTATCTCTAGGAACTCTCAAAGTCTTTATTTTATTTTATTTTTGATATTTTCTATCAAATGGATACTTTATTCTTTTTAAAATTAACATGTAATGTATTATTTCTTCCCGGGCTACAGGTCTGTGAATCATCAGTCTTACATATTTCACAGCACTCACCATAGCACACACCCATAGCACACACCCTCCCCAGTGTCCATCACCCACTCAGCCCATCCCTCCCACCTCCCTCACCCTCCAGCAACCCTGTTTGTTTCCTGAGATTAAGAGTCTTCTGGCTTGTCTCTCTCTTTGGTTTCATTGGCAAGATTTCATTTTTTATTTTTTTTTAAGATTTTATTTATTTATTTGACAGACAGAGATCACAAGTAGGCAGAGAGGCAGGCAGAGAGAGAGAGAGGAGGAAGCAGGCTCTCCGCGGAGCAGAGAGCCCGATGCGGTGCTCGATCCCAGGACCCTGGGATCATGACCTGAGCTGAAGGCAGAGGCTTTAACCCACTGAGCCACCCAGGCGCTCCAAGATTTCATTTTTTGATGGCTATGTATTATTCCCTTGTATCTATCTTCTTTATCCATTCATCTGTTGATAGGCATCTGGGCTCTTACCATGGTTTGGCTATTGTGGACATTGCTGCTATAAACATTGGGGTGCAAGTATCCCTTCAGATCACTATATTTGTATCTTGGGGGTAAATACCCAGTCATGCAACTGCTAGGTCATAGGGTAGCTCTATTTTCAATTTTTTGAGGAACTTCCACACTGTTTTCCAGCATGGCTATACCAGCTTACATTCCCAACAACAGTGTAGGACGGTTAGAAACTCCCAAGGTCTTTACAGGAATCCATGAATTAGTCCCAGTCGTCCCTTGCTGCTGCTGCTGCTGCTGCTGCCACTGGCCAAACCACAGCTCCATCTCGGGATCCAACAAACGCATGGAGGTTTCGCTTGCAGGCTGGCACCTCCCCTTGTCGCCATCGCCACCCCCAGGGTGACAGGAGAGCTGAGAATGTGCAGTGCCCAGTATGAGGGGGCATCACTGTTCCCTTGAAGACAGGAGAATCTATTTTTACTTTTCCCCATTTGGACTCCCAAAGCAAGCTGAGCTCCCAGATATTACATATGGTGTGCTCCTTCTTTCTTTTGCCCCCTGAGCCAGGCCTCTGCTGCCTCAGGCCACTAGAGTTCCACAGAAGTCCTGCCCTAGTGCTTCTCTACCATCCCCATGGCCTGGATGTGGCCAGAGCAGAAAACATCTGTGGCTCAGTCCGAGCAGAACAGGACTGTGGTCTCCTTGAGACTAGGAGAACTTGCATGTGGGCCTGCACTGCAAGGCCAAAGATCCAAGTGACCGCTCAGGAGACGTGGGAAGAGCGCACCTTCTAGTTTGTAGGCAGTGTGTGGGTAGAGGGGAAGGTCTTCCACTCAAGACTGCTTCCAGCCTTTCCTGTGCACACACAGAACCCCACCTCTCATGACATGGGGTGAATACAATGACTCTCACCTCATTTTCTTCAAGTGTTTCCCACAATTCGGTTTTGATTATGGCTGTGAATTTCAAACCCCAGCTGGACACAGATAAAATCTTTTTTTTGCAGGAGGTTCCTTGGCCCTTATGTAAATCAGTAAACACATAACAGTTCTGGGAACCCCTTCCAGTGCCATGGTGATGCCATATTCCCTCTAATTCCCAGCCTTCACCATGCTATTCCCTCTCCCTGTCTTCCCTTTTCGTCTCTCCTTCCTCAGGCCATTTGTTCTGATTCCTATTCTCCCTTCAGATCTGACATTTTTCCTCTGAGAAAGCCTCACTGCTCCCAGCCCCCCAGTTCTGAATTGGGTGCTCTTCTATTGGTCCCACATAACCCTCTCAGCTTTCCCTTCTCATTGTCACACTGCATTGTACTGGCTTGTTTGAGGGTCTCTGTCCCCTGGAAGATTTAAACCTGTGAGAGGGGTGGGATTATAATTATGAAAAGCCAGCACTTGCCCAGTAATCACTAGAGACACCCCCGGCATCTGCTGAGTGTGGCTTAGCTCCTCTCTCCAGGCTCCTTCTGTGTCTAAGGTGAAGAGGAAAGAAATAGCTACGTGGGCAGGATATTTTCTCTCAGTCCAAGTCACAGTCAAACGAGCAATATGGCCACAGTGTGGTAGAGCCAACCTGAACCAGTGTAGCAAATGATTTCCTTCATCTTGCCTCCAGTCATACCGATGGCAGAGAAACTGGTTGATGACACAGTCCTGTTCAGCAATACAGAAGGTCAGTCAGCTACTTAACCAAGGGGTGACGGTTCATCTGTGAGAACTAATGCTTTGACTTGAACTTAGGAAGCCCTTATATTGCAACCAAATAGTAAGGCTCCCCTTCCAGCAGCTTTGCCGATAGTAAAACTGTTGGGATGGCTGCAAATAAAATTGGCACATTTGTAAACAGCAGAGCAAAGCGTGGTAGCGAGGAGAGCAGGAGATGGCGCCCCACCCCTCCACTCACTGTTTTTGTGTCTCACCTCTCTCTCTGGAAAGGGGAGCAGGCTGGAAGGAACTCTTCTGGTTCCACAGACATTGACCTCGGTTCCAACTCTAAGCCAACGCCCACCCCAGGCTGGCACTGGCCAATCACCGAGGCTACCACACCTGAGCTCTCTGGGGAGTGGGGCTCCCCGGTGGTTAGGAGATGGGGTCTCAAAGAAGCAAAGCTGGGTTTCATCCCGAATGAGCCTCTTAATTACTGTGTGACCTTGGACGCTTCTCTTGCACAAGCCTCAGTTTCCTCATCTGTAAAATGAAGATCATAACAGAACCAGCTTTATCAGGTTGTTATGATGAAGTGAGCCAAGTTCTCATGCATCAAGTACTCTGAACAGTGCCAGGGGCGCTCTCAGTAAATGCTCCCTATGCTTCTTAACTGACTACCTGGTTTGTAACACATTTTTATTCTGGTAATGTGTGTCTGCTTTTTGTTTGTTCGTTTGTTTGTTTCAGTAGGCTCCACGACCAGCACAAAACCTTATGGGGAGCCTGAACTCAGGACCCTGAGACCTGAGCCAAGATCGGGTACAACACTCAACCCACTGAGCCACCCAGACACACACCCCGATGTGTCTGTTTTTTAAAGTTAGAGCAAAAAATAGGACTTCTGGCATTAGTAAGAGAGCCTTCTTCACAGTGCAGCGTGTTTCTGTCCCCATATTGTCCATGGTCCTGGGAGGCTCCCGCTTTTCAGACACACATGGCAGTTGTTATCTACGGCAGTGGGAATCCTCCCTCAAGAGGAAATACGATCAACTCCCATTATTTCCATTTCAAGGGAGCATCTGTGGAAGTCAGGTGACACACAGTACTCTGAACGCGCTCATAAGCTGCAGTCATTGATGGTGAAAATTGAAATACCTATCAATTATTTCTTTTAATGAAAGGAAAACAGGGTGATTATTATTTTTTTAGAGCATTACTGTGTATTGTAAATGTAAGAACTCCTTTTGAAGCTCATTTTTAAAAAGGGCTATTCTTTGTCAGTGAAGCTATACACCTTATGTTATTGCAGACTTCCTGGCAGGTTTTCTAGCATTTCCTGATGAGCTACAAATAATCCTTTGTACATTATCTGGGTAACACCTCTGAAATGGAAATAAGTAAGATCTGTACTTAGCAAAATCCAGTCTCAGATTTTCAAAACAAACTTATAGTGGAGTAAAATAAATAGCTTAAAAAAAAAAAAAAAGTCCGCCAGAATAAAATGCAAGAAAAGCATTGGCTTTCTTGTGGAGAGATTTACTTTCTTATGATGAATTTATAAGTAGGTTATGTCATAATGAATAATTCAACTCATTTTCTAAGTTTGTTGATTTGTAAATTCAGTGAGTGAGGCTTAAGCATAATCTTGAGAATTGTTGGGAGGGAAAGTCAGGCATTCAGAGAAGGGGAGGTTTTTTTTTACTCCTTAATTACGAAAAAGACAACCCTCCATCATCATTACCTGCATTCACAGCATGAAGAATCTGCCACCCATCATGTCAGAACTCTAGGGCTCTTCATGTCATTTGCCAGGAAATCACAAAGGGAACGGAGTTCATGGTATTTCTTTCTAATTACTTTATCTTTCTTTTTATTTTTGGCAGGGTCACAAAGTGACTCAAAGTCCCAGAGTAAAGTCCATGTGATGGAGGAAGATCCTTTCCCTACTTCTTGGACTGATAAGGCTGAGAAGAACTTTCAGGGGTTTTCTAGTCTAGGATGGATACCAAAGTGGTATCCAAAGTGGATTGGGTGAATCTCAGAGTTTTCAAAGATATTGCAAGGACTATGAAGCATTTAACTGACTCTTTAAGGCAACCTGCCTCTGTTTTTATTAGAAGATAGCCATCATTTGTCACATGATAACTATCTGCCATGATAACTTAAAAATAAAGCTAATTATCAGTTCAAAGCAGCATCTCAAGCCCTTGTTTCCAACCTCTCCCAACCCCTGCCTACCTCCCAGAATAGAGATGAGAGTCAATGGCAGATCTGCCACTGAGAGAACAGAGTCACAGTATCCTTGGCAATGAAAATCTTTCTTATGTTTGTATTGTAGAGTTGTAGCAATAAAAATGATTATCAGCATTATTGGAAATTTTGGAAATTGTAATAGAATTAAGTTTAAGCTATAGAATAAATGTCTATTTTGTTTTTTATTTACTGTTTTGTTTCCACAGAAGCAAAATAAAAACTTAATATAATAAGTTTCAACAGTTAATGACATTTTTTTTTTAAAGATTTTATTATATGTTTGACAGAGAGAGATCACAAGTAGGCAGAGAGGCAGGCAGAGAAAGAGGAGGAAGCAGGCTCCCCGCTTAGCAGAGAGCCCGATGAGGGGCTCAATCCCAGAATCCTGAGATCATGAACTGAGCCAAAGACAGAGGTTTAACCCACTGAGCCACCCAGGTGCCCCTATGGCATTATTACTTTGTACTAGAGCTGAAACAGAACAATTTTGTGATGGTTTTGATCAGTTTCCCTGCTTCTACCGTCTCCACAGGGCCTTCTTAGAAACAAGAATGGTCTTGGTGGTCACCTTGCCCAATGCCCTTTCCCACAGGATTAAGCACAAACTTCTCAGATGCAGCGTCTTTCTCTACAGCAGATCCAAACCACCCTCTTTACCTGGACTCCTCTTGCCTCAACATTGTACTCTAGTAAATCGGACTGATTACAGGATCATCTCTATCTGTGGAAATCGTAGCCATCTTCCTTGGTATTAGCCACTGTTTTTCCATGCTTACTAAGTGCCAGGCAATGTTCTCAGCACCCCACAGGGCACCGTCTGGTGTACACCCCACCACAACCCAGGAAGTGAGTAATAACACTATACCTCAATCGAAAACATAGAAAAGTAAAACGACTCGTTTCGGTCACACCGCTAGTGCGTGGGATGGAACCAGGAGCAGAAGACAGGTCTGTGAGTTCCACGCTCAAACCACTTCACCACCTGGTGCTTTACAACTTTCTCAAGAGCAGCCTCAGCTGTAGAGAAAGCCTTGCCTAGTTTCCCACGCGCTTTTGATAGCTCACTCTTTAGAACTGGACCTGGGGACTATTTTATGTTCCACTCTCTGCCCCTTGCAGCATGTCCCACAGACTGGACCACCTAACCGGGTTCCCTATGTATCTGTAAAATCAAGTTTTGTTGTTGTTGTTTTTAAAGATTTTATTTATTTATTTGACAGAGATCACAAGTAGGCAGAGAGAGGGGGAAAGCAGGCTCCCCGCTGAGTAGAGAGCCCCATGTGGGGCTCTATCTCAGGATCCTGGGATCATGACCTGAGCGGAAGGCAGAGGCTTTAACCTACTGAGCCACCCAGATGCCCCTGTGAAATCAAGTTTACCTGGAGAACAACTTGTCACAACATGTCACCGTCCTGATAGTAAATCCAGTGGAAGTTCAGAGGAGGGAGGTTGAACTGTTGCAAATGGCTTCCTGCGGGGTGGTGCTCTTTGAAAACCTGGGGTGTTTTGGTGGACTCTGGAGGTGGTGATAATGTAAGTGAAATCAAGGGAGAACAAAGAATCGTGGAGTACATGAGGAACTAGGAAAGAAGCAGTGCCTCATGGAGTCAATGACTTAATGTGCTTTGGGGAAGGACATGAGATTGGATAGATTAAATGGGCTTTATGGATTATGGAATGATATGAGTGCCAGGCAGAGGAATGTGTAAAAAGCTTCCTGCTGCTTTCATATTCTTCTGTGACACTATGCCCCTGACTTTCATCTATGTTGTTCTGTGTTGCATTAGTTAATTCATTTTCAACTTCATATAATATTCTATTGTATGACTAATTACATAATTTATCTATCTTTTCTAACATGGGTGAACATTTGGGTCATTTCAAGTGTTTTACTATTATGTATTTTGCAGCTTTGAATGTTCTTGTATGTGCTTCCTGGGGCATATATCTAATGGCTGGGTCTATGGCATGTACATCCTCAACTTTTTTAGATAAGGCTGAATTGCTTTCCCAAGCAGCTGTAACAATCTACACTCCCAGCAGCAGTTTATGTAAGAGTTTATCATCCTCCACATTCTTGCTAACACTTGATTTGGCCATACTTTAGAATTTTTGCCAATTTGGGGAGTGTGATATGTTATCTCAAATTTTCTCTTTATGTTATTCTGACATTTTTTATTATTAGACTTTTCCTCCACAGTTTGTGCTTCTAGTGACTTGTTTAGGAAATAGCTCCCCATCATCACGCCACAAAGATATTAATCTTCTAAAAGGCTTTATAGTTTTGCCTTTCACCTTCAAGCCCTTAATCCACCTGGAATTTCCATTTAGGTGTGTGTTTGGGAGTGTTCTTTTTTTTTTTTTCTTCTTATGCTCCTTCCCATTTTTAAACTGTTAAAAGTGGAGGAGTCTGGTGTTTAATCTCTACGGCATTTTTAAGTGACTAAATTCCATTTCTTAAATGGTTATAGAACCATTCGGATTTTCTATTTTTTCTTCAGTCAGTTTTATTATATATATATGTATATATATATATATGTATATATATGTATATATATTTTAGAGTTTGTCCATTTCTTCTAAGTTTTCAAGTATATTTGCAACAGTTCACAATATCCTCATAATTAAAAAAAGATCTGCAACATCAGTAGTGGTTACTTTTCATTCCTGACTTTGTTTATATATGTATGTCCTCTAATTTTTAATTGATTGATCTTTATGGAATTTTATAATTTATACCCTTTCAAAAATTTAGGACTTTGTTGATTCTCTTTGTTTTTTAATTGTTTTCTCTTTCATTAATTTATTCTTTATTATTTTCCTCTTTTTTCTCAATTTATCCTGTTTTTTGGGTAACTTTAGCCTTTCTTCTTTTCTAACATAAGTATTAGAAACTGAATTTATCTATAACTATCAATTTAGATTTATCCCACAAGTTTTGATATATTGTATTATTTTTTAAATATTTTATTTATTTATTTGAACGAGAGAGATCACAAGTAGGCAGAGAAGCAGGCAGAGAGAGAGGGAGAAGCAGACTCCCTGCTGAGAAAAGAGCCCAATGTGGGGCTCGATCCCAGTACCCTGAGATCATGACCTGAGCTAAAGGCAGAGGCTTAACCCACAGAGCCACCCAGGCACCCCATGTTGTATTTTTTAAAAGATTTTATTTATTTATTTTTGCAAGCAAGAGAGAGAGAGAGGAAGAGCACACGTGAGCATGCGTGGGGAGGTGTAGAAGGAAAACCAGACTCCTGGCTGAACAGGGAGCCCAATGCTGGGACTCTATCCTAGGACCTGGGAATCATGACTTGAGCAGAAGGCAGATGCTTAACAAACTGAAACACCCAAGCACCCAATATGTAGCATTTTGTTATCATTCCATTCTCAATATTTTCTCATTTTCATTATAATTTCTTTATTGATCTATGAATTAGGTACGTTTCTTTCTTTGTCTTATTCTTTGACTAATAGTCAACTAATCTAAATTTAAAAAATCGAATTCCCCTAATTTTTATAACATTTACATGATTATTCAAAGTCCCTTAGATATCTTAAAATATGATTGTAAATTCAGCATATCTGATTCTCTCAAATGCTTTGAATATGCAAAATGCAGACTTAAACATCAAATCAAGAATTTTCTATGCATGTGAGATAGTCTTATCAATTGTGTAGTTCAAATTCTCTTAACTGGTTCACATGTCTGAAAAACATGCGCCAAATCACACTATGATAGCAGAACTCATTGACACACAAAAGTGTAATTGTTATTTTTTTAAAAATGCCTTCCCTAAAGTTGTAAATTTATTCATAAAAAATGGAATAGAATGCCCTTCTCAAATGAGCAGAATTTACTCTATTTCCTTGCTACTCAAAAATAGGATCAACAGACCAGCAGCATCAACGTATTTATCTAAGTTCTTTTTTTTTTTTTAAAGATTTTATTTATTTATTTGACAGACAGAGATCACAAGTAGGCAGAGAGGCAGGCAGAGAGAGAGAGGGAAGCAGGCTCCCTGCTGAGCAGAGAGCCCGATTCGGGACTCGATCCCAGGACCCTGGGATCATGACCTGAGCCGAAGGCAGAGGCCTTAACCCACTGAGCCACCCAGGCGCCCCTAGCTAAGTTCTTATCTAAGAACTAGCTAGAAATGCAGACTTATTTCTTAAGTTCTTAAGAACTTATTAAGCTAAGTTCTTATCTAAGAACTAGCTAGAAATGCAGACTCTCCAACTCACCTGAAACCTCCCACATCAGAACCTTTAACAGGATCTCCTTTTAGGGAACCTGGGTGGTTCAGTGGGTTAAAGCCTCTGCCTTTAGCTCAGGTCATGATCCCAGGGTCCTGGGATGAAGCCCCACATCGGGCTCTCTGCTCAGTGGGGAAACTGCTTCCCCCTCTCTCTCTCTCTCTGCCTGCCTCTCTGCCCACTTGAGATCTCTCTCTCTGTCAAATAAATAAAGAAAATCTTAAAAAAAAAATTTCCTTTTAATATGACCTCCATTCTTCAAGGAGGCTGGGAAATGAGAGGCAGAGCTAGGCCTAATGGAAGGCTATGTCTGGGATCAGGAAGCGGAGAGAAGTTTCAGGTAGTTCACAATGGGGAATCTCACCGTTTCCTCTTTCCACACCTCCATATCCTGAAAACACACAGGTGAAAATGGGCAGGCAGAAAGGAAAGCGGAAGCAAGAACCAAGGCCCCCTTGTCCGAGGCTAGAACTTTGACTTGCCAGACTCAGCCCGTGTTGACTCCTGATTTCCTGTGCCAAGTGAGCTTGCATTGGCTGCTGCCTGATGAGAACCATTAAGTCAGTAACAGACTGTATTTCCATTTGGGGGCCTTTTCACCAATACACAAGAAGTCAGTCACACAGCAAGGTCATTAAATTGTTGTCCTAATTGATTGGTCTAATTATCCTCACCTAAGGAAGAAAAATTCGTTGCTGGGGATAAAAAGGCACTGGCTGCGAGGCTGCATTTCTGGATTATAATCCTGCACCAGACACTGACCCTGCTGTGAAAGCTTGACAAAATCTCCCTTAATTTCTCTGGACCCCAGATTACTTATTGAGCAGGGGGATTAGTTCTAAAATAATTGGTTTTCCAAGATTTCCTGATTTCAGGCTACCCATACTATCCTGGAATCTTGTGTTTTTCTAGAATCTTCCCATACCATTTATTAAATAATACTGTGTGTGACCAGAGCTGTTCTCACAACTTGGTTCGGCAACAAAACCCACTGAGCTTTTTCCTCAGCCCTGAAAGTTCTAACCTCTAAATTACCTCTACTGGCCTCAAGAATCAAGAAGAAAATTTCCTGGAGAATGGTTCCGTGTCAGGAGACCTACCAGCTACTGACTTCCAGTGAATTCGGGATATGAAGGGGAGTCACAGACTCTGGACCTTCAACCACTTACTATCCCGTTTTGGTTAAGTTACTTACTCTCCTTATGCTTCAGCTTCTGCACCTGTAAAATGATGTGAATAATAGGAAATACCTCACGGGGTTGGTGTGAGGGTTAAATGAGACAACACATATAAAAGAATGTTTGGCATGTGGTAAGCACTCTATTATAACCTGTGCTGAGGAGAACATTCAAGCTGAATGTAAAATATCCACATCAAATGCTCATTTTGGTACATAAGTTATCTCAGCACATTTTTAAAAGCAGATTTTTTTTCATGCACTCTAGGGAAAACAGAATTACTTCTTGGTACTTAATTGTAGTGGCTATGTCACACAACATGGAGAATTCCAGAATCACTGATCTGGGTTTTCATTACCTGAAGTCATTGCTCTGAGAAGAAAACAATGACATTATGGCTGGCAATTGACTCTGACTTTTTCTTTTAACAACAGAAGGGCTTTTAATCCTTGCATTCAGAGCAATACCTGCCAATCACCTTTTTTCCTAATTAAATTTACCTGGAGTTCATGTTAAAGAAAATAATTTGTTCAGCCAAAAGTGGTTGCATATTTATGTTACAGTGAAAAACTCCACAAACGAACCCTTCCCCCTGAGTCTCAGTAAAGAAAGGAGAAGCAGTTGTGAGCCTACAAGATTTCAGAGCAATTAAGACTAGAAATGCAGGTGTTGGAAACACCTGTTTCCCCCTCCCTCCCATGCTGACTGCCCAGGCCACCCCTCATCAGTAGGTTAAAATAATTAACTTACCCTATTGGCAGAAAAGCCCCAGAACTGCTAAGAGCAACAAGTCTCCTTTTCTCCTCTTTCTCAGATTAAAAGAGAAAAATAAAAAGATTCATGGGTGGTCTGCAAACAGGAGGGGGTAGAAAACTTCCCTCTTCTTAAAAAAAAAAAAAAAGGACAAAATCAAGTGACAAGAAAGACATTGTCTCCCTCAAGCTGACTAGCTGGCTTGCTTAGGTTCAGAATTCTATGTTTGTTTTGTGAGAGTGATTGCAGGGCTGTTCAGGAGCATGAAAAAGTCTATTTTAAGGGATATTTATGTGAAGAAATAAAGTAATTGGGGAGGATTGTGATTTTGCCTGACCTGCCTTTTGTGAATACCTGCAAATTTATATTAAATCTCAACAACAGAGCTCCTCACAAAGATAAATTGTGGAAATTTTATTAGGGCTTTAAAAAACGGATCATCCATAGTGAGGAAACCAAGAAATTGTTGGTGGTGAGAGGAAGAAAGTTCATTTTGGCAATTTGAATCCAATTTTGGCCTTTCTGCTTTGTGTGTATCTTGGTTCTGTCTCCCTGCATTCCACTAAGACCACCTTTGAATATTATTTGCCATAACTAGAAAAGCTTGTGAAGGTAATTTTGTGTTTATGATTACTGGTACTGTCTCTTTGGACGCACAAATTTTGGAAACTTTCAGCATTTTAATTGGACTAGTTATTTTGCAAGATGGAAGGGATGGTACATGTAAGGGATCTGCTGCGGTTGGAAACTGGTTCAGTATACATGCAAATATGCATACACATCTATATTTGCCATCATCCTAAAGATGACTTAAGGTGACTTCAGTTAGATTTTGGACTTGAAAAGTTTTCTCACAGTGTCCACGGGAAATACAGATTATAGGGTCGACTGGCTGGCTCAGCTGGTAAAGCATGCAACTCTCCATCTCCAGTCAGGAGTTCCAGCCCCATACTGGGTGGGGAGCCTACTTTAAAAATAAATAAATAAACAAATTAAATTAAATGTAAAAAAAATAAAGATTATAGGAACCCAAGGAACTGCATATAGTTAATTTAACCTCTACTTCTGACCAATACGTTTATTTATATAATGTCTTACAGTCTTAAAAGCATTTTTCCATTTGAGGTGTATGAGGCAGGTCTCAGGACACCTATCCCAGGGAGGAGGAAATTAAAGTGATGGGTACAAACGTCAATGGAGAGGAAAGGAGAACAGCTCTCCTTAAGCAGGGAGCCTTAGACAACTGGCCATGGAATAAGTGACAAAACTGAGACTCCCGTACTACCGCCGACCCCCTTCACCCTAGTGCGATTTCTACGCCCCCCCCCCCCCCCGCTAGGTGAAGTCTTCTTCTCCCCAATAGCACAGCATTTTCACAAACCAGGTTTAGTCTCCTTTTCATGTGGCAAATTCCTGAGAGCAGCAGTACTTGAAAATGACCAGCAGGTGGCGGAGTAAACCCTGTTCCCAATTCTATTCCAGGGATATTTAGGTTACTTGAAAACTAACGGATTAAAAAATTCACTATCTGCTCAAACAAATTTAGCATTCAAGGTTCCATTAAAATAACAGCAATAATAATATTAAATATAAAGACTTAAATCCACGGTCAAGCTAAATGCTGACTACAAGGCACAATGGCATTGTTTTTTCTTAGCATTGTAACATACTGCAAAGTCATTTTTAAAAAAAATTATAATTCTTTTCTTTCCTTTCACTATACTACTGAGTTGGAAAGAAATGATGGTTTCTTACTCATCTGAGTTTATCTTCTCTGTAAGAAATCTCTGTAATGGTTATCTGAGTGTGACATGAACCCACCCACCAAACGCTACAGCTCTGTCTGGGTTTAGGGATGTCTTCATTAAGTGTTCCTGTTAGCCACTAGTTTCCGGGTTCCTCCTATGTTGGCATTAGGAGAGGCTACATTGCATTCCTGTCTGCATCCTGAGCTGCTCCACAGGCAGGTGAACTGAAAAAGCCTCTCTCCTCACCAGAGCCTTCCTCTCCTTCATAGTGACTTAATTCACAGTGCTTTGATTCTAGGGTTTGTAAACCTTGAGAACACACATTGTCCCCAAACTCATTTGTCAAAAAGTTTCTTCAGCTGTTTTCATATATTCTTGGAAAACACCAGTAATGATTAAAAGGGGTTTTCATCCAAACATATTTAGCAATTTTTACTTAAAACACAATCATATAAAAGTATTGTACCCATACAACATTCTCATTTCCACACATACATGATCTGGCATTGCATACAGGTGTGGGTATTTGCATAACTTTGTATAATTGTCACATCTCATTATAGTGAATTTCACTGAATTATCAAACTCCCCATATTGTGTTGGCTTTTTATGACTCAAGTATGTTTTAACTAAATGAAAGGAACTAGGTTATAAGTGATAGGAACTAAGTGATAACCGCCTACATCTTATCATATATAACTTAGGGACATGAAGATATTTTATCAGCAGTTTATTTATTTATTTATTTATAAATATTTTATTTTTTTAAAGTAATCTCTACACCCAAATGTGGGGCTTGATCTCACAAACCCAAGATCCAGAGTCACATGCTCCACCAACTGAACCAGCCAGCTGCTCCTCTGCAGTTTGTTTTTTTATATGAACTTTGCCATATGTACATAAACATCCACAAATGAATTGATTAAAGAAAATGCATGTTGAAAATAGACATGATATTTGTTTATATACATTCTGTCTTTTTTCAGAAAAGATATCAAAATGAATTACATGAGAGTTCATATAGAGTCACTAGGGACTTCAGAGATTTTAAGGACGAAAAGCCAAGAATGGTTAAGGCTTTTGTTCAAAAGCATAGAGTTAACTAGAGATTGAAGAAGGACTGGAATAGGAGGTGTTCATTGAAAGTTTGTGAATTAATTAAGATGGAAAAATAATTCAGGGAGACTTTAAAAGATGCATTGGTGAATATGTGAGCAGTTATTATAGAAATCAAGAGAGTAGGAAGGCTTGTGAGAAGAGGTAGAAATGTGTATGTTTGTGGCTTTCTACAGCTGGTGGAGGGGCAGGCATAGTTACTGATGGTGGTGAAATGTGTATGTTTGTGGCTTTCTACAGCTGGTGGAGGGGCAGGCATAGTTACTGATGGTGGTTGTTACTGGATATTTACAACAAGGCATTCTCTTTGGAAGCTTGAGAGCAATGCCTCCCTCCCAATTCCAGAGCATTTTGGAGAATGAAAGAGTTCAATGAGAGCCGGGAAGAGAACCCAGGAATCCTTGCATTTTATTTCCTTCATGTATCAAGGAGACAGTTCTAGCTGAGGACAAAAATCTAATAACTATTTCATTCATGCTATAAATATTTTAATGCATTTATCTGCTAAGATATATTAAAATTTATTAATGGTGGACCTTCCTATAATTACATAATATCTTCTGTGTGAGTATGTATTTAAACTGAACAAATAAAGGTAAATGTTAATAGTTCAACCTTAGTCATCTACCTGTGCTCCAAGTCACCTTAGTTACCAGTTGAAGAGTGGGGCTTATTTAGTATACTTTAAATCCCGTTATTTTTAAATGAATTCAAGAGAATCAAACAGTACAAAAGAATCCACCAGGAGTGGAAAACAAGTGTGTTGATGGTGACTTCAGAAGTCATTTTGCCTTTCCCTGAAATAGAAAATTCTATTTCATAACCATGTTAAACTCCTTCTGTGTCTAATTCATCCATTGACAAATACATCATGCACGCACACACACTCACACTCACACACACACACACACACACACACATTTTATAGTAAACCTGAACTCTCGTCTCCAGGGTTATTTTTTTATTTTGGAACAACACTAAACCTATATAAAATCTGCTTTAAGAATGTACACATTTTGTTTGCTTTTCCAACATTATGTGTTTCTTTATTTTACAGATTGGGTTGAGAGCTGGGAGATTTTTTTCCCTATTTCATCTTAAAAGCCTAAGGATCAATGCCAATTGCATACTTAGATATCAAGGCAACTTTTCCAGCTGTGCCCCAACTGTTTTCTATTGTGCTCACTACTATGTTCTTGGTGCCATTTTTCTGATTTGAGTGAAACCTATGCAAGACATTAATTGTGTCTCATTACTGGTCCTTGCTCTTCTTTTCAATCCTGGATATGTGAATGCTCCAAGAGAAATAAAACTGATAAACAAAACAGCAGTGTATTCTTCTGTACATTGTTCATGAAGCAAAGAGTAAGTGAGAAATTCACATTTGCCAGTATATTTCAGGCTATTTTGTGCGACTCTTTTAAAAAAGTCTGTTGCTCTATTTCTACCACAATACCACTTCAGATCTAAATGTTGGAGTCTTTTTAACAAAAGGGTAATAATTATTAATTCTTTTGATAAAATATTGTGGAATTCTATAGATTATTATCCAATACTAACAGAATAAAATACGCTACTATTACAAAACTGGGGGAAATGCAAAAATAGAAAAATGCAGATCTCATTAGAGTAGTTCCTGATAATTTATTACCCAAACAATATTTTGGCCTGTGTCATCCACAATCTGGATTCAAAGCAGCCAAAGGAGTAAGATAGAAGAACCCATATTTCAAGTCACTTTTAAAGCATTTTCTAAATCTATGGCATAAAAATGCTAATTTTGATTTGTTTTGAAGTTTGGTAAATGCTGCTTTAATATGGAGGTCATAAAGGACTATTACGAAATGATGGAAAAATCATTTATTCAGAAAATGCTTATAATCTCCAGAGGTACATCATGAATATGAAGACCAAAGCCTTCAACCGTTATATAGCACTACCTTAAAAGTAACTTTCTCTCTTGTTCAGCCAGAGGATACCAGAGATTATAAGAAATGTGAAGTCCATCAGCTATTAACTTCAGACCTGATTAAATAAGAGCTAATGTAATTGGAGTATTTTTATCACCGAGCAATTTCTGGAATAAAATATACATCATATATCAAAGTTTTAAGAATTACAGAGAACATTAATTCAAAGCAATGAAATTTTTGGCTTCCAACAGAACTTCAAAATTTACATATATTTCCATATGTCCTAATGATTGATAATCTCACATTGTTGGGTATGCGGTGGCAGAGTACAGTGTTTGACATTTTGAGCATCAACATGAACTTATTTTTACCCTAAGTTTTTTGTAGGTTTCAATGTGTTTCCTGCAGCTTTATTCATGGAGAAAACAGAATACTTGGAGTGGAAATACAAATTCATCCCCAGAGATAACATCATTAAGGGGAAAAAATATCTTGATAATTACTAATTGATTTTTGTAACACATTCATTGTATAAGAGTATTTTAGAGGGCCAATGGCTTGAAATTATACTTTCTTACATTGAAAAAGGTTAATTAGGAATTGAGCTCAAAGTTGATTTTTTGAAGGTCAGCTGCTATGCTGTTGGGTCCTGTGACCCTGTCTCAAGTAATCACAGCATTAACATACAAGTTATAGCTTTCCTTTCACTTGATGACATAATCTCTTTAATTGGTGTCGGGAAGCCTGCATGTGAAAGAACCATGGAAAACACCTAGAGACTATAATTTTACTCTCTCCATTCACAGGGCAAATGAAACAAGCCTTAAGAATGTACGAAAGACTCATTACAATCCGTTGGCTGTCAACACAAAGCCCTCACATTTCAACCAAGAGTTTTAGGAATGATCCATTCTGTTTAGTTCTAACTTTGGCTGGTGAACTATTAACCTTTTCAGAAAAACCGTTGAATGCTAAATGTCAGATAATCTTCTATGAGAAAGCGAAGAGGGTAGATAATGTGGTTTAACTGATTAGACATAAATGTGAGAAGGTAATATTTGCAAAGTTATTAAGCATGCTCTCTGAAAGAAACTATTGGAGTGAGACTCCCTACCCCTTACATTTCGACAACCTTTGAAATCATTCTCATAAATCCTGCACCTTACCGTGCAGACTTAATATGACCCATTTTCATTTGAGAGTTTAAATTCACCTTTTACAGAGAACTGATCAACATTGTTGTGCTCCTCTTTTCCCAACAGATTCTGCTTAGTAATGAAGAAAGCTACTGTGAAGTAATCCTTGAAATACCACTAGGAAACTTCTGCAAGGATAGGCTTTGGGAGAAGGAAGAAAGGAATGCTAAAGTTTGCTAAGCCTCTCAGCATCATTTTAACAAGTGCTCGCTGCAAAATGGAAGGGCCCTGGGTTTGTTGTTAATGGAGTTCCTGTCCTTATAACACTATTTCAGTTTTGTCACCTTTCATGATCCTTTGACCTTCTGAGTTCTGAAAGGACTTTTTAAAAAATTAGATTAACCATCCAACCAAGAAGTACTATGCCTGGACTGCTTTGTGCTAAGGCCATCAGCTGTCTGTCAAATATGGGGATGCACTACCTAGAAGAGATACAAAGTCATCATTTGGAACTGGTTTATGTTTGGTTCTGATATAAATACCAGACTCTGCCTTTTGTGCCCTGTCTAGAAAAAACTATACCCTGAAGGTATGGGAAGAGAGAAGGTGGGTAGAAAGGACAGACAGGTGTTCGTGATTGCAGATAACACTGTACTGCCTTCCTAGGACAATCGCTATGCTATGTATTGACATATCTTTAATCATGTCTCAGTGTAGATAATACACTGGTCTTATGGGATCTGTTTTGTGTTTCATATAATCTTCCATTTTTCTGCCCAGATGCATAGTATACACACTCAAGGCTAGAAAGCCAGAAAATGAGCTTTTTGCTCCATTATTCTAATTTAGTCACTACCACAATTTTATTAATCAGCCACATAATGATGCACAAATGCCTTAATTATAATTTGCTTTGTTTCATTCTATGCCAATTTGGTGTGGCCTCAGTAATATCAAGGGCTCACAGCTTCATTATGCCCTGAAAATTGAAGTATTTTTTTCACCTTCGACCACTCAATAAAACCAACAATCCTCTTTTCCCATCAAGAGTTTTCAGCAAAATCTGAACTCAATCATCTAATTCAAATTGTAACTTACAATGGGGAGTTTGCATTCTTTCATTACCTGGGAGCTATCTGCAGAAAGAGGAAATAAAAATCACCTGTTAATGTCCCTGCAGATCTAATGTCACTGCATCCTAAGATCTATCAGTATTTGCTCAGTCCCTTCAAAGAAAGCCCTGAGAGTGATGTCACTGAGACAGCAACATAGGTCATTCCTGACTTAACTCCCCCTCGCAAGAACCAACACCTATTTAAGAACAAAGACACCTCTGAGGGAATCCTAGAACATGGGGCTGAGGCTGAAATACACCCTGCACCACAGAGACCAAGACAGACTGTATTAAAAAGGTAAGAGAAGTGACTAAATAAATGTACACCACATTGCTCCTCCCATAGGACAACACAGTACTACAGAGAGGTTTCCCCAGAGCGACTACTTTCTCCAGTGGGAAAAGAGAACTAGGGATACAACTAGCTTCCCCCTGCATGGTGGGTCACTTTTTGGGAGCTCCTACTCCGATCCCAAGCCCTGGAGATTGCAGGGAAATCTGTGGGGCCAACCTGTTGGGCATCTGACTGTGATAGAGAAGGCAGGAAGGAGTTTGTAGTGAACATCATATGGATCTTGGGAGACTGAGTTCATACCTGCAGTGCCCAAGCAGCAATCCCAAGCAGCAGCTTTGCTCATCTGCAGAACCAATGAGGAGAAGACTCTGACTAGGGAACTCAGTGGGATGCAGATATGCATGAGTCAGATCCTCAAACATTGAATCTTGCCTAGTGTTTTTGCCCACACTCAGGCAAGGGACTGAGTCACAAACCCACCCACTGTTAAGAGTTCCTGCTAGGGGCATCTGGGTGGCTCAGTTAGTTAAGTGTCTGACTCTTAATTTTGGCTCACGTCATGATCTCAGGGTCATGAGATCAAGCCCCACATCAGGCTCTGAGCTGAATGTGGAGTTTGCTTGGGATTCTCTCTCCCCTCCCTCCCCCCAAAATAAAAGCCCCTTTTATTCCTATCTAACCAGAAAAGCAGTGACAAGTCCTGGAAGCTGTGTAGCCCAGTGGTGCTTGACCTGAGAGGTGGGTGGGCAGAACTGACCACCCCCAGAACAAAGACAATACTGGACATGAAGAGTTCCAATGCTATGCACAGGCAGGTGATTAATTCTTAGCCAAGGCTGAGGGTAGTTCTAATCCCTTCAAAATGGAGAGTCTATTTGAGAAATTGAGAGCCCAAAATAGTCCCCCTCCATCCTGCCCAGGAAAGGGGGCTGAGACATAGTTCCATTCACTGTGGAATGTATTCTGATCTTATCTAACTAGAAGGGTTGGTGACAACTCTTGGGAACTATGTGGCCTAGTGGTGCTTTTGTTAAGAGAAGTATAGACAGAGGTGATAATTTGCAGAGCAAACTTCAGACAGTGGCCCCATTTGGCCAGGAAACTTGGGGTGTGAGTCAGCTTGAGTTAAAACAACGAAGAGCTTTAGAGCTTCTTTCCTGCTGCATCTGAGCAGGGAATCTAATTTGTAGCCCTGCTCATTGCTGAATATAGCTTTAGCCTGTCTGACCAGGGAGCCTAACCAGAACATACAGGAAGCTGTGTGGCTCATTCAAAAGCCCTCTACATAATAGCACTTAGACAGAGAGCACAGCCTGTGTCTTCCCCTATCTGCAGAGCAAAACCTTACCAGAACAGGAAATTCAGTGCACAATCAGTCCTGATTCAGGCTCCTAAACAATGAGCTCTATAGGACCAGAGACCTGGCCTGATGTCCTGCCAGGGCAGGGAAGATAATGTATAACCTGGCTTACTACTGAATATTGTACCCAGTCCCAATCATCTAGTAAGCCTGAGCAGAGAATTCAGGCAAATGTGGAGCCCATCTTACAGCCTCATTTGATTAGTAGGGAACAAACCTCCAGTTTGTTCCAGCTGTTCTCAGTCAGTGGCACGTCCCTGTCCTCAAAGTTCAAACAGTTGCCACACTCAAAAGTATACTGTAATACTGGGCCTTACCTGCCCAAAGATTACCAGCAGACATAACCAAAAACCAGGCTGACCTGACCAGTGAAGAACTGTCTCTGCCCAAGCAAACCTGTAAAGTGTGGAAGAGGAGCCACATTATCCAAATGTCAGATAACAATGTAAAGAATCAAGGATCACAAAACTCAATTAAAATTGACGTTATCAAAGGAAATTAATAAAGCTAATCATAATGGACCCTAAATAAATGAAGATCTGTGAACTGTCAGACAAAGAATTCAGAATAATCCTCTTAAAGAAGTTTAGTGAACTACAAGAAAACAGACAACGAAATGAAATTAGGGAAAAAATAGATGAATAAATCAAGAGGTTTAATCATGAGAGACTGTGGACTCCAAGAAACAAACTGAGGGTTTTAGAGGGGAGGGGCATGGGGTGGGTGGGTGAGCCTGGTGGTGGGTATTAAGTTGGGCATGTATTGCATGGAGCACTGGGTGTTTTACATAAATAATAAATCTTGGAACACTACATCAAAAACTAATGATGTATTGTATGGTGACTAACATAGCACAATTAAAAAAAAAAACAAAAACAAGTTAGCACTCTTTTAAAAAAAGTCAAGAAATTTGACAAGGAAATAACCATTGAAAACAAAGCAAACAAACAAAACCTCCAGAAATCCTAGAGTTGAAGAATATAATAACGAAATTGAAGAATTCAATAGAGAATTTCAAAAGTAGACTTGACTATGCAGAAGAAAGAATCAATGATCTGGAGGATGGACATTAGAAATTACACAGTCAGTGGATTAAAAAGAAAAAAAGAATATAAAAAGAGAAAAGAAATTCTATAGGAATTATAGGACACAATAACAAGAAACAATATTTACATTATAAAAATTCCAGAAGAGGGAGAGAAAGAGAAAATGAGAGAGAGTATATTAAAAGCTGTTATGACTGAAAACTTTCTAAGCCTGGGAAAAGAAACAAATACCCAGATCCATGAGGCCCTAAGAATCCCAAATAGGTTGAACCTGAACAGAGCCATACCAAGGCACATTAAATTGAATTGTCAAAAGTCAAAGACAGGGGCACCTGAGTTGCTCAGTTCGTTGAGCCTCCCACTGTTGGTTTCCACTCAGGTCATGATCTCAGGGTCCTGGGATTGAGCCCTGTCTCAGTATCAGTGATCAGTGGGGAGTCTGCTTCTCTGCTTCTCTCTTTCTCTCCTTCTGCCCCTCCCCCCCACTCATACATGTCTCTCTCTAAAATAAATAAATAAAAATTTTTAAAAAGTTAAAGACAAAGAATTTTTTTTAAAGATTTTATTTATTTATTTTATTTGACAGACAGAGATCACAAGTAGGCAGAGAGGCAGGCAGAGAGAGAGAGAGGAGGAAGCAGGTCCCTGCTGAGCAGAGAGCCCGATGTGGGGCTTGATCCCAGGACCCCGGGACCATGACCTGAGCCGAAGGCAGAGGCTTTAACCCACTGAGCCACCCAGGTGCCCCTAGAAAGAATTTTTTAAAAGATTTTATTTATTTATTTGAAAGACAGAGATCACAAGTAAGCAGAGAAGGCAGAGAGGGAGGAGGAAGCAGGCTCCCTGCCCAGCAGAGAGCTCGATGTGGGGCTTGATCCCAGGACCCTGGGATTATAACCTGAGCCGAAGGCATAAGCTTAACCCACTGAGCCACCCAGGTGCCCCAAAGAATTTTTTTAATATTCTTTTTTTTTAAATTAAGACATAATGTATTATTTGTTTCAGGGGCACAGGTCTGTGATTCATCAGTCTTATATAATACCTAGTATTATATAAGGTCTGTATTATATAAGTATTATGTAAGTCTTATATAATACTAATATAAATATATATGTATTATATACAATACTTATATATATTTATATAAGTGTTATATAATACCCAGTATTATATAAGGTCTATATTATATAAGTATTATATAAGTCTTATTATATAAGATTGATGGGTCTTATATAATACCCAGTGCTCATTACAAACACATACCATCCCCAATGTCCATCACCCAGTTACCTCATCCTCCCAAGGATTTTAAGAGCAGCCAGAAAAAAAAAGAGAAGTTACATACAAGGGAAACCCATGAGACTACAAGTAGATTTCTCACCAGAAACTTTTCATGCCAATAAAGAATGGCATGACAGTCAAGATACTGAAAGAAAATAACTGTCAGTCCAGAATTCTATACCTGGCAAAGCTGTCCTTCAGAAATGAAGGAGAGATAAAGATTTTCCGAACAAGCAAAAGCTGAGGGAGTTTATTACCACCAGACCTGCCTCACAAGAAATGCTAGAGAGAGTTCTCTTGGTGCAAGTAAAAGAATGTTAATTATCATGGTAAAAAAAAAACAAAAAGAGTAAATCTCACTGGTAATGGTAAATATATAGTCATATTTCGATTCTGCAATATGGTAATAGGGGTGCTGAACTCACAACTCTAAAAGTTAAAAAAAAGAATATAGCAAAAATAACTATAAGTAAGATAACCTGTTATTAGTTACATGATTAAAAAAACCATGTAAATTGTAACAGAAATAATCTAAAATGTGAGTAGGAGAAGTAAGAGTTATATATACAAATTCTATTGAAGTTAAGTTGTTATAGTTTAAAAAAATAGAATATTGTAAGTTTAAAATATTTTATGCAAATCTCGTGGTAACCACAATGGAAAATCTTGTAGTAATTACACAAAAGAACAAAATAAAGAAGTCAAAGCATAGTGAAACCAAAATACATCAAAACACAGAAAAGACAGCTGGATAAGAAACAAGGAACAATACATATACAAAACAGAAAACAACAAAATTATGATAGTAAGTCCTTATAATTACTTTAAGCATAAACGGATTAAATTCTCCACTCAAAAGACACAGAATGGCTGAATGGATAAAAAAACAAGATCCAACAATATGCCATTTACAAGAGACTCATATTAGCCTTAAAAACACACAATATAATGAGAGTAAAGGGGGGAAATACACATTTCAAGCAAATGATAACAAAAACCAACAAACAAAAACAGGAGTAGTTGTACTTAGATAAAACAGACTTTAAACTAAAAATGTTAAAGCAGGGTGCCTGGGTGGCTCAATCAGTTAAGCTTGATTTAAGCTCAGGTCATGGTCTCAGGGTTGTGGGATCAAGCCCTATGTCAGGCCTATAGTGTGGAGTCTGCTTGGGATTTTCTCTCCCTCAGCCCCTCCTTTTTCTTTCTCTCTCTCTATTTTTCTCTCTCTCTTTCCCCTCTCTAAAAAAATGGTAATGGTAATGTTATATCAACATTAAGTTGATATAATAATTTTAAATATTTATATGCTCAATATTAGAGCACCTAAAATACAGAAATAAAAAACAGAGCTAAAAGGAGAAATACATTTAACACAATGATAATTTGGGACTTTAATACCCTTCTTTCAGCAATGGACAGATCACCCAAATAGAGAGTCAATAAGAAACAGTGGATTTGAACAACACAAGATATTGAATGGATCTAATAGACATATACAGAACAAAAGAATACAAATTTTTTTCAAGTGCACACAAAACATTTTCTAGGATAGACCCTAGTTAACTCACAAAATAAGCATTAACAAATTCAAGAAGATTGACATTATACCAAATATCTTCTCTGACCACAATGCATACAGCTAGAAATCAGTAACAAAAGGAAAACTGGAAAATTTATGAACACATGGAAATTAAACAACATTCTCTTATACAACCAATGGATCAAAAATAAATTAAAAGGAAATAAAGTTTCTTGAAACAAATGGAAATGGAAATGGAACATACCAGAACTTATGGGATATAGCCAAAGCAGGTTTTTTTTTTTTTAAGATTTATTTATTTATTTGTCAGAGAGAGCACAAGCATGGGGAGTGGCAGGCAGAAGAAGAAGACTCCCTGCTGAGCAATAAGCCTGGCCCATTGCTCCTGGGACTCAATCCCAGGACCCTTGGATCATGACCTGAGCCAAAGACAGATGATTAATGACTGTGCCACCTAGGTATCCTACAAAAGCAATTCTAAGAGGGAAGTTCATAGCAATAAATACATATGTTAAGAAGAGTGAAATAGCCCAAATAATTAACATGACTCCATGTTTTAAGGAACTAGAAAATGAAGAACAAATTGAGATCAAGGTTTGTAGAAAAAAGGAAATACTAAAGATTAGAGCAGAGATAAATGAAATAGACAAAAACAACAACAACAACAACAGAAAAGATTTATCAAGCTAAGACTTGGTTCTTTGAAAGGATAAACAAAATTGACAAATCCTTAACTAGACTAACCAAGGAAAAAGAGAATGGATCCAAATCAACAAAGTTATAAATGAAAAAGAGACATTAAAATTGATGCCACAGAAACTCAAGGAGTCATAGAGATTATTAGGAACAACTGATACACCAACAACTGACTTCTGGACTCTCTAGAAGAAATGAAAAACATTCTTAGAAACCTATAACTTGGGGCACCCGGGTAGCTCAGTTGGTTAAGTGTCTGCCTTCAGCTCAGGTCATGATCTCAGAGTCCTGGAATTAAGCCCCAAGTTGGACTCCCTCCTCATTGTGGAGTCTGGTTCTCCCTCCCCCTCCCCCACTGCCCCTCTATCTCCCACTCATGCACATGCTCTCTCTCTCTCTCTCTCATAAATAAAATCTTTAAAAAAAAAAAAAGAAAAGAAAAGAAAAAAGAAAGAAACCTACAACTTACCAAGACTGAATCAGGAAGAAAAAGAAAATCTGAGAAGAACAATCGCTAGTAAGAAAATTGAATCAGTTTAAAAAAAAAAAAATCTCCCCAAAAAGAAAAACCCCGGACCAGGTGGCTTCAAACATTTTCAAAGAAAGTTTAACACCAAGCCTTCTCAAACTCTTCCCCCCAAATTGAAGAGGGCCAAAAAAAATTGTAGAGAAATATTATTTAGCCATAAAAAAATGAAGAAATCTTATAATTTGCAATAACATGGATGGACCATTATGCTAAATGAAATATGTCAGAGAAAGACAAATACTGTATGATGTCACTTATATGTGGAGTCTAAAGAAACAAGAAAAAACTCAAGAAATCAGATTTGTAGTTATCAGGCAGGGAGTGTAAGGTGGCTAGAAGAAGGTGGTTAAAAGTTATACAAACTTCCAGTTATAAGATAAATAAGCACAAGGAATATAATATTCAACATGATTATTTTTAACACTGCAGTATGATATCTACAAAAGCTATTAAGAGGGTAAAATCTAAGAGTTATTTTCCTTTATTCCTTTCTTCTTTCTTTCTTTTTTTTTTTAATATCTGTATGGAAAGATGGGTGTTAGCTAAACCTATTGTGGCAATCATTTCACAACATATGTAATCAAATAATCATGATGTATGCCTCAAATTTATACAGAAATGAGTATCAATTATTTCTCCGTAAAACAAAACAAAAAAAAACAACAAACAAAGTGCTTAGGCCAGCATACAAATCTATGTATGACTTGGTCCTCAAATATATCTCTACCTCCAGCCTCCCACCATATCAAACTTCTCTCAGTTACTCAAAGCACCATGATCTTTCTCTTTTTAGAATATTTGTACAATGTTCTCTTCGCCAGAACTTCTCTTTCACTTGGACAATCTCTAGCCAGATTAGGGTTTAGCTCTGGTGTCATTCTCCCAGAATATCTAACCAGTATGGACAACATTCCCTTATATTCCCCTACACCCTGAGTCATCTAACACTCAAGGTGTTCCCTTAAATGCCCAACTCAATCTCAACCTCCTCCACACTGGGGTTTAGTTGTATGATACTCCTCAGGTTCCCTTGAGGGCTAGGATTCTGTATTTTTCATGTCTGGAACCTCAGCATCTAAAACAGTGCCTGGCATAGGTAGGTGTTTCATAAAAGTTGTTGAAACTTTTGCATGTTTTGGTAAGAGCATTTTGTTAGCGTGTGGGAAATCATTTATGTTTTGTAAAGATCATATATACTGTATGATAAAAAAATCAGAGTATGGGAGCCCAGACTGATACATTGTTTGCTAAACCATTTTAAAATAGTTTCAGTATTATTTCAAAATTAATTTAATGTTCTTGTTTTAAAACAACTGTGACTATGTTGGGTCAGTCCTTTCAAAGATCCCAACATACTCTTTTATAGGAAATCAACCTAAGCCTTAAACAGGTCACTTTAATGATGTCCTCTAGATTAAGAAGATGAGCTATTCTGCTCTCTGTTTATCTCTGCTCCTGTCTCTGAGTAAAGTTAAAATTTTAATGTGTTTGAAATGGTGACTGAGTTTTGACCAGCAATTTATGGTCTCTTCACAGAGGGCACAATCAAGAAATCAAAATTCTCTCTACTATTTTTGTCCAGTTGTTTTGCAAATGAATGAGCTTGCATTGCCTGTGCGCCTTCAGCAAAGCAAGCATTTGTGCGAGCAACTCTGAATGGAAGTTTTCCTGTTTACCTTCTTATCACTTGTTTAAGTTCTAAGGAGAGAGACCTGGCCATTTCGTTATAGAATGGGTATTTTCAATGCAAAGAAAAGGGAAAAAAATCACAGTTTTGAGTTTTTACAATGTTTGCCCCTTTTCCCAGCAGGGATGTGTTTTGAGTGCCAGGAGACAAAAGTGTGGCCTCAACAAGCAGAATTTTAAAAAGAACATCATTTTCATTATGTAGTCAATCTCAATTACAAGCAAATGTTTTCTCTGTGGAGACTCTTCTCCTTTCAGGGCATTATGTGAACCTCTTTTGTGGATTGAGAGAAAGGATCAGTGGTCAATAGGGAGCAGAGTGCTGTGTACAGTGGATTTTTGTATCCCTCCGTCTCCTACATAATGCGTTTTGTCAGGAGAACAGCCTGCCATCCTGAGCAGATTTGCTGAATTAAAGAGCACAGCGGGGATAGGAAACTTGTTGCTAGGTGACTGACCGCTGCTGCTTGGCGGGTCTGGGCCGAAGGTGACTCTCTGCTTTTCTTCCCCTACTTAATCTTGCCTTTTAATCTGCATCTATAATTAACTCTGTTAATGCCACACATCTATTTGTTTCTTTTTTACTGCACTTCAGGCAACCAATTTATCATTATTTAGTCTTTACACTCAAACAACAAACTATTTTTTTCTCCATTAGCGTCATATGAGGTGAAACATTCTACAGGCAAAAAAGATGTAGACTCAGTAGATATTGCCTGTGATTACTCATTTCCTCTGAGAATTTTTCAGATACTTTTTGCTAATCTAAATGGAAAATATATTCTTAAGAAAACACTCCTGTTTTCCATTATCTCTACAGGTTGATTGTGTCTAATTAATGGAAATTAATTGGTGACTTTAAGTTCCTCTCAGTGGTGACACATATCAACAATTAAAAATTGCTTTCTTTCTCAAAGGTTTACATAATTGTTTCACCTGAAACAATGTGTTGCCTCTAATGTCTTTGTAGGACGCATTCTCTGTGGTCATTATCAGCCATAGGGGTTGGACTTGAATGTAGGACCTAGGAATACAAAGAAGTGGGGACTTGGGGCAGAATCAATTCTGGGGAAGGGTTGGCTATGCCCACTGTCTGGGGGAGGCTGTAGTAGACTTTGGCAGCAGTATCCAGAATTCAGCTTGGCTGATGTTAGTTGTTGAACTGCGATGCTGTGTGAAGAGGGAAAACTAAGGTAGTTTTAAGGAACCAGGTCTATGGCATGATTTTCAACACTGTTCCAGATTAGGTGCCCTCACACCTGGCTCTCTGACCCTGCTTGTCATACTCTGAATTAAGATATCCTGCATGACACCATAGGCCTTGAATTGCATTTCTACACCCCTATAGGCATTCTGATAAAATCGTTAAAAGAGCTGACCTAGGGACAGACTGACTGCCTGGGTTCCAATATCAGGTCTACCATTTACATGGTGTGTGGCCTGAGATAATTTAACCTCTTTATGCTTTGGTTATCTCATCTCTAAAATAGTGATAATAATAGTATTTTCTGATTAGGGTTGTTATAGGATTAAATGAACTAACCCTTGTAAGGCAATGAGTGCTTATTGATCATATGATAAAACAATTATCTAATTTTACATGTCTTATTAAGACAAAACTGCATGTCCACAGTGAATAGAAATATTAAGACATGGAGATTAAACAATACCTTTTAAGGTTTTCATAGCAGTTTACTCACATGATCTCAATCCTTAAACTCCTCTAGTTTCACAAATTCTGTCTGTGTAGACAGGTTACCATAGCAAAGATAGTTTAAATGCACATTTCCCTTAAGAATGTATATTTTGTGTGTACTATAGGGTTTACTATAGTTCAGGCTTTTAAAAGTGCTTGATCTGACCTTTCTAAATTAAGAAAAGGCAGGTTATGCAGGCTTTTATGCCAGACATATCTGGAGAGCATTAGGCTGTAATTAGACTAACTGGGGCTAGTTGGAGGTTGTGATGGCTCCACTTCAGTGGTGCATAAAAGCATCTTATGCACAGAGAATTAGGAAGCCAGAATAAGGACCATTAGGATGTCATTTACTACATTTTCATTTAATCAATTTATACTCTTTAATGTGATGGCCTAGTTTGCATCTTTTATGCAGGTGTTAATTCTCCGCCTTTGACTCTCTTTAATACATGCCTATGAAATGTGGCTGCCTGCAAGTTCTATACATCTGTGATGATGGAAATGAGATCACGCCGTTGGGGAAAGTGGGTCCCAACCAGCACTCCTGATCATCACCAAACACGATGGGACAGCTAGAAAACTTCTATTTCTGATATTCTGAGAGTGAGCTAAACCCCCCAGTCTCTTTTGAAGGGTACCTGAATCTCCATAACACAATGAACTTGACTTTATTTCAGGATATTGCTTCCTTATTTTTCCTTTTGACCATCAATGATAAAATAATTTATAATAACCATTTAAAGTAGGTGCTCTTCTGAGCACTCATATATGATCTCACTGATCTTAAAAATCTTCAGAGATAATTCTATTTTATAAGTGAGAAAATGAAAGCCCAGTTGACTTAGCTGCCCAAGATGATTCAGTGATTCTATAGCAGGAACGTGTGAAGCATAGATACGTTTTCCTTTCGGCCACACGCCATGCTGCTTCTCTGCTAGTTTTTGCTGATTCAAATATGGTGTAGACAGAACAAAAAGTTTTTCCTCTTCTTGTCTTTCAGAAAGACTAGGTAATGACCTCAATTGAACTTACAGGATTGTTCCACATTTTGACACTTTTATAAGATTTTCCCTCCCAAAACAAAATACTCCTTAAAACTGCGTTCAATTTGTGAGGTTCCATAGCAGATTTCTTAATTCTCAGATAAAGCATCTCTGAAAGCTGAAGCTCCATGAGGGCAAAGACCTTGTCTTCTGGGTTCACCACTATATCCCTAGTATTTAGCACAGTTCTCAGTACATAGTAGGTGTTTGCTTCATGTCTGTTGAACAATAAGTTGGTAAACAAATGAATTACTAAATTAATATACTTAAAAGGAGAAGCTGGTGGGGCACCTGGGTGGCTCAGTGGGTTAAAGCCTCTGCCTCTGGCTTGGGTCATGATCTCAGGGTCCTGGGATCGAGCCCCACATCAGATTCCTCTCAGCAGGGAGCATGCTTCCCCCTCTCTCTCTTCCTGCCTCTCTGCCTACTTGTGATCTATCTCTGTCAAATAAATAAATAAAATCTTTAAAAAAAAAAAAAAAGGAGAAGCTGGTGTCTACCATTAGTTCCCTAGAATCTATTTTTTCCAGTAGTTTTCTTTTTTTTTAAATTTTTATTTATTTTTAAATATCTTTTCAGTGTTGCTTTTTCAAAAAATATTTTATTTATTGATCTGAGAGAGAAAGAGAGAGAGCATAAGATGGGGGTGGGGGCATCAAGAGAAGGACAAGCAGACTCCCTACTGAGCAGGGATTATGACCCTGAGATCACAACCGGAACCAAAGGCAGATACTTATCCGACAGAGCCACCCAGGTGCCCTTCAGGAGTTTTCTTAAAGTGATGAAAATTTAACACTTTAAAATGAATTTCAAGGATTAACTTTTTTTGAAGAATTACTTTAATCTTGACTTAATTTTCTCATTTTGATTCATATTCTCCTCCATTTATTTATTTATTTATTTATTCGGGTGAGGGCTGGAACAGAGAGAGAGAATCTTAAGCCAGCTCCATGCCCAGCATGGAGTTCAACTTGGGGTTCAGTCTCACAACCCTAAGATCATGACCTGAACCAAAATCAAGAGTCTGATGCTCAACTGACTGAACCACCCAGGTGCCTCTGTTCTCCACCTTTTAATAAATTCTTAGCATTTCAGTGGGCTGTGCAGAGACTTGGTCATTGGTTTAAAATCATGGAGTAAAATGAGTTCAGTAATGGTATATAATTTTAATTTCTCCATATCCACAAAAAGATGGGAAAAATTAAAAAGTTTAGAGACTTTTTATCCTTTGCCTTTTCCTGAGAAGTGACTAAAATTTTTAATTTAAAATGGTTAAAAAGCTCAAATTTAAAATTTGAATTTGAAAGTATGGAAAATATTTATCTTTTCCTTTTTAGCATAATGAATTTTTTAAAAAATGCAATAAATAGTTATATTTATGTACCAGGAACATTATTAAATTACTTTGTCATCCTAATATAATTAGATCAATTTATCATCAAATAAAGTTCATTAATTAAACTTTAATGTTTGGTCGCTGATTATCTCTGATTTTGCAGCACAGTCTGTTTTTCATTGAGGGCTAAAAACTCACCTTTAGGTTAATAAGTTCTGCTAAATGACATAAGTATGCATAATGAAAGCTATGCACTAATAGGTTCACATTAATATCCCTTTTTATCTGCTAAGAACTTAGTACCAATTATTAATTATTTTTCTGCAAAAACCCTTTACAGTTTTTTCAGAAATTTATGGATATATGTTTGGAACAAACTTTCTATTTTGCTATTTTCCCCATATTTTGTGTCTGTTTTGTATTAACTACATTTATATGATTCTCTAATAGGCCAGGATTATTTAAATACAATAGCTGCAATTAACAGGAAAGATGTTTTATAATGGTCTTCATTTAAAAAATGAATATATCCAGGCACCTCTGTGGCTCAGTGGGTTAAAGCCTCTGCCTTCCACTCAGGTCATAATCCCAGGGTCCTGGGATCAAGCCCCACATCGGGCTCTCTGCTCCATGGGGAGCCCCTGCTTCCTCTCTCTCTCTGCCTGCCTCTCTGCATACTTGTGATCTCTGTCTGTCAAATAAATAAATAAGATCTTTTAATTACAAAAAGGAATATATTCTATAATTAGATCAATCTCATGGTATGAACTTTAATCACTAGGATTTGGTGAAAATCAATATAATTTTTAAAGTACTTGGGGGGGCACCTGGGTGGCTCAATGGGTTAAACTTCTGCCTTCAGCTCAGGTCATGATCTCAGGGTCCTGGGATCGAGCCCCACATCGGGCTCTCTGCTCAGTGGGGAACCTGCTTCTCCCACCCCATGCCTTCTCTCTGCCTACTTGTGATGTCTGTCAATTAAACAAATAAAACCTTACAAAAAAAAAAAAGTACTTGGAAATCACCAAACAAGTTAGATTAAGCAAGTGGTATTTCAACTCAAAAGAATATCTACAGCATTAAGGGACCTCATGTAGCTTTATTACAAATAGAATGATATGCAGACTTGTCCTATAGTCTTTAGTACATAATGCTGGCATCTAATCAAATCAAAAGTTCAACTGCCTTTGCTAAATATTTCTTTTGGAAAGTTTTTTTTTTTTTTTTTTTAAGACTATTTTTTGTTTGAGAGAGAGACAGGGAGCATGAGCATGAGAAGGAAGGAGAGGGAGAAGCAGGCTCCCTGAGAGCAGGGAGCCCGATGCAGGACTCAATCCCAGGATTTTGGGATCATGACCTGAGCCAAAGGCAGAAGCTCAACCAACTGAGCCACCCATGTGCCCCTGGAAAGTTATTTTTAAGAGGTATAGTTCTGTTTGTTTTTCTTCTGTGTGCTAAGACTTTACTAACTTCTCAAAAATTCTAATTCTTAGAAAATCTTACATGTTCATCAATAGAGTTAAATAAATAAAATACCTTTTAAATTTAATTTCTTTTTTGTTTACTACTCAAAGTGCTGTGTTAAGAATGTTAGACAAAGTGTAGTAATAATGAGGCATCTATTATAATGGAAAACAGATTGTAGTCCTGCACAGATAGTACAACTCATTTATTCTGTAACTTCCCCACTCACAAGTATTTATTTGTGCCAGATGTGTTAAATTCCAAGGTTTCTCTATATATAGAAAATCAGCCTCTTCATGTTTTTTCCTGAGCATCTTTAAAATAAATCTACTGTTTTCCCATTTTTCCAAAACATTAAAAACACTTTAAAAATGATAATTCCATTTTGAACACAATGCATGTGATAATGAAATTCCTTAGCAAAGCATCAAGTTTTGAAACAATTTTTAAGTGAGAAAGTGAATATTTATTTAGAATGAGGAAGTATATAACAATAAAGAATAGATATTTACTGCAAACATCATGAAATCTAGAAAACATAATTTTTATAATTTATTTATTTATTCTTTAAAGATTTTATCTATTTATTTGACAGAGAAAGACACAGTGAGAGAGGAAACACAAGGAGGGGAAGTGGGAGAGGGAGAAGCAGGCTTCCCTCTGAGCAGGGAGCCCGATGCGGGGCTCAATCCCAGGACCGTGGGATCATGACCTGAGTGGAAGGCAGATGCTTAATGACTGAGCCACCCATACACCCCAGAAAACACAATATTTTAATTAGTTGCCTGAAAAACCTCTATGATACATTTTCCCCGGTATTTTTATAGAAAAAAATTTGAATATTCCTGTCAGATTTCTTTCCAATACCAGCTCTAAAAGATGTATTTGCTGTTTGTATGTTTCTTTTAGGCTTGTGGTTACAAGCCTATGGAATCTGATAAATTCTATTCCACATGATTACCATTAAAAAAATGTTTTTTTTCTATGCATGCCTCTACATTGAGTATCTCACAACATGGCAGCTGATTTGATGCAAGAGGAAGTACATTCAGGCAAGAGAGCAAGAGAAAACGTTGCAGCAAGAGAAAAGAAGCTAGCAAGAAGCCAGTCTCTGGTAACCTAATCACAGAAGTGACATCCCTTCACTATTCATTTGGAAGGAATCCTTAGGCCCCACCCACACTCAAGGGAAAGTAATTACACAGGGTGTGAATATCAGGAAGCATCATTCTATGAGCTGCCTTTCATGGTACCATAGGACTGTGGACTTCGTATGGTACTGTGGACTATGGGCTTATACCTTCCTGTCATGCTGCTGGCTAAATAGGCTCAATGGGCCATGGGAGCATATTGAAAGCCATTCCAACACTATTCTGACACCTAACAATGCCTTAAATAAACATGCAAGTAACTGCAAGCTACCTAAATACACCCCATCAAACTCAAAAAAGATATACTCCAACTCATTTGCCCCTCATCTGAATCCCCAAAATCCCACTGGCTACTCCATCAACACCTCACACAAGTGGCCTTAACTGATTACAATTTAAAATAACTGGGTCTTACAAATTTTACAAAGCATTAAATATGTGCCTTGTATGACCCATCTGAAGGGGTCAAAGAATTGCTTAAGCTTTAGCACTTTCTCCATAAATCTGCCTCTGAATGGAAGCCATCATTACTGACTAGGTAGACACAGAAAAATGACACACAACAGTAATGAGTTCCTGAGTTTTCTTGCTGCCTCCCAAGCACCCTGGAAAAGGAATTGCAGAAGCCTCCAAACTGAAACCATGAACAGGCACGGGCAATACCTACCTCATTCCAGCCAAACATCAATGGAAAAACTTCACTCCTTAAAATGTTCAAATAGCTCACAGGAAGGTAAGAAAAGACAAACAGAAGAAACAAACCGAAAACAATAAAATGACTGACTAAAGCCTTAACATATCAGTTACTCCCTTAAATATAAATAGTTTAGACACAATTAAAAGACAAGTTGGCAGACTGGCTGAGAAAACATCATCCAAAAATATGCTGTATATAATAAATTCACTTCAAATACAATGACATGAGTAGGTTTCAAGCAAAATAGAGATCCAGTGACATCAAGAGAATTTGAGAATTTCTCTTTGATTTATGGATTATTTAGAAGTGTGTTATTTTATTTCCAAGTGTTTGAAGAGTTTCCTTGTTGTTTTTCTATTATTGATTTCTACTTTGGCTCCATTATGATTACAGAATATATTCCGTGTGATTTCAGTTCTTTTAAGCATGTTGATATATTTTCTGTGGTCCGGGGATGTGGTCTATCCTGGTGAATGTTTCATGGGCACTAGGGAAAAAAAAATGTGTATCTTGCTGCTGATAGGTAGAGTATTTCGCATATTTCAGTTAGATCCAGTTGGTTGATTGTGTTGTTTAGATCTTATAGTTTGCCATCTAGTAGCTGTTTAGTAGTAATTGCTAAGAATGGGATATTTAAGTCCCCGGTGTATAATTGTAGGTTTGTCTATTTCTCCTATCAGTTTTTGTTTCCTAGTTTTGGGGCTCTGTTGTTTGGTGTATACACATTGAAGATTAAGTCTTCCTAATGGATTGATCCTTTCATCATGTGTAATGTGCTTCATCTCTTGTAATTTTTATTGTTTTCAAGTCTATCTTATCTGATGTTAATATAGCCATTCCTTTTTTAAAAGAAAAAAATGTTTGTATGTTTCTCTCTTTCTCCCTCTCTCTCTCTCTCTATTTTTTTTTTTTTTTTTTTTTTTTGGTCAGATTGAGAGAGAGCACAAACAGGGCGAGTGGCAGAGGGCGAAGGAGGAGCAGGTTCCCTGCTGAGCAAGGAGCCTGAAGCCAGGTTGATCCCAGGACCCCTGGTATCATGACTTGAGCCAAAGATAGATGCTTAACTGACTGAGCCACTCAGACACCCCAAGAAATACTTTTAAAATACTTTAAAATACTTTAAAAAGTATTTCTGGGGGTGCCTGAATGACCTGAGTTATCTGTTTTTGATGGTTTGATAATAACAACCATTAAAACCTTTAAGAGCTGGTTCATTTTATAGAGGACAATTTTAATAAACTCTTCAACTTGCTACATGATTGTTTTTCTTTTTGAGTCAATTTTGATAATTAGTTTTTTAGAAACTCATTCATTCCATCAAAATAATCTTGTCAGATCTTCCCATTTTTCAAGAGAAGCTAGAAATTAAGTCTTATTAATACTTCTTTTTATTAAAAATGATGTTAGACTTACATTTATGTTAATATTTTAGATAACCAAGTACAGTTATTAAAACCAGAAAATTACCATTGATACAACAGTATTAACTAATGTGCAGACCTTCAAATTTTACCAGTTGTCCCCCTAATATCCTTTTTTTTTTTAAAGATTTTACTTATTTATTTGGCAGACAGAGATCACAAGTAGGCAGAGAGGCAGGCAGAGAGACAGAGGAGGAAGCAGGCTCCCCACTAAGCAGAGAGCCCGATGTGGGGCTCAATCACCTGGACCCTGGGATCAGGACCTGAGGTGAAGACAGAAGCTTTAACACACCAAGCCACCCAGGCACCCTGTATTCTTTTTTTCTGAAACAAGATCCAGTTCAGATCCCATGTTGTATTTAGTCGTTTCTCCTTTGTCGTGATTTTTTAATGTTAGCATTTCTTATAACACTGTGCAAGATTAACAAGACTTCAGACCTCCAGTTTGCTACTTCTGGACAAACAAGGCGTGGCTGATGGTATGGAAGAGTGAGTGTTCATTACATTTCTTCCCTTAGATTGCCAAATGGATCTTTTTTGTATCATATGGAAACCAATTTTTATTTGCTTATTCCGGGATTTCCTACATCTTGCATGGCCTACCACAGAGTACACGTTGAATACTCGTTAAATAAATGAGTGAATTCTGACAAGTACAAAATGCTTGTTGTTCATTTGGGAAAAGTTTCTACTAGCAAGAAAGTATATGTGCTATATTGTCATGGGTATGTGATGTTTTTGTTTATCCATAATCTAGTTTCCCTTCTTTCAGATTAGGAATCTAATTTTCCTTTTAGAAATTATTTCCCCTGACTCCATGCAGTCTTGGTGGAACCATCGACAAAAATACCAGGGTGTAACCATATAACCTACGGTTAGGCCAATCAGGCTTTCCTGGAAATGCTGAGCAGGAAGCCCATCATGGGGCTCAATCCCAAGACCCTGAGATCATGACCTGACCTGAAATCAAAGAGTTGGAGGCTCAGCCGACTGAGCCACTTGGGTGCCTTATATCTTAATAAAACAGTGAGATGAAATATAGCAAAGAATACTGTATTATTTTTTTCATGGAAAAAACTAGTTCATTTTAGGAAACAATGGTTAGGCATTTTTCAAGTTACCAGATTAACAATTACTAAATTTAATATCACTTTCTTAAATAGATAGTATGTTATCCTGAAAATACCATTCTAAAAATTTTACTTCTAATTCCTTGGTAATAGCTGACCCACTGTTTTTTATAATAACCCATCCTATAGCAGTTCTTGTAACTGACTTATAAAGAAAAAATAAAAATAATGACATATTTAAATCACCTGCTTGTAAGAGTAAATCTGGACATATTTTGTGTTATTTTTCTTATGAGTTTGCAATACAGAATCTGGAGGCATTACAATAGAAAGGATTTTTTTTTAAGATTTTATTTATTATTTGACACAGAGGGAGGGTAGGCAGAGGGTACTCAGAGAGTGAGAGGGGGAAGCAGGCTCCCCGCTGAGCAGAGAGCCCAATGCGGGGCTCGATCCCAGGACCCTGAGATCATGACCTGAGCCAAAGGCAGAAGCTTAATCCACTGAGCCACCCCAATACCCCAATATGAAAGGATTCTTATTAGTAGTTTATAAATCCATGCTTATTAACATTATAATAAAAATACATGTATTTGCATCCAATTTCATTTCTTAAATTACAAAGATGTTGTAAGCATTGACCATCAAATGTCATCTCTCATATATTGATAGCGGAGAGAAAAGGTAACTATATCTGAAGTCCAAAAAAAAAATTGTTAAGCCTTCAGCATTCCCTTGTCAAAGTGATTTTCATAACTAACAAGGAGCAATAAATGACAAAAACCAGGAATACAAATAGTTTAACAGTATGTCAGTACTTACAGTTAATCCACCCATCATGCTTAGTCTCTGACGATCTTAATTCTGAAGAGTCATTTCCTTGAAGAACCAAAGGAAAATACATATAAGGTCCCATGAAATTCAAAAAGTTATTTTAGATTGGTCTTAATTTTACAAAGAGGAAGAAACAGATCATAAAATATGTTAAATTGTGTAAATAAATTACTCCTCTTATACAGCATTTTGGTATTCTTCCTTGTTATCTAAACCAAAAAATATGCAGCTCTGTGTATGGATAGGTGAAAATTCTTAGAAGTAAAATGGCAGTGGTACACCTCAAGAGAGCTAACCCATCAGTGTATTTCCTATAATCCTTGTTCTGTTTTAGGTCACCTGTACCCTCTAGAAAGGACTAATTTTTCTCCTATTATAGAAGACTCACTGCATAGTTACAATTTTTCTATGAAGAGACTGCTTCATTATTCAATAAAAAATTTAATGACAGTTTCTGAGCCATATTGCCCTAGGTTTTACTGCCTATAAATTCCAGTAGTCTTCAAAAAGAATTTTAATTATTTATTTGACAAAAATTTATATAGCATTTTTATGTGAAAAATCCTGTATTAGGTGTTTTAGAGACAGAAGTGAATATGACAGACTTCATCTCTCTCCTTCTGGAACTTTCAGGCTAGTGGCAGACACAACATTAAAGTACATACATAATTCCCTATATATTTAAAGTTGTAATGTTATATGAAGGAGGTATGCGGAATGTTATGAAAGATAGCCTAACAGTTACGGGTGGAAGGGAAGGCTTCTTTGAGAAACTGACATGAATCCGTGAGTATACTGGTGTAACAAAGGCTATGATCCTAATCAGACCTGAAGCCAAACCTATAATTTCTTTTGTGCTTAAACTTGTATGAGTTGGGTGTCTGTTGCTTACATCTGAGGAGTCTAACATGCCATTTAATGTCAAATAAGATGGAAAGTAACTTTTGTTCAAGTTATTTAAAGAAAAGGCTATTCTTAGATTTTAGGTTGCTATCTGAAGTTAATTTCAGACTGCAAAATAACATTACTATTTCCCCTTTCTTCTCTCCTTCTCATTAACTATGCTCTGGCCATACTGACTTCCACTTCCTAGAAATGCCAGGCTCCTGCCTCAGGACCTCTCCTCATTTTGTGCTCATTAGTGAGAACGTTTTAAATTCTTTGTATACACTTTGTGTACCAACTATCATTCCCACTTGGTAGACCTTAAGAAGTATTTCTTATTTGTTTGTTTGTTTATTTATTTAATACAGAGAGAGAGATCACAAGTAGGCAGAAAGGCAGGCACAGAGAGAGGGGTAAGCAGGCTCCCTGATAAGCAGAGAGCCCGATGTGGGACTCAATCCCAGGACCCTGAGATCATGACCTGAGCCGAAGGCAGAGACTTAACCCACTGAGCCACCCAGGCACCCCTCTTTAATCAATTATTATTAGGTTAGCCACATTATTAACTTTTGAGATCCTTTTATTTTTCTACCCATTAGGTGTTGAGAGTAAGAAAGAGACTAATTCAACAGATACAGAATATTACTAGTTATCAAAAACCTCAATGCATAATTCAAATATTTTTATGTCAACAGAAGTCATCAATTAATCATAAGGTTGGGCAAAAGAATAAAAATTAGATTAAGGGTAAATATTTTAATGTTACTCTGTCATGATATATTAGAAGACAAAATTATTTCTTCCTTGGCTAGAAAAAACATGCATAACTTCTGCAAGTAGTTATTTTTCAGGCTCATTTGGACCATGGTATAACTGAATTAGTATAAATATCTTCTTACTGAACACTTGTTTCATCATTGGACAGACTCTAAAAATTACTTTAAAATATCTTTTGTATCTATCATTTGATGTATTTAGCATTTCTTTATAAATTTTTTTTAGAAATCTGAACATCAAATTCTTATGTTTTGCATGAAAATCTCTATTATCTACCTCTAAAACAAATTAGATCACCAAGCAGTAACCATGAGCTAAGTCACTTTAATACTCCTAATAATCCTCTTTGATAGGTAGTATAATCAACCCCATTTTTAAAATGAGGAAACTGAAGGAAAGAGGATAAGTCCAGAGTCACACTTCAGCATGAATCTTTCAGTGTTTAAACCTGGTCCATAATACCAGGGCCCACATTCTTCACCACTGTTCAATACTCTATCCATCATCCCTCTGCTCTATTCTCTTGTAAGTATCAATCTGGAGCTGCAAATCCTTCATGAAGGGACGCCTGGTTGGCTCAGTCAGTCAGTGAAGCATGTGACTCTTGGTCTCAAGGTTGTAAGTTCAAGACCCCACAGTGGGTGTAGAGATTATGTAGAAGTAAAAAAAAAAAAATCTTCAAAAATAAAAGCTCCTTCATGAAAAAAAAAAAAAAAAAACCTTTCTAAATCATGCCAAAACAAAAGAAAGAAGGAAAGAAGAAAGAAGTGAGCGGATATTTTGGGAAAATTACCCTCTAAGTAGGGGAAAGTTCTAAAAAGAGTATCCTAGTCATTTCAAATTTAAAAAAAAACTAATGTTTAAGAGAGAAATTCTCAGCAAGAGGTCAACATCAGAATACAAAATGATGTATTTATAAGCAGAACTGCTGCAGTGTAAACAACCGGGGTGTGAGTCAGAGAATATTAGGACAGGCCTGTCCACCAGGGATATAGATTTGATTGCATGTGACTTGTGTCAGCTTAGGAGAAATCAAGAGCAAACTATAAAAGCAAGGCAATGGGAATGGTTCTAAATGAGCCATTCAGCCTCTAAGCAAGTTATATGGAGCAAATTGAAATTCAAAGGGAAACCATCAACATGCCAGCCAGGTTTATACATTGCTTGTTCATTTCTTCAAAAGATCAGAAAAACTTTATTTTAAAAATTGTAATTTTTCTTCTCTTCGAAATTACTAACATTCTCTGGTCAGCTAGCAGTGATTAAAGCCCTAGTCTGTCACCTATTTAGGCCCCTGAAATTCTCAGTCATGATAAATATAAAAGTAATATTTATATGCCCATTACTCAAAAAGGATTTACAACCCTGAAATCAGCAAAACAGTAGAAAGCTTAAAGCTGTGTGTGTGTGTGTGTGTGTGTGTGTTTTGTTCAAAAATTTCCTGTATTGATTTTTTTAATAGACTTTATTTTTTAGAGCATTTTTTGAGTAAAATTTGAGTAAAAATTGAGTAAAAGGTAGAGATTTCCCATAAGCTCCCTACCCCTACACATGCATAGCCTCCCTCATTATCAATATCTACCACCAGAGTGGTACATTTGTACAATCAATGAACCTACATTGACACATCATTATCACTCAAAGTCCATAACTTACATTAGGGTTCACTCTTTGTGTTGTACATTCTATGGGTTTGGACAAACTTGTAATAACATGTATCCATTATTACAGCATGATACAGAGTATTTTCACTATTCTAAAAATCCTCTGCTCTACCTATTCACTCCTCCCTCCCTCTTAACCCTTCACAACCACTGACCTTTTTACTGTCTTCATAGTTTTGCCTTTTCCAGAACCTCAAATAGTTAGAACATATTTCTTTCTTTCTTTCTTTTTTTTTTTTGACAGAGAGAGAAGGATCTCAAGTAGGTAGAGAGGCAGGCAGAGAGAGAGGAAGAAGCAGGCTCCCTGCCAAGCAGAGAGCCGGATGCGGGGCTTGATCCCAGGACCCTGAGATCTTGACCCCAGCCGAAGGCACTGAGCCACCCAGGCACCCCAACATATTTCTTTTTAACACTGAGTAATATTTCATTGTCTGGGTGTACCACAGTTTCCTTACCCACTCACCTACTCAAGAATATCTTGGTTGCTTCCAAGTTTTGATAATTATGAATAAAGCTGCTATAGACATCTGTATGTAGGTTTCTGTGTTCATATATGTTTTCATCTCCTGTGGGTAAATATGAGACCACCACAGCTAGATCATATGGTAATAGTACGCTTAGTTTTTTAAGAAAATGCCTAATTGATAAATAAAATCTTAAAAACAAACAAACAAACAAAAGGGCACGTGGGTGGCTCAGTTGGTTGAGCGACTGCCTTTGGCTCAGGTCATGATGCTGGAGTCCTGGGATCGAGTCCCGCATCAGGCTCCTGGCTCCACGGGGAGTCTGCTTCTCCCTCTGACTTTCTCCCCTCTCATATTCTCTCTCCCTGCCTCTCTCTCAAATAAATAAATAAAATAAAATAAATAAAATCTTAAAACAAAAAAATGCCAAACTGTCTTCCAAAATAGCTCTACCATTTTGTATTCCCACCAGTAATGAGTGAGAGTTCTTGTTACTTCACATCCTTGGTAGCATTTTGTGTTGTCAACGTTCTGGATTTTGGCCATTCTGATAGATATATAGTGGTATCTCATTGTTGTTTTAACTTGTATTTCTCTGATGATGTAAGATATAGAACATCGTTTGGTATGCTTATTTGTCATCTGTATATCTTCTTTGGTGAGGTGTCTGTTCAGATCTGTGGCCCATTCTTAAATTGAGTGAATTTTTTTTTTGAGGCTTTTTTTTCTTATTGTTGAGTTTTAAGAGTCTTTGTATGTTATGGATAACAATCTCTTATCAGATGTGTCTTTTGCAAATATTTTCTTCCAATCTATGGCTTCTCTTTTTATTCTCTTGACCTGTCTTTTGCAGTGCAGAAAATTTCAATTTTAATGAAATTCAGCTTATCAGTTATTTCTTTCATAAATTGTACCTTTAATATTATGTAGAAAAAGTCATGGGGGCACCTGGGTGGCTCAGGTTAAGTGTCCAGTTCTTGATTTCAGTTCAGGTCATGATCTTGGAGTCCTGGATCAAGCCCCATGTTGGGCTCCCCACTCTGCAGGGAGTCTGCTTGTTTCCCTTTTTCTCTCCATCTGCTCCATCCCCTCTTCATACTCACATGCTCTCCCTTTCAAATAAATAAATAAATCTTTTAAGAAATAAATAGAAAGAGGGCGTCTGGGTGGCTCAGTGGGTTAAGCCATTGCCTTTGGCTCAGGTCATGATCTTGGGGTTCTGGGATAGAGTCCCGCATCGGGCTCTCTGCTCAGCAGGGGGCCTGTTTCCCTTCTTCTGTCTCTGCCTGCCTCCCTGCCTACTTGTGATCTCTCTCTGTCAAATAAATAAATAAAATCTTTAAAAAAGAAAAAGAAAGAAATAGAAAGAAAGAAAGGAAGAAAGAAAGAAAGGAGTCATCACCAAACCCTAGGTCATCTAGATTATATTCTATGTAATCTAGGAATTTCATAGCTTTGTATTTTATATTTACATTTATGTGACCCATTTTATTTTTGTGAAGAGTATAGGGTCTGTGTCTAGATTCATTTTTTTTTTTTTGGATGTGGATGTCCTGTTGTTACAGCACCATTTGTTGAAAAGACTATCTTTTCTCCATTGTATTGTCTTTGTTCCTTTGTCAAAGATCAACTGAATAAATTTGTGTAGGTCTTTTTCTGCGTTCTGTATTCCATTCTATTGACCTACTTGTTCTGTCATCAATATCACACTGTCTTGATTACTGGAGCTTTATAGTAAGTCATCCATCCTTGTACCTCTCCTTCCTTATTTTGTTGGCTATTCCGGGTCTTTTGCCTCTCCATGTAAACTTTTGAATCATTTTTTTTTAATATCCACAGAATAATTTGTTGGGATTAACTACATTTGAATTCGATCTATAGCTCAAGTTAAAAAGAACTGACATTTTGACAATATTGAATCTTTCTATCCATGAACATGGCCTATCTATTTATTAAGTTCTTCTTGAGCTTACTATCTTTTCTGATTTTTTTAAATTTTATTTTTATTTTTATTTTTATTTACTTATTTGAGAGAGATCACAAATAAGCAGAGAGAGAGGAAGAGAAGCAGGCTCCCCACTGAGCAGAGAGCCCGACGTGGGGCTTGATCCCAGGACACTGGGATCATGACCTGAGCCGAAGGCAGAGACTCTAACCCACTGAGTCACCCAGGCACACCTCTTTTCTGCTTTTTAGACTATAAATCTACACATCTCAATATGTTCTAGTCAGCAGTATTTGTATCTTATTCCCTAACTATGTTAAAGTACATTAACAAGTAGAAAGTTGTTTCATTTCCCTGAGCTTTAAATTTGATCTAAGTTACACTCTTAAAAATCTAATGAAACACTGAGAAAGAACAAGGTCAGTTAAATGGTGGGTTCCCTTAATGTTTACACTGAATCAAACACTAAATAACCAAGTCAAATGATTTTTAAATAGTGATGGTATGGTTTCAGTACAGTTAAGAAAGTCGATCCAACTTAAATAAATTTTCTTTTAGTTCAGAATCTCAAAATGCTGCCTAAATTCCATTGCCACAGATAAATATGTCCTGTTTTGTAATGCTTCTTGCTAAACTCACCCGCTTCACATTTTTAAACTTTTGTTGTGTTTCCTTTATAATTTGTATTTAACCTGAGTCAACAAGTCAATACTGAAAATTATGGGATTACTTCTTCTGGGGGGAAAAAAAAGAGGCAAATATGCCCGAACTAATTTCCAAGTATTTTACACTGTAAGTCTAAAAAAAAGGTGAATGGGTAATCAGACTGCTAAGTTGTAAGAAAATAATAGTTAGCAAGTGTGACACCAGGGATATTAGATGGAGAACATATAATATAAAATTATGCTAGATTTTTTATGGATTTTCTAACACCATACACACACAAAAAAAATCTCAAAGTAGAGTAAAGACCTAAATGTGAGACTTGAAACCATAAACATCCCAGAAGAGAGCACAGGCAGTAATTTCTCTGATGTCAACTATGGCAACCTTTTTCTACATATTTCTCCTAAGGCAGGAAACAAAAGCAAAAACAAACTATTAGGACAACATCAAATAAAAAGCTTTTGCATAGTGAAAGAAACCATCAACAACAACAAAAAACTACCTACTGAATGGGAAAAGATATTTGCAGATAACCCAATAAGAGTTAATATCTGAAATATAAAAAGAACTTATACAAATCAACACACACACACAAAAACAAGCAATCTGACAAAAAATGGGCAGAGGACCTGAGTAGACACTTTTCCAAAGAAGACGTACAGATGGCCAAAACATGAAAAGATGCTCAACATCCCTAATCATCAAGGAAATGCAAATTAAAAGCACAATGGGATATCACCTTACACCAGTTCAAGTGGTTGAAGGAAAATGACAAGAAATAACAAGTGTTGGCAAGAATGTGGAGAAAAGGAACCCTCGTGCTCTGTTGGTGGGAATGTAATGGGGTGCATATGGCTCTTCTTTTCACTACATCTGTATCTTTGGGGCAAATACCCAGTAGTGCAATTGCCCTATGACAATTGCAATTGTCATAGGGTAGCTCTTAAAGCTTACTCATCCCTGCACACACATGCACGTGCATGGTCTCTCTCTCTCCAAAATATATATATATATTTATTTATTTAAATACATATTTATTATATATATAAATTTAAATAAATATTATATATATATATATATATATATATATATATTTTTTTTTTTTTTTTTTTGGAGAGAGAGAGAGCATGCACGTGCATGCATGTGCAGGGACAAAAGAGAGGCAGTGGGAGAGGGAGCTAGAGAACCTTAAGTAGTGTTCACACTCAGTATGGGGCCCCAATCCAGGGCTCAATCTCACAACCCTGAGATCATGACCTGAGCCAAAATCAAGAGTCAGGCACTTAACCGAATGAGTCACCCAGGCACCACTTTCTCAAAATATTTACTTTATTTTGTTGTCTTTTTCAGTGTCTCTCTACCTGGTGCTGAGACTCCTTCATTGTCATAACTTTAAGTCAACAGATGATCCTTTCTACTCAAGAAGATTTGTATATGTTGTCTACCTTAGATTTGGTGGCCTCTGCCTTTCATAACTCCTATATATAAGCTCCCCAACAGATCAATGTTGACCCATAGGTAGGGACATCTCTATGCCCCTATTCAGCAGGAAGAAGTTACAGAAGATAAGACCTTCCACCCTCAGCAACCTTGAAGATTTAAAGGTCAAAATTGTTCAGGGAGTAAAATATAACAAAGACAAGAGAAATGTAGATAAAATTAAATTTCCTTATAATTTACAGCCCTTTGATAAATACCTGAGACAAGCAGAGTGTGAAGTTCTTCAAGGGACTCACAGATGCCTTAATGTTAATGCTTTGCTAGAGATTAAAACCAACCTTAGCTTGATAATAGCCAGACCTCCAGGATCTTACAAGTTTTCTCTAAAAGAAATCCCTTTAGATAATTCCCTTATCTCCACCCCACCCCCAACCAAAAACAAATCATCAGCCACACCTCACAATCACCTGTTTCTACCCACGGATCCTGTCCCCCTGCTGTAATAAAGCACTTTTGCACCATAAGAAGAAGGAAGGAAGAAAGGAAGGAAGGAAGGAAGGAAGGAAGGAAGGAAGGGAGGGAGGGAGAATGGGAGAAGGGAAGAAGAGAGGGAGTAGAGGAGGAAGGGAGGAAGGAAAGAAAGAAAGAAGGAAAGAAAAAAAGAAAAAGAAATCATACCAAGTATTTCTTGGGCCATTTAAACTAGAAATCAATGACAGAAAGGTACTTAAAATTCCCTAAATGTGTGGAAGTTAGGGGCGCCTGGGTGGCTCAGTTGGCTGGGCATCTGCCTTTGGCTCAGGTTAAGATCCCAGGGCCCTGCAATCAAGTGAGCACCGGTCTCATTGCTAAATGGGAAGCCTGCTTCTCCCTCTTCCTCTGCCTGCCATTCTCCTTGCTTGTGCACTCTCTCTCTGTCAAATCTTTTAAAGAAAATGTATGGAAATTAAACAAACTTTTTTAAAAGTTATTTTTAATTTATTTTCAGCATAACAGTATTCATTATTTTTTCACCACACCTAGTGCTCCATGAAATCCGTGCCCTCTATAATACCCACCACCTAGTTCCCCCAACCTCCCTCCCCCCGACCCCCCACAGCTTCAAACCCCTCAGACTGTTTTTCGGAGTCCATAGTCTCTCATGGTTCACCTCCCCTTCCAATTTCCCCCAACTCCCTTCTCTCCATGGGTTGGGACGCCTGGGTGGCTCAGTGGGTTAAAGCCTCTGCCTTCGGCTTGGGTCATGATCCCAGGGTCCTGGGATAGAGTCCCGAGCTGGGCTCTCTGCTTGCAGGGAGACTACTTCCCTTCCTCTCTCTCTGCCTGCCTCTCTGCCTACTTGTGATCTCTGTCTGTCAGTCAATCAATCAATCAATCTTAAATGCCCATGGGTCAAGGAGAAAGTCCCATAGGAAATATCAACCGAAGTAAAAATTTTTTTTAAAGATTTTATTTATTCATTTGACAGAGAGAGATCACAAGTAGGCCGAGAGGCAGGCAGAGAGAGAGAGAGAGAGAGAGAAGCAGGCTGCCTGCTGAGCAGGAGCGCGATGCGGGACTCGATCCCAGTACCCTGAGATCATGACCTGAGCTGAAGGCAGCGTCTTAACCCACTGAGCCACCCAGGTGCCCAACCGAAGTAAAATTTTACCTAAGTAAAAATAAAAATAAAATATATCAAAATTTGATGGATATACTTAAAGCAGAGTTTACAGGAAATGTTATAGCATTAAGTACTAATGAGAAAAGACAAATGGTTTCAAATAAGTAATATAATTTTCCACTTTAAGAAACTAAAGGAAAGAATATTAAAGCCATAGCAAACAGAAGGAAGGGAATAGTAAAAAGTATAAACCAATAAAACTGAAAACAGAAAAATCAATGAAACCAAAAAGTGGTTTTAGAGGGGAAAAATCAGTAACATGGATAATCCCCTAGCCAGACTGACAGAGACAGACAGATAGACTACAAATTATAAGTGATCACTAATGACTACATAGACAATAAAAGATTCATGAGGAAATATTACACACAGCCCTATGACTATTAATTTGAAAACCTAGATGACATGGACTAATTCTTTGAGATACAATCAATCAAAACTCATTCATGAAGAAATAGATAGTATATTCCTCTAACTATTTAAGAAATTGAATTCAAAGTTTAAAACCATCTACATAGGAAACTCCAGGATGAGATGGTTTCACTGGTAAGTTTCCCCAAACTTTAAAAAAAAAAAAAAGACAATTCTATACAATCTCTTCCAGAAAACAGAAGAGGTAAGAATACTTCCTAACTCATTTTATGAGGCCATCATTGCCCTAATACCAATAGACAACAGAAAAAAACTACAAAACAAAATTTCTCATGAACATAAATTGCAAAAGTCCTCTAAAGAATATTATCAAATTGAAATCAGAATATATTAAAAAAAAAAAAAGGAAAATCATGGCTGGTTCAACATTTAAAAAGCAACCAATGTAATTTACTGTATTAATAGGCTGAAAAAATACAATATGATAATATCAATTGTTGCAGAAAAAGAATCTTACAAAATTCAATAGCCATTCATATTAAAAATTCACAGCAGACTATGAATAGAATGGAATGTTCTTAACCTGATAAAGGCAACTATATAATAACCTACAGCTATTATACTAAAGAGTGAAAGACTGAACGCTTTCCCTCTAAGATTAGGTAAAAAGTGAGGATGTCCTCTCTTCCCACCCCCTATTCAACATCTTACTGGAAGTCCTATCCAGTGAAATAATATAAGCAAGAGAAATAAAAAGCATTTATACTGAGGGAAACAAAGAAAGAAAACTGCCTCTATTTGCAGACAACATTACTTACATAGAAACTCCCAAAGAATATATAAATAAGCTACAAAACCTATTGAGTTTAGCAAGATTACAGGATGTAAGGTTAATACACAAAAATCAACTTTACTTCTACATACTAACAATAAATAATTGGCATTCAAAATAAAAAGTACAAAAAATATACATTTACAATAGTACCAAATAGAGAAAAAGAAGAAAAATAAATATAAGTACAACAAAATATGTGCAGGACTATGAAAATGGCAAAATACTAATGAAAGAAATCAAAGAGATGAGAGCAAATAGAGAGATACACCATGTTCATAATTAGAAGACACAATATTGTTAACATGCTTAATCTATACGTCACCTGGGTGATCTATAGCACCTGGGTGGCTCAGTTGGCGAAACATCTGACTCTTGATTTCAGCTCAGGTCATGACTTTAGAGTTGTGAGATTGAACCCACATCGGGTTCTGGGTGTAGAATCTGTTTAAGATTCTCTCTCTCTCTGACCCGCCCCCCAAAATGCTGAATCTATAGGGCTAATGCAATTCCAGTTACAATCCCACAGACACTTACAAAAATAAACAAGCTCATTCTAAAATAAATATAGAAGGCAAAACTACTAGAAGAGCTAAAGTAATATTTACAAAGAACAAAGTTGGAGGACTTGCATCACCCAATTTCAAGATGCATTATGATTCATGGTAATCAAGATAATGTGCTCTAGATGAAAGTATAGACACCTAAATCAATGGAAAATAATACAGAGTCCCCAAGTAGACCTATATAGGGGTACCCGTGACTCCATTGGTTAAGCATCGGACTCTTGATTTTGCCTCAGGTCATGATCTCAGGATTGTGAGTTCAAGCTCCACACTGGGCTCCATGCTCAGAGTGAAGCCTACTTAAACAAACAAACAAACAAACAAACAAAAACTTACGTGAACATTTTGATTGATTACTGCCAAAGATACAAAAGTCATTCAGTGGAGAAAGGCCAATCTTTCCAACAAATGATGCCCCCCCCAATTATATCTTGATACATACCTCATATTTTATACAAAAATTAACTTAAATAGGGGTGCCTGGGTGGCTCAGTGGGTTAAAGCCTCTGCCTTCGACTCAGGTCATGATCCCGAGGTCCTGGGATCGAGCCCACATCGGGCTCTCTGCTCACTTCCCCTCTCTCTCTTCCTGTCCCTCTGCCTACTTGTGATCTCTGTCAAATGAATAAATAAAATCTTTTTTAAAAAATTAACTTAAATATATCACAGACCCCAAATTAAATATACGACTCTAAAGTTTTTGTTTTTTTTTTTTAAGATTTCATTTATTTACTTGAGAGAGAGAGAGAGCATGAGCAGAGGAAGAGGGAGAAGCAGGCTCCCTGCTGAGAAGGAAGCCTGTGGGGCTAGATCCCATGACTCTGGGATCATGAACTGAGCTGAAAGCAGATTTAAAAAAATTTTTTATTTTGTATTAAAATATAATGTATTATTAGCCCCAGGGGTACAGGTCTGTGATTCATCAGGCTTACACACTTCACAGCACTCGCCATAGCACATACCCTCTCCAATGTCCATAACCCAACCACCCTCTCCCCACCCCCCACTGGCAACCCTCAGTTTGTTTTGTGAGATTAAGAGTCTCTTATGGTTTTTCTCCCTCCCTATGGCATGATGTTTCATTTTTCCCTTCTTTACCCCCCAAACCCCCCACTTTGCCACTCAACTTCTTCATATCAGGGAGATCATATGATAATTGTCTTTCTCTGATTGACTTATTTCACTCATCATAATACCCTCTAGCTCCATCCATATCATCATAAATGGCAAGATTTCATTTATTTTGATGGCTACATAGTATTCCATTGTATATATACATCACATCTTCTTTCTCCATTCATCTGTTGATGGATATCTAGGTTCTTTCCATAGTTTGGCTATTGTGGACATTGCTGCTATAAACATTTGGGTGCACGTGCCCCTTCAGATCACTACATTTGTATCTTTAGGGTAAATACCCAGTAGTGCGATTGCTGGGTCATAGGGTAGCTCTATTTTCAACTTTTTAAGGAACCTCCATGCTGTTTTCCAGAGTGGCTGCACCAGCTTGCATTCCCACCAACAGTGTAGGAGTGTTCCCTTTTCTCCACATCCTCGCCCGCATCTGTCGCTTCCTGACTTGTTAGTTTTAGCCATTCTGACTGGTGTGAGATGGTATCTCATTGTGGTTTTGATTTGTATTTCCCTGATGCCGAGTCATATGGAGCACATTTTCATGTGTCTGTGGGCCATCTGCAAGTCTTCTTTGCAGAAATGTCTGTTCAGGTCCTCTGCCCATTTCTTGAGTGGGTTATTTGTTCTTTGGGTGTTGAGTTTGCTAAGTTCTTTATAGATTTTGGACACTAGTCCTTTATCTGATATGTTGTTTGCAAATATCTTCTCCCATTCTGTCAGTTGTGTTTTGGTTTTGTTGACCTTTGTTTCCTTTGCTGTGTAAAAGCTTTTGATCTTGATGAAGTCCCAATAGTTCATTTTTGCCCTTGCTTCCCTTGCCTTTGGTAATGTTTTTAGGAAGTTGTTGTGACTGAGGTCGAAAAGGTTGCTGCCTCTGTTCTCTCAAGGATTTTGATGGATTCCTTTCTCATATTGAGGTCCTTCACACATTTTGAATCTATTTTTGTGTGTGGTGTAAGGAAATGGTCCAGTTTCATTTTTCTGCATGTGGCTGTCCAATTTTCCCAAACCATTTGTTGAAGATACTATCTTTTTTTCCATTGGACATCCTTTCCTGCTTTGTCAAAGGTAAGTCGACCACAGAGTTGAGGGTCTATTTCTGGGCTCTCTATTCTGTTCCATTGCTGTATGTGTCTGTTTTTGTTTCAGTACCATACAGTCTTGATGATGACAGCTTTGTAATAGAGCTTGAAGTCTGGAATTGTGATGCCACCAACTTTGGCTGTCTTTTTCAACATTCCTCTGCCTATTCGAGGTCTTTTCTGGTTCCATATAAATTTTAGGATTATTTGTTCCACTTCTTTGAAAATAATGGATGGCATTTTGATAGGGATTGCAGTCAAAGTGTAGATTGCTTTAGGTAGCATAGACATTTTCACAATATTTGTTCTTCTGATCCATGAGCATGGAACATTTTTCCATTTCTTTGTGTCTTCCTCAGTTTTGAAGGCAGATGTTTAACTGACTGAGTCACCCAGGCACCGTGACTCTAAAATTTTTTAAAATCTATTTATTTGTTTATTCATCTAAGTAATTTCTAATCCAATGTGGAGCTCAAACTCACAATCCGAGATCAAGGATCACATGCCCCTCCAACAGAGCCAACCAAACATCCCCAAAACTCCAAAATTAAAAAACAAAACAAAGAGGCACCTGGGTGGCTCAGTGGGTTAAAGCCTCTGCCTTTGGCTCAGGTCATGATCCCAGAGTCCTGGGATCGAGCCCCGCATTGGGCTCTCTGCTCCTCAGGGAGCCTGCTTCCCCCTCTCTCTTTGCCTGCCTACTCTGCCTACTTGTGATCTCTGTCTGTCAAATAAATAAATAAAATCTTAAAAAAAAACACACAGAAGTAAAATTTATGACCTTTGGTTTGGCAAAGAGCCTTTATATTTAACAAATAACCAAAAGCACAATTCAATGATAGATTGGACTTTATCAAAATTTAAAAACATTTTTCTCTGTGAGAGACACAGATGGGGAGAAAATATCTGCAAATTGTGTATCTAATAAAGGGCTTGTATACCAAATATATAAAGAACTTGCATAACTGAACAGTAGGAAAACAAACAACCCCATTTTTATTTTAACAATCCCAAATATTCAGATGGCAAATAAGCATGTGAAACCATGCTCAACATCAGCTAGGGAAATAAAAATTAAAACTACAATGACATACCACTTTATACCTATTAGAATGGCTAAAATTTTAAAAACTGATAATACCAAGTATTCACAAAGATGTGAATAGGAACACCAAATGGTACAGTCACTTTGTAAAACAGTTTGGCAGTTTCTTATAAAGTTAAAGATATACTTATTGCGCAACCCAAGAATCCCATTCCTAGGTATTTACTCAAATGAAATAAAAGCTTATTTCACACATAAAATTCCATACGTGGGTGTTTTTACTTTACTCAAAATCCACTTACATGCCTATCAACAGGCAAAAGAATAAACAAGGTATACCACATCCATACACTGGAATGCTTGCAATAAAAAGAGATAGCTTTTGATTCATGCAAGGACCAGGATGAAGCTTAAATAAATATTGCTAAGTGGAAGAGGCTAGACCCCAAAACCTACATATATTATGTTTCCATTTATATGACATTCTGGAAAAGACAAAACTAAAGTGACAGAAAACAGACCCATGGTTTCCAGGCTTTGGAAGGGAGGGGGTTGATTACAAAGCGTCACTAGGGAATTTGGGGAGTGACGGAACTATTCTATATGGTACTGTTGTGGTGGATACATAACTCTATTTGTCAAAACCAATAGAACAACAGATCACAAAGAGGGAGTTTTACCATACAAAAAATTTTAGGGGTGCCTGGCTGGCTCAGTCAGTTAAGCATCTTGATTTTGGCTTAGGTCATGATCCCAGGGTTGTAAGAACAAGCCTGCTTCAGGCTCTACACTCGGTGGGGAGTCTGCTTGAGATTTTCACTCTCTCTCCTCTGCCCCTCCCCTACTTTACATGTGCTCCCTCGCTCTCTCAAGTAAATAAACTTTTTTAAAAAATTTTAAGGATTAAACAGGAATTCATAAATTCAAGATGAAATGCATAAATGAATGTTAACAATATTATGAGTGATATAATCATAAATAGAGAGTAGGGAAGACAGGAGTTATCCTCAGTAACTTTGAAAAACAGTGTTTTGACTAGATACTCCAACACCACAGACTAAAAGAAAGTACACAAACACTATATACCCTTTGTCACTAGCTAGGAAATGGCCCCCTAAAAATATCTGTATCTCCCTCCCTTTCCCATATGACGAAGAAAGGGCAGGGGAAAGATCTTTGCAGGTAGGATTTAGTTAAGAATCTTAAAATGGAGAGATTATCTCAATTACCCATCCAAGTAGATCCATGTAACCACATATTCTTATAAAGGAAAGACAAAGGGAGATTTCACATATGGAGAAAAGGTCATGCAAAGGCAGAAAGATCTGAAGATCCTAGCAGTGATGGTTAATTTTCTGTGTCAACCTGGCTGAGCAATGGTGTGCAATTGATTAGTCAAACACCATTATAGATTTTGCTGTGGAGGGTTTTTTTTTAGTTTTTAATTTTTAATTTTTTATAAACATATATTTTTATCCCCCAGGGTACTGGTCTGTGAATCGCCAGGATTACACACTTCACAGCACTCACCATAGCACATACCCTCCCCAATGTCCAAACTCCACCCCCCTTCTCCCAACCCCCCTCCCCCCAGCAACCCTCAGTTTGTTTTGTGAGATTAAGAGTCACTTATGGTTTGTCTCCCTCCCAATCCCATCTTGTTTCATTGATTCTTCTCCTACCCACTTAGCCCCCCATGTTGCATCACCACTTCCTCATATCAGGGAGATCATATGATAGTTCTCTTTCTCCGCTTGACTCATTTCGCTAAGCATGATACACTCTAGTTCCATCCACGTTGTAGCAAATGGCAAGATTTCATTTCTTTTGATGGCTGCATAGTATTCCATTGTGTATATATACCACATCTTCTTGATCCATTCATCTGTTGATGGACATCTAGGTTCTTTCCAAAGTTTGGCTATTGTGGACATTGCTGCTATAAACATTCGGCTGCATGTGCCCCTTCGGATCACTACGTTTGTATCTTTAGGGTAAATACCCAGTAGTCCAATTGCTGGATCATAGGGTAGTTCTATTTTCAACATTTTGAGGAACCTCCATGCTGTTTTCCAGAGCGGTTGCACCAGCTTGCATTCCCACCAACAGTGTAGGAGGGTTCCCCTTTCTCTGCTTCCTCACCAGCATCTGTCATTTCCTGACTTGTTAATTTTAGCCATTCTGACTGGTGTGAGGTGGTATCTCATTGTGGTTTTGATTTGTATTTCCCTGATGCCGAGTGATATGGAGCACTTTTTCATGTGTCTGCTGGCCATTTGGATGTCTTCTTTGCAGAAATGTCTATTCATGTCCTATGCCCATTTCTTGATTGGATTATTTGTTCTTTGGGTGTTGAGTTTGCTAAGTTTTTATAGATTTTGGACACTAGTCCTTTATCTGATATGTCGTTTGCAAATATCTTCTCCCATTCTGTCAGTTGTCTTTTGGTTTTGTTGACCTGTTTCCTTTGCTGTGCAAAAGGTTTTGATCTTGATGAAATCCCAGTAGTTCATTTTTGCCTTGCTTCCCTTGCCTTTGGCAATGTTCCTAGGAAGATGTTGCTGCAGCTGAGGTTGAAGAGGTTACTGCCTGTGTTCTCCTCAAGGATTTTGATGGATTCCTTTCTCACATTGAGGTCTTCATCCATTTTGAGTCTATTTTTGTGTGTGGTGTAAGGAAATGGTCCAATTTCATTTTTCTGCATGTGGCTGTCCAATTTTCCCAACACCATTTATTGAAGAGGCTGTCTTTTTTCCATTGGACATTCTTTCCTGCTTTGTCGAAGATTAGTTGACCATAGAGTTGAGGGTCTATTTCTGGGCTCTCTATTCTGTTCCATTGATCTATGTGTCTGTTTTTGTGCCAGTACCATGCTGTCTTGATGAAGACAGCTTTGTAATAGAGCTTGAAGTCCGGAATTGTGATGCCACCAACTTTGGCTTTCTTTTTCAATATTCCTTTGGCTATTCGAGGTCTTTTCTGGTTCCATATAAATTTTAGGATTATTTGTTCCATTTCTTTGAAAAAGATGGATGGTGTTTTGATAGGAATTGCATTAAATGTGTAGATTGCTTTAGGTAGCATAGACATTTTCACAATGTTTATTCTTCCAATCCGGGAGCATGGAATATTTTTCCATTTCTTTGTTTCTTCCTCAATTTCTTTCATGAGTACTTTATAGTTTTCTGAGTATAGATTCTTTGCCTCTTTGGTTAGGTTTATTCCTAGGTATCTTATGATTTTGGATGCAATTGTAAATGGGATTGACTCCTTAATTTCTCTTTCTTCTGTCTTGTTGTTGGTGTAGAGAAATGCAACTGATTTCTGTTCATTGATTTTATATCCTGACACTTTACTGAATTCCTGTACAAGTTCTAGCAGTTTTGGAGTGGAGTCTTTTCGGTTTTCCACATATAGTATCATATCATCTGCAAAGAGTGATAGTTTGACTTCTTCTTGGCTGATTTGGATGCCTTTAATTTCCTTTTGTTGTCTGATTGCTGAGGCTAGGACTTCTAGTACTATGTTGAATAGCAGTGGTGATAATGGACATCCCTGCCGTGTTCCTGACCTTAGCGGAAAAGCTTTCAGGTTTTCTCCATTGGAATGATATTTGCGGTGGGTTTTTCATAGATGGCTTTGATAATATTGAGGTATGTGCCTTGCTGTGAAGGTATTTTTAAATGTGACTATCATTTAAATCAGTATATTTTGAATAAAGCAGATTATTATTCATAATGTGAACAGACTTTATCCAATCATTTGAAAAAAAAAAGACTTGAAGAGCAAAGACAGAGGTTTCCCAAAAAAAGGAATTTGGCTTCAAGATTTTAATATAGAAACCCTGAGTTTCTAGCCTGCCTGATTTGCCCTGTGGATTTCAGACTCAAGATTGTAACATTAACACTTACCTGAATGTCCATCCCGCCAATTTGTCCTACAGATTTAGGATTTGCAATTTCCACAATCATGAGAACCAATTCCTTAAAATAAATCTAGATTATGGATAAATACATGGATAGAAGACAGAAATGGATGCTCTTGGTTCTGTTTCTCTGAACCCTAACAGTTTTTTTTTTTTTTAACTGCATGCCAGATGCTTTTTAATGATTGCATATGCTCTCACGTGATGGGCACATCTTACTGTACTCAAGAGTTTTAGTGCATAGAAGTTTGAACAAGTACAGGCGGATTCGACCCACCCTCACCTCCCGTTTTCGCCTTCCCCCCCACCCTTTCTCAAAACAAAACCCCAGATTCCCCCCACCCCCCGCAAAAAAAAAAAAAAAAATTGAAAACAAAAGACAGCTCCCAAACCCAGCTGATTCCTTCTAATTCCTTAGGTACTAGGCACACACACAAAGTGTCCCCCTCTCTCTATTTTCTTTCCTGGGTGACTATGACTTTACACATGAATTGTAGTAGGGGAGGAGAGGCAGTCAGATTTGGCTCAGGTCATGATACCAGGGTCCTGGGATTGAGCCCCACATCCGGCTCTCTGCTCAGCAGGGAGCCTGCTTCCCCCTCTCTCTCTCTGCTTGCCTCTCTGCCTACTTGTGATCTCTGTCTGTCAAATAAATAAATAAAATCTTAAAAAAAAAATTCTTTCACTCATTAGCTGTATTTTCTCTGACTTCTGTCAAGTCTTTGGGAAGGCTTAATTTAACACAATTGTGATATGTTGTGGACACCCTGAAGAAGCAAGAGAGACTCTCACCAAAATTTGGCTTGGATATTGAGACTAATGGCACCACATACACCCCAGTAGGGTATGAAAATGTTTATTACTCATATAATGATGTTTTTCTAAAAAAAAAAAAAGCAGGCAGGACTACGTAGTTTGTCTTAAAATGGCTTGAGAGATCAATGGCTGTGGGTTTTTATGGTTGTGGGTGGGTCCAGATCAAGAGTTCCTATACCGGGCTTGAACATCCCACTGGTGCTAAAGGTGGGAATCCCTGGGCTTGCTTATCAGCTTGATCAGATGTGGAGCAGAAGGGAAAGAAAATGCAGTGAAACTTAAAATCTGTCACCACTCACACACCAGAATTTGGTGTCAAGACTCTTTATTACTCAATAACTCAATGTAACCAATTTAGAAAGCACAAAATACAGACATTGAATAATACATTCATATAATTTCATCAAAATTTAAATATCTTCATTTCACTTACAATTCACAAGCAAATACTGCATATAAAACATGAGGGCCAATTTTTTGTTAGAAAGAGTAAACAAAATTTTAAATGTTCCTCAAAAAAGTTTAAGCAAGAAAATATAACAGTATTATCATTAATACAATGATCTAATTTTAAAAAATTACTCCAGCCCTTCATATTTAACTGCTTTCCACTAAAGATGCTAGAATAACTGATAAAATTAGACTTTTATTATTTGTTATATTAGAAGAAAATAACATATTTTATTCACTACCAATAACATGAATTCTGTGAAATTATTATTAAAACACTACTCTTTATACTGCAACAGTGAAGTGTAAGTGAAACAGCAGTTTTAAAAGCATTTTTTAGTAGCTAAAGTACACCTCAGCACTAATTCTGCATAGTTACTACCAAAAAATCTTCTGATAGCCTAAAGTTCTTGTTCTTATCAAAACACCTAAAATACTACCAGAATGAAATTCAGGTTCTGGAGAGAAGCAGGCTTAATACGTATAGTAAAGATTAATGAAAAAGCATCAAATTCTGTTAAGATTAATTCTGCCTAAAGAAGGCTTGCAAAATCAAAATTAAAATAAATTACGACAGCAAATGTTTCAAATAAAACAAAATTTGATGACATAGGGTTAATTTCCCTCAATATTTAAATATATAATCAATAATGTAACTATGGTAACCCATTACTGCTTTAATCAAGAAAAGAAAGTAGTCTTCATTTTTAAGTAATAATGTAAATTTATGCCCTAGATGATTACAGAGCAGTTAAATAATTTGAGAAATTAGTAATGAGTTCAAAAAAAAGTAAATTGTGTTGTACTTTGTGAGGAAGAGGAAAAGCCTTTTACAGAAGGTGTTGAGTTTTGATCCTGTTCAAATGAAAATGGAAAACTAAAATCATCTTTTCCAGTTCCAAATGTATGAGTTGAAGAGTCTGATGAAAAAGAAAATGTGAAAGCATCTTCTCCTGGTTTTCCAAATAAGTTTCCTGAGGAAAATAAACATTTCAATACCATGCTATTCATGTTACATAATTTGCATAATCTGTTAAATTATGATGTACTGTAAACAATAAATAGGGTAATACTGAATCTCTTAAGTGATTATTAATATTATTAATAATTAAATAATAATTAATAAATTAAAACACCACTCTTTATACTCAACAGTGAAGTGTAAGTAAAACAGTAGTTTTAAAAGCAGTTTTAGTAGCTAACTTATACCTCAGCACTAATTCTGCATAGTTACTACCAAATAATTACAATTATTAGTAGTTGTATTCTTATATGCAAAGAACTGTCCTTTGTACTATGAAAAATCAAATAGATCCAAAATTACTTTTAGGTAACTTGAACTTGAGTATAATAAGGGCTAGTATATATGGCAGAAAAAGGGGTAAAACACCTTAACTGGAAGAACAGCACAGAGGCACAGAAACAGGCATGCATAGAAGTATAAGGGTAACAGAAATCAATTCAGCCTGTCAGGAACACTGAGAAATAATAAAAAGTTATTAAAAGGGTATTAATGAAGATGAGCTTGGAAAGACTACTGAACATCCAACTACAGAATCCGGACTTTATTTTATATGTAAGAGAAAGCCATTAAAAGTTTTCAAGTGGAGAGGCACCAGGGTGGCTCAGGCAGTTAAGCAATAGACTCTTGATTTCGGCTCTGGTCACGATCTCAGGATTGTGAGATCAAGCCCTGCCTCCTTATCCACACTGAGTGTAGACCTGCTTAAGATTCTCACTCTCCCATTCCCTGTGCCCCCACCAAAATAATTTGAGCAATTTTTAAAATAAGGCTCACTAAGGAAAGAATACATAGGAAGTTTGGAACAGTAGAGTGTCTACAAGTGGGAATAAAAGGAAAGAAATGAAGGCTTGATCTTAACAGTCATAGCAAAGTGAATGGGGAAAGACGTTGGGTCTGAGAGATACTGCAGAAGTCAAGCTTATTCAACTATTGTTTATGAGTTACTACAATATACTGTTTGTCGCATTGTTCAAGGAAATGAACAGAACAGTGAAAAGGCTTCTACAGTTCTAAAAGGAATTTTTTAAAATTTATTTTTATTTATTTTATAGAGTGAGAGCTTCGCATCTGGCTCTGTGCTCAGCAGGGAGCCTGCTTCCTCCTCTCTCCCTGCCAGCCTCTGTCTACTTGTGATCTTTGTCTGTAAAATAAATAAATAAAATCTTAAAAAAAAAAAAAACTCCTATACTCATTATAAATAAAATAACAGATTAATGTTCAAGTTGTAGACAATACAAAGGTGAATAAAACAGAATCCCTGTCCTCAAAGATCTGTGATTAGAAGATTTTATATGTTAATAAGTAACAACAGACAACAGAATATTTTAAAGTATATAGAAAAAGAAAATATAGAAAATTGAAGGAGAGATCTTTTGGGGGTGAAAAGTTGAAGGGAAATAAAAGGATTTATGGAAACTGGTCTTTGAAGATGGTTAGAAAGAAATGGAAGTTGAGGATTTCAGGAAGAAATAAGTAGATAAGAAAGTGTGGGCATATTTGAATTGTAGTTTGTTCTTTGGTCTGGTCAAAAGCACATGTTATTTTTATTAGAAAAGGCTTTAAATGTATGTTGGAATGAGGTTAGGTACATCACATTAGCAGAATAAAAGAAAATAATCATATGATCATCTCAATAGATGCAGAAAAAACATTAGACAAAATTCAACACCCATTCATGATAAAAATTCAATTTAGGCATAGAAGGAACATATCTCAACATAATAAAAGCCATATATGACAAGGCCACAGGTAACACTATACTCAATGGTGAAAGGAGGAGAGGTTTTCCTTTAACATCAGGAACAAAGCAAGAGTACCTACTCTTACCACTCCTATTCAAAGTAGTACTGGAAGTCCTAGATATAGCAGCCAGGCAAGGAAAAGAAATATATATGTATATACATATATACATACACACAATGGAATATTATTGAGCCATGAAAAAGCCAGGAAATCCTGCTATTTATAGTAACACTAATAGCATTATGCTAAGTGAAGTCAGAGTAAGACAAATAATGTATGATTTCATTTGTATGTGGAACCGAAAGAAAAGAAAGAAGAAAAAAAGAAAAAAGAAATGTCCACTAATCACCAGAGCTAGAGCAGTACTGAATATAAAATATATGTATACACATACATATTTGTATGTTGAATGAATCAATCATGGGATAGGAGAAGAAAGAAGACCCAATAAAAAGCACCAGAGAGGGGCGCCTGGGTGGTTCAGTGGGTTAAAGCCTCTGCCTTCTGCTCAGGTCATGATCTCAGGGTCCTGGGATCGAGTCCCACATCGGGGTCTCTGCTCGGCAGGGAGCCTGCTTTATCCTCTCTCTCTCTCTGCCTGCCTCTCTACCTGCTTGTGATCTCTGTCTGTCAAATAAATAAATAAAATAAAGCACCAGAGATATAGGAGGAAATCTAAGAACTTCGGAAAGAAGATGAGAATAATCAACTATTCCAAATGCTACAAAGATAGTGAATATGATAATAAATACAAAATACCCATATTGTTTAATAATTGTTAAGTCACTAGTAGTTATTGGAGAATTAAGTGGAGTAGTGAAAGAAGATAAATTGTTACAAAAATAATTAGTGAGTGGTGCAGAAGTAATAGAATTTTAAGAGAATAAACTGAGGGTCTGAGAAAATCAGAAGGCAAACTAAATAAAAAGTGAGGAAGTTAACATGTTTTTTTATGTAGCAAACTTCAAATCACTTACCAATTTCTTGTTGTGAAGAGAGAGGATTTAAATTTTCAGCAGAATAATGTTCATTAAACTGAAAAATAATTTCCATTCAGTATTACTCAAGAAATCAGTAAAACAGTATATATGGCATTTATATTTGAATATAAAACCTGGTTCTTTTAATAAGCATAATTATAGTAGACGAAATGGCAACATTCTATATAGCACATTTCTGTGCTTTAAAACCTATCATTTGCTTATATTAAAATAAGGCTTATTGATTTGATTCTGGCAATAGATAATACATTAAAAGGATATATATAGTGTACTAAAGATAGTTCCTACTTTGGAATATTAATATAACCTAAAATTCTAATTAACTTTTGCTTTATCTGGAGGGCTTTTACATAACAGGCTCTTGGTATTGTTCTCCAGCTTATAAAAATAATGGGAAATATGACAGCTTCACATCAGTTCAGATCAAGTTTTGCTGCCAAAAGAGTTTGTTTTCTTTGTAAAACAGTTTTTTTTTTTAAATGGGATCATAACAACACAGTTTTCTGTCCCCTTTTTTTCTCTTAATGCTGCATAATGAGCATTTTCCCCTGTCACTATTTTTCTAAAACCAGATTCTTTTCATGGAATTTTCATATTCTTCCATATGAATATATCATACAGTTTCTTTCTTTTTAAAAAGTTATTTAAAAACATACAGTGTGATATTAGTTTCAGGTGAACAATTTAATGATTCAATACTTACAAAACCCAGTGCTCATCATAAGTGCACTCCTTAATTAGTCCATCCCCCCACCCCCTACCCTTTGGTAACCATCAGTTTGTTCTCTATAGTTAAGAGTCTGTTTCTTGGTTTGCAATCATTCTTTCACTTTGGACATTTAGGTCACTTCTGGGTTTTTTTCCTAATACAAATTACACTTGAATAAATACTGTTATGCACAGATTTACATTTTGACAATTAATAAGGAAAGCTATTTTTCCCAGAGATTTTATAAGTTACTTGAATTTCTTTTTCAGTGAATTATTATCTATTCATCTAAAGAACTTTGTATATATCTCTACTGAAGTAGTAATTCTTACTAATCCATATAAGCTTTTTATATATTAAAGACATTAATTCTTTATATTATTGCAAATATTTTATATCACATTATCATTTTGCCTTTAAAATATATTTTTTAAGATTTTTATTTATTTATTTGACAGACAGAGATCACAAGTAGGCAGAGAGGCAGGCAGAGAGAGAGAGGAGGAAGCAGGCTCCCTGCTGAGCAGAGAGCCCAATGCGGGCCTAGATCCCAAAACTCTGAGATCATGACCTGAGCTGAATGCAGAGGCTTTAACCCACTGAGCCACCCAGGCGCCCAAAATATTTTTTTAACATACAAAAATTCTCTATGGAACCAAACCCAAACTCTTTTTATTTACTTTTGGCTCTTCTTCCACTGTTTTAATGCTCAGAGAATCCTTCCTCTTACTAAGATCTGATGAATATTTAAAGTTTCAAGACTTTCTAGCCCATACTATTGATCAATTTATCAATCCTTGTATCATTATCACATTTGACTGCTCTCACTTCCCCCTCACCAGTCTTTTCAACAATATTTTTATTATTAATGTCTGTAGGATACATAATATTTTATTTATAAAATAGGTAAATATTCTTATTTTTGTCAGTTTAATGACCAGTTCATAAATTCTGTCAATTTTTTTCAAAGAACCAACTTTGGCTTTGTCAATTTTCTCTATTGCTTATTTTCTATTTCATTGATTTCTCTTATCTCCTTTGTTTTTTCATTCTATTTACTTTGGGTTTACTTTATCTCTTCTTCTAAATTTTCTTTCTTTTTAAAAAACATTTTATTTATTCATTTGTCAGAGAGAGAGGGAGAGAGAGACAGAGTGCAAGCACAAGCAGGGGGAGCAGCAGGCAGAGGGAGAAGTAGGCTCTTGCATAGCAAGGAACTCAATGCAGGACTATCCCAGGACCCTGGGATCATGACCTGAGCTGAAGGCAGCCGCTTAACCAACTGAGCCCACTCAACGTCTCTCTCTCTTTTTAAGCTTTATTTATTTATTTGACAGAGAGAGCACAGCAGGAGGAAGAGCAGGTAGAAGGAGAGGTAGAAGCAGGCTCTTAGCTTAGTGGAGAGACTGAGGCTGATTGAGCCACCCAGGGCCCTATTTGCTAGATTTTCAAGGTGAAAACTTAGGTCACTGATTTTTAGACCTTTCTTCTTTTCTATCAACTGAATTATTTAAAATATTAATTATATTATTTAAAGCTATGGTTTTATTCTAGTTTTGGCAATATCCCTCAATTTTGATACACTGAATTTTCATAATCATTTCAAAATCTTCTCTACTTTCTCTCCTGATTTCTTCTTTGATCCATGCCCTACTTACTTAGGATTTTCCTTCTATCTTATTGATTTCTAATTTCATTATACTGTGGGCAGAGAACATGCTCTGTTTGATCTCAATTCTTTGAAATTTAGTAAGACTCATTTAATGGCCCAGAATATGGTTTTGGTGAATATACCATCAGAACTTGAAAAGAATATACAGGCACACCTCAGAAATATTTCAAGTTTGGTTCCAGACCACCACAAAAATGTGAATATCAGAATAAAGCAAGTACAATGAATTTTTTGTTTCTCAATGGATATAAAAATTATGTTTATACTACACTATTAAGTGTGCAATAGTGTCACATCTTTAAAAGTGCATAAATTTAAAAATACTTTATTGCTAAAATATGTAGTTATGCATGTAGTTATAGAAAACTTTCACCTGAGCTTTCAGTGAGCTGTAATCACTGATCACAGACCACCAGAACAAATATAATAATAATGAAAAGGTTTGAAATATTGTGAAAATTACCAAAACGTGACACAGAGATACAAAATGAGCAAATGCTATTGGAAAAACGTTGCCAGCAGACTTGTTTGACACAGAATTGCCACAAACCTTCAATTTATTAAAAAAAAAAAAAAGGCAGTATCCGCACAGTGCAATAAAAAAAGACGTGCCTATATAAGCTGCGGAGCTGAAGTTGCTGTGTGGTTGGTGTTCTATAAATGTCAGTTAGGCCAAGAGGGTTGATGGTATTGTTCAGATTTTATAGACCTTTATGGATTATGTTATCTAATTCAATCAAATGCTGAGAGAAGGGTGCTAAAAATCTCCAATCAAGTTTGTGTTTTTTGTTTTTGTATTTTTTTAGTGTAGCTGACAATGTTACATTAGTTTTGGGTGCACAACTTAGTGAATTGACAAGTTTATACATGATGCTATGATGCTATAACCACATGCATAATTACAATCCATCCCATTACATTGCTATTACAATATCATTGACTGTATTCCTTATGGTCTGTTTTTCATTTGTTTCTGTATTTTGAAGCTGTTATTAGGCACATACACATATGTCATTGTTACATCTTCCTTAAGAACTGGACTTTTTATTTTTTTTTTATTAGAGAGAGAGTGAGCAGGGGGCAGAGGAAGAGGAGGAAGCAGGCTCCCCACTGAGCAGGGAACTCAATGCAGGACTTGATCCTAGTACCCTGGGATCATGACCAGAGCTAAAAGCAGATGCTTAACATACTAAACCATCCAGTTGTCCCTGGCCCTTTTATTCTTAAGAAATTGTCCATACATACAATAGAATATTACTCAGCCATCAGAAAGGATGAAAATCCAGCTTTTCCATCAACATGGAAAGGATTGGATATTATGCTAAGTGAAGTAAGTCAAGCAGAGAAAGTCAATTATCATATGGTTTCACTTACTTGTGCAACGTAAGGAATAGCACAGAGGACATTAGGAGAAGGAAGAGAAAAACGAAGGAGGGGAAATTGGAGGTGGAGACGAACCATGAGAGACTATGGACTCCAAGAAACCAACTGAGGTTTTAGGAGGGGAAAGAGGTGGGGGGATGGGTTAGCCCAGTGATGGGTATTAAGGAGGGCACATACTGCATGGAACACTGGGTGCTATATGCAAACAATGAACCTTGGAACACTACACCAAAAAGTAATGTTGTATTGTATGATGAGTAACATAGTAAAAGATTTTTTTAACATAACATAATAAAAAAGATCCATCTCTAGCAATATGCTTTGTCTTGAAGATTACCTAAAATGATATAAGTATAGCCACTGTGAACTTCTTACTGTTTTTATGATGATGTATCTGTTCCTAACCACTAACCTTTTTTTCTTTCAAGATTTTATTTACGTTGAAGTTAGTTAACATAGTATAGTATTAGTTACAGGGGTAGAATTTACTGCTTCATGACTTGCATATAACATCCAGTGACAGTGTTCATTATATCAAGTGCCCTGCTTAATGCCCATCACCCAGTTATCCAACCCCTCACCCACCTCCTCTCTAGGGTTTGTTCAAAACCCTCAGTTTGTTACTGATTGTTAAGAGTCTTGTGGTTTGTCTCTCTGTCTTACTTTATTTTCCCTCCTTTCCCTTATGTTCATCTGTTTTCTTTCTTAAATTCCACATATGAGTGAAATCATATAGTATTTGTCTTTCTCTGACTGAATTATTTTACTTAGCATAATGCCCTCTAGTTCCATTCATATTGTTGCACATGGCAACAGTTCATTCTTTTTGGTGGCTGAGTAAAATTCCTCTATGTGTGAGTGTGTGTGTATCATGTCATCTGCAAATAGTGAAAGGTTGATGGGTATTAAGGAAGGCACTTATTGTGACAAGCACTGGGTGTTGTATGTAAGTGATGAATCACTAAATTCTACCCTGAACCTAATATTACACTGTATGTTAACTAACTGGAATTTAAACAAAAACTTGAAAAAAGAAAAAAAAGAAAAAAATGTTTCCTGTTGATAGCTTATAGTAGCTATCAATGAGCTGTTTTTTAATCCACTCTTATAATCTCCACTTTAATGGAGTGATTAGCCCATTTACAGTTAATGGAATTATTAAAACTTATCATATTTGGGTCTAACATTTTACTATTTGTTTTCTGTTTGCTCTCTCTGAGTTTTGTTACTCTATCACTTCTCTGCTTTATTTTGGATTAATTTTTTTCTAGGATTCCACCTTAATTTATTGCCAATCTTGTTTTTGAAAATTTTCTTGATTATTCTTGACCAGGAAACTTAGTAATTATCTGTGAATTTCATTCCCCACCCCAAGACCACAAAACAAAACCAAACAAAAAATTAAAGATAAACCATCTTGCCAGGATTCCAATTAGATTAGAATTGAATTACATTTATAAATTATTTTGGGAAGAAATACACATTTACAATATTTTATTCCTATATAGCTATCTCATATGTCTATGTACTCAATAATTTTTTCACTAATTTTTGTGGTACATGTTTGTACATGTTTCCTGTTAAAGTTACATGCATGTATTTTCCATTAATCTTAATATTATAAATGACAATTATCCAATGGTGTTCTATTTTTTTAATGCCCAGCATACACCTTCTCGGAATTACCTTTTTTTGAAATAAGCATTGAGATAAAAATTAAGACAAAGTATTTATCATGAAATACTATGAAGTATATAATACTATATCATCCAACAATAAATTTGTAATTTCAACCATTTAATATAATGTTGGGAGTACAGGAAGGAATATTCTAAACCACATAAAACTGGCCAAATGTGACTAATTTAAATGAGCAACAACAAAAAATACTCTATTATACTTCCATATACATTATTCATTGTTTAGAATTTTTCTAAGGCTTTAGGTATATAAACTCATTTAATATCCATAAAACCAATGGTAAAAATCTTTTTTAAAGATTTTATTTGTGAGAGAGAGAGACAGAGTGAGCGAGCACAGCAGGAGGAGCAGTAAGCAGAGGGAGAAGCAGGCTCCCTGATTAATAAGGAGCCCAATGGGGGACTAGATCCCAGCTCACAACTGAGCTAAAGGCAGATATACTCAACTAACAGACCCATCCAGGTGCCCCCTCAATGGCAAAAATTCTTATTTCCATTTTACAGATGAGAAACAGGAAGCTATGTACCCAAAATCCTACATCCAGAACACATTCAACCAGGTGGCATCAGAATCTGGTCTTGACTACAGTACTGTGCTCTCTACTGACCAAATAAGGCACATCTTAATTTTCAGTTTCAATTGCCAAATATGGAAATAAGCACTTTACTGTTCTATCACTGAATAGCATAAATCACTATGAGAAGAAAACTAGGTCTTTTAAAATTAACCAATAATGTTGTTATGTACACATACGTAAATAAAAACACTGACTAATAACCTGGAGAATTTTTCACACTGAGAAATGAAAAGTTTGTTTAGAAGTTAGGCACATGAACTGTGGCTCAGTCAGTTAAGCTTTTGACTCTTCATTTTCACCCAGGTCATGATTTCAGGGCTGTGAGTTGGAGCCCCAATTCAAGCTCTGCACCAGTGAGGAGTCTACTTAATATTCTCTCTCTCCCTCTGCCCTTTCCCTGCTCACTCACTTGCTTACTCTCTCTCAAATAAAGAAATACATCTTTTTTTTAAAAAGTTCTTTCTGCTCCTCCCCACCCTTGGTACATGTATGAGTGCATTTGAGTACCTTAAAAAAAAATTACTTGAGGTACCAGTGTATATTTTTTTAGAAATAAAACTTTAGTTTCTCATTATTACCTGATCTGATGAGATTTCTGAATCAAATATAGTAGAATCAAATAAATTCAATCCAGGAGATCTAGAAGTATAATTTTTAAGAAAAGAAAATCCAGGAGATTCCTTTTGTGTTTGACTTTCAGGCATTATATTTCTGTTTCTATTACAAAGAAATAAGAAATAATAAAAATGTTAAAAATATATTACTAAATATTGTAGACCAGTAAACAATATCACGGAAATAAGAATTTGCACAGTAGAAAAAGGAAGAGAATAGTTCTTAAAGTGACAAACCTCTTGAGAAAAAGATAGTTTGAGGTAGATAACAATGTTAAAGTAGATCAGTTATGGAATAATGAATTCCAACTGAGAATATACTGTCTGGCTCAATCTAGATATTTCCACTGTCATTAATTTACTTATTCCTCACAGGAAACCTATGAAATAAGTGCTATTATTACCACCTCCATTTTACAGAAGAAAATTTTGAAGCATAGAAAGGTTAAATGACTTTCTCCAAGAAATGGAAGTGCCAGAGTTGGGATTTGAGTTCAGCAATCCAGATTCAAATTCCCAGCTCTTAACTTTCAGGCTATGTCTCCAAGATCTTGAAAGACAATTACAAGATTTTAGTATTGATGAGGAGTCAGTCATTACATACTGTTGCATAAGGAAGTTAAACTATAAAATGATTTGGGAACAATAATTAGAGAAGAGAGTGGCTAAATGAATTCTGGAGGCAGAGCTGCCTGTATTTTTTTTCTTCTGAACATCCATGTCTTGGCTTTAATATTGTGCATATTGGCCTCTGTGGCACTACAAGTAAACATGAAAATAGTTCCCATTTCCATGCACAGGTATTCAGCTATAACACCATTTAAAATTAGTGTGAATGACCTGGACCCCTGACACAAATATTATATGTTAAGAAAGAAGAAATATCAATAGCCAAAAATAGATAGATAAATAAAATTAGTATGGACAAAGAAAGTTTGCAATAGTTAATATTCATTTGATAACTACAAATAAATGAATATTAAATCAAGCAAGAAATAGGCTATGTTCAATATGTTCTAGGTGTCAGGGTATAATAATCAATGTTATTTAAAACTTAATTTCTTTTTTTCTTTAAAGGGACATCTCTTCTGTAGGTGGGTGCTCAAATGAAAACGGAAGAATGCTTTCTTTGACCATAGGAACAAAATTCAGACACAAGAGAGTGCTTATCTCCTCCTCTGAAAGAATACATTTGCTCATTATCTCCCTCTCCAGGCATCACCTCCCATATTCTTAATGAAAATGCTTACAATTACCAACCCCAAAATTCTATCTTCAAGGGTAAGTTATAAATTTTTAAAAAAGAGTGTTTCATTATATTTAAAAAGTCAAATTCCAGCACACTAATGCTAAAAATGACTTAAATTTCTTAGCATCCACGTAATGTATTTCCATGAATTTTCTATTATGTGCAGAATTATCTTCCTTAAGAAGTAAAATGAAGTTTGAATAATACAGTTTGTGGTGTGGTGACATTAGCAACTGCCAGTTCTTGCCCATCAATGGGTCCCAATTCTTTCAATGTCTTGGAGAGATTTGGCCTTGTTCATTCTTCAATAGAGGTTACTGACTGTGAGTAAAGTGTTCTACTTTTTCCCTCTAAAGTGGCTGTGATGGCTGGAGATTTCATCTGTAGAAAAGCACTATTGGTTAAATAATCTAAAACCACCTGGAGTTTAGTGGTTGGAGAACGCTGGATATTTTAAGGAAGCTGGCTATATAAGCTGGGCAGTTTTCCTTTCTTTCTGTTTCAAATGTATATGTGTACAGTCCATCTACATCATTGAATACCAAGTATTAAGAGGAATATATGCACTTGTGGCTATTTTAAAAACCTCAGTGGCACACACAGCTGAAATGACATCTGTAGAAGCTACTTCAGGAATGACTTGTTTTACTACTCCTTGAGTGAATCTCTAGGTAATACCCTTAATATTATATTGTCCTGCTCTCTTGACGGACTTTTGGAAAATCCACTGAATATGATCAAGATCATCTCCATCTAATGGAACTCCTTCTCTAAAAGCTGCTCCTTAGGCCACTACAGGATCCTTACATACTCAATACATTGTTCTGGTAGCCTGGGCATAGACTCAAAGGTGTACATGGGATCTGTGGAATCTGTGGAAGATACAGTTCTAGTGCACATTCAATACAAGCAGTAATTCCAGGCAAAATCACCCAGGCATTTCCTTTAAAACCTTCTGTCCCTCCATCTATCCAAAGGACAATGGAGCTTAGGTCTTATACACCATCTTCATAATTTAGGAGAGATATCAACATGCCATTAAATCCATCTTCTGGCCATGACAGAGTCCAGTCCACTTATAATTATATGATATTGTTGATAAAAAAACGTCATTAAAATCCTGAAATCTTGTTGAAATATGGAACTACACTGCAATTAGGAACTCTGTCATTTAGAAATTCTGCAGCAATTTAGCCTTAGGTCTTCCAACATCTTAAGGCCAATATAAAAACTGCCTATTTAGACTGAAAACATCTATAGTGTCCATGTCTATAACATAAATCTGTCTAAACCCAGACAACGCCAGATTTTTCAGGAGCTCACATCCTAAGCTTCCAGTCCAATGACCAGAACTTTACAAGTATCTAAAAAAAAACGAGAAATTCAGTGCTCAGTTTGAAATCAGGGTGTGTGAAGGGTCCAGATCACTCGAGGAACTTCTTTTTGGTTGCAGCGACCTTCCCAGTGTCTAGTGTCCCCACACCCAGAAACAACAGCCATTTTCTCAGCCAGCAGCTCCTCTATTCTTGTCTTTGTCTCTGGCTCTTCACCAGCATGTTCTCCTGAGCTGCCTGCATTTGAATCTCAACTCTATTACTGACAAGTTGTATCACCTGGGAGTCTGTTTCCTCTTCTATAAAATAAGAATAATAATGTATTTATATCTCATAAAGTTGGGAATATTAAATGAGCAATACTTTTAAAGGGTTTAGACAGTTTATGCTTTTGACAGATAGGACAAAAATCTGAAGATCTTTCCATAACTGTCTCCACTGACCATCAATGAGCCACTTAACTTTACAGATCAGTTTTCTCATCCGTAAGTGGAGGTTTATGGCAAACATATGCTTTTACAGTTCTCATATTTGATGGTGAATTCCACTTTGAATATACTGTGTGTGAATCAACAGCATAACTTTACTATATAAAACTGATTAGCAATTTAAAATACAGAAATAGAACATGGATGAGAGAGTTCTGAAGTGGAATCAGTTTTAAAAGAATCTTTCATTTTGTAGTTTAAAAAGGGATTAAACTAAACAAAAAGGTTAAATGCAACCTTTTCTCTTAGCTGTAAACAACAAATCTGTTGTTACCCAAGTTAAATAATCATGTTAAGAGATATTATTGCCTACACCAAAGTTATGTAATAGATGGCAATTCTTGCTTTAGACACTACAACATAAGGAAAAATGACAGCTGGAACATTATTCAATGATGTCCACAATTTACAATACATGATAATAACTTTTTAACTTGACATTTAATATTTTTCATATACTTTTTATCCTTTAGAAAATCTTAAATGTATACTATTGCACTGGATAAGTACTCATAATCTATATCCACTTCAGCTGAATGCTGTAGGAAAAATGGGGAAGAGGTTATATGAAACAAGAATGGCAGAATGTTAATAATTGTTTAAAGAGGGCAATAAGTACATGGAGGTTCATTACACTAGTCTCTCTCCTTTGTGTATTTGAAATACTCCATAATAAAACCTTTTTAAAAGTTACAGGTACTAGACATTTTACTATTCTTATCAATTATTTATAAAATATTGGCTCAACATATATAGATTCTTTAATAATAGTTATTAATTAAAATCCTACATTTCAAAGGGGGGGGTTTTAGGGAATAATTTCTCCAAAGGTTCAGGTGTTTTCACAGCTTCAGGCGTTTTTAAAAATAAAGGAATTTCAGAAGTTTGTAGAAAGTTCTCAGCCCTTTCTTCTACTTCATCACTATTATTTTCTATTGGCTTCTCAAAATGTTCTGCACATATAACCTGCAAATTCAAAATAATAAAAAACTATAAAAATGAATGTTATTTTTTAAAAATGTTATTACATTAACAAATTCACATGTAAAAATGTGTGAGGAAAAAACACCATATTAATCAATGATGTTATATGTCATAAACATAAGTAAAATAAGAATAATTGATGAAAGAGATACCAAAATATAATTGTGTAAAATATGGAAAAAAAGTTTTCAATTTTCTGATTTCTCTTTTCTTCCCAGCTCCACCTCCCTTACCTCTACCTAAAAAAGGAAATGATAGCCAGAACATACTCAAATTGATGAAGAAAAATGGTTAAGGATGTTTTTTAAAATTCTACATCATGCACTGTCTCATGAATTGTCTATGATATACAGGAAGGGAAAAGTGATTTACTTCCAAGCAATCTTATTCTCATTGGTGTGTTCTTTGCACATTTTGTCCTTATAAATTCACTACTTTCCTGCAAAGGTTGAAAATGTGAATACTAATTTTCCCTTATATCATTTTGTGGGGTAGGACTATGATTCCTGAAATATGTTTGCTATAATAAACCCTATTTCAGAAACAATTTGGGTCTGTCTACCAAAAAAATTTTAAATGTTCTTTTTACCTGCTCTTTTTTTTTTTTAAGGTTTTATTTATTTATTTGACAGACAGAGATCACAAGTAGGCAGAGAGGTAGGCAAAGAGAGCAGTGGGGGGGGGGGGACGCAGGCTCCCCGCAGAGCAGAGAGTCCAATGTGGGGCTCGATTCCAGGACCCTGGGATCATAAACTGAGCTGAAGGCAGAGGCCTTAACCCACTGAGCCACCCAGGCACCCCTTTACCTGCTCTTCTTGAGAAGAATTCTACTGTGTCATTTATCTTGCTTTAACCCTTAGCAGCTAACTTAGTAAAGCCAATAAACATTGTCTACATCTATCATTAATGTTTTCCACTATTAAAAAATATTTTGGAAAATACTTTTGTGGCAAACACCAGTCTTGAACTGCTTTAGAAAGTCATTCAATTTTACCAAACAAAATTGTTTTCTTCAGTTGTGATATAAATATATATGTATATATACATATACATATGATCAATTATTAACAACAACTCTGTGTATTTTCATGTAAACTTTTTGTGGCTTCATTTTTTAAATCTAGAACTCCTCTAAGGAACAGAAGCTTTAACATCACAGGAACTTGATTACTAACCTAAAACACCTAGACCTCACATATATAATCATCACTAATCTGAAATTAAAGTGGAAACAGCATTTTAAATTGGAATATTTTGCTTAGAAATCACAAATCAAATATTTGACTTACTTGTGAAGTACATTTTGATTCTCTCAATTGTCTTACTGTCCCTTTATCTTCACTCTCAGCATCTGTTTGTTACAGGAGAACAAACTAGTTTTTCTTTTGGCAATTTAATTGTAAAGAAAACATATAAACAGTAAGAAAGTGAATATTTAACTGTTTTTGACCTACAAAAATAGGTTTCATATAGTTTAACCCAATCCACACAGATAAGAGAATAAAACCCATGTGAACAGTTTAAAAGAAAATTATAGAGAATACCCATGTAACCATCACACAAGTAAAGAAACAGAACATCATACATACTCCAAATGTCCACATATTCCTCATATTGTCCTCCTCAGAGGTGTTGACTATCCTGAATTTCCTTGATTTGCTTTCTATAGTTTTATCACCTAAGTAATTCAGTTATTTTTCCTGTCTTAAAATGTTATATGATAAAATGGTAATATAAGTGTTGTCTTGCTTTTTTTATTCAGCATATGCTCGTGAAACTCATCTGTATTGTGTCATATAGACATAATTTGCTTACTTGTATTGATTTAAGTATTCCATTGTACAAACAACATAATATATCCATCTGTTCTACTAGTAAACAGGCATTTGGGTGTTTCTACTTTGAGACTATTACAAACAGTGATCTTTACATATACACTTGTATGTATGTACTTGTATTTCTCCAGGTATATACCTAGGAGGGTGATTACGAGGTAAAGAGTACATATATATCTTTCATTTTACCAAATTTTAAACTATTTTCCAAAGTTTATTTCCAAACTATTTATCAATTTTTGTTGTGGTACCTAGCCATCCCAACTTACCTTAGGAACTCATTCAGTTTCACCAGACAAAACCATTAGCTTTAATTATAATTTATATATAGTCTCAATATACAGTCATTTATAAATGCGTTACTCCAATAGTTATGAGAGTCCTTATTGTTCTATATTCTCAATACTTACCACTGTCAGACTTTCTGAATCTGCTAATCTGTTGGATGTGTAATAGCTCACTGTGGCTTTTTCAGTTTCCTAATTTGCTGAGCATCTTTTCATATGTTTATTTACCATATGAGTTGCTCTATTTGAAGTGCCTACTTGCACATTTTGCACATATTTCTAATTGGGTTGTCTGACTTATTCTTCTTGGTTTGTAGAAATTCTTTATATATTTTTGGAAACTGGTCCTTTGACAGTTTTATGTGTTAAAAATATATCCTATTGTCTTCGTTTCTTTTTATTTTTTTTTAAGATTTTTATTTATTTGAGAGAGATAAAGAGAGCACAAGAGTAGGCAGAGTGGCAGGCAGAGGAAGAGCAAGAAGGAGACTCCCCACTAAGCAGGGAACCTAACATGGAACTTGATCCCAAGACTGAGATCATGACCTGAGCTGAAGGCAGACACTTAAACGACTGAGTCATTTGGGCTCCCCTTCCATTCTCTTTATGTCTTTTGATGAACAGAAATTCTTAAGTTTAGTATAGCCAAATTTATCAAACTTTTTGATTGGGCATTTTAATTCTTATTTAAGAAATTCTTTCCTACCTTGAATAGACCTTTTTAATTTGATCATCTGAAAGATTTTGTCTTTTGCAGTTAAGTCACAACTATTATTTTCATCACATATTAACTTCCTCAAAAGACGGGCTTGGATATTGTTGAAAAGAGTCCTTTTTTCTTCTAAGATAATTACATGCTTTTTTGGGTATGAAGCCTTACTATATATGCTGAACAGCAGCTAGACTATGCCAGACATATGCATTTCCCCACATATCTCTATTAGGGGTGCACTGTTCCTAGAGATCAGCTTTCTTCTCTTGTCTAACACTCCGTCAGCTTAGTATATATAGAAAATTATAAACAGGTGGAACAAATCATCTGTGCAGTTAAGATAGAATTCTTTCTTCCAAAAGACAGCATGAAGAAAACTCATCTACATGTAATAAGCACATTATGTTGGTTGACTATTATACTGAGAGAGAGAAACAGATGCATAGTTTATTCTAAGACCATTCTGAGTATACATACATTTACAGAATTTTTCTACTGCCAAAATGAGCCAGTTTTTTAGTTTTTATTTGAACTCCAGTTAGTTAACACAGTGTAGTATTAGTTTCAGGTGAGCAATTTAGTGACTCAAAACTTAAAACACCTGGTGCTCATCACAAGTACACTCCTTAATTCTCACCACCTATTTAACCCACTCCCAACCTCCTTCTCTTCTCATCCATCAGTTTGCTCTCTATAGTTAAGAGTCTGCTTTTTGGTTTGCCTCTTTTTCCCCTCCATGACTGTTTGTTCTGTTTCTTAAATTTCACATACAGGTGAAATCATATGGTATTTTTCTTTCTTTGATTTATTTCACTTAGCATAATACTCTCTAGAGTTCCATCCAGGTTGTTGCAAATGGCAAGATTTCATTCTTTTTTATGACTAATACTGCATTACGCGCACGCACGCGCGCGCGCGCGCGCACACACACACACACACACACACACACCGCACATCTTCATCCATTCATCAATCAACGGACGTTTGAGCTCTTTCCATAATTTGACTATTGTTGATACTGCTGCTACAACATCAGGGCACATGTGCCCCTTCAAATCAGAATTTTTGTATCCTTTGGGTCAATACCTAGTTAGTAATGCAATTGCTGGATCACAGAATAGTTCTATTTTTAACTTTTTAAGGAACCTTCACACTGTTTTCCACAGTGGCTACACCAGTTTGCATTCCTATCAACAGTGTAAGAAGGTTTCCCTTTCTCCACATCTTCACCAAAACCTGTTGTTTCCTGTATTGTTAATTTTAGCCATTCTGACAGGTGTGAGATGATATCCTGTTGTACTTTTATTTGTATTTCCCTGATGATGAGTGATGTTGAGCATCTTTTCATGTGCCTGTATGTCTTCTTTGGAAAAATATCTATTCATGTCTTCTATTTTTTAATTGGATTGTTTTGGGGGTGTTGAGTCTTATGAGTTCTTTACATATTTTATATATTAACCCTTTATCAGATACGTCAGTTGCAAATAACTTCTCTCACTGCATAGGTTGCCTTTCAGTTTTGTTGACTGTTGCCTTGGCTGTGCAGAAAATTTATTTTGATGAAATCCCAACAGTTTATTTTTGCTTTTATTTCCTGTGCCTCAAGAGGTGTATCTAGTAAGAAATTGCTATGGCTGATGTCAAAGAGGTTACTGCCTGTGTTTTCCTCTAGGATTTTAATGGTTTCCTGTCTTACATTTAGGTCTTTCATCAATTTTGAATTTATTTTTATGTATGGTGTAAGAAAATAGTCCAATTTCATTCTTTTGCATATGATTGTCCAGTATTCTCAACATCATTTCTTGAACAGACTGTTTCCTTTCCATTGAATGGTCTTTCCTACCTTGTCAAGATTAGTTGACCATATAGTTGTGGGTCCATTTCTAGATTTCCTGTGCTGTTCCATTGATCTATGTCTCTGTTTTTGTGCCAGTACCATACCATCTTTATCACTACAGCGTTGTAATATATATAACTTACATCTGGAATTGTGATGCCTCCAGCTTTGCTTTTTAAGGTTGCTTTGGCTATTCAGTCTCTTTGTGGTTCCATAAAAATTTCTGTTTATTCTAACTCTGTGAAAAATGATGGTAGTATTTTCATAGGGATTGCATCGTATGTGTAGATTACTTTGGGTAACACAGATATTTTAACAGTATTTGTTCTTCTAATACATGAGCATGGAATGTTTCTCCATTTCTTCGTGTCATCTTCAATTTCTTTTATCAGTGTTTTATAATTTTCAGAGTATGGGTCTTTCATCTCTTTGGTTAGGTTTATTCCTGGGTATCTTGTGGGTTTTGATGCAATTGTAAATGGGATTTATTCCTTAATTTCTTTCTGCTGCTTTATTATTGGCATATAGAAATGAAACAGATTTCTGTATATTAACTTTGTATCTTGCAACTTTACTGAATTCATGTTGCCAGTTCTAGCAGTTTTTGGTGAAGTATTTGAGGTTTTCTCTATATAGTGTAATATCATCTACAAATAGATTAAGTTTTACTTCTTCCCTGCTGATTTGCCTGCCTTTTATTTCTTTTTGTTGTCTGACTGCTGTGGCAAGGATTTGCAGTATTATGTTGGATAAAAGTGGTAAGAGTGAACATCCCTATCTTGTTCCTGATCATAAAGGAAAAGATCTGTTTTTCCCCACCGAGGATGATTTCAATCGTGGGTTTTTTGTATATGGACTTTATTCTGTTGAGGAATGCTCCCTCTAAACCTAATTTATTGAGGGTTTTTTATCATGAATGGATGTTGTACTTTGTTAAATGCTTTTTCTCCATCTACTGAAAGGATCATATGGTTCTTATCCTTTCTTTTATTAATGTGATGTGTCATGTTGATTGATTTGTGAATACTGAAACAACCTTATTCCTATCGGGAATAAATCCCACTTGATAGTGGTGAGCAGTTCTTTCAATGTACTGCTGGATTTGGTTTGTTCATATTTTGTGGAGAATTTTTGCATCCGTGTTCATTAGGGATATTGGCCTGTAGGTTTTTTTGTTATTGTTTTAGTCTTTATCTGGTTTTGGCATCAGAGTAATGTTGGCCTCATAAAATAAATGTGGAAGTTCTCCTTCCTTTTCTATTTTTGGAATAGTTTGAGAATAGGTATTAACTCTTCTTTAAATGTTTGGTAAAATTTGCCTGTGAAGCCACCTGGCCCTGGATTTTGTTTGCTGGGAGATTTTTTATTACTGATTCAATAGAATGAGACATTTTTAAAACTTCAAAATAAAAGGCTATAATCCACATCATAAAGACAAGAAAAAGTGAAGACTTTTATATAGCCTAATATATATATAGTGGAATAACTGTTATTCATTATTGGATTACTAATATGTATGTATATGTACATATGAGATATCTTATATTACACACTGTATTATATATATTATATATGCACATGTACATATACAAATATATATTTACATACACACAGAGTTTTTTTCAAGAGTATGATACCCTTAAAATCTTCCAACAGCTAGTTGGTCTAAGAAAATAAACTCATATATATATATCTCCAGTAACATTTCTACACTTTTATTCAAAGAAAATAATCCAAACAGTAAAAGATTTATGTAAAAGAATATAGTAGCCTAACCTAGAAACAATAAAATATTTAATATTTTGAAGAAGAATGGCTAAATAATTAAAATAATTCAATATTTTGAGATAATGGCTAAATGAATTATAGCATATCCTTCCATGGCATATGATACAGTCATTAAAAATAAAATCTATTTAATGGCATAGAAAAATATCCTAAACAGTATATCAAATGGAAAGAAAAGTTTACAAAATGAGATATAGTATGTTTCAAATTTGGGAGAGAAAATAAAGAACACACATTTACATAGGAAAGAAAGACAAGAACATATACCAGTATGCATGGTGCCAGTTATACCTGGGTGATGGTATCTTTGTTTCTTTTGTATTTTTCCCTGTTTTCCAAATCTTTTACAATGAACTGATGATATATTTTATATTGAGTGAAAAATGCTTTTAAAAACCAGGCATGCACAGTCAATCAAAGATGTGAACAATCTTTCTGCATGTGGCTGTCCAATTTTCCCAGCACCATTTATTGAAAAGGCTGTCTTTTTTCCATTGGACATTCTTTCCTGCTTTGTCGAAGATTAGTTGACCATAGATTTGAGGGTCTATTTCTGGGCTCTCTATTCTGTTCCATTGATCTATGTGTCTGTTTTTGTGCCAGTACCATGCTGTCTTGATGATGACAGCTTTGTAATAGAGCCTGAAGTCCGGAATTGTGATGCCACCAACGTTGGCTTTCTTTTTCAATATCCCTTTGGCTATTCGAGGTCTTTTCTGGTTCCATATAAATTTTAGCATTATTTGTTCCATTTCTTTGAAAAAGATGGATGGTACTTTGATAGGAATTGCATTAAATGTGTAGATTGCTTTAGGTAGCATAGACATTTTCACAATATTTATTCTTCCAATCCAGGAGCATGGAACATTTTTCCATTTCTTTGTGTCTTCCTCAATTTCTTTCATGAGTACTTTATAGTTTTCTGAGTATAGATTCTGTGTCTCTTTGGTTAGGTTTATTCCTAGGTATCTTATGGTTTTGGATGCAATTGTAAATGGGATTGACTCCTTAATATCTCTTTCTTCTGTCTTGCTGTTGGTGTAGAGAAATGCAACTGATTTCTGTGCATTGATTTTATATCCTGACACTTTACTGAATTCCTGTATAAGTTCTAGCAGTTTTGGAGTGGAGTCTTTTGGGTTTTCCACATATAGTATCATATCATCTGCGAAGAGTGATAATTTGACTTCTTCTTTGCCGATTTGGATGCCTTTAATTTCCTTTTGTTGTCTGATTGCTGAGGCTAGGACCTCTAGTACGATGTTGAATAGCAGTGGTGATAACGGACATCCCTGCCGTGTTCCTGACCTTAGCGGAAAAGCTTTCAGTTTTTCTCCATTGAGAATGATATTTGCGGTGGGTTTTTCATAGATGGCTTTGATGATATTGAGGTATGTGCCCTCTATCCCTACACTTTGAAGAGTTTTGATCAGGAAGGGATGTTTTACTTTGTCAAATGCTTTTTCAGCATCTATTGAGAGTATCACATGGCACAAAAATAGACTCAAAATGGATGAAGGACCTCAATGTACGAAAGGAATCCATCAAAATCCTTGAGGAGAACACGGGCAGCAACCTCTTCGACCTCTGCCGCAGCAACATCTTCCTAGGAACAACGCAAAAGGCAAGGGAAGCAAGGGAAAAAATGAACTACTGGGATTTCATCAAGATCAAAAGCTTTTGCACAGCAAAGGAAACCGTTAACAAAATCAAAAGACAACTGACAGAATGGGAGAAGATATTTGCAAACGACATATCAGATAAAGGACTAGTGTCCAGAATCTATAAAGAACTTAGCAAACTCAACACCCAAAGAACAAATAATCCAATCAAGAAATGGGCAGAGGACATGAACAGACATTTCTGCAAAGAAGACATCCAGATGGCCAACAGACACATGAAAAAGTGCTCCATATCACTCGGCATCAGGGAAATACAAATCAAAACCACAATGAGATATCACCTCACACCAGTCAGAATGGCTAAAATCAACAAGTCAGGAAATGACAGATGCTGGCGAGGATGCGGAGAAAGGGGAACCCTCCTACACTGTTGGTGGGAATGCAAGCTGGTGCAGCCACTCTGGAAAACAGCATGGAGGTTCCTCAAAATGTTGAAAATAGAACTGCCCTATGACCCAGCAATTGCACTATTGGGTATTTACCCTAAAGATACAAATGTAGTGATCCAAAGGGGCACATGCACCCGAATGTTTATAGCAGCAATGTCCACAATAGCCAAACTATGGAAAGAACCTAGATGTCCATCAACAGATGAATGGATCAAGAAGATGTGGTATATATACACAATGGAATACTATGCAGCCATCAAAAGAAATGAAATCTTGCCATTTGCAACAACATGGATGGAACTAGAGCGTATCATGCTTAGCGAAATAAGTCAAGCAGAGAAAGACAACTATCATATGATCTCCCTGATATGAGGAAGTGGTGATGCAACATGGAGGCTTAAGTGGGTAGAAGAAGAATAAATGAAACAAGATGGGATTGGGAGGGAGACAAACCATAAGTGACTCTTAATCTCACAAAACAAACTGAGGGTTGCTGGGGGGAGGGGGGTTGGGAGAAGGGGGTGGGATTATGGACATTGGGGAGGGTATGTGATTTGGTGAGTGCTGTGAAGTGTGTAAACCTGGTGATTCACAGACCTGTACCCCTGGGGATAAAAATATATGTTTATAAAAAATAAAAAATTAAAAAAAAAATACAAGTGTATTTTACTCTCACATAAAAAAAAAAAGATGTGAACAATCCAAATAATATATTTGAATAGTATAAAAACTGGATATAATTTGTTACTCCCATTTCTTAGGAAAAAATGTAAATAGCAAATACCTGTATCTCCTTTTTCAAACCACTGACTGCAATTTGATGGTTTCTGTGGGGTTAACAATCTAAAATACAATAAATAAAATTTTTATATTATTTGTTAAACTGATAAATTTCAGAATTAAAATATTTTATTTTAAAAGTTACCTGAAATGCATCATATTTTGAGAATTTTTAATAGCCACAGAATTTGAGCATTTTGAATGGTCATTCAGAGTAAAGTCATTAAGTACCTGAACAAAAGAAATTAAGTATTAGAACCAGCTGCACAGACAATAAAAATTTTTTGCTTGCCATGGTTACTGAAGATTCTCCAAGAACATTGTCATTCTCCTCATCATCATGAATATGAACAACTATAAACATTAACTGAAACCACTATATACAAAATATTCAAATGCTAGGAAACTTTAAGACTCATAAGGAATTTAGTATTTTGGACAAGTATAACAACTATGCTTCGTAGTATTTCTACATTTAAGGTAAACTTACAATTTTTTATCCCATATTTATGACTATTCAAGTCAATCTTAACCATTTTCTCAAATGATATTTGTCTATTCTTTTTTTTTTTTTTTTTTTTTTAAGATTTTTATTTATTTATTTGACAGAGAGAAATTACAAGTACACTGAGAGGCAGGCAGAGGGAGAGAGAAGGAAGCAGGCTCCCTGCCGAGCAGAGAGCCCGATGCGGGACTCGATCCCAGGACCCTGAGATCATGACCTGAGCCGAAGGCAGCGGCATAACCCACTGAGCCACCCAGGCGCCCCTATATTTGTCTATTCTTTATAACCTCTTAAATTTAGCATTAAAGAGCAAAACAGGTTAAAAGATTAAAACCTGAGATTTTTTTTATATATGTATGATAAAGGTAATATTTCAATGTTAACTTTAGATTTTATTTAATATCAATATCTAAGCCACTGCTTTACTAATGTTTGTATTGTCTGTTTCAAGTCATTGATTCTCTGTGAGTCACTCATTTTGAAGAGTTCTGGATTTTTCTTATTTGACTCAACATAAAAATATCTTTAATAGGAAAAATCCCATTTATTTTTATTATAACAGACATTGGTCTGAATTCTGTGATCTTATTGTGCTTTTAAATCATAAAAGACCTTGCCCCTTAAAGAACATTTGTCCCTTAAAGAATAAGTGTTGTTACTGTTTCGATGTATTAAACAATATACATTTTGTATGGGATCCCTATAAAAGTATTTGTACAAGTTAAGTAGTTATTCATAGTAAGATGCTAAGAACTAAAATTGCTGAATATTTACATTTTTATTTTTAATAAGTATTATGAACCAGTCCTCCAAAGTAATTACACCAAATTACATTCCCACTCTTGGTGACTTTACTAGATATTATCAAATGTTGTAGTGTTTGCAAATCTGATAAGGGGAAACCAGATACCTCATTGGTTTAATATGCATTTCCCTGTACCCCAAAATTCAAGCATCTTGTTTAGTGACACGTTCTCTGTAAACTGTTTTATCTTTTGCCTATCTTAAAAATTAATTTGTATTATGTATTTATGTATTACACATTCTGCATACCAATTTCCTATCTATTCCGTCATTCTCTATAACTTGTTGGTGTCTTTTGTCACCACTGATCAATTTGTCTTTTCTTAACACCACACTGTTATAATCATTGGATTTTGATAATATTTTAAAATGTTCTGGGACAGGGTGCCTGGGTGGCTCAGTCGATTAAGTGGCCAGCCAACTCTTGATTTTGGCTTAGGTCATCATCTCAGGGTTGTGAGACTAAGTCCCACATTGTGCTCTGCACTGGGTATGGGGCCCGCTTATGATTCTTTGTCTCCCTCTCCCTCTGCCCACTTGCTCTCTCTCCCACCCTAAAAAAAAAAAAAAAAAAAAGTTCTGGGATTATGTAAATATTCTGGAATTAGGACTGTGGTGATGGTTATACTACCTTTAGAATATGCTAAAAACTGGGGAACCTAGGAGGCTCAGTTGGTTAAGCCTCTGCCTTCCGCCCAGGTCATGATCTCAGGGTCCTAGGATCGAGGCCCACATCGGGCTCTCTGCTCAGTGGGGAGCCTGCCTCTCCCTCTCTCTGCTTGCCTCTCTGCTTACTTGTGAATTTTCTGTCAAATAAATGGATAAAATCTTAAAAAAAAAAAAAAGAAAAAAAGAATACACTAAAAACCAATGAAATGCACATTTTAAAATGAATTTTATGATAAACATTTTGATATCTAAGAGTACGAGTTTCTCTCACATTGTTTAAAAAGATCTTTTATTTTAAATCTTTAAAATTATTTATTAATCTGTTGATAAAGTGTCAATATGATTGACAGACTTTTCTAATGCTATCATTATAATTCTTGGGAAAAGCAACTTTTAGTCATAATATATTGTTTTTTTAATGTTACAGTGCCAAACTAGGTTTCCAAATGATTTATTTGGATTTCTACATGTATATTCATTCTTGAGATGAATGTATAATTTTTTTCTTTCACTATCTTTGTCCTTGCTACCTAAGGAATAGCCATGCATAATTTATTGGCTAGTTTCCAACTTTTTCCTTACTCTAGAATTACTTATTAATAATAAATAATAAAATGATTACTCTCAGCTGGCTATTTTTCCTCTCAGGGAGCATCTGACAATGTCTAGAGACCATTTTCTATTGTCTTTTCTTTGGTGTGAGTGCTATTTGCCTCTCGAAGTTCACAAGATGACCCAACAAAAAAGGATTATCTCGCCTAAAATGTCAATAATGTCAGAGTTTAGAAATTCTGATTTAGTCCTTAAAGGTTTGGTAGAATTCACAGGAAAAATGGATTCTGGTATGTTTTGAAAGGGGTGTGTGTGTGTGTGTGTGTATGTGTGTGTCAGAGGGAGAAGGGAGGCAAGTAGGGAAGGAAAGAGCAAAACAGAGATTTGCTTACATTTCAGTTTAGCTTATGTTTCCAGTTCTTCTAGTTTATGGTTCTATTCATGTCTTTCTTTTTCAGTCTACTTAACAATTTATATTGTCCTAGAAAATTAACCCCCTCACGTAATTTTTCAAATTTATTGTCATAAAGTCTTGCATAGTATTCTCTTAGGGCCTTGAAAACATTTCTTCCCTATGTACAAGGATATGCACTTTCTCCCCTTATTATTATTCCTTTTGGGAGGTGGGGCTTCTCTTTTTTTTATACTTGCCGCAATTTTATTTTATTGATATTTAAAAGTTATTAACTTCTGGCTATACTGATTAACCCAACTTTCTAATTTAATTAATTTCTGCTTTTCTCTTTATTAATTCATACTTTCTTTGGATTGTTATTTTCCTGTTTTGAGTTGAGCTTTTTTCACACTTTGAATTGAGCTGTTCACACTTAGAGTTCAGCTAATTTTAATCTTTATTTTCTAATATACTTGTTTTCAAATATAAATTTTGGAGGACCAATTTGGATACATTCCATAGGTTTTGGTTTATAGTATTCTAAATAGTTTTATTTTGATTTCTTCTATAACCCCCAAATAATTGAAAGTGTATGAATTTCTGTTTCCTCTGCTAAATACTTTTTTGAGGAGGATTTATCTTTTTGTTGAACTTTTCTTTTTTATATAGTGGTAAGTAAAGAGAACAACTTTTTAAAACTGGTTGAAATATCCTTGTAGTTGTAGTAAATGGTCAATTTTGGTGAATACTGCAAATATCAGGAAAAGAAAGCATACATGAATCTGAGAAATGATCTTGTTTAAGATGCTGTTATTTCATTCATTTGGTTTTGTAGTTACAATGTACCCAAACTCAACACCTAAACTCAAGATAGTACTTTTTTTGAGAGAGCTATCCTTTTTAAACTGTGGATTCAATACTTTCTTGGAATTCTATAAATGTTTACTTTATATATGGTGCATCACGGTTCTTAGAACTTGGTGAGTTACTCTTTTTCAAAAATGTGAAATATAGTTATCTTTATTAATGATTTTTGTCTTGAACTCTATTTTATATAATATTGTTACATCTGCTTTTTGTTTGCATTTGTCTGATATATATTTCCCATTTCCTTCTACCTTCACTCTTCATTTGTCAAATTGTTTCAGCTATTCTGTTTTAAAAGTATATGGCTGTTCCACTCTGGAAAACAGTATGGAGTTTCCTCAAAAAGTTATATATAGAACTACCTTACAATCCAGTAATTGCAGTACTAGGTATTACCCAAAGAATATAAAAATACTAATTCAAAAGGATACATGCACCTCTCTGTTTACAGCAGCATTACCAATAATACCAAATGGAAAGAGTCCAAATGTCCACTGACTAATGAATAAAGGAGATATTCACACACATACACACACACACACACACACACACACACACACAAATGGGAGTATTACTCAGCTGTAAGAAAGAATGAAATACTGCTATTTGCAATGATGTGGATGGAGCTAGAGAGTATTAGCTAAGTGAAATAGAGAAAGACAAATACCATATGATTTCACTCATATGTGGAATTTAAGATACAAAACAAATGAGGGGGGAAAGAGAAAGGGGCAAACCATAAAAGAGATTTTTTGATAGTTTTACAATTACAGAGAACAAACTGAGGGTTACTGGAGGGGAGGTGGCCAGGGGAATGGGTTAAATGGGTGATAGATATTATGAAGGGCTCTTAACTGTGATGAGCTCTGGATATTGTGTATAAGTGATGAATCACTATATTGTATACCTGAAAGAAACTGGAATTTCAAAACTTGGAAGAGGAAGAAAAAGCATATGTCTGTATTTATATATATATATTCCACAGAAGCACCTCTGTCAATTGCTGATTACTGATTTGTTTAAAACTATTTATGGCATCTTATTTTCTATTTACAATGCATTCTAGCTATTTTATCCACCCTTCCTTTCTTGCCTTTTGTTGAACTGATTAAGTTTTCTTTGTCTCATCCTTTTTTTCCTATTTTAAATTTTACACAAGGCTGGGATGCCTGATTGGCTCAGTTGGTTAAGCAGCTGCCTTCGGCTCAGGTCATGATCCCAGTGTCCTGGGACTGAGTCCCACATTGGGCTCCTTGCTTGGCAGGGAGCCTGTTTCTCCCTCTGCCTCTGCCTGCCTCTCTGTCTGCTTATGCTCGCTCGCTCTCTCTCCCTCTATCCCTGACAAATAAATAAAGTCTTAAAAAAAAATTTAAATTTTACACAAGGCATTTCATTTATGTTATATATCCTTACGTGTTTAATATACATGCATGAATTCACACTTTTTGTTTTCCAACAATTTATAAGTAAATCAGTATTATTTCTTCTCTACCTCTATCCCCAAACAAAAAAAAGAACTTGGGTAAATTTTTGTTTCCCTCACTTATCTTCCCACCTTCATCCCATATTGATCTAATCTGAAATTTTAGTACCAGATTTATAAGTTTTTGTAATTAATACATATTTAGAATTAATAAGTTTCATTAATTACTTTGGCCACCACTACACCTCTATTTGTATATATTAATCATGAATTAATGAAAGCAATCATATTTTTCATTGAGAATTTCCCTATGGACTATTTTCAGGAAAAATGGGGGACGATGGAGATGTGCCACATCAAAAGCCAGCTTTCTGGGTGGTACGTTCCCTGTTTTTCATAAGCATCATGAACTTCCTACAGTACCACTTATCTCTCTAACCCAAACTCTTACTCTTACTGCTTCCACCTGGAGACAGTCATGCCATTGCTGATGACTGCCCAAAGGAAAAGGGGTTATGAGATGAACAGGTGTTAACTAACTCCCACTGAAGTAACCCAACCAATTACCCTATTCATTATCTCCACACCTATTCCTTCTGCAAGAGTATTCTATACAAGTCATGGGCCACAATTTCCCTCTTCAATCCAATTCTGTTTTCCTTCTTCAGAAATATGTTTCTGATCTACTAGGTACAGGGCTTGGTTTTTTGTTTGTTTTTTTAGAGAGACAGAGTGTATGTGTGCATGCAAGCTTACGGGGAGGAGCAGAGGTAGAGAGAGAGAGAGAGAAAATCTTAAGCAAGTTCCATGTCCCGTTTGGAGCCCAGTGCAGGGCTCAATCTCACATCCCTGAGATCATGACCTGAGCCAAAATCAAAAGTCGGACACATAACTCACTGAGCCACCCAGGTGCCCCAGGACTTGGTACTTTTAAATATCTTTTCTATTTTTAAGAATGAGAAGGCTAGGGTGCATGGGTGGCTCAACTGAGCCTCTGCCTTCAGCTGGGGTTGTGATCCCAGGGTCCTGGGATCAAACCCCACATCTGACTCCCTGCTCAGCAGGAAGCCTGCTTCTTCCTCTCCCACTCCCCCGCTTCTGTTCCCTCTCTTGCTGTGTCGCCCTCTGTCAAATAAATAAGTAAAATATTTAAAAACAACAACAATAAGGCTATGCAGTGAATATTCAGGCTGACATTCTGAAATTGTTTTAAGATTTTTAGACCTTGAGTTATAGTAATGGCTGAGTTAATATATTTATAACACATATATACACATACACACAGACTTATGTTCCAAATGCAGTACATTCACGGTTTCATTTAATGCAAGCAAATATTTAATTTATACTATTAAAAAAGAAATGCCTACCTGCACATTGTTTTCTTTCTGTCTAAAGTCAATATTGGCAAGCTTTGCCTGCTTCACAGAACTTTCTTCTTTTTTATCTAGGTTATTAAATTGTACAACTTCAAATGAATTCCAGAGATAGAATCAAAAATTATGCCCAACATTCAACCTAAGCTTGTAATTTAAAAAATCAAGTTGCATGAATATTTAACTTAAAATATAGAAATGTGAAATTTCTACATAAGTTTTAATTCCATACTATATAACAGTTATTTCAATAAGCATGAATGTAAAATGAAAACCAGCTTACAAAATTACATCTTTATAATGAGGAACCAAAGAAGACTGGAAGAAAAAGAAGAGCTAATGGGGTTAAACTGATACAATGTAGTTAATCTAAGCTGCAAATCCACCAAATGAAACATGATTCAAATATCTTAGGAGACTAAGTCAGAAATATCATTAACACAAGTCTGCTATCCACTTTAATTATATATTCTGATAACGTCCCAAATGAAAAATTTCTTATTATTCATCCTCCTCTGACAGCTGTGCAAGCGGACCAGAACACTTCCTTTAATATCTTGTGAGTGATTTCTCTCTCAAAGAAAAAAATTTAGGCATAGAAGGCCTATCTTGTTTGCTCTCAAAAAGAATTAAAGTGGTATTTTTTTTTAGTTTACTGCTCTCATATTGTCCGTTCTTGCTTACACCTAATGATAGCAAAAACTGCTTCTATTTTTTCCATGTGTTTGCAAAGAAAACTAAGTTTTTAAATAATTAAGATACTGTACCTATAACTCTTGGTTCTGAAGAATGCATCTTCATTAGTCTGACTAATTTCTGAGATTCGTATGGAAGAAATAATTGACTGTTTTGAGGGGTTTTATTCAATATAAGTGTAGGTTGTTCATCTTTTTCAAAAATTCTGAAGAGTGAATTACATTAAATATTTAGTAAGTAAAAATGCATTTTAAATGTATACTACACAGTTTAAACTCATTTTGCATACACTAAAACTGAGTTCCAGAAAATTTGATAGATCTGCCCAATATTATTAAATTATTTACAGGTGTCACAGTTAAAACACACTTTTCCTGATTAAGTCTAGTACCCTTCTTAGTATACCACACTTTAATTTTTAGAACAATCATTTTAAAAGAATTTCTAAGTATATCAAAGGAATTTAAAACCAAAACTTTATCCACAAACAGCATGCTATATATTTCAAAGTACTTCAAAACTTTAAAAATAATTATTCAGGATCAAATCAGCTAGTACACTAGAATCCAGAAATCACTAAAGCAATTTATAATCATAAATACATCTTTTAAGTTTTTTACTGGAAGAAAAAAAAAACTCATTGAATTTTTCCTAAGTTAGAGAAATAATTTTAGTTATTGATAGTTAAATACTTTAAGTAATGATGTTATTTATAATAACTATCAAAATAGAAATTGGGTGAAAATGACAAAGCAGTTAGGTAAGTTCCTCTCAATATAGAGGATTTTTACAGTATTAAAAAGTTGTCAATGAAGTGAAATTCTAATCAATTTCTTCACAGAATTAAAGACAGATTATTATGGCTACGAGAAGTGTGAGGGGGGAATCAAGGAAATAATAAATCCAAAGAAGTGGGGTCTGAGAAATTAACTGGGGAGAGGAATGTGTTGAAAAATCAGGACAATAGCAATGGAACTTAATGAGACGAACTTAAGAATTTAAAAGGCTACAGGCAGAAGGAGAAAAAGTAGAAATTTTATCAGAAACTAACTATAATACACCTATTTTTCTGTCACACAATAACAGACAAAATCAATCCTTTTTTTTTTTTTTTTAATGCCTCCACCACTGAAGTCTATTTTATCACCATTAGGTTGAAAAACAAGGAAGCATAGGATGCCATAGATTCAGCAGCATTTTAATTCATCTTCAGTCTCTGGGGCAAAACAAGAACTGGTCAAGCTGGTGACAGGCGTGATAAAAAGGTAAATACAAAGCTATTTCCATAACTGTTCCTCTGTTTTACTCCTTTTGGTGACCCATCATCAAAATCTGGGTGAAATATGTAATGACAGGTTATAAAACAGCAAATGTGCTACTGCTACCTTATTTCTCTCTATACATTATCCTTGGCCTTACTAAATAACAAGCATACTTGAATGTTAATCTATAATATTTAAGGGTAAAAATCAATATTTCTCAAGAAATAAGCAGAAAATAGCCTGCACAAAAGTATATATAAATATACATGTAAATATGTGAATACTAGTGGCTTGGCACAGAATATAAAATATAGAATCAAATGCTTAGATGCAAAATAACTGCTCATATAAAAATCCCATCTTAAAGTTTACCTAGGGGTGCCTGGGTGGCTCAGTCAGCTGACCATCCAACTCTTGATCTTGGCTCAGGTCATGATCTCAGGGTCGTGAGATTGAGCCATGGGTTTGGCTCTACGCTCAGCATGGAGTCTGCTTGAGATTCTCTCCTTCTCCCTCTGTCCCTCCCCCTGCTTGTGCATGCTCTCCAAATAAATAAATAATAAAATCTTTATATAAAATAAAGTTTACCTATCTTTTTCTTTCAATTCCTTTATCTTTTCTATATTTTTATTTTTTTCTTCCAGAGTTTCTCCAAGATTCTTAGTTTCATGGAGTCTTGCAATCTGCTAAAAAGAAAAATGGCAAAGCAAAACAAAGTAATTATCTGCAAAGCAATAAGGAACATATGCTTCACCTTAACTAATGAATATGATTTTTTTCTATATAATCACAGGGTTTATGTTTTTGTGGCATTAGCTATCTTTTTTATAAATTTTTTAAATTTTTTATTTTTTTATAAACATATAATGTATTTTTATCCCCAGGGGTACAGGTCTGTGAATCGCCAGGTTTACACACTTCACAGCACTCACCATAGCACATACCCTCCCCAATGTCCATAACCCCACCACCCTCTCCCAACCTCCCTCCCCCCAGCAACCCTCAGTTTGTTTTGTGAGATTAAGAGTCACTTATGTTTTGTCTCCTTTCCAATCCCATCTTGTTTCATTTATTCTTCTCCTAACCCCCAACACCCCACATTGCAACTCCACTTCCTCCTATCAGGGAGATCATATGATAGTTCTCTTTCTCCAATTGACTTATTTCACTAAGCATGATACCCTCTAGTTCTATCCACATTGTTGCAAATGGCAAGATTTCATTTCTTTTGATGGCTGCATAGTATTCCATTGTATATATATACCACATCTTCTTGATCCATTCATCTGTTGATGGACATCTAGGTTCTTTCAATAGTTGGGCTATTGTAGACATTGCTGCTATAAACATTCGGCTGCATGTGCCCCTTTGGATCACTACGTTTGTATCTTTAGGGTAAATACCCAGTAGTGCAATTGCTGGGTCACAGGGTAGCTCTATTTTCAACTTTTTGAGGAACCTCCATGCTGTTTTCCAGAGTGGCTGCACCAGCTTGCATTCCCATCAACAGTGTAGGAGGGTTCCCCTTTCTCCACTTCCTCACCAGCATCTGTCATTTCCTGACTTGTTAATTTTAGCCATTCTGACTGGTGTGAGGTGGTGTCTCATTGTGGTTTTGATTTGTATTTCTCTGATGCCAAGTGATATGGAGCACTTTTTCATGTGTCTGTTGGCCATCTGCAAGTCTTCTTTGCAGAAATGTCTATTCATGTCCTCTGCCCATTTCTTGATTGGATTATTTGTTCTTTGGGTGTTGAGTTTGCTAAGTTTTTATAGATTTTGGACACTAGTCCTTTATCTGATATGTCATTTGCAAATATCTTCTCCCATTCTGCCAGTTGTCTTTTGGTTTTATTAACTGTTTCCTTTGCTGTGCAAAAGCTTTGATCTTGATGAAATCCCAATAGTTCATTTTTGCCCTTGCTTCCCTTGCCTTTAGTGATGTTCCTAGGAAGACGTTGCTGCGGCTGAGGTTGAAGAGGTTGCTGCCTGTGTTCTCAAGGATTTTGATGGATTCCTTTCTCACATTGAGGTCCTTCATCCATTTTGAGTCTATTTTCATGTGTAGTATAAGGAAATGGTCCAATTTCATTTTTCTGCATGTGGCTGTCCAATTTTCCCAACACCATTTATTGAAGAGGCTGTCTTTTTTCCATTGGACATTCTTTCCTGCTTTGTCGAAGATTAGTTGACCATAGAGTTGAGAGCTCTATTTCTGGGCTCTCTATTCTGTTCCATTGATCTATGTGTCTGTTTTTGTGGCAGTACCATGCTGTCTTGATGAAGACAGCTTTGTAATAGAGCTTGAAGCCCAGAATTGTGATGCCACCAACTTTGGCTTTCTTTTTCAATATTCCTTTGTCTATTTGAGGTCTTTTCTGGCTCCATATAAATTTTAGGATTATTTGTTCCATTTCTTTGAAAAAATGGGTGGGATTTTGATAGGGATTGCATTAAATGTGTAGATGGATTTAGGTAGCATTGACATTTTCACAATATTTGTTCTTTCAATCCATGAGCATGGAACATTTTTCCATTTCTTTGTGTCTTCCTCAATTTCTTTCATGAGTACTTTATAGTATTCTGAGTATAGATTCTTAGCTTCTTTGGTTAGGTTTATTCCCAGGTTTATCTTATAGTTTTGGGTGCAATTGTAAATGGGATTGACTCCTTAATTTCTCTTTCTTCTGTCTTGTTGTTGGTGTAGAGAAATACAACTGATTTCTGTGCATTGATTTTATATCCTGACACTTTACTAAATTCCTGTACAAGTTCTAGCAGTTTTGGAGTGGAGTCTTTTGGGTTTTCCACATATAGTATCATATCATCTGCGAAGAGTGATAGTTTGACTTCTTCTTGGCCGATTTGGATGCCTTTAATTTCCTTTTGTTGTCTGATTGCTGAGGCTAGGACTTCTAGTACTATGTTGAATAGGAGTGGTGATAATGGACATCCCTGCCGTGTTCCTGACCTTAGCGGAAAAGCTTTCAGTTTTTCTCCATTGAGAATGATATTTGCGGTGGGTTTTTCATAGATGGCTTCTATAATGTGTATTACTATCTTTTAGTGAAAGTTTTTAAACAAGGTCAAAATTAAAAATAATTCATACTCCTTTAACTCCTTTAACTTTTCCTTACAAATCCATTAACAAACCTAGATTCAGTGAACTTCCATCTTCTTTTTAAAAAGGTCAGAAGCAAAGTAGGTATCAATTTCCTATATATAGACACAGTTACCCTATATTTTGAAGGAAGTAGCATCTATTTTGTTCTTCTTATTAAAATGATTTTACATTATTTGGAGACTTATACCTATGAATGGTGAATGTACCTTCTTTAACACAATTTACAAAAAGTCCATAAAATCAGGTGTTCAATATTTTTTCTCATAATTTGGAAATGACTTTGATGGGTTCTCAAACAGTCAATGAAAGCCATTTTGGTAGAGGACAATAAAAATGTATTCGAGAAAAATATCATGCACCATCATCTTAAGGGCTAAACTAGTTCTAACTTAGTTTTATAAAGATTAAAACCATAAATATTCAAAATTAAATTATTTAAACAATTTACTGTCTTGTTCTCTTTTTTGACAACACTGTTGTAGCCCTTTTAGTGCCTTTAAATTCCTGTTATTAAGCTGTGTCTTGTTTTTAATTAATCTTTTTTCAACTTCCAAAGAAAATTAAACTATTCCGTAAAACTCATAACTAAATACGCTCTGTACCTAAAACACATATTGGCTCCAAAGGTAATCAGAGGTAAATAGATTTTCCTAAGTCTTTCTCTATATTTAGGCTCTTTAGAAATAGCACTTCTAAGACTGTCAACTAACATAGCATTATACTTATACATTAATACATATATTAGAAACATATTACAAAATATATACCTGGGTTAAATAATTTACTTCTATTTCCACTTCATCTACTTCTTTTTTCAATTCAGATGAACTTTTGGAATAATCACTGGCATGTTTAAGAATATCTTGTGTCTTAAATCTCATGTTAGCCCTTTTATGTTAAGGAACTATGTTATGCAAGTAAATTTTACATTTATAATATATGTACCATACCAGAAATAGTTAATACTATGTAACATTATTTATGTATGTTCCATATTGGCAATAAGCAATATTAATAACAGTATCTGAAAATAGAGGTAAAACTAATATAATCATTTGGCAAACTGACAAAGATAACTTATTGCTTACCTATGTTATATATTGAGCTTAAAACTCTTCCTGAAAAATATTTGTTAGAATTTTTCCTTTTACTTAAATATTTCACATGGTGGTTGTTTTGTTTTTATTTTTTTTTACCCATGTTCATCATGTCTTCTGGCATGACTAATAATACATAATCAATTCAGTTCCAAATTTAACTTCTGTGTTTCCATTGTTTATTTATTCCAAAGTCAACATTTAAAAATCCAACTGGGGCACCTGGGTGGCTCAGTCAGTTGGGTGTCTGAGTGTTGATTTTGGCTCAGGTCATGGTCTAAGGGCCATAGGATCAAGCCCCACAGTAGGGCTCTGAGCTCAGCAGAGTGTCTCTCCCTCTAACCCTCCTCTCTCAAGAATAACTAAATCTTTTTAAAATATTAATTGATTGATTGATTAAATAAAAATCCATCCAATTTCCCTTTTCTTACTCTGTTAAGTTTCATCAGTGTAGCTGCCAGACTCAGAAGACAGCTAGATCTTCCATCTGGGCTTCATGCTTAAACAAGATTTATGCCCAATTTCAAGAATTTCTCAGCTGTTAACAGACATCCTGCATAGTTATTAACTATTACAATTTCCTAAGTTACTCCACAAATCATTTAGGAGAACTTAAAAATTAATGGAATAGTGGCAGTGAACATGAACCCTAGAGAAAATCTGTCGAGTTAAGGCAGAGTAAGAAATACTCTGCCTTAAAACATAAAATTTCAGATGAATATTACTTATAATGCTATATTGTCATAAAAAGTATCAATTAAAATTTTCAGATACTAATCTTAATCTTCAGTTTAAATCCTAATCTTCAGTTTTCCCTATCTCCATCACCTCTTCTTGTTTCTCACATAATCTTATTTCTCATCCCTTCCTACATCAAACTTCCTAAACTTCTGCTATGCCTCGTGCATCAACCAACCTCTGCCTCTTCCTATTGAGAAGTCACAACACAGGCAGGCAGCAAATAAACAACTAAAAACAGTATAAGCTAAAACCTAAACATGAAGAGAGCAAGCAACAAAGGAGTTAAAAGGATGATTTAGAATGAAGCAGAATGAAGCGAGGTAGAATGCAGGGATAAAGAAGACTTAGTACAAGCAGTGGAGTTATAATCTGATAGGAAAGCACATGAAAGGTTGTAGAGGTTGGAAGAGGATTAAAGTTCTAAGTTCATCATCAGGGAAGATCTCCTGGACAAACAGATGAGACTTAGACCAATTAAGAATTACTTAATCATCTAATAAAATGCCACTGTATTAGAATTATTTATGTGTCTATCTTCCCTACTAAACTGTGAGCTCCTTACAAAAAGCTCTGTAACTTCTCAAGGGCTGCCTGGCACAAGGTAGGTACCAAATCAATCTCTAATAGATGAGTAGATAATTGTGACTCACCTCCTCACCACATTCCTAACCTAAGAAGTAATAATCAACAGATTTAACTGGAACTCTTTCTTTGCTAAGACAGAGAAAGATGACTTTTTCATTGGTTTGGTTGCTAAGATAAACCACTTAAAGCCAGACATATATACCATTTTATTCTCATTAAAATTGCTTGCTTCTCATCACATGCACATATATGAAAACCAATCCCAGATGACCTTTAAAGTAACTTCTAATTTTTTTAATTAAACAAAAAAAAACCCAAATCCATTTGATTCTTACCAGTAAAAGATAATAACAATTAAAATATAGAAATAATACTTATCTAATAAAAATTCTAGGTAAAAATACTTTGTGGATACATATGCAATGTCCATTTAGTAAGTGATGGAAAAGGAGCAGGCACTGAAAAACAAAATCATATTTTAGTCTGATTCATTGTTCTTTTCATGTCCGAGATGCTGTTATTTAAACATATGATAAAAATATTGATACCTAGAAATTCCATAAAGATAGTTTCATTTATTTTTAGTTGTTCAGTACATGCCAATACTCTATTTTGAATTTCTTCATGTTCTCTTTTCTTCTTATAATACTCTTGTGAAAGTGGTGTTTCTGAGTATTTTAACTGATACTGCTTCAAAACATCTTTATACTGACATATATAACCATGGTACATTTTTCTGTTAAAATTAAAAGAAATGATGACAATACAACAAGAACATATCTAAAAACTGTCTAAGTGTCACCTGTTAAAGTCTAAAAAGTTAAGCATAAAAGACAAGTCAAATGCCAACTTATCCATGTTTCCCTCAATACTCTTTACCTTTCAAATTTTCCTTAAACTTCATTCCACTTTTCAACTCTCTACTTTTTCTCTCCTCTACTTGAGTTATTCCTTGCCCCTCTTCAATTTTACTCCCACCATTCCAAAGGAACTGCCCTCCTCCCAGAAAAGAAAAGAAACTGCCCTTCTCAAGGTCACCAATGATCTACTTGTCTAACTCTGTGATGCTTTTATTTCTCTTCTTAGTTAATACTGCAGAACCTACTTTTTATAAAAAGTTTTTATTTATCCCAGTTAGTTAACATACAGTGTTATACTAGATTCAGGTGTACAATATATGTCATTCATCACTCAGTGCTCCTTACAGGTGGACTCCTTAATCCTCATTACGTACTTAACCTATCTCCCCAGCTATTTTCCCTTCTGGTAGCCATCAGTTTTTTCTCTATAGTTAAAGTCTGTTTCTTGGTTTGCCTCCCTCTCTCTTTTTTCCCCTCTTTGTTAGTTTGTTTCTTCAGTTCCACATATAAGTGAAATCATGTGGTATTTATATTTTTCTGATTTTCTTTGCTTAGCATAATACTCTCTAGCTCCATCCATGTCATTGCAAATGGCAAAATTTCTTTCTTTTTTATGGCTGAGAAATATTCCATTGTATATAGGTACCACATCTTTATCTTCCATCTGTTGATGGATACTTGGGCTGTTTCCATAATTTGGTTGTTGTAGAAAATGCTGCTATAAATACTGGGGTACATGTATCCCTTTAATTTAGTATTTTTGTATTCTTTGAGTAAATACCTAGTAGTTTAATTGCTGGATCATAGGGGAGTTCTATTTTTCACTTTCTGAGGAACCTCTATACCATTTTCAAGAGTAGCTGCACCAGGTTACATTTCCACCAACAGTGCAGAGGGTTCCCCTTTCTTCCCAACCTTGCCAACCCCTGCTGTTTCTTGTGTTGTTGGTATTTGGAACTTCATCAAAATAAAAAGCTTCTGCACAATGAAGGAAACAACAAAAGTAAAAGGCAACTTATGGAATGGGAGAAGATACTTGCAAATCAGACATATCTGATAAAGGGTTAGTATCCAAAATATATAAAGAACTTGCAAAACTGAACATCCAAAAATCAACAGTCCAATTAAAAATGGGTAGAACACGTGAATAGACATTTTTCCTAAGAACATACACAGAGGGCCACCAGATACATGAAAAGATGCTCGACATCACTCATCATCAGGGAAACACAAATCAAAACTAAAATGAAAACCTCATTTTTCCAATGACTTCCTGATCTCTATCCTCCCTGAGGTTTTTGGTTTCTACCCTCCCCAGTTCAGCTACCTCTGTAACTATGCTTTTTAAACTTTCAATTCTCTAAGCTGACATTTTAATAGGAAGTCATGCTTTATGTGTTAGAGCTCTGGGTTCACAGCCATTCTTATATACACCTTAACTATTTATGAAGAAAATTTCAGCACTGTTTGGAAGAGCTCCTCCAGTCCAATGCAGGTAGAGGTGGATGGTCACCAATTTGGACACAAGTCTTAAGTGGACAGTTAATTCTTACAAGAGGATATTAACCCTTTTCATTTTACTTTTTTAAACCAATGGGCCAAATTCAACCTTATACCTGTTTTTGTATGGCCTGTGAGCTATTGAAAAAATAAAAAATAATACTATCTCATGACACATTAAAATTATATGAAATTCAAGCTATAACATCCACAAAGTTTTATTAGAACACAGCAATTCATTTACATAGCATCTAAAGCTGTTCTTGAATTTACAACAGCAGGGCTGAATATCAGCAGAGACTGTATAACATATAAAGCCTAAAATATTTACTATTTGGCCTTTCATAATAATAAAAAAATCTGCCTATACTAATCTACAGCAATGAAAATGTTCAATCCAGGTTCTTTACAGGAAATATATTCCTAGATCCTGTTTTTACCCAATTCTTATCATATACTTAGCATCAAGAAATAATATTCATTGAAAATCTTCTAAAAATACATAGTCCTTATGCCCCTCAAAATTCTGTAAATTTTCTAAATCAAGACACTATATGGGGAAATTTATTTAAAGACACTATACTGATTATCTCATCTTAGGAGCTGAGAAAACAAGAATAGTTTTTATAATGTATACTGAGGAAAAAAAAATTAAGGATAACAGTATTGTACTGGTCAGCAGATCTGAATCTTCTGAATGTTTTAATTTGTTTGATATACTAAACTCTGTCCCCTTTCATCAAGTAAAACATTTGAGCCCAAAACAAACTCTTATTCCTTTAAATATACATTTGCTAATTAGTCTCTCACTTTTGGGGGAAATGGTGCAGGGAAGAGGGAAATATCTATTAGAAAACTGAGTCCGAGTCACCAGTTTCAGATGAAATAAGCATATCACATTTACCCTATTCCTGTTATATATTCATGCCCACTCTTCTTATATACTCCATACAGGAACTTTAGCAAAGACCAGCATAGCCTGACTATCTCACCTGTTGCCAACAATACTTAATGTCTAGAATGGAAGATTAGGAGAAACAAGAAGCTGGTACCTCTGTTTCCTTCAGTACACATGATACCAGCAAATGGAGTCTTTTTTCTTCTATACATGTCTGATATTGAGTCATCAGTTCAACCAACCTATGTGGTTTTGTTTTTTAAGAAAAACCTGTTTCCACTTTAATACCTTTAGCTACCTAAGAGAAGTCATCCATAACAAACACTATTAGAGAGGTACATATTTAAACTGCTTTGTTTTAGCCCCTCATAGAAGCATTTTAATAATGTTTTACAACCTTGACTTGCATTGAGAGATGTTCTAAGGAGAAGTTATATGTACGTATGAATGTATGTATGGGGTTTATTTGGGGAGGCCACTGAAGAAGGTAACTGACTACCATGCTGTGTAAGTCCCTTTTCATGAAAACTCAGGGCAGAAATTTCTCTCAAATCTCATTACCAGAAAAAACCTCTGTTATCCTAAACAGCTGAGCTGGGCTCCTTCCCTCCTTCCTTCCTTTTTTTAAGAGAGGATGGAAGAAAGTAATCTGAACTGGGTTATGAGGTCCCCCACGTTAGGGTACGTCACCTCACCTCATCCACTGAACTAACTCACTTTGCTGCCTGTGAGTCTGTTCCAAGCTTCAGCTAAGGAGGCATCTGCCAGAACCTTCCCAAGAGCAGTGCCCATTCTCCCCTCAGTGCAAGGCCCTTTACTCTGGGAACTCAACTCCCCAAAACTCAGGAAGGACCCAGTTAGGGCCACTTTTGAACAACTGAATTGTTTTTTAAATGAATACTCTGAATCTCAAACTGATCACATTTCTACAACGCCTTGACTACTACTAGGAATTCTAATCTTACCTATATTTAACAACTGTGCAAGACCATATAATATGAATTTCTATCCTAATCAAAGGCTTCATCTTCCTATATTATCCTTATATCCCTATAGCCTTGATTTTTATATTTAGTTTTCTTTTAACACTATGGTATTATACAAATTTCAAATCCTTTTCGTTAAAGCAAGGTCTAAAAATGACAAAGTAACAGTATCTTTTACCAATTCCATTCTCTGCCTAATACTAAGATGATAGCATATGCTAGCTTTCTCCTTTTTGCACTATACATTTCCCTGGGCAATCATCTATTTCTACGATTTCAAATGCCATAGAAGTCCAAATCTATTACTCTGGTCCCTACCTTCTCCTCTTAAGATCCATCTTTAAATATAGAGCACTACAGTCTAGATTTTCTATATGTTTTTAAAAATATTTATTTATTTATTTAACAGAGGGGGGGGAGAGAGAGAGAGAAAATTCAAACAGGGGGAGTGAAGAAGAAGCAGACTTCCTGCTGAGCAGGGAACCCGAAGCAGGGCTCAATGACCCTGGGATCATGACCTGAGCCAAAGGCAGATGCTTAACGAGTGAGCCACTCAGGCACCCATGTATGTGTGTTTTCAATTTTTAAAATACAAAAATTGGAGTGATGTCAGTAAGATGACAGAATAAAATATCCCTCATGTGTACTACCCCAACAAAAATAACAATTTAGCATCCAACCAAGGACAAAAGTGTGTTTGTGGGATCTCTGGGATCCAGGTAGAAGTCTGTGAAATCCTAGTATAGTCCAAGCCTGAGGAGAGTCATTTTGAGAAGGCAGGCTCACATCCTGGTGGGTAACTTATTAACTGTGGTCCTGGCTACAGACCTATAAACAGTTCAGTACTCACTGAGAACTCTGCTACAGCCCTATTTGGCTTTGGGTCTGTTACTAGCACCATACATCCAAGGACCCAGAAGGAGTCATACCCACCCAAGTATTAGGTAATAGGCATACATACCCTGGTCCAGCTATAGACTCTGAAGTGACCCTGAACCAGCTCCAGTCCTTATGCCTGCAATCCAGGAGCCCCTGGAGATTAGTCTGCCAAACTCATTCAGACTACAGATTCTGAAAGGGCCCTGTAACTGGGCTCTAGCCCATCCCAGCCACAGTCACCAAAGAGTCCTGCTCACACAGGGACCCAAGCAGGACATACTTACGTCTGTACCCCCTGAAGATCCTGAAAAGACCTTATCCTTGGTTCCAACCCGCTCACAGCCACAGTTTTTCAACAGTATTAAGGGTCTAGTTCCCAGTGGGAGACTCTCTTATCTGCACCCTACTAGATTCTAAAGACCCATATACTTGGTTCTAGGTCTCTAACAGCCAAAAGCCATCAGCAGAACTGCCAGCCTTGGAACCCCAAAATAGGTACTCCTATATGTACCCCCCAAGAGATCCTAAAAGGGCCCTATACTTGGCTCCAGTCCCTCCAACTACAGTCAAGGAGTACTCCAGCCTAGGAACTGGTCGAAGATATGTCTATTTGTGCCTTCAGAGCCAGGACTACAGAACGTATGACTGTGGAACCTGAACATGTAACCTGAAACATCTCAGAGGCTCAGTTCCAGTCCTTCCTGGCCATAGTCTAGGGCCAGTCCTGACCACCCACAGATCCATTTAGTGACTAGGCAGGCTCTACCAGGTTGCTAAGTGGGAGCCACACCAGTCCACATACTTGGTAATAAACCTGCTGACTGAAGACCAACTACAGAACCTGAAGCAGACCTTTGTCCCAGCACTATCTAACTGAATGAAGTACTAGAAGCATTCTCAAGCACCCAGAGACCAGAAGGATTGTACCTACCTGAACCCTTCATAACAAGCACAACCACCACAGATCCCAATGTGGACAAAGACAGCCTCAAAAACAACTTTGACCCATCATGACTGCAATTCTAGAGGTAAACCCATCAGTCTAAGAAACCAATAGGAAAAGGTCTTTACCTGCCAAAACCAATCTATAAAGACTGAAAGTGATGTTTGTTCATTTAAGTGCAAAGATATTAATGAAAGCTATACAGATCACAAAGAACCAGGCAAATATGAAACCACCAAAAGAAAGTAATAAAGCTATAACAACTAAGGAATAGAAGAATAGAGATCTACTATTTGCCTTTCAAAGAATTCAAATAATCATTTTCAAGAAATTCAATAAACTGCAAGAGAACCCAGACAACTAATCTGGGTTGTTTCAGGAAATAAAATCAGGAAAACAATGGATGAACAAAATGAGAAGTTTAATAAAGAAATAAAAACCATAAAAAAGAACCAAACAAAAATCCTAGGGGTAGCCGGGTGGCTCAGTCAGTTAACTGTCTGCCTTCAGCTCAGGTCATGATCCTGGGATTGAGCCCTGCATCGGGTTCCCTGCTTGGCAGGGTGTCCGCTTCTCCATCTCCATCTGCCTCCTACCCTCACTCCTGCTTGCTCTCTCTTGCTTGCTCTACTCTCTCTCAAATAAATAAAATCGTAAAAAAAAAAAAAAAAAAAAGAAAGAAAGAAAAGAAATCCTAGAGCTGAAAAATACAATGACAGAAAGCATCAGCAAGAGACTTGATCATACAAAAGAAAGAATTCACAAATCTGAAATAGGTTCATTTGAAAGTTAGAGGAACAAAAAAATAGAATGAAAAAAGCCTACATGAATCATAAAACACTGTCAAGCAAACAAATATTTGCATCATGGGAGTCCCATGGCAGAAAGTTTGTTTAAAGAAATAATAGTTGAAAACTTACTAAATCATGGGAAAGAGTTAGACATCCAAGTATAGGAAACTCAAAGGACCCAAAGCAAGATCAACTCAAAGAAGATTATTCTAAGGTATATTATAATCAAAACATTAAAAGTCAAAGACAAAGAGAGAATTTTGAAAGCATCAAGAAAAAAATATGTCTTCACACAAGGGAACCCCTATAACATTCATAGCAGATTTCTCTGCAGAAACCTTGTGGGCCGGGAGAGAATGAGATCATATTTTCAAAATGCTAAAACAAAAAACTGCAAATCAAGAATAGTACACCCAGCATAACTGTCCTTCAGAAATGAAAGAGAGATACAGACATTTCTAGACAGACATATGCTAAGGGAATTCATCATCCTTTGAGGAGCTTTACAGGAAATTTTAAAAGGAATTTTTCAAGTTGAAATGAAATGACACTAAGTAGCCACAGGAAAACATATGAAACTGTAAAATTCACTGGCAAAGGTAAACATATAATCAAATTCAGAATACCATAATAATGTATTAACAATTTGTAAATCACTTTTATCTTTAGTATAAAAGTTTAAAAACAGTAATATTAACAAATAGATATAGCTACAATAACTTGTTAATGGATACACAGTATAAAAGATGTAAAGTGGGGCACCTGGCTAGCTCAGTCAGTGAAGCATCTGATCTTGATCTTGGGATCTTGGGATCATGAGTTTAAGCCCCATGTTGAGGGTAAAGATTAGTTTAAAAAATGTATTAAACAAATAAAGGGAACTTTAAGATAAATAAATAAAGCATACACCTATATAATGTCCACCCTTTAAAAAAAAAGATGTAAAGTATGACATAAATAACATAAAAATGTAGAGTTTTTATATGCAATTGCAGGTACATTATATCAGCTTAAAATAGTGTTATATTTATAAATGTTTTACATTAACACCTCATGGTAACCACAGGGAAAAAATACTTATAGTAGATACACAAAAGATAAAGAGAAAGGAACTATGAAAAACAAATCACAAAGGAAGACAAGAGAGGAATACAGAACAAATGAATTTTAAAAACACTCAGAAAACAATTAAATGACAACAGAAGTCCTTGTTTATCAATAATTATTTTAGGGATACCTAGATGGGTCAATTGGTTGAGTGCCCAACTCTTGATTTCATCTCAGGTCATGATTTCAGGGTGGTGGGATCAAGTCCCACATTGGGCTCCATGCTCAGCATGGAGCCTGCCAAAGATTTTCTCCCTCTCCCTCTGCCCATCTACTATCATGCTCACACTCTATCTCTCTCTTGAAAATAAATAAACGCATCTTCTAAAAAAAACTAATCATTTTCAACATAAATAGGCTAAATTCAAACAATACAGAGCTCAATGAATTTAAAAAACAGGAAGCACTTATTTGTGGAGCATAACAAGGGGAGATGGAGAGGAGAAGGGAGTTGTGGGGAATTGGAAGGGGAGGTGAACCATGAGAGACTATGGACTCTGAAAAACAATCTGAGAGTTTTGAAGGGGTGGGGAGGTGGGAGGTCGGGGTACCAGGTGGTGGGTATTATAGAGGGCATGGATTGCATAGAGTACTGGGTGTGGTGCAAAAAATAATGAATACTGTTATGCTGAAAATAAATAAAAAATAAATTTAAAAAAAAAAACAGGAAGCAAAAATATGCCACCTACAAGAAACTTACTTTAGCTTTAAGGACACACAGAGGCTGAAAGTAAAGGGATGGAAAAAGATATTACAAATGATAACCAAAAGAGAGAAAAAGGGGTTATACTTATGCCAGACAATATAGATGTTCAGTCAAAATCAGTCAGAAAACACAAAGAAAAAAGCAAAGTCTCTATACATTGATAAAAAAGATCAACTCATCAAGAAGATAAAATAATTGGAAGTATATGTGCAACCAACACTAAACCACCTGAATATTTAAAGCAAATATTAACATAACTGAAGAGAGAAAGCAATACTGGTAGAGGACTCAAATACCTCAATTTCAACATTGGAAAGATCATCCAGAAAGAAATTAACAAGGAAACAACATGCCTAATAACACTGTAGACGAAATGGAACTAACAGCCTTATACAGAACATTCAGTCTAACATTCCATCTAACAAACCTGAATATACATTCTTCTTAAACAAATGGAATACTCTCCAGTAGAGAGATCATATCTTGAGCCACAAAGCCACCTTAATAAGCTTAAGAAGACTGAAATTATATCAAGGGTATTTTCTGGCCATAGTGATATGGAACTAGAAATTAACAGCAGGAAGAAAATGAAAAATTCACAAATATGTGAAAATTAATCAATACACTACTGAACAACACTGGGTCAAAGAAGAAATCAGAAGTATCTTAAGACAAATGAAAATGAAAATACAATATACCAAAACCTAAGGAAGTGATGCAGCAAAAGTTCTGAAAGGGAAATTTATAGCAATAAATGCTTATATTAAGAAAATGTAAATAAACTAACTTTACACATCAAGAATTAGAACAATCTAAGGAAGAACAATCTAAGCCTAAACCTGGCAGAAGGAAGCAAACAAGAAAGATTAGAGCAGAAATAAAATGGAGAAGAGGAAGACAATGGAAAAAAATCAGTGAAACAAAGAGTTGATTTTTTGAAAAGATTAAAACGTTTTGCAAACCCTTAGCTAACCCAACCAAGAAAAAAAGAGAGAGGACCTCAAATAAGCAAAATTGTAAATGAAAGGAGATATTATACCATAGAAATACAAAGGATCATAAGAGGCTACCATGAACAATTACAAGGCAAACAATAAGATAACCCAGAAGAAATGAATTGAATTTCTAGAAACATGCAACCTACCAAGACTCAATCATGAAGAAACAGAAAAACTGCACAGATCAATTATTAGTAAGGAGACTGAAGTTGTAACCAAAACTTCCCAACAAAGAAAAATCCAGGACCAGATGGTTGCACTGATGAATTGTACCAAACAGCTGAAGAATTAATACCAATACTTCTCAAACTCTTCTGAAGAGAAGAGAAGTCAACACCCTCCAACTCATTTTAAGAACATTACACTGATACCAAGCCAGATGAGAACACTACAAGAAAAGAAAACTACAGGCCAATATACCTGAGGAATATAGACAGAAAAATTCTCAACAAAACATTAGCAAACCAAACTCAACACACATTAAAAGGATCATACACAATGACCAAGGGGCAATCCATGGGTTGCAAGAATGGGCTCAACATGCACAAGTCAATAAACATGTTATTCCACATTAATAGAATAAAGGATACAAATCATAAGAGACAGGGGTGCCAGGGTGGCTCAGTTGGTTAAGCGACTGCCTTTGGCTTAGGTCATGACCCTGGAGTCCCAGGATTGAGTCCCACATCACATCTCCTGCTCGACAGGGAGTCTGCTTCTCCCTCTGACTCTCCCTCTTCTCATGCTCTCTCTCTCAAATAAATAAATAAAATCTTAAAAAAAAAAAAGAAAATACAATTCACTCAATAGATGCAGATAAAGCATCTGGCAAAACTCAACACCTACGTTCATGATAAAAATTCTCAACAAATTGAGTATAGAAGGAACATACTTCAACATAATAAAGGCCATCTATGACAAGTCCATCACTAACATCACAGTCGATGGTGAAGAGCTAAATGCTTTTCCTTCAAAATCAGCAATAAGACAAGGATGCCACTCTCACCACTCCTAATCAATGTAGTACTGGAAATTCTAGCTAGAGAAATTAGGCAAGAAAAGGAAATAAAGTCATCCAAACAGGAAAGGAAGAAGTAAAATGGTCTGTTTGCAAAATGACATGATCTTATCTACAAAAAACTCTAAAACTCCACACAAAAACTGTTAGAACTAATCAACAAATTCACTGAAATTTTGCACTACAAAATCAACATACAAAAATCAGTTGCATCTCTATATATTAATAATAAGCTATGTGAAAAAGAAATAAAACAATTTCATTAACAATAACATCAAAGACAATAAAATACTTAGGAATAAATTAAACCAAGGAGGTGAAAGGTCTGTCCACTGAATACTATAAGACATTGATTAAATAAACTGAAGGAGACACAAATAAATGGAAAGATATCCTGTGCTCATGTATCAGAAGAATTGTTATAATGTCCATACTACCCAGAGACATCTTTGGATTCAATGCAATCCCTATCAAAATTCCAGAATCATTTTTCCCAGAAATAGAAAAAACAACACTAAAATTTGTATGCAACTTCAAAGGCCCCCAAAGAGCCAAAGCAATCTTAAGAAAGAACAAAGCTGGAAGCATCAGACTCCCTGATTTCAAACTATGCTACAAAGATATAGCAATCAAGATACTATGATACAGGCATGAAAACAGACACACAGACCAATGGAACAGAATCAAGAACTCACAAATAAACCATGTATATACAGTCAACTAATATCTGGAAAAGGAGGGGGCAATGGGTAACTCAGTGGGTTAAGCCTCTCCCTTTGGCTTAGGTCATGATATCAGGATCTTGGAATCAAGCCCTTCATGGGGCTTCCTGCTCAGCAGGAGTATGCTTCTCCCTCTCACTTTCCCTCTGGGCTCTCCCCATCTCTATCAAATAAATAAATAAAATCTTTTAAAAGATAGTTGGAAAAGGAGCCAAGAATACTCAATGCAGAAAAGATAGTCTCTTCAATAAGTGGTATTGGGAAAACTGGATATCCACATGTAAAAGAATAAAACTGGACCACTACCTTACAATACTCAGAAAAATTAACTCAAAATGGACTAAATGCTTAAAATACAATGCCTGAAACCATAAAGCTCCTAGGAGAAAACAGGGGAAGAGCTCCTTGATACTGGTCTTTGCAACAATTTTTTTGGTTACAATACCCAAATCACAAGCAAGAAATGCAAAACTAAATTAGTGAGGCCACGCTGAACTAAAAAAGCTTCTGCACAGAAAAAAAAAAAAAAAAAAGAAAAGAAAAAAAAATCAACAAAATGAAGAGGCATTCTGTAGAATGGAAGAAACTATCTGCAAACCATATATCCAATAATGTGTTAATATGCGAAGTATATAAGGAATTCAATACAACTGAATAGCAAAAAGTCTAATAATTCATGTTAAAAACAGGCAGAGGGTGTGAACATATTTCTAAAAACATACAAATGACCAAAAAGTTCATGAAAAGATGCTCAACATCACTAATCATCAGGGAAATGCAAATCAAAACCACAGAGATATCACCTAACATCTGTCAGGATAGCTAATATTGAAAAGATAAGACATAACAATTATTGGTAAGAATGTGGAGAAAAAGCAACCTTTGAGCACTACTGGTGGGAGCATAAATTGGTACAACCACTGTGGAAAACAGTATGGAAGTTCCTCAAAAAATTAAAAATAGAAGTACCATATAATCCAGTAATTCCACTATGGGATATTTATCCAAAGAAAACAAAAATATTAATTCAAAAATATACATGCACCCCTGTGTGTACAGCTGAATAGTTTACAATGGCCAAGATATACTTGCAACGCAAGAGTCCATATACAGAGGAATGGATAAAAAAGTGAGATACACACACACACACACATATGTGTGCAATGGAATACTACTCACTCATAAGAAAGAATGAGGTCCTGCCATTTGTGACAACATGGATAAATCTAAGGGGTACTAAAGGGACTGGAATAAGTCAGAGAGGGAAAGGGAAATAAGTGTTTTCACTTAGACATGCAATCTAGGAAAAAACCCACAAAAAATACAGACTCTTAAATACAGAGACCAACTTAGTGGTTGCCGGGGTAGGGGTGCAGTGAGGGTGGGGAATACAAGAAAGAGATTAAGAGGATCAAACATCCAGTTATAAAATAAGTGAGGGGATGCCTGAGTGGCTCGGTTGGTTGAGTGTCCAACTCTTGGTTTTGGCTCAGGTCATGATCTCCTTGGTTGGGGGATCAAGCCCCACATTGGCCTCCAAGCTTAGTGGGAAATCTGTTTGAGATTCTCTCTTTCCCTCTCCCTCTGCTTGCTCATGCGCGCTCTCTCTCTCTAAATACATTTTTTTTTAAATTGTCAGAGGAATGGATATATTTTTTAAATCATTATGTGCCATATATATATGCACGTGTGTGTGTGTGCGCACCATTATGTTATATACCAGAAAATAATATAACATTGTACATCAATTATTATTCAGTAATAATTTTTTTAAATAGGTATATAGGGGTAGCTGCCTGGGCCACTCAGGGTCATGAGTTTGAGTCTCACATTGGGCACTGAGTTACAACCCTTTAAAAAATAATTTTTTAAAAATGTGACATATATATATGCAATGGAATATTATTTAGTCATAAAAAAAGAATTGTTGCCATTTACGACACCATGGATGGACCTTGAGTATCATGCTGAGTAAATAAGAGAAAAACAAATACAGTGTAATCTTATATGTAAAAAAAGTCCAATCACAGAAACAGAAAATAGAACAGTTGTTGCTAGGGGCCAGGAGTGGAGGAAATAGGGAGATGCTGCCCAAAGGATATAAACTTCCAGTTATAAGGTGAATAAGTTCTGGGGATTTAATATACAGTATATTAAATATAACAATAGTGTATTATATACTTAAAAGTTGCTAAGAGAGTAAATCTTAAATGTTCTTACTACAAAAAAAAAGTACTTATACAGGATGACAGATGTGCTACCTTCCTAAACTTATTGTGGTAAACACTTAAAATTATATACATATATCAAACCATCATGTTTGTAGACCTCAAACTTAAGCAATGTTATATGTCCGTTATATCTCAATAAAGCTGGGAGAAGAAGTAGTAAAAAAATAAAACTAAAGTATAAAAAAGATAACATAAAATACAAAAAAATATAGAAAATTATGCTCTTGTCTAATTACGTTAAAAATAGAAACATTTCCGGGGCGCCTGGGTGGCTCAGTGGGTTAAAGCCTCTGCCTTCAGCTCAGGTCATGATCCCAGGGTCCTGGGATTGAGCCCCACATCGAGCTCTCTGCTCAGCAGGGAGCCTGCTTCCTCCTCTCTCTCTGCCTGCCTCTCTGCCTACTTGTGATCTCTCTCTGTCAAATAAATAAATAAAATATTTAAAAAAAAATAGAAACATTTCCATTTTTTAAATTAAGTGAAATTATAATGCTGTATAATGTGTTCAAAGTCTCTCTTGGTAAGCCTGGGTGGCTCAGTAGGTTAAACACCTGCCTTCACTCAGGTGGAGGGCATCAGGCATGGGGCCCCTTGTTCAGCAGGGAGCCCTCTTCTCCCTCTGCCTGCCACTTCCCCTGCTTGTGCTGTGCGTGCACGCTCTCTCTCTGACAAATAAATAAATAAAATCTTAAAAAAAAAAAAAAGTCTTGCACCTTGTTCCATTATATTTACTAATTACATTTAGTCCTCCAAACGAGATTATTTTACACATAATGAAATAAACCCATACAATGGCTTTCTCCATTAGAATGTAACTACATTAGCTCTCTGAAAATGAGAAGTTTCATATAAAACCCCCTTCAAAAGTCAATACTCCACATTTTTCATAAGCTAATTCTATAGCTAACTATTCCTCCAGATATTTACCTATAACAATTCAATTATAAGGACCATTAGTTGAAGCACTCTACTATAACAATTCCTATTGATAAACTGTTTCTATCTAAGGACATCACTAAACATATCCAGGGTCGTAGAGCTTTATAACAAATAGGTAGGCCTCCAAAGAGTCCAAAACACGGGATATACTTTAAAAACAAAAAACTCCCCCAATGCACAAAGTTTCTGCATTTTTCAAGTAACATTTTTACTACGTGTATCCTATATTAAATAATTTAACTGATAAACTTAATATATGTACTGTTAACTTAATGTATGTACTGTACTTGTCTTTTTCAATAGTTTCTTGACAAATAGTAAATTGGTCCTGCATATAGTCTTCATGCTTATGAAACACATCACATGTTGGCTTCCAGCTATGGGAAAAAAATATTGTAATTAGAATCTCAGAATGATAAATTGTGAGATAATAAAATTGAATTTCATTATTTAAAAATAAATGAATCTTGCACTTCCTGGAGAAAACAAGCTTATAACAAGAAAATATTCCCACCTCCCATCATCACCACTATCATGATTTAGGCAATCATACATATACTCAAATATCAATATCCATTAATTTTTACATAGAACCCATTGTGGATCCATGACTAAGGAAGGAGCAAGTATTACATGGCTAGACTATGTATCACTATGGTATTTCTAGAATATACTGTGCAACACTGCAACATCAGGCTTCCTTGTCATCATACTTCTAACATCTTGACTGAGAAATTCTTTTGGAATAAGGATTCAAAGAAGTAGAATAAGAAATAAAAAGAGGCTTTTCCTCCTTTAAAACTTAGAAAGGTTGCTATACCCTCCTGAACTAGAAAGAAACTAGGCAAAAATGAGTTATAAAATCAGATAGTAAGAATGAAATGAACAGTTATATATTTTTTGTTTTATTACAAGACTTGAGAAATGTTACAAAATATGAAAAATCTAAAATTTGCATATACCATGTGAGCTTCTATTCTAAGTGTTGTTCAACTATTTCCTCTAGCTTTTTCCAAATCTTTAAAAATATTATTTTCAGATTCAAAGAGTTCACATGCCCACTTTGGAAGCACAGAAAAGCATATGTAAGGAAATAATTATCATCCATATTCTCAACACTGAATAATAATATTGCATGGAGCAGTGGGTGTGGTACAAAAACAATGAATACTGTAACGCTGAAAAGAAATTTAAAAAAAAAGAAACAACACACACAAAAAAGAAAAAGACAATGGCCTTCTGCTCTCAAAGATTACATGGTTACTTATATTTCTTTTAGTACTTTTATGAATTCATTTCCCACATTTAAATCTCTTGACCAGTATGCTGAAATCATGAATTAAAGGTATATTATGGTATTAAAATCCTACTAACTGTCATTGGAACCCAGCAGAGATTAAGCTTAAATGAAGTAGTACATCTTAGATATAGCAGGTTCTAAGGGGAAACTACTTTTCCAGCAGCCACTACAACTAGTTGAGGGAAACCACTGGTAAAACCTCCTACGAAAAACTTAAATCAAAACAAAAGAGAAAGTTCAATAATACTGAACTGTGCTATCAGATTGACAAATAATTTAAACAAAAATTTAAACATAATTTCAGTGCTGTCAAGGAAACAGGAACTTTCTCAGACACTGTTGGCAGAAGTATGAACTTACATAATCTTTTCAAGGAAAGAAATTTGGCATTACCTATCAAATGTTTAAATGTGCATACTCTTTGATGCAACAATTGCACTTCTAGAAGCTCATTCTATAGCAACAGGTCTATAAACATGGAAGGATACCTGCACATGTTGCTCATAGAAGGGAAAAACTAGAAACCCAAATGTTTATTAATAGGAGAATGGTTAAATAACTTAAGATACACCAATACTATAAAATTCTATGGAGTTGTTAAAGAACGATATCTATATATAATCACTACACATATAGTATCATTTACATAACATACTGCTAAATTTTTAAAAAATAGTAAGTACGGTATGATTCCATTTTGTAAAAAGAAAAAATAGATATATAGATAGATGTACATACAAGTCTATGTAATAATGACATTGAATTTTTATTGAAAAAATGGTAAGATAGAATCGTTCAGGTAGGAACTGCAGGCGGGGAATAATTTTTTACAGTACACATTTATAAAGGTTTTGAATTTTTATACTAGGTATACAATACTTTTACAAAGGGGAAAAATCAAAACGACATTAAAATTCTGAATAAAAAATATTTTAAAATAAGATTCTAAAGCATAGTGGTTAATACAAAGACAATGGCCTACATAAAGTAGAGAAAACTAACACATTTTATTTTTGTAATATATAATAAAGTTTCATTAGTAAGTTTTTATTTCAAAATGTTTGTCTCATAATAAATCTGAACACTAGGATCCAGAATCTGAAGCCATGCTGACAGAATTCTTAACGTATCGAATACTTTTACTTTGAAAAGCAACTTATTTTAGGCTCGATTCCCCTAGAAAAAAAATAAAATCTTAAAAACTCAAAGATGGAAATTATTTCAAATGTATTTATCTAATAGAAATTTTATATACTGAGTCTATATTATTCAAGATTCTATAGACTATTTGGGTCTGAATTAGAGAAATCTTACAGCACTTCTATTTTTCTTTTGATCCTCCTATGATCCCTTTTTACCAAACCATGCAGCAAAGCAAGTTAAAACCTGACTCATTACTTTGCTAATACAAAACACTAGTTAAGGGGCGCCTGGATGGTTCAGTGGGTTAAAGCCTCTGCCTTTGGCTCAGGTCATGATCCCAGGGTCCTGGGATCAAGCCCCACATGGGGCTCTCTGCTCGGTGGGAAGCCTGCTTCCTCCTCTCTCTCTTTCTCTCTCTCTCTGCCTGCCTCACTGCCTGTGATCTCTGTTTGTCAAATAAATAAATAAATAAAATCTTTAAAAAACAAAATAACAACAAAAAAAACCCATACTACTTTAAAGCAACAGTGTCTTCAATTATAAAATACTAGAAATTATAAATAACACAAACCTTGAATAAAAGATCTAGAGACAATTACTAGAAGTTCACTTCTTTCAAATACTCACTTACTACAGTTGTCTTTGATCTCCTTACTATGTTTACAGTAATGACCAATTTCCTCATCTGTTGTGTTTATAGTTTCATGTATCTTACAAATAGTTGCCTTGTTTTCTTTAATATCTTCAAGGCATTCTGGAAAGGAGAAATGCTTAAGATGAAAATCATAAATTCAAAATTAACAAATATAGAGGGAGAAGGGGTATAGCAACTTACCTAAAAGGAAGAGAATTAGAGAACTGAAGTTCTATAAAGAACTTATCAAACTCAACACCCAAACCCCAAATAATCCAGTTAAAAAATGAGCAGAAGACAGAAACAGACATTTTTCCAAAGAAGACATAGAGAAAGCTAACAAGACACATGAAAAGATGCTCTACATTACTTATCATCAGTGAAATACAAATTAAAACTACAATGAGATATTACCTTGCACCCACCACAATGGCTAAAATTAACAACAGATGTTGGTGAGGATGGGGAGAAAGAGAAACATTCTTATATTATTCATGGGAATATAAACTGGTGCAGCCACTCTGGAAAATGGTATGGAGGCTCATCAAAAAGTTAAAAACAGAACCACTCTGTGATCCAGCAATTGCACTACAGGGTATTACCCAAAGGATATAAAAATACTGATTGGAGGGGTGCCTGGGTGTCTCAATCAGTTAAACATCCAATTCTTGATTTGACCTCAGGAGGTGAGTTTGGGCCCTCGATCTGGCTCTGTGCTAAGTGAGGAGCCTGCTTAGGATTTTCTCTCTTCCTCTGCCCTACCCCAACAAAAATGCTCTCTCCAAAAAACCAAAAACAAAACAAAAACCTGATTAGAAGGGGCACAGGCACTCTGATATTCACAACAGCATGATCAACAATAGACAACATATGGAAAGAGCCCAAATCTCCATCCACTGATGAATGGATAAAGAAGATGTGGTGTAGGGGCACCAGGATGGCACAGTTGGGCATCTGACTCTTGATTTCAGCTTGGGCCCTGATCTCCATGTCCCGGGATCCAGCCCCCTCATCCAACTCCATACTCAGCATGGAGTCTGCTTGAGATTCTCTCTCCCTCTCTCTCTGATCCTCCCACTCATGTTCTCTCTCTTTCTCTCTTGCACTCAAATAAATAATCTTAAAAAAAAAAAAAGATGCAGAGCATACATACAATGGAATATCAGTCATGAAAAAGAGGAAATCTTGCTGTTTGCAACAAGGATGGTGCTAGAGAACATTATGCCAAGCAAAATAAGTCAGTCAGAGAAAGACAAATAACATAGTATTTCACTTATCTGTGGAATTTAAGAAACAAAACAAATGAACATGGGGGAAAAAAGAAAGAGGGGGACAAACCATAAAACAGATTCTTAATGATAGAGAACAAACTAAGGCTTACTGGGGTGGGAGGGAGGTGTATGGGGGGACAGGTTAAATGGATGATGGGTATTAAGGAGGGTGCTTGTGATGAGCACAAGTGTTCAAGTGTTGTATGTAAGTGATGAATTGCTAAGTCCTACACCTGTAATGAATATTATACTTCATGCTGAATAACTGGAATTTAAATAAAAATTTGAAACTATAAAAAAGCACAAATTTAAAATTCACTCATAGGTTTGAGAGAAACGGTTATCTGAGAAAAATAACATTTTCAACTGTGCTTAATTAAGGTGTTAGGTCTGCTTAAAACAAAACTGTTCAACACAAAGTAACTAAATGCTAAATACAGAAATTTATTACTGAAAAGCCTTAGTTAGGGCAAACAGTCACTAGATAGATAAAACTAGAACAAAAGTTATAATCCCCACTATAAATTACCCTAAAGAAGGCAAATGCTTATTATCTTATATGCCATAAAAAAACTTAAAAGCTAAAATAACTTTATCATGCAAAATGACTTACTATTAATTCGTTGAAGCATATCTTCTTTAGTGCTTATATCTTGCTCATACTGGAAAACTAAAAAAAAAAAAATAGTGACTTCATTTCATTATTAAAATGTTAAATGATAATACAAATAGTTGCTTATTTCTTTCTTTTCATTTTATACCTACCAAATTCTAGCAAAAGTCTGTCCAAACTGACAAACAGGCTGTCATTCATCTTGGATACTATATTTAAAAGAAAAAGAAACTGTAAGGAGAGACTTTCTGAAGTCCTATGCAAAACAGCATATATTCGTACTAGGCATTTTTTCAGAAGAATGTGGGGGGAACAAGAACTGAAGAGGAGAGAGACCCCTTCAGCCCAGTACTGGGCACAGCCCTAGAAAGACACTTAATAAATACTTGCTCAATGTCACTGCAGGACGGAAGCATCTAGGGGTCCGGGGGAGCCTTAATAACCGTTTATACGTGGTATCGTAACACGTCACTGAATATTCTGGAGTGCAGAGACACCAAGATTTCTCAAAGGAATATGCCTTTTAAAATGAACTCTCTGAATATGCCCTTTCTCGGCGCGTGGACTACTACGCGCAGCAAGATTCCTAAAGAAAGTCCTTAACCAACACCCAAAGTAAAACAAAGCGAGAGTGCAATTTTACACTTAACGAATTTACCACCCAAAATACAAAAAGTAAAGGTTTTCACAGGACTGCCAAGGCGCGTTACAAAATACGCCCGAGGCGGGGTCGTTCAGACTCGTCAGGCGCAGACTCGAGAAGCTACTCTTCCCGCCCGTTCAGAAGCACGAAGTTCGCTCACCACCAACACCCTCACCCTCACAGCCGAGGCGCTTCTGCTCACCCGGATCCCTCCCCAACCCTCCAGCCTGGCGGCGGTGCCCACAGCTTGGGGCGGCTCTGGGGCCAAGGAGGAGGCCACGCGCCGACAAGCCGTCACGCAACCGCTGGTGGAACGCCAGAGACTGGGCCCGCCAGCCCCCCACATCCCTCAGAGCCGCCCGTGCAGTAGGAATAACCGCCACGCACAGCTCCTTTACCCAGCTACCTCAACGGCCCCTCCGGGACCCGAACGTTTCACGCCCTCCCTTGTCGGGGGCCCACAACTCGACTCAGGGTCTCGAGTTTGGGGTACGCCACGCAGAACCCGACACTGAAATGCGGCCGAGGGTCCGCTTCCGCCCCACCCAGCCCCGCGAGACCCCGCGAAGCCGGCAGCGGGAGCTGCAGATCGCGCTGAAGAGCGAGATCGAACTCCCCGCGAGACCAGCGTTGAGGCAATCACCCCTTCCCGCTGGGCGAAGCGTGAACCGAGCACCTTAAAACCCTAGAGGTGGTGCTAGAATCCGAGAGCATCCCTGAAAGGGGACAGAGCAGGAACCTCTCAGGGATTCTCTTATTGTCTTGAAGATGAATGTTGTCTTAAGGCGATTCATTCCTCTTGTAACTTAACAGTTTAAAGAAGTATTTTCAGAGAACAGCAGTAAATTCGATATCGTAGCGTGAGAGGAAAACCCTCGAATCAATCATCAGAATTCAATTTCGCATTCAGTATTTTTAAAACTTCTTAAAAAGCAAGCATAAGAATTCAAATACATTTTCATTCAACAAACATTCTGAGTGACTCATTGTAGTTTCAAATAAATTATACATTAACATTTTTGTCCAAACGCTGCCTTTAGATAATTTGTGCTCTTAGAATTTGTCAGCATATCCAAATTGAAAAAAAGGGTAGAGAAAAAATAATATAAGCAAGTCAGCCCCCAAATTGCTTTCATTATTAATATATTTGTGGTAAAGATTTTTAATACTAAATGATCTAAATAATTGCCTCAACTCATCACAACCTAATTCACAGATTATTAAAATGAAAAAAAGTTTGAGGTGTTTCTTGTTTAAATACCTCAGTATGTGTGCATAATTGACTTTATTATACTATGATGTAATATAATATACTATGATGTAATGTTGCTCATTAGTATTAATGGTAGTAAGCCATCAAAACTAAGTTTGATGGTGTAAGACATTTAACAGCTTTATTCTTATATGTATTTATGATGTATTTGTTAACTAACCCCCTTTCAGAAAGGCGTAGGGGTATAAATATGAAGGTTACAGTTATTTAGTCTTGCTGGTACTACATTGCTATGACAATTTCATAGGTCAAAAGAATCGATTCAGTTCAACTTAACAGATTTTCTTGTAAAAATTTGTGGAAACCTAGAAACATCACCTTACTGACACCTGGAAATTTATTTGCATTTAAATTCACATCTATGCATATCTTATTTTGTTAAGGTTTTATTTATTTATTTGACAGAGATCACAAGTAGGGGGGGTGTTGCGGGGAGCAGGTTCCCTGCTGAGCAGACAGCCTGATGGCAGGGACGCTGGGGGTAGGGGGTGGGGGGGGGCTGGGGGGGGGGTGTAGATCCCAGGACCCTGAGATCATGATCTGAGCCTCTGAGCTGAAGGTCACCCAGGTGTCCCAACATCTGTGCATATCTAATTACTCTCACAAAAATACAACTGTGTTCTACCAAAACCACTGCCACATATTCCATTCCAAAAAATCCCTTCTGGAAAGCAATAAAGATGAGAAAGATCCAACAACTGGAGAATTTTAAATAACAAATTTTGCTCTTCCCTCTCTATCCCCCCAATGAAATATAGAGCACTATTCGAAAAATTTTAGACCATTGACTTAGGTAAACATTTATCTTAACATCATTTTCTGGGAAAGTACTCCTGTAAAAATCCCTCCCCACATATTATAAGCACCTTCTCCTTTGCTCCAATCATGCAAATCAGAATCTGAAGAAATTCTTTATTTAAACGTGTTCCCCATTCTAACTGTACTGTATTCCTTTTTTTTTTTCCTTTCACTGCTGAATCTATCCAACAGAAAACACATCTCCTATTTACTATTGCTTTCCATTCCTTTCCTCATTGGCTTTTTAAACTCATCTGCTATCCCCATCACATTTAACTGCTTTCTCAGATAATCAATAAATATTTTTATTCCAAATCTAATGGTCTTTTCTCAGTCTTATCCCGCCCCCCCCTTTTCTAACTCTTCTACATATTTGGTCCTAGTAAAGGTCTTTGTAACCTTGACTTCCAAGACACTACTCGTTCATAGTTCTCTATCTCTCCTACCTGCTCATCTGATTTTGGCATCTACTTCTTTCCCTTTTACCATCACTACCCAACTATGGACTCCTATCAAAGCCTTTTCTTTTTCTTTTTCTTTTTTTTTTTTTAAGAGTTTATTTATTTGCCAGAGAGAGAGAGAGAGAGAGTACACTCAAGCAGGCAGAGAGGCAGGCAGAGGCAGCAAGAGAAGCAGGCTCCCCGGCGAGCAAGGAGCCTCTTGCGGGACTCAATCCCATGGGATCATGACCTGAACCGAAGGCATCACCTTAACCAACTGAGACACCCAGGTGTCCCTCAAAGCCTTTTCTTTAACTCTAACGTTCTCTACACTCTTTTCTTTGCATCATTCACTCTAATGACTTTAGTTATCACCTCTGTGCTTAAAAATTCCCAAATCTTTACTTCCAGTTCTATCTTATTATCTAAGAGTTATAAATATATTTACACTTACTTGCTTTTCCATCAGTCTGGGTTCAGTCTGATCCAAATCCAAAGTCATCTCTTCCTTTCCTTCTAACACACCTGTCTCAGTGACATTGTAATTCCCCCAAAAATCAGTACATGAAAAGTTGGTATCTTATATGACTCATTACTCTTTTCATCTCTTATAACTATTCACAAAGTCTTGTTGATTTTTTTCGTTTCTTTTTTATTTAAATTCAATTAGCCAACATATAGTACATCATTAGTTTGTGATGTAACTAATGTGACTGTGATGTAACTAATGTAATCATTAGTGTGTGTGTGTGTGTGTGTGTAACACCCTGTGTTCTTTGATATATCCCCATTTATATCCAATCAACTCTATAAACTTTTTGTAGGCATACATATACAGATTCTATTTCTCTCCATCTCAGTTTCCACTATTTTAGTCCAGGTTACCACTATTTTCTCACCTGGATTATTATAGTAGCTACTAGTTTTGCTGTGTATCTACTTCTGGCCCTCTAGAACATTCTTCATTCATCCTTCATTGGAGTGATTTTAAATGCAAACTTATGACTCTCTCTGCCTCTCTCTCTCTCTCTCATTAGACACACACACACACACACACACCCCTTAGAACACTTCAGTAGCAATGACTTCCTATTATTCTAAGGACTTACAAAGTACTTCATGTTCCTTGTCCCTATATATCTCTGTTTTTTCATATTATACCAACCCTATTTCCTTCCTTGCAATCCAGCCTTACAGACCTTCTTTCAGTTCTTAACATGTTTCTTTCTAGATATTGCACTTGCTGACTGCTTAGTTTGGAATGCTCTATCTTTCATTTATAACCTCCTAATCCTTCAAATCTCAACTCAAGTATCACAGCCACAGTAACGCTCATTAAAAACTCTCAGATTTCACGTATTCATCCTTCATAGCCTTTAGCATGGTTATAATTCTACGTTATTTATGTAATTATTGTATAAATATCTATCTCATTCATGATACTGTAGGCTTCCTAAGAACAGGCCTAATCTCTTCTGTTCCCTCTGCTCCAACACACACAAACACCTTCACAGCCATAGGAATAATCACATGCAATTATAAGGTAATAAATGCCACCTCATTCTAAGAATAGTCCTTATAGGGAAAACAGTCATAGAAGAGGAAGTGAAACAATTTGAATCTAACACAAATTTATTTACATGAATGGTAATCAGGTCCATGAAAAAAACCGACAAGTTTCAAGTGTGCCCAGATTTTCAAATATGCATGATGAAATGTACAGTTTAATATTAAATTTATATATTAATATTAATCAAAACACCCCCCTCCTTTTTTTCCTCATTTGATCCCCTGTGGTAGGATTAGTGCTGCTCACCTTTCTGGCCACATTAGGTTTGTATTTTCATCACTTCCTTGAATTACCACATCAATAAAATATGAGTAGTTATTTGACACCTCTGCTCTATTGACAATAATCCTAATGCTAGTAGGTTTTCTTCTAAGTGTGTACAAACCATATTGGGCAAATACAAACAAACAAACAAAAACAGAATTTTTTGTTCTTGTAGATCTTAAAGGTACCATTTAATGTTAATTTGACCCATTCATTGTTTTACTGTTCATGTATCTTCGTTTTGGGTGCAATCCTGTTTCCCTCAAATATATCTACTCACTTCTAAAATCCTATTAAATGAGATCTTAAATTTTAATTTACCCCCCCTTATTCTATCTTTTACATCACATAATTCTTTAATTTTATTTGTTTTTTACTCACCTTTGTATGTCCAGCAGCTGGCCAAGTACCTGAGACAAGATAGACACTCAAAAGGTACTTTAGAGGCGCCTGGGTGGCTCAGTGGGTTAAAGCCTCTGCCTCCAGCTCAGGTCATGATCCCACAGTCCTGGGATTGAGCCCCACATTGGGCTTTCTGCTCCGCAGAGATCCTGCTTCCTCCTCTCTCTCCCTGCCTGCCTCTCTGCCTACTTGTAATCTCTGTCTGTCAAATAAATAAATAAAACTTAAAAAAAAAAGGTACTTTAATTTAATTTATAAATGAATGAATGAAAAGTGCTCAAAAATGGTTATATCATTTCATATCTGGATTACTATAACAGACTGGGAACAACCTATCCCCTTGACCTATCCTTTACTCTTCTTATTCCATCCTACAATAATTCTGATTTTTCTTGCAACTATCTCATTATGGTATCCATCTAATTTGAAAGAAATTAATGATTATATTTTCCTCTGCTTCAAATTGGAATGTCTGCACTATTTTAAGACTTTCTATAATTTAACCTTGACCTTATTTCCCAACAAAATCTCTCTCTCTTTTTAGCAGCCCAATTCACTGATCCATGAAGACACTATGCTTATTTAAGCTTCCATGGTTTTGTGTTCAATGTTCCTCTCAACTAGAAAGTTTCTTCTTGGCACATTTAAATCAGTTGCAGAGCTATAAAGGCTTAGGACATTTAAGAATTCCTTCTCAGACAACAGAACTCCTCTTTCTTAACAGATACCAATAACTTTATATATCTAGCTCCCAGAGGGCTCATCTCAGGGATGGACATGTGACCAGGCCAGGAATGGCCTGGCCAATCACATTTCTCCATCTCTGGGGCCAGTCTTTGCTTAAATGGTGTCATCAGAATGGTGAAAGAAAAATGTTTCTCTAAGCTACTGAACTCCAAAAACCTTGTAAGGCTGGAGCTGCTAACTGTCCTTCTCTCCATACAAAAAAAAAAAAAAAAAAAAAAAAAAAAACAAACAAACAAAACAACAACAACAAAAACCCTGCCCTATAAAGAAGGCAACACAAACAAAAACAGAAACAAGATAGAGAGGAGTCAACTATCTAGGGTTTTCAGTGTTGTAAGTCAATAGGTTTCCTTTTTATTCAAGATAGTCTAAGTTCAGTTTATATTGCCTGCACTTAGAGAGTCCTTTTATTTATTTTTTTTAATTTTTTTAAATTTATTTTCAGGGGCACCTGGGTGGCTCAGTGGGTTAAAGCCTCTGCCTTCAGCTCAGGTCATGATCCCAAGGTCCTGGGATCGAGCCCCACGTCTGGCTCTCTGCTCCGCAGGGAACCTGCTTTCTCCTCTCTCTCTGTCTGCCTCTCTGCCTACTTGTGATTTCTCTCTCTTTCTCTGTCAAATAAATAAAATCTTTAAAAAATAAAATAAATAAATTTATTTATTCATTGTTTTTGCGCCACACCCAGTGCTCCATGCAATCTGTGCCCTCTCTAATACCCACCACCTGGTTCCCCCAACCTCCCACCCCCTGCTCCTTTAAAACCCTCAGGTTGTTTTTCAGAGTCCATAGTCTCTCATGGTTCACCTTCCCTTCCAATTTCCCTCAACTCCTTTCTCCTCTCCATCTCCCCTTGTCCTCCATGCTATTTGTTATGCTCCACAAATAAGTGAAACCCTATGATAACTGACTCTCTCTGCTTGACTGATTTCACTCAGCATAATCTCTTCCAGTCCCATCCATGTTGCTACAAAAGTTGGGTATTCATCCTTTCTGATGGAGGCATAATACTCCATAGTGTATATGGACCACATCTTCCTTATCCATTCGTCCATTGAAGGGCATCTTCGTTCTTTCCACAGTTTGGTGACCGTGGCCATTGCTGCTATAAACATTAGGGGTACAGATGGCCCTTCTTTTCACTACATCTGTATTTTTGGGGTAAATACCCAGTAGTGCAATTACAGGGTCATAGGGAAGCTATAGAGTCCTTTTAAATGCAGAGAAGTAGAGATGATAAAATTTTTGTCGCTACACATGCCATTTGAAATTTGATTGCATCAAATTTCCAATCATTAAAGTAAGTTAAATTTTCCTTGTTTAGTCTCCATCAATTAATTGTAATCATTCCATGTCTTAGTTTGTTTCATATTTGATCCATGATTTCTTATACATATTTTGTTTTCCCTGGAGTTTCAATTGTACTTTCCCCCCTATAAAGAGAAGAATCATATGTCTTCTTCATCATATCATTAAATCACTCAGGTGCCTTACTACTTGTTAATTGCCCTAGCATAATTTCTAAGCCTAAAGTAAGCACAAACACTACTTTGAGAGACCCATATCTTCGCAAATTAATCACTTGACTTCATTGCAGACTATTTCTTAGGCTTCATCTGGGTGCATTCATATAAGTAGGAGGGGATAGGAGAGGCCAATTATCACAGCCCTGCTCTGGATAATTTTTCAAGTTGTAACCTCATTTTCTGCTCCTCTTCCCCTTGCAATTTTTTTATATCTACCAACTCAGGGACAATCAATAGAAAAACTTCCTCATTCATTTTAAACAATATTAAATGTTAATTATTGTACCATGTTGCAATACAATGATGCCTTCAAAATCTGTGGAACTGTGTAGGACTTAAAACGTTTACAATAATAACCTCAAATCGTGACACTTTTTCAGTTCTCTTATCTGCTTTTCCTATTAGTTAAGGAAACTATAAAATCTTACTGATGGACATAAAAGAACATTTGAATAAATGACAGCCATTCCATGTACCTGAATGGGAATATTCATCAATGTAAAAATGTACTTTATCCCAAATAAATTTATGTAATACAATTTGTTGAAGGATATCATTGATAGGATAACTACTGGTTGACCTGTGAGCTAGACCTAAGCACTTGGAGGCTCCTCAACCCCTTCCCTATCCTTAGGGATACCATTCCCTACCATTCCCACCACAGGAGCCATTTTCAAGGACAGAGCCTTGAGTGAGTAAGGTGTTATTGAGACCAACTGGACTGCATACATGACTGAACCCAGGTAAGGCCTCTGATGACTTTTAAGATTTGGCATGTGGGTGCAGAGATCTACTCATCTTGTGCCACTTTTTTTTTTAAAGATTTTATTTATTTATTTGACAGACAGAGATCACAAGTAGGCAGAGAGGCAGGCAGAGAGAGAGGAGGAAGCAGGCTCCTTACCGAGCAGAGAGCCTGATGCGGGGCTCAATCCCAGGACCCCAGGATCATGACCTGAGCTGAAGGCAGAGGCTTTAACCCACTGAGCCACCCAGGTGCCCCCATCTTGTGCCACTTAAGACAAGCATCATAAGTAAGTTACTTTAAACCTGCCCCCTATCAATCTGAAGTGGTCTGCCTCTTTCTTTGTTCTCTCTTGCCCTCTGTGTACAGGGCTAAGTTTCTGAACCAATAATTAGGCAGCCAGACAAGAAACCAAAGAAATATGCCTTGGGAAAGTGGTATCTGCAGGGGAAATTCCAAGTTGACCATTGACCTCTAAGTGAGACAGAGTGGCCCATATGTCAAATGCTTATGGACCCCTATGTAAGTATACGGACACCCCAAAAATGCAAGCTGTTTCAATGCATTTGTTTGAGAAACTCTGCATAACACACTGTAGCAAAGAAGGGAAACAAACAGCCATCACAGTAGAATGGCCTCTATTGTGGGCAGTTCAGCTGGCCATCAATGCCCAATGAGACACTGAAGCTCAAGTTAGAAAGATGGAAGAAGAGCTGAAGTTAGAGAAAAACATGCAGTTGTCTGCTATTCTGCTAACTTTGGAGCTGGGGACTAGGTGGGACGGCATGATAATAAATTGGAGACCTTTGCATGCCATTTTACAAAGCAAGGAGGCCATAAACTGCCACAGATTAAGATCCAAGAATAGGGCTAAAGCCTGATTAGGACGCTAAAAGGTAGAATTACTCAGAAAGTGAGGAGGGCAAAGGGAAGGATGTTGTGGTTATTGATAATGATGTAGACAGAGTGCCCCATGCTGGCTGACAATTTTAAATAGTAATTACCCTAGAATTCTAAAGATAGAAAAATATACCCCAAAACTACGAGAAAAGTTGCATTCTTTCTTTGTCCCTTGAGTTTGTAAATTTATCATATCTGAAAAATAAACATCGTAATAGATAACTAAAACACTGACTACAGTTGACTGAGAGTAGGGAAGAAAAAGGGGGGAAAGAAGTTTTTTTAAAATACAGACTGCTGGGGCGCCTGGGTGGCTCAGTGGGTTAAGCCGCTGCCTTCGGCTCAGGTCATGATCTCAGGGTCCTGGGATCGAGTCCCGCATCAGGCTCTCTGCTCAGCAGGGAGCCTGCTTCCTCCTCTCTCTCTCTGCCTGCCTCTCTGCCTACTTGTGATCTCTGTCTGTCAAATAAATAAATAAAATCTTTAAAAAAAAAATAAATAAAATAAAATACAGACTGCTATAGAAGCTCCCTTACTCCAGATCTAGTCCACTAAAATATTATTGGTAAATGACAAATACAAATCTTAAAAATCTTCTCCAAATATTAGTAAAAATCTTTAGCATTGTAAGTGGGTAACCTTAACTTGTTCCACCAGAGACACATTTGGGTTCACTAGACATATTTGGTTTGTAAACGAATGAGTTTTATGTTGCTATACCTAACTCTGATAAAATTTTGGAATGAAAGCTATAGGGTCTCTGTTTGAATTTGTCTATATTCTTAGATATATGTTATGTCTGTAGATATATGTTATGTATATGTGCTTTTCTGCCTCCAGTGGATAGCGCTTAAATTAATTTGTAAAAAAGTTCTATTTAATTAGCCTAAAGAAAATTAAGCTTTAAAATCAGTATTATGGGAGCGTCTGGGTGGCTCAGTGAGTTAAAGCCTCTGCCTTCAGCTCAGGTCATGATCCCAGCGTCCTGGGATCAAGCCCCACATTGGGCTTTCTGCTCAGTGGGGAGCCTGCTTCCTCCTCTCTCTCTCTGCCTGCCTCTCCACCTACTTGTGATCTCTGTCAAATAAATAAAATCTTTAAAATAAAATAAAATAAAATCAGTAGTGTACTTATATGGAACTGAAACTTAATTTTCTTTCATATCCTAAAAGGACAACATTTTCTTGGACTATTGGTCTGTTCTTAATGGAATTATGAAATGTTTTTAACTTTTAAGTAATCTGCTTAGAAAACAAAGATTCTGTGTTTTATCAAAATAATTTCCTATACTTCATGTTGTCTTTATTAAGTCTTTGATTACTTAAGAAAAGTGTCTTCTCTACTAAGAGTTATTTTTCCAACTACATAACTTCTTGTATTTGCCTTTGAAGTCACTTTTATTTACTGAAGTACAGTTAACACACAATACTACATTAGTTTCAGCTGTATAACACAGTGACTTGAGAAGTCTATACATTATTCTGTGCTCACCTCAAGTGTAGCTACGATCTGTCACCATATAATGCTATTATAATATCACTGACTAAATTCTCTATGCTCTATCCCTGTGACTTATTCATTCCATAACTAGAAGACTGCATCTTCCTCTCCCTTTCACCCATTTTTCCCATCCTCTCACCCTTCTCCCCTCTGGGAACTATCAGTTTGTTCTCTATATTTATGGGTCTGCTTCTGCTTTTGTTTGTTTGTTTGTTTATCCATTTTTTTAATTCCACATATAAGTGAAATCATATGATATTTGCCTTATTCCACTTTAACTAGCACACTCTGGATTCATCCGGTTGTTACAAATAGCAAGATATTCTTCTTATGGCAGGGTAATAGTCGTGTGTGTGTGTGTGTGTGTGTGTGCACGCGCGTGCACGCACACTTAGGAGAAACAAGACAATCTTCATTTCTTCCATATATTAGAAATATAGATATATATTATAGGTATATATTTATCCATTCATCTTTTTAATCCATTCATCTATTGATGGACACTTGGGTTCTTTCCATATCTTGGCTATTGAATATAATGTTGCTATAAATAGAGGTACTTATAGCTTTTAATTAGTGTTTTCATTTTCTTTGGGTAAATACCCAGTAGTGGAATTACTAGATTGTATGGTACTTCTATTTTTAACTTTCTGAGAAAACTCCATGCTGTTTTCCACAAAGATTGCACCGATTTACATTCCCACCAATAGTGAGGGTTCCTTTTTCTCCACATCCTTACCAACATTAGTTATTTCTTATCTTTTTGATATTAGCCATTCTGACAGGTATGATGTAATATCACATTGTGGTTTTGATTTGTATTTCCCTGATGGTTAAGGATGTTGAGCATCTTTTCATGTGTCTGTTGACCATCTGTATGTCTTCTTTAGAAAAACATCTATTCAGTTCCTCTACCAATATTTTAATCAGATTGAAGTTTTTTTATGTCCAATTGTCTAAGTCCTTCATATATTTTGAATATTAACCCCTTATCAGATATATTATTTACAAATATCTTTTCCCCATCAGTAGGCTGCCTTTTCATTTTTTGATGGTTTCCTTCACTGCACACAAACTTTTTATTTTGATGTAGTCCCAATGGATTGTTTTTGCTTTTATTTCCCTAGCCAGATGAGATATATCTAGAAAAATGTTGCTATGGGACAATGTCAAAGAAATTACTGCCTATGTTTTCTTTTAGAGATTTTATAGTTTCATGTTTCACATTTAATCTTTAATTCATTTTGAGTTTATTTTTTTCTATCATGTATGAAGTAGTCCAATTTTGTTCTTTTGCATGTAGCTTTCCAGTTTTCCCAACATTATTTATTGAAGAGACTTTTCCCCGTTGTATATCTTGCCTCTGTTGTCACAGATTATTTTTCTATTCTGTTCCATTGATCTTTGTGTCTACTTTTGTGCCAATGCCATACTGCTTTGATTATATAACTTTGTAGTATATCTTGAAATCTGGGATTGTGATATCTCCAGTTTTGTTTTTCTTCCTCAACATTACTTTGGCTATCTGGGCTCTTTTGTAGTTCCATAAAAATTTTAGTATTATTTTTTTCTAGTTCTCTGAAAAATGCTGTTGATATTTTAATAGAGATTGTATTCTATCGGTAGACTGCTTTGGGCAGTACGGAATTTTTACCAATATTAATTCTTCCAATCCATGAGCATGGATTATCTTTAGATTTGTTGGTTCTGTCTTTAATTTCTTTCAGCAATGTTTTTATAGTTTTCAGAGTACAGGTCTTTCACCTCCTTAGTTAAATCCTAGGTATTTGAAGTCCTCAGTTGTTACTTTGGTTAAATGAATAACTAAGTAATGTATCACAGTGACCTCTGAGCCTATGTAATCAAGAGTTTTAAACTTTTTGATAATTTTGGGGCACCTGGGTGGCTCAATGGGTTAAAGCCTCTGCCTTTGGCTCAGGTCATGATCTCAGGGTCTTGGGATCAAGCCCCACATCGGGCTCTCTGCTCAGCAGGGAGCCTGCTTGCTCCTCTCTCTCTGCCTCCCTCTCTGCCTGCTTGTGATCTCTGTCTGTCAAATAAATAAAATCTTTAAACTTAAAAAAAAAGAAGTAAACTTTTTGATAATTTTGACAAATTTCCTCAAAATCAAATTCTAAATAAGGTTTTATTGACCTTGAGTTAACTTTGGGATTTTGCAGGGAAGCCCTAGAACATCTCAAAAGATGTGCTCTCTCTCCTGATAAAAGAGAAAAAGTAAAGCCTATTGCCCCATATGTCAGACTGGGGACACATGCTGAGACACTCAGTACCACAAAGATATAGAAGTTGTAGGAAATAGCCATTGCCCCAACTCTCACTATAGATCACATGCTATGCTGCTGGCAGACAGTCTCTCTTCTGCTGTCCTGCCTGCCACCTCCTTGCAGTGTATTCAATAAACTTATACCTCCTTTAAAACACACACACACACACACACACACACACACACACACACACATGCTATGCTGCTGAAAACATCAAAGCCCCATTACACATGGGAAAGGAATCATCTACTGGAATTTACAATGGGATGTCTCACTAGGATGGCCATATAGTCACCAAATAAGCTGTCTCTATGTTAGTGAAATTTCTTACTGACTTCTTAGGGCATAATGTGGAAGAAGGGTATGTATAGGATTGTAAGAGCAGTATGAGGGATGGAGTATTGAAGAAGGTCATTGAAAAGAAATGACCACCTATTGACTTAAGAGCTAGACCAGCCAACTGGAGTTTCCTCACCCCATTCCCTATCCTTGGAATGTAAGTTCTACTCACTATTTCCTTGAAAATGGGAGCCATTTTCAAGGACATAGGCTTGAGAGGATAAGGTATTGTTGAGATCATCTGGACTGAATACATGACTGAGCCCAATCAAGGCCTCTATATAAATTTTTAAGATTTGGTTGGCAGAAAAAAAAAAAAGATTTGGTAGGCAGGTGCAGAGATCTGGTCATCTTGTGACTGCTTGAGACATCCCTTGTAAGTAAGTTGCTTGCTTATTAAACCTGCCACCTGCCAATCTGGAGTGGTCTGCCTCTTTCCTTGGTCTCTTTCTGCCTTCCATGCATGGGGTCAGTTTGCAAATGCACACAATTCCACAAAAACTCCCACTGGACTCTCTCTGCAGGTGTCAAAAAGACACTTGACAAAACTGACCTTTCATCTGGAAGAAAATATTCAGAGAAAAGCCAAAAAATTTTTCTTTAAAAAGTGCTAAGGAATAATTTAATATATCAAATATTAAAATGTAATTTAACTACAGTGAAATCATAGGAATAAGTAGACATACCAAAGAAAGAGAATAAAAGGTTCAGAAGAAAACCTATGTACTCTATGTATACATAGAAATTTATCTATATATAGAAATTTAGTATGTGATAATGGTGGCACTTCAATCAATGGGATATGAATGCATCAATCAAAAAATAATAGCAGAAGAATTAGAAAATTATATGAAGGGGAAAACCTGTATTTTTAATCTAGGCAGAGTAGGAGAAGAAAATGCTGATTATTTATATAATTTGGAAGGGAGGCAATACTAAGTATGCCATGCAAAATAGAACCAGATTTGATAGATCTATGTAAAAATTATAAACTTACAGGGAAAACAAAACCATCAAGTTAAAAGGCAAGTGAAAAAGGGAAAATTTTGCAATATAGGACAGGGCAAAACAGATATTTAATATTTGGAGAAATATTACAAATGAATAAAAGGAAAAAATATTCCAATGAAGGGATATAATTGAGAAATTCTCAAAGGGGAAATATAAACATAACCTTATTAATAACCAGAGAAATGCCTATTATAAAAATAAAAAAACATTTTTCACCTATCAAGATAGCAAAGATTTAAAAGAATAATAACAGCCAGGGCATGGGGGGGGGTAATCTTATACTCTCATACTCTTACACAGTATAAGTAGAAGTAAAAATCCTTTTGGTTGACAATTTGGAAATGTGTATCAATTTTTCAAATATGTAAACTCTTTAATCTACTCATTTCACTTCCAAGAATTTGAAGGAAGACAACCTACTGAATGGGAGAAGATATTTCCAAATGACAAAACAGATAAAGGATTAGTACCCAAAATATATAAAGAACTGATACAACTCAATACCCAAAAAACAAATAATCCAATTTAAAAATGGAAATCTCCGAAGAAGACATATAGTTGGCCAAGAGACACATGAAAAGTCACTTACCATCAGAGAAATGCAAATCAAAACTACAATGAGATATCACCTCACACCTGACAGAATAGCTAAAATTTAAAAAACAAGAGGCAACAAGTGTTGGCAAGGATGTAGAGAAAGGGGAACACTCTTTCACTATTGGTGGGAATGTAAATTGGTGCACCATTGTAGAAAACTGTACAGAGGTACCTCAATTTAGGAGTCACACAATTGAGTATTTACCCCCCAAAACACTAATTTAAAGAGATTCCTGCACCCCTATTCAATTGCAGCATTATATGCAATAACCAAACTATGGAAGCAGTCCAAATATCCATTGATAGATAAATGGATAAAGAAGATGTGGCATGTATATACAATGGAATATTATTCACCCATAAAAAATAACGAAATCTCATCATTTACAACAATATGGATCAAGCTAGAAAGTATAATGCTAAGCAAAATAAGTCATTCAGAAGAAAAATCCAAATACCATGTGGAATTTAGGAAACAAAACAAACAAGGAAAGAAAGAAAAAGATAAATCAAAATATAGAGAACAAACTGATGGTTACTAGAGGGGAAGTGGGGGCGATAGGGATTAGAGTACACTTTTTCATGATGAAAAAGATAAAATTATTTACAAGATTTTTTAAAAAGCTGTTTTGGGGCGCCTGGGTGGCTCAGTGGTTTAAGCCTCTGTCTTCGGCTCAGGTCATGATCTCAGGGTCCTGGGATCGAGCCCCGCATCGGGCTCTCCACTCAGCGGGGAGCCTGCTTCCCCCTCTCTCTCTCTGCCTGCCTCTCTGCCTACTTGTGATCTCTCTCTATCAAATAAATAAATAAAAAAAAATCTTTAAAAAAAAATAAAAAAATAAAAAGCTGTTTTGTTGCAAAAAAAGAATTTAAGGAAAAAGATTGGACAATGCATTAAGACGCTCACGCCTCATTGTTTATGACGCTGAAAAATTGGAATTGATTTAAACAAACATCAACAGAGACTGGCTCAATAAGTTATGTATACATGTGAAATACAATGCAACCATTCAAAATAATAATATGCATTTATTATCAATAAAAATGTTCACAAAATATTATCATGAAAAAAGGTTATAAAACAGTGTGGATAATATGACAAAACTTCTGTAAAAAGAAAAAAAAGTGTATCTGTATATGTAAGGAAAAAAGGTCTATAAGATATGCACCTAGCACTATTAGGGATTTTCTCTGGAATAATGACTATAAAAACTTGAGCTTTTGACTCCATATAACCATAATATATAGATATTTATTGAAGTAAGTATGTATTACTTTTACAAGAAGAAAAGCAAAAAAGGTGTTTCCAGAAGGAAAAAAAACACTGCTAGTGCTCCAGATAATGAAAATACATGAGAACAGAATCTAAATGTCAATAATGAATAAGAGCAGAAAGAAGAATGGAGAGGAGTGTGTGTGTGTGTCTGTATGTGTGTTCCTAATAAGAATAGACTGCCTAGAACTGTGTGACTATTGTTAAATAAGTATTCTTAAAACAGAAGGGGCACACTTCAAGGAAAATTAGGTTCTATTCCATTACAGGAAATTTGGGGATTGGCATCACAGAGGAGGAGGAAAACGGGGACGTGAAAATACTCCAAAAGTCTGATCCTATTTGGATAAGAAGAATGGGAAAATTTATGTCATGGTAGGAAAAACAGTACATCTGGATGGGGAAAATATTAAGTATCTTGTTTATAAACTGTAGTAGAATCATGTAAAAATCAAAGAGAGCAGGGAAAAGAAAGATAACCACTGATGGACTAAAAATGACTGTAGAACTTCCAAATCATTATTTCAACTAACTGAACTAAAGAAAAATACAAATAAATTCTAAATTTCTTCTCATATCTGTGAATTGTTCTTCAACATAATACCATGATATGTTTTCATTTTACACTAACATATGCAGAGAGGGAAAGAGTCTTCTCTTTTATCTTATCCCATAAGATAAATCAACTACTTTGTTAAATTCAGTTAATGTCCCAAGGGAAGCTTTTAAAGAAAGCTTAATATGAAAATAAAGAATTTAATGACCATCTTCCTTTGTTTAGAGCTTGCCAATCTTAACTCTGAATAATGATGAGGTGAAAATCTGTAATTTTTTTTAAAGATTATTTATTTATTTATTTATTTGTCAGAGAGAGGGAAAGAGTACAAGCATGGAGAATGGTAGGCAGAGGGAGAAGCAGGCTCCTTGTGAAGCAAGCTGAGCAAGGAACCCAATGTGAGACTCATCCCAGGACCCCTACTCATGACCTGAGCAGACACTTCACTGACTGAGCCACTCCACACATCCCGAAAAGTCTATAATTTGTAACAACAAAGCCAAAAAGACTATTTTCCTACTTGTATACTAACTACTTACAATGTTCTATTCCCTAAATTTATTTCCAAGAAACATTTGAGACTAGCTCCCAAGACGTATTCACTTCCTAACCCTTAGAATCTATGAATATCACCTTATGTGGCAAAAGATATGATTGAGTTAAAGATCTTGAGAAGAGGTGCTTATCCTGGTTTAAACTGGTAGACCTAAAGGCAATCACATGCATTTACAAAATATAGGCTGAAGGAGTTTTCACAGAGACAGTGAGAGTAAGAGCAAGACAGTGGGGTGGGGGAGCAGGGCAGGATGCAGCATTATCTACAATAGCCAAATTGTGGAAGCAGCCCAAGTGTCCATCAATGGATAAATGGATAAAGAAGATGAGGTATATGCATACGATGGAATATTACTCAACCATAGAAGAGAATGAAATCTTGCCATTTGCAACAACATGGGTGGAACTAGAGAGTATAATACCAAGTGAGATAAGTCAGAGAAAGACAAATACCATAGGATTTCACTCATATGTGAATTTAAGAAACAAAACAAATGAATGAGTTAAAAAAGAGACAAATCCAAAAACAGACCCTTAGAGAAGAGAGGGTTACCAGAGGGGAGGTAAATCAGGGGATGAGTGAAATAAGTGAAGGGGATTAAGAGTACACTTATCTTAATGAGCACTGAGTAATGTATAGAATTGTTGAATGACTATATTGTACACCTGAAAATAATATAACTGTATGTTAACTACACTGGAATTTATTTAAAGAGGGGAGAGAGGAAAGAAGAGAAGAGAGGATGTGGTGTGAAGGGGGCAAAGACTGGAGAGATGTGGCTACAAACTGAGAAATCCAGCAAGCCGTTGGAAGCTAGAAGAGGCAAGAAACTCATCCTTTCCTAGACACTCTGGAAGGAGCACTGCACCTTTATTCAGACTTGTGGCCTCCAGAATCATGAGAGAATACATTTCTGGTTGTTTTAAGGCACCCAGTTTGTGATCATTTGTTATAGCAGCTACTGGAGACTAATACAATGAGCATTTGGAGAATTTCATGTGAACTATCCACTGACTTCTTTAGACTAACTTATTGTAAAAATAGTGGCCCATAGAACAGGAAGGCCAACGTCAAAATAATTTATTATTTGGAAAGTTTCAAGAGACCTAAGCAGAACACCAAGGAATTATGAGACCAAGGACAAGATGGAAAGTGAGCCATCACTAATGCAGAGGGTCAAACTAACAGATTAACTGGATGGTTTTCCACAAGAGGGGAAATAATACTTGTGAATTTACTATAAGCCAGGTACTATGCAAGGAATAGTCATGCATAATCCAGTAAAGAAACTAGGGCCTAGGGGCACCTGGGTGGCTCAGTGGGTTAAAGCCTCTGCCTTCAGCTCAGGTCATGATCTCAGGGTCCTGGGATTGAGCCCTATATCAGGCTCTCTGCTCAGCGGGGAGCCTGCTCCCCCCTCTCTCTCTGCCTGCCTCTCTGCCTGCCCATGATCTCTGTCAAATAAATAAATAAATAAAATCTTTAAAAAAAAAAAAAGAAAGAAACAAACTAGGACCTAAAATCATGTGGTTACTGCAATGATATAAACTTAAATTATTTAGAATCCTTGCTGTTTCTACTATTTTATCTGCTTCCACAAAGTTTAGCTTGAGAAGCATCACTTCTCTGAAACATCATTATAATGACACTATATCCCTCTTCTCTGAGAACCACTCCCAGTCCCCATTTACTTTCAGGAGTGAGCACTTTGTCTCTGTCCATCACAATTTTACAAGGCTTAATTTAGTGAGGAGGTATTTGGCAATGGAGAATGGGAAACAGAAGAAAGGAGTTACAGAGTCAGAACAAAGAGAAAAGAGAAGTAAATACAAACCATTACACTACAGAAAACTACAATCATTGGGAAATAATGAACTTTCAGAGTACACAAAAAGGACAGATAAGGATAAAAAGGTAAGTAAGCATGAAGTATAAAGTAAGCATAAAGCATAAAGTAAGCATAAAGATGAGAGACATAGGAAGAAAATTTAACTAAGTGAAGGATAAAAATTAAATACTAAAATTCCAAAAAGTCATTTCAGCCTCAAATTTTAATAGTTGTAATAACAAATTCTTTCACACTAATTTCACCCAAACCCAGCAATAATAAAGTGATAACAATACAAAACACAAAAAGTGGAGGATTAAAGTTCCATTGTGTGAAGGATCTGGAAAAAAAAAAATGCTGTTAAAGGAAACATGCACACATTTCTCTGTCCCTTAATTTTTTTCTAAATCTATTCCCACTGTCTGCCTATGTAATTCCCTACCAGAGCTTTGCAGCTGGTCCCCACTGGGGCTTAAGCAGACTCCTCTCTGTGTTTCCATTTAAAAATCTTTATTTCAATAGGTGGGCCTAGAGCATCTGCACTTCCAAAATTACCACACAACTGATCCAAAATGATTGAAACAAAATTGGTTTCAAAAATTGCCCTTAGGCTGAAAAGAAGATGAAGGCTAACATTTAAACCTAAAGAAACATTTATCACAATTCTGTGGTCTGTAATAGACTTCTGTGGTTGTAATAGAAATGCTGACAGCTTGTTAATTATAGAAATGCTAGTGAACATCACTGTTATTCTTTTGAAAAACCTGACAAAAGACTTCAGATTTTTTTTTTTTTTTTTACTTAAACCAAGCCTTACAACACTTCAACTCCAATCTCTCCTCCCCAAGAGGCTGGATTCAGTCCCATTTTCCTGTAGTATACAGAGTGATGACTCAGAGAAAGGTCTTCAATTACACCCAGACTCCAATGTTCCCACCCCCTCGAGAAGAAGTCCCAGAGTCACATTTGAGATTCAAAGCCTTTTTAGGGCTTAGAAGGGCATAAAACTTGACAAGACCCAGAATGGTTTAAATCTCTCTGGGATCCATGAATTAGAGCGCATCAACCTCTGAAAGTCACAGCAATGGGAAACAGCATAAGACTTTACACAGGGCAACCACCAATAAATAAATATTCATGTGTGATTCAGATCCTTTGTGCTTAAACTCAACTGCAATTATTACCATCTTCCTTGGGTAAGGAAAGCGATGTATATAGTGGAGAGAGGTTTGAATTTGTGTTTAAACCAATTTCTGCCACTAATCATTGTGTAACATGAGTAATCTTTTAACCTCTTGGGCCTTCATATTTTATTCACTTGTGAAATAAAGAAGGGTTGAGCAATAACTTTCAACCATTGTTGCATGTCCCACCAGTTACTCAAACAGTATAAATTCCAACATAATAGAAGCAAAACTCCACCTTTCCCAGAGATATTTCTAAATATATAAGAATTCAGTCACCATAAGTATCATTTATAGTAAATTTTAAGAAGAAATAAAATTACAGTAGGCTCTTAGGAAAAGATTTTATTGGTGCGGACTAGTTCTAAGGTGAAATTAAAGGAGCACTAATTCCTTTGAAAGTGCTTCAACTCCAGAATAAACAATTTTAACAGGTTTTGTTTGTCTACACCTTGTTGATTATTTTGAGATTCTTTCTTGAAACAGGGTTTCTCAACAGTGGTGCTACTGACATTTTGTTATAATTGACTGTTTTGTTCATTCTAAGATGTTTAGCAGCATCTCTGGCACCCACCCATCAGATGCTAGTTGTGACAACCAAAAATACCTTCAGGCATTGCTAAATGTCCCCTGAAAGGGGGAGTAAAATTGCTCTCTCTTGAGATTTGCTGCTTTGACAGGTAAGATGTTACATATATGTATTTCTGTAATGTAGTATTCTTATTTATTTACACCTATTTATATGAATCATATATAGTACATAATTTATTACATATTATATATAATATGTAAATAATATATTATGTAAATATTTTTGTAGTGCAATATTTTTTAAAACTATTTTCTGCTGGAGCACCTGGGTGGCTCAGGTCAGGATCCCAGAGTCCTGGGATCAAGGTCCCCCTCCCCCCATCAGGCTCTCTGCTCAGCGGGGAGCCTATTTCCCCCTCTATCTGTCTCTGCCTGCCTCTCTGCCTACTTGTGATCTATGTCTGTCAAATAAATAAAAAATCTTAAAAAAAAAACAAAACCTATTTTCTGGTAGTCTCTGGACTACCAGGAGAATTTAGGTTTTTATTACAGGGTAATACCTCTATTTGATTTTATAGTATTGGAAGGAAATTATTTACTCATATAATACAGGTAATTAATACATATATGTGCCACACATATAATTTAACATGAATACTCTTTGGCTCACCCCAAAGGGCATAAACAAACTTATATTCTTTCACTTCTTTAAATTTTAACATTTCTATGTATATTTTAGAAAGATACTTTGATCTTGGATTTGAAAATGGCCAAAAATAATCTGCTGGTAGAAAAAAATAAAGTTCCAATAGAGAACTACGAATTAATCATTCTTTCAGTCATTCAACTAGTGTTCCATTACTAATAATAAAGTGTTTATAAGTGACACACTAGTTACATTTTTAAGCATTAATCCTTAATGCTTAAAATCCTTAATGCTACAAGAACCCACTGATACATAGCCCTAAGCAAGCTATGCTGTGGTATAGTTAGCCCCATGCAGATTCAGACTTATACTACAGAAGCAGAAGAAAGAGAGAAAAGTGAATTTAAGACTATAGATTTAAAAAGAAGTATGACTTGTAATATACTCTGTGGTTTAAATACAAATTCTCATTCAAAGCCTAGGATTAACAATAAGCTAGAGGTCCAAACAGAGTTGTGTAGTCTAACATTAAAAAAAAAAAATGACTGCTAGTTCATCATTACTTTCAAATGGTACATTTTCTCACATTTAAGCTTATACAAATTTCCTCTACTTAACAACATAAGCAATTTTGCATCATTTTAAAAATAATGTAAATAATTGTGCTAATAACAGCAAAAATATTCTAATCACTTAAAATTAGACCAATATTTTAATTGTAATACTTTTTCCCTGTTAATTTTACAATGCCAGGAAATCTACAAAATATTTATCAAATCGTGTTTGCTCTCAGGAACACACAATAAAGAGCCATCTCTGTTCTTTGTTACAAGGTGCATAATGGCAGGGGAAGAATGCATGAAATAGAACAATCTACCTTGGTAACTAACTAGGACGATCAGCACTTAAAAACTAAGATATTGAATTAATTCCCTAACCTCAAGATTTGGACTACCAAATACATAAACAAACATATATCTTTATTTATGCATATGGTATCATCTGAAAATCAGAATACTAAAAATTAATAAATGTGTGAGACTGTAAATTTTTAATACTGTAAATTCCAAGACAGTAAAACACTTTTTAAAGATTTTTAGATCTTTTTTTATGTTATTCTCACCCACCAGCAATACACAGCTTTAAGGCCCAAGAAAGGAAAACCAAGATCTCTCCCCAAATGTCAAAATGGACTTACACAAAATGCTAGGACCTCATTGTCTTCCAGTCTATGACTCTCACATGCAGCACATATGTCTTCATCAAGAAATTCAGATGCACTCAATTACCACATTTTAAAAATCCCTAACTGTGAAATTATGTAGGAAAGAAAACAACAATATATCATTTATTTTACAGGTATCTGATTTAGGAAAAGTCTAAGACAAGAGACAAAACAAGAGAATGAAATCTTGAGGTAAGATTGTATTGACCCCTAAGCAGCACTCTCCACTGGCAAATCATTCAGCAAGGTGTAAGCAGGGAATCCACATGTCCCTCTCTCTAGAGGAGAATCACAGAGGGCAAAATGAGGGAGCAACACTGATAACCTCAAAAAGTCCCACTCTGAACATTTCTGGTAGGAACCTCAAAACTTTCTGCAGGGCTAAAGGGGCACTTTGCTCTGCTGCAGCCTCACTGAATAATTAAACACAATTTGCCCAGGGACTTTGTCTTCTAAAAGCTTTTTTCTCCCAATTTTTCCCGCTAAAGTAAAATTGAGTCTGCAGAGAACAGAATAGACGTCTTTGGATTCCTAGCGAGAATCAAGCATTTGCCTGCCCAAGGCCTCCCAAATCTACTAGCTACAGACCAACCACAGAAAACTGAAAATCAGGCTAAGGGCTGCAACTAAGCTTTCTAGATTTCCTGGTAAAACGCAAAAGAAAAATAAAGTTGGGGGTAGCAAGCAGGTAGTTGGTGCAAAGTTTCCAAACTAGTAAAAATTTATCCTTCCATAAAATTAAGAAAAGTCAACCTGAAAGTCCAACATTCATCTGCTTTAAGGGGGGGGTGGGTCACCGCCTTGTCCACAATGGGTTTTTTCCTAAGGAACCCAGTGGAGCGTCTCTCATTTCCAGGGACTGGGGGAGACCGGACGAGGGTGGGCATGCATTTCTTCTGTTTGCGAAAGTGATGAATGAATATGTGATCCTAACTTTCTGAAGGGTGGTTTATTTCCTTTGAGTTAATAAAATTAAACCAGTCCGCTGTGGTAGGATAGGATCTCCTGATCATAGACCGAGGCCTCTAGACACTTCTCAGACCTCCATTCGCATGGTGTCCAGACACAGCGTCCAGCGAAACTGGGACTCTGTCGACACTAACCAGTGCCCCTTTTCCTACGCTACAGGCGCCAGGCGAAGCCAAGCCAGGATTTTGGTTCCAGCTGCCTGAGATCCCCAAACACTCAGAAGCCAAAGTGCCTCTCCTCTAATATTTGTAGAACTATTATCCAAGACATAGGATATTCCCATTTCCTGGATAGTGCACATAGACTGGAAAATTAACACGACTTTGCTCACAAAAACTAAGGGCAAGTAGCCAGCTTTCCCGGAATTCGCAGCTTTCAAATTGTTTAGTAAAAGGGTGGAGAGGTGCAGTCCCGTGAGGCACCGCAACTTCTCACCTCCAGCGGCTAGGTTCAAGTGTTGGGGTTCTCTCTGGGCTCTGGGGTTGTAGGGTCTCCCAGACTTGCGGCTTCTTCCGCGCAGAAGGAGAACGTGAGACCATTCTGCTAGGGGGAGCAGGCAGGAGAGACATCCTGAGCAAGGGGATGCTTTCCTTTCTGGGCCAGAGGTGCTGGGAACACAGCCTTCCCAGGTTCTGCTTCACGGCTGCCGGATCCCCATGGCCCGCTGGGTTTTCTACACTGCGTTTTTAGGGGGCACTTTGTGTGCGACTTTCCTCACTAAAGTTGTTCCTCCAGCGAATTCTGAAATCTCCCCAAGCTAGAGAAGATTTGTTCTTTGACATTGTCTTCACCACCCTATTTGCCCTTGCCTTGTCGCATTTCAAACAAAAAACAAAAACAAAAACCAACCAAACAAACCCGAGCCCTTAAAAAAGCCTCTCCGTGGAGGTGGCTGGCAATCTCAATCTCACAGAAATGATGTTAATGGTTGCAGGGCTCCCCCTTTTCCTCTGGCCAACCTCAGCTTTTTTTTTTTTTAGCTGTGAAGATCTGTGAAAATAATATCAGGGTTTTCTGTCAGAACGAGCTTTGCCCTGCACTCAGGCGTAGCATAATCTGACCCGACACCTCCAACCATCTGTGCTATCTATCTGCCTTCTGATTTACCAGAGCTGTACAAGCCGCATACAAATTGTACTTGATACTAAAGAAAAGAGGGCCAGCCCAGTCCAGTTCGGGGGTTAACATTTCTACCTGATTTCTTTAGGGATAGGTCTCCAAAGATGGGTTTCCAGTCATTTTCATTGGACTCCCCTTTCCCAATTATTTTCTTCAAACTGAACAAGCCCCTATCAAAGGCCCAGGTGAGATCATGGTTTCTTTTGACAGAGACCTCAGAAAATGGTATGATGTGGATGTCAATTGGGAATCAATAAAAGTTGCCAATTCAGTCTGCTGGCCCTAAGGCAGAGCTGCCAAGAAGGCCCTTCTTCTCTGCAGGAGGGGTCAGTGCTCAGCGGCTTAGAAAGCATTTTCTGCCCCCCTTCCCATTGCTGTGGTTCCCCTTTCTCTATTTTACTTGCACTGAGTTTCTTTCGGACAAAAAGGCCAAGGTTAGAGTTTCTACTCCCAGCACAAGAGTTACATGTTCTAACATAGGGTAAGGCAAAATCAGCCTGCAAAAAGAGCAAATCAATATTTTAAAATAGATCTTTGAAATAAGCTTTTAAGTTGCTGTCCTGACCTACCAGTGACTTCTCACTCTAGATGTGGCTGTGCTGCACATTTGTTCAAGTCCGTTAACGTGGGGGGGGGCTAAAAATATAAACTTTGGGGGAGTACAACACCCCTATTCTTGAGTGTTTAACTTCAGGGTCAACACCTGTGTTATCAGGTGTGAGATTTCAGGTGTGAGATTTGTTCTAGCCCGTATTTAAATTTTCAGGAGGCTTTTGAAGGTGTTGGGGATAGCCCAAACTGACCTCTTAACAGATCCCTGGTCCTGTGCTTCTGCTTCAGATTCACTTCCCACTCGGCTGCTTTAGCTAGAAAAGAGGGAAAGCCGTGCGGGGATGGGTGCTGAGGGGGAAAAAAAAATAGGTGATCTACTTCCCTCCCTTCCCATTCATGCGCTCCCCCCAAAGTTTTCTGTTTCGTTCCAGTTAAACTTGGCGAATTCTCCGAGGATTTCGATTTGGTCCAGTCCTCATTGTCCTCTGGAGACCTCTTGACCCAGGCAGCGCATCACTCCAAAGTGGATTCCTGTAGCACTACTGCCTCTTTTGGCTGAGGGTGGGGGGTTTGGGGGGTTCGAGGGTGGAGGAAGGCCGCTGGAGGAGGGTGTTGAAACGCTGCTGTTCTTGCCTTTCTTTTTCTCCGAGCAACTCTCCAGTCTTCTCTTCCTCCAGATTCTGCAAAATACTGAGGAAAAGTCCACGGGTGAACGGCGGGCGCTGTCGAGAGCGGGGAGGTGCTGAAAGGACCCGGGCGCACTGGTCGCAGTCTTGATTGGCAGAGCGGGCCGGTGACTGACAGGGGGTCTCCATGGCGCCCGCGCCGCCAATCCGCCCTTTCCAGTAGCGGCGCCAGTTTGCCGGCCTGCGTGCCCTAACCGAGCGGAGCCGAACCTGGGCTGCGGGGCCGGCACCTCCTCCAATCCCTCCCGCTCGCTCGCTCGCATCCTTTGCGCCGCCGCAGCTGCCGGGGGCTGTGCGTCCCCGCTGCCCTAAGCCGCCTCACCGAGGAGAGCCTGGAGCACCCGGCCAGGCCCGCGGGCATCTACTGCGTGTCCCACTCCGTGCTCAGCGTCCCCATTGCAGTCGGCGCTGCCTCGATGTTCCAACTGCCCATCTTGAATTTCAGTCCCCAGCAAGTGGCCGGGGTATGCGAGACTCTGGAGGAGAGCGGCGACGTAGAACGCCTGGGTCGCTTCCTCTGGTCGCTGCCCGTGGCCCCTGCGGCCTGCGAGGCCCTCAACAAGAATGAATCGGTGCTGCGCGCGAGAGCCATCGTGGCCTTTCACGGTGGCAATTACCGGGAACTCTACCATATCCTGGAAAACCACAAGTTCACTAAGGAGTCCCACGCCAAGCTGCAGGCGCTGTGGCTCGAAGCTCATTACCAGGAGGCTGAGAAGCTGCGTGGACGGCCCCTGGGGCCGGTGGACAAGTACCGTGTGAGGAAGAAGTTCCCGCTGCCGCGCACCATTTGGGATGGCGAACAGAAGACACACTGTTTCAAGGAGCGCACGCGGCATCTGCTACGGGAATGGTACCTGCAGGACCCATACCCCAACCCCAGCAAAAAGCGTGAGCTCGCCCAGGCAACCGGACTGACCCCTACGCAGGTGGGCAACTGGTTCAAAAACCGCCGACAAAGGGATCGGGCGGCTGCAGCCAAGAACAGGTCAGTACCTAGAGGCCTACGCGCCTTGCACTTTCCCTGGATGGGGCAGGCAGAAGGCACCCGGGCGCCCTTACGCGGGGCCTGGCGACTTGGATCCGCAGGACTTGAGAGCTCAGTCTGTCTTCAGTTATGAGCCCACCGTATTCTGGGATCCTGGTCCCGGAGTAGGGGGCGGTTTCCTTCCCCGCTCTTGGTTCCCCATACTCTTTTCCTCTGGTTCTCGGCGCCTGGGGTGGGGGGATGGGGTTCTCCACCAGATAGTTCCAGTCGCCAAACCAAGGCTGCATTAGGTAGGGGAAAGAAATAATAAAAATTAAAATCCCAGCAATAATTAGGGACCCCAAGGCCCAAAGCGAATTCTTGTCAGCCTGGGCCCAGGCTCCTATTATTAAGTGAAGCCTGGCTTATTACCGATATTGCCATTTTAAAAGCCCAGATAAATTCTTCTCCTAATGCTTAGCAAAGAGTTTCTCATGGACTTCTGGATGGAAGTCGAGTTCTCATCTTTTCACGCGTGGACAACCCTGCCTCAAAACAGCAAGCTAGTCAGCTGAGGCTTTTCCTTCCGCAGCGTGTGGATCTAAATTAGCCAAACATTTTGGCCAAGAAACCCCGCCTCATCCCCCAGGCCCAGTCGTTCCGTGCAATCCTCAGGCAGCTCTTTTTGGTTTTAGCTTTGGTCTGACCCGGCCTCGAGGGCATTGACAGAAGCGTGCGCCTGGAGCAGATGCACGCTGGGAAGGGGGTTCCCTATCCAGGAGCTTGATACGTCGTTGTCACCCACACCTCATTTATCTTGACAGTATTGTAAATCTCCCAAAGGCGGCCAACAATCGCGAATGACCCTGAGCCCAGCGTCTCGGATGGGGAGCCGAGAAAGGATTCAGAAGAAGGATGGGACAACGGCGGGCTACGTGGAGAGGCTGCCGCGGACTCTGGCCCTGGTCTCTGTTGCCTCACTTTCCCCACTTTAAGAGCCGGGGTCTGTGGGAGATCCGCTGGCCGCTGGGCTTAAGGGATGCAGACCCGGGGGGCAAAGGGCGGCTATGTTACGCTCTGTGACTGCTATCCCTTTCCTTTTCCTAGACTCCAGCAGCAGGTCATGACGCAGGGCTCCGGACGGGCTCTAAGGGCTGAGGAAGAGGGCACGCCTGAGGTGCTCGGCGCCGCCGCCAGCCCCGCCGCCAGCCTATCCAGCAAGGCAGCCACTTCGGCCATCTCCATCACGTCCAGCGACAGCGAGTGCGACATCTGAACTGCCCACCCAGCACGCTCAGAAACAGAATCCAGTGTAAAAACTAGATAAAATGAAATAGGGAGGATGAGAGACCAAGCAAACCCACAGCTTGCGAAACCGGGGGGCCAGGGACCCGCGGGCTCCGGGTGCCCATTTCCGCCCCGCGGCCGGCCTGGCTCCACTGGCGCCCTCCGGCCGCTATCACAGGGGTCCGCGGTGAGGCCCAACCCAGCGCTACGTTCTCCTTGCTTTGCTTTTTCCCAAGAATTTTGCTGCAAAGATGCCTCCGGAACCTGAACTGAACGCTGAGCGCCTGTCCTAAATCTTCCGTGGGTATTTCACGTCAAAAGGACGCTGTTATATATGTATAACTTTTGCTTTAAAGGTTTTTTTTTAAGAAAAACAAAACAAAACAAAACATATATATGCTGTTTACTTATTTAAGAGACTGCCTGGTAGGTTTCTCTATATCCTGGGAACTTGCTGTTTCTAAAGGCGCAGGATGGAGCAGATGGGTTCGGTGTGAAGAAGCCAAACAATAAAAACCTGGTGAGCAAACTTTCTTAATTAAGTGAGCTGCTCTCAGATTTCTTAAAAACAAAACAAAACAAAACAAAAAAAGATACTCTTCACCAGGTAAGCAGGGGCCCCTGTGCATAGTCCCAGGAGAGTCTTCTCTTATCTTTTGCTTTCTCTGAGGTCTCCTGCTATATATTTTAAATGGCCAATGGTAGATCCATAACCACCTGCTCAAAAAATTGTATGTATGTATATACATGTGTGTATGTGTGATATGTTTAAATCTAGAAATTTGCAACATGAGCATCCCCTATAAGACAACTCCACACATCCCCAAACTCCGGTTAGTATGGCTTGTCCTCCTGACACTCACTTTTATGAATTGTCAGTGTCTTTCAGGAACAATTTAAGAAGCCAAACTCTGGGATTCAGTCATGAGTCCTATTTTATAAAAATTTTATAAAAATGCAAGACTATTCTGACTCAGGTTCTGCAATTACAAAAGTTTTCCATCTCTTTTCATCTCTTTCCCCTCCCATACAAAAGCAATAGGCACCCATGATCATGTTAGAATGAGTATGTACTATGTTTAGGATTGAGCTCATATTAAAATAAGACAAAAGATAGGAGAGGTTTTAATAACTAAACTAACATCTTCTTGATGCAGAAGCAGGTTTTAATCAAACACATTTTTCCACAACAGTGATACTTAGATGAAGGAAAGGGTGTAATCATGTGACATGCTGAAGTGAAATGGAAGGCTGCAGAGAAATGACTGGCATTTTAAAAATCTGATCTCTGTATTAAACATGAAATAAGTCATCTAGAGCTTCATTGTTCTGTAATGGCCTCAATTAAAACTATCAAATATTCTTGGGATTTAATTTGTCCTCCCAAAGTGTATAGGTACATGCAGGCACACACACACACCAAAACCCAAACAAAAAAACTTCACTGTCCTTGCACTAAAAAAGTAAATGTTATCCTGAGTCTCTAAGCTTTTTTTCCTAGTGAAATGGGTTGTATATTATAAAATTTGACACTGATCTTTAAATCACTTAAGCTGAATTTCCCTCCTTGAGCTCCTCCTGATACACACACACACACACACACACACACACTGGATCCTTTCAATGTACCTCTCTGTCCTTACCAGATGTCCTTTGGTTCAGAACCCTGTTAACTTATTTGGGTAGAAATACCAATGTGCCCCCGCCGCCACCCCCCCCCCAAAAAAAGAAAAAGAAAAAGTGAAGTCTTGAAAGACAAAAAGCAGTCAAATGGCAAGATACCTGAGAGAAGTCCAGGATATGACTAAGGGCTGATTTTTTAGTTTCTAAATCACTTAAACAGATTTGGCTCATTTGGGCTTTATAAACTGTTGTCATTATATAGAGGGGCCCTTATCCAGAGAACTGTTGACAGTCAAAACTCTCTTGCACAAGAGCTCTAGATGGAAGGAGTGGGGATGTCTTTGTGATCAAGCTGGTGTTCTTCAGGAAAGCAAGCAAATGCCCTCCCATGGGTCTGGAAAGGCTAGGATGAGAGGGCTTCCTGAAGATTCTTAACTTTGTTTCCTTGAACAACCCCCCCCACACACACACACACACATCTAGTTCCTTGAATGCTGAGGAGCAGGGCCAGGACTCCAATGAAGCAAGGGAAGCACCCAGAGTACAAAATTGAAGAAGGCATTCTCTCTCAAGGTCAGCAGCTACACAAGTGCAAGACATCTGGAAATGAGTGCCTCCTTAAATTTTGCACTGTAGGTGCTTCCCTTGCCTTACCCTAGTCCTGAATCTGCTAAGGAATATTGCACTTCAAGAAAAAACGTAGAGATTTCCAGTCTTGTTTACCGGATCCACCTAGTACTAAGGAACTGTCCAAACCAGCACTTGGATAAATTTTATCTCTTAAGCTAATGTTTCTAGGTCCAAGAAGGCAGGGAAAGAATTAGTAGAATGATGTAATGGCAGTTGGGATTCTTAAAAATCCCATCCCACTAACCAATTCAAATGATGCCTAAATGCAGAAGAAAATGTCCATTCTGCATTCTGAAGAAAAAAGGATTATACTGCTAAGAACTAAGCTTTCTCTGCACAAATAATTTTTTTTTAGGGTTTTATTTATCCATTTAACACAGAGAGAACAAGTGAGATATACAGAGAGCAAGCACAGCAGGGGGACCGACAGGCAGGGGAGAAACTGTCTCCTCCCTGAGCAAGGAACCGGAGGTTGTGCGGCTTGATCCTAAGACCCTGGATTCAGGAACCTATCCAGGAGCCCCTGTACAAATAGTTTTAAAATAACCCTTATGGCCTGGCAAAAAAAGAGAAGACCGAAGTTATGGAGGAATTTTTTTCCTGCTTTGGTGAAAGCCTTTAAAGTATTTTCCTTTAAAGTACATCTAATTTGCTTAAAGTAACGCGTTGACTAAGAATTATATTATAAAGTAGGTATTCTGTTTCACCGATCTGTAGGTTTAATCTGATTTCATTTTAGAATCTTAAGGGAGGGATGACATATTATTTTAAAGAATTTTTAAAATGTTTATCTGAAACCTGGTGGCGCCTAATTGCTCTTGTGAATAATCAATTCTTTGATGATCACATGTTGGGAAATCGGTCCATATCTTCACACAGATATTTATGCTAATTGGTCCAAATCTTCCCTTGGGCAGGTATCATAAAAGTTTTCGTTTTCTTTTTAAGATTTTTTTTTTTTTCTGTATCAGTTTTATCCTGTTCTAGAAAGGTTTGTTGTTTGTTTGTTTTTAATTCCAGGTAGGAGCAATGCGGAAGGTTTCCGAATTTGGAGAAATCTCCTTATGATGGGTTTCCTTCCTGTCTTCTCTTGAAGTTTATTTCCTGTAACAATTTCCCAAAAAGCAGTTATTCCAGCACAGTGGAAAGAAGCTGCATTTTAACAATTCAACGGATCTTCCCAATGTGCGGATTTAACCACCAGCCCCAGCTCGGCTTCTTTCTCGGTTATAAATATTTCAACCACCCGCCAGTTCCACCAAAAGCGCGATGGCTCCCGCTCCCCAAATGCCGCAGTTCCTCGCTCCTCCACTTTAATGACCCACTCGGCTTCCACCCGCCGCGCTCGCACCCCCCTCCCACCCCTTCTCCAGTTTGTTTATAAAAATCTGGGAGGGAGGTGAAGAGAGGCTGGGGCGGGGGGAGGACTTGCTCTTTGTTTACATTAAACAAATGACAGGCAAAGAGCTCAATCAAAATCTTCCTTGACCTCGTTCTCTTTCCCTAATTTTAACAAAAAGGGAAAAAATATTGTATCCAAAAAGAACGTGAAAGGGGCGGGAGGAGAAGAGAAGCAGCTTCTCGCTCTATTCAGCCGGGACGCGGGAGCGCGGCCGATTTCCGCTCCTATTGTGAGGCGGGGCCCGGGGGCGGCCGTGAATGGGGGGTCTGCCGAGCGGCCCGCAGGGCTGTCAGGAGGCTCAGCGTAATCAGGGCTAATGACGGCGGCCGGGCGCTCCGCGGGACAATGCGCGGGGCCGCGGGGTTTTGTCGGCCTGAAAGGCTAATAGGTTTGCCTGGGGGTGCGAGGGGGCGGTGTCGGGGAAGAGGCGGCGGCGAGGGGAAAAGGGGTCATTGTTCGCGCAGTGGCCCGGGCGCCGAGGCGCGTCCCTCCCCGCGCGGCGGCCCCCGGGCCTGGAGCGGCCGACAGGAAGGCCGCGGCCGGGAGGCCCCCTGGAGGCCTGCTGGGAAATGGCGGCAGGAACGGCCGGTGCGTCGGTCCCTTAAGGGAGGCTGCCCTGAGACAGGGGTTCGGGACGAACTTGTTCCCTAGGAGAAGCCCATCGTGGGCCCAGAGTACCCGGGAAGGTGTGTCCCTCCTCCAAGGTTCGGATCGCGACTCCGTGAGGTGACAACACCCACCTTTTCCGTCCAGCGCCCTGGAAGCTCTCAGACGCGTAGGCCGCGAGCCACTCCTATTGTTAAGAGGGCCTGCCTCAAATAGCTCGAGCACAGAAACCTCTCAAAACCAAGCGGGGCGCGGGGTTAAAAGCCCAAGGTGAGGGGATAAACAGATCGGCGCCCTGGCAGCTACTGAGGCGCCCGTTAGCCCGTAGCCTCGGACCGCGAGGTGGTTCGTGCGCCTCGTGCCAGACCGTGCGACGCGCGCCGGGAGGCCGCAGCGCGGGTCTGGGCCTGCGCGGATTGGTGCCGCGCGCGGTGGGCTTGCGTGGGGGGAGGCCGCGCGCCGAGGGCCGCTCGTCAGGCCGCGGTAAGCACCGTCGCGCGCTGGGACCACAGAACAGCATTTGTCACCGCGGGCTCTCGGCTGCGTCACGCGAGTTTCCCAAGCAGGGACCAAGGAGGGGCAGAGAGGCTCCCGACACAGGGAGCGGGCTTCTCAGGCGCTCAGCTTCGGGAAGGCTTGGAGCGCCCCGCAGATTCGCGTGTCGGCCGTCGGGGCGGGGACGGAGAGCACAGCTTCCTGAGAACCAAAGGCCCGCGGCAGCACGATTAAGCTCAGGCAGGGCCCCGCAGCCACCCGAGCCCCGCCCGGTCTTTCAGAAACTTGGCGGCTCCCATTTCGGCTCCTACAAATCTCCTCAGGCAAGGTCATGCCTTGCCGCTCTCTTGGCTGGGATTTATATCCCCCAAACTTATTCAGATCTGCCCTGCCGTGAGGGATCGAACTGGTCGTCTCCGGTTGTCTGGAGACAAAGGGGTGCGAGGGCGATCCCAGAGCAGAACCCGCAGTTTCAGGCCTGTGCCTCTGCTCGCGCCGTTTCCGCTTCCCCTGCGCGAATTCTGCCGCCTGCTTCCTGGGCTAGCCGGTCCCGCTGGAAACCTGTCCTGCTTCCAAAGAGTCTTTCTTGGTTCAGTGGGCTCCCCACAGAGACATTTCGACTTCCCTTTTTAGTGCTCTCACCGTACCTTATCTAATGTGTTAAGTTTTAAACCCTGTCATACAGTTGTGCATTTGTCTGAATGTTTGACACACCCCTGCCCTTCCAGAATAGAAGCTCCTTAAGGGCAGATACTGAATTTTTTCCATCTTTCTATGCTCACAGCCTGACCTAGTAGTAGGTGCTCAATATATATATTTAAACCAAAACAATGGATCTTCCTTGAAACCTGTCCCGAATTAGCTGGGGAGTACGGCTAGTGCTGAGTTCACTTGAACGGCAAAGATGACAAATACAGGCTGGACCCAAAGTTCACTTAAATACTTAAGCTTACCGGCTCTGGCCTACTCGTCAGGTCCTCTGGGATGATACTCCCACTAAGTACATGGTTTTTCAGAATTCTGTGGCTTTGCGTTCATAATATGAAAATTATCTTCTCACGTGCACATTTTTTTCAAACAGTAAGATAAGAGTTATCCCCTTAGGTTTCAAAAATTCTAGCTATTACACTCTCTTAACCCTATAACATATAATTTCTAATATATTTGTCTGTTATAGAATGAAGGAGGTCTCCTCTTCCAAAATATTTCTTTCCTTTCTTTCTCTCTGCCTTCTGCCCTACCTCCCTCACTTTGGTCTTGACCTACAAATTAAAAGATAAACAACAACAACAAAATCACAAATATTCAAGGTGTTCAATTTTAAGATCTTGGATCGGCATCCCACCCATGCTTAGGCTAAATCAGGGGATGAAAAACAAGCGTTTCCATTAAAATATTAAAACACAAAAGCCCTGTGAAAGTCTACTAGCTACTAAACTCATCTCAATTTTAAAATTTAATGGACAGAAGCAAGTGAACTGTGTGTAATTTTGAGTTCTGATAAAATATATATAAAGCTGCCTCTTGGAAAGTCATTTTAACCTGACACTATCAATCTGCAACCTGAGAATGTTGACTTACTATTTGTTTTCAGACTGAAGACATTGGCCCTGAATTTTTTTTAGCATGAAATCAAGTATCTTACTTTAGATTGTGCATATTAATTTGATACATGAACAGTCTGGTTGGTGGTAAACTAGTTTATTATGCATTTCAGACATTTTCAGACATTTATAATTCCTATTAAAGATTTGTCCATTCAAATTACCATTTAAGGCATATTTTATTGCATTGGATATACTCCTGACTTTCCATAAATTCATGATGGAGTATGCATTTGAACTAAAGACCTATGCATATATATACACTAGACATCTGATTTACAAACTTATTTTTGCAGGCAAGTGTGACTGTATGAGCCAGACTCAATAAGAATAGAAAAGAGGAGCAAATAGGAAAACAAAAACTGTACTGGAAACAGCATGTAGCAATAGACTAATACCTGAAAGGGTGGGATCAAACAAACCTTGCTTAAAACACCCTAATTACTGTGGATTTGGGCAAGTCCCTCTATTCTTTGAGCCTTAGCTTTTATTTCTGCAAAATTTCTTTTATATCTGTTGATAATATCCAGGGATATTGTGTTTGGGATAACATATATGTACAGCACCTAGATTGGATGCTTACATATATTAAGTGTTCAGTGAATGGAACTTCCCTTTTCCCATTTTTCCTGGTTAAATGCTTGGCCAAGGAAATAAAAGCTATATTAATTCCCTGTAAAAACTGTGTTTTAATAGGGGTCATCTACATATTTGGAATATTATTGAATTTGAATGCTAAATGCTGTTGTTAGAAGCATCTCTGCTCACTACCCCTAGCAGGGAGGACCCAGTGTGTTGGTTTCCCAGGCGTGGTAATGGATGAACTTGTGCTAATAGAACACCATTCTTTCTTAGGATTTTAACTCTGTCTGGGGCTGCTTGTCATCTGTATGAAGTTCTCCAGAGGCATCTTAGCCCATTCTACAATTCAGGATAACCCGAAATGTAAGTATGATCACTGAAAAGATAACCTCTTAGGGAAAATGCAAGACCTGTTTTTTGAGGAAGAGGCAGTGATCCTACTACTTACATTTGTATGGCTCTTTGTAACTAGTAATGAGGGTCTTTGAACTGCACCATCTCTCTTCCTCACAAGCACCCCGTGAGAGTGCTTCCTACCTTCCAGATGAGAGAACTAGGGGCTCACATTACTTGCTCAGCCACAGGATCAGAGAAGAATCCAGACTTTATAGGACTTAAAGTTTAGCTAATTTGGGGGGTGGAGGATACTCTTTAAAATAAAGGTATAAAATTATGAGTACAAAATTGGGCATAAGAAATCGTAACAGGGACACCTGGATGGCTCAGTTGGTTAAATGTCTGCCTGCCTTTGGCTCAGGTCATGATCTCAGGGTCCTGGAATCGAGCCCCTGGGATCAAGGGTCTTCTTCTGCCTTTGCCCTACCCCTGCTTGTGCTCTCTCACTCATGCTCTCTCTCTCAAATAAATAAATAAAATCTTTCTTAAAAAATAAATAAGCAGGGGCGCCTGGGTGGCTCAGTGGGTTGAGCCACTGCCTTCGGCTCAGGTCATGATCTCAGAGTCCTGGGATCAAGTCCCACATTGGGCTCTCTGCTCAGCAGGGAGCCTGCTTCCTCCTCTCTCTCTGCCTGCCTCTCTGCCTAACTTGTGATCTCTCTCTCTGTCAAATAAATAAATAAATCTTTTTAAAAAATAAATAAATAAATAAATAAGCAAATAAACCACAATTACAAAATTTTAAAAACCAGCAAATACAACAAATGTCACAAAATCCAAATAATAACAAAATCATTCTACTAATTGTCATATATACCTCTAGAATAGTTTTTTCCCAATTTTTTCCTGTATGTTCTTTGATTGATTGCTTCTATATATGACAGCTTTACAGTACAATCTTGAATAGAAAGGTAATTTTGTCTTTCCTTTAGTATGGGTTCATTTTTAAGATTTATTATTCATAGTTTATAAAAATTTCTTTCAATTTCATAACTCATTGGTAATGCCATATGTAATTTTTTGGATTGGTATCAAATTTGGGAAAGCCTCTGTGAAGTTTCTTCATATGTGAACAGATTTCAAGATTTTCTTGAATTTCATGTTTCAAGTTTCCTTAAATAGCAGCCAATCTTAAATAATCTTTGCATTGACGGCACTCATTAACCAGTTTTTAATCAAGGGCCTTACATATTCATGTTGTGACACATAAATTAGCCCAACAGGCAATAGGAATATGTCTATAAGACATCCCTGCACCAAAAGAGCTAGTAATTACCTAACAATATGCAGAAATGACAATAAGCCATTAAAATATATACCACTAAACCCAAACTGTATCCCCAACTCAAGTTCCCTTTAGGTACTGGATAGCAAAAATGACTGGTTACTCCAGTGCCACTCAGCACTAGGGGAAATGTGACAAAGGGAAAATAGGAGTGGATAGAGACAGTGGTGTATTATAGTTAAATTATCTTGTTTTTCAAATTTTTCAAAAATGCATGATCATATGAAAATGTTGCTAGGATCCTTCTGAGGGCCTTTGAAGGGATCTGTGCAAATGGGTATTTTGCAACCTACGTATCACTTGCTTCAAGGTAATTCTGCTTCTGTGCAGGCCAAATAAGTGTCTGATGAGAACAGTTTTTCTCAAAAGCTGTTTTACAAAATGGTTCATTGATGGAAGGAAAGAATTTTAGAGTGTAGCTGGCCTTGGGTAGGGCTATGAGATAGAGAGGTTACCCTTTAGAACCTCACCTTTTCCTTTTGGGAATTCTTCACCTTTCCTCCTTATAGGTGCCACATCCCAAACTGTCAAAAACCCTTCAGTGCTCTTTACCCGCCCTTTATCAAAATCTATTCTTGGTTGTTTCCAAAAAATCAGATAAGCCAATTCACATTGACGTACAGATAGCTGCTAAAAGCTTAATGAATTACCTACAGATGGGGACCTAGGGGGGTACTTACTAACTGCTAGGAGATAATCCTTTAATTCAATAACCCCAAATCACTAATGGTAGCAATTCAGACACCACTAGTAAACTAGTATAAAATTATTTTTGGTTGGAAGGGAGCCAGGAATCCTTCAAATCATTCCATGGAAGTAAATGACTGCTTCTTGGGACAGATAGCACCAATATTGAAAATAAGATGAAGTAAAACAAACTTGCTGAGCCCTCAGCTACCCCCTTAAGTTGTAATTCCTTCTCTGTCATTCCTTTCACCACCCAACTTCATGATAGAGGAGACAGTAGCCTACATTCTCTGCCACCATTTTTTCACTAGATAGTTACTCCTTAACCTCTCGCAGTCTGACTTTCACTTGCATGGTTCCAACAAAACTGTCCCCTCAAAGGTCACTCTACTCGGTCCTCAACTCTTCAGCCTGTTATCTTCAACACTGTGGAACATCCCTTCTTAACAGGGCCAAGATTAGGTTGAGGCAAACAAGGTGCTTAAGGTACAAAATTTAAGGAGGTTTGACCCTCTCTCTCTCCCCCCTTCTCCCCACCAAGTTCAGGGTTGACATCTGAGAATACCTCTCAAATTTTGCACCACAAATACATTGGCTCCCTTACACAAGTCCCAAGCCCTGCTTCTCACCATATTCACAGCACAGCTTGCAGCCTTCTTGCCTTTGCTAATGCTGCAGGTATAAATGGAGCTCCATGCTTTGTGTCTCCCCTGCACTCCTTCCCACCTTCTTCGGATAGCTGCACCCTTAGAGAACTGCTTCTCCCAATTCAGTGTTTCTGGTGGGACTGGCAAACACAGTACTTCCCTTCCCAACTCACAGCAGGGTTTAACCACCAAGCTGGGCCAGTCCTTTCCAAAATTTCTAAATTGGAAGCAGAGGGGTAACTCTCTCTACTCTTGAATAGAGAGCAGTAAGATATATGATGCCAAAGTTATTGGCAGTAACATCACCTGTTATAAGAAGGACTCTGTTAGAAGGAGAAGAGACAGAATGGAGGAAGAAGAGACAGAAAAGGGTAATGCTGATAAAATCTTTGTATGCTTTTAACACTGAAGATAACTCCAATCTTGTGTATTCTGATTTTGGTTACAGAAATGAGTACAGTGCCCTCCTACTTTTTCTTTCTTGTTTAAGCTACTTGGAGTTTCTGTCATTTGAAAACAAGAGTGCTGTGATATAACATAGAATGTTCTTACTTTTCCATCATCCCATTTCTGTTGGTGTATAGACTCAACTTTCATGGCTCAGCTCAAAGGTCATTTTCCTCTGAAAGCCTTCCTTGATCCATAGAATTGAACTAATCTCTCCCTTCTCTGAAAGGCTGTGGCATTTTATACATCTCTTATAATTATTTAGCTTCATGTCTTGTATCTCTTACTACATGCTCTTTCAGAGCAAGATCCATAATCTTTGTAATCTTCTAAGACCTGAGTGCAGGATCTTTGACACAGCAAGCAAATCAATAGATTTTTGCTAAATGAATGAATCAAATGAATGAATGAAAATAACTAAAGGGTAACTGGAATCTTTTTAATTTCAGGAAACTTTAGTCTGAATAATCTGAAGTTCTTTGCTTTTTTTAAAGATTTATTTATTTGAGAAAGAGCACATGAACGAGAGCAGGGAGAAAGGCAGAGGGAAAGAATCTCAAGCAGACTCTGTGCTGAGAACAGAGCTGATGTGGGGCTTGATCCCATGACCTCTGGGATGAACCTAGCAGAAATCAAGAGTCAGACACCTAACCAACTGAGCCACCCAGGCACTCCTAAAGTTCTTTGAAAAGGGACCTCTTTTTCTAAGAGAAAAATAAAAGGAGTGTTCCACTGATTGCCAGAGAAAATGATGATTGTTAAAGGGTGCCAGAGTTCTTTAAAACATGCAAATGAGACCTATGTTTATATATACTCTTATCTGAATAAACAAACTCTGGAAGAATACACAAGAAACTATAAACGGTAGTTTCAAGTTTGGAGGAGCAACTGAGCAGATGGGAACAGAAGTGAGAAAGAGACTTTTCACTGTGTAGTTTGTATATTTTAATTTGTTTGACCATGTGAATCTTTGCTCTATTCAAAAGTTACATTAAAAGTGAACGAATAGGGGCGCCTGGATGGCTCAGTGGATTAAGCCGCTGCCTTCGGCTCAGGTCATGATCTCAATGTCCTGGGATCAAGCCCTGCATCAGGCTCTTTGCTCAGCGGGGAGCCTGCTTCTCTCTCTCTCTCTGCCTGACTCTCTGCCTACTTGTGATCTCTCTACTTGTGATTTAAATAAAATCTTTAATAAAAAAAAAAGTGAACGAATAAAAGAACAATTAAATAAAGAGGTTTGTTGTAGAGATTCTCTACTTGCAAGATGAAAGGAAAAATCTTTTTTAATATAACATGCATGTGGTAATACACCATGCTCTGGTTTAAAAAGTGAAATAGCTCAAATAATTTATATAGACATGAAGATGATGTGGTCTGGAAAATTCTGTTAGAGATCTCAAGAGATGGAGCAAACAGCCCTGGTAATAATAATGATAACGTTGAAGCTAAATGTAAAGGCTTTAAATAAAATTGTCTCATATTAAAAAAAAAAGTCTATCAGAGAATTCAGAATTCTCCATCTACTAATTAGTGTTTTTCTTTTCAGTAAAAAAAAAAAGTCCTTGTCTTAGAACCTACTGAAATTTACACTTTCAGATGGGTGACTTTCATTGTATATAAATTATACCTCAATGAAGTTGATTTTAAAAATATATAAAATATTAGATTGAAAGGGACCTTAGATATTTTGTGTAGTCATCCCCAATTTTTTTCTTCCAAGCATTACTTTTATTTTGTTTTTAATTAACTCCCAAATCTTGATTTTATGACCTGAATGAAATCATATAAACCACCACAATGTTAGTGATAAAAAGCGATAAAATTAAATAGGTTTACAGACAAAAAAAGTCTTAACTTCATTTTGTTCATTTAAAAGTTGAAAGTCAGGTCTTTTGACACATTATCTAATTAACAATTTATAATTAGCTAAAATAATAATATTCCTACTAGCTAAAGGAAGCAGCTTGGTTTTTTATTTAAAACATCTTAACTAGTAATTCATGGTAACTTATATAAATTAGAAATCCCATTTCTCTTCTGAAGAAGAACTTTCACTGTCAACACCCAAGTGGTATCACTATTACAGATTGACAGACTGGTCAGAAATCCATTCATTCATTCAATCATCCTGTAATCATCCATCCATATATTGGGCTCATAGTACCTGCAAGGCATTTTCTGCTCTCCACCCACACTAAAAATCTCTTCCATCTTTTAACCTTTTAAGTAATTATTAGTAAATGAGTATCCAATAGGTAGAAATCAGAAGAGAGAGAGAATTGGGGGAGAGGCAGAGGGAGAGAGAGACAAGCAGACTCCACACACAGCACAGAGCTCAACCCAAGGCTCAATCCCATCACCCTAAGATCATGACCTGAGTGGAAATCAGGAGTCAGAGGCTCAACTGACTGAGCCATCCAGGTGCCCCATTACATCCTTTAAAAAGAAAAAAAAAGATTTTATTTTCTTAAAAGATGTATTTGTTTATGAGAGAGAGACTGCATACATATGTGTGAGTGCAGAGGGGAGGTGCAGATAGTGAGACAGAATCTCAAAAAGACTTCCCTCTGAACACGGAGCCCAAGGTAGGACTCTAGGCTTCATCCCAAGGCCCTAAGATTATGACCTGAGCTGAAATCAAGAGTGAGATGATAAACTGACTGAGTCACCCAGAGATTCCCCCCAAATATTTAAGTAATCTCTATACCCAACATGAGGCTCAAAAGATCAAGAGTTGCATACTCTAGTGACTGAGCCAGTCAGGTGCCTAGTGAATTACATTCTTGGACCTTGAAGGACGGTAATGAGGTAGTCTCTGAGTCCGGAAACTTAGAGAATCAATGGATGATGAGAGAGGTACCAGAATCCTGGAATGGGAAGAGAATCTCCTTTGCTCAGAAACAGGAAAAAGAGTCAATTTTAGAAACCAGAGATTGAGACATTAGTTCTCTAACTGCAGGAAGACCACAGTGCAATGCCACAAGTCACTGTAAATCAACATTTTTATTCAGTAATTAGATGAAGGTTAAAAAAAGGTCATGTTTTTTAAATGAGCAGAATTATAACCAAAAAGAATAGTTAATATGATGGGTGATAGAAACAAAATTCATGATGATCCCAAATGGGATGGGCCAAAACTAGCCAGGTAAATTTTAGTCGGTCTCTACATAATATCTAGGCTTTAGAAACCTGTAACTACAAAATAAGGTCACAGGATCACAGATCACACTTCCACTAAATGGGAAAATTACAATGGACCCTGTTGGTTTATTTGAAGGAAACTACCTTGGTTGAAAGAATTTCCCCATATTGTGTTACAAGTGCTTTTATATTTTTCTGCTATAACCACCTTATCTTGATACTACACTCTTGCTACTGCATGAGATTACCACGATATTGGGCACAGATGTCTCTACCTATAATCCATCCCCTCATTGTAACTTCTCAAGCTTCAAGGAAGAAGATTCTGTTCTCTCCTTTTCACCTCTATCCACATAGGACAGATTCCCCATTAAAATCCCTGAAGTATAGAGAATAAAATTTTACTTAAGGGTTAGAGGATAACAGAAAGGAAGTATAAAGCAGAAGTTCAAATGCTACTTGAAGTAATTATTATCAGATCCCAAAGACTGAGCCCTTGCTGAGTCCTGTCCTGCTTCTTCTCTGAACCATCCATTCACTGAGAGTGCTTTGACATCTCTACCCCTATGAGTTCAAATTACACTCCCCCAAAGGCCCAGAGAAAGAAGGAAGTTACCCTAACCCCACCTCTCAGTCTAAGCAACACAGTTAAATGTAGCTGGGAAGTTTAGTCCTCCATAGCATTCAACTATATGGCATCTAAAGATATGGGCTTTAGATGAGAGCCCACATCTAAAGCCCACATCATTTAAACTGAGCCCAGAGTATAGGGGGATATCACACCCAAAAGGCTGCCCACCAGAGCAGAGAGCAGTATAGGACCACAGGGCAAAGCCAGTAAAAGGAATCAGGGCTCATTAGAGAAGTGGTTGATTCCTGGGCTGGGACAGGATGAACATGGATAATCCTGTGGTACCAGAAAAAAAGGAAGTTCTCACAAAAAGATGTGATAAATCAAAAGGATACAGGAGCCAAACTGAAGGAACCCCACAATGGCCAAATATGGAAAAATTTGGGCAACTAAATCAGCGATGATAGTATTAGATTTTAATCCATAAAATATCCATGAGCCAAATAATTGAGTAAATAAATGGGGGGAAAAGGGCAGCTCCTCCTTATAGAATTCCAGTTAATAAATATAGAGAGAATTTAAGAAGTACAAAGTCACTACTGGGCATACTTATAATAATAGTTGTTACAGACAAGATCTTCCTATGGATGTAAAAATCAATGGACAAAAGTTTGAGGAGAAATATGATTTTAACCTAACTCTCAAAATAACCCAAGATAATTACGAATTTCAAAAGGGAAAATAGTAACTTTTTAGTGAAGAAACCTGACATAACCACTTAACCAAGCAATCAAGATTACATCACCAGTAATAAGATGTGTCAATGTCATGTACCTCTGTTATGTCCTAAGGAGGACACAAAATTACTTGTATTCTTGCCAAAAATATATGACCCCATCATGAGAAAACATTAGACAAGCCCAAATTGGAGAGACATTCTACAAACTAACACAGTATTCTTCAAAAGAGTCCATGTTGCAAAAGATAAGAAATGACTAAAGATTGACAGAGATTAAAGAGAGGCACACTAAATGCAATGTAGAATCCAAGATCAGATCCTGAAATGGGGGGGAAAAAAAAAGACACTAGAAAAACACTGGTGAACTTTCAATAAGATTCATAATTTAGTTAATAACAATGTGCCAATGCTAATCCTGGTTTGTCCATTGTACAATGTTAAATAAATAGTTAACATAAAAGAAGCTGGTTGAAGCATATACATGAAATCTTTGCACTATTTTTACATATTTTCTGTCTGAAATTATTATAAAAAGTAAAAGGTTTATCATCAGCTTTCTGGAGTCAATTATTCATTTGTTAAACTGCAAAAACCAAGAAAAGCAAATTTGCATAATTTCAATTCACCCAATGAAAAACATTAAATTGATTTCTTCTATCTTCCATACACACACACACACACACACCCCACCTGAGGAGGCCTTCAAAAAACATCCTAAATTAAGATGACCATTTTAGCTGAGTCATCCTGAATCACCAGGGACATATTGTTTTTAAATTTGTATCTACTTGCTAACTTGGCATTCCCTAATCAATGTTTTTTTAGAATTCTTTTAAACTGTTTCTTATTCTTGAATCTATGCCACAAAATGCATATGTTGTCTATGAATTACTTCTTAAACTTGTGTGACTGCTATTGCCTTTAGCATAGATTCTCTTGTTCTGCCCCTTCTACAAAAGGGTTTGGCAGTTATCCAAGGAAATCAAAGATGGGACTTTTTTATATCTTAAGTAATACATGGAAATAAGGAACCATTCCTGATTCCTTTCTGCCCTTGTGATGTCAAGTTGAATTTGAAAGAAGTTCGGGGAATCCTCCCCATCTCAAAGAAAGTTCCAAAGGCTTCCAAAGAGAGCTCACTGCTATACTCAGTACTGACTGATTGGAGAGAAAGGGTGAGTAGGTGCAGAGTGAAAAGCAATGGCAGTATTTTGAAGGTGGAATTGGAAAAGAAAACAAGTATCCCTTAAAGTTTTAGGTCTTCATACCTTCCTATATACCGTTAGAGAACTTCTTTGCTTTATAAATTTTTGGTATAGAAATTTCTGTTTCGGGGCACCTGGGCAGCTCAGCTGTTAAGCGTCTGCCTTCCGCTCAGGTCATGATCCCAGGGTCCTGGGATCCAGCCCCACAACCCCCATATCAGGCTCCCTGCTCAGCAGGAAGCCTGCTTCTCCCTCTCACACTCCCCTTGCTTGTGTTCCCTTTCTCACTGACTCTCTTGGTCAAATAAATAAATAAAATCTTTAAAAAAAAAAAAGAAATTTGTTTGAAGATAAATAATATATTATTTCCGGTTATTTGCATTATACTTTAGGTAGATAACCAATCAGATTTCTCCTTTTGATCCAAAACCCAATTCTTTTAAGAAATAAATCCAAAGAAGTTAAAAACTAGTAAGCCTTCCAGCATTTATCTTAGGCAAGTTCCTTTGCAACTAACCAATGAGCCAGGAGGAAATACTACAGTTCAAAATAACTATCTCAAATTCAATAGACTTTTTTAACTGATTCCTGTTTGCAGAACCTCTGGGCAATCATACAGACTTGGGTTACAAATCTGTGTATCTAGTATCACTACCACTCTTGTGGTAAGAACACATTTCTTTCTCAATTGATGCATTAAACAATAATGACTAGATTCAGTAATTATAAAATTGAAATAAAGAGATATGCATAAAAGCTTGGAACTTTCTCCAGTAGTAATAACTTATCTGATTTCTTGTCAATACATTCATCCTTTATACCTGGGGCCTTTTAGTTGGGACTTGTGGCCTTACTCCTTCTACTCTTTCAAGATGCATGACCTCTACTCCCTCCAGCATGAGCTCTGCAGAACTCTTGTTGCACACTAAGGGAACAGACATCAAGCCAGTCTGTTTTCCATTTCATATCTAAGATTTGGTACCTTGAGTTCAACTGTGCTTCTAAAACTAAGCCCTTGCCTTCTCCCTGGTTCCAATGACTTAAATTCTTACCTTCATAATCTGCCCATTCTCCCAGTCTCTGTACTTTACCTTCATCTTTACCTTGCTCGTGCCAGTGTCTATATTCATCCCCCCTCCTATCCACATCCTATCCACATCACTATCCCTAAGCCCTAGCCCTAGAGATGGAGCCCTGTTACTAGCTCTCTCTATTGCCAAGGACCAAGAAGTCACACTCTGCCCACCTGTACATCTTCCCACAACCCACGGAAATGAGTTCTATTCAGTCCCAGCCTTGCCCCATGACTGTGAGACAGACCACAGTCCCAGCCCTAGCCCCATACCTTTCTCTTTCTCACATTATGTCTTAAAGAGAACAGTATATTCCAGATGTATCTTACTTCATTATTTCTCAAAACAAGGTTCAAGGTAAGTGTGTTAATCATTGCACTCTTTCTAGTTGAGGACATTAACAAGTTAACAAAACAGTATGGTCCAAAAGAACATTAAAGTTTGTATGTTAGTACTCCTGATAAAGAGTAATTCAAATAATTAAATCTGAAGCTTTCAAAACTCAACCTCACACAGGTAATCTGCTTTGGTTTTCTGCTGACCAGATGCTATAAAATTATACCCAATTTACAAATGTCTTCTAGAGTAGTGCTACTCAAGTGTGGTCCCTGAAGCTTGCTTAGAAATAAAGAATCTCAGAGCCCAACCCAACCTACTCAATTGGAAACTACTTGAACAAAATCTCCAAATCTGAAAAGCAATTTTCAGAATTGTTAGAACCTGAACTATTTATGTTTTCTCCAATAGCTTTGCAAAACATATAACTATTTTCATCTTTGTGCTATTCCCATTTGAGTCACCACCTTTCCCCTATTCTTTGTGGATCTGATGGACCTCCATTCCCCATCACCTCCACCAAGGGGCAGGCCTGTGAGCCAGGCCAAGCAGACCACAGGACTGTAACCCCCTGGAAATAGTGACTGCCCTGAGTGGCCCATTTGACAAGTAATCCAACACAGAGTGATCAATATTCATGAAGTTTTCCAAATTGGAGACTGATAGTTTTCTCTCTCCCTTTGGAGCTGAAAGTGTAGAGCAATGACATCTGCATTGCCAGAGGCCATATTTCCATCAAAGGGAGAAATGCCCTATAAAATAGAAAGGAACAAAACTAAACGGAAAGGGAAGACAGATAAGAAGAAGAATCCTGGAGGGGCACCTGGGTGGCTTAGTGGGTTAACCCTCTGTCTTCGGCTCAGGTCATGATCTCAGGGTCCTGGGATCAAGCCCCACATGGGGCTCTCTGCTCAGCAGGGAGTCTGCTTCCCCCCTCTCTCTCTGCCTGCCTCTCTGCCTACTTGTGATCTCTCTCTCTTTCTGTCAAATAAATAAATAAAATATTTTTTTAAAAAGAAGAAGAAGAATCCTGGAGAACATAGTAACCTCTTCAACATCAGCCACAGCAACTTCTTTCAAGATAAGTCTCCAAAGGCAAAGGAAACAAAAGTGAAAATGAACTTTTGGGATTTCATCAAAATCAAAAGCTTCTTCACAGCAAAGGAAACAGTCAACAAAACAAAGAGGCAACCCACATAATGGGAGAAGATATTTGCAAATGACAGTACAGACAAAGGGCTGATATCCAAGATCTACAAAGAACTCTTCAAACTCAACACACACAAAACAGATATTCTTGTCAAAAAATGGGCAGAAGACATGAACAGACTCTTCTCCAATGAAGACATACAAATAGCTAACATGAAAAAATGTTCATCATCACTAGCCATCAGGGAGATTCCAATCAAAACCACATTGAGATACCACCTTACACCAGTTAGTATGGCCAAAATTAACAAGCAGTAAACATGTGTTGGAGAGGATGTAGAGAAAGGGGAATCCTCTTACACTGTTGGTGGGAATGCAAGTTGGTGCAGCCACTTTAGAAAACAGTGTGGAGATTCCTTAAGAAATTAAAAATAGAACTTCCCTATGACCCTGCAATTGCACTGCTGGGTATTTACCCCAAAGATACAGATGTAGTGAAAAGAAGGGCCATCTGTACTCCAATGTTCATAGCAGCAATGGCCACAGTTGCCAAACTGTGGGAAGAACCAAGATGCCCTTCAATGGATGAATGGATAAAGATGTGGTCCATATATACTATGGAGTATTATGCCTCCATCAGAAATGATGAATACCCAACTTTTGTATCAACATGGATGGGACTGGAAGAGATTATGCTGAGTGAAATAAGTCAAGCAAAGAGAGTCAATAATCATATAGTTTTGCTTATTTGTGGAGCATAAGGAATAACATGGAGGACATGGGGAGGTGGAGAGAAGGGAGTGGGGGGAAATTGGAGGGGGAGATGAATCATGAGAGACTGTGGACTTCGAGGAACTAACTGAGGGTTTTGGAGGGGAGAGGGATGGGATGTTGGGTGAGCCTGCTAGTGGGTGTTGTGGAGGACATGCATTGCATGGAGCACTGGGTATGGTTCATAAACAATGAATTCTGAAACACTGAAAAGAAATAAAAAAAATAAAAATTTTTTTTTAAAAGGGGAAAAAAAAAGAAGAAGAAGAATCCTGAAAGCATCATTTGAGACCCTGGATCCAGGTATGCCCAAAGTCAGATGTTCTTCAGATGTTCCCCCAGTACATGAACCGATTAAATCTTTTTTTTTTTTTTTTCACTTAAACTGGTTTGCATTGGGCTTCTTTCACTTGCTTCTTGACTAATGCACAGTTGATTGCTATAATATTCTTTTTTATTAGTCTAATCAGCTTATTTTTCTTAATCTTTTTTCCCATAGATTTTTTAAACTGACAATAATTTGTGGGTTTTGGAGGACTGCTATTAGAATTTTAAACTCATAGCTGTTTTAAACTCATAGCTGTATATTCCACCGTCCCTTGGGAACCCCCTTGAAACTCCTAAGGACCCTTTAAAGAGCACATCTTTCTTATCAAAGCTGACGTGTGGGTTTTTTTTTTCTCTCTCTCTCTGATTGGCAATGTTTCTGAACATTTTTTGAATCTTATATATGAATAGTTCAGAGGACAATAGACTGGCCTATCTCTGAGTGGATTCAGAGAACACTTAATGGAAGCTCCGTGCATTAATTCTACAAGAAGAGCCACTGGACGCATTGTTATAATGATGAAGGATCTAAATGGTTACAATGCTCTGCTTTCGAAAACACTGAGTGCATCATAGCATTTTAAAAGATTGTTTCAGCTCAGATCGTTTGATAAAGCTAAAGCAAAGGAATAGAAACATTTGCCTTAGAAAACCAGTTCTCACTAGTTACAGGGCAAATGTGAACCATCGCATTTATCCACTTATCCTTGGAATCTAGAGAGAATAAATGTGTATATAGTGAAACAGAAGGAGATCATCTGAAATAATTTCTTTTTCTGTCTTGCAGTGATGTAGCCATGATAAAGCTCTTTTTTACTTGGTTTAAAAATAACCACTTCTCTGGAACACTGAAGTTAGGCTAATATGAAAAGGGGGAAAAAAAACCCACCACCTCCGAAACACTTCCAAACCACATCCAATAAGGTCATAAGAGAGCCAACAGTTCTGCATTCAACATAATGGATTTATGCAGACTGGTTAGCATCATTCTATTTCATAGTCACAGAAGGTCCCTTAACTATGTTTTACAATTGTATCTTGTTAAAAAAAAAAAAAACCCATACACGATGTCAGTCTAGGTCAGGCCACTGATTCATCTACCCCAGTGGTTTTTCTTTTTTTTCTAACAATATAACCTATTTAGGTGGAGAAAAAGGCAGGATGTCCTCTTAGTCTACATATTCTCACTTTCTAGGGAAAAAAGAACTTGATAATAACAAAATGTCAACCACACATAACTTTATAGAAAAAAAATAGCAATTCTGTAAATGTTTTCATTAACACCAACTGGAGCACTTGAAACCACAATAATTCAAGACAACACTAGCGATGTACTATAATAAGAAAATATCCTTCCGAAAAATTGGAAGAATATCAACTATGTATGCATATAAAAAATATGAGTTTTGGGTACCTGGGTGGCTCAGTCAGTTAAGCATCTGCCTTCAGCTCAGGTCATGATCACAGGGTCCTGGGACCAAGCCCTGCATCAGGCTCCCTGCTCCCTTCTCCCTGTCCTTCCACTTCTGCCTGCTGTCCCCCCTGCTTGTGCACTGGCTCTCTCTATCTCTCTGTCAAATAAAATCTTTTAAAAAAATAAATAGGGGCACCTGGGTGGCTCAGTGGGTTAAGCCTCTGCCTTCAGCTCAGGTCATGATCTCAGGGTCCTGGGATCGAACTATCCTGGCATCGAGCCCTGTGTCAGAGTCTCTGCTTGGTGGGGAGCCTGCTTCCCCTCAACCCTCCGCGTCTACCTCTCTGCCTACTTGTGATCTCTTTTTCTGTGCCAAATAAATAAATAAAGTATTTAAAAAATAAAATAAATAAAATTTGGCTCCTATAATAAATTTGCAAGTGACATATCCGATAAAAGATTAGTATCCAAGAATATATAAAGAACTTATAAAACGCATGGGTGCCTGGGTGGCTCAGTGGGTTAAGCCGCTGCCTTCTGCTCAGGTCATGATCTCAGGGTCCTGGGATGGAGTTCTGCCTAGGGCTCTCTGCTCAGCAGGGAGCCTGCTTCCTCCTCTCTCACTCTCTGCCTGCCTCTCTGCCTACTTGTGATCTCTCTCTGTCAAATAAAGAAATAAAATTAAAAAAAAAAGAACTTATAAAACGCAACATGCGAAAAACAAATAATCCAATTAAAAAATGGGCAGACGACATGAATAGACATTTCTCCAAAGAAGACATACAGATGGAGGTGCCTGGGTGGCTCAGTGGGTTAAGCCTCTGCTTTTGGCTCAGGTCATGATTCCAGGGTCCTAGGATCAAGCCCTGCATCGGGCTCTCTGATCAGGCTTCCTGCTTCCCCCCTCTCTCTCTGCCTGCTGCTCTGCCTACTTGTGATCTCTCTCTCTCTGTCAAATAAATAATAAAAATCTTAAAAATAAAAAAAAAAGACATGGCCAACAGACACATGAAAAGATGCTCAACATCACTCATCATCAAGGAAATACAAATCAAAACTACAATGAGGTATCACCTTGTCAGAATGGCTTAAATCAACAGCACAAGACACAACAGGTGTTGGAGAGGATGTGGCAAAAGGCGAACCCTCTTTTACTTTTGGAGAGAATGAAAACAGGTGCAGCTACTCTGGAAAGCAGTATGGAAGTTCCCCAAAAAGTTAAAAATAGAACTGCCCTATGATCAGGACATCATACTACTGTGTATTTACATAAAGGATACAAAAACACTAATTCAAAGGGATAGTGTACCCCTATTTTTATAGCAGCATTATGTACCATAGCCAAGATAAGGAAGTAGCCCAAGTGTCCATCTGTAGATGGCTGGATAAAGAAAATGTGGTATGTGTATACACACACACACACACACATGCACTATATATATATATAGAGAGAGAGAGAGAGAGACTATTATTCAGCTATAAAATAAATGAAATCTTGCCAGTTGCAACAACATGGATGGAGCTAGAGAGTATAATACTAAGTGAGGTAAGTCAGTCAGAAAGACAAATACAATATGATTTCACTCACATGTGGAATTCAAGAAACAAAACAAATGAGCAAAGGGGAAAAAAGAGGCAAACTAAGAAACAGACTATTAACAATAGAGAACAAACTGACAGTTACTAGAATGTAGGTGGGTGGGAGGATGGATGAAACAGGTGATGGGGATTAAGGAGTACACTTGTCATGAGGAGCACTGGGTGATGTATGGAAGTACTGAATCACTATATGGTTACACCTGAAACTAATATTACACTGTATATTAACTAACTGGAATTTAAATTAAAACTTGAAATAAAAAATAAGATATGGTTCCTAGAAAAATTTAGATTACATACATGGTTCACATCATATTTCTATTCAACAATGCTATTTTATACTGTATTCAGTACAGTCTGGGGTCAGTTTGAAACCCAGGTTTGAGTTCTGTGACATTAAACAAAATAGTCATTTTGGGGGGTCTCAGTTTCATCATCTGTTAAATGGAGTTAATAACAACACAATCTTAAGTAATTGTACAGATTAAAGAAATACGTAGACAGTGCCTAACACATACTAAGCAGTCAATGTGTGTGTGTGTGTGTGTGTATATATATATATATATATATATATATATATATATATATATATATTCTTTCCCTTGGTAATACACTAGTTTTTTGTTTATGGACTCCAAATTTTATTATTTTACTTATTTTAGTGATTCATTAGCAGGCATATTAGCCTTCTCAGACTGCCATAAAAAAATACCACAGACTGGGAGACTTAAAAACCAGAAAATTATTTTCTCGCAGTTCTGGAAAATAAAAGTCCAAGAGCAAGCTGCCAACATGGTAGGTTTCTGGTGAGGTCTCTCTCCTCAGTTTGCAGACAGTGCCTTCTTCATGTGTCCTTGCATGGTAATCTTTTATCTCTTCATCTTCTTATAAGGACACCAGTCCTATTGGATTAGGGTCCTACTCATATGACCTCATTTAACCTTAATTACTTCCCTAAAAGCCCTATCTCTAAATACAATCAGAGTGAGGGTTAGGTTTTAACAAATGAATTTGAAGGTAGGGACACAATTCAGTTAAGTTACATGTAAATAGTTCCTTAGATGCATATAAAACTGAAAACCAAAGCACTCATAAATTTACATCCATTCACAGTCCACCAAGAGGAGCATCTAGCTACCAATCACTGAAAAATTCTCATCTTAATCAAGAGGGCCATTCATGGCATAAAAGGTATTTGGCATAAGGGCATGATAGTTCCCTCTAACATCAACCTCAAAATACTTCTCTGTATCACTAAACCAACCCAAGTTTTTAACTTGATATGAACTCAATAGCCCTGAATTGAACACAACCCTTAGCCCATATCACCTCTTGGAATATCGAGTGCCATAACTGCCTGTTGGAAAAACTTGTTTCTTCCTACTTTTTTTTTTTAAGATTTTATTTATTTATTTTAGAGAGAGCTGGAAAGAGAGCATGAGCAGGAGAAGAGGCAGAGGGAGAGGGAGAGAGAGAATACTAAGCAGACTGTACAGAGCCCAGGGCCAACTCGGGGCTTGATCTCAGGACCCCAATATCATGGCCTGAACCAAAATTAAGAGTCAGATGCTCAATCAGCAAAGCCACCCAGGTACCCCATTCTTCTTGTTTTAAAACTGCCTTGTCAGAGACACCTGGGTGGACTCAGGGGGAGACTGCCTGAGATTCTCTCCTTCTCATTCTGCCCCTCCCCAACTTGTTCTCTCTCAATCAAATAAATAAATCTTTTAGAAATAATAATAATAAGGGGCACCTGGGTGATTCAGTGGGTTAAAGCCTCTGCTTTCTGCTCAGGTCATGATCCCAGGGTCCTGGATCGAGCCCCACATTGGGCTCTCAGCTTGACAGGGAGCCTGCTTCCCTTCCTCTCTCTCTCTCTGCTCCTGCCTCTCTGCCTACTTGTGATCTCTGTCTGTCAAACAAATAAATAAAATCTTTAAAAAATAATAATAAAAAAATAAAATTGCTTTGTCAAATACTGAAGCATGCCAAATATTTGAATTTTTGAGTTTGATAGAAATTCTCCACTTTCATCTTAAACAGTGACTTTTGTTTGAATATATTTTTTCTCCAATTATATTTCTACAGAAGATCTTTATTGGCAATCTGTCTTCAATCAACAATTCTTTTATTCTTTTGTTTTACAGTCTTTACAATATTCTCTACTTTATTTGCGATTCACCATTCAAGATTCAAACAGACAGGAGTTTATACACAGGTAGAACATTTTCTGTTTTATTTCTAATTTTGAGTATGAAGATATATTACTGTTTTTCTCCTCCATATTTATGATTTCATTTCTTTTTATTTTTCTTAGTCTAGTTTTTTGCTGAGGGAACGTATTTGGTCAAAATCTTCAGGAAGCAATTCAGATGAACTTCTAAATTCTGTCCCTATATTTGAAAGCATAGCTTGGAACTCATTAGCTATATGGATCTTTCCCAAATTTATTAGCTATATGCATCATTCCTACATTTCAGGTCTCATATTTAACCCATCTAACTACATTCTCATTGTATCTTCCTGAGGTTTTAGCAGCATAGGTGTAGTGTTATCTAATGAGACTAAATGCCATGTATGAACCTCAAATTTTTTCTATGTACTACCTTTTCTAAATTACTTTGAAATGTTAAATAAGCTTAAGCACAGATTCTATTTCTATTTCTCTATGTAAATAATGATAGTGAATTTAATTGGATAAATACTCAGTACCAACTATGTGTAAAATATTAATAGGGATGAAAGTTAATGCAATATGGTCATTATTTTCCCTTCTGGTCTAGAGGAAGCAGCTATGTAAACAGGCTTGACAAGCAGGATAAAACAATGCCAAATAGATTCAAGTGTTGGACCAAATATTTGTTTACCCCCAAATTCATATGTTGAAATCTTATTCCAGTGTGATGGTATTTGAAGATGTGATGATACCTAGAGACTTTGGGCGTAATTAAATCACAAGGGCACAGCCCTCATGAATGGGATTGGTGCCATTATAAGAAGAGATGAGAGTTGATTAATGAAAAATAAATTGTTTGTTGTTTAAACCACCCAGGCTATAGTATTTTTAAATAGCAACTTGAACTAAGACATCCAAGTTTGAAAGAGAGAAATGATTTCTGACTTGATTGAGTAAGTAAGCCTCCACAGAGAATGAGATATTTGAGCTGAGGCTGGAAAAAGAACAGGCTTTTGTGGTGCCTGGGCAGCTCAGTAGATTAAAACCTCTGCCTTCAGCTCAGGTCATGATCCCAGGGTCCTGGCATTGAGCCCCACATCAGGCTCGCTGCTCGGTGGGGAGCCTGCTTCCTGCACACACCCCACCTGCCTCTCTGCCTACTTGTGATCTCTCTGTCAAATAAATAAATAAAATCTAAAACAAAACAAAACAAAAACAAAAAACAGGCTTTTGATTGATACAACCACCTAAGGACAAAGTTTACACACAGTTGGAAAGAACCAAAAGAGTTTTTGGAGAAATGGAGCCAGATCCCTGACCACACCATGCCCAGAAACCACTCTACTGATGGACTTGTTTTATCATTTGAGCCAATTTGGGCTGCTTTTTCTATTACCTGCACTCTAATTGAGCCTTTCTAAAGAAGCTCTCAGCCTATATTTGTATATGCCAGCTAGGTTTCTCCAAGTGGATGTCCCAATAACACTTCATGTTAGTGTGGGTTGTCTGAGAAGCAAATGCCAAAACAAGATTAGAGAAGCAAGAGATGAATTGGGGGAAATATTAATGAGGGAAAATAGAGAAAAAAACAGTGAGACTGGGAAAGCACAGACTACCTACCCCTTTTTGAGGGGAGAAGGAAGGGAGGTTGAGGGAAGAGCCATAGATTGCTGTGCAATTCTAAGGAATTTCGGCAAGGCTGATGGAGAGTCCTGAAACCAACGTTGGTGGTAAAAGGAGGAAGATTCTAAGTGTTCAGTATTCTTGCCATGCCCAGTCACTGACTGGAAGCAACCCATAGGAGGTGTGGCCTGGGCCTGATTGATGTAAAGAAGGTCAGAGCACCCTACGACCAGGGGCCCTTGATCAATCACACCATCCCCAGTCAGCAGCTTCTTTCTGCAGGTTGCATTTTCCTGACCTCTACCCACATCAGCTTCAATACACCCAACTGAATTCATCTTACTCAGCTCCCAAACCTCCCTCCCTGCTTATGTTTCTCAGCTTCTCAGTCATCCAAAGCAGAAATAGTATAGTCATTCTTGATTTCTTCCTTCCTCTTCTTCACCCCTCACAACCAAAAATATCCCCTATTTTCATGATTCTACCTCCAAAGCATCTCTATACCCAACCCAGTATCAGCCTTGCTATTGAAGTAGCCTAAGTAGAACTCCCTTCTGACTTCTTTTTTTTTTTTCTTTTAAAGATTTTATTTATTTATTTGACAGACAGAGATCCCAAGTAGGCAGAGAGGCAGGTGGGGAGGTGGGGGTGGGTGGTGGAGCAGGCTCCCCACTGAGCAGAAAGCCCGATGCGGGGCTCAATCCCAGGACCCTGGGATCACGACCTGAACCAAAGTCAGAGGCTTAACCCACTGAGCCATCCAGGCACCCCTCCCTTCTGACTTCTAACCTGGCATTCTTTCTACTCATCAAACCACCTTCATCAAGTTTATAGTTGGAAAGCTCATTTAATTCATTCCTCTTCAGTCTTTTAATCCACCCAAACATATCTGAGAGAACATGATATGCCACTCTACTTCCCAAATAAGAATTACTGATACCTTCTTTAAACTATTGTAGAGGGTTAAGGGAATCATTCTTTTTTTAGGACATAGCATTATCATTGGCCTGTGCAAGGTAATCTCTGGTTTTATTTACTTAGGCTTTTTATTTATTAGGCTTTTTACTCCCATTCCCCTCTCTGCCAAGAGGTAATCATTCTAATATGCTTCATGTGTATCTTTTATCCACAGGTGAGTGGGATTTTTTTGAGAGTAGAAGCATTAATCGGTTGTTAATAAAGCATTAAAAATAGTTTAATTTTTTTCTAGGTGCTACATGAGGGATAATATATATATGCAAATTTACAAAATCAGTTATTAAGTTCAAGTGTATTTTAAAAGTATTTCTCAATGTGAAAAAATTCTAAGAGAAGAGTGGATTTTAGTTACCACAGACCCTTGCAGAATCCTTTGATTCTGAAGATGATTATCAATCACTGGAAAGTGACAGAATGGCCTTTGGTGATTTAACAACTCTTCTCATCTCATCATCTCCTTATCACAGACTACAGTTGAAATCTTAGGGACTGTCTCATTCCTTTATCATTATATCTTCATATACTTCAGTGGATCAGTGGATGCAGGTTCAAGCCTGCATATTTAATCCTCAACCACCTAACTTCTGCCACCTACTTGGCCCTCCCCTCTAAATAAGTGCCCTAGACCCTGGTAGCTTTTGGTTTGAAATAGTTCCCCTAGAATTTTTTGATACAAAGTTACTTTTTGTCTTCACAGACTGGGCAAGGGTGCAGAGAAACTTTGGCACCACATGTTCCTTAGTATCTTCCAGGTCATCACCATCAGTCTCAGGACCTTAAAGTAGAAAGAGCTTAAAATATAAACACCCAAGTATATTGGCTTCTCCCTTTGCCTGTGCTAGATCTTGCATGTGCTTTTTTTGTGGGTTTTGTTTTGTTTTGTTTTGTTAGCTACTGAAGAAAATTGATAGTGGCACCTGGGTGGCACAGTAAGTTAAGCATCAGCTTAGGTTGTGATCTCAGGGTCATGAGATCAAGCCTAGGGTTGGACTCCATGCTGAGTGTGGAGTCTCCTTAAGACTATCTCACCCTGTCCCTCTGTCTCTGCCCCCCCAGCCAGGGGCACATGCACACACTCTCTCTCAAATAACCTTATATATTTTTTAAAAGATTTTATTTATTTATTTGACAGAGATCACAAGTAGGCAGAGAGGCAGATAGAGAGAGAGAGGAGGAATGAGGTTCCCTGCTGAGCAGAAAGCCTGACACAGGGCTCCATCCCCGGACCCTGAGATCACGACCGGAGCAAGGCAGAGGCTTAACCAGACACCCAGGCGCCCCTCAAATAACTTTTTATTATTTATTTATTTGAGAGAGAGAGAACAAGAGTAGGGGGAGGGACAGAGGAAGAGGGAGAAGCAGGCTTCCTGCAGGGAGCCTGATGCAGGGCTCCATCCCAGGACCCTGGGATCACCACCTGAGCTGAAGGCAGACACTTAACCAACTAAGCACTTAGGCGCCCCTCAAATAATCTTTTAGAAACAGAAAACTAATAGATTTTTATTTCTTAGAGCCAATTTAAATTTACAGAAAACTGAACAGAAGGTACAAGAGTCTCCATATATCCCTTTCTGCCCTCACTGCCACCACCCCAATTTCAGTTTCAGTAACACCCTACATCACTGAGGTACATTTGTTACAACTGACAAACCTACATTGATACATTATTATTAACTAAAGTCCATGTTTTACATCATGTCATATTTTATGAGTTTTGACAGAGGATGACATACGTCCACCATTACAGAATGATTCAGAATAGTTTCACTGCCCTAACAATTCTCTGCAATCAGAAGGAAAAATAGAGTTAACCCAGTTAATATTGGGAAGAGCAGTGCTCTATTTGCAAAGACAAGAAGATTAGAGTGAATGGAAACACTTAAGCACACCTAGAATATAAAGTCCAGGAGTAAAAAGAATGAGAGACAAATCCAGAGGGGAAAAAGGCAGTGGAGAGATAATGAAGATAATGGAATCTTGTGTAAGTCACTGTCAGCTTGACAAAGATCTAGATAAGCCAGATCTAAAACCCCATTCCACAGGAGTTTAGAAAATCCAAAGCCTTCTCCAGGATTTCATCAAATTTCTAGTAGGTTTATATTACTAACTATGAATTTCTGCTTAATTCAGTTAAAGGATTATCACTGCATGAGTGAGTACTGGTCCTATTCCTACACAATGTTGACCAAGACATGGGACACGCTCTTTCCTTTCCTTTACACACACACACACACACACACGTGTACACACAATCACTGACACACCCAGGTAATTTATATAAGTAGATTTACAGAGTATATGAGATGCTTATAACATTGTACTGTAAAAGTTAAAGTAAATACTCGAATTCTGATTCCCCAAAGTCCTCAGCCACGTTACCATCAGATCTTTCACTAACTTCATATTTCTACTTATTTTGACTGACAATTTGTTGTCAGTCAACAATTTGTTACCTTGACTTCTGGCATGTCATGTCTTTCATTAGATCTTCTCTCAGCCAATCTCCAGCAGTCTTGAAGGATTTTTCTTAAGCAAAGACCACTTTCTCTTCACCAAGAAAAATTCCAGTTCCAGTTGTTAGGATAATAAATGTTCTACCCTGCTACACAAGTTTAGAGGTTTACATTTTGTCTAAGGGCAACTAGAGACCATTGGGCGGTTTTAAATAGAGGTGTTCCTCTAAATGTGTTTGAGTGATAGATCAGATATGTTTGAGTGATTGCTCTGAGTGGAGTGTGAAAAATGGATTGGAAGAGAGTGCTATTTGAAGCAGAAGGTCATTCAGGAGACAGGCAAGTAGTTGTCTAGGTAAGAAATGATGAGAATCTGAGTAAGGATGGTGGCAATAATGTGGTGGTCGGGATAGAGATGTAGACAGATGCCAGATATAGTTAGGGGGATAAAAGCAACACAACTTAAACATTTGTTGGCTAGAGAATATCTGTCAGTTTCTGTCTTGGAAAACTTAGGATTGCAAATACTGGAGAAGGAGCAGGCATGGGTGAATATTCTCGGCTCAGTTTTGGTATTGTGGAGTTTAAAGTACCTATGGGATCCCTGGATGGAAATCAGGCAGACAAATGGGTGTATTCGTTTGGAGCTCAGAAGAAATTTCAAGGCAGAGGATACATATTTAGGGATCACCAGCCTATAGATGGGAATGGATGAGATTTCTCAAGAAAAGAGTATAGAGTAATAAGAGAAGAGGGCCCAAGGTAGAGTTCCAAGAATTCCAGTATTTATGAGATAAGCCAAGCAAGAGGGACTATGAAAGAAAACAATGACTAATCAGGAAAAAGAAAGAAAATCCAAAAGGAATGGTATCATACAAACAAAGAGGAGAGAATATTTCAGAACAAAGGGAGTGTCTGAAGCTCATCTTTACAGATAAACAAAAAGTTATCTTTACAGATAAACTTCTCCCTCTGCTTGCCACTCCCCCTACTTGTGCTGTCTCTCTCTCTCTCTGAGAAGTCAATAAGATCAATAAGATCTTAAAAAAAAAAAAATTAGGAAAGATTACCCAAAAAGATACATACTCATGTATAGGGATTCAAACCCAGATCTCTGTGTTCATAACAACTCCATCTTTGAAGGCCTTAATTTTCTCATCTATACTATACTGAGGAAGTGGAGTTGAGAAAGGAAGATATTGGACTGGATAAATCCTATGATCTTCTTCCAGCTCTATAGTTCTTTTATAAATGGGGAAGAAATTCTGGGATGGAGTATATGTCTAATCATTGGTGTACCCTTTAGTTCGTTGTTCCTCTACTCCTAATAGTAGAACAGAACAGACATGCAATGAATATATGCTGAATTGAACATGGGCACACAATGATTATTGCTAAAATTCATAGGATGTCATTAATATCCATTAATGCAGAAGGCATTACAGGCACAGTGAAATCATTCATTAAGTAATCATTAGTTGACTAACATCCACTCTGCCAAATACTGTTTCCATTTTTGCCCCCAGTGGTTCTTAGTTGGCATGGCCCCACAAGTAAAGAAACCTAGCATCTGGGACACCTGAGTGGCTCAGTCCATTAAGCATCTACCTTCGGCTTGGGTCATGATCCCAGGGTCCTATGATTGAGTCCCATATCAGGCTCCCTGCTCAGCAGAGAGCCTGCTTCTCCCTCTGCTTGCCACTCCCCCTACTTGTGCTGTCTCTCTCTCTCTCTCTGAGAAATCAATAAGATCTTAAAAAAAAAAAAAAAAAAAGAGGAAGCCTAGCATCAGCTGCATTTTTTAACATTATTATGATATGAAAACATGACAACTGGTTCATAAATGGGATTATTCATTATCTGCAGTTCAAGGTGGCTTTGTGTGTCTGTAATTTGAACAATAAAATGATCAGAGATTAGGTATTGTTCCATTCAGAGTCCAGAAATAGAGATGTTTGGGCTTAATTTTACTAAGAAAGATAACCCTCCCCTACAAGCACATTCTTTCAAAAGAATTTCCTTTTAATTGGAATACCCAGGGCAGGAGCCAGACATGGATGGCCACATGCTGGCAAAGGCCCACAGTAAGGAAAGAACAATCTCTTGCTTGTCAAATGACTCAAGCTCCCTTAACTCTATGCCTGAATCAGAGCCCACAGATTGAGGAGATAGGCCTGGTGCTGTCAGTTCAGCCAGTAGTTGAGATTTACCTCAGCATTCCACATGGGGGATTTTTTAAGAATCAAATGTCTTAATGTAAAATTCTAAGGCTTCAAGACAATATGGTGGTTCTTAACAAAAGTTAAACATAGAATTACCATATGATCCAGAAAGTCCACTTCTAGGTATATGCCCCCCAAAAAGAATTGAAAGCAGGATCTCAAATAGATATTTGAACACCAGTGTTCATAGCACCATTATTCATACTAGCCAAAACGTGGAAACAATCCAAATATCCATTGATGGATGAATAGATAAGCAATGAAATTGATAAAGCATGGTATATACTTATAATGGAATATTAAGAAAGGGATAAAATTCTGACACATATGCTACAATATGGATACATCTCAAAAACATGCTAAGTGAAATAAGCCATACATAAAGGTATAAATATTGTATGATTTCATTTATATGAAACATGCAGAGTAGTCAAGTTTGTGGAGACAAAAAGTATAATATAGATTACCATGGGCTGAGGGGAGGAAGAAATAGGGAGTTATTGTTTAAAGGGTACAGAATTTCAGTTTGGAATAGAGAAAAATTTTTTTAAAAGATGTATTTATTTATTTTAGAGAGAGAGCGAGAGCATGAGTGGGAGGAGCAAAGGGAGAGAGAGAGAGAGAGAATGTAGAGCAAACTCCACACTGAGCATGGAGCCCAACATGGGGCTCTATCTCATGATCCTGAAATCCCAACCTGAGCCAAAACTAAGAGTTAGTTGCTTAACAAACTGCGCACCCAGGAGCCCCCCAAAGCTTTTTTTTTAGGTGGCTCAGTGGGTTAAGTCTCTGCCTTTGGCTCAGGTCAGGATCTCAGGGTCCTGGGACTGAGCCCCGCATTAGGCTCTCTGCTTAGCAGGGAGTCTGCTTCCCCCTCCCCCTCTTTCTGCCTCTCTGACTACTTGTGATCTCTCTCTCTGTCAAAAAAATAAAGAAAATCTTTAAAGAAAAAAAGAAAAAACTCTTGAGATGGACAGTGATGATGATTGCACAGCAACATGAATGTACTTAATGCCACGGAACTGTATATGTAAAGTGGTTTAAATGGCAGTTTTTATGTTAAGTATATCTTACTACAATTTTTAAAATTCTATGCCTACAATTTCTAGGGACTGTGTAGTATAGTCGAAAAGATGGTTGAGAGTCCTAGTTCTGACATTTATAGGCTGTGTGACCTAGAGAAAGTCACTTAGCCTCTCCAAGGCTCAGTTTCCTCATCTGAAAAATGGGACAATAATCCCTACTCTGCATGGCTATTCTGAGGTTTAGAGATAATATATGTAAGGCATCTGGCATCACATCTGATATTCAGTGAGTGCTCGTTAAGTCATATTTTTCTGAACCTAAAAAAATGCACACTTCAACTCAGAGGATGATACATGTAAACAAGAAAATAATTTTTCAAAATTTGAAGTTACATACATAAATTATTTACATTATTCTTGCCAATGACCATTTGCTAAAGAGAAACTGCTTAATATCAAAATACCTTATTCCAAACTGTAGTTTCACCATCACTTCTTATGTCTAATTTGGCCATAAATTATAGCAGTAAAATGGTGCCTCCCTGTGAGTCTGAATCTCTGAATCCTGAGAACCAAAGGATTATTCTGGTTTTCATCTCCCCTTGGGTTTCAGCTTACTAATATTTTCATTAAACATTCAAATATTTTGCCATTAAGTGACTCTTCACTCAATGTTCATTTCAAAGCTAAACAAGTGGAAAGATTTAACATAACTCTTAATAGTAAAATAATCTAGGGTTGGAATTAATCCCTAAATTACCTGTATGCAGACACAGACATAATATTAAGAAGACACACTAAGGAGAAAAACAATTCCTTGTGTGCTGTTTTGTAAGGGAACAAGAAGGTTAAAGACAGCAAAACAGTTCTGTTCAGAGAAGGTCCCCAGTGAATTAAGGTTAAAAGGATTTGCCCTTGCAGGACCCCAGGTCTCTAATTGGGACCTTCAATTCCTATAATCCAGAAGGATTGGGACCAGACGCTTCTAGATGATTGCAAAAGCCCACAGGTGACTCATAATGAAAAAACAATTAGTGTCCTAAAAAACCCTTCAGATAGAAAAGAGGCATTTAATGAAACCTGATGCAGGCCCAGCCAGGGCAAGGCGCTTAGTGAATATTCAGCCATTAGCAAAGAAGAGGAAAGTATGTATTTCTCTCTTCAGTTTTAATCTCACTAAATACCTGAGGTTTTTCTTAACAGAGTACATTAATTTGCTACTTTAAAAGGAATACAGAGTTGATTAGACCTGTGTTTAAGAAAGATGGTTTTCTTTCGAACCCTATAATCTCTTAAGTAAGAGTAATAAAAATGAAGTACATCTATAAAAGACTCAAATTTCATACACTTTTGTTCTTCTCAGACATAAAGAAAGCCCATGTGAAGAATCTAAAATCTTACAAGACCATAAAACCACAAGAGCAATCTAAGCTGGGGAGGTTAGGGTAGAAGGACAGTTCTGAAAATGAGGCTCTAAAATTACAGTGGTTCACAACCTGGGCTGCACATTGGAATCACCTGAGGAATTTTTTCTTTACATTTTTATTTTAATTCTAATTAGTTAATATACAGTGTTATATTAGTTTCAAGTACACAATATGGTGATTCATCCGTTCCATACATCACCTGCTGCTCTTCATAAGTACACTCCTGTGCAACCCATTCCCAATCCCCATCCCCTCTGGTAACATCAGTTTGATCTCCATAGTCTGTTTTGACTATAGTCTCTACTATAGCTACTATAGTCTCTACTATAGTTAGAGTTACAGTCTCTAACACTCTCTGATAACGTGTTTCCTGATTTTTCTTTCTTTCTTTTCTCCTTTGCTCCTTTGTTTTGTTTCTTAAATACCACATACAAAGAAATCGTATGGTATTTGTCTTTCTCTGACTTACTTGGCTTAGCATAATACTCTCTAGCTTCATCTATGTCATTGCAAATGGCAAGATTTCATTCCTTTGTATGGCTGAATAATATTCCTCCGTGTGTGTGTGTGTGTGTGTGTGTGTGTGAGAGAGAGAGAGAGAGAGAGAGAGATCTTCTCTATCCAGCCATCTACCGATGGACACTTGGACTACTTCCGTATCTTGGGTGTTGTAAATAATACTGCTATAAACATAGGGATGTATGCATCCCTTTGGATTAGTGTTTTTGTATTCTTTGGGTAAATATCCAGTAGTGCAATTGCTGGATCATAGGGTAGTTCTATTTTTAACTTTTTGAGGAACCTCCATACTGTTTTCCAGAGTAGCTATACCGGTTTACATTCCCACCAACAGTGTAAGTGTGTTCCTCTTTCTCCACATCCTTAGAGACACCTGTTATGTCTTATGTTGTTGATTTTAATCATTCTGACAGGTATGAGGTGATATTATAGTTTGATTTGCATTTCCCTGATGGGTAAGTGATGATGAACATCATTTAATTTGTCTGTTTGGCCATCTGTATGTCTTCTTTGGAGAAATGTCTGTTCACATCTTCTGCCCACCTTTAATTGGAATATTTGGGGGGGGGTGTTGGGTTTTATAAGTTCTTTATTCTGTTTTGGATACTAACCCTTTATCAGGTATGTCATTATTAAATATCTTTTCCTATTCTTTAGGTTGCCTTTTTGTTTTATTGATTGTTTCTTTCAGTGTACAGAAACTTTTTATTTTGATGTAGTCCCAATAGTTTATTTTTGTTTTTGATTCCAATGACTCATAAGACATATTAAAAAGAATATATCTGATTTCAAAGTGGTTACAGCCTGTGTTCTTTTCTAGGATTTTTATGGTTACTGCTCTCATATTTAATCCGTTTTTAATTTATTTTTGTGTATGGTATAAGAAAGTGGCCCAGTTTCTTTCTTTTGCATGTTGCCATCACCATTTGTTAAAATTTTCCCAACACCATTTGTTAAAGAGACTGGTTAAATACAAAAATCTGAAACCCGTCCATGAAAATTGTGATGTAACCAATCTGGGTATAAACTGTTGGGATTTTCAAAAACTCCCCAGATGATTCTAAATTTACAACCAAGGACAAGAACTACTGTCTGAAAAACAACAACAACAGCAGCAGCAGCAGCAGCAACAGGAGAATACAATTATCTATTCTATTATCTATCCTATTCAACAACAGGAGAAGACAATCACCTATTCAATTCAGGACCAGCTACGTAATGTTCAGGGCCCCATGCAAAATGAAAATATTGGCTCTTTGTTCAAAATTATTAAAATTTCAAGATCATGACAGAAGAGTGTTAAACCAAGCATGAGATCCATCTAAGCACAGGGCCCCGTGTCACTGCACAGGTCACACGCACATGAAACCAGTCTTGATTTCATTCTTTACTAAACCAAGTTATGGTGTTTTGTTTCATTTTTTAGGATCAAGAAATAGGTAATCTTTTCTCAATATGGTGTTCACTCTGTGTCTAAGATCCCGCAAATAACTAATCTCTAAACAGTATTATTGTCTGTTTGAACAACTTGATTTGTCTTGACAGTTTGCTCACTTTCTCATGACTAATAAAAGGCTAAGCTATAGAACCAATGTGTAGAAACATTTGAGACTTGCACTTCATATCCTCATCCACAATAGAAAAATCATTTTACCCATGAAATATTAATTCTGATTACAGGCTTCTTGTTCCAGAAAGCAAAGCAAAACAAAAAAATTTCCTAGTCTGGAATAGTTAGTTTCTTTAAAAAAAAAAATACTCACTCATTCTCATATCCCTGCCCTACACATCTGGCAATTATCACACTACCAATTTTATTAGTCAAATCCATAGTAAAGACTCAAACTACCAAACCTCCATTTACTTATTGTTCTTATATTATTGTTCTTTCTTACATAACAATTAGTGATTTTTAAATCTTATTATAAGGGAAAACGTAATAATCAAAATAGTGTAGAAATTCCCTAATTGCAAATTCTGTCAGAATTTCCAGTATTCTCAGGTTAACAAATCACTTCCCTTTCTTTCGCTAGGGAAATATCCATTTATACAATGTTAGGAGAGCCCTCTGGTGGCCAAAGTAAAATTCTAATGTTGGTAAATTTAAATAAATGGATCACTGTAGATTTCAGGAAACGAACAATTCCAGAAGAGGCATAGCTTCCGTGCCCTGCCTCTCCTCATCCAGTTTATCATTTTATGGTCACTGCTATTGGAACTACTAGGGGCATATCTAGGATTAGATTAGAGATAAAAGCTGTGAAAATCAGGGTCTGATTTACAGGGGAAAAATCCAGTCAGATTCCTAGTTAGATCTCGAGATGCTTACCCAACTCACCCCAACACACACACACACACAGACACAGACACACACAGATACACACACACACACACACACACACGCCTCAGCCTCCACCCAGAAGTTCTAACCCTCTGCATCTTTCCATTTTTATTTTGCAATGCTCCACTGTCTGAGATCCATTTGGGTTAATAAGCAGTATCCTTGTATTTTTTTCAAAATATTTTCTTGAAACTATTGATCACAACTTTTTTTTTTTTTTGTATAGCTGACACACAATATTACATTACTTTCAGGTAGGTGTACAACATTGTGGTTCAACTACTCTATGCATCATGCTATGCTCACCATGTAATGTTATTGCAATATTATTGTCTCTAATTCTTGTGCTGTGCCTTTTATTATTGTGACTTTTTCATCCCACAACTAGAAGCCTGTATCTATGACTCCCCTTCACTTATTTTACTTACCTGCCTCTTCCTCCCCTCTAGCAACCATTGCTTTGTTCTCTGTATTTACAGGTCTGGTTTGTAAGCAGCCTATTTTTAAAACACAAGTATCTCTAGATTCCATAGAGTCTATATAATAAATCCTGGTTTTCAAAGTGTGTCTCTCAAACCAGCAACATGAAAGTCACCTAGGCACTTAAATGAAAATTCTGGGGTCTGTCTCAGACCTACTGAATCAGAAACTCAGTAAGGGCCCAGTGATTTGTATTTTAATAAGCCCACTAGGTGATTCTGATGCATGCCAAAGTTTGAGAAACATTGATTGATATTGTTGGTGTTTCTTCTTCTGATTTTTATTCTTTAGTACAAATTATATGCATTTAAGTTATACAACATGATGTTTTGGTGTACATGTACATAGTAAAATGATTACTACTATCAAGCTAATTACCATATCCATCTCCCGGGGTGCCTAGGTGGCTCAGTTGGTTCAGTGACCAAACTCTTTTTTTTTTTTTTTAAGATTTCATTCATTTATTTATTTCAGAGGGAGAGAAAGTGTGAGCAAGAAGGCACCAGGGAGGGGAGGGATAAAGGAGAGGGAGAAGACTCAGGGGAGAAGACTCTCCACTGAGCAGGGAGCTCGACCTTGGGCTCGATCCAGGACCCTGGGATCATGACCTGAGCTGAGGGAAGGCACTTAACTAACTGAGCCACCTAGGTGCCCCAGCAACCAACTTTTGATTTTAGTTCAAGCCATGATCGCAGGGTCATTATCTCGGGGTCATGAGCCCTGTGATTCATAAGCCCTGTGTCCATTATCTCAGGGTCATGAGCCCTGTGATTCATAAGCCCTCCACACTGAGTGTGGAGCCTGCCTAAGATTCTCTCTCTCCCTCTGCCCCTCCCCCCTTAAAAAATCCATCTCCCTGTGTAGTTAGCATTTTTGTGTGTGTATTGTGAGAGCACCTGAAATATACTTTTAACAAATTTCCAGTTACAGTATTATTAACTATAGTCACCATACTGTACATTAGATCTTTAGACTTAGCCTACATAGCTATAATTTTGTACTCTCTGACCAGTATCTCCTCATTTCCCTCCTATCCCTGTCCCAGGTTCATCCACATTGTTGGAAATGGTGGAATCTCCTTCTTTTTAAAGACTGAATAATATTTTACACTATTGGCTCTTCTGATGAAATAGGAGACCTCATTTCAGAGGTTGCCCAATCTAAATGTGACTCAAGGAGTTTGTTGTAAACCCAGGTAGATTCCCAATCCCCGTCACTGGATATTCCAATTTACAGTATGTTTAGAATGAGATCCAGAAATCTGTTTTTAACAAGTATCCCAAGTGATTCTGATACAGGTGGTACAAAAATCATATTTTCCAAATCACTGATAGAGTATGTTAGAATTCAGTGGAGAGCCACAACATGGGAGCATTTAAAGTATCATGAGGGTCCTGGATCCTTGGGAGAAGGGTACAGAAATGGAACTAGGAGCTGGCCAAGCATAAATTTTTCTTTTTTTAAATTAGTTTGCCTAGGGTTGGCTCTGCCTCATAAAAGCAGAGAAACTCTACTTCCTTCTTATTTCATCTCATGGCCCATTCCCTTCAAGTCCCAGAAATCATGTTGTAGTTATTCTAAAAGTCATGATAGTGTAATTGAGCTTTTGTTGGGTACCCAGAGAAACTAGACATCCTATGTGATATTTTTAATAGGAATGTGTTTTGATTTACAAATATTTAAAAGAAATTTTCAGAACACAATCTTTTTTTAAGTTGAGTATTGGCTGATTCATGTAGTTTCTCACAATTTTCTCCTGAACTTACAGATATCTCAAATAATGACTAGAAGAGTTTTACATAAAGTGAATTCCAAATTAACATTTAATTTGATTTGAACTTTAGATTTGAACACATAATTACTGATTTATATAGCCCTAAGTCTTACTGAGTGGTAGTCTTTTTAATGCTTGCTGCATATCACAATAACCATAAAAAGCAGCCATACATTAATTATACATTAATTACATTTAATTATACATTAATGTATAATTAAAGTGTGCATTACCTATGTTAATGTCATATACATCACACGAACATGGTATTATATAACTGGTATTATGTATCTGTCCCATATAGCCCAACCCGGGAATCAAACTCATGACCTTGAGATCAAGACCTGAGCGGAGATCGAGAGTTGGGCACTTAATCAGCTAAGCCACCCAGGTGCCCCAGAATGCTCTGTTTTTTTTCACTGTCACACCAAAGAGATTAGAAGAATGTCAACATCACGTCCCATTATTCGTACCACTTATTCAAAACAACATTTTGAAAAAACTATCTGGCAAAATTTTCATAACATTTTTCCCTCCAAATATTCCAAAATTTGAGTGTTAAAGGAACCTCTGGCCAAATGTTAGATTCTGAATAGTAAATGTGGCCTGTGGATTCCAAAGTGGATCAGAAGAGGGACTGGATCAGGTTAAAGCCACTCCCTCACCTGCTCTGCAAAAAACAATTCAAAGCAGCCTCATGTCTAATGGGGGAGGAAAAGCATTTTAATCTAAAACAGTAACCCAAAATTATTAGCCTAAAATACTTCCTCTCTCTTTCCCTTTTGGAACTCTGAGTTTTCACCTCTTCCCATAGCTTGCTTCCCTCCATATCTCCTGGAGGAGGCAGACAGGGAAAGAGATCTCCATTAACTGAGCTGGGTTTTCCCTGTTTAAGAAGTTTAGATGTGGGGCGCCTGGGTGGCTCAGTGGGTTAAGCCGCTGCCTTCGGCTCAGGTCATGATCTCAGAGTCCTGGGATCGAGTCCCGCATCGGGCTCTCTGCTCGGCGGAGAGCCTGCTTCCCTCTCTCTCTCTCTCTGGCTGCCTCTCTGTCTACTTGTGATTTCTCTCTGTCAAATTAATAAATAAAATCTTTAAAAAAAAAAAAAAAAAAAAAAAAAAAAAAAAAAAAAAAAAGAAGTTTAGATGTGACTCAGTAGGAGGAAAACCTGTATTCCTGATCCACCTGGCCTAGCCAACCTATCCACCCGGGGGAATGCTCTGGCAACCCCTTTCCTCTTGGACTACATCCAGCTAACACCCCCATGTTAGAAACAACTGCTGGTTTACGCTGATCACACTCTTTGGCATTCCCAGCCTAGGTTCTGTTCTGAGTGTTAAGGGTCCCCAAGTGGATATTTTAACATGGAATCTGCTTTTTTTCCCCTGGTCTTTTGAAACATCCATAAACACCTAATAACTTTTCTTACCAGAAATACTGCAGCAATTGTAAGAAAAAAAAAAAAAAACCTCTAATGCAATTCAGTATTTGGGGGCCTCCCTCTCCTGACTCATTCCGCCGGTTCAAAAAAGTCCTTCCACAGCCAAAGCCATTCCAAAAGTTTGTCAGGCCAACCCCCAAATCACAAAAACAAAACAAAACAAAATAAAAATCTGAGCATATAAGTACTAAATACCATATTTCTCAAGGATACTCCCAGGAAAGCCTCAATAACTTTTAGAAAAAGCAAAAGCCTTCCCTTTTAAGATGGGAGAGGAATAGCACTTTGGAGAAGAAGCAGATATTTTCATTCAGAAAGCAAACGTACCTAGGAATTAAAAGCTTCAGAAGGCCAAAGACAATAAAGTTTAAAAACCTAACTTTTCAGCACAAGTCAAAAGATGATAGGAGCCCCTTATCTGCCTCTGAGAGTGATGGCCTGCCCGTTCTTGCTACAGAGCAGCAGCACCACCTCGTGTGCAAAAGCTTCTTGTTCTCTTTTGTTTCCTCAAGAACCAACTGGAAACCTACACCCCTTCTGTGCTCCAAATCATGGAGTCCTCCCTAGTTTTCAGAAGAGGCTGCAAATGAAGAAAGACCTTCCCTGACTTCCTCCAGCAAGGAAGAAATAGAGAAAATTTGCTTCAGGCATTGTCTCCAGCACATCTCTAAGCACATTATATATCGGATTATTTGTTTTTCTCAACTGCCACCCTCTTAACAGCAAGCTCCTAAGAAGAGAGACTGCTGTCCAACTCTGCTGTCCACCTTTATCCCAGGGGTTAGCATGTGGAGAGACTCAGCAAATGTCTGACAAATGCAAGGATTCACTGGAAATTTTAGATGGAAGAACAAATCAGCTGTAACATCATTACAAAATGAATTGCAAAACTTACCATGAGAATTTGATCAAATACAAGAAAGGAAACCAATTTTGAAATACAAAGATACACTGATGTGACTAGCAATTTCAATGGTGGAGAATTAAGTGATTCCTAATTGACTTATCTGAAGGATAAATTATGATATTAAAAAGAATTTCTTAAATAGGTAATCTAAGCCCAAATACTCAAACAGATATACCAGAATCATGCTACAAATCCTCATAAATCTAATTATATTTCTTGTATGAGTACACAGTTGGAAGTATTTGGGGAAATCTTATAGTAATAAAACAACCTAAGAGCACTCATACTTACCCAACCTCTTTTTAGGAGCCCTGAATGCTCCAACATTCAGAAAGTAAATAAAACTGGGTTATTAAAAGTCACCCAGTGCAGAGTTTTGCCTGACACAACAAAGAAATTACAGCCAATTCACACACACCCTTCATCTGTCAAGAACCACAGCAGTGAATTCAGCAAGCCAAAAAAACTAACAAAATTACACAGGCCTTAGCTTCCAAGAAGTCTCTCCATCCAAAACTCTTACAAATTCCAAGGCCAGAGAACAGTGTGACTAATTCTAACTAAAATAAAAACCAGCTGCCTTAAGCACTATAGTAACTACATATAAAAACTTAAGAACAATGCTCTGTGATTTAAGTGAGGATAGAGGAAGTTACAGACTGTAATGGTAGTAAAGAAAGGTAAGCTTGAGAGTATCTCCAGCTCAGTTCTGATTCTCAAAGTTCTGTTTTAACATCAGTTCAAAGGGAATACCCTCTGATCTACTGATTTCTGACCAAAGAACTTCAAAGGTGACAATCATTTCTAATGCAGTTCAATGATAGAAATCATGAAGATGACATCATTACAAAGCTCTGATTATGGAATATTACCACCAGTGTCCTGGAAACAAAATTTAGATATTTCATCCTGAATGAAAATCATAATCTTCATCTGTTTAACATACTCTTAGTCCACAAACTATACGAGATTCATATAGTGACACTTTATGCTTCTATAATTAATTATTATTTCTCTTTTGCAAGGTGCCAATGAAATCTTAGAAAAGAGATGACTTTTAGAATCTCAGGAGAAAAATAAAAAGGAAAGAGAGGCTTAAAAAGCAAGGGTGTCTGAAAACTTAATTCTTTTTGTAGCTGGGCACTTACACAATTCATATTAAAATCATTCACAATGAGATATCATAGTAAAGGAAGGCTTTACTAAAATACCTGGAAATACCAGCAACCTCAGATAAATACTCAGAGCTCAAACACAACTGTGGGGGAACTTTGTGTCTGTTTTGTTTGAATATTTAAAACTTACTATAAATTCTGAGGAGCTATATAGACACTTTTTCAGCCCTGGAAGTAAATTTCAGCCCTGGAAGTAAATTGAAATAACTAACTCTCTCCCTGTCCTAGATGGGGAAATCAAGACCCAAGGAATTCAGAAAACCCAGTAAGGATGACACAAGGCAGGACTGAGATTGGCATGTGTGGAGCCTATGTTTTAGTCAAGTTGAAGGTCTTTGATATCTCTAACACTCTACTAGGTACTGTAATATGAAAAGCAAATATAAGATTCGGTCTGCCCCAGGAGAATTAGAATCTAATTAGGAAGAAGAGACATACCTGTGAAACACTTCTGAGCAAGAGATGATGATAGATGCTTTTAAAGTACTTTAAACATTGTGTGTCTCGGGGTGCCTGGGTGGCTCAGTGGTTTAAGCCTCTGCCTTCAGCTCAGGTCATGATCTCAGGGTCCTGGGATCGAGCCCCACATCGGGCTCTCTGCTCAGCGGGGAGCCTGCTTCCCCCTCTCTCTCTGCCTGCCTCTCTGCCTACTTGTGATCTCTCTATCAAATAAATAAATAAATATTAAAAAAAAAAAAAACATTGTGTGTCTCTGCAGGTATACCTACATTTTATCACCACAATCAGGATTAGTTAGGACTGATTACCTGGATGAAATAACATACCAGAAAGTTGAGAGATTTACAAGGTACCTGATCAAACCATCTAAAGAGCAAAGTAATTCACCAGCACTCAGTCAGTTTCAGGGAATCAGGATATCCTCTAGCTCCATCCTCTAAACTAACCATCCTCCATGGTTCCTAAATGTTGGTGTTTATAAAGAACTGTAAGGGTTTATATTCATGAATTAAAATGTATTTAAAATCTATTAAAAGCTTGCTGTGGGTCATACCCCGTGGTAAGCATTCCATACATACTACTTCATTTAATCCTCAGACAAGGAAGTGAAACAGAATTAACTTAACCAAAGTCACACAGCTAGGACTAGATGGTGAGCCATCATATTCCATGCTCTACCCTGACTGTATATTTTCATCACCTGGGAAGCTTTGAAAAAACTTGTGCTGGGTCTTCCACCAAACCCAAAGAATCAGAAGCTCTGGAAACAAAGAGTACTGGTTTTTGTTTTTGTTTTTTATTTTTTAAGTCTTGGCAGGTACTTCTAATGTGCAGCCAGTGTTGAAATTATAGCTATTTCATGCACCCAAAGACTCTGGGATGGGGTCCACCATCTTTAGCTTCAACAATCAACTTAGATTATTCTAATACAGGTGGGCCACAGTCACAGTTTGAGAGAAACTAGTCTAGAATGGAAATTTTTTAGAAATTAAAGCTAATTAAAAAAAATTAAATTTTTTTTAGAAATTTTTGCATACATCCAAATTAACTCAAGCCCTTATTGAAATGGTTTACTGTGCCCCACCTCCACAATTTCTGATTGAGGAAGTGTGGGATGAGGCCTAGGCATCTGTCTTTCTAACAAATTTCCAGGTGATGCTGGTGCAGGGATACCACATTATAGGAATCACTTTGATCCAATGGAAAAAGGACAGTCTCTTCAGTGAATGCTGGTGAGAAAATTGGACAACCACATGTAGAAGAATGAAAATGGACCATTTTTCTCACATCCTACACAAAGAGAAACTTAACATGGATGAAAAACCTCAATTTGAGGCAGGAATCCATCAAAATCCTAGAGATCATGGGCAGCAACTTCTTCAACCTTAGCTGCAACAGCTCCTTGCTAGACATGTCTCCAAAGGGAAGGGAAACAAAAGCAAAAATGAACTACTGGGACTTCATCAAGATAAAAGGCTTCTGCACAACAAAGGAAACAGTCAATAAAACTAAAAGGCAATCTACAGAATGGGAGAAGATATTAGCAAATGACTTATTAGATAAAAGGTTAGTATCTAAGATCTATAAAGAACTTATCAAACTTGAGGCACCTGAATGGCTGTCGGTTGAGCATCTGCCTTCAGCTCTGGTCAGGAACCTAGAGTCCTGGGATCTAGCCCCACATCAGGGTCCCTACTGGGTGGAGAGCCTGCTTCTCCCTCTCCCTCTGGCCCCCCCACTGTTTGTGCTTGCTCTCTCTCTCTCTCTGTCAAATATATAAATAAAACCTTAAAAAAAAAAGAACTTATCAAACTCAACACCCAAAAAACAAATAATCCAGTCAAGAAATGGGCAGAAGACATGAATAGACATTTCTCCAAAAAAGACACACAGATGGCTAATAGACACATGAAAAAATGTTCCACATTACTTGACATTAGGGAAATACAAATCAAAACCACAATGAGAAACCACCTCACACCAGTCAGAATAACTAAAATTAATAAGACAGGAAACAATAAATGTTGGCGAGAATGCAGAGAAAGGAAGCCCTCTTACACTGTTGATACAGTCACTCTGGAAGACATTTTGGAGATTCCTCAAGAAGTTAAAAATAGAGGTACCCTACGACCCCACAACAAATACCAACTAGGTATTTACCCTGAAGATACAAGTTTAGTGATCTGAAGAGCACCTGCACCCCAGTGTTCATAGCAGCAATGTCTACAATAGCCAAACTGTGGAAAGAGCTGAGATGTCCATCAACAGATTAAGGGATAGAGAAGATGTGGTATATGTATAGAATGGAATACTACTCAGCCATCAGAAAGGATGAGTACTTACAATTTACATCAAATGGGTGGAACTCGAGGGTATTATGCTTAGCAAAATAAGTCAGTCTGAGAAAGACAATTATCATATGGTTTCACTCATACATGAAATATAAGAAAAAGGGCAGAGGACCATAGGAGAAGGGAGGAAAAACAGAATGGGAAGTCATCAGAGAGAGAGAAAAACTATGAGAGACTTAACTATAAGAAACAAACTGTGGGTTGCTGGAGGGGTGGTGGGTGGGGCAATGGGGTAACTGGGTGATGAGCATTAAGGAGGTCATGTAATGTGATGAGAACTGGGTGTTACACAAAACTGATAACTTATTAAACACTACCTCTGAAGTTAATGATGTACTGTAAGTTGGCTAATTGAATTTTTAAAAAATCACTGATTGGGGCACCTGGATGGCTCAGTCCTTAAGCATCTGATTTTGGCTCAGGTCATGGTCTCAGGGTCCTGGAATGGGGCCCCATGTCAGGCCTCAAGTTGGCCTGTGTCGAGCTCCATGTTCAGCAAGGAGTCTACTTGTCCCCCTCTCTCTTCCTCTACACCTCCCCCTACTTGTGTGCTTACATGCATGTAGTGCACACACATGCACTCTCCCTTTCTCTCTCATATCAATAAATAAAATCTTAAAAAAGAATCACTTGGATCTTCTGAAAAGTCACAGAAGGAAAAGACAGACTGATAAATGTTCATTTTACAAATATGTGTATTTTTTTGCAGTACTTTGCTGATTCTTTCTTTTGATAAATGCTTATAAGTTTCCACAGTGTGTCAACACTGTACTAGCTTCTGGGACTTGAATACATATCATGTTACCCAGGTGTTTATAACCTAGAACCACAATTCCATGCTGTGATTAAAGAACATAAGCATCCATGGGAACTCAAAAAGGGAGTGCTGAATGATGGACAAGAATAGGGAGGGGGTAAGGTGCCTAGGCTCAGTCCGTTAAGACTCCAACTCTTGGTTTTGATTTCATGGGTCATGGGATGAGCCCCATGTCAGGATTTTACTCAGCAGGGACTCTGTCTGAAGATTCTCTCACTCTGTCCCTCCCTCTACTTGCTCTTTCTCTCTCTCTCCCCCATCTCTCTAAATATACAAATAAATAAATATTCTTTAAAAAATTGGAAGAGGTTAGAACTAAAGAAAACTTACTTCATAGTGGCAGTGATGGTTGGGTTGAATGTTGAAAGTGAAGTACCAGCTGCCTGGAATGACGAGAGAAGAAGGACATTTTGGGTAGCCTTGAAAATTTCAAGCTGTAATGAGCTGGTGAATGATGTCCAATATAGGCATGGTGAAAATGAAGACTGAGCAAAAGCTAACCATGGAGAATAGTGAAAGCTTGGGCTTTATCTTGCAGGCAATGGGGAGTTCTTGCATTGCTTTAAGATGTAGAGTAATACAATAAGATTTTCATTTTAAAATATTCACTTGTGGGGCGCCTGGGTGGCTCAGTGGGTTAAGCCGCTGCCTTCGGCTCAGGTCATGATCTCAGCGTCCTGGGATCGAGGCCCGCATCGGGCTCTCTGCTCAGCAGGGAGCCTGCTTCCCTCTCTCTCTCTCTGCCTCCCTCTCTGTCTACTTGTGATCTCTGTCAAATAAACAAATGAAATCTTTAAAAAAAAAAAAAAAAAAAAAAATATTCACTTGTGTTATAGTATAGAAAACAGAAAATTGGGACATGATCTGACTCAGGGAGACAAGTTAAGGACAATCCAGGTGAGAGAAGATTAGAGTGTAGTAGTACTATGAAGAAGAAAAATTGGGGCACCTGGGCAGCTCAGTGGGTTAAAGCCTCTGCCTTTGGCTCAGGTCATGATCTCAGGGTCCTGGGATCGAGCCCCACATCAGGCTCTCCATTCAGCGGGGAGCCTGCTTCCCTCTCTCTCTCTGCCTGCTTCTCTGCCTACTTGTAATCTCTGTCTGTCAAATAAATAAATAAATTTTTTAAAAAAATTGAACATCTTAGATTTTGTGGAGTTAAAATCAACAACAAATAGCATGGAAGGTCTACAGTGACACTCAGATTTCTGACTTGGATGACTGGTAGACCATGTAGCTATCCTAAAGAGAAAAAAAAAAAAAAAAACCACAAGAAGAAGAGTGAGTTTGGGGAGAAATAACAATAGTTTAACATTTATGAGGTAATATATATCAAGCACTGTGCCAAATGTCTTACATGTTTTATCTCATTCAGTCTACAAAAAACCCTGAGCAGTAAGTATGATTATTCTCATTTTCAGACAAGAAAATCGAGATTGAGAGAAGTAGAATATTTTGCCCAGGTGACATGGAGAATAAGTGGTAAAGCTGAGATTTAAAACTAAGTCTTAGGACTCCTGGGTGGCTCAGTCAGTTAAGCATCTGCCTTCAGCTCAGGTCAAGATCCCAGGATCTTGATCCTCAATGCAGGGATCGAGTCCTGCATTGGGTTTCTTGCTCAGTGGGAAGCCAGCTCCTCCCTCCGCTTGCCATTCCCCCAGCTTTTACTCTCACTCTCTCACACTCTCTCTTTGGCAAATAAATAAATAAAATCATTTATAAATAAATAAATAAATAAATAAATAAAACTAAGTCTATTTAGCTACACCAGGAGTCAGCAAACCTTTTTCTGCAAAGGTCCCAATACTAAATATTTTAGGCATTGTGAACTGTACAACTACTCAGTTCTGCCATTGTAGTGAAATCTATAGCCAATTATGAATAATAATTACCCATAAACAAATGGGTAACACTGTGTTATAATAAAACTTTACTTATAAACACTGAACTTTGAATTTCATATAATTCCATGTTTTCTGAAACAATATTATTTTGATTTTTCCAACCATTTAAAAATGTAAAAACCATTGTCTGTCCTTGGGCCATATAAAAACAGGGAGCAGGCCATATTCGGCCCTTTGGTCTTGGTTTGCCACCTCCTGAGCTGCTACTTCTGAGAAAGATTATTTTCCATTTTGGACTGCTGAGTTCAGAATGCCTGTGGAATGTTCAGGAAGAAATGTCCTATTGGCAGCTGTTGGAAATAGATCTAGACTTTAGAAGAGATCTGAACTAGAGACCTGAATTTCTGACTCATTCACATACAGGTGGCTAAATATAGAAGTTAATAGACTGGATGGGTTTACACAGAGGACAGCAAGTAGAGTGAGAAAGGAGAGAACACAACTATGGGTGACACCAAAAATAAGAACATAGTAGAGATAGGGAGGGGGGTGCGCCTGGGTGGCTCAGTGGGTTAAAGCCTCTGCCTTCAGCTCAGGTCATGATCCCAAGGTCCCAGAATCAAGCCCCACATCGGGCTCTCTGCTCAGCATGGAGCCTCCGTCCCCCTCTCTCTCTACCTGCCTTTCTGCCTACTTGTGATCTCTCTCTCTCTGTGTCAAATAAATAAATAAAATCTTTAAAAAAAAAAAAAGAGAGAGAGAGAGAAAGAAAGAGAGAGAGAACATAGGAGAAATGGGAATTCCAAAAGAGGAGACTAAGAAGAATCAGAGAAACAAGGGAAGAACTAAAAAAGAGTATTGTCACAAAAGCCAAAGAGAGAGTCAGAAAAGGAGTGGGAGTGGTCAACAGAGTAAATGCAGCAAAGGGGTTGATAAAGACCTGAGAACCATGAAGATTACAAGGCATGTGGCAATTAGGTCTAGTTGCCTTTGCCAAAGCAGTTTCAGGGAGGTGGTGGGGCTAATGTTTTATTGCAATGGATTCTAAAGCATACATAAGATAAGAAAGAAAGAAAACAGGTATAGTTTACTTTTTGAGAAAGTTGACAGTAAATGAAAGAAATCAGTAAGGAAGTAATTAGCTATCTTGGTCCCAGAAAAGGGCATCCTGAAGGCAACTCCTTCTTGTCCATTCCCACAAGATATTGGTCTCTCTTGAGTAACAATGTGCTGGGACCCTCAGGCAACTAACTGGGTAGAGATGAGGCAGCAACCGTTCAGGCTCCTAGTGGAATGACCTGAGGTAGCGTTCTTTCCCTGTGAACCAGATTTGGGAGTGAGGATCAGAGGCAGTGGTTACTGGGAAGAGCTTCTCATTTATTTAGCAAACTTTGGTTCCTGGGATAGACTACCTTAACCCCACATGTAAGTATGCTGGTTTTCCTGACTCTCAAAAGCCAGGAGAGAGCCAATGGTAAAGCTAATCTTCTGTGAGCTCCAAGATAGGAAGGCAGAGAGCAGGTGACTCAGGAGGAACAGGGCACCAGCCAAAGATCCATTTGCCTTACACTTCCTGCATTTAAGAATGACAACTAGGTCTTTGAGGCCAAGAGATAAATAATGAGCCCAAGAGAAAAATAATAGCTTACCTAAGAGTAGCCAGAAAAAGGTGAAACAGGTAGGATGATTATAATGCAAGCCCAATGTTATAGACCTGTTCCTGAAGGAAACAGGCAAACACTTGAATACTTAATAAGAGCACTTCATAAAGCAGCACCTCCTTCTCTAAGACCAGATGAAAGGAAGTGAGAGAGAATGCAGATATTGATAAGGTTATAAGCACGAGGTGAGAAGTTGAATGAGCATGTCCCTAAATGACCTTAATGTGTGCATGTTGACTCATTTGCAGAGAGAAGACAGTGAGGGGAATAGGACACACAAAACGCTGCTGGATGAGATCGATTATGGTGATCATACTTCTACAGATGTACTGTCTCCAAACTCCAGTAAGTCTTTATAACTATATGGTTTTTCACTAGCAGTACTTAACAAGGGTATAGATATAGAGAAGGTGAATGTATAGAATGGGATTTCAGTGAGAAAAAATTTGGGATTAGCAGTGAGAAAAGGTTAAGGCTGCTGGGCTCATGGCTTCTAGACAATTACTTTTCAAATCCTGGGTCACAATTCATCAGTGGATCATCAAACCAATTTAGTGGGTATTGTCCATTTTTGTAAAAATGAAGTTAAATGGAATGGAATAAGAAATAACAGTAAATTACTTTCGGTAACCTTTGTCTCAGTTAAGTACATGCATATATGTACTGTATATTTAGTTGTGATGTAGAAGGTAGTCTTCATAATGGGATATAATCAAAAAGCTTGAAAACCCCTGGTCTAGTCTATACAGAAAATAATGTTGTATTAATCATGAGCATTTCTGGCAAATATTCTGGTTTCCTTTCTGATGGGTGTAGGGTCCATAATCAAAGGAGCAAGACTGATACAAAGCGAAGGTCAAGCAAAGCTTTATTTCGTGCCAAGCATCAAGAAACAAACCGACCGTTTGGGGCCACGCAGAGAGGGCGACCTCTCTCTGCCTTACAGACTAGCTTTTAAGGGCAAAGGCCATGTGGTTGGGCCTGGCCACGCACAGATGGCCAATGAGATTGTAACACAAAGAGAAATCTGCACAGTCATGTTAGGTCACACATAAGTGACCAATTGAATTACAATTTACCCTATAGTAGATATTTGAACTAGCCTATCACCTTGGTCAGAATTGGCGCCCAAAGGGCACCCAAAGGGCGGGGCCCATACTCCTTGGTAGCTAGGGAGAAGGTATGTGCCCCCACTGATTAGATACCTCCACCTGGCCTGACCCACCCTTGTATTTGGGCTTTGTTACCTGGGACTGGTTTCCGGGACTTGTTTTTGAGTAAATTCCCTGAGAGAGGGGAGGCAGGGTCAGTTTAAGTTTTACTGCATAAACAACAAAATCGCTGTTTAACCGGATGGAATTGCTCTGGCTAAATAGGCCCTTACAATGGGTACATGATAAATTGTATTTCCCTGTACCCCTTAAAGTTAGGAATGGCCATTTAACTTGTTTGGACCATGGGAAGTGAGCAGAAGAGACACGGGTCTAAATTTAAGAGCTAGTGCATTATTAGCCGCATCTTTTTTGCCCCGTCACTGCATTAGGCAATGTTCCAGATGTTGCTCCTGAGTCCTTGAATCAGCCTGAGTCCTTGAATAAGACAGCAGAGCAGAGCCTCCAGCCAACACACAACAGATGCATATTATAGGTAACAAATAAACCTTTGTTGTTAGAAACCATTAAGATTTGAGTCTTCACTACTGCAGGATAACTTAGGCTGTCCTCTGCCTAATATAGAAGCCAAGTCTAGAAGGAATGATGATCCAACAGAAAATGGAGGGATCAAGAAACATCTTCCACACCGATACTCAATATGTCCTGATAGTCTACCAGAAAATAGATTAGCAAGTAATTGAGTGATAATTATGTAATTCAACAACAGTGAATAGTTCATGGAAGGAACCTATAATTATTGCCGAAGCCCTGAAGTGGGACTCAAGCTGTTCCTTGAAAGATGAATTGAATGGTCAAAGGAAGTAAGCCCACTCAATGAGGGGGAAACAATGAGCCAAAGATAATGGGCACAGCATTTAGGGCTGGGGGTAGGGGGTGGACAGAGAAATGAGACACGGTCCTACCAGAGGAGACAGTTCATGTTAGAATGGGAGAAAATGCAATTGGAAAAGGGAGGGTAGGATCCAACTTTGGAGGGGCGTTCAAATTATACAAAATATTTGGAATGAAGTAAAAATAAGATATATAAAGCCCTTAGTATGATGTCTACCCATAACTAGGGACTCGGCTTATATTTATTGCTGTTTTGGTTGATGTTTTGGTGCAAACATGAGAGATTTCTAAGAAGAGATGTACCATGAAAGCCATGCTTAAGCTAATCTGGCAGTTGTGCACAGAGCAGACTAAAGAATAAACAAGTAAATATGACAAAACATTTGAGGAGGCAGTGGTCCAGGGGTGAGGTGATGAGAGAAGAAGGAAAAAATAAATTCCACAGTAACTACTATTTTTTTGTCTACCAGCCACTTCTTCACATGGCCACCAAGTGAACACTCATAAGAACAAAATGTTCCTATGTTAAGAACATACAAAAATAGGGGCTCTCTTTAGACCCTGAAATCGCCAGTAGTACCCACAGTAACACCTTGCAGGGTATCCCCATTCCTCAAAAATCCTGCTTTTACAAACCCCACCCAATGCCATAGAACCTGCCTAGCATACCAGGTGGGAATAAGGAAGCCTGCAACTCTTCAAGAGAAGACAGAGCCAGTTAGTCTCTTAGTAACTTTCCCTCCCTCACTTAGTGTTGCCTCCATTTCTGCATAGAATACAAGTTTCCTGATGCATCTGAGAACTTTAGTCAGTGGCACCAAGGCCAACTGGCCTTTCAAAAATTTAACTACTTAACCTTTACCAAGTAGCTATATAGTGTTGCAGGTTAGACTAAGTAACTTTATAAATAGTCTCTCTGATTCTTGATGAACTGTTCATGAGGGTAATCATGGGCAGCCTCTAAGGTGTTCTGTCTCAGTCTGCTACTCTGTGTACCAGGAAAACAATCACATTCACTTCACAGAGAAAAGGCAAATCTTAATTAACATTTACAAAACAGTTTGACATCATCTAATGAAAAGTGCCATACCTAAGCAACAGATAATTACAGGCAGGTTTGTCCCTATGATCCTTCAAGAGAAGAAAGCAATAATTTGGATTTCTATCATTGTTGCTCAATCATAGATCAACTTCTTGACAAACATATATCACCATCCTAACTTTCTGGTTAAGAAGGCAAGTCTTTAATAACTAAAAATAAAATACATAAAATTATCACATCATCTCCTACTTCTCCAGCCAAGGACACATATTCTTCTTCTATCAGACCAGCAAACCTGGGATCAAGTCCAGCTACTTAAATACAGTGGGAGGTGGGGTGAAGGGGAACCCTAGACCCAAAGTCGTAAATGATCTGCCCAAGGTCAGTGTGAATTTGGCCCCAGAAATTTTATTCCAATTCTCTAGCTCTAATTCTTCTCTCTCAAATTAGTCTGAATTGATGAGTTGAGTCACCAGAAAGAATTAAAAGGTAGAAAGTATGTCTTTTTTTCCTAGTTAGAATATCAGATTTTCTGAAATAGACTAATTCTCTATGCCAACCAGCATAAGGACTCCTGAAATGTCCTACTTAAGTAGATGTAGGCCAGTGCCTTCTCTGCTAAAATATTTTAAGTTTGCAAGTGATGTCCCTTCCATATCTGGGAAAGAACATTTCTAAATACATAGCAGATTTCTTGTATTTTCTCTGGAAGCCTTTCCCAAGCTGTTTCGTAATAAGTGGGTTGCTGCTAAAGCCCATTCTGTTCCCTCAAAGCAAAACTCTCACAACAAGTTCGGCTTCTTGGCCCCAAAGACCACAATGTATGCACAGGTCTGGTACCAAAAAATCATCTGGAAAAATTCTACATTCTTGCATTAAATGCCTGATTTGTGTGCTCTTTCTTCCATCAAAAAGAAGTTTGTGAGATATAAAGTTATTTTTTACTCACATTTGCTTATCAGAAAACTTTGGAAGAACTGCGATTTTTGTTCTGAAAACATCATGATTTATAGAGCAGCTCTTAGGCGTTGAGCATTCATTTCCTCCAAGGTATAAGTTTGTTCCTACAATAGTACATTTTGCAAGATTCCTGTAAGAAAATTCTTGAGAAGGTAATTAAATTATAAGAATATTTACCTCAAGGCACCTAGGTGGCTCAGTCCGTTAAGCTTCTGCCTTCAGCTCAGGTCATGATCCCAGAGTCCTGGGATCAACTCCGGAGTCGTGTTCTGTTCCCTGCTTAGCAGGGGAATCTGCTTCTCCCCCTCCCCTTGCTTATCCTCTCTCTCACTCACTCTCTCTCTTTCAAATAAATAAAAATAAATAAAATCTTAAACTAAAAGAATATTTACCTCAATTCAGTACCTTTTCTTAGATTGTAATGTATGAAATTTAAAGATACTACATTTGCTTATATATGATAATGTGGGAAATATCCTATTATTTAGTTAATTTTTAGTTTCTTCTATAAAAATATGTTTAGAACTTACCAGTCCCACTTTTTCCAATGGAAAGTCATAATAATTTTTTAAGGGGTATTGTGGAGGGAGACTCTAGATATAAAATTTCTCATATCCAGAAAAGAAAAATTAAGACATTCCTCACTTGATAATCTGCATAATGTGTTTTTACTTCAGTGAAATGAAAATAGCATTAATTATAAATACACTTACAGATTCCTTTATTCTATACAGTTTTCTTTAAATCCTGATTAAATGGTATAATAGCCCTGAAATATACAATTGGCTCTTTATTATTTAATCCAGAGGTTGGCAGCACCAACCACAAAGCAGAGCCAACTACATCATGTCACAAGAAGGGCACCATAACTTCACGCTCACGGTGAGAATCATGTGTGGAAAGCAAATCTGGTAACGAAAACCAGGCTTGGAATGCATGTGGTGCCTGGTGTTGCTTTTCCAGAAAGGTTTTCATTATAATAATTAATAGCATTTTTTGAGGAGGGAAAACAGGAGAAAAGGAGCAAAAAAACATTGTTGTTGGTGGGCAAGAGTATAAGGAATGCTCTCAGGGTGTGGGTGGGGAGAATCAAGAATGCACATAATAGATTACATAGGTGTGCCGCTTTCCTCCTGGGAAACTAACACACCTCAGCCTTTCACAATATTACACATTTATGCTTGGGTTCAAACTCCAGCTCCACAGCATCTAGCTTTGTGACCTTGCCAAGTTACTTTACCCCCTCTCTCCCTCAGTTTCCTCCTTTGTAAAATAGGGTTATTAGGCTTTGTTTCATAGTGTTGATGTGTGGATTAAATAAGGTGATATATGTAAATCATTTAATGTACTGCCTGGGACACAATAGAGCTTTTATGATTAGCTGTTTGTATTATTATCATCCACATTTCCATTTTAAAACTTACTTTCAACTAAGGCATCTTTCTTCTTAGAGTGAAACCAGTTATTCACATGCCAATTTTTATTTTTTTATTTATTTATTTTAGATTTTTGTTTATTTATTTGACAGGCAGAAAAATTACAGGTAGGCAGAGAGGCTGGCAGAGAGAGGGGGGAGGCAGGCTCCCTGCCAAGCAGAGAGCCCGATGCGGGGCTTGATCCCAGGAGCCTGGGATCATGACCTGAGCCAAAGGCAGAGGCTTTAACCCACTGAACCACCCAGGCACTCTCACATGCCAAATTTTAATTATTGCTACCATTTTCAATGCAAATATGGCATCACTAATTCTTCCCAACCATTTCAGTCACACCCTCCACTCTGTGGAGAGCACTTACAGGACACAGACATGTCAGACAAACATGAATAGAACACAAGTCATCTATGATAAGTGTATGTTTGAGAGTCACACAAAATACTGGGCATACAGAAAAGAGAGCACTTACGTTGAATTGGGAGAATCAAGGAATAACTTACAGAAGAAGTTAGAGCGAGTCCTTTTTCAGGCTCTGCACTCAGCAAAGAGTCTGTTTAAGGCTCTCTCTTTCCTCTGCCCTTGCCCCCAGCCTCTCTCTAAATAAGTAAATAAATCTTAAAAAAAAAAATAATAGATGAACAGAGATTTGAAGGTGGGGAAGAGGGAGAGGAAGGAGTCTACTCTAGGACATAGAACCAATAGCCTGATGTGAAAAGGGGATGGGAAGAGGAAAGGGAAGTGTGAAGAAATGAACCTAGGGAGTTGGCACATAGAGTGGACAGCTGTGTGAGAGATACAAATGTGATGGGCTATGATGATTAACTTTATGTATCCACTTGACTGGGCCTTGGGGTGCCCAGACATTTGGTCATATATTATTCTGAAAGTGTCTGTGGGGGTGTTTCTGGGTGACATTAGCATTTGAATTAGTAGCATTTGAATGAGTAAAGCAGATTGCTCTTCCTAATATGGATGGGCATCACCCAATCAGTTGAAGGCCTGAATAGAACAAAAAGTCTGGCCCTCCCTCAAAAAAAGAGGAATTTCTCCTGAGTGATTGCCTAAGAGCTAGTCCATTGGTTTTTGTTTTTGTTTTTGTTTTTTTCAGCCTTTGGACTCAAACTGAAACATTGGATTTTCTTGGGTCTTGAGTCCCCAGTTTTCAGACTTAAATTACACCATTAGCAATCCTGGAACTCCAAAGTGCCAAATGTAAATCTTAGGACTTAAAAACTTCTATAATCACATGAGCCAATTCCTTAAAATGAATCAGCCAACCAACCAATCAACCAACCACTCAGTCCTGTTGGTTCTATTTTTCTGGAGAACCCTGGCTAATACATGGGGTTGGTGGTGGGGGGTGGGGGGAGATGGAATTTTCAAATATCTCTCCCTCGGTTGCCTTCTGAGGGCAAGTCTATAACTGCACATGGATTCTTTTTTTTTTTTAATATTTTGTTTATTGATTTGGGAGAGATAGAGAGCATGGGTAGAGGGATAGGCAGAACTCCCTGCTGAACAGGGAGTCCAAAGTGGGACTCCCTCCATCTCAGGACCCTGGGATGGGAATATTGAGCCAAGGTCAAATGTTTAACTGACTGACCCACCCAGGTGTCCCTACACATGAGTTCTTTGATGTGTTGCCAGGGCTTATAGATAACGCTGCAAAATAAGAGGGAAAAGATGGGGACAGATTGATTTACAAAAGTGCTGACATGAAGCTTCTCTTAAAAACATCTTTCAACTTCAAGGCTGAAAAAAGAGGGTGAAAGAGTAGTGGAGACAGTTTTGAGGAGATTATCAAGGAGAGATGGAAAGAAGTATATTTCAGGGTATGACTGCAGAGAGAAAGCTCTGCAGAGAAGGGTTTGGGGAAGTTTTGCTGGAGCTTCTATGTAGCAGTTTTCCCTGGGCTCGAGAGGCTCCAGTGACCACCAGACTACTTTTTACAGTCAGATTCATGTTACTTTGAGATAAGTCACCATGCTGAGGGTGGACTTAAGCAGGGAATAAAAAAGCCAAGTTTTATTTGAGTTGTTCAAATAAGCCCTTCAGAAAAAGATAAAAATACAAGTAGAAAGAGAAATAAACTATTTCTCTATATACCAGAATGGTGTAACAGATACCCAGTAAACAGTGACTTAATTAAATATGAGATTTTGTTCTCTTCTATGACAGTAGGTCCAGAGATTGATAACCAAAGCAAGTAAAGCAGCTCAGCAAAGTAGCCCTGCTATTTTCCTGCTCTGCTATTCACCTCTGAGTTTACCAGATGGCTGCAGCCCTTTGAATCACTGTGTCTATTTAGCCCCAAAGAAGGGAAAAGGGCAAAAGGGTACTACTGCCAGCTGAGCCTGTCCCTTTATATCAGGGAATTATAGTTTTTCCCATACAGCCTACATGCCTTTTATTGGCTCTAAGAAAAGTTTGGGAAAATTAATACTTTTAATTAATTAATACTTTATCTGTTAGTAAGGAAAACAAGTAAATAAGTATAGGGTAGGCAAGGGATAGAGTCTGCCACATACAAAATATTTAATTGGAAAAAATCTCTTTGTTACTCAATTCAGACAAAGGCTAACACCTTGAGTGGAAGCAAAGGAGGAAAGAACCTCCCTGCTTGAGAAGAGGAGAGGAAATACTTAATTGATCCCAAAGCAGACAAGGACAGACAGAGAAGAGAAGAAAGGAGGACCCAACAAGATGATATCAGAGCATTGCACATCATGACTCCCCACTTTGGTTCTCTCCAAACCTCGGTAAAAAGGTACTACCCCTCTCACTCCTCTAAAAAATCATAAAACACTTAATGTTAGTAGCTTTCCTGTAGAAATCATAAAGGTATGGAACTCTGCATCTAATATGGCATGGGCTAGAATGTTAAAATCCTTCCTAGTTTTGGGAGCATCGAGACAGGGAAATTCAGAAAGAACTAAGCCATCAAAAATCCTAGGAAAGGTCAATGGAAGTGCCTTACCACACATAGACCAAGAACCAAACAAAAACAAAAACAAAAAAAACCACAAACAAGCAAAACCCACAATTAACATTATACCAACCCTCACTGGAACTCAATTCCAAAGTTTCAACCTCCTTCAGTGAATCATTTATTTTTACTCTTTTTTTTTTTCAATTCCAAATCAAAATCAGGAGGGTTATTGATGACCACCAGCTATACCCTGTGAATGAACTAAGTGTGGAATTTATATAACCTCTTTTATTTGCATAGTAATGCTCTTCTTTGTTGGATATATAAGTGATGCACCATAATACTCCCCCAACATAATTTTCCTGAATTTGTGTTCTATTGCAGTGTGACAAATTACCACAAATTCAGGGCCTTAAAACACCACACATTTATTATTTCACATTTTCCATGGATTAGGAATCAAGGCACAGCTTGACTAGCTCCTCAGCTCAGAGTCTCACAAGGCTGCAGTCAAAGCGTTGACCAGACTACATTCCCATTTGGAGACTTCACCGGACAGGAATCTACTTTCAAGCTCTTTGGGGACTTCTCCAGACAGGAATCCACTTCCAAGCTCTTTGGGTTGTTGGCAGACTTTATTTCCTTGTGACTGCATGGCTGGGGCTTAGCTTTGTGCTAGCAGTAGACTGGAGGCCTCTTTTGATCCTAGAGGCTACCCATAGTCCTTTGATATATGAGCTTTTTCAATATAGCTGTCTATTCATCCAGCAAGAATCTGTAGTTCCAGTCTGCTAAGAAGAGTCTTATATAATGTAACATAATCACAGGAATGATATCTCATCACCTTTACAATATAACATAACCTAACCATGGGAGTGACATCCTATCATCTTTGTATGTGTGTGTGTGTGTTACCTACACTCATAAATCCTGCCTAAACTCAGAGGGATTACACAAAGGCATAAAGACTAGGAGGTAGGAACCGCTGGAGGCCAACTTGGCATCTATCTGCTACACAATCCTTATCATATACAAGTTGCCAACCAGGGAAAATTTGTCTATAGCAAGAATTCAGATAAAAGGTCTCAAGCATTTCTCACTTATGTAAGTACCACATACATCCTTTATGTCATGAAACTCAAGAGAAGAGTGTATAGTTAGACTCCTGTTGTGTCAAATATCTGCCATTGCATAACTACCTCAAAACTTAGTGGCTGGAAACTGTAACAATTTTATCTTGTTCATGAGACCATGGACTAGTATTTGGGCAGGATAGAGCAGAGACAGTTTATCTCCTCTGCCTGATGTTTGCTGGGTCTGGAATATCCAAGATGGCGTCTTTACTCACATATCCGGAACCTCAGCTAGGATGGTTCAAATGACTGTTCAAATGGCTGTTTAGAATACCAACTAGAGTCATGTTTGTGGGGCCTTAGTTCTTGTTGGCTAGATTTCTTAATTCCTTACATTTCAGGGCCTCTCCCTACCCATGTGGCCTCTCCATATCATCTCTATGGAGTCTGTCTAGTGGAAGAGCTGGGTATTTCACATGGTGATTGGATTCCTAGAAAGAGGCCATGAAAGTTGCTTTCTTAAGGGTTGCACTTGAAAATCCCAGAAAGTCACTTCTGCTACATTCTACCAGTCTTTATGCCTCAATTGACTATTCCTTGTCCTTATTACACTGGGTTAGACACCTAATGCAGTAATGAATACAAGTGTTAGTGATGTACGTATTTCTTTCATTTCAAGAGACTATTTCTAATCTCCCCCTATTTAGGATGACGTTTGTGCTAGATATTGGTAAATATTTTGATCAGAATAAAAAGACTCCCATTTGTACTTACTAAGTGTTTATTTAGGGGCACCTGGGTGGCTCAGTCAGTAGGGCATCTACCTCTGGCTCATATCATGATCCCAGAGTCCTGGGATCAAGCCCCATGTCTGGCTCCCTTCTCAGTGGGAAATCTGCCTCTCCCTCTGTCCTCCTCCTGCCCATGCTCTTTCTCTTTCTCAAATTAAAAAAAAAATTTAAGTGTTTATTTTTTATTTATTTTGAGAGAGAGAGAGAGCACACATGCACAAGTGCTGAGGAGGGTGAAGTGCGGGTGGAAGGAGAGAGAGGGAGAGAATTTTAATTAGTCTCCAGGGCTATGAAGGAGCCATTGAGGAATTCGATCTCATGACCCTGAGATCATGACACAGGTAGAAATCCAGAGTCCAATGTTCAACTAAGCCACCCAAGAGCCCTTAACTGTTTTATTTTAGATAAAGAATACTTTTTATGCAACTTTTGTAATGAAATGTATAAATTTCCCTCTTTTACTAACCATCCCAATCTTGGGATAATCCAACTTGATTGTAGTGTATTCTTTTTTACACCGTGGTTTCAATTTGCATTTTGTTTAGGATTATTGTATTGATGTTCATTAGTGAAATTCATTAGGCTTGTAATTTTTCTTTCTCTTAATGTGTTTCCTGGTTGTTTTTTTTTAAAGATTTTATTTGTTCATTTGATAGAGAGAGACACAGCGAGAGAGGGAACATAAGCAGGGAAAGTGGGAGAGGAAGAAGCAAGCTTCCTGAAGAGAAGGAAGCCCGATGCGGGGCTGGATCCCAGGACCCTGGGATCATGACCTGAACTGAAGGCAGACACCAGGCACCCCTGGTTTTATTTTATATATTATACCGGCCTTGTAGAACAAACTGGGCAATGTTCTCTCTTTTTCTTTCTTTTTTAAAAAGATTTTATTTATTTGTCAGAGAGAGAGAAAGGAAGAGAGAGCACAAGCAGGCAAAGCGGCAGGCAGAGGCAAGGGAGAAGCAGTCTCCCCACCAAGCATGGAGCCCAATACGGAGCTTGATCCCAGGACTACTGGGATCATGACCTGAGCCAAAGGCAGCCACCTAACTGACTAAGCCACCCAGGCATCCCTCTTTTCCTACTGTCCTACATAATTTTCATATTTCTTTATTCTTTAAAAACTTAATAAAACCTCATAAAAATATCAATGCTTTCTCTTTGGGAAGATTTTAACTATTGTTTCAATTACTTCAATTAATTACAATTATTAGTGTAAAATTATTCAAGCATTTTATTTCTTCTGGTAAATTTTTTTCATAGGGTTATGTTCTCACCTATATTTGCAAAATCATTGGCATAGAGTTGGTAGTGTTTTCCTATTTGCTAATCTCTACTTTATCTTAGTTATGTTCCCCTTTTCATGCATAAAATTGTATCTTCTCCCTTTTGCTCTTGATAAATCTTGTCAGTAATTTGTTTATATTGTTATTTGTTTATATTTGTTTATATTGTTAATTGTTATTGTTTTGAAAAATCAACTTTGTCTTTGTTGGCCTGTGCTGGATTTTTTTTCTTACTTCATTTCTATTGTATTTTCATATAGATAGATAGATAGATATATCTTTTTTTTTAAGATTCTATTTATTTATTTGAGAGATAGAGAAAGACAGAGAGAGCATGAGAGGGAAGAGGTCAGAGGGAGAAGCAGACTCCCCACCAAGCAGGGAGCCTGATGCAGGACTGGATCTGGAACTCCAGGATCATGACCTGAGCCCAAGGCAGTTGTTTAACCAACTGAGCCACCCAGGTGCCCTATATATATCTTGATCAGTGATGCTGAGCATCTTTTCATGTGTCTGTTGGCCATCTGTATGTCTTCTTTGGAAAAATGTCTTTTCGTGTCTTCTGCCCATTTTTAATTGGATTATATGTTTTGGGGTGTTGAGTTTTATAAGTTCTTTATATATTTTGTTATATTTATCACCTTTATCAGCTATGCCATTAGCAAATATCTTCTCCCTTTTAGTATTTTAGTTTTGTTAATTGTTTCCTTCAGTGTGTAGGAGCTTATTATTTTGATGTAGTCCCAGTAGTTTATTCTTGCTTTTGTTTCCCTTAAAAATGGGCAAATAACCTGAGAAATGCATCATTTCATCAAGGAAATGCAAATTAAAACCATACAGAGGGGCACCTGGGTGGCTCTGCTGGTTAAGCATCTGCCTTCAGCTCGGGTCCTGATCCCAAAGTCCTGGGATTAAGCTCTGCTTCAGGCTCCCTGCTCAGCGGAGAGCCTGCTTCTCTCTCTCCTTCTGATGCTTCCTCCTGCTTGTGCTCTCACTCTCTCTCTCTCTCTCTTTCTTTCTCTCTCTCTCTGTCAAATAAATAAATAAAATCTTTAAAACACACACACACACACACAGATATCATCTCATGCCTATTAGAATGTCTGTCATCAAAAAGACAAGAAATAAATGCTGGTGTGATGTGTAGAAAAGGGAACACTTGTGCACTGTTGGATTATAAATAGGCATAGCCACTATAGAAAACAACATGAAATACCCACAGAAAGTTAAAAATAGAACTACCAAAGGACCCAGCAATGCCACTTCTGGAACTATGTCCAAAGGGAACGAAAACACTAACTTGAAAAAATAGATGTGTACATGTTTATAGCAGCATTATTTACAATAACCAAGGCATGGAAGCAAACTAAGTGTCCATCAGTGGATGAATAAAGAAGTTGTTATATCTTTATCTATATCTATCTATATATACCCACACACGCACATTTACACATATGCACAAAGGAGTATTATGCAGCCATGAAAAATGAGGAAATCTTACAGTTTGTGACAACATGGATGGATCCTAAAGGCATTATGCCAAGTGAAATAAGTCAGACAAAGAAAAACAAACTGCTCTATGATCTTATTTATATGTAGAATCTAAAAACAAAACAAACCCTCTAAAACCTCACCAAAGGCATACAAAAAGAGATCAGATTTGTGGTTACCAGAGATGAAGGATAGAGGAGGAGGAATTGGAGGAAGGCAGTCAAAGGTACAACTTCCAGTTATAAGATAAATAAGTACTGGAGATGTAATATACAATATGATGATTATATAACCCTACTGTATGATACATGGGAAAAATTTTAAAAAGTAGATTCTAGGAATTCTCATCACAAGGAAATTTTTTTCATTTGTTTTATTGTGCCTATATGAGATGATGGATATTAACTAAATCTAGGGTGGTAATCTTTTCACAATATATATAAATCAAGCCATCATGCTGTCTACCTTACACTTACAAAATGATGTATGTCAATTATCTCTCAACAAAATGAAAAATAATCAACATATCCATCACCTCACATATCTTTTGGTCTGTGTGTGTGAGAGCACTTAAGTTCTACTCTCTTAGCAAATTCAATTATTGGTTTAAAGAGGTTCATAGCATTCTTTTATCTCTTAATTTCTGCAGAATGTGCACTAGATATCTGTTTCATTATTAATATTGTTTATTTATTCATCTTCTCTTTTTCCTCATCATCTGTCCTGCCAAAGATTTGTGTACTTTATTAGACTTTCCAAAGAACCATCTTCTTTCTGGCTTTGTTGATCCTCTCTATTTTATCTTTATTTTTTTATATCTTATTAATGTCTACTCTTATTTTTCTTTCCTTCTATTTTCTTTGGGCTTGCTCTGCCTATCTTTTGCTATCTAAAGTTAGATAAGTTAGATGCTTACCCCTTTAATTTTTCAGCCTTTCCTCCTTTATAATGTAAACATTCAAAAATAGACATTTCCTTCTGCTTTTGCTATATTTCATTAACTTTGATTTAGTATTTTCCTTATGGTAGTTCTAGGCATTTACAAATTTCCATTTTGACTATACTCTTATTCATAAGTTACTTCATAAATGCTTTTAAATTTCCAAATATAAGAAAGTCATATGGGTTTAATTTTAACTTTTCATTGAAGAATAATATGCATACACAAAGTACATATTATAAATGCACAAATCAGTGAATTTTTACAAACTAAATACAGCCATGTCACCAACACCAAAATCAAGAAACAAAACTTTGCCAGTACCCCAGAGGCCACCTTTATGCTCCCTTCCCTTCACTACCTTCCCTAAGAATAAACACTACCCTGATTTCTGACAGTATAGTTCTACCTGCTTCTGTATTTAATATAAAAGAAATCAAACAATATGTACCCTGAAGGTCTTCAAAGTTAAGTTTGTGAAATCATCCATATTGTTGTATGTAACTATAGTTTGTTAATAGTCCTTGATGTAGAACACTTCATTTTAAGAATGGATCACAATTTCTTTATCTATTCTACAGTTGATGGACATTTGAGTAGTTTCTAGTTTAGAGCTGTTGTGAATAGTGCTTCTGTGAACATTCTAGTACATATTTTTAGTTGACTGTATGTATGTATGTAGTTCTGTTACAGGAAAAGAATTGCTGAACCATAGCTTATGTGTATAATCAACTGACATGGCCAAAGTGGCTGGACCAATTTTTACCCCTCTAACAGGGTTGGTTATTTTTGGTAGTTGACTTCCAACTTAAGTGCATTATGGTCACAGAGTATGATTGGTACTATGGACTCTTTGAACTTCATTAAGATTCCTTGATGTTTGCTTTTTCTGAACTTCCTATGTGTCCTTGAGAAAAATGTGTATTCTATATTATGAAAAACTATATACCAAAAAATTGACAACCTAGAAGAAATGGATACATTCTTAGAAGCATACCAATTACAAAAACTGAAACGGGAAGAAATTTAAAACCTTGAACAGACCAATAACCAGCAAAGAAATTGAATCAGTAATCAAAAAGCTTCCAAGAAACAAAAGTCCAGGACCAGGTGGCCTCACAGGCAAATTCTATCAAACATTTAAAGAAGAGTTAATACCTATTCTTCTCAAATTATTTCCCCCCCCCAAAAATGAAGAAGTAATATTTCCAAATTTATTCTATGAGGACAGCATTACCCTAATACCAAAACCAGATAAAGATGCCACTTAAAGCAGAACTATAGACCAATATCTCTGATGAACATATATGCAAAAATTACTAATAAAATACTAGCAAACCAGAGTGTCTGGGTGGTTCAGTTCCTTAAGCATCTGCCTCTTGATTTTAGCTCAGGTCATGATCTCAGGGTTGTGAGAGAGAGCCCCATGTTGAGCTCCACACCAGGCGTGGAGCCTGCTTAAGATTCTCTCTCCCCATCAACAACAAATCAAACCAACTCCACACATAAGAAGGGAAATCATCAAGATTAGAGCTGAGATCAATGAGGTAAAAACCAGAGATACAGTAGAACGTATCAATGAAACTAGAAGCTGGTTTTTTGAAAGAATCAATAAGATTGATAAACCATTGGCCACACTAATCCAAAAGAAAAGAGAGAAATCCCAAATTCATAAAATTATGAATGAAAAGGGAGAGATCACAATGAACACCAAGGAAGTAGAAACAATCATCAGAAGTTACTATCAACAGTTATATTCCAATAAGCTAAGCAACCTAGATGAAATGGATGCATTCCTGGAAAACTATAAACTCCAAAAATTGAACCAGGAAGAAATCGACAACCTGAATAGACCAATCTAATAACGAGATTGAAGCAGTGATCAAAAACCTTCTAAAAAACAAGAGCCCAGGACCTGATGGATTCCCTGGGGAATTCTACCAAACTTTCAAAGAAGAAATAACCCTTATTCTCCTGAAGCTGTTTCAAAAAATTGAAGCAGAAGGAAAACTTCCAGACTCTTTCTATGAAGCCAGCATTACCCTGATCCCCAAACCAGGCAAAGACCCTACCAAAAAGGAGAATTTCAGACCAATATCACTGATGAATATGGATGCTAAGATTCTCAACAAGATCCTAGCCAACAGGATCCAACAGCACATTAAAAATATTATCCACCATGATCAGGTGGGATTCATCCCTGGGCTACAAGGATGGTTCAACATTCGCAAATCAATCAATGTGATACAACAAATTAATATGAGAAGAGAGAAGAACCACATGGTCCTCTCAATTAATGCAGAAAAAGCATTTGACAAAATCCAGCATCCATTCCTGATTAAAACGCTTCAAAGTATAGGGATGGAGGGAACATTCCTGAACCTCATCAAATCTATCTATGAAAGACCCACAGCAAATATCATCCTCATGGGAAAGAGCTTGCAGCCTTCCTGTTGAGATCAGGAACAAGACAAGGATGCCCACTTTCACCACTCTTGTTCAACATAGTATTAGAAGTCCTAGCAACAGAAATCAGACAACAAAGAGAAATAAAAGGTATCCAAATTGGCAATGAAGAAGTCAAACTCTCTCTCTTCACAGATGACATGATTCTTTATATGGAAAACCCAAAAGACTCCACCCCCAAACTACTAGAACTCATACAGCAATTCAGCAATGTGACAGGATACAAAGTCAATGTGCAAAAATCAGTGGCTTTCTTATACACTAACAATGAAAATAGAGAAAGGGAAATTAGAGAATCGATTCCATTTACTATAGCACCAAGAACCATAAGATACCTGGGAATAAACCTAACCAAAGAGGTAAAGGATCTGTACTTGAGGAACTACAGAACACTCATGAAAGAAATTGAAGAAGACACAAAAAGATGGAAGACCATTCCATGCTCTTGGATCGGAAGAATAAACATTGTTAAAATGTCTATACTACCTAGAGCAATATATACTTTTAATGCCATTCCAATCAAAATTCCACCAGTATTCTTCAAAGAGCTGGAGAAAATAATCCTAAAATTTGTATGGAATCAGAAGAGACCCCGAATCACTAAGGAAATGTTGAAAAACAAAAATAAAGCTGGGGGCATCACGTTACCTGATTTCAAGCTTTATTACAAAGCTGTGATCACCAAGATAGCATGGAACTGGCATAAAAACAGACACATAGACCAGTGGAACAGAGTAGAGAGCCCAGATATGGACCTTCAACTCTATGGTCAATTAATCTTCTACAAAACAGGAAAAAATATACAGTGGAAAAAAGACAGTCTCTTCAATAAATGGTGCTGGGAAAACTGGACAGCTATAAGTAGAAGAATGAAACTCGACCATTCTCTTACACCGTACACAAAGATAAACTCAAAATGGATAAAAGACCTCAACGTGAGACAGGAATCCGTAAGAATCCTAGAGGAGAACATAGGCAGTAATCTCTTTGATATCAGCCACAGCAACTTCTTTCAAGATATGTCTCCAAAGGCAAAGGAAACAAAAGTCAAAATAAACTTTTGGGACTTCATCAAAATCAAAGGCTTCTGCACAGCAAAGGAAACAGTCAAAAAAACAAAGAGGCAACCCACGGAATGGGAGAAGGTATTTGCAAAGGACAGTCCAGACAAAAGGTTGATATACAGGATCTATAATGAACTCCTCAAACTCAACACACACGAAACAGGCAAACATATCAAAAAATGGGCAGAAGATATGAACAGACACTTCTCCAATGAAGACATACAAATGGCTATCAGACACATGAAAAAAATGTTCATCATCACTAGCCCTCAGGCAGATTCAAATTAAAACCACATTGAGATATCACCTTACACCAGTTAGAATGGCCAAAATTAACAAAACAGGAAACAACATGTGTTGGAGAGGATGTAGAGAAAGGGGAATCCTCTTACACTGTTGGTGGGAATGCAAGTTGGTGCAGTGTCTTTGAAGAACAGTGTGGAGATTCCTCAAGAAATTAAAAATACAACTTCCCTATGACCTTGCCATTGCACTCCTGGATATTTGCCCCAAAGATACAGATGTCGCGAAAAGAAGGGCCATCTGTACCCCAATGTTTATAGCAGCAATGGCCATGGTCGCCAAACTGTGGAAAGAACCAAGATGCCCTTCAACGGATGAATGGATAAGGAAGATGTGGTCCATATACACTATGGAGTATTATGCCTCCATCAGAAAGGATGAATACCCAACTTTTGTAGCAACATGGATGGGACTGGAGGAGATTATGCTGAGTGAAATAAGTCAAGCAGAGAGAGTCAACTATCATATGGTTTCACTCATTTGTGGAGCATAACAAATATCATGGAGGACAGGGGGTCTTAGAGAGGAGAAGGGAGTTGGGGTAAATTGGAAGGGGTGGTGAATCATGAGAGACTATGGACTCTGAAAAACAACTGAGGGGTTTGAAGTGGCAGGGGGGTGGGAGGTTGGGGTACCAGGTGGTGGGTATTATAGAGGGCACAGATTGCATGGAGCACTGGGTATGGTGAAAAAATAATGAATACTGTTTTTCTGAAAATAAATAAATTAATTTTTTTAAAAAAAGATTCTCTCTCCCCTCCTCTGCCCCTCCCCCACCTTTCCCCATCTAGGGAAAAAAAATACTAGTAAACCAAATGCAACAATACATTAAAAAATCATTCACCACAATCAAGTGGGATTTATTCCTGGGTTACAAGGGTGGTTTAACATTCACAAACCAATCAATGTGATATACACATTAATAAAGAAAAGGATAAGAACCATATGAACTTCTCAGTAGATGCAGAAAATGCCATTTGACAAAGTACAATAACCATTTATGATAAAAACCCTCAATAAAATAGGTGTAAAAGGAACATACTGCAACATAATAAAGGTCATATATGAAATACCCACAACTAATATCCCTAATGGGGAAAAACAGATCTTTTCCTCTATGGTTAGGAAGAAGACAGGGATATTGACTCTTACCACTTTTATTCAACACAGTGCTGGAAGTCCTAGCCACAGCAATCAGACAACAAAAAGAAATAAAAGACATCCAAATCAGCAAGAAGTAAAACTTTCACTAGTTGCAGATGCAGGGTACTATATGTAGAAAACTGAAAAACCTCCACAAAAAAAAAAAAAAACTATTAGAACTGATAAATAAATTCAGTAAAGTCACAGGACACAAAATTAACATACAGAAATATGTTGCATTTCTACAAACTAATAATAAGGCAGCAGAAAGAGAAATTAAGGAATCAATCCCATTTGCAATTGCACCAAAAACAATAAAATACCTAGGAATAAACCTAATCAAAGATATGAAAGACTTGGACTCTGAAAACCATAAAACACTGATGAGAGAAATTGAAAATGACACAAAGAAATGGAAAGACATCCCATGCTTGTGGATCGGAAGAACAACTATTTTTAAAATGTCTATACTATCCAAAGCAATTTACACATTTAAAGCAATCCCTATCATAACACTAAGAGCATTTTCCACAGAGCTAGAACAAGCAATCCTAAAATTTTTATGAGACCATAAAAGACCCCAAATAGCCAAAACAAACTTGAAAAAGAAAAAGTTGGAGGCATCACAATTCGGTACTTTTAATTATATTGCAAACCCATAGTAATCAAAACAGTCTGGTACTGGCACAAATTAGACACACAGATCAACGGAACAGAAACCCAGAAATGGACCCACAACTATATGGTCAACTAATCTTTGACAATGCAAGAAAAAATATCCAATGGGTAAAAGAAGTCTCTTCAACAAGTGGTATTGGCAAAACTGGACAGCCACATGCAAAGGAATGAAACTAGACCACTTTCTCACAGCATACACAAAAATAAATTCAAAATGGATTAAAGACCTAAATGTAAGACCTGAAACTATAGAAATCCTAGGAAAGAACACAGACAGTAACTTCTTTGACATCAGCAGCACCAGCTTCTTTCTAGATAAGTCTCCTGAGCCAAGGGAAACAAAAAAATAAACTATTGGGAATACATCAAAATAAAAATCTTCTGCACACCCAAGGAAATAATCAACAAAACAAAAGGGCAACCTACAGGATGGGAGAAGATATTTGCTAATGATATAGCAAGGGTTCGTATCCAAAATATATAAAGATATTATAAAACCCAACACCCCAAAAAACTATCCAATTTAAATAAGCAGAGGATATGAAGAGACATTTTTCTAAAGACATACAAATGGCCAACAGACACATGGAAAGATGCTCAATATCACTGATTGTTGGTAAAATGCATTTCAGAATTATAATGAGATAACACCTCACGCCTATCAGAATGCTAAAATCAAAAACACAGAAAACAAAAAATGTTGGCAAGGATGTGGAGAAAGGGGAACTCTCTTATACTGTTGGTGGGAAAGCAAACTGGTGCAGTCATTCTGATAAACAGTATGGAGGTTCCTCAAAAAGTTAAAAATAGAATTACTCTATGATCCAGCAATTGCACTACTAGGTATTTACCCAAAGACTATAAAACACTAATTCAAAGGAACACATGCCCCTCAATGTTTATAGCAGCATTATCTACAACAACTAAACTATGGAAAGAGTCCAAGTGTCCATTGACTGATGAATGGATAAAGATGTGTATATATATACATATATATATATATATATGTATGTATACATACATACATATATATATAATGGAATATTATTCAGCCATAAAAAGAATGATATATTGCCATTTGCAATGATATACATGGAGCTAGAGAGTACAATGCTAAGGGAAATAAGTCAGAGAAAGACAAATACCATATTATTTCCCTCACATGTAGAATTTAAGAAACAAAAACAAGCTAAGGAATAAAGAGAGATAGAGAGAAGAGAGAGACAAAGCAAGAAACAGACTCTTTTTAAAAATTTTTTTATTTTTTATAAACATATATTTTTAAGGAAATAGACTCAACTATAGAGAACAAACTAATGGTTACCAGAAGGAAGGGGGGGTGGGAGGATGGGTGAGACAGGTGATGGGGATTAAGTAGTGCACTTTATGTGATGAGCATCAGGTGATGTATGTAAGTATTGAATTACTATATTCTATACCTGAAACTAATATTACACAATCTGTTAACTGGAATTTAAATAAAAACTTAAAAATAAGTGCATTCTGTAATCACTGAATATATGGTTTTATATTTGATCATTAGATCTATTCTTATCAGTTGTTAAAAGTTCTTATGCACTAGATTATTTTTCTTTGCTTTATCTACCAATTTCACAAATAGATGTGTTAAGTTACCATACTATGTATGAACAAGGTCATACTGATACCTCTGATTCCAATCCAACACCATGAAGTTCATTTTTTCCCTTACCCCTTTTCTTATGTATACTTATTCCAACAGTGAGAAATCACCCTGCTCTTATTATCTACACTCTATTTGTTCTTAGTGTGTACATAATGTACTTTCAAAATTGCTTATCCAGAGCCATGTGAAAAACAAATCTAATAACTAAATAACAGTATTGTGTACAGCTTTTATAGAATCTGGTCAAAATATTATATTTCTTACATTACTTACATTAGCTCTTTTCTTCCCCACCCTTCCAATGTAGCAATATTATTTATTAGTAATATCATTCATGTTATTTATCTAACTATTTGCACTTTGTTTTGGATTGCCACTTATTTTTTAGAGGAGTATGTGAAACATTATTATGGTTCCATAGAGCTATAAAAAAAGGTATACTCAGAGAAGTGTTGCTTTTTCCACATGCCCACTATTCTGTTCTCATCGCTACCAAACTTTTTGCACCCTTTGCCCACCATCTCTTTTTTTTTAGTTTTAAAGATTTTATTTTTGTATTGATTTGAGAGAGAGAGAGAGAGAGTAAGCAGGGTGGAAAAGGAGAGAAAACCTGGAATGGACTCCACACTGAGCACAGAGCCCAACATTGGGGCTTGATGCCATGCCCTTGAGATCACGACCTGAGCCAAAAACAAGAGTCTGACACTCAACCCACTGAGCCACCCAGGAGCCCTCCATCAATCTCTTTAATTTCTGATTTATTCTTCCTGTATTCCTTTACACAAATTAGCAGATTCCTGTATATTTTCTAATATCTCTTTTTTTCTTACATAAATGTCATGTCAATTTTCTAATACCTTTTTTCTTACATAAATGCACTTTCTAAATGTTCTTTTTTTTCAGTTTTAAGAAATTTATTATAACCAAGTAAAGGTTTATGTAATCACAAAAAGTTACATTCATTTACATTGCTGAGTTAATTATAAGAACATAAATAGAATGAGACCAAATTACAATAGCAACACAATATTTGGAAACCCATTACAACACAGTGTTTTTACTCCTTAAAATTATCCTGTTAGAGGTTCTGCTGCACAATGAATAATGCACTGGACTTCTAAAATAGTGCATTGGGCTTCTAAAACATTCTTGTTAGAGACAAGAATAATGCTAAATTAAGTTTCTTCTAACAGTAATTTTCTTATGAAGAAAACAACCAGAATAAAATTAGAGCAGGATAAAAACCTCCCATACATATAATAGAAATATAAAGAAATCTCTCACAGGGGTGACTGGGTGGCTCAGTCCCTTAAGCATATAACTTCAGCTTGGGCCCTGGTTTCAGGATCCTGGGATTGAGCCCCACAATGATGGCCTCTTTGCTCAGGAGGGAGTCTGCATGTCCCTCTGCCCACCCCACCTTGTTCACTGTCTCTCCCTCAAATAAATAAAAAAACAAATAAAATCTTTAAAAAAGAAATCTATAACAGTTCTAAAATAATAATACAAGAGACATGTAACTGGTACGATTTGATGTGGGGTTTGGGAGCAAACAGTCAAGAAAGAATTCTTGAGATATTTTTGGTGCAAAAAGGTGGTTTTATTAAAGCAGAAGGAGAGGACCCATGGGCAAAAAGAGCCGCACTGTGATGGTGAGGAAAGAGTGATTAGACATGTTTAGATTGAAGTTGGAAGGGGAAGAGATAAAGAAGTTTCCAAAAGGATTTTTGTATGTTACAGAAAATTTACAGAATCCTGGAAGCCTGACTACTGTCAAACTTAGGGGTTTTTTGTGGGTTTTGTTTTGTTTTGTTTTGTCTCTAACAAAGCATTAACATTAAGGGAATTGGGAATTTTTGGAGGAATGTTATACTTGACTTGTCTTAAATATTTGTCAATGGGCTGCAAGTTGTAAGAAAATTTAATTTTATCTACATGTCCTTTTGCCTTTGTTCTCCACACCATTGCCCCCTGGACAGTTTTGACCCTTAAATCTTTAAGGTTGCTGAGGGTGGAAGGTCTTATCTTCTGTAACGTCTTCCAGCTGAATAGGGGCATAGAGATGTCCCTACCTATGTGTCAACATTGATCAGTTGGGGAATTTATATATAGAAGTTATGAAAGGTGGAGACAGCCAAATCCAAGGTAGACAACATATATGAATCTCCTTAAGTAGAAAGAATCATCTGTTGGCTTAAAGTTATGGCAGTGAAGGAGTCTCAGCACCAGACATTGGAAAAGACATTGGAAAACACAGCAAAATAAGGTTGTTATTATTATTATTTTTTTTTAAATTTTATTTATTTATCAGAGAGAGAGAGGGGGAGAGAGCAAGCACAGGCAGACAGAATGGCAGGCAGAGGGAGAAGCAGGCTCCCTGCTGAGCAAGGAGCCCGATGTGGGACTCGATCCCAGGACGCTGGGATCATGACCTGAGCCGAAGGCAGCTGCTTAACCAACTGAGCCACCCAGGCGTCCCAAGGTTGTTATTATTATTATGAGAAAGAGAAACCCAAATAAAAGACCTTCTCTAGTTGACCAAAATCTTCCTCCAGTCTAGGAATTTAACCAATCACAGAAGGAAACAGAGGGATCTTTTAAAGTACCAATTTGAGGGGCGCCTGGGTGGCTCAGTTGGTTAAGCGACTGCCTTCGGCTCAGGTCATGATCCTGGAGTCCTGGGATCAAGTCCCACATCAGACTCCCTGCTCAGCAGGGAGTCTGCTTCTCCCGCTGATCTCTCTCCTCTCGTGCTTGCTCTCTCTCTCTCTCAAATAAATAAATAAAATCATTTTTAAAAAAGTACCAATTTGAGTATTCATGTCTTTTAATAATCCTGTCACATTTTTGTGGTAACCCGGAGTATATACATAACACTCTGTTTTTATAAAATATAGGTTCCTTCTTGAGCTGCAGTCAGGCTATCAAAGGCTACCCAGTTTTGAAGGGCCATCTTTTGAATTTATGGGTGACTGCATGTTGGGCTCAGTTAAAGATGGCCTCCATATGCTTTGCTAAAGCCTCTATATACAATTTTACATCAATAGTGGCAGCTTCTAGGACGAATGTGCTAAGGAATAAAACCATCAAGAAGCCCTCTTTGTTTTATATCTAATCTTAATAATATCCTGATTATGAGGAATCACTGGTAAATAGGAGAAAGCCAACTGTCATGTGCATGATCAATAGGAGAAAGTTAAATGTTCTATTTCTCCAAGCTTATTTTTTCATTGCTTTTAGTATCTCATTTTGGACTAAGGTTCCCCCCCCCACCATGATGAGAAATGTATAATCTCTATTTCTATACCTTTAGTAGTCACCCTTAAAATTTCAACTCATGTATTTGGTTATTGTCTAAATATAATCAGTATGTCAGTTTTACTCTAAGCAATCTCAGGACCTTTATAATCATAAAAATAATGTTTATTCAGTGCCTACTATTTATTAAGTACTCTTATAAGCACTTTACTTGCAAGTCATTTAAGGCCTAAGAGGTTAAGTATCTTTTCTTTGCTCACAATTCTTTATTGTATTTCAGACCTTTTATTTATTATATTTATTTATTGTATTTTCAGACCTTCTTTTGGAGACCATTTTCCTTGTTCTTGAAGTAATCCATTTATTTATTTATTTATGTAATCTCTACACCCAACACAGGGCTCAGACTTGTGACCCCAAGATCAAAAGTTGCTTGCTTCCTACTGAGCCAGCCAGGTGTCCCTAAAGTAATCCTTTTAGAAGTGCTTTAGCATCTGTTTAAGGTAAAAGAAATTCTCAGTTTTTGTCAGAAAGGGTGTTTACTTAATGGTAACTTAGCTAAGTTGACAGTTATTTTGTCTCAGCACTCTGAGGATATTCCACTGTCTTCTAGTTTCCATGTCAAAGATGAGAAGTCTGCTGTAAATGTGATTGTCATATCCTTTGTAAGTTGTATTTTTTTCTCTCTGCTCGCTTGTGTAAATTTCTTTTTGTTTTTAGTGCTCTAAATCAATCCAAGATGTATCCAACTGTGAATTCCTTATTGAGTAATTGGAATTCATTGTGTATCCTGAACCTGAAAATGCATGTCTTTATATTTCTGGAAAATCATTAGATGGGATCTCTGTGAAGAATGCCTCTCCCATTCTCTCTATTCTTACCCTCTGGGACTTCAATTAGATGGATATTAGAATTTCCTATTTTATCCTTAGTTATTGATATTTTTACCCCCAAATTAGGTATTATTATTGATTTATTTAATGTTTGTATACCATATTTCATTCATTTCCTTATATGTTTAAAACTCATTTGTATTTCTTTTCTATATGTGCATGAACATAGCTTATTGGTTTGTGTTTTTTTTTTTTTAAGATTCTATTTATTTATTTGAGAGAGAGAAAGAGAGCATGAATGGATGAGTGGGGGGAGAGGCAGAGGGAAAGGGAGAGTCAGACTCCCCACTGAGCAGGGAGCCCATCGAGAAGCTCTATCCCAGGATGCCCAGATCGTGACCAAAGGTAGAAGCATAACCAACTGAGCCACCCAGGCACCTGGTATTTGTTAATTTTTAAGGGATTTTATATACTAAGAAAAGATTAGCCATTGTTACTCTTTTAAAACCTATTTTCTTCAATTTATCAGTTCTTCTTTGACTTTGTTTATGTTATCTTTTGTAGTACAGTTATTTCTAATTAATATGTAGTCAGATCTAATAATTTTTTACATTATGGGTTCTAAATTTGGAATATTGCTTGAAAGTTCTTTTCTCTATCCCAACTCATTAAAAAAATTCATCCATACTTTGTCTCAAAATTTATTATTTAATTTGTATTTTTATTTTATTTTTTTAATTTGTATTTTTAAATATTAGATCCATTCAGAATTTATTTTGGTATAGAGTGAAATTCATTTCAGAGATTATTTTTTTCAAATAACCAAACAATCATCTTAAAGTAATACATTCATCAAATAAGCCATCTTTCATCCTACTTTTTTGGATTGATTTCTGGATACTTGCTTTTGCTCCACTGATCAATCCCTTCACAAGTACTAATAGTCTCAATTAATGTAGTTTTATAATGTTTTATTTATTTGTGTGGTTCATCTATGTTGTTCCACATAGCTATAGTTTATTCATTTTTGTTGCAGTGTGGTATTTTAGACATTCACCATAATTTATCCATTTTTCTGTTAACATTGGGTTATTTGAAGTTTTATCTATGAATATTCCTGTACATGCATCTTGGGCATGTGAATGTAAAGATAGTAATAGAATTGTTGGATCATAGGATATACATATTTTTAGCTTTAATAGATAGTCAAACTGTCTTCCAAAGTGGTCATACAAATTGGCATTCCCAACAAGAACATTCTATAAGTTCCAGTAACTGTATATCCTCACTAATACGTGGTATTGCCTTTCTTTCTTTTTTTTTTTTTTATTATGTTCAGTTAACCAACATACAGCACATCATTATATAACATGTTTTAAATATCTGTTGGGGCTAGTTTCCCCTTACTATCACCCATTACTCTTATTTTTTCATACTTCAACTAGACTAATATATTTTAGCTAGTAAGCTTAGAATTAGCCTATCTTGTTAAAAAAAAAATCATAGAAGGGGCACCTGGGTGGCTCAGTTGGTTAAGCAACTGCCTTTGGCTCAGGTCATGATCCCAGGTTCCTGGGATTGAGTCCCACATCTGCAGGGGAGCCTGATTCTTCCTCTCCCTCTGCTTGCTGCTCCCCCTGATTATGCTTTTCCTCTCTGTCAAATAAAATCTTTTTTAAAAATCATAGGATTTAGCCACTGTACTGCAATTAATTTTTTAAATCTCTTTCTCCAAGTCTGAGATTATAAACTCTGTCATGTCAGAGACCGAGTCTATCTTGTTCATCATTGCCAGAATCTAACATAAAGTGCATAGTAAGTACTCAATAAATTTGTTGAATAAACTAACGAATGAGTGGGGCCAAAATCACTCTCTCCTGTTTTGCAACTAATAATTTCATTAATTCATCTCAATTCGCATCTAGCCCCTTTGGTTTTGGTGCTGGCCCTGGTGTAGGGGACAAGGTGAATACTTGGTGTGTGGGAAGCTTTTTTACTTTCACTGTTTGTACAGTAAAAACTACCTGAATCTAGAAGTGGCTCATTGTACATTTATGACTAAATCAGTCACGCCTTGGCCTTACCTTATCTTGTGTGTGTGTGACAGATATTCATAAAAAAAAGGGCAAAAGTTGATCCCATACTCACATCACACATAAAGCTGATTTGAGGTGGATTGTAAACCTAAATGTGAAGGACAAAACAATTAAGCTTGTCCTTTCTCAAGACTTCTTTGACACATCATTTATTTAGTGGTATGTTACTTAGTCTTCATGTATTTTGGAATTTTCTAGCTTTCTGTTTTTTTATTTATAGTTTAATTCTGTTGTGGTCTAAAGAACACATTAACATTCTTAATATATTTTCTATTCTAGGCTTGTTCAGGTGTATTTTCTGGTGTATTTATCGTCTATTTTGATAAATGTTTTATGTGAACTTGAAAAAATGTGTATGCTGCTATCATTGGTTGAAATACTTTATAAGTGTTAATATTATATCAAGATGATTGGTGGTATTTTTTTAGTTCAACTATATTTATTGATTTTATGCCTGCATGATCTATCAATTATTGAAAAAAAGTATTTAAAAATTAAATTAAAATCTCTGACTATAGAGAAGGGTCATGATTGGGCTGTGATCTTATTTTTCCTTGTAGGTGAGACAGAAAGGCTAGAAGAGGCTGGAATTGGGTAATTTTCTTTCCCCCACTTCAGATAAAGTTCTGGTAATCTTTCTGTTGCTAAGTATGCCTTCGTTAAGGAGAATACACTAGGTGTATTTCAAAATGGTTGCTTTTCCCCTTCCCCGGGCAGAAATATGAAGGTTTTTCTTGGCTCTTCACCTAAAAAACTGGTAGAGGGTGCCTGGGTGGCTTAGTCAGGTAAGTGTCTACCTTCTGCTCAGGTTATAATCTCAGGGTCCTGGGATTGAGCCCTGCATCAGGCTCCCTGCTCAATAGGGAGTGTGCGTCTTCCTCCCCCTCTGCCCCTCACACCTGCTCATGCCCCACCACTCTCTCATAAATACATACATATATTCATATATACATACATAAATCTATCTTTTAAAAAAAAAAAACCTGGTAGAATTCCTGGAGGTGAAACTCATGAAAGTATGAGGGCTTCTTAGGACTGCATCAAACTAAAAAGTTTCTTAAAGCTTTTGAAAATAAAAAATATGAAAAGGCAACCTATGGAATAGGAAAAAAAAATTAAATAGAAAAAACAGTTGTAAAATTTGTATGGAACCACAAAAAACCTTAAGTAGCCAAAGCAGTCTTGAGAAAGAACATATCTGTAAACATCACACTTCCTGATTTCAAATTGTATTACAAAGTTGTAGTAATCAAAACAGTATGGTATTGGCATAAAAACAGACACATTCACCCACGGAACAGAATCAAGAGCCCCCAGATAAACCCAGACATATATCGTCAACTAATACTTGGACAAAGAAGCCAAGAAAATTCAATGGGGAAAGGATAGGCTCTTCAATAAAAGGTGCTAGAAAACTAGATATCTATAAGCAAAAGAATGAAATTGGACTAAGTTTAGGAAATTCTGAAAAAAGTTACTATAAACATCCATGTGCAGATTTTTTGGTGCTCCAAAAAATTTTTTTGGATTTGGAAAAAAATTTTTCCTTTGGGAAAATACCCAAGTTGAATTGCTGGATCATAATAGTAAGAATCTGTTTAGTTTTGTAAGAAGCTGCCAACTGTCTTCTGAAGTAACTGTATCACTTTGCATTCCCACCAACAAAATAGGAGAGGGCCTATTGTTCCTCATCCTCACCAACGTTTGGTGTTGTCAGCGTTTTGGGTTTGGGCCATGTTAATAGGTATGTAGTTGTACCTCATTGCTATTTTACTTTGCAATTCTCTAATGACATATGACGTTGAGCATTTCTTCATATGCTTATTTGCCATCTGTATCTCTCGTAAGGTGTCTGTTCAGATCTTTGGCCCATTTTAATCAAGTGCGTTTTGTCCTTACTGTTCAGTTTTAAGAGCTCTTCCTATGTTTTGGATAACAGTACTTTACCCATGTGTCTTTGGCAAATATTTTCTTCTAGTCTGTGGCTTGTCTTCTCATTCTCTTGACAACGTATTTTGCAGAGCATGTATACTGCCTTTTTAAAATAAAATAATGTAATAAGCATTCCTAATACTATTATAAGGAACTTGCCATTTGTTATTGTGATAAAATATACATTACAGAAAATTTACCATTTTAATCATTTTAGTATACATTTCAGTGACAGTAAGTAGTCACATGGTTGTGCAACTATCATCACTGTCTCCAGAACTTTCATATTCCCAAAGATGAAAACTGAAGCCGAAACTCTATACCGATTAAACAGTAAACTTCCCCCCCAAAAAATAAAACAATGCAAAACAAAATAATAACAATTAACTTCCCATTACCCATACCGTACCCCACCCCTGGCAACAATCGTTCTATTTTCTATCTCTATAAATTTGTCAGTTGCATGGCACCTGTATGGCTCAGTCAGTTAAGCATCTGCCTTTGGCTCAGGTCTCCATCCCAGTGTTCTGGGATCAAGTCCTGCATTGGGGCTCTCTGCTCTCCAGGGAGTCAGCTTCTTCCTCTCCCTCTGCTACTCCCCCTTGCTCGTCTGATCTCCCTCTCTCAGATAAATAAGTCTTTACCAAAACAAACAAACAAACAAACGTGAAACTAGTACATTGTCCAGTTTAAAAAAATTTTTTTTTTTACTATTCTGGGTACCTCATATAAATGGAATCATGCAATATTTGTACTTTTGACCTTGCAATTTAACATTACAATATTATTCAATGATGACATAATATTAAATACAATTGATCCTTGAACAACACAGAAAGGCTAAGGGTGCCAAACCCCACACAGTCAAAAATCCATATATAACTTTTGACTCCCCCAAAACTGAACTACCAATAGCTTCCTATTGACTGTAAGCCATACTGAAAACAAAAACACTCAATTAACACATTTTGTATGTTATATATATTGTATACTGTATTCTTAAAATAAAGTAAACTAGAGAAAATGTTATGAAGAAAACCATAGGCAAGAGAAAATACATTTACAGTACCATACTGTACAAACCCATGTTGTTCAATGCTCAACAGTACACAGAATTTATTGACTGTTTTCCTATCATTGAATATGTCTGTTTTGGTTCTAATATTTCACTTTAGATTAGTGTATATATGTATTATATGCTTTATGTAATATTGTATTCTTAGAGTAAATACCTAGAGGTGTAATCACTGAAAATGAAGAATATGAGTATTTTTAAGAAACTTCATAGAGTTTTCCAACTCAGTTTGCAATGCAGTCTCTTATTAATTTGTGCACTCAAAAATTATGTGAGACAGTACCTATTTACCATACTCTCACCAATATTGTAATCTTCCCAATGCCAATTTGGCCTAGAAAAAAAAAGCATCTGTTATTGTATACCTATGACACTTGTAAGACTGACCAGTTTCCATGTTTGTTAATTGAACTATCTCTTTTGTGAATGGTTCATATTATTTCATCTAATTATGTAGGATATTCATATCCTTTCTTCATTCACCTAATCTTAAAGATATTCTTAGAAATTTTTATAACATAAGCAGCAATCTTTTGTCTATCATATGTTCTGTGAATACGTTCTCAGCACGTTTGCTTTTAAATTTTTTTTTCTTTTTTAGCATAGAGTGGTTTCCAAGAATTTTTTCAAAAATAGGAAACAGGAGAAAATATGGTCATGGTAAACTTTAGAATTCTCTTTCACACATGTGACTTCACAGGACATTAATTATTCATCCCTCAGAGAGTCAAATTCTCCAAGACTAAGTTTTCTACAACTAAGCCAATGCTTTTGCATAATATTTAAAAGCAAATTGACAATAAACCTTAAACAATAAAACAATGATGTAAAATAACCTTTCCAATAAATACTGTTTAAGAGTCAGCACCAGCTGGAACTACTCTGTAGAATAAAATGTGTATTACTCGCTGCTGTTTTCAATGCCAAATACAACTAAGGTCATAACTAATCTGTACCAAAGATTTCAGAGCAACCAACAAACCATAACCAAGATATACAATTCTTATTCTGTGAACAAAGACCAAACAATTTGAGTGATCACTGATTTCACTACGTGGAGCCTTATTTTTCTTTATCCATATTTGGAGAAAAAGCATCTTTCCTTGGTAGGCCAGATAACAGAATTTAGGGAAGGAGACCAAGAAAGACCTCAAACTAGAAAATGTAGAAATTACTACAACTTTGAACAAGCCACAGGTAATCCTAGGACATTTGTTTATGCACCTGGGCATTTATGAAAACGAGAGGAAAAGAAAAGGTGCATTTGTTGTGACAGTAACACTCCACTTTGCTTTGCAAGAGGAGGGAGTTCTACCATAGTTTCTCTGCCTACACCTGCCATGGAAGGACATTTTGCAAAAGAAATTAGTGAGGATGAAAATCTAAGTCACTCAGGGTCTACATGACTCATAAGGTAAAATTAGTCTCAGCTTCCTCTTCTACCCAAATTGGAATGAAGATTATAACTCTGCGGGCCTACGGAGGACAAGACTCTAATGGTGCTGTCACAACAATAGTCCCCACAGTTTCTGACATCATAGAATTTGAACCGAGTCCAAGTTTATTTCCTGCGTTCCATAAGCCCAGGGTTTCTAAAGGTGCAAAGTTGAAATGATTTCACCTCTGTGCCGAACATGCAATAGGAAAAGATGAATTGATTTTGTTTGGGTTTTTTTTTTTGTAACAATACTAAAATGTTTGCTTTTACTTCATAAAGCAGCTTTCGTATAAACATATTATCTTATTAATTTTTTTGAAGCCACCACTCTGGGAGCCAGGCACCTCTGTATCTCCCATACATCTGCAGGTGACCTGACTGTGGAAGGTACTCAGTAAATACTTTTTGAATAAATGCATATGTAGGCAAACTTCCTTCTTCAAAACTGACCACAAGAATAGGTCAGTCATCACATCTGAAATGTAAAGAAGTAGAGTGGTTTGTTTCTTGATAATTCTCATACAAACAAACATGAAGTAGCATGATTTATTAAGATAAAAATGGTTAATTACATTTTACGAAATGAGTCACATCAGTTACCAAAACTTTCCTGGACTCAAACCCAACCAATCCTACTTTTTTCCAATTTTATTGAGAAATAATTAATATATAACACTGTATAAGTCTCAAGAATACAAGATGATGGTTTGATTTACATATATTGTGAAATGACTACAATAATAGGTTTAGCTAACATGTATTTCCTCATATAGATTCAAAAGACAAGAAAGGATAAAATAAAAATAATTTTCTCCTTGTGATTTACTCTCTTAACAGCTTTCCTATATACCACACAGCAGTGTTAGCAATAGTCACCATGCTGTATATTACATATCTAGGGTTTATTTATCTCATAACTGAGTATTTGTATCTTTGACTATCTTCCTCTAATATTCCCTTCTGGGCGCCTGCCTGGTTACTCCTTTTTAATGCTATAACAAGATCTTCTGAAATATTTTTTTTAAAAAACTAAGTAAGCAGGGGCGCCTGGGTGGCTCAGTGGGTTAAGCCGCTGCCTTCGGCTCAGGTCATGATCTCAGGGTCCTGGGATCGAGTCCCGTATCGGGCTCTCTGCTCAGCAGGGGCCTGCTTCCTTCCCTTCCCCTCTCTCTGCCTGCCTCTCTTCCTACTGTGATCTCTGTCAAATAAATAAATAAAATCTTTAAAAATAAATAAATAAATAAATAGATAGATAAAAAAAAAAAAAAAAAACTAAGTAAGCATAGGGTATAGCATCTAGCTGACTAGTTATCCCTGGATCAGGTGGATTATAAGGGGAAAGGGACAGCATCTGGAAGTCCAGGAGGAAGACATGGTGTTCCACCGAGGTTTGCCATAGTGATGAAAGGGGAACCCAGGAAGCAGGATTCAAAAATCTACTGCAGTTCTCCCCTGCTCCAAAGTGGTAATTCTAGGTGCATAAAATTGAAAATAGGAGTTTTTTTATGACTTCAGTAGGTGAAATGTGGCTAAGAAAGGATACATATTTAAGAAAATCAAGAAATCTTATGTCAAGATATGGGCAAAATAACAAGAAGGCACAAAAGTATGTGAATGAAAAGTAATACCAAATAATGCATGACAAATCCACTTCAAGACAAACAAATGAGAAGGTATTAGATATTTGGATTGAGAAACCAAAACCATTGATAAAAACTACTTTGTGTTATATATATATATTTTTTTTTACTATGTGTTATATTTATTTTATGCAATTTATCTTCCATAGTCCTCCTTTAATTTTTCCCCTGTACTCTAATATTTATGATTTTATCTCCCTCCCCTTTAATTTTTTAGCTCTTGTCATGTAACCACGCATCATATACCATTTATTCTCAGGAATGGGAACACTGAAGATTTTTTTTTAATTTATTTTTTTTTCCGCAGATTGTTCTCCATATCTTTTAATATAAAGATGTTTATTTCAAAACAAAACAAAACAAGCAAAAAAAAAAAAAAAACACCCTAGATTTTAATCCCAATTAACTCTCTGTGAGATTTTAGGGAAATTACTTAACAGCATTTTTGAGCCTTGGGTTTTCATTCTCACACGATGATGACAATGATGATTGCGCTAGCTATTAATTATTTAGTTGCTGGGATGCCTGGGTGGCTCAGTCAGTTAAGCAACCAGCTCTTGGTTTTAGCTCATGATCTCTTAGGTCATGGGATCAAGCCCCACATCCAGCCCCACATTAGGCCATGTACTCAGCAGAGAATCTGTTTGAGATTCTCTCTCCTTGCCCCTTCCCCACTCATGTGCACTCTCTCTCAAATGAATTAATAAAGCTTTAAAAAAAAAAAAAACTTAGTTGCAGGGTGCCTGGGTGGCTCACTCGGTAAGGGTCTGCCTTTGGCTCAGGTCCTGATCCCAGAGTCCTGGGATTGAGCCCTGAATCAGGCTCCCTACACAATGGGGAGCCTGCTTTTCCCTCTTTCCCTCACCCTGCCTGTGCCCACTCTCTCTCTCTCTCAAATAAATAAAATCTTCTTAAAAAAATACTTAAATGCTGCTATATACCATGTGGTATTACTATTTTATGACTGATCCTTGTAGTAACCACTAAAAGTATGTATTATTATCTGTATTTTTCAGAAAATGACTCAGAGTCTCAGAGAACAAGTTAAGAAATATATGTAGTTAATAATTTGAGAACTAGCGATTGGACCACAAGTTCTGCCTTTAATGTCCATGATGCACCTTAGATTTTGCACTCTACTGCCATTTGTGATATCCCTACAGGGTGCATTACAGGTCTTCATTATTCTTCTTCTTTATGCTTTTCTAATTTGGAAGACCTTACTTCTTTTTTCTTTTCAATGCTTCTACATACACTTATTTTTTTCTTTCTACAAATTTTTATTTAAACTCCAGTTAGTTAACATACAATGTAATATTACTTTCAGGTATAGAATTTAGTGATTTTATTACTTACATTCTACACCCAGTGCTCATCACAATAAGTGCCCTCCTTAATACCCATCACCCAACTACCCCATCCTGCCACCTTCCTCCCTCCAGCACCCCTCAGTTTGTTCTCTATCATTTAGAGTCTGTTTCCTGGTTTATCTCCCTTTTCCCCCCACTATGTTCATCTATTTTGTTTCATAAATTCCATATAAGTTAATTCATATGGTATTATCTTTCTCTAACTTACTCTTTTTGGTTAGCATAGTACTCTCTAGCTCCAACCACGTTGTTGCAAATGGCAAGATTTCATTATTATGGCTGAGTAAAATTCCATTGTATATACATATCACATCTTCTTTATCCCATTCATCAGATATTTGGGCTTTTTCCATGTGGAAAAAAAAAATTTCTTGAAGGAATAAATAAATTCATTTTCCTTTTTTGCCCTGCCTTTTCTCCTACCACCTCCTTTTATCCTTTATCTTCTTTTTCTCCTTTTTTTCTGTTTTCTTTTTCTCTTGTTAGAATAAAATCAAAACACCTGTGTTCCAGCCCTGGTTCTGATATTAACTCTGTGGATCATTGTTTTTCAAAAAATGGTAATAAGAGCACCTATTCTTCTCTAACTCACTGACAGAAATATTGTGTAAATTCTAATGAAATCACACATGGGACATCAATCAAGAGAAAGGAATTAGATAAATCAAAGATGTTGTTTTGATATTTTTTATCTACTAACTGAACCAGAGACTGGCCTACAAAATTAAGAAACAATTAGGAAAACCTAGAAGTGAAAAAAATATGTGCAAGGGAAGGGGATAAACTCTCTTAGTGGTATGCAAGGACCCATTAGTGCATCATCAACTTGTCTTCCTTTCCCAATTAAAAATATAATGTTATGAGGGGCATCGGGATGGCTCAGTTGGTTAAGTGTCCAACTCTTGATTTCAGCTCAGGTCATAATCTCAGAATTATGAGATCAATCCCTGAGTCAGGCTCTGCACTGGGTATGGAGCCTGCTTAAGATTCCATTACTCAGAACATCCTCTGGGAGGTTAAGCAAAACCTACACCAAATTGGACAATTGCCCTTAGGATATATCTGAGTTTACCAAAGTCTCTGAAGGAGTTTAACCCTTTGAGAAACCAAATAATTTACAGAAGCAGCCTTTTTCAACTTTGTTTAAAAATAGGATTAGAAATATCATCCCCGTCATACTCAAAGGGTCTGTCCAACAAGAAGATGTAACAGTTTTAAATATCTATGCCCCTAGCATGGGAGCAACAACTATTTAAACTAAATTGATAACAAAATCAAAGAAACACATCAATAATAATAATACAATAATAAGAGGGGACTTTAACACCCCCTCACTGAATGGACAGATCATCCAAGCAAAAGATCAAGAAGAAAATAAAGGCCTTAAATGACACACTGGACAGATGGACATCACAGATATATTCAGAACATTCCATCCCAAAGCAAGAGAATACACATTCTTTTCTAGTGCACATAGAACATTCTCCAGAATAGATCACATCCTAGGTCACAAATCAGGTCTCAACTGACACCAAAAAATTAGGAACATTCCCTGTGTATTTTCAGACCACAGTGCTTTGAAACTAGAACCCAACCACAAGAGGAAAGTTGGAAAGAACTAAAATACATAGAGGCTAAAGAACATCTCACAAAGAATGAATGGGTCAACCAGGAAAGTGAAGAATAATTTTTAAAATTCATGGAAACAAATGAAAATGAAAACACAACTGCTGTGGGACACAGCAAAGGCAGTCCTAAAAGGAAAAGATATAGTGATACAAGCCTTTCTCAAGAAACAATAAAGGTCTCAAATACACAACCTAAACCCTACACCCAAAGGAGCTGGACAAAGAACAGCAAAGAATGCCTAAACCTAACAGGAGAAGAGAAATAATAAAGATCTGAGCAGAAATCAATGAAACTGAAACAAACAAACAAAAACAATAGAACAAATCAACGAAACTAGGAGTTGATTCTTTGAAAGAATTAATAAGATTGATAAACCCCTGGCCAGACTTACCAAAAGAAAAGAGAAAGGGCCCAAATAAATAAAATCATGAATGAAAGAGGAGAGATTACAACCAACACCAAGGAAATACAAACAATTATAAGAACATACTATGAGCAACTGTATGTCAGAAAATTTGACAATCTGGAAGAAATGGATGCATTCCTAGAGACATATAAACTTTCCACTTTTCCAGGAAGAAATAGAAAACCTGAACAGGCCCATAACCAGTAAGGAGATTGAAGCAGTCATCAAAAATCTCCCAACAAACAAGAGCCCAGGGCCAGACAGCTTCCCAGGGGAATTCTACCAAACATTTAAAGAAGAATTAATTCCTATTCTCCTGAAACTGTTCTGAAAAACAGAAATGGAAGGAAAACTTCCAAACTCATTTTATGATGCCAGCATTACCTTGATCCCCAAACCAGACAAAGACCCCATCAAAAAAGAGAATTACAGGGGCACCTGGGTGGCTCAGTCGGTTAAAGCCTCTGCCTTCAGCTCAGGTCATGATCCCAGGGTCCTGGGATCAGGCCCCACATCTGACTCCCTGCTCAAGCAGGGAGCTGCTTCTCCCTATCTCTCCCCATTGTCCCCCCTACTAGTGCTCTCTCACTCCCTCTGAGATAAATAAATAAAATCTTAAAAAAAAAAAAAAGAAAGAAAGAAAGAAAGAAAGAAAGAAAGAAAAGAGAATTACAGACCAATATCCTTGATGAACACAGATGCGAAAATTCTCACCAAAATACTAGCCAATAGGATCCAACAGTACATTAAAAGGATTATTCACCACGATCAAGTGGGATTTATTCCAGGGCTGCAAGGTTGGTTCAACATCCATGAATCAATCAATGTGATACAATACATTAATAAAAGAAAGAATAAGAACCACATGATACTCTCAATAGATGCTAAAAAAGCATTTGACAAAGTACGGCATCTTTTCTTGATCAAAACTCTTCAAATTGTAGGAATAGAGGGTACATACCTCAATATCATCAAAGCCATCTATGAAAACCCCACAGCAAATATCATTCTCAATGAAGAAAAACTGAGAGCTTTTCCACTAAGGTCAGGAACATGGCAGGGTATCCATTATCACCACTGCTATTCAACATAGTACTCGAAGTCCTAGCCTCAGCAATCAGACAACAAAAAGAAATTAAAGGCTTCCAAATTGGCAAAGAAGTCAAACTATCACTCTTTGCAGATGATATGATATTATATGTGGAAAACCCAAAAGACTCCACTCCAAATCTGCTAGAATTTCTATAGGAATTCAGTAAAGTGTCAGGATATAAAATCAATGCACAGAAATTAGTTGCATTTCTTTACACCAACAACAAGACAGAAGAAAGAGAAATTAAGGAGTCAGTCCCATTTACAGTTGCACCCAAAACTATAACATACTTAGGAATAAACCCAACCAAAGAGGCAAAGAATCTATACTCAGAAAACTATAAAGTACTCATGAAAGAAATTGAGGAAGACACAAAGAAATGGAAAAATGTTCCATGCTCATGGATTGGAAGAACAAATATTGTGAAAATGTCAATGCTACCTAAAGCAATCTACACATTTAATGCAATCCCTATCAAAATCCCACCCATTTTTTTCAAAGAAACGGAATAAATAATCCTAAATTTTATATGGAACCAGAAAAGAGCTTGAATAGACAAAGGAATATTGAAAAGGAAAGCCAAAGTTGGTGGCATCACAATTCTGGACGTCAAGCTCTATTACAAAGCTGTCATCATCAAGACAGTATGGTACTGGCACAAAAACAGACACATAGATCAATGGAACAGAATAGAAAGCCCAGAAATAGACCCTCAACTCTATGGTCAACTAATCTTCGACAAAGCAGGAAAGAATGTCCAATGGAAAAAAGACAGCCTCTTCAACAAATGGTGTTGGGAAAATTGGACAGCCACATGCAGAAAAATGAAACTGGACCATTTCCTTACACCCCACACACAAATAGACTCAAAATGGATGAAGGACCTCAATGTGAGAAAGAAATCCATCAAAATCCTTGAGGAGAACACAGGCAGCAACCTCTTCAACCTCAGCCATAGGAACTTCTTCCTAGGAACATTGCCAAAGGCAAGGGAAGCAAGGGCAAAAATTGGGACTTCATCAAGATCAAAACCTTTTGCACAGCAAAGGAAACCGTTAACAAAACCAAAAGACAACTGACAGAATGGGAGAAATGTTTGCAAATGACATATCTGATAAAGGGCTAATTTCTAAAATCTATAAAGAACTTACCAAACTCAATACCCAAAGAACAAATAATTGATTCAAGAAGTGGGTAGAGGACATGAACAGACATTTCTGCAAAGAAGACATCCAGATGGCCAACAGATACATGAAAAAGTACTCCACATCACTCGGCATCAGGGAAATGCAAATCAAAACCACAATAAGATACCACCTCACACCAGTCAGAATGGCTAAAATTAACAAGTCAGGAAATGACAGATGCTGGTAAGGATGTAGAGAAAGGGGAACTCTCCTACCCTGTTGATGGGAATGCAAACTGATGTAGTCACTCTGGAAAACAGCATGGAGGTTCCTCAAAAAGTTGAAAATAGAGCTACCCTATGACCCAGCAATTGCACTACTGGGTATTCATCCTAAAGATACAAATGTAGTGATCTGAAGGGGCATGTGCACCCGAGTTTATAGCAGCAATGTCCACAATAGTCAAACTAGGGAAAGAACCTATATGTCCATCAACAGATGAGTGGATAAAGAAGATGTGGTATACACACACACACACACACACACACATACACACACAATGGAATACTGTGCAGCCATCAAAAGAAATGAAATCTTGCCGCTTGCAATGACTAGACTAGATACGATAGAACTAGAGGGTATTATGCTGAGCGAAATAAATCAGAAAAAGACAATTACCATATGATCTCCCTGATATGAAGAATTTGAGAGGCAATGTGGGGGGTTTGGGGGGTAGGGAAGGAAAAAATGAAACAAGATGGGATCGGGAGGGAGACAAAGCATAAGAGACTCTTAATCTCACAAAACAAACTGAGGGTTGCTGGAGGGGAGCAGGGAGAGGGTGGCTGGTTATGGACTTTGGGGAGGGTATTTGCTATTGTGAGTGTTGTGAAGTGTGTAAACCTGGCAATTCACAGACCTGTACTACTGGGGCTAATAATACATTATATGTTAATAAAAAATAAAAAATTAAAAATATATATATCATCCCCTCCACCCCCACCACTCCCTCCCTGCCAGCCTCATTCTGTTCTATACCTACATACATTTGGGAAAATTTTGTTTTGGGATCTGACTCTTCAGATATTGTTAACAGTTTTCTTTATTTTTTTATTAATTTTTTATTTTTTATAAACATATATTTTTATCCCCAGGGGTACAGGTCTGTGAATCACCAGGTTTACACACTTCACAGCACTCACCCAAGCACATACCCTCCCCAATGTCCATAATCCCACCCCCTTCTCCCAAACCCCCTCCCCCCAGCAACCCTCAGTTTTGTTAACAGTTTTCTAATGGTTTTTTATTTTTTTAAGATTTTATTTATTTATTTGACAGAGAGATCACAAGTAAGCAGAGAGAGAGGAGGAGAAGGAAACAGGAAGCCCTCTGCCAAGCAAAGAGACCGATGCCCACATCAGGGTCCTAATCCCAGGACCCTGAGATCATGACCTGAGCCAAAGGCAGAGGCTTAACCCACTGAGCCTCCCAGGAGCTCCTCTAATGGTTTTTTAATGGGTTGGAGAGGTATGTTTCTGCGTAGAAATTACTATATTCTAATTCCAGAGGAATCTCCCTTAATGGTAAGTTGATCTAACCAGTAACTGGCAAAGATGCATCATGAAAAAGAGAAACCATAAATAATAGGAGAAAATTAAGGCACAGCTGGTTCAAAAGAAGTCTTAGCTACTGCCAGAATCCTTCAGTATTTGCAATAAAAAATAAAAAGCAAGGGAAAGTTAACTGCTTTCCTGTAAAAATGAACCTGCTCATTTGTGAAACAAATAAAACAAAACTTTGGTTTATGTGAGTCCTTGTTTCTCACAGGTATTACAGCTGTGAAATGTTTGCATATGGTGCAGCAGTAACACAATTATATAGAAAAACCAAAAGGTGAACTACCTTTTTCTTTTAAACTAATAGACGTACACTCATGTCTCATTGAGCTCCAGACTTTAATATTGAACTGCATTCTTGACATCACTTCTTAAATGTCTCAAAGATACCTTAAAGTCAAACTCAGTGTGCCCAAAACCAAAAACCATTATTTCTTTCACTCCTTAAAACTTGGTCCTCTTCCAGGGATTCCAAGTGAATTAATCTACCATCCATCCAGTTCTACCACTCACCTACCTTTCACGTGTGACATCATCTTCTTACTCTACCACATTCAGTGCATCACCAAGTCCTATCCATTTTACCTCCCCGGTGTCTCTTGAGATATCTACTCCCTTCTATCTCTACCACCCCTACCCATTGTCTCTCATATGGACACATCATTGGCCTCTGAACACCCACTGTATTTTTTGTACATCCACTCTGGCCCCTTCCAATGTGTTCTTTACACTTTAGCCAGAGCTATCATTTCAAAATACAAAACCAATCATGTCACGATACATATTCTGTTTTAAAAGCCTCACATGTCTCCCTGTTGCTCTTGTGATCAGGACAAACCTCCTTATGACAGTCTATAATGCCCTGCATGATCTGCTCTCTACCTACCTCATCAGCCCCAATTCACACTATACTCTCCCTCACTAGGGAGAAAGGAAGGGTAGTAGAGTTCCTTCCAGGACATAATCTCCAGAAGAGATAACTTTCTAACAATTTTCTTTGAGATAATTTGTTGGCAATACAGTCATTACGATTGATAATTATGGCAAAAAAAAAAAAAGACAAAAAAGCAAACAGAGAAAGTAAATGCTTGTTCTAAACTTGACACAGCCAGCCTCAAGTACACCAACCCCATCCCCACCCCCAAACGTGCACATAGAGATGTTATAAAGCGCCATATCTCTGCTCTTGCCATCTTTGCTCTTGCCATGTTTCTTTCTTCTCAGGACCTTGGGGTGCGGATGAGATTCAAATCACATTTGTCTGACTTCTAAGGTAGTACACTTTCTACCATTTCTTCTTGTCCCACAAGAAGTGTTTCTCCACATAAATTTGGATATTCTAATGATAAAACTTAAACATACTTAAGACCCAGTGTTTTAAGAAAAAGCTGAAAATATGCTCTTTTCTCTATTTCCTTTCTAACATAACATTTCAAATGCATGAGAATAGAATAGAAAATAACCCACCATATGCATATCACCCATACTCAAAAACTGCAAATGTTTGCCATTATTTTGTCTATTATTTTTGGTTTTGTTTTTCTTTGCTGAAGCAATTTAGATAAAATCTAAGATGATATATAATTTTACCCTCACATGTTTCAATATGCATCTCTAAAAACATGGACACTTTCTTATGTAACCATAAGGCCCTTATTATATTTAACAAAATTAATAATAATTCTTTGGTATCACCTAGCATCCAGTCTCTGATCAAATTTCCACAAATGTGTTGTGGCTCAGTTGGCTAAGCATCTGCCTTGGACTCAAGTCATGATCCTGGGGTCCTGGGATTGAGCCCCACATTGGGTTCTCTGCTCATCAGGGAATCTGCTTCTCTCCCTGCTCCTCCCCTACCCAACTCATTCTGGCTCTCTCTCTTTCTCTCTCAAATAAATAAATAAAATTTTTTTTTAAAAATGTAAACAGGAGGATGCCTGAGTGACTCAGTCAGTTAGGTGTCTGCCTTTGGCTCAAGTTGTGCTGCCAGGGTCCTGGGATCCAGCTCCACATCAGGCTCCCTATTCAGTGGGGAGCCTGCTTCTCCCTCTCCCACTCCCTCTGCTTGTGCTCTCTCTCAATCTCTCTGCCAAATAAATAAATAATTTTTTTAAAGGAAAGAAAAAAATGTTAACAGGGTACCTGCGTGGCTCAGTTGGTTAAGCTTCTGCCTTTGGCTCAGGTCATGATCCCAGGGTCCTGGCATTGAGTCCCACATCAGGCTTCCTGGGGTCCTGCTTCTCCCTCTGCCTCTAGCTCTGTCTCTGTCTCTCATTAATAAATAAATAAAATCTTTTTTTAAAAATGTAAACAGAGAGGAACACAAATGGGAATAGTCGCCTGGGATCTAATAGCTTTCTAACTTCTGGTCATTTCCTTTCCTGAAACCTTATTTAATCTGTAACTTCTTGAATTTCATAGCCTATCTCTATGTTTTTTTTGTTTTTCTTTTTTCTCTTTCCTTCTCGGCTAAGTTATTCCAAGCTATTTTCTGTTACTGGCAATCAAAAGAACTTTACAACATTGACTATAACACAGTGTGTGAAAGAGATCAGATGTCATTGTCAAATAATGTCTTTCTTTTCAAGTGAGCACTTTCTCAATGCCTTTGGACATAAGCCTTTTGGCCAGCCCTGTGTGTAAATGAAGTAAGCTACTGAGCTGATTGATAGTTACTAGACTCAAGACAATGCCTACCAAAAAACTGCTACCTTAGTTTGCCAGAGTGTTTCCTTTTTTTCCCAATGAATTCCCATCCCTCCAGTCATCCTATTTATGGAATAATAAAATTGGAAGAATTATCTTCAGATGCCAGCTATGTATTACCATGCAGGGGATAACAGATTCTTAGAAGGAAGACCTTAGACCTTTCCTCTTCCCTTTCATTTAACATAGCTGAATAATGTATCAACTTAGCAAACTGACATCAAATTCCAGTAAAGGGTACATGAGATTAGTGCTTGACATCACTATTCATCGGGGAAATGGAAATGCAAATCAAAACCACAATGAGATATTACCTCATGCCTCTTAAGATGGCTTTTATCAAAGGATAACAAGTGTTGGTGAGGATATGGTGAAAAGGGAACTTTGTGCACTATTGGTGTGAATGTAAATTGACACTGTGGAAAACAGTATGGTGGTTCTTTTCCATATGATCCTGTAATTCAACTTTACGGTATATATCCACAGGAAATGAAATCAGTATCTCAAAGAGTTATCTGCACTCCCATGTTTCTCATAACATTATTCACAATAGCCAAGAAATAGGAAAAAAAAAACCTAAGGGTCTATCAACAGATGAATGGATAATGAAGATGTTACACACACACACACACACACACACAGAGGAATGTTATTCAGCCACAAAAAAAGAGGGCAATCTTGACATTTGCATCAATATGTATGAAAGCATAGGACAATTTGCTAAGTAATATAAGTCAGGTACAAAAGTACAAATACTGCATGTTCTCACTTCTATGTGGCAATCTAAAAAAGTCAATCTCAAGGAACCAGAGAATAGATAGGTGGTTGCCAGCGGCTGGGGTGAGGGAAATGTGGAGACGTTGGTCAAACAGTACAAACTCCCAGTTATAAAATGAATAAGTTCTGGAGATCTGTTGTACAGAAAAGTGACTATAGTTAATAATACTGTATTGTATACTTGAAACTTGCTAAGAGAGTAAATCTTAAGTGCTCTCGCCACACACACACACACACACACACACACAATAATAACTGCGAAGTGATGGTTGAGTGAATTAACTTGATTGTCATAATCAGTTAGCAATGTATGTATATATTAAATCATTACATTGTACAACTTAAATATATGCTATTTTAATTTGTTAATTATAACTCAAAAAAGCTGGAAAAAATAAAAGAAAAAAGAAAGTGTGACAACCTCCAGTGCTGGCAAAAATGTGGAACAATTAGATCATTCATGCATTGTTGGTGGGAATGTAAAATGGTATAGTCACTCTAGAAAACAGTTTGGCAGTTTATTTTAAAAAACTAAACATACAACTATTATACTACCAGCAATTTCTCTCCTGAACATTTATTGCAGAGAAATAAAAACTTATGCTTACAGAAAACCTATGCACAAAAGCTTATTCCAGCTTTATTTCTAATAGCCAAAACCCAGATATAATGTAGATATCCTTCAACAGGTAAACAGTTAAACAATGGTTATAAATCCATAGCATGGAATATTATTCAGCAATTTAAAAAAACAAACTATTTAAAAAAAACTATTGATAGAACAACCTGGATGCCTCTCCAAAGAATTATGCTGAGTGGAAAAAACAGTAATCCCAGAAGTTCACATACTGTATGGTTCCATTTACATAACATTCTTGAAATGAAAAAATTATAGAGATGAAGAACAGATTAGTCATTGCCAGGGAGGGGAGCACTGAAGGGAAGAGAGTATGGTTTTTAAAAGAAAGCATGATAAATCCTTTTGGTGATGGAAATGTTCCGTACCTTGATTGCATTCTAGTACTATAGTTTTGCAGGATGCTACCATTGAAGGAAACTGAGTAAAAAGTGTATGGGACCTCTCAGAATTATTTCTTATAGTTGTGTGTAAATCCAGAATTATCTAAAAATAAAAAACTTACCAGAAGGAAAAAAAAATGTTTTAGTAAAAAGAGAGAGTGAGGAGGCCATGCCAATAATTATGCCTTGAGAAGTTAGAGGGCAGGATGGGGAAGGGGTATTTATGATTAAAGAATAGAGTGTGAAATTCTTGTTTAAAAATTGCAGCTCTAGGGGCACCTGGGTGGCTCAGTTGGTTAAGCATCTGTCTTCAGCTCAGGTCATGATCCCAGGGTCCTGGTGTTGTGCCCTGTATCAGGCTTCCTGCTCAGTGGGGAACATGCTTCTCTCTCTCTCTCTCCCTCTGCCACTCCCCCTGCTTGTGCTCTCTTGTTCTTTATCTCTGTCAAATAAATTTTTAAAATCTTTTTAAAAATTGCAACTCTGGGGACGCCTGCGTGCCTCAGTAGACTGAGCATCTAACTCTTGGTTTCAGCTCAGGTCATGATCTCCAGGTCAGAAAATTGAAATCAGTCTCGCTCCATGCTCAGTGGAGAGTCTGCTTGAGATCCTTTCCCTCTGTCCCTCCCCCTACTTGTATGCACTCTCGCTCTTTCTCTCTAAAATAAATAAATAAATCTCTTAAAATGTTAAAATCAAATAAAAATTAAACTCACAACGCTACAAAATATGAGTGTTTCCAGTTTTCATCTACACCAGTGATGGTGCTTGGGTTGCCAGCCAATAGGCTGGTGACCAACTCTAAAATCCCATTTTTACATTCTGCTTGCTCAGAGAGCTCGTAGTATCAATTGTCTAGGACAGGTTTCCCAGGAACTAGACTCTGACATGGTGATTTGTGTGAGGCATTTTACCAAAAAGCAGCCACAGGAACATACCCAAAGGGAGTGAGGGGAACAAGTTTGGGCAAAAGAAGAAATTGAGCTGTGATGTCATCACAACAGACATCTCAGTCCTACAGGAAGCTCTAGAGTTGAGATAGTCCTCCAGAGGTGTCCTAAACTGAAGCAAGGAAACCAGACCTTCTTACTCTCTAAACACTCAGTCATCGGATGCATGCTGTGGGTCTGACAGCTTCAGGAAGGAGTACTTTGGTCATGAAGAAGCGATATGGACAGCACACCACAACCACTACGTCAAATTTCGACAAGAAGCAATGGTGTGGCGGGAAATGGAGGGGGCCTATGATGGAGCAAGAGATTTGAAAGACAGAATGACCAAAAGTAATGTGCGGGCTTTGCTTTAATCTCCATCCACCCAAACAAACTATAAAAAAGCATCTTTGAGATAACTCGGGGAAAATCTGCATGTGGAAAGAATATTGAAGGAAATTACATAATTATTATTGATTCTGTTTCATGTGATAATGGCATGATAGTTACGTAAAAAACAAAGTCTTTACCTACTTGACATGCAGACTGAAATAAAGGTGAAATGACAGGATGTCTGGAATTCGCATGAAAATATTTCAGGAAAATAGTGGAGGAGGGAGGAGCTATAACAAGATCGATAAAATGATGATAACTATTAAAGCCGAAGGATGGGTCATAAACATTCATTATCCTATTCTCCCTACATTTGCTTAAAAATTCCACAATAAAAATATTTAAGGACACTAATGGGTAGTCATGGTGTGCCCCCAACAATTGCCCGCAAGCACAAGATCTACTGTTGCCACCGGAGCCACAGTCTCCCTTCCATGGTGTTTCCTGATAGAAAACTCGCTCCAAATTTAAAATACTCAGTATGAGTTTCAGGGAGACTCTAACTCTTTAGAACACAACCATAATTCTCAAAGGCTGCTAAAGACAACACCTTTTGTATATTGGTACAATGATACCCAAAACGTAGCTCACTGGTTGGCCCAGCATAGGTGATGAATAAATGTTTGTGGAAATAAAGATGCAAGAAATATTCCCTGGCTTCTCCTTCCTGTCACCACCCACCACTCCCTTAGCTTGTTTCTATCCTTTGGACTCTGGATTCTATTAAGAATCTATGCCCAGGGTCATGAGTTCCTGCTGTCTTGTTTTTGGCCTTATGTGAACAAGCATCAGTGCTTTGTATGCAACCCTTATTCTTATTGCTGTTATCAATAATGACCACCCCCTCTTTAAAAACATCTCCCCTTCCAAGTGGGTGTTCCACATAAGTGAAATATTGGACAGGAGCAGTAATAGGTAAAACATGTTTCAGAGAAAGCAAAACAGCCAGAAGTCGGGGAAGGAGAAGCAGAGCTCTACTCCAACAGATAGAGAAACAGGCAGGGAAGAAAAAGAGAGTGAAATCCAGGCAGATTAAAAAAAATTCTGAGGACCTGCGGGAAAAAGCCTCAATCTTCTGGCCAGGAACTGAGTGTATGTCTGCAAAATATGTATGGCCAAGCAACAAACTGCTCCAACCTCCCAATAGCCTTTCTCTAGCCTTGTAAGAGCGGTTTTCCCCACACCTTCCACCCCTCCTTTCCTCAGCAAAGTCCAAAATCAGCAGTCAGTGTTGACATCAATGTGCAAAGAGCTAGAGCCCCAGGTAAAACAAAAGACGCCTGCGAAAAGGCAAATGAGAAAGGAACTCAAGGAAAGTTCACGATGGAAAAATAAACACAGGCAAAACAAACATCCACAAAGAGTAGAGAGAGGGAAACCAAAGAGACAAGATCAGCCAGAAAAAATAAGAACAAATGAGAAAAGCCAAGAATGGGGGGGTGTAAAAAAAAAAAAAAAAGGATGGACTAAAATAAAATACAGACATAATCCTCCAAAGAAAAGTGGAGGAAAAGACAAGGACAGAATTAGCACAGCCGGGCAGTGGGAGGGGAGGGGGGGACACAGTTAAAAGCTTTTACACACATTGTCTCACTTAATCCTCACAGCATTTTGAAAAGTGAATGGTGGCAATATTCATTTTGCAGAGGTAAAAATAGAGGCTTAGAAGCTTAGCAAGTGGGCGCCTGGGTGGCTCAGTGGGTTAAGCCGCTGCCTTCAGCTCAGGTCATGATCTCAGGTCCTGGGATCAAGTCCCACATCAGGCTCTCTGCTCGACAGGGAGCCTGCTTCCTCCTCTCTCTCTGCCTGCCTCTCTGCCTACTTGTGATCTCTGTCAAATAAATAAATAAAATCTTTAAAGAAAAAAAAAAAGAAGCTTAGCAAGTTATTTGTCTAAAGTTTTGCAGATAGAAAATGGTAGAGCAGAATTTGAACACAGTTCTGCTAATTTCAGACTGTACACTCTCTCTCACAGGCTGTCTTAGGTTTGAAAATATGACAAATAGGACTTCTAAATTTGGTTGACTTCATTCATTAGTAGTAATAACCATATGTTCAATGACTCCTTAATTTGGGGTCATTTCTTGAAAGAGGTCCCAAACGTTTTTATTCCATCAAAGACATTGTCCTTCACGCCTCACCCGAACTGCTACATTCGATCTAGAAATCTCTCCCGTCAGGTGCCTGGGTGGCTCTGTCGGTTAAGCATCTGCCTTCAGCTCAGGTCATGATCCCAGGATCTTGGGCCTGAGTCTCACATGGTTCTCCCTACTCAGCAGGAGTCTGCTTCTCTGTCTGCCCTTCCCCTACTCATGCACCCTCTCTCTCTCTTTCTCTCTTTCGCACGTGCAAAAATAAATTTTTAAAAATCTTTTTAAAAAGAAAGAAAGAAATCTCTCCTCTGTTGATAAACCATCAAACTACATCCTAACAGCTAAGGTAAAAGGATTCAAAACTACCCACACCTGTTTAGGTCACTCTAAAGCTGTTTTAAAAAAAAAAAAAAATCCTTTAAGTCTTCTCTGAGAAGGCTTAAAATTACAGAAGGTAAGAGTCAGGGGCAATGAGTGACTGAAACTATCTCCCCTATGAAAATGTCTTTGAAGCTGATGATGAAAGAGTAGGAGCCATGGATATGTGGCTCTGGTGTGGGTGTCGGGGGCCTGGATGCAAAATATCTTACATCCCCATTAGATCAAAAGCTTCTAGAGGGCAAGGTCACATTCTGCACCTTTATTTTGTCCTTAAAATTCACAGGTACAAAGAGATGAGTCATATAACTAAATGAATATCAGGTGTTACAGCCTTGTGCATTTGGGCAATATCAAGACACCCTTTTCCTTTTGAAACAGTTATTCTTAAATTTCAGTTTTAATTCTAGATGAAGGAAGTCATGACAATGCCATGACCAAGCTTTGGAACTAACCTAGCTCCTTTTTTAGCAAAAAGGAAAGTAGTGAAGGTCTGGGGTACTTAGGAGAGATCAGGAAGAAGTGCTAATCTGACAGCATTCACAGATGTTAAGTTCCCTTTATCCCTTCAATTTCTTCCCTCCCAGTTCTTCAGTATGTCCTCCCCTCCCCCACTGGAATTCTTATATATATCCTATAGTAGGTATAGGACACATAAGTAGGATACAGAGTCAGTACAGAAAAATGACTAGCAAGTCTGGTCTTCCACTGGGAATTCTTGAGTCTGTGGAAGTTTAGATCCTTCCACAAAGAACCCCTTCTCCAACATGACTTTACAAGCCCCTCAGATTTACTGGCTGAGCTCTGAATACAGTGTTGATTTTCCTGGTTCATAAAGCCAGGCAGAGTTCCTGTTGCCAGACAGGTGTATTTGTTTTTGAATGATAAGGACACTCACTTGCTCTCAGTTTAGCTAATAATAAACACTTTAGATATCCTTCTAAGTCTGAAAGAGGAAAGAATAAAAAACCCTCAGGCGGCAAAGTCTGTTAATAGACTCCCATCCCTTAGAGAACATATGGCCTCATACAAGAGGTGGGTTCTTGCTGGCAAGCACACACTCTGAATATTGCTTTTGAAAGATCTCTCCCATCAGCAGAGGACCCAGGTTAGTCTCACCTGATTAAAAAGAAAGGAGAGGGGCCCCTGGGTAGCTCAGTCATTAATCGTCTGCCTTCCGCTCAGGTCGTGATTCCAGGTCCTGGGATAGAGCCCTGCATTGAGCCCCACACTGAACCCTGAATCAGGATTCCTACTAGGCAGGAAGCCTGCTTCTCCCTCTCCCACTCCTCCTGCCTGTGTCTCTCTCTGTCAAGTAAATAAATAATCTTTAAAAAAAAAAAAGGAGATTTCGGGAGTCAAGAGAAACAGAATAAGTAAAATGAGTATATTGACTGCAGAGAGAAACCAGAGGATGTCAGTGCCAGTGAGGGAACCTTTTTCATCACTTTTAGCTTCACAGCCTGTAAACACGTTACCTGTGAGAGTAGAGGTTTGATGAAACCAACAGTAGCAAAAGCAGACCCAAGTGGGGTGACCTGGGAAAAGTAAGTGTGACAAAGGGAAGTTCAAGAAGAAAGAAAACAATTTTGCTTGTCCTTCAAGCAGCTTAAAAAACCTAATCTTTCAAACAAGGTGGTTTTGAAAGGGAGGTACACCCACATTCACAAGGGTAGTTCCCTGTGCCTTAGCTATAGAGCTAACTTCTTGGATCAAGGGGTCCAAGAACTTGAAGAGGGGTAGAACAAAACCATCGGCATCCTGGCCACTGATGCTATAATCTGTTCCTACCTCGGATGGACTGAACTTGAACCACTCTTGGTTCTCAATCTACCCCGCTGTGGGTTTTGGTTTTGCTTTTACCCCCACCACTCACCTGAAGGGAGCTTGCTCTGGCTGGAATCTGACGGGCCCTGACTCCACTGGCTGTAGGTTCCCTCAGATCTCCTGATGGGCTCATGGTTTATCCCGTGAAGGAGGAGGGAACAGTCTGCCCCCAGAAGAGGTGGGAGAGGGAGTGAGCACCCATCATCTCCTGCACTGACTGCAGCTGGCCGGCAGTGCTGGCCAAGAGTGAGATTTGGGCTTTTCTGCTGAGCGATATTTCTGGAACTCTGACACTAGGGTCAGAAGGAAAGGACAGCTCTGTTCATGAGGGAGGCATGAAAGAGTGCCACGCTTTTCATGGAACTTCAGTCTGAGGATTTTAAGTCTCACAAATCACCCTAACCCCTCTCTTTCTCCATTGTTCTACCTTCTTTTAATTCACAAACAACCCTTCTCTAGAATATTTTACTTACACGTACCTCATTTCTTTTCCTCCAGCACAATTGCCCTTGAAGATTGAGATTCATTGTTCTCTTTTCAAAAGGCTGTTACCTCGAATTTCCATTTTAAATTCTAGGTGGCACACACCTGAATATTTATGCTAGCAACTTTTCTCTAACTTTTTTTTTTTTTAGCAGATCACTTTTATTTAAAGATTTTATTTATTTGTTTGACAGACAGAGATCACAAGTAGGCAGAGAGGCAGGCAGAGGAAGAGGGGGGAAGCAGGTTCCCTGCTGAGCAGAGAGCTCGATAAGGGCTCGATCCCAGGACCCTGAGATCATGACCTGAGCCAAAGGCAGAGGCTTAACCCACTGAGCCACCCAGGTGCCCCAACTTTTCTCTAACTTTTAATGTTTTCATAATTTAAAAGGAAAGAAAAGAGTAGTAGAAGAAGTTGAATGTTTCACATTCTGACTTTTTTCTCTTCCTCAAAGTTAGGATACCATTAGAAAAATTACTATTTAGAAACTTCAGTTTATGTTTCTGAGCCATGCCTCTCTCTGACGTAAGCTTTGTCCACAGAGAGTACAATGTGTTTGGCATAATTTCATTTTTAAGGATGAGCTATGTGGACACTCTCCATTCTGTCCTTACTTGTTTCATGAATTCCTCTTGCCTCAGTTTCTTTATAAATCATGTTTCTTTTTTTCAGTCTTTTTACATTAGCTCTGTGTTGCAATTACACATCCACATAGAAATATATCCTTAAGAGATATATGCTCAAGTATTTAGGGGTGAAGAGTCTACAACCTGCTTAAATAGCTCCGAGGTAGGGGCACCTGGGAGGCTCAGTTGGTTAAGCGTCTGCCTTCAGCTCAGGTCATGATCTCATGGTCCTGGGATCGAGCTCTGAATCTGGCTCCCTGCTCAGGGGGAAGCCTGCTTCTCCCTCTGCCCACTCCTCCTGCTTGTGTTCCCTCTCTCACTGTGTCCCTCTCTGTCAAATAAATAAATAAAATCTTAAAAAAAAAAAACAACCTTGCATTTAAAAAATAGCTCAGATGTAGATAGATATGTAGATAGAGATGTGTAGACTTGTGTATATGTATAGGTATATATGTAGGTGCACCCGTGTATACACATGTACATATAAACATGTGTTTAATGATATTGTATATAGAATGAAAGAGAAGGTAAAATAGGTACATAATAATTTATTAAAACTTAATGGGAGGAATGTGGGGAATTATTTTCTCTTTTTCTGTATGCTGAGATTTTTCATGATTAAAAACTTAAACATATGGGTGCCTGTGGCTCAGTCATTAAGCATCTGCCTTTGGCTAAGGTCATGATCCCAGGGTCCTGGGTACAAGCCCCACGTTGAGCTCCTTGCTCAGTGGGAAGCCTCTTCCTTATCTCCCACCCCCACCCCACTTTTGTTCCCTCTCTCTGTGTCTCTCTCTGTCAAATAAATAAATAAATAAATTTTAAAAACTTAAACATATGAATAGAAGGAAAGAAGAAAAATGGAAAAAAAGAAGCAGAGTGGGGGAAGGAGGGAAGGAAGGAATGAAGGAAAGAAGTCTTCCTTAAGACCCTGAAAGATGTGGTTTTCGCTGATTTGCTCATTCTGAAAACTTTAGTGGTCAACAATGGCTCGTAACCTTACATTTTAACCATCCCATGCCCAATTATTTTAGTTTACACAATCGCTTTGTGATCTCCTGATACCATCTCCCCTGGACTTCTCTGTGAACTTTCACAGAGAACCTTCTCTTTGAGAATCCTCTCATGTTTAGCTGTAAGGCTCTACTGGCCTTATTCCATGGCTCTGAATTGTAGGTGAGACCTGCCTCAGCATGTACTCAGCGTGAGTACTTCACACCTGCTCTTTCGTGCAGTTACATGGTATCCTCTTATTGTTGACCACCTGGCTTGAGATAAAGGTAGATATTGTTGACTGGATCTGCTGGCGTAGTCTTCTGGTTAAGCTCTTGTTTTCTGCATGAAATGGATCTTTTCACCATTTTGCCCTTAAGCCTTTGCCTTTTACCCTTCAGCTCCTTTTCTCCTTCTTCCTGTATGGAACACAAACATGATGTCTGGAACCACAGCAGCCATCTTAAGATCCTAAGGTGACCATAATAAGAATGTGGAATGGAAAAAAGAAAAAAGACTAGGTTCCTTATGGTATCAGTGAGCCACCATGCCAGTCTCAAAATTCCTATTGAGAAAAACAAGTAACACCCTATAAGATTGAAACATTATAGAATGGTTTTCCACAATTTGTAGTTGAAAACATGTCCAACTAACTTGATGGGTTTGCCACCTTCTAGTATATTTGGTCCTGGCATAATAAAAGTCACTCCCAGACTCATATTACTCACTGATAATGCCCTAACCAGAACTCAGACTGCCCACAATTTGCCAAAGGAAAGTCTGTCATGAGTCCCATTTCCCACACTCCACTGGGGGGCAGGTCTTTCTTTTGTTTCTTTTGTTTTCTTTGCCTTCTTATTCTGAAAGTTCAACAAGACTTTTTCAGATTAGTGGGCTGGGCCCAGTTCTTTCAGAGTAGGTGACCTTGCTAGTTTTACCCCTAGAAAATTACCTAAATATTGAAGTGAAGAAATTGAATACAGTCTATGAGTGATGGCAAATGCAGGCATGAAATTTTTCAAAAAATAAATCTTCTTGTGGCCTGTAGAAACATCTGGAGACTCTGGGAGAAGAACCCTGGTCTTCTTATTAGGCAGAAATACAGAGAGAAAAGACATACTTTGGTTTTGTAAACTTCCAAAGAACAGTTTAAGTAAATAAGGCTCAGCTAGTAACTGGAGATAAAAGCCCGCACCTTGTCATCGCTGAAGTGCAAACCAACACAGAACAACTTTCCCTTACCCTTATTCTCTAGACCTCAGCCTTGGACTGGGCCCCAAAATGCTTTCTGTTTTGGAAACCCCAAATCATACAAAATTCAGTAGATCTGGGGTTTGAACATATGAATAAAACAACCCAAGTTTCCGCCTGACCTTAGCTAACCTTGAAATCGATCATTCTTCCAGGGCTGGTCTGGCTAACAGTGAAACTTGTGGTTTCATCTTTGTTTTACCACAAAACTTTGTGATGAAACACTAAGACCCACTGAGATTTGCACTTCCATTCCTGTCTTGTTTCAAACTCTTTTTGCAAAGTCTGGTGACTTCTATAGCATATGACTGTGTAAATCTGCCATTTCTCCTCTGTTCCACAGAGGTTCAAACCAAATTTCTGCCCAGCAACATTTTTGGAAAACTCTATGATGAAAAAGCAGAGAATACTAAAATCCATTTAGTGTAATATCAAGAAGATTCTAAGATATAATACAAATCTACATGCTTGCTCTATTAGACCAACAATAACAACAACTCAATTTGAAAGTCACATTTGAAAAAACTGGGGTTTGCATATCATGGGGTAGAATTGCTGGACAACCGAAACCCAAGCATAAGTAAATGTTGTCGCAGACTAAAAGTGCAAGAAACAGAAATGGTACAGCATATTGAGAGGTCCAGAGAAGCCAAAAATCTGAACATGCAATCATTAGCAGGGACAAAATACCTCAGTCAAGTGAGCTGAGCGTACCATTGTAGGTCTAAGAAGTAACATTTTCATTCTGTGTTCTGGCTTGCCATTGATGTAGGTACAGACAAGAGTGCTAAATGTCATGTAATCTCATATACTACAGTTCTTTTTTTAGTTGAGATATATTTGCCATATAATATATTAGTTTCAGGTGTTCAGCATAATGAATCTGTAATTGCATGTATTACAAAAATAAGCCTAGTTAATACTCACAACATAGATTCCTGTCAAGGATCCATTGTTTTCCATAAAATACTGAATTCCAGCACTACTGTGCTATCATGGTCCTGAGCTGCACATACCCAAAAATAAAAACAGAAAGCTCTATCTGCCTTGAGCCCCTTCCAAATCTGAATCTTATTTTGTAGTTTTAGAAATTGTAGCCACAGGGCGCCTGGGTGGCTCAGTGGGTTAAGCCTCTGCCTTTGGCTCAGGTCATGATCTCAGGGTCCTGGGATCGAGTCCCACATCGGACTCTCTGATTGTCAGGGAGCCTGCTTCCTCCTCTCTCTCTGCCTGCCTCTCTGCCTAGTTGTGATCTCTGTCTGTCAAATAAATAAATAAAATCTTTAAAAAAAAAAAAAAAGAAAGAAATTTTAGCCACAAAAATCCATTAACCGACTTAGCAACAAAGAAAGAGAATTTTTGCTTTAGCTCAAAGACTCTTTTGTGAATTATGCATGATGTTTTTCAATGCTAGGAAAAGGGAATCAGGGCAGGAGATATAGATGCCACCAGCTTTTGTAAAATTCTAAAAGCAGATTACTGGCCTTACTTATGTCAAGAATACACTAAAGACAATCTTTGGGTCAGGGATAACTTAGGGACACCCCCCCCCCAGGAGCTCAGCTTTTTATTGAACAGGTTACAGAAGAGGTGTGGTCAAAAAGACCAAAACCTGGAGCACCTGGGTGTCTCACTCAGTTGAGTGTCTGCCTTCGGCTCAGGTAGTGATCCAGTGATCCAGGTAGTGATCCAGTGATCCAGTCCCCACATCCTGCTCCCTGCTCAGCGGGGAGTCTGCTCCTCCCTCTGCCTGCCACTCCCCCTGCTTCTGCGTGCTTTCTCTCTCTCTCTCTCTCAAATAAATAAGTGAAACCTTAACAACAAAAAAGACCAGAGCCCATGTCATCCTCACACTGCTCTGATTCTTCTTCTTTACTTCCACTTTCTTCACCTCAGCTGGGGCAGCAGTGGTGGGAGGAGCAGGACTCCTGCTGGTGTGGCACCAGCAGCTGATCAGGTTCACCAACCCCACACCGTAGATGAGGTTCCCGATGCGGACATCATCCAGGACCTTTGCAAACAAGCCTGGCCAGAGAGACACAACATTTACACCTGCTGCTTTAATGAGGGCATTGATTTACCCCCTGTGACTGTTACCTCATCACCATGCAGGCGAGTTCCTAGACAGAGGCCGTGGCCTGGCGAGTGCTGAGCAGGCCCTGTGCGGGGCACCACGCTAGTCACTGGATGAAATGAGGGCCTCACCCCAATGCAGCCTGAACTTCCTCGGAAGCACAGAGCACCTTAGTGGAAGCTGAAGAAAGGCCCAACTTAAAAGCTTTCTGCAAAAGCAATCAAAAATGATCTAAGGAAAAGAAGGCTAGGTGATTGTCCCTTTCCCCCTATACCTCCCCTAGGTAGCTACCACACAAACAATGCTTTGCAATTGTCATGTCCTTCAAGGATCAATCTGGCAGAAACTTCATGAAGCTCTTGATAGCCCAAGACATGTATTTATTTCCCTTAAAGAGCCATTTCTACCTTCTTGCCCTCCATGGAAATCACAAGTTGTCCCAAAGCTACTATGAGCCTCCATCTACTGAGTCCATAAATAACAGATTAAGTTATTGTTGCAGAGCCCATTAAAGTAAACAAACAGGGGCGCCTGGGTGGCTCAGTGGGTTAAAGTCTCTGCCTTTGGCTCAGGTCATGATCCCAGGGTCCTGGGATAGAGCCCCACATCATCAGGCTGTCTGCTCAGCGGGGAGCCTGCTTCCTCCTCTCTCTGCCTGCCTCTCTTCCTACTTGTGATCTCTGTCTGTCAAATAAATAAAAGCTTTTTTTTTTTTTAAAGTGAAACAAACAACAGCAAAGAAAACCATTTTTCTCCTAAGCCCCAAGCAGTGAGTATGGCACCAAAACTCAGATTGATGAGGTTTTGTATTTAGTATTGAAGCCAACACATAGTCATGGTCATAGTCAAGGGTTCCCTAATTTCTCACCCTTCTGCAAGATATAGGTACAGGCTCTTTAAGGTAAAAAGCCACCCACCAACTGCCTATGTCCCCAATGTATAAAACTGAGTGAGCTCATAATATAAACAGAGAACTATTTACTATATTCTTGGCAAGCTTATAAACAATAGCTCAGTGGAATATTTTAGCATTGGATTTGTTTCCTGAGTGTGTTTTTCTTATAAGATCTGCACGTTTACTAAAAGATTACATTGCTCGTTAGGCATTACAGCTGTCCTTGTGACCTAAAATCAAAAGGGGTGTTGCCTGGGCATTTTCCCATTAAGAATTGAAACCATTGACCCTTCTTGGGTTGAGGTACAGGGAAGTTTTTGTATACAGCATCCAGCAGGTGGCACTCACATCCAAGGATACAAGGAGCTTTGCCCTGGCCAGGGAAATCTTTGTTCACAAAAGGTGGGTTCATTGCTACTCAGTAAATAGTAGAAAGATGACTTCTTAATAAAAGACCATGAATTTCACTCCTAGTGTCTTCTTAAATGAAGTTTTGACATTGGACGTAAGCAGCCAGCCAATCTATGTGTTTTGTGTGTGTGTGTGTAAAGTAATCCAAGACTGGAGAAATTCCATATTGAAAATATAGCTTTGTAGACATTATGGACAGAATGTTTATGCCCCCTGAATATTCATATGTTAAACCCTAAAGCCCCAGTATGATGGTAATGAGTGGTGGGGACTTTGGGGATAATTAGGTTACAAGAATAGAGCTTTTAGGGTGCCTGGCTGGCTCAGTGAGTAGAGCAGGCAATTTTTTTTTTTTTAAGATTTTTATTTATTTATTTGACAGAGAGACACAGAGAGAGAGGGAACACAGCAGGGGGAGTGGGAGAGGGAGAAGCAGGCTTCCCGCTGAGCAGAGAACCTGACCTGGGGCTCTATCTCAGGTTCATAACCTGAGCAGACCCTTCACCAACCCAGTCACGCAGATGTCCCTGTCTTGGCATCTTGATCACAGCCTCCAACCTCCACAACTGTGAGAAATAATTCTCGTTTGAACCACCCAGTCTATGATCATTTGGCCTAAAATATTTCTGTTGCCCCTTTCCTGATTTGACAGTATTTGGAATGGGATTAAGGAACCACATACCACTTTGAATATTTAAAAAAAAAAGCAAGCCAAAACCATTTTGAGTAAGAATGAATTGAGCAGAAGTGGCTCAGTCGGTTGAGCATCTACCTTCCACTGCGGTCATGATCCCAGGATCCCGGGATAGGGTCATCAGGCTCCTTGCTCAGTGGGGAGCTTGCTTTTCCCTCTGCCTGCCATTCTGCTTGTTCATGCGTGCATCCTCTCTCTCTCTCTCTTTCTGATAATAAATAAATAAATAAATAAATAAATAAATAAATAAACTCTTTTTAGAAAGTCTTACTGGCTGCCTAAGATTGGGTAGACTAATAATACCTAACAATGCCACTCACTGAGCGCTTATATCTACAATGAAAACCTGCAACATAAAGCAATTTAGTCTCCACAGCAACTCTATTAGGCAGGTAGGACGATTATCTCCACTCTGTAAGAAAGAAAAATAAAGTTTATAAGCAAATATTATAACCCATTTCGCCTTATCTCCTCATCTGCAAAGTGAGAAAGAAAGTAGAAGCTATTTCTTAGGGTTGTAAGAATCAACTAAAAGAATCCATACAAAGCAATTAGCCTTGTAAGAGTAAATGCTACATATGGGATTCCTAACACTGTTGCTGCTGCTATTCTATTGCTCCTGCTGCTGTGATTACTACTTCTGCTACTATTATGTTATAATATGATATGTTATATTATTTTATTATACATATAATATAGTACCAATTACATAAATATTCTATATAATAATAATTATTATTATTATTGAAGTTATTTGTTCAGAGTCACACAGAGAGTATGGGATGGTCAGAATTTGACCTCAGGTTCAAATTCTTTTTTGATTCCAGAACTTGGGTGCTTAGTATATAGAAGGCAATGCTTTTGAATGACTAAGCCAGGGTAATTCTGAGAATAAAATAAGACTTCTGGAAATCTGGAAATTCCTCCCTTTAATAGAGAGAATTTATAAGAACCATCAACATCTCTTCAAGTTTCTTCTTTCAGACCCAACACACACATGAACAAGCAAATGCTTTGCCTCCCCCAATTCATCCGGTAGATCAAGATGACCTTTTGTCTTTCTGACCAAAATATGATATCTTAATGGTCACAAAATTACATCCTCCTATTAAGGGAGGAACTAAAATTTAATGAAGAACCATGACTGGTGTAAACCGGAACTACCCAGCATTGAGCCAAGGTGACCACACCATAGGATGCAGAGCCAAGTCTTGGTCCTGGCTTATCCAGTATCAGCAACATGGCAGAGTGAGCTATGATCCAGGCATATCAATCAGAGTGGATGATGGTGCCAAACCATGGCATTAAGGGACAGGTTCTCTGGCTAGTAGCATTAATAAGCTTGGTGTGGGGGCACCTGTGTGGCTCAGTCAGTTAAGCCTCCAATTCTCAATTTCAGCTCAGTTCATGATTTCAAGGTCCTGAGATAGAGCCCCAGGACAAGCTCCGCGCTCAGTGGGGAGTCTGCTTAAGATTCTTTCCCTCTTTCTCCCTTTGCTCTTCCCCCTGGTCATGCTCTCTCTCTCTCTCTCTCTCTGTCTCTCAAATAAAATAAATAAACCTTTAAAAAATACAAGCTTTGGTTCAGTGGATTAAGCCTCTGCCTTCGGCTCAGGTCATGATCTCAGGGTCCTGGGATCTTAATGGTCACAAAATTACATCCTCCTATTAAGGGAGGAACTAAAATTTAATGAAGAACCATGCTCGGCAGGGAGCCTGCTTCCTCCTCTCTCTCTGCCAGCCTCTCTGCCTACTTGTGATCTCTGTCAAATAAATAAATAAAATATTTTTTAAAAACTTAAAAAATATAAGCTAGGTGTGATTTTGAATATTTCTGGATATGGTTCTAGTCCATTCACCAAGTTAGTTTCAGTCATTTGCCATTCTTCTTTTTTTTTTTTTTAAGATTTTATTCACCGACTGAGCTGCCCAGACATCCTTTATTTGCCATTCTTCTGTCTTGAACGTATATGTGAAATTGTTTGGGAGTAGTGTGTTTTAATATATTGCACTAAAATGCCATCCCTAGTTTATAAGGATAAAATGAATCAATTTAAATGATATTATTTGGGGTTTTATATTCCTAAGATTTCTGTGAATGTCTGTGTTTTAAGCTATCCTTTCAACATCTGTCATGTACTAGCCATTATGCTTAGCACTTTACATACATTAATATGTCATTGAATCTTCAGGTGATTAGTGGAGGTCAGGAGTTCTTTCCTTCTGCCTCTGCCCCCACTCATCAGCTCCTGCAGATATCTCAAAAAAAAAAAATAAATAAATCTTAGAAAAAAAGAAATCTAGGGCGCCTGGCTGGCTCAGTGGGTTAAGCCTCTGCCTTCGGCTCAGGTCATGATCTCAGGGTCCTGGGATCGAGTCCCACATCGGGCTCTCTGCTCAGCAGGGAGCCTGCTTCCTCCTCTCTCTCTTCCTGCCTCTCTGCCTACTTGTGATCTCTCTCTGTCAAATAAATAAATAAATCTTTAAAAAAAAAAAAAGAAAAGAAAAAAAGAAATCTAGATATCTCAACATATCACTTATACTAGACACTTGAGGTCTTTGGGTGTCACAAAACTGCCTGAGGTATACTTGGTACAGAATGGAGTGAGAACCCCAGTCAAGGGGTGCCTGGGTGGCTCAGTTAGTTAAGCATCTGTCTTTGGCTCAGATCATGATCTCAGGGTCCAGGAATCGAGTCCCCCATCAGGCTCCTTGCTCAGTAGGGCGCCTGCTTCTCCCTCTGCCTGCCTCTCACCCTCCTTCTGCTCTCTCTCTGTCAAATAAATATATACAATCTTAACAACAACAACAAAAGAACCTCTGGTCAAAGGTAGTCATAATAACCTCACTTCCACCCACCAGTGATTGGTTTACAAATTAGCATATATCCACTTCTGGCCAACCAAAGAAAAATCTGTTAGGGAGAGGCTTCCTCCTTCCTGTGGGCTCCAAGAAGAGAAGGTTGGCCTGGCCCCTCTGCTTGCAGCTATGCCTAGATGAGATGGCTCGAACTGCTGGAACCATCTTGCAAACCCATCTAGGGATGGATGACATTGACATAGAGAAGATGGTCTGCCTGGCAGGACTGCTGTGAGCCAGCAGCCTGGAGGGACCTGGCTGGGGCCTGCCCTAATGTTTTAGCCAGTTTGGATTGTGGTTTTCTGACATTTGCAGCCATATGTACCTTAATTCCCCTGCTATACTTAGAGAAAAGACCTCTCAGAGAAGTAACACTCGAGTGGCAGGAAGGATTAGGCAGGAGAGGAGCACTCCTAATGGTTAGAGGAAACAATGTCTGCAGTCTTAGAAGAGTGAATGACTTTGGCTTGTTTAAGGCACTCAAAGCTTGTAGAACTGAAGTATGGTGACTGGAGGGGAGTATGAAATAAGATTAACAAAAAAGATTATGCAGGACCTTCAAGGCAACAGAGAGAAGTTTAGACTTAATTTTTTTTTAAGATTTTATTTATTTATTTGGCTCAGTGGGTTAAGCCTCTGCCTTCGGCTCAGGTCCTGGAATGGAGCCCCACATTGGGCTCTCTACTCAACAGGGAGCCTGCTTCCCCTTCCCTCTTTGCCTGCCTCTCTACCTACCTGTGATCTCTCTGTGTCAAATAAAGAAATAAAATCTTTTTTTTTTAAAGATTTTATTTCTTTATTTGACAGAGAGAGAGATCACAAATAGGCAGAGAGACAGACAGAGAGAGAGATGAGGAGAAGCAGGCTCCCTGCTGAGCAGAGAGCCCTATGCGGGACTCGATCCCAGGCCCCTGGGATCATGACCTGAGCCGAAGGTAGAGGCTTAACCCACTGAGCCACCCAGGTGCCCCTAAAATCTTTTTTTTAAAAAAGATTTTATTTCTTCATTTGAGAGAGCAAGACAGAGGGAGAGAGAGCACAAATGGTGAGGAGAAGGGAGGGAGAGGGAGAAGCAGACTCCCCACTGAGCAGGAAGCCTGATGTGGGACTCCATCCCAGGACCCTGGGATCATGACCTGAGCCAAAGGTAGACGCTTAACCAACTGAGCCACCCAGGTGCCCCTAGACTTAATTTTAAGTATAATGGAAAGTCACTGAAGGACTTAAAGCAGTGACATAATTCAAGCTCACTCTGTCTGCTTCTGTTTGAAGAATATACTGGAGAGGGAGTATAACTGTGGGGAGATGGAGGGCTATTATAGGAATCCAGGTAAGAGATGATGATGGCCTGGGCTCTATAATGGAAATATTATTTGGAACCATTAATCTCAAACTTTAGTTTGTGAAAGAATCACTCCTTGTAATTGTTTACAATATAAAGAAACACATCAGTGGGACAGCAATACAGAAACATTGGATCTTTGACTCTCTAGATAAGACCACTTTACAAAAATAACCATCTTTTATTCTTTAAATGATCCCAATATAAGGGCTTACAGCTTTCCCAAATAAAGTGTTCTTGTGTCCTGAACTCCTTGGAGTCACATGGTTTTTCCTATAGTCTCATCTCAATCTTGCCTAGCAGCGCCTATCTGTTCCCTCTTGTGCTGTACATAGAAATGTTCCTATCATTCACTGAATATTATTCTTACATCCACTCAAAGTGCATCTATTAAGCATCATCTAGGTGCTTGAACCCAACCTGGGTCATACCAAGACAAATAAAATGCACCCTCTCATAGGAGAGATGTTGATCATTTTCCTTATCTTCCCTTGGATGCCATTTATTCTCTAAAACTTCACATTATGAAGGAGAAAAGAAAGAACACAAAGGTAAATTAAGTTCAGTAGAAAACAGGAGCAGGGGAAGAGTCAAGAACAAGATTTTGGAAACGTACAGGCTGATGAGACTATCCCCAGATCCTGCATGTGGATCAGGTCTTATTATGAATACCTTACCTGAACCTTAAACGAAGAACAGGCAGCCTCTGATATCAGCTTCTGACAACCTGAGAGCACCCTAGAGACATGGATTGAATACTCAGAAGGAAAATGATGTGTGTAGATTGTTTTATAAATCACTAGGGTCAAGATTTTCTTGTCAAGGGGAAGAAGAAATAAAAAGGAACTCTAATGCCATCTTCTGAAGTTGTCCAAGACAAAGTCCTCAAATCACTGTATGCCAATGCCATCTGAAAGGTGGACAATTTGAGAATCCATGAGATATATTGGGATTTTTAGCCCCAGTCCTAGACCCTTTGATGTCTAATGTACTAGACTCTCTAACCCTCTCCTGAATAAGATGAGAAGGGATATATTGAGAACATAATCATTGCTTCTAGAAATAATACCAGAAGTTCTTTTTGAAAAGGTAAATACTGAGTTATTTGGAGTAGACATCAAAGGTGACAATAAAGCTTTAAACACCAAGAACCTTAAAAACAACAATCATTCTGTAAGTCATGCTTGCTTTCATGAGTTATCTAGAACCTCATATTTTTTTCCTAGTCACACTGATATCTTAACAAGGTGACCAATAGGTTAGAGAATTGCAATAAAAGAAATTATGTATTTTGCCTAAGTTACACTCCCAATAAGTTGACTTTGCCAAGATGCTGGGCACAGAAAGGCTTTCGGGTTGCTGGCATATCTCTTTAACGTATAGAAAGAGGGCACCTGGGTGGCTCAATTATTGTGTGTCTGCCTTCGACTCAGGTCACGATCCTAGAGTCCTGGGCTCAAGCCCCACATCTGGCTCCCTCCTGGGTGGGAAACCTGCTTCTCCCTCTCCCACTCCCCCCGGCTTGTGTTCCCTCTCTTGCTGTGTCTTTCTCTGTCACATAAATATACAAAATCTTTAAGAATAAAAATAAAAATAAAATATAGAAATAAATTTAAAAGTGTAGAAATATGGGGGCACCTGGCTGGCTCAGTCCAGAGAGCATGCAACTCTTGATCTTGGGGTCAAGAGTTTGAGCCCCACTTGGGGATAGAGTTTATTTTAAATAAAAAAATTTTTTAAGATAAAAATAAAAGCATAAAAATAGAGAAATGGAACCCTGGCAGCCTAAAACAACCTTAACACATGGCTTACTGAGGGGTGGGGGAAAGAGGGCAAGGAAACTGCCTGCCTAATTTAAATTTACAAGCTATTTATAAAATTGGAACATTCAGTTTAATAAGCATTTTGCTTTCTAGGCTGCCAAATGGCCAGTTTCACTGGGTTTGGAGTAGTTTTTTGTTTTTTTGTTTTTGTTTTTTGTTTGTTGTTGTTTTAACAGAATTGTGATGCTTGCTTTATGTAGACACAATCTTAGGCACTTGGAAGAATCTGATTTTAAAAGTGTAACTTTGGGGGCACCTGGGTGGCTCAGTGGGTTAAAGCCTCTGCTTTCAGCTCAGGTCATGGTCCCAGGGTCCTGGGATAGAGCCCCAAGTCGGGCTCTCTGCTCAGCAGGGAGCCTGCTTCCCTTCCTCTCTCTGCCTGCCTCTCTGCCTACTTGTGATCTGTCAAATAAATAAATAAAATCTTAAAAAAAAAAAAGTGTAACTTTGGCTCATACACATACTTATACTTGTTAAACCATCCAACTACAAGTATTCCCTAAACGTACTCTGTTTGCATTGGATTTATTTTCCTGGTTTAATACACAGTTTACCAATAAATTCACCAAATCTAGTTAGATAAAAATCTTTCTCTCATTACCTTACGAATATTTACTATTAACACCTTCCTGGGGTGCCCTGGTAGCATTTTTGTTTGTTTTTGTTCCCTTTTTTTTTTTTTTAATGAAAACCATTCCTAGAAAAAGTCTAGAGTCACATGTAAAGACAAAGATCTTCTTTTTAAAATTTTTAGAATAAAAATGTTTATCCTCCAAACATGAGTGCTATATGTTTTATATATATATATATACACACACACAAATATATGTGTATATATATATATATATATCCTATATATATAGATTATATGCAACTCAGTGAAACCAGTCTATGCTTTTGTTATAAAATATGTGATACTACCATGATGCTTTCTATATGATTATGCTTCCCATTTCTCAGGGACAGTCTATCTATCTGAAGGGCAGTCATTCAGCTACCTGAACAGTTTTCAGTTTCCTCCAGCACAATCTCATCAGAGAGACTGGACAGGGAGATAAGGCTATCCTATATATGGTTGCATCCCACTTAATGGTACATTTGACCCAAGAACCATTTTGTGGATTGCTCATGAATAACATTTTTAACCATAATTCTGCACTCATTGTTATAAAGAAAAGCTTTCTTTGTATTTAACTGGTCAACTGTTTTAAGTAAATGTGACCTCAATTCTCTGAATTAGCTGGTGGCCATGGGCAGATTCTTTCTGAGACAACCACTTTAAATTACACTAGTTGCAGGAGAAAGACCTTTCTCAATGGTGGTTTTCTAACTACTGCGGAATTCTCGAGGTAGAAAACCTTTCCTACGAGGGCTAAAGATACATCGTTCCACCCCTTAACCTTGCATCCATCATAAACAAAGACAGTACTGAGTTTGAAATTTCATGAGAAGTTTATTGTTTTAAACTTTACATTTATTATCATTTCTTACATATACATGGCTACAAATTTCATTTGTTCTAAGATTTCATTCTAGGCAAATTTTCTAATTCAATTGTAACTGAGAGCATATCTAAATATTTGGATTCATTTCTGGTGAAAGCAAAGGGGCCAGACGACATTTAACAGAGATCGCTGTGCTGACATGTCTGCTTTCTATATGCAAAGTGATCAGCTCAACCAAGCAGCACAAGCCCAGAAAAGTTCACTCAATCATCTAATCCCTTCTAGCATTACCTTTTTCCGTTTTTAAATCTTTGGCTAATTAGAGGCACAACCTTATCATGAAAGAAGAGAAAATATTTCCTCTTATCCTTTTTAATCCACCTTCATCACCAACTGCAGTGTCTCCTCCCACCAGCCTTAATTAACTGCCCACTGTTGATGAACAAATCAATCATTCAGTAAAGATAGTGCGTATTTCTATTTGTAAGGGCAAGTGCATCAAATCTACCTGCAATGTTTATGAAGATGTGTGCAAAAGGAAGAGATAACGAAAAGGATACAGGTTTTAAGAAAGGACTACATAAGTCAAACTGCTGAGAAAATAAGTAAGTTACAGTGATCGCTTACTTTCCATACATTACCACTAGAAATTCTTTGCTGGTCTTGTCTATTTTCTCTAAATAGCTGATCCAGGATCGCCTGGGTGACTCAGTGGGTTAAGCCTCTGCCCTCAGCTGAGAAAGACCCTGGTCTCAGGGTCCTGGGATTAGTCCTGCCTTGGGCTCTCTGCTCAGCAGGGAGCCTGCTTCCCCTCTCTCTCTTTCTGCCTACTTGTGGCCTCTCTCTCTCTGTCAAATAAATAAATAAAATCTTTAAAAAGATAAAAAATAAGTTAACAGCTGATCCAGCATAAGACCTTTTTCAACACTGAGTAGAGACATGGATGTACTTTATCTGATATGGTACTTCATTCATCCTGATGATCCATTGATTTCTATAAAATCCAGTAACTGATTTTTTTTTTCCTTACCAATGAAATGTACCAATCTGGTAGTGCTGGTAGACATACATATTTACATGTAGCCATTAATATCATAATCTCAATAATTTACCCAAAATTTGGAAGTTTTTATATTTTTCTCCCATAAGAAGAATTTGAAGTAATTAAAATTAATTTGTTCGGTTTTAAGAGGTTAAATCAATTAAAATATGCCTAAACAGAAAATCTTTAAAAACTTCCTCAGCCTTTAGTTTAACAGCAGTCCACACAAAAAACATAATAATAATAATTTTTTTTAAAATACCATACTAGGGGCATCTGGGTGGCTCGGTGGGTTAAAGCCTCTGCCTTCGGCTCAGGTCATGGTCCCAAGGTCCTGGGATCCAGCCCGCATTGGGCTTTCCGCTCAGCAGGGAGCCTGCTTCCATTCCCCTCTCTCTGCCTGCCTCTCTGCCTACTTGTGATCTCTGTCAAATAAATAAATAAAATCTTTAAAAAAAAAAAAAAGCCATACTAAAGTCTAGAACAGGAAGTAAAGAATAAATACCACTTCCAGTTATGTCTGGAACATAAAGGAGCATGGGAAGGTCTTAAACTTGAATCTTCAGCCAGGATACCAGGATTGTTGATACCATTTCCAAGAGCACTAAAGAAGATTAAAGTGAATTATGTGGTCAGAACTTGAGGTTTTCTTTCTCAGCTAAGAAATTTGGCATGTTAGAACACTCTTCTCTTAATGGATGAAAGATATAATTTCAAATTTTAACCAGTTGGTATGTTTAGTCAAAGAAGGCCAGTGCTGGAATTACAAATAACCTGCATCAAATTAACCTTCACGATATAGACTGGCCTGTAAACCAACAAGGAGCTATAGATTAGGCTTGGGAACTTCTACCTCTGTATCCATTCTTTATAAGGGAATGCCATCACCAAAAGAATTTCCCACAGGAAACCATAAACCCCAAAACCTCTAGTACCACCTGTCCTTTTGAACAAGGGTTGGCCCACCCCAACTTTGTTTAATTCTTGAGAACCAATGGGTATATATAACTGTACCAAAAACCGTGAATTGGAGCACCTGGTTGGCTCAGTGAGTTAAGCCTCTGCCTTTGGCCCAGGTCATGATCTCAGGGTAATGGGATCCACCCCTGCATCAGTCTCTCTTCTGAGCAAGGAGCCTGCTTCCCCTCTCTCTCTTAGCCTGCCTCTCTGCCTACTTGTGATCTCTCTCTCTCTCTGTCAAATAAATAAAATCTTAAACAACAAGAACAACACTGTATTTCACAACATACTTCGAGACAAACTGAATCTGAGAGGCTGTTTTATGGACATTTTACCTCTACTTTGCCAGGTAATACAATTCATGGTGTCCCCACCCCACCACGGACTAGCAGTATTTGATTCTCCTAATCCTCATTACCATATTTCCGTTGGTATACTTCTCAGGGGAAGTATGGCTGAGAGCATAAGCAAAGAAAATAAGTCTTTCTTAATCATTTGTGTTGTTGTTAAGAAGTGTAATGGAAGATTAGAATCAACCTTGAGTCTTGTTGTGAGTTTTGTTCATATCTTCACAAAAATTTCATACTTTTGTTTTACTATACTTTACCCCTCTATTTTAGGTAATCATTCAAATTCAAGTCTTTATAAGTCCAAAGTCATGCATGGTTTGTATTTTTTTTAAAGAGGAGATGATCACAAATTATAACATTTGTCATATGCATGTTTTTACAGTAAGTTTACTACCACATAAATGCTAAAAACTTGAACTTTGAAAAATGAAGTATTTGTATTTCATTTCATTCCTTGCTTAGCTCAGCTAATGCTGAAAACTTCAAATTTCTTGGGTGTCTCAGTGGGTTAAAGCCTCTGCCTTTGGCTCAGGTCATGATCCCAGAATCCTGGGATGGAGCCCTACATTGGGCTCTCTGCTCAGCAGGGAGTCCGCTTCCTCCTCTCTCTCTGCCTGCCTCTCAGCCTACTTGTGATCTCTGTCTGTCAAATAAGTACATAAATAAATCTTTTTTAAAAAAGAAATTTACTTATTTCTCCATTGTTTTTGGCCTTAATCAAAAGGAAAATAATGCTTTCAGGAGTTAAAGGACGGGTCAAGTATTTGAAATTGACCTATAATTAAAATCATAAAATGTCATGCGTCATGAAATATAGTTGAAAACATCCAGCATGTTATCTTCTGAGTACTCCATGCGGGCTAATTCATTTTAGTTATAACTAATTTCCAGTGGAAAGAAAGTTTTTATACTTCTGAGCATATTGACAAATAAGTCTTTCAGCTTCGTGATGGTTAAGTGGTTGAACAGGAAGTACTGCCTCAGCACATATATATCAATCCTTTAGAGAAATTCTAAAATCAAGGGGTCTGGATTTCCACACTTATTTTATTCCACGATGATACATCTGTAAAGCAGAAATAAGACTCCACTCTTTATCCAGCCTTCAAGTTCACTCATATATTTTTTTATTTGAAATAAACTAAAGCTGATTTAGAGCGGACATGCCTTTTGGAATGCCCTGAGGCCTTTCATTTCTTGAATGATATGCTAAAGTTTGGAATCTACCCAAACCTCCTTGAAGCACCCTCTGCGAAGTATAATCTAATTTAAATCAACTTATTCCTCGGCATAAAATGCTCATACTTATTTCTCTTCATTTTTTGAGGGAATACAGGGACATATTTTCGTTTCCAAACATGTAGATGCTGAAAAAACTTGGAAAGAAAAAAAAACCCTACATATTTCTTTCTTTCAGTCATGTTAAAAGCAGTGACAGAAAGCATAATTCTGAGAACTCCTGGCCCTGGCACTATGCAAATCATTTCATAATATGCAAATGACCTAGCACCAATATAGTCATAGTTCCTACCAAATGTTTCTCTGATCATGGGACACATTCTTAAAAGTAATGGGCTTGAACTCCCACTTTTTCTATTCGTTTCTGTGTACTGCTTACATCCAAATCTTTACTTTGCAAATAAAAGTAATGTTACAACATGTATTTCCCAAAAATAAGCACTTTTGTGGACAAGTGCAATTCTGCAGACATAAGATAGAGTACATGTATATAACAGACCTTTCTGGTAAATTCCTAAACACTCACCTTCTCTCTCTTCTTCTTCTTCTTTTTTTTTTTTTTTTAAGATTTTATTTATTTATTGACAGACAGAGGTCACAAGTAGGCAGAGAGGCAGGCAGAGAGAGAGAGAGAGAAAGGAGGAAGCAGGCTCCCCGCAAAGCAGAGAGCCTAATGTGGGGCTTGATCCCAGGACCTTGGGATCATGACCTGAGCTGAAGGCAGAGGCTTTAACCCACTGAGCCACCCAGGCACCCCTTCTCTCTCTTCTTCTACCCCAAGGAAATTATGAATGTAACATAGGGTTTATTACTAAACAAACAAAAAAAGTTGAACTCTTCTTGAGTGTGTATAGTAATTGACTACAAATCTATCAACTTCTCTAAACTAAAACTTAAATATGTACAGTCTTGAGTTGGCTAGGATACTTGAAAAAATGAAAATGCTGGAGGAAAAGTTAGTGTTAAAGAATTGAATACAAAATGCTTCTTCCAATAATGACAATGAAATCATTGTGAAGGGAATGCGGTATATACCCATCCCTAAAGACATCTACCACATGTATGCATCACCTACTCTTTGAGCTCTATTGTTATTTTTGCTGGGGTTATTCTACCTATCAGTAAAAGTAAATCCCAACATAATACCAGAAAAAAGTTCTCCCTCCCTCTCTCTCTCTCATTTGCCCATACAAATTTCAGCTATGCACTTTGCTTTCAATAATACCTGAATGAGAAAGTCCTTGAAATCAGAGAAGGATGTGCAATATGTCAAAATGAGCTATTTATCCCTGGTGATTATTAGAGAGTGTCACAAGAGAAGAAATGTACCCAAGAGGGTCCTGCACAATTCCAACTCTGGGAATTGTGTTCTATCTAAAGACTCTGTCATTTCAGCAGCCCATTCATTTACTCAAAAAATATTTATCAGGTGCTATTATATCCAGCACTGTGTTAACATCACTAAAGCATTAAATCTTCAAAGTACTTTCTTATTCTACACTTATGTTGACACATTTAGGTGGGGTCTTAAGTTCTCTACTCAGCTGAATGCTTTATTCCCCTCTAAGTAATTTGTCATTTTCAGGCACATTTAAGTGGGTTTTACTTTTCGTCAATGGAATTCTACCGTATATGATGGCATCTACATAAGTGTTCAGATGACAAAATTCAAGCATTGTAGATATAAATATCATTCCAGAATTAAATTACTTGAGTCAAAATAGAAAATTCTAGACTCAGAGCTTCAAGAAATAAATTTCAGCTTTGACTACTCCCAAAAGCTAATCAGACCTTAGGTCTCCATTACAGTACCTTGTGCCTCTTTCAGTGTTTCAGACAAGAGGAGGAAGGGACCATAATCTTCCCTCACTGGAAACGCTAGCATCATGGGAATTCTCCCAGGCGGCTTTGTGCAAGTCTAAGGAGGCTTCAAGCATGTTATAATTATAGCTACTATTCATTAAATGACTATTGTGCCAAGCCTTCACATTTAATACTTCCGCTCATTTAAGCTTCCCAGTACCCCTTCAGGGTAAGTTATCATAGTTCGTATTTTCCGGTTGAGGATCAGAGCAGTTAGGTAACTGGTGCAAAGTCACACAGTTTGCAAGCGTGTCTCGGTAATGGATCTGTGACAGTGCATTACTCTGATTCCTATTTCAGTTCTCTCTGTAATGTCTTTCTACTTTAAAAACAAAAACAAAAACAAAAAACCACCTGCCTAGACTCCATGAAGGCTGGAGAGAGAGATGGGAAAAGAAAATTTCTGTAATGTAAGAAAACAAGCAGTCGCAGCTGTCCAGGTTAGGGAGCGTCCTTCGGGGTCTCGGGTTTACTTCTTCTACCAAACCCGAGGGTGCGCCGGGCCAGGGCGCGGTGATTGACAGGAGAGTACGACCCAAGTTTGGCGGGCCGCGTGGGATTCTGAGCGTCAGCTTCTCAGCAACGTTTTCTCTCAGTACCCCCACCCTCTCCACCCCATGTCCCAACCGCGGCCGGGGAGCTTGCACGGTCAGTGCGGGTGAGGCCAGGAAGCAGATGGATGCTGCTGACTGACGGGGGCGGCCGAGCGCGAGGGCGCTGAGTGAGGCCCGCGCCTTGTCCCCGCTCGGCCTCAGGATCCCGGCAGCTCACCCTGCGCGGGCCTCGGGTGGGGTCGGAAAGGACACCTCGGCCTAAGAGCTGGCGCGGGGTGCCAAAGCCTCCGCCCAGCCAAGCCTGCGCCCAAACCTTGGGCCCGGGCCTGCGCAGCCGCCAGCCCGAGGCTCTAGGCCCGGATGGAGAGGCCGCGCTACAAGGCAGGGGACTGTGCTGGGCCTGAGGCCGCGGGTTTCCCTCCTTACTCAGAGTTGACCCTAACGACAGACGTGACCGTGGCGGCGGCGGCGGCCCACGCGCTCTGGAGGCGCAGGGCGCTTGGGACGCGGCGTGGAAGTGGGCCCCGGGCGGCCCCCGGACCTCCTGCGGCCAGCTCTCTCCCCGCTCACCTCTCCTTCCCCAGCTCTGAAAGCCTGCCCGCCGCAGCCCCAACCTTCTCCTCTCTCCTCCCCCAAGCCCGCACCGGGCTCCGCTTTCCCTCCATCAACTCTAGGCCGAATTCAATCCGAGAAGGCTCCTTTGAGCTTTTGTGTTTGCTGGGGGAGATGTGGGCGCAGGAGGGATCGCGTTACAACTTTCATTTCCTGAAATGTTTGAGGGAACATCCAGGGTTTTTATCCCCCCATCAGGCCAGGCGATGGGCTCGGGTTTCAGGCCTTGTCACTCAGCTGTCACCAAACAAACGAAGCTCTCAGAGCCCTGGAGAGGGAGTGCTACCTGCTATTCATGACCCCTGGAGCAGGTGATCGCTCATGGGAAAAACAGGTAGAATTAATCACAGGGCTGTTCTCTGTTTCCTCTCCTTTTGGCAGACCTGCCCACAGTGTGAAACCTGTCAGAAAACAAATTAACTCTTTCTTGTCCCCCAAGGGAACTAAAAATAAATTTTCAGAAAACCCAACACACATTCACATCAAATGACCCGAATGAAAATTGGAGGGAACATCTTTACATCTGGCTCAACTTGGCAATTTCTTCGTTTGTGGGGTTCCCATCTTAGTGGGACTTGGAGCATGAAGGAACCAGGAGAGAATGGGGCATATTCCTGTCACTTGGTTCTACCTACTGAAAGAAGCCATAGGTGTGGTCTCTGAACTTAGGTAGATTCCTCCTCTCTTCCTGATGTCAGTGTAGTTGGGTTTAACTAGTTAAAAGAAAACCTTTACCTTATAGGTTTCTATGAAATGTCTGTAAATGGGTGTTTTCCCTCTCCCAGACTCTTCCCTAAGTCAACCTTGTTGAGCATCCTTGTTGGGCTCTGTATTAGAATTTAATTTTAAAAAATTGCCTTAGTTGCTCAAAAACAGAAAGTTAGCATACTAGTGTTCTTTGCTGTGTGTGTGGATACTGTTTAATTGCTAAATATTATAATACAATATTTGTATTATAATACAAATTTTAAATTATATCTTTATTTTCTATTCATCCTACTTCTCTTTGTCCTATAACTCTTTCCCTTCCTGGAAAAAAAAATTAATTAGAAGGAAAAGGGAAATCCATACAGATTTGCTTCTAAGATACATTAATATTGGAAAAGTTAACAAAGACGGTTTTGGAGTCTTTAAACAGACTGATTTTTTAAAACAGAAGTATGGTAAGGGGACCACATTGTCATTCAGGCTTTTAGTTTTTTCATAAGAGATTTTTTTGTGTGAGAAATCTCGAGATATATTGTATGTAAAAATAATCCTTCTGGCTTTCTTTATGAAGATTTTGTATGTTTATTTTGAAATCAGCCATTGGTTCCAGATTCCCAGAACTGATTTTCTTAGATTAGCTATTTGTACTCAGAGGTAGAGCCCTGAGCAATATTATTCTTCAATTAAAATGAAGAACTTGACTTTAGGAGGAAGCATGTTATGTTTATATAGCATCAGCAATGCATAGAAAATATTCACCACACATATCTGCAGACAGACAAGGCTTCAATTGTTTAAATGTTCTTTTCACTTCGTAGATACTAAGGCACATTGACTTTCTATCTGGCTTAATTTTTTTAACTTGTTACCTACTTTCACATTCATGGCATTCTAAATAAATACGAGCTAATGCTTCTTCCATGTAACTATCCCCTTGATTTAGAGGTAAAGTTGCCTTTTCCAAGGCAACTTCCAAAAGCAACTTTGCAGACTATGCCACCTCCCCTCAAAAATGGGCATTTTCTGCACAAGCACTGTAAGTTTTTGCTCACCTCCACCAACCACATCATTCCCCATCACTACCCCTGCATAACACACACAAGTTCCAAAAGTTAAGGGAGCATTACTACACACTGATGCTACTAGTTTAAATATAATATCTGTGTGAGGGCTAACTAAAGATGTCACAGCTATTTGGTTTTGGTTTGTTTTTTTTTTTTTTCACAGTCCCATTGCCTTTTCCTGGTATTTAGATTATTTGGATAAGTGGCAACTCAAATTAGAATCGAAGTGTTGCAAAGCAGCTAAAGTCGTGCCTGGGTCAGGGGAACAAAAGAGAGTAGTTGAGTTTGTAAAAAAAACAAAACAAAACAAAACAAAAACAAAAAACAAACAAAAAAAACCCCCAAAAAACAAAAAAACACTTAATATAAAGTAAAGAACACCTACAAAGTTGGTTTTGCCAGCTTGCTGACAAGAACCTGCAGATTTTGTATCAGGGATGCTGACTGGCCAGCTCTACAAAATGTTAAAGAAGGTTTCAGTGCTCTTTAAGAATCCTAAAGCAGTTTAATGCCCTATGTTTAGTAAAACTTTGTAGTCTAGGGCTCTTCTTTCCTTTAAGATCCCACATCCATAGCAGCTCAGGTCCTGAACCACTGCTTCCCCCCAAAACCCTTGTAACTGTTACAAACCATGATATTTTAAAAGCCATAATCAAGTTTAAATCCTAAATTAAAATAAATTTATATAGCAAATTAAAGTAAATTTGACTTGTGTTAATTCACGAGTGCTTCTATTTGGGTCAGCCTCTATCAGTCCTATAGAAGACTTATCTCTAAGTTAGTATTGGAAGAACAGAGGACCAGATGGAGGGAGCTAGTGTGCATTTCTGTGCCTCCTTACTAGAGTAAGTAAAGGGCCAGAATCTTTCTACTTACCTGTTCTTTTAATGACAACTACTAAAAGCAGTGAAGCAAAGAGAGCAACCAGTATCACATAGGACTATTTTAATTACAATTGGGTAGCCACTTCAGGTAAGTTTAAGCCTGTGTTAAATCTGAAGTTAAAGTTTTTCTCCAGAAAAGATTTTTTGATGTTTGAGTTTCAGTTTTTTGGCTTTGTTTTTCTTTTAATTTTCCTGTTGGATCCAGAAAAAAAAAAATGTGATTTTAAGCCTATTTTAAAGTTATGGCAAAGGAAAACAATAAATGAGCACTTCCCCAAAAGGAGAAGGACAGTGGGGAAAAAAAGACTCCCAGGTAACAAAGAGGGGAGCAAATTCTGGTTAGTTGTGCTCTACCTACTGAGAACGGGGTCTCAGCTGTCCATTATTAACAAGTTAAAAGGAAAGAAGCTGAAACTCAAACTGGAGAGTCCGGCGTCCACGCGCCTCAAGCAGTCTCTTTCTCTTTGTTTTTAAACGCTACTGTAGTGTTGTTTTTCGCTGTCTGAAAGGACCACAGCGTCTAAAACACTGATTGTCATCCTCAGTGGGAGAACAGGTTTCCAATTTCATCAGCTGGAACAAAATTGTGTGTGTATACTTGGCTTAAAACGCTAGAGAAAACGCGGCCTTCCCAGGGCAGCGCTTTTTCTGGGCGGACAGTAAGCCAACAATTCGCCCAAGAGTTTGACTCTCCTTGTTCCTGGCTGGCTCATTCATCTCTCGGGAGAATCTTCCAGGTGGAGCTACTGTAGTCCGTCAGACTGGGGGAGGGGTCACTACGTTCTTGAGGGGCTCCGAAGTTCCCAGCTAAGACCTCAGAGCATACCTGCTGGCTAAGGGACTGAGCCCGCGGGTAGCCTCGGTGCGAATTGCCTTTTGGGGGCGAAATGGGCACAGGTACCCACCCGTTCCGCTGGCTTTCGGCGGCTGGAGGAGGGGGTTGGAGAGAGGTTTTGTTTTTTTTTGTTTTTTGTTTTTTGTTTTTTTTGAGGTCTTCTCCTGGGGAAAGCTCAGAAAAGGGAGAAACAGCTCAGAGAGAGCACGCGGGCCACCAGCGACTCTCCTCACCTTAACCCTGACCCCGCTGTCCCTGTCAACGCCACCTACCCCACCAAAGAAGGGCAGAATGCGAGCGGCGACAGCCGGGTCCGAAGCGCAGCGCAGGCCCCGGCTGGTGCCTTCCCTGATGGGGCCCCGGGCCGCGCGTGGGGAAGAGGCTGCTGCCAGGCCCAGGGCCACCGGCCAAGGGGAAAACGTCCGACCAGGCCCGGCCGAAGAAGGGGAGTGCCGGCCCCGCAGGCCCGAGACTCTAGGAACCAGGGCCGCTCTCCTCGACCGTCGACGTTCTAGCGAAAAGCGGGGGAAGAGACGCCTTCTCTGGCCCGCACTCCTCCGCCAAAGGCGCCGGTGAAAAGCACAGATCCGAAAGCCGAGGCCAAGGCCTCAGGAAGCAAAGGAGACGGGACGTATTTGAAGCAAGAAGGGCAGTAGGGACCAGGCGGCGGAGCCTGGGCCGCCTTCCGACTGGGCTCCGAGGCCCCAGGCAGCTGTCCTGGACCCAAAGCGCGTTGTCCGAGAACCCGAGGGCCTTCACACCTCTGGCCCCGCGGGGCTCAGCGAGGGGCCAGGACCTGTTCACCTTGCCGCGCCCGGGCCGCTCCAACCCGGCAGTCGTGCGTCCGAGGTCACCTACGTGCCTCGCCCAGAATTTAGCTCCGCTCCACCACTCAAAGCGCGAGACCCGGGCTTCGGCCGGGGAGGTGGATCTGGGGACACAAGGTGATGTCAGGTTATTGTCCCGCGAAGCTCAGGCTCCCGCCTCCTCGACTGGTCCTTCGAGGACAGTCTCGCAGCCTCTGTTCTCAAGGTCTCCGCGGGCCGGGCCGCCAGGCTCCGCGCCTGGCGCTGAGCTGTGATGGGGAACCCGCGCGCGATCTCTGCGAACTGGTGGAGAAGAGGCCCGGCCAGGGCTGGCAGGAGAGAGCAGCGGCGCCCAGACTCGCCGCGCCTCGGCAGGGCAGAGCGGCAAGAACTGCCACTGGAGTCTGCGGGCGGCGGGAGGAGCTCCCCCAGGTTTGTGCAGCCCGAGTCCCGCGACGTGGAAGTCTTTGGATTCCCAGGACCTGGAGTTCTGCCTGCAGACTTGACCAAAGGCCTCCGGGCAGGGGAGGCGGTAGGAGTGAAGCCCCCTTCAGCCGCAGCCGCTGCCCGAGTCGCGGCGGTAGAGCAGAGGAAGGGCGACTCTGCGTGGGTTCAGTGCCAGGTGCCCGACTGGCCCTCAAGGTGCGGGGGAGAGAGGCGTTAACGAGGGTCATCGCACAGCAAATAGACTTCGCCCATAAACGTCAATGCCAATGCCTCTTCCTGGAATTTTCTTTCCACTTCAGCTCGGGGTCACCACCAAGCTGTCCTTGCCTGGAGAACTGGTTCAAGACCCGCAGCGCCCTGTCCCGGCGGCGCCAGTCTCCTTGCTGGCAGCTCGTAGGGCTTTGAGCGCTAACTGCCAGCTAAGTCTCTTTGCCTCCGAATATTTAGGAAGCTTCGTTCTCAGCCAAGAGGTCAAGACGAGCAGGCAGCTGGGACCCGAACAATTTGTGTGTTCAGATTTAAAACGTCGGGGGGAAAAAAATCGTCCTAGTTTTTTTTTTTTTTTCATTTTACTTGGCAAAAGGCTGTAAGGTTTCGTCCTAAAAACACTATTTATAAGCCGTTGTTCATTACTTTTGGCTATCATTAAGAAAACTGCAGAGGAGAAACGAAAAGTGGCTTTTGATTCAGTTAAACTGCAAGGCGGAGAAGATAAATTGGAGGTCCCTTAACAGCTGGTCCTCGAAGATTTCCTCAAGGAAAAAAAAAATGTGGTTAGTTCCCCCCAATGATCTCTCTAAAATGATTGCCAAGAAAACTCACAGCAGTATCCAGCTTTCTCGCCTCTTCCTGCTTGTCCCTAGTTTAGCCAGACTGAGCCGGTGATGGCGGAGGAAGGCATATTGTGCAATTTCTTATTAAACACATCTGGAATATGCGCACTCTGAATAGAGTGCCAGGGATTTTACAAAGAGTTTATGACTGCGACAGAAAATTGTCCTTTTAACGAGTTTACAAGCAGTAATCACAGGGGTTTTTACAGAACTGGCCCACTCTGCTCCTCACCAGATCTGCAGACATTTCTTTCCAAGATTCACCAACCAAGGGAGCAGGAAGTGGGCCCGGGTGCCCAGGGAGACAGATCTTCCACCAGTCTAAAATTATACCAAGCAGAGCTGGAAGAGTGGGGGGTAGTCATCGGAGTAGGAAGAGAGGGCATGTAAGAAATTAAAGTAATTGGCCCTTCCTTATTTTCCAGGGAGATTTCCGCGGTGTCCTTTGAAGCCTGTCAGGGTCATTGAAAGCTATCTTTGTGCAGGGTGTTTGTTTTGGGGAGTGAATGTGAAGAATGTGTGGAGATCCCCTGTGAGAGCCCCTCCTGCAGAGGGTGGCATTTCTCCGTGGCCCAAGACATGGAGAATAAACACCCTAGTGACTTAAATAAACACCAACTTAATGATCCAAAACACTAACAAGGGAGATTGGGACCCTGAGCTCCCAATCCAAATGATGGTCTCCCAGCGGCTATGTGCACATCTGTCCATCACTGAGGGGGAAAAATGACTTTATAAGTAAAAGTGACTACAGTTAAGTACAGTGATCCTTTCTCCTTTGAACTCAGTCACAGCTATTTGACATTTTTAAAAACCTCATAATAAGATAGGCCTAAATTCTGCTCCCCACCCCATACAGACACCTCACTCTCCTAGATCAGGACAGAAAAGATAGGAAAGAGTAAGAAAGAAATGAATACATTAATAGTGATACAGATGGGGGAAAGTCAAAATTATGAAACTGTCATGTCAGAAAATAAATAGACTCTCTCTGGGGAGCAATACTTTTACAAAGCACAAGCAAGCCAATCCTGTTATCCTGAGTAGAATTTTAATAAATAATGCCATTTGTTTCACTAAATTTAAAAGCTAAATACAAAGATACATCATTTTTGCCCCAGGCAAAAATAATATGGAGCCTACATGATTACTGGGATTTTTCTGGACACTATCCGGCAGCAGTGCAAAGAGCTCCTGTCCTACTGGTCTGCTTTCTATTTATACAGATTAATTCACAATGTTGTTATCCTTGTTCAAGTGCCCCCCTTTTCTTCCCAAGCAGATAAATTATTTTACTTTCACAGTCTTGTTATAAATTCGTTAATACAAAAGGGTTGAGTTCACATATGAACGCGGTGGAGAAGAGCTAGTGGTAAACAAAACTGCATATCTAAATAATAAAAAAAATAAATAAATACCCCAAAGCTAGCTTCACTCTTTTTCTGTCACATAATCAATTCAGTCACCATTCCTGGTTCAGGTGGTGGCCTTCAAAGTACCCTGCAATTCACAACAACCATTAAGTAAGAAAGCTTTAAAAAAGGGGGGGGGGCAATGACAGCAATGCACAACTCACCTTTCAGAAACAGAATCGTACTCCTGGTGTTCTACTAAGTTTTAATTTAGACTGATTTAGGTACAATAGAAAAGAAACCTGAAAACACATGCTGTTTTAGTAACAAATACCAGGTTGCCAGATTTGTCATATATTTTTGCAGGCTAGAAACTAGCAACAAGGGAAACCCTTAACAGGAGTAGGCTACAGATATGAAAGCTTCAAGGGCATGAGAAGTTATGGCATTCAGGAAAGTGTTTTTTTTTTTTTTTCACATTGGTACATTTCTAAAGTTTGTCATTAAAAAAAAAAACCAAGAAAACAAACAACAACCAAAAACCCCCACTAAATTTGACAAAAATAGTTGTATTACTAATGGTCACTGCTATTTCTAACTGCCTTACACAGAGAGCATTAAGACATTTAGGCACTTGTTTTTTTTTCCCCCTAATACTGTTCTTTCATTTTAATCTACATAAAAGTGTTTAACACTAAATAATGAAAAATGTAAACTTAATTTTTCCCCATCAAAAGGTTGTAAAATCATATTTTTTCTATTCACCTTAAGAATGCAACCAGTTCCTCCCGGCTGGAGGGTCTTATTTTCACTATTTTGACTTCTCTCTCTCTTTCTTCATTTCCTTTTCCTCTTTCCAAAAAGACTTTTCCATAAATAAATTAAAAGGAAATATTTAAAATCCAGTTGATTTGTAATTCCCATTCACTGAAAAAAAGAAAGAAAAGCTACTGAAGCTGGCACATGGATTGCCCAGAACCGAGACGGGGTGACTGGGTGCTTTTGTTTGTTTGGGTTTTTTTGGTTTTTGGTTTTTGGTTTTTGTTTTCCTGATCTCTGCACTGAGATGGGAAATGCAAGAGTCGGAGAGAAGAAGGCGACTAAGCTTGAGATTGTTGTTGGTTTTGAGTTTTAAAAAGATATTTGTGAAAGTCCACCATTCCTTTATGCGCAGAGAACCCCAGAAACAAGCTGCAAAAATGTTCCTGATTTCTATTTACAGGTGTCCCTAGTCACTGCTTCCAGGCCCAGTCCCTCCCCACTTAAGACCCCAAGTCCACCAGACTGGAGGTGAGGGGGCCCAGCAGGGAGTCCTGGAGTTGATGCTGGTGGGCTTGCAGGCTGTGGCTGGGCTGCGAGGCCGTTAAGCCAGGGAGAGAATAGTTTGAGCTCCTGGCGTGGCCCATATTGCCCTGCAGCAGAAGTACCGAGTTCTGGTCTGGACTTTGGGGAGGTGAGAATTCTTCTTCTGAGCTGGACATGAGCGGCTTGCCCCCTTCCAGAGGAGAGAGTTGATTCTGCTTGTTGGAGGAGGAGTTATTGTTTTCGGTGTTCTCCCTAAGAAATAGAGGACAACACCATATGGTTAAAAAAAAAAAAAAAGTAGGTTACAAAAAGTGTGAGTGGAGAGAGGGGAGCTGGAAGGAGGAAAGGGCCATTGTGCAATCAGTCATATACCCAAATGGAGGAGCTGTGCCCTCCCACCCATCCCAAGGGTCCTGGGGGAAGTGAGGAGGCAGAGGAGAAATGGAGAACTACAGACAGAGCAAGTGGGGAGCCAGGTCCTTTCCTCTTCCATATTTTAGAAAGCCAGATCAGTAGGACTTACTTGAAAAACAAAAAATAATTTTCAAAACTTTGTTCAAGCAGTTATTTTTTTTTAATACCTCTCCACTAGCACCACATTTAGAAGTAATTAAGTTTGAAAGTCTTCCAACAAAGGGTTGTTGGTGATAAAGAAAATGATCAGAGGACAAACAGAGCCCCACGCGCAGATGTCTAGAGTGAATCAAGTCAATTGTCCTGTTCCCATCTGAGGAAACAATTAAACGTCGAGTTTCCCCTGCCCCTGCCCGGAGGCTGTGGTTTCAGAGGCACAAGACAGGTCATGGGAAGTGGTGTCCGGAGCTGCCCGGTGACCTGAGTAAACACAGGGAGCGCAGCCAGTCTCTCCGATTTCATCAGGGAGTGGGCCCTCAGGCCTGGCTTATAGGACGGCCTTTTTGTAACTAAAGTCTAACTGGAATCGTATTGTCCCTGTCCCCGTGTTAGTCGCTCAGTCCTGAGTCCGTCACAGGCCGCTCTCAAACCCCTGTCGGACATCCACAACAGCGCACCGTTTCCCAGCAGAGGAAACTTCGAGAGCCCGCACAGCCCGAGCCGGTGCGGCGTGCCCGGGCGTCGGTCCGGATGCTCGGTGCTGGTAAACCGGGGGATGTCGAAGCGCTGGCCGCTTCCGCCTTCAGAGCGCTGGCCCGTCCTCCTCGACCCCAGCGCCTGCCAGTCTCCCCCTTTCTCTCGGAGCCCTGCCCTCGCAGTCTCTCGCCCACCGCCGCTGAGAGGATCCAGGCTCCGTGCTGTTCCACCCAGAGGGGACCGCAGAGGCGACATCTGCGGCCCCCCTGACTCGGAAGCGAACAAAGGAAACCCAGCCCTCCCGAGCGCTCAGGTTTCCCCCAAAACTCCTCGGCTTCCCGGCGCGCCCTCGCCGCCGCCGTCACCTCCCCGGGCTCTTCCGAATCTCGTTCGGAAACTCTACAGCAAATGGATGGAGCCGGGCCAGGTGGACACGGGTGTTCGCGCGAGGAGGGCGGAGGCGGAGACGGGTTAAAATAAGCTCGCCTTCTGCGTGCCAGAGAAAAGTCTGCGACTGGAGACCCCTTCCCCATCCCGGGCGGCGGCGCGGACCGCCAGACCGACCCGCCGCGGCCCCGGGACACGCGCGAGGTAGCAGGAAGAGGAGCAATTCTTTCTGGGCGTGGGGCACCAGATAATGAGGCGCCAGCTCTTCCAAAGCCCGATTTTCTGTGAATTTCTTTTGAAAACTCCTCCCTAGTACACAACTAGCGCGGAATGAAGCGGCGACCTCTCGCCCAAAAGCCTACCAGGAGAGAGCGAGAAAGGAACGCGGCGGGAGTGGGGGCAGAGCAGACGTCTCAGACCAGCTCCACCCCTCTGGGGACCAAAAGGACAGAGGTTCGCTACCCTCAGCCCCCACCGAACCCCTTTCCTCGAGACACCAATCAACACTTCCCTTGTAGTGGATCTTGAAACTCACTCCGCACCCCCACCCCCACTCATCACCCCAGCCAACCAGGGAGGCATGAAAAACAAACCTAGCGCCAGTATTTCCTATGACACTCACACCCCAAGAAACCCACGCGCGGGCGCTCAAATCAAATGACTCCCCATCCCTAGCAAGCGATCGCAGAGTTCATGAACTTTGCTGCAGTACCGCGGAAGCCTGGGCGCCGCCCCGCGGACGGGCTCCAGCCGGCGGGGAGGACGCGGTGGCGGGTGCCAGCCGGGGCGAGAAGGGGCGGAGGGGAAAGGAAGGCTTCCCGGGGTCGCCCGCGCAGCGGGAAGCACGCCGCGTACCTTTCCTTGGCCTCGGCGGCCCGGTCTCTTTGCCTCCGGTTCTTAAACCAGTTGCTGACCTGGGTGGTGGTGAGCCCAGTGGCCTCGGCCAGCTCCCGCTTCTCACGAGGCGAGGGGTACGGATTGTGAGCGTACCACTCCCGCAGCACACCCCGGGACTTCTCTTTGAAGCAGTAGCTGGTCTCCTCGCCATCCCAGATGGTGCGCGGCAGCGGGAATTTTCGGCGCACCCGATATTTGCCCACCGCGCCCAGCGGCCGGCCGCGCAGCTTCTCGGCCTCTACGTAGTGCGCCTTCAGCCACAGTTGCTGCAGCTTGGGATGGTTGTGTGGCGAGAACTGGTGGCTCTCCAGGATCTTGTAGAGCTCGCGGAAGTTCCCGCGGTGGAAGGCAACCACGGCCTTGGCCTTGAGCACGCTTTCGTTCTTGTGCAGGTGGTCGCAGGCGGGGAGCGACCACAGGAACCTACCCAGACGCTCCAGGTTCCCGCCTTGCTGCAGAACTTCGCACACGCACGCCACTTGCTCCTGCGTGAAGCCGAACGACGGCAGCATCGACATGGCTGGGGCCTGCCGAGGTGCACTGCCCGGGCGCACGCGGCAGGGAGCAGCGCCGAAAAGTCAGGGGGCGGCAGCTTCAGAGAGGGGGGTGCAGCTGCTCCTAACCCCCTTCCTAGGATTTCCGCAGGCGAAAAAGCTGGTCGAAATTTAGGGCTGGGCGGCCAAGGAAGAAGGAGGGGGGGGGGCGCGCTGTACACTCAGCGGCCGGCTCTCTCCGCAGCCTTTTGGGCCTCTCTGGCTCCGGCCTCCCGCCGGGTTGATGCTGCTAGTTGCCGGGGAACTTGGTTTCTGTTCTCCCCGCAGCTGCCTTAAAGCGCGCAGCGTCCCCGGCGCGCTGATTGGCTGCGGGCGGCGCCTATCCGGGGCTGGCCAGCCCGCGCGCCGCTGGGCCAGGCAGCGAGGCTGCGCCGCCCTGCGCGGGGAGGGCGCGGCAGTGGAGCCCGGGATAGGGAGTGGTGGGAGGAGAAGGACCCTGAGAGGTGGGAAGCAGGGTGAGAGGGGGGAGGAGAGAGCCGGGCTGCCCAGGGGCGGGGGATGAGTGGGTGAGCGCGTCAGGACCCTGCAACGTGAGCCCCCTCTCCAGTGTCACCTAAGGGCAGCCGTGCACATCTCTGCACAAATCAATGACTCCAGACCGTATAATTCCTCTTCTCTCCCTCCGTACCCCTGTCCCTGTCCCTTGCAGACTTGCCCTTTCCCGGTGAGCTCATATTTAATTACCTTAATGTTGGAATGAATAAATAATGGATTGATGAATAGCTTAGGGAACGCGATAAATAATACAAGATCAGAGCTGGGCTCTGGGCTGCAGCCTCTGGAAGAGTGGCTTCTCCCCGGCTGACTTCAGCTCTAGGAGCCTAATTTCCTCCACCGTTCTTCCTCGTTCCCACCGCCGTGCAAAGGGCACAAGTATTCCCGGGGGATAGCGCTTCCTCATTTTCAAGAGGCCGCGACTATCAGGGACTATGCGAAGAGCTGTTTAGTGCATTGTTGCTGAGCAAATAAAGATTCTGAGGGCTCATTTGTGATTTGGTATCTTAAAGTTCTGTGGTTTAAGCAGGCAGCCTTTTGGACTCAGTTTCCCCACTGGCGGTTTGCGTTTTCCAAGGCCACCTCTGCTACAAGGAATGCCAAGAAGCTTTACTTGCTATTAGCAAAAATGCTTTGGGGCCCTCCTATGAAAGGCGCTGGAAGGGGTGTAAATTAAATAAAACTGTTTCCGGCTCCAATAGCCATCTGATTGTAACCTAATCCTTGCCCTGCTCTGAGAGGGACACTGCCCTCAAAGCCAGGATGACAGAGGCTCCAGGAAGATTAAATAAAGAGGGGTGTGTGTGTGTGTGTGTGTGTGTGTGTGTGTGTAGGTTGCAATGCTGGCCTATTTTACTGCCAGGGAAGGAGATATGTCCTGCAATTTCAGTCCCATCATCTGTTATTTTGTGTATATGTGGAGAATGTTTAGTAAAACTGTACAAACAAATGAAGCTGTAATTATCTTAAGCCTCATTTGCACACCTTGTTCCAAAGCAATTATTAAAAAGATTTTGAAAACAATTAGCATCTCTAAACAAAGATAATCTATTGTCAGTAGCTGAGACTGGCAGCAGATAAGAACAATGCGGGAAGATAAGGGGAGCAGAATGGTAGAAGGAGAGTGACTTTATAACTATACTTATCTCTGATTAGATAAGTTCAAAACAGAATCTTAAGTACACTTCAAAAATGCTTTTGATTTAAATGCATCCTCTTAGTGAATGCGAAGAAAAAACTGTAGGCTCTTTAAACTTGCTTGTCTTCTTCAAATGTTTTGATTACATGAGCCAGAGCCCAGCTCCACAGAACCATTTATATATTAAGACATAAGTGGGAGAAGGAGCACTGCATAGGTTTCCCCTTGTATTATTTATATGGTTTCAAAATAATGTGCCCAGTTCAGTGCACCCTGAAGCATTTTAAACTCATGAAGGGCTTCACCTTCTTGGCTGTTTCTCCAGAGATTCCAAGTAGAGAGACGCTGCCTCTCCCCTGAACTTCCACACAATGCATTTTTTTGCATCCTTAAAATTCTGCAGAATCCTATGCAATTAGACCTTGGAAATAGATGCTGAGATTTCATTACCTTTAGAGTTATTTTTTTTTAATGCATTTGATGGGTGCATAGTATTTCTTTTCTTTCTTCTTTTTCTCTTCTATTTCTTTCTTCTCTCTCTCTCTCTCTCTCTCCCTCTTTGGTGCATATTATTTCAAAAGAGCCCCTACCATACGGTGTGCCCAATGACTTTACCTTCTAAACTGGAAGCCTGGCACGGCTGAGCCCAAGTCCATGTGTCTGGTAATTTTCCCTCCCTGTCTTATTTTAGTGCTCATGATGTTTCAAATGAAGTCTTAAGGAGCTGCAGTGTACTGCCAGAAGGAACGTCTCTGCTTGGAATAGTCCTTATTGACACGGCAGCTGTGTGAAGACCAGAGCAGAGGCTTAAATTCTGCACTAAAAATCAGTTAATCCGTGCTGGCTTCGGCAGCACATATACTAAAATGAGTTCATACCCTCAAGACTGGAGCAAGTGCGCAGAATTAAAATGTGTGTGTAGGAGGTGGAGGGTCTGTACGTACAGCCACGTCTCTTAAAAAGACAAACGGCAAGTTATGTATGGGGTGTACTTTATAATTAACAATTTTGTATGAGGAAATGAGGCGTAACTTGGACTAATAAGGGCAGGTATAAATTTACAGGGGATGACGAGGAGCAGAAAGATGGCAATTAGACACCAATCTGACCACCTTTTTTCTGCTTCCTCCAGACCTCTCTGCCCACTTTTCGTCTTTCTTCAAACGGAACAAGGACTCGAGGACGTTGGCGACAACTGGGGAGATGACCACGTGGGTGCTGCGAGTGCGGGCACCAGGTTGATGAGATGTGGTGCTAGTCCTCAGAGGCCATACCGGGGCCGCCAGCCCTTCTCCTGGCGTTTAATCCAATAGATCGCGAAACTAGTAAGGAGAAGTGCTATCCGCTTTGTACCAATGAGCCTACCTACTATTTCGATCCCTTGGTTAGGGAAACCAATTGTTATAAATGTTAATTGTTGGCTCGGATATATAAGGTTTCCCAAAATGGAGCCTTTCAGCGAAAGCCACTAAAAGAGGTAAAATGACATGAATTTACAAACCACATAAACCAAATGATCCATTTTAAATCGCACACAGAAAGGTTTGAGTTGTTCTAGTAACTTAAAACCTTTGCTGTCAATGCAAATCACACGAAAAACAGAGATGCGTCGGAGATTTAAAGGGAACGAACAAATATAGTTGCTGCTGTCACTCCTTCCCGGCGGCTCCCGAGGGTAACGCGGCCGGTGACCGGCGCCCGACGCCAGGTTTCGGCTCTTCTGTGCCTCCTCTGTGCAGGTAATCGCCGGGTGCGCACAACTGGTTTATGGAGAAGGCCAGTGCCCTAGTTGCTGGTGGGGTTTCTCGGCTTGGTCGTTTCAAGGCCTTGGTTTAAAAACCTCTTTGTGGAGCCTACTTACTTCCCTTCTGGCTTGTAGAGAGATGCTTTGGGGCTCCCGGCCACCTTTCCTGGCATTCCTTCGCCATCGAGAATTGCAGCGGGAATCCTACTCTACCTACAGATATTTGGAAGGGAAGAGCATCGCGAGGGGTTTCTTCAATAAATTAGCGTCGTCGCTCTAGCGCACTGCGGAGACTCCCCAAATCCTGGCTGCAGTGACCACATTCATCTTTTTCCTCTGCTTGGTTGGAAACTCCGGGTGCCCTCGACCCTTGGGATCCCGGGCTCCGATGGCCAGCACGGCGCCGGAGCAGCCGCCCACCTGCCTCCTGGGGGACCGTGCTCTCCGCGAGGTCTGAATAGGCCCAGGACTCAGGCAGGGAGATTTGCGGACCCCGGGAAGAGAAACTCAAAACCAGTCCATTAGTAAATGAGTTTTGTGTTGTCAAGGTTCTTTCCCATCCACTTGCTGTTCTGAAAAATAGATCACGTTTCGTTATCTTTAGTGGGAATCTGCAACGTGACACCGGATCCGCGCGGGCCCCCGCCTCTCCCCCTCCCTCCCTTCCAACCTCGTTCAGCAAGGCCAAGGGGAGCCGGCCAGCCTCCTCGGCTTATTTCTGAACAATGAAGATTTGTCTGTTCCCCTAATATATTTATGTATGTATGGAAGGAGGGAGTTTTCTCCTGGAAGCGGGAAGCTGAGAGCAGAGCCTCCCGCTTCCTTGGTGAGAAAATCCAGCGCCAGCCCAAGACTCCGGGAGACCCCCCCCCCCCTCCGCCCACACCTGGACAAACAGAGTCGGCTGCTGCTGAAAACCCTGCAGCCCCGCGCGACTCCTGCAAGTACAGGCTCCACATTGTCCCAGGGGCGGGGAAGGGAGAGGAAGACCAGCACTGACAGACAACGCTACGAGGGAACTCAAAGTGGACGACAGGGTTGGGATGTGTGGTTGGAGAGCTCTTGCTCCCCTGTGTGTGTCCTTCCACGTCTGGTCTCTATGTGTCCCTCTGACTTCTCTTTTCAGTCTGAATGCGGAAACTCGTTTATTTTGTGCGCGAACCTCCTCGTTTCTCATTTCTCGTTCATTCTCTCTTATCTCTCTCACCCTCTCTCCCTCTTTCCCTCACAGCCTCAATCTCATTGTTCCGTTTCTTTCTGTCCCTGTCTGTCTCTTTCTCTGTCCCAGTCCCTCCTGCCCCTCCTGCTCCCCCCGCCCACCACCACGCACACGCCCCTCTCCGGATCTCTGCATTTCTCTCGCTCCCGGTCCTCTCCCTTCCGCAAGGCTCTGGGCGCCGGCGCCTGCTTCTTTCTGCGGCGGACCTGAGGTTTCACAGACAGAGGGTGCTGGTGCGGGACAAGTAAACTCTGAAGTGCGGGCAGCGGCGTCGCGCTCATCCCGGAGACCAGCTAAGCAGAGCGGTGGCGTCGCCAAAACGTGGGGAAGCTGGTGGGTAGGGCGGAAGAAGGTGGGCTGGCCACCTGGAGGAAAAGGGCCCTCTTTAGCTGCATTCGGAGAAGGCTGTGGCTCGGGGATTAGCCAATCACGGCATCTGAGAAGATGCCACTCAACATCAGCTGGCAAGCACCTTTCTAGAAAATGAAGGGGAGTAATACCAGAATCCATTCTTAAGAATTTAAGACACTGTTGTCACCTCTATTAATATCGCCTTAGTGCAAGTTTACAAAGAATACTCAAGAGTCCTTATCCTCCATTGAATTTCCAATCAACTTTGTTCTCAACTAATGTACATCCTGAATACCGCATCTGTCTAAGCTAAGAAGAATTTCCTTTGGGGAGGTGAAAGCCTGCAGCTCCTCCTGTTCAGAGGAAAGTGCTAGTGACGGTAATGCAGGGTGACACTAAATAAACAGTTAGGGTGGACTGGAAAGATGGAGTTAATTATCCAGTGAGCTGCATTTCAGCCCAGACCATCAGGGGCTGATTTGTTTTGGCTCATAGTCCGAGGAAGGAGACAAACCACTCTCTTCTCTACATCTCTTAGGGATCCTGATCACTGGTGTCCCAAACAAAACAAAAACCAAAAGCCACTACTTAGGTATCACTATTTCAATTAAAATCTGGGTTTTTACACCTCTACAGACTCTGCAGAAAATATCCACTCGGTTACTCCCTAGCCCTGGAGAGAAGACCCAAAGTGACCCGAAATTGCACTCCTCAAATCCGGGCTTTTTTTTTTTTTTTTTTTTTAGAGGTAAGGAAAGCGAACATCCAACATCCCCACCCAATCTCTTCACTTAGAGTCTCCCAATTTTATGTAACTACATGTTTATAAAAACTAAGATGTTGGCCTGGTTTTCACGATGGTTTTACTCCTCCCCCGCCCCCCAAAAAATCAGGCTTCGTGAAATTTAAGATGCAATTAGATTTATTGTTTGCGTGATTCACTGACTATCCGGTTTCTTCAGGTAAGCCTGCACTTATATATAAATCCTAGTAACTTAAAACTTCTCCCTCCCCACTTTACTCTTCCCTCCCTCCGCTCAGCCCCCTCCTCCCCGGCACATTCTGATATTAATAATCCCCGGCTGCCCCTCTTTCCGGGTCATTACGGTACTGCTGGTCTCTAATCAATCCTAATGCGATGGCAATTGGAGTCCCTGATGACTGCGGCTCGGGTTTCTTGTAATGGCTCTACCACATTTTCCTGGACCTCCTCCTTTAACCTGAGATGCCAGGGGGACGAGTCCCTTCTCGGCTGCTGATTACTTCAAGATGTGGGGGCTGGTTTGAGCCGAACGAGAGAGAGACACCCGCACAGCGTGGCTACCACTGTGGGCTGGGCGGCTGGGGTGAGCAAAGGCGGCTGCACACCCGGCGCCGGCACCCAAACGCCTTTTGCTACTCTCTTTTTTCTTTTCTCCCCGTTTTCCAGGCCCGAACTCACCCTCGCGGACAGAAACGAAGATTCTTAAAAGCCTTTTTTCCCCTTTTTTTCTTTTTTTCCCTTCTCCCGGTACGGAGATGCTTCGTGGTCTCTGGGCCTCTACAGTTCTCGCAGGTTCCCAAAATGCAGCGTCCGCCTGGGCTCCGAGGCCAGGCCTGACCCTTGCTCGGAGTAAAAGCCTCTCCCTATTTCTTGAGAGCCAGCTCTCTTTGCTTGTAGTTATTTTCTCCCAGTGCAATTCCCTTCTCCCCAATTTTAGTGTACTTGTCCCGAAGAGGAAAAGGAGTCTTACCCACCTTTCTCGCTGACCCTCGACGTCTCTTGCCTTCGTTACTCCAGTTGTGCCTGAAGCTCTCAACCGGTTGCTGATCTAAAGCCAAGGTTTCTCTCCCAACCTGTGAGGATCCATCGCTCAGAATCTTTAACCTCTAGGGACAAAGGCCCGACATTTCTTTTTGGCTGATGCCATTGGGAGAGACCACCAAGAGTTGGAACTTGCGCCGGACCTTCTCCCCCCCCGCCCCCCCACGAAATCTCGCTAGCATCCTCTGCCCTGGTCCAGGCCCCGCAGCGAGATGGTCAGCACCGTCTCGGCATTTGTATTCTTCCATTTCTCAGCCTAAATCCATTTAGCGTAACCCGAGCCCAGGATAATTGCCACGTTTCTGCCGCGATACTTCTAAAACAAAGATAATGCTTCTGAATTGCGGAAGAAAGTGCTGTGGACAAATTGGGCGCTGAGCTGCCGAGATGGATCGCTTTGTTAGGGCGGCCGGTGGTTTGCGACTCAATTAGTGCATTTCTGAGAGCAGCTTGCGCTCTGGAGCCGGGTCAGCTCGAGGGGAGCTACCCCGGTGGCTCCCGGGCGCAAGAAGTTTGTGGGAGTGTGGGGGGTAAAAGTACTTCAGTCCTTTACCTGCGTCGGTGAGAATCCACGCCAAAGGAAATGGTTTTGCAGTTCCACACGAATACATTGTTTGGGTTCTAAAGGATCCAGATTTTTGTGGACAGAAGCTTGACTGCCTCTGCTCCCGAATGGGCCGAGTGGCATTTGTCTGATGCACTAGTCCTCTGAGCTGTGCGGAAAGAAATACTGGGTGGAGGGAGCTGGAAAGATGCCCACTCACTCAGGCCGCTCCGCGCGTCTCGCCCTCCACCCGTCCCCCCCCCCCCTGCTTGGGTTTGGATTTTGCAACAACTTTTCTAACACCGGGGCTGTGCCCTTCTGCAAGCCCGCAGGGTGAGGCTTGCAGAACTCCCAGACCGCGAGGGACGCGTTTAGGACTTGGAACAAGGCTATAAGAAGTTTCCTTGCCTCCACTCAAGTTCACTCGCCACCTTCCCATCACCCGGCTTGCAGGCCCAGGTCCACCTTTGGCGGGCCCATCTGGGCGACCGGGATAAGACGTTCTGCCAGGTGCGCGCGCGCGCGTCCAAGTCGTGGCGCGCGCGCAGTGGAGAGCTCACAGCCCCGCCCGCCCGCGGGCAGTGCCTAGGCCTGGGAGTCAGGCCTCTCTCCGGTCCTGCCGCCTGTGCCAGGAACCCTACCCCGGGGCCACGCGAGAGCTCTCGGGCGCCGCGTATGCGCCGGGGACAGCTCCGCCTAGTGCTGCAGCCAGAGGTCGGGTGTTCCTGCCCGGCCATGCTCAGGCCTCGGACCCCGCCGCTGTCTTGGGTTGCTCCCCGAGGCGATTATTGGGACCGAGAGGCGCAGGGTCGTGAAGGAGGGGGCTGGGCTGAGGAGGGCAGGGGCAAAAAGCAGGCGCGCGGAGGTCAGCGGAGCAGGGAGGGGATGCAGGCGGACGGCGGGCGCGGCCGCAGGAGAGAGAGGGCGCTGTCTTCCTGGCAAAGGCGGCAGGAACTGAAACAAAAAGAAAAGAGAAGCTGCCGACTGAGTCCCCCGGGTGAGGGGCGCGCGGCGGGGAGGGGCTAGGTTGGCAGGGCGGGCTCTCGACCCACCGCCGGGGAACCGCCTGCCTGCCGTGGACCTGCCAGCACCGACTAGCCCCGAGCCGGACTTGCAAGAAAGGGATCGTTCCTGGGTTCCTTTAGCTTTCCCCACAGTCGCCTTCCTTCAGGGCCATCCTTCCCTCAGAGGACTGGAGGTGTTGGGTAGGGTTGGTCAGGCTTCACTGACGACTGAGGTGCCCCAGTTTCCCCCGAGGCGAGCAGGTTGCGGAGCGAATCCGGATCCCCTGACCGCCGCGGGGCCGGCTTTTCGGTTTCCAGAGTTCTCCAGAAGGAAACCCGGACGCCAAGCCATCTTCTCTCGAAGCGCCATCGCAAGTGGCCTCACCTGGTCTGGCCGCGCCTTCCCCCGGAACAACGAAGACAAGACCCTTGGGTTCACTGTCACCAGTTAGCCGGGGCGCACACTCAGAGACCAGGGGCTCCCGAAGACGACTGCTAGCAACCATTCCCCACTCAGACCCACAAATCTTAAAACTGAATTTATATGAATTCAAGAGAAAGTGCTATCCCTCCATTCCAAAAGTACATGCTTCTCTGTCATCTACGAACGATAATGTGTTCTTGTCTTTCCGTGCTCGTAACAAAGAAGGCAAAGCAAACCAAAAGGATCCCAAATTCCCTCAACTTCGGTCTTGAGAGGTCCCGCTGTTTTAACAGATGTAGTAGTTAAAAGGCCCTCCTGCTTTTTACATAGATGACCAGAATAGAACCTCTCCTTACACGTCCACCACAGTCTCAAGCTCCTGTCTCCATGTGAATTTCTCGGGGAGCGGAGACTCTTCCATAGCCCTTCCAGCAGAATTTAGGTGGCCCTGTAGTTCCGCCTTTGGCAAGAGAGCAATTTCCTAGGAGTAACTGGGTGGGCTGGCTGCAGTCCGCCTGCCTCTTCATATTGAGAAACGCTTCTCTTGTGGGAACGTCTGTTTCTATTCATCCGATTTTCTAATTTCTTTGATCAGCTTAAATATTTTCTTGGCAAACGGAAATTGACCATGCCATGAATATGATAACAACCTGCTTGGAAAAAAAGCTATTTTGTTTCCAAGCAGCAGGGGAAAAGGGGGCGGAGGGAAAGAGCTGGCTGGTTAGGAATGCCTGTAACAGATTTCTGCACAGACGTCTTTGCAGCCTGAAACAGCTTTGTGAAGCTGCATTTTCCCCCAATATAGTTTCTTCCCTTTCTCTCCTCCCCTCAGATAAACACACACCTGGCCTCCTAAAAGTCTTTGATAGTCTTTATTAAAAAAAAAAAAAATACAACTTCAATAGACGCCTCTGGAGAATTTCCCTTTAAAACATAGATGAAAGGCAAGGTTAATACAATGTTCTCTTAATCCCTTTGCCTTCTGAGTCAAAATAAATATTTTCTTCTGCATATGATTGTACATCCTGCCATTTGGTTGTGGCTATAAGCAAATCGACCGGTAATAAAAGTGTTTTGAGGCTGTGTATTAAATGCAGCTCTCTTGAAAGCAAGGGGATGGTGAGGGAGAGAGGGAGGAGTCTTACTTCACAGGCAAGAGTTGGTGGGTTTCTGAAAAAGCTGCAAGAAAAGGACCTTTCACCTCTCATTAGTGATGGCATCAGTGCTCAGGCAGAGTGGAGCTGAGGTCATGTTACATATGGCTCACAGTCTGCTCTGCACTTGAAACGTCAGCTTTGAAATTTTAGAGAGGGGAAAGGTCATCTTTAATAAGCTAAAGTCTGGGGCTCCCATTGCCCTTCTCACAAACTGGGTGGGTGTCCATATGCTTCAAACCTTCTGCACAAGTTTTTTTTTATTATTATTATTATTAAATTTGTAGTTTTAAGCTGATTTTTGTTTCACATCTTCATTTAAGTCGCAATATTTTTGGCTGTTAATACTCCAAAAGGACTTTCATTTTTATAGCAACCCTGTCATCTTTCCTTTTCTTTTTATGTAATCATAAAACCGTCTGTTCTGAGTGATAGCTTTTAGAACTCAACTTCCCAGGAGAAATGAAGTGTATCTGTCCATCTGCATACATGGATCCAGACATGTGTGCTATAGGGTTACTCTTCCCGGTGGGTAATTTAGACTTCACTCTTATACACTACGTAATTTACGGAACCTTCAAAACATTAAAACTTTCGTATTATGTCAAAGCTCTAGTTTCTGAAAACTTCCTGGATACTACCAAAATTTTTCATGCCCGTTACTGAAATTTCACATTTTATTTTTACCATGTCGGGGGAAACTCTCAAATTAAAATGTACTGATTCTTCCATAAGGCTTAAAGTTAAGGTTAACTGACATGCTATAATGGTAGATACAGTACTGGAAAAAAAAGTGCTAATATCTTACTTCCTTGTTCAGAAAATATTAGGAACATTTGTGAGTGTTTAATCCTCAAATTTGTTCAAGAAGTGGTCAAGCAAACCCAAACCACTGAACTATACTCAGATCTCTTTGTGTCACTGTCAAGATGGATATAAATATTTTTTTTCCATGTAACTCTGCAAGGAACTTCTCGATAGTGACTCAGTTCCAAAACTTTTTCTCCATGTGGGCCCGCTGTCCAAAAGAGCAGCCCTACCACATCAATACATGCATTCCTCACTTTCTTTTCTTTATATCTCTCAATCTTTTGAGTCTGTTTATCATAGATCCCAGATTTGGGTTGTTTTTCAGGGTTTTTTCCTTCCTTTGCATAAAACGTACATATTATATTATTGTAAAATAAACTTTATAAGAAGGTAAACTCTACACCTAAGGTGGGGCTCAAACTCAGGACTCCTGAGATCAAGAGTCACATGCTCTAACTGAATGATCCAGCCTGGGACCCCCTGTCCTTATTAAATAAACTTTAAAATATAAGACAACTAGGTATGGTAATCAGGATCAAATAGTAGACTTGATTTTTAGAAGTTTCTTCTCCCACTCTGCAAACTGAAAACATGAGAACTATCTTCGAACATCCTTTTGAGCAAATAAGGGTTCCTCATTATTAAGGAATTTAATGATTGTGATACCCGGATAAGTATTAGTTTTGCTTTGTTTCTAGTTGGAGTCTCAAAAAAATCCTTAATTTTGGATTAGCAAAAATTTAGAAGAACAATCCACAAACTAGCAACTGAAGCTATAGCTGAGTAGAATGATTTCACAGTCACGAATGACATCAAGTAAATAATTTATTTCTAATCACTTTCCTACATTAGGGTCTCCTGCTAATAAGCGAGTGGACTTTGTAATACTTCAGCTCATCCAAAGCACTTGAGGCTTTAATGGCCCAAATGGTTTATTAAGTTCAATCAATCTAGTCAATAGAAAGTCAAGATAAATATGTAAACACTATATAGTCTTAGGGAATGCATATGTATTTGGGATGGTGGTAATGTTGCTTTTTCTGTTTGTTTGGGGTTTTTTTGACTAAACTTTAAAGCTTCTGAAAGCACTCCAGGAAAATTTAAGAGCTGATTATGTCACCCAGTAAGCCTGAAAAACAAGAAGTGAAATATTTCCATAGGCAGGTTCATCACTGACAGGTCAATAGCTCATTAAAGGCTTATAAAAGGAATACTAATAATTTACATTTTTTATGGGATTCCTCGCTCAAGAAACTTTAACATTTTACAAGCCTGATCTCACTCATTTTCTCAGAACTTTAGGAGATGTTATCCTTATTGCAAAGAGTAATTATCCCTATTATAAAAATATGGCAAAGAGGTTGTATAATTTGCCTGCGGAATTATAATTCAGAGGCAGTGTGAGGATAAGAGCTATGTATCTTGGTTCCTTCCCAATTTGCTTTCCCAAAAAGCAAATTTCCAGAAAGAACTCAATGACTAAAGTGGTTTAGATTTAATGAGTTCTTGGAAATTTTTATTTTCCTTAAGATAAACTCTAAAATTCAGATTCCAGACTTGTGAGAAATTTCATAAATGTCTTTAAGTTATCAAGAAAAAGAAAATATTACATGAAGTGGCTTCAGTCCATATAGACCTGGTAGTTCTTTCACCCTGTCTGGAAATAAGCAATAGTCTTAGTTGGTACAAATGTCATGTGGGAGGAGACATACAGATTACAGAACCATGAGGTAATTACTACAGCTTAACTGTCCCACAGAGAAACTATTAAGTGTTTATAAACAGGGTTACAATAGAATGCGTATTCTATGACGAGATTGGCCTGTACTTTCAATGCTTATCATTTTTTTCTTTGGCTTATTTATTTTTTTTTTTTTTTTTTTTTTTTTTTTTTTTAAAGATTTATTTATTTATTTGACAGAGAGAGATTACAAGTAGGCAGAGAGGCAGGCAGAGAGAAGGAGGAAGCAGGCTCCCCGCCGAGCAGGGAGCCCGATGCGGGACTCGATCCCAGGACCCCGAGATCATGACCTGAGCCGAAGGCAGCGGCTTAACCCACTGAGCCACCCAGGCGCCCTCTTTGGCTTATTTAAGAGAATATTAGAAATTCCAGAAAATTAAGGATTTAATTCATCTTAAGGGCAGTGTTTCACAAACTTAGTGGGCAAGCAAATTACCTGATGCACTTGTAAAAATTCAGCTTACAGGACCCTACCCCCAGAGTTTTTGATTCCTTAGGTTTTAAGTGAAACCTTGGAATCTGCATTTTAAAAAGCACCCTGGGTGATTTTAATGCAACTGATTTATGGGCTTTTCTTCGAGGATAAACATTCAGTCTACCTGAGGTAGGAGTTTTTTTTTTTTTTTTTTTTAAAGGAAGGTTTTATCAGCATGAATAAAGTTTAAACTCCAAATTTTGACCTAGCCAGAATTTACTCTTCTCTGTACAATTTCAAAAAAGGATCTTTAGATTAGGTTTTTGCTGGTGGGAAGGATTTCTGGGTCTCTGGAGAGTTTCATTGGCATTAAAACGTTTCTGGGTGCCTGGGTGGCTCATTTGGTTAAGCGTCTGCCTTCAGCTCAGGTCATAATCTCAGGATCCTAAGGTTGAGCCCCACCTTGGGTTCCCTGCTCCTTGGGGAATCTGCTTTTCCCTCTCCCTCTGCCTGCTGCTGCCCCTCCCTATGCTCCCTCTCTCTATCTCTCTCTGTCAAATAAGTAAATAAAATCTTTAATACAGAGTGTTTAAAAATAAAAAATAAAATCTAGCTAGTAATTAGATAGAAATTTCTGTTTTGGCTAGTAATTTCTAGCAAGTGATTAGATAGAAATTGTCCTCTTTAAGAGACTGCTTCTGCTGAATGTGTTAGCAGAGAAGTGGCACCAGACCAGAAGAATTAGACAAGAAGGAAAAATCTTTGAGGAAAATCTAAGCACCAGTCACAAAAATAAAGCAAATCTCATCAGCCAAAGAACAGTGCCTAGGAGTGTGACAGAGAACAAGGAGCCACTATTGCCTCCTGAATGCCATCTGAAAAACCAAAAGGCTTTTTTAAAACATTTCTCAGTGTGCATGACCCCTTAGAATAGTGTAACCCAAATGGGCCCCAATCCCTTAAGATCTGCAAGAAATGAAGATGCTCTAGAGAGTTGGCACAGTATGATACAAGGAATGGAAAATACAATTTAGGAGGAAATGAAAAATAGTTGTCTATACTTCAGATAGTGGCCATTTGTTACTTATGAAAGTAGGAAGACTTTTATAATAAATAACACAACCATATAAATTATGGCTTCTTACTTGTAAGAGGAAGATTCAATACTGGAAAATGTTCACAATAGCAATTTATTATTTTTCTCCTTTGAAGATCATTTGAAAATGAGCTCATAGAAACACAGACACCGGACTCCTCGCCACTGAAAGGGGCCAAGAGGTCATTAGTTGAACCTGACACTCGAGGAAGCAGAATCCCTCAAAAAATGTTTTTGATGGGACAACCCCAGCGCTGCTTAAACACTTGAGTAATGGAGAACTCACTGCCTTACCTCTCTTTCAGACGTTTCGAGCATTGTCAAAACAAGAAAGATAGGAATGGTGGTAGCAAAGTCCCTTGGAATGCATGGTCCTGTACAAAGTAGATAAAATGTGAGAGAAACATGAAGGGGATCTTCTAATTATTTATTGGCCAAGTAGAAAGAATAAACTGTACTAGCTAAACTGCTTTCTCCAGTTTCCATTTTAGGCATTTATGCTGTTTGCCCACTGCCTAGTAGGCTGCTGGAGTTCACTATAGGAAAAGTAAATATTGTCATTTCAAATAAAGAACTGTTTATTATATAACAGAACAGAAGCTGCCTTCTATTTTTGAGACTCTGCTAAGTTAATTGGGGACAGTAGCCAAAGCAGCTGCCCAGGAGATGGTGTTTTCCAACAGTTACAGTCCTTCAAGCTAAACTGGGTTCACGTGCGTCTACAATGTGGCCATCACATTGTTCTTGTCATTGAATGTTCTTTGGCTCCTGGTGGGAATGAGTAAATGGGGGCACCATTTGTACTATTTTACCAGCTCTTTTGATGCCTGCAGGGAGAGCAAACTATTAGGTAAGACAGATCAAAGCTGAACCTGATGGCCTGCTACCAGGAATGGGAGTTAGCCCAAGACTCTTCTTAAGAAACAGGGAAAGGGGGGTGCCTGGATGGCTCAGTGGGTTAAAGCCTCTGCCTTCGGTTCAGATCATGATCCCAGGGACCTGGGGTCGAGCCCCACCTTGGGTTCTCTGCTTAGCGGGGAGCCTGCTTCCTCCTCTCTCTCTCTGTCTGCCTCTCTGCTTGTGATCTCTGTCTGTCAAATAAATAAATAAAATCTTAAAAAAAAAAAAAAAAAAAAAAGAAACAGGGAAAGGGGGCGCCTGGGTGGCTCAGTGGGTTAAGCCGCTGCCTTAGGCTCAGGTCATGATGTCAGGGTCCTGGGATTGAGTCCCCCATTGGGCTCTCTGCTCAGCGGGGAGCCTGCTTCCTCCTCTCTCTCTGCCTTCCTCTCTGCCTACTTGTGATCTCTCTCTGTCGAATAAATAAATAAAATCTTAAAAAAAAAAAAAAGAAAGAAAGAAACAGGGAAAGGTTGACTTAATGCCTATTTCCATCTAACTCAGTAGTTACAAAATGTTGGTAGATTTGGGTCTGAGCTCAATTTTTTTTTATAACTTCTCCACATCCACTTTGATGATTTGTCTGCTGCCCACATTTTGAGAAACATTGGTTTAAGAGCATGATAGGGAAAAGAAATGTGGGTTGAGTGTGATTTAAGATAAACACAAAGTTTTGGTTAATGAAAGAATGTTTTTCAGGAAAAATAGTTTGCACATTTTTAATGCTTTCTGTTTTTCCAGGAGCTTCTTACATCTGATGCTCACTTGTGAGGTGGACAAGGAAGCACAATATTGCTAACTCTGTTTTACAAATAAAGCAACTCAGATAATGAGTGTATAAGTGATTGGATATGTGGTAGAATGGAGGCTAGATGCCTGAGTTTTCCCATTTTTTTTACCCACATTGTAGTCTCATTTCTAACAGGTCAAAAAATGTAGATATTCCTTAAACGTTTTAATGGATATAAGACATGTCAGGAACTTAAAAAATTTATCTAATTGGGGGCGCCTGGGTGGCTCAGTGGGTTAAAGCCTCTGCCTTCGGCTGAGGTCATATCCCAGGGTCCTGGGATTGAGCCCCGCGTCGGGGAGTCTGCTTCCCTTCCTCTCTCTCTGCCTGCCTCTCCGCCTACTTGAGATCTCTCTCTGTCAAATAAATAAAGAAAATCTTTTTTTAAAAAAAATTATTTAATTGTTCTCTTATGAACGGACATGTCTTTTTTTCCTCCCACCTTTTTCTTTCATAAGTGACTATCTTCACACATATATCTTTGAGTATTTGTGTGAATATTTCATTAGGGTAAATGGCTAAAAGTGAAATTGCTTAGTTAAAGGGTGTGAGTTTTATTTTATTTATGTATTATTATTTAAAGATTTTATTTATTTATTTATCAGAGAGAGAGCACAAGCAGGGGGAACAGCAGGCAGAGGGAAAAGCAGGCTCCTGGCTGAGCAAGGAGAATGATGTGGAACTTGATTCCAGGACTCCAGGATCAAGACCTGAGCCAAAGGCAGGTACTTAACCAACTGAGCCACTCAGGCATCCCAAGGGTATGAATTTTAAAATTTAGGTGTATTTTTTTTTTTTTTTTTTTTTTAAAGATTTTATTTATTTATTTGACAGAGAGAAATCACAAGTAGATGGAGAGGCAGGTAGAGAGAGAGAGAGAGGGAAGCAGGCCCCCCGCTGAGCAGAGAGCCCGATGCGGGACTCGATCCCAGGACCCTGAGATCATGACCTGAGCCGAAGGCAGCGGCTTAACCCACTGAGCCACCCAGGCGCCCAAAATTTAGGTGTATATTGCTAAATTGTCTTTCAAAATGTATACCATTTGCACTCCCTTTGACAAGATACAGTAGACTAGGGACGCCTGGGTGGCTCAGTGGGTTAAAGCCTCTGCTTTCAGCCCAGGTCATGATCCCAAGGTCCTGGGATGGAGCCCGGTAATCGGGCTCTCTGCTCAGCAGGGAGCCTGCTTCCTCCTCTCTCTGCCTGCCTCTCTGCCTGTTTGTAATCTCTGTCTGTCAAATAAATAAATAAAATCTTAAAAAAAAAAAAAGATACAGTAGACTATTTTTCTTTAGATGTCTATCAATACTATTTAATCTTTGCCAATCTGATTGGGAAAATGTGACTAATTTTTAAATGTTCTTCTTGTTATTAAATTATAGCATATTTTAGATTATGTCTACTGTATATATAATTAGATAATAAAGTGTAGAAATCTGAATTATATGGCTCAATAACTTTTTCCATAGGTATACATCGGAGTAACCATTATGCAGATCAAAATACAAAACTTTCCCTTTACCTCAGAAAGTTATTTTTCACCGCTTCACCTACCTATCCCAGGGATAATGACTCTCTGACTTCCATAGACACCAGTTCATTTTCCCTGCCTGTTCTTGAATTGAATATAAATGAAATCAAACAGTTTTATGATGTCTTTCTCTGCTCAGTGTATCTGTGGGATTTATTGTTGTTGTATGTAGCAGTAGTTCATTCTTTTTTGTTATTGTTTTATTTTTGTAATTAAAATTTATGTATTCGAGAGAGGTGTGCATGCACAGTTGAGGGGGGTAGAGAGTGGGAGGTAGAGGGACAAGCAGACACCCTGTTGAGCTCTGAGCCTGGCTTAGAGCTCCATCTCATGACCCGGAGATCATGACCTGAGCTGAAACCAAGAGTCAGACACTCAACTGACTGAGCCACCTAGCCACCCCTTTTGTTATTGTTTCATATTCCACTATATGGATATACTGTAGATTAGTGATCCATTCTCCTGTTGATGGACATTTGAGTTGCTTCTAGTTTTTTACTGCAATAAATGAAGCTGCTATGAACATTTTTGAACATGTCCTTCATTAGATATATCTATTCATTTTTCTTAATTGTATACCTACAGTAGAATTGCTGAGTCATAGAGTGTAGCTTTAATAGATACTGCTTAATAGTTTTCTAAAGTTACACTCCCACCAGCAATTATATGAGAATCTACCTTCCCCATATCTTTCTCAATTTTCAGTGTTTTTATGCTTTTATATCTTAGGATTCCTGATGAATATATAATAGTAACTTGTGTTTTTTTTTTTTTTAAGATTTTATTTATTTATTTGACAGAGAGAGAGATCACAAGTCGGCGGAGAGTCAGGCAGAGAGAGAGAGAGAAGCAGGCTCCCACTGAGCAAAGAGCCCGATGCGGGGCTCGATCCCAGGACACTGAGATCATGACCTGAGCCGAAGGCAGCGGCCCAATCCACTGAGCCACCCAGGCACCCCGTAACTTGTGTTTTTAATTTGCATTCTTCTGATGAATAATGATGTTGACCATGTTTTCATATGCTTATTGGCTACTTGGATATTCCCTTTTGTGTGGTGTTTGTTCGTATCTCTGCCCCCCCTTTTTTGGTCTTTTTTGATTTGTATGAATTCTGTATACATTCTGGATATAACTTTTTTGTCACACAGATGGATAGCTAGCTAGCTAAAGTATTATTTTAGTTTGTGACTTGCTCCTTTATTCTCACACTGATAATTCTAACAAACAAAAGCGCTTAATTTCAATTAAATCCAATTACGTTTTTATTCTTCTTTGGTTATCGTCTTTTGTATCTCATATAAGAATTTTTGGGTTACCTGCCTGGCTCAGTTAAGAGAGTCTGAAATTCTTGGTCTCATGGTCATGAGTTTGAGCCCCATGTGGAGGATAGAGTTTACTTTAAAAAAAAAATCTTGGGGGGTTGCTGGGTGGCTTAGTTCCTTAAGCTTCTGCCTTTGGTTCAGGTCATGATCCTAGAGTCCTGGGATCAAGCCCGACATTGGGCTTCCTGCTCAGTGGGAGCCTGCTTTTCCCTCTCCCTGTCCCTCTGCCCTCCCCCTGCTCATGCTCTCACTCACTCTCATTCTGTCTCTCAAATATATATAAAAAATCTTTAAAAAAAACTTTTGGCTACCCCAAGGTCAGAAGGATGTTCTCCTATGTTTTCTTGTACAAGTTTGAATATTTTAATTTGACACTTTGGTACTTTTAATTTTGACACTTTTATATTTGTGAGCTGTCTTTAATTTTTGTCTATGGTCTAAGGAAAGAATTAAGTTTGTGAAGTTTTTTTAATCCCCATATGCATATATAATAGTTCTAGCATCACATGTTAAAACAAACAAGCAAACAAATAAAGAAATAATTTTCTTCTGCAGAATTATGCTAGCACCTTAGAGAGAAAATATTTTACTAGTAAATATGTTAGACGTGGTTTTTTTATTTTTTTTATACATAGCTTTTGTCAGATTAATAAAATTCACTTCTATTCTTAATTTGCTGAGAAGTTTTGACGTGAGTGGGTGTTTATTTTATCAATGCATTTTTTTTTATCTATTGAGATAATTATATGGTTTTGTCTTTTCTTCTGTTAAGTGGTGAATTACATTAATTATTTTATTTTATTTTTAAAGATTTTATTTACTTATTTGACAGAGAGATAGAGAACACAAATAGGCAGAGCAGCAGGCAGAGGGAGCAGGAGAAGCAGGTTCTACACCAAGCAAAGAGCCTGATGTGTGGCTCGATCCCAGGACCCTGGGATCATGACCTGAGCCAAAGGCAGCCACTTAACCTACTGAGCCACACAGGTGCCCCCATTAATTATTTTATAATGTTAAACCAATCTTGCATTCCTGGGATGAACATATTTGCTTATTGCATTTTTGTTAAGTCTCTGTCTTCACTTTGCTGATGTTTTTATTTAGAATTTTTGCATCCATATGCAGAAAGGATTTTGGTTTTGGCACCAGATTTATGTTAAACTCATAAAGCAAGTAGATAGATTTTCCTTTTTGTCTAAACTCTGCAAGAGTTTGAGAGAGATTATCATTATTTCCTCTTTATTACCTGGCACAAGTTATCTTGAAAGGTACCTGGGCCTGGATTATCTTTATGAAATTTTATTTTTATAATTTTTTAAAAGATTATATTTATTTATTTATTTATTTATTTGACAAAGAGCACAAGCAGGGGGAGCAACAGGCAGAGGGAGAGGGAGAAGCAGACTTGCCACTGAGCAGGATGCCCGATGTGGGCTTGGTCCAAGACCCCGGGATCATGATCTGAGCCAAAGGCAGATGCTTAATGGACTGAACCACTCAGGTGTCCCACCATTTACTTCTTTTTGTATCTGTTTTGTTAAGTTGTAGTTTTCAAAGAGTTGTCTACATTGTCAAATTTATTGGCATTAAGTTGTTCACTGTATTCTCTCAGTATCTGTAGAATGTATACTACATCACATTTTGAAACTCCTGATATTGGTCATTTGTATTTTCTCTCTCTCTCACTGATTTTTTTAAGATTTTATTTTATTTTTTTTACAAAGAATTCTTTTTTTCTTAAGATTGTCTTTATTTGACAGAGAGAAACACAGTGAGAGAGGGAACCCAAGCAGAGGGCATGGGACTGAGCCACCCAGGTGCCCCTAAAGACTTTATTTATTTATTTTTTTTTTTTTAAAGATTTTATTTATTTATTTGACAGAGAGAGATCACAAGTAGGCAGAGAGGCAGGCAGAGAGAGAGAGAGGAGGAAGCAGGCTCCCTGCTGAGCAGAGAGCCCGATGCGGGACTCGATCCCAGGACCCTGAGATCATGACCTGAGCCGAAGGCAGCGGCTTAACCCACTGAGCCACCCAGGCGCCCAAGACTTTATTTTTAAGTCATCTGTACACCCAGGATCAGGAGTTGCATTCTCCACTGACTGAGCCAGCCAGCTGCCCCAATTTTTGCTTCATATATGTTAGAGCTTTGTTACTATGTCTATACAAATAGGATTACTGGTTTTTATGAAATATTCTTTTTTATCTCTAATAACAATTGCCTTAAAGTACATTTGTCTCATAAATACAGTCATACCAGCTTTCTTTGATTAGTATTTTCAAGCTATTTTTTTCCCAACCTTAGATTTTCAGATTTTCTGTGTCTTTATGTTTAAATGTGTTTCTAATGAACAGCGTATAATTTAGTTTTTTTCTGGAAACTGACATCTACTTACTTTTAATGAGGTTATTGATACAATGGGGTTTAAGTCTACCATCTTCTATTTGTTTTCCATTGGTTTTATTGTCTTTATCCTTCTTTCCTGTTTCCTTTTATATTGTCTCTATTTTTTAAAGATTTTATTTATTTACTTAAGAGAGAGAGAGTAAGGAGAGAGAGAGAGAAGGAGAAGGGGCAGGGGTAGAGGGAGAGAGAGAAGCAGACTCCCCGCTGAGCAGGGAGCCCATTGTGGGGCTCAATCCCAGGACCCTGGGATTATGACTCTAGCCAAAGGCAGCTGCTTCACTGAGAGAGCTACCCAGGCGCCCCATATTTCTGTTGTTTTAAACCATCCAGTTTGTGGTGATTTATTATAGCCCCCCCAGGAAATGAATACAAAGCTTTTCAAGAAAATTAAAGAGTTTATTAAGATAAATATTGTCATATTCTTAATACATCTATTCCTAAGTTATTGGATTCTATATTTATTTATGTTAAACATTTCTTACATTATTTATAAAATTTTTCAATTTTATGTTTTAAAATATTTATATATTTTTATATAAAAATGTTTTTAAGATGTTATTTACTTATTTAAGAGAGATAGCACAAGTGTACAGAGGGACAGAGGAGAGCAGGCTCCCTGAGCAGAGAGCCTGACAAGGGGCTCCATCCCAAGACCCTGGGATCATGACCTGAGCCAAAAGTGGATGCTTAACTGAGCACCCAGGTGCCATAAAAATATTTTTAAGTAATCCCTACACCCAACTCAAACTCACAACCCTGACATCAAGAGTCACATGCTCCTTATTGGTGGGAGTGCAAACTAGAGCAGTCACTTTGGAGAACAGTTTGGAAGTTCCTCGAAAAGTTAAAAATAGAACTACCCTATGATCCAGCAATTGCACTACTGGGTATTTACCCAAAGGATACAAAAATACAGATTCAAAGAAATCCATGTCCCCTGATGTTCATAGCAGCATTATCAACAATAGCCAAACGATGAGAAGAGCCCAAATGTCCATTGACTGATGAATGGATAAGGAAGACATGGTATGTATGTATGTATTTATGTGTGTGTACACACACACACACACACACACAATGGAGTATTATACAGCCATCAGAAAAGAAGGAGATCTTGTCATTTGCGATAGTGTAGATAAAGCTAGAGAGTATTATGCTAAGTGAAATAAATCAGTCAGAGAAAGACAAATCCCATATGATCTCACTCTATGTGGAATTTAAGAAAAAAAAAAAGCATGAACACATGGAAAGGGGGAAAAAGAAAAAAAAAGAGAGAGGGAAACAAGCCATAAGTGGCCTTTTTTTTTCTTTTTTAACAATTTTATCATTTATTTATTTGCCAGAAAGTGAGAGAGCACAAGCAGGGGGAGCAGCAGAGGGAGGGGGGGAGTAGCAGAGGGAGAGAGAGGCACAGCAGAGGGAGAGGGAGGAGCAGGCTCCCCCTGAGCACAGAGCCCAAGACTGGTTTCCGTCCTAGGACCTAGGACTAGGACTTGAGCTGAAGGCAGACACTTAACCGACTGAGCCACTCAGGTGCCCTTGTAGATTGCTTTTTAAAACTTTCTTTATAATAGTTTTTAAAATGTGCTACCAGATTTACTTCATAACCTTTTATTGTTACAGAAGTAGTGCATACTCATGTAGGAAAATTAGAAAATAAACAAAAGCAAGTATAAGAATTTGTTATATTTCTACTATCCAGAGATCACTAGTGTTAACATAAGTAGATTTCTTTGTGTTGACCAGCTCAAATTCCTGTGTAAAACCTCCTAGGTCATGATGTAATGGTTTTTAATACATTACTAAATTCATTTCATTAACAGTTTATTTACAATGTATTTATTCTCATTGGTGAAATTACTTGATTGTCATGGTTCTTTTTGTAGGTCATGGACATGTTTGAAAATCTGATGAAAGCCTTGTACCTGGGGCGCCTGGGTGGCTCAGGCTTAAACCTCTGCCTTCAGCTCAGGTCATGATCTCAGGGTCCTGTGATAGAGCTCCACATCGGGCTCTCTGCTCAGCGGGGAGCCTGCTTCCTCCTCTCTCTGCCTGCCTCTCTGCCTCATTGTGGTCTCTCTGTCTCTCTCTGTTAAATAAATAAATAAAATATTAAAAAAAAAAAAAAGCCTTATACCTTTCTTCAGAACAATACATATGTGTTTGCTTGTGTGTTTGTGTGACATCTACACCCAATTTTCCATTTGGCTTCAGGGATTTATGGACCTTCTTGAAGTTCTCTCATGAATATTCCAGTGTCTAGAGACTCCAGGTTAAGAACTGTGGTCTGATTTTCTTTTTCAGTGCCCGCTTTGCCAGGTTCTGGTGTAAGAATTGTGCTCAAATTGGAAGCTCTCCTTTCTTTCTTTCTTTTCTTTCTTCCTTTCTTTTCTTTTTCTCCTTTGCCTTTCTTTTCTTTCATTTACTTCTTTTAATTTTTTTACTTTTTAAAAGATTTTTATTTATGTAGTTATTTGAGAGAGATCAGAGAGGGAGAGAAAGCACGGAAGGAAAGAAAGGAGAAGCAGATTCCACACAAAGCGAAGAGTCCAACGCGGTAGATCCCAGTACTTGGAGATCATGACCTGAGCTGAACGCAGAAGTTTAACCGACTGGGCCACCCTTTTCTCTCATTTCCTGGAAGATCTGAAAGGAGTTGTGTGTCTAAAGTCCTCTGGGTCTTTGACAATCTTTTATTATTTAATTGTTATTACACTAGGCAGGCTCTTTCTTTTTAAATCGATTTTAGTCATTTGTTTTCCTAGAAAATGTCTATTTTACCTAGAATATTAACTTTTATTTCTTCTGCCTATATATTGAGAAAAATTTCCTTTTGGAATAAGTCATTAAATCAATGTACTTTATTATCTTTTAAATCAATGCACTTTGTAATGAGACTTTTAATTAATTAATTAATTTAAAAGATTTATTTATTTACTTTAGAGGTGGAAGGAGGGACAGAGGGAAAGAGACAGAGAAACTCAAGCAGACTTTGTGCTGAGCACGGAGCCCGAGGCAGGGTTTGGCTGGGGCTCAGTCGCAGGACACTGAGATCAAGACCTTAGCCAGAACCAAGAGCTGGATGCTTTAACCAACTGTGCCATCCAGTGCCCCTATGCTGAGACTTTTTAAAAGTAATCTCACTGTCTCCTAAATGAGTTTGAAGTCTATAGATCATAGAAAAACAGTTGACTAAGTAAACTTGGTTATAATGCAGCACTTTTGATTTAGGTGAAGACTTAGGCAGAAATGGGGTTGCCTGGGTGGCTCAGTTGTTAGGTGTCTGCCTTCGGATCCCAAGGGTCCTGGGATTGAGCCCCACATCGGGCTCCCTGCTCAGCAAGAAGCCTGCTTCTCCCTTTCTTACTCCCCCTGCTTGAGTTTCCTCCCTCGCTGAGTCTCTCTCAATAAATAATAAAATTAAATATTTAAATAAATAAATAAATAAACAAAATCCTTAAAAACAAATAAAATAATTAATAAATAAATCTTATAAATAAATAAATCGATCTATAAATAAATAAATAAATAAATAAGGCTTTAAAATACATTGATTAAATTTTTTAAAAAAGACTTAGACTGAAATGGACCCCTAGGTGGCTCAGTCAGTTAAGTGTCTGCCTTCAGCTCAGGTCATGATCCCAGGGTCCTGGATGGAGCCCAGAGCCCTGCATTCAGCATCCTGCTTAGTGGGGGTCTGCTTCTCCCTTTGCCCATCCTCCACCTCTCATGTACATGTGAGCAAGAGCTCTCCCTCTCTCGAAAAAAAATAAATAAAGCCTTTAAAATAAAAAGACTTAGGCTGAAATAAAGCAATACTCGACTTTTTATCTATCTATCTTATCTGTCCATTCATCTATTGTGGTTTCTTGGGCCTGTGTAGCCTGAATGGACCTGAATGTCTGGATGACAAATAGAGAATGTTTAATGACTGTCTTTCCTGGGCAGTTTGAGGCAACAGGACCCAGAGTTCCCATGGCATTTCAACTGTGAAAGAATAATTTCTGTTGAAATGGATGAGGGCAGACTCATTATCCTCAGGAATTTCTGCTCAAATAGTGCCCAACTTCTTTCTCTCTGATGGACTCCAAATCCTGAGTGAAATGGGGGAGAAACTGAGACTTCTAACTGGTCTTTAGCTAAGGATCTTCCTCTTTTCCAACATAACGGAGGAAGATAAGAAATAGCATTAAAGATTGGTTTTGTTTTATTCATAGTCATAATGGTGTATGAAGTCTCCCATATTCATAAGGGTAGAAAATGTACATTTCTTTTACCTTTGAAACTAGAAAAGTTGCCTTTGATCCAAGTCACAAATATCTCTCTTAATGTCTTAAAATGTCTCTGTCTTGAAAAACCAGCTATTGCTTTATCATTTTATTTATTTAACATTCCTATTGTTACTCTGGTTTTTCTCCCTTATTAGTGTTTACTCTTATCTTTATTAATTCTGCCTAATTTCTCTGGACTTGTTTTCTTTTTCTTTTTCTGGCTTCTTAAGTTGGAATCTTGGCCACCTGTTATCAGTCTTTCTTATGTAATAATTATATAATTATTGTCATGGATTTTCCTCTGAAATTTTATCTTATAGGTTTTCCTACGTAGAATTCTTTTTGTTTATGTATTAAAAAACCAAAAGCAAATCAAAACAAAATACCTCAACCTTCAGATTGAGCAGTGTGTAAATTGACAAATCTAAGTCTCTCTTGCTCTTTTCCTTACAGCCTACAACCATTCGTTCTCTGCCTTGGAGTTAACCACTTTGGAACATTTCTGGGTTTCATCCTTCTTATGTATCTACCTAGAAGTCTAAAGAATGTGCTTTGTCGCTATTATTTGGCTTATCAACTGTCAGGAGTACTCTTGACTCCTTTCAATGAAATGGTCAGAGTGCAAGGTGCCTTAGTGGCTCAGTCTGTTAAGCATCTGACTCTTGATCTTGGTTGCGGTCTTGACGTCAGGGTCGTGAATTCCAGCCCCACCCTGGTCCACATGGCCTTGCTTGGGCTCTGGATCCTACTTAAAAAAGAGAGGAGGGGCACCTGGGTCACTCGGTTGGGTGCCTAACTCTTGGTTTCTGCTCAGGTCGAGCTCTCAGGGATTAAGACAATCTCGTGGAAATGAGCCCCGCATAAGGCTGTGTGCTGCGTGGGGAGCCTGTTTAGGATTCTCTCCCTGTCTCTACCTCTCCCCTACTCGTGCCCATGCTCTCTCTCTCTCTCTCAAAATTAATAAATAAAGGGGTGCCTGGGTGGCTCAGTTGGTTAAGCAACCAACTCTTGATATCGGCTGTGTTCAGCATGTAGTCTGGTTTTTCTTCTCCCACTCCTTCTCTCCCATTCTTGCTCTCTCTCTAAGACAGATAGATAGATTAATTAATTAATTAAAATCTTTAAAAAAACCCAAATAAATACATAAATCTGAAATGCCAAAAAAAGATAGAGAGAGAAACACAAAGTGTAGACCGCTTAACACCCCTCAGTTCCCCACCCTTTCATACAACTTTGATCATTTTATAAATTACTATAGAACTTACAAAAATATAACTAATCCTTTTTTTAAATCTATCAACTACTTAGTAAAACTAAATCAACTAAGATTAAGAAAAGTTTTTAATTTACCTTCACTTATTCCTTCTCAAATGCTCTTCTTTTCTTTATACAGATCTACATTTCTGACTTAAATCCTTTCCTTCCCACTGAAGAACTTCCTTTAACATTTTTTATAAAACATGTCTACCGGTAGCAAATTCTCTCAAGTTTTATTTGTCTGAGAATATATTTTTTTTTTAAGTTTTATTTATTTAAGTAATCTCTACATCAGTGTGGGGCCTAAACTCACCACCTGGAGATCAAGAGTCACACACTCTTTTGACTGAGCCAGCCAGGTGCCCCTGTCTGAGTATTTGTTTCTCTTTCACTTGAAGGATAGTTTCTCAGGATACAGATTTCTAGCTTGGTGGTTTTTTTTCTCCTAACACTTGAAATATTTCATTTCACCCTCTTGTCTGCATGGCTTCTGAAGAAGAATCAGATGTAATTCTTTTTTTTTTTTTTTTAAGATTTTATTTATTTATTTGACAGACTGAGATCATAAGTAGGTAGAGAGGCAGGCAGAGACAGAGAGAGGGAGAAGCAGGCTTCCTGCTGAGCAGAGACCCTGATGCTGGGCTTGATTCCAGGACCCTGCGATCATGACCAGAGCTGGGGGCAGAGGCTTTAACCCACTGAGCCACCCAGGTGTCCCTCAGACATAATTCTTATCTTTGCTCCCTATAGGTATTTTTCCCACTCTAGCCTCTTTCAAACTTTTTTCTTAATCTTTGATTTTTCTACAGTTTGAATATTATATTCCTATGTGTAATTTTGGGAGCATTTATCCAGCTTATTGTTCTTTGAGCGTCCTGGATCTGTGGTTTTGTATGTTACATTAATTTCAGGAAATTCTCCTTCTGGTATTCCCATTATGCCTATGCTATACCTGTTGTTGGCCCATGGATCTTGAGTATTCTTTTTCTTTTTTTCAGTCTTTTTTTGTCTTTTCCTTCAGTTTTGGAGGTTTTTATTGACATATTCTCAGGCTGCTTTCCTCAGCCACATCCAGTCTACTAATTGCCCCTCAAAACCCATCAGAAATCATCAAACTTTTCATTTCTGTTACAGTACTTTTTTTTTTTTTTTTTAAAGATTTTATTTATTTATCAGAGAGAGAGAGGGGGAGAGCGAGCACAGGCAGACAGAATGGCAGGCAGAGGCAGAGGAAGAAGCAGGCTTCCTGCTAAGCAAGGAGCCCGATGTGGGACTCCATCCCAGGATGCTGGGATCATGACCTGAGCCGAAGGCAGCTGCTTAACCAACTGAGCCACCCAGGCGTCCCCTGTTACAGTATTTTTAATAAATAGTTATCTTTTTTATTCTTTTTTTTTTTTAATTTCCATCTCTCTTCTTATCTATCTATCCTTTCATGCTCTCTGTTTTACCCATTACAGTTCTTAGCATATTAATCATAGCTATTTAAAATACTCAGCTTCATGTGATGTGATGAATACCGGGTGTTATATACAACTGAAGAATTATTGAACACTACCTCTGAAACTTATGATGTACTACTATATGTTGGCTAATTGAATTTAAATTACAAAATAAATAAAATAGTCAGCTTGATAACTCCAACATCCCTACCATGTCTGAGAAATGTCTTCATTTCATTTTCATGATTGATAGTATGGCTGTGTATAGAATTCTATATTCAAAATATTTTTTCTCTAGCCATTTGAAAACATTACTCCATTGCTTGCTTGTTTGCTTTTCGGTGTTTTTGTTTGTTTGTTTATTTTTATTTTTTTCCCCCATGGATAATATCTTTGTTACATTGTCTGGTTCTCCCTGGAATCTACTATCTCCATGTTCCAGTACTGCTTTAACCACCTCTTGGTGTCTCAGCTAAGAATGTCGGTTTCAATTCCATCTAGAAATCCATCTCAGGTACTTTTGGCTGCTAGATTGCTTTGGGTACAACCAACACTCTCTGTGGTTCACTGCGGCTGTCCTTCAATGTGCCACTTGGACTGTCACATCTGGCGGGTGCTGGTCTGTAGTCTGTCTTGAAAGAAAGTGGCCCTGGCCTGGCCGCCATAACACAACCACTCCTCAACCCAGAATGTCGGGCAACCCCCATGACTGCTCCATGAGACCCCAACTCTCATGGTGGTAGGCTCCCTGAAATCATTATTGTTTTCTAACAACCTGTTTCCTCAACCATGCCCCATACACTTTTCGTGTGTCTCTTTATTCATGATGTTGTGAAACTTTAGAATGTGTTCAAGCATGAATCTTTTTTTCTTTTTTTACCTATTGTGTACCTAATAAGCCCTTTCACTCTGAGGTTTTATGTCTCATATCAACCCTGGGGGATATTCTTCTATTATTTTTACAATTTTTTGTTTGTTCTCTATCCCGGAACCCCTATTAGATATTGTTTCTCTTGGTTACACTATCTCTCTTCACCATTTTTTCCCTTGTGTGATCTGTGTTTGGTCTTTTCGCTCTATGTTTCTTGACTTTTTCTTGCATTCCTTAGATTTATTTTTTACTTTGGTGCTTGTATTTTGAATCTCCATGAACTCTTCATTGTTTTCTAATTGCTTCTTTTTCATAGTAGTCTCTTCTGGTTTAAATGACTACAGTATTCATGAGAGTATTTTACTGAGTGAAATAAGTCAGAGAAAGACAAATACTGTATGATTTCACTCATATGTGGAATTTGAGAAAGAGAACAAATGAACAAAATAAAAAAAGAGACCAAAAAAAACAAAAACCAAACCAAAACAAAAAAAAAACCCAAAAACCCCTAGGCTCTTGAATACAGAGAACATACCTGTGGTTACCAGAGAGAAGGTGGCCAGGGTGATGGGTGAAATAGGTGAAGAGGATTAAGAGTACATTTATTGTGGTGAGCACTGAGAAACGTATAGAATTGTTAAATCATTACATCGTACACCTGAAACTAGTATAACACTACATGTTAATTGTAGTTGATAAAAATGAATGAATGAATGAATGAGTGAACAAAATATCTTCTTTTTTGGGACACTGATTGGAATTTCTTGTAGCTTATTATGTTTTATGAATTATCTATACTTCCACCATCTGGGTCAGGTCTTTTGGTGTTTGTTTTGGTTAGTCTCACTTGAGCTACAGAATTTTCTAACCATCCATGATTTTTTACTTAACTTATCGTGAATCAAGAACAAGTTTGATTGATACAGGTGGCTTGGGATGGGTTTTTCCTGTGTCCTGCCCCTGAATTAGAGCTAGGTTTTGTTTTTGTGAGTAGGAATGTGAATGATGATTCACTTTAGGGTGCTGAGGACATGCGATCAGGCTGGCCCTCTCCCCAAAGGCCAAAGAAAAGCGAGTCCTTTCTGGTGCTCCAACCACTACTCCGAGTTGCTAGTGCACAAATAACCTTACATACACTAACTTTCTTCAGAGACCTTGTTTCCAACATGGCGTAGGGACAGAAGCCACTGGCACATAGAAAGATAAGAGAAGGGGCACCTGGGAGGCTCAGTGGGTTAAGCCTCTGCCTTCAGCTCAGGTCATGATCTCCGGGTCCTGGGATGGAGCCCTGTATCCGGGTCTCTGCTCAGCGGGGAGTCTGATTCCCCCTCTCTCTCTGCCTGCCTCTCTGCCTACCTGTGATCGCTTTCTCTCTCTGTCAAATAATAAATAAAATCTTTAAAAAAGAAAGAAAGAAAGAAAGGAAGGAAGGAAGGAAGAAAGAAAGAAGAATGGGACCAAAGACCCAGGGCAGCAGGATTCCATGCTCTGGCTCCGTCAGTCCTGGTATCTTTAGAGGTGGAGATGAGGCCACCAGGACTCATAACACTATGGATTGAGTAGAGAAGTTGCATTCCTCAGAGGAGACTCAAATGCTTTTATCTGAAGATTAGGACAAAAGCAATAACTGTCCACTGTAATAGATAAGTGTGATTCACTTGCCCATTTTATGAGTGCATGTGGTGAATAAATTTGGAGGTTAGGAATGAGGAACAGCATGATGCAGTAAATGAACCTAATATAATCAACACCATCGCTGATCATGGTGCTGGTCACTAAGGGGAAAGCTAGAGAGAATGGTTAAGTATTTCCATCCACTTAATGGCCCAGACCAGTTGGGAGTGGAAAGGAAGAGACACTGGAGAGGAAGAGGCTCTGTAAATCATTAACATCACTGCAAAGATGCTGCAGGCTTCACTTGAGACCATCTTCCAGTTTCTGATACACAAATACACTGAACGATACACTGAAAATGAGCCTAGAGTAATCACGGGAGGTGAATGTGGCTGTGAAAAAGACATTTGGAATCTTACAGTTCCAAATGCCTTGTTCAGTCCATTTGAATTCTCCCTTCATTTGTATAGTTCCTATGCATTTCAAAGGCTATTCTCAGTGCTGACAGGGAAGAGGTTCTGCCAAAATGGAAGGTTTTAAATGGATCAAGATTTTCAGCATATTCTGAATGTGGGTAGATTTGATGCAGATAAATCTCAGCTATATCATAATGTTGATGGTATTGTTCATTTCCTTTCTTCTTAGCAGAGAAACTGTCATTCCCAAACAGAGACAGGCATTTAGCCCTCACAAATGATAAACAAAATAGAGAGTCATCAGCTTATCTCATTTCCCATCTGCCCTTCAGCTGTGATGTTTAATTATCATTTCCTCCTTTCCACTGACATCCTAACCCAGCCAGGGAGGCCTCATAGCCCTTTCCAGGGGATGTTGTTACTTCCTCATTCTTACATAAGAGCCGGAATTCCATTTGGAAAGAGAAATTACACTGGGCATAATCAATAACCTCAAAGAATTAAGAGAAAAAAATTACCTGTTATTTGACTTTAATATGTATTTGATGGCCATGATTTGTGCTCTTGTGTTAATTGTAGGATCCTAGAATTAGATGAACTATTATTAACATGTAAAATTGATTTAAATGCAAAGGGAATCAATATATAAGCTAAATGTTTAAATATCATGATGCTAAGTAGAGACTGAGTCTTCCTAATTCAATAATTCTTTGTTTTCTGCATTTTTTTTTTTAAGTAGGCTCCACACCCAGAGTGGAGCCCCATGCATGGCTTGAACTTACAACTCTAAGATCAAGACCTAAGCTGAGATTGAAAGTCTGATGCTTAACTGATTGAGCCACCCAAGCGCCCCACCTGCATTTTGGAACACTGAACCTTTGGAAGAGAGATGAAAATTACTGACTGTTGTAAAGGACAATGTAAATCACTTGCTGTGGTCTTAGAAATGAAGGTGGTGGTGCAGGTGGTATAGCTGGGGCACAGGGTGTGAAGCACCTGGATCCCAGGACCAGGATCCCAAATAGACTGGGTTTGTCACTCGTTCCTGACAAAAGGCAGAGAAATGAGTGGTGGTGAAATGAGAAGGGGATTTATTTCAGTGAAGCCAACACCGGGGAAGACAATGGACTAGCATCTCAAAGACTGTCTCCAAAGTGCTGCACATACTTCCAGGTTTATATAAGGAAAATGTGGGGCAAAGGTGGGTGAGTACCTGCAGGTACACAATGAAGGTCCAATTGATAGTTGTCTTGGAGTCAATCACAGACAGGGTCTTACTGGCTCAGCGCAGTTCGTAGGGCTCCAGCGGGTAGTTTCTGTTACGGACAAGAGGTGCTTTGCCCTCAGGGTCTTTTGCCTGAACCAAGACACAAGCTGGAAAGAAGAGCCCAGCTAGAAAGTCCAAGGTCAAAATGGAGGCAGACCAGTCCCATTTCAGTGGGAGGAATAAGGACTAAGTATAAAAAAGAAAAAATGTTAGCATTAAATTTGGCAAAAGATTATAGTAATTACAACTGCTGATATTTTTAGGAACTTACTGGAAGCTCAACACTGTTATTTTTCTTTCTTTCTTTCTTTCTTTTTTTTTTTAAGATTTTATTTATTTGAGAGAGAGAGAGAGAGAGGGAGGGAGAGAGCATGAATGCAGGAGAGGGGTAGAGGGAGAGGGAGAGGGAGAATCAGACTTCCCGGTGAGCATAGAGCTGGATGTGGGGCTCGATCCTAGGACCCTGGGATCATGACCTGAGCTGAAGTCAGACACAACCGACTGAGCCACCCAAGTGCCCCACTGTTATTTTTCTTATTCTCATTTAATTTTTGCAATGACCTTACACAACATGTGCCAAGAAGATCTGGAAAGATGTGCCTCCACCAAGTCACAGATTGGGTTCATTAAAAATAATAAAAGAAGACAATTTAGGTAACACAAACAAACTTTATTTAACCCTTTGTGAAGCTGTAGTCTCCATGAACAAGAGTCTAGAGAACTGCAAAATGCAAACTGCAAAATGGGGTGGCAGGCCACAAGCTTTTATTAGGCTAAAGAACAAGAAAGGGAAAGATGAAAAACAAACAAGAAACAAGGCTGCAAGTATACAGCCCTGAGCTGGTATGGTGCTCGGGGATTGGCTGTGGGGATACACTTCATTTTGGTCAAGTGGAACATTTGGAACACAAGAGTTATCCAAGTTTCTGTTTCCCCATGTGGTGGACCAGAGTGATTCCATCTTGGGCCTAGATATTTATTACAATAGGGTTGAAGACCAGGTTGGTTGAAGGCAGATTCAAATCCCTTAACCTGCATGCTTGTCTTAGCAATTGTAATTATAGATATTTTAAACAAAGGGAATCTTTTTTTTTTCTTAAAGATTTTATTTATTTATTTGACAGACAGAGATCACAAGTAGGCAGAGAGAAGGAAGCAGGCTCCCTGCAGAGCAGAGAGTCAGATGCAGGGCTCAATCGTAGGACCCTGAGATCATGACCTGAACTGAAGGCAGAGGTTTTAACCCACTGAGCCACCCAGGTGCCCCTAAACAAATGGAATCTTGATGAAGCTTTAAAGTGTGGAAAATCCAAAAGAATGATGTATTCAGAAAGATATGGGAAATTTACCAATGACTTGCTCTTTTGAAACTCTCTTGTTAAATTTGATACCCCCCATAACCCTGAATTTTGTTTGTTGAAACCAATTCTACAATTCTACAATTAAAATTTGTTAACATGTTCTAATCTTTACACTCTTGAAAGTTCTCTGAGAACCATTAGAATGTATCTGCAGTCATAGGCCATAGAAATATTTATGGATCTGAGTTGGGAGAACTAAACCTAGCTTAGTATGTGTGCGTGTGTGTGTGTGTGTGTGTGTGTGTAAACACGCACATGTGAAACTGACAGTGTGAGGTTGCCTCGTTAGATGGAACTTTGGCCAAATAAATTGCATTTAAACAGTGTCTGTGTTTGAATACAGCCAGACCCTTTGGTGCAGATTCTCTTTGTTCTTTTTTTATTCTAAAGTATCACTTGTAAAGTCAAACATAGTTATGCAAATGTGTGTCAAGTAGGCCCCCTGGGTCCCGGGGGAAAGTGTATAACAGGATCTTTTGTTGCTTGACAAAAGCTACTCCTACCCAGGAGCCTGTGCATTTGTAGAGTTGGATCCTGGAGAGTGAAGATGGAGTTGAAAGAGTATGTTTTCGGAAATTCCCAAAAGCTAACATCTTCTTTTTGTCTTCTTTTATTAGAACATCTCTGTATGGTGGAGATAATCTCCTTCAACAGCCCCCAACTCTAAGTTATCCCAGGCAAGAAAGTCTCATCTGGCAGCTTGGTTCAGCAGCCACACTCAGCCTGGGTGGTCTTGGTACAGTGTGCTGGTGAGATTGGATGGTCCTCTGGACATTGTCCCCTCGACACAGAGGATGTGTCTAGTAGCAAATGACTGAGCATGTGAGGGCAAAACAAAACGATTGGAACCCTAAACCTATAATGTTCTGGGCAGAACACAGCATTGGAAGGAGTGGTTCATCCTTTCCTCATCCAATGATTTCAAAACTAGATTTGTACCCCAAGCTATTGGAGCATAAATAGCAGCTAAATTTTAACACGCACTCCAATTTTCCCAAACTAATATTCGACTTCAGATATTCATGCTTTGACTACATTGACAATTATATTTGGAGTAAAATTTTCACTTTTAGTGAATGTATGCTTTATTTGGAAGTATCTTAATAGTTTTAACATTTCTTTAAAAGATTTTATTTATTTATTTGAGAGAGAGACAACACACAAGAGGCAGGGAGAGGCAAAAGAAGAGGGAGGAGCAGAGAGCCAGATATGGGGTTCGATCCCAGGACCCCCGGATCATGACTGGGCTAAAGGCAAACGCCTAACCTACTGAGCCACACAGGCGCCCCTTGAAATTTATTTCTTTTGAACTTGATTTGCTTTGCCAAAGATTATTTCAATTTTGGAATAATTCCCACCATTTTGTCAAAAATATTTGTGTTGGATCTATTCAGAACCTCAAAAACTCCTGCCCCTGCCCATCTTTTTCTATCTTTCCTGACATGGAAAGGTCCTTCTTTTTTTTTTTTTTTTTTAAGATTTTATTTATTTATTTGACAGAGAGAGATCACAAGTAGGCAGAGAGGCAGGCAGAGAGAGAGAGGAGGAAGCAGGCTCCCCGCTGAGCAGAGAGCCCGATGCGGGACTTGATCCCAGGACCCTGAGATCATGACCTGAGCCAAAGGCAGCGGCTTAACCCACTGAGCCACCCAGGCGCCCCTGGAAAGGTCCTTCTGCAGAAGCATTTTTGCAGAAGTGTTTGGGTTGTTAAGAATCACCGAAATTGCATGGAGACAAGCGAGACAGGGATCACTCTTCTCATTTTCTGGCTGAGGAAAGTGGGATGACTTGTGAGTTGAAGAACTCACAGCTGGACAGAAGTGGCATGGGAATGGCTCTTCCTGACTTTTAAAGAGTCAGGTCCTTCCTATCCATTGTTATGTGCCAGTGGTCTTTATAAATAGCTTTCTTTTTTTTTTTTGTTTTAAGATTTTATTTATTTATTTGACAGACAGAGATCACAGGTAGGCAGAGAGGCAGTCAGAGAAAGAGAGAGAAGCAGGCTTCCTGCTGAGCAGAGAGTCTGATGTGGGGCTCGATCCCAGAACCCTGAGATCATGACCCGAGCCGAAGGCAGAGGCCTCAACCCACTGAGCCACCCAGGCGCCCCTATAAATAGCTTTCTAGACTGAAACACACTCTTCAAGGTGAAGACAGATCTGGGTTCAAATCTTGAAGTTTCCACTTCTCATCTTCATTTGTGCAAAGTACCTAAATTCCATGAACCTTAGTGTCCTCATGTGTAGAATGGGAGGAAAATGATATTATAAATTTTGCATGGCTATGAGGATTACTGAGCTGTAAGTTTCAAGTGCCTGGTACTGTAGTATCAGTATAAGAAACACCACGTCGTCTCTCTTGATGGTCTCTAACCTTTGCAAGTGAGAAAATATTTTGCCACTAACTTTTTGTGTATATACAAAGGATTTCAGCAATTTTTAGGTTAGCAGGGAGTGATAAAAAAAATTCCAATCAATAGACTAGTTCTAAGTCCCGTCTACCTCTAATAAAAACAAGGGCTTAACTTGCACGCATTCATTGAACAAATATTTATTGAACAAATATTTATTGAACATCTATTATATGCCAGGTATTATATATTTAGAGCACTAAGCCCTGGGGAAATAGCAATAAAGGAAAAAAGGCAAAATTCTGTCCTTAGAGAGCTTACATTCTAGTGGCACTTATTACATACGAAGCATTGTTCCAGTGATCAATTGTTGTGTAATTTAATATTAAAATTAATTTTGTAAAGGGGCACCTGGGTGGCTCAGTGGGTTGAGCCTCTGCCTTCAGCTTGGGTCATGATCTCAGGGTCCTGGGATCGGGCTCTCTGCTTAGCGGGAGCCTGCTTCCCTCTCTCTCTGCCTGCCTCTCTGCCTACTTGTGATCTCTGTCTGTCAAATAAATAAATAAAATCTTTTAAAAAATTTTTAAAAATCATACATTTTCTACCTCATACCCATTAGGATGGACACTACCAAAAACCAAAAAATCAAGTATTGGTGATGATGTGGAGAAATTAGAACACTTGTGCACCACTGGTAGAATATAAAATGGTGCAGCCTCTGTGTAAAACAGTATAGTGATTCCTCAAAAAGTTAAATATAGGGGCACCTGGGTGGCTCAGTGGGTTAAAGCCTCTGCCTTTGGCTCAGGTCATGATCCCAGGGTCTTGGGATTGAGTCTCACATCGGGCTCTCTGCTCAGCAGGGAGCCTGCTTCCCCCCACCCTCTCTGCCTGCCTCTCTGCCTACTTGTGATCTCTGTCTGTCAAATAAATAAATAAAATCTTCTTTTTTTTTTTTAAGTTAAATACAGAATTACTATGGGGCGCCTAGCTGGCTTAGTCAGTTTAATACGATATACTTGATCTCAGGGTTGTGAGTTCAAGCCCCACACTGGGTATGGAGCCTACTTAGAAACAAGAAAATAATTATTATATAAACAGCACTCCACTTCTGTGTATAAACCCCAAAGAATTTAAAGCAGAGTCTTTTTTTTTTTTTTTAAGATTTTATTTATTTACTTGACAAAGATCACAAGTAGGCAGAGAGGCAGAGAAAGCGAGAGATAGAGAAGCAGGCTCACGGCCGAGCAGAGAGCCCAATGCGGGGCTTGATCCCAGGACCCTGAGATCATGACCTGAGCCGAAGGCAGAGGCTTAACCCACTGAGCCACCCAGGCGCCCCTAAAGCAGAGTCTTAAAGAGCTATTTATTTGTATACCCATTCTCCTAGCAGTATTGTTTACAATAGCCAAAAGATGGAAGCAACCCTAGTTTCATTGTTCAATGAGTGGATGAGGAAAATGTGGCATATACATACAATGGAATAATACTCAGTTTAGAGAGGAGTGAAATTCTGACACATGCTATAACACAGATGAAACTTGAGGACATTATGCTGAGTGAAATCAGTCAGACACAAAGGGCTTATTAACAGTGTATGATTCCACTAGTATGAAGTACATAGAGTAGTCAAATTCATAGAGTCAGAAAATAAAAGGGTAATTACCAGGAGCTATGGAACGGAAAGTTATTGTTTAATGTGTACAGAGCTTTGGTTTAGCAAGATGAAAAAAATTCTGGAAATGGTCCCACGATAATGTGAATGTTCTCAACACTACTGAACAGGACACTTAAACATGGTTACAACAGTAGATTTTATATTATGTGTCTTTTGGCACAATTAAAAATAAAAGTTTCGGGGCACCTGGGTGGCTCAGTGGGTTAAGCCGCTGCCTTCGGCTCAGGTCATGATCTTGGGGTCCTGGGGTCGAGTCCCGCATCGGGCTCTCTGCTCAGCAGGGAGCCTGCTTCCCTCTCTCTCTCTGCCTGCCTCTCCATCTACTTGTGATTTCTCTCTGTCAAATAAATAAATAAAATCTTTAAATAAATAAATAAATAAATAAAAATTAAAAAAATAAAAGTTTCATCTTCAACTTTTTATAATTCTAGGTAATTTTTATCCTATATCTAATATATATATATATATCTTAATATGTCTAATATGTATCTTTTTTAAAAAGATTTATTTATTTATTTGACAGATAGATCACAAGTAGGCAGAGAGGCAGGCAGAGAGACAAGGGGAAACAGGCTCCCCACTGAGCAGAGAGCCCGATGCGGGTCTCGATTCCACGACCCTGAGATCATGACCTGAGCTGAAGGCAGAGGCTTAACCCACTGAGCCACCCAGGCTCCCCTCTAATATGTAATTTTTTAAAAAAGATTTTATTGATTTGTTTGAGAGAGAGAGGGAGAGAGAGAGCACAGGCATCAGGGAAGGACAGAGGGAGAAGCAGGCTCCTCAATGAGCAGGGAGCCAGACATGGGACTTGCTCCCAGGACCCTGAGATCATGACATGAGTGGAAGGGAGCCACCCAACTGACCACCCAGGTGGTCCTCAAATATATATCTTATATCTAATATAATAGTAGCTGCTTCTGCTAGAGTTAGAAATAAATTTGTAACAAATACTCCAACTATGGGTTGGCATAGTCTCATAATTTTCCAGAAAGAAGTAAATCAATTCATAAGAAAGTAAAGTACATTTTATAATCTCCTTTTTTCCTAAACATTGAAATAATGAGTCATTAAGAAAGGTGCCTAGTGATGTATACAGAAAGTGACTAAAACATACAATAGAATTAGCAAATCAAACAGGATTTTGGACTCCTTACTCATCCGTACAGGCCAAAGCAAACAAGGGTGTTTTGTATTGTGCTTTAAAGGTCAATAAATTCAGACTTGGCCAATTCAGGAGAGGCAGAGAGATGAAGAAACCAGGGCTTTTAGAACTGAGCCGCACCCCAAAATTCAAACCACAAAATAGGACTCAGATGTAATTTTTCTGCTGACTCGAAGGTGTCTTGGGGAAAGAACAAAACAAAACTCCCAACCAGGTGCTGGGTTTCAGAAAACTATTTTACCGGGCCATTTCAGGGAGAGCAAGTTTGATTTCAAGTTGTAATCGGAAGACAGATATTGTTTTTTGAAAATGACCAGAAAGCCTGTAAGGAAGTATTCTAGAGGCACCAGTAAACCTCGGGGCAAGAGGGAAGGAGGGGAAAAAAAGGAAATGCTGGGTTTTTTTAATTTTCTTTTCTTTTTAATTTAATGTTATTTATTTGACAAAGAGAGAGAGAGCAAGGAGGAGAGCACAAATTGGGAAAGCAGCAGGCAGAGGGAGAGGGAAAAGCAGGCTCCCTGCTGAGCAAGGAGCTGGAGGCAGAGCTCCACCCCAGAATCCAGGGACCATGACCTGAGCGGGAGGAAGGCAGATGCTTAACTCACTGAGCCACCCAGGTACCCCTCCTTCTTTCTTTCACTTAAACAATGTTTTTCCTGATTATCCAAGTAAAACATGCTCATTGACTACACAGCTCAATGGACAGTTCTTATTTTGATGATCCAACAGCTTTGCTCTTTTCTGGGTGCATCATACTAACCATCTGGCCCTGGTGGGTACTGATGTCTTAAAAAAAAAAAAAAAAGAATGAAAGAAAGAAAGAAAGAAAGGATTCTGCTACAGCATGTGTATATAGGTTTACTTGCCCCAAATTCAAGCAGAACAGCCTCTGTCATCTCCCCTTGGAGCTGTCTTCTTTCATAAGCCTGCCTCCCTTTCCACAGTGATTGGTTTAAAAATAGATAGCGGACCCAAGTTGGTCAGTTCTCTGGTTACACACATCCTGGCCACTGTGATTGGGCAATGGCTGGACATGTGATCTAAAATCGTCAATGAGAATTTTTCACTGGGATTGCTTTTGCTGAATCTGTCCCCTCCCAGTGTACACTCCCCACCCCTTGCCATCTCCTAGCACACACACACACACACACACACACACATCCAAAAACTGGGGAGAACATTTTCTAATAGCAAAACTAGAAAATGTGAACCCAGGAACTATTGGCAGTAGAGTCATAAGGCTTATGGAAAAGGCAGATATTTGACTCCAATGTGCAGAGATGAGTAGACAGACAGCAGAGATGAAGAGGAGTCCCTTATTCCACTCATCTTGCAACTGGTTCAATGAGATGGTAAGTTTTCTTTTAATTAAGCTGGTTGGATTAGGGTTTCTGTCACTTACAATCAGAAGAGCCCTGACTTATACCAAGCAAAAAAGTAGAAAGAAGTAGAGTGATACAGATCTATGATAGGCTATCCCCAGTGGCAATAATTGATAATGTTCTATCAAATGTACTTTTTTTTCCCTCCCTTTTGAGCTTTTCTTTATGTCATTTCCAGCATCATTGAAAATTTTAATGAGTAGTTGTAGTTTCCGCAACTGTTCCCATAATATTCGACTTTTAGGTTATTTCCAAGTTTTTGATGCATTGTGGGCATACATTTTTGTTTGTGTCTCAAATTATTTCTTTGGGATATATTGCTACAAAGAGAATTACAGAATCAGAGTATGAATAGTGACTTTTGAAGTTTTTTTTTTTACTTTTGCTGAAAAAGTGATATATGATAAAAATTAAACAAGTTAAGATATTATAAAAGCAAACAAGTTTCTGTCATATGTGAAACTATTTGCCTTACTGCATTTTTGTCAGCATTAAGCATCATCACTATTTTATTTATTTATGTCTTAAATATTTTATTTATTTTTTTAAGAATTTATTTATTTGAGCGGGGGACAGAGGGGGATAGAGAGAGTCTCAAGCAGACTTCCCACCGACCACGGAGCCTGACATGGGGCTCAATCTCACAACCCTGAGATGGTGACCTGAGCTAAAACTGAGTTAGATACCCAACCTACTGAGCCACCCAGTCCCTCCAAGATTTTATTTTTAAGTAATCTTTACACTCACCATGGGGTTTGAACTCATGACCTCAAGATCTAGAGTCACTTGCTCCACCAACTGAGCCAGGCAGGCATGCCAACATTATCATTATTTTAAATCTTTACTAATTTAAGGGCACCTGGGTGGCTCAGTTGGTTACACATCCAACTCCTGATTTTGGCTCAGGTCATGATCTCAGGGTTGTGAGACTGAGCCAGCATTGGGCTCCATGCTGGGTGTAGAGCCTGCTTGGGATTCTCTCTCTCTCCCTCTGCCCCTCTACCCACTCTTAAATAAAAAATAAATAAATAAATCTTCACTAATTTAATAGGAGGTAATAGTATCTCCTATTAAAAGCTTGCATCTTATCCATTCATGCAATCATTTGTTATCCAAGCACTCACAGTGTGCAGACAGTCTTCTGATCTTCTGACAACAGCGGTAAGTCACTTTCTTTGTCCTCACGGAGCTTTCATTTCTTTGATTACTAGTGAATCGAGGAGGAATTGTGCATTGTCTCAAACTGTATTTATTTATTTACTAAGTAGGCTCCACCAGGAAGGTGGGGCTTGAACTCATGACCCTGAGATGAAGAGTCTCATGCTCTACTGACTGAGCCAGCCAGAGGTCCCTTATTTATTTATCTATTTGTTTATTTAGCTTTGTCTCCAACTTTTTTTTTTTTTTTTTTTTTTTTTTAAATATTTTATTTATTTATTTGACAGAGGGAGATCACAAGTAGGCAGAGAGGCAGGCAGAGAGAGAGGAGGAAGCAGCTCCCTGCCGAGCAGAGAGCCCGATGTGGGACTCGATCCCAGGACCCTGAGATCATGACCTGAGCCGAAGGCAGCGGCTTAACCCACTGAGCCACCCAGGTGCCCCTGTCTCCAACTTTTTAAGGAGACAGGAGACAATGGTAATTTAGAGATGATGTTGGGGCACCAGGGTGACCCAGTCTATTACCCATCTAACTCAAGTCATGATGTCAGGGTTGTGAGATTGAGCCCCAGGTTGGGCTCTACACTGGGCTTAGAGCTTGCTTAACATTCTCTCTCCTTCAGGGTGCCTGAGTGGCTCAGTGGTTAAAGCCTCTGCCTTTGGCTTGGGTCATGATCCCAGGATCCTGGAATCGAGCCTCTCTGCTCAGCAGGGAGCCTGCTTCCTCCTCCTCTCTCTCTCTGCCTGCCTCTCTGCCTATTTGTGAACTGTCTGTCAAATAAATAAAAATCTTTAAAAAAAAAAAAAAAAGATTCCTTCTCCCTCAGTCCCTCCTCCCTTTTCCCTCTTGAAATAAGTAATTAAGTAAGTAAGCAAATAAATAAATAAATAAATATGATGTTTCTTGGGGCTCCTGGATGCCTCAGTCAGTTAAGCATCTGACTCCTGATCTGGGCTCAGGTCTTGATCTCTGCTCAGGTTTTGATCTTGGGGTGGTGAGTTCAAGCTGCCTGTTGGGAGCCTACTTAAAAAAAAAAAAAAAAAAAAACGGAAATGATGTTTATCGTTCATTTCTCTCTCTCTCTCTTTTTCAAGTAGGCTCTGCACTCCATGTGGGGCTTGAACTCACTACCCTGAGATCAAGAGCTGCCTGCTCTGCTGACTGAGCCAGACAGGTACCTGGATGATGGTTATCATTCTGATTGGAAGTGGGATCTATGGATCTGGAATGGAAAAGTGGCATTTCCTGACTCATTTTTATGACTACTTCCATTCTATTATCTAGGAGGGAAAGTCCATAGGCTTTAAGAAAGTGGACTAAATATAGAGGCAAGTACCACTAACTGACTGCCAGAGTCTTTTGTCACCTTTAAGGAATAGGATTATCTCATTTTTTCCTAGGACATATGGCCACTCACCTAGAGACTATGTTTCCCTTGGAGAAAGGTACTAGGCTTGTGACTAGCTTTGGGCCTGTTACAGGTAAGAAGTGATATAAGCCATATCTTGATTGTTTCTTAGGAGGAAGCTCCTACTCCAGACTTCTTTTTTTCCTATGAGTAGGAAATGACAGAGATTGGAAATCAATGTTGAGGGTCACAGAGACCACCTGCCGGCTGGGGATCCTGGATGACCTGAGGACGTAGAAGTGCCTTGTCAACCTCGACTGGTCATCTCTGGATTGTTACCTGAAATAACTTATTGAATTCACTGTAATTTTGGGTCTCTGGACCAGCAGACTGGCCTGTACACTAATTGGTATACTTAGATAATGGAATATAGTATAAGTGCTACAGAGGCCTGAAACATCTGTTCTAGGTGGCCTGTACGGTGCCTGAAATTTGCTCGTTAAAGAACCCTCTTTCTGAGTTAAGTTTTCACAAAATAGCTTCTCAGATAATAAGAGATGTTGGGATAGTGCTAAAATTAAAGGGTTAGTGTCAAACTAGGATTGGGACAGGGAAGGTGCTATCACATTTCTTTACCACAAGCTTTCTCTAAGAATCTTCTATGCTTGTGTGCATTATGAAAATTCAAGAGTGGCATAAAATAATTCTTTGGAAAATACATTTCCAGAAAAAGCACTTCCAAAATTTAAGTGGTCATAATAAGTGACAAAAATTTAATCAATTTTTGTGGATTTTGTGAGAATTTCAAAGGACTGATATTCTTTGAAACACATCTTAGGAAAAGCAATTATCATACGATATTCCAAGAACCCTTTTTAAGGGTTCTAAAGGTGTGGTTTAAAAAGTAAGAGTTCCTGGGCATGAACATTTTTCTCTTCCTTCCTTCCTCTCTTTCTTTCCCTTTCTTTCTGTCTTTCTCTCTCTCTTTCTTTCTTTCTCAAGATTTTATTTATTTATTTGACAGAGAGAGAGTGAGTGAGCGTAATCAAAGGGAGTGACAGGGAGAGGGAGAAGCAGGCTCCCCACTGAGCAGGGAACCTGATGCAGGGCTCTATCCCAGGACCCTGGGATCATGACCTGAGCTGAAGGCAGAGGCTTAACTGACTGAGACATCCAGGTGCTGAGCATGAACATTTTTTGTAATAGATTTAGGACGTTTTTAAATTTGACAGTAATATTAAAAATGGAGTGAGCTTATAAATGGATTTGATAGTTTGGAGGAAGGATGGTAACAGGCTTGGTACTTTGGGGTTTCTGTAAACTGATTAGGTTACTGGAATATGTCCAATAAATCTAAATGTCTCATTTCCTTGGGTACCGTTCAGTTATAGTTACAATAATGTTGCATAACAAATAAACCATAATATCTTAATGACTTATAAAACACATATTTTTCTGATGCCCAGATCTGGGGGATGGCTAGGGTAGCTCTGCTTCGGACTGTGAGTTGGGTTCAGATCTGAACCACATGTTTTTCATTCCAACAGGTACCAAGGGCATGTTATTGTCATGACAAAAGTATAAGAGGGTGGAATCTCCAAGGGAACAAGTCAAACCATAATAGGCACATTTAAAGTTTTGGTTGATTGTTATATCCAGTCACATTCTATATCGACCAAAACAAGTTACACAGTCAAACCCAGTATCAGTGAAGCAGAAAGAAATACAATCACCTCAAGGACAAGATGTTCAAAGTCGAAGAGCAAAGGATGTGGGTATATATGTATTGAAAGATTTGGTTATCTGCTTACCTAAGTGATTTCAGTTATAAGGATTAATTTTATTTTTGTTTTTGTTTTTTTAAAAAAAGTTTATTTTTTTTTAGTCATCTCTACACCCAAAGTGAGGCTTGAACCCACAATCCTGAGATCAAGTGTTGCATGTTCTTCTAACTGAACCAGGAGAGCACTCCATGATTAATTAATTATTTATTTAAGCAATACGGATACACCCAAAGGTGTATGTCATGGATATACCTACAAAGATATTCTTGAAAGCATTTCTCATATTAAAAAAAAAAACAAAAGACACAAAACTTGAAACAAGTAAAATTTAATAGTAGAGAATCAGTTCAATAAATTTTAAAACACTCAAACAATGGAATCCTATGCAGTAAGTTAAAAGATTATTAGTAATAAGTCGCAATTATTATGTGCTTTGCCTACATCATATCGTATAATCCTTGTAAAAAAAGGTCTGTAAGGCAGGTTGTATAATTATTCTGTTTATGGTTGAGGAAACAGATGAGAGGAAATTGGAAGTAATCTGCCCAGGGTCACTCAAATCCTAAGTGGCACTGTGTGAGGATGTTTTTTTGTTTTTTGTTGATTGTTTGTTTGTTTTAAGTAAGCTCTATGCTCAGGGTGGAGCTTGAACTCACGGCCCTGAAATCAAGAGAGTGTCATCCAGGTGCCCCTGTGATGGTTAATTTTAGATGTCAAGTCGACTGGGTCATGTGATGTCCAGGTGAAACATCATTCTGTGTGTGCCTGTGAGATAGTTCTGGATGAGATTAATATTTAAATCAGTACACTAAAAAAAGAGGATTGCCCTCCATAATGTGTGTGGGCTTCATCCAATCAGTTGAGAGCCAGAAAACAATAAAAAGTCTGACTTTTTCCTCTCAGTAAGAGAGAACTCCTGCCTGGGGCACCTGGGTGGCTCAGTCCATTAAAGATCTGACTCTTGATTTTGGTCAGATCATGTTCTAAAGGTCATGATCTCCGGGTCATAATCTTATGGTCATGAGATCAAGCCCCATGACAGTCTGGTCTCCAAGCTCAGCATGGAGTCTGCCTGGGATTGTCTCTCCTCCCTCTGCCCTTCCCCCCACTCTTTCTCTCTCAAATAAATAAATAAATCTTTTAAAAAAGAGAGAGAACTTTTGCCTGATGGTCTTTGAACTACGACATTGGCTTTTTTTTTTTTTTTTTAAGATTTTATTTATTTGGCAGAGACAGAGAGACAGCACAAGCTGGGGAAGCAGGAAGGGGAGAATCAGACTCCCCACTGAGCAGGGAGCCTTATGTGAGGCTCAATGTGGGGCTCAATCCCAGGACCCTGCGATCATGACCTGAGCCAAAGGCAGGTGCTTAACCACTGAGCCACCCAGGCACCCATTTTCTACTACTTCTATACTTAAACTGAAATATTGGCCCTTCCTGGGACCTAAATCTGCTGGCCTCCAGACTGAAACCATACCATCAACTCTTTTGGTTCTCAGGTCTTCAGACGTGGCTCCCCTGGCTCTCAGCTTGCCGAGTCCCCTAACCATATTGGGACTCGCTGATCCTATAATCAAGTGAGCCTATATATATATATATATATATATATATATATATGGTGATGCATTATAAGGAATTGGCTCACTTGATTATATATTATAATACTTGATTATTGGCTCACTGTGTGTGTGTGTGTATATATATATATATATATATATATATATAGTGATTGAGCAAAAGCTTGTGTGTGTGTGTATATATATATATATATATATATATATATATATATATGGAAAACTTTGCTCAGTGGAGAAAGGGCAGTCTCTTCATCATAGAGGGCTGAGAAAACTGGATTTCCCCTTCCAAAAAACAAAAACAAAAACAAAAAAAACAACAAAATGTTGGACTCTTATACTCTTATACAAAAAACAGTAGAGAATAGTAGAATAATAGTAGAGAATCAGTTCAATAAATTTTAACACACTCAAACAATGGAATCCTATGCAGTAAGTTAAAAGATTATTAGTAATAAGTCACAATTATTATGTGCTTTGCAATAAACAGTGCAATATACTGAAGACCTACATATAAGACCCCAAACTATAAAACTCCTAAAAGAAAGCAGAAGAAAAACTTCACAATATTGCATGTGGCAATGATTTCTTGGATATGATGACAAAAACACAGGCGACAAAGGCAAAAATAGACAGATGTGACTACACCAAACTTAAAAACTTTTGTTCATCCAAAAGGCAAAACAGAGGGAATGTAGTTAATGATATGTATAGTGTTGTATGGTGACATGTGGGAGCTGTGCTTGTGATGAGCGTATCATAGTGTCTGGAGTTGCTGAATCACTATGTTTACACCGGAAACTAATGTGACATAGTGTGGCAACTCTAATAAAAAGAAGGAAAGAACACTTAGTTCATCAAGGGACATAATCAACAGAATGAAAAAGCAGTCTATAGAATGGGAGAAAATGTTTGCATGTCATATATGTGAAAAGAGATTAATATCCAAAATATATAAAGAATTCCTACAATTCAAGGGGTGCCTGACTGCCTCAGTCAGTAGAGCATTCAATTCTTGATTTCAGGGTTGTGAGTTCAAGCCCCACATTGTGTGTAGAGATTACTTTAAAATAAAAAAAAATGAAAAGAATTTCTACAATTCAATAATAAACAACCAGATTAAAAAAGGGGCAAAAGACTTGAATAAACATTTCTCCAACGATGATACACCAATGGCCAACAAGAATATGAAAAGATATTCATTATCACTAGTCATCAGAGAAATGCAAATCAAAACCACAGTGAGGGGTACCTGGGTGACTCAGTGGGTTAAGCCTCTGCCTTCAGCTCAGGTCGTGATCTTGGGGTCCTGGGATCAAGCCCCACATCAGGCTCCCTGCTCAGCGGGGAGACTGCATTCCTCTCTCTGTCTGCCTCTCTGCCTACTTGTGACCTCTGTCTGTCAAATAAATAAAATCTTAAAAAAAAAAAACCTGCAGTGAGATAACACCTTACACCCAGTGAGATGGCTGCTACCAAAAGAGCAGAAAATAAGTTTGGCAGGGACACAGAAAAATTGGAACCCATGTGCACTGTTGATGGGATGGTACAATGGTGCAGCCACTATGAAAAATATGACCTTTCCTCAAAAAATTGAAGTTGGTAAGTTTTATGTATTTTTTTACCCCAATTAAAAACTTTAAAAAGAAATTAATAATTTTTTAAATTAGACAAAAGGAGGGTCATGCTTTGGAGCCAGCTCAGCTACTTACTTGCTATGAACATTTAGGACAATTACTTGTGTCCTCTGTGCTTCAGTATCCTGCAAAACTGGGATTGTAATTATACCTACTTCACAGGGTTGTTTTAATGAATAAAGGAAGCAACACATGTAAGGGCACTTGGAAGCGTACTTAGCAAATAGTAAATATATATTTAATGTTAGCTGTTATTATCTCCAGGTGATGGGATTATGTATAAGATTTTTGTGTCCTGTGTTTTCTAAAGGAAGTAATCTTTCTTGCAATAATAAAAAGAGAAGTTTTTTTTTAATAATGCTTTTCATGATGACCCATTGCCTTTGAAGTTTAAAATCCTTCTTAGAAAAGCTGTATCTCCCATCTAGAACATTCTTATTCTCTGCCCTGCCAGACTACTCTAATTTTCATTTTTTATCTATTTACTAAAAATTTTATTTATTTATTTGACACAGAGAGAGCACATGTAGGCAGAGTGGCAGGCAGAGAGAGTGGGAGAAGCAGGCTCCCTGCTGAGCAGGGAGACGGTGTCTCAGGACTCGATCCCAGGACCTTGAGATCATGACCTGAGCTGAAGACAGATGCTTTACTGACTGAGCCACCCAGGTGCCCCTTAAAATACATTTTTAAAATATAAAATATCTCTGAATTTTGGGTCTTGTACAGTGCTTCTGGATATGTTCTACATACTTCTTTTGTAGTTCTTTAACTGGGATAATTTGTATGTCCCTATTAATTCACTTAACTTAGTTCTTAGCTTTTAGAGGGTGGCCTCTCCATCTTTGAGTCCCCGGTAACGAGCCTAGCACTTGACCTGTGAATGCTGAGGTTTGGTTTAAATTAAGTAAACTGGGGGCACCTAGGTGGCTTAGTCAGTTAAGCATCTGCCTGGATTTCAGTTCAGGTAATGATCTCAGCGTCCTGGTATTGAACCTCACGTTGGGTTCTGCACTCAGTAGGGAGTCTGCTTGAGAATTCTTTCTCTCCCTCTCTCTCTGCTTGTGTGCTCTCTCTCTCAAATATATAAACAAGTTTTTAAAAAAATTATATAAACTAATTCAAGCAGAGCTTTGGGAGCTTTTCAGGGTTCCTGATGTTTCCAGAGGCTGAAAGTGGTCCTTCAGCACAACTTTGGCCTTTGGTACAGGAACTTGGGCCCAAACCACAAGCTTGGTCTTATGTTTATATACAAGTGCATTGTCATTGCCAAGATTTGTACTTCATCGAATTGGCACCCAGAAGCACAAATCTCTGCTGAATGTTGCCATATTCTTCACAGCAGTGAAAACCAACAGTGGGGATCTATGACTTCTGTTCCCCCAGACCTCTGGGGGGAGGGAGTATGCATGTAAGGTAACACAATTGTTAGGCATATAAAGTAGTATTTAGGGTATTATATCAAAGGTTGCACTTAACTGTTTCCTTTTCTTTAAAATTACCTTGGTTTACAGACACATCTAGCAGTTTTCATGGAGAAACCTAACTAACAAAGACTGAAAAGAGGTCTGTTAGTGTGAATTAATGAAAAATTTGGAGTACAGGAAAAAAAATTTAAAAGGCAGCTTTATTTATAGCCCTTATAATAGCTTAGAAAATATTTTCTTGTAGGAGCCATATGGGGATCTGTTGTGATAAACAGAAATGCTTTGTATTTAACATTTCAATAGCTCATGTATTTTAGAGTGCTTCTTAGGAATTTAAAGTATTTGATAGTCTTTCACCTTCTTTCACCTTCGATACTTTGCCTAGAGACCCAGTCTTGTTCATTCATTTAATTTACATTGTTAATATGCACCATTAAAATAAAATAAAGGCAAATTCTAACCTGATTTATTCCTCCTTGGAAAAACACAAATCTATATTAACACAGCTTCACTCATACTAGGAGCTCAGTGTTACAACACTATCAACTTGCTACTGATGTGAAAATCTGTGCTTGTCCTTGGGAAGAGAGATGCGTGTTTGTTAAGACAGTAGAATATGACTGTATAGTGAGACTAGAAGTAAGGGACTCTTGGAGACTGTATGTATTCTGATAACTATTATGTGTCTATTGGAGAGATTTTGGAAAATCGATCTGGGATGATTGAGATAGGATCCTTCATCACTTTAGAATTAAGAGCACTATTGGTTATTCATGCAGGGGCAAGATTTCAATCATCTTTTTTCCCCCATTAAATGCTAACAAAATAAATTTGCCAAGGAATGAGTAATACATTTATAGTAAGATAGTCAAGGCCATCCATCTTTTAAAGAACACAGTAAGAATGTATTTATTAAATAAATAAAAATGAACACAAACCTGTATTAAATTCCCTAATTTCAACCAAATGTATATTTTGGGTTTTCTTTGGCACATCTCCTATATAGCTCACATCTTTTTTTTTTTTTTTTTAAAGCTTTCTTTATTTTAGAGAGAGAGAGAGAGTGAGTCTGCTGGGGAAGGGGCAGAGGGAGAGAGAATCCTGAAGCAGACTCCCCAAAGAGCACGGAGTCAGTTGTGGGGCTTCAACCCAGGACCCTGAGATCATGACCTGAGCCAAAACCAGGAGTCAATCACCCAACTGACTGAGCCACGTAGGTGCCCTCCTCTTATATTCCCAAAGCTTGCTCTTTATTTATTTATTTATGAGAGAGCAAGCAGGGTGGGGCGAGTGGTGTGAGAGAGAACGGGCGGAGGGAGAGGGGGAGAGAGAGAGAATCTTAAACACGTTCCACACTGAGTCTGGAGCTGAATTCTGGACTTGATTAAGACCCTGAGACCATGACCTGAGCTGGAATCAAGAGTTGGATGCTTAACTGACCGAGCCCCCCCAAGGACCCCTATAGCTCACATCTTAAAAAGCAAAGCAAAACAGGAAAAACCCAGAACAACCTTTGTTTTTCTATAGCTAATTTTTATGGTTTCACTACAGCTAATGACTTTTCAATGCAGGAATTCTCTTGAAGGAAGTATCTCAAGCTCTGGATAAGATGGGTGTGGGGAAAAACTACACTGTTAATTGTTGTCAGAGAATCCAACAGCTCAAATTCCACTCTCTAGTCCTAGATATCCAGTAGGGAAGTAAAGCACACAAAGAAGAGAAATGGAGATATTCTCTCTTTTCCTCTGCTCATTCATCCTTCTCTTCCTATTCCCAACTTCACACACACACACACACACACACACACACACACACATCTACTGCTCTTAGAAAAAGGGAACACCTTGCTCAGTTTTATTAATCTGAGATTTATCACTTATGATAAATATGATAATATCATTTATGATAAATATGATAAATAGCTTGGCTCTTTTGTGTCTTTAAAAGCCTTCGTGGGCACCTGGGTGGCTCAGTTAGTTGAGTGAATGCCTTTAGCTCAGGTCATGATCCGCGAGTCCCAGCATCGAGTTCCACATTGGGTTCCCAGCTCCATGGGGAGTCTGCTTCTTCCTCTGACCTTCTCCCCTCTCATGCTATCTCTTACTCTCGCTCTCTCTCAAATAAATAAATAAAATCTAAAAAAAATAAATAAATAAAAAATAAATAAAAGCCTTCCGTAAAATGCAAATTCCCAGGAAGAGGGGAGAAGTTTAAAAAAAAAAAAGCAAAATCGTGGGGGGTCGGGGGGTTGGGTTCATTTTATCTTACACTGTTAAGCACCTACACCAGGGTTATCACTTAAGGTGTTTGGGGAGGTAGGGCAGTCTGTGAGAGAAGGGCAGAACACTTAGGGGGCAGAGAAGGTACAGGTTAAGAATGTGGAAGTGTATAGAGCCAGACCTGCCTCCTCTCTACACCTCTAAATAATCCTGGAGGGTCGCAGGTCATTGACTTAGTAGTCATTATTTTATCTTACAATTGTAGTCCTCTGCAGGTGACAGTGTATTTTTATTCTGTAATTGAGTTGATCTTCTTAACATGTGCAGTGCATTTTATTAACCTTTTTCTTTTCTTAAAGTGACATGGATCTCAAATATAAGGATACCTAACACACCCATTTCAATGGAAAAAAATAGGTTCCATAGTGGTGAATTGATGTTTCCCAAATCTGAAAGCTAATTAGAATCCAGATTTCCTGATGTCTAAAACTCTATGTTCCATTTACTATTCCTCATAGACTTTTTAGACATCTACTCAGTTCACATACAAGTAATAGGAATACATCCACAGAGAGAATATTTTTAGAAGGTATATCTATACATAAGTATAAATAGCTTTTCTGTACATCATGGCTATTTTGAAACATTGATCTAAAAAGGCTTAGTGACTGTATTTTGTGCTAATGGCCCACTTGTCTGTCAAACTTTAGCCAACCTCTATCTTCTGGAACCCAGCTTCTGTTTCGAAGTAAGTGGAAAAAAACCTTGGAGCAGTAAGGAAAATAATGACCATAAAGACCATCCACTAATGCTAGAAGATTCAAAGAACCACTTTTGGGCCCGACCCTCCAACGTATTGATTTATTTTTATTTTTATTTTTTTTGTGTGTGCTCTAAATAGGGATAATGCTTTAACTAGTTTAGCAATGAAGTTTCTTTTTTTTTACAAAGATTTTATCATTTTCTAAGTAATCTCTACATCCAATGCGGGGCTTGAACTCACACCCCCAAGATCAGGAGTCACATGCTCTACTGACTGAGCCACTCAGGGGCCCTAGCAATGCAGTTCCTTGTTCCAGAGGAAGTGAAATGATTTAAAGGAAAGGATAAGAGTCACTGTTGATTCAACAAATATTTTTTAAATGCCTACTCTTCTCCATTATACTGAATGCCAGAGAAACAGAGACAAAAGTGCAGAGAAGCAAATTCATAATAATGTGATAGGTGCTACACTAAGGAAGACATAAATCCTCGTCAAATCACAGAATGGGCCACACAACATTCTGGTTATGGGGGTGAGACGGAGCTTGCTGGAGCACTAGCTCTGCTAGTGATGTCTAGTGAGTCTTGGAGATTGGGTAGAAAGGACCTTGTCCCTTTGGGCAACAGATGTGACTAGACAGAGAGGTAGGGCCTGGATCTTGGGGGCTTTGTATCTAAAGGGATTTGGTTTTTTACTTTTTGGAAGATTTATTTATGTATTTTAGAGAGTGAGCGAGAACAAGAAAAATCCCAAGCAGACTCCACCCTGAGCGTGGAGACTGACACGCACCTCGATCTCATGATCCTGAGATCCCCACCTGAGCCAAAACCAAGAATCAGATGCATAACAGACTGGGCCACCCAGGAGCCTCTGTTAAGGGGTTTAAATGGTACTTCAGGGCTGCCTGGGTGGCTCAGTCGTTAAGCATCTACCTTTGGCTCAGCTCATGATCCCAGGGGCTTCATGATTGAGTCCCGCATGGGGCTCCCTGCTCAGCACCCCTGAGCTCTCCCACTCCCTTTCCTTCTGCCTGCTGTTCCCCAGCTCATGCTCTCTCTCTCTCTGTCAAATAAATAAATAAAATCTTTTTAAAAAATAAATAAATGTTATTTCATAGACAGTGGAGACCATTGAAGGTTCTAAAGTGGAAAGCAAGGCTGAAATAGGTCTTGAATTCTGAAAGTTGCAACTGAATGTAATTGTAATGTAGCCTGGAATGAGGACCAGACACTGAGATACCAGGTAGGAGGCAGTTGTAATAATTCAGTCAAGAAAAGGTAAATAGGGACGCCTGGGTGGCTCAGTTGGTTGAGCAGCTGCCTTCGGCTCAGGTCATGATCCCAGCGTCCTGGGATCGAGTCCCACATCGGGCTCCTTGCTCCACAGGGAACCTGCTTCTCCCTCTGACTCTGCCTTCCACTTTGTCTGCCTGTGCTTGCTCTCGCTCTCTCTCTCTCTGACAAATAAATAAATAAAATCTTAAAAAAAAAAAGAAAAAGAAAAAGAAAAGGTAAATAGCAGCACGCCTGGCTGGCTCAGTCAGTGGAGCATGAGACTCTTGATCTCGGGATTGTGAGTTCAAGCCCCATGTTGGGTGTAGCGATTACTTAAAAATAAAACCTTTAAAAAACAAACAACAACAACAAAAGCGGTATGTGCCTAAACTATGGCAGTAACTCTAGAAATGTAGGGGAAGGAATTGATTCAAGAGACAGTAAAAGAGCAGCCATGGAGAGATGTAGTGATCTGCTGGAGGGGTGGGAATAAAGGGAGAGAAGACTCCAGGGTGAGTCCCAGATTTTTGACTTGGCCGGTGGGTAAATAAGTGCTGCTATAGAATGAGGAGCACCGAGTGAGAAACAGGCTTAAAGCAAAGATAATAGTTTAAATTTTTCACATGTAGAGTCATAGATGACTGGGACATTCTGAAAATATCCATTAGGGAACTGGATCTACCAGAATGGAGTTCAGGGCACAGGTTCAGACTGGGACAATCCTAGCAGGAAGCTGGCAGCTTTGGCTAACAGCGAGAGGCAGAACAGACAAAAGGCTTCAAGAGCACAAAATTCTGGAGACATTTAGGAAAAAAAACTGCCATACATGCTTCAACAGCTCCTGAAGTATTTCCTGTCCAAGAGCTTAGGACAACATGACATAATTTCCTAATTCCTTCCCTCACAAGAATGGCTTCGGAGAACACTGTCCTCTGAAAAAAAGGCAGAATGACATTTTAAAGTGTAAATCAAGTTATAGCAATCCTTGGTTCTCTGACTCAAATCCAAACTATTTAGCATAGACCAATAAAGTTCTACTTGAGATCTGGCACCTACTTGCTTATCTCTCTGACTGGATCTCCTTCTAAATGACCCCTAGGGTTCACACTGTGATCCAGCCACTCTGTTCCTCCCTCAGGGCCTTTGTACCTGCTGTTCCCTGCGTCTGGAATGCGATTTTTTTCCTAAGTCTTGTGGGCTGGTTCCCTCTCATCATTCATACCTCTTTCTTAAAAGTTTATTTCCTTGAGACTTTCCTTGACCCGATGAATGTAATGTGTGTCTCCGCTTCCACCATTCCCCGTGCTCAATCTCATTACCCTGTTACGGACTTTGTAGTACTGGCCATTATCTGAATCTATATTTATTTACTATCTACTTTCTGAAAATGTGATGGTGTAAAGATAAATTTCCACATTTATTATTTTTTTCTAAGTAAGCTCTACACCCTAGGTGGGACTTGAATTCATGACCCCAAGATCAAGACTCACATATTCTACTGACTAAGCCAGCCGGGCACTCCACATTTATTATTTCTTTAGGGAAGCAGGAAGAGGGGGATGAAAGTCTTGAATTCCCCTTGAGGGTTTTTATTTAGTTTGCTAGATTCTGCAGAGCCACAAATGTTTGAAGTAGGTCAGTGACCTGTCAAATGTTTTAAAATATTTGTTTGGTTAAGATGTTATAAAATGTAACCACTCCACAATACTCTGACCCTAGACTCACTGAGACACTATCCACTTCAACTGGTTCAGCTACATAGAAAATCACTAAAAAAGTGAAGCGAATGACAAGAATATAAAAAAAGTTGAGACATACCTGAAACTAATTCGATGCCTTTAACTGGTTTTGTAACACGATTGTACAGTTGGTATCAATCTCCCTTATCCAAACCCCTCTAATTTAGTGTGGGAGGCACACCTCTTCAGAGATTATGTAATTTTAAAGGTGGAATCAAACTGTAGCAGGACTGAGTCTTCAGTGGTGCAGCCGAGTCCGTAACTTCAGGTCAGTGCACTGGTGGACCCAAGGGCAGTGTGACCAGACTTCGGCTGATGGGAATGTTTGAAAGATGCATTATATCGAGCTCATCCAGTAAAGGTAGGAATAGAAAGGCCTTTGGATCATGGAATTTAATTCCACTACACCTTATGGAGTATGAGAGTCAGATTGTGGAATATCCAGATGAATAGGAAACATTTTTTTACATTAAGGAGGATGAAATCTAATCATTTAGCTCGGGGTAAGCAATACCATTAAGCAAATTGCATAATTTTGCACAAAAACCAACAGAGACTGTTCTAAAATGACTCCCGTTGTCCTTGGGCCTGCTAGTCTATGAAATGTTTGTGTGGGTTTTGTTTTTCTTTTTCCCTTCTTTTCTCTCCTCCCTACCCCCCACCCACAGGGATAAATAACTTTTATTTTTTTTTAAGATTTTATTTATTTATTTGACAGAGAGAGAGATCACAAGTAGGCAGAGGCAGGCAGAGAGAGAGGGGGAAGCAGGCTCCCTGCTGAGCAGAGAGCCCTATATGGGGCTCGATCCCAGGACCCTGAGATCATGACCTGAGCCGAAGGCAGAGGCTTAACCCACTGAGCCACCCAGGTGCCCCAGGGATAAAGAACTTTTACACACCATGTATGTATAAATATAAAGTTTATTTAGCATAGTGTTTAGAAAAATAAGTTCACATCATTTCAGAAAACAAATAAAACACTTAACTGTCCAGGCATAAACCCCTATTACAGTACAACATACATACTTTAGATCTCTTTGGTTGGGTAATTAAGCACAGAAATGTTCTGGGACATGCTCTGTGTGCCATCACCTAACAGTGCAGTAGAGACTCTGTTACCCCACCCCGTGATATACATTCTGAATAGATTTTCTCTTTGTGTAAGGCACAGTAAAACCATATTGAGTATATAACCGGTCTCCTCTAAACATACAGTACATGCAACAAAAGAACAAAAATTGAGAACCCTGAAAGCCAAAAGAGTCACATGCTACATAATTTTGATTAATAAAATGTATGGTTGTAATATTAAATTAACATGAAATGTATCAACTAGATACAAAATAACTCTTAGGCTCTATCATCTAAGTTCTAGGAAGACTTTGAAACATCTTTCATAAAATGTAATTCTTTCCCCACAAATGTCCTGAATTATTTATATTTTTATGATGAGATGATCTGTCAAAAACATTGTAAAAGAATGAATAACTTCTATGTACTAATGCACACTTGCCTAACATGTAGCAGGCAGGCTGCAACACATGCCCAATAATCCAACTTTTGACATGCAAGATGCACGGGCATATACAGGGAGATTTAAGGTCAGTGTGCAATTTAACTACACATTTTTACCTATGGCTATAACGTCTACTTGCCTTTCATAACACAAGAAAGGCACTGAAACATGTGTACGAGTCAGTCTTTTCATTACTATAAATATACACGAGCTAGGAAACACTACAACACAGGTGTTCTTGCTTGCTTGAGGAACAAATGCACCGCCTCTTTAAATGATAAAACTGTTCTTTACTAGCTGTAACTAAGAGCTAAATGCCACATTCTGGCATCGAGTGCATCGAGAGCCTCACACCAAAAATCCTACAGCCAGCAGCAGGGGTTGGGGTTTGCAGGGAGAGTTTTTACCCCATTCTGATTCCTCTTTGGGGATCATTTGAGGGTCATTTGCAGCATCTTCAAGCATTGGTTTATGTAAGAGAAATTCTGCCACATGAACTCCAAGGGTTGAGTCTGGCCCTTGGTATTGCAAAAAAACATTTGCAATTCTGTGCAAGGAGATCATGGGGTTTATCTTATTTCATTCACATATGTATGGGCTATAAACCAACTGGCCCTTATTTTACTGAAAGAATAGAAAAGAACAGTAAGTTCTTTATAATGTGCATTGATTCTTACCTGGTATATTGTGTAGCTACCTGGAGTCATTGTAGGGGTATAATTACATCATGTTAGGAGTATGAATGGATTTCCTAGGTAAGTCTTAAGCTTTGTGCTATCTTTCCTTTTTCTTAAGGGAAAAAAAGAGGAAGAATTGTGAATAAAAGAGAGGCTTATTATATTTTTGGAAGACATATGAAACTTTTCCAGTTATTTATATGCTATATATAACTTTTTAGATCTTCCTGTTTCCCTTATTAGATCAGTATTGTAAAATAATGAACCAAAACTCTCGATATCTGCAGCCATCAAGTGAAAAAACATCATCTTCATGTAAACTACACTACAGAGCCATATAATTAATCTCAGTAACATGATCAGCACACACCTACAAAAAAAAAAACAACAAAAAACAAGCTGAGTAAGGAGTGATGGAGTGGAAGAGAACTCTAAAACACCTGACTGTTAAAAAAAAAAAAAAGACGAAAAACTGTAGTTTCAGCAGTTTAAGAACATTCACTAATTCCATAAAAAAAAGGGGGGGATCTAAGTTCTTTAACGAAACGATGGGAAGAAGTCTTGATAGGGCTCTTCATCTACGTCTGTGATTTCCATTTGGAATAACAAGAAAAGTGAAGTCCTCTATGGCCCTTATTCAACATGCTTAGCGGATGGGCCTGTTGGGATCAAGAGTATACTCTTTGTTCTGATCTTGAAGAGAGCAAGACTGGTAACAGCTTTATGTTCGATGACTTTAAGTCATCTTCGAAGACATCATTTTCTCCCATTTCTTGCTTTGCAGTCACCAAAAGACTTCACTCCCTACCTAAATGTATTTGCATTATTCCATTTTGTGTTCGGTCCTGATAGATAGAAACTATAACCACAGCTCACAACATTATCAAGCAAGCTTCTCAAAGAAACCCCAAAAGATTTACTTTTAAATAAGACATGATAATATAGTGCAAGTAACAGTTGTATGTCATCATGTAACAACTGATTCAAAACACCTAGAACTAAGTTTCATCAGGGCAGAGTTTTGCTCCAGAGAATTTACATAATTCTTTCTGTAGTTTAAAAAGGCTGTTTTCATAGTCTACAGAATTCATTTTACATGGTAATCTATGATTGTTATTTTCGTCGTAATGAAAAGCATCAACAATGTATCAGTTGATCATCCATTTACATCATAAATGTACGTAATTACATAAGTGAAACTTAATTCTGCAGATTTAAAGCAATTTTGTGGTGAAAATAACCCTGTTAGATAGAAAAGAGCCATCAGTGCTTTTGTTGACACTTCTGTACCTTAAGAATAATTAAAAGGCCACAAGGTAAAAAGGCACATAGAATTCTATAGAAAACATATTTAAATGAATCAGAGAGTTGCTAAATAAAGAACAAGGATGTGAAAAAAAGTACCAAAATTCCAATATTGGGAGTTAGATTGCCTGTTTCAGTGTTATTAATATTGACCATAATAGACTCCTGATAAAAATCATCACTTTTAAAATCCTACAAAAAGTAAAACTTTGTTGGAAATAACTATGTTCACTTCCTGTTCAAGCAATAAAAATAAATTAAACAGTAAGAAAACATTTTTCTTTTCAGTTCATAGTGTCTGAAGTATAAGAGAAACATATACAGCATAAATAAAATTCACTGTAATTCCTCAAATCCTGGCTTAGAGGACTAATATATTTACACTCATACTGAAGTTTGTTTCAGCGTTTTTAGTGGAGTTGCAAACTTTCTCAGCCCCACTGGACTATTAGCAAGCACATTTGGAAATGTGTAGAGACAAACCAAGACTTTCACAAAAAAGGCTGAAAAACAGAAATGCATATATTCAAAAATAAACCCTTACAATAGTGCGGAGTACCATTTATGCTTCTTAACCTCATCAATGCCCATGGAGTAAAAGTAAACAAAAAATAAGTGTATTGTTTCTAAAGCCAATGTCAGGTGTATACAGTTTAAATTTAAAGAACTATAGAGTTCCATTTGACCTTAGAATTATATTAAGTCAACCAAATGATACACTTTGACTTGGTATATTTCATCTTGTTCCTTTGTCTCCACCTATTTAAGAGAGAACATTTGTGAACGAAGAAGCTGCGGCAACGCAGTTCTACTCTTGTATATTTAACTGTGATCTTCATGCAGATCAATCCAGTCCCTCAAATGCATTTTACTCACAAAACCAGTGTTTCCCTGTAAATGGGAAAATGCTTTATGTCCTCAGGGCTTCATGAAAAGATCTGCCTGCTGATGCCAGAAAAAAAGGGCGGGGGTGGAGGGGTGGGCGGGAACTCAAGTTTATAAGTCTTGCATATCTTCATCCAACTGGACAGTTTGGAGCTTGGCAAGCTCTTTTTTGTCTGTTTCCAGCTCTTCACAGACAGTCTCGACCATGCCCTCTAGGACATACTTGGATTTTGAGTCCAGCATCATTAAGTTGCTTGTGGCTTTGCCCTCAGAATTTGTTAAGAAATTCTCTTTTATGTTAGCTACTGATTGCAGAACCAAGTGATGTTCTCTGACAAAATCCTGGTGTACTGCTGGGGAAGGGTGACCCACCTGGTCTTCAGCCGTAGGAACAATTTCCCCAAGGGCAGCCTGGGTCATGGGGACTGACAACAGATCTTGACCAGCAATGAGGGAACAGTTCTGAAGAGTTGCATAGTTAGTGTTGCTGACAGATGTCACAGTAGACTTGCTTGCCACAGGTGCAGACATTGGCTGGCTCTCAGCAATGTCAGGGTTTAGCTCAGTGGGATTTAGTAAGGTAGGGGGAGTCAGGGAAAAATTATGAGTTGGGGATACGTTAACTAATGAGGAGGCCAATGGATGGAGGCCACTCCCCGAGATATTTTCAGAAGACAGGTTTGCATTTATTTGTGGATTCTGATTGACAGGCATCAACTGAGAAAATACCAGGCTCCTCTCCAAGCCCTCCTGTTTAACAGATCCTATAGTCTGGCCTGAATTAGGAACAGTGTATACCACTGCACTGGGAGCAAGAGAGCTCAAGAAAACCTTTCCTTGCTGGACTGTGGTGGACTCACTTGTAAATGTGCTCCCATCTGAAGTGCTTGAATTTACTGAAATATTACCTAAAAAAAATAAAGTACAGATTATCATTGATGAAATTGGTAAGGAAAGGGAAAAAAGGATACTTTTTACACACACAATTTTTCTCAGGTTCAGCAGAATCACCTTGAACACTTAAAAGTACAGATTCCCAGGCTCTACTCCTGAAAATCTGACTCAGTAAGTCCTAGGACAGGTGTATTTTAAACTCCCAAGTCTGATGACACAGTGGGAGTGAGAACTACTGGTTTAGAAACCAAGTGTGATCCCCTCCTTTTTTCCAAGTTCTAGTTTCAGTCAAGTTTCTGGATCATTATTACCAACTTGATTTCTCTCAATCAGTTGACAGTTGTACCTAGCTCTGCCAGTAAGAACTAGAAAACACAAATGCAAAATAAAATGCCTTTGTTCAAGACAAGCTCAGGGGACGCTTGGTTGGGCAGCTGCCTTCGGCTTGGGTCATGATCCCGGCATCCTGGGATCGAGTCCCACATCGGGCTCCTTGCTCGGCACGGAGCCTGCTTCTCCCTCTGCCTCTGCCTGCCATTCTGTCTGCCTGTGCTCGCTCTCTCCCCCTCTCTCTCTCTGATAAATAAATAAAATCTTTAAAAAAAAAAAAAAAAGACAAGCTCAGTAACCGACATAAATAGAAATGTAGAAAATCCCTGTAAAATGAGTTGCCCTGGGGCTTGAAGTTAACCATATAAACCTGTACAGACAAGTTTCAAACTTTCACCAAACTAACCATAAAGTAATGTCAACAAAATATTCAATAGTTTTTTCTTTTGTTGTGCCAGTTCTGGATTTTCAGGATTGTGGTGATAGGAAAAATTAATGATAAAGTGTACTTCTAAAATTACAGATTAATGTAAATAACTAGAGCTAATGCTTCTCTAAAAGGTTCGTATTTTTGGCTCTCACTATAGTGGTCTACAGAGAGCAGAAGCAGAAAAAGAAACATAAATGGAAAGCTGAGAAGATGTTCAAAAATGAGGTAACTCAGACCATGGAGATGAATTAGACCCTTCCACTCACTCCTGCTATGAAATAAAACACTTTTCTTTTTGAGTCTTTACATAGACACAGTAAAATGATGGCAACGATCCTGCTGCTATAAGAAAGGTGGACCTGAGGGAATTTTGTGACAGAATAATTCGGATGGGTTGTTTACTCTGATCTCAAATTAGATGTTCAGTAAACTATTATTTTGAGAAAACTGCTCAATATTAAAGGTAATTCACCTGAGACATATCCCTTCTTGAATTAGAATAACTGTTACCAAATAATTAGAACAATTTTTAATAATATATTACCACCTATATTGATAAATAAATGTCACAGGGCTGTTTATACGTCTTCCAAACACTTTTTAAGCACCTTAAATTCAAAGAAATGTCTTTAAATGAAAAAAAAAAAAAAAAAGAAGAAGAAGAAAAGATTGCATTTAAGCTTTAAAAAAGATTTAACCACTAGAAAGTACTCTTTGTGGAAATATTGATGTTAATAAAAACATTTCTATGTACGTCTGGGCTCTTCCCTAACATAAATGTTTGTTCCAGGCCAAACAAATGAAAAGGCTTTTATTTGACTTCAACTTAAGTATGCTTTAAAATTCCTGCTGGCTGCTAAACTGTAGCAAAATCATCTGAAATATTTATTTTGTTATGTGTTACGCATTATGAAAGTATTTGCCTATGTATATGTGAACAAAATGATTAGTTATTTTTTGAGAACCATAAATAATATGACAGGACATTTTCCCCAACAGCTACTGAAATATATAAATAAAATAATTTTGAACATGTAGACATTATAGCATATATGAATGAAGGAAGAAAAGCAGATGTGATCTAAAACTTGATATTTAAGTGTAACTGTACCTGAATTATAACCTGGACAATAATTTCAAAATCAGTTAAAAAAATCCAAATGAAAAAGGACATAGGTGAAAAGCTTAACTTTGTAATGATGGTAAGGAAAACACCCCTTATTTTCTGAGATTATAAAGTGAGTAAAAGATGTAGATATTCTGGATTTCCATATAAATACTAATTATTGAAGGATAATCTCCGTTGTCTGCACATTTTAAAGCAAGCCTTAGTATCCATTTTTGAGAAAGCCTGAATCCCTAAATGCTTTATTGAGGCCTGCAGTCCATAATTACTCTAAAGGAACGTTACTTCCTGGACCCATGTGGTTAAACTTAGGCCTTTAATGCACACAGACAGTCTAAGGATTGACAGCTCTGTCATTTGATCTTAGATTTTTTAACTGAAAATGCTATTCTTATTCATATTAAATGTCCCATTTTAAAAATTAGCTGTTAGTTTGCAATGATTTTCTATGGTAGCATATTTCTAGATTACGTATGAAAACTATTTTTGCTTTTTTCTTCTTCCCCAATGTACATCTCATATTTTTTGCTCAAATTTGTTGTCTTTAAAATGTTACCTACTGTTTTGGAAATTTCCTGAAAAGACAAAAAGGGGTTAGAGATCCACATTAAATTACTATACTATAAAATGAAGCACTTTGACTTTCCTTGTGGTTTCCATATTTTTGCCTTAGGTCAGATAGTGACTTGACTTAATCCTTTCCAGAACTTGGAACAATGAATAAATACATGTTGTGCTTCAGGAGTTTTGTGTTTTTACTGCCCTTCTACCTGATAATTGATTCTACAGAATGAAATGTGTTCAACAACATTTTTTCCATTAATGCCTCCTATAAACTGAAGCAGATCATAGTTGTGAAAACAAAAAAAGTTGTGCATAAACGGATATTTTTTTGGATAAAGCCATTTTATAGGAAGCTGATCTTTAAGGCAAACAACTACTTATTTTGGTTTCATAAAAGTCTGGACATTCAGATTCGCTTACAGGAAGGCAAACCTGCAATGACATCACCTACTCCTAAGTTTAAGGGCCTCTGCCACCTCCACTGAGATTCTAACCATTCCTGTTTCTATACACAAAAAATGACACAGAGTCATCAGACTTGCTTAAAGTCAGTGAAGAAGTGGCCTATCGGCTTCAGGCTTCCTGAATTTCAGATCAGTGTTTTCTTTAGAATACTGCCCTTGGTCAAGTCACAAACATATATATAATAAGGCTTATAGTTGCCTTCCTAGGGGGGCATACACGCAGAGCAACAGACTCCCAGTCACACATTCCTCTGGTTTTCCTTTAGTTAGTTTTTCAGTTAGTTTTAATTATAGGAGGAACATGATTCAAACACAATTGATTCAGTCTTTTCAGCTTGCTCTTCTAAAACACTTTTTGGTCAAACAGAAAATGCTTAGGTAAAGTGTACACATTTCGTACCAATTGCTTAGACTAATTTTGTGTTCTTAGCAATATCATTAATTTTTAATCTTAAAATGTCAAGCAATGGGTTATTCTGTAAGCATCAATTGACTTATCATATTTCTATAATTGTAGAACTGGCAAGATTTGCTCTGAACTGTATTTTTCCATTCAGTTGTTAGGAAAACAAAAGCCCATCTCCATGATGCCAGAGAGCCAAACAAGCAGGATATTACACTGCTGTGGCAAAGGAGGAGAGACAGACTGAGGCTCTCTGCAGCTGTGGCGGCCAGTAAGGTACCTGAAGAGTAACATCAATCTATAGCTCTCACCAAACGCGTCATTTACAGCAGCAGGCTAAAACAGTCACTGGTGCATTATGGTACCGAATGAGACTTTTACCTTGTGAAGCGGCTACGGAAACAGAAGGCAGCTGCAGTGGAGAGAATCCAATGCTCCCATTAAGGAACTGGCTGTTCGTTCCGGAATTGGGGATCTGGACAATGCCATACTGGTTAATTTGCACGGGTGTAGTAAAAGTCACCACAGAGCCTCCGTCCTGGGAAGCCACTGTTTGAACACCTTCTCTTTTTACCTCAGTGCTGGGGATGAGCCCTGGGAATGACACAGGGGCACTGGAGCTATAAGACGTGGTGGCTGCTGAGTTAGCTGAAGAACTCTGGAGGACTTTGAATTCCTTCACATCCTGGGAGGTAGACCCAAGTATGTCACTCATGGATATACCATTGCTCACAATGTTTGAGGCCATTTTTGGTGGGTTCAATGACACAGTCTGTGTATTCCCCACATTTAGTCCATTAAGGATGACTCCATTGGGTCCCTGAATGAAAGAATTACCATTAAGAAAGACAGGTGAAGTACTAGCGGGCACCAAGCTTCCGTTCAACAAAACTCCAGAAGAGCTTAATGAGATCTTAGCATTTCCAATTTGTTGCATGTATACTGGCTCCATGTGACTGGGAAGGCTGAGGTTGGCAACACTATCCGAGGAACCGGAGAGTGGATGAGGAGACAAGTCCTCATGGCCCTTGCTGGATTCATCTTCAGTGCTGGGATTGCCATCTGACTCACTGCAGAGAGAGGGAAAACCAAGACATTCCAGAGGTGAGAGGGAGGACGTTCTACATAGTGCCATTTGTTTAGAAATCCAGCCTCTAACCCCATTAAAGTCAGTATTTAAGGAAAGCAGAGCAGGAAGCCTTTGGTTCTGTTTAAGCTATGAGACCTTCCAGCAGATTCGGACCATCCAGAGAATGTGGGAAGATAAACTCTCCTGTGCCGACCATTTTTACCAATAATAAATTCAGGCAAAGTCCAGAGATCTGGAAGATGTAAATTCAGCTAACAGGATTTACTATGAGAATTGTATATACATTTTTATAGCATTGAAGTTATTCCTTCCTGTTAAATTCGCTGCTACCTACACCACAGAAAGAATTCCCTAGATGAGGTAGGTGGTCAGTGGTCAGTCTTTCCTGTTTAGGAACTCCTTCCCCTCCCCTCAAAACCAATTCAGATTAGTGTGATCTTGGAGGGAAATGAAACTGCCAAAGGAGCAGGAGGTGGGAAGTGTTTTGTTTGTCAGTTAGTTAACAAGAGATCATTTTCTCACCTGCTCCCAAACTTCTACTCCACCAGACTGACAACTCTCTCATTCAACAAAGTGGCTGTCCTTGATGTAGGAAAGGCACTTTCAACCCAAGAACTGTTATGTGCAGTCTCCTTTGAATCCAAAAGAAGCCATAGGGGCCTATTTAACATACACCATCCAGTGCCCTGGTGAGGTGGGAGGGAAAGGGTGTGGGTCACTCAGCAGCCTTGTAACCCCTTCCCCAGCACCCTCATTCCTTCTGCTCCAGGCTGGACTGTGTTCCTCACTCCTTCACTTAAGGGGAAACACCAAATCCGGGAAGGGGTAGTGGTGGGAGTTCCCATTTGGTCTGAAGCTGGGAGGGGGTGAAAGGGTCAGTTAGTGGGCAGCTGGGAAGCGTGGTGCGACTTGGCCTCGTAGAAGATCCACGTCCCTCGCAGTGCCCGGCGGTCGGTTCGCTTTCAAGGGGAGGGGAGGGGATTACCCGGGCTTTGGGCTGCGGGGCCAGGAGCGCAGAAAGCGCTTTGATTTACGAGCTGAGGCTGAGCCGCCGTCGCCGTCTGCGAGGGTGACTCACCGGGGGTGCGGGTGGGAGGTAGATCCGGAGAGGGGCCCAAACCAGGCAACTGGGCCGGGGGCGGGGGTTGTGGCGTTGGGGCGGGGGGACGTACAGAGCCGGCAGAGTGTGGCTAGGGAGAGGGGGAACGAGCTCAGCCGGGGAGTGGGGGCTGCAGGGCAGCTGGCCTGCGTGCCACGCCCGCTCCCCACCCCCTGCCTCTGGCCCTGAGGATTCCGACGGAGCTCCGAGCGACAGGATCCGCTGCCACAAGCTGGCGCGGGGTGACCAACAGGCCTCCTCTGGGTCTCCCCTAAAGTCTGCGGAAGGATGCATGCAAGTCACAGTGCGCGTTTTGTTTTGGTTACCGCGAGGCCCGGCTCGGACACAGCGCCTCCCTCCCTGCCTCAGGCGACGAGCGCCGGAGCCGGCCGGCCCCGGGAGGGGCGCAGGGGCAGGAGCGGCAAGGGCGGACCGCGGCGGACGCTGGAATGCGCGGGGTGATCACCTTCGCTCGGCCCGGACGCGCTCCGCGGCTCCCAAATTCCTAACCGGCGCAGAACCTCGAGCTGTAGGGTTCTTTCTGTTCTATGCCCGCGTGGCTTGAGACACCATCTCTTTAGGCGATCTTCTCCATAGTTCGCTCAACAATAAACAAAATATACCCTCCAGGTGTCTGACTCGAAAGGACGCAGAAAAGAGGTGGAAACCCTATTTTCTACCAGCTGGGATCCAAAACTCTGCCAGCCCAAAAGTTCAAACCCGCCAGGGTGGGCACTCTAGGAGGTGTGGAGCTGATAGCGCCCCCACCCCCAATCGCTGTCCCAGGAGGGAGCCACGCAGGGTTCGGGGACCGAGGAAGCAAGCCCTCCAGCCCCACTGCCCCGGCGGCGCTGAAATCCGATCCGAAGGAGTTCAGAATCAGGTTTCAAAACACGGCAGAGCCCAGCCCGCACCATCACCCCACGTTGCCGCGGCCGCGAAGGGAACCACAGCGGGCCGGGTGAATGATTAACTCTGTCACATAAAACCTCGACGTCCCCAGCCCCCCTTCTGAAACGCAAGCCCCCACCAACACCCTCATTCTTCTAGAGCGGCCAAGGCGACCTCTAACGCAGGTTGCGGCGGCGGGGCGGGGTGGGGGGCGGCAGCCGAACCCGGGGCGCGGGGTGAAGGAGCTCGTGCGCACGCCCGGCCGGTGTAACCCGCTGGAGGTGCAGACCCGGGCCCGCGCTGGCAACCTCCGTGGGCCTCTGGCGGCAACCAGAGCTGCCTTTCCGGCGCCTACACACGCTCCTGCGCCCCGCCAGAACCCGGGAGAGAGTGGCAACTTCAAAGCCAGCGGGATGGGGGTGGGAAACTGGGCGGCAGTGACCAGCCGTGGTGGGGGCGGGGACTGAGACCTAAGCGGGCGACGAGAAACTTCTGGGGGGAGGAGGGGGAGGGTAAGGAGGGAGGTTCCCCCGCCTCTCGCCACCGCCGCCCCCCCATCCCCCGGTCCGGGAGAGGTGGGGGGCGGGGAGAGGTGGGCCGCCGGACCAGGCTGGTGGGGAAGGTAAGCGCCATGTTTGCGAGCACTTGGAGGAAAAGAAAGCTGGGAAGGGGGTGGGGGAGAGAAAAGGGGAGGCGGAGGAAAGTTGGCGCTCACCTTTTGGACTGGGTCTCTGAGGGGTTCCGATCGCGCTGCCGGCGGTTCTTGAACCAGTTGCTGACCTGGGTGAGCGAGAGGCCGGTGATCTTGGCCAGGTGCCGCTTCTCGGCGGGCGAAGGGTAGCGATTCTGCTTGTAGAGCTCCTTGAGCGCGTTGCGCGACTTCTCCTTGAAACAATACACCGTCTCCTCGCCGTCCCAGATGGTGCGGGGCAGGGGGAATTTCCTGCGCAGCCGGTACTTGTCCACGGCGCCCAGTGGCCGGCCGCGGGCTCGCTCGGCCTCGGTGTAGCGCGCCTTGTACCAGAGCTGCTGCAGCAGCGGGTGGTTGGCCGACTCGAAGCTGTGGCTCTCGAGGATGCTGTAGAGCTCGGGGTAGATGCCCTGGTGGAAGGCCACCAGCGCCCGCGCCTTCAGCAGGCTCTCGTTGCCACGTAGCAGGTCGCTCTGGGGCAGGGACCACAGGAACCGGGCCAGGCGGTCCAGGTTGCCCCCCTGCTGCAGCGCCTCGCACACGCAGGCGACATGGTCGGGCGAGAAGGCCAGTGGGGTCTGCGCGGCGGCGGCGGCGGCGGCGGCGGCGACGGCGGCCGCGGCGTGGTGGTGCCTGCCCAGAAGTTCCGAGTGGAGTTGTACCTGATCCGCCGCCGCTGCCGCCACTGCCCCTTCCTCTCCGCTCACCCTTGCGGCGGCGGCCGAGGCGTCCCCCGGCTCCAGGGGGAAAGGGGCTGGAGCCGGGGGACGACTCAGCCCCGCCGCCGCGCCCCCCGCCACTTCTCGGGGCGCCTCCTGCCCTTCCGAGGCGCTTTCCATCCCATTCTCCTGCTTGATGTCCGCCGCACTTGCAATCTGCCCGGTGGGGGAGGAAGAGGACATTTTTTGTTGTTTATTTTCCTCCCTCCCTCACTCCCTCGCACTCTTTTCCTCTTTCTTTCCCCCTCTCTTACTCCTCCTTCTTCTTCTCCCTCCCTCCTCCCCCCCTCCGGAAAGCCCACTCCCTCCCTCCCGGTTTCGGCTGGATCTGGCCGATCAGGTTTCCCCCCGGCCACGCAGTCACCATTAAGATAGCTGCTAGAGCAAAGTAGTGTAAAAGGATAGCTGCTTTCTGCTGTTCCCCCAACGTGACTCCTCGGGTTGCTGCATACTATATGGCACTGGCGGCCGGGCCGGCCCGGCCGCGCTACCTCATTGGCTATTTCACATTCAGAGGGAGGAGGAGACACGGTTTCTATCCCTGTCGATCACCCGCCTCCCACTCCACCCCTTGCCTTTCCCTCTCCCCCTGACCCCCAGGCACCTATACCTGAAGGGAAACACCGACATTCTTTTTAGGCCATGCTCCTGGGCGGGAAATTACCTAATGTGGCCTGAAAACTGGACAACAGGCTTTTTCAAAGAGAGTTCCTAGGATTCCAGCGGGAATATTAATTGTGTGGCCTTGAGGTCCAGATGCTGAACTCTTAACAAAGAGACCACCGTCAAGCATCCAGATGACAAAATTTCAAAGGAGACGATTGAGAAGCTTTTATATGTTCCTGTTTCCCCTTTACCTCCCTGTCCAAGATGACTTTATCAAGGATTTTGTATTCAAAAGGGTCCAGAATAGAATGTCACTAGGGAATGTTCCAAGGGGAAAAGGTTTATGCTAAACTAAAAAGGGGGAGATATTTGAATATCTTAGGATAATAGATGTATAAAGAGCCCACTGAAAGGACAAAAACAAGAAACCTTCAAAAGGCATTTAACATTCACTCACCTGGAGGTCTGGCAACACAACAAAGTTGAACAGGGTGCAACTAAAGATATAGACTGTTTAATCAATGTGTTTATCTCAGGGAATAGAGTGGAAGAGATCTAAGCTTTACATTATAATAAAGTATGGAAATTTAAGTCTTCAGTATGGACATTTTTCATGTAAATGTATGAATAGTTCTCTGGTGGTGATATTCTTGGTGGAAGCACCAGTTCTAAGTGCAGGTGTCTTCCAGGAGATCAATGCAGGATCAGCAGCCCTTTCAGCAGCACAGACAGATGGAAGACTGCCCTCTGGTTTGAGGTGAAATGCCTGGGGGTGAAGTCTGCTGCTGTTTGCAGTCAGGTCTCTTTTATGGTTTGCATGAGGTCTTAACACAGAAAAGGATGAACCCATCTCTGCTTCTGTGATTTCTTTGGGTTAGTTAGGTCCATCTGCTGGTATTCTTTCTCAAAATCCAACATTTTAATGACATCGTCTTAACATCATCTTTCAAGGTGGCTTTGTGCTGTTTCTGCTTCCCAGTTACCCGTAACTGCCTATTTCAGCACATTATAAAGAAGCTGTTAAGGTTACCTGCTGTCATGATCAGCTTGGTGAGATTTTGTTTTTGGTGGACAGGTTTGTTTCATTGCTGTCCAACCAAGATGTCATTCGATTTTGGACTTGCTTTTGTACTGTCCTAATGAAGACAGCACTGAAATCTCTGGCAGATTTAAAAATTCATAGTTATAGAAAAGACCATGGGTCTGTACCCCATGGAAATATGCAGTTAGGTATCCAGCTTTAGGACAATATCTGAGATTCACAACTTCCTTGAATTAAAAAAATTTTTTTAGAATAATTTTGACTTACAGAAAAGTCACAAAAAGAGTTGGAGAGTTCCCACCTACTCTTTACTTAGTTTTCCCTAATTTTGACATTTTACATTACAATGATACATTTGTCCAAACAAATTAACATTGCTGCAATATTATTAACCAAACTGTAGACTTTATTTGGATTCACCAGTTTTTCCATTGATGTCTTTCTTCTATTTCACAATCCAATCCAAAATATGACACTGCATTTTATTCATTGAATTTTTAAAGCATATTTATCAGAGCAGAGTAGACAGGAGGTAGGATGGTTTAGTGGAAAAAATGTGGACTTGGGGATCAGCTAGCTAGATGTAGGTTTGGTTTTTTTAAAATATTTTATTTATTTATTTGACAGAGATCACAAGTAGGCAGAGAGGCAGGCAGAGAGAGGGGAAGCAGGCTCCCCGCTAAGCAAAGAGCCTGATGTGGGGCTCCATCCCAGAACGCTGAAATCATGACCAAACCTGAAGGCAGAGGCTTAACCCACTGAGCCACCCAGGAGCCCCTAGACGTAGTTTTAATCCTAGTTCTGCCTTTTATTAGCTACTTGATATAAAAAGTGGACAGGTTTGTTGTGATGATTAAATGAGATAAGGTGTGCCAAAAAGCACCTGGCACATGATTAATCTTTGTTAAATGTTTGTTTGTTAATGTTTGTTACCTTCCTCCTGATAGTGCAAAGTAGGAAACTTTTTTCAGTTGCATATATCCAATGAAAACTCATTTGGCTATATTATAGGATGACCCAAGTTCAGTTCATAGGACTCTTCTTCAGGCTGTTATCCATTAAATATAGTGCGTTTATTTGGAAAACCACTTACTGGGTTTCTGCATGTCTTCTGAGCATATCTTTTGCCTCCAGAGCACCAAGTTCAACAGATCATATAGAAGTAACAGTGACCTTTTGTGAATTTGCAGCCTGTAGCTACAGTGGTATTGTATAGCTCCAGGAGGAGATTCCTGTAGAACCAGAAGTGAAATGCAACCCCCAGCTCTGGATTCCTTTAGCAGGCTGAGCCTCAGGCTCATTCTGGCAGCAATTCGAAGTGGGACCGGAGGTCTTCCACTTCAACAGGGTCAGCTCCTTGGGAACGGAACACCAGACTTGGAGTCAATCTCCCAGCACTGGTTTACAACTGATTTGTGAAATCATTGACTACTTCTATTCCCCACGTCTGCCATGCTGTAAACACTTGAGTCTGCTGTATTGATATGCTGTCTAAAGGGGTGTTATGACTTGGGAAAACAGAGTTGAGGCTGGGATTGTGTGAGGGTGAAAACCAACCTGCTTGCTTCTGGATCTTTTCCTTCCAGCCTGAGGATAGCAATGAGCGAATATGGAGAACTTTTGCTATTTTAGTGTATTGAAGAAAATCTGGCTTGGCCCAAATTTTTACTCTTTGCTTGAGTATATTTAATGGTGTTGCCGAGAGTAGAGATGTCCTTTCTCAAGGCTGACTTTGGCTGCCTTGGTAGAGGGATAGATTGAGGGAAGGCCTATATAACTGTATCGTGTTGGGCTCTTTCCATTTCTGAAGCTCATGTACTGGTACTATTAAGAAGTTAGGTTGGAAAGTAATCTCCCAGGTAGAGGGGGCGATCTAGTGTTATTTAGTGACCAATAGTTGGTGATACGCAGTCAGCATTTCTGAAGGATCATTCATTTGCCAAATATTTATTTGGTCCTGATTAAGTGCAATTTATTAGGTACCAGGTGATAGCAAGATGAATATTTTGGGGTCTCAGAAGGGCTTAAAATCTGGTGGGAGAGATAAAATACATCCATTAGGAAATACAGTAGAGGGGATGGGAGTAGTGAGGATAAAGAGGTTAATTTGGGGAGGATGAGGGCAATAGGGAGTGGATTTTTTTTTTCAAGATTTTATTTATTTATTTGTCAGAGAAAGAGAGAGAGAGAGACAGTCAGAGAGGGAACACGAACAGGGAGAGTGGGAGAGGGAGAAGCAGGCTTCCCGCGGAGCAGGAGGCCTGATGGGGGGCTTGATCCCAGGATCCTGGGATCATAACCTGAGCCAAAGGCAGATGCATAATGACTTAGCCACCCAGGCATCCCTGGGGAGTGGATTTTTTTGCTAGGTCTTTAGAGACAAGAATTTTGAGAGGACAAGGTTAGAGATCGATAGAGGAAGAGGGAAGAAAATGAGTAGAGCATGGAGCCATGAAAGTATGTGTATATTTCTGAAAATATTGAGTAATTCAGTCTGTCTGGGTTGTGGGGTTTGTATAGTTGTGTGGTGGGAGATTAGCTTAAAGGGCATCTTGGGGACAGATTTTGAAGGCTTTTGAATGGAATGTTCAGTTTGCTGCGGCATGAAGCACCCAGTGGTCCAAGTCCACAGCAGTCTGTGTGTAATGTCATAGCCATGACACATAGCCAAAGTGTCCAGGGATGTACACTTTCCACAAACCAAAGCATTCAGAATCCTTTTTCTGGGGTTTTTCACATTTTAATGAAGAAAAAAAGTTAAGACTGGTAGAGGGAGCCTTGGATGTAATGCTTGGAGTTCTTAGTAACCAAGCTATCTACCTGTGGAGAACATGGATGAGCAGTAGGTAGGAGGGAAGGTGACCTAGTGAGTCTCATGGGTGATAATGGAGGGAGAAGATCCCTGAGTCTCATGGGTGATAGTGGAGGGAGAAGATCCTGGCAGAGAGTGAGTGAGTGCCCGGTTCTAGTCCTCTCCCAGGTGTAGCAGCATTCTTGCCTTTTTTGTGGTGCTGCAGATTTCTCTAGGAGCCAGAAGCCCCTCCTTGAGCTAGACTCGACAAAAAGATGAATTTATTGGAATCTGATACCAAACAAGGTGAAAACCTGGAATGCAACTGGTTGAACTTAAAAGACTTGTTGTCCCATGTCACTTGCCCGTTCTCTTTTGTCGTCAGTTTTAGCCTTTCAAAGGGTTTTACCCAGAAGTTGGGAACCAGGGCTCCCAGGATTTTTCAACTCACATTTTCTGTCTTCTTACAGGGGTTCTCCTGCTTTTCTTTTAATGCCAATTTGAAAAATTCTAGAGAAGATCTCTGATTGGCCCAGTAAGGGTTGTATGTCAACCGGTAGGCCAGAGGGCCAGGACTATGATTGGCAAGCCCATTAGAAACACAGAAGCCTGTTGGGGAGGAGTTGTTTTGCATTAGAAGGGGGGAGGATGCTATCTTTAGTCAAGGGACAAAACAATAAATAAATGTCACCTGAAGATGAAGTAAGCCCAGTCTGGATCCATAGCCTGGGGGCTAGGAAAGGAGGGTCTGCATTAGAGAAACATTGCAGCAGGAAGACAGGGTCTGTAGACATGGTAATGCTAGAAGATGAGCAGATATGGGAAGAGAAATAGTGGGCCAGTTGGTTCACTGTTGGGCTGCTGCTGTCTTAATATCTGTAGGAAACCTGATAGTTTAGCAGTTTTTACAAAGGCTGAGAAGTTCCATTTGAATCAGAAGTCAGATGCTGTGAGGGCTTTCCTCTTCAAAGCTTTCTGATCATTCTTAGTGAACCTTACAAGTAATTATGGTATACATTTCAGAGTTTCTATTATGTACAAAGCATTGCAGTAGGGCCACATGTTATGTAATTTGATAATTGTAGCAACCTCGTGAAGTGTATTACCTGGAGGAAAGTAGCTGAGGTAAGGGAGGGTAAGAAATTTGGCTCAAAAACAGGTCTGGGTCATTTAAGAGTAGTCTAAGTTCTCATTACCTCTACTTTATCTACTTTAGATACTACTACTTTTATAGTACTGTTAATAAAGGCTAACAGTTATTGAGCTCTTACTCTGTGCTAAGCACTTTAAATGAAATAACTCATTTAATCTTTACAAATACTGTCCTTGATTTATAGTTAGGAAAACTGAAGCCTGAAGCCCTGCAACTAGAAAGAGATGAAGACAACACTTGAATCCAGGTCTCTTGGAGGCAGAGGCCAGATCTCTAAGCACAACTTTCTACTGTCTCCAGCTGCATGAACGATGCTTGTCCAGTAAGAGTTCCAAGTCAGCCGTTGCTACCATTCTTCTCTGATAAGTAGTTCACAGCGTGGGAAAAGGATAAAGCTGGTGGCAATGTTTCCTCCCACAGTCTTCAGTGCTTTCTTTGCCTTGGTGTCAAGATTTGCGCTAAAGGCAAAACAATTCACAAAGTGATTAGGGTCTCCTTTTCAAGGACATGATTAAACAATAAACAAGAAGGCCAACTTAATGGATGATGTCTCAGTGTAGTATTGGCTAAAAAAAAAAAAAAAAGAAAAGAAAAGAAAAGAAAAAAAAATTTAAGAGAAGCGTAGAGGGCAAAGGAAGAGGGAAAGAATCTTAAGCAAGCTCCATGCCCAATGCAGAGCCTGATATGGGCATCAATCTCACAGCCCTGAGATCATGCCCTGAGCTGAAATGAAGAGTCAGGTACTTAACTGACTGAGCCATCCAGGCACCTCTTGGCTAAAAATTTTATTTGCTCACTGACCACATTTACTCTTTAACCAGAAGTTCCTATTCTATTAAAATATAAAGATCAAAAAGCTGTCTTTATTTTTATGTTATTTATTTATTTTTTAAGATTTTATTTATATATTTGACAGAGAGAGAGAGAGATCACAAGTAGGCAGAGAGGCAGGCAGAGAGCCCGATGCAGGGCTCAATGCAGGACTTGATCCCAGGACCCTGAGATCATAACCTGAGCCAAAGGCAGAGGCCTAATCCACTGAGCCACCGAGGCACCCAAAGTTGTCTTTATTTTTAGAGAGCTTCACTCTGAGTCATGTATCTGGTTTGGATGTGGTCTTTTTCAATAAGACAATAGCTGCACAATAAGCCTCCAGGTCAGCCTAGCATTTGCATTGCCTACTTTAGTAAACTTACATTTGGTTAGCTCCTGTTAGTGAACAATACTATGATCAAGCAGATGACATGATTTGTTTATTAGGCGAATCCCTGATGTCTACATTTTAATATAAGCGCTGTGCTGTTGTAGCTTGCTTTGGTCCACTGGTTCCTAGATGTGGTATCCAGCTGTTCGTCAGGTTCTCCCTCCGTAACCCATGGAAACCCCAACTGTATTACCACACCATGGGTTTTCTACTGAGTTTGCCGTTTAAAAAAGTGGGAGTTGGAATGTTCCTTTTTATGTTTTTATTGAAAAGAGCAAAAGTGCTATGAAAAGGTAAAATGACTGTGTGTGTATATAGCTGATATTCTTTGTATGGGTTAATTCGAAAAACTTTGCATGCCTACTTTTGATGGAATTTGGGTCAGATTACAAGATAATGCTTGGCTTAAAATTTTTTTCACAGTAAACTAGTATTTGATGCTCATTCATTCTTCACTGTACTTATTCAATAAAATATCAACAAATCCTTATTATGTGGTTGAACATGTGTCCCTTATGGAGGGAGGAGTTTATTCAATAGAGCTCTATATAGACTTTGTTTTGCAGTCTTGATAACTGCATTGAATGTGGCTTACAATTGCCAGAGACATTCAGGCTCTCAGATCCTACAATTGCTGAAATAAAGTGTATACTCCTGGAGGTGTTGGGAGGGGGATGTAAGAACCAGGTGACGCGGTTAAGTATGCTTGACAGTCTTGAAGCAAGTGGCTATCTGCAGAGCAGATGCTAGATACAATGTATAGAAGTATCTGACATTTAGTGAGAATCTGTAATATTTAGGGTCAGTGTAGGGGCTTTTGTTCTAGATCATTTTCCCAAACTTCTACCTGCCAATACATAGTATTTTCTGTGCTTGCATGAGTGTGCAAGTATAAAGGAGATTATAGATAGCACAGGCTATCGAATTGTTCAAAAGAAAATGCCAGTCTAAATTATTGATTATGTACACAGGGCATAAATTTTTGAAAACATGATAATGTTTCCAGACAGTACAAGATGGAATCTATGTCTTAGATTTCCTTAAAAAAATGCTGCTGGATGCATGGAGATGGAGCTTTGCGTACAATTTACCATTTTAATAACCCCAGCGGGAGATCTAAGGTAGTGTACTGGCCTACGGAAGCTAAGACAGAGCACCCGGTGCAGGACCGGAAAACTTGCTGCCGGAACCTTTGTGCTGCAGTGTCTCGCCTCCGGCCGGTGCTCATTCTCAAAGGGACCGTCTCAGCCGAGTGCCTGTTGGTAGGAACCCGCTTGGCGTCGGGTCTGTGGAGGTTTGGGGGTGCTCTGGCTGTAACTGAAGCAGGCGTCGGAGAGAGTCCATCGGAGAGAAGGCGCCATGGACGATCAGGGCTGCCCCCGGTGTAAGACCACTAAATACCGCAACCCTTCCTTGAAGCTGATGGTGAATGTGTGCGGACACACGCTGTGAGTCGGGGGACCGTGGGTTCCGGGGGGGGGGGGTGCGGGGGTGAGACGCGCAGGGTGGGAGGAGGGAGCAGGGAGAGGCTTGGCCTCGGCTCTGGGGAGGAAAGAGGGCGTCGTTCGTTTCGACACTGAGGAGGGACACGGGACGAGGAGCGTTGTTTCTGTGAACGGACTCCAGCCGCCAGCCCCTGAGCCGCGCCGGCCTGCTTTGGACTGCTGGTGCCCAGATGTCGTACCCAGCGGTTTGCCAGGCTCCCCCGCTCCACAGCCCATGCGCTTCCACACCGCGTTGACAGCGGGGGTCCAGCCGTGTCGCGGGCGAAGGGGCGGCGGATCGGAGTGTTTTCATTTCACGCGCAGTATTTTTATGGACAAGGGCGAAATGGCTATGAAAACAAAATTCCGGGGCACCTGGGTGGCTCAGTGGGTTAAGCCGCTGCCTTCGGCTCAGGTCATGATCTCGCGTCCCGGGATCGAGTCCCGCATCGGGCTCTCTGCTTGGCAGGGAGCCTGCTTCCTCCTCTCTCTCTCTCTGCCTGCCTCTCTGCCTACTTGTGATCTCTCTCTGTCAAATAAATAAATAAAATCTTAAAAAAAAAAAATTCCTGGGAGTTTCTGCTTGTGTTCATTATGGGGGTTGATTTGAAAACCCCCCGTCTGTAAACCCGTTTGCCTTGACGGAGTTGGGTCAGATACGTCTCCTCGCTGAAAGGGAGAAAGTCTAGATTCTCGGCAGTTGATTTTGGAGAGAGAATGATGGCTGGCATTTAACGAGGCCACCTTGTGTGCCAGGCACTGTTCTAAGCTTTTGCCATGAGTTGTCTCCCTTCATTCCCTCCACAGCCCCATGAGGTGAGTACCCGTCTTATTCCCATTTCACAGAGAAGGAGGCCGAGACTGCTCAAGGTCCCTTATTCAGTGGGCCCTGCTAGAATTGGAACACACCGTGGTTGACGGTGGAACGCGCATTTTGGGGAAGGGACAGGAAAGAGGGAGGTTGAGTTTGCGTATTTTGAAGAACAAGTGCAGGAATTGGTCAATATATATTTCTTGTCACATTTTTTTTTTTTTAAGATTTTATTTATTTATTTGACAGAGAGAGATCACAAGCAGACGAAGAGGCAGGCAGAGAGAGAGAGGGAAGCAGGCTCCCTGCTGAGCAGAGAGCCCGATGCGGGACTCCATCCCAGGACCCTGGGATCATGACCTGAGCCGAAGGCAGAGGCCTTTACCCACTGAGCCACCCAGGTGCCCCTCTTGTCACATTTTTAAAAAATATATTTTATTTATTTATTAGAGAGAGCGCCCGCATGATGGGGGGTCGGTAGGGGCAGAAGTTATGGCGGCCAGTGTAGGGGGAGCAGACTCCTTGCTGAGCAAGGAGCCCCATGTGGGACTCATTCCCTTGACTGCTGGATCCTGATCTGAGCCTAAAGCGAAGACTTCACCTACTGAGCCGCTCAGGCGCCCCTTCTCGCCACGTCTTTATGGTCACATGTAGTATAGTAAAGGTGGTTTTCTAAAGCACTTTGGGATTAAAGGTGATATATTATGGTGAGCATATATATATACATGTAATTTCTCTGAGGTTTCTTAGAAATAAAAAATGACATATAAGCTGCAGAGTGATAGACTAAGTCTTTGAGTAAGCAAAACTTGCATGATCAGTTGTAGTTATTATAATAAGGTTTATTAACTTGCTTAATTGGTACTTTTTCTTTTATTTTTTTTCAAATATTTTATTTATTTATTTGATAGACAGAGATCACAGGCAGGCAGAGAGGCAGGCAGAGAGAGAGGAGGAAGTAGGCTCCCTGCTGAGTAGAGAGCGACGCGGGCCTCAATCCCAGGATGATCCCAGGACCCTGGGACCATGACCTGAGCCGAAAGCAGAGGCTTTAATTCACTGAGCCCCCCAGGCGCCCTGGTACTTTTTCCTTATTTTCATTTTCTTTTGCTCTATCCAGTAAAGGGAATGCAATAGAACTGTGATTGAATGGTTTAAGATTAGAAATAAGGTAAAAGTAATAGAATGCATGGTAAAGGGGAAGTGAGATAAACAGTGTATAAAGACTAATAGGTTTTTAGGGAGATTTCGTTCAAGTTCTCTTCATTTGCCTGTAGCAGGTGTGTTGGTGCTCAAAGAAAGTGAATTTGCTTTTTTGAAGGATACTAAATGTAATTTTCTGCCAGATGTTTCCCTGCTGAGCAGAGAGCCCCATGTGTGGCTGGATCCCAGGACCTCAGGATCATGACCTGAGCCGAAGGCAGAGGCTTAACCCACTGAGCCACTCAGGCGCCCCTGAAATAATTTATTTTTAATTAGAGATTGCTTTTGTTGTTTCCTTAGTCCTTCTTGTTTTCTCATAAGAGTTAAGAATTATCTAAGTTATTGGGGCCTGGCTGGCTCACTTGGTAGAGCATGTGACTCTTGATCTTGGGGTTGTGAGTTTGAGCCCCACATTGGGTGTAGAGATTACTTAAAAAATAAAATCATTAAAAAAATTGTCAAAGTTATTCTTGTGTTTCATTTATTTTGGTTTAGTTACTAACTTGTTAGATATAGCCCACATTTTATAGTTCTTTTTTGACTTGATATATGAACAAAATGAATAAGAGTATATAGAGTTTTGGCTAAGATAATAAACTTATGATTTTGAATTCTTTGCACGGTCCCTATATAGGGCTTTGGCTTTGGGCAAATTACTTCTTGTACTCATTTTTCTTATCTGTACGATAGAGGTAGCAGCACTACCTATATTACAGTGTTTGAGGATTAAATACTATATGTAAAATATTTGGAGGTGTTTTATAGAGTGTCTGTCTCTACTGTCAAATACAGTATATGTTTAATATTATCTATGGTATTTGTTTGACGCTATCATATTCTTACTTGTGGGTAGTATGTGTGCTAAGCAGAAATGAAATTGAAACAGGAGTCATTTGGGCTACTATGAAGGACTTGCACAATAATGATTATATTTAAATGAATTCAAGAGACTAATAATATGCTAAAATATAGGTTTAATTATAGTGACCCTAGGGTGATAGAGTGAGTAGGAGTAGTGATTCATGAAAGATATGAAGTGTAGGATTATGGAAAGATTAATTAGGGTGTATGGTTTATGGGAGAAAATACAGGAGCAAAAAGGAGAAAGGAGGTGAAACATTCCGAAAATACTCCTCCCTTACCTGCTAGTAGTTGAGGAAGCATATTCAGTTCAATCCAGCAAATACCCAAATGAATTGATTACATGTACATGAAAGAAGTTTGGATTCCATGTTCGTTTGTTTTTCAATTCAAGGATGAGCTTTGTTTTAATTACAGAAAAGTGTGATTTTTTTCTTTTTCTTATTCAGGACGACTTGTTTTAAGAAACAGGCCTTTCGTAGAAATCTTTCATAGAATTCTGGAGCCATACTGATTTAGATGGAGTTATAACTAATTCTCATTTAACCAGGTCTTTAACAATAATTTAATTTTAATCCCAGCCATTCTTGACAAAACTCATCTCTGGAAACTTTAGATGTATTTGATTTTACTAAATCCACTTTTTTCATTTTAAACATGCATAAGACACAGAGTAGTAGAATAAACAAATATGTCCTGATATATAAAAGTCAGCATTTGGCCATATTTACTTAAGACCTTTTTCTCTTCCCTTTTCTATTCCTGCTTCTTACCTACTGATGAGTTTCTGAGAGTTACTACTATGAATTTTACTGATTGCATCTCTGTGGTATTAATATGTTCCTCTGTATTTTCTCTAAATTATTAGTTTTATTTATTTATTTAAAAGATTTTATTTATTTATTTGACAGAGAAAGAAATCACTAGTAGGCAGAGAGGCAGGCAAAGAGAGAGGGAAGCAGACTCCTTGCTGAGCAGAGAGCCTGATATGGGCCTTGATCCCAGGACCCTGAGATTATGACCTGAGCCAAAGGCAGAGGCTTAACCCACTGAGCCACCCAGGTGCCGTTTTAGTTGTAATTAGAAGCTATATCAGGTTAAAGCTCAGTGGGTTAAGCCAGAGAAAGAATGACTCATAAGTGGCATTAATTTCTTTGTTCTAACTGATACTCTGGACTAACCTTTATGCAAATTAGGAAACAGTGTCTCCTTTGGGCAGGAAAAGTAGGAAAAGGGACTCATTCTTGGTAAAAGAATTTGAAAAAGGGGACTTTGTAGATATATTATTGTTAATTTCTAATTTTCTGTTGTGGTAGGAGAAGATTATTAAATTTCAGTCTTTTGAAATCTTCTGAAAACTTATTTATGGTCCAGCAAATGGTCTATTTCGGTGAGCAGTCAGTGTATATTTGAAAAAAATGGGGGGACCTGGGTGGCTCAGTAGATTAAAGCCTCTGCCTTCAGCTCGGGTCATCATCCCAGGGTCCTGGGATTGAGCCCTGCATCAGGCTCTCTGCTCAACATGGAGCCTGCTTCCCTTCCTCTCTCTCTGCCTGCCTCTCTGCCTACTTGTGATCCCTGTCTGTCAAATAAATAAATAAAATATTAAAAAAAAAAAAGAAGAATGTTCTGTGACTGCTGGTGTATTATAAATGTCGATTAGGTCAACTTGGTTGGTGGCTTTACTCAGATCATCTATATTTTACAAATTTAATGTCTACTCATTTTATCAATTACTCCAACTAGATTGTGGATCTGTCAGTTTCTCCTTTTAGTTCTGTTATGTTTCATGTATTTTGAAGTTCTCTTATTAGGTACATAGATATTTAGGATTGCTGTGTTGTCCTGACGACAATCTCCTTTTGTCATCATGAAATGTCTCTTTCTGTCTCTTGAAGTATTCTTTATCCTGCAGTTTTTGTCTGAATTAAATAGTCATGTCAGTTTTCTTATGCTTACTGTTTGATGGTATATCTTTTTCCATCCTTTTACCTTCAACCAGTTTATATTACTAGTTAGTTAACATCTTGTTCTTTTATCTGGCCTTCAAATTTCTGCCTTTTAGTTGGTGTATTTGTCCTTTTATATTTAATGTGATTATTGATCTCATTGAGTTTAGGTCTACTTGTTTTCCGTTTGTTTTGGTTTTTGTTCTTGTTCCTTTCTTGCCTTATTTTGATTAATTGCATATTTTAAAGTATTGGCCATTAGCAATAGCTCTTTGTTATTATTTTAATATTGTAAATAGTTTTTGAGTGGTTTCTCTACGTATAACAATGTATATCTTTATCAAAGTGTATTTAGAGTCACTATCTGACACTCTCCATTTTTCACTTCCCATTTAGCAACTTCTCAAACATGAACAATGTAATTCTGTTTACTTACCCATTTCATCTTTTAGGCTGATCATGTATCTTTTACTTCTATAAATGATTCAGTATTGTTATTTTTGCTTTAAACAGTTGTCTTTAAGGAAAAGTAGAAAATGAAAAAATAGTCTTTTTAAAAACATTTTTTGAGATGTAATTCACATACCACAAAATTCATCCATTTTAAGTGTAGAGTTTGTGGCTTTAAGTATATTCTCCGAGATTGCTTCCATTACCACAGTCAACTTTAGAACATTTTTGTCACTTCATAAAGAAACCCCTCGGTCACTTAGCCATCACCCTCCAAACAGTCCCTCTCCGCCATTGCCCCCCTCTAGCCTGAGGGAACCATTAATCATTCTTTCTCTACGGATTGCCTGTTTGACGTAATTGACATAAGTGGGATCATTCAATATGTGGTCTTCTGTGATTGGCTTTTTCATTTCATTTTTATTTTTTATTTATTTATTTATTTATTTTTTAAAGATTTTATTTATTTATTTGACAGAGATCACAAGTGGGCAGAGAGGCAGGCAGAGAGAGAGAGGAGGAAGCAGGCTCCCTGCTGGGCAGAGAACCTGATGCGGGACTCGATCCCAGGACCCTGGGATCATGACCTGAGCTGAAGGTAGAGGCTTTAACCCACTGAGCCACCCAGGCACCCTCATTTCATTTTTAAAAAGATTTTATTTATTTATTTGACATAAAGAGAGAGAGAGAGAGCACAGGCAGGGGGAGTGGCAGGCAGAGAGAGAGAGGGAGAAACAGGCTCCCTGAAGAGCAGGGGAGCCTGATGTGGGACTTGATCCCAGGACCCCAGGTTCATGACCTGAGACGAAGGCACTTGCTTAACCAACTGAGAACCCAGCCCTCTCTGTGATTGGCTTTTACTTAGAATTAATATTTTTATGGTTCATCTATGTTGTAGCCGGTATCAGCACTTTATTTCTTTCTGTTACTGAGTAGTATACCATTGTATAGATATATCACTTTTTATTTATCCCTTCATTAGTTGATGGATATTTGGGTTGTTTTCACTTTTTGGCTCTTGTGATAATGCTGTTAGGAACATTCATGTACAAATTTTTATATGCACAAATGATTTTATTTCTCTTGTACTTAGGAATATATATATATGTATATATATATATATATACATATATATATATATTAAAGATTTTATTTATTTGACAGAGAGAGAGAGAGCTCACAAGTAGACAAGAGAGGCAGGCAGAGGGAGGGAGGGAAGCAGGCTCCCTGCTGAGCAGAGAGCCCGATGTGGGGCTTAATGTGGGACTTGATCCCAGGACCCTGAGACCATGATCTTAGCCGGAGGCAGAGGCTTTAATCCACTGAGCCACCCAGGCACTCCAGGAGTATAATTTTTGGTTCATATGATAACTAAGTTTTACTATTTCAGGAAGTGTAAGACTGTTTTTCAAAGTGGCTGCAGCATTTTACATTCCTGCTAGCAGTGTATGAAGGTTCAGTTTCTCTACATCTTTTGCCAGCACCTGTTATTTAACTTTTCTTGGGTTATAGCCATCCTACTGGGTATAAAGTGGTGAAAAGTAGTCTTTTATATTCACCTACTTATTTACTGACTTGGTGTCCTCCTTCTTCCCTTTGCCTGAAGAATTTTCCTTAGCATTTCTTGTAGGTCTGTTGGTGAATAATTTTCCTAGATTTTGTTTATCTGAAAGTGATATTATTTTGCTCTACTTGTGAAGGATTATTTTTGCTGAATATGAAATTAGAGGTTGGCATTTCACCACAAGAAAGATACTGTTTTCTGATCTCCATTGTTTGTGATAGGAAGTTGGCTGTTACTCAGGTCTTTGGTTCCATTTACATAAAAACCTTTTGGGGCCGCTTTTAAGATTTTTTTTCTTTAATTTTTGTTTCTGGCAGTTTGAGTATGTTCTAGTTGTATTTTTGTTTGTTTGTATTCATCCTAGTTGAGGTTTGCTGAGCTTAGTAAGTCAGTATTTTTTATTCTATTGGAAAATTTTAGTGATTTTGAACTATTTACACTTTCTTCTTATTTTGGAACTCGAATTACATGTATGTTGGACTCTGACATTCTCTTAAGTCCCAGTGGTATGATTTATTTTTCTTCAGTCTTTTTTCTCTCCCTTCTTTAGTTACTTTCTATTGATCTATCTTCAAGTTCACTGACTCCCATATGCCATTTCTAATCTTCTTTTAAGCTCGTTCAGCATAATTGTTACTGTACTTTTTGCTCTAGGGTTTTCATTTTATTCTTTTTTGCAATTTTCCTTGCTTTAATTGGATGTCTTGCTCATCATTCATTAAGACTGTATTTTCTTTTAGTTCTTTGGATGTATTTTCCTTTAATTCTTTGAACATATTTTGTGTTTAATACTCTTAAAATATTTATAATAGCTGATTTTAAAGTTTCTATTTGCTAGATCCAACATCTTGGCTATTGCAGGGTTGGTTTCTATTGACTGTTCTTTTTGACCTTGGGTCACGTTTTTCTTTTTCCTTTTTTGAATGTTCAGTACTTTTTTCAAATGTAAACTGGATCATGAGGCTGCTACATTTTAGAGATACTGGATTTTATCTTTCTCTCTGTGTGTTTGTGTCTGTATGTGTGTTTTAATTTTGTAGGTAGATCACTTACTGGCTGATCACCTTGAACTTTGTAAGCTTGGTTTTAATCTTTGCTAAGACAGATCTGCAGAGATCCCAGTGTGTTTCCTTACTTTAGTGCGACTCAATGTCCTAACTTTTAATTCCTTGCAAAATATGTTGTGTCCTGATTTTAAGCTTTGTTAGGGGAGTCTGAAATAAGTCTTTTTCTAGGTTTTGGCCCTTAGGTTTTGGTACCTTTTTGGTATTTCGGCTGGATGTCTAAAATGTTAAGGTGTAATGCGGTATCTCTACTCTGACTGGGTAGAAACTTCACAGAATATCCACCACTCCCTTTTTAAATTTTTAATTTTATTTATTTATTTATTTATTTGAGAGATGGAGGGAGAGAGAGAGAATGAGCTGGAGGAGGGGGAAGGAGACAAGGATAAGTAGACTCCTTGCTGAGCAGGGAGACTGATGCAGGGCGTGATACCAGGACCATGAGATCATGACCTGAGCCAAAGTCTAGGGTCCAATGCTTAACTGACCCAGCCACCCAGGGGCACCTCATATATCCACCACTCTTCCTTTTATTCCTCTCTCATCCTCTGTTCTTTAAGCCTTGATTGATTTTTCCCTGCACAGGTATAGCCTTTTTGGCCAAGGACTTATGGGGGGTTTCCTATATATAGACTTCTGGACCTACTGCTTTGCGGTTTTCAGCCATATCAACTGCACTGAACTCTGATCTCTGACTCTTCAGTTTACCATAACCACTGTGCCCTTCTTAAACTCTTACTTGCTGATCCTGGTCATGGAAATTGTGCCAGGTAGAAAACCGAGGCAATTGTAGGGCTTGCTTTGTTAGTTTCCCATCTCTGAGGGATTATAGTGTTTGTGTTGCCTATTGTCCAATGCCTGTAAACCTGTGTCTCATACATTTGTTTGTTTTATGGTTGCTTATGGTGAGAATACTAGTCTGACATCAGTTAACTCCATCATGTTTTTAAGGAAAAGCTGGCCTTAACTATTGTTGAGTCATTTGCTTCCTTAGTCTTAGTTCTATATGTACATGTTCATTTTCTTACCTCAAAATTGGCAGTTGCTTGTACCTATTTAACATTTCTTTTGTAGTTTCTAATTTTTTCACTACTTTAATTTTTTCCCCAGTACTTTTCTAAGCATTCCTTTTTTCTTTTTAGTGGAGTGAATATTTTCAATTGATTAGAATATAATATTGCAGAACAGCTTCAGAAAATTAATGTCTCATATCTTTTGTATGACAATTGCAATAAACATCTCAATATTATTTTTGTAGGGGTGATGGTTTTTGTTTTCAGTATGAGTTGATGTCCTATATTTTTCATAATCCAAATCTATTGAGTAGCGGAAAGAACACTGAGTCACAAGTTAGAAAATCTAGGTTCTTGGTGCACCTGGGTGGCAAAGTCTTTTAAAGGTCTGACTCTTGGTTTTAGCTCAGGTCATGATCTTAGGGTCATGAAATTGAGTCCCACCTAGGGGCTTCTTGCTCATTGTGGAGTCAGCTGGAAATTCTCTTTCCCTCTCCTTTGCCCCTCCCACTTGTGTGTGCACTCTCTCTCAAATAAATAAAAAATTTTTAAATTTTTAAAATTTATTTGACAGAGAGAGACACACAGTGAGAGAGAGAATACAAGCTGGGGAGTGGGAGAGGGAGAAGCAGGCTTCCCGCTGAGCAGGGAGCCCAATGTGGGGCTCTATCCCAGGACCCTGGGATCATGACTTGAGATGAAGGCATGATTGCTTAACCAGCTGAGCCACCCAGGTGCCCCACAAATAACTATGTCTTAAAAAAAAAAAAAAAGAAAAAGAATATCTGTGTTCTTGGTTTGCCATAACCAGCCAGTTTTATGCCAGCCATTTAACTTTGAATTGTTTATTTGTTTGGAATAGATAATTTTTTCCGCCTTTAATCTCTTAAAATTTAGATAGTTTAGTCAATAGTTAATTAGAAGATTATTGTGGTCAGTAGTTTTGGTCTCTGAATTCACATCATTAATAAAACTCAAGATACAAAAGATTTAGTAATTTTTGTTAGTTGTGATTATTCTTTTCCAATATGGAGGAGAGTGCTGATCATTCTGTTTACAGAATATGATTACTTCAGTATGGATTGATTTTGTTTTATGGCTGTGATACATATTTTTTGGTTTGATGAGAAGTGATTATTAGTGTACTTTAGTCTTTAAGATGCAGTGTGTGCTAATATATGTAGTTCCTTTTCTTATCTAGTGTAACCTAATGTTATAGTTCTTTAAAACTACAGTTACTAATATTTAGTAATTATGTTATTTGTAATGTGTCTCTTTGTATCTTATCTCCATGCTGCTTCTCTTCTTACCTTATCTCTGTTCTGTTCTTTTCTAATCCTTTTCTTCTTACTGGCAGTCCTTTTTAAAGATTCATTTTACCTGGTCTGTGGCTTTTATATATATGTCTCTCTCTCTCTCTATATATATATATATATGCATATTTTTTCCCCCCTCCTGTTTTGGAGGAAAACTTTTGTGAAATTTTGCCTGTAGGTATCAGAAAATTGCATAGGAACCTTGGCTTCATGAATGGACATTCTTTAGGATTTCTTTCTTTAGAAGTTGTATTATCAAATTTGTGTTGTAAGATTCAAACAGGTAATATGAAGCTGTTTTTGAGGTGTTCACACTCATTTGTTAAAATACAAGTTATTTTTTCTGCAGGAACCTGAAATAGTAGCATATTACTTTCCTTTAGGAATATAAGTATAAACAGAGATGGAATTATTTTCCTTTTTTTGAAAGTAGTTCTTTTTTAAAATTTTATTTTATTTAGTTATTTGACAGAGAGAGCATGAGTAGAGGGAGTGACAGGCAGAGGGAGAGAAAGAAGCAGGCTCCCTGTTGAGCAAGAAGCCCGATGATGCCAGGCTTTATCCCAGGACCCTGGGATTGTGACCTGAGCTGAAGGCAGATGCTTTACTGACTGAGCCACCCAGGCACCCCCAATTTATTTTCTCATTGCTTTTTTTCTGCTTTGGGCATAAACTATTAAATCTAGTTTATGGTTAGTGATTTCTGCCTGAGTTTGAATCCTAGGTTTGCAACTTATTAGCTGTGTGATTGAGGGAAAAGTAGTCATATACTTTAAGCACTTGATTTCTCACCTGTACAATGAGTTTACCAGTAGCCTGTACCTCACAAGATTACTGTGAGGATTAGATTACACACAGTTCAACTAAGTTTAAGAATTCAGGTAAATTTAAGAGTAAACTTAATTTGTAATCAACTATAAGGAGTTGTTTTTAGTATTATGAATGTACATAACACAGTTTTTAGGTTAAGTGTCAATCTTTTTGGCAGTTTACTTCCTGTTTACCTAGTAGCTGGTCGCTGAGATAGTAAATAGAATGAGAATAATTGAAAATTTAATCTGCAATTTTCATGGTTTCATTCACATTTCAAACGTGTGAAGTCTGTTTTCAAAGAGAAAGAAGACTCAGTAGTAATTTATTAGTTATTGTTTACTGTTAAATATAAGTTTGTAGTCTTTCTTGTGTACACTCAGTAGAATTTCCAGATGACTGATACTCAAACTTGCCTCATCCTAAGAATCATCTTGGTTGCTTAATTAAATTACAGATTTTTGGGCTCCACATAGATCTTTGGGGGAGAGACCTTGTATTTTATGCATCTATCTAGGAGAGTCTTGTATTCAAGCAGTGTTGGAAAACAAGGTGTGCGTGTACAACAGTGAGTGTGGCAGACATGGTTCCTGCCTGAATTAGTTTTATAGTGTTTGAGCTAAAGGAAATTAGTTTTTTTCTCTTTGCAAGAAAGACAAGGGAAGTTTAGAGTTATAAAAATATATTTTATAATTAAGGTGTGAAAGTGAGCTTTAACAACTATGCCCCATATTTGTTAAACTATTTGTGGAAAAAGTACTATTACAGAAACAGAAACCAGGGGCACTAGGTGGTGCAGTCTGTTAAGCATGGTACTCCTGGGTTTAGCTCAGGTTGTGATCTCAGGGTTGTGAGATGGAGCTCTGCTCTGATCTGTGTGGAGTCTGCCTGAGATTATCTCTCCTTCTCTTTCAGCCCCTCCTGCTTGTGCTTTCTCTCTCTCGCAATAAATACATAAGATCCTTTTTTTCTTTAAAAGATTTTATTTATTTATTTGACAGAGAGACTGTGAGAGAGGGAATACAAGCAGGGTTGTCAGAGAGGGAGAAGCAGGCTTCCCGCTGAGCAGGGAGCCTGATACAGGGCTCAGACCCAGGACCCCAGGATCATGAAGGCAGATGCTTAACGGCTGAGCCACTCAGGCACCCCAATAAATAAAACCTTAAAAAAACAAAAACAAAAACAAAAAGCAGAAACCTGAAATCCTGGAACCTGATTGTCACCATTCTGCTGATTTTTAGGGGAAGCACATATTTTTTGTGGATATATCCTAAAGTTTAAGAATTTTTCAAGAGGGGCTCATGGGTGGCTCAGTGGGTTAAAGCCTCTTCCTTTGGCTCAGGTCATGATCCCAGGTCCTGGGATCCAGCTCCACATCAGGCTCTCTGCTCAGCAGGGAGCCTGCTTCCTCCTCCCTCTCTCTGCCTGCCTCTCTGCCTACTTGTGATCTCTCTCTGTCAAATAAATAAATAAAATATTTTAAAAAAAAAAGAATTTTTCAAGATTAGCATTAAGTGAACAAAAATGTTTAGGTGGTTAAAAATGCATAAATGTTTTTGTGAAGTAACAACTGAAGAGGAAAGATCTAAATATTAGCCCCATTAGGAAGGTGGAATGTGATGTCTGATTTGGCTGTCATGCTGAACATGGAAGCCTGTGTAAAAGTACATCCCTCAAAGTGCTATTTGTTTTGTCAAAAGGATTGATAGGAAGTTGGCAAAGTCAGTTAATTTAAAATTGGGAGGAGTCTAGTAATCATCTTTTTAGTTCTTTTATACCTCTCTCCTGTCTTGTTTTATTTTAACAGATGGGAAAAACAAAGCCTGTTTAAGGTTAAATGGTTGCATTGCCCACCTGGTCAGCTCTACTTTTTTCTTTCTGTGTAAATCCTAGTTAAGAATCATTCAATTAAATTTTAATCACATTTGCTAAATAAAATTCTTTTTTTTTTTTTTAAAGAAATTTATTTATTTGACAGACAGAAATCCCAAGGATACAGAGAGGCAGACAGAGAGAGGAGGAAGCAGGCTCCCCGCCGAGCAGAGAGCCCAATGTAGGACTTGATTCCAGGACCCTGGGATCATGACCTTAGCCGAAGGCAGAGGCTTTAACCCACTGAGCCACCCAGGCGTCCTGCTAAATAAAATTCTTATTGATGTATTGCAACTAGATTGCATGTCAAACCCTTTTATTTATTTTTACTTTTTAAAAAGATTTTTATTTATTTATTTATTAGAGAGAGAGAACGCACAAGCACACAAGCAAGGAGAGGGCCAGAAGGAGAGGGAGAAGCAGACTCCTCCCTGAGCAGGGAGTCTGGCACTGGGCTCCATCCCAGAACCCTGGGATCATGACCTGAACTGAAGGCAGATGCTTAACTGACTGAGCCACCCAGGTGCCCCTCAAACCCTTTTAAAAAATGAAAATACAACAATATTATCAAAATCAGTTGGACACACTTAGAACAATTTTCTTTTTATATTTTAGTTTCCAGGATGTTGACATAAAAAAAAAAACAACTTTGAATGTTCAATAATGATTTTTCTGCCAATCCTATATTTTGCTATATCATTTTATTTGAATGATAATATATAAACTCATAGTGACTCAAAGTCATAGTGTTTGGCTTTTGAGATATAAATTTGCAAATTGGGAAGCCTAAATGTGGTGTTTGTACAATGAAATTATTTATTTATTTATTTATATTAAAAAAAAAGATTTTATTTCTTTATTTGACAGACAGAGGTCACAAGTAGGCAGAGAGGCAGGCAGAGAGAGAAAGAGGAGGAAGCAGGCTCTCCACTGAGCAGAGAGCCCAACTCAGGACTCCATCCCAGAACCCTGAGATCATGACCTGAGTCTGAAGGCAAAGGCATACCCCTCAGGCGCCCCACAATGAGATGATTTAGAGGGTAACTAATTTTATAGTATTTTTACTTTGCATATTTCATTTTTGATTTGTATCCTAGATACATGCTTGTATAAACAAGTGTATTCTCCACAAAAAGAGAAGAAAATGTAATATTCATGGACTTTGTTAGAACTGTTTGGAAGTATTAGGTTTTCTTACATTCACTGTTAGAATATATAGAAAAACAGAATTTTGAGATGAAGAAAAATGGTTGTATACCTCATTCTGCTTTCTTTAGAACATAAATATGATAGTGGCTATATCATTGAAAATTTATGAAGTCTCCATCAATATGGTGCAGTACCTCTGCATCACTGATACATATATATTTAATGAGTCTGCTATTGTAATTTCAGGTAACCGAAGCAAACTGCATCTAACTCTGATTTACTTAAAAACAATTCATTCCAGGGGCCCCTGGTGGCTCAGTGGGTTAATAAGCCTCTGCCTTTGGCTCAGGTCATGATCTCAGGATCCTGGGATTGAGCCCTGCATCAAACTCTCTGCTCAGCAGGGAGCCTGCTTCCTCCTCTCTCTCTCTGCCTGCCTTTCTGCCTACTTGTGATCTCTCTCTGTCAAATAAATAAATAAAATCTTAAGAAAAAAAAGTTCATTCCATTAAAATGTAAATGTCTTAAAATCTTCTAATATTAAGTATAATTTCTTCATAAATAATTCTACAGTGTTTACTTTTAGGCTATAATTAAGTTGTTTCTAAAGAGAGCATCACTTTTTAGGACTGTTTCAGATAATGTAACCAAAACGTGTCATTTGATCTTACTTCTTGTTACTGATCTGTGGACTTGGAATAGAAAATATGGGGGAAATGTTTTTAAAAAGTTATAGGATTGTGGTGTGACATGGAAGATGTTATATTTTTGAGATCTGTTGGAGGATACATGAGGAACATTTTAAGGGTATATTTCTATATTTGATGTTAGGGATATAACTATATTTATATTCAGTCATATCTTAAAATGCTTTTATTTTAAAATGTGTATTGCATTAGTTTATTGAAAAGATAATATTAACATTTCTAAAAATTAAAACATTTGTGACAATAGAAAAATAGTTGTAAATATAAACTTCTACAGAGAATTTATTTTAATTTTTACCTTTTGATTCTTGTGAGTGATTCTACTTAGAAATCAGTTTTATATAAAGTGTGGTTTTCATAGAACTGGAACTTGCTGAACTACATATTACTTTATTTTTTAGAAATGTTCATATTGCCAGTCAAATGAATACATAATTGATATCTTACAATTTAATAAAATATTGTGTTAGCAGATGAAGATTCTTTATCCATGTTTTTTTAATGCCTAATCAGATCATAATAAAAGGAGTGAGTTTCTTTAGAAAGTTGAGGCCAATAAGCAAAGTTTTAAAGACAAAAAGTTCCTACTTTTAAGGTAGTTTAAATATATTTCTAGGATCTAAACTATAGTATGTTACATATTTGGATTATGAATGTCTTATTCCTCATAATTGTATTTGGGATATTCATTAATATTTAATTCCTTATGGAGGTTAATTGCGAAAAGCAATCTATGTAATGTGTTGCAACTAAATACAAAAACATACAGTTTAAAGTAGGAATGGTGTCAATAATAATAAATTGCTACAGCTAGTATAAATTTAGTGCTTGTAATTTCCCCTTGGGAAATACATTATTTGTGCCTCCTGTTTGCTTTATGTATTTTGGGTTTATATTATTTCGAATTAGCATAGAAGCTAACATGTTATATGTAGAAGTTAGAATGTAGCAAGCTAGAAATTACTGAACTCATATAGGCCAAGTGGATTGATTACTAAAATTCCTCACAGAGGATAATTAGTTACTTACGTAAATACTACCAGGATGTTTTGTTTTGTTTTTTTGTCAAAAGGAAGAGCCAGAAATAAACTAGTGCTTTTTGGCTATTCTTTTTACTAGCACTATTCCCAATTATTGTGTTCATTTATGGGTTTTTGTTTTCTAGATTTTGCTTATAGAGACATTTTGGTACAGTGGTTAAAAGCATCAACTTTGAAATCAAAGAAACTTGAGTTAAATCCTTGTGCTACCATTTACTAGAGACCTGCAGCAAAGGCTTTTTTGACCCCTTGATTCCTAAATCTTAAAAATGGTGCTAAAAATAATGCTACCTGATTTACAGGCTTGTTGTGGAGATTAAGTAAAGGACAACTTGTACAACATTTGCTTGGCATTATTATTGCCTGGCATATAGCAGCTAATATTTATTGAGCACTTACTGTTGTTGTTATTAAGAGCAGTAATGTCAGTCTTAACTGTTATGTAATGTTTCTTTCTGAAAAATTACAAAATAGTTGTAATAATAGAGAATCTTCAGTGTGCTGAGGGTACTGGTCAACCAGATGTAATCATAGTTTCTGTGCATATGTATTTGTTTTTTTGAAAATTAAATACAAATTGGATTGTGTTACATGAATTTCTGTGCAACTTAGTTCATTCATTTATCAATATATTTTGAATAACTTACGTTTGAGTATATAAATAGGTCCTTTTTCATGGTTGCATCTTTTGAAAATGCATTGATCACTGTAGCCAGTCCGATAGTTTTTTTTTTTTAAAGATTTTATTTATTTATTTGACAGAGAGAGATCACAAGTAGTCAGAGAGGCAGGCAGAGAGAGAGGAGGAAGCAGGCTCCCTGCTGAGCAGAGAGTTTGATGCGGGACTCGATCCCAGGACCCTGAGATCATGACCTGAGCCGAAGGCAGCGGCTTAACCCACTGAGCCACCCAGGCGCCCGCCAGTCCGATATTAATGGAAGCTTTGGTTGTTTCCAGATATTCAGTATTCCAGTTTTTCAGTACACATCCTTATCTTTGTGCATAAGCAAGTGTATCTGTGGAGTAAATTTCTAACAGCAAAATGTGTATTTAAAATTTTGTTAGACATTGCTAATATTTTATTTATTTGTTTTACTAACTTTCCTGAGGTGGAATTGACATTCATTAAAATGCATATATTTAAAGTGTATAATTTAATCGGTTTTGACATATTAATAGACCCATGAAGTGATCACTGTAATTAAGATAACAAATATTTCTGTCATTCCCCAGATTTGCTTATGCCTTTTTGTAATCTGTTGTTCCCTCTGCTCCTATCCCCAGGTAGCAACTGATTTGCTCTTTCTTAGAGTAGTTGGCATTTGCTGTATTTTACATAAAATTAGAGAGTCTGTTTTGTTTTCCTTTTTTTGGCTTGGCTTCTTTGACTCCATTATTCTGAGATTCATCTCTTTTATTGTATCAGTGGTTCATTCCTCTTTATTACTAAATAGCATTCTTGTGTAGATACATAGCTTGTTCATCCACTTACTGAAGGGCTCGTTTCTGGTTACTTGTATTACAAAAGGGCTGCTATGAACTTTCATGTAAAAGTTTTTGTATGAACATGTGCTTTTGTTTCTCTTGGGTAAATACAGCAGTATTTACCATGTCTGGCTTGCATGGTAGGTATATGTTTAACTTTTTAAGTTTTATAGTTTTAGATTTTACATTTAGACTGTGATCCATTTGAAGTTAACTTTTGTGAATGGTGTGAGGTAAGAGTTTTGGTTGGTTGGTTGGTTGGTTGGTTGTTTTTCCTATGAGGATATCTAGGGTATCTAGCATTATTTGTTGAAATGCTTTTCCTTTTTCGTTGGATTGCCTTAGTGTTTTTGTCAAGAAGCAATTGACTAAATAAGTATGGGTCTGTTTCCGAGCCCTCTATTCTGCTCCATTGATTTATACCTATCTTTGCTAGTACAACTGAACTGTTTTAATTACTGCAGCTTCATGGTGAGTCTTGAGACTTGGAAGTGTAAGTCTTCCCACTATGTTTTTTATTTTAAAAATTGCTTGGTTATTCTAGGTCATTTACATCTCTGTATAAATTTTAGTATCAGTTTGTCAACTTCCGGTAAAAATGCCTGCTAGAATATTGATTGGGATTGTTTTAAATTAGGGGAGAATTGCCATCTTGACAATATTGAGTATTCAGATCAAAATTTGATATATCTCTTCATCTATACAAGTCCTTAATTTCACTCAGCAGTGTGTTAAAGTTTTCAATTAGAGGTTTTAGACAAGTTTTATTATATTTATTTCTAGGTAATTTTATTTCTTGTTTCTACTATATGTGTCATTTTTTAAAAAACCTCACTTCTTAATCATTTGGTATTAGTATGTGAGAATACAGTAGATTTTTGTATATTAACTTTATATCCTGCAATCTTGCTAAATTCTTTTATTCTAATAATTGATTTGTAGGTTCTCCGAAATCTTATTTATTTATTAATTATAATTTCTACACCCAATGTGGGGCTTGAACTCACACCCCCAAGGTCAAGAGTTGAATGCTCCTCCAAGTGAACTGGTCAGGCCCCTCCCCGCTAATTTTCTGTGTAAACGATCATGTCTGGAAAGGAAGGGCTGTTTTACTTCCTTCATGCCAACTTTATTTATTTATTTCTTTACTCACTTACTTGGCTGTGAGGCAATGCCAGAACTTCTCCGATAATGCCAAATAGAAGTGCTGAAAATGGCATTCTTGTCTTGGTCTTGGGAGGATGAAGTTCAGTCTTTCACCATTAGATACGATATTTTATAGATTTTCCAAATATTTCCTTTATTAGTTTTAGGAAGTTCTTTATTATTCCTAGTTTGTGGAGAATTTCTCTCTTTTCCTTTTTCAATCATGAATTGGTTTTGAATTCTGCCAGTGCCTTTTATGAATCTGATTTTTTTTCTCCTTTATTCTGATAATATGGTGAATTACATTGATTCATCCTTGAATGTTAATTCAATATTGTATTCCTGGCTTTAGCATTAACATATCATGGTGTATTATTATTATTATTTAGCATTAACATATCATGGTTATTATTATTATTTATAAGTATTAGATATGGCTTGCTAGTATTTTGATAATCATCTTTGCTTGGGTATCTTAAAAATTTTTTTTGTAATGATCTTTGTTAGGTTTTAGTATTAGAATTACTGTGGCCTGGGCACATGGGTGGCTCAGTCATTAAGCAGCTGCCTTTGGCTCAGGTCATGATCCCAGGGTCCTGGTATCAAGGCCCATATCGGGCTCCCTACTCAGCGGGAAGCCTGCTTCTCCCTTTCCTGCTCCCCCTGCTTGTGTTCCCTCTCTCTCTGTGTCTCTCTCTGTCAAATAAATAAATAAAATCTTAAAAAAAAAGAATTATTATGGTCTCATAAAACCAGTTGTATTGTATATTAGCTATTTCTTTGTAACAAATTATTTCAAAATTTAGTAAGTGAAAACACAAATGATTTCTCACAATTTCTGTGAGTTAGGAGTTCTTTAGTGGCTTAGCTGTGAGATTCTGGCTCAGGATCTCTTACAAGGCAATGATTAAGGTATGGACTGGGTGCTGTAATCATCTGTAGACTACTGGAGAAAGATCAGCTTCCAAACTTCTGGCATGAGCTGTAGTCTTCTGAAGGCACGAATGAAGCTGTGGAGGATACAGTTCTAAGCCTACTTTTGAGACTTTTATGAGAAGTCCTGATTTCTTTACTTTGTTGGTTAGAGGTCTCAGTTCTTTTTGTCCTAAGGATTTTAGTATCCTCCCGACATAGTAGCTTTCAAGAGAAAGAGGCAGAAGCCACAATATCATAAGCTAGCTTTGGATGTCTGACCCTGTCATTTCTATCACATTCTTTTTGTTAGAGTCCTAAGTATAGTTCATATTTAGGGTGGAGAGAAGGTAAGAGAAGGTAAGAGAAGCATCAAAGAATTTGTGGATATTTGTACGACCACACCAACTATATATCTGTATGTTCATCATTGTTAGAGCGTAATAAATCCAAGAGAGCTCCTGAGGATTCTTGCCTCCTGATTTTTATGCCCTTGCGGAATTTCTTCCCAAATGGTTATCAGAGTTGCTTGGGTCACCAATTGAATACTGTAGAAGTGATGGTTTGTCATGTCCAAGGGCAGGTCTTAAAAAGACTCTGCAGCTTTCTCATGGATCATTTGTTCTTGGGAAGGACAATTTCTCTGTTGTAAGCAGCCATATGGAAAGGCTTATTTGGTGAAAAACTGAGGCCTTCTGTCAACTGCCATGGTAGTAAGCGGTCTTAGATTTTCTGGCTTCAGTCATGTCTTCAGATGTCTGCAGCCTTGGCTGATGTCGTGACAAATAACCTGCTGTTGGATTCTTGACATTCAGAAACTGTATGAGATAATAAATGTTTATTATTTTAAGCTTGTAGGTTTGAGGGTATTTTGTTACATAGTAGCAGATAGCCAGTACAGTCATTTCACCTTTATTGAAACAAATGACACATTACCAAAACTTGTATACTATTAGGGATTCTTTTTATGATAGTGGGGATAGATTTCCAGAGTCCTGTGTCAAACAAGCCGTTTTTCATTAGGTAGAGAAGTATTTCTTATTCAGGGACATACAAACAACTTTGATTTAGATGTAATCTAGGGAGAAACCAATGATACTGTTTATTGTAATTAAATTATAAAGGTAAAAAATTTATTATCTTTAACTTTTTAATAGTAAGTCAGTGTTTTTAGTGATAATTTTGTAAACTTCCCATCATTGTCTAAGGTCTTGAATAAACTTTATTAAAATCCACAAAATAGCAATTTGAGGAGTTAATTCTTTGTAAAAATAGTCCAGTTAGTTAGTTAGTTAGTTAATTAATTAATTTATAGTACATTCCATGCCCAGTGTGGAGCCCAACACCAGCCTTGAACTCACAACCCTGAGATTAAGGCCTGAGCCAAAATCGAGTTGGATGATTAAATGACTGAGCCACCCAGGCACCCATATAGGTTTATTTTTATAAGCGATAAATACAGTAGTGTTGAATCTTTTTTTTTTTTTTAAAGATTTTATTTATTTATTTGACAGAGATCAGAAGTAGGCAGAGAGAGAGAGAGGAGGAAGCAGGCTCTCCGCAGAGCGGACAGCCCGATGCGGGGTTCGATCCCAGTACCCTGGGATCATGACCTGAGCTGAAGGCAGAGGCTTTAACCCACTGAGCCACCCAGGCGCCCCCAGTAGTGTTGAATCTTGTATGAAATTTTTATTCTCAAGTTGTGTAAGTTAGAAATTATATATAGCAAAAGAAATACCTTTGGTAAAACCAGAAATTGTCAGTATGGATAAACTGTTTTTTACTAAGCTGAGCATAGCCAGATTTTCTTTCAGCATAGGAATGAATCACTGTTTTTGCTGAACATCAGATAAAATATTTGACTCTTCTTTGGCATTGTATTGAAAAGACTTATCTTTCTTTCTTTTCTTTTCTTTTTTGAATATTTTATTTATTTATTTGACAGAGAGAGACGGTGCAAGCAAGGGAAATGGCAGGGAGAGGGAAAAGCAAGTTCCCGCTGAGCAGAGAGACCAACGTGGGGCTCAATCCCAGGAACCTGGGATCATGACCTGATCTGAAGGCAGCTGCTTCACCAACTAAGCCACCCAGGCACCCCAAGACTTATCTTTCAATGCAGTCAGATACAGTCTTATTAAAATAGAGGTATTTGGAAGTGAGTGCAAGTGAAGGAACAACTGAGTGGACATCTCTCATTTTATGCTCACTCTGGAGTGTAGACATAATTGAGAGGAAAGGCTGGTGATACAGGCTTCTTTTTTTTTTTTTAATTTTATTTATTTATTTGACAGACAGAGATCACAAGTAGGCTGGGAGGCAGGTAGAGAGAGAGGAGGAAGCAGGCTCCCCGCTGAGCAGAGAGCCCGATGCAGGGCTTGATCCCAGGACCCTGGGATCATGACATGAGCCGAAGGCAGAGGCTTTAACCCACTGAGCCACCCAGGTGCCCCTACACTTTTCTTTTTGAGGAAAGCATACACTATTAATTGTGATCTTTATTTGATAGACTGTTTAGTGGGATATGACACAAAAGGTTAAATTTTGTTGATTTCTGTATAGACAATATGGAAACCTCTGTTTATAATGAGGAGTCTTTGTCACTGAGAAGAGTTTCAGTTGTACTCAGCCAGTACACAACCAACACACACATTTGTTGAAGACATGTATTATAGAAAGAGTAACATAAAAAAGTTTAAAATAGAACTTCTATAATTTGGAGTGTGCTACAGTTGTCTGGAAAATTTACTGTCAGATTATTTGTCATTACTTTTGGAATATGCCTTATTATACATGAAATTTTGAACTTTTATAGCATATCAATTAAGAAGTGATTTTTCCCATTGCTAAAGAGGCTGAATATTCAGAAATGACCACCAAGGAATTTCTTTAAATACTACATTCTTATATTTTACAATGTCTTATGGATTGCTCATCATTTAACAGTTAAGCTAAAGGATGGAAAGATCTGGATGCCAGTAGTAGGAGCTTCTTCTAATTAGAAATCAATTAAAGTAAAATTAAAGGAAGTGCAAATTTTTGGTATTACTGGGAGGATATAGTTTAACTCACTAAGGTGACATTCATGTTCTCTTTCAGGCTGTACACCTGTGACCTAAAGCTGTAGTCTTGTGGGGGCTTTAGTTATTAATACAAAAATGTGATTTATAAAATACAGATATGTTTACTTTAATACCATATAATTCCCTTTTAAAATGTGTAAATGCCTTTGCAAATTTTGGATGAAATCTCTTGTACTCTTTTGTATTTGGAGGTAGACAGTTTAAAAAGTATTATATGGGTTCTCTTCAATTTAGTTTTGTCTTATTTAAAGCATTAGTATAACTGTTTCCAAGAGGTGCTTGGGTGGCTTAGTTGGAATTGCATGCCACTCTTGATCTTGGGATTGTGATTTTGAGCCTCATAACTGGTAAAGAGTTTACTGAAAAAATTTTGAAAAAATAAAGGATTAGTATAACTGTTTGACCTGGGCTGGAACTTGATTTTAAGTTGTCATCAGCTATGAATTCCCCAGTGATTTGCTCTCAAATTTCACTAAGAGATCAGGCTATGTTACCTGTCAGTTTTAAGAAATCATGTGTAGCTTTCTGCTAATGTAGAAAATTTAAAAAATCATGTGAAGCTTTCTGCTAATGCAGAAATTTTAAGAAATGATGTGCAGCTTTCTGCTAATGCAGAAATAATTCTAACATTGAGCTTCAAGAACATGGAAATTTCCTGTTTGAAACTATGGTTTAGAAGGTAGTTTCTTTTATTATCTATGGAAGAATTAATATTTGAAAGTGAAAATTCACACTGATCAGTTAATTTCTTACTCTCATTTAGCTCCTTCCTCATTTTTTGGTTATTATTCCAATTTATATCAATTTATAGACTGTATTCAAGTGAATAGGAAAATTTTATCCAAATGAAGTTCCAAATTTTGCAGTATTTTTGTGCATTTTTTTCTTTACTATCTACACACACATGCACACGCTAGACTGACATTTTCTAGTGGTCAGTTGAGATACGACATTGAAAGGCATTGTACTGGGGAGGGGAGGTCCTGTGATCTCAGGGTCATGAGTTTGAGCCCCACATTGGGCTTTATGCTGGTTTTAAGTATCTGACCCAAACAGCAGCCATGAGTTTGGGGTTTTAGGGCAAGATTTTATTTCCTAGAATATCACCTTTGTTATTCCTAAATTATGTCAGAAAAATATAGGAGATAAACTGCAGTTTGATTTTATTTCATACTTGTTCATACCCTTGTTATCTTAGGAATTTTGGTTATGAGTCATGGAGCTTCTCTTTCTATCCTTAATCCCAGAATATATTGAGAAAAAAGTTAGGAACAGAGAATATGAAATAGGAGAAGCTGTTGATGCATTCACTGGATTTTTGTTTTGTTTTGTTTTGTTTTCTCCCTCTTCCAGGTAGTGCTCTAAGTTTGGTGCTTATTTCAAACTTTCTGTTCTTTTAGCATTTACTCCTAGTAGAGGTAATCTTTACCTAGAGGTCTCATAGCTATATATGGAAGGTAGACAAATAAAACAAAATGTTACAATACAGTTCAGTAATTGTTATGATAAATGTTGGAGTCATCTGAGCAGCATAATTCAGATGGTAGGGCGTGAGGAGTATAGTGACACCGAGTATACCAGAGGGTCCAAGTCAGAAATATGGAAGTTATCTAGTTTATCCTCATGGCTTATATCCAAGCATCATAAAGTCTTGCCCATACTGTCCCTAAATAACTTTCAGATCACAGGTTTTATAATCATTCTATGATTTTAAAAGATTTTTTTTTGTTTACTTAGAAGAACAATTTCTACTTATTTAGATATTTTGTTTTGTAAGAGAATATACTCTCATGTGGTTTTAAGTCCTCTAGTTAGATTTTATTTAAATAATAGAAAATTGGAACCAGTTGGGATAGGGAGAAGATAAATGAAACTAAAATGTGAAAGATTAAAGTTGCATACAACTTTCGTGCAGTTAGATAATGTATGTATTCCAAGTAGGTAATAGAGATTTATACCTTAATGAAATCATATGGTCATATTAATTTGAAATTTGCACAAGTGCCATCATAGTATGCTTTAACCTTGCTTTCTTCAATTAGTGGTAGGTCTTGAGTATTAGCGAATACTACTTAACCTCCTTTTTAGCACTTAATTCTTTGCATGGATGTTTTGCCTATTGATGAGTATTTAGAAATAAGAAATTTTTATAGCTTTCTAAATTTTTTTTAAAATAAAGTGTACTAGTATACTGCAATAGTATATAAAGGTGCCTGTCTCCTCCCGCCACCCCCCCACCCCACCCCCATCCCCCCAATCCCCCACCTCGTCCCGGCTCTTGTAACACTGAGGATTTCGTGAAGGCTAAATTAGTTTTTTTTTTTTTTTTTTAAAGATTTTATTTATTTCTTTGAAGAGAGAGAGAGATCACAGGTAGGCAGAGAGGCAGGCAGAGAGAGGGGGGAAGCAGGCTCCCTGCTGAGCAGAGAGCCTGATGCGGGGCTTGATGCGGGGCTCAATGCGGGGCTCGATCCCAGGACCCTGAGATCATGACCTGAGCCAAAGGCAGAGGCTTAACCCACTGAGCCACCCAGGCGCCCCTAAATTAGTTTTAATATACTGTAGTTACACTTAAACCTATTGCATTTCATATCTGTATTGAGTAACAGGTCTCCAATATGATTGTAAGAATATAGAAATAAAGTATTTTTTTCTTGATGTTTGTGCTTAAATTAAAGCAAATGCACTGGGTCAAGTTATAGTTTAAAGTTGTTTGACTTAATGAGTAATAAAAATCTGAAAGAACATTTAGAAATATGGTTGTATGAAATATCTATTGTTTGTAAGCACTTTATCTACCTCTTATTTTTATAAAAGTGTCATATTACAGTTAGTATAGGATTTATTCTTTGGGCAGCTGGAACGCAGGACAAAGAAAAATCATTCTCCTCTTGTCCAGTAGAAAGTACATTGTGCACTCTGGTACCAGACAGTGGGTTTTTTCAGAGGATAATGGATTCCACACAGGTGAGTCAGTCTTTTGTGTTCTTACCAGGTGCCTTAATTGGTTTTCATGATGGCAGTCTAGGTGTTCTCATTCAGCAGCAGTTTCAGCCAGTTCACCAAAAGCGGACAAAAAACAGAGATTCTCTCATATTGAGTGCAAGAAGTGAATTTCCTGAACTTTTGGCTATTGTACTTTTTCTTGCTAGGTGTTTATGAACTGTGACTCCTTTGAAAAATATATGCAATATATATAGTTTGTCCTTCCTTCCTAACTTCCTCTCTTTCTTTCTCTCTCTTTCTTTCTTCATGGACCCTGTGTCGTGATCTGTTTATGTAATTTAGATCATGAAGCCAAGTATGTTGACTTAGAAGTTCTTTTCTTGCCCATAAACTTAGTTAAGTAGAATGGGAAGGATCTCCTGTTACCGAAGGTTATCCATGTCCCAGATTCTAGGAATAGGCAAGTTTAGATAGTCATCTAAGGTTACCAATCATTTGATATTAACTTGGTCTTCTCATAACAATACTAAACTACATTTTGGATTTTAGCTAAGGAAAACATTTCAGAGTAATCTTAATTAAGAATTCTTTGAAAAGATTTCTAAGTGAAAACTGTAATCTACCTAAGAATCCATAATAATTGAGCAAAAGAAAGTACTTGCTACTTTAAAGTTTGGGGTTATCCTTTTTTCAGGTTTGCGAGTTGTTTGTTTTTCACCAATTTTAGCACTAAGGTATGAGCTTAAACTATCTAGCACCGAAGAGCTTATTTTATGTCCATGTTTAGTAAATATTTCAAACAGTTACAGTGAAATGTTATTTAGGTTGTCTTTCTTTTTTGGGGGTACATTTCTTTTTAGGGTTATATTTTCCTTTAAAAGTTTCATTGCTTTCATTAAAAAAATACTGAGTATGTGGCAAGCATACTCATGGTTACAGAATGATACTGTCTTTTGTCCTGGTCATTAAATTTTTTCAGTTATTGAATATAACTGTAAAGGTTTTATGGGTTGCTTTTCCTTTTTTACATCTTACTTTTTGTAAGTAATAGCTTAGTTTAAAAGTGTTATTTAACCTTTAGTTGTATTTTTAGTATATGTAAATAAATGGCCCAATGGCTAATTTTGGGATCAAACCATCTAGATCTGTGAGTTGATAAATACCAATTCTGGTACTTTATATTTCGTAGCATTTTTTCAAACATTCGTATATTCCTTTTTTCCCCTATGTTTTCTTCAGTTTTTCCCTTTATGTAAATCATCTTCTTGCTTCTCACATAGCAAATTGCTGCTTCAATTTGAGTCAGTGACTTGAAGTTTGTAGTGCATCAACTGAAGACCATAATCTCTTTCTTTTGGAAATCTCATGCTTAATTCTCAGGAGAAATAATCCTGTAAAATTATTTGGTGTGATTACTGTACTTTCTGGGTAAATCTCATCTTTATGAGAAAATTTTTAGTTCTTTACTCCAATACTTTGTAATGGATTATAGTTGGTTTCAAATAGATTATCAAGAAAGTGAATGTAGAAGGTATTTTAGTACATTCTCTGGTAAAATAGTTCTATGTTATATTTCTTTAAGTGGTTTTTCTATGAGTTTTTAATATGTTTCACTGAAAAATGTGGCTATCATTTGGCTAGAAATTTATATTGAGCACTGGCATTATATTATATATTTCTTATACATTATAAGAAAATGAAACATGTTTCTTCTAGCCCACTTTGTAGTTTGGCTTATCAACTGCTGTATAGAGGTAGCTTTTTCTCATGTATAGACTTCTTAAAGCCAAAAATGACTTGTAAATCGTCTAGTATAATTTCTTGCTTTTATTGGATGAGAGAGCAGATTTTTCTTTTAAAGCTTTTCTGGCACTGAAATTTTCAAATTGGCCTCTTTCTCAATTAAACTTATAAGTTAGTGATGTTAAAAATAATATCTAAAGAGTTGATTTATACAGTTCTCATTAGTGCTAATGAAATTTCTTTCTTTCTTTCTTTCTTTTTTAAAGAGAGGCTATCTTTTTTTTAAAGTTTTTATTTATTTATTTGACAGACTAGAGATCACAAGTAGGCAGAGAGGCAGGCAGAGAGAGAGAGGAGGAAGCAGGCTCCCTGCAGAGCAAAGAGCCTGATGCTGGGCTCCATCCCAGGACCTTGAGATCATGACCTGAGCCGAAGGCAGAGGCTTTAAATTTAACCCCACTGAGCCACCCAGGTGCCCCAGCCCATATCATTTTATTTATTTATTTATTTATTTTTATTTTTAAAGATTTTATTTATTTATTTGAGAGAGAGACAGTGAGAGAGAACATGAGAGGCAAGAAGGTCAGAGGGAGAAGCAGACTACCCATGGAGCTGGGAGCCCGATGCGGGACTCCATCCCGGGACTCCAGGACCGTGACCTGAGCCGAAGGCAGTTGCTCAACCAACTGAGCCACCCAGGCGCCCCGCCCATATCATTTTAAATGAATAAATAAAGAGGAATGGCTTATACTTTCCTAGAATGTGCATATATTTTAATTTCTTAGAATCATACTATTATGTTGGAAGAGATCTTAGAGAGTATCTAGTTTATGTTCCTGTCTTATAGATTAATAAACTAAGGTACAAAGTGGTGGAATGGTTTGTCTAATCTTCCATGACCATAAAGAATTTTGTATGCTTTCCTCCACTGTGTTTTAATAAAGTTAGTGACTTTAATGCTAACTGACTTCAACTTTCATTTGGTTAAATTCCAGTTTATAAATGTGTTATATCATCTACTTTCCTATTTAGTGTCAGTTATCAAGCAGTGAAAACTCAGAATTCATGGTGAGTAGTAATTGAGCAGAATCATTTCTGTAAACCTATCATTATCTGTAATTTAGAATTACAATGACCAGGAAGCAGTGTTAGTGTAAGCATAGTTTAATATATCCGTATTAATCCACCTGGCAGAATATAACATTTTAACATACCTTTTAGATCCACAGTGATGGAAAAAATGATTAAATTGCTTATTGTCAAAACAAAGAACTGTTTTAGATATGGTCATTTAATAAGCTGTTTGGCTTCATGTAAACTAGTTTTGCTTAAGCTTCAGAGATATAGTCATATGGATTTATCTTTCAATGACAGTTGTTTACTGTCTGGGTTTATGTTTAATGCAGGTGCTGGTGACAATTTGAGATTCTTGACTCATTGCCCAGCATGGAAAATGATTGGTTTTGTTGGCTATACAAAGTACTGTCTTTTAATGTTCACTTTTTAATGCAGTTAAATCTGACTGAATTATTCTGTCTTTATAGTGTTATTAAAGTGTTATGGTAGTATTGTGATCTACCTGTTCAACTACTGTATGTACGTAAAATGAAAAGTTTATACGTATGTGGTGTTTATTGCAGTAATGTGAAGTTTGAAAATAGAAAATAAACATATCAGATTTATAGCTTTATACACTTAAATTGTACAGTACCATTATACCCCTCTTTTTCTGGAAGGTCTCTTTGTGTCAGTACATTCTTCCCTTTTTCTTTTCATTTCATTTTTTTTTTTTTAAAGATTATATTTATTTGACATACAGAGATCACAGGTAGCCAGAGAGGCAGGCAGAGAGGAGGAAGCAGGCTCCCTGCTGAGCAGAGAGCCTGATGCGGGGCTCGATCCCAGGACCCCAGGATCATATCCTGAGCAGAAGGCAGAGGCTTTAATCCACTGAGCCACCCAGGTGTCCCTGCCCCCTTTTTCTTGTTTATGATTTTATGTCTGCAGTAACAGTGACCAATTGCTAAGGAAGCCTCTCTTTTTTATTTATTAGATAGTGAAGCTCATTGTCTTTTTTTTTTTTTTAAGATTTTATTTATTTATTTGACAGACAGAGATCACAAATAGGCAGAGAAGCAAGCAGAGAAAGGAGGAAGCAGGCCCCTGCCGAGCAGAGAGCCTGATGCGGGGCTTAGTCCCCGGACCCCAGGATTGTGACTTGAGCTGAAGGCAGAGGCTTTAACCCACTGAGCCACCTAGGCGCCCCTCATTCTCTTTTGATATTGTACTGCTTACTAACTGTCAGAGTCTCATAAATAGATAAAGCTTACTATAAACAGTTACAAGTTAATTGGTTATTTGGTTTTAGAACCTATACTTTAGCCTTTCTTCTTTTATGTTGAATTAATGAATGGGAAGAGTACCTTAACTAAGGCATTAGAGTTGAATTGAAGGTAGGGAAGATTTGAGGGGCGCCTGGGTGGCTCAGTGGTTGAGTGCCTGCTTTCCGGTCAGGTCATGATCCCAGAGTCCTGGGATTGAGCCCTACATCTGGCTCCTTGCTCTACAGGGAGCTTGCTTCTTCCTTTTCCACTCCCCCTGCTTGTGTTCCCTCTCTTGCTGTCTCTCTCTCTCTGCCAAATAAATAAAGTCTTAAAAAAAAAAAAAGTAGGTAAGATTTAAGACAGATTTAGGAGGTAGATTGAAAGGATTTGGTGATCTGTTGGCTATGAGGGTAGGAAGGAGTAGTCTAGGGGTGCCTGAGTGGCTCAGTTGGTTAAGCATCTGCCTTGGGCTCAGGCCATGATCCTGGGTCCGGGGATTGAGCCAGGAGTAGGGACTCAGTGGGAAGCCTGATTCTTCCTCTCCCTCTGCCACTCCTGCTGCTTGTGTTCTCTTGTTCTCTCTTGTTCTCTTGCTCTCTCTCAAATAAATAAATAAAATCTTAAAAAAAAAAAAAGGAGTAGTCTAGGATAATTCTCACATTTAGGATATTGATGATTAGGTGAAGAATGGAATTTTGAAGATTCAGTGCATTTCTTTCTGGAGCAAGACAGGGAAATAGATCAGTAAATAGGCAATAAATTAACAAGTGGTAATAGCTGAAATAGTGGGTTTGGGAAGCTAGGTTGGTTATGAAATAAAGTCTAACTAGGAGTTAGCTGATGTTAGGAGAAAAAGGAAGTATCAAAGTATTGGAGGTCTGGGTGAGATCAAGGAGAGCAGTGTAGGTAATGAGGGATTGAGAACTGATAATTCAGTTTATGGCCAGAGTTTATAATATTTTAAATCAATCAATTAATTAATTAAAATTTTATTTATTAATTTGACACAGAGAGAGAGTACGTGCATAAAAGTGGGGAGCAGTAGGCAGAGGGAGAGGAAGAAGCAGGCTTCCTGCTGAGTAGGGAGCCCTACTCCTGGTTCAATTCTTGGACCCCAGGATCATGACCTGAGCTGAAGACAGATGCTTAATGGACTGAGCCACCCAGGTGCTCCCAGAGTTTAGAATATAACTAAACAGGCAGATATTGCTGGAAAACTAGAGACAAGAAAGCCAAACACTAGACAAAAAAAGTTTGAGAGTAAAAAAATAGAGCTTCTTAAAATTACGGTAACTTTGGAAACCAGGGACATAGCCAGAGTAGTTTATTGCTGAAGGATGGTATTTACAGTTAAACTGAACATGAAAATCTTGCCTCCTGTCCCACCTAAGACATACTGGGCTGTTAAAAAATTTTTAAACTTCATCATATGACTGGTTTTGGCAGAGGTTGGATCTAATTTTCTTTTAAGTGTGTAAATACTTTTCTGCATCTATACAACTTAAACCTGCAATCTTAGAAATAATATATATTTTATGATCCATCCATATTTTATATATATATTTATATATATATATATATAAACTTGACATACAAAAGAAAAAAAATTTTTAAATGAGGGCCTTAATTTTCCAGTATTTATTTTTAGTGATGTTCTAAGATGAAGATTCAGTTAATGTAAAGGAATTCCATGTGTTAAATAATACAGACTTCTCCCCCTCCCCTTTCTGGGTACCCATCTTGCTTTTCAAAATCTTTTTGAAAAACTTTCAGGTACAGGACAAAGAAATTTACTGAGTACTTAATACCACTCATTAAATGACTATTTGGATTTTATTTCTGAGAGGTTTATTAACATAGTTTAATAATTTAATTATTAAAAACAAATGTATTGGGTAGATTCTTGTGAGAACTTAAAATATATTACAGTTGACATTTGAAACAAAAAAGAATAAGCAGTTTTTAAGAAATAGGAAATGTTTTGAGATAATATGGAGAGAGTGTAGGGAATTACAGTTCAGTAATGAAAACTAATGTTTGTAGGTAAATCGTGTTTGAGAGTTTCTGTTTTAAGTTTAAGTTTAAGTTGTTAAGGTTTGGGTTCAGAGATCTGTTTCTCTTATAGTAAACATTTTTAATATAGGAACAGGTCAGGGAAATGGTTTCCATATGCTTTTTGAGGTGTTAACAATGCACTTTTGGATTGGGAATGCAATATAAACCTAAACTACATTGTGGAAGGTGAGTGGAGGAACATTTCAATGGTAATATGTACAAGAAACCCTTGTGCTTTGTGGATTTGTGACTTAAGGTTTTGTGAGTTTCTGGTACATGAAAATTACTCCCCCAGAAAACTGGAGTCCTAATACACCTTAACTCTGGCCAGCTTACAGACTTAGTCTGGCCCAGTATTTGTTTTTACTACAGTTCATCCCTTTGGAATCTTTCTTGGATACACTTTCTTGGATACACTTACTTTTGAGAAAATTGAGGCCAGTTTTGGGGCATAATCTCAGGGGCATAAGATATATAAAACAATGAAGATGGCTAGGGGAAGCAAAAAAAAAAAAAAAAAAAATCCAAGGGTTAATTCATTTCTCAGACTCTTCTGGCATTTCTAATGATCTTGGAGACAAGAACAGTTAAGTTTTTGAATTATGACTGACTTTATCCTGCTTAAGGTTGAGTATATAAGTATTATTACCTGTTTATTAAGAGCTCTAAAATATATCCACTTAAAAATAGAATGATTGTCCTTAATGGTATTTGTAATTTTGAAGAGTTGCATGTTTAATAATTTTCTTCTTGGTTGGCTTTTAAAAGTCTTGGTTAACTTAAAAAAAAAAAAAGTCTTTTTTTTGTTTAAATCTTTGTAAGTGATGTGATCCATAAAAACACAAGAAAAATTTTAGTGGGCTTTAGAGTTATATCTCTTAACAGGATTTTTCTAATCTTTCTTTCAGGATAACAACAAAGTCTTTCAAATGAAGGTAGGACAAGAGAAGGATTAGAATAAGCTAGGAAGTTTTTAAAAATTACTGTCACTCCTACAGAAATGCTTACTGTGTCCTGGGCATAGTACTGAATGCTTTTTATTCATTATCTCATTTAATCTTTGTAATAAGTCTAATTGGTAGGTACTGTTAATATCCTCTTTTTATGGATGTGGGAATTAAGGCTTAGAGACTTTAAGTAACTTGCCTAAGGTAACAAAACTAGTAAATGGCTCAGCCTGGATTCATCTAGGTCTAATTGGTGACAAATCTGCTTCTAAATCACCGTGCTATAATTTAGTTCCCACAAACCCCATTTGTCTTTCTCTTCTCTATCAGAATGGGGGTCAATGGTAATGCCATACATTTTCAAAAAGTTATCCTAGTACCCAAGGCTCTAATGTTGAGTTTACATTAAAAAACCTTTTTTGCATACAAAAATATGTGTATAACATGTTTAGCTTAATAAATAGTAACACCTGGGTACTTACCACCTAGATTAAGAAATAGGGTATTATAAAAAAAAAGAAGTAGGATATTGTTGGTAACTTTGAAGACTTTGTCCTTTTATTTATTTATTTATTTATTTTTTTTTTCAAGATTTTATTTATTTGACAGACAGAGATCACAAGTAGGCAGAGAGGCAGGCAGAGATAGAGAGGAGGAAGCAGGCTCCCTGCCGAGCAGAGAGCCGGATGCGGGACTCGATCCCAGGACCCTGAGATCATGACCCGAGCCGAAGGCAGCGGCTTAACCCACTGAGCCACCCAGGTTCCTGACTTTGTCCTTTTAAAAATTATTTTATTTTTAAAAGATTTTTAATATTTAGTCTTAAAAATTAAAAAAATAATTTTAGGGTGCTTGGGTGGCTCAGTGGGTTAAGCCTGTGCCTTCGGCTCAGGTCATGATCCCAGGGTCCTGGGATCGAGCCCCGCATCGGGCTCTCTGCTCAGTGGAGAGCCTGCTTCCTTCTCTCTCTGCTTGCTTGTGATCTCTCTCTATCAAATAAATAAATAAAATCTTAAAAAAAAATATTTTTAATTATTTAATTTTTTATTATTTTATTATTATTATTATTTTCTAAGATTTTATTTATTTATTTGACAGAGAGAGAGAGAGAGATCACAAGTAGGCAGAGCAGCAGCCAGAGACAGAGGAGAAGCAGGCTCCCTGCTGAGCAGAGAGCCTGATGCGGGGCTCTCTCCCAGGACCCTGAGATCATGACCTGAGCCGAAGGGAGAGGCTTTAACCCACTGAGCCACCCAGGTGCCCCATTTTATTATTTTTTTCTAAGTGAGCCTTATTCCTCATATGGAGGTTGAACTCAAGATTCTGAGTTTAAGAGTTGAACGCTCTATGAAATGAGCCAGCCAGGAGTGCCAAATTTTTATTTTTAACACATACAGTGTTATGTTAGTTTCCAGTGTACAGTATTATGATTCAGCAATTCTGTACATTACTCAGTGTTCATCATGAGTGTACTCTTTAATCGCAGTCACCTATTTTATCCATCTCCCCTATTATCTCCCCTCTGTTAACCATGTCCTTTCTTTGTCATATTTCCTCCTTCTCCCCCAGAGATGTTTGCTACCCTGAATTTTGTGTTAATCATTCTTCCTTTTTTCTTTTCTTTATAGATATGCTGCATATTGCTGGATTTCTCAGCAGAATATTATTTAGTTTTGAATTTTATGGACCTTTAAGCAGTATATTATTTAGTTTTGAATTTTATGTAAGTGTATGTATTACATATATTTGATTTTTTTTAAAGTTTTTTTTTGTGGTAAAAAATAACATTAAGTTTGCCACCTTTTCTTTGTTAAGTGTTTAGCTTAGTGGTGTTAAGTATGTTCACCTTGGAGTACCGGAGATTTCCAGAGTTTTTTCATCTTCCAAAACTGGAACTCTTAATTGACACGCATTCTTAATTCACCCACCCCCCCAGCTGTTATAGACACTTTCCTATTTTCTGTCTTTCTGATTTTGACTACTTTTTTTTTTTTTTTTTTTAAAGATTTTATTTATTTATTTGACAGAGAGAAATTACAAGTACACTGAGAGGCAGGCAGAGAGAGAGAGAAGGAAGCAGGCTCCCTGCTGAGCAGAGAGCCCGATGTGGGACTCGATCCCAGGACCCCGAGATCATGACCTGAGCCGAAGGCAGCGGCTTAACCCACTGAGCCACCCAGGCGCCCTGATTTTGACTACTTTTGATACTTTATATAAGTGGAGTCATATAGAATCTGTCATATTGTGACAATCTTATTTCACTTAACATAATGTCCTCAAGGCTCACCTGTTTTTAAGGCTGAGTTCCCTTATATATACTACATTTTGTTTATCTATTCAATCATTGGTAGACATTAGGTTGTTTCTGTATTTGGTTATTGTGACTCATACTACAACGAATGTGGCAGTCTGGTTATCTCTTTGAGATTTGGATTTCAGTTCTTTTGGATATATATATCCAGAAGTGGGATTGCTGGATCTTCTGTTAATTTTTAATTTTTTGAGGAATCCCCATACTGCTTTCCATAGTGACTATACATTTTTATGTCCCTACTATTAATGTACAGGGTTGCAGTTTATCTATGTGTTCTTTTTCAAGTTTGTTTATTTAGCATTGTTTTTTGAGTTCTAGTTTTGAGATTCGTCCATGTTGATATATATTGTTGTAATTTGCTCATTTCCAGTGCTGTATAGTGTTCCACTGCATGAGTATGCTATACAGCATTTTAAAGATTTTATTTATTTATCAGAGAGGGGGGAGAGAGAGAGTACAGGCAGACAGAATGGCAGGCAGAGGCAGAGGGAGAAGCAGGCTCCCTGCTGAGCAAGGAGCCCGATGCAGGACTCGATCCCAGGACGCTGGGATCATGACCTGAGCCGAAGGCAGCTGCTTAACCAACTGAGCCACTCAGGCGTCCCTTCTTTTTTTTTTTTTTTTTTTTTTTTAAAGATTTTATTTATTTGCTGTACAGCATTTTATTTATTCCATTCTGTTAATGGAAATATGGGTTGTTTCCAAATTTATTTTTGCTATAGGAAATATATTTTCATAACATTTTTGTATATGTCTGCTGTGTGCACATAGGATTTCTCTAGGATATACCTTGATTAGAATTATTAGGTCATAAGGCATGAGCTTGTTTTATTTTACTAGGAAGTGCCAAACAGTTCTCCGTAGAAGTTGTATGGTCTGCCCTCTTATCAGTAGTTTGAAAATCTGGTTTTTATATCTTTGCCAGGTTTTGGAGGTAATGTGTCTGTAAAGAGACATATCTGATAGATAAGGTCAGGATAAGATCTTTTTAAGATAGAGAGATCAGTTTCTAACAAGAATTTTGGCTATTTTATGGCACAAGTAGAGGACTTATCCTTAGTTAGGAATAGGGACAGTTTTTCAATAAGAGCCTTTCTGAATAGATGACTTTTGGTTTGAGACTTGAGTAATGAGAGGAGATAACCATAGGAAGATTGGGAAGAAGAGAGTTTTTGATAGAGAACACAAGTGCAGTTGTCCTAAAACTTGAATGATTGTGGCATGTTGGAAGGGCAGGAAGAAGAAAGACAAAAAGTAGATTGATAGGACTTGAAGCTGAAGAGTTAGGTAGGGGTCATGTTATGTAGGGTCAAGCCTCTTGTAACTGAATTTTATGCTATTTAACATGAGGTGCCATTGGATCATGAGCAGGGAATGAATGAAATGAGCCAATTTCTAATTTAAAGAGAATATTCTGGCTGTTCTGTAGAGAATAAATTTTGGGAAAGAGGCCAGTGAGAGTTGGGTTGATTCAGGAGAGGAAGAAAGTCATAATGAGGGAGAAAAGAGAAAGTTGCAGAACTGAAGTATTTGAGTAGAGATTAAAAAGTGAGATGCAGAGCACAAGTGGAGGGGAGAGGTTGGCTCTAGATAAGAGCAGGGATGCTTTTTTCATTTTAATATAAAGGAATACAGTTAATATGGTTAAAGAAGCAGATTGATGGAATTGGTGTTCAGAAATGAGATGAGTTTTGTCTGATTACATCCCATATTAATATAGTATGAGGCTAGGTCACCAGCTATGATTGAGGTGAGAATAAGAAATGTTTGAAGTCTGAAGAGAGAAGAGAGTATGAATTCATTTTCTCAGAGATTGGGAAAATGAATATATTTGGAAAGTGTGGAAGGAATGTCTGGTGATCTTGAATGCTCATTTGAGATCTGTGGTGATTCATGTCTGTTGATGTTGAATGCTCATTTGAGATCTGTGGTGACTCACAAGTAGGCAGAAAGGCAGGCAGAGAGAGAGGGGGAAGCAGGCTCCCCGCTGAGCAGAGAGCCTGATGCAGGGCTTGATCCCCAGACCCTGAGATCATGATCTGAGCCGAAGGCAGAGGCTTTAACCCACTGAGCCACCCAAGTGCCCCATGGTGATAATTTTTAAAGTGAATTCAGCCTGTAGGTTATGAGATGTTTTCTCCAGCAAAATTCAAAAGCTCAGTTAGAGGCATGGACTAGTGGATAGTTGGGTTCAATCACAGAGAGTGGAGAGAATGACACGTGAGTTCAGTGTATTTGCAAAGGATTGGTTATAATACTAGATCCTAGAATGTAAACTTATGTAGGTTTGAACCTTGAAGGGGTGATGAATGTGGAAGAGTAGTAGGGCCAGTGGATGGGAAGTCTTGGGGTCAAAGGATAGAGTGATGGTACTTAATACAAGTCATCCGAAAGGAGTGGAAGAAGTGTTGGGAGAGTGGATGCTAGAAATAAAGAATTCAGAGATATGTCTATTGATAATAACAAGATTGAGGATTGAAGGTATGAGGTTGGGTGACATAAGTGGGATGGAACAAGAGATCATTGAGGTTAAAGAAGTCAAGGAATTAGGTGCCTAGAATAATGGCTGGCTCATTTATGAGGATGTTCAAGTTGCCAAAAATGATGATAGGAATGGTGGTTAACAGGAAGATCATAAGCCAGATATAGAAAACTATATTTGGGAGAAAGAGGAGTTGATACTGTTAGGGGAGTCCATAAGTGAGGGTCAAGATGGTGGGATTCACAACTAGTATGGCACTGGTTGAAGTGTGTGGACAATATGAATACATATTGGGATTACTGTGGATCTTATTCACCATTCTGTGGAGGACATGAGAATAGAGTGAGTGTGATCATGACAGGAAAAAAAGGTATACTGCATTTGAGATAGTTTAAGGGATTGCGTAGTGTTTAAAAAAAATTAATTTGGGTAATTGAGTAAGTGTGTGTGCGCTTATTTAGCTTTGGGAATTAGCTTTTTAGGTAAGATATGTGTTCATTCTCTATATAATCCCATTCTGACACTAATGCATACAAGATTATGTTTTTGGTGATAGGTATGCCAGTTGGTTAGAGATACTTTTTGTTTATGTGCTTTTTTTTGGTGGAGTCCAGATGATCCAAATGAAAATATTTGATTTAATGTAATGTGTTTTCTGTATACTTTTATTATTTATTTATTTATTTTTAAATGATTTTATTTGAGAAAGTGAGCACAAGTAGGGGGAGTGGCAGAAGGAAGGGGAGAAGCAGACTCCCTGCTGAGCAGGGAGCCAGGTGCAGGGCTCGATCTCAGGACCCCAGGATCATGACCTGAGATGAAGGCAGACACCTAACTGAGCCACCCAGGTTCCCTTTCTCCTTACAAATGGTTAGATGGTTGTGCCTAGTCTGCTGAGTTTAGTGGGCTTGGTGTGGGACTATACCAAAGAAATCTGAGAGTTCATTTTTTGGCAGTAGTCCAAGGATCGCACACAGGCCTCAAGGTCTTTTCTGAACGTAAACTGTTGGTACTGGGTCTGTTTTGATGTGTTTATAAGGTCCTTATTTATTTTTCAGCCCATTTTCTGCTTTATTCTCATTCTGCCGAGACACTTTCAGTGATTTATATTTGGCTGCAAAGTTTTTTTTTTTTTTAAAGATGTATTTATTTGAGAGAGAGAGAGAGAGAGAGCACATGTGTGAGCCAGCACATAGAGGGGGAAGGGCAGAGGAAGAGGGAGAGAGAGAAAATCTTAAGTAGACTACCCTGAGTGTGGAGTCTGACGTTGGGCTTGATCTCACAACCTTGAGATCTTAATCTGAGCTCAAGGCAACCGCTTAACTGAGCCACCCAAGTGCCCCTCCATTAGTCTTTATACCATACCTGTTGTCTGGTTATTTTGGATCCTTGGGTTCAGAGGACAACAGGGAAGAAAAGGAGTCATCATTCTGGCAAGAGTAATTGATTCTGATCGTCATCATAATGAGGGTAGGGTAGAATATGTATGGCATTCAAGGGATTCACTAGGGTGTCTCTTGGTGTTCCCAATTCCATTATTATAGTTAATGTGTAAGTACAGCAGACACAGCTTAAATAGAGAATAGTAAATAGGGGTTCAGATCCCTTAAGAGTAAGGGTCTGGGTCATCTTGATCAGCAGAGGTGCTGTTGTTCAGGAAGGGGAAATTAGAGTGGGATGATGATCAGTTTTGGCCAGGAAATCAATGGCAGCATTGGGGCTGCAATTTGTCCCTTTCTCTAGAAAGTTTCTCATGGAAATAAAATAAATAGAATCCTAAAGAGCAGTTTCCAGCTAGGGAACTTATCTGAGAAGAAAGTGCATTTGTATGGTATAATTTGCCTGTTTATATAATCCATCCATTTTTCTGTAGCATTTTTTGTGTTATTGATTTATGGAACCTCTTCATATAGTCTGAATATTATCTTTAATGTGTGATGAAAAAAGTAACTTCCTCAGATTTGGTGAGTCTTTTAGTAGTATTTTGGTTTTCAATTTTGATAAAATGAAATTTATTGGTCTCCTTTGTATGTTAAAGTTTTTTAGTCACTTTTAGGGAATTCTGCTCTGATGTCATAATATTCTCTTGAAAGTGAATTTTCACTTTCATGTTTAGATTATTTATTCATACAGAATTTCTTTCTGTGTACAGTGTAAGAGAGAGGGATCTAGTCCCCCACCCCTTTCATCTAGCAAGTCAGTGGTATCCCAACAATTTATTGAGTCCTCATTCCTTTCTACATTGATTTGTAATACTATTCTTTCCTATGCAGATTCCCTGGTATACATGGAATTTTTTGGGGGGAGGGGGGACGGCATCCTCTCTTCTCTGTTTCTTTAACCAAAGTATATTTGATTCTTGAAGTGTGCTGGTATATTGTTGGCACATGAATCTATAGACATCTTTTTGGGAAATCAATTTTACCCAAAGAATATGAAAAAATTTTTGAGTAATTGAATTACGAGTAATCATTTAAGTTTTTTTTCCAATGAAAATAAATAGGATTATATTATGGAGACAAATTGAACATTTCTAAATTCTTAAGATAAAATATGTAATTTGAAGAAATGTTGACTTAGTGGGAGACCATTTGAGACTCTTGTCTCCAGTCTTCCGGGATATACATTTTTCTCTGCCATTTGAGAGTACTTTGGTGGGAAAGGGTAAGAGCCTGCCTTGCATGCTTACATGAACTCTCTTTTTTGTCCCCTTAAAGTGTTCTTTTTATTGATCTGTGTTTAAATTGTGAGTATTGATACTTTGGTTTTTGCTGTGGTTTCTGCCTGGAATGTCATCCTTCTTTTGTACTTAAAAGCCATCAGATTTTTCAATTCCTGTGTCTTTTCAGCCTGTTTCCTGAGTCCTTTCCCCTTGGTAAACTGTGATACTGGCTTTTGGTCCTTATAGGTCATTCCTTGCATTAAATACTATTTTAATAGCTAATATATATTGAGAGTGTACTATGCCTGGTATAGTTCTAACATTTTTATCTGCATTAATGGGTATAAATCGTACTAGCTCTGTGAGTCTGGATCATCCATCCCCCTCCCCATCAATCCCAGTCCCTGGAAGGTATTATTTTTCTTTTTCACAAGGAAATTGAGGCACAGTGAGGGTTAATAATTTGTCTAGGGTTGCAGGCCTAGCAAATGACTAAAGAAAAGGAGGCAGAATAGCTCCTGGAATCTGTGTACTTAACCGTGCCTTCCTTCTCAGTTGCACAATAATTAATTGTTCAAGGAGTGAATCTATTATTTTTACACTTAGACACAAATTTGTACGATTGTATTATGGGCGTGTCCTCTTGCCTTACTACTTAATATATACCTGAAGATAGTGATCAAATCTTATACTTCTTTATATTGTGACTTTATGTTTTAGGTAGAACCACTGTGTATAATAACTGCCCAGTACATGTTTTTAGATAAGGGTCTGGTAGTGAATTCAGTTTGACCCTTAGACTTGGCATAGAGTAACATAAACCTTGTAATTCATTGTCAAATTGATCTAAGAGTTTTCATGTTAAGTAGTATCTGATGGTTTGTATATTCTAGTGCCATTGATAGCATTGTGAGATATCCTGGTTTGGGCGTGGTGGGGCTTAGCTAGATCTGGAGCATTTCATTGGTAGAAAGATAAGCTTAGGAATTAGGTGAGACATATTTCTGGCCTGCTCTTAAATTATGACCTTTTGAAAAAAGATCTATTTATTTATTTGGGAGAGAGAGTGAGAGAGGTTCATGAGCCAATGAGTGAGTGAGAGGGCTGAAGGGTAGAGGGAGAGGGAAAGAATCCTCAAGTGCACTGCACTGACTGAGGAGCCTGACACAGGGCTGGATCCCAAGACCCTGAGATCATAACCTGAGTCAAACTCAAGGGGCACCCAGGTGCCTAAAATTATAACCTTTGACAAGTCATTTGTTTACCATCTATAGAAATGGGAAAATCTAGTTTAGCCTTTATTTTTTTTTTTTTTTAAAGATTTTATTTATTTATTAGACAGAGAGAAATCACAAGTAGATGGAGAGGCAGGCAGAGAGAGAGAGAGAGAGGGAAGCAGGCTCTCCGCTGAGCAGAGAGCCCGATGCGGGACTCGATCCCAGGACCCTGAGATCATGACCTGAGCCGAAGGCAGCGGCTTAACCCACTGAGCCACCCAGGCGCCCTAGTTTAGCCTTTATTTTTGAATCATGGTCTTTGTATAGACTTTTAAGCTTTCTGGAAGAAAAGTTGTATGCAATTCAAAGTAGTATCATATTCTCATACTTTGTTTTAATAACTTACATATCGTTATGTTGGTAAAAATGGAAAAGAATGTATTATCAGCATAGCTATGCTTTTATTTTTAGTATGAGAAATTTAAGACTAAGAAACATAGTTTTTTTTTTTTTTTTAAAGATTTTATTTATTTATTTGACAGGGAGAGAGGGAGGCAGGAGTATGAAAGGGACAATCAGGCTTCCCGCTGAGCAGGGAGCCTGACACGGACTCTGTCCTGGACCCTGGGATCCTGACCTGAGCTGAGGGCAGACGCTTAATTACTGAGCCACCCAGGCACCCCAAAAAACAAAGTTCTTAAAAAAAAAAAGTTCTTAACGAAATATCTTTTTCCTCTATCACAGAACCTTATATATTACATCCCTATAATACAATATCGTAGGTTATACTTGATGGAATTAAAATTTTAAGGAAAAGTCTGTACCATATATAAAGTTTGTAATTATAGGTGGTAGGGAAAAGTTACCGATAATCATCAGTTACATTGAAAGAAAATGTATGTATTCCTATTTGGAAAAAGAAAAATTAACAACCTTTGTAACAACTCAAGGTATCTAGAATTATCGAACTTGGAAGAAACCTTTAATATTTTATAAATGCATATTTGACTTTCTCAAAATTCCCTGTATGATAAGAGACAGAGCTGGAACAGCAACCTAGGTTTTCTGATTGCCAGTGCAGATCTAATTATATCGTTGTGTCTTTGATAAGTGACTTTTATGTGGCTAGTCATAGCTTTACCTTTTTAAAGAAATAGATTCTAGAGTAAAGGAATTATCTTTGTAAGAAAACTAACTTTTATGTGGTAAATGCTGGATTTATCATTTAAGGAAATGCATTCTAGAATAAGAAAACGTAAGTGACTTGATCTTAGGGCATGTAGGTAGTTTTCACAGTGCTTTCACATATGTCTCTCATTTGAATAACATTTTTGGGAGAGAGTTAATTTAGAGATTATTGCTTTTGTGGGTAAGGTAATTGAAGACAATTTGTTTTTGAAATGTCATTTAGGTAGTATATAATTTTAGATGCTTTTGTTTGTAAATAATAGGAAACTCACTCAGACTATCTTAAAAATTTATTGACCTATTACTGAAAAGTACAGCTGTAGATAAGGCGTGATCCAGCTCAATAATGTAACTATTATTTTGTCTTCATTCTATATCTTGGCTTCTGTTTTCTCTTCACAGTGCCGTCTTTCTAAGTTTGCATCTAGATAAACAAAATAGTTGCTTTTTATTATAGGTTTAGAGGGAATGGCAGGATCCCAAAGAATAAGAAAGTACTAATTTCAAAGGATACATGCAGGGCACCTGGGTGGCTCAGTGGGTTAAAGCCTCTGCCTTCGGCTCAGGTCATGATCTCAGGGTCTTGGGATCGAGCCCTGCATCGGGCTCTCTGCTCGACAGGGAGCCTGCTTCCCCCTCTCTCTCTGCCTGCCTCTCTGCCTACTTGTGATCTGTCTCTGTCAAAGAAATAAATAAAAAAATCTTAAAAAAAAAAAAAGGATACATGCACCCCTGTGTTTATTACAGTATTATTTACAATAGCCAATTTGTGGAAGCAGCCCAAGTGCCCATGGATAGATGAATGGATAAAGAAGAAGCCGCCAGCACACGCACACATGAATGTTACTCAGACATAAAACAGAATGAATCTTGGCATTTGCAACAACATGGATAGGGCAGGAGAGTATAATGCTAAGCAAAGTTAGTCAGAGAAAGACAAATACTATATGATTTCAGTTATATGAGGAATTTAAGAACCAAAACAAATGAACAAAGGAAAGAGAGAGAAACAAAAAAGCAGACTCTTAATTATAGAGAACAAACAGATGGTTACCAGAGAGGAGGTGGATAGGTGATGGTGAAGTAAGTGAAGGGGATTAAGTGTACACTTACCTTCAAGCGGAGAAAGACAACTATCATATGATCTCCCTAATATGAGGAAGTGAAGATGCAACATGGGGGGTTAAGGGGGTAGGAGAAGAATAAATGAAACAAGATGGGATTGGGAGGGAGGCAAACCGTAAGTGACTCTTAATCTCACAAAACAAACTGAGGTTTGCTGGGGGGAGGGGGTTTGGGAGAAATGGTGGTGGGGTTATGGACATTGGGGAGGGTATGTGCTATGGTGAGTGCTGTGAAGTGTGTAAACCTGGCGATTCACAGACCTGTACCCCTGGGGATAAAAATATATGTTTATTTAAAAAAAGTATACTTACCTTGATGAGCACTGGGTAGTATATAGAATTGTTTAATCACTATATTGTACCCCTGAAACTAATATAACATTATATATTAACTTTACTGGAATTAAAATTAAAAAGAAAAAAGGAATGATGGGGAAGTTTTTTTCCCTGCTTTTTTCTGTCGTCATATCTCATAGGGGCATATTGGGTTGCTTGCTTATCTTCAATCAACCATACTGTTAAAGAGGAACCCATTCACTGCTTGGATTAAGCCAGTCAGTGATCACCTCTTGATTTAGGAGTGAGGTCAAACTCATTCACATTGTGTGACTGGGAAATTCATAATTTTATTAGTTTATAATAGGAGAAGGTGTGCCTTGTTAACTGGAGAGGCAAACAAAAGATACCCTTCTCCCCCCATTCCTGCAGCAAGCTAATGTTAGTGTAAGAGTCCAGGTTTTTCATTCTTTGTTGAAAATGATAAATGAATACATAAACTTGACCTTATACTAAGAATATATAACTTTAATTTCTAAGTTTTTTTTAATTGATGTGAAATTCATATTGTGTAACATTAAACATTCTAAAGTGAGCAGTTCAGTGGCATTTTGTACATTTAAAAAGTTGTGCAACCACCACCTCTGTCTACTTCTGAAACGTTTTCATCACTGTAAAAGAAAACCCTGTACCCATAAAGCAGTTACTCCCCATTTTCCTCTCATTCCCAGTATCTGGTAACCAATAATCTGTTTTTCGTCTCTATGGACTTACCTATTCTGGATACTTTATGTAAATGGGATCATATAATAGGCAACCTTTTGTGACTGCCTCTTTTCATGTGGCACAATGGTTTCAAGGTTCATCCAAGTTGTAGCATTTATCAGTACTTCATTCTTTTTTATGGTTGGATAGTTCCATTGTATGTATATACCACAATTTGTTTCTCTGTTCTTATGTTGATGGACATCTGGCTTCTGTCCTCCTTTGTCAGTAGTGCTGCCACAAACATATTTCTGTATGCATTTGTTTGAGTACTTATTTTCAGTCCTTCTGAATATATACCTAGGAGTGGAATTGCTAGGACATATGGTAATTCTATATTAAACTTTTTGAGGAACCATCAAAATGTTTTCCATGGCATCTGAACAATTTTTCGTTCCTACCAGCCATTTATGAGGGTTCCAGTTTCTCCATATCCTCAGCAATGCTTGTTATTGTTATTGTTATTTTCTTTTTTTTTTTCTTCCTTTCTTATTTTTGAATAGCCATCCTAGTGGATATGAAGTGACATTGCATTGTCATTTTAATTTGCATTTCCCTGATGTCTGATGTTGCTCAGCATTTTTTCATGTTTTTGTTGGGCATTCGTTGTATATATCTGTTTTGGAGAAATATTGTTCACATCTTTGTCCATTTTTTAATTGTGTTGTTGAGCTGTAATAGTTCTTTATATGTTCTGAATATTAGACACTTAGCAACTATATGATAAGCAGATATTTTTCCCATTCTGTAGGTTGCCTTTTCACTTTTTTGATAATTTCTTTGATGCACTAAATTTTAAAAAATTTTTAAAAAGATTAAAAAAATATATATTTATTTGACAGACAGATCACAAGTATGCAGAGAGGCAGGTAGAGAGAGAGGAGGAAGCAGGCTCTTCACTGAGCAGAGAGCCCGACGCAGGGCTTGATCCCATGACCCTGAGATCATGACCTGAGCTGAAGGCAGAGGCTTTAACCTACTGAGCTACCCAGCCTCCCCTAAATTTTTAAATTTTAATGAATTCTAGTATATCTTATTTTTTCCTTTTGTTGTTTGTGCATTGGGTGTCGTATCTAAGAATCTATTGCCAAATCCACAGTCAGGAAGACTTTTTTCTAGATTTTCTTCTTAGAATTTTTCTTCCAAGAGTTTGTTATATTTAGGTCATTGGTCCTTTTTATTTTTTTTTATTTTTATTTTTTTAAAAGATTTTATTTATTTATTTGACAGAGAGGATTACAAGTAGGCAGAGAGGCAGGCAGAGAGAGAGAGGAGGAAGCAGGCTCCCTGCTGAGCAGAGAGCCCGATGCGGGACTCTATCCCAGGACCCTGAGATCATGACCTGAGCCGAAGGCAGCGGCTTAACCCACTGAGCCACCCAGGCGCCCCTCATTGGTCCTTTTTAGTTAATTTTTCTAGATAATGTGAGGTAGCAGTCCAATTTCATTCTTTTGCATGTGGATATAACTTTGATTTTTAAAATAATGAAATAATATTTTTAAGGCTGTAAATTTTTTTCAAATATTTCAGTTACATGCTTTGTAAATGTACCATTACAATTTGTAAAATTTATAATTTTTTAATCTGTATAATTAGTTGTAATAGGTTAAGAATATTGCATAAGATAGCATATTACTCACTGGTGTTTTATGTAGAATGAGTAGTGAATTTTGCTTCACCTTAAGAACGTTTCAGAAAGCTATTTTGTATTTTGTTATAAAAATAATACTTCATATTTGAAGATAAAAGGGGCATTGTTAATATATAGATTATCTTTGGAATTAATTTCAAAACAGCAATGAGCAAGTGTGAAGAAATAGGTGGGTTTTTTTTTTTTTTTTTAAAGATTTTATTTATTTATTTGACAGAGATCACAAGTAGGCAGAGAGGCAGGCAGAGAGAGAGAGAGGAGGAAGCAGGCTTTCTGCGGAGCAGACAATCCGACGCGGGGCTCGATCCCAGGACACTGGGATTTTGACCCGAGCCAAAGGCAGAGGCTTTAACCCACTGAGCCACCCAGGTGCCCCAAAATAGGTGGTTTTATCTTAAATTCTCGAAAATAAACAGTGGGTTTTTTTGTTTTGTTTTGTTTTGTTTTTTGCCTAGCTGTGGTATCTTTGAAAGAAACAAATCTTCAAAGTTTTGATAATGTAAACACAGGCATTCACTATAACCTTACTGAGGTTTTCTTCTTCATACTGAGTTCTAACTACTTAGATATTTCCATCCTTAGTTTAGGCCCTTTATGAAAACAAAAAAAAAGTCTTAAATTCTGTTGGCTACATATATTTGAATAATTGGACAAATCACTAAGGTAGCTTTTATTAATGGAGTTAGATAACTTACCCTCTCCTAAAAACTCAAGAATACTTGTTAAAAGTAATGCTTATTTGTATTCAATATTAAAAATTTTTTTTCCAGACAAACCATAAGAGACTCTTTTTTTTTTTTTTAAAGATTTTATTTATTTATTTGACAGACAGAGATCACAAGTAGGCAGAGAGGCAGGCAGAGAGAGAGGAGGAAGCAGGCTCCCTGCTGAGCAGAGAGCCCGATGTGGGACTCGATCCCAGGACCTTGAGATCATGACCTGAGCCAAAGGCAGCGGCTTAACCCACTGAGCCACCCAGGCGCCCCCATAAGAGACACTTAATCTCACAAAACAAACTGAGGGTTGCTGGGGGTAAGGAGGTTGGGAGAGTGGGGTGGGGTTATAGACATTGGGGAGGGTATGTGCTATGGTGAATGCTGTGAAGTGCGTAAACCTGGCGATTCACAGACCTGTATCCCTGGGGCTAATAATACATTATATGTTAATAAAAAAATTAAAAAATTAATAAAAAAAGAAAAAATTTAAAGAAAAGAAAAAAATTTATTTTAGAGGTAATTGTTTTAATTTTACTTTTAACGGTTTTTGAGAAATACTTTCCCCATAAATCCTTGTCATAGAATATGCTCTTGGTGTCAGTGAAAATGGAAGAAATATGTACCAATTTTATAAAAATATGAGAATTCAGGATGTTGAAAATTGCTGGAAATTTAAATGATAAGTGGAGGGGTGCCTGGGTTGGTTAAGTGACTCTTGATTTCAGCTCAGGTCATGATCTCAGGGTTGTGAGATTGAGACTTTCATTGGGCTCTGTGCTGGGCATAGAGCCTGCTGAGATTCTTTCTCCCTCTCTCTCTGTGCCTGCCTCTCCACTGCTAACATGCCCATGTGCATGCACTTTCTCTGTCTCCATCAAAAAAAAGGTAAGTGGAAAATATTATTGTGTCTGCACAGTTTAGGAATTATTTGGTCAGATGGAAAGGACTTGATAAATGTAGAGATACAGCTAACAATTGAGTATTTACTATGTGCCAGACACTGGTTTAAGTTCTTTTATATATAATAACTCATTTCATTAAGTTGATTATTGGGTGGCCATTTGGTTTTTAAAGGCTTAAGTTTTCTCTTTATTAGTGAAATTAAAAATAACTGTCTCTACTATCCAAAAAGTAAAAATCGCTTAGAAATTTAAAATATGATAGGGGTTTCAAAGCAATCTGAGGAATAGGTCTCAAGTTTGTCTGTTATTTTATTAATTGAGTTTCTTTAGTGTTTATTGGATATTTAAAATGATTACTTGAAAATGTTAGTAAATGTTGAACAAACATTGGTGTACTTTGCTTTTCAGAAACAAAAATGTTAACATTATCATTGCTTTATAGACTTAATTTTTTAGAGCAGTTTTACATTTATAAGAATTGAGAATTGAGAAGGCAGTACAGAGATTTCTCATATACCCATTATCAACATCATTTATCAGAAATTATACCTTTTTTTTTTTTAACCAAGGATGCACCTACATTGATACGTCATTATCATCCAGAGTCCATAGTTTACTTTAGGATTCACTCTTTTTTTTTTTTTAAATATGGATTGCTTCAAGAATTTGTGTGTCATCCTTGCATATCTTTCCAGTTTTAGTAGATGTGCTGCTGAATTGAGCACTAGGATTCACTCTTACTGTTGTACATTCTTTGGGTTTGGACAAAAGTATAATGACATATATCCATCACTATAATACCATATAGAGTATTTTTACTGCTGTAAAAATCTTCTGTTCCCCTTTCTCCCCGCTGCCAGCCACAATCCCTGATCTTATTGTCTTGAATTTTGCTTATTTTAGAATGTCATATAGTTGGAATCATATACTGGGTAGGCTTTTCAGATTGACTTTTTTCAGTTAGTAACATGCATTTAAGTCTTTTCATGGTTTGATAGCTCTTTTCTTTCTAGTACTGAATAATATTTTATTATCTGGATATACTACAGTTTATATATCCATTCAGCTACTGAAGGACATCTGGGTAGCTTCCAGGTTTTGGCAATTATGAATAAAGCTGGTAATAACACCATGTGCAATTTTTTGTGTAGACATAAGTTTCTACCTCCTTTGGGGGTAAGTACCAAGGAGCATAGTAGTAGTGAGTGCTGGCCCACTTGTTCCTGTAGGTGGTTGTGTGTTTATGCTTAGGGGCAGCGGAGGGAAAAGGTGCTTGATAGCTCCTTTGTTCCTGGCTGGGGTCTTCCTGTGATCCCTACCTCTCCAGGATACCTCTGAGATGAGTAAATAGCTCTCCCTCCTGTATGCCACTCATTTTTTTTTTTTTTTTTAAGATTTTATTTATTTGACAGAGATCACAAGTAGTCAGAGAGGCAGGCAGACAGAGAGGGGGAAGCAGGCTCCCCGATGAGCAGAGAGCCCGATGCGGGGCTCAATCCCAGGACCCTGAGATCATGACCTGAGTCGTAGGCAGAGGCTTAACCCACTGAGCCACCCAGGCACCCCCATGCCACCCATTTTTCAAACTGCTGATTCTACACCGTATCTCCATGAGCTCTTTGTTGTGCTGTCTTTTTTCAGGGTGGCAACTCAATTTGCTGTTCCCTCTGGTCTGTCCCAGAACCAAGCTTGCTGATTTTTGAAATTTCAGGTTTTAGGTCCCTGTGGTTTTAAGAACTCAGTTGGGGCACCTGGCTGGCTCAGTTGGAAGAACCTGAGACTCCTGATCTTGGGGTCTTGAGTTTGAGGCCCATGTTGGGTATACAGACTACTAAAAGAAATAAATAAAAATAGAAAAGGACATATGAAAGCTGGCTCCTGTTGTTTTCAAAACCAAATATTATGGGACTTTGTCTTCCTGGTGCAGGTTCCCTGATGTGACAGTCTGTTTCTCACTTTTCTTTCTGTGGGTAGCGCCTTCCAACCCCAGATGTCAGCAGTCATTTTGGCTCCCCATCTTTTCTCTGTCCTTCCTATCCTCTTTGCAGTGGCCTCTTCTCTACCTTTAGTTGTGGAGTTTGTTCTGCCAGTCTTAGGGTTGTTTTCTGGATTATTTATGTTGATATGAGTGTAACTTAGTTGTATTCATGGGAAGAGGTGACCTTAGGGTCCTCTTACTCCACCATCTTCCCAGCCTCTGCCTATTGTGGTTCTGAATGAGTATTTTATGTGATTCCATTTTCTCTTCCTTAGCATATCCGTTTTACTTTCTTTTTTTTAAACTTTTGATAGTAGCTGCCCTAGAGTTTGCAATAATACATTTATAGCAATATACACTATACTACTGGACAGTAGTGTGAGAGTCTTGTAATAACAAAATAATACCATTTTCTTTAGATTATTGCTATTGTTCATTACACTTATATATAATCATACATTGACACATATATATGTGTATGCACATAATGTATATATGTAAGCTTACATAATTAAATACGTTGCTGCTGTTTTTATTTTGAACTAAATATTATTTGTTAGATTAAGAATAATGAAGTTACTATTTTACCTTGATTTATTTCTTTTTGAGTGTTCTTCTTTTACTTATATAGATCTGAGTTTCTGGCCCATTATTTTTCTTTCTCTAAAGAACATTTTTTTTTTTAAGATTTTATTTATTTGGCAGACAGAGATCACAAGTAAGCAGAGAGGCAGGCAAAGAGAGAGAGGAGGAAGCAAGCTCCCTGCTGAGCAGAGAGCTTGGTGCAGGGTTCGATCCCAGGACCCTGGGATCATGACCTGAGCCGAAGGCAGAGCCTTTAACTCACGGAGCCACCCAGGCGCCCAAGTTGAATGTAATTCTTATCTTTGTTCTTTTATAAGTGAGGTGTTTTCCCCTCCTCTTTCATCATTTTTTTCTTTATCTCTAATTTTCTGTAATTTGGTAATGATCTGCCTAGAGTTTTTTTGTTTTGGTTTTTTTTTTTTTTTGTTTGTTTTGTTTTTGGTATTTGTCTTCTTTGGTGTTCTCTGAGCTTTTTGGATCTATGGTTTGGTGTCTGTTGTTAATACAGTGGAAATTTTCAGTTGTTTCAAATATTTCTTTGCCTTTCTTCTCCTTGTGGTATTCCAGTTGCACATATCTTACACTTTTTGTAGGTTCTGTAGTCCTTGGATATTCTCTTCGTTCAGTCTTTTTCTCTGGTTTTCAGTTTTCGAGGATTCTGTTCGTATATTTTTTTTGCTCAAGGATTATTTCCTCATCTGTGTCCAGTCTGCTAATAAGGCCATCAAAGTCATTCTGCATCCCTGTTTACATTGCTCACCTGTTCTTGCATCTTGTCTACTTCATTTGTTAGAACCCTTAACATATTAGTTATAGTTCCTTTATGTTTCTAGTTTGATAATTCTAACATCCCTGTCATGTCTGTTCTGAATTTGCTGTGTCTTCCAATTGTGTTTTTTCGCCTTTTGGTATGGCTTTTAAGTTTTTCTTGATAGCTAGATGTGATGTATAGTGTAAAAGGAATTTTTCTAAGTAGGCTTTTAGTAATGTTGTGGTGAGGTATTGTGGGGAGGGCAGTGGTCTATATTCTTGTGATTGGATTTCAGGATTTTAGTGAGCCTATGCTTCAGGACTGTGCAGTTCACAAGTTAGGTGTACTGGATGGCTAGAAATGGCTACCTTCTCACAGTTTAGTTAGGGATAGCATTTTTTACATTTTTGCAAATTCCTTTGTTTAAGGTTAAGAGAAAACAGCTAGATTGTGATATTTGCTTCTGTAGTTATCTATATTGTTACATGTTATTTCTGTTGAAATACATGGAGGTGATACGGCCTCCCATAGAAATATAGTTGGAAAATGGAGGAATCTGTTGATAGCTTTTCAGATAATATTCTTTGGCCTACTTAGGTAAATTTTTATTTAGTTTCTTTGAATCATTGTGAAAGTAAAGGGGATATCTTACTTAGTGTAGGACCTGCTTTTCTGGATATTCGTAGTACTAACCGAATTTGCCCTTAGCTTTCCCAAGGTAGACTTATAGTCATGGTCCCTATAAAGATACTTCCTGGCTTGGTATACTAGCAGTTTGTTTTCTTTAAATTCTTGAAAACTCTGAATGTTCCTGGTGGTCATGTTGTGTTCCTTTACTATTCATATAATTGTTTATCAGGTCTCCCAGTGTACAGTTTTATTTCTGAGGCCCTTCATAAAGTTAGCTAGAGGACTTTCCTTTTAATTTCTAACTGACCTTCACTCTGTTTCGTCAACAGATTTGAAGGGGCATTGAGTCTCTGCAAAACTTGGATCTCAGCATCCAACACTATAACCTCCACACACTTTTTGGCTATTCTAGGTCAAAACTGTTCATCAGTGGCAACAAGAATGGGTTCAGAAGAGTAAAGTCCACATATTTTAGGAAATATACTCTACTCAGGATAGTGCATTTGGAACATTCATTGGCTTGGAGCATTTGGAGTGTGATGTGTTAATGCTAGCTGACCTAGAGTATGCAGTATAATTTGTTGAGCTATTGCTTATTGGCTGAGAGCTTATGATAGTATTCAGAGTATATCTTTATTATAGAGTTTTATTTTTTCTTTCTATTTTGATCACTATATTATGAACCCTTATGCACAAAGTTTGTGTTATTTTCTTTGTATCCTTAATAGAGTGGAAGATACTGGTTTTGGATATATTGAGTTCGAGGTAACTTTTTTCTAAATAAAAAAATGTACCTGTGGGATATCAAAGAGGAGTTGTGCAGTAGGCAGTGTCTAATAGGAACTCAGGAGAGATATTTGGGCTGGAGGTAGACACTGGGGATTGTTACTTAGGTTATTGTAAAAGTTTTGAGTAAGGATAAGATTGAAAGAGAGAATGTGGAATGTGAAGCAGACCATGGTCACTTCTTGCTAGTTAAATGATTGTAAGTCAGTTATTTGACTTTGTAGTGCTCAGTGACCTCACCTGTAGGATAAGGAAAATCATAAAGATCCCTAATACATGTTATCTTTTTAACTTCCTTCATACATTTCCATCCTTTTTCTAGAAAATACATACAGTGTTGTTCAAGAAAGCATTTAAATTTGGGTTAGGAGTTTACGGACACGAGGGCCAAAAGGGAAATTAGATGTATTCCATGGTCCTTGCTGTCTGTGAGGAGGATACAAATCCACTTTTTGCTGTGGGGGGTGGGTGCTCATGTTTTCTTGGCACAGCTATACTAAATCACTAGCTCTTTCCTTTTTCCCTGTATATAGCTCTATTTTTCTGGCTCAAAATGGGCTTAAACATAATATTTGAATTTATGCATTGTATTATTTGCTTTTTAGTTGTAGATTGGCATGCTAAATGGTAATATCCAACAGAAGATCGAATAGTTATGAATTTTGAGTTCAAAGACAGTGGAAAAAAATGGGTTTACATAATTTCTTTCTTTTTAATTTTGAGAGTAAATTTTATTCCCCAAAGTCTATGAGGGGAAATTTATAATGTTTTATAATGTTCTAACACTTGCAGTTCCAGTCCATCCCTTCTATTTTTATGGATGAATTCTTTGTTTGGTATCTTGAAACACTATGTTGCAGTAGTTTTTGTCCTTAAGCTTTGGAGTAGATGGATTATGAATTCCCTTTTACATATAAAGTGATACATACCAATTTAACCTTAGATTACAAAAAAGTTATTTACCGGTCTTAGAAAATTTAGGTAGCATATTTTGAGAGAAAAAATTACCTTAATTAATATGTAGCTCCTACCCTATAGAGTTCAGTACACATGAGTTTATGGAATAATTTATTACAGGGAAAATTTTTTCTTTAACAGAAGTTATTACTTGTTTATATTTCAAGACCATAAACTTCTTTTAATTTAATTCAATTTAATTTAATTTATTTTTTGAGAGAGAGTGCATGCACATGAGGAGGTGGGACTAGGGGGGCTGGCAGAGGGAGAAGGCAAGGAGCCCCATGTGGGGCTCTATCCTAGGACTCTGGGATCATGACCTGAACTGACTCTAAACTAAGTACCCCAAGACACAGACTTCTATTCTGAGTTGTTTCAGGAAGCCAATGAGTAAAAGAAGAATGGAAAGTCCTGATAAAACTACATGACTTCAGAGACAGTCTTTAAATACAAAATGTATAATTACTTACCTTTTTAAAGTCAGCTAATCTATTTTAATAGCTATTGAAATTCTGCATGAAATAATAATTCGTTTTGAGAAAGAAAAGCAAGTAAGTCAGTTAAATATCTTGACAAAGGAATATAAGCAGTTAAATTTTCATATAAGAAAATCTAAAAATACATTGTTTAGAATGAGAAGAAGGTGGGCACCATTCTGGTTTTTTAAAAACAAGAGAAAACCATAATGATATCTTTGAGAGTGGGTAATGACTAAGGATTTTGGCTTTTCCAGCAAATTTTCCTGTGCTCTGGAAAATATCAGATTTTGTATGAAAAACTTTCTTGCACTCTTGGAGGCCAGAGATTGTCCATATGCTGCTGTTTTGGTTGCTCTGTTGCCAGATGCAGTGAATTAGCAATTATTAACTTTTTCTTTTGTAAGTACTTTATAAATATATATTTCATAAATACGTAGAAAAATTGGTCATATAAACTCTAAAAGTAGTATGTTAGTTGTGGTAAGTGAGATAGAGAATGGAATGAAGTAGAGCTTTAAGTTTTTTTCTCTGTGTGCTTGTATATTTGAGCTCAAGAAAATAGTTATTTGTTCTTATAGCAGTTAAATCAGAAAGGGAGAAAGTTGTATAGGAAAATAAATTATTTTAAAAATTCTTAAATACTGTTGAAATCCTTATGATTTAAAGTAGATTTTAAAAAAAGTAAAGATATAGAACTGATTGTGGAAACAAACATATCTAATATAGAGTATAACTTTTAGAAATACCTTAGTGTTCTGTATAACCTTGTTTTTAAAAATTTTTTTTTAAAGATTTTATTTATTTGAGAAAGAGAGAGAGAGAGAGAGAATGAGTGGTGGGGAGAGCAGGGAGAGAGAGGAGAGAAGCGGACTCCTTGCTGAGGGGGAAGCTTGATCCCAGGACCCGGAGGTCATGACCTCAGCTTAACTGACTGAGCCACCCAGGTACCCCTGTATTGTCTTGTTAAATGAATTATCAACTGAGTCTACTCTCCAAGACCTTGAAATATAGAATACTATTTGTGGTTTGATATTTTTGAGTATTTTTGGTGGCTCCCTGCTTATAAATATCTTTAATCAGCGTAGTTTTATTTATTTATTTTTAAAAAGATTTATTTATTTATTTTGAAGAGACAGCAGGAGTGGAAGGAACAGAGGGAGAGGAGAGAGAGAATCCCAAGCTGACTCTGGCTCAGTACACAGCCCAGCCTGGGGCTCAATCCCGTGACCTTGAGATCATGACCTGACTTGAAACAGTCAGAGGTCCATGCAGGCATTTCTAGTCAGTGTAGTTTTAAAGTATGCTCATTTTCAACTTCTATAGTTAGATTTCACTTTCTCTAACAACAAAGATTAGGGGAAATGCACCATTCCCAATCTTCTGAATCCTGAAGTGAATTTTCTGGGGTTTTGTTGATCTTGATAATGACAACTGTGATCTGTGTTCTCTTAGGATTTTTTTTTTCCCTTTCTAATATTTGGTGGCACTGTTAAGATAGAAACATGCAAAGGTAAATGTTATTATTTTACTAATAGCCAACCTTAAAAATTCTTATTTCCTTGTGTCCCCTTATTCATTAGATTTTCTCTTTTCACCTCTTACATTCATTTTTAAAGTATGTATAGTTTTTTCAGTACTTATTATCTGTCAGGCACTGGGGATAGAGAACAGATAGGCCAGATTCCTGCTCTCATGCAGTGTAAATACATCCTCCATCTTCATAAAGGTTACAGAAAATCAGCACATAAATAAATAATTTCAGGGCACCTGGGTGGCTCAGTTGGTTAAGCATCTGTCTTTGGCTCAGGTCATGATCCTGGCTGGGGTCCTGGGATCAAGTTCCCTGTTGGGCTCACTGCTCTGTGGAAAGCCTGCTTCTCCCTCAGTACCTCTCTCTGTTTCTCATGAACGAATGAATGAATGAATGAGTGAATGAATAAATAGAATCTTAACAAAAAATTCAAACAATGCTAAGAAAACAGTGATTAGGACTCTTGTAGCCCTCTTGTGTGGAATTGGGCAAGATTACAACTAGAGGACTGTATATCAAAATGTTTAAATATTAGTTAAGAATTAAGCTACACCCTTGGCATAGTCTTGAGTTCCCATGCTGTCCACTTAACTTCCTAGGGCTGCAGCCTCAAGACCCAGAGGCTGAAGGAACTGTTATTTTCTTTTAACCAGGCTTTCTACTTTTTAGTCTGATTAGTAGCATGGATATTTTGGGACAGGGCAAGGATGGTTGAGTGGTGTGGACCCATCAAAAACAGTGTGAACTGATCCTGTCAGATCCCTAGGAATCCAGTATAAGAAGCTAGCCTCTCTAGGTCCTTGTTTTTCCAACTTAAGACTTCAGGAAATTCTATACTCTTTGCCAAATTGTACTTCCCAAGAAGAAAGGAGGGAATGCAGTTCTTCTGGTGGATTTGGGGCAGCCAACTTTTACTGATTAAAACTTTCATAAGGGACCATTCCTTCTAGGATTTCTCAGAGCAGAGCAGTGGTGATTTTTTCCCTTTATCCATAGATACTGGGGTACCATAAGTTTCTTCTCTTTGGCCTGGGGTAGAGCAGGGGTAGAGAAGCCCTCTTTCAGCTTGCACTTCTCCCTTGCAATTCCTCTTTGTTCAGTTGCTTACTGTACTTTCCAAAAAAACCCCCAAAAAACTTCAAGACAAAAAAACAACTTCCTTATAAGGCTGAAAGAGAAAAAAAAGTCTTTGTTTTAGTGATTGTAGTCTGCCGAGGGCTTTAAAGTGTAACCTTTCTTTGGTGGAGGTCTTTGGTAGAGGCCTTTCTTGCCTAGATCTAAGAGTGTTGCTGGACTGAGAATGGAGGTGACCACAGACCATTCTTTTACATGCCTCTTTGACTTTTCCCTATCCTGCTACCTCTGAATCTGCCTAGCCCTCAACTCAGTTGTTTTAATTCGCAAATTTGTTTAATTTGTAAAATGGAACTGGCATCATTTGGATACCTGGATTTAAAAACTAAGCTCCAAATGTAAATAAATACTATCTAAAAGTTCTTTTTTGTGTGAGAGTTTTATGTAGCAATGATTAATTTTCCTGTCTCTGCTCCCCTGCTAGAAAAACACACCCAAACAAAAAACCACCAAAACAACAAAAATGGTAAAGTATATACAAAATTGTTCTGGATTTGAGTATTGGCTTAAAGGTTACCTTGTATTTTCTCCTTACAGATGTGAAAGTTGTGTGGATTTACTGTTTATGAGAGGAGCTGGAAACTGTCCTGAATGTGGCACTCCACTTAGAAAGAGCAACTTCAGGGTACAACTCTTTGAAGATCCTACTGTGGACAAGGAGGTTGAGATTCGGAAAAAAGTCCTAAAAATGTAATTGTTATTGTTTGACTGATTCAATATACAAAGAGGACTTTAAGAATTATTTCAATAATTGCTGTAATTATTTACTGATAGAAATATGGAAATATGGACAGTTAGGCAAGTGAATAATTTATAAGTTCATCTATGCATTTGTTCAACAGAAATTTATTAAGTACTTAGATAATATCTAGCCTTGGTTAGAGAAGAGTAGATCATTTTGATTGATAGCTTTACAATTTGTTTATTTACTGTTTGTTTTTTAATTTAGTTAAATACATATTGAGTACTTTCTGTGTGCAAACGCTGTGTTATGCATATTAGTCACTAGGTACAAAATGAGTAAAATAGCTATGAACCTTGCCCTCATAAGGCTTTCAGTATAGTAGTATAGGATTGCACGGAGATAGATAATAAAGCAGGCAAACTAAACAACTGTGTGTTTATAAATTGAGAAGAATATTATAAAGTTAGTGACTGAGTGTTGGTTGGGTCACTGATACGAGGTAGGGCCTCTGGAGGTATTTAAGTTGAGATTTGAAGTCTGTTAGAGAAAATAATGTTACTGGGGTGCCTGGGTGGCTCAGTGGGTTAAGCCTCTGCCTTTGGCTCAGGTCATGATCTGCTTGTCAGGGAGTCTGCTTCCTCCTCTCTCTCTGCCTGCCTCTCTGCCTACTTGTGATCTCTCTGTCAAATAAGTGAATAAAATCTTAAAAAAAAAGAAAATAATATTACCTATAATTTGTTTTCATATGTATCTCTGTATATGTACATAATATATTTACCTATAATTTGTTTTCATATATGTGTGTTTCATATATGTGTGTATGTACATAATATATTCTTTATAGTATCTTTTTCATTTATAATTTAGTTTTTACTCTTTTTTAAAGATTTTATTGTTTATTTGAGAGAGAATAAGAGAGCATACAAGCAGGGAGAGGGGCAGGGGGAAAGGGAGAGGGACAGACTCCCCACTGAGCAGGGAGCCAGATGCAGGGCTTTATCCCAAGATCGCAGGATCACAACCTGATTTGCTTAACTGACTGAGCCACGCAGATGCCCCTAGTTTTTACTCTTTGTGAATAGTTTTGGGTTTTATTTGATCTGTCCTTTTATTGAAAGTCACCTTATTGTTTTTGACGTTTAATGAATTAATATATAAATTTAATGTATTATTATATTTTTGGTGGTATATGTCTCAACTTAGGTCACCAATGTTTTAAAGATTTGTTTAATTATTTTGGAGAGAAAGTGAAAGAGTGCTAGCAGAAGTGGGAGGGACAGAGGGAGAGAGAGAATCTCATGTAGACTCTGTGCTCAGCGAGAAGTTTGATGTGGGGCTTGATCTCACAACCCTGAGATTGTGATCTGAACCAAAAGCAAGAATTGGACCCCCAACCAACTACACCACCCACGTGCCCTGTAGGTCGCCAGTGTTTTAGCAGCATCTTTCTAGGTATTTAACATGTGTTACTTTATCGATGTTCCAGGCTGCTCTTTTATTATATGTATTGCTTCTGGGAAATAGTCTCTTTTGTTTTTTATTTCTTTCTTAAAGATTTTATTTATTTATTTGAGAGAGAGCGAGAGCATGAGAGAGAGCTAAGAGAAAGAAAGAGAAAGCACAAGCAGGAGGTAGGGTAGAGGGAGAAACAGACTCCCCGCCCAGCAAGGAGCCCGATGTGGGACTCCGTTGCAGGTCCTGGGATCATGACCTGAGCTGAAGGCAGGTGCTTAATCAACTGAGCCACCCAGGTGCCCTAGATAGTCTCTTTTATATTTATTTATTTTTATTGAGCCCTTGTCATTTTCTTATTCTTCACAAGGATATTACAGTATTTACAGAATTTCCTGATCTGGTATTCTTCAGACCATTATTGTCATGAAAAATAGGAAGGTATTTTTTTGAATTAATTTTTAGGTTTCTGAAAATTAGCAAATCTATTTATAAGAAGTAAATTGGGCCCCTAATTTCTTTTTCTTTCTTTTCCCTAAGTTTTAGAAGGATTTAACATATTTTATCATCCTTTCTTGATTCTGTTCCTTCTCTATAATTGTAAGAATTTAAGAACAACATTCTTGGTCTGGTTACAAACATGGTGTCAGGAAAACAGTGTTTTACACAGTAAGCAATATTCTTTTCTATATGTCATGAATAAAATATGTGAAAAGAAACCAATTAGATAATATTGAAAGCAAGAGATATGTAATATGTTGAATTTTTTTCTTCTATTGAAGATACAATAAAAGAGAAGAAGACTTTCCTAGTCTAAGAGAATATAATGATTTCCTGGAAGAAGTGGAAGAAATTGGTATGTTTTTTGATGCTTGTGTTTTTGATATGATACCCTGTATGCTTTTATCTTTTACATGCCTAAAAGATAAACATCTCACACAAAATCTCTAATAAGTTTTGTTGTGATAGCTGATGTTTTACCTCTTTACTTTCTGTTGTACTTAATCATGTTTGTTAAATTGAAGCCATACTTAAGTAATAAATGTTTTGTTTCAGGAAAAATAGTATCACTTTTATTCCCCCGAGATTTTATTTATTTATTTGAGAGAGACAGAGCACAAGTGGGGGAGTGGGAGAGAGAGAGGGAGAGGCAGGTTCCCTGCTGAGCAGAGAGCCTGACTTGGGGCTCGATCCCAGGACCCCGGGATCATGACCTGAACCAAAGGAAGACACTTAACCAACTGAGCCACCCAGGTGCTGCAATAGTATCAGCTAATAGATGAGAAGAAAGGCTGTATTTGTATATATCATCTATATGTTCAGGAGGTATTAGAGTAAACACAAAGAAAAAGTACACAGATTTTTTAAAAATAGGATTTCTGTTAACTGTGTATGATGACTAAAGCCACATGGTTTTTTTTTTCATTTATGTCTCTGTGCATACAGTAGTTTGAAAATAGTTAGAAGCAGTTGACTATTGAGTGGCATTTTTAAATTAGTATTGTTCTAGAATCAGAGGCTAGAGTAATCTTAGCGTCTTTTCTTTCTTTTGTGATTAGTGGAAGGATACATTCATCAAAAGAAAGAATTATTTTTGCTTTCTTTTTTTTTCTTTAAAGATTTTATTCATTTATTTGACAGAGAGAGACTCAGTGAAAGAGGGAGCACAACAGGGGGAGTGGGTGGGGGAGAAGCAGGCTTTCCGCAGAGCAGGGAGCCTAATGTTGGGCTTGATCTCAGGACCCCGGGATCATGACCTGAGCTGAAGGCAGATGCTTAACGACTGAGCCACCCAGGTGCCCCTATTTTCACTTTCTTATTTAAGATTTCACAGATGTTAAAAAGCCTGGAAGTTGTTATACATCAATTAAAAAAATTAATTTTTTTTATAGCTGCCGTAATTATTATTACTTAATACAGGTATGGAAATGAAACAGAAATTACAGATTGTGGAAATAAGAATGAGACTTAGAGAATTAAACAAATCATCTTTTTTCTTCTTCTCTCAACCTGGTAACTGAGCTGTCTTTATGTTGTTTCATATTTAAGATATGAATATAACAGATTGATTGTTCATTAGAAGATTTATATAGAGAAATGGAGTATTCTGATGCCTTTAACTTCTTTACTAACAGAAAAATCCAGAGAATATTTTATTTCAACTGTTATGGAAACTTTTCTAAAATATCTAAGTTCATTTGTTATGTCATAGCAAATAGCATGTACAGAATATAACTTAACCTTTTTGTGGAATCTTTTAGTGCCTTGGAGCCATTGTTTTTTCATTCTAATTGTATTGATTGCACTTCATTTGTAATCTTACCAATCCAACCATCAGGGGCTTGGATTTTAGTTGAAAAAGAGGTAGAATGGTAGAGTTGGGAGTGCTAAGGCAAAGTAGAAAAGTTATGATCTCAACTGAGAAGATAAACTGAAAGAATTCTGTGAGAACTGGGCAAGTGTAGAATTCTGGCTGTATGTAGATATTAAGTATAGGACAGGCACCTGGATAGTAGCAGGAAGAAATCCAGCTCGCATTTATTATAAAGGCAATGTGATTCATTAAGAGTCTGGTCAAGCAACAAAGAGAAAGGAGATTATAGATGTCACAGAGCAAGGTGTACTACATGGTTACAAGTCCAAGCAGGCAGGTAGGATGGTTACTCTAAAGAAATCAATGGACAAAGAAGGTGGGGAAGGGAGGCGGGGATCTTGATTCTAGAGTAAGGTTCTGGTTGAGCCATTATTTTTAAACATACATATTTTTCTATGGGTTGAATTAGTTGGAAGGTATGAACAACTGGGGACCCATAGGTAAGACCATGTTTATGTCCAGAAGCAGGAGCCAGGATTGACTGGCTATTACAGCTGTACCATATGTAATTCTTCCCTTAGCAGAGGAGAAAATTGTCTCGGAGCATTTAATTTGAATGTGATTCTGCTATCACGTATATTCATGAAGGACTGTCTTCAGTTGCAGTTATGTTGAAGCTTTCTTAACCTGCCTCCACTGAATTGACGTATTGGGGTAACTGACATTTCCCAGTCCTTCCATAAAATACACTGATTGAAGCCCAAAACATAAGAATACACGATGAACCTCGTTCATTAGTAGAGGTCTTCAGTTCACCTCTGTACTTCTCTTCAGTTCATTTGAATACTGAAAGTTGTTTGTGTTGGTAACCAGGCCTTATTTATTTATACTTGTAATTAGGTAATTTAATTAAGTAGTTTATATGGTTGGTGGAGAAAAGTACACAAGTGAAGGTTCCTGCTTTAGAAAATGGAAAATGAACAATATAGATGACAAGTATGGTTTATATAAGAAAGATGCAGTTAAAGATACTAACTAGACATTGGCTGTATGTCATTAAGTTAGAGAGGGACTGTATACTTACTTATATATGTTAAGTTAAAGTATTTAAGGAGTGTGTATGTGTGTTGCCCTCCCTTAACAGACTTTTGTAAGTAATCAGCTACTAATTTTTTTTTTAAAGATTTTATTTATTTATTTATTTGACAGAGAGAGAGAGAGGGAGAGAGAGAGAGAGACAGTGAGAGAGGGAACACAAGCAAGGGAAGCAGGAGATGGAGAAGCAGGCTTCCCACCAAGCAGGAAGCCTGATGTAGGGCCTGATCCCAGGACCCTGGGATCATTACCTGAGCCGAAGGCAGACATTTAACAATTGAGCCACCCAGGTGTCCCAGCTACTAATCTTGATCCTGCTGGATAAAGAGCCATTCTGATTGTATTTGAAGATATTGATGAAGTTTGGGGTCTAGCCTCTTGGACTTAGACTTTATTTTCTGAACTTCAGCAAATATTGTTCTATGTGAACTACTTTACTTGCAGGGCAGACTCTAAAGAGGAAAAATAATTATGTAAACTAATAACTATAATATAATGTGAAAGTAGTATAGGCATTTATAAAGTGTTATGGGAATACTGATAACATTTCAACATTGGGAAATAGAAGTATAGTTTGATCAGAGAAGAGGTCGTATTTGAATTTGACCTTAAAAGATGGAATAGGAGTTTACCAGGTGGGAAGAGGATGGAAGAACATTTTTAGCAAAAGACAAAATTACAGAGATAGAGGGTATTGAATATATTAGAGAATGAGCAAGTAATGTTATAAGTCACTAGAACATGGGGAATGACTAGAAATGAGGCTTGAGAAACAGACTAGATCTGAGTTAATGAGAGCTTTGCAAGCTGAGCTGTCAGGGTAAGATTTTATTCCATGGTCAATAGTGAGTCAGCAGGATAGTGTGGTAGTGATGTGGATTATTGACAGGTGAGCTTTGAGTTTGGGAAACATTTTTAAGGGACCATTACAGCAATTTGGATAAATAATGAGAGCTAACTTTAGTCACAGGGATATAATGAGAGTAGGGTGTAGAGGGGTAGAGTAGATAAAGGGGATGTTTTAGAATATTCAAGGACTAATTTGATATAGGTGGTGAGGTAGAGCAGGCAGGGATGAGTTAAAATTGATGATCTTACACAGTAGTATAGTATTAATCAAGAAGATAAAAGCTGGAGAACAGGCAGTATTTTTTATTGTTTTGTTGGGTGGAGAGTAAAGCAATGATGGAAAGACTAGTTTTAGCACTTTTAAGTTTTGTTAGGGTGTGGCCGCACCACTGCGTTGTGTGTATTTGTTTTTAATTGTTATGGTATAAATAAAACTTCCTTTTAAAATCTTGTTTCAGTAGCTGTCTGCTTTGTGTTTTATTCATGATTTCAAAGATGATTATTTCAATGTCCATTATATCTGTATTGGCTATCTCTGTTAATCAGAAGTATAAAATGTTAATTTAATGGGCACCTGCTAAGTGCCAGACTATGCTGTATTCATATTATCTCGCATAATTTTCACAACTCTGAGAGGGGCACTTTTATTCCTTATTTTGCATATGGAGAAGAGATAAAGGGAGCTTAGATTACATTGCTAGTAAATAATGGAGCCAAATTTTGAACATAGGTTTTTCTGACTCTCAGAGCCTATGAAGGTGCTTGCTAGTCTCAGAGTAGTTACTATTCCATGTCTAAAACATGGGATGGTAATTGGGGAAACAGTAGGAGATGAAAGAAGAAGAAGTAGATTGGGGCCATATTTTGAAGGACCTTAAAGAAGATTGAACTCAGTTATAAAGGTCGAAGGGTTCTATTGAAGATGCTTAGGCCTAGAGTGAGAGGAATAGAGTTGATAGAGAGGCTAAGGAGTCAGTGTTTGAGGATTTAGAAGTTGGGGATTGGTCATTTGGTTAAATAAATTTCATTTTGAATCCTTATAATGTCACAAATATAAAAATTTTAAGATATTGTAATTTTGAATAATGGCATAAAAATTATAATAGAAGGGGCACACATGAAGATGAACTTTCTTACAGCATTAACAATAAGCTCCTTTCTATGGTTATGACAATCTAAACATAAAAATTCTTGTTTCCTTTTGGCCCCAGGGCTTATCTCAAAGGTTTGTTCTTAGTTTCATAATAAATAGATTATTCTTTTGGTTCAGGGTATGCTTATTTTGAAAGGGTGAGAAAGTCCTAAGGGCTCTAATTATAAATTCTGGATGTCAAAAAGACTTCAGAATTGTACTTAAATAACATTAAATCTTTCAGAAAACACAATAGGTTTTTTGTTGCCTTTTAATACTTGAGTAAGGCAGGTCAACATCTGAGCTATACCAGCAGCCAGATAAAGGGGCAGATGATTGTTACAGAAAATTATCTTGTATTCTTTTTTCTTCAAGACTATTATACCAACCTGAACCATTATGGCATGAATGAAGCTTGCTTCATCTGAAAAGTTTTTAAGATAGTACTTTTACTTTAAAAAATTTTTTTTTCTTCTTATTAAGGGAAGTGATTTGTATTATTTATGATTATAAATTTTATTGTTATTACCTTGACTTTCCAAATGAAAAAAATGAAATGAATTGATTATTTCACTTTTATTGGGATTGATTATAAAGTTTTTAATAAGCATGAGAGAAAATTGTATACAGATGAATTTCACTTAGGTTTCAACTTTACCTATTTCTGGGTTCTACTTAATAGAAAACTTTGATCAGTAGTACTCTGTCCAGCTTGCTGATAAACTTTGTGTTTTCTTTAACTGGTCTAAATATTCTATTAAAGTTCAATATAGGATAACAGTTTGATTATCTTTGCTTCTCAGATTTATAACCAAAAGAAAGATAATTTTTTTCTTGTATTTTGTATCCATTTGCTTTGCCATTCTATAGAATTCAATTCTGTAATTATATTCAATTCTGTAATTATAAAGTTCATTTTAATCTGTAATTATAAAGGTAAATATAAACATTAGCATTTGTTTATTTATTTTTTCCTCTTGTGGTAATTCCACAAGTATTTCTTGAGCTCTTACTAGAGCTTTTTTAAAAAGACTTTATATTTTAGAGCAGTTTTAGGGTCATAGCAAAATTAAGTGGAAAGTACAGAGTTCCATATACCTTCTACCACACACATGCACAGACTTCCCTGCTATCAGCATCCCCCCACCAGAGTGGTAAATTTGTTACAGTTGATGAGCCTGTATTGACATATCATTATTGCTCAAAGACCATAGTTGATGTGAGAGTTGTACGTGTTGTACATTTTATGGGTTTGAACAAATATAATATAATGACACGTATTCACCCTTATGGTATTGTACAGAATAGTTTTACTGCCCTAAAATTACTCTGTGCTCTGCTTTTTTGTCTCTTCTTCCTCCCCTAACTTCTGGCAACCATTGATTTTTTTCTGCTTTTGTAGATTTACCTTTTTTTAGACTGTCATGTAGTTGGAATCATATACAGTATGTAGCCTTCTCAGATCAGCTTCTTTGACTTAGCAGAAATAACACATTTATGGTTCCTCCTTGTCTTTTCATGATTTGATAGCTCATTTCATTTTAGTGCTGTATAATATTTCATTGTCTGGATGTACCACAGTTTATCCATTAACCTGTTGAAGGACATGTTGGTTGCTTCCATGCTTTGGCAATTGTGAATAAAGTTGCTGTAAACATTTGTATATGGGTTTTGTGTGGACAGTTTTTAGTTCCTTTGGATTAATACCAAGGAGTGTGATTGTTGCATAAAATGGTAAGAGTATGTTTAATTTTGTAAGTAAGATACTGTCTTCCAAAGTGTTCTGTTATTTTGCATTCCTGTTGGAATGAGCAAGCGTTGTTTTTTCTTCACATCCATGTCAGCATTTGTTGTTGTCAGTGTACTGGATTTTGGTCATTTTAATGGATATGTACTGGAAATTTTTTATTGAAGTGTTGGGAGTGATAAAGATCAATCAGACCTAGAATCTGCCCTCAGTTGATACTCTGTTAGGTCAAATAGATACGTACATTGAAAGTAATTTTATAGGGTAGAAAATGGGTAAGTGCCACCAGTGTAATATTAAACAATATATTGTGGGCATTCAGGGATGGAGAGATTGTACCTGCAAAGTGAGTTATAAAGAAGAGTTGGTGCTTAAACTGCGTATAGAATGCTGAGGCAGATACGGATATCCATAGTTCTCGGTTGAGGTTGGTACTAAGATATGGGTACTCTGGGAGCAATATGATCACAGTTTGGAAGTAGGTAAGTGTGGAGCCTGTGCTGGTGCAGAAGAAGAGCTGAACTGTGCTAGCAGTGTTTTTCTGGCATTGAGAGGAACAATACAACTAGTATTGTAGGAAGAAGTTCAGGCTTTGGAATCAGATAGTCTGTGTTAAAATCCTGGTTACAACATTTACTGGCTGCATAACTTGGGTGTAGGTATTTAATGTCTTTAAACCTTATCTGTAAAGTGTGAATAATAGAAGTACCTATCTCATAAGGTTATTGGGAGGATTAAGTGATGTATTAATTAAGGCCAGATGCTGGACATAGTGCCTGTCATATATACTTTATAGATACTTGGTACACAGTGTAGAGTGTATTCTTCAAGCAAAATTTTGAAGAGATCACTTGAAGCAAACAAATGAAGCAAAGCCTCTCTGGATAGAATTGCTTAGTCTTCCCGTTGGTTCTTGAAGAGACTCTGAGGAATCTGCAGAACTCAGAGTAGGAAGGGAAAAGCATTAGATTTTCCTTTTTCAAGGCATTGTGGAGGCAGAAGCAGTGAGTGAACTGAGTGACTAAATGACATAATCAGTACTTTGTTTTAGTAGGGTTAATTGGTTAAAAGGAAGGGCAGTTTCTTTAATAAATATTTCTTCAGCAGCTAGCACAGTGCTAGATATTATTTAATGCATGAAGCAGGGTAATTTTAGTTCTCCCCTGTTGTCACTTGATCATATAGTGTCCTACATTATTACTTAAGTTTATGTGTTTTGGGGTGATCTCCCTAATGAGAGATCTTTAGTCTTTGAAAATAGGAAATTCTTTGTATGCTCGCAGCACCTGTGTTGGGATCTGAATAGATAATCATTGAGTTCTTGTTTCCTTTCCTTACTTTTTTCCTTATGTCTGGATAATACAGAGATTGTATAAAATATGGTCTTTGAGTGCAAGATAAAGTGTAAGTAAAGAATGCTGTAGGGATGCCTGGGTGGCTCAGTGGGTTGGGCCTCTGCCTTTGGCTCGGGTCGTGGTCTCGAGGTCCTGGGATCGAGCCCCACATCAGGGCTCTCTGCTCAGTGGGGAGCCTACTTCCCCCTCTCTCTCTGCCTGCCTCTCTGCCTGCTTGTGATTTCTCTCTCTGTCAAATAAATAAATAAATAAAATCTTAAAAAAAAGAACACTGTGTATGTGTATGCATATTATATGTAGTAGAAAAAGATTTTTTATAAGCTGTAAATAATGTTTTCAGCATTTATAAGAGAAGGAAGTTCTTTCTAGTTAGGGAAGTTGGGGAGAATTTTATAGAAAAGGTAGTTTTTGAGTAGACATTTAAAGATTGGGTATAATTTCAGTAGTAAGAATGGGATCAGGCATGCTGACAGAATGGTGTGATCAAAGGAACTAGAATAGGAAATGTAGGGGGCATTTGGGAAATGCAGACTGTCCGCTTTCAAGAGAGGTCTTTATTTAGGAGAGAGAAAAATAGTTAAAGCTAGATTGTGAGGGGTTCTGAATTCTAAAAGTGTTTGATTTTTTTTTTTTTTCCTAGTAAAAGGGGGAAAGGCAGAAGGGAGGAGAGGACTATAGGATGGTAGAGGTGCAAGGTGATTAGAGGTGTGCTTCAGAAATATTAGTGTGACAGCATTGTATATTATGAATTGGGTTAGAGTGTAGGATCAGATGCAGAGATTCTGGAGATAGGAGATTAAGTCAGAGATTATTAGAAATGATCTGGGAGAAATACCATCTGGCTTGTTATATTGTCAGGGCACTTTGAGAATAAGGACAGCTTTAAAGAGATTTTGGTGGTAGCATCTGCTGTTTGTAGAATGCAAAGGAGAGGGGTCAGATGAAGATGCTAAATCTTGGTGTCTTAGTATGATAATCAGTATCATACTAATGGAGGAACAAATTTGGAGGAACAAATATAACAAGGAGGAACAAATTTGGAGATAATTATGTGTTTGGCTTTCTGAAATGCACTTTGAAATAGTGTCAGCATTTTCTGGCATTTATTTGGTTGAAACTATGGAAAGTGATGAGATTGCCCAAGGAATAGAGAGGGAAGAAAAGAGGGCAAAAGCCAGAATCATACAGGTTATGTAGAGGCTAAGAAGAACCAGATTCTGGCAAAAGCCAGAATCATACAGGTTATGTAGAGGCTAAGAAGAACCAGGAAGGAATAGTTGGAGTAGTGGGAGACAGATCAGGAGAATGTATTAAATTAGTCAAGAGAAGAAAGTGCCTAAGGAAAAATAAGTTATCGATATTGTTAAGTGGTCATAGATACTGAGGATGATAGAAGTTATAAAAGATGATTGGCGGAGAAAGACAACTATCATATGATCTCCCTGATACGAGGAAGTGGAGATGCAACGTGAGGGGTTTGGGGGGTAGGAAAAGAATAAATGAAACAAGATGGGATCAGGAAGGAGACAAACCATAAGTGACTCTTAATCTCACAAAACAAACTGAGGGTTGTGGTGGGGTGGGAGCTAGGGAGAGGGTGGTGGGGTTATGGACATTGGGGAGGGTATGTGATATGGTGAGTGCTGTGAAGTATGTAAACCTGGCAATTCACAGACCTGTACCCCTGGGGATAAAAATACATTTATATGTTTATAAAAATAAATTTAATAAAGTAAAAAAAAAAGAGATGATTGGATTTGGTGGCTGAATAGATGACCTGTTAAATACAAGAAGTCAATTGTGAATGATTGGCAAAGATAGCAGAATCACCCTACATTTACAAGTGGGTCACAGTTGACTTTCTAAGGGCAGTTGGTAGTTTTGAGCCTCCTTCTTAGTTTTTTCTAGGGGCCAGAGTGGGATTTATGCGGAGTGCCTTAGTTGCATATTAACCAGATTCCCTGGTTTACCACAATTACTATTTTCTTTTCTACTTTGTGGTAAAAAAGCTGGAGAGGTAGCTAGAGGGCTGTTGTTTCTCAGTTTCCAAATTGCATATAATAGAATTGATGATTGGTTTTGTTTTTTTCTACACATGTAGGTGAGCCTGGGTTTTTAACAGTGATTATGATAAGTTGATGTTCTGAAGTCCTTTGGCCTTTTGAGGATCAGATTGGTCTTTAGAGTATGTTTGATGCCTTACTCAACAAAAAAAGGTAACCCTATGTTGGGTTCCCAATGTTACTTTTCAGATCTGTAAGCCTCTGTAAATCCCAAAGTCTAGGAACTATTTGACTTTCTCTGTCTGGCTTATTTTACTTAGTGTAATACCTTCCAGGTCCATCCATGTTGTTGCAAATGACAAGATCTCATCTTCTTTTTATGGCTAATATTTCATTGTCTGTATATGCTCTATCTTCTGTATCCATTCCTTTATTGATGGACATTTGAGTTGCTTCCATATCTTGGCTGTTGCAAATGATGCTGCAATAAACATAGGGGTGCATATATCTTTTTGGATTAGTGTTTTTGTTTTCTTTGGTAAATACCCAGTAGTGGAATTACTGGATCATGTGGTATTTCTGCTTTACTTTTGTGAAGAACCTTCATATTGTCTTCCATAATTACTATATTAATTTACATTCCCACCAACAGTGGATGAGGGTTCCTTTTTCAATGTATCTTTGCCAACATTTATTATCTCTCTTTTGATTTTTTAGCCTTTCTTACAGGTGTAAGGTGATATCTCATTGTGGTATTGATTTGCATTTTCCTGATGATTGGTGATACTGAGGAACTTTTCATGTATCTGTTGGTCATTTGTATGTCTTCCTTGGAAAACTGTTTATTCAGTTCCTCTGCTTTTTAATCAGATTATATGTGTTTTTGGTGTTGAGTTGTATCAGTTCTTTATAAATTACTTGTATTACTCCTTATTATACATCATTTGCAGATATCTTCTTTCATTCAGCAGGTTGCCCTTTTGTTCTGTTGATGGTTTTCTTCACTGTCCAAAAAGGTTTTTGTTTTGATATAGTCCCAATGCTGTATTTTGGCTTTTGTTTCACTTGCCTTAGGAGACTTACCATATGATTTCAATTGTATGTGGAATCTAAAAAAACAAATAAATGAATAAACAAAGTGGAATCAGACCTATAAATATAGAGAACAAACTGATTATTGCCAGAGGGGATTCACAACATGGGTGAAGGGGAGTAGGAGATTCAATCTTTGAGTTATGGAATGAATAAGTCACAGGGATATAAGGTACAGCATAGGGAATGATATGGATTTTTCTTTAGACAGATTGATGTAAACACTGTAAAGGATAGGGTATGGGTTAGTACTTTTATAATATGATTTGTATATACCAATAGAGGTGCTTTTGGTTGTTATTCAGAGTATCATAGTGACTAATTTATGTATGTAAACTTAGAAGGGAATAAGGCATTATTTTGAGTCAGAATTATATAAAAAATACAAAATTATTACAAAATTAAAAATTATAAAAAATTCTATCTCATTGAAAGCCTATCACTTTTTTTAACATACCTCAGTGGCTTTTCTTACAAAATTATTTCAGTCTTTTTTAAAAGATTTTTATTTATTTATTTGATAGACAGAGAGAGATCACAAGTAAGCAGAGAGGCAGGCAGAGAGAGAGGGCGAAGCAGGCTCCCCACCGAGCAGAGAGCCCGATGTGGGGCTCGATCCCAGGACCCTGAGATCATGACCTGAGCTGAAGGCAGAGGCTTAAACCACTGAGCCACCCAGGCGCCCCCAAAATTATTTCAGTCTTAAGTTTGGGTGCCAGATTATTCTTTACTAGTTAAGCTATACTAGTTAAGCTATACTCTATTCTAGACTATGTGGGAAATAATTCAGGCTTGCGTCCAGCCATGTTGGAGACCATTGGAATGTGAATAAAACTTGTTTTTCTGGGGGTACCTGGATGGCTCAGTTGGTTAAGTGTGTGCCTTTGGCTCAGATTGTGATCCCAGGATCCTGGGATTGAGCATTGGTCAGTGGGGAGTCTCCTCCCTCTGCACCTACCCCTCCTTGTGTTCTCTCTCTCAAATAAATAAATAAAACCTTAAAAGAAACTTGATTTTTTGCTGTAAACTATACCAATGTATAATATTTTTTATTCTTTTGGATAATTTTTCTGTTTGTGGAGCACAGATTCTTTTCAGTATGGATTCTGACCAGTGTAGTAGATTACAGACTTACTCTTTTTACTTAAATTTAAGTAATCTTTTATATGCTTTTAAAGTTAGACTGGATCCTTTAAAAATCAAATCTAATATGATTATGGCAAGCATATATCTTAGGTTTTCTGGGGGGTGATTTAAAGGTTTAGATACTCTGTGTGGTAGTCTGACAGTCTTATAGTTAGCTTTGAAAACATAGTTGCAGAACTAGAATAAGTCTCTAAAATAGCCAGTAGGTAAAAGAACATAAAAAGAGCTGTAAGTAGTAATCTGAAGAATTAAGTCACTCCGAGGAATTTTTTTAATCTACTCAGGATTTGTATTAAAACTGTATTTTATGTCATTGTTTCCTATTTCAGTTTTCAACTTGACCAACAATGTGGATTTGGACAACACCAAAAAGAAAATGGAGATGTACCAGAAGGAAAATAAAGATGTCATTCAGAAAAATAAGTTAAAGCTGGTTGGTTGCTAAGTATTTTCTTCTTTTGTATTAGAAATGAATGCTTCCATATGATCCCTGAAAAGCTATCTTCCTCTAAAATAAATTAAATTTACAAAAAATTTAGCTGAAATCCAGATCAGAAATACTGTATATGTATATGTATACAGTATATGTATACATATACTGTATATGTATATGTATATGTAGGCACATAGATAGGAGGCACACTGTAGGCATACCAATTTTGATGGCATTATTAAAATATATTCTCGGGGCGCCTGGGTGGCTCAGTGGGTTAAGCCGCTGCCTTCAGCTCAGGTCATGATCTCAGGGTCCTGGGATCGAGTCCCGCATCGGGCTCTCTGCTCAGCAGGGAGCCTGCTTCCTCCTCTCTCTCTCTGCCTGCCTCTCTGCCTACTTGTAATCTCTCTCTGTCAAATAAATAAATAAAATCTTTAAAAAAAAAATAAAATAAAATATATTCTCTAAAGGAAGAACTGTGTGTATGCAGAGATTTGTCTTAACTTAAACAATTTAGCTGTTATTTCTTTAATACTTGTCTTTCTAGTTTTGGAGGAAAGCAGAAGTACTTATTTTTGAGGTACTTTATCAGGAATTTGTGATTGTTAATCAAAATGATAAAGTCGTATCTGGATCACATAGCTTGTGTTTTCATTTTGTGTTTAAAAGTACTTTCTCCTTATAGTCTTACAAGTGTTATCATTTAGATACTTCTTTCCTGCCTTCAAGCTCTCAAGGAATTGACACTACATTCTCCTTCCATTTATATCCAGTGACTTTCTTAGAAAGTTGTCTCATTTCTGAGAGGATCAATGTGCCATAAAATGACTTTCTTTGCCCAGTAGCCTTCTGTGGGTACATTAGAAAATATGTTCAAAGTAGATAATAGGTAACTTGTTGCACTAGCCCCACTTAACTCATTAATAGAAGGATATTCCTTTCACGTGAATACTTTTTTTCATTTAGCATTTTAAGCTTGGAAATACTAAGAATTGCTGTGAAAGAATAATCTAATTTCAGGTAGCTATTTATTTTAAGGCAGAAATTTCTAATTATCTGAAAACTATAGGTTATTGAATAAAACAAATACTGTATTTCAGTGGGAATATTTGAGCTGCTTTTATTCATTTTATTCTATTAATTATAATACCTAGCTATGTTTTAACTAAGTAATTTGGTTAGTAACTCATTAACTTTTATTAACTGATCATTCTATGCAGAATGTTATACCTACTAGTGATACTGACCCAGGTATTTGGTATTGGCACAAACATACAGACATAGGACCACATTTTTTAAGACAGTGCTAGTTGACCTATATCAGTAACTGTGGCATTATTGAATAGAGCTTAGCTCTCTTGTGGCCCATGAAGCATGGACTAACTTACATGGCTGGTGTCTAAGATAAGATAGCAACTTGCTTTTCATGACTCTGTGAATGTTGAAGTCTCACTGTTCTAAAAACATCAAAGTTGTATCAAAGAAGAAAAAAAAATCTTTTGCATGATTAGTCATATAAAGCGATTCTTTTTTTTTTTTAAAGATTTTATTTATTTATTTGTCAGAGAGAGAGAGAGCAAGAGCAAGGCAGAGTGGCAGGCAGAGTCAGAGGGAGAAGCAGGCTCCCTGCGGAGCAAGGAGCCCAATGTGGGACTCGATCCCAGGACGCTGGGATCACAACCCGAGGAAAAACTATACTGACATTTCTGCTAAGGAGATCTTACTTGTTTCATGGAGGCAGTCATTGTGAGCATGGAGAAACTGAATGTGATCTAATCTTGAAATAGAGTCTTAGTGAAGATTACTTTAATATTTAGTCTGTTCTCCTTATTTATTATTTGAACTACAGTTGACACAAATTGTTACCATAGTTTCCAGTACACAATATAACGATTCAACAAGCATATACTATATGCTATTCTCATAACAAGTGTAGCTATCGTCTGTCACCATACAACACTATTATAATACCATTGACTGTATTCTCTATGCTGTACCTTTTATCTCTTAGTTTATTCATTCCATAACTGGAAGCTTGTATCTTCTACTCCCCTTCACCCATTTTGCCTGTCACCCCACCCCTTGCCCCACTGGCAGCCACCAGTTTGTTCTCTGTGTTTATGGATCTGTTTCTGCTTTTTGTTTGTTTGTTTATTAATTTGTTTTGTTTTTTAGATTTCATATATAGGTGAAATCATGATATTTGTCTTTCTTTGACTTCTGACTTATTTCACTTAGTATAATACCCTCTAGGTCCATCTGTGTTGTTGCAAATCACAAGATCTTATCCTTTCTTTGCGGCTGAGTAATATCCCTCTGTGTGTGTATGTGTGTGTGGGGGGGTGTGTGTAGGTAAACTACATCTTTTTTATCCATTCAACCTTAAGTGGACACTTGGGTTGCCTATTTAGAGTAGCCATATCTGGGCTGCAATAAATGCTGCAAATTCTAATGCTGCAATAAATATAGGGGTGCATATATCTTTTTGAATTATTGTTTCATGTTATTTGGGTAAATATCCAGCAGTGGAATTACTGGACCATACGGTATTTCTATTTTTAATTTTTTGAGAAACTTCCATATCATTTTCCACAGTGGCTATTCCAGTTTACATTTCCACCAGTAGTGCACAAGAGTTCCTTTTTCTCCACATTCTGGAAAACACTTGTTACTTAAAATTATCTTAATTTTTATTTTCAGTTTTCTAGATTCTCATGAGCAGTAGAGATTGCTGTGTAGAATGTCTGTCAGTTTAGCAAAATAAAAAAAAATCAGTTCAATAAATTTGTTGAACATTTGCTAAGCATATTATACAGAAAGATGAATAAGAAGCCAGGTAATTTCAATACAGTGTCATAAGCATGTGGAAAGTGCTGTTGCTTGTTATAATAGGAGTATAAGGAGGAATACCTAATCCATTCTGAGAGTATTGGGAAAGGCATTCCAAGTGAGATGATGCCTAAATGGGAGCCTTAAAGGACAAGTAGAACTTGACAAAGTGGAGAAGATGGGACAAGGGTGGAAATATGGATGCTGCACAAGGACATTCCAGGCAGAAAGAAATCATAAGCAAAGGCAAAAAGGCATGGGTAATCAGAGTTCTGAGAGGTTTTAGTAGCTTTATATTGCTGAAGTTCAGTAGAGAGAGAGTTGAAGTTGGAGAAGTAGAAAGGGCATAGGTCACATAAGGAAATTTATCATGAAAAGTAATTTTGGCTTACATAGTTAGACCAGTTAGTGTGTGTGTGTGTGTGTGTGTGTGTGTGTGTGTGTGTGTGTGTGTGTGTAGAGGGAAAGAGTAAAGTGGTAGGAGGGACAGAGGAAGAGGGAGAGGGAGAATTCTAAGCACACTCCACCATGGGGCTTGATCCGGAAACCCTGAGATCATGACTGAAATCAAGAGTTAGACATTTAACTGACTGAGTTACCCAGGTGTCCCACTTATTTTTATGTTTTAATAGGTGAAGCTTTTCTTTAAATGAAAGCTTGCTTGGAATACTTTTGTTAAAGTGATAGTGGGAAGAGAGAAGCCGAATTTCTATCTGTTCAATCTCTTCTGTATTGTACCTTAGGCATCTTATCAGGGAGTTCCAAGATTCCTTGGAGTAATGTTTTAAAATGTGTCTGTGGATGATTGTCACTGAAGGGTTTTAAACCAAGTGGTTATAAGGTATTGTCTGTGTTAGTATAAATGTAGTGGTTTGGTGGAGGCTGAATTTGAGAGAATCAAGCTGGAGTTTGGGAAACCAGTGGGAAGTTATTGCAGTCATGTTGGTGAATTTAGAGGTGACTTAGACAAGAAATGGAGAGGTGAGGATGAATTGGAGAGATAGTTTGAGTTTAAAATAGCAAGTCCTACTGATGGAGTAGGAGTGGGAGGTGAAAGCAAGGGAGGTTGGTTGGGTAAGGTAGTATCAGGAAGAACACACAAAGATCTTTAGTTTTCAACATGCTTCTGTTCTCTCAGTCCAGTACATTCTTCATTGTCCCCACAGTGTTTGATTTTTACTGATGGCTCTTCTTCCAGTTATTCATTCAGCTAGCTAGATAGCTAATCAATATTTATTGAGGCCTACTATGTCCAAGATGCTCACATATTCTATTTCAGTGAGAAAATTGAGGCTACCAGTGTCTCATTGTTAGAAATGGTAGACTGTTGGTCTGATCTCATTTGGCCTGTTGGCAGTGTTTGGTGTAGTCTTCTCCTTTGATACAGAAACCCTGTACCTTAACTTCCATGGGACCACTTGATTTCCTCATCCTGCTGCTGTCACCTTCCCCTTTCATCTTCTTAAAGAGGCTTAGCTTTCCTTCCTGACTCTAAAACATAGTTCCTTTCAGGGCTTCTCTTTATGAATTACCCCTTTAAACTAATTACTCTCAAATGTTTCTGTAGCACATTGTTTTTCTCTTGAAAAACATATATTTCTCTTGAAAAACATTATACTATGCAATATACTATACTATGCAATATAGACATATATGTATAAATAGTTAATAGATATTTATTTCTTGATGTATTATAGGCACTTTTAATTCAGCATTCCAGAGCTGAATTTTTAAGTCTTTACCTCTTGTTTTTACTATTATGTTCTTCATCCAAGTATTCAAGCCATATATGGTCTATCTTCTTATACTGTTGATGGTCTCTCCTCATCATTTTTCAATTCTGGTTCCCCTTGCATTTCTATTATTATTACCTTATTTAGGGCTCTCATCATTTCTTGTCTAGGTTATTGAAATGTTTTTCTAACTGGTTTTCCTGTCTTCAGTCATGACCCGATTGATTTGTATACTTTACTGCATCTAGTTGTCTTTCTAAAGTTATCCCTCAAATTTCCTTAATGTCGTCCTGATTATCTTAGTATGGCTCTAGTTGCCTTAGTATGGCATTAGGACCCTCTGTGATCTGCCCTCTGCTTGTCTTTTCAGTTTTACCTAGAACTTTTCCCCACCCCCATACTTCATGACTTGGCCATACCATGCATTCTGGCTTTATTCATGTCTTTGCACCTTTGTTTTCTCTTCCTGAATAGCTGTCCACTCTCCAATAGGGGCAAATACCTACTGTTTGAAGTCTTAGCTCAACCTCTTAGGTTTCCTAGGGCTGCTGTAACAAATTACTAAAAACTGGATGACTTATAACAATAGGAATTTATTATTGTTCTAGTCTACAAGTCTAAAATTAAGGTGTCATCAAGGTCATTCTTTCTGTAAATGCTCTAGGGAAGACTCCTTCCTTGCCTCTTCTAGTGCCTGGTGGTTGTCAGCAATCTTCAGTGCCTCTCTGATTTGTACCATTGTCTTCACATGAACTTCTCCTTTGTGTCTCTCTCCACATTTCTAGTATGATCCCCTTTTAACTTGATTACAACTGCAAAGATCCTATTTCCAAATAAGGGCACATTTATATATACGAGGGGTTAAGACTTCAACATGTATTTTGGGGGGATACATTTAACCCACAATACTGTGTATGAAATCTTATCTTTCTCTGTGTGTCCTTTATCACTGCAAGGAGAGTTTACCCTCTATCAATTCTGTTTTCACCGTTCTGTTTTACTATAAGACCTACCTTTTTCTGCTCATATGTCTCCAGTCAAGTAGTTTACTTTTCCAACTTTCATATCTCAGCCCCTAACCTTTTACATTTATTCCTACTAATTATTCTGTATCAAGTTTGAATTCTCTTTTCTACTGAGTTAGAGTAGCAATCTTGCCAATATAATGGCAAGTTTGCTATGGAATGGAAAAGTTTGTAAAATTATAGGGAGAGATGCTAATAGGATGTAGCAACTGATTTAAGGGGAATGGGGATGGGGAGCAGAGAGGGAGTAAACAGAGATGAATTTATGGTTTTAAATGGAGTTGACTAAGATGTAGGTGTGTACTTAGTGGACATAAGGAATATAGGAGTATGATCAGCTTTGGGAGACCAGATGCTAAACTGAATTTTGGATCTAGTAGTGAGTTTTAATTGTAGGTAAAACATCTTTTTGTTTGAGAACTTTGTTTATCTAATATATGAATTGAAAAAAAATCTAATAGAGGGTTTTATATATTATTTATATAAAAATATATTTTTCTTTGAGGTCTTTGTTATTCATATATTCATGATGCTCAAACCTATTATGTTGTCTTCCTCCATTTTGTATTTTCTTGAGGTGCCATAATTTCTGTGTTCTGTCAAATTAAAAAAAAAGCTTTAAAATAAAGCCATTTAGATTTTACTGTATTTTTCATTCATAAGAATTAAAGAGCAAAGACTAGGTATATTATTGCTTTGAAATATGACTTAGAGTTGGAATAAATTTCAGAGCGTGGAATTATTTAATATTCTGAGGAATTCCATAAAAGGAGAATAAGTAGAACTGTGGTTCATTCATATTAGCTTTGAATTTTGACTTTTTCAGTGCACAAATTTATATGCTTATCTTAAAAAATAACTTCAGTTTCTTACAACTTCCCTTAAATGCTATTTGAAATTCTAACCTCATGAAGACTTATATTTCAGCTTAGGAAAAAGAAATTCAGTACAGTGATAAGTTTTCATTATCTGGAATGTTTTGGAAATTGTTTCTTATTAAATAAGCCAATCTTTTTGATGGAGTGTTTCCATTAGTAGCTCTGTATATAGATTGTCTCTTTGTTGTATTCTTGGGTTTTTGGTTTTGTTTTTCTTATTAAATCTTCTAAAATGAATGACTTGAGGGTGCCTGGGTGGATCAGTGGGTTAAGCCTTTGCCTTCAGCTCAGGTCATGATCCCAGGGTCCTGAGATTGAGCCCCACATCGGGCTCCCTGCTTAGCAGGAAGCCTGATTCTCCCTCTCCCTCTCTTTTACTTGTGTTCCCTTTCTCTCTGTGTCTCTCTCTGTCAAACAAATAAGTAAAAATCTTTAAAAAAAATAATGGTAAGTGTCATTCTCTTTGACAGTACAATGTCCACATTAAATAAAATGAACTCTAGTTCCCTCAGAGTAGAGATACTGCTCTGTTAAACTGTAAGTGACTAGATGTTTTATGCTTCTAAAAAGGATAGTGTCAGAGTGTAGTTAGGATTGATTTTGGTTACTAAATTTATTCCATGTTGTATATAAATATTTCTGTTTTAGACTCGGGAACAGGAGGAATTGGAAGAAGCTTTAGAGGTAGAAAGACAGGAAAATGAACAAAGAAGACTGTTTATACAAAAAGAAGAACAACGGCAGCAGATTCTAAAAAGGAAGAATAAGCAGGCTTTTTTAGATGAACTGGTATGTATTAATGCCAAGTGCATTCAGAGTTTATCTTTCCTATTTATTATGCTGGATAATGGCATTTAAGTGGCATTTCTACTGGTATATTCAAGGCTGATATATTCAGCTTCTGTTCCTTCATTAAAAAAAACATTTTGTCAATATCTGTTTTATTTTCAGATGAAAGAGCAATATAACTGATGTAAGACAGTATGCTATTAATAGGTTATTTATGTGTTTTTAAGGTTACTAACTGAAACTCATTGTTTTCAGAGCAATTTTCTCCTGATTAATACTGGCTTTCTTATAACTAGCTCATTTTCAAGTGTTTTGGCTTCATGGTGAAATTTGTAGTGATTCTAGTTACTCTGTGAGAACTGTGTTTCATATTTTTGCATGAGCAAATGAAAATGCCATTTTCAAAGAAATGGCAGTGTTTTGTTAGTTGTGTTTCCCAATAGTTAGCTCCCGAAGTATTCACCATTGTTAGATAACAGCAGTAATAATAACTAAGGTTTATGAAGTGTGTCACAGATTCGACAATATATTACTTGATGCTTATAAGCTGGGGTGATACTGTTAAAATCACAGTAGAGGGGGACGCCTGGGTGGCTCAGTTGGTTGAGCGGCCGCCTTCGGTTCAGGTCATGATCTCAGTATCCTGGGATGGAGTCCCGCATCCGGCTCCTTGCTCAACAGGGAGTCTGCTTCTGCCTGCCACTCTGTCTGCCTGTGCTCACTGACTCTGACAAATAAATAAATAAAATCTTCAAAAAAAAAAAAAAAAATCAGAGTAGAAATGGTCCTCTCCAGAAAAGTCTATTTGCATTCTTCCTTTTCCTTGTCTGTCCATATAATTAATTTCTATGTTGTGTTAACATACAACTTTAATTCTTTGGTCTAGTTGATATGGTGTTTCTCTATGATGTACATGGGTAAATGTTTTATGTGTATATTTTTCCATTCTTCTTTTGGCCAGAAGTTAGCTAACCAAGTATAAAAAGAGAAAGCAAGAATTAAATTAGAAGTAGGTGAGAAAGTAATGGAAAAGTAAGAGGGCATTAATGAGGCTTAGGTAGAAAATGCTTATCATAAACCCTATCTACTTTGTATAAATGCAGTATAAATTGTTTTCTAAGAAGATAGTAGCATATAAAATAGAATGCGGTATTTTCCTTAGCAATTTCCATTAATTTTTCTTGAAACTATTAAGTGTCAGTTGTGGCTTTTAACAGTTGAAATGACACATGTTTCACATTTTTTGTTGACGTTATCTTGTGAGAAATTAAAAACTTTAAAGAATGAATTAGTAAATATTGATGTTAAAATTATTTTATTGATATGTTTTTTCCCCATCATTTTATACAAAGAGGAACACACTTTCCTTGGTAACCCTTCTCCTTTGTTCAATTAATTGAATTAATTGTAAATATAGAACTTAGATATAAAATGAAAATAGTTTAGCATTAAAAAATATTGCATCTAATACAGTCTTTAGATTTAATTTTGAGGTTAGCTAGCTTTGCATAGCAATTGCTCTTGCATATTTTTTTTAGTCCTCAAAGTACTAAGTTTTGCTGCCTCATTGAGCTGCTGTTGGCACGAAGTTCCCCTTTAATTCAGTGGAGCATGAAGCAAGATGTGAAACTGCCAATGTTGTATGTACATTGTGTATAATCTGGAGTTAATATTGGTTTTTGTGAGACCTCCCTCCCCCCCAACTACTTCCTGTTTTCTTCACCTGCAAGTCATTACTGCACATACTTTCTTCACTATTTAGATCATGTAACATGGTGGTTAAATAATCCTTAGCAATTTACTGTATTCATTAGAACAATTAATTATAACAGATTGCTCTAGAATATCAGCATGTTTTGAATATCTGGTTTCCTAATTTTAAAAATTCTGTTACTTTAATTTTTTATAATTAAATTTCTTTGTTAAAATATGACTATACATTTTAGTCCTTATTGACTAATTAAAAGTATTTATTAAGTTTCTTCTTATCTTCCTAAATCCCTAATAAGTGAAAAAGCACATTCTATTTCTTTTTCTATGTTTGTTCATCTTTTAGATTCTATAAAAAAAGATAATATTGGCATTTGTAAATATGTCTATAACACCTAAATCCTAAAATTATTCTCTGGATCTAATTTAAGCAAAAGTATTACTTAATAGAACTTTTTCTCCTGTTTTGGGATTTGGTTTTTGTGCCTATGGTCACTTTTTAACCTTTGAAAAGCATTACATTATACTGTATGTGACAGGATTTTAATGTTATGGTCTTAATGTTTATGGCTTAGCATTTACCATAATGTTGCCTAAAAGTCCATTTATTTAATCCTAACTGTAAATTCAGTTTTTTTTTACAGTTTGGAAAAAGATTTTTAAACAGGTCCTGACTTATTAAATCTTTTTATATTCCTATTTGAAAATTCTCTTCAGTTAGGTCTTAAATTTTGTTAAGGGCTAATATTGTTGTCAAATGTAGTAGCTGATTTTTATTAGAAATATTGTTTGCCAGATGGCTTGCTTAAAGTCAGTTAAAATAATCTTTAAAAACTGGTCATTATAAAGCTTTTAATGAGTATTACAGGCAGTCTTATTAAAATTTCTTTAAATATTAAACAGTAAACCTTCAGGCAATTAATGTAAGTTAGAGAACCTTTCAAGATAGACTGGAAAGCTAAGAAAAATTAAATAACTTGCAAAGCTGAATCTGCATGTTATGTATTCCTGAGAGCATGTATGTTCCCATAATTTATTTTACTCTACAGATTTTGTTGTTGTTAGCGCTCCTGCTTAATTCTTATTTAGCATTCTCAAAGATTTTCAGACTTTGGCGTTTTGAATGCTAAAATGGAATAAAGCAGATTGAAGTAAATTGTATGCCTTAATGTCAAAATTTGTTTTAGATTCCTAGAACGTTTATTTTTTATTAAATTTCATTTGTATTACTAAGACATTTTAATATTCAGGCCCTTTTCTGTGTGAAAGCAAAAGCAGGATTAAAACAGGCCGAAGTATTGATTAGCAACCTTTTTGAAGTGAATGCATCATCTTGCTTTTACACAAGGACATTCACTTACTAGAGGAAATACCAGGTATGGAAGAGCATTTGAATCCACTTATACACTAAATTGAGAAGGAATGCCAAAGAAATTTATTTTTCTTCTGTTAGGTTTTACATATGAAAAGATAGTGGGGTGCCTGGGTGGCTCAGTGGGTTAAGCCGCTGCCTTCGGCTCAGGTCATGATCTCGGAGTCCTGGGATCGAGTCCCACATCGGGCTCTCTGCTCAGCAGGGAGCCTGCTTCCTCCTCTCTGCCTGCCTCTCTGCCTGCTTGTGATCTCTCTCTGTCAAATAAATAAATAAAATCTTAAAAAAAAAAAAAAAAAAATTAAAAAAAAAAAAAAAAGAAAAGATAGTAATGGCTTTAATTAAATTAATTAATTAATTAGACAGAGATCAGAAGTAGGCAGAGAGAGAGGAAGGGAAGCAGGCTCCCCCCTTAGCAGAGAGCCCGATGCAGGGCTGGATCCCAGGACCCTGGGATCATGACCTGAGCCGAAGGCAGAGGCTTTAACCCACTGAGCCACCCAGGTGCCCTAGTAATGGCTTTTAAAAAGTACTTTGGGCCATAGCCATTTAAAATCTCTTAATTTTACATTTTATTTAAGATTCTTGGGGGGAGGAGCAGAGGGAAAGGGACAAGCAGACTTCTCACTGAGCACAGAGCCCAGTGTGGGGCTCACTGTCATGACCCTTAGATCCTGACCTGGTCTGAAATCAGGTATTGGACACCTGACCAACTGAGCTACCCCGGTGCCCCTTTTTAATACCCCCCCCATTTATTTATTTATTTGACTCACACACACACACACAGACAGAAATCACAAATAGGCAGAGAGGCAGGTAGAGAGAGAGGGGGAAGAGGCTCCTTGCTGAGCAGAGAGCCCAATGCAGGGCTCGATTCCCTGAGATTCATGACCTGAGCTGAAGGCAGAGGCTTAACCCACTGAGCCACCCAAGTGCCCTAAAATTCTTAATGGAAATCTAGAATAGCTGCAGAAATTCACAGTATTATACTGTTACTAATGAAGAACTAATGCTTTATTGTAGAATATGAAAGATATTCAAGTATATTTTCATAGTATCTTTCATTCATTCTCCTTTATTATTGCTAAAGGCCCTAAGGCTCTATTTTATAAATACAATTTGTGTTCTTCTGTTGAAAAAAGTTTAATCTTTGTAAATTTCTCTTGCAAAGCACTTCTTTTACCAAATCTTTAGGTACAAATGCATTCTAGGACAACTCTGTTGAAATAAATTGCTCGTTACTCAAATTACTTCTGTACTGTAGCCTTAAAACAGTTTCTTTAACTATGTTAATTAAGTACATTTGTGCCTTAAAAATATTCTTAAGTTGTAAGATTTGGAAAGAAACTTAGATTCTGCTATATTTTTTACTTTCATACTATGAAATGTTTAACAGTATAGTTTTCTTTAAGGATTAAAGTCTAGGTATTTATTATTTTAAAAATCTGTAGGCCATTTGAAGAATATGTGTTTTTTGTAGGTAGCCTTGGTATAGGAGATAGAAATGTGTTTGTAACCTTCATTTTTGTTTATACATATAAAGTATTGTGTTTGTATATATTATCTCCTTCCTTCTTGGCTTTCTTCTGCATGTGTTTCTGAGTTTTTATTTAACTGAAATCTCAAAAAGGAAGGGGTCTGCATACATTTAGTTTAGACCTTAGTGCTACAGCACTTTAAGCATGTAGGGGAACTTCATGTTAAACAGGATAAGTAAGCCTGTGTATAAAAATTTTTTAGTAATTTGCTTGTTATTAATATGTATGTGTGCAGATTTGTGTAAATAGTAGCTCTGATTTCGTATCAGTATAAGATATTAGAAATATTTACTATCATTTTGTTAATTAAGAAAATCTAGAGTTAATTTCTAAAAATAAGTCCATAAAGGAGAAAATAAATATGTTTTTGCTTGTAGTTAACAATTATTCCGTTGTGCAAAACAGAACAAGGATCATTTCCAAACAGCCTCAGGTGAAATATAATAGGAAACAATTGCAGACTGGTCTGAATTCACTGGTAGAAGAATGTGTCTTAGATAAACATCTGATCTAAGTTATAGTACTTTGTATTACTCTTTTTGTGATTAGCTCTTAATTTTTTTTAGTTTAATAAATATGGTTGGCTTTGCTAGATGAAATAAGGCCCTGTTATATTGTCTTTAATGTGGATTTTATAAAAATACTTTTTTGCAGGTTATTTTGATTTATGAATCTCAAACAGCCTTTTCTTATTATGGAATGTTAAAATTTTTTGTGAAGTGTTCTCCATAAAGTGAATATTTAGGTTGACATCAAATGCTTATGAAAAGGCATAATTTAAAATAAAAGACTTGTTGCTCATTAGTTTTTCCTTTTTAACTTTCATATTGCACTTTTACTTTTCTTACAGGAGAGTTCTGATCTCCCTGTTGCTCTGCTTTTGGCTCAGCATAAAGATAGATCTACCCAGTTGGAAATGCAACTTGAGAAACCAAAACCTATAAAACCAGTGACATTTTCCACAGGCATCAAAATGGTAAGCTCTATTTTAATTACTTGTTTGAAGAATGTATTTTAAGGATTGCACTTTATAACTTTATATTGATTTCTACAGTTAAATTGGAAGGTTCAGATGTTTAAGAACATTATCTCATCTAGGCTAGACATGTAGAAATGTGAAAACATGCAGTGTAAAGGGAAAAAGGAAAGAAATTGTTTTCAAAGTACACAACACAATTTGTTGTACATGATATTGGGTTTATGAGTTTTTTTCTTATTCTACATAAACTTTTAAGCTGGTAGTGTAGAAAAACATTTTTTTTTAAAGATTTTATTTATTTATTTGACACAGACATAGAGAGAGTGAACAAGCACAAGCAGGGAAAACAGCAGGTAGAGGGAGAAGCAGGGTCCCTGCTGAGCAAGAAGCCTGATGTGGGGCTCAATTCCAGAACCCTGGGATCATGACCTGAGCTGAAGGCAGCTGTTTAACCAACTACGCCACCCAGGCACCCTGTAGAAAAACATTCTTAAAAGAAAATGCAGACTTCTGGTTCCTGGTATGGCATGTAAGAAGCTTGGATATTGCCATCCCATTCTAACAATGAATAAAAAGCTGAACATACTGGGCGCCTGGGTGGCTCAGTGGGTTGAGCCGCTGCCTTCGGCTCAGGTCATGATCTCAGGGTCCTGGGATCGAGTCCCGCATCAGGCTCTCTGCTCAGCAGGGAGCCTGCTTCCTCCTCTCTCTCTCTCTGCCTGCCTCTCTGCCTACTTGTGATCTCTCTCTGTCAAATAAATAAATAAAATCTTTAAAAAAAAAAAAAAGCTGAACATACTAAAAAAAGACTTTTCTTAGATCCATGATTGAAGAGAGGTCACAAGGCAAACCACTGCCCTTAAAATTGGAGAGATCGGTAGAGAATACAGTGAATTACAACTTAACTAGAGTAGCAACCTCATGGGGAACTAGTGCTGGTATAGGTAAATCTATTGTAATTGTAACTGACAAATTGCTGGAGGTCAGTGTGGACAGCCCTAAGAGTTCAGACCTCTGCTGGGGAACCACTTATTGAGGGCCCCTGTACTTGTGTGAGTTTTTACCTCTTGCATCTCTATCACATTCTCTCAGTGAATATTAGAGAAAAATCCCCTCTTGCTTTTAGCAGAGAAAAGGAAAAAGGAACAATTTTGAAATATACCAGAGCATTTTGTTCTTATTAAGGCCTACCCGCAGGAGAAACTATTTTGTCAGAGCCTAAACTACTGGAGTTTATGATAACCTGCCTGATGTAGGGGAAAGGAAATACTCTATTTCAGTTGCTCAAGCCTTCTGTATGGGAGAAGGGAAACAACACAACTTCAGCCTACTTTAACCATCCTGCCCTGACTAAGGGGAGGTGGGATGGGTTGAGAAGCACTTGTGAAGTTCACAGTGTTAGAACCACAGGCTCTCCAAAGGGCTGAGACCTGATCATAGAAAAATAAAATGCTCTGACACCCCCACACCTCACCACCACATTGCTAAAGGCCTGTTTATAGTGGTGCCTCTTGCCTAGCCCATTATGCTTTGGCTGTCAAGAAAAAAAATTACAAAACATAACAAAAGGCAGAAGACACAGTTGGAAGAGACAGAGCAAGCATCAAAATCAGTCTTAGATATGACAGGGGTGTTGGAATAATCAGACTGGGAATATAAAACAATTGTTATTAATATGCCAAAGGTGCTAATGGATAAAGTAGACAACATATAAGAAAAGTGGGCAATGGTAAGGAGAAGGATGGAAATTCTGAGAAAGAGCCAGAAAGAAATGCTAGAGAAAAGAACTCTAACAGAAATGAGGATTAGCTTTGATGGGCTCATTAGTACACTAGACACCCTGATGAAAGAATCTTTGAGCAAGAGGATACATCAACACACTTCTTGAAAACTGAAAATCAAAGAGAAAAAGACAAAACCAGAAAAAGACAAAACCAGGAAAAAACAAAACCAGAACAGAATATCCAAGGACTGTGGGACGACTATAAAAGGTGTAACACATGCATAATGGGAATACCAGAAAGAGAAGAATGAGAGAAAGGCACAGAATATTTGAAACAATAATGACCGAGAATTTATCAGATACTAAACCAAAGATACAGAAAGCTCAGAGGACACTAAGTAGGATAAATGCCAAAAGAACTACACCTAGGTGTATCATTTTCAAAAATCAGAAAACTGAAGATGAAGAAAAAAGCCACTTGTCTATAGAAGAGCAAAAAATACCTTGGGGAAAAAAATACCTTGTCTATAGAAGAGCAAAGATAATAATTTTATCTAGCTTCTCCTCAGAAACCACACAAACAAGAAGAGAGTAGAATGAAATATTTAAGGTAATGAGAGAAAAAATCACCAACTTAGAATAATGTACCATACAAAATTATCTTTTAAAAGTGAAGGAGAGGGACACTTGTGTGGCTTGGTTGGTTAAGCGGCTGCCTTCTGCTCAGGTCATGATCCCAGGTTTTGGGATCGAGTCCCACATCAAGCTCCTTGCTCAGCGGGGGAACCTTCTTCTCCCTCTGTCTGCTTCTCCTCATGCTTGTGCATTCTCTCTCTTTGACAAATAAATACAAATCTTAAAAAAAAGAAAAAAAGTGAAGGAGAAATTGGTGTGCCTGGGTGGCTTAGTTGGTAAAGCATCCAAGTGTTGGTCTTGGCTTGGGTCATTGTCTTAGGGTCATAGGCATGAGCCCCACCTTGGGCTCCTATGCTCACGGGGGAGTCACTTCTGCTCAAGGATTCTCTCTCCCTCTGCCTCCCCTCTGCTCATGCATGCATGATCTCTCTTTCTAAAATTAAAAAGTGAAGGAGAAATAAAGATTATCAGACAAACAAGGAGTCTTTTGCCAATAGGGCCTTCCTTGCAAGAAATGTGAAAAAAAGTTCTTTTAGAGCTAAGGAAAATGATACAGGCAGAAACTTAGATCTAAATAAAGGAAGAACATCAGAGCAGAAAAGAGTGAAGGTAAAATAAAAACTGGTTAGTTCTTCATCTAACAGCAGTTTGTTTAATAACAATACTGTATTTGAATATGTTTGCTTATGTGTATGTGTATACACAAACACACACTTGCTTATATATAAGTAGTGAATGACGATGATGCAAGATACAGGAGGAAGCAGTTAGAACTATCTTATTATAAGGTAGTCACACACCCATTTTTTTTCTTCCTAACTGCCCAGTCAAGTACCCTGTTTTTTTTTTTAAGCTTTTGTTTATTTTTGTGAGAGAGAGAAAGGGAGAGAGAGAAAGCATTCGTGGGCCCACGAGCAGAGAGGAGGGGCAGAGGGAGAAGCAGACTTGATCCCAGGACCCTAGGATCATGACCTGAGCCGAAAGCATATGCTTTACCGACTTAGCTACCCACTCACTAAGCTACTGTTTTTTGATTTTTAAAATTGCCTATCTTGTTTGTCATATGTGTGCTGCCTATTAGATTATAACATCTTGAGGGCAGAAGCTGCATATTTAAACTTTGTTTTATATGATTATGAGTATGTGAGTACCTGAATAATACAAAATATCCCTGATCAATTTTAAATTTAGAAATTTAGGAAGTATTAATACATTTTTATATAATATGAAGAAAAAAATTACTCATTAAGGAATTATGAAAGCTTTTGAATTAAGAGACAGTACAGAGAAAAGAAAATAGACATGGAAAGACTCAGGAACAAGGGCATTACACTTCAGCTTTACCACTTACTAGGTGTCTGTGCATGGGTAAGATATTTCTTTGTTCTTTCTGAGTTTGTTTCCTCATTGGTGAAGTTGAGGTAATTTTTACTTTCTATGATTATTTGGAGGATTAAAAATGTATATACAAAATATTAACCAAATGTATCTTTAATGTTATCCTTTTTTTTTTTTTTTTTTTTAAAAAGAGAGGGAGAATTGGGGGAAGATTGAGAGGGAGGTAGAGGGTCAGAGGGAGAGAAAGAATCTTAAGCAGGCTCCATGCCCAGTGCAGAGACTGATGCCGAGCTTGATCTCATGACTCTTGAGATCATGACCTGAGCCAAAACCAAGAGTCAGCTGCTTAACCAACTGTAACACCCAGGTGCCTCATCAGTAATGTTTATTGTTATTATTATAGTTAAATATCTAAGTGAATTACATAATTTTTTTTTTTTTTACTTTGTATAATTAGGCAATAACAGATTTCTAAGATTCCTGAATTTGAGGGAATTTTATGATAAATTTGTTATTTTGATTCTTCTATAAATCCGTGGTAGTTCTGTGACCATAATGTTTTAAAGTTTTTTAAAATTTATTTTTATTTTTATTTTTTTAAAGATTTTATTTATTTATTTGACAGACAGAGATCACAAGTAGGCAGAGAGGCAGGCAGAGAGAGAGAGAGAGGGAAGCAGGCTTCCTGCGGAGCAGAGAGCCCGATGCGGGGCTCGATCCCAGGATCCTGAGATCATGACCTGAGCCGAAGGCAGCAGCCCAAACCACTGAGCCACCCAGGCGCCCCTTAAAATTTATTTTTAATTAGTATATATTAAAGGTCATTCTTTGTGATATTCAGGGACTTCACAAATATACAGTTGTATATCTACCACCATAGTCATAATATAGAGTAGTTCCATCCCTCCTCAAAATTCCTTTGTTCAAAATTCCTTTGTTTCATTTCAAGTACAGTCAGCTGTACTTCTAGCCCCTTAGCAACCAGTGGTTTGTTCTGTGTCTCTACTGTTTTGTGTTTTCTAGAATGTTATGTAAATGGAATCATACATACAGGCCTTTTAGGTCAAGCTTTGTTAACTTAGCAACATGTATTTGAGATCATTGCATGTTGTTGTTGTTCCTTTTTGTTGAGTAACCAGTTTCTTTATCAGTTGAAGGATATTTGGATTTGTGTTTTGTTTTTTAATGATTATGAGTGAAGCTGCTGTAAACATTTGCATGCAGTTTTGTGTGTACGTAAGTTTTTGTGTCTATTGGCTAAATATTAAGAATGAAATTGGAGAATTATATCAAAGTGGCTGTACCAGTTTGCATTCTCATCCACCTTTTATGAGTGTTCCAGTTGCTCTGTTTCCTTGCCAATGCACAGTATTTTGTGTTCTAAAAGTATTGTTTGCGGGGTGCCTGGGTGGCTCAGTGGGTTAAGCCTCTGCCTTCCACTCAGGTCATGATCCCAGGGTCCTGGGATCGAGCCCTGCATCGGGCTCTCTGCTCAGTGGGGAGCCTGCTTCTTCCTCTCTCTCTCTCTCTGCCTGCCTATCTGCCTACTTCTGATCTCTGCCTGTCAAATAAATAAATAAATCTTTAAAAAAATATTTTATGCATTCTAAACAGGTGTGTAATATTATTTCCATTATGGTTTTAGTTTGGATGTCCCCGATGACTAGTGAAGTTGAGCATCTTTTCATGTGCTTATTTGCTATCAGTTTTTCATTTGCTCTTAGCATTTACTTTTTTTTGCCCTGTTATTTTTAATTAATTATTTTTATTAACATATAATCTATTATTTACCCCAGGGCTACAGGTCTGTGAATCGTCAGGCTTACACATTTCACAGCACCCACCATAGCACATACCTTCGCCAGTGTCCATAACCCAACCACCCTTAGCATTTACTTTAATACTTCAGGTATCATTTTAGAAAAGGTTGTGACCTTATTGTTTATTCTTTTTTCTTCTTCCCTCTCTTACAACTTTTTTGTTTTGTGTAATGTAGTGTATGTACACAGAAGTACACAGACCAAAATATATAGCTCAGTGAATTAAGATGTAACTATCACAGAGGTAAGAGAAAAAAGTATTGTCAATGCACTAGAAGTCTGCCGTACGACTCCTTAGACTTGGTTAGTACCTGTTTTTTTCCTCGAAGTTGTCACTCTTCTTCTTCTTCTTCTTCTTTTTTTTTAAGATTTTTAAAATTTTCTTTTGAGAGAGAGAGAGCGTGAATGAGGGGAAGAACAGAGAGAGGGAGAAGCAGACTTCTCACTGAGCAGGGAACCTGATGCGGGACTTGATCCCAGGACCCTGGGATCCTAACCTGAGCCAAAGGCAGACGTTTACCCGACTGAGCCACCCAGGTGCCCCAAAGTAGTCATTCTTTTATGGCTTCTTCTTGCTCTTACAAATAGCTTTAACATCTAAGCATATATGTCTTAATCTGATTAATGTTGGGCCTGTTCATGTTATATTTGTGAGACTCATCCATGTTTTTTGCATATAGCTCTTTTTTTCCTCTTTTCATTATTGGATAATATTGGAGGAATATACTACTATTTATCTGTTCTACTGTTGCTGGATGATTGGATCCCTTTGAGTTTTTGGTATTATGAATTATGCTAATATGTTAATATATGTTTCTTGGTGCACATTTACACACATTGTTTTGGTGGCTATTTACCTAAGAATAGAGATACCAGGTCATAGTGAATATGTTTGTTTATTTCAGGCAATGTTGCCAGATCATTTTCCAAAGTGGTTTTTGCCAGTTGTACTTCTACCAGTAATGTTCTTGTTGTTCCACATTTTTGTCAACACTTAATGATTTTCTGTCTTTTCCAGCTTTACTATACTGGTGGGTATTTAGTAGTGTTTGAATTGTGATTCTAATCTGCATTTTATTTTGCTGATCACTGAACATTTGCTATCCTATTTTCTGAAATGTCTGATCAAGACTTGCTAATGTGTAGAAGTTTTTTATGTGTTTTGAATCGAAGCCTTTTATTAATTATATGTGTTGTTGGAATTTAAATTATTTGCTGGGTCATCTGGTTGGCTCAGTCAGTGAAACATATGACTCTTGATCTTGGGGTTGTGAGTTCAAGCCTCATTATTTGGTGTAGAGATTACCTCAAAATAAAATCTTTAAAAAAATTATTTGCTGTCTCTCAAGGGATAAGGATTCTTGGTTGTGTGATTTCAGTAGTGGCATTTGTAATCTTTTTTTTTTTTTAAGATTTTATTTATTTATTTGACAGAGATCACAAGTAAGCAGAGAGGCAGGCAGAGAGTGAGAGGGGGAAGCAGGCTCACCGCCGAGCAGGGAGCCCAATGTGGGGCTCGATCCCAGGACCCTGGGATCATGACCCGAGCCGAAGGCAGAGGCTTTAATCCACTGAGCCACCCAGGTGCCCCGGCATTTGTAATCTTTTGCACAACTTCACACTTCTATTCCAATTTGTTCTGAGAAATGAAAGTGTTTTTTTTTACCTGCCTCCCCGCCCTCCAAAACCCACAAGCGACTTATTTCTTTTCACTTTCTTGAGGGTATTTTTGATGCCTTTATTGTTTTACTTTTTTATTATCTACCTGGAATTTTTTTTTTTAATATGGTGTATGGTAGGTGATCTAATTACTTTAATGCTTGTCGAGATTCATGTAACCTAAGTGTATGATAGAGTACCTATTATTATTGTTTGCTGTAACAACTCAGCTTTTGGTTCAATGGCAGGTGAAAATTTTAAATGTTGCAGTTTTTATGTGAATTTATTAAGATTACTGAATGGGGAGACTGAAGAAAATGTAGATGAGAATCCAATGTTTATGTAGTTGAATGTTTTTATACTCTTTGGAAAAGCAATCCTAAAATACAGAATGAAAGTAACATTTATTGAGCACCTATATCCCAGGGGTTGATTTCATTGAGCAAGTGTTGGTAAGGATGCCAACATTGCTTAGGACTTTGTGACTTTTGATAGTTCTTTTCAATATAAGTTGTCATCTTTTGTTTTTATATCTCCATGAAATGGTATTCTTATTTTTGCAGATGTGAAAACTGAGTCTCAAAGAAGTTAGATCACATTTAAAAGATGACACTAAGACTCATTCTCTTTCTGTTATACCTCTTTATTTAATTAATGAGAATATTAAGAAACAATTTATAAATTCTACTTCAGGTGTCTTTGTGATTTAAAGAGAGCTAGGATTTGAGTTATTGCTTCTAATAGTGGGCTAATTGTGTGGACTGGGTAATGTAAGGGACAGGAGCCAGCACAATGACTTTTTCTTTTCCTGATCTGCTCTACTTAAAGAATGTTCAACACAACAAATGAACTCAGATATACTGAACTTGGAGAAGGTCCAAGGAAGACATACAAATGTGATAAAGGGTTTTAGAAATAGATCCTTTGAGATGTGACCGAGAAGACTAAATTTATTTATTAAACCCAGAGGAAGATAAAGGGCTAAAAATTGGTGTAATATAATGAGTAAGAAATTAGGATTTAATTATTATTTATTGAGATATGTAGAGTTGAGACAAGGGAAGATTTTGGTTAGGGATGTTTACATATATTGTACATGATGAATCCTTTGAATTATATTTCCTAGGAATTAAACTCTCAGTGGGAGGGGACATATTAGGGGTAGAATCTTAGAAAATTATTTGTAAATTTGTGACTTGACTTTCTTAGAGATTTCCACTTAATCACGGTCTTATGCATGAATAGGAGACTTCATTTTTTTTATTTTTTTAAAGATTTTATTTATTCATTTGAGAGGGAGAGAGAGAGAGACAAGAGAGTACCAAGAGGTGGAGGGAGAGGGAGAAGCAGACTTTCTACTGAGTTGGGAGCCCAATGTGGGGCTTGATCCCAGGACCTCGACGTCATGACCTGAACTGAAGGCAGACACTTAACCATCTGAGCCACCCAGGTGCCCCAGGGGAAACTTCATTTTATATATATTTTATCTTTTCTGCGGTGATAGTTTTGAGTCTTTTTTTTTTTTTTAAGATTTTATTTTTTTAAACTAATCTCTATACCCAGTGTGGGGGCTCAAACTTAGAACCCTGTGATCAAGCTTTAAATGCTTTACCAACTGAGGCAGCCAGGCACCCCTGAACTCTTAAAATAAGAGTCCAGTGTTGTTTCCCAGTCAAGCATTAGCTATTTTAATTTCATTGTTTTAAATCCCAGCAATATAATTTTAGGGTCTTTTATTTCTTCTTCATTTCATGAGTAATTCTTGTTTTTTCCCCAAAAGAATAGATCTGGCTACTATTCCTGATTATATCATTCTCAGGTGAATTTATGAATAGACTTCAAAAAACCAGGGTTTTATCCCCATTTGTTGCTAATTTGTGTAGTTAAATCATTAAATATCCATACAGAAAATCAAGTAACTAAGTCTTAGATTTGTCTTTTTTTGGGGGGGGGGGTAGGGGTAGAGGGAGAGAGAGAGAATCTTAAGCAGGCTCTGTGCCCAGCATGGAGCCAGTCACAGGGCTGTGTTTCACTACCTTGAGATCATGACCTGAGTTAAAATCAAGGGTTGGACGCTTAACCGGCTGAGCCACCCAGGCACCCCATCAGTCAATCTTTGGGAGGGAAAAAAGCCGCGTTGGTTGGGTCATAAAATTAGGAGCCAGAATCTAAGGCTGGGAATATGGTGCTTTTTCAGATAAGATGGTGTTCTAAACATCACTGTGCTTTTGTATGCAAACTGGAAACAAACTAAGTCACAAAGGTAACCTAAGAATTACTTCTAAGTATAGCTTTTGGTCCTTTGTGGGTGATTACTGGGGAGTAGTTTAGGAGAATCTGCTATTCATTGCTAAAGGGGAAAGTTGTTTGAGTATTTTAACCCTGATGTTTAAAAAATTTTATATAATCTATGGGTAAGCGAAAACAGAGCTCATTTGTGGTATACATTGACTTTTCTGATCGCAACAAATACTATTTAGCTATTTATGTCAAGCATTGTGTATTCCTCTGATCGCATTTGAGATTAAACTCTTTGTTAAAATGTTACAGAAAATTAATGTCTAGTTGTATCTGAAATAAAATATTGTATTGAATAGTCACTTTTGTCCTATAAAGCTATAAATTTGAACCAAATAGCTTAAGGCTATTATGCCTAAAAAATGAAAAAATACTTGAACAAATGTTATTAATCCTGTTTTTTAAAAAAAGATTCATTTATTTAGTTTAGAGATAGAGAGCTCACAAGTGGAGGGACAAGGAGAGGGAGCTAAATCCTCAAGTAGACTTTCTTGCTGAGCATGGAGCTCAATACAAGGGCTCCATCCCAGAACCTTGATGTCATGACGTGAGCTGAGAATAAGAGTCAGATGCCTAACCCACTGAGCCATCCATGGGCTCCACTATTCCTTTATTTATTTGACTGAGAGAGATCACAAGTGGGCAGAGAGGCAGGCAGAGAGAGCCGGGAAGCAGGCTCCCCGCTGAGCGGAGAGCCTGATGCAGGGCTTGATCCCAGGACCCCGAGACCATAACCTGAGCTGAAGGCAGAGGCCCAACCCACTGAGCCACCCAGGCGCCCCTGTTTTTTTTTTTTTTTTTAAGATTTTATTTATTTCAGAGGGGTATAGGGAGAGGGGGAAGCAAGCAGACTCTCAGCCAAGCAGGGAACCCTTATGTGGTCCCAATCCCAAGACCCTGAGATGATGATCTGAGCTAAAAGGAGATGCTTAACTAATTGAGCCACTCAGACACCCCTAATTCTGTTTTTAATAGACAGTTTGCACTTAGGTAGCAAATCAAAGTGTGGGAACCAAAGAAGTCATGTGTCCTTTATGAAGTCTTGTGAAAATGCAAGTAGTATTTCAATTCTTTTTGTTTTTGTCTTTAAATGTGTTTTCAAATATTAGTAAAATTAGCATTAAAATAGCCTTATAAGTTGTTATGCATTATGAAATCCATCCATACATAAGTGATTGAGCTATTTATTACTTTCTCTCTTTTATAAAAAATTTTATTATTTTTTAAAGATTTTATTTATTTGACAGACAGAGAGCCACTGAGCCTTTATTCCTTTCTCTTAACAAATGTCTCTAGCTGGGACACTTGGGTGGCTCAGTGGGTTAAAGCCTCTGCCTTTAGCTCAGGTCATGATCTCAGGGTCCTGGGATCAAGCCCCGCATCAGACTCTCTGCTCAGCAGGGAGCCAGTTTCCTTCTCACTCTCTGTCTGCCTCTCTGCCTACTTGTGATCTCTGTCTGTCAAATAAGTAAATAAACTCTTAAAAAAAAATGTCTCTAGCTAAAATAAATAAATAAATATCTCTAGCTATTTTGTTATTTTGACAAAATTGTAGTTTATTCTAATTTTCGCCATAAATATCTTCAAAGAGTTTATAGGTAAGTATATAGAAGTTTTGTTAGTTCAGACATATTTTGAAGGAAATGAAGATTCTTTTTTTTTTTAAATTTTTAATTATTATTATTATTTTATAAACATATAATGTATTTTTATCCCTAGGGGTACATGTCTGTGAATCGCCAGGTTTACACACTTCATAGCACTCACCATAGCATGTATCCTCCCCAATGTCCATAACCCCACCCTCTCCTGAGCCCCCTCCCCCCAGCAACCCTCAGTTTGTTTTGTGACATAAGAGTCACTTATGGTTTGTCTCCCTCCCAATCCCATCTTGTTTCATTTATTCTTCTCCTACTCCTCAAACCCCCCCATGTTGCACCTCTACTTCCTCATATCAGGGAGATCATGTGATAGTTGTCTTTCTCTGATTGACTTATTTCGCTAAGCATGATACCCTCTAGTTCCATACACGTTGTCGCAAACGGCAAGATTTCCTTTCTTTTGATGGCTGCATAGTATTCCATTGTATATATATACACCACATCTTCTCGATCCATTCATCTGTTGATGGACATTTAGGTTCTTTCCATAGTTTGGCTATTGTGAACATTGCTGCTATAAACATTCGGGTGCAAGTGCCCCTTCGGATCACTACGTTTGTATCTTTAGGGTAAATACCCAGTAGTGCAATTGCTGGGTCATAGGGTAGTTCTATTTTCAACATTTTGAGGAACCTCCATGCTGTTTTCCAGAGTGGTTGCACCAGCTTGCATTCCCACCAACAGTGTAGGAGGGTTCCCCTTTCTCTGCTTCCTCACTAGCATCTGTCATTTCCTGACTTGTTAATTTTAGCCATTCTGACTGGTGTGAGGTGATATCTCATTGTGGTTTTGATTTGTAGGAAATGAAGATTCTTATAAATTTGGATAATCCTATGCTTGAGTACTTTAATAAGTAAAACTTTTATAAAATGAATAGTTGCTCATGATTAAAATTGTAAATTTGAATTTTATTATTTTAAAATTATTTAAAATGGGTTGTCCATATGTTATTATTATAAGAGGTTCACATTGTGGCTCCTCTACTATATACATTCTAGCTTTATGACCTTGGAAAAAACAGTTAACCTGATAAAGCCTTAAGTTACTCAGTTCTTTTTTTTTGTTGTTCTTTTTTTTTTAATTAAAAATATAAAAACAAGTTTTAAATAAAATCCCAGTTAACATACAGTGTAATATTAGTTTCATTTATACAGTGTAGTGATTCAGCTTTTCAATACAACGCCCAAGGCTCATCTCAGCAAGTGTATGCCTTAATCCCCATCACCTATTTTACACCCGCCATCTACCTTCCCTCTGGTAAATATTAGTTTGTTCTCCATAGTTAAGAGTCTGTTTCTTGATTTGCCTCTCTCTTTTTCCCATTTAATTTTTTTGTTTCTTAAATTCCACATATACGTAGAAATCATATAGTATTTGTTTTTCTCTGACACACTTAGTTGGCTTAGCAGAAAATCTCTAGCTTTGTCCATGTCTTTGCAAATGGCAAGATTTCATCTTTTTTTTTTATGGCTGAGTAATACTGCATTATATGTATGTAAACATACATGTATTTTTATATATGTATGTATGTATATACATTCTACATCTTTTTTATTCATTTATCAGTTGATGGACACTTGGGCTGTTTCCATAATTTGCCTGTTAAAAATAACGCTACTATAAACATTGGGGTACATGTATCTCTTTGAGTTAGTATAGGGTTGTTGAGTATTCTTTTGAAATTATTATGTAAAACTCAAAATTCCTAGCCCATTGTAAGTATAAATAGGTATAGATATAGGTAAAATCTATAATAGACCAGTGAATTTTATTGTAGATAGGGTTTGTGACTTTTTAAATTTATACCATATATTTTTTTACTGAATATTTTACTTAATGTCCCCCAAATGCCTTTAGAAACCTTTTTTTATACTCCACATTTCTAGATAACATTTCAGTTGTACTATGGACATATAAGAAACTGAAATATTTGTGACTATAGTTGGTGAGACATAGAAATAACTAATTATATACTGTGAGCTTTATATTCTTTCCCATGCCTTACCATGGTGAAGGGAAAAAAGCAGTTAATGCTCAAACTATTGACTATAGAATTTATTGCAGTGGCTGAATTTATTCCAGGAAACTTGTCTTATGGCCTGGACATGAGCATAGGCAGAAATAATGAATCAGGGAGCTATAAGTTATATCAGTTATTTTGATTATAATATGAACAAGTTAAAATCAGTAAGATATGAATAGAAACTTTGATCCTTTAATCGTGGTATGGAGTACTTTCTAGATATGTGAAAATGTGGAAATACTCTTAGTCTGGAATGCAGAAATAATGGTTTCCTGATTGAATTAATATAATAAAGAAGCATTTTTCCAAAGTGTTTTATACACTTTATTTTGTATTGCTTAAGTTAATGAGACAAATTTTTCAGTCTTACAGATGCTTTTATCAGGTACCAGTCAGCCTATCACAATGGGGTTTTATCAAGTACCTATTACCTTTGCAGGGCAATGTTAGCTGCTGGTGTTGAAGATAGGATAATTTTAAAAGTGGGGAAAAAGAAGGAAGATGTGATTAAAGCAGTCCCTGAATATTATCTCATTTAATCCTCACAAATATCCTGCTGCCACAAATGTTTGGCAGTCTTACAAGACTACATCTGTACATGTATGTGTATGACCAAATAATTTCTGCTGTGCTTGTCAGTGTGATACACTAAATTTAGTTAAGCAAATTTATTTTTTCTTTGTAGTTTTATCAGTGCACGAACAGTATTGTCTTGAGCTAATTTAGTATTCTTGTTACTGTTCATCTAATAACATTTGTAGGAACATTACTATTTGGACTATAGTGGGAAAAGTACTCTTAGGTTTTTCTTTTGTTGATCATTTTATTGTAAGTTCCTATATAATTTTACTTGTTATTTTGTTCATCTCTAATTTATTTCTATTATAGACTCCTTTATGTTAGAATATAATTTACCACACCTTCTGGGGCTGTGGCTAAGTTTGAAAACTAGAGATTATATTCAGTTATTTTTGGAAACTCTCTTTTAACTTTCTTAACATACGCAGTTGGATGGAAAACTTATAATACACTCTCATTCTTTCAGTGCCCTTTCTCCTCACAGTTTTTGCACTAGAATCTTTTCTCTCTCTATTTTTTTTTTTTTTTTTTTTTGCTGAGGATGCTTTTGGCACCTCCTCACAGCCTTCACTGGGGAATGGAGAGTAGAGCTAAGAACATATTGCTGCTGTCTTGTCTTCGTCTTCATCAGAGCTTTTCCCTGGTGCCATGGCAGTCTTGAAATCTCCACCCAGCCCCTACATTGGTCTCAGGGTGGTATAGGATTCATAACTCCTAGAAGCTTGAGCTTAGAGGGGTTAACTAATTTTAAGGAAAACAAAGGCTTTCAGCTATATCATAATTTAAATAAGATTCTCTGGGTTAGCAAAGCATCATAGCATGGCTGGTGGACTTATTAGCAAACATATGAAAGATGTTATTTATAAGTTGAGAAGTTCCTGTAGGATTTCTAGTACTGTTCCCTTTTTCATTCCTGATACTGGTAATTTATATCTTCTCACTTATTTTCTCTAGTCATTTTGAGTGGAGGTTTATCAATTTTCTTGGTCTGGTCAGAGAACCAGTTGTTTATGTTATTATTTATTTTCCAGTTGCTCTTCTATTTTCCATTCCAGTGATATTTACTCTTCATTATTTCTTTCATCCTCCTTAATTGGGATATAATTTGCTCTACCTTTCTATTTTCTAAATGTATAAGCTTAGATGATTGGTTTGAGACTTTCTGATTTTTTTTTTATTACCAACACTTAATGGTATAAATGTTCTTTTAGCCATTTCTTTAGTTGCATCTCACACATTTGACATTTTATTTTGACAGTTTGAGTCCTCTGAGAGGCAGTTACAAGATAGATTTAAATATGCAAGAAATGTGTTAGGGAAAATGCCTGTGAGAGAAAATGAGGCAGCTGTAGGAGACTGAGAAAATCATTAAATGGTGATGTGGGTTTGATCCCAAGTGAAGAAAGAAAAAAGGTTAGGTAGGGGCACCTGGATGGCTCAGTCGGTTAAGCTTCTGCCTTTGGCTCAGGTCATGATCCCGGGTTCCTGCGATTGAGCCCTGTTTTGGGCTCCCTGCTCAGTGGGAGTCTGCTTCTCCCTCTCTTCCCTGCTTGTGCTCTCTCTCAATATCTCTGTCTTTCTCAAATAAATAATAAATAAATAAAATCTTTTTTTTTTTAAATATTTTATTTATTTATTTGAGAGAGAGACAGTGAGAGAGAGCATGAGCGAGGAGAAGGTCAGAGAGAGAAGCAGACTCCCCATGGAGCTGGGAGCCTGATGCGGGACTCGATCCAAGGAATCCAGGATCATGACCTGAGCCGAAGGCAGTCGTCCAACCAACTGAGCCACCCAGGCGTCCCAAAATAAATAAAATCTTAAAAAACATTCTTACGAGGGAAGGCAACATTAAAAAAAGAGTTTGGGTTGAAGTATCTCAGACTGCAGTATATTTTTCTCTTTTCTTTTTTTCGCTCTCTTGTTTTGTTACACTATAGTATATTACTAAGGAAAGTTTGGCAAGGCAGCTGGGGAGTTCTTGTGACAGAGATTTTGGCACAGGTGTGTGGTATTCCTGCCTCACTCAGTCATTGGCTAGAAGATGGCCTTAGTGCAAATGTGGAGCTGAATTTCAGAGTGTAGCAGCTGGGACCCTTAGCCCATTATGCTCCTGCACTTGGAAGATGAGAGAGATGCATTCATGTAGCCATCATAGTTGTGTTTTCATTTTCATTTAGTTCAAATAATGGAGTAATTTTTGTTTTGATTTCTTGCTTGACCAGGGGGTTATTTAGAAATGTGCTGTTTAATTTCCAAATATTTCCAGATTTTCTAAATACCTTTTCGCTATTGATTTGTAGTTTCATTCCCTTGTAGTGAGAGAACGTTCTTTGTATGATTTTAGACATCTTTGATATATTGAGACTTGTTCTCTAGCCCAGAGTATGGTCTATCTTGGTGAAGTTCTTTGTGAATTTGCAATGATTGTGTTATAGTCTTGGGCAGAGAGTACTCTGTAAATCTGAAGTTAATTGGCATTGTTAAGTCTTGTTTCCTCGTTGATTTTTTTTTCTTTTCTAATTGAGAGAGCAGTGTTGAAGTATTCTAGCATGATTGTAGATTTTTTAAAAAAATCAACTTTGCATTATATATTTTCAAGCTCTGTTTTTAGTAGCCTAGACATGTAGGATAGTTACATCCTTTTCATAATTTCACATCTTTATTATAAAATATCCCTCTTTATTCCTGATAATATTCTTTGTTCTAGTACTACTTTTTTTTTTTTTTTAAGATTTTATTTATTTGAGAGAGAGAAAGGGAGAGAAATTGAGCACAAGCAGGGAGAATGGCAGAGGGAAAAGCAGACTCCCTGCTGAGCAGGAAACCTGAGGTGGGGCTTGATCCCAGGACCCTGAAATCATCATTGGAGCCACCCAGGTGCTCCTAACTACTTTTTTTTTATGTTAATATAGTCATTCTACCTTTTTGGTTGGCGTTTTCACGTATGAGTTGCTTTCTTAATGTGTACAGTTGGATCTTGTTTTCTATTCTCCCACACTGAATTCAGTTACACATAAGTTATGGAGCTTGATATTGTTATAAAGTTCATCAGTGCTTTGCTGATCATTTTTCTAGTCTTTTTTTTTTTTTTTTAAAGATATCATTTATTTGACAGAGAAAAATCACAAGCAGGCAGAGAGGCAGAGGGGAGGAAGCAGGCTCCCTGCGGAGCAGAGAGCCAGATGCGGGGCTCCATCCCAGGACCCTGAGATCATGACCTGAGCCTAAGGCAGCGGCTTAACCCACTGAGCCACCCAGGCGCCCAAGGTCACTGATTTTTACCTGGCTTAGTTATCCTTCTTGTTATTGTTTTTCTTTCTTTCTTTCTTTCTTCTTTTTTTTTTTTTTTTAAAGATTTTATTTGTTTATTTGATAGAAAGAGAGATCATAAGTAGACAGAGAGGCAGGCAGCGAGAGGGAGAAGCAGGCTCCCCACTGAGCAGAGAGCCTGATGCGGAGCTCGATCCCAGGACCCTGGGATCATGACCTGAGCTGAAGGTAGAGGCTTAACTGTCCAGGCGCCCCTTGTTATATTTTTCATTTTGGGTAGTGTGTGTTTTAAATCTCTGTATATTCCTTTTGAACCTTTCTTTTTTTTTTTTGAAGATTTTATTTATTTGAGAGAGAGAGAGAGAGAGCATGAAAGGGGCGAGGGGCAGAGGGAGAAGCTGGCTCCCAGATGAGCAGAGGGCTTGATGTGGGACTTGATCCTGGGACTCCAGGATCATGACCTGAGCCAAAGGCAGTTGCTTAACCAACTGAGCCAGGTGCCCCTGAATCTTTTTTTTTCCCCCCCAAAATTTTATTCATTCATTTGAGAGAGAGAGAGAGAAAGTGAGAAAGTGCGTGCACGAGTAGGGGGGAGAGGCAGAGGGAAAGGGACAAGCAGACTTCCCACAGGGATCCTGATGTTGGGCTCTGGGGCTCAATCCAGGATCCTGAGATGATGACCTGAGCCAAAGGCAGATGCTTAACTGACTGAGCCACTCAGACGTCCCTGGACTTTTTTTTTTTTAACAAAAGATTTATTTATTCGTTTTAGAAAACATGCCTGTGCTTGGGGAGGGGAGGATTAGGGGCAGAGGGAGTCAGAGTCCTAAGGAGGAACTCAGTCCCATGATGCTGAAATCATGGACTGAACCAAAACCAAGAGCCAGGAGTTGGACGCTTAACTGACTGGGCCACTCAGGTGCCCCGAGAGTCTTTTTTTTAAATCACCATTTCTCTCATCATGTTCATGTTTTTCCTCTACCTTCTTAAGCATGTAGAGCATATTTATAATAACTCTTTTAGTGTCCTTTACTGCTAATTTAATCAGTTTTTATTTCTGTGTCTTCTGTTGATTGATTTTTTTTTCCTAGTATGGGTCATATATTTTTGCATTGTTTTTGAATACTCGGGTAGTTTTTGGTATTCCAATAAATATTTCCAAGCTCTGTTTGGGATTGTAGTTAAGTCACTTATAATCTGTTAGATCCAGTTAAGTCACTTATAATCTGTTAGATCCTTGCAAGGATTGTTTTTAAGCATCATTAGGGTATAAAGGAGAAGATTGGTAGGCTAATTTAGCTCCATTTTCAAGGTGATGCATTTAGAGGACTCTGCCTGATGCCCCATGTATTGAGACCTTTTACCTTGTTCTTTGAGAATATGAACTATTCTGATAACTGTGTGAACTTTGGAAATTGTGTGACCCGTTGGGTCCAAGGTTATTTTCTTGGCCTTTTAAAGTTTACACTTTGTCATGTCGTATCAATACCCGATCATAAATTAAGGACTTACTTTGTAGATTTCTAGAGCAGAATGGGCAAATTATAGCACCCAGGCCAATCCCCCCTACCACCTGTTGCTCTAACAAAAGTTTTATTGGAATATAGCCATACTCATTCATTTGTATATTGTCTTTATTTGCTTTTATGTTTTAATGAGTTGAGTAGCTATGACAGAGATTGTATGGCCTACAAAACTTAAAATATGTGCCCTTTACAGAAAACATTTACTGACTCCTACTTTAGAGTTTTCTTTCTGTGCAGCATTTTCCTATCTAGTAATCTACCCTGGAAATTATTGCCACCCTGACAGCCGTGACATCTGATCTCAGTCTTTTGACTCCCTGGCTTTTTTTGGGTTCCTCACATATCATGGCCTGGAAATTGCCTTCATGTAGTAAGCTGGGGCAGTATAGGACTCACTTCATTTGCTTCCCTTCCCTTGGAGATCATAGTCCTGTATGGCTGATAGTCATTTTCTAAAACCATTGGTGTGTGTGTGTGTGTGTGTGTGTGTGTGTGTGTGTTTGTACACACACACTGGGAAATGGGCCATTCAGTCCTTATTATTGTAAAATGGCCATATGCAAGAAAAGCAGAATAATATTTTGAGATTCATGTTGTTTTGTTTATTAGGAATTACTTTTCATTGCTATGTGGTATTTTGTTTGAATATATAGTTTAGTGATTCTCTTATTGATGAATATCTGAGCTGTTTTGTTTTGTTTTTATCTTAACAAAGCTGCTATGAACTTTCTTGGATAAACTCACCCAAGATTTTGTGAATCTGTCTTTTAATTTCTCTTGGGTGAAATACAAGTGAAATTGCTTATTTGTAGGGTAGTTATTTGTTAATTTTAGAAGCACATATCAGTCTTTTCCCCATTAGTCGTTACATAGTTTTATACTGTAACCCATAATATGAGAGTTTTGATTGTTCAACTTTTTGTCATCATTTAGTGCTGTGTGTTTTTAGCTATTTTGGTGGGTGTTTAACAGTATCTTACTGTAATTTTAATTTGCATTTCCTTTTGAACTAATGGTTTTGAGGACTTTTTCATTTGTTTGCCTTTTTAAAATCTCCCTTTGTGATGTCTCTTCATATCTTTTGTCTATTTAAGTAATTGGAATGGTGTCCTTTTATTATTTATAAAAGATTTAAAAATATGTCATATAGGAGTTTTTTGGTCAGATACTGTTTAATGAATTTCTCCTAGTCTACAGTTCACTTTTTTGGTTTTTTAATCATTATCTTTTGATGAGCTGAAGTGTTTTAATTTTAAGGAAATCTAATTTATGGTACTTTTTTCTTTTAAGGTTCGTTCTTTTTGTATCTTCTTTTTTTTTTTTTTTTTTTTTTTTTTTTTTTAAGATTTTATTTATTTATTTGACAGAGAGAGATCACAAGTAGGCAGAGAGGCAGGCAGAGAGAGAGAGGAGGAAGCAGGCTCCCTGCTGAGCAGAGATCCTGATGCGGGACTCGATCCCAGGACCCTGAGATCATGACCTGAGCCGAAGGCAGCGGCTTAACCCACTGAGCCACCCAGGCGCCCCTTTTTGTATCTTCTGTAAGGAATCTTTATAGCCTTAAAGTCATAAAGATACCCTTTTGTTTAAAAGCTTTAGCGTTTTTGCTTTTACAGATAGGTCCCTGGTCCATCTTGGATTAATTTTTGTGTATTGTGTGTAGTACTTGTTGAGGTTCTTTTTTTGCGTATGGACATCATCCATTTATTCTAACACTATTTGCTTACAAGACTTTCTTTGCTCCATTGGATTGTTTACATACATTTGGTACCTTTGTTTATAACCAATTGTCTGTATGTAAATGTGGGTCTCTTTCTGTTCTCTCTATTCAGTTCTTATAACTCCCTATCTTGGTTACTGTAGCTTACTAGTAATTCTTGAAGTCAGGTAGTATAAGTCTCTGAACTTTGTTTTTTTTTCAAGATTGCTTTCCACAGATTCAGAATTTTATTTTATCTTTTTCTGTAGATTCAAAATTTGAGAGTCAATTTGCTAATTTTTACAAAAAGGGATTTTGTTGGATCTATAGATCAATTTGGGGTGAATTGAGATCTTAATAATATTAAGCCTTGAAGTCTATGAGCTTTAATTTTTAAAGTAGATATCGGCTATTTGGATTTTCTATATTTTTTTGTACATTGCATTTTTCAAGGAATTGGAGTGTATCACGATTTATCATATATACTGACATAAAGTTGTTTATAATATTCCCTCAAAATTTTTTTAATGCCTGTATGTTATAGTGATGATCATTTAAAAATTCCTCATATTCTCGCCTGGGTGGCTCAGTCAGTTAAGTGTCTGCGTTCGCTCAGATAATGATCCCAGGATCCTGAGACTGAGTCCTGTATTGAGCTCCTTGCTCAGTGGGGAGCCTGCTTCTCTCTCTGCCTTCCACTCCCCCTGTTTGTGCACGTGCTCTCTCTCTCTGAAAAATAAATTAATAAAATCTTAAAGAAAAAGAAATTCCAGGGTACCTGGGTGGCTTAGTGGATTAACCCTCTGCCTTTGGCTCAGGTTATGGTCTCAGGGTTCTGGGATGGAGCTCCGCATGGGGTTCTCTGCTCAGCAGGAGCCTGCTTCCCCCTCTCTCTCTGCCTGCCTCTCTGCCTACTTGTGATCACTCTCTCTCTGACAAATAAATAAATAAAATCTTTGAAAAATTCCTGATATTCTCGCTTTTATTTTGATCAGTCTAGCTAGAGGTTGTTGATGTAGTCAATAAGCCAGTTTTTTTTTTCTTTCTTTCTTTCTTTTTTTTTTTTTTAAGATTTTATTTATTTTTTTGACAGAGATCACAAGTAGGCAGAGAGGCAGGCAGAGAGAGAGAGGAGGAAGCAGGCTCCCTGCCGAGCAGAGAGCCTGATGTGGAGCTCAATCCCAGGCTCATGACCTGAGCCAAAGGCAGAGGCTTTAACCCACTGAGCTACCCAGGCGCCCCAAGCCAGTTTTTTTTCCTTAAACAGTGTTATTGAAGTATAATTTACACACAGTAAAATTCACCTGTATTTAATGTACATTTTAATGACTTTTAGGGATATTAAAGATACGTGCAGCCACAATCTAGGTTTAGAGTACTTAATCACTCCAGAAATATTTCCCTGACAGTTTGCACTTAATTCTTGTTTACACTCCCAGCCCCAGGAAACCACTCATCTGCTTTCTGTCTCTATAATAAAGTTGTCTTCTTTATACATTTTCTGTAAACGGAATTATGCATTATGTAGTCTAACTTCCTTAATTTAGCATAATATTTTAATGCTTAATCCATATTACAGTATGGCTTTGTCTGGCTTTAGTGTCATGGCAATGTTGACCTCATATAATGAGTTGGAAAATATTCTCCTCTGTTTTCTGGAAGATCTTGTAAAGGATTGGTGATGTATCTTTGTTAAATATTTGGTGGATTTCCCAGTGAAACCATCTGACTTCAGCTTTTCTTAATGGGAGGATTTCTAAGTACTGTTTTAACTTCTTTACTTGGTATAGGTCTATTCAGACATTTTCTTTTCTTTTTTCTTTCTCTCTCTCCCTTCCTTTCTCTATCTTTCCCTCCCTTCCTCGCTCTCCCCCTCGCATCTTTTAGTAATGTCAGTTTTCCTATGAATTGGTTAATTTCATCTAAGTAGAATTTTTATAGGGTCAGAAGAGATCTCCCCTTTTCATTTCTTCTTGTGGTAGTTTGTCTCTTTTTTTCCTTTGGTCAGTCAAGCTATCAGTGTGGCAATTTTGTTGATTTTTTTCAAAGAACAAACCTTGGTTTTATTGATTTTTTTTTTTCTCATTGCTTTCCTTATGTCTGTTTTACTGATTTCCATTTCAGTATTCTATCCTTGTTCTACTTTGGGTTTACTTTGCTTTTTTCCCCCCCTAGTTTCTTAAGGTAGGAACTTGGGTTATTTATTTGAGATTTTTCTTTCCTAATATGGACATTTAAAGATACAAATCTCTCTATATACTGCTAATATGTTGCCCTAATATGTTGTGTTTTCATTTTTATACAGTTGAAAATATTTTTGTCTCTTGTAAGTTTTTGTCTTTAAAACTGTTTTGTTATTAGAGTAACTCTTTTGGCTCTCTCATGGTTATTGTTTCTGTAGTTTATCTTGTTATATACTTTCTCTTTCAATCTGTTTTATGTCTTTGATTCTAAGATGTGTTTCCTGTTGGGAGTGTATAGTTGGATCTTATTTTTTCCAGTTTTCCATTCTTGGCATGCTTAATCCATTTACACTTAATGTAATTATCAGTATGGTTTGATTTACATCACCATTTTGATATTTGTTCTCTGTATATCTTGTAGTCCTTTTTGGTCCCCTCTTCCTTGTTCATTGCTTCCTTTTGTGTTAAGTAGTAGGCATTTTTCTGTTGCACCTGGTAATTTTTTTACTACGCATATTTTTTGTAATGTTTTAGTGGTTACAATATGTATCTTACTGCTTCCTATTATTTAACTCATTACCAGTAATATAGAATCTTTGATCCAGATTAGTTTCTTTTTCATCTTCTGTATGGTTATTGTCGTATATGGTATGTTTTGTTATAAGCCAACGATATAATCTTAAATTTTTTGCAGCCATTTTTCAAATCAGTTAAGAGAAGAAAAGAGGAATAAATGTTTTCATTGAGTTTTTTATATTTACCTGTGTAATTCCCAAGAAGTGTTCCTTATTTCTTTGTGAGAATTTAAGTTATTGCCTGCTGTTGTTTCTTTGTAGCCTGAAGGATTTCTTTATGTTTTGGGGCTTTTTTTTCTTTTCTTCTTCTTTTTCCTAAATGCAAGGGTACTAGCAACAGTTTTTGTTTACTTGGAAATATCTTTTATTTTGCCTCTGTATTTTTGGATAGTTTAATTGGAAAAGCAAGTCTTGGTTGACAGTATTTTTCTTTTAGCACTTTGAATATATTCATTCCACTATATTCTGATTTCAGGGTTTCTAATGAGAAGTCAGTTGGTAATCTTTTTGGGGTTTCCTTTTATGTAAGAAGCCATTTTTCTTTTGCTACTTTCAAGATTTTCTCTTTTTTTTTCTGTTTTTATAGGCTCCCCAGGGCTTCAACTTCTCTACTTTGTCACCCTTTATTGACTTTAGAGTTAAGCTTTAAAAGAAAAATTCCATGGATTTTTGTTGTGTTTTAAAAATACTTATAACCTGGGACGCCTGGGTGGCTCAGTTGGTTAAGCAGCTGCCTTCGGCTCAGGTCATGATCCCAGCATCCTGGGATCGAGTCCCACATCGGGCTCCTTGCTCAGCAGGGAGCCTGCTTCTCCCTCTGCCTCTGCCTGCCATTCTGTCTGCCTGTGCTTGCTCTCTCCCCCTCTCTCTCTCTGATAAATAAATAAAAAAAAAAATTAAAAAAAAATACTTATAACCTAAACTTATTTTTTGTATGTTTGCTTTTTCCTCAAGTCTTCATAGTTTTGAAATTCAGTTACACTTGTTTATGGAGGGGCTACTTAAGCATCTTTGCTAGTGAGAAATGGTAGAATCCTAGTTTTCTTGTTTTATTTCATTTTGTGGCATTATATATTGTTGCTTTCAGATTTTTCTCCTGCCTTATGAGATTTTGTACACATAGATCCATGTATACATATTTTCCATATATTTGACAGATAAAAATCCATATATAGAAATAAGGCTTATAAGAATAGAAGGTATTGATTTTTCTTAAGGAATATATGATCTTAATATATTTTCCTTTTCATGAATATTAAATGATAATCTTTAAGACTGCATAAAAGATACCACAGCATATTTAGTATTTGTATTGAGGCATGTGTTAGTCTCTTTAGGTGTTTATGTCCATAAATAGTTAGTCTGGACTGCGTCATTGTCAAGTAACATCTAGGACTAGAATTCCCAGCTGGGTACCTTAATTTCGCTGCCTTATTCTTTTAGAAGTGTTACTATGAACTATAGGTAGGCAACAAAAGGAAAGAAGGGGAGTGGGACAAAGGAAAAAATAAAAGACAAACAGATGTCAGGGAAATAAAAATTATAAAAAATTTCTTAAGTTTTGTTTGTTTTGGATACTTTTTTAATTTAGCACATGGAAATACTTTGCACGTTTGAGAATTACTGACTTCCTATATGCTATTTTTGAGAAACAGCAAATCATTCATGTAATATAAACACAATTATTATTTTGCTGGAATTTTTCATTTCTGGGCTTTATTTTTTCAAAAAATAAGTAACAGTGACTTCTTTCAAATCATGTTATGACAATATATTTGGAGGATCATAAATATAAATTTAAATTGAATGGTGCTAATGCAAGTAAATGGTAGACATTCATTCCGAACTGTCTGGGTCCAGCCTGATTGAGTTATAATTCTGCTCTACAAATGAAAGTTATTAGTGGGAATGGACTTTTTAGGGTACATCTTAAGTTAGTATAGTGAATTTTGAAATGCCTTTGGTTTTAGATTTCTATATTTGTAATCATATTAAAAGATCTTGTGATTGAAGAATATTTTATATCATTTAATATACTTGCATGTAAATATGCAGCATAAATGTTACTAGTTCTAACTTCCCCTTTTTTAGCTGATATGTTCTCTCAGCCCAAAAGGAAACTAAGAGTCAGAGTGAGAGTATAAGCTTTCAGATTCTAAGTTCAATTCTTTTTGTTTTCATGGTGTCTCTTGAGTTAGAATGAAAAGTAGGAGAGATGGAAAAAGGCAGAAATGAAAATAGTAAGAGAATTTGTTATAAGAAGTAATATTGGATCTGAATCAACCATATAATCAGTGGTAGGCACTCTTACATTGCCCTTGTGTATGCTTAGGTTCTTGAATGAGGATTATTGATAATGATAGGGCTCTGTGAAATAGTCTTTTTATTTCTGTATTACTGATTTTAGTTTTAGAAGTTAAAGCCATAAATGTAATTACGTATTTCTGGGGCAGGGCCTCTTATCTTTGAAATGGTAAAAGAATGTTGCATACTTTTCTATTGCTGTCACCAGTTCTAGCAAAGTTCCATTATGTTTTATCAAAGACTATCAGACTTTCCCCTGTTTTCTTTATAGTGGCAACTTAAATCTTCTAGTAGGAGCATTTGAGTTGAGAAACTAATGGGGAGTAATTGCAGGCTCCTTTCACTCTGTTCAATGTTACAGAATGTGCCTTTTATTTCTCTGTTGTTTTTTTTTTTTTAACCTTTTTACAGAAGATAGGTAGGATAGCAATGTGATTAGGAATAGATAAGGATTTTAATGTTAGTGGGTTAAAATTCTGGCTGTGTGAGTTAATGCTTATAGGACATAAGTAAATAACTTCATTCATCTGGAATAATATAAACCTTATTCACTGGAATGTACCTTGCAATGTGGCAGGATTTTTATTTTATTTTTTTATTTTTTAAGTCTTTATTTGATAGAGAGAAGGAGCATGGGGAAGGGCAGAGGGAGAAGGGAGTAGGAGATTCCCAGCTGAGCAGGGAGCTAGACGTGGGGCTCCATCTCTGGATCCTGGGACCATGACCTGAGCCAAAGGCAGACCCTTAACTGAGCCACCCAGGAATCCCTCAGATATACTATCAATTATAAAGACAAACTCTTTTCCGGATGTAACATATTTGTTTTTTCCTATATCTATAAATATGAATAGCACAGTAGTTTAATTATTTTTTTAAAAGAAACTGACAGGGGCGCCTGGGTGGCTCAGTGGTTTAGGCCTCTGCCTTCGGCTCAGGTCATGATCTCAGGTTCCTGGGATCGAGCCCCACATCGGGCTCTCTGCTCAGCGGGGAGCCTGCTTCCCCCCCCCCCCCCTGCTGCCTCTCTGACTACTTGTGATCTCTCTGTCTCTGTCAAGTAAATAAATAAAATCTTAAAAAAAAAATAAAAGAAACTGACAATAACAAAGTAAAAGGGGAAGAGTGATTAAGTGATTAATTCCAAATATAAGATAAGCCTTAGAACTGGATATAGAATTGCCCAAAATTTTAAGTGGTCTGAAGACAAAGGGAGAATCATCTATTCTAAGTTACAAATACTAAAAAGTATTAATAACTCTTTAAAATCATTGAAGGATGACATAAGGAAAATTTCATTTTGCAGATAGTGGGAACCCTAAAAGTAACTCCATTCTTTATCAGGTTCACATTTTATAATAATTTCTATTGAGCAGATATTGTCTGCTTAATATATACATTAAAAAACCTTCGATCTTGCCATCAGTTGGAATTATTGGTGTCAGAAATCAAGAATTCAGAGTCAATCAAAGCCTTAAATCAACTCATAGTTAAGAAACAATCAGGTGCTTCCTTTACTAAAATAGCTTTAGATTAAGAAGCTTCCTAAATGTGACTTTGTATTTTGTATTACTATGGTGATAATATGTCAATGCATTTTTCTCAGTCAGAACATACTTTTCTTCAGTAAGAATCATATATCTAGAAAGTGTTATGAGACAAAGAAACTAAAGAGAAGTTCTGATATGGTTTGTGTATATTAACAGTATAAATAATATTGTATAATAATAGAGTTTTATCTGTGTTCTCTACATTTCATCTCCATTTAGTTAGGTATGTATGTTTATGCATTTGTTTGGGTACAGAGGCATATTTAAAGACTGTTTTGGTGCTTTGGCCTATCTTGGTAAACATGAGGTGTTTAGCTAGAGACAGGGATATTGAAGGAGGGGTTAAAAATTCCAGTGGCTGCTAAGACTGGAGGTGGTCTTTAACATCCTGTCTACTTCTGAGATTGTCTGAATTTCATTTATAGACACTTAGATTTTAGTCAGGGCTTCTACCTTTCCAATCTTTATCATGGTACTTCAGTTGAGTCTTTGTGAAAAATGTTAATGCTTTTTGAGAGTCTTTTTTTATATAGGGAAATATGAAGATGAAAAAAATGGCCTAGATAATTTGTTGACACTTGCTAAGAATCCAAACACATTAAGCAAGATACAAAATGATCAGTGAATATTTCTTAGCGCATGACTTTAAAAGGTAACTGCTGGTTTGTATTTTGTCTGGAGAAAAAAGTTTTACAAATGTTCTTTTTGAAAGCAATAGTAATCTAATAAAAACCAGATGTCCACTAAGCAAAATCATGCAATGCAATTTCTTTCTTCCTAACACCTTAGAGATATCAGGAAGTTTTGATTGCAGTGAGATGCAGGTTGGTGACTTAAGATCACGGAAACACATTAGGAGTCAAGTCAGCAAGTTTGAGTGGAGTGTTTCCAATTAGGAGCATAGTATTACAGTGTTGTGGGCACATATAATGCCTGGGAAAGGCACTGGGTGCTGGGTAGGAATGCAAAAGGCAAAATGGGAGAAGGTAAAATTTTGGAAATTGGGAATTTTTGCCTGAGGTCAGGGTTGCTCCCAGGAAAGATGAAGTAAACTTCTTTGTTTTCTCTCCTGTATTACTCCTAAGGCTCAAGACTAAATTTAAGAAAATTAATTTGCTTTATGTATTGTTGGCCTAGGATTGTACCATCATTTACAACTTTGTTTCTGTAGAAAGATGCTTTGAGTGAGTTCTAACTTATAAGCAGACTTTTGATGGGTGGTAACCCATTCACATGTTGATTGCCTGTGGTGATTTTATCTGGTGATGGTGACCAAGAAGAGATGGTCTGTGAAGATGGTGTAATATATTCCTTATCTTCATGAAGGTGATGATACAGTAGTAGTAGTAATAATATCGGTAGCATTTTTGTAGACACTTGACTCTCTATGTCCTTTAAATATATTTTATTTGATCCTTGTAAAATAATTTTTTACAAGTGAAACTGAGACTTGCTAAAGATAGTTGCTTAAGGTAGAGCTGCGCTTTGACTCTTTTTAGGCTCCAAAGCCTGTGTATTTTGCATGGTTTTTTATAAGGTGACACACAAAACGGGGAATTTAAAAGAATAGGATATTATAGGCAGGTAATGTATATGTTTGCATTCTTGATGGAAAGATGGGAAAGCTGTTGTAGTGTGAAGAACCACAATAAATAGAGACTGGAATTGTTCTTAAAGCTGCTTTAAGTTATTTGGAGGTTAATCTGGGTTAACCTTCTTGATGTTGCCACTTAGGGTTCTCTGGATGTTGTTTTTAATTATAGTTATGACTTAATCAAGAGTAGTTTTGGATATTTTGGAAATCATGAAGTATATACATTTCAAAATGAGTTAGAGAGCTTAGGCATTTTAAAAATACCACCAGTGTTGACATAGTATTGGAACATAGTGTAAAATCAGGTCTTGAGACTTTTTTACATATTTGATTCATACTCTGTAGTTATTCTCATCGATTTTAATATTGCCTCATGTGGTATAGATTAATATAATGAATGAAACTGGTTATTAATTTTCTTGCATGCTAATTATGTCTAAAGATGTAATGCCTGCAAAAACACTTAGCATTTAATATAATTCAGTTTTTTCTGAAAGATCATATATTCTGAGAAAAAAATGTTTTGTTTCAGCAATGAATGAAAAAAATGTCCAAATTCATAAACTTGTACTTGTATGCTCTAGACAGAGGAAGAAAATATTAGGGATATAAACTGTTTAAAATCTCCTTTCTTTGAAGTGAAACAACATGGGGCGCCTGGGTGGCTCAGTGGGTTAAAGCCCCTGCCTTCAGCTTGAGTTATGGTCCCAGGGTCCTGGGATTGAGCCCCGCATTAGGCTCTCTGCTCAGCGGGGAGCCTGCTTCCTCCTATCTGCCTACCTCTCTGCCTGCTTGTGATCTCTGTCTGTCAAATAAATAAATAAAATCTTAAAAAAAAAGAATTGAAACAACATGAATATGTTGCTTAAAATGTTAAACTTTAATGAAAGAAATTTCTTATTTAACTCTTCAGTTATTTTGTTCTTTATGAAATATATTTGGTGCCATCTCTGAACATGTTTGTTTCTCTCAACTGTTGAACCCCTAATTCCTACAAATGTATCAGATTTTTTCACCGTTAAAAAATCAGTTCAATAGTCAATTTTTAAAAATAATTCTTCTTTAAAGACTTTATTTATTTGGTATATAGAGAGAGATTACAAGTAGGTAAGAAAGGTAGGCAGAGAGAGAAGGGGAAGCAGGCTCCCTGCTGAGCAGAGAGCCCCATGCGGGGCTCGATCCCAAGACCCTGAGATCATGACCTGAGCCAAAGGCAGAGGTTTAACCCACTGAGCCACCCAGGCACCCCCAAAATAATTTTTTAATTATAATTTTTTTATTCCAGTAAAATACACATAACATAAAACTTACCATTTTAACCATTTTTAAATGTACAGCTCAGTGGAATTAAATACATTAATATTGTGCAACAATCACTACCATCAATGTCCATAACTCTTCCTCTTGTAAAAATTTATGCCTGTTAAACAGTACTCCCACCCCCTCCATAGCTCTACAGACATTTTTTTCAATTGTATGTATAGTTACTAATAATGAAAAATTGAAAAGAATTTAGAACAGGGAAATAGTCACCTGAATCAACATATCTTAGTTTTATTTAATGAGCAATTAGCTGATAAGCTAGTTTGTACCTGACTTCCAGGATAGAATATTTTTGAGATTATATTAGTTTCTTTGTTTTCAGTAAGCCAAATCTTGATAATATATCAATTAGCATATTCTGAAGAATTGATGTAAATGGTGTGGTAATTCCTGTTATAAGAGATACTTCTTAGAACTCCTGAACTCCTCTTTCCCCCAGGGTATCAAATCTGCTGTTGAATCGAGGAAGTTGCCTCGATACCAAGACTGGCAGCAGTCTTGTGTATCTGAGCTAAGTTCAGAATTGTCTAGAATGGGAAGTGTTTCTAAAACACTATGGGAAGGCTAATTAAAATAGAACTTTGGAAAAAAGAAAATAGAAAACAGTGTAGAAGTAAAGGTCAGTGTTTTCTGTCAAATGTTTTTGAAAGATTTATGTAAGAGTACTCTATTTTCAACCTGTTAAAATATGGATCCTTGAAGACGTATTTATTAATTGCATTGACCTTGCTAAAGACAGCAAGGCAGGTAATTATTTAGGTCGGAGTATTAGAAGTATTATTATTTTTGAATAAATATTAAGAAACTAAACTTAACATCTTGGTACATATGCTCTGTGTGTTGTTAGCTTTTTCCTAATGTAAAATGAATCTCAATATGCCATATGATTGGTGACAAATAAGAAAGTCTTTGTGCAATTAAGAGAAGATCTGTTTACTTAAGAGCTCTCAAAGGTTGTAAAAGATTATACTTGGCTATATGTGAAGGATAAATGTTGTGCAATAATGCCCCTTAGTTCCCCTTTTATAATAAATCTCAGCTGTGTGTTCAGCACAAGGGCTCAGTGCCAAAAAGAACAGGTTCAGCTTGTCTGTGAGGATTTGCACCACAGTAAAGTGCACAACTGCTTTTGTAAAGGTCATTGTAGAGGTCACAGGCATGTATAGTTGAATGAAAGCAACTTTAAAAACATGGTAGAACAGATAGTGTTATTTAAGATTTGAGAATCAATGTTAACTTAAACCATTAAAAGGATAGAAAAATCAAAAAGAACCCTCACATATTCACTTTCTGTTTCTGTTTTCAAAGGGATTTAAAACAATTTGTCAACTTGGGCCAGCATATTTTAAAATAACTTCATAATTGCTTTTTTCCCAAAGATTGATTTATTTTAGAGTGACAGCTGGGGGGCAGGACAGAGAGGGAGAGAAGCAGACTCTCCGCTGAATGCAGAGCCTGCTGTGTGAGACTTTTGATCCCATGGTACTGAGATCATGACCTAAGTTGAAACCAGGAGTTGGATGCTCAACTGACTGAGCCACCCAGGCGCCCCCATAATCACTTTCATAATAACTGTCCAGACTTGGAAACATTGACTAATGTTTGTTAAATTCTGAGGAGTGTTCTGAACAGAGTTCGTATAATAAAGGTAGGACATGACCATGGTAAAATGAGGTGTGTGTGTGTGTCTGTGTGTGTGTTGGGGCGTGGGCCCAAAGGAGCATGGATGAATTCTAATGAAAATGCAGATGTGATCTAAAGGAGAATGTCTCCAGGGGTCATATTTCTTCTGAGGTTATTATTGAGTTAAAATTAACAACAAAGAAAATGCTGTCTTATATTTCTATGAATCTTTTCCTCTTGATATGTCACCAATTCTATATACATTTGTGGTAAGTGGAAATAACTCAGAAATAGCAGGTGGAGAGACTATAAGACCATGATTCCAGGCAATGCAAGTTTTGAGTTTAGTGTAATGAATACCAGAAAATGATAGAACTAAGTAATTGAGTAGCTACAAAGCTTACCTAGAGTTGTGTTTTACATGGAGTTGTATCTGGTCATAGAGTGACTGTTTCTTTTTCTTTTTTCTTTTTAATGGTGATGAAAATGGCAGGCAGCCATTGTTTTCAGTATAGAGATTAATTAGTAATCTGTTAGAATATGCTTCAGCAAATGCAGCTGATTGGCAGTAGCACCTGTCTCAGCAACTGGTAGAATGTTAGTGCTTTCATCAAGCATGTAATTTCCAGAAGGGCTTCAAAGCTGTGTTCATTAAAGTCTCCCATACTAATTACTTTCTTTGTCCTCTGGGGCACTGTTTTACTAAATGTGTACCTCTCTATTTTTATTTATTCATGTTGGTATTTATGTACATATGAAGATTATAAAATAATTTTTTTAATTTTTAAAAATAAATTATGTGGTAGTCTGTCTACTATTGTATTTGTGGAACCACCATTTATGCTTACTGAACACACAATGCTCCCACCTGAAAAATTTACCAGTATTGTGATTTCTGTGCATTGCTTTTGTAATTCATATCATAAATATAAAATATATCTGTAAATTTTGAAAAATGATCTGTTAAAGTATAGTAAAATGTGATTTAAAGGATGGGATATTATAATCAACTGTAGGTAGTTTATTTCTGCATTGTTAGGAAGTCTTTTTTCTAGTTGAAATAGTCTTTCTGGGCCATATTTCAAATTATATTCAATTTACATGGATTTATAGATAAGGCACCAGTGTATTATTGTTTGAGGAAGGTAGTATTTTTGCTTGTTATGAAAAGAAGCCTGAACTACTAAGAGAGTATTTAAAAGAGATGAAGAAAAAAATAAGGATGAAGCACATATCTTGGTATAGGTGAAATTTGCATCATTCTCAGTGTATTATGGAAGAATTGAATGTGAATATTTTCTGAAGGTAAAATTATATGTTTTAATGAATGAGGATAATTTTCATTTAAAAACTAATGATATACTAATATATTTTTTAAAGATTTTATTTATTTGAGACAGACTTTTTTATGTTTCATAAATATAAAGATAAGTTATGAAATACTTAACATAGAATCAGTTCTGGTGGTGTATCCTTTCTGTCATACCTTCACAGTGCCTATCATCCACTAAATGTTTGGATAAATAGCTGAATTTTCATATTCCAGACCTGTAACAGCAAAGTGCTTGGTGGATTTTGGCAGTATAGGCTTTAAAATCTGGGTAGGTTACTTGGCCTTGGGAAACATTAATTTCTTTTCCTGTAAAATAGGCAAAATAATAATTATTTGAAATGTATGTGTAGTGCCTAGTACAGTGCACAGCATATAGTAGATGTTTGGTAAACATTTTTGTGTCCTTTGCATGGAACCCCACTATTAATAATCATATTCTGTATATGCATGACTTTAGTAAAAGACAGTTTAGGCAAAACTGCAAGTGAAAAGGGAATCAGAGAATCCTAAACATTCTATTCTATTATGTATTTAGAATGTAGAGTTTGGGGTGCCTGGCTGGCTCAGTTTGTGGAACATGTGACCCACGTTGGGTGTGATGATTGCATAAAAAAATAAGATCTTAGGGAAAAAAGGATGTAGCTCTAATTGCATGGTGGTTTTTGTGAAGGTGGTGGCAGTGCTGATGAGGGTGGTGTGGTTGTGTGTGGTTGAAGAGAGCAGTTTGGGATGGTTACAGTATTCATACCATTTGTTTCCTTTTAGGACAGAAGAAGGATAAACTCAGTTCCAGCTTGGCTTATGTCTTTTTTTTTTTTTTTTAAAGATTTTATTTATTTGACAGACAGAGATCACAAGTAGGCAGAGAGGCAGGCAGATGGAGAGTGAGAGAAGGAAGCAGGCTCCCTGCTGAGCAGAGAGCCCGATGTGGGACTCGATCCCAGGACCCTGAGATCATGACCTGAGCCGAAGGCAGCAGCTTAACCCACTGAGCCACCCAGGCGCCCTTGGCTTAGGTTTTTACTTATTTTCTATAATGGAAATGACATGGGAACTGCTCGTTTTGTAGTTAAATTATCTCAACTAGAATTAAGTTTGTTATATAGTTTTGGGGGATGATATCTTTGGAGTAGGGGATTGGAGTAAGTGGGATACTGTGGGTCATTACAAAACACTTGTTCATTCATAATGCAAACATTCCTAATATGTACCAAGCAGTGTACTAGGCACAGGAAGTTTAGTTCTGAATAAAGTGAGATTTCTTTAATTATTCAAGCTTTCTGCTACCTTTTCACTAAAAAATATTTCTCCTCCAGAAGACTAATAATCTTCCTTTATGGTATTTTTTGTTTTGCTAATATAATTGTAGTATTTGTAGGGAACTATATAAAGCAATTTTCTTACTTTATTACATTCAGAAATGTAGACTTATGTATAAATTGCCATTATGATTGATAACTAAAATTTCACCTAAAGTGGCAAGATAAGAATTCTTTCTGGGAACTGTTTTTGTAATTACTAAAAGCAAATTAACTAAAATGCTGTATGTCTGAAAAGTTTTAAAAATTTCCAGCAAATTCTGTTTTTCTTAAAATTAATGTGGACTCTTTTTTAAGGAGGCAAGTTTTGTCTCACCGAATAGTCTTCTTGATGTTTTTCTTTTCTGATCTTTTTATAGAAACAGATACGATTTGCTGGACACTCTGTCCTCTTGGCAACAAATGGTAGTTCAGTAGCAAGACAAGCATCAGAGAAAGAATGTAAAAATAATGCTTTCAACACTACCTCATTTATCAGTACTTAAGGAAAAATAAAACCTAGAACCGCAAAAATAAAAGAAAATAAAATATCTTCCCGGGACCCTATTTTTTCTTTAAGCTACTGCTGTATCTTTTCATTTTATCTTATAATTTAATAAAAATAATAATCACGTTTGCTCAGTGTTTCTACTTCCTCAATTCTCATTCTTTCTTCTATCATTTATATTCTTGCTCCTACTTTCACTACTGTACTGAAGCTGCCATTAGAATTGAATTCCCTTCACTAGAAATGATCTTTCTTCCCTTCCATTTCAGCCCCATTCAGCCTTCATAGTCCATCTCAAATGTCATTTTTTCCCTAAGGATTCAGTTGAATGAACATTTAAATACCTGTCATAAGTAACCAAGTCGTATCATACATACATTTAACTTATTTGAATTCAACTAAAGTTGAAAACACAAAACTAGGGAGAAAAGTATGGTTGGCAAAAAGAAGCCAACTGCTTTATCTGCTTTTGCACAGAACACACGGTCATCTATTCCAGTGCTGGAGGAAAAAGTAGTTTATTTATATAAAGCAATTACAGTATGTATAGAGCAATGTATAGTTTACTTTATGGGCTATTTAAGGGATTTTTTTGAGAGGTTATTTTGACCACTTTTTGCCTTTTTGCCTTCCTCTGACCTTAGAACCTTTAAGATGTGACTTCACTGTTGCAGCTTTGTTGAATTTAAGTCAGTCACATTACTTAGAGTCCTTCTATATAACATTTGGAGTTCTCTGATTTTTTAGGTGTAGAGCTATCTGAGGCAGAGATAACTAGCTTGTTAGTTTCTTTCCTGTCTTTGCATTTTTCAGGAGATAAATTTGTATAAATGCAATTTTAGTCAAAACAGGTAGAAGCATGGGGGGCAAATGCTATTCCTTTGTATTTCATGTTCATCTCTGTAGTTTGAGACCCTTGGCTTTCTGAAAACTAATGGCATATGTTCACAAACATATTGTTGAATTTAGTTTCTATATGAGCCATAGTAGTTCTACACCAACACAAAGGAATTTATAGAAATGCTTTTTAAAAAATATGTAGAGCTTGGTTATGATGATATTTGAGATATTTTATTAATATTAATCTTTTTAAAAGATATTGTTTCCTAATTTCCCCCCATTTTAAGTATCTACATATGCTAAATTTTAAAGTTTTTTCTCAAGGAATAATTTATGTTTGTGTAACAGTAAGAAACAAAATATAATAACAATACACACAAATATACTTGTATAACAATAATAATTTTAAAGCAATTATCATTAAAGGATGTTTTTCTCTGTGATTTTGAACACTAAATGTTGTATGTTGTAGTGAGGGAATTACAAATGACTTTAGTTAACAAAGCCTTAAAGTAATTCTACTATAGTAACTAGATTGTGATGAGGTTTCCAGGGCCAATGTGATAGAAATTGTTTTTGGAGACTTGACTTAGGCAAGCAAGGGTATAACTCTTTTAGGACCATTTGCTTTCTAATGATGAACAAGAAGCTCAAGCCCAGCTAGATATAGAAATTCTTCTTTAATGTTTTAAAGCATAGATTACATATTTGAATGGGACTGATCATTACTAAAGAACTAGGAAAATATGGTGCTATTCCTAATGTATTCAGGATGAGGCATTTTTCATACTCTGAAAAAACCTGCCTTTTTTTGAGAAGGAAAATTCTGGAGAAAAATTGGTCCTGTAACTATTAGGCACCGTATTTTAAAAGATAGGGAATACTCATAAAGGCTGATTTGTGAGAATCAGCATTAGAAAGCTGAAAAGAGCAAACCGTATAATTTTTATTTTATTTTTATATTTTTTAATTTTTAGAAAAAGGTATATTCTCTTCTTTACAAAACATGCATTCAGAAAGAGAATGTAGTCTCATGATTCTAGTAGAGACTTGAGAATCTGGGGATTCATGCTTTTTTTCTCACTGGCTGTTTCTCTGGTCATATTTAGAATAAAATTATTCTACATTAAATTTGGGGAAAATTATTTTTATTTTTATGACATATTATGAGGTAGTGGCTTTTTTCTACTTAGTGGTCATGAAGTCATAGCAGGTTAGATCTGGAAGAACATCTAGACCAACCCCAAGTTCACTTCCTACATCCCCATTTTAGATTATGAAAATGAAACTGAGAATTTTATCACCTCGTTCATTTTATTTTATTTTTTAAAAATAAGATTTTATTTTTAAGTAATCTCTATATCTATATATCCTGTGTGGGGCTCAGACTTACAGCCCTGAGACCAGGAATCACATGCTCCACCAACTAAACCAGCCAGGCGTCCCTCCCTCAGTTCATTTTAGTTTAGAGGCAGTGCCAACATAAATATAGAGTTACCTCTTACCGTGCAGGGTCTTATCCCTCATTGACCTTAATACTGTTTACTATAACTTTTTGAAAGAAATTAGAGAAAGCCATTTGTATGGGGGGAAAAATGAATTGTACTTACCATAAAATTCTGCACGACCAGGAAGTTATTACTATGCAGCTGTTGCAGCGATGACAAGCTGATATCACCCTAGAATGACCAGAACAGCATAGTATAAAAATTGTTCTGCTTGCTACCCAAAAAATTTAAGAACAACTGAATTACCAAGAAAATATTACTTAGAGTGAGCAGATAGAAGGCAGTGCCAGGTATATAATTCACTATGCTGTTGCAAAATTGTGTGAGAATCCATACACACACCACACAATTAAAAAATCTATCTATATCCATATACAGATGTGTACATATATATGCACAAATGAAAAACACATGTATGTATGTGCACATACATATTTAAATTATTAGGACACTAACCAACATAGAAATAGTATTTCAGAAAAAACAGTTGATCTTCTAAAATGCACCCAAAGATACTTTCTTTGGAAATAATAACCAGGATTGTAGTGGTTTAATGCTTCAAGAACACTGAAATATTCAGGTTTTTAATTCCCTTTGGCAGTATGACACACCCTGTAGGATTTGATAAATTTAAGATGTGAAAGGATTTAGTTTATGAAGACAACTACCACTATCACTGTTTTCTTTCTTCTTCTTTTTTTTTTTGGTTTTTTGTTTTTGTTTTGCATTTAGATAATTCAGAGACTTAAAAGTAGAAAGCACAATCTCATCAGAAAGTTATTGGAATATAAGCTCCCTGAGTGCAGGGCTTGTATCTGTTTTGATCACTGCTGGAGTTTTTACTTTTGGACATAGAGTTAGTATTCAGTATTTGTTATGTGAATGGGTGATGATAGCCACGGGATACCACAGTATCATCTGAAAATTTTTTAAAATGAATTCTTAAGTGGCTAAAGACACCTTTCCAGCCTAGGGATAAAAAGCATTCACGGGCTTTCTGTAGTGGGTAAGTGAAAGAAAACAATATTAAAGTGTGGAGAAGGTGAAGTTGTATTCCTTATGTGCCTTTATAGTACATGTGATTAACAAAATTTCAATTGTTTATGCTTAGTAAGAGCATTCTTAAATTTATAGAATATGGAAACCTGACTCTTAACAGTTTTCCTAGTGTTCATATTGGTATACCTTTTGGCCATTCATATGCCCTTTTATATTATTCAGGGTTTGAACAAAGCATCAAGTAGTTCTTTCTTGCCAGGCACTGTGCTGTACACATTGCAGCGAACATAGGGCTTTATAGTCTAATGGGAGAGATAGATGTTAAACAGATAACTCTATACAGTTTAACAAGCTTATAGGGCTTATTAGCAAATATACTAAAAATGAGACTAGCCTGGCAAGTAAGTCATTTAAGCAAGACAGAAAAATGAAGAGTCCTTAAAATTGTGTTGAAGGATTTTCAGAATCATTCAGTCTATCACCCTTAATTACTAATACTTTATAAATTACAGCCTCTTCTATGGTACTTAGCAAAAAATTATATACTGATTTTATGAAAGGATGTTTTCATTTTTAGTATTTTTCAAGTTTCTATTTATTTTTTTTTATAGATTTTATTTATTTATTTGACAGACAGAGATCACAAGTAGGCAGAGAGGCAGGTAGAGAGAGAGAGAGAGAGAGGAGGAAGCAGGCTCCCCGCTGAGCAGAGAGCCCAATGTAGGGCTCAATCCCAGAACCCTGGGATCATAACCTGAGTGGAAGGTAGAGGCCTTAACCCACTGAGCCACCCAGGCACCCCTCAAGTTTCTATTTTAATTTCAATTAACATCCAGTATTATATTACTTTTAGGTGTACAATATAGTGATTCAACAATTCCATGTATCACCTCGTGCTCATCACAACAAGTTCATTCCTTCATTTTTAGTATTTTTATTATTGCTTATTTCAACAGCCTTATACTAATGATTACGATCATTAATATTGCTATTGCTATTGCTTTATTTTTATTAGAAAATAATATATTTTCTTTAGTAATGTTATTGTAAATGGTTGCTACATTCCAAAAGTGTGTGTGTATCTCTTTTACTTTCCTCAGTAATCACATCCTCAGTAAAACTTTTTTTTGTTTGTCTTTTTGATTATAATCAATCTAGTGGGTGAAGTGGTATTTTGTTGTGGTTGTAATTTGCATTTTTCTCAAATGTTGAGCATCTTTTCATGTACTTATTTGCCATTTGTGTATCATCTTTGGTGAAATGTCCATTAATTCAGCTGTGATAGATCACTAGTGCATCATGTAGTTTGATTTCCTTAATCTGATAATTTGGATAATATAATACTTACTGTCTTGGTGGAAATAGCACATTCAGTTACTAATTTGCATCCAGATTTGAGATACTCTTTTGCCTCCAGTCACTTAAAACTGCCAACACTGGGGCACCTGGGTGGCTCAGTTGGTTGGGCATCTGCCTTCAGCTCGGGTCATGATCCCAGGGTCCTGGGATTGAGCCCCACGTTGGGCTTCCTGCTCAGTGGCGAGTCTGCTTCTCCCTTTCCTTCTGCTTCTCCCTCTGCATATGTGCGCATGCTCTCTCTTTCCCAAATAAATAAATCTTACTCAAAAACAAAAACAACCCCCTAACACTTTCCTCATAGGACTTGCATGACATTTTGTCTATTGCTGACTTAATTTTAATTTTAATTATGTCAATGATTGCCCGTAAGTTCTTTCCCAGCTTTAGATTTGAGAAATTCGGCATCTCTCTCCACACCAAGTTTTTTTGGGGAAAGATTGATTGACTGTTACAAAGCTAAGTTGTGCATCATTTGTGAACTTTGTTTTTATCATTCTCATGGTAAACAGAATTACCACTGAGTGATGTTTACTGTTCTCTAAATGCCATAATTAAAAAAAAAATCCTTTTTGAGCCTGCGTTGTTTTGACCAAATCTAAGTTATTAGAATTTGTATAAAAATTTATCTTGATCTAGGGTTTACTTACTAAGATCAAACTTTTAAATTGAGCAACCATCACTATATTATCTAAAAATAAGATATTAAAAATTATATGGTAGAACCCATACTGACAGGAATTAGGAGATTTGACTCTTACTACATGACTTTTGGAAAATTTATATTTTAAATGGTTCTTTTTTCATAAAATAAGGAAGTTAGGGGAGAAGAACACACTTTAGAATCTAACAGAACTGGCTTCTAATTCTCAACCTGCCATTAATACAGAGTGACCTTGCCAAGTCACATATATAAACCCCTGTTCCTTATCTGTAAGGTAGGAGTAATAGTATTTATCTCATAAAACTGTTATGAATACTAATGAAATAATGCATAAAAAGTCCTTAGACCAGTTCTGGGCACTGAGTAGATAATGTTAACTGTTATTATATTAGGTGATCTTTTATGTGCCCACAAACTTGCAGAAAAGATTTTGCATTATATGATTTCATAACTTTAGTAACTTGGGCTTTATTGTTGGTATTTAGTGAATGATCACTTTTAGTATGTTTCCACTGTAATGGCTTAAGAGAGTCTATCTTTTTGAATATTATTTTCTTTGGAAAGTGTTCTAGCTCTTGAAAATACCCATTGCGTATCATCTTTTCTGGGCCTTGCATGATTTATAAAATGCAAATGGAGTAATTCAGTAGGACTCTAAATTTTCTTCCTTTAATTTTTGTAATTTTTCTTTTTCACCCCCCCGCCTAACAATGTGAATTTTTTTATCATAATATTCTGGGATTTTTATGTCATATGGCAGGAGAATTTAGTACTTCGCAGCTTATGAAGAAGATACTTTGAAACAGGAATGTCAAAATGTCACTCAAAATAACTGGCTTAGGCAGTCCTTTTCTTAACCTGTGTAACCCCCTGTGCTCAGTTTCATTGTTCACAGATTGGATTTCTGTGAGATAGTGTAAGATTTAGTTTGACAGTCTGATGTTTATTTAGAAAAGCTGTGAAACATATGGAGGTTAAGGGTTAAAATAATGTTAACAGACTTTTCTAGGTATTTCACTTCTTTTTTTCATGTGTATTACTCTCACCAGGTAAATGAGTAAATAGAATATCTAAAACCCATTTTTTAAAAATTGTGATAAAATATGTATAACATAAATTTTACCATTTTAACTCTTTTTAAGGATATGTGTTTTGTTTTTTTTTTTTAAGATTTATTTGAGAGAGAATGAGCAAGAAGGGAAGACTGAGTGAGAATCTCAAGCAGACTCCATGCTTAGCTGGAGCCCACCAACATGGGGCTCTATCTCAGGACCATGAGATTATAACCTGAGCTGAAACCAATAGTCAAATGATTGACTGACTCCACCATCTAGGGCCCCCAAGTATATGGTTCTTGATATCAAATACATTGGATATTGGATATTGTAGCATATCCATCTCCAGACTTTCTCAGACTTCTCCAACTACAACTCTATACTTATTAAATACTAACACCCCATCCCCTTCTTGCCTCACCCTAGCTTCTGGCAACCACTATTCTACTTTCTGTTTCTATGAGTTTGACTACTCTAGTAACCTCAGGTAATTGGAATCATATAATGTTTGTCTTTTTGTAAGTGGCTTTTTTCACTTAGCGTATTTTTAAGATTCACCTATGTTTTAACATGTGTCAAAATTTCTTCCTTTTTAAGGCTAAATAATATTCCATTGTGTGTATATGCCACATTTGGTCTATTCATTCATCCATCCATGGATACCTGGATTGCTCCTGTGGTTACTGTGAATTATGATGCTGTGAACATGGGTGTGCAATATTTGTTCTATTCTTGCTTTTACTACTTTTGTGTATGTACCCAAGAATGGAATTTTTGGCTCGAATGGTAATTCTGTAGTTAATATTTTGAGGAATCATGATCCTGTTTTCTATAGTGGCTGTGCCATTTTACATTCCCATCAGCAATGCACATTGGTTCCAATTTTTATACATCCTTGCCAAAACTTGTTATTTTCTGTGATTTTTTTTTTTTAAAAATAAATTTTATTTATTTATTTGACAGACAGAGATCACAAGTAAGCAGAGAGGCAGGCAGAGAGAGAGGAGTAAGCAGGCCCCCCCTGCTGAGCAGAGAGCCCGATGCGGGGCTCCATCCCAGGACCCTGGGATCATGACCTGAGCTGAAGGCAGAGGCTTTAACCCACTGAGCCACCAAGGCACCCCTATTTTTTGTGGTTTTATGTGTTTGTTTGTTTTGAATAATAGCCATCCTAAATAGTCATGGGTGTTAAGTGGCATATCATTGTGGTTTTGATTTGCATTTTCTTAATGACCAGTGTCATTAAGCATCTTTTCATGTGCTTAATGGCAGTTTGTATATCTTTGGGGGAAATGTCTGTTCAAGTCCTTTGTCAATGTTTGATGAAGGACTTTTGAGGTCACCTCGTCAGGGAAGCTATTAATACATGATAGTGAACTAGCTAGGTTGATGCTAAATGGGATTAAAACTTGTTGAAGAGAAAAACCGCAAGTCAGATGCAAACACTGTCATGTTCCTCACTGAGTCAGTTGCACTTTAACACTTTTAAGTCATGGTTTTTATTTGTTAATTTATGTAAATAAAAGAGAAAAATGTACTGTATTAGTAATTTAGGGGAAAAGGAAACTAAGGGAGGTAACAACAGAAATCAACTAGAAAATGGTAGAACAAATAACTAGAGGAGCTAGTTTTTGTTAAAAAGTTAGGAAATAAAGAACTTGATGAACACTATACAAAGATAAAGAACATAACTAGACTTAGAATCTGAAAACATGAACAATATAAAAAATAGGGATTTTTGAAAAATAGAATCCATGCTCAGCAAAAAAAAAAAATCTACGCTCACATGTATGATAAACCTCAGTTTAATGATGTTATATGGCTAAATGGCATTTTATTTTGTATCTGTGTAATCAAATACAGTGCTTTTCTTTTGGTTATTCAGTAATTATTTGTTTTCAGAAAAATCCTAGATGTTTTATTCAATTTAGTTTATAGCACAAAATCCCCTGTGTGTGTATGTAAGTAGATATCATATACACATTTTTGGTAAGTAACCTTGATTTCATTGTGAAGACTTAAGAGAGTGGATGTTTATGTAGCAAAATTTTGTGGAGGATAATTTCATTAGTGTTTTTCCCTAATTAGGGCTTTCAAGAAAACACTGATTTTACCAAAATTCTCAGAGCTGTGTAATAAAGTAGGAAATGTGAGGAGAGACTGAGCTTTTATATTTGCTGAATTCTACCATTTATGTTGAATAGCTATATTCTTTAAGTCTGAATTTGAATTTAATGATGGATTTGGCTTGCTGCTTTTATTTTTATTTATTTATTTTCAAGATTTATTTTTTTATTTGAGAGAGTGAGTGAGTGAGAGAGAGAGAGAACACACAAGCCTGAAGAGAGGCAGTAGGAGAGGGAGAAGCATACTTCCCACTGAGCAGGGAGCCCGATGTGGGGCTCCATTCCTGAGATCATGACCTGAGCTGAAGGCAGCTACTTAACCAACTGAGCCACCCAAGTCCCCCAGTTTTCTTTCAAATTATATGTAAATTACTATATAAAACTAGTTTAGGTTTATAAAAGTATGAAATGTGGATTTCAGTAATATAATGAATTGTACCCATGAGTTGGCAGACTTCATGGATAATATTTTTAAATTTTATTTCCTTTTAAAATTACTCTACACCCTGTATGGGGCTCAAACTCAGGACCCTGAGATCAACACTTGTATGCTCCACTGGCTGAGCCAGCAAGACCTCCCCATGGATATTTTTATTTTTTATTTTAAAAATTTTTTAAAGAATTATTTATTTATTTTAGAGTAGGGGAAGGTCAGAGGGAGAGGGAGAGAGTTCTAAGCAGACTCCATGCTGAGCAGGGAGCTGACTCAGGGCTCAGTTCTAGGATCCTGAGATCACAATGTGAGTGGAAACCAAGAGTCCAATGCTTAACTGACTGTGCCACCTAGGTGTCCCAGGATAATATTTTTAAAGTGAGGAAGGAGTTTTGTCTGAAAAGATGTAGTAATATGGAAGTATTATTAACAGGTATCACTTTCCTTCATTTTTCTAACAGGGTCAGCATATTTCATTAGCACCTATTCAAAAGCTTGAAGAAGCTCTATATGAATACCAACCACTGCAGATAGAGACATGTGGACCGCAAGTTCCTGAGCTTGAGATGTTAGGAAGACTTGGGTAAGTGTCTAGGGACTTCTTTTTGATGGACTAATGTTTGGCTTATCTGTTAATATTTAAGTTTATTTAAGTTTAAGTTACACTTTTAAAAAAATTCTTAGATTTTGAAGTTTAGAACTTTACTCTTTTGTGAAAAATGAATGCCTAACAGTAAGTGTACACATTTTTTGTATGTTTCATTAGGTCTTTTAAGATTAAGATTGGTTTGTATTTTCTTTTTTAATGATGTTGTTGGCAGCTATATCGAAGTAACTGTTCATTTGCAGCTTACTCTGTAATTTTTTAAAAATAGGAGCTTAATTTAGTCATTAGTAAGCCAGTAAATATATAAGAGTTGACTTTGCCATGAAAAAGAGTAGATGTATGCATTGTCTGCTATTTACAGTATAACTATATTTATGAGAAAGGAGCCACAAAATATTTTAGTCAAAGGTATAATGTATGGCTGGCCCAGTGGCTCAAAAGCCATATTATATGCATCTGTTTTGGAAATGAACCTGGGATGGTGACAGTTTTGAGCGATGGAGATGATCACAGTCTGTCTCAGGGAAGCAGGTGGTGTCTATAGTATACTTGAAAAGTGTAAACCAGACTTCATTGGGGAACAATTCATGTCTGAGTCTGGTATCTCAAGTTAAAGTTTTGAATGAAAAGATGATCTAGAAACCTTTGCTTCTTAGCAAAGTAAAATAATGTAAAGAATATAATGTGAACAGAAATAATGGGTACAGTGAAACAAGTGATTAAAAAGTAATTTAATCAGCAAAAGTTTTAGCAGCAAAAACAAGATAAATAATAAAACAAAAAAAAAAACCCCAAGACCAAAACAACAAAAAAACCCTGTATGCGTCTTCAATACCAAAATTTTGAACGTGACTCTTAGTATTATACATATGCAACTGGAGCCTCCAAGTTCATGACTATTAAAATGATAGATAATTCGCTAATCTGCTATTTAGTAGATCTTATTATTTCTTTAGTTCTATATTTTCTTAAGGTCCTACATCTTCCAAACATGAAGCTAAGGAGATGTGAAACAAAACCTTAAAACCCGTTTGAGTCTGAGATAACAGATTTACTAAATAATTTGTGTTAAGTGCTAAAATTGAAGCTCGAGATAGACAATATAGGGTTTCATGATGTAAAAAGTTAATAGTGTTAAAGACGTTGGTTTCTTCTCTCTTATTGGGTTAACAAGAGCCAGATCTTTAAAATAAGTTTTCTTAAAATCTTTACTTTTATTTTAGTGAAGACAAAGTATTTAAAACAGTATTCCTTTGTTACAGGGTTTTTTCATTTTCTAATAGTTTTGTCATCAAAATTACATTTGAAAGATTATGGAAATGGGCATAATAACAATGCACAAGTAAAATGTGTGACAACAGTTAGTGCCATAATAAACAGTTAATGCCCATAACAGTTAATGCCCATAATAAATGGGCATAATAACAATGCACAAGTAAAATGTGTGACAACAGTTAGTGCCAAGGATAGAAGAGGAAATAACTTGTTGTAATGTTCTTACAGTGTACCGGAAGTGGCATAGTTGTATCTGGAAATAGATTGTAGTAAGTTAAAAATGTTTAATGTTAACTCTCTAGCAACTGCAAAAAATGTGGGGGGGGGGAGGGAAGAGGGATGGTTAATTAGTTTGTAGCAGAGAAAAATTATGAAATCATAAAAAATATTAATGAAAAGGAGAACAGGAAGAGAGGGTGACAAAAATAAAGAAATGAAGCAATTAAGAAATAACATGGTAGTAGATTTAGTCTTAACTCTGTAATTACCTTGCATAGAAATGTTCTAAATCAGCACTAACCAATACAACTTTCTGAAATGATAGAAATAGTTTAGGTTTATGCTGTCATGTATAGTAGCCCTCAGTTTCATGTTTCTGCTGAGCACTTGAATATGTCTAGTGCAGTTGAAGAACTGAATTTTATATTTTATTCAGTTTAGTTTAAATAACCATGTATGATGAGTGGCTCCCATATTAGATAGCACAGATCTGAATATTCTAAGTAATAAGCAGAGATTGCCAGATTATACCAAAAATAAGATTTATTTTATGTTTTCTATAAGGAACTGGCATTATATTTAAAAATATAGTTTCTCTGAACTTTCCAAGTTTCTCTGTACTTGGATCTATAATTTGTTGTTTTTATTTTGTAAATATCTCAACCATTATTTCTTCACAGATTTTTTTTTTCATCAAAGGAATTCTTTTTGATCTTGCTATTTTTATATCTAGCATTTCCATATCATTCCTTTTTATAATTTTCATCTCTTTTCTGAAATTCCCTGTTTATACATGTTCTCTATCTTTCCCCCCCTAAGTCTTTTAACTTTAAAGTGCCGCTTTGATATCCAACATTTCTTGGTCTGGTTCTGTTGATTAGTTTATGTCATGATGATAGATTTATTTTTCCTGCTTTCTTGTATTTATTATAATTATTGTTTGAGTATTGGATATTCTGTGTGACAGAACAGCAGAAACTGAGATTTATACCCTGAAATATTTATGTCCTTTTTTTCTGTCAGGGCATTAGGATAGAGAATTGAGTATTAAGTAGATAGTTTGATTTTAGTTTGGGTTTTGTTGTTCAGTTGTTGCTCATAGGCTTCAACTTCTTCCAGATAGTCTCTTGCCACTTTGAGTCTAGTATGAGGGTTGGAGTGCTGGAGGGATTTTTCAGTCTTGCTCCAGTCTGTTTTCAGCAACAGGCTCTGACCACCTAAGCCACATAAGAGTTCTCTCTTGGTGCTCCTCCCCAGCCACAAACTGCTTTTTCCTCTTGGAGTAAGTTTTGTGATGGGAACGAGGGGATTTCTTAGTTCTCCTGTTCCAGCTTTTAGCCTTAGGAGGTCTTGGGTACCAGAGCCTCAGGGTAGGGCTTTCTTGGTGTATCTGTCTCTTTCCTAGAGGTGAACAACTTTTGTTTCTTATTTTGGAGAGCAGGCAGGTTTGCTTTTCCTCTCCCGGCCCCACAACTGAACTCTCTTATGTTGGTAGGCATGGGAAGTGTTGGCTGTAAGACAGTTTTTTGTACCCCTCGCTCCCTGCCCACTTTGCATCATTGTGTTAGCACAGGTAAGAATTGGTTTCTTCCCTTTCCTCAGTAGCTGTAAGGCTTTTGTCTGTGTCAGTATAGAGTTGAGGAGGGCGACAGAAGGTTTTCTACTTTTCCCCCAGTGGCAGCCAACCTTTGCCTTTCCCAGCAGTTGAGTCCTGGCTGTTTGTTTGTTTTTAAGTTCATTTTCTCTTGTATTGAGTGTTCTGTTATTGCCAAATTTTATTGGGTCTTTTCAATGGACTATCCCCCTTATCTTCCTCTTTTAATCTGCTACGGTGGTGCTGTTGCTATATATATGTGTGTGTATTTAACTAACTCTTAGAAATTTGTATGAAATAGATGTAGCTTGCTTTTTTCCCAATAATTTTGAGTAAATTGTTAAATTTAATAAACATTGGCAACTCTTCTGATTGTTTGGATCCCTTTTTGGTTTCCTTTTGCCTTTGCCATTATGATTTAGATTTTAAAATGTAGGGTAAGTGTCCATTAGATAAGATATAACCATAGCATTTGTACTTTTCCCAAATTTTTTGTACATGAAATCTTATTTGAACCTAAATAAAGGAGGCTGGATCGTGTGTGTGTGTGTGTTGGTGGGTGGGGGACTTTCATTAACCATTGAGTATTTAGAATACAGTTAGTTCCAGCATTTTTTTTCTTTTTTTAAGATTTTATTTATTTATTTGAGAGAGAGAACACATGTGCATATGCACTGGGATTGGAAGGGGGCTCCTGGCAGAGGGAGAGGGAGAGGCAGACTCCCCACCAAGTGGCAGGACTCCATCCCAGGACGTGGAGATCAGGACCTGAGCCAAAGACACACTTAACTGAGTGAGCCATGTAGGTGCCCCCAGAATTTCTCGAAGTAGACTTTTGCTTTTCTCAGCAGAGACTATACATATATTCTGTCCCACAATAGTTACAAGGCAGATTGTTGTGATTTCAAATAAGCATGTATGTTTAAGTTAATAAACCTTGATGGTAATCGTTTCTTTTAGCCATTGGTGGCTAAGTAGTGTAGGAATTTCTAGATCATCAACATTGATATCAGAATTGCTAAAGAAACAGTGACTTTTTCCTGATTTAGAACTATTTATCTATCGGGAAAGAATTCATCCCACATCTCTTTAGCCTTCTACCTTGAGAAAGAAATTGTATTCAATACAGACAGCTTTAGTGTTTGGAGCTTGGATCAGCTCAGGCAGTCTTTTTGGTAATGTTCTGACCTCATACTGAAACACCTGCTAAAATAAATTCTAAATTGATTTCTTATACTATTAGTTCATTTTCTCTTCTGGAAATATTATTTGAAGCTATGTGCTATCTTATTTTTTCTTATTAAACTTTATAAATCTAAGGATATATCTTTACCTAATACAACTTTCAGAAACATTTAGAGAGAAACTGAAGAATTTGTTCTGTGAAGTGACTTTTAAAAAAATGATTTATATCCTCAAAGGTGCTGCTTTTAGGGTAGAAGGAATATAAGTTTAAATTGACTAAAGTAATAATAATTATACATCTGTCCTAAAAGTTGTCCATGTCTTGCATTTAAATAAGCCCCATTTATCCCTTTATGGCGAGATCTCCCCCTTTCCCCAGTCCTCTAGTTTCTCTTCCTCTCTCTTTTCCTATTACAACAAAATTTTCCATTTTATATTATGTTATCCTACAGAGGGAACAAGATCAATTTTTCTAGAGGCAAACAGAATTAATTACTTATTTTTATTTTCTTTTATCTGCTTTGAAATCTGTGTGACTTGGTGAAGTTAAGAAGGCTACACTTTGCACTTTCACTTTAGCTAGTGCAGAAGTACAGGTGCAAGCACTTTCAGAATAATTTTAATTATATATTTTGGGGAGCAAGTGATTTAAGATCTTGGGTAGCATCGTGTCTCCAAAGAACTACATTTTTTTCCACAATATATAACTTTGAGAAAGGGTGAAATCAAAAGTACATTGTCATGAAATTTTTGGAGTTTTTTTCTTTTACTAAGATCTTCTTTACAGTTAGTTAAATTTGAGAAGCAAGTTTAAATGAAAATTTTCATTCAAGAGGGTATCATGAAGGTATAATTGTAGTTCACATTGGACTGGTAGTACTCTTCTGGTTTACTTAAGGCAATATGTAAACAAGTTTATTAATTCTCTGCCAGTGGGAGAATGCTTTGGGAAAACTTAACTGCTAATTGAAATTCCCTAGACAATGGCTTTCGTGGTTAGTCTAGTATTCTCATTGATTGGCACTCTGAGACTGTCTTTTTAATAATCAACTGGATTTCTAGTTAATATTTTACTACCCTCCATCCAAAGATGAGTTATTTCCTTAACTGATATAAATTATGAGTGCTTACCAATTTTGTTCATCAGTTTCACATTATTTAATCAGATACCTCTACTGTTTTAGGAAGATGGAAGTGATTTATTCAATATGAGCTTTTCACTTGTGAGCTTATTATAAAAATGAGGAAAAACTTGTTTTATAAGATGAAATAGGATCTTTATGATCTCTTCTATTAATACAACTGATACAAGTGTGTGCTATCAGTTATGATAGCTTTATTTTTAAATAAATCTTAAATCTTTTCAAAGATTTTTAAAAAATTTTATTTTATTAAAAGATTTTATTTATTTGAGAGGGACAGAGGGAGAGGGAGAGAGAGAATCCCAAGAAGACTTCATGCTGAGTGTGGAGCCCCATGTGTGGCTCGATCTCACTAATCATGAGATCATGACCTGAGCTGAAATCAAGAGCTAGATGTTTAACTGAGCCACCCAGGAGCACCTTAAGATTTTTATTTTTTTATTATTTTTAAAGATTTTATTTATTTATTTGACAGAGAGAGAGAGAGATCATAAGTAGGCAGAGAGGCAGGCAGAGAGAGGGGGAAGCAGACTCTGCTGAGCGGAAAGCTGGATATGGGGCTCAATCCCAAGATCCTGAGACCATGACCTGAGCCGAAGGCAGAGGCTTAACCCACTGAGCCACCCAGGTGTCCCAAGATTTTTATTTTTAAGTAATCTCTACATCCAGTGTGGGCTCGAATTTACAACCCCAAGGTCAAGGGTTGCATGCTATACTGACTGAGGCAGCCAGGTGCCCCAAGTTGTGAGAGCTTTAAAAAACATATTTGAAGTCTGATGATTTAAGATCTTGAGAGCTTCCTTACCAGATGCTAAGATTAGTTAGCTATTACTGCATAATCAATAGTGAAAAAATGTGTGACAGTAATAGTTGTATTGAATTGACTTAGTTAACTAGAAACTAATGATAATTAGAAGATAGTTTTTTGTTTGATTTCTATCAGCACCTATTAATTTTGTTTTCTTGTGTAGCCATAGAACGCCTTAATAAAACCAACCAACCAAAAGTAGCTAACCTATTAACAGATCCATTACTATTGGCAAAGAAAGCATTTAGAAGTGTTCATTCATGAGGAAATAGGATAGGGTATAGTCCTCAGAATAGAAGATCTACCTTCACAGTAACCTTGGAGATGCTTTCATGACTTTTCTTTTGTCTTAAGAACTGTATTTTTTTTTCCAATTGATAAATTAGAACTTTAAATATTGAGAATTTGAGATAAGACATTGAACCTGTTCTATCAAATTTTTTGTTATAATACTGTCTCTCTTCTTAAGGACTTCCCCACTGTTGCCATGGAAGACTAATATATCAATCTGGTTATGTCTCTTTGGTTTTAATGTATCAGTCTGGTCATGTCTGTTTGTTATTAATATCTTTCAGTAGCTCATCATTACCTGCACAATCTGAACCCTGACTTTATATTCCTATGCCCTACCTCCTTATACTTGGTGTTTCTTAAGAACCTTATGGTGTCTCACATATTTTTGTGTTGTTAAACATGCTGTTTCCTTTCCTTAGAATTTTCATATTGTCTTTATATTTGTGGCATAGTCCATCCAGTAATTTCTTTTCCTCTTACCTCCTATGTGTGAGAATTTCTTTTCCTCTTTCCTCCTATGTGTGAGTTGTCTGTTTATTCCCCATTGTCTCCTTTTTTTATTGGGATAATATTGTTTTCCTTTATTTATTTATATGAGTCAGCTGTGTAATAAGGATATTAACTCTTAGAATCTTAAATTCTATTTTATTTAGGGTGCCTGGATGGCTCAGTGGCGTAAGCCTCTGCCTTCTGCTCAGCGGGGAGCCTGCTTCCTCCTCTCTCTCTGCCTGCTGCCTCTGCCTGCTTGTCATCTCTGTCAAATAAATAAATAAAATCTTTAAAAAAAACTATTAAAAATTCTATTTTATTCTTTTTTAAAAGATTTATTTATTTATTTTGGGATGGGGGGTGCAGGGAGAGACAGAATGAGAGAGAGAGAGAGAGAATCCCAAGCCAATTGTGCACTGAGCACAGAGCCCAACGCAGGGCTCTATCCTATAAACCTGTGATTATGACCTGAGCCAAAGCCAAGAGTCAGATGCTAATTGATTGTGCCACCCAGGCACACCTCATTTTTTAAAATTCTTTTTAAAAAAGATTTATTTAATTATGAGAAAGAGCGAGTGCATGAGTGGGAGGGGCAGAGGGAGAGGGAGAGAGAATCTCAGACTCTGCACTGAGCATGGAGCCTGATGCAGAGCATTATCTCACCACCCCAAAACCACTAAAACTAAAACCAAGAGTTGGGTGCTTAACTAAATGCACCACCCAGGCACCCCTTAGTTTTTTATTCTTACATTGTTTATGATATGCAGTAGTTTTAATTCTGAGCAATGGTTGTATTGATGATGTCCTATTGACTTTCCATTGTTCTTCCACTAAGGAACTCCTAAACCAACATGAACTTTATGTATATTTATATTCTAATTTTTGCGTGGCTTCAGTTTTTTATCTCATCACTAAATCCATATGGAATTTATTTTGTTTATAAGGAACTATAAATGAATCTTTTTTTTTTCGACATGGTAAACCAATTGGCACAGACCAGTATGTCTAATAATACTTTTTTTCTATTCATGTGTTTTACTAATATAGTAAGAGTTTTTCTCCACTGCCCTTTCTTTTGCATTAATCTGTTTCAGTTTTTTTTAACAGTATCATATAATTACTAATTTAAATTCATGATATGTTTTAATATTAAGTGATGCATTTATTTTTCTTTTGTGTATCAAATTACCACAAATTTAAGTGGCTTAAAACAACATCCATTTTTATCTCATTCCTTTTCAGTGTTTGTAAGTCAGCAGTCAGTGTATGGGTTACCCAGATCCTTGTACCTCAAGTGTCGCATGGTTGTAGTAAAAATGTCAGCAGGTGCTGTGGTTCCATGTAAGCAAGGCTTGGTGGGTGGGAGTTGTCTTCCAAGCTTTTATACTATTGGCAGAATTAAGTTTTTCACAGATGTCAGACTTACAGTAGCTTTCATCTTCAGTGCCAGCAAGAGAAAAATCACTTTGAATCTCTTCCTTTTAAAGGTTACTTACCTGATTAAGTTTGGCTCACCTAGATAATTTCCCTTTTTATTAACTCATAGTCAACTGATTTGAGATCTTAACTATATCTTCAAAATCCCTTTTGCCATATAATCTCAGGAGTGAAATCCATCATATCAACCCATGGGGAAAGGATTTTTGCAAGGATGCACATAAGGAAACCTCAGAATTCTGCCTACCGTGGTGGGACAAGTCTTCCTTTGCTATTTATCTTTTTCACAGTAGTCTTAGCATTTTTATGCATTTATTATCCCAAGTAAACTTTGTTGGCCAAAGCAGCAAAATACTGTACAATTCTTTCAAGTTTTCTATACATTTGGAAAATTTCATAATAAAGTGTTGTGAAACAGGTAAACAAACCAAAGCCCGCCAACTACTTAACTAAGAATAGCCATTCTTCTCACTACTTAGATAATAACCAAGCACAGCTCCTTTTGGAATTTTATTTGGAATTGCTTTAAACTTATAAACTGATTAGAAAAGAACGGGTATTTAAAATTCATTGAGTTTTCATATATCTCACTTAAAAATTAATTTTTATTATAGTTTTGATACTGTTAGGAAATTATTTTCATTGTGCTTTTTGATTTTTAAATATATTTTCATTTTGTGTGTGGCTGCTTTACTGAACTCTTAATTATTTTCTTCTCTTAGGTGAATGTCTGGGTTTTATTTGGAAGTGAATCATCTGAAAAAATGAATTTTTTCTTTTAAATGCTCTGTGTCTGACTTCAGTTTTGTATTTTGTTGAATTTGGCTAGAACTTCTTGACCTGGTGTTATCTGGTTCTGATAGCTGCAGTTTCTTGTTTCTGATGCTTCCAAGTGTTTCATCAGTGATTTTTCTTACCACTTTGGAGAAGCATTTTTTTAAGTCACATTGAAGAAATTGCTGGGTTTTGGTCAAGGTTATGGGTTATCTAAAAATGAAAAAAGGTGTTTGTTTTATCTTTGTTTGTGATGCTGTCCACCTAAGTTTATGTTAGTTTTATAAAAAGTGTTAAGGATATTGAAAAACCAAAGAATATGGAAAAATTAAAAAGTCACAAAAAAGACTGCAGTATGTATGTATATAAAATTAAAAAGTCACAAAAAAGACTGCAGTATGTATGTATATATAATATATGATATATGTCATATTTTGTAATTATGAATATAATTACAAAATTAACTTTTTTTCACTGGCTGTGACAGGAAAATGTCTTTAGTATCTGTTTTTCTTGGCATTTGAATTAGAAATCAACTCACACATCTAACATGAACCTTTATGCTTAAAGTTCTAGTCTGGCTCTAGTCTGGTAAGTTTTAAATCTTTTTTATGCATTCATGGAAAAAATATGTTTCTGGTTGAAGCAGTTGTCAAACACGCTTCTTTCATCGGCAGTCAGACACAGGGCAGCTGAATGAGGCTGTTTAGTCTAGAGTAAATGCTCACGAGATTATAAGGTCACTGAGGAAATGTAATTATGCAGTTGTTTCCAGAATAGTTTTTTGTAGTAAGGACTTTAAGACTATTAAATCATAATATTAATTAAAATACATATATTTAAAAATTAATCTTAGAAAACAACACTAAATAAACCAAATTATTTAGTTTAAATAATAAAATCATAACAAATTATTCCAGTGAAATATAGTTTTAATTCAGATTTTTGCAGTTTACTATTGGAATTTGGTCAGTTCTTCCCAAATCATTATAAAATTCAGTAGAACACACACACACACACACACACACACACACACAAATATAGTTGTTTCCATTGGAAAATGAAATCTTACAATATTTAGCTCATGCTAATTGAGAAAACAGTTGGTTATTTAACAATTCCTTTACTTTTGTTTTTCATTCAGTTATGGAGTGCCTTCTGTGTAGCAATTACTCTTCTAGGTACTAAGAAAATAGCAGTGAGCAAAACAGAGAGAACATCTACTGTCATTCTGCTGGGGTGAAGCCAACAACTAAAATATACTAATGAATCTTTAGATGGTAATTAATGCTTCAAAGACAAATACAGAAGGCTAAAGGGATAGGTAGTGATTGGAAGAGAGTGCTATTTTTACGTAGGTACTGATAGAATCTTTTGTAGGAAGATATTTGAACAGACATGAATTAAGCAAAGAAGCCAATCATGTGATATTATGGGGAGAGTCAGAATGAAGTGTAACTGTAAAGATCCTGAGGTGGGAGTGTGTATGAGGAGGAGAAAGCAGGCCAGTATCTGGAGCAGAGTGAATTGGGGAATGGTAGGTGATGAGATCAGAGTGGTAGCGGGTTTTTTAGGTAAGGAGGCAGGCTGTGCTTAGTTAGATCACATAGAGTTTTTAAGGTAATGGCCAAGACTTGGGCTTTTACTTTGAAGGAGATGGGAAGTCATAAGAGAATTTTGAACAGTGTGTCATGGAACTTACGTTTAGAAAGGGTAATTATAGGAGAATTAATAGGATGAAAACAAGAAAACTTGCAGCAGTCCTGGTTAAGATGGTAGTGACTTATATACTAAGATGGTAGCAGTGTAGTTGCTGAGAAAACGGTCAGAGTATGGATATAGTTTTGATACAGAGACCAGAGAATTTTTGATGGATTAGATATAGGGAGATAGAAAAAAGTTTTCCCCAAAGTTTTTTAATCTGAGTAACAGAGCTGCCATTTACTGTGATAATGGAGACTAGGGGGAGGAGTTCTTTGAGGCAGCGTAATTGTGCCAATTGCTTTAAGTTACTTATCAAATATCATTATTAAAAACTATTTTGAAAAAATGTTTTTAAAGAGACTGTAAGAGTTGGAGAAAAACCCTAGAGATAATCTGTAGGAAAGTGAACTGTCTTGAGGCCACTATAGACAAGTGAGGCCAGAGAAGAAAACTCTTCCCTTAGTCACATCACTGGTTCATGCAAAGCTAGGACTAGCTTTTTACTTTGAAGGAGATGTGAAGTCATAAGAGAATTTTGAACAGTGTGTCATAGAACTTACGTTTAGAAAGGGTAATTATAGGCTACTTTTATAGGGTAATTTTAGGCTACTTTTTCTCTGTTGCACTGCATACCTTTGCCATGTACAGAGCTTTCAAAATCTGAATGAGCTTTTTAAAATTGATTATTATAATTTCAGATAGTATATTAAGGGCAATGAGTTCAAGTTATGTAGCACCTTTATATTCTCAAAAGATTATTCTTTTCTAAGCATAAGGCAAGTTCTCAGTTTTCATTCAGCATTTTTTTGTGTATGTGCATGTGAGCAAAATAGGATTGAGTTGGGCAAAGTGACTCACAAGCTTTTGGGGTGGAGCATAGGTAAACGTGAGTTGATACTGGAAGAGTTACAAGGGTGAGGCGTTAGGAATAGTCTGTCCCAGGTGCAAGCAATAAGGACTTGAATATTCTGTCAAGAAATTTAAAAAATAATAAAACCAGTTGAAAGTCGGTCTGTTTTCTGTCACCATGTACTCGCAGTTCTAAACAATGTCTGTTTTCAAATACTCCTTCCTTAAAAAAATCTTTTGTTGGTCCAAGTTCTAAACAGTTGCTGTTGTTACTTTTGAATTTAACAGTATATATGTAAATTTTCAATTAGTACATCTTTATTTTTTGTTTTTTAATAACACTGTATTGCACACAGAAGTTAATTCAGAGAACTCCCAGTTTTATATGGTCAGCCCTACACTCCACATCTCACCATCTCCAATACCTATGCACTCAGCTATATTAAGCCTCATTCGAGAGTGAGTTTGTGAGGTTTTAGAATCCTTTCAGATTCATTCTGGCAAAATTTTTTATTTCCAACTCCCCTATTCTACTATAATTTCCAGAGTTTAAGTATTAGATTTGGAGTAAATGTCAAATAGATCGATATAGCTCAGTGATTGTAAATATGAAAAAATAAAACTTAAGTTCTTTGAGTATTTATTTGTGTTTAAAAGCTTTTCAACAGGGGTACATCTGGAAGGTGTTACTAGAATCAGTCCTAAAGAAACAAAGACATGAATAGTACTGCAGTTTTTGTAATTTATTGTGAAATAGATATTTTATGAAACTATCAAAGTCATCCTTATCATTAAGATATTTCCTAGCTATTTGGATATCTGTTGCTTCAGGAAAGAAACTGGAAATTAAAATTACCTGAACATATTCTTCCTTGTTTATGAGCAAGATAAACTTTTTAATTGAAATATAATTAACATTTGGTATTGTACTAGTTTCAGGTATACATCATAGTGATTCAGTATTTTTATACATGACACAATAATCACCATGCTAAGTCTAGTTAACCATCTCTTTCCCTGCAAAGTTATTACAATATTACTGACTATATGACCTATGTTCTGCATTATATCCCCATGACTTACTTATTTTTTAACTGGAATAAGCAAAGATAAATTGACAAATCTGGTCTTACTGTATACTGAACACAAATATGTGGAGATCAATTTTAAATTTTTATTTTTTAAATATTTTTCTTTTCAAATTTTTATTTAAATTCTATTTAGTTAACGTATAGTGTAATAGTTGTTTCAGGAGTAGAATTTAGTGATTCATCACTTACCTGTAGCACCCAGTACTTATCACAAGTGCCTTACTTAATACCCATCACCCATTTAGCCCATCCCTCATCCCTGTTCTCCATTACCCTCAGTTCTCTGTCATTGAGAGTCTTTTATGGGGGGTACATGGGTGGTTCAGTCAGTTAAAGCACCCAACTTTTGATCTCAGTTCAGGTCTTGAACTCAAGGTCATGAGTTCTGTGTTGGGCCTTATGCTGGATGTGGAGCCTACTTTGTAAAAAAAAGTCTCTTACGGTTTGCTTCCTTCTCTCTCTCTTTTTTTCCTTCCCATACGCTCATCTGTTTTTGTTTTTCAAAACTCCATATATGAGTGAAACCATATGATATTTGTCTTTCTCTGACTAACTTACTTGGCTTAGCATAATACACTCTAGCGCCATCCACATTGTTTGGCAAGATTTCATTCTTTTTGATGGCTGAGTAATATTCATTATATATATATGTGTGTGTGTGTGTGTGTGTGTGTGTGTGTGTGTACCCCCCTTATCTTCTTTATCCATTCATTAGTTGATGGATATTTGGGACATTTTGGGCTCTCTCCATAGTTTGGCTATTGTTGATAATGCTACTGTAAGCATCAGGGTGCACATACCCCTTTGAATCTGTTTTTTTTTTTTTTTGTATCCTTTGGGTAAATAGCTAGTATTGCTGTTGTTGGATTGTAGGGTAGTTGTATTTTTAACTTCTTCAGGAACCTCCATACTGTTCTCCAGGGTGGCTGCACCAGTTTGCATTCCCACCAACAGTGTTAAGAGCATTCCCTTTCTCTGTTTCCTTGCTAACACCTGTTGTTTCCTGTGTTGTTAATTTTAGCCATTCTGACAGGTGTGAAGTGTTATGTCATCGTGGTTTTGATTTGTATTTCCCTGATGATGAGTGATGCTGAGCATCCTTTCATGTGTCTGTTAGCCATCTGGATTTCTTCTTTGGAAAAATGTCTATTCATGTCTTCTGCCCATTTCTTAACTGGATTATATTTCTTAACTGGATTATTTCTTAACTGGATTATTTGTGAGTTGGTGTTGAGTTTGATAAGTTCTTTATATATTTTGGATACTAACCCTTTAGCAGGTATGTCATTTTTAAATACCCTCTTCCATTCCTTAGGCTGCCTTTTAGTTTTGTTGATTGGTTCCTTTGCTGTGGAGGAGCTTTTTATCTTGATGAAGTCCCAATAGTTTGTTTGTGTAGGTCAGTTTTAATGAACTCATCAACAAATTTGCAGAGGTCAGAGCTCAAGCAAAGTATTTTGAGTCCATTATGTACTTAGAAATATTTTCATGTTTTTGAAAATTAATATATTTAATGAGTATTTTCTTTTCTTTTTTTAAGATTTTATTTACTTATTTGATAGACAGAGATCACAAGTAGGAAGAGAAGAGAGGCAGGCAGAGAGAAAAGGGGAAGCAGGCTCCCCGCTGAGCAGAGAGCCCGATGCAGGGCTGGATCCCAGGACACTGGGATCATCACCTGAGCTGAAGGCAGAGGCCTTAACCCACTGAACCACCCAGGCACCCCTAGTGGGTATTTTCTTTCATCTGTTAGTTTTTACCCTCTTTTGTGATATAAATTGTATTTTTATTTTATATTAGAAATTTTTTACTGGCATAATTACATGTACAAAGTCTAATAAAAGAAAACTCTCTGTGTATTTTCTGCATTGTTACTCTCCTTTTATGATTATTACAGAAAATGGTTTTGTTGTGTATAGAAGTAGGCATGGTAAAATATGGATTTGCTCTAGTTATCCAATATTCTAGGTATGTAACTGATTGGTAAGAGTTGGTCCTGAGGACAGGATCCTGTGTCACATGTTTCTAGGACCAAAGCGTCTTGTCAATTTAGGCTTAAAAATGAATTTTTCATATTTGGTCTTATTACTTTGAGGAAAATGTGATGACTTAGATTTTGCTTTATTTGAGGCATATTATACTCAGAGACTTAGATTGTATTTGCCAATAATTTATTTTTTAAATAAAGGTTTATTTTGGAAATTATAATTTATAATAATATTCACAAGTCAATGGTATATAGGATAATGCCTCTTAATAAGCCAATAAAGAAATATTTGAGGGGCGCCTGGGTGGCTCAGTGGGTTAAGAAATATTTGAAATCAGTGATAAATTAATTACAGTATTGTTTCAGGCAAAGGAGAAGTGAAAGAAATAAGATTCATATTTAGTTGAGGTTTACCTTTCTATGAGTTGGTTCTCAGAAGAGTCAGTCAGTCTTTCCAACTAAGATCTAGGTATCACCTGCTGGCTTAGGTCCCTTGCTGCTGTAGCATGTAGTGAATGGCATTGGTGTTGGCATGCAGGGTGGGCTGTTCTGAAAGTTATTATTCTAGGGACTATTTACACAGTTTACACCACTGCCTATGATGAGTCGCCTTGCCAAGGCAGGAACAGATGTCCCTTCCCTTCCTGGGAGTGCTGCATGGTTTAACACCATTGCCAACCAAGAGGAGCCTGGTTATGGCAGGAGCAAGTATCTCAAGTATCTTCAATCTTTGAAGAGTTCTTTAGATCAACAAAGAATAGCTTTGTCCAGACTGATCACTCCTCAGTAAGACCTCACAAACTCTTGGTATTTAAAGTTTAAATGTTCATTACATTATAGCTGCTCTTCCATATGTTACTATCAGTAAGTCTCCAGCAGTGCCTGTCAACAGTTGAGCTATTGAGTACTTAACCACCAGAACAGGTGTCAGTGACAGTTGTCACATCCCAACACTGCTTCTTCAGTGTAAACAAATTTGCCCTTAGATCAAAACAACTTAAGTCATAAACAAGTGGATTTGAAATCATAACAAACCAATATACAGCAGTTTAAAAAAAAAAAGTAATGGTCAGGAATTAGATCTTACTTAGGTCAAAAACTTGTGGTTGTTGAATCTGGAAAACAAATGGATATGCTTTTGGGGAGCAGAATAAACATGGCTGATTAATCATTTTTTATCTTATGAAAGAAAAATTTTTTTAAGGAATACTGTTTTTGAAAGGAAAATTGACAATAAGATGGTACAATGTGAATCAGATGACCAGGCAGGATTAGACTCTCTTCATGCTGAAATGTTTTGGTGTGGGGAAAAAAATGCTGATTGGTTCTCTGAAACTTTGATTATTTATTTACTGAGAACAAGGTACTATTTCAGGTAATTTTTCAAAGCCAATGAATTGTTTTTCTTAGATACTGTATACCTCAGTATAACTTTTTTTTTTTACTCTGCCCAGCTTCTAATTCTTAGCTTTTTTGGGTTATATTTATCTGTATATTTCTGAATAACACAGTTCTGCAGCAGTTTCTTGATTACTAATTTTAGACTTGTCTCTTCACATCGCAATGTGAGAGGTAAAGATTTAGCCCTCTAAAACTCCTTCCTGGGGCGCCTGGGTGGCTCAGTGAGTTAAACCTCTGCCTTCAGCTCAGGTCATGGTTTCAGGGTCCTGAGTTGGGCTCTCTGCTCAGCAGGGAACCTGCTTCCCTCGCCCTCTCTGCCTGCCTCTCTGCCTACTTGTGATCTTTCTCTCTGTGTCAAATAAATAAATAAAATCTTTAAAAAAAAAAAAAAAAGAAAGAAACCCAACTCCTTCCCTGGCTTTATTTCAGTCCCCCCATTTTGTCTCAATAGAGTTAGTCATGCTTTTTAAATTGAATCAGTATTCACTATTTCCATGGTGAATATGTAAATACTATTTTCAGTTGAGCCACATATAAAAACAGTGATTTTGTTTCTTTAGCTTTCTCATAATAATGTTGCCTGTCCTCATTCCCCCCCCCCCTTTGGACTTAATCAGCATCTTGCCTACGTCATCAAACCCTAAAATCATCTTGACTTTTCTGAGACTAATGGATATGAAAACAAAACAGAATATCACCGTTTGTCAGTGTCTTTCCTACCTTAGCAAGCCCTAAAGCTATCTTACCCTTTCTGTGGCTAAAAAATATGGAAACAATAGAATAACCATTTGTCACTTCTTTTAACCTTCTTACTCAGTGTAGATGGCACTTCAGTGCTGTTTTTGTTAACAACTTAGTCTTTCCTGCCCTCATGTTTGCCAGTGTTGTAGGCATGCAATCTATCTCTTTGCTAATTTATGATGGGTAACATCTGGGCTTATGGGATAGCTGCTTTCTAAGTCTTTAAAAAATGTTCTGCCAAGGAGTGATGAGCTGTCTTCAGATTTAGAGAAAATTTGGTCAACCTTTTGGTTCAGTTCAATTAATTGTTTATTTTTACATCATCTCCTTTCTTCCAAATACCTTAGGATATACACTAAAACTATAGCAAGTTAATTATGGTACACAAACATCAAAGATAAAGAAATGTTGACACACATTCTTTCAGCAAAATGACAGAGTTTTTGTTCCATGTTATATATTGTGGAATGAAATCCATCCCATTTAAAGAAACTAAATGGATGAGGGTATAATATTTCCTGGAGTGCCTGGGTGGCACATTTAGCATCCGACTTTTGGTTTTGGCTCAGGTCGTGATCTCAGGGTTGTGAGATCCGGCCCCGCTTTGGGCTCCGCACTTTGTGCAGAGCCTACTTGAGATTTTCCCTCTGCCCCTCCTGTTCATATGCTCTCTCTTTACAATAAATGAATATATCTTTTGTTTTTAAAAAGAGAAAGAATATAATATTTCCTTTTTGTCCTTAAAAATATACCCTTTGGTGACTCCAGCTGGGCATCAGGAATCTGTTTTGGGGTAATGAAAATGTTCTAAACTGGATTGTGTTGATGGCTTTACAATTCTGTAATTTACTAAAAATGATTGAATTGAAATTGAAATTTAGTAATGATTAAGACTACATTGATAACTCACTGATTTTGGGGTTTGAGAAAATTACCTAGGGTATTTTAATAATTCTCTTAAGAAATGATGCCAAGGGTGCCTCAGTCGTTAAGCATCTGCCTTTGGCTCAGGTCATAATCTGAGGGTCCTGCGATCAAGCTCCATCCACATCAGGCTCTCTGCTCAGCAGGGAGCCTGCTTCCCTTCCTCTCTCTCTGACTGCCTCTTTTCCTGCTTGTAATCTCTGTCTGTTAAATAAATAAATAAAATCTTTAAAAAAAAAAAAAAAAGAAATAATGCCGGAAAAAGATGTAATAATTTGAACAATGTAGTATAAAAACTGAAGATTGATATGATAGTTGTGATTTATTTAACTATTCTTCGGTTGGTTCCATCATCTTTTGTTTGTTGTTTTAGGTGGGTTTTTTTTCTTTTCTTTTTTTAAGCGTTGTAGGGAATAATTGAAATAATTCCTAGGGTTGTAAAGCTATAATGTACTTCTATATATAGTAAAAATAAGGTAAGTAAGATCCCATGATATATCTTACATTAATAAAATGGTTTAGTGAGCTTACATGGTAATTTCATTATGACAATTTAAAATTAAATTTACTCTATGTTTAAGCAGTTTACTGAGGTATAGATGACATACAGTAGACAACATATATTTAAAATACACAGTTTGGTGAGCTTTGACATGTGTACCATCAAGATACCTGTCATTCTCAAAAGACTGCTGGTGTCAATTTGTAATTTCTCCTTCACACCTCTCAGGCAACCACCAAGGAAATTGTCGTATACTTTATTGAGCTGTATGAGTTCGTTATATATTTTGAATATCCACTCTTTATAGGATGTATGATTTACAGATGTCTTCTATTTAACAGAAGACAATATAACAATTATTAATTATTAATAAAGAATTATTATAAATAATAATTATTAATAAATAATAATAAATATAAAATAAAATTTAATATTGTTTTGTTGATGATGTCGTTTTCTGTGGAGATGCTTTTCAGTTTGACACAGTCCCATTTGTTATTTTTGCTTTTGTTGCCATTGCTTCAGAAGCTTACCACCCATGTCCTCTTGTAGGAATGTTATGGTTTCTGGTCTTACATTCAAGTCTTTAATCTGTTTTGAGTTAATTTTGGGGTATGGTGTAAGATAGTAGTTCAGTTTTCATTCTTTTGCCTTTGCTGTCGATTTTGCCCATTTCTTTATTAGATTTGTTTTCCTACTGAGTTTTGACATTTTGTATATATGCTATATTCAGATTTTTATATATTCTGTTTATCAGATACATGATTTGCAAATTTTCCTCGTCCATGGCTTTTTATTTTTAATCTCTTAAGTGTCTTTAAAACAGAAGCTTTCTTTGATCAAGTGTAGTTTATCAATTTTTTTTTCTTATATGGATTGCACTTCTGGTGTTACATCTAAGAAATTTTTGTTTAATACTAGTTCAAAATAAAATTTCCTGCCTTTTCTTCCATAAGTTTTGTATTTTAGGGGTTAATATTATTTAGCTGTGTGATCTACTTATAGTTCATTTTTGTATATGGTAAGTATGATTTGAAGGATTTGTTTTTTGCATATGAATATTGAATTGTTTCCACACTGTTGAAAGGACTATTATTTCTCCATTGAATTGACTTTTCACCTTTGTCAAAAATCTGTTGTCCATAAATGTGTAGATCTATTTTTCAACTTCATTTTGTTCCAGTGGTTTGTTGATCCTGATGCCAAAACTATGTTGTCTTGATTGCTATAGCTTTTATAGTAAGTCTGAACATCAGTTCTCCAGTTTATTTATTTATTTTTTTACAAAGTTGTTTTGACTGTTCTGGGTTCTTTGCATTTCCATGTAAATTTTAGATTTAGTTTGTCCATTCCTACAAAAATACGCTGCTAGTTTTTTTTTAAATAAACATTTTATTTTATTTTTTTTTTTTTAAAGATTTTATTTATTTATTTGACAGAGATCACAAGTAGGCAGAGAGGCAGGCAGAAAGAGAGGAGGGGGAAGCAGGCTCCCCACCGAGCAGAGAGCCCGACGCGGGGCTCCATCCCAGAATCCTGAGATCATGACCCGAGGCTTTAACCCACTGAGCCACCCAGGTGCCCCAACTTTTTATTTTAGAACAGCTTTGTATTTATAGAAATATTGCAAAGATAATACAGAAAATTTATACCCCATATAATTTTCCTATTATTAAATACGGTTAATAGTAACATGACATATTTGTTATAATTAATGAACCAATATTGATACAGATTTAGTAATTAATGTCTGTACTTCATTATGATTTTCTTTGTTTTTACCTACTGTCATTTCTGTGTTCTAGAATTTCATCTAGGATACCACATTACATTTAGTAGTTATGTCTCTTTAGGCTCCTCTTAGTTATGACAGTTTCTCAGACCTTCCTGTTGCTGAGGACCTTAATAGTTTTAAGTAGTGGTCAGGTATTTTGTAGAATGTCCTATTATATGTTTAATGTTTTTCTCATAATTAGACTAGGGTTATATGCTCTTTCGAGGAAGACTGTAGAGATAAAATGCCATTTTCATGACTTCATATCAAGGGTACATGCTGTCAGTACATCTTATTAGTGTTGGTGTTAACATGATCATGTAGTGTTTGTCAGCTTTTTCCACTGTAAAGTCACTCTTAATCCCTTTTCTTGCACTCTTTGGAAAAAAGTCATTATGCACTGTCCATATTTAAAGTGTGGGGAGTTCTGCTCGATTTTCTTGAGGGTGTTGAATCTACATAAATTATTTGGAATTCTTCTGCATTGGAGATTTGACACTTTTCCCCCATCTATTTATTCAGTCTTTTCTTTTTTTTTCCCCACCACTAAGGACTCGTGAGTGAACATTTTACACTTTGGATTATAGTCAGGTTTTGGCCACTTGAGGTGTTTTAGTTAGCTCTAGTGCCTAGTTGTCATTCCCACATCATTGTGTTCTTTTTTTTAAAGTACTTCTTTACTTTCTGGCACTAAAAGATGCCTCAGGCTCATCATATACATTTCTTGACCCAGTTCTAGAATCAAACATTCTCCAAGAAGCCTTGGTCTCTTTTATTAGAGAAATAGTATTAGAAACTAATGTCTGTGCTGTATGTATACTTGTGTTACTGGGGATCATTGCTTCTAAATTCTATCAGAAGTTTGACTGGGATTGTATTCAATCAGTAGATCAATTTGGAGTGAATTGGCTCTATTTTAATAATAGAGTCTTCTGATACAGGCAAAAGACATAATTTCCCATTTATTTAGTCTTTAATTTCTCCTACCAGTTTTAATGTACATATTTTTTGTATATTTTTGTCAGATTTATCTCTATCATATATTTTTTAAAGTTTTTGTTTAAATTCCAGTTAGTTACCATATAGTGTAATACTAGTTTTAGGTTTACAGTATAGAGATCCAGCACTTACAAAGAACCCCAAGTACTCATCACAATAAGTGTACTCCTGAATCCCCATCCCCTGTTTAACCCATCCATCAACTGCTGAGTGGATAAAGGAGATGTGATACATATATTTTAATGTTATTGTAAATGACATTTAAAAATTTTTTTCAGGGACGCCTGGGTGGCTCAGTTGGTTAAGCAGCTGCCTTCGGCTCAGGTCATGATCCCAGCGTCCTGGGATCGAGTCCCACATCGGGCTCCTTGCTCAGCAGGGAGCCTGCTTCTCCCTCTGCCTCTGCCTGCCATTCTGTCTGCCTGTGCTCACTCTCTCCCCCTCTCTCTCTGATAAATAAATAAAATCTTTAAAAAAAAATTTTTTTTTCTTCAATTTATAATTGCTTTCTTCTGGAATGAAGGAATAATTACATTTTCTGTGTTAATCTTACAGCTTGCAACCTTGCAGAACTCACTTAGTTCTAGTAGTTTCTTGCAGAGTCCACTGAGTTTTTTGTGTGTTTTACATGTCCTTTGCAAATTTGCTTTCATTAGGCACATAAACATTTAGGATTCTTATAACCTCTTCATTTATTGGCCTCTTTATTATCATGGAATTATTCTCTTTATTTCTGGTAATATTCTTTGCTATGAAATCTAATTAATTTGATATTAAAATAGCCACTACAGCTTCCTTTTGACTAGTATTACATGGTGTGTTATCTTAACATGTAATAAGCTTTAATTGTTATTTTAAAATGAATTAATATTTTCTGATTTTTTAGTTTCAACTTTTCTATAAGATTTATTTATTTATTTGAGATAGGAGAGGGGAAGGCAGAGAGAGGAGGGGGAGCGTCCCAACCGTGCTGTGCACTGAGCTTAAAACCTGACATGGGGCTTAGTTTCACGACCTTGAGATTATGACCTGAGCTGAAATCCAGAGTCAGACCTTTTAACCAGCGGCACCATCCAAGTGCTCCATTTTAATTTTGAATGTAGAAAATATAGGTATGTATAACCTGCCTAAACAGAACCTCTTTAAGAGTCCTCGGTAATTTTTAAGAGTGTAAAGAGGTCCTAAGGTGAAAAAGTTTGAAAATTACTGATCTTTTTTTTTTTTTTTCATTAGATAATGCAACTTTTGTTGTAATCATCTGTTCATTCGTTTGTTCATCAGATGTTCATTAAACCCAGTTTATTTTTAGGAAATAAAAACAAGCATATAAGACATGGTTTTGTTCATCAAAGAACTCTTGATATAGAAGAATTGAGGGATATGATGATGGTGTGTGAATGAATAGGATACAATGCATTGTGTGAGATATATGCTCTCATAGTGTCACTGTGCCTAGCACAGGGTTAAGCAGCATAGATTTAGTGTTAAATATACCTGACTTCAAATCTAAGCTCTGTAGCTTAGCTATGAGAATCTATCTCTCAGGATTGTTTTGATTATATAGCTTAATTTATAGTATTTAAGGCATAGTACTTTCAGTACTTAGAAAACATTCCCTAATTTCTAACTGTTGTTGTTGTTTTGATAGTAAAGGTTTTATGGAGCAAGGAAGGAGAGGTATAGGTCACATCTGGCTTTAAAGGCAAGGGAAAGGTTCATGGAGGTGGACACTTGTTGAATTGAGTCTAATTTTGGTTTACCAAGATTGTGGGCTAGTTAACATAGGCAAAAGGAATGCCCCATAGTAGTTGGAATGATAAATTACTAGTAGGAATAATGTCATCTCTTCCTCTGTTAATTTATTAAATATAGGTATAGTAATTTATCAAATATAGAGGTAGTAATTAAACCAATCTATTTAAAGTTTATTATCACATTAACCTTTTAATGTAGAAATTAAAAGAACATACTTTAGAGCTACATTGGTTGGGTTTAGTCAATACTAGATTTTTCATTGATTAGTTCCCTTGGCAGTTTGCTAATCTCTCTGTGCTTTGTTTCCCCATTTTCAAAATGAAGATAATATTAGTGCCCATGTCAGAGAGTTGGGAGGATTTAATGAGTTAGTAAATGATAAATTCTTACAATAATACCTGACACGTGGTAAGTACTATAGAAATACTAGATATTTGAATGATAAATGCTACCATTGGAATTAACATTTGTTGCTGGGAATACTGATGTAGTGAGCTCTGTTAATATTGAACTGAAACTCATTTTTTAAAGTTTAAGTTCAGCTTAACTTTGTTGATGGATTTTGTTTTTCTTTCTCATTTGATTGTCAAATTGCATTTTCAGGCCAAAGATGCTTTAATATAAAGACACTTGTTAAATTATGTAGACTAGGTCATTTAATTGATCTGCATGATCTGTATCAATTTTTTTTCAAAGTGAAGTTTTGTTTTTAATCTCAGTACTATTTCAGTTTCTACAATCTTCTACTATTTGTTAAGTATAATGATTTTTAAAGACCTATAAAGAATAATTATACCCTAGAGTTTGTTTTTTCTAAGTTTATAGGTAAATGTTAAAATATATAATTTTAACAAACCTATGAGAAATATTTTCTAGTCAATGGAATGTGACAGATAGTAATCAGGGAATGCTTGTTAAAGACTTAAACAGATAAGTAGTAAATGAGATGACTGTGCTAGGAGGTCTTTGTCATTTATTTTTTGCTTGTTATTTGTTGTAAAGAACACTTAATGAGGGACGCCTGGGTGGCTCAGTTGGTTGGACGACTGCCTTCGGCTCAGGTCATGATCCTGGAGTCCCGGGATCGAGTCCCGCATCGGACTCCCAGCTCCATGGGGAGTCTGCTTCTCTCTCTGACCTTCTCCTCGTTCATGCTCTATCTCACTGTCTCTCTCAAGTAAATAAATAAAATCTTTAAAGGAAAAAAAAAAGAACACTTAATGAAAATTGTTAAGTGTTTTTAATTTTTTATTTTTTTATTAACATAAAATGTATTATTGCCCCAGGGTACAGGTCTGTGAATTGCCAGGTTTACATACTTCACAGCACTCACCATAGCACATACCTTCCCTAATGTCCATAACCCTGTCCCTATGCCCCTCCCCCTGGCAACCCTCAGTTTGTTTTGTGAGATTAAGAGTCTCTAATGGTTTGTCTCCCTCCTGATCCCATCTTGTTTCATTTATTCCCTTCCTACCCTCCCAAACCTCTCATGTTGCCTCTCAACTTCCTCATATCAGGGAGATCATATGATAATTGTCTTTCTCTGATTGACTTATTTCGCTAAGCATAATACCCTCTATTTCCATACATGTCATCGCAAATAGCAAGATTTCATTTCTTTTGATGGCTGCATAGTATTCCATTGTATATATATACCACATCTTCTTTATCCATTCATCTGTTGATGGACATCCAAACTTTCCATAGTTTGGCTATTGTGGACATTGCTGTTATTAACATTTGGGTGCACGTGCCCCTTCGGATCACTATGTTTGTATCTTTAGGGTAAATAACCCAGTAGTGCGATTGCTGGGTCGAAGGGTAGCTCTATTTTCAACTTTTTGAGGAACCTCCATGCTGTTTTCCAGAGTGGTTGCACCAGCTTGCATTCCCACCAACAGTGTAGGAAGGTTCCCCTTTCTCCACATACTCGCCTGCATCTGTCATTTCCTGACTTGTTAATTTTAGCCATTCTGACTGCTGTGAGGTGGTACCTCATTGTGGTTTTGATTTGTATTTCCCTGATGCCGAGTGATGTGGAGCACTTTTCCACATGTCTTTTGGCCATCTGGATGTCTTCTTTGCAGAAATGTCTGTTCATGTCCTCTGCCCATTTCTTGACTGGACTGTTTGTTCTTTGGGTGTTGAGTTTGAAAAGTTCTTTAGAGATTTTGGAAACTAGCCCTTTATCTTATATGTCGTTTGCAAATATCTTCTCCCATTCTGTCAGTTGTCTTTTGGTTTTGTTAACTGTTTCCTTTGCTATGCAAAAGCTTTTGATCTTGATGAAGTCCCAATAGTTCATTTTTGCCTTTGCTTCCATTGCCTTTGGCGATGTTCCTTGCTGCTGCTGAGGTTGAAAAGGATACTGCCTGTGTTCTCCTCAAGGATTTTGTTGGATTCCTTTCTCACATTGAGGTCCTTCATCCATTTTGAGTCTTATTTTCATGTGTAGTGTAAGGAAATGGTCCAGTTTCATTTTTCTGCATGTGGGTGTCCAATTTTCCCAACATCATTTGTTGAAGAGACTTTTTTCCATTGTACATTCTTTCCTGCTTTGTCGAAGATGAGTTGACCATGAAATATGTTAAGTGTTTTTAAAGGCAGCTTTGAGTTTTGTAAATAATGACTTCAGTAATACAATGTAGAGTTTAAATTAATCACTTAAATATTTATATTCACATTGGGGGTAATATTTCTGTGCCTATATTGAAGTGTGGGTCTTTAAAAAATCAGCAAGAAAAGTCATTCTTTTAATTATATGTTGGCTAGACCATTAATTGAAGGTACTGTAAAGTGTGTGATCACTTACTAATTCTTCATTTTTTTGGTGGGAACTCAGGATCACAGGCTAGGATTCAGGTTAACCATTTTGAGATGTGCCCTGAAAGATTCATATTTTCTTAAAAAACACTTCCAAGTAGAGATTATTTAATTTTCTTTAGATATATAGAAATTGTATTTCCTTAGAAAAAGGAAAAATAATATGGAGATTGAATTGTTAGGAAATTATTAGACATGTGTAGGTTGGTGACTCTTTTAACCTTTCACATGTAAAACTTGTTGGTTCTTGGATTAAAGAACTCTCTATTTATAGTTAACATGTTCTATGATTGTCACCTAGGTCTGTTTTCTTTTTGTCTTTTTATTAAGTAAGGTATAATTCATGCTTTAGTTTTTCTAAATCCTTCTGCCATGAATCTTCTAACTAAATTAAGCATCAAGCATAAGAAACATTGGATTTTATAGAAGCTTCAGAAATTGTCATTTATTTCAAAAAGAATAGAGATTATAAACATTTAAATTTGAAAGAAAATGTGTACAATACAATATGCTAAGACAAGTAAACTTTTTATGTTCTAAGTATCTTCTCCAGTTATTTTGGAGTCACGTGTAATTTTCTTAAGAGGTTGTATTAAAGTAAATAAGTTCATTAAGTTTTTTCCATTATAAAGGTAATATGTGGGGGTGCCTCGGTGGCTCAGTGGGTTAAAGCCTCTGCCTTCGGCTCAGGTCATGATCTCAGGGTTCTGGGAATGAGGCCCACATTGGGCTCTCTGCTCTGTGGGAAGCCTGCTTCCTCCTCTCTCTCTGCCTGCCTTTCTGCCTCTCTGTCAAAAAAATAAATAAAATCTTAAAAAAAAAATAAAGGTAATATGTGTCCTTTATAGAAAAACTTAAAAAATATAAGTAAACAGAAGAAAAATTGCCAGTGTTTCTACCACTGAGTGTTTTTTTTTTTTCAGTATGCAAATCATAATTTGTCCGTAGTTTCTATCCTTGGGAAAAAATTACTGAAATCTCCTATGCTGTTTTCTTATCATTTTATCATCTAAATGTTGATTCCCTCCTCCTGGTTTGGAAGAAGCCCATGTCACCACTCTTCAAACAAATATTCAACAAGTGAAAACTAGATAGTTGGTTTTGCTGGTATAGACTCACAGTATATTCAAGCTTTGCCTCTATTAAAGTTCAGTTATTTTTAACATGGTAAGAATGAAGTAGTCATTATTCCGATTTGAAGGTAATGTTGCCATGTTTGTCGTCGTTGTTGTTTCTTTGGATAACTGGTTTTCAATGTAAAAACATAAATCCTAACAAGTGGGAGTGGAAAAACAGGGATGGTTTTCATTTGCTACAATTTCCTGTGAGACATGGCTCTAAACAAGGCCCATATTTACACAAGACAGTATAGTTTTACATACAGTGGTGTATTCAGCACATTTTGAAATTCTTTAACCAGTCACCTGTATTTAATACTTTCATAGTAAATGTGTTTAATAATGCTAGGTGAAATTTGAAATAATTTTTAAATAATTTTACAGTAGAAACACCAGTTAAATCAACCTTTGGTAGTAAATGTCGGAAAAAAAATTAATTATTTTTGCTGCCACTGCAAAATCAATTGTGTAACTGTTCTTTTTAAACTGACTTACATTACTAAATTCTAAACACTACACTCCTGTAACTTGTCAGAAGCAAGTTTGAGTTAATAGATATTTTCAGTGATGTAATGGGAACTTTTGGCAGTGGGTCAGAATATAATGGACTGTGATTAATGTTTTAATAAGTACTTTTCTATTGCTCATGATGTAGAGGAGAAATAGTTTCCTGCTTGGATTGATAGGAGAATAGCAGGTGTGCATATAGTGGTTTTTTTTTTTTATTAGAAAAAAACAAAACAGAGAGAGTTGGATTATTTTTCTTAGAATAACATTCATTTTTTTTTAATGGTTAAACTTTATTATCGTAGGAGATGCACATGTTTCCACAGAAACCTGCAGTTGATTTTGAAGAATACAATTAGGAGATGATTACAGACTAACTAATTAAATCTTCTAATTTGTAGCCTTTGTTTTCTTAAGAAGCTGTACTCGGAAGTCTGTGTAGTTTGATGTTACTTCTTATTATAAGTTAAAGGAAATCAGGGATCTACTTAAATCAGAGGACATGGGAGTTCTATGCTTCTTTGTTTTTAAAACATTCACATTGTCAGAAATCAGAAAAAAAAAGATTCAACTTTGAACATTTTTCTCTTAAGGCCAGGAAGTTCAGATTGATAGTCAAATGGAATAGTGATCATGTGAGAATTCTCCATTGCAAAGGGCACAAGTTCAACCTATAAACTCAGTAAAGTTCAGAAGTTTGGAAAGTTAAACCCAGGAGATTTTGTGTCAGCCTTGGAATTTGAGTAAGTGAAGACAAACCAGAAGAAATACTGGTGTGCCAGACTTGAGGATTTGGTTTGCAGTTTTCTGGTTCTTTCATTTTTCTTAGTTTAATTTTGGCAACTTATATGCAGTTATGTATGGGTTTTTGTTGTAGATAGAGCCCTAGGGCTCAGTAGATACACTCCATTGAGGATAATATTGTACCACTGAAAATACCCTTTGCTGTTTGTCTGTGAAATACACATAAAATTGAGCATTCCAAATGTGCATTACTCTGGGAGAACATTCGTAGTTGTCATCAGAGTCTCAAAGGGATCCTGATCCCAATAAGGGATCTGGAATAATGGTTCTCAAACTTCGGTATTCATCAGAATTAGTCGGAGGATTTACTGGAGAGGGAAAAAAAAAAAAAACCACTGACCACAATCCAGTGTTAGAACTTTTCCATCACCCCAAAAAGATTCATCATGTCATTTTACTGAAACAGATTGATGAGTCCTGCCTCCACGGTATCTAATTTAATAGGACTGGAATGGAGACCCAGAATTGTCATGTCTTTTTTTTTTTTTTAAAGGTTTATTTGTTTATTTTAGAGAGAGAGAGCGCACGTGCATATGTGCAAGAGCAGGGGGAAGGGCAGAGGAAGAGAATCTCTAGCATACACACAACATGGAGCCAGATGTGGGCTGGATCTCATGACCATGAGATTCCTGACATGAGCCCCTGAGATCATGACCTGAGCTGAAATCAAGAGTCAAATGCTTAGTCAACTGAGCCATCCACGTGCCCCCAGAATTTCATATCTAACAAGTTCCAACTGATGCTGATGCTGTTGATTGGGGAACCATACTTCAAGGATCACCGGTTTAGCGTTAGTAAATAGCTTCGTAGACCTTTTCCTGTATTCATGTATAGCGTATTATTTTATAAAAACACATTTACTTGCTATGTTAGTTTGTTACCTCTTTTAACTTAATTATGTTTTGACTATCTTTCCATATTTATCCATAGCATCATTTAAAGTTTTCCATATCGTAATTTAAGCAATTCTATATTAGATAGAGATAAATCTCACTATGGTGATTTAGGTCATTTTTCACCTGTTATTTTATAAACAGATTGTTGCAAAATTTTTGTGTAATCTTCCTATTATTTCATTAGTAAAAATCCCTGGACTGAAGGATAGAAGTCCTTCTGAGGCCCATCTGAGGTTAAAGGACTTTTAACATCTGGCATGTGAACATTAATAAATATATGACCACTGCTATAAAAAAGAAGAAATGTTAAAAGTAAAGTAAAAAAGCTTGTTTCAGGAAATATGTGTTTACGTTTGTTGACCCAATCGTTTGCATCTTTTTTTTTCTTTTTCTTTTAAGGTTTTATTTATTTATTTGTAAGAGAGAGAGCACAAGCAAGGGGAATGGCAGGCAGAGGGAGTATTTGATCCCAGGACCCCAGGATTATGACCTGAGCCGAAGGCAGATGCTTGACTGAGCCACTCAGGCATCCCAATAGTTTGCATCTTTTTTTTTTTTTTAAAGATTATTTATTTATTTATTTGACAGAGAGAGAGATCACAAGTAGGCAGAGAGGCAGGCAGAGAGAGAGAGAGGAGGAAGCAGGCTCCCTGCTGAGCAGAGAGCCGGATGCGGGACTCGATCCCAGGACCCTGAGATCATGACCTGAGCTGAAGGCAGCGGCTTAACCCACTGAGCCACCCAGGCGCCCTAGTTTGCATCTTTTTAATGATGAAAACTTGTTTGACCAGTAGATTTTTCTAAGTTATTAGCATTTATGTCAATATTTGTAACCATAATTTCTAAGAGTAATAATAGTTATTTTTTTTTTAATTTGGAGAGACATAACCTTATTACATACGTAAGTTCACATATACATAGAACTTACAAATTGCACAAAAAATTATATTATGAAGCTTCTGCCAGCATTACAGAGCTGTTCAAATTCAGTGCCTGATTTTTAAAAAAATTATGTTCTGTGCCTTGAAAATAGCAAAACTGTGGTATAGATTATGGTGGGAAAGTACTTTTTTCTGCTTAGTGTTATAGTTAGAAAAATTAACGCATTGTTTTTCAGTGTGAGAACTAAATGAAGTACAGTAGCAACACCCCCCTCTCCCCAATCCATTCTTGCTTTCCGTGGTTTCAGTTACCCATGGTCAACCAGAGCTTGCATGCAGCTGGTCTTCCTTCTGACTTATTATCAGAGGGTCAATAGTAGGCTAATACTGTGGCACAATTCCTGTCATCTACCTCACTTCATCTCATCATGTAGGCATTTTATCTCATGTAATTAGAAGAATAAGGGTGAGTATAGTATAGTAAGGTATTTCTAGAGAGAGATCACATTGGTATAACTTTTATTATATTACATTTGTTCTAATTTATTATTGTTGTTGTTAATCTCTTACTGTGCCTAATTTATAAATTAAACTTTATCATATGTGCGTGTATATATAGGAAAACCACAGTACATACAGGGTTTTATCTGTGGTTCTAAGCATCCCCTGGGGGACTGGGGCAGGGAACAGTACTGTATTCATTCATCCAATTTAAAAAGAATGAAGAAATAAGGATATATATTAAATCTCTTTGCTGTATTGTTAAGCCATCCTGATAGACACCTTCCCCACCTCCTACTCTGAAAACAAAATGCTAAGTGCATAGAGAGAAAAATTATCTGAAAGGTGTTCCACAGATGTGATCACTGTATCTAGCACTGTGGATCTTGGGTAAAGCAAACTAGGGAATAGATAAGGGAAAGTAAACAAATTGGAGAAAAGTTGAAGCAGGTAGTAGATCAAATGCAGTTTGTCCTGTTTAATCACCTGTTTCTAGAACACAGACATATCTTTAACACAAATTAACTCATATGTGAATGTTATTAGAGGAATGATAGCTATAAAATATGAGAGTCATTTTGGTTCACACATGATTTTCTCCAGTAGATAATGAGTTATATTATCTAGTAATAGCAGCTGAACTCAGATATACAGATACATTAACACAGATGAATGCAAGCAGCAAGCCACAGAAAAATGAATACCGTACTATACAGGATGCCCATTCTCACCATGTTCTTCCTTTTGGCTTAGCTTTGTCATGTACTGTCTCTTAGAAGTGCTGTTTTTGGAGTTCTCCCCAATTTTTATGCATTTGCCCTTGTTTTCATGAGTTGACACCGTTACCCCTTTCTTACAACTCTTTCCCATCAAATTACATTTACCTTTTTCTTTATCCTAAAAGGTATATTTACTATATTACCCATTTATTTGGAACTTAATCCACCTTTTACTTTAAAAAAAAAAAAGATTTTATTTATTTATTTGACAGACAGAGATCACAAGTAGGCAGAGAGGCAGGCAGAGAGAGAGGAAGGGAAGCCGGCTCCCCACTGAGCAGATAGCCCGATGCAGGCCTTGATCCCAGGACCCTGGAATCATGACCTGAGCTGAAGGCAGAGGCTTTAACCTACTGAGCCACCCAGGTGCCCTTAATCCACCTTTTAAAATAAACTATGCTAGTACTTTTGGGAGGATTATTAATGTTTTTGTTAGTACTGTGATTATGAATTTTGCATAGGTTTTGTGTGAACTGCCTCAGTCCTGCTTTACCCATAATTTGGGGTATGTATTTTGGCAGAATGTGAGGTCTTTCAAGAGCACTTAAGTTATCACAACTCCAGCATAGAGATATAGGCCTGTGGTTCATTGAGTCAGAGTAGGCTCAGGCAGAAATAATTAAGCATTTGGAATTGTCAGTGTAAGAGATCTTTTGATAGAGATTACCTCTTTTTAAAAGATTTTATTTATTTTAGAGAGTATGTGTGAGCAAGTGAGTGACGGGAGGGGTTCGGGGAGGGGCAAGCGGGCTCCATGCTGATCGCCTGGCCTGTTTCGGGGCTCAATCCCAAGATCCTGAGATCATGACCTGAGCCAGACCAAGAGTCTGAGAAACCATGAATTGGTTGTTCAACCTACTGAGCCGCCCAGGCGCCCTGATGGAGATTCAGTCTTGATTGTAGAGTTTGAGCACAGTGCTCTTCATTTGGCCTTATGCTCCCTTTAGAAACCTCTAGCATCTAAGAGGTCTTCTCCAGTCATGAGATAAACTTATTACCTCAGAAGTCACCTCTGTTCTGTCCACAGAGTAGTCAGTTTGCATATTCAAAAAGAGAACTTTATCCTCCGACCTGACGGGAGCTTTCTGAGATACAATTTCTTTTTTGTAGGGTATCCTTTCCTGGCTCTGGTAAAGGTCCTTAGGCTGATTTACTCACTTAGGCCCAGACATCAAGTACTCTCTTATGATGATGCTTTACTCCTTTGGTAAATTTGAGTATGCTGCCACCAAAGACTTAAAGTCATTAAAAAATCCCACAAAAACCCACAATGCTTTGTTGCCATATAATTTGCATGCTATAGATTTCACCCATTTTAAGTGTATGATTCAGTTAATTTTGGTAAATTTACCAAGTTGTGCAGCCATCACCACAATTAAGTCCTGATTCATGTATATATGACTAGTGCAGTCCCATGCTCAGAAAGGGGCCCTGTACTTGGAGTTCAGTGCTCTTTAGTCATCATCTTGAAATTCTTTTTTTTTTTTTTTTAAAGATTTTATTTATTTATTTGTCATAGAGAGAGAAGCGAGAGCAAGCACAGGCAGACAGAGTGGCAGGCAGAGGCAGAGGGAGAAGCTGGCTCCCCATCAAGCAAGGAGCCCGATGTGGGACTCGATCCCAGGATGCTGGGATCATGACCTGAGCCGAAGGCAGCTGCTTAACCAACTGAGCCACCCAGGCGTCCCATCATCTTGAAATTCTTAATAATTTTATCTTTGAATTCGTGTTTTATCAGTGAAGTCTGATGGAACGGTGGAGCATACCTTAGTGGGCTTGGAGCCACATACACTTGCCTGCCTCACTGCAACATGTTCTAGGCCATTTTACTCCCTGCCCCTGCTCAGTTCCTGCTGCTATTGCCACCACCGGCAGGGCTGTGGACACAGGGAATGTCAGGACTGGATGTATGTGCCCTACATGCCTGGGAGGGTCTTCACTCAGTGAGTATCATCATGCTCGAAGGAGCCCAGTTTTAAGTAGCAAATAGAAAGTACTATGACAGATCTAGAGAAATCACTGAAGAAAGAGAAAAAAAAAATCTTTTTGAGCATTTTTATTTTGTCCTGGGCCTGACCACAATCCAGTGTTAGAACTTTTCCATAACTCCAGAAAGATTCATCATGTTGGTTTACAATTATTCTCCATTTCCCATCCCTAGACATGGGCAACCATTTTCACCTCCTTTTTGTCTCTATAGATTTGCCTATTTAGACATCTCATGTAAATGTAATCGTATAATATGAAGTCTTTTGTGTCTGGCTTCTTTCATGGTTTTGAGTTCATATTGTAGCATATTTCATTTCTTTTTGTTGCTGAATAATATTCCATTGATGGATATACAACCCTTTATCTATTATCTGTCTTATCCATTCATAAATTGATGGACTTCTGGGTTGTTTCTACATTTTGGGCATTATGAATAATATTACTATGAATATTCATATAGAAGTCCTTGTATGGACTTATGTTTTCATTTCTCTTGGGCATATACCTAGCAGTAGGTATAGGAACTACTGTCCAAGGCAGCTGTAACATGTTTTAACATTGTCCCTAGTGTGAGGGGTCCTGTTTTTCCATATCCTTAGCAGTGTGTGTGTGTGCACGTGCACAGGGTGAGTGTAGGAGTCAGGAAGAGATGAGTGGGCTTCTGTTTAGCTTTTGAAAAGGTGCAGAATATTTCCAATCCCCAAAATAGAATAAGTTTCTAAGAAATTATTACCCTTTTGTCCTGGTATGAGCATGGTCCAAAGGTATTATTACTTGTCATTTTAAAAGATTTTATTTATTTGTTTGTTTGTCTGTTTGTCTATCTGTTTAACAGAGAGAGCACAAATGGGAGGGATGGGAAGGAGAGGAAGACAGAGAGGCAGGCTCCCTGCTGAGCAGGAAGCCTGATGTGGGGCTTAATCCCAGGACCCTGGGATCATGACCTGAGCCGAAGACAGATGCTTAACCAACTCAGCCACCCACATGCCCCAGGATTTTATTTATTTGAGAGAGAGAGTGCATGCATCTGTGTTCACAAGCAAGGGGAGGGGCAGAGGGAGAGTTAGAGAGTGAACCTCAAGCAGACTCCCCACTGAGGACGAAGCCTTGCTCAGGGCTGGATCTCAGGACCCTGAGATTATGACCTGAGCCAAAATCAAGGGTCCATTGCTTAACTGACTGAGCCACACAGGCACCCAGTAATACCTGTCATTTTGATTGTAACTGTTTTAGTGGGTAAAATGTAGTATCCCAATGCATATTTAGTTTACGTTTTCCTGTTGACTAATGGTGTTAAACATCTTTTTATATCCTTATGAACCATTCAGATACCTTTTTTGTTTAGATACCTGTTCAGATCTATTGTCCATTTTAAAATTTGTCTTACTAAGTTGTAAGAGTTATTTATATATTCTGATAACAATTCTTTTTTAGCATCATAACTTGTCAGTATTTTTCCCAGAGTGTGGTTTATTTTTTCACGTGTTAATTGTTTCTTTTGAAACATAAATGTAGTTTAATTTTTATCAAATCCAGCTTTTGAAAAGGTGCAGAATATTTCCAATCCCCAAAATAGAATAAGTTTTTTTCTTTCATGGATCATGCTTTTGGTGTCTTATCTAAGATGACTTTGCCTACCTGAAGGCCTTGGAAATTTCCTCCTATGTTTTCCTCTAAACGTTTTTATAGTTTTAGTCTTTAAATTTAGGTCTCTGATTTATGCCAAGTTAATGTTTTTGTGATGGTGTGAGATACAGGTCCAAGTTCATTTTTTTGCATAGTTACCAAATTGTCCCAATACCATTTGTTGAAAAATTATCTTTTCCTCATTGAATTTCCTTTAAAGCCACATGTTTTGCATATCATCCTCAGTAATTCTTATTGTAAGCAAAGCTATGTGACTGTAGAGTCTTGAACTTTTTCTTGACCTTAGGAATATTGTTTTGTCTTTGAATTATATTTTTAGCTTTGGACCTCTCTGAAATAGTAATAGTGAGTATTAGACGAGGTGTATATTAAGCTTGAGGAATGTTTAATTTTAAATGTGAAAACTGTAAGGAAACATTTCACATCTTTGCTGTCAATTTATAATTAAGTCCTGAAGTATATATTTGTTATTACTCTTTTAGATCCAAGAGGGTCTCTGATTCCTAAGTCAGGAAACATTTTGACAGGAACCAGCTTCTTTCAACCTCAGACACCTAACCTTCTAATGCCAAATGTCTCAGTCTTCAAACTCAAAATATTTGTATTCACAGGTCAGAAAAATATAATATGCTTTGGTAAAGCAAAATTGGCTCCCTTAGTTGCTTTACCAGGTTGAAAGTTAGAGGTCATTGAGGCAGTGTTTAGTTCTGGCTGTGTTACAGATACTATCATCAGTTAATTCCAGAGTATTTACTTAAGACAACTTCCTTCAAAATCCTTATTATTAGAGATTCATCTTCCTCTTTAATCTTTTTTTGTCAGTTTTTTCCCTGTAGATAGTAAGTTCTTCAAAGTCTGAGAATATCTCTTACTCATTTTTGTGTTTTCATTTCCTTGCACCCCACTTCACCTCATCCCACAGTGCCTCTTCAAGGCAGGTGATTCTGAAATGGCTTTATTTTTAAATTTTTAAATTTTACTTATTTTTTTATTGCTTCTTTAATATAACACTAGACTTAAATTAGTAGTGTTTTCTTGAAGATCTTCAGATCTTTAATCCTAAACACAGTTGCCGTATGGTATTTTGAAGATTTTAAAGTCAATCTTTTGCTGCTTCATAAACTGTTTTCTGTGTTCTGAAACCATCTCAATAGCATAAGAATGTTCTTGACATAACTTTCCTGTAAAATCATCTGAATCATCTTTCCCTGAAATGACTTTTTTAGACTGAAGAGAATTTGAGAGCTATAACAGAGAGGCACGATAGTGCCAAGTGCCAAGATTATTCTTCTTTGGAAGTGTATTAAGTATAATTGTGCTGTGAGCTTAAATTATGAATACCAACCATCCATGGTTCCTTCCTCAAGAGCTAATTTGTGGAGATGGAGACTGTCATGTGAACCAAGTATATCATTATTTGGGAGAGGGTCAAGGAAGGCTTCAAGAGATGGTAGAATTTCAGCTCTATTTTAAAGATTAAATTTGAGTCTGCCAGTAGCATGCTTATACCATTCTGTTGGAGGAGAAAGAGTGAGATTTAAAAGAACATGGTGCTTTTGACAGAAATATAAGTAGTTCAGTCTGACTAGAGCACAGGGTTTTTAACAAGGAGTGACAAGAAATTGGTTAGGATTCCAGAGCGCCAGGAGTCTTATTTACCATAGTAAGTATTTTAGGTAATACACATTTTCCCTACTTACTTCCCATTTAACTCTTAAATTACTGTCTTAAATCAAGGTTGAAAGACCACTGTGTTTTTCTGTCCCCTCTATATGGGTTTTGAAATACATATATATATATATTCAATTTTTCCCCCCACGGTTTTCTTTTTAAGCCATCTCTATACCCATTGTGGGACTTGAACTTATACCCCCAAGATCAAGAATTGCATGCTGTACTGACTGAGTCAGCCAGGCACCCCTGGACCATACACTTTTAGTAATTGGGAGCAGTTGAAGAACTTTTAAATAGGTGACATACTCAGATTTATATTTTAGAAAAATACTTCTCAGAGCAGCAGTGTGTATGATGTATTAGAATAGGCTAAAATAAAAAAAGAGCCCAAAATAGAGGGGTCTGAATAGTGAGGATGGAGTTAAGAGAATGAATCCAAGAGAGATTTAGGGATAGAATTAATAGGATTTGGCAACTGACTTCATGTGGAGAGTCTACGAAATTGCCAAAGTTTTTGGCTTGGATGCCTGCCCAACTCTGTAATGACTTTCACAGAGAGAAGGACTCCTTTGGAGTTTTACATGGCCTGCAGAATATGACACTTGGACGTTAAGTCTTTATGGGTGAGAGCTACAAACATCAGAATGTTAAGGCAGCTGCTTCAGGCTTTATTTCTCACTGCTTGCTCTTGTTGCCTACTGTGTTGAGGGAGGTCCAAGGTGAGAAGTCAGAGAGGGACAGAGATTCCGTTACTCTGTTGCTCCAGAATACTTGCAGCTGCCACTTCCTTCTGATTCACCACTACCACTTGCCACAGCTGCTGGGCTGGATAAAAGTAGGTAGACTGTAAAAACTTCTGCCTTAACACAGACTGTTGTTAACGTTGGATGGAACTTAAAATTTTGTATTCAAGTAGTTCTCCAATTTTTGTTTTAGTGTCCTTAATTTTAAAAAAATCTGTGTGTGGTTATTTTAGACCTAAATTTTTTATTTAATAATGCTGAAACTGTTAGTATTTATGATTTAGTCAGTGTGGGTGAGTACTGCTACCTATGTTAAAATCCATATATATGTATACATACATAAATATATATATTATGAATATGTAATTTAAAGCATATATTACAGCTGTGGAGTTCTGTTAGCATCTTAGAGGAATTATTTACTTGTCAAGATAACAAATTTTTTATATATTCTGAAAGTTTTAAAAAATACTGGTGAGTTAATTATGTACTCCTTTAGGTACACACCTAACTTTAAATTTACACAACTATTTAAATCTTTCGTTTGGTGATTTTGGGAATAAGCATGCTATTTGTCCATAAGATAGCTTGTACTTTAATGTTTGCCTTTTTAGAGTGTTCAGACTTCTTCCTATTACTTATTTTTCTCAAGTCCAAACTTCATACTCCAGGGATAATACTTTTAATCCTCTTTCTTTCTTTTTCTTAAGATTTTATTTATTTGATGGAGAGAGACACAGCGAGAGAGGGAATACAAGCAGGGAGAGTGGAAGAGAGGGAGAAGCAGGATTCTGGCTGAGCAGGGAGCCCAATGCAGGGCTTGATCCCAGGACCCTGGGATCATGACCCAAGCTGAAGGTAGCCACCCAATGGACTGAGCTCACCCAGGAGCCCTTTTAATCCACTTTTTACTTAATTACCAAGTTTTTTCTGCTTGTAGTATGTGTCTTTAACTTTGCTTTGTACAGACGCCTTGCGCTTTCCTGTCTAGAAAGGTAAAATCTCTTTTTTTAATTTAATTTTTTTTTCTTTCTCTTTTGCTCTTCCTCTTTATTCTGCAGTTGGTAATCTGTCTCAGGAACAAAAGCTCTTTCAAAGACTGTCTTTGGGTTTATTATTCTACTTGGTTATGTTTGTTTGTAATCTAAGATACAGTTATGTCATCTTTGTAAACTCTGTAGTCAGTGGCACAAAATATTTTATTGTATCATGTTAATTTTCTTAACCTGCCCTCTACCCTTACATTTCTGCTTTCTTAAAATGTGGAGAACAGTATCATCTTCGTTGGGTGACTGGAGCCAGTCCCCATCATGTTTATATGCTACATGGTCTCTTTCAGTTGTTTGATGGATTTCTACATGTGTAAGTTTACATTAGTGTTTAAAAAATCACAGCTTTATTATTATTTTTTTTAAGATTTCATTTATTTGTCAGAGAGAGAGAGCAAGCACACAGGCAGACAGAGTGGAAGAGGGAGAAGCAGGCTCCCTGCGGAGCAAGGAGCCTGATGTGGGACTCGATCCCAGATGCTGGGATCATGACCTGAACCGAAGGCAGCCGCTTAACCAACTGAGCCACCCAGGCATCCCCAATCACAGCTTCATTTAAAACAAGTTGCTCCTCTCAGTATAGTTACCATTATGCTAATGTTATTTTTCTAATGATCAGCAGATTGATTATTTGCCATTCATTTTTAAAACTTTTTTTTTTAATTGAGGTATAGTTGATACAAAATGTTACATTAGTTTCAGGTATTCAACATGGTGATTGGGTGGTTCTATATTATAGGTTATGCTGTGCTCACCACAAGTGTAGCTACCATTCATCATGATACAGTGCTGTTGCAGTATCATTGACTATATTACCTATGCTGTACCTTTCGTCCCTGTGAGTTATTCATTCCATAACTGGAAGTCTGTACCTCTACTCCCTTCATCCATATGGCCCATCCCCCCTACTTCCTCCTGGCAACCATTAGTTTGTTCTCTGTATTTATATCTGTTTCTTGCCTTTGAATTTTTTTTTTGTTTTGTTTTTTAGAATCTACATGTAAGTGCAATCATATTTGTCTTTTTCCTTCTGACTTATTCCACTTAGTTAATAACCTCTGGGTCCACCCATGTTGTTGCAAATGAAATTGCCATTCATTTTTCATTACAGTTTTATTTTCCATAACTTATTTGATAGATGATACCAAACAAAAAAAGATGATAGAGAATCCTTTTCATTTTATGTACTCAACTATATTATTCATTTTGCTTCCTTCTTTTTTAGCCTTATGAAAGACAGATACTTTCAAATTGGAATGATATTGGTTCCAGTTGCACATGGGAAAAATGAGGTTTTCTTACAAAGCATGCAGACGCTTTCTTTTAGTACTCATACTTTGCCACCCAGTGACATCAGGAATGTATTATTACTTAACAGGAAATGACTTCTCTCAAACAAGTGTTATTAAAGTCCTATTACTTTTTTTCTTATATGAAGTGCAGTCTAAAATTAGACTGACAAATTAGTTTCGTATTCATTCATATTTCTTAAAATGTTTCTTTTTTTTTTTTGTATAAAACACTTTTTAAGAGAATAATATTTAGTTTTTCTTTTTCCTTGCAAAGCTACAACAACTTTAAATTATGCCATAAGTATTCAGTTTTGGTTCATCATAAATTGGTTTGCATCCCAGAAATGTAATTCTACTTAGTATAATATTTCATTTCACTTTAGGAAGAAGTTGCCATTTTAAGAAAATTTGAAGGGTTTTTTTTTTTTTTCCCTTAAGGCTGTTGAGGTTGAATGATTAAATATGGTTCAAAATGTCATAGAAAGAGTGTGCAAGTATTTCAGCTATTTGTTTTTTGCTTTTCATGCTTCTTTAAGTGCTAGCTACATTTTAGTTTACCCCTTTAGAACATTAGTTGTAAGGGGTTTACAGTTATATGCATATAATACTTACATTTAATGTCACTTATTTAAGAATCTTAGTCTACACTATTGACATTAATTCCCAAGACAGTTAAACACACTCTACAGTTGTTATTTTACTATTTCTTATCCTGTGCTCTAGCACTTACCATTTTTAAAGCCACGTTCAAAGGTTGTGCTTATCTCTGAGTAATTAGTCATGATTTTGTCTCACAATTTCAAATAGCATGTTTTCTATTTCCTGAAAATTGGATATAATAAATATAATAGTAATCTTAAAAATAAATCTTTGAAGGTACACAGATCACTTTGCAAATAATAATAAGATGCAGTGTAGTACAGAAGTTGTGAGAAGGATTTTTGGAGTTATATTGCCTGGTTTTAAATCTTGACTGTGTTTTTGCTGATTTATTACTCTGGACAAGTTGCTTAATCATTCAGTGTCTTTGTTTCCTCCTTTATGAAATGGATATAATAATAGCACATAGCTTGTTCTGACTAGTTGAGACAATGTATCTAAGACCCTAGAATACTAACTGGTAGGATATCAAAATACAGTATGGAAAAGTCTAGTCTCTTGGAATCTGTTTGTATTAGGTGTGCTGTTTTTAGAGCTACTGAGTTTTCCTACTTTGTTTTTTCTGCCACCTAATTTGATCAATTAAGTGTATCAACTCAATGATAAATGGTTGTATTGCCATTCTTCCTTATAGTTTTGGGGGTTTAGTTAAATGTTAGCCTTTGTTTTCTTATTACTGAAATATGTAGTTTATTTTTGAGGAAGACTGCTATGGGTTTTTAATGTTTTAAAGTAGACAAAGTAGCAGGAACCAATCATAGATAAGAATTACCACTTGATCCAGTAATTCCACTACTGGGTATTTACACAAAGAAAACAAAGACACTAATTTGGAAAGATACATGCACCCCTCTGTGTATTTCAGCATCATTTACATTTACAATAGCCAAGATATGGAAGCAACCCAAGTTGCTGTGATATCCACAGGCAAATGGGACGAGAAGATGTATTATATGTGTGTGTGTGTGTACACACACTCACACAGAGACACAGACACAGAGGCAATGGAGTATTATTCAGCCATAAAGAAGAATGAAATCCTGCCATTTGAAACAACATGAATGAACCTAGAGAGTATAATGCTAAGTGAAATAAGTTGCTTAGAGAAAGACAAATAGCATATGATTTCACTTATGTGGAATTTAAGAAACAAATCCAATGAGCAAACAAATTAAAAAAAGTGATAAACAATCAGACTCTTAAATACAGACAATAAATGTAGTTGCCAAGGGGTGGGTGGGAGGGCTGAAATAGATAAGAGAGGATCAAGAGCATACTTAACCTTGAATAGCATTGAGTAATGAATAGAATTGTTGAATCACTATATTGTATACCTGAAACTAATATAACACTGTATGTTAATAATACTTCAATTTTAAGAAAAGAAATTCAAATGAAAAAAAAATAATCATGATAATCCTGAAAAAAAAAAAAAAGAATTTTAAGGAACAGTGTGAAGAAAAAAAGGTAGGGAGCATTATTGACAATTCCCCACTTATTTATTTAGTGACAGTTTTTGTTCTTAAAGGAGGAAATGATACACCTTCCTTTGTCATTTAAATAAAAAGCATAATCACATCTGAAACATGTATCTCAACAATTCAATAGCTATTGACAGTCTACAGCCATCCACATAAATTTGTCTCTCCCTTGTTTCCCTCCCTGTCTAGTTCTATGCTAAGATAATCCTTTTTTTTTTTTTAAGATTTTATTTATTTGAGAGAGAGTAAGAGATATCATGAGCAGGGGTGATTGGTAGAGGGAAAGGCAGACTCCCTGCTGAACAGGGAGCCCGATGTGGGTCTTGATCCCAGGACCCCAGGATCCTGACCTGAGCCAAAAAGGCAGACGCTTAACTGACTGAGCCACCCATGCACCCTCGAGACATTCCATTAAGAAGCTCTGTCCCACCCTGTGATAGCTTGGATATAGAAGTTTATGGCTTCTATGAATTTCCCCCAAAAATCTCCTCATATTTTCTTAAGGGTTACAAAAGGAGGGATAGTATCACCTACCTGCAGCTATAATCTCAAGTCATTTTTGTTGGATTTGCTTCTTCTCTTTTGTTTTCTTTTTCTGTTACTTACAGAAATTCCTTCCCATACTTTATGGAAGGCTCTTTTCTTCTACATTTCAGTGCTTATGGGAGGAGCTCAGTGTTTCATCTTTTTCTCAAGTTTATTCAAGAGTTTCTCTTTAAGCAAATAAAGAGTACAAACAAATACAGATAGTGTTTTCCATGAAAGTAATTCTGGTAAAGTAGAATTTTTTGTACCTTAGTACATTTTTATTTGTGTTGTTTATTAGTTATTTTTTTCCTTTTTGTATTTTAAATGGTAAGAAAATTCAAGCATAGGTTTGGGGGAGGCAGTGGAGTTGCCCTGCTTAGTGGGTTCTAAACCTTACTGCATCACGTATTATGTTGTAAATGTTCTATAACATTTTATAAGTGGCTTAACCTCTCTAAGTCTCAATTGCCTCGCATCTAAAATGAGAACTATAATATCTTCTTTGTAGGGCTGTTGTGTGGAACAAATGAGATAAGAGTATTAAGGGGCTTAGTAAAATACTGTGCATATAGTAAGCCCTTAATAAATGATAACTGCTCTTGCTGTTGTCACTACCACCACCACTGCTGTCCAGTGCTACTGCTGTACCCACTGCAATTAAGATAGTTGTCATCTTTAAAAACTAAAGTGTCTGGTTAAATGCTTTAAGCATCTACTTATTGATATCAGCAAAAAAAATATGTGTGCCAGATTATCTTAGATTATGATATAATGGGACTATATAGTTCTGATTTGGAAAAACCAAATTATATACTGTTTTTTGTTTTGTTGTGTTGTGTTTTGGGTTTTTTTTTTTTTTTTTTTTTTTAAGAGAGAGTGTTTTGAGAGAATAAGAGTGGAAGTAGGAGTAGGAGTAGAAGAACCTGTAGCAGAGGGGAGGGAGAGAATCTTAAGCAGGCTCCACCCTTAGAGCAAGCCTGATGCAGGGCTTGATGCAGGCTCACAACCCTGAGATCATGATGTGAGCTGAAATCAAGAGTGGGATGGTTAACTGACTGAGTCACCTAGGCACCACTGTTTTTCTGTTTTCACTTAGATGTTTATTAAAGGCTTATAGTTTATCATTGATATTGCAGGAATTATATATATTTTATGTATAAATATGAATTTTATTTATTTGTATATTATAATATTGAATATATATTTTTATATATGTGAATTCTATTCATTCATTCATTCATTCATTTATTTATTTATTTTTAAAAGACTTTATTTATTTATTTGAGAGAGCGAGAAAGAGAGCATGAGAGGGGAAGAAGACCAGAGGGAGAAGCAGACTTCCTGCCGAGAAAGGGGCCTGATGTGGGACTTGATCCCAGAACCCTGGGATCGTGACCCAAGCCAAAGGCAGTCACCCAACCAACTGAGCCACCCAGGTGCCTGAAAATTTAAGTGAATTTTAAATGAATCTCAGAAATCACCTAGGTAAATGTTTTCCTCCACCATGCCCTCCTTTTTTTAGCCATGTAGGACAACTATTTCTAGAAAAAAAATTCTCCTGAAGAGGATGAATTACATGGTTACATAGTTAATGGCCACTTTCTAGGCAGGTACATTTTCTTTTTAATATTGCAATTAATATTAAAACCTTTATGGTAAAGTACAAAAATATATTTACATGCGGCATTGATGAAAAGTTGGCATTTGGTTCTTACTGATGCTCATTTTGCATTAGTTGAAGGAAATGAAAAGTATTTTGTATTAACTTCCAGATATGTTGCTGTTATTCCCTTTAATCATAAAGTAGTATCCTCTTCTATGTTCCTGTATTTTTAATCCATTTAATAAATATTGTGAGTACATTCATGGGTACATGATGTGTTTGACACTGAAAAACTCCAAAATATATTAGACCTGGTTTCTGCTCTCAGAGCCTACAGACTAGTCATATAAGTAACTCTAAGAAAAAATAGGCCTGAATGTTTATAGCAGCAATGTCCACAATCGCCAAACTATGGAAAGAACCTAGATGTCCATCAACAGATGAATGGATAAAGAAGATGTGGTACATATATACAATGCAATACTATGCAGCCATCAAAAGAAATGAAATCTTTCCATTTGCGACGACATGGATGGAACTAGAGGGTATTATGCTTAGCGAAATAAGTCAGTCAGAGAAAGACAACTATTATATGATCTCTCTGATATGAGGAAGTGGAGATGCAACGTAGGGGGCTTGGGGGGTAGGAAAAGGATAAATGAAACAAGATGGGATCGGGAGGGAGACAAACCATAAGAGACTCTTACTGTCACAAAACAAACTGAGGGTGCCCGGGGGTGGGGGTGGGTAGGGAGAGGGTGGTGGGGTTATGGACATTGGGGAAGGTATGTGATATGGTGAGTGCTGTGAAGTGTGTAAACCTGGCGATTCACAGACCTGTACCCCTGGGGCTAATAATACATTATATGTTTATAAAAAAATAAAAAAAAAATTTTTAAAAAGTATTAAGTGAGGAGAGCCATAAAAAACTAAATAAAGAGTACTCTTGGGGTCCAGAGGAAGGAATAAAACTAATTTTAAGCATATGTAGTCCTAATTCCTAACATGGAATACTGAATACACCTGCCGTTTGCTAGATACTATATTAAGCATTGGTATTACATTAATTTCACAGTAACCCTATAATGAAGTGTCATCATTGTTTTATAGATAAGGAGACAGGGTTTAAAGAGGCTAAATAACTTGTCAAAGTCCTAAAGCTTTGGAAATAAGATTTAAACCTAGAACTGACTCCAAAGTGTATATTCTTCCTGTTCTTTGGAAGAAATCCAGGTAAGCTTAAGTTTTTTTCAGGAATTCCAGTTGGAAATAGGTAGGATTTTGGCATGTAAAACTGAGGAAGTTAAGAGATAGCAATGCATCAGTCAGTAATGAAGCTTGGGTGCAGAATTGGTTGCAGGAAAAGGAATAGTGGAAGGTGAGGGTAGAAAAAGGTGGGAATTAGATTCTGTCAGGTTGAGGAATTTGAACTTTCTTTACTCTCAGACTTTACTAGAATCTTATGATTAGTACTGTTGTAATTTGGAGGTGAGTCATCTTTGTATTTCATACTGCTTAGTAGAAGATTTAGAGAGTGGGAGAGGCAAAGAATGAATCAGAGTTTTATAGAGAAAAGGGACTTCAGACTTCATTTCTCTCAAAATTATTATTTTAGACACAAAGAAATTGAAGTCTCAGGGATTAAGATATGTTGAAGTCATATAGTGCAGTGAATTAGATTTGTATCCAACAGTAGGAACAAAAATATGAAGAAAAAGTTAAAATTCTTTGATTAAGGTAAAAGAGTCTTAAAAACAACTGAGAGAGACCAAGAAAATTGCATCGTCTCAAGAAAGTGGTTAATCGAAGCAGGCATGCCATCGTCTGCTTTACTGGCTAATCTGAAAAGTAAAATATACTTTGATACGAGGTTTCATTTGTTATTTTCAGGAAGGACTCTAGGAAGAAGACATAAATTTGTTTACTTCAGTCTTATCACCACTAGTTCTACAATTCACATATTCCTTCTCTATACATATGTTATAGCATAGAGAAAGGGAAGCAAAACAAAAGTAAAACAAAGCAAAAAAATAAAACCCTAAATGCTATTTTTTATGTTGTTTGCAACTCTGTCCATTTTGATTACTTTTTTTCTCTTTTTAACTCAACAAATACATTAGGTGGTCAAAAAATAGGTATCAAAACAGAATAGGATGAAAAGAGACAATGACAAAGGTTGATGAAATGCCAGGAATAAGTACAAATCGGGGGAGAAGAAGAAATGAAAAAGCAGTATATTTTGTATAATAGATTTTGGCCCTCACAGATGCTGCTGTTTTCAAATTGTAGGATTCAGTATTAGATTTCAAAGTCACTGCAAAGGAGAAAGTTTACCATCAGGCTTTCTTAGTTATTTATATGAATTCAGTGAGTAGATAGCCTGATGAAAGGAAGCCCAAGGAAGCCCTTATATTTAATTCTTCCTTATTCTTTCTCATGTCTCTTCAACATTACAAAATGTGAAAAAGGGTCAAATTTAGAATAGATTGTCTGAGAAGCTCAAGTTTAAAAAAAAAATTTAATGTGAATTTTGGACTTGTACTTTATTTCTTCTATTAAATAATTTAAACTGTATGTATTATTAAGAACATAATATAGCCTTCTGCCACCTAGTGCTAATATTTGAATTATTTCTTTGAAACTTTCTAGGAAATCCTTGTTAAGTACTGGTAATTTTATAGTATTCCAGTTAGTTTCATAATACATAGAATGTTTGTTTTATTTCCAGATTTTATAGTGTGTAGTTCTTGGTGTGACTGTTTTATGTGATTTTTAAATAATAAACAATGATGAATTTAACTAGTCAAAATTTTGTTCAGTTGTACAACTACTTTATATCTCATCTAAAAATACTTCTGGTTCCTTTTCCCTTGGTCTCTTAGTCCATAATTTGGGAAACTGTATTAGTGAATGGACAATATAATTGACAGGATACTCTAAATAAAGTAGTTTAAAATGTAGAATTACTTTTTTGTAGCTAGACTGATGAAACAAAACATTGCTTCTTGTGAAGATTTCCGTTGTTATAAAATAGATTCTGATAAAATAGAAGCATTATGTATATTATTTAATTTCTCACTTAGTTAAGTTTGAAGAAAAGTGTAGTGTTATTGAAAGTCAATAAAATGAAAGCTGCTTCTATATTCAGAGGTGGGGAGTGGTTGTTGAAATCTTTTTCCCACATGCCACTAAAATGTTTTTAAGCTGACACTTTTAGGGGAACAGACTCAGAAGTAGAGTGGTTTCTATGATTGAAATGATTTTTATTAAGTTGTCTTTCTTAAAGACTTTAGCCACAGTTGCTTCTTATTCTTAATCCACTAATAATAGTTTAGGGAAACCTGTTATTCTGGACATTTTCTATCTTATTCTCAAGCAGTGTCCAGAAGCAAAATCCTGTAACTTGTTGAGGATATTTAAGCTTGTTCATCAGTACCAAAATCGGATGTTGGCCTCATCATTTGTAGAGTCTTGGGGAGCGGGGCCCTGGTGTAATTCCTTGTCTTTTTTTTCCCCCCCAACCTGGACTTAAAGTCTTATTTAAAATAGTGCCAGTCAAACAGTAGTCCTGCAGTACTGGCATTTGTTTTTCTACCACAGCAGTGTAAGACAATCTGTGACAACTATCAAAATAGTAAGTTTTTTTTTTTTTTTTGCTTGATTTTGGATGCTTAAGAGTCTCTTTAATTTTGTTGTATTGATACTTACATCAAATGGAATTTTTTAAAAATCAGCTCATTTTTATGAATAAAATGGTAGGTAGAAATTTGCATATCGTAAGTGACCATTTTATGCCCATTACAATTTATTTTAGAAATTAAGGGGTGCCTGGGGGCACCTGGATGACTTGGTGAGGTAAAGCCTCTGCTTTCAGCTCAGGTCATGATCTTAGGGTCCTGGGATCGAGCCCCACATTGGGCTCTCTGCTCAACTGGGAGCCTGTTTCCCACCCCATTCTCTGCCTGCCTCTCTGCCTACTTGTGATCTCTCTCTGTCTGTCAAATAAATAAATAAAATCTTAAAAAAAAAAAAGAAAAAGAAATTAAGGGGTGCCTGGCTAGCCCAGTCGGAAGAGCATGTGACTCTTAATCTTGAGGTCATGAGTTTGAGTATTACATTAGGAGTAGAGATTACTTAAATAAATAAAACTCTAAAAAAAAGAAATTAAATGTAAAACATACTTTAAAAAACATATGTAATATCAAGGGGAAAATATATCAAAGTCAATTGAAATGAGTGTTTTGAGGCAGATAAAATTCACTCTTCAGAACATCATAAAACATAAGTATATGCTATCCTTCATTATCCTTAAATAGCAAAATAAACCAAATAATTATCATCTGTTTATTCTTCTATGTTAATATTGGAAAGTTTTTGTCATATTATTAAAGGAACACACAGGAGAGAACCTTAGTTCTTTTCATGAAGCCTGTGATCAAGGAACTAATGAGTAGATTTTCTGCAGACAGGGACTGTGACAGCAGCAAGACATCTCTTTACCTTCTTTACTAGCAAATCTTCCCATATTTGTAGGAGTCAGGGACATGAGTAAAAATTTGTGCTTTAACCTGCAAAATAATTCCAACTAAAATTCTGTCATGACTCTTTCAGAACTCTTGAGTATTCATTAGTTTTTCATAATCCCAAATAGTCCAGTTTTCACTTGTTCCTGAAATTTATAATCCTGGTTATCAGTATTCAACATTTCTCTTTCTGCAAGTTATTTATATTAAAGATAATTAAATTTGCAAGATTTTAATACCAGGCATAGAATATGGTTAAGAATGCCAGGAATGAGTTTTTGTTAGTAATTTTAAACTACAAATGTAATAGCCTGATTACTCCAAGATGCATTAGGTAAGAAGCCTATGATTTCAAAAAATCATAAATTCCAAGGACTGTGCTTGTTGGCTCTTGATGCCTACTATTCCAAATGGTAAGTTTAATACTTTAAAACAATGAACTTAATATACTCTTTTCCTCACCCTGTGTTGAATATTATAAAGGATCAAAATAAAAATTTGGTAAGATTGGGAGATGCTTTCTCCAAACGTACTTTTAAAAGATGTTTTATGTAGATTCCAGTTAGTTAACATAGAGTGCAATATTAGTTTTAGGTGTTCAATGTAGTGATTCCATACATCACCCAGTGCTTATACGACAAGTGGACAAGTGTACTCTTTAATCCCCATCAGCTATTTAATGCATCGCCCCACCCACCTCCCCTCCAATACCATTAGTTTGTTCTCTATAGTTAAGAATCTGTTTCTTGGTTTGGTTCCCTCGCTCTTTTTTTCCTTCCTTTGTTCATTTGTTTGTTTGTTTCTTTTTTTTTTTTTTTTTAAGATTTTATTTATTTATTTGACAGAGAGAGAGCATAAGCAGGGGGAACAGCAGAGGGAGAGGGAGAAACAGGCTCCCTGAGGAGTAGGGAGCCCGATGGTGGGACTCGATTGCAGGACCCTGGTATCATGACCTGAGCTGAAGGCAGACACTTAACTGACTGAGCCACCTAGGCATCCCATTTGTTTCGTTTCTTAAATTCCACATGTGAATGAAATAATATGATATTTGTCTTGCTTTGCATAATATTCTCTAGCTCTGTCTATATCATTGCAAATGTCAGGATTTCATTTTTTAATGGCTGAGTAATATTCGTGTGTGTGTGTACATGTCTTCTTTACCTATTCATGAATTAATAAACATTTGGGTTCTTTCCATAATTTGGCTATTGTTGATAATGCTGCTATAAAAATAGTGGTGCATATATCCCATCAAAGTAGCATTTTTGTGTTCTTTGGGTAAATACCTAGTAGTGTAATTGCTGGATCATAGGGCTGTTCTATTCTTAACTTTTTGAGGAAATTCCATATTGTTTTGCATAGTGGTTGTGTACCAGTTTCCATTCCCACCAATAGTGCCAGAGGTTTCCCCTTTCTCCCCATCTTCATCAGTACCTGTTGTGTCTCGTGTTGTTGATTGTAGTCATCCAGATGTACTATTTAAGTACTATCTGCAAAAAAATCAAAGATTTTATTTTAATAGTACGTTTTTACACTTTTGTAGAGATACTAATAAAAATTCATTTTCTGGAAAGATAAAAAATGGCAACAAAAACACTAAACAGCAAGTAAATAGTGTATGTTTTAAGTTGAAATTATAATTCAGAAGGGTGTATTACTGTTTTATTTTTTACTATATAAAAATATATCAGAAGTTTTTAAAAAATAATTATTATTTGATATCTGTGCTAGCCAGAGGTCAATTTATAAACACTCTCTTTGAACACATAGGAATTCCTTTCCCCTGTCTCCTTTGAAGTGGGCTACATGGGTTGCTTCCACCAATAGAATCTGAGCTTTTCAGAGCAAAAGCTTTCATGGCTGTGTTTAAGATTCTCCATATTCTGGGGCGCCTGGGTGGCTCAGTGGGTTAAGCCGCTGCCTTCGGCTCAGGTCATGATCTCAGGGTCCTGGGATCGAGTCCCGCATCGGGCTCCCTGCTTCCCTCTCTCTCTCTCTGCCTGCCTCTCCATCTACTTGTGATTTCTCTCTGTCAAATAAATAAGCAAAATCTTTAAAAAAAAAAGATTCTCCATATTTCCATATTCTCTTCCTCCTGACTTAGTAATCATGGAAGCAATTGAGGTGGGGTCTCCCATCAGACTGGGTCCCTAAATGACTATGATGAGTGGTACTTCCCATCCTGACCTACATTAGACAGTGTTGGGAAGCAATAAGCCTCTGTTAGATTAAATCACTGAAATTTAGGTATTATTCATTACTACTGGAGAACTGAGCCTATCCTGATTGATACGATGCTTTTTTTTCAATAGAATTAAGTTGTTAGACATTTTATTACAGTGAATATTACAAAATATTAAATGATTTATTTATTTGCAGATGTGTTTTTAACCTGCTGGTAGTTTCTTATTTTGTCATTTGACTTTCCATAAATATTTTAAAATTTTATTATTTTTTAAATGTTTACATTTTTTAAAAAAGATTTTTAATTTTTTTTTTGAACCATAGAGAGAGAGAGAGAGAGATATCATGAGGGGTCAGAGGGAGAGGGGGAATGAGAAGCAGGCTGGGAGAAGGGAGCTTGATGTGGGCTCAGTCCCAGCACCTTGGGATCATGGCCTGACCTAAATGTAGATACTTAACCAACTGAGCCACCCAGGCACTCTAGTTTAAGATTTTAAAGTGATCTACACCCAGTGCAGGGCCTGAACTCATAAAACTAAGGTCAAGAGTTGCATACTCTATGGACTGAGCCAGTCATGCGCCCCTTTTTGACTTTCCATAAATTTATTTAATTGAATAAAAACCATGTTTGTTTGTAAATCAACATGTGTGATTCTTCTGATGAATGTTGAACATATAATTCATCTTTCAAGTTTAACTGCTATAGATCTGTGAGACACTTTATAAATCGCTATTGAAAATGATTGAAAATTAACTGAGTAAATGTGCCTTCATTAATACTAACACTGTGATATAATTTTAGAGCACTTCACAATTTCAAACACATCATCTCATTTGATTCATAACTACAATCCTGGGAGATAATCAGGGCAAGTTTAATTACCATCATCACATCCATTTTACAGGTGGGGAAGTTGCTGCAAAGCCATTTGCTTTAGGCCATATGGTCTGTAGGCAGCAGAATTAGGATGTCACCTTCTGGCTGATCTTTCATCTGTTTGTTTTTGTTTTTCTTATCCTCTCATTAGGATCAATTATATGTCCAGCATTTGCGTAGTAGGAGGTGGGGAGGAGGAAAAGGAATTTTCATTTACTTTATCATTTTACTCCCAAACATTTCTGTCAGAGATAAAAATTATCCAAAGCAGATAAATGCATCACATTCACAATTTTTGTGTTTCTAGGACTTGTTCATATCATTTAGGTGATACAGTTTGTTGTCCTATAATTGTTCATAGTTTTTAGTTAATTGCATCTTTTTTTTTTTTTTTTTTTTTTTTTTTTGTCAGTCTGGCTAAAGGTTTGTCAGAGTTGCTAAGTTTTTCAAAGGACAGTTTGTTTTTATTGATTCTCTTTTTGTTGTTGTTCTCTCTTTTATTTATGTTCAGTCTAGTCTGTGGTTAGATGGGAGGGCTGGCGGCAGTGGGGGTTTGGTGAAAGAATTTACCAAGACAGACCAAAAAAGATGAAAGTTGATTGGATACACTGCAAGGGAGCAATAGGAGGGAGAGCCTCTGTGAGGAGATGGTGGTGAGGGAGTGAGGGTGTATGGGGATGTATGCAATTTTCCCTTTTGATAGTCTTGGGAACTGTTCTTGGTTGTAATTGGTCAGTTAGGGCCTATGGCTATTTTGAAGTGGGTTGCTTTATGAACTTGTTTGCATTTAGTTCTGTGGTGGTCACTGTTGGCCTTTTTTTTGCCTTGCTCAAGTTTACATTGCTCAAGCCTGTTTAAAAGCAGCCTCTACATTCTCTGTATCCTGTAAGTTTTGGGTGTTGTATTTTCATTTTCATTCATCACTAAGTATTTTCTAATTTCCCTTTGGATATCTTCTTTGACCCATTGTTTAAGTTTATATTGTTTAATTTCCACTTTCCTTCTTTTATTGATTTCTAACTTCATTCCATTGTGATCAGAGAGGATGCTTTGTATGATTCCAGTCTTTGTAAAATTTATTGAGACTAACATATGCTGTGGCCTAGCATATGCACTATTCTTGAGAGTGTTCCATATGCATTTAAAAAATATGTATATTCTCTCCTTAACTTTTCTTCCCCGGCTGTAGGTGGTCTACTGTATGTCTGAACTATAATTTTTTCCTTTAGGTAGAGATGAGTGCCTTGTCTCAGTCCTTTAGGTAGCCCTCAGACAGGATAGAGCAGACAAACACAATAATTTGCTTATAATGTCTGCTCTGCTCCCTCTGGAACCAGGAACCATGTCTCCACACAGGAAAGGTAGGGTGCTGAGCTGGGGAGGGTGTGGGACAAGGGCAAGTAAACAGGCCACACAGCTTTCCTGTTTTTAAGTTGCCTTTTTCTTGATTAAACATTCCCTTGGTTGCTGTAACCTTTAGCTATTTTCCAGAGTTCTGACAAAGTTGGATTGGCAGTTTTAGCTTGTTTTCAGTGTTTCTGTAGAGGGATGGAAGCTTGGAACTGCCTTTCCACCATTTTGCTCATGTTCTGGCTTCTCACTGACTTTTATAATTCATTTATATATCTTTGACTACCATTATGCAATCACTTTCTGGATAGTCTTAGATTTAATCATGTTTTTGTTACCCCCTTTGGATAGGGCAATATCTATTATCTTAAGCAAATTGAAACTTCTCTGAGCCTTAACTTTTTTTTTTTTTTTAAATTGAGGATAGTCTCCTTTCCTCCCCTCTTTCCTCCCTCATTGGGTTCTTACGAAGAGCAAAGAAGAAATTGAACATGAAAGTATCTTTGTAAAATTAACCTAAATTGTATAATCTGTTGATGTGGAACCATATCAATGGCTTGTTTTCTTTTGTCATTGAAATATGAATCATCAAAAACCATCAAGTAGAAATAAATTACACAGGGAACTCTGTGAATCTATTCTCTGTTCGACATTTTTTGTCAGCAAATTATGGTTACTGCAGAACATGCATATTTTTTGGATCACTGCAGACTAAAATGCTTGTCCTTGAGCAGAGAAAGAACAGGAAGCAAACTAAGGGAAAATTCACATCACTAAACTTCTTCCAGTTTTCTGTGATCAAATCTGAGTTTAAACATTGCCAGTATTAAAGCATAAATTGATTAAAATGCTGTGTAGTTTTCTGCATCTTAGACATCATTCTTAGTCTTCTGTTTTCTTTATACTCGTGTAAATTTCCATTTTTCTTTCTTTCTTTTTTTTAAGATTTTATTTGTTTATTTGATAGTGAGAAAGGGAACACAAGCAGGGGAAGTGGGTTAGGGAGAAGCAGGTTTTCTGCTGAGCAGGGAGCCCCATGCAGGCTTGATCCCAGGACCCTGGGATCATGACCTGAGCCAAAGGCAGACACTTAACCATTGAGCCACCAGGCCACCCCTAAATTTCCATTTTCTTGACATAAGACCCTAAGATACTCTGCCAATCACTAGAAAGTATTATCCTCTTAGAGGAAAACACAGTAGGATTGAGAAGATGGACTGTAGACATATTTGTACTGTCTGATTATAGTGTTATTGCTGCTTTTTTTTTATTAAAAGACTCCTTATATGCAAATTAAGAGCATGATGTACCTTCTGGAAAAAAGCTTGTCCTTGTATTTTCTACTTGGTGTACTGTTTATTAAAATGCAGCAGTGTTAAACATCTTTATTATATAACTACAATGGTATTTTAATGTTTGACACTTCATGGTCTTGATTGTTTTATATAATGTTACTTTATGTAGAAATACAGAATTATTCCATAGACATAGTTTACTGTATTCCGTCCCTGAATATTTCTAATTTTTGTTCAGTGATTTGCCATCCTCTTGAAGAATTCTCCTCCTGCATTCATATATTACAGCTAATTAAGTGTTTGAGTTTTATATATACCACTATAACACACTGACAGATATTTCAGTAGACTCCATTATATGGGAGTCCATTATATGGGAGTCCATTATACTGATTTGAGCATAGTGAGGTATTTTAAAAATACTAAATGTGAGTGCTAAAGCTAAACTGAAGTTTCTTGTTTGGGTAGTATCTAAAGTGTTTGCCCCAATTAGCCAACATGTAACCATTTTTTAAGTTTGTAGGATATATTCATTTATACCAGCATAAAAGCTGATTTCTTCCTGGTTCCTAGAATTAAAAAATTCTAGGGGTGCCTGGGTGGCTCAATGGGTTAAAGACTCTGCATTGAGCTCAGGTCTTCGTCCTGGGCTTCTGGGATTGAGCCTGGAATTGGGCTCTCTGCTCAGCGGGGAGCCTGCTTCCTCCTCTCTCTCTACCTGCCTCCCTGCCTCTCTGCCTGCCTCTTATGATCTGTGTCTGTCAGATAAATAAATAAAACCTTAAAAAAAAAAAAAAAGAATTACAAAGCTACAAATTGTCCAAGTTCTGGTAAGCCAGGCACTTCAGTTTTGGTTTTTAGAACTAATAGTTTTCTGTGAGAAATCATCTCTGATTTTCTGGCTAGTACTGGGAACCATTTTATTGTCTTAACTATTTATAGAAAAATAAATAAGGAAGACTCCTGAGTGTTCACGTAAAACATAGCTATTAAGGAGTATTAAGTCTTTGTTCACTCTGAGGGAATAAATGTTTAGAAAATTCTTACTGTAAACATGATTATAACAGTTTCCCAAAGGGTAAAATAAGTATTTGGTTAGCTAATAAAAAATTCAGTCAGCGCAATTAAGCAGCTAATATGAAGACATGGATCAGAGTTTCAAAGCTACTTAGTACCACTTACTATCATCATGTCTCAGCAGTGTACTTTTCTTGCTCAAGGTAAACTTCATTAGGAGTAAGGATATTTCTAAAACTATAGCCTCCTCCTGTGTTCAGAAATGTTTTTTTGAAACACAGGTAGCACTTTCAATTTTATAAATCCATCTTTTGAGATGTAACAATCTGTTACAGAAACCTTAATATATAAGATAGTAGTCAGATACTTTGGCCTCTGCCTAGAGCTCTTTGCCAAGAATAAGATAGTGGATCTTTAGGTGAAGGAATCCTATCAAATAAGTATATTCCTTATTTTTGTTTGGAGTGAATTTGAATATGAAATGGATTTAGTCTAAGGAACACTTTATAATATGGGCCGAGACCCAAGGTTAAATGAATTTTTGGTCATTCTTCTCTGTAACCACAAGACAAGATTGGCATAGGTCGTTGAGGCACTTTCTAATATTCTTTTATAAGCATGTCCATTATCCTTAATAAATGAAGATCACATGAGTATTTTTAGTGTTTTAATTATATTGTGACAGTTTATGACGTTAAATACACAGAGCAATTGGAAATTTAAAAAAATATATGATTTGTTAAATTTTTTCTGAGTACAGTTGAAGAAAATCTTACAACTGAGCAGATTGGAGTCACTGAGCAATCATTTTTACGTATTGCTGGCTTCTCTCTTTTCCCTGTGGCTGTCCCAGATCACCAGTCTTTTACATCTCACTCCCACTTGCCCTCTTTCACATTTAGCAGCTAACCTTTCCATGTACATAGAGAAAATAATCTCTCTCAAAAGCCACACCCTAACTATAAACTTATCTTTGTTTGCAGCCACTGTTAAGTCCTGTCCCTCCTTAGAGGCAAGGGGCCTATCCTGCATTTGAGGCTAACCCTGCTGTCTGTGTTCATGGCTCCTTTGCCCTTCAGCTCTGGGATATCACGCCATCAATCAAGTTGGTCTTTCAGATCTTCTCTTCTGCACTGAAACTTTAATTGACCACATGAATATATTCAGATTTCTGTCTTGAAACTTAAATTCATCACTTTGTCAATCCTGAATGTTCCTCTAACTACTGTTCCTTGTACCATATTCAACAACAAACTACTGAACAAAGTTTTATGCTTGCTATCTCCATCTCTACTTCCTTATTTCTGATTAATTCCCTAAACTTAATACAACTTGACTTTTATTTAGAATCCAGTTTTGCTCATTCACGATTGACTTCCCAATTAGAAAATTTAGTAGAGTTCTTACATTCTTTGCTTTGTGACATAACTGCCTTTTTGTTTTCTTTCATTCTCTCTGAATTCTCCTTTTAAATCTTTTTTGTCTAACTCTTCTTCCTCTCTTAAAGTTGTTACTATGCAAGGTTCTTCATTGATCTTTTAGTCTCATTCAGTATTGAGTACTTACTGTGTGCTAGGCTTTGCCATAGGCACTTCTTTTACATTGTTCCTTATAATTTGTAACAACTCATAACTTTCCAGAGTCCACTACTAAGGGGTAGTCTGATTTAATACCAAATCTGTTTGATTCTAAAGCTATATAATAGTAGTTTTCAAACTTTTTAAAAAAATTAACATATAATGTATTATTTGTTTCAGGGGTAACGATCATTAGTCTTACACAATATCCATACCCACCACAACACATACCCTTCCCAGAGTCCATCACTCAGCCACCTCCCCCACCTTCTGCAACTACTCTGTTACAGTGGAGGTGACAGATCCAGCTTGGCTCTCCTCCCCATCCTGCCCTCGATGATGCCTAAAGGCACTTAATCAGAATCCAACGACTCTGGGAAATTCTCTTAAAAAGTACAGTGAGGGCACCTGGGTGGCTCAGTGGGTTAAGCTGCTGCCTTCGGCTCAGGTCATGATCTCAGGGTCCTGGGATGGAGTCCCGCATCGGGCTCTCTGCTCAGCAGGGAGCCTGCTTCCTCCTCTCTCTCTGCCTGCCTCTCTGCAGTGATTTATATGAAGTCCCAAGCCTGTGTTAACTTTCCTTGTTTTAAAACTCAGGTATCCAACTTGACCCTGGACATTTTTATCTTTCTACCTGCGTGTCTGACAAGTGCCTATTTTATTTTTTTTGAATCTCCAGTGGAACTTGGCTTCTTTGTGAAACCTCTTCTAACTGTTGTATGTCCTGGTGTAGTGAAACTTCCTAGCCTAGCCAAACTTGGGAGTTCTTAAAGATTCCTCTTGAGTCAGTCTCACATATGATTGGATCATTAAGGTCCTTAAGGACATAGCCCCTAGAGGTGCTCATAGTCATTTACTTTGCTTCCTTTTCACCCTCTTTTTCTTCCAGTCTGTTTTTCATATGAACATTTCTTTCTTTCTTTTTTGTTTTTAAGATTTTTTTTATGTTGTTTATTTGTCAGAGGAGAGAGAGTATGAGCAAGGGGAGGGGCAGAGTCCGAGGGAGAGAAGCAGGATCCTTGCTGAGCAAGGAGCCTGATGTGAGACTTGATCCCAGGACTCTGGGATCATGACCTGACCCAGAGTTAGATACTTAACTGACTTAGCCACCTAGGTGTCCCTTATATGAAGATTTCTAAAATTTAGGTCAGATGTCATTACTCAACCTACTAACACTTTCATAGGTGCCCATTATCTATTTTAAAAAATATTCAGGGCATATAAAGTCGCTTCATATTTGACACTCAGAATATACCCTGTTCTCTCAGGCCTCAAGCTATTATATACTCTTGTCCTTTCTGGAATACCTTCTTTGCCTCTTGATGGCAAATTATCATTCTTCCTTCAAATATCAACTTATATCTTCTGCAAACACTCCTTTCTTGAGGCTTCTGGTTCTTCTGCATTTAAAAATTGCTCGTTTTCATGTCTTTCTTCATACTAGACTTTGAGCTACTTAGGAACAAAGACTGTTTTCTCATTTAACACCTAGTGTAATACTGATACATAGTAAGTTGTCAAGATTTATTAATATTCATTGAATAAGTGAATATTATTTATTGTTATGTTAGTCACCATAAAATACATCATTAGTTTTTGATGCAGTGTTCCAAGATTAACTGCTAATTTACAACACCCAGTACTCTGTGCAAGATGTGCCCTCCTTAGAATAAGTTAATTCTTTCCAAGAAGATCAAAATGTTTAACCATGATCTAGTATCAACTGCTTTATCTGCTTTATCTGTTAATGAGACAGTGGGATAAAATGGTTTTAAATGTTCCCTTCCAGTTTTAGGCTTCTGCATTATTAACCTTACTGTACTACCTGTATTATCTTTACTTGGTATTCTCATTTTTTTAAAAGATTTTATTTATTTATTTGACAGAGAGAGATCACAAGTAGGCAGAGAGGCAGGCAGAGAGAGAGAAGGAAGCAGGTTCCCCACTGAGCAGAGAGCCCGATGTGGGGCTCAATCCCAGGACCCCGGGATCATGACCTGAGCTGAAGGCAGAGTCTTAACCCACTGAGCCACCCAGGCACCCCACTATTCTCATTTTTTAAATAAAACATTTAAAATTTATTTTCTGTAACCACATATAGGATTGAATAATCTTAAGTGCATCTTAAAATGATGGGATTTTATCCCCTTGGTATTTATATAATTTCAATTAAAATTTTTTCCTATCTTTAGTTCGTTTAATACCTTAGCTTTTACAATTGGAGGCCAGTTAGGGACAAAATATATCAGGAATAATCTTGGTTTGGATTTTACTTCCTTTTTACTTTTATGTTGATACATACCCAAAGCATAATCTAGGGATGAGAAAACTGTGTCTTACTAACTTTGAAATGACAGGTGGAAATTCATTTTTTTCCCCAAAAGTAGAATTCAAGAAAACAGTAGGGTTCTTTTCTTCCTCTTAACCTTTTAAGGTAATAAAATAAGAAATTTAGGTTTACTGTAAAGAATTTTTATAATATTGAAGCATATTCTGCACATTTAAACTGTTAAAGCTTCTGATTTTCAGAATAAGTCATATGTAACTGATTAGAATGTGTTTTTACTTAAAATATTATACCAGCATGTGCAGAGTTATAACACATTGCCAAAAAATGTAGTCTGGAAGCAAAACAGAAAACTCAAAATAATGCTATAATTTTTTAAGTAAGAGGAAAATATTTTCTTTACACATGAAGATTTTGGGCCAAATGGTATTTAACCAACTAACTTACTAGACTGTTACAGCACTCTATTGTAGAAAAGCTTCAGTTTTGGTAAATCTGATTGCATTAGCATATTACTTATGAAATGGACATGGATTACTTTTTTCCCAAAGCGATGCTGTGATTTAGCTTTTGAAAGAAAGCTCAAGTTTTCTGTGGGCTTAAGTATTAAAAGTGCTTCTTAACAACTTCAAATTGTTGTGCATTAAGCCAGGATTCTTGGCGTTTTTTCAGATTTTACTACTCATAGTCACTTCTGCCTTGAGTAGATATTTTATGAACCTGTTTTTACTTGCTAGAAAATAGAATTTTCCATAATTAAGAGAAAACATCAGTTATTTTATCCACTTGACTTTGTCTTTGCTTGTTATTGTTTGCTTTAGAGATTTATCTAAGTTATTGACATGATTTGGATTCCAGTGTATGAAATAGAGCTTTTGAGAAGGTGCTTTGAATGGAAAAATAAATATCTTACAAAAGATCTTGCTTTGGGTGTGTTTAGTGCGGTTTGAATTTCTTGTTTTTCTTTGCATTCATAGCTATATTCCATTTTATTATGTAGCTTTAAGTAAAATAGTGGTTAACACTGAAAGTTTAGGTTATGAGATAGAGGATGTTAATCTCAAACCATTTTCAAATATACCTGTTTCAGAAAATGCTCATTTATGCTTTAAATAAAGTCATTTTACACTACACATTATATCCCATCTCTCTGTTATTACAGGCATCTTCTGATTTCCAGGAAACCTTATCTTCCATAGGGACTGATGTGCAGTCTGTCTTCCATTCAATCCTGTGCTGTTTTTCCTCTGCAGCTTCATAATATGTGGTGATAACTCTTTTTCATATCCTTTGTATTTTTAATTGCCTTTTGTTATCATGGCCATTCTTTTTTTTTTTTTTTTAAAGATTTTATTTATTTATTTGACAGAGAGAGATCACAAGTAGGCAGAGAGGCAGGCAGAGAGAGAGGAAGGGAAGCAGGCCCCCTGCTGAGCAGAGAGCCCGATGCGGGACTCGATCCCAGGACCCTGAGATCATGACTTGAGCCGAAGGCAGCGCCTTAACCCACTGAGCCACCCAGGCACCCTATCATGGCCATTCTGTAGGTCTGTATCTTAACTAGGAAAACCAGAATTTTTATTTAATTAAAAAAAACTATATACTCTGCTTACAGGTTTGGATGAGTTTTTAAAAAGTGATGACTCGGGACACCTGGCTGGCTCAGTTAGTTAAGTCACTGCCTTTGGCTCAGGTCGTGATCCCAGGGTCCTGGGATTGAGTTCTCCCTGCCGAGCAAGGAGCCTGCTTCTCTCTCTGCCTCTGCCTGCCACTCTGCCTGCTTGTGTGCTCTCTCTCTCTCTCTCTCTCTGACAACTAAATAAATAAATAAATAAAATCATAAAAAAAAAAAGTGATGACTCTTTAGTGAGTAGATATTTATTTTGTTATCAAGAAACTTATCTGACAGGGGCACCTGGGTGGCTCAGATGGTTAAGCCTCTGCCTTCAGATGAGGTCATGATCCAGGATCCTGGGATCGAGTCCCTCATTGGGCTCCCTGCTCAGTGGGGAGCCTGCTTCTCCCTCACTCTTTGCCTGTCACTCTGCCTACTTGTGCTCTCTCTCTGTCAAATAAATAAATAAAATCTTTAGGAAAAAAAAAATTTACCTGACAGGGAACTTGTAACTATAATAGCCAAAGTACTTACTTAGAGATGAAGTGCTATGCAAATTAGGAGGAGCAAAGAAGTAATTCTATTGGGCAATCCAGAGGAGGTAGAATCTAAGAAAACTCTTAAATATTTCAAACATAGAGAAGTATAGAGAGTAATATTATTGTTATATATGTAATATATATTAAATATATAGTTCTGTCACCCAGAATTAACAAATGTTATTTTCAGAAGTTCTAAAGGTTAAAATTTCTCCTTTCCTTCAACAAAACAAAGGATTTAGAATGCTTAACCTTAGACTTCCCTTTTTACTTTCCTTGTTATTGTTAGCAGTTTGTGGCAATAGTAGTGGTAGTGGTGGTATTTTTGTCTCATCGTCTTTGTTCCTTATATCCTGCTCTTCCCATTGGGGTTTAATTTTCTTCTTGTTGAAATATCCTTTGGTTCTTTCCTTTTTGGTTCTTTTAGCTCTAAATTCTTCATGTTTTCCTCACATAGTCTTCTACTCACTAATTTTTTTCTTTATCTATCAATAACCAACTGCTTAATCTGTCCATTGAGACTTTTATTCTAAGAATTGCCAAGAAAATGCTTGTTCTTTTCATTTTGTTGATTTTTTGTCTTACGGCATCTATTTCTTTATTCATCTTTTCTAACATGAAATATATTTCTTTCAGTTTTTCCTATCTGGGTGTGGTAGTCCTGCCATTGATTGTGTCTTCTAACTCTTATAAATGAGACGTATTTCTTTTTTTTTTTTTTTTAAACTGTGCATCTCTTTTTAGTAGGTGTTGTAGTCCCGTGAACCTTGGATTGAGATTAATTGCTTTGACCAAACTCCTGTTAGCTTCACTGGATCTTGACATACCGTTATTCTTAATTTCTTGGAAATGGAACAGACTTGGGTATGGTGAATTTTTTTTTTTTAAATGTTTAATTCTTTTCAGTCCATGCCCCTAGACTTTGTTGTGACTATCCCAGGCCAGTGAGCAGAATATTCCCACAAGTTAGCTTATAGATGTGATGACATTTTGTAGATCCAAGTTATATGCAGGGAGCCAACCCCAGTTCTAGCTTCCTACATCTGAGAGGATTGAGGTCTGTTTCCTGTCACTGTGTGGGTATTGAATGACTGGTACCCAGCACCTTCCTGAACTTATGCTCTGATTTTAAGTTCTTGTATAATTTCTAGCACCTGAGAGTTTCTTTTCTTGCTTTTAAGCTTAGTTTATTTTATTGTTTTTTGTTTTGTTATTCCATATATAACATTTCTTCGTGACATAGTTAAAGCTTTTCATGTCTTTGTTCAGAATTGAGGCATTGACATTTGAACCATGGCTTTGGAAGACAGGCAATGGTGAGGGCATTCCAAGATAATGAAATAGCTTGAACAAACGTATGAAACAAGTAGTTATGATGCTTTCATAGAGAATAACTGAAAACCTCATGGTTGGTTTTGGCTTACATTCAGGGTACATGGAGACGATTAATGGGAGATACATTTGGAAATGTGGGGATTGGAATCATGTACAGTAGGCCTTGAGTGGTAGGCCAAGGAACTTGGACTTTATTCTCCATACAGCAGAGAGCCAATGAATGTTTATTTGTATGAGAGTGATGCATAGCTTTGCCCTAGGAAAATTAGTATGATAACTAGGAATGGATTGGAATGGAGAGAACACCCTGGAAATAGGGAGACCGGTTAAGAGAGTATTAACTGTAGGACATGGAAGAGGCAAAAAAGAGCTAAAACTAGGTAACAGTAGCAGCTTTGAAGATGACGTGAGACGTAAATAGATGTTTGTAGAGAGATACTCTATATAGATTTCTCATTGGTGTGCAATGGGAAGAGGGTTCCAAGATGACCCTAGGAGTATGTTGGAACTATTAAGAGAAATTAAGAAACACAGACAAAGGGCTAGGTTTGTAAAGGAAGATGAGTTCAATTATGAAAATACTGAATTTGTGGTGCCAGTGGGACACCCAAGTATGAAAGGCCACCTAAGCAGATAAAAATGCTGGACTATAACAAAAAAGGGCAGAAGACCAAAAGATAAGATTTGTAGGTTTAGTAGAACAGAAGTAATAAATGAAGCTATACATTTCAGAGATAGTCAAGAATAAAGATGAGAAATGCCAAGAAGAAAACTAGTAATTAGGAAGCAAGTGGCAGAAGAGAAATTTGAGGAATCCTGTGTGAAAGTGGTAAGAGTGTGACCCAAATTATAGGCATTGTTATAGAAATCACAGGCTAAGAGTGTTTTATAGCTGGAAGCTATCTCCAGATTTAGAGAGGTAGAAGAAGATGTTGAGGAGGATGAGGACAGAACAATGGTCACTTAATGATGAGAGTCAAAATACAGGATGTGAGAGAGGAAATAATGTAGCAATTTAACTTTTGAAATAAAACTTACTAAGCTGAACTAGTATTTGTGAAACGCAGATCTGTACATATGTCTATGTATATATAAATGTATATGTATATATGTAAATTTTCCCCATTGCCTTTTAATATAAAAGTATTAGCATCCTTGGATTATTATTCTTTTACTCTGTGATAAAAGATTAACAAGCAGGACTACTCCTTACCTTTTGTCTAATTTAAAAAATGTAAACAAAATTTCCACTTGATTCTTTATACTTAGGCTACAGCAAAATGGGGAGGAAAGAAGGCAACACTATTATTGTTGAAATAAATGTGGGAATGGACAGTACGGTCACAGAATTGGGAAAGGAGAGGTATATATTAGTTAGCCGAAGGTAACACACTTTGAAAATTTATTCCTTGTGAGAGTATATACTTTGTATTAATAGTATAAGAAAATATGGTGGTGGTCAGGCATATATACTTATAATAGGGTGGTCAGGCATATATACTTTATTGAATATCCGTTCTTTACCAGATGTATTACATACATTTTCTTGTAATGTTAGTCTGCATTTCTTCTAAATTACTATGAGGTATTATTGTCTCCCTTTTGCAGATGAGGAAATGATGATGGAAAAACTAAAGCACTTTGCAAATCATAATGTTAGTAATTGTACAAGGAGGCATTCAAACCCAAATGTATCTGTTTCTAAAATCTTTGTCCTTTCTACCAAAACCATCATGTCCTTATGTACTTACGTGGGGTACAGGGAAGAAAAGGGAATGGTAGAGGGGAGAAGTCTGAGGTTGTTTATTTTTAACTTAGAGAGTTTGCACTCAGGAAAAAAAAAAAACCACACCAATAGGGAGAGTCCTTCTGCAAACTTAGGAGGGTGTTTAACTACCATTGGACAGACAGAGGAATTGGATTTGGTTTATACATCTAGACTGTTACCTTAATATTAGTCACAGAAAGCACTGTATGTTTCCTTTTGGTAAAGAAATAGAAATCTGCAGCATTATCATGGGGGACAACTTCAGAGTATCAGGACTTTGCGTGAGGTCTCCTTGACCACCTAACTGATTTCATCTGCCACTTAATTTTTGCGGCTTTAGTAGATAACTTTTTAACTACTGATCAATACTTAGAATTGCTATTTAGATGTATATTCTTCAAAGGTTTCCCTACAAATCAATCTGATTTTACTAACTTCTCCCATCTTAAATTAATGTATTGATCTTGCTTATAAACCAGTACAGAGAACGATATGAATGTAACATATTGAAGTTTGTTTTGTTTTGTTTTGTTTTAAAGAAAGCTTGTGCCCATGGGGATTGCGGCAGGGAAAGAGAGAGAAACTCTTAAGCATGCTCCATACCTTTGGTGGGGCTTGATCTCATAATCTTCAGATCATGACCTGAGCTGAAATAAAAGTCTGATGCTTAACTGGCTGAGCCGCCCAGGCAGCCCACAACATATTGCAGTATTAAACATATTTTAAGATGAATAATTGTGGTTAACATGAATTATTACAAATGAAATAAAAATAGTAACATTTTATGAAATCAAGACCAACTAAGAATGGTTTGGTGTTTGCATGCAGATTATTTACTAGATTAGTGGCAGTTAAAGCTGTGACTATGCTCTTTTGCACTACTTTTTTTTTTTTTTTTGGTATTTCATACATAGAAAAAATATATAATACATATTTTACAAAGACTAATAATAAAACAGTTGCTGAATTGTTCCATTCTCATTGTTTCTCCCTCCTCTACTCCTTCATTTTGAATGAATTCCACTCATTAACTTAAGAGATAGAGCATAACCATTGCTGTAGAAGCCCTCTCTGTGTGCATTTTTCTTCTCTTCATTGTGGTCCCACCTCACCTCACATCAGAGATTCAGTCACCCTGAATGGGCTGTTTATCATTTGCTTGCTTTCCCCCCACCCCTACTCTTTGGTCATATCTATATATTCCATGTATAGTTTGCATTTCCGAATTTTATGTAAATGGACCATGCTGTACATATTTTCTTTAACTTACTATTTGTTGTTGTTTTTACTCAGCGTTGTATGTGAGAGTAAACAGTGTTGATACATGCATGAAGCTGTGTATGTCCTTTGTTTTCAGTGCTGTACAGTATTTATTTGCCTGTTTTCCTCTCTGTGAACATTTGTATTGTTTCTTTTGTTCTTTTGTTATAAGAAACACTACTGCTATAAATGCCATGAAGAGAGCCTCTGGAGCCTTCCTAGATGGAGAAATTTAATAGGTTTCCCATCTCTGTGTCTGCTATTATTATCTCTTCAAAATTACAAGAAGGAGTCAGGTACAAGTAGCAGGTTCTTACTCCTTTCCAAGCAGTTTACACCTTCCTTCTACCTCCTTTGCAAGTCTATAAGAAGAGAGCGCATGAGGTATTGGTAGGGAATGGCAGTATTTGCATTTACCACACCTTGAACACATACCCTTCACTTCAAAATATCTTGCCTTCTGTATTAGTTGTCTAGAGAAACAGAACCAGTATGGGAGATAGATGGATGATGGATGGTAGATAGATAGAGAGAGAAAGAGAGAGAGAGATTTATTATTAGGTACTGGCTCATGTAATTATGGAGGGTGAGAAGGCCCATGATCTGCTGTCTGCAGGCTGGAGACCCAGGAAACCCAGTGGTGTAGTGCAAAGGCCTGAGAGTGAATGGTGTAGATGTCAATTTAAGTCTAGATGCCAGTCTGGAGCACCAAAGGGCAGGAGAAGATCGATGTTCCACCTCAGTCAGGCAAACTGAATTCAACCTTTCTCCGTCTTTTTGTTATTCTCTGGTCCTCAATAGACTGGATAATACCCACTCACGTTGGGGAGGGCCATCTGCTTTCCTCAGTTCACCAATGCTAATTTCTTCCAGAAACACCCTTACTGACTCACACAGAAATGATTTACCAGATAATCTGGGCATTCTTTGGCTCACTCAGTGTAATTTTATGTTTACACATAATATTAACCACCATGGTTTCTTTTGTCATATCACTGTATATTTCGTTCTCTAGGCCTTTGCCTTAGGCCCTTCTCTCTCTTCTCATTCTGTCCTCTCTCCCTAAATACTAGCATTTACATGATGGTTTCAAATACCATCTAACTACTAATAACTCCCAAACAGTTAATAACATCATCCCATAATTTTCTTCTTAGCACTTGGCCCATATACCCAGCTGCCACTCTGTATCTCTCTTCTATAATCACTTCAGACTTAAGTCCAAAATTAAACTCATGATCTTTCCGTTCTCTTCTCCTCCACCCCAGTTTGTTTCTCCTGCAGTTTTCTGTTTCTGTGAAGGTATTTTCCCTGTTCTATTTGACTAGATAGCCCGGAGTTGCTTTTGCCTTTACTTTCTTCTCCCCATCTCTTGCCCCCATACCTACTAGTTGTTTGGGTATTTTTTGTTGTTTTTGTTTTTGTTTTTTAAGATTATTTATTTATTTATTTGACAGAGAGAGAGAGAGAGAGAACAAGCAGGGGGAATGACAGGGAGGGGGAGAGGGAGAAGCAGGCTCCCCACTGAGCATAGAGCCCATCTGTAGGGCTCCATCCCAAGACCCCGGGATCATGGCCCATGCAGCCGCTTAACCAACTGAGCCACCCAGGTGCCCCTACTCAGTTGGTTTTTAATTGTCTCGTGAAGCAGTATTTCTTTATTTCCTCTGCTGCCACCCTAATCCAGTTAGCATGATCTTGAGCCTAGAATAGAGAAACTCTAAAGGGTCTTTAAATAATCAACTCCTGCTTTTCTCATCCACTGTGTAGCCAAAGTAGCTTACATTATCAGGTTCCTAACAGTAACTTTCCAGTGGCTTCCCATTGCCCTTTCAATAAAATTCATAATTCTCAAAATTTCTTTTGAATACTTTCTGCCAACATCTCTAGCCTCATCCTGAGCCACCTTTCCTGCATATTTCCAGTATGTGCTCCGGCTCCTTGCTGCTACGTTCTTTTCTTCACTGGGTTGCTAAGTAACTCTTCCTCATCCTTTGGGTCTAAGCCATCCTTTGGGACTGTCATTTCCTTAGGGAGACCTTTTCTGAACTTGTTCATGTTGGCTTCCTTTTAATCTACACTGACTTTCTCATTCATAATATTCGTTATTTAACATCTTTCTTTCTCTGCTGAATTACAAGGTCCATTAGAACATGGAGTTTGCTCTTTGTTTTATCCTCAGAGTTGCTTCAATACCTGGCACATAGGAGACACTCAGTAAATTTTTTTTTTTTTTTAAAAGAAGGTATGAACTGTATACATACAAATTTCTATATTTGCCTTTCCCACCCTTGGGGAAAAATTACCATACTCTCTTTATAAAGATGTGATGAAACTTCTGGCATGCAGCTGTTACTAACATGGAATTTATAGTAAAAAATTACATTAGACAAGCCAGAATGAGACACTAGAATTTTTAGGAACTTAGAAACTAGGATATTTATTTTTATGATCTCTATTGTATTTCTACCACAGAAGTGATAGCTCTTTTCCCTCCCTGGGATATACAAAATCTGTGTATGATTTGTTGTTTTTATGACTCTGATATGATTTGTTTATTTTTAGATTTTTCATGAAATTTTGCTTCCTTTCCTCTGGTTATCTTGATTAAATTCATGAGTATCATAATGTTTTAAGAATCAATAAGTAAAAGCATTATTTATACCATTTTTCTGCTTAATCTCACTTAAGCATATAAGAACAATACTGAAATTAGTCAAACATATTATAACTGAGATAAACATCTAACTTTGAAGAATATATTTAAGACTTATTGCTACCGTGCATTATCTGTTTTCATGGATCTTTTCAAGTTTCTGATCACACCTGATTCCTGAGATACTCTTGTATTTATCTGTATTATACAGATGGAGTGTGTCCTTAGGGGTCTGTCAGTTGGATAACCAGAACTACCAACAATATTGTTCATAGAGTATGTTACACTTAAATAGCTATATCTTTTATGCATTCAGTCATTTTTCCTTTCACTATGTAACTTTGGTAACAGCTACCCTGCCCTCAAAATGCCTAGTGTATTATTTGGTAGCAATAAATTGCACACTTGAGTTATAATTCAGAAAGGCTTATCTGAGCAATCTGTATTCAGCTGTACACTTGGGCGCTGCATGTGGCTTTTAATTTCCAAATCTGAGCTTTGGTGTTCAGATGGTGTAAATGTCTGGAATAAATTGGTTACTAGATTCCCAAGTATATTAGTATAGATCTGAAATAGCTTTAATAATTAGTTTATTCAAGTTGTGTTCTCATTTGCAGGTTAGATAATGAAGTGAAGAGTAATCCCATGACTGTGGTTTGTGATATTTTGGTTTGAGTTCATGAAGCCTTGGTTGGTATTTTATAACCAAACTGCTCATAGAATTATGGACAGTAGTTCTGACTTGAAGTCCTTTCCTGACCATTTATATTGGAGTATATGATTATCTGTTTCCCTGTGTAGACAGTTTGTCTGTTATTCTGTCATCCTGATTAGGTTAGGACACCTGAGCACTAACCTCTGTTTTCAGAATATTTCTGCTTTTTAGTGATAATTGAGCATACTGTTGTTTGTCTTTAAATCTGTTGAGATACATTTCACGTTGTTAATGTAAATCTTTTATAGCCTTAGCTGAATACAGTAGCTCTTGGTCTTGACATCTGAAATCAGCTGGTTCATGTCTCTTAATGGCACTTAGATTTGAATTTTGTAGGCTGGGAGGCAGAACTACTTGGAACTGGTCTGTTTAATGCATGGTGGCTTTAAATTCAGGCTTAAAAATGGGCCCACTTAGGGGTGCCTGGGTGGCTTAGTGGTTTAAGCCTCTGCCTTCAACTCAGGTCATGATCTCAGGGTCCTGGGATCGAGCCCCACATCGGGCTCTCTGCTCAGCGGGGAGCCTGCTTCCCCCTCTCTCTCTGCCTGCCTCTCTGCCTACTTGTGATCTCTCTCTATCAAGTAAATAAATAAAAATCTTTAAAAAAAAAAAAATGGGCCCACTTATAAAAAGAAGGTCTTAATCTCTGTAGAGTTCTCTCTAGAGCAACACTATGAAGTTAAAAACTGTTGGACTCTTTTTTTTTTAACCGTTCATTGCTCCTGGTAATTTGAGGTGAAGGAAACTAATACGAACTTAACATTTTCATTTCAGTTTGAATTCCAAGATTCTTTGATTCTCTAGAGTCAAAGTGTTTCAAGGGTTTTCATGAGGAAGTTATGACTGGAGGGGAAGAGTGCTGCCTCTCGGTCTTGAGTGACAGCCCCTGCCCTCTGCCCTTAGCTGAGAACTCAAAGCATTGTTGAATAGCACTAAAATGAGCTGAGTCCAAGACTTTAGCCAGATGGTCGATATAGGGCTTTTAAAGGAAGGGAAATAGTAAAAGAGTAATCTCAGAGGAACTCTCTTATGTTAAAGAACTGAGAAAATGAAGTCTTTCTGAAGCTAAGTGTAAATTATACCACCTTCTTTGAGAGCAAAAGCCGCTAAATGTAACAGAAGAAAATGACAGTGCAGAAAATCAAAGTTCAGGAACAAACTTTCAAGTGTGGTTTTTGAATGCTTAATCCTCTCTTACTCCTCTCTCAGGATCCATTGCCTCCTTTTCCTCCCCCTCCTCAAGTCTGTTTGAAAGGGATTTTGATGGGTAATGGCAAAGGAAGGCAACTTTAGACAGAGTATAAATTAGGGCACAAGATACCTTTGTAGAGGAATTATCTTAGACATGCTTTTGAAAACATACTTTTTTTAAGTCATTAAGAAAATAATCAAAGGTACGATTTGTAAAGCTTTGAGTTTAGTCTGCTTTCAGTAAAAATAAGGTATAGATACCAAAATAAGCAAACCCTTTTTTTCTTTCCTCGTTTCTGCTTATAAGATTTACAGGTATTTAAAATAAACCCATGAAAACAAATACTGTCCTGGGATTGGCTAAGTAGTCAGAGCAGTTACCTCTAGGCTCCGAAGTCCAACTGAGCTTGACTTTTGGAAGTAAATTTGGCTAAGACTTCTTCCTCATTCTGTTCTTTAAAGGTGTACTTGAAATGATACTGACCTTTGCCAGAAACCCCAGGAATCCTATTCAGTGATGTACTTGTAATGGTCATGAAAGAATTAAAACAACACAGATGTGGATTAATGGGAGAAAGTAGGCAAAAATGCTAAATTCTCATTGTGTGGTTTCAATGTGGCAGATCCTTTAAAATACTTCAGTGTACCACAATAATTAAAGGGTTTAAGGACATTAAAATACCTAGAAAATAAAAGCCAACAGTTGAGTAACGAGAATGAACTGTGTTTTACTTTTTTAAATTGGAATTAATGTAGGTTGCCATGGTGAAAATAGATTGAAATATTTAACAGTAACCGTTTTGTGCAGCCCTAGAGATCAAAAACAGTAATGTAAATAAGTAGGTCTTTAAAGAATATACTCACAGGCATGCTTAATGTAAATGATTGCTAGAAGAGAAATGCATTTTCTTCAGTGCTACACAAAGAAATTTTAATTTACTTGATTTTGGCAGCAAGAATCTACAACTTAGCATTAGCAACTAAAATTTTAAAATATTTGCTCATTGCTCTGGATTATGACTGTTTAAGAATTACTGTTTTCAAACACTAATTAATCATTTTAAATAAACTTTTTTTATACATTTATGGCATCAATGAGTATGACTGTTTATTACATTTTACCTATAAAAAGTTGAACTGTTTTATATACTCTTTATGGAAGCAGTGCACAGTCATAAATTAAAAGATGCAACTGTTTTGGATATTTTACTGGTGGTCCTGTGTTTTCCTGCCAGCAGTGCAGCTGTTTCAGGTTTCTTAGGATAACATATAAAAAGCTGTATGTACACTGCAAGTTTATGCTTGAATTGCCAAGCCAGAGATGGTATGACTCAACTTTCCCAGAAGCAAGTTGTACCAAAATGTGATGAATCAAAACAACCAGTTGCACAGTGGTTTGTATTACAGCTATGAAAAACAATTCTGTTTATGATAGTTGGCTTCTTAAGGTTAACAGACATTCTCCTGTGGTACCCGAGCTTTACCATGAGTGAACAGCTATTGGAGCTAAGGCTGTGCTTTTGAGGGTCTGAGAAAAGGAAAAAGGGTAATATGGCGGTATCTGGTGTATGGGTAAAATTAACCTGGAAACTCATACTAGGAATGGAATGTCTCATTTCTAAGATACCTGTAAAAATATTACTAAATATTACTTATTTATGTGATAGTTATTGAATTCTCAGTGAACAGAAATTGATTTTATCCTGTTCCAGGTTTATTTTTAGATGTCTGAGATGACTTATTTAACTTACATAATTTCTCGTGCATCATAATCTTAACAGTGGACATTTTATTGTGTCCTGGGATGTAATAAGCAGATACTTTCTTTGTGGTAGATTTGGTGAATCCCTGTTTATGTTCAGTGGGACCTAAGTTTCTATCAAGAGTTTGACAATGAAATTGGGATGCATCCCACCAAGGTTTATAGGATGGGATGTAGAGAGAAAATACTAGAACTTTTGTTGAAATATTTTTATCTCCTCCTTTAAATATTTATATTTTATAATATACTTCTTTATATTATATGTAATTATATACTATATAACTGATAATACAATAGGTATATGGTTTATAAATAAGTACACAAATTTTGGAGTAGCACGCTCAAATATTTTTACTGCTATAAGTATACTATCAAAAGTTGGCGGGGGGCACCAGTGGGTTGAAGCCACTCAGGTCATGATCTCAGGGTCCTGGGATGGAGCCCCACATCGGGCTCTCTGCCCAGCAGGGAGCCTGCTTCCCTTCTTCTCTCTCTGCCTGCCTCTCTGCCTACTTGTGATCTCTGTCTGTCCAAAAAAAAAAAAAAAAGAGTTTGTGGGGAAGCCAGGGTGGCTTAGTCAGTTAAGCATCTGACTTGATCTCAGGGTCATGAGTTTGAGCCCTTTACTAGGCTCCACACTGGGCATGCAGCCTACTTAAAAAAAAAAAAAAAAAGTTTGTAGATCATTGCTCAGTAAATATTAATTTCCTTTCTCCTTCACTTTTCCCTTTCACCCTTGGCAGAGAAGCAAAGAATTGAGTTAACACCTTGATTTGTGGTAGTGTGAATAAATTATAGCCAATTCTGGGAGCTTATCCTGTGTCTTACTTTGACCACTTTTTCTATTTGGCCTCTTACATTGCCATATATTTTTTAATCACACAGCCTTATTAAAGATGGATACAAATGAAAAACAGACTTGTTATTATGTTAGAAATAAGAAGTTGCTCATGCATCAAGACTTTGACACACAGGAAGTTTGAATGAATGAGTAGAAAAGTTTCCAAGTTATTAAAATGTTCTGGTACCTGATTTATTCATTTGCCATAACCGTAATTCTAAGGCGGATGAAGCTCCTTTACTTCCTGAGGCCTGAAGAAACAATGTGGTTTCTTAAACTAGGCATTGAAGCAGAGCTGGAAATATTTGTTTTCCAACAGTGCTGTTAGTCATGCTAATAAGTTGACCTTCTTTGGCTAAGATTGTCCCATATTTTAGGTCTCTTTACCTTTATCAATGTAAAAAGGTTTAATTGCTAAATAATATATATATATATGATTGAAGAAAAATGGTACACTGTCTTTTGAGATCAGTTCAGAAGACTTTTGTATTTACTAATTGGGACTGTTGAACTCAGGCTGTCAGAGATTTCTTGAGCATGTAATTTTCTAAGGGTTCACTTCCTGTGTAGAAGGAGACAATACATTTTTGTAATGCTGAAGTATATTTGAAGTAACTAGTATATTCTCTTCTCCCTCCTCCTCCTTTGAAGTATTTATTTTAGAATATATTTATGTAAAGTATTCAATATTTATGTAAAAATATTAATACAATAGTATTATGATACCAGGTATTTATACCAGGTATGATACTACCCCAGGAGGTGGGGCACCTGGGTGGCTTAAAGCTTCTGTCTTTGGCCCAGGTCATGATGCCAAGGTCCTGGGATCAAGCCCTGCATTGTGCTGTCTGCTCAGCAGGGAGCCTGCTTCCTCCTTTCTCTCTCTATCTGCCTCTCTGCCTGCCTCTTGTGATCTCTGTCAAATAAATAACTAAAATCTTAAAAAAAAGAAAAGAAAAGAAAAAGTATGCAAGGAGGACAGTAGCAGTTAGGTACCCAAACAACCACCAATAAACTAAGTTCTGAAAATTGGGAACAGTGAACATTTTAATAGCAAGTATTATTTTTGAAACCTCCTTAAGAGCTGTTTTTAGATCTTAATGTAATTTGCTTTATAATTTTGTTTAACAAACTGGTTTAGGCACTTTCTATATATAGTCAGTGTGTTTCTTTTTAAAAGGTAATAATGCATTTAAGAAGTCTGAACATTTCAGTCTCAGAATTCTGCTTTAAAATGTGAATCAGTTTTATTATTATTTTTAAAAATGTACCAATTTATATGTGCTTTCTGTGTCACTGTTACACTTTTTGTTTTGTTTTAGGTATTTAAACCATGTCAGAGCTGCCTCTCCACAGGACCTTGCTGGAGGCTATACTTCTTCTCTTGCTTGTCACAGAGCACTACAGGATGCATTCAGCGGGCTTTTCTGGCAGCCCAGTTAACCTTTATTTCTCCTTTATAAGATTTGGACCTAGGAGCCGAACCAGGGAGCTAGCAAAAGAAAAGCAGACGTGTAAAAATATAGCCATGTGCAGCTGCCCAGCAGCAGTACACCAACTAGCAGCTGTGTTAAAGTATTTATAAGAGAAAATTTCAGAACTAAGTTGAGCAATACGGTGGATAAATATATGTGAAAAGATTTATTTTTTACTTATATTTTTCTGAGAGGGATTGAAGCTGTAAACTTTATCTGATGGAAGACATGAATAATTTACCTATGTATGCTTGAGGTTGACAGACTTGTAAAATCTTTTTAAAAATAAAGCTAGACTTTATATGAAGTTCTGTGGTTTTTCTCTTATTACAGTGTTTTACTTGAACACATTTTAAAATGCCATTTTGAATACGACATTTAGTGTTAATATCCAAGTCTATTATTTTCTCTCATAAAATGTTCTCTTTTTTTCCCCTATGTTCTTTAATACTAGTCCAGACAAGTGAATATATTTCCTTCTGCCAGCAGGTTGTGGCAAGTAAAACTTGACTTGTGATAATGCCACTCTCTTGATATTAAGGACTCAGTGCCTGTTTTGAACAGTGGAAGGTGAGACAGACCTTGATCAAGGTATTATAGTTCCCAGCTGTGAGCCACACTTAGGATAAACCAGATGAGAATATTAACCTACTTTTAATGACAAATTCAAAGAAGTAAGTTAATAAAATTTAATACTTAAATGGCACCTTTCACTTCAAATGTGAGCTCATTTTATGATGAAACCTTGGAGACTGGAATGGATACATTTTAAACAAAATTTCTCTGAGTAAATTGCAGACTCTGATTCAGTTTCTATTAAAAACTTCAAGGGCTTTTAGTAAACCTAGGATTTTGCTTAGAGTTGGCAGTAGAGAGGATGGATATTTGTAGCATCTCAATCTTATACGAGGCTGTTACATAGACCACTGGGCCTAGGACATAGTTTCTCAAGGAAATTAAGGGATTTCCTATCAAATGTTCCTTATAACAGATGTTAATTTTATGGGAGGAAAATTATGTGAAATAAAATTTGTGGTTACATTAGGGTGGAATATCCATATTTAACAACTGCAGCTTATTTGCCTAGGCAGGTATTAATTTCAGGGATACATCTTTATCTTTTACAATATGGTTGACCCTTGAATAATGCAAGTTTAAACTGTATGGATTCACTTGTACATGGATTTTTTTTGTATGGTACCTTATTATTTTAACATTTTCTTTTTTCTAGCTTATTGTAAGTATATAGTGTATAACATACAAAAACATGTATACTTGACTATTATGTTTGTGTTAAGGCTTCTGGTGAACAGTAGGCTATTAGCACTTACATTTTGGGAGTGTGGGAGTCAGAAGTTACATGTCGATTTTCTAGTGTGTGTGTGTTGGGGTGGGGGGGTTAATGTCCCTCATCCCTGTGTTAGTTAGCTGTACAGCTGACCTTTGAACAGTCTTTGATAACTAAGAAAACCAAGGCATCAAATAATTGAGTAGGCCCAGATCATATACACATTAGAAAAAAAGCCAGAATTAAAACTGTTTGATTTTTATTTTTAAGTCTAGTTCTGTCTGTACTTTACAGGCTGCATCCTATTTTTCATTTCTATTAGCATTCCCCAACTGAGGATTTTAAGTATAGTCTATACATCTGTTCAAAGAAGTGAGAACATTGACTTAAAGTTAAGACTTTGCTGTACAGTATCCAGTCTTTACAAAAGAAATACTATTATTTGTTCTCAGTACCTTGTATAATATATTTAAGTGAATGAACTAATTAATAGAACACTTAAAAGGCTTTTAAAACATTTTTTGAGCCTACCTCATTATTGTGGAAATTGCCTGCATCTGATTTGGCAAATAAATTGAATTCGAAAACCTTTATACATTTGTAAATATTTTGCTCTTATTATTGCTGTACTTTGTTCGATAGGCCAAATAAGTTGTTAATTGACCTATTAGATGAAAGACAATGGTGGAAGGTAAGTAACTTAATGACAGTACACTAAATCACAGAAATACTCTAAATTGATGAGGTTATCCCCTATCCCCCAGTGATTTTTCCTCTCCGAGTCAAAAGGCTGCACAAGTCTATCATATACATCAATTAAGTCTTTTAACCTTGTACAACACTAGCCCAGAAGCAATAGCTAACAACTGCTGAGCATTATGTATGCGCCAAGCACTGTGCTTCATGTATTGTGTATTCTTACTTAATCTTTACAATGCTAGTATTTTTTCCCCCATTTTCACAGATGGAGAAGCTGAAGCATAGGGAGGTTAACTAACTTCCAGAAGGTTAATCGAAAAGTAGCAGAGTGGATTTGAACCAAAGTGGTGAGAGTCCATGCTTCAGAGATGAGTATCAAACTGGCAAGCTTATAAACAATAGCTCTGTAGAACCAAGTCTGAGTAATCAAACTTCCCAAGATTTCCAGGAAGTTTTATGGATCAGGTGTCTAGTTATTTTATGGCATATAAATGACAGCAACTTAATAACCTTATTTATATCCTTGAGAGAAGTTCTGAGAAATTCATTATGTAGAACCTCATTTATCCATTAACTACCTTCCTTTTAAACATATATTAATGGTATTGAATACATTTACATCATAGTTGGGATGCACTATTAGTGTTTCTTAATTTCATTCAATAAATATTTGACCTAAGCTTCTCTTAGAAATTATCCTTAGACTGTTAACTGGTGGTAATTATTTCAAAATCCAATTAAGGTGGCAGGAATCTTGTCAAAAAGCTAAGAAAATTAAAAAAAAAATTGTATCTGGTAAGTTCTCCAGCTGTCATTTTTTAGTGGACATCAAGAGTTCACTTACTAGGTATCATGTTAAAAACTTTAGGGTGGGCCTAGATTTAAATAATGAAATAATCATACATGCACTTAGCCACTCTGAAGGAAAAGGGGGAGGAGTTAAAGTGTTAATAGAGAGACTGGATATTTGACCAAATAGAGGCAAGAATCTTATCACTTTCCATGTATGAATAAAAACATCATTTGTACCCATATTTAATATTTATAACCTAGCATATCACTATAATACTGGGAAAAAACTCTTACTCCTACCTGAAAATTAAAATTCTCTTCACCTAGATCAGGCCAACTGTGGACCCTTGGCCAAATCCAGCTGCTGTCTTTTTCTGTATGCTTCATGAGCTAAGATTGATGTCTACATTTTTTAAGGTTGAAGAAAGCCAAAATCATATACTTTTTAACAAGTGGAAAGCATATGATTTTCAAATTTCAGTATCCATAAATAAAGTTGTTTTGGCATATAGTGTTTATGTATTGTTTATGGCTCTTCTGGGGGGCTACTGCAACAGAGTTGAGCAGCAAAAGAGACCTTATGGCTAAAATACTATCTGGTCCTTTACCGAAAGCTTTCTGACCCTTCACCTACATACTCCTCACTTGAAGGGAAGGGAGGAGAGGAAAATTAGAAGTCCCAAATGGTAATCCCTGGCTGAATTAGCCTCCTGGGTCTTGCAGAGGAGAGGTTTGGTTGAGTTTCAAAAACCATTTTTAAGTGCCTTTAGAGAAGGGATGAGAGCTCCAACTCATTACTTTCCTACACTTCTTACCATTTATTGCCTTCACTGATTTATATTACCTGCCTCACTTCTGAAGGCATTTGAGTTTGTAATGAATGATTTAATGAGTGGTCCTCAAACATTTTTTGTAGGACCAGGCAGGAAGTATTTTAGGCTTTATGATAAAATAATTGGTACAATGTTTTTAATGAACAAAATTCAAAATATAATTGGGTATATGTAATTACATTGTTTGTAACTCCTTTTGTGGGGGAATAACACTTGTTCCTTTAATTGGGGTTCCAAGTGTTTCCTATCATCAAAATCAGTTGTAAATGACCACCTGTTAATGGTTATCTGTAATAAGATTTTACACATTTTATCTCTAAAAATGTATTTTCACACAAATAGATACTGCCAAATACTGGCATCAGTCCAGCAGCATAAGATTTTAACTGGGCATATTCATCACTTGGAAGGCATTTGTAAAACCTGTTAGATTCTTCCCTTGATATTTGCTTTATTGTCATTACATAGTACATTAATCACTTCCAATTTAAGGTAGAAGCTCAATTATAGGTGAATGGATTTTGAAATATGTAAATTTCCTTTCTTTGCATTTTCACCAAGGTCCCAAAAATGCTGAACACAGAAAATGTATCCACTGCTAATTTGAGGGAAATCTTTAACTTTTGATAGCATGAGAAATGTGTAACACAAGATACTGTGATTCAAATGTCAGTTGTTGAAATGACCAGTTTCACAGTGAATTATAATTTTAACCTTATAATTATAGGTTAAAATCTTTAAGAAATACTAGTATGCCATTAGCAAAAGCTAATTTCCAGAGCCTTTCAGCGTTCTAGAATGTTTAAGAGTGGTTCCTCTTTGTTTTTTTTTTTAAGATTTTATTTCTTTATCAGATAGAGATCACAAGTAGGCAGAGAGGCAGGCAGAGAGCAGCGAGCCCAATGCAGGGCTGGATCCCAGGACGCTGGGATCATGACCTGAGCCCAAGGCAGAGGCTCTTAAGAAAAATTTCAGTCTTGACCCTGAGCTCAAAAAACTTCAAACTTCACAATTGCTAAGAAAATCAAACAGGTTGAGCAGTTTCTGACAGAATTCAATCATGGTTAGAATCCATGAAAGCAAATGAAATTCACCATTGACACATGACAGTTCAAATGTCTTCTGCAGGGTACTTGCTGGTGAATAATAGAATGAATAACCACAGGTTTTATATATGCTACATTTTCACAAGCTTTATATATTTTTCCAACCAAGTCTTTTTCTACTCTGCAGATTTTAACCACTGGGTTGTAACACATCATAGCAGATGCCACTTTTGGTTGTACAGAATTTTTTCTCACCTTCTTTAAAAATACTCCCCCTAGTTGTTCCATGCAGAGTATTCATAGAAGCTCATTCTTAAGTAACTTCAGACTAAGCACTAATGTCTCAAATGAGACCTGAGCAGTATTAGTAACATCTGTCAACTCAGCAAGAGTCAAGCTCATTTACTTTCTTAATTGACTTGACTTTGCTCACAAAATCCTAAACTCTTTGAGCAACTGTTCTTGCCCAAAGGCCAACAGTCCTAAACAAATTTTCTCTGGATACATTTCTTTGGCTGCTGCATTCAAATACAATAAACTTACCATCAGTAAATGGCTCTCCTTGCTTGGCTTATAAAAGTGTCACTTGGAGACTTACTTTCAAGTTGCGCCCTCATTTTCAGTTTTTATTTTATGAAGAAATTCTATGTTCAGATATTTCCAGATTAAATTTCTAGTTTTTCTGACAGTTGCTTGCTTGTGAGGGAAATCTGTGATGAGTACCGCTATTGGTAATGTCAACATGTATTGTATTTTAGCTCAGGTATATATGCTTTGTTACCTAATTCAGTATCAAAATAGTTCACACTCCACTATGCTTTTAAAAGTACATCATAAGTCCACTTTTCTTGTTTTGAAATAATGAATATACACTAGCAATAAGATATTATAGCTTGGCGATTTACATGGCACTCAAAATGGTGTTGAGTTAGAATCATGTCCCTGTGAGCAGCAGTATGAACTGCTGAGAATCACTTTCTGTCTGTGTTGTAACTGTGCTGCTGTTATAGCATGAAAGCAGCCACAGACAGCATATAAACAAATGAGCATGGTGTGTTCCAATAAAACTGTATTTATGGACACTGAAATTCAAATTTCATATAATTTTCATGTCACAAGATTTAATTTTTCAAGATTAGTATAAGAACCAATCTCCAGTCATTTGCCATACAAAAACCAGTGGTAGGCTAGATTTGGCCTGCCAGGCATAGTTTGCCATCCCTGATCTAATGATCTCATTTTTATGACTTATATAGTGATAGGTTGGGGTACTTACATAAAATTTAGGCACACTCTTCAACTGAGGATCACTACAAAATGGTATTAGTGCTTTCTTAGCATGCAATTATCCCACCTTCAAAACCTATTTTCCCAGGAGATAATCAATATTTAAATATAATAAAGAATTAGATATAATTGATTGTAAGACTGTAACATAAAATATGCTTAGTAGATTTATTTCATTTAAATTCTAATTCAATAATCTTCAACTTATAAGACAGCAAGAGCAAAACAGAAGTGTTCAATTCTAAAGTTCCTAGCTAACATTTTATGAAACCATACAAGTTATATTTCATTACGTAAGTGTCTAGTGGGGAAACAGAGACTTTTTCCAATTAAGTGACTGAGGCAATTTGAGTTTTTTCTTCTGAAAAGACTTTATTTTTCTGTCCTCTGGCGTTTAAGAGGTGGATCGTCATGATTCTCTGTAACAAATCCAGAAAACCTGTATTAGGTAAGATACTTAACATTGGAAAATACTTTCAAAAACCAAATAATATAGGCCTTTTAAGATTTTTAATATTCAACTTATACATGAAATAGTAACATTCCCATGGATTTATTATTTTAATGAAGCTGTCTTCTACTAGACTGAACAGTGTGTATACCATGCTAAAATTTGTAAAATTGGGAGAAAGTAGTCACAACTGAGCAGCAAGGAATCCTGAATTGAAATAGCTAACTAGAATTAGTTTCACATATTTCCAAATTTAATTAATAAAATATATATGTAGACTAAAAAAGCTCCATGAAAGTATTATACTTTATATTTAATTTCCCAGAAATTGCTCACCTAGATTTAGGGTCTGGTTCTTGTAGAGTACAGCAGCAGGAATCCGGAAGGTGATACATAACATTTCCTTGTTAGGGGCTACATTTCTTACTGGGTGAATTGAACTGCATGCCTCCAAGGAAATGCCTAACACAGCCCCAGCTTGTTGCTGAACATCCTTAGCAGGATTAGGATCTTTGGAAAAGCTGTAACAGTGCACTATGGGAAGAAGCTCAGTGCTGCATGGTGGCCCATCTAAAAGTGACTTGAAAACACTGAGAAACTCGATAGCCTTTGCGGGCAAGTTCATGACAATGTGCACAGAGTGTTTTCTTTCTTTTGACAGTGGTCCCAGCTGCTGCATTAACTCTTCTCTCACTGGTCCTTGAAGGAAGTCTTTCCCATCCAAGTTAAAGACTTTCACCTTTTGGTCCACTTTATTTAATTTACAATTGTGCAACAGCCATTTATGGGATTCAGGATTGAGATCATTAGCAAATACAGTGCAGTTTTTCTTTGCTGCTGGAACGGCAAAAGGCCCAACCCCAGCAAAAACATCAAACAGTACATCCCCAGGTTTGAGAAGTTCTGTGATACGACTGTGTTCTGTAGAGAGACGAGGATTCCAATAGACTTTTGAAAAATCAAATTCATAGGTGTGGCTGTTTTCTCGAACCTGAAAGAAGTATTATACTTTGATTAACCTGATTAGTCTTAAATTCCAGCCATGAATACTGGAATGGATATACCCACACACATACATTTACATTTAATAGAAAATAACAGTGCATTTTAATTATAATTCTGGTGTTTATGCTAACCTTGAGGCCAGTTAACAACCCACATTAGACTTTGACATGAGAAAATTCATCTCTTTAAAGCCAAATGGCTCTCCATCTCATTCTAATGGGGTCATAAAGTGGTTCCCAAATCACATGAGGAATTTTTCAGACAGGCCAGCTGACTGGCTTAATCATACTCTATTTTGTCACCCGATGGAGAGAGAAATAAACCTATAATTTGAAACAACACACCACACACATCTTCACAATGACTAGCTAAGTTGCAGATAGCACTTCCACTCAGCAAATAAGCTTCCTTAGTTTTCAGTTTGTAAGAGGGAGGCATGATAGATGTGTCATGCACCAGTGAATTTGGGGGTATTTTGCTATGTTTTTAGATAGTTACATTGACATTGCAAGTTTCATGACTACATATTAGAGCCAGTGTACAGAACAAATCATTCTGCTATTTTCTCTTTTCCCAAATTTGAGTTTTCATGGATTAAACTAAATTTATACAAAGAAGCTAAGTCTTGAAACACATTTAAGACTTAATGCCATTTTTGGGGGGGCTATCATAAACACGACAGAAAACAAAATTAAAATTATAGTCATGGAATCTGACTTCAGCCCTTATTTTATTTTATTTTATTTGTAAAAAATTAAGTCTTTATTAACCTGAGTATTTTCTAAATTGGTTCAGCCCTTATTTTAATGGATGAAGAATAAAAGGGCAAGAAAAGTTTGTAAGTTCTATAAATCTGGTAGAGATAAATATTTTCTATATTCTGCCTTCATGGAATATTCTGCCTTCAAATTTGTGTAAATATTTTTTCATCCCAACCACATCAGATGCTCTGGCCATGTTAAGGCTCCAGAATTGGAAATGTTCCTTCATTATTCTGCCAACTAAAACCTGGAAGGTTCTGAATATGTCTTGGGAAGCTTTTCCTGAAATATCTTTTCTATTCCCCCTTTTTAATGTGAAGCACAGTACTAGTTTGAAAAAAAAATAATTCTAAGTATCCTTCTGATTTTACTCACACTGTCTCTGGTATCTCACTCACCTAGTCAGCATTACTTTCAGCCCAATTAACTTTCAGGTATCTTTTTACTCACAATATACACACAAAGTACTTATATACTGCATGAGCTCCTAAAGTCAAACTTAAATGTGATTCTATTTGGAGCAAAGAAATTATACTGGGTGAGCCTTTACGTTTATGGTATAAATGTTAAGTATTAAATAGACCCTAAGAACAAACTTTAGTTGACTTAAGAAATCAGTCAGAAACCATTTCAAAAATTATATAAGTTTCTCAGAACTTTTAGAGCTCTGAGAAGGATGCCACCTGCTATCGTAAAGCTTGGTAGCAAATGAAGAACATGTAGTATTCAATCAGTGCGTGCTGAGATAAGCAGTGATACCAGCAAAGGATTCACATTCAAATCTCACATGTAACTACATGTATGTAATACTATGTACTACATACAAGCAGTAGGCCATGGAGGTTTTATACAGGGAAAGACTACTCTGGAGTCAGAAGCCTGGCTCCCAACACCCTACTCAGTCATACCTTGTTACCTGCATAAAGAGAATATTAAAAAGAATAACCATTATCTTGTAGGCTTCTTAAAATATGTTATATTTAAAACATTAGCTAAGGCCTAATAGTAAGTGTGTAGTAAATGGTATTTTAATATTCAGCTACAATTAAATTATGGAGAAATAATATTATACCTGAAATATTCACCTAAGCTTATGTGTCCCAGAACCTTTAAAAAATAATTATTTTGCATAAACTCTCTCCTAAGTTTTACAAAATCCTGTTTAAAAGAAGTAAGTCAGTCAAAGAAAGACAAGTGCCATGAGAATGTTCAGTCATATTTAGAATGTAAGGAAAAAAAAAAGATGAATGTAGGGGGAGGGGGAAAAAGGGAAGTAGACCTAAGACACTGTTAACTATAGAGCACAAACTGAGGGTTGCTAGAGGGGAGGTTGGAAGGGGAGGGGCTAGATGGGTGATGGGCATTAAGGAGGGCACTTGTGATAAGCACTGGTATTATATGTAATGATGAATCACTAAATTCTACTCCTGAAACCAACATTACACTATATGTGAACTAACTAGAATTTAAATAAAAACTTGAAAGAAACAAAAAGACGTATCTTACAGTTTAAGAGGACTTTGTTACTAAAATTTTTGTCACGTTATGGAGAGAGTTTAACCTATTTCCTAGCTTGGGTATAAAATTTCGTATAATGTTAATATATAATCATCTAAGACTTTTGGCTTAAAAAAAAGTTTATATTCTCCAGCACTTCAGAGGATTTTGGGGGTAGAGGATGAGATTTTAGGGGTACCAGGTATCTGTTCCCACATATTAAAAATATTTTTTCTTTGAAATAGATTTTTCTTATAAAAGAAATATGTGCTCAGTAGAAAAGTATAAAGATGAGAACAAAGGTCACTAGTAACTACATCAAATAAAAATATGCCCACTGTTAACATTCTAATATACATGCATATTTACATAAATACTTAGTTAAAATAGAGCGATGTTCTATATACTATTCTATATGCCAAAATTTGATCAATTCGCTGATGAAAATTTAGATTGTTTCCATTCCTGTTTTGTTATTATAAAAATGATGATGAAGAACCTAGTACATACAGCATTACAATTTTGTCCAGTTTTATCCTTCAGATAACTTCCTGTAAATGCAATGATAGGTCAGAGAACGTACGTATTCAAAACAGCAATATATTACCATATATTCTTCCTGAGTATCTGTCAAATTTGCACTTCCATCAAAAGGCTATATAAAGGAGGAGTCAAGATGGCGGAGAAGTAGCTGGCTGAGACTACTTCAGCTAGCCGGAGATCAGCTAGATAGCTTATCTAAAGATTGCAAACACCTGAAAATCCATCGGAGATCGAAGAGAAGAAGAACAGCAATTCTGGAAACAGAAAAACAACCACTTTCTGAAAGGTAGGACCGGCGGAGAAGTGAATCCAAAGCGACGGGAAGATAGACCCCGGGGGGAGGGGCTGGCTCCCGGCAAGCGGCGGAGCAACCGCGCACAAAATCAGGACTTTTAAAAGTCTGTTCTGCTGAGGGACATCGCTCCAGAGGCTACCCAGGGCGAAGCCCACGCGGGGTCAGCATGGCCTCAGATCCCGCAGGGTCACAGAAGGATCGGGGGTGTCTGAGTGTCGCAGAGCTTGCGGGTATTGGAACGGGAAAGCCGGCTACAGAGACAGAGCCGACAGTAAGCTCGCAGCTCGGGGTGACCTTGAACCGGTCGCAGGCTCGGTGAGCTCGGAGCGCGGCCGGAGGTCAGGCAGACGGGAGTAACTGGGCGCGGTTCTCTGAGCGCGCACTGAGGAGTGCGGCCTTGGGCTCTCGGCTCCTCCAGGGCCGGAGACCAGGAGGCCGCCATTTGTATTCCCGTCCTCTGGAACTCTACGGAAAGCGCTCAGGGAACAAAAGCTCCTGAAAGCAAACCCAAGCGGATTACTCACCCCGGCCCCGGGTAAGGGCGGTGCAATTCCGCCTGGGGCAAAGACACTTGAGAATCACTACAACAAGCCCCTCCCCCAGAAGATCAACAAGAAATCCAGCCGAAACCAAGTTCACCTACCAAAGAGTGCAGTTTCAATACCAAGGAGAGCAGCAGAATTCTAGAGGAGGAGAAAGCAAAGCACGGAACTCATGGCTTTTTCCCTGTGATTTTTTTTTTAGTCTTGCGGTTAATTTAATTTTTTTCTTTTTGATTTTTTGGTTTTTTTTCTCGCCTTTGGGTAAATTTTTTTTAACTGTTACCTTTTTCTTTTTTAACGATTTTTTACTAGTTTATCTAATACATATATTTTTTCTTTTTTATATTTTTCTTAGGTGTTTTCTTTTTTTTTTAATTCTTTTTTTTTTCTTTCTTTTTTCTTTTTTTTTTCTTTTTTTTCTTTCTTCCTTTTTGAACCTCTTTTTATCCCCTTTCTCCCCCCTCACGATTTGGGATCTCTTCTAATTTGGTTAAAGCATATTTTCCTGGGGCTGTTGCCACCCTTTTAGTATTTTACTTGCCCCTTCATATACTCTTCTCAGGACAAAATGACAAGACGGAAAAATTCAACTCAAAAAAAAGAACAAGAGGCAGTACCGAAGGCTAGGGACCTAATCAATACAGACATTGGTGATATGTCAGATCTAGAGTTCAGAATGACAATTCTCAAGGTTCTAGCCGGGCTCGAAAAAGGCATGGAAGATATTAGAGAAACACTCTCGAGAGATATAAAAGCCCTTTCTGGAGAAATAAAAGAACTAAAATCTAACCAAGTTGAAATCAAAAAAGCTATTAATGAGGTGCAATCAAAAATGGAGGCTCTCACTGCTAGGATAAATGAGGCAGAAGAAAGAATTAGTGATATAGAAGACCAAATGACAGAGAATAAAGAAGCTGAGCAAAAGAGGGACAAACAGCTACTGGACCACGAGGGGAGAATTCGAGAGATAAGTGACACCATAAGACGAAACAACATTAGAATAATTGGGATTCCAGAAGAAGAAGAAAGAGAGAGGGGAGCAGAAGGTATACTAGAGAGAATTATTGGGGAGAATTTCCCCAATATGGCAAAGGGAACGAGCATCAAAATTCAGGAGGTTCAGAGAACGCCTCACAAAATCAATAAGAATAGGCCCACACCCCGTCACCTAATAGTAAAATTTACAAGTCTCAGTGACAAAGAGAAAATCCTGAAAGCAGCCCGGGAAAGGAAGTCTGTAACATACAATGGTAAAAATATTAGATTGGCAGCTGACTTATCCACAGAGACCTGGCAGGCCAGAAAGAGCTGGCAGGATATTTTCAGAGCACTAAATGAGAAAAACATGCAGCCCAGAATACTATATCCAGCTAGGCTATCATTGAAAATAGAAGGAGAGATTAAAAGCTTCCAGGACAAACAACAACTGAAAGAATTTGCAAACACCAAACCAGCTCTACAGGAAATCTTGAAAGGGGTCCTCTAAGCAAAGAGAGAGCCTACAAGTGGTAGATCAGAAAGGAACAGAGACCATATACAGTAACAGTCACCTTACAGGCAAAACAATGGCACTAAATTCATATCTCTCAATAGTTACCTTGAATGTTAATGGGCTAAATGCCCCTGTCAAAAGACACAGGGTATCAGAATGGATAAAAAAACAAAATCCAGGGGCGCCTGGGTGGCTCAGTGGGTTAAGCCGCTGCCTTCGGCTCAGGTCATGATCTCAGGGTCCTGGGATCGAGTCCCGCATCGGGCTTTCTGCTCAGCAGGAAGCCCGCTTCCTCCTCCTCTCTCTCTCTGCCTGTCTCTCTGCCTACTTGTGATCTCTCTCTGTCAAATAAATAAATAAAATCTTTAAAAAAAAAAAAAAATCCATCTATATGTTGCCTCCAAGAAACTCATTTTAAGCCCGAAGACACCTCCAGATTTAAAGTGAGGGGGTGGAAAAGAATTTACCATGCTAATGGACATCAGAAGAAAGCAGGAGTGGCAATCCTTATATCAGATCAATTAGATTTTAAGCCAAAGACTATAATAAGAGATGAGGAAGGACACTATATCATACTCAAAGGGTCTGTCCAACAAGAAGATCTAACAATTTTAAATATCTATGCCCCCAACGTGGGAGCAGCCAACTATATAAACCAATTAATAACAAAATCAAAGAAACACATCAACAATCATACAATAATAGTAGGGGACTTTAACACTCCCCTCACTGAAATGGACAGATCATCCAAGCAAAAGATCAGCAAGGAAATAAAGGCCTTAAATGACACACTGGACCAGATGGACATCACAGATATATTCAGAACATTTCATCCCAAAGCAACAGAATACACATTCTTCTCTAGTGCACATGGAACATTCTCCAGAATAGATCACATCCTCGGTCCTAAATCAGGACTCAACCGGTATCAAAAGATTGGGATCATTCCCTGCATATTTTCAGACCACAATGCTCTAAAGCTAGAACTCAACCACAAAAAGAAGTTTGAAAAGAACCAAAATACATGGAGACTAAACAGCATCCTTCTAAAGAATGAATGGGTCAACCGGGAAATTAAAGAAGAATTGAAAAAAATCATGGAAACAAATGATAATGAAAATACAACGGTTCAAAATCTGTGGGACACAACAAAGGCAGTCCTGAGAGGAAAATATATAGCGGTACAAGCCTTTCTCAAGAAACAAGAAAGGTCTCAGGTACACAATCTAACCCTACACCTAAAGGAGCTGGAGAAAGAACAAGAAAGAAACCCTAAGCCTAGCAGGAGAAGAGAAATCATAAAGATCAGAGCAGAAATCAATGAAATAGAAACCAACCAAAAAAACAATCGAACAAATCAACGAAAGTAGGAGCTGGTTCTTTGAAAGAATTAATAAAATTGATAAACCCTTGGCCCGACTTATCAAAAAGAAAAGAGAAAGGGCCCAAATAAATAAAATCATGAATGAAAGAGGAGAGATCACAACTAACACCAAAGAAATACAAAGTATTATAAGAACATACTATGAGCAACTCTACGGCAATAAATTTGACAATCTGGAAGAAATGGATGCATTCCTAGAAACATATAAACTACCACAACTGAACCAGGAAGAAATAGAAAGCCTGAACAGACCCATAACCAGTAAGGAGATTGAAACAGTCATTAAAAATCTCCAAACAAACAAAAGCCCAGGGCCAGACGGCTTCCCGGGGGAATTCTACCAAACATTTAAAGAAGAACTAATTCCTATTCTCCTAAAACTGTTCCAAAAAATAGAAATGGAAGGAAAACTTCCAAACTCATTTTATGAGGCCAGCATCACCTTGATCCCAAAACCAGACAAGGATCCCACCAAAAAAGAGAGCTATAGACCAATATCCTTGATGAACACAGATGCGAAAATACTCAACAAAATACTAGCCAATAGGATTCAACAGTACATTAAAAAGATTATTCACCACGACCAAGTGGGATTTATTCCAGGGCTGCAAGGTTGGTTCAACATCCGCAAATCAGTCAATGTGATACAACACATCAATAAAAGAAAGAACAAGAACCATATGATACTCTCAATAGATGCTGAAAAAGCATTTGACAAAGTACAACATCCCTTCCTGATCAAAACTCTTCAAAGTGTAGGGATAGAGGGCACATACCTCAATATCATCAAAGCCATCTATGAAAAACCCACCGCAAATATCATTCTCAATGGAGAAAAACTGAAAGCTTTTCCGCTAAGGTCAGGAACACGGCAGGGATGTCCATTATAACCACTGCTATTCAACATAGTACTAGAAGTCCTAGCCTCAGCAATCAGACAACAAAAGGAAATTAAAGGCATCCAAATCGGCAAAGAAGAAGTCAAATTATCACTCTTCGCTGATGATATGATACTATATGTGGAAAACCCAAAAGACTCCACTCCAAAACTGCTAGAACTTATACAGGAATTCAGTAAAGTGTCAGGATATAAAATGAATGCACAGAAATCAGTTGCATTTCTCTACACCAACAGCAAGACAGAAGAAAGGGAAATTAAGGAGTCAATCCCATTTACAATTGCACCCAAAACCATAAGATACCTAGGAATAAACCTAACCAAAGAGACACAGAATATATACTCAAAAACTATAAAGTACTCATGAAAGAAATTGAGGAAGACACAAAGAAATGGAAAAATGTTCCATGCTCCTGGATTGGAAGAATAAATATTGTGAAAATGTCTATGCTACCTAAAGCAATCTACACATTTAATGCAATTCCTATCAAAGTACCATCCATCTTTTTCAAAGAAATGGAACAAATAATTCTAAAATTTATATGGAACCAGAAAAGACCTCGAATAGCTAAAGGGATATTGAAAAAGAAAGCCAACGTTGGTGGCATCACAATCCCGGACTTCAAGCTCTATTACAAAGCTGTCATCATCAAGACAGCATGGTACTGGCACAAAAACAGACCCATAGATCAATGGAACAGAATAGAGAGCCCAGAAATAGACTCTCAACTCTATGGTCAACTAATCTTCGACAAAGCAGGAAAGAATGTCCAATGGAAAAAAGACAGCCTCTTCAATAAATGGTGCTGGGAAAATTGGACAGCCACATGCAGAAAAATGAAATTGGACCATTTCCTTACACCACACACGAAAATAGACTCAAAATGGATGAAGGACCTCAATGTGCGAAAGGAATCCATCAAAATCCTTGAGGAAGAACACAGGCAGCAACCTCTTTGACCTCAGCCGCAGCAACATCTTCCTAGGAACAACGCCAAAGGCAAGGGAAGCAAGGGCAAAAATGAACTATTGGGATCTCATCAAGATCAAAAGCTTTTGCACAGCAAAGGAAACAGTTCACAAAATGAAAAGACAACTGACAGAATGGGAGAAGATATTTGCAAACGACATATCAGATAAAGGACTAGTGTCCAGAATCTATAAAGAGCTTAGCAAACTCAACACCCAAAGAACAAATAACCCAATCAAGAAATGGGCAGAGGACATGAACAGACATTTCTGCAAAGAAGACATCCAGATGGCCAACAGACACATGAAAAAGTGCTCCATATCACTCGGCATCAGGGAAATACAAATCAAAACCACAATGCGATATCACCTCACACCAGTCAGAATGGCTAAAATCAACAAGTCAGGAAATGACAGATGCTGGCGAGGATGCGGAGAAAGGGGAACCCTCCTACACTGTTGGTGGGAATGCAAGCTGGTGCAACCTCTCTGGAAAACAGCATGGAGGTTCCTCAAAATGTTGAAAATAGAACTGCCCTATGACCCAGCAATTGCACTATTGGGTATTTACCCTAAAGATACAAACGTAGTGATCCAAAGGGGCACGTGTACTCGAATGTTTATAGCAGCAATGTCCACAATAGCCAAACTATGGAAAGAACCTAGATGTCCATCAACAGATGAATGGATCAAGAAGATGTGGTATATATACACAATGGAATACTATGCAGCCATCAAAAGAAATGAAATCTTGCCATTTGCGACAACATGGATGGAACTAGAGCGTATCATGCTTAGCGAAATAAGTCAGGCGGAGAAAGACAACTATCATATGATCTCCCTGATATGAGGAAGTGGTGTTGCAACATGGGGGCTTAAGTGGGTACGAGAAGAATAAATGAAGGAAGATGGGATTGGGAGGGAGACAAACCATAAGTGACTCTTAATCTCACAAAACAAACTGAGGGTTGCTGGAGGGAGGGGGGTTGGGAGAAGGGGGTGGTATTATGGACATTGGGGAGGGTATGTGCTTTGGTGAGTGCTGTGAAGTGTTTAAACCTGGTGATTCACAGACCTGTACCACTGGGGATAAAAATACATGTTTATAAAAAATAAAAAATTATATTAAAAAAAAAAAGGCTATATAAATGCTCACATTCTCATCAACACTGGGTTATTATAAATATTTTTAATCTTTGTCATCTTTTTAAGATTCTAAACATTAATCAATATAATATGTAACTAGGAGACAATAAAATACTCCATACCTTGGTCATCATGTTCTCCTCTCCAGATAGCACTTCCATTTGGAAATTTCGGTATGTATTATCAATATTATTGATTTTATTTACTGCTGAGGTGATTCCTGGATTTTTGTCAATCATAACTTGGCCTGAAAGATAAGAATTCGTAATAAATACTGCCAGTTGGTCGCAAAATAAAACAATATATGAAATGGAAATAAACAATTTTCTTTTGGTTTATAGACAAAAATTGCACCTATAGAGTGGCATACAATGCTAAAAATTCAACAGATTAGTAAAGTTAGTGTCGCCTCCAACACAAATACAAAAAAACCTTATGGGTACATTTTTAAAGAAAAATTTTCGAGGGGCATCTGAGTGGCTCAGTCAGTTAAGTGTCTGCCTTCAGATCAGATCATGATCCCAGGGGGATCAGGTAGGCGGGGAGCTTCTGCTGTTCCCCATAGTTGTGCGCTCTCTCTTTCTGCAAATAAAGTATTTGGGAAAAAAAAAAAAGAAAAAGAAAAATTTTCAAGGAGTTTGGATCTACTTAATATTTTTCCTTTTTTTAATTTTTTTTTTTTTTTTTTTTTACTAAATCTCAAATGGACCAATACACAACAATAATCAAAAAGGGAGACCATAAGGTAAAACACAGAAAGAAGAGATGTAAGGATCATGGGCAACAAAGATCTCAGAAATCACCAGTCTGTCCTCACTGGCCCCAAATCAAATGTCTTCTTTACTGTGTGCTTGAAACAGAAAGATGCCTTCGCTTTGGAAATATATGACAGGAAAATAAGTTTTCAAATAAAAGAAACATAGATTCTTAGGGTGCCTGGGTAGCTCAGTTGGTTAAACATCTGACTTCAGCTCAGGTCATGATCTCAGGGTTCCTGCTCAGTGGAAAATCTGCTTGTTCCTCTCCTTCTACCCCTCCCACTTACTCTCTTGCATACTTTCTATCAAATAAAAAAATAAAATATTAAAAAAAATAGATCTTTAGAGTCTTATCTAAATTCAGTGTTCATTTACTTAAATTGTTTTTGTCAAATATTTGCCAGAGCCAGAAAAGCTACAAAATAATAAAACACACCAGAAATGGTATATTGATGCCCCTCAATTAAAGTCTACCTTTTTTGTCAGCACTTAAAAAATTTATAAGAATCTACATGCTATCTCACTGCACAAAAATAACTTGATTTGTAAGCTAGTAAAAAGTACTCAAAAATACAAATACCCTGATATATAATAAAAATTTGTCCAGTTTCTTCCTGATAATTAGATACCTGATTTTAAATATGATAGTACTAATAAACTCCAGCCAATCATTGTTCTTATCCTGTTCCACTTCAGGTATCAGAACTCAATTTTTAAGGTATGGTAGTTTGAAATGAGGCATGAAATAAAAAAACCAAAACCAATTCTGAAAGTCTATAGTCTATGAGTAAACACTGTCTTGCTTTAAAATTGCCATTGTATGAAAATGTTTCACTTTTAATCTATGAGTGCTCCTTTATAAAATAGGGATGCTGAAAGGTATGTTTGACTTATGACAAGTAATGACTCACAGCAAAGCTTATCCTGACATTTGTGCCCAGTTATACATATAAAGATCTGCTTAGATATTTATTATATTATCACTATGTATTATCAGCCCCTATCATCAATAAGAACCAATGAAATGCATAACGGCATATTTCTAAAATTCAACCCATGCAAAATACTGAGAACTATATTTTAAAGGTGAAAATAATTCCCATAAATTCTGACAATTACTCTACATTAAAAAAATTTGAGGGACGCCTGGGTGGCTCAGTTGGTTAAGCAGCTGCCTTCAGCTCAGGTCATGATCCCAGCGTCCTGGGATCGAGTCCCACATTGGGCTCCTTGCTCCGCAGGGAGCCTGCTTCTCCCTCTGACTCTGCCTGCCATTCTGTCTGCCTGTGCTCGCTCTCGCTCGCTCTCGCTTGCTCTCTGACAAATAAATAAATAAAATCCTTAAAAAAAAAAAAAAAAAAATTTGATCTGAAGAATACATAGACATCAATATTTGTAAAGGGATACCTGCAATCGTGATTAGTCTTCTTTCTTATCCCAAAGGATAAAGGACCCAGGCTCAAACGTGAAGGCTTAAAGAGGTACAACACACAAAAGCATCATTTCTAAAAAGGTTAAGGGCACTAAAAGACAAAGTATGGTGCCTAACATACAGAAGACAATCAGATGAATCAAAACATGAGTAAACACTGTCTTGCACTTTTGATGGTAAAACACTCAAATTTAAGAAACCTAGAATTCAATATAGCTCTGAGGGCCTAATAAGTTCTGTGTACCAAAATGACAAGATGCCAAAGAATTCTGCCAAAGCTGAAGATGTGAGTTTAATCTATGCTTGTATGTTGTATACACAAAAGCCTGAACTGATTCTTAGAGCTTTGCTGTCACTTGGGGAAGAATATTTCAAAACTGGTTTTAAAAGAGAGGGTGTGTAGCCCAAGATCCAGTTTAAAATTAAAATGATAAAATGTCCTACTTCTGTAATTTGACATCAAATAATTTTAAGAACTAAAATTAGAACTTGCTAATTACTACTTAGTACATGAATGTTACTAAGACACATACCAATTAAGTGCTTGAAAGGTAGTTGATGATCTCGAAGGTTCAGATGGGCAATATGTCCAACTCTGCTAAAACCTGAAGTCACATCTTGACCTTCAGGAAGCACAGCTTTCAAGATTTCTTCTGACTTAAAGTTTTCATAAGTTAGTTCCAAACTGTATTTAGAAATCTGTGGATTGACATTGAGCTGCTTTAAAATACTGAGTTCTGCTCTCTCAAAGGAGTCATCAGTAAATATTTTATAGGGATCCAACATAATTAGTCTACTTTCTTCATCTTCTGGATCTTCAATCACACGTTTTATGCCTGGGCGCTGCAGTGCTGCCCTTTTAAGGGATCGCATCAATTTATCGACTATTTCTTTCCTAACTTTAAGCACTGGGATGGTTACTGTCTTTTTAAAAGCTGTTCTATCAAGTTTTGTCATTCCTCGAACATTAGAGGGTGGTGAAAACAATTCAGAGTCTCTCTGGTCTGTTTCTATTTCAGGCATAGTTGAGAATTTTTTTCTTTGATCCAACAAGAAAGGTGCTCTGCTATGCTTCTGTATTTGTGATGTCCAAGATAGTGGAGTCAGTGATTCTGATTCAGATATTCTACAGTTTTCCACTTTGAAAAGTATTCTTGAGAATCCAAATGGCCTCGGTAAGATCCTAAAAAAAGGATGGATTTTTAAAAAATACCATAAAATTACAAACTTATATGTGCACAATAGGTTAAGAATAAAATTCTAGGGGTGCCTGGGTGGCTTAGTTAGGTGTGGGGCTCTTCATTTAGGCTCAGATCATGATCTCAGGGTCATGAAACTGAGCTCTGTATCAGACCCCTTGGTCAGTGGGAGGTCTGCTGGAGATTCTCTTCCTCTGCCCCCCCCTAAATAAATAAAATCTTGGAAAAAATCTAAAATTCTCATTTTAAAAAAAAGATTTATTTATTTGACAGATATCAAAAGTAGAGAGGCAGGCAGAGAGTGAGGGGGAAGCAGGCTTCCCGCTGAGCAGAGAGCCCTATGCGAGACTTGATTCCAGGACCCCAGCACCCCAAAACCACAACCCCAGCTGAAGGCAGGGGCTTAACCCACTGAGCCACCCAGGTGCCCCTAAAATTCTCCCGTTTTAAACAACCTGCTAAATGCTGATAACTAAAACTTTAGTAATGTGTGACAAGTATACTATCTTTTCCATGATGCATTGTTTTTTATTAGTAGCAAATAATAAATTTGCAGCTTCAAATCACCTGCAGCCACAACAAGGCTTAGTGATCCATCAGCCTCCCTATAGTCAATGAACCTCTCCACCCACAATTTTCTATACATGTGGAATTAGAAGGCTGTGATTTAAGTTAAAAGATAATCTCTAAATGAAATGGTCATTAATTTTATGACTGTACCCATTTACTAGGATATTCTTAGGAGTGCTACATGCTTTACAACACACTGTCAATCTTGCCAGGTGTGTGATATCACATCCTTATTTAGTAAACGAGCATACTAAAGGTCAGAAGTAGGTTAATTCACCCAGTCTCGCTGCTTTAAGGGGCTGAGCAAGGATGAAAAGCCAGGTCGGCCTGACTTCAGAGCCTGTGGTCTTAATATATTGCTAGTATTGCTGGGTTGTCCGTCTTCAACGCTTTCCTACCAAAGTCGATGACTTGAGGTTTCGGTATTCGGAGGACTAGTATTTGCTAAGTCTTATATGCCCACTACATTAACAGTATCAGTTATTCACTTTACCTTCTAAAATACCAAAGAACCAACCGGTAGGGAAAGGGCCCTGTCCCAGGACCCCGTAACGCAATTTTCGAACTTCACAGTCAGGGTTCAAATTTGGTCTAGCAGTAAGCCAGCTGTGTGATCTTGTAATTTCTTAACCCTAGTCTCGGCTTCCCACGTGTAAAACGAAAGGCTCTTTCAGAAAGCTTTTGAAAAGATTAAACTCATTCCTTCCTAGCAACTACTCGGACCTAGGCTCAACACCCAGGCGATAGGTGACCTCACAACGTTCCTGCGGCGGAGAGCAGACCTTGGTGGCCGGGTACTGCCACCCGACCATCAGCCTCTCCGTTCAGGGGCCTTGCGCTCACCACCTCACCAACGTCACCATCCCAATTCCCGGCTTCGCTCCGCGGCTGACTCCAAGACTACACCCCTCGCAGGCTCTGGTGCGGGTCGGAAACGGGTCACTCGTGGAAAGGCTGGCCCTCGATGACATCATCACCGTTCGCCACCAAGAGACTAGCGTCATCAGGTCGCGTCTACTCCCTCCTTTCTTCGCCTCGCTGAATGAGGTACGGAAACCCGGAAGGGCGGGTCCCACAGCCCCGCCTCCGACGTGACTAACGACTGGAGGGTTGGGGTGGTATCTCCCAGATGGATCTGGTAGTCGGCCAGCGAGCAGCATGGAGGCACCCTGGGGGATCGTCAACGCTGAGCGGAGCTGGTACGTCTCTGCCCAGCAGCCTGAAGAGGCGGAGGCGGAAGACTTGAGCCCGTTGCTAAGCAACGTAAGTGGCCTCTGCTAGCTTCCCGGTGCTGAAGGCGTCCGGGCTTCCCTGAAATGCCTGGCACAGAAGACCGGGGAAAGAAGGAGGTGGGGGTGCGGCACGGGGAGAAGGGAGAAGCTGGAGCCGGACTCGTGGGGCGTGGGGCGCTAAGGCAGCATCCAGACGCCGATGAGACTGGGCGGAGTGCATGGATGTGCTAGCCGCTTAACAGGGCCCAGAAAGAAGGCGCAGCAGGCACAGGTGGAAAACGATGACTGGATGAGCAGCCCTAACGTTATGTAACTCAGTGCTGTTCCTTAGTCTCTCTGTGGACTTCCTGTTCCGTCCACCAGTCTTGTGAGGTTTTTGCCAGAGTCACAAGATTTTTCTTTTCTAGACTTAGTCATTGGGTGCCTGGAAACATCTTCATGCAGAGAGCCTTAGCGGTGAAGGAATGGAGGTGGCCTGGTGTAAAGTACATAAGCACTTCCTTGACCCTAAAGCCTGTGCAATGGGTCTTTGGCCTTTTAACTCAAGCCCCTGCACTCTAACAGTTTCTAGACTTTGCTCCCAAATGCTGTTTTGGGAGAGGATGTTTTCAAGGGTATCTTCGGTAGAGCAACGTGAATTGTTTCTATTTATTATATCGTCATTGCAAGGTATTCCTGACCATCCTTGCATTTGAGCTGACTTAATTCTTTAAATATATAGAGATTACTTTTGCAGTCCTAGTAATTGGGGAGCAACCTTGTCTACAGCAGCCTCAAGCTGACTCAGGAATTCTTCAGTAATCACATGGGCTGAGGCCATCTCCCTTCTCTCTGTCCCACTTCATTCCTATCCCATCTTCATCTTTTGCAGTCACAAGGCTAGTCGTGGCTTTTCCTGAAGTCTGCCTGGGCCTGTACTCGTGGAGATGATTTTTCTAAGAAATGAGATTCCTGGCCCTCACTAGTGGGTGGTGGGAAGGGAAGAAAGGAACCCACGGTGCCTGTGGTTTGCAGGAAACTTTACCCATAACTTGTCATTCATTTATTTCGTGATGAAATTGGAACTTCACCATCCAAACATTTAACACTACTAAATTTGTGTGCTTGCAGGAAATTTACAGACAGGGATCCCCAGGTGTTTCATTTGGTTTTTCTGTGTTTAATCTGACGAATGCCATCATGGGAAGTGGCATCCTTGGCTTAGCTTATGTTATGGCTCATACTGGCATGCTTGGATTTAGGTGAGTTTTTGTTTTTTTCCTTCTTCTTCTTTTAGTGTTACTTTTATTTTTTCCCCATTTTGATAGTACACCAAGAAGCAAAGAGGCTCCAGAGCTAGTGTTACATGGTGTCTAGTTAAATTATTTCTGGGGTTTTGGCATTTTCCTGCTAGTCTGTAGCTTGGAGGGATGCAATATAATTTGTATTTTTTATCCAGAAGTGTGGCCAATTTTAAAAAATGGAAACTTGATCCACACTTGCTTATAAAAACCTTAAGGAGGGGCTGTTTGTTTTTTTGTTTGTTTTCAAGATATTGTTTATTTACTTGACGTACAGAGAAAGAGAGAGGGAGGGAATATAAGCAGGGGGAATAGGAAAGGGAGAAGCAGACTTCCCATGAGCTAGGAGCCCGATGTGGGGCCCAATCCCACGACCCTGGGATCATGACCCCTGAGCTGAAGGCATATGCTTAATGACTGAACCACCGAGGCACTCCAAGGAGTGGCTATTTGTTGTGCCAAGTTGGCCAAAGTGAATTAAAGTTTATCAGCCATACAGATTACCTATGAATAGTAATTTTGTGAGTGTAAAGTTCATAATCTTTTCATTTCTCTCCATCTTCTCCTGTCTTCCTGCTGTTAGGTAGTCTTGTTTCCCTGAGTCTAGACATGTGTTCTGTGTCTATTGCTTTTCATCTAGACTTAACTCATTTCAGTTGGCCCAAAAGAGAAATCCTTGGCTTTTCTGTGTTTCCGTAGTACTTTGTGTATTTATTCTGTTATTATAATGTGTTATAATGATTTGTTTGCAAGTTCGTTACCCTGCTAAACTCAAATCCTTTAGAACTAGACCTTATCCTTAGCATTTATCATTTGTTTTCTTTATCAGTAGAAGCAGATCTATTTTACCAGGAAATTTAAAATAAAAATTGTGGCCCATTAGGTTTATTTTCTGCTTTTATTTTGCATTTCTTGATAAGCAACCGGTTTTTAAGTAATGCAACTTAAACAAAAAGATTTATTTATTTGAGAGAGAGCACATGTGCAAGCAGGAGGGGCAGAGGGAGAGAGAGAGAATCTCAAGCTGAGCCAGAAGCCTGACCTGGGGCTCCACCCCATGACCCTGAGATCATGACCCAAGCTGAAACCAAAAGTGAGATGCTCAACCAACTGTATCATCCAGGCACACCCCCACCCCGACTTGTTTTTATAATTGGTTATGTGCACAACCTTTCATAATTTTTAAAAATCAAAAAAAAATTTTAAGTAGAATCCACACTAATATGGGACTTGAAATCACAACCCTGAGATGAAGTCTCACGCTCTTCTGAGTGCTAGGTGCACCTCATAATTTTTTACAAGCTTTAATTTAAATTCCCATTAGTTAATATACAGTGTTATATTGGTTTCAGTTGTACAGTATAGTGATTCAGCAATTCCATACATCATCTAGTGCTTATCACAGTACACGCCTTAATCCCCATCACCTATTTCTCCCATCCCCCGCTCACCTCCCCTCTGGTAACCCTCAGTTTGTTCTCTATAGTTAGGCGTCTGTTTCTTGATTTGTCTTTCTCTCTCTCTCTCTCTTTTCTCCTCTTTGCTTGTTTTGTTTCTTAATAAACTCTCATAATTTTAAAACTTCAGTCGTGTATTTGATATCTTAGGCAAGACATAATCATAGGACTTATTTTTGGATTCCCTTTTTAAAATCTGCGTGCAGATGTATACCACGGAACATGTCCTTATTGAATCATATCAGATTTTCTATTTAGTGTTACCAAACAGTTATTTTGTGAGGCCTCAAGTGTACTGACTAGTGTACTTATATACAAATGACAGGTGTACCTCTCAGCTGTGCTACTTCGTAACAAGTATTAAGTAGACCTAGAAGAATTTCTTCAACTTCTGGGGCACTCCACTATTGCCAGCTTTCTAAGAAGCTTGTCTTGTTAGTATCCTCCTGAGAAGAAGTAGGAAATTACGCATGTTGTCTCTTTTTACACTTTTGGTACAAGGATCCTAATTATTACATTATTTGCACCTTTTGAAATTGTGTCAATAGATGTGTGTTAACTGCTTTTGTTTGGTTTGGCGAGCGTATATGTGTTTAATGAATGCTAGGAAATGCCGTTTTAAAAAAATATTTATTTATTTTAGAGAGAAGGTGAGAATATGTGAGTGGGTGGGGAGAGAGAGGGAATCTTCAGCAGACTCCCCACTGAGTGAGGAGCCATACCTGGGCCTCCATCCCACGGCCCTGTGATCGTGACCTGAGCTGAAACCAAGAGTTGGATGCTCAACCAACTGAGCCTCCCAGGTTGCCCTAGGAAATGCTGTCTTAATTCAAAATTATAGTTGAAGGTATGATATGGAGGTACAGTCATTAGAAGAGGAGGGATGGAGGGAAGGAAAAAGAAGAGAATGAGATTTCACAACTAAAACTTCTGTTTAGACTTAAAATAGGAAGAAATAGTTATAAAAGGGAAATACTGCAAGATCACTAAATGGCTGAGCCAGCAGTCAGCAGACAAGAGTGCTGAAGGAGAAAATTGTTTGTTTTAAGTAAAATTTGTTTTTTTTTTTAATCTAAAAGCAGTATATTTTCATTTAAATAAAAGTTGGTGAATACAGAGTGTTTTCTTGAGTGACCATAATTCACTTACTCAGAAGATAGTCCCTATGAACATTTGAATGTGAAAAAAATTTGTTTTTGTAATGAAATACCTCAAAAAAGGAAACTTTATGGGGATTTAACCATGTACTTTTTTTTTTTAATTAAAGATTTTATTTATGTATTTGACAGAGAGAGATCACAAGTAGGCAGAGAGGCAGGCAGAGAATGGGGGGCGAAGCAGGCTTCTCACTGAGCAGAGAGCCCGATGCGGGGCTCGGTCCCAGGACCCTGAGATCATAACCTAAGCTGAAGGCAGAGGCTTAACCCACTGAGCCATCCAGGCACCCCATAACCATGTACTCTTTTATATTTCAGTGTTTTGCTGTTGATAGTTGCTGTCCTGGCTTCTTACTCAGTTCACCTCCTGCTTAGTATGTGCATTCAGACAGGTGAGTAAAAATATTGTCCTGGGTCATTTGTTGAAGCAGCCTCTTGAGATGATAACCACAGATAGGGGTGGATGTGTCAAATTTAATTTCCAGCAGGCATATTATTATTCTTAGGTAGGGTGGTTGAACTGGAGAATTTCAAAAGGCCAGGATAGATAGACCCAATCCTAGGAGAATATTTAAGGACAGAATGAGAGGAGGAAACTTACCTGCCTTTCTCTACAGCACACAGCATAGTTTTCTAGATTTCAGTAGATTAGATTAGGGGAAGCACCTGCAAGGTGTTTAAAGAATCCAAACTTTATCTTATGGGGAAACAATAGACAGGTGTTTATTCTGACCATATATCTCCTCGGGTGATTATTTCCCCCAAGGAGAACACCTTCTCAGATTTATTCCTGCCTGCTCTGTAGGAGGCAAGGTCACTAAACTTTGGATTTATTTAGATAGTTTTATATTTTTAATTGCAAGTCTAGAAGAAGGTAGTTTTTGACAGAATTATATGCAATTAAAACAATATAGAGGTGTATATGCATTTTACCATTTGGAACTTTATTATTTAATTCAGTCATGTATTCAGTTCTTTTCAGTTGCAATGAATAAAAATATATGAATTACAGAACTGCTTTAATAGAGTTTTTCAAATGGCATTAACACATGGTCTTTGTCTCTCAATCCTGATGTTTTTATCTATATGGTCTCTTTTATGTTTGGATTAGGTCAGTTTTGATGGTAGAATTATGAGTTTAATTCTTATGTGGGTGAATTCACTTTGCTCTATCAGTTTTGTAGTTTTCAGACTTGAAGAAGCAGAATAGTTACATAAAATAGATAAAAATGGGATTATTCTGACTGGAACAGGTGAGAGAAGCCCAAAGGTATTTCTTGAGAATTTTAAGACTCTCCAGAGCATAGTTCTAAATCCTCAGCTCTACTCTATTTAATCTGTCTATGTATCAGACATACCTGCAGATCTTTTTATAAATAGCGATTTATAAATCATGGGGATTCTCATTCCAGGAATCTGAGGTGCAATTAAGAAATATGTTTTTAAAAGTCCTCCTGGTGATTCTTATGCAAAACTGATTTCGGATCCACAGTTCACAGCTATATCTTGTACTAGCGCCTTTGGCCATCCAACCTGCAAATGTGTGCTTTTGCTTTCAAGGAGCTTTGGTAACAGTGCAAACAGTGAACATACTAGGAAACAATGCAGTGATATTAATCTGAAAGTAAAAGGTGTTCATAAGAACGTTCCAAATTCAGGAATAATAGCATTAAATAGGTGTCTATGAATCCGCCTGAAACTTGACTGGAGTTTTAATGACATGTTTTGAAATTCTGCTTCTTTGTGTGACAAAATTATTTTTACCTAACTGTGGTAGTTTTAACATCTTAATAGGTTATTTTATTATGGATTCTACTGAAAGAGTAATATTTTAGTCAACCATATGGCAATTATGTCTTCATTAATAAAGTGTTATAACATGCTTTATTAATTTTAATTATTTGGGAGTAATATTCAATTTAGGAAGATTTCCAAGTAATGCTAATTTTTTTTCTCCTTCAGTTCATCTATATTTAACTTTAAAATTCTGACACTGTCTTGGTTTCTTTTACTTTAGGATGTATGAACTGAAAACCTCTGTTTCTTTCTCTTTTTTCTTTTTCCTTTATTTTTGTAGCTTACTTGGTCCAAGAACTAACTTCTTCATGGTTCTTCATATACATTGATGCACCTGTATTCTGTTGAATTCCTTCAGTCGTTGTAAAGTTCTCTATGGAGGTAGGCTTTTAAAAAATGTATATACATATATGTGTGTATATACATATATATATATATATATACACACATATGCACACACATAAAAGACTAGAGGAAATTTTTCTTCAATGTATTGGACTGTCATAAAGGAGTATTAGATCAAATTGATTGGTCAGAGAAAGGGCTTTCCTAAGTCTTTACAAAATAACTTCATTTATTTGCCTGGAGTACAAGAGGAATGTTTATCTTTATAAAAATAAAGGATTTCTTCTTGTGAAATTCTGCTGTTTTGGATTTTATATAGGAATTGAGTTCTCCTAAGACTGTTTCGGGGAACAGAGGTAGCATATAAGGTACCTTAATCTCTCTAGCCTTAGTTTGTTATCTATTAAACAGTAATAATAATCGTTCCTTTTGGGATTGTTGTGAGAATGAAATACAGTAACGTATATAAAATGCCAAGTCTTTGGTCAATGCTAGCTTTTACTATGAGTTCTCACTGATGCAAAACCCTGGAAGTTTGCAAGATGTTATACACTTTGCTGTCTCAGAAACAGTTGGCTTATTGTGATTCTTTGGGGAAACTTCTGTACTTAGGGAATAAACCCATAGGGCCCCTTCTTTGGTCTGCACATTACTGTCAGCAGGAGGGAGTTCATTGGTCCTACCACCTTTGTACTTTCCCTTACTCTCTTGTCCATATAGCCCCCTTTTTCCATTTGAAATTTCATGGTATGTTATTACAAGCACTCCCTTGTTCCTCCCTTTTATCATCCTACTCCTCTGGCAAAACTCCAGCCATGGTTAAATGTGACTCTGCCTACTTCACACATGCACCTGTGCAACTGAATGTTCCTGAAGAAAAACACACAGTCTCGCAGATTGCTATCACTATAATTCGGTGTCTAGTGGACCTATGACACTATCACACAATCCTCATTAACTTCCTTAGTTCATTCACGTGCTTAGTCTTCTGTCTAGGAGATGATGCCTTGAACACATTCTCCTTGATTACAATCTTAGCTGATATCCTCACTTTCTATTTCACTGAGAAAATAGAAGGAATCATAAATGAACATTATAAGCTCTTGCCACCATTTACTTTGGAGGAACTCTTAGTGTTCTTATCTAAGGTCAGCTTCTCTGCTTCTGCTCTGATCACATCTGCTCTCACCTACATCCCTCCAGTCACTCTCTCCCTTCACACTTCTTTTTTATCATCTTTGTTCCTTTGTTTTCTTCCTATCAGCTTACAGAAAATCTGTCATTTCTTCCATTTTAAGAATGACTCTACATTCCTTCAATATGCCCCATACCTTCATAGCAAAACTCTTCAGAAGACTTGTTTATGTCAGAAAGTTTCCCTCTCTTATTCTATCTCTGTCTGTTTTCCCTTCTCTTATTCTCTTTTGGACAACTTCAGTTAGGCTTTCCACCATCATTCCATTGGAATTATTGTACCAGTGACTTACATTTAGTTGCTAAATCCAGCAGTCAGTTGTCAGTCTTCACCTTGGTTGATCGTTCAGCAGCATTTGGTAGTTAGTTGTTCCTTCCTCTGTGTGACACTTATTTACACGCTTCTGGTTTTTGTCCCATTTCTCTGAATACTCCTCTTTTTTCTCTGTTGAATATTCTTCATCTTTCCATCTTCTAAACATTGGAGTACCCCAGGACTCTTCCTCTAGTTTCTTTTATACTCACTAGGGCTCATGGTGACCCGGAAATTTATGTCCTTAGCCTGAATCTCTTCCCCTGAATTTCAGTCTCATATCCAACCACCTCCATGACATCTCCACTTGGATACTAATATATATATATCCCAAGTTAACAGAATTCTCCAGTTTTGTACTTCCGATCTATACCTTCCACTCTTTTCTCATCTAAGTAGATGATAGCATCTTCCTTTTAGTTGCTTGGGTCAAAGATCCTGGAGTTATGGTGAACTCATTTTTTCCCCTTGTACTCCAAATGCAAGCTCCAAATGTGAGGAAGCACCCATTCTATAATTTTGAAGGTAGAACATTGACACAAGACGTGAAGACCCTGATGGAAAGGTGTAGAGGCTCCCATTTGATCCACCAGATGTACTATCAGATCTAGATGATACTACTAGGTATCTAAATGAGTTGAAAACTTATGTGACACCAAAACTTGCACATGGATATTTAACCAGCTTTGGTCATAATTGCCAGAACTTGGAAGTAACCAAGTTGTTCTTTGGTAGTGAATGGATAAATGGTGGTCCATCCAGACAATGAAATATTACTCAGCACTAAAAAGAAATGAGCTATCAAGCAATGAAAAGACATAGTGAAACCTTAAATGCATATTACTAAGGGAAAGAATCCAATCTGAAAAGGCTACATCCTGTACAGTTCTAACTATATGGCATTCTTGGGGCATATGGCTGGCTCAGCCAGTAGAGCATGCAGCTCTTGATCTCACTTTCATGAGTTCAAGCCCCATGTTAGGTGTGGAGCCTACTTTTTAAAAAATGGTTGACTCTATGACATTTTAGAAAAGAAAAAAACTATGGAGACAGTAAAAAGACCAGTAGATTCCAGGGGCTAGAGGGGAAGGAGAAATGAACTGGTAGAGCACAGAGGATATTGCGGATAGTGAAATGGAGGGTTTAGGGGAAGGCAAGGAGCTTGGAATGAGAGAGAAAAGATACAAAAATAGAGGACGAATGCAGGAGATACCTTACTAGTGGATACATGTCATTATTCATTTGCCAAAACTCATAGAATGTACAGTACCAAAAGTGAACTGTAATGTAAACTATGGACTTTGGGTAATAATGATGTGTCAGTGTAGGTTCACTGATTGTAATAAATATACTGCTGCAGGGGAAATGTTGACAGTAGTGGAGACTGTGCATGTTTGGGGTTAGGGGGATGTGGAAACTCTCCCTACTTTCTGCTCAATTTTGCTATGTAGTTAAAATTGCTCTTAAAAAGAAAGTTTATTAAAAAAAAAAAAATTAAAGGGGCACCTGGGTGGCTTAGCCAGTTAATCAGACTCTTGGTTTTGGCTCAGGTCATGGTCTCAGAGTTGTGAGACAGCCTCATGTTGGACTGTACACTGAGAATGGAGCCTCCTTAAGGTGCTCTCTCCCTCCTTCTCCCTTTGCCCCTCCCCCAAAAAAATTTAAGAAAGAAACAAACTCAGAGGAAAAGAGGAAACAGAGATAATACAGAGACCAGATGAAAACTTTTAAAAAATACTATATTTAATAGCTTCAGAGAACTAAAAGAAGATAACTGCATTTTTGAAACAAAGATAAGAAATGATTAAAAGGTTATAAGAAGAGAAACACAAGAGTCCTAGAAATTAAAAATAAAATTTAGAATTAGTAATTGGCTTGAAAGAGTTAAGGACATTTTTTAGGCAGAGGGTTTAGGGGAAGGCAAGGAGCTTGGAATGAGAGAGAAAAGATACAAAAATAGAGGACGAGTGCAGGAGATTCAACATGCAAATAATTGGAATTCCATAAAGAGAAAAGAGAAAAAATCAATGGTAGAAAATTATCAACATAATAGTACAAAGAAAGTTTGTGTAACTGAAGGAAACTAGTTTCCAGATTGAAAGAATTCTTAGTATCCAATATGATAATTGTAAAATAATTCATACCAACACACATCACTGTGAAAATTCAGAAACCCAGAGAATGCTCTAAAAGCTTTCAGAGGGGAGAAACAGAATTCTCCTACAATGAATCAAGAACTATAATAGCAAATAACTTCCCAGGAAATACTTTAAATAAGAATACTATGAAACAATACCTTCAAAAATTAGGGTGGGATGATTTCAGTATAGAATTCTATACCCAGCAAAACTATCAAGTAAGTGTGATGGTAGAATAATAATATTGCATACATGCAAAGACTCAAAAAGTTATTTCCTGTGCACTCCTACTTAATGAGCATTAGAGGATGCCATTTACCAAGTTATGTACTATCAAAGAAATAGGGAATTTAGCACAGGGGAGAATGGGAATTCCCAGGACAATTGAGCAGCTGATCTAAAAGCCACCTCCAGATTGGAGTAGGTTTCCCTTTTCTTTTTCTTTTTCTTTTTTTTTTTTTTTTCTCTTTTGAAGTAGGTAGGCTCCATGGCGGGACTTGAACTCAAAATCCTAAAATCAAGACCTGAGCTGAGATCAAGAGTGAGATGCTTAACTGACTGAGCTACCCAGCCATCCCTGGAGTAGTTTTTTTTTTTTTTTAATCTTTTTTTTTTTTTTAATTTTATTTATTTTATTTGACAGAGAGAGAGATCACAAGTAGGCAGAGAGGCAGGCAGAGACAGAGGGGGAAGCAGGCTCCCTGCTGAGCAGAGAGCCCGATGCGGGGCTCGATCCCAGGACCCTGAGATCATGACCTGAGCCGAAGGCAGCAGCTTAATCCACTGAGCCACCCAGGCGCCCCCCTGGAGTAGTTTTTTGTTTTGTTTTATTTTGTTTTATTTTTCGCAAAGGTACAGTCAGCTTTCCAGGCCATGCTTGCCTTCAAGATTGTGTTCATGACGACCCTTTCTTTATCTTTTTCCTGAAAAGAATGCCTTTCTCATTTGTCAGGCTCTGCTTTGCACTAACAGTACCTGAGTAAGTCAGCAGTAAGGCCTAGTTGTCACAAAAGTCTAAGAATCAAAAACTGGAAGATTGAAACAAAGTATTCAAGGGAAATAAAAGAAAGAAATCGATTAGGGAATATGGAGGTTAAGGGAGTTAGAATTGAGAGGAGCTGATGTCTGAATGTGGAGGGTAAGGGAGAAGGACATGTCTAAGGATATCTCCCATATTTCTGTTATGAGACACTGGACTAATGATAGCATCATTAAATGGACATAAGAACATAGCAGAAGGCATTGATTCAAAGTAAAAATGAGTTCAGTTTTGGATAGGTGGACTTTGAAGAACAGTTGACTCTTGAACAACACAGGTTTGAACTATGCAGATCCACTTATATGTGGATTTTTAAAAAAATAAATACAGTATGGAAATCGTATTTTGTCTTCTTTATGATTTCTTAATAACATTTTCATTTCTGTAGTTTCCTTCATTATAAGAAGCCAGTATATAATGTACATAACATAGAAAGTTTGTGTTAATTGACTTATGAGTAAGGGTTCTAGTCAACAGTAAGCTATTAGTAGTTAAGTTGCTGAGGAGTCAGAAGTTACATGCAGATTTTCAATTGCATGGGGGTTGGCACCATAGACCCTGTGTTGCTCGAGGGTCAACTCTATATCTAGATGGATCTATTCTAGAACTAAAGCCCAGGGTAAGGTTCATTTATTTATTCAGTACTCTTTTTTATCTATTGGGAATACAGAGATGAATAAGACTTCCTTCCCTGAAAGAGTTCATAGTCTAATTGGGGAGAAATATACGTAAGTTAAAAAAAATATTATAATGGCAGTTTGACAATTGTAGCTATTTGAATATGGGCTAGATATAGTGATAGCTCAGAGGAGGGAGTGATTTGCCTTGTCTGGGTTGGGGGTTGAGGGTCAGTAAATACTGGAGGACTGAGCTGAAAGGGAATTTGACTAGTAGGAGACAAGGCAAGAGAGAATATTGCATATACAAAGGTAGGTACTACATATGTTATTCAAGATACCAAAAATAGTTTAGTTTGTGTATGAGTTACAAAAGAGAAAATGAAACTGAAGAGGTAGACTAAGTGTCACTTAAGGCATTTGTGGTGTTTTTGCTGAACCAGTGAAAATCAACTGAGGTGGTTGAAAAGAGTCAAGGCAGATACTGGGATTCACCACTTGTTGCTTCCAAAGAGAATTTTGGTCCTTCTTAGAGCCCACCAATGAAGAGAGCATAGCCCCCTAACTTCCTCTTCCTAAAATAAGGTTATACTTCTTTTAGTAGGATTTTAATTGTTAGCAATGATGATGAAATAAATGAGAAGTAAAATGTCTCCTTTGTGCTTACCACTTGGGTAAGCACTTTTTTTTTTTTTTTTTTTTTTTTTACATAAGCCCTTTAGAGCAATGATTCTCAATACTGTCCATTGCAGCATGCTTCTTATTTGTTTGTTTGTTTATGAGAGAATATACATGAGCTGAGAGAAGCAGACTCCCTGCTGTGTGGGGAGCTGGTGTGGGCTCCATCCCAGGACCCTGGGATCATAACCGGAGCCAAAGCCAGATGCTTAACTGACTGAGCCACCCAGGTGCCCCCATTGTAATACCCTTCTTTTAAAAAATTCCAAGTGCTCCATTTGCTATCTGAAATGAAATTCCTATAGATATTGTAACCTATCTGATTATTTTGTAACTCCGATGCACTTAAATTTTTATTTTTGTTCCATGGACTTTACACAGCATCCCTTAACTCTCTGCTGTGTGATATGATGTTAGTGCTCTTATCCTTACATGTGTCCTCTCCCTATTTCCCATATTCCTCGTATGTCCCTGCTGCACTTTTATATTGTTAAGACTGACAGTATTTACTTTCTGTTTTGTAATCGTATGTATGTCATTCACGTTTTCTCTGTAAGTTGAGTCTAAAGTTGGAAACTAGTGAATAGCATTTATAGGATAAGACTATGTAAATGTAAATCGTAGAGCCAAGCAGTATATTGGGATCCTAGAACTTTCCCTACACATGCAATATCACAACCTCTGCATCACTTGAAAGGAGAATGTTTCTAGTATTCTAGTGTCTTATTTTATTTTCCTGCATCAAATTCTCTAAAATCATGCCACATTTGGTGGGTAAACTGACATTTAATTGCATGTTGAGAAAGATCAGAAGTAGTGATTACAGCTACATAGTAGACTCTCAATAAATGAATGACCTGCATGACACTCTTAGGGAGAAAAAGGTGAGAGGAAAATGATGGAAAGCACAAGAGAGAAAAGGATTTCAAAATAATAAGGGTGCATTCCAAATGGCCAACTTTCTGAGAGTTGAACTGTTATTTGAATAACTCATGTACCTCAATTCGGATCCAAAGATAATATTGCTGCTGCTGAAACTTGGGCTTTGTACTGTAACCAGAGTTTATTAATTGTCCTATTTCATTGAGGAAAAAATGCAAAGCAGACAGAACACTGGAGTAACTAGCTGGAAATATTCCACGACTTTATGGGAAGCAGCTTTCCAAATGATTCGTGTGGAGGCCAAACTCTTGGTCTAGCCAAAATAGCACTAAAGTGTGCCTTGATGGTACATTAAAGAAGAAATTTTCCCCCAATTTACTTGTTAAGATTTACAGCCTTTCTGCCTCCTGAAAACATAACATTGATTTCTCTAATATCAAAAAATAATTTCCTAAAATAGATTGCTAACGACTGCTTTCAGTTATTTATTTTAGGAAAATTGTGCCAAGTACTGCTTGTATGGTTTCCTGTAAAAGACTGAATTAATTTTATAATTTTCATAATTAATGTTATTCCTATTCTGTAGGAATATGCTTCTAATGTGACTGGTCATTACCACGTCTTATTTTGAGATCTCTCAAAACATTTTCACTTTATAAATAAGATATTAAAACATAGATCATATGAAAGAGCAGAAAAATATCCTTTATTAGTAGACCAAATGATACTTAAACTATTAAACACCAGAGAAATTTAAAGTTGCAGCTTAAATCAACCCTATCTGATATTTAGTGGAAAAAATAGAACTATTCAAGAGGTATGGCTTTTAAAGTGCCACCAGCCTATTATGGTCATTGTTGAATATTTGAATGCCCCCCAAGAAAGGAAGACAAAGAAAGAAGACTATGCATTCATTATTATCAGTTTATAGTTAATCCCACTCTTTTTAGGTTTTCTATTTTATGGATCATATTCAAATCAACTTTTTCACTCAGTATTGACATTTTTCATGTTATAAGCATAGTTTTTAATGGTTACATATTAAATGGATCAGGAATACTTACTGTAATATACTTAACCACTTTATCATTATTGAACATTTAGGTGGTTTGTGTTTTTTTTTTTTTCAGTGTAAATTATGCATGATAATCTTTGCATATAATTTTAGTCTTATTTTCTAAGATACAAACTTCTAGGGGTAAATGTTACAAATATATATTTTAGGGCTCCTGGGTGGCTCAGTGGGTTAAGCCTCTGCTTTTGGCTTGGCTCGTGATCTCAGGGTCCTGGGCTCAAGCCCCACATTGGGCTCTCTGCTCAGTGGGGAGCCTGCATCCCCCTCTTTCTCTGCCTGCCTCTCTGCTTACATGTGATCTTTTTCTTTGTCAAATAAAGAAAATTAAAAAAAAATTTTTTTTTAGAAATTTTATTTATTTGAGAGAGAGGCAATGAGTGAGCTGGGGGAGGGGCAGGGAGAGTATAAGCAGACTCCGTGCTGAGTGGCAGCTTGGAGCCTGGCAAGGGGCTGATCTCACAACCCTAAGATCATGACCTGAGCCAAAATCAAGAGTCGGCCACCTAACCGACTGAGCCACCCAAGTGCACCCGAATGAGATTTTTTTTAAAGGTTCATTGTTTAAACTGTATTCCAAATGTCATACCAGTTTACATTGTATACTAGCATCTTAACTGCCCAAATGATAGAACAGAGCTTTAAAAATGTTTCTCTAGGGTTGTTTTGGTTTATATGTTGAGATGATCCAGAAAACCATTAAAAAGGGAATTTGTAGAGATAAAACATTTGGCTGACTGGTACATATTTTAGTAAAGCCTCAATGTTAAGCCAGAGACCATTGCTTATACTCACGATGTCTTAGACATGGGAAAATGCTTCTAATTTTTGCAACATAAAAGAAGTATGATGACAGTGACAAAACTGAATGGCTAGCCAGACATGCTGGTTTGAAAGATAGAGTGCAGATTTGAACATTGTACTCAGTCTCCATTTAAAAGTCTAAAGGTTTTTTACTCTGCTTATGGGAGTTTGTTGTATTTGGAGGTATTTTTATAAAACTAGAAAGTAATAGAGAGCAAGTTTGGCCTTGCTAAAATGTATGCCACTACTGTCAGAAGTTGCAAGTACAGGGGCGCCTAGGTGACTTAGTCGGTTAAGCGACTGCCTCTGGCTCAGGTCATGATCCCAGGGTCCTGGGATCAAGCCCCACACTGGGCTCCCTGCTCAGTGGGAAGCCTGCTTCTCCCTCTCCCCCTGCTCATGCTCTCTTTCTCACTCAGTCGCTCTTACAAATAAATAAATAAAAATTTTTAAAAAAGAAGTTGCAACTACATTTATCTTTATTAAACTGTTAGTTTGATGGTATTTTCTGTGATAATAAAGGTTGTGTTATAATATAAAAACTAATAAATGTTTAATTAATTTAGGTAATTGAAATGCCAATCTATTTTAGAATCCTTCAGTATTATGACTTGCTTGTGGGAAATTTATTTGCTTTTCATGTTTATTAAATATACAATCTATACTTGTTTTTTGCTGTTCAAAAATAAAATAAACCTTAGTTAAATTTTTGGATCATTATCATCTTAATAACTTGCTCATTGACTGAGAACCTCTACATAGCAACTTGTTCAGTATATTGAGACACTGAAAAGCCCCCTCACTTTAAGTTCTTGGAAGGAAAGTTTTTCTTTCTTCCTTTTTTTTTTTTCTTATGAGAGACTGATGGAAGCCTGCATTTTATTTATTTATTTAAAAATTATTTTTACTTACACATAATGTATTATTTGACCTAGGGGTACAGGTCTGTGAATCCTCAGGCTTACACACTATACAGCACTCACCATAGCACATACCCTCCCCAATGTCCATAACTCAACCACCCTCTCCCAACCCCCCTACCCCCCAAGCCACCCTTAGTTTATTTTATGAGATTAAGAGTCTCTTATGGTTTGTCTCCCTCCCAATCCCATCTTGTTTCATTTTTTCAGAAGGAAAGTTTTTCTTAAGAAAGAACCTAAGGAATGCCTGAGTGGCTTAGTCAGTTAAGCATCTGCCTTCTGCTCAGGTCGTGATCCCAGGGTCCTGGGATTGAGTCCCACATCAGGATCCTTGCTCAGCAGGGAACCTACATGTTTCCCTGCTTGTGCTTGCTTGTGCTTTCTCTCTCTCTCTCTCTGGCAAATAAATAAATAAAATCTAAAAGAAAGAAAAAAAGAACAGATAATTTTCATTGTAATATTAAAGAGGGGTGCTAAAATTAAACAATCATGTTCCTTTAATCTGCTTCAGTGGCAAATCAGAGATCTTCTGGCAACTTGGTTCATATACACATAATATTCAGCAGACTTACCTTGTCAATGGCAAATTAGTTAGAAGCTAACATTTAGAAATTTTTCTGGTTTAATACATATACCAAGGCTTTGGAATGTCAAATTTAAGGAATTGTGCCCCTATATAATATTATCGATTATGTTTAGAAAATTAAAACAAACTAGGAAAGATTTATTGATTAAAATAATTATTAATTTTTGTGATGACATTCACTTTAGAGTATGTATATTTGGAAAAAAGAATTTTGGCATTTCACATAGGAGGAAAAAATTTCAGTTCTTAATTTTGTAATTCCGCTTTTTAATTTTCATGTTCTAAAATATATCCAAAATCTACCCCTGTCAGATTATTGTAGAAGTCTTTCATTATTAAAATATAAAGATTTCTACTTATAATCAAATTATATATCCCCAAATCATAGCTAAATTGTTTTTGTTCACTGTGTTTAGCAGTATGTAAATAGACTTCAAAAAATACCTGTGTCATCCATGAACTCTGATAATAGATTAAAGTTAAAAATTTAACTTTTGGGGCGCCTGGGTGGCTCAGTGGGTTAAGGCCTCTGCCTTTGGCTCGGGTCGTGATTCCAGGGTCCTGGAATCGAGCCCCGAGTCGGGCTTTCTGCTCAGCAGGGAGCCTGCTTTCTCCTCTCTCTGTCTGCTTCTCTGCCTACTTGTGATCTCCGTCTGTCAAATAAATAAATAAAATCTTTTAAAAAACTTAACTTTTGCAATGAAAAAAATGTTAAAATTTCTGTTCTTAATTAGTATTTTAGTAATTTTTTATTTTCAACATTTCTGTTTTCTTTTCAGCTTTGTAGGTATAACATGCAAAGGCCACATACGGCTTTTAAAATGCTTAACTTTACAAACTTGGTGATCTTTGTATACAAAAGTAGAGAGGAGCTTTTTGTTAAGTTAGTGACATTTTAAAGAAAACCCATGTATGTCTTGAGAGAATGTATTAAAACTTGTTTTAAAAAATGATGAGCCATATCTTGGACTCAATAGGAAAAGTGTATTGCAGTACCAAGCCTTAGCATCTGCTAGTCTGCTTCTTTCTAGTTTAAGTACTATAAGGTTAAGCATTTTTTCCAAACTATAGGATTACATATGTGTTTTTACTTCTCATTTTTACTGGTGGTGTCATTAGTTAGAACATGAAGCTATATGGGTTAAGGGCAAATTTGGTTCTTTTATGAGCCATTTAATTTTCATCTTTTCTGTGCCTGTATTTCTTAAATATGTGGAGTGAAAATGTAATTCCATACTTTTATGAAAAAGAAAGTGTATGTCCTAATTATGAGGGTAAGGAAAAATGAATGTCTCTGGAAGTATGATACAAATTTCATACTTTATCTAACTTTAACTATATATGCAGATTTCAGAAACTATTGCCAGTGAAAACTTGCTTTTGGGTAGTGTAGTATGCAAGTACTGTTTAGGGAGAAGTGGGGTTGTTCTTGAGTAATTAGTGCATTTGAGCTACTGTAGCTTGGGTGGTAATTAGATAACATTGGGATTTGCTAAGCCCTGCTTATTCTAAGAAGACTCTATCCTTACAGCCCATAAGTCTCCAAAAGTTTCCCCCAGAAGTGGTTACTTCTGCTTTAAATTTAATCTGACCATCCCATAGCTAAAAGGTCATAGTAGAATAGCTTTCCTCCCTTTAAGGTTTGACACACGAATCATTTTGTGTAAAAGTAAAAATTATAATCTCTCTTAACAGCCGTGACATCTTATGAAGATCTTGGACTCTTTGCATTTGGATTACCTGGAAAGGTAGATTTTTTTTTTCTCTTTATTGTCTCCTAAATCCATAGAGACATTTTTTACCTTCCATTTCTAGTTAAAAGAGATAGATATATCTAAGAGAAAGAAATTAGGAGACTAAAAGGAAACTAAAGTAAAGAAAGAATGATGGGAACAGAAAGACAAAGAGAAGAAATCTCTCTTTACTCCCTTCTGGAAGATGCATCTATAAATTTAATTTGACACTTAGCTCTATTAGTATTTTTCACGCTAATGAAGGAGAGCAGTGACTTGAATGATTTTATAACTGTAACAATGGCCTGTTTTAATTTTTTTAATTAATTTTGATTCTATTAACTAGGCAAATCCTCATAAAGGCAGGAAAAGAAAGAAGCATAGATCACCCTTGAACAAAATGGAGAATAGGTTACTTACAGGTAAAGGGTTCCGTTAATCATCCTGATAACAGTTTTTCTTTCCTGAAGACAGGGATGTTTGGTATAATCATCATCAGTTTCCTGTATCCAGTTTAACCAAGGAAGAAGACGATGTTATTTATATGTACAAAAGAACTCTCAAATGAATTTTGTATGATCCATAAATATGACTCTAAGCATCATGACTGTTATTTCACCCTAGCATTTCCTGCATTCCTTGACTAGTAGAATCTAAAAGAATTAAGAGCCCCCTTTCCCTAAAACTCTGAAATAGTTGCATTATCATTCATGTACGCACTCAGTTCTTAGGAGGCAAGTACGTGGACAGAGGATACTCTAAATGAGGAGTTGCTGTTTTGCTTTTTTTTTTTTTTTTTTTTTTTTTTACTTCCTCTCCACTTCCATAATTGGGTTGAAATCTTCCTATTTCCTTCTTTCCAGTTATGATGCAGATGTGGATAGGACATGATAAGATAACATTGTTCGGAAATATATTTAAATTTTTTGAACTTTTGAAGAAAGATTTTTAAAATTGTCTATAAATCAATTTATTTACTCATCAAACAAATAAGTGAGTTAATACCATGTGCCATGCACTATAGTAGCCTCTGAACACATAGATAGGTAGATAGACATACTGGCTTTCTAGATCTTGAGTGCTTATATTCAGCACTTAAGATGGAAAGATAATCATGAATAATTGGATTTTACTGTTTTTTTGCAATATATTAGTAGAAATCCAAATTTCATGTATGACTGACAATAGCTATCAATTGCATATGAAAGAGTGTGCAAAAGTTCAAAATAGTCTTTTCACAAGTAACTGTGACATTTTGAAGATTTTATTTATTTGACAGACAGAGATCACAAGTAGGCAGAGAGGCAGGCAGTGAGAGAGGAGGAAGCAGGCTCCCTGCGGAGCAGAGAGCCCGATGTGGGACTCCATCCCAGGACCCTAGGATCATGACCTGTGCTGAAGACAGAGGCTTTAACCCACTGAGCCACGTAGGTACCTCAACTGTGGCATTTTATACTAAACTTTAAATGAGTTAACATGCAACGTTTATTCTGGAAAAGTTAAGAGTGGCAACTACTCCCATCTTCAGAGACACCTGTCATTAGCCTTGATTTGCAGACCCCAAGGCCTCCAGTGTTTCCATCATAGGCAATGATGGAATTCCAATGGAATTCCTAATAGAGGTGAGTCTGAGAGGTGATCTGTTTGCAGTCCATGAACTAAATGATCCTAGGTAGCTAGGCCATTCCAAATATCCATTGGGGGTGTAGATCCACCAAGATTTCTGCAATTGAAAGACCTAAGTGGAAGTAGAATGTTTAGTCATTTCCTTTGAGTACATCTGATTACCAAGAATGGATAAGGTGTCTTGAGTTTCCTGGGAAGCTTATCTGAATCACAAGCCAGCAAACCTACAAGCTCAACTTAGTCCTTAGGCATACTGGTTTGGCTTACATTTTTTTTCTTTAACTGACTGCCAGCTAAGAGTTATGAAATTTTGAAAGAATTCCATTTCTGACTTTTCTTGAAAAATTAATGAAATGTAGAAGATCTAGCTACATTGGATGCACATTCTCATATGCCAGCACTGGCCAGAGCTGAGCAGCAGCTACCCTAGTTTGAAAGGGGAGGAGTTCTCCAATAGACTACAGTCTTTATGACTTTCTTTTTTGTCTTAACCCTAAGCCCACTTCATATTATTGAGTTTGAAATATTTTACTTAAAATTTCAAATTTGAGAAATTGTGGGCTCTAGAGGTTTCTGCTCTAGACTTTACTAATTCCTGGGACAGGATGTTCAAAAACTTGCTCTATGCCGTGCTGACACACTCAGAAGACTATATGAGTTTCTTCTATGCAAAACGGTACCTGCGTAGTATACGTCAAGCTGTAGCAGTTGACCTACTAAAGCAATGTCTCGTTCTACCTCTAAAGCAGTGAAAAAGGGAGAATGAGACCAGATAGATTTAATTTCAATGTTTCACTACTTTGATAATCACCAGTTACTAGCTTTTTAACACTTTTAACTGTTTAAAATGATTGCCAAGAAAATTTTCCAAAGCATTCTTTATAGTAACTGTGGAACTATTAAAGAAAGGCTTTTTATGTGATAATAATTAGTTTTATGTATTACAAATGGCTGACAATGTATTTTCAATTTCTCTTCACTTCTGCATCTGTTTTTTAGTAATGGTTGTGGGATTTTAATAAAATATGGGTCCTTTTATATTATTTCTTCTTTCATCTTGTGAATGCATTTGTTCTTTTATAGGTGGTGGTAGCCGGCACCATCCTGATTCAGAATATTGGAGGTAAGCCACTGAAGGCGCACTGCTTACGCATAAATGGGTGGCAGCAATTTCTTCCTTTTGTTTATTGTCTTACTACCAGTCTAGCTGGGAACCTGGACCTCTGCACCCATAGGTATCTTCAGAAACCTTCAGTATTGGTCTTATTACTCTCACTCTTTCTCTCTCTCTCTCTTTTTTTTTAAAGATCCTTTTTATTAACAGCCTTTGTAGGACAGTAGCTTCTAAATTTAGTTCCAAGAAAATCCTTTATTTCAATCTTGTTCTTAGGTCTGGAATATACCTCTAAAGCACTGGCTTTCTGTAGTTGTGATAGTGTTGTAAGGTACAGTTTAGAAAAATTCTCCAGGTTATTCTAAAATATTTCCCCTCTGCTTTTGTCCTAATTACTGCTTCAGAGGCAGTGATGTTTCCTGGGCTGTGGGCAATCTGGCATAGATAAGTAATATCCTGTTATAACCAAGAAATTTAAAATGACAGGGTAGTTTAAAAAATAAACAAACCTGGGGCGCCTTGGTGTCTCAGTTGGTTAAGCATCTTCAGATTTCCATGCAGGTCATGATCCGAAGGTCATGAGATTGAGCCCTGCAGTGGTCTACGTGCTAGGTGTGGAGCCTGCATAAGATTCTCCCTCTCCCTCTCCTTCTGCCCCTCCCTCTCTAAAAAAATTAACAAACAAACCTGAAACAAATAAGAACTGTTCTCACATGTATCTTGCATCTTGTTTTCATTAAAAAAGATCCCAATATTGAGAACCATGTAGAAACAAAAATTACTGTTAATTATGGACAGTTACTAACTAAATGTATTAAATATTTAATATGGGAGTCATGTTTGTATATTTTGTAAGAAAGTATATAGTGCTGAACAAGGTCTTAATTTTCTTGTACCATTAAATGAGGGCTAAATAAATGCTAGTAGTTTAAAGGAAAATACACAGAGAAGGTTGACATGCATTTCGGAACTTACACAAGATTGTATGGTCAGAGGAAATTTTAATCTTATTTCTTATGTGTAACAGTTCAAAATAATTTAAAGATGACAGCTTTAATAAAGTTCAACTCTGATTCTCAAGAGATCTGAGCTATTTTACTTTAAGTATTGTTCAACCAAATTCAGTCTTTAATGGGTTTCTTGGTCAAGGAAAAACTTAACCTTCCAACAACAAATTATACCTGCCATTGTTTTGGGAATCCTGAACATACATGTTTTAATTCTTTGAATGCACATGGAAAAAAGAGAAGAATGCTTTTTTGGGTGTCATACCAAATAATCTCCTAACACACACTACTTCATCTTCACACTAGAAGCCAGTAACTAGTCTCTTCCTTTATAAATTTGTATAATGCCATTGAATTTAAGATCTGCTTTAGAATAATTTATCTTATTTTAGCAAATATAATAGCTTAAATGTACACTTGTAATGGCTAATATGAGAGTATATATGTTTTTTAAAGATTTTATTTATTTGAGAGAGAGAGAGCACAAGCAGGGGGAGCAGCAGAGTAGAGAAACACATCCCTCCCCCCCCCCCCCACCAAACAGGGAGCCTGATGGGAGGTTCAATCCCAGGACCCCAGGACCATGATCTGAGCTGAAGGCAGATACTTAACCAGCTGAGCCACCCAGGCATCCCTAATATGAGTGTATATTTTAATATTTTCAGTCCCTCATTATTCTATCTTATTACTGAGAACCATCGCATTTTGTTTAAGTTAGGTTGAACTATTGTTTGGCATTTTATGTAGAATTTTTTTTTTTAAGATTTTATTTACTGATTTAAGAGAGTGTGAGCATACACATGAGCTGGTGGGAGGGGCAACGGGAGAAGCAGACTCTCCACTGAGCAGGAATCCTAACTTGGGGCTGATCCCAGGACCTGAGATCATGCTCTGAGCCGAAGGCAGCCGCTTAACTGACTGAGCCACCTAGATACCCCTTATACAGTATTTTCAGTCCAGGAATTTAGATCCGAATGTGTGACCCTGCCAAAATGCCCACCGTTATATTCTTGGTATCTTTCACTCTCATCCCTTTCTTGTTCTCTAATCTTGTATCTATTATTGTACGTGATCTATTTTAGCACTTTTTATTAGAATGAAGCTATTTCTGTATATGTTCTTCTCCCCTACTCTCTTGTAAGCACTTACAAGGCAAGAGCTTGGTCTCATTTCTTTTTGTACTCCCAGAAACTAGCACAAGGGCTTGATAAACCTTTGTTGAGCTGAACAAAGCTGAATATGATCTGTATGAGCTATGTCCAAGTACTTGGTAATATTCTAGATATATTTATCAAGAAAAAAAAGAAAGGAATGGCTAGACTGATCACTAGCCTTAAATATTTGAAAAGCTGACATGAAATTAAAAAAATAAAAAAAAGTTCTAAAAAAAGAAAGTCCTAGAAAGGACTCCTGCGTCTGATGGCAGATAAATCAGCAATTCTCTCAGCCCTAAGTATGTTGATTTGCTTGTTTGCTTTTTATTATTATAACCTTTTTTAAGAAAAAAATGACTTAAGGTCCCTGGGTGGTGGCATTGTTAAGTTGCCAACTCCTGGTTTTGGCTTAGGTCATGATCTCATGGGTTGTGAGATTGAACCCCATGGGGGATCCCTCTTTCTGTCCCTACCCCCACGTGTGTGCACATTCTCCCCCCCCCCAAATAAACAAATCTTTAGAGAAAAGAAGAAATATTGGCTTAGAAACAGTCACGGTAATTTTTAATGTCCCTCAAATTCAGAAAAGCTGATAATGTTTAGTTTTTAGAAAAATGTCCTCATGATTTTCTTCATATTGGCTACAGGGTAATTTATTGAGAACCCACGAAGTAAAAACTGAAATACTTTCAGAGCTGCCTTCTATTGTTTTGTCAGATATGCATAAATCATTCCTTTATTAGAGTAGAAGTGCAAGCTTGCTCTTGTGAGCAGAGCACTGGACCAGAAGTCAAATACCTTGAATTCTGTCTACCCCTGTCTCTGCCACTAGATAATCATGTATCTTGGGGAAATCCCTCCCTTACCCTCTTGGCTTCAGTTTCCTTTTAGCTAAATCGCTGTGGGAATAGGATGGGTAACAGGGACTTCATTCTGGTCCTTTCTTGCCCCCAAATTCTAATTCTAATTTGGCACTTTGAGGGGTATGTTAACTCCTTCAGGGTATTGAAATATTTTTACTACAGTTAAGTTCAGTAGGAGGGTTATACTTTGCTCAAAAGATCATTTGGTCTTTTCTTAGGTAATTAACACATCAGGAACTATTGTTCTGAAAGCTCTCATGGATGCTGTTCTTTGTCAGAAAAGGGGAGTCTCAGTTTTTCACTACCTTTTGTGGCAGCTGCTGAGCCTTTGGGGTTAAAGTGTAGGGACTCTAGTTTTAAGGAGTTTTATGATTGATATAAGTTGGTTCTGTGGAGTCCTTAACACCTACTAGGTATGTATGCTTGAGAAGAAACAACATACTGGTTTGGGAGGCTCCTGGCTATGTCGTGCATATGACGTTATTTTTCACAGTGGATTTTGCCTTTTTTCTTTATTAATTAGGAACATGTTGGATATTTATAAGATGATAGAAGTATATAGCATCACATTGAAATTTTAGGCTTATTACATGCCCATCTGAATGTAATCTGGTTCTGATACCATTTTCTGAAATGTAGGATGATCCTTATTAGTATAAATGGTCTGAGTTTTTACCCTGATTGGTTAGAAATGAAAAATGGATATCATAGATCCTTTCTAGGTCAAACATTCTACTAGACGCTTTAATTGTACTTAAAACTACTACTTCTTCTTCTTCCTTTGAGAGAGAGAGCGTGAGAGCGAACAAGCAGGAAGGGGCAGAGGAAGAGAGAGCGTCTTAGGCAGGCTTCAGGGCCTGCATGGAGCCTGCTATAGGGCTCGATCTCATGACTCTGAGATCATGACCTGAGATGAAATCAAGTCGGGTGCTTAACCTACTAAGCCACCCAGGTGCCCCTGTACTTAAAACTCTTCAAGGGAGATGAAATCCTCATTTTACAGAGGAAGAAGTCAGTGCATGGAGGGGATGAGTAACTTGCTTATTTTTACTAACCCCTTGATAAAGCTGGGACTCAACTTCACTGTCTACTTCTAAAGCCTTTATCCTTCCTGCTGTGATACAGTGTTTGAAAATCTCTGAAAAGATTAAATGCTGAGGATTTAAAAACTCACTGGATATAGGGACTATGTGTTTTTATTTGTTTTCCTAACTTGACCTAATTTCTGGTAGAGGAGCTCAATAAATAATATTTGTTGAATTCTAAAATTTCTACTTAAAAGTCTAAGATTTTGCCTCAAAGAGATAATCTTATATAAATCCATAGAATGATTTATAGACTAGAATTATATAAAAATTAAAAGACTGAAAGTATTGAGTAGAGTTCAATCTTATTTATATAAAATAGAATATAAAATGTTTTGAAATCTGTTTTCAGGTTAGGTAATCATGTCTTAGATTAATGCTTCCTAACTCTTCTGTTCTTTGTAACATTTAAACATTTTTCAGTTTTCTTAGGATTTTATGTCCTTGATGAATCTATGAGAAAATGGAGCAGAGAGACCTTTAAAGTCAAAATGATCATGGATTGCTCTTGATCAATACTTGTTACATGGATGTTTCAGTGAAGACCCAGTTGTCCCCTACATCTCCTTATTACAGAAATCTAAGTAATTTGCTCATTTATGTTCTTATTACCTAGCACATAGTAGGCATTTAGTAATATTTATGATAGGAAGAAAAGAAGGAACAAGAGAAGGAGAAGGAGAAGGAAAAGCCAGCCGTGTGGCTCAGTTATTCCTTAGGAGGAAGAAGAATTGATCAGCTGGGAAGAGGAGACCATGGAATAGATTAGTGAGTATATAGTTTCTTTAGGAAAGAATTTACTGTCACAACTTTACAGGAAACCTTTTTTTCACCCAGCATCAATGAGGCACCAAGTATTAATCACAGAGCACTGGTGTAGTCTAACAAATTATTTGGAAAAATATAGAGTCTTTGAAAAAAATCTCCAAACTTTGTGATAGAAAAAAATGTGACTCAAGAAATTTAGCACTCTTATTCTAAGCTGATGGAAACTTTTTTGTCTTTGGAATATGGAGAGCCCTCAAGCAAGTATTTTATTACTTTCAAGCGATTCCTGATCCCCCCCACCCACCCCGCAATAATGAATTAGGGAGCTGAAAGAAGTACTAGTAATAGCCCCCAGCTGCCCATTTCCCTAGGCTCTGAGAGCTGCTGGGACACAAAGTCAGAAAAGAGACATCTGGAAGTTTTAATATTTAATGCTGTAACAGGCATAAGAACTCTGGCTTAGGGTTTGGATTTGGTGGGCTATTAGTAAAAGGAATAAGAACCCTAGTAGCAAGTAAGTGTACATAGTTTCCACATAGTTCCTCTAGCTGTGTTGCATTATGAGATTCTTTTCCTAAAAACCTAAGTAAGTAGTTAGTTTCACATTCATCTGAACTCTTGAGATAGACCATTTAGTAGACTTAAATAGTCCTAGTATTCAAACCATAAACCCCAAATTGCTTTTAGTCAAACCAGAGAAAGTCCTGTGAACTAGAAATGCATGATAAAGTGGAGTTACTTGATGTTTTTTCTGGTTTTATGTCCTACTCATCTCAAAGTGTGGAAAGGTTAGTGACTCTGAGTATGTTAAATCCTTACTTTGCTCTTTATAAAATATGAAGGACCACTATCAATAGCATATTAATTTTTTAAAGCCCCAATTTCTTAAAGGAGATTAAAGATTGAATCCCTGCTATATATTTTGAAAGTAGAACCCTAAACATTACTGGAACTTCCTGAAAGTGCTAGAATGATCTAGATTTTCCATTTTGGCACAGATCCCACAAACCTTATCCCAGCAGTCTTGATTAATACCTCAGTCTGGAAATCTTAAGTTTTAAGAGAAACTCTGCAGCCTTTTTTTATACTCTGGCAGCATAATTTCTAAATCTCATCATCAGAAATGTATAAATAATTTGAGAACTATAAAAATTTCAAATTCTCAGAATTTTTAAAATTCATGATTTAATATTAAATAAATTAGAAACTATTTGGTTTTATTTTCTGCCTTTTTTTTTTTTGTGGGATAGTGAAGTCATTTTAGAAGTTTTAGTTTGTACTCTCCCCTGGGAGACTGGAATTGGGCATGCTGTTACAACGCCATCTGCTGGTCAGCTCATCTGTAAACATACTGCAGCTTCTTTGAGCCTGAGCAGTACTGTCCAGAAATTCTAGAAAGTACTACTCAGAGTGGGAAAGATGCAGGAAATTTGGAAGGAGATTTTTTTTCCCACAAGTAAAAATTTATTTTCACAGATAAAATTTGCTGGCAACATGTCACTTTAAAAAGGTTTTGAGGGACACCTGGGTGGCTCAGTGGGTTAAGCAGTTAAGCGACTGCTTTGGGCTCAGGTCATGATCCCAGGGTCCTGGAATGTGGGTTCCCTACTCAGTCCTCAGAAGAAGTCCCTGCTTCTCCCTCTGCCTCTGCCTCTGCCTGCTGCTCCTCCTGCTTGTGCCCTCTCTTTCTCTCTCTGTGTCAAATAGATAAATAAAATCTTTCCAAAAAAATTAAAAAAATTTTTTCTGAAAGTAATATATTTCTTAGTAATAATTTTTAAAAATTATTTATGTGACTATAGTTGAAACACAATGTTACATTAATTTCAGGTGTACAGCTTAGTGATTTGACATATTTATACATTATGCTGTGTTCACCACAAGCCTAGCTGCCATCTGTCTTGTTACATTGCTATTACACTATCCTCCACTGTATTCATTATGCTGTACTGTTTATTCCTGTGACTTATTGAAGCTTATTGGAGGATTTCAGAATAGTAAATATTCTCCTTTTGTGTTCAAATTTAAGATCTTGATAAATGATAAAAAACAAAGATAAACATTTTCCTGGGGTTATGGTGAAAATTTTCCTCCATGTATTTTGATTTCCATTTATGTACAAATTAAGGAAATGACATTTTGGGGGGTTTTAGAAAGAGAGGTTGTCTTGTGTACTATTTTGAGCGGGGATAGACTCTCACTGGCATTTGGACATTTAAGAGGGACACCAGGTTAATAAGACAAGTTGAGTAGAATAAACCTGTTGCTATACATGACTAAAAACATGTTTGAAGTAAAACTGAGTCTCTCAGATCGAAAGGCAAACTTATTTCCTCCCATAGTACATCTGTTTAGGGCTGGCTGACTAATCCTTTAAGAAGTTGCTGAACTTCTTCCAAGTGCTGAAAACCTCATTCTGTTTTAAAAATAGCTGTATGTAATCTTATCTTCATACGTGTATTTTAAGAGTTTAACAAAAAGGGTAATTATTTTTGCAAACTAATGATTTCTTAGGCCCAGACTCCAAATGAGGCTTTTAATTTTTTTTAAGGAGTCCTGGGAAAAATAGTCCATGAGAGTTCAGGGGTTTGGGGAAGAGTTTTGTTTGTTTCATTTCAGTTTGATGTTAATATCTCAAATGTGTGAGAATAGGAAGCTTTTCCTTCTGAATTACAATAATAGTTGCAGATGCATTAGAATCATAGTGGTAGATGAGCAGTAGAGGCCCTCAGGAAACTCCTTAGCTTATCTGAGGACTTTTGGATTAATAATTTTTATCAAACCAGCTACAAAGCTGAAATAAATTACATTGAAAATATGTCAAAGTGAAATGAATGTAGTATTTTTAAGACTTCTCATTCATTTCCTTTATCTTACCCATTGACATCACTATTTGTAAGCATTTGTCATTTAAATGCTGATGAAAAAGACACAAAATAATTCTAGAGAGTGGTCCTTTTGACAGACCTCCCTTATTTTTCTTTGCAGTAGTGATTTCTTCTTCGCTTTGCTCCTGCACTTTTCCCTGATAGTTAATAGGGCACATTTCTCAAGCCAGACTGACTGTTTCTACTATCACTACATTGGGCAGGTTACTTCTTTGTGCTTCTATTTCTGTATCTGTGGAATAAATATCTACCTCACAGTTTTGTGGTAGAGGTTAATTAAGAAAATAGCTTGCAAATCACTTAGAATACGGTGAAGCATGGAATAGGCATTCAGAACCCCCAGATGTTCACTGTTATGATTCTTCTCTCAACAAGGCGCTTTCCCCTTTTCTGTTGTTTCTGACATCTCTCCCTTCAACATCCATGTTCCCAGTTCATGTGTTTCTCTTCTATGATTAGATCAACCAATATTAATATCTTACTACTTGCTATTGCCTAATCAGATTTTGCCCTATTTTAGTCATTTCTTAATATAACAGTTGCTTTTCCACATGGTTTTCAAAGAATACTTTCAATTTCTGTGTTGTGATTAGATTGACAGATTTTTAAAAATTTCCTTCCCAGGGTAGTTTCCATTAAATGAGTTCTACTAGTTATGTTTAAGATGAAGGAGAAAAGAATACTTATTTAGTTTATGTGGTAAAAGTAAATGATTTGTAATGGCTTGAATACCTGTCATCAAGGTATGTCTCTAGCACCAAGTCTTCTGGCTTGCTAGTCGGTGGGCTAGAATCACTTAACCATAATGAAGGCTAAAATGGATGACCCTGTTACAGCTGTTAATTTAGAGAACAACGTGGTGTGTCTTGTATTAGGAGTCTATGCTATGTATTGATGTCAGCAAAAATCATTTACAAATTCTTGCTTATGACCTGTCTCTAAAATAAGTCTTTAAACACTTCCTTATGCCATTAATAGAAGACATGAGACAAGAGCTCTGGCAGGCAGCTGTTTGATCTAGTGAACCTTTTGGTTAAAAACAATGGGTATATGAGCCTTACTATTGATATTACATCTTTAAAACTTTTCTTATTTTATTTTATTAAGCTAATTATCCTTTTTATGTGAATCTAAGATATATTTCCTAAGTTACTGCATGTTTGGCAATCTCTTTTATTTCTTCTTTGTATTATATATAATATGTTAAGGTGCTAGGTCCTCGAATGGAAGTTTACTTGTGGTTAAGAAAAAATGATTAAGACAGTAAAAAGGATAGTGTTTTTGTTTTACCTGCTTAATTAGTGGGGCTTTTCCTCATCGGGAGTTGTGTGGTTTTGTAGCTCTTAAAACAAACACCAGCATTCGGTAAGAAAGAAGCAGTATTTTACATGTTTTATAATATCTTGTATGCTGAGATCTCTTTTTGAGAGAGAAACATATGTTTGGTGAGTTCATGTTTCTTGAAATATACATGATTCTTCAGACTGGAATCTAATGAAATAGGACTCCCATTTGAAAACCAAAGAGTTAAGGCTACAACAGAGGATAAAAGTGATCAGATGATTAGCCAGGGGCTAATAGAAATTCTGGGAAGAATGACAGATTGTATATTAGAAAGAAATACGATATCATATTCATTGAAGCTTTTACAACTAAAGATCTAAAAGAAATAATAGAAAATTACTGAAAGAGATGAATGTCTGAAACTTTAGAAATGCATGTGGTGTTGGATTAATCCAAGCAAGAAAGACTGATGGTCAGATAATAAATTACATTGTATAGGAAGTCTGCATTCCTTTTGTTCAAGGTACTTTTTCCTCTTTTTTTCCTTGCAAGATTCATTTAAACAGCTCTAGGCCAGTTTCAGAAAATTCAGCTCATGATTTTCATTATACCATATGTGTGTGATTCTTTGGAATAGATAAAGTATTATAAACACAGACCTCCAAATCCTTGAGTGGAGGAGGTTAATCGAAACCTTCCTTCTGTTCTGTGCCAAATTGATAGCATTTTTCCTTTTGACAGTATGAACAATACAGAACACCTTTTCATATATAATCATTGTAATGTCCCCAAACAAAATGAGTTTGAAGAAAGGTACTGTACTTCTTGGGGAAAAAGCTGTACTTCAACAACTGCATTTTGGGGGAAGAATAAATTTTCCAGTCATAAACTGGAAAATGCATATATATGTATTCTCATTACAGAGAAGTGAGTATTAACTATTCTAAATTTTATTTTGCCATGGGTATGTCATTTTACTTAAAAAATTATGTGTATCTGCTTATTGTCTATCTTCATATAAATTTATATAGCAACTAGTATATTTCCTTTTTTTCCTTAGCCACACAGCACTGTAATAATTGTGGAAAAATTTAGCTATGTTTACATATGTTGTTTGAAAAAAACACACTCTTCTTCTTAAACATTTGAACCTTTTAATCAGTTTTTACCATTCAGACTTGGCATTCATTTGTTTTCTTAGTTTTTGTAGGTCTAAGGAGAAACTGAAATGTTTCCTGAAATATAAATAAGTAATAAAATTAATGTGCATACAGAGTACACTCTTTATTCTTCTTGGATATATTCTTGTTGGTCCTTTTTTAATATATCCTTAATCTCTGGGGGAAAGAGAGATTATTACTCTGTTAAACTGAGATCTGATTCCAGTCATCTGGGTTACTATATACTTAAACATATAAGCTTAAACTCAAGTATTTACCTATAAGTGAGTTCTATATTTTGTGACCATACTAAAAAATTTCCTAATATATGATAGAAGGTTTATAGGATTTGTTTTTTTTTAATAGCTACATCAGAAATAGGATCATTATTAAAATGCTAAAAAAGCTAGTTCTTTCTTGGATCCTGTCAGTTAAAATATAAGAAGCAGTGTTAGCTTCAGGTTGTGATTGCATAATAAAGGTGATCCCAACTGTTAATAAAATGGAATAAAAGTTGTAAGTCTTGTCCCTTTAATATGCATAATGGTTTCCATTGAATCTTTTCTAATCACTTTTAGGGACAATTTAAAATGTAATTCATAATACATTTCATTTCTGTTTTATAATAACATGCATAATGTTATGTGTGTTGGGGGCAAGCAGTGAAAGGAAGAGGGAGTGGGAGAGAGGGAGACTTCTGGGGGCCTGTCTCTCTCTAGTAAGAAGAAACAAGTAATCAAAATTATTAGCTGTACTTATTAAACTCCTGCTTCTTTATCAGTTATTGCTAAACTAACTTCTGATGCCTTGAACAGGGTTGAAAACATACACAAATTTATGCAAAACTTCAAAGAAAATTTTATTTGTAAATGGCCTGTAATTAAACCATTTCTCTTACCTAAACAGTTTGTATTGGGTTTGAAATGTAAACAAAGACTACTTAATGAACTACCAGTTATTCTCTGCAAAGTTACTTATCTCCATTCCTGGTGTGTCTATACCTTTGGGATAGTGCAGTATGAGTTAATCTTCCACATGTCGTCAAAGTCCTAATGGACATCTGTGTTTCTGTATAGATTATTCTTAAATGACTAAAAATTATAGAATTCTAATAGGAACTATTTTTATCCTTTTTGCAGCTATGTCATCTTATCTTTTAATTATTAAAACAGAGCTTCCTGCTGCTATTTCAGAATTTTTGTCTGGAGACCATACTGGGTAAGAAAAAATATTTCATGTTGTATCCACTCATTTGTTAATTCAATAAGTATTTATTAATGATATGGTAAAATGGGCAGGACAGGGGGGAACTCTCTCTTGGAGAATAGGAAGGGAGAAATTTCTGGGACTGTGAAAGACTCAGGTAGGAATGGGGAATGGTGAGAAGTACGGAGTATAAATGTCTTAAACAAAGGGGGGGAGGGGATCACACTGCTGTCACTTCTCCACAAACCGTGGTGGTAAAGTTACAGCCGCACTTGTGAGATTGCTATTCTAAAGCATGGTTTGAAAAAATAAATGATTTGCAGGGACTTAATGATTTCATTTCCTGGTTTTTAACAATACTATAAACAATACTAAACCACATTATACTTCCTTTCTCCTTTATTATTTATAAAATACTGGGTTCTAAAGACTATTGACTCAAAAAAAATAAAGACTATTGACTCATCTCTTTCTATGGGAAAGCAAACTATTTTACTTTTCCTTTCATTGCATAGGAAAAGAAATTTTTAGAAAAATACACTGGAAAAGAGAGAATAAATTTTTTTAAGTGTCATCAAGTTATTTCACACACTTTCTAAACAACAACACAAAAACCCATCAGACTTTTGGACTTAAATATTTGGTTGTTTTGCTCTAATATTTGTACTTGTTCTGGACTGCAGGGCAAATTTTTAAACTTTTTTAGCTTTTACAACTCGACTTCCATGAAAAAGTTCTACTTAGACAACTGCAAATACATATTTATATAAAAGGCAAGTATGGTATACTTTAGATCTGAATAGGAACTGGAAGTCTTTAATGATTTTTCATCATCAGAAGATACTGTGCCTTTCTGTAGTACTTTATTGCTTGTAGGGTTTCCATATTCATTTAAGTTTTATGCCCTTAGTTTGATGAACAATTGCTATAAGAAAGAGCTATGTGAAGTTCACTTTTTCATTTGCTGTAAAAATATTCAGGACAATTTCCATTACTCAAAAAATTCTGTGTGACAAATTTATAGTGTAGGGCTAAGAACTCAAGGCAATGAGAAGTAGAATCAGGAATGTTAGACGAGGAGTAAGGAGACATGTGTTCTATCCATGTCAGTGACCTCAGGTAATTGATTTTACTTCTTCTGGCCATACAACTTAATTTTGAGCCTTAGGTTTCTTCACCTGTCTTAATGGACATACCAATATTGCCTTCTTAAGAAAGTTGTTGAGATGATCAAATAAGATATTATATATATATATTTATATTAATTTATATTAATATATATATATAAATATATATATAATATCTTATTTGATCATCATTTATATATTTATAAATATATATATATATATATATGCTCTTGTAAGCTGATAGCATAGTGTAAATGTGGAGAATTAAATTCCTGAATGTTGAATGTCAGATACATCCTCAATTAAAAATAAAGAAATTTCAATAATAATAATTATATTAAGGTCGATTTTCCTTGTTTGCTCTGCCAGGGAGGTCAGAGTCAAATTTGAATATACTGCATAAACTGTTAATCCCAGTAGTTGTCACGTGTTTGCCTTTTCCCTGCTCCTGAATTTGGTGACTTCTTTTTACATTTTTTTAATTGCTATATGCCTTGTGGAAAGAGGAGGGATAACATGCTTATAAAATTTTAGAAATAATTACGGTAGTATGAGACAGAACTGCTATTAAAACTTAGGTCTTCTTTCTCTAAATGTGATACTTTTGCCATAGCTTTCACTTTAAATCAGTTACCATTTATTTTGTTGGGTTTTTTCCTCATTTGTTTAAAAAAATAAAAATTAACCCCCATCTTACTCATATTAGTAGAAAATTGATTAAAATGATATTTTTATATGTCAGAAATGAATTTTTTAAGGTATACTTCAAAATACTATGACCAGTTTGCATCATCTCTGTTTTGTTGAAAATTGTACACCTCTCTAACAGCCTCATCTTGTTTTATACATGAAGTACATTTGCTTGTTTTATATTTCAGAGTTGTAAAAAACTCCAATAAGAGACTGTATTAAGTGGTTAGAATGCAGATAAATCACCAATCTTCAAAGCTTAATGCTGTAAAATAATTAAGAAACAAATATTATGGTAATTGACAACTACCTAGGACAGTTTATTTCTAAATAAAGTTACGTAGCATTATTTTTTCTGAGATCAATGTGATATTGTTATGCTTTTATTTTAGGGTTTGATTGACAATAAATTGCACTTAAGGTCTTTCATGTGTGCTTATTTTCTGTGAGATTTGATGTACCTTTGTGAAATATAAGCCTTTATAAAGATGTTATCAAAAAGAAACTTTATGTTCATAATATTCTAATTTCAACAATTACTGTTAGAAGTCAGAAGCTATAATACTTATCCCAAACTTGTATGAGGCATCTGTACTTTTTGGAGAATAATTTATATTTTAAAAATCTATGGCTGTTAAAAGTTGGAAGCTCTCTGTTAACATTTAATGATCTTGTCAGTGGAATATGATTGACACAATTAAGTTGTCTTGCATTTGAGTTACATAATTGATATGGGATGTGAGTAAGATCCTAATTCAGAACATATGATACTCTTGTTCCATTCCATTCGAGAATGAAATTAAAGCAACTTATAAATAAATCTGGTTTTCATTAAAATATGGAAAAAAGCATCTGCATGCCAAAGCATTTGCAATACAGCTAAAGATTTATACTCTATATTTCATACTTGGAACATTTTTATCATATAGGATTAAATCCATAGATCAAACAAGTTTTCTAGGAAGTATAAAACTTTTACTCTAATTCTTTTGGCTTAAAGGAATGCATATTTAGATTACAGTAGGAAAACAGGGGTTCTGTTAGATAATTCTTTTTCTCCTCTTAGGAAAAAATTTAAGGGTAGTATATTCTTCTAAAATCTTGATTTATAAAATATACTTATTTAATATGTGCTTTTGGAGATTACTTTTTGCTGGTTTGTATTTCTCGGGCTGGGTTTAATTTTCCAAGTTTAATCATCTCTGTTCTTTGGAAAATATCCATTGCCAAACACAATTCAGTTGCCTGTGACATGCATATCAAATCTAAACTACCTTTAGTATATGTTACTGAATTGCCTTATAGTTGAATGATAAATAAAAGCACTGTGTTTATAATTGGCTTTATTAATCTACCTTAATAAGTATAAGAAATGATTAATAATAACCAGAAGCCAAGCCAGGGATAGAGAAATTATATTTTGCAATAAAGTTCTTTTGATATTAGTAATTTAAAATTCAATCCTGTGACTAGGAGAGTGTAAAGGAAAGCACCATCTTGAGAAAAATGAGGCAGTAGCTGAAAAATACCGTAAACTCAAGAGTGACTATTCAATAATAGAGATCAGGAACGCCTGGGTGGCTTAGTCTGTTATGCGTCTACTCTTAGTTTCGGCTCAGGTCATGATCTCAGGCTTGTGAAATGGAGCCTTGTGCCTGTCTCTATCCCTTTCCTCCTATGTCTCCCCTTGCTTGTGTGCATGCGCACTCTCTCTCTCTCTCTCTCAAATAAATCATTTAAAAGGGGAGGGGGGTAGAGATTATTTCCATTTCTCCTGTCACTAAGATCATTCTCATCTTTTTGCTGCTTTTACAGACATATAAGATGAAGTTGTTGACTCAAAGGATCTCTGAGGTCTCTTCTTGCACTAACATACCATAACAGTGACGCTGAGAGACTGCTGAGAGGCGGTGACGTTGTTTTCAGTCCCACAGTTCAGTACTCTGGGCAGTCTTGTGGCTTCTGGGCAAGAGTGAATTGTGGTCTGACATAGTCTAGTGATAATAGTATAAGTTGTAAAGTTCAGGATTTCAAAATGTTTATTCTTATGCAAGAGAAGAGTTTTGGATCCTAAGGATGAATGTGCCCATTGCACAACTCCACCTTCATGATGGTAGGGACAACAGAGCTAACACATGGAATCTGCTCTGCTGCTGCATTGGGTCTTTTTCCTCCTGACACTGCAATTGTCTGGCTCTGATATTGGGTCCCTGAAGGAAGAAGATTTTAAGTGTAGAGCCCTGGGCTTTTTGCCGGCTCCAGAAATTTAGTTGCAAAGTGTTCCTCAATGAGGGATGTTTTGAGGTTCCCATTTTGATACTTACTCAAGAGTGACTAGAAGATGAACCTGCGCAGTATCATTTTGTATTCTTAATATCTGTACCCTTAGGTCCTCCTCCATACAGGGATTGAGAGGCTCATATAAATGCAGGGAGCACAGCTTTGGGTCTGTGAGTACTAGTGATACTTGTGCTAGTACTCACAGGTTTTAGGATCTGACACAGGCATTTCCTAAAGACATGAATTAGAGTGATAAAGGGAAAGTTGTGATCATGGTGCTATTTCTGCTGCTGCTCCCTCTTTTGTTCTGTTTAAAAGGAAGTTGTTGGCACCCACCAATACCCACTAAAGATAGATTACAAAGGATTTTCTCTGAAACCAGGAATAAAAAAGAGACACAGTGAATCATGAAGTCCATGTTAGAAGCCAGGGGCTGAAACCCATGTGGGGGAAAACCTTTTCTTTCATTCTTTTTAAATTGAAATATAATTAACGGGGCGCCTGGGTGGCTCAGTGGGTTAAAGCCTCTGCCTTCTGCTCAGGTCATGATCTCAGGGTCCTGGAATTGAGCCCCACATCGGGCTCTCTGCTCAGCAGGGAGCCTGCTTCCTCTTCTCTCTCTCTGCCTGCCTCTCTGCCTACTTGTGATATCTCTGTCTGTCAAATAAATAAACAAAATCTTAAAAAAAAAAAGAAATATAATTAACATGTAACATTGTATAAATTTAAGGTGTACAACATTTTGATACACTTTTATATTCTAGTATGATTACCACAGTGGTGTTAGCTAACCCCACCATCACTGTTAGATTTAAGATCTACTCTCTAAGCAACTTTCAGGTATGTTATTATTGTTAACTACAATCACAATCCCCAGAATTTACTCATCTCATAACTGTAAGTTTGTACCATTTGACCAACATTGCAGTTCCCTTGGCTCCTCTACCCCCAGTCCTGCTAACCACCATTCTACTGTGTTTCCACGAGGTTGGCTTTTTCTGATTCTACATGTAAGTGATAAACAGTAATGATGTCTTTCTGCCTGACTTCTGTCTCTTACCATAACACCCTCATAATCCAACCATGCTGTCACAAATGGCAAGATTTCCTTCTTTCTCATGGCTGAATAATATTCCATTATTTCACATATATTATATATATATGGTATTTAAAAATAAATGCCTACATACATACCTCCACGTCTTTATTCATTCATCCATTGACAAACACTTAGGTTGTTTCCATATCTTACCTACTGTGAGTAAATGCTGCAATAAATATGGAAAAGCAGATATCTTTTCAATATCGTGTTTTCATTTCCTTTGGATATATCACTCAGAAGCGCATTGCAGGATCACTTAATTTTTTAAAAAGATGTATTTATTTATGCAAGCTCATGCATGTACACGAGGGGGGAGGTAGGGAGAGGGAGAGAAATTGACAAGCAGCTTCCTGGCTGAGCACTCCTGCTTGCTAGGCTCCATCCAAAGACCCTGAGATCATGACCTGAGCTGAAATCAAGAGCCAGACGCTCAACCGACTGAGCCACCCAGATGCCCCTATTTTTAATTTTTTCAGGAACCTCCATACTATTTTCCATAGTGGCTGAACCAGTTCACCTTCTCACTGACAGTGCACAAGGATTGCTTTATCTCCATTTCCTCACCAACACTTGTTATTGCTTTTCTTTTTGATACTCATGCTAACAAGTGTGAGGTGGTCTCTCACTGTGGTTTTAATTTGTATTTTGTGATGATTAGTGATGTTGAGCATCTTTTCATGTACTTGTTGGCCATTTGTATGTCTTTGGAAAAATGGCCGTTGTTTTCCTCTGTGCATTTTTCAATTGGATTAACCACCTATCAATTATATGGTTTGCAAATATTTTCTTTTATTCCATAGATTGCCTCTTCACTTTGTTTATTGTTTGTTTTGCTGTGCAAAAGCTTTTTGCATGTTTGATGTAACCCTACTTATTTTTACTTCTGTTGCTGTGCTTTTGGTATCATATCCAAAAAATTATTGCCAAGGCTGATGTCAAGGAACTTTCCCCCTATGTTTTCATGTTTTATGGTTTCAGGTGCTACATTTAAGTCTTTAATCTGTTTAATCCACTCCAGGTTAATTTTTGTGAGTGGTATAAGAGAGGAGACCAATTTCACTTTTTGCATGTGTTTATCTGGTTTTCTTAACACTGTTCACGGAAGACACTTTTCCCACATTGAGCGCTCTTGGCTCCCTTGAAAGTATCAGTTTGGCTGTATATGGGTACAGAGTTATTTCTGAGCTCTTTATTCATTCCATTGGCCTATGTGTCTATTTTTTTGCCAGTACTATACTGCTTTGATAACTACAGCAGCGTTGTAGTACAGTTTGAGATCAGGAAGTATGATGTTTTGTTTTCCCTCTCAGGGTTACTTTGGCTCTGTGGGATCTTTTGTGGTTCCATACAAATTTTAGGATAGTTCTATTTCTGTAAAAAGTATCATTCAAATCTTGATAGGGATTGCATTAAATCTATAGATAGCTTTGGGTAGCATGGACATTTTAACAAATGAATTTTTCCTATCCATGAACATAGACAGGTTATCTTTCCATTTGTTTCTTCTTCAAATTCTGCCATTGGAGTTCTATCTTGTCGTTTTCAGTGTACCCATCTTCTACTTGCTTGGTTAAATTTATTCCTACATATTTTAATTTTTTTGATGCTATTGTAAATGGGATTGTTTTATTTCTTTTTCAGATATTTTGTTGTTAGTGTATAGAAAGGTAACCGATTTCCGTATGTTGATTTTGTTAACTGCAACTTTACTGAATGTGTCCATTAGTTCTAATAGCCATTTTGGTGGAGTCTTTAGGATAGTCTCCCTATAAGATCATATGATTGCAAATACAGAGTTACTATTTCCTTTCCAATTTGGATGCCTTTTATTTATTTATTTTTATCGTGCCTGATTTATTCTAGCTAAGATTCCCAGTACTATGTTTAATAAAAGTGGTGAGAGTGGACACCCTGTTGTTCCTGATCTTAGAGAAAAAGCTTTCAACCTTTCACTCTTGAATATGATGTTAGCTATAGGTTTGTTGTATATGGCCTATATTATATTGAGGTATATTCCTTCTCTACCCAATTTGTTGAAGGCTTTTATTATAAAAGTTTTGTTGTATTTCGTCAGATGCTTTTTCTGCATCTGTTGAGATGATCGTATGATTTTTATCTTTCATCCTGTTAATACGCTGTAACATATTTATTGATTTGCATATGTTCAGCCACTCTTGCATTCTGGGGATAAATTCAACTTAATCATTGTGTATGATGTTTTTAATGTGCCATTGTTTTCATTTTGCTAATATTTTGTTGAGGATTTTTGCATCTGTATTCATCAGGGATATTGATGTGTAGTTCTCTTTTTTTGTAGTGTCCTTATCTGGCTTTTGTATAAGAGTATGCTACCCTTGTCAAGTGAGTTTGGGAGTATTCCCCTCTCTTCAGTTTTTTAGAAGAGTTTGAGGATTGGCATGAATTCTTCTTTAAATATTTGGTAGAATTCACCAGTAAAACTATCTGGTTCTGGGGATTTCTTTGTTGGGAAGTTCTTGACACTGATTCATTTTCTTTACTCATTATTGCTCTGTTCATATTTATTATTTCTCATGATTTTGATATATTATGTTTCCAGGAATGTATCCATTTTCTTAACTTAACATGTCAGTGGGTGACTTTAGCTACTTGGTAGAAAAAGAGGATGCATTTTCACCAGCTGGGAATTCTGAGAGTATCTGCCAAATGATTTGACCCTGATTTCATTTATTTATTTGATAGAGAGATCACAGGTAGGCAGAGAGGCAGGCAGCGAGAGAGATGGGGAAGCAGGCTCCCTACCGAGCAGAGAGCCTGATGTGGGGCTCGATCCCAGGACCCTGGGATCATGACCTGAGCTGAAGGCAGAGGCTTTAACCCACTGGGGTCACACAGGCACCCTGCCAACTGATTTGGGGGAAAAAAAAATCCCTGTTGTCTTTGATGCTCCAGCTGCCATATTGACATTAACTATACTTGGTTACTACTCTTCATGTGTGTATATGTGCATGTTTCAGTGAAAAGATTATAGAAAATTCAGAAAAGAAAGCAAATAAAAATCAGACATAATAACATCTCTTACCTAATCACTGTTTTATCCTTTTAGTTTTTCTCAAAAAGCTTTTTAAAACATTGTTAAAAATCATATATTTTATATTTTCATTGTTAGTATTTTCCATTTTACTAAATTGTCTTTTTTTCTAGCTGCATAGCATTCCACTGAATATGCTTTTATTGGCCTAATATTTTCTTTTGTTAAATATATGTGACTTCCCTCCACCTTCTTAATGTTACAGTAATGTTGTATTCATAGCTTCATGCACATAGAATTCTTTAAATTATAGATTATTTTCTTAGAGTACCATGTTTTTATTGCATTTGCTACGTAATGTCATTATTTTCCCAGAAGTAGTACTGATTGACAAGATCACTAGCAATGCCTGAAGGACCAGTTGTGCCACATCCTTGAATATTACTTGTTGAATAATTTTACTAGTTTAATTTCAACAGCCTCATATTTATTTCTTTAATTAGCACCAGAGATTGGATTTTTCTTCATGTGTATTTACTAGTTGTACTTCTTTCATGAATTGTTTGTCCTTTACATACTAAAGTGAAGTCTTTACTATTAAATTCTTGGGGAATTAACTCTAACTTTTAAAAAATTTCCACACATGTATTTTATATTGGAAAATTGAAACCATCTATATGCAAACAAGGAAAAAAATAAAAATTGCTGATATTGCTACCACACAGAAATGTCTCCTTCTGGTATTTTAAGAATATCCTTCTGGCTCTTTTGTTAATGTTCATTCAGGTTTTTTTTAGTAATCAAATACATCATCATACTTTTAAGTAGGCTCCACACCTGGCATGGAGCCCAGTGCAGGGCTTTAACTCATGACCCTGAGATCAAAAACTGGGCTGAAATTCTGAAATCAAGGGTCAGACAGACACTTAACTGGCTGAGCCTCCCAGGCACTCCAACTGATTATTTATTCATTTATTTTTTGAGAGAGAGTGGATACATATGAGCAGGGAGGAGTGGGGGCAGGCAGAGGGAGATGGGGGAAAATCGAAGCATGCTCTATACCCAGCACAGGGCCATCTGGAGGCTCCATTTCATGACCCTGAGATCATGACCTGAGCCAAAATTAAGAGTCAGACACTTAACTTGACTAAGCCACCCAGGCGTCCCTGATTGTTTATTTTTAATAATCTTTTATAAGTATTACATATTTGAAAATTTTCAATATCTTTTGCCAAATTGCTTTCCAGAAAGGTAATATACACAGTTTTTACCTTCACCACTTTTAAAGATTTATTTATTTATTTTAGAGAAAGAGTGTGTGTGCACTTGAGCATGAGGGAGGGGCAGAGGAAGAGGGAGAGAATACTCAAGCAGATTCCCCGCTGAGCGCAGAAGCTGACCCTGGGGCTCAATCCCAGGACTCTCAGATCATGAGGAGCCAAAAACAACAGCCAGATTCAACCGACTGATTCAACAGCCAAAAACAACAGTCAGATTCAACCATCCAGGCACCCCTACCTTCACCAGTTTGTGTACACCTTGTCACTCCTCACCGACATTGACTATTATCTTACTTTTAAATACTTGCTAATTTGGTAGTTGAAAAATGACATCTCATTGTTTTGATACCTTTTTAAATATAAATTCATTAATAAGAATAATGGGATTTCTCAAGAATATATTTTAATGAAAGGAAGTAGGCTTTTCCTAATGGGTGGTTGTAATGGTTATAACTGTGTGTGTGTGTGTGTGTGTGTGTGTGTGTGTGTAAACACAAGCACTGGATTCCTGTGCCTAAGATAGGACTATTTTTTTTTCTACTAGGTCTTGGTATCTTGATGGACAAACACTACTAATAATCATTTGTGTTGGCATTGTGTTCCCTCTTGCACTTCTTCCTAAAATAGGTAAGTCTTTAGAGAAGAAGACAGTTTTTGTTTGGAAAGAAGGAAGAAAGAAGATAACGTTAAGGGGCTTTTAAATTTCACAGTACCACATTTTTAGCAGAAGGGTGGTAACAGTGAATAATTCTGAACTTGGACTTATTTTAGGTTGTTCAGCCTTCAGCCTTGCTTAGTTAGCCTATTACTTGGTTTGTAGTAGTATTTTGTCTGCCCCACTAAAATAAAATCTTTACAGTGGAACATTAAAGAGCAGCCTTTCCTTACAGTGTACCATTAGTGGTAAGCCAGTTCCAATTCTGCTGTACAGAGCTGCATAAATGATCTGTGACAGATAGTTGGAATGTTGTTATTCTCAGCCCTAAGCCCCAGATACCAAGCACTGTAATAGAAAACATGCCCAAGATGTATAGCTTTAGCTGTATGTTAGGATCACTTTCCTTATAAATTGCTTTTTATTTTACTGTTATTTTACAGGCTTTCTTGGCTACACAAGTAGTTTATCATTTTTCTTTATGGTGTTCTTTGCTCTCGTGGTAAGTTTAAAATACAGTATATTGCTTATCTCCTCACTAAAATTGAACTTACTGTGTTAATATCTTCTTTTTATCTTTTAACTCTGTTTTCTGTCAGAGTTTTATTTCAGTGTGTTACTGAAAGCACTTTTATTCCACAAAATTATTGTACCTATTTTGAAGAGGCTTAGCTAGAACATCCTTTCAAATCCAGTATCTCTTGGTTAACTAGAAAGGAAAGCACACTGACTCTGTTAAAACCTTAGATGAAGTTTAATTCTTTGCGTCGATGTGTGTATCCGTTTATTTCTGTATAATACTGGGTGTGTATGTGATTAAACGCTTCTTTATTGTTGAAAATGAGTCAAAGAAAAATGGTACCCAAAGGAGCAACACAACACCTCAGTAGTTAAACCATATTATCGAGCCAGATTTTCAAGTTGTCATAACAATCCAGGATGCATTTAATTTAGGTTGAACTATCTGTTGGGATGCAGAGGTGAAACAACTTTAGATCATTTAAATGAAGTGGAAGGAACCCTGGTGTTAGTGTTCAGAAATACTTTAATGGATGCTCTTAAAACTAAAATACTTAACAGTGTTTACATTTAATCATTTGTTGAATTTATCAGCATTAAAAATCATTGCCCTCCCCACCTCAAATTGTCTGACTTCTATCTTAGAGACAAATGAATTGAACATATACTTTTTCCCCCTTCAATTAATTTAGATATGATTTACATACATCACTGTATAAGCTTAAATGTGTACAGCATAAAGACTTGACTTATATATATAGCAAAATGATTACCACAGTAAGTTTAGGTAACATTCATGAACATACACTTTTTTTTTTTTTAAGATTTTATTTATTTATTTGACAGAGAGAAATCACAAGCAGGAAGAGAGGCAGGCAGAGAGAGAGGGGGGAAGCAGGCTCCCCGCCTAGCAGAGAGCCCCATGCAGGGCTCAATCCCAGAACCCTGGGATCATGACCCGAGCCGAAGGCAGAGGCTTAACCCACTGAGCCACCCAGGCACCCCTGGACATACACTTTTTAGGTTCCACATTGAAAAGGGAGACAATAGTTATTCTCACCATAAATGGACTCTTTTTCGCAGTGGCACTTTATTTTTTGAGTATAGTTGACACAGTGTTACATTAGTTTCAGGTGTACAACAGTGATTTGATAAGTTTATACACTGTGCTTTGCTCACCGTGACTATAGCTGTCATCTGTCACCATACAATGCTATTTCAGTATCATTAACTATGTTCCTTATGCTGGGCCTTTTATTTCCATGACTTATTCATTCCACAACCGGGGGACTATTTCTTCTACTCTCCTTTATCCATTTTGCCCACCCCTCTTCCCTGCTTTCCTCTGGCCACTATCGGTTTGTTCTCTGTTTTTATAGGTCTGATTCTGCTTTATGTTTTTTATTCATTTGGTGTTTTTTTGGTTTTTTGGTTTGCTTTTTTTTTTTTAGATTCCACAGTGAGTGAAATCATATGGTATTTGTCTTTTTCAGTCTTATTTCACTTAGCAAAATACCCTCTAGGTCCATCTATGTTGTTGCAAATGGCACTACCTTACCCTTTTTTGTGGCGTTGTGATATTCCATTGTGTGTACACACACACACACACACACACACCCATCTTTCTTATCTATTTGTCTATTGATGGGTATTTAGGTTGCTCCCATATCTTGGCTATTGTAAATAGTGCTACAATAAGCGTAGGGGTGCATATATCTTTTTGAATTATTGTTTTTGTTTTCTTTGGGTAAATACCCAGTAATGGAATATTGAATCATATGGTATTTCTATTTTAAATATTTTGGGGTAACTCCATATTGTTTTCTATAGTGACTGTACCAATTTACATTCCCTTCAACAGTGCTCAAGGGTTGTATTTTTTTAAATCTTCACCAGGACTTGTTATTTCTTGTCTTTTTTATTTTGTCATTCTGTTAGGTATAAGGTAACATTTCATTATGGTTTTGCTTTGCATTTCCCTGATAATTAGTAAAAAGACACATCTTTTCATGTGTCCTTTGGCCATCTATATGTCCTGTTTGGGAAAATGTCTATTCAAGTCCTCTGCCCATTTTTTAATTGAATTGGTTTTTTGACATTGAGTTGTATATGTTCTTTATGTATTTTGAATACCCTTTATCAGGTATATCATTTGCAAATACCTTTTCCCATTCAGTAGGTTTCCTTTTTGTTGTGCTTTTCCTTCACTGTGCCAAAGCTTTTTATTTTAACATAGTCCAAATAGTTTATTTTTGCTTTCATTTCCCTTGCCTTAGGAGACATGTCTAGAAAAATGTTGCCATGGCTGATTTCAGAGAAATTACTACCTATGTTCTCTTCTAGGAATTTTATGGTTTTAGGTCTCATGTTTATTCCTAATTAAAGGTCTTTAATCCATTTTGAGTTTATTTTTCTATATGGTGCTAGAAAGTAGTCCAGTTTCATAAACTGATGGTTGAGAAACATCTGTATGGTTAGGGATGACCTATGTATGCAAAGGAACATATGGATGTGAAAGAGAATCAGTCTAGATAACACTCGGTTTTTTCCTCACAGATAATTGGCAATCCAAGCATTGCATAGGTAAGAGTAATTGGGTTTTATAGCCAGTAGTTTGAAGCATGTGAAATATATTGATATGGCATGTCTTTTGTAGTTTTCACAATATTCATTTCTGTCCTGGCAGCTACTCTTAAATTTGATGCAGATTTCTTACTGTACAGTCATATGGAAATAAGACCCTTATTCTGTACTTATTGTAATGCTTTACAAACCATCTGCTCAAATTTTTACTGGTGAGCACAGCTTAAATTTGGTCTACAATGGGACAGTGAAGACACAGTGAAGACACTGTACACTTTTTAAAAAATGCTCCTTTTAATTGTGACTTTTATTTTATATTTTCTAAATAATTAGGTTAGAAATACATAGTGGTTAGGGAAGGATACATGTGTATATCAACCCAGACTTTTTGGAATGGTGTCAATGGCTCCATTTATTGTTTTGGTCAATATGTATTTATAAATCTATATAATATCTATATTACATTTTTTTAAATTCTTAAGATAAATTTTTTTTAAAAAATCAGTCAATAAACCTTTTACTTTCTTAAATTACACTCTCCAAATAATGTAAATCGTAACTTAGTCTTTTTTTAAAATTCTGATCAAAGACGACTTTAATTTTTTACTCTCATATTTAAAAGCTTATCTGATGGCTGCCAGTTTCCCAATCCTAGCATTGGTTGCTAGCTTACAAATCTTAAGGTAGATTCTTCTCATTTACCTAATATTCAATTTTACTAGTTTTTAATATACACTGGTGTAAATACATTACTGGCTGCTTTGTATGAAATTCAGTATTCTATGGATCCCACAGAGTCATGGGATAGAATCAAGAGCCTCCACCTTTTATGTGAACCTCGGTGGTACTATGGAAATCAAGGCAATTTTGCTTAGGTTAAGGAGGATTTATTTTCATTTGTAAGAGAACCCTCTTACAATAGGTTTATTCAGTTCTTCTAAAAATGGTGGCATTCTTTAAAACTATTCTTTGAAAAGCAACAATTACTTAAGTGGAATATTGGATTAAACCTAAAAATGTGGGCCCTAGTTAACTTTATTATTCTGCATATGATCATGATAAGGGATTTGGATTTTCTTCACATTTCCAAGCAAAATCCAATTTAAAAAGCTTGTTCTTACCAAACCCCTAAAAACAACCATTTGAGAGTAAACCAGCAGAATATTATATCACCCCAGTGAAGCTGTAGGTTTCATTACATGTGCCCATAAATGATGTGGCTAGCTTCTGCCATCCACTTTTATGGAATTTATTTTACACCTATTATACCGAACAGCATTTTATTTATTTTTTTTAAGATTTTATTTATTTATTTGACGGAGAGAGAGAGATCACAAGTAGGCAGAGAGGCAGGCAGAGAGAGAGGGGGAAGCAGGCTCTCTGCCGAGCAGAGAGCCCGATGAGGGGCTCGGTCCCAGGACCCTGGGATCATGACCTGGGCCAAAGGCAGAGGCTTAACCCACTGAGCCACCCACGTGCCCCCTGAACAGCATTTTAAACACTGGCATATAAACTCCCTAATGACATAAAGCAAAGACAAAAGCGTTTATCTTATTAGGAACAAGACACACCATCACTTACAGTCTTCAAACATTATTGCACTTTAACTTTCATAATTTGACAATGCATTCATGAAACAATCTACAGAGAACTCATTTTGACAAAGAACACTTTAAAGCAGCCATGACTGAGCTAAATTGTTGATCAGGTAAGGATTTTACAAACATTCCTTATATTAGCAGAGAGTATTGTGTCTACCCCATGCCTTGAGGCAAGAACCATTCATGGGGTGCTGGAACCCATGACCCTTTCTCACGGCTCTGGTGGCCTGCAGATGTCAGCCCTTGTGTCATCCGGTGCTTGTGGGCTGATTTGGTGTCAGGATTTCTTCTCATGGCTTTATGGAATGGATCAATGAGGATAACCTCGAAGAATTTGTACCTGGAATCTTTGCCAACCCAGTAAGAATTCAGGACTCTCAGAGACCCACAGTGGCATCCAGTTGGCTCCTCTGCAGCCCACTGAAGGCTTCTGGGAAACCTTAGCTGGTTAGCACCATGATGGGACGGGCTTGCTCGAGGTCTCACTGTTAGGAATGGCGTTTGGGGCCACTATGGTGAATCTGATATATTACATAACCTTGCTTGGCCTTGGGCCCCAGTCCATGTGCTTTATCAGCTGGCTTTGGTGGGGAATTTGCGGCGTGGGGGGGTGCCCTACAGAGCTGTGGGTACTGCCAGCAGTGCACCCTGAGAAGAAAGTGCATTACACCAGACTGCTTCTTCCTCCATAGCTCCTGGATGTACTTTAAACGCCCATCTTGGCTGACCTTGGAGCAGATGCCTGCTACCAGATGGAATGCAAAACTTAAGTCTTTAAAAAAAAAATTTTTTTTTTAAAGCAGTCTCCAGGTCTAGTGTGGAGCCCAACATAGGACTCAAACTCATGACCCTGAGATCAGGACCTGAGCTGAGATCAAGAGTCTGAAGCTCAACCAACTGAGCCACTCAGGTGCCCCCAAACCTAGTCTTATCTGTTGTCCCAGATCTTTATTTTGTCTAAAAATTTTAAAATAAAATTTTGCCCCCTCTGAAATATCTAAAATTTTTAAAATCCATTTTATTTTAGCAGTGACTCAGAATGACAGTAACCAGATGGACTTAACCTTTTTCAGTCCATTTTAGAAAACAAATGGATTGCCATTCTTTCCAAAAGTTCTGTCTTGAATGCAGATTAGTATTTTAAGTAATATTTTAATGAGCCAGTAATCAAAATAGAAAACTTTGTGGATGGTTCATAGTCAGAATCCTTGCTTGTTCTGAGCACTGAGTGAGGCATGATCAGTGCTTCAGATAGACTGGTGGTCACTGCTCTTAGGGATCTGTCAGTCTCATAGGAGAGATGAGAAAAATTGATTGGAAAACAACAGAGAACCATGTCGATAATACATAATTAATTATTGCTTTACTTGCTTCAGAATAAGAGTCATAGCAGTTGACGGAGAGAAGGAAATTAAACTTGAGCTGCACCTCGAAAGATGAGAAGAACTTAGAGAGAAAGAAGGGCCTTTGATGCCAGTGAATTATTTTTCCCTCTGCCTTTCTAACCCCTGGAGTTCTCTTCTTACCATGTTCTATCTACAACCTGAGCAAGCCCTCCCCATCATACTTTGTTGTTGGGTGTCTTTCTATTCCCATTCTGTACTGTACTTTATAGAACAGCAGATCTCACCATCCCACTGGGCAGGCTTGGGCTTGGGATAGGAGTCTGCAGGGAAATTAGCTATGGTAACTGAATTTTATGTTAATATAATACCAAACTGCTAATGACCTTTTCATTAATTAGAAATTTATTAAAAAATGAATGAAAGAATCATTATATTGTATTTTGGAGCATGTTTTGAAATATTTTGATTGCCAAGCCAAGTAATAATAATAGCTAATAAAATAAATGAGCTCACTCACATTCCGACCTTGTCAAAGTCCTTGGTACATAGGTGCTCAGTACATGGTTGCTGCCACCTCCACACCACTGCTACTAAGGGGGAGATGTGCAACACTGAATTTGAAGTAGCGCTGAGAGAGAGACCAGGAACCACACTGCTGCTCTAGCTTCTGTCTTGCCCCCTCCTCATACTTTTTTGAAAACATATCAGAAAACAGATTTGAAATTATCGCTTTTGATTTTTTTCCCCGTCTTGGTAAGTTGACCATTTAGTTTTATTTCATATTGAAAACCTACCTAGAAATATCCAAGCAACTTGCTCAGTTTATCCTTTCATTTCCTTTTCTTTTTAGTTGGTGAGGGTTTTAATAAAGAGTAATTCTTTAGCTCACTCATTAACTTAACTATAGAAGTGTATGTTTTTCTTAGATTTGTTTTATCAGTATATAAAATTTTGTTTGAATTAGTTAAAATCAAAAACTAGATAAATACCAAAGAGCAATAGGACTAGTATTTACTTATTGGTCTCCTGCTAAGGACAAATGCTTCCTTTATTCTCCCTTGCCCCTGTGGATGCTGGGTTCCAGCCTGGAGCAAATATTTGCAGAGTAATTACGTGCCCTGAAACTACTGCAACAGTGGTAATGTCCACACAACCACAAGTGTAGGTCGAGGAGGGTGGTACCACAATCCAGAGTAAAATCCCGAGAGATTTTCATCCCTCTGGATTTCTTTGAATTTTTTAAAGATTTCTTTTTAACAGCTAGAGCTTGCTAGCTATGTGCACTTTTCTTAGCCTGCTTTATCTACATTTGTTAAAAGTAATACAAGTCTTAAAAAAGTCAGCAGTGCAGAACTTCTTCATCAGAAATCCCTAAATTCCTGCTTTGCATGAGTTCCCTACTTCTTTCTGCTTGTGGCCATTTCCCAAACTGCTGTTAATTTTTCTCTATCTGCTACTGGTGCCAGGTCCACAAATAGCCATAGTATATATACCATTGTCACTAAAAACATCATGTTCCCACTTTGAGTGTACTTTTTTTTAATGCCTTGATGCTTTTGGGGTTTTGAAAGTTGACATGAGAAGACTCTCCATCTTTAATGGGGGAGAACCCCGCTAGACAGATATACAGCATCCCCTCTCCCCTCAAGATAGGTAACCATGTTAAAGGATGACCCATTCTAACTGGAAAAAAACAATATGAGCAAAGAATCTTTAGCTATCAAATAGCTATTATTTGATATGGTATTAGTTTAATCAAAATAATGCTGACCTGTTTGAAATCAATTTCTTGTCATGAATTTTACAAGAAATAATCTCGAGTGTGGATTCTATTTATTTTTACAGGTAATAATTAAAAAGTGGTCCATTCCTTGTCCTCTGCCATTAAATTATGTAGAGCAATATTTCCAGGTAATAGTTTATATTTTGTTTCTTCCTTTTTTTTAAGCTAAAAAAGGAATCAGACTAATAATGAATTTTTTCCTAATTAATGAAAAAGTAATGACTATATTGCAATTTGGAACTTTCTTTTGAAATATTTTTATTTGAAAGCCTACTAATAATAAATACATCATTTTTGTTGATGTATTCTGACTTTTAATGACTGCTGGTTTCTCTTTTTCCCCTCAATTCTCTTAAACAGATTTCAAATGCTACAGATGATTGTAAACCAAGGCTCTTTCATTTCTCCAAAGAGGTGTGTAAGTTATTAACAGATACTTTTGGTTGATTTTTCACATTTCAAGTTTTAAGAGATTTGTATAACAGGGTCTCTTAGGTCTTTGTACCTGTAACTAATTAATTTTCATGAAAGTGTTAAGTATAGGGTTGCCTACCAGAAGAATAATATTATTTAACACAGGGTGGCCCATTATGAAACAGCCACCTTTTTTTTTTTTTTTTTTTTTTTTTTTGGCATGCCTTTAAATGGAGCTTGTTTTAAATGGGCCACTGCCTAAAAGAACAGATTTACCAAATGTCTGGTCTGGCCAATAAGGTCCTCTGTGGATACAGACTTCCTGTTGCCCTCTGGACTTGTAAAGCTAAATAGCCAATTATATCAAAAACTCCTCCCCAGTGAGTAGAACCTCGGTCTGTAGCTAAACAGCCTCATCATTGGATCAGCAAGTGAGTGTTGCCAATGTATCTTCTGGCTGACATTCCAAAGTTGAAATTTATGATGCTTGGAGTAGAGACTAGAAGACCAAGTCTCCTTGCCATCTCTGGGAACCAGGATCCTGGAAGTGTCTGTAAGAGCCCCTGAGCACTGGCAGAGGAGACAGGAGCTGTGATATGGATGGATGTCTACTTTACTATTCCAGAAGAGCCCAAAGTCTTCCCGTTGCCACCAGTTTCTTCTGAAACTTCTACATTTTTTGCTTCTGTTGAAATCTAAGTCCCAGATACTAGAATCCCCTCCACTCCGGCACAACTCAGTTAGTGTAGCAGGTTAGTGTGCTACGTCCTCCATGAAGAATTTTCCTTTTTATCCCCAGTTTTTCAATAAGAAATGTCTCTCCGGCTCCGTAAGGGAGATTACTACGTCCTTTACACGGTAAAGGCTATCTGCCTTAAAGATCTCTGTAGAGTAATTGACAAGCCAGGACATTGAGCAATATATTTAAAAGAAATTGTGAATTAAATTCTCATTCCCCTAATCCAGCCTCAGGAAATGCGATAGCTTTCCTTTGCAGCTCCCTTCCGATATTTTAGGAGGCATTATATTTCAAGACAGGTCTTCACTCATCTGGAGTCTTTGTCAAAGAGCCTCAAGTTGTTCGAGGGAAATCTTTTTATGGTAAAAAAGAGAAAGTAAATCATCACCATTCATTATATAAAGACAGTATTTTCACTTAGACGATAATTTTTGTTTGCTTTATAACTTCCTCTGGCTCTTAAGTATTTTAATTAAGAAAACACTTATGTTTGTGCATTTCAGTGGATCTTTAAGAATTTGTCAGTCTAGAATTTATCATATTCATTCCCATTGAAACAGATCCTAGTTAAAAATGCTAAGATGTGATTAGTATTTTCAGTATTCCCTTAGATTCGGTGGGTGGTACCATGAACATGCTATAGAAGCCAGCCAAGAAATACTGTGGCTAGGACAGGAGGTCTAAACAATCAAGCAAAACATTTGTTGGTGACCATACTTGTGTCTCTCTCTTTAAAAACAAAACAAAACACCTTATTTTATTTTATTTTATTTTTTTAAAGATTTTATTTATTTATTTGACAGAGAGAAATTACAAGTACACTGAGAGGCAGGCAGAGAGAGAGAGAAGGAAGCAGGCTCCCTGCCGAGCAGAGAGCCCGATGTGGGACTCGATCCCAGGACCCTGAGATCATGACCTGAGCCGAAGGCAGCGGCTTAACCCACCGAGCCACCCAGGCGCCCCCAAACACCTTATTTTATAAAGAGATGATTTGTGCAAGCTAAAATAAATTTGACCAAATTGATTTTTTTTTTTTTTTTGGACCTGAGTTTATTATCAATTGAAGTAGTGGCTTCACTAGAACAGCATTTAATAATTTCATCTTTTTAAATTCTTTTCCAGAGTGTTTATGCCATACCTACCATGGCTTTTTCATTTCTCTGCCATACCTCCATATTGCCAATATACTGTGAACTTCAAAGGTACCATAGGATCCTGAAATATTTTAAGTATATTAAGAACTTCTTTTTACTTAGTCTTTCAGATCAAATGACATACTCCTTTATGAATCATTCTTTCCTATCACTGGATTCTAAGTGTTAGTTTATTTATTTGTTTTGAAGATTTTGTCTTTAAGTAAATTCTGCACCCAGTGTGGGGCTTGAACTCACAACTCCAAAACATGCCCTACAAACCGAGCCAGCCAGGTGCCCCTAAGTGTTAGTTTAAAACAAAACAGATGATATGCTGGCTTATTGAACATAATTAAAAAAAAAAAAAAAGTAAAAAAAGAACAACTCAATATGCTAAATATGCAAATTCTCTCCGAGTTAATATATAAATTTAATGTGATCCCTATTAATATTATTAATAAAGATAACCTGAAGTTGGAAAAAAAATAAATATCTACAGACACAAAAAAAAATAAAAACAATTGAGAGTTATTTCCATCCAACTTGAGAATGTTTCCTGGAAGCATAATCTTTGCGCAGTAATTTCAAATCAGAAATTCTGATATATAGTTATTAATAAAGTAGGTCTTGAGCAATTAAGGAATCCTCTTGACAACTAGCTTGGGAGATATTTGTTTCTTTAGATATAATTCAGATCATAGTTTCTACTTTTGCCATTTTTGTCTTTTAGCCCTTCAAAGAAAAGAATGCAAAATGTAACCCATACAGCAATTGTTTTAAGTTTTCTCATTTATTTTGTATCTGCACTCTTTGGGTACCTCACTTTTTATGGTAAGTATATTATTTAATTACCAATGACAAAAGAAATCATTCTATAGTTGATGTCACACCTGAATATAGACTTTGTTTCTGCCTTTCATTAATAAGTTAATTGTTTAGGCTGCTAAAATTCAGTGCAGTACTGTAGTAGCTTTATGGGCTTTAAAAAAACTGATTTTCTTCCTTTTAATACATGTGGATCAAGTTCAAGATTAATAACTTCAGGGGCGCCTGGATGACTCATTCGTTAAGTGTCTGCTTTCAGCTCAGGTCACAATCCCAGGATCCTGGGATCAAGCCCCGCATTGGGCTGCATGCTCGGCAGGAAGCCTACTTCCCCCTCTCTCTCTGCCGCTCCCTGCTTGTGTTACCTCTCTCGCTGTGTCTCTCTCTGTCAAATAAATAAATAAAATCTTTAAAAAAATGATTAATAATGTCATATGAAAATTTTCTTAAACACCTAAGTAAGCTTAGGGATATTGTTGTCTTTCCACAAGAAAAAAATGTGCAATAATGATTTTATTTTTTAATTTGAGAATTCAATATGTTACACTGCAGTTCAGTTTGGGAGGTAGGGAGAATCAATCATCTTAATTTCAGAAGAACAAGTTAAGAAAGGAAAGGGTTTACACTTGGTTATGGTTATATGCTTAGGTTATGGTCGTATGCCTTCAGACTTGCTTCACACAATTTGACAATGTGCATTCCATGATGCACCATGATCTTTTCCCATAAATTCTGTAAAGGATTTTTTTAAATTCTTACAATAAAAGTAAATTTTTATTTATTTTTGGAAAATTGCCTGCTTGGTATGTGTTTTTTTCCCTGTCCAAGAAGAACCTTAAGAAAAAGTAAAACTTAGAAGTCTAGAACAAGGAAAATGTTGTAGGCTCTTTAATTTGCAAACATATTTAATTTGCAAACAAAGCCCTTATAACAAATTGCACACAGTTTGTCAATTTTTATTACATTTTTCAGCTTCTGAGTGCTTTTATAACAACTCTCCAAGTAAATGGCTATTATAGCTCTGGTGATATTTAGCTGTTATGACTGATTAATTTCATGGTTGATACCCTTGTGCCTGTGCTGCAGGTGTTAAACAGCCATGATTACTTCTAATGGCACTTTCCTTCTCTCCCAGAGTTTTTCCAAGTCTGACAAGTTTTTGGACAATGTTTACTTCCACAGCTACCTTTACTAAACCAGCTACCTTTCCTAATCCCATTGGAAAGAGTATGATTTTGAAATCCAACAAATGTGGTACGGAAAACTAGTCTGCTCTAAATAGCTAATGTGACCTTGAACAGGAAGGTCACCTTGTAATCTCTTCATCTCCTAATCTGTGACAGGGATAATTATGTAGAGTTGTATTGAGGAGGAAATGAGTTAAACATGCCTGATATAATATCTGGCACATAGCAGCCTTCCACAAAGAAGAGCTACTACTGGTGGTTACTACTATTATTATCATTAGTATTGTAGTTATTTTATAACTTCAGGTGTTGAGTTTTTCAGACCTTTACTTCTCACTATCTTTAATGGAATTTAAGTTAAATATGGTAAGTCTCCAGTACTGTGTTTAAATATGGTCTTGGAGTTCTCAGCATATGAGAAAATTGTAATTGCTGTGTAGTCCCTTTCTTATTATCTGTGCTATTTTAACGGTAATAAAGGCTATTCATTAATTTAAATCTGCTCTTGCTTTTTATACTCATGTAGATAAGAGGAGTATAGTAAAGCTCTGTGTACACCATCAGGAAAAGCTTTATTTTCAGCATGACTATGGTACCCTGCTGGATAAACTACAAAGAAATTTAAGGCAGATGGTTAAGCTTTTTTGATCATTGCTGATGAAACAGGATTCTTGAACTACATAAGCTCTAGTTTTGGTTGTTGGATTTTTAAACTTTTGCACAGACTTGACCTCAGTAGTACTTTTCTATGTCAGTAGGATACTGTAGCAGGTTCCTTGTTGGGGCTCAGCAGAAACTTAATATAACAGAATAGCTGTATATTTTTCTAAGGTAAAACTGTCACCTGGCACAAATACTTTTCTATTTAGAGATCTTTGACATTGAGAAAAAAATCCAAAAAATAGACCTCCTCCTCCTCATGGATAAATAGCTTTCTGGAAGAAACCACAAATGGCCTGCCATTCTCCAGGATTCCTGAGGAATAGTTATGTGAATGACCATGAGTTGCTGTACTAAATTGTAAGAAAGCTTAGACTGAAGGGAAAGTAGAGAAAGGATAGCCACTAATACATCTTTTGAGCTAAAATTTATTCCGTGAGTGCCCAGGATATTGTATACATTGCTTAATTGAACCCTTAGAGGTTCACATAGGGTGAATGGTTCGGCTGGCCAGATACCTGCAGCTAATGAATAACGAGCTGCGATTTGAATCCAGTTCTGACCTTTCTCCAGAGTCAGTGCTTTTGTTACCATTTTGCCTCATAGGGAATTACACTGTAGAACCTAGATTTCCTTCATCCCTTCATCATTCTTTCATTTCATAACAAGTTTTGGTTAGTGAGCTTTTGGAAGAACCTGGCTCACTTAAGCTGCAGGCATATCTGTGTATCTTTATCTGCCTACCTACCTGCCTACCTACATACCTACCTGCCTGTCTGTATACCTGCCCACGTGTTGTTACGTGAACACATAGGTAGGTGATAGATAGATTAAAAAGAATGATATAAAAGTAATTCTCCTCCAGAGACACACAAAGATTCAGCTAGGGTGCCTGGGTGGCTCAGTCAGTTAAACGTCTCCTTTCAGCTCAGGTCATGATCTCAGAATCCTGGGAATGAGTTCCACATCAGGCTCCCTGGTCAGCAGGCTGCTGAGCAGGGAGCCTGCTTCTCCCTCTTCCTCTGCTGCTCCCCCTGCTTGTGCTCTCTTGCATGCTTGCTCTCTCTCTCTCTCTCTCTCAAATAAATAAATAAATAAAATCTTCAAAAAAAGTTTTATAGGATTCAGATACTGATTTTGCTGTTTACATTAGCTTGTGGGGGGTTAATTATATTTGAGGAGCATCTTTTATGGTATATTTCTATCGAGATAACAGTAGCCATCAGTCTTATGGAAAAAAAATGTTGATTGAACAATTATCAAAAGGGCTAGTAGTCATAAGTTGAGGCCTTCCAACTCATTTCGTAAATGAGCAGCTGAAGCCCAAAGAAGTGAAGTGACCTGTCAGTCATACACTTAGTAGCATGTCTCCTGAATACGAATCCAGTGATCTTTCTGCTACTCTCTGGTAATCTTTATGAACTTCATATGATTTGACAATGTGTCTTACACAGGACAGCCTCCTGACTTAATGGCATACATAACTTGAAGAGATCACCGTCAGATCCTTACTGAGATTTATAGGGATTTATCTGAATTCAGGGAAGTGTGTTGTACTCTATCCCTTACATATGTTAAGGCTCAGCTAAGAACACAGAATTGACTGTCTCAGACCTGGGAAAGTAGAAAGTGGATATGTAACAGATAGTTTGAATTTATAATAAATCTAGTTCTTCAGGCTTCTGAAGCTGCTTGGGATCCTTTTATCCCGTGCTCCCAGGGCTTGGTTAATATCTCAATTTTGTCAGACTACAGGGGCCTATACGTATCTAGATTAATAATACTGGCTCTTTATGGATGTTAAGGTATTATAAGTTGAGGGAGAAGAAGTGTTCCTCTGGGGAACCAAGCCAATGCCCAAATGTTACATCATAATCAGACCGTTTTAAAAGTCTACAAAATTGTTAAGCAATCTGTGTTAATAGCTCATTTTCATGACTCAGAAAGTGGAAATAAAAGTTTACCGTGTTTTTTCAAAGGCTCACAAATATCTCAGATTTGGAAACAAGAACCCAGCTTTCTCGGTTTTTCTTAATCTCTTAGTCCACTAGTCTCACATCATGAGTTCATTGATATGTTAGACAATTCATTTCTCTCCCATTTTCTTTATCACTGGTCTAGTTCAGTTTCTCCTTACCTCCCAGTGATTATGACAGTATCCTCCTAACTGTTATTTCTGTTTTGGGTATCTTTTTCTTCATGCTTAGTTCAGATCATAATACACCAGTCTTTATAAGTCATTGCATCTCTGTGGCCCACTTCATAGGTTTTACCTATGAAGAGCTCTGCTTCTGGGTCTTAAATGCCTTTTCTGGACATTATCACCCACTACTGTCTGCTCTACAGCACGTCCTGCTTCAGCCTTTGTAGTAGCATTGGGTACTCATTTTCTCAGCTACGTATTCTCTTTGCTACATTAGGGCTTCTGTCTGTGCTCTTCTTGCTCTGAAACAAAATCTCTGTCCCCACACATACATTATCTCATTTACTGCTCTCAATAATCCACAGGTCAAAATATTATTTTCCCCATTTTACAGATGTACTGAGTACCAAGATACTCAGAGAAGTTAAGGTGATAGCAAGTAGAGGAATTTGAACATTAATTTGTGTAGTCCCAGAATTCGGGGCCCTCTGCCTTCCTGCCATTCTCTAAATCATGAAGATTCTCCCCAAGCCTCCTGGGATTGCCTCCTTGCTCATCCCCAAGTCACTGTTACCTTTCCCGATTCAGAATCACCGTAGCTCTTTGTTTAGAATGCCTACTGCCGCTTATGTGTACATCTGTGTTTATCCATTTTCTATTCTATGGGTGTGTCCATCTTATTGTAATGTTATATTTTAGATCCTTGTTTTTTATTTCCTCCAGAACATCTTTTCTGATATCTATTACTCTCAAATTTTAAAAGCACCATTCCATTTTAAGTACAAACTGATCTTTCCCTGCAAGGTAGGATATGGAGTGGTCTTGAGAGTGCTCACTCTTCATGCCCCTTGTCTACCTGGGGGTGCAGAACACATTGTGAAACTGGAGGAACAGCACAGAGGAAAGCACGGTCAGCGTGTACACACTCTCTCCCTGACTACCACACTGGCTCGCCGAGTAAGCCGTTTCCCTACAACTACGTTTTCTTTTCTTTTTTTTGTTAAGATTTTATTTATGTACTTGACAGGCAGAGATCACAAGTAGGCAGAGAGAGAGGTGGAAGCAGGCTCCCTGCTGAGCAGAGAGCCAGATGCTGGGCTTGATCCCAGGACCCTGGGATCACGACCTGAGCTGAAAGCAGAGGCTTTAACCCACTGAGCCACCCAGGTGCCCCTACAACTACATTTTCTTAGGGAAGAGGAATCTACAGATGAAATGTTGGTGGAGCAGCAGCATGCACAGAAATGTAGATTCTAGAAAACATTGCGGTATTGAGGAAAACGTATTGACTTTTGTGCCAAAAAAAAAAAAAAAAAAAAAGTGGGGCGTCTAGCTCTGAGAGCTCTTCCCCTTTGTGTGGTGTATCTTGGACAGTCAGTGAATATTTCTTAGCCTAGCTATCTGTCTTATTGTTATCGGAAGGGAACACATCATACACTTTCAGTAATACATGTGAAAGCACCTTACAAGACAAACTTAAATGTTCAAAACCTTCAGATAATGGAAGAGTTCTAAAGAGATATTTATCTCTTTATCTCTAAAGAGATAAATATATGTTCATCGTCATAATTTTAGAGGTCCTACCTATGCTGGTTTCTAGTTTAACTGAAAGAAAAGATTGTAATTTTCAAGAAGATATTTAACTTATGTCTCTGTGTTTCAAATAGGATAGGAGAAAGGCCAGAGATGGATTTGGTACTGGGAATCCAACATTTGTTAAGATCTGTTTGTGCAAGAAAAATAATTTTGCTGAAATTGACGTCTTAGTGGTTTATAATGTGGTCTTTATTATTTTTTTATTTTACAGACAAAGTGGCGTCAGAATTACTGCAAAGTTATAGCACATACTTGCCCCATGATGTTGTTGTCATGACTGTGAAGTTATGCATACTATTTGCTGTGCTTTTGACAGTCCCTCTAATCCACTTCCCTGTAAGTATCCTTAAAGGGCTTGTTGCTTAATGTAGCAGCTCTCTAATATGGCAACACTAATTCTTTGCAGACTAGAGTGTTTGAATCACATCTAGCTCTTGTGTATCTTATTCATTTGTCAAGTAATTGATCAAAGACCTCATACTTGCATATGGCCCCATGAAAGCACAGAAGTAACAGTGAACCACTAAGCTGATTTGTGCTTTTTGAGATTTAGTTTAGATTTACGCTCTCCCACAGCATTGTTTCCAATTTAGAGACTATGGTTCTTCTAAAGTTTCAGGTTTTCCCCCCTCTTTAATTCTGTATTCTGTTTTCAAAAGAATGTGCATGAAGAGGCAAAAGTCAAGTCAGCAAAAATAAGCTCCTTCTGGTTTATTGTAGATTTGTTTTCACATATACATTTTAATTTAATCTTAGTCAAAATATTTTATTTACTCGAGAATTATAATGAAGGGGCAGAACAGATCTTCCTTCTGCATTTAGTTGCCATATGTAAGAATCTTAAGAATTTCTGAGAAAATGGAAACAGAGGCTTTAGGTATGAATGGTGCTGCATGAATGTCTCGAACCCCTAAACACTGAGCTCCCTAATAACTGGGCCCTCGAGATCTTTGGCCCACTACCTGTATGGACTGCTCTGCCAGGCGTGCCTCAGTGGGGGTTGGGGTGGCGAATGAACATTGGTGTGATGCGAGACTGTCAGCTGACCACTTTGGCAATGGGGAGTATGAACTAGTTTTTATATTTATATGCTATAAAACAGATAATATAAAATAAAATAATAAATGGTGTTTCTTTCCCATAGCATGATTTCTTTTTCTATTTTAACCTTTTGTTCTTCTCTGTGTGAATTTAATGAAAATGATTCTCTGAGATTTCATCACATAATGTTGTTGTTGGTCATTTGAAAAGTATGCAACTTAGAGAAATTGAATATGAACATTTCTTCAAGAATTAAAATATTTTTTATGAAGCACACACAGTTATATTTCTTAGTTCATGTGTCATAAATACTTTATAATAATAGTTTATGTTATATTTTTAAAATCTAAGTGGTGCAGGGAACAAGAATGTCACGATTACTGTACTATACCGGTGTTTCCCTAAGCAAGTATTTTGGCTCTGACACTTTTTCTTTGCTTAAATCTGTTTCTTTTTCTGTTATACAGGCACGGAAAGCTTTAATGATGATATTTTTCTCCAACTTTCCATTCTCATGGATTCGCCATTCTTTGATCACTCTAGCACTCAATATTATCATTGTTTTGCTTGCATTATATGTTCCTGACATTAAGAATGTATTTGGTATAGTTGGTAAGTTTTCTATTTCAAAAAATCCCATGGAACAGACTGGATAATATTGTCATCCAGCCTCACATCTGAATCTGGCAATAACTTATTTTATTTTTTCCTCCTGTTCAAAGGTTCCAGTACATCAACATGTCTGATTTTTGTATTCCCAGGACTATTTTATCTTAAACTTAGCAGAGAGGATTTTCTCTCAAGGAAAAAGCTTGGGGTAGGTTAGCTTTTATTTATTTATTTTTTTAAGAATTCTATTTTGAGAAATAATTCATCATTTTATAACTGACTACTTTATTTACATTAAGGAAGTTAATATATTTTGAACTGCAATATACTTTATTGGAGAAGGTAGAGGTTTAAAATACTCTTAATTGTTCTTTATCTTTTTATTTCCACAGGCTTTTGTTTTGCTCATCTTTGGAATTTTGGTTGGGAATTTTAGTTTAGCACTAATCATTTTTAATTGGATTAATAAATGAAAGAAATATTTTCCTCTTCTTATGAGGAATAATTTACCTCTGTATGCAAAAAAGGAATAATTCTGGAAGACCCCTTGGATAAATCCTTTTTATATGGGTAAACATTTTTATAAACATTATTATCAGAAAAGCAGAACAAAGTGGGAATATGTAGGGGAAAGTTGGTTTATAACAGTTTTAATTAAAATAAGAAATACAAAATGTTCTTCAGTATACTAAGTCAATCTTTGGGTTTTTTTTTAAATTAATAGATTTTGTTTTTTAGGGTAGATTGAATGTTTGCAGAACTATTGAACAGAATGTACAGAGTTCTTCTATATCCCCTCGCCACCAGTACACCCATAGTTTCCTCTATTATTGACATCTTGCCTTTCTCTGATACATTTGTTACACTTGAGGAGCCAATATTGATGCAGTATTATTAACTAAAGTACATAGCTTACCTTAGAGTTCACTATTGATGCAGGTATCAGCAATCACTGATCTCTTGAGTGACTTCATAGAAACTATGAGCCTTTCGCTGTGAGCCTTTTCTAGAGTGTCATATAGTTGGAATTATTATCTAACCTTTCAGGCTGGCTTCTTTCTCTTAACAAAATGCAGTTAAGTTTCCTCCATGCATTTTCATATAACTCGTTTCTTTTTATCATTGGAAAATACTCCATTTTATAGATGTGCCAGTTTGTTTTCTCATTCACCTGTTGAAGGACCTCTTGGTTGCTTTCAAAGTTCTGAATAAAGCTGCTATCAATATGTGTGTGCAGGTTTTTGCGTGAATGTAAATTTCAGCTCATTTGGGTCAGTACCAAAGAGCACAATGCTGCATCAAATGGTAAGAATATGTTTAGTCTTATAAGAAACTGCCAAACTGCCTTCCAAACTGCCTGTAATATATTACATTCCTGACAGCAATGAATGAAAGTTCCTGTTCCATATCCTCGCCCGCATTTGGTGTTGTCAGTGGTTTGGAATTTTGCCATTCTAATGGCTGTATAGTTGTATCTCATTGTTGTTTCAATTTGCATTTCCCTAATGACATATGATGTTGGGAGTCTTTTCATATGCTTATTTGCCATCTGTATATTTTCTTTGGTGAGGTTCAGTTCTTTCATCCATTTTTTAAATTGGATTGTTTTCTCATTATTGAGTTTTATGCATTCTTTGTGTATTTCAGATACCAGTCCTTTAGCAGATAATGTGTTTTGCAAAGACTATCTCCCAGTCTGCGGGTTGTCTTTTCCATTCTCTCAACAGTGTTTATGGCAGAGCAGAAGTTTTTAATGTTATTAAATATACTGGGTCAGTCTTTCATTTGTTTGTTTGTTTTTTAAGAAATCAGCATATTGAGCTTATATACAAAATTGAATGTTAGCTGTGCGTAATGTTGTCAGCATTAATCACTAATAACAAAACTGTGGGATTATATCATTTGGTATTTTGCCCTGCCTCCAAATCTTCTCTAAGAAACTTTTGTGATTTTCCTCTTGTTCATTGTGAGATAGAGCTGTGATGATTGGCTGTGGATTTGGAACTTCTCTGAGCTTTCTCATTCGTCACGAAAACATGTGACTTTCTACTTGGCAAACAGAGACAGATAGTGATGATTTATATCATATTTTCTGTGGAGGTTATAAATCATTGTTTCCCATTGATGTGGCCTTTTTTTCTGGTTGGAAACCAGAAGCTAGATCTCTCCTCCCCGTGAGTGTTCTATGTAAAGGGCACCTTGTTAGCAGCCTACCAAAGCCAGGGTGTATCAGTAAAAATGTAATTCTACCCCTGTGTACATGTAAAGTAGGGAATTGCATGCAAAGTACAATTTGCATGTATGGAAATACCCACTTTTGCAGGTGCCCCCTTGCTTCCCACTGAAGAAATGAGCTGAAAAATTGACAACTGACCTTCTCTTTTGAGTTAAGATAATTCTTTGGCAACTTGGGATCAGCGTAATATAATGGGAAAAGTCCAGGTTTGGGGGGTTACAAAGACTTAGATTCAAATCTCAATGAGTTTTGGCAAAGTACTTAACCTCTCTAAGCCTCCACTTTCACATACGTATTAAATAGAGTTAATACCAATTATACAGGGTTGTGTTGAGAAGATTAAATGACCTTGTATAAATTAGGTGCAGACCAAGACAGGCTCTTTTAAGAGAGCCTCATCTGGACCAGTAAAACAAATTTGCTTTCAATCAGCGATGTGGAATTTCTTCATCTTCCATCTTGCAGAGCTAATATGTTTAGAATCTTGCTCCAGCCTTCATCCACAGGGGAACTGGCCCCACGTGCACTCTTTGTAGTGTTTCCCCACAGTTCTGCCCCCACTGTACTCTTTTACTAATATCTTCCTGAAACTGGACACTTAGCCTGGTCCCAGGAGCTTAGCCAGGCGTGGCTTACCATGTGGCTTCAGGTCAGCCAGAGCCCATCAATCTGATAAGCTAATTCTTGTACCCTCTTTTTCTTTATGAAATTATAGATCCCAATACAAATAGGTGTTCAGCTGCTTACATAAATCTAATTCCAGTAATACCAAAATAACCCTAAATCTGCAACAGATGCAAGGATGCCCCCTGGGGCAAATGTTAAGTGTGATGACAGCTGGGCATCAGTTAATACATTTGTCACCTGCTCATGGGGTAGGATCATGAGAGGTTTGGCAAAGGGACAAGTAACCTATTGAACACCCTGCGTAAAACTTAGTTAATATCAAGAGAAATTGTTTGTGGAAGAGTTTTTTTATTATTATTATTTCACTTTAATATTCTGCCTTATCTAGTTGCCTATTTGGAGTCACAGCTCCCCAAGAGTTTGGAGGAAACTAATAAGATGGCAGGTAAGAGCAGTGCCCCCTTCACCAGGATTACCAAAAAACCTTGTTTAAGTACTCCGCTGCATTTTTCCTGGGAAATATAGGCCCTTGCATTATGGGCTTAATGTTCATAATTTATTAGGTAAGAACTATTTAAAATAAAACTAAGTAAAGCACAAAATATATACTTTTCTAACACTTGGAGACTTGTTTGCTAAATTAAAAGACGAAGTGCTGAGAATATAAATTACTTTCATATGTTGAGGGTGAATGTTTAAATCGTACCTTTTTTTAACAGAATGTTTACTCATGAGCTTAGCATTTAAATGGTTAAAACAAGCCTTTGAAGTTAACACTCCATTAAGATGAATGGGGGTAATTCACACCTCTGTTGGTGCTGTATTATTTCAGTCTGGCTGCGGAGAAAACAAGACAGGAGTAGGTTGATTTACTGTGTGAAGGGCCCTTTAAACACCCAAGGTCTGGAAATTGTGTGTGTGTGTGTTTCCTTTCCATCTAGAAGCAGAATTGAAATGCCGCACAATCTAGGTATAGAGCTGCAGTCTAGAAACTACCATAGATTCCTCCCTGTGGCAATTCCTAATAGGCATTTGGCGGGTAGCAAGTTACCAGATCAGCCCAAACTCTCCGGCTTTATTTGCTCCTCTGTTTCTTCTACCATGACACCTTTCAAATACAAGTTTAGTATCCTGGTAAATTCACCAGTGGAAAAGCAGAAGCTTACCATCCATTTTCAGATAAACTTTACACATGCCTTTGAATGGATTACGAGCTAATCATTGGCCTTCATGTGCTTCTAGAAACTTTTTCACTTTTGTAAAATCTCATGTTCTGTATTTGCCTACATATACGGCATCCACCTTTAAGAACAGTTTGGGGGGTGATCTCTGAAGTGAACAGAGATCAGTTGGGAAAGATTCATTCCTTTTCCGCATGACCTTTGCACTGGTACTATTTTGTATTTGAAATGTGTATTCCCCCCATTTCCTGGAAGTGCTATAGGCATTTGACCCTGAAATGATTCATTTTTGGAGCCTAAGAATAAGGTTCTGTGAGCACAAATGAAATGGTAAGCATTACATGAGATGTTAATGAATTTGAAAGATCTCTTTTGAAGATAAATGGATTTTTCTCTTCTCCATTCCTGTCCTTTGTATTTGCAGGATCAGGTTACTAGATAATCTGTGGGTAGCGGGGTGTGGAGTTTCTAGTTTCTAGTGCTGACATTGCCAGTACCGTATGGAGAGATGAGGAGTAGATGCGAGAAACAAAAGAACTCAAAACAATTGATTTTAACCTGATTTTCTTCTTGGCATGTTGACAGTACTCCGTGGCTATATTAGAATTAGCCCTAATGAAAAAAAGACCTTGTTTCCTGCCAATAACTCTGCCTAGATTTTGGGTGTCATAATTTTTGGTCTTAGAACTTCTCAGAATCTTTTACAGTACTGAGAAAAATTTTTTTAATTAAACAGACCATTTATTCATTTTTCTACCATTATCCACCTATAGTCGTCTCACAATGAAGAGGGGGGAAATAGGAAAACAAAATTTTGGTGAAGGATAAGTACAGATATTATAGATGTGGTTTCCTTGTTGCAGTCAGAATTCTTTCTGTTTCTCACTCTTCGTGAACAGTCTGATCTGTGTTCTTATGGTCCTCATGATCCACTGTCCTAGCTTGTGAAGCTGTCAATCAAGGTGAGCAATTTTGAGAAGCAGGAAGACTCATCTTGGCTGATGGCCAGATGGACAGGTGGAAGTGAAAGGTCTGTTCGCCTGTGGGACAAAGGAAAGGGGTGGAGAGGGAAATTGAGTTGTCAGGGGGGCAAAAAAAGATGATTAAAAGACATGGTTATATGGAATGGTATAAGGGAAAAAAGACTTGCAGAAAATTGCTTCTCATTTGTTTAAATGTATATGTGTTTTATCTTTTATCAGTTAGTGGACTGATGCACAACACAAGCAAAGGGACTGGCTAATTTACTGAACAAATGTTTATTGAGCACACAGTATGCACTAGAGTTGTACCTAGTCCTAAAGTTGTGAGGTTAAATAGGACACCTGAATTTCTTACCTGAAAAAACCTCAGATAAAACTTGGAATTTTCTCATTGAACCTTTTTCAGATGGACTTGATGAATGAGACTGCTTAACTCAAAGGAAAAAAAAATCCATATTTTCATATATTTACCTACAGGTAGACTCTTTTTTTTTTTTTTTTTAATGATTCTGGAGTCATATTTACCTGTGTCCAAATCCCAGCTCTATCTCTTTTTGTCCAATTTTGGACAAGTCTTCTGAATTTTGTGAATTCTCTAAAGGCCTTCATGTTTGAAGACTAAGTTTTCTCTCAGCCAGGGGAAATGCACCTTGTTTCTTCAAGTTAGTTGACATGATGTTTGGGGAAAGCTTCAGTATGCTTGAATTGAGCATTGACTTGAATATAGGTGGTTTTATTTGTTCCTAAAATCACATATCTCTTCTCCCTTCTCTGCTTCAGTAGTCCGATGAGAAAATAATATTCTAGAAATATCTGATCAATGCAGTTTATTTTCATGACTGATGTATTCTTCCCCAGAAAAATAATTTTTATAGTTTTGTAATAATGTCAATAATGTCACCGTAATCTGATTTTACCTCAGCTTTTTCACAATGTTAGGACGCTTCAGCCTCATAAACTATGTGGTCAGTAAAAGCTCCAGCTCTCTTTTAAGTGAACTGCCAGATTTCTAGGTCTTGTACTTGATTTTAATTTTTTTAAGTATGAAGGAATATATCATATATATGTGTGTGTGTATATACACACATATGTGTGTATATACACATACACACATATATATACACACATTTATATACATATACTTACTCATACACACCTGTTATCTATCCATATATGTTAAATTTGTCTAAACTTAAGCTCATCCTTCAAGCAGTTGAGATCTTTTTGGAGTTTTGATTCTAGTGCATCATCATTCCCTGCTTTTTAAATTTTTTTTAAAGATTTTATTTATTTATTTGACATACAGAGATCACAAGTAGGCAGAGAGACAGAGAGAGAGGAGGAAGCAGGCTTCCTGCTGAGCAGAGAGCCCAATGTGCGGCTCGATCCCAGGACCCTGGGATCATGACCTGAGCCAAAGGCAGAGCCTTTAACCCACTGAACCACCCAGGTGCCCCAATTCCTGCTTTTTGACATCCTTCATGATCCTGACGTTTCTTCATCCCATTCACAAAGATGCTCAGTGAGACAAGACCAGCTGTAGAGCCTGCAGCCCCCCACTAGAGATGTTTCTTCCATGTTATTAATCTCTTCTTTGGGTAAAGTTATCGTCCTGTATTCCTGTATTGTCATCTAATCTGCATTTCTTCAGTCCTTCTGGAAGTGACTCCCAAGGCAGTAGTTGTCCTGGGATATTTCTGCCTAGGTGCTGCACAGTTACTAAACTCAACATGTTCTAATCTTTTCTTCCAACTTGTTTTCTTGCTTCCATTCCCACCACCTGCAGTTCGTTTTCACACTGCGGCCAAAGTAGTTGTTTAAAAATGTAAACCAGGTCATGTCATTGCTCTGCTTAATTTCCTCCAAGGGCCTCCATCTCATGGAGAATGGAATCTGTGTCATGGCCCACAAGGCTCTGCTTGGTCTACGCCTTCTCTCCCCCTACCTGTCTCATATCTTTGACTCTTCTCTAGCTGTTCTTTGCCTTGAACACACCCAGCTTGTTCCCACAGGCTTACTGTTTTTCCGAGTTAGAACTTTCTCTTCAGTGAGATTTGCAGGCCCAGCTCCTCCTCATTCAAGCATCAGCCCAGTGTCACTGGCCCAGCAAGGTCTTCCCTGACCATTTGGCTTAGACGAGTAGCCCCCAGCGCACAGTCGTGCTTTCTAGCACAGCCCATTGCTGGCAGGCTCGCCTGTTGTTGGGGCCCACTGCACTACAGGTTTGTTAAGAACTGGGACTTGTCTTTCTCGTCACTATATCCTTAGAGCTTAGAATGGTACCTGGTACTTGGGAGTGACTTAGTAAGTATTTGTTGAGTGATTGCATAAATCCAATGGACCATATATCTCTTTTCATTCATTACCTCCAGTCTGTTGCACATCAGTTCTTCCCTGGAAATGTCTCCTATATTTGCTTTTATCCTATCCCCAACCTCCCAGTCTTCTGCCAGTCCTGGCACCTTTGCCTTCATCCCTTTTTGCCTGGTTATTACAGCTGTTCTCAGCCTATGCTGCTCTTTAGAATCACTTGGGAAGCGTTAAAAAATGAGAACATTCAGGTTCCACCTCAAACCAATGAAATCAGAATCTCTGCCTGAAACTCGGGCCCCAATACATATTTTTAAATCTTCCCAGACGATTGTAATGGGCACCCACTGGATGGCTGCATCAGTCTTCTAACAGCTGTCCTTTAGTTCATTTTGTCTGTTGTGTTCATTGATCTCCTTGGAATTCAGCTTTCATCAAGAGCCTACTGTGGCTCCCCACTGCCTGCCACATCAATCCCACCTTCCCCTGTGTCATCTACTAAATTGTATTTCATTCTTTTCTCTCTTACCTACATTCTGTGATACACTGAAACCATCTCACCAACACTTGATTTGCCTTTCATTACCCTGCCCTCTCCTCTTCTCCTTCCTTCCCCACACTGACTTCTGCTTACACACCTGGCCTGTCCTTACTCCTCTCCTCTGCCTACCCAAGCACTTCCCATTTCTCAGGGCCTGGCTCAAATTCCATCTTGTAAATACTTCATTCTCCATTTCACCTTATCTCTTATTTTTTAGATAAGTCTTTTGGTGTGTGTCATTATTACCTTATAATATATTTCTTATTTTTTTATAAATTGCTTTGTGTTACATTTTTTTATTGATAAGACTTAAATGTAATTGGTACAAATTCAGAAGTTACAAAATTCCCTCCTTCAGTATCTGCCCCAAGCATCCAGTTTTCCTCCTTGAAAGCAACTGCTCTTACAGCTTTCTGTATCTTTGCAAAATATATTCTAAGCTGAGCTAACTATCTGTTTATATAACACACACACACACACACACACACACACACAACATTGGTAAACTTGCAGTCCTCTGCATCTTGACTTCTTTTTACTTAGAGATATTTAAAGATATGTATAGATACATAATTTCAGTTGTAAAAAAAAAAAAAAGCAGGAAATCTGTCCTCTTAATAAACCTTTAAATGTACAATACTGTTGTTAATTATAATCACATTATTATGCATACAGTAGATCTATAGAACTTTTTTTATCTTGCAGGACTGAAACTCTATATCCATTGAACAAAAACTCATTTTCCCCTCCTCCCAGCCCTGGCAACCATCATTTTACTTTCTGTGTATATGAGTATTTCTGCTTTAGTGGAATCATGCAGTATTTGTCCTTTTGTAACTGGCTGTTTCACTGCTTTAGTGGAATCATGCAGTATTTGTCCTTTTGTAACTGGCTGTTTCACTTAGCATAATGTCTTCAAGTTTCATCCCTGTTGTAGCATATGGTAGGTTTTCCTTTTTAAGGCTATATAATACTCCATTGTACAGATATACCACAATTTCTTTGTCCATTTATCTGGCTGTGGCCATTTAGACTGTTTCCACCTCTTAGCTCTTGTGGATAATGCTGTAATATACATGGTAGTATGAATACCTCATTCAGTTATTTTGGATAAATACACAGAAGTGGAATTTTTGGATCATATGGTAAATTCTGTTTTTAATTTTTTGAGGAGCCTCCATATGGTTTTCCACCGTGGCTGCACCATTTTACATTCCCACCAACACTGCACAAGGTCCCAGTTTCTCCACATTCTCACTAGCATTTGTTATTTTCTGATTTTTTTTTATAGTGACCATCATAACAGATGTGAGGTGATACCTCATTATGGTGTCGATTTGCATTTCCTTAACAGGGACATTGAACATCTTTTCATATGCCCAGTGGCCATTTGTATGCCTTTGGAGAAATGTGTATTCAAGTCTTTTGCCCATTTTTAATTAGAGTTATTTGGGGTTATTTTTGTTGTTGTTATTAAGTTGTAGGAATTCTTAGATATTTTGGATATTAACTCCTTATCAGATAAGATATATGGTTTGCAAATATTTTCTCCCATTTGTCAGTTGACTTTTTAGTCTCTTGATTGTTTCTTTTCTGGCACAGAAGCTTTTCAGCTTGATGTAATCCCACTTGTCTATTTTTCCTTTCACTTTTTGTTTTGGAGATTATTCTGTATCAACACATTTCAGGCCACCTAGGGGCACCTGAATGGCTCAATCAGTTAAGCATTGGACTTGATCTTAGCTCAGGTCTTGATCTCAGGGTTGTGTGTTACAGCCCCATGCTGGTCTCCATGCTGAATATGGAGCCTACTTTACAAAAATAAAATAAGAAGGCAAGCAGCCTAACTCTATTTACAGTGGCATAGTATTTTGTTCCTGCCCATTTAACTGGAATTCTGAGTCAAAGGGTATACATATTTCTAATTTGTATACCTATTACTAAATTGTCCTCCAGTAAAGGTTTTACTAACTTACATTTTCACCAACAATGTAATAATTACTCTTTACATTTTGTGGTGTTACTTAGCTTTTCACATTTAAGCACCTTCTCTCCCTCAATTGTGATTAACCCCAAAACAGAAGCCACATCCTGCAAATATTAGCTTGTACACAACACCTAATACCGTAAGTTCACTCAATTGGTGCTCAGTAAATATTTGTTAAAAATCTTATTTCATTGTGTGTTTAGGGAGTTTTCTTATGGCTCTAATGACCACCATGTGAAAGTTGTGCCCTTTACATGTGAACTGTTCCTGGGAGAGGAGGCGGTGTGACTGATATTCTGAGGAGAGAGGCTGGCCATTGCTATCGCTCTTCCAGATTCCGTATAATCTTTGCTCAGCTCAGCCAATCTTTGGATCTGTTCTAAGGTTTGTTTAGTTTGAATGATCAGTGTGAGGACTGTGGCTGACACCAGACTTGAGCCCAGTACCCTTCATAGCCTAAAATTTCATATCCTAAAAACATGGATAACACATTTTTATACCATTTAGTACAAATTATCTAAATAAAAATCTATTCTCCATGAGTTTTTCCCAACTTTATATTATAAGCAACTTCAAATATACATCTGAGTTGGAATAATATGTCCATATACCCACTACTGAAATTTAACATTTGTTCCTAGTTGTTTTGCTACATATATAAATATATATATGTAGGTACCAAAACAACTAGGAACAAATGTCAAGTTTATATGTAATATATAAAAAATATATAAATGTATATATGTTTGATGAATGATTTGCAAGTAAGTTGCTGATATTCCATTGAGTAGTAAATAAAGCTGAAAATTAGTTTTATAAATACTACCCTCTGTGAACAAATCTATTTTAAATGTTTCACAACCGTGTTCCCCCCACAAATTATATCTCTTTCTCCAAAAGGATAAGCAGCTGTTTCATGCATCTTTTCCTCAAATGCCAAAAGACTTCTATCCATGGAAGATCAAGGTTTAAGGGAGGGGAAGCAACTGGCATTCTAAATTTCTCCTCAGGGGGCACCAGGATGGCTCAGTCAGTGGAGTGCGACTCTTGATCTCAGGGTTGTAGGTTCAAGCCCCACATTGGGTATAGAGATCACTTAAAAATATGTAATCTTTAAAAAATTTTTTTTCCTCTTAGTACTAGGAAATATCTTTCATGTCTTTATTTAGGAAACTGTCTTGATAAGTCATTGGGGATGCAACCTCTACTAAATGCCTATGAACTGTAAAACGGTTAGTTTTATGTTATGTGAATTTTACCTCAATTTTTTTAAAAAAAGGTTGAGACTGGGGCACCTGGGTGGCTCAGTGGGTTAAAGCCTCTGCCTTTGGCTCAGGTCATGATCCCAGGGTCCTGGGATCGAGCCCCACATCGGGCTCTCTGCTTAGCAGGGAGCCTGCTTCCTCCTCTCTCTCTGTCTCTCTGCCTACTTGTGATCTCTGTATGTCAAATAAATAAATAAGATCTTTTAAAAAAAAAAAAAAAAAGGTTGAGACCTTATGAGAATGAGTTGGCAGGAGAAGAGGAAGTTGAAGAAATAGCTACAGCACTCTTTATAAAAAGAGCATAGATTTAGGGATTGAGGAAAAGTGGAGAGAAAGAGGCCGCGGGTGCTGAGCCAGCGGTGGGAGTCTGGAGCCTGTGAGTGAAAGTGGCTGAAGGGCGTTTAACGAACAGAAAAGTCTAATATTCAGCTTTAATTTGCCTGCCTCTGTCTCCTGAAACCAATAAAAGCGATACACAGAAATGCCTTGTGTGAGCCAGCTTGTGCGTGCAGAACCCTTCCCTGGAGCCACATGGGGCAGAACAAGAATAATACCATCTGTGCTAGCCAGATCAGATCCCTCAGAAAAGTGGACCTCAAAGCCAGTGACGCCCAGAAAAAAACGTAAGCCGCTGCTTCTTCCCAGAGTACTGGGGATGTCAGAAGGGCTATGAGGCCACCCCCCTGTGAAGATGTGATTAAACCAACTAGGCTTGGCTCTCAAAGTGAGGCCACTTCGGGTGCCATCTCAGGAGCAGCCAAATGTCATTTCATTGACTTAAAATCACTCGTGATTAGTCTTCAGTTGTCCTTGTAGGGAAATGCCTCTCTTTTATAAGACAAAAGACCAAACTTCAAAGAAGTAGATCTCGAGGGTTGGGGCAGCTATGTGCTTCTAACTCTTCTCCTTAGAAGGGTTCCATGGGTTCCAGAACCAAACATGGTAGCTCAGAGACTGGTCTCCCAGAACATGCCTTTTATCAACCTAAGGTGTTTTGTATTTGGGATCAGAACCCGTTGATTCTACTTCTAGTTGGGTGGTAAAAGTAGGAATCGAAAGGAGAGGGTCTCTAGGGAAAGGGACCCCCATGAGGAAAGAGTGAAGACTATTTTTGTAGTTCCCTCATTCTCTTAGTTTTCTGTTTATATCCGAGGAAGTTTGATATTTTAAGTGAATGGGAGGTCATCAGTCTCATAAAATAATATCCCCAACATGAGCCAGCCCATGTGTGGATGGACTAGGCACCAGGCCAAGCACGTGATCACATGTCATCTGAAGTAAGTACAGCTATTTCCCCCCTTTAAAAGATTAGAAATTAAAGTTTATAGAAGTTAGGAAGTTAAATGACTTGCCCAAGGTCGCCCACCCAGAATGTAAACAAGTTTTTGTGTGCTTAACTGTCCTGCTAATGGTTAAGTATATCCAGCTAATGGCTAAGTATATCTGCTCATAGTTGATACATAGTTAACACCAACTGTATAGAATCTCCTTTATTCATTGAAATATTGCACCTGAGTCTAAGTCGGCTCTCCTATGCCAGCCAGACAGCACTGGGCCCATACTTTGTCCTCTGAGTCATGGTCTATTGCCACAACATTATTATTTCTTTTTTGTTAAGAATTTCAGAGGAAAATTCTCTGCAAAGGAAAGGCATGTGGGCTTTTGGTAGAGCAGGAATATTTTTCCAGTATTTGTCAATCAGACTTTGCGAAAACTTAGACCCCTTGAAAAACAGTGTTAGAAATCCAATTTTGTGTTCTATGACTCTCTACAAATAAAATTTGTTTTATATCTATATCTCAGACCATCAAGATTCTGATTCATTGTTTTCCAGACTTTTGATTTCTTTTAGATCCTTAGACCTTCAAAATAGATTTTGGGGACAGTCCTAAGATTGCCAGCTTTTTATTTTGCAAATTGATGGAGGGTATTAAGAAAAAGCTTGCCACCTTATCATCATTATCCTTTAATATAAAAAAGAAAGGTCATAATACAGCATAAAAATATAATACAGTCCTTTAAATGCAATAGGCCTGTATTTGTTAAAAACTTGCCACATATCCCCCGCCCCTTTTTAGTTGGGTTTTCCCCCAAGTAATTGCTGATCCTAAACTTTGGAAGGGAAAAATATCTAAATAATTAATGGTTTACAAATTTTAAAAAAAATTGGCCAACGTTTCAGCATTTAGGAAAAGTAGCATTTCTACTATAAAGCTTCATAGGTTTACGTGTTCTAGCGAGTCAGTCAGTAATGATTATACCATGATAATATTTACATTTCACAAGGAAGCAAATACTTGGATACTCCCCATGTCTTTGTCTAAAGATTTGTCATTCATTTGCATTCAAATAAATTCTTTGCTTTCACTCATCCAGAATAGTTCTCAACTTATTAGCTAACCAGACTAAATAAATAGAGTTGCATTCATGCATTTTAATGTGAAAGTAAAAATGGTTTTCCCAGATTTTTTTTCTTTTCAATCAAATCCCCCAAAAGATATCTAATCACTCCCAGACTCAGTTACTTAAACATTTCACAATGTTTCCACTTCTCTAGTAAAACAAAAAGAAACTTGCTTTCAGTAAGTCAGAGAGCCATACTGTAGCAGTTTTGAACTTTAATTTTAATTTAATTTTCTGATGAGAGAAAATTCTTAGACTCCCATTTCCAGCCTCATGTGCCAGGGGATGATTTTGTCATAGAGGTGCGTGGCATTGCTCAGTACACACAGTGATTAACCTTTAGTTGCTCAATCCAATCACTCCTGGAGCTCACAGTCCAACAGAGGCAAGCTGTGTACAACTAGGATCATAATACCCGGAAGGACGGGGTTTGGCCTTAGTGCATGCCATGTGTGCCCTGGACATCAGTGTACACTTGTTGAAAGAATGACATAGCTTGGTGAGTAATAGGAACATTAAAACCTCTGCTGGACAAGTTCATAGGAATGGAGGCTTATGGCCTGGATGAATGGGAAAGATTTGCCAAGGAAGTAACAGCTGAGTAAAATTGTAGGACAACCGAAGTAAAGATGATAATGGGAGGAATGCATTTCCCCTTGGAAAAAAAAAAGAAATGCATAAAAAAATGAAAGGTATATTTTAGAAGTGACCAGTAAAAATTTTGTCAGGAGTAAAGATGTAATGAACAGTTTGAGAAAGAAAGCCGAGGGGTAGGATCCTGATTGTAGAGAATTCTGGAAGCCAGGTTGAATTTGGCCCTTTTTTTTTTTTTTTTTAGAGTGAGAGCATGCACCCATGTGAGCCGTAGGGAAGGGGGAGAGGGAGAGAGAGAATGTTAAGTAGACTCCATGCAGAACACAAGGTGCAATGTAGGGCTCAGTATCATGACCCTAGATTATCATCTGAACTAAAATTAAGAGTTGGAGTTGGACATTTAACCAAGTGAGCCACCCAGGCACCCCTGAGTTTGGGCTTTAAATCAAACAAAAGGTAGAATCTTAGTTGAAGGCTTTTGAATAAGGCATGTTCCAAAAGTGATCTTAATTGCTTCTCTGCATTGCCTATCACCATCCTTATCTTCCAAAAGCTGTATGAGAAAAAGCACGCTCTGCTTTCAAGGGCTGGTCATCTAAAAACCCACACTTTGTTCTAAAGTCTCAGCTTTAGGGGGCATGAGGAACTGTTCCTGGAGTTGTGGGAAATCCCCCATGCCTTCAGATCCTATGATAACCCTTGGCATCTCAAGGGACTCGCCATGGTTCTGCCTCCACAATTCTGCACAAAGCCATACATGCTATGTTCTCTTTCCTCCCCAAAGTTCCTCCTCCTCCTCAAAACCTAACTCAATACTTGCCTCTTCTGAAGGGACTTCTAAGACTCTAATATGAAATTATTTGCTCCATATTTGTTTCTAGGAAACCCATCTTTAACATCTTGGTACTACATTTAATTTCCTTACATCATGAAATATGCAAATTATTGTATATTTATATCTAACCACACTATAACAGGCTTTAGAAAATATACTCTGTCTAGCAGACCCTTTATATCCTGTGTCTGGGACCTGCCTCCCATCCTGCCTCCCCACCCCCAAACTTCATAGTACAGTGCAGTGCACTTGATGAGTGTTGGTGGTTTAAGAGCTTGCCCTCAATAACACAGGGTTTCTTTAGAGCTGAAGACCTATAGGATATGTGGGGTGTGGGCTTTCACCCATCTTGGGCTCCACATTCTTTTTACCAGATGTATAAAGCCTCTAGAACAGTATCCACGAAGACAGCAATTATTTCATAAGCCTTCCTTCTATCCTCAGTGTCTCAGTTTCTACAGGCCTCCAGTTTCTAGTGATGATAGGAATGCAGGCTGCTAACATGGTCATGTCCTTAATAACCTGGGATCGGGCACCATAAAAAACATTAAAACAAAACAAAAAACAAAAACCCTCTTAATTGTATCCAGGCTTCATTTCCTCCTAACTCACTTTTACCTGCTTCATCCACTCTCTGGGACCTATGACTAGCATTGGTAGGTCACATACACGCCTCATTCCAGCCCTCCAAATTTTGTTTCGTGATCTCTAGAGCCTGTTTGTCATGTAACCTGCTGTGGGGAGAGGCCCAGCTCAGGGGAGTCCATAATGCCGCACAGACAAAGGCACACTTTCATCTCCAGGTCCCAGCCAGAGGAAGCCATAGCACCTGAGGGTTTGGAGCTGTGGCTCTCTTCTTTGGAACTTGTGCCCTCCAAAAATTTCTCCTAGGCTGCCTGTCCCTGCATGACCAACTTTGACCACCACCAACTACTGCTTTAGACAGAGCTTCAGAGTCCTGCCTCACGGATGCAAATCCAAACAGCCCAGAATCAAGCCTGAGAATCAAGTCAGAATGGGTTGATTTGCATGGTGGAGCTTTGTCACTGAGAGAAGCCAGCCAAATTCCCGGGGCTCCCCAGCCCTCCGGAAATAAGCTTTACAGGGCCTGGGGGCCAACAGGGTGGGCGTGATTTGAATATTCACTGCCACAGCTGCTGCGCCCCAGCACTGGTCACTGCCATCAGTTTCGCTTCATTTTACTGCCTCAGAATCCCCCTGTGCATGTTAGTGGTTAATACAGCAGCCGGGAGACGCCAGACAGCTCTCGGCACCTGGTTCAAATTTAAGGCTCATTTACACATGATGTCACACACGCATTGTCAGCGCAAGGGAGGTCAGGATGGTTCATTTTGGGAAGGTTCGCATTGTTGAGTCTTTACAACACTCACTGCTATTAATGCTTTAACCATCTGACTTGGATTTCGGTTTTCTGGCATGAGGTAATCCCAGGCAGTAGATTTATATGCTGAACGGGAAGCCAGCAGTGGTGGCTAATCACGCTGGTTTGCAGATCTGCACCTCTAGAGCCTTGGGATGGAATTAGAGGGCCACATGGCATGTAGCAAATCATGGAGGTTTTGAGCACAAGGGGAATTAGCCAGACCTGGAAGCAGGAGCTGTGAGGGGGCGGTTGCCTGAGGTGGGAGGCTTGACTGAGGAATAAAAACCAAAGTAAGTTGGACAAGGGTCTGAGCCCAGAGGCCGTAGGATTACTTTGGCCAGTGTTTTGGGGTCATTGCTTGACCCACCCTTTTGTTCACCATCCACAGACATTCCAAACCCACCTTCCCAGGCCCAATTCAAGTTTCTCATGTTTCGCCAAGCCTTTCCTGACCACCCAGCACATGGCGATCTTTCTCCTGAACCCCTAAGTACTTCTGTCAGTAAAATAAGGCAACTAACAATTGCTGAGTATTTAATGTGTGCTACTTGTTCGTTTTACTCTCACAGCAACCACATGCCAAAGACACTATTGCTTCCGTCGTACAGACGAGGAAATCGCTTCACAGAGATTAAATACTGTGTCCATTGTCAGAACTGGTCAGAGTCAGGATGGAGGACTGATTCCAAAGGCCAGTTCTGAAGCACTGAAGCAGGTGACAGACCCGTGGAGCCATGCTATGTTGCCTGTGCCACTTAGCTCTGCATGGGTGAGACCAGCTGGGCCTCAGGGAGACCCCTCAGGGGAGCACGCGGTAGAGCTGGGTCAGGCCCCACGTGCACATGCGCTGTCTCTGTTGCCTGGCTGGCAGTAATGACGGCACAGGGACCGCTGCTGGTGCTTTTCTGAACCCGCTGACCTCCAAGCACAGTGGCCCTTGAGGGTATGCTCGGATGGATGGACGGTTAACCCCCTCCACCCCCATCTGTGCTGTGTCCTACCTATTAACATGTGTCCTCAATGTATTAAAATGTTGAGATCTTTGGGCGACCACCACTATCACTTGCAACTGTCCCCTGGCACATAGCTAAAACAAGAAAACTGGTCTGCCTATTACATCTTCAGTAAGAGTCTCCCTACCTTACAGGAAAGTCAGAGTATGTCCCACAGTCCTGCTGACTGTCTTGATTTTGATTTTGGGCCAAGGCCTGTTGCCATGGGTCCCCCCACTGGGCTTTCTCATTCTGTGAGTGTCTGTTTTAGTCAAGCAAACAAGCATTACAATGGGGATAACATTGGCTATGATGGCAGCATGCTGAGGGGCACCTACTGTGGGCGGGAGAGTCCAAGAAAGTGTTCTGGGAGTGGATGACCCTCTTGAAGAGTAAGTGAGAGTTAGCCAGTGAAAAGGAGTGTGAGGGCACTACAGGCAGCGGGAGCAGCACAAGTAAAGGCCTAGAGGCATGATTACAAGCAGTCATGAACACACCTGGACTCCGACTGGAAGGGCTCTGACGAGAGGGTAGAAACCCAGGTCATCCCTGACCCTTCTCTACTGTCTACTTAAGTAACATGAATGATGCTCTTGCCGCCAGCCCTAGAGAAGACATCTCTGAAGACTGTTTTTTTAGGAAATGTCTTCTCAGAATGACCCTACAGACATAGTTATTTCCCCAGTATTCTCTCACCATTGAACACACCTAGGAATAATTGAAAAACCAGGCAATTGAATGCCCCTCTTGTAAATCACCATCACTTCAAAGCAAACCTTAATGTGCACTTTGTAAGCCATGCTGAGTATCTCATACTTGCCCCTCAACTTTTCACATGCTGCTCTCAGTCAAGGAGGCAGACCCCTGTGGACTGTGTCAGTGGGTTTGTTTGCCTCTGGCTTTCCATTGGGTTCAGCCAAAGAAAGACACCCAGAGGAAAGGAAAGTGATGTCAGGGTAATGACCCCTCCACACCCCCTCTCTGCTAGGCCATGTTGGCTGCACCTCTCTACTGAAGGCACAACTCCTGTCAGGTGGCCCTCTCCATATAGCCATCCTTGCTGGGGACTTCTTTGCCCCTTCAGTCATAAGGTAGTAATAACTACCTCTCCCTCATTGTTACTAGCTGTTATGGGCTAAATTGTGTCCTCCAAATTCATATATTGAAGCCCTAACCCCCAATACTTCAGACTGTAACTGGACTTGGGAGATAGGGCGTTTGAAAAGGTGATTAAGTTAAAATGGGACCTTGAATGGGCCCTTATCCAATCTGACTGGCATCCTTACAAGAATAAGGAACTTAGACAAAGAGATACCAGGGATGCTCATTTACAGAGGAATGACCATGTGAGAACACAGCAAGCAGGCATCCGCCCATCTGCAAGTCAAGAAGAGAAGCCTCAGAGGAAACCAAACCCGCCAACGCCTTGATCTTGGATTTCTAGCCTCCAGAACTATGAGCAAATACATTTCTATCGCTGAAGCCACAAGTCTGTGTTATTTTGTTACAGCTGCCCTAGCAAACTCATACATTGGCCAGGAACATACTTCACTGTCCTTCAGTGATTTCCTTAAACCTTGCTTATTACCTTGTGTAAAGTTCCTTTACTACACTTTCCTTTTGAACATATCACCTGTTTTCTTTTTTCCTGACTGAGAGACAAGCTTAGACTCCAACAAGAGGGCTTAGGGACAAAGGCGAGGACGTAGGTTGCAGAAAGCAGCTCCCATGTCAACTCCCTCCATTGCATGAATGCAATCAAGTGCTCTAGGGCTACTCCAAGACATGTCTCCTCCTTAGGAGCCCAGTGACTGTGGTCCTTACTCCTATGAGCTTCGATTTTCCTATCTGTGAGGCGTAGATCACGAAGTCTACCTCCTTAGGGGGGTATTTTGAGATGAATGTGGAAGGCAAGTATGAATCCACTGAGTCTCAAATCCTACAAAAAAGCAGAGGGCTCTTCTAGAGCCTCTCTGTAAGCAATTTCTTTGATAAATATGCACGGAGCATTGACGTCTTCGAAAGCAAGAGCATGGTGGTTTTTACTTTGAAGCACAGCCCTGAGTGTGGTAAAGGAGAGGAGCTCTGCTGGCTGCTCGGCTGCTCCTATTCGCTCTTCACTAAAAGGAAAGAGAGAAATCTACTCTTCCTTTTCAACACTGATACAGACCCTATCCAAACAACGGGCCTCTCTCTGTCCTGTCCCTCCTGTTTGTTAGAGAGTGAAGGCAAATGAACCAGCTGGAAGCCAGAGCAGCTCAGAGCCCGAAAAATGTACACAGTGTGGAGTGGGAACACATGGTGTCTCCTGGATCCCGTTTTCTATTGCCAGTAAACATGGCTTCTCAACCACATTATCGTCACCTGCCGAAACTGAAACAGTCTCCACGCCCCCAGCTGCAGAGGGGCGCTCTCCAGTCCCAGGCTCCTAGAGGACAACTGTGGGGGCACAAACAGGCACGGGAGACTGAGACAGAGTCTGGAAATCCAAGGGCCCCAGAAGGTCACTTGCATCCTGACTGCGCTCTCTGCAAGCTGTGTTCTCTACTGACCTTTCCCAGTGCGGGACTGAGGACCCTGGCTTCCTCCCCAGCTGGACCTCCGGCTCTCCACAGGGTAGGCTGGCCCCTGGAAGGGGGCTCCCTGCAGGCCGGTGGGAGCATGTCCGTGCTCGTGCGATTGTCACAGGTATTCCTGTGAGTATGAAAAGCATATTGAGGAATGAAATGGCCGTGTGGGCTAGCCAGGTATGAAGAATATAAAACGCTCAAGATATAGACGTATAGAAGGACCCTCACCTCCACTCTTATTAAAGTAAACAAACTCCGACAAGCTCCAAGGGGCCCCTCCAAGAGCTGAGGTTACAGGGCAAGCAAGTAGGCTGAAATCTAAGGGTCAGTGGGGGTGGGTGGAAAAGCGCAGGCCACGAGCGCTTGCCTCCCCGGGGGCTGATGTGGCCAACAGAAGTCACCTGGAGTAGGGAGCGAGTTAGCAGAGAATGAGTGGGGGCTGGTGAGGGAGTGTGAGCCCCTGGGACCACACATACAGGGGAGTTTGCATCTGTTTTGCAGGCTTTTCTCCGTGATGCCCATCAGACACTCACAGAAAAGACTGGCCAAAGTCCCAGGAAAGAATCCCTCCATGGGGCAGTCCGGGGAGGGGAAAAATACCCACTGTGGAGGGACCCGAAACCAGCCCTCCACCCTAACCAAGGGGCAAGAAATTCAGAAAATGAAAACTAAGACTTTATTGCCTTGGGATGTAGTCTGCAAGAAATGTTGAAGTTCTTCAAGCAGGAACAGGTGCCAGAACAAAGACACGAAGAGCACTGAGAATTGAATGATTGAAGGTAAAATACATTACAAATTTTTTAATTGTTCTGAAAAGACAAATGACAAGAGGAAAAAGTAGCAATGCATATATGTGTTTAAAAATGCTGTTCATATGGTGGAAGACAATTTTTAAATATTGAATTAGTTTTGCTTTCTCAGGATAAACTCCATTCTTTTCTGATGTATTATTCTTTATTTTTCCACCCAAATTTCCACTTTTTTAATATTGACATGAGCAATTTTAGACATTTATCATTTATTTGGTCTTTATTCCCTGTATTCTTTTTATATAGCTCTTGTTTTTTAAAGGATTTCTGCACCAATATTCATATGGGATATTAATAGTTTTTTAAACTACCTTTGGTTTGATGTCAGGATAATGCTGGCCTCATAAAATGAGATGTGTCATGCTCTCTTCTATTTTCTGGAATATGTTGCATATAATAGGTGGTAATTTCTAAAGTTTTGATAGAATTTTCCAGCGAAACCATCTGGATCTTTCTTTAGGTTTCTTTATTTTCAAACATATATATGTATAATCCAAACCCAGAACTCTGAAAATAATGTATCTTGGTGTGTTGGCCTTTTTTATTCATTTGTATTTATGTTGCCTGGGGTTCTCGACATGATGTCTTTCATTAGTTTTGGAAAATTTTGACCACTATCTTTTCAAATATTTCTGTCTCATTTTTTCTTTCTTTAGCTCAATTTTTTGCTCTTTCTCTCTTTCTTTTTTTTTCTCTCTCCCTTCCCCGCCACCCCTCCCCCGCCTTTAGAATTCCGATTAGAGTATTTGGTATTGTTTCATGGCTCTTGGATTCTCTGGGCTTTTTTTTTTTTTCCTTTTTGTGTTTCAGTTTGGTTATTTCTATTGACCTTCCTTCAAGTTTACTGTTTCTATCCTCAGCTGTGTCTAATTTATTTTTGAGCCCGTCACAGGCATTCCTCATCTTTGCTATGTTTTTTTACTTTTGATACTTCTACTTGATTCTTTCTTATGGTTTTCATTTCTCTGATAAAAATTTTGATGTGTTCATTTCCACTAGGCTTCTAACATATTGATATATTGGTTATTTTAAATTCCCTATTTGATAATTCTATCTGGATTGTCTCAGTCTGGTTGCATTGATTACTTTGTCTCTTGACAGTGGGTTGTCCCCCCCCCACCTTTTATGTTTCTCCTAATTTTTTATTGATGCAACATTGTATGTAGTCCAGAAAGTTAAAGTAAATAAAATTTGTGCCTGGAAATAGACATTTACCTTGTTCTGTTAGATTGAATGAATATAGCAGGATTTGAGCTGGGCTTGGGTTTGGTTCTGGTTTTTTTTTGCTTTGTTTGCTTTTTGGATTTTTGTTGTTGTTATGTTAATATTCAGTGCATGACCAGATTCAAATTCCTTCAGCATTACCTTATGTTTTTGATCATGGCTGGAATATCAGAGGTATTTTTCTCGATGTTCGTTCTTCAGCTGCAGTTTTCAACCTTTGTATCTCTGCCTCAGAGAGTTCTTTCTCCGTGCTCTTGCACCCAGCCTGTGGGGTAGACTGCCGTTACTTGTTACTGGGTGCTGGGATGTGTGGGTGGGTTTCATCCCGGTGCAGTTCCAGACTGGCCTTGTGTATCTGGGTCTCAGGAGTGGGGCTTACTCAGAAATTCTGCCCTTTTCCCCATGGCAGTTGAGCTATGCCTTTTGTCTTATGCAGGAGAATGTGTCCTGTCCCTTTCCTGTTGGCGAGAGACTTCTTATAGAATCTTGAGTCCAGGACTCTCTCCTTTCCCTTTCCCAAAAATAGAGGATTTTTTTGTCTCTTACCCTTCTCCCAGCTACAATGGGTCTTCATCTATGCCCAAGGGCAACAGAGTTCACTGCCTTTCCCCTGTGGCTTAAGGCGAAGAGTCTGGGTATAAATCTGTGCCTTTCCCTCAGCAACACTGCTTCACACTCCCACAGACCTGCACCACGGAGGGGAGCTGCTTTGGTCTCTTGCCCTCCTCTCAGTCTTTTCTCAAGCGGTGGGTGGAGGCCTCTGATGAAAGCCTGCAAGTGGGTGTAAATTCCACTTGTATTTCCGACTCCCAGGGGTGCTATACTTTCAGGCTAGCCCACTTTTAGCCTTTAACAATTTATTACAATTTGTAGCTGAATTCTTCTTCTTTTCTTTTTTTCCCCCCTTTCCCTCTTCTTCTTCTCTTTCATCTTCTTCTGCTTGTATGGTTCCTGGTCTCTTTCTTCATATACTCAACCACAAGAAGGCCCTTGCTTGTGTCCCATTTCTCCTTGGAGGGGCTGTCTTTCTATAGATTTCATGTGTTTTGATTCTATATGAGCTTAGCTCTCTGATGGGTTTAGGAAAATCTATGATTTTGTAGTTTATCTGACTTTCTGTGCTTGTGAAGATGGGAGAGGCACTATTTTCAGCTTTTGGCACACTGGACAGAAGCGGAACTCATGTTTTCATATCTAATCAAGCATGTATCTTCTCCTTCCTCTTCCTTTCAAAAAATCTTTTTATGGCTATTCTCATATATTTATTCTCTTAAATGCATGTTAGAATCATTTTATCAAGTTTGTCATCTCCCAAACTCTCCAAGAAAAAAAAAAAAAAAAAAACCTTTTCTGATTGAAAAGGTGTTAAAATATGTAGACTAATTTACGTCCCATAATGTGTTGAAACTCCCATCCCCATGATCTGAACATAGCAGCCAAAGTAGGTGTTGTGCTTGGAAGAATGCTCAAAGGCCAGCCTGCCTCAAAACTTTGCCCCTTTGCTCTGGTGCCTTGAAATTCTACCATTAGAAGTAAAAGAAAGACTCCCAGAATCTTAAGGGATTAAAATGCATGCAGTCTGCTTTGGAAGGACGAGTATAATAACTAATTTGCAACCATCACTCCACTTAATAAATTAAGACCACGGAACTAGACAGAGTTTTGTGTGATTTGAGTGAGTGTGTGAATGTGTGTGTAGAGAAGGGAAGGGGATTCTGTGAAGGACATGGGAGCTGGAAGGAAAATGACCAAATCTGGAACTGTGAGCCCCTGAGTGGTTGAAAATCAGAATGCCTAACCTGATGGAGAAGGGCAGTGGGGAGGAAAGCCCCCTCGGCCACCGTTGTGGTCCTCTCTCTTCAATCTGGCCATAGAGGAAAGCCAGAGACAGGGAAGTTGAGTGTTCTGGAACAATAGGGCATGACCGGGCAGCCCAGAGTATGTAGACGATGTGTAGAGGAAACCGTTCTCCAAGAGGAACCAGCAATGATCACACCTATTGACTTGTGCTCCCAAGGCCCTTGCAAATAGGAATCTCTTGGAATCCTCTGAAACAAATCACCATCAGTTTCAGGAAGAATTTTCCAGGAGGGAGAATAAAGGCAAAAATTTTAAGAAAGAAAAAAAATTCTTGATGTTTTCCACAGACTGCTTTAGAAACAGAAGGAGTGGCCAACACAAGGCGATGATCCTTGGTTGACTCAGGACATTTCGCAGACTGAAAGCTGAAGCCACGCAGCCCGCAAAGACGCCCCTGTGCGGGCCCGAGGTCTGATTTTTAGGATGTACCATTTTTGTAAATTCATATTAAATTTTTAACCAATTCCAGCACCTCATTAAGGACGGGCCTGTTCTTTGCCAAACTCTTCCAAGGGAACCTGCTGGGTTCAAGTGAAGGTGTCAGCAAACATTTCCCAGTGTGCTCTGATGGGGAAATAGTTATTTTGTAACACTCTTCCATGCCCCCAAATGCAATTCTCTGACATGTTTTATATGACCATGGGGATTTGGACCAAGATTTCATATCCATAATATGCCCTAATATTGAGAAATGGAGTTTTGAGTGTATTTTTTTCTTGGGCACAGAGGAGGGTGCTGCATTCTGGAAAAGTGGGGCTTTAGGGGAATTTCTCTTTAGCCCTGAGAAAAACTAATTTGGGAACACATAAGACTGTATTTGGTTTGAGAGCTTGAATCCTGGAAGGTCACTGAAGAAGGCGAATGGGTATGTGCAATAGCTCTTAGCTATGCAAGTGGGTTTCACTATGGCCTGTAAAAATATACATTTTCTATCTCCAAAGCTGCTATGCCTTTACTAAAGCTGCTGCTGCTTTTTCTTTCTTTCTTTCTTCTTCTTTTTTTTTTTAACACAAAAGACTTTCCACAGAGTCATTTTCTGCTTTGGAGGGCTAACATTTAGAGCAATGTATAAAGGATCTTTGCCAGAATAATTACCACTGAAGGCAAAGATCTCCAAGATTTTATTTGGACCTGAAGGCGCTGGCACAGTCCCTGCTCTGTGGACCAAGGCCACCCTCACCCAGCCACCACGGGAAAGCTGGCCGCCCTGCTAGGCGAGGGTGTAACGTTAATATCAAGTACATGTTCTAAAGGGTGAGATGTGATTATCTGCTAAGAGAAGGCTGTCGGGAGAAGCCAGAGGAAAGGCAGCAGCATTTTGAGCCAGAACCCAAGAAGGGGTTCCAGTCCTTTTCATTGTCCTCTTGTGTATGTTAGAATGTGTCCCTGTGGGCACCTTCATGGCTTTGGTGCCAGGATTCATTGTCCCCAGCCCAAGGTGAGTATATGAGCAGAGGGGTCATTTATTTACAGGACTCTTGCATTGGGAACACATGGCAGCTCAGTAATCTGGGGTCATGGGAGAGAAGGGTGGAGAGGTGTTGTGGCCCAAGACAAAACTTAGGCTAATGTTCCTAAGATCAGCTAAAAGGCCTTTGCATGAATTAATGTCCTGCTGGTAATTCTGTTCAGAAGGACTATCATTTGTCACCAAATTAAGACCCTTTCATTAGAAGATGATTGTTTTTATGGAATAGTAATGCAATGAAACTGGTCAGCAGGGGACAACTTTTATATATATTCTAGCAAAAGTCAAATTCATCATCTGATACAGAAACACAATAGGAAATGTAGAAGTGTAATATTGGTACATTGATTGGTACATTGGTACCAATATTGGTACATTGATTCATGGTCCATCCAGCATAATATTTGGTTTGAGGAAGGACAGATAGAGGGCAGAATTACTGGCAACAGTGTCTGCCTCATCAACATAGAAAATACCTCCCCTCCTCCCACATACTGTTTTCTCTTCATAATTTACAAGTCGCCTTAATCCATCCACCTCTAAGCCAATTAGCTTTTACTAGTTGTCACTGTGTAAAAAGTTAGTACTACCTTTTATCTTCTTTCTCAATATGTAAGCAGTATTATTTCTTGGTAGGTGCTTGTATTTACGTTGATCTCCAAGGTAGAAAGAAAAAAGTGATGCTGTTATTTTGGGATTTGGAAGCAATTCTTCATGTTTATCTTCTTTGTGTAACTTTCACAATTTTAGAGCTTTTATTTATTTTTATTTTTTTTTAAAGATTTTATTTATTTATTTGACAGAGAGAGATCACAAGTAGGCATAGAGGCAGGCAAAGAGAGAGCGAGAGAGAGAGAGGGAAGCAGGCTCCCCACCGAGCAGAGAGCCCGATGCGGAACTCAATCCCAGGACCCTGCGATCATGACCTGAGCCAAAGGCAGCGGCTTAACCCACTGAGCCACCCAGGCACCCCAGTTTTAGAGCTTTTTATCACATTTTCTTTCATCCCTCATCTTTCCAGGAAAAAGGACCTCCCTCTTTTTTTTTTTTTTTGTCTGCATAGAAATTATTCCATTTTCTTGACCATATTATTGCATTTCTTTGGATCTTCTCCAGCTCCATTTTTGCCTTCCCAGCAAAGAGATGTTTTTAAAAAGCACTTATTTGGGAAATAACATCAATATGGTTTATTATTTTTCTTGCTTCATTAAACACCAGTTTGCTGTACTAACAGCTGTCCGTAAAGCCAAAAGTTAGTTAAGTAAGTAAATAGTTTAGTTTAAAAATAAAAGTGTTGACACAGGCATAATGTATTAATTTGCTAATCCTTTTGGGACTCATATGCACATAACTAATTCTGTACACACTCCTACAACTTCACAAGATTCAAGGTGGTGAGAGAACTGTGTACCCACCCTTAGCTATCAGTCAGTGATCAATAAACTGGTAAATTACGAGTGTACTGATATATTTACACAAATAATATGATTATGGAGTGTGCAAGTTAATTAAAGTTCCCACAACTGAACAGGTGGAGAAAACTCTTTTTTTTTTTAAGATTTTATTTATTTATTTGACAGAGAGAAATCACAAGTAGGAAGAGAGGCAGGCAGAGGGAGAGAGAGAGGAGGAAGCAGGCTCCCTGCTGAGCAGAGAGCCCGATGCGGGACTCGATCCCAGGACCCTGAGATCATGACCTGAGCCGAAGGCAGCGGCTTAACCCACTGAGCCACCCAGGTGCCCTGGAGAAAACTCTTAAACATTATCTAGACCAGCCCTATATTCCTTGGTTTGGCAACACCCCAAATAGGCAAATCCAACTGTCTCGTAGCTCACGCTTCTCTCAGTAGGCACTGACTGTGACCGACACTGGGTCAGGCAGCAGAGGCAGGAAGATCCTGGGGTCTGGTTCTAGCTATGAAAGTAGGGTAATGCCGGGTTTGCTGAGCCGCTGGGTTATTGAGAGGATGGATGTGTTGACACCGCTGCTGAGAGGAGGGCCAGGCATGTGGTGGGCCTTGCCTAGGTTATTATTAAAGTTCCAACATTCTAACTTTGTTTCCCAAATCAGAAGGAAATGACCTATGTAAGAATGAGCCAGGCTGTCCTAGAAGTATGAATGGAGAGTGCTGGGGGCCCAGGAGAGGTGGGGTTTGGGGCCATCTCAGGAAGTTGGGACCCGTCTTTGGAAGAAGTTTGATTTGGGCCTTGGAAGCTGGAAGAGGTTGAGGGAGAACTTTCCTGGTCGGGAGAACAGCGAGTACTAACTATGCTTGCTCTTGCTTCATTTTGAGGCAATTTCCTTGTATTTAGGGCTTTGGAGAGATAGAGAACACTGAAGGCTGGTAAATGATCCATGAGAACAGTTGCCTTCCAGACTGTAATCTGCCCCGTTGCCCTTTTCTTTTCTTTGGGGAATTCACTTTCGTCTTTTTTCGGGGAGAGGCACCTAGGAAGAGCCTTGGCAGAATCACAAAGTAAATACAAAATGTTTGCCCAACTCCCCTCTCAGCATGACCTCTGGTTCCCTGGCCCCAGGGCCTGCCCTGCCTGTGCCCACTGAATTCAGGAAGTCAGGCTTCGACCTTCTGGAGGGAAAGGAACCTGGCAAGCTCCTTGTCACGGGACATGTCTGGACTTGCCTACTATCTGCATTCTCACGGCAAGCTTTCTGATGATGTTCTAATGCAGAGGTTCCCCAGACCAGTGAAATCTGTAAACATTTTGGCAACACCTGGCAAAGGGCTAACTTCTTATTTTGCTAAGTGAGAACATTAAAAAAAGAAAACAAATTCCTACCTAGCATCATCAGTCCTTCCTAAAAGAAAGTCTTCTTTAACAACATCCAATAGTGGAAAGGGTAGTCTTTTCCTTGGAGCATAATTGGTTTATAAAAAAATCAACTACCTTTATTTTGCCACTGACTGTCATGGTCATTTGGGAAGCACTGTACTCACTAGAGGGGGTGAATGCTGAAAAGTGGAAAGTCAGACATCTGCAGGGGCCAAGTGGGACCAGACGGAGAGCCTCTCAGTTTGCTTTGCTGATGTGCCTTCCGTTTCCACCATCAGATCTGCCTGTGCCTTTGTAGCTGGGCTTTCTCAGCCTCTGGTTTGTGTCTGTTATGAGAATCCAGCCTTGGTTGCTAGAATTGACTACCCAGACCATCAGGTTCAGGAATTGGCCTAAATTGACCTGTTGTTAACGAAGGCCATATCAAATCTCCTTAGTCATCCTCCCCATTTCAAAACGTTGTTAAAACCCATGCTCGATCATGACCTGGGCCTTGGAGAACACATTCGTGCTCCGTGCCCACTGAAGCTTAGAAACCTTCACTGCATCAAGAGAGGTAAATGTGCTTAAAATATTAGACTCTGACGTAGATGCTGCTTGGAAGGTAACTGTCACCTTTGAGGCACCTGGCATTTCAGGCCAACTAGGGACACATCAAGTGTCAATAAAGTTGGATTAATCTCAGCAGCCATTCCGGTCCACTATGGACAAGGTCAAAGTGCTAGCATTAAGGAATGAAATATGCAAAACCTGCATTTCTATTTTTGGTCCTGCTCTGCAGTGTGGTTTCTAGAATAAATTGTCACTGCACAGCAGGACCCAGGGAAACAGTACTGATGGCCTCACTCTTCTTGCATTGTGATGCCCAGGGAAAGATCCGCCTGCTGCTGGAAAACAGATTCCAGGTAGAACTGTGACTCCTTAAAATTTACTGGAGCTTGCTCAAGAGAAATATCCATGTATGTTTATTTATAGCTGCTGACTCCCTTTCAGACACACTCCAAATTTATTATTCTTGAATTGGTTGTAATCACTGATTATGGAAACACTGAGCAATTTCGAGGCGGGCCTTTGTTTCTGCATTAAATCCTGCTGTGTGCCTTGGGCCATAATTTGGTCTGCTTATTGTACTTTCATGTCTATAAAATGGGGAGATACCACTGGCCATGCAGAATTGTGGAAATCAGAATAACTGTACAGTGCCAGACACATAGTTCTGGCAGTTACTAGAAATAACTTTTTAGGATGTGTTGGGGGGAAGCTGCTTTGGCATTTCCTTCCCTATCTGGGACAGTGGTGCGGTTGGGGGTTGCTGGGAGAATATGGTCTCTTTCATTGCTCTTGCTTCTAAGAACATTTCCTGCTGCCATCACGTGGGCAAGAAGGTGACCTTCAAGGATGATGTGAGGAAGTGGGTGAGCAGCTTCTCCTTGCCCTCAAAAGTCCGGGGCCCTTCCTCACAATGCCTGTGTTGTTAGTGGTTGCTCACAGATGAGTGTGTTAGGTTGAAAAAAATCCTCTTATGGGCCCCAGCAGGTCACGAAGCAAATGCTTGTTGGTTGACTTTGGAAGCCAGGTTAGTACAAAATAAAGAAGGCTTGGATGGGCTCAGGGACAGTGGAAGTAGTCCGATAAATAATTCTCATTTCCATGCTCATTCCTGCCCCTTGCTTACTCCATTAAAAGAATGAGTAGGATGCCTCTGCTCAACCAGACCAAGTTCAAAGACCGGGACATCCAAGTGTAATCTCCTAGTTAATATTAAAGTTTTCCTCTGCTGTTAGAATTGCACTTTGTAAACACTTGACACTCAATAAATGTGGTCAGACAGATAGAAGCACTGAGGCCAGCCCGCTAGTAGGAACATACTGACTGCTCAGCTCCCAGAGCTGCTTCTGAGTCTCCGTGTGTGGCACAACTCTGGCTAAACCCCACACCTCCCCCCACTTAGCACCTGCCAATCTCCTGTCGTCTGTGAAAGAGCCCATTTTCCTTCCTGCTGAGCCCCTCACTTCTCCAGGATTTCCTCAGTGCTGTCTGCCCAAGTCTCACTGCTGTGGGAGGTGTTGCTCAGGAAACCCTGGGACAGGAAAAGCTGGTTGGCTCTAGGCAGGCATGGCTACAAATTCTTCACCTTCCAAGCAGCCCTGGGTTGGGGGTGGAGTGGAGGTTCTTCGCACAAGGACAGGAGTGAGTCTCTGAAGTCTGGTCTGCCGAGGCCTCGACCTTTCTCCCTCTGGCACAGGCTGGCTATCCTGGTGTCCCCCCACAAGGGGTAGATGGCCATGTGATTTCGAGGAGTCTGAGGAATAGGAAGGGAATGGAGGGGTGGGGGTGTTTTCGGCTGAAGCTCAAACGCCCCCTCCCACAAGCCCGTGTGCCCAGCCTGAGTCCCAGCAAGAAGCTCACCCCGTCCAGTTTGCTTGTGCATAGTTCACGGCAGCTGTGGTCGCAAAATAGGATCAAATCGTCCAGTTTTTAATTCTGTGTAATGCTGCCATGAAAATGGGCTTAACTGCTTTTCAGTATGGTCGTTATGACTCTCTTAAATTCCCTTCCCCATGAAACCTTGCATGAGTCATGGCTGGAGAATCTCACTCCACCCCACTACCCCGAGAAGCAGTAAGGCTGGCTTCCTGGGGTTTCTCTTCCTGGCAGTAAACCCCCTTGTCCCTGCAGGACTGTTAGAAGTGATCCAAGGTTATGGCCGGGGAGCCCATAACCTGGCAGGAGTGGGGGTTCTCCTTACCAGCTCCTCCCTGTCCAGGAGGGAAGACGGCTGTCTGCTCCAGACTTCCCGTTTGGGGGAGAGAGGGGACAGACAGAGGAAGACCCTGAGGCCTACCAGACCCGGAGGGGACTGCCCTGTGAAGTCCTCCCTGGCCAGGATCTTCCCTTCCCAAACTCAGGTCTATGTGCTCTCAGGGTCCTTTGGGCTGTTTTAACTGTGAAGGACAAAAACCCACTTAGGCCTCTGTGTTTGTTTTCGAGGGCAGATGAAACCAAGTACCACAGACGAGGGGGGCTCAAGGAACAGAAAATCATTGTCTCACAGCTTTGGAGTCTGAAAGTCCAAAATCAAGGTGTCGGCAGGGTGCTTCCTTCTGAGCTCTGTGAGGGAAGGATGAGTCCCAGGCCTCTCTCCCTGGCTTGGTGGGGGCTGTCTTCACACTATCTTCTCTCTTCATGTGTTTCTGGACCCAAATTTCTCCTCCTTATTAGGACACCAGTCATACTGGACTAGGACCTGTGCTGATGACCTCATTTTAATATAATACGTCTTAAACATCTTCTCTGCAAATGCAGTCACATTCTGGAGTACTGGGGTTTAGGAGGTCAGTGCCTGAATATTTGAGGGGATGCAGTTTAGCCCCTAACAGCCTCCTAAGCAAAAGTTTGTTTTAAGGATGCTCTCCGCCTTGAGCTGAGGTGGGCCGATGAGAGCGGCCATTCCGGGGAGTTTTTCCTTTCTACATCTCGCTCTTTCTGGCCTTTCTGTCCCCTCCAGGTGAAGTCAGGTGTTTCTGTTCTGCACACTCCCAACACCGCTTTGTCTCTTACGGAATTTCCTGGTACGGGAACTGGACGGCGTGTTGTCAGGCTCCCTGGTCCGTGTTTGCCTCCGCGCTGGACCGCAGGCAGCAGGGCCCGGAACAGCCTTGTTCTCTGCGGCGTCCCCAGCCTCCACCCAGGCACGGCACGTGAGGGTCCTTAGCTGGTCGTTGTGGAGCTGAGTGTCTCCCCCTCTCAGTGTTCCTGCGCCCCCCTCTCTCTCTTTACTGGCTAATTCCTCAGTAGCCTCTGATCTAATTTACTGACCTTTCAGACTCACATTCCATGTATCATATTTCACTTTGTACCATTTATGTTTTATGCTCTCCTTTGTACAAGCAAATTTATTTGATTCTTTATTTTTTTTTAGAAACAGTGAATGTGTGTGTGTGTGAGGGGGGAGAGGGGAGGGTGGGGAGGGGTGGGGGCAAAGGGGGAGAGAGGATCTTAAGCAGGCTCCCTGCCCAGCACTGCCTCCCCCCAAGGGCTCAATCTCATGACCCTGAGATCATGACCTGAGCCAAAATCAAGAGTTGGAAACTTAACCAACTGAGCCACCCTGGGGCCCTAAGAAACTTTATTTTTAAAAGAACCATGGTGTCACAGGTTTGATATTCTCCTTATAGGTTTAAATGAGTAGATGATAAATATGTAACTATTAAAAGTTTGCGTGCCGGGATGCCTGGGTGGCTCAGTTGGTTAAGCAGCTGCCTTCGGCTCAGGTCATGATCCCAGCGTCCTGGGATCGAGTCCCATATCGGGCTCCTTGCTCTGCAGGGAGCCTGCTTCTCCCTCTGCCTCTGCCTGCCATTCTGTCTGCCCATGCTCGCTCTCTCTCCCTCTCTCTCTTTCTCTGATAAATAAATGAAATCTTAAAAAAAAAAAAAAAAGTTTGCGTGCCAGTTGAAGTTCTCTCCTGAACCACTGGTGGGCTACCTATCCTGTTCACGTCCTGGAGGGGGACTGTCTATCCAACTTAGCTTATTGTCTTTCAGGTCATATCAAATAGGGTGTTCTTGGCTGTAAGTAACAGAAACTCCAGGGAAGCAGATCTAAATAATGGCATTTACCACCTCCTACAACTGGACTACTGGGATTGTGAACGTGGAGACCGGCTGTTTTAGGGGCTCAGTTATCTCCTCAGAGACGGAAGTTCTTGCCACGCCTATGCTAGAAGTTTTGGTGTTGGTTTGACTTCTGGCAGTAAGAAGATGGCGGCAACGTCACATCAAGACACGGGAATAGGGGAGATTGTCTTTGTCACTTTCTTTTTCCTAGAAGTCTCCTATCAGACTTTCCTATAAATTACATTGGCTAGAACTCAGTCTCATGTGCATTCCTTGGAAAGGGAAATGAAATGAACATTTCCCTTCAGGTCCTCTACCCTTCAGGTCTTCGGGGTAGAGAGGATTTTGAGTGAGGACCAAGTGTCCATCGGATATGTCAATGACTAGCCTATAGACAGGTTGTCATCAAGGCAGGTGCTTGCTGTGGGTCCATTCGGTGCCTACCTCTCGCTCCAGCCCAGCCTCGGTCAAGGGCAGACAGTTTCTACCAGAGGAGGGTCTGGGGTATGGCAGGTGCCATAATAGACACGTGTGTGCTCTCCCCTTAGGTGACCGTCTCTGTGCCTTCAAGCTCTGCCTGGCCTGAGGCTGAGCCATCGGCTTCCAAAATGCTGCTGCCTCCTCCCTAACCACCCCCAACTCTGGCTCGCAGCAGACCTGAGCAAACAGAGCCAGCACCCACCCCACCTTGGCCCCTGAATCTGGGAAGAGAGACTTTGCCCCGAGTCTGCTTTTGATGGGGCCAGGCCAGACCCACAGGGCTCATTTTCTCTGTCTCCTGCTCCATTCCCTGGCTGCTCCTCAGCTGTCAGGTTGCCAAGCCCCGAGCGTCTCCTGGCTCCGTCTGCAGCAGGAAATGGGCCTGACAATTGTTCTTCCAGAGCCGGTGATTTTTCAATATGTGTTTGTGTGGATCCCACCCACACTTCATCTCTACAACCCAGCTCGTGTGCGGCTCTGATTTACTAAGCACGTACTACAAGCCCAGCTTTGTATTCAGCAGCACAGGGGGTGGGCGCAGAGGAAGCCTTGGACACGCTCTCTGCTTTGGGGCTTATCCTCCAGCCATAGCCACAGCCACACACTGGGAAAGTGAGGTCCCCAACCAGGGGGGCTCGGTTTGGCTCTAGGTCACAGAAATGGTCCAGATGCAAAAATGCCCTGTGGGATCCAAGAAGGGCAAGAGAGATGGGGGCAGGGTGTGTGCTGATTATTCTGTCTGCCTGGGACTCATACATACAGACTCTCTTTTTCCCACTGGGTGCCCTGGGAGAAACCGTTGTAGACCACATCGACCAGCCCCTTGCCCCCATCTTCTAGGTGGGCTTTGCCGGTGGAGCCACAGGCAGGAGACCCGAGGGCCGGCGGAAAGGAGGGGGGCCTGCAGTGTTTCCCCGCTGCTTCTTTCCTGTCTTGTTACCAATGATGCTGGTTTGGCTGGGTTTTTTTAAGCCACAGCTCCTGGAGAGCACAGGATGGTGTGGCTTCCTGGTGCCGCTGGGTCCCTGGGTCCCTTTTTCATTTCCTTCAGCCTACCCCTTCCCCTGAAAATAGTCCCTTTATTCTTCAGAGTTCCCTTGCACGTGCTGGGAGGCGGACCAGTGAACCGTCCTAGGAAATAGACCGAGGAGCAGAGCCTATAGCTGGGCTTCTGAGCAGCGGCTGAAGCTGCCTGTGTGGGGAAGAGAAGAAGAATTTTCCGGGGAGACAGGCAGCGACACAAGGGACGGGCCGCTGACACAGGGAGTGAAAGCCGTTTGTGGGAGTCCTTGACTGTAGGGCTGAGGGACTTGGCCTCTGTCTATTGGGTTGCATATGGAGCTATTGGAAGATTTTGAGCTAATTAAACAAACATTATATATTTTTTTAAAGATTTTATTTATTAATTTGAGAGAGAGAGCATTAGAGGGGAGAAGTTCAGAGGGAGAAGCAGACTCCCCATGGAGCCGGGAGCCCAAATGTGGGACTCGATCTTGGGACTCCAGGATCATGACCTGAGCCAAAGGCAGTGGCCCAACCAAGTCATCCAGGCACTCAACATTTGACTTTATTATTAATGGTTTTGTTTTCTACTTTTTCCTTGTTTATGAGTTTGTTAACAGCTAACGTTTATGAAACACTTAACTAGGGGTTGAATTGTGTCCACTCCAAAATTCATATGTTGAAGTCCTAACCCTCAGTACCTCAGAGTGTGACCTTATTTGGAGACAGGATCTTCAAGAAGGCCATCAAGTTATAGTAACGTCGTCGTCCAGTGGGGGGCATCACCGGTGTCCTTGTAAGGAGAAACTGGGACCCAGACATGTGTGGAGGGAGGGAGACCTAGGAGCAGCTGCCCGTCTGCACATCAAGGAGAGGGCCCTAGGACAGATCTTCCGTTCCAGCCCTCAAAAGGAAGCACCCTAGTGACTTCTGGTCTCTAGAACTGTAAAAGACACAATTTCTGCTGCTTAGGCCACCCAGTCTCCACCATGTGCTAGAGCAGCTCCAGCAAATGACTCCATGCCTGACGTGTCGGTCAGGTGTGCATGAACAGGACATTATGGGCCGGTTCTCTCTGCTGCCCCACCTCGCAGGCCATGCCTTGGGGACTGCTCTGTCTCCACACATGGGCATTCTGGCCATACCACTCAGGGCTCAAGCGCCTTTTCTGTGGTTATTCACATACTCATTTATTGAGCACTTACTTTGTGCCAGGTGTTTTTTCTAAGGTCTGGAGAGACAAACAGATGAAAATCCTGACTGTCCTGGAGCTCACCGGGCGTGTCTGCGTTTGTTTGTCTGTCTCTACCCGAAGAAGAGCTGCTCTGTGTAGGTGTGCCTGGGTCCGTGCTGCGCATGACGCTTGAGTGTCGTGGAATGAAGGAGAAGGAGACGACAATCAAAACAGGGATGTTTCTGACCAAGGTCAGTACGTGAAGACCAGGCCCCAGATGCTGCAGATTAGACAAGCTGAACCTTTGGCTCGCTATGGTCAACTCAAAATCTCTTGTCAAATCAGAGGGACAGTGGACATCGAGCATGAGAAGGGACGAGCCACTTCATGGTCCTTGCTGAAGCCCGTAGCTCCCAGTTGTTTATTTGGTGCACAGATGCCATGACTCGGAGGACCTGAGGGACGTTTGAAAGAGAGGGACACACAGACTTTCTGTGGAATCTCTATTTTGGTTTCAAGCACATCTAAATACCCAATTAGCTTGAAAGAACTCTGACCGGCCCGTAGGCCAGCAGGGCCTCCCAAGGGCTAGTTCCTCCGAGGAGCTCTGGCTGCTGCTTGAGGAGCAGGGCTTAGTACTGTCCGGGGTGGCAAGCTGCTGGTTTGATTTGAAATTCTGAAATACATGTTTTCAGCTGTATTCCTTCTTAGAGGCAGGAAGGGAAAAGAAACAAGTTATTGGCTTGTCGGGGGCCTAAGATGTGGCCCAAAGAAAGCAGATTCTAAATGCGGAGAGAATCCTTCGTCCCATAGCTTGGGAATTGCCGCAGATCTCCCCCCCACCCATTTTCTCCTAAGGCCTCCCTGCCAGCCTGCCTTCCTCCGCTTCATGTCTCCTCAATGGCCCGGGAGCTTAGCCTCTTTTTGGGGGTCACAAGATGATAAGTATGATCATCTTGACAATGTGATTACACTTGAGTTACCCTAACCCCTGCCAGACACGGAAGTCGTAAGTCTGCAACAATGGGAGTGCAAAATGCTACAGTATTTGCATAGTGGGTGACGCCAGCCCTGGGGCCACCACTTCTGAAAGGCTGGGGACCCTAGCCTGGAACAATGGCCAGTCCCCAACACTAGACCCTGAAATTAAGGCAGCCAGGCCTGTTGCCCAGGACTCGAGCACCCACTGGGAGTTCCATACCGCTCCAGCTCTCTCTCTCGCGCGCTCTCTGTTTTTTGTTTGTTTGTTTGTTTGTTTGTTTTGCTTTGTTTTGTTTTTAAGATTTATTTATTTATTTACTGGAAAATGCACAAGTGAGGGGAGGGTCAGAAGAAGGAGAGAGAGAATGTCAAGCAGACTCCCTGCTGAGCATGGACGACCCCCCCCCGCCCCCCCACACCTCGGGGCTGGACCTCATGACCCTGAGATCATGACCTGAGCCAAAATCAAAAGTTGGACGCTTAACCCACTGAGTCACGCAGGCACCCCTCCAGCTCTCCTTTTCAACCATCATCCCAACGAGACTACACTTAGACAAGAGTCATTTGTCCCTTCTAGTAAAGTAAGTGAATGATTTGTTCACTAATTTATTTTTTGTTACTGGAGTGGTTTCTAGATGACCTCCGTTGCAAGGCTCTTATACTCACTTTCATCCTGCTGTGCTGTCGTGTGTGGGAGAGGAAGGGTGGAGGGGGCCAACATGCTGGGAACTGGGCACATGGGAAGGGCCATGGGAGTGTGCTGCCTGTATGAATGTCATCATTTCTTATGTTGTGGCAGAAAAAGTTGGGACCCAAGCCTCTTTCAGGTCCTTACGAGATGGGCTTCTGGAAGACCCATTAACAGAATGCTTTGGAAACCAGCTTGGAAAATTTGACACGTTGTCACTTTCATCTGCTAAGCAGCTTACAAACATTCTCCCAGTCCTTCCCATGACTCCCTCCAACTTCTTTGCTTCAGCCCGACCATCTGAATTTTCCAAGTGAGATCACAGACCCAGCGCGGGCTGGCTCCAGGCTCTGGGAGGGTGTCAAGGGCAGATGTGAGGTTTGGGGACAGGAGCCATCAGTCTTCCGGAAATTCACCCATTTCACTGAATCTTTGGCGGTAGTCAAAACCAGGCTATTGCAAGACAACGAATCCTTGAATTCCTCAGAGCTCCAACCTCCTGTGTGGGAACAGTCGCCTGGGACAGTCCTTGCACTGGGACACCTCCTGGCTCTCCTGGCTGGTGGGGATGTGGACTTCCTCTGGGCTGATTCCTGGCGCCTCTGGGAATGCGGATGAGCTCAGGCCCCTTTTCGGGAGTAAAATACCCCAGTGGTCAGAGCTTTTCGGACTTTATTGAATGTGCACTGCAACAGGCATAGCCCAACCCAAAGGGGCATTCTGTTGTGTTGGCCCAGAGCAAAGTCCCTGGTCTGCCTGCCTCCTGCCGTGAGAAGGATCTCTTTTCCCTGGGGTTGGGGAGGCAGCCGCTGAGTTAAAGGTCTCTCTTTTTCATGTGTGTCTCAGCGCCTGCCCGGTGAGGGGCATGATGGATGCCCTGGGCTCCCCAGGGGGCCAAGCGGAGGGATGATCCGAGGTGGGAAAGGAAAGCAGGTTTGTAAATAAACAAGGGCAGAGTCAGAGACCCTGGGCCTGGCTCCTGCCGTGGCTTTCCGGGCTTCTGACGAGGGGAGCTCCTGAGGCTCCCTCTGGGGTGGCTGGGGAGTCAGTTATTGTTTTTGGATTTCATGAAGATGAACTCCAGATGATTTTCCAAGGGCTGATTTCACAGCACATTTGCTCCATCTGAGCAATCACTCTCTACAACAGTTGGATTTCCATTCGCATTTACCTCGTGTGCCCGGAATCAGGACTGTCTGCCTCTTTAGGGCCGAATCATTTTATTTTCTTTGGGGCCTGGCCAAACCCTTTCCGTCGGCCTTCGTTCCATCTAGGCATTTCCATTTGCGTGCGGGCAGGACCAGACCAAGTTCGCAGAGATTTCCAGGGCATGAGGACAATGCCTACTCCTTTTAGAATATAAAAAGTGGGGAGAGAATAACCCAGTCTTTTCATTTCACACACACACAGAGAGAGAGAGAGAGAGAGAGAGAGAGAGACTGAGCTACACTGGAAGATGTCAAAGTCCAGAATGATACCTAACTCAGGAAAGACTATGTTCTCTTGCCAGGGCACGTCCTGAAAAGCCAGGACAGGCCTCTGGAGAATGTGGGGCAGGACCTGGGTGGACAGCATTGTGTGGGGCAGAGCAGCCTGGAGATGTGCGAGAGGGCGGGGAGCTAAGCATAGCCTGACTGGGCTGTTTGGGGACGGAATGCCAGGGAGGGACGATCAGCTGATCTTGTACTGAGAGGATTCGTGCTTTTATTTAATTTTGTATCTTCCAATTTTTTTTTAAAAGATTTTATTTATTTATTCGACAGAGAGAGATCACAGTAGACAGAGAGTCAGGCAGGGAGAGAGAGTGAGAGAAGCAGGTTCCCTGCTGAGCAGAGAGCCCGATACGGGACTCGATCCCAGGACCCTGAGATCATGACCTGAGCAGAAGGCAGCAGCTTAACCCACTGAGCCACCCAGGTGCCCCTCTTCCAATTTTTCTGATATTTATACTTCTACAGTACAAATAAAACCAGCCCTTCTACAGGTCATTTTTTTTTTTCCACTCAGGGAGAGATACCTGTGCCTAGCTGGCACCTAAATGAAGTTTATTTATTTGAAAGCTACTAAGAATCATTAAGCATTACTAAGCTTTTGAAGAAAACATCGTTTCATGTTTTAAAATATAATGCAATATAAAAATATTTAAGTTTGTATAAAATATATACACATGAGAAATAGGTATTATATATAATAGAAGTTTAGTATAAAATCATGGGTATGTGCTTATAATGTTTTTATAAAGTGAATAAAAAATTCTTGTTCCTCTGGGTTTTTTTTTCTACAGGGTTTTGTTTATTTTCTTCTGGAAGGAGGGAACAGGCAGAGGGACATAGGCTGTGGGGACGTCTTCCAAGCCCCAGTTGGCCACAGTCAAAAACATTTGAGGGCACGGTCCAGAAAAAGGACATTGAGAGTAATTTTTCCTAGTTTCCTTCCTTTTCCCTCAAAATGGTTTGAGAATTAATGGTTGGGCAGTGAAGCATTTTCAGATCTCCACAAAGGCAATGGTAGAAAAGTTCCAAGTGTGATAGTATATTTTATATCTAAGACAGAAATACTTGCTTTGTCCACCCGAAGGTGCAATGGGCATATGGGTTGGTTGTCTTTTTTTTTTAAAATATAAGTAGAGTTGACACACAATGGTACATTAGTTTCAGGCATGCAGCATAGTAATTCCACAAGTGTAGCTGCCCTCCGTGACTGTTCAACACAATGACAATCTAATGACTTTATTCCTTGTGTTGTACCTTTCATCCCTGTGACTTACTCATTCCATAACTTGCAAATCTGTGTCTCCCACTCCCCATCACTCATTTTGCCCACCCCCCACATCCCTTCCCCTCTGGTAACCATCAGTTTGTTCTCTGTGGGTCTGATTCTACTTTTTAGTTGTTTATGCATTTGTTTTGTTTTGTTTTTAGATTCCATATATAATCATATGGTATTTGTCATTCCCTGTCTTATTTTCACTTAGTATAATACCCTACAGGTCCATCCGTGTTGCAAATGGTAAGCTTTCACTCTTTTTTTTTTTTTTTAAAGATTTTATTTATTTGTCAGCATGTGCACACGCACAAGGAGGGGGAATGGCAGCCAAGGGGAAGGGAAGAAACGGACTCCCTGCTGAGCACGGAGCCTAATGTGGGACTCAATCCCAGGATCCTGGGTTTATGACCTGAGCTGAAGGCAGATGCTTAACCAGCTGAGCCACCCAGGCACCCCATGATCTCATTCTTTTTTTATCATTGAGTAATATTCCATACACACACACACACATACACATCACCTTTATCCATTCATCTATCAGTGGAACCTTGGGTTGCTTCCATATCTTGGCTATTATAAATAACACTACAATAAACACGAGGGTGCACATATCTTTTCAAATTAGTGTTTTCCTTTTCTTTGGGTAAATACCAAGTGGTAGAATTATTGGATCATACAATACTTCTATTCTCTCTCTCTCTCTTATTTTATTGATGTTTTATTAACATATAATGTATTATTTGCCCCAGGGGTACATGGGAACCTGTGAATCATCAGGCTCACACACTTCACAGCACTCACCATAGCCCATACCCTCCCCAGAATCCACACACACAGCCACTCAGCCCTACCTCCCAACCCCCCCAGCAACCCTCAGTTTGTTTTGTCCATACTTCTATTTTTAACATTTTGAGGAGCCTCCATTCACTTTCCACAATGGCTGCACCAGTTTATATTCCCTCTAAGGGCGCACCAGGATTCCTTTCCACATCCTCACCAACACTTGATATTTCCTGTCTTTTTATTTTTTTTTTTTAAAGATTTTATTTATTTATTTATTTGACGGAGAGAGATCACAAGTAGGTAGAAAGGCAGGCAGAGAGAGAGAGGAGGAGGAAACAGGCTCCCTGCTGAGCAGAGAGCCCGATGCGGGACTCGATCCCAGGACCCTGAGATCATGACCTGAGCCGAAGGCAGGGGCTCAACCCACTGAGCCACCCAGGCGCCCATCCTGTCTTTTTAAATTCTAGCCATTCTGACAGTTGTAAGGTCAGAAACCTCATTGTGGTTTGGATTTGCATTTCCCTCATGTAAAGAGATGCTGAGAATCTTTTATGTGTCTGTTTGCCATCTCCTGTGTCTTCTTCAGAATAATGTCTGTGTTCTCTGCCCATTTTTTAATTGGATTGATTGTTTGAGTTTTGGGGTGTTGAGTTGGGTAAGTAATTTATGTATTTTGGATGTAATCATTTATCAAATACAACATTTCCAAATATCTTCCCTCATTCAGTGGGTTGCCTTTCTATTTTGTTGATGGTTTCCTTTGCTGTACAAAAGCCTTTTGTTTTGGTGGTCCCAGTAGTTTGTCTTTGCTTTGGTTTCCCTTGCCTGAGGAGACATTATCTAGAAAAATGTTGCTAAGACTGATGTCAAATTACTGCCTGCTTTCTTCCCGGAGCTCTATGATTTCAGATCTCATATTTAGGTCCTTAATCTATTTTGAGTTTAATTTTGGGTATGATATAAGAAACTGGTCCAGTTTCATTCTTTTGCACGTAACTTTCCAGTTTTTCCAACACCACTTATTGAAGAGACCATTTTTTTTTTTTTCACTTGTAGATGCCTGCCTCCTTTGTTGTCGATTGAACCCATACCCATGGGCTTATTTCTGTCTCTCTATTCTATCCATTTATCTGTATGTGTATTTTCGTGCTAGTACCATACTATTTTGATAGTGTAGCTTTGTAGTGTATCTTGAAATCGGGGACTGTGATACCAGCTTTGTTCTTTCTCAAGATCGCTTTGAGTGTTCCGGGTTTCTATTTATTTATTTATTTCTTTTGGCTCCATACAAATTTTAGTATTATTTGCTCTAGTTCTGTGAAGGGGGTAGGTTGCCTTTTCATCTCTATTGACTATGTGCAGAATTTCTCCTCAATGAGAGAGAGAAGAGAACAAATCTAGCAGTGTAGGGTTCTGATCTATTATAAAGAGAGGAAAGATATTTGAAGGTGAAAATCGGTGTAGGATGGTATTTTACTTGCAAGGTTTTGGAAGACACAAAAATGGAAGTCAAAGGAAGGCAGAGAAACCAGGAGACAGGGGTTGATTATATCCTTCCAACTGCAATTCCGCCTCGGTTTGCTGGCAAATAGGTTCCCTTTCACAGATCCAGCGATGTGAGCTGAGAACCCTCTAGGCTGCAGAAGAGACCAGAGTGTCCCAGACCTCCAGCTTCAGGATTTCAATGTGGTCTTCGGTTGTCCATGTGTGGGCAGGCCCCCTGGCCCCTCGTGCTCCCCCAGGTGACATGCAGAGTCAGCACAGAGGATGGGATCTGGGCCCACCAGGCTTCTCATCCACTCACAGGAAAACACAAACACTCCAGATGCCAAATGGAATGGCTGTGCTTTTTATTTGTATTTATTTATTTATTTTATTTTTATTTGTTGTTTTTGAAAAATTATGCAAAGTCTGTTTATTATTTGAATTGGAGATTTCTAAGCTGTATAAAGAGGAAAGTAAATATTGTCATAGACCCACTGCCAAAGTAACCATTGTTGAAATCCTGGTATTGCTTCTTTCAGTGCTGTGTGTGTGCCTGTGTGTGTGTGTGTGTGTATGTGTGTGTGTGTGTGTGTGTATACAGGCATATGGGATATTGGCAAGAATCCCCAGTGTCTTGTACTCCTGGAGAGGTTCAACCCTGTGGCATATACTGTGGAAGTCCAAAGTCCTTCCCAGTGTTTCTGGAAATCTCAGGGAGTCTTAGGTCCTCTTAACTAACTCTGCCCATAAGCATCTATTTCTATAGTCATTTTAATTGTGTTGTTCTGCAGTTTATGAACCTAGATGGATATTAGGTCTTTCTCTGGATTTCTTCCCCCAACATCCACTTACATGAGGCATTTACTAATGAGATGGGCTTTCCTGAAAATTTCAGGTGGGTACAGACTTGAGGTGTTGATGGGAGCCACAAAGTCACCTTTAAATGCGACAGAGTACATCTTTCTGCCTCATAAGCAGCTCCCCTAATGTGGACTATCTCTGGCTACTTTACTCTGAGAAGTCTTAGAATCATGCCCCCCAGCTCCTTGCTCCTCCTCTAGTTCCATGCCTCTTTCTCTCCATGGTCAACACTATAGCCCCCCCCAGATCTCTTCTGCTACTGTGCAAAGTAGCAGAAGAGCTCTGGGGGGCTTTGGTGATTAGTACCCAACCCTTAAGGTCTCCCTTGTAGAAAACATGCCTTATGAAGGAATCTCCTTAAACAAAGACATTCCTAATCTTTTTTTTTTTTTTAAAGATTTTATTTATTTATTTGACTTTCATAGATCACAAGTAGGCAGAGAGACAGGCAGAGAGAGAGAGGGAGAAGCAAGCTCCCCACCGAGCAGAGATCCCGATGTGGGGCTTGATCCCACGACCCTGGGATCATGACCAGAGCTGAAGGCAGAGGCTTTAACCCACTGAACCACCCAGGTGCCCCAGGACATTTCTAATCTTATAGCTACTGTTTTAATAATAATAATAATAATAATAATAATAATAATAATAAAAGGTGATATCATACTCTCTATAGTCTTCATTCTGCCTTTTTATATCAAGTGTTACATTTTTAGCACTTTCCCAAAGCATTAGTATGTATATAAAGTATTAGTGTGTTTATAAAGCAGAAATGATTAGTTTAAGGGGTGTGAATATTTTTAAGGTCCAATACTAATTGCTGCATTGTTCTCTAGAAAGCTTATGTCATTTGCACACAGCTGTAAATGAGAGTGTCAAGTGACTTTATTCTTTAAATGATTTGCTAATTTGGCATTGACTGTGGGAAAGACTATTTCAAGGGCAAGAGAGTATCTGGTCTATTAAGCCACAGAGAGCCCAGGGCGCTGAGGGCGTTCTTGGCCCATGGATGCCCATGGACTTGTGTAATCCACACAGGTCCTCACGTCCTGCCCCCTGCTCTAAGAGATGTAACATTCCCTAGGGTATCTCTTATTCCACCTTGGACAGGCTGCCCTCAGCCATCCTCCCAGCTGATCCACAACAGACCAGAGTAGGTTTGGAGAACCAGCCTGCTTCTCCATTCAGGAAATCAGAAGGTCTCAGGCAGTGCTGGGGCTCTGGTCCCAGCTCACTTGTTTCTGTCTCTGTCTTTGGAGCCTGAAAGGGATCAGAGCCTCAGCTCTCCCCCAATCTCATCCCTTCAGTAAAGCATCTCATGAGCTCTGATTTCTCCCTTCCTAAAGGCCTCAGAAGGGCACCCACACAGAGCCTCAGAGCTTCTCTTCCCAGATCCCCTCCTTGCCTCTTCGGAGATGGAAGACATCCCAGGAATCCAAGGGGGCCACCCTTTGCTCTGTCAGGACATTAGTGAGTTCTGCCTTTCCTACTTTGTGTGCAGAGCACACATGTGCACCAGCAGCTGAGACTCTGGCTGTTCAGACTATTTTTAAACAGACTAAAAATACTGACTGACTTCAGAGGATTGTGCTGAAGGAGCTGGTTTAGGGTATCAGATGAACCTTTACAAACACAAAATGCTTTGCGTCACCTGCTCTTACACTACACAGGCTCCCCCTTTGGGACCCGAGCAGGAAGCTAGTTATACACTCAGGCTGGGCAAAGGAACTGGGGGTGATGGGCAGACTGGGGAGTAAGGGGCCCTCATGGGTTTGGTGATGTTTGGTTTGATTTGGCCTCTCTAGTTTCTGGACAACTCCGGGGCAGACCCTGGATCCCCAGGTCCCAGCACAGAACGAGCGCCCTGGAAGTGCTGATGATGGGAGGGCAGTGGGGTGGGTGTCTAGGGGCTGGCTGCAAAGCTGCAGGTGACTGAGGCCAGCTGCCTGAGACCTTCTGATTTCCGATCTCCCTGTTTGGCGAAGAGAAGCCCAGGCGCAGGCACACTCTTGTCTGCCTCCTTTCCTCCCTGCCTCCCCACCCTCCGGTCTTTACCATGGTGTCCCTGGGCTCTGTCCCTCCTCTGGCCACCTGCTTCCCCAGCCTAAGCCTCTGGGTGCTTTCACTGTTGCAGAGTGGAAGAAGAGCGAGTGCTCTCCTGTTCCAGGTCAGGCACTTTGGATTTAACCTTGAGGTAGAGGCTCAGCTGCCCTGACAACCCACCAGCCTTCTACAGCAACACCTCCCGCCAAGGTGGCCCAGCACGTCCTTGGCCACTGGCTTCCTGGGGTGGTAAAAATAGCCAAGGCCACGCAGCTGCTGAAGGATGAGTTCTGGAAGGAGATGATTGATCCCCACAGCTGAGCCGCAGGGTCAGCGAGCACCCGGCAAGTGGAGAGGCTGGGGGGAGGGCGGGCCTGCCTGGGCTCCCGCTATAGATAGAGCCGTTGACAGAGTGATCCTGGGCTCTCCCCACCTAGCGCAACACAAAACAAGCTAATTCAAAGAACCCCAAAGGGCTCTTGCGAAATGGGGCCTACCGTGTCCCTTTTCTTTCAGGCCAGACTTGACCTTTCTTGATTCATGCAGTCACTTCCCCCTCCTTTGTCTGGGAAGAGACTCCAAGTGGGGAGAATGATCCCTTCCAGGGACAACAATGGGGTAGGGAAGCCAGAGGAGCCTCCGCTCCCCCTAAAGCCGTGCTGAGGAGATGTCGGGGCTTATGAAACACCGATGTCAGGCTCCTAGAATTATTGCTACCTCAACCCCCGCCCCACCCCCCAGGGCTGGAGAAGTGCTCCCCACTCCCACCAGGAAACTCCATTTGAGTAACCCACCAGGGCTGCGGGCTGAGTGGTCCCAGTGATCCAAGGTCAACCATGCACAAGACACTCCTGACAGAAAAGGAGTAGCTCTTAAGCCAGCACCGGCACCGTGGGGTCGCTGGGCCGCGCTCAGGTGAACAGTGGGGCCTGTGACCGCGCACAGCTGCCTTAGGTCTAGACAAGGCAGAGACCCAGCCAGAGTGGTTTACTTTATGGGCATGTTTTCTCAGGTCATCTGTCCCCCCAATGCTCTATAAAGCAACAACAGCCAGGTGAGCGAACGAGCAAGAGAGAGAAAGAGAGGGAGGAGGGAAAGACATTTGTGGAGGAGGGAAAAGCGAAGAGACAAATGAAAAAGGATGTTTTCAGATGAGATCATGAAAAGGTGAGGAGCTGAAGAGCTGGCCAGGCAGAGAAGATCATCAGGATGGTTGCTGGCGCCCCCACCCCCCAGGGGGGAGAAGGCAGCCTGTAGAATCAGGGCAGAGGGGAAGGGAGAGGAGGACCGCCCCCCCGCCCCTTGCTCAGGAAAGAGACACAAGGAAGACTGTGGAGGGTCAGCACCTTGGGCTTGAAAGTGAAGTGGACCCTCCCTTCCCTTTGTGTTTTGTGCACCTGTAGGACACGTAGGTGTAGGTGTGGCTTTGTCTCTTTGAGATGCGTGCCCTCAGCGCCTCTTCCTCTCTGTTCTTTGCTCATTCTTTCTCCCCCCTCCTCCCCCCAGATTATGGCCCTACAGCTCCAAACCCTTTCCCGGGTTGCCACTCTCTGTCCCACCACTAACCTAATTCCTGAGTCACCTCTACATCCGTCAGTGTCTGGGGAGGGGGTACTTTATGCTGTTCTGTGTCATTGATTCTGAATTCCCTCGTCGCCCCTGATTGTAGAGTTTATGCAGCAGCGATCTGAGTGTCTAGTTACACGAGACAGGGTCAATTCAGAAGAGGTGACCAAGATGATGAGGGGTGTGGAAAGGAGTCAGACCAACTAGCGGGGGCGTAGGGAAGGCTGGCAGATGTTATAACTAGTGTATAAGAGTGATTCAGAACACCAAGAAAGTAACCCTACAGGTTACCTCTAGATCTGTCCCTAATATCTGTGGGAGAGACAAATGGCGAATCTTTTGTTTTTTCCCCCCAAACCCCTCCCCTGTCCCAGACCCCAAGAAGCCTTAACGCATGCACATGGGCAAGGAAGCCCCAACCAAACTCGGCCTCTGCACTGCCCCAAACAGTGACCACTGGGCCACTGCCTGGTACCAAAGTGTGCCCATCAGCCACCCGTGGATGGATGGGTCTGGGAAGAGGCCACAGATGGGGGCCATTTGGGCAGGGGAGTCCCAGGTTTTAGTCACCCAGGTCAAGGTCGAGAAGGAGATGACCCTGCATGTAGGCAGGCTCGTCCTGGTGGTCCCACGGACTTCTTGTTCCGTGGAAAGCAGTGTGATCCAGGAAGGGCTCAGATGGAGTCACTGAGCTGACAAGCTCAGGGTGGGCACCCAGTTGCCCAGCTACACATCTGGTATTGACTATGTCAAACTCTAACTCTCCAAAAGGGGATGAATTTCCCGCCAAATCTACTCGCTTCTAGGCTGCTGCCATCATCCACCCTGAAGGAAACTCCCAGAGTGAAAGCCCTTCTCCACCCCCAGAGCAGCTTTCTAAGGGCTTCAGCTCCTCCACAGAATCGCCCCTGTTTTCCAGCCCCCAGCTTCCACCCAGCAGCAGCTCTCACTTGTGCCTCGACTGAGCTCCTGCCCCCCACCTCCCGCTGTCTTTGGGGGGGCTGGCCACTGTGACCTCTACTCTCTGCTCTCTGTCCCACATAAAGCTCTTCACGGGCTCCGCATACTCGCAGGATCAAGTCTAAGCTCCACAGCCCAGCCCTCAAATCTCCGTAGCCTGCCCCACCCCCCCACTTCTCCCCAGTATTGGACACTGAGCCTTGCCAAATACACAAACAATTCGTGCCATATTCCCTTTCTGACCTTCCCCCTCCCCCCACCCCCTTGCTTACTCTGCTGCCTCCACCCGAAAGACATTTTCTCATCTGTCTGGTCAACCAACCCGTACTCATCCTTTCCCAAATGGAAACCTTTCCAGTGTCCCCTGCTCTCCCTTTTCCCCCAGCTACAGTTGATCACCTCATCTGTAAACAGAGCTGATGTCCTAGCAACAGAAATACTTTCTAGAATTTACTTGTTTACAAGTCTTTACTTCTAACCAGACTGTAAGCTCTCTGAAGGCAGGCCCGGCCTAGAATTGTGTGTTAAAATGAAATACAAAATCTCACCTAGGATCAGTGCTTCTTGCCACAGATCAAATCATGCCATGAGCATATATTACCTGAATTATGTTTACCGGATTTTTTATATGTAAACAATTCTTCAACAATGGGCAGGAATTCCTCATGAGTTTCTGCCATGTATTCAAAACATGGATGAGTCCATAAAAGGTGCTCGGTCTTGCTGAGAACCCTTGGGGCTGCCAGCAGCTGGAGAAGGGCTCACAGCCTCCACCAGTTCCAACCCCGGGGGATTTTGTGTCTCAGGTGCCAGGGTTATCTCAGGACAAAGGCTAGGTCAGTTACTCTGGCCACTTGGCTCTGCCACTCCCTCATCCAGCCAGAGCTTCTTTCTTACCTTGGGAAAGGGAGGAAAATGAGGAGAACAGACAGGTATGAAATCTACTCAGGTGGTCAGAGGTCAATGTCCGTTCCATCCATCCACAATGCGCTGTATGGGCTAGCGCCAAAGATGCAGTCATAGCAAACACAGCCTTGCCCTTGAAAGGCTCATACTCTGCTTGGAAGGTAGGGAAGTAAATCAGTGGGAACGGTGTAACAGAATGCCTGCCAGAATAAGGTAAAATACCCAATGATTGAAGGATCATGAGTGTGGATTGCCACCCAGCTCCTTCCCATGGCTGCTGGCCCAGAGTGATCCGAGCCTGACCGCGCTCCAAATGCATGAACCTCTCTGTCCTCTCACTCGGGATCTCTCTGCACACATCGTCCCCTTTGAACTGCGTACCACTGGCTGCTCATATTTGAGCTTCTGCTGAATATCTGTCCTCAGAGAGGCCTTCTTTCATCGCCCCATCTATGGTAACTTATCAGCTTTCATCGTCATCATTTGCTCTCAGTTTCTTGTTGATTTCCTTTAAAGCATTTTCAAGTGTGACCGTCTTATTTATTTATATTGTATTATCTCTCTAATCCACAACAGACTAAACTCCAGGAAGGCAGAGACCGTACCCATCTTGTTCTGACAGCATCTGGCACGTCGTAGGACTCCACAATCATTTGTTAAGCAAACGAAAGAAAGAACGGCTCTTGTTGGTTTTCGGGCATGCAGTGGTATGAGGTTGGGGAGATGTCATGGAAGGCTTCCTGGAAGATACCTTGTAGTATTATCAAGTGTTTGCCAGAAGGAAGGGCTGTTGCAGATGTACTAGTGGGGATGTGAGTGGGAGAGTGGTGAAGCCTTGGGGAGCAAGGATCCATGTAGCTCGTCTGGGCTGGTAGGGAAGGAGACAATTGCTAACCACAATCTCTCCCTTTTGGGGTATGGCCCCTCCTTGATGGGTGCGACAGTGAGGTGAACAGTTCACATCTTTGACAATCTTTGACAGCATCTTTGACATCTACCTCTTGGGCAAGCTCCCCCAAGCTAAACATTAACACAAGCTAAACAGTTAGAACTCAGCGAGCTACCTGAGGGACCCAACAAGGAGAGCAAGGACACTCAAGTGACCTCAGATGATTCCAAAACCTGAGGAAAATACTCCAGCAAGCCCAAGTCATCTGATCATGAGATTCATCTCCTGACTGTCTCTGCTCACAAAGAACTGGCCAAGGACATTCCAGCTCTGCCAGGTCGCTGGGCCCCGTTCCCAGGTTCCCAGGGACAGATTTCCACTCTACTCTTCGCCCCCATCACACTCAAGGGAAAACACACAGAATGGGCTTGTGTCCATGAGTTGGCAGACACCTGCTCCAGAGCCAGCAAAACAACCATCATCCTTGCCCTGGGCCAATGGGCAGGGCCACAGGGATTGATGACACCCAGGCTCACCCTCAGAACGATGCCAGGTAGAGTCTCCAGCATCACTGGGCAAGGTCTCTCCCTTCCAGTGATTTATGACTCCAGAGCGAGCCAGCCATTTTTTCCTTTTCTTCTTTCTGCCCCTTCTCCCTGGACAAGTGGGCTCCACACCAGCATGGGCACTGGGGGCATGCCCGTCTCCCCATGGCACCTGCTATCGGGGACTGGGTGGCTGTGGGTCCATGGCAACATGTGCTTTGCTGGTGCTTTCAGCTCTTTGTGTCGCTCTTGCGCCACAGCCCTGGTCATCATCCTCTCACTACGTCTTTGTCCCTTGTCAGCGTCTACTTTCCATCTACTGTGGGCCTGGCTCCAAACGATGAAGTCCAATTTTTCTCTCCGTTCTTCTCATTCTCAGACCTCCTTTATTCCTTCCTGTTCCTATAATGCACAGGTCTTTGATTTCTTGGCATAAAAACCGAGGGGACTGGAGTTTCCTTCCAGGAGAGGAGAACTGTCATGATCGCTGCCCCAAGCTAGGGCCCTGGGCCCACTCTGTGCTGTACTACGGATGGGCCTCGAGCATTTTCAAAACCACCCTTTGCTCCAAGAAGTCAAGGAAGGAACAAGAGAATGGCATTCACCTCTTTGTTGTACTTGGATGCCCCAGCCTTACTCTGGTGCTACATCAGGGCATTGGTGTCCTCGGGGTCTGGGATGTGGCAGAGGCCCAACTGAGACAGAGTAGGAGGGAGGGTGGGAAGAACCTCCTGACATTGCTTGCTTTGGAAGCCAGAGTTCCTAGGCGAAGAACCTTCCTTCGCTTACACCCACAGGGGGCGCTTGGGTGTTCACCCGAAGGAGGCAGGCATCTGCAGACAATCTCAAGCCAGTGGCAGGATACCGCAGGTCCCAGGGAGGAGAGGGCCGTTACTCTCAGCTCACCAGGCTCCTGCATGTGGCTCCCCCTGCCCCTGGTCTCTACGGGCCTCCATGGTCTCCATCCACCGGCCTGTGCCTCTTGCTTCAGCAGAGCTCACCACAAATGTGGGCTGGACACTCTGGGGTGTTTTGGGGGCCTCATGGATTGTAGGGAAGGCACCCACCATGCTTGTTTCAGGGGTCCTTGCTCTTGGGATGGTGCCCTTTTGTGGGTGATTACTAACGAACTCATGCCACCCCTCTGGGGCGCTTACATTCTGTCTGGCACTGTGCTCAGAACCTTACATCGTCTCACTGAATCCTCTCAGTAGCCTGTCAGGAATGCGTTGTGTTTCAGCTTCTACAGATGGGGAGACTGAGCTTCCTTTGAGGTTAATTATTCAAGATCAAACAGCCAGTCACTGGGGGAGCCAAGAATTCTACACAGGACTCCAACGCTCCCCTGTTTAAGATGTGAACTAACCCCTTCCACAAGGGTTATCAGAATTCAGATCACTAAGAAACACTAGGCAAATGAGTTAAAATTCCAAACAGTTAAATCCAGGCCATTCAGATCAAGTCATCCGTTTCCCAGAATATGGGTGGGGGAAAAGCAGAGACGTCACCAGCACTTCCGTGACCGCTTCCTCTGCTCCTCCTTGCCTGCCCAGCTCCAAGTACCACTGCCCTGGGGACTAGGGCTTCCACAGATGGGGGTCCCACAGAAAATTCAGTCCCTAGCAGTCACATAGCCAGTATATGTCAGAGTCAGGGTTTGAAAGCAGATGGTCTGATTCTGGAATGTTCCACTGCCCCACGAGATCTTCCATGAGTGAAATTCTATATGGCTATTCAGTAGTCTTATTTTCTTCAACTCCATAATGTATTTTAACCATGTTTCTATTTAAATAAATATATATCTGCCACATCATTTCAGTGATTGTACCATTAACGGAGTGAGGATACAGAGTCCAGCTTCTTCTACTGAATACTCACATGGTCTTACTGCTTTATGCCTTTGTGATGCAAGGCCAATGATAATGATAGCCACACATAATTTGGGGGGCTTTAATAATGCATGTAAATCATTTAAAAATCATAACATCCTATATAAGTATGAGACATAATCATCATTGTTATTATTAATTATATACCAGGATGGGGGGAATTCCCACAGATTGGGATACTTCAGGGAACAGAACTATTAGTTATTTGGATATTCGCACTTGATGAAAATTCCTTGTGATTTGTGCTCCCTTTTGTATATGTTAATTTTAGTAAAAATGTACATTAAAAAACAGTTCCTCCTTTTCTATAGAATTAAGTGCCATTGTCTGACTCTGGCATTAGGGATCTTCTGCGCTGTGACCTGACCTACCTTCTCAGACTAATCCCCCTAGTCCAACCTCACCAGGGGACATATTCTCTTCAGTCATCCTATACTTCCTTGTTTTTGCGCCCTTCCTCTGAAGGTTCTATGAACTGCCCCCCCAACTTTAAGATCTCAGATATCATCTTCTCTGTGCATTCTTCCTTAGTTTTTGTTCAGCCCCCACTTTTGAGTCCTCTGCTTCCTTGAGTTCACATTCTGTATCCTACTCATCAGGGACATTCAGACAGCAAATAGCCCTTGAATGGAACTTTCCAGAATCCTCGGTGATGGCCTTCAGTCCTTGGAGCTCTCCTTTGTGGGTCCCTGTCTCAGAGGATGTTGATTTCATGGAGCCCTGACCTAGGATGGCTAATGGTTGGACACATTTCTGACTTTTTTTGAGAAAAGTCCCACTGCTTGGAATGGAAGTGCTGCTGTTTTTGCCTTGCCTGCAGGCTTTCTGTATTTTCTTTCCAACTAAAGTGTAAGTCCCAGGAGGGCAGAGGCCATGTGTCCTATGTGTTTGTATCCGTTCCCCACTGACCCTGGCCATGGGCAAGCACAGGGGTGTGTCCAGGGTAGAAGCACTGTGGGGAATGGTATGATGGCTACTGATTTTGAATATGTGGAGCATATTACTAAGAAAACACCACTACCTACTCTACACACCATCAAGGGCCCGTTAGCAGTCAAAGGGAAAACCATGTGGCCATTGTTAGTCATCTTTGAGCCAAAGGAAATGGAGCCATAGAATGATTCCCAGGTTGCAAGGCTCTGATGTGGCTCGAAGGATTTGACTTAACCCATTGGGAACCCCTCTGCTAGGGAATTGATAGGGAAAGTCTTCTCATTCCATTGGTCCTTCAACTAAATGGAATATGTTTAGAGCAGAGTTGGCAAACTTTTTTCTGTAAAGGGCCAGAGAGTAAATACTTTAGGCTTTGCAGGCCATGGGATTCCTGTTGCAGCTCAACTCAACTCAGCTATCATAGCTTGAGGGCAGCTGTTTTCTGTAAAACACATGCACACATGTGTGATGGTGTCGTAGGCAAACTTTATTGTGGACACTGAAATTTGCATTTCATCTCACCTTAACATCACACAACAGTATATTCTTCCTTTGAGATCTAGAAATCATTTAAAAATATACAAATCTGTCTTAGCTTGTGGGCTCTAGTTGGCCAACCTCTGAGTTAGACCACCATGAGGAAGGCTTCTTTTGCCGTGTGGAATTTCTTTTCAGACAACTTGCATCAGAATCACAGAGGGGGCGGGGAGGAGGATGGTGCTCAAAGTCCAGCTTCCTGATTCTCTCGGCAGAGCCAGTGAACCAGACTCCTGGGGAGGCTGCCAGGAGCCTGCTGTGGTCCCAGATTCTTCTGGATGGTCATGGAACACCCTACGTGTGGAGAACCGTTTCAGACAAAAGGACACCAAGAGCTTTCTTAGGAGAAGTTTTTCAATTTTGGTGGAAAAATGAAGCCAAACAACAAAACAAGCGCTCCCTACCCAAGCAGATTCTTTTAGGATATTTTGAAAGCCACTTAGGGTTTGCCCTATACTTTTATGAGGTATTTTAATCTTGCTCAGGCTCTGAGTGTTGTGCTTTCTAGAGAGAACGATCAGGCCGCTGAGCCCTTCTCAGACAGAAAACGTTCAGTGCTCATGTGGCACCCACGTCCCTATTTTTCTTTCTAGCTAAAAGAGCCCCGGTTTCGTTCTGGTATCCAACCTTAAGGAAGGTGACCCTAGGGGCGCCTGGGTGGCTCTGCCTTCCGCTCAGGTCGAGCCCCACATCGGGCTCTCTGCTCAGCAGGGATCCTGCATCCCCCTCTCTCTCTGCCTGCCTCTCAGCCTACTTGTAATCTCTCTCTCTGTCAAATAAATAAATAAAAAAGGAAAGTGACCCTACTTCAGTGATGTGCTGGGAAATACATATCAGCTGGCTCTTCAGGAAAAAGCCCTGTTTGTAGTGTCTGCCAGTTCATGTGGTATAAATCTGCCCATTGTGGCTGGTTTCAAGATACCAGCACAAGGTCACTAAACAGAGGCCTTTGGTAAGAGGGTAAGAGCTGTGCGCTATGCGCACCTGCAAACTGGCCTGAGCTGCTCCAGTCCAGCGCTGCTACAGCCACTCAGAGATAAAAGAGTCTAAGTCAATCAGGTGATCCCATCCTGGTGTCTGTCTTTGGTTTGTGAGCAAAAGCCATTAGAGATGGGACCTGGCACTTGAAGAAAAGTTTTCTTTGTTAATAAAGGAACGAATGGCTTCTCCCCTTCCTCTGGCTATGAATGGACTACAGTAATTTACATCCCGCTGTGACGTAGCACGGGCAGCCATCATGGAGGCTGTGGAGGCAGCTAGCCTGTGGACACCTGCACACACCATGGACAGCAGACGAGAGACAGGAAGGACTCGGGTCTTTGGTGATGTGATCAAGCTGCTGAATTAACAGGGTCTGACAGCACAGTGTACCAGGACTTCTAATTATGTGCATCCAGAAAACTTCCAGATTAAGTGGGTGGAGTGGGGTGGGGGGTGGTTTCTGTTACTTCCAGCAGAGAGCTTCCCAAGTGATGTATCTTTTCTCATTGATCACTCAGAAATTAGGCAGAGGGGACATGTGAGTTATTACCCAGCATTTAGCACCTTTCACGGGCAGAGGCAGAGCAGAACGTCGTCGAGGACTCAGAGGCCATAATGCTGCATATTAGCTTCTCACGGCTCATTATCTTTCCCAAAGCGCACTTACCAGGAGAAATGTCACCGGCTCTCTGTTGCACCTATCTCACTCCAGCACGGCTAGCACGAGTGACGTGGGGCATTATCGGGACTTCGCAACAGCGTGTGTGGCTGAGGTTTAAATGAATTTCATCAGCATGATTAAATACTTATTACATGAGTCAAACATACGGGCTTCATTAAGCTAGTGAACTCCCAGGAACCTCCTGTTCTGTTTATACAGCCCATCTGGTCTCTCAGATTACTTTAAAGAAATAGGATAAATGGAGTTCGGTATGACAGCCAGGTCGTCTTTCAGCGTTATAGTCTCAGAGGAAACTCATCTTCCATTGCTAACTCTGGCTTCCATACAACTGGGTGCAGAGGTTTTTTTCCATCTGCTTCTGGCCTCCGTTAAAGCCTGACATGATGCTGAAATTGAGACTTTAAGTGTAACTTGCCAGGACATGACAGACATACTTTTCTCATTGAAGCATGGAACATTGTCTAAAGTCATTTGCAAGCACAGACCTTGGGCCTTTTATAGGGAGGGTACACCTTGAAAGCAAAATAAAGGACAAGGTTTAATTAACTTACTGGGGCTCTGTTAGTCGTTATTAGAAGCTCTTTATCAAATTAAAGGCCTGCTGGGAAGGCAGCTGAGCGCCTAGAAGCAGTGACATGCGTTAAGTGCCAAAGTAGGTTTTAATTGGCTGTTTAAATGAGGAAAAGCTCCCTGCAGTGTGACCGACACATAGCGGGAGTGTGCAAATACACACACACACACACACACACACACTCACACACGGAGCCCCAGGCAGTCTGGGAAATCACAGGAATCACATTTTTGGGAAAGCTGACATCCCTAAAGAGGGACCACAAACCTAACCTAGGACGGGAACCCGAAAACATGTGCTCTATGCTCAATAAATGCCATTGATTGTTTCTGATAAGAAAAAATAACAGGATGGAGCAGTGAGTTGTCCGGATGCTGCCACATTTACATCGTATGGAAGCCAGCTGCATGGCCAGGGTTGTCTTACTCTAGGATCGAGCTCACTCAGCGTTTTGCTTTGTTCTCATGTCTGTCAGGTCATTGACACAACATGGAGTCACGTTGGCTACCTTGTAGGAATGCTGGGGGAGATTTATACACAGCTCCTGGCAGTGTCAGGCACATACTGAGAGCCCAAAAACATGAGAGGTATTTTGGCCAAAATGCTCTTTTCTACTAAATTCTTTGTAAAGATTCTTGGGGATTATTTATTCCTGACATCCCTGGTTGGGAGAGGCTCAGCAGCCCGGTGGGCTAAACTGTGGTGTCAGATTTATACAGTTTGAATGCTAGTTCCACCCCATGCAGGGGGCCTTTCTGAACCTCAGGCTCTTTTTCTACGAAATGGGAAGAATCATATCTACTTCCTCAAGTGTTGGGGAAATCTTATGACTGTGCTGGGGAAGAGCTTAGCACAGTATGTGCATATTGTAGGTGTGAGCACCGGTGTGTTTATTAGGGTTGAGTTGTGCTTCCCAGAGAAGGATTATAGAGTGGCTGTGGGACAGGCCCCCAGGACGCCTTTTCACAGAGGCTGTCAACAGAAGTTCTTTGAGTCCAACCATTGGTGAAGTCTGTGGGATGGAACCTTGCTGAGGTGGCAGAGACTGGAATTTCAGGGGTCGTGTGGGTATGAACACATTTTGACCCAGAACGACTCCAAGGCACATTTAGGACAAGAGGCTAGGGCCCTGGTGCCTGGTCTGTGGCTTATTTTACTAAGAAAGTCTCTTGTTAGGGTGAGATTCTCCACTGATGGGGAAGAAATTATTCCAAAACAATGGTTTTTATTTCACAGATTTATTATCTTCTTTTGGGGGGGGTTAAGAATTTTATTGGAAGTCTGAGCTTGTTATTTAACAGGAGCTTTCAAATGAAGCCCTTATAAAATCAGGATCTCCCATGTTCCTTTCCAGGGTGATCTGTGTTAGCCGCTGTCCCTTGGCTCCCTGCCAGCATCACAGTTCCGTGTAAAGTTACGGGGAGGGGGAAGGAGGAGGGAAGGACTCACATGACTAGAGGGGGCTGGAGGGCCAGTGAAGTGACCATCTTTTGAAGACGTTAAAGGTGTCAAAGCACCTCAGCCTACAGCTGTTGATGAGGAACTTAAAATACAGGACTGTGGGACCTTGGAGCCATTTTGAATTGGGGCATGTTTTCATAAAGGCAGCAAAAACAAACATTCCCGGTGGAAAGCGTGCACTACGTGCATTTAAACACACACAGCCTCTGTTCCAATAACACCACAACGCGGAGCCACCCCTGATACCTCAGCAAGGAAGAGAACAAACTCCTTCCTTTCCCAGCAGCCTGGCTGGGGTTGGAGGGACAGCTCTCGCTCAATTTTCCAGCCCAGCAAGTCTTTGAACATGAAACAGAAGTGTCCCAGGGCTCTTACAAATGAGCCACAGCAGGGCTGGATGTCAGGGGATGGATTCATGGGCTGCTGGGTGGGGGTGGGGGTGGGGGTGGGGGTTAATATCTCTTGCAATTACAAATCAGAAAAAAGCCCGCATTCTTCTTCATTTCACCCGTTTCACACATCCTTGGCAGCTGGGCTTCCCAATGCTTCATTTAGGCCAATGTCCGTGAAGGAACGGATCAGCAGGCGCGGGCCATCAGGCGGCCATTTTAAGCCCTTGGCCTGGGTCCTCATTCCCCGCGCTTGGGTGAGACAGACAGGCCTTTGTGTGCCTGGAGCCGGCTAAGCCAGGATGTGACTGCGAGCTGGAATCTGACCTTTCATGGGCTCCAGCACCTGTCAGAAAAAACGAACAAGCTTGGGGTGTTTTTTCCGCTCCGGACTTAAATGCCAGTTTTGTGACTCCCTCACAGTGGAACGGCGCCAAAGCAGTTGTGGTCAACTGCGGCTCTCCGAGGAGCAAACCTGAGACATGAGTGATGGACGGCCCTGCGTTGCTGAGAGCTGGCCAAGCCAAGCAGAGGACTCCGGCGCTCTGAGTTGGGAAACTGGGAGCAGAACAGAACAGACACATTACTCTGGCAACCTGGGGAGAGGGGGAGTGGGAGAGGGAGCCTGCATTCAGCCCTGGAACAAAGCCCCGGTCCCAGTGACCCTGACAGGTAGCCATCAGGGGACGGTTGGGGCGTACTCCCTCCTGGCTTGCTGTGGGGGTCTGGGTAGGAATGTGTTGTTCACACCTGGGTTGGACTCTGCTACTTATGATCTGCAGGAGCTTGGGCAAATGATCTAACCTCCTTGGACCTCAGCTTCCTCAGGTATAAAATGGGGAGAGAAAGGTCTAATTCCAAAGACTGTCGTGGATTAAATGAGGTAATATACCCAGATCCCCCAGCGCCTCGCCTAAGCAGCTTGGCTGGAGGTGGCTAGCAGTGGTCATTTTCCCTCCCCTGCCGTGGGCCATATTTGGGCTGGAGAAGAAGGGAGTATGCTGATGTCACCGGTATGTGATTGTCCCCATGCCCACATCCTACCCTGGTTATGGAAGAGGGACTGACCTAGCCCATCAACAACTGCCTCCGCTCTGGGAAGACAACTTTCTCCTAAGCAAGGCTTTAGAGGACTATTTCCAAGGCTCCCTGGTGACCTGGTCTTCTGTTGGGAAGTGGCCACAGCTTCCAGAAGGGCCCAGAAACCTTGGAATGGGCAAGTGGTCAGTGTACTTTCCCTCACTCCAAGTAGTTTCAGAAACCTACAAATGAAGGAAAGTTAATGTGTACTGATACGGCAGCCCAAGGAACTTGCCCCTTTGAGGAGTATGTGGCCACTGTGCCTGCATTCTTGGCTCCGGGAACCCCGTTTCTGCAGAGAGATCAGGCTGGGGGGCCACTTTCTTTCACAGAGCGGTGGTGCGACATTAAGCAGTAGCAGCTCAGGTGGAAGGAAATGTCTTCAGCTCTATAGATGCCTGACCCAGGGCTTGAGACGGGCAGATGTCAATGGAAAAGAATCCAAAGTCTAATCATCCTGCTCAAAACTATTAGTACTTTAAAAATAAACAAGCGTCATCCTATTAATCTGTTTTTGAATTACCTGGATCATAAATGAACATAAGTGAACTTCAGCTTAGAAACGAGATTACTGTTTCTTTGTTTGCCTTTACTACAGGCCACGAAGATTGCTGGGTGGATTTTTCCCAGGTTTGAAGAGCATGGTAGGGTGGTATGAAAATGTGTGCTCTGCCCAAGGGGAATCTCAGGAAGATAAGCCATCATTCTTCAGAAGGAATGAAACTGAAATTTGGCGACAAGAAGCCGTGCCTGGCAGCTGAGGGGGTGCTGGCCCCAGAATTAAGATATGGGACCAAGAAAGCAAATTGCCACACAGGAGCCCTAAGTTGGAATGTGGTTGTTGGTTTGCAACAAGCTGCTTCTCATATGGGCAATTCTCTGGAGTCACATCCATCTTCTCCTAAAGAACACGGGGTAGGTCAGTTAGTCAACACACAAACAGGCTATCAAGTCCATCACCTTTTATATATTTTAATTTTAAAAAGATAGTTACTTACCTAGACTGTACATTTTGTAGCCTTCTTGTGTCTGATGTTTGAAGCACATAGTTAGCATTGTGCCAAACACTTTGCTTTAAAGGTATCACATTTAACCCTCCCAGAGTTTCCCTGCAAAGAAGCTTCTGCTCTCCCCCATTTCATGGATGAAGGCAAAGGTATAAGGCATCACCTAGCTAGTAAAAGGTAAAGCTGGGACCCAAACTCAGGCCAATTTATTTCAGGTCCCAAGTTCTTTTGCAAAATGCTATGTTGCCTCTTCCTACGGTTTCTTAAAGTGTCATGACAAAGATATTTTGATGGTCGTAATTTGATTTGTTGTCTTAAAGGGTTACTTTAATCAATCAAATAGCATGCTGACAATATATTCCTCTATACCTCTCAAAAATGTCTGAGTTTTTAAAAATTCAATGAAATTTAAGAAATGCTCCAAATTAGATTTTCACTGGTAAGCATGTTATCTGATCATGTTATTATTTGATGTTTGATAAATATTCACTGCTACCGTTTGGTACTCAGTTGAACAGTTAAAAGGTAGCTTGTTTTAGTCTTAATCTGAAATACATTAAGAAGGGTCAGCCAAACCTGGGGCCGACTTTGCTAAAGGTTTTTTGCATTGGTCACAGTTTTGACTTATAGATCACCAATTAGTTGCAGATGTCGACAGTAATATGAAGTGTAGGAAGGGTCAGGAGAACACTTCGTTCTCATTTGAGAGGAATTTAGAACTTGAAAAAATACCCTGTTAATTCTGAGCTGCCAACATATACACATTCATGCGTATGTGTAACTCCCTGGAAAAACAATCAGATTTCTGGAAGCCGTAGGCTATAATTCTATAGACTTTGTAATTCAATTCATAAATACTTGGGTTTTTAAAACATAATCATAACAACAAGAAGAATAACAAGAATTGTTTTCATATTTCTCTCATCTCTAACCCAATAAATACTTAAATTTTAATTCTAATGATCACTCACAAAAATAACAACAGTAATGAGAAGCACAGCTCTGTTCACAGCAAAGTGCTGAGTGCTCTGTTTGTCTGTTATTCCATCCATCCTCACGCCTAGTCTCTGAGCTCAGTTGTACCATTAGCTCCACTTAGAGCTAAGGAAAACAAAAGGTCAGGGAAGTCCTTGGAGCTATGCATAGCTTGGGTGCCTCACCCCTGTGTGCTCCTGCCTTCCGCATAGGGCCGTGCTTGGTGGAGGCATCTTGCTCGTCTCTCTGAAGGATCCATGTCTGGGAAAGATGGTATCAACTTTCTAAGAGCTAATGGATTAAGGAAAGGCCGAGATGCAGACATCAGAATTTATAGGAGAAGGGATTGGAGAAGCCCAAGTTCTTGGTGAAAGACCAGGAAGGGAGGATTACTTCTGGAGCTCAGTCATCTCCATGGGTCTGTCAGCGATGGCCCATAGGCTAAGGCTGGGGCCAAGGCCTGTTTCTAAATACCCCCGAGCTAAGAATGGTTTTTAGATTTTTAAAAGGTTGAAGGAGAAAAAGGAGGAGCTGTTGGAGGAGAAGAAGGAGAAAATACGTGCCAGGCCATGTATGGGCCATAAACATTAAAAGCTGTCTGGTCTTTTACAGAAAAGGTTTGCCAATACCTGGTCTAGACCAGTACTAATAGGAATATAACTCAGTCATATACTTAACTGAGCATTTTCTGTAGCCCCGTTAATAAAGTGAAAATAAACAAGTAAAATTAATTTTAATAATGTATTTTACTTAACTCAGAACATCCAAAATGTTGCTTCAACATGTAATCGATATAAAAATTATGAATGAAACATTTCACATTCTAATTTTCATATAAAGTCTCTGAGATCTGATGAGCATTTGACACAGTGCATCGAACTCATACTCGCCCCATTTCCAGGGCTCAATAGCCCCAGAGGGTAAGTGGCTCCTCAGTTGGGCAGTGCAGGTCTAAGTGGTGAGGGAATGGACAGCATTTTGAGGGGGAGCATAGGAGGACTTCCTGGCAGAGTCTCAAGGCTCCCCAACCTTGGCCTTTTTGTCTTCTGGGGGCTCCGTAACGCCACTCTGTGCCTTATGAGATGTTGAGCAGTATCTCTAAAACCCAGCCATTCAATACCAGTAGCAATTCCCCTCCCTAGGTTTGACAATCAAAAATGCCTCTAGATATTGCTGAATGTCCCCTAAGTAGCAGACCAGACTATCCTGGGTTGGGAAATATTGGTGGAAAGCATGAGAGACCGGTGTATGGGAGCACACATGGAATGGCCTAGAAAAATTCCTCTGAGTCGGTCCCTCTGAAGGAAGAAGGAGAATTGAAGGAGAGTCATGAGAGTTTGGGTAGAAAAAGATGAGGGCAAAGCTCAGGGTAAAGCATTTGAAATTTATTTTCTCAGCAATGATAAACATCAAAGAGCTTTGAGCAGGGGAATGAAATTAGCAAAGTTACAAATTAAAAACATTTTTCTTCCATCTTTGAATAACTAGATTCTTTCTCTTTTTTGCTGGCACAGATAGATTTTTTTTTTCCTCCCTTAAAGGAACGCATCATTTAAAGAGCCAATGCCCCCACCCTGCGTCTGGTGGGTGGTTTTTATTAAATTCCAGTAGAGGGATGGGTTTCCAAAGCAATCAGCCAGCCCCTTGGTTAGCAGGCTCCCTGCCACTCAGCTGACATTCCACCCTGCAGGAGCCCAAGAGAGGAAAATCAGCACCGAGCAGGCAAAGGGACCGTAGCTTACACTGTTGGAATCCCTAGTAGGGCCACTTGGTGTTACAGGTGGGACCCAAATGGGGCAGGGCCTGGGGGTTGAGGCCTCCTGATAACAGCCTCTGTACCTTACAGCTGCTAAATTACTTACTTACTCAGCTCCTGACATCCAATCGCTATAGAGTTTTCTAATTCCCCTTTGAATAGTATTATTAATAATAATAGGACTATGGGTAGGTCTTTAGAGTTGATCGTGTGTTTTTGTGTACAAAGTCATATTTAACAATTACGCATCATGATATGATGTTTGAAGTAGGAGTATACACCATGGATTTGTATTTTGGGACTTTCCTTTTTCAGGGGACTCTGAGGTTTTTGTCCAGTTCTCTGTTTGTACTCTGCCTGCCCCTTGGATCTGCTCTCCCCCTGCCTCCCCTTTCCATCCTGCTCAGGCGCCATGGGACGCTGGCCTTTAAGGATTGCATCAGCTGGACTTCTTTGCCCCCATTTCCTGCTGGGTTCAGCCAAAGGGAGGCACAGCAGGAGATCATGCAGGGAGGGAGGGAGGAGTGAGGTTGGGGTGTTTGCTTCCCGGTGGGGCTGTGGGTTGGCAGCAGCTCCATACCATCACTGAAGACCACAGCTCCTACAATGGCAGGTCTCACCAGATTCCAGGAACTGCTTTTTATCACTTTTTCCTTTCAAGCCCGAGGAAGGGAAGGCACAGTATATTGTCAGCCCTGGGATGCGTCATCGTCCCTTGTAGGTTGACCCATCGCCCAGCAAATTATCCATTTATAAACTCTCTCCAGTCACCCCTTTGGAGCGTGCCATCTGCTTCCTGCAGGGACCCCGACTAACATTCTAGCTCTGCTGAGGCGAGTCCCTGTCTTTCTTGACCCTCCCAACTTCCAGTCAGGAAAATTCAAGCAAGGCTGTGGTTGGTAGTTTGGCCTTTAATGTCTCTGTGCTGAGCGCGTTGTACCCCTAGAGAAGGTAAGGTAGGCATGGAGTTCCTGTGGCCTTTCCTGGGTTGCCAAGTAACTGGGTACCCAAGAACTTTAATCATGAGTCCAAAATGCACACACCCGATTCTCATCCCGGGAGGAATGTATGTAATGCTTAATTCAGTGTTTTTCTTTCTGGAATTTCTAACAATAATAATGGAAAAGGAACTCAGGGGAAAGTGTCAAAGAAAATCATGTTGGTGTTTTCCTTTTCTTGTGTGTAGATTGTTTGAAGGAATCCAAACCCCAGCTTGAGCTACACTGTCTAAACCAGACACGTCAGCTGTGAGCAGGCCAGCCCAGGCCATGAGCGTGGGGGATGAGTGTGCTCTCCTCTCTCTGCTGTCAGCCTGTCTCTTCCTGTGGAGATAGTCTTGGAGGTTCCATCACCTGTCTCTGATTGGAGCGGAGGGACGATTCCATCCCTCGTGGAATCTCACTACCTACAACAAGAACACGCCCTGCTCTGGGTTTTGTCTCAGTCCATTTAACCGGAGGAAACAATCAATGTGGATCAATTGAAAAAGGCTTGGTCTTTATTAAGATGCTTTCTAGCTATTAGTGAACACACTTTAGGCTCTTGATACCATCTAGGCTATTAACCAGGAACAACAGAGATACTAATGGGAGGTACAGTACCTACAAACTGTAGTGAAAGAGAAGACGGGAATCCTCAGGCCACACTAGATCGAGGGCAAAGGGCTGCCTGTATATTCATCCTCTTTAGGCAGATAGAGGTGGGGCATAGATACACACAAGAGCTTGGGGCTTTAGTCTTGCCTCATGGGGTAATTTGGGGCCAATTCTTTCACTATTTTAATCACAGTTTCCCAGGAAAGGAGATACAAGGGGCTTAAATACTATTAAGTTGAATGCCTCTTAGCCTTGACTCTGTATTAAAATCACCTGGGCAGCTTTTAAAAATGGTTTGTGAGTTTTGCAGCCCACCAGTTAGATGAGAGTTGCTGGGGATGCAGTCCCGCCATTGGTGTTCACTGTTCTGTTAACGGTACTGCCCTCCGACCAGATGAGAGGGACAGGAAGACGGTCTGGAGAAGAGGGCAAGTGGAGAACGGGAAGGAAGATGGGAGGGTGCTGGGTTTTGATGTAAAAATGTGTTTTCTACTGTGGGTCATGATTAAAAATTTTGAGGCAACTGTACTTTATGCATAGTGGTACTTGATAAATGTTGAATGATGGGGAGGAAAGAAAAAGGGGCATAAGAGAAGAGGAAAAGGAGGGAAGGAAGAACGACAGAAGGACATTAGGATGGTTTTCTGTCCTCAGTGTTTGTGGAGATGGTGGGCACAGCCATGCATAACTTACATGAATTTGCAAAAAGTTTAGAAGAAACTAAGGAAGACAGAGGAGAGAAAAAAGAAGTAACCAAAAAAGTTCATGAACCAAAACCTCAAAAATCATTCCTGACATTTCATCATCTCACATTTGAGTCATTCTGGCTTGTGAGCCTTGATATAGGAGTTTTCAATGAATTTTAATTTCCTGTTGGTTTGAGGAGATTCAAGACTGTGATATTTGAAAATAGTTTAAGGCAATCCAGTGCTTTCTTGCCAACTGGATTTCTCCTTGGCCAGGCTCTGATCTGAAGGTGATTCAAGCATTGTTTTGTAACCCCGGTCTGAGATAACTAGGATAACCCTGATCTCAGAACACTCTTTAGAGGGAAAGGCCTTCCAGAAACTTCTGGGGCTTTTTAAACATTCATTCCATGAATGCAGCATGTTGGTGCACAACAGAACATATAATGATAACGGAAATAGAGAGGGATATTTATTAATGAGAGAGGAATAAATTAATCAGAAAGATGTAACAATCCTAGACACACATGCACCTAATGCAAGGACTTCAGAAACATGAAACCTTTACCCAAGGTAGATGAAAGCTATGTCCTCACAGAAAATAATGTGCAAAAATGTTATAGTACCTTTATGCACAATTGCCAAAAAAGCCAATCTTCTTGGTGAATACAAAACCAAATGGTGAATACAAAACCAAATATATGATGAACTCTTACATAGTACATCCTTACAATGGAATACTACCTAGCAATGAAAAAGGGTGGGCTACTGATACATGTCTTTCTGTATAGATAACATGATGGTTGATGTGGAAAAATTCTTAAAAATCTACCAAAAAAGATTTAAGAATGAGTAAGTGAGCTTAGACAGGTTGAAACATGTAAATTGATTAAACAAAAATCAACTGTATTTTTGTTAGTCCCAAATCACTAGAAATTGAATCTTTAAAATATAACATTTAGCATGGCATTGAAAAACATGATATATTTAGGGATAAATTTTTTTTTAAAGATTTTATTTATTTATTTGACAAAGAGGGATCACAAGTGGGCAGAGAGGCAGGCAAAGAGAGGGGAGAGAGAGCAGAGAGCCTGATGTGGGGCTCGATCCCAGGACCCTGAGATCATGACCTGAGCTGAAGGCAGAGGCTTAACCCACTGAGCCACCCAGGTGCCCGCTTGGGGATAAATTTAACAAAATATGTGCAGCATCTGCTAAAACATAAGATTCTGTTGGGAGAAATTAAAGACTTAATAGAGAGATACAGACAAAATAGTCTAAAAATAGATCCATACATACGAGGTCAATCAAATTTTGAAAAATGGTGCCAGTGTAATTCAATGGAGAAAGGGGAGTCTTTTCAAAAAAACAGTTGATGCCTGGGCGACCCAGTCATTTAAGTGTCTGACTTCAGCTCAGGTCACTATCTCAGGGTCCTGGGATTGAGTCCTGTGTCAGGCTCCCGAATCAGTGAGGAGTCTGCTTGTCTCTTTCCCTCTGCTCCTCCCATGCTCATGATCTCTATGCCTTTCTCTCTCTCAAATAAATGCATCAAATCCTTAAAAAATATTAAAAGTAAAACAAAAAACACCTGACATCTGTAAGGAAATAAATGAACTTTGAACCTTACCTCATATCACACACTCAATTCATTTTAAGTAGGCAATAGACCTAAGTGTAAGACCTAAACTACAAAACTTCCAGTAGAGGAATGCCTGGGAGGCTCAGTCAGTTAAGCCTCTGCCTTCAGCTCAGGTCATGATCTCAGGGTCCCGGGATTGAGCCCTGTATCTGGCTCCTTGCTTTCAGGGAACCTACAACCCTCTCCCCTCCCAGCTCAGTGCTTTCACTCTCTCTCTCTCAAATAAAAACAAAACAAAACTTCTAGTAGAAAGCATACCCCCCAAAAAAAAAATTGAACTAGGTTAGACAAACATTTTTTAGAATACAAAAACACAAACTTTGAAAAATAAAAATAAACTGGATTTCTTCAAAATTATAAACTTTTGCTGTTCACCAGACATTATCAAGAAAATGAGAAGGCAAGCCACAGACTGGGAGGAAATATTTGGAAAACAGATATATTATAAAGGACTTGTGGCCAGAATATATGATGAACTCTTACAACTCTGATAAATAAAAGCAAATGGACAAAAGATTTGGACAGTCTCTTCACCAAAGAAGATATACAAATGGTGAATCAGGATGTGATAAAATGCTCAACATCCGTCAGTAGGGAAACACAAGTTAAAAACAGTAAGTTACTGCTGCACATGTACTTAAATGACTAAGATTAAGAACACTTACGATACCATGTGTTGGTGAGGATGTGGAACAGTGTGGACTCTCTTCTATTACTGATGGAACATTGGAAATGGTGCAGTCCTTTGGAAACTGTTTCTCAGTTTTTTATAAAATTAAATGGAGTTGGTCATTAACTATGACCTAGTGATTCAATCCTTAGATATTTACTTAAGAAAAATATCATGGGTCCACATAAAGATATGTACATATATGTTCATAGCAACTTAATTTCCATGAGCTGAAAGCGAAACCAACCCAGATATCTATAAACTCATGAATGGATAAATAAGTTCTAGTATTTCCTAACGATGGAATACGTCAAGAAATGAACTACTGATACATGAAAGAACAAAGCATGATACTAAGCAAAAGAAGCCCAGAGTGGAAGACTAGGTTATCTGATGTCTGGGAAAGTCTAGAAAAAGCAAAGCTATAGAGCTACAGACCAGATTAGTCTTTGCCTGGGGCTGGAGATTTGTGACCTTGGTATAAGAGTACTTTCTGAGTGATGGAAATGTTTTATAGCTCGATCGTGCTGGTAATTATATATTTATCACACCCATCTACCAATACATTTAAAAATGGGTATATTTTCTTGTATATAAATTATAACTTTAAAAAGCTGATTTTTAAAAAAAGTTCTATGTCTAAGGCTTCACACCAGAGTGACAAGTAGAAAGTTCCTTGGCAAACAGTGGGTACAGCAAAAGGTGAATAATTAGAGCAATTGATGAAATCTGTTTACTATAGTGGGTTTGGTGATGATAGACTGTATCTATGGTTGGAGATTTCTAACCTCACCCTTGATAAAGAGTTATTTTATACTCGTCTTTGTGTCTCCTTCCCTTCCAGCTTCCTGGCTGGTCCTCTAATGTTGTCATTTCTTATTACCTCTTGAACTAAAATCTAATGTTTTTGGGCTTGGATCTCACATAGTTTCTAAGAGACTAAGAATTCAAAAGTTTATGGTCATCTGGTCAATTTAAAAGTGATCTTTACTTAAACTCATTGGTATTTGCAATGCCAGCACTTCACATGTTATCTTTTCCCAATGGAAATGTTGAACAACTGAAGAAAGAAGAAATAAAGCTAATGAATTGGACGCCATGGAAAATCATTTAGGGATTTTATAAACTTTCTCTTTAAATGTAACAAGGCAGTTCACACGATCACCACAGTTTATGGTAAAATAAATTATTGCTGTTCCAGGCACTGTAGTCAATGAAGAAAATCCTTCAGTATATTTCTATGAGAGTGACCTATGCTGGGACTCTTTCTTCCTTGAGAGACCTGAGCTCCAGCAAAATGAGAAAACTGGCCCAGTGCCATGGAATCCCATGAGAAATTGAGATGGAAATCACAACAAAAAGAGCAGAAACTTTTCATGCTTTTTAAATTTCTACTCTAGTTTGATATGAACAAAGCTTTGTATGCAAATCAAAAATATATTTAAATTTTTTTCTCCTAGGATCACTTCATGCATTTTTGCATGTGATAGAATGAGTCCAGTAGGGAGGCAGGGCTGTATCTGGCCAAGTTTAGAATTCATTCGGTCTCTTTGGTCTAGGCAAATCCCACCAAATGAGAACAGTTGGTGTTTAAATTTGTTTACTCTCTGTAAAATAGAACTTCCTGGTTTTTGATTTTGTAAAAAATCTCTTGAAATGAAGTAGCATTTAAATACTTTTTTGATGGACTGAATGCAAACAGATCAGAAGTATATGGATAAAATTTCCCTCAAATTTCCCCAAGATTTTAATAATTAAGAACTAGCCAAACATACTTTAGGTTTGGAGCTGGATTTAAATTTCAAAACACTCAGGGAACTCAGACTATGTTCCAAAAGGACAGGGTTTTGTTTTGGTGTTTTGTTTGAATTTTACATGGGGAACAAAACACTTGGGTTTGTCTCCACAAATATGAATCTGTTTTTAGTACTTATACCTCAACTGATACTCTAATAGGGAAGTTTTCATTTTCTTTTTTTTCCCTGGAAATGAAATCAGCTTTTAGGGAAACGAGAGATTCCGTTGATACTTGAGAGTTGCCCAAGTGTGTATTGGGCAGATCCCAAACCTCATTTTTACAGGAGCCCAGTGCCCTCTGCTGTCATACCCATTGTGGATGGGCCTCATTCGTGAAAGTAGCCAATATCTCTCATTTTCAATTTCCCTTATCCTCTGAGAGGTTCCCACCTTCAATTCCATTCTCTCTCTAGACTCTGTTCCAGTTTTGCTATGCGGCTCTTTCCACTCTTAGCCATGTCATTAGGGAAACTCCACTGCAATTCTGGCTCTTTGGGACAAATCCCATCTGCTGTCATACCCATTGTGGATGGGCCTCATTCGTGAAAGTAGCCAATATCTCTCATTTTCAATTTCCCTTATCCTCTGAGAGGTTCCCACCTTCAATTCCATTCTCTCTCTAGACTCTGTTCCAGTTTTGCTATGCAGCTCTTTCCACTCTTAGCCATGTCATTAGGGAAACTCCACTGCAATTCTGGCTCTTTGGGACAAATCCCATTCACTCCCCTCATCCAACTCTCTGTTAGAGGGAACCAGACTCTCTGAGTCTGGGCTGTGCTGGTTATGGAAGGAAATGGAAGCCACTTGGAACCTCACTGAACTTAAGGAGGAACTCAGTGAATTCTGGGCCAAGGTCTTAGAAGGAGAAATTCTTACTGAATTGGAATAAATGGCTACAGAAATTTCCGGAGGCAGTTGTCAATGGAACTAGGACAGGGAAAATTCTTTGGGGTGTCCTGAGCCAAAGACATTTCACTTCCTGGGAAAGGTGTTGGTAGGTATGAAAATGCTCCCATCTGTCCAGCCAAGGGCAGACACATACCAGTGAAGGACAATTACTTGCAACCATAGCCATGATTAAAACTGTCAATTAACCAGATCTTCAGGGTTTTTTCTACTCTTTTCTTCTGGTTCTCTTCATAATTATGACAAGTAGAGCCTGAAAGGGAGAAAAGATGGGAAAAATAGACAAAACTCAAGTTCCTTAGCTGTGCTACTTTTTAGTGGTTAAAAAGTTTGAATTCATGTCTCAATCACTAGGTGAAATGAGAAGATTAGTGACTGAATAAAATGTGTGTTGAGAGGACCCGTAGTCTTTCTCCTCCCCCGGGGGGACTAAGTGTATTAACTCTTTTAAAGACATTTGCCTGTGTCTTTGCAGCCTGTATATTAGTATTGTGGGGACTGAGGGGCAAAGTGACAAGAGAGAGAGTCATCTTGCATCCTCCTCTCCAGTGGAAGTGGCAGGCAGCCCATCAGGAGGACCAGGGCTCTGCAGAGTGCCAGATGGCAATAGGCTTCCCACAGGGACGCCCCCAGCAGAGGTGCCAGATGGTCCCTTGCCTGGGGAGGATCTCTGGAAAGGATTTGTACAAGAGGGAACAAAGTTTTGGGCCCCACCAAGCAGTGTGTGCTATTAAATGTTTAACAAATGGCTGTCCAGAAAAGAAATCTCTAGTTTGTAGCGCTGGCCAATTATCATGGTGTAAACATTCTCCCCACCCCCAATTGCAAGTCCCTGATGTGAACTAGGAGTCCCTGAAAGAAGAGTTGGGAAGAAATGAGCCAAATCAGCTCTGGCAAGTGGGGGAAGAATGGGCTCAAGCATTCCACCGCCCCAGGGGTTAGGCCTGCAGACCTCTTGCAGAAAGGAGGGAGGGGTCCAGCAAATTCTGAGGGGAACTGGTGTAATTGCTATAGACTTTGGCTCTGTTTGTGTTTCCTCTCTTCTTTCAACATAAACAACCAATAGTTGGCTGTGATTCCTTCAAGTATGACCTCATGAGCTCAGGGTTTAAAATAAGTCATTTATCAGAACCCAAACCGGCATTTGGACTCAAATAGACAGAAGGCACTAAAGATTACCACTCTTATGAAATAACAAGAGCAAATAATCTTGAGTGTTCTTCAGATAGCATCCCATGGCTAGGCACGTGCAATTTGAGATGGTCCATAACCAGTAACATTTATTGAGAACCCACTACGTACCAGGTACTTCCCATGTATTAACTCATGAAAAGTGGTATTGTTAGGAAGATTGCACCTTTTCAACAAATTACCACGGTGAATAAATAGTTTTGCATAAAATTGCATGTTATTCTAGACTGTTCATAAGGTAGTTTGAGATGTTAAAAATAGCAAACATTTATTGAGTTCTTACTACGCACCTGATATTTTCCATGAACTCTGCATTGGGTTTTTTTTATAATCTATGAGTCAGGTGTCATTATGATGCTTATTTTACAGTTAAGGAAACAGAGGACAGAAGGTGACATCCTGAAGGTCAGACAACTCATTGATGGCAGAGTCAAGAATCAGACCCAGGCAGCCTGGCACCAAAGCCTCACCAAAGTGAGCCTTTCCAGGCTTGAATGTTCCTAGGCAATCCCTGACTGTCAGTATAGATGTCTGACCTTGATTTAAAAGCAATGTATTTCTTACTGAAATGTTTCTGGGCCATCACCTGCCCAACACATTGTTCTTTGAGCCTGAAAACACTACCTTTTTCACTTTTGCGGGAGACACTGTTCAGCATTATGTTATTGTGGTCTGTGATTTAGAGCTGAAGTAGTCCACACGCTAAGAGGTCAGGAGATGAATTCAGAATCATACACAATTCTCCTAATTGCTAGTCAAGTTCAATGTGATCCCCTTGAAAACCGCTCTGAAACCACACGCAATTCAGCTGAAGCAAGGGGTTAAGGGAAGTCAGATTTCTGAAGAATTCTATTGATCTCCACCTTTAGTCTCTAGCACTAACACAGTTTTGAAGTTTCTGCCTTGTTGGAGTGACATGATTTACACCTTTCATTCTGGGGTTGTCTTCGCTGAGCTGCACAGTGGTGTTCTTATGTAGACAAAGCTACTGGAGTTTAGAAACAGGAAGGGCTCGAAACTCACTTTTAAAAGTAAAATAAAGCTAGCACAGTGGGGGATTTCCTGAAGTCTCCGATGTCTGACATATGTTAGGTAGTCAGGAAAGAATAATAAAATTCCCCAGGAAAAGCATTTCACAAATGGCAGTGGCTAAAGTATGATTTTCTAGGTGGCCGGGGGTCTGATTTTCATCCTATTCTCCTCACCTCCTGTGGGGCTGGTCTCAGCTTGCCCTTGAAGAGACAGATCTTCAGAGTCCTGCAAAAGAGCCAAGACTTCCAGAACAGCCTGAGGACAGCCTGTAGGATGCCCAGCCCACAACTGAGGCTTCTCTAGAGACCCTATGTCTTTGTCCCACTAAGAGCTGTGTTAGCTTTCTCCAGCCACTCCCAGGATCATCCAGGAAAGGGTACCAGTTTTGATGAGGCCCTGACATCTCACCCAGCACCACTTGATGCTGGGGGAGGGGGGGGGCTGTTCCATGGAAAGCAGATAATAGCAACCACAGGGATCTGTGGGGCTTCCAACATGTGGGTGCAAGAAAGAAAGGACACGAGCAATGGAGATGAAGAGGAAAGAACATGCTTCTGGAGAACAAATGGGATTTCGGGGAGTCCTTCACAAACTAGCTGCACAGTGTAGGGTTGTCAAGATGTCTGATTCAGCTCTAAGGGCCTCAAGGAATAAGGAACAGCTTGTGGGGTTCTGATCCTGGGGCCCAGCTTAATTTAGGGGTTCACACCTGTAGCCTGCAGTGGAGTGAGAAACATGTAGGAATTAAAAGATCTGGGTAGGGGCGCCTGGGTGGCTCAATGGGTTAAGCTGCTGCCTTCGGCTCAGGTCATGATCTCAGGGTCCTGGGATCGAATCCCACATCGGGCTCTCTGCTTGGCAGGGGGCCTTCTTCCCTTCCTCTCTCTCTGTGATCTCTTCCCTTCCTCTCTCCTACTGTGATCTCTCCCTGTCAAATAAATAAATAAAATATTTAAAAAAAAAAGATCTGGGTAATAACATCCCAGTGCATTTATATATTTCATTATAGTACAGTCGGCATTTTTTTTTTCAATATAGAAAACTCCCCTCACTGCACAAAATCACACAATAAAAACTGCGGGGCTTATAGAAACGGGCAGCCACCTAAAAATTTTGTCAGTAACACTAAAAAGAGATATCAATAGAAATAGCACAGCTTCGCACATGTTAAATGATTGAGAAAGGGTCAGTACTACAATAAAGATGGCGCCTTATCTTGAAAAAGACCCGAAGTTGGCTTCTGGAAGCAGGTGGCACAGCTTGCAAGGCATTGTGGGGTGATATGAGGAAGGTCACCCAAGTTTGCCAGCTTGAAATCCTGGAGCTTGTTTTTCTGTCTTGGAGATATAGGCCCTTGGAAGCATGTGTTTATGATAGAGACCCCCTTTATCAAAATTGAAAATTTGATCCCATGCATAGTCTTTGCCGTCTGTTAACTTTTGTCCGCCTTCTGGACATTCTTCCGTGGCTTTCTCATCTACACCTGGGGCTTCACCTAACAGCTGAAGGTTTTGGAAGTCAGCATGAATTTGAAACCCCCGAATCAGCCACTCGTAGTACTGACAGGTGCCCCTTCTGCAGAATTTGGCATTTTGCCCTAAGCTCTTGTATGGAGAGAGTGTGTGTCTTTGTGAGACAGCTGGCCCACCACTTTGCCCTGTTTGGTTTTCAGTCGCAACAGTGCTCATCTTTCTGTCTCTTGTGTTTCTTCAGGGGTTAGTCTCATTGACGCCTTAGTCCTCAGAGTTGTTTCCCTCGGGTGTATTGTTTATGGTCTCAGCGTTTGTGGATTCCTTCATACCTGTTGCTTGGGAAACGGCACATGATCTCTTGATTCTTTCAAAATTTCTTTTTTACTTCAAACTTCTTCTCAATACATAAAATTTTCCTTTTTCATGGCTTGTTTGGTATTTTAAAATCAGGATGGTTAGACATGTTTGAGATGTTGAATGAGTATTTTTTTTTAATATAAAAAAGCTCACATAATAAGAACCAAAACTAACCTTGTAGGAGCACACACTTGGATGGGACAAGGAGGACAGTACAAGGTAGGGAGAGTGTGTGGAGTGTGAGCACTTGTGCATTTCGTGAATTCCTACAAGACTTGGCTCAGCGGGTGCAGTTTTCTGTATTAATGGAGTTTTAAAATTTTCAGACAAAATTGGCGGCAAGAAATTTGCACATGCTCAAAATGTCCCATCATATATTAATATAATTAAAATAAATTTGCATTTTCAAAACAAGTGTTATAGCAGACCATGTATGGTACCTCGGCTCATGGGGTTTCTCAGGTGATCGTTATACTAATTCTGTGAGGTAGACGAGAAAGTTAATATTCCCATTATGCAGATGAAAAAACCACAGCCAGTAGTCTCCACACTTGGGATATGAGTCTGGAACAACCCAAAGATGAGACCTGACCCTGTCCTACTAGCTCCTAAAGTGAGTCCTACCCCTTCTTCTGGAAGTTTGGTTTTGTGAGTCAGGAAATTTTCTTCTTTTGCTTCAAGTAGTTGGAGGTAAGTGTTTTTTGGTGGTTTTTTGTTTGTTTGTTTGTTTGGTAGGGTCTTGGCTAATGCAGAGCTGCTTGAATAATGTTCAAATTCTCTCCTTGCTCTGGGAGATTTTCTGCCACATGTTGACTTGTAAATTAACCACCCTCAGGTAGAGGGCACCCTACATGTCGAGGTTTGCCCTTGAAATAAGAGGTTCTGCCTGCCTGTGCTGGGGGTACAGGACAAAAGGGATGGTTCCTTCATCCTCTGAGGGCTGGCCAAGAAAGTTCCCAGGCAGAGTTAGGGTGTGTAGGTGAGATCCTCCTCTTTGGAGGGGGTCTGAGTCAGTTTGCACCCATTTAGACATTGCCCTTTCTGAAGACCGTGACCTTCGTTCATCCTGTCACGGGTATTTCTTGTTCACTGCGAGAGAACATCCCAAGTGTGGCTAACCCTCCCCCCCTTCCTCTTGGTGCTATGGTGCCTTGACGGCTCCTGGCCAAACTCCAGCTCAGTGACAGGAAAGGGTCCCCGTCGTTTCCCATCACAAGCTCAGGAATGACCACTGCTATTCAGTGAACTCCTCTCAGTGCTCCAGGCCTCCGAGAAGCACTTCTCATGGTCCTTCACGCATCGCACCAGCATTTGCTCGGGGCCCATCACGTGCCGGGATCATTCCTATTGCGTGGTTATCTCCCTTGCTTCTTAAAGTCCGAACTGCCCCAGTGGCTCCCGTGCCTTTAACCCTGTGCTGTCCTGCGCCTCTTGTTCAGGGCTGCCTGTGCAGTCTTAGGCAAGGTTGCTCCAAGCTCCCTTGGTTTCAATCATTTTCCAACTTGCTGGAGACCCAAAAACATGTCAGTGACCTTCCTATGACCTGGATAACAATTTCTCAACTTGTCACTGTCTTTCCCTTCCATTTGGATAGTGTCACCTTTGTGTATGTTTGGGAGCTTTAGACTTCCTTCCTTCCTTCCTTTCTCCCTCCGTTCCTTCCTTCCTTCCATCCTATTTTCAAATTCATACGCTGGAACCTACTTGACAAATCTGAGAGGAAAGAGAAAGAACAAAGAAAGCCGAGCAACCTAATCACTGAAAAATACATTTTTTTAACTTCACGAATGAGGCCTTTGAACTCAGTGGCCATGGCTCCTTCCTAACCCGAACCCTTCACGTCCTGTTTCCAGCTGGAGTGGAAAGTCTGAGGTGCCCTGGCTCTGAGCCTGCACTGAAACCTGGCTGGGGGTTGCATCTCTCGGTCCTCAATGAGCAGTGGCATCCAGGCACTTCCTGCCAAGGAGCTTAACTCCGTGTCGGCAGCCGTGGAAGTTCGCTGGGAAGGGAAGGGAGCTGGAGCCGTCACCCGATGTTGCTGAGGGCAGCAACAACAAAGAATGTCAAGGAGAAATTCCTGCAGTCAGTGGGCATGGGGCTGGGGAGGAAGGGGGGTGTCTCTAGAGGTTGGTGTTGAAACTTTCTGCCTTGACAAAAACTCAGGTTCTCAGCACAGGGGATGTGACTCATGGCTAAGAAATTCCCCATGGCCTTGGATGACATTGACGATGATTACCTCTGAGTCACATTTCTGGGAGGAACTTTTTTTTTTTTTTTTCCACCAGAGGGAAACTGAAGGGAAAATGGCATGGACAGGGGATTGGAAACAGCAGAGGAAACACGGTCACTTATGTTCTTAGTAGGGGATGTTAAGACATGCAACATGGAAAGAAAAGGCAAAAGGAAGGACATTGAGGAAGAAGGAATCCTTTCTCAGTAGAACAGGGAGAACTGGGGTCTCTCTGTGGGGTGATGAAGGGGTGGGGGCAGCCCAGCTGGACTCTGGCTTTTTGCTTCTTATTGTGAGTACAGAAACTTAGAATGTCAAGAGATGGAGCTCTCATTCGTTCCTTTATCTCACAAGTGTTTGTTGAGAAGGCTCCATGTTCCAGGCTCTGTTCTAGGTACCAGAGATACTGATCTCAGTGGCAGAGCAAGACAGCAAAGAAATAGTGAATCAAATAGCATCTTTGAATCCAGCCCTTGAACTAATCAACAGAAATATGTTCCGAATGTCCAGCTTCAGGATCCGCAGGGCTCAAGGGGCAGAGACTTGAATGGACCTGTCAGGGGTGTTGTGCTTCAAAGGTTCAAAGGTTTGTGTTGAGTCCTGGCTCTCATAGCTCCCTGCCCCTTCCCTCTCACATTATGTGTGTTTGAAGCCTCATTAGAGGTTAAGAACTCTCTCTCTAGAGAGCATAAGTACTGGGAGAGGGGCAGGGGAAGAGGGAGATCTCAAGCAGACTCCTGCTGAGCACGTAGCCTGATGCTAGTTGGATCCCACAAACCGGAGACCAGGACATGAGCTGAAATCAAGAGTTGGAGGCTTAACCAACTGAGTACCTAGGCGCCCTGGTTAAGAGCTCCCTTAATGTAAATGTTGAGTTCAATTAAATCACAAACTCTAAAAGTGTATCCGGGGACAGGAAAAACAATGTTCTAAGTCCCATAGGACTCCAAACCACCAACAGAAAATCCAAACCAAACCAAACAAGCAGAAAACACTTCTCACAAGATTAGCTTCACTTCTGCTTGAGTTAGATGAGTGAATCTGAGGTTATTTCCTACAAAAGGACCATCTGCAGCCAGTAGGCAGCAATTTGGGAAGCAAAGGGTAGTGATACGGAGGGAACAGAAGGAGTTAAGGACCCAGGATTCAAAGATCCAGGTTTCTATCTGGGCTTGCCACTAGCTGGCCCCGGAGGGGCAGGCAGCCTGTGGGCTGTGGGAAGGGTCCCCAGTCAAGACCAGTTAGGAAGAAGGTGAGTAACTGAGAAGACTGGACATAAACTGGGAAGGGTTACCATAAGCAGTAAGCAGGGTCCCAGCATCTAACAGAACCTTCATGAAGCCAGAGAGTGAAGGATGGAGAAACTTCCCACGCTTGAGTGACTCTGGCCGAAGGAGGCTGGGCTTGGAGGATCTGGAGGAGCTATTGGATGGCTGCCTGGCTGCCCTCCTGCAGAGAGTGAGGGCACTTTTGTCTCACTGGTGCTCTGTGTTCTCTCAACCAGGTCAGAACTCATGGACACCCCCTCCCTGACATCCCCCGGCCATCTGGCTGCTCCCTTGACCCTACCTTCTGGCCCCCACTTCAGAGCCCCTCCTTCCAACTGACCTCCAGTGACCACTGCACACCAATCCCTCCAGACAGGCGGCCTTGGAGCAAAGTCTTTATTAAAGACAGGATCAAACATCACAATAAGGAGAGAGCGAAAGGAGGGGGGGGGGAGGGGAGAAAACAAGAAACATGGAGGGAGGGAGACAACAGGGCAAAGGCTTCGGCTGACAGCTGACCGAGGCCCCGGAGGAGGAGACTGTGAGGGAGCCCAACCAGCCAGCACTTTCTCTCCATCTTCAGAGAACATGAGGCGCAGCCTCACCAACCTCTCTCCGGCCACCCCCTTGTTAATTACTGTCCTCCATACAGCTCGGTTCTCCAAGTTCTGCCTATTTCCCACCAGACCACAGGAGACAGGGAGGGTCTGGGAGGGGGCTCAGCTCCGTTCTCTGTCCCGCTCCTGTAGATTGCCAAGAAGCTTTGGAGCCATCTCAGTTCCTCATTCTGGGTCCTCCGTCTGTCCATCTGGCCCTGGCCACCCCGCCCCGTCCCCAGGTCACCCACCAAGGCCAACTGAGGGAGTGACCAAATCAGAGCTTTGGTGGCTGCAGAGTATGGTTTTGACCTAGAGTCCTGCCTGTGGGGGTTGGGGTGTGCATGCACGTGTGTGTGTGTGTGCTTGAGTGTATGTAGTGGGAGTGGGAAGGTTACTTATAGCTGTGACAAAAAGGATTTGGGTTTCACAGATCAGAGGCTAGGAAGGATCTCTTAGCTTGGTGACAATCTGAAGGTCAGAGTTAAGCAACACCCCTTGGAATCTATGAATGAGTAAATTCCTGCAACTGACCTCCCCCTGCCCTTACTATTGCATAGCCTGCAATTCCTTACCTGGAAATAGAATAAATGCGTTGTTGTTGTTACTTTTGCTTGAAACACGAGATAGAGTGGGTGATGTGCTAAGAAGCCAGGTCAGTGAGGATGGTCACAAGGAACGTTTGGAATGAGTCTCTGGTTCCGATGGAGAGAACCTCCGTCTGGGCTGATGGCCCGGAGATTGAGGACCTCAGGGGATCGAGATGCCCTGGTGGCTGGGGTATTGCCTTACCCGGGTCCAACCCAAGCCCACTACTAACATGAATTATCTTCCTTTATCATTTAAAAAAGAATTACCTTATTACAGACATGATCTTTCAATAACAGCCAAAGCAAAAACTGCTTATAATTCCATCTTGAAGTCAACTCAGTGAAAAAATACGCCTGCTCTCTGTCAAATACAAAATTCTCTCCATGCTGTTACTAACACCAGCCACGCACATGGACATGGCCAACGACCCGGACTCATCAACACAGGTTTTCTCAGGCTCAGGCCCAACCTTTCTACCCTCCACTGAGTTTTCAGGGACTTTTCAACAAGATGATTTGGCTTAGAAACCATGGAGGAGGGAGACCCACCGCTCAGCCAAACCCCATCTATTCCCATTCTTGTTCTCCCTGGGGCCAGTCTCTCCCTTGGAAACATTGTCAGGTCTCCGTGGGAGGCAGATCTTTTGTTACCTTGTGACATGGGCCCCTGGAAGCTGATGGCAGGGAATGAATGAGTCTGGGCGAACAAATGGGGGTTCATCTGCCGTGGTTGTTTGTACATGTGTAGGCCCCTGTGTTTCAAGGTTTCCTTCCTTCCCTAACCAACGTGCTAAATGCAACATTGACAACCAGCCTCGCGTGCATTATTGCCAGGCTAGGGCCTGATCATATCAAGGGAAGGCTGCCAGCTTCCGCTGCCAGAAGCAAGAGGCACTGGGAAAGATGGAAATTGGACAGTGGTCTTGTATACTCCCCGCCCTGTCATGGATGGCCTTCAGCAGGAAACCCATCGACGGAATCAAAGGAACACAGTTTCCTGTGAACAGAGAGCGATGCCAAATCCAGCAGATAATATTGCTTCTGCCTGTGCCAGTCATTGTCAAACCCAGCATAAGTAATAGCAGATGACTGGGGTTGTGGTTTCAGTGAAATATTCTTTTACTTCTGGCATGGTACCACACACCTTTGTATGCTTTATTGCCCTTTCCCAAACTTAGGAAGGGTTTTTTTTTTTTTCTTTCTTTCTTTCTTTCCTTTTCTTTTCAGATTTCTTTTCCCCCAAAGAACTATATCTGGCTGTACTGCTGCATACCAGGTCTTAAACCCAAGCCAGCTGACTCCCAATTCTCTCCAGCCTTTTCTTAAGCAACACTTTTTAGAATATATTATTATTATTATTATTGCATCACATAGGGCTAAAATAAACCCGCTGTGTATTGGCCTTCAATGATCTTGCTTTCCCTCTTTCCCTAGTTCCCTAAGACTGGTTTTAAGAGAGAAAAACCTCTCACATAATATTTTTCTTACTTTCCAGGCTGATGTTGAAGGTGATGATAGGTCATAAGCCGCAGCCTCGGCAAGGATGTCCCGGCCCCTGGAGCAGGCGGGAAGTACATGTGTGCTTGGAATGCAACAAAAGGGAAAAGTTACTAGTATGCTTTGGACAGGACTCTGCATTTTTAACCCTTTCCTCAAGTCTAGAGAAAACGTGACTCCATTAGCTACTCAGACGTTCTCTCCCACAATGACATGGTTGGGGCAGGGGGGTATCTGAGTAGTCCTCTGGATTTTTGTTTGTTTTCTTTTTCAGTTTTGCCTGATGTTAAGAGCTTGGGTACCAGGCAGAGCTGGTACAAACCCTAAGTCCCTCTCTTACGAGATTTGTGACTCTGGGAAAATTGATCAACTTTCTGATCCTTGTGTTCCTCCTCTACAAAACAGGAAACACTCACCCACCCGGGGTTGTCAGCAAAAATGTGAGTCAAGTGCCAGCACTTTGCTTTCTGCTTGTCACGGAAGTCTTTGGCGGGAGGGTACCCCCTAAGTGCTCAATAAATCACATAACTATTAATACCAAAGCGCTTTAGAAAACACTGGGTTCCCGCTTTACTGTGTCTGGGCGTGACAGTAAGGGAGTTTAGGGTCGGGGTCAGGGAGGAGGTAAGGTCACAGGCACAGTGGCTTCTCTGTGATATTTGTGTGCACTATCTCACTGAATGGTCATGAGAATTCTGGGAGAGAAATCAGGCAGTCATAATTATTCCCATTTCCCAGATAAAGAAATGGAGGCCCTTGCCCACTGCTAGAATTGGCAGAGCCATGACTGGACCCCAGGGCCCTGGGAACCTTGCTGAGACTCCATCTGTCCATCACATTTCCTCTCTGAGCTGGTTTAATTTGGTCTTGGCCTATCCTCAGCTCCCTGAGGCTCTCTCCCTCCCTGTCCTTTCCAGGAAAGGCAGAATTCCATGCCTTTTACACACACACACACTTCTGGGCCTGTGCTGTCTCCTGCAGTCCGCTAAGAGCTTGGGTGTTCACAGGTACATAGGAGGTGATTTGACTGGATTCTAGCACATTTTGTTCCTTGCAGGTTCATCCCTGCAACTTTCTCTTTCTTCAGAAAGCTTTTCTGAAATACAAATTTATTACCCTCAGGCTCCTTGTAGCTAAAGTACTTGATTGCTTGAAAACGGGACCAGGTAACTATTGATAAGAGGATGGGGTCTTTGGGCTGCAGTCGGTCTTAGTTTGGGTTCCTAGGGATCCATTCTGTGGGAGGAAAGTTCTGGAGGAAGTTTATGGCAGAGGGTGCTCAGGATCAACACCTTCTCGGAGTTGAATGGGGATGGGGGGGTAGGTGAGTAGGAGGTGGCGGAAAGAGGACTAGGTAGAGGAAGGATTAAATAGTAATGAGCCTGGTATTTGTCACTGAGACTCCGCCAATCCCATAGGAAGCTTTGGGGCTAGGATGGCCCATTGGAGTTGCCCTGCCCCCAGGGAAGGGACTGGGTTATTATTCCCTGTGTGGACCTGTCTTGGGGTAAAAGAGGCCATGTGACTTTAGACCAGGTGTAGTCTAAAGGTAGTTCTTGGAAAGGGACTGGGCTGAGAGCCTTCACCCCTGTCCTCTTGGTAGCTGGAGAGCCAAGGGAATGGGGAAACACTTGGGTGAGACCCTGGAGTAGTAGGTTAGCTGGGAGCTAGATGCCTGGGGCTCTTGAGACTTTGATGAAAAGGCTTTAGGACTGAAGTGTTAGGAACGAGGGTCATTCTCTTGGACCTGCAACTGAAACAGCCGAGGGAGCCTCCACAGCTGGCAGAGGGGAGAGACTCTCTGCGGTGCCCACTCACGCTCTCGCTAGAACTGGGCCACAGTATCGAATGAGAGGCTGGGCCAGTATTTCTCGAAGGGTGTTCTGTGAACTGGATACCTCCAAATTATCCTAGGGAGGGGACTTTCAACATGTCAATTCCTGGGCCCCAGATAGAGGAGAGCAGAATCTCTGGACACAGGACCGGGAATCTGTTTTATCAACATTCTCTTCCCACACTATTTGATTTGTTTGCTCATCTACACTAGAGCTTATCAGTATCTCTGCCGCCGCTATCTCTAAAACTGGCAAAGTCTATGAAACCAAGAACAAGTGTTTTTCTTAATACTAGTATAGTAGATTTTTCAGATGGCTTCTGTAGTAGGCTCCAGTTCTGGTGGCTGTAACTCAAACCCATTGCACTAGTAAGCACAACTACTCTACTTCCTCCTCTTTGGGGAGACCAAACTCTCCTCTCCTCCTCTCTCCCTCCTCTTGACCCGGCCATGTGGCCCAAATTGGAGCAGGCTTCTGCTTATAGGTCTTCACCTCTCTGGCCACAATCATGGGTTGAAGGATGGCCAGCTGACCTAACCTGGTCCCGTCGCCGTGCTTCATCTCTGCCCGTGCTGACTGGTGCAGAGATGTTCCAGTGACTCGGGCTAAGACAACTAGAGTCCTTCCAATGGATTTGGGAGAGTAAAGCAGACACCAACTAAGAGAAGCAGAGATGGGAGTTGGTGCATCCTGATGGTGTTTAAGACCTCTGTTCAAGTCTTCTATGGTTTGGTACTGTGAACGAATAACCAACATGTTAGTAATAGGTTTCCTGGTTCTCAGAAGATGATATTACGCCTCAGAGGCTAGTGCATTAGGATGTGGGCATACGTAACTGTGGGATTATCAGACACATGAGCTCTCTAGGAGGGGAATGAGGAGGGTGCTGATGGTAAGTAATGGTGGAAAGGTTTCCACTTTTCTCCCCCTCCGCCGTGGGCCTACGGTTAACCACAGATCACCATACCTGTGATGTATTTATATTCCTTTCTCTTGTTTAGCTTTAAATAAAACAAAACTAAAACCCTTTCAAAATAGTCTCCACAGAAGCTACCACCAACAGATGGGAATTAGCCTCTGATATAAAATCTCCTTTTCATTGGTTCATTGGATCCATTGCTTTTGAGTCTCATTCAAGGGAGATCTTTGTATGTTGGTTTCTACATGAGGCTGAAAATTTTAAGTGTTGTCTCTCTGCACCAGATGTATTAGCAGAAAATCTTATATGACTTCCCCACTCTGAGACAGAAGGCCCTTGGCTGCCATGTCATTTTGGCTTCTTCCTACCACCTGCCACCCAATGTGCCAAAACACACGCCACGAAAAAGTTACTCTCCTTGAGACTTAGTTTCCTTTTGGTATGTCAGGGCCTTAGCTTAAGGATGAGAAGGATTTTTGAAAAATAGAGAAGTTAAGGTGTATGACACAACCAGTTTGGACTGAGAGGAAGAGGCCAAGGAACTCTTTTGGCTATGCAAGTCAACTCCAAGAGATTATGTCTCCTTCTTTGGGATGATGGTAGTAGTGATGATGGTGGTTGGTGTTGGTGACGACGAGCACACGGGAGAGGGTGCCGCTTTCTTACCGCTTTCTTCCACACCCGATGCATGATCACCGTGTGGTTTCTGTGGTTTTTTCCAACATAATGGTCCTCTGCAAAATAAGCATTGAAAATAGGAGGATCAGTTAGATAAAAGCCCATGCAGAGGTCCAATTTTCACCTGCCCTTGAGCTAAGTAAAATGCATCCGTCAGGTTGCCCATCCCTTTTCCTTCTTTTAAGGACAACATGTAAGTGCCCTTTTCCTCCTCCTCATCCACCCCCATTTCCTCCTCCTCTTTCTTCTTCCCTGTCTCCAAATTAATCTGAGCAGGGAGTCCTGAAGCAAATGATCATGTTACAAGTCTAAATGTGATAGCCTGTCATCTTTCATTATTGTTGACATAAACAAAGCTGTCAGAATTCTCGGAGACCCAGACCTGCCTTTGGTTCAGGGTGTTCTCTTTGAGGCCGGGAGATCCGCAAGGATTAGAAAAAGGAGTCTTGCTCCAAGATAATGAAAAGAATGTAATGGAAGAATGGAAATGATCTCCAGTTCCAAACTTATACGCAATTTTAGACCATTGCATTCTGAAGTGTGTGTGTGGGGGGGGGTACTGATGAATGCCGTAAAATGTTTACATAATTGCAGTTTATTTTATAAAACAGAGGTCTGCGGGCATTTCATTAACCAGATTTATGTCTTTATCCCCCTGCAATTTCCTTGAATATTTAGATTTGATATGCAATTAGAGAATAATTGCCTGGCTTGTTTCCTGGAGATGGGTGTCTTCCATGGTCTGAATCCTTGAAGACTGGGAGGGTATGTCCTAGAATGTATGAACCATACCTAACTATAGGAGTTGCCTGTTAAGGACCCTGAGCTAAGGTACCATCAGATGAGCACGCACATGCACGAAATGTTTTAGAAAAGATTCTTATTTTTCACACACCTTGAGCATGTATCTCCCTGCCAGTGATCCTGGGATGACTTGAGTGTAAACGGATCCAAGTATCTACTCATTAGAGGTTTTTTATCTTCTTCTGGCCCCACATTCAGAGCAATGGCAGTTTTCTCAAGTTGCACACCATACTCCAACAGCAGGGAATTATTTGGTTCAGAGTGGGTAATGCTGGGGCCACCGTCCTGGTTTGGGGGCATTTCAGAACTTTAATATTTTGGTAACCCATGCTCTATAAATCATTGAATTACATCAAGTCTATTTAAAACCCCTCTGGGCAGCTGTTTAAAATGCTGTCACTGCAGTAAGCAATGTCCTCAGAGTCACATGACAGGTTGGGGCCCAGAAGGGGATGGGTTGTGTTTGTGTTTCTTTAACTCCAGTGGGGTTTACCCTCTGACTCTCCACTTCTGTGAATAGTCCCTCCATTTCCAGTTCTTTCAGAGTCAGGATATGAAGTCCACTTAGTCCATCAGGAGTAAGCGTTCCCATCAGATCAAATTCTTTTTCCTTACCTTCCTCTCTTCAAACCGTTTAGAGAAACGACCACACGTTGTTAACTTGAGATTAATATGTTTAATAAGTTAAACCTGGACTGTTTCAAGAAGGCAGCAGGCAGAGGATTGGTTGCAGCTGAGCGGTCCTGTGGCTTTTCCTAGGTCATCGCTGGTGGCTGAGACCACCTGTGTAGCACCTGTGGGCAGCTGGGGTCTAATTACCCCAGGGAGCCCTGCTTTACCTTCTTGTTCTCTGGCCTCCAGATTTGCTCTGGGATCTGACAGTACAGGAGGTATTGGGAGGCTAGACTGGGTTTTGTGGGGAGGTGAATCTGGAGTGAGGCTTCCCCTTCCGAATGCTGCAGGCTTACAGGTGTAATGTCTGTCTCTGCTCCTGGAGGGGAAGGAGACTGTCTCCACCCTGCTCACCAGCACACCCACGCCTGGATTAGCTAGGCATGCGCTTGAATGCAAGCACACACGAGAGAGGAAAGTTTAGCTTCAGTGAATTTACTTAGAACTTTTCAATCAGAACACCAGAAATTAAACATTGCATATGCTATGTTCATTTCAGCGGACTTAGAGATGTTGAAGCCTTACCAAAAAATCAAATTCCACATTGCCGGGGTGGAGATCAGGGGACACAAGGATCTTTTCAGAGTCCTGGCTCTCCAGCGGTTTTGTCTTTCCCTGGCACATAGTAGGGGCTTTACAAATCTGTTGAATTGGTTCATGAATCCAAACTCTGAGCAGGGCTTTGGAGTTGAAGTCTGGGTTTGAATCTCAGCGTCCCACTCCTCCCATTGGTTTATTGGCCGTGTGACCCTGGGCAGGTCAGTTAACCTTTTTGAGCTTCAGTTTAAGTCTTTGAGAAGATGAAGATAAGGCATACAATATACTGTACGATGTGACTTTCACTAATGAGATAAGGAATAGTATGTATCCTAGCTATCCTCCTCATTGCATTTGTCCCAAGGGCACCCAGAGGAGAAGATCCGCTTGTGCCTCGGCCCTGTCCAGTTCAGGAGTGCGGGGCTCTCCTGGCGAGGGAGGCGAGGTAGCTCAGCTTCTCTGCGGGCCTGGGGCTCAGGCTGGGCAGATTCAGGAGGAGGGTAGGAGGGTAGGATGCGGCCTTCTCCGGGGGAAGCAGGCCTCCGGGGCAGCGGCGTCTGGGTCCCCCCCCCCCCCCCGGAGCCGTAGCTCGTCGGCTTTGACCCAGAAGCGCTCCTTGGATGGGCTCCGGGCGCACCGAGTCCCCGGCCCGCTGCATCGGGGGACCGCGGGGGCTGCCGAGGCAAACCCCTCGCCCCAGCCTTTGTGTCATGTGAACAGAAACAAACCAACCCAACAGTTCACAAGGAAAACAACAGCAACCGGGGGAAATGTGGCTCAAAAGACGAGCTGCTTATTCTGAGCAAAACCGAGCGACGCTTCCCCGCAGCTCCAGCGAGGCCCGCGGGCGACCCCGGTTCCCTGCGGAAGGGGAGGCGGCTGGTGTTTGGGAATCCCAGCGGGTGGTCCCAACCAGCCTGTCTCCAGGCCCTGACCTCGCTGAGATTTCTCACTAGGTCACTGTTTCTTTAAAAAACAAGACTATCTGCCAAGCCCTTAATTTGCTTTTTGCAAAATTCTCAAGTTTAGGGAAAAGGCGAAGGGGAGAATGAGTTGGGGCATGCTCGACGATAAGCCTGTGCACCGAGTGGCCCCAAGTGCGTGGCCTTTCCCCTGTCTGTACTCCAGGTGCCTCCTTGATGAAGGGACGCTGCACCGAAACGTTGCTTCTCTGGAGAAAAGTTTTTATTTCCTGTGGTGAGGGCCCACAGCTTCCTTCTTTCTTCCCTTCCTTCTTTCCTTTCTTGCTTGAGGCTTCAGTGTCTGTTGTTTGATTATTTTTTTTTCTTTCTGATAATGACTATGCTCTTTAAATCCATTTGCTTTTTTTTTTAAATAGCAATATTTGGCCTGGCCTATTTTTTTTCTTTTTTCCCCCCCTCTCAGCTAAAATTTGAAGTGTTTAAAATTAACTTCTTAAATAAAATCTTTTAAAAAAATGAACTTCTAATATATGTTTAGCGCTCCCTCATTTCTTCCCCCATAGTCAATGATATAATTTTTATTTATTTTAAAAATTTTTTTAATTTTTGTAATAAACGTATAACGTATTATTAGCCCCAGTACAGGTCTGTGAATCGCCAGGTTTACACACTTCACAGCACTCACCAAGGCACATACCCTCCCCAATGTCCGTAACCCCACCACCCTCTCCTGAACCCCCTACCCCCAGCAACCCTCAGTTTGTTTTCAATGATATAATTTTGACATGGTCTTTCATATCACGGGTCTATCCCTTCTCTACCTGGTGGCTCCTGTTTCTCTCTTTTTCTCTCTGTTCTCTTTTCAAGGATTAGTTCAAATCTCATCTTCGTCCATTACTAGCTTGTCAATCATTTAACCTTTCTAAGCCTCCATTTCTTTATCTGAAAAATGGGGTTAGTAATGCCCAACTTATAAAATTGCAGGATTGATAAAATAAATTAACTGTAATAATGTATTCACGTAACACACACTTAATAAGGTCAGCTTTTAGGTGCTTCTATAGGTGCTGTTCTCCTGAAAAAAACAAAAACAAACAAAAACTATTTTCTAAATCCCTCCTCCACCCCACCGCCGCCGCTGCTGCCCCCTCTTTAAGAAAACTTGAGTTGAGGGGTGCCTGGGTGGCTCAGTGGGTTAAGCCTCTGCCTTCGGCTTGGGTCATGGTCTCAGGGTCCTGGGATTGAGCCCTGCATCAGGTTCTCTGCTCAGCAGGGAGCCTGCTTTCTGCCTGCCTCTCTGCCTACTTGTGATCTCTGTCTGTCAAATAAATGGATAAAATTAAAAAAAAAAGAAGAAAAGAAAAAGAAAAGAAAACTTGAGTTGACAGTTTCCAGGTGTTCTGGGATCTTAGCTCAATCAGGTCTTCAAAGTCCTTCAACTTAAATATTTGTATCCTTCCCCAAAAAGGGAGGCCAGCGATTTTTCTCCTGCCTGAACATCTGCTTCAGCTTCTCAATCTGTCTGACTTCACTCTCTTGTCCCACTTCAGTCCGTGCCCCAAACAGCAGCCAGAGTGGCTTTTTAAAAACTGAAATTCGGGGTGCCTAGGTGGCTCTGTCATTGGGCCATTGGGTGTCTGCTCAGGTCATGATCCCAGGGGCCTGGGATTGAGCCCCGCCCCCACCTCCCCACTCTGCAGGAAGCCTGCTTCTCCCTCTCCCACTCCCCCTGCTTGTGTTCCCTCTCTCACTGTGTCTGTCAAATAAATAAATAAAATTTAAAAAACAACTAGAAACTGAAGTTCAAAACAAAACAAAAAAACACCGCCTTGCCCCCAATCCAAGATCATGTCTCTCCCTTTCTAGAACCCTTTCCGTGGTTTCCCGGTACTTAGGATAAGATCTAATTTGCATTCTCAGGAACAAGGATCCCCTGTGCCAGTCCTCCCCATCGGTCTTCCTTCTTGTCTCAATCTCTTTCTCTGTGCTTCAGTGACTGGCCCCCTTCCTGACCTTTCTGTTCTCTGATGGCATTCAGCTCTCTACTGCCTGGAAGCTCTACTCTTACTGAGCTCTGGGCTGAAACTCTCTTCCCCTGAACTCTTGACTCTTTCACTCAAATGTCACCTCTTCAGAGAAGCCATCCCCCTACCTGATTCCCACCCCAGTCAGCTCAAACGGAAAGACCACAGAAACAAATGCAATGAGCTTTCAAAGCAAGGACTGAGAGTCATAGGATTAACCAACTTTTAAAACCAAAACAACAACAACAAATCATTGTTATAAGAAGCCTGGTTCAATGGCCTGTGGTCAGAGCTTGGCTGTATATAATTTTGCCCCAGGACAACTACTGAAGGGTTCACAGAAGAGTGAAAAAAATCGACTTCCCATCACCATGAAGAAAGTAAAAAAAAATTCCTCCAAGCAGCCTCAATGAGAGTGGGAAGAGAGAATGTATTTTTTATTTTAATTATGATAATTTCTTATGTATCAACACCTACATTGCCTAGGTCTGCTAAGAGAATCAACTTTCACCCACTTATTTTTTTTTTTTCTTCAGGCCCCAACAATGGGCCTTGTTTTCTTAACATAAGAGAAATTTTTTTGTTTGTTACTTTAGAGAAAATTATGGAAACAATATATACTTAGTAATTGGGTCTGAATTTTTTCAAGTCTAACTCCCTCTTTCTGATGTGTCTGGCCTGGATTGTTTAGAGGCCATTGGTTTTGATGGCTTTGGGAATTTGTTGAATGGGCTGCAGATGATACATATATGATCTTTTTTTTCCTAAGTAATTTGGTTTTGATCAAACCCCCAAATAAACTTTTTTCCAAGTTCTTTCCCCTTTAGTTTACAAGCTCATATGTATTTCCAAAAAAAATGTGATCCACATGGTTACATTCATTTATGCTCAAGGCATCCCAGGACCACTGGCAGAGGGGTACATATTTAAAGTATGTGAAGAAGAACAAAGTTTTCCTAGAACACTTTGTGTGCGCCTGGAATGATGGTGCGTTAGCTCTGAAATTTAAATAAGCAAATCTAACAGTTAGCTCTGTTCTGCTGTGTGAAAGCGCTAAACGATAGTTACGTATGAAATTATTCAGATTTCATTTTTTTTAAATAAGAAGTGATTTGTATTTACTTGTTGGCATTTCAGGATTTACCCTTCTTTATTCAAATCCTGAGCAAAAACTTCTCAACTAGACTAATTTTTCTATTTTCCAATAGTCGTGTCAGTAAGAGACAATTACTAGCATGTGATTGATAACAAGTTAACCACTCTGAGTAGGTTTCCTCTACTGCTAATTAGGAAAGCAGACATCCAATCTGAAAGGTTGCAAGGATTAGAGAGAAGGCAGGTAAAGCTCCTAAGATAATAGGCAGCTTGTAGTAGAGTTTTAACAGATGGTAAATGGTTCCATCTGTATAGATTTTAGTAATATTTTTGATGAAGCTGTATGTGACACTAGCATCACTATGTTGGTTAGAGTATTTCTGTGGAGAGGAGTGTGCAGAAAGGAATGTCTACAGAGCGGCCAAGGTGTCCTGTTTTCAGAGGGACTTCTTTTTTTTTTTTTTAAGATTATTTATTTATTTATTTGACAGACAGAGATCACAAGTAGGCAGAGAGGCAGGCAGAGAGAGAGAGAGAGAGAGAGGAGGAAGCAGGCTCTCCGCCAAGCAGAGAGCCTGATGTGGGACTTGATCCCGGACCTTGGGACCATGACCTGAGATGAAGGCAGAGGCTTTAACCCACTGAGCCACCCAGGCACTCCTCAGAAGGACTTCTTGAAGAAAAGCAGTGCTGGGGGCACCTGGCCCCAGGTGATGCAGTTGGTTCAGCGTCTGACTCTTGGTGACTCTTGGTTTTGACTCAGGTTGTGATCTCGGGGTTGTGAGATCAAGCCCCACGCTGGGCTTAGCGTGGAGTCTGCTTGGGACTCTCCTTCTCTCACACCCTTTTGCCCCCCCCCCCCAAAATGAATAGATAAATCTTAAAAAAAAAAAAGAAAAAAGAAAGAAAGAAAGAAAAGGAAAACTGTTTAAGAAAAGAAAAGCAGTGCTTGCTGCCATAGCTATTTTGGCAACAGGACACTACTAGGCTCAGCATCTTTACAGACCCACATCTATAGCAGATGGTCAGCTAGCCATTTGTCCAAGGCCAACCAAATGTTGATGGGGGTCATAATGGCTTTGGCTCACACTTTGGAGGCATTATCGTAAATAAGGCCTGTGAGGACCTCATGATTGTTGCGTATGTGATCTTTGCAGCTTCATCTTCCCTCCTTCTTATAATATTAACTTTCTGCAATATGGCTCAGAGAATAGGACAATGGCTTCTCAAACTGGGTATAAAGAGAAAGTCTGTTTGCCCCAGCACAAACCTGAAATGGCAGTCCCTGCATGAAGCCACCCATGAACACGAGGTGTCCCCAGGTCTTACGATGCATAGACCACAGGTATGTTGCCCACTGTGAATGGTAGTATTTATGGGGAATAGTGAAAGCAGCAAGGGAAGCCATAGTAGGCAATCATGGGAAAGATGGTGTCAAATGGCAGGGCAAACCACGATGGCAACCTCCAGAAGTAATTATGGACATCTGGTTTGATGAAGAGAACTACAGGATGGCAGGCATTCTGCATTTGGTTCTGGGTTTTCCCAAAGGAAGATAAATGGAAAAAACATGTTTGCTTTAACTGCTGACTCATGGTACAAAGTTTTAATTCAGAGACTTTAATTGAAAATGCAGCAAGAATGTAAAAGATTTACATAGAAAATATTTTAGCATATTGGCAAGACATTAATTTTAAAACCAGATGGTCATGGTAGAAAAATCAACCAAGAGGCCTTTGTTTTTCTTTTGTTTTCATAGCATGAAACATTTTTGCTTTACAAATTTCAGTATTCTGTTATACATAAGCAACACTACCTTTCCGTTAAGGTTACTATAAAGACTGATTGCCTGTTGTTCTGGAATATTTTTAAAAAATGAGAAATCATCATTATCGAAACCTGGACTATGAAAGCATTCTTGTGATAGAAGCTTCATGACCAAGACACTGGTTCTCGCTCCCCAGAGGCCAGTCTAATGAGACCATATTTCTCCGCTCCTATTAACCGTGACCGCTGTCTCAGTCAGGGGTCATTTGTTTGCAACAGAAGGTTGGAACAGAACTGCCTGAAATTAGCTCAGAAAGGAGAGTTTATTGTAAGGATATTGTGAACTTTTCTCTCGCAGAAAATTTGTTTTCAGGGGCTATGATCAGTTAGAAAGTTCATCTGACAGTAAATACATCCCTCCATCTTTGTCTTAAAGTCCAACACATCTTCTGTCTCCTTCTTCATACCTTCTCCACGATAACCACCTTTCCTCCCCAGGTTGGCTTCTGCTTGGTAAGCAGTAGGCCCACCATGCCTGCCTATGTGAGTTTAAATCTACTGTCACCATCATCATCTTTGTTTACTATTTGTCTGATTTGGTTTTTTTTTTTTTTTATTCCTCTTTTCCTATGTTCTTGTCTTCTTACTTATGACAATTTAGTATTTTAAAAATTATTCCATTTTCTGTGATTAGCTTCTAGATTATATGCTCTTTAATTATTCTTCTTGTGATTACCACAGAGATTACAAACACAGGTCCCTGACTAATTAGGGTCTCCTATAAATTGATAGCATTAATACTTCTGGGACAATCAATAAAAGAATCTCACAACATTTAAGCTGATTTTCCTGTTTGGGCATTGTTACTGTTATCTCGTGTTTTATTTCTACATACTTTTAATCCCACAAAACATTATTGTTTGAAACAGTCAATATTCATTATGTTTTACCCACATGTTTACCTTTTCCATTTCTCTACATTCTTTCCTGTATTACCATGTTTCCATCTGGGATTATAGGCCTTCTGCCTAAATCACTTCTTTTTAGTAGTTGTTCTAAGTAAATATCCAATGCCAGCACATTCTCTCAGTTTTTGTTTGAAAGTCTTTGTTTTGAAACTAACTGTATGATAAATGAATTTTTCTTCATTTGTGGCACTTTCTCTGCCAAATTTATACAAATAAATTAGTTTTCCCACCTTCAAGGAGAGACTACAATAATTATGAGAAATTTTTAGAATTTATTATTTAAAGTGAGGACTCAAGGTGCATTTTATGACTCAAAATTGATAATGTTTCAGATCTTAAAGACCCAACATGGGTCAGGCAATGGGCTAGTCACTGGGAATATAAAATCAAATAGGCGTGATGTTGTCTTCTAGCGGCTCACGGTCTTCTAAGGAAAGACAGGTAAATAAATGATTACATTAAGTGTGATAATGTGCATGATAGAATCATGCAGAGGTTATTTTAGGAGTCAAAGGAAGAACCTCCAAATCAGAAGTAAGAGTCAGGAAGTATTTCCCAGGAGAGACACCTTGGATTGAATTTTGAAAGAGTTAGGTTGTTAGACCTATTTTTAGTTGAGTCATTTGGCCGATGTAACAGCATGCCTGAATAACAGTGACTTAAATGGAAGTCCAGAAGCACTGGACATTGATTTTAGCTGGGCATTCGTGTTCTTTTTTTTTTCTGCTCTGCCGTCCTTACAGTTATGGCTTTTAATCCTCATGGTTTATGGTCTCATGATTTCAACAAGACAGCCACAGTTCCAAAAAGAACATCTCTGTTCAAGGTGGTTAAAAGTGGGGGAAGGACAGCACCAGCCATGTCTGTTTCTTTAGAAGTCCCACAGCAGACTTCCTCTGGCATCTCACTGGCCGTGACAGTGTCATGTGGCCACCACTAGCTGCAAGGAAGAGGCTTACTGGTCTCTGGAGAGGAGGCAACAGGGTGCTGGAAAGGGCTTTTGGGTTAGTCAACCCCAGTGTCTGTGTGAATCGATGGTGAGGAAAATCCTTTCAGGGACAGGAAACAAATGTGTAAAAATTTGGAGTTGTAACATTTTATGCACATTTGGGGGAGCTGCAAGTCGCTCTGGGAAAAATGGGGCCTTCCCCGGGAGCTAGAGAGGTAGCCAGGGGCCCGAACCCTAGGTACTTTGTGGACTAAAGAGTCAGGTCCTGAAAAGCAAAAGAGGGTTTCACGTAGAGGGAGGGAAGTGATCAGACTTATGTTTGTTTGGTTTTGTTTTTTTGAGTATACTTGGTTTTATTTTATTTTTTTATTGAAGCATATTTTTTATTGGAGTTTATCGAGATATAACATTGTATTCGTTTCAGATGTACAGCATGATGATTTGACATTCGTATACACTGTGAAATGGTCAGGACGTTAAGTTTATTTATCCTCCATCCCCACACAAAGTTACAATTTTTTTCCTGGTTTGAGAATTTTTAAGATTGACTTTCTTGACAACTTTCAAATTTGCCACCCAATAGTAATGACTATAGTCCCCATGCTGTCCATGACATCCCCGTGACATTTATTTTGTAACTGGAAATTCGTACCTCTTGATCTCCTTCTCTCACCCCCTCCCATCCGACTTTGGCAACCGCCAATCTGTTCTTTGTATCTACGAGTTTTGTTTTGTTTGTTCATTTGTTTTATTTTTCAGATCCCAGATATAAGTGAAATCATATGATATTTGTCTTTCTTTGTCTGATGTATTTAGCTGAGCATAATACTCAGAGTTTTGTTTTCAAAAGATTTCTCTGGTGGCAATGTTGAAGTGGTCTTGGAAGCAATCCAGGTTGGAGCTGAGGAGAATAATCAGGAAGCTATTGCGATAATGTAAGCAAGAAGGGGTGGGGAGTAACTGAAGATAGAGATGTAGCAATGAACATGAGCACATTTAAAACAACAGCTATTACAAGGTAGTCTAGTTTAGTTGTTAAGAGTTTGGGTTTTGGAGGGGAGCCCGTGCAGCCTACTCAGTTAAGCATCTGACTCTTGATTTTGGCTCAGGTCATGATCTCAGAGTTGTGAGATGGAGCCCCACCTCGGGTTTCATTCTCAGCAGGGAGTTTGCTTGCAATTCTCTCTCTCTCTTGCCCTCTGTGCCTGTCCCCATGTGCTCTCACTCAAATAAATAAATAAATCTTAAAAAAAAAAAGGGGGTTTGGGTTTTGTGGTAACATGTAGCTGGGTTCAAATCTGCCTGCCATTTCCTACCTGTGCAACTCTGGAAACATTATACAATCTTGAGAAATCTCTTCTCACAAAAACAGCAACAGTATCTTCTTTATAAGGGATAAATGATAGAATACAGTAGATTGTTAATGTAGACCCACATTCAGTTCTTTATATTTATATATGAATATGCTCATACATTCATATAAATGCTAACAGTGAATGAAAAGAACGGATCCAGGAGGACCCCAGGTTTCAGGCTCTGGTGATTAGGTGTATAGGGGATATTAGAGCGGGGGCAGGTTTGAAGGAAAGATATGTAAGTTCAGTACCAGAAATATCTGGCTTTAAGGTAATTTAGGAACATTCAAATGGCCTGTGTCATTGGGCATGTACAACTTTAGCAGAAAGAATTTGACCAAAACTAGACATGTGAGTATCATCACAGTGTAAGTTATAGTTGAAATTTGATTGTCATTCAGATGTCAGAGATCATCTTGGGAGGACCTGGGACGGGGCAGTAGCTGGGAAGACGACTAAAGGAATGGCTGCAAGGGTCGAAGACAGACCAGGAGAGCCCCTTGAGACAAGGGAAGGGGTGACCAAATGCATTGAATGATGCAGAAAGTTTCAATCCTGGCTTTTATCATTGCAGGTTATAGGAGGTAATGGTGAGAGTATTTTGCAGAGAGTTGAGTCTGAAGGTACATGACATGGGTTGGAGAGTAAATGGGAAGAGAGAACCTAGAATCAGTGAACTTAAGGAGCTCTTGGCAGAAACTTGGCCATGACCAACGTGGACCAGCTGGGCAACAGCTGGAGGGAAGGCAGGTCAATAGATGGCATCTCAGTCTGCTCAGGCTGCCATAACAGAATATCAGAGACTGGGTGGCTAAAACAACAAACATTTATTTTCTTATGGTTCTAGAGGCTGGCAGACCAAGTTGCCAGAAAATTCCATTTCTGGTGAGAGCTCTCTTCCTGGCTTGTAGATGGCTGCCTTCTTGGCCTTTCCTCAGTGAGTGTTAGTGGACAAAGAAGTAAGGATCAGGACCCCACCCTTATGATTTCCTTTAACCTTAATTACTTCCCTAGAGGTACCCCATCTCCAAGGACAGTCTGACTTGGGGTTAGGGCTTCAACATACAAATTTTAAGGGGGCACACACATTGAGTCCATGACAGATGGATTTTATGGAAAAGACAGCGTATTTGTGTGTGTGTGTGTGTGTGTGTGTGTGTTGTGTGGGGGGAGGGAGGTTTGGAGGTAGAAGAGCTAATAAAGAGGGCAAAATAAAAATGCAGGAGAAAAAAACATGGCCTATTGGAATGATGACCATAAGAAGCCAAAACACAGCCTTGGATCATGGAACTAAGAGGGAAAGTATTGGTGCTGGTGGAGATGATGCATCCATGGAGGTTCTGATAGGGAATTCCTGGCTGGTGGAGAAGGCAAGGTCATTTGAGAATGAAGTGATTGATGGTCAGGAGGAAGGGATTTGAGAAGAAAGAAGGAGGTGTGGTTGCTTAAGGCCCAGCCTTACCAGGAAACTAGGAATTGATAATGGTCCAGTCTTCCCAGTTGGGTGAACTTACATCTCATGTGTCCTGAGGCTGCTAATCTTTTCTCTCTCTCTCTCTTTTTTTTTTAAAGATTTTATTTATTTATTTGACAGACAGAGATCACAAGTAGGCAGAGAGGCAGGCAGAGAGAGAGAGAGAGAGAGAGAGGGAAGCATGCTTCCTGCAGAGCAGAGAGCCCGATGCGGGGCTCGATCCCAGGACCCTGAGATCATGACCTGAGCCGAAGGCAGCAGCCCAAACCACTGAGCCACCCAGGCGCCCCTAGGCTGCTAATCTTTTCAACCATTACTACCATTTGGAATCAACAGTCATCAAGAGACAGCAAATTGAAATGAGTCAAAATTCCTGCCTTTGAGACCAGAAGAACAGGATGGAGAAGATACAGTAGTGAATCTCATTAAAATGGAACTTTAGTTGACAGGACTATAGGAATTAATGGTGCTCATTGAATTTGGACTGGTACAGTTATAATACATACACCAAAGAAGGTGAACATCCCGTTCCAGTCTGCACCTGTCAGGCTACAACTGGAGAATTTTGAGCACCACACTGGAGAAGAACATAAACTATGTTGTAGTCATGCAGAACAACAGACTGGACTCATGCCTTGCCATGTGACACATGGGGATAGCCACCGAAGGACATTTAATCTGGAAAAGAGAAGAAGCAGTAATAAGATAAGTGTTGGTATAATCAGTCTATCTGTCTTGGCTTTTATGTGCTCTCACTTCAAAAGAGCTTTCACACCTGCTGGTTCATTGCTTCCCTCTAGCTTCCCTAGGGGATAGGGCCATGATGTCCCAGACTTCACAGATGGGGAGATTGAGACACCTAGAGGATAAATACAGGAGGCAGCCTAGGCAACCCACGTCTAACAACTTGCTCCTTAACCATCTCATTCTTGGGGCACCCGGGTAGCTCAGTTGTTTAAGCATCCAACCCTTGATTTTCACTCAGGTCATGATCTCAGTATCATGAGAGTCTAGTCCTGTGTTGGGTTCTGTGTGGGTGTGGAGCCTGCTTAAGATTCTATCTCCTTCCCCCTCCCCGCTCTCTCCCTCTCTTAAAAAAAAATCTCATTGTCAATTTTCATAATAAATATTTCCCCCATCTCCTCCCACTAAATATTCTCCCAATTCTTCAGAGCCCAGTTGAAGTTCTCCTCCAAAGAGGTTTCCTCTGCATCACCAAGCCTCCCCTGATTTTTATCTCCTCTGAAATTTGACGGTATTCAAAACATTTTACTAAGCATCTAAACAATATGAAAAAACAGCAGCTCTTGCTAGGGGCTGTCGTACTGAATTATATATTATTTTGTGTTGTTCACTCTGGTTTGACATGTGTTGGTCACTTCTGTCTACACACAGTGAAAGTAGGGGTTCTTATTGCTCATAAAGCCTAGGCCAGTGTTGAAGACTGAAGAGGACACTACTGCCATTTTATAAAGCTGTCTATTATATACTACATATACATATTATATACTACATCCTTGAAAATGTAGTCTGAAACAAGGGGCAGTCAGTGTGTTTACTTGTGAGGTGAGCCGAAATGCAAGACACACTCAGAGAATTATCTCCCAATGGTAGATAGTTCTCAAATAGTCCCAAGAGTTAATATTTTAGCAGCGAATAAGAGCTACCCATTATCTCCTTTGATGTTCTTTTGATCAACAAAGTAGATCATCAAATCTGGAACACCATGAGATTTAACGTGATTGTTTTGTTTTTTAATTATGGCCTGTAAACACTTCTATTTAACCTAAATCAATGCTTGAAAAAGAAGTTATATGATTGATTTGAAGCATCTTTTTTCCATTTTATGTTTTACTTCTGCCCCCCTACTCTTTCTGAGACCTCCTGTATTTGAGGGCAATGCTTTTGAGTATCTTGGCGTTAGCCATTCTATGAGCTGTTTATTCAACACCCATTGCCCTGAGTGCATGGGCCTCCATGATGTAGTCTCAGCCTCATGCAAACATTCATTCACTCCTGCAGACTCTGCCCCAGCCTAATTCTGGAAGCATCTCAAACCTGTCCTGTTCCTCCAGGCCTGCATGCCTCTGTGTGTCCTTTGTTTTTGCTGCTGGAAAGCCTGCCTCATCTTTTTTGCAAGGGTAAACTACATCTCCTTCAAAACCAGACTATGCTTGCCTCCTTGGTAGAATGTTCTCTAGGTCCCCTATGCAGAATCACTGGCCTCTGCCTCTGTGATCTTTGTTTATCCATAATAGCGCCTCCTATATTACTCTGGAATTACCTATTTATGTAGCAATCTCAGTCAGTCTGAGTGTAGGTACCATGTCTCTATATTCCTGTGCCAGAGTAGATGTTCAAGAAATTTTTTCTTTGAACAAATGAATACATTAGACCTCTTGGTCACAAGCATTTGAAATAGACACTGATGAGCTCAAGAAAAAAATAGATTTTCTTGGATGACTACTGGTTACAAGTCACTGAGGGGTTCAAAAACCAGGTTTGGAGAATGTGCTGGACACAATGGAACCTAAGAGCGCAAATCATCAGGGACAAATAAACTTTCCTGACCATTCATATCCTTGTATCCTTCCCCTGGGATTCTCAGGCTGGGGATAGCAACCAGTTGGCTGAGTCTGTGTCAATGCACCCCTTCTATCTGCTCATTCTATGGACAGGCTGGGATGGGCTACACCCAACCTTTTTGGCTGGTGGGGCTGGGGTAGGTACTACTTCCCACTAAGATTGCATACATTAGGGAAAAGTAATTCCCTGAAAGGAAACTGAGATGTTATCAGAAGGGAAATGAAATGTGTAACCAAAAAAAAAAAAAGTGACAAGTGTCTGCTATGAATGAAACTTTGCAGAGAAAGAGACCATATGATTTAAAAATCAATTTAATATTGGATGGTTTGATTACCGGCAAATTCACTTGTGACATTTAGCACCTTTATTTATTTTTCTTGATGAACTCAGAGCTTTTGCATAAATTTAATAATGTGTTATGTATCCCCTGGGTGTCTGATTTACTGACTTGAGCTGAGTGACTGAACTCAATGCAAAAAGAGCTTGCAAACTTTGCCTATGGCTTTCCAGCCACGAAGGAACTAAGCTCTCATGCTCCCTGGAGAAGCTAAAAATTCTAAAATGAAGTGCCCTCTGCTCTGGTTTCTGCTTTTCAGCATTTCTCTTCTGCTTTCACATACTTCTGCTGTTTTAAAATTAAATCTAAGAAACTCATTCCATATTTTTCTTCATCTGCTTTTGAAAGTGAATGTTATGGATTTATGGTTTGGGGTCTTTGATGTTAGAGTAGCAAGCTATGCTTGCTTCACTTGTTTTTGTTTCTTTCTTTCTTTTTTTTTTTTTTTTATCTACGAAGCCTAGATAATTTGATTTATTAAAACACCACAGTCAATGTAGGGGAACTGACACCATTTGCATTGTTGGAAAGCGTCATGAAACATCAGGCATTAGTTCCCTATGGAGAGCTTATGTCTGTTATTATGTATCCCCTCCTTTCCGGTCCTTGGGGAACTTTGGCATTGAGCAACATCTCAAACTATACCTCAAGGGTATTTATTTCTAAGACAATTCAAGATTTTAAACATTGTATCCCATGACCCTCATTTATATTTAGTAACTGCTAAGATGTACACAGTGCTCAGCTAGTTCTTCTTATCAAGAAGCAGAAATGCTCCTTCCTCTTCCTTCATAGTGGTTGTGGATTTGATGTATTAAAATGTGTGTTTTATATGGTATCCCTTTAAATGTAGCAAGGGTTTGGAACTTGCTGAAGCTAGAGGGTGATTATCTTTAGCATACTGGTATGCATTGTGGGTTACTGAGGAGGAGCAGTGATGACAGGGCCAAAATAATCCTTGCTACAAGGTGAGGGTGTGTCTCTGTCCTCAGTTTCTATCAGAAATGGGGGGGGGGCAGGTGGGGCAAAGAGTAGAGGAAAAGAGAGAGAGAGAGTAGGAAAGCTTTAGCCAGAATGGAAAGCCTGGATGAGCAGACTCTCCACAGAGCTTAAAACCATAGAAAAAAATGTGAGAGTTGGAAGAGTGCCTAACTATGTTCACTACAGCTCCCTCTATAACATCATTGGGTTTCAAAGAAAGTAACCCTCATGTGCTACTATTTAATGAATATGTGTGCAATTGGGGGGACATTATAAGAATAGGATAGGGCATCTTTCAGGTAGCTGAGGAATAGAAAAAAATCCAGATCACATGGAAACCAGAACTGCAAAGTTAGAAACCAGGGGCATTCTGTCTCTCTTATTTGTCAGGGATTGCATAATTTTCTTCTCGGCTATTCGACAAACAGTATGATATAGTCTATTTTTAGTTTCTTCACTCAACAAGAAAAATGACAGTCAATTAGATGTGTGAAATACAAAAAGTCATGGTCTAAAAATGCAAATTAAGCTATGACGTGACATTTTGAACTGTATTGAGAGAGAGAATCCACTTAACCTTGGTATTAGGTATATTCTCCTTATTGTGACACAGGTTTAATAACATAAGATTTATAATATCTTTCCAATGGATCCATTCATACTACCTATATGACAGTATAATACTACTAGTAATAAATTTTTTTTAAGTTTTGAAAGAATTGTATTTTTGAAAATAGTTATGGAAGACTTATGTTGCAACCCTAACAAAATAATAATAATAATAGTAGTAGTAGTAGTAATGGATTTAGGTCAGTATATAAATTTTAAAATTTTGTTTTGTTTTTTATTGTGTTAGTCACCATACAGTACATCATTAGTTTTTGATTAAGTGTTCTATGATTTATTGTTGGCATATAGTACCCAGTGCTCCATGCAGTCCATGCCCTCCTTAATACTCACCACTAGGCTCCCCCACCTCCCACCCCCCTCCCTTCTAAAAGTTTCTGTTTGTTTCCCGGAGTCCATAGTCTTTCATAGTTCATCTCCCACTCTTATTTCTCCCCCTTCATCATAGACCAATGGAACAGAATAGAGAGTCCAGATATGGACTCCCAATAGTCAACTAATCTTCCACAAAGCAGGAAAAAATATCCAGTGGGAGGCAGACAGTCTCTTCAATAAATGGTGCTGGGAAAATTGGACGACAGCTATGTATAGAAGAATGAAATGCGACCATTCTCTTACACCATACACAAAGATAATAATACGACTTCTATTGAAATTCTTGCTACATGACAGGCACTGTGCTAAGTGCTTTAGATAGATTATTGCATTTAATCTTCGAACAATCCTACAGGGTATTATTATTATTCCAATTTTCTCAGATGAAAAATTAAGGCACAGAGAAATTACGTAATCAAGTCACACAACACTAAAGTGGCAGAGTTTATTCTAAGCCTCAGGCTTTCCCATTATGATATATTGTTTCCGGCTAGGCTCTATTATCCCCATCAAGAATGAATGATAGTCACATAATCATGATAAATGCTCTTTGGATTTTTAAAAGAGTCTTTCTATAAAGCATGTAAAACTTAATTATAAATCCAAAAGACCTTGGGCATATACAGATAATATAGAAGAAAGCTAGGGAAAAGAGGGAAGAAAAGGAAAAGAGTACTTACTTCCTCATATTTCTCAGAGGAGGAGAGACTGTTTGATGTTACTGCATCAAAAGAAATATATTTTTAAAATGATAAAAATAGGGCCACCTGGGTGGCTCAGTGGGTTAAAGCTTCTGCCTTCAGCTTAGATCATGATCCCAGGGTCCTGGGATCGAGCCCCACATTGGCATCAGTCTCTCTGCTCAGCAAGGAGCCTGCTTCCCTTCCTCTCTCTCTGCCTGCCTCTCTGCCTACTTGTGATCTCTGTCTGTCAAATAAATTAAAAAAATATATATTTAAAAAATTATAAAAATAGGGCGCCTGGGTGGCTCAGTGGGTTAAGCCACTGCCTTTGGCTCAGGTCATAGTCTCAGGATCTTGGGATCGAGTCCCGCATCTGGCTCTCTGCTCAGCAGGGAGCCTACTTCCTCCTCTCTCTCTCTCTGCCTGCCTCTCTGCATACTTGTGATCTCTGTCAAATAAATAAATAAAATCTTTAAAAAAAATTATAAAAATAGTTAATAGAACTAAAAATAAAAAGTTAACAAAAGTCAGAAGAGAGTTTAATATAAACAAGCCCACTTTTAAAAAATTTTTCAAAACATCATTCAATAGATAAATCAGGAACAGTACAAACATGTTAGTTGAGTTACGTAGATGACTACCAGAAAACACAAAACTATAAACAAATAGATGAGAAAGAGTTATCTGTGAAAAGCGGCCAGGCCAGGAGTATGGATCATGGAGTGAGATTTTTACTTTTGATTTTATATGTTAAATGATTCTTTCCATGTGCCCATATTATGTTTTATAATAAGAACCATGCCTATACTTCTCACTCAGTAAGTCCGTATCTAGGTTTCCCTCCCAGAAGAATGCTCATGATGTACATTATAGACGTGGCTCTAAGGGAAACGAGGGAGTTCCTCCAAGTCTAGAAGGTGTGCCAGGTAAACACCACACCCCGATGGTCTGGGGTCTCTCTATAGCTATATGAATGTCTTTATGCCCCCACCTAACCCAAGATGCAGCCCAGAGATAAGAGCAAACAAGGACCCTTGTGTCTGAATTTCTCACCCTCTTTTCTCTTTTATATTTACTTCTGGATGAGAAAGCAGAGTGGGTTCCACTTCCTTTTCCGGTCTGTGTATTACCTTTCTGACCCAGGGCACAGTAAGCCTCACAGCTTGGCCTTCATGGCAGATGGGCTGCAGGAAGGGAAAGCAGTCTACCAAAAAGAACGCATGATATGGGGAGATATTTCAAAAGCATTATCCCCCTTACATATATACACACACACGGAAAGTTCTGGGAGGATACAGGTCACTTCAATAGCAGTGGGCTTGTCTAGGGAGATGAGTTCAGAGTGATGAAGTATTCATGTATGACACAGGTAATTGATTGTTTTTGTTCTTGTTGCTATGGATATTCGTTAAGTGCTGTCATTTATTTTACCCATTGTAATCATCACAATAGCCCAGAAAAAATAGTTTTTTCTCTATTTTTTGAAATTAGTAGACTTTATTTTTTAGAGCAGTTTTAGGTTTATGGAAAACTTGAACGGAAAGTACAGTGAGTTCTCACTTACCTACCCTGTCTCCCCAGTTTCTCTTATTATCATCTTGCCTGAGTGGGGTACCTCTGTTACAACTGATGAGCCAATACTGTACATTATTATGAACTAAAGTCTCTAGCTGACACTAGGGTTCACTCTTAGTTTGAGATCCTATGAATTTTGACAAATGTATGACCCATATCCACCATGATAGTATCATACAGAACAATTTCACTGTCCTATAGATCCCCTGTGCTCACCTACTCATCCCTCTCCCTAATTGATTTTTTGAAAAATCCGTGTCGTCCTGATTCCCATAGTGTTCCAAGTTGCCCATGACGTGAAATCCAGTCCACTGCACCTGTTCTTCTCATTACTGATTCCGCTCTTGGTGATAATAGCATGTGAGTGGTCTTCGAGCACCTCATATCCTGCTACTACCGGCACTTGTCAGGGGAAAACCCAGACAGGATGAGATCCACATTCCCAGCTGTCCCTGTCTTCCAAGGAAGAGAAACCTTAAACCAGTAGCTAAAGAGTGAAACCAGATATCCCAGGGAAGGGGTAGGGGGTGTCAGGTCTCTGGTGGTCTGAAAGAGGCACCAAGCCAGAAGCCCGAAAGTGCTGGGAAAACCAGCAAGAGATGTAGATAGTGCTGGGTAAGATCCCAGGCACCGTGGAGAAGGGGTCTCAAATAACAGGACTTAGGATTTGAGACAAACTCTTACTGCAGTAAGTACGGTTTCCTGGATAAAACCCTATCCTGATTTCCAAGGTTAGCATTGGGCGGCATGTAGGGGAGAATCTCTTGTGCAGACAGCCGAGAATGAGGCTGGATTTCTCTAGGCAGTGATTTTTCAAACATTTTTAGCATGACCTACAGTAAAAAAATCTATTTCATATCGACATCTAGTGTACACAGGCAGTACACACATTGTGTATACACAAACACACTGTCAACAGTATTGGCATCACCTGGGAACCTGCTGGAAATGTGAAATATGGAGCTCACATTTGGCCTATTAAATCAAAATTGGCATTTTAATAAGGTTTCCAAGTAATCATGGTGCATATTAAGGTTTAAGAAGCCCTGCTTCAGGGGACCTCAAGCTCAAAGATGAATAAACCCCAGATGATTTCATTCCATGGGTTTCTTCCATCTGAGACCAGAGCCCTGAGGAAATTGGCTAAATACTACAGCCTGGGATCTTGTATTCCACCCCCTCAAGACTCCATCACGTCATCACGATAATAACTGAATTGTATTACGGAGTTAAGTGTGTGCCAAGTGCCCTTCTAGTGCTGTAAGTGTAGTAACTCTTTTAATTCTCATAACAACCTAATAAAGTAGGTTCCATTATTTCACATTTTATATATGAGATAATTGAGGTACAGGAAGGTTAAATAAATTTCCCAGGTCACACAGCTAATAAATGAGGAAATAAAACTACCGAAAGTGATAGAAAACGGTCCACAGATTTCTGTAAGATGGAAAGTGGGCGGGACAAGGCTATTAAATGAAACAGGTGGGGAAAACTTGAGATCCCGTGTATTCTCCCTACTGGAGTCAGTCTACTAACAAAATCGCTGAGAGGCTCTGTGCTTAGAATCAGCAAGTATGGCCAAGGGTCAAAGTGATAACTAGAGCAAACACCGGACATCCCCCCTGTTGGTACACCCTGAACATCCCCCACCCCTTTAGGGCAGAAAGCCCAAACAGCTGACACTTACCCAGGGCAAAAAAATAAGTCTGTCAGCTCTGCTCCAAAAATTTTGAACTGGTCATCTGGGGGAAGATGAAGACCTCCCATACAGATATAGTTCTTCTTATTTGGACATATGGGAGGTCCCCCAGCTTAACAATTGGTCAAAATTTTATAGAGAGCCAAACTGTTAAGCATGAGGGTAAAAACATTTCAGGTATGTGAGGATGTAGAAGATCTATCTTCCATGCCCCCTCCTGTGGCTGTTACTTAAGGATATACTCCAGCAAAATAAGGGAGCAAACTAAGGAAGGAGACATGCAATCAATAAACAGCTCTGTTGCAGGAGAGCAGGGGCAGACAAAAGGTTCTCGGATGAGAATAGCATAGCAGGCCCAGAGGGCAAGTCCAGAGTGGTGCAGGAGAGTTTTGGAGAAACAAAGCCAACTCATCGGTAGAAAGGATGGGCAAAGAAAGTTTGGGGAAAATTTGGGAATATGATAATAGAAAACAAAACAAAAAGAAGAAAATAAGGAATTTCAAGGGCTCAGGGAAAGTATATAAGTGCCTCAGTCAACTAAACATGACCCACTTTAAAGCTAATTGTCAGAAAAGGGACTCCATTAGTCCTCGATGCTATGAACATTCTACTTAAGGTGGCGCTAGGTTGGTTCCTCTGGGCCCCGCAGGGAGGGAATGCGATTCCAACACCCTGTTTTTCCAGGCACTGAACAATATATAAATAGTTATAAATGTGTAAATACCTTTCACTGGAATCTGACTTTAGAGTCACCTTATGAATAAGGTAGAGAAAAGTTAACAGAGATTATATAGAATATATGAACAATTTCATCCATGTTTACCTTGCAAAATGTAGCTGACAGAAGGTAGAGTGTAGAAGAAAGGAAGGCAGATGGAATGGAAGATAATTGCCTCATTTTTATATAGTATAGAGTCAAGGAATGCTGCCTGAAGTGAATAGAAGCTTGTGGAAATGTATTTTGGGAGAGCAATTTGGCCATATATGGAGACAAGCTGTTGAAGATGCCCTCCCCACCCCCATCCCACATCCCAGTAATTCTCCTAGAGGATCTCTCATACCCCATACAGGAGAGTCACTATAGTGTTGCTCGGAAAGGTTCAAAGTAACCAGTCTATATTAAGATGCAGGACTATGTAGAAATTAAGAGAGAAGACTCTGAAGCTAGATGTTCATGTATTAGCTGTCGAGATTTCAGGAATGTGGTTTATCTCCCGTGCCTCAGTTTTCCCATAGAAAATGAGATCACTATCAGATCGTATTAGTTAAGCAATGTAAACTTAAGGACTGAGAGTAGTGCCGGGCGGACAGTAGGCACTCAATGTTGGGTGTTGCTATTGCTATCGTTATTTTCCATCAACAAGACCTGAACAAAGACACTGTGGTACGAATTCATGGGATGGAGGTAACAGGCAAAACGAAAGGACTATAGCTTATGCATGTTAATGGATACATTTTGAAAACACCAAATTGAATGAAAAAATCAAATTATAAAATAAAACGTTCACAGTAGTCATATGGCCTCTGTACATTAAAAAGGCAATAATACATATTATTTAGGAATCCATACACACATATATATAAATATTTAAGAGGTAACAGAGGTGTTAGAGTCTCCATATTCTTATATTTCATAATAAACATTTAAGATACAAAGTGAAGTTGCTAGAATAAGAAATAGTGAGGTAGCATTTTGTATAAAGTTTAAAATTTCAAAGAAACAAATGAATAAGAATGTGAATATTAAATACTGAGAGGAAGAGGAGGAGGGAAGAAGAGCTATGAGACCCTGTTCATCTTTTGCATTAGAGGGTCAGTAACTACTATTTAAAATTGATAAACGAAGAAATGGGGGTCCAACCATACTATCTACACTGATCTCTAGGTACTGGATCACTAATGCATTGGTGGCAAGAAAGTGCTCTTCCTTGTGATCATCGTGCACAACATCCAATGGGATGTTTTGCACATAGTAGATGCTCCACCGGTATGTTCCGTTTCGATTAAATAATCTAAATATTTGTCTTGCTAGTTTGCAGTCTCACACAAGGAAGCCAAACACAGCTGTGCAGCCTGAGGGTGCTGAGGTGACCCTCAGCTGGCCACAGTACGGAGCCCCCACCCCGCACAGCCTCCCCCCATCCCTGCGCCTAAGCTGCCAAGTGCACAAATCTTTTAATATCCCTCCGCACTGCACATTGCTCTTGATCTGAAACCTTGTCAAAAAGATTTGAAGAAAAGTGGGAAAGAATTAAGATCCACAGAAAAAGCTCTTGAAACGTGGAGTGGAAAAACTGACACAAAATAACCCATGACAGCCCTAGCCAAAGCCGGTGGTTATTACAACCCAGCCACTAACCCGAGGGGCGAGAACGAGGCGTTTCTGCTCAGGTGAGGAGAGAGCCAGCCGCCCCCCGATATTCACAGCGCCAGATTTTTTTCCAAATCCCACTTCAAATCTTGTAATCCCTTCAGTCCTTAACTGCTGCAAGATGACATCATCTGTTCCTGCGTCTCAGACAGCGGCTCGCCACTTCGGCCTGAGAGCGCAGTTGTGGTCTCGCAAGCATGGGGCTTTCAGACTGACTTAGAAAACCCAGCCGCACATGGAAAAACACAATTTTAAAAATTATGATCTCTTTTTCCCCTTTATAAATGGATGTCGTTAGCTGTGGCTCCAAGCGAGGGCAGAACTGTCCTGCCTCACTGAAGGGTCCGTGGAGTGTTTTTCAATATCGTTGAAGGCCTGGCTTTTCCTTTCTCAGAGAGACTATATAACTATGGTATCCTCAGAAGGCTTAGGAGTGTCCATTTTCAGGGATCTGCCTCCCTGAAAAGCCATAAAAAAGAGGAAACAAAAAATAAAAGGAAACAGTATTAGATAAGCATGCTCAAATCTAGGTATGGCTGCTACCTGTTTGAGTTATTTAAAATTCCCTAGTTCAAGGCACAGGATTTTGGGGGAAATAGATTTTCCTTTCTTTCCATATTTCCTCTTCATTCTGTCTATGTCCATTTGTCTCTTTACATCCACTGATGTGTGTCTATCTGTGTAGGTAGCATGGTGATTTGGAAGCTCTGGTTAATGTAGAGGGCTCATTCATTCATTCAGCAGGCATTTCATGAGCGGCTGCTACCTGCCAGACACTGTGCTAAGTTCTGAGTATGTAAGGATACAGGAGATACAGCACCTGTCCTTGGATCTTACCAATATAGTGATGGGAACAGTCTTCTAACAGATCAATGACATGTTAAGAGCAAAGACAGAGTCAAGTGCTCCGTGAGCAGAGGAGGGAGGAACTCACTGTGTTGAGATAACATTTCCCAGTTGTTTCAGAGAACCACCCTGGTATAAATATTTTCTGAGCCATAAAATATCTTTTCAGTTCACTCTGAGTTAGTTTTGCAGCGTTGAGTTTTCAGTGGAATGAGGAGGTGTCTTTCTGTGCCAAAGCTTACCCTTATGTCAGGGAGAGGGGGGTGGATAGAGAAAAGCACAGGGAGAGAGGCGAGGGGAGGAGGACCTTGGCTTCTTGCCTGCCAAGGGACTAGCACATTTATATTCCCTGGCGCTGTTAGTGAATCATTAGGTTGTTAAGAATTTTGGATGCGTGTGCATTTGTGTGTGAGCGTATGTGTGCTTAATTGTTGACTCTGCTAAAACGCCTTCCTTACCTTCTTTTCTCCCTCCCACTTCTTTTTAAAACAAGAAATCACAAAGACGAGTAGGGGTCTTGCTTCAGTATCCTTTTGGTGGATGGAACCATCATATTGTGACATTCATCTGAATTGTTAGGAAATCTACATTCCAAAGTCCATAAGATCCCATCCGTGCCTCAGCAGGGATGGGAGAACATATAGTTGCCAAACTTCACACTCCCCCAATCCCTGCTAAATTTGGACCTAAGTGCAAAGAACCAGGGTCCTGCACTCATTTATAGCTGGCAAAATGCAGCAGCCTGGTTTGTGAAAAAGGACTTCATGGCCATCACAAGCTCTTAGAGTGTCACGTGGTGATGAGTTTAATGTAAATGAATCTGAAACATCTGGATCAAATTTCCTCTCAAACAAACAGGGTTATGAAAATTGGTGGGCAAAGAAATATCTTCTGGCCAGAGGCATTTTGAGTTATTCCTGAACCCAAAGTGTCTGCGACGATGGTTTAAGATGGGGACCCCTTGAGGCCGCTCTCCTGCTTCTCCCAGTACCTGAGGCTATGGCAAATAGCAGTGGAGCAAAAAGGACTGATCATGTGAGCCACGATCTTTGTGAAGCAGAAGTGAGAGGAATTAATTCATTTAACAACTATTTATTGAGCACCTACTAAACGCCAGCTCTTATACTGGGTAAATATCAGGGGATACCCAGTGTCAGGGGATATTGTGGGAAGCAAGAAGGACCCAGACCCTGCCCTCTGAGCCTTGCAGTTTAGAGACAACCTCAAGGCACACGTCACACAGGTAGCTAACGCTGAACCTGGTGGTTGTTCCTGGTGTGGTGGGAACTCAAAGCAGCCCAGTGAGTCACCAACTGAGTGTGTGTGGATTGAAGGAGTGTCTCCAGAAAAGTGGTCTTTGTGCCAAGCCCTTCAGAGTGTCTGGGCGGCGGCTGATCTCCTCAGAGCCAATCTCAATGCTTGGTACCGGGGCAGGACCTCAAGAGGTATTTGTCTGATGAATGGCTTCTTCAAACAAATGCCAAGAGGAGAGTTAAACAGATGAGAGAGGGAGAGTGCTTGGGAGGAACGAAGAGTTCATGCCCAAGGTGGGGGATGAACAGGAAGTTTGGTCGGCTGGAGAGTGTAGACGAAGGAAGGAGCCTGGGGAAAGGATGCTTCCTCATATTAGAGGATCTTGTACGCCCAGTTAAAGGTTTAGACTTTATCTTAAAGACAGGAGACACCCTTGAAGAATTCTAAGCAGAGAGAGGACATGGTCAGATTTTTATTTGGGGGAAGATCTCTGTTGGCTACGTGTGGAGAATGAACTCATAGAAAAATTCTAGTTCTAGGAGGCTGCCGATGTGGTCTAATGGGAATGAGATGGTGGAGACGAGATGGCCCAGTGTGGGACAGAGGGGAAGAGAAGTGCCAGATGGGCCCCAAAGACCTTGAGGAGGCAAAATCAGGGAGACTCAGTAATATTGGAAGGTAGGGGGTGAGGGAAACTCTCTGAAGGGGCCCACCCTGACACAACGATTTACCGGCTAGTGCTTCATTAAGGAAGTACTCCTGAGGGGGAACAGAAGAACAGGGAAGGGAAAGAAGCTAGCAGGTACAACTTTCAGGCAAAATCCCACGGAGGGTACATTGTCCTGACCCCATGGGGAAATTCTAACTTATGTCAAGCCATTATAGTTCATTTACTTATTTATCCCAAACTTGTTCCATATAGGATTTAAGGTACACTCTAAAGATAGATAAAATACAATAAGATTGCATAAATATCTGAGAAAAGTAGAAAGAAAATGGAAGAGGAGCATAAGAAAGAAGCCAGGACTAGGGCTAAAATGTGTGCTCTGATCAATATGCTTCCCCAACGTGGGCCACATGCTTGGCTATAATGTGAAAGGGAAACTCGGTCAATTACGCAATCTGGCATGCAGAAAATAAATGCCAGCTTCACGAGTGCAATTTTTTTACACTAGCATAGGGTGGGAGATTCTTCCAGAGTTTTTATAAAGAGGTCATGGTAGGATTTTACAAGTAACCTTTCATCAGGGGAAAAAAAAAAAAAAGCTTTTTCTTCAGGAAAAAAAAAAAACACCAAATTTCATGAGTATTTTAAAAATAAGGATCTCAAAAGAGACGAATGGCGCATTGCCAAAAATGCAATTTAGCACAGTCCACCTGTGGGGGGATGGATATGTTGTGTAATAGATTCAGCACTAGTTCTCATCTGCTTTTGCTTGATCCAGGGGTAGATTTTAGAATACCTTATAAACCATTGCTTGAGAGACAGTAGATGTCCCCCTGTTGATGGTTGGTCGTAGATGTACCCCTCCTTTGTACCTGTCCCCCTCTACCACAGATGTTCCCTCCATTGCAGATGTCCTCCTGGCTCCTTACAGTTGAATGCCTGCTAAGTATTGACTCACAGTGCACTTGAATTTCCTTCTTTATTTTCAGTCTTGGTTGCACTCACTCTCTATTTCCTATTGAAGACAGACCTTTGTGACTTAGTAGACATTTGTTCTGACATTTGCCTTAACATGTCTTTGTAAAAACTGAGGGATCAAATAAAGATGACATGAATCAGCAGCCATACTACCTGTGGTTAGAGGTGAGTCAGGGGAGTGCAGTTTGGGAGGCATTGTGTCCTCGGACATGGTTTTGAATCTATGCTAATGCGTAAGCTGATGAGCTACCAAGGCCAAAGTCTCTACTCCTTATGGCACAGTTATCATAGTTTCAGGCTGGAAAAACATTTTTGAGGAAGTATATTCTGAAGTCCATCTCTATAAGCAATCCATGATTGATTCAGGGTCTGGCTTGATGTGCCCTACCTATACCATAATTATGGGTGAATAAATTTAGACTGATCTTTAAATGGTTCTGGAGCTATAGTCTTCCCATGATCCCTCATTTAATCAGTGTTTTGTTTTTAAATATTTTATCCATTCTTTCGACAGAGAGAGACCACAAGGAGGCAGAGAGGCAGGCAGAGAGAGAGAGAGGAGGAAGCAGCTCCCCATCAAGGAGAGAGTTTGATGTGGGGCTTGATCCCAGGACCCTGGGATCATGACCTGAGCCGAGGCAGAGGCTTTAACCCTCTGAGCCACCCAGGGGCCCCTAATCAGTGTTTTAAAATAATCTGTAATGGCCCATGTAGGGAGTGACCTGTGACCCATAGATTTGGGGCTATTGTCCTTACTTTCTGAGGCTAATAGAGATGAGTCAGTGGGCATCCAGGAGTCAGCTGACATCCAGGTCTCTTCTCATATGGTTATCTTGGGGGAATGTATTTCTTGCAGTCACTTCCTAAGACAAATAATCCACTAACTGGCACAGTGCAGGTATTTACCATTGATTTTGTCTATGAAAATATCTCTTGGGTTTACCCCTCCTTCTCATGTCCTCTATCTCCCAAATCCCAAATATTGTGACTTTCCCTGTTTGCTTACAGCCTGGTGTTGAGCTCTCCCATCCAATTCATCTTACACACAATTTTTTTGCATTTCTTTCTAAGAAGTCATTTCTATCACATCACTTTTCTGCTCAAGAATATAGGTAGTTCTCAATTTCTGATCATGCTAAACTCAGATTTCTCTGACTTTCAGCATCCTCCATAATCTAGTTCTACCATACATTTCCACTTTATCAGCTAATATCCCTTTTCTCCTCTGAATTACCATAGCATTTTATTCATTTTTCTCCTATAACACTTGTCACTTAAAAAAGCATACTAGTCTGCATTTATATCATCTCAATTTTTGTTCTATATATCAAATGCATATCCAGTTTAGAATTGTGATGTTTTATATCTTATATATCTGATCTTAAATATCTTAAATATCTGGTATATATCTTATATATCTGATATATTAATGTATCAATACTTCTGTCATTGGGACACCTGGGTGGCTCAGTTGGTTAAATGTCTGCCTTTATCTCAGGTTGTGATCCTGGGGCCCTGGGATCGAGTCCTGCATTGAACTCCCTGCTCTGCAGGGAGTCTGCTTCTCTCTCTGTCTGCTGCTTCCCCTGCTTGTGCTCTCTCTCTGACAATCAAATATTATTAAATATTAATAAAATATTTAAACAAAAAACAAAAAACTTTTGTTATTTTGTTATGACCCTACTTTTTACTAGTAATCTTTTTTCCCCCTGAGAATCTTTTTGGTATGATAGTAAAACAGACATACTAACTTTCTTTTGGCTTATGTGCTCAATAGATGTTTTCTACCCAATTACTTTCAACCTTTTTATGTCTTTATGAATCTCTATGAACTGTGTGTACTTGGATTTCCTTCTTATATATATTTTGATTACCAATATACTTACTTTTATTTTTATCACCTTATTTTGTGCCATCTATTTGTCCTGTCTTCTTTGTTACTTTATTTTCCCTCCTAATAACCTTATGTTTGGATTGAATTTATATCCTTTAGATTTCTCCTTGAATAGGAATTCTTTTGTATTAAACTCTCTATTTTTGTTAATATGAGAGTGTCTTTATTTCTTCGTACTTGTTCTTAGTAGATAGGTTTTCTGGGTATAAAAGTTTGAGATTGACTTAATTTTTATCTGCATATTAAAAATATTATTCCAGGGAGCGCCTGGGTGGCTGAGTGGGTTAAAGCCTCTGCCTTCAACTCAGGTCATGATCTCAGGGTCCTGGGATTGAGCCCCGCATCGGGCTTTCTGCTCTGTGGGGAGGGGAGCCTGCTTCCTTCTCTCTCTCTGCCTGCCTCTCTGCCTACTTGTGATCTCTGTCTGTCAAGTAAATAAATAAAATCTTTTAAAAAAAATATTATTCCATTGTCTTTTGTCTTTCATTTTACCACTGAGCACTACTTGCTCCTTTTTATTTGTCCTGTCTTTTCTCTCCAGGTGTTTTTTCAACTTTTCTTTATGTCTTTGATTTCATTATGATGTGTGTAGATACATTTTTCTGGTTATTTATCTTAATAAAGATTCCTTGGCTTCTTGGATATCAGATTTAAGATTTTTTTGGTAACTCTTGAAATAATTGGAACTCCTATTAGACTTATTTGTGTTTTAATCTGCTAGTTAACATATGCACTGGATTTTTTACCTCTAGAAATTCCATTTTTATAAGTCTCTGTACTAAGCTCATATTTTAAATTTTGTTATTTCTTAAAACATATTAAATCCCTTTTATATTCTGTATCTAGTCATTTTAGTACCTGAAGTCTCCCTAAGTCTAATTCTGCTGGCTCTCCTTCATGGAGCTCTGTTTATGATTTGTCATTTGTGGCTGTGAGTTTATATTCTCAATACTTTGTCTACAGGAATTCTTTGAAACCTGAGTTGAGGGTGATGACTCCAGAAAAGATCTGTGCTTGTTTCTGTCAGTTGCCTAGGGGAAATTACAGCTTGGAATTACTTTTAACTAAATTTGGTTCTTGCAGTTTTTAGCCATAAGGTATTATGTATTCAGGTCATAAACCTGAATGAAGACTGATTCCATCCATGCCAAATTTCCTTGAAGTCCCCCTCTACACAATGGGATTACTTCTTTTTTTTTAATTATTTTTATTTTTTAAAGATTTTTATTTATTTATTTGAGAGACAAAGACCACAAGTAGATAGAGAGGCAGGCAGAGAGAGAGGAGGAAGCAGTCTCCCCACTGAGTAGAGAGCCTGACTTGGGGCTCAATCCCAGGATGCTGAGATCATGACCTGAGCTGAAGGCAGAGGCTTTAACCCACTGAGCCACCCAGGCGCCCCTCCAATGGGCTTACTTTTAAGTCTACTCTAATTCAGACATGTGTCTTATTGTGATCCCAGTGAAAGTCTGAGAAAACACTTCTCTTTAGTTCCTCAGGTTATAAAAGTCTTCTATTTAGTTCCTTACCTTGGCTGGGTCCTGGGCTTTATCTATCTCATGTCCTGAGTAGTCATCATCAAAGCCCAAGGTCACCAGAGTTTGACAGATAGCCTCCCAGAGTTCCTGCTTTCCATACAGTTTTGGTATCTGCAGATTCATTACTCTCCCTTAGTTCAGGAAATCATTTAAAATCATTGTTTAAATCATAATTTTTAAGTACTTCATCAGAGGGGCTTTTCAGACAATCTAGTTGACCATATTTCCGGAAAGTGAAGGAAGGCATTTGTATATTCACTACATTACTAGGTTTTGAGCTCTTTGAGGGAGAATTCTTTCTAATCAGCCTTTGTGTTTTATCTTCCATGAGTATCCTCCCAGGTCCCTAACACAGTGCTTAAACAATTAGATGCTCTGATAGTTAATTTTATGTGTCAGTTTCTCATGGATACCGTGACAGATTGTTTGGGCAAACACCAGTCTAGATGTTGTTGTGAAGGTATTTTTCAGATGTGATTAACATTTACAACCAATAGACTTTAAGTAAAACAGATTACCCCCCATAAGGTGGAGTGGGCCTTATCAATCAGTTGGAGGCCTGAAGAACAAAAGATAGATGTTTTCCAGAAAAGAAGAAATTCTGCCTTGAGACCATAGCAGTTTCCCTTCCTGAATTCTAGCCTCCGGTGTGTCTTGTCTATTTCAGACTCAAAGTCACATCAGTTCTTACTTAAATTTCCATACTGCCATCTTGCCTGGTAGATCTCAGATTTACCATCCCAACAATTGTGTGAATCAGTTCTTTAAAATAAATCTCTCTCTATATATAAATATATCCTATTGTTTCTTTTCCTCTGGAGAATCCTAACTAATACAGATGCTCAGTAAGTATTTATAAATAACTATTAAATAAGCATACTTAAGAATAAAATATATTTAATAAGTGCTTGTGATTTACTTGCTTGATTTATCAAAGCTTCTATGCTAAGTTTTGCCGCCCTTTTTGGGCTTGCCATTTTTAATAAAAGAGTATAATTCTATTTCTGGTATGTTTCACTTTCCATTGAGCAATAACGCTTTGGGAGATACTTCTAAATTTCTTAACCTGTGATCAGTTTTGTGTGACACAGGAGACCTCAGCCAGTCTCAGAATTGAAAACACTGTTCTGAATGTATACAGGTTTTAAGAGACATCCAGGAAAACAACCAAGGCCTCTGGGACCACACAATCTACTCTGTCCAAGGTCACAGCCCCAAGTTCTTGGCAGATTTCACACATTGTAGCTGGCCATTAAATGTATGGCTCAGAATTAGAAGCATTTCTGGGCTGTTTCTCTCCACATTTATTTTCTATTCCAGATCCTAAGTGCCTTTTGTTGTCAGGTTGACAAAAAAACAGGTTTTAAAAAAAATTAGACAAAGCAAGCCTTACCCAATAAATAAATAGCAGTGGTAAAGAGGGAGACATTTCCTCCTTCTGAAGGATGGAAAACCTAGCAAATTCTACATCTACTTCTCCAAGCTCATCATTGGTGTTTTATACCCTCACAGGGAGAGCCCTTTTCTTCCTTTAGGCTTAGCAGAAGTTGGGCTGCTGAAGGGCTGGTTCTTGAGATGTTATCACGTGGATGGTTGGACGAGGCTCAATGGCGAGAATGAAAGCTTTCTGTTGTTTCGTGCAGCCTTGTGTTATGAAATAAAAATAATTTTAAAAATCATAATTCATTTAATATGGCTGTTTCTCCCTGGGAAAGACTAGAGGCCAGGCTAAGTAAGAAAGCTATTCTGGGATGTAAAAGTATGAAACTCTTGCACATGGAATGCTGTGGTCCAGGATACTTCTTTTGGGAACTCCAGACCCTTCATCTAGGAGTGGCTATATGGGCACACATGTTTGTAAAAACTCATCAAGCCCTATGCTTATGGTTCGTGCCCTTTACTGAAAGTGAATGGTATGGCTCTAACTCCATTTAAAGAAAACAAGAAATAAGAACCTTACGTGTAGAGGGTGTAGTGGTGCTGAGTCCATATTTTGAGTTCCCGTGAGCACTTAGAGAAGCACAAGGGGTCTCGTTCTTGAGCTTCTCCCCTTACTGCTTCCACATGTCTTCCTGACCCCTCCACCATAGCACCCCAACCACAGCAGGAGCATCACTGCCTTTTCTCTTGCCACGAATCCTCTTGATGGGCGTGGGAAAGGCTAGCAGCAGCCAACCATGGGCATTTAAATGAACGAAAACTGAGATCACAGATGTGCCCTCTGAACGTACAGAGCTGACAGATCTCGGCGGTGATCTTCAACAAGCAACTTCTTTGAAAATCCCTCTTCTACTTTTTAAAGGAATCCCTGTTTTATACATTTCCAAACTTCAATCAAGCCAGAGCCGATATTGTCAACCTTATGCAAAGGCAAATATAGGGCCTGCCTTGGAGCCCTGTGAAGATTGAATTTCGATTTTATCTTCTCTTCATTTCTCTGGCATAACTAATGTTATGTTTATGGTCAACAGACATGAATGCTGAACTACTCTGAACCAGGACATTTCAGTCCTCAGCATGCTTACCTGGACACTCTTTCCTTTCTGTTCTCTAGTTCAATCGAGTTCATAGAAGCATTATCTACTGGAAAATGAAATTAAAACAGGCTGGATTCTCTCCAAAAAGCAAAAGTTGGAAATATATGCTGAAGGGAGGGAAAGTACAGCTAATTCACTCATCACAATCACCTTCCATCGTTTTGCCCTCATCCGTCCTCCCCCCTCATCCTCGAACCCCCGACTCTCTTCCTCAGCCCTGCGCCGTGCAGAAACGCTTCACGGAAGAAAAATAAGCAAACACGAAACAGGAAGCATGGCTGAGCTACGGACTCGCCCACGGCCAGCCCTTCATCACCTTGTAGATTTAGGTAAAACATCCTTCACCCTTGGAACGCTAAGCTTTGTTAAGTAAATGAACACAATCGCCAGATTTATGGGTACCCAGTGAATGCTTTTGTACATTCCAAAATGGTCACATTCACCAGACATGTTGTCAGTATGGCTTCCAAATTCCAACTACAGTGTTTTCCTGCTCCCCCCTCCACCCACCCAAATTTCAAGGGGGGGTGGAAAAAAAGCAATAGTGGAAGCAAAGCACACACAGACATAATTTGTGGCTTAAAAAAAAAGTCTTAAACATTTTTGGTTGAACCTTGGCTTTTGTTTCTGAGCCCTCGGGGGAATAATGTGAGCTTGTTTCCTCATTGAAAAAATATCATAGCCCTTGACAGGCTGGATTCTTTGATCCTCCAGTGTTGTAGCGATTTCTCCAGTGCCCCCTCCCACTCCGTTCCTGCTCGCCCCCCACCTAACTGGGGCTTTGTAACCTGATGCTCCATAAGAGCATTTCCACAACAGCATTAGGACGTGTCCTCACTTAATATTGAACCTGTCCCCCTATTGCCCTCCCCCTGTTCCCAAACCCTGTCCCCTCCCAAGGCTTCCACCATGAGGCTTTGCTGGCAGAAGCTGGCTCAGCTGTTTTGAATTAGGGGCAATGGGAGGCTTCCTTGTAATATATGACTTAATCAGTGTCCCTGAAGTAAACAGTCCCAAACGGAGTCTGGAAATGGCCTAAAATTGGACTTTACAAACCTCCTTTGGCTTTGGGACTGAGACCGAGTTGAGTCACTCATAGGTGTGTTTTAGCTTATCCATAGCCGATGGATAGCTGTCTTCAGATCCCCATGGTCGATGTGGTGGTTGGGTACTATTAGAGTTGTCAGCTAAAACACAGGGTGCTCAATTCAGGATAAGTTTGAGAAAAATAACATATAATACTTTAGCATCAATATTCCAAATAATGCAAGGCAACCGTATTGTTATTGGCATGCCAGGAATAAGGGAGCCACTATGGGCTGCATGTTACCTCTCTCTCTCCACTAGGGCAAGGGCCGTGAGCTTCTGTAAGCCTCCATCCGAAAACCTTGGGTCATTTTTGTTTCTGTTGGTCAGTGATTTGTCCTTAACATCAGTTTCCTGTCCCTCTCTCCTAGGTGAGGAGGTAGAGTTAGCCTCACTAGTAAGCAAGGAAGGTGCTGCTGATAAGCCCCTGTGCCAGAAGTCAGAATGCTACAATGTTTACTATATGGATCCGGGCTGTATCTCAGAGGTTCATTACCCAAAGAGGTGTATTACTTGGTGTAACTCAAAAGAATCATTACCCATAATGAAATAAAAAGTAGAAACATGCAAAATGTACATTTGGGTTGCTGTAACTTCCTCTGATCAAAATAATTGAGAGAATTGTGTCATAGCTTTCAACTTTATAACAGAGTTTCTCTATAAGTCCTATGTGTCATTGTTGTTTTGGGCCCGACATAAAAATGGCTTATGAGGAATGAGGCAGACATGCCAGAGCTCCTCTGCCGTAAGATTGAGAAAGGAGTCAGGAGACTCTCGGAGCTGGTGATGTTAGAAGAGATTCACTATCATGGTGAGTGCTGTGACTTGTGTAAGCCTGATGATTCACAGACCTGTGCCCCTGAAGAAAATAATACATTATATGTTAATAATTAAAAAAAAATAGATTCACTACGTAGGACTTGGGAAGCTGCCACCTGACTTTGTTCCTCAGGAGGGTTCCAAGTACATTATTTTCCCTAAGGGAATAAGAAATGCATCAGTGGGGGCACCTGGGTGGCTTGGAGGGTTAAAGCCTCTGCCTTCGGCTCAGGTCATGATCCCAGGGTCCTGCTCAGCGGGGAGCCTGCTTCCTCCTCTCTCTCTCTCTCTGCCTGCCTCTCTGCCTACTTGTAATCTCTGTCTGTCAAATAAATAAATAAGATCTTAAAAAAAAAAAAAGAAAGAAATGCATCAGCGCAGGAGCATCTGTATTTTTTAGGTCAGTAGTTAGTGGTGGGAGATGCTGCCATGGTCCTAGAGAACCCTTGGAAAGGCACAGTTGTGGGTCCCCCACCATCTCTCTTTTCTCCTAAACCAAATTACTCTCACAGCAAACTCCCAACTTCTGGTGACGTGGACATCACCCCCAAATGGCTGTGCCCGTGATGAATGCCCCTGATTGCCCCCTTCCCTGCTCCCTCCCCCCAACTGAGAATGTCTCCTCTGTCAGGAGGCAGAGTCCTGCTAGGAGGTGTCTACCCAAGAGGGGAACATTTTGATCTCCTTAGCCAGAGATCTAGTTAGTGGACTAAACAGGAGGGGAAAAACAAAACAAAACAAAACAAGACTCAACGCTTCTTAGATCGAGCAGAGGAAAAGGACACCCTGAATGATCTCTCATGCCAGTCAGGAAGGACAGGGCATTTGAAGATTGAAGAGATTTCTCAAGAAATACAACAGGTAGTGGGGGAGGCCTTACAAACAGTGACCGGAAAGCAGATGCTGTGAGGATAACAGATCAGGTAAGATTTGCAAGAGCCAGCAACAAGGGGACCAAGAGTGAGAATCATGGTGTAGAACACAAAAGACAAAGAAGAACCTGACTGGGCAGGACTAACTCACTCAGAAGATATAATAAGACAAAGCAAGGGAGGGAATTGTTCAAATAGTGCAGGCAACCTGTTTGCCCAGAAAGTCCATAAGGTAGGGGTGAATATATTAGCATCATCAACCCAGGAGGCAGAAACAAAGTTAGGTAAAAAGAAATACTACAAATGTCTGAGAAAAGGAGGGAAAGAAAAGGATTAAATTAAAAAATAAAACAAAGCAAGCAACATACAGAATTTAAAATTTTATTTTTATTTATTCCTATTCCCACATTTTATTGTATTTCCCTGGCAGACATCCCACACTCTGGTAAGTCTGGAGAAAAGGGAGGGGTTGGCAGAATAATGTTGCTTTGGGGATTTGAATCTTATTGCTTGGTGCTGTTAGTGTTGGGCAGACATTTATAAAAATTACATGCTTAGTGGCAGGTCATTTTTTAAAAAAAAAATGAATCTTGAACTTTAAATTTAGGACAAAGGTGAGGCTTCCAGAAATGAAGGAAACTGGGACAGAAGCAAAGGAAAGGTGGGATGCCAGGGGAGCAGCAGCTGGAAAACCCTCCAGTGACCCGTAAGAGAAACCCAGCTTCCAGATCCCTAATGGAGGAGAGACCTTTATTTCCTAGAATTTGTCTTTTGGGATGCTTACTTCTCTAGGGATTTTCCATTAAATTAACATTCTTAGCCACAAGCTTAGACAAAATCACTAGGATTGTTTGGATGTTACATACTGTCGTGCTTAGCTCTGCTTTTAAATTTTTTTATTATTGTTTTAAGTCTCTCTTTCTCTTTGCCCTCATCTGCTCAGGAAAGTTTGGCACATCTCACAGCCTGCCCGCTGTTCTCTTGCCTCTCTTACCTTTTTTGCTAGGTGAACGGAAGCGTGTTAGAGCGCCACCTATCTGAGATCTGCGCTGCTACCGCCCACGTTCTTCCCACACCGATTCTGTGCCCAGGATTAGGACCTGAGGTTCCACTGGAGAACCTCAATGCCGGCTGCCGAACTCTCTGGGGCTTCTTGCTCTTCAGGAGGGCGGCATCCTTCCTCCAAACTGGGCCCTCCAGACTCCCTTCCTCTTCCTTCTTGCTGCAGCCTTGCAGGATCCTTTTCTAAAACATTCACCCTTTGGGAGAAGGAAGGATTGCAGTCAGGTTCCTATTTCCCCAAGTGACTTTTTGCTAAAAGGTAGCGTGGGAGAATATTTACAATCCAAATGGTCCGCAGAGATTGTCTTCTGGTGCCCTGGACTTATTAGCTGAGCATTCTCTGGGGTCCAAGATGGGAGGGGGAGGCAGCCCACAGTGCTCCCTCCCCAGCACTGTCTGGTCTTGCCTTCCTCTCAACAAAGCGCTGATGCTGCCTTCTGAAAAGTAGATTCTGTAAAGTGATATTTTCTCCTTTTCTAATCTCAGAAAAGTTGTCAGACTGGTTCTGAGTCTCCCCGTAGGCAGTGTTCTTTGCTACAGAATTTGATGTGCGGTATTGTGTTTTAATTATAAAATTGTGTATCCAGGACCATTGAAAAAGATATTCACAGGGAAGGAGCTTTGGAATGATTTTTCGTTGCTAAGCATCTCGCTTATTTCTGTTATCCTTATTAGATTGTGTGCACTCTTGGTATTTATTCAGCATGGTACAGATTAAAGAAGCATTTTCACTGGTAGTATTTCTTTTAACCATGTGTATTTCTTTTAACCATGTTTTAAGGCAATAAATGGCATTTTACTTCAAAACCCACTCATACACATGGACTTGGAGAGATACAGACTAGACTTGTATTTCCTGTATTAAAAATACTTGCACAAAAACACTGTTCTTTCTGGTTTATCAAACAAGCTAATGTGTCTCCCGAGAATTTTGAGTTCAGACATGAACAACTCCGTGAACTTTTTTTGTGTGTGAATCATTTGAGCTTTGGATGGATTTCCTCACGGGGAGATAGGACTGCATAAAATATTCTGCTTCTACCTGAAATGTTTCATGAGATGGTCTTTTCAGCAAAGACTGTTAGTTTTACAATGGATAAGCAGTGTTTGAGAAAATAAACTCTGCATGGACAAAAACCTTTCAGCTTCTTGCATATATTCTGTCTTCTCGGAAGACCAAAGAGCTCTCATGAGCTCATGAAATTTGAACCTCAAAGGTTCAGCTAATTAATCCATTCTTGTTTCCACATTTTATTCCCAGTGGCCAGTTTCACACCCATAACATTTAGGAGACCTGGAAAGCCTGGGAGGTATTTTCAGCCTGTCAGGACACCCTCATTTTTTGTGTGTTTTTCTTTGTTTTGTTTTGTTTTGTTTTTTTGTTTCCCCTTCAACTTTTAAACAGGGCCAATGACTCTCATTTTTTAATTTTGCACCAACCAGTCCAGTTTAGTCTTCTGAGATCATCCCAGGGGAGTTAAACTCTGAAATCCAGTTCCCTCTAAACAAAGATATTTTGTAGCCTTTTAGAAGCCAGAGAGACCCCAGAGGTCATTTAGTCTCACCCATTTAAACAGTTTCAGGGCAGGAAGGGATCCAGGTAGAAGGAGAAAGAATCCTACAGAACCAGGGAGAATTTACACAGAAAGAAAAGAATATTTGAATCTTCAGATTCCAGATGCTTTCCACCATCAAGCTCTCTAAAATGGCTGACATCAAAAGAACAAGAAGGAGTGTGTGTGTGTGTGTGCGCGCGCGCGTGCGTACGTGCAGGTTAAAGCTTTGACTTTGGGTTGGATTGTATTTATTTATTTCAGTTTGGATTTTAAATGAAGTGACAGTGTTTCTCTGTGACCCATTTCTTTAGCTTCCAGACAGTCTAGAGTGTCTTGCCTTTGAGATCCCAGCTGAGATGAGCTTAGCACAATTTCCACTGCCTGCAGCCTACAACTTCATCTTTGGCTCCTACCATTTGGCCCAAGTTCAGCTTCTCTGCAACCGCTGCCCTCCTCCCCAGCCTCCTGGGAAGACTCTGTTGCCTGATCTTTATTGCTCTTTTCCCACACTCCATTATACAGCATGATATCTGCCTCTGAATTTATTTATTAGGACTCAGATCTGTAATATACAACCCTACACTTCCTGTCTGACACAGTATCTACACAGCAGAGCGAAAGAGAGGCGCAGCCTGTCATAAACAGTCATGGAAAGTCAGCACCCAGAAAGGAAGGGCCAGAGCCTTGCAAAAGAGCTAACCCTCCGGAGGCCCCTCAGAGCCAAATTGCTTTTTCCAAACTTCACACTCACAATCCAACAGTGCAGACGGGCAGCCACAAACAGCTCCTCGTGGGGGAGTGCCTTTGCAACTGGCAACCTTATACCCACATGTCTGGCCTTCATTTAGCACACCAGCTATATTTTTTAAAAATTAACATTTTGCCTAGTAAGCTTAGTCTTTGTCATTGTTATTCAGTATGTGTAAGCAGGCTGCAGACCTAGAGTGTGTGTGTGTTTTTTTTTAAAGCTAGTAAATACATTCACATGGTCCATAACTCAGAATGATATAAAAAATCCACTGAGAAATCTAACTCCCACCCTTGACCCTGTGTTCCCACGTGCTCTGAGTAACCACTTTTATTAGTTTCTTATATATCCTTTCAGTGCCCCTGTTTATTTTCACTTTCCACCTGTTTTTTAAAATAACCTTTTTATTTTTGGATAGTTTTAGATTTGCAGAAATACTGAAAAGATAATGCCAGAAGTTCTCATAGACTCCTTACCCCATTTCCTCCTTTGGTATTATCTGACCGCACCAAGCTACATTCGTCACCACTAAGAAATGAACAGTGGCATGTTTCTATGAAGTAAACTCCACACTTGATCCATCTTTCACTAGTTTTTCCACTAATGTCCTTTGCTGGTCCAGGATCCCATCCAGGAAGCTGCATTAGTCATCATGTCGTCTTCAGCTCCCCTTGGCTGTGACAGTTTCACAGATTTTGCGGTTTTGATGACTTTGTCAGTTGGGAGGAGCGCTGGGCCGGGTATTTTGTAGAATGTCCCTCATTTGGGATTCGACCAGTGTTTTTCTCATGATAAGACTGAGAGGAGTACTGCTCTTCTCATCATGGCGTATCAGCAGGTAACTGTGGTAACCGTGGTTACCACGACTGAGACTTATGACCTTGATCACCTAGCTCAGGAGGTGTGTGTCCCATTTCTCTATTGTGAAGTTAACTTCTCCCCCTTTCCTCCACCCTCTGCTCTTAGGAAGCAAGTCCCTAAGTGGAGTCAGCCTCCCACAGGCCTGCAGCATTTCTTACTCTGTATCTGGTATGTTGACGGACCCCTTAGGGACACCAAACCTTGTGCTATGACTGTTCCCCTCAGTGGATCCAAACAGGACCTCACCTCCTGACAGACTCGAACACTCTCAGAAGTACTTGGTACACTTACCAGATTACGGGACTTTCACTTTGTCATTTAATCAGGCTGTTACAGGGAACCCCTACCTCCAACCAGCTTTTACAAGGGTGAACACTGTAGCGCTGTACGCACTAGGAAAATGCTTTCTCCATTAAATTTCAGTGGCTTTGCATTGGATTTTTTTTTTTATCTGAGTCCTGAAAAAGCATGTGTGACTCCCAGGATGGCCAGCGTCTGCAGGAAAAGCACGCACCCCAGCTTGTAACTGCTTGTGTGTTTTGTAGTTCTAGCTCTGGAGCTTCCTGTTGGGAAATAAGTCTTTGAACCTAGTGCTCTTTTACCACAGCCTCCCACGCTGTAGGCTTGGGAAAGTCACTTTTGCCTCCTGAGACTTCAGAGTCACCACCTGCCAAGAGGAGAGGACCGCTCCCCATCCTGGGAGGATATCTCACTCACCACTAACCGCTTTGTCACCTGGATGGGATGGACCGAAGGGGAACAGCGCTTGACACCAGAGATGTGACATAAAGACAGTAGGGCATGACACTCCCCTCCGGCATCCATGAACCCTTCACAGGGCAAGGAGCGTGCGGGGTGCTAAACGGCATACCAGCTCTCCTGGCTGCTGGGAGCCCGTGTCCTACCTACAGAGGAGCCATGATGGTCTGCCAGTCCTGTAGCAGTAACCTGAAAAGTGTCCCCATCTTTAAATTCAGCTTGTAAAAATAAAACAAACCAACCTACTGTGAGGAAAAAAACGTCAAGGTTTTTGAAAGAAAGAGATATAATTTCAAGAGTGGAGAATGTTTTCAATGAGAAAGAAGCCATATATCTAGGTCAACTGAGGGGGTTTGCAGAACTAACGGGTAAAATGAAAATTCATTTTACAAAAGCCTGGCAGCCCTTCAAGACATTGTTAAAGATTTGTCTCCAGCGCTATCCCAATTGTGGTGAATTCTAAGTTCTCAGGACTCACTCACTCTTTCAACCAATGAGCATTTATTGGCTTCCTCTCTGAACCAGGCTTTGTGTTATTCATCCTAAAGAACTGAAAAATATTATTCCAAGTGTCAGCACTACCTCCATGACTCATTAAACTCTTTCAAATACATTTGCCCAAGACCAAAACATACATCTTCAGGCCAAAGATTATATTATTCCTTGGCCACACCCTTCAGCAAGTCATCTTTTCTCTTCCACAAACTACTCCGGCCCCAAAGAGAGTCAGGAGAGGAAAGGTATGTGTGGGATGTTGTGGGTCAGTCAAACAAAACGGATGTGACAAGTTGATGTGGATCTGGGGTATTTCAGTTGGTTTAGACCAGGTTGGGGTGAAAGATAGATTTGTGAGGATGAAAGATAGATAGATAGATAGATAGATGTATGTCATACTCTTTCTGCTTTCCTTAATCACAAAAATGTGCTAGGAGACTGGATGTTGTAGATAGACCGTGAAATTATGTGGTTCCCATAGAGCAGTGGTTGGCAGATGGTGGTCAACTCTGAGACTTCTGAGTTAGATTCTGAGTTCCCAGTGCCCTCATGCTGGTAAACATCTGAGCTTTTGGTCATTGTTGATCAAGGCTAATTATTATATCAGGGGCTTGTCTTATCCTATAGCCTGAACAAGCCATTGACAAATGGGAAAGCCTCCCCTACCCACAAATATTCTGTCCTCTACACCCTACCTCACCCAATAACCACTGTCCTAGCATCTTTCTCAGAGACCCTTGGCTGCCACCACTGGTGGCCCAGTGAATGTTTTAGTGAACTATAAATTTACCAAGAGGCATACTGTTGCCCCAGAATCAGCCATGAACAGACTAAATTTGTTTGTCAGATTAATTTACCCACCTCAGCAAGACCTAGAAGGAATGAGAGACAATGATTTTTTTTCTTTTGATGACCAAGAAGAAAAATCTAGAACAAAAATAAAATTCTAGATCAACAAATAGTATAGAATAGTGGTTAATCATGTGATTCTGAATCAGACTACCGCCATCACTCCTTGAGTTTCAAGCTCTAGAACTTCTCACTGCTTCTGTTTCTACAACATTTGTTCTCTTTGTACAATAGGAGTGATGGCAATAATGAGTACCTTCCTCATCAGATTGCAGCTGTGAGGACTAAATGGGAATATTTTTAGGATAGTGCCTAGGAATGCCTAACATTTAAAGTGCCTAATAAATATTATATCTTGGAGTGGGACTTGAGCACCCAGATGTCAGCATGAGGGCACTGGGAACCCTGGTGATGGGGAAGGGAATTGTCATCTCTGAGCAAAACATAGTTAAACAGAAGGCCTGACAACCAGTTTGCTAACAAATTATTTCTATCCCTAAGTGTGGAACTCACAGGCAGGCTCTTCTTCTTAACCCTCCTTCAAATACCTTCTGGGATTCCACCCACAGCCAACAAAGGGGTTGTCCGCTCTTATTTCTGCAGGGAGTATCATTTTACCCTGAAGCCAGCAGGAGGGGGACGCCCTGCATTTTCTGCCTCCTGGGTCAGGTGTTGTCAAGTTTTTTGTTCATTTCATAGCGGAGAAGTAGCTAGAATCATGTCTGCCCTCAGTTACTATATAGCAGCTTGAGTGGCAGGGCATCCCACTATTGAGCTTCCGGGAGAGAAGGAATGCTTGAGTCCAGTATAGACAAGGACAGACCCAAGGTTAAGAGTCGAAGTTTAGAAGACAGAGAGAAAAGTAATCTTTTCAAGTCTAGACAGCATATTAACAGCAAGGGCTTAATGTATTGCACTCTGTTTATTGGAGCTTTTTGCTGACAGCATGGAACCTGATCCCCTTTTCTCCCACCCAAGCAAGTTCCCTTCTGCTGCGGTGTTGAGACCATCTACTCCCATCAGCCCTTGCAGGACTGGCCATCAGAAGCAATAGCTGGAGATCGCAGGACAGTGGGAAATGGAAAGGGGAAATATGAGGGTTTGTATTTTAGGGCTTGAAGGTGAACCCATCACAGGAGTCCAGGAACAGCCAACAGTTGTGTTTTAGTCCTCCCAAGGGTTCTTTCTGGAAGTTTTATAGTAGTTAAATGTGAAAAATCACTGGATCGTCAAACATTTTCTATATGTATTCTATCTTCCCTAAGCGAGCAGTTTGAGAAAGATTTTTTCTTTCATTTTTAAATCATTTTAAAAAATTATTAAATGACTTTGGTTAGAGTATTGGGCAGTAGCTGGTGGGAGTGAAAATTCATTTCACCTTTCTGGAAAACAATTTGGTAGTACAAAGCCATCAAAACGAACATATCCTTGACCCAGAAATTCTATTGCTAGGAACTTATACTATGAGAATAGTAGTATAAATATTTATATGAGAGCATGTTCCTCACAGAATTATTTATAATGGCTCCCCAAATGGAAAATACCTAAATAGTCGGAAATAGGGGATGTGTTGAATAGAGTACAATGCGACAACCAAGCAGCCGCTGAAAACCTTCCTTAGATAAGACTTTTAATAGCAGTGAGCTATCAGGCTGTGCTAAGACCACAGACTTCAGAGGCCTTGAATTTCAGCGGCTATGTGAGGGTCATGATACTAGCCCCACTGGGATGTTATAGGGGTAACTGAAGGTAGGAAGATAAAGCGATTGGCACAGCCCCGGTAAGTTTCTAAAATTGAGAGGGAAGGTGAGATCCTTGTGATGAGGAGGAGGAGGAGGCTGGGCAAAAAGCATACTTCGAAAGAGAATGCTCAGTATAGTCACAATTTATTATTTATTTAAATATTATATATATGCATGTCTTCAATACGTAGATAGTTCTGTATGTTGTATGTGTGTGTATCTATATGATATGCATAGAAAAAAGACTGGAAGGATATACACCAAATGCTAAAAAGTAACCAATTCTGGGGAGTGGAACTAATTTTCTGATTTTTCTGAATTTTTCTAACTAGAATTCTGAATATATATGGCTTATGCCATGAGAAAAAGTCATACCCCCAGGAGATAAAACCCATCAGATAAAACCCTGATATAAAAAATACTAAATCCATTTTCTATAAAGAATAAGAACCTGTAAGGGGTGGAAAGTGCATCGAACAATGGGTGCCTTGAAGCTGAAGAGAGGCTACAGGAAGGACCTGTAGCCTTTTTCTTGGGATAAAAAAAAAAAAAAAATCTGCCGGAACAAGGTCCTGCCTTAGTCCCTGAGCCCAGAGCTATGCAATCTGCCTGCCACTCGCACCTGAGGCACCTGAATGATTGAGCAGATTTCTCCAGACCTGTGTACTGGCTCAGGTTACATAAGCCACTGGCTGTTTGTGTCAATGGTTATTTTGCCTTGTTCTGAATTGGAAGGCGTCTGTTTGATTAGCACAGTTTATATAACCGAAATCTGAGACTGAAGAAAGGATTTGGCTGAGACTGTTGATTGCACTGGAGGGTGGGTTGGCCAGGAAGCTTCCAGAGTGAGAGGCTCTCACGTTGAGGCAGTGAATTAGAACAAATTGTTCCCCACACTGCCCCCTCAGCACATGAACACTCAGCGGAATCTAGCTCGCTGACAGAGTTGGGTTCTACTCCTCCTCCAGGGGACGGGATGGGGTTGCTTCCCTCCAAGGGCTGAACAAGACGAACACGCCCCCGCAAAGGAGCTGGTGGCAAGGCCACATTTAATGGTCATTTCATGACCTGTGCCCCATCCGCGTTCCAACCGCCTTTTCTGTTTCTAAACTCAAAAACATTTCATAAAGGCTTTTTGGGGTGGAATCTAATTTTTGTAAGAATGGGTGTGTTTGTTTTCTTTTTTTCCTCTTTGAAATCTATTTCAATTTTTTTCCTTTTTTCCTTCCTGAATTTTAATGGGTCTGAAAATAGGACTCTGCCAGAATTCTAACAGGGGAAAAAAAAAAGGTACATGATCTTCTTCTCCAAAGCCAACCTGGGGCGCATTTTCCAGGCCTGTCTCCCACACCCACGCAGCCGAAACCATGGAGGCCATGCGGGTGGCGGCCAAGGCCTTGTGTTGTAAGCCCAGCCGCTTCCTGTTTTGTCTCTCACCTCATCTGGACCCTGGGGTAGACTCAGTTCTCATCTCTTAGACTCTGTTTTTTCAGTCTCTGGTCTCAGTGTCACTTAATCAGGAAAATGCTAATTCCTCAGCAGGGAGAATAAAGTCATAATGGTCTTCTTAGTTTTATACTAAAACCCTTAGGATCTCTTGAACAAGTAGCCCAACTTTCTTACCCCTGTTTTTCCATCTGTAAAGGGAAAGCCTGTGAAGTGTGTTTTGTCCTCAAGCGCACTCATCCCTGAAAGCCATTTGGGAACAATTTAGGTTGGGTCTCATTATCTCAAAAGGTGTGGAGAAAAGTATTAGATAATTCAAAGTGCATTCATCATAATCAATCAATCATATACAAGCCAGATGTATTGTGGGCTATAAGTGTAATGGAAGTGTGTACTCCCACGTGCACACATTATAGAGAAGGTGTACGTGAACTCTCACCACCCCCCCTACACAGCATAGTGTTTTTCCTCAGGCTCCCCCTTAATTCTGGTCACTTCTCCGTCCCCGCCTCCTCCAGAAGAGCCCCCTTCTAATTCAGAAGCCTGACTCCATTAGGAATTTGTCCAAATTCCATGCCAGAGGGATTAACATTTTGTTAAAAGGTGTAACTCCCTAATATGATTAATCCTGCCAAGGAGAGTTACTAATTTCTTCTAAAATAACCTCTGTTGTAAGAGCTACCACCACTTTAATTTATTAGTAGTTTTTAGGGATAGGAAGGAAAAACTACCACATGGATTATATACATTAATGGGGAGATGCACCCCAAGTTCAGATAGCAGATAGCCTTGAGACATCTACAAAAGAGGTATTTATTCGCTGTGGTTAAATACAAGTGCAGGCTTGAGTACTTGCTTGGATGAGATCCCTTCACCACGGGTCAGCTGTGTGACCTTGGCACATAACAGCTTTCAGTGACTATTTCTTTGACCATAAAACGGGGATAATAGTACCTATCCCACAGGGCTATTGTGAAGGTTTAATACAAGTGAAGTGTTTAAAACAGTACTTGGTAACCGATCAACAAATATTAGTGTAATTGTTAATCCAGATGAATCTTTATTTTTTTTTTCCAAACAAGTCTGATGAAATATAGAGATCTTCTCCCTAGAAAAAATACAAATGTGTACAGGCACACGAAATCTAATACACACTTAGGGGTCTTCAAGGCTCTGTGAAGTCTACTCCTCTTGCTAATCCTCTTGGTAAAATTTGGAGAGAGCCACTTTGGGCAGCCTGGTGTCGTGGCTCAGAGGCTGGGCTTTGGAGTCTGGCCAGCTTAGGTTTTAACCTGACTCAGCCACCGATGAGTTGCGTGGCCGTGGGCAAGTTCTGTGCCATCTCTAAGCCAGGTCTCCTTACACTTAAAATGGTGATAATAGCAGTACCTGCTTGGTGGACTTAGCCCATCAACAAAAATAGGTTCTGTGGGATAAGCTGTATTGGGTCATTGGGGCACAGAAGTCACACTGTTACCTGGAAGTGAGGAATTATCCAGTTGTACCCAGTCTATTTCCAGACACCTCCCCTTTGCAAAAGAGCTAGGAATGGACCATTGGAACCACAATTCTGAAAAACATCCCTTATCCTATGAATTAGGGGAAAGAACGATGCTAGCAGCAACAAAAACTAAACATGGAGGCGACATATTTCGAGTATTTAAGAAATTGTTCCTTTACTAAAAGAATCTAAATAGAAAATCTTAGAGCGACAGTGGAGTATAGAAGGAAGACCCTGGAACTTGCTCTTGGGAGCTAGATTTTAATCCCTCTCTAGCCTTAGAGACCATGAATGGTGATATCACTGCACAGAGCTCTCCCCGACTGACTTCAGTTTGGAACACCAGGGTGCCTGGTGTGTTTCAAGAAGACTTTTCTAAATGGCCAGAGGACCTGTCTTATATAATGCTTATTTATATGCCACATACATTGTGTGTTTTTTTTTTTTAAGGCCATAAGGAAACGCACCCAAATGTTAAGAGTTATTATACCTGAGATGTGGGGTTATAGATTATTTTTTCTTGGTATTTTTCTGCACTTTTGTAATTCATTTTGTAATAAGCATGCATGGTTTAAATAATTAATTCAACATTCACCTATATGCCATGTACTCTACTAGGCATTGAGAGTACAGGCCCCATTATCTCCTGATATATCTACAGTCTAGATGGGAACGAGACACTGAATAAGTAATTATACAAATAACTAATTGCTTCCAATGACAGTAGGCTCAATAGAGAAGTCTAGGGGACTATGAAGTCAATGGGGACTTGACCTAAGCTAGAGTTTGGGACGGCATCCCTGAAGAAATCATATTAAAGCTAAAATATGAAGGGAGAGAGAGGGAGACAGAAGGAAAATATTTCAGATGTAGAGAATGGCATGTGCAGAGACCCTAAAGAACGGTGAACTCAAGAAGCTGAACGTAGGCGAGAGGGATTGCAGCTTGGAGGAAAGAGGACATCCAGTTAAGGCAAAGCGCCAGAGAGAACATGGCCTTAACCATTGTGTTAATGGTTTTTGCATTTGATTTTTAAGAGGAAGAGAAAGCCAGGGTTTGAAGCAGGATAGTAACCCATAGCTATGTCCATTTTGGAATTTTTTTTTTTTAAAGAAAGAAAACAACAAAAGTGTTTCAAATAACCTGTTACCTATGGCTCAGATTCAGATTTTTAAGGCCAATTCATAGACACATCCTCCATTAAAAAGCAACTATCATAAGCGGTTGCTCTTGAAGTGGTTCCTTGATGCAGGGAGGCTGGGGAGGGACAGGAACACAGCCCTGCAGCCCAGAATCTCTCTGTTGTTAGTCTGGGGCCATGGAGTGCTCCGGGAGAGACGGCCTGTCATGTGGTAGAGGGCTGAGCGGCAAGAGACCCTTTCCTCCCATGTGCCGCGGAGAGGGAGGCAGGAGGCCGCCCCATGAGCATTCTGTCACGAAACTTCATGGGCCATGGAAACGCAAGAAGATTCCATTCCCAGGCCAGCTGTGGTCAAAACACAGCTGGACAAATGACACCATCTAGGACCTGACAAATTGTGAGTGTGTATTTCAGCTCAGGAGTGCAGAACTAGGTCATTGTCATGCCAATTAACCAAAGTTCAAGCTCAGGTGATGCTCTCAGGGGCCTCTATAAACGTACGTCCTGAAACGGTGAATTAGCAATCCACACCAATGTGAAGATCCTATGTGTTCCAATGCTTCTGAGTTTATTTAAAAAAAACAAAAAAACAAAAAAAACACAACTTTTTTTTTAAACCTACTGTGCTCTATCACCTTGGGAAATCACCATATCAGAAGTAATTATCCACTTGGCTGCTGGACAATAGATGAGATGTTTCTAGCAAATGCTCGCCTCCAGCGTTCCTAAATCAACTGGGCACATCCTAACCTCCATCCTGTTGGAATGGCAGAGGGAACTGCCAAAACACACTCCTGCTCCTGGAGTAACTCAAAAGTTTAGTGGGCTCTGGAGCCGCTGGTCACAGGCATCTGGTAGTCGACCCTTTCCTGTAATGAGGAGTTATTAAATATTCACATAAGGAACCAGAACTTTTGTCGGCCCTCCACTGGTCTTCCAACCTGTTTCCTATTATGCCTCACACTTTATATACCCCCAAACACAACGTGAAGAAACTTGTGAGTGTTCTATAAAACCTGCCACTGACATCAGGGTGGGTCTTGGAGGCTTATGGTTATCCTAATAAAACCAAGGAATGTATAACAGCTTGTAGCCAGCAGACCACCAGCTAGTTTATTGTTTAAACACAAAAGGAAACCTCTGGTAAACCTACTGTACCTGAGGTACAGCATGGGGCTGTTTCTTAACCCTTGAAGACTCTGTTAGGTGCCCAACGTAAGATGACATCTGTATGTTTCTTGTTCCTCTCCATGTGATGAGTCTGCTAAGTTACATGCTTAGACAAGAAATGCCTCTTGATGGAGTGGTTATGAATTACAGATTGCAACACAAATCAATTCGGATTTTTTTTAACATAAATTCAAACCAGATCTGAGAGGCTAACTTTCCCTTAGACAGCATAAGCACGAGGCAAAGGAGGAGTCTGGCAGGTGGGCGGTCCTGCAGCCCTGTGATAGGTCCTAGGAGACTCTAGAATCTTCTTAGTCTCGTCTTTCCTCCATGGCTAGCTTTATGCTCAGGGGCTCAGAGTCCTAACCCTACAAAGTGCAAACATAGGAAGGGATTCATATCAGAGCTGACTGAGGAGAATGAAATGAAGGAGCTGTGGAGGTGTGGGCAGTGGAAGTCGGTGAGAGATGTGGAGCACGAGCGACCATAACCAGTACCAATGCCAAGGGGTTGGGGGAGGGGGGACCTGCCAGGGGTCGGCATCCTGGGGCACAGAATAGGCCATGGAAGGCCAGAGAACACATCTAGAAGGACAAACAGAAAATAACCGCACGGGCACTCACATCAGATTATCCAACCTAATACAGTGCTCAGATTTTTTTTTAGCATCTCAAACCTAATAAGTATGAAAGAGAAGATAAGCTTATGTGGGTGCTATTTTATTTTTAGTCTGAAAAGATCCTAGTGGTGGGAATATCAGTGAGTGGATCTGGAAGGGGTTGAGGAAGAAGGGCCTGCCTCTGTTTCCAAAATTAGACACAGTAGTTGGTGGCCTCTGGTCTTGGGATGCTCAGTGACGTGAGGGAGAGCTTCCAGTAAGACTGGGTACCTGTGGGGCAGGTACTAGTCTTCCCCCTCCTAAAGCGCTTTTGTCCCCTGGACAAAAAGGAAATGCACTGCAACATATTTGTACTTAAAAGAATTTTCCCATTCAACTTGTTTGGGAGTCATGAATTCGTGCCTCTCTTCTTAGTCCTGAAATTCGATAAAGTTTTCTCAATAATTTCTCTGCTTCTGGTTTTGCTCCCTCCAAGCCATGATCATCCACTTAATTGTCAGAATATTCTGTCTAAAAAAAAAAAAATGAATTCCTGCTTAAAAGCCTGCTGGGACTCCACATTACCCACAGTGTAGGGTCCAAATCCTATGATGTACTCACAGGCACTCCCACAGCCTCCTCTCTTTCCTTCCTTCCTTTCTTTTTAAAAAATTAATATTAGTTTTAATTCAGCATAGTTAACATATAGTGTTGTATTGGTCCCAGGTGTGCGATGTAGTGATTCAGCCCCTCCATGCGTCCCCCAGTGCTCTTCACAGCAGGTGCAGCTCTTAGTCCCCATCAGCTATATCCCCGTCTCCCCCACTCCGGTAACCATCATTCTCTATAGTTAAGGGTCTGCTTCTTGGTTTATCTCTTTCTTCTTTTTTTTTTTTCCTTTGCTTGTTTGTTTTGTTTCTTTAATTTCACATATGAGTGAAACCAAGTGGTATTTGTCTTTGTCTGACTGACTTTTTGCTCAGCATAATACTGTCTAGTATTATGTCTAGTATTAAAATTAAAATAATTAAATACTGCCTAGTATTATGTCTAGTATTAATACTAGTATTATGTTTAGTATTAATAATTTTGCTCAGCATAATACTGTCTAGCTCCATCCATGTTGTTGCAAATGGCAAGATTCTTTCTTTTCTGTGGCTGAGTAATATTCCATTGTGTGTGTGTATGTGTGTATGTACTCACACACACGCCTTCTTTATCCATTAATCAGTCAATGGACACTTGAGCTGCTTCCATAATTTGGCTATTGTAGACAATGCTGCAGTAAACACTGGGGTGCATGTATCCCTTTGACTATCATCTCTTTTCAACTCTCCTGCTTGCCCTTCAGGTAGCAGCCACATGAATACTTTGGCTCATGTCATTTGATACGTAAGATCCTCTTCTCAGTCTTCTGTCCCATTGTCAATCTGCCTGACTTCTTCTGGTTTGGGGAAGCAGTTCAGGAGGTAGACCTCCAGGCTGAGGTGGAGAGATGTTGCCTCCCTGACCATCCTCTGACCCAGGACCCCTACATCACATACATCACATAGAAACATCCCATCTCCCCACTGGCACTGGCAGCACCATATGGGCAGGGACGATGTCTTATTCTCCTACTGCAACATCTGGCAAGAGTGATCATTAGAAAATATTTGATGAGGGGCCTCAGGGTGGCTCAGTCAAACATTGACTCTTGATTTTGGCTCAGGTCATGATCCGGGGTCATGAGATCCAGCCGCACATCAGGCTGGGTATAGAGGCTGCTTAAAATTCTTTCCCTCTCTCTCTCTCTGCCCCCCTCTCTTTCTCTCTCTATAAAAAAATTTTTTGTGATGAACAAAACTAAGTGATGTTTTGCCAGAAAGAAAGTGCCCCACCAAGGTACAAACTTCCCTGGGCATTAGGCATGTTTTCAAAATCCTGTAGGAACACAATGTATATAGGTTTTTAATTATCCTTAATAATCCTCTCTATATGTTCTATGCACAGCTCAGCCCCTTAAGAATTGATATAAATGAAAATCCAGATAATTTTGAAAGCAAGGTGATCAAAGGATGTTTTGATGAAATGATTGGAAGGAAGAAAAAAATAAACCATAGAACATCTGACTTAGGGAGGCTTTAAAACACCCTCCAGTAGAAATGAAGTTACATGGTTGCCTGAGGACAACAGTAGAGATCACTTGGAGGTGCTAGCCTGGATAGGCTGAACTCCATGCCCCCATACACCTTATTTTTCTAGAATTCTAAAAAAATGTTATCAACTGCTTAGTGGAGACAATCTTTCAGTGTTGTTTCACAACTGTGTGGCTACAGGACCACCTCCTATAGTTTGGGGACCTGCTGCAAAGAAATGCATCAAACTTACCCCAGTCCTCATGAGGTTTATCCTCTAACAACAGGATTTCTCCCCTAAAGTCAATATCCTATAAGGGTCTTTATCTTCTTGGTGTTCTCTGGAACTCCTGGGCTGATGGGCTGGACCACACCTAGAGTATGACTTCCTCCATCCAGCTGGGGGTCACCCCCCAGGAGTTACTGGGAGACTCGCATTTTTACTTTCAGCATGTTACGTCAACCATCAAAATAATCTGGAGTTGGTTTATTTTTTGGAAAACTATTTGCTGCAAACCGAAAATTGTCAGTCAGATGAAAAGGATGTGAATGACAGAAAGACCACAGCAGTGTAAACAAAGCAAAAATATTGGCTGGTACCACTCAACCTGTAGAAGGTGCACACGGAGGGCTAGTGCTTAGCAGCTAACAGTTCTCAGTCTACATAGAAGCCTACCAAGGCCATAACCGCGAACCTTCTAGGAGGTCTAAACTAGGAAAGCTCATACGGTGAAAAGCAACAAGGACATACCACAGAAATTCCAACCCCTTTTGACAAGTATCCAATGCTGGGAATTAAAATTGGCATCAAATTATTCAATAAGGGCCCCCTCCTGCTCCTACCTCTACCACCATGGCCACTGCTGCAACACAATATTTTCTTTTTTCCTTCCAGAATGTAAAATCAGAGCTAATCTAATTCGGGAGCCCAATTTATATGAACAACAAGCAATTGGAAATTCCAGAATTATAAGCAGTGTTGTTTTTTTTTTTTTAAATCATATATGGGTTGGTCTAATTCTGGATAAACCACTCATAAAACCATTTATCCACCCTATGTCTCCAGCTGAAGAGGCATCAACAAGCAACTGTGTAGTTGCTTCTCCTTTGACAATTATTGCTCAGACACAGGCCCTTCTCTAGAAGTTGGTGCTGAAATCCTGGAGCAGAAGGAACAGTCAGTCATCCACCAGAATATAAGCTCCAAATGGAAGAAAACATTTGTTCTATAATTTTGAAGGTAGAATGTTTACACAACAATTGTGAAGACCAGAATGAGAAGGTGTCAGGGCCACCATTGGATCCAGAAATACTGTATTTGGTATTTACCCAAATGAGTTGAAAACTTTTATTAACACAAAAATTTGCACATAGATGTTTCTAGCAGCTTTATTCACAACTGCCATAAGCAATCAAGATGTCCTTTAGGAGATGGATAGATGAATTGTGGTGCATCCAGACAATGGAATATTATTAGGATTGAAAAGAAATGGACTACCAGGCCATGAAAAGACATGGAGGAACCTTAAAGGTATATTACTAAGTGAAAGAAGCAAATATCAAAAGACTATGTACTGTGTGATTCTGACTATGTGACATCCTAGAAAAGGCAAAACTATGGAGACAGTGAAAAGATTGATGGTTGGCAAGGGTTAGAGAGGAAGAAGAGATGAGTAGGGAAAGCATGGAGGATTTTTAGGGCAGTGAAAATATTCTGTATGGCACCGTTATGGTGGGTATATGTCATTATACATTTGTCAAAACCCATAAAATGTACAACACCAATGTAAACTATGGGCGTTGGGTGATAGCAATGCATTAGTGTTGGTCCACTGTTTGTAACACATGGACCATTGTAGTGGCAGATGTTGATGGTAGAAGAGGCTGTGTGTGGGGGGGGGTGCATGGGATAAGGGGTATTTGGGAGCTCTCTGCACTTTCCACTCAATTTTGCTGTGAACCTAAAACTGCTCTACAGTGAAGGTCTACTGTTTTTTAAGTCTTGAGTATTAAAAAGAAAAGGAGATAGAGGAAGCAGAATAAATATGAGTCTTTTAAATATTTGATTTAAATATCAGTGTTCACCCACTGACCAACGTAGAGCAATCACAAAGCTGTGCTTTATTTGTGATGTGTCCTTACTGATGGAGCTCCGTCCTCACTGAACTCCTTTCCTCAGTATCGAAACCCCACTCCTTGCCCTCTGTGGTGTTAGACGTGGCCATGCCAGGCGGTTCGCTATCTCATCTGCGCCTGTGGCCTCAAGAGAAACACCAATGTGTGAGAAGGCAGAAAGGTCAGCCTTTCCCCAACCCATCTTTCACATGTACCCATAGACTCAGATCTGCCCCAGACAGCCGGTGTGAACTTGAACTTGCCCTGCGCTCCTGAAGAGGAAGGTGCCACAGCTAAGGACTAACTTCCATCCAAGACAGGAGGATCCCTGAGGACACAGCAGGCTGGACACCCATTGTTCTAACAAGATTGGAGCGATCACGGAGGCGCAAGTGAACACCGATGAGGCCGTTGGCTGAGGGTGGCCTGGACACAAGCAAACACCATCAGCTCAACTCCCCTCTCCCTATTCGCCCAGTTTGACACTGATACAGAGAAGAGAGACCCCACATATACTCAGATTTAGGAGCAAGAATGGAACTAAGCTATAGTTTTGCGATAGAAACTGACGAAATTGTCCAATAAATTGACAAGTTTAATGTCAGACTTGATACCTCTTGTTCATACACCATCATTACAAAAGTATCTATTTTCCCAATACCGCAATTCCACCTTCCGAACCACAGATTCTTTTCTCTTCAATATTCTGGGGCTGATGTCCTTGCCTATACTCACGCTGCTGCTGGAAATAAAAGCCCCTGGTACAGAACAGACAAGCAATGGAGTCTTTTGAGAGTATGGTGGGCAACAGTGACCCCTGCTGGACAAATGGGGACAAACTAGCACAACACTGAACTAACAAAAAGGAAAATGTTTTTAAATGTTTTAATGTTCTACTCCTCCTTCTCCGGAGGAGTAGGAAAAATGTTTTGTGCTGGTTTTTTTTTTTTTTTTAATTTTTAGTCACCTTTTTAAATTATTGATTTAAAAACCAAACCCACAAGACTTACTCTTTTTTAGAGTTTTTTTTTTTATTTTTAGTCACCTTTTTAAATTATTGATTTAAAAGCCAAACCCACAAGACTTACTCTTTTTTAGATTTCTAAAAAAGAGGTTTTTAAAAATTTTTTAGTCACCTTTTAAAATTATTGATTTAAAAAACAAACCCACAAGACTTACTCTTTTTTAGATTTCTAGAAACAACTTCTATTGAGTATTTGCTACTTCTACGGTAGGTACGTTGATACTTAGGGTAACGAGTTTTGTAAAGAGCTCCGCCTATTCTGTGCATGGGTTCTAAAAGCAGCTTATCGGCCTGTAGCCGAACAGTTTCTTTTCCAACTAATTGTCTGCCAGAGCTCCAGCTTACTTGTGCACAGGCCAGAATTTATCTGCTTCGTGAGCAGGAGTAATTCTGAGAAACCTGAAAGCATGTGGTAGACTTCAAGACTGCCTGGGGAAAATGGGTGTGTTTGAGATAGGTCAGTGGGGTCAAAAACATTCAAAGAGAACGTGATGCATCTTGCTAAACTTTTTCCCTGGGCTGCAGTGGAATTTGGATATTTTCAGAATCCTTAGGTCCTTAATTTGGCAGGGATGGAGGGGGGAGGGTGAGTGCTTTTCAAAAGAGTACGTTTCCTTGTATGTAACATCCATCCTGAGGCTTTAAGCTCTGCTTTGCTCTGCAAAGTCCTCTTTAACTCTGTTTTGGGGACATCATGAAGAGAGTTGGTAACTCTGACCTTCAAAATCAAAATGCTTCATCACACTGGTTTCTAATCTGCTACTACCTCACTGGGCAACTTTGGGTAAGTTTTCTAAGCTTCCTTAGCCTTAGTTTCCTCCTCTGTAAAATGGGATTGCTTATAGTACCCACTTCACAGTGTTATTGGGAGGATAATGGATGCTGAGTGCTTAGATGGTAGCCTGCCCCCAGTAATTGCTCAACGAATACAGGATATAATTACTGAAAGTAAACTAAACCTGTGCACAGACAGGTTCCCTCTTCCTTCCATTTCTCCTTCCTCCCTCCCTTCTTTCCTACTTTCCTCTTTCAAGATATACTTATGGAGTCTCTATTATGTTCAGACCGCTGTGCTAGACACTGAGGTGCATAAGAAGCTGAAAAAGGCACTTTTCCTTCCCTCAGGGAGCTTTCAGTCTCTTTGATGTTTTATCACCTGACTATTCCTTAGTGATTCTAAAACTTGTTTGCTAACTCACTGGAACAATACAAATTAGCTTAAATGACAACGTCCAATCTTAGAGGTGAACACATAGAAACATCATGATTTTTTTAAAAATCCAAAAGATTGACAATCATATGTCAGTTTTGGAGAGGGAGGCCATTGATAGTAGGCAAACCTTTAATTTGGGGCAAGAATAACAATGAGACTATTTTAATGTTTCTCTGGCTATATGAACGTCTCTACCAAAGAACAGTCAGAAAACTCCAGGGAATCTCAAACCACTTTTCTCAAAGGGAATCTGGTCTTCTTGTCGACAGGCATCCCCACCCACTGGTACAACATGGCTTCCTCCTTCACTAGCCCTGAACCTGCCAAGTATTGGAAAGGGTGCTGTTGACCCAGACCATCCCTTACCTGTGAGAAATGCACAGTCTGTAGGGGGAAGGGACAGTTTCTGAGCTCTGGGGGCTCTTTGAGATTTTTACTGTTCCTTCTTCACACAGTCTTGCACATTCTCAAATGGACCCATTGAGCTCCGTGGCAGCTGTTCTCGCTGCACTGACCAGAACTAAAGTTAGGGCTGAGGACCCAGAGCAGAGCAAAATCAGTTCCTCTCAAGTCAGTCTAGTCAACTGGTTTAGCCAAACCAATTTCCTCCATGCTGTCCTTTAATCTCTTGGCAGGGTTAAGGGAACATCTTTCTTTTCAGGAAGCAGATTGTGAACCTTATGGACACCTAACAGCCAAGAGCTTAATTGAAAGGGTTTGGGTTGTTATTTATATGCCACATAAATACCCAACTGGCCCCAGCCTTTACATTTGGCCATATCTTGGCAGAAATCACAAGATGAACTTGATACATTTAGGACTCCCAGAAGAGGTCTTGGGAATTGGGAATACAACCTTTTGAAGTTTGCCATCCGCTTCAATCTATTCTTTAGCCAAATCCTAATAATTACACCTGTCCTCCTTATGAGGGTTTGATTGTGGATAAGGCAATTTTTGCCTTTTCTCCCCAAAGGAGAGATCATTATCTTTTAAAAAAAAAAAAAAAGATTGTCTTATAAGAGGCAAGTTCAAATACAGATGAAAATAATAATACTACTTAGCATTTCCACCCCACCTTTCATCTATAGAACTCAAAGTACTTGGCAAACATTAATTAATTTTCAAAACACCCTTGTGAGGTAAGTAAGGGTATTATCTTTATAATAATATATAAATACTGGCTGGTTCATGAAAGCAGCCACTTAAAAGGGACAATTCTACAAGATCAATTTCAAAAACAACCTTCTCACCTGGCGTAGACTTAATGCTTTTGGGTAATACATATGGAAGTGCCAAATTCACTAATAATATGATATCCTAGAATGAGCACATCCACCTTCCCAAAATAATTTCTCCAGTGGTTTTTGACAGTCTTACCTGTTTTGAGGAAGCTTTTCATGTTAAAAAAGTACTAGTTGTGGCTGATTCAATCTACATGATGTCGGTCTTCGTACATGAAAAAAATTTCTAATTGTTTTAGAGCATCATGTTTAATGGTGAGAATCTAGGATCCTATTTCCAATGCATGTGGATTGGAGGGGGCTGTGATCATTTCAGCATCTTGTAATGTTCTCTGTAATCATCTTAAATTTTGAATGTATCATAAATCATAGTTCCCTAGCTTGTCAAAATGGGTACCAGCCAGGATTTCTAGATGAGAGACACTGACAGTCGGTGAAAACTGACCAGGAATGCATTCATTCAGCTTCCCTGCTCCCCCCGACACCCTGACCTCTCTTCAGGATATTCACACTGAATGGTTCATACCCAAAGGTGGTCTATTTTTATTTTGTCTCCTCTCCATTCTCTGTCTCCCCTAGCAAACAAACTAGCATTCCATCTCCCTTGGGTCTGCTCTGTTGCTGGTCAGAGTGCGTGTCAGGGTCCCTCTCCCTCTGGAAAGCCCACCACGTGTGTACCACCGTCCCTCATAATCACAGTTCGGTGGGCGCTCCCTCTTCCCTGACAGTGCTCATCTTTGTGAAGTCTGAGTGCTTTTCTGATCCTGGAAAGTTAATTATCTAGGTTAGTAGCAATTATAATTTTTTTCTATGTCTTTAAACTCACTCTGCATCAAGAACTACATTGTATTCAGAAAGCGCTCAGCAAACATGAAGTTAGGGTTTACTTTGTTCCGCTGAAATGCAAAAATGTCCCTGGACTCTGACTGAAACCTTTGTTTATAGTCTTGGTTGGGTAAATCCTCGTCACAAAATTTTATATATGTTGATCTGCGTTTTCTGCTTATGGATCCTAATAAGTGACTTGTTTCACAAAACCATGTAAGAAACTGTATATGCCACTTAACTCTGTAATATTGATCCACTAAGTCTATCTGCTGCCTCTGTTGATGGCTTTACTTAGCAGCCTCAAGAGAGAAAACCTGGTTTTGGTCTCATAACTTTGGTTGAGCTGATGGTCTCCAATCTCCAAAGTGGGATAAACCAGATTCCTTCACTGTGTTTATCTTGGCCCGCCATGTCTCTTTATGGAGAAAATGGTCCAAATAAAGTGCTTCCTCTGTGTATTTTGACAGGAAACACTACGAATATGCTTCCCTTTTGTTGTATGCCTTGCTCTTTTCTCCCAGTGTTGTTTACATATTTTCAGTACAATGACATATTTATTAATCCACTACTCTCTGCATGAGGCATGAAACGATCGGTTCCTCTGTAAAGCCCTCTTGGAAAAGGTGGTTTCTCCAGTGAGAGTTAATAATATTACCACTATTCATGTAAAAAACGCTGAGACAATCTCTTAAAAATGGAACACATTTATCTAAAACAGCTGGTAAAGAAAGCACACAGGCCCAGCCAGAGGCGGCGAGGCCAGAGGTCAGGGTTAACACCGATCTCGGTGGAACTTTGAAGCTGACATTTTACAGATTATATGTGTCTCAGTGCACAGTGGGCATGGCATATAAATTGGACTTAGAGGCCCCTATTTGTTCTCTGCATTTTTATGAGCCCACAGAGCTCTTCTTTGAAGCAGCATACATAGAAAATAAAAACTCATTTTAATGTTGTGGAACTATTTACAATAAATCACATTTACATCCTGGTTTTTCTGAAGTATAAGATCTTTCTGTCTTGTGCTCTCTCTCTCTCTCTCTCTCACACAAACATACCCACACTCACACATACACACATACACTCAGGGAGTCTATTTTCTGACCTGGATAGCTTATTTTTTTCTCATTATGGTATTGTAAACCCAGTTTCCTTCTTTCTCCTTGCTGTGACTTAGGAATCCAATCCTGGAGGCAGCTATATTTAGTACCACAAGGACACCTTTTGTAAGTCATGGGAGGTGATTCAGCTAGAATGAGCTACTCTTTACCCCTAGGAAAATCCCCTGATACCATAAAATGCTTGCTATAGCATGGCCCTTCGGCACTAGAAGAAAGCATCTGATTTCAAAGAGATGGAGTTCCACTCTGGAACTAATTATATCATTCGTTTTATGGATTTTTTTTTAAGTTGCTAGGTGTTTTAACTAGAGAAGGCTGGCGACCCAGAGAGAAACATCTACCGGCAGAGTCTGCCATGGGCACTTTAGCCACCTAATTAATTTTCAATAAAAGCTCACAATAGTTAATTTGCTCTAGACCCAATGTAAATCAAATGGAGACAAATAGGTTAAAATTAGAAATGTGTGATGGAAACCATGTTTATGGTCAAAATTACCTTTCAACCTGGAAATAACACAGATTGACAGGGAAAGAAAATGAGACCACACAGGCTTTTGTTCAAATTGATTCTTAAGTGAATTAAAGATTTTATTAAGGAGACCATTGGACCCTCCCCTCAACCAAAATCTGAGGTCTATGAAATAATGTCGCTTTAATAAAAAGTAGAGTTTAAAAAAAAATGTTACCTTAAAAATCTCCCAGAATTAAGACATTGTTCCCATTATACTAAGTTGCCTTTCATTTTTTTTTCCCCCCTCAGGCTTAACATAGTGTAGGGTATACTAGCAAAAATACTATAAAGTTATTAAGTTCCCAGGTCAAAATTGGCAGCTATGCCTACGCAGCACCACATTCCTTTAGCTCCTACGTCTCAAAACAGTACTTTCCAACATCAAACAGCCATTTTTATTTTTATGAGAACACAGACATAGATTTCTTATGATTTTATAATGATACTTCAGGCCTCCAATTAAAATACCTAGACAATATAGATATCTTTGGCCCCATTCGTTGGACAAATATTATTATTAAGCTTCTCTCCAGGATTTTATATTTGCAAAATATGTTGTGGGCTTTAATCATTTTAAATTGCCTTAACTTTGCCCGTTTTCTCCATGCCTCTCTGTTATTCCTCAGGCAGCCTTTCCCTTTTTACCCACAGACTGCTCCTGTGATGCAAGGTGAAATGAGCTAATTTTTTAACATATTGGAAGGTTAGTCTCAGATATTGTTAGCCTTTTCCTCGTCCTTTGCTGAACATGGCAATTTAAACGACCCCTGAATTCTATTTTTGTTTCACTTTTGCCAAGTTCATGAAGTAAATTCCCTCTTTCCCACTCAATCTGGTTTTTCCTCCTGCCCCAAAGGAATGATGTTGTCACTGTGATGTCTTCTAATGCACAATAAATGCCGTGATGAATTGGAGGCAGGCTGGTTTCTTCTGAGCAGGAGTCCATTATCCTGTCACAGTGTTCCTTCCCTGTAACTTAATTTTTATTGTAACAAATGACTAAGTACCAAAAAATGAAACAATGTGATGGGCCAATCCAAAGTGCCCTGGGTCTGATGGTAAGTGAGTGGAGTGACAATTGTTTGCAGCTGCCTTCCAAGGGCTCTCTCCCTAATGACATCCACTCTCCAAATTGGAGTTATCAAAAGCATTTTCTGGATGTTTATGGAAGAGCTGAATTCACAGTGAATGACTAACAATACTAATATAAAGAAAGTACTTGCAGAAGATGTAAGAAGGGGAGTTAAGAACAAGAATGCAAGAGACAGAGTCTGCAACTTAACTGTGTATGAGAATTACCTGGAAATTTGTTAAACTGAAGTGCAGGGCCTCAGCACCCCTGGACGAGATGCCAGTTTAGTTGGCTAGATGTGGGACCTAGAGATATACACTTTAAATAAACATCTCTGTTAATTCTGCTGAAGGAGTCACATAAGTTATATCGTGAGAAACACTTGCCTAGAACTTCTGGTCAATCAATCTTTTCAATACAAGTCCACTGCATGCTTCACCCTTATTTTATAACAAGACACCTTTCTTTCTTTCTTTTTCTTTTTTTTTTTTTTTTGGCCTGCTTGGATTTCTAACTAAGAGAGTTCTCTCAAATCATAGTTCCAATTTGAATATGATCTTTTCACAGTTGGCCCGTTTTCCCTTCATTTGTCTTATAGGTTAATTATCACCAACATGTCTGGGAGGTTAAAATCATCCATGTTATGGATGAGAAAAGAATATTAATCTGGAATCCATAAATCCCTGGAAACCTATTCATTTGGTATAGAAGTGACTAGAGCCTTTTTTTTGTATTCTAGGGTTTGTAGACTTCACCGTATTCCCAAATGAGTCTATGGCCCAAAGAAGGTAAAGGACCATTGTCCTGGAAGGGAACAAATTTAGTAGTATTGGCCTCATTGATATGAAACTTCCCTATCAAATAAATGGTTGGAATACCTAAACAGACAACAGATTGCATATTTAAACACTGCAACTGATATTAAGATTATACCTTTAGAGGTGATTCACATTTAAAAATCAAAACAAAGCTTATTTCAAACTTTCTCAGATAGCACAGTGTTGTCTGATACCTGCAGTTTCATATGTAGTATATTGGATTGGCCCAGAAACACTGACACTTCTTGCCGAAGAAATATTTAGGAACAAAGGAACCACTGGATTTCGCCTCTGGTGGTTTAAAACTGAATACATTCTGGAAGATTGGGGAATCTCTCCATCAGTCCATCTATCTACTACACATTTACTGAGAACCCATCAAGAAAAATGAAAACTATTCCTCTGTTTTTTGGAGTGTGAGGCTAGCAGGTTTGTGAAATATGGTGGGACCATCAAAACACATGCAACACCTGAGAATTCTCATGCTGGAATTCTGTAGATGTTATACTCCCAATCATAGTGATTTCAGGAAAAGTCACAGTTGACTTTATCAACCCACGTAATGTCTAAGAACGGAAGAGCTCACTTAAAAATTAAGTTTGAACCTCACTTAGTTAAAAAGGCTGGACGAGAGGGAGAGGATGCTGGGGAAAGAAGCAAATAACAGGTCTTTGAGTAAATGGACGAATCCTTAGTCCATTGATTTCCACAGAATAATGGTAACATTTTTGGGTAATCATTGATGATGGTGAGAGAATAAGGAATGCTGTGTCAAAGAAATATCAACGGTGCTAGCCATACCTGAACAATTGCTGCTGGTAAAACAGATCATCCTTCCAACAATCTCTAAATATTTCATTTTAATTATAAACCATGAGGTGTTAAAGGGGTTAATGAGGTCTCAAGTCATTGTCAACTAATTATCTTTAAGTTGTTGTCAACACATTCTAATTGTTGTGCTTCTGCCAGCTCCACCACTGGGGGTGCACAACCCAGAGTAATTGGCTAACACACACACACACACACACACACCAGGATGGCTCACCTAGCTGCTGCTTTGGTTTGTTAACTCAGCCATTGCTGTCACCAAAATGCACATGAGTACAAACACACATATTTGCATGCAAAAGCTTTTAGGGACTTTCATCTTTTTAAAAGGGCAGGGGGGAAAAAATCAATAAAGCGGTAGCCTGGACAGCAGAAGGGGATGGTTGAAGCCGCATGGGTGGCTAAGCTGTATGAGAAACAGATGTAAGCTCTTTGGGGCCAGGGCAGGCTTTTCTCTTTACTGCCAGAGCAACAGGCCAATGGAAGTCAATGAATGTCCCTACCATCGGTCACCCACCTCTTTCCCCCAAGAAGATTCTTCAGCCAAGAACAGAAAGGGGCATCCGCACTGCTGGGGAATCTATGATTTAGGCTCACTTCACCTAAGTTGTATTCTTAAAAATGATTAGTTTCATGGTCTAAATCAGCAGGGAGCTCTTTCTTGCTGTTCTGATTTTTGTCCATTTTACCATCAGACAAGTCTAAATTACCGTTTCCATTTATTTCATCTATTTTTTTTTCTTTCTTTATTATCCTGGTCTGGGAATCCGTTTGGAGTTGATAAAAGACATGGCTCTGACACAAATGGGTCATTGTCCATGGCGTTACTTAAGAGCTAGAGATTACAAACTTAACAATGTGGAATGATTCAACCACTTTGGAAAACTGGTAGTTTCTCAAAAAGATAAGCAGGTGTTTACCCTACAATTCAGCAATTCCACTCTCCTTACCAAGAGAAATAATAAGATATGTCTACAAAAACAATAGTACAAGCATGTTTATAGCATTACTCATAATATCTCTAAATTGGAAACAACCTAGATGTCCACCCACAAGAGAGAGGATAACCAAATCGTAGCCTAGTCATACTAGAGAATACTACTCAGTGACAAAAAGAGATGAACCATTGATCCAAAACAGTATGGAGAATCTTAACTTTAAGTTAATCAAAAGAAGGTAGATATGAGAGAGTTGTTGTATGGTTGTTAAATAAGTCATAGGTTGTATGACTTACTTATGTTGAGTCCATGGATGGACAAGACCAAATTACAATGAGATAAAAGTTAGAAGTCAAAAGGTTGCCTCTGGCAGGGGGGTAATTGACTGGAAAAGGTCAAAAAAGAAGTTTCTTGGGGTGATGGAAATTATTGTGAATTTAATTTTAATTATTGTGAAATTATTGTGAAATTTATTGTAATAGATTATTTCTATTAAAAATAGAAATTATTGTGAATATAATTGACAAAACACATCGAGCTGAACCCTTAAGACCTATACCTGGTGTTATATAGATTATACCTCAAAGGTTTCAAAAATTATAAAGTCAAGGATTTTGGAAAAACAGATGATGCAACCAGAGAAGATAGTTGGAGAAAATCAGCAAAAAGAGAAGATGAAGGGGAATTGATCACACTGGAGAAGTTGATCCTATTACTGATGAAAATCTATGTGCAAAGATGAAGAGATATGTAGCCAGCTACCTAATATTTTCTTGAGTGTTTACTATGTACCAAGCCCTGTGCTAATTATTTTTATGATGCATTATCTCATTTAATCTTCTTGTTTTCTTTGACCCTCCTGTGTACAGAATTAGATTAGTCGTATTTCTTGGTTAATAGTATATTCTTATCATTGGTCCATGCATGGCTAGTTTTATTTTTAGTTAGCTAGCTAGTTAGCTAGTTATTTTCATTCATAATATGTACTTACAAGCCACCCAAACACTAGCTATAACCTATTATCTAGCTATATAATCCTCTCTTTGGGTGAGAATAGGTGCATTCTCCCACTTTCCCCCCTTATCATTCCTTTCTGTGTGCAATTTTATTGATGTTATGTGAATTCTTAAACTTAGAGGTGTATATGTTACCTAGCTTTAATTTATGAAAAAAATGTGTTCTATATAATCTTTTGGGTCTTAATTTTCTCACTTGATATTATATTGCTAAGATTCATCGTAACTGTTATATGTCTCTGCGTCATTTAATCTTTTTACAACCTTGTAAAAAATAGGTATTATTATCTGCATTTGTTGAAGATGAAGCTGGGGCTCAGAGAAGTTGATTAACATGCCCAAAGACACCCAGCTAGAAAGAAGTAGAAGCAAGATAAAAAGCTGAAGCTCCTAACTAATTTGCTGAACTGCCTTTTCCATTCTTCTTATCTATGTTATATCTCTGCCTCTACCCATACCTATCCTTAATCATATCTGCTGTTATGTATGCATACATATATTTAAATTTATATATCTTGTAGATAAATCTATTTTAATGTCTGTATCGGTATCTACATAATGTCAGCAGAAAGCCCATGTGCTAGAATATGAAAGAATTAGGTCTATCTTAGAGTATATGGGTCCTTAAACTCTGGTAGAGAAATATGAACATATTCATATGATTTCAAAAGTTCCAGTATCCTAATATTCAGAATATACAAGTAGGCAAGGTCTTCAGAAAACATGTGAAGGCATGGCAGTGTGCATGTGTGCATGTGTGCACACCCGTGCTCATGCATTTTCTGGAGTGTGTCTTAGAACAACATCCTTAGTTCATTTAGTCTCATACACTAAAAAGGCAAATGCATTGGCACTGTTTAACCAAGCCCTTGCTCCGCACCTTATAACTGTGTACCAGAGGCCAGGGAAACCGGAGCACTCTCTCAGGATGCCATTACGGCCAAGCAGAGTCTCATTAAAAATCAATTCCTTGGGTCCATAAAGCCAGTTTATTTTATCTTCCTGGAGTGCCTGCTGCTAGCAGTTACACAGTTCCATTGTGAGGCAGTCTTGTCTGTTAAGTACATTGCACAAAACAGCTATTTAAAGATTTTCCATTTTTACGTTAAACTTTATAATTTTGCGGTAATTTAAGTTTACAGGGTTTACTTCTCAAGCTTCGAGTATCTTGTTACACGCATTAGAAGTAACATTGCCAGTCCTCAGGTCCGACTAATTAAATATTTGCCTTTATAAACTCGATGTCGTCCAATGTAAATGTACAGATTTAATTGAGTAGCAAAGGCTCCAGAGCCGTTAGAAAGCCTGATGTGGTCAATTTCTGCAGTTTCTTGTACATTGCTGCTTTCGTACTGCTGAGTTGTGCCTATGGTCTTCAGTGGTAATAACAGAAAAATCAGGTACGGAATTTGTTCTTTGTAGTGACTTTAGTTCAAGTATCTCTAAATATCCTAGAAATCAATATGTATTGGCCAAATTTTATAAATGGGGAGTTGAAAGCACATAGAGATTTAGTGACCTGTACAGGTCACACACTGAATGAGCAACAGAGGTGGAAGAAATTGGAGAGGCTGCTCTGGCCCCATCTGGAATCTTTTAACTCTCTTGACCCCCTTGGGCAGGTTTCGGGGGTGGCTGATTTCAAAGATCAGTGAACTTTTTGGAAGAGTACTTGGCAGTGAAACATAGAGGCTTGGATTCCTGAGATTTTAGTTATTCCAAAGATGCCAGCTCAGTTTACATTTTAGAAGAGTCCATGTGGTTAGCGAGAAGAGCAAAGAGAGAAGAGAAGGCTGGGCTGGGCTGGAAGTGGAGTAGGAAGAGGATTAAGACACCAAGTACATGTTGGGAACCAAATAAGCATATCATTATTTCATTTTTTAAAAAAAGGTTACAAGTTGACATTGGAAGGAATCAAGTCTGAAACAAACCTCAACATGATCTTCTAAATTTTTTCAGTGGGAAGTAGGAGGGTTCTTCTCTGTTATGAACTCTTGCAATTTTGACAACCGCATTTTTCTTCCAGAAACCATCCCTGGGACACCATTCTCCAAGACGCCTTATGTGGAACCCTATGTCTACAAGATGGTAATTGGTGTTTGAACAACAACGAAAGGTAGGTGTTTAAATGTGTTTACATAGTTTTGCAACATTTGTTCTCCTTCCCAGAGCTTCATAAGCATAGTAGCCTGTTCAAGGCTCTAGGGGGTGCCTGAGTGGCTCAGTCGGTTAAGCATCTGCCTTCAGCTCTGGTCATGATCCCAGAATCCTGGGATCGAGCCCCATATTGGGCTTTCTGCTCAGCGGGAGCCTGCTTCTCCCTCTCCTCCCTGCGTGTGTTCTTCTTACTATCTCTGTCACCATCCCGATCTCTCTCTCTCGCTCCAATTAAAAAAAAAAAATTCTAGAAATGCTGTAGGAAAGAAACCTTATTGAAACTTGTTTGACTGTGGACTTCGCCTACACTGTAGTAAAACAACTATATATACTATCTCATGAAAGCAGAAATAATCTATGGAAGACATTTCAGGGAAATGTTCAGTCCTTTGACATTAAAACAAAAAATCAGTCCTATGCCTAGCCCACCGTACAAATTCCCAACTAAATCCCAAGTTGAAAATTCTACTACTGGAAGGAATCCAACGGTTTAGTCGAAAGCCTCATTCCACAGAGGAGGAGGCACAAAATGTTAAGTAACTTATCCAAGTCATATGCAGTTACAGAAATTGACCATACCGGGGACCTCCACCTCCCAATGCAGTAATGGTCTATGTCACCACTGTGCCACTCAACACACCAGAGTAGTATTTCCCTACTCTGAATCATCTGTCAGTTCAGAATAATTTTCGTCTGGGTTCGAAAACACAAAACCGAAAAGTTGTTGCATTGCCGTTCTGTGCTAATGCTTGTCTAGGATGAGACTAGGCTAACAACTAAGTATCAAGAGAGAACTCCAAGATGAGAGCCCCCAAGAACTCGAAAAGCGGGTGCTGGAGGTTGAGGGATGAGTTTGAAAGACTGCTAAGGCTTTTAGACAAATTGTAGATCCAGAATGTATGTGGTGCCAATTTGACCCTGATGCTCCATAAAACAAGCAGGTAAGGAAGTTTTTAAACTCAAGGAACTTCTGAAGGTGCAGAAAAGGTAGAGCTCACCTTGGGGAAACACTGTTGAGAGAATTGTCCGCCAGCCTCTACAGCCAGTGGCTTTCCACAGCACTGAGACAGGGATCAAGAGCGAAGACAGATGGAAATATGTTCTGAAGGGCTGAATCATCTCCTAAGAATGCACAACTAGAAACGACTTTATAGCCTGACTTAGTTGTAAATTCGCTATTCTACCTACTTGTGTGCAATTTTGTACTACTGGATACGCGAAAATTGGCACAAGAATCTATGTATACTAAAAAAAAATCTAAAACAACAACAACCTGATAGGGGTGCCTGGGGCCTCAGTCATTAAGGAACTCTTGATTTTGTTTGGCTCAGAGCCTGATCTTAGGGTGGTGAGATCAAGCCCTGCCTCAGGCTGGGCATGGAGCCTGCTTAAGATTCTCTCTCTCCCTCTCCCTCTCCCTCTGCCCCTCCCCTCCATACCCCTCCCTCCTTCTCCCACCTGCTTTCTCTCTCTCTCTGAAAAATAAAACTAAATTTAAATAAATCTGATATTATGAGCTTTTCTGAAATAGAGTCTAGAAAAAGAAGCAAAGAGACAGGGATGGGTGGTAAGGAACTAGAAACACGATTTCTGAAAGAAAGAAAAAAGCCCAAACCTGTTTCCTTAGGCAGGGTCGCAGAGGGTGGGGTTAAAGTGAATCTTTAACCAAGCGGAGTCTAAATTGACTGGGAAAGCTTTTCTTTGGAGCTCTCCCTTGGCAATGTTTTATCACAGCATGGTTTCTCTTCTTGGCCAAGAACAGAGGTGGAATGGAATTGGCTCAGTCTGAGCTCTGACAAGACAGCCACAATAATGGAAGACATCTTTTCCCTATAACTTTGAAAAACATGAAAGCAGATATTGGCTCTGAGCATGTCTGATGGTCTAACTTTATTTCCTGTCAACAGAAATAACTCTGATTTATATTGGGTCATTCAAGTTCACACACTCAGGTACGACTCATACTGAAAGAACACAGAGAGATGTAATATAGAGAGCTGTGATGTATGTCTATCCAGCGAAGCTTCCTGGTCCAAAGGAGACCTCAGGGACTGGGAAAGACCCTTCAGTATTCTCACTCTTCTGACACTCCATCCCCTGTGCATCCTTCCAGTGAGGCACACCGCATGGGCGTCAGATGAGCTACGTGTTGGCTTTGATCTCAGAGCCTTTCACCTACCCTCTTTGTGGTCTGGAAGGTTAGTTGGCCTCTATCCAATCATTGTCATGGGATGCTGAAGGCTGAGGGGCTGATCTGTGCTGGCAGCTGGCACCTTGTTTTATTCTACTAATATATGGGTACATCAGAGGAGTGAGAGAATTTTTAATTGATCGAGGGTGCAAGCAGTGGAAATTGAGTGAATGTGCCTTTTCAGTTAATGTCATCTGATGTCATCTGGTTTTAAATTCAGAAGCATTCTTTCCACTGCCCTGTTATTATATTGTATAATTTATTGGTTTAAGATGCCATCCACCATGACATGGACCATTATTTTATGTACCACTAGGAAAAAAAAAATGCTGCCAATTAAAATAGACCTAATAATTCCTTACATTTAAACTTTTGTCTTTTATTCTTATTAAAAGGATTCTTTTACTCTTCTTTAGATAGACTTTTGGTATGTGTCATACTTATATAGACATAAAAAGGAAAATATATGTAAAATAAATTGGCTAAGGTTCTAAAACTTCTGTACATTCAGAGTCCAACTCTTCCAAATCCCTCTAGAGATAGAATCGTCAAGGTCTGTGTTATGCAGTGTTTTGTCCCAAAACACCACACTGCAGCACAATGACAACTGCATTGTGACCATGCCTCATAATGCAGTGAGTTGAGTGTGTTGAGTGACACAAATGTGAGTTGCTATGAATAGTGAGAAGCCAGGAGCTTGAGACACATTCTGATTTTAGAGGTGTTAAACTGTGTGTGTGTGGTGGGGGCTAAGGTGCATGTTACAGTGGAAGAAATATGGGATGGTTTTGTATCAAAGCATGGTATGAGACTCATGTATACAAAATTTCAAAATACTTTACAAGTATTTCTATCTCTAGTTCTTAGGTTTAATATCAACCTCAGGAAAGTATATGGAGTTTAAAATCATCCCCACTTTAATTACTGTCTCGGTGTAACCAGTTCAGAGAATCCTAAGTGAAGGCATTTTCTTTTGCTTTTGAAGAGATTCTAGAAGCTTTGTTCTTGAAAGACATGGCTATGGACAAGCCTGGGACATAATTTTATATAGTTCCTGGGGAAAGTGCCTGCCAATATTTCCCAGTCCTTCATTAAAAACAACAAAACACCATTTCTAATATAAAATGACATATTTATGCCTATTAACAAAGTTATTTGCTAAAAAAAGAATAGTAACAGTTTTCATCTGTTGTGCCTAAGCTTACAACAAACTAGATGACGTGTACTTTTGCGACATTTGTGTCAAGAAATTGTGTCCTTTAGGAGCCCCTGGGAGGCTCAGTCAGTTAAGTGCTGACTCTTGGTTTGGGTTGGGGTCCAGATCTCAGGGTGGTGAGATCAAGCCCCACTTCAGGCTTTGCACTCAGCTCTGAGTCAGCTTGGAACTGTCTCTCCCTCTCCCTGCCCTTCCTGCTTGTGCTCTCTCTCTTTCTCAAATAATAAATAAATCTTTAAAAAAATCCTTCCTTTATGACATAGCTCTAAAGTAAGCACAAAGGTTTTAAGAGACAAAACTTTAAATCAGTAGTAATGACTGGAATTAGATGTGAAGACAATATTCTATATTATTTGAATAAAAAATAACGTGCCAGTTTCTTCTTCAATAAGTTAACTAGAATGTATTAAAACTCATGGAATTATTATGCAATTTAAGAGCATTTGTATTTTATTTAATCTCAGGAAGTTTAATTTTTGAAACTAGTATTTCACACGAGCGTACACATCGCATAAAAGCTGGTTTTTTTCCCCCTCCCCACTTGGGTTAGGCCCAGAGGTAGTTAAATGCTGGTGATTCTGGCTCCGTCCAGCGGAGGGCAGTAGTGCACACCTTTAGAAGCGGGATTCCCTTTTCGGATTGGACAGGCACCCATCTGAGAAACCGTATACCAGGTTCTGTGTCTCCGGAGTCAGGCTCTGGTCACAGTCCTTGGCAGGGACAGCAGGGCCACGACGAGGAGAAGGTGGCAGAATTGAAACCTCATCTTCCCAGTTCAGTGGACTGTGTCCCAGCCCTGGGAGGGAGCTCTATGGCATGCAAAGGGTCTGGGACCCCAGCCCTTACTTGAGTAACAAATTCAACTTTGGCGACAAATTGAAGGAAATGTGGTTAAAATGCGACTCCTTCCCTCCCCATGATATCTGCATTAGATTAGATTAGATCGCATTTCCTCTGTTTTCTGCTCTGATGAAAGATAGTGAGGAGAAAACGTGGAGAGTTGGGTCCTATAGGAGCATCTTCTTCTTCTTTTTCTTCTTTTAAGATTTTATTTATTTGCCAGAGCGGGGGAGGGGTGGGGCACAAGCCGGGGGGAGCGGCAGGCAGAGGGAGAAGCAGACTCCCTGCTGAGCAAGAAGCCCGGATGCCTGGATGCCTGCGGGACTCGATTCCAGGACCCGGCATCAGGACCTGAGCCGAAGGCAATGGCTTATCTGACTGAGCCACCCAGGCGTCCCTGCAGGGGGCATCTTCCCATCCTCCCCCTCCTAGCACTGCCTACAGCTTTCCTTCCTCCATACAGTATTTGGTCAAACTGAGAATATCAGACCCGCCAGGACTCCCGGAGACTGACCAACAGGGGCACCCTTGTTCCTTTGAACTCTCAGTTAAAACCAAGTGCTTTGGGCAATAGTCCATCTAATGTCATTTTTATTATTCAATTTGAAGAAAATGTTACATTTAAAATTTTTTTCCAAGTTCCTTCACGAGGTAACAAATGCTTAAGATTAACTTATTCTAATCCTTGAGTCTGTAGAAGCACCGGAACCACCACAGAAAGCGGCAGAATCTAAACACGCCATGCACCTGCAGTCGGAACACCTGCCCCAGCTGTTCATGAGGACAGGCTACATTGCCCAGGCTGTTATTACTTGTTTCCATGCTCTATTACATGCACAATTTCAGAAATAATAGCAAAATGTCCAGGATATCCTGGTTTAAGAACGTTTAAGAATGTTTACGGACAATATTACCAGTACCCTGTTTGCCCCTCCCTGCTTCCATTCTCTTCTTTCTCTCTTGGGGGGAAGCCCTCCCCTGGGTGATAATCATTTCCTTGCTTTTCTTCATTATCTAAATCTCTCTCTATTCTGTCCCAGTGATCTTGTTGTCTGTCCCTGCACTAAAATCACCTGTGAATTCCTGATGCGTTGTCCTGAGTCTTCATTTCTGGTGGGTCAAGCAGTGTCCCTCTCCACCTCCTCATTCCCCCTACCCATGTTCTTCATTTTCAGGGGTTTCTTGACTATTCTTGTGTTTTTTTTTAAATGAGTTTTAATATTCATAATTAACCATCATTAATAAAAAACTAAGAGAAAAATAGAGAATGAGATGTTGAGTTCCTTAGTGGTTAACCTCTCAGTCGGAGGAGCTGACCCTCCATTATTGTTTGTGCTGCCTGAGGCTAGTGACTTAACCTCTCTGGGCCTCCACTCCCCGCTCCCACTCCCTTATCTGTGACATGTGGATGATGATGGCATCCATTTCATAGGATTGTGTCCCTGTTGACTTTGAATAGATAGGGAGCTTCTGAAGTCACACTGACCTCAGCTAGACTCTTGGCTGTTTCCCACCTAACTTGTAGCCCTGAACTTGTTTGTGTTTCCAGAACGGTTTTTACATTTGCAAAATGGGGGTCATCAGGGTTGCTGTAAAGATTAAACGAGAAAACGCAGTGAAATGACTTAGCATGTTGTCTGGTATACTGTAAATACTTAACAATCTCACTTAAGCATTTTTAAAGAGACTTAATTTTAAGAGTGAATTGTGCCTTGATGCTAGGAATTCTCTCTACTTTCATGGCTGAGCGTCTTCAAAAGCACTTGCCTGAGAATCACTGGAAAATGCCTGTAGCAAAGAGAAGTTTTGTAAACCCATCTCTTAAGCTCAGGCAGCTTTTCTTTGTTTTCATCTTTCTGAGGTATGGGGCACCGAGGAGGAGAAGCTGTTCCTGATTCACGGCCAAGCTTGCCTTCCTAGGCCCTTCCTCTGGTTCCACAGTCTGCTTCGTCAGCTTAGGGCTGATAATGCAAAGCTGTCCCTTAACTTGTTTTCCAGAATCAGAGGAAAGTTTGTAATAACAAAATTTTATAGCTCCTGCCTGGTAACATATATTACTTTTAAAAAATAGAAATACCTTTCCCTTATCATGTATTATTCTTTTACACGTACAATTTTCCTGACGTATTGAAGTAATATTCCACGGTTTGCCATGACTTGGAGGTTTATGGCCCTTCTGTGGCAGATCAGACTAAACATAATTCATTCATAGCTACTTAGTGCTCAGGGAAATAAACCCCTGAACTTAAATAACGGTGGTGTGACCTCTGTAAAATATTATTTATGGTTTTAAAACTACTATTATGTAGATATCAAGATGTGCCAAATGTTATAAACCAAACATGAGCTGGCAAATGGGACAAAATGCAGTTCCATTTATTTTTGCTTTCCTTTTTGGATATTTCTGTACAAATGCTATTTTCACTTAAATGGATTCTGGGGGTAATTACCTGGCAGAGGAAAGCAATGTTCATTTACATTTTATTATAGAACGCTACAGTAAGTAAAACGTTCTCCTCCATAAAGAACCACTGCAGAAATGTAAACATTCCATTAGCTTACTCAGTTTAATAGGAAAGACGTTGATTACCTTTGAGTATAAAGTAACTGTCCTCACTATCAATGGACTAAGGTAACCCATATGTTATTCATTGTTGCAAATTAGCTTATGGAGGAAGACTTGCTTGCACCCCAATGGGAACTTGAAGCTTAGCGTGTTTGTGGTGTTAAGAATATATGTGTATTCCCAGCACTCCTTGCTTTAAATTTTCAGATGTTGAGGGTGTCGTGTCCACATCTCATTTGTTTCCTCAATTATTTTGAGGAATGTTGGAGGAATATTCCTCAACTAGATTGGAGGAGATAACATGGTCAGTGGCAGTAAAGTAAGGGAATCATTGGTTTCCTCATCATCATTCAACACATATTTGAAGACCCACCATGTGCTGGTAGATCAACTTGGCACTGGCAAGAATAAGTCAGAAAACAAAGTCTCAGGTAGCCAAGAGCTAATAGTCCAGATATGGAGATAGACAAGCAAATAAGCCATTTCTAGGCAAACCAGTAAGTGCTCTGAGAGATGGATAAGCACAAAGGGAAGACCAGGCTGGAGGCAGGGAGTAGAGGAGACAAGGAGGACTTGTGGAGGACTTCACAGAGGACAGAGGACACAGTGTAGTCTTGAGGATAATTGGAGAGATTTGGGTGGTCGGGTAGACAAGCAAGACCGGCACAAAGATTTGAGGGAATGTTGGGTTTAGGCCTCTTAGAATCATTCTATGTGGTGGAATTTGGTGGGGCCTCGAGGAGAAAGGGATCAAGATTTAGAATGAGGCCAACCACGAAGGCCTTGTAGACCATGCTAAAGAACTGGGACTCCCGCCCACAGGCTGTGTATAGACATGGGAGATTTTAAGTTGAGGGGAACAGGATGAGATTTATGTTTTGGTTAGCTCATTGTGGCTGAGATGTGGAGAACAAACTGGAGCCCAATAACAGGCTCCTCCCACTTCCAGATGAGAAATAACAAAGACCTGGGCCAGAGCAGTGACAGAGAGAGACCTCACTGAAAGTGCTTTTGGGATATAGAAGCAACAGGATCTGATAACAATTTGGATGGAAAAGGGAACAGGGAAGAGTCAAGGAAGCAGTTCAAAGTTTTGGTTTGGAAGATTGAGAGAGAGAGAGAGAAGTCATTTTCAGCGAGCAGGACTGTTTTTGGAAGAATGAGCTTGGAGAAGAGGCCCGTGAGTTAGGGCTGACCATGATGAGCTTATGCTACTTGTAAGACATCTGGGTCTGTCCCATAGACCCTTGGAAATGTGAGTTTGGATCAAAGGCAGGGTTCGATGCCATCTATATATGTGATGTTCAAAATTAATTTTAAAGATTTTTGAAAGTGAACGTATGAGCTAATTTAACCCCTTAAGTAAAATTTGAGAAATACTGTAATTTGATTAATTGCAAATTATGTTAATGTAACATAAGTCTTAATCCCTAAAGCCTTTTGGGAAAAGAGTGAAAAGTATTTTAACATTCAATGACAATGACTAGGAAGTGTTGCATCTTCCATTTTGGATTAACACAAATGGGAACTGTCTTTTACCTCTTAAAATCATAACAAGAACTAAGTCTTCCTTGGGAAATACTCAAGTGGCCCTTTTAAATGACTATCACTGCCACATCCAGAACTTATGCTTTTGTTTTAGAATACTATTGACTTTTAGAGAGTTCTGAAAAAAAAAAAAAAGAAAGAAAGAAAGAAATGAGAAAGGAATATATTTCTTCCTCGTCAGTCTTGATGACTTTCTAAAACCTCATGCATTTTGATGGGTAAGATTAATGAGACCACATAGTGTTAAGCACCTTGGACTTTCAGAACAAAGGTCTTTTAGATGAACAAAGTATCGTTATTAATGACACATCACTTCCAGTTTTCATCAGCAATGTAAAGTTTCGGCCACTCTAATGGGAACTTAAGAGCTCAATGTGGCGGGCAAGGCTATTAGCAAAGGTTCTTGACAGTAATACTTTTCACTTCTAAGAAAAAAAATAAATCACACTCAAACTGATCAAAAAGACAAGTTGAGGGGTTCAGAAGGAGGTGAGCCACTGCTTACTGAATTTCTCAAGGGCCTCGTGGGCCATGAGCCTGCTCATAAGCTCTGCCCTCTGTGGTGGGCTCCCGTCCCTATCTTCTGGACACCTTGCTGGCTCAGAAAAATATCTCATGCTCTAAACCTCATCTTGCCCTCTTATTCCCCCTCTCCTGGCTCTCTGCGCCTACAAGTAGTCTCTGCGGGATTTCATCACCTCCAAGATTTTTTTCTGTCGAATGATGAGCTGCTTGGCCAAATCCATGCCATAAGGAGTGCAGACAGCTGTACGGACTGAACCTACATGGCGGGAATCATAGATAGCCTTGTGGCAAACCAGCAGGGAAGCGGTTTTTCCTGAATACCTGTTGTTAGTCTTACTTACCAGGGCAATGATGCAGGATGGTTGTGTACTTAGAGTCAATGCTGTTGGCAAGTTTTACAAAGTCTTTTTTATTTATTTATTTATTTGACAGAGAGAGAGAGAGAGAGCAAAAGCAGGGGAATGGCAGGCAGAGGGAGAGGGAGAAGTAGGCTCCCCACTGAGCAATTATTCTCTTTGGGAAGGTAGTGTCTTTTTTTTTGTTTTTTTTGTTTTTTTTTTAGCAATTGCATAATTAGCAAATTGTTTATTTAGTTGATCTGATCCTGGAGATACCTAGAGTCTTTTTTCTTGTTCTGTAATTGTTTTGGGAGTCTCCCCACCAACCATGTTTGTTTCTGTTTTGTTTGTGGTTTAGTTTACAAGGTAAATCAAAGCACATTTCCAGTCCATTTGTTGAGGTTCAATCTTTTCTGTCTCATTCCAGAAGACAGAGATCTAGCTCCAGGCATTTACTAGACAACATGAGAATTTAAGCCTGGCTGGAAACCCGAGTTATCAAACAAAATGCTATAGCACAGGGATCATCACAAGAAAATGCTTCATATTTCTGTTTATAAAGTTTTTGAGGCTTTGCAGTCCAAAAGATCCAACAAATAATTGCAATTTAGAATCTGAGTAAAATGTAGAAATGGAGAAGGCTGCAATAATCACATTTTAAAATAAATTTTCATACTATTTTTTAAATTGATCACATTTGACCAAATTCAAGTAATAGCTGAAGATCAGCTAATTCATATTACATGCTGGTGTTCATGTAACTTCAAATTCTGTTTTAGAAAGATTAAGTTCACTCTGAGCCTTATTTTGAAAGATTTTCTTGCTGCGATAAGAACCTGCTAATTGCAAATGAACAAAGTGGCTGGTACCGTTTGTGCCTTTAAGATCATAGTTCAAAAGAATTAAGCAAACATGATATCAAAGGTAAGACAAACACAACCTTTATTCTCTTTCAAAAGCTCAGAGAAGAGGACCTGGAACCACATTCACTGATTTAATCAGAATACCTTAAATTTTGTGGTCTCATTAAAAATTCTACAGTAATGGACTAAATATTATAAAAAGGATAGTAAAATACATGGTTGCTCTCAGCCACATAGTAAAAAAGTAGTAAATTCTCTTATCCAACAAAAAGAAAGCTAGGCTAGTGAGCTGCTTGATCAATTATTCCTAATAAATAAAGATGATCCTATATACATATAATGATCAGGTTTTCATAGCCTAAAATCACAACATGCAGTCTGACAATAAAATTGTGTCACACTCAGGAACTGGAAAGCTAGCACACTAGAAAGAGCAAAATATTTTTTGGTTTATGCCAAATAGTGGGGCAGAAATATTAACTTACAACTACTCCAGAATGTTGGAGACAGATGGCAGTGAACATGCATGCTGCCTATTAATTATTAATTTTCAAAGAACTAGAATAGAGTATAATAACATTAATGTAAATTATTCAATACAATTCAATATTCTCTGGCTACAAAAAAAGTATGTCAAAATCTTGTACTACCTTCCAGCCATGAAGAAAAACAGCAGTAAAACAGCTGTAAAAGAGAGTAGGTATCAGACGACTGACAGAATACCAAATAATTTAGTTTCAGGAAATAAACTGGTTTAAATGGTATCACTAAGGTTTTTTGTTTTTGTTTTGCCATAAAAAGGTGATTTAAAAAAAATCTATTGCTTAGCAATAAGTCAGTCAGAGAAAGACAAATACCATATGGTTTCACTCATATGTGGAATTTAAGAAACAAAACAGATGAACATAGGGGAAGGGAAGGAAAAATAAAATAAGATGAAAACATAGATGGGAGGCAAACCATAAGAGATGCAGAGCTCCAGTAAACAAACTGAGAGTTGCTGGAGGGGTGGGGTGGGGTGGGGGATGGGGTAACTGGGTGATGGGCATTAAGGAGGGCACCTGACGGAATGTGCACTGGGTGTTATATGCAACTGATGAATCAGGTTTTTATCAGAATTTATCAGTTGATAAGTTCTACCTCTGAAACTAATTTGAAAAAAAAATCTATTGCTCAAAATAACTTTATATACAGTAGGGTAATTTTAGAGTAGGCAGACTTTAAGATTATCTTGACGTTTCTTAAGATTCTAGATAACATACATGACTGTATTCCTTGGCATTCCTTTAAAACAATTACTAGAAATAAGCATGCTTCATTTGAGAACATAGATTAAAAAGGTTTTTTCTGACTCCCGGGAAAATGTATGCATGAAATAAACCTTTTTTCCTCTAAGCATAAAAAATAATTAGATGACCAAGAGGACTGAGTCAGGAATCAGGAGAAACAGATTTGACTTCAGGGAAATCATTTTTCCTCTGAGACCCCTTCCATCTATCTGATTCTGAAGTTAAAATACTTACTCCAAGCTGTGCAAAGTGACCTGGCATTATCAAGTTTCTATACAGTACTGGGCAAACTGTTGTTTTCACTTTAATCCTCCAGTATTTGTCCTGCAAATTCGTATGCCAGATTTCTAGAGCTAGCAAGATTTTTCTCCCCACTCATTCCAGAAATTATGGAGCGCTTTCTATGTTGAAGGCAGGATTGCAAAACTTGCAATATTATGACTGTGTCACTGTCCCTGGGAATCCATGACTACCTGAAGAGCTGAATGCAGGTCACTGCTTCAGGGCCAACCTCAGACACATGAGGAAACAGGGAACATCCAGTGTTCTACTTGTTCCCTGGGTGGGGGCAGTGATTCCCGAATTTGAGGGAATACAGGAGGAATCTCCAGACAGGCTTGTTAAAACGCGGTTCTTTTTTTTTTTTTTTTTTTAAACACAGGGCTCTCATCCCAGCCTTATTGCGTCAGAATGGGTCTGTGTCTACAAGATGTCCACATTTTTACAGGTATATTCTCTCCCACCCCTCCACACCTCTGCAAGTCATTTGTGGGCTTCACTCTCTCTCCCAACATCCCACCCCCCACCCCCCGGCCAAGAAAACCACGGTGTTGTAGGGATAACAGAGTCAGAGTCAGGAGCCAAGGAAGAGCTGCGTGACCCTGAATGCGTTATAACATCTCTAGGTCTCAGTCTCTTCATCAGATGGAAGTTGAATAGGAATCTCTACTGTCCCTTCCACACTCAAATGCTGCGTACTTTAAGAACCTAACATGTCAACTCGGTGTAAATCGTGAAGATGGGGAGAATTTACAAGGATGTCTCAATGTGCGGTCCAAACACCCCAGCAAGGTTCTGGTAGCCCCCAGTTGCATGGAATCCCTCCCTCTGGTCCAGGCATCACACCAGGAGTTAAAGTGAGGCAAGGCTGGAATTGGAATTGATTGGGAGAATCTAAGAAGCTTGCAGGAGAGTTCAGACAACTAGCCGGAAGGGTCCTTTGAAAACGGGTATCACTCTGCGTCCTCATCCTCGTCGTTCTGGTCCTGGTAGCGAATGTAGACGACCAGCATAACAAAGCCCATGAGGATGCAGAGGGAGCCGACGACCAGGTAGGCGATGCCCAGGAAGGGGTTCTTGCCGCCCATCCAGGAGATGTTGCTGAAGACGATGAGCTTGTGGCCGCCGAAGGCGCGCACCGGGTAGTTGTAGGTGATGTTGACGAGGTAGGTGCCGCGCGGCAGCCCGGTGGAGTAGTTGCCCTGGCGGATGCGCGCGTACAGCTTGCGGAACGTGGGCAGCGCCGCCGTGCGCATCCACACCACGAAGTCCTGGTTGATGAAGCCGGTGTTGTTCGGGTCGGGGCTCAGCTCGTAGACCGGCCGGGGCCAGTTGGGCGGCGGGGCGGTGCCCTGGAAGGCAAGCGCCAGGCTGCCGTTCACCAGGGGCGGGTTGCGGAACTTGACGTGGCAGTCGGTCCACCAGGCGATGCCGGTGCGGTCGAGCGGCACCTCGACGTACGGTCCGCCGGGCTGGCGCTGGTGCCACAGCGAGAAGGAGTCGTTGAAGAGGCTGTTAGCGATGGCGCCGCAGGGCGCGATGGGCAGGCCGGAGGCGCGGCGCTGGTAGGGGGCGCACTCGTTGGCCGGGTGGAGCAGCGCGCTCGGCAGCCCGCTCAGCTGCGTGTCGTCGCGGGACACGCTGTAGCGCCGGTTGTTCTGGTAGAAGTTGGTCAGCTCGTAGTAGAGGTACACGGGGCCCGGGAAGAGCTCCGGCAGCGAGAAGTACCAGGCGCACGAGCAGCGAAGCGGCGGCGCGCGGTCCTGGTCGGCCAGGGCGCACGCCGAGCAGTTGCCGGTGCCCGGGTTGCCCGTGTAGTCGTACTCGAGCTCCTTGATGCCGTAGGAGGAGTAGAAGAGGCCCAGGCCCAGGCCGATGAAGGCCAGGCCGGCGCAGAAGAAGAGCGGCAGCGCGATGCTGGCCGACAGCAGCGGCTGCCAGGCGGGGAGACGCTGCTGCGTGAACGCGGTGTTGTCGGGCTGGTGGGCGCCCCGGGCCGTGGCGCTCCAGGTCATGGCGGCCGCGCCGGATCGGACGAGGGACGGGCGGAGTGGCGCTCACGAGCGGCCAGCCGGGGGCGCCGCCCCTCCGCGCGGGGCGAGCCCGGGGGCTGCTCCCGGCCCTGCTTTCCGCAGGCTCAGGTGAGTTTGGGGGCTGGCCCCGCCTCCGGCCCCTGCCCAGGTCAGCCTTAGCCTTCTCCTTGCCGTGACCTGAACCGCTCACTTCCGCCTCTGCCCAGGTGAGCCGAGCCGGCTCCGCCCCTGCTGGTGATGGGCAGCGGCGCCCCGCTTCTCCCGAGCGGAGCGGGGCGGGCGTTGGTTTCCTCACCTGGCGGGCCCGAGGCTCGCGTTTCATCCCGGTCTGGGTGGGTCCGGCCGCCAGCTCCTCCTCCCCGAGGTGAGGGGCGTCTCCAGGCTGCGTCTGAGTGGCTCCTGCCTTGCTCAGGTACCACCTTCGCTTCCGCCTTCTAAGAAAGTAGAGAGCCTGGGCCAGTCTCTGCTGTTGATCACAGGAACTGCCACCTGTAGCAAGCATAAAGTTCACTGAGAGATTGCACCGGTGACTTGAAGGTTTCAGGTTATTAATCCTCTTTTATCTGGGGGGTGTGGAGGAGTGACTCTTGACCCTTTCGTCTTTGTAGGTTAACTTATGGACCCCCCCCCCCTTTTAGTCAACTTCTAACCACAAATTGTAATACCGAGAGATTACACTACAGCAAATCTGTTAGTCATTCAATGTCAGCAATTCAAATTCTAGCATATTTTAAAAAAGACGAATGCTTTTCCGGCCAGATATGGCAGTCTGGGTGCAAAGCTAAAAAAAAAGTAGAAAGTTCTCCAAAAATAAAGTTGGTCTTTAAAAAAGAGAATCACAGACCACAAGAGGTTCAAAGCCTTTAAATATCTCTCTAGCTGCTGGAAAAACCACACAAGGGTAAAAACGGACTGGACTACCTGTGATTTCCTTTTCTTTTCAGATTCTTTGCCTGACTGGAGAAAGGCCCAATCCAAGGTCCCCAAAGACCTACCTGCTATCCACAGTCAAGGACTTTGGGAATGGTTTGGCCTAAGGAGGTGAACTATCGGGATTTATAGGACTTATTTTAAAGAGAACCCAAATGAGCTCTGGGTCATTGCTTGGGATTCTGGCTTTTATGTGCCATATTACACAAGGGGGTATCAGGCCATTTCAGCTTTGTGCTAAATTCTCCCTAGGTGTTGAGGGGTTCCAGCCTTTCCTTCAGCTCATAAAATGCAAATAACTTAAATATTTTCTATATTACACTTTTGCACCTAGAATAACAGGTTGCCTTCAGGAGTTGATGAAAACCCATTGAAATTTGGAAAGTTAAAATTCTTGAAAAATTAAACAAGAATTTTTAAAAGCATCACCCAAGTGTTCATGCTTATGGTAAATACTATAGAAGACAGAAGAGAATTCGACTAAAAAGGACCCTTGACTTCAAAGCGTTTGCAGTCTATGAGGGGATATATATTACTTTGAAGTAAAAAAAAATCGAAAGACACAATAGACAGCATATAGTCAAGTACCAAATTGCACTTTACAGGAATGATACTAAAAATTAAAAAGTAATATTGTTTTGACAATAACAAATTCATTATCTTGTTGAATGGAATGAATGCAGGTTAGAGGCTTTATCTGTTAGAGGTCACTGAGGGAGAGTCAGATGACTTGAATTCCACTTCCCTCATGTCTAATTGTACCCCAAGAGAGGAATATTCTAACATTGCCAACAAGTTCCTGAAGTCTGAATCAATCTTCACTACACCTTTTCTTCAATAAGACAAAAGAACAAACAGTTCTCTATATCATTATGGTTGAGTGTCATCTACACTTCTCATAAAATCATCAGTCAGCTTGACAGAAAGTACACAAAACTAGTCTCTAGGAAGAAATTCAGTCATCAAAACTTAATCTAACACCACCACTCCCCTAAAAGTCTGAGCCTCCCTGTTGAGCTGAGAGCCTTTCCCTGGATGGAAGGCAACCATTCATTCATTCTTCTAATTAAGGTGAAACCAGAGCATTCCAAAAGTCAAGAGAAGAGAATATTTCAAGACAGGGAATGGTCAACAGGGTGAAACACAGCTGAGGGTTCAAGTGAGATAAGAAATGAAAAGGAGTCATGGCATTTGACTTCTGTGGGAGCAGTTTGGGTGTTGGGGTGGGAAGAGTCAGGTTCTGTCAGGTGAAGGAAAGGGGAAATGGAGACAAGCAAGGTAGAACAACTCTTTAGAAATGTGGGGATGGGGAGGAAGAAGAAAGGCACATGGTAGTCATTGTGAAGAGGACATATTTCAGAGGAAAGGCTTCTTTATAGAGGACAGACTACTGTTTATTTTGAGGGAAAAAGATTATAATTCAGGCAAGGTTGCAGATGGGTGATCCTGGGTGGCACAAAGGCAGGAACAGGCAGGGGGTCCAGAGGACAGGTGCAGGGTCACCTCACCCCAGAAATTAGATGACATGGAATAAAGATGGATGCAGAATGTAACTGGACTATGGGCTCAGCTCAAGAGAAGGAAGTTTTAATTTAATAATTTCCTCCGTGCACTAAAATGCAGGGTCATCTCCAAAGGAAAGCGTGAGAGGAGGAGGAGAGGGAACTGACCAAGGACACAGGAAGGGATGTTGAGTGGCTTGGTCTAAGGGAGTCCCCTCCATCCGGACTGAGAGATGGCGAGTGATTGAACATGTCCAGTGGATGGGGGCTTTCAGGAAAGGGGAGTTGGAAAGATAGAGGTTCAAGCTAGTGTTGTTCTTGGGGTGGGGTGGCTAAAGGATGCACCTTAGTATGTAAGCTGAATGGCAAAGAAAATGAAACCAAGCCTATGGATCAAAAGAGAACATAGAAATCAGACACTGGGAGTCCTAATGATGTTCATGAGCAGGTGGCATGAAAGCCGGGAGGGGAAAAGTGCTGATACAAGATGGGATGTTAGAGGTGGAGCTGTACTGGTTTCTGGGTATATGTCCTATTTCCTCCACCAACTTGGAACGTCTGAGAGGTCCAGGATTGATATACATCCTTGTCCCTCCGAATGCACTGTATAACGAAAATTCTGATCTTATGTCTTTAAATTGATTATACATGTTGTCATGGAGCATTAAAGGACACTTGGATCATGTTAACTCAATTCTTAGTTTTCAGTACCAATAAAGTGAAGAAATGAGCTCATTCTAAACAATTCTTTATTGCCTCTCTTCATTACAAAGAGAACTCGAAGTGAAAGAAAAATGAATTCTCAATCACAATACTCTCAAAATTACTTCATTTCCCCCTTTTGTCTTCCCGATTTTATCTGTATAAATATTTAATCTCTGGTGGAATAATATAAAAATACGATTATTATCATCATTCTACTTGTTAAGTTACCTCCTTTTGGAATAAGGAATAAAATATTTTCTATATTTCTTTGTGGTCTTTATAAATTTTTAAATGGTCTTAAAATTCATGGGTCTACCATATATAACTACTTCTTTTTATTGTTGGGTATTATATTATTTCCAATTTTTCAGTATTCCAAATAATATGGTAGTGGACATCTTTTGCATGTAACTTTTCTTTTCAGCTATAAATTTCTGAGTAAGAAAGACTTAAAAGTTAAACTCCTTAGGATACCTGGGTGACTCACTTGGTTAAGTGTCTGCCTTTGGCTCAGGTCAAGACTCCAGGGTCCTGGGATAGAGTCCTACATTGGGCTCCCCGCTCAGCAAGGAGTCTGATTCTCCCTCTGCTTCTCCCCCAACTTGTTCCCTCTCTCTCACTCTCTTTCTCTGTCTCTCTCTCAAATAAATAAATAAATAAAATCTTTAAAAAAAGTCAAACTCTTTAAAGGTACATAGTGCTAGAAACTCTGATACAGCCACAGTAATGTGAACTTTGCTATGTTCACCAAAAACTGCCAGCAATACCGATTGTTAACCACAGAATATATTTAGTCTATGCTAATAGGCTACCAGATACTAGGAGAAGCAGTATACCATAGGGGAAAGAATGCAGCTTGACATTAAGGAAGTCCAAGTTCTATCTAGTTCCCCTTGGTCAGTTTGCTTAACTATCCTGATCTGAATGCTTACCTGTATGAGTGTATTTGCCAAAATGATAGTGACTGTCTTTTTCCATGCAAAGATTTCTGTTCCTGGTAATCTCAAGGGGTGTCCTGCATACTGACTCATTGGTTGGTTAGCTTTTATGGATTTATACCTGCTGTGGGCCAGTCACTCTCTATGTGCTTTAGATACATTATCTCATCTAATTCACACCACAAACCTAGGTGGGAAGTACTGTCATTAAACCCACTGAGCTGATGCAGAACTAAGATTTAGGCTCAGGAAGTAGAGGCTGACCAAGTTCTCATGGAGGTAAACAAGCGATCAGGAAGCTGAAGGCCAACTTAATTCTTATGTCTTGCATTTTCAACGAGGACACTATAATGCCTGGGCATGCTTTCTCTTAAAAGAACCCCAAACACTTTAACAGTGAACCAGTTTTTGGTATTGCCATTCTTCTCTTATACAAAGATAGGAGAATTCCACACCACTGGATGGAGAGCCCCAGGATATCTGAGTTGCCTTCTTTTTGTTTAACAAAAGCTTTTGTTTTGAGGCCGACTTTTGTTTAGCATGCCTATTTCTCTAGCTAAAGGAAAAATAACTTCACTTGTCTGTCTATATTCAGTTTTTGCATTTATTTCTTTTAATTCATGACTATATATCTTACTGTAATAGAGGCAGGATTTTTAATTGGTGTTTCCTTACATAAGTTTATACTACTGAGTATTGTTGCTTATTACTCTGCCCATGGGGCAGCTTTTATTTAAAAGGAATCAAATTAAATTGCTTCATAAAATTACAGCATATGTTCAGAAAAAAATTCACTGTGCCTGGACTTCATTTTTCATTAAAAACTGTATTCAAGAGATTTCCTGTTTTCAAAAATTATGAGTTGGTACCCCCTAGTGGAAGATACAAAGCAATTTCAGTTAACTACTACTAAAAGCACTGGAGGTGCAAAAGACTGGAAAGAATTCTCTGCTCCTTGCTGTGGTGTTTTGGATTCTCCTGTCACTACCTTACTGAGAAACAATGGAGGTCAGTCCTGTGCAGAGCTGCAGGGGGGAGTATGGAAGAAAAATGGGAATGAGCTAGGTGACAATAGGTTTTCAGCAGCATTGGCTTTAGGTATGAGATGGCCATGTTGAAAGGTGGTGGATAAATCAGCCAGGATGGGATTGGACTTGAGTTGTGTGGTTGGTGTTTGTTTGTAGGGTGTCTGTTGAGGTGATTATGGGACACCCTTCTCTGCCATCCCCCTGTCCCTGAGGGGATGAAACTCACTGGTTTGGGGATGGCCTCACTGAGGACTATGGTACACATACTGTCTTTCCCTTATACATGGCGACAGTATCTGTTTTAAACTTTAGGAGTCCTTCACTTAGGTATCAGGACAAAATAGCTAAGCACTTAAAAATTTTCAAAAAGTTACCAGATTGTGAAATGAAATAAAGTAGATGTCTGTTGCCATGAGAGGGCAAAGCCATATGTCCTAACGTCCATACGCTGGGGAGGGAGGGCTGACCTCTTAGGAAAACTGGAGGTACCCAAGAAAGATGTGCTTAGATGCTCTTCTCTGCTGGATAGCATCAATAAACTGAACAAACATACGTTGAATTCTGTTATCCAGATCACTGATTTAAATGTTTAAATACCTTGCCCCAACACCCCTTGAACCTGTAGTTGTCATATGTGCTGATCAATATTGACTTGTTAATATTCAACCGGGAGAGGGTATATCCTTGGAGGGTTGCAGGCATCCCTGGCCTTTCTCTCATAATAGTAAATCTGAACTTGTGGCTGTGTTTAAAATTTTAGTTTTCTTTCTGTAGGAAAAAGTACCATGAGGATGGCTTGCATTGCATCAAATTCTAAACCAAAGTTTGGGACTCTACAGGGACCAGGATCCTAGATGATACCTTACCCAGTGTTTTCCAAACTGGCCATGTAGCAAAATCATTAGGGGGGAGGGCAGTGTTTAAAAATACACATTCCTAATCTCACAAAACAAACTGAGGTTTGCTGGGGGGTGGGGGTAGGGAGAGGGTGGTGGGGTTATAGACATTGGGGAGGGTATGTGTTATGGTGAGTGCTGTGAACTCTGTAAACCTGGCGATTCACAGACCTGTACCCCAGGGGCTAATAATACATTGTATGTTTATAAAAAAAAATTTTTAAATTACTAAAAAAAAAAAATACACATTCGATCTGCCTTTTGCCACTAAGTCACAATCTCCAGGGGCTGGTGCCCAGGAAGCTTACCCAGAGCAATCTGATCATCGCCCATCGCTGGGAGCCACCAACCTACTCCAGCCTCAGAATCCATCTGGGGAATTCTCTTTGATCTTAGTAAGAATTTCTGCGATGCAAGGAACGGAAACCCAAGCCAGCTTTAGTAAAGGGGCGGCTATTGTTTAAAGATGAGGAATCTCGCACAAGGAAGGAACTGATGGAAATTGATTTGGCTCTCCCATGAGTAGAAGGTCATTAGGCAGCTCCCTTCTCTCTGTTTGTCCTGTGTGTCATGGCTTCTCTCTGCATTTTGGCAGGCCACCCTCTTCAGCACGGCTTTTAGTTTTGGTCCTCCCAGTCTTGGGCTTTGCATGGCTTTGGGTTGCCACAGTTCTGACTCAGGTGCCAGTGCTGGATCACCTTACCGCCCTTGCTCACTCCACCATACATGTTCTTCAGTTCAGGAGAGACTCCAGGCTGGGTCAGGGGTCTGGCCTTGGTTCAATCTATTGTGACGGGTGGGGAGAGGTCCCATGACACACAAAATGGTTGCCTATATCCACCTCCTCAGTAAAAGTGGAAGGGACTCTTCCAAAGGAGGGGAAATACAGTCTGGCTAAGCACTCAAGGGAGGTACACTAAATGTTACAGCTCTTTTAGAATTTGTCTAGTAGGTTTTCCAGTCTTCACCAGAAGACTCCCCCATGGAAAACAAAACAAACAAACAAAAAGTCCACTATATATTTGTAACATCCCCATGAGGGAATCATTTGGGAATGATTGGGATATCATTGGGAATGAAACTTATTTCAGGAAGTGAACAATTCCTGAAACAAGGAACTCACCATTCTCTGAGGTCCGTTCCTTTTCCAGTTCTAAGTACTCAATGGCTTCTTTGGTAATGACCATCATATATTCTAAGTTCATTCTCTGCAGTAATACAGAATAAACTTATTCCTCGGTCTCTAAGAATCTGAAGATGGCTATTGTGTTCATCTCAAGATTTTTATTTCCACACCGTATACGCTTAGTTCCTTGTCATGGTCCTTTCTGGATCTAGACGCTCATCATGCTGGGTTCCTTCCTTCGCAAATGGCTTGAGTTAGTGGTTGTTCTCATTGAAGAATTTGCTGACTTAAAAATCGTAGTTTTTCTTAAAGGATTGAGAGTGGCTTTAAAATATGCAATAGAACCACCCCCAAAATACTTCAAACCAAAAGTATGAGGGCAAAAGGGATACACTTTGTAAAATAAGCAGGCTCTGGAGGAGAAATTGGTTCATGAAGCCCATGAGAGCCTGTGGCTTGCTCAGGGTGGGCTGCAGGAGTGCTTCTTCAGCTTTCTAGTGGCCAGCCTAAAGGGAGAGTGAGGAATCACTGCATTCATGAGAGAAAAAAACAAGCCACTGGCCCAGAAGAATTTAAATGATTTCTGGTGCAAAGAACAGGAAACGTATTTCTCCTTGGGGTTCTCTGAGAGAAGATGTCATAAAACCAGGTAAACAATATCTTTAACAATATCCTTGAAGTAAATATTGTAGTCATTTCCTAGGACTCTTTCTGACAATATCTGCCAAGAGGAGACACAATGGTGTTTGGAGAAAGCACAATTCAGTGAAGCCTCTGGAGTGAGGCTCTATGATCCAGACTGGGTGCCACTTTGTGGATCTTTGCCCCAGAGTCTGTGGATGGGTATTAAGAGGATCTAGCAATGGTTTTCAAGCTGTGCTCTGAGGATCCCATCAGAGGTGGGACTTCAAGCTTCCGATCCCTCCCTTGTATCCCATTCTCTGACTAGGATTCTAGAAAAACATGGTTTGAATAATGTGTCTAGGGCTAAAAAGAAAATTTGAAAACCACTGATATAAAAGAATGGGTCACTGCTATCCCTCAGATAATCTATCATAGATAATGCTCATTTCCCAAAGTTTTCAATAGTCAAGGAGCAGTAGTGATTTCCAAGATTAAACACCCTGATAAGTTCCTAAGGCATAGAACCTCTGTGTTGCCAGCTGAACTCAGAGCCATATGTTTTAATAATCAAGCAAGCTAGGGAGTGCTTGGCAACTTCTTATTAAATCTGAGGTGCCTAACAAGGACATATGGTGGACAGAAGGTCACTGCTCCTTCACTTGGAGGTGGGCTAGGAAAGGACCGTCTGTTAGTGCTCAGATTCTCCTTAGGAACTAATTTGGTGTTTGCTCTAACAAGATGATACAGTACAACCTCAATGATTTTAGCCTGAAAAATAGTTAAATCTTATAACCACATATTCATTTTATCCATAAGCAAATCACAGTAACTCACTCATAGAACATCTTGCTTTTTATACTGAAAAGTGTATACATAAGTTTAAAAATGTAGTATATATAAAACTATATAAAAGATGATGATTTTGGATTCAGAACATCTAGTTTTTCTTTGTGATAATAACAGATAGTATCAGCTGTGTATTAAGGCCATTCTGGTTTTGATACTAAGGAAAACAAGGCATTGATGTGTCAGAGAAAGCCCACTTCTCTATTCCTTGTAATTGGAAAAGGTGCCATTTCTGATCCATCAAGGGACTGTAATTCCTGACCTTGAAACACGGTGGCATGAAGTGCAGGTTCCTTAAAACCTTGTGACTAAGGGTGGGAATGGGCCTTGACAATCAATACTGAGCACGAGGATCTTGGACTGATTTCAGTCCTCAAAGATTATGGACAGATCAATAAAAGCTACAAACACTCTTAGGTTTTCTTATCAGATTGTACCACAAGGTTGATAAAGACTTTACTAATGATCAGTGGTGGAATAGCTATGCCTACAGCTCACTTCGTGTAGAGCACTGGCCCAAGAGTCCTAGAACTTTACAATTTATCAAGCAGGAAGGTGACATGCATGTTAGATAGACCACCTAGTAAATTAGGAGTAAGTAAATAATTGCCCTGAGGAAAAATTTAATAGACTAAACTCTGGGCCAATTGATAAGGAGAAATTTCCAACAAAATACCACCAACAAAGGCTCTTCCCCATCTATTCACAAAATCATGTAATAACTCAATGTATTTTAAGTTCTGTGGGTATCATGTATACATATGAAGATCCCTGTGTTTTACAATGGCCGGTGATCAGTGAAAATGTGAAATTGCGAAATTAATTATATGTAAACTAATCTTTATTACTCTCCCAAGATGACAATAAGCATCTGTAGGGGCAAAACCCAAAATGCCTGATTGACCACAGCTGCACAGATTGATAGAACTCTACCTTCTCAGAGGGCCTGTCAGCTACTGCCCGAAGCGGATGTATCTGGCTACCTGCAGACCCTTTCTACCTAATTTCAAATGACCAGGGCAGGTACAGCACCCCAGAGTCCAAGAGCCTGTCTGGGGAGCAAAGATGACACCAACAAAGACCAGGCTTGTGAAGAGCAGGTCCCAACTCATCCTTCCAGAAGCAGCAGCACCCAGTGTGCCCTCCCTGTAGGTTCACACAAGCCACCTCAGGTTATCTTTACATTTACTTTGGGACATGAGGCCTCATCCCAACATCGAAATGGCAGAATTACCTCTGTTCAGTTTGTACAAACACATGTCACTTGCCTAGAAGACCAAATCACTCGGTTCCCAAAACTGCTGAAGATAAACCTTTTTTAGTGAATAAGTGAGATGGGAGCTCTCTATTAGAAGGGATCTGTGGATGATTGGCCTTCTCCAAGAATTTTGTTTAGCTCCATTTTTAAAAAATGTGCTCCATGATAGACACTGGTCCCAGTATCGGACTGGTCTGCAAACTTAGAGTAGTTAGCTTCTGTTGGCAAAGTTTTGAAAAGTTAGCATCCAAGGAAGCAGCCACTATCTGAATGTCAGGACTTCTCTCAAGAAAATCTTACCACAGAAAATTGCCACAGAACTTGCCTATTAACAGAGTGGATGGCCAAGCTCTTCTGAAGTAACGATATATTTATATTGAGTTTTACATTTTACATCTTCCTAGGTGGACATTTACAGTTCTCCTCACTTGTGCTGTGCCATTAATCTTGCTATGCTTTGTTTGTTGATGCCTGATTGAGGTGGACAGGTCAGTTCGTTGGCCTGCTTTGCCTTCACTCCCTTCTCGGAGTCAGCGTCCTCCCCACTCCCAGAAATATGGGACTTGGACAGAGACATTAGACAGGTACTGTTTGAAGTTTTATACCTGTTATTAAGTTTTATATCAATTTAGGGTCATAATTCCCAGTAAGATGACTTATGTTAATTCTTTTTTTAAAATTTAAATTCATTTCAGGGCGCCTGGGTGGCTCAGTGGGTTAAGCCGCTGCCTTTGGCTCAGGTCATGATCTCAGGGTCCTGGGATCGAGTCCTGCATCGGGCTCTCTGCTCAGCAGGGAGCCTGCTTCCTCCTCTCTCTCTGCCTTCTCGTGATCTCTCTCTGTCAAATAAATAAATAAAATCTTTAAAAAAATTTAAATTCATTTAGCCAACATACAGTAAGTACATCATTAGTTTCAGATGTAGAGTTCAGTAATTCTTGAGTTGCATATAGTACCCAGGGCTCATCACCTCATGTTCCCTCCTTAGTGCCCATCACCCACTTACCCCATTCCCTACCCCACCCCCCACCCACCTCCCCTCCAGCAACTCTCAGTTTGTTTCCTGTAGTTAAGAGTATCTCATAGTTTGTTTCCTCTCTGATTATTTCCCATTCAGTTTTCCCTCCCTTCCTTATGATCCTGTGGGCTGTTTCTTATTCCACATTTGAGTGAAACCATATAATTGTCTTTCTCTGATGGACTTGCTTCGCTCCACATAATACCCTCTAGTTCCATCCATGTCAGTGTAAATAGCAAATATTCATCCTTTCTGATGGCTGAGTATTATCAATTGCATATGTATGTATGTATATACACACACATACATACATACCGCATGTTCTTTAATCCATTCATCTGTCAGTGGGCATCTTGGCTTCTTCCACAGTTTGGCTACTGTAGACAATGCTGCTATAAACAGTGGGGTGCATGTGCCCCTTCAGATCATTATATTTGTATCTTTGGGGTAAATGCCTAGTAATGCAATTGTTGGGTCATAGGGTAGCTTTGTTTTTAACTTCTCCAGGAACCTACATACTGTTTTCCAGAGTGGCTATACCACCATTGTTAGATCTTCTTGTTGGATAGACCCTTTAAGCATGATATAGTGTCCCTCTACATCCCTTACTACAGTCTTTGATTTAAAGTCTAATTTGTTTTCTGTAAGGATATCTACCCTAGTTTTCTTTTGATGTCCATTAGCAAGATAAATTATTCTCCACTCCCTCATTTTCAATCTGGAGGTGACTTTGTGTCTAAAATAAGTCTCTTGTGGACAGCATATGGATGGATCTTCCTTTTTTATCCAATCTGATACCCTACATCTTTTGACTGGAATATTTAGCCCATTTACATGCAGAGTAACTATTGAAAGATATGAATTTAGTGCTTTTGTATTACCTTAAAGTCACTGTTTTTGTATATTGTCTCTGATCTTTTCTGTTCTGTTACTTTTGAGCTGTCTCTTTGCTTACAGGATACCCTTTAATATTTCTTGCAGGGCTGGTTGGTGATCATAAGTTCCTTTTTCCCCCCCTGTTTATCCTGGAAGTTCTTTATCTCTCCTTCCATTGTGCATGAGAGCCTTGCTGGATAAAATATTCCTGCCTGCATGTTTTTCTCATTTGTTACCCTGAATTTATCATGCCAGTCATTTCTGGCCTGCCAGGTCTCTGTTGATAGGTATTCTTCTAGTCTAATGATTTTACTCCCTTAGGTTAAGGACCTCTTGTCTCTAGTGCTTTCAGGATTTTCTCTTTATCCCTGAGATTTGCAAGCTTCACTATCTTATGTTGGGGTGATGATATATTGTCATTGATTTTGAGGGGGCTTCTTTTTACCTCCTGGACTCGAACGTCCGTTTCCTTACCCAGATTAGGGAAGTTCTTGGCTATGATTTGCTCAAATATACCTTCTGTCCCTCTCTCTTTCTTCTTCCTCTGGAGCCCCAATAATTCCAGTATTGTTTTGCTTTATGGTAGTGCCGATTTCTAGAAGCCTCCTCTCATGTTCCATTATCTGTTTTTCTCAATTTTCCTCAGTTTCCTTACTTTCCATTATTTTGTCTTCTGTGTCACTGACTCCCTCTTCTGCCTCACTTACCTTAGCCATTAGAGCATACATTTTAGGCTGCGTTTCAGTTAAAGCATTTTTAATTTCAGCCTGATTATATTTTAGTTCTTTTACTTTGGCACTAAGAGATTCTCTAGTGTCTTTAATGCGTTTTGAAGCCCAGCAAGTATCTTTATAATTGTTTATCTAAATTCTAGGTCAGACACTTTACTTATATCCATATCGATTAAATCTCTGGCAAAGAATATTACCTCTGGTTCTTTGGCTGTGAATTTCTCCTTCTAGTAATTTTGTCCAGAGAAAAATAGATGAACAGGAACAAAATAAAAAATATCAACCACAAATCCAGCAAAATACACACTAGATAAATCTGAAGCGATCTGAAATCAGTGCAGGAGTTTTTTAGTTCTGTGTGACCCATAAAGTTAGTGTTCGCCTGATGTTCCTTCTGGTCTTCTGGGGGAGGCCCTGTTGCACTGATTCTCAGGTGTCTTTGTCTGGGTGGAGTTGCACCACCCCTTGCCAGAGGCCAGGCTCAGTGTAAGTGGATTCATGTTGTTCTATGTGGCTTTGTTCCCTGAAGGCTTTCCATGCCACTTTAGAGGATGAAAAAAATATAAAAATGGCAGTGCCCCAATCTCCAGCCCCAGAGCTGAAGGATCATGGTCCCCACTCTTCATTGCACCCTCAGGGAAAAGCAGTCAGTGACATTTGTTTGTGCCAAGCTGTAGGCTCCTGAGGTGTGCACCCATGCCAATCTTCCTGCAGGAGGGAGGAGGGCTGCTGCAGTTCTGTCACTTGTTGGGCCCCTACTTGGAGAGCAGTCACCTGATCATGCCTGGGCTTGTGGTTTATGGCAATGCCTAGCTGAAAGCCCACCCCCGGGCTTGCTGATTGTAGCCTGCTTTCCTGCTCCAATCCTTGGGAACTCTGCTGCACTCACACATCTCCATTCTTTCTGTGACCCTGGGGACCCAGGGAGAGATCACCCTGTCCCACCTAGGATTCTGTCCCACTTTGCCACCTATGCACCTTTTAAGCAGGGATGTTTTCCACTGGAAAGAAGTCTAAAAGTTCCAATTTTGCTCTTTGCCACTATATCACTTTCTGGTAGCTGACTTATAGAGGCTCTCTCCCAGTTTATCTTCTTCTTCTTTTTTTTTTTTTTTTAAAGATTTTATTTATTTGTCAGAGAGAGGGAAAGAGAGCGAGCACAGGCAGACAGAATGGCAGGCAGAGGCAGAGGGAGAAGCAAGCTCCCTGCTGAGCAAGAAGCCCGATGTGGGACTCGATCCCAGGACGCTGGGAACATGACCCGAGCCGAAGGCAGCTGCCCAACCAACTGAGCCACCCAGGCGTCCCCCAGTTTATCTTCTGATATATCCCCTCAGATTCACTTCTCTGCACCTCCTACCATGCAAAAAGTGGTCACTTAGAATTGCAGCTATTTTTTCTTAGATCTCAGTTAGAATTCACAGGTGTTTATAATGGTTTGATAGATATCTAGCTGAATTCAAGGGACCAGATGAAGCGAGAGTTCCCTACTCTTCTACCATCTTCCCTCCAGACAATTTACAGTAATTCTTTAAATCTGATATATTAGCCAGCCCTCCTAGCTTATGTCATCCAAATATTTGATTAACATACCTCTTCACTTAAGTCACTAATCAAAATGTTGACTAGATTTGGCTAAATGTTGATGTTGACTAGGTGGTGGATTTGTTTGATGGAGCATAAGATGAACATTCAATATGTTGTTGTAGATCTATTTGTTGTCTGAAAAGATGGGCCTGGTACATTGAAAAATGAAAAAAATATCATGTAATGTTATGCATTTCTGATTCCACTATCAAAATATGTGTGCATGTGTATAAAGATAGAAAAGTGTCTGGAAAGAGATGTACCAAGCAAGTCGGTGGTTACCTTGAGTGGCTGGGCTACTAGTCATTTTTCTGAAAAATAATTTAGTATATATGCTTTTATAAGTAGGAAAATAACAAAAATATTGTGTTTTTTAAAAATGCAAAAGAAGTAGAAGAAAGATCAAAGAGAGCCCTCTGGCTTATCTCTAAAACCTTTCTCCAGGTCTAATAAAGTGGTTCTCAGACTGCTCTGCTGAACAGAACTATTGAAAGAGATTTTTAAAAACATCTCCCTTGGAAAAATTACCAGATGATACTGCTGTTGCCAGTCTTTGGGCCAGCCAGAAGACACACCCACTTAACTAGTTGGGATTACACTTAACTTCTCTGCCTCTTATTGGCTGTGGGACCTCCGTAACTAACCTAAACTGAAACGAATTTTTTTGTATGCTTCAATACAGAATGTTAACATTTATATTAAAGGATGGTTGTGAGGCTTAAATGACATAATGACACAAGATGCCTAATCCAGTTCCCAGAGCATGGTGTAGTTAGGAATGCTACGGTGGTCTCCATAGCATCTAACCCATGGTTCTCAACCTTATTCACAACTCATCAGTTATCACACCTCTTACCTCTTCTCCCTTTCCAGTACACTTTAGGATCTTATCTGAGTCCAAAAAGAAAGCATGGAAAGTTACGACAGTATTGATGTTGCTGACAATTTGTGGAAATCATCATATCTAATGATCTCCATATAAAGGAATAAGCCTTTGATAAAAAACTTGTGTTTTGAACCACTTTGTTTAAGCTGCTTTTTGTGTGTGTGGCTTTTGCATTACTGGAATCTCCCTGCATTCTGATAAGTCTGGAAGTTAACTCAATAAATATTTGCAGTATTGCATAAAGCAATGTGTGATCTTCATTCCCCAAAGAACTTAAAGACAAATGGGAAAGACTAAGCAGTAAAATATCACTTTTACACACCACGACATTTTAGTGGATTTTTTGTCATGTTAATGTCCTACTTGATGAGAGAAGAGTGAAACAACATAGCTAACAACAAAAAAAACCTTTTCAATTAGAGAAGGATATTTTTCTAGTTTAAATTTAATTAGCCAACATATAGTACATCATTAGCTTCAGATGTAGAATTCAATAACTCATCAGTTGCATATAATACCCAGTAGAGCAGGATATTTTTAAAGCAATTCTTGTGGGAGTTATCAATTCCTATAGCAGAGGGTTCACACACCTCAGAAGGGCTGAGATCAAAGAGATCTAGCCTTGAAGAGGCCACTGAGCTGGAAGGGAAGGTGACTCATGTGGCTTGGAAGCCCCACACCCAAAGCTCAGCCTTTGAGGCATTGTTCTTGGAATAGCAAGCCTGGTTGCTCCTCGGGGGAGAGTAACTAAGACAGTACACAGCCATGTTCCTCCCCTCCCTTCTCTTACTTATACCCCCAGAGTTGGGCGGCACATGTGAGCAATGGAAAATTCCTTTGACCCAAAGTAGGGCTGGAGAAGGGTCATACAGCTTTCCAAAGCAGAACCAGTGGATGCCAGCTTCCCTTTTTATAGAGTCCAGGATTCCTTCAGTGGCCCATAATCTCTCCAGGCTTGAGGGACTCCTGAAAGAGTGCTTGGAATTATCATTTTCCATGCAGAAGACTGGTCATGCCTTATAAAAATCAAGATAAAGTCCTTTAGGGGTACCCCTGATTTTACCTCCTTATTTTTTTTTTTAAGATTTTATTTATTTATTTGACAGACAGAGATCACAAGTAGGCAGAGAGGCAGGCAGAAAGAGAGAGGAGGAAGCAGGCTCCCTGTGGAGCAGAAAGCCTGATGCAGGGCATGATCCCAGGATTCTGGGTTCATGACCTGAGCAGAGGGCAGAGGCTTTGATCCACTGAGCCATCCAGGCACCCCTGATTTTACCTCTTAAAAAAAAAAAAAGAAAAAAGAATAATCCCACTTGAATATATTATTTTTTAAACACATTGCTTCTAAGGACTTTGTGATTTTAAAAATTGTAAATATAATTTATGGTTATAGATGTGTTGTGAATTGCTTACATTTAAAATATCTATAGTTGGGGCGCCTGGGTGGCTCAGTGGGTTAAGCCTCTGCCTTTGGCTCAGGTCATGATCCCAGGATCCTGGGATCGAGCCCCGCATTGGGCTCTCTGCTCAGCAGGGAGCCTGCTTCTCCCTCTCTATCTGACTGACTCTCTGCCTACTTCTGCCTACTTGTGATTTCTCTCTCTGTCAAATAAATAAATAAATCTTTAAAAATATATCTATAGTTACCTATGCAATATGATCATTTGTAATTCACATGACAATGATTAGGAAAAAGATTTCAATTGTTGTATGCAAGGTCCGTTGAGTAAACAATTTTGGAACTTGAAATTTGTTTGATATTACTTGTGTTTATTAGTATTATTTTAATTCTGATCCTTTTTCTTCCTGTCTTTCGATTTATGGTTTGTGGCCATTAGATGGCGCTGTGCATTTCAAATATGAAAAGCCTGTGACGTAAGGCTGGGCGGTCGTGAAGAAAGTAATATGCATTAGTTAAGATTGCCACGTTTTTGTCTCCGTGAGGGTAGAAACATTTCATTTTTCACATAAAAATTTTCAGTATTATAATTTATTAAGTAGACGTTGAGATCATAATCCCACAGTCTCCTACGAAACTTCCCTTGCGTAAAGAAAATAAATGTTCCTTCCCATGTGACACTGGTATAATGCCCCTCAGACTTCGGTTTGGGTGTGGGGTTCCTGAGTCACATGAGATAATGTAACTCCTTACCTCCCCTCAGAGAGGCTGCTGCTGATTTTCTAATAATGTTGATTAACTTTTATTAGTGTAGTCACATTCTCTCATTTGGAAGTCTTTACCACCGGAAGCATTTACTGAAAAGTAAGATGCAAATTTATTTACAAATTATTTGAAATGCTAAACTCAACTCTGGAAAAGAATAAAATTAATTGGCTTTCTTAAAATTGATAGATCAGTCCAAGGAGGTGGCTTTATTATGCTCATTATTAACCCACTAATAATAGAGGATGAGCTTACGGAAGTTTTATGCCCAGACTTTGCCTTCTGCATACCACAGCCTCTGTTACCCTGGCAGCACACCCTCCAGCCTTCCCCGCCACTGCACAACCCTGTCCCTCCAGACCTCCGTCTGGACACCCAGTGCTCTGCTCCCTCACCCCAATGTCCTCTCTCTTGGGGACCAGCCACCTTTCTCTGTGAAGTTGCCCCATGCAGAGGTCCAAGACTGGCTTCACCTTTTCTTGCTATCCTCCCCCCATACCCAATCTATTCCCACGTCTGCCGGTCCTTGACATTGACTCCACCACTATCCGGGTCATGGGTTGGATCCTCTCTCATTGCGATGATGATTGGTTAATTTTCCCCTAGTCTTGGCCCCTGTCAGCTGATCTTTTCGTGATAGCCAGGATGATCCTTGTGTAATGTGGATATCACCGTGTCTGGCTCCAGCTAGAAAACTTCAATAGCTTCTTATCTCTCTTAAGACAGATCTAAAATCCTTAAGGTGAACAGAAGGCCTTGGACCCTGCCTACCTTTCTGGCGTGGTCTCTTCTGCCTCTAAACTCTGTACTCTGTCCTTTAGACACGCCTTTCAGCTCATCAAACTGAGGCTTTTTCCAGTCTCCAGCCTCTATTTGCAATTCTTTTCTCTCCACCCGTATCACCTAGATATTCCTACTGGAATCACTGCCCCTGGGAAGGGACACCTCCCCACTGTTTCCCCAGATAGGTTGGGCTCCCTCGCTTCCCCTAGTCTTTATCACACTTTGTGGTAATTGTCTATTTGTCCATCTATCCCTAAGTCTGCAGTAAATGAATTTACTTACTTGCGTGTATTTCTACCATCCAACAAAGGGCTCAACAGGTAGTAGGTGCTTTATATATGTCTTTTGCATAAGTGAATGAAGACCTGTGCACTCCTACTCATCCTTTATACCGCAGGTCAGTTGCCTTCCCAGCTCCAATAGTGTTTAAAGAAGGAGGAGATTTTCCTGCCTCCAAAGATCATGTAGCAAATCAAGATAGAACAGGGTTTGCACCCGATTTGGGGGTCTAGGTCTAGTTTATTCTTATGGATATCGCCTTCAACTTAGTTGTGTGTGTTTTTTGTTTTTGTTTTTGTTTTTGTTTTTTTTTACTTAGAACCCTGAGGTTTAAAAACATCAAACCTGTACATGGTGAATTATTCAGGCAATTCATGAAAATTACTCATAATTATGATCATTGAAGCATTTTAATTAATCATACAATTAACAATATGAGTGTTAAGCCCCAGAATGTCTGATTGAAGTTGTGAGCCTTTCCAATGTGTCTAAGGAATGTGTGTACGTCCTGACTCCTGTTTCCTTCCTCTAACCATTCTATGAACTCCCTTCCTTGGGGGAAGAGAGGGCTTATTCATTCCGTGGTAATACAAAATACTCCTAGAGCCCATAGGGCATGTCAGACAATGCTTTATCCATTTTACCTGCATTAACTCATTTAATCCTCCAAATAACAAACATTAGGTGTTATCATTCCTAGTTTAGAGATGTTAACACCGAGGCATAGAGAGGGTTAGTAACTTGCTCAGGGATGAGCAGAAGAGCTAGGATTTGAACCCAGGCAGTTTGGCTATAGGTTGTAGATCTTGACTTCTTCTCTACTATATCATAGAGAAAGCTTAACAGGGATATGTTTCTTTTCTTTTTATAAATTTATTTATTTGACAGACAGAGAAGGTAGAGAGGCAGGCAGAGAGAGAGAGAGAGAAGCAGGCTCCCAGCTGAGCAGAAAGCCCCATGTGGGGCTCCATCCCAGGACCCTGGGATCATGACCTGAGCCAAAGGCAGAGGCTTAACCCACTGAGTCACCCAGGTGCCTCTGTGTTTCTTGATTATATTCATTGAGATTATTAGCAGCCCTTTTGGACTTGTTTTAATATGTAATTTCTGTGAGTAAAAGGGCAGTTCATTGCCAAAGCCTTCCTTCTCCTCTGCCTCTGGTTACAGCATTCCTGGCCCCAAACCTTGCAGTGAGCCTTGCAACCTTTGGCTCCTTTCTCTCTCATCTCCTGACACCTTTTCTGGAGATGAGCAAAACTTTGCTCAGTTTTCCACAGACTAAGAGCCTTCTTTCTTGCTTTTCTTGACCATGTATCTCTAACTGCTGAGTTATTTTCCTTCCAACCCACTGACACTAATTTAGAGAATTGCTAAGTTTTACAAGATCTCTTGTTAAACCTTATCTAATGTGTGTAATTGTATACCACACGTCTTTTACCTAAGAGTTCATATTTTTTAGTACACCCCATCTAACCCACAATCAAACAAGAGCCCTGCAATCACAATACAGCTACAGGGTCAATACAGAGTGCATTGTTATCTGATATAACCAAGTATGATCATATATATTTGTACATTACTAGAAAGACTATTTTAAGACTGATATTTCAAAGAATAAATAACATTTTCATAAAGTTTGGATACCATCTAACCTTTGGGAAAGTGATTTAGAAAGACCTCTTTCCCATATGTTAAGTTTTTTTCCCCCTCTCATAATGCTGTGAGACAGATGGACACTGGGGGCCAGGGAGCAGAGAAGGAGAGCTTATGTCCTCTTTGTGGTTCCAGAAAGATTACATTGAAGAAGGGTCACAGGCTGAATCTAGAAGGGTTAAATCAACATAGTTATTATCATCATTCCAGAAAGAAATATGCTAGAGTTTAACTTCAGAAATTTCATTTGGAAGGAGAAGAAAGGAACATTTTCCAAATAAGGTTACAGGATAATTTTGGCATTATGCTAACACATCTCATGGAAATTTTTGCTTCAGTTATATTTAAAATTTAAAACTTCTGAATGTTTCAAGTTTTGTATGTTTATGTCATAGTTTTAGGGATGCCACTGTTTATTTTTAATTGAGATACAATGTATATACCGTGAAATGTATACGTCTTAAGGGCATCATTTTATGAGTATGCCAAAGATATATCCTTGTAATCAGCACAGAAAATTTATAAGAACTTTTCCATTGTTCTGGAGAGTTCCCTCAAGACTCTTCCATACTCGACAACCACTAATCTGGTTTCTACGAACACAGGGTTTTGCCTGTTTTGTTTCTTTAACAAAGATAAGGCTATTCAGATTTTCTATTGTGTCAGTTTCTTCTTGTGTCAGTTTTTTATTTTGTGTTTTTTTTCAAGAAATTTGTCCAGTTCATCTACACTATTGAATTTATTGACATAATATTATACATAGTGTTATTATCCTATTAATATCTATATGATCTGTGGTGAGTTTCCCTTTTCATTCCTAGTGATAATTTGTGTGCTTTTTCTTGAATGGTCTTGCCAGGGGATTAGGAATTTTATTAATCTTTCATAAAACCAACTTTTGAAAATGAATAATTTTCTCCATTTGTCTTTTTTTGTTGTTGTTGGTTTCAGCTCTGAAGTATTTCCTTTCTGCTACTTAATTTGGATCTAATTTGCTCCTTTTCTGCAGCTTTATAAAACTTTTTCTCCAATGTAAATATAAATACTTAAATTTTTCACTAAATACCACATTACCTGTATCCCACAACTTTTGACATTTTTTTTGTTTTTATTATAATTCAGGTTAAAATATTTTCTAAATTCCCTGTAAATTTTCTTTGACTCATAAATCATTTAGAATTATGTTGTGTGGATCTGTCTGTAAATATGTTTCTGGAAAAAAATTAACATTTGAATTGGTGAACTGAGTAAAGCAGACACCCCCTCATATGCACACAAAAAATCCCTTCCTCGCCTACAGTGTGAGTTGGTACCAATCCAGAGGCCTGAATAGAACAAAAAGGTAGAGGAAGGTTAACTATTCTGTCTGCCTGGCCACTTGAGCTTAGATATCGATTTTCTTCTGCCCTTGCAACTCCTGATTCTCAGGCCTTCAAATCTACACCATCAACTCTCTGGCTTTCAGGGCTTTGAAGGACACTACCAGCTTTCCCGGTCTCTAGCATGCTGACAGCTGACTGTGGGACTTTTCAGCCTCTGTTAATAACATGAACCAGCAACTAAATATCTGTCTATGTATATATGCATCTATCTATCTATCTATCTATCAGTCATCTACCTTCTGTCATACCCTACATCTGTCTACCCTACATTCTACCCTAACATCATGACCTGAGCTGGAGAGCAGATGCTCAAACTGACTGAGCTACCCAGGCACCCCTGCTCTCCCTTGTTTCTAATGAGAAGTAAACTGTCACTCATGGCGTTGTTTCCTGCATGTTCATTCGTTCTATCTATCTATCTACCTATCATCTATCCTACTGGTTCTTTTTCTTTGGAGAATTTTGACTAATAAAGTGACTTCCATATACAATTGAAAGCAGTGTGTATTCTGCAGATGCCAGGTAAGATATTCTATAAATGTTAGATCAAGATGGTTGATAATATTGTTCAAATCATTGTGTGTGTGTGTTTAGTTCTTCTATCAATTACAGAGAGGGGAGTTAAGATTTTCAACTATGATAACGAATTTTTTAATTCTCATTTTTGCTTGTACTTGAAGATTTTTAGTCACATGGACATTTAGAGTTTTAAGTCTTTATGATGGCAATTTATTATTAAGAAATGTTACTCTTCAACTCTGATAATTCTCCTTGACTTGAAGTTTACTGTGCATGATTATATCAACACTAACTTTCTTAGATTTGCTTGGTCTATCTTTCCTCCCTCCTTTTACTTGCAATTTATTTGGATCTTTAAAATGCATCTGTGCAGATAATAAATAGTCAAGTTTTGCTTTTTGTTCATCTTTGCAATCTCTTCCTTTTCACTGTTCAGTTCATTTATATTTAATATAATTATTAATATGGTTAGATTTAAGTTTGTTTTTTAACTTGCCATGTTTTTCTTTCTTATTTCCTCCTTTTCTGTCTTTGTTTTGGTTAATAAAATATTTTTAGGACTCTACTTTAATTCATCTTAAGTTATCTGTCTGTGGAGTTCTATTGTTGTTGTTGCTGTTTCAATGGTTGCTTAAAATTTCCAAACAGACTTTTTACAGTTATGGAAATGTTCCATGTGCTTTTCCAATATGGGAGTCACTAGTTAACATGTGACTGTCAAGACCTTGAAATGTGACTAATACAACTGAGGAACTGAATTTTGTTATATTTAATTTTAATTAAGTTTAAACTTAGTCACTTGAGCTTAGTGAATACTAACCATCCATTGTATTGGATAACACAATCTTACCAGTCTACTTAGATTTATATTGTACAATCTCATGTAAAATATAAAAATCTTACAATAGTATAATTTTATTAACTCTCTATCCTTTTGTTACTATTGTTATGAATTTTACTTGTACATGGTTAAAAGCTTCACAATATATCTGTCTTTAAATACTCTTGTCTTTTAAATAAATTATTTAAAAAAACCCAAGAAGATAGTTTTTCATATTTTCATGTCTATTTGCCATTTCTTCCTATAGGTTGGATTTCTCCTTATATCATTTCCCATCATCCTAAATGGCCCTTCTTTTAGAATTTCTTACAGTTTTCAGTGAATTATACCTGCATTCATTTATCAGAAAATGTCTTTTTTGTTTTCACATTTGAAAGTTGTTTTTACTGTATATAGAATTCTAGGTAGACCACTTCTTTCAGCACTTTAATGATGATTTTCCAGTTTCTTCAGGTCCTCTTTCTTTTCTTTAAGAATTTATTTATTTGAGAGGGAGAGAGAGAGAACACATGCAAGCATGAGTGGAGGGAGGGGCAGATGGAGAGGAAGAAGCAGACTTCGTGCTGAGCAGGGAGCCTGATGCGGGTCTCAATCCCAGGACCCAAACATCATGACCTGCACTGAAGGCAGACGCTTAAACTGACTGAGCCACCCAGGCACCCCTGCTCTCCCTTGTTTCTAATGAGAAGTAAACTCACTTATGGCATTGTTCCCTGCATGTAGTTGACTTTTTTCTCTATTTTCAACATTTACTCTTTATCTTTGGTTGTCAGCTTGTTGACTATGATGTGCCTAGGTGTGATTTTCTTTTTTTGTATTTATTCTGTCTGAAGTTTGTTCATTCTTCAATCTGTAGGCTGACGTTTTCCACCAGAGAAATTTTCAGCCATGGTTTCTTCAAATTCTATTCTACACCATTCTTTCTTTCTTCTCCCCTCCAAGGACTCCAGATATATATGTAATTTCAGAAGTTTAATTTCTTTTTCTAATATATCCATTTGGTTTAATCTTTGCTTCTACTCCCCATCTTTTTACTCAATATATTCATCTTTTCCTGTGTATCCTTAAATATATTGATATGAGCCATTTTAAGGGCTTCATCTGTTAATCCCAACATTTGGGTTCTTTTAGATTCTCCTTCTATTGACTGCTTCTTTTCCTGATTGTGGGTCTCAGCTTCCTACTTCTTCAAGTGTCTAATATTTTTTAAATTATTATTTTTAAAGATTTATTTATTTATTTGAGAGAGAAAGAGCATGTGTAGGAAGGGCAGAGGGAAAGGGAGAGAGAGTCTCAAGAAGACTCCACACTGAGCATAGAGTCCCACATAGAACTTAATCTCATGACCCTGAGATCGTGACCTGAGTTGAAACCAAGAGTTGGATGCTCAACCAACTGCACCTCCCAGAAGCCCCTAAAATTATTTTTCAATGTTGTTATCAGAGTTATAGAGAGTCGAGATTATCTTATTTTCCTTTAAAATCTGTTGAGCTTTCTTTCTATGAAGCTGTTAAATTACTGACAAATCCTCCTGATCTTGTTAGGCTTTGTTTTATTATTTGTTTAGGGCAGTTCTATTTTGATTTTGCCCTTAGTCTTGGGGCATGGACCTTTCTCTGGGGGATGGTACTTATTCCTAAGGTGTGGCCTCTTTGGAGTTTCAGTTCAATATAAGAGGTGCTTAGGAAGGCCTCTCCACTTAGGCTGGGCCAATAGGGGAGAGTGCAGAACTTGTGATGTCTTGGTCCAAGTTTCTTACTAGTGGCAGCTATTCTTTGCTAGGCCTCATGAAGTCTCCTCCTGCATGCCCAGTGGCTGCAGGGGAACATTATGAAGTCCATCCTCCTCCTCTACACAGCTCATTTCTCTGTGATATCCTGCCTTAAAAATTCCAGAAACCCCAGCCATTCTGAATTCTATGTATACCTCTTCAGCTCAGCGAGACTTCCATATTCCCTTGGATTCCACTTCCTTTGAGTTCAGTTGGTGACTCTAAGTAGAAAGCTGAAGAAGACATGGAGCTCTCTTTGTGTTTCTCTCCTCTCAAGATCACAGTACTGCAATGTTTATTGTCAAACGCCTGGAACTGGTTGCCTTAGATATTTATAGCTGTTTTCACTTGGGAGAGCAAGTCCAGTACCGGTCACTGTGTACAGCCAGAAGTAGATATTCTCCTCGGTTTGTTTTAATAAACTATTAAAACAACAACAAAAAAATCACTTTTCTTTTCTTATTTAAAGATTCTTGTTTCATTTCTATGTCAGAGCACTGTTCTTGATGATTATGTGTATTCTTACTCTAACTTCAGTAAACATTAGTCTGTTGAAGTTCATTTAAGTTATTATAATTAACATTTGTAAATCATAATGATTAATAATTAGCATTACTCAGAGGGTACCAGAGTCATGTAGTTGGTTAAGCATCTGACTCTTGGTTTCAACTCAGTGATTTCAGGGTCATGGGATTGAGTCCCACATAGGGCTCCACGCTCAGTGTTGAGTCTGTTTGAGTTCTTCTTCCCCTCTCCCTCTATCACTCCCCCCAACCCTATGTTCTTTTTCTCTAAAGTAAATAAATGTTTATCACCTAGGTGGTTCAGTTGGTTAACCATCCAACTCTTGATTTCGTCTCAGGTCATGATTTTAAGGTCCTGGGATTGAGTCCCAGGTCTGGCTCTGTGCTCAGCAGGGACTGTGCTTGAGGATTCTCTCTCACTCTCTGCCCCTTCCCCTGCTCCTGCTCACCCTCTCTCTCTCTTTCTCAAATGAATAGATATTTTAAAAAAAATAATTAGCGTTACTCATTACAGTGTTTATCAAATGTTGAAAAGATACTTTTTCAAGAGTTTGAAACAAAATTTGGGTAGAACAAAGTTTTATTTTAAATAGTGGGATACAATAAAGTTCGAGGACACTAAAATGACCCATATAAACTTTGTTGTTCATTGGTAAAAAATTTTTATAATTTCCTTAAAAACAAAAATACTTTTTTACTGACTATAATTTAATCGGCATATCAAAGGAAAATGCCAGAAACGAATTTGCCTGACATTGTATTCCTAAGAACACTGATCTAAATCATTGACTGTACCAGAATTTATGTTTTACTTTATTGTTTAACAAAACATATCAAAGCAAAATAAATGATATTGCTGTATATTTATATCAATTAGAGATAAGGCATGTTGAGTCAATAATTTACTTGAGACTAGAATCTGTTCTGGGGAGCTCTGGCCCCATATTCTGAAGACCTAGGGAATACATAATAAACTATCTGGAAAATGCCCTATTTCTGGTTCTAGCTCCTCAACTGTAAAATAACATTTTGGTCTAGAGTTGTTTAACATGCCTTCCAGATCAAAGGATCCATTCTTTCTGTGTTCTTACTTTAGTTTCTAACCCATCTTCTCACTATAGTGCCATATTTTTGTCTTTGATCTTAAAACATTCTTTCTGTATGTTTTCATCTCAGAGTAATGACAGCCATATCTCTGGGTGGTTATAACAATCATTGGATAATTATAAATGGGAATAAAAAACAAACATGTGGCTAAGTGCCAGGTAATTTTAAAACTTAAAGAACTATAACAATTACCCAATAGTATAATGCATTGAATCTCTGATTGCTATTACAAAAATGGACCCAAATTAAGAGAAACAGCTTAGCACTGACATGGAAATATAGACTTAGGAATGGTATCATTGCCTGCCATCAGTTATCTTAAACTGAGTCCAAGTTTTTAAAGTCATTTCCTAACTAATGTTAACAAGCACAGGTGTTTCCTGATTTCAGTTGTTCAGACTCTTAGAAAAAATGAGTAACTGGGAAATGTGTAAAATTCCTTTGTTGGCTTCCTTTCTCCTGTATCAAGCCTAAGTTTCCTCTGGGTACTCTATGGGTTTTTGTATTTTCATACCCGTTGAGCCCATAAGCTTATTTTCTCCCTTTCTCTGTGTTATACTCACCAGCTCTCTCTTTCATTTTCTTATTACTGGTGTCATTTTTTTCAAGTTTTCTGCCGTTTTTATAATCTCAATTGGAATGATTCTATTTGAAGAGAAGGGGTCAAATATCTGTCTCTGGTTTGAAGGGTCTTTGTGGATGGCAGGGTTGAACCCTGGCATGGCTGTGGGGCTGTGTCTGGTCTTAAGCACCAATTCCTCGTGCCAGGAGTTGGGGTGGGGGGGGAGTGGGAACAGTGTGAGGCAGCCAGAATGAGATGGTTGGGGGGGGGGTTGGGGGAGAGGGAAAGTGAGCAGTCCTGTGAAACAGAATTGATAAAATTTATATAATGTTGCAGGGCTTTGCAATGTGCATTAAAGTTGGCTTCTCATTTAGTTCTGTACAATTGCGTGACTTGTCTGACAATCTAATAATTTTGGAGGTTGCAAACCTAAGTCTTTGAATGTTACTGTCTCTTACGTGTAGGGGTCTTAAACTTGGGTGCAGGAGAACCAGCTGGGCCTGTTAAACTTTGTCAAAAAGTAGATTCAGGATTGTCTAACTCCCCACTCCACCCCAAAGTTCATGGTCAGACTGCCTGAAATGCCTTGTTGTTGGTTGTTGGCTTCCAGAGTTAAAATTATGTTGACTGCTTGGTGGGGCTTTATTAAATTAGGATTAAAAATGGATAGTATCTTGATTTACTACAAAGTATTTACCTGTTTTGCTCATCTAGTATCTAGAATAAACATTTGCTAACTTTCTGTGTGCAAAACAAATGTATCAATTCGGAGTTCTAAAAAAGGAAAAGGGAAGTACTTTGAAGGATTTTAAGGTAGAAAGGTGCCTTGATTAGTTTCATAAAAAGTTAGATTTTTGTTCTTATATGAGAAAGATTGTCTGGATTTCAAGGACAAATGTCTTTTTTTTAATGCCTCCTTCCTATGAACTCTACACTCTTAGGAAGAGGGGCCAAACTGCTTCTTCATTTCTAAGAATCAGAAAACGTTTAAGTTTCACCAGAAAGATGACAGGAAGTGATTACAGTTTCAAAGGGTTAAAGTCAACCTTATCTGTGATTTGGTGTGTAGTTTTTAAATATTAGCTTAAAAATTTTTTAATAAGTGGCTAAAACTTTCATTATGGAAAAATCCCAGATTACATAAATGAAAAGAAGAAAAAGCCTCCTATACTAATAAACATTTGTAAAATTGCTGACTTTGCTCTGGGTACTCTTCCAAGTGCTTTACAAATAATAACTACTACAAAACTCTCAGCACCTCTGGTCACCAAGTGAACCAGAGGATACCATCAACAACATGGAGGAAACCCTGTGAAGGGTAAGAGAAATGCTATTAGAGCAAAATGATCATTTTCCTCTTACGGGTTTCCTACAGAAGCCACAAAATCTAATAACTTAGTCACTACTTGTAGTTAATAACCACTTGGCTTGTTAATGGACTGGAGTTAACTGAGGAAGGTGAATGAAACAAACTGTCTGATAGCTAAATTAATAGTAGGCTTTAGAGAAAGTCATTATTACTATTGTAAACCATATACACTTGCTTCTATTACTAGTGCCTTTGCAAATATTAACGCAACAAGAAAAATATTAAAAATGAAAAGGAATAATAGGCCCTACACTCAGAATTTAGGATTTTTAAATAATTTTAGTTTGAAAGAAATTTTTGCCTCATTGGGTGACATGTTACTTTATGTTGTTGTTATAGAGGTGGATGTTCGAGGTGAATATAGAATATATTAGAATATATATAGAATATATATAGAATATAGAATGTTCGAGGTGACTCAACGTCATTAGTCTTAACTCCTCTAAACTATCTCTTCTTTTATTATATGAGGTGTGGTTTTTTTTTTTTTTTTTTTTTTTTTAAATCACACAACTATAATTCAGGCTGAGGACATTTTTGAACCTGCTTCTTAATGGAAGGAAGGTAAGGTTGTCCAAGGTTCTATACACCTACTAAGAAATGCACTTAAGTGATGTAAAGGATTTCAAATGAAAATATTCTAATATGGGTAAATTTAAGTTGGTGAATTACGTTGAAAAAAGAAAACGGCCATGGGAGAGATTCATGTTTGTTCGCTTTACACACATACATTTTTAATTTCATTCGCTTTTCCTGTTAGGAAACAACAGCAGAAATGTTTTGTGGTGTTGTTAATTCTTGATCACTAGGCTCTTTCCAGGCAATTGTCAGTGCAGAGTGTTATCAACTTGACCGCGAGGGTATTACTTTCACGCTTGCTCCTCTGCTCTGACCTCAGACTCCCGAATCTGGTTTGAAGGGTCTTTGTGGATGGCAGGGTTGAGCCCCAGGCATGGCTGTGGGGCTTAAGTGGGCTTTTGAGGCAAATGGTAATTGAAGGCTCTTCTTTTGAGGAAGCCTAAAGAAGGCTGAGAAGCTCCGCCCACCCACTCGACCTGCGCTTCTAGGACTTCTGCCTTTTACACTTAGTCTCCCTCGTTCCCTCTTACACTGTACGCTGTTGACCCATTGGCTCATGGATTGCGTATCAGGAGCCATTGGCTCACTCATCCCACATCCCTCCCAGCCCCCTATTTTGCTTCTGTTTCTTCCTAAAAGTCCCTGAAGATCTTTCCTTTATCCTAGAGTTCAGAAACCTCACAATGATGGGTCAGGGGAGGGTCTTTTTAAAACTCACTCTGCCTAATACACTGTGTCCTTTGTCATAGGAGGCTGGTGTCCTCCTTCCATTCTAGAATCACACAACTATAATTCAGGCTGAGGACATTTTTGAACCTGCTTCTTAATGGAAGGAAGGTAAGGTTGTCCAAGGTTCTATACACCTACTAAGAAATGCACTTAAGTGATGTAAAGGATTTCAAATGAAAATATTCTAATATGGGTAAATTTAAGTTGGTGAATTACGTTGAAAAAAGAAAACGGCCATGGGAGAGATTCATGTTTGTTCGCTTTACACACATACATTTTTAATTTCATTCGCTTTTCCTGTTAGGAAACAACAGCAGAAATGTTTTGTGGTGTTGTTAATTCTTGATCACTAGGCTCTTTCCAGGCAATTGTCAGTGCAGAGTGTTATCAACTTGACCGCGAGGGTATTACTTTCACGCTTGCTCCTCTGCTCTGACCTCAGACTCCCGAATCTGGTTTGAAGGGTCTTTGTGGATGGCAGGGTTGAGCCCCAGGCATGGCTGTGGGGCTTAAGTGGGCTTTTGAGGCAAATGGTAATTGAAGGCTCTTCTTTTGAGGAAGCCTAAAGAAGGCTGAGAAGCTCCGCCCACCCACTCGACCTGCGCTTCTAGGACTTCTGCCTTTTACACTTAGTCTCCCTCGTTCCCTCTTACACTGTACGCTGTTGACCCATTGGCTCATGGATTGCGTATCAGGAGCCATTGGCTCACTCATCCCACATCCCTCCCAGCCCCCTATTTTGCTTCTGTTTCTTCCTAAAAGTCCCTGAAGATCTTTCCTTTATCCTAGAGTTCAGAAACCTCACAATGATGGGTCAGGGGAGGGTCTTTTTAAAACTCACTCTGCCTAATACACTGTGTCCTTTGTCATAGGAGGCTGGTGTCCTCCTTCCATTCTGAGAAATGTTACTCTATTTGTGAAATATCTTACCTTTCTCCATGCTTTTTGGAACACGTACAGGTACGAAAGGGTGGCCCCACTTATTCATGTGTACCTTCGCATATTTAGAGAATGCATGGGGAACACTGCTGTCTTTCCCCACACCCCACCCTCTCCCGCCTACTGAGAATCTCGATCTTCTCCTTGTCAATGTACAGCAGTAGTTTTCAATCCTACTGTGCATTACAACCACTCTGGGATGGGGTTTAGGCACTTTATTTATTTATAGCACCATGTGTGCTGACAGGGGTTGGGGGTAGGGGGAGGGGCAGAGGGAGAGAGAGAATCATAAACAGGCTCCATGCCCAGCATGCAGCCCAACATAGGGCTTGATCTCACAACCCTGAGATCATAACCTGAGCTGAAATCAAGAGTTGTTAACTGAGCTGTCTGGGAGCCCCAGACATGCATTTGAAGAAATGGGTCAAATCCCAGCTCTACCACGTATGAACTATGTTCCAGTTCATTTAACCTTTCTGACTCTTGGTTTCCTTATCTGTAAAATAGAGATAGTAACACTTACCTCACATGGTGGTCACGAGGATCAAACGAAATAAGGTTTGTGAAGCGGCTTGTTACAATGCTGGTGGATGCTCAGTACATAATAATAGGACAGCCAAAGGAACAGTTGAAAATGTAATGAAATGTAACATGTGCAATGTATCACATTGTATCACATACTTCTTATGTATGTATCACATACTTCATGTGAATTACTTTATCTTCTGAGCCCTTTTAGATAAGTATGTTTATTATTCGCTTGTGAGTCCAACATTGTAAGAGCTGTTTTCATTTACTTGTGTTGATTTCTTTATCTTTTGGTTTACCTATTTTAGGTACTTCATAACATATTTATATTTCTTACTCTACATTTAAAAATATTATTTATTATTTTTTTCTATGTTGTTTATCATGTGTCATTTTAACAACTACTCCATTAAGTTGCTATTCTGTAATTTACTTAGTCATTCTGCTATTGCCAGACCTCCTTTGGCAAAGAACTGGTTTGAAAAACCAGGTTTAAAAAAAAAGATTTAATTTATTTATTTGACAAAGAGAGGGTGAGGGAAAGAGAGAGCACAAGCAGAGGGAGCGGGAGAGGGAAAAGTAGGGCTTCCTACCTAGCAGGGCACCTGATACTGGACTCCATGCTAGGACTCTGAGATCCTAACCTGAGCTAAAGGCAGATGCTTAACTGACTGAGCCACTCAGGCACCCCTGTTTGAAGCTTTTGACGAATACCATCAAACTGCCGTCCAAAGGTTGTGCCATTTCATAATAGCATGGGATAATTTTTTACCTAGCTGTTTTATTCTCTGATTCTATTTTAAAGTGGAATGGAGGTTGTGGGAAGTGTTCCTTAAGAAATTAGATGACTAGGGGTGCCTTGGGTGGCTCAGTTGGTTAAGCAACTGCCTTCAGCTCAGGTGGTGATCCCGGAGTCCCAGAATGGAGTCCGCCGCATGGGGCTCCCAGCTCCGTGGGGAATCTGCTTCTCCCTCTAAACTTCTCCCCTCTCATGCTCTCTCTCACTTTCTCTCTCTCTCTCTCTCAAGTAAATACATTTAAAAAATCTTAAAAAAAATTTAGATGAATGACAGTAATTCAGTCAATCAAGCAATCAGTCAAAAAAGCATTTAGATAATGTGCTAGGAATTGTATATGAGAAGTCCATAGTTATAGTGTGACTGACAAAAGAAATAGTAATAGCAATAAAGAAGAAAAAAAAATGAACAAACCTCTAGTGTATAAAAGGACCTACAACACTGAATTTAAAGCAGTTATTACAAATATGCAAATTACTACATTACATTACATGCTGCTATTCAGCGGGGTGGGATGTATATAGAGAGGGGACTTTTTGTCCCCTGCCTTCCTTGAAAGTCAGGACCAGCTCTAGACAGAAGCTGTGACACAGGTGAAATTTGTATTGGCAGATAGTCCCTTCCCACAGGCGCTTTGTACTGTGTGCTGTGTACTCTTTGTCTGGTGTTTCCCCCCAGGAGCCACCCAAGGGCACATGACATAGGCTGGGGACATTCAGGGTCTTCCCTAGGTTGATTTAAAAAGGTGGGTCAAGAAAATCCTCTTTCCACTGGGGCCCTGAAGCTAGAAATCTGAGTAGTTGGGGTTGCTGGTCATCATGTCTCCTGACTGTAGAGAGGCATTTCTGGAAAGCAGGCTGAAAACCACCAACATAGAAGTTTGTCCTAAACTAAGTGCCATTTTCCCCCCATGTCTCAGATGGCATTCCCGTCTGCAGTCTCAGAACTGTATGATTTCTCTCCCCTCTTCTGTGGCTCCCCCTTAATAAAAAGCCCTCCACCCCGTGATCCCATCTTCCTCCTCAGCTCTCTCTTCCTCATGCCAGCCCAACCTCTTGAACACGTGTCTATACTTACTCTCTCCACTTCCTTATTTTTCACCTCAAGCTACTCGAAATGGGCTTTAGCCCCCATCCCTCTACAAAAATGGCTCCGAGATTACTAAGGATGTTCATTGCCATCTCTTCATGACTGCCTTTAGTCCTTCTTGACTCGATCTCTTAGTGTCATTTGGCCTAACCAACCAATTCCTTCTTGTTTGAAAACCCTTTGGTGGGTTTTCATAATACCTGGATACTGTGTCCTCCTGGTTTTTCCTCTTACACCCCTGCTGCTGTTCAGAACCCCCTTGCCCACGTCACTTCCATTGATCCATGCTGGGGTTTCTGGAGGACTCTATCCTAAGGCCCCTTCTTTCCTCATGCTACAGGCTGTTCCCAAATTTTCTCCACAATCTTGATGTCATCCCTTATTCTGGCTTTGGTTGCTACCTATATACCAATGGCCCTTCACTTTGTGTCTTTAGCTCAGACCACACCTCTAAGCTTCACAGGCACATAGCTGAGTGCCTGGTTCAGATTTCAGCTCAAATGTACGAAGATATTTCAAAATTCAGATGTTTCAAATTGAACTGTTCATCTCCCTCAACAAATCTGTTCCTTCTCTAGTGGTTCCTAACCACAAATGGCTCCCCAGTCCACACAGCTGCGTTAGCTGGATGCCTGCAAATTACCCTTGATACTTTCCTCTTCCTCCTATACCAAGTCCAACACCAGGGCCTGAGTGTTCTACCTCCTAAACCCTTCTCACATCCATCTGCATCTCCGTCACCACCACCTCAGTTCCAGTCACTGTCTTCTCTCCTTGGACGTTGGCATCTGCCTCCTGATGGGTCTCCCCACACCCATGCTTTTTGTCTTTTCAATCCATTCTTCACCCGGCCCGAAAAGAGATTTTTTTTTGAAGTTTGTTGGTTTACTTACTTATTTAAGTAATCTCTACACCCAAAGTGGGGCCCGAGATCAAGATTTGCATACTCTTTCCCCTGAGCCAGCCAGGTGCACCCCCCCAGAAAGAGATTTTAAAAGACAAATCTCATCTTGTCCCTGTACCTGCTTAACTTTCAGAGGCTTCCAACTGCCCACAGACCCTGTCCAAAGACTTTCCCATGACCTACCAGTCGAGTCACCTTTTCAGGTGGATTTCAGCCACTTACCCCTCACATTTTTTTGGGCTCCAGCCACATGGAGTCCCTCTTGTTTTTGAAACAGGTCAAGCTATCCCTTTCCTTGGGAACCCTGAATACACTGATCCTTTTTCTGTGTCCCTCACAGAAACCTGTGGCCCTTCCCTGACCACCCCCCTCCAGGTTCCACTGTCCCATTGCACCTGAGTTTTCCTTCCCTGCACACCTCACATATGTGGGCTATACCTGTTTTTCCTTGCTGTCTTTCTCCTGGCTCTGTCACCACTGCCCACCTGTACCTACTGCTGATAGGGCGGAGATGGAGTGTCTAGTGTCCCTCACATCCCAGTCCCAGGATGTGTGGCTGCTCACCATTTGGGGTCTGTATTTTTTTTTTAGTTTATTTGACAGAGAGAGAGAGACATCACAAGTAGGCAGAGAGGCAGGCAGAGGGGGAGGGGGAGGCAGGCTCCGCGCTGAGTGGAGAGCCCGATGTGGGGCTCGATCCCAGGACCCTGAGACCATGACCTGAGCTGAAGGCAGAGGCTTTAACCCACTGAGCCACCCAGGTGCCCTGGGACTATCTTTTTTTAATGCCCTCAACAGCAGTCCATCTTTCAGTGGTTCTTTTTTGTGTGTGCGTGTGATGTTAGTCACCATACAGTACGTCATTAGTTTCAGATGTAGTGTTCCAAGAGTCATTGTTTACGTGTAACACCCAGAGGCCTGCTCTTTGGAGAGGGTGACAGAGTTGACCCAAATGGTCCCCTTGACCTCTTTCCCTGGAGCACCAGGGCCACATGGGCGCTCCCTGGCTGTTTGAGAGCTTGCTTTATAAGCCTTGCCTAGAGCTGAAGTGTCCTTAGGACGATATGCTGCATCCCTGCCTAGTTCTCTTAAAGAAGTTTTGATGTTTTTAAGACAGGCCCTCCCTGACCATCCCGTTGCTCGTTTTCATTCTCCAGTGTGCCTCCATTCACAGGAGTGAAACTGTTGAGGAGGGCCCCAAACAGGGCCCTGGGTGGAGGGCGTGAGGAAGACCTGACCTGCTCTGAGGGGAACCAGAACAGTCAGACAGAATGTACTTAAGTATCTTAAAAATGGCCTAGGCTCTACGGGAGACAAATTGGTTGTGGCTGGCCCTTAGCTTTGCGGTAAAGCACAGTACATGGAAAGGAACAAAAGGCTGCCTACTTTGACTTGCAAACGCAGCAACAAGTTGGAATGTTCCTCTGTTCCTCGAAGAAGCGATTTCTTCTGCACACGTGTGTCAGGGGCAGTGTTTGTGTGTGAACATCTTCTGCCCTTGCTATGCCCGGCTTGGCAGACCAGGAACCACCCACTCCTCAGAGGGACTTAGTACATCTCAGCCCTGTCTCTCTTCAGAACCGACCTTTCCTGCTCTTTGTGCAACAAGACACACCTCTCCGAGGAAGGAGGAGGACAGGATTTCCATCATTATTACCACCCTATTAAAAACAACAACAACAAAAAAGCAACCGTGTAATTACTCTCTGCAGGAAAGGCGCACAAACAGGATGGGCCCGAGCTGAAGCCGGGATGAGCCATCCCTGTAAAGACTAGGAAAAGGAACCTCCCCGGCAAGCGCCCGCTCAGGCCGCTGCCTCTCCCATACCGCCAGGCAGGCTCGCCAGCCCAACTCCTCCGGTGGTAAGGAGGGTGCCGGCGACTCAAGGAGCGCGGGCTCCCGGCTCCCGCTCCCCCTCCTTCTCCTCCCGCCCCCCAGCACTCTCTGGACCCGTCTCCCAGGCGCCAGGTGTTGTCTCCCGGTTGGCCACGAGCCCTTGCCTGTAAGGCCTGCACCTGGGGGAGCCTTTAGCCCACCAAGCACAGCCAGACCCCGCGCGACAGGGAGCGCGCGCAGAGCGGGGCCGGCGAGCCCGCGTGGGGCTCCCCGGCTGCGCGCGCCGGGCCAAGGGCCCACAGTCCCCGCGGGCTGCGCGCCACGCCCCCGGGATTCGAAAGGCGCGGGACCCGGCGCGGAATCCCGCGCAGGGCTTCTGTGAACTTGGAGCCTGGCGGCGCGAGGCTCCTACCGGGGATGCGGCGGCAGCTGCTTCCTGGTTTGAAGCTCGCCGAGTGGGGGAGAGCGTGAGCCCGCGGAGGCGGGGGCAGGAGGAGAAGCAGGAGGAGGCGGGGGCAAGAGACGCTTGGGGCTGGAGCTAACCGGACGGGTCGCTCCGGCTCTCCGGGGAGAGGAGCTTCCCGGCTCTGGAGAAGGGGCGAATCCTTTGAGAGCCCCCGGGAAGCGCCGCGCGCTGGAGAGGGACGGTCGGGCTACCCCGGCTCGCGGAGGGCTCGGCTTCGGGCTCCCCTCCTTTCCACCTCGCGGGGGAGGGGGCGAGGGAAGGAGGGGAGGGGAAGGTCCCCGGGAGGAGGCAGAATGACCATTCGAGGGGGGCTTGGGCGCTGCTTTTCCCAGGAGCTGCCTCCACTCCTGCGGCTGCCGCGAGGGCTGGCTTGAGCTGGGGCTCCAGGCTCTCCTGCTGAGAGCCAGCGCGGCCCCCCGGGGCCCGGGCAGCGGCGCCGGCATGACGTCCGGCACCATGAAGTTCAATGGTTACTTGAGGGTCCGTATTGGCGAGGCTGTGGGGCTGCAGCCCACCCGCTGGTCCCTGCGCCACTCGCTCTTCAAGAAGGGCTACCAGCTGTTGGACCCCTACCTGACGGTGAGCGTGGACCAGGTGCGCGTGGGCCAGACCAGCACCAAACAGAAGACCAACAAACCCACGTACAATGAGGAGTTCTGCACCAACGTTACCGACGGTGGCCACCTCGAACTGGCCGTCTTCCACGAGACGCCCCTGGGCTATGACCACTTCGTGGCCAACTGCACCCTGCAATTCCAGGAGCTGCTGCGCACGGCCGGCGCCTCGGACACATTCGAGGGTTGGGTGAGTAGCTGTGATCCCTCCCGGTTGTGTGCGCTTGACTCTTTTCCCCCTCCACTTTTCAAATCTCGCTGGGGTCCCGCTTTCGCATCCTGTTGCCGAGCTCTGCGGCGGAGGGAATTCCCTCCAGATTTTGGTCCTCACCCAGGTGGCCGCGGCTCTAGTGACGCGACCGCGGTGGGTGTGTGAGGGCTCATGAGTGTCTCCAGGAAGCCAGCCCGGACATGGTCCCCTTTTGGGATGGCAGCTTGGGCTAACGGGAAGTCAGGGCGGAGAGAGTGACAACACCCTCCACCCCCCACTGCCCAGACTTTGGATAAGGCTCCCTAACTCTGCGCACGCGGGTAGTACAAAGAAAGGTGAGGAAGATGTGATATGAAAGTGATTTGATCTGGGTGAAGTCCTTAAAGCGCTTCTTAGGAGAAAGCCATACATTCTCGCAAGTATTATTCATAATGTTTATGGATACGTGTTGGTTCAGCTGCTCAGACGTGCGCACGTGTTTCAGCATGCAGATCCATTACATCCCATGGGTACATAACCCACACTGGCAGGGATCTGAGTTCCTGGGTCTGCACGTTGGCGAAGTTCTATTGCTTAGCAGTTTTCCAAGGAGATGAGGTTTACCTGTGTAAGCAAATTCGGTAGTTCTGTCACAGTCTGAGAGGTGCCAGTCTTGTGTGCGCCTTTCTGCTGCTATTGGTCTGGGAGCTTTGAGCACTCCTCAGTAGTTTGTGGACCACCCCCAGTTGTCCCATCTCTCCTGCTGGTGTTTCTGTGTATTGACAAGTAGTTACCCGCAACTTCCTACTTGCCTCTACTTTTCACATAGTTCCCACGAGACAACATTTCTGCTGCAAGTAAATTAAAATTTCTATTAGCACTCTGCTCAGTGCTAAAATGCCGTTGCTGCTTATTCTTGGTACTGTACTGTCTTTGTGATCCAGGTGTTCTCCTTCCCACTTTTACATGATGAAATGATAATTATAATCAAGTGGTCTGGTTTGGCAAAGTGGAGTAAGCTGTTGGAAGATTCTCAGGAGTTTAATGGTTTAAGTTCAGAGGATGTCAGTTTTGAGTCCAGAATGTGATTCAGTAGTGAAAACCTGTTAGAAATTAACAAGTGGTGGAATCAGATGGATAGTAACAAAGACTCATTTCAGTATCTTATACTTTGAGGAACTGGTGATATTATCATATATTCTGTAAAATTACAGGTGGCTTGTAGAACTGTCTTTTTGTAGAAGAAAACATAATGACTATTTAATGATATCATCAAATTATATTGAGTTAATTTCTCTTCAGTTGAACTTTATGAAATTTAGAAGTGGATTGGAGAGGAATGGCTAAAATAGAGACTTAAATTTTATCCTGTGAATTTCTAAATAGAAAAAGAGGTGAGCCTAGGAATGCAAATGGAATTACTGAATTAGTGTTTGATTAGGAGTTTGATTGGGAAAGCTCTGGAGGAACCAGGTTCTGAAGTACGGTGGTACAGAATGGCCAATGGTTATTAGACGCATGACTTCCTAGAGGGAGCCTAGACTGGTCCTTCTTACCCCTGGTCTGCACCATTGAATCACATGGGGTGGGGTTTGAAAATCCCCACTTTAAAAAACTTAAAGCATCTCTTATTGTGGGACCCTAGCTAGTATAGGTACTTTCAGGGTCCCAGGTGATTCCAGTGTACAGTCAAGGGTGAGAACCTGTGACCTAAATGAAGACCAAGAGAATGGGACTGGAAGAAGCATATGGTAGGAAGATCCTGGATGAACAAAGATTTAAATATATATTAAATATCTATATCTACAGTTGCCTGAATTAAGTATACTGAGATGTTTAACACACTGGTGGCGTTTTTGAAAACATGAACATTTGGTAGGTTAGGTCACCATTTAAAAGGCCTTGAAACCAGTGGTTTGCCATGCATTTATATTCGATTGGGGACAGGGGCAGAGTATTTTGTAAAAAGTTCTGGGTATTTTTTTTTTTTAAGTTTTGGGTAATTTGAAACAGGATAGGATAGATAGTATTAGTAGAGTGTTTCATTAATTTTTAAGAAAAATCTTGTTAGGAAAATATTAGAAATATATGGAATGCTTATTTTTTAAAGGATTCTTTATAAATTTAAAGGTGGTTTTCAAGTTTAGAATTACAGGAATACTTATTTATCTTTAGTGTATTGAAATACATAGTTTATTCAAGCATTTACAAATAGAATATTTGATTTTACTCCACAATAAATTCATATAGTGCAATCAGAATTATAGTTCTCTGAGCTTAAAAAAAAAAAGATCTAGTGACTTAATTTTTGCTAGTTCATGAGTAGAGAGACAAAAACAGAAAATACACTTTTCATTAGAATAAATCATGGTTCTGCATTCTGGCTTAATGTACCTTCTAAGTATCAGGAAGATAACAACATTTATTTTGGACCAATATTTTCAGTATTACCTTCTAATCTTGATGAGAGAAGGGATTAGATTTATTTTAATGCAGTGTATTTCTAATACCAGTCTTAATGCCTGACATGGAGTAGGCAGTTAAATATTTCTTTTCTGACTGACTATACATATTTCATTAAATCTGCATAAAAGCTCAAGGAGGTAGATGGGATACAGCTAAAGAAGTTCTTAAGCAGTATTTCACAGCTTTAGTAAAATTAGAAAAGATCTCAAAAACCTGTTTCCATCTGAAACTAAAAGGAAGAGTAGGTGGAACTAAAAGGAAGCAAAGTAAAGTAGAAAAGAGAAACAATAGAGAAAAATCAATGAAACAAAAAGCTGGTTCTTGTGGGGGGGAACAGTAAAATTAATGAGCCTCAAGCCAGGATTATCAAGAAAAGAGAAAAGACAAAATTACCAATATAGGAAAGAAAGAACATCATTATAGATCCTACAGACATTAAAAAAAAAGAGTATTATGAATAATTTTATGTCAAATTCCACAATTTAGATGAAATAAATTTCTTTAAAAAAATTTTTTTTAAAAATTTATTTGAGAGAGAGAGTGAGAGAGCATGAGAGGAGAGGTCAGAGGGAGAAGCAGACTCCCCATGGAGCTGGGAGCCTGATGTGGGACTCAATCCCAGGACTCTGGGATCATGACCTGAGCTGAAGGCAGTTGCTTAACCAGCTGAGCCACCCAGGTGCCCCTGAGATAAATTTCTTTAAAGATACAAACTACCTATACTTACTCAAGTAACTTGAGTAGCTTTATGTTTATTAAGGTATTTAAATTTCTCATTAAAAACCTTCCACAATGCAGATTCAAGGTCTCAAGATGGATTTACTGGTGAATTCTATCATATAATTAAGAAAGAAATAGTGCCAACTCTATACAACCTATTTCAGAAAATTTGAGAAAGAAACACATCTCAACTCATTCCATGACCCTTATACCAAAACCTGATGAAAACATATCAAGAAAATCAAACTATAGATCTGTGCCCCCCCAATTCTTAAATTTTAGCAAATCAAATCCAACAGTATAGCAGATGGGTAGTACATTATCACCAAATGGGGTTTCTAACCAGGACTGCAAGATTGATTAAACATCTAAAAATCCGTCAGTGCAGTTCTTCATATTAACAGAATAAAAGAAGAGATTGGTATGACCATATTAATAAATATGGAAAAAGTATTTGACAAGATTAAATATCCAGTTGTAATAAAAACTCTCAACAAATTGGTAATAGAATGAAGCTTATTCAGTCTGATGCAGGACATCTGTGAGAAGCATATAGGGAACATCTTAATAGTGAAAGAATGAATGATACTCCCCTAAGATCAGAAGTGGCATGGATGTCTGTTCTTGTCACTTCTGTTCAACAGTGTATTGGAGGTCCTTTTCAGTGCATTAGGCAATTAAAAAAAATAAAATGCATAAAGATTACAAAGGAAGAAGTAAAACTGTCTTTATTTGCAGACAGCCTTATTGGGTAAATAACTCCATTCACTGATGTCACGCTATGGTGAATGAATCTTTCAAATCATTCTTAAAAACCTCTTTAAAGAGGTGTTATTAAACAGTTCTGCACAAGCCATCACAGATTGGCCATATTTCCCTTCTATATGATCGTAGGAAATTCTAAGACATCAACAAACGGGCTACTAGATCTAACAAGTGAGTTTAGCTAGGTCACAGGATCTAAACTAATACACAAAGGTCAATTGTTATTTCTATATACTATTAGTGGACTGAGCTAGAAGAAAATACCATTTATAAGACCATCAAAAATATTTGAAATTGGGTAAATTTGATAAAAGATGCAAAACTTGTTCACTGAAAAGTGACAAAATATTGCTGAAATAAAGATCTAAGATAATGGAGGGGGGAATGTGTTCGTGAATGGGAGGGTTCAAAATTGTTAGGACCCCAGTTCTTCCCAAATTTAATCAATAGATTTGTTGCAATCCTAGTCAAAATCTCAGCAAGATTTGTTGTAGAAATTGATCAACCAATTCTAAAACTTATATGGACATGCAAAAGACCTAGACCGATCTAAGAATAATTTTGAAAAAGAACAAGTTTGGAGGACTTGAACTCTCTATTTTAAGACTTACTGTAATGCTACGGTAATCAAGATAATGTGATATTGTAGTAAAAAGAGTCCCATTGATCAATGGAATGGAACAGAATCTAGAAATTCATATATGTATGATTGGTTGATTTTTTTTTTTTTTTTGATGGATGCCAGGGCAACTTGATGGGGAAATAATCTTTTCAGTAGTACTTGAACAATTGAATAGCAAAATGCAGAAATGTGAGCATGTCCCTTACCTCATAACATACACAAAAATTAACCCCAAATGGATCATAGACCTCAACAAATGAGTTTAACTATAAACCTTCTATAGGAATACAGAAGAAAATGGTAGTGACATTGGGTTCAGCAAATATTTTTTAGATAGGACACAAAAAGTACCAACTATTAAAAAAAAATCAGACTCCATAGAAATTAAGGATTATTGCTTTTCAAAGGACTTAAGAAAGTGAAAACACAAGCCACAGACAGGGAGGAAATATTTTCAGTGTTAAACCAGACAACGGACTTGTAACATGAACATCCAAAAGAACTCTTAAAGCCCAATGGGAAAATACTCGACTTAAAAATGGGACAAGATTTGTATAGGCACCTTCATGGAAAAGAGCACATTAAAAGATGCTCAAAATCATGAGTCATCAAGGAAATGCATATTAAAACAAAAATTCATGGAAAGGCTAAATTAAAAAGATCAACCATACCAAGTGTTAACAGGCGGACAGAATGGCAGGCAGAGGCAGAGGGAGAAGTAGGCTCCCTGCCGAGCAAGGAGCCTGATGCAGGAATGGATCCCAGGACGTTGGGATCATGACCTGAGCCGAAGGCAGCTGCTTAACCAACTGAGCCACCCAGGCGTCCCGAGAAATTGGAATTCTTATACACCAGTGTGAGGAATATAAAATGGTACAGTTACATTGGAAAACAGTTTGGTGGTTTCTTAAAGTGTTAAACATACACCTACCATGTGCCCTAGCTACTCTTAAGTATTTACCAAGAGAAATGAAACCGTTTGTGCAACTTACACATGAATGTTCATAGCTGCTTTATTTGTAACAAAACTGGAAACTTCTCAAGTATAAGTCAACAGTTGAATTAAAAATATTTTTTTATTGAAATATAGTTGGCCTACAATGTTATATCAGTTTCAGGTGTACAACATAGTGGTTTGACAATCCTGTATGTTATGAAATGCTCACCACGATAACTATACTCACCATCTGTCACCATACAATGTTATTATAATATTATTATATTCCTCCTGCTGTACTTTTAATCCCCATGAATTATTTTATACCCCTAAATTCTCATCACCTATTTTGCCCATCCCCACAACCCCCTGCCTTTTGGCAGCCACCTATATGTATGAGTCTGGTTTTGGTTGTTGTTTTGTTTTTAGATTGCCTATGTATGTGAAATCATATGGTACTTATCTTTCTCTCTCTGACTTCTTTCACTTAACATAATATCGTCTAGGTCTATCCATGTTGTTGTGAGTAGCAAGATATTCCAGTGTGTGTGTGTGTGTGTGTGTGTGTGTGTATGCATGTATACACACCACATCTTCTTTTTTTATCGATGGACCCTTAAGTTGCTTCCATGTCTTGGCTATTGTAAATAATGCTGCAGTGAACATAGGGGTGTCTGTATCTCTTTGTATTTTCATTTTTGGGGCATACTCAGTGGTGGAATTACTGGATTGTATGGTATTCCTATTTTTAAATCTTTCAGGCACCTCTATACTGTTTTCCACAGTGGCTGCACCAATTTACATTCTCTTCACCAGAGGACGAGGATTCGCTCTTCTTCTCTCCCTCAACAACACTTGTTATTTCTTGTCTTTTTGATTGTAGACATTCTGAGTGGTGTGAGGTGGTACTTCATTGTGATTTTGATTTGCATTTCCCTGATGGTCAGTCGTGTTGGGCATCTTTTCATGTGTCTATTGGACAGATGTACTCTACACCCATACAATAGACTACTACTTGGTAATAAAATGTGATGAAACATTCGTACGTGCAACAATATGTTGAATCGCAACATAATTTTTATTGAGTGGAAGATGCCAGACAAAAAGGAGTGCCTACCATATGATTCCATTTAGGCAGAATTCTAGCAAATGAAAAGCAGTTTGTAGTGATAGGAAGCAGATCAGTGATTGCTTGGGAATGGGGGATGGAGGGGGATGGATTTCAAAGGCAGCACAAGGAAGCTTTTGAGGGAGATGAATATATTTATTATTTTGATTGTGGTGATGGTTTCACAGGTAGACACTTACGCCCAAGCTCGTCAAATAGTTCACGTTTAAGTATGTGCATGTTATTGTATGATGGTTATATGTCAATAAAACTGTAGAGGAAAAAATAATGAGGATTTTACCAAAGAAGATGTTAAGTGAGTGACTGAATTAGGTTTGAGTCAAGGTTGACTCTTGAAAACTTCATTGCCTCTTATGTGTAGAAAATATTTATCAGAGTAAGAGCATCAAAAATTCATTATAGTTTCTGATTTTGGGCACACAGTCTCATTTTCTAAGTTGTCACTGCTGATTTCTTTTTCTGTTTCTTCTAGAACTGGTCGATTTTGCACAATTTCTTAGATTTCCGAAAGCTGAAAATTTGTCTACATTAAACCTTTCCTTCTTTCATGTACTTTTTCTTTATTTGCTGACTGTCCAAATGGGACCAGCATCTAATGCTTAATGCAGAGCATGGGGAAATGGGGGGAGGCAGGAGGAGCTGGAGGCTGCGTCATGGAAAGACCTTGGCATCCCCTCAGGAAGGAAGGACCTGCTTGGCGGGATCTCAAGCTGTTTTCCTTGTTCACCCCTCCTGAAGACATTATGTTCCCTGCAACCCTGGAAGGCAGCTTTCTCTGAACTTCTCAGTGAGGTACCTTTTTGGTAGTCCTGTCAGGGGAAGTGCCAGGTTTACACTGGACCCTTGTCGATTGCCGTTTTTTCCTGATTCCTGGATCCAGGTGCATGAATTGATAGTGTTTAAGTTCTTCTAGATTCATTATCTAGCGGTTCATTGTCTTTTGTGCTTTGCAGTGCAATTATTTATTCTAACAATTATTTCTTTCTGAGCAAAATGGCCAACAGTGTCCAACATTGACGAGCTCACAGGGATGAGGGGAAAGACCTATTTTAGCATTTCTAGGGACGTTTATTCCAGTGTACAGGAATTGAATTGGAGTTTTTGTGTCTTCAGTTTCATTGTAAGAATTTCGTGGTGGTGGGGCTGGCTGCTTCTCATCAGGCAGATTGTGGCTCAAAAGATCCCCCCTACAGAGAGCATTTTCCTGACCATGTTATTATCTTGTCATCCTTCATTGCCCTCTTCATTCTTTGAGATCATTTTGTTAATTTACTTATTATACCTTCCTCCTTTCAAGTATAAACACCACGAGAGCAGAGATTCCTTCTCTCTTATTCATTGTTCTAAACCCAGCCCCTGGAGCAGTGTCCCATATATAGAATGCACTAAATATTTGTCCAAAGAATATATTTCTTAAATGTGATTTTGGAGCAGGTAAAGTGTAAATATTTTGGGAACGCCTTTAAACATTTTATTCATCTTTCCAAAAGAAATAAAATCATGGGGGAGTGACCACTTATAACTATTGCAGTGTCCCTTTTTAAAAGTCAATTAATGATGTGTCAATATGTACTTGAAAGATTGGGCTGGGTTTATATGCCCTCTGCATATGATAATGGATTGAAAACTCTGTGGATGAAAAAATTCCTTGCTTTGCTTCAGATGAAAATACTGTGATTTTTAAGCCTGTTAATAGGTTGTGATTTGTAGGCCCAACATGTTAAATTTGGGGCCGAGGCAAGAAGTAAGCATTCAGCCTTGGGGATTTAATGAGGTTGGTGGGCAGACTGTGAATCATTTCATCTTATGTAACTCTTTTGGTATCTGGCAGGTGTTCAGACTGATGATTAGTTATGATAGTAAAAGTGCAATACATTTTTATGAGGCATTTACTTAGAATAAGAAAGGTGCCTTGGATTTTCGGCAGTCTCTCTTTCTCTCTTTTAGATTTATTTATTTGATAGAGAGAGAGGAGGCATGGGAAAGAGCAGAAGAAGAGAGAGAGGGAGAGAGAATCTCAAGCAGACTCCCTGCTGAGTGCCGAGCCCTACACGGGGCTCCATCACTACCCTGACATCACAATGTGAGCTGAAATCAAGAGGCACAAGCTCAACCATCTGCAGTCTTTTTTCTATTTTTTGAAATAGAAGGACTAGAAACTGACTAGATCAGGTTCTCCTTTTGTGTTAACTGCTTATCTCTGTCTTATTAGAATATGATAAAAGGAGGCCTGAGTGGAAACTCAGTGCCTTGACCACTCTTTTCCGTTGTTAATATTGTTGTATCCAAAATGAGTTTTCTCTGTTGCCAACCTGGTAGTCATTCCTTAATATCTTCGGTGGCTCCCCTTTACTCTTGGATAAAAAGCACACATCTTTAAGATGGTATAGAATGCTCTCCATGTTCGGCCTCTCATTTCCTCTTGAGCCTTGTTGCTCAGCTCTCCTCAACCCACACTCTGCTGCAATCACAGCTTTCATCCTCAAGGGCCACCTGTTCCCACCTGTGCCTTAGGTCTCACTGTAGACATCAGTTACCCAGAAAATTTATCCTGACATCCCAAGTCTGGGTCCTCTTCTTTAGTGTTCCCTCAGCATCCTGGGGCCGCCATTGTCCACGGTTCCCTCCATCCTGAAAGAGTGGACATATGGAATTGGGCTCTCTTGCAAGTATGTGGTATTGGCTGGAGGGAGGGAGTTCAGCGTGTGATAGTATGGATGATTAACTAGGATTTATCTTTTCTGTTCCTGGGGTGGCTCCTCTAACAGACTGTTACATGTGTCTGTATGACATGCCAAGACCTAGATGAACATTCACCCACCGCTGAGCGTGCCCTATGTCCTGGGCACGGTGTGCTCTACCCTAGGGAGGCAAGGGGATAAGACAAACATGGCCTCTTCCTTCATCGGTCCTGGAGTTTCCAGGGGGAGAGAGGTTGGAGAAGAAAACCAACAACGAGGAAATTACAGAAAAGAAATTAAGTATTAAGATGCTTGAGTACTTGGTGTGAGGAGATCAGGAGCATTTTTCTGGAGGGAAAACAGCTGATTTTTCTAAAGCCCGAGCATGGGTAGCCACAGGCCTGCTTCAGTTAAATGACTGATACATCATTCCTCAAAAGAAGAAAAGGAACTTTTGACCTGATAATGCTTTCCCAGGGAGACATCACAGGTGTGCTCTTGAAAGGTAAATGTTCCTGAACCATTAGAAATGTTTCCATCTTTGGAAAGTGACTAAGTTGTGATGCCTATGAACAGATGGCCTGACCTGAAAGAACATTGGACTCCCGAAGGCAGGGTACCGTAACACTGTTTGAACCAGTAAATACCTTAAGCTTCATGCCGATCAGTAAAGAACCATAGATTTGAAGCAGGAGGGTTATCTAGTCAGGACAACGACAAAAAGCCTGATGGGTCTTACTGAGGCCCAGGGACAGCCTGCAGATGAATTCATTTGGCCGAAATGTTTTTCATGTTGAATCTGAAGATACTTACTTCTGTGGTACTCCAGTTAGCCAGACCACACCACTTCCGGTGACGAATTGGCCCTCTTCACTCGTCACCTGCTCGGTTCTGGAGGTTTATGGGCTTTTGACACTTACTTTAGCTCAGCCTTGTTTGCAGAATGTGGGAACGAAGGCTATAGCCAAAGTGTTACTGTTGCCTTGACTCATAGGATATGTGATGCACACACTCACACTCTTAACATAGAGATGTAGGTATTACTTAGATTTGTTTAGAAATACATAATAATTTATTCATAAATGCATTAAATTAGATGTATATTTATGTAGATGTTTATTTACACACATATATGTTTGTGTGCTAAAATTTTAGAGGAAGCTGGCTTATTAGTAAACATATGGATTCAACTTTTTTTTTTAAAGGTTATTTATTTACTTATTTGACAGAGAGAGATCACAAGTAGGCAGAGAGGCAGGCAGAGAGAGAGGAGGAAGCAGGCTCCCTGCTGAGCAGAGAGCCCGATGCAGGGCTTGATCCCAGGACCCTGAGATCATGGCCTGAGACGAAGGCAGAGGCTTAACCCACTGAGCCACCCAGGCGTCCCTGGAGTCAACTTTTTGAAAATATTTATTTAAGTAATCTCTACACTCAGTGTGGGGCTTGAACTCATAACCCCGAGATCAAGAGTCGTATGCTCTTCGGACTAAGCCAGCCAGGCATCCCTATGAGAAGTTAACTTTGATGGCAAATCAGTATTATATTAACTTCCCAATAAAAAAAAAGAAAGCCTCTTGTATTTCATCATACAATTTCCAGCAACATGTAAGTGCTGTGTTATAATGGGAGTCAGGAGAGCTGGGTTCAAGGTGTGGCTTTGCCATCTATCAGCTGTGACCTTAGGCAAGTCTCTGTGTGTCAGGGTCCCCGTTCCCTGGTTTAGATCGTGAGGGGGTTACACTAGAATATCTCCAAGGACCCTTCCCATCGGTACAGCCTCTGCCTCCGTGTGTTAGATGGTTACATAATTTCTTTTCTTTTGGAGTGATTGGTTTGGTTTTAAGCAGTCAAGATGAATTATGTCTTATCAAAGTTAGCAATTCCTAAGAATTGGTCCAAATCTAAATTGCTCAGGCTTGAAGAGGATTTAGCTCATGTCTAAATGGTTTTTAGCATTGACAGTGATGTTGGTGTTGTTTCCTTGGTTTAGAGTCAGCCTTAAGGAATTACAGTGTGTCCTCGTGTCAAGCCACACAATTATATTTCTTGATTTACAGTAATGGGCTCCTTGTCCTATGGGATGGTTGCAAGTTATGTCCCTGTTACTTGTTGGCAGAGAGAGACTGAGAATCCCACTGTTGGAGCTGTTGCTAGAAGCCATTCTCACCAACATGGTAATTAATGCTTTGTAGTCACAACATGTCTGTAGCCACTAGTCTATATATTCACCTTAGGTGATGACAAATACTGTAAATCACTTGTAGAACAGACATTTTAATTAGATGGAGGAATGAGCCCAAGGGTATTGGCTATTGTAGTGTTGAAGTACTCTGTCAAAGAACTTTATGAGATGGGAAATTTTTGTTGAGAATCATGGTACTATCCAGAGAGATTTATCAAGATTATTATTTTGGTGTATTTTGGTATATACAGCAGTGATTTTCAAAACACATAGGACTTTTTAGTAGAAAGACCACTTAATAGAGGGCTCATCAGCACTGCTTTTATTAAGTGCTGACTTCTGGAGAGTTCCTTCAGTTTTACATAAGCTCTACCCTTGTACTTTATAGAGAGAGGAATGCCTGAAAGGTTTCATTGGTGCTTGTGGTTAAAAAAAAAAAAAAAATTAAGAAATTGGTCAGAGGATAGAACCATGGCCAATATGGGCCCCTCATAATTATATTAATATAACAAAACAGAGGGGGCCAGTGTAAGCCTGTTTTAGACCTAGCCCCTGTTCTTTAAGGGCTTAAACCAAAATCCCAAAGCTGCATTTTCATTTTTCTTTTAAAGACTTTATTTATTTAATTGACAGTGAGAGACACAGTGAGAGAGGGAACAAAAGCTGGGGGAGTGGGAGAGGGAGAAGCAGGCTTCATGCTGAGTGGGGAGCCCGATGTGGGGCTTGATCCCAGGACCCTGGGATTATGACCTGAGCTGAAGGCAGATGCTTAACGACTGAGCCACCCAGGTGCCCCTGCATTTTCATTTGTAAGTCATATTTATCCCTTGTACTTGCATGACACTGTTTCTAGATCTTTCTCATAGCACTTAGATGTGATGTTGCACCTCTGTCCTCAAAGGACGCTTTGGTATTCTTGCCTGTGATGTCACAGGGCCCCTTCCTGCGGCCCCTTCCAGCATCAGAGTTAAATGGTTCTAGGTATAGTTCCATTGGACAATGAAAGTTTTGCTCCCTTCTGAAATTTCTTCTGGAGACTATTCTGCTGATGGTCAGATTTGTTCTAAGCTCTGAAATTATATCTGGAAGAGTACATAAAGGTCACAAACATATTAGCATAATTCCCCAAACAGAAAACATTTATTAATGTGTGAGCTGCAGACCTCTTAAGTGCTTTGTTATATTTTACTATTGTTCTGTCATAGTACGGAAGAGTTGAAAATAGATTCTCAGCAGAAGCAGTGCTTCTGAAACTGTTTTTGAGCCCAGGATCCTTTTAGTGATCATGAAAAACTATGGGCCCTGTTTCTAGGAAAATGCACATCTACATGCATATTGACAATGTGCTGGGATCAGTGTCACCAGATTACTGTCCCCAAAGCCTGACTGTAGACACAGCTTCAGGTTAAGAAACCCCAGTTGAAAGATATAAGAAATAAGGCTTTCATTAATTTCTAATTCCCAGAGTGTGGTTCTAATATTTCCCCCTGTTTTTGAGGGCATTTCCACTTCAGCTAATTATAGCAGGTAATTAATAGTTGAAAAGAAGAGCTATAAATTTTAGAGAATAATACATGCCTAAAAAATGTATTCTCACTTAATGTCTGGTTTTTGGTGAAATATGCTAGAAGATGACCCATTTTAAGGTTATTTGGTTATGTTATTTAGGTATTTTCAAAAGCCTCTATTTTTGAAGGGGTTTCTTTGAGGTTTGCAGTAGATGAAAAGTTGGAAAAAAAAAAACACCTATAAAACTAGGGCAGTTTGACTTTGGTTTGTATCTTTTGTTAATATCGACTTTTGCCTGTAAAGAGAGATAGGATATAGGTGTATACTTAAAACATTTACCCTCTTTTTGAGCTGCACTGGTTATGGTGAACCTCTGTGTTAGTCTAAGACAAGCCCATGAAGTCAGTGGTGCTTGTCTACTCCTCTTGTCTTGTGACCCCTTGTCTTGTATGGTCTGGGTCCCTCTGACCCAACAGGATTTTTCGGTCTTCTCTTGAGTTTCAGTTCACCTCACGCACACCATGGGAAATGACCTGATGATGGTAGAAATTGATCTGAGTGGAGGTGGTCCAGACCACAGCTCCCTAGCTGGTTAGAAGTGAAGTTAGAGTGTAGCTCTGTGGACTTGAATCCAAGAATCTTCCACAACGCCACCACACTATGGGGTGGAGGAGGCAGAAAAGATCTTTACCTAGCCCCTGCTGTGTGCCCAGCTCCATTCCTGGTGTTCCAGATAGGACAGAGAACACAACACCTGGAATCTTGGGTCTCAAATAGCTTCCATCCTATTGTGGAGAGTAGGTAATAAACAGGCAAACAGGTGATTATAACAAATGGTGGTTAGTTGCTCCCTGGAGAACAAAAACAAGGTGATGTGGTAGAGTGTGATGAGATGACTGCTTCACCTAGACAGGGCAGAGAAGGACTCCCAGAGAGGGGACATTTTGGCTGAGACTCAAATGATAAGCACCCAGCCATATGAGCATTAGAGAAAGAGCATCCCAGGCAGAGGGGCTGGTAAGCCGAGGGTCCAAAGGTAGGAACAAGCTTGACATGTGGAGGAACAAGAAGGAGGTAATAGAGAAGGTTGACTCAGAGATACCAAGTTGGGTGCATTATTCTGGCTCTGCTACAGCGAGCAAGTCCTCCATCTCTGACAGTTTTCTCCTCCAGACAGTGGTGCTAATGTTAGCTACCTTCTAGGACTGGAGTAAAGATCAGATCTGAGACATTAAAGGTGCCCAGCACAAAGTAGTCCCTCAAGAAATAGTAGCTTTGGCTACTTTTAATCTCCTGAGGATATTCTATTTTAATAAGGGCCTTCTGAAAATGATCCTGTTAACCCAGCAAAGACATCCAGATGGCTGCATTGGAGACAACGGGGGTGGAGATTTAAGTTTCTTGGGGAGAGGGGACAATATGGTCTTAGTGCCTCTCAAGTGACACAGAAGCATCTGCTTATACTCTGTAGCACAGTATTTTCTTTTCTTTCTTTTTTAAAAGATTTTATTTATTTATTTGACACAGAGAGATCACAAGCAGGCAGAGAGAAGGAGGGGGGGGTGGGAAGCAGACTCCCTGATGAGCAGAGAGCTCAATGTGGGGCTCAATCCCAGGACCCTGAGATCATGACCTCAGCTGAAGGCAGAGGCTTAACCCACTGAGCCACCCAGGCACCCCAGCACTGTATTTTCTTTCTTTCTTTCTTTTTTTTTTTTTAAAGATTTTATTTATTTATCAGAGAGAGAGAGGGGAGAGAGCGAGCACAGGCAGACAGAATGGCAGGCAGAGGCAGAGGGAGAAGCAGGCTCCCCGCTGAGCAAGGAGCCTGATGTGGGACTCGATCCCAGGACGCTGGGATCATGACCTGAGCCGAAGGCAGCTGCTTAACCAACTGAGCCACCCAGGCGTCCCAGCACTGTATTTTCTAAAGGAGTAAGAAAACAAAGATTCTGAAGTTACTTCCACATTTTTGCTTTATTGAATGGCATATTTTCTGTAGACTCCTACCTATTAATGGAAAGTTTCAATTCTTAGAAGGATAGGCTGATTATACTGTGGTGATACAATTGATAAGTCCTCGAAGTGTTTTTATTTTTACAAAACTATAAACTTGTGGATAAGAATGAATAAACATGGTGTCAGTAATCATAAAGGAAAGAAAACCTCAAAAATTATGAATGACTAGATAGAGTTTGTTCTTAACTACCAAAAGCCTGTTTACTTTATGGACTGTAATTTTGTGAATTAAATCTGGATAATGTCAAAGAACATCTGTTTTGGCATCTCCTTGACCTCTGGAGTATTCCTGACCTTCTCTTCCATATCCATTTGGTCTGTGTTTACGTAGAAAGACACACTAGCATTTGCCTAAGCCACATAAATTAGGATGCAGAATCTACAATTACAGAGTAATAGTACAAAGTACAGGCTTTGAGGAATATTTATTAGACAACTACCATAATTATCAGTGCATCATAGTGTCAGAGTTGGGTGTCAGCCGGGTTGGGGTTCAGCTATTAGTCTGCCTCTCATTAGCAGGGGCCACGGAAGCTCTCCGAGCCCCAGCTTTCTCACCATAACATAGTAGCTGCCTCGCAGCCTTTTGTGAGAACATGGTGGGACTTAGGTAAACCATGGATTGCAGTGCAGGACCCATAGCTCTGTGGTAAATTATCAACTGTGTCCCCATAACTGCCACCCCCACCACTCTCGCCTGTACTTAAATATGAAGTCAGGGGCCCAGCCTTTTCTGAAATTAACTCTGAAAACAATAAGACACTGATTTACATAGAATTTTAGAGTTTTTAATTTTAGAGAATTCAGGGTTTAGAATTTTGAGTTTTGAGAATTTTAGAAGGGATTTTTGAGTCTGGACTTTTTTTTTTTTTTTTAAGATTTTATTTATTTATTTGACACAGAGAGAGAGAGAGAGTGAGAGAGAGAGAGAGAGTATGAGCACAAGCTGGAGGAGTGGCAGAGGGAGAGGGAGAAGTGGATTCCCTGCTGAGCAGGGAGCTCAGGGTACCAGGACCCTGAGATCATGACCTGAGCCGAAGGCAGAAGCTTCATCAGCTGAGTCACCCAAGTGCCCCTGAATCCAGCCTTCTTACTGTTTTTGCTTTTTATTTAAGATTCTGGAGTGTAAATCAATAGGATGATTACTGGTGGGAGAGGAGATGGTTTCTTTACCCTGGAATCCTAGGGATTTCAGGGGAATTTTGTACATAAGTCCCCGTTGAAAGAGCTTGCAAGGAATATGGGGAAATGAAGTTGGAAATACTGTGGCTACAATGTTGGCCAAAGTCAGTTTGTGAAAAGCCTTGAAATTGAGTCTTTTGGTTTGCTCATTCTGTGTTGGACAGAGAGAAGATTCTGAGTTAGTGTAAATAACAAATCAGAAGGAAGTTGTAATATTTAGCTGCAGAGGAGTGAAGGAGCCCTTTTAGAAGCTGAAGTGAGCACTTTTATTACTGCAGTTAAGGGAAATGACGGTAAATAGCCTCTCTGAGTTGGCATTAAAAGATGTTTCCTTGATTTAAGTTTGAACATATGATGCTAGTCATTGGATGTAAATTGTTCTTTCATGCTTTCAAAGAGGAAAACTACAATTTAAAAGTGCGTCATTTGAATTTTGGGATTTATGGATGAAATCAAGGGCACCAACAGTTTTGATTTGGTTTGCAGAAAAATACGAGGGCCCCCTCCTCCCCCACACGGACTCTTTTGAAGATGGTTTTGTCCAGTTCTAGCTGTAGATTAGCGACTTGTTTTGGGACCTAGATCTTTCAACAGTTGTTTTTAAGTTTGAGGTTTCTGAAAAGTACGTATTTAATTTTTGAGAACAGAAGTTGCATTTGCTCCCTAGTATGGCCCAACAGTGTTTGCACTGATGTTTAGCACAGTCTTGGTTTTGGGTATTCAGAAGCCTTAGCTCATGGGCTGTGCAGAGAATATGTTTTTGAATCTCCCTGCTGGGCCCCCTCGCTGTCTTGTCATGCACATCCTGTACTTGGTTGTGGTTGTATTGATTTGCTGGGGCACTGCTGTTGCGAGTGTCTGGGGCTGAATGAGGATGTGATCGTGGGTGTCTGCCCTCACTTCCACTGGACCTGCAACCTGCAGCCCGCGGTGCCTCAGTCCGTGTGAGCGCCTCTCTCGGGGCCCCTCAGCACACACCGCCACCCCCGTCCCCGGCCCCGGGGCCTGGCCAAGTGCCCTGCATGCGATAGGGATTTGGAAACTCTTGTAGAATGAAGAAATTCCTCATGGTTTTCAGGTCTTGAGTCTGATTCAGGAGCTAGACATTGTCAACCACTTCTGCTAAAAGACTTTGTCTTTAAAACGTTTGTATTTCAGGGGCGCCTGGGTGGCTCAGTGGGTTAAAGCCTCTGCCTTCGGCTCAGGTCATGATCTCAGGGTCCTAGAATCGAGCCCCACATTGGGCTCTCTGCTCAGTGGGGTGCCTGCTTCCTCCTCTCTCTGCCTACTTGTGATCTCTGTCTGTCAAATAAATAAATAAATAAAATCTTAAAAAAAAAACGTTCGTATTTCAGATAAAGACATTAACACTTTGTGTGTGCGAGAGAGTTTAAGAGCAGCCCCGGGAGTAGTGGAGAGAGAACGAATGTGCCAGCATGATTTTTCTTCTCTTCATTATTTAAAGAAGCGGAAGGGTGTGTGAAGGGACTAGCTGCGTCCAGGTTCCTCAAATAAGATGCTAACTTTTGTTTAGGCCATTTGAGATCGTTTTCAAAACAGGAGAAACTGGCCGTCTTTGACCGTGTTCTGGTCCACACATGTCGGGGAGATATTAGTGCCAGCCTGCCCGTGGTGGGGACAGGTCACCGGCAAGGGGCGTAAACTAGATCCTGGGTTAATGGTGACCTTGAAGTGATAGTTGCCCATTAAGCTTCTTTTTCTTAAAAAAATCCTCTTCTGGCAAAATAAATAAGGGACTCCTGAAGTGGCTTCATTGTGACTCTGATGTGCCAATTTTTCTTTCGGAACTGAATTTCTCATGGCTCACTGCCGACTCTTTCTGCTGTAACTTGGTCCTATCGAACTGGTGTATGTAGCATTTTGTTTTAAAACAGGAAAAATAATGATTCCGAAATTTGGCCCTGTCAAGATATGAAACGAGTCTTTCCAGTAATATTATTTCCGTTAAAATTTCCAAGTCGAATTACTTAGTGACTGTTCTGTTTCAGTGAAGCTGAATGTGAAATGTAAGTGAATGTGAAAAGTAAGAAAAGTATGAAACTGACAGTTGGCAGAACAAATAATGAGGTGTCCCCGCTCTCCCGAAGCTCATTCTCTTAACTTTTCACAGACCCTTGCTTCCTTATTTGTCTTCTCCTTGGGCCATTATTTGGAAGAGCTCAGTTAGAGTCAGTCCTAATCCGGGAGAGCTGTTTTCCCAGCACCCAGATCATTCTCTGTAGGCAAGTGCACCCATGTCCCGAGAAAACTGTAGCTCACGGGGGGAACTAATACTCCCACCTGTGGCCTGTCCCCTCATGGCCCTGCTTTCCTGCCACAGGCAGGCTTGGGGTAAGGAGAGCTTGCTGGTCAGGCCTAGCCTTCCACCTGCCTTTTTGGGATCTTCTCTGTGTCCTCCTTGGGTCAGGTGTTCCCTCTCCCACACCTTCATCCTCTGCCTTCCTCCTGACACCTTCCCTTTAGAAACAGGCCCAGATCTCTCTCTCTCTAAACACTCACCCTTCCCAGCTCTGATGCAACGAGCCACACAGCCCTCTCCTGGCCTGGCTTGCTTCCCTTTTGAGGTGGGGCTCAGTGTCTCCTCTTCTCTTCTCAGTGTGCGTGGATAGCGCTCTGGCAAAGCCCAGGAATGACCATGTCATCGTGTCACTTCTTTGTCTTGTTGGCTGCTACTTTCTCCTTGGTGCCTGTTATATACTGGTATTTCCTGGGGTTTCGTCCTTTGATTGTTGTCTTCCTCCACACGATCTCCACTTTCACAGTCTTAACCGTATTATGCATATGCCAAGGCCTTCCAGCCCTTTGTCCCTGAGCGTGATTCTGCTTCTAGGATGGGGGCAGCTCTAAGCAAAGGGCTTTATATCTTGTCTCCTTCAATCCTCATGAAGCCCGTGAGGCATGAACAGGTACCATTTCCTCCGGAGGAAACTGTGGCTTAGGCAGGTGTCAGAGCAGGTCCAAAATCGCACATTTAAGATGCTCATTGGGAAGATCTACTTCGACATCTGATAGGCGTCTCTGGGCCAACACTGTCCACGACTAAATACTCCATCTTTCCCCTTAACCTGCTTCTCTGCCCATTTTCTTAGAACTAGTCTCAGCGTTGTTCAGTCACCTCGGTGTTCCTTCTTGAATTTTCTTTCATCTGTTTCCCCATTTCAGTCCATTGCCAAGTCCTGCTGAATTAGCTTGCTAAATACTTCTTGACTCAGTTTCTTCTTTTCCACCGGTACCACATCTGTTTAGGCCCTTGTCCTATGGATGGATGATTGCAGTAGCTTTGGAACGGGTCCCCATGAGTCAAATCTTATTCCCTGAAATCCATCTTCCACGGAGTTGCTTGGATGAGCTGTCTAGAGCTCAAGCCTAACCTCTCTCCTGCTAGAAATCTTTTAAAGGCTTCCCATCGCCCATAAAGTTCAGGCTTCTTGGGAAGATTCCCAGCAGTCTGGCCTTGCCTACCTCCCCCATTCCATCTCCCGCCTCTCCTTCTCTCCAGCTCATGATCTGGGTACAAATGAGCAAGTTAGGTTTTCTTGCTCCTGGTCTTGTCTAATTCACTTCATTTTCAGTACATGTCGATGGAGGAGGGCAGGTATTCCTTTGTAATTTGCACAGAAGTCTTGTTATAGAACACTGGAAAAGATAGGAGGGATAAAGGAGGTTATATAGAAGAAATATGTCACTCTCTTTGGGACTACAAACACACCCACAAACAGGCCTGAGCCCACGCATGCACAAACCTACACACTTCCGTGCGTCAGCTGACAGCATTCACTGAGCACCTGCTATGGTCAGGTGCTGGATATGCCAAGTTCAAGGGGCTCACCTTGTGGTGGGGAAGACAGCACAAGCTCATGGTTTTAGGAGAGTAGTTGAGTTCAGGAATGGAGATATGTGCAGTAATAGGAATGAAGGTCAGGGGGTTGCAAACCTGGGGATTTAGGAAGGACTTCCTGGAGGAGGTGATATTTGACTTCGGTCTTCAGAGTAAGTCAGTATTAACTAGGTTGGAGGTGGTATAAACACCTTTCCCCGTTTCCCCCTGGAAGAGCTGTAATTTTCCCATGGAATTTTTATCTTGGTGGGTCATTTTAAGCTGGGCTAACAACACTTAAGTGCTTTTTTTTTTTTTTTTAAGATTTTATTTATTTATTTGCCAGAGAGAGAGAAAGAGAGTGAGAGCGAGCACAGGCAGGCAGAGTGGCAGCAGAGGCAGAGGGAGAAGCAGGCTCCCCACAGAGCAAGGAGCCTGATGTGGGACTCGATCCCAGGACGCTGGGATCATGACCTGAGCCGAAGGCAGCCACTTAACCAACTGAGCCACCCAGGCGTCCACTTAAGTGCTTTTTAAAAGCAGACTGTACTTGGTCCATACCACTGGCAGGAGCACATTTCGTGAGGGCTGGAGGATTGTCTTGGTCTGTTCTCATTTACTCTCAGTGCATGGCTCCTGGTAGGTGCTGAACAAAGGGTTGACTCGGATGCCTTGAGGTGAGGGGTGAGGCGAGGTTCTCCTCTTTCCCCCGAAGCAGGTAGAAGTCAGTGTGACAGTTGAGTCTTGTGTAGGGGTGATGTTGTGAGATCCCCAGCTCGGTGACCTGCCTCTGTAGTGGATCTGGTGGGAGGGGCAGAGTGTCGTCTAGATGTCCAACTCTTCTCTGAGCACGAGCACCAAACTCATTTGCAGGTGGAGGGCGTACCCTTTTAAAGGCTAACCCAGTAATTAAATTAAAGCAGAAGGCTGGTGAAGGTGGAACTAAGTCATTTATTAGTATAGAATATGATCAACCGAACTCCTATAAATGTAGATTATTGTGGTTTGTCCTTTCCTAACTGCAGCAGCGCCTTGGAGAGATGCCCCTGATTATGAGTTAGTCAGTGAGCTGCTGCTTGAAGATCTCAAAACACCAGACGCTGTCATGGCCGCCAGTTTTAGCTTTCAGTCATGAGGGAGTTTTGTCTTCATGTATTCAAAGTGAACGTCTGTTCTGGGCTTAGGCTCTGAATTAACAGCCCCAGATGCACCATTCCACAGGGCCGCGTCACTTTGTGCTGTTGGTGTGAAGCCTTTGTTTTTGCAGAGGTCCATTTTTCACCAGAAGAATCGCACCGTAAGTGTTTCCACAGGAACTCTGCCCCTCGCCACTGTCATTGTTGTGGCTGAAGGGCTCCACCACAGGGTGGAGGTGGCTTAGCCCTCATTGTAAAGGCAACAGATCTTTCCATCTCTCATCGCAGATTTTCCAGTGTGTTCTGCTCCAGTGTGGAGTCTTAAAACCAGGTTCACTGATTACCACATAAGAACTGATAATTAGAGGTCTTAAATGATCTGTTGAAGACTAGCATCCAGAAAGGTCATGGAGAGTTTCTCGACCAGCTAACCTTAGACTGTGCTTTGGAGAAGCTGCTGTGAAGGTCCGGGAACCATCTAGCATCAGTGTCAGGACCAGTGGAGAAGCTTTACCTCTGGCCAAAGCCAATGGCTTCTACGTGGATTTCCAGTATCCTCCAATAGATACTGTTCCAGATGAATCTGTTGTTCCTCTTGCACAAACTATTTGCCTTTACTTTTTCCCAGGGCCTACAGCATGGCCTGGAACAGTCCACTGCTAACTGCACGCTGTGGTTACTGCCCAGTTGGTGTTCCCAGTGGAGCAGTTGCCATAGTGACCTAGTTATGGGGATTGATACGTCAAAGGAATGATTTGGGTGTTAGTGTACTACCTGGAGAAAGGCTTAACATTACTCCAATTAAGAAATTAATGAATCTTGGGGTGCCTGGGTGGCTCAGTCGGTTGAGCATCTGCCTTGGGCTTAGGTCACGATCCCAGCGTCCTGGGATCAGGTCCCACGTTGGGCTCCCCGCTCAGCTGGGAGCCTGCTTCTCTCTCTCTCCTTCTGCCTATCCCCCACCCCCGCCGCTTGTGCGCATAGTCTCTTTCTCTATCAAATAAATAAGTAAAAAAAAAAATCTTTTAAAAAAAAAAAAGAAATTGGGGCACCTGGGTGGCTCAGTGTGTTTAAAGCCTCTGCCTTCGGCTCAGGTCATGATCTCAGGGTCCTGGGATCGAGCTCTGCATCGGGCTCTCTGCTCAGCAGGGAGTCTGCTTCCCTCTCTCTCTCTGCCTGCCTCTCTGGCTACTTGTGATCTCTATCAAATAAATAAATAAAATCTTAAAAAAAAAAAAGAAGTAATAGTATCTAAAAGTAGTACTTGGTCTCTTTTTGTAATCGGTATTTTGAGTGATATTCATTGCTTAATTAAGGCGTGTGACACATTGTAAAAATTCAAAAATTGATTAGAAAATATGTAGTACGTGAAGACGTTTAAAAAGAGTTTGACCTACAGCTTTGTTAGGCTGAAAGGAGTGGAATTATAGTTGGCACCAGGAAACAGAGCTGGATTATTCAGAACAGAGTTTTTCTGGTTCCCATCTTCTGTGTGGAAGAACAGCCCAAACCCTTGGGTTTCTTCTGGGCTTAGGATCCTGATAGTTTTTAAAAATTCCTTTTTTTTTTTTTTTAAATTAAAGAAGTAAGTTGACATATGATGTTATACTGGTTTCAGGTGTATAGCATATTGATTTGACAATTCTGTGCAGTACTCAGTACTCCCCCCAATAAGTGTAGTCACCATACAACATTATAATATTATTAATCATATTCCTTATGCTGTCCTTTCCATCTTTGGGATTTACTTGTTTCATAACTAGAAGTTTGTATCTCTTTATCCCCTTTGTTGATATCACTTCCCCTCCTCCCTGGCAACCATCTGTTTTCTGTATTTAAGAGTGTGTGTGTGTGTCTTGTTTTTTAGATTCTACATGTAAGTGAAATCCTACAATATTGGTCTTTCTCTGACTTATTTCACTTATTTCATAGTACCCTCTCAGTCTACCCATGTCGCTGCGAAGGGCAGGATCCCATTCTTTTTTGTGGTGGAGCACTAGTCAATCTGACCATTCCTGTGTGTTAGTCTTCTAAGCGCAGCATCTCGTCCCCTCTATGCTGTGCAGGTATTTCGTAACGGTGGCTCTTTTGGATGATGGTGACTTTCTGCTTTGGGCAGTCTCCTCTCATCACCCTGAAGTGATGTCAGTATCCCTTTGGAACACCACGAAGCTTGCCATTGAGGGACATGGCTTGCTTGTGGGCTTAGGACTGAACAGGGGTAGCCTTGTTTTTGGACATGGATGTGCGATCTCTGAAAGATTTCCCGGCTCCGAGAATTCTGATGTCATTCACATCGCCTTCCAGGGTGGCTGCCTTGTGACGCCAGAAGGGTGAGAGGAAGAGGAACTAAGTATGAGAGACCTGGCTCCACGGAGCCCATGGGAAGTGGGTCAGCAGTCAAGTGAGATGGTGCCTGGCATTTCCCAGCCACATCTTGTGATGCAAACCAAAACCAGCCAAAGGGTCCGTTGTGTGCCAGGTGTTTCCATGAAAGGAAGCTGTCGAGTGCAGGTATAGTGCTGCAAGCAGAGATTTTCTCCCCACTTTGGTGACTTGTTGAATGAAGTGCTAATGTGTGTCACTTCCTTGTGAGAAAAGGTGCTGGTGGAGAGCACTGCTTGGTTGCTCTGTGACCCAGCCTGCTCCTTTCAGGGCTGCAGAACCAGCTGGGGGACCAGTAGCCAGCTGGGGTGCAGCCTGGGGCGGTGCTCGGGGCTGTAATCAGCAGCCTAGCCTGTGACCGAGATAGGTGGAGTGACCACTGCAGGTCTGCTCTGAGGAATGCCCGGCTCACCTCACCTGGGTGATGTGTGTGTGAGTGTGCGTGTGTGTGTGTGTGCATGTGACACTTCTAGAAGCTCCTCCCACGGCTCATCTGTGTAACCTTCTGTTTTCACCAGATCCCCATGGCTAGGCTCTTCAAGCTAGAGGAACCAAAGACCTCAGAGATCATTCGGGACAAAGCATTTTGTATTTTAAATTTTAAACCCCCATAACCGTTCCGAGCTGCAGCTGAGCAATGGAGGCTGGGCTCGAATTGCTTACCGGGTATGCTGCTTTATACGGCAGTGTTTTGGTTTCTGCTTTGGGAGAATGACCTCAGGCCTGCCAAGGGCTTATTTCTGTCCCTGCCACAACACTAGGCTGGGTACTCATTCTTTCTCAGTTCCTTTTTCTCATATATTTCCTCACAAATCATTTTCCTCTTTCCACTATTTTTAGGGTAGTCAGTCCTAAGATACTCACACATGGGTGATCTCTTTTCTCAAACCCTTTTCAGGGAGCATGTTTATGGAGTACCATCTCTCTCTAAAGTCTTCTGTCACTTGTGGTCCCTTCGTGGCCAGCACCAGCAGGGTGTTTTCAGGTCTTTTTTATTTTTTTATTTTTTTTAAGATTTTATTTATTTATTTGACTGACAGAGATCACAAGTAGGCAGATCACAAGTAGGTTGGGGGGGAAGCAGGCTCCCTGCTGAGCAGAGAGCCTGATGTGGGGCTCCATCCCAGGACCCTGAGATCATGACCTGAGCTGAAGGCAGAGGCTCAACCCACTGAGCCACCCAGGCACCCCTTTCAGGTCTTTTTGTAAGAGTCTCCCTCTAATACTTAATTTCCCCAGACTTTGTGGGTAGTAGACCTCAAGTAGAAAGAGAGGAGCTTCCACGAGCTGTCTCATTCACACTGGCCACTATACAGAAGTAGTATGTTGTTGGTGTCCTTTTCCCATTCTTAGAGTAAAACTTGCAGTAGTGACGGAGAGCAGATGGACAGAGCCTCCAACAATCATTTGATGGTGGTTGAAATCCAGTGTGCACTGAGGAGGACAGGTGGTCCTTCCCACGAGTCTCAACAGGGTCCAGAGGGACAGAGAAGTATTGAACGGGGTAGTGTGGGGGTGCGATAATGTCAAATAATAGTAGATATCACTCAGTAAGGGTTAACTAGATGTCAGGTTGAGTGCTCACATGGTCGTGAACTCAGTCAATCTTCACAATACTTTTGAGATAATTTGTCGTCTTCTCTCTTTAGGAGGCAGCTGAGGTCCAGAGAGGGTGAGGATACTTTCTCCCAGGTCGTGGTGGAGCTAGAGTGTGAACACTCTTGGGTGCCGCCCCCTCACCTTCCCCCATTCTCCCTCCATCCCCCCCTCTCCGGCACCTCCCTAGTCATACCTGCTTCAGGTGATTGAGAGGAGGCAAAGCAAAAAATGCACGAGGGACTCCCGCATATCTGCCTTGTAAGGGTATATGTCCCTTCATTCTGATAAAGTGGCAGAGAAATGATGAAGGGTTTCATTGTTGAGCTTAGTGACGGAATGAGTGAGCTATCAAACGATCACAGAGCACACATTTGACCTCTGGGATTTACCTCCCTTCAAACACTGCGCTTGCCATACAGTACACTTCTTTTACCTTTAACCTCATGCTCTCCCAGCCGAGCAGTGAATTACTCGGTGAAGTCATGGTTGAGCGTATCAGCACAAGCACGCAGTGTCCCATTTTGGGTGGAGTCTACAAAGGGCAACGTCAGGTAGCAGCTAGTTTTAAAGGAACTATTACTTGGCCAATAGGTTTGCCACTTTGGGAGCAGTTACTCTGTGTCTGAAGTTATGTTAGACACGGAACGTGCAGAAATAGAAAGATAGGTTCTGTGCCCTCGAGGAGCTTATCTTGCAGGGGAAACAGATACATGAATACTTTCAGGGGTCCCATATTTTATTGTGTGTGTCTGATCAGGATGTGGTGCAGAACTCTTCACCAGCTAAGCCAAGCACAAGCCAGCACTGTATGTCTTTCTGTGTGTGTTTTGTGAGCCACTCTGTGAATGTGAGCTTGATTTCAAGTCTGCCTTCCATCCTGGACTTCAACCAAACAGCCATTATAGAAATGAACTCCTAAACGAGTTACTCTTCCTAAGCATTTTAGTTCTCCTCGTTTATCTTGCATCATTAGCTAATGACATCAATGTTCTCAGAAGTCATGTTTAAGCATAGCTTAGGGATGGCGTAGGAGTTTTACCATATATTTACTTGGGCTTGTCTGCTGCCCCTTTGTAATCTGTTGGCCAGTGATTCTGGCTTTTTTTTTGCATTCCTTTGAAGCTGGTGGCCTGGTGGGGAGGGAAACAGGTGATAGGTGTTCCTAAAACTGAAGAGCTTTTGGTGAAAATTCAGGAAAGACCATCATGTTGGTGCCAGTCTAAGGTGCCAAGCTAAGGAGAGAATACTGACTGACTTTTTAACCGCACTGACTTTTTATTTAACTGTTTTCCCTGGAGCCATGGTGATGGGGTGTTGCTGTTTAAAGCGATAATTTTGTGCTGGTAAGATTTTTCTGATTATCTTCAGGGCTGCGTGGAAAGTGTTGCTGCGGGTCTGTCCGCGCCGTCTCCCTGCTGCGGCCTTCATCTGCTCTCTGCCTGGCTGTGGTGCCCACCCTAGGCGGGTGTTGACCAGAAGTCCTTCTTGCCTGCTGGGGCGAAACAGTGGTGTTTCTGGGCTGTGGCAGTTGGAGCACCTGGAGTTTATTCTGAAATCCCAGTTTTCTGGAACTTTGTGCTGTGTTAGCTTGGATTTAATTACCTGTTAAGTGGTGGTCAAGGTTAACTAGAAGCCATTGGAGGTGATACCCCTCATGGAGACCCCTCAGAGAGAGGTCCGGGTCCTTTTTCCATCAGAAGTTGGGTAACGATGCTTCTGTTTTACGCGTCAGAAACCTAATATAACTAGCAGCGAATCTCATTAGTAATTTATATTGGCAGATCTGAAGTGTTAGATATTAAATCTGTTTTACACCATGAGTGTTAACTTCAGCCAGTGAAGCTTCCTGGGGTAGAGGGCAATGCAACCACCTTTTACCAAAATAGAAAGGAAGAGGGCCCAGATTTTGTAGGGAATGGCATTAATATACTTTAATGAGCATGACTGGGGCAATGGGGTGAGGAGAGGCGGGGAGTAGGCCCCGGGGAGGGGAGCTTCTGTCATTGGGTTCCTAAAGCTGATTCATCTTGGTGCCAGTAGAGCTGTAGAGACCCACAGGGGAATTCCCTGGCTCCTTTCCATTCCTCTTTCTGATACGATCTTTGCCCAGTTTATCTGTTAGCCAGGCTTCCATTTTTATCAGCACCGAAATGTTTTTGTAGCCCCCTTCCCGCCGGACAGCTCCGTCCATGTTCTCAGGGAGGGTGTCACAGCCAGAGAAGGGTGTCGTAGAGAGGGCTGACTGGGCCATGTACATTCGGGGCTCACCCTACTTTAGAATGCTCTGGAAGCATGTGGCCTAACAGTGGATTCTGAATGACCAGAGGGAAAGGGCAGGGTGGATGAAAACAGAAGGCCGTTGAAAGCCTGTGTAGTGTCTGGAAAGGCGGTAAGTAGGACAAGGCTTTGCCTCTACTTCTGATGTTTGGGCTTGGGGGGAAGGAAGCCACTTTTCTATTTTGATTGTGTGAAGACAGAAGCTTCTCGGTTCTTTATGGGGTCTGATAAAAGGGAAGCATTTTTATTACCTGTGCTCTAAATTCTAGTAAGCTGTGCCGAGCAGGTTTGCACTTCAGCTCTGGTGTATAATTTCTGCGGCTGACCTTTTTCTCTTCTTTCTGTCACCGTTGCTGAACGCCACTGTCAGTGGCCCTGGGTTAATGTCACCTTTCCTGTGAGTCCTCCGGGCTCAGGGTTACCACTGCTGCCCCCATTTTACACTTTCATCACAACTGGCAGTTCAGCCTTTAGCCCTTTGCACAGAATTACTTGTAATTGATGAGTCATCCTCCTCCCCGACCCCAAGACTATAGGCTTCCTGCAGGCAAGGGCCTCCGTCTGCTGAATTGGGCCAGGCTCACAGTAGGTGTCCCGCTGGCCCTGCTTCCCCAATGCATAGACTGACACAGGGGCAGCTTTGGGAAGTGTTGAGTGGAATCATCCTGAGAATTTGACAGAATGACAATGGGGATCCCAGCCTACTCTTAAAATTAAGTCCTCCCTTGAGACTTGTAAGTGGCCGTTTGTTTGCTTTGCCCTTTCCAGGTTTCGGAGTATTTTCTCTGTTTCCTTTTAGAGTTGTTTCCCATGTTGACCCTCCCAGTGGTTCTCTGAGGCAGGCAGAGCCTCCCTTCCGTCCCAGCAGAGGAAACCAAGGAGTTCCCCAGTTCGTGAGCAGAGGGGCATAGCTGGGGCTGGAGCACGTTTCTGACTTGAGGTTGCAGTGCTCCTCCGGCTGGCTCCCGCTGGCCTCCCCGTATTTATGGAGCACCTGCTCTGTGTCCATCTTTAACACTTGTTATCTTACTTGATCTCCTGTCCGTCCTGTGGAGGCAGATATCATTATCCCCATTTTACAGATGAGGACAGGGAGGCTCCGAGAGGTCAAGGAAGTTTTCCAGGAACACACAGCCAGTAGAAGGGGAAGGAAGGTCTGGGTTCCCACCCAGTCCTGCCATGCGGGAGGACAGAGCTGTTGCTTGCAGAGGGTGCCACCCAAAACACGTGACTGTTCCGGGAGGGAGTGGGGAGCAGTGTTCGTTGCTTCAGAAATCCTGGGCAACGTCTAGGTGCTCGTTTATTCCTGTGGTCACGGCTGTGTCACAGATACTGTTATTTAACAAGTGTCCATGATGTGCCAGGAGGGTGCTTGGGTACAAAGATGAATGAATAAGGTGACTACACAGAGAGCTATGATGAAATAATATGTTACAGGTGTCCCCGAGAGGTCTACAGGAAGTGCGGTGGGAATGTAGAACTGGGAGGCTGACCGAGGCTTGCATGGCCCTTTGTAGGCCGTCTCTTGAGTTCGCTCCTGTTTGTGTTCTCTCTCCCGCCCTCCCTCCCCGCTGCCCCATCCCTCTCCCATCCGGGATGAGGATGAGATGGTAGCTCGTCCAAAGGCCACCTGTCAGCCCCTGGGCCCCGGGAAACACCAATGCGTGCATTTGCCAGGCCTGTTTTGTACACAAACAGCGTACAAGGGGAGAGAAGAGAACTGACAGATAGTCAGATTTATGGACTTTTACAGAAAATAATCTCTTTTACTTGGTCAGGGTATATGCCTCACCTTCTGGTTCTGTACTTTTCCAGGGACCGGGAGTATCTCCTTGCCTCTCAGTCTCTGTTCCTGTCTGAAACAGAGACTGGAAAGAGCAGTAGGGTCCCTCTCACCGCTCGTCAGAGTCCCATGCCTCTAGAAGACACTGAAGACTGTCCTCTCTCCCCAGTGTCTTTCTCTACTGGGAAAACTCAAAGCCCTTTACAGCTAGCTTTCCCCAGCATCCTGGGGAGGCAGGGGAGGGAGGGAACGTTGTTAGTGCTCCTCTGTTGGGGAGAGATGTGGACCGTGCTGACCCCGTGAAAGCCCTTCTCTTGGCTTAGACCCTCACGTAACTTCAAAATAACCTTGGTAACTCAGATCTTACAGTACTCTGAGATCAGTCCCTTCATGTCTGGGGGGTGGCAGACATTCTATTGAGGGATTATAGAGGTTATTTTTTTTTTCTACTCTCCCTGTAAGAGCCAGTTTGCTTCAGCAACCTCAGCCTCTGCGGAAATGGGTAGGCTTTTTTCTTTTCTTTTTTTTTTTTTTAAGATTTATTTATTTTTTGAGAGAGAGAGAGCAAGCATGAGTGCATGCACTCCAACAGGGGTGGGGGGAAGGCCAGAGGGAGAGAGAATCCCAAGCAGGCTCTCTGCTGAGCTGGAGCTGGGCACTACAGGGGGCTGATCCCTTGACCCTGAACTGAAATCAAGAGTCGGTTGGTTACTTAACTGGCTGAGCCACCCAGGTACCCCTCCAAGGGGGTAGGCTTTGACGAAGGACCACTAAGCTTTGCATATTAGCACCCCAGGCTTTAGGTACACACTGCGTGTGTTTTTAATCTCTCAATTTACACAGTTTAAGTGGTGCTCATGTAGGACGCGGCAGCAGTTTTGTGAAATGATCCTCTATTGAAGGATCGATGGAGCTATAGCACCAGGTGTGTTGAGAGAGAGAGAAGGCTGCATCCCTGTGCTTTATTTGTACAGTCTTTGTGGGGTGGGGGTTCTTTTGAAGGGCTGCAGGATTCTGGAAGACCGTGTTTATAAACTTCTTTCTCACAGATGGCTCTTCTAGCTGAGGGCCTGCAGGCTTGCATCTGTCCCACCTGCTGCTGAAAGCACGAGGGACTGGGGAGCGGACATGGTGGTTGGGGGCCCGTGGGGAGGAGGTGAGGGAAAGGCAGGCTGAGACTCTCTAGCTTTACTCTTTTCTCCTCTGCTTTTCTGTATTCTGAATTTTAGGATTTGGATGTACATGCACATTTAAGACTTGCTCTGTGTAAATGAAAGCATACTCGTTTGTTGGGAGGGATACATCGGAGTGAACTCTGTGGCTTTGGGGGCACAGTGAGGGGTGGGGAGATTCTGGGGGAGATTCGTCTGGTATTGGTGGTTTTCCAGTTGGTGGGATGGTATCAGCGTTCTCTGATATGGGGTTAGCTCTATTGGGCCCCCAACGACAAATCAAGATTAGTAGTGAAAATGGCACGCTCTTCGCACACTATGGCTTGTATTGAGAAAATGCAACTTAAATGTGAACATCCCCCTTGGATTCTTAAGTGGGAGATGTCTTCTCATATCTTTTTCTGTTTAGCAATAAAAGTCTAAAAATGCATGCTGCCGGTTGTGGACAGCTACTGCCCACAGTGGTAGGGGAACAGACTCTGCATTAACAGCTTATGCTGACCCTGGGAGCAGCCCCTGCTTCTGCACAGAGAAAATTGTTTCCATGTTTCTTACAGCTAATTGTGCAGTGCATTCCCCTTTCGAGAGGGCCGAGTCTTAGAGCAGCTGCACTGAGCGTGGGAACGGGCGTGGGGAATTAGGACCCTGGGCTCCAGTGCCAGGTGACCTGCTAAAAGGCAGCAGGGACGGCCAGGAAATCCTCACATCTGTCTATCTTAGATTGTCTTTTTGACAGAAGAATCAGGCTATTGTCTCTAAGGGCTTCTCTGGCCCTAAATTGTGTGATACCTACTTTGGGCTTGCAGACTATCTCCCTAATGGTTCTTAGGGGTCTCCTTTTGAATAACTTATCCTTTCCTTAAAATCAGGGTTCCCCTCGTTCTTCCTGTTCTTCTGCCTCCTCCCTCATGTCTGCATGGCTGTTAAAAGGGCACGGCGATTTGATGGGGAAAGATATTCCTGATGTGTTATTGTGTAAAGAAAAATCTCATTGCAGAGAAGCATGCAGGGTTTGACCCACTTCTGAAATAATAGTGATAATGATAGCAATATTAGTACAGGTACCCATCTTTTGTTTGAACTGTTGGAGTCAAATGTGTTTCTGGATTCAGGATTTTTCAATTTTTCATAGAGCCAAGTGTCATCTATTAAATAATAGCTCCCTGGGGGGTGCAGGGGTTGGGGGGTTGGGATGGCATGGATCCCTGTAGTCAAAAACAGTAGTGCTTCTGCAGTGAAACATGAATATTCACATTAAGTCGGGAAAAATAAAGATTACAAATTACCTTACTGAGTTCCAGTCAGATTTTAACAACAAACGTTGTAAAAGGTTTTTTTGGGTTTTGGAGCTTTTTGAATAATGGTGTTATAAAGGGATTGTGGACCTGCATAGCCAAAGGGAAAAATGTCTGGAAGATTTTATAGCAAATCCTTAGCAATAGTTTCCTTGGGTAGAGAAGTTAGATGGAATTATGGAGGACTTTCATTATCCAAATTATACTTTTTTTTTTTGATAAGCATGTATAATTTATAATCAGAAGAAATGATTAAAGATATGCATAAAACACAGGTAGAGATACACTTCACAAATCGATAGCAATGTTTTGGTTAGGACATTACGATTTGAATGATTTTTCTTAATTTTTCAAACTACTGAAATGTATTATTTTACATATCCTTGATTTTTTCCCTAAATAATAGTATTATTAAAAAAAAAAGAATATGTGATAATTAAAAAGTCAGTGGTGAACAGTAAGTCCCTTGGAGTCCTGTGTGGGAAACCAGGAGCCACTTCTTTCTTACTGACTTATAGAGCACATTATACTGACCTACAAAAGAATGAAGCTCAGGGGCGCCTGGGTGGCTCAGTCAGTTGAGGTTCCGCCTTTGGCTCAGGTCATGGTCTCAGGGTCCTGGGATAGAGCCCCAGGTCCAGCTTCCTGCTCAACGGGGAGCCTGCTTTTCCCTCTGCCTCCCTTCTCTCCCCACTCCTGCTTGTGCTCTCTTTCTCAAATGAAAATAATAATGAAAATCATGTGGAAGAAGCTAGTGATAATAGCAAAAATATAATGTATGGGAAAAGACTTTCTGGAACCATAAGATCTTATAGAAATATAAGGCATTACTAAAGTAACACTGTAATTCTTTGGGGGTCAGAATGAATGGAGTTGGTGGGAATGGGCTTTGTCTGAAAATTGACTGGAATAATTCCTTCAAAATAGAAGAAACTTGCAGGTTTATGTATGGAATGTAAATCAGAAGATTGGTAGTTGATTGTTTTATCAGTTGATATGTAAGGGCCTATATTCTTAATTTTCAAATGTTTTTGTATTTCTAATGAAAATATACTTATTTATTACGTTTTCCCACTTAATTGCATGGCCCCTTTTTTCTAAAGATTTTATTTATTTACTTGAGAGAGAAAGCGAGAAAGAGAGCTATCCTGAGCAGTGGGGAGAGGCAGAGGGAGAAGCAGGCTCCCTGTTTAGTAGGGAGCCCAACTGGGGACTCGATCCTAGGACCCTGGCATCATGACCTGCGCCAAAGGCAGATACTTAACCAACTGAGCCACCCAGGTGCCCTGCATAGTTAGTTTTATATGTTGCTCTGTAATAGCTGCATAATATTTCACCCACTGCTTTACATAATTTGCTTTCTTTCTACTGCTATTTCTTTTTTTTTTTTTTTTTTTTTTTTTTTTTTTTTTTTAAAGATTTTATTTATTTATTTGTCAGAGAGAGAGCGAGTGAGAGCGAGCACAGGCAGACAGAGTGGAAGGCAGAGGCAGAGGGAGAAGCAGGCTCCCTGCGGAGCAAGGAGCCTGATGTGGGACTCGATCCCAGGACGCCGGGATCATGACCTGAGCCGAAGGCAGCTGCTTAACCAACTGAGCCACCCAGGCGTCCCTCTACTGCTATTTCTAATTTTATTTTTTTGTCCCAAACAACACCTCTTTTTGTCTGCAGCTCTAAATTTTTAAATTTTGTTTTCTGTATCTAGGGGTTATTTTCTTGGTAAAGATTTCCTGAGTGCAATAAGAAATTCTTTTTTTTTTTTTTAAAGATTTTATTTATTTATCTAATTGAGAGAAAGTGAGTGAGCGGTGGGGAGGAGCAGAGGGGGGATGGAGAGGGACAAACAGACTCCGTGATGAGCCCAGAGGCCAACGCAGGGCTCCATCCAACCACCCCCTACCAGGACCCCAGCTGAAATCAAGAGTTGGACACTCAACCAGCTAGAGTCACCCAGGAGCTCCTGAATGCAATACAATCTTAAGATTTAAGATTGAGTGCTTATTAAATAAATAAGCATTTATTGAGCCACCTACTATTTGTGAAGCTCTGGCAATATAAAAATGAATTTTTAGGACCTGTGTGAAAGCTGTGTCCATTTCCTGGGACTCTCTCCCCGTTGATTGGTTAATTCTCCATTTAAATACCACTTTACCAGGAGGCCTTTTATGAATTCCTCAAAGTAGCTTAGGTTTTTTTGTGCTGTTCCTTCTCATTTAATCACATTTTTAAAAAAGATTTTATTTATTTATTTTACAGAGAGAGAAACCACAAGTAGGCAGAGAGGCAGGCAGATGGGGAGGGGGAAGCAGGCTCCCCGCTAGCAGAGAGCCGGATGCAGGGCTTGATCCCAGGACACTGAGATCATGACCTGAGCCAAAGGCAGAGGCTTAACCCACTCAGCCACCCAGGCACCCCTCATTTAATCACATTTTTAGAAATTAATTAATTAATTGATTATTATTTAATGCCGTCTGTGAGTACACAGTCATTCTGGGATTACTTGTTTGATTTCTGCCTTCCTCATTAGACTATAAACTAGGAGACAGGTCTCATGTTTGATTTGTTCTCCCTGGGGGCCTCTGTACCTAATATCGTACACCTGGCATAAAAGAGGTACCTGAGTATCTCTAGTGAGTGAATTCCTGAAGAGATGGATTAAGTGAATAAATACTTGATTTGTTCTCTGTTTTGGAAAACATTAGAACCTGGTTTTAGAACATTAGAGTTGAACAGTGGATGGATGAATGATTTCAATGACGTATAAATGCTTTATAGGAAATAAGCTAATTTTTGGGGCGCCTAGGTGGCTCAGTTGGGCAAGTGTGTAACTCTTGATTTTGGCTCAGATCATGATCTCAGGGTTGTGAGATCAAGCCCTACTCAGTGGGAAGCTTAAGATTCTCTCTCCAGGGTGCCTGGATGGTTCAGACCTTTAAGCATCTGCCTTTGGCTCAGGTCACGATTCCAGGGGCCTGGGATGGAGCCCCGCACTGAGCTCCCTGCTCAGTGGGGAGTCTCCTTCTCCCCCTGCCCCTCCCCCGTTCATGTTCTCTCTCTTAAATCATAAAATCATGAAAAAAAAAGGATTCTCTCTCTCCTTTTCCCTTTCTTCCTCCCCTCCTTAAAAATAATAGTAATAATAAAAAAAACAAAAACAAAATAAACTTTTTCCCTTTGTAGTGAAGTCCCTGGAAAAGGACTCACTGCCAATATCCTATGTGTCTTACAACCAGTTTGCCTATACTCTGCTGTAGGAACAGGTTCATCCTGAGTTCTTTTTCGCTAAAGCTCTTGCTTTTCTGTACAAATCTTTATCTGTCATTGCATTGTACAACATTAGCATTCTTCACCTGTTGAGCTTATTTTGATATCTTTGTTTTCTTATTTTCCTCTTATTTAAAAAAATCTGTTTCAGGATTTTTAACTGATCTTACCTGATACGTATGCTTCTTTTGGTCTTTCCACTCTTTGAAAAACTGTTAGTTCCTTGATGGAAGGGATGGTTTGATCTTCAGTTATGTGTAATACAGATCTGTGCAGAAGAGGGTTGGTAATAAAATTTTGGTAGAAGGCTTTAGAAAACCCATTTTTTTGTGTATGCTTTAATGGATCCCTTAGGTCAAATGGATGATTTTTTTTTTAAAAGAATGCTCATCAAATAAGTATGTAAGTAATGGACTTAAATTCATTCTTACTTGTTTACTAAAAACGTAAACTACATAATTTTTTAAAAAGATTTTACCTATTTATTTGACAGAGAGAGAGAGAGATCACCAGTAGGCAGAGAGGCAGGCAGAGAGAAGGGGGGAAGCAGGCTCCCTATGGAGCAGAGAGCCTGATGTGGGACTCAATCACAGGACCCTGAGATCATGACCTGAGCTGAAGGCAGAGGCTTTAACCCACTGAGCCATCCAGGTGCCCTCACACTACGTAATTTTAAGAGAGATTTTGGAGTCTCATGTTCAAGATTGAAATATCTTGATTACTCTTGCTTTGACTTTTTTGCTTCATGGGTGGCTTCTGATTCATTTTTGAGGGGAATGTTGCTAGTCAGGACCAACAGTTACTATTGCTATTTTATGATTTTCTTTGTCACCACTTCCACATTCTAGTTCACCTGGAATCTGGAAGCTCTCCACCAAAGCACCTGTATAATCCAGTCTGAATTTAGAAGTGTCACTTGTGAGAGAGGCAACCTCAGGCCGGTGAGACTCAATGTAGTCTTCCGTAATCACAGATCTCTTCGTATATGACAGAAACTGGCAGGTGACTCACCAGGGGTGGAAGCCTGGAAAACAGCCTACCAAGGAGGGTAGTCTTTCTGGTCACACATCACCGCCCTTTTGAAGCATCCAGAGAACCTGAAGAGCAGGAACCGCCAGTCAGACTGACTAGACGCTTGGCATTCTTTCATGGAAAGATGACAGCTCATCCAGGGCGAAAGAGGAAGTAGGGGGTGTGCATGGGACAGGAGGGTGCCCTGACATTTCCATTGTTTAGCAGGCTGTCAGCTTGAGTGCAGCAGTTGTTTGGGGGAGGGGAAGAGTTGGAATCTTGTACTTTGTTGCTCTCCTAAGCGGATGTCTGCCATTTTGTCAAGGAGAACTTGTACTTGTCTTATCCTTACGTTGCTGCAGAGTCCAGATTGCTCGCGATCCTTACCGTTCCTCTCACAGTGAGTCCTGGACTCTACTGATGACAATTCTAGCATCATTTTAAGAATTGGGATTCTCTTAAGTCAAATTTCTGGGAAGTCTGAGAGCCAAAAGACTTCTTACAGGATGTTTCTGGCTTTGCCACTGACATGTTTTGAGTGTCAGTTGTGTTTAGTTGCAGTTTATAAGCTTATATAGTAAGAGTCAAATAATGTAACTGTAGCAATAGTATTATTTTGATAATTTTTAGGTGTTGTCTTGGGAGCTTTTTGGGGGAAAAGGGTTACCTTCTTAGTCTTTTGTTACTGTGGCCAGAACCCACCTCAGAGTAGAAGAAAAACCAATGGAGAAGTAGTGCTGAGGTGGTTTTCCAGAAAATGGTGGGTTATTTGAACACCAGTGAGTCCCCCAGTTGATGGTGTTTGAAAGCTCCTGCTGTCTTCAGCCAGCAGCAGTCCTGCCCCAAAGCCAGGGTGAGGGCCACCAAGTGGTGCCTGGGAGATTCACAGCATGGCAGGTTGGTGCCACCCATTTCTTTCCCCTTCTAATGAGTGATTACCCCAAGCAGTTCTTGTTCCCTGGAAGACCTCCCCACCCCCTCACTCAGAAAACCTTGCATCTCATTTGATTAAGAATTTGAGACTTTCTGAAATGATCACCAGTTTCCTGTGCGATGCCTGCAAACAGTGTGGTAGTCACAGTTACCCTCATCTGCTTGCTTTGGGTTTCCCACCACACCCCCTTCCGGCCCTTAGACTATTATTCATTGTGCCTTCCTCATTCTCTAATTTTAAGCTTTCACGTCTTTACTATTTCTCTCCCATTGGCCGTGAAATGTTCTGTGTCTCCCATTTTTGCATTCGTCCTGCTTACTAATGTTTGACCTATTTGTCAAATCCAGTGGATGTGCTCTGGTCCTTGCCATTCTGGACCTCCTTGTCATGTGCAACACACCCTGTCAACTCTCTTTTGGAGTCTGGCATGGTCTACGCTTCTTGTTTTCCTGCTCTGTCACTGTCCTGTATCCCCTTTGTGGGCTTCTCTTCCCTGATGCACACCTTGCTGTTGGCATTCAGTTCTGGGAGGACTCTGATGCTCTAGCTTCAGGACTTCAGCTGCTCCCTGGGTTTTCGTCACCATCCATATGCCTATGACCCCAGGTCTCTTCCTTGCACTACAGCACAGTGCACAACCGTCTGCTGGTTGTCATGTATATCTGAAAGGCTCTTTAAATTTACAGGGGCTGCACTCAAAACCTTTCCTCCTAAACCTCCCCTTTCTCCCGTCCTTTGAGATGATTGCATGGTGGTGACGATTTGGGCTCTGGAACCAGACATACCTGGACTTGAGTTGTGACTCTGACACTTCCTTGATGTTTGATCTTGAACAGGTTATTGAATTACCCAGCCTCAATGTCTTCCTTTTAAAGATGGGGATCAAAATAGTACCTATCTCAGGAGGGTCCTTTGAGGCAGACCCTAATGCTTCTGTATAGTGCCTGGCTCAGAGTGAGAGTGTGATAAATATTAGCTGCTGCTTCTGAAGCTAATAATACATTATATGTTCACTAAATAAATTTAAATTAAAAAATAAAAGTAAAAAAAAAATATTAGCTGCTACTGGTAGCGGTCTCTTCTAGTTATCCTCATCATGGAGTCACGCTGGTTTCTTTAGTACCTAGGTCCAGCCAGTCACCTGGTGTGGCTGATGTCTAATCACTGCCTATTTGCTATTTCTGGAAATTTCTGAGTTTCCTCTTGTCTTGATTCTCCCTACTTCTGCCTGCATGCAGGCCCTCGTTATTGCTCTCCAATATATATACAGCCTTAGTCTCCTGCCTTTTATTCCCTCAAACTCAGTATGCTTCCTGGTGGCCTCTCTCTAACAGGACCTCTTCCCTGGCTGGAGTCCTCTGGTGACTCCCATTATGTGCAAATCAGAGACCAAGCTCTTTAACATGGTATACCCGCCTTCCCCTGGCCCTTGCTGGCATTTGAGCCTGTTTTTTCACTACTCTCTGACTCCCACTTTATTCTCAAGCAATACCTTCTTGTGTTCCTTGAGTATGCCATGTCATTTAGGCAGTTTCTTGCTTTTATTTCATTGCATTTTTAAAAAAGATTTTACTTATTTATTTGGGAAGAGAGAGAAGAAGTCAGGGTAAGGGCAGAGGGAGAAGGACGCTCCCTGTTGAGCAGGGAGCCCAATGCAGGGCTCCATCTCAGGACCCTGGGATCATGTACCTGAGCTAAAGGCTGGTGTTAACCCCTTGAGGCACCCAGGCACCCCTGTTTCTTGCTTTTATTATCCATGCTGCTTGGAATGTTTTTGTCCCTGCTTTTTGCCTTACCAACTTCTTCTTCTGAGGACTCAGTTCAGATGTTACCTCCTCCAAGAAGCCTTCTGTTACCCTCTAAAATTGGTTAGGTAACCTTCCATAGAGTCCTATCATTCTCTGTGCTCATGAGGCACTATACCGTGTTGAGTTTATGATCTATTTCTGTGCCTTTCCTTCCAGTGTAAGTCCTGGAGGGCAGAAACTAGATTTCATTCAACTTTATATTTTTTGTGCCTGGCTTGATGCTTGACATGTCATAGTCTCGTGAAATGTTTGTTAAATGAATAACTGACTTCAAGAACAAGCGAACCTTTGCATGACCTTGGTTTCCTGTTTGTGAGGATGACAATATTCTGGGGCAGGGCTGGGTATCAGCCATTCAAACCATAGCTGGATGGCCACACCTGAGGTATTCCTTCCTCGGAGTCCCTAGTCCTAGGTCCTGGAATGAGGTTGTCAACTTTGGAGTGTCAGAACCAAAAAAGTTATTCCTGTGAAGAATAAAAGAAAATATATCACAATATTGGATTTATTCCATTTTTTTCCCCGTCGGAGAACACTTCATTATTTTAAAACCTGTGGCAATGTTAACACTTTCTATTTGCATGAGCACTGATGGGAGATAACTGTAGGTGTGAAGTTTTCTGAGAGTGTTACACCACAGTGGACCTATTTTCCATCGTGTGGAGATAGAGAATGTGTATAGTTTGAGACAGAACTTCAGAGAGATGTTGACTGACCTATTTTAGAGACTGCATGTTTCCTAATCTTCTATTTTAAAAAGATGATGGCCAAATACTAAAAAGCTTCAAATATTTTAGAACTCTGCTGCTTGACACGGTAGCCTAAAATTCGGATCCTCAGTCACATTAGCCATATTTCAAGTCTATGTCTATCATATTGGAGAGGTCAGCTATAGAACATTCCCATCATTGCAGAAAACTTTATTAAACACACTGTTTTTGAATGTAGGAGTCTTGGTGGATAATACCAAAGCCACCTTCCCACAGAGGGAATTTTGCAGAGCTATGCAATAAGAATCCTTATAGGGAACACCGTAGAATTGCTGTATCAATATCAAATTGCTGTATAAAATGTAGTGGATGAAGCATTACATCACCTTATGACCTGAGCATGTCTCTGTTTTTAGGGACAACAACATTCATATACCAAATAATACTAAAGTGTCTATCTGGAGGTATTTTCTTATAAAACACAAAGTGGAAAAGAAAAAACACGGGTTGAGTAAATTGAATTACTTTTCTTTGCTTCACATTATCCAAAAAATTCGGAGGCTAAAATCTATCTTGGAACTCAATATTTACATTTCTTAAAGAAACCCATTGTGCGTGCGTGCGCATGTATGTGTGTGTGTGTGTGTGTTTGGATGACAGAGAAACAAGGGATTTGTATTGTTGGATAATATAAAGACACTTTTAAAAAAATTTTATTTATTTGAGAGAGAGCAAACGAGCATGAGTGGGGTAGGGAGAGAGGGAGAGGCAGACTCCCCAGTGAGCAAGGAGTGGACCATGGGGCTCCATCCCAGAATCCTGAGATCATGACCTGAGAGGAAGGCAGAGGCATAACCGACTGAGCCACCCAGGTGCCCCCTGTAAAAACACTTTATAAATAAAAGCAAAACAAAGGATGAGATCTTCTATCTTATTTTCCTCCCCAGTTGCCTGATCCATTTGGCTTCCAGTGGCCTGAGGAACTTAAAGAGTAAACTTAGGTTTAGTGCAGCAGGAACCATGGTAGGAAGCACTAGCCATCTAGTATACTATGGAGCTTGCTAGTTTATGGAGCAGGAACATGTACCTAGAATGCCTTAGATATCAGTATTGAAGAGGGATTGGAGGGATAGGAGCCATCATTCAGAAAGAACAAGAACCTCAGGCCTGTGCCGTTCGCTCACACAGTTGCCATGCCCAGAGAGAATGCTGTGAGTCTTTCTGTGATTAAAGGCCCCAGGAGACCATAGACGTCTCCCACCTGCATGGCTATTGAAACTTGGTGCAGAGATTGCAGCCCACTGATCTTTTGTGGATTATGGAATGCTATTTTGTTTCATATCCACAGCTCCTTTCCTAACCTGTTCAGAACAGTGCCTGGGGAAGTTCTTAGGTTTAACTGTTTTTTTGTTTTGTTTTTTTTTTTTTGAGAGGAAAGATGTGAGCTCGAGGGTGAAGGGGATTGAATTCCCTTACTTTTACCTTTCTGTGCCTTTTTCCTTTTGGGGTGCTTCATTATTGAGGAAAAGAATAGAGGACCTGTCAGTTGGAGGAGAGTGTGGCAACATTTCTAAGAGATGAAGAGCTAGGGGTGTTTGTCCTAGATGATAATCACAGTGGTTGTTATAGAGGCACAAAGTGGGTTCCTAGCCAACGTGGATACATTTATTTTATAAGGAGACCTTTTACTTTACCAGTGAAACATTAGAATATCACAGAATCAAGATTTGTGGACTCTGTTCATGGTTTTTCTAAAACTTCCAACAATAATGAGGCTTATTTAAAACCCTGTATGTCCTCTTTTGAGAAGAGGCAGTACAGGTGGTAGGGCTGAGTGTTCTGAACTTGGGCTTTGGAGAAGGAAGACTGGAGAGGCCAACCTATGTTTACTGCTTGGACAAGTTTTCAAAATTTCTGAACCTTAGTTTTACAACCTGTAAAAAGAGAGGGACAAGGCTTACCTTACAGGTAAGACATGGACATTTCCAGGTGTAGAATAAGAAAGTAAGTCAAGTTCACTCGTTTTCAGAAAGACCTTTAAAAATGATTAAACATGCCATATTCCTTGATCATTGTTACGATTACATTGGGCCTTATATTTAGTTTTTACCATGCATATCCACTTAGTGTTATAAAAGCAGAAGGAGGGAAGCCTGGGTGGCTCAGTTGGTTAAGTGTCTGCCTTCAGCTCAGGTCATGATCCCCAGGTCCTGGGATTGAGCCGTAAGTCAGGCTCCCTGATCAGCAGAGTCTGCTTCTCCCTCTGCTCCTCCCCCAACTTGTTCTCTCTCTCTCTCAAATAAATAAATAAAATCTTCAAAGTGAAAGGGTAGGTAGAAAGGGCTCTTGATGAGATCAGTAAGACAGTCTCATATTCTGTGTTCCTATTAGGGTATTCATCTGAAAATAGAATTGAAGGTGATCATAAGGGTATGTTGTTGTTGTTTTTTAAAGATTTTTAAAATTTATTTGACAGAGAAAGAGAAATCAGAAGTAGGCAGGGGGCGGGGGAAGCAGGCTCCCTGCTGAGTAGAGAGCCTGATGCGGGGCTCCATCCCAGGACCCCGAGACCATGACCTGAGCTGAAGGCAGAGGCTTAACCTACTGAGCCACCCAGGTGCCTCCAGAAGGGTGTGTTTTAATATCAGATTGCTTCTTAAGACAAATCGCTGTATTTATTTAAAAGAAAACAAAGGGGTCAAGGGAAGTGAGGGAATTAGGACATTCAAAGGATATTCACTTAGAAAAACAACAAAACCCTTGATGATTTAAACTTTTTGCTCTTTGGAGTTGTATCTTTGCTTATGGATTTCAGTCCTGCCTAAGTGAAATAATGAATTCAACTGGTCTTCCAGAGAGCTTTTGAGGACAGACTTCTCAGTGTTGACTGATCACATACATTATTACAGGTTTGTAAAAGTCAGCTTGCATGTGACTCTGACACAGACGAGGTGGAATGATCAAGTGTTCCTCCCAAGAACAGTATGCCGTGCTCACAACAGAAGGAAATGAAGTTCCCTTTTCCTCAATGCTTGGGCTGCTTGGGCCACTTGGGCCAGTGCTCTGGAAGATGGGTGTTCTTCTGAAGCCACAGCACTTGTCAGTGACTCTCTTGACATCATGACACTCTCCCCACTTTAGGATGGGCTCATCCTCTAGTGGACAAGGATGGGTCAAGTATATCCCAGCCTTGCAGATGCGTGCCACGTTGAAGGGGATGTGGAGGTGAGCACAGGTGATGTCAGTGATGAGTGGCATGCCAGGGAGTTGAGAAATCCTGCAGAACAGCCTCTTACTGCCCGTGAGAAGAAGGGAGGTTAAGACACATCTTTCTGGAGAAGTCACCTGCACTGAGTCTTGAAGGAGGAGTAAGACTTAGATGATGAATGGGCAAGAGGGAAGGAAAGGGTGGTAGGCTAAGGGAACAGCATGAGTGTTAATGTATTAAATAGCCTGTGTGTGCTTGAAAAGTCAAGCTTTATTTTTTTAAAAGGTTTTATTTATTTATTTGACAGAGATCACAAGTAGGCAGCGAGGCAGGCAGATAGGTGGTGGGGGGAGCAGGCAGGCTCCTCGCCGAGCAGAGAGCCCAATGTGGGGCTCAATCCCAGGACCCTGAGATCATGACCTGAGCCGAAGGCAGAGGCTTTAACCCACTGAGCCACCCAGGCACCCCCAGAAGTCAAGCTTTCTTAATCAAGTATAAAGCATGGGGTGGCATCAAGGGAATGGTGTAGTAGGGGGACTAGCCCATGAGGAGTCAGCTATATATAATGTGAGGGTTAGGCTATATGCTCTAGCTGCTGGGGAACCACTAAAGAACTTTCACCAGGTTGTAAATGGTCACATTTGCCTTTTGGATGGGTTGTCATGGCAGCATGGCGGATCATAGATGTGTTGTTGGGTGCCAGGAAGCTATCATGGTAGGCCAGATGAGATCATCAGACATGCAAGAAGTAGTGACAATCAGGTGGGGAGAAGATAGGTCTGAGAAGTGCCCAAGATGTGAAGTCTTATGATTTTGCTCAATTGCCTATGGGAAATGAATGAGATGGAAGAGACCAGAATGTCTCCTAAAGTTTTTGGTGTCACTGTGGATCTAGGGAATGGAGGAGGAATAATGGACATTGGGCCAAGGTCATATATTGATTTTTAAAGTGTCCATTAGCCAGCCGAATGTGAGTCTGGAGCTCTGGGAAGGTGGTGAAAGGAATCTGGGAGTCATCCGCATAGAGGTGGTAAGTTAAAAACTATGAGTAGTTCGATGCTCAAGGAGAGTACAGGTGATGGCAGTGGACAATGGACAGAGTCCTAGACAGAAAGGGAGGGATGGATGAAAGAAGGCATTCCTAGAGAAGTCCCAGAAGGATGAGTCTGAAGGTAAACTCTGTGGTCATCCTTGAAGCTGGAAGGGGAGACTTAAGGGGTTGGTAATTGACATGGCTTACCCCAGGTCACTGTAAGTATTTGATGAAGTAGCAGGCAAAGTAGAATGGGGGTGGGAACTTGAAAAGAATGGAGATTATCTACAAAATTCCAGTCACCAAAGGACACGGGAGAGGAGCCGATCAAGAAAAAGTGAAAGCAGTAATGAGGCCCAGCCAGGATTAGAAACTGAATTTACTAGGGCCTTGTGGACCTGGTTCCCCAGCGTGGTAGGCAGGAGCAGAGGAAGCAGATCACGAGACTGGTCCAGGGGGTGGGGGGGAAAGGGTGGGAGGTGGCGGTGTTGCTAATCAGAGATGGTTGAAGAGCAAGGTGTGAGGATGTTGTGAGAAGGGATCGGTAAGCGTTGGGAAGGAAATGTGACCAGAAGGGGCCTCAGTGGCTGGCAGGAAACAGTTCCTGGCCTGGGGAGGGCTCTGTATGGTCAAAGCCTGGTGTGGAGGGAGAAGGGCCAGAGGCTGGAAGGTGGTGTGGATGTCAGGGCAGGACCGTTCCGGGGTAGGGGCCTCGGTGTGGGGGAGCAGAAGTGGCTGGGCCCTGAAGGCCAGATGACTGGAGGAGGGCCTGGAGGGAGAAGGTGTAGAAAAGACTCTGATTCCACTTGGACAGACTTGTAGGATTCGTACTGAATTATGAAACTTAATGTGTAGAATAAAACAACATATTTGGATGTTTAAGAACACGATGGATAGGAATGTGTCCTAAATATTTTGAGCAGTCTACTTAAATGCAGGTTATACAAAGTCCATTTTTTTTTTCCTTTCTGTAGGAAGGGCGGGAGGGAACGTGTAACTCACATAGTTCCCTGAGCAAGAGAATTATTAACCAAAAGAACCAAAAGCTCTAAAGTAAATTTGAGTATTTTCTAGTGCTGAGGAAGGCAATGGATTGATGCTGAATTATATGCAGTTTTGTGCAATCCCGCTTGAAGTTTTATTAAAAACTTCCCGTATTTCTGTGGTTTTGTTTGTGTGTTTATTTTTGATAAACTTTAGGCATCCGTGTCTTCTGAGATTTGAAGAAATCAGAATAAATCCCATTACCGTGTATTTCTCTGGACTCCTATGTGCGGGGTGGCATGAGGACACAAAGATGCATAAGACTTAATTCTGGCCCCCAAAGGACTTCAAATTTAGTCGAAGAAACCAAGACATAAACACAGGAAAAGTTAGATAATTATGCAGGATTTAAATAGCAGGGCATTACATGACTAATGGACAGATGCATTGTTCAGGCAGCAATTCCTACAGGAGTTCAGAAGAAAGGTCATTTCCGGCGGTGGCGGTAAGGGAAGGGTGTAATGGCTTCAGAAACGAAGCGAAAGAAGAAAGGGGTTAAGCAGAAGGACTGAAGTGGGGACATTACTGAAGCCTCGTTCTGCAACTTCTACCCTACCTTTTGTCTCGGTTTCCCAAGCTGAGGAGGGAAGGACAATGTGCTCCCTCCGGTCCCGTCAGAAGGCGAGCCCGTGATTGCAGAACTCTCCGCACATAAGTGCCGGTCTGCCGTGACGTGCAGGAGGCATCTACTGCACGCCTGGGAGGGTCTGTGGAGTTTTAGGTTACTAGGGTGTCATTTCTGTTGTTCGCGTTTACCAAGAACAATGAAAAGCCTCAGCGTATTGCCAGAAGTTTTGCCTTGTATCATTTTGTTTTGTTTTTCTAGTAAAGAAAGACTGCTCCAACTCTGAAGACATTTGAAGCAAATTACAAGGCAAATGACTACTTTGGGAAAACGGTTTCCATGTTTTTTTCTTCATTGCCTTGAGAAAAGGTAATGATGAATAAGGAAGCAAAACAGGAGAGGAGCCAGATCCCTCCAGATTCCAGGAGAAAAATGTTTGGTCATTCACCCGTTCGCCTGGCGTCCTCGAGGAAGCTCAGTGGAAAGTGCAGGTTGGCTGGTGGCCACTTTGGGGAAGCCAGCCTGACCTCTGGCATTCTGGAGACTATGGCCTCAGAGTTCATGGGTATCCTGAATAGAATTCGGGTATCAGGCATTTCAACACTGTTGTTAATTAGTTTGGGAATATGAATGGTACTCATTAGGCAAGGGGGCGTGGACCCATGCTGTAACTAACGGGACCTGTTCTTACACAACCAGCGATCCTTCAGGATCTCTGTATTCCATGTTTATGCATATTTATACACTTGCCTCAGTTACCAAAGGCCTTGAGGAAGCGTTCAAGGATCCTGGGGCTCCTAGTATAATGGCGATGGAAATTGAACCTGCTTTAAACCACTAAGAGTGCTTCTCTGTTGAGGGAGATGGCTCTTTCTGCTGTGGTCTTCCCTTCTCCTAAGATAATTGTGGTAAGAGGCACTAAGTGTGGCATGTCTGAAAAAAGGGATTGCATAAATGGGAAACTCTTATTTTCCCAAATATATCCGCTTTCTCATATATTCCATTGCTCTACCCCCTTCTCTGTGTCCGGAACTTGTGACCTGGAGATCATAAACAGGACTCTTCCCTACTCTGACAGCTTGGGGATGCAGAGCTAGGAGAAGGCAGCAGGTGTGAGCAAGAGTAATAGGAGAGGAGGAAACAGACAGGAAGATGAAGAAAGCAGGCATTAAAACCACGGAGACAAGGTAGAGTCCGCTAGTAATGCTCAGTGTCGCTTGCCCTACCCCAGTCTAAATGTCCGTGTCTGATTCAACCTCCCCAGAGGATATGCAGCCAGGAGAACCAAGATGAGGTGGTGCAACTCCGATATTGCATGTGTGTGTGAGTGTGTGTGTGTGTGTGTGTGTATGTATGTGTGTGAAGTCAGCCTCAATGAACTGCTGCACAGGTTGCAGTGGGTGAGGTCACGTGCCAGAGGTGCAGCTCGCCCAAGCTGTCTCTTGGTGCTGCTCTCGTCCTGAGATTTCCCTATTTTCAGCACCCAGCTTGGTGCCTGGCACACAGTAGGTGCTCAATAAATGTTTCCTGGATCACTAACTGGATGAATGAGCGCTGACCTTTGTAGGAGGTTCTATGACTTGGAATCATTATCGAAAGAGTTCTGCCCATGGTGGAATTGTGCCCTCCTTGTGACTTTCCTGCACCAACGGCAAGCAATGGGTCACCCAGATAGGCGGTGCACTCTTAACCTGGGATCCTTGGAGGAGCCTCTGGGTGTTTGAGAGCCTCATGATGCTGGATGCGAAGTGAGGACTTTTTCTAGGAAAGGGGCCAGAGGAATATGAGACCCAGTCAGGCAAAGCGGTACTGTTTTGACCTGGCCTAGTCCTTGCACAGGGTTCCTAGCACCCTCCCGTCCAGCACCTGCTGTGGGTTCTTGACATGCCCACCCTTCCCTCTTCCCTGGCATTACCAGCATTCCCAGAATTGCCCCCTTGTTACAGAGGGAAAAAAAGGTCGGCGGGGGGGAGAGAGAGAGAGAGAGAAAGAAACCATACTTCCAAGATGATCTTGTCTTTCTTTGATCCCAGGGCATGTCCTGACTGGGCAAGAGGCTTCATGCTAATGTTCCTTCTGCCCAATGGAGGGAGGGAGAAGGAGCCCCCAAAAGATTTATAAGGATAGCCTTTAAAGTCAGAGCCCAGCAGACACCCGTGTGTTTATGGAATAAGGAAGGAGAACTAGGGTGGAGGTCAGAGGACCTTGTGCTGATGAAGATCTCCTGTAGGTATCCCCCCCCACACCACCCCCGCAGTAAAAATGAGGTCTAGTGCTAATTCCCTCCTGGCTGTAGAGCTAACATGGGTTGATATGATTGTGCCCTGGAGGTTGGAATGTTTTTGCAATTTTTTAAAAAACTGAAGGTAAAAAGATACTTGATTACAAATGGGGATTTCTTCCTCCTTAAATAAAGTCTTTAAAAATCACTTCAGCCTTTGAAAGTGACATATTTGGTGTAAGCATCCAAAGCACGGTTGATAATAATGGGTGCTTACAGTGCCGGGGGGGTGGGGTGTTGTTTGCATGGTATTCAACAATGCACACGTGCATTTATTCACTGTTTATCCAGAACACGGGTACGTGTCCATCTACTCTGCGTGAAGCCCTGGGAAACCTGCTTCAGCCCATGCTTCCTCTCAACACCCAGTCTGTGTGCTTGGCCACAGGGTTTGGGATTTTTTATATCTGCTTTACTCGGAAGAATGCTACTAGAATTTGCTCTGTGAAATACACCACTGACCTATTGTTGGGATAATTCTGAGGTTTGTAACCACTTCCTATGCACCCTCTATGAAGGCAGGCTGAAGTGGTGGTTCTGAAGCTTAAGCCCGCCTCAGAAGCTCCTGGAAGGCTGGGTTGTGAAGATGGATCCCTGCGCCCCACCCCCAGTTTCTGATTCACCAGATTTGGGTAGGGTTAGACTTTGCATTTCTAAGAAATTCTCTGGTGATGTGGGTAGCTAACCTGGAGACCACATTTTGAGAAACACCATGTTAGGGATTTTTTTTTTTTTAGACCTAAGGTCCTTGGAAACACTGCTCTTCCTGAGAATTGGTGTAATTTCATTATGGTTAATGTGAATCATGTTTGTGATGCTGATTCCCTTTCTGCTTTGCCTCAGAAGTTCAGATTCAGATTTGTAGCTCAACTTGAATAAAAGTTAAATAGTTTACACTTAAGCTTAGCCCCAGCCTTGATCTCCTGTTTCATTTTCCCGATTCTGATTTTTTAACTGTTACTATTTTGCAATTTTGTTTTAGAACTTCTTGTAAATGGACTCCGTGTTGTGGAATATAGTATATATTGATAAATATAACTGCAGTCAGTGTTCGTTTTTTGGGCATTTGGCTTTCAAATCTACTCCAAAATATTATGTTTCAAGTGTTTAATTCTTTAGCTATGGGAATACATTCTCTAGATTATTGATAGCTACTAACCAGAGGGTATTGGGAAAAAAAAAAAAAGTTTGGTAAGAAGATGGGAAAGTTCTCAGTAAAAAAACATTTTTTTTGAAATAAAACAACTGGTGCATAGCTAATATGATACAATGGGTATGCAAAAAATTATATTTTTTTATTGAGGACTCTACAATAGCAAATTATACAGTTGCTTGGGTTGTTGGTGGACAGAGAAGGATGGAGTAATGAGAACCGTGAAGGAAGAAGTAATTATAGTGGCGGCCAGACGTGAGTGGGCATTAGAGTCCGTCCCTGGAAGACTTGGATGGTTGGGCTGCCGTTCTCTAGACTTGGGCTGGGGACCTGCATTTGTGTGAGGTAAAGCAGGAGACTCTGGAGCGGGGGTGGGGGGTGGGGGGATGGGGAGGCCTGGCCAGGGGCCGGGAGAAGGTCCTACAGTTCTTCCTCGCTTGGCATTGGGCAGAATAATGAAAAGCGGGACTGTCTTGAAAACCTGTTCTGAGTCCATCTGTTTTTTAGCTGAGGCGTTGCTATTCAGATTTTCTACAACTCTTTGTGAAATCAGATGGTGTAATGGGCATGATGTCATTCGCATTACGCGGCCTTAGCTTCAGAAAAAATACTCATTATGTTAGATGGTAGTTGGAAGCAGTTTGTAGCTGATTTCTCTCTCCCTCTCTTTCTCTCTCTCTGTCTCCCCTCTTTCTTCTCATTGCCTCTCTCTTCCCCTCACTTTGTGCTTTTCCTCTACTTCAACTTAAGAGAGAACACCCGACCAGCAGCTTATCTGAGAACAGGTGAGAAAGGTATACTTCTAAAATAAAGCCCTGTGGGGGTGCTTGGGTTCAGCATTCAGCTCAGGTCATGATCCCAGGGTTCAAGTCCTGCATCAGGCTCCCTGCTCAGTAGGGAATCTGCTTCTCCCTCTGCCCCTCCCCTTGCCTTCTCTCCTTCTATCCCTCTCTCATTCTCTCTCTAATAAATCTTAACTAATGAATCATTGAACACTACATCAAAAACTAATTATGCACTATACAGTGGTTAACTGAACATAATAAAAAAAATTTTTTTTTTTAAAGCCCCAGGGTTGTCACTTTGGACCTCCTCCAAGAGTATGGAGTCACACAGAACATCACCGTATGGGAACTGGCTCAGGCGGGAAGTCCTGCCCCTGTGCCAGGTGGGGGAAGTTAGGAACGGGTTGTCTTAGCATTCATATGGTAATGTTGCATACACACTCCGAAAAGGTTAGGTATTCGTTGGCACAGCCGCCTCTGGCTTTCTTTTCATTCATTTGGTGACAGAATCAGATTTATCACCCATCATATTGTTGCTAAATTCAGACTTTAATCTCTCTGAAAGTTACCTGGATTTAGGGCTCACTGGAGGCAGGTTTTATTTAAAAGGTGTTTTTCTTAAATAGACATTTAAAAAATAATTTCAGACTTACAGAAAGATCATGACGATAATACGGAGAATGCCCATATATCCCCACACCCAGTTTCCTCTGTTATTACTCTCTTACGTCAGTGTGGTACAGTCGTCACAGCTAATGAACCAATAATGATATATTATTCCTAAACCTCATAGATTAATTTAATTTCCTTAGTTTTTACCTAATGTACCCTTTCTTTTTTTTTTTTTTGCAATCTTTTAAAAATTTTTTTATTTTTTCAATTTCTTTTCAGTGTTCCAGAACTCATTGTTTATGCACCACACCCAGTGCTCCATGCAATACATACCCTCCTTAATATCCACCACCAGGTTCACCCAATCTCCCAAGTCCCTCCCCTCCAAAACCCTCAGTTAGTTCTTCAGAGTCCATAGTCTCTCATGGTTCATCTTCCCTTCCAGTTTCCCCCAACTCCCTTTTCCTCTCCATCTCCCCATGTCCTCCATGTTATTCCTTATGCTCCACAAATAAGCGAAGCCATATGATAATTGACTCTCTCTGCTTCACTTATTTCACTCAGCATAATTTCTTCCAATCCCGTGTCCATGTTGATACAAAAGTTGGGTATTCATCCTTTCTGATGGAGGCATAATACTGCATTGTATATGTGGACCATATCCTCTTTATCCATTCATCTGTTGAAGGGCATCTTGGTTCCCTTTCTGTGTCAGGATTCCATCCAGAATTCTGCTGTGGTGTTGAGACCACCTCTTCCCATCAGTCCTTGGAGAACTGGCCATCAGAAGCTATAGTTGGAAATCACAGGGCAGGGGGAAATAGAAAGTGGAAAAATTAAGCATGTTTTTTAGGGTTTGAAGTCACAGTTTTTCAAACTGACCTTGTTTCTGGTGAGCTTAGAAGCTTGAGGAGTACCAGTCAGGTGTTGTGTAGAATATCCTTCAATTTGGCTTTGCTTAAGGTTTCTCTTGTCATTAGACAGGGGATAATGGAATTTTGGGGAGGAAGATCCCAGAACTAAAGTGCCATATTTCATTACATCACATCAATTACATCATTGCACATACATACAGGCTATCACCATGATATAATCCTCTCCGTGTGGACCTTGATCACATGGCTTGCCTAGTGTTTGTCAGGTTTCTTCTATGAAAGGACTCCTCTCCCCACCCATTTCTGTACTGTAGTCTTTGGAAGGAAGTCACTATAAGTCACTGTGTACAGCCCACACTAAAGGTGTGGCAAGTTATGCACCCCCTCCTGGAGGGGACCGGTATGTACACACATCATTTGATATTCTGGTTTGGAGATTTGTCCCTTCCCCCCATTTATTTATTTATTCAATCATTTATTTAGGTCTGTGTAGACTTGGGAATATTTACTTGATCCTTTAGGTTATATATAATACTACATTACTTTTTGGCTCAAACTCTTCCAGTTTTGGCCTTTGGGAGGTCTTTTGGGGTCTCCCTTCCCTTTTGTGGCATACCTCTATCATTGTGTCAGGACAGTGTGATGAGCACTACACTACAGGAACCTCCCACCCCCCAATCACGGTGTTTCTTTCTTTTTTTTTTTTTTTTTTTAACACTTTCTGTTTCTGGTACTATAAGATGTTCCAGGCTCATTTTATATAGTCCTTGACACAGTCTTGGAATCAGCCATTTTTCCCAGGAGCCCTGGTTCCTTTTTCTCAGCAGAATTAGAAACCAAAGTTCTGGATGGTTGGGTGTGTGTGTTGCTCATTGCGTCCGGGTTCTCCCAGCTGACAGAACAAGGAAATAGGGGTATGTATACTAACTTTTGTATACATATCTGTAAGTATTTCTGGATCTATTCCTCTGTAGCTGTATTAAGCAAACCTGAGCTCACAGGGATGTCTCCAACTCCAGGGAAGTACCACATGGGCTGTTCCAGCACCTCTCCCTCATCTGCAGACTCCCACCACCCTCCATCCGTCTGTTACTGACAGGTATAGTGCTGTCGGAATGGTTAACTCCCACCCCACAAGTTTAGCTGGAGTTCAGTGCTTCCTGTTGCCTTGAGGCTTCCCTCACATCCAGATTCCCTTACGTCAGCGCCTTTTCTCTCACTCCCTTCAGTGAGGAGATTGCATCCATTTTAATTCAGCTGAGTCTCATGTCATGGTCTGCATTCCATCCTGGGATCTCTTGACTCCCTAAATGCTTTTTATTTTTTAATGACATGCATTCAAGTTCATGGTGCTGTGAAGTTTTAAGGGTTTTGACAAATGCTGAGTGTTCTGGATCTACCCTACTCCTACTGCCCTAGAAACCCCCCTGTGCTAATGAAAGCATTCTTAAGAATTTGAACCTGCTGCTAGGCGAAATAGGAATAGGTATTAGACCAGTATCTTATAGGAAAAGGCAATTCTCTGGGGCCTTGTTTGCTGCTCTAAGGGAAGGAAACCGTGTGGGTTGGGTTTTACCTTTTGGTGAAACCCCCCCATCCAAAGAGTCCTAGTTCAAGGTGTTTGAGTGCCTCTGATTTAGATGTGGGTTAGGAAGGGGGTGGTGGGTGTTCTATCTCAGGTCTTTCTTCTTCCTTCCCGAGTTCATCAATAGCCCCAACTCACCATTTTGTCTAACATCCTGTTGAAAGTCCTGCCAGCCCATTGTATCTGGAAGCAGTTCTGTTCTAATTCCACCTGATGCTTAGAAGTTGCTCTGCTCTTAGGCTGTCACCGGGCTGATGACCTGGTGGGGTTGCAGCTGTGGATGGAAACTAGTTCCTAAAAGTGGACAAAGGTTGCTTTAGGAGGAAGTGAGAGAATGGAGCAGGTGAACTTCATGAAACCTTCTTTTTTTTTTTTTTTTTTAAAGATTTTATTTATTCACCTGTCAGAGATCACAAGTAGGCAGAGAGGCAGGCAGAGAGAGAGGGGGGAATCAGGCTCTCCACCGAGCAGAGAACCTGACACGGGGCTCAATCCCAGGACTTGGAGACCATGACCTGAGCTGAAGGCAGAGGCCTAACCCATTGAGCCACCCAGGCGCCCCTTCATGAAACCTTCGTGTGTGGCAGTTATGAATCAGGTTGATCAAGAAGACAACTGCTTTAGGATTCTGTTCACAGAGTGGTGCGGATGATAGTGGGACCTTAAAGTCCAAACCTACTTTAACTTGCCACCGATTTATTCTTTCCCCTTGGGTGACTGTACATATGGTGGGGATAATGGTACTAATGTTCTCCTTATGGGAAGGCAGTTGTGAAGATTAAAGGGAAAAAAATCATGTGAAACTGCCCAGGGTACCGAGTGTGAATACAGTGCCTTTCTGCACTCTCTTCTTTCTGTTACTGGTTCTGCTTTCTCCTAGCCTCTAAACATGGCTTTGGTCCTTGGTATCTTTGCTCTTTGAACTGTACCTCCTATCCTTGGGATCAACTGTCTTTTGGCTCAGTCTTGCTTTTGTACAGGTGATGCCTAAAACTTTGCCTGGCCCTTTGTTTTAAGTTTCTGACTTTAAGTTTCTATCTTTTTGCCAAACACTTCTACCTGGATGTCTCCTTAAGGAATCAATATGTTTAAAAATTAAAGTTGTGCTCAACCAACTGAACTTCTAGACTCTCTTCTTTAGGTTGTGTGAGAAGCTTCCAGATACTGGAGCCCTTTTTTGGCTTTTCATCATCTCAAACCCTTAGTCTGCATGTCATCTTGAGCTCCTTTTGCAGTGTTTTCCTCTTGTCTCTTTCACTGCTCACCTGTACCATTGGAACAGACTCCTAACTGTCCCTCCTTTCCCCCATCCAGTCTACTCCCTGCCGGCTTGTCTTCCAGCCTGTCTTACTATTACCAGTCTGCTTTTTAAAATTTAAATTTGAACTCCACTTGGCATCCAAAGCTTGCGTTTCCAGCTTTACCTTCAAACTCAAACTATGTAGTCTGATTTAACTAAACTACATTTTCCTTCGTGCCTTTGTGCTGTTCTCTCTCTTCTTATCTTGGCAGGGGAAATCGTAGTGGTAGAACTAAACTTGCAGGGGAGGCTTCAGGGCCATGGATGTGCTTTAGCTTAGAATGGAGAGGACCTTTGTAACAGAGCTGCTAAAGATGGGATGGGTATCATGGAAGAAGTCTGTCTGTTACCTCCTGTTTCCCAAGCCTGAGGACACCTTTAAGTCCTTATCGTCCTCCACCTCTCAAGCATGTGGCTTCTCTTCTCTTTTGAAGTTGCTTTCTCCCCATGTCCCATGACACTGTGCTTGGGCAAGGTCACCCACCTCTCGATTGCATCTCTGGTTCTTTCTTCTGTCTCCTAAATCAGTCTCCTCTCCTGTTGCTTCCATTTCTGTGCTTTCTTGAAAAGTTTCATGGCTCTTAGTGATCACCTTTTGAGAAAGATTCCCAAATAAAACCCCCAACCCTGTCTTTATAATTTGTCTGTGTTTCTAACTTCTTGCCAGATGTTTCTATTTGAGTACCTTGTATCCAAATTTGAATTCATTTCCTTCCTTCTAAAACATGTTCCTTCCCCTTGAGTTCCCTGGTTTGATTAATAGCAACAGAGGTTGGCAGACATTTTCTGTAAAGGGCCAGACAGTAAATATTTTTGGCTTTGTGGGCTTTAAGGTCTTGGTCATAACTACTTAACTTTGCCTTTTGTAGCACAAAAGCATCCATAGATAATACATCAACAAAGATAGGTGTGCTGTGTTTCAATAAGATTTTACTTACAAAAATAGGCAGTGGGCTGAAATTGATCTGTGGGTCATAGTTTGCCAACCCCTAGGTTACCCAGGTCCAAAATTCAATGTTTCTTTGCTTTTCTACTAATTTCATTTACTCTCTTCTTAGGATATTTAATTTCTGCTGATTCTATCCTTATGAAACTTTTTGTATTTCTAGACTATAGTGCTTCCACATTCATTGGTCTAGTAGAGAAAATGTCCCTTTTACATGTTACTGTCCATCAATCTGCCTAATCAGAAATCTCCAGTGACTGCCCTTGGCCTGATTAATAAGGTCAGAGTTCTCACAGAGCAGCTGCTTCTAGGGTTTTGCCTCCAACCTTCTCTTAGTCCTCTGAATGGACGCTCTTGCAAGTACACTGGTCTAGTCTGTATTCTGCTATTTGTTCTAGCTCTGCTCATGATGCTCTTGTGACTCACAGTGGCCTCTCCCCCACTTATTGAAGCCTGAATATTCCTTCTCTTGATCTGCATGCACAGTGCTTTTGATGCTATCCTTACCTCTTCTGCTGAGACTGCGCTGGGCTCTATTTTATATCTTTATAGCCTTCCTCCTTCTCCGTCTGAGGCAGCCCAGTAGATGGTCCGTTAAGATGGGTAATGATCACGCATTGAATCTGTCTCTCCTCCAGATCTGCCCATGCCTTTGGAGTTCCTGTCTCAGTTAATGGCACCAGGGATTATCATTGGCCTTGGAGACTCTGTGACTGCTTGTTAGGTTTAACTGCTTCTCCCTGTCCTGTCTTTCCCCTGTCTGCCTCCTCTTATCCATCCCCTCTGTTGCTGGCTTAGCTCAAGTCTTCTCCATTCTTCGTTAAGACCACTTGACTAGGGCGCCTGGGTGGCTCAGTGGGTTAAGCCGCTGCCTTCGGCTCAGGTCATGATCTCAGGGTCCTGGGATCGAGTCCCGCATCGGGCTTTCTGCTTGGCAGGGAGCCTGCTTCCCTCTCTCTCTGCCTGCCTCTCCATCTACTTGTGATTTCTCTCTGTCAAATAAATAAATAAAATCTTTAAAAAAAAAAAAAAAGACCACTTGACTAGCCTTTGAATGTGTATTGCCAACACTAGCTTCTCTCTCCTTATAACCCCAACACCCTGTCTATAGGGACCTGTCATGTAGGTGTGATTCTGCAACATTGTTGATTGAAACCCTTCAGTGGTTCTCCATTGTCCTTGGGTAAGGGCTAGCTTTCCAATGTGCCACAAGTCCATGGTTGATTGAATACCCTTTCCTTTCCAGCCTTGTTTTTTGGCCCATTTCATTGACACAGTCTACATTCAACCATATATAACCCCAAAGGGCCCTCTATGGACTTGTATAGACTTCCTTCTCGGACCTATCTGGAAAACTATCTGAATTCCTTGGAAGGGTATAAATGCCCCTTCTGCAGAGCTTTCATATCTCCTTCTCTCTGGAAGACCAAAAAGAATAAAGGTGTCATCAGATAACCATTGGGAGAGACGCTTGGGCTTGATGTAGTTTCTGGTGTCCCTTCAAATTCAGAGTCTTCTAAAGTTGACCTGGAGCCTGATTAATGAACAATTAAGTAGAGAAGTTTATAAAGCATCTTGAATGCTTAAAGATGCTAAATATGCAGTTTTGACTTATTTCCTTGCTTTGGTTTTGCTAAAGCTTTTGCCTTCTTCCTCTATTATGGTGAATAGAATAAGAGTCAACAATGTAGAATAATTCTGGATTTATTTATATCCCTTCCTTTTTTTAAATAACCTGAGATCTTTAGTTTAAAATGTTAGGATGGGGGCAGAGCAGGAGGGAATAATTATTTCAGTACAGATATTTCATATCTGCCTCTTCACTCTAGGAAAGTAAACTTAACATCTGTGGCAAAACTTACTAGACTCTCCAGCTCCTGCTATTTCTCCTTTCTTGTGGGAGCTTCCCCTCAGAGAAGGAGGCTTTTTATGGGGCTAACAGCTCTTATCAGACAACCACAGAGGTTGTGGAAAAGGAAAGAGGCCTTGAGGCTGCTGAGTAGGACGACATTCATCTCCTCCAGCCATGGTCAAAAGCCACCTGTCCCTTTCATCTAGTGTCTCATCCTGGCAAGGAGACAGTATGTTTTCTTTCTAGAAGGATCTATGGAGCAGAAAAGAGAAAGGTAGAGATCATGAAGAAAAGTGACCCTTTAAAGTGTTCCTTGATGTAGAGGATACCCCATATGGAGAGGGAACACAATTACTATGGTTCTCTCTCTAGATTCAGAGTCTGCTTGGCATGAGGTCCTTGTGGACACCCTCTTGGAGGAGAAGGAAGGTGCCTTTTTAGTTTTGAAGGGTGTTACTTTGAGAGGCCTCTGCTGTTTTCTAGGGAGGGTGTTTGGCTTCTTCCAAGGACTTGGCCTGTTCCTTTTAGTCTATCAGGAGCAGCGCCAGCAGTTCTAGACCGCCTGGAGGCATAGGCAGGTTCCTTCAGAGCCTCTGTCCTCATTCATAAAGAAGGCATCTGGTAAACCTTCCAGCACCGGATTAAACTGCCTAGGAGGTAAAGGGGGAGGACTTGTAGTGAAGCCTTTAGAAGAGCCTAAGGCAACTTTCATTTAATTTACGTTTTCAGTCCCTCAGATACTGGAGTCAAAGATTGAGAGAAACACACCCACAGCACTTAGAAGATACAAGTACACCATTTCTCTCTCTCCTTAGCCCACTCCTTGGCAGAGAAAAAAACAAAATTAGTCCACAGAGATATCCAGTTTTGACTATTCCTGATTTTTTCATTATGGGCAGTGAAACTTTGAAAAATTAATTATAATGCACTAGACTTTACCTTTGCCAAAAGAGACATAGTTTATGCTAGAACATAGAGGTAATTGGCTCTGAGTGAAATAATTCTAAATTCAAATTTACAGCAGTTTTGTGGGTATGTGTAGCTTGGCTGGTGAAGAGTTAACATATGCCTTAAATATGAATTTTAGAGGCAGATTCTTTAGTAGTCTTCAAACATCTTTACTTGCCCAGTGGAATTCAGAAACCACTTCTGACTTGGAGCTCTAAGAATATTAGATAAGAAAAAGACTTAAATGCTAGTCTTCCTACCAGATGTCCTATTACTAGAGCTGTGGCCACAGTCCAGGGCTCTTTTCCCAGCCTCCTCTCTCACCACAGTGAAGGGTCCAGACTTGGCAAGATGAGGATTTAATCACTAAAGTAAAGATAATATCTTTCTTCACTTTCAACCTCAGATTTGATAAGTCCCACTTTTCTGTTCAGTTTTTGCCATCTTTTTCTGATAATTTTTAATCTGTGGTATTTCTTAGTGTGCCTTTAACTCCTAAAACTTATCTGATGGTTAGATGAAAATAGAAAGTTAGCAGGGCTGTAGGATTTGCCTCATTCACCCCGCTTTGTTCTAAACTCCTTCCTACAGTGAGGGGACGCACTGTGTGTCTACAGCACATGACCCTGACTCGGGTCCTTCAGGCAGCTGACTAATGGGACCTGAGCTGCCTGCTGCTTTTCACCAGCCCCAGCACAGACTTGCCATGCTTAGCAACTTCTGCCTCGTACCCCTGTAGGGAGCCATCTAGTGACACTGTCACACTGGTCTGGGGCCACACCCACTGGCCTTGGCAGTGAAGAGGTGTGCTTGGTACACTGAAGCTGGCATTTGGCAGGGAGCACCCTCAGGTGCTGACGGCATGAGTGTTACCTGAGTTTGCAAAGGAGACCAGTGATGTGGTGCCCTAACATGCCGGAAGCCCAAGCAAGCTGGCATCAGGGGGAGCAAAAGGCAGTGGGCAAGGCTACAGTAACCTATATGCAGGTGCAGTTACACACAGCAGCCTTGGGGCAGGTGACCCAAGGGACCCAAGCCAAAGGACCAGGTGACTGCTGGTGACCTTGGTCAATTCCACAACCTCTCTGAGCCTTCATTTTTCCCCATCTGTATAGTGGCAGTGGTGATATTTACCTTGCAGATGGTGAAGGTGAGAAACAGTGTAGGTTAGGCACGTAGCTCCTACACACTGATGAACTCAAGACACAGTAACTATTATTTCTGTTACTGAAGAACACAGCCACACACCTCCTTGTTGGTTATTGGGACAGTCCTGCATGTTTTGCCTCTAGGAATTAGAATTCTCATTCTTAAGGCTGATAGTTTCAGCTGGAAGAAAATTGTGAAATGCCTTATCATGTTTTTAGGTTGTTACTTATCCCTAGAGCAAGACTTAGAAAAGTTATAGAAACATGTCACTGGGCCAGAATCTGAATATCACAGATGTCTGGCTCAAGGCCCAGAGAGTCTAGGTAAATGTCTACCTTTGCCCAAATAAAGGATTGTTTTTCCTTTTAATATGCTAGATCCCTCTGCTTATCCCAGGACAAGATGAATATTAAGTAGGCAGAAGGTTCCTGTCTATGATCAATTCTAATGCCTTTTGTGAAGGGAAATGGTTGTAAATTATTACCAGTTAATTAAATGAGTGTTTCCGTTGAGTCCTGTGTGCAGGCTTTTATCCAAGCCTGTTTAGAATCATGCAACCTTGGAGCTAGAAAGGTTTTTAGACAACCCTCTCATTTCATGGCCAAGGAGATGGAGTCGGGATGTAAGTGACTTGCTCAAGTGATGCCAAGGGAAAAGCAAACCTTGGCTCGGGGGTGTAGGGAGGAAAGAGGGGTTCCTGGTTATCTGGTGGGTATATCATGTGAACAGAGCATAATTTATAGGCAGTGGGCCCGTGCAGTGCGTAGGCTACTGGTATCTTGGAGTGCTTTTCTATTTATGAAGCGCTGTCACATTTTTCTTATAAGACAAAATATTATTCCATTTTATAGGTGATGAAATTGAGGTGGTCAAATAAAACTTCCAATTCAACTCATTAGACCAGATCAACAGATATTTGGAGTGTTTACTTGGTTCAAGGAAATCTGCTAGGCCCTTTGGGGAACATAAAATTGTCAGATCCTGCTGGATGGAGCGTACAGACTTATTGCAAGTGACAGGATATAAGTAGATGAAATTTATCTAATTGTTCAAGGGCATAAATAAGTATTAAGACAGTAATCGAGATAGGAATTTTGAGACTGGAGGGATCAGTGTGCATGTCAAGATCTTCCTGACATAAGTTTCTTCCTTCAGCTCCTGTGGCTGCGTCGTTTTCTTGGTTTTCTTGTCAGGTGCACTTGGTTACGCATCCCACTGTCAGCCCCAGGGAACAACTTTGGGAGATCCTGAGCGCCTGGCGGTGATCCCAGCCCTAGGAGTAATTCAGTAAAGGTTTGAATGAATGGATAGGTGAAGAGAGATTTTCCAAGCAGAGGCAACAGAAGGAGCAAAGGTATGGCTATGCCCTGGTGAGGAGACAGGCCTGACCAGAAGAGCAGGTTTAAAGGATGGAAGCTTGAAAAAGTGGTTTGGGTAAATTAGTGGGGAGGTAGTCAAAAGAGAACCCAGGTGGCCCAGAAAGCTAGGTGGAGCAGCTTGAATTTTATTCTGAAGGCACTGGGAAGCCTGCGGAGGCTTTGCTGGGGGAAAGTTGATGAGCGCGGCACTTGGAAAAGGGTATCTGGGCATCGAGGTATAGAATCTTCCTTGATTTTGGTTTGTTTCTAATTTTTATTTATTTATTTTTTGTCACTTGTTCATATCCTATACTTGGATGTCATACCTAAGAAACCATCACCTAACCCAAGGTCAGGAAAACTTAATCCTGTGCTTTCTTATAAGATTTTTATAGTTTTAGCTCTTGCATTGGGTCTGTGATCTACTTGGAGTCCATGTTTCCATATGGTAAAATGTAGGGGGCCGCCTTCATTCCTTAGAATATGGATATCCAGTTGTCCTGGCACCATTAGTTAAAAAGACTGTTCTTTCTCCATTTAATTGTCTGGTCACTCTCCTTTGGGTAATCCCGCTCTACGGCTTGTCCTATTTTCCTTACTCCCACTCCCAGGCAACCTCTGTCTTCTGTCCATACTGATTAGTTTGCCTTTTCTAGACAGAATGTACTCTGTTCGGTTTCTTTTTTCTTCTTCTAATTTTTATTTATTTATTAATTTATTTTTTATTAATGTATAATGTATTATTTGCTGCAGGGGTACAGGTCGGTGATTCATCAGTCTTACACGCTTCACAGCACTTAGCGTATCACATACCCTCCCCCATGTGCATCACCCAACCACCCTCTCTATCTGTTTGGTGTCTCTCATTCAGTATCTCCCATGCTGTTGTGTGCATCCACAGTTCATTCTTGTTATTGTTGAATACTATTCCAGTGTGTGGCTTTACACATTTTTTAAAAGCTCCTGGGAGCATTTGTGTACATATCTTTGTGTGGACACAAGAGGTCTCGATTCTTGGGTAATTACCCGGAGGGGAATAGCTGGGTCAAATGGGAGGCGTACGTGCAACTTTTTAAGAAAATGTCCAGCTGTTTGCAAAGTAGTAGTACCATTTTACAGTCCCATCAGTGTGTAAGGATTCCAGTTGTTCCGTATTTGTACAAACAGTATGGTTGGACTTCTTAATTTAGCCGTCCTAGCAGGTATATGTTATTGTTGCATTGTGGTTTTAATTTCCATTTCTCCAATGAGTAATGATGTTGAGCTTGTATTTTTTGTACCTATTTGCCATCTGTATATCCTTGGGGAAACATGAAATGATGAAATCTGTTTTTGAAAAGTTGGATTGCTTGTTTTCTTATTATTGAGTTTTGCAAGTTCTTTATCCTGGATACCGGTATTTTATCAAATATATGATTTCCAACTATTTTCTCCTAATCTGTGATTCATCTTTCATACTCTTGACTGTGTCTTTCAAAGAGCAGAAACTTTAATTTTGGTGAAGTCCAATTTATTGTTTTCTTTCATGGATTGCGCTTTTGGTTTTGTATCTAGAAAAATTTGTTGGACTAAATCAGTGCCCCCAATTTTCCCTTATTATTTTTCTTGAGCTATTAAATTTTAAGTTTCTCATTTAGGTCTGTGATGCATTTTGAGTTAATTTTTGTTGTAGGTTACAATGTCAGAGTTGAAGTTGTTTTGCATGTGAACCTCTGGTGTTTATAGCACCATTTATTGTCTCTGAGTTTTTCCCATTTACCTGTTTGTGCATTAGAATGTCATTTTTAAAGTTTATTGCTTACTGACCAGGGCCCAGGAGTTGCCCTACTGACCCACCGAAGTGGTCTGTATGAGAGAAGAGTTAGTATGAGTTAGAGTTCTTCCCTCAGTGTCTGTTACAGAAAGCATGCTAAATGTGTCCATTTTTAGTTTAAATTCAATTAATTAACATATAATGTGTCATTGGTTTCAGACATAGAGGTCAGTTATTCATCAGTCTTATATACCAGTCGATGCTCATTGCATCACGTGCCCTCCTTAATGGCCATCATCTGAGTGGCATCTTGATTGATAAATAGGAGTTTGACAATTAAAGAGAGGAAAGGGTTTTCTAGGCAGAAAGATTACCTGCCTCCAGTCCCTAGGCAATAAGTGTCAGACAGGTAATGTGTATTTTTCACAGTTTTGACTATATGCCCCAGTATGCTATCTGACTGTAAACATGTTTTGTTGATCTCTCAGATTAAATGAAAAAAAAAAAAAAAAAAAAGCCTCCCTCGAGAATCTACAAGTAATTTGAAGAGGCTGGGGGAACAGGTTGTATATGTGTTTGGCATGGTAGGGACACAGCCTGCAGGGCTATGTGCCAGGCTAAGGAGTTGGAAACCTGTCATTGGCAGCAGGTGGGGGAGGGTGAGTCTGAGACAGGAAATAGCTAGAAGGCCATTGCAGGTGGTCAGGTGAGGCAGGGCAGTAGGAATAGGGAGGAAGAGGCAACTTTAGGAGAGGCACAGTAAGTGGGTTTGATGGGGTCAGATAGATTTAGATGTATGTGGGTAGGAGCCTAGGCTGCCAGGTCCGTGGTGGAGTCAGGACTGTGGGGTTTCAATTAAGGGAGTATACAATGAGAATTTGGATTCTGGGCATGTTGATATATTGAACTGGACTTGTCTCATTGGGACAAGGGGGTGGAGTCTTTCCAGAAAAGGTGCATATGGAGGTCTGTGCTGGAGACTTAGGAAATGAATACAACACTGTCCCCCATCTTTAACCTGTACCCTTTCGGGGATTCCCGTGTGTTTGTTTCTTTCTCCTACTCCTACCCCAGAGAATCTCAAGTTGGTGCTAAAATCACAAGGCTGAATCTTCCAATGGAAGAAAAAGAGGACTTCCCAAGATTTAAAGGCAACCTGAGGGAGGGGGAGTGGGGAGAGGAGAGGAAGAGAGAGAGAGAGAGAGATGCTGGAAAGAAGCCTGAGAGAGAAAGAGAAGAGTGCGGGAAGACCAGGGTAGAGAGTGTCCTGGAAGCAAAGAAATTCATGAACAAGGAAGCTGTCGAGGATCAGAGCTGCAGAGAGCAGTGGAAATAAACACAGATGTGCTTTGGATTTGACAATGGCACTTGCCAAGGGTTGCATGGGCTGCTTCAGTGCCAGAGGGAGGCAGAGGGTCAGGGTGTATGTGGTAGCATAGATGTTAGAAAGTATAGAGGGAGGTGTAACTGTTTTTATATATTTGACGTATTCTCTTTGGCTGCCAATTTGGATAAGTCTTTGGATGTTAATGGTAGAACACCCTACTCAAACTGGCCAAACCGAAAGGAATTTATAGGCTCTAATAACTCAAAAGTCCAGAAGAATCAAGCAAGGCTTGATCTCAGGGTTTAAGTGATATCAAGATCTGGTCTCTTTCTGTCTCTCTGCTTTCTCTTCTTACCTTGCTTCCTTCTCCAGCCCGGCAGGAAGGGAGCTGGATACTCCCAAGTTTATGTCCTTCTAGATCAAAATTCAGCAGATGTGAGATCTTGTCTCTGTCTTGTAGGTCCAGGATTCCTAATTGGACCCTCTTGGTTTTTGTGCCCAAACCCAAGCCAGTGACTGGGGGGAAGAGAGCTATGATTACTCAGCTGACCGTGTAGAGGCCATGTGTCCTCTCTAGACCAGTCATCATGGCTGGAGGAATTCAGTGCTCTGATTGACAAGACCTGGGTCATGTGGCCCATGGAGCTGAGGGCAGAATCCCAGCTGAATCATTGGGACTACCTACAAGGGAAGGGTAGTTCTGGAATAAGAGCCAAAGTGCAATTCCTGGAGGCTAGAATGGATGTTCTAGCTGGAGAGAAAACATCTACCAGTAGGGGAGAGACTAGGATGAGTGCATGGAAATTACTGGTTGCTATACTTCCGCTTTTAGAGAGAGATCTTTCTATGCAATGGAGGAATGAATGAGGCCCACTGCAGAGGTAGCAAGTTGGCTGGCACGCAGTCGTGGGGAGGGGGTCTAAGCAGTCACTACGAATAGATATTGGCAGCCCATCAGCACTGAGTAAATGGAAAAGGGGATCTGGAAGGGCATTTTCCAAACTGTTTGTCTGCAACACAGGAAATGCATTTCTACACCAGTACACCCTCAAAATGCATATGAAAACACAAGCAGAAGTTTCATGACATAACACTTTTCCTTACAACGTGACACATACGTGTTTACTCTTCCAGAATCCCGGTTGTGTGCAACCCAACTCTATTTGATTTCATGTCACACTAATGTCAAACCCGCCGTTTGTAAAACCGTCTTCGAAGGTCAGGGGTGTAGGTGGCGTAGGCTTGAAGCTGGTGTTTGAGTCTGGCTTGTCCATGATGATGGTGGCACTGGTCAAGCCTGAGAAGGCAAACCTGTTCTGCTTACGGGAGCTCTGGATTCTGCTAGTGGGATCTCTGGTTTCAGAGCAGCTCTGGCCACGTGTAGGGCAGGGGCAGGGTGAGGGCGTGGCCTGCTTTTGGAGGGAGTTTCCAGGCTGGCCCTGGGCCAGGGCATCTCCGAGGTGGGACGGGGTTGTCTGTTTGTCTGGAGGCTGGTAGTGGCTCCTTCTGTGCCAGCAGCCGCTTGTGTTGTGAGGATGAATGCGTGTGCCTGGTGTGCTCTCCGCCAGGCCTTTATATTGAAGATGAGGGAGTGGCTTTTTAAAAATAACATATTTTTGACTTGAAACAAGTCAAGGCAGCGAGTGGAGACAATTAGAGACTGACATCCTGTTTAGTCATCTCTCCAGAGAGCTCTATTTTCAGAACTGTTCCGTAAAGGTTCACAAGGGGTATTCAGACAGTTTAGGGGATATTGTTAACTTTAGTGGTCATGGTGATGTAAGTAGCCGATTTGAACGCTGGGTGATCGACAGTGTGGTAACGCCTTGGAAGCAGATTTTGTGCGAGGGATGGGGGGCTTATAAGAATAGGCTATTGTACAGGTAAAGCTTTCTGAGTCAGAACAAGGCAAGCATCTTTTATTTTGAAAAAGTCTGTAATCAGGGTGTGGCATTAAAAATATGTGGTGGTAAGTTAGGGGAAGGTCAATGCATTTTTCCCCCAGTCTTTGTCACCTAGGGGTACAGTCAAAACAGTAAAGAGTATTGTCAAGGCTCTTTGAGCTCATTTGATGGAAGCCAGGCCAGAAATGCTGAATGGTGACGTCACAGACTTTTGGATGAGAAGCGTGAAGCTTGGGGTGGTTAAGGACCTTTCTCAGAGTCTAGAACCAGATGCCGCAGTCAGGCCATGTCCTCATTTAGTTTGAGCACAGTTGTGATTTGCAACTTCTTTAGTGTAATATTCTACCCAAAATGACCAGTTGTATCTGTACTCAGCTCCTCTGGACCTGTCTCTCTCTTTGAGGAAAGAAATGGAGCCATAGTCTGAATCCAACAAGATTTTGACAATTGTAAATTGATGTATTTGGGTCCAAAAGAACCTCACAATCTAAGGTTTAGAGGTGTTCTTGGATAGTTCGAGCTTAGCACCCAACATGAAGAGGGCAGAGCCTGTGTGCCTGGGCTAGTGAGATCAGAGCAGGTGCTGCCTGAATCCAGAATGGCATGTTGCACCGGGACAGGACGGAGCCCAGAGACGGCAAGCTGCTGAGTTGGCAGAGTGGATGTATCCCTATCTGAGTGCATAGATGAGAGCTTTAAGGGATGAACAGGCAAGAGTCATGGGTGCAGAGCTCCTGAATTGCCTTCCCTGTGCTTGCTGAAGATTAATTACACTCAAGTGAAAATGGTAGAGATGGAGACTGTACTCTTCTCATACTTTTCACTTCCTGAAAGGAAAGGTTGCAGTTGACTGTGCCACATTTGTTCGTTACCTCTTATGTTGCCTTGTTTCTCTATTTCATACATCTGTCACGTGATTATTTTATTTTTATTTTTTTAAGATTTACTTATTTGAGAGAGAGAGAGAACGGGGGAGGGGCAGCAGGAAAGAAAGAGAGAGAGAGGGAATCTCAAGCAGATTTCCTGCTGAGTGTGGAGCCCAATGGGCTGAATCCCACAACCCTGAGAGCATGACCTGAGCTGAAATCAAGAGTCTGATGCTTAACCGACTGATCCACCCAGGAACCCCTTCCTGCCATGTAGTTTAATAAAATGTTGCTCTGACATAAGATAGGGTTATTTCAGAAACAGTGTCCAAGCTTACAGGTACTTCTCAATAATATCACGAAGAGCCAAAATGGAAGAGATTAAAATTCAAGACACGCGGAAACATTGGAAGAACGATTTCCCTTCGATTCGCTTTTCCCCCTTTACAGTTTCGTGTGGTTTCATGCGTTTCTTACCTGTCTGCTGTTGAATGAAATTCTTAAGTCTGATCAATGCTGTGATTTTGCACATGTAGGCCTCTTTGTAAAGAATTATTTGAGGCCCCACAAAAAGGACTTCAAAGTTAGAATATAACACATGATTCTTTTCTCCTTCTAGGTGGATCTGGAGCCAGAAGGGAAGGTGTTTGTGGTAATAACCCTAACGGGGAGCTTCACTGAAGGTAAGGACGAGTTTGGGGTGGTTTCTGGTAAAAATGTAATCCTAGTCGCTGTCAGTAGGAGTTTCTGACCTGGAAGTTTATAAAAAGAGCATTTTGAAAATGATACTTTAAAAATGGTTTTATGTTGGGTTGGCTCCTATTTTGTTTGTAATGATCTGTTGGTTTGGATTGCCAGATTACATATATTTGCCAAATCTGGCGATCTCATGATTTGTTTGACGTACTCACTGAATTTTATTTTCTTCATCAACATCTTAGCTGAATGGGTTCTTGCCTCTTCTTGTTCATGTCTGTCAAATTGTATTAAAGATTTTTGGTTTGGGAGCCAACTTTTCACTTTGCCCTGAATGTGTTAAAAAATTAAGGATCATAGTCTCTTTCTTACAATCTTTATCTCCTTCTGCCCTGTAAGGGATTCTAGTCCTCTCTCCCTGGTGCCACCCCCACCTCCCACTCCCTAATTTTTTTTTTTTAATTGAGGTAAAATATATATACAGTGAAATGAGCAGATTGGAAGGGAGGAATTTGAGTTTTAGCAGATGCATGCAGCCGCATCCCCAGCACCGTGATCCAAGGTAAAGAACATTTCCACCACTCTGAGAGTTCCCTTGTGTCCTTTCCCAGTCAGTCTCTTGCTGCCAGAGGCAATAATTGGGATGTTTTATTTTTTTTTCACCATAGATTAGTTTGCTCTATGCCAGAAGCTCACGTAAATGGAACTACATAGTATGTTCTCTCTTGTGTCTGATTTCTTGCACTCAGCATAATTTCTGTGGGACCCACCCATGTCCTTGTGTGTGTTAGCGTCCCATTCCATGACCTACCCATTCTCTTCCTGATGGACGTTTGGAGTCATTAGGAACAATGCTGCTAATATGCATGGTTATTCATACATTTCTGTCGATGTGCCCTTTCTCTCCTCTTGGGTAGATATACAGAGTCCTGGAGTTGCTGGGTAATAAAGGAAATATATGTTCAACTTCATAAGAAACTCTCAAATGTTTTTCTAATATGCTTATATTTTTATACTCACACCAGGAGTGTATGAGCATTCCGATTATTCCATCTCCTCACCAACACTTGGTATAGTCATTCTCTTTAACATTAGACAGTCTAGTGGGTATGAAACAGTATCTTGTGGTTTTCATTTGCAGTTCCCTGATGTTGAGTACTTTTGCATGTGGTTCTTTTCTTCCCAAGTACCAGCTAAAGTCTTTTTGTTTTCTGAAATTTGGTTTGTCTTTCTGTTAATGATTTATAGTTGTTTGTTTTCTAGAGAAGCATTCTTTGTCAGAAATTGGCATTGTGAATACATTCTCCTTATGTGTGGCTTGCCTTTTCACTTTCCTAGTGGTGTCTTTGAGCAGAAGTTTTAAATTTCTCTGAAGTCCTGTTTATCAATCTCCTCTTTCATAGCTTATACATTTTTTCTCTGTAAGAAATCTGTCATAGAGTCACAATAATATTGTCCTCTTTTCTCTTAGAAGATTACAGGATTTTATGTTTAGGTCTGTGTTCCTTCTTAAATTAATATTTGTGTGTGGAGGGGTTGGGATTTCTTTCCCCTGTACTACAATCCAATTCTCCTTCTCCCTGCCATTTCTCGAAGACTTTCTTTTTTCTTGGCAACTTTGTCACCAATCATTGACCCTACTGTGGATCTATTTATAAACTGTTTTGTTCTATTGATCTACTGGTCTTTCATTACACCAATACCATGTCATCTTCATTGCTGTTGCTTTATATTAAGTCTTAAGGCTAAGTAGTGCGAGTCCTCCAAATGCGTTTTGTTCGTTTGTTTGGAGGCTATTTTAGCTATCCTCAGTATTTTAAATTCTGATGTCAATTTTAGAATCAGCTTATCAATTTCCACGGAAAAGCGTACTAAATTTTGAATTAAAGTTGTATTAAATCTATCCATCAATTTGAGGAGAGCTGACATCTTAACAGTTGTGCACATCGTCAAGTCCATAAACTGGGTATATTCCTCCATTTGCTGATGGTCTCTAATGTCTCTCAGCCATATCAATATTAGAAATTCTATATAATTTTCAATATAGAGATCTTGCACATATTTTAAAAAATATATTTCTAGGTATTTTAAGCTCTTGATGCTGTTATACATGGTATTTAAAAATTTTTATTTTGGAAATTGGTAACAGTATATAGAGATGAATTTTTTGCTTGACTTTGCAATCTATGACCTTAAAAAAATTTCACTTACTAGTTCCAGTAGGTTTCTCTTTCTCTCTCTCTCTCTCTTTTTTTTTTTTTTTGTACCTATCTTGGGATTTTCTCTGTAAATAATCATGTTGTCTATGAATAAGAAATTTTCTTTTTCTTTTCTAATGTTTATGACTTTTATTTCCTTTTCCTGCTTTATTGTGCCCAGAGGCGTTGAGGACAGACCTCCTTGTCTCATAACTAGTTTTAGGAGGAAGGAATTTAGTCTTTCCTTATAAGTATGATGTTAGTTATGTGCACTTTGTATATATACTTTTCATCACAATCAAGGAAATTGTCAAGTCCTGGTTTTCTGATAGGTTTGGTTTTTCTTTTCTTTTCTTTCTTTCTCTTTTTTTCTTTCTTCCTTTTTAAATCAAGAGTGACTGTTAAATTTTGGCAAGGCCTTTTTCTTTATCATTGACATGAGCATGTGGTTTTTCTCCTTTGTTCTTTTTTTTTCCCAGCAGGCAGCTAAATTACTGGCTATCACCTGAAAATTGTGAAGGCTTTTGAGAGTGGGATTTTTTTTTAAACTTTCCCCCCTTAGTTCTTGGACGGATTCCATAGTCCCGAGACATACTGTTCACTCACAAGGTCTAACCAAGTTGGGGTTTCAGTGGAAAGCCTAAGGCATTTTAAGTCCTTTTAACTTTGTGGAACTTGGCCTCCAAACTCTCTCTCCTGCAGTGGAGAGAGAACAGACATCTCACCTCCTTTCTCTCAGCTTTCTAGTTACTGCTTTTAGTGGACTTCTCTGAATCTCTCTTGAGTATGCACAGGTTGGAGCAGTTTATAGATTTGGGGATTCTTCTCTCTGTGGCCATATCTTTTCCAGGATTCCTCTGCTCAATTTCCAGTCATCTGTTAGTCCTGAATCTTGTCATTTCACTCTTTAAGCCAGTAAAACTGTAGTTTTCTGCTTGAATTCTTTTCACTCGACCTTTGCAGCCTGGGGAATAACCTTGGGAGATGGCCTATAAATATGGTTCTTGACCAGTGCATTTTCCTTCTTTCGAATGTCAGATTCCCTCCAATTTCTGTCCTCTTTTGGATGCTTTAAAATATATTTCTAGAGGTTTTAATTGTTTGTGGTGGGAGGGTTAGTTATTAAAAGCCACTCTACCACTAAAATCCTGTGAAGACTTTTAAACCGTGGCTTAAGGGTTTGTCCTTTTGGTGTTGGCATTTTGCACATTGGTGACACTTTTGAAAATTGGTTTTCTCTTCTCTTTGCTGACTGCTGTTCACGTGGGAGAATTGTTTTAATGTTAATGTTTAATTTTTCCATCGTGCCCCAATTGTTGCATCATATCTTTTTGCTCTGATATTGAAATTACCATATCTGTGGGATACTTGAACCTGAAAAAGCTCTCTAGATGATGGTTTGGTCAGCTCAAAGACATTTTTGTTTTGCCTGGTATCTTGTACATAGAAGATTGAGAAAGAGGAGTCTACTGATAGCTCAAATAAAATATAATGTTACAGAACACTGTTGCTAGAACATTCTCATAGCATGGGCAAAACCACAGTAGAGGCAGACCCCCCCTCCATGAGAGAAGAGACAGAGCAAGGAGTGGGTGAGATTCTCAGTGTGCTGAACTGCCTTTCTGCACTAAGTCACACAGGACTGATGGAGTGAGGCCGTGCACAGCAGACCACGTGTCATTGTTCCATAGTCATTCTGTGACTTCCTTTTTTTAAAAAGTGATGTCACTTCTCAAGGACTAAACTGTATCCAGATTCTGGCTTCCTTACTTGTAACACTAGAAACACTAGAAAGAACACTGGGACTGGAATCCGTGTGGATGTTGTCTTTATATTAATTGATTAGCGTTAGTGATAAGAAAGGAATGCCAAATATTACTAGGGGTGAGTTCTTACCAGGTCATTGCAATGCTGTTCTTTTTAGAGCGGACCCTGGGTAAACTTGTATGGCTGGCTGAGTTCCTCTCTGGTCCTCCTCCCTCCTCCCTCCTCTTTACATTAGTCCTTCTTGCTCGCTGCCTTTAACTGTCTCTTAGTTCCAGTAAGATACCCAGTGATCTCTTCTCTCTAGAAACAGTTGCTCACAAGGAAGACAGTGAATTCACGGACTAATTCACCCCAGAGTAATAGCGACCAGTAATATGTTAGTGTTCTACCCCTCGGAGGTGTGCCTGCATATTTTAAAAGCTGCTAAAACTGATGTTTTATCCATGAGAAGGAGATTTTTAGTGTTGACATTTCAGAAGCCATGGCATCTAGGGGTGGGATATATTTTAGAACCTCAGATCTGTTCTGTCTGTGGGAGCACTGTCTTGTCAGTCTGGCTCTGAGGCTGGGGCTCAGTATGAGCTTGCACGCTGCTGCCGCTTTAGACCACAGCTCCCTTGTCAAACGCAGAGGACGTGAGAGCTGCCCGTGTGTGTACGTGAGAGCTGCCTGTGTGTGTGTGTGTGTGTGTGTGTGAGACACAAGGGAATGCAGCCCTACCTTGCACCTGCTATAGCTGCGGCCGCATCTGGGACCTAGCATTGTGAGAATGTCCCTGGCTTGGCTTCACTCCTGGCAGCCACTCTGGGTGACCCCCAGCCATAAAATGACAGGTTGGCTCATGGAACGTGTAGAGCTCTCCTCCTTATCTTGGAAGCTGAAGGGCTTTACATAAGAAAGCACTGTGAAGTCATACAGGCCCAGAGCTCTCCTGCTGCAAAAGGAGCACTGGCCTGGGATCCCAGAGGGATGGCCAAAGTTCCAGAAATGTTGCTTGAGCCTCAGGGTCCATCGGAGGCTGTGGTTTTGAAGGCCAGATGTGAAAATGTGTGGTGCTCTGCCACCCAGATTTGTAGGGTGCTGTGTAAAAGTATGCTAGTGGGATTCCCATCTCCATGTTCCTCTTGTCATGGTAGCAAGATTCCTGTCATTCTCCCTGCCCCTGCCTGGGACCCCATGAATACTCAGTGGGTTTGTTTTATTTTGACATTGGATTTATTTTATACTAGAAGTTTCAAGAATTTGGTGAACAATGACAGATGTGCTGCTGGCTTAGCTCCATGCCTGTTTTCTTTTCATGGCTTCCTATAGGAATTCTGCTGCTAGCTCAGATTCTGTAATTCCAAAGCTCTCCTTAAAAAAGAAAGTGCTCAAATGTGACAGTGATCTGTGATATACAGGGCGCGTATTAGGAGCTACTGACTACTTCTCATTTCTTCCTCTCCTTTTTGTATCTTTCATTAGTTATGCTAAAATAGCAGCTAAGGCAAACAGATTTTATTAAACGTAAAGCATGACTGAGAAATGACATGGGACATACCTGCCAGGTACAGACCTGTGATTCGACGTAGATGCTGGGGAGATAGCAATGGACAAGACTTAGATACTCTCTGGAGGGAGCTCACAGGAGCAGTGGGGGTGGGGGGCAGATACAGCCCCCCATGTGTGCGGGGCAAGGGGCCCAGGTCCTACCACGGGAATGAGTCCAAGGCACGGTGTTGGCACACGGGAGTTTGTAATCAGATCAGCCGGAAGGTTTTAGAGAAAGCTTCTCAGGGGAGAGGATGTTCAAAGCAAGTTTCAGTGATAAATGGAAATGTGCCAACCAGGGCGGATAGTCTAGGAGGGTTTGTACGGACACACAGAGGTGAGAGAGCAGTGACAGGTTCCAGCCGCTGAAAGTAGGGGGTTGGTTTTGGAGGTTGAGGAGCAAGGGGGAGGTGTGGCCAGAGCTGTGGGAGGGTCTTCTGTGAAGGTTTGCCTGGGATGGTCTCCGTTTTGACTGCTGTACCTGTGTAACTGAGAACAGTGCCACCTTTCACTCTGAAAGTGTCCTGGGTTAAAGATAAATGACATGGTCACATTACTTATAGGTTAGGAGAGGATGAGGTTGCCCATGAAGGGTTCTAAGTCGAGAGAAATAAGATCTGATTTGGTGGCAGTGGGTTCAAGGAGCTGGGGGTGGGGGGTGTTTGAGCATAAGAGGAGACAAGGGTGTGGAACGCTATTAAGAGACTGTTAAAGTTGTCTAAGAGAGAGAGCAGTGGAGCCTGGGTTCGGTTGGAATCCATGGGGATGGATATAGAGAGAGGGACAGCCATAAGACATGGATAGGAAGCATAACCAGCAGGAGCTGGCAACTTAGTGGACATTAGGACATGAATAAGGGTGAGTCTCAGATGTTGTGGAGTCATTCACCAGGGTAGAAATACAGGGATGCAAGGTGATTAATTTAGCTTTGAATAGGTGGAGTTTGAAATGCCTATTGGAAACCCAAGTGGAGATGTCTAGAAGGAACTAGAAGCAAGAGTCTAAAGTCTGGCAAGAGATCCGGTCCCAAGATGTAGCTCAAGGTGTCCATGAGAGACAGATCCATAGATAAAGGAGCCCAGTGAGAAGATTTAGAGCCCCAAGCCAAGGCTGACAAACTGCAAAACTCTGTGGAACACAGCACGTAAGGTCTCTGGCTCATAGATTATAATCTGTCAAACTCACTCAAGCTCTATTGAAGCTTAATGAGCACCCATTTTGTTTGTATAGTCATTACTCAGTAATATTTGAGTGCTTACTACATGCAAGAGACTGTTTCATCAGATGATATAATAATGTCTTTCAAATTGGCATCAAAATGTTTGATAATGAAGTTTGCATATAGAACAGAACAAAAAAGTCTTTGAAAAGTAACATGCGAATTACTGTTAACTGTAGCACCTTCAACGTTTGGTACCATGGGCTGGGTGCAGGCTTCTTCTTCTTTTTTTTTTTTTTAAAGATTTTATTTATTTATTGGACGGAGAGAGATCACAAGTAGGCAGAGAGGCAGGCAGAGAGAGAGAGAGGAGGAAGCAGGCTCCCTGCTGAGCAGAGAGCCTGATGTGGGGCTCGATCCCAGGACCTTGAGATCATGAGCAGACTTCTTCTTAATGCTGGGGTAAGAACAACAGATGAATCTGCTCAGAAAACCTACACTGAGGGCTCTCTTTACTGAATTAAGATGGAACAAGAAAAACTCTTACTGTGAATCTCTTTCAGTGCCCGTGGCAGAACATTATCAGCTAGATCAAAAACCCATCACCATTGTTCATCTTAAGAAAGGGGTTGTTGACTCTTGATCAGATGCAGAATTCCCCTCAGCATTGCTGCTGAAGTAGACACAGATGAAGGGATCTGTTGTTTTGAAAAAGCTGTCTCACGTCACTCTTTACCTCATTCTGGCTAAGCCTTTCTGGATCTGCTACCTAATCAAGGTGAAATTTATCATGGTGACAAAACAGCCCTAGATTTTTTTTTTTTTTAAGATTTTATTTATTTATTTGACAGAGAGAAATCACAAGTAGATGGAGAGGCAGGCAGAGAGAGAGAGAGGGAAGCAGGCTCCCTGCTGAGCAGAGAGCCCGATGCGGGACTCGATCCCAGGACCCTGAGATCATGACCTGAGCCGAAGGCAGCGGCTTAACCCACTGAGCCACCCAGGCGCCCAGCCCTAGATTTTAAAGCAGCTACTGATGCTGGCAGAGTGGCAGGTTCTGGCCATGTTTATGATTGTCACTATACTGAACCAGTTTTTACCTGGAAGAGTGGAGTGATGAAAAGAAAAAAAAAGTGAAATAAAGGAAATTAATGAAAATGCATGAATATGAATTTGTAACTGCTTCACTTGGAAAGAAAAGTAACAGAAAGAAAATAAGCAGTGATAGCTCATGTGAAAACAAATCAAAAAAGATGTTGATGCATTGTTAAGAAATACAGTGTCAGATCTGAAGATTGAGTTTGCTTAAGTAAAGTTTGCCTGGACTCAGGGTACTTCAAACTTCAGTGGCTGGTCCCCAGAAAGAAAAGCAGACATTTCGTGCCTCCTACTGGAAGCACACCACACCATCTGGGAGGTATGCTTAAAAAATCGAGCCTGAGGGCCACCTGGGTGGCTCAGTGGGTTAAAGCCGCTGTCTTTGGCTCAGGTCATGATCCCACGGTCCTGGGATCGAGCCCCGCATTGGGTTCTCCGCTCAGCAGGGAGCCTGCTTCCCTTCCTCTCCCTCTCTGCCTGCCTCTCTGCCTGTCAAATAAATAAATAAAGTCTTAAAAAAAAAAAAATCGAGCCTGAATCTGATTAGGCTTCTAGATCTAACCGCCAGGTTAGAGGAAATACTAGGCACAGGGAATAACATTTTAAATGACGCCGTGGGAGAGGTACTTAGATGGCCCATTCGGTTGAGTGTCCCACTCTGGATTTCTGCTCAGGTCATGATCTCAGGGTCATGAGATCCAGCCCCACACTGGGCTCTGTGCTGAGTGTGGAGCCTATTTAAGATTCCCTCTCTCCTTCTCCCTCTGCCCCTCCTCCTGCCATTTCTCTTTCTATCTCTAAAAAAAAATATGACATCGTGGGAGAGACTTGGTTTTTTTCAACCAAAAATTAGAAGAAAGGAAAGAGAGGGAGAGAAAACCAAAATAACAAGAGAGACATTAACCAGTTTCAGTATATGGACCATATTTTATCCCCGTTCCAAGACAAATTGTCCAAACAATAAATAACTCTCAAGAGACAACCAAGGAAATAGGCACAATGACTGGACACATGCTGATATTAAGGAATTATTGATGTTATTTATGTATGGTTATGATATTGTTATTGTTTAAACCAAGAGCATCTATTAGAGATACTTGAAATATTTACTGGTGAAATTATTTGAGAGTTGAGGTTTACTTTAGAATAATCAAGAGGTAAGAGGAGGGAATGGGGTACAGATAAAATCAGATTAACCATGAGTTGATTGATGAAGCTGGGTGTTATTTACATGTGAGTTAATTATACTCTTCTATTTCTGCTTGTGTTTGAAATTGTATTTATAAGAAATTAAAAAATGAAGGGAAAACTACACATTAAAAAATTATCTATTTCCTGGACAAAAAACAGAATCTGGGTTGCCTCTATTAACATCAAAATGATGCTTTAATTTTGAATACATAATTGCCTATTCTCATTTATAAATTAAAGCTGCTGTTGGCTCTTTTTTTTTTTTTTTTTTGGTCTGTATATGTTTTATCATTAGTTCCCAATTTTTGTGTATTGTGAGGTGGCAAGTTAAAGATTTTAAATGACTAAGGTACTTCATACTTTTTTTTTTTTTAAGTTCTAAATCAATATTAAGGCATGAGTCAAAAACGGCAGGTAGGAAGAGATGAGTAAGATAAAGCCCTCCATTCCACTGCAAAGTTCTCACTTAAAATGAATGACAAGTAAATCATCTCCTACTAACCATTACATAACATTTTGTACTTGCGAAGTTTAGTTTTAAGATCGTTTCCTAAAAGAATAAAGTAAATCGAAAGAATTAATGGTAGAAGTATCTTTATGAAGATAGAAGAAGTTCTGAGTGGCCACGCTTTTCCCCTGGCATTCCCCAAGCATACTTGAAGGTATTCTGTACCAGTTTTGTTTTGGTGGGGGATGGGTGTAACTTCTTAAAAAAGCAAACAAAAATACAACCTGACAAAACACCCGTTGTTGGTGGATTTGATGCTAGCCTAGAAAACTTTGCTAAAGGGGAGCCGAGGTGGCTCAGTCGGTTGAGCATCTGACTCTTGCTTCTGTCTTAGGTGCTGAACTCAGGTTGTGAGATCGAGCACTACGAGGGGCTCCACACTCAGTGTAGAGTCTACTTGCCCCTCTCCCCTTTCCCCCTCCCCCACCACCCACCACCCACCACCTCCTGCCGCTACCCCCCATGATCTTTCTCTCAAATAAATATCTTTTAAAAAAAAACCAGAAGAAGAAAACTTGGCTAAAACTTTGAATTGCCCCCTTCTTTCACACTCTTACTACTTTACTTGGAACTGATTCCTGGAGAGAACATGGAAGGTGCACTTGAGTTTTGGTATCTGCATATTCTTTCTGCCAAAGCAGTGCATTGCCCTGTGGAGTAAGAGTCTAATTTTTTTTTTTTTTTGTACCATTGCCTCAGTTTTTAGCTCAGATTTCCTGTGTCAAACCCTTGGTTTATAAATAATGAAGTTCTCTGCTAAATCAATGTGACCACATGCACCAAAGCAGATGAAACGTGTTACCGTTTGAAAACTGCAACCCCCAGTTTCTCACTGGATCTCATACGCACAGTGTTATTTCATTTTTAAAGGGAAAAAGTTTGTCTCTGATGAAAGTTAATTTTCAAAAAAAAAAAAAAGTTAATTTTCAGGGGCACCTGGGAGGCTCAGTGAGTTAAGCCTCTGTCTTTGGCTCAGGTCATGATCTCAGGGTTCTGGAATCAAGTCCTGCATCAGGCTCTCTGCTCAGCAGGGAGCCTGCTTCCCCCCCTCTCTCTGTCTGCCTCTATGCCTACTTGTAATCTCTCTCTCTCTCTCTGTCAAATAAATAAATTCTTTAAAAAAAAAGTTAATTTTCAGGGTTCCTTTCTCATTTCAAGCCAGGTGACAGCTTGTCGATTTAATTTGCTTTCGATTTAGCTTTTGTAACAGTTTTCACTCCTTCGGTGTATTCAGCCTGAGAAATGAGTGACCACCTCAGTTTTGGTCTAAGTAGTTCTGTGCTACCACAATGCCAGGTTGAGGACAGGGCAGGAGAGCAAGAAAGAGGTGTTGGGGGAGGGAGAGAAGAAGGAAAACTAGAAATGAAAGAACCGATCTTTTTAAGGGATCGAGATGAATTGTCCGATGTCATAATTTGCCTGCCCCCTTCTGAATCACAGCCAGCTCATTTACTGAACACCTTCTGAGGACCAGATATGGGGCTAGGCCATAATTTGACAAATAGCAGCATTAGCCCTTATTTTATTTTCTTTCTGAAAGCAGGATGGCCTCTTACCCTCAAATTGGTGACCAGTGTTCATGCCATCCCATATCTTACGTCGTTTGCTCCCCACACCAAATTTCTGAGGCTGATGTGATGCTCACTGTGCAAATGGTGAATCCAGCGTAGAGACACTGATGGTGCTGTGATCTCCTGGAGAGGATGTGGCAGACCCACGCACAGCTCTGCCTGTGGGGTGGTGGTCCAGAATCCTTCTAGGCCACCCAGCTGTCTGGGAGGCGTCTTGTGGTTTCTCTTTATTCTACCTTAGAAGAAAACAATCCTCTAGGTGGTATAATCTCACCCTCCTCAGAGTTGTGTCGTCTTTTGGGATGGTCTATGTTTGCAAAGCTTCCCTTAGGTTCCTTGTTTTTAAACCTAAAGATAGATATTCACCCGGGAAGGCCGCCATTTTCTCGGAGGTCAGGCGTGGATCAGAGTTCTGGAAAGGTTGAACTTGAGAGTTGCTCAAGCTTTACCATGATTATCAGAAGGTTCCTATAAGGCAGAGATTAAACTAGGACTTGAAAGGAATTAATAAGTCAGTTCAGCTTAAGGTATGATAGCTGTATTCACATAGTTACAACCCCATCATCATTGGCTTCGTCCTGACTACTTCTCTTACTTTAATGGACTGTTGATGGTTTTGTTCAGAATGTTTCCATTGGTTCTCAAAGTGGGGTCCTGTGGGCATCTGAGGGTTCCAAAGATATTTTCAGGAGGTCAGACCTATTCTGTTTATAATCCTAAGATGTTTTTTGCCCTTTTTAGTGTGGACCTCTAAGGGTTCCAAAGATATTTTCAGGAGGTCAAAACTATTCTTTTTATAATCCTAAGATTTTTGTTCCCTTTTTAGTGTATTGACGTTGGCTCAGGGATGCAAAAGAAACGATGGGTAAAACTGCTGGCACCTTGGAATGAATCAAGGCACCAAACTGTGCAGTCAACAGTATAGCCAGTGTTGTCTTCATTGCCAGATAATTGCAGGGGAAAAAAACATTTTCATTTAAGAATATCTTTGTTGAGAGGCACCTGGGTGGCTCAGTGGGTTAAGCCTCTGCCTTCGGCTCAGGTCATGACCTCAGGGTCCTGGGATCGAGCCCTGTATCGGGCTCTCTGCTCAGTGAGGAGCCTGTTTCCCCCTCTCTCTGCCTGCCTCTCTGCCTACTTGTGACCTCTCTCGCTCTGTTAAATAAGTAAAATTAAAAAAAAAAAAAGAATATCTTTGTTGAAGCAGTAAGCATTATCAGTGTTATTAAGCTCAACGTTTGACTATATATCTTTATAATCTGTGTGGTAAAATGGGAATTATTCATAAAGCACTTCTGCTACATACTGAAATACTATCATGACTCAAAAAAACACTTTTATGATTGGGTTGTTAGCTGAGGTAGTCACTTTTTTTTTTGTGGAACACCATTTTTACTTGTAAGAATGACAAACTATGGTAATGAAGTTTAAGGAGTTTCTCAGGCATTTTCTTAAAAATGGACAAAGTGAGCCTCTTCCTTCAAGGAAACAACAGAATATTTGATACCAATGAAAAAATTGGATCCTCCAAGCCATAATTAGGATTTTGGAAAGACTTTTCTCATGAGTTTGTTGTTGATATTAATTAACAATTGTGATCTTTAAATATTATATAGTAAAGTAGGTCAACATTTGGAAGAAGATTTGCATAGCTCAGTGAACATATATTTTCAAAATGACCAGTACAAGATGCTACAAAACCATATGTGTGTGTCAAGGATCCATTGGAAAGTATATGATAAGACTAATGGATTTACTGTAACAGTATGAAAAGCTTATTGATTATGGTTTTAGATTTCACACTGCAACTAAGTTTTAAGGAACTACCACTTGTCCAGTTTGATGAGGTATCAAACAATACTCACAGCTCTCTAAAAAATGCTCTTAAAACAGTCTCTTTTTCAACTACTCTCTGTGTAAGGCTGGATTTTATTCATATACTTCAACTAAAACAGCACTGCAGCACACTGAACATAGAAGCAGATATAAGAATCCACTGGCCATTAAAGTCAGATGTTAGACTTACAAAATTGTAAAACGATATCACTCTTATTTATTTATTTATTTTTGTTGTGGGAAATATCAGTTCTCATAAAGATGTTACTTATGTTGTCATGTGATGGGTTAATTAAGTGACTATTTTTAAATGTCTCAATTTTAATTTCAAATAGGCAAATATCCATAAAATCCATATAAACCAAAACTCTGGATCTTTAATTAAGACTACAAAAGGGTCCTGAAACCAAATTATTTTTAGAATTCATACATAGTTTAATTTTTCCCTTTATATATATTTTTTTTTTCAGAAGTCCAGCACTTTTAATTTAGGGACTACAGAAGGAAGGAACAGACACGTACTTGTGTATGTTGTATTGGGGACTGATGTTGGGTGACAGGTCCTATGGACAACAGAATAATTCAGCAATTTTTTGAAACCATAATCCCATTTTTCTAATTATTTTTACTCTGCAGTGAACTTTTTGAGCCAGTTTTTGTCACAGGCCCTTTCTCATAAAAATAGGAAGGTCAGGAAGTAACACCCGAACAACCAGAAGCCTATGGTGGTTTCTAACTTTGGAGATGGCTGTTCCGGGTAGCTTTATGCTGCACCTTTGCTTGATTGGAGCAGAACAAGGCAGTCACAGCGCTTGTGAGCAAGTGGTCAGAGGTGTGAGCACTAAAAGCTGAACCTCAAAAATAGCTCCGAGGTCTATGGACAGAAGTATCAGTAGATTCGCTTGGTGGGGCACTGGCTTATTAACTAGCATGCTCCTTTGATATCAAGGTTCTGGGAAACAAAGAGTCTGACTAGTTTCTTAATTTTCTCAAACTTCTCTCTTTTTGGGGGGGGGCGTTGAAATTACATTAGTGTGGTATTCTCTCAGTGGAACTGAGATTTAGGTAAAATAAAAATGAATTAATTTTTTGATAGAAAAATTAATTGCTCCAGAGTCCATTTTCATTGTGCTTCAATCTCATTTCTCGTGGCCCCTGATCTGTGCTCTTTCTGTTTCAAATGAACAGCCAGTTATCTAGGAATCCTTTTTCTTGGGGTCTGCCCCAGTTCTGCCCCGTGTCAGTGGGCAGGGAGAGAGGAGAAGACCTTTTTTTCCCCTTCTCCCCTGAAACTTGTCTTGAGCGTCAAGATTTCATTCTGGTGTTTGAGATATCCCTCTAGGGTCTCAGGTCAGTACTGAAGGACTCCCTGTGGGAGGTGGAGAGGCTGAGTGTGTGTGTGAGGGCTCCGCGGCCTGAGTTTTCAGGCATGTTCTTTGCGTATGTCAGAGACTACCTTAGATTTTCATAAGTAGCGATTTATTTCTCAAATTGTTTTGAAGAAAATCAGTTTCTACCTCTATGAATTTACATTCGGTTGCAGAATGGACTGGGCTGAGCAATACTTCTAGATTACGACCACTTGGGTCCTGTGGATCAAAAGGACTCTTCATATGTACACACAGAGTATTCATGTGTGACATTATGTGAAGTATGCATATATACGCTTATTCATGACACTGGTTATTCTCACAGAATTCAAAATTTGGTGTGCAGGAGGAAACAAACTATTAGATAAATTAATATAATAGCCCAAGAGGTAAGTGCTATGAAGAAATAAGGCAGAGTCAGGACAAATAGGAAGGCTGGGTGTGTTGTTCTGTTCCTATCAGATGACCTTTGAGCCAGAAAGCTGAAGGGCTGGAGGGAGTCGACCCTGGGGCTGTCTGGAGGAGCAGGGAACGGGAAGTACAAAGACCCTAAGTGAGGGGGCAGGGAATGGTTGGTGAGTGAGAGTTGCCGTGGAGGACGGGAGCTGGGCTGTGAGGTCCTGGGGAGGTGTCCTGCATTATTGCTGGCACAAGGTCAGTTCCCTGTTAATGTCACCTCCCTATTCAAGAACATGCCTTGTTGCTCAGGTGAAGTTCACCTATATTTGATGCTGGCGAATCTTGTCTCCTTTGGGGAGGGTCTTCAAGAGCACCATATTACATCCATTTACAATGATTTAGTGTGGGACGCCTGGGTGGCTCCGTTGTTAAGCATCTGCCTTTGGCTCAGGTACTTATCCCAGGGGCCTGGGACTGAGCCCCACGTCAGGTTCCCCGCTCAGCTGGGAGTCTGCTTCTTCCTCTGCCTGCCTTCTTTCTGCCACTGCCACCCCTCCCCACCAGCTCTCTCTCGCCCACTCACACTCTCTTTCAAATACAATCTTAAAAGACAACAACAATGATCTAATGTAAGTTGCTAAAGCTAAACTATTTTAAGTTCATCATGAAGACTTTCCCAAGTTCTGTGAACTCCATTGTGATTGTTCTAAGCTAAATTAGGATCCATTACACAGCTTAAGAAAGCATTAAAAGTTCAAAATGACTGTTTGGAGATATAGAACAAGTTCATGCACCTCTCAATATAATTAGCTGTAATTCAGTTCTATTTGTGGGTTGTTAAGACATTACTCTTATGCACCTCACCCACTTAAAACATGGAAAACTTGGGCTTAGCTGGAGTCTTCCGTTCTTGAATTTGGTGGGAACTATCATTTGTTGGGAAGCTTTAATAAATGTTAGTGATCCATCTGGTAAACATCTGGGGAGGTAAATAGATTGGAGCATGACCTGGGCACATTGTAGGGACTTACTATGTAACTTTTAGAAGCTTAGTTCATATTGAATTTTGATGATACTTCCTGATTAGTGTAAATGAGTATACTTCCAATATCTGAGTCCTTGTTTTGGGATTTACCAATTACTGAAAATAAGGTTTTTAAAAACTAGGAGATGGACAGAGAGGATCTATTCTAGAGCAATGAAATCACTTGAGAATTTTGAAAACTAAGGATTCTCAGGCCTCAGACTGAATTAGAATCTCTGGGGAAGAGAAACAGATTCCTAATAATGCCTTGGCTAGTTCTAAAGGTTGACCAAGTTTCAACACCCCTGTTGTATCCCAAATTATATCTAATGTGATTAATGGAAAGTTTTAGCAACTGGAAGGTTTGCTAAATGAAAAAAAAATGTAAGAAAAAAACACAGAAGGGAGTATATTACTTTGGTATAGTCTTTTAAGAGTTGATAAAACACTAAAAAAAAAAAAAAGCATTTTAAAAAGCTAGGTCAGGTTACAGTTCCTGTGTTTTAGGAGGAGAAAATGAGACTGAGAGGCTAAGGGCCTTGCTAATGTCTGCAAACACTCAGTACTAATGCTGAGACTCAAGCCAGGCTTGAAAGTGGTAAAAGCAGGCTGGGAATGTGGCCTGTGCTACCTGTCAGCCGTTGGACTGAAGACAAGTTATAGGCATTTCCCTCTCTTAGAGTAACTGGGATTAGGAAAAGGCAATTTAGAGTGATTCCAGTTACAATGGAAGCCAACAGTTTAAAAAGACATATTTTAAAAGTTTTGATTGGTACTCTGCCTTTAAAAATTATGACAGAAATCATGCAAGTCATTTCCTTTCTTCTTATATTTATCAGCGTTTAGGTGAAGTGACACCTTTATGCTAATTCTTAGAACCAAGAACAGATCAAATAATTCAGTTGTATACTTTTCCTGACTCATTTGAAGTCCTGATAACATAACATTTTTGACTTCATGATGACTTTCTCGGCACTGTCGTGAAGAGGGTTATTTGCAGAAATATTTGAAGGCGTCCACAGTTTTTCCAAAGGCCCGGCATGGCTCCATCCCTGTTGATCTTTTCTTCAGTGGTAATGCACCTACACCTGGATTTAGTCGGTCAAGGGTTTGCTGTGATTGGAGTAGCTTGTCAGTCAAGGTCATGACCTGCACCAGCTGCACGATCTCACTTTTATCTGGTACTGGTTTTTATTGCATGAATTGTTGCATGGGATGTATTAACTCAGAAAGTGAGACCAGCAAACCATTAACATGGAAGACTGGATGGAGCAGGGTGGTTTTAAAGCAGGAAAGAATGTCAGAGAAGGGACTAATTTAAAAATGCTCAGTCTATTCCTTGATGACTATTTTTATTCTTTGGCATTCAGGTTACCTATAGCAGTATCACCATTATGGGGATTTGGGTCATGAAAACTCAGATAATAAGTTTGGGTATAGTAGGTTATACGTAAGTTGTTGGGATGCCATTCTGTAGAAGGGACTCCATATCTGGGTACCACCATCTTATCTAACGCTTCCTCAAAATCCAACTGGGTGGGTTGCTTCGGCAGCATATATGCTAAAGTAGGAATGACACAGAGAAGATTAGCATGGCCCCTGCACATGGATGACACACAAATTCATGAAGCTTTCCATAGTTTTTGTATGATTGCATGAATATGAACTGTCTGTAATAGACAAAGCAATGGAGACAGGAAGTAAATTAATGGTTGTCTAGAGTTGATGGAAGTGATTGCTTTTAAAGGTCATGGAGCTGTTCTCAGACTTGTGGTGATATTTTCGTAACTAAAAAAATAAAAAATAAAAAATAAATTAAAAAACAAATCTGCCCTGGAGGGATTCTTTCTCACACAGGACTTTAGGAAGGCTTCACTGACAAAGACTGAAGCTTCACTCTGGGACAGAACGAACGCTCATTGATTTTGTTAAATATATGAATATATGATGATTCAGTTGGACTCTGGTATTTCCCGCTAGCACCTCAGGAGGACCCTCTGCCGGGAAGCAGAGAGGACAGTTTCACAACCCTCCTCAAGCGGGCCTGTGAGCCGTCATATCTTGTCTCATGCCTCTGCCTCAGGTGTTGCGTGTCCGGGGGAGGCCCCCAATTCCTACATTCTTGGTCCTTGCCTTTGTGAATGGTCACCCTAAGTCCAGTCTTTATGGGCCACCTCTCTAATATGCAGAGTCCTGACTGCGTGCTGGCTGTGTCCTCTTTCTCCCACCAGGGATCATGTACTGCTCATGGATGCATATGGCCCAGAGCCGAGTTTTGTTTTGTACGTAGCATCCTACAGTATTTCTGGAGTTTCCCATCGTGACCTCTTTACACAGGGCATAGGGCTCTCCAGAACCACCTTCCCCAGAACCACTTGTCATCTGAATTGCCTCTGACTTAAGCTCCATGTCTTGTTGCATGGAGGCAACAGCCTGGATCTGAGCACTCACTCACTGTGTGTGCTCAGCACGTGCAGTAGCTACAGTGGTGCTTTTCATTGTCTTCTTTTTTTTTTTTTTAAGCCTTCACATATATATTTTTTAAAATTTCTTTTCAGTGCTCGCTTCGGCAGCACATATACTAAAATTTCTTTTCAGCCTAACAGTATTCATTGTTTTTGCACCACAACCAGTGCTCCATGCAATCCGTGCCCTCTCTAATACCCGCTACCTGGTTCCCCCAACCTCCCACCCCCTGCCCCTTCAAAACCCTCAGATTGTTTTTCTTTGTCTTTTGAGGGGAAGGATGATCCCTTCTTTGCTGGAGTCAACCAAAAAACACTTGTGCTTTACTGAATGCCTTCAATGTTCTTCTCTTGCACCATCAGCATCCCAGCCCAGCCTGGACGCACTTCCGCTTCTGGTTTGGGGTCAGGCCGTCTTGCTATTCTGGGGAGTTTTGAGGAAGGGTAGGGAGAGCAATCTTTGTTTTGTTTTTGTTTTTTTAATCCAGGAAATAAGTCAAGCTCTTTAGATAATATGCCAGTTGTAGTGAGGCCTCCAACGTCATGAATGCCCCCAAATTTATTTCCTGGTGTTAGTGTTAATCCTGTCCTTAACGGAACCTTATGGACCGAATCCCCTGGAAATTGCTACTGGGGCTTCTTACTGTGCTAGAGATGTGGGGTGGGTGGTGGAAGGGCATCAGCTTTAGATCAGAGGGACCCAGCTCTGCTTCCTGTGCTTCCTAGCTGCATGGCTTTGAGCAATGGTGTCCTTATATGTCAAACATGGGGCTCGTGGCATCTACCCCCAGGATTACTGTGAAGGTTACATGAGATCATACAAACATGCGTATACCCGCAAAGGGCTGTATTAGGACCTGATGCCAATTATGTGCCTGCCCATTTGGAAGGGAATCCATACCCAAGTTACCCCACGTATTTTGTGGTGAATCATCTAAGAGGTACTGGGAAAACTATGATGACTTAAACCCCTTTTCTCAGCCATTGTTTCAAATCCTAGACAGCAGTTGAACTTCATATGTATGTCGTATTCTGGGAGGGTGCAAAGTACATCCTGGTTTGTGTGTTGTCGTCCTTTTGGTAGGGATTACCGTCTGTGAAGCGGTGGGTCGGAGAGAATGTGTGGAAGGATGACCACTGTGTCCGTTTCCTGCATGCTGGGCTCTGAGGAGTATATGTTGCCCCTATTCCTGAATCTGCCCATTAGAGCCAATGCTACACTTTCCCCTAAGGGAACATCCTCAAGGATCTAGATATTGCCTAGACTGATGTTGGCTGCCATCTCCTTGTGAGGACTGACTGTATCATGGACTGTGGTGTGTGTGTGTGTATGTTTGTGTTTGTGTAGACCAGCCCTAGTCATGGGTGCTTCCTAGGAATGTTGATAGGACAACAGATAAGGATTAGTGGTTTATTTCCCTGTCTAGCATGACATACAGAGCAGTGGGTGCAGGGAATTACTCTTTGGGATCATATGGGAACCAAGCCCCCACGGTTGGCTAGTTCTTATAGCCCAGATAAACAATGGCAATGAGTGCATTCTTCCAACATCTCTGTTAAGATGAATGAGTTAATATTTACAAGAAATTTCCAGGTCCTGGAAAGAAAGGTGTGTTTTAAGAGCAGATTATATGAACTATTTACTGTTAATTTCTTTTTTTAAAAAATAAGATTTTATTTATTTGACAAAGATCACAAGTAGGCAGAGAGGCAGGCAGAGAGAGGTTGGAGGGAAGCAGGCTCCCGGCTGAGCAGAGAGCCCGATGTGGGGCTCGTTCCCAGGACCCTAGGATCATGAACTGAGCTGAAGGCAGAGGCTTTAACCCACTGAGCCACCCAGGCGCCCCTGCTGTTAAATTCTTATCCCTAGAGGATCGACTGTTAAATGCCAGGGTGGGCATTGTAAATTGTCAGACAGCACTGGCCCTCAGTCTCCCTCCTTTGTCCCAGCGTGAGGATATCATTAGGTCTGGCGGTCACCCTGACCTAAGTGCCGCCCATCAACTTGGAGCCACCCTAGTTGTTTACTTTGTTGTTTATTCACAAATTGCAGTTGGTACCCTCCATGTGGATATTTTTATAGCATTGGTCTCTCCCCAAATATTTGCCTTAGTTTATTAAATTACAAGTTAAAGTGTGTGCTGGTTTTGGCAGTTTTAATCTCACAGGCTTGGTTGTCTTTGTGTTACCAGATGGTGTCCCTTGTTTGAGTCCATAAGCAGGCTTTGTTTGCCTGTGGCTTGTTCTGTTTGGGGCTTACGCACCACCCAATTCTGTCTTCAGTTAAAGGTGGTGTTCTGTTCAAGTGAGAATCCATTTTAAATCTAGTATTTAATTATTAATTAAAATGTGTCCTGCATATGTTGGAGGCAAAATCAGAGTTTTGTTGCTCGTGAAGGAAGAATGTACATTGAATAGCAATTTTTGCTTGGATTGGGTTAGCCTCTTAACTCCGTGGGGCTGGCAGGTGGAACACTGTCAATTGGAAGGGCTGAAGGCAGGCTTATCTGTTTCTGGGAAACCTGACAGGTATCACCAAGGTATCTGAAAGGCTCTTTTCCTGTCAGGGCCTGGGGGAGGGGTTGCTCCCTATGAAGGCAAACAGAGTCCAGGTCTGGGTGCTTGCTTCCTGCTTCTAGCACCATTTTGGCCATGGAGTATAATGGTGGGGACTGTTGTGGCCAATGTGCTCCTTTGGCGGCTCCCTCATTTTCTCGGATGCTCTCTCTTCCCCTCTCTCAGGTGGAGCCCAGTGGGCTTCCTAAGTTGGGGAGATGGATCTGAGTCCAGGAAGAGTAAGGCAGCTGGAAGACACAGGGTAGAATACCAGGAAGGAGACAATTGCCCAGATAAAAAACTCTGAGATACACAAGGTTCCCCTTGAGTACTCAGCTGAGTGCTGATCAGTTTAAGGAAGCTACCTGAGGCCAGGGAAAGAGCCATCTAAAAGGATCAGAGAGAATTATTTCTGGTGCTCACATAGGGCCAGGAATGATGCCTGTTTCTACTAGCTAGACTGGAAAACTCCAGATTCACAGAGCATTGTGTTGAATATACAGAAGGGCCTTGGCTGCTTAGTGGGAAATAACCAGCCAGACTGAGCACAGTTCTGGCCCACCAAGCAAATCTTAGAAGCAAGATCTGAAAGGATCAAACTATTTCCAGGTAACTTAACTGTGTCCCTAAACAATACTCATATTTCTATGAATTCAAATATTTCTATGAATTCAAAACTATCCAGCACTTAACAGATAGAATCCACAATGTTTGGCATCCAGTCAAAAATTACCAGTCATGTGAAGAAGTAAGAAAATCTGACTTGTAATGGAGATAAATCAATCTGTTGAAAGCAATCCACAGATCTTAGAATTAGCAGACAGGACATTAAGACAGTTACAATAACTATTCCTTATGTTCAAAAGTTAAAGACAGAGATGAAAGATTAAAAAAAAAAAAAGGAAACCAATTAGATCTCAAACAGGGCATGTTTTTCAATCAGTCCTCATGCTGCTTCCCTAGGTTGCTAATTCTTACGTTACATTTGCCAAATCCACATGACGGAAACCTGGCCTTACGATGGACCTGATTCCTAAGCTCTAACCGGTCCACTTGGTAGTCTCTTGAGCCCAGACTTCAAGGTCATTACTGCAGTGCTAACTCAGTGATGCCTAGAAGTTAGTTGACCCTTTACCTTCCTTCATAACTGCCATGCCCATGCCAGACCTGAGCAGTATCCCACAGTGCTGCCCCTCGGACAAAGAATGCTGCTGGATGCATTGGTGTATGTCTTCTCTGCATACCCAGGGACCCAGCAAAAGTCTTACTTTCCTTCTTGTGGGTTTTTCAGGCACTTCAAAACCTCCATACCTATAAGCCCATCCTTTTTTCTCATCCACATTCTGGTTCTATAGTCTGTTGAGAAAAATCCTGCAATGACGCCCATCTGTATGTATCCCCTGTTCCTTGTTTGACCGTCTCCTGTCTGCCTTTCTGCTGGTTGTCGGGGAACCCTCTCTCTCACAGAGACTCTAACCTGTTCCAGGGCAGATCCATTTCTCTGCCCTCTTAACATATTCTTGCTTTCTCACTTGTCTGACTTACACCTTGTGTAGTCCCTGAGTCTCCCTTGGTTGCTTCTCCTTTGGTGATGTTGATGGAAAAAACAAATCCTTCACTTGATCCTTGGCCATTTCTTTGATCCATCCCATTTCTTTCCTTCTTTTTTATCTAAGCATGTTAACAAATACTCTGTATTTACTCCTCACCACTCCCTTTCTTCTCAGTCTCTGATTCTCTCTTGTTCAGATACCTCCTAAGTACAAAATGCACCAGGCCTTTCTCAGCAAGGTTCCACTGTGATCTTGCTGCTTTATTTGGTTCTGCTTAATCTCCTTCTGAGACCCTAAATCACCACTCTGAATTCTGAGTGGTGGTCCTCAACACCTACAGCTCCTTCTCTCATTCAATTCAATGATGATTAAACTTCACTATTATTTTTAAGTCCCCATTTTGCCCTGTGTCTTCATTCTAAGCAGGTGGCCTTGCTTCCTATGTAATCAAGAAAATCGTATCAGGTGTGGCCTCCCTGGCATGAGAGAGATAGAAAGAGAGAATAGGGGATCTGGGCTATAGACATAGATGTAGGAGTACAGAGCCACAGGCAGAGTGAAATCCCCAGATGAAAACAGATCCCTATATTTAGAAAAAAAAAATTAAGTAAGCTTTATGTCTGACGTGGGACTTGAACTCATGATCCTGAGATCAAGAGCCACATGCTCTACCAACTAAACCAGCTAGGCTCCCAAAAACAGATTCCCACAGATGTGAGGGAGAACTACATCCTTCTCCTAACCTTATCTACCCATTCTCATCCCTCAGCCTCTGTCCCAGAGGATAGTTGTCCTTTTGCCAAAGACCTGTGCTTCTTCAAGGACCTTGTTTCCTTACCTCTAACTTCTCCATTTCCCTTACTCTTGGTTGCTTTTCCCAACCTATAAACATGCCAAGTCTCCACGCCCTAAAAGTCCTCCAGCACCTGCAAGGGTAATTCCCATCCATTTCCTCTTTTTCATCCAGATATCTTGAGAGCATACTCTGTATTCTGTCCACTTCTTTGCCTTCTGTTTGCTCCTCCAGGACTTACCACAGCTTTCTGACTTCCTTCACCATTATTCTACTCAAGTAGCTCTTGATGAAGTCACCAAGGATATCTGTAGTGCCACGTCCAGTCAGCAGCTTTCGGTCCTCATCTTACTGGACATCTCCGGTGCATACAATAAGGCTTATCACTCCTTGCACCTCAACGGCCCTACCCTTTTGACTTCTGAAGTCTACTGATGATCTTTGGATCTCCCTGACTCTTTCTTCTTTGTATCTTTGGGCTTCTCTCCCTCTCCTTTCAGTTTGTATTCTCAGGGTCAGTGTTCAGCCTAGTGCTGTTCTCACTCACATCCCTGAGGATCTGTTTTCGTCTGGGGATTTTGCTCTGCCTGTTGCTCTCTACCCCTACATCCACATCTGCAGCCTAGATCTCTCTCGTGAGTATCAGCTTCCTGCATGCAGTCATGTGCTGGGCACTCCCACCTTGGTGTCCATTCATTCTTCGAATGAGCAAACACGTGCATCTTCTCTTCCCATGTTTTGTTGAACATGATGACGAAAAGCATCCCCCCGCTGTGAGGTGCTGCACGATTCTGATCCTCCTCCCATCTCTCTGTCCTTCCTCTATGTCCTAATTGGGCCTCTGTTGCTCATTTTAGGTCTGAAAAGTGGACACCCATCCTCAGGGTCTTTAATCTTCAGAGAGACAGTCAGTTATTACCTTTGCACTCATTTCTTCCCATAAACCCTGGTTCTGTGGTATCTTTCAAACACCTACGGCTCCATCCCCAATCATCATTTTCATCTCTGACCAGTCCCTTCTGCATACTCCGTTTCTCTCATTGCTGCCTCTCTTCTCCTGGACACCCAAATTTGAACCCCACACATTTCCTCCACCTGTGTGTTTTGTGTCTCCAGCCAAAGCAAGAGCAATCTGAAGTTAGCGTTCTGTTGTGTAGCTCTGTACTGTACACCAACACTCGACATGCTGGTATGTGAGCATACAATGTGAGGGCAAGAGAAGGTAGGAGAAGTGGTTCCAACCATTTCCCACTTTAACAAGCATCTGCAGAACCTCCAGCCCTCTGACTTTGACATTATGTCAGAAATGGTATTTTTGGAAGAGGTTTTATCCAGACTTTTATTTCCAGCCAGAGGGAGAGCTAGGGGACAGGATTAGCCAATAAAAGATGAGGATATGGAGTCCATTTAATGAGGATTCTTGCTGGGGATGTTTATAGGAATTCTTTTAACAGCACTTACTTTATATTATATTACGTGAAATCTTCTTTCCCTTTGGGTGGTGGATTCCTTTACGCTATATTGGGCCAAATCTATAACTATCCTGTTACCTTCAGTTTTTTTTTTTTTTTTCCTGCTTCATTGAGGTACAGTTGGTCAAATTTGCAAGATGTTTTAAAGTCTGCAGTGATCTGGTATACATCTACATTGTCAGGGGTTCCCACCACCTAGTTAATTAACACATCCATCACTGCCTTCTCATGGTAATGATGGTAAAATTCACATAACATTAAAATTTACCATCTCAGCCGTTTTAAGTGTACATTTCAGTGGTATTTATTTTATTTGCCCTGTTGTACGATTGCCACCACCATCCATCTCCAGAACTCTTTCTTTTTTTTTTTTTTAAAGATTTTATTTATTTATCAGAGGGAGAGAGAGAGAGAGAGCACAGGCATACAGAATGGCAGGCAGAAGCAGAGGGAGAAGCAGGCTCCCTGCTGAGCAAGGAGCCCGATGTGGGACTCGGTCCCAGGATGCTGGGATCATGACCTGAGCCGAAGGCAGCTGCTTAACCAACTGAGCCACCCAGGCGTCCCCAGAACTCTTTCTGAAGCTGAATAGAATTCTTATAAAACCAAAACTCTATGCCTTAAATAATAAATGCCCATCTCCTCTCTCCCTACTCCTTGGCAGCCACCATTCTTTCTGTCTGTAAATGACTGCCCTGGGAATCTGAGTGGAATCATACAGTATTTTCTTTGTGTAACTGTGTTGTTTCACTCAGCATGATGGCCTCAAGGTTTACCTGTGTCAGAAATTCCTTTTTAAGGTGGAATAATATTCCACTGTGTGTAAATACCACATTTTGTTTATTCATCAGTTGATGGGCAATATCATGTAGTGATTTAGACTGAATCATGTTCATTTTGAAAACTTAAGTCACATTCCGTTGAGACCTCCTTGGCTCACCTGCCCCAGCTGTGGCCCAGCTGCTTGGAGTGAAGAAGAGGGGAAAGTCTCTTCTTTTTTAAGGAAATAATTGACATATAACATGATATTAGTTTGATTTTTTAAGGTATAATTGACATATAACGTGATATGGGTTTCAGGTGTACAATGTAATGATATGATATTGTGAAATACTCACGGTAAGCCTAGTTAACTTCTGTTGCCATATTTTTTCTTGTAATGAAAACTTTTAAGATCTACTCTCTCAGCCGCTTCCAGATATGCAGAACAGTATTAAGTATTAATTATAGTCACTATGCTGTATATTACATTTCCATAACTTACTGATTTTATAACTGGATCTTTGTACCTTTGACCCCTTTCCGGGAGGGCGAAGTCTTGTCCTGAGATCTAGCTTACCCTCCCCTCCTTCCCACCTTCCCTTCCTTTCCTTTCCTCCTCCCTGCCTGTCCCCCAAGAGTGATTTTCTTGGAGCTTCTCTCCCCAGCTTCAGGTTGGGGAGGGAATAGTCTTGTACCCCCTCTCATGCTGACACCCTCTTTTCAGACTTGTTCTGACTTTGGGGGAGTGGTAAAGAACTGGTGTCTTGTGGGTTAGAGGGTATTATCTCCAGGAAGCCTTGATGAGCGGGGGGCTTTCAGAACTTAGATTACAGCTTCTTAGTGCCTTTTGTCCTCAGCTATCATTCCGGGATGAGAGGGAAGTTCCTACCCCACAGCTTGTTACACTTAGAAAATCAAAGGGACCTAGTTCTATATGACATTTATGAGGGCTCTGAAATTCTTTCTCCTGTCTTCTCCCTTTCAGTAGCCCTAGTACCTGGAGGGGCTGGGGTTCAGGATAGCGTGTGGATTCAACCCCTTCATTAGTCAGTGATTGCAACTTCAGTCTCTCAAGGTGAAACTGGTCCTCAGAGTGGACCTTTTTGAAAGAGCTTGTCCTCTGTTGTATGCATCCCAGACCGTTTTACCCAGTAGAATCCCCATTAGTGTCCTCTTTTTGGCAATCTTTCCTGATCTCAGTTGAGCCAAAAGAGCCTTATTTCTAGGGCTGTTGGTACAGCACAGTGGAGGGAATGCTTTCAACGGGCTAGCTTAGTGGTTTCTAACCCTAGGTTGATTATCAAGGCCTTTACTGCATTTCCCAGTCTTGTGGAAGTGTAGCCATTTTGACACCGTGTCTCTTGGGATGACTAATATACTTAATGGCAAAATTTGATGAATTCAGTGAAGTCTGTAATTGGATTTTAAAAAATTCACAGAAGTATCTAAACACTAATTGTGTATATGTTAGACATATTTTGTACTCTTAGATGGTACCTGTGGAGTCATCTTCCCTTATAAGGTGTTCAGCCCAGCAGTTCTGGACCCACAACTGGGGAGTGGTCCCAGGAGCCAGCCAGTTTTCTTAAAAAGAAAAGAAAAGAAAAAAAGCCTATAGCATGATTGAATCATTCTTTTCTTTTTCTTTTTTAAAAATTTTATGTATTTTAGAAAGAGCTAGAGAGAGAGCGTGTGAGCAGAGGGAGAGAGAGAAAATCTCAAGCAGACTCCCCGCTGAGTATACAGCCCAACAGTGGGCTCGATCCCATGCCCCTGAGATCATGACCTGAGCTGAAATGAAGAGTTGGGTGCTCAACGGACTGGGCCACCCAGGCGCCCCCGAATCTTTATCTTCTAAGACTTGATAGCTAAATGAAAGCATCTAGGTTGAAAGTGTGTTTGTGTTTGCAGTTTATTGTGTGTGAGGGCTTTTTTTTTTTTTTTTTTTTTTAAGTGGATGCTTCTAAGGACTGATGAGGAAGCCACACCAGGGTTGTTTCTCTGCTGAAAAGGGTTGAGGCAAGGTCATCCGACCCGCTGATTACACTTGAAAAGGGAGAGTGTGTCTTTTGCCACCTCAAAGGGCAGCTGTTTATTGAATTTCTCCACCCTCCAATTGTTTTACATATGCAGTGGTTCCCGGAGAAAGATCTAACATCTGCACAGGTCTATCCTGTTCCTAATTTTTGTTTACTGAAGCGAGTTCTGCGCTTACGTTCACACACTGCCAGCTGCACGTACAGCATATGGGAGGGTCTGGCCGGCCCAACAGAATTTGGGGGGGCCCATACTTTGGGGAACCTGATGCATGTCTGACAGGTCAAGCTCATTCATGCATCCATTAAATATTAAGTCCCTGGTGTTCCAGGCAGCAGGACACAGGCTACTTTGAAAAAGCTCACAGCTGGGGTGCATGGGTGACTCAGTGGGTTAAAGCTTCTGCCTTCAGCTCGGGTCATGATCCCGGGGTCCTGGGATTAAGCCCTACGTCAGGCTGTCTGCTCGGCGGGGAGCTTGCTTCCCTTCCTCTCTCTCTACCTGCCTCTCTGCCTGCTTGTGATCTCTGTCTGTCAAATAAATAAATAAAATCTTAAAAAAAGAAAAAAGAAAAAGCTCTCAGCCTGGAGAGGAGGGTGGTTACGTAAACACAGTTCGCCTTGGCTTGTAGTGATGAGTGCTCAAGAAGCCTGGGGGGCCTCTTGTAAGAAGGCCACCTCCTGCTGACCTTAGGGCAGAGAGTGGGATAGACCATGAAGCAAGGCTTAGAGAGAGGGCCATGCCTGACGTGTCACGTGGATTCTGTCTTTATATCTGGGAGGATTAGCCTAACCATGGGCCTTCACTTTCATTTGTTGAGAGATGCCCCCAGAGGCCCTGAGAGTATCAGGAAGACTTCATGATAGGATAGACAGCTGTATTCATTCCCTTGACCCAAGAATTGGTATTATTCCTCTGCTTGGTATCAGAAGGTGCCACTTAGTCCCTTTGTTTTGCACAGGATCATGAGTAATTAGACAGTTAACCAGCAACGACTGAGCACCTCTTGAAGTCTGTCCTACAGGAGCATCGACTGCAGCCCAGGAGCACAAACCATTTTCCATCCTGGGAATTATGCTCTGCCCCTTCCTAAATTCCCATTGTGGTTTCAAACGAAGAGGCCATTGTTCACTTTCCTTCCTAAAAGGAGCAATATATTTAACCTCTGGCTCTCTGCCGACCGATGAGAGCTGATCTCAGCGCAGCCAACACCCGTGGCTTCCCATCAGGACAAACCCTCCGGCTCCATCTGATCTTCCCCGCTCTGGTTGAAATTTAGATTCTATAGCAGCGGCTCAGTAGGAGGCTCGCGTTGGGTCCTGCTAGGTGGCTGGAGCTCCTCCATTCCCACCCTGGGTTTAGTAGAAAAAAAAGATGGGGCCTTAGCTCTTTATAGCAGTGAGACCTATTATGGGAATTTAAAAGCAAATGTCTGATGTGAAAATCTGTACTATCTTAGGACTTTGAAGCTCAATACAAAAGAGTCTTTATCATGTTGTTGAATAGTTTGGGTCCAGGCAGGTGTCCTAGAGAAGAAGTTTTCAAGCTTATTTTTGAGAAACAAAATACCTTATTTCCCCCCAAATGAAATCTATAGGATCCAAATACCGCAGGGTTTCTTAAGCAGCAGGGTTGACCTTCTGGGTTGACTGTTGTCATGGGGACCAGGCTGTGCCTTGTCAGGTGCTTAGCAGCCTCCCTGGTTTCTAAGCTCCAGGTGCTGCTGGCCAACCACCCCACCCCACCCCAGTTGTGACAAAAAATGTCTCCAGACATTGCCAAATGTCCACAAGGGGCAAAATCAGACCCTGCGAAGGACCGAGGCAGTACAATACATAACACTGATTTTTTCCAGAGAAGGAAGTGATGTTATAGAAGTGAGATTAAACTCCCTTAGAACCCTGTGCAGGGCCCCTGGCCTTTACCATTTGAGAAACTGGTGTGGAGTTCTGACCTACCCAGGTGTGCCATCCCAGAGAGCTAGGCTGTCCTTTTTAAAGCCTGGAACACAGGGAACTGGTTATAAATAAAGCAAAAAAAAAAAAAAAAAAAAAAAAAAAAAAAACACACACACACACAAAAAACCCCTAAAATTAGACAAATCCACAGGTATTTTGAACCCACATATACACTGAAGAGTTTGTACGTGTATGTATGTCTACTTTGTTGGTCTGCTTGGATGGTAGATTAAGGGGAGAGAAGCATCTGGGTGAGGTACACCTCACTTCTGGGATTTGGCTGCTGCGGTGTGTCCTGTTTTGACAGAAGCACGAGCTGAAGGCCTGTGGCCATCAGCCCAGGGAGGGAGGTCACCTTTGCTGGGTGAACCGCAGCTGCCGTGAGACTCACGACAACTGGCTCTGCTCAGGGAGGGTTGGAAACATGACCTAGTGCCTGCAGCCTCTTCCAGCCAGACTCCAGCTGAATCCCAGTTTGGACCATCGTTGCTTCAAAGTCAGGGCATGGATTTGTACATGTCTGCCTTTCCTACTTAGGGAGTAGTGTGTGCTTCTGTGTATACGTGAGTGGGTGACCTTGCCTTTCCTTTGGGAAGTGCCATGTGTCTTCCTCTCCCCTGCCACGCTCAGCATTGGCTGGTAAGTGGGGGTTGGGAGGGTTTCTGGGAACTTGCCACGTGCTGCTCTTCCGTTTTCCTCAGGAACCAGGGCTGGTGAGGCCTGTCCCGCAGGCAGACTCTGTACCCCAGGTATGTGGGCGACAGTATAAAGAACAATACCGCTTAGTGAGTCACTCTCACCTGTGGGAAGATGCAGGGCTTAGGGAGGGAGGGAGGGAACAGGCTGCCTAGAGGGCTCAGCTTTCGTCCCTCTGTACGGCAAACTCCTTCTGACCCCATGTCAGAGCTGGAGTCTAGCGTTAAATTGGCAGAGATCTTGTGCCCTACTTGAGGACCCACCCCTTGTCCTAGTGATCTGTTTGGCTGCTTGGGATGGTCTCTTGGCACTTAGAAAAATGTTTCATTTCCCCCAAAGATCACATGATTGCTTCAGTTAGCCTTGGGAACAAAGGAGTGAACAGAACTCATTTTATCTCTATGTCCATCTGCGGATCTCCAGCCCTTCTGAGAAACCCGATACCAGAAATGCCTCAGGAGTCCCTCAGAGGTGTGCTCAGAATTCCTGGAAGAAGCTGATAAAAGCCCCCTGCAACACCGCTGTGTCCCCCTCCTCTCCCTTTCACTGCCTCCATGGGCTAGAGGGCAGGAGCTCAGGGGGACAACTTGGGTTTGAACTTTGGTTTGAACTGGGGTAAGCGACCAGAGACTTCTCATGCACCACCCTCTGGCCCGTGATGGGGAAGCTTGCTGTAAGAATATTTGGAAAAAAGTTTTCTGTTCTTTGCATAAAGTGTGAAATCAATTTGGTTGACTTCAATCTCTGGTGTGGATTATTGCCATCAGATAAGTACACGAAGCATTGAGCTACAAATGGGCTCAACAAAGTTTAGCACCGATAGACCAGTTTCTAGTAGACAGTACCTAGTAGGTGGTTTTTATGAGTGTCCCAGGGACATAACTGGTGTGTTCTGGAAAGGGAATGGCTTCCCAGGATGCTCTGTTCCCTCATCATCCCTAATAAGTAGTTGCACTTCCTGATGTCTGCCCTTCTGTCACCCTTTATCACCAAAATGTGCAACCAGTTTTAGGGATCCCAAAGTTAAACACTTTAAGATTGATAGGTTTCCTTTCACAAGATAGTCTCACTTTTACACAGAACTTTATAATGTACTACATCATTCCTACATGTATTCTTTTTTTTTTTTTTTAAGATTTTATTTATTTATTTGGCAGAGAGATAGCAAGAGTGGGAACACAAAGCAGGGGGAATGGGAGAGGGAGAAGCAGGCCTCCCAGCCGAGCAGGGAGTCTGACGTGGGGCACGATCCTAGGACCCTGGGATGATGACCTGAGCCGAAGGCAGACACTTAACAACTGAGCCACCCAGGCGCCCCTTTTCCTACGTGTATTCTCCACTTAATCATGGCAAAGCAGCCCTAGAAGGCCTAGGTTTCTCTTGGCCTTATCTTGAGAGAACTTGGGGAATCTCATAACACAACTCCTCCCTGTGAAACCTTTCAGTGCCTTCTTAGGATCTGTGAAGGTCATGGTCCTTCTTCTGTACGGGTTTGGCACGAACCTTCCTTTGAAATCTCATCTCTTCCTAGTCATTCATACTCACTGTGGCTTAGCAGTAGTAAACAACCTGGAGGTACTTGAATCTGGCACATTCTTTCATACTTCCGTTAACTTTTTCATGTGAGCAGGATTCAATCCATTCACTAATTTAGTGCTTCTTATATACTGGGCACCGGGGATACACCTTCAGCCCGCCCCCACCATGTACACACCCCTAGTTCACAGTCTAAACCGGTAGATGTGAGTCTCTGTGATAAAACCTTTGGTGTTGGTGCTGGGGATACTATTAGGAGGACAGTTCAACCCTGACTTGAATAAGAGTCAGTAAAGCAAGTCCTGACATCCTTTGGGTTGGGGAGTAGGCCACGAGAGTAAGGAGAGGAGAGGAAGGCAGACATGAGGGCAGGCATGGACCCTGGGTCCAGTGGGGATGGATGAGTCCTATGGTGATGGTGGGGGCCGGGCCAGCTGTTAACGTGCATGCGCCTTAACGCCTGAAGGCAGCCACTGAATGGTTTTTAACTAGGAGCTTGCCGGAGTGTGAATGGCTCAAAAAAGACTTCCCCTGGGTATTTGTTCAGCTTCTCAGGTGCCCTGGCACACTGCTGCTCAGGCTGTAGGTTCGGTCCAGGCATCACCGCCTCCGCGAGTGCTCTGGATTCTCCCGCACCATCCGGGCTCCCTGCTCCGGTCTCACAGCACCCTAGACAAGCAGACTAGAGATAAGCTGACTATTGCTTTTGTATTTTAACTGTTTATGTGCCCTTCCTGCTGGATCACTGGTTCTTAGAATTAAAAATGCAGATTCTTGGTCCCCACCCCCAGATACTCTGATTTCATTTGGAAAAGTTTAATAAGTGAATGAACTTTTGTCCAAATCTATGTATATAAATTGTGTTGGAGCCTAAAGGAACGCTCACAAACGAGTCCATGGCCAGGCCCTTTTAAAGATGACTACCAAAAGAAAAGAAAAAAAGAAGAGAAAAAGGTCACAACAATGCAGCGGCTACGATGACATGGCATCTGAGAAGCAGGCAGCCCCTTTGAACCATAGCATTCTAGATCCCCAGAAACGGGAACAAGGCATCCTTAAATTGAATTTATAATTTTCAGTGGTATACTCATGTAACCTGCAAGGATATCACTCGTGGGTGTTAGATGCTCATTATGACAGATCCTGGGAGGATATAAAACCATAAAATCTTGCCCTAAGAAATTTATTCTACTCAAGATAGAAGGCAACAATACCCAGGCAACGGAAGAACTTTGCAAGCTTATGAAGTCTCTGTGAAGGGCTGCGTCTGGACCAGTGTTAGAACAGTGCGCAGTAGTGGAGAAGGAAAAGAGAGAGAGCTGGGTGCGGGAGGAGTGGGCAGGCAGCTTCCCATGGGCAAGATGAGAAGCCATTCCTGGTGAGGGGAGTGACCTGGGCCGAGTCCTGCAGGAGGAAGGGCCCAGAGTGGGTAGGACTGTGTTGAGGTGGGGGACAAGAGTGGGAAACAGGGAAGGGGATGTCAGTCTGGGCTCCAGAGGACCTTCCGCAAAAGGCTGGGGTTGTAATAAGGCTGAAATATGTGGCTGTGAGACACTTGGTCTTGGGCAACTTCAGCTGTTTGAGTCTGTTGTCCTTGACCCCCAGCTCCATCTGCCTTCTTCGCCCAAGTCCTGCATTTCTGAATCTTAGGGTGAGGACTGTGCTCTGCTCCGTGTGGAGCGTGCTGATCACACACTCGAGTTCCAGGTCCGTGGAAAGCAGACCAAGATGCATCCTGGGACAGTTTCGTTTGGCATCTTCACAGGGAGGAATGTTTTCATGTCTCTGCCTGTTTTGAATGCGCGTGCCCCACACACACCGCCAAGCTGTCACACTCCCTCTTGTGCAATGCGTCTGCCGGTGCCTTCAATGAAAACATGAAAAAAAAATCAGAACTGTGATTTCCTTGTTTATTAATAAAGAAAAAAAAAACAGGGCTCAAGCCACGAGACACGTGATCAAGAATAAAGGGTTCAGTTCATCCTGCCCCTGTCATGGCTGAGGCCAGGTTCGTAGCTTTCACAAGCCCGGGCAAACAGCCTTGCTGAGAATATTTTCATCAAAGGTGTCTCTTCTTAATAACCCTTTGATCCCCGGTCATTTCTTTATCGTCTTAGATGGTAATTTTGCCCCAAAGAAGTCCAAGAGGCCTACTGTAAAGACTTGAGGTTTTTTTGCTTTTTTTTTTTAATTTTTTATTTTTTATAAACATATAATATATTTTAACCCCCAGGGTACAGGTCTGTGAATCTCCAGGTTTACACATTTCACTCACCATAGCACATACCCTCCCCAATGTCCATAACCACACCCCCCCTTCTCCTAACCCCCCTCCCCCCAGCAACCCTCAGTTTGTTTTGTGAGATTAAGAGTCACTTATGGTTTGATGACTTGTTTTTGTTTAGAGTTTGCCACAAATACTGGAAGAGAAAAGTCTCCTTTTATTACTATTCATATAGTTTTAAGTAAGAAGCTGGAGCTTATAAAAATAGTTTCTCTGTTCAGTCTTTCACCTACACCTCTAGTAGGAAGCTGAAGTATCCGTTCTTGTGTTCGCAGAGGAATTTTCTCATACAACTACCAGAAAGCGTGGAAAGTTTTGTTTGAGGAAACTCAACTCTTTCATCTCTTATGAGTTACTGCTTTAGGAATGCAGTGGATTCCTAAAGTGGAATTAGGGACAGTCTGTAATGCGGAAACGTGGGCACTCGGAGAAGCAGAGACAAAGCTCTCCTCTCCGAATCTCTGCCTCGTTACCAGTCTCCGCCAGATGCTGAGAATTCCTGAGCCTGTTTCTTCTCTGATTTGAGGTCACAACTATTTGTCGTAGGCCCTTACCAAAACAGGTCATTTGAGAGTTGCATCTACTTTATTTCTAGGAATTGATCATTAAACATGCTCGTCACTACCCAAAACGCTTCATGAGTGTTAGCGGGAGCTCTTATTTAGGGAAAGCAAAAATTTCTGTGTCTATTGACAACAGAAAACATTCCCCACTGGTTTGATTGAATCTGAAATTCAACTATTGCCCTAAAAGTGAAAAAAAAAAAATTGTTTCTCTGGCTAGCCTATTCCCCCAAATATCTCTTTAAAATCCCCCCTTTTTTGAGAGGAGGTGGATAAAAATTTCAGTAACCGTTTTCCCTTTTTTGCACAGTTTAAATAATTCTGAATGCCATTGTTTACATCCTCCCCTTGTTTCCTGTTGCATGTTCAAGGTCAAAGGTTAAACATAGTTCTTAAAGGAAGCAAAATTAAAGCAAGAGGGAATTGTCTCTTAATTGTTACAGAGAAGTCCTAAGTTTTACACTGAGTTTCCAGTCAATGTGGAGAAGAGAGGGAAACATGAAAAGCTTCATTCCTTACAGATCAAGTGAAACCGGCTCCTGTCTTCTCAACCGATACAAATAGGAAACTGAGAAAAATTAAACTTGGGCACCAGAAAGAGCATAGAGGCTCTTTCATCAGTTACTATGTCACATTAAGGAACTAAGTTGTAAGCTTTGGGCAACAGCTCAAATAGAAACCTGTAGAACTGAGTCCAAACTATGTTTCTCAAGGGCAAATGCTGAAGGTTGATAAATACTTTGTAGGTAGAGGGCACACTCTCATCCATTGTTTTTAATCTTGTGATCGAAGTTGGATTTCAGGATTTATTTATTTATTTTTAAATCCATACGGTAGCTAAGGATTTACGGTACCAAATGAAGAAGGCGAGCAGTCACACCCATAGTTGATGCTCTCAGAGCTTCGGGGAATCCCAGAATACGTGTTCCCTGGATTTTACCATAATTGACTGATTGTTGTGGCAGTTGCTAAAACCAAATGGATTTCAGTTAATAAAGAAATTGACAGTGATGTTAACCAGACCCATTCTAGAGAGGCCAGAAAAAAATTATTTCTGTGGTCTATGATAGAAATTGTAAATGGAGATGAATTATTGTAATTTGGGATTATTTTATTAAAATAAAATAATTTTATTTAAAAATTATTTAATAAAATAATTTTACTAAAATTTTAAAATATTGAAATTTAACTGGATTATCTTACTCAGCTAAAAATGGTATAAAAAGACTTGGCAAAAATGTGATTTTCTGTGCTTGCTGGCCAGAATAATACTATATGCATGGAATTTTAAAATGTAAGTCTACGTATTTCTTGACATCTGCTCCCCCCCAACACCCTTCTCCACCTATATGTAGGTATAAAAGGTAAAATGAACCATAGCCTTTCTGAAATCTTCCTTGTCTTCCTCAGTTTGGACACAGTCTTGATGAGGGTTCCCAGGTGAATCCCATGGAATGAATAGTAGAGTATGTTTCTTTTCTTAAAAGGAAAAAACAGTTGCTAACTTCCTTCCAAAAATGAACAGCTATATCAGAAAGTTAGAGTACAAATGGAAGACTGCTTTTAAAAATGGGCAAAGGATTTGAACAGATTTTTTTTCAAAAGAAAAAATATTAATGGCCAATAAGTATGAAAACATGCTCAACATTTTTAGGTGGTAGAAAGATGCAAATTTAAACCACAATAAGATACTGCTAGAATGTCTAAAATCGAAGAGACTGACGACACTAAATGTTCATGAGAATGTGGGACCCTGGGACCCTGGAACTTTCATATTCTTGGCGGGAATGCAAAAATGGTCTAAGATCCTAATAAGCACATAAGGATCTTAGAATGCTTTCTTTCTACTCACCTTTCTCCTGGCTTATGTACAATTGGTTGATATTTTAGATGTCTTTTTATTTTTCTTTTGAAGCTCCATTAACTAGACATTATTACTTACTCCATAGTTGTTTATTTATATTTACCTAAATGTTTATATATATATTTTTTACTCACATTTTCTTCTGTTGCTCAGACCTTCCCCAGAGGATCATTTTCCTCTCCTTCAAAGTACATGCTTTAAGGGGTGTCTGGGTGGCTCAGTCGATTACTTCCTTCTGCTTAGGTCTTGATCTCAGGGTCCTGGGATCAAGCCCCATGTGGAGCTACTGCCTTCTGCTCAGGTCATGATCTCAGGGTCCTGGGATCAAGCCCCATGTGGAGCTCCCTGCTCAGGGGCGGGGAGTTTGCTTCTCTCTGTCCCTCTGCCCCTCCCCGCTGTTCACGCTCTCTCTCTCAAATAAATAAAATCTTAAAAAAATAATAAATACTTTAAAAGTCATTTAATGGAGGTATTTGGTGGTGAGCAATTTCAGTTTTCTGAAATATCTTTCTTTTGCCCTCATTCTTGAAAACTATTTTCAGTGGTAACATAGACACTTAAAAATGAGAAACACCTTCACTGTGCATTTAGCTCAGTTTTCTTCCATTTCTTGCCACTGAACACAGAAGGAGTACATGCCTATACCAGGGTCCGTCCTTCTGGCAAGAGAAAATGCAATTTCTTAGAGCAATACTGGATATGCCCACTGGCCTGCGTACATTTGTGTCCACTCTGGTCCCCGTCACCTGTCCTGCTACTCAGGTGGTTTTCTCATTGCTTCCTAGCAACCATATACCTGGGCTTAGGTCATTCTTTTCAGACTTATCTACTTGACTTCGTCTGAGATCTACTCCCCTGTCAAGGCCTAAATCAAATGCCATCTCTGCCATGGAGCCTTCTCCGACCACCCCAGCCCTCAGGTATCTTTTCCTGCCCTTTGCTCCTCTAACACTTATCGATAGCCCTTAGCCTTGGTGCCTTTCATCTCCATGTAGCTTGTTTCTCCAACTAGAATGTAAATCCATCTAGGTCATGGCCTCCAAACTTTTTTTGATCTTGCAGAGGTCAGTGAACAAGAGCTGAGCTTGCACCCCAAATATATGTATGTTTTCTTATAAATGTTACATCTATGCAGTACTCTTATATTATCAATGAATTCATAATATAAATATTGTGTAATATATTGTATATAATAGTGTGTAAAATAATATTTATATTATATATGAAATAGTGTATATTATATCAGCACTATAAAGTGTCACAGAATTGAAATGAAGAGTATGAGAAACAAACAAATGGGAATTTCTTCCAGTAGTTTCTTCCTGGACCCCAGCATAGCGATAAGCGATTCAAGAACCTTCTTGAGTACTCTTACCCCTCCTCTGTGGTGTTCTTGGCTCTGGTAAGTAGTACACATCGGTCAAGTATTTGATGATGCTGAGGCAGCTACTAGGTGTTTGGGTGACCAGGTTGGGAGGTGAATATTAGGAGTTCCTTGAGTCTTGTATTCTTTTAACTCTGGACACTGAGACATATGGCTTCCTCTTCTTGTGACATTCTTCCCCATTTTTCCTGATTCACCTCTTCTTCACTTGTTCTGAAGGTTAGAGCTTTACTATACTTCTTCAGAGGAGCCATCTCTGACTCCCCCACATCTGGGTAAGGCACCTGCCCATCCACATTCCACGGAAGTTTCTACTCTGCATAATAACAGCTGTTCACAGCCTTCCTCCAGCATTAGACAGTTGACGGCGTTACCATACCTCGTTCACCACTGTACCCCTAATTCCCATTGCAGTGTCCAGCACTTGATAAACGTTCGAGACCTGTTGGTTGAATAAGCATATGCTGGAAAAGGAAGAAAGGTTTGGGTGTGCTTAGAGCCCATATGGGGATGGAGGACTGATGTCATTGCAAAAGATGGCCTGCTGTTGAATCCCCAGAGCTGAGCAGAATGCCTCCTTGTCCCAAAAGTGATTTGTGAATTAGTGACAGCTGAGGGTTGAGAGCCCTGTTCAGTTTTTTGTGGGAGCCCTAGTAGTTTGTTGAGCTGTTGTTATGTTTACACTGTACCTTTATTAGATTATGATATAAGCCTCTGAATTCCAACTACAATATGCAGACTTTTGTTGGTGTGGGGTGGTGAGCTGGTGTTCAGTACTTCTGGGGTTGGAGGCATTTGTCACATCTTTTGAAGAATTCTCACATCCATCTCTGCCTTTCCTGGTAAAGTATGAACTCATAGTCACCATATAGGCTGGGTTATTCATGGTAGTCAAGAAAGAACCATTTGAATGGATTTAAGAAAAGAGAACTCATTGGTCCTTGACTAGTGGAATGTTCTCTTTCTGAAAGCACAGGGATGCCAACCTGCATCATAAAAGATGGGATTCATTGCTAATCCAAAACTGTACTTTCATCAGAGGTTTCCATCCCTGTCAGTACCAAGTCTTCATTTATAGTTTAAAAAAAAAGTTTCATTTCTTTATCTCTTTTTAATTTTATTTTGTTCCCACCCAACTTAAGGCATAATGTAATTGTCAAAAGCAAACAAACAGAAAAGCCAACCTAGTAGCCAAGATACACAGTTCTAAATTGCTGGCTTCTGACAGGAAGTGACCATACGATATAAGTGACATTTGATTAAAGCAGCTGGCTCCTTCCTTTTTTTTTTTTTTTAAACTATCATAAAGTGCTGGCTGAGGTTCAAAGCCCTGGTGTTAGTGTTGTAGGAGATTTGGCTATGTGATAAAGGTATTTTACCTTCAGCACTAGGTTTGGAATTAGTCGGTTTATAATGAGCAATGGTGCCGTGGTTTTAACAATCATGTTGAGTCAGCAGCATGAGGAAGGCAGCAGTGCTTTCATTCTAGCCATGTAGCTGGAAAAGGAAATGATTAGGCATCATATTCCTCATGGCTAATATCCTGTAAGGTTTTTCTAAAAATCATAAAATCAGAAGTTGAGACTTAGAAGAGACCTCAGAAATCTGCTTGTGGAAAAGAGGGCAAAAACGTTGAAAGGGAAATGGAATAAGCCATGCTATGGGGCAGGGTTCTTGTTAGTTCTCGGCAGGAAACACATGTTTATCTGGAAAAGATTTTGGATGGACAGGTTGTTTGTATAAGAGGCTTTTTTTTTTGTGAGGAAGGAAGACCAACCTGAGCTTGGAGGCGGGGATGGGGATTGGGGACCGGGGGCATGGGGGGTTGGAGAGAGCCGTCCCTAAGATTCAAGTGAATGAGAAAATCACAGAGGTGATTTTCCAGGGAAATCTTGCTTTCACAGGGATGATATGCTAATGCTACTAGCTTACTTTTAAGTTAGTTAGGATGCATATTCATTTTTATAAGCTACGATGACTAAATGGTAACTTTAGTATTAATTGATATAAAAATGAATAGTAAGTTTTAAAAATTATGGATGGCTTATATTCATGCTACAACCTGCACATGGATGTTTGTAGCAGCTGTTTTTCTTTTAAAGATTTTATTTATTTGAGAGAGAGAGAGAGAGAAAGGACAAGCAGAGAGAGGGGCAGAGGGAGAAGCACACTCGCTGCTGAGCAGGAGCCTGAATGTGGGACTCAGTCCCAGGATGCTGAGATCATGACCAGAGCCGACCGCAGACATTTAACCAACTGAGCCACCCAGGTGCCCTGGATGTTTGTAGCATCTTTATTCATAATTGCCCAAACTTGGAAGCAACCAGGATGTCCTTCAGTAGATGGAGGGATAAATAAACTGTGGTCCATGCAGACAGTGGGCTATATAATTCAGTGCTAAAAAGAAATGAGTTATCACACCATTGAAAGATAGGGCAGAACCTTAAATGAATGCCATTAAGTGAAAGAAGCAAATCTGAGAAGGCTATATACACTGTCTGATTCCAACTGTGTGACATTCTGGAAAAGGAAAACCATAAACAAATTAAAAGACAATAAAAAGATCAATGCTGCCAGAGGTGGTGTCAGAAGGGGATGAAGAGACGAAATAGGAGAGCACAGAAGATTCTTAGGACAGTGAAAATACTCTGTATGATAGTATACTGGTGGATACATGTCATTTATATCTTTTTACACTCACAGAATGTACATCAAGTGTGAACCCTCAGGTAGACTGTGGACTCTGGGTGATTATGTGATATCTCACTGAAGGTTTCTCCTTAAGAAAGGTACTGTCCCGGTGAGGGATGCTGATAATGGGGAAGGTGATGCTTGTGTTATCATCCAGGAGCACTTGGGAAACCTCTGGCCCCCTCCCCTTCAACTTTACCATATACCTAAATCTACTCTAACCAACTGAAGTCTTCTGAAAAATAAGATATGGGAAGACGCTTTGTGTGAAAAGTAGTTGGCATTTACTGTATGTAGGTCTATATGCTGGATATATCTGGCATGTTCATCAAAATATTTACAGTGATTTTTTTTTTACAGTGAGATTTAAGATGACTTTTAAAAGAAGATTTTTTTCTTTATGGTTTTTGGCATCATTTGCATTTTCTAAAGTGATCGTTTATTATCTTTATAGACAACTACAGCAAAAGAGCAAAAAGACATTTCACATGTTGCTTTTAGCATTAAGATCTTCTTACATTAAGCTCAAAAGGTTCTTGGGAACAAGGGATACCATGGATAAGACATTTCCTCCCAGTTAAATTTAATAATGAAGGATAAAAGAAAAAATTACCAGATAATTGGGAAATGCTTACATTTTAAAGCACATAAACCAAGATTCTTACTCTAACTTAAGCTTAGAGTTGAAGGTAATGCCATTTTGAGGTATTTTCCAGATAGTCGGAGGACAGCACGAGGCCTAATGGGGACCTACCTCTATATAATCCAATCCAAATTTGATGAGCCAGAAATACGTTTCCTCTTCATCCCAAAACCTGGTGGTGATGAACCACTCAGCAGTGTTTAACTTTGATTTTTAAAAACTAAAGAATGAAGTGGCAGCTGGAAGTCTATTTATGGATGAAATCAGTGCGGATGGGGGGAATGAAATATTTGTAGAATCACAGCAATAGGGTAGAAATCCATACCATTTTTTATTGAAAGGAATTAATAGGACTTTTGCATTTGATAATAGAGAACAAGAGGGAATTTCTGTCATTAAATTATGTGTACAGAAAGGAGAAGTCACAATAATAGCTGAAAAATATTATTATAGGAATTTTCTATTTATATTAAATTCCACAAAGAGTTTGAAGCACTTGTTAGGAGGTGTTTATGGTAGCAAACTATAAAAAAGAAAGCAGGACCAGAGTAGGCATAAATTCATTCTATAGCAGACGTTGTGGATGTCCTCTCCATATTTCCTCTCAGGGCACAAAGAAAGGCTGGACATTTCAGAGAATTGATGCTCCCTACCCCTGAAGCAGCTATCAACCAATGACAAGTGGCAGCTGGAGGATAACTACCCCAGTTTTTCAGCCCCTTGAGGATGTTCTATCAATTCCTTGAGATTGCTAAAAGAGCCCAGCGATGTTGGGTGTTGGATGTTGGGTCAGGGATGTTGGCCTTGGTGTCTACTGAACAGGCTTAGTAGAGAAGCGTAGGATCTGCTGGCTTCTTCATGAAAGGAATCCTCATCCTCCAAGGTTGGAAACAGGGAGACCTGCCACCTGGGAGATGTGGCTAGACTTTGTATCCCTAGGTCTTATGTCCTGGGATTCAGTTTTCCCTGGAGATTCTCACTTTTCGCAAGGACCTCTGTCTACTATGGCAGCCTCTGAGGGTGGCTTCTCCACACTGATGCACTCTCTAAGGCAGAGCTGAGGCCTGCCTGGACAATGTAAGCCAGGCTTAATGGTGGAAACTGAACAGTACACAGAATCATATGCTCTAGATGCTTTTTCTTGCAAGGGATGTTGAACACATCTTCTCTGTGCCTTCACAACTAGGCTTACTCTAAGCCTTCCTCAGTCTGCCTCTGCAGAACTCTGTGGACACCCTGTTCCTAGGCCCTCAAGTCCAGACCCTGGAGAGTGAGGAACAAGGGGAACGACTCTGTCTCCCACCTAACTAAGGCCCCCCTGAAGGTTATTTTGCTGCTGAAAGTCAGATTTGATTTTCGCTTGGATGTTGGATGGTGGGAACACTACCTTTTGGGGAAGAGTCACCCCCTTTACCTTACTATGGTCCAGCTGGGAGAACTACTCTATCTTCTGTTCAAGAAATTTACATGGACTATAGCAGGGGAGCTGTCTCCCGACAGGATGTGACATGATCTCACCTGTATTTCATATGCATAACTGGATGGATTGCAAAGGGGAGCAACCTTATGCAGAGAGTCTAGCTGGGAAACTAGTACCTAGTCTAGATGAGAGGAAGGCAGTGGCAAGAGCTATCCCCGGTGAGCACGGGAGGGGCAGATCTAGTCAGATCATAATAGGTTTAGTAGAACTTGACAGTTGATGTGTTGTGGGTGGAGAAGAAGGATCTGAAGACATCTTTAGTTTTTTTCTGGATGACTCCAAGGATAGTAATACTATTATCTAAGAGAAAGGGTGGGTTGAAGAGGCAGGGAAGAGGACTCAGCCTACAAATGTCAATTTTAGGTAATCCGGGGATTACTTGGAGAGATGCTAAGAAGCTACCTAGAAATGTTTAGTATCTTTTTATATGTAGTTAGAAACCAGGACTAGAGCTGTTATTTTGGGAGTCCTCAGTTTATGGGCAATTGTTAGAAATCAAGAGAACATAGGAGGTCTCTGAGGAGATGCGGGGAGCATCCAGAAAGACCAGAATGGTGTGCAAAGAGCGTTGGGACACACATGAGTGTAAAGGTTGGGTGGAAGAGGAGAGCTGGTGAGAAGGACAAGAAAGAGAAGCTGGAGAGTAAGAGGAGCCAGACACTGGAGCTGAAGTACTTTTCTCCAAGCGCTGGGACGGGAAGACTTCACACAGTACTCGTGCATAACAGAGGGGAAGATGGGGAGGGAATGATGGGAGGCAGTGCTCCCCCCTCCCAACAGTGGAGTGAAAGGCCTTCCCCGTGGCTCTTGATGGAGCTTTGGTCACGTCCAGGAGCTCTGTCCTGATCACCTTTCTGCTCACGGAGGAGGCTGGAGTGATGGGTAAGGATGGGGTCAGCGTTCACAGCGCTATGAGGGCCATGCATGGGAGTCAGTCTAGTAAGTGACTTTTCTCTTCCCGCTTTGCCAACGATAGCTGTCCACGTGATGCATGATGGAAGGTGTTTATGCACAGAGCTTGCTTGGTGGGAGCAAACCCCTGAGAAACACCTGTCAGGTCTCCTAATGCGTTGAGTCTAATCACTCTATCTGAATTTGAAAATAACTATGAGTCATGTGGTATGCACTTTTCAGAAACAGAAGATTCTGTACTGCTTAGTGTTACTTGGGGGGCTTTAGCGTGCCATTTTAAAATATAAACACCCTTTTTTTTGTAGTCTTTGTCACTGGTGCTGTCCTAAAGTCCTGGAACCTTCTCTCCATTCTGCGTATCAAATTCTTGTTCGTTTTTTCCAAACAACTGCTAAGCTCAGTGCACTTATAAAGTCATTTTTAGTTAATCAGAGGACTAGATACACAACTCCGGTGATTCTTTCTTCACTCAGCACCCACTAAATGCTCTCACCCACTGGGGGTGTATGCTTATTGTAGAGATGCATTTAAGATAGGTATTTGCCTAGCCCGTGTCCTAATCTGTTTGTATCATTATTGTCTCAGACAGGAATCATCTAATGTTAAATTCTTATGCATCATTCTTTGTACACACAGTTTTGTGACCGGATGGTTGCTTATTCAGTGTGTTTGATGATATTAAGTAAGATTCTCCTACCACCTTATCCTGTTACCTTTCAGGGATATATTTTGGAGAGCTAAACAACATAATACTTTCTGGTTTTTTCTTGACTAGTGACTTCTCTACCTCTAAGGTCTTCCTGTTTGTTTTTCTTCAAGTTATCCCCTCCCACACATACAAATGATAAAACAAATATCTCAGGAAGAAGGAAAAACGGATGTTGGATAGCATTGCTCCATAGTTCAACAAAACTAAATAGAGTCTGGCGACCCCACTTCTATCGGTAGCTGCTTGACCTCACTTAACCTTCCTGTTAGCTTCTGTTTCCTCACCAGAAAATGTATTACTTTCCAGGGATTCCAGGAGACCTGATGTTAATAAAGGACACAGCCCAGTGTCGTGTTACCCATAAAGCCGAGGGATAAAACAAAGAACAGAGGATTTCTAGTGGTAGTTCTGGCTCTAGCTAGCTAGATCAACCTTGGGTGCCATGTTTAAGGTAATGGTTTCCTAAGTGTTGATTTCTAGGCAATTCGGTGACTGAATTAAATCCTTTCTGTTCTTTGGTCTCTATGGTAGTGTGAAGTAAGAGTTTTAACAATTATGCAACACTTACTGGCTCAGGGAGTCATCAAAGTGGTCCTTTGAAGAAGGTTCTCTTGTGCTTCCTGTTCTGCAAATGAGGAAACTGAGGCAGAGGAGATTCAGCAGTGTGCCCCAGGTCAGCTTGGAAGGGAGGAATCACGATTGCTGCCCAGGCTCCAGGTCCAGCACCAACCACCACACACTCCCAGCCTGTTGTGTGGAAAGGCCGCACAACTTCCTCAGCTTGGCCCCTTAACGACAAGCCACGGACTTTTGTAAATCGCAGTGCCCTTGCTTGTTAAGTGAATTCAACTTTACAAAGTTGAATTGTATTTTTACACTGAATCAAGTTATTTCATTTATGCATGTTTTATTCTGGAAATACTTATTTAATTCTGACAGTTTAAAGGTGGCATGCCATAGACTTTCAGTCTCTGATTGAATTTGCTTACAGTCATTTGAAAATTAGGAGACGTGATCTCTGCTTCCAGAAGTACTTTCAAATAACAGAATTCTGCCCCTGGAATAGAAAATTTTAGCTTCAGGTAGATAGAGCAAAAGGCTAAAAAGGATGAAACCTTTACTCTTTTTGAGATAAGGCAGCTTTACCCAGACTTCAGAGAGATGCCCCTCCCCCATGAGGCCTCAGGTTAGCAACACGTTTCCGTCCAGCAAGACTTTTTGCCATGAAAACTAACCCTGGAGTTGTTTGGTGGCTTCTAGTCACTTGTGCCTTCTGAAGTTCTAAAGAGTGCGTGGGATGACAGTCAGATTTTATGACATGAAATTTTATTTCAGAATAGTTATCTTTGTTGTATTTGACCTAATTATTCCCCACCCCATGGATGGGACGGCTTGTCAAAACTGACTCCGGGTGAAACAGATCAGGGCTCCAGGCCTGCCCACTTCTGAGCCTGGAATGTGAATTTCCCTGGTGGGCACGGAGCCAGCTTCCTATTTACTTAGAGGCATGAGCACCTTAGGAGCAAAACAAAAGTTGTGATGCAAGTTTTGGCTGCAGAGCACGTTCAGGTTGCCTAACGTGTTCAGAAGAACCCTGTGTGATCTGGAGAATTTCTCCAAGCCTGGGTTGGTTTAAGGCACAAAAGGATTAAATAGCTTATTTTATTTTTGTTCTTCTGACTCAGTCCTAAGGCAACAGGGGGCGGTACAAACAGCTAGGAAGCCCCCCTGTGCCCTCTGATGGTAAAGTGGGGGTCCAGTCTGTGCCTGGGCAGAGTGCCTTCTGAGAACTCCTTCTTCCCGTCCAGGGCATCTATCAAGAGAAGGTGACAGTGAAAGTCCTTTGAAGCCATGGGCAGCCCCCGTCCATCCCTGTTTTCTTTTTCAGATTTTATTTATTTGACAGAGAGATACACAGTGAAAGAAGGAACACAAGGGGGGAGTGGGAGAGGGAGAAGCAGGCTTCCAGCCGAGCAGGGAACCCTATCTGGGGCTCGATCCCAGAACCCTGGGGTCATGACTGGAGCCCAGGCCACCCCCATTTTCTTAACCAAACATCTTTCGAATTCCCAGGGGTGCATGAGTGTGTTTTGTGCTTTGAAACAAAGAGGCACCCAGGCAAAAGAAGACAGAAGAGGGAGGAGTGAAGCTTTATTAAAATGAGCACATGGGAGGTGCTTCTGAGACATCTGGGACACCTGCTGTGGGATAAAGGAAAAGATTGAGGCTGGGAAGAAGGGGAAGGGCCTTTCACCTTGATTCAGGATTTGGGGACACCGTTGAGGCTCTGAGGCCGATGGGATAAATCTAAGGTAACTAGTTGTGTGGGGGGCAGGGGGCAGGGGGAAAGAGGACAGGGCATTCCAGGAGGGGTGGAAAGCAGGAGCCAAGGCTTTAAGGGATGAACAACATGGTGGGTGGCTATAAGCGTTTCTTACTAGTCCTTCAGGCTAGAAGGAATCACCTGAAAATTCAGAGGCCCTGTTATTACTATGGCAATAGCTGTCAGGGAAGCTGGGGGAAAGGGATTCAATTCAAGAAATACTGAAAATACAAGTGAACTGACCTTTTAACCACTCTTCATGGTATTAAGGGATTAAAGAAGAAAATTCTTGATAATTAGACCCCTGAGAAGAATTTAATTTGCATCTAGGTGTGATAAGTGTTTAGAAATTCAATGCATGTTTTGCCTTGGCGAGGATTGAGCTGGTTCTCAGGCTGGTGAGAGCATATGTTAGATACAGCGTGGTCACTAGACCAAATTTTATCATCTGCCCAGCAAAGGAGAATTAAAATCTGGTCTTGTTGTTATTCCTAAAAGGCTTCTGTTCATGTGTGATCCTTATCCAGAATTTTAAGAAACTTGGCCATATTGATTATGACATGATCCCCATAGGGCTGAGGACAGGAATATAGTTATTTTCTTGAGACAGATGGGAAACCTGAGAATGAAAAGAATTAGGCTGATTGCCAAAAGTTTTACACACACACACAGAAACAGACACACACACACACACACACACAGTGAAGCAGGGACTATTTTAACTATGCCAGAGCCTCTGAAAGCATCAGTGTCTTAACCAAATTCATTTTCTTTATTTCTACATTTCATTCTTTGAAATTTCTTATGTAAACCCTAGTTTTTACTGTTAAATAGAAAATAGTAATTGATATCTCTATGGCATACATTCTTTCTCATGTTTTTATAGAAAAAACATAGACATTGAATTGCTGAATGAAAGGAAATGTACATTTACAGCTTTGACAGGTGTTTGACAGATACCTGTCTCCATAAACAATATTCCTACATGTGTTGCATGCTACCCTGGGCCTAACTCCATGCTGAACACTTTGATTGCATTACCTCCTTGGAAGGTCCCTGGAAAAGCAGTATGAGGACAGCATTACCTGGTTTATGGATGGGAACACTGAGGCTTGTGTGGTGAACACAGCCAGAAGAGCCAGGACTGGAGCCCAGTTACACTCCTACCAGCAGAGAGTAGAGGTGCCTCCATTCCCTTGTAAGCAGAGGCACATGAGCAATCCTTATAAATATTTGCCAGTTTAAGTAAAATGTCTTTGACCTCCTGCTTCTGACGTGCCCGTCTAGGATAGATCAGACATCTGGTGTGTTTATTGTCTGTCTGCATTTATAGTTTTATAAATGGCCTCTTTGCCTCTTCTGTCCCATTTTTACTAGACTGTTCATCCCTTTTTATTATTAATTTCTACATATTATAAATAGTAACCCTTTGTCATGTGTTGCAAGTCCTTTTTCTCCCAGTTTGTTTTGTTTAGCTTTCCATTTTGTGTCTTTTACCAAATAGAACTTGAAAGTTCTTAAATTACAAATCTGAGTCTCTCATGGCTTTAGAATGTTGTTACTCTTATCCCATCCTAGGATAATTTTTCCCTATTTTTCCATAACTTCCTCCTTAACATTTACCTGAGATTATTTTGGTGTCAGGAATGAGGTGAAAGTATTTTTTAAAAGGCTAGCTAGTTGTCTAAGCACTATTTATTAATAATCTATCATGTACCACTGATTTGAGGTATGTTCTAAGCAAAATTGATTTCTAGTTTTGGATTCTTCTTGAGTTGGTAGCATGCTGTTTTAGTCATTGTAACTTAATGTTTTATCATGTAGAACAAGTCTTCTTTCCTTCAGTAGAATTTTTGGACAGTTTTTAAGTATTTATTTTTAATTATATGCCGAATTAACTTTTTTTTTTTTTTTTAAGATTTTATTTATTTATTTGACAGAGAGGTCACAAGTAGGGAGACAGACACAGAAAGGGGAAGCAGGCTCCCTGCTGAGCAGAGAGCCCTATGTGGGCCTCGATCCCAGGACCCTGAGATCATGACCTGAGCCAAAAGCAGAGGCTTAAACCTGAGACACCAAGGTGCCCAATATGCCAAATTAACTTTTAAAAAATTGTCAAATTTAAAGACTTCCTTTGGGGATGTTTATTGGGATTTTGTTGAATTTAGTTTAGAAAGAATTGACAGCTTAATAGTATTAAGTCTTTCTATTTAGGAAGTTCGCTTTTACTATCTTTTCATCTTCTTCAGTTGGGGTTTATAGTTTTCTTCATATAAGTCTTAAACTTCCTCTGATAAATTATTCCTAGTTTGGGTTTTGTAGCTTTATGAATGGGGTTATGTTTTTGTTATATATTCTAAATGGTTCTTTTGATTTATTAAAGATCTGTTAACTTTTAATGATTTATCATTGTCCATCTTACTGAACTCTGTTTTTAGTAGATTGGGCTAACTTCTCCTGAGTTTTCTAGTCATGTATTAAACATCTCCAAATCATGGCATCATTGCCTCCTTCTCCCTCCACTCCATAGCTTTATCTTTTATTTTCTTTTCATCTCTAACAGCTTTGGCAAGTACCTTCAGAATAATAGTAAGCAATTGATAATTGGTCTTACTTGTTTTTAACTCTTATGGGATTTTTAAAAATTTATTTACCATTTATTTTTTGACCTGTGAGCATAATGTTTTAGTCATGTTAAGGAGACAATCTTCTATTCTTTCCAAAAAGTTTTTTATTAGATTACAAGTTAAACTTTATCTAATGCCTTTTAAACATATATTGAAGTGATCATGTTTACTTTCTTTTACCTGTTAGTAGAATAAAACATAATAGGTTTTCTAATAATATACTAGTTGTTGTGCTCCTGGGAAGATTGCCCCTTGCTCAGAGTGGGTTTTCTTTTAAGATAATGTTGAATAGTATCAGGTTACCTGGGCGGCTCAGTCGGGTAAGCATCTCACTGGATTTTGGCTTAGGTCCTGATCTCAGGGTTATGAGATTGAGCCCTGCATCTGGTTCCATTCTGGGTGTGGAGCCTGCTTAGGATTTTCTCTCCCTCTCATTCTGCCCCTCCCTGCCCCAGCTTTAAAAAAAAACAAAAAACAAAAAAAAGGTAATGCTGAGCAGTATAGAATTTCCTGGTTATCTGAGTGTCATTACTACTGAGAAAAGTTCACATAAAATAAACTATTCAAAATGAAGACTAAATTTTGTTACTATTCAAAAGTGGGAGAAGGAGTTTGACAAAGCTAAAATTATTAAAAAATTTACTGAATGCATTTGATTTATCATAGGCACTAATTTTTAGAACACAGTAACTTTTCAGATAAAATTCTATGGCAGAATACTATACATTTTATTTTTTACTAATATAGTGCAGTTTTAAATAGGCTATATTTGGCAAGAGTTTGAGACTTCCTCAGTTTCTCAAGGGCCTCTCCCAGTATGTTACTATTCAAGTGATTCTCTTTTAAAATGAGTATCATGTTGTTTTCTATATCAAACTTCTTCTGTTCACCTATGAACAGATCTAACTCTACCAGAGTCTTATCTACCATTGCCTTCAGGTTTGACTCTTGCCATTCACAAACATCACTTTCCATAGACTGCATGAAATTCTTCAACTTTTACAAGATTTTCAATTTTGCTTTGCAGTTAGTTTTTATTACGTATTAAGATGTTCCCCACCCATAACGCCACATTCAAGAAGCCGAGAAGCCAATGTAGTGGGCAAGAGTAGACACTTATTAAGTGGGAAGGATTATTTGTGTTGGGGATGAACTGTAGAAGAACGGGAGAGCAAAGACCCCATTAACCTGAAAACCACTGATGTTTTCTAATATTGCTTTCCTATTCGCTTTGTAAGTATACGAACTTCAATAAGGAAAATCCCTGCATCAGTATTCATGAGTGAGCTGGATACGGAAGCAGAGGGGTACTTGTCCTGAAGTCCATAATTAGAAGTTAGGTGGTCCAGAAATTTGGTGAAAGAAAACATTTTCACTAAGCTGTAACACAGACGTAGCATTTTCTTCCATTGTTAACTAACCCACGGCAGTATTAGCAGTAATTATGTTTGTTGTCACCATAGAAATCCCGGGTGTTTTCATACTGTATTATAGATTTTGCAGATTTTTAAAAATTTTTTAATGGATATTTTAAAATGCAACTCCTACTTCACTACTATTAAATGTAACTGCTGCTAATCATGTCTTCAAAATTATTAGAGTGATCAGGTACAACACTAAGTAATTTCTTAAAAATAGATATGTATTTCTCACTTTAAATTTAATATTTTGATACTTGATTTCCTTTGTAATCATATATATATATACACACACACATACATATATACACACACACATATATATATAAGATTAAAAGATTTACTCTAAGAAGGGATCCATAAATTTCACTAGACTAAGGAGTCCATGACATGAAAAATGATCACAAACCTCTGGTTTCTTTTTTCTGATATATCTTTGGATAAATCTGTTGTGTCTTTTAGTCCTAGGATTGTATCGCATAGTTCCCTTTTAAAAAAAATGGGGCACTTTCTTTTCTCTTCTATTCTGCAGCAGGTTTAAACATTAATATCATCTTGTTTTTAGAGGCTAAAAATAATTCACCCATGAAACCATCTGGGCATGAATGATTTTTGAGGCAGTCCTAAGAAAATCTTACTAATTTATTTCTAACAATTGTCTCTTTGCTGTATGTAGCTCTTTAATTTTGGTCATTTGTGTTTTCATGGATATCTTCAATTTCTTCCAGGTTTTTAAAATTTCTTAGCAGATTAGTCTTGCATTATTTCTTAAATTTTCTTTGCATTGAAGTGATTAATTGCAAATCATTGTTGAAGGAGTAATCTTTATTGTATTAATCATAAGTCACTGTATACCTTGGGAAAGTTCTAGTGTAATTTATCTGCAAGACATAATTTGCTGTCTTCAGATAGTGCCCAGTTTTGATTCTTCAGACTAAGAGTCACGATTTTTAAAAATTGTGAATGTGGAAAAGGAACTTTGCATTATGTCCCGGTTAATTTCTACGCATTCCAGAGACGGTGTTTGGACTGATGCTTTTGGGCAGTGTGGTTACTGTGCTGCGGCCTTTCCCTCCTTCTGTTTGTGAGGGTGGAAGAACGAAAGGCAAATAATGAGAAAGCTGCTTCACTTCTAGTAGTCCTAGCCAGCGTCCCACACTGTGGGACAGGAGCTAGAAAGCCAGGCTGATGTCCCATAGTGGAACATTAGAACCCTGGAGGATCCATGGTCTGTGCTGGAGAGCCAGCTACGATCGGGCAGTGGGGATCTCAGAGTTCACTTAGGTCTAGCCCATAGACACGAAGAGCCCTAAGGTCACTGGCAAGCATGGTGATGTTCTGGGGTGTTTTGCATCTGGAAGAAAGAAGAAACAATTTAGAGAGTATTTGAGCTGTTAGACTTTCTCTTACATTAGATACAGCTAGTTTCATTGCACGTTCTTTTTTCCTTTCTTTTGTTGTATAGCCACTCTGCAGAGAGACCGAATCTTCAAACATTTCACCAGGAAGCGCCAAAGGGCTATGCGAAGGCGAGTCCACCAGATCAATGGACACAAGTTCATGGCCACATACCTGAGACAGCCCACCTACTGCTCTCACTGCAGGGAGTTTATCTGGTAAGAGGTTCCGTGGCTTCTCTCTTCCTCCGAGCTTCTCTCTATGTTGTGTGTGGTTTCAGAAGGAAGTGTGATTCTCGAGAGTTGTTTCAGAATCTGATTTTTGCCTTTTATTCCAATATGTTGGCCCAGTAATTTGAATTCCCAGTGAAAAAAAATCTAAACATTTTATGGATCCAAGATTTAGATGCTATTTCTTTTTCCAGTTAATTGGGGAGAATGCTAATGAGTCACGAACTGGCTAAAGAGCATGAACTAGGAAGGCTAACCTGTCAATATATGGATAATCAATAAATTGGATAATCGGCCACTGAGTAAGAGAAACGACAACCATATTGCTTTAAAAAAGTAGGGCTCACATGGTAAGTCATAGAACTTAGTTGGTTGTAAGTAAAGTAAGCACACAGTAATCTTCAGCCTAATGGTATGTGGCCAAAGGTAATGACTTCCAGTGATTGCGTACTATAATCCTTGGCATTTAGGAACTGAGATAATTTACAGCCCAGAAATTCTAGGTGAATTGGGGCAATAGCTTCCTATATGCGTCACCGAAGCTGAAATTTCAGTGGCAAATCTATAATGTAAAATAAATTGAAGTTAATAGTTACCTTTGTTTAGAGCCAGCATTAAACACATGTGTTTGGAAAGAGAAGAAGGAAATGCCCCCTCGCCCACCTCCAAACATGTACATGTACATACCCATCTCTGTAGAAAAAAAGACAGTTTAGTATCCATAGCATAAAGGGAATTCCTGGTTGTGTTGCAAACCGTAGTCATTTTGTTTAAGTCAGAAGCACTTGGCTCAGAGTAATTTTTTCAAGTACTGATCAGTGAGTTTGCATTTTTCTTTTTTGTTTTTGTGTGTGTATATGTTTGATTACTTTGGTTTAAAAGTGCCTGCTATCTTTTAGCAGTCAGGATCCAGGGTTAGTGTTTTTGGTGTTTTAAATTAAGAATAGAGCCTTGTCACAAGATGGGATCAGGAGGGAGACAAACCATAAGACACTCTTAATCACAAACAAACTGAGAGTTCCTGGGGGGTGGGGGGGGTAGGGCTAGTGTGGCTGGGTTAAGGACTTTGGGAAAGGTATGGCTATGGTGAGTGCTGTGAAATGTGTAAGCCTGATGATTCACAGATCTGCACGCCTGGGGCAAATAATACATTATATGTTAATAAAAATAATTAAAAAAAAAAAAGAATAGAGCCTTGTCTAAACCAAGGACCCACAACTGACTGTTGGTATGTTGCCAACAGATGTGTCATCACAACTGTAGTCTTCAGAAACAAGTTCCTGGTGCATTGTCTATTGAACAAAATGAAAAACTCTGGCATCTTTGAGCTCATTTTCCACTCCTGTGGTCTTCCGCACTGGCTAGTTAGTTGCTGTCCACCACTCTCCTCGTGGTTTTCCTGACCTGAAAGGTCTGCTAGTCTTCATTTCATGTCAAGACTGTTCTGCTTCCCTCCTTTATGTGACCTGCCTGCCCCTGTGGGCATTTGTGGTGACAAACTGTGACCTCAGCTAACGTTCTCAATGGAAACTTGTTTGATAACCACTACATTTTTTCCACCAAGGAAACATTAACTCCCTTTCAACCAGCCTTTGCTTGCATGTTCTCTCTCTCTCTCTCTCACATACAGAGTATTACTGTATGTGCTACATATATACGGTTAAGAGTATGGACTCTGACATTCAATCTCATTACCAACTAGCTGTGTAAACCTAAATAAATTATATAGTCCATCAGTGTCTCCTTATTTGTAAAATAAAGATAATTTTATTTTGCTTATCTCATAAACTTTTATGTAGGACATAAAGTTCTAGGCACTATTCTAAGCGTTTTACATTATCACCTCTCTCTACCTTCATGATGACCCTGTGAAGTAGGAGCTGCGGTCATTGTTGCCCTCTGGAGATGAAGAAACCGTGGCTCGAGGGAATTAGCGATGTGCCCCCGCCATGCCCAGGCCATCTGGTTTCAGAGTCTGGGCTCTGAGCCTTCCCATGATGCGTGCTACCTCGCAGGACTTTTGTGAGGATTAAGTGAGATACTGCCCATCAGCGGGTTGGCTCAGTGCCTGGCACATCCTCCAGGTTTAATAAAATGTGGTCTGTGTTAAATGATAATGAGGGATGATATCATCATCGCCCAGAGAATATACTGGGGAGAGGCCAGCATGATAGTCGTGGGCCTGACGGGCATCCTGTGGCAGCATTTCTGTCCCCACCCCCGGACTCCAGGGGTTATGGGGGCACAGGGAAGAGGGAGGGTACCTCAGGCCAGGCAGCTGCGGTGGGCTCACCTGTTTACTTCACGGCCTGCCCATCTTTATGTCTATGCGAGTGAGAATGCCAGAGAAGGTGTTGGAGCTGAGCAGCCTTGCAGCTGATACTCAGTCACATGACCAGCTGAGGACCTGGGCTTTGCCACAGGGGGAGGTGGGCAGAATGAGGACCACCAACACCCACCTGTGTGCGTCACTAGAGGATTCGGATCATCACAGGACAACCTCTAGGTCTTGTGGTAACAAGGGCTCAGAAATCACCTCCTCTTTGCTGGTTCTCTGAAATTAGGTTTCTCAGGAAGGAGCAGAGGATGGCATACATTTGTTTTTCCTAAAGTACTATGATCATAGGGGCGTGGTTGCTGAAGTAGACTGATGATCGCTTTTCTCTATTGTCTTGAACAGGGGAGTATTTGGGAAACAAGGTTATCAATGTCAAGGTAAGAAAACGTTTCAAAAACTGTGTTTAATGTTGTTCCTATGTTAAAAACTGGTTATATTTAGAGGAGACAGGATACATTTCATTAATATTGTAATAGATTACTCTGCTGATCAGGGGACACTCCCAATGCAAGTATTTGGTTGTGTTTTAAATTTTGGCTACATTTTAGCACAGAGGGGACGTTTTTATTTCTAAAGCCGAGATACCTAATAATGTTGAATTGTTTAAAGTTTTGTCTCTGAGATGACGTGAGAATACTGAAAGGGAGTGCCATTTTGTGAGCAGTCCCCTTAAATCTTGAAGCTAAATTTTTGTCTTTTCCAACCCCGTTGTTGCTAGGGGTGAGCAATGACACAATGTTGTCTCTTAACCTGCTTAGAGAATGCAGGGAGGGCAGAGGAGGGTGAAGTCTTGCTCTCTAGGAAGAGCAACCAGTCTAGTTTTTATTAGAACAAAGAAAGGTAACAGGTAAGCTTAGGGGTAGCTTCTGGAGGGCCCGAAACCTGGCTGGGAAATCTGAACTCTACTTATTGGCAATGAGATGCCGTTGAAGGTTTAGATGGTGAGGCACGGGGACCAGAATTATACCATGAGAGGATTCCTATGGCGGTGGGTGTGGGCAGGAGGAAAGCCAGGGAAGATGAAGTAGGCTCAAGACTTGAGTGCAAATAGTTTGGGTGTGAGCAAAGGCGTGAGTTAGGGGGACGGTAATGACCGCGGGAAGGACGGGTACGCTGGATGCCATTGGGTGGGCCTGACAGTAAATCGAGTCACCTTGACATGGTGTGGTCCTTGTTGACTCTACTAGAACTGGCAGATCGTGAGCTTCCGAGGAGTGTGTAATCATGCATTTCATTCCCTAGTGTGCACCTGTGTCGTCCATAAACGCTGCCACCATCTAATTGTTACAGCCTGCACTTGCCAGAACAATATGAACAAAATGGATTCAAAGGTAAGAAGATAGAACTTTGCTGACTAAGGGGCGGCACGAGCCCGCTCTCTCTCCTTGCTCCGTCCCCTTTCCGCTTCCCTTCTGTACTCCTTGAAGTGAATGGTGGCATCAGAATCGAATTTTCTCTCCTTTTTATATTATGCTTTTTTTTACTTCTGGGCTTGTGTAGCATGACCTGTCCGTGGGTGGATCCCATGAGTGATCAGCTGGTTACAAGCTTGCACAATTAGTGTTTCTGATTCGGAGAGGGGTTTAGAGGACTGAAAAGATTCCTGAGTTCGGCCTCAGACCACCGGGACTGGTATGCAAATCTAGCCTCCGCTAGCTAGCTTCTCTGTCAGCCTCAGTCTTAAGAATGGGATCCGTATGTCCTTCATGCACTTTTTTGGTGAGGCAAATAGATGTGACAAATGTTTGTTAACTGGAAATTGTGCTTCCTCGGTAAGGCGACTCTTCGCCTCCTCCAGTGTCTTCCAAAATCTCCAGGAGGATGCACTTCCGTGTATAAATGCTTGAATCTCATTCTCGTCGCTCGCCTTGCATTCAGCTGGGGAGGGCACGTTCTAAACTGTGGAGACAGAAAGCAGCCGGAGCATTGTTGACAGGGAGCAGTGGGTTTACGGACGCATTGGAATCTGACTTGGAGCTCAGGGATTGCTTACGGGACACCTACAGGGTTGCTAAAGGTCCCTTGGAGAGGTACGAGGCACAGCTTTGATGAGAAAGAGACCAGCCAAGTTCCAAGAGGAGTCCTAATTGCCCTACTCCTTGTCCCGTTGTCGTTTCAAATGGTGACGTAACTGTAGCGTATATGCCTTGTCTCATTATTTGCTGGAAAGAGTTTGTGAAATGCAAGCAGGACCCGTTGCCCTCAGATTGTAAAAGGCAATTGACAGGCCCAGCCGGGGAGGGCCAAGTAAGCTGCTAGGATGTCGCTTTGGGGCGAATTCCTTCTGTGGTTCCGTACTCGCTGGGTGCCGCCGCCTCCCCTAGGCCTCCACCCACCTCACTATCTGGGAAAGCCTGTGGTCACAGCGCGTGTAAGGTCAGTAAGAGACCTGTTTGCTCCCGCAGTTAGAAGGGTTTAGAAACTAGACATGGGCACGAGGGAGTTGGCAGGGAGAGAAATCCAGCCTGAATACAAAAGGTGATTTTAAAAAAAAAAAAGGTTTTCCTTCCTCCTTATCTCCCCACATGGTGGACGATCTAACGCCCACCACTACGCCCTTTCTTTTGAATCTTGTTGATGAGAAAATGTGCTCGGCCCGGTGAGGAAAGCCAGGGCACAATGCAGTCATCTCTCCCAGCTCAGGTGTCATGGTAACACATTGCGTTTGGGGGGCTCCTGTTACGGTTTCTGTCAGAGGTGGGCACGGCCTCCTAGCTCTCCTCCCTCTGCTTCTTTCTTTTGTAGATTGCTGAACAGAGGTTCGGAATCAACATCCCGCACAAGTTCAGCATCCACAACTACAAAGTGCCCACCTTCTGCGATCACTGCGGCTCGCTGCTCTGGGGGATCATGCGACAAGGACTGCAGTGTAAAAGTGAGATGTTGGGGTGCTGGGTGCCCGCTTCATGGGAACACCACGCCGCGAGCTCTCGGAATTCTGCCGGCCCGGCTTCTGAGCCGGCACCGATGGTTTTAGACGCTTCGTGAATTAGGTCTTTGTAATTCTAGGATGATATGTTCCCCGTCAGCCATGTGCGGGGAGTCACCTCTGGTCCAAAGATTTCCCAGCTGTAGCTCCAGGCAGTTGTTAAATTCAGTGTTCTGTCTAGCCGCTCTCAGCTGCTTGGTGCTGAGGGCCTGCTAGCTGCTGTGTCTCGGCATGGGTATTTGAAAGAGGGAAAAACGGATCTTGGTCCAAAACGGAAGGTGTTAGAAGGTGAGGTGACCAAAATAGAGACTTCAGTTATGAGTGAGAACTGGCAGGAGAGTAGGTCTAGTGACCTCCCCAGAAAGGAGCAGGACTTGAGTCAAAGCCCAGTGAGAGCTGCCCTGGGTCTCCTTGAAGGGACTGATAGAGATCGGAGAGGTAGGTGGGGTGAAGGATGTTTCGGCTTGGGCCGCAGACTTGCACGCCACTAACTCTGCCCAGCGGAGCTTTGGTCTTCGCCAAGATTCTGAGAGCGAGGGGTGATTCCCGTCCTGCTAGGAGTTGGGGAGCTGCTGAGTCATTTTCTCTTGGGCGTTGCTATAACCGTCCAGCCGTCATGGGGTGCAGCCCCCTGCAGGAATACAGGCGGATTTCGGCCTGAAGCTTTAGATAAATCCTCAGTCACTGGGGGAGGCCGAGTTGATGTCAGTGCAGCTGGACAGTGTCCGTCGGCTGTCTGCACTTACCGAGCCTGCTTCTGCCGACAGAAGGGCACTGGCCCCTTGCAAAAGCTTTTCATCTCTTGAGAACATCATTTCATAATTCATTTTTTTCCCTAGATACATGAAGTAATTCTTTTTCAACCCGACCAGCGACTAGCTCATGCATGGCTTTGGTTCAGGCCCTGACTGATCTTAAGCTGGATGGTCTCCTCTGGGCGTGGGTTTCATGGCAAAAGTCACTTCCTGCTCTTGTCTGGTCGTTGCCGACATGCAGAGCCATGCGTGGGGCTCCTCCACCTTGTTCTTGGGCCTCGTGGCCTGGGGGTGGGGGTGGGTGGGTAGCACACAGACAGTGAGCCATCTCCTGTACTCTTCTCTTTTACTGTCACTGGTACCTTAGAAAGGGCACCGCAGCCGCCTTCCTGAGAGCGGGGGATTTCCCGAGAAGAGCTACTGAGGCTTGAGCCTCAGGGGCTCTCCCTTGCAAGGGTCCCTTCCACAGCTCTCCACCGGACTGCATATTCTTTCTCTTAAAGAAGGCACCCTAAATCACATCTAGACCCCCCCAAACCCGCATCCGGGCTTGCTTCCAGAGCTGGGTGGACACCCCAGTGTCAACAGGGAATTTGTTGCCTGCTCTTTCGCTTTTGCCTCCCATTCGCTGGGGCCATGTGAGGAAACTGCGTCCGAGCTTCCTGCTGATGAAACCTCAGATCCCTTCATCAGCCCAAGTCTGTTTCCTATGCACCAGGAATGTACCTGTGCCTCTCTCCTTTTCCAACTGCTGTTTATTTTGACCTTTAAAAAAAACTCGCTTTGCTCCCCCATGAGATAGACCCACGGGCTGCAAGCCCTGAGAACCAGAGGCTCACAGGATGTTGTGCCCTGGGCTGCCAGGGCTCCCCGACCACAAGAGCACTCAGAAAGTGAGCTTCGCTTGGAGGCTTTTCTCTCAAAACACTATTCCCCTCCTGTTTGAACAGCCATCTCTGCGTGGTGTGGCGTGGAGATTGCCACCTTTTATTGAGTGATCCAAGGAAAAGCATAAAGTCAGTTGGCACGATTCCTTGTTAGTTAATTGACTGAAATGTCACGGTGATGAATGTTTTTGATTTCTGTATTGAGTCTTGCTGTTAAATCGGCAAGGACTCTTACACAGGATCGAGGCAAATGTCAAAAAAGTGCATCGGAAGTGTGTTATCATCAGCATGCCAGGCTTGCTGCCGCTGCGTAAACCAGCAGGGGAGCAACGTCAGGGTTTGTTTTGAGCGCAAGTTCAGTTTAACGAGAGGATGGCATTGTTCTGCCTGGATCATTCCCCCGGCTTAATCTTTCGGGTTATTAAAGTTCTTTTTTGCAGCATATGTTGACTTGGCTCCTTGCTGAACCTGGATTCCCTTCTCTTTCCCGCCCCCCTCCAGTCTGTAAGATGAATGTCCACATCCGATGTCAGGCGAACGTGGCCCCGAACTGCGGGGTCAACGCGGTGGAGCTCGCCAAGACCCTGGCCGGGATGGGCCTCCAGCCCGGAAATATTTCTCCAACCTCGGTGAGACTTGGCTTTCTTCGATGTATTGTAATTTAGAAGTTGTTCAGATGTGGTGAGTCCGAATGAACGCATGCGGCATGATCCAAGTTCCTGATCTCAGCAAACACAATAAACAGATTTATTGTATTTTTAAAGAGCATTTTGTCCCACAAAAAAAGGTTCTTTATACAATGATGTGACAAGAAATCACAAGCATGCAGATATAGCAGGAAGTAGAAGGAGGATTTTTTTTTTTATTTTTTTTTTAAATTAGCTTCCTGTCAGTGTGGTGTGGTGAAGCTCTGAGTCCAGGGCCTTGGGTTACCCTCTTTGCCGGGGCCCGGGCAGGAGAGTTGACCGGCAGCTACAGGCCTCAGCTTCCTTCTCTCCAAAGGGGTTGAGCTCGATCTCTGAGATTCTCCCCAGTTCTGGAGTCTCACCCGTTCTGCAGCTTTTGTTTGTGGATTGTGCATTTATCTCTCAAGTTCAGCAACAAACAGGAGTTCCTTCCTCTCGGCTCCAGGGAGTGGGTGGAGTTGTCCGTTGCTTTGGGCATGTTTTGTCTCACAGCCTCCCCGAGTGACCTCCACTCGCTGTTGACTCTTAGAGCTTCGACCACTTCCCAGGCCTGTGTCCTCTTGCTGCCTTCCTGGCTGAGGACTACAGAGTGCTGGGAAAGAGCCGTTTCCCCTGTGGTGGTGTGTGAATGCTGTAGCTTCATATTCGGTTTAGGAAAATTCTAGACTTCCCTGTTAAATATCTTTGAGTTCTTAGGAGGGGAAGCACAATCACTGTCAAGTTCTTGGTTATTCAGAAAATGTCTGTACTCACCACCCCATTTTCCTTATTACTGGTTGATTAGGGACTTGAACTGAAATTGTATTCCTTTATTTCAGGGAAGCATCAGCAAAATGTAATGTCTACACCACGGACAGACAGGCAGGTTGCCAACACCAGGAGGGGGATTTCTAATGTGTGGGATGGTTGTTCCCAAATGGCACAGAGTAAGGATTTCAGCCTGCACCAGTGCTCCTAAAATGTCATGGGAATAAGATAGGCCGTGTGGCACAAGTTGTAGAATGGGGAATGCCACTTGTCATTTGTCACTTGAACCAAGGATCCTTAATGTTATATTTAAAAGTGGAAAAGCCCAAATTACCTGTCATTGGACAGCACAACATGAGACAGAATTCTTAAGTCTATCCAAAGAGAAGAATGGGTTAAAAATTTTTTTTGAGAAATACTGGCTTAGAGTGTTCTAGCCCAAGCAGAGGAAGTATTTAAGTGGAGGAAGTGAGACTCAGGCTAGTAAAGTTTTTTTTATCTTTGAAATATTTATGATCGGAGATCTGGGGAGAGAAACTACTAAAACAATGGGATTTTTAAAGATGATCCATTTTATATCCGTAATCACGGTTTTATTGGGTTGAGTAAGTCAAAGCCTTATAGCTTCGAGCAATTGCACAGTTGTTGTTTGTTGAAAACTTTATTTAGAAGTTGTTCCAGATAAGCTGGGATTTCTCAGCCAACTAGGGCAAAGCGTTAGACTTTAGATTTGTTGTCTAGATCCAAAGACAAGGTAGCTTGTTTTGTATGTCCCAAGGTGGACCTCTGCAAGTCATCTTGCCTTAGGGAGCTCCCTCGCTGTGGCTGGACTTGGACCAGTGAGACGGGGTTATCCATGGGGGAGGCCACCTCTATTTCCGGTTCAGTCTGGTGGGACTGGAAGGAGCTCTGGTTGTGCTGATCATCAGCCTTTCCAGAGGGCCAGTTGACTGTGTATCAAGAGTCTTGAAGATTGACATTTTTGGTTCCAAAGATTGCATTTCCAGTAAGTTATTATAAGAAAACAGAAGATGCAATTTTATTATTTTTTTTTTTGCTAATTTTATTATATTTTTAAAAATTAATCAAGTGTAGAGATAGTTACGTGTGTATGTGTAATTGCTTTTATTTTTTACTTTTGGGGGGACTGATTAGAGGTCTTTTATTTCATCCTTCATACATTTGTTCACTATTCTAGTTTTTATATTAATTTTTATTTCTCTTATATAATTTTAAATACTGTGTAATGAACATTGCTTCATTCATTCACATCCTAGTATAGATCCTTTGAGCAAACATGAAAACCGCTCTTTGAATGACATGGACACCAGGTGGCGCTCTTGAATGTGACCATCCTGGGGAAAACCACCAAGCCACTGGAGGGACCAGACTAAGGCGTTTGTTTTATACACTGCTGTCTGAGTTCAAACTGAAACTCTTGATGGCTCAGATATATTTTAAAACGATTCTTTCCCAAATACAGTAAGCACAGACCAGGAGCTGGAACTAAGGTAGTGTTGAATGGCAGAACTTGATCCCATGTCAAGCTGAATGGACATTTCCCCATCTGCTGTGTTGAGAGTTAAGGCAGCAGATAAGGTCTTCTCCACCCATAAATGCTTCGAACCCATGCTGCGACCTCTGACTCCCTGTTTTCCTACTCTCCTTTGCAGAAGCTCGTTTCCAGGTCAACTCTAAGACGACAGGGCAGGGAAAACACCAAAGAAGGAAATGGAATCGGGGTTAATTCTTCCAGCCGACTTGGTATCGACAACTTTGAGTTCATCCGCGTGTTGGGGAAGGGGAGTTTCGGGAAGGTGAGTCTTGGCTTCTGAGACATCTGGGTTAACGTTAGCATGCTACACGTATGTTGTTTGAGTATGCGTGTACGTATTCGTGCTCAGACTTGCCAGCTGCTGGGCCCTTTCTGCCCCATGTGTTCCCACATCCTAAGGATCTCAGGACTTCTCACACCTGTGCTCCCTTTTCCTGCTTTGCCATAGGTGATGCTTGCAAGAATAAAAGAAACAGGAGACCTCTATGCCGTGAAGGTGCTGAAGAAGGATGTGATCTTGCAGGATGACGACGTGGAATGCACAATGACGGAAAAAAGGATCCTGTCCTTGGCTCGCAATCACCCCTTCCTCACACAGCTGTTCTGCTGCTTTCAAACCGCTGTAAGTAGGACTCACGTTCACCACCTCAGTAGCCTCCTTTCTTAAAGCGATGAGACAATAAGATGTTAAAGATTTCATAAAGAAGTGCATCAGACTTTTGAGGGATGAACTCTCATTGTAGGGCTGAATGGAGGTACCAGTAACTTCTGATGGCCCCTGGGAGAAAGTTGAAATCCATGAACTAACTGCTTACTGTCATGGTATCCTAGAGAAGGATCATCTTGAAGGTTGAAAAGGTCTTTGAACCCAAGTCTTGTGTAGCAGAGTGAAAGTTATGGAAAGCTAAGAAAAGAGTAAATGTCATGTGCTGCTTATCCTGGTGACATTGACCATGGCTCTACCCCTAAATGCTGAGCTAGTTATGACCTTGGCACAAAAGTTCAGATTAGGGTAGGTTCAGAGAGAGAAACTTAATTTGTCATGGCTCAACATATTGCCCCTTGCCTCCATCATGGACCTTTTGTTTGATTTCTGGGAACTGATCCTGGGATTCAAGTCTGTCTACTTGATCACGGTGCGCAATGAGGAATCCTTTGGCTACAGTTTACAGAATACCCCACTGAGTCCTTTATGTGATAAAAGGAAAGGTTGAGTTTAGCTCATTAGTACAACCCTTTTTCCTTGAAGTCTGGCAGTGACAATGTTAGGGTTAGGTTAGTAGTTTGGTGACATGGGGCATCTCTTCCCCATGGGGTCTCAAGTAATTTGCCACAGTCCTCAACATCACACCTTGTGTGATGGCATCCTAAGGAGGAAGCACAAGGACAGAAGCCCAGGGGCCTTGTGGGCCTCTCTCCTTTGATCAAAGAGAGAAGAAATCTTTCTAGACTTGAGTCACCCACTTACCCTGAGCTGCAAAGGATGTGGGAAGCGCAAGTATCCAGGCAAGATAAGTAGGTTTATCCTGACTGGCTCCCACCACCCTTGACTCATCTCCTGGGGCAGGGCATTCTGTTCTTTCTTTAGCATCGGGCTTAGAAGTTGGCTTCTGCCCTCAACAAAGAGGAAAGATGGCTCCCGAGAAGGTCCCCAGAGGTCTGCCGCAGATATTTCAGAACCTTCTTCCAGTCAAAAGGCATTTTGGGAAAGAGAACCTGGGACGCACTCCTTGTCTCTGCTACCGTCTGGGCCGTGGAAAGTGTGGTGGGGGCAGAATAGGGACATCCCTGCTGTACCAGGGATCCTCCAGGGCCTTTCTAGGGAAGGCGACAGCTGAGCTTGGACCAGAAGGGCAGATTAGAATGATGAGACAGAGAGAGTGGAGGTGAACACGCCATCTAGGGAACGGTACCTGCACAGGTGTACTGGTTAGTGAGAGCGAGAGGTGTGAACACTGCTTAGCGCACTTCAAGTGTGGGGCCTTTGGCGGGAACATGGAGAGAACAGCTGGAGAGGTGACCTGGGCCCGGCTGGGAAGGGCCTCGTAAGCTCCGTTAAGGACCTTAGAGTTTAAACCTAAGAGCAAAAGGAAGAGATTTAAGCAGAAAAATGACATATCAGATTGTATTTTTTAACTATTAAAAAAGCTAACTTTCTTTTTTAAATGCAATTAAAGGGACACCTGGGTGGCTCAGTTGGTTGGACGACTGCCTTCGGCTCAGGTCATGATCCCGGAGTCCCGGGATCGAGTCCCGCATCGGTCTCCCAGCTCCACGGGGAGTCTGCTTCTCTCTCTGACCTTCTCCTCGCTCATGTTCTCTCTCACTGTCTCTCTCTCAAATAAATAAATAAAATCTTTAAAAAAAAATGCAATTAAAACTACAAATAGCAAAAAAAAAAAAAAAAAAGAAAAGAAAAGAAAAAGCTAACTTTCTGCAGTGGGTAATAGGAGCACCCTCCAAATACCCATATCCTTTCTCTGAAAGAAACAATTTTTACTAATTGCCCGTGTTGCCTTTCAAAGAGCTTTTTGCACATGAAAGCATACACCCACAACACATATATGCATTTCTTTTTTTTTTTAAATTTAAACACAAATGGTAGCATACTTTGTCTTTTAATGTAATATATCTTAGTCTTTTAATGTAACAATAGATCTTGAAGATTGTGTCATATTTGTACTTATCTAGCTGCCACATTTTTAAATTTTTAAATTTAAATGTTTAAATGTTTAAAAAGACCCTGACACAATTTATTTAACTTGTTTCCTATAGGTTGTACCTAGTCTTTCCTTCCAATCAATGTTGCATTGAGTCCCCTTGTATTTTTGTCTTTACATACTGTTCTATTATTTGTCCAAGACACAGAACTGGAAGTGGTATCACTTGGCCAGTGGTGGGTACATTGAAAATTGGGACTGAGTCCCATCAGCCTCCTTCCCCATAGCAGTGAAAGATGGCTCACCTTTTGTCACCTATATACCAGGCACTGTTCTAAGTGTCTGTGAGCATTGTCTCATTAAATCCTTTGAGTGGCCCTGTGAAGTAAGGTTAGCACCGCTCTCATTTTCTGGAAAAGGAGACTGTGGCGTAAAGATGTTTAACTTCTAAGAGACAGAGGTTTGGGCCCCAGGTGGTCTGCCTGCAAAGCCCAGACTCTTTTCTCCCAGCTGTGGGAGGCCTCTTGCCTCCACCATCCTATCCTGCGAGGCAGTCTATTATGTTGATGACGGGACAGTTTGAAACGGTTTCTTCAGCGTTCTCCTTGGCATTCCTCTGAGCGAGGCCGAGCGTTCACAGATATTTGAGCGTCACCTGTGTTCAACTCTGCGCTGTTAAGGACCACATATGGCCTGGAGAAGGGGTGGGCTGGGGAAGGCTGGGTGCTGGGAGAGGTGAGGGTGTACTGGAGGCACCCACTCCCGTGCCGTCTGAGCATATTAGAAGGAGCTGGGGCATCAGCCAACAGCTACACAGGTCCCAGCTGCCCCTGTACTGCTTCCTTCTTCCCCTGTACTCTGGACTCCAGGGAGCCATACCCTCCTCACCTCCTGGTCTGTGGTTCATTCCAAAGGCCCTGGAGCCCACAGAGCCGGCCCCTGCTGCCTTGTCTGATTCTGGGCTGCCCACCTCTGAGGTCCAGGGCTCCTCTGGAGCTTTCCTTGTGCTCCTCCTCCTACTTCCTAGAGAATCCTCGAAATTTGATTTCCTGTGCTCTGTGCTTTGCCTACAAAAAGCCCTTCCCTGTCTTCATCTCTCTCATATCCAGCTGTTACCTCAGAAGAGAATAGGGTGAGAGCTCAGGCTTGAAAACACTCTTGTCAGGAAGGATGGTACCATTCGTTGATTACCAGTTGTCTGCCGACATTTTCCAGCTTGAACCTCCAGCTCATACCATGAATCGGACGCGGTTACCCTCAAATCATCTGTTCAGGGTCTGAGCCAAAGAGTGGATAGTTTTCTATGACATTAAGTTAGGTGATTTTTACTGGCCTTTGAATCAGACAGTTGACAGGCCATTAGTGAATTTAGTCTGGTCGTGCAGTGGCTGTTGTTTCAAGATATCTAACAAATAAATAAGGAAGTGTCTCACGCAACTCCATATTGCGAAAGGAAATCCCCGTGCTTCCATGAAACAGACTGAGGTCTCAACACAGATTGTGTTATGGCAGAGTAGAACAAGAATAAACCTGGAACAGATTGAGAGCCCAATGAAAATTGCATAAACAGTGCAGAATTTTCTAGAAAAGTGTAAATTATACAATATAACAAATTATTGGTGGCCCACGGAATTTCCTCAGTGTTCAGCGGGCCTTAAGCACTGGTGGGGTTTTTTCCCTAGCGGTAGTTTCATGTGTGACCACAAGGTGGCGGTCGTTACTGCAAGGTGATTTTATTTCTCCACCAGCGCTAGGAACTGACGTTGGGAGTTACAGCTTCTGTTTTGCAGTAGATGTCTCCAAAGCAAAGGGTGAAAAGAATTTCACCCTGTCTTTAGTCTAGATGATAAAGTAGAGGGGAACCAACCTAAAGAATCAAGTGACTTTTTCTCGTGCTGAGCTAGAGAGACACAATTTTCATTTTGCTATAGTTCATAACTTCTCTCCCCCTTGCAAGGTATCAGGCTCCATAATATACAGGCATTCATTTGCTGTGCATCTGTCCATCTGTCAGAAATCCCCAGGGACTATCCCCATTTGCTGTTGCAAAGCTAACTAGACGGAACAGAAAATGCCAACTACTGCAAGGAAGCCCAGGCAGATCCATTACTTTATAACCACTCAGTTTGGCAGGCTGTGGCCTCTAAAATGAGACGCTAATCCGTGAGTTATGCTGAACTGTTAAGCTCAGCATTTAGAAGCCAGTGGAGGTGAGGTATTAGGGTCACACCCAGCTATCTGCAAAGTATCATCTCATTATAAAAACCCTTGGAGAACTGTTATTCCTCTAACGTCCTGCTCCTGGAATGAGTGTCTCTGGGGCCCAGAGACCGGGAATGGGTAACTTGCAGAGGGTCACTTGGACTGTGAGTAGGGGGGACAAGGTTCATCTCCAGGGCAGGCTGACCCTGGAGCCGGCTCTGTGCCCTGACCCATCAGTGCACATTGTTCCTAATTCGTCCTCTGCGTCAGCACCTCCTCTCTGCCGTGGCTCCCCTCCACCCTGCTGCTGTGGAAGCAGCACTGCCCTTGGGTATGGAAGACCCGAGTTCTTCCAGCTTTATTTTCCTTGGAGTAGCCCAAGCCTACCTTAAAATTCTTTTGAGCTTTAAAGTTCTCAGAGTTTAAATGAAAACAGGATCGTAGTGAGGACCAAAGAAGAGAATGCAGAAATGCTCTGTACACGGGCAGCACTATTCAGAAGTAAGACTCACTGCTGTGATGACTGCCTCCTTCTTTACACCAAAGAAAAACGTCCTGGGGCTTCCCAGGGCCAGCACAAACCCCATACGGGGGGGTATAGTAAATATCCCCAAAGTTGAAATCTTAGAGGCACTCCTGTGCTTGGCAAAAACAAAAAAATAAATTTCAAATTAGTACATAATTTATCAAGCTTGCTTCTTAGGATTATAAGCTCATAAATTACTGCCTCCAATTCTTTCATGATAGTGCATGTTACTTGCAAATATGTAATTAAATTACCATCCTCATACATTTGTGATAGCATTATAAATCTTTACAGTTTGTGAATAGTTGGATAATCTGGATCAAGACATAAAAATGTTCATACTCTGAGATCTGTTGATTTTATTTCTGAAACTAGCCAAAAGAATAAAATGTTACATGTTATATGTATATGTATGTATATACATAAAGATGTTTAATTTTCCGTGCACTGTTTATAATGGGAAAATGTTGGGAACAACTTCAGCAGTAGGAACTGACTTAAATAATATATTATTGGGTGGAGATTTTCAGCCAGTAAAGCAATAATGAATGCTACATGGTGAAATGATCCGGTGTTGGACACTGTCATAAGCAACCAACATGTATTATCTGGTTCCACTTCTTACAACAGCCCTATAGGACAGGTGCAATTATGATCTTCATTTTGCCAATGATAAAGTACAGAGGAGTTAAGTCACTTGCTTAAAATCTGATACAGTAAATGGTGGAACCAGGAAGTTAGAGCCCAGGAAACAAGACAGAATTATGAGGGTTAGTGGCATGTGTCCTTGTCAGGTTCTGTCCAAGATGGTGCACTGGCAAACCTAGCTCCTCCAAGAAAAGCCTGGAAGGAAATTATGCCAACTAAACCGCCAGGGATGACTCAAAGGCAGTGACACGAAGGATGTTTTCTCTTTGTTCTATTTGCTGATTTTGGTCTTGAGACTCTATTTCTTTACCAGAGGGGGTGGGGAGGAGTGAGGCATTGCTAAGCCAGGGTGGAGGAAGGGAGGTCCCTGCTCGGGTGCAGGCCTAGTGAACCCTGCCTTCCCCGCTCTTCTAGGTGAAAGCACTTCACAGCCTTTTCATCTTCATCAGTGACTTGGGAGTCAGCCTCTGAGCCTGCTGGCATTTGCAGCCTGGAATCTGGGCCTCCCTCATCCCCACCCCCAGCTCCCAGCTCCCAGCCCCCCGGGGGCTGTCCACTGGCTCTCCTCCTGGAGCCTCAGCTGAGTTTTGGAGGGACGGAAGAACAAAGACGGGGCAGTAGCAGGAGGGGGAGTGGCAAAGTAAATACTGGTCAGATGCCTCCGTCTTTGTTCAGAGACCCAGTTTATTGAAGCAAAAATTTCCATTTTAAGACACTCCTTGCCTGGTGCCCAAGGGCTGCCTGTCATCTGCAGGACCCAGGCCCAGGTCAGAGAGACAAGCTGTGCAGAGCCTCCCTTGTTGGGAATGCTCCCTCGGGGTTGTATTTGAAATCTCCTGCATTCAGGTGGACCACAAACACACACTCCCTTCCTTAACAGGGACAGAAGCCCAGTGCTCTATCCTCTACCTGTCCGGCTTTCCTCAGGATGTCTGTGTGGCTGCTGGGGGTGGTCACTGTCCTCAGAGCATCAGCCTACAAGGCTTGTCCACAAAGCAGTACACCCCGAGTTCTGGCAGGGACACAGCCTTCCAGAGGAAGCCACTCCTCCAATGTTGGTCAACAAAGCAGAAGACCTACTTCCCAGGGTGAAGGTGTCCAGTAATCTGCGTGCTAAACGCCGTCCACTTACACGACCGCTACACGGCGATTTCAGTATATTGAAGTCGTACAGTATGTGCTGGAAATCACCTGGCAACGTGAGAATGTGGGGATATTACTCTCTCCGTGTTTCCTCCTTTGTTGTTAAAGGAAATATTTGCAAAGGAGTGTGTTGTGTGCGTGCCTGCGAGTGTGTCTGAGACAGACAGATGAGATAGCGAGTCCTGTGGCTCTGGGATGAATCTTTCAGAATTTTATCAGGCAGGCGACTCCACTGCCGCCTCCAGTGTCAGAACTCTGAGTTCTACTTCTGGCTTAATTCATAGCCCCCTTGCATTTGATTTTTTTTTTTTTTTAACCCATATAAGCTTCTCTGCCTGAATCTTTGTTTTTCTCTCACAGCGCTAGGGGTTCAGAGAGTGACCCTGCAGTTAGCTTCACACAGGTGGTGGGTAGCCTCCCCCGCTGCCCTCTAGCCCCCTGCTGCCCGCTAGTCCCCCAGCCCCCTGCCAGCCTTGCATAGCTCCCCGCAGCCCTGTGCCCCCAGCCCCCTGCAGTGCCCTGCAATCTCCAGCCCTCTGCAGCCCTGCACAGCTCCCCCATAGCCCTGTGCAACCCCTCCACAGCCCCCCGCCAGCCCTGCCTAGCCCTGACCTGTTCCATGTCCCTCCAGCTCTCTTTCCCTTTCCTGAGTGTTGAGTGGGTACTTGGCCGCGGTCGCCAGCCTGTTTGTCTACCGAGCTGCTGCCAGAGACCAGCTTAGAGGATGAGAAGGCACACTGGGCCCTGGAGGGGCGTGACCCGCGGTGCTCTGAGTTACCGTGACATTCCTGACTAGGGGAGAGACCCCGTGATGGTGGTTAAGTGAGGAGAGGGCAAAGTGTATCCAAAAAAGCTAGAAAGGACAAGGGTCTGAAGAGGCTCTGTTCTTGCCTTTGGAAGCTGGTAGATTCTTAGAGCCTGAGGGGTATCTGCTTGGAAGAAGCGATGGGTGAAGAGGAACGGCACCCACTCTTTGTTGAGACCTTAGTATGTGTTGTAGGTGCTTCTCCGCGTTACCGGTGCCTATGCAGCTGTGCATGCTGGCATTTCGGGAACATCTGTGCAATGACCAATCAGGGTGGTACAGAATACTGTTGTCTTCATTTAGAGATCTGGACACTGAGAGGTCACGAGAGGTTAAATATCTTGTCCCAGATCACACAGCAAGCAAGAATCAGACCACGGATTCTTAAGCAGGTCATCAGCTTCATAATCTTTGCCATTACTAAAATACCTCCTGTAGAAATGTCTTCTCCCTGAACATGTGCGGAGAGTAGTGTCATTAAGCAGGAATAAAGGCGGCTTTTCACCATGTCCAGTTTTGCAGCCTTTTGTGAAACACCTAAGGATATTTCCCTCTTACTGTTTAGAACTAGGTTTCCTCCTTTCCCTGAGCGATGCCTGCCACAAATACTATTCGGTCTGCTTATGGGTCATTGGTTATGGTTTGCCTTTGGCTCAGATCGAAATAGAAAATGAGCCAGAACATGGTGTTTCCCATTTGGGCATGTTCCCAACTTATTAGCAGTGTTCCATCTGGGGACAGAATGCACACAGACCATCTCCAGGCTCTGGATTTCCAGGGGAGGAGAGCAGTCATGGGGGACCTTTGCTTCTGTCCCCTTGGGACACAGAACTTTCTGTGGCTACCCAGGGCCACATAAATGAACAGGAATAGGAGAAGGCAGAGTTCGTGCTGTCCGTTTGGCTTTCCCTGTTTGGGCAGGATGGCCTGGAGGTGTGGTGTGACTGAGGGGTTTGAAAGAGTTACCATGCTTTTCAATTTGGGCTTGTTCAGTTGTCAGTGGCCTTGTCACTGGCCATTGTCCACATTGATGATCTGGGGATCGTGGAGACCTGCCGCCGCCGTGTTTGGTAAGGTGGTGCCTGGATCGTGTGTCATTTCTCTGGATGTATCCAAGACTTGCCCCAGTCAGAACTGGCCCAGTGCTTCCCGAGGACTGTTGAAGCTTTGTGGTGGTAAGTGCTTTTTTCCGGTTTTCCCTGACTGACGAGACCGGGAGCCTGCCCGACTATATGACACCTCGGCCTCAACAGGGCCCTGTGTGGAGCACGAGGCTTGCAGGGCTGGAGTTGGCTCCAGGGAGGAGAAGGCGACAGGCCTTTCACCAAATAGTTCAGTGAACAGTCTGTCGTTCACGATCGCTCTGAGTGCTAGCAAGAGAAGCAGGCCCTTTAATCCTGTCTGGCTGGGAAGAGAGGATTAACACACATGGAATAGAGTGTGTGGAGTCAACACCATCATTAGACTACAGAAGGAAAGGCAGTTGAAAATGGGCACTGAGCTCAGGGGGAAATCTGACCTGTGTGCCAGTCTCTCCTCACGCACATAACCAGAATGCCTGCAAGGCTAACCAGCCAGCATCTGAGCTTTAACCAACACCATGCGGCAGCCCGCAGGTGTTTCCCTGGGCAGGTGGGTTGCCTCCTGCCAGGACTGACAGGGACATTCAGGGCCTCCAGCTACACCTGTAGTGAGTGGCTGGAGGGGGTTCACCCCACCCTGAGGACAGAATTGTGCAGTGTTAAAACCTGACTGTTCTGGGTGGGAACCACAGATGGTAATATATTCTAGGTTTGAAACCCTTGTGTGCGCTGTCAGTACTTCCTTGGTGAGAGCCCAGCTGTGGCCATCTTTTCTCAGCCCAGGAACTATGTCCCCAGGGCCTCTTGCGACCCATCAACCTTACCTGTCGGTGTGATCTCAGTCCACCTGGCCATCTATGGAGTTGCCACTGGCAGGCGAGGTAAGGTGGTATTTATTCATTTAGCACATGGCACCAAGTGCTTTCTAGGTTTGAGGCTCTTCTAGAAGCCCCAGGGGGAGCAACAGGGAACCAGACCGGACAGAGACACCCTTGTGGAGCTGCTGTTCTCCCATAGAGTCTGTGGGCCTGAACCAGCCCTGTACAAGGCTCCATCAGCTGGCATCTCCCCTTGGTGGGTTGGTTCCAGACAGTTCTGGGATTTGCATGGGATGGCTCAGAGTAGCCACGTGCTTTGAAGAGAGTCTAGGAGCCTTGTCTGTTGTGAGTCTAGCTGGCCTGCCACTCACTTCATTAGTCTCAGGCATACGACAGAGGGATTCAGCAAGTCCATATAGTACGCTCTGCCCACTGCAAAGGTAGGGGCCGCATGTGTGACGCAGCAGGATTACAGGAGAGGAAGTGTGGGGAGTGGAGACACAAAGGTGGGAACGAAAATCGGCACAGCCACTGTGGAAAACAGTATGGAAGATTCCCAAAACATTCCAAGCAGAAATCCCGTGTGATCCACCAGGTGCACTGTTGGGCATTTACCCAAAGAAATGAAAACACAGATTCAGAAAAATACCCAAGCCCCCATGTTGATTACAGCATGACTTACGACAGCCCAATCGATGGATCTCATTCCAGGCTCTTGTCTGGAAGCTACATTTGCATTTGAAGCACACTCCTGTTTTTACATGGGCATCCTGAATTGAGGACCTGGTGACCTGGTGATGATGAGGGGTGTCAGCACTGCCGCTGGTTGGCCTTGGGTCCTGTGCTCTCACAGGCTTGGGGGCCCAAGGATGGAGGCACCCTGGTGGGGGGGGCACCACCCAGCCTGCTTCCTTGCTCTCCACTGCCATGGTCCTATCATTCTCATCCCTCTGAGGGGGAAGAGGGACTGGACTGGGACTCGAGGAGGGACTGGTCTCTTCACAGATAGTCTCAGTGTGAGGCTGCTGAGACACCAGCTCCCCCACTTAACCCCGTGCCATCAAGACTGACTCTGCTCTGGGGCAGGGTTCCTCCTCCTGCCTTTTGCTGTCAGCTGATACCTTGGCCGGGTCTCACCAGCAGACCCTCCCCTCCCTGCTGGAGGGCTTTGGCATGCCCTTGTCTTCCCTTTGGGCCACCCAGGGAGTTCCTGTTTCCTTTCTGTGCGAGGCATCCAGCTTGTACTTCATTTGTGCCGTGAAAGAGCCTGCTCTGTCTCCAGCTCACTCCTGCCCACGCCTTTAGGATGGCCGGTAATGATTTATTGCTTAGCTGTTATGAAGGGAGCCTTGGAACTTTTCCCGGAATCTCTTAATTCCACTCTCATGGTGTATGAGATTTTAAACCTTAAAGTGATGTAATATATAATTCCCAACCAAAACAAAGGAGGAAAGTCGTTCCGGCAAAATTCCTCCCCTCTTCCAGATAAGTATTGTTCCCTTCCTGGGCCATGGACTATGGGAACCTCCCTCATCTGCTTCCTTATGCTTTCTGTCACCTCACTCTCCGGGAACCCCGAACTGTGATCAGCTTGTGAGGTGGGGACTGGCCCGTGTCCACAGCAAGCCCAGACCGTCTAAATCAGGGTCTGTCGACCAGTGAGTGGGTGAAAAGCAGATCATGGTATGTTAGATATAACCAGCAAGGTCAGGGCAGATTGGACAGCGTTGACCTAGAGATGAGTCAAAGTTTCTCTTCTGGAAGCCTGTGGAGCTCAGGGACTGCTCCTTAACCCGATCTGTCTCTTTGTACTTGGGCTTCAGAACAGATCTGAAAGCAGAAGTTCCTTCCACCTGTTTCAGAACTTTATCCCCACTACTTTGGTTTTTAACAACAGGTCAGATAGTTTGAACAAGAGAATGCCTGGTGAATTTTCAACCTCTCCAGTAAAAAAAAAAGAGTCACTTATTTGCATCATGCAATATCATATACCCACTCTTACCACTTGGGGCAGGATAATCCTTTTTAAGTGGGGCAGGGGGGCTGTTCTATGCACTGTCAGCTCAGGGGCACCCCTGGCCTCCACACACGGCCTGTGGGGTAGCGCCTCTTTCCTCATAACAACCAGAAATGTCTCCAGACATTATCAAATGTCCCCCAGGCAGAGGAGGATCTGTTTGGTTGAAAACCACTGTGTGGTATGAATGGCAGGTGGTCTGTCCTAGATCTAAGATGTTAAGTGGACTAGACGATCACTTGACTTTTTACAGGTGGCCAAAGCCAAGTGTGTCCAGTCTTGCTTAGAAAATTATAAGCATTACTCTGTGTGTGTGTGTGTGTGTGTGTGTGTGTGTATAAAGATGTATATGAGTTTGTAGACCAGCAAAGTTCCTGTTCGGGAGCTTGTACCTGTTCTCAGTGGCTGCCTGGGTGACATTGCTCAGGGTTGGCCCCAGGCTGGGAGGAGGCCAGGGAAGCACAGGGCGTCTGTTGGGCGTGAGCCAGGGCTGGCACTGTGCCAGCAGCTCTGAACAGCAAATCCTCCTGAGATAAGACAGAGGTATCAGAGCCTGGGGGGCTGGGGAGCCAAAGATAAGCTCAGCTTGCCTGTGTCTATAAGGGGTCATGTTTAAGAGCCTGGGATTGAAAGAGCGCAGCTTCTCTTGTTTCCACATTCAATGACTGTGCCTCTGTTCTGCCATCAAGGTGTGGAATCAGTCACTTTTTATGAAAATCGCCTCCACCCAGAACCGAGAGGGGTGCCAGCCTCTCTGTGAGTCAGATTCCCATCCCCTGTGTGATGCACGTGACTGGATTCTACAAACAGAGATAATCAAAACTGTAAGAAACATTTCTCAACCAGCCTAGAAAAATGTGCTGGTAGCAATACAAGTGTGCTTTGGGGGAAGCACACTTGCCGTTCTCTTTAGTTTGTTTTCCATACATGGGTACGCTATTTCCACTTAAAGTCACAAGAGACCTTAGGTGCTGTCATCTGGGCTGAGTACTCTCTAAATATGGCAGGTAGACCCCGGCCACTAGACACATTGGCTGTTCCTCTGTCGAATGCTAAAATTAAATCTAGCGTGCATGTTTCATTCAGTTCAATAAAAGCTTCCTTAACACACACCTTGTTCCGGGGACCTAAGACCCATGGAAAAACAAAGTGTGGACCTACCCTCTGGTTGCTTGCAATCAGGGATCATCTTCAATACACATACCATACCCATAACCACGTGATAGACGAAGCTCATCTGTTGGCCCTTGCAGAGGCTGAAAGGGCTCTGAGACAGGAGGGGCTGTCTGAGCTGTGTTTGGAGGAGGAGTATGAGCTCTACTCTCCTGGGGGCGGGGGCGGCAAGAGGAGGAAAGGCAATGGGCCTCCCAGACAGAGGTACGAGCAGTGCAAAGGCACAGAGGCTTAGAATGTGTGACGCAGCAGGATTACAGGAGAGGAAGTGTGGGGAGTGGAGACACAAAGTCCTAATGGGTCGGACATCCTTTGCTTCGGAGCTTAGCCTCAGTCATGGAGGTGAAGGCAGCTGGCGAGGGTTTTAAGCCAGAGAGCAAATAAGCTGTACATTTTAGGAGGCGCTCTCTGGTGGCCATCACAGAAGGAGGAAAGCAGGGGATCACCAACCTGGTTGGGACTTTGAAACTCTGGCCTGTCAGACATGCCTGCTCGGAGGCAGTGGTCACGGGAGTGCAGTCAAGGAAACACTAAGGAGGGGGAATGCATTAAGACTCGTTAGGGTAGGAGAGTGGTAGGAAGGGACCCTGGGGGAACCGAAGATGATGAATTCACTTAGCAGGAAACCCGGTGGGAAGATGTTTGTTGCTCATAATCATGGTTCAGACGGGAGATTGGATTTTGTGTCCTCTGGGTATAGTTGAAAGTGTAATTTAAAATATTTCATTAGGTGTTCGTAGATGGAGAGGAGAGGACAGCTGAGAAAGGAAATCTAGTGGGAAAAGAAGACAAAAAGTCAGAAGAATCAGAAGGAAGTGGTTTTATGGGCAGAGGAACCAAGTGCCCTGTTCACCCGTTGGGTCTGGGACGAGCTTGTTGGTGCTGCTGTCTCTGTCTCTGCTCTGGTCCTCGGGGTTTAAAGGGCCCATTGGAACTCCACCTCGCCAGTGCCAGCGGAAGCTTCTCTACAGGGTTAACACAATATCCTCTTCCCTGGCTAAGCCTTTTAATCTATTTGTAATTGCTTTGTCCTCATCTTATCAGACTATGTCTATTTTACTTTGGTCAGCCTGCCTGTGGTGAGTTTTGCATCTTTCTTCCTCCAGGGATGGTGAGGATCAGTATTTGGCCCACAGTGCGGAAAGGTTGGAAACGGACCAGGGTCCATTTCCGAGGGAGGGTGTCATTGGCTTGAACACATCTCATTCTCAAGCTAAAGGGCCGGAGGAGAACATATTGTCGCTGTGCTGGCAGATCCAAACTCAAAATAGCCTGGGAAATGAAATCCAAATGGAAATTCAGCAGGTGCCTCAACACCACAGAGCAGAGGAAGGAACAGACTCTTGGCCAATAGATTCCCAGGAATCCTCACAAGGCAGACAGACCATATTCTTGGCCAGATCTGCTACTTCTTTAGCTGGGCAAAATGTTTATTTAGACAACTATAACCCAGAATTTCCTCTTGCGAGGCAGACATGTCTCAGTTGTCTGCAGATCACAGGAAGAGATGAAATCTTGCCTTCTTGAAGAGGTTGCAAAGTTTAGGAACTTCTTTCACGAAAAATAATCTAAATAAATAAATGGCATTTTTACTTTTTCTCCTATAGCCCTGTACAAAGTAAATCCATCAATTTCTTTAATAGACATTCTTCTATCTGGTGCTTAAATCGAAATCTTGACACAGAGAATTGTACCATGTGAAATAATGATTTAGAGGAATCCTATTGCTCATATTTTTAAGTGATCAGACCTTTTTGAGAAAGTGAATAATAACCTAAGATATCTTCCTTGCAGATTTGCAAATTTCAGAATTTAGATTTGCATGTTTAATTCAGAATTAAAACACCATGCTCATTTGGCAAGAGTCCATTGCCAATAAAAATGATCTTTATCATAGTATAGTAAGTAGACTATTCATACCACATTCTCTTAGCTCCATTAACTTAATTGACAATCCAGCTGATTGTAGGACTCCATAGAAATGGCACCAGGAATAGTATGCAGCTGTTAAAAAAAATCATAGTTTAGTGACAGAGAACATCAGGCAACATTATGTGATGTAACTGAAAAAAGAAGGATGGGTTTTTCATTTTCATTTTTTCTCTTTAAAGAGTGCTAAGTATAAGTAGGACATAAGGGTAAGTAAATTCTAGTTAAAAACTTCCATGTAAATCTCTCTCTCTTTTTTTTTTTTAAGATTTTATTTATTTATTTGACAGAGATCACAAGTAGGCAGAGAGGCCGGCAGAGGGGGAGAGGGAAACAGGCTTCCTGCTGAAGCAGAGAGCCCGATGCGGGACTCGATCCCAGGACCCCGGGATCACGACCCGAGCCGAAGGCAGCAGCCTAACCCACTGAGCCACCCAGGCGCCCCAAAATTTCTTATTTGCCCTGAAATCTCCAGTTCCTTGGACCTACGGGCCACATGCAGTTTTGTTTCTCCTTCTTTCTCTGGGCGTCAGGATTATAGGTGATTTATTTTCATTTTACTTATTTTTCCCTCCGTTTTCCTTATATTTACTTTACCCCTGCTTCTGAACTCTGCACACACAATTCCTTGTAAAAACAGAAAAGCCAAAGTTTTGTAAGTCAAGGGGATGAAGTGACGTGTCGAGCAGACCTTGCCGTCTTGAACAAACTATTTCAGCTCTGGGTAAGGTACTTGGCTTTTTTGTCCTTGACTCACACAAAATGGATGGATAGAACTAATCTTGGCAGTTTGTGCCAGCTTTTCTAATCTTCTAGCTTACAGTGTATTAGCAAACAGAAACGGCCTCCTGTCCTGTTAGTTCCCCAGGTCCAGGCACTAAGCTTGGTGGTATTAGAGATAAATCATTTAGGTCTGGGCTCTGCCTCCAAAGACTTCAGATCCTTTCTAGAAAACAAGACCAAGTGCACAAAGGCAGCTCAGCCCAGTGAGACTGGACGAGATGTGTGTGGACCAGAGGTGACTCTGCCAGGAACGGGGGGACTTAAGCCCCACCATTGCTCTGTCTTCAGTCATATGTTGACTGCTTACTTATTTATGCTTTAAGGATCATCTGGCTCGGATGCCTCATCATGTGTTGAACGGAGAGTTAGATCGCCTCCCGTAGCCTAGTCTGGTATAGACGTCGGTGAGCTTTGTCACGTTTCATTACAAGAGATGGCCAGTGCATCTCATTTACTGGGAAGGCACTTGGTCTTTGGAAAGAGCTGTGTGTCCCTCCAGCTCTGAAAGGCAGGTTCCTAAGGGCTTGTTCAATCAGAGACATATTTTACCTTCCCAAAGAGTAGTCTCTGAGCTCAGAGAGGATGTATCCTGCCTGGGGACAAGAGAGGGGTGGCTGAGTGATTGGATTAGTGGCTGTTGTCTTCTTCGGGGCTACACAGATGGTTAAGTCAAAGAAAGAAAAAAAAATGAAGCTATTAGATTCCCTCTCCTTGTTTCTTCCTTGTAGCCTTTGTAATCATTATTAATGTGGTTAAATTTAAGTTGTTTCCAGCTCAGGCATGGTGCAATCAGATTTCCTCATGAGGGTGCTTTTCCACTGTGACCTCTTTGACGTCAGTAACGGTTTCCTGTTGATCTGAACTCCCTATTCACCCCGTGGATTACTTTGTTGGAGAAAAATCATAAAGCAAGGAGCACTTATGAGAAATTCAACATAATGCTGTCTGTTACAGGAGATTTCCTTCTCCTCGCCCACAGCCAGTCAGGGGCTCTCTGTAGCTTTCGATAGAGGATTGATGTTACTCATTCAGAAATAATTCAAAACCAATTCTTAGGACTTAGGTAGGTAAGTCTAGGTGAGGCTCCTAGCTTAAACATCCCCTTAAAGGAATCATTAAATTAGTCATTAAGCTTAAATGTTGTTTCTGTTCTTTAAATTATTTCCAAAAGGTTATCTACGTTGTCACTGTAATACGGCTTCAACTGAGATTATTATCTGTGGATTACATGTAGGGACTGGGGAGTCTTGCTTTAAAGAGAAAAATCTTAATTAATCTGTTGATTAGAGTGAATCAATTTTATGGAAAGGAATAAGAGCTACTACGAGATGTCTCACTAGAATATGTTAGTCCGTTTGCTTTGCCATAATAACAGTTATGAATATAAAGCTCTTAAAATGAAGAATATTATCATCTGGTATTAGAAAATGAGAATGCTCTGGAACCGAAACCCTTGCTTAATGTTTTGGCTATCAAATCCAGTGTGGTAACACCTTGCTTAGTAGTCACTTCCCAGAAAGAAAAGTCCTCCTTCAAAGCTCAAGGCCATGACCGTGCCAGGAAATGCCCTGCACCCCTACATGGGCATAGGCATCCCCCCAACTCCTCCAGCTCTCCAGATGCCTGCCTTGTACCCACAGGTGCAGTTTCAACTGCCGTTTCATTCCTGCCTCCTTGTGGCCCGAGAGCCCCTGAGCAAGTCCCCATTGCTGTGTCCCTGGCCATTAATGGCTCACTGCCCAGGATGCTGCAGCTCCCCGGGTGGCGGGGGCGGGGGGAGGGGTGCTGAGCCCCAGGAGGAGCCAGCCATGGTGGCCGAAGCCAGAGTGGAGGTGGCAGCCATGGGTGGGGGATGCTGTTGGCTTATGCTTCCTGAATCCTCGCTGTGTGCCTGACACTGTTAGAAACTCTCGACTTAAATCATGTCATTCTCTCAGACCTGGGAGTTCAGTCATCTTATGATCCCCGATTTACAGATGGGCATTTTGAGAAAGAGAGAAAGAATAAATACAATACAGCGAGAACCGCTTTTGCATCTCTAGTGTCCTGGCTTCCGAGGTCACGTACCCCATGTACCCCACCGCACCGGGCTTCATCCCAGTGACACCAGCGACTTGGGGCGCTGGGCACAGCCCCTCCTAGAATAAACTTTAGCCCCTTTGCATAAAGGAGTAATAACAAAACTCGTTTGTGGAGACTCTTCTGGTCCTGGCTCTTACAAGACACTTTGCTTCTAGTTTAATCCTCACACCATCACTGTAGATACAGGTGCGGTTATCCCAGACTTATAACTAAGGAAACTTGCCCCTTAAAAATTGGTGTGTATTTCCGTTAAAATTCTCCCGGTAGCAAGTAACGGAAAACAACTTAGCCGAGGTCATGCTGAAAAGGGAGAAGTGAAAATAGAGATGCAGAGATACAGGGCGTGGTGTCTCGTGGAAGCCAGGGGCCAAATTCATCCAGCTCTCTTCAGAGATCTGAAACTGGAAAGGCAGGAGGAACTCGGGGAGCTTCTTGGCTCCCTCGTGCTCCCTCAGCTCTTGTCTTCACCTCACCATAGTTTCTGCTTCATTTTTTCATCCGTCCATCCATCCATCCATCCATCCATTCCTCCCACCATGCTTTCGGGACTCTGTTTTACCAAGACCTTTCACATGGTCTCACCACAAAGATAACCTCAGCTTCCTGATTCATGTTTCCTCACTTCCTGCACTCCACACAGCCTAAATTAAAATCTCTCTGTCTCAATTCCAATTTTCTGGGAAAGAGACCGGGAAGGGAGTGGCCAGCATGGTCCCCACCAGCTGTTTGCAGGATGTCCCGAGTCTCCCCATGTGACCATGCCAGGCCCTTCTCTGAGAGACCGATTCGTGAGCTGAACAGACACCTTCAAAGGTGCCCACCACAGCGACCCTGTTCCTTTGCAGTCACCCTCCCTAGGTGACATCACCTGTCACAGGTACCATCTTGGTATGTCACTTTCAACGACCCATGCCTTTTGTCTCAAACTTCCCTCTGTGCAGTTGCTCATCAGCTTTAATTCTTAAAGAACAGTCAAACCGAGGGGCTTTCGGGCATGCACGCTGCTTGTGCCGAGAGCCACTGTCAGTTCAGGGGATATTTTTATCCCCTTGGACCTGGAGTAGCAGGTCTGAGCTGAGAGCCGGGACAGACTCGGTCCAGGCTGCGGCGGGTTAATGCAGTGGGGCAGGAACGGCAGGAATTCTATTATTAACCAGGCATCAGCTCCTCAGCCTCCTGTAATCCACACCGAGGCTGGGACAAAGGGATTTCTGAGTTGCTCTTAGTCCCCCAGGAGCCCCAGGTGTCCCTCACTCCTGTTAATGACTTGCAGTTGATGTTGGTTGACTGGCGAGCAGAGGAGGAGCGCAGGACAGACAAAGAGCTGGGCCTCTTGGCTTTAGAACTGAGGTTAAACTGGTCTCGGGGACCTTGGGTTTCTTACGCTGCAGGTCAGGGCAGAATGTGCCCTAGAGGAGCCAGAGGCCTCAGGGGGAGCTGTGCAGGTCTCCAGACTCAGTTTCTAGGAAACTGGACTTCAGAAAAGCTGGAATGCCCAACTACACAGGCTTAAACATAGAAACCGCTGTCTTTGTAACCTCTGCCTCGGCTGGGATCTGGAACCTCTTTCCTAACCCCAGAAGTGACTCATGGGCAGCCTTCGTCCATTACGCAGTGCCTCCCTCAACTCGGGTCCCGGCACATGCCTCCTCTCCTTGCTTCTCAGTTGAGTTTGTGAAGCGTCACTTAGCATTCGTCAGGGAATCAAGGAAACTCGCTGGTCAACAGCGCAGACCGAGAGTGCAGTTGTAGGGGGAGGTCGTCTTGTGCCTCCTGTCAGAATGTCACATGCACGTCTCTGCTTTGGGAGGGGTGCTCACGAAATAGGAAGGATTTTTCTCAGGTTGCTGGAATTCATTCCATAGCAGGAGCATTGGGCGGTTTGACTGGTTTTTGTAGCGGATGCTGTTTTAGCGAATGTGGAGTGTCCGACGCTCACTGGAGTCTTTTTTGAGCCAAGCGCCAAGCTGCCACCTGTTTGAGCCCAGACACTGGGGCTCTAATTACGGTAGAGACCAACCAGTGAGGGACCGTCCATCTCAGCAAGACTCTGGGCCTTTGGACTGGGTGAAACGAAGCACCCTAACCAGCCTTTTGCTTTTTCTATCTGCACTCGGTTATGAAAGTAGCCGTGTCCTAGGGAGGCCCCCCTACAGCCGCTCCAGCACGGAGGGACTGGCTCCCGCGGTAGCCGTTGTGCCCTGCCTCACGCCTCCCAGTTCAGCCGTTCAGAGACCTTGACTCCTCCCGGCTCCAGCCTGACTCCTGCTCCGGAGTTTAGCTCCTGTTAGAAGCTTTCTCCACTTCCCTCCCTGGGCTCCAGGCTGCTCAGGGGCCCCTGCTCTGTTCCCATGACGACCTCTTTGTGCCTTCACTGCACTTAGTACACCGGGGGGATGTGCTCCTCGTTTCTCTGAACTTCCTGAGAGCAGGTGTGCGATCACATTCATTTTCCAATCCTGGCTCTCTAGCCGGGACCTGGTATCGCGTATGCTCAGTAAACATTCCTTCCCGTAGAGAACCTTCAAGGAAGCATAAAAGATCTCGGAAAGCCTCAGGAGGTTCTCTAAAGCCTGCATCTGAGAACGCAGACCCTCTCCTCTCGTGGAACCCTGCCACCCAAACCAGAGGCAATGGCATCTCATTTTGGACGTTGTCCCAACAAGCCTGAGGGCCTGGTTCCTTCAGGCCTCAGAAAGGCCACGGATCATAGGGGGAAGAGAGAGGCGTGTCAAGAGAGGGTCTCCTCTCAGCAAAAACATCTGACAAGTGGATGAACACATTTTTATTTTTCTACCGTGGGACATTAATTTACGTCTTTGAGAGGATGGCACGTTACTTTCTGTTGAGTCGTTATTCCACAGGGCAGGCTTGTTTCCCCTTCCCACTTGCTTCCAGAGTCGTACGTAGCCTGGGGGTTGAGAGCTGTTCGAGGGGGTGCCAGACAGGAGGTTCAAAATGAAATTCTGAATGAAAAGCCCCTGTTCTCTCAGTTCTCAGGCTTCTGGCTTTGCTGTACATCACAGGTAGCCGTGCCCCTCTGACCCTGCCTGCATTTTCTGAGAGTCTGCCTCCAGCGCTGGGCCAAGAAACAGATGAAAGAGTGAGACAAGAAGGCAGTACAGTATTTCCTCCCCCAGATCTGGACCTCAGCCCCTGCTCTGGCTTTTTCAGACTTCAGACTTGATTATGCCTGGGGTGGCGAGGGGGAGCGGGCGTTAGACAGGGATGAAATTGCCCTTCCAATACCCTCCTCTTTTGATGCCTACTGCCTTAGAAACCCTTGCCAAGTACACTGACTTCCGGCAGCCTAAGGAATGAGTCACTTACCTACTGACCTAGTTCCGGTCATCAGGTATTTCGAGCTCTTGGAACTCGTGTGACGGCCAGTCCCAGCCATGAAGAAGGCGAACAGACTGGTTGACAAAACTGTGTAAGGCTGACCAGCTTGTGAGGGGTGGTCTGGTGGCTTTAGCACTCGCGTCTTCATCGGGTCCCCCTTGGCCTTGGCCTCCTGTCCAAATGAACACAGCATCGGCGTCACACCTGCCCGAGCGGATGCGTTCTTCGATGAGTCTCGCCACATACTTACCCTCCATCCTGTGCCACTGCTGACTTCCGCCCAAGTCCTTCCCGCAGAGAAAAGAAAGAACGCCAGGGCTCTTCTGGACTCGTCCCTTCCAAGTCTGCCGCGCAGCTCGTCAGTCACAACCGCGTGAAAGCCCCTGGCTCGGTCCGATTGCCTACGGTGTTGAGTTTTCAGTTGGTGAACTGGAATGGTGGTTTTGTTGTTGGGTGTTTGGGTATTGTTTTCACGTGTGTGAATTGTGCCATTCTATCTTTACTCTCACGGTTGTGCTTCTCGTGAACAGAGAGAAGTTTTCCTAGAGCCAGGGGATTCTTTTCCTTTGAATTAAGGTCTTCCTTAAAATCAGGAATAGAGAGGTTACGAGTTCTGTTTTCTGATGAAACCAGGGGTGAACTCGGAGCAGGAAGGGCACCAGGCACACAGCCTCTGTCCACTGTGTGGCCGTGGACCTGGGGTAACACTAAGCAAAAGCAGAGTGCTTCAAACCCCAGGGAGAGAGGAGTTCTGAGAACACATCCTTCGTGAACTGGCAAATACCAATATCCTTACCCAATGACCCCCCCCCACCCTGGCCCCTACCCCAAAAAGGATGATGGCTGGCCCTGCGTGGTGCTCCCATAGGCCTTAGCCCATATGTCCCTGGCTTGGAGAGACCTCCACGGACCCCCAGGCAGATGACCAGATGTCCCTGCTTTCTCCAACTTCCTTCACAGGATTTCCCAGAATTTGTATGTTTACCTGCGTATATAACTCCTTGTTTTTTTAAGTAACGTGTGTCTCCCACACCAGACTATGTGGGTAGAGGTTGAATCTGTTTTATGCCCTTTCTGTTGGATGCCTGGCACCCCATTCGACTGGGCTAGCTGTGGACTTCATAAATGTCAGTGGAGGGAGTCAGGAAATCCTTTGATCTTAGGGGTTCCTGAAACATAGCCCTTTATACTACCCAGCTGGGTAGACACGCTTTCTCACGGAGCCTCCACATTTCTTTTATTGAAGTCTTAATAAAAGCACTTTGTTCACACCGCTTGCGTAGTACTAAGCGTACTGCATGGGGAATCTTAAGAGCCCATTTCCCTCTCCCTGTCCCTTTTTAAAAGATTTTTATTTATTTATTTGAGAGAAGGCAAGAACACATGAGAGAGAGAGAGAGAGAGAGATGAGAGCTCGTGAGCAGCAAGGAGGGGCAGAGGGAGAAGCAGACTCCCTGCTCGGGATCAGATCCAGGACCCCAGGATCGTGACCTGAGCTGAAGGCAGACGCTTAACCAAATGAGCTCCTCAGGTGTCCTGAAGAGCCCATTTCATCAGCAGGTATGAGAGCTCCTTCCAAGTGGACAGCATCGCGCTATTCTGCGCGTTTCCACTCCTGACTCAGGAATTTTCTGTTGGGCTGAATGGAATTTCGAACGTTGAAGCCACTTGGAGGTTGTTGTTAGACTCCTGTTGGCCAGACTTGTCTAAAACGGTTTCCTTTTCTCTGTGTGTGTTCCCTGGTCAAGTGTGAGGACCTGTTAGACATCTCTTGAGTTCTGTGCTTAACCCTGCATGTTCCAGAGGAAAGGCACGTACCTTTCCATTTGTGTTGCACTTCTCCGCTTTCCAGAACCCCATGATTCAGCTAGGGATAGCGTCATTGTTCTCACTTTACTAATGGTGAATGTCCAAAAACAAATTAAGCTCGGGGTTGCTCAGTGTTTAAGGTGCAGAGCAGCAATGAGGACCGGGGGCTCCTGAGGCTTTCCTACTTTTTATTTAATGCGGAGATCAAAGCTGTGTAGAATTCCTTAAAGGAGATCCAGGTGTTACTTCCCAGCCCCATCCCTATCCCAGGGGTCCAGTCCCACAGCCCTCATGCCTCGCACTGACCCCGACAGAGCATTTCCCTCCAAGATCCACGTGACGACCACCTGCCGCAGCCTCGGGTAGCCTGTTGACCAAGCTCTAGGCTAACGGCTACACCACGCTGGGTTCTCTCTTGTGTTTCTCCAGGATCGTCTGTTTTTCGTGATGGAATTTGTGAATGGAGGTGACTTGATGTTTCACATTCAGAAGTCTCGTCGTTTTGATGAAGCACGAGCTCGTTTCTATGCAGCAGAAATCATTTCAGCGCTCATGTTCCTACACGAGAAAGGAATCATCTATCGGTGAGTTTTGGTCTCTGGTAACCCCTCTTCTGATTGATCCCCTGTTTGCCCTCCTGGCTTCATCCACCCTTCCATTTTTTCCTGGTAATCATCTGAAACTTTGTTAGAATTAAACTCGCAAAGGTGTGAGTGTCTGGTAGAATAAATGAATAACCTAGTGTTCTTGAAACCGGAACTGCCTCCATGTGGTCACATGAGTCTGGCTTCAGTGGCTCCACGGAGACTCCATGAATTCAGACAGCCAGACTCTACAAGGTGCTGAACCCATGGTTGCTTTTTCCTGTTTTCCCTGGAAGCGATCCATTCCATCTTCAGAATCCATACCTACACCAAAGAGCATGGCTGTCGGTTGCCCTAATTACTGTGATGAGGATCTCATTCATTTGGGGCTGCAGCTTACCAGTCTAGGAGCTAAGAGGTGAACTACGGATGAGCAGTCCTGCTTGATAAAAGTTATCATTTATATCCCCTCCTGAATATTATTCGATTCCATTTCATGGCACACAGTCTTTTGCATATACTATATATTTTGGACTTAAAATCGGGTTGCCATTGTTAGATCTCAAAATGCAAGGGGTACAGGTGGATGAAACTTTATTCAGGCACAAGATGAGGTAAGGTGGGAAATGCAATAGTTGAGTGTTAGACGGGTTTATTCTTAACTTCCTCATTTGTTCCCTGAGGTTGGTATCTTGCTTTTAAATGACACTGTAACTTAGTCACCACATAAACTCCTTCTTTCTCTTGAGATGCAATTGCTGCTTTCCTTTGAGGAAAAAAATACCATTTTATCTCAGGAGCGTGAATGTCAAAGTAAAGAATTCCCTTATTGAAACTGGCTCTTTATTAGCCTTGCTAATGCTGTTCGTTTTGTGGGCTCAGAACCGTATTGACATCATGATAAAAGTGTAAGAGAACTTTGAAAGAGGAATATTCTTAAATATCCTAGGAGTCAGAACAGGAAGAGGGGAGCAAGGCTAGGAAAGAATGCATCAGGGCTGGTCAGGAAGGAAGAGAGAAAGCAAAACAGGTACAACAGGTAGGATACAGAAATGTAAATTCTCAGCACAGGGCCCTAAAACCTCAACTAGATGTAGCCCTTTGTCTCAGCCCCAGCTGTGGGGCCGGAAGGTTTCGGGCCGGGGAGGGGGTGGGGGCAGGGGTACTGGTGCAGTGTTCCAAACCAGCCTGGATACCAGCCGCAGGAGTCCTCTGCTTCGAAGTAGCCAGGACTCTCCATTCATTGTTTGGCCACAATGCTGCATGGGTGGCTTTCAATGGCCTGTGCTCTAAGCCCTCTTGACCAGGCTGTCTGTTCCGGCAGGTCCAGCATGGGATTGCTCCTGCCACAGCATCCTGCCCAGTATAGGATGTGGGGGAGGTTGCTGACCCAATGTCTGATGTTGGAGGGAGTTCAGAGGTCTTCCTGGTGGTAGCATGGGACTCTGGGCCATGAGCTCTGCTTTTGTTCTTCTCTCTGTGGCTTACGCATCCATCCATCCATCCATCTATCATCTCTGCTCTGCTTACTCCAGAGAGAGCCTTCCTCACATTTAATTTTTAAGAATGATGACTTCCCCACTTGACAGGGACTTCTCTTGTAAATCCAAAAAAATAATACTAACAACAGGAGCAAGAGCTACATGGAGTATTGCGACACTGACTCTTCTCCTGCATATCTCCCTGGTCCTCCTAGCACTGTTATGATATGAGAGTAGCCTTACTGGTGTTATTTAGGTGAATAATTGAGTCTTAGAAAGGCTTAATAACCACACTGTTAACTAGTCGTAAAGCCACAACTCAAACTGTGTCTTTAACCACTGGGCTACCCCATCACCTCAGGAGAGACTTGCAGACTCGGAGTACCAGAGTGGGCTTCTTAGTCCCCTGCTGGTGATAGGGCAACTTTTATTCATGAAAATAACACAGAGTGTGTGTCTTTGTCCTTTTGGGCTGCCTAACAAATCACCACAGACTTGGGAGTGGGGAGCATCTAAACATCAGAAATTGGTCTCTGACTGTTCTGGAGGCACAGTATCAGAGTGCCAGCAGGTCTGGTATCTAGTCAAGGCTGTCTTCTCTCTATGTCCTTATTTGACAGAACAGTCAGGGAACTCTCTGGAGCCTCTTTTATGAGGGCACTAACCTCATTCAGGGGTTCTCCCCTTAAGACCGAAGCACCTTTTAAAGGCACCTTATAGTTTGGATTTCACCTTGTGAATTTGGGTCGGCCCCATGTAGGAGGGCAGGGACATAAACCTCAAACCAGAGCAGTGGAGAAAAGCACTAAGGTCAAAAGTCATCTTTTTGGGGCGCCTGGGTGGCTCAGTGGGTTAAGCCTTTTCCTTTGGCTCAGGTCATGATCCCAGGGTCCTGGGATTGAGCCCTGCATGGGGCTCTCTGCTCAGCAGGGAGCCTGCCTCCCTCCTCTTTCTGCCTGCCTCTCTGCCTACTTGTGATTTCTCTCTGTCAAATAAATAAAATCATTAAAAAAAAAACAAACACAACAACTCATCTTCTTGAATCCTTAGGGGCTTTACTCAAGCACCATGTTACGCAGCTGTGAGGCAGTGGACTTCCTTTCGTGTGTAGGATGTGATGGCTTCTCATTCTGCTTGCTTCATCGGTCTGGAAAGGAGGGTGGACACTGTAACCTGATGTCGTTTCTGTGGAGCTGTATCAGGCCACATCTTGAGAAATTTTATTTAAATTCTTGGCATTGGTGGTTTAATTTTGAGAATTTAATTTACTCTTCAGCTTGAATCCCAGATGCAGGCTCTAACTGATATGGTTGACTTTGAAGGGGACACCTTTAATTAGGATAGATTCGAAAGCTATTTTTATCCTGTGGATTTATTTCACAGGATAATTTAATTCCACTCAGGTTACCTGCCTGAGAGCAGAGTCTTAAGGATAAGCCTGTGAAAACCAAGTCCTTGGGACTCACACGCAGTAAAGGGCACAGTTGGGTCACCCAAGGTGTGAATTTGATCCAGAGAGCACAGAGAGAACTGGGGAGCATCAGATAGACTTGTTTATCAGACATGTCCTTGGATGGCCCTTATCAGAGCCAAAATGATCTTGAGGATGATGCCTCTGACCTATCCAAATACAGGGACACTCATTTTACAGTGTTTTGCTTTACTGAACTTCACAGATACTGTGTTTTATGTACATGTATACATATATAAATCTATCTCTGTGTGTGTGTATGAATAGATTGAAGGTTTGCAGCAACCCTGTGTTGAGCAAATCTACCAGTGCCATTTTTTCAAAAGCATTTGCTCAACTTGTGTCTGTCACATTTTAGTAATCTAGGAATGTTTCAAACTTTTTCACTATCATTGTACTTGTTATGGTGATCTGTGATCAGTGACCTTTGATGTTACCATTGTAATTGTTTTGGGGTGTCATGAGTTGCACCCCCACGACACAGCAAATTTCATTCACGGATACATGTGTTCTGACTTCTCCATTGACCAGCCATTCCAGCATCTCTCTTGAGACTTCCCTGGGCCTCCCTATTCCCTGAGTGCAATGATATTGACGTTGTTCTAGTTAATAACCCTACTGTGGCCTCTGTAAGTGTTCAAGTGAAAAAGAAGAGTCCCGTGTCTCTTACTTTAAATTAAAAGTTAGAAATGATTAAGCTCAGTGAGGAAGGCATATTGAAAGCCATGATAGGGTGGAAACTAGGCCTTTTGCACCAGTCAGCCAAGTGGTAAATGCAAAGCGAAAGTTCTTGAAGGAAATCAAAAGTGCTAGTCCAGTGAACAGATGAATGATAAGAAAGCAAAACAGCCTTAATGTGGATATGGAGAAAGTTTGAGTGGTCTAGGTAGAATATCAGACAAGCCACAACATTTCCTTAAGCCAAAGCCTAATCCAGAGCAAGGCCCTCACTCTCTTCAGGTCTGTGAAGGCTGGGATGGGTGAGGAAGCTGCAGAAGAAAAATTTGAAGCTAGCAGAAGTTGTTTTTTTTTTTTAATTTTTTAATTTTTAATTTTTTTTAATAAACATATAATGTATTATTAGCCCCAGGGGTACAGGTCTGTGAATCGCCACGTTTACATACTTCACAGCACTCACCATAGCACATACCCTGCCCAATGTCCATAACCCCACCACCCTTTCCCTGCCCCCCTTCCCCTGGCAACCCTCAGTTTGTTTTGTGAGATTAAGAGTCTCTTATGGTTTGTCTCCCTCCCAATCCCATCTTTTTTCATTTGTTCTTTTTCTACCCCCCATGTTGCATCCCCACTTCCTCATATCAGGGAGATCATGTGATAGTTGTCTTTCTCCAATTGACTTATTTCGCTCTCAACATAATACCCTCTAGTTCCATCCACGTCGTTGCAAATGGCAAGATTTCATTTCTTTTGATGGCTGCATAGTATTCCATTGTGTATGTGTACCACATCTTCTTTATCCATTCATCTGTTGATAGCATCTAGGTTCTTTCCATAGTTTGGCTGTTGCGGACATTGCTGCTATAAACATTCGGGTGCAGGTGCCCCTTCGGATCACTACATTTGTATCTTTAGGGTAAATACCCAGTAGTGCAATTGCTGGGTCATAAGGTAGCTCTATTTTCAACTTTTTGAGGAACCTCCATGCTGTTTTCTAGAGTGGTTGCACCAGCTCGCATTCCCACCAACAGTGTAGGAGAGTTCCCCTTTCTCCACAGAGAAAGGTGGTATCTCATTGTGGTTTTGATTTGTATTTCCCTGATGCCAAGTGATGTGGAGCACAGAAGTTGGTTCTTGAGGCTTAAGGAGCAAAGCCGTCTCCATAAACATCAGAGTATAGGTGAAGCCCCAAATACTGATACAGAAGCTTCAGTGAGTTGTCCAGAAGGCCTAGCTAAGATCATTAGTGAAGGAGAATGCACTAAATAACAGATTTGCAATGTAGGCAAATCAACCTTATTTTGGGAAAAGATATCATCTAGGACTTTCTGAGGTGGAAAAGAGAAGTTCATGCTGGTTTCAAAGCTTCAAAGGACAGGCTCACTCTCTTGTTAGGGGCCAATGCAGCTGGTGACTTTAAGTTGAAGCCAATGCTCATGGGCCATTCCAAAAATTCTCAGACCCTTAAGAATTATGTTAAATCTATTCTGACTGTAGACTCTATAAATGGAATGAGAAAGCTTCTGTAGCAGCACATCTGCTTACAACATGGTTTACTGAATGTTTTAGACCTACTTTTGAGACTTGCTGCTCAGAGAAAAAGAATCCCTTCAAAATATGACTGCTCTGACAGTGTACCTGGTCACCCAGGAGCTCTCATGGAGATGTACAATGAAATGAATGTTGTTTTTGTTGACTGCAAACACAGCATCCATTCTGCAGCCCATGGATCAAGGAGTCATTTTGACTTTCAATTGTTATTAGTTAAGAAATACATTCCATAAAGACTATAGCTGCCATGGATAGTGATTCCTGTAATGGATCTGGGCAAAGTCAGTTGAAAACCTTCTGGAAAGTATTCACCATTCTAGATGCAATTAAGAACATTCATGGGATGAGGTCAAAATATTAGCATGAGCAGGAGTTGGAAGAAGTGGCTTCTAACCCTCATGGATGATGACCTTGAGGCTTTGAGGCTTCAGTGGAGGAGATCATTGCAGATGTGGAAATAGCAAGAGAATTGGAATTAGAAGTGGAGCCTGAAGACGGGACTAATTGCTGCGATCTCATAATCGAGCTTGAATGGATGAGTAGTTGTTTCTTCTGCATGAGCAAAGAAAGTGTTTTTTTCAGATGGAATCTACTCCTGATGAAGATGCCATGAGGATTGTTGGAATGAGCACAAAGGATTTAGAATAGGACATAAGCTTAGTTGATAAAGGAGGGGTAGGGTTTGAGAGGACTGAGTCAATTTTGAAAGAAGCTCTAGTGTGGATAAAAATGCTATCGGATCACATCACAAGCTCCAGAGAAATGGTTCATGAAAGAAAGAGTCAATCAATGTGGCAAACTCCATTGTTGCCTTATTTTAAGAAATTTTTACAGCCAATCCAGCCTTTAGCAACCACCACCCTGATCAGTCAGGAATCATCATCCCAGAGGCAAGAACTTCCAGCAGCAAAAAGATTACAGCTTGCTGAAACCTCAGATGCTGGTTAGCATTTTTAGCAATAAAGTATTTTAAAGTTAAGATACGTACATTGTTTTTTTAGACATAATGCTACTGCCAATTAATAGACTACAGTGTAGCGTAAACATAGCTTTTATGTGCACTGGGAAAGCAAAAAATGTATTTACTTGTTTTCAGACATCTCTGTCTGGAACAGAACCTGCAGTATCTCTGAGGTATGCCTATGGGGGCGTGGTTATTTGTTTATTTGTTTGTTTGTTGTCAGGGCAGGTTTTTATTTTTCAGCAAGTTACAAAGATGGTACCATGGGTAAGTCATTGTCCATTAGGACTTTAGAAGTTCCTTAGGCTCCTTGACCTTCTTCTCTCTCTTAGCCAGCCAAGCCTTATGTGAAAGGAGAAAGGCCAGCTACATTTCTGTGCTTTTCTGCTTGACCCTGATTCTCAGATGTGTTCACTTGCATTTCATGGAGGAATAGAAGCCCAGTTCCCTGGAGATAGAGCAAGAGCAGGGTTTGGGCCTTTGCATTTGGTTGGAAGGTCTGGGGCTGCCATGGCCCAGAGACCAAGAAAAAAGGGCTGGGAAGTAAGCAGTCAATGAGCCACTTTGCTAAGGGGAAAAAAAAGACTATTCATTCCTTTGTCCTGGGCTTGTTGGCTGATTGGGAGCCCAGATAGAGCTCATGAATAATTTACAACGGCTATTGACTTTTTTCAGAGTCAAGTCCTACAGAAAAGTTAGAAGACAAAGGGGCATGCATCCCATTTACCTGCCCTGCAGCTTTATAGGACCCCATTTTCTATCATGTTTCATAATCTGTATTAAAGGGGAATTCAGCCATCACTGACATTTCAACCCCAAACCCCTAAAGCCAGCCAGCACGTAGTGGATTTGCTGTTTTTGACAAGGCATAGAATGTATCTAAAACAAATTTTGTGAAAAAGCCTTTATAGAAGAGCACAGTTCAAGTATTGATTCCTCCTTACCATTTACACTTGAACATAGTACATTTTAATACACACTTGGAACCCATGAGTCTGGTCACTTTGTGCCCTGTGTACTTCTTGGCATGCTATGTGCATGGTAATCAGTGTTTCCTCCTAAAGCCCCACGTGCTTGCTGTGGTGATTTTGTTGTCCCATTGTCCAGATGTGGAACTAACCCACAGAGGCTCCAGACCTGAAATATATTGTCTTTTACATGTATGCTTAATGTAGCACATGAACTTTTAAAGAAAATCACCTTTGAGTTCTCCTCAGTTTGAGAGAACAGTCTCTCTCTCATTTGACTATTTTTTTTTTAAAAAACTCAGAATTTGGGAAGATTGACCAGCTCCCCCCAAGATAAGGTCTGTTAAGCTAATCTCTGAAAACAGCTGCTGGAGCTGTGGGGATTTACCAGTCTTTAATATCATCTGACTCTTGTTTATCAAGGATATCATTCAGGACCATCAGATGTCTTGCTGACTTCAGACATCTGTGTGATTTGAAATTAGCATACTTTTGTTTGGAGAGCCACCTCTGTAAGCATTCCTCCTATGTCTATGAATTCAGTTAATCTATTTTCCAACCAATTTGTGCATGGGTCAGTCAATGATGACTATCACATGCTTGAGTCATTGTTTTCTGATATCTACCTCTCCCCATCTTGGAAACCATAACATCTGTTACAACACCTGTTAAGATTCCCATCTCCCAGGAACTTCTCCCTCCTAAGTATTTCTTACCAGCAGAATGTCAGGGTCCTCAAATGTCTTTCATTTGAGCCTGGAATTTTGGACTCTTACTGTTACCTCACCTATATCGGAATTCACTTCAATATTTTTATTTGTTGTACTCACTCTAGTGAGAAAAATCTTCCTTTCAGATAAAGATGAAAGAGAGATTAGGAGCTCTGTTCTCTCTTTGCCGTTTAATAAAATCATTCCTTCTCCAAGAAATAAGTCTACTCTTCCTTGATCTGCTTGCTGTGAAAACAACGACAAATCATCATTTGTTTTTTTTCCAATATGGCCCTGTTTCTTTAGGATGCACTAGCCATGGGATTCTCCATACGTTGGTAACTTTCGCATCCGATTTTGTCTGTGAGCCCTTACCTAGGATTGTTACGAAAACTCCAAATGTTTTTAGTCACATTCCTGCTGCTTCTCTTAGCTTGTCACGATTGCTCATTCAGTGCCTGTCCTTCCACTGTCACCAGAAAGTGGCTTCAAGAACGTTTTTCAAAAATGTGAAGGAGAACTCAGAGGATTTCCAGCTTATTAGAATAGCTGGATGTTTCTCCCAATGAAACTTGGCCACTTTTCTCCTCCCTTCAGCAAGTGTTTATTGAGCATCAACTCTCTGCCAAGGATATGAGTACAATGATGAGTAAAACCAAAATACTCCTTTGAGGAGGGTGTGGTCTAGTGAGGGAAAAAGATATCAATCAAATGATCATACTAATAGAAAATCACAGTGGTGGCCAATGCCGTGAAGAAGAGGAGAGCATTGCAATGAGGGAGAACTTCTAATACAGTAATTCAGTGTGGTCAGAGAAAGACAGAAGAGTGTTCTAAGGAAGTGACTCTTGAGCTGAGGTGGCCAGTGAAGAGAGATGGAAAGAACAGTTAAGACAGAAGAAATAGCAAATGCCGGTTTCCAGTATCAGGAGGAAGCATGGCAAGTTCTGGGGCTCTAAAGGAGGCCAATGAATTTGGAGTCTAGGAGGCATAGCCTCCCATAATAGGCATTTCATTATCCTAGAGTGTTCATTGTCATCTGATGACTTCAAGATTTCGTAAGACACTCCTTGTAAGTAATTTATTTAAAAGTTTGGTAAGGCTGGTCATTTTGCTGCCAGTTGCTGGAGGAACAAATTATCCATTCACAGTGAGTTCCTTGTGTCCGATTTTATACGTTTATATTCAACAATGGAATTATAAAAATACTAGAGCCAGACAAGGCCTCTGAGAATGCCAAGTTCTCTTTTATAGATGAGGAAATTTCAAGTCTGAAATATCCAAACAGTAAATTGCTTCTCAGGGTGGATGTTTTCACCTATAATTTGTTTTCCATCCCAGGGCTAAAAAAGGAAAAATAAAACTGTTAGAATATTTTGTTTCAACCTTTAACTTACTGCTGACATGAGGAGCTAATCAGGACATTCAGAGGCATTTGATACTGTTCACTCTTATTTCAGTAAGGAAAATGCAGTTGAGCTCAGAACATATTTACTGAGCTCCCACTTTTATTAGGAGTTATAAATACCAAAGGAATAGATGTGGTATCTGCCCTTTGAGGCTCTTTCTGTGGATTGGGAGAGATGGCCCACAAAGGCATGTGGGTTCTAGAATTGGAGTATGCCTGCATATTATGGGAGCACAGAGAAGGGCCACTTACCCTAACGTGGTGGTTTAGGCAAACTTTCTGTAGAAGGTGATGAAAGTTAAACCTGAACAGAAATAAGGTATTTAGGTAGGGGGCAAGCTTGAGCAGAAGTGGAGAAGCATGAAAATTCATGGTGAGTACGTGGGTGGAGTGGAAAACTACAAGAATTTTGGAACTTAAATTTGGAGCTCTGGTGGAAGATAAAGCTCCAGGGGTTGGCAGAAACAAAGCTATGAAAAGGCTTAACATTCTTGAGATATTTGAATTCTGTATCACTTATAATTGGGTGCTGTTGCCTGTAATAGGAAATGGGATATGATGGTGCCTCAAACCAGTTAGAAATGTATTTTTCTCTCCCATAAAAAGTCTGGAAGTAGGCAGTCCAGCTGTGCCACGAAAGCTCCATGGAGTCATTTGGGTCCCGAGATTTCTATCTCTTCTGTTCAGCCATCTTCAAGGCCACCTGCTGGCCCAAGGTGTTTGCTAAAGCTTCCAGAGTCATCTCTGTATTCATTCCAGGCAGTAAGAAGCACAAAGAACACGTCTCCCAGCTGAGTTAGCTCTCTTTAAAGAGCCTGAAATTCCACACATTACCAAGGAATTGGCCAGAACTTGGTCCCATGACTACACCAAGCTACAGTGAAGGCTAGGAAATCATTATGTGGCCATGTTCCAGCCACAGATCAGGGTTTTCTTTTCTTTTCTTTTCTTTTCTTTTTTTTAAGATTTTATTTATTTATTTGACAGAGATCACAAGTAGGCAGAGAGGCAGGCAGAGAGAGAGGAGGAAGCAGGCTCCCTGACAAGCAGAGAGCCCGATGTGGGGCTCGATTCCAGGACCCTGGGATCATGATTTGAGCTGAAGGCAGAGGCTTTAACCCACTGAGCCACCCAGGCACCCCCAGGGTTTTCTTATTAAGGAAAAAGGGGGCAGGATAGTTATTTGATAGGAAACTCACAGTGTCAGACAGAAATTCCATGCCAGGGAATTTGAGTTTTGGGTAGCAGGTGAAGAAGAATCTTTGAGGCGTTTCCAGCAGCTTTCCTGACTTGAGTGGACTTATGCTTCATATTTATTTTGGGGAGGGAGCATACAGACATGGACATGTGGGTAGCAGCGGGGGTTGAATTTGAGACTATTGCAGTGTTCCAAGTTAGATAATAATGAGGACCTGAACCAAGATGGTGGTGGGAGCGCTGAGGAGAAGGGCGTAAGATGAAGAGATAGGAGCAAGTACAGCAGTCAAACCTTAGTGACTGGGTGGGTCCAGGAGGTGGAGGAGAAACCTGGGGTCATTTCTAGGTGTTCAGTCAGAAGGTTGAATGCGTGATGCTGCCATTATCTGGGAGAGATCATGAGCGCAGGAAGACATCTTGGCAGAAGTGGAAGGTGATGAGACATAGAAAAATAATATGTCAGGTACCTGAGACACGTTCCCATGGAGATGTGAAATGGGCAGGTGGATATGAGTCTGAAGCTCAGAGGAAAAAGATGGGCTGGAATACATACAAGTCATCACGACATAGCTCTTAGTTCAGATTATGGGGACCAGATGACATCACCCAACAAGAGTGTCTTAAATGGAATGGTGAGCCAAGGACAGAACCCTAGGAAACTAGACCCCATTATAAATCTGCCTAAATTTGGCTCTGGGGCTTGCAAAATTTTTTGATATATTGCATCATTTAGAATCAGTGTAGCTAAAGTGCAATTCCATTTAAATTACAGTGCTATAAGGGAATAGAAAAGGATTACTTATATGTGCTTTCAACTGAAAGAATGCTGGGCTTGGTTTTCAGAAGATGTGGGCTCCAGACCCAGCCCTGATTCCTGCTGGTCTGGGAGATGTGGGCAGGTTGCAGAATGCTCTGAGCCCCTTTGCCTGTCTGTGCACTACATGGCTTCCCTGCAGGGTATAGATGAAGCTCAGATCACATGAAAGTGAAAGTGTGAAAGCTCTTTGAAACATGCCATGTCAATATAAGAAGTTATTCCTTGTATACATGCTATCAGCTGATTTGTGTTTTCTTTCCTTTTTTTATTTTTTTTAAGATTTTCTTCATTTGACAGAGATCACAAGTAGGCAAAAAGGCAGGTAGAGCGGGGTGGGTGGGTGGGGGGAACAGGCTCCTCATGAGCAGAGAGCCTGACACGGGGCTCAATCCCAGGACCCTGAGATCATGACCTGAGCCAAAGGCAGAGGCTTAACCTACTGAGCCACCCAGGCGCCCCAATTTGGGTTTTCTTTGTAGCAGAGGCTTGGGCTGAATTTATTCTCAAGACAGTTCCTCAAGAATTCTTGACTGAAATTGGAGTTGTAGCTTATAAATATCAACCCTCTGAAGACTGGTCTTTTTTTTTTTTTTTAAACATTTTATTTATTCATTTGAGAGAGTGAGAGAGAGCATGAGAGGGGAGAAGCAGACTCCTCATGGAGCTGGGAGGCCGATGTGGGACTCAATCCCGGGACTTCGGGATCATGACCTGAGCTGAAGGCAGTCACTTAACCAACTGAGCTACTCAGGCGCCTTTTTTTTTTTTTTTTAATATTTTATTTATTCATTTGAGAGAGAAAGCATGAAGGGAGAAAGTCAGAGGGAGAAGCAGACTCAAGACTGGTCTTTTTATAGGAAACTAAATTTGTGATTTCCTTTCAGACCAAATCATTTTATTTGCATTTTAGCAATATTTTGAAATTGTGTATAGCTAGTGTACTAACCACATACTTACCCTAAATCCTTAAGGTAGTTTCCTAAAGAAGCCCCGGAGCATACGGGACAGATTGTAAGACGTGGAGACTATGTTTTTGCATTTTGTTTAAATTTCAACTCTCTAATGTATGGGGGGAGCAGCTGGGAACTCATTTGGGATTTACCTTTTCTGGTACTGAAGCAAATTTTTGGTTTTTCATTTGAGGGGAGATTCAAGAACTTTTTTTGGACCATTACTGGAGCCCATCTCCTGGCAGCTTAGTCCCGGCAATGCAGTTTCTCAAAGGACCCAGATTAATGGCAGAAAGAAATTCTGAAACATTTTGTTTCTGTACTTCACTTTCTGTACTTATTAAATCAGAATATTGATCCCGGCATACCTCATCCGCACTTGACCTTTTGCATCAACAGGGACTGTGATTCTTTGGAACTAATGGATAAATCTGTTAATTGATTCTACTCACTGATGAAATCAGACCACCAGCATTGTTCTTCTCCACAGCAAATTGATTGATCAGCCTATTGCTTCATTATAATTAAATACAATCCTGGATTTATCTGCTAAGCGATAAAAATACAGTCACTCAGTCCTTAGGTATCAAGTGAACATTTGTAAAAAGTGGTTCAGTTGTTCAGTTCGAGAAGTGTTTATGAAATGCCTACTCAGTGCAAAGCTTTATGTCAGGTCCCCAGAGAGTAAAAGAGAGCCAAAGAAACGCCTTCCCTCAAGCCAGGGGTGTTTATTCAATCCTTTAACACATATGTGTTAAGCCTCTACCATGTGTGAGGCACTGTGCTAAGCTCTGGAAACAAATCACACAAAACCCCATGTTCTCAAGGAGCTCAAATTCTAGCCCAGGTAGTCAGATAAACAAAAAGTGAATGTATTGAATGTCAGGGCAATAAATTCTATGGAGCGAAAGTGGTGTAAGGGGTAGATAAGGTTCAGGGAGAACAGGATATTTGCGGAGTTGAGCAGAGACCTAAGGACATGAGGAAGCAAGCTCTGCGTTAATATCTGTGGGAAAAACATTCTGGGTGGAAGGAATGGCAAGAACACAGAGCCATCGGGAGGGGAGTGTGCTCTGCAGAGTCAAGGAGTGGCAGAGAGAAGAGTGGGCTGGAGCAGGGTGCACCAGGGCAGAGTGGAGGGAAGGGACCCCAGCTGGTTCTGCGATACAGAATAGCACCCACGTGAACTTAGCCTTTCTCTCTAAGGATAAATGTCTCTGTAAGGAGCTTCTACTTAATGAATTTGTAACCTCTTAGGACATCTCTCCAAGGCAGATGGAATTATTCCAATTTTACGCATAAGGAAACATGAGGTTCTGGGAAGTAAAATAACGTGTTCAAGGCCACACAGTATGTGATGGAACTCTTGCAGCCCCACGACAGTTCTGAATCCATGAAGATGCCAAGTTCCCTCAACCGACAGGTCTTGGCAGGTGCACCGAATGCTCTCTGCCTTCTCTGCCGGGCTAACTCCTGTCAACCTGAGCGGTCTCAGCTCAGTCACCTCCGCTAGGAAACTTCCCAGACTCTTCACCCCTGAACACGAGCTAGCTTAGGTTCCTATCCCGACTGCTCTCTTGGTTTCCTGTAATACCCTCCCCCTCACACTTTTCCTGGCCTGTGTGTCTCTTCATACAGGCCGCTTCATGAGGGCAGGGAACTCGCCTGTCCGGCCCATTCATCGTCTGTCTCCAGCATTACAAAAATCCAAGCCCATGATTTGCTCAGAATTGAAGGTAGTGTCTTTTCGCAAATGAAAGCCTTCTGAGAATTTGCTTTACTGAAAAGGGCACTGGAGAATCCATCCTTGTGGTTTTCAACTGATTGTTCTAATTCTTTAAGAAATTTAAAACTTGAATTTTCATTTTGATAATATAAAAAATTCTTTCACCTGTTATAAGGATACAGTTCTTCCTTGCGATTATAATTCTCAAAGGAAAGTTATTTCATAGGAAAAGACTTGGTCAGTGCTTCTTCAAAGGTTCTTTAGAAAGGGGCCATGCAGTACTTAAGTTTGAGAAACTGCAATGATCCCTGCCATGATTTCTTCTATCACATCTCTATATTTGATGACTTAGAAGTTGTATGCTTTTTGCTTAAGGTGATGCTAATCTCTTTCAGAATTACGTTCACTCTGTCTGCTCTATTCAGAGGACTTCACTGTGTATCAATTTCAAGTTTTATGCCTTTCAGCTAAAAGTAAAGGTAATAACTTTTTCACAGTCATTTTATAAACTGGACATTGTAGAGTGAGGTAGGAAACCCAGTGATGTCACTTTTCTATAGTATGTGTAAGATACTGAATATTACACCCTAAAGTTTAAGCGGCTGTATCTTCAAACTAGGCTGTACAAAACTATTCTACTCATGAAAACATGCATGTCGTTTTCATGGTGTATATATTCATTAATGAGAGCAATGATTTTCCCCTGTATTTTAAATTTTTTAAATAAAATTTATTCTCACCTTTCTAATTATAAAAGTAACATACAGTAACTGCTGAAAATTTAAAATACAAAAAATAAAGATGAAATAACCTCTACACCTACCACTGAAGGATAACCAGTTTTCTTTTGATCTATTTTCTTAAAATTTTTAAATGTGTTTACTTTTTTAAAAAGGAAAAAAGTTGAAGTCATACTATATAAACATTCTTAACCTGATATTTTAATTACTTAATATGTTATAACCATTTTCCCTTACCATTAAAGTTGCCTACATTCTTTTTTTTAAATTTTTAAATTTAAATTCAATTTAGTTAACTTATACTGTATTATGAGTTTCAGGGATAGAATTTAGTGATTCATCAGTTGGATGTAACACTCAGCACTCATTCCATCAAGGCCCCTCCTTAATGTCCATCACCCGGTTACCCCATCCTCCCACCCGCCTCCGGCAACCCTCAGTTTGTTCTCTACAGTGAAGAGTTTCTTATGGTCTATCTCCCTCTCTGTTTTCATCTTATTTTATTTTTCCTTCCCTTCCCCTATGTTCATCTGCTTTGTTTCTTCAGTTCCACATATGAGTGAAATCATACGGTATTTGTCTTTCTCTGACTTATTTCGCTTAGCATAATACTCTCTAGCTCCAACCACATCATTGACGATGGCAAGATTTCATTCTTTTTGATGGCTGAGTAATATTCCATTGTATTTATACAGCACATCTTCTTTACCCATTCATCTTTAACTAATACTAAGTGATGCATGCAGAATGGTCTGTCAGGTGGGCCTACTTAATTCACAGTACATTTAAATTGATTTACTATTATTAATAATGATGTATATTCTTATAATCTATTTTATCTGTTGGATCCATCTATTGGATCAGTTTTGGATTCTTTCCCTAGAACCAGATTCCTGGAGGTTCTGCTCAGTGAAAAGGCCTGCACGTTGTCACAACAGCTTCTTGCTGCTTCATCTCAAGGCAGGACAAAGAGAAGAGGCAGGCTTTCTAGAATCTCTTCTTGCAAGGGCACTAATCCCATCATGAGGGCCCCCTCCTTCTGACCTCATCTAACTCTAACTACTTCCCAAAGGCCTTGTCTCCAAATATCACATTATAAGCTTAGGGCTTCAACACGAATTGGAGGGGCACGTAAACAGTCTATACAGTCCCTTCATTTACACATGTATTCAGTGTTTTAATGACTTCTATTACATTAAGCAAGGCGCTCTGCAACTACTTGGCTTGACAGTGCAAAATCTACATGGAAATGATTTCAACCCAGATGAGAGTAGCACCTGCTGGAGTTGAAAATGCAATGGACTGATGTGAGGGAACAGCTGAGGATTAGGTGACGGCTGTGTCACCTAATCAGTGAACCTTTCAGTTCACTGAGCCATGTGTATTAGTCTTGGAGCTATGTTTTCAGATGTGTTAAGACCAAATCCTTCTCCTAGATCCCAGTACTTAAGCCTGGCAGGATAAATAGCCAAGCGGAGAGTTTACCTCTTGATAGACAAGAGGTCTTGTCTTGATAGACACATGGTGTGCAATGTGTGCTTGAAGGCGGATGTTTTTCCATTGTCTTGCAAATGTAGAATTTTATGTATTAGGAGACTTCCTAACTTGGTGCAGGTGGCTTGTTAGTGTTTGACAAAAACGCTCAGACACTGATGAGTTTCGGGGTTCAGTTGCAAAGAGAAGTGAGTGAAAATGGACAGGCAAGCTGCTGCACACTCTGGAGAATGACATCACTGAGTGATGTGGGTCTGGAGGTGTGTGCGTGGTGCACACGGTGGGGAGGTGGCAGTGTGTGTGGCCTTTTGGTTCTCCTTCCTCCCTTGGCACAGCTCCTCTAGCCTCCAGAGTATCCATTCAGACCTTCTCTTTCACATACAAAATCGCCATGCTACACCATTTTTGATACTCATCAAAACTTACCTCTCCCATATCCCACTGATAAAATTCTAGAGTCTCAGTTGGAAGAGAGTTCAATGTTATATGCTCTTCTCTTTCAAAGCATGAATGTTTAACAACCTCCCAAGTGGTCCTTTTTTTCTATGCTTAAGCACCTCCAAACAGAGAGTAGCTTGTTACCTCCACTTCTAGGCACCTGTGACTGTTAGAAATTTCACTTTTATACTTGCTCGAACAGGGTCTCCCTGTATCATCTGTTCATTGGTTCTGGACCACCTTGATGGAGTAAAGGGGAAAAACGCAGATCTCTACAAGAAAGCCCTTCAGATATTTGAAAACAATCTGGATCTTCCAGTGTAGTTTACCTGTCAAAGAAGGAAAATCCTAGTGATGTGGTGTGTCATTTATTCTGGCTCTCTTGTTGCAGTCACTGATTTCTGAGCAATCATTAGCCATCCGTGTAATTTTTTTATTCTAGATTCTTGAGCCAATATCCAGTTGACTTGTTATATTCTTCTTCTCTTGTCAAACCAGAAGTATCTGAAGTAGTAATTGATTAAACTAATATGAACACTCGTGTTGCCTCTCCCAGGTCAGATTTGGGCTTTAATTGTATTTTGTTCATGCTGACTATTGGAGTAGCAGGCATGCTGGGAAGTTAGTTGTAGGATGTCAAGATAGAGCATTCAAGGTTTCCTTCCATGTAGATCTTAAAAGAATGTAATGCCTGCCTACCTTTATAGTATAGCTGTCAGCCTCTTTGTGCATATAAAACAGAGGAGGTAGTCATGAACCCAGGAATGAGGGACCCCTAGTTGTTGTCCACTCTGAAAAGGTGGGCACTTTTCACTCAGGTCGATCAGAGCCTTGCTCCAGGGTGAATTGCCAGAGATAAGACACAATGAGTCCAGGTGTGGACCTGGGGAGACGAAGATATGAACACCTCAATTTAGAGAGACCTGTGGAACTCCTAATCAAATGATCCATCTCAGAGTCGTAAATGCCAGGCTAACCTTTGAGACGGTGACCAGACTCTAGTCTGGTTGCATGGCAGCAGTATGAGAATGAGGCAGTATTGGCTTTAGGGAAGTGCAAGGCTTTGGAATCAAACTCAGATTGGAAGCTTACTTCCACCCTGTACCAGCTCTGTGATTCCAGATAAACTCTTAATTTCTCTAAGTCTTCATTTCCTAATATACAGCATGGGCATAACAGTGCCACCTGTCCCGGGGATTACTGTGAGCTTTTAGTTCGCAGGGCTTGCTTATGGTCTGGTCTCCTTAATGCTGCATGCACGTTATCAGTACTAAGGAGGAAAAGTGATTAGGGAAAAAACTTGAACAGTGAATCCATTGAAGAGGTAGGCAGATTCAGTAAGGAAATGACTGAGCCCAATCATGACATACCCATTCTGTGGAATTCTGTGCAACTGTGAAAAGAAACAATGAGTTAGATCTTCATTTATGGATGGCGAGAGGTGGGGGTAGCAGGAAATTGTCTCTGACAGATAAATAAGTGAAAAAGAAAGGTTAAAGAGTAGTATGTATGCTCATTTCAGTCCCATTTTTTCTGTACTAAAGAAGTAGCAAAAGCCATCTGAACATAGATATATGTGTGGGGAAAGTTGCAGAAGAACGGAAACAAAGCTGTTTGGGATGGGGTGGACAGTTTTTGTGGTTTAGTTTTTTTTTAATATTTTGTTTATTTATTTGACAGAGAGACATAGCGAGAGAGGGAATGCAAGCAGGGTGAGTGGGAGAGAGAGAAGCAGACTTCCTATAGAGCAGGGAGCCCCATGTGGGGGTTGATCCCAGGACCCTGGGATCATGACCTGAGCAGAAGGCAGATGCTTAACGACTGAGCCACCCTAGTGCCCCAGTTATTAATTTTTTATGTGTCTTCATATCGTATCACTGCTGGTGGTGCGATTGTGTTACTCTTGTGATTTTTGAGAACAATTTTTTTTTTTTAAAGAAATAAGAGAAAACAAAAGGAGATACACCAAAGATGAGGAGAAATCTCTTGATGGGGCCTGAGAGGGAATTGTCAGAGGGAAGGGGTGTTGTCCAGGATGTCCAGGAGAGCACAGAGTAAAAAGCCAAAGGACGCACACTTTTTCTCTCAGTTGTCATGGCTCTGTCAGGACTCGCATCCGGAACTTTGCTTTGATTTTTCTTTTTCATTTGGTATCCCTCAGTTTCTGGTGCAGGACATAGCATTATTTCTTATTTCTTCATTTCGTTTTTATTTCTAGCAAGTGAGCCAACACATGTCTGGGGGAATGCACAGGGAGAGAAAAGTGATATGACAATGGGTGTAAACAAGGTATTATTTAATCTGAGAAAATGGAGAGGAATGTCAGTGTCATTTAATTAGATGACATAATGCATACATGTGATAAAAAAAGGAGAAATGTATAGCTCTTCTAAAAAGATTACAGGGATGCTAAATCCTGCCTCCCAGTTTGTTTTTCTCAAGGCAAGCCGTTACCCATTTCCTATATGTCCTTTCACAAATGCCTTGTGCGTATACCAGCTCCGTGTTTGACTGTTTCCTGTGGAAAGACAAATGGTGCTATTGGATACGCTGGAAGAACAGAGGTTTTTCCTAAGTCTTTAGAAAGACCAGCTCTAAAGTATAAAAAAGGTAGCAGCTGAGCCTCCTTTTCTTTTCAGGGAAGGGTGTGTGGGTGAGGGTTCAAACCTGCAAAGAATTCTGCTCTTGTTAGAGAAACTGTGCTGGTTTGTTCAGATCATGTAACAGGCTTATAAAAGTTTATTGCAGTTACATAGCCACAAAGAGAAATTTATTTCCAGCCCTACACGTAGAGCAGTTGCATCAGCTGTTATTTATAACTGGATTAAGGAGCAGCAGCACATAACTTCCACCCTGGCTGGCTGGTGCCTGCCTTCCCGCACAAGGGGCTTGCTGGTCTACCCAGGAGCTTCTCAGCCTTTCTCTGCAAGGCCGTGTGGAGCGAGCGCTGCCCCAGGGGAGGAGGAGAAACCCTGCGTATGCTCTGGTCTCTGGAGCACAGGGAACATGTAGAGGCATCCCAATCGTGCAAATTAAGCAAGAAGTGAGTATTAAATCTTCCTTTAATCCAAGCAGTAAGAAGCCTTGCCCCTCCCAAGTTCACCTCGTGAGGATTTTAACACTCCTTTGACAAAGGTATAGGAGTATGAGCAATAGAGGACAGCAGGTGATAGTGAGTCAGGACATTCACCCTTTGGAAGAACAGGTCTTGTCATTGCCAGCCCTTCCCGGGGTACCTGTGGCTCTTGCATTAATTCGTGGAGGGCGGGAAGGAAGCCTATTTTGCTTTTGTGTTAGTTTGTTTTAACTCCCACACTAGAGGGTGGAATTGGGAAAATTGAGCCGTAGCCGTGGCCGTGAAATTAACTTACAGCTGGGGAAACCAGTTGTGACACAGTGAAATCTGCAGGCTGCTGGCCGGCCACTTGACTGCCCCACAGAGGAAAGGGATACGATTTGGGCCCAAAGAACAGTAGAGTTTTGTTTCCTCATCTGTGAACAGACAGGTTCAAACCCGTCAAAGGCGGTAACTGAGTTTTTATGACTGACTTCTATGTGGGGTAGTGATCCCCCCCCCCGAAGAATCTGGTTGAGTAATTCAGAAAGTTAAAAAATAACAACAACAAAAAAGAAATAAATGAGAAAAGTTAGCCAAGGCCTGCCATGGATGCCAGGAAGGTATACACAGACTGGAAGAGTCTGTGAGGTCTTTGTTTGTTTCTCCCCATGCAAATACTCGGCCCTGCTGGACGGAGCTTGAGTGCAGTATCTGTTCCGCTACCATTGAAGAAACAGGACTCTGTTCTCCACAGCTTATTCCTTGGGGTTTCAGAATGTAAAATATGAAGTGTGTATAATCACAGTTCCCAGCATTTCTTGGCATTTCAGCTTTGGCAGCAAGAATGGGAAAAACTGAAGCTTTTATGGCCAGGAAGGCTGAGGGTAATCGTTGTGCTGTGGCACCACCAGAGGAAGTAAATATGTTAAGAAGCACTTTCCCTCAGAAGTCCGTCTGAGGGGCTGGCTGTACTTTGTCCTCTTCCCTGCAGCTATTGTGTATTTTCACATTCTGTGTTCATCCAAAAAGAGGGAGAGGTGAGGGTTTATTACCAGGCGTGAGATAGTTCCATGGTATCTCCCTTGACCTGTAACCTAGAAAGGGTGGCCTGTGTCACACTGTATTTAAAGAGTTCAGCTCTAGAACTGACAATTTACCGGAGAAACTCAAGCTACCGTACTTTCTGAGAATTAATTCTTAAGATTAAAAACTCAGCAAGGAGTTCACCGTGAGAAGAATTCAATGAAGAACAAGTACTTTCAACAAAAGCCGAATGTCAACTTTGATTCACTGACCTGGGGAAAGACATCGTCAGCCCCCATGTCTTAGTTTGCCCAGAGAAGTCCCAGTTGGGTCTTGTGACCTCCTCACCCAGACCCCCTTTCATCCGCAGAGTCCCATTTTGGACAGTATACTGCACAGTCACCCTGCAAAGAGGTGTCCACATGCTACGGCTTTATTTTTCCCCCCTAGGTGACATGGTAGAACCAAAGGAAAAAGGATATTTTTACAAACTGAGAGGGGCCCCCTTCTGTAGGAGGGGAATTCTCCCAGCATTTTCCATTCAGAGACTATCTGCTCCTAGTCTATGAGTTGGAAATGTAAGAACTGACTATTTTATAATGCCTTTTTTAGTGTACGTCACTGTCTTGGTATCAAAGACACACTGGGGCACACTGCCTTTCCTGGAGTCTCATGGTTTACTTCCTTTACATGACGCTTTAATGTATTTCCATGCGATATAAATTTATGATCATAACCTTATGGGCCTCCACTCATTTGTTTATCCATGCGTCCAGTCAGCCATTCATCTGTTCAGGCAACACATATTCACTGAGACCTACTCTGTGCCTTAGGATGTCACAGTGAGTAGGATAGGGCCAGGACTCAGCCCACCAGAAGCAGGTGTCCAGTGCAAACATATAAAGATGTACAAGTAACCACCATTTGTGAAAATTATGTGGAAGGAGATAAGTAAGTTTTTCATTTTCAGTTTTACTCCACAGGGCTAAAGAAAAGGGAAATGAAAGAGATAGATACCTCTCCCCACGTGTTTCATTATTGAACAGCTCATGTATTTTATACTGAAAGAGCTTCAGAATAGGGTCTGATGAGGACATTCCAGTCACAGAGTTTTAGCCAAATAGAATGCAGATGTCTACACAACTAAAGTTCAGTTTAAAAAACAAAAACAAGGAGCCCAAGGCCAGACCATCAGGAACTGTCCACACTCCATTTGGCCCTGGCCGCTAATTAACTTCCTCCAAAGGCCCCAGGTGTTCTTTTGCTCCAAATCAATACCCACGAGGCCTGGTTCAGTCTTCCATTTCAGTAGCTCCCCTTGTGGGTCCCTCAGAGAAAATGAGGGCAGTGTTAGAATTTTACAACCGCAAGTGAGCTTTTCCACCTCTTACTTTGGAAACATTGAGCCATCCCTCCAAAGTTTGGAAGACGGAAAGACTGCTCAAGAAAATCTGCTGGAAAATTTGAGAGCTAAGAGAAATGTCAGGAATATCATCTTTCATCATGGAATTTCTCCGCACTGCTGTGGTCTCCCGTGAGTCAGCAGGAGGAACTTGGCCACACTGCAGCGTCAGGCCTCAAATCAGCAGGGCTGTGTCAGGGTCCCGGCCCCGGGGCGGGGGTGGGGGGAATATGTGGAGGGTAAGTTGCCAGCCCAGCGATGCAGGCTGCTTTGAGTGTGTGACACTAACCCTCCTAAGCCAAGTTCAAACCCCCTGGGTTCTTGGCTGGGCTGTCTCTGAGAAGCTCATCTGCCTTTGTTCTTTTTCCAACATTTGCCTTCTGCCACTCTCCCCAAAACTTTCTCTTCAGTGCCAAGAGTGGGTCTCCTAGAGAACCAGACGCCATCCTTCCCTGAGACTTCCACGAAGGATGGGATAGGCCTTCAGTCACCCCACCACCTCCTCTTTCTCTCTACCACACAGTGACTTCCTGAGCAGACATTGAAAGTAATAGTTTGGTCCTAATAGAGTAAGGGATCCTGTAGTCAGTCAGTGGCCTTCCATGAAGCCTCCTTTTTTTTTTTTTCCCTAAATATTTTATTTATGTATTTGGCAGAGAGACACATCAAGAGAGGGAACACAAGCAGGGGAATTGGGAGAGGGAGATGCAGGCTTCCCGCTGAGCAGGGAGCCTGATTTGGAGCTCTATCCCAGGACCCTGGGATCGTGACCTGAGCCAAAGGCAGATGCTTAATGACTGAGCCACCCAAATGCCCCTCCATGAAGCCTCTTATAAGGCATTGGTGCCTTCAAATAGAATTATGTAGACTCTATTTTCTTTGAAGGTGAATCTATATGCATAAACTTTCTTGTTCCTGCTGGTCCCCAACCTTTAACACAGCAACTGACACGAGGAATGTGTACTAACCACTAAGTTCCTGGATTCCAAGAAACTACAAATCACAAAATACTGATAATTTTTGATTCGATGAAAATGAGAGTACTGGCAGTTGGTAAGTTTTTTGTTTTTGTTTTGTTTAGTTTTGTTTTGGTCATTAGTTTTAAGGAACTTACCTGTTTCGGAGGCATTAGAGGGAAGGGAGCAAGACTGGATCTTAAACCCAAGGCAATACAGAGGTTGCAGTTTTCTTCTCTACATAGCAAAAGAGGACTGTTGTCCTGTAGGCAGAGTGATAGAGATTAGCTTGTTTAAAGATATTATTAAGGCCATCCTAGTGACAGGGAAAAGGAGACAGAAGCCCAGATGGTTAGAAAAAAATGTATGATCAGCTGGATTTTCAAGTTCTTCCTTTTTTATGTGCTTGTCAGGCTTCTTCAGGAGAGTATAGAAAGAACAGTGGTATGGGAGACACCCACATTTTCCTCTGTGTCAGAAAGGCAAAGTTTGCCTACCCCTCTGCAAACTCTTGGTAAATGCGTGCTCTTGGTAATCCCCTTGCCAGAAGCTGGGGAATCTGGTCTCAGATTAAGAGTGGGTGTGCATATCTCTCAGTATTATATAGGAAAAAGATAAAAAATGCAGCTAAGGTGGTAGAGTTTATCTTGGAAACGAGGCCCTGTATTAGCAATGGTCTTTCTCTGCTGATTTCTTCTCAAATAAATGTTCCTTGAAGACGGGAGCGTGAGGGCGTTATTGCTCTCTGTCCAAACTTACACTCACATTTTTTGTTTTTTCTCTCAAGACACAGAGTTGAAGGAATCTTGTCACTTCATTCCCGTCCAGGTTCTCACCTGCTCAAGGTGAGCACTGGTCTGAGGAATGTTCAGATTCTGGTAAGGCATTCTGAGCCTGGGTGGTGGGGCTGGGCCAGTCCAGGGTCTAGAGAACCGGGAAGAGGCAGAAGGGGACTCCCGAACAGACCCTACATCCTGCCAACCCTACGCCTGAGGCCGAGCCTCAGTCCTCTGCCAGAGCTCATGCTTTCTAGGAATTGCATTTGAAGCAGGTTGTGAGTTATAGCATATAAGATTGTGAATTATAGCATAAATATGTGTTTTACAGAGAATTTTTTAAAAAAATTTTATTTATTTATTTAAGAGAGAAAGAGAGCATGAGTGGGGTGAGGGACAGAGGGAGAGGGAGAAGCAGACTCTCCATTGAGCAAGGAGCCGAATGTGGGGCTCGATCCCACAACCCTGAGATCATGACCTGAGCTGAAGGCAGATGCTTAACTGACTGAACCACCCAGGCATCCTGTGTGTTTGTTTTAAATGGACTTTTCGGTTTGAAAGTGCCCTTCACCTCCACCTGATGTGCTGTTGTGCCCTCATTTGTCCTTGTTTGGCTCGTGCTTTCAAACAAACATACAGGTTCAGAGTAGACCATCATTAAGTGGTCCCTGGACTTTGTTTGACCATGAGGACTTCGCCATTGAGTTGCTCATTGAATGTGCCCTACACAAATGCTTTGTAGTGGGTTTGGCTCTACAAAGATGACCAAAAGATAAGTAAAACAGTATCCTTGCCCTCAAGACTTTAGTCTACAGGGGGCTCCAAATGCTATATAAATCGATAGTTTATGACATAGTACCATAAATGCTCAAAGGAAAATGTAATGCAATGAGAGTGCAGGAAAGGAAGTTATTAACTCTAATGGAGAGAGTCAGCAGAGGCTTTAGAGAAGACATGGGATTTGAACCCTAGGTTTTCATTAACAGCCGACTGTGGAAATACAGGTCAGAGAGATGGAGCCATAGGAATGAAGGTCTGGAGATAGACGAGCATCCTGTGCTAAGGACTCACGAGGATTCAGTGTGACCAGAAGAGCAGAGCAGGGGGAGGTGGCAGTAGGTTGGGGCGAGAACACGGAAGGCTTGGAAGGCCAGGCTACGAAGTGTGGGCTCTCTTTACTTGTGTGTAGAAGCCATCAGAAGTTTTTGAGAAAGAGACTCACAGGAAATAAATGTCATGTATTAAACAGGGAACAGAGGGCAAGCCTGGAAGCCAGGAGTTCAGGTAGGAGGCTTTGGAGTAAGTCAGCCAAGAAAGAGGCATGGTGGAGCCCCTGGCTGGCTCAGTTGCAAGAATGGGAGACTCTTGATCTCAGGATCATGAGTTTGGGACCCATGGTGGGCGAAGAGATGACTAAAAATAAATAAACTTAAAAAAAAAAATAGGCATGACTTGAAGCAAGCCAAGACAGTGGGAGGAGGAGGGAAAGGAGGGAGGGAGTGATACGTAGAGAAAGAGTGAGAAGATGCCAAGGAGTTGGGTTTGGGGTCCAAGGAGTAGACATTAAGGATGATTTCCAGATTCCCAGCTGAGATCTCTAAAACTTTTAACTGAGTGAAAAGAGCAGTTGGGTAAAATCCAGGCTTCATCCTTTGTTGTTTGAAGGCTTGACATCCCTAGGAGCTATGCCCCCAAATCAGTTCTTTCTAATTTATCATGCAAGTGCAGATCTCTGGAGAGGGCTGTCATGGTAGAGATGGAAATTGGGGAGCCATCTGTCTCGGGTAATATTTGAATCCATGGGATTCAGTTGCACACAGCAACTGCACAGCTGGGCACATTGTGCACTAAACAGCCCTTAGAGAGCGACCCTCTCAGGGTCCTTGAAGATTTGTATCGTAACACTGAATTTTCTAGGAGCTGGTGGTAACATGTCTTGAGAAAGGGGAGCCTTTTTCTAATTTGAGCAAAGGCACCATTTGGTCTGGCAGTCATTCTGGAAAGAAAACTAAGCAAGAGCCAAGCACAGAACCTTAGGGAACGGCCTACCTTTTAAGGGAGAGCAGAGGAAGAGCCCACAAAGGAGACACTTAAGAGGGGTTAGAGACTTAAGCCGGACCGTATTTAGTTGCCTTGGGATTTACCTGAAAACACAGCCACCGCTGTGCAGTAAACTCTCATCTGACTTTGGTTTTGAGACTCAGTAGAGCGCCTGCTAACACTGTCAGTTTTCCCTTTTCATACAGCCCCTGGGTTTTCTTCCTTGACTCAGCAGGTGGGATAGTTAACAGACTCCATTTGTTAGGACAGAGAATGATCGCGCCTGGGGCTCTGTTCCTGAGAGCCAGAGCAGCGCAGGTGAGCAACACCCAGGACAAACAGCAGCCTCCAGAATGCCCTCTCCATAGCCCTCTCTGGGTGCTCCTGGGAGAGTGGGCCATGTTTACTGTCCTTAGGAAAGGGTTCTACTTCAGGTCACTCACCCCTGTTAACATCTGGCTTCAGCCAGCCAGGAGCTGCTGGGGCAACTCCCAGCCCAGAACGGGCAGAACCTCCCAGATGGCCCTGAGACCCACCCTCTGAGGGCCTGGCAGGGTAGAGGAAGCTTTTTGCCACCTGAGCCACACAAGAAAGAAAAAGCAATCCCAAACAATGGCTTAGAGGCTGTCTCAACTTCCTTGTGGCACAAACCATGAAGCTGACAGCCTTCCCCATGTGTGCCAACAGGATGGTATAAATACTTCTTACAGAAGAGAAAGCGTGCCTTGGCCCATGATTCTCCACCTACGCAGCCCTGTCCTTGCTGCCTCCTGGCACTTCTGACCTCATTTCTTCCAGTGGAAAGTTAGAGGAGAGATGGCACTACCTTTCTGGGCAGGAATGTGTTAGTAACCCAGATCAAAAACTCCAAGTTCACATCTCTGTCAATGGGATTCAGGCTCTGTAGGCAGAGAAAACACGGGAATGGTCATAAAACTCGGAAGGAAACTGGGACCTATCTGAGTGGGTGGAACTCAGTTGCTTGTGTATCACCTAGATCAGTGCGTGAAAAAGCTCTGTTTCCAAGATAATTCACTTTTTTCAGATCTTAAATTTTGATAATTTTCTTTCTTTTTTTTTTTTTAAGATTTTATTTATTTATTTGAGAGAGAGACAGTGAGAGAGAGCATGAGCAAGGAGAAGGTCAGAGGGAGAAGCAGACTCCCCATGGAGCCGGGAGCCCGATGCAGGACTCCAGGATCATGACCTGAGCCAAAGGCAGTCGTCCAACCAACTGAGCCACCCAGGCATCCCAATAATTTTCTTTATCAGCGGATTCTCTGCTTCTTAATTGGAATGAGGATTAGAGTCCCTTTTCCAATGGGAAAAAGATTACTTGTCCTGTCTCTGTGGCTTGCTTGGTTTTTATTGTTGTTGTTCTGTTTTCTTTTTTTTTTTTTTTTTACTAACCATAAGTGAGCCTAGGTTCCCTGGCTCTATGCATCTAAGGCCTTCAGGAAGCTCTCAGGAGGATTTCACATACTACATCCTATAAATGGGCAGGTGATCATTTTACCCCCTTTTTAAAAAGGATTCTGCAACAGAGAGGAGAGAAAAGACGTTTTCTGTGGCATCATCGGGGAAATCCAGGAGTGGAACCCAAGAAGCTGAGGTTCAGGAAATGTGTTCCCAGGCTGTCTTCTCTGAAAAACACAGGCAACCAGCTGGTTTCCAATGAAATTTTTGGTTTATCAACTTTCAAAAAGAAATGAGTTCCATACGATGGAAATCGTGTTCTTTGGTTTAGGCTTAAATGGAGCTTTTAAGTAGTTTCTATGTAACATTCCATCCTTTCTGGTTTTGGAGTTTTCCATTGAGCTGAAAAAAAAAAAAATCAAATGAGCTTTTCAGCTTGATGAAGGACTTCGCGAATCTCATTATTCCTTCTCTTCCTGGACTGACCTTTTAATTTTATGCAAGATGTACCAGGGTGATTTGTCTTGTCTGGTTATAATACCACTCTGTTGTAAGGATGCTTAATCACCAGGCACACACATTAGTCACCAGTTGCTGTATCCACAAGCCCAGCTTCCTTCTGTTAACTGGAGTACCAGCCTGAGCACTGGAGAAGAAACAATGCTCCTGGATGGGTGGCATCAACATTCACAGCAGATACAGAAAGCAGCTTCTGTCACTTCTTCCACGTTTCCTCCGCTCCCTTTCTGTACAGGACACAGAGGCACGGGAGGGAGATACACAGGCCGGAAGGATTTTATGCACAAGGAGTATTTGGGTAAAGGGAATGCAACCCCGGTTTAGGATAAGAAACTTTGGGCTTGTTCAGTTCAGTCCACACTTAATTGCCCACTCAGCCCTGGGCCAGGCACCTTGTTCCGAGGTTAGCAGAAATAAGCATGGGGAGGTCCAACAGGGAAGCCAACAATTACAGTCAGTGCCGTCGATGCTGTAATTAGAAGCAGCACCACATACCACTGGAGCATGGAGGGGATACACCAAGCTTGTCCTCGGAAGGGATGTGGAACCCTCCCAAGACGGCAAGGCTTCAGTGAGAATGAAGTCATCTGCCCGGGAGAGAGGAAGGAAGAAAGGTGCAAGGCCAGAGGTGATGGTAAACCAGTGGGTTCTTTTCCCTTTTTGCTCCCTTTAGGACTGGTATTTTTATAAAATGTAGTAAAAGTAAATCACTAGAAAAATAAAATTTTTAAAAGACATAAAGTAGATTCAACAGACATAAAAGTACTGTCCAATAGTTATAAAAGTTTCTAAGCACTTAGTCTTAATTTTTCTTCTTACTTCATTGCTACTTACTTCATTTATTCAGCATTCATTCATTCATTTATTCATTCTTTTTCTACTTCATTGCAGGCCGGTAGTTTTTTTTTTTTTTTTAAAGATTTTATTTATTTATTTATTTGATAGAGATCACAAGTAGGCAGAGAGGCAGGCAGAGAGAGAGAGGAGGAAGCAGGCTCCCTGCTGAGCAGAGAGCCTGATGTGGGACTCGATCCCAGGACCCTGAGATCATGTCCTGAGCCGAAGGCAGCGGCTCAACCCACTGAGCCACCCAGGCGCCCCTGGTAGTGGTTTATAGGTGAGTGCTAATCCAAGTGCACAGCAGGGTGTACCTGAGGGGAGAGAGGTCTGCGAGAGAGCAGGGGGATCTGAGCAGAGGGAGAGTCCTGGGGGAGGAAATAGAGCTGCAGGGGCAGGCAGAGGCCCTACCGTGGAGAGCTGTGGGTGCTCAAGTTAGTCAGGGCCTCTTAAAGGTATAAGCATTCAAGAACTGAATTTCAGAAAAACAGCTGGCCCAGCACAAAGAAGCGGGGAGAGTAGAGGTGGTGAAACCAGTTAGGAAAGACCATGATGCAGGTGGGACCCGATGGAGCTATATGGAGGCCGGGGCAGTGCGGTGGGGAGAGGGCGTCTGGTTCTGAAGACAGTCAGGAGGAGTGGTTGTCAGTGCTCCGTGACAGGTGGAGGAGTGGGGGAGAGATGTCATCCAGTACCATCCCGTCATTTACAGATGAATAAACTGAGGCCCAGCCAGGTGACAGAGCTGAGTCTAGAAGTTCTGCTTTTGGCTCAGGACAAGTTTTCTTGCCCCTTGACTAACTGACCAGACAGGGTACCAGGTAATACCAGCATCCCAGTGTGCCTACCCTGAGTCCCATGCTACCTCTGAAGGGAGGGAAGGGTACGTGTCCTTCAGAAGGTTCCAGGTAGGGGCACCTGGGTGGCTCAGTCAGTTAAGCGGCTGCCTTTGGCTTGGGTCGTAATTCCAGGGTCCTGGGATCGAGCCCCACATTGACTTCCTGCTCAGGGGGAGTCTTCTTCTCCCTCTCCCTCTGCCTGCTGCTCTGCCTACTTGTACTCCCTATCTCTCTGTCAAATAAATAAATAAAATCTTAAAAAAAAAAAAAAGGTTCCAGGTACACTGAGACACCGGCTTGCTCATGGACACGTCACACCCCTCCACCCCACTGCCCGGCTGCCCTCAGCTGGTCTACATGACCTCCTGTGCTCTCTGCTCACGGTCCCTGCCTTCATGACTGAAGCTGCCCCAAGGTTCACTGTGTCCTGTAGTGGCTAGTTAAAGCCGTGTAAATCCTGTTTAGGCAGTTGGCAGAATTTTTAATATCCTTCTTTAATAGGAACAAAGGTTACTCTTACCTATATGCCAGACGTGAACAGGGAGTCACCAAGCAGGGCCAGCTTTCCTTTCTGGTATCTCCTGGTATCTCGCTTACTAGTCTGGAAGAATTAATGTCTGGAGTAGGATGGATTTGAGAGTGTGTTCAGAGCCACAGAGTTTCCTGGGGTGCTGACCTGGTCATCGTAGGTCGTCCCCAAAACAGGACTCCAGCTTCATTTTGGCTCCTGAAGTCCCAGATGGGTGCCAGGGGCCCAGCACAAACCAGAATCCACCCAGTTTCTTGGTAGCCCTCCACATCCTCTTTAATCCAGCCTCACTGGGGTCTCAGAACCGAACCAATACTAGTGGGCAGAGAGGCGGCTTTCCATTCAGTGGAACAGTCATTCATGAGGGACCAACTATGTGCAAGGCACTGTTTTAAGCACCGAAAGGAATTCAAAATATAAGGATAGAAAAATGAAAACAATGAGGCACCTGTCCTCATGGAGGTCACGTTTTAGTTGGGAAAAGAAGAATCATAGAATTACAGTAACCTGAGGCAGGATTTTGGAATTCGAGCGCTCTGCCTACCTGCTCCTTTGAATCCCCATAACCTTTTTTGGCTTCCTGTGGCAAAGGAATGCATTGGCCTTAACAGAGATTCTTTTTTTTTTTTTTTAAAAGATTTTATTTATTTATTTGACAGAGATCACAAGTAGGCAGAGAGGCAGCAGAGAGAGGGGGAAGCAGGCTCTCCACTGAGCAGAGAACCCAATGCAGGGCTTGATCCCAGAACTCTGGGATTATGACCCGAACTGAAGGCAGAGGCTTTAACCCACTGAGCAACCCAGGTGCCACTTAACAGAGATTCTTAATCGTGAACATGATACTTGGAGCTGATTGCTCCTTTGTGAAAACACATGCTAAAAAAATATTACTAGGTTTGGACCTGTCGACACCAATGTTTGTAACAGTGAAGAACGAAATAACTTCTCCCAAAAGTGGCCTTGCAGGATCTAGGTCTTATCACATCACTGAATGTACGAGGCCGGTGTCCGCTATTGGGTTTATGTCCTAAATCATTAGACGGGGAATGGACAGAAAGCAAAGACTGGCTGCCCCGGTTGAGTTTTATTTGACTGAGTTATGAGGAACCGATACCATGTCACTTGTTGGGAATTCTGTGTTTTAATTCTGGGGAATTACAGTTCCTCTGTCAGTTTATTCTGCTTAGAAGAATGGGTCATTTGTGTGTTTGACAGACTGGTTGGAACTGGATGAACCTTAACTTGGACCAACCTTTTCTCACGGCACTGAGCAGGGCTGCTGACAGTGAACAGAGATCTTCATTCCTGTATCTTTTTTATTTTTGATTTGAGTATAATCAACCTACAGTGTTTTATTAATTTCAGTGTGCGATTCGGTAATTCAGCAGTTTTTTCCCTTTCTCAGTGTTTATGAAGGTAAGCGTACTCCTAATCCCCTCTATCAACTTCGCCCCTCCCTCCAACCCACCACCTCTCACACAGCCACTAGTTCACTCTCTGTAATTAAGAGTCTGGTTTTTGTTTGTTTGTCTCTTTTCCCCTTCGTTTGTTTTCTTACAATTCCTCAAAAATTGCCATATCATCCAGTCATTTCACTACTGGGTATTTACCCAAAGGAAAGGAAAACACGAAAACCCTAATTCAAAAAGAAATGTGCACCCTATGTCTGATGCAGCATTATTTACAATTTCTAAGTTGTGGCAGCAACCCAAGCGACCATCAGTAGGTGAATGCTTCATTCCTCTATCTTGATTCTTCAGTATTTGGTCTCAGCAAAGATGGGTGAAGAAGACAAAGATATGGTGGCTGGTGGAGTTTAACCAGTTCTTGAGACATTTTGCTCGCTGCCAGTGCCAGGCCCCAGCAATGGATGAACATCCTACTTTGGCTCCTTGCTCTGTTACCCTCAGAGCAGTTTATAAGCCAGATTTGTCACTCTATCATATAGTAGACCTACCTGCTCCAAACTCAAAGGCTGCCAATGTTATTCAGTATTTTCAGAGTTTGTGTATACTCTCCATGTTTCGATTCTTATAAAAATCTTAAGGAATATCGGCCATGAATGTGTTATCTTTTTTGCTGATGAGGAAATAATAGTTAAGGTTTCTCTAGTACTTAATGTATTCAGGCACTGATCTAAATAATTCACATTAAATAATTCCATTCTCATGGTACAGGAACTATTACCTGCCTTTCTTGAGGAGGAAACAAGTATGGAATGGTTAATTAACTTTCCCAAGATCACACAGGGCCAGGATTCCAACCCAAGCAGCCCAGCTCCAGAATCTATACCCTTAACCTCACATGATACTGCCTTTTGGAATCAGAGGTTGGTTGAACAACCTCTCCAAGATCAGTGGGGATTAGGGAAGGAAACAGAATGAGGGAGGCAGATGGGAGCTATATTGTTTCATAAGAACCCCATTGAGAATTTGCCCTTGGTCTCTGTCTAGCCACGTGTGTGATGACTCCATCCTTGGCTACTAGTCTGAATTTGCTGTGTCCCCAGAATTGGTCACTCTGGATTTGTTATCAGATAAGATCATCAGCATGGAGTCCAGGAAGTATAAAATATACCCCACTATTATTGGTATATGAAACCTTCTGCTTGCAAAAGATCTTTAAATGCTTCTGTAACATACATATGGACATAAAATGTTGCCACACAGGTCACTTACGGAGTGAAATCCAGGGTTAGTGACTAAAATCTAGCACCTTGTGACCTTAATGTTTGTTGTTTCTTTAAATATATTTATTTATTTATTTGACAGACAGATCTCAAGTAGGTGGAGAGGCAGGCAGAGAGAGAGAGAGAGAGAGAGAGAGAAGGAAGCAGGTTCCCCACTGAGCAGAGAGATCAATGCGGGGCTCGATCCCAGGACCCTGAGATCATGACCTGAGCCGAAGGCAGAGGCTAAACCCACTGAGCCACCCAGGTGCCCTGTGACCTTAAGTTTTTAACAAAGCATCTGAGATGCTGAAAAATTGGCCAAACTGAAGTAACCATTATTTATTGGGTCAAGGTTAGTCCAGCATTTAGGCAACAAGAATGTTAGTCTCTCAAAAGATCTCTTCATCAGTAACTTTTGCTTAGAGATTTGGTGATAACTTTCGAAGCTAATTAAGACACAGGCTAAAAAACAATTTTCTCCCTAATTCGTGAATTGTTTACTTTTAAGATCTTAGGAAGTTATAATGGCTTTTACTTATGAATCTCAGAGATTATTTTATTAAGAATACTATTACATAAAATAGTCTTTGGAAATAGTCTTTGGATGATGTCTCCACATTTACTCAAATGGATTGCTCAACAAAATGAATGTTTTGGGAAACCTGGTTGTAAGACTAAGTGCTAGGGATAGAAGGGGTAGGTGCTCAGGAAGCAGCAGTGAGTTCTTCCACGGAGAGTTTCTTAGAGGTGAATTTGGTGTCTTCTGCACACTTTGCTGTGTTATGCCTGGCATTAGGATGAGATCAATAAATCCCTGTAAAGGGACTCAGATGTGTGTTGCTGTCATATGTCCAGCCTATGATCAGTACTCTTGAAGTGACCCCAGAAATATTCCAGGCCTACCCTTGGAGACTGTGATCACGTTGGAGAAAACAAGGCTTACTGCAAAACACAATTAGAGAACACAGCAATACCAACTATAACCCAGAACTAAAAATGTGAGGTTCTGAAAAGAAAAAGGTAATTAATAATAACAACAAAAATAACAAATAAAATATGAGGTTCTTATTGGCTTCCAAGGACCTAGGAGTGGTCCTGAAACCATAGGTATCCACTTGGGTTTTACAAATTACCATTTAAATAGCTCAGGTTTACTCTCGGATGGAGAGGGCAGATAATCAAATGAGACTAGCTGATGTGGGTTAAGTTCTGGTTCAAGTCAGAAGTCAGTCTTCCCTCCCTTTGATACTGTGCAAGGCATTACTAAGGCTGGCAAATGTTAGTGTTTGGCCGGTTGCCAAAAAGAGCCTATCTCTTCCTGAACATGGTGCTATAAACTGCTCTCCTTCCTGTTGTAAAGGGCTCCTTATCACCCCACCTCCCCACGGCTGCCCCACCCCCAGCAGTGTCCTCCTCCCCTCTCAAGACACTACTATTTCTTCTCGACAGAATCCCTTCAGGGGACCAACCTCGCTGCTGACAGTCTAGTACCCCCGAGTCAGAAGAGCCCCGGATTACCTTGGAGGGCACCAGCCACAGCTCAACAGGCTAGGAAGTCTCACTGGCCCTTCACTTGTTAGTCTGTGTATTTGCATTGATGCCTCAGTTGTCTGGCTAATCTTTCTGAGGAGGACAGACACGACATTTTATCCCCTCAATAACAGCAATAATGGGGACAACAATGACTAACATTTATTTACCTAGCGCTGTGTGCCCTCAAGGTTTAACAGAGTTTCATTTTGTGGGCCCATCTGTTGGGGTTGGTGCTGTATGTGCTCCATAAACCTAGAAGGTTCCATCCGCCCCTGCCCATCCCCACGCCAGAGCTGTCCCAGTCATCATTAAGATGACGGGTTAAGAAGGACCCATGTTCTGATTCCTCCCCAGTAGAAATCATTCCTTCCTTTATCTTCCTGAACACGCCCTGCAAGCAGCCAGCAGGGAACTCTGCCACACCTATCCTGTCCCTAGCTTGCAGCCTCTCAGAATCCTGTGACTCTCTGATCCATTTCTCTGCTGGATTTGTATGGCTGGGAAGCAAAGATGCCCTGGCAAGTGGTTTTCCATGGGTCAGCTGCACCCAGCTCTCTGCACCAGGGAAACCTGAAAAGTTCAGCGGAATTCAGCGTGTTGACCACCTTATCCTTACTTACAAGGATAGAAAAGAAAGAACTCTTGGCGAAGTGTATCCTTTGCTCTGACATCCTTTCTGTGTTGTCAGAGAGAGACCCAATGGTCAAGAGACCCCTCACCACCAAGGATCGGTCATCTCCTTGGTGTCTTTGTCCTAAGCCCTCCACCCTACCTGCCTGCTTTCCCTCGCTGAAGGCATCTGCACGCGGAGCGCAACTGTGGATCACATAGGAAGCCTTTTGGCAGGGAGAGTTGGTCAGGGAGGTTTTCTTGGCAAGTATAAAAGAAAAGTACTGTAGGGAGCTACTAAATAAATTTGTGCCACTTCAACTAGGGAATTTCATCCCTCCTGGGAGTAGAGGTGTGGAGCTTGGAGTGAAAAACTTTAGAGAGCAGGCTCAACTGTCAGCTTGACGGCTCATTTATTTGGTGGTCCCTAAGGAGACATATGACTGGCACACTGTGGACATTCACCACACTCATGGCCTCCTACATTTGTCCAGAGAGGCAATGAGTGTTTTCCTTGTACATTTTTTTCCTCCAACCATAGGACAAGGCAAGGGGAAATCTCTTGGTCCCTTTGCTCAAGTTAAATTGGTCCTGTGTGTACACAGCGGGGATGGTTACGTATTGAGGGCATCCACCACCAGACCTGGAATGAAACCGACACCTGGCCTGCGGGGGATTGGTTTGTGAGTCCCTGGCCCTGTTTTAAAGGGAGTGTAATAGTTGAACTTGTACAGGGTCATTTTTATGATCATTTCCCAACTGAAGGAGAACCATGAAAGGATAGGGGAGCCTCAGAGGAGAGGTGGTGATACTTTAAGAGTTGGGAAATGTCTTGTGAACTTAATTCATTAGAAAATGAGTCATTTTGGGTCACCTGGGTGGCTCAGTGGGTTAAAGCCTCTGCTTTGGGCTCAGGTCATGATCCCAGGGTTCTGGGATCAAGCCCTGCATCGGGCTCTCTCAGCAGGAAGCCTGCTTCCTCTCACTCTCTGCCTGCTTCTCTGCCTACTTGTGATCTCTTTCTGTCAAATAAATAAATAAAATCTTAAAAAAAAAAAAAGAAAATGAGTCATTTTACATGTTTCACATATTTGTTCTTAATTTGTTCCGTTGGATCAGCCCCATAGAACCAGATAAAATGACACTTCGTGAAGATAAATGGCAAGGGGACTTAAATTAATAATTAGGAATGTTGCCTTTTTTTTTTTTTTAAGCGGGGGCCTCATTTTCATGCTTAAGTTGGTTAAGAATACAGGGACACATCATGGGGCAGTCGAAACATCGATGTCATCCACAATTATGTATTTGATAGACACTTGAGCTATTCACTTCAGGAGTGAATAATGAGCTTGTGGCAACAGGTTTGGAATTCTGAGCCCACAAATGTTCAGGTTCTGTAACCAACTAAGTTGATTTTTTTTTTCAACATCCCCTTGTAGCCTGCATTGCAAAAAGAAATCCTTTCCATCTCTACCAGTGGATTATAGCCCCTATACATCTTCCTTGGGAATTATGGCCATAAATGGTACAGAAACCAAAGAAAAGAATTAAAACCAAGACACATAAACATATATTTTAATGACTTCTTCCAGCTTATCAAAATAATATGTAATTCCCATAAGAGATTTAGAAAACACAGAGCAAAGAAAAGCTATTTATAAACCTATCACCCAGAAATAGACTTTTAACCTTCCTTCTTACTATTCCATCTTTCTTCTTCTTTCTTCTCTCCTGTTTTGCTTTCTTCCCTCTACCTTTCTAACAATCATAATTAAGAGAATATTGAAAAATTATTTGTATCGTGCTTTTCCACTTGGAATTTTATCAGCCTGTAAATAAGTCATGAAGTCCAGCAGCCATAAAGGAAAAATGAAAAGATTTGACTGTATAAAAATATGAAAGTTACCATAAATAAAACTTAAAAACAAATTGCGTAATAATATTTGCAATCTATATAACAAATCACTACTATCCATGATATGTAATGAGCTTCTAAAAAATAATTAGAAAGATAACTCAAATTTTAAAATGGGTAAAACATGTGAATAGGCAACAGACAGAAGAAATACAAATGGTCATTAAACATTTTTTTAAAAGCTATATCTCATTAATAATCAAGAAATGAAGGTAAAACAATGAGATCATTTTCCCTAGCAAATTGGCAAGTACTTAAGGATGATGTTTGATTTGAGTCACGAAGCCAAATGGATGTTCTTGTACACTATTGGTGGGAGTATAAATTGATGCAAACTTTCTCAGCAATTGCTCAACATATGTTTAAATTGTAAACATTTATATCCTTTGACACAGCATTTCTACTTCTAAAAACCTATCCATAGTAAACCTTCCTACAAATATGCAAATAATGTTCATTACTTTCTGGTTTGATGTTTTAAAAAATTAAAAGCCATCTAAATGTTCATGGAGAGGGGACTAGTTAAATTATGATACACTTTTCAAATGGCATCTTAGATAATCATTACAGAAAATATGACAGATCTACAGGATATAGAAATATGTCCAAAATATTTATTAGGTAAGAAAAGCAAGTTACTCATAATACATTTTAGTAGAGTATTAAGAAGAAAAGATTTGAAGACTGTGAGACTGTCATCATTTTCCCTGTTCTTTTCAGGAATGACTAAATTTTATGTAATGAAAATATTACTCCTATAATCACAAAAGAAATAATTTTCAAAAGATAAAATTTCTGTCATTAAAAATGTCTTTAAATTTTTAGTCTTTTATAAAGGACTTTTTTTTTTAGCAGCTTCCATAAAATTTTGTCATGATATACCATATTTGTTTAGCCATTCCCCTAGTAATACATAATTTGGCTTATTTCCAAGTTTTTGCTATTACAAAAGATGTGGCAATGAACCCTTTTGTAAACTAGAATACTGAGTTTACGCTTACAAAGGCATCACATCACGTAGCGGGGGTTGAAGGTCAAACCTAGGAAGAATCCATTAGATGATTTTGAATGTAAAGGGTTAATGTTTTCTAACCCTTCAAGCCTTGGCAAGACAAGGGATGGCCCACTTGGAGGCAGAAGAGTTGGGTCCTTGGGAAGCTTACTTTCCCAGGCACTCAACAGTATACCTACTCTGGCTCTGATTTATCACTGGTATTTGTGGACCCAGTGTAAAAAAGACCAGGGATCTTATCCTTAGAATACCCTTCTCATTCCATTCCCTCTCCCCAGGTGAACTTACCCACACTCTGCTAATGACTCTCAAATTTATATCTCCAGCCCAGCTTTTCCTCTGACTTCTAGCCATGTATATTCAGCTGCCTTTAAATGTCTCCACTTGGATGTCTAAAAAATAGCTCAATATGTCCAAAACAAATTCTGTGAGCCAGAACATGCCCAGAACATGCTCACGCCTTCTTCCCTTTTACTGTCTCTATCCTTCCATTACTACCTCCCTTTACTTTTACCATCTGGGACCATCTAGTTCTCTCTGCCTTACTGCCCTACCCTGTTTCGGGACACCATCATTGTTTTTCTGAACACTTCAGTGGCTTTCCAGCTAGTTTCCTCAAGTTCTCTCAACACCCCCTAACCTGTCATCCACGTCGTAGCTGGAGGTTCATTGTAAAATCACAAGTTAATGCTGTCCAACTCCTGTGTAAAACGTTCTTATGGTTTCTCTTTCTTCTTAGGCCAAAAACTGGAATTTTGACTGGCCCCTGCCTTAAAAGGTTCAAGCTATCTCCTGTCTCATTCCGGACTCTTAGCCCCTAGCATATTATTTGGCTCAGAGATGGTCCTCTAAGATTTATGGGGTGGGTGAATGGCTGAATATATCTTGGGTTAAATAATACATGAATGGCATTCTATCTAATTGATGATAAAATCAGATATTAGACTTTTGATACTTCAGTGATGTTTCACCATTTTTTTAAAGAGTGCATGTAGGAGCTCAAGGGAGGGAGAGAATCTTAAGCAGGCTCCACACCCAGAGCAGAGCCAGCCGGAGCTGCTTGAAGCCCTGGGGGGGGCCATCTCACAATGCTGAGAACATGACCTGACCTGAAGTTGGATGCTTAACTGACTGAGCCACCCAGGCGCCCCAAGAATTATTGGTAATTCTTTTACCAATTTAACACAATCAGTCTTGCCTTGAAATTGCAAGTTTATATAAACCCAGACATTCAAAATACAAGCTAGCCCTAAATGGTTTTGTTATGTAATTGTGATTATAATATTAAATTCATTCTTTTCATCTACTTCTTCACCCTTACCCATCCACCAGCCTCTCCTCCTCAGAAGAGAGCAGTGAATTATGTTCTGAATATTTGACCACTAGAGACACATTTGGTGTGCACATTACTACTCCCATACATTCAAAGTTTGGGTAAAATCCATTGAATTCCCTCTCCATGCACAAACTAAAAACCAAAGCAAAAAAAATTTTTTTTGGTAAAATTTTAATAATTATAAAATGATGTGCACAAAAATGTCCCTTTATCATAATTCAGTCTTGGGATACTTACTGATTCTTGGGTAGTTCTTATTCCAATTAGCCAGCAATGCAATACCTGTATATCAGAGAGTGTATTTGCCTGCTCTAGGGGGTGATGACACCATGCTTTGGAGGGAGGTGAGTAGAACTGAGTTTGAATCCTGGATTTACCCTTGGGTAACTAAATGATGTTGCTGTAGATCCTAGCTCAGAGGGTTGCTATGAGGATAAAATAATATGGTTAAAGCACTTACCACCTGGTGAGCATTCATTGTATGGTAGCTACTATTATACTATTGTTCTTACCCACAGAATCTTTCTTCAGGTTCCCTGGACACATGCACACACCTACCCAAACAAGCACACAAAAAGCAATATACTTGTAATAGTATATTGACTGTAATAGTATATTGACTGTATGTATTAGAATAAGCAATATCAAAGTTTTATTTTATTGAATTATTGGCTCTTAGATTCGATTCAGGTGTTAAAATAGTTATAGATGGGATGATTTTATGTCTTCAGTTTGCTTCAAAACTTGAAGAAAGATGGATGAGATCAGGAGTGAAAGTATACACAAAACTCACCACGGGAGTTCTATTTTCTGCATGTTTGTGTAGATTTGAAATTTTCCATGATAAATTTTCAAATGCATTAAAAATAGTTACTGAATAGTCTTTTAGAGTTATTCTCATTCAAGGAGCCAGCTCTCAACTCACCTTCCTTTATTTCTTTTGGAAGAGTCACTGATTCCAGTGATCTAAGCAGAAAGACTCATGTTGTTCTGTTTTATGACTCTTGGAATAGTTCATGGTGGAAACACAATAAATAGAATTTCTGAATTTCCTTTGTCCTCAACTACTTGGGATGCTTTTGTGAAACCACTGTGAGCATTTTAACCCTGATTACCTGGCAACAACAATGTGTAAAATAACTCTTTCTACCCTTCTCTGCTTATGACAGAAGTTAGAGCTATGAAATACTGGTGTTCAATCCGCTAATGAAAGATGAGCCCATAATTGTGTATTTGGCATTTTGGGATCTGAGCTTCTGCCCTGTATGAACTTGTGATCTTCACTGTGTAGCCTTGTTAAGTTTGGCTGTTGAGTTACATGTTGGCACTGGAGGTGGAAGAACTACTCCAAGGGCAAAAACTGACCTCTGCCTATTTCAAAGTCATAGTCATGGGTGGTTTTTGCCTTTTTTTTTTTTTAAGTAAAAATGATTACCCTTAGAAAGGAAGCTGACCGTGGCCATGAATGGATCTTTAACCTTTGGATCTATTTAACCCGGTCACCATTTTACTCTTTTATCTGGCTGCAAGCAAAGTATTATGATTGGGTCCATAATTGCCTTTCCCAAAGTAGTTTCCCTTCTCCAGCTTCACCAAAGTGAAGAATTTGAGCTTATATTTCAGGATTCTTCTTTTCCCTCTGGAATCCATCTCTAAGGGGTAAATTACATCCCTTTGTCTAAGTTTAATTTCTTTGGAACAAGGATCCCAGTGGGGTTTATGAAGCTTCCTTTCTTCCCCTAAAAATACGACAGGCTCTGAGTTGGCTAGGACAGCTCACTGTCATCTGTATGAAATGCTTCTGTTTATCTCTGTGGTCAGCACCTTCTGCCAGGCCCAAGCTAGAGCGAGGGAGGAGGAAGGCTTTAGCTCCAGCAAGGGGGGAGACAGGTACACAGACAGAGCCTTCTGGAATATGGCATTGGCCGGGTGCACCATCATGGAGGCATGAACTGAGTACTCAAGGGACAACGTTGACTATCCCGGGATATCAGGACAGAATTTAAAGAGAAAGTGTGAGATATTTGGACAAAGGCTACCAGAACTGGTAGCCTGGGATTATAATATGCTCTTAATTGAGGCCCTTTGGGAGCCCAGTGTGGACGTTTTGTCTGTTAGATAGCACCTAGTATGAAACCAGCAACGGCATTTCCCTTGGGCCTCACACAGTTCTGAAGAATGCCAAAAATGAGTCTGAAATGGCAGGACTGAAGTATATAACCTCCCTCTGTGGCCTCGGGCTTCCTGTAATAGGGATGCGTCGCTCCCCCTGCACACCCGGGTCTGTCTTCCAGGCCATGAGGCCGGGTTCCCGGACTTCTCTGTGCAGAGGGTACGTTTCTGGGTGGCTTACAATGTTGATCACAAGCACTTGTCTCTCCCAGAACAATTCCTGCTACCCATGACAGCAACTGAGTAATATCCAATTAAACCTTGAACTTGGGATGTTAGTCACAAACTCCCTTGAGCAATCACAGGTCAGTTCTTGAGACCGTTGTAGGTTTCTGTTAGCACTTGTTTTCTGTTACCAAAGAAAATCCTTTATGAGCCCTCAGCAGGCTAACAGCTTCAGGAGAATTCAGAGACCCAATAACCTTGTTGGGCAACGTGGGAGAGCGGGCTCTGGGCGCAGGTCCACACGGGCCTGGCTGGCTGGGCTAGAACATGGTGCTGACAGAGGCCACCCGTGGGCTCACTCTGATCCCCCACAGTCTTGCTCGCTCCTGGGGAGGCAGACTTTAATCTCTAACCTTGACCACCTCTGATGTGCACTGTCTGTCCCCGGGGATCCAGACAAGCAGGCGCTAATAGGGCCTAGGGTCTGTGACCACTCCTGAAAGAACAGTTGAGAAAGACCACACTCCTGGCAGTGGCCTCCCTCCCGTGTACAGGCTCTCAGTCATCCCACCCGCTGCCCTGCGTCTCGCAAGTCCTCCCTCCCATGGGTTACATACGTCTAGCTTCTGCTGTGTGGGGGCTGTGGTGGAAGGAAACTTTCCACGGATCACAGCCCACTGAAAACACTTGCTTGTTGGAAAGTGGGATTTTGTATGGAGGTGGGGAACGAGGCCAGGTTTGGTTTAGGGTGGGAAACGCTTGCTTTTCTGCAGTGGGTGCGCAGAGACCCAGCACACCTCTGCTTACACTGCTTACTCCTGGGGAGACTGCTGCCAGGAGCGCCCCAAGCAGAGAGGAGGACTGCTCTGCGTCCCCACTGATGTGTGCCTGGAAAACTCCTCTGCTTTTATCTCACTTAACGGGGATTCCTAGAAAACAGGACTCCATTTTCATTCCTGGGTGTCTCCGGTGACCGCTCTCTAGAAGACCTGTGTGGTTAGGCTGTATCAACTTGTCAGCTCCCAGGGCACAGCTTGGAAACTGGTCCCGCCAGCTTGGTCATCCCCTCCCTTCTCGGAGCTGAAATGTGATCCCAGGCTGGACAGACACCAATCTTTCCCTCAGGCCAAGCAGGCCAGCAGAACTTGATTCCCAGAGCAGGGGTAGGAACACAGAGCCATGGGTGCCCCACCACAGCCCATGGGGTGGGGGGGGGGGGCAGGGGGAGGAGGGGTGAGGCTCCAGAAGGAAGGTTCTATAGCGACCATGAAGACCCCCCTCCCACCATGAGGGGGAACCATCGCCTCTCGGTTGTTAGACGCGGTGACCTATTCACATGGGACCATTGTCTAGGAACCATGAGACAAACTTTGAGAGTTGACCCAAAGCTTTTTCCAAGATAACCCAGAGAAGTTTGTTTCCTTTGAGGTGGATGCCGGAAGCTTGCTTGGTGTGGTCTTATCACTCATCCCGCAAGCCAGCCCATCGGGGTATGGGGCCTGGCCGTCCTACATATGCTGCTCGCTCTTTCTTTCAGAGACCTCAAACTGGACAACGTGCTGTTGGATCATGAGGGCCACTGTAAGCTGGCGGACTTCGGCATGTGCAAAGAGGGCATCTGTAATGGAGTCACCACAGCGACCTTCTGTGGCACACCCGACTATATTGCACCAGAGGTGAGCACAGCTTGGGGAATCCTGAGCATCAATGCCACGGGCTGCCTCTGTGCACTAAGCTCTGTGGGTGCGCTGAAAGCGGACATCTGATGCCTCACGGGGTAAAGGGTGCCTGAAAATTTCCTTGGTTCCTACAAATAATGATTTGAGTTCAAGATTTTGTGTAAACCTTGCAGGGGCTTTAGGCCTTCGCCCTGAAAGAGGACAGAGTGTGCTCTACTCACAGCGCTTTATTTTCCTCGTTGCACTTGCTCGGTGCTTTGATCCCAGCCCCACTTAGCGAAGTAAAGACAAGTCCCTCTGTCTTCCCCATGCGAGTGAGTGAGCCCAATGTCCTCGTCCCTCTATAGGGACACCATGCCCAAACCCTCTCTGCTTTGGATCTGTACCTGCCTTTACCTTGGCCGAAACAGGCCACAGATGTTTGATGACCGGGGTGGAAAGTCCTCTGAGTTGAACCACAGAGAAAAGAGACCACTCTCTAGAGATGAAATGTAGCCTATTGCCCAATCCATTGTTTTCCCTAGTCATTCAGGACCCATGTGTTCATCAGATGTTCTCCCATTGCCCCCTCTGCCCAGATCCTCCAGGAAATGCTCTACGGACCCGCGGTAGATTGGTGGGCGATGGGCGTGTTGCTCTACGAGATGCTCTGTGGTCACGCACCCTTCGAGGCGGAGAATGAAGATGACCTCTTTGAGGCCATCCTGAATGATGAAGTGGTCTACCCTACTTGGCTCCATGAAGATGCCACAGGGATCCTGAAATCTGTAAGTGTGCCTTACCCAGCCAGTTCCAGCCTATGGTAAACCAGCTGGCTGTGCATGCTTCTTTGGGTCCTTCCAGCACCTCACACTGGTGAGCAACCAGTGCTAACTGCAGGATATGTTTTAATCTGCAGAAGAAAAGAACCAGAGTGTCTTCTGTGGTGCAGTAGTTCTTTCTGGGCCAGCTGCGAGCCACTGATAACGTTTGCTGAGTATCTAGTGTTTTTAGCTTGTGGCTGAAGCGTAGGTGAAGTGGTGCACCCCCTTTACACAGTCAGGACACGCCAGGGGGTTGGGTCAGGTGAATGCCATTCCTGCTTTGTTTGGGTTTTGACTGTGTTTCCGGGCTGAAGGGGTCTTTCCCTTAGTGCTGGGCGAGGCCAGGAGAGGTTTTCCTGACTGAGGCAGATTTCTTGTGGGTCCATATTATTCTAATGAATAATAAATGAGGTGCCAGGCCCAGGAGTCAGGGGCAGGGAGGTTAATGTATCATAATAAGTCTTTTTTGCATGCATGTACTGTTCTGGAAGCCTTATTTTGAAGAGAGGAGGAAACATGGATTTGATGCTTTTATGTTGAAAATGAAAGAGCACATGTGATCTCTGTCATTCCTAGAACCATGTTAGTTGGATTCACAAATCATGTATTAGCATGTACTAGATACATAGAGGAATAAAGATGGATAAAAGGACAATTGATCAAGTAGGGAAAGACCAGAATAATCCATTCTCTGTCAGATAGTTTCTAGGAGTTAAGAATTACCCCTAGAAGTTACATCCTTTTCAGTGATTTGAGACCAAAAACTAAATTTGGGAAATACTGGCTATCTTGTTGGAGACTTATCTCTCTTTAGAAATCTTCAGTCATAATCAGTGCCATTTCAAGAACATTTTGTATACAGGTCACCATGTACTGGGGCTGAAGGCATGATTGTCCCTGAGAGTTCTCCCTATCACTACAAGTGAGATAATCATAGAAATCCTTCTCGGGCAGATATTGCCAAAATGAATTGTAATTGGTAACTTGATTCTCAAGGCTACGTGCCAGAACTCTCCTGATATTGAGGAAACATGAATCTCTTATAGAAACAAAAGTGAAGTCACTTTGGATTCTACCAAATGTCTCCTACCTAGCCTGTTTTCGCAAGAACAAGTGATTTGTATCATTGGTAGAAGTTTTCGACTCAGGAAACAAAGACAGTGTGGCTTTTATAATTTCATCAATAAAAGACAAAGGAGGGCTTGTCTCTGTGGATTCGTGCTGTGAAACATCTAAACTTCTGGAAAGGAACTGTACTCACCTAGGTTGGCCCCAGCCAACTCCAATGACCTAAGCTACTTTAACACAACCTAATCATGCTACAGGATCAGGCTTATGCTGCATTATTACTTCTCCAGTACCATGGTCCATAATCTGGCTCTTCAGGTGTGCTAACCCCCTGTGGCTGACAACCACTACCGTCATTACTGGGTTTTTTTTTTCCATTGTTTTTCATGGCATACGTATTCAATTCAATTACTGTAGCTCATGTAGCATTTTTAAGTTTTACAAGAAAGACCTCAGAGTTTATAATTCAAATGAAAATACAAAAAAAAAAATGAAAATACTGGTTCAAACTATAAAGAAATGTCCATCGTTGGCTTGGTATATAAATGTCATTATGCTAAGTATCATGAAGGGTAGGAAATAAGTCAGTCTATGCCTCAAGAAACGTTAATGATCTCTATGTAGGGTTAACAATGCAGGTCATTTCTCTGATAAATATCTCCTACCTTTTGTCAGAATCTGGTGGAAATCTTGAAGTCACCTTATCATTTGAATTGGCCGTCACTCACATGTCCTTCTCTTAATATTTTTATTCAAAATTTTAGAAGTCCTGAACTTTATTCTAGTATTTCAGAATCCTCTTGAGAGAGTTTTTCCCAACTAAGTCTGGGACCTAGATCTTACTCTCCCTCACCCAATCCTTATAAAACCTAGAATTAGTACTCAGCAAGATTAAGAACCATATGGAACTAGTAAGATGGTTTCTTCTTAACCAGGTAAGTCCAATTACTTTAACTATATCTTTGAGATATATAAATATATATATATATATATATATATATATATATATATATAAAATTTTTGTTTTGTAACTAGAATATTTGTTATCCAGTAATATCCTCCCTCCACAATCTTTGCTCTAAGAGAAAACAGAGCCTCTGGTGCCCACAGAGAGTCTAATCTTCATTGGAGACAGAGTTCCCTCTCCTTGCAGATTTGCTCCGGGCAACCTGTGAACCTCTTCACTTCCCTTTATTTTTCTTTCAGACACCAGTTGCTCAACTGGGTAGAGACAGCACCTGAGTTTGTGATATGTCATTGACCTTGCAGTGATTTTCCTAAGTGGCCTTCTGTGTTCTTGGTGGGGTGTCTCCCTGTAGGAAGAAGCGTGGGCTTCACTTGGTGACAGGCTTACCTCGCAGCTCTATTCTATTTTGGCTCAGTGACCTGGGTGAGCTACCACACCTCTCTGAATCTCAGTGTCTTTGCTTGCAAAATCAAGGTAATAAAATCCACGTCATAAGACTATTATCCAGAATACTATAAGGATCCTGTTTCTTCTTCCTTTAAGGAGTGTCCCTTAAAAGTGATTTTCTGAAAAACACTTGAAAAGGTATCAGATAAAATTACTAAAAAGCATTCACCCAGAGGATTTCTGGGACAGTTTTGTACATTTCAGCCTCTGTGCCTAAAAATAAGAAGCCTAAATGCCACAGCAGAGGAAATTCAGCTATTCTTTGCAGAGGGCTAAGACATTTAAATGGAAGTGTGATCAAGGAAAAAGAAAGAAAAGAGTTAAGAACACTCAGGACTTGAGGAGAAACACTGAGGAGGTTTGGTGGTGAAGAACCTGTCCCCATGTGAAAATCTTGGCTCTTTGCTCTCTGGCTGTGTTCCCTTGGGCATATAGTGTAATTCTGCAATGCCTCAGTTTCCTTATCTGTGCAAGTGGGGCATGAGTTAGTGTGGAACAGTGTTCAGCAGAGGAAATGCTTGGGAGGTGACCACTACCATCATCAATGGCAGCTGTCTATGAAAAGATTTTTAGATTTTTTGCCCTTTTCTTTGAAAAATGTTTACTTTGTTTATTGTATTAGGAAGAAGGTTTAAGGTATCAAGTCATGCTTATAAACTATTCGGACTCCTTTCTGGCTTTAATTGCTACTTGATTTAATTAGAACAATATAGTTTTTTATTGCTGGAAGAAACTTTAGAGATTGTCCATTCTAATCCCCTCATTTTATAGATATGGAAACTGAGGCCCAGGGAAATTATGACTCACCAAAGGCCATTCAGCACCTTAAACAAGTAAATTAAAACCCTTGTGCAGTTTTCATGGGAAGGTAAGATGGCGCAGCCACTGTGGAAAACAAGATGGCAGGCAGTTTGTCAAAGCATTAAAAAAATTACCACACGGCCTACAAATTCTACTTCTGGATGTATTGCCAGAAGAATTAAAAGCAGGGACTTGAACAGATATTTGTACACCAATTTTCATGGCAGCATTATTCACAATATCTGAAGGGTGGCAACAATCCAAGTGTTCATCGAGAGATGAATGGATAAACAAAATGTGGAATATGCATACAGTGGACGATCATTCGCCCTTAAAAAGGAAGGAAATTCTGAGGCATGTTACAACACGATGGATCTGGATTTGGATCCAACTGTGCCTTTTTATTGCTGGTAAGAGTCTCAAGGTCCTGGACTGGGTGTCCATTTTTATGCTAAAAGATAAAATTATCTGTGGTTTTAGCATATTCATTCTTTTTTTTTTTTAAAGATTTTATTTATTTATTTGACAGATAGAGATCACAAGTAGGCAGAGAGGCAGGCAGAGAGAGAGGGAGAGAGAGAGGGAAGCAGGCTTCCTGCGGAGCAGGGAGCCCGATGAGGGGCTGGATCCCAGGACCCTGAGATCATGACCCGAGCCGAAGGCAGCAGCCCAAACCACTGAGCCACCCAGGCACCCCTAGCATATTCATTCTTTAACAGCCATAAACAGTCGCCCTGCCTTCCCAAGAAGTATTTCCTCAACCCCAAGTTGAATAACTATGTGTCCCCCAAAGAAGGATTTTTAAATAAAGAGCAGTGAAGAAGACAGCCGTCTCTGGTGAGCTCTGCCCTGAGCTGCTCCCCTGCTGCCCTATGGGATCCTTTCCTGCAGGCTGAATCCGCCCTTTTCCACCAAGGCAGGAAGGGCCAAGATCTCCAAGCCAACCTTTCACATCCTCTCCCTGAACCACTCAGTGTGGTGAGCCATCCCCCACTTGGCTTCTGAGATTTCCTGATGGCTCTTTTCTTTGGAACATAAGGTTAGCCCTGTTCCTGGAATTGGTGTCTGATAAATATTTTGGTTGCCTTTTTTTCCCCCTTCAAAACAAAATGTTTTCTGAATTCCTTCTTACCTTTTAAACTGGAAGGTATTATTATCTGTAGAAACTGTTTGGATACCCATTTTTGTAGCATACCATAGAATCATGGATGTCAAGGACCCTGTGGCTTGCTTGGTATGGTATAATAATGTGAGTCCCCTGACGTGGGGATAAGGGGGTGTTCTTGTCCCCTGTTCCATAGAAAGTGAGTGGTTGAACAGGATGGGCACCGGTGTTGTACCCAACAGAACTCCCAAATCGATGTTACTTTTCGACCATAGTCCTTCCCTTGATCACCTTTACACCCGCCCCTCAAGGTTGTGAACTTCTGAGTTCTTAGTGTGTGCATGTCCAGGCATTTCATATAGACAGGGCGAGAGGCAGAGGACTTGCCTATGAGGACACACCCCTGGGGCATAGAACCATCGGGAAGAGGGGAGCTGGAAAAACAGTGTTTAGCCCAGGACTTCTACTTGGGAAAAATTCCCAAATCGTTAACCAGTAATCCTTACAACTAAAAATAACCATCACATACACAAGAAAACTGCAGTGGGAAGACTTTTTCTTGCTTGTCCTTCTGTCTCTCATTTCTCTTCTTCCCTTTAAATGTGTATGTGAAATGTTCACATGTCCATGCTCTAAAAGCAAAACAGTCCCACCCATTCACGCTTATAGATTATGAAAACTGGCACTACCCACAGACATTAACACAGAAAAGATATATGAAGACACACTTGTGTAAAGGCACTCCGGTTTATGTCTTTAAAGCCGATTTTTAAAGAAGTTTTCTTTCCCTTGGTTTTAGAATAATACATGCTTTCTGTTGGCTGAGTTTCCTTAACTGGCACTAAATTATCCCTAAATGCTAATAATTGTAACACAGAAGAAAATACGGAGTTTGTTTAGAAGTTTTGTGGTTGCGCTGAGTTTTCCCTCATGTAGCTCCAGAGAGAGAGAGAGAGAGACTGAGACTTGGGGAAGCCCTCACGAGTCCACGGAGCTTAAGAAGGGCCTTTCTGTGAAGTGAGTCTTCCTTTGTGATACACCATCTCCTGCTAGGGATCACGAGTCTCGGTGCTGACTCAGGTGAAGTCAATGCCCTTGTCTCTGAGATTACACAGGTGGCCAGGTTACATAAGTGCTGAAAAAAGTTTGTTGTATTCTCCTGAGTCACCTTTGTCCGTTCAGGAGGCATTGTAAACTCAGCATTAGAGGGAGATTACAGAGTGCTTTTGTTCCTAAGCTTTATAGGAACTAAAGTGTGTGTGTGCTTGTGTGGGTTTGATCTGTCCTCACAACTCTCAGATTTCATCATCTGTGCCTTGTCTGCAGGAATTCTGTTTGCCTCTGTGCACGAAGGGAGAATCACAATTAATGCTGGGATCAAGTGTGTCCCATGTCTGCTGCCAGGCAGTTGATGAGAGCAGCATTGAATTTGACCCCCTCCATTCCCCACTCTCCTCCTGGCAGAATTCGAGATGCTGAAGGGAGACAGTCAGCCTGAAGGAGGCTGAGGAAGTGGAGGAAAAACTAGGACCAGGTAGAGAATCCAACTCTGGATCATTAGAATTGATTTTCCAATATTGTGACGGGGAAAATCCAAAAGAAATTACTGAAAGATCCTTTAGCAAGAGAGAAGGTTAACATGCAACCAGATAGCGCTTTACTGGGACTAGAGTTCCCATGTGAGGAAATTGAGCTGTTCCACAGCCCTCTTACTGAAACTGCTAGTGCAGTTAACATCTTTCAGAAATGAACCATTTCCTTACAGATAGATCAATGCTAGTGTTTGCAGAAGACAGAAAAACACCAGCACACTGATCCTCCCACAGACTTATTGTATTTTTTTTATCATAGTTCATGAAAGATACTGCTCTCAGCTTCCCTCCTCCTCCTTTTAGCTCATAAGTTTACTTAGGAATAGAGGTCCTAATGTTTTATTTGTGGGTGGCAGTGTGAAAGAGTTTTTGTTTTGTTTTGGGTTTTTTTTTTTCCTTCTTCTTCTTCTTTTTTAAATGGAGTACTAATACCATTTGCCTCTTTAATTTCCATATCTCATCCATGAGGGTAAAGATATCAGAGGTTTTGTAAAAGGAGCATTTCTATGCTCCCTTTTCTATGGGGTGATTTGCTAACAGAGATCTGTGGGTCAGAAGCTGGAAAAATTCTTGTGAATATAACTAGTATACTTTGTTTTCTTCCATGTGTCCTTTCCAGTTATCAAAGATCAATAATTTTTAGCAGTTGATTGTCAGGTTTGGTTTGGATACCACAGATAATGTGTATCCTATAAAAAGAAGGGTGTTGGCCTAGGTTCATCAAGAGGAAGTAAAAGGCACTGTGTTGTGTTCTCTAGAGGACCCTTGTTTAGTACTTGCTTCCTTTAAATAGCTGTATTTGGGGGGAATCACATCCGAAATGAAGAAGTGCTTTGGGCCTGTGGAGTGGCCAGAGTGAGTAGAGCTTTCTTTTCCTTTAACACTCAGGAAAGTGGTAAAACCTGCCCCATCAGTCAGGGATGCTTGAGACAGTCATTTGCCAGGCATAAAACCATATTGGCCAACACAAGTGTTGTCACAAGTGCCTGACCTTGGACTTTGATCTCTGGGACTCACCTCTGACCTTTGCCTTTTTTTAAACCAACGTTGTCCTATGACTTGAGACTCAGGGGAAGCTATAATGATTATAAAACACAGGAAAATCAGAGTGTTTGAAGCACTGAAAAGGAGTTATGTAGAGGCCCACAGAAAGGCTGTTGGATTCTAATCACGGATAGCATGAAAAATAGGGCCATCAAACCCACTGTAGATTTTAGCATTGGTTCTGCCCCCTTACGGGAACTGCAACAGGACAGGGCATTTACTCTACTGGCTTTCATGAGGAGAAAATAAAGTACACCGTGTACTGTGTCTCTGGAGAAACTTAAGGAATATTCTGATGTAGGTTAGTTATAAGTAACTTCTCAGTATAGACGTTGATCCATTGGTATTTTCCAAATGTACTGATGTGCCCCCTTCTTCATGACCAGCCCCAGGAGATTAGCTTGAGCAAGTTTTGTTTCATTTTACTTTTCACAAAGACAAGTCCACTTACAGTCACCTTCATGTCAGAATGTTAGCTCTTCTCTCCCAGAAATCTTAATGACAAATCTGAAAAGAGACAAAAGGGAAGATAAGACTGTAGAATCTTGTGAACAGCCCATAGTCCGCGGAGGCCGTTCGTTGGTCTCCCTTCCCACCTGATGCCATGGAGGGCATCTGGCATCCTTGCCAAATCCCAGAAGTTCTTCTTCAGATGTTTCTAGTAAGACCGTCATGCTCTTCCTGGGAAACCCCTTTCTGTCACTTCATGGCATTGAGTATTAAACTTCCTTTAATTGCCCTTATAAGCTTATATATGTCCCTTTAATTCCCCCTCCCTGAACATATTTCTTTTATTTAGAAGTGCCTCTTGCTGCCAACAACTCTCCTGGTATTTGAAAATTTCAACAGTGCCCCTTTATCTTCTTTTCTCCAGTATAAAGACCGCCCATTTGTTTCAAGTAAAGCAAGGTAGTCAGACTAAAGGATTCTTTAGGTTCAAGACTGGTTTCTCTCCCCCTTCTCTCAGTAACCCCTGGTTCCAGGGGCCAGCGAAGGAGGTGTAACGGAAAGCACACAAAGTGCTGTGTATTCTTATTCAAATGAGGTCCTGGATGTTATCCTGTGATTCCTCCTGACCTGTCAGTCCACACTGGTTTCTTTAATCCAGAATCCAAATGAGAAGATTGGTTGCCTTAAGAGGAGGGTTAGCACAGTGACTGAAAGCAAAGACTTCTAGTGCTAGATACACCTGGGTTTGAATCCCAGCTCTACCACTCCCGAACTGGGGGGCATTGAACAGCTTACAGATTGGACTATTCCTCAGTTTTCCAATCTGTAAAATGGGAATGATAATCAGGGTCCCTATAAATATTATACAGAACGAATTCGAAGCACTTCGGTCAACACCTGCTATAATACAAGAACATATAACATAGATATGTATATAAGGTAGTAATAATGGCTACCACTTATTAAGCTATGGCATTGACAAAAATTGTACCTTTTTAAAATTGATGTATAGGTAACATACCATATCATGTTAGCTTCAGTTTTATAACAGAGTGACTCAATAATTACATGCATTATGAAATGGTCACTACAATAAACGTAGCTACCTTCTGTCACCATACAAAATGATTACAATATTATTGACTATATTCCTTTTCATGCCATGATTTATTTATTTTATAACTGGAAGTTTATACCTGTCAATTTCCTTCACCTATTTTGCCTATCCTCCCCCACTCCACCCACTCACTGGCAACCATCAGTTTATTTTCTGTATTTAGGAGTCTTTTTCTGGTTTTGTTTTGTTTTGTTTTGTTTGGATTCCACATATAAGTGTGTCATACAGCATCTGTCTGACTTGTTATAGTTAGCATAATACATTACTAGGTCCATCCACGTTGTTACTAATGGCAACATCTCATTACTTTTTATGGTTGAGTGATACTTCATTGTATATATACCCCACATCTCTATCCATTCATCTATGGATGGACACTTGGGTTGTTTTCGTATCTTGGCTATTGTCAAAAAATGTGACAATAAGCATAGAGATGCATATATCTTTTCAAGTTAGTGTTTTTGTTTTCTTTGGGTAAATATCCAGAGGTGGGATTACTGGATCATATGGTATTTCCATTTTTAATGTTTCAAGGAACTGCCATACCTATTTTCATAGTGACTGCACCAATTTGCATTCCCACCAATAGTGCACGAGGGTTCCTTTTTCTCCTCATCCTTGCCAACACTTGTTGCTTCTTGTCTTTTTGACATTAGCCGTTCTGACAGGTGTGAGGTGATAGCTCATTGTGATTTTGATTTTTATTCCCCTGCTGATGAGTGATGTTGTGCATCTTCTCATAGTCTTTTGGCCATCTGTATGTCTTCCTTGAGAAAATGTCTATCCAGGTCCTCTTCCCATGTTTTTTGTTTGTTTGTTTGTTTTTATTTCTTTTCAGCATAACAGTATTCATTGTTTTTGCACCACACCCAGTGCTCCATGCAATCCGTGCCCTCCTTAATACCCACCACCTGGCTCCCCCAACCTCCCACCCCCCACCCCTTCAAAACCCTCAGGTTGTTTTTCAGAGTCCATAGTCTCTCATGGTTCACCTCCCCTTCCAATTTCCTTCAATCCCTTCTCCTCTCCATCTCCCCATGTCCTCCATGTTATTTGTTATGCTCCACAAATAAGTGAAACCATATGATAATTGACTCTCTTTGCTTGACTTATTTCACTCAGCATAATCTCTTCTAGTCCCGTCCATGTTGCTGCAAAAGTTGGGTATTCATCCTTTCTGATGGAGGCACAATACTCCATAGTGTATATGGACCACATCTTCCTTATCCATTCGTTCATTGAAGGGTATCTTGGTTCTTTCCACAGTTTGGCGACCGTGGCCATTACTGCTATAAACATTGGGGTACAGATGGCCCTTCTTTTCATTACATCTGTTATCTTTAGGGTAAATACCCCGTAGTGCAATTGCAGGGTCATAGGGAAGCTCTATTTTTAATTTCTTGAGAAATCTCCACCCTGTTCTCCAAAATCTCTGCCCATTTTTTAATCCGATCGTTGGGTTTTTGGTGTTGTCTAAGTTTTGTCTGTATTTTGGATATTAACCCCTTATTGAATATATCATTTGCAAATGGCATCTCGCATTCCGTAAGTTGCCTTTTTGTTTTGTTAATGGTTTCCTTCACTGTGCAAAAGCTTTTTAATTTTGGTGCATTTCTCATAGTTTATTTTTGCTTTTGTTTCCCTTGCCTGAGGAGACATATCCATAAATATGTTGCTAAGGCCGATGTCCAAGAGACGCTGCCTATGTTTTCTTTGAGGAGTTTTATGGTTTCAGATCTCACATTTAGATATTTAAAACATTTTGAGTTTATTTTTATGTGTTAGAAGAAAGTGGTCTAGTTTCATTCTTTTGCATGCAGCTGTCTGGTTTTCCCAACACCATTTATTGAAGAGACTTTGCACATTCATAGTCCTTTGTCATAGATTGACCGTGTAAGTGTGGGATTATTCTTGGGTTCTGTTCTGTTCCATTGATCTCTGTGTCTGTTTTTGTGCCAGTACCATCCTGTTTTTGATTATTGTAGATTTGTAGCATTATTTGAAATCTGGGATTGGGCTGCCTCCATCTCTGTCCTTCTCTCTCAAGATTGCTTTGGCTGTTGAGGGTCTTTTGTGTCCATACAAATTTAAGGATTATTTGACGGTGTAACATGGAATAAATGGAAAGATAATAACAAATAACTGGAAAGATATAACATGCTCATATGTTAGAATTAATGTTGCTGAAATGTCTATATTGCCCAAAGCAATCTACAGATAGAATGTAATCTCTATCAAAACACCAATACTATTGTTCACAAAACGAGAGCAGATAATCCTAGAATATGTACCATTCTTTTTTCCACTCCTACAGCTGCTCCCTGCCCAAATCCATCTGGATCTGGATCTCTCTGTGCTTTGAGAATGGCCAGGTGGTCTACTGCCATAGGCATGCAGATCACTAGTTCCAGGCCTTCCTAGTAAACTCCCCTCAGACCCAATCTGAACAAGCTAGAACAGCTTTCCTTCTCTTGGCTTTTCCAATATTCCATGGCAACACCAGTCTATATAATAACCTGTACTTGAGAAGATTAGTTTGTTTCCCCAAAGCTATTCAAAAAATACATTGTGTATCCTTCCCACCAGCCTCTAAGCCCCATCCTAGCTTCATCTCGGGTTTAAATATCTGTCGCTGCCTTCTCCTGTGGAAAAGGGACTTAGCAATGCCAAGTCAAAGTCCTGGTGTCTCTCTCCTCCCCTGCTGCCCCAGCAGCTAGTTCACAAGTCCCCTTGTCCCTCTTAACCGTGCTCTGGGCTGGCTGGTGCTGCCAGGATAGGTCATTCCCAGGTCTTTGCCTTGCCAGTGCAGCTGGCACAAAGGGCTGGAAGGAGGTGGTTGAGGACTGGTCTTCATAAGCAGGCTAGTCTCTGCCTGTTACACTGGTGACAGACCTGGCACACACAGGCATGCATTTTGTTACCCTCCCATCAACTGGACACCCCTGGTGAGGTTGGCCGTCATAGCTGTGAACCCTTCTCCATTCTAGGTCCTGTGTTCTCTCTTGCCCTCCTCTCCCCAGCATTCTCTGTAGAGCCTTAGAATGCCTTCTTCCCATTTCAGAGCATCTCCCTGGAATATTGATGGGATGGCCTGAGGGATGGTTCCTTTCCCTTCTGATTTGCCAGCATTAACACTTTCTGCTCTTTGGTCTGAAATTGAATGACAGGAGAAGGTCATTTTGTTTGTCCAACAGTCAAATCCAACTATTAGGAGAAAATACAGTGTTTTCTCCCTCCTGGAAGAAAATCTTATTAAACTAATTGGTCTATTTATATACCAGTCGTCTTCCTCTGCAATCAGACAGATTTTGAAAGAGGAAAAAATAGCCATTGCCTACATTTTAATGAGTTTCAAAGTACATTTGGATCCCATTTTCTCAAGAGACGTTATTATACAGGGTTAGTTTAAAGTCTGTCCCCTGGAACACTCGACTGCTGACAACCAAAGCCTCCTGGGGCACAACAGAGCTTACCAGACATGCGAGTGCTGCCCCCGGCACTGGGTTCACAAAGAAGTTGCCCCAGTGCACCCTTCATCCTACACTCAGTATCTCCCTTCTATTGTTCAAGCAGACACAACTGAATGGCAAAACCTGACTGTTACTTGTATTTCTTATTTTAAGATGGTCTCTAGAAATCTTTGCTCTCAGAAAAACTATTTTCCAGAGACCATCCCCCACTGTTGGAAACTGTGAAAGCAGAAACAGACCTTGTTGTGTCTTTCTTGGCCACAAAGTCGAGTGGCAGGGAAAGCCAGATGAGCCTCAGGGTCAAGGCTGACGTCAGACTTCACTCTCAGAGGTGTGCTGTCCATGCCTCTGGCTTTAGGTGGAACAGGATGGACCTACAATGGTTTAACAAGATGCTTACTAATGCATTTATTGAGGGCTTGTTTTGTGCCAGGCATTTTCTTGTCATAACAACCTTATGAAGTACAGGAAGATCTCCATTTTATAATTGAGGAATCTGAGGCCCAGAGAAGGTAAGAAATTTGTGCAAGGTCACACAGCTCACTGGTACACGAATACACAGAGTCAAACTGCAGAGCCTAACCAGTTAACCTCTGTGCCCCTCTATCAAAGGAGCTCTTCTGTCCTTTCCTTGGTGTACAGGAGGCTTCCCAGGACATTCTGGTACAAACCCGGCCTATGTTTCAGTGGAGAGCTACCTTCAAGAGGACACAAATCTGTTTTCCCCTGTAGACCTACCTTTTCCTCAGCCGTGAAAGAACTGTTAAGCCTCTATGTATCTCTGATTGCTTCGGTAGTGAAATTCCACTTTAACGAGGACCCCCAAAGAAAGGAGACTACGAATTGAATGCATGCATTCTTGACCCCTCTCCTGTACCGGCTCTCTAGTTACCTTGACACTTACATTCGGGGTGGAAGCAGATTTTCTACCCCGGCCTTCTCACTTACTCTTTGCAGCTTATAAAGCACTTTTATTGACCCTAGAAAACATTCTGCTTCCTTTAGTAAATGTGTCCAGAATCTTTCCTGAAGTCACTTTCTTTTCTTCGTTGGCTGACTTCCTCATTTGGACCACAGCCGGGGAAAAGGTCGGTTGAGGTGAGGCAGGTTTACATATGACCTTAGACATGGACGGATGATTGCTTCAAACATTGTTGGTAACTTGTTCAGCATTTGGGTCCCGTTAGGGACATAAGCAAACAGAGGACGTTTTCTGCAAGAAGGATCATGCATCACTTCATGGCAGCGGGAATGCAGCATGTAGGGAGAGTCTTGTGCCTGGCCTAGGGCAGCAAGTCCCCCTCCTCCTAACCCTGCACATCTCCAACAGGATGCACCATCAGAGCTTTCAGGACTGGGCTAGTGATAAATGTTCCCTTAACTCCCCATCTTTGTATCTTTGGAGCAGTAGTCGTGAAGAGAGGCTAAATGTTCCTCCTCGCAATGGTACCCGTCCTGGCTTCTGTTTCATGGTATTCGTCCTTCCTGCCTTTTAAAAAATTTATTTAATTATTTAATAATTATTTAAGTATAGCTGATACACAGTGTTATGGTAGTTTAAGGTGTACAACATAAATGATTTGACAAGTCTCTGTGTTCTGCTTTGCTTGCCACAAGGCGAGCTCTCCTCTGTCACCATACAACACTATTACAATACCACTGATTTGGGTCGCTCTGCTATCTTTTATCACTCTGACTTCTTCGTTCGATATCTCCTGCTACCCTTCACCCATTTTGCCCATCCCCCACAGGACCTCCCCCAATCCCTCACCCCCCAACTCCCTGGGAAACATCAGTTTGTTCTGTTTTTATGGGTCTGTTTCTGCTTTTTTGTTTTAATTTTCAGATTCTACATATAATTGAAATAATATGGTATTTGTCTTTCTCTGAGTTCTTTCACTTAGCATAATACCATCTAGGTCCATCCGTGTTGTCGCAATGCTGTCACAAATGGCAAGGTCTCATTCTTTTTTATGGCTGAAGCATATCTCAATGTACATATATACCACTCCTTACCCATTCACCTCAGTGGCCACTTGGTTGCATCCATATCTTTGCTGTTGTAAATATTGCTACTATAAACATAGAGGTGGCATCTAGCTTTATGAATTTGTGTTTTTTTGTTTTCTTTGGGTAAATACCCAGAAGTAGAATTATGAGGTGTTATAGTATTTCTATGTTTTTTAAGATTTTATTTACTTATTTATTTGACAGAGAGAGAGAGAGAGAGACAGAGGGAACACAAGCAAGGGGAGTGATGAGGGAGAAGCAGGCTCCCCGTGGAGAAGGGAGCCCGATGCAAGCCAAGGCTCGATCCAAGAACCCTGAGATCATGACCTCAGCCAAAGGCAGATGCTTAACAACTGAGCCCCCCAGGCGTCCCTGGTGTTTCTGTTTTTAACATTTTGAGGAAACTCCATACTGTTTTCCACAGCAGCTGTACCAGTTTACATTCCCGCCAAGAGTATGTGAGGGTTCCTTTCCCCCCACATCCTTATTAACACTTGTTACTTCTTGTGTTTTTTATTCTCATTGTGGTGTTGATTTTCATTTCCCTGATGATTAATGATGTTGAGCATTTATTCATGTGTCTATTGGCCATCTGTAAGTCTTTGGAGAAATGTCTATAAAAGTTCTCAGCTCATTTTAATTGGATTTTTGGTTTTCTGGTGTTGGGTTGTGTGAGTTCTTCTATAGTTGAGATACTAACCCCTCATTGGATATATCATTTGCAAATATCATCTCCCATTCAGTAGGTTGCCTTTTCATTTTGTTGATGGTTTTTGCCACTGTGCAAAAGCTTTTTATTTTAATATAGTCTCAATGATTTATTTTTGCTTTTGATTCCCTTGCCTGATGAGACATACCTAGAAAAATGTTGTGAAGGCCAGTATCAAAGAGATTACTGCCTATGTTCTCTTCTAGGGGTTTTATGGTTTCAGGTCTGACATTTAGGTCTTTAACCCTTTTGTATATGGTGTAAGAAAGTGGTCTGGTCTCATTCTTCTGCATGTAGCTATCTAGTATTCCCAGAGCCATTAAAGAGACTGTCTTTTCCCGATTGCAATACCTCTTTGTCATAGATTAATTGACCGTATAAGCATGAGTTTATTTCTGAGCTCTCTATTCTGGCCTTTTGAAGTATGTGTCTGGTTTTGTGTTAGTACCATACCATTTGATAGATTTGCAGCATATCTTGAAATATGTGAATGTGACACTTCAGCTTTGTTGTTCTTTTTTTTTTTTTTAAGATTTATTTATTTGACAGAGAGAGATCACAAGTAGGCAGAGAGACAGGCAGAGAGAGAGAGGAGGAAGCAGGCTCCCTGCCGAGCAGAGAGCCCGATGCGGGACTCGATCCCAGGACCCTGAGATCATGACCTGAGCTGAAGGCAGCGGCTTAACCCACTGAGCCACCCAGGCGCCCCAGCTTTGTTGTTCTTTCTCAAGATGACTTTGGCTATCCAGGGTCTTTTGTGGTTCTGTACAAATTGTAGGATTGTTTGTTTTAGTTCTGTGGGAAAAAATTCTGTTAATATTTTGGTAGGGATTTCACTAAATCTGTAGATCACTTTGGGTAGTGTCGACAGTTTAACAATGTTAGTTCTTCTGATCCATGAGCATGGAATATCTTTCCAGTTGTTTGTGAGGTCTTCAATTTCTTTCATCAATATTTTGTTCATTTCAGAGTACAGGTCCTTGACCTCCTTGGTTAAATTTATTCCTAGTGATTTTATTAAATTTATTTATTAAATTAAATCCATTTACTAAATGGAATTGTTTCCTTAATTTCTCTTTCTGCTACTTTGTTATCAGTATATAGAAATGCCAGCAGGGGTACCTGGGTGGCTCAGTGGGTTAAAGCCTCTGCCTTCAGCTCAGGTCATGATCCCAGGGTCCTGGGATTGAGCCCCACATTGGGTTCTCTGCTCAGCAGGGGGCCTGCTCCTCTTCTCTCTCTGCCTATTTGTGATCTCTGTCAAATCAATAAATAAAATCATTGAAAAAAAAAAAGAAATGCCAACGGATTTCTGTGTGTTAATTTTGCATCCTACGATTTTACTGAATTTATTATTTTTCATAGGCTTTTTTTGGTGGAGTCTTCAAGATTTCCTATAGGTAGTAACATGTCATCTGCAAATATTAACAGTTTAACCTCTTCCTTGACAATTTAAATGCCTTTTATTTCTTTTTCTTGATAATTGCTGCCACTGGAATTTTCAGTACTATGCTGAATGAAAATGTGAAAGTGGACATCCTTGTCTTGTTCCTGATCTTAGAGGAAAAGCTCTCAGTTTTTCCCTACTGACTTACATTAGCTGAGGGTTTCTTATATGTGGCCTTTATTTTGTTAAGGCATGTTCCCTCTAGCCCCTTTGTTGAGAGTTTTTATCATGATCATATGTTGAATTTTGTCAGATGCTTTCTCTGCATCTACTAAGATTTTTTTCATTTTAATTGATTTGCAAATATTGACCCATCAGTACATCTCCAGAATAATTCCACTCAGTCGTGGTGAATGATCTTTTTAGTGGATTGTTGAATGCAGTTTGCTAATATTTTGTTGAGGACTTTTGCTTCTGTGTTCATCAGGGATATTGGCCTGTAGTTCTCTTTTTCTGTACTCTCTAGTCTGGTTACGGTATCTGCATAATGCTGGCCTCATAGAATGTACTTGGAAGCTTTCCTTCATTTTATGGAATAGTTTGAGAAGAATAGATATAAAATTTTCTTTAAATGTATGGTAGAATTCATGTGCGAAACCACCTGGTCCTGGACTTTTGTTCATTGGGAGTTTTTTGACTACTAGTTCAATTTCATTAGTAGTAATTGGTCTGTTCAGATTTTCTATTCCTGATTCAGTTTTGGAAGATTATATGTTTCTAGGAATTTACCCATTTCTTCTAAGTTGTCCAGTCTGTTGGCAAATAATTTTTTGTAGTAGTCTCTTACAATTCTTTGTATTTCTATGGTGTCAGCTGTGACTTCTCTCTTGTTTCTGATTTTTGGGGGTCCTCTTTTTTTTATTAAGGAGTCTAGCTAAAGGTTTATCGATTTTGTTTATCTTTTGAAAGAGCCAGATCTTGGTTTCTTTGATCTTTCCTATTGTTTTTATAGTCTATGTTTTATTTATTTCTGCTCTAATTATTTCTTTCCTTCTACTAACTTCAGGCCTTGTTCTTCCTTTTCTAGTTCCTTTCGGTATAAGTTTAAATAGTATGAGATTTTTGTATGAGATTTTTGTTTCTTTTTTTTTTTCTTGTTTCTTAAAGTAGGCCTGTATTTTTAGAAATTTCCCTCTTGAAACTGCTTATGCTGTGGCTCAAAGATTTTGTTCTACTGTATTTTTATTTATCTTCAGGGTTTTTTTTTATTCTTATATGCTTAGTAGCATGTTACTTAGCTTGACATGTTTGTGTTTTTTCCATTTTTTTTTCTTATGATTGATTTCTAGTTTCATACTGTTGTGGTCAGAAAAGATGTAGGAAGGATTTCAATTTTCTTAAATTTATTGAGATTTGTTTTGTGGCCTAGTGATCTATCTTAGGGAATAGTCTTTGTGCACCTGAAAAGAATGTATTCTGTTGTCTGAAAAGAGTGTATTCTGTTGTTTTGAGATGGAATGTTTTATTTTATCTGTTAAGTCCATCTGGTCTAATGTGTCATTCCTTGTTTTATTATTTATTTTCTGAATAGATGATCTACCCATTGACATAAGTGGGGTGTTACAATTCCCTACTCTTATGGTATAACTGTTAATATATCCCTATGTATAGGTTTTGGTGTGAGGCTCATATAACATCCTAAATATACAGCAGTCCATATTCAGTTGATGGTCACTTAAGTTCAAAAATAACTTTTTTTTTCTTAATTCTTGGATATCAGGCCTTTATCTATAATGTCATTTGCAAGTATCTTCTCCCATTCTGTGAGTTGCCTCTTAGTTTTCTTGACTGTTTCCTTCGCTGTACAGAAGCTTTTTATCTTGATGAAGATCCAGAAGTTCATTTTTGCTTTTGTTTCCCTTGCCTTTGGAGACATCACATCATTAGCCATTGGGGAAATACAGATCAAAGCCACTATGAGAAACCACCTTCACCAGTTAGAATGGCAAAAATTAATAAAACAGGAAACAACAAAAGTTGGCAAGGATATGGAGAAAGGGGAACTCTCCTACACTGTTGGTGGGAATGCAAGCTGGTACAGCCATTCTGGAAAACAGTATGGAGGTTCCTCAAGGTGTTAAAAATAAAGCTACTCTATGCCCCAACAATTGCACTACTAGGTATTTACCCCAAAGATACAGATGTAGTGAAAAGAAGGGCCATATGCACCCCAGTGTTCAAAGCAGCAATGTCCACAATAGCCAAGGAACTGAGATGCCCTTCAACAGGTGAATGGATAAAGAAGATGTGATATATATATACAGTGGAATATTATTCAGCCATCAGAAAGGATGAACACCCACTATTTGCATCAACATGGATAGAACTGGAGCAGGCTATGCTAGGTAAAGTAAGACAAGCAGAGAAAGATGATTGTCATATGGTTTCACTCATGTAGAACATAAGCAATAGCACAGAGGACCATGGGAGAAGAGAGGGAAATCTGAAGGGGGAGAAATCAGAGGGGGGGATGAACCATGAGAGGCTAAGGACCTCAGGAAACAAACTGAGGGTATCAGAGGGCAGGGAGCTGGGGCGATGGGGTAACAGGGTGATGGATATTAAGAAAGGCACGTGTTGTGATGAGCATGGAGTGTTATATGCAACTAATGAGTCACTAAACACTACATCAGAAACTAATGATGTACTATACAGTGGGTAACTGAACATAATAAAAAATAGGATTATTTATTTGAAAGAGAGAAAGCAAGAGACAGAGCACAAGTGGAGAGCGGGAGAGAGGGGGAGAGGGAGAGGCACACTCCCCATTAAGCAGGGAGCCCACTGTGGGGCTCAATCCCAAGACCCTGTTATCATGACTTGAGCCAAAGGCAGACACTTAACTGACTGAGCTACCCAGGTGCCCCAGTTCAAACATATTCTAAAAAAAATTTTTTACTCCCCATTCCATGTTTTATGTGTATCACATATTTTATGTAGTCACATTTTATATTTTTTATTTATAATTTTCTTCTAATTATGGCCTTTTCTTTTGCACTTAAAAAAGTCCCTTTAAGGGGCACCTGGGTGGTTTAGTGGTTAAAGCATCTGCCATCGGCTCAGGTCATCATGATCCCAGGGTCTGGGGATCGAGCCCTGCGTCGGGCTCTCTGCTCAGCAGGGAGCCTGCTTCCTCCTCTCTCTCTCTCTCTGCCTGTCTCTCTGCCTACTTGTGATCTCTGTCTGTCAAATAAATAAATAAAAATCTTAAAAAAAAAAAAAAAGTCCTTTTAACATTTCTTGTAAGGCCAGTTCAATGTTGATGAACTTCTTTAACCCCTGTTTGGGAAAGTCTTTGTCTCCAATTCTGAATGGTAATCTTGCTGTTTAAAGTATTCTTGGTTTTAGGTTTTTACCTCAGCACTTTGCAGGCCAGAAGAGAGTAGCATGATATATGTAAACTTTCTGCTAAAAAAACAACTGATACCCTCATGGGGTTTCCCTTATAAGTAACTAGCTGCTTCTCTCTTGCTAGTTTTAAAATTCTCTATCTTTAATCCTTGACATTTTAATTACATGTCATAATGTGAGCCTCCATAGGTTCATCTTATTTGCAGTACTCGTTGCTTCCTGGAACTGGATGTCTGGGTTTTTCCCCAGGTTAGGGAAGTTTTCAGCTATCACTTCTTCAAATAAGTTTCTGTCTCTCTCTCTCTCTCTCTCGCGCGCGCACGCGCGCTTCTCTTCTTCTGGGACCTCATAGTGCAAATGTTTGTTTGCTTGACACTGTCTAAGAGATCCCTTAATTTGTCATTTTTAAAGATTCTTTTTTATTATTTGCTGTTCAGCTTGGGGTTTTCCTTTATCATTTGCTAGATCACTGATCCATTCTTCTGCATCTGCTAATGGACTATTGATCCCTCTCATGTACTTTTCCTTTAATTATATTTTTCAGCTGATTCTTTTTTATATTTTCTATTTCTTTGTTGAAATCCTCATTTCATCCATTCTTTTCTTCAGTCCAGTGAAAATCTCTACATTACTTTAAACTCTTTATCAGCATATCGCTTATCTCCATTTCATTTAGTTCTTTTTTTGAGGTTTTTGTCCCGCTCTTTCATTTGGAACATATTCCTCTGTTTCATTTTGCTTGACTTTCCATTAATTTTTATGAATTAAGCAGAATAGCTACTTCTCCTAGAGCTGAAGGGATGGTCTGTTGTAGGATTGTCCCCCTATAGACTATGTGTACCTGGTGACTTTGGTTCACTGGAGAGGCTAGGGTGGGCTGGGAGTCCTGGGGCACCCTGCTGGGATGGCAGGAGTTGAAGTGGGTTTGGACTGACAGTCCCGTGGCTCTTTATGCAGAGGGTGCCCTGGCAGGACAGCTGGCATGGGCTGGGGCCCTCCCAGAGAGCAGAAGGCACTCTAGCAGGATAGCTGAAGCTGGTGCAAGCCAGGGAGTCCCCAAGTATTTGGCACAATAGGCACCTGTAGCCAAGGCTGTTGCTGCCCAAGGTGCTCTAACAGGGGGGCCCTGGTTGGGCTGCTGGAACGGAGTTAGAAGGTCCCAGAGCACTTTGTACTAGGGGGGCCCTAGCAAGTCATCTGGAGGCAAAGTGGTGTGGCCTGGAGTATCTCAGGTATGGTGTGCTGTGTCACCTTGGTAGGAAATCTGGAACTGTCGTGAGTGCTGACCACAAGTGCCCTGGGGGCTGCCTTGCTGGGGCCACCCCGGACCAAGGGCCGGGGGTTCACTGAGGTGTCAGGCTCACTAGGGCACTGGACCTTGCTCCTCTTTATGCTACCAAGGTGGAAGGGGACTGCACTCATAATACTCGCCAGCCCCTCCAGCCTGGAGAGATTCCTAGCACGTCTCCTGCCATTTGTCAAGCTTCTAGGGCTGAATGCTTTATATTATAGTTGTACTCTTAAGTGATTTTTTTCTGTGCTCCAGGGCAATTGAATCTACTCAAAGTCTCTCAATACTATTCCTCCCCACTTCGGTTTGCAACATTGAGTGTCCCTTTATGAGCATGTTATCATGTCTCCATCTAGCTTGTGTTGTGCAGAAGCTGTTCGGTCAGCCCCCAGTTCCTCTCCAGGGAGAACTGCTTTATAAAATAGGTGTAGATTTGATATGTCCAGGGATGAGGTGAGTGTGGGGTCTTCCTAGGTTGCCATCTTGAACCAGAAGCCCTACCTTGGCTTTTCTGTCCCTGTGCCAGGGCTCAGACCATGCAGTCAGTGAGTGAAGCCTACTAGCTGTGAGGCAGTGTGGAGTGGTGGGGCATGTGGCTGACCAGGGATCATATGCTCCATCCGAAAAAGCAGCCACTGCTGGACTCTAGGCCTGTAGATCAACCAGTGCAAGTTTAGTGTTCTAGAATATTCTGTTTTCCAAGAGAAAGTGAAAAATTTGACTCTTAAATGACATTTCCTAGTTTTTAAATATTTGACAAGTAATTAAAGTTATTTTAAAACATGCTGTGTGAGCCAAATAAGATGTCTGAGGCCTGGGGCTGGTCTTATTTCTATACTCTCTCTCCTTTTCCCTAGTCTTGCCTGCCTTACCAGCTTCATCTCTTACCCTCTCACCAAATGTTGCTATCTCAGACAGATCTCTAATCCTTGCCTGCACCCTGGATTTACTTGACTAGTCATTTCCATGGGGATGTCTGCACACTTCAAATGCAAAGCTGAGCTCAGCCTCCCAGCTCTGCGCCCTGTCAGGTCTTGAGAAATGCTGGATGTTTTCGTTCCATTCCCCCAAAAGACTGCTATTACTAATGTTACTGCTTCTGTGGTTAATGCTACCAGTAATCTATTGCCCTTTTTTTGTTACTGATGTCTGTTATCCAGTACCAACCCTCCAGCAGTCAGCCAGAACAGACCGTGTGACCCTGCACTCCAGCTCACCCTCACTGCAAGGCCAGCCAGTGGGGATTGTGTTCCTTCTTCTTCCACAAGCCCTCTAGGACTTGCTCCTGTTTTTTTCCCCTCCACTAACGAGAAACCTTGCTAGTTTCTGAACTTGTCCAGTCCTCTCAGCTATTTTCTCCACCTCTTAACTGTCCACCCACCACCAATAATTTTATCTCCTCCTTCGGGACATACCCAGTACACTGTGGCTGGAGCCTCACTCACCTCTCTCTAGGACTCCAGTGGCTCCCATGGGCTAGCCCTTCCGGCACTCCACCCCTCCCCTGGCTCCCCAACCATCCCCACGTGCCAGTCACACCACACTGTATGTTCCTCTGCACCTGTGCTGGCTTTTGGGCACGACTGTCTTCATCCTTCAGGCCCGTGTTCATTCCCTTCATCCTCCTCCTCTCTCGTCAAGTGCCACCAAGGAGTCGTGACCAGGCCCTCCTCAAAGCCACCAAGCCTTCTCTTTTCATTTCACCCAGCTGTGATTGCCACAAAGCTTCCTGGCCTCTTCCCCCTTCACTCGATCAGCTCCTTCATGGATGGGCACTGTCTTTGCCGTCTCTGTCCGCACAATGGCTGGTACACAGCCTTGCGTGCACTAGACACCACGTAAACCTTTGTAAATTGATCCCCCTTTTATACTGGAGAATGGCTGTGTCTAACGGGCTCAGAACAAGATATTAAAAGTCAAAACTAAACTGTCTGGTTATTCAGAAGGACCTACCAGAACCCAAGAGAAGGTATCAGGCTAGTGAAAGGGTTATTCTGATGGTCTCCCTTTCCAGGGATGCAGCGTTTAGAGGAAGAACAGCCGTGATTTGGTCTCCTTTCCCCTCATGCCCAGTGCCTCTCCACAGTGCCCCTTGGAAGTCTGGCTTCAGTGCCAGAGGCAAAGAAAAATGGACAGAGTCTGCTGGACACTGGGTTTCTGCCACTCCGGCGGCGAGAGCCAGGCACTGTTCCTTTTGCCCAGAAGAACAAGTTGTACCTGCACACTCACAAGATGTCCTCTGCTCTCCCCATTGGCAGGCCTGGGAATTTCCCACAAGCCCCTGGGGTCTGCTCTACCATCCTTGTACTCTGAGGTTTTCTGCAGCATTGTTTGTTAATTAGCTCTTTTTTTAAAGATTTTATTTATTTATTTGACAGTGAGAGATCACAAGTAGGCAGAGAGGCAGCAGAGAGAAGAGAGAGGAGGAAGCAGGCTCCCTGCTGAGCAGAGAGCCCGATGCGAGACTCGATCCCAGGACCCTGAGATCATGGCCTGAGCCACCCAGGCGCCCCTGTTAATTAGCTCTTAGAATAGATGTCTGTTCCATTAAGGATTGCATCCCTGTGCTTGTTTCTCTTGTGTACGTATTTCCCCCTTCCTTTCTGAGTGCACAGACTGATCCAAGAGAACCTAGGCAGCATGAACGCCGTGCTCTCACAGAACCGAGCTAAATGCTTGGACCTGTGCCGCTCTGAAAGCCCCTCAGACTTTCGGGCTGCATCTCCACTCCAGCCCCACCTATGGCCCTGAATTCTTTGTCCGTAGGAGGGAGGAAAAGCTGTTAAATCCCACTGCATTTTTTTCTTGGCTCCCTTGGAGGGCTGTTCAGCATGTTCTGAGGTCTCTCCTGTCAGCTACGCATAGAGAGTTCTGCAGCCTTCTCCCCACCCCAGGGTCACCAGTGGAGGCTTTGCAGCTCTGGACCCCTGGCCAGGCCGGGATGCTGCCTCCCAACACTGCCTTCAACCACATGGGCTTTTTATTTACTGTGAATATTCCACAGCAGAGCGAGATCTTTTCTCTTGTTCTCACAGATCAAACTTGGTTTAAAATAACTTGATTTAAACTTTACCACAAAACTTCTTAATCCAAGGTCATTATTACTTTGAATTATTATTTTAAATCAGCTTGAGTGTCTTTAAAATTGAAAAATCACATTGTGGCCCTGAAAAGCAAATTATCCTGTGCGAATCCTTGGTTTGGACAGGATCAAAACACCTTATGGGCCTTTTTGTCAAAGACGATTTTGTTCCAAATATCCTGATAGGAGCTCAGCCTAAGGAAAGTTACCTGATTGGTATATATACAGAGGATTTATCTACACACATTGCTTAAATGATCTATGTAGGAAGCTTCTCAGTCATTCACCATTTCAAAATAGAAGGGTAAGAGAAGAGAGCACCTTTGTTGCATAAAGAGAAGTGGCCAACTTTGGGTTTTTTTTACTCTTGCAGCTTCTTCCCACAGATCTTCAAAATAATGACCCTCACTCTTCTCTCTGTGGTCTTGTCAGAGGGTAGGAACCCTGGCCGGCTGGTCAGGTCCTCAGAAAATGGCACAACTGTTCTTAAAAGTAGCCCTATTCATAAGCTGTGGGCTGTCGGCAACTGCAGTGTTGGAGAAAGGCACACTATTTTATAAAGAGTTTTTCTTTAAAAGGGAAAGAAAAATACATGGTATTTACAGTGAAGAAAACTGGACCCTTCAGCTTTATTTTAGTGGCCACGTCTGAAATGGAAGTGGCAAAGGCCATAAATACACACAAGCAATTGCGCCTTTCAGGGATGACTCATGCTGGCGGTGCCCATAATGGAAAATTCAGCCAGTTAAGCAAGATCAGCCAGAAAGCCTCACACAGGCTCCTCTGCCAGCGCTGATGTCTACCATCTTGTGACCTAATTGTTGCATGTTATTGAATGATCGACTCTCTTTCTTCCCCTCTCAGTTCATGACCAAGAACCCCACCATGCGCCTGGGCAGTCTTACGCAGGGCGGAGAGCATGCCATCTTGAGACATCCTTTCTTTAAGGAAATCGACTGGGCCCAGCTGAACCATCGCCAAGTAGAACCACCTTTCAGACCCAGAATCGTAAGTATTTAAGACCATCAGAGTAGACTTTCCTCTTTCTTAAAATGTCTCCATGTTCTACAAAATCTGTTGTCCCCTATGGAATAACCGAACCAGAAGTTCAGCCTCATCCCTGCAAGGTGGGCTCACCCAAGAGGAGGCTGGCCCTTGAGGCAGCCTCTCTCTCCTTCCAGGTTACTTCTCTCAAATTTTTCACCTCTTGCTTGCTCTGGAATCCATTCTCCCTTAACCTAAACTTTCTGGAGCATAAAAGACCTAAAACTTTCTAGGTTTCCCCAAAAGAGTGGGGCTGAGAAATTCATCATTCTTAAAGTTTCCTCACACTCCCCCAGTACCTTTCCCAAGCCCTCAAGGCAGTAGAAAAGGCATGAAATGCTACCCATCTCACTGAACCTGGCTCCTTGGCTTGGACAGCCTGGGTCTGGATCAGCTACTGCTGCCCAGAGCTCAGGCCAAATCCCTTTTGACTCGAGAAATACCGGGCATGCCAGGGGTACCTTCCCAAGCAAGGTAGCTGAGGGGGCACTCCTGAGGGTGGTCTAGCTCTGGCTTTGGGTCGAGAGATCCACAGTGGAGAAAGCAGAAACATACCTTCAACTTAGACCTCTCATTTTTCTTACCTAACAATGGCAGAAGTGAGCTTTCCAGCATTAGTTTATAAAGATGTAAAATATCAACATTTCCAAACATACAGCCAGCTTAATCTGTAACAGCCCCCAAGGTTGGGCACCAGGCACCCAGCCATCGAGCCACTTCCTTTACCAGGCCTCCCCTGCCAATGCCTCAGGTAGGAGGGAAGGCTTTGCCAGCAAGACAACGAGAAGCCAACTGGTGAGTAAAGCAAGAGGCAGTTGCTTCCTAAACTCTGTGCTTCCACGTCTTTCAAGAAAATCTCTTCACACCTAGAGTCCTGTGTATAAGCAATTGGTGAGGCAAGTGTGAACTTACACTCTGTTGACAACCAAGTGTGTGTGTCCCTCAGTAGAGCCCGTTGAGAAGAGGCATTTTGGTAAAATGCCAACTAAAGGGTGATGGAGAGGGCTGGATCAGGTGACTGAAGTAATTGCTTTGCCTCCTGCTGGCCTGAGGCAGCCTTCTCAGCAAGATTTCTGTGGGGTTAGTGAAGTGGGGGTTCCCAAATGCCCATAACAATACATGGCACAGCAGAATTACTACAATGCCCTTAGTCCTAATGGTCCTAACGGTAAATACTGCTGCTCCCAGGGCCGCAGAGCCCTTCTGACCTCCCTGGTGAGGGTGCAGGCCCAGGGAAGAGGAGAAAGCCTCCTGTGCCTAAAATCTGACCCTTGTTTCCTTTTGACAGAAATCCCGAGAAGACGTCAGTAATTTCGACCCTGACTTCATTAAGGAAGAGCCAGTTTTAACCCCAATTGATGAGGGACATCTTCCTATGATTAACCAGGATGAATTTAGAAACTTTTCCTTTGTGTCTCCAGAATTGCAACCTTAGCCTTATGGGGAATGAAAGGCATGATATGAGAATCACAAGCAGATCCAGACTTTCCAGGAATTTCCTTTGTGGGGCATTCCCCAGTATCAGCCTTAGAACAAGAACCTTACCTTCAGAGCGCAGGTGGAAAACTCTGAAGGACAGAACTTCAGGAGGTCAGCTCTTTCAAGTCCTCATGAAGACAGGGTGCTAGAAAGAGGGGATACCGAAATGAGATTTCATGAAGAAGTAAGTATACTGCTCAACCTAGGAGTTTCCATGTTTCCTCTGGGCTTGGGATATTAGAAGGAACCAACACAAGAGAAGGTGTGAAGAATCAACTCGATCCTAGAGATTCTGAGCCAACCGGCTTTTCACTTCAACAGGCAAATCAAGACTTGGTCTGGGCCACTCTGTGCTCTTCTTAAGCCAGTGAGCACTGGATACCAGCAGACTGCAAGAAGTCTGTAAATGCTAATGAAGAATTTGAAGGTAAGGAAATGAATGACTTTCCAAGCAGAATGATTTACTCTGAAGAAACAAAACTCACAGCATAAAGCCCTGTCTTGAAAACAGATGCTGGGCAACCAGACAACTGTTCCAGCTTATTCTCTTATCCTCACTTGAACGGATATTTATTGAGTGCCCAGTGAGACGGTGCCATGCGCCCAGCTAGTGTAAACAGATTCGTGTGCACTGAACGTTCATGCTCCGGACCACTTATGTACCTGAATGGTGTTTGCATTCTGTGAAATGCCTCTCCATGTTGCATATATCATGCTTCTTTGTCTCCACATAACTTTGTCCACAGAAGAGGGCTCGCTGCCACAAGGGCAGCTGTCTACGCAAACAGCAGGTGAGCCAGGGGCTTGCTGCCCAAGGACTTGTGAAAGCTCAGCGTGGGATGATGTGTGATCCCGCACCATACTCAGTGAAGAATCGCACGCCACTCATGTCAGTGGCCAGACTTATGGCTTACACATTAGCAGGTTATTTAAGTTATATTTTAAGAGACAGAAATGTTTGGTATGCATTTTAATAATTAGAAATGACTCTTACAAACAGGACATTTACCGAAGGACCTTAGAATATGTACTCATATGCAGCTGGAGAATTTTGTCTGTCTGGAAATAAATGCATTTTGTAGCAAAAGTAAACTTTCTGTCTAGGATGATTTGTCCCATCCCCACGAGGACATGAGATATCTAAAAGGTTTTGAGCAGAATGGCTAGAACTCCTAAAGCAAATTCCTGGAAAGCTGATAGAACCTGTGTCTCCCTAAGCGGACTTGACCTCTTACTGCCCAGAACTTCTGTTCTGACTCAGGGTACTGACTGCTAAGCTGTGCCGCGACAGAGCAGTCCTCTGTCTCAGTGCCTCAGCACAACGTTGATTTCTCAGTCGCATAAAACATAGTGCAAGTTCAGTGGCCCTCTTGGATCTCATAAATATGCTGTCTGGAAAATATAGCTTCTAAGATTGCCATAGCAAGGAAGAAAGAGGGAGGAGGTGCTTAACTACATCCCCAAGAAGGATACGCTGCATCACTTCTGCACCCAAAGATTGGCCAGAACATGGCCTCTGTTTACAAACCCAGTGCAGAATTACAGAGCAGCCAAAGGGTATCTAGCCACTATTGAAAATCTCTGTCCTGAGTTCTTTTTTGTATTGCCAGCTGAAAAAGGACTTTTGAATGAACAGAGTCACTAGGGACCTCCATTTACTTTTGTTTAGCGCCTAGTGGTGCAGAGACACACCCAAGCTACACAATTTCACTACATCTTCTGGTCCTTCTACCACCGTTTTCAGTGTGACTATCAGAGTTTATTTTATAAATAAGAAGAGAAAGGCTCAGAGAAGTTTAATTGGTTGCCCAAAGGTTTCAGACTTGGGAAGGAGTGGATCTAGTCTAGAGCCTAAATCATTGAAGTTCTAATCCACCAGACTTCTGGGAAGGGAGGGATTTTTCTATTTTGGTGGGCAGTGACGGGACCAGGAATCTTCATAGCTAGGTGCCAGCTCAGTCTTCTATCTATGGCTGTGTGGGGCTGAGGAGCTACTTGATGTGGTTTATTTACTCCCCCCAGGTCAAGAAGGATGAACAAATAAAGCATACCTCCTAGGTTTATTTACAAAAACCATCATAGCCCCACAAAGGCCCGAAATGGTCTCTTTAATCACTCAGCAGCTTCCCTTTTCACAATCTATTCAGACCCACTACCTGGGCTGCCCAGTTTGGTTTAAGTCCATTCTTTCAATCCCAGGCCTACCCAACAGGATATCAGCGATCATGCCAGGAGAGGATTTCCAGTGCGCTGCTTCCTCCCTCCTCTATGTGAGGAGAGAGAGGCTAGGTACAGGATGTTTACCTAAAGCTCCAGGAGTCTCCAAGTCCAAGGCTAGGGCTCTTCACATCTTTAATCCATTCTTCTAAATCTCGGGTCCTTTCTGAGGATCAGCAAGTTCACACGCCCAGACTTCCTGCAATAGACTGGACATGAGCCATTTGGTCAGCAGGTGCTGAGTCTGCTGGGGCTGCTGGGGCAGCCGGGTTTCCCTCCCGCTCAGCTGAGGGCATGGAAGTCAAGATAAGGTCACTCTTACCCTTTCCCGCAGTACCATCTTGCCTCTCGGATAAGGAATCTTGAAAAACAATCAGGCCTTATCACCCTCCTGTCCTCCCCACTTTGTCCTCACCCCCATACCCATCCCTCCCTGCTTTCCCAAACTATCCCCCTATTAAGTCCATGAAGGGTGGAGAATTTGAAAGGAGAATGGGTATGTTGAGACTTTGATCAGCTTTGACCCCAGAAGATGTTTTCACTTACTAATGACTGACATTTAATTCCGGTGTGAGGCTCTCTTCCAAATGTTTACGTGTATTTACTCATTCAAAATCCCAGGAAGTGGCCACTCTCTATTGTACAGATAGGGAAACAGATACAGAGAGATTACCTGACTTGTCCCAAGGCCTACACTAAAGCATTACGGTCAGGACTTGAACCAAGCAGTTTAACTCCAGAATCCCCACTTTTAGTCAGGTTCGTGAGTGCCTTCTATCAAGGCCAAATTTAATTTTTCCCGGTTTTGTAGGGTTTTGAGAACAAGAAGGGTGTAGACTGGGCTTCGCAGGGAACGCGAGATAAACTGCCAGCCGGGCAGGACAGTGTGAGTCATCCTGTCTGCAGAACCATTTATCAGCAGCAAGATTATATGATTTGTGTGTCAAGGGCCCGGAACCACTAACCCCGTCCAAGGAACGGGGGCAGACTAGACTGATGCAATCTGGATCCAGGCCTCCGAGGAAGAGGAAATGGTCTGGGTCATACTGAGACATCTGAACCCCATCTGAACCCCTGAGGAGCACTCTGACCCGAGGTGGGGTTTCCAGGCCTTTCCTTGTGCCCTACCCCCCACCCCAGGGTACTCCTGTTTTCAGTAACTTACCACCCAGCTTACCACCCAGTGATGCCTCACTGGGAAGAAGGTGTGTAGTGTGGGGCCGACTGTGGCAGCTGGGACAGCTACAGAGCTGCTAGAACCTGGTAGCAAAGAAAAGAAGGAAAAAAAAAAAAAAACACTTATTTCTTACTTACTGATCTCAATTTGGTATATGTGGCCTCACAAATATCCCAGCCACCGCCGCTTCGGCCTTGACCATTATGGTGGGCCAACACCATAATATTTTGTCCAATCTTTAATCCCAAATTTGGTCACCCTGATTGCTTCATCTGGCTGCACTGATGCAAGGATAAGACTCAGAGACAGCCTGAGACATTTGCAGTGGAAATCAACCCGGGGTCAGATGTTTCTCCAGAGTTGCAGGCTGAACCCCGTGGATGGGAGCGTGGTTATAAATGGGCCTTTGTAGTCTCCCTTCCTTCCTGTGCTGAATTAGAACCACAGCGAAGAATGCCACGGTCAGCTTCATCCAGTCCTGGCTGCCCCCACCCTCACCTCCACTCTCTGGGCAGGCACTCGTCCCCTCCTGCCACCTCCCTCACTCACCCCCATGAGCCGATCCCTTCTGTGTGCTCTCCCTCTAGCATTTTGATTTTTCAGAGCTCAACAAGTTGGAGGCAGTTTTCCAACCCCCAGGACTCCATAAAATCCTGATCTGCACATTTATCTCATAGGCTCTTTGAGAACCCAGAAAGGGCCACTACCATCGTCTTTCTCTCAGGTGTTCCTGTGTCTTCGGCATCCCTCTGCGTCAGCCCCTCCCCCGCTACAGACCACCCGTGAGCGTGCTCCTGCCTCCTCGCAGGGGTTCAGGAGTCCTGACTGGAGTACTGTGCAGACCTAGGAACCGGATTTGCCCTTTATTCTTCGGGAAAGGCATTATTGCCCCTAAAGGACAATGTTCTCATTTGTGAGATGGGAGAATAGCCCTTGCCAGCCTTCTGTTATTACTGCAGAAACTCACCAGATTATTCTAGGTCAAGCACTTCAGCCAGGGCTGGGACAGAGAAAATGGTCAGTGGGTATTGGCAATGATTGTCCGCGATTGCAGAGCAGTGAGGGAAGGCTGCGGGGCCAGGGGGGCTGTCCACCAGAACAGGGGCAGAAGGGGACGCCTGTGTTCCTCATGTAGCCCATCTCACCTGACGGGGAGGCTATGCCAGCTCCAAGCTGGGGGGCTTTTGCTTTTCTGGCTGGTTGGCTGCAGAGATTTCTCAGGAGGCTCTTTTAAAAATTTCTTGCAGGCTGTTTTGAGTTCATGCTGCTGCCCTGATTGACATGCACGACTCGTACTGTGCTTGAAACTGTGCTGCTGGGTATAAAAAAGAGTCTAAGAAATACCTGGTTTATCCTAAAGTAGCTCTTTCCTCAAGCCTTTCAGGAAAGCTTTTGTTCTTTCATATTTAACCCAAAGGCACATTTAAGTCCCTTCTGGCCAGGTAACAGAGACCATACCCCAACCCCAGTACCTGCTGGTCACCCTCCGGACACTCAGCATATCTGTGGACCAGTTCAGAAGAAAGAGGATGCATGTTCAAGGTGTTCGTTCCCTAGGTCCTGGCATGCCACTAGTAGAAGCAAGGTGTTTGACTTCCTAGATGAAGATCTCTGTGTTGAGCGTCCCTAATAAAATGAGACCCTGAAGACCTATGTATTCTTACCAGAAACTGGGCATTACACCCCTGTTCCCATGTACCATCCTTCCACACCTCCCAGGACTGCCTTTCTCAGGCCACCAAGGCAGTTCTAACCCACAGAGGTTCCATTCTTCTAAGGGCTTGGACCGCAGCTAGAAGAATTCCAGCTAAACAGAGCAACAATTGTGTAGGCACCGAGGGTGGTCAAACATGCAAGTGGCTTGTAGAGGTTGAGATGAGAATTTTCTTTGCAGAGATTTCAAATTAGAAACCAGAGATAATCTAGTAGTTGTTTGACCTGACAGTGTCAGTCATAACCTAGATGATCCCTCAAGTTCTTCCAGGCTTGTGCTCTCATGACTAAAGGTAAGCAGAGGGATATGGTTGGTCAACGCCATATTGCTCATGCCTCACACAAGACTATCACTCCGATTGCCTCCCTGTCCATTTCCATGCAATTTTCACAACCACACCCCCTCTCTGCATACCCTCTCAATCCCGAATTCCCACAAGGCTCATACAGATCACTTGCTCCTAAATTCGTACATCAATCTCTCATACCTGATTGCCTTATTTCTCATGTTCATACATGGAAAGGAAAAATGGCTTTCTAAAGATCAGCACAAGATCAAGAGAAGGTAAGCCCCCTTCTAGAAACTGACACTAGAACACAATGAAAGAAGATTTCTCAGCTCTACTTAACGTGTTTTTCCTTGAGGAAAAGAATTTAAGATATAAAGAATTACAAGAGTCATTGGCAAAATGGAGTGTAGCCCAAGGTAAATAAAGAGGTTATATAGATCATCTAAGCAAGTACAAGCAAACTTGCAGAACAGAATTACTCTAGTAGTAGTTCAGGAGCACCAGAAAGGGTACTGATCATCAGGACTGCTCATAGAGATAAATCTGGAAATCCTAATCCCATTTTCTTTTTGGATGGCTTCCAGACTAGTTGGTTCAGAGGTGTAGGATAGGTTGCACATGTCTGAGCTTTATTCACATATGTGACGAAGTCTCACCAACTTGTGGCCTAGGTGGATTCAATGAACAATGGGAGACTAAGTATGGCAACTAACAGATGGATACTAATCTGGAATAGTGTTCTACAACCTTAGATAACCTGTACTCCCTTAGGATTAACAGACAAATTTCACACCTTTCTTTAATCTCATTATATCAAGCAAGCACCACCAGGAAATACAAAAACTAGACAATGGAACAAAGAGCTGCTAAGTTTTCAAACTACATATGCCCTCCCAGCAGACTCCGATACGAAAGAGCTAAACCAAAGCTTAGAAGTCCACATAGTCATTAAATTAATATTTACTGAGCACTGACAATCTGCTGGGCATGATCTCATTTCTGGGAAAACTAGAATGAAAACGCACCCAAAGAGCCTTGCATTCATGGAATGTACAGTCTGAAGTCATTATATGGTTTGCCTGAATTAACCTACTCAGTAGAATGGTGGCCTCTGGTCTTCCTCATGATTGTATCCATGGCACGTGGCAGCTTATAGGGGCTTAAACATGGTACTGAAGGAATAAGCAGAGCTGGGTGTCAAACATACAGTTTTTGACTCCTGCAATAGTCTTTCATACCTATATGCTGGAACAAATTTAAGAAATGAATATAACCTGTACTTGAGTCTGAAAAGCTAATTATGTCAGGGCAAGATGGAGTCAGGACTTCATAGTACAAGTGAAAAAGGAGGCAGAGGAAAAGAGTAAGTGTATGTAGTCAACACGTTAAGATTTATCAGACCTTTTTCCAAGTGAAGGGGACACTACAACAAGTCAAACAGTCAGGCCCCACCATTTTGGAGCTTACAGTCTGGTGAATAGTGACTATACAATTGCAGGGTTCTGTGGCTATGGCCATAAAACTAAAGATGCAATCTGAGGTTCCAGAGTTCCAAATGTGGGACCCCAGAGGGTAAGTGGATAAGCTCCACTGAGCTCCGCCAAGATTAGATTGGACCTAGAAAATTGGATTCCACACTAGACACCCGGCGTGAAGAGACACAAGCTCTACCACGTTCTGAGGAAAGCCAACTGATAAGGAGAGCAAAAAGTATAGAAGACAGTCATGAGGAGGTAAACTGGGGGGAGCCTGGGGAAGAAGGCGGGAGAATGGCCTAACTGCCTTCAAATATATGAAAAATGATTGTGATAATCATGAAGGCTGCTCTCTGAGTATTTCCAGCTCTCTGTCCCCTGGACATGTGGTGGGAGCTTCATTATGGACAGGTAAGGCCACAAGAAGAGTTATAACGGACAAGAGCAGAATAATGTACAATATTTGTGAGACAGAACAGTTCAGTGCTGGGGAGAGACTGTCCCTTTTCTTCTAGCGGACCAGACTCCTTCCTCCAAGTGAATGGCTAGGTTGAGAGAGGACACCTGGATTCTGACAGCCTACATCCCCAGTGATTTACCTGAGCCAAGCCCTCAGCCAGACTTTGTTGGACAGTTTGCATGACAAGAAATAATTTTTTTTTATTACTGTTTAATGCCAGTGAGATTGTGGCATTTCATCACTGTAGCATAACCTGGTCTACTCTGATGGATTTGCTATACGCAGAGAGACTAGCCTGGAAGTGTACAGCCCCAGCATCAGAACTAGGATGCCAGGCTCTAACAGGAGTTACAGAATTTGTTTAGGACTTAAAAAAGAAAAAAATAATTTTTTTTTTTTCGACAGAAGTACTCCAATGTACTGTCACTTCCTTGGCAGGGAGGGAATTTACCATCACTGGACATCTTCACACAGACCCTAGCCCCTGGTGGGAGATGAGCAGGAGGTCAGCCTGAATGATCAGAGGTCCCTGCAAGCCTTTAGAGACTACCATGCCACAGTCTGAAATGGGCTTAGCAAGCACTCTCACTGTGCTGTTTCCCCTGGCCCACTGGAACAGGCCCAGAGTTGTCCTACTGTAATGCCTCCAACTGGCCACATGCCCTGGGCCCCGCTGTTTTACTCTATCTACCACACAGCCATGAATCTGGCACAGCATCGTTTGGGGGGCTCAGCAAGTGTGTACAAAAGGCATAGCAACTCAGATGGCAAAAAGACAAAGCAAATGGTAAAGCCTCTCCCGGCTCACTATACCAAAGAATGAGAAATGGCCCCTGGGACTCTGGTCTGCATCCTGCAGGCATTACAACACCTCTGAAGTTTACCTCTAATGGTTTGCTCCTCACTGTGCTTATCTACCTTCAAGGAACAAGAGCTAAGCACCCATCTTAACAAGGCAGAACTCCAGCCTTAAGACCTACTCTAGGAGACGCCTGGGTGGCTCAGTTGATTAAGTGTCCACCTTCGGCTCCAGTCAGGATTCCAGGGTCCTGGGATCCAGCCCTGCCTTGGGCTCCCTGCTCGGTAGGGAGCCTGCTTCTCCCTCTGCCTGTTGTTCCCCCTGCTTGTGTGTTCGTTCTCTCTCTCTTTCTCTCTCTCTGACAAATAAATAAAATCTTAAAAAAAAAAAAAAATCTGCTCTGGGGAGGTATGTGTTAAGAGAAAGCTCTGTTCAGGAAGTTGGTGAGAAATGTAGTTCTTAGCACCAAAGGCTGGGTTTAAGCACTTGCCTCGCTTTCTAGCAGTTTGCTGAAGCTGGCTCATACAGGCTCACAAGAATCAACTGCACAAAACTCTTCTTAAGTTAATATTTGCTGAATTCACAGCATAACTTAAAACTGGGCATAGTGAGAATATTTATACCACAAACATTTGTAGCATTTATCAGAAGTTTTTGTTTTTTATATAGTTGGCAGCTTATCAGCACATCCTGCTAATAGGTTGAAAATTATGGTCTCCAGAACCAGGCCGAGCTGGGTTTATTCTGGCTCTGCTCCTATGGGCAGTTGTCATTGGGGAGAAATGCCATGGGGGAGCACACACTGAAACTTCCATGAACCTTAGTCTTCTTGACTGTAAAATGGGAATCGTCACCAACAGTAAGCTATTAACTACCTCAGAGGATAGGAGGATCAAATGAAGTAATATCCACAGATCACTTCCTAAATTAAACAAAGCTCCTTCACCTTAGAGCACATACAGACAACACAGAAGAAGGACAGAAGAGACAGAAGGACACGCCCAAATCATGACTTTAATTTTGTAAAGGCTTTTTTTTTTTTTTTAAGTAGAAAGTCTTCCTGGAAGTTTCCCAGCTTCCTATTCCCTTTCCCATTGACCAGTTTACTATCACATGATCATACCTAAAACCAGTCACTCGTGAAGGGAAAAGGAAGCCAAGCCACTGACCCCAAGGGCACCCTATAGTGCCAGGTGGGATTGGTGGCATTTTTAAAAACTTCCCACATGATTTCACCATGCAATTAAAATATAGAACCAGTGCTTAGAGTCTAAGTCTTAGACAAATTATGACCGAGCCAACTGGGGCTACAGAAGAATTCAATCTCTACTGAAAGATAAGGAAGGACAACCAAATCAGGTTCTAGGAGTGTGGGAAGGATAAAAGAAAGAACAGTTTCATCAAGTAACCAACTGTGTTGGCCCCAGTCTCCGTTTCCAGCTACCTTTCTGGGGCAAAAAGCTCAGCAGAGAAAACCAGAGGCATTAAGAAATGGTTGTTCTTAGAAATGAAATACTCAACTGTCTGAAAACAGAAGTGAAAACTTGAATTAAGATTTGAGGGAAAAAAAGAGTAGTAGGCGAAAGTAAAGATTTGTCTTTTTTTCCGTAAAGATTTTATTTGAGGAAGAGAAAGCATGAGCAAGGGAAGGGAGAGGAGGGAGGAGGAAGGGAGACAGAGGGAGAAGCAGACTCCCTGAGCAGGGAACCTGATGTGGGGCTCATTTGCAGGACCCTGAGATCATGACCTGAGCCGAGGGCAGACACTTAACTGATTGAGGTGTCTAGGAACCCCAAAGGTTAAGCTTTTACAGTTCTGGTTCAAGATGGTGATATAGGAGGCTTCCAAACTCTTCTCTTCCTAGCGACCTACTAAATCTATAGCTGCATACAGAACAATTTCCTCTGAAAGAAATCCAGAAACTAGCCAAGGGACTCCACATAGGGGGAAAATGAGGGGGAAAAAAATCCCCACATAAAAATGGATAGAAGAGGTAGAAATCGTCTTATCAGAAACGTCACCCCCTAGTGCTGTGACACACAACCAGGAAGGAACTCAAAACTCCAATCTTCTCCCTGAGGAGTAAAGGGTTTAGACCTCACATCTGGTGACCCAAATTTTATTTATTTTTTTTTAAAGATTTTATTTATTTGACTCAGAGAGAGTGATCACAAATAGGCATAGAGGCAGGTAGAGAGAGAGGGGGAAGCAGGCTCCCTGCTGAGCAGAGAACCCAACATGGGGCTCGATCCCAGGACCCTGAGATCATGACCTGAGCCGAAGACAGACACTTAATCTACAGAGCCACCCAGGCACCCCTGACCCAATGTTTACAAACTTCCACCTGAAAGATGGAACTTCAAAACAACTAGTTCTGAAAACCAATGGAGTTTGTGTCCATGAGACCCACAAGGCTATATCAAACTACGAAACAGTTTTTGACAGCATGGACTCAACATGGCTATTCCCCAGCAGGGCCCAGCACAGAAAAGCATCATTAAATGCCCAGTCTTTCCATAAGAGGCCTATTTGTTTATCTTAAAACCTATGACCCAAGGCACAGGCTTCCAATCGAACACATACCTAGGGGCCAACCACAATACTCTCCAAAGACTGGGGAGGCCACCAGGTGCCATCTTTGTACTCTGCTTCACTCCAGTCACTAGTATCTCCCCAAAAGGAATTTGTGCACCCATCTGGCACCCCAGGTTTTATAGCTGCCATTCAGGAGAGGCACCACTTGATTGCCTAACTGGTGACCAGTGGGCCTTACATTTGTGGGTTTCACAAGACTGTAACAGAAGCTGTTCTTAACCATCTCAAGGCTCAGTGCACAGGCAGCAGACTGAAATGTCCAGTCTTACCATAAGAAAGGCCAATTTGCAGATCTTAAAAGCTGAAGCCCGAGGGCCTGTAGTTGCTGACTACAATCTTTTCCAGGGACCAGGGAGGTCAGTGAGTGTCATCGTGGTACTCTATCTCTGCTCCAGCCCAGGTCACTGGTATCTCTAAAAAGGGAGCTTCTTCATACATCTGGTACCCCAGCTTTTGTAGTTGTTGCTTAAGGACACATCCCTGAGAGTCTGGTAGCCTAGGCTTATGTTCACAGTTTCAATGGGACAGTAGGAAACAATGAAACCATTCTTAATGGTCCCTCCCTCCACATCTCGGTGCAGAGAGGACAGAAACACTCCAGGCTTCCCCTGAAAGAACTATATTGGCATATTTTAAAAGCTACTGTCTGAGGGTCCAGCTTCCAATCAGCCTGCTGGTAGGTGTTGACAGAGATTTTCCCCTTGGGGACACTGACCTGTCTTGACACACCCTCAACTACTGGGAGCCACTAAGAACAAAGATGTCGCACACACCTTTGTGATTGTCCAAGCAGCCAACAAAGATCTAGGGAAGGGTTAAATAATAAGGTTCAACCTCCCTCATGAGGCCATTCCATCAAGACTAGGAGAGGTGGTTCTTTTATGTAATGCATAGAAACCAATGCTGAGAGTCAAGGAAAATTAAAAATACAGAGGACTATATTCCAAATGAAAGAGTAAGATAAAACCCCAGAAAAAGACTTTAATGAAATGGGAATAAATGATTTACCTGATCAAGAGTTCAAAATGGCGATCATAAAGATGGCTTCCAAAGTCAGGGAGAACAATGTATAAACAAAGTGAGAACTTCAACAAAGAGATGGAAAATGTAAGAAAGTACCAAATGGCTCAGAGAGCTGAATATAATAACTGAACTGGAAAATTCAATAAAGGGGTTCAACAGCACACTATATGAAGGAGTAAAAAAAGATAAGTCTGAAGAACAATAGAATTTACCCACTTGACAGAACAAAAAGGAAAAATGAGTTAAGATATCTTCTAAGGGTCTTATGATGGGACAACATGAAGCAGGCCAATAGTTACACTGTTGCTATCCCAGATGGAAAACAAAGAAGGGACAGAAAGCTTATTTGAGAAAGTAATGGCTACAGTGTTCCCTAACCTGGGAAAGAAAACAGACCTCTATATGCAGAAAAATCTGAGTTCCAAGTAAGATGAACCCAAAGAGATCTACACTGAGACACATTAAGTGGTCAGAAATTAAAGACAATGAGAGAATCTTAAAAGCAGCAAGGGGAAAAATATTTTTAAAAGCCTGTTATACAAAAGAACCTCAATAAAACTATTAGAAATTTTTTTTTTTGGCAGAAACTGAATATATTTTGTCATTCCGTTCTCCCCTGCAAAGCATTGAAAGAAAATAAGACGGCCAACCAAGAATATTCAACGAAGTTGTCCTTCAGAATTGGAGACAAAATTTTCCAGATAAGCAAAAGCTCAAAGATTTCATTACCACTAGACCTGTCTTACAAGGAATGTTAAAGGGACTTTTTTAGGTTGAAAGGAAAGGAGCAACAGGAAAGCAAATGAAAGTATAAAAATCACTGGTCGAGGCAAATATATACCTTCAGAATAATCTGTTATAGTTGTAGTAGGTTAATTATAAATCTAGCATGGAATTTAAAAGACAAAAGTAGTAAGAACACCTTACTAAGCCACTACAATAATTTAACATCTTATTTTGCATATCCCTTAATTGTGACATCAAAAACATGGGGTGAGAGACTAAAAGTGTAGAGATTTAGAAGGTGTTCAAACTTTGTTATCAATTTAAAATAGACTGTTATAAATAGGTTTTATGTAAGCCTAATGGTAACCATAAACAAAAGCCCAAAGTAGATACACAAAAGAAAAAGGAATCTAAGAATACCACTAGAGAAAATCATAAAATCACAAATGAGAGCAAGAGGAGGGAAAGTGAATTAGAAAAATACCCAGAAGACAATTAACAAAATGGTAATAAGCCCACACCCATCGGTAATTACTTTGAACATTAAGAGACTAAATTCTCTCAAAAGACATAAAGGGGCTGAGGGGATTAGGAAAAACAAGACCCAACTACACGCTGCCTGCAAGACTCACTTCAGCTTTGAGGACCCACACAGACTGAAAGTGAAGGGATGGAGAAAGATATTCCACGCAAAAGGAAATGAAAAGAAAGCTGGGGTCGCTGCACTTGTACAGAAAAAATAGAATTTAGGACAGGGACTATAATAAGAGAGAAAATGTTGTGAAACTAGAAATCAAATATTAGAAGAAAAATGGAAAATTCACCAATAGATGGAGATTTAACAACATCCTCTTGAACCACCAATGGGCTAAAGAAGAAATCAAAAGAAATTTTAAAAATACCCTGAGACAAAGGATTAATGGAAATACAACCTACCAAAACTTATGGAATGCAACAAAAGCAGTACTGAGTGAGTTTATAAGTCATAAACCCTCACATTAAAGGAACAAGAAAGATCTCCTACAACCTAACTTTACCTACTTTCCTGTGGAAACTAGGACAAGAACAAATGAAGTCCAAAGTAAAAGGAAGTAAATAAAGAGGTGGGTAGAAATCAATTAAATAGAGACTCAAAGAAATAGAGAAAATACCAATGAGAGTGAGAGGGGTTTTTTGGTTTGGTTTGGTTTGGTTTTTTAGAAGATAAATGGGAAACACTTCAGCTAAAACTAAAAAAAAAAAAAAAAGAGGGTCTCAAATAAAATGAGAAAATGAAAGGAGACATTACAACTGATACCAGAGAAATACAAAGGATCCTAACAGATTATTATGAACAATTCTGGGCATGGCCCGTTTTGTTACACTTCATTTTATTGAGATTCACAGATGTTTAATTTTTACAGATTGAAGATTTGTAGTAACCCTACATTGGGCCTGTCTATTGGCACCATTTTTCCCCAACAACATTTATTCACTTTGTTCACAACAACATTTGTTCACTATCTCTGTCACATTTTGGTAATTCTTTTAATATTAATGAGGAAGTTTGAAATGCCTCTTTTATTCTGAGGATCTGTGATCTTTGATGTTACAGATGGTTTCAGGACACTGCAAACCATGCCCATATAAGATGGCAAACTTAATGTGTGTGTTCTCATGGCTCACACAACCAGTTGTTTCCCCAAACCCTGTCCCTCTCCTTGGCTCTCCCTATTCCTGAGACATGGCAATATTGAAAGCAGTCGAATTAATAATGCACAGCAGCCTCCAAGTATTCAGGTGAAAGTTGGAATCTCACATCTGTCACTTTAAAAGCTAAAAATTATTAAGCTTAGTGAATAAGGCATATTGTAAGCCAAGATAAGGGGAAAGCTAGGCTTCTTGTGCCAAAGAGCAAAGCTGTGAATGCAAAGGTAAAGTTCCCGAAGGAAATCAAAATTGCTAGTCCAGGGGGCCCTGGATGGCTAGTCGATTAAGTGTCTGCCTTTGGCTCAGGTCATGATCCCAGCATCCTGGGATCCAGTCCCCCACATCAGGTTACTTGCACAGTGGGGAGCCTGCTTCTCCATTCCCTGATCACCCAGGTTGTCAAATGAATAAGTAAATCTTAAATAAAGTGCAAGCCCAGTAAACCCATGAATGATAAGAAAGCAAAACAGCCCTATTGCTGCTACAGAGAAAGTTTTAAGTGGTCTGAATAGAAGATCAGACCAGCCACGATATTTCCTTAAGCTCAAGCCTAATCCAGAGCAAGGCTGTCACTCTCTCCAATTCTGTGAAGGCTGAGACAGGGGAGGAAGCTGCAGAAGTCTGAAGCCACAAGAGCTTCATGAAGTTTAAGGAAGGATGCCATCTGTGTAATCCCCAAGTGCAAGGTGAAGCAGCAGGCGCTGGTGTTAAGTCTGTGGCAAGTCGCCAAGATGCTCTCATTTAGGTGACAGTGGCTGCACCAAACCACAGATTTTGAATGTAGAGGAAACAGCCTTCTTTTGGAAGAAGAGTTTCTCTAGAACTTTCACGGTTAAAGAGAAGTCAGAAGACTTCTGACCCAAAATGGTGACAGAGGAAAACCCTGGCTCACCTCTTCCATAAACACAACCAAATCTATGCCTGTTTATAGCACAATTCTTCCTGATAGAGAACGGAAAAGCTTCTTCACAACAAGGGACAGAGCACAGAGAGGATGACGAGAGACAGAGACACAGTGATAAAAGGATTTCCCACACCTGACACCGTGAATTGCAGTGGGGAGGGATAATACAAACAGAGCAGGAGCAGATCCATCTGCCAGGGTACAGGAAAAACCTACTGTTTAAAAGGGCAACTCGAATCAACAAAACAAAAAGGCAACCTACTGCATGGGAGAAGATGGTTGCAAAAATGCATTCAACTTAATACCGAAAAACCCCCCATCAGATTTAAAAATGGACAGAGGGCCTGAATAGACATTTTACCAAAGACACCCTACAAATGGCCAACGGACACATGAAAAGATCTCTGTTCAATACCACTCCTCATTGGGGAAATGCAAATCAAAACCACAATGAGATATCACCTCACATCTGTCAGAATGGCTAAAATCAAGGTAAGAAAGAAGTGTTGATGAGGCTCTGGAGAAAAAGGAACCCTCTGTTGGCCAGGATGCGAACTGGTGCAGACCCTGCCAAAAACACAGGGAGGTGCCTCAGAACATTAAAAATAGGATTATCCTATGATCCAGTAATATCACTACTGGATACTTACCCGAAGAAAATGAAAGTGTTAATTTGAAAAGGTATATGTGTGTCTATGCTTATAGCAGCATTATTTATAATAGCTGAGATATGGAAGCAACCCAAGTGTCCACTGACAGATGAACGGATAAGGAAGAGTATACACACAGAGACATATATATATAACTATGTATGTATTCATACACACACACACAGACACACAACAGGGTATTGGCCATAAAAAGGAGATCTTGCCACTTGTGACAACATAGAGACCTAGAAGGTATTCTAAGTGAAGTAAATCAGACTGAGAAAAATGAATATATTTCTCTTATATGTGGATACCAAAAAAAAAGAAAAAGAAAAAAACAAACATAAATAAAAATACAGAATCAGACCTATAAATACAGAGGAAAAAAATGGATGGTTGCCAGACAGGAAGGGGGTGTTGGTATGGGCAAAGTGGGTGAAGGGGAGTAGGAGACACAGACTTCTAGTTATGGAGATAAAACGTCATGGAGATAAAAAACGCATCAGAGGGAATACAGTCAAAGGTGTTAGAATAGTGCTGTGTAGTGACAGACGACAGCTACAGGTGTGGTGAGCATAGCATAATGTACACACTTGTCACATCACTGTATTGTATACCTGAAACTAATGTAATAGCGTCAACTTTATTCAAAAATTAATTTTAAATGTTTTTTCCCTAAAGATTTTGTCAGAGAGCAAGTGTACAATCATGGGGAACAGCAGGCAGAGGGAGAAGCAGGCTCCCCACTGAGCAAGGAGCCTGACGTGGGACTTGATCCCAGGACCGTGGGATCATGACCTGAGCTGAAGGCAGACACTTAACCTACTGAGCCACCCAGGCACCCTATTTAAAATGTTTTTAAATTAAAAAAACAAAAGGGCAATTGGTATATAAAGAATCTAGTTCCAGAACCCTGCTGAACAGTGGGGAAGTAGAATTCACAGGCTTCCAGTTATAGAATAAGTCATGAGGGCAAAAGGTACCTCATAGGGAATATGGTCAATGGTATTGTATTAGTGCTATCTGGTGACAGATGGCACCTACACAAATCATTATGTTTACACCTAAAACTAATGTAAGTTTGTATGCCAAGTATACTTCAATAAATAAAATTCAGAGAAGTCAGTACCTGACTTCAAAGTTTCAAAGGACAGGCTACTCTCTTGTTAGGGGCCAATGCAGCTGGTGACTTTAAGTGGAAGCCCACGCTCATTGTCTGTTCTGAAAATCCTAGGGATTCATAACAATTATGTTCAATCTACTGTGCCTGTGCTCTATGAATAGAAGAGCAAAGTCTATATTACAACACATCTGTTTACAACATGGCTTACTAAATATTTTGAACCCAATTTTGAGACCTGCTGCTAAGAAGAGATTCCTTTCAAAATATTACCATTTACTGACAATGCATCTGGTCACCCAAGAGCTCTGATGGAGGTGAGTACAGTTGGTTTTCATGCCTGCTAACATAAAATACATTCTGTAGCCCATGGTTCAAGAAGTAACTTTGAGGGGCGCCTGGGTGGCTCAGTGGGTTAAAGCCTCTGCCTTTGGCTCAGGTCATGATCCCAGGGTCCTGGGATCGAGCCCCGCATCGGGCTCTTTGCTCAGCAGGGAGCCTGCTTCCTCCTCTCTCTCTCTGCCTGACTCTCTGCCTACTTGTAATCTCTGTCTGTCAAAAAAATAAATAAAATCTTAAAAAAAAAAAGAAGTAACTTTGACCTTGAACTGTTATTTAAGAAATATATTTCATAAGGCTATAGCTGCCACAGATAAGGATTCCTCCAATGGATCTGGATAAAGTAAATTAGAAGCCCTTTGGAAAGAATTCACCATTCTAGATGCCACGAAGAGTACTTTTAACGACATGACCAAAACAACATTAACAGGAGTTTGGGAGATGTTGATTCCAACCTTCAAGGATGACTTTGAGGGATTCAAGATTCAGTGGAGTCTGCAGATGTGAGGGGAAATAGCAAGAGAACGAGCATTAGAAGTTGAAACTTGGGGTGCCTGGGTGGCTCAGATGGTTAAGTTTCGACTCTTGATTTCAGTTCAGGTTGTGATCTCAGGGTTGTGAGATCGAGCCCCATGTTGGGCTCTGGATGGGCATGGAGCCTGCTTAAAATTTTCCTCTCTCTTTCTGTGCTCCCCTCCCCCTCTCCCACCTTAAAAAAAGGAGAGGAGAGAAGTGGAGCCTACAGATATGATTGAATTGCTCTAAACTCATCAAACTTGAAAGGATGAGGAATGGCTTTTTATGGATGAACAAAGATAGTAGTTTCTGGAAGTGGAATCCACTCCTGGTGAAGAGGCTGTGGAGTTTGTTGAGATAATGACAAAGGATTTAGAATATTACACAAATTTTATTGACAAAGCGTTGATGGGGTTTGAAAGGACTGACTCTAATTTTGAAAGAAGTTCTACTATGGGTGAAATGCTTTCAATTAGTATCGCATACTATAGAAAAATAATTTATGAAAAGGGAGAGAGTCAATGCAGCAAACTTTATTGTGGACTTATTTTAAGATATTGCCACAGCCTCCCCAACCTTCAGCAGCCACCACCCTGATCAGTCAACAACCATTAACATCAAAGCAATACCTTCCATCAGCAAAAAGATTACAATTTGCTGAAAACTCAGATGATGGTTAGCATTTTTTAAGCAATAAAGTATATCTTAATTAAGGTATGTGCATTTTTAGACCTATAATTGCACACTTAATAGACTACAGTATAAACTTTTATATGTACTGAGAAACCAAAAAATTAATTTGACCTCATTGTACTACTCACTTTATTGCAGTGGTCTGGACCACAATCTCTGAGGTATGCCTGTATCTACCAACAAATTGCACAATGTAGCAGAAATAAAATCCTAGAAACATACAACCTACCAAGATTGAAACATAAAGAAATAAAAAATCTTAACAGATTGCTGGCAAGGAGGTTGAATCAATAATTTAAAAATTTTCAAACAATACCAAGACTAGATGGCTTCACTGGTGATTTCCATCAAACATTTCAAGAAGAATTAATGCAAATCTTCCTCAAACTCTTCCAAAAATAGAATAGGAAGGAACACTTCCAAACTCATCTTATGAGGCTAGAATTACCCTGATACCAAAACCAGAGAAAGTCACCACAAGAAAACAAAATTGCAGGCCAATATCCCTGATGAACAGAGGGGCAAAAATCTTCAATAAAATATAAAATAAAATATAAGCAGACTGAAGTCAACAATACATTAAAAGGACCATATACTATGATCATGTGTGATTTATTCCATAAATGTAAAAATGGTTCAATACCTATAATATCAATGTGATACACCTCATTAAAAAAGTGAATATAAATCATGAGCTCAGTAGAAGCAGAAAAAGTAATGAAGTTCAACATCTTTTCATTATAAAAACCCTCAACAAATTGGGTATAGAGAAACTGTACCTCAACATAATAAAGACCAAATATATGCCAAGTCCACAACTAACATCATACTCAACAGTGAAAACCTGAAAGCTTTTTCTCTAAGATCAGGGGAAAAAAAATAAGGATATCAACCCTTGCCCTCTTATCCAACTGAAGGTCCTAAACAGAGCAATTAGGTAAGACAAACAAAAGACATAAATCAGAAAGGAAAATATTTATTTCTATTGCAGAGGACATATTATATATAGAAAAACTCTAAATATTCCACCAAAAAAACTGTTAGAATAATCAGAGTTGGTAAACTTGCAGGATACAACATCAACATACAAAAATTAGTTGTGCTTTTCTATACATGAACAGTAAAATGTCTGAAAAACAAAGAAAACTACCCCATTTTTCAAATGCACCAAAAAGGTACCTAGGAATAAATTTAACCAAGAAGGTCATAGACCTGTGCACTTAGAACTATGAAAAGAAACTATGATGAAAGAAACTGAAGAAGACATAAGTTAATGGAAAGATATTCCATGTTCACAAATTGGAAGAATATGGTTAAAATTTTCATGCTACCCAATGCAATCCACACATTCAATGCAAGGCCTATCAAAATTGCAATGGCATTTTCACAGAAATAGAATAATCCTAAATTAGAATGGAACTACGTAAGATCTCAAATAGCCAAACCAATCTTGATAAAGAACAAAGCTGAAGGCATCACACTTCCTGATTGCAAACTATATTACAAAGCTAAAGTAATCAAAAATGGTAGGGTAGTGGCATTAAAAATAGGCTCATAGATCAACGGAATAGAATGGGAGCCCATATATGGGAGCAACCATATATGTTCCATTTATGGCACAGGGGCCAAGAAAATACAGTGGGGAAAGGACAAGCTCTTTAATAAATGGTGTTGGGAAAATTGGACAGTCGCAGGCAAAAAAATGAAACTGGGTCAGTGTCCTATACCACACACACACACAAACACACACCCCAATGCAAAATGGATTAGAAACATGAATGTGAGACCTGAAATCATAAAACTCCCTTAAAAAACAAAAACCAACAAACAAAAAATACTTAGGGTTAGGGACCTTGCCATCAGTATTTGCAGTGACTGTTTTGGATTTGACACCCAAAAGCAAACGCAACAAAAGTAAAAAATAAACAAGCGGGACAATATCAGACTGAAAGAGTCTCCACAGTAAGGGAAACCATCAAAAACATGAAAAGGCAACCTCCAAAACAGAAGACAATATTTACTTGTCAGATGAGGGGGTAATATCCAAAACATAGAAAGAACTCCTACAACTTGATGGGAAAAGAACAAACAACCGGATTTTTGTAAACCTGGTTTTTAAAAATGGACAGAGGCTCTGAATACATATTTTTCCGAAGAAGACCTACAAAATGGCCAACAGGTATGTAAGGAGGAGCTTAGTTAGTTAGGTATCACTAACCACTGGTGAAGAGCACATCTAAGACACAAGACAGACTCTCACACCTGCAAGTGGGGTTGATATGAAAAAGAAAAGAAACAAGTGTTGGCGGGGATGTGGAGAAAAGGAATCCTGTGCCCTGCCGGTGGGAATGTAAACGGATGCAGCCACTATGGAAAAGAATACAGAGGTTCCTCAAATTAAAAATAGAACTACTATATGTTCCAGCAATTCTACTTCAGAGCATTTATCTGAAGGAAACAAAGTCACTCTCTTGAAAACATACATACACCTGATGTTAATTTACAGCAGCATTATTTACAGCAGGTAAGATATGAAACAATCAAAATGTCCATTGACAGGCGATGAGTAGAAAGATGGGATACACACACACACACACACACACACACAATGGATTACTCAGCCATTAAACAATAGAGAGATCTTGGGGCCCCTGAATGGTTCAGTTAAGGGCTGACTCTTGGTTTTCTTTCAGGTCATGATCTTATGGGTCATGGGATCAAGTTCTGCATTGGGCTCTGTGCTCAGCAGGGAGTCCACTCGAGATTCTTTCTCTCCTCCCTCTGCTCCTCCTCCTGCTCTCTCTCTCAGGACAAAAATCAATCAATCAATCAATCAATCTTGCCATTTGCAACAACATGGATGGACCTTGAGGGAATTAAGTGAAGTAAGTCAGAGAAAGCCAAATACTGTATGATCTCATTGATATGTGGAATCTAAAACGACGACAAAAACCAAATTCACAGATACAGAGAACAGATTGGTGGTTGGCAGAGGCAGGAAGGGTAGTGAAGTGAGTGAAGATGATCAAAAGGTATAAACATCCAGTGAGAAGATAAACAAATCCTGGGGATCTAATATATGGCATGGTGACTATAGTTAACAATACTATTGTCATTTGAAAGTTGCCAAGAGAATATATCTTTAAACTTCTCATCATGGGACACCTGGGTGGCCCAGTCATTGAACTTCAGCTCAAGTCATGATTCTAGGGTCCTGGGATTGAGCCCTGAGTTGGGCTCCCTACTCAGCAGGGAGTCTGCTTCTCTCTCTGCCTGTCTCTCTGTCTCTCATGAATAAATAAATAAAATCTTTTTTAAAAAGTTCTCATCACAAGAAAAAACATGTGGCTATGTGAGGGGATGGATGTTAGCTTATTGTGAGAATCTTAATCATCAATACATACACACATCAAATCATGGTCATGTCAATTGTATCAATAAGAATAGTAAAATTATCAATAAATAACCCTTAAATTCATACTTCCCAAAAAGAAATATTATTTAAAAAAACAAAAGAAAAGAAAACTTTCTCAGTGTACACTGAGAGCATAAGACATGCCACCCTATTCATTCTGTGCCCTGTCAGGACCACAAAGACTCCGGACACCAGTTTCAATGAGGCGATATCTCCAAGCAGCTCCAATGCCTTAAAATTCAACCCAGTTCTGACGCCACCTACACACAGATAGCATCAGACCCTGCAGGTTAAGTCCACCAAGACCCCCCCCACCATACCAATTCCAAATTTAGATTATCAGATGTGCTTCTGACTGACCAGCTTGAGATTGGAGGTCCCTCCCAACCACCGGCTCCCTGGTTTTAACTAATTTGCTAAAGCCAGCTCCCAGAAACATTTGCTTACTAGATTACTGGTTTATTAGAAAAGGATAGAATTCAAGAACAGAGAGATGGAAGGGATGCATCCATGGGGCAAGGAATGGTGAGAGGTAGGGAGCTTCCATGCTTCTCAGAGCCCACCACTTTGGCCAAGTCTCCATGTGTTCACCTCCGAATCTCACTGGGTTTTTAATGGAAGCTTCATTACCTGGGCATGATTGATTACCTCATTAGACACTGGTGACTAAACTCAATCACCAGCCCGCTCACTGGAGGGAGGGGCAGGGAGAGGCAGGGTGGGGGCGGGGGAGACTGGATGTTCCAACCCTCTAATCAGGTGGTTGGTTCCACTGGCAAGCAGTCCTGTCCTTAGGTGTTTTTAAACACACACACACACACACACACACACACACACACACACACACACCTCATTAACATAACAAAAGACATCTTTCTTTGCTCTCAACAGAAAATTCCAGAGGTTTTAGGAGCTCCATGTCAGGAATGGGTCAGAAACCAAATCTATAATACATTACAATATCACAACTACCACATGCTTGTTGCAGACCAACATTTCCACAAGGTCGTGTGCAGTGCAGATATCTCCATTTAATCTGTATCTTCTTAGAACATTAGGGTTCTGATAAACCCAATGCGTGTATCAGGGACCCACAAAACAGAGGCTGCCCCAGGGGTCTGGCCCTATCCCAAATTTAAGTCAGCCTGCGCTTAACAGAAAACACCTGCCCAAGAAACATAATACCAATCACATTCCTCCAGCTCCAAGGGAGCAGGCTCTCCTTACCCTAGAAAACACAATTTCCTAGCCAGTCAGGCCTTATTTCTGAAGATTATGGACTTTGAGTCAGGAGACTATGGATTTGAAACTTGACTCTGCCTTCACCTTGGGCCAGTTATTAAACCCTCCTCAACTTTGCTCTTTACTGATTCAACAGCAATCATAATAATAATACCAACTTCAGAAGACCGTGACAAGGAAAAAAAAAAAGGGATACCTTGTAAACTCTTAACTCTCAGGACAAATTATAGTTACATTCTATTTACCGTAACTGCGGAATTAGGTTTAAAAGCAAGGACCTTCAGCTCGGTCAGCATTTCCCATCCAAAGGTGTCAGAAGCCACCAGCCAAGGAGGAGGGAGGGTGACGTCGGATTCCAGGTCAACCCGGAGAAGGCTCTTAGCAAGGCCCTCGTCCTCAGCTCTTGCTGTCTCGGTCCCCAGACACCTCGGCACTCAGTAGCTTTCCACTTACTGGGAAAGGGATGAGGAAAGGGGAACCAAGCAGGTTTATGTTTTTTGTTTCCCACCGCAATCTGTCTCAGAGGCAGAAAATGAAAAGTCCAGAATTTCTCCTCACCCCTCTCTGCACATCCCCAAATGAAAGCTTCTACACTGAAGAACAGCGGAGACTCAATTCTCCTTCACTCCTTCTTCATGTGAGAGAGAGAGGAGGAGACCAAGGGTTAATCAGGGGCACTCGCAAACCGGTGCCTTATTTCTGAGAAAAAGCCAAGACCGATTCTGTGTGGGACTCGATAGCTCTCTATTCAGACCAGCTGGAGAGCTTCGCAGGAGGAGAGAAAGGGTCTTTGTGAACCACAGGACAAAGCAGGCTCAAGGCTCCACTTTTTTCTCAGCTGACAGTCCTCTGAGGGGCATCAGGCCAGTCCTGCACTTCCTGGATGACTTGGAGCCGCACATAGGCCTCCGCATGACTCCAGAGCCGGCCAGACAAAAGCATGGCCCCGCTAGGAAAGTCCAGAGGTCCTGCGGGGGACTGGACCTCAGCTCTCGAGAGGGCTGTGGAGGCACGTTGGAAACACTGTGTCTGGAACCTCATGAGCTTGACTGCTCAGGAATGCATGGTTCGGGTAACTTTCTGGTTTGACTTACAGGAAGGTCTGCTGGGGATAGGGCAGGAATGTCGTAACACTTCTGGATCACCTTGGAAAAATACCATTCATTTGCCAGCCCGGCACTGCAATTCCAGGAAGCAGCTGCCGGTGAATCAGCACCTCCTCTTTCCCCGTGGCTTTAAGGAAGCACGTCGAGGGCCTCACCCACCTCCTCTGGGGTGGCGAGAGAACCCACCAGCCACACACAGGCGCTTCCCACAGGGACTGAAGGGGGCCTGCCTGGTAAGCTCCCCACCCGTGAGGCTGGAGAAATAGGAAGGAGAGGAAAGATCTCAAAGCCCCAGATTCTTCTTAGGTCTTCTGGAAATATTTTCAGTCTTTTGAAACAGAAAATCCATTCACAGTTTTAGTGTTGTTTTTTTTTTTTTTTTTCTGGAGTTCACAGCAACAATGAAAGGAGCCATCCATAAGTCTCTATGTTCTGAGCCTCAGTGTGAGGACAGCCACAAACTCACAGCAGGGGCCTTTAGGGTGGTTCTCTATGGCTCACCTAGGCAGCTGGGGGCAGTGGGGGGTTGGGGGAGGGGGAGGAGCTGCAGCTCCAGCTGCTCTTCCCCCCACCCCGAGCCCTCCCAGCGCCTCTGCTCCAGGTGCAGGGCTCCTTCTCTCAGGCTTGGACTGACCTCTGGCCTGCTGTCACTAGAACAGCCTTGGGCCCCTGGACAGAACACCTGTGGCTTGGTTTTCCCACGGCCAATGGGAGCCAATCGAACAGCTAACAGATTTGGAGAGGAGGGTCGCCTCTGGGGCATCACACCCACTTGAAAACTTTTTTCCTGTGTTCCTGGCTCTCTTCTGTGCTGTTACATTCAAACACGTTTATGACCCACATTCAGACCTGATGACTATGAAAGCCAGTCCGCATTCACTGATGATTCAGGAGAACTTGAAAGATGAGCTGAGTCAATGTGAGCTGTGGTTTTCAGCTCCTCCACCCATCCTATTGTAATGAGCACACCCCCCCGCCCCTCCCCCCAACTCACCTTTCTCTGAGCACCACGCTCTTCCAGGGCTCCTCTGTGGCATGGAGGCAGCCCAGGAGAAGTGGGTGAGTTGGCCACACCCACCCCCCCATGACTCTGTATCCTCAGGGCTTCTGGGACAGGAGCCCTCGGGCTTCATGGGCTTCACAGGGGGCAGGCAGCTGTGCAGCCTCTGAGCAGGGAGGTGGAGATGAAGGGTGTTGGAAGAGGAGCCTGCTTTGGTCTTTTTCACGCACCAGCTCTAAGGACGTTGAGTGGAGATTTTGGCCTCACCTGTGGACCAGAGAGGGAAGGTGGGGGAGGGCTTTAAAGAACACCATGAAGACTTCTACACAAGCCTGAGGTCAGGGTGGGTGAGGAAGAGGAAAACCTCCCAGGGAGGGTTCATTTCTTGCCCTCATAAACCATGTCACCCCCTACCCCTTTCTCCTTCCTTCCCTTAGTTTCCAGTCTTTCTTTCTCCGTTGCTTTTTGGTTGTTTATCATCTAGCCCAGTGGTTCTCATCGGCCACACCTGGACACTTGTTAGAAATGCCAATTCTCAGATCCTACCCTGGACCTACTGAATCAGACACCCTCAGAGTGGGGCTGGCAATTGCGTTTTAACTAGCCCTCCAGGTGATTGATTCTGGGCATATTCGAATTTGAGAACCCTGCTCTTGCCTTAGCAGGAAGTGGAAAGATCCAGGAGGCGGTCCCGAAATAATCAGGACCTGGGTTCTCGTTGGGTGGTCCTAGCCAAGTCGCACACCTCGCCGACTCTTTGTGTCTTGCACGGTAGTGCAGATGGGAAGAAGCTGGTCTCTGAGTCTGGATCTGGCAGGGGTCTGCTTCATTATTTCTTCCTTTCCTACTGACTCTCTGCCCAGCCCCCATGGCAACCCTGGGTTTCTTTTTGTCCTTGGGTACTGCTGTGTCTGGAGAAAAAGAGAAACCGAGCGGAGAACTGCAATTGGAACTCTTGTTGGAGAAGGCATAGGCTCCGACAGAAATGGGGCCATGCTTGCAGTGTGTGCTCCCACTGGAGCATCAAGCCTAGGCAAGCAGGTGAAAAGCGATTTCCACTGGGACAAAGTTGCTGCGTCCCTGTGCGGAAGCCAGTGCCCTGAAAGCACTGAGGAGTCTCTCCCATCAGGAGCTCAGCTGGGGGTCAGGGAGAGCAGGCTTTGCTGTCAGGAGTCTGAGTAGCCAATTAAAGCAAGAATCTTTTAATCACTCGCTGCGATGGTACAAGCATGAATCTAAAATCAGCCAGGGTCTGATGGATCGGTGTAGAGGTGAGGGTTGTGTCTTGAGGAAGCCCCTGAAAAAAAGACAGTTTTAGGGACCTGGAGGTTGGAGGAGAGAAATGGGGGAAGGGCTCAAGATGGAAAAGTCCTGTGTACTGAGACAGTGGGGAGCGTGTCTTCATGGTTTCCTCCCCGTACTCACGGTCCCCCTCGAAGGAGGACTCAGCTAAGATGGGCACCTGCAGAGGACCACTGCCCAAGCCTGAAACAGAGACAGAAATGCAGGTGCCTCCCAGCGAGGAACGCAGACATACGAAGCACATGACCAGCGAGGGGGGCCCCCAGGTGCGTGACTGCACCTCCCTCCACATTCACAGGTGGGCTGTGCCCCAAGGCTGCTGTGCAGTGGCAACCTTCCCCCACCCCCGCCACCCCTCACCCCAGACCTGCCAGGCAAAGCCTCTGTAATTTCCTATAGTCAGGCCTAAAAAAAAATCAATCACACATAGGTTTTTTTGTTGTTGTTTTTTCTTTTCTTTTCTTTTTAGATTTAACTTATTTGACACAGAGAGAGAGAGACAGTGAAAGAGAGATCGTAGGCTTCCTCCAGAGTAGGGAGCCTGACTCGGGGCTTGATCCCAGAACCCTGGGATCACCACCTGAGCTGAAAGCAGCTAACATCTAATGACTGAGCCACCCAGGTGCCCCTCACACCTAGGTTTTTAAGCAGGAGCCAGACGGCTCACCTCCTCTCAGGGAGACATGAGCTGACCTCTTCCCACCTGCCTCTTTGAGGCCACCTCCCGCTTTCAGGGCACTGGCTTCCGCACAGGGACGCAGCAACTTTGTCCCAGTGGAAATCGCTTTTCACCTGCTCGCCTAGGCTTGATGCTCTTGATGCCTGTCATTTTAGATCACAAGCATTTCTGGGAAGTAACTGAAAGAAGTGCAACACCCCCCCCACCCCCCCCACCCCCGCTGCCCTGAGACCAGTTCACATGCCTGGCATTTGTGAGACGCTGCTGCTGTTAAGTGGAACTCTCCTTCCCCCTTTTCTGGAGATGATCAGGCGCTAAGTTTTCTTCTTTCTCACCCTCCCACCCAGGGTGACTCAGCTCCTCTAGAAGAGATGGGTGTGTAACTGACATGGAGGGGAGGCACAGGAGTGGAGGGAGAGCCAGCAGGGGGGCCAGACCGCAGGGTCTGATCATGGTGGGAGAAGAGGCTTTTATGTCCTGCCTAATTCCAATAAGATGAATTCCAAAGTGATCAGAACTATCTTCTTGAAAGATATCCATGGTGTGGGGTGGGGTGGGGGGCGGGGGCGGGAAGAACTGGATATTTCAGGACAAGCCCTATTAATGCCAAAGCAAATACTGAATCACTTGCTTGTCCCAGCCTACGCTATTTTTTCTGTATTTCATACTGATATATTCCGTCCTCCCCACTGGACTGTAAGCTTCTTGAGGGCAAAGACCATGCCTCACACGTCTGCAAATGACCCAGAATACATTGTACTCAAATTCAGGCTTGGGGGCTAAGTGGTCAGGATACAAAGCCCCAGTCTACCACAAGCCAATTCTTCCAGGCTTGAATATCTATCTTATATTTATTTACTTTTACATGTAATTGTGTCTTATCTTCCCAGGTAGATTACACGTATATTCACTGAGGCTTCACGGGACTTGGCCCAACGTTAGCTTTCAACAAATAAATACTTAACAATTAGATTTCTCAGACCAAGAGGCAGCAAGTGGAACTGGAAATTTAATCCTCTCAAACCCCTTGAAAACCCATCTCCGGGGCTGTGAGATTCCAGACATGATTGGACAGGAGAGCCGCTGCCCGAAATCCCCCAGAGGGTGGCTATTCCTGCGAGGAGTGGGTGAACAGACCCCCTTTGCTTCAGTTTGCCCTAGTGCTCAGGTGTAGTTGGTGGAGATATGTGGGCTTGTGAATAACGGGCTTGCCGATTCCTTTTTGTCATTCATCACAGTCACCATTTGAAACTGGTCAGTGCGAACATCCCTAGGTCTTGACCATGACAATCAAGGTGGTCCTGAAAAGGAGTCTTTGTGTCAACAAGCTGGTCTCCTGCTTCCTAACTGGACAATGTATGTAATTTAGGTTGAGAAAGAGGCACTGTCCGTTCTGGGCAGGCCCAGCCTTCCCCAACATCCCAATGCATTCTACTCTGCCCTTCCTTTTACTCCCCAGTGCTACCCCTCCTCCTCCTCTGAAGGCACGTGAGCATGTCCCAGGTTTACAGCTCATTGGACTGAGCTTGACCCTGTCTTCCTTTCTAGTGATTTCTGACTTTCTTAAGACCAGGAGCCAGACTCCAGATCTGTTCTCCCCATCCACCGTGTAGAGGAGCAGTTTTTAGAGAAATTCCTCCAAAGAGCAGTGGTTCTAACAGCTCAACAGAATTACTTGGAAGAGAGTTTAAATAATATGGCTCCATGGAAACTACTCCCCAAAGATTCCAATTTAGTCAGTCTAGTGATGTTCAATCAGCTATAAAATTTTTTTAAGATGTATTTTAGAGAGAGTGTGTGTTTGCAGGGGATGGGGGTGGGGCTGTGGGGAGGGGCAGAGGGAGAGAGAGAAGGAGAGAATCTGAGCAGACTCCCTGCTGAGTGCAGAGCGCAACACAGGGCCTTGATCTCACGACGCTGAGATCATGACCTGAGCCAGTATCAAAAGTCCGATGCTCAAGCGACGGAGCCACCCAGGGGCTCCCCAGTCTGCTGTGTTTTTGAAAACTTTACAGATGACACCGAGGCACCACTGGATAAATTCTAAGCTCTTCTAGATCAGGAAACATGTGAATCTTTCTTTCTGCATCCCCCAGTGATTAGCCCAATGCCTGGCGTATAGCAACGTCTTATAACGGAGACCAGTAAATAAATGACTGAAAACAGGGTGAAGGATTGGGAGCGCTTTCAACCTGGCAACTTACCTAAAGGTCAAGAAGGGCCAGTGGGACACAGAAAGCCAAACTGGTCACGGCGGGGATAAAGGGTAGAAAAAAACAGGGAGGGGGTGAAGAACATTTGAGCCCCACATGGGAGGACATGGCCCCTGCCGTTGAAAACGCTGCTAGGCCCCAGTACTGGGATTTACAGGAGTTCTGCCTCCAGGGCCACCTAGGAAATCAAATCTGATGGGTCATTTGTTTAAAACCCTCCAAGGCAAAACAAACAACCCAACCCAACCCAACCCACAAAACCGCCTCCAAAGCCCTACATTGTCAGGATCCTCTTTCTTTGGCTCAGGAGTCCCTTTCTGGCTCTTCCCCAACTTGTCGTTCTCTGCTCACTCCCATCTCTTTACACCCACAGCCACCTGCCTTCTTTCACGCCTTACCCCTTGCGGGGTTCTCCCTACCAGCAATGCTGGTTGCCCCCAGCCTTCTGTTTCCTCTAGCAACCCCCAACACATCCATCCAATCACAGCTTTAAAACATCACCTTCTCTTCCCCCCAGAAGACTGTCCGCTCCCCAGAGGGTCGAGGCCAGCCTGCTGCATCCAAACCCTAGCCAGCAGATGCTCCAGTATTTGTTCAAGGAGGGAAAGCTGGGAGGAGAAACCACTGGCAGACACTCAGGATTGCTCGCATTGCTGCGAAACTGGATTCTGCCTGCAGACACCCAACAAGCTCCTTGATTTGTACCTAGGGAGGACCTGGGCTCAGGGGTGGGCGGTGTGTTGAGAAGAAAAGCAAATGACGGTGGGAGATTCCAAAACAGACCAGAGAGAAGCCAGAGGGTGCTGCCCAAGCCCTGGCTGGGGTCAAAGGCCCTGGGAGACCGTCTCCTGTGGTCACACTCAGCCAAAACAGGTGGCCAAGCTGGCTCCGCGCTAAGAAATCGCGGTGGCCACACAGGCGTGACGCGGGGGCTGCAGGTGGGAGCAGGCTCCCTGGGCGCGGGGGCGGGGCGCGCCTGCCTGCACTCCGACAAGGTCAGGTGCACTGCAGAGGCTGCCAGGCTCCGCCAGGCCGGTGCTGGAGGCAGCTGATTCGCCTGCTTGACGCGTGGATGCCTTGATTTGGTCTGACAAGTGGAGGCTACTGTGAGAAGCGGCCTGGATTTTTGACATTCAGTAAGCTAGAAATAACCAGCTGGGCTCCTGGCGCTGTGGCCGCAAATTTCTTGCCCTTCCCAGGCGACCACGGCCTGATTGAAGGGGGCTTTTTGCTAAATGCAGACCAGTGTTGTGTGTGCCAAGTCTGGGTTCTAGTCTAGGCTTATCTTCTAACCCCGTGATTTAGCAGAGTCGCTTGAACTGACTGTAGTTCCGCTTTCCTTCTGTAAACTGAGGCTGCCAGTAGCTGACCCCCTTTCGTCTCTGCTAGAAAATGATTCTAAGCGGCTGTCCTGTCCCTCCAAATCCCATAATCTGAGCTGATGTCTGCAGTTTCTAGAAGACTTGGACTCTAAATATTCACTCTGAGAAGGGCTAGATGATCCTGCTTGAAAAGGTGACAATTAACCTTTTGTAAATCATGGCCCTATGAGAATCCGTTGAAATCTATGGCTTTTCATAGAAAAGAAAAACTTACACAGCAACCACACGTTGCTTACAACTGCAGGGAGTTGCTAATTTAAACCACACACCCCAGGCTTGACAACTCCAAACTATTCCAACTCCTCCTCATACCTTCAAGGAACCTGGCCTAAAACAAGCCCTCAGGGGGCTTTCCCCCACCTTCTACTCTCCATTCACCTGAGTAGCACTTTTTCCTTACTTTCTCTATTCAACCATCCTCCCCACCCTCACTCACACTTGGGCACTCTCAAGAAGGAAATTGTCCAAGATGCCCTTCAACGGACGAATGGATAAGGAAGATGTGGTCCATATACACTATGGAGTTTTATGCCTCCATCAGAAAGGATGAATACCCAACTTTTGTAGCAACATGGACCGGACTGGAAGAGATTATGCTGAGTGAAATAAGTCAAGCAGAGAGAGTCAATTATCATATGGTTTCACTTATTTGTGGAGCATAACAAATAGCATGGAGGACAAGGGGAGATGGAGAGGAGAAGGGAGTTGGGGGAAATTGGAAGGGGAGGTGAACCATGAGAGACTGTGGACTCTGAAAAACAATCTGAGGGGTTTGAAGCGGTAGGGGGTGGGAGGTTGGGGGAACCAGGTGGTGGGTATTAGAGAGGGCACGGAATGCATGGAGCACTGGGTATGGTGCAAAAATAATGAATACTGTTATGCTGAAAATAAAAAAAAAAAAGAAGGAAATTGTCCTATAAATATTTATAAAAGGTGTGGGATGCCCAGTAGCAGAGAAAGTGAAAAATAATATCCCCCAGTCTGCAAAGCACGGCCCATGCTTCTCTCCCAGCTTCCTCCTCATCTTTCCCATAAGCCCGAGGGTTGGAGGGGGTGCCGCTGAGTGGGAGCTGAGGCTGCCACAGCAAAGTACTCGTCTCCGCCTTCAGAACCAGCACCACCATCAACACTATCATATAATACTTCCTATTCCAACATCAACTGGCAGCCACCTGTCCGGCGGCAGAAAGAGCCAAAAATGTTTTGCATAGTGGCTTGCTTGCCTCAAGTGTCTTGTTACAGATTGGTTTCTTGTACAATGGGGCACTACCAGGAGGGGTGTTTTTTTTTTTTTTAAGATTTTATTTATTTATTTGACAGACAGAGATCACAAGTGGACAGAGAGGCAGACAGAGAGATGGGGGGAAGCAGGCTCCCCGCCAAGCAGAGAGCCCGATGTGAGGCTTGATCTCAGGATCCCAAGATCATGACCTGAGCTGAAGGCAGAGGCTTTAACCCACTGAGCCACCCAGATGCCCCCAGGAGGGGCTTTTTAAATTTAACTGCGAGAAATAGCTCTAACAATGGATGATTCAGGAGGCTAGTAATTGGGTCTCACTCCTACCATACTGTTTTGATAAAATGACATAGCCCAGGTGAGGGTAGGAAGGCAGTAAATAAATGTACCTGGGATCAAAATGTGCCTGGGATCTGTTGCATCCACATCAACAAGCTGTTTGGTAGAAATGCAGGCTCTGTCCCAGACCAGAGTGAAAGGAAATCTGCATCTTATTCTATTCTATTCCATTCTATTCTATTTTAAAGATTTTATTTATTTACTTGACAGAGATAGACACCATGAGGGAGGAAACAGAAGCAGGGGGAGTGGGAGAGGGAGAAGCAGGCTTTCTACCTAGCAGGGAGCCCATGGCGGGGCTCCATCCCAGGATCCTGGGATCATGACCCAAGCTGAAGGCAGACACTTAAGGACTGAATCACCCAGGTGCCCCAGGAGATCTGCATTTTAAAGTCAGGAGGATCCGCACACATGTTAAAGTTTGAGAGACCTAACCCAAAGTCTGCTGATTGTGGTCATTAGTAGAGTCCCAGTCATCTCTTTCTCCTACCCAGGAAACTCACAACAGACGATAAAAGTTCCCCATGCTCTGTCTGCAGGACATGCTGGCCACGCCCCCACAGAGGACCCACCTTCTTCCCACCACTAGAGAGACCTCATTCGCTTGCTTGCACAGTTGCCCACCTTGGGCTACTTCTTTTTCATTATTTTATTTTCTGGGAAAACAGAGGTCTTCTATCTGGAGATGAAAATGACAAGGGACCACTTCCTAAACAAAACCGAGTTGGGCTTTAGCTTTAACAGGAGTTCTGACCTCAGTGCGGCTGGAACCAGTTCTGAGGTCTAACTACGAAATACCATAGGGAGAATGGAGAAGGATCACCCCAGAGGGTGCGAATGCACAGTCCAGCACTATTCCGTTGGCTTTTGATAATGAAGGTGCAGAAACCATGGGAGGAAAGAGCAGAGAGCTGGACAGACTTCCAGAATGGGGCAGACGGGGAAAGATGGAAGTGCAGAAAACTCTGGGGCAGACAGTCTTGAGGGACGCCAGCTGAGACAAGGGCCTGACCTTCCAGATTGCCCCTCCCTGCCTATTCTCTAGAGATACTGGGGGCTTGTGGCTTTAAAAAGGAGAGTTGCTTGGCCAGCTTATAGCAAATGTAATGTGGGCACTTCACTGCTGTCCTGGCTTTTAAAGGGGTCAGAAGCAGACCAGCTTCAATGTGTCAGCTCCGCTGTATGCAGCCTTAGAAAGACATCCTTGATCTTTTATTGTCCTGCGTTTTGCTCCAACCTGCAAACTCTCCCTGGGGAAATGACTCACCTTAAAAGAGATGCCATTACAGCCCAAGATGTTTTAGCTTCGCTTCCAATCTCTGACTCTGCATGGAAAGTAATTGCTATTGTGGTATGCCTTGTGCTTTTCTTGTCACCTCTGCCTAGGTGAACAGAAGCTAAGTGGACACAGCTGCTTAAAATTTGCTGGAACTTCAATGTTTTCTTGGAGAATGATTCAGACGAACAGGAAAAATAACGAACAGTAAACAAAAGTGCAAGTTATAAAATTTTTTTTGTTCTTTTGGTGGTGGGGGGGGCTGATTCAGCTGGTGGAACAAAGTGATTATTACTTGGGACCCTGGATTAGTGAGGGAATCAGAGAGGCACTGGCACTACATCGCATCCTAACATTTAGTAGAGAAGCAGAACGAAGTTTCACCCTCATCATCTCACTGCCAGGCAGTCTGTTATAGATGCCACGAAGGGAGTTATTTTTCCCCAAATGGTTGAATAGAGGCATCCCACCTGATGGCAGCATGAGTACAGACTCTTGGCGGTCCCAGGAGCCTGGTTACTGTGGATCTAGTTACCCGCAGTTTAGCTTACTTGGCCAATTTATTTTTTTCTCTCAAAGCTCAAACTCATGTCCTCCAGGAAGACTTCCTGAATGCCCGCAGCTCATAGGGATCTCATCCTTAATGCAAAGGAAAGTCACTGCACAGGAGCAGGGTCAACCATCACACTCCTGTTTCTGTGTCACCTTGGATATTTATTCTTGAATAATTCTGTTCCTGTCTGTCTACTTAGATACATCAGTAGCCGTCTGTGTTCCTCATCTCCTGCTATCTCCCGAGCTCCTACTGTATACAGTCTGTGCTTGATCAATGTCAGTTGGGTTTAGTGGACAGTAATCTCTAGGTGGCAGGTCCATCTGAGACCCAGGGCCTCACAAGCAGACTGCGAAGGGGCTAGGACTATTGACTCAGAGACATTCTTGGCTCTGTATGAATGCTTTGTTTTAAACCATTTTTCTCTGGGTTTTTGCCCTCAGTGATTGAAGACACATAACTCCACATCAGCATATTTTAATGTATCTGCTGTATTGGATCCCACAGTCAGGCCAGAGTGTCCCCACACAGCCTCCCTCACTTCACCCTGTGCACTCCCCAGAGACAGGGCAGGTGGTGGAAGGTGTTCAGGCTGGGTCTCTGCTTAAGGCAAGTAAACAAGGAAGTTTGGGATTTCATCTCTTCTCAAATTCCCCAAGTGTTCTCAACAACCAAAACAAAAGAATGGATTTGTTTTATTCACAGGTATTAGCGTCCCTCCAAAAGCAGGTGTTGGGCTAGCTGGAGTATCAGAGGCCATTGCCCAATAAGGCCCACAGGTGTGGATCATGGCAGTGTTCTCAATTTCTAGAATAAGTTTGCTGTCTTCCACTTAACATCACCTTCATCCTAGTGAGATCGCTGGATCTTGTATCTGGTATGTGCCAGGCACTTGGTAGTTGGTAGACATCAGAGATACCATGGCAAATAGATACTGCTTAAAATCTGGTGGGTGAGTCTGGAAGGAATCTGATAAGAACACAGGTAAGTATGCAATTACCAACCGTGATAAAGGCCCTAAAGGAAAAGAATAGGAGGGTCTACAAGAACTCTAGGTTTTATCTGATGGAATAGGGGAAGATTGGGGAAGGGCTCCTTAGAGGAAGTGATATTTGAGCTGAGCACTGAAAGAGAAACATATTTAAAAAGGCAAGAGGGGCAATGGAGTGCTCAAGCTAGGGCTTGGTCACCGGAGGAAATGCAGTAGCGTCCTTGAGGCTGGATGAAAGGGAAGAAGGCAAGCAGGGATCCCGAGAGGCAGGGAGGGGCTGGATCACTCGGGGATGTGTAAACTATTGTGGAGTTCGGCTTTTATTTCAGAACAGTAGAAAGCCATTTTAAGCAAGGGATGAGAGCATTAAAGTTTCCAGAAGATTGCTCTGGTGAGACAATGGTGAGCAAAAAGTTCATTTCTCCAAAGTCTTCCAAGTGTCCCATGTGTAGTCTGATGAACCGTACACCTCTGCTTCTAGATGTCTGGGCTAACATGGGTTATACCTTCCCAGGCCCACGAGAAAGCCCTCAGGGCTTGTGGAAGGGTATGGGAGCCCCTGTTGGAAGGTGTGGGAGCCCCTGTTGGAAGGTGTGGGAGCCCTTGTCGGAAGGTGTGGGAGTCTTGGTAAAACTCACAGCTAAGGCATTCAAATCTGGGCTGCTTTATTTCCATCGGCTTTTTGCCTCCACTCCCAAGAAATAAATCCTTAAAATTACAACCCTTGGGTCCCCATGCCCAGGCAGGCTTACTTCTGTCAGATCACAGTAATCATGACTTTGACTATGAATTACCAATCCCAAATTAAATGATTAGCCCAAGGTCAATGGATTAGTCAGCTGCCACACCAAGGACAGCTTTCCAGTTCCCCGTAAACAGGGAGGATGAGCTCCCCAGAGTTGTCAGGGGGCTGTGGACGTTGGGCCCTGAGAAAGAGATGGAAGGAAATTGTCTTCCCCTAAACACTTGAGTTTGTTCTTTGGTATTCATATTTACTTTAAGGTTCTGAAGTTCCCAGGATCCCTTCTGGGATGACCAGAAACTCTTCTTAGAGTAGGAAGCGATTCCTTATATGAAAAGCCTTTGTAACCAAGTTTGGTTCCGCCTGAGCCATGATGCTTTGGGGTTGATGCTAGCTTTCCTGCGGGCTGTCCCACCTTGCCGTTTCCTGAAGCCGCAGGTACAACTGAAGCAGCAATGCCTGCGTGGCCGGAAAGACATCTTAATTCTCAACAGGTTGGGATCTGAGAAGGAATAGCTTGCTCACTAGATTTGCTTTACAAAATTTGCACTGCTGGCGTCTTGCGTCTGGGCCTTTCCCCGGCCCTCGTTGCACAAATCAACCCAGGGTTACTCATCCTTCTGCATTTTAAAGGAATTCCAGGAGTGCTCAGACAAGCTGCAGAGAAACCTGTGTTATTTCAGGACTTCTGAGCGTGGATGTCTCAGGCCCTAGTAATGCCAGTGAAATTAGAAATGACTCTGTGCGGGAGGTTGCATTCTGCTTCCATCAGACGAGGTGGAAAGGCACGTGGGGGTTTAGGGGTGGCTCCCCCTGGAAGAGGAGAAGCTTGGAAAATTGGACTCACATGCCCCGCTTTGTCCTTGTAGACAGAGCGTCCTCCCTTTCACCCGCTTCTCCCTCCATGCACTGATCTGTCCTGACAGCTGCCAAATTAGCCCTCTCACTTCGGGGTTTGCTTTGGCACGACCATGGATCTTTCCTTTCAGAGCATCCACTCTTCGTTTAAGAAGTTTATTCAACCTTATCTCAGGGGTGAATTAAACTCATGTAAAACCCTTCAGAGGGAAAGGGAGTTTCGGCCACTAGAGAGTATGCAAATCTGTGGTACTACAACTTATTTATTCACCAAATGTAAGTCTATATTTGGATATAGATGGCCTGTAAACACAAGGACAGAGGGAATATTCTGTGATGTCTGTTATCCTTTTTCTACAGTGGTGGTTTTTTCCTTTTTTCCATGCGTCATGGAAATGTCTTCTCGGTTCTGTTTCTTCAGACTGGAACAGTCCCTCGGTTTGGGTCTACAACCTGTTCCCTGAAGGACAGAACCCGAATCCAGTCTAGAATCTGCTGGAAGAGAAAATGGAGTATTCCTCCTTCAGTCAGGGACTGATCATCCCAGCTGTCACCAACTGACAGAGTGGCCTTGGGCAAATCATGTGACCTCTCTCTCCTTCCTCTCCTTGTTTGCAGAATAAGGGAACTATTGCTCTTATGCTCTCACAGAATTATTGTAAAGCTTACTTAACGGGTAGTCAGTATGTGGGTGAACTGGACAAAGCTTTAAAATAACCACGCTATTATGTGGAGTTGTTTTCTATCCTTTCTCCCTATTCTCCTTGGGAAAAAAAAAAAAAAAAGGAACTAAATCCTTGCCCAGCAATGTGATGGCATGCCTGATTTAAGTCCTGCCCAGAGTGGAGAAGGCTGACACTACTGTGGAATCGGCTCAAGAGTACCTAAGAATACACACACCGTACATGTCTGGCTTGTTCGCTTTCTCACACCGTCTCGATAGCCCAGACCTCATGTTGGGCTGGAGGAGAAGTCCTACCAGTTCCTGGAGACACAGTCCACTACATGTTAATAGGAATGCTGCAAAGAGTTTTAGCCTGGCTGCATGTGCTTGGAGGGCTTGAAAACACCTTTGTGTGTGTGTTGAGTCAGACAGGGTCTCTCTTACACTGAAAATTACTGGAGTCTCTGCCATCCATTTTTGGTGATGTGGTGTCTTCCAGGTAATGAGCACATGCTTCCACGGGCAAAAGGGCTGTGGTCCCAGTCCTGTCACCCATGAGCTAGTATGCTGGGGTATGGCACACAATTTCTCTGGGCCTCATTTTCTTAAGGTGGAGGTTTTCAAATGGTGTTCAGTGAAACCTTTTGCAGGGGTGAGGGGTGGAGATGGACTCAGTGATGATGATGATGGCAGTGATGATTTGGCCTTTGAGGCATCTTTATAAAAGGTGGAGTCATAGGAAAAGTTTGAACACTGCTGTCTTCTAGTACTACTTTCTATGTCCCGCCCCCCAAACTGCACCAGAACCTTCACTGAGTGCTCCTTTGAAATATTTATTTTCAGATAGTCAGATTTTTCTTCTTTTATCCTAATAACTTATGGGAAGAAAGTAAGGTTAGAAAGAGATATTTGCACTTACTTCTGGTAGATTAGGAATTCTCAGCTTGACCCATCCGGGCTACAAAGGTTTCTGTGACAGAGGTCTGGTCCGGTGAACTAGGCCCAGGGCTGGAACCCTCATAAGCAATAGCCATCTCCCAAAAAATGATGGTACGTGGGCACAGCATACACATTGCAGGTAGTTCCTGACCCACTATACTTGCCAGTGGTAAAATGTGCATTTCCAGGATCCGTCCCTTGTTCTATCTTCTGAAGTCATTTTAATTAAAATAGAGTTGGACATAAAATAGAGTGGTCAAGAATTGATCAAAAACCTAAACTGTGCTGTCTTACAGAAGTAGCGTCATTTGCTGGCTACCAACGTGCTGTGAGTGCCGCTGGCCCAAGAGTCCCTCTGACTTGGTCAAGTATCGCAGGACCAAGACTGTGGGTCTGATGGGTCAGGGAGAGGGGTGTCCGAGAGGAGGCCTGCAAAGTGAGCCTGCTGCAAAACGAGTAAGGTCCCCGAACAATCCACGTGGCCTGCCCCATCCAGCCCACCATCGTCTAGTGACTGAGAAACCAGTGACGTCACACATCGGAACTCTGGATTGTCCTCTTCCGTCTCTAGTAATGCTTCTCCACGCTGCAGCCTTCCCCAGGCCCTCGGTCTAGAACTTTCTCCTTATTCACCAAAAAGGCTTACCTGGCAGCGGAGAGATCTTGTGAACATGTGCGGGCTGGCAGATTTTCCCCAAAACTGAGTCTTAGGGTTCTTCTCGAAACCACACGTTGGTCTTCCATCTCCTGTCCCTTCTCACTTCTCTCTCCTCCTCCCTCCTGGCTCACGTTTACTCCTCGGTGATCCCATGATCTCACAGTGTTCACCACATTCCTGTTTTTGTCCCTTCCCCTGTCGGGTCTTTCTCTATAGTGTTGAGCGTCTGGAAACAGTCTCTTGATTTTGTGTTGACACTTCAGCACTCTTCTGAAGTAAAGGGCCAGATTTCACCGGAAACACTGAAAACGAGATTGGGCTGCACTGTTTTGAATTACAGCCCATGGAGAGAGGAGTCAAAACAAAGTATTAGGAAAGGCTTAGGGAAATCCTAGGGTCAAAACTTCTTAAATGAAGTTTTATGACCTAGTTGGAATGTGGCACAAATTGCCTTTTTGGTTCATTTGTTTAAAACAATTGTGTGACATCATTGTTTAGTCACTAGTCTGTGTTTATCCCCAAGGCAATTCCTAACGAATGGTGCCGGCAGCCCCGAGATGCTGTTTCATACACAGCGGGCATTGTGGTCTCCTCTGCTCATTTGCAGAACCTGCCGTTTTCTCACACAACAGTTGTTTTTGTTTTATTCAATCAGTGAACCCAAGAATCTTCGGAAGGGAAACTAAGTCTGGCAAAGCATTACCCCTCTTGAAAGACAGAGCTATTTGAATTTTTAAATAAAGTCCCCTTTAAGTCTAACTGCATTATGTAGGTTTTTTCTTTTTTAAAATTTTTACTTTGATATTCAAACTTCCAACTGACTAGAAGCGATAAAAATGGTATAAAAAACACCTGTTTACCCTTCACTCCTGCATAACATTTTTGTTATTTCTCTATAGATATCATCGTCACTATCATCGTTGTCATTATCTGATCCATCTGAGAATAAGTTTCTATGCTTTTATCCCTAAATATTTCAGTGACTATTTCTTAAGCACAAAGATGCTCACAACACAGTATAGCTATCGAAGTCAGAAAATTTAAAACTATTATCTAATATATAGATAGACCTTATTCAAATTTCGCCAGTTATTCCTAAAATATGCCTAACAGTTATTCCTAAAATATCCCTAAATAGGGGATATATTTAAATATCCCTATTTTAGGATATATCCTAAATAGAGGATATATCTAAATATCCCTATTTTAGGATATTCCTAAAATATCCCTAACACAACACAGTATAGCTATCGAAGTCAGAAAATTTAAAACTATTATCTAATATATAGATAGACCTTATTCAAACTTTGCCAGTTATTCCTAAAATATCTCTCCCCCCACTTTTTTTTTGGACAAGCTCCCACAGGTTGGGATATGAGGTACTTTCATTGTCATTTACCTCTAAATATTTTATCATTTCCATTGTAAATTCCTTTTTAACCCATGAGTTCTTTAGTAGATTACTGGTTTCCAAACATATGTTGTAGTGACTGTTTTTTACTACTTTTCATTGTTGACTTCAAATTTCATTGCACTATAATCAGAGAATATGGTCTCTATAATCTTTTCATATTTGTGGAGGTATCCTTTGTGATTTCAAAAGAGTTAAGATTAAATAAATATGAATTTAGGTCTAACGTTGAGCATAAGGACTTTTTCCTACATATCTAGTAAACCTGTTTTTCAAATCTTTTACATTCCTGATGTTTTCATTTTCTTTGATCTCAGGAATCTACTCGATGATGATAGATTTGTTGGTTTCTCCTTACATTTCTCTCAGCCGTGCTTTTGTTGTTTTCAGAGTTATGCTGTTAGATGCGTATGGGGTCATGAATGCTACATGTTGGTGGATTATTTCCTCTAATATTAGGTAGTACTTTTTGCCCGAAATTCTATTTAGTGTGATATAACTATTGCTGTATCTGTTTCTTTTTGTTGTTATTTCATGGTACAGCTTTTTTATTCCATTATATTCAAAGTTTCTCTTTTGGTTTGGTTTTAATTATGTCTCCTACAAGAGCCATATAACTGGATATTGATTGATGGATTGATTGATTGATTCATTGTGTTATGTTAGTCACCATACAGCACATCATTAGTTTCTGATGTAGGGTTCCATGATTCATTGTCTGTGTATAACACCCAGTCCTCCCTGCAATCCGTGCCCTCTTTAATACCCATCACCAAGCTCACCCATCTCTCCACCTCCCTCCCCTCTAAACCCTCCATTTGTTTCCTGGCATCCATAGTCTTTCATCGTTCTTCTACCACTCCGATTCCCCCCCCTTCATTTTTCCCTTCCCTCTCCTAATGTCTCCATGCTTTTCCTTATGTTCCACAAATAAGTGAAACCATGTGATAATTGACTTTCTCTGCTTGATTACATCACTCAGCATAATCTCCTCCAGTCCCATCCATGTTGATGCAAAAGTTGGGTATTCATCCTTTCAGATGGCTGAGTAATATTCCATTGTATTTATGGATCATATCTTCTATACCCATTCATCTGTTGAAGGGCACCTCAGCTCTTTCCAGTTTGGCTATTGTGGACATTGCTGCTATGAACATTGGGGTGCATATGGCCCTTCTTTTCACTACATCTCTATCTTTGGGGTAAATACCCACTAATGCAATTGTTGGGCCACAGGGTAGCTCTATTTTTAACTTTTTGAAGAATCTCCACACTGTTTTCCAAAGTGGCTGCACCAATTTGCATTTCCACCAACAGTGTAAGAGAGTTCCACTTTCTCCACAACTTCTCCAATATTTGTTGTATCTGGCTTTGTTGGTTTTTGCCATTCTAACTGGTGTAAAGTGGTATCTCAATGTGGTTTTGATCTGAATTCCCCTGATGGCTAATGATGATGAACACTTTTTCATGTGTCTGTTTATAGCTAGATTTTTAAAAAAAAAAAAATCTACTCTGATAACTATTTTGTAGATAAATTTAATCCCTTTATTTCTAGTGTGGTATATTTGAGTTTCCGTCTTCTTATTTTGGGTTTTCCCCTTACTATAATCTTTTTTTGCTTTGTAAATTTCTCCTTTTCTGCCTTCTGTATTAATAAAATTTCCATATACTTAGAATGCTTGAATAGGTATAAATGTATTTATTGATTATAGTGGTTCCCTTTAATTATTTAGGCACACATATTTAGTCATAAACTTTTTTAACAAAAGCCAAAGTTATTCAGAATTTCTATCCTTCTCTTTACTATTGAATAGGCCTAATAGAGATTAAACATGGTATTCCTTTCCCCCATCTTATTTTTGCTGTGTCGAGCTTGAATTGTACCCTTTTTTCTTTAAATCCAAAAATATGTTAATATATATGCCCTCATGGCCAATAATTAGCTGGACTTACTGATAAATGTAATCAATTGCTATTTTATCATTATTTCTTGCATTTTATGCCTTGCACTCTGTCTTCTTCTGAGTAACATCCTTTAATAGTTCTTTTAGTGGAGTTTTTTACTCTTTTATTGTTGATAGGAACTCTGTTATGCAGTTGTCACTCCTTTGTAGATAATATAATATTTTCCCTCTGGAAATTTCTGAGCTCTTCTCTTTAATGTTAGCACCCCGCAGTTTTGTTTCAGCATGTCTGACAAGAGTGAATTTCCTTTAGTCATCTTAGGACACAGAGTTTGAGGACTCCTCTCTTCTTTCAGTCTTGGAAAGGTCTCTCCTGTTTACCTCTTCGAAGATTGCTTCCCTCGTTTCCTTCTTCAGAACTCCTATTTGCCATGCGTGGTAGCTATTTAAACTATAGTCCTTGTCTTTTTTCATATCTTTGCTCTCTCTGTATCTTTGGCTGTATAGGGGTAAATTCCTCAGTGCTATTTTGCAATTCTTTAATTCTCTATGTCTTTATGTTCAGTCTAGAGCTTATCTTATTGATTGAATTTTAAATTCAAATTACTATCATTTTTCAATCAAAGATTTCTAATAACTTATTTTTCATATTTACATAACTTATTTTGTTTATGCTTATTTGTGTTTCATATCATGCTCTTTTTAAAAAACTTTTTATTTTATTTTTTCAGGCTTCCAAGATTCATTGTTTATACCTCACACCCAATGCTGCATGCAATACATGCTCTCCTTAATATCCACCACCAGGCTCACCCACCCCCCGCACCCCTCCCCTCCAAAACCCTCAGTTTGTTTCATGCTTTAAAAAAAAAAAAAAAAAACAGAAGCTAGTCCTTTATTTCTTTGGAGACACTAAAACACACTCATTTAAAAAATATTTTTCAGGCTCTTCTATAGAATAATTTTATTCAGGACAAATAATATGTTGACTTACTTTATTAATATGACTTTTTTGGGTAGGATTTAGAATTTTGATCTGCAGGGTATCCAAATCTTATTTGGGAAGGTTTTTTACTTTTTCTCTTCCCATTTGCCCCAAATACTAGTTTCATAGTTGTCTCACCTGGACTCAGAAGCTGGGGTGGGTGGGTGGGGCTTCTGTCTTTTGGTGAGATTGGGGATACTATAGATCTAGGCACTGAGCCAGCAGGTAGCTTTACTCATTTTCCATTCATGAGACTGTATCCTCTCACTTTCCCAGGCTTACTGTTTGCTAAAAGCCATGATCCTGAATAAGAAATGATCAGATTCTAGACAAAAGTTGAATATAGAATTAACAGTATTTCCTGATACCGTTGTTGAAAGATAATGAAAGAATGGTTATATCAAGGTGTAGGGTCTCAGAAATGGAAGGACAGAGTGGTCATTACCTGAGATGGGGTGGACTGAGGGCAGAGCAGGTAGGGCAGGGGGAAATTAGGAGTTCATTTGAATTTGGGATTTCTGCTAGACATCCTAATCGAGATATTAAGTAGGCTGCTGGATATATGGCCTGGAGTTTAAAGAGAGATCTGAGCTGAAAATTTAAATTGGAAGTGGCCAGGATCTAGATGATATTTAAAAGCCAGGAACATGTGCCAGGTCACCAAAGGAGTGAAGATGGATAGAGAACAAGACCAATGACGGATTCTAAGCATTCTCCAACATCAAGAGTTTAAGAAGATGAGGGGGAACCATTGAAAGTGAAACTGAGAAAAAAAAGAAAAAACACAACTGAGAAGAGCGGCCAATGAGGTAGAAGGGAAACCAGGGAAGTGTTGTATCCTCCCACAGCAAAGAAAGTTTGAGAGGATCAACTCTGCTTGGTAAAATGAAGAGTGAAAACTGACCACTGGTTTTAGCAAAGTAGGTGGGGAAGGTGAGGGGAGAATGCCTGATTGGATGGTAATACTTGGCAATTATTTTTAAGCCTCCCTTCATGAGCTGTTGACATTGGGGGCACTACCTACCTCCCACCAACACTTGGCTTCAACAGTAAACATGCTTCCCTTCTCTGCCTCAAGTGGAATTCCCTTCACTTTGCAGAGACCAAATTTCCAGTGACCTTTCCTTGCTTTCATTCCTGGAGCACTATAAATTTCGAGTTTGTTGAGATGTTTGCCCATGAGCCAGCTATCCAGTTTTTATTTCTATTTTATCTCTTATTACTATGAGTTTAGAGCACCAAAATTGTATAAAAGCATAAACTTGTGGAGCCATATTGATTGGCTGGAAGTTCATTACACTCTTCAAATGTTCAGAAGAACATTTTGGATGGTGTGTAGTTAAATATTGCTGTGGAACAAACAACCCCAAAGCTTAGTGACTCAAAACAGCAACAATTTATAACTTGTGATTCTGGAAATCAGCAGTTTGGGGAGGATCCACTGTATACTCTTCTGGTCTTTGCTGGGATCTTTCATGCATCCACAGTCAGCTACAGGTCAGCTAAGGAGCTCTGCTTCTGCAAGTTAACTTGCTGTCAGCTAAAGCCAATAGATGCAACAAAGTTGACTTGGTTGTGTAGTCATTCACATAGCTTAAGCTTGTTCACATGGTAGCTGGACAGAATTCTAAGAGAGAGAACAGAAACTCACCAAGTCTCTTGAAGGCTAAGCACAGCATCACTTCTGCTCTGATTTACTGGTCAAAGCAGGTCAGAGGGTGGAAAAATAGATTCTATCCCTTGATGGGAGGAAATGGAAAGTTACATTGCAAAAGGGGCATGAATACACGGAAGGGGATGATTTCGACCATTTTTGCAAACAAGATACTACAAATGGAGCATGAAATGAACTGAAATTGTTGTGGGATGAATTTAAATTAAGGAGAAAAGAGATCAACCGTGGCGCATACTAGGAATTATTGAGTGTTGAAAGGAGAGGAGGTAGTAGTAGAAGCTTTACGTCAGATTCAGGACAACAGTCTGAGTATTTGCCATCATCAAGGTGCATGCTGGAAGCCAAGGGAGAGTCAGGGAGGAACTCCTTCCTGCCTTTCAAGTAGCTCTTACTTGAATAAGGAGTGCAGGGCAAGACTCCAGCTCTACGACAAGGCAGAATATTAATGCTACAGGATAACTGATCAAGGGAAAATCTTTGGAATGAGGTAAACTTAAAGTGCAGGCTGAAAGGAAGAAGCCATGGAAAGATTAAAGACTCAGAAGAGACAAGGATTACAGGCAGTGGCTGCACATTGGTTGGCATTTTTATTTAATAGGTAGAAAGGCCCAAAGACTGAGAAATGCATCAGTCCTCAGGAGACAAAGGGAAAAGAATCCAAGTTCCCTCAACTGATTTTTTTTTAAAAGTTAAACCAAAAGGAATTTATTGCTTTTAATTTAAAGAACACTTGTATCAACAAGAATTCTGTACACCTCAGCAAAGATGGGTCCTAGCCTGTGGTAGGTCTGGCAGAATTTCAGGGTGTTACCAAGACACCCCTTCATACTACAGACATCCAGTTATTGATGTTCTTGGTACCCAGGCCAAATAAGGCCAGGAGAGCTTAGAAGCTGGTACTCAGAGGTTGTCTTGACCTGTGGATCTGGATTTCCTAACTCCAACAATCTCAAGAGTTTCTTTTTTGTGGAGTTCTATAGATCCTTCAGAACTGAAGGTCACCCCCAAAATATCTTTTGGCTACTTGTTCATCTGTATAAACCACTCAGTAATTGTTTTCATATGATCAAAATTTGACTAGGTCTTCAATTCTCTGAAATTATCGTCTACTCTGGCTAACTCTTAGGTTGAAGACAGAGACTAGGGCTGGTCTTCAGTGTGTCTTAAGAGGCCTGAGGACCTCAGCCTCCAGGGGAGCCTAGTCTATCCTAGACATTTTTCCTCACGAAGCCTTTGTTCTCCTTGGAAACCACGAGAACTCCATTCAGTGGAGCCAGAATGAATCTGGCACAGGTAAGCCAGGAATTCCCATAATGCTCAATATTTTTTTTCTAAGGGTGGGGAGAGATGATGCAGAGATTAGTCAATCACCCCAATACAAAAACTAGTAGTCATTTTTTGAAATAAGGAGGAAATATTTAATAACTGTGTTGTTCATGCTTCTATCCTGGACATGAATTCAGTCCAACACCAACACTGCATGAGTGTAGATTTTTGTTACATGAAAGATTCTATTCCAGACTCAGGGAAACGTAGAAATGGAATCAAAGATACTTGAGTGCTATTCTCTGCTAGACACTATGCTTTACTTTTGCTCATTCACCACATCTAATCAACTCATCTGTCCCTTCAGTCCTGCCTCTAATATTTCTAGGATCCAATCCCTTGTCTGCATTCCCACACCACCAACTTAATTAATACTGACTGCATTGTCATCTAGTAGGATTACTGTAATATCTTCTGTTACAGACTGAATTGTATCCCCCTACCCAAATTCCTATGTGGAAGGCTTAGTCCAAAGTACTGCAGAAATGTGTATTTGGAGATAGAAACTTCGAAAAAGTAACTGAGGTAAAATGAGGTCCTGTGAGTGTTAGCTCATCCAACATAACTGGTGTCCTTTCAAGAAGAGAAGACTGGGACACAAAAATGCACAGAGGGAAGACCACATGAAGGCAGAGGGAGAACGTGGCCATCTACAAGCCAAAAAGAGATTCTTCAGAAGAAACCAACCCTGCCGACATCTTGACCTTAGACTTCTAGCCTCCAGAAATGTGAGAAGATAAATTTCTCTCATTGAAACCAGTCTGTGGTATTTTGTTATGTCAGCACTAACAAACTAATAATGCCTTCTGTCACAGTCCTTTGCTTTCCGTCTTGCTCCTTTCAAAAATCAATAGTTCTCCAAGTGGAATTATCTGTCTCAATCACTGGTTTCTGTCACTTGCCTGCTTAAAACCCTTCAGCAGCACTCCACCTCTCACTGTAGTATTTTCCACATTTAAGTTTTTTTGAATATCTGTTATTTAAGATGTCCCCCAGGTATGTAAGAACTCCCTAGTTTTCCAACAAGAAGGGGCACAGTGTACATTTACACATTAAAGGCTCCAAGAAGTTTTGTGGCCAAAAAACCCCTGGCTAACTTGGTTTAACCCACTGTTTGACAAATTTAGTTGACTACAGAATTTTTTTTTTAGCATGATACCCATTATACCCACTGCAACTTTGTTCTATAATATAAACTAGGAAATGCTGCCCGCAATCAAGTCCACATACTTTGACATGTCATTCAAAATGAGGATCCCCAGATCTAGCAAACAGACACATCGGATGCCTCGTTGGGTTGGAATCACGTGTTGTTTATCTGAAATTCAAATTCAGCTGGATGTCCTGTACTTTATCTGATGACTGGATAGACGACCCTTTGTGACCTATAATATAGTGAACAGACTGAACCAAAATGAATTTGGCAAGAATCTTTCCCCACTTTACATGCTGGGAAGAGAGGAAGTCAAGGTTGATTCATGGCTTTTAGTTGGATTCAATTCACCACCAACCCTTGTTCACTTAAAGCAGTGTCTCTCCATCCTGGTTATACATTGAATCTTCTGAGGAGCTCTTAGATATCTCACACCCTATCCCAGACCAAGGGGACTTAGAATGGGGGCTGCCTAGTGGGGACTTTGAAAGACAGGGTGGGGAGGAGAGTATGCAAAACAAGGCTCTAGGGAGCCAGATTGAAGGAGGCCCTCCCTGTTGGGACCAACCCTGTACTTGCAGAGCCCTGAGAGTGAGGGCTTCCTTAAATCTGTGTCTTACACTCCTGTACCTCACTCTGATACGCCCTGTTAAAAGAAGTGAGTTGAGGGAGGGACCTGGGTGGCTCAGTTGTTTGAGTCTCTACCTTCAGCTCAGGTCCTGATCTCAGGGTCCTGGAAAAGAGCCCCATAGCACTGGGCTCCCTACTCATGGGAAAGTCTGCTTCTCCCTCTGCCTCTGTCTGCTGCTCCCCCCGCTTATGTGTGCTCTTACTCTCTGTCAAATAAATAAATAAAATCTTTTAAAAATAAATAAATAAAAATAAAAGAAGCCAGTGCAGGATTTCAGAGAAGAGCTTGTAGGGGGTTTCTAAGAAGCCCTGAGTCCCATCTCTGCATTTTGTTGCTTTACAAGGAAATGTGAACCTTTCCCAGCAATAGACATGAGCTCTAGCCCCTAAGCATGAGTCAGAAGAGGCTTCACCAGGCCGGGTTTTTCCTGAAATGTAAACTTGCAGCTGGCTCCAGTTTCCTCTAGAACGCCAATCACAAAAATTTTCCAATGTTTAGTTGCCTCATTATTTTTCGGCTGAGGCTGGTGGTGTTTGAGTAGCTTCTAGCTCTGGCAACCCATAATTTCTGTTTCATATTCAAGTAGGGTTTAAACCTTCTGAAAATGTAATGGAAACATACACTTCATTTCTCTCTCCAAGGTTTTATGGATTCTCATCCCCAGTCCTCTTCCTAGTCTCCACTGCTTTCTGCCCTTTCTGGCCAAAATCTCACTCCCCATGACAGGCAGTCTGGTCAGAAAGACACACTGGAGGCAGCGAGTGGCACAGCATGCCCAGGAACCAAGGCCAGCTTCAGGAGGCCAGCTCCTGGAACCATCTCTTCCTTCGCTAGCCTCCAAGTTCCGTGATGTCACGAGCGATCTGCCCCCACCCTTCTGCTACTGGCTGGGGGCCAGATCCTTTAGGTTGATTCCCAAAAGGCTCTGGCAAGTTTTAAAACAGTAGGGAAAGAAACTTTGTAATTTTCCAGTGCTGAAAAAGGATAGTAGTGGATGAGGGGAGCTCCCTGCACAGCCAAAATTAACTTTTCTCCACTGTGATAATTGAAAGATTTTCAGTGATGTTCTTCTTATAATTGAGTTCAAAAGTACCTGCTCAGAGGAAAATTTGGAAGAGAAGAATACAAGGGAAAGGGTAACATAGGGCAGTGTTTGCAGCAATTTCCTGGCATTATCAAGATTACAGAATTATATGGGTGTATCTCACTCGGCTTAATAGCTGTGTCCTTGTGAACTTTCCCATAAATGGAATTTTTTTTAAAAAAATGAAATCACTATAAGTACACAGGGAAAGATTGCCAAATAAAGGAAGGCTTAGGTGCCATACTTTATGAAGTAAATTATCCTTAGATAATGTACATCATCCCTCCCACGCACACACATTGATCTTTTTTTATAAGTCTGAATTTTTCACAGGCTGGATTTTCATGAGTTAGGGGTGACTCTTACAATGACAACAGCTCTGAGGTCACAGCTGTTCTCAGTCTCTTAAACTGAACTTTTCATGATGTTCTCTGAGGAGGAGGAAGAGCTGCTGGGTTCTGAGGGGACTTTTAAGCTGAGAAAATCTTCCCTGGGAGGAAACTGACCCAGGATCTTTCTTGTCTACCCCCAGAGTGGTGTGGGCTCTGGAGTACCCAGAGAAATGGTCAATGGCTAGATCCTGGACAAGTTGTTGGGAATAAGCTACTGCTAAATGTTGCCAAATCTGCCACAAAAGGCAGTGGGGTGCTGTGCAGAGAAGCATGAGTGCTGGGGCCAGACTGCTCCAACTCTCTGAACCTCAGTATCCCTATCTGTAGAATGGGGTGATACGATAGTGCCTACCTCAAGGTAACACCTGGCATACAGTAAACACTCAAAAAGTGTTGGCTATTTTTAACTTGCCTGGGCTAGCTCTATTTGAACACAGGGGAAAATATCAAAAGAAGACCAAAGATCCTTGTGTTTACTGATGAGTGCTGGTCCATGCCAGATCCATGCTGAACCCCATCATTTAATCTAGGTACACCGTACAATGCATCATCAATATTACCCCCACTTTCCAGTGAAAACTAGAGCTCAGAGAGGTTAAGCAATTTTCCTGAGGTCACACAGCAGATAAGGGACAAAGCAGCTATTAGAGGCCAGTGGCATTGTTCTTCCCACTCTGTCTCAGGCCTAAGATCAAAACCTTAAAGTGACTTTTCAAAGATGATGGTTTAGGGCCCAGAGGGTATTTGGGTCTAGAAATAAACTTGGTTCCAGAAGTTCCATCAAAATGAAATAGAGGGTAATTCTTTGATTTAGTCCATAAAGATTGAGAATCTACAGTGTGCTGGCACTTTAGGTACAAAGGTGAATAAGGAAGGCCTCACCCTTGGCCTCAAAGTCCAGCATGTGAAATTATAATAGACCCCAGCCAGTGTTAGGATTTGGGTGTGAAGAATGTGCTTTTGGATCCACAAGTAAATAAGTGACCAACTTTACTGAGGAAAACTTCAAAGGGGAAGTGACATTTGAAGGCTTCGTAAGTATCATCTTACCAAATCCTCTAGTATTGGGGAAACAGGCAATGATAGGACCCTGGGGCAGAGACAGCTAGGTACCCAGGTAGGATGTGAAGTCCCTTTCTTACTTGTGAAGAGAAGCCGGAGTCCACTTAAGCAGGCAATGGGGACAGCTCAAAAATCGACATTTTTCTACATTTTCCAGACTCCCTCATAGGCAGCTATCCCTGCAATACACAAGTAGTGGTCACTGGGTTACATTTCAAAAAAGCATCTTAAAAAGGGTGTGGGCTTACATGGGCTTTTTTTCTTACCCTCTTCCCCTGCTTTCGGCTGCCTGCCTGGAGGACGGATTTGATGGCCAAGGCTCCAACACCAACCTGTGACCTTGAGAAAGGAGGCCACAAGCTGAAGATGGCAGGGCAGAAGGACAGAAGGAGCCTGAGTCCTTGGTGATGGCGACTTGCTGTCCCAGCCTCACACTGCCTCCCTCCAGACATATCTGTTTAAATGAAAGAAAAATAAACTTCTATCTTGTTTAAGCCTGTGTTATTTCTGGTTGTTGTTATTAGCATCTGACCCAGACCCTAACTGGCAAATGCCCCTGAGGATATTAGGTGGTAGAGTTGGGGTGGAAATTCAGACAGCCTGACTCTCCACCCCTCATGCTTGCCCATAGCTCTGTGCTGTTGGGGATGAGCCTGCCGTCTGAGCAGAATCCAAGAGTCTAGAGTGTCTCCTTGAAAGTCTAATCTCTTTTTGTCAACTGTTTGGCCCTGGCAGCAAGCACACAGCCTGACACTCAGCAGGATTCCTTAAGGTCTGTTGAGTAAATAAATGAATAACTGCCCCTAAACCACTTCCCCAAGAAATGGTTTTTCTGAGGGGCTCTGGAATGACCTCTGCTTCTTACATTTCCCTAGGCTGGTATCAGTGTGAAGCTTGTGAGAATATTGTGCTTTGAGATTTTTTTTCTTAAAGGAAAGAATAAATTAAAAATGACATAATAAAAATTTAAACAAAGATATACAGAAAAATTCCTCGAATTAAGTAAAATTCTTTTAATGATAAAGCGAAAAAAAATGGCTGAGAGGAAGAGTTGCTATCTCAAGTCTCCTTTTCCAAAACCTAGTTACGGATTACAAAAATAATGGACATGACTTTATAAAAAAATGGAGGGTTCTCTCATAATTCTCCTTCTAGAACAGATTGTTAAATATCCTTTCAACTCTTTTTCTACACATAAAAGCATTAAAAGTATAGGGCTGTAAAAATGAGCTCATGGTATATATACTATTTTGCAATCTTTGCTTTTTTCCAGGTAGCATCGTATTTTGGACATTTCTCCCTTTCTTGTATTTGCATTAATCTGGTTCTGTTTAAGGCAGGAGAGTATCCTTTATCCTAATGCTCCCCTTTAAAAAAAAAAAAAAGTATCTGGATATATCTTTGACCTTGCTGTGTAGTGTCATCAGGTGTTTACAAGAGATGGTTGATGAGAAGGACATCAGAGATTAACTCTTACCCATAACAGAAGTAAGCTGGTCCCTGGGGTTGTTGGGCTGGCAAATGTCCAGTTTTAGAAAAAAAAATACTCTAGGGTCAATGTTTTGTGACCAGAAGGCCATGAAGCTCAGAGCTAGGAGCAAACAACCAGGCCGGGTCAGGAGCGCCTAGAAGCTTCCCGGATCCCTGAGACCAGGTCCTTCTGCCCCCTTCCTATCAGCACAGATGCTGGCCTAGGGGTGGGATGGAGGATCTCCTGAGAAATTGGAATCATTCCTCAGCTTCACAGGAAATCAGTCCTTGCCTGACCTTCTGCTAGAGCCCTGAAAGCTTGCCGGGTGCCGGCAGTCACCATTCTGGACTCAGGCAGTGGGGAGAGAGTGGCCAAAAAAGGAAGGTCACAGGTGTGGCCTCGGCGCTGGGGCCTTGGGCTCTCCAGGGGGCAATGATCAACCCGAAACTCACTCCCACTGCCCCATCAAAATCAAACAAACATACTGTCCACAAGATTATCCCAAACCCATAAATCAAGCTGTCATCAAGCTGATGACAGCTACTGTAACCTGAGCTTGCTTGGTACCCGTGGAGAGCAGCTGCGTATCAGCGTGAGTAGCTCGAAGGGCTCAAGCCGCAAGACTGTGGGGAGGATGGGAGATAATCATCCAGCAGGGCTTTCAAAGAGGGAAGGAGGCCCAGAGGTTAGAGCCCAGCGGCACAGACGCACATACCTGTGGCAAAGGCTGTGTTGGGAGCCACCATGGTGGCTCCGACTCAGCTGTGGTGGGGACGGGGGATGGATAATATATTAAGAAGATCCACAAGGGAATTGGTTTGGGAAGGAGAATGGGGCAGGGGAAAGAGTGGAGGTGTGACTGGCTTTTGAGCCTGTGTTGGGGAGATTGACTTGACAAGATGGGCAACAGGGAGCAGCTGTGTCTGGGGCAGATCCCACCCACCCACAACGCCGGCCCCTCCATGCCTGCAGAAAGCCAGGCAGGCCGCAGCTGCACCTGCTGGGCCCCCACGTGCCATGGGTGGGTTAGGAAGCTGCCGTGCCTGGAACCTCACCTCTCCGCTCTTGAGCAAGCCAGGCAATACACACCCAATGGGCAGCCAGTTTTACTGATTCACTGTCGAAGTAGTTCAGGCTTTTCTAGCTGACTAGCTGGCCCAACTAGCATTTCTTCCTCCAAGATGGCAAGGCAGCTGGGCCTGACTTCCAGTCCAGAGTGTCCATGCCCTCCCGCCAGAGATCACCAGGTTCACCTGAAGTTGAACAGTGCTGGGGTCCTGGAGTGGTTGCAGTTAAGGCTCACACAACACCGTGGGGAAGCCGGGGAACATCTCAGTCCCAGAACTTAAAGGAGTTGAGGCTTGGCTCAGGAGCTTCTCAAGGGCTCAACGAGGTGGGACTTTGCTCTGGATTAGATATTATCAGAAGCAGGGGTGATTCTATGCTTGGATATCTTATTTTCATTGAAAAGGCTAAGAGGAGTGAGACAAGGCGAAAGCTGTACTTAGTAAAGATGTACTTAGTAAAGATGTATCAGTCCCTCATATAAGCCAGGAAAAGGGCATCTTTGGTCATTTCTGTGGTTTGGACAGTGTTCTTATTTTTGTCTGTGTCCAGGCATGATTATGGAGTAATCTTGTTTTTGCTTTGTCCCATCTAGGTCACAGAACAACCTTGTCTGATGTTGGTGTTCTATGGAAATATTTCTGTTAAACAGGAGAATGCCGAGGGCCAGCTGTGAGTGCCAGGCGAGGTCCTAGATCTCAGGGGCTGCTTTTCTCTTTCTCTATTAGAACTGAGGTGTGTGACTCAAAGCAGCCAGGAACCCTGGAGAGAATAGAACTTGAGTGATTGTAATGTTCATGTTTTAAGCAGAAACTCCTCGAGGGCTGGAAGAGAAGCTGAGGGAAGCCTGGTGCTCCTGATCTAAGGCTGCCTCTAGTCTCTTCATTCAGGCAATAGACATTTATTGAGCAACTAATATATCCAGGCACTTGGGATAGAGCTGTGAGCCAGATAGTTTTCATGGAGTGGACATTTCAGTGAGGGACCCCAGAAAATAGGAGGGGACAATGAAGAAGATAGTCTTAGGTAGTGATAAAGAAAGTTATAAAGTAGACAAAATTAATTGAGGGAGTTGAGAATGATTTGGGGTCCAATTTGGAGAGATGGTCAAGTATATCCTGTTTAAAGAAGTGATGAGAAGGTGCAATGTGGAGCTTTGCCATGAAAGTATTTCAGGCAGAAGAGATAGGATCTGCCAAGGCTTCTAGGAACAGGAAGAGTATCTCCGGAGCACAGTGAGTGAGGGAGAGATAGGCTAAGACAGGTCAGAAATGTGGGCTAGGTCAGGCAGTGGGAGGCCAATGGAAGACTTTGGAGACAAGAACTGCAGGACTTCACATCCCTTCCTGAGACAGCAGCAGTTTGTGACATACTGACTTTCCTCTGCATCCTAAGGCCTATTTCTCCCCTCTGAGCCTGGGGTCTGGAATATACCAAAATCGTCTGAAATTCTCTGTAACCTACTAAAGTCAGTCATTGTTTACAGCAGTGCATTCATTTTCTATTGCTACTGTAATAAGCTGCCACAACTTAGTTGCTTAAAATGACACGCATTTATTACAGTTCTTGAGGTCAGATATCCCCAAATCAAGGTGTTGGCAAAGCCGTGTTCCTTCTGACGGCAGTATCTGTTTCTTCTGGAATTATCTTTCTTCTAGAGACCTTCATTTCTTGATTTCTTGCATGTGGCTCCTCTACCTTCACAGATTATGATGGTGTATCTTCAAATCTCTCTCTCTCACACCCCTGCTTCCATCATCACATCTCATTCTCCTACACTCCAGCCGCTCTTTTATAAGGACCCTTGTGTTTACATTGGGCCCACCCAGATAATTCAAGATAATCTCCCCTTCTCAAGATTCTTGACTTAATCACATCTGCAAAGTCCCTTTTGGCACCTGAGATAACATACTGATAGGATTTGAAGATTAAGACAGGGATGGGTGGGGGGGTCCATCTTTGGGGAGCCGCTCTGTCTATAACTGGGAGTCCTGTGGAGAGCAGGGAAGTGAAATCTGCCCCAAGCCATTCTACTAATGGGATGAATCCTTGCCCCACCTACCTCAGGAAGTTATTGTAAGTATCATATTAATTAATGTGGCATAACTGGGAAAATAAGAAGTGCCATAAAATCTAAGGAACAATTATGAAGTATTATGAATCCTATGAAACATGAATGTAAAAGGGGTATTACAGATTAACAGAGAGCTAAGTTTGAGTCCTGCTCCCCAGAATACTTGCTACATTCATTTGGGCAGGGAACTTAATGTCTCTGAGTTTCATTGGGTATAAAATTTGGAAAATGCTTTCAGCTCATTACAGCATGTGGAGTTTAAATCCGGTAATATAGGCAGTGGTGCTTTGTGAAATGCTACACAAATATGCTTTGTCAAATATTTTATAGGCAGGCACCCAAATGCTTTTTCCTAGATGCACAATGGAACCAGACCATAGGATAGTACCTATCAGACCAATACCAACAGATTTTAAATCTCTACTGTACCAAGTGAATGGGAAATAAAGAGGAGACAATAAACAAAGGGCCTCTCTTCTTGCCTCCCTCCTCAGCTACTGAGGGGTCAAAAAGCAGCAGGAGGAAAACTGTAGCATCTAATTGATTACTCAGGAAAAAACACAAGATAGGCCTATTGAGAATACAGACTCTTCTGGAAATGAAGAGGTTTGGGGTTTAGGCTGACTTTCTCTGGAAGAATCCTATTTGGTCACATTTAAAACATTAAGTTGCCCAAGAGCTGCCTTATTCCTTTGGCACGTATTATGTAATCATGTGCATGGGCCTGAAACACATGCTTTCGGAGTGTGGTCTACAGACCCACAAAGACATTCACTTAGCATGCCATTTTAAGCATGGACCCCTGCACTAGACACTGTCCTTGGTTAAACACAGAAAATCCCCCTTCCCTCATGGAACTTCTAGGTTAAGAAGATAAATAGTCCTCAAACTATTCCATAACTGAATATAAAATTCCAACCCAAATCTTTCCAAGGCAAGGTTCAAGGTGCTATCAGGGCTCACCCAAGGAGTCCGAACTTGACTTCTGAAAACCAACCATGGAGCTGAGATCCAAAGTCTGAGCAATTGTAGACAGAGGGAAACTGAGGAGGGAAGAGTTATCCAGGTTGAGGGAGCAGCACACTTGGAGGTGAAGATGAAGCATGGAATGTTTGAAGGCCTAAGAGAAAGCCAGGACATCCAGACTGTGCAGGTGAGAGGGACAACGGTCAAGATGCAGACTACAGAGGTGGGCAGGCTCCAAGGGGCACTGAGTGGGCAGGCACAGTGACAAAGTATTTTATCCAGTCCAGACTCCATTTTGATTTTAATATTTCTAATGAGACCCCTATCATTGTATGTTCCTAAACTAAAAAAAAAAAAAAATCCTTTAAGTAAGTAATGATTGTGACATAATTCTTACTAGGATAAGAGGTATGTTGTGTTCCCTTGCATAGGTGTGGGAAGGGTGCCCAGGTTGGCCTTCAGTGTGTGTACCTGGCCCTTCAGACTGGCTCCAAGACAGGATGCAAAGACCAGAGCAGATATTAGATAACTAACAGCAACTCTTGCCTCACTATTGTGCTTTCCCAAGCATCTCACACAAGGATCACTTTGGACTCCTACCATCATGATGAGACAGACCGTTTTAATAGTGGGGAGGATGTCCAATGACTTACCACAGGTCCCATAGGCACAGAGGTGATACTTGAACCCACATTCACTGTTTCTATATAAAATGTTTTCCCCCATAGACCACCACTGAGTCACTTACATTCTCTCTGACCTCCTTAAAATCCTAGAACTCTAGAATTTTCAGAGTTGAAGAGAACTTCGAGCATCAGCCAACTTGTTCAATTCTCTCATTTGGAAATTCCAGGAAGTTTGAAAATTTTGAGAAACAATCATATTTCGAAAAAGACGAAAAGGGCTGTTTTCCACCCAAGGAAGAGAGGAGTCATTATTCTGGTCATTTCTAGTGACTCACTATTGGCTCCCAGGAAAACTCCCATCACTAGGGAGCTGTGATCTTAGCAAATCTCTTTCCCTGTACTGTCTCCATTTTCTTGCTCTAAAATAAAAAACATAAAGTGACCACAACTAAAGATATCAAATTCATCTTGCATCATAACCCAGCACACACATGTACACACATACACATACAGAATTGAAACACAAGTTCCAAGAATCTGTACTAACCCTCACTAATGCAAGGCCCACTTTTCTCTTCTACCTTTCAAAAAAGAAGCTTTGCAATCTACTACACTGATTTTACTACCCACTAAAATGTGAAATCCTCAGGTTGGCAAACATGGGACAGGACCCTCTCTGAGGTGGCTTCCGGCCCTAGCTCCCTGACACCGCCCACCTTGGGGCTGCTTGGAGTCTCTTTGAGGTTTCTTCCTAGTAAGACAAGTGTCTGGCCCTCCCCTGACCCGGGAGCTGCAGGGGTGACTTGGGGTTGACACTTCCTATCAGTCCTCCGGCCTCACAAACTACCTGTGGTTTTGTGGTAGTGTGTGCCTACGTGAATAAACAAGGCACCAAACATGACCTTCTGACCACAGTCCACCAAGATTAGGTAGAGAAAAATCCAGACTCCGAGTCAAATTGCAGAGTGAGGGAATTTTGCTAGTTTCTGCCAGCTCCCAAGCCCAGCTGCCCACACACCGCATATACACACACACCATATACCTCACCTGGATGCAAGTACCACACACACCACATGCATGGACACAGAACCCACACACAATTTGCACACACACATACACTCACCCACATATGTCCCAAACAACACACATATTCACACACACCCTATACACACATACTAAAAACTTGTATACACACACACACACACACACATACACAACTCTTAAGAGGTCCCAGAAATCCTCAGTTATAAAGCAGGAAAACCTATAATTTGAGTCAAAGGAAAATAATTGAAAGGTAATCTATAATCAGTCCTTAGAATCACAGAGTTATTTCCAACACTTGGGAAATCTGGCCTAAAAGTACACTGGCTATTCAACAATGACACCACTGAAGCATTTTGTTTTTAAAACTGTACTCTCTTTTAAAATCAAATTAGAGGAGTAGGATATTTCAAATATAATTTTCTCAGGTTTAAATGTTCATTTTATGACTGCTTGTTTTTAATGTTATAATGTTTATTGGTTCACTTGTGATAACTTAATACTGGATATTTAATCTCACCTCTTTAATGACTTACGTATTTACTTAATGTTTTGAAACAGGCTTGTAAAGATGTTGTTTCGAAATGTCTTGCACACCCTGTTCACTGTTTTTTAAATTTAAAAACTGAATCACAGTGGGACGCCTGGGAGGCTCAGTCAGTTAAGCAATTGCCTTCAGCTCAGGTCCCGATCCCAGGGTCCTGGGATAGAGTCCCACATTGCCGGGAAGCAAGGGGTTCCCTTGCTCAGCGGGGAGCCTGCTTCTCCCTCTGCCTTCTGTTCCCTCTGCTTATGCTCTCTCTCTCTGACAAATAAATAAATAAAATCTTAAAAAAAAAAATAGAACCACGATATGCATCCCAGTTTTTCACCAGTAAGTAAAGTAAATCACAAAATCCTGCGATTGGTATTGCCAACCACTGCAGGGACCTGGAGCACAGGCTCCCTTGCCACCATGAGGCTTCCAAAGTTGAGTTCAGCATCTAGCCCAGGGTGTGGTGTCTGGGAAGCTCTCTGCCAATGTCTGGGGAGGCAACGGCTGGAAAAGAACAAGGCAGGGAGGCCAGGAGAAGAAGAAAAGAGAAAAGGAAGGAAGAAGAGAGAAAGAAAGGTCGAGGAAGAAGTGGAGGGAATGAGAATGGGTGTGGGGCGGAGAGAGAGGGTGGGACAGACAGACAGAAGGAACTATATGTTGCTGTGCCTTAGACGTCTGTTCTGTCTGGAAAATGGAAACCAAAGACCATTTCCATGACAAATCTTGTTCAAAATATTATTGCTGGAGCCCACCTGGTGAAGTGACAACTTTGTGGGAAGTGCACTGGAAAATTCAGCTTTCCGTCTGCAATAGAGGAAGCAGATCTTGCTGAGACAGTTGACAGACACCCAGTTGTTTAGTCTTGGACATCGCAGCTCTGTGCCCTTTGCTATGGTAACAAAAGCCATGTCATGGAAATACAGGCATCACTCATCTCTGATGGTTTTCTTTTCATCTCTAAGGAGCATACTTGAGTTTTGGAAAGAGTGTCACAACTTTATTGCTTCTCCTTAGGATAAGAATAAATAAATACTTGTTATTTCTGAAGAATCAGAATACAGAGGTAAGCATACATAAGACAGTAAAGATGACCTATTATCCAAAACATTCAGAGATAGTCATTAACATTTCATGTTCTGGATTTTAATTTTAGTACAAACATGCAAAAAATATATGTATATATGATCATACTATATATTTCATTATATAATCTTCAGCTTAACTTAATATGTTGAGGACATTTCTGTCTATATTTTTTAAATATTGCACAGCTTTCTCTTCTATTGACAAATAGTTCCATCCACCAATTTTTTGTTATTGTAAATGACACACTAAAGAATGTTCTTGTAAGGATGCATGGGTGGCTCAGTCGGTTGAGCGCCCTACTCTTGGTTTCAACTCAGGTCCTAATCTCCTGGTGGGGTACCCGGCTCAGCGGGGAGCCCGATTTCCCTCTCCCCCTGCCCCGTTACCTGCTCACAGACACACTCTCTCTCAAATAAACAAACAAATCTTAAAAAAAAAAAAAAAAAAAAGAATGTTCTTGTACAGGCATTTTTGTGAATTTATCCTGTTATTTCCTTAGGATAAGTTCTTAAATGTGAACATTTAAATGTCAGTATGCACATTTTAAAATGCTACATCAATTTGCCAAATTGCCCTCCAGAAGGTTTGAACCAATTTACATTCCCTTTAAAGTGTATAAATGTACCTACTCTCTCAAGCCTTCATCAACACTAGTTATTACACTCTTTTTTAAATGCTCCAGTTTTATAGGTTAAAAGGCATTTTCATTTTTATTTTAATTGGCATTTCATTTATTATGAGTGAGGTAAAATATTTTTCATGTTTATTGGTACTTGCACTTCTCTTTGTATAACTTGCCTGGCCATGTTTCAACTGTATTTTTTCTAATGGGTTTCTGTTTTTTTTTTTTTCATTGGTTTCTAAGAGTTTGTCATAATTCAAAAATATCAACCCTGTGTTGTCATATAGGTTGTGAATTCTTTTCTTAGTTTTCATAACTTTGACTGTGCAATTTAGACATATAGAAGTTTTGTTTTGCATTAAGTGATCAATGTGTCAATAATTTCCTTTGGTTTTTTACCTTTGAATCATGTTTAGAATGGCATTTCTCATCCTAGAATACTATCATTTTTATCGGTGTTTTTTCTATCTTCCCTTGTTTTTCACATTTATATTTTTAAGCCATCTGGAATTTACTTGATGTGTTCTTTGAGGTAGGGACCCAAATTATTTTTCTAACTTGTTAATGAGTTGTCGGTAACATTTGGATGGAATAATTCATATTCTTCCTACTGATTTGAAATACTTTCTTTATCATATCCTAAATTCTTAGAGACTTGAGCTCTTCTGTTACTTGCCTAAGTCTATTTACTTCCTTTGGAGGTGGGGTAAAGGAGAGAATTCCCCCCTAGGTCATAGAGTTTCAGATGTGGAAAGACCTGAAGACCTTCTACTCAAAGCCCCTACAGGTGAATGCTGGAAATATTAGCTGACTTATTTATGGTTAACACAGCTAGCAGGGCAGAGTTGAGATTAGAACCAAGATATGAACTGAATCTAGTTCATGGAGAGCTGAGACTAGAGTCCAGGCATATTCCCCTAAAACCACGCTGGATGAAGATGGTTACAGTGAGGGTCTATCAAGAACAGCAAAAAACACCTACTAATAAAAGGTTCATCTTATCCTAGATCTTCAGAATTTAACAACTTGGAAGAAAATAAGAAGTTTTCAGAGCACTTGTTAAATGTGGATTGGCCCTTGATGTTAACTGACCCGGTCTTTAGAAAATCCCCTATGTGGGGCGCCTGGGTGGCTCAGTGGGTTAAGCCTCTGCCTTCGGCTCAGGTCATGATCTCAGGGTCCTGAAATCCAGCCCCGCATCAGGCTCTTTGCTCAGCGGGGAGCCTGCTTCCTCCTCTCTCTCTGCCTGCCTCTCTGTCTACTTGTGATCTCGCTCTCTGTCAAATAAATACATAAAATCTTTAAAAAAAAAAAAAGAAAGAAAGAAAGAAAAGAAAAGAAAACTTTCCATAGCAAGAAAACATCTCTTGATGTTAAGACGTGCTAAGTAGTGAGCACGTGAGTACACACGCACGTTCCATAGAAGCAGCATAGCAAGTACTGGCCTTTCAAAGAGAAATTTCAGACATGTCTCTGAAGAGACACTCTTGCCCTGGTTGGCTCTGTACAGGTCATTCAGGTCAGGTGCCAGCAAGAGCCATCTGCTAAGAGGCTGGCCAAAGTGTGGCTCTGAGAACCTGGCCAAGGAGAAGAGCTTTTTATAGCCAAGGCAGGGGAGGAAACTGATCGTCTGAGGAGAGCTACTCTAAGTTTGTGTTTGCTTTTCTCTATTGAGAAGATTTTTCAAACTACAGTCTGCAAAAGCTGTGCAGGCTCTCTCTCACCCCTCCCACCTTGTGGAAATCCATTCTCTAGCAAACAACCTTCTATCTAAGGTCACTGAAGTTTTAAACATACGTGTAGTTTCCTAAAGATATTTTTTAGTTCACTTTATTTTTCAAAGGAATATAGTCATATGGTCTAACATTCAAAAGAAACCAAGGAATAGACAGGGAGATTTCTACTTCCTTCCACCCATGGCTAACCAGTTCCTGTCCTGGGGAAAAACAAGTTCTAGTTTCTTATGGACAATTCCAGGGTTGTTTTACATAGTCAAACATACAAGTACACACATATATTCTTTGGTAGAAATTGTTGCATGAAGGGTAGCATAGGACACACATATTCTGCACCTTGTCATTTTTACTTCGTATCTTGAGGATATTCTGTATTCGTACATAGAGCTACTTCGTTCTTTGTCACAGTGGCATTTCATATACTCTATTGTATGAACAAATAATTTTTATTTAACCAGCTTCCCATTGGCATTTATTGTCTGAATTTTGCCATTACACAGCTGCAACCAATATATTATTTGACACGTCCACAAATTTATACCAGGAATAATGTCCCAGAAAGGGAAATGTGGGATATAAGGAGATGAGCATTTTAATTTTGACAGAAATTGTTAAATTTCCCCTCACAGAGATTGTACCAACTTAAAGTCTTCCTGGTAGTGTAGAAAGTGCACATTTCTTCATACCTTTGCTAATGTAGTGTGGTACCAATCTTTAACATCTGTTCATGCGATAGGTAAATAATGATATCTCAACATAGATTTAATTTGTGTTTCTCTTATTATGAGTGAGATTGAGAATATTTTCATATATTTAAAGGCAGTTTGTAGGGGTGCCTGGGTGGCTCAGCTGGTTAAACACCTGCCTTCAGCTCAGGTAGTGATCCCAGAGTCCTTGGATTGAGCCCCACATCAGGCTCCCTGCTCAGGTTGCTCTGCTAAGTGGGGAGCCTGCTTCTTCCTCTCCCTCTGCCTATCACTTCCCCTGTTTGTGCTCTCTCTATCAAATAAACAAATAAAATCTTTTTTTTCTTTTAACAAAAGGCAATTTGTATTTCTGTCGTAGAAATTATTAACAGCCTTAGGGTTTTTTCTAATATGTTATTGATCTTTATTTATTGATTTGTAAGAGATTTTTATACCATAGAACAATAGTCTATCTGTGGTTTTAGTTGCACATATTTCCCCAGTTGTTGTTTGTCTTTTAACTTTATTGTTGATATTTTAAAATTCCTTTTATTTTATGGCTTCTGTTTTCTGTCATACTTTCCCAGTCTAAGATTGTAAAAAAAAAAAAAAAAAAAAAAAAATCCTGTGGCTTATTTTTACATGTTTATGGTTTATTTTAGTTTTAAATGTTTACTCTATCTGAAATTTATCCTAGTCTGAAGTTTTAGGTTTCTATACATTTTATTTTTTTATAGATGGTTGACTAGTTATTTGAAACTACATATTAAATCATCTTTCTTTTCTCAATGGCTAAAATTAACAAGGCAGGAAATGACAGAAGTTGGCGAGGATGTGGAGAAAGGGGAACCCTCCTACACTGTTGGTGGGAATGCAAACTGGTGTAGACACTCTGAAGAAGTATTGAGTTTCCTCAAAAAGTTGAAAATAAAGCTACACTACGATCCAACAATCACACTACTGGGTATTTACCCGAAAGATACAGATGTAGTGATCTGAAGGGGCAAGTGTACCTGAAGGTTTGTAGCAGCAATGTCCACAATAGTCAAACTATGGAAAGAACCTAGATGTCCATCAACAGATGAATGGATAAAGATGTGGTATATACATACAATGGAATACTATGAGCCATCAAAAAACTGAAATCTTGCCATTTGCAATGGTATAGATGGAATAGAGGGTATTATGCTAAGCAAAATAAGTCAATCAGAGAAAGACAATTATCATATGATCTCTCTGATATGAGGAATTTGAGAGGGAGGGTGGAGCGTTCATGGAGGGTAGGGAGGAAAAAAATGAAACAAGATGGGACCAGGGAGGGAGACAAATCATAAGAAACTCTTAATCTCAGGAAACAAGTTGAGGGTTGATGGTGGGAAGGGATAGGGTGGCTGGGTGATGGACATTGGAGGGTATGTTCTATGGTGAGTGCTGTGAATTGTGTAAGACTGATGATTCAAAGACCTGTACCCCTGGAGCAAATAATATATTATATGTTAAATAAATAAATAAATAAATGATCTTTCTTTTCTCCATTGCTTTGAAGTACTATCTTTTAATATTTATGTTTTCAATATATTCATATAATTTATAATAGAAACTTTCCCCCTTGTAACAATGCCTTCAAAATTTTTATGATTTCATATCAGTCTCTTACAACCCCTAAAAAAACACATTTTCATCATTTTTTCCCTTTACTTCTCTCTTTTAAAATGTTATGTTCTGTCATAATTAAAAGAAACCCTAGGAATAGAGAGAAACTTCTTTTTTTTTTTTTTAAGATTTTATTTATTTATTTGAGAAAGAGACAATGAGAGAGAGCATGAGTGAGGAGAAGGTCAGAGGGAGAAGCAGACTCCCCGTGGAGCTGGGAGCCTGATGCGGGACTCGATCCGGGGAACTCCGGGATCATGACCTGAGCTGAAGGCAGTCATCCAACGAACTGAGCCACCCAGGCGTCCCTAGAGAGAAACTTCTTAACTTGATCAAAAATATCTATAAAAGTCCTACAACTAACACCATACTTAATGATTAGAGACTAAAAATTTTCCAACTATAGATCAAGAAAAAGGCAAGAATGTCTTCTCTCATTACTCCTTTTCAACACCATACCAGTGTTGTCCTATCTAATGCATAAGACAAGAAAAGGAAATAAAAGTATATAGATTGGGAAGGAAGAAATTAAACTGTCTTTGTTCACAGATGACATTATCATCTATGTAGAAAATCTGAAAAAACTGACAAGAAAATTTCTGAAACTCATGATTATAACAAGCTTGCAGGACAAAAGGTTAATGCGCAAAAGTCAATTTCCTATTTACCAGTAAAAAAAAAAAGTGGATTTAAAATTTTTAAAAAACAATGATGTTTCTTTCCATTGACAACCCCCCAAATTAAATTCTTAATATAAATCTAACAAAATATGTACAAGACTTACATGAAGAAAACTATAAAACTCTAATTCACAAAATCACAGAACTAATTAAATGGGGAACTATACCCCATTCTTGGATAGGAAGCCTCAATATCCTCAAGATGTTAGGTCTTCCCAATTGATTTAGATTTAATACAATGCGAATCAAAATCCCAGAAAGTTATTTTGTGGATATTGGCAAACTGATTCTTAAGTTTATGTGGAAAGAAAAAAGACCCAGAATATCCAGCACAATACTGAGGGGAAAAAAAACAAAATTTAAAGACTGACACTATCCAACTTCAAGACTTACTATAATGCTACAGTGGCTAAAACTGTGTGGCATTGGTGAAAGAATATACAAATAAGTCACTGAAACAGAACAGAGAGCCCAGAAATAGACCAACATAAATCTGACCAATCATCCTTGTCAAAGGAGCAAAGTGTCAAAATAATAGATCAAAAATAGTCCTTCCAATAGCTGGTGCTGGGACAACTGGACACTCATATGCAAAAAATGAATCCAGACACAGAGCTTAACACTCCTCACAAAAATTAACTCAAAGACATTATAGACCTAACTGTACAAACTAAATGATCTTGAATATAACAGTGACTGTTTAGATACAACACCAAAGGCACAATCCATGAAAGAAATAATCGATAAACTGTAGTTCACTAAAATGAAAAACTTCTGTTTTATGAAAGATAATACCAAGCGAATGAAAGATAGACCACAGACAGGAGAAACTATTTGCAAAAGACATATCTGAAAAATGTTATCCAAAATATACAAAGAACTTTTTAAAAGTTGAAGTTTTAGGGACACCTGGATGGCTCAGTGAGTTAAGCGTCTGACCTGGGCTCAGGTCATGATCTCAGGGTCCTTGCATGGAGCCCTGCATCAGGCTCTGTGCTTAGCAGGAAATCTGCCTAATTCTCTCTCTCTCTCTGCTCCTCACCCGACTTGTGCTCTCTCTCAAATAAATAAATAAAATCTTTTTTTTTTTTAATCTGTGGATTCTGAGAAACAAACTGAGGGTTTTGGAGGGGAATGGGGTAAGAGGTTGAGTGAGCCTGGTGGTGGGTATTGTGGAGGGCATGTATTGCATGGTGCACTGGGTGTGGTTCATAAACAATGAATTCTGGAACACTGAAAATAAATTAAAAAATAAATAAATTTTTTAAAAATTAAGTTTTAAACTCAATACTAAGAAAACAATCTACTTTTCAAATGGGCCAAGTACTTTAATAGATACTTCATCAAAGAAGATATTCAGAGAGCAAATAAGTACATGAAAAGATGCTCCTCATCATATTTTATCAGGGAAATGCAAGTTAAACAAACAAACAAAAAAACCCCAAAACAACAATAGGTGTGTAAAGATACCATGACACACCTATTAAAATGGCTAAAATCCGGAACACTGATAGCACCAAATGCTGACAAGGGTGTGGAGCAGTAGGAAGTCTCAGACATTGCTGGTGGAATGCAAAATTGTACAGCCACTTTGGAAGTCATTTTGGTGATTTCTTACAAAACTAAAAATACTCTTGTCATATCATCCAGCGATTGTTCTCATTGATATTTTCCCAAAGCAGCTGAAAACTTAAGTCCACATAAAAGTCTGTACAACAGATATTTCCAGCAGCTTTACTCATAATTGCCAAAGCCTAGAAGCCACCAAGATGTCTTTCAGTAGATAAATGTATAAACTCTGGTACATCAGTGGAATGTTATTATTCAGCCCTAAAAAGAAATGAGCTATCAAGCCATGAAAAGATGAGGAGGAATCTTAAATGCATCTTACAGAGGGAAATAAGCCAATCTGAAAAGGCAGCATATTAAAGGAGTCTAACCGTGTGACATTCTGGAAAGGCAAAACCATGAAGACAGTGGCTGCCAAGGAATAGTGGTGGGGAAGGATACACAGGAAAAGGAAAAGGAAAAGGAAAAGGACAGAGGATTTGGGAGGTAGTGAAAATACTCTGTATAATATAATAATGATGGATATGTGCCATTTACACGTTTGTCCAAACCCACAGAATGTGTGCCAAGAATGAGTTCCAATGTAAAAACATGGACTTTGGGTGTTTCTGATGTGTCAGTGTAGGTTCATCAATTACAAGAAATGTAGCATTCTGGCAGGGCAATATTTTGATAATAACTATGCATGAGTGGGAGCAGAAGGTATTTGGGAAATCTCTGTACCTTCATCTCAATTTTGCTATGAATCTGAAACTGCTCTAAAAAAAATTAGGTATTTTTTTAACGTTATTTTGTACAAGCCAGCTCCTCCTCTAAACCTCTCTCACATTCCTGCCACCAGCATTTCTGCTTTCCCGGATAGATATTAGCCCCAATTTTAAGAGTATTCGTACCTCTTCCTCGCCTTTAAGAAGAAACTCCAAATTTCCTCTCTTCCACCTTACACTAGGTGGGCATGGGTGAGTTATGAAGGTAAGACTGGAGTTTCAGAGACGGCAGGGCTCTTAGCAGAGAAGCAGGGGTTGTCCGCACCGAGGTGGCAGCTGAAGCCCGGAGATTGTTGATTTACAAAGAAAAATGTGTAGAGAAAGAAGAGCGATGGATGCTGAGAAAAGAAATTGTGAAGGAGGGCCTAGATAGAGGAGAAGCTGGGAGAAGGAAGGAAGGATTGACAATGGAGAATGGACGATATCCGAGGAGGAGCCAAAGAAAGATTGATGAGGTTGAGATGACGGGGAAAAAAATCAATAGATTTTGCGACAGGGAGATCATAGCTGCTTTTTAGAGCAGGTAACTTCTCATACTCAAATCCACCCACCCCTTCCACCTCAACTGCTTCCTCTTTCTGGTTGGAGGGAATTGCTGTCAGCAGACCAGGCTTCCCAACAGAATAATTAGAAAAGCCAAATAAAACACAGAAATTATCCTTTGAAGGGAGCTGAGAGCTGCTGAGGCAAGGAAAACTGCAAGAGTGAAGGCATTGGAAGGGGAAGGACTTCCAAGTTCTCAGAGCATTTGCAGTAGGCTGGGAATCCTGGGGCGAGAGGCAGTGCAAAGCCCAGCAGAGGGCTGCTAAGGAGGGAGAGAAACGGGTCGAGTTTTGGCAAAGGGCTTGGGAGCGGCTCAAGCACACAGCCTATTTTCCTCTTGAGAACTTTTGCCAAATACTGGGGCTGTTCAGAGCAGGGGTTTTAAAATGCAAGTGGAAACGCTTCCTCTGAAAAGCAGAGCGGAAGTTTTTCAGCAGTCTGGAAGACTAAGATTAGAGTTTAGTACCCTATGGGAGGGGCCTTGTAGAATACAATAGGTTTTTTGTTGAAGGCCCAGGTAAGAGATGAACCGGTAGAAGACTGAGATTTACCAGAGCTATAACTCAACGGTGACTCAGCAAATCACCAGAACCTGATCAGACACTATTCTGTCAGTTACAGCAGGGGGGATGGTTCTCTAGAAGAACATGTCATCTGACATCTCTCTTAGTGTACATAATGTCCAGCATTGAACTAAAATTCACGAGGTACACCAAAGGACAGGATCACATGACTGAAACACCAAGGGGAAAAAGACAGTAGAAACTGACAGGGGATCCAGGTTTTGAAGTCGGCTGACAAGGACTGACAATTTCCCACCATTGTTTGTTAACAAGAACGAGGGACAACATGGATGAAAAGATGCAATCAGTTGCTACCTCTTCCACGAAGCTTTCTTCAGTCCTCCACTTTTAGAAGCCATTGTTTCCTCCCCAACATGATCCTAAAAGTTTACCTATACCTCTTATTGTACCTACCATCTTATTAAGTAGTATCTTGTAAGTGGTTATGAGACTGACGCGCTACCTACTGCGCTAATGAGGCACCTCTTGTAAGTAGTTAAAAGCATAGAGTTTTTGAAGTCACATCGAGCTCAAGTTCAAAAGTCATTTGTTAACTACATGACCTTGGATAATTTACTTACCTTATTTGCGTCTCAATTTCCTTGTCTGTAGAAAGGAGTCAATGATAGCACTTTCCCCATAAGGTTGTTTTGATATACTCATACTAACTCGGTTGCAATGAAATACCCTAAGATTGAAGAATATAGATGATCTTGTCTCAAATCTTTTCCCATTCACACAAGGAACGTTTGTTAGTTTTCTACCCAATAGCTATTCTCCACATGTTCTTTGCTATCAGAATATGGATTCTGGGGACACCTGGGTGGCTCAGTCGGTTAAGCCGCTGCCTTCGGCTCAGGTCATGATCCCAAGGTCCTGGGATTAAGTCCTGCATCAGGCTCCTTGTTCAGCAGGTAGCCTGCTTTTCCCCCTGCCTGCTGCTCCCCCCGCTTGTTTTCTCTCTTTCTGTCTGATAAATAAAATCTTTAAAAAAAAAAATAGAATGTGAATTTTGTTGAGTTGGCAAAATGACCAGCCCAAGGACTAAATCATGAATTGGTCTAAAGCAATCATACAATTCCATTCCCTTGTTCCAGCAATGGATCGGAATAGGTATGTAATGTTGTTCTGGCTAATGAGCTGGTAAGAGATATCCAGAAAGCTTCTTGGAAAGATGTTTGTCCTTGATGGAAAGAAAGAAAAATATGAAGAGAGCTCTCTTTAGCCACCTCTGCCCCCATTCCCTCACTCCTTAAATGTGGTACAGTGTATATGTCCTGTTTACAACAACAGCAGCTATCTTGCAACCATGGGTGAAAGGCCTGAAGAAATGCCGAAAGGACCTCACTGAACTTCAGTACCAACCTTGGAACTACCTCCAAACTTCTTTTTTTTTTTTTTTTAATTTATTTGACAGAAAAAAATAGAACATGGTAGGCAAATGAGTATTTCTGTTTCTGCCCCCATACAAGTTATAGTCAACTCTCAGACATAATTGTCATTAACATCCCAGGCTACAAGTCAGATATGGCTTTAAGTAACACCTTTAAAGCCACCTGATCAAAGAATATCTAAATGGTCACACCTGATGACCAGGTAGGTAGAGGTCAAGGGAAAGGGAAGGTGAGGCAGAATTAAAGAGGCAGAGGAATGAAGCCAGGAAAGCAAAGAGAAACCAAGAGGTTATAAAAACCAATGGGGAAGACAAGACCAGGGTGGAGGAAAAGTCCAAGCAGATAGTCAGCAACAGGAAAATCCAGAGGAATTGGGAATGGAAAATTTAAATGTCTTAATTATCTAGAAAATAATCTAATAAAAAATGTCCCAGACTCTTTTTTTCTTTTTGGAGAAAGTTTGAATTCCAGTAATAGACATAAACAAAGACCTGAACAAATGGAGTGATACATCAATTATACAAGACAATGTTTTAAGAATATCACTTTGCAAATTAAACTACAGATCCAATGTAATTGCAGTTAAATGTCCCACTGTCCAGCTTTCAAAATTTTGAGAAACTGAGTTTTAAATGTATATGGAAGAAAAAACATCATGCACACATAGCTAATTTTTTTTAAATAAGCAAAAAAAGGAATTTGCCTTACTAGATATTAAGGCATATCACAATGCCACACAAAAAAAAAAAAAAAAAAAAAGGAGGGGGGAAGGCAAGGTGACCAAAGCACCAGAACAGAGAATCCAGAAATAGACATAGTTGTAGTTGGGAACTTGGTATATAGTAAGAGGAAGCATTGTACAGTTCACCAAGCGACCAATAGATCAATTAGTAGAGAATGTTGGGAAAATTAGCTACATTCAGTCCCACCTCAGATGATCTAAAAAGAAACCCCAAATGTATTAAAAGCCCAAATGTTAAGTGTAAGATTATATATTAATAGGAGAGAATTTGGGTTACTATCTCTGTAACTTTCAGCAGAGACCCACAACTTCAAGAAAGCCCCAAACATACAAACCGTAAGTGGAAGAAAAATTGATAGATTTGTCTATACAGCAAAATTAAGGATTTATTCCAACAAAAATACCACAAAGTCAACAGGTAGACAGTAGGGTGGAAGAAGATGTCATTAACATCCCAAACCAAAAAGAAAAAAAAAAATCTATATGTAGGAAATTCTGCAAAACACTAAGAAATGGATGGGGATAAAACAGAAAAAAATGGAAATGGCAAAATCTATGAATAAACAGTTCCTGGGAGGGGAAACTTCTGGATGGCCAGCAAGTATATGAAGAGTTACTCAACATCACTAGCAATCAGAAATGCAAACTAAAACATCAGTGAAAGTTCACATCGTGGGAAGTTAGATAAGATCAAGGATAGCAAAGATGAACAGCTAATGAGCTAATGAGTTGGTCAGAGCACCCAGTCCTGAGAGAAGTGAAGGACATCATCTCAGCCCTGAGTACATGCCCAGTGCAACTCTCATATGCAGATCATAAGGAAACATAAATGGCGTGGGGGTGTGTGTGTGAACAAGAACCTGAAGGAAACCTGATGTTTATTGATAAAGTCATAGTTTAGTTAAGCAAAAATAGAAACAATATGGCCCACTAGGCTAGCCAAAAGAGATTTCTGTAGAGCCACTTGGTTGGGTAACCAAAGCTTGATGACAAATCAAATAGGTTATCAGCAGAATGAATTCCCCAGTACAGAACCATATTTGTGACATGAGAACACTCATACAAAATGGTGCCATAAATGTATTTTTAAGAATATATGGAACAGTGGAGATAGATTGGAAGGAATCACAGAAGTTCAAGTTAGTCCCTATGGTGGAGAAAGAAATGGGGATATGACACACTTATCTTGATTGTGGAGATAGTTTCACAGGTGTGTAGATATGTCAAAGGTGGTCAAATTGTAAACTTTAAACAGGGTCATGTTTTCATATATCACCTGTACCTCAGTTAAAGAGGGCAGATGGATGAGGACTGTGGTACATGAACGGATGACTGACTCTAGTCCATTCTCCTGAGGATCAAATAAAATAAAACAGAAAGACAGAGAGCCAGTGGCCAAAGAACTCCAGGGACCCTCAGATTTTAATGTGTGTGAGAATCCTTGAAGTACCTGCTGAGAAACACATCTGGGGTCTCACGTCCAGAGCTTCTGGACTTGCATTTTACATATACACCTCAGATGATTCTCCCATAAGCAGACCCTGGGCCGTGCTAGAGGCGCCATGAAGTAGGTCACACCAAGCTACCATGAGAGTGCTAGGAAATGAGCCAGGAGGGGCAATGGCCCTGGAAAATCTGCCTAGCACCAACAGCAAAGAAACAACACTCAGGCAGCTGGTCCTTTTCTAGGCAGCCTTGTTTCCTGTGTCTTTCATGAGACCCAATCCTGGTGGGCTGGGCTCAGAGCAGTTTGAGTGATGGAAATCGACAATAGCCAAGGGCATCCATGGACAGGAAGGCCCAGAGCATTTCCTTCACAAGGCTGCTGTGGGCATAGGGCCTCCAGACATCTGAGCTTGCCCTGATCACCCTCACTCACAGTTGGCTTCCTGAGGTTGGGCTGGGGGCTGGGGCAAACAGGCTATGAAAGGAGTGAGAATGATACACATTGTCCGAGGCAAATGCCTGAGTCTAACCTGATGTGAGGAGAACAGGTTGACCCATCTCTCAGCAAATCTCCCGGTGGGCTCTTGCCGCGTGCACATGGTCTGGGATTTTAGCCACAGAAATCTGTTATCCCTCCAGTGCCTGCTTTGCCCTGGCCTCCATTGATCCCTGCTTCTGGCTAATGCTTCAGCTGGACTGTCTGGTGACGGTATGCACACCGTGTGAAAAAGCTCTCTACTAGTTCCTGCTCTGGGTCTAGACAGACATGACTTGGTCTTGAGCTCGCCTTTAGGATGTCTAACTGCATGCTCCACCCTGCCTGTCCAGCTACCGGGAAGTCTACCTCCTTGTGAATGGAATACAACCACCCCAGTCAAGAAGAGATTCTGAGCTCCCTTCTACAGCTGTTTATCCAGGCACTGGTCCCCTAACGTCCTGGGAGCACCAACGGGAGCTGGGATTCACTGTCCCCTTCCTAATATGCAGAGTGGCCTGGTTTCCTAAGGACAAGGAAGGTTTTTTAGATTTATACAAACAGACCAAGCATATTTGTGGGTATCCAGGTAACAAACCCAGTCTGAAACCCCTTTGACAGCATAATTCATAGCCCCAGACAGAAATGCTAATGTGAACACAGACACTCCAACGAAACAGCTCCAGTGGAAAAGATTAATAAATGGTCCCAGATATAGCTCTCTTTACAAATCATTTGCTTCTCCAACAGGACTCTTTTCACAAATGGGAATATTTTCACGTAAGGAAAAAAAAGAACCAAGGAGAAGAGAAAAGCATGGCAGAGAAGCCAGAGATAATATTGCAAGTATTTCAGGCTTGTGAATATGAGCAAACATGTCGGGCTTGTTAATAACCAGTGAAGCTTTCTTTTGCTCCTTAGGAACTGTTTGAAACCTGCTGTTTCATGCTGATTGTATGTGGTGTGTAAGCAAGAGGGTGCAAATCCGAGGCTCCCCGTGTGTGTCTGCGGGACCATCTCCATGTGCCCGTCTGAATGAGACCTAGTGCAGCTGCAGCTCCCATGGTGCCGAACAGCCCGGGCAGGCTGACAGAGCCATTCTTCTCTCTAAGTAATGTGTTTGCTTAAGCATGAACATTAGTGTCAGAAGCGCTTAGTGCAAAGCAACCTTTCAGGGATGAAGCAGTTATTGCCAAGTCTGGAAATTCGTTATGTCTGTTTGTCCAGGGGTTAAGGGTAGAGTTAGGCATTTCTTGTATTTTCTAATTAATAATTTCTTGTATTTTCTAACACACAAGAACACTATAAGAATGATCTCTTGGAGGTGAGTCTGGCTGTGAAAATCCCACCATCTTGCCCTGGGAATACCTTCCTCAGGAACTGAACAATAGGGCTGGTTGTGTGGGGCATATCCTCGTGCTCTCATCAGCCTTGTCTTCCAAAATGAGTGAAATGGAAGTTATTTTACACCCAGCCTGGCACAAAGCTAATGTGCCTAATTAGCGGAAGATTTGCTTTTAGGAAAGGAATCTGATGTTAATCAGTAGCGTCTCATCTTTCAAAGATGAGGACACATCCTGGACAGACTGTGTATTTTTTTTCTTGTCTTTCTCACAGTAGTGATGGATGTGAACCAAACAGACGATTCGCCTGCCCCTGTGGCTGGCATGGCCGGAGGCACTTCTGAGGCAGCTGGCCAGTCCTGAGCTGGGGGCCGCTAACTGGGCCACTCAGCCCAGGGCTCACAATCTGCCAGCTGGTTCATGAACGGCTGGGCTTTGGCGCAAGAAAGGGCCAGAACTAAGACAATCCTCAGAAGCCATCTTGTTTTAGCTCTGTCTTTGGAGAGGTAAGAGAGGAAGCTGCTACAAACCAGGTCTCCTTCCTGCTGCTGGACCCATGTTCCTCCTGGGAGTCAATGTTTATCACCAGCATCCTGTGCATGCCCCACTCAGAGGCGGATGATGCTGGGGTGGTGGGAGGGGCGTCCAGGCGGTAAGAGGATACACCGCTGTAGAGAATTTAAAAACAATAATAAAACTGCTGCTTCTTATCACCCATGCTGACCACTTAAGCAGTATCATAACATACTTTTGCCGACAAGCTCTAAACATTTGCTTATTTGTTGTTGCCCTGGACGCAGGTGGATTCTACCACAGGTGTTCCTTTGGAATGTAAGTTTGTGACAACTTGGAATTATCCAAGCTCCCTTCGGTGCATTTCATGTCTCTCCAACCCCTGGGATACTACACATTCCTGCATTTAAGCAGCTTCAGAATGAGCAATGATAACACAGCCATTGTCTAGATGAAGAAACAGCACATGCTTTATTTCAAGCCTCTTTAACCACAGGGAGTTTTCATCTATGCTTAACCAAGACAATGGAACAAAAATAAAAAATAAAATAAAATAAAACTCAAGACAGTGAAATGGAATGTAAACTGCATGGTGTAATAGTTTTGTTTTATGTGCAAATTTCAGTTCATGCATGAAATATTTTACTGAATTTGAAGTACTTCAAAATTAAAAGTTACTCTTTATAAAAATTGTCAATCATCTGAAAATGAGACAGGCCGAAAATGAGTGCCTCCTTTAGTTTTGTGCCTTCTGTTATTCCTAGCCATGCCCCCTACTATGGAAATCCAGAAAGTACATCTGTTTACTCTCTGAGCAACTGCAGCAAGAGCTTGGACACCTGACCTAAGCTTGGCCCTCCCAAGATAGCAGAATTCCACCCGGATTTTGAATCTTAATCAAGTGACTCAAAGCCGAGGGATAGTTTGGAATCCCTTCTTGTGGGAGTGGTGATGGGGCCAGGAGAGGGGCAGCAGTGTTGTTTCACAAGACCCTTTCCATCCTGTGGATTTGGCTCTAGTCGGCCTTCTTATGTACATTGGTTTCTACGTGTTTGTTAAGCCTGATTCGATGGGTATGCAGTTGGCTCTCTGAGCTCCCTGCTATCTTTCTGCTGAATTCTTTCTCTGCATAAGTTAACCAGAGCCAGTGTATTATTCGTCATCAAAAACACTTACTGGTATTCCTAATTCAAAGGAAGACTTTGAGGGTGATTCTGAAGTCCACGATAACGGTCTACAGCAAACAAATAAGAGCCCTAAAGATATAGAGCGTTGGCCTTACTGGAAATGTCAAAGGCTGTCTCACATGTCCCCAACCACTCTAGCCCGAGCTTAGGAGGTCTGACAAGACAAAAACCAGAGGCTCTCTTTGGTTTGAAAGTTCTATATAGAGTTTACTCCATGTAAAATAAGTTAATGGCAAAAACCATTTTCAAAGTATCCAGTAAGGGTTGTGGTTAAGGCAAAGAAAAAGAGAAATAATAGAGAAGCAGAAGGTACCTTGTCAGTAGAATTCTGCAAGCCAAGTTTAAAATGTCACATCCAGCCATTTATATATATATATATATTTTAATTTTTACTAACATATAATGTATTATTTTTAATTGCTTGCTCTGTTCTGAATATTATCAGATCAAAGGAGTGGAAATCTCATCCCTAAACTGCAGAGAAACATTAATTCTGTAACGTATCATGGGAGTGGGTAACATTCGGTATAAGAATTCAATTCAAAATGAAACAAGATGGGATTGGGAGGGAGACAAACCATAAGTGACTCTTAATCTCACAAAACAAACTGAGGGTTGCTGGGGGGAGGGGGGTTGGGAGAAGGGGGGTGGGGTTATGGACATTGGGGAGGGTATGTGCTTTGGTGAGTGCTGTGAAGTGTGTAAACCTGGCGATTCACAGACCTGTACCCCTGGGGATAAAAATACATTATATGTTTATAAAAAATAAAAAATAAATTAATTAATTAAAAGAATTCAATTCAAACTACTCGTTTCCAAAGTGATCCCTACGGATTCCATTCTTCTCTCCATTGTAGCTGTGACAAACACCTCACTTTTGTGTTAGGTTTGATGACACTGAGCAAGTTCTTTAAAAATATCTAGACTAAGGTTTTCTCCTTTTTCTTTCTGGGTAGTGACATCATCATGGGAAAATTAAGAAAGATTACATAAAGCACCCTAACACAGTGCCTGGCACATAGTATACCTCACCTGGGTGATCTTTCACCTCGATTAGTCTTTAGTGAGCACCTGCTAAGGATATTTGAGGTACCAAAAAGTTATTCATATTTATGCTGTGTTTTCTGTGCCTTCCCTCTGCTACTTTGCTAAATGCTATTTAGATGGTCTTTCTAAATACCAAGATGAACAGCCCCCAATACCAGCTTCCTCAGTCTATCTCCTGCCTGCTCCTCCTTTCTCACCCCTGATGTGCATGCATGTGCACACACCCCTCTAATTCAGAGACTCAGGTACAGCTTAGGAAAGTCAGCTTCCTCCGTCAGTCCCCACCCTCCACCCCCACCAGAATACCCTCTGTCTTACAAAGCATTCTGATTCCACCATTCTGATGGGTATAGATCTGTTTACTCTGTTATATGTCTTCACGGCATCAGACGTGTTGCCTTCACCATACTCTCTACTAATTAATTATAAACATAATCTCTATGCAGGACACAGACAGGCTGTCAAGACAGGCAGGCTGGAGGCTGGGGCAGCTGCTAAGGCTGTAGGGCCAAGAAGAATTTCTCCTCCTTCACATCAACCTCAGTTCTGCTAATTTTAAGGCCTTGCAACTCATCGCATCAGCTACACCCAGCTTAACAAGGATAACCTCCTCCACATAAAGTTAACTGAAGATAGCTATTTATCACATCCACAAAATACCTTCCCTGCAACACCTCACGTGGTGTTCAGTTGAATGATCGGGTTTAGCTTAGCCAAGTGAACACATAAAACTGTTATTTTCTGGTCATAAAAGCAATCATCAAAACATAAACAAAACAAAACAAAACATATCACATTCAGACAACCACCATTAACACTTTGCTTTTAATGAGTCTCTTCTAGCTCTTTTTTTCTAGTGATTTATTTATTTATAATAGCAGGAAAAATGAAAATAAACTATATGTTTAACAATGGGGGAATTGTTGCAGAAATTATGGTGTATGCATAGGAAGCAAAATTATGTGGTCTTTAACAGTTATAATTATGAAGACTATCAATCTGAAAAAATGCTTCAAGTAAAAAAAAAGGCACAGTACAAAATTATATCCTCACTGTGATTATAACTATGTAAAAATTGTATAACATGGTAACACAGACTAGAAGGAAACATAAAAATAATGCAGCCGGAAGGGAAGGATGAACAGGCAGAGCACAGAGGAGTTTTAAGGCAGTGAAACTACTCTGTATGAGACTGTAATGGTGGGTACATGTCATTATCCATTTGCCCAAACTCATAGAGTGTATACCACCAAGAGTGAACTATCCATAGTTGATAGATAGAATGTATATAACTGTGCAGCTGTGATTGTAAGTTACAGACTGGGTGATAATGATGTTTCAATGGAGGTTGACCAGTTGTAACAAATGGACCACATCCCTCTGGTGGGGGATGTTAATAGGGTAGGAGGTTATGCATGAGTGGGGGCGAGAGGTATATGAGAACTCTCTGTACTTTCTGCCTAATTTTGCTGAGAACCTAAAACTGCTCTAAAAAATAGTCTATTTAAAACAACAACAACAACAAATGTCAGCACCCGCCACCATGCCCTCCAGCATGCACCATTTTATGTGGCCTGAATGAGCACAGAAGACGGCTACCAGCACCCACAACTCTGCCTAGGGAGTTTCTCTGTCCTCTACCGAGCAGCCTGCCCAAGTGAGGGACAAAATGAAGTTGCTGGAGAATTACTATCCTCCTGGGAGCAACCCTCAACCAATGACTGATGAAAGTGGCTGGGCATATACCTGGTCCCTAGGGCAAGATATCCCGGAGGTGGGTGTTGCACAGTGGGTCCCAGAGCACCCACATAGCTTACACCCCATTTGCCTGCAGTATCTCTTGCTCTAAATCACATTCTACCAGTTTCCTTCCTTCTCTGTTTCACTTTCCCACTCCCCTAGCGGTGTTCTCTTCATCTCCTAAATAAACTCCTTGCTTGTCTTGGTTTGATTCTGGGGCATACATTCTTGAGAGGAGTGATATATTCCTCAAAGGTCGAGACTTGGTTACTTGGGGGAGGGGGTAACAAAATTTTACTCTTTTTATTTGTGCTCTGTATAAAGCACAGATATATATACACAATATACTAACAAATTTACAGTACATCTGTTATATTAAATATCCATGTGGGTGCGATTAAGAAAAAAAATGTTTAAAAGGGTTCTTTAGGGGTGCCTGGGTGGCTCAGTGGGTTAAATAAAGCCTCTGCCTTCGGCTCAGGTCATGATCCCAGGGTCCTGGGATCAAGCCCCTCATCACATCAGGCTCTCTGCTCAGCAGGGAGCCTGCTTCCTCCTCTCTCTGCCTGCCTCTCTGCCTACTTGTGATCTCTGTCTGTCAAATAAATAAATAAAATCTTAAAAAAATTAAAAAATTAAAAAAAATAAAAGGGTTCTTTAGGGTTTATTTTTTTTTTTTTTTTTACAAAGGCTGAGGAATACTGTAAAAGGGTTAGTGGGGGGCACAGACTCAAACTAATAATAAGACAAAAATAAAAACATCTCATTTGTTGGAATGATGGATCAAATATGAATATTGACTTCTAATTCTTTTTTTTTTTTTTACCTCATTTAGTTGTGGGATCTGGTACAATAATAATAAAATAACAATTGCGTATTTTTTTTTTTAAATGAAAAGCAGACCTGGGCCTGATCTCAAGGTACTTCTGAACCAAAGACAAACACCTGTCATCAACCAGGTCCGGCGGAGTCCTGCGGCCCTCAGTCTCCTTGCAGCTACTTACACCCCTAGCCACCTACCCACTTCCTGGCCCCCCACCTTAACCAGCATCATTTCATTGCCCTTTCTTCACAGTCTGGGTAGAATCACTTTGGATTAAGTGCTTAACTTAGGGTATTTTTCCTTTTTTCTTTTTTTTTTCAGCAAGACAAAAAAATAAAAAGGAGAAAAAAAGCTAAGCATACACAGAACCTCCATCTGTATGAAAGGAAGTTCACTGGAAAGAGAAGGTCGGGCGTTCTGGGGAATGAAGGGTGAGAATGGAAGAGTTGGTGAGGAAACCCTTCCCAGAATGCAAGGGAGAAGGCTTCACATGCAAAAGCAGGACAAAAGACATCCAGGATCCACCCAGTTCTCCTGTACTGTCATAGCAAGGGCAGGAGATGAAAGCAGGCACTAAGGAAACTTTGAGGCACTGTTTAGTCTGGACCCTGGAGGGTAACAAGGGGGTAGGAGAATGCTCAGTGTCATGTGCAGAAATTACTGTAGCTGCAGAAACCTGAATATTCTTTGTGCAGGGCAAGGGAGAGGTTGAAGAACCCATAAGGTGGTTGTGACCAGCCATGGGTATTTGGCAGCCAAAACAAAGGGATCAAGTCAGTTCTGAATCATTACTCATCAGCACAATGATTTGAATTCTTGAAACTGGCCCAAGAAAGATTTTCTTTTATAGTATTTATAAAAACTGTAGTCAAAGTGCTCTATTACCATATCTTACTTTCAAATAAGGCAAAAGATTGGTTAATACCAATGTTCTAACTTTCCTCCCCACTAAGAAGGAGGCCCGGGGCTCTAACCTGGGCTCCAGGAGTCCAACTGGGTCCAAGGATGGCAGGGTTAGCTGGAGGAGGAGGGAGATGGAAACAGAACTGGTAAAACCCGGGAGCTATTTGCTCAAAGGCAGATTCTCACATGTCTGGATGGCTTAGGTAGTAGCAAATTAGACCGATGCTCAAAGTCCCTTTCTTATTCCTCTGATTCAGTGAGCTTTATTATCTTATGTAAGTGCCCAAGATACTTTCTCCTTATAAACTAGGCCTTGGAGAAGCTTGTAAAAATTTTGTGGCACACAAGGTAAAATTCCACTCTGGTTCAAAGTGTACCATTTGTGGAGAGTGAGTCACAATGCTTTCCAGCTTGTCTAGCAAATGCTTTTAGATGTTCATGATCTAAACTTCTGTTTCCCACCCAAAGAAGAAACTGAGTAGCTCATCTGAAGATAAAAAACAGTTTTAATAATAAAAATACCTCTCCTTTACTGAGAAATTTGTAAGTGCCTCATTACATGAATTATTTTATTTTTGAGCTTACTGAGGTTATTAGTGCCTATTCTACAGATGGGAAAACTGATGCTTTAGGAGGCCAAGTGTTTTGCCTCGAGATTTCATAGCTAGTAGATGGAGTAGTTAGCTTCAGGGACGATACACTGTATTTCCTCTCAAAGAGATAGAATGATTGTTTTATTAGAATTATTACAGCTGATCACGCATAAAGGTGGATGGGTAAAGATAGCAAGGGATGTCCTCAGCAAGCATTTGAAATGAGGGCACTTAGAAAACCAACATGGCAGTAGACCATTTATTGTATGTAGCTGTGACACTGCAGTCTCCTGAGAGATGCGTTAGAGAAGCATTCCCCAAGTACTGGAACTTCCTTTCAGGACTTGCCTTGAAAAAGGTAGGTAGAACTCTGAGACTTTGCAGCATACTGAAAAACGTCCTTTGGTTACCTTTGAGTTTGTGGTTTATAAAGGATTACAGTGTCATAAAAGCATCTTCCTCCTCTTGCCAAAGGTATTTCCATGTACCCATCTTTGGTTTCAAATCTCAAAAGTCTCATTCACTCAGGTGAATGAAGCAACCTCAGGTAACTGAGTAACTTCAAACCCTCTTCCCCTACTTTTTTCAAAATGGCTGCCATGAAGTCCTTCCCTCCTGACAGGCTCAGGCCACCCCAGTCAAGAGGTGGGGTCTAGTCCTTCACTCCTCTTGAATACGCGTGAGTCTTAACAACTTGTGTGACCAATCGAAAGCAGTGGAATTGATCCCAGGCTTTTAAGTCTAGGTCAAAAGAAACCTTGCTGCTTCCGTCTGAGTCCCTTAAAATAATAGCTCTTGAAAATGAGTTGCCATGTAATGAGCGTGGTTACTCTGAGACTACCATCCTGCAAGAAGCCCAGCCCACGTTGGGAGGCCCTGGAGGAGAAAGAGGTGTTAAGGAGCACTCAGGCACCACACAGGCGGGGGAAACAGTTGTTCTGGAAGTAGACCCTCCAGTCTTCGCCACCCCCACTGACACTACGTGGATAGAAGCCAGACCAGCCAGGCAGCCTTTCTTGAATCCCTGACTCACAAAATCATGGGGCACAATAAAATGGTTGTTTTAAGACATTCAGTTGGGAATCATTTTTTTATGTAGTCACAATTCAAACCAACAACATTCTCCAGCCTCTCTGAGCTTAAACAAACAATAATAAAACAAAAAAGCTCTACACACCACTCTGGTTACTACTCAGTCTCCTTCCTCTCTTCATATCTGAACTCCCCCAGTAGTCTTTAACAGATTTCTCTCCCTTCTCACCTCCCACTCCTCCACCCACTTTTATCAAGCTTCTGTCCTCTTCTGAAACTGCAAACAATCCTAACAGCTCTATTATTGCTAACACCTTTCTTCCTGGGCTCCCCTGCATTCTCTGACATTTGTCTACTTCTCCTTGCAAACACCCCCATGCCCTGGGTTTCTCCTTTCCTACTGCTCCTTCTCAGTGTCCTTCTGCTGCTGCTGCCAGCAACTTAAATGGATCGGGTTCCCCAGGATTCTGTCTCAACTCTCTTCTCATGCTACATTCTTTCCCTGATTGCCAGAAGTTCCACACAGATGATGTTGTGTTTATTACATCTATCAGAAGGAACCAGAAGGTCAAAGTTGAATTTTAATATTTAAAAACCAGGGAGACCAGGCACCTGGGTGCCTTAATCATTAAGTGTCTGCCTTCGGCTCAACTTATGATCCCAGGATCCTAGAATAGAGCCCCACTTTGGGCTCCCTGTTCGGCGGGAAGCCTGCTTCTCCCTCTTCCACTCCCCCTGCCTATGTTGGCTCTCTCACTGTGTCTCTCTCCATTAAATAAATAAATAAAATCTTTTTAAAAATTTAAAAATTAAATAAATACATAAATAATGGATATCAAAATAGCCAAAATAGCCTGACACAAAAAGACAAATACAAGATGATTCCACTTAGATGAGGGATCTAAAGCACTGAAAATCCATAGAAATGGGAAGTGTGCTGGTAGCTATCAGGGGCTGGGTCCAGGGAACAGAGGGGAGTTACTTAATGAGTATAAAATTTCAGTTTTTCAAGATAAAAAAGTGCTAGAATGTGAGTTTCACAACAGTGTGAACACACTTAATGCTCTGGAACTGTACACTTTAAAAATGGTTAAGATAGTAAACTTTATGATGTGTGTTTTTTACCACAATAAAAAAAAAAGCCATCAAAAAGATACCCTATAAAAGTAACCAGTTAAATATCAATATTTTTAGGGGCACTTGCTTGGCTCAGTCAGTTAAGCATTTGACTCTTAGTTTCAGCTCAAGTCATGATTTCAGGGTCCTGAGATCGATGCCTGCCTCAAACTCAGTGCTCAGTGGGACTCTGCTCGTCCCTCTCCCTGTTCTCCTCCCCCTACTTACTCCGTCTCTCCTAAATAAACAGCATCTTTAAAAAAAATTTTTTTTAATAGTTGTAATTTTTAAAATGTCATTAATACACTATTCTTCAAATACAGGCATAAAATTATGGCCCACTAAGGGATAGTCTTAAACCTGGGATGAAGGAGCGTCTTCTATAAGCCTGGCATTTGCTCATTTTAAAAGGATAACATACTTGACATGCTTCGTGGGGCTCTTAGAATTATGAGGCTGGAGACATTTAAGGATGATGTTGCTCTACTCTGTCTGCTGTGTTTCAAAGTCTATTATAGTTGTGGAGTCCAAATACTAGAGCTTTGTGATAGAGGAAGTCTAAGTCCCACTGATTTCCTTGCCCCCCGCCCCAATGTCTTCACCAGCTCTCCCATTTTCCTGTCTCACGTTATCTTTGCTGAAGAAATAGGTAGTGGAGGAAAGGAAGGAACAGAACAAGAAAGACCCCTGAGGACAGTAACAGCAAACTTGAAATGTTGATGCTTCTAGAGGGAGGGTTTTGTCCAAATAAATAAATAAATAAATAAATAAAAAGAAATGGGATGAAATCAGAGAGGGAGACAAACCATAAGAGACTCTTAATCTCAGGAAACAAACTGAGGGTTGCTGGGGGGAGGGGAGGGAGGGATGGGGTGGTGGGGGAGGGACATTGGGGAGGGTGTGTGCTATGGGGAGTGCTGTGAATTGTGTAAAACTGATGATTCACAGACCTGTACCCCTGAAACAAATAATACATTATATGCTTAAAAAATGTTTGTGTGTGTGTGTGTGTGTGTGTGTGTAGAGAGAGAGAGAGTCAGTTGCCTTCTGAAATTATGAGAGAATACTGTGAAATATTTACACCCCCCTGGCATTAACTTGGGAATTCCCTAAGTTGATAGGAACTCTGTTTTATATTTTTACTTTTAAAAATGGAAAAACATGAAACAGGGGACTGTTTCTGAAAAATTCTATCTTTTTTTGTGGATGCATATAAAAGATGACCAGGCACTCAAATGATCCAAAACAATTCTTACCAGAATTTTTTTTTAGAGATTTTATTTATTTGTTTGACAGAGAGAGAGCACAAGTAGGTAGAAAGGCAGGCAGAGAGAGAGAAGGCGGTGGCGGGGGGGGGGGGGGGGGGGAGCGGGCTCCCTGCTGAGCAGAGAGCCTGATGCTGGACTCCATCCTAGGACCCTGAGATCATGACCTGAGCTGAAGGCAGAGGCTTAACCCACTGATCCACCCAGGCGCCCACCAGAATTTTTTAATGCTAATGTCCTAAGACCTGGGTAATGAACAGAGCAAAGAAAAATAGGATGAATAAAGAAAGAATTAAGAGCATTATACAAAGGGAAACACATTTATTGGTTGTTGCATCCGAAAGCTTTCATATGAACAGCAGCGGAGCACTGTGGGAAGCTAGGGAATTTTACCCCCAAATTTCAAACCTGCTCTGTTGTATTCTCCATCTTTCAGGCAGCATGGGATTAAGTCAGTTTAACAAACACATGGTTTGTGATGATCACAGACTAATGACTTCAGAACGTTAGTCACTGCCCATAAGATATTTTGCGAATAGCTAAAATGGTGAGGCAAAAGTCAAGAACATGACCCAAGAGAGTTTATGGTCAGCTCTGGTTACCTCTACCTAGAAAGCTACAAGATCGCTGCTCATCTCACCCCTGCCCAATTCTTGTGTTAAACTGAATATACTCCTGATTCAATAGCATCAGTCTTCTCTGCCCTGAAGACAAGGAAAGGTTTAGACTCATACAATAAATTGCAGTCTTGATTGGTAAAAGGCAGAATACAATGTACATAGACTTTTCCTGCCAATGCTGTGCTCATACTTCCTTTCTTGTTTTTCTCATTAAGGTTAGCAATCAATTTGAAATTAGTTAAAGGAGAGAAGGGCTTTTTGCCAATACATCCATGTAGCTGTCCCAAATCTGAAACTGTTCCCAGGCATAAGGTTTGTGAATGCTAAGACATTAGAGCTGTTCTCCTACCCACCTAGTCAAACCGCCTTTCTTTGCCTCATTTTCAGCAACCCTCTTACGTTCCCTGCATCAAATAAAAGTCTGCAAGTGGTGAGTTACATTACCACAATTTCTCAAAATTTCAAAGAGAAAATACCTTAAAGACTTCACAGTGATGTGCCTCTTTTCATGTGATTATGAACTGAAATACAATTTTGCACTCACTCTTTTTTGAAGATCATATATCAGCAAAACTCATGTTGAGTATCTATTTTGCTTCAGATGCTAAAGGCTTTGTATACATTTTCTAATTAACCCTTACATTAAAGAAAACATTTTATAGATGAGAGAACCCAAACCAAAAGAGTGCAAGGAGTTTGACCAAACAAGCTGAGGTTAGAGCTGGGACTCAAAATTAAAACTACCTGATGCTAAAATCCATACTTCTGGTGTACGAGTGGAATTGTTCTGTGTGGCTATAAAGGAAATTTATACATGAAATAAATCCAGAAATCTTATTTAGACTTTACCCTGTATCTAATCTGATTGACACTGACAGAGAAACTGATGGACATGTATCTGATTTTTTTAAACAGCTCTGCCAATAGAATCAGATTACCATTTCCTTCAATATTTTGCACTGAGTCCTACCCATGAGTCACATAACCCCCTGTGATGGTCAATTTTATGTGTCAATTTGTCTGAACCATGGTACCAGATCAAATATTATTTAGGATGTTTCTGTGAGGATGTTTTTAGATGAGATTACTGTGAAAAGGAGTGGGGTCTGAGGCAAGATTGCCCTCTGTAATATCATCTGATCCAATCAGTTGAAGGTTTGAATGGGACCCAAGAATGACCTCCCTTAAACAAGAGAGAATTCTGCCAGCAGACAGCCTTCAGATTTGAACTTCAGACCTTGGACTTGCAGCCTCCATAATTGCATAAGCTGGTTCCTTAAAATAAATCTTAATCTCTCTCTCCATTTTCCAGGGAATAGAAATGAATATTGGTGACAGTAACAATCCACCATACAAGGGAGGCTAAGTAAATGGTTGAGAGCCAGGGAAAGAGAAGACTCGGGGTTCGTTTGTTTATTTACCATATATCATGCCTTATTTTTGAATTTTGCAACATATAAATATATTATCTACTCAAAATAGTAAAAATATTGAAATGAAACTACTGTGATAGGTCACTATAGTCAACGATTGTCCTTCTTTTTGGCTGCCCACCATCCAAACAACTCACCTTAAGGAGTAGAGTCAACCTTCAGCTACAGAAACTAAATATGCCAGATGCTCACTTTTCCTGCCTCCTTTGCTGCTAGGACATTGACTCATGACCAGGGTTCTGCCAGTCCCATGTGCTTTCCTCAGACTTTAAATTAGAAAGTACAGAGAGGCAAAAAGGGGACCAAACCAAAGCCTTTCTAGCAATGGAACAGTGGCAGGGATAGTAGGTAGCTCAATTCCCAGAGTCATCTGGGAAAGTAGCAACATCCAGGGTCTAATTCTGGTGATGCTGGGAATGCTCTATAGACAATGCCTACCACCCAGTAGCAGTGGTAAGGTGTGCTCATAGACATGGTTCCATGACATGATTTAGAGGACACAGGTGTCCTCTAAATCTGATTTTTACCCCTCCCAGAGAGTTTAGAAGCTATCTAATATCCTTTTATTAGATTCCATTTTCTGCTTAAATTAGCCAGTTTGGTATCTTTTGCTTGCAGCTAAGAACTCTGACTGGTACAATGGCTACTTTTTGGATTGTTATTGTGAGGAAGAAGAATTATAAGACCTGATGAAGCACCCTTTAAGTTTCCATTAAAAAAAGAGAGCTAAATGTGAAGGATTGGATAAGTAAGTACACAGTAGCTTAACCTTCCCTTACCAGTTCCACATGTATAAAGCTTTTCTGAGCTGGACCTGCCAGGAGGGAAGGCATGGTAGAGAGGGTCTAAAAACTTGTCCACTTTCAGTCAGAGGCAGAAGCCATTGTATCTGGCTTGTTGTTGACTTTGAGAAGAGCAGAAAACTGTGCCGCAGGGAGGCCAGGCCTAGAGGGTGTCTGAAAGTTTCTTTCTTCCCCACTTTCAAATTTTTGACATCAGTTTACAACTTTCCCTGTCCTGCTTTGGCAGCTCAAGATTACTACAGATACACATGTAGAACTACAAGGTCCACATGGATGTTAAGTTATTTGAAGTGCCTGAAAGTTAATGTTAGCTTGACAATAATTTAGACCTTAAGACTGTCTTAAGGTTTTGTCTTAATTCAATAAGATATCGTGAAAGTGAGGTTACCAGACAAAATAGAGAAAAAGCTGAATCGAAGTCAGAAGACCCAGATTCTGGTTTGGGGCTGTATCTTTCAGAGTTACTGGATCTTCTTTTCCCATATTAATCAGATGATTCCTTAGATTCCTTCATCTCACATGTTATACTTCTGAATTATTAAAACCCATGGTGAATTGTGTTCCAAATTGGTCAAAGCAGCTCGAAACGGCGCCAGCCAGATAGAGTCAGACTGAATTACCCTGTATTTAACTTCTCTGTACTTAAGACTCTTTCGCTAAAATGTGTATTTACAGATAGTGCTAACAGCCAGAAAAAGAGGTCATCTATTGTCTTCTGTTTGTTCAGTTCAGAGAATTTACCTACAAGCCACCACCTTTCTCTTATTGCTTTACATTTTCTTAAGCTCAAAAGCTAGAACTCTAGTGACCAGAGCTCCATGAGGGACAACTCATCACCAACAAAGGTTGGCTGATTATGTTTGTTTTATATCTGTTTTATTCATAATTGAAAAACCCAGAAGCAGATGTCCTGCATTAAGTGAATGAATAAACTGATACATCTAGACAATGGAGTATTATTCAGCACTAACAAGAAATGAGCTATCAAGCCATGAAATGACACGGAGGAACCCTAAGTCCATGTTAGTAAGTGAAAGAAGCCAAAATGTAGCCTAAAAGGCTACATTCTATATGATTCCACCTATGGGGCATTCTGGAAAAAGAACAACTATGGAGAGAGTAGAAAGATCAGTGGTGCCAAGGGTAGGGTACAGAGATGATTAGGAGGAGCAAAGAAGAAACTCATCAACCAAAAATAAGCTAATTATGTCTGTTTTCAAACTGACGGATATGGAGAGGAAGTTATCCACATCTACTAAGTGATTATCAGACAGAGGAAAAGATGCACGTTGAGGCTGTTTAGACACACAAACTTTTCCCAAGAGCCAGAGAAACAAATTAGAGTGCCTAGTTTTAGGGGTAAGTCCATGTTCTTATTCAGTTAGATGTATCACTCCACTCTCTGCCTTATTTTTATTTTTTAATGAAATATATAATCTCTTTATTAGAAATCTTGGAAGGAGTTCAAAATTGAATCTCCTCCTTGCTAATTTAATTTAAGTGCTTTGTAGAAACCTTTTAATCACATTCTATCCTCTCCCCTACCCCAGTTGTACACAGCCATGGAATAGTAGGTTCTATTTAGAGTTCAAAACAACCTCTTTCTTGTTGCTGACTCAGATTTCTAAAAATTGCAGTCTGTGGCTGAGCCTAGCAATGAGGAGAAATTCAAATTTGGAGAAATCTGGAGAAAACCATGCTCCTGGCCAAAGAGAGGACCTTGTTCAAGTGATGAATTAGGCAAAGTTTGTCTTCTAGGTTCCAACTTCTTTTTTTATTTCTTTCCCCCTGAACCCTTTGGATAATCCTTACTATCTTTTTGTTCATCAAACATGTTTTCAGGGGTGCCCGGGTGGCTCAGTGGGTTAAAACCTCTGCCTTCGGCTCAGGTCATGATCCCAGGGTCCTGGGATTGAGCCTCACATTGGGCTCTCTGCTCAGCAGGGAGCCTGCTTCCTCCTCCTCTCTCTCTCTGCCTGCCTCTCTGCCTACTTGTGATCTCTCTCTGTCAAATAAATAAATAAATAATCTTTTTATTTTTTAAAAAAAGACATGTTTTCAGAAAAGGATTAGAAACACATATGTACATTTATTTGAAGGGTAGTCTGGGGTCTGCTTCTTTTTTTTTTTTTTTTTAAGATTTTATTTACTTTATTTGACAGAGAGAGAGATCACAAGTAGGCAGAGAGGCAGGCAGAGACAGAGGGGGAAGCAGGCTCCCTGCTGAGCAGAGAGCCCGATGTGGGGCTCGATCCCAGGACACTGAGATCATGACCTGAGCTGAAGGCAGCGGCCCAATCCACTGAGCCACCCAGGCACTCCTGGGGTCTGCTTCTATATGCTCTTCAACCCACTGTAATCTGGCTCTGGTGCTAACTGCTAACTCAGCTCTCACTGAAACTTCTCTTACTGAGGCCACCAATATGCTCTCAATTGCCCTTATCGAATGGATACTCCTCAGTCCTATTCTTAATAAACTCCTTAATAAACAGTGAAAACTGCTATTCTCCTGTCCTTCTTGCTAGCAGAACTCCTGTTCATTTTCCCAGCCCCAAGGGATAAGATTGATCAAATCCAGTCATGACAACCCCTTTCACTTTGCCAATGACTGATCTAGGAGTGGGAATGGGTCTTGGACGATGAGACATAAGGGGAAGTCAATGATTCTCCTGGGAAAGATTTTCCTCCTTGAATGAGAATGAAGCACACAAAGAGAAAAACTTATTGTCTCCACACCCCTTGTTTTCTGCTTTGGATGTTCTCAGCTACTTGACATGCCCAGCCTATGACCCTGTGGGAAACATTCTGATACACTAAGTAGCAGAGAAGAAAGATGGAATATGCTTGGGTCTTCCATGACATTGCTGTGTCACAAAATCCATCCAGAGACCACTTGCTCCAGACTCCTTGATAAGTCGTTTGTAATGATATTAGTCACTTTCATCCTGCTACTTGCAGCCAAGTATATCCTAACTAATACACTTTCTCTCTGTAGCATTTGATATTGTAAACAGACCATTTTTCTCTTAAAAAGTCTTCTCTCCATGATAGCCAGTTGAGTTTCATCTCTGTACTTCCTCTCTTTCACATGTTTCTCAAATACAGGTGCATCCTGAAAGATCAATCTTTAAGCCGCTTCTCTGCTCACCCCCCGAAGGAAAACTTTAATTACTACCCATACTCTGACACTCTCGGACCTCTCTCCCAGGTTCTATCTTAAGATGTTTAAAACCAAACTCATTTTCTTTTGCAGGCATGGTCCTCCTCCTATATTCCTCATTTCAGACAATGCTCGAACCTCTACCCAGTCACCCAAGGCAAAAATATGGGCATCATTCTAATATCTCTTCCTCAGGTATTCACACCTGCTCCCAGTCCTCACAGCAGCAAATTGGTACAGTCTAATGCCCTGAACCTCCTCAATATTTTTAGAATCCCTCCATTCCTACCCCCATTCAATCATACATTCTCATTTCTTGTTAAATCCATCACAGGTCCCTCTTAACTCATTCTCTAGTCTTGTCTCCTTCATCCTATCCTCTGCGCTGCCTCAAGATGAATTTTCTGTAGATCAAATATTAAAGGACCACTGCTCCACTTAATCATCCATAGACTCCTTAGAATGGCATTCAAGGCCCTTTATTATTTGACCTCAGAGTACTCTTCTAGTTTCGTATTCTCTGGATATGATCTGACAAAGAGCCCTTTTTTCCCCGATAAAGTCTAATTTCTACACTCACTTCTACTTTGTCCACCTGGTTCAGTCTCACTTATCTTCAATTCAGGTATTATCTCAGATGTGAAGAGTCGTTCCTTATTCTTACCACCTACCTGCCCTTCTTCCATCTTCTGAGAAAGAGTTGCCCCCACACTATTTTAGAATATCTCTCCCATAGCATGTATCAGCCAAATTCTGGGGTCCTTGAATACTTTGTGTCCAATTTCCATGAGATTCTGAGCACCCTGGAGACAAGGACTGTCTTGTTCAAGTGTGTTACTCTAAGTTCTCACAAACTACTAACAGATAGTAACAGTAAATATTTAATGAGGGAAGAATTAAATGGATAAATGATGTTCTCTCAGGGCATTTACATTTTACAAGAAAGAAAGTGGCGACAACTAACTACTAAGCCATAAAAAGAATTTTGAATTATCTGATGTACCATCTCAGGGTCCAGTGGGGAGGCATTTTACTGATGCTGGTAAATTACACTACATGGACACCTATTAATCCACAATAACATTCCTGTCTTGCCTCTTGGGTAAATTTCCTTCCAGAAAACATCAGAAATTTTGGCCTTTCAATAAAGGCATTTCAAAGTCTGTAAGTTGTCTAAAATTAATTATAGCCTTTAGTGAACATATTATAGTGTTTTTGATGTGGTAATGATTCCTTTAAGAAACCCATGTAAAAACATGTAGTTTTTTTAGAAGATGAATTCAGAAATTTTATGAAATTCATCTGCAATATGTATAGACAAGAGGGATGACTTTAATTATGCTCTACACTTAAGATCTGGCTGTAAGTACCAATAATTGTTAGATTCAGTGTACATACTGTATTTAACATAATCTGAGCAGATTCAGTCCATTTTATTATTTTTTAAATTTTTATTTATTTTTTAATTTCTTTTCAGTGTTCCAGAATTCATTGTTTATTTTAAAATATGGGCATCATTAATTTCAGAACATGATGCATTGGATCTTCCTCATTTGCCTGAAGCAGATCTATTCTCTACCTTGTTCTGTGGCTGCAGGAAGCTGACCTCTGAGGATTGCACCAACTTACACCCTCAGCCCTCTGGTTTCTGGGGGGTTTGACTGATGAGCATCGCCAGCAAGAGATTAGAAGAAGAAAGGAGAGATGGAGAATGCTTCCATCCTGCCAGGTCACAGTCTGACAATGGTTACATTCCTCAACCAAATGCCACAGTTCCTATGGATGGACTTCTCCAGACACCTGTAAACTTCTCTTCCCCTTGCCTCTTAGGTCGAGAGGTCCTAGAATTGAAAACAGTGACCTGCTATTGCTAGGAATGGAGGGGGAAGTTTACACTATCCCCTGTTGATTTATCTCAACCCTGCCTTCACCTTTCATTAAACTCTCCCCATTCACCCAGCTTTAATGCCATTTGTTTCCCGCTAGAACCTTGGCCAATACACATGATCAGGATGTTTAGGGAGGTAATGATCAATCTACCTACACTATCACCCACAATTCTCACTTTTGCTCAAACCTTATCCATCTGTGGGCACACAAAGTTCCCAATAATAGTAAGAGAGCAATATTTTAGAATACTCATCAGCAGAATATTCTAGCCCTCTCTTGGGTTCCAACATAATGGTTCTCGATCATCTATGAGGAGGACACTCATTTACTTCAGAACAAAGCCACCTCCCCCACCATTAAGCTGGATAAAAGAGTCCCCAGAAGCAGCTGCCTATCTATAAGGCACATTAAAGTATCACTGAGTTAATAAGACATAAAAAATGTTACAAGACAGAGAAAACAACATTATTCAGAAACCATTTCAGGAGAAGTTGGTAGACATATTTCTGTGAGTTGTTTGAGGTGAAAGAGAAGGACGACTAAAAGAGGATGAGACATCCTCTCCCTTCAAGAGCCATGCTCTATGGTAACAAGAGGTGGCTGGCCAACAGACCAGCTTCTTCTTCTTACATTTTTTATTTAAATTCCAGTTAGCTGACATATAGTTTAATGCTGGTTTCAGGAGTAGAGTTCAGTGGTTCATCATTTACATATAACAACACCCAGTGCTCCTAGCATAACAAGTACCCTCCTTAATACTTATCACCCATCTAGCCCATCCCCCACCCACCTCCTTCCATCAACCCTCAGTTTCTTCTCTGTGGTTAAGAGTCTGTTATGATTTGTTTGATTTGTAACCCCCTCTCTCTTTTTCCCTCCCATGAACGTTCATCTGTTTTGTTTCTTGAGTGAAACAAATGAAATCATAGTATTTGTCTTTCTCTGATTGACTTACTTCTGTTAGTATAATACACTCTAGCTCCACCCAAATTATTGAAAATGGCAAGATTTCATTCCTTTTGATGACTGAGTATTCCATTGTTTGTGTGTATATGTGTGTTTGTAGATAGATAGAAAGATATAAATAGGTTGACAGATAGATAAATAGAGACCACATCTTCTTTATCTACTCATCAGTCAATGGGCATTTGGGTTCTTTCCATAGTTTGGCTATCGTTAATAATGCTGTTGTAAGCATTGTGGTGCAGATACTCCTTCAAATGTGTATTTTTTATCCTTTTGGTGAATATCTAGTAGTGTAATTACTGGATCATAGGGTAGTTCTATTTTTACCTCTTTGTCCACCATACTGTAATAGAGTGGGTACTCTTAACTTGGGATTACACCTGGCTGAATGTGTTTTCTCAGATCAGAGCTAGAGCTGAATGTGTTTTCTTGGATCAGAGGTAGAGTGAACTTGTTTTAAGCAAAAGCAGAAAGTCTGAAACTCCCCTGGGGATAAAAATATATGTTTATAAAAAATAAAAAATTTAAAAAAAAAATAAATTAAAAAAAAAAAAAAGAAAGTCTGAAACTGCCCTTGTTGACTCATTTTGCAGTCCTTTCCCCATGCAGCTAGAAGAGACTGAGTAGAAGGCAGCTTTTTTACATTAAAAAAAGTCTCTCCCACCTGTCCTTGGACCATGACCCATTGTCCTTGACCTTGGTTCTTTTACTCAAGGAAAGGTATCAAGCATGCTGATTCTCTTACCTTAAGACTAGCTTCTTCCAGGGAAGCTTCTTGGCCTTTCCTGCAACTAGACACACTCAAATTGCCCAGCAGCTCTCCAGAATGCAGAAATACTATAAGTGTAGGTTTCAGTGCTCAATAAAATAATCAGATTGGAGAACACAGTATGAATGTAGGTATATCTTGGAGGTAGGTAACTTTTGACTATCCCCTGAATTTCTGCCCATTATTCACTAAACAAAACTTGGCATCTGGCCTTTTAATGCATGTATCCCATAAGGGGACTATATGGCTCTACTTCTTTGTCAAGGCCTGGAAATAATCTTAGACAGCATTATCCATAGGGTATATTCAACAAGGAGAGGCTGTCACTGAAGATACCCAGGGCACTCCTATTCTTCTTATAGTCACACCTCATCAGATGTTTTTCTCTTATATTCCAATGCTAAAATTCTCAAACCGGACTCCTAAGCAGTGGACACCATTGGTGGATTGAGGTGTTTTACCATTAAAATTGAGTAATGTCAACCTCTTCTAATTCACACACACAAAGTAACATATAATCTTCTCCCCTTTTAAAGTTTCTTTATTCTTAAATTACTCTTGGACTTTTATTTCTCCTCATCAGTGACAAAATGACAGCATAAAGCTTAAAGAACATGGGCTGTAGAGTCAGATAGCCTGGGTTTGATTCTTACCTTCACCACTTGCTGCGTGACTGTGGGCGTTACTTAACTTCTCTATTTCATGTTCTCACCCACAAAAGGAGGGTAATATCAGCACCTGTTTCATAGGGTTGTTGTAAATTGCTTATTAATTACAATGGCGATATTTATGGAAAAACTTGGAGATGGCTCTTTTGTATTTTAACAGCCAGTCTTTGATGTGAATATAAGTGCTTATGATTTTGTTGTTTTGTTTGTTTTGTTTTGTTTTAAAGAGAAACAGACTTTGAGAGAGCATGAGGGAGGGGAGGAGTCAAAGGAAAGGAAGAGAGAGAATCTTAAGCAGACTCCATGATCATTGTGGAACCTGTTACAGGGCTTGATCTCAGGACCCTGAGATCATTATCTGAGCTGAAATCAAGCGTTGGATGCTTAACCAACTGAGCAACCTAGGTGCTTGATTTTGATTTTCATATTATGTACACATAATGTAGTCTTTAATGAAATAGATGTTCCACAAGGAATACCATAGCTTTAGGGGCTTAGCCACTTGAATAAATCTGAGCTCTACTGATGTAGAAAGTGTAGGAACTCTGTCACAAAAATATATGATTAGTCTCTTTTCTGTCACTTACCATTTCTGTGACCTTAGACAAGTCACCTAATCTTCCAGTTGTAAATGTTTAATCTATAAATGGGACTACTTATATTCATATAACTTCTAGGATTTTGCAATCCTCAAAGTATAACAAATTATGGAGCTGTCATAGTGAAAAATGTCATAATGCAAATTATTCAAATGGTAGAAATTTCAGCTCCTATCTTACAAATTTATTGAGAACATTTTTTAACTAGAAAAGTTTGTTACCTTCTTCAATCACATGTATTATATGCCTCCTTACTTTTGTGTGGAACCAGTTCTGGGTGCTTAGCTAGATTCCTAAATGATCATGTGAGACAACACTAATATTGTAAGTTTAAGGAGAAGAAGAGAAAGTACACCCAGTTAAATTTGAATGTCAGATTAAAACAAACAATTATTTATTTATTTATTATTTTGCGGGCAGGGGAGAACAGAGGGAGGGGAAGAGAGAATCTTAAGCAGGCTCCATGCCCAGTGTCGAGCCCGATCGGGGCTTGATCTCACAACCCTGAGATCGTGACATAATGATTGTGAGCCAAAATCAAGAGTCTGATTGCACTACTGGGTATTTATCCCGAAGATATAGATGTAGTGAAAAGAAGGGCCATCTGTACCCCAATGTGCATGGCAGCAATGGCCACAATCACCAAACTCTGGAAAGAAATAAGATGCCCTTCAACAGATGAATGTATAAAGAAGATATGGTCCATATATACAATGGAATATTATGCCTGCATCAGAAAGGCCAAAATTAACATAGAAAACAACGTGTGTTGGAGAGGATGTGGAGAAAGGGGAACACTCTTACACTGTTGGTGGGAATACAAGGTGGTGCAGCCACTTTGAAAAACAGTGTGGAGATTCCTTAAGAAATTTAATATAGAGAACCCCTATGACTCTGCAATTGCACTATTGGGTATTTACCCCAAAGATACAGATGTAGTAAAAAGAAGGGCCATCTGTATCCCAGTGTTCATAGCAGCAATGGCCACAGTCACCAGACTGTGGAAAGAACCAAGATGCCCTTCAATGGACAAATGGATAAGGAAGATGTGGTCCATATACACTATGGAGTGTCATGCCCCCATCAGAAAGGATAAATACTCAACTTTTGTATCAACATGGATGGGACTGGAAGAGATTATGCTGAGTGAAATAAGTCAAATAGAAAGAGTCAATTATCATATGGTTTCACGCATTTGTGGAGCATAACAAATAACATGGAGGACATGGGGAGAGGGAGAAGAGAAGGGAGTTGGGGGAAATAGGAGGGGGAGATGAACCATGAGAGACTATGGACTCTGAAAAACAATCTGAGGGTTTTGAAAGGGCGGGGGGTGGGAGGTTGGGTGAGCCTGGTGGTGGGTATTAAGGAGGGCACATATTACATGGAGCACTGGGTGTGGTGCATAAACAATGAATTCTGGTACACTGAAAAGAAATTTAAAAAATAAAAAATTTTTAAAAAAAAGAAAGAAAAGATGAATACCCAAATTTGTATCAACATGGATGGGACTGGAGGAGATTATGCTGAGTGAAATAAGTTAAGCAGAGAGAGTCAATTATCATATGGTTTCAATTACTTGTGGAGCATACGGAATAACACAGAGAACATTGGAGAAGGAAAGGAAAAGTGAATTGGGGGAAATTGGAGGGGGAGACAAACCATGAGAGACTGCGGACTCTGAGAAACAAACTGAGGGTTTTGGAGGGGAAGGGGTTAGGGGAGTCAGGTGAGCCTGGTGGTAGGTACTAAGGAGGGCATGTATTGCATGGAGCACTGGGTGTGGTGCACAAACAATGAATCTTGGAACACTGAAAAAATAAAAAGAGTTCTATGCTTAACCAACTAAGCCACCCATGCACCCCCAACAAATAACATTTTAAATATAGTTATGTCCTATGCAATATTTGGGACATGTTTGCAGTAACAACAACAAAAAAAGTATTCATTGTTTTCCCAAAAGTCAAATTTAACATGGTGTCCATGAGATATTTGACCCATACTTACACATTGTTTGAAATTCAAATTTAACTGGTCATCCTCTACTTTACCTGACAATCCCAGCTACATGGTGCCTTGGTCAAAAATGCATTTACTTCTCTTTACATTTAACTGCCTTTAAACCTTGAAGTGTAAGAATAAACTAGACAATCACACAAAGCAATATCCTGTCTGACCTAACTGGAAGCTAAGAGCAATAAAAGATTTATTACGGACACTGGTTCTGCTCCAGACACTTCTGCTGTACCTATTCTGTGTGGGCTTCAGTTTTGCACAGGAACATCCTAGAAATGCTTTGCCTCATGTCCATGATACATGTATGACTCTACCCTAGGGCTTTCTTACTGCTGAGATATCACATAACCAACACGTAGTAATGAACAATCTGTATGATAAAAAGAGTGGGGATTTGGAGTCAAGGGACTTGGGCTCTGGTCTAGTCTCCACCATTTGCTGTCTAAATGCTCATAGAGAGACTGTTCAACATCTGTGGCTTTCGGATTGTTTATCTGTAAAATAAAGATGAGAATTTGTACTTCCTAGATTTGTTCTGAAGAATCAGTGAGATAAGATACATAGCAAGTACATTAATAGCTATCACTGATAATTTTCTATGTGTTGCATACTACATTAAGCCATGTATATGAGTTTCCACTGTTAATTCATTTTGTAAACTGAGATACTGAAAGATTTTAGTTCCTTGCTCAAATTTACAAAACTAGTATGAGGAGCCAGAATCCTAAACCAAGCAGCCTGACTCCAAACCTATGCCCTTAACCATAAAATGATATGCCCTTAACCATAACATCCAGTGAACAAACAGTGTATGGCAATTTCCACTCTCTCCCTCTTCCTTAGTAACAAAACTCTGCATTGATTTGGAAAAACAATGTGTGACATTAAATGACAATATCTCCCAGCCTCACCTGCAGCAAGATGTGATCATGTGATTAAATTCGGACTCATGTGTGTAAGTGGAACTGTTATGTAGCACTTCTGGGGAACTTCCTTAAAATGGAGGGAGGCAGACACGTCATTGTTCCTCCTTTCTTCTGACTGGAATGTAGACACAAAGGGTGGAGTGCAGGCAGCTTTTATGGGCCATAAAGAATAATAGAGCAGCAAGATATTGTAGAGCCATTATATGAATCACAGACAGTCTATCTCAGATCTTCTCTTAGACTAAAAGAGAATTACCATTATACTTAATTCAGCCAGTGTAATTTTGTTTATATATTGATATGTGTGTTTTTCTTTTATTATTTTTTGTCTATATCCCCTAATTTAATCCTAACTGATGTAGAAGTTGACAAAATTTGGGGCCACCTATCCATTTATATTGTACACCATAAAATCATGTATGTACTTTTGGTTATACTTATTACATGTGATATTGATGAAGTGAGTACCCTTAGGAACCATAAGCATGACTCTTGTTGGAAGTCAGGAGGAATTGTGAACATATGTACTCCAAAGAATCAGAAGTCATTGATTTTGCTACACATATTGCAGAGCAGCTGCTGTCACAGAAAACTAATTCCATCTTTTCAGCCAAAGCTCATCACTTCCCAGGCAGGATGCTACTTACTTTACATAAATATATTCGTTTTTCCATCAAGACATAGTAAAGGAGAGAATGGATTCATTTACCAAGGTGAACAAAATCTGTATCCATAATTACTTTTAAGGCAAATAGCAAAGAAGGCCATACTGGTAAAGTTTGAAAATAAACACATCGACAAAGCAAACAATATTTATTCCTGACCATTGGCCAATTTGGCAAAGGATTAGAAGTTAATTTTATGGTGCCCTCTACTAATTGCGGTGTGAGAGAAAACATGTGTGTGTATTTTTAACAAACTTTCTATTTATAGTAATCCCCATTTACAACATCAGTGAAGTTGTAGTTCAACATTATAAATAATGCTCATGTTGGCAAAAACAAAGCAAAAGCAGTATGACTCTAAGATAATGAGATTTTTTTAAAAAGCAACCGAACAGAATTTATGAATATAAACACATACTCTATAATCTATTTCATATTTATACCTTTTCATTTCAACATGGTCAATATGAATCATCATATGGGCAACTTTTAAAATAAGAAAATAAAATTATCAGGCCCTTGAACTAAATGAATTGCTCCAGCTGGGGCAGCGAACCCAATTTGGAGTTTCTCAGGGCCTTTGAGAAAAATAGGAACAAACTGGGCTATATTGTACTTCTGTCTAATAAAAGGAAATAAGCATAATTTGCATAATAATAAAAAATTTTTTCACCTGAGTTCAGGGATGAATTGCTGTGTGGTCCTTAAACAATTGGACATGATTTCTTCAACTAGAATTTTATGAAATTATGAAAGTGTTCTAGAAAACTTTCATGTATTGGTACTATATAAAGCCTGAAGATATAAAATTAAACTGTTACTCAGTGAAGGCATTTCATTGGGAAGAGTGTGTGAAATTGTATGAGAAATTTATTTATGATTATTTAATTTTGTTGGTTCCTCCAAAACAGAAGGGCATATATGTTAAAAGTATAACATATTGTCACAAAACTACCACAGTGATGGATAATTAATTCCTTCTGCATCCCTTTCTCTCTTTCTCTCCCATTCAAGAGAGCACATCGATGCAAATTAAAGGCACAGTATTATGAGCATAATCTTTATACTGCTTTACTTTAGAAAAGAAAGTAAGGGGCGCCTGGGTGGCTCAGTTTGTTAAGCATCCAACTCTTGATATCAGCTCAGGTCATGATCTTGGGGTGGGGCTATGTACTGGTCTGCACTGGGTGTAGTGTCTACTTAAGGTTCTTTCTCTCCCTCTGCCCCTCCGCACCCTCTGCTGCCACCTTTCCCCACTTGTGCATGCTCTATCTCTCTATATAAAACAAACAAACAAACAAACATAAACATGTTTAAAAGAATGTAAATCACTGATGAAACTCAATGATCTACCTAGTATTAATATCAAATTACGGGCAACATGATCTCTTCCAAATGACCCCTCTCCTTTCTTCCATTCCCATGACCCCTCTTCACTTAAATATTGAATTGCTTAAAGAGTCTATGTTTAATATTTAAGTGATAAACATGTACTAAATAGAATTATTTACTGTCTGTTGATGAGGTTCAAAATATACTGACAATCTAATTTCTTAGTACAACCCTTGTGTTTTCTCATAAGAAGAATCAGTAAGTGTTGACCTCCAAGAAATGCCATACCTTGATCATGGTCTTGACTCGAACTTTAGGTCCTCTATTTACAATAGAGTTAATAGCAGATGACAGTTTTGCAGAATCCTCTATTTAGATTTTGTAGGAGTTAAGACACAAAAAGTGGTCTACCAATAACCCCTATTTCGGGGGGGTTAGGGGAGATAATTATTCAGAAGAAACTACCATTTACCTATCTAGTATCACACACTGAAAAGTCTAAACCCATGTCTTTCCCATGATTTTCTCCTTTTGATATTTTCTTAGTGGAGTCAAATATGAAACAGCCCAACTTTGTGTTAATCTTGGAAGGATTACAAGGCATTAACGTCCTTTCCTAAAGTAGAAAACTAAATGACAGAAATATCCTTCTTTTATTACCTAGAAGACAGACAATTCCATATAATTTCTATTTCAACACCATTTTCATCCGTATATAGCAGATTTCACAAAGTAAGATCATTAAAAATAAAGTCTTGGAATGCCATCTATCTTATATAATTCTGAGAGTATCCCAAAGGGTGTGTAGGTCTGAGTAGGCACCGTGGCTGAGAAACTGCTCTAGCTCAACCCAGGGAGAGAACCTGGAAGAAGAACCAGGTAACTTCCTTTGGATTGTCCTTTTCAAATGCCAGCTGTCACAAGGGAAGTGTTGGAAAATGTCACAGGGCATTTTCTGACACTGGAAAATATGGAGACACTATTTTTGACTGCAGGGACGTTCAGGCAGGTACTTCAGAATGAGGGAATGAGGGAGGAAGAGTCGTCATTCAGAGCTGGACAGGAAAAAAGTCATTCCTCTTCAGTGTTGGTGCGAGCTATGAGGGTACCTGGCAGCGAGGCTAACATTTTTCCAAAAGGAAAGTATTGAATCTACCCATGCATGTAGGCAGGTATTTGAATGACCCTGCAGAGTTCTCCGCCAACATGGAAAATATTATTTTGACACGAAAAACATTAAAAATAGATGTTAATAATTGACTGCCTTGATCATGAAGGCACTTCATTAAGTCTTCTGGAAAACATCTAATTCTCCATAGTATTTTTCTTGATAGGTTAGGCAAGACAGATTAGAAGAAAAACATACCAAAAATTAACATGATAAATTAACCTAGTACCTAGCACCTAGCTCAGGGCCAGACCAAAGGAATTCAAGAGTTACTGATGGAACAAAAGAACAAATGAGTGAATAAATTATCTATTTGATGGAGTTGTTTCATATTTGAACTAATTGAGAAAGACTGTTGATTAACTAAGTGACTTCAGTATTAGTATTCTTTAGCCATATTGCTCTTTCTGAAAATTATTAGTCAATAGGCTCATTTGTTTCTGTTTTGAAAAAATATAATCAAGCCCTCAGCAAAAATTTGTCTTCCTTTTTGCTTTACCTGTAAGGCATAGATCCTATTCTTTTGCATAATGGTAATAAGGTAATTTAAATGTATATTGGAAAGAAGAGATAAGGAACTTAGAACACGATCCAATTTTCTATAGTTTTGGGCCAGAGTTCAATTAACACAAGAGTTTCACAGTGGTGCAATGACATAGCCACAGAAAAAGTAGTAATGGCCAGTGACCTGAAAACAGATTATAGAGTTTGGTCCCCTGTTTATGGAGTGAGATAAGTGAGGGAATTGATCTGCACTATGAAAGGACCTCTATTACTCGTACCTACTTTTTTATAAAATAAAAGAGAAAAAAGAAAAATCAGTAGTAGAATTGATACCATAACCTCTTTGCTCCTCAAACAAGGCACTAGACTGAAAAACTTGACCCCATAATTTGAGAAGACATGAGTACTTATGAGAGCTGTCCTACAGACTAGTGGTCTATAATTTGAGAAACAAATGGTTCCCCTTTCCCACCAAAGAGAATAGTAAACCCCCAATTATATGAAGAATCTCAGCCGAAGCCTTTCTTCTATATTTCAGCACCCAGAGGCTCAGAACCTTGGCAAACATTACTGACAAGGACCTGCTCACACAGGCACAGATTCTTCAGGCTTCACTGGTGTCCTGGATTAGCATAAACTTTCCTCTTTACCATTTCTCTGCAATGGCTCCTTATTTGGGGAGACTTCCTCATGCTATGCCTGATGTTCCAGCCCAGTTATTAACAGCACTCATTTTTACTCTCAAAATGGTCTCAGTTGGAACAATAAATGATATGGTTACTGCCACATCTTGTCAACCTACTGCAGAAGTCACTCTTGAAGCATTTTCCATGAACACTGAAATCTGCTTCTATTCTGGTCATCCTACATTTGAAAACATCTTTGGTACTATAGGTAATCAACCATAGAGAAAGTGGGTCAGTATACATCAAACTTCTGTGAGACTATGAGTAGGTAACTTCAACTTCTCGGTCCTCAATTTCCTCATATAAAATAAGAACGAACATTCAAGTAAATGATCCTTTCAGCAATAAATGTCATTTCAGCTGAAATCAGCCTTCTACTCTTTTCTCTAATCCATGCTTATGGTCTGGGCCATACACCAGAAAGAAGGCTCAGGTGTCTAGTGTTAGTCTACTCAAATTCTTTTGAGGTCTAATAAACTCAACCATTATGAAGTGGCTGTGGATTCTTTATCATCATTTTAAGGTGCAAACATTCTGAAGTCCCAGGGATTCAGACCAGCTTGAGGGAGGCAGAGCCAGTAGGCAGGCTGCTATGTACAGAAAACTCTAGCCTCCCATTCCATGTTATTCCTAAAGCATTATGTCTGAGAATAATGATATTCTCTTCAACTGTCTGGAAGAATTGACCCTCATTTCTGAAAAATATGGGTAGATAGTAGACATATGTTACCATTTATGATCCTATAGAAATGGGTTACTGCATATCGTGAGCAACTCAACTTTCCATATTTTACAAACATTTATTGTACTCTGCATCTTCTAAAAAGGATTTGACTTTGCTTTCTTCTCTTCATTGATAACTATAATCTTGTTAGTTTTTTAATTTGCTTTATGGTCCATTAATGTCTACTTAATTATTAAGGTGACTGCCATGTCAGAGGTGAAAAATGAAGTCTATATCTTGGCAAGACAAAATTATGCACAAGGTGAAGTTTGAGGATTGGGCGTGAAGGAAGAAGCAGGACAAAGCAGAGGAAGATGTTCTGCAGAGCAAATGCAATAGATGATAGAGACAAGAAACCACAAGAGCTGAGACCAAGAAATAGAGACTTCCTAATTCTCAGAGAGGATGACTTATCTCTGTTGTGCTTCGTTGGTTTTCCTGTTTGCTGTGTCCTTTCAATCAACCCTCTGTTCATGCAAAGTCTAAGTGAGTCTCTGTTCCTTGAAACCAAATAATCCCATGAACCAAAAAAACCCCTTTCACTAAACCTTTCAGCATAACTCCAGTTTAGGTGAGTGTATCAGTAAGAACCCCAACAGCAAACAGATGGCACACTCAACTTGAAGATTTCAAAGGGGTATGTGTGGCGGGGAAGGGACTGATTAGAGTCACAGGGAATTGTGCAGAAACCCAAGGTTAGTAACTGCAGAACATTTACCACACCTGTACCCAAAAGAACAAAGGTGGAGACAACTAGAACTCAGAAAAAGTGTCCTGTGTAGAGAAACACCTTGAGAAGAGCAGTGACTTAGGTCAAGGAACACAGCCAGCCTGAGGCAACCTCCTAGGGAGGAGTCGGGGGAAATGAATCCTGACCTCACTTCCCTGCCTCCAATATCCTACTGGGCCCCCCACCTTGGTCAACCCCAACCTGAAGCCCAAGTGCAAGAAAATCTCTAGATGTTGTCCATATAGCTCAGTGTTCCAGGGTAGAGAGGTCTGCTTCATTTGCACTTGCCTGGTTACATTTCTGATTGTAGCACCCTAAGAAAGTGGTTAAATCTCCTGCACTCACAGCCTTAGGGGAGAAAGCACTATTTCTCTGGAAAGTGATGTGCAGGTCCTAACTTGGCAAACACAAGTGCACCAGACTGCACATAGCATCCTCCTGGCCCAGCAAGGCAGGGACAGTTCTGCATACGTCAGCCTGGGAGAAGAAGCCTTACCAAGAAAGGGAGCTGTGGGCAGTAATGAGAAGTGGCAGCCAAGTGTGAAATCCTGCCACTGGCCAGCGGCAACTGGAAACAATGCCCAAAATAGCTCCGGCAGAATCAGAGCTTAAAGACAGGGACAGAAATGGTGTTTTACCAGGAGACATCCTTTCAAGCCATTCAGAGAATTCATGGAAGTGGTATTGTTGCCTTATTTTTGTTCCAAACATTGATTCCCAAATGAACCCTGGGCTACAATGTCCTTCTGTGTCTCTGGGGGGGAAGCTGGTCTGTTCTGGTAGGTGGGGGCTGAGAAAGCTATGTGAAGGGACATGGGCAGATGACAGTTGTTAAGGGCCAAGGTCCAGGACAAATCCGCATTTGAAGCCTGAAGAGAAAATGCTGTCTCACTCTCAAAACTACTTTTGTTCCTTTTTGTGGAGAATAGAATTGACTCTTTTGTCATTTTATCACCAGGCCTTCATAAAAGTAGATCACCAAGTTCTCAGTTCTCAAATTAATTGTACAAAATCCAGTGTTGCTGCCTAATAATTGAATTTCCTAAGAAATAAATATGTTTTCTTCACTCTTTCTACCAACCTCTCATAAGCTGTTCCCTTAAAATCATGAAAAATTCTATTAAATATTGATATTTGAGCTATTTTGGTCACAAAAGAAGCATCACAAGCCTCAAACATGGTCACCGATGCCAGAGTGTAAATTCTGAATCAATATAATCCAGCAGACTGGTACTGAGCTTTGTCTCTGTGCTAGATACTTAGAATACTAAGGTGCCTTTTAAATGGCCTGGGTGACAAGAATGTGGATAAATTAGCAAAGTATTGCAGGATAGTATAATAAGTAAAATAAGACTTTATATCTTATAAAAAGTAAGTTGATTATATAAAAGAGGAAACGATCAGACCTTATAGGGGCAAAAAGTCTTTCTTGAGTCAATGACACGTGAATCTGGCTTTAAAAGATGAAGAGGAGTGGGGGTACCTGGGTGGCTCCGTGGGTTAAAGCCTCTGCCTTCGGTTCAGGTTGTGATCCTAAGGTCCTGGGATCGAGCCCCACATTGGGCTCTCTACTCAGCAGGGTCCTGCTTCTACCTCTCTCTGTGCCTACTTGTGATCTCTGTCTGTCAAATAAATAAATTAAATCTTTAAAAAAAAAAAAAGATGAAGAGGCATTAACAGGTGGCTAAGTGTGGAAGGGCATTCCAAGTAAATGGAAGAGTGTGTGCAAAGGCAAAGAGGGTTGAAGGAGCAAGTCATGTCTTAGGGACTAGAAGCAGGTTAGCAGTGCTGCAGGTTAGCAGTGCTGAAACATAATTTGCTCAGAGGACGAAAAAGCTTGAGAGAAAGGCAGACACCAGGTGACACCAGGCCAGCCAGCAAAGTATGATAAGCAGGGATGAATTTCAAGCAGTTTGAAAATGGTTTCTTCTCTGATTTTGTTAGGTTTAATGAGATCAGAGTGTCTACCCCTGTAATCACCATCACATGTCAGTCATCTCCATTCCATTGTGACATGAATTCTTGAGTGGGAGGGAAAGTGGCATTAATTCCATCATGCTGTGAGTTGAACATCGCCTGCCTACCCCCAAGGGTGTGTGTCACTCAAAAGAACACTGTCTTTCCGGGAGTCATGGTGAGGAAAGGAAGGGCTGCTACAGGCTGCATAGAGACAAGGTAGGGCTTAATAAAGCAGAGGTGTAAGTTGGTTACATTTGCATTCAGCTAGACACCCCTGGCAGCCCTGTGAGAAACTGACTGGCTCTTGGATGGCGGAAGGCACAATATATTAGTTTACTAAGGCTCCTGCAACAAATACCACAAACTAGGTAGCTTTTAAAAGGCAGAAAATTATTTTCTCAAAATTCTGGAGGCCATACATCTAAAATCAAGGTGTTGGCAAGGCTGCACTCCCTCTGGAGGCTCTCTGGGAAAACTCTCATTTGACTCTTCCAGCCCCTTGTGGCTGTCAGCAATCTTTGGCTTCCCTGGCTTATGGCCATATCACTTCCATCTCTGCCTCTGTCTTTACATCACCTTCTCCTCCCTGCTGGACTTTCCCTCTTCTGTCTCTTATAAGGACAACTGTCTTTGCATTTAAGGCCCATCTGGGGAATCTGGAATTATCTCAAGATTAACTTAATTACATCTGCAAAGACTCTTTTTCCAAATGAGCTAACATTCCCAGGTTCCAGGGATTTGGACATAGACATACCTTTTTAGGAGTCATCGTTCAAGCCACTACTATTTTTTAACCTCTGGTCTGCAGAAAAGCTGCACTGAGGTCCACTGGCAGATGTGGAATGCTGTACTTTGTCATTTGTTCATTGCTGGCTGAGCGATATGGGTCCAGTTAGGAGATGTCAGCATCCATGAAGATGAGCTTGGGATATGAGTGTGGAAACTAGAATGAGAATGTTCAAAAAAATAAAGTGGTGACTTGAAAGTGGAGGTAAGGAGGGTGAAGGCAAACATAATGATGTCTAGACATCATTATGGGCTCTCTAAAAAAATGGGAATTGAGGGAAAATATAAGGAGTCCCAAGAATCTCCAGGCTTGGAAGAACTAGCAAGATCATTTTGTCCATCCCTACATATGATTCAGAATTTCCCTTTTTGCTATCTTTAACAAATGTTTATGCAGCTTCTTTTTAATGAACTCACTGCAGTATCTGATCTCATTCTTGAGCAGCTTATAAGCTGAATGAAGAAAGACGCCATGTTTGTTGGTTCACTGTTGTTTTTCTAGCATCTCATAGAATATTTTGAAAATGCTCAGTATATGTTTTGAATGAATAGATGAGTGAATGAGCAACCCCTGTGACAGGAAGATGTGGGAATTAATTAAGAATTAAAGTGGTCAAGACATATCAAGAGTTATCCCAGTAGTTACTCTTCCACCAGGAGCAATTACAGTGGTATAAGTTCCCATTTATAAGGTCAATTACTTCGTTCATAGATTGAGTCTAGGTCTCCTTCTACATGAATATTTCTCTCAAATACCTTGACGAGAACTATTATGTGCCCTGAGTCATCTTTTTCCCAGAGGAAGAGATCTTCATTTTCTTTAACTACACGGTCTGTTTTAGAACCCCACCACAGTTCCAATAGCTCTCCCTATATCTACTCAACCACTGTTTATGAGTGTTCACTGAGAGCTGCACACCAGGGCTGTGTATTCAGGAGGGAACACACCAGTCATGCACTCACATTCCATCTTGCCAGCATCTGAATGGGATTACTAAAGATAAAATACCCCAAAACTAAGAAGAGCAGTCACCCCTTCCCTTGTACTGGATATGTACTTTTGACTTCTGTATCTAAAAAAGAGATTGTTATTTTCTTGCACTTGCCTTTTGGCAATATCAGATGCAGTGTTTCTTATTGTTTGTACAACCATGGACCATGAATTCAACGTGGTAGTTTTTGTTTTGTTTTGTTTTTTGGTATAAGAATGTCTTAGTCTGTTCAGGCTATGTAACCAAATGCCATGGACTGGGTGACTTAAAAAACAGAAATTTATTTCTCATAGTTCTGGAAACTGTGAAGTTTGAGATCAGCATGCCAAAATGGTTGGGTTCTGGTGAGGACTACTTCCTGATTTACAGATGGTCACCTTCTTGCTGTATCCTCACATGGCAGAGACAGAGATCATTTCTCTCGTGTCTATTCTTATAATGTCACTAATCCCATTCAAGGAGGTTCTACCCTCACAGGCTAATTAACTTCCAAAGGCCCCACTATAAATATCATCATACTGGAGATCAGGACTTCAACAGATGAATTGGAGAGGGGGGACCCAAATATTTAGTCCAGAGCACTAAGCATACATAGAGTCAACACAATCACCTATAGCATTCCATCCCTTATGTAGAGATTATATGGTTCTACTCCACACCACGGTAAAGCAATGACCAGAAATAAGCCCCAACAATCCAGAAAGCTGGGCATTTTTTCAGGCATCTGCAAGAAGCAGATGCTCTGCCAAGCCAGAGAAAGGAACCAGCTTCTTGGAGTCTCAGGCTATATTTTGTGTTCAGTGAAGCACATCAGAATCATTTACATGGTGGAGCCAAAGTTAATTGTTTTCTTTCTTATTCTTCTATAATTTTATGTGGATCCACTTCTATTTTTATAAGAAAATAAACCTGAAGTAAAACAAAAAATTCAACCAAACTAAAGGGAATTTTCTTTCATTGCAAATGTTTGTTTGACCAATTTGCCCATTAATGGAAACTCCCAAGCTTCAGAAAAGATTTTCTCCTTTAAGAGAACACAGATATTTACCTAAAACTTCACATTTGTGACTTTTCAATATTGGGAACTTCATTTTTTTTTTTAACTAATAAAATTGCACAAAAACAAATCTGCTTGTCCTACAACTATTTGTCTGTGATTCAAAAAACTTTTTACTTAAATGAAATTATATGTTCTGCAAATCTAATTGCAGGAGAACTAAACACATTTACCAAGTAGTCATCTGTGAAACAAAATGAAGGAATAAGCTATAGGAAAATAGTGCCAGGAAATGGACAGTAGAAAGGAGTTCCAGGGAATGTCTACCTGCCTCTGTTGTGGTCATTTCTGGGTCCATTTTGATGTTTTCCAGTGAAAATTTAAAACCTCCTATCTCATTGCTGTGTATGAAATGACATTTGTTTAACTCTCACTGTACCTACAGAATAGATGAAGTGAATAGATTAAGATATTTTGCATTTAGGGAAGCCTGGGTGGCTCAGTTGGTTAAGCGGCTGCCTTCGGCTCAGGTCATGATCCCAGCATCCTGGGATCAAGTCCCACATCAGCTCCTTGCTCCGTGGGGAGCCTGCTTCTCCCTCTGCCTCTGCTACCACTCTGCCTGCCTGTGCGCTCTCTCTCTCTCTCTCTCTCTCTCTCTGGCAAATAAATAAAATCTTTTTTAAAAAAAGATATTTTGCATTTATAAACCATCACATTTGTCTGTTATAGCTAATATACTGGTTGGAGTTATAGCCAACAGGCAATGGTTAGAAAGCAGGCAAAGATCCCAAGAGAGACTTAGTGGAAGGTAGATGTGGGCATATTGGGTGTGCACAGGTAAAACTGGTCAAAACTTTTTGGTTGCTTAATTTTCCTGAGTCTTCAATTTTAAACAAAAACATTTAGTGAATCAAATCACTTGGTTCTGTAGCTGTTTCAACTCCCTGAAACAATCATTGGATTGTCTATTCCCCAGTAACAAGTCCAATGCTGGCTACAGAGTAAGCGCTGAAGATTTGTAGAATTCATGAACCAAGTGAATTAATGAATAAAAATTCTATACCCCATGCTTTTCCAGATAGGAGTATGTGGGTCAAGAAATACCTCTAAGAGGGAGACAAGCCATAAGAGACTCTTAACTACAGGAAACTGAGGGTTGCTGGAGAGGAGGTGGGGGGCCATCGGGAAACTGGGTGATGGGCATTAAGGAGGGCAATTGATGAAATAAGCTCTGGGTGTTATATGCAATTGAGGAATCACTAAACTCTACAAATAGTGTAAATAATACACTATATGTTAATTAACTGATTTTAAATAAAAAAAATACTTCTGAGTTCTGATACCAATATTCAAGATACATACATTTGACCCATCCAGTAGAGAGCTATCTTTCACATTATAATTACAAAAAGAACACTGGATGATTTGATTATTCTTCTTTCCTGATAAAGACACTAGATATAATTAACATTTAATTGAAATATTTATATCTTTATAGAGATACTATATATTTCAATTGTTCTGGTATGTTTGCAATGTAATTTTATCTATAAGTGGTTTCCAAACTAGACTGTGACCCTGATCAGTTGGATAAGTCAAGCAGTTTTAAATTATATCAATCATTGCAAATGATTTGGAAACATGGTGATCCTTTTTTGTAGTTCCAGTTATATCCCACACATACATATAGTCCAAGCCAAACAGATACCAACAAAGATATGTCTATACATGCTTGTGTGTTTATGTGTGTGTGTGTGAAAGCATTTGTGGATTTTTGTTTGTTTGCTGATCTTGCTAACACAGTATTAATTTCTGCCTGTCAGTTCTCTAGGATTTTTGCACATTCACTGTTCAACCAAATGATCATTGGAAACCAACCTGACCATACAGAAAACTTAGTGTATTTTGATACAACAGCCTTCTTGAAATTTTCTCAGTAACTACCAGCATGCTCAAGGATTGCCAGGATAGGGGTAGCCCATATGGTTTAGTTGGTTAAGCTCTGCCTTCACTTCAGGTCATGATCCCAGAGTCCTGGGATGGAGTCCTGCATCAGGCTCTCTGCTCAGTGGGGGAGTCTGCTTCTCTCTGTCCCCTCAGCTTGTGTGTGCATGTGCACATGCTCTCTCTCTCTCTCTCTCTCAAATAAATAAATAAAATCTTTAAAAAAAAAAAAAAAGGATTGCTGGGGTATGATTAACTTTCTTAGATGAGTTCCCACCATTGTGCAATGCATTTAAAAATACAGGAGCAAATAAATGATGTCACAAAGACAAAAGCCCTGCAGGTAAAAACTAGCATAAAGCAGATAAGCATTCTCTGGCTAGGATACAGAGCTCTAAAACCCCTTTTAAAAATTAAATCTTATTCTGAAAACACTATGTACCAGATGTGAACTGCCCAAACTTGTTTTTGAACAGATCCATTTTATGTCCATAGAGTTTAATGCACTAATTCAGGTTCATGCTGTTTAATTCATGGATCATTAAACCACTTCAGTGCTTAGCCCACTCATTCACCTGCAAGTCTATACCTTAAAATGAAGTCTGTTGTCCTTTTCCTTACATTTAAAGATGAAAAAGACTAATTATTTCTGCTAATGACTATCAGATTATCCTATTTAACTAAAAATAGATCCCTTGCCTAACATGCCTATACATAAAAGTCACCAGAAGCTTTCCTCAATTGACTGGCTAGATCAATTGCTTCAGTGTCAGCAAAGTCCACATGTTGGCTAGGCAGCAGGAAAATGAAGTTGAGGTGTTACCCCATCTCCTGTGAAAGAGGCAAAGGAATAGGAATGAACAGAGTCACATTCCAATCTTGGCAGAGCCTTCAAACAGCCTTGTGCTTGGTCAAAGAAAGACTCTGCTCTAAGCACTCATAAATCCTCATAACCATTGAGGTAGGGTTATAGAGGTGCTACTAGTATCCCCTTTCACAAGTGAAAGGATGTAGGTGTTTTCCTAGGGTCAGGTTATAGGTTAGGGGCAGAAATAGGATTCTCCTTGGAATAGATTAGTTACTATACTGCTGCTACTATCATGTACATGAAAGGACTGAGTAAAGTTGTGCAGAATGCTTATTCTCACGTAGGGAAGAAGTTCAGTAACTATATTTATGTGCAAAAATTTGAATGGGGGCAGAAGAAGCAGATAACTGATAGTGATGGCTGTCAGCAAGTGTCACCTGATTTTGAGGAGTGGCATGTTAGCTAAATAGGGCAGCTAAGCAAAACACAGTCTTACCATTTAACCCAGCAATTGCCATATAACTCAGCTAGGTGTTTACCCAACTGATCTGAGGATTTACGTCCACACAAAAACCTGCACACGGATGTTATAGAAGCTTTGTTTATAATCACCAAAAATTGGAAGCAACCAAAACGTCCTTTAATAGGTGAATGGATAAACAAACTGTGGCACATCCATACAACAAAATATTATTCAGAGATTAAAAGAAATGAACTATTAAGTTACAAAAAGGCATGAATGAATCTTAAATGCATAGTACTAATTGAAAGGAGCTAGTCTAAGAGGGCTATATACCCTATGATTCCACTTACATAACGTTCTGGAAAAGGCAAAACCATAGAGGCAATAAAGATATCAGTGATTTCCAGGGGCTCAGAGAAAGAGGAAGAAGAGTTAAATAGATTAGGCACAGGCAGTCTCTTTGGGTGGTGAAACTATTCTGTATGTAATTATGGGTACGTGACACTACCCATGTGTCAAAACCTACAGAGCTTTATTTACAGCACAAAGAGTGAATCTTAATGCACAGAAATTTAAAAATTATTTAGGAGGTCAGGGGATCCTAGGATGGAATGCAGAAAGTGACAGAACAATCTACACATATTAAACATATTTTAAACAACTTCACTGAAGGAGGTAGGGGTAAAGGTGCTGACCTAAGTAATTTTGGAAATGGGTGGAGTCCATAAGACCTAAGGCAAAAGAACATGTAAAAGAATGAAACAGGACCACTTTCTGGATGCCATACACAAAAATAAACTCTCATGGATTCAAGACCTAAACATAAAACCTGAAGCCATAAAACTCATAGAGAAAAACATAAACAATAATTTATTTGACATCAAATATAGAAACATTTTTCTGGATATGTCTCCCCAAACAAGGGAAATAAAAGGAAAAATCAAATATTGGGACTACACCAGAATAAAAAGCTTTTGCACAGCTAAGAAACCATTGACAAACTAAAAAAACAACCTACTGGGAGAAGACATTTGCAAATGACATATCCAATAAGGAGTTAATACAAAAATACATAAAGATCTTAACATCAAAAGAACAAAACAAAAATAATCCAGTTAAAAATGGACAGAGGACCTGAATAGACATTTTTCCAAAGAAGATACATAGATAACCAACAGACACATGAAAAGATGCTCAACATCACTAGTCATCAGGAAAATGTAAATCAAAACCACAATGAGATGTCACCTTCTACCCATCAGAATAGCTAGAATCAAAAACACAAGAAATAACAAATGTTGGCATGAATGTGGAGAAAAAGGAACCCTTGTGCACTGTTAGTTGGAATGTAAGATGGTGCAGTCACTGTAGAAAACAGTATAGATTTTCCTCAAAAGCTTAAAATAGAAATACTGTATGATCCAATATTTCTCCAATGGGTATTTAACCACAGAAAATGAAAACACTAATATAACAAGATATATGCACACCTATATTTACTGCAGCATTATTTACAATAGCCAGGATATAGAAACAACCTAAGTATCCATCAATAGACAAATGGATAAATGTGGGATACACACACAACACACACACACACACACACACACATACACACAAATTATGCAGCCATAAAAAAAGGATGAGATCATGCCACTTGTGACAACACAGGTAGACCTACAGAGTGTTATACTAAGTGATCTAAGTCAGACTGAGAAAGACAAACACCATTTGATTTCATTCCTGTATAATCTAAAAACACATACATACATACATACATATATAAACAAACAAACAAAAACAGAAACAGACCCATAAATTCAGAAAACAAACTGAGGGCTGCCAGAGGGGTGGGAATGGGCAAAACAGGTAAAGAAGAGTGGGAGATACAGGCTACCAGTTATGAAGTGAATAAGTCACGGGAATAAAAGGCACAGCATAAGGATCTTGTAATAGTGTTGCACGGTGACAGATGGTAGCTACCCTTGTGGTGAGCATAGTATGGTGTATAAAGCTTGTTAAATCACTATGTTGTACACCGGTAACACATAAAGTAACATTGTGTCAACCATACTCAAATAAAAATATTAAAAGAAAGGGAAGGGAAAGGAAGAAAGGGAGAGAAGGGAGGAAGGAAGGAATGAGGGAAGGAGAGAAAAAGAGAGAGGCAGGGAGGGAGGGAGGAAGTCAGTCTTACCATTCACAACATGGACGGACCTAGAGGGTACAATGCCAGGTGAAAGAAGTCAGAGAAAGACAAATGCCATGTGATTTCACTCATGTATGGAAATCAAAAAACAAGTGAACGAACAAGAAAAAAAATAGACAATGGGGAAAAAACCAAACTCTTAAATACAGAGAACAAACCAGTAGATGCCAGAGGGGAGGTAGGTGGGAGTAGGGTGAGACAGATAAAAGGGACCAAGAGTACACTTACCTTGACAAGTGCTGAGTAATTTCTAGAATTGTGGAATTATTACATGTATACCCAAAACTAATATAACACTGTATATTAATTATACTTCATTTAAAAAATGAAAAAAGCTTTAAAGGCAAAAGAAAATGTAATCAAACCATAACTTTAATTGAATATAAAGTTTCCGATGGGGTTTCAGGTTAAGAATTTTGATACTACTATACGCATACACTGGAATTGAACAATTAAGTAAATGGATTAGGAAGAGCCAGTTTTCTCACTGTTGGAATAGGAGTTTACAGATCAAAAATGTGAGGAGGCTGAAATGTTCTATGTGGTAATGGATTAGATTTGGAGCTATTAGTATGAACTCATGTTTAGCTTAACATAGATACATATGGTTATATATAAAAGTATTTGTAAGTTTGTATGTATACAGGAGTTAGTGTACACAAGTGTATCTCCTTGTTCTGTCAGCTGAGTAAGCTGAGAAGCAATGACACTCCACTACCAAGAAGCCTTGCTAGTGCCCAGATCTTAGTTTCTAATACCATTCTCCAATAAAAGGAAGCAGGGCTCCTTGGAGAAATGGCTGATTCTAGGACTAGGTCAGGAAGTACACAAGATGGTCCTGAAGCATCCTGTAGTTCCAGAAAGTAAGGGAGTATTAACACACACACACACACACACACACACCATGATGGGGGATGTCAAAGCAATATAAGAGCCAACAGAAAGAGTTCCCAATGGCCAAACGTGAAATAATTTGAACAATAAAATAAAAAATGTAGCACTAGACTAGAATCCAAAGTATAAAAATAAAATCTATGAATCCATACTAATATAAATAAATAATTGAATATCCAACTAAATGAGGGCAAGGAGACAAATCTCCCTTGCAGAAGAATTCCAAATAATTCTCTATAAGAAGGGGGAGCAAAACTGCCCACTTTTTTTTTAGCATGGACTGTGCATAATGACTTCCATGAGTATAGTATGGAAAGAGTCTAACTTTACAGTGGAGAAATATGACAAATTTCTTCAACTAAGCGATCAAGGTCAGCATCAGTAGTAATAGGTCATATTGGTAGAATGGACCCTTGATACAATGTGATGAAAATGGATCTTTAGTTTATAGTCTTCCTCCTGAAAACCTATAACCTAGTCTAAGGTTTTATTTATTTATTTGATAGACAGAGATATCACAAGTAGGCAGAGAGGCAGGCAGAGAGAAAGAGGAGGAAGCAGGCTCCCTGCTGAGCAGGGAGCCCGATGCGGGGTTCAATCCCAGAACCCTGGGATCATGACCTGAACCAAAGGCAGAGGCTTTAACCCACTGAGCCACCCAGGTGCCCCAAAACCTGTAACCCAGTATAATCATGAGAAAAACATCGGATGAATTCCAATTAAGCCACATTCTACAAAATGCTTGGCCGGCACTCCTCAAAAACAAATTAAGTTTGGAAAATGTCACAGCCAAGAGAAGCCTGAGGAGACACAACAACTAAATGGAATGCAGTATCCTAGGTGAGATCCTAGACTAGAAAAACAACATTAGCTCTATACTAAGGAAACTGAGTGAAGTTTGGACTTCAGTTAATAATAATATATTGATATTGGTTCATTGATTATAACAAATGTACCATACTAATAACTTAGTGATAGGAGAAACTGAGTATGTGGTTAGTAGTAACTCTCTGTACTATCTTTGTAATTTTTATTTAAGTATAAAACTACTTAAAAATACATTTTTCTAAACAGGGAAATTTTGGTTTTACCTAGAAGATCACATTACTGAAAGATACTGCTTCTCAACAATTCCATAAACAAGTTTCAATGTGGGAATAAAAGGTACAATTAGACACAAACAGTAGAAAATCAATTTATCTCCTTAGATATAATGATGATTTCAGTTTGATACAGATACTGGAAAAGAGATTAAAAAAATCCAGAAGTATATTTAATTTATTTGCTAAATAAACAATAACAATTTCCAGATAGTTGCAAAAGGCAAGAAACTATATCTAGCTGTAGGATTAGCCCTCCTCGGGCTCTCTATCATTAGAATTTTAGTGCCTGGCTAGTGTATCCTTTCTAGTATATGAGATGACTTATTTTACAATGAAATATAGCCAGGGCATTACTGTTCCTCACCCTCTCCAACAACCTGGTGAAATGCTTAATCCAGTTAAAGGATGAAGTACAGGTTTTGGAAACAGGTATTTGAGCCTCTGTGTTGTTCTTGGAGCTACAATAAGGTCGGAGAAGCATCCTGAGTTCTCATCCTTTCCCAATCCTACAAAGCAAGAATGGTTGGATAAGCAGGAACTGGAGGAGAAGGCATGTGCGGATATCACTGTTTTCTTTACCCTACCCCTGCCTGGGGGCAGGTCTGAGAAGATGACAACAAAGGAAGAGCAACAGCTAAACACCTTCTGGATACATATCTTGTGCCAGGCATGGTGCCAGCATTTTACTGTTGGGCAGTCATCACAACCACCCTTATCTTTAAGGTTCTGAAGGGGCCCGATAAGTAAAGACTTCTACACTCCCTTAGTTATCAAAAAATTGAGATATAAGACAAAGAAGTGGCAGATGGCAATAATATCGCTCCTACTACTCTCTTACTGTCTTGATGAGAGAGCAAATTAGTGCAGCCATCTTGGAAAACTAAAGGTGAATATATATATACTTTATCCCCAGCAATTCTACTCATTGAAATACACCCAATAAATGCTCACCAAAAGACATATACTAGAATGTACATAACAGCACCATTTATATGGAAAATACAAATGGAAAATACCCAATCGCTATGCAAGGTAGATAAGATAAATAAATCTTGATTTATTCACAAGATGGACTATTACACAGCAATAAGAATGATTAATACATAACCATAATCAAGTACAAAAGAGCATGATTTATATGATTCCATTTATTGAAGTATAAAAGCAGGCAAAATGAATCTATGGTTTCAAAAGTCAGGATAGTTGTTGAGGGAGGTGGGGGGTACAGTGACTGGGAGGGAATAGGCATGAGGCTTCTTAGAAACTGGTGAATGGAAAATGGGTGCTACCCGATGTGTTTGGTTCTGAAAATTATAGAGCTATGCACTTAACAATATGCATTTTTATCATGTGCATTATGTTTTAATTTAAAAAATTAAAATTCTCTCTTAATCCTATCTCCCTATCCAGCTACCACTTCATTTCTCTCTTCTTTAAAGCAAATGCATTTTAAAATTTCTTAAATTCAATTAGCCAACATATAGTATATCATTAGCTTCAAATGTAGTGCTCAATAATTTCTCAGTTGTGTATAACACCCCATGCTCATCACATCACATGCCCTCCTTAATGCCCATCACCCTATTACCCCATCCCCCCATCCACTTCCCCTCCAGCAACCCCCAGTTTATTGCCCATAGCTAAGAGTCTCTCATGGTTTTTTCCCCTCTCTGATGACCTCCCCTTCAGTTTTTCCTCCCTTACAACTATGGTCCTCTGCACTGTTTCTTATATTCCACATATGAATGAAACCATATGATAACTATCTTTCTGTTTGACTTATTTTGCCAACATAATACCTTCCGGCTCCATCCACGTCGATGTAAATTTTAAGTATTCAACTTTTCTGATGACTGAGTAATATTCATATATATATATATATGATTTTATTTTTTTATTTGACAGAGAGACAGAGATCATAAATAGGCAGAGTGGCAGGCAGAGGGAAAGGGAGAAGCAGACTCTCCACCAAGCAGCAAGCACCACCTCCACCCCCAATGTAGGGCTTGATCCCAGGACCCTGGGATGATGACCTGAACCAAAGACAGCTGATTAACTGGCTGAGCCACCCAGACTCCCCTGTTCCATTGTATTTATGAACCACATTTTCTCTATCCATTCATCTGTCGATGGACATCTCAGCTCTTTCCACATTTTGGCTTTATGAACATTGCTGCTATAACCATTGAGGTGCACATGCCCCTTCAGATTAATACATTTGTATCTTTGGATAAATATCTAGTAGTGCAATTGCTGGCTCATAGGGTAGCTCTATTTTTAACTTCTTGAGGAACCCCCATACCACTTTTCCAAAGTGACTGTACGAGTTTGCATTCCCTTGAACAGCGCAAGAGGGTTCCTTTTTCTCTGCATCCTCCCCAGCGTTTGTTGTTTCCTGTCTTGTTAATTTTAGCCATTCTGACTGGTGTAAGGTAATATTTCATTGTGGTTTTGATTTATATATCCCTGATGCCAAGTGATGTGGAGCATTTTTTTCATGTGTCTGTTGGCCATTTGTATGTCTTCTTTAGAGAAATGTCTGTTCATGCATTCTGCGCATTTCTTGAAAGAACTAGTTTTGTTCACTGTCTCCAATGTTTCCATTCTGTCCTGAATGCACTCCAACGAGGCTTTTGGCCTAGACTCTAGACCACTGCTCTGATGAAGATTCATAATGACTTGTACATGGTGAAATCCAATTTTCAATCTGCCTCATTTTACTTATCAGCAACATTCCATACATATGAGCACTCTCTCCATACTCACCTGGTTCTACACTCACCCTCACTGCCTAGGTAAATCCAAGCCTCATAGCTTTAAATACCATGCATATCCTTATGACTTCAAAATTTGTATCCTTAGCCCTTGACACATTAGATTTGTACATCCCACTGCTCACTCAAGACCTCCATTTGGATGTATAATAGACATCTCTAACAATATATCCCAAGCTGAACTTTTGCTATCCTCCAATCTACTCTTCCCACTCCTCTTCCTTTTCACAGAGACCTTAGTCACAGAGACCCCAAACCTTGGAATGGTTCTAGACTCCTCTCTTTTTCTTAGGCAGTACACTTAATCTATCAACCACTTCCACTTTCAAAATATAGCCAGAATTTGCCCACTTTTCACCACCTCCACTGCTGACATTGTGGTTCAGTCCACTACAATCTCTTGCCTCATTTTCTCTTCATGGCCTCCTAAATGCTTCCTCCTGGCTTCTTACTCCCCCCACTCCTCTTACCTGCCCTTACACTCTACAGTTGATTTCCTTCAAAGAGTAATCCTTATAAATAATAAGTCAGTCATGCCCTGTGTCTACCTTACTCAGAACAAAAGGTAAACTCCAAACTATGACCCTTATTTTTTTAAGACTCTATTTATTCATTTGAAAGAGAGTGTGTGCAAGCAAGAGCATCCAAGTGGCAGAGGATGAGGGAGAAGCAGGCTCCCTATTCATGGGGCTTGATCCCAGGAAGCTGGGACCATGACCTGAGCCAAAGACAGATGCTTAACAAACTGAGCCACCCAGAATGCCCCCAAACTATGACCTTTAAAACTCTATGATCTCACCTCACATTATGTCTCAAACATCATCTTGGACAACCCTCCCCCAGTGTACTCTGCTTCAGCCATAATGGACTTAAAAAAAAAAAAAAGACATATTTATTTACTTTAGAGAGAAAGAAAGTACATTGGGTAAGAGAGGGACAGAGGGAGAGGGAGAGAGAAACTTAAGCGGACTGTGCTGAGTGCAGAGCCCCAAGCAAGGCTTAAAACCAAGCAAAACCAAGAGTTAGGTACTTAACCAACTAGGCCTCCTAGGCGTTTGAGCCACAGTGGGCATTTTGTGGCTCCCTGTATATTTCAGGTATCTCCTGATTCTGGAAATTTGTTATTTTCTCTCTCTCTAGAATGTTCTTCCCCTGATATATACATGATTTGCATCCTCATTTCCTTCAGGTCTTGAACAAATGTGATCTTTTTAAAAGAAGACTTTTGTGGCCACTCTATCTAAAATTTTATGCATGCCTCTCTGTGTTATTTTTTTCTTCTTCTTAGCATTTGTCCCTCTTCTCCATGTGTTTGTTCATTTGTTGATTGGCGGATTATCTTTCTCCCTCACTAAATTGCAAGCTCTGTGAAGACAGGGATTTTTATCCATTATGTCCCTTTGTGCTCCAAGCCAAGGTACAATTAGAATGTGTTCAGTTCAATATCCACCTGCCAGTGGCATTTCAACTATCACTATAAATGAAATCATTCTTCTGGCATAGCATTCTCTGAGAGATTTTTATTTTCTCCCACAGGACAGAGTTGATTATTTTTATGATTCAGTCAAATTTACCACTAATGTCTCCATAACTATCTGGACCTCTCTCTGGATCCTAAGGAATTTGTTCCTGAGTAGTGAACATGATCTAGAGTGCAGTTCTTGGCCTGATCCCATAGCCACACATATCTGTTTGCTCCCAGGATCTGCCTGCTTGACCACTGGAAGGCTCCAGAGCTGGTTCTTCTTCATGTGCCATGATTGCAGCCTAACATGTCAAAACCATGAGACAGCCATCTGTTCAGTTACATAACTTGAGATCTGGAATAATTTGCAATGTAGGATTTGATGCCCAAATAAAATCATTTGCAGAAAGGAGATTAAGGTTTCTTTGCTGGGAAGAGGAGAAATTACCAGAGAAGCTATCATTTCACAGAATATAAATAAAACTGACTTCAAAATATCTAACTGGAGAAGACAACTTTGTTTCCCTAATATTTTTCTGCATTAAAAATAAGCACAAGACTATAGTTCAATTTTGTAAATGCAAAATAAATTTTTAATTGGGAAAATGAAATTATTAATTTAACATATCTTAATTGTGTTTGGTTCATTAGTCTGCCCTATAATGCTCCAAACAGAATCTGGGGAGGGCAGGAGGGAAATGCTGATTGCTAAAGACTTGATAAGCTATATAGGCTGGCATCATAGCACAGTCTTTCATCCTGGGGCAACACCTGATCCACCATCAGTGGGATAGAAGCCTGGATTTCTTTTCTAACATCACTCCATGTGACCACAGTCACATTAAAAAAAAATCTACGATTGTAGACAAGAATTTCTTTTTTCTTTTTTCCGTGTAGACTAGAATCTCTCTCACTAAATTGACTCCCCTAAACAAGGCTTGATTCTGTGACCTTATTCCAACTCCCTAGTTTAATGTCCTCCAGTCTTCTGCTAAATAGCACTCATTTTCCCACATGGAACTGATACTCTGATTAAAAATCAAACAAACAGAGATTTGTGTAATCTCTGACTGATTTTATTCCAAATAAAATCAGTCAATAAAGAAAAGTATAACAAAGTAAGTGAAAATCACCAGAACTTCCATTGGTTAAGATGTTTTGTGTATTCTTCTGTATGTTTTTTACATATGCAGATTTCTGTTTTACAAAAAATTAATCCTACTATACACATGAAACAATATTATTTAGCAAACAAGAGGAGAAGAAATTAAATTTTTTTGTTTGATTGTATATTAAAGAAAACCAACCCTTCAGAGAGGAACCAAGTCAGATAAGGAAAGAAGCAAGACAGACTGCAATGGAAGTTAACCCAGACCAACTGAATGATTGCCTGGATGGGTGGGTGGTTGGGTAGATGGGGAGCTATTTGACTGTGGTCAGTCAGAGAAGACCTCTCTGATAAAGCAGATTTGAGTAGCAGTCATTGAGAGGGAGCTCTGTAAAGATCTGGGGAAAATCTGTCCAGTGGAAGGGAATAGCAAGTGCCAAGGTACTGGCAGGCATGAGCTCTTTGCCCTTACAAATGGAAACTCCCAGTATCATGGAGGACACCTGTTCAAGGTAGGTTTTCCTCATTAAATCCTTCTGGTTTTCTCAAAAAACTGTCTACTATGCTGATATAGCTTGAATTCCCCAGTACTGAATATTTGAATGATTTTTTCTGAAATTCTTCCTAATGAGATTTAAGCAAGATTGGTGGGAGTTCCTTTGTATTCTTGGAGCTCTCTGGAAGGAGAAAATAAATGGGAACATACTTGTTTCAAATACAGATCCAGGCTGATTACTAGCAAGTTATATGGTACAACACTATATTCCTCTAAATGTAAATAGTTTTTGCTTATTATTTTATTTTATTTTTTAAAAAGATTTTATTTATTCATTTCACAGAGAGAGAGATCATAAGTAGGCAGAGAGGCAGGCAGAGAGATAGGGGTAAGCAGGTTCTCTCTCTCACAGAGAGAGAGATCGTAAGTAGGCAGAGAGGCAGGCAGAGAGATAGGGGTAAGCAGGTTCCCCGCTGAGCAGAGAGCCCCATGTGGGGCTCGATCCCAGGACTCTGAGACCATGACCTGAGCTGAAGGCAGAGGCCCAACCCACTGAGCCACCCAGGCATCCCTGCTTATTATTTTAGTGGTAATGAAAAGTCTTCCCCACTCTCAAAAAAAAGTCCTAGACCAGAAATCAGAAAGCTGCAGTCTCAGCTCTGTCTAGCACAGGGTCTATTAACGACGCAGAGCTCACTTAGTTTCTCTGGGCTCAGTATTTTTTTAACCCTGAAATGAGAAGAATAAATTAGATAAATTCACATTAGGATAAAAATGCAATGCTTTTTATGACAACAACAGATATGACCAAAGTGAATAAATTGGTCTTAGAAATACAGGATATCAGAGTAAAACACTTTTTGAACTAAACTAAACTTTTGAACTAAACTAACTTTTTGAAGCAACTAAATTACAGAAAACAAGCACAAAAGCTAAACTTTCTCAAAAAGTATAATCGTAGGGAATTGCTACATCAGATCTGGACACTGAAAAGCCACGAAAGGATTCCAACGGGTAAAAAGGAACTGTATGGTAAGAAGTGCACACAGTTGTGATGTAGTCTAGTCCTGCACAACTTACTGGAACACTGAAGAAACAGACTTGCTATTTATTAAATGACCTGTCTGTTCCATTCCGAAAACACGTACATGGTCTAGATTATTGTGACATGGACCAATTGTCAGGTTACTCCTCAATGGGGATTGATTCATAGCTGGTAGAAAAAAGTCATGATAGCTCCATTTCTGAGTGGGTAGAGAGGGAACAGTAGCCAAGCTACAGAACCATTAGAAGGTATTTTTAAAGCCACGTTTACATAATTTCATAATAATGGGCATGTCCTGTCTGCTCTTATATTGCATGGTCTGAAAACAAATGCCAAATTAAAATATGGCAGTAGTCCCCGGTAAGTTTGTCTTGGCAAATTTTTCTCTTTTCTGCTCCTTTAGGGGGAACCCTGTCATTGACCCAATATTCTCAAGCAGATATATTCAGCTGAGAGGAAAAAAACCGAGCCATAAACAAAGCAAAACTGTAAAAGTCACCAAGGAACCTTGGCCTCTTTGTAAGAGATTTCTTTAATGCTAGCCAGTCTGTCCAGATGTCTGAGAATGGATTACATGGTTCTGTGAGGTTCCTGTTAGGACCAGGATGTCATAGAAAGCTTCAATAACTGACATGTTTAAAGGGAGAAAAGGTTGTGTTTAGTTATTTATTTATTAGTTTTACTAGTGTTTAGTTATTTATTAGTTATTTATTTCTAAATACTATGTGACTTTATACTTAAGTGACTACTTGTATTTTACACGGGATTCCATTTAACTATTTTCAGAGACATCATTTACTTAGAAGACAACTGGGTAATATAATGAACTGGTGTGGGAGGAGGCAAAATGTTGTAACTTACAGGAAGTAATTTATCTTCTTGGTGGGTTATCAGGATATGGTGATGACTAGACTTGTTACTCAAATTATTTCTTAGCAACAACTTCAAAGGAAAAGATATTGAACTTGAAACCATCTAGCATTTGAAAGTTTGTGTGGGTTTCAACTGAACTTCTCAAGGACTATATTTTCCAAAGGGTCAGAAATCAATGTACATCTAGAATTTCAGACTGTATCTATCACAGTGGTTCCTCTGAGGGCTACGCATATCACAGAATGAGCTGCAAGGCTATTTGTATAAGAAAAATCAAGTGGAAGGAGATTAAAAAAAAAAAAAAAAAAAAAACTCTGCTACATAGAAGAGTGAATTTGTGGATGACATTTCCATGCATGTATCAAGTTTACTGACAAAAAAGTGGGGGAGAAATATGAATGTCAAGTCCAACAGATACCTAAGGCCCAAGGGAGCAGATATTAGTGATTTTTGAGCTGGATACAAAAATTCTAAGAAGCAAAAGAAAAATGAGTTTACCAAGTAACATCCTTTCCACATTCAAAGCTAAACCTACACATGCATATGAGTAATATCATGCAGGTTATGAAGCTCCCACATAAAACCAACAAATAATTTTAATAAATACTGGGTCCAGGGCACCTGGGTGGCTCAGTGGGTTAAGCCACTGCCTTTGGCTCAGGTCATGATCTTAGGGTCCTGGGATGGAGCCCCACATCGGGCTCTCTGCTCAGCAGGGAGCCTGCTTCCTTCTCTCTCTCTCTCTCTGCCTGCCTCTCTGCCTACTTGTGATCTTTCTCTGTCAAATAAATAAATAAAATCTTTAAAAAAAGAAAAGAAAAGAAAAATTCTTTCTTTTAAAATAAATACATACATACATACATACATACCGGGGCACCTGGGTGGCTCAGTGGTTAAGCCTCTGCCTTCGGCTCAGGTCATGATCTCAGGGTCTTGGGATCGAGCCCCGCATCGGGCTCTCTGCTCAGCGGGGAGCCTGCTTCCCCCTCTCTCTCTCTGCCTGCCTCTCTGACTACTTGTGATCTCTGTAAAATAAATAAATAAAATCTTTTTTAAAAAATTTAAATACCAGAATTGTTGAAGCAGTTAAATATAGGTTTGTTCTTGAGTCCCTAATACATCTGAAACAAAAACCTGAGCCATAAAAAATACAATTAACCATACACATTCATTTTCTTGAACCTCCCCACTTTTAGAATCGGCCAATTTTAAACTTCCAAAGTGAGTAAAGATGCTGTGCATCATTTAGACACTAAAAATGTCCTTCTACCCTGTACTGTAGCAATTAAACAATATGACTTTTTAAAAAAGTATAAAAATAAAACCAAAAAGCAAGCAGAATTGTGAAATCCCCTGACACTGTGTTAAAGTATTCAGCAGCAGCCTCTGTGATAGACTAGAATACTGGAACAGCCTAAATCTCTGTGTTATATTTAATTTTCCAGAAGAATAAAGAAGTACATTTTTTACAGTAAGTAAGTTGGCATTGCACACACGAAGCAAACAGGATGCCTGAACCGTATGCATAAAAGATTGCAGAAATGACAAGGCAAGCAAATTATACATACAGTACTTATGCTTTCAGCAAGAACAGAAGGCTCAGAAAGTACTAAATTATGTCAATTCTATGAAAAAATGATGAGGTAGAGTGAAGTTGAGGAAGGTGTGGCTCAGAGCTTTTTTTCACTTAAAATACTTTGGACTCATTCATGTGTACAATGAATTCATCAATCCTCCGTGGTAAAAAAAATAAAAAATAAAAAAAATGCATATGAACAGAATAAAAGCCTTCTCCCAGTGGCAGACACAAATCAGAATCTTTGAGGAGATTTGCCTCCACCAGCTCTGCAAAGGTGGTTGGCACACTCTCATCTAGCTACAAGGCAACATGATAGAGAAATGTGAAGAGGACCTATGGCCGTCCACGCTGCTCTCCGTCTGCGCAGCATCTCTGATTGTTCTTCAGGAACAGGACTGATGGGAGCAAGCGGTCGACCGAACGCTATCTGGTTTGGTACCCCCTATCCTCCAGGGTCATGTGATTGGACATGCTCATATACTCTTGGGCCGCGATGGCGTAATGACGAATCTTGCTGAGTCATGCTAAACTTGTTGGGCATGTAGCATTAGTGCTTTAATTAAAGTGCCCTTAGGAGCATTGGAAGCAATGACCCATTCATTCTCCTCCTTTGCTTGATGTGTGTCAGTGACACAGGACAGAGCCCACACAGGATGTGATTAATCAAACCAGACTTTCTTTCTTCCTTTCTTTCTTTCATTCTTCTTTCTTTCTTTCATTCTTTCTCTCTTTCTTTCTTTCTCTTTCTTTTTCCAGTAAAAATAAGGCAAACCTGACCATTTCTTTTTTTTCTTTTCTTTCCCTTTCTTTTATTTTCCTTCTTTCTTTTTTCTTTTTTAAGACTTTACTTATCTGAGAGAGTGAGCAAGAGAGAGCACAACCTCGGGGAGAGGCAGAGGGAGGAGGAGAAGCTGGCTTCCCACTGAACAGGGAGAACTATGCAGGACTGGATCCGAGGACCCTGGGATCACGACCTAAGACGAAGGCAGATGCTTAAAAGATGAGTCACCCATGCACCCAAAACCTGACCATTTCTTATAACAAAGGAAAAGGCATTTTCCTAACTTTTCTGTCCATGCAAAAGATCGTACTGGGGAGAACAAAGGGCAAGGTTATTTGTGGATATATTCCCCTCATTCCAACTCCTGGGTATAGAAAAATAGCAGACATTTCTGCCTTTAGTAAGATTCTTCTGATGCTGGAGTGTAATGGAGTCCCAATAATTAAAAAGACCTTACACTTATATAGATCTCTACAGTTTGCCAAATACTTCACATAAATAATTTCATTTGTGCCTCGCAGATTTCCATGATATATTAATGTTCTCTTTCTAGAAGTTGATTGTTTATAAATGTTGAATTCACTCTAATATGTACATAAGTGGTGTTCATGATACAAGTTACTTTTATGGTTCCCTACAAGTGTATATAGGAAGTTTTGTAATAGAGACCATCTTCCAGCTCCTGCAAATATATACTCCACCCTACTCCCCAAATATACGGAAGAGTAATGTTCAAGAGAAAGTGGCTGTTCACACCTCAATTTTTCTAAAACAGGAAGTAGGCACAATAATAGGGAGAAAGGGGAAGCTAACTCCTTCCTCTTATTTTCTGTGGGGCTGTGATGCAAAGCAATGATGAAAAATATTTTAACTCCTGTCAATCACCATAAAAGAAAACAGGATTAAAAGCATCAGAGATAAGATATATATTTTAAATAAATATATATATTTTAAAGACAATGTTCAACATACTCTGTGAACATGTGTGTAGGTTGGTGAATTAAGTGACGTAGAATGAGATCCTTAATTACTCTTTTTCCTTTGTTTCAGAGTTTTTTAAAGGTTACTCTATATCTGCCTTGGTAATCAAAGTCCCCTTTGGGTTTTGAAGAATTTGTCCCCCCTTTTCATTCACTCAATGATATGTCATCTTTTGCATGGTATAAATGTCACTGTCGTTTTTGGTGGTGATCACAAAACTTTTTTCTTGAGTAAACCTGATGATTATTTGGTCCTTTCTATTTACTCTAGTCACATTGCTTCTTTTCTTATCTGTCTCTCACCTGATAGTCTGTGTTTCTTTCTCTTTCCAGACCTGTCATTTCACCCTTTCTTGTCTTCTCCCACCTTTTACCATCCTTCCCCACTTCATTCCCGTTAACTGATGTCCTTTATAGATCGAGAACAATATCATTGCATAAATACTACTCTCCCTTGGGCCCCTTCACATCCTTATTCCGTCTTTCCCACAGACTGCTCCAATATCTTATTACAAGTACTTGAAGTACAACTTGCTGCTGAGAGCGCCTGGGTGGCTTGGTTGGTTGAGCGACTGCCTTCAGCTCCGGTCATGATCCTGGAGTCCCAGGATGGAGTCCCGTGTCAGGCTCCCTGTTCAGGGGGGAGTCTGCTTCTCTCTCTGATCCTCCCCCCTCTCATGCTCTCCTTCTCTCACTCTCTCTCAAATAAATAAATAAATAAAAACTTTTAAAAAATAATCAGTTGCTGATGGTTCCTCCTATGTATGTAATAGTGAGAAATTGGAGCTGAGCCCAGCATTTCTCTGTGGGTGCTTAGTCAAATAAATGGTGGTGAATTTATAAAATAGAATATCATATAGCCATCAATAATGCAACCATGTATTGACATGGAAGATTATTCATGATATATTTTACATGGAAAAAGTAGATTATAGTTCAGTAGGTATAGTATAAAAATACTTTTAAATATGCATATTTGTGTCTTAGCCTGTTCAGGCTGTTATAACTGAATATCAGACTAGGTGGCTTATAAACACTACTTATTTCTCACAGTTCTGAATTTTGGGAAGTCCAAGATCAAGGTGCTGGCAGATTCACTGTCTGGTGAGAGCCTGCTTTCCGGTTCATAGTTGCCTGTCTTCCTGCTGTGTCCTCCCATGGAGGAAAGGACAAGAGAGCAGTCTGAGGTCTCTATGAATCCCATTCATCAGGGCTTCACTCTCATGACCTAACCACCTTCAAAGACCATCACACTGGGGATTAGATTTTAATATATGACTTTTGGAAGACACAAACATTTAGTCTATAGCCATTTGTGTGCCAATGATTAAAGAGTTTATTCCAAATTGTCAGAAGAATTTACCTCTACACAGTGGAATTGAGAATGATTTCATTTCACTTTTTTTTCTTATCTGTGTATTTTAGTTTTTGTTATTGTTGTTTGACAAAATTAAAATGTTTCTAAAAATACAAGTTTCATGACTGCTACTCAAAGTAGCCGTCTCACTTTCTCTAGCTTCTCACTGCTTCTTCCTTTTTTCGATATAGAAAGAAGAAGAAAGGTTTCTGATGGTGTCTCAGTTACTAGAATACAGATGGTGAACTGCAGCGGTCACTAGCCTCATTCCCTCCCAACCGCAAACCCAGCAGTATGCAATGTGTGTGGGGAGCCTGGAACCCAGCATGGCCTCTCCCACTGGTGACAGAAGCAAAGCCCATGACCTGTAGTCTCAGAAAGAGACCTGACTCTCCTGAAGGTCAAAGCCAACATCTACACTTTGTAATGCTCTTTTGTAACATCTAATTTTATTCTGCCACAGTTCAGAGTTGGTAGTATGGACCCTGGCTAAGGTTACTTCTGCAAATCATTTCCAGGAAAATGGATTGTGCATCTAAGATAAGGGGATTCAGGTGAATGTTTAACTCATTTGGACAAGCCTGTTATCTTCAATTTATTTGGCAATATCCTTTTTGTACACAGTTGTATGCACAAGTGCAATGATTTCTAATTATCCTTATCTATTCAATACATGACTTAACAATTGGGGCAACTTTTTCCTGTTCATTTATTTGTATCATGACAATCCTGAGGACAATAATACTGTATACATGAACAAATATTCAGTGATTCAGATTTCTTATTAATTCCAATTGGGCATTCTCCATGTCAAATGTGGTTAACTTCATTATAAAAATGTACCCACAAATAAATATTGCCTAAAAATAATGTGTAGGGTTTATGCATTCATTTCTTCATTCAGTGAGCAACCATGATTGAGTACCTATTCCTTGCCAGGTGTTGAGTTGGTCCTGGGAATATAGACAGAAATAAGGTAATTTTTTTGTACTTAAGGATCTCCAAGACTGGTGCAAGACACATTAACGTGAGGAGATAATTGCTCTTCAGGAAAGTAAGTGCTATGATAGAAACTCCAGCTATCTCTTCCACATACCTGGCTGCTTTTTGAATATAGTCACTTAGATGTTCCTCAGACATCTGAGTATTCAAAACAGAGAAAGTTTAGGGGTGCCTGGCTCAGTCAGTTAAGCACCTGACTCTTGATTTTGGCTCAGTCATGATCTCAGGGTTCTGGGCTGGAGTCCCATATAGGGCTCAGCAAGGAGACTACTTAAGGATTTCTCTCCCCCTGCTCATGTTCTCCCCCCCCCCTCTCTCAGATAAACAATTTTTTTTTTTTAATTCAATTACCTGGGGCGCCTGGGTGGCTCAGTCCTTAAGCATCTGCCTTCAGCTCAGGTCATGACCCCATGGTCCTAGGATGGAGTCCCACATTGGGCTCCCTGCTTAGCAAGAAGCCTGCTTCTCCTTCTCCATCTGCCTTTCCCTCTCTTGTACTCTCTCTCTCATCGTCTGTTAAATAAACAAATAAAATCTTTTATTTAAAATCAGTAAAATTTAGGGACGCCTGGGTGGCTCAGTTGGTTAAGCAGCTGCCTTCGGCTCAGGTCATGATCCCAGCGTCCTGGGATCGAGTCCGATATCGGGCTCCTTGCTTGTCAGGGAGCCTGCTTCTCCCTCTGCCTCTGCCTGCCATTCTGTCTGCCTGTGCTTGCTCTCTCTCCCTCTCTCTCTCTGACAAATAAATAAAATCTTTAAAAAAATAAAAAATAAAAAAATAAATAAAATAAAATCAGTAAAATTTAAAATAAATAAATTCAATTAACCAACTTATAGTACATCATTAGTTTCAGATGTAGTGTTCAATAAATCATCAGTTGTGTTATAAATAAATTTTTTTTAAAGATTTTATTTATTTATTGGGGCACCTGGGTGGCTTGGTTATTAAGCTTCTTCCTTTGGCTCAGGTCATGACCCCAGGGTCCTGGGATCTAGCCCCACATTGGACTCCCTGCTCAGAGGGAAGACTGCTTCTCCCTCTCCCACTACTCCTGCTTGTGTTCCCTTTCTCACTGTCACTCTCTGTCAAATACATAAATAACATTTTAAAAAAATTTTGTTTAAAAAAAAATTTTTTTAATGTTATTTAGGGGCGCCTGGGTGGCCTAGTGGGTTAAGCCTCTGCCTTCAGCTTAGGTCATGATCCCAGGGTCCTGGGATCGAGCCCTGCATCAGGCTCTCTGCTCAGTGGGGAGCCTTCTTCCCCCTCTCTCTCTGCCTGCCTCTCTGCCTACTTGTGATCTCTCTCTCTCTCTCTCTCTCAAATAAATAAATAAAATCTTTTAAAATAAATAAATAAATAAAATGTTATTTAAAATAACATTTTTTAAAAATGTTATTTATGTATTTGACAGAAAACGAGCACAAGCAGGGGGAGCAGCAGAGGAAGCTGCAGAGGAAGAGGGAGAAGCAGGCTCCCCACTCAGCAGGAATCCTGATGCAGGCTAGATCCCAGGACCCTGGGATCATGACCTGACCTGAAGGCAGAAGTTCCATGGACTGAGCCACCCAGGCACCTACAAGTAAACCTTTAAAATAGAAAAAGTTTAATGCTACTGGGGAGAGAAAAGGTGAGAGGCTGAATAGGAGATTCTGAGGAAACCCTGCCTCTGGCCACACTAGGAAGCCAGTAGCACCCATAAAGTGGAGGGATAAAGGAAGGTGCTTGAGTCACCAGACCACAAGCTGTGGGTTATTGGAGGAGAGTGAAACAAGCCTGTTGGGAGGGAGCTGGGTGCAGAGCAGATGCAATTCCTGCTGGAGACATTGCCAGAGGTAAAAAAGGAAGAGGAACAATATCCTGGCTTTTCCCCTCCTTTTGTTCTCTAATCTCTTGCCAGTGCCTCCCATTGCCCAGACCAAGCCACAAGCCAGCTAACACTGGAGCCTGGGAATCCTAACCAGCAAGTCAGCTCCTGTTTATACACAACAGAGCAGGGAACAGCAAGGAAAATGATATGCGGGCAAATGCCTAGGATCAACGCATGCCTCAAACTCACAGCATTCAACAGTGAACTTTTCATTTCCCTCACAGCTGAACCTGACCCGCAGAAAATTCTTCATCCTTCTGTTTCCCCCCTTAATGACTGCTACCAACAACTGCTCAAGCCAAAACCTTGGATACCATCCTTGATTGCTTTCTCAACCTCATTCTGACAATCACCGAGTCCATTGGCCCTGTCTCCTTCGTCTCTCAAAACCATCATTCTTCTCCATCCCAGCTGCATATCCTTCTTTCAGGTCATCGTCATCCCCGACGTCCATGACCACATGTGTCTCTCAACTGATCTCCTCCTACTAGACCTGCCTCTTACTCTCCTTCCAATTCATTTCACCCAGAGTATTCTTTTTCAGGTACAGATCTGATGATGTCAACCTCTTGCTTAACAGCTTTCTTTCTTCTATGGAGTACCAATGGAGTGTCCTCAGAATAAAATCCAAATTCTTTTTGAGGTCCTTCTAACTCAGCTCCTTCTTCAGCCTCATTTGCTCATTCACTGAATGTGTGCAGTCAATCAATAAATGTTCACTGAGTGCCTATTCTGTCACACATGGGACCAAGTACTCAGGACACTCCTACCTTGGATGAACAAGGTTTTTACTACCCAGCACCCTAAACCTCTCCTTCCTCTTCCCCAGCCATTCCCTGCTTCACCCAGTCCCATCCCCTAAATTATTCCTATCTTCCTTCATATCCTATGTGAGTCTTCCTCCAAACATCTACCCCTCGTTCTCCAAGTCCAGACTTGTGTCCCTTCTTAGTATCCCCAGAGTGCCTTATATGTATTCATTCATGAGCTAACCATCCTTTATCATAACTGTCCCTTCACTGTACCAAATCTCAAATAATGTGTAAGTTCCTTGAAAGCAGGAGCTCTATTTTATTCACGGTCATATTCTCATCACCTAACATCACGCCCAGCATATTGCAAGACTTCCAATCTTTATGAGATGATTCAATCGATTAACTAAGCACAAGGTGCTATGGGAAGGTGTTGTATACGGAGTATCTCATCCAGACCCTAGTGGTAGGATGTGAGAAGGAAAGGCTGGGGAAGTTTTCCTAGAAAAGGTAATATCTAAACTCTATTTTGAAGGACAACTTGGAAAGGTGGTTGGCAGTTAGAAAAACAATTCAGTGAAAACGCAAAGGAAAGCATGCCAGTGAGGAAAGTTAACATGGTGTGAACAGAGGTGCCTTAGGTAGCTTCATATAGCCTGGTTCATAGAATTTGGAGGAAAGATAGTAAAAGATGAGGCTAACTTGAGATGAGAAAGGCCTTGCTAGGGACACCTGGGTGCCCTCTACTCAGATCATGATCTCAGGGTCCTGGGGTCGAGGCCATATCAGACTGTCTGCTCAGAGGGGAGTCTACTTCTCCCTCTCTGTGCTCTTGTGCAGGTGCGCTCTCTCTCTTTCTCTCTCTCTCTCTCTTGCTTGCTCTCTCTCCTCTCCCTTTCTCTCTCTCAAGTAAATAAATAAGAGCTTTTTTTAAAAGGAAGAAGAAGAAGGGACTTGCTAAAGAGTTAAGAGCTTAAACTGAAATATTTGAAAGATGTTAAACAAGGAGTGGAGAGGACCACACTTGCACATACAAACTCTGGAAGCTGTGTGGTAAGTGAATTAGAGCCAAGCAAGGCTGGCTACAGAAAGAGCAGTTAAATAGGAAAAGATTAGGGACTGAACATGGGCAGAGCGGAGAGATATTGAAGACACAGAATTGACAGGACTGGCTGACTAATTGATAAAATAAAGGAAAAAAAATACAGAGTAAATCTAGAATTATGAGTTCAATTCTACATGTTGGGTTTGAGATGTCTCTTGTCCATCAAGGGAGAAATATGCGTTTGAACTAAATAGGTCTGAACTTAGAAAAAAAAAGTTCTACTGGGATGGCAGTGGCTGTGGGAGTGAGAATGGAAAGGACATACAGACGTTTATTGCACAAATTTTCCAGCTTTTCTTTAACTTGAAGTTTTTCCATAATAAAATGTTGAAGAGAGGGCGCCTGGGTGGCTCAGTTGGTTGGGGGACTGCCTTCGGCTCAGGTCATGATCGTGGAGTCCTGGAATCGAGTCCCACATTGGGCTGCCTGTTCCGTGGGGGGTCTGCTTCTCCCTCTGATCCTCCTCCCTCTCATGCTCTCTCCCTCTCTCTCATTCTCTCCCAAATAAACAAATAAAATCTTTTTTAAAAAATAAAATGGTGAGGAGAAAAGGTGCGATGAGGTTGAAGAAGTAAAGGATAATAGAATGACATAAAATAAAATAATAAAAGAAAATGCAATTTACGAGGCAGACGGAAAGCCAGCAAGGGCAGTATTCTAAAAATCAAGGGAAGTGTTTCAAGAAGAAGGAAGTAATTAACAGTGTCAAATTCTGCAGACCAGTAAAGTGAGATAAGAACTAAATCATTTATTAAACTAAGTAATTTAAAACCTGGGTAAAGGCAGTTTCATGGAGTAGTGGAAGTAGAAGACACAGGGACTGGGAAGTGGAACGTGGAGAAAAGCGCAGACTACTCTTTTAAGAAAATTTGGCTGTGAAGGGAAAGCAATATCAGGTGACAGAGACAGGGAACTATTGAAAGAGTCTCTTTTTGAAATGGGAGGCATCTGAGCCTGTTTGTACTCTTAGGGAAAAGAATCAGGGTAGAGGTTGAAGAGAGAGGTGGGAGAGGAGATAAGTGGTGTTTCCAGATCCCCAAAGAAAGGGCAGGTGATGAAATCCAAACAGGTGCAGAGATTAGCCGCTGGCAGCTGGAGGGAGATCTCTTCCTGGAGACAGAGAGTTAAGGACTGGGTAGATGCAGGCAAATTTGTTAGGGGACCCAAGAAGCAGTGTAAGGGTTCGTCCACCCATCTCTGCTTTCTTTGTGAAATGTTGGCCAGGTAAATCACAACCAGATGGGTCCTAATTCCTAAGGTTAATGTATGAATAGCCCTTAGTGCGTCTATGCAATGTGCAAGATAGTTTGGTGCCCAAGCGATGTTTTGACAATGTTTTCTTAAGGGGTATTTTTAAAAATTTTCTTGGATTAATACAGCTTTTACTTAGCATGCCATAAAACTCCCCTGGGCTAAGATCCATTGTAGTGCATGTGACCTTCAGTAATCTCTCCTAAACAGTACAGAATATAATTGAATTCAGATTGGTTTTAGGTCGATCTCTTCTATAAACTTATTTCTTTATGATGGATAGTTAGGAGGTAGAAAGTTGAAAACCCATTTTATAAGAATAAATGGTAAAACTGCAAGCCTTAAATTTAAAATTAGTGGAAGTGTTTAATGGTAAGACATTGTCTTAAGACTACTAAGGTCTAGGGGGACCTTATCTTATCTTTATCTTTCCTATCTTTTTTGTTTTGTTTTATTTTGTTTCTATTTTTTTTTTAATTCAAGTTAGTTACTATATAGTGTATTATTAGTTCCAGGGGTAGAATTTAGTGACTCATCAGTTACACATAACACCTGGTGCTCGTTATATCAAGTGCTCTCCTTAATGCCCACTACCCAATTACCCCATTCTTTTTTTTTTTTTAAGATTTTATTTATTTATTTGGCAGATAGATCACAAGTAGGCAGAGAGGCAGACAGAGAGAAGAAGGGAAGCAGGCTCCCTGCTGAGCAGAGAGCCCGATGCAGGGCTCGATCCCAGGACCCTGGGATCATGACCCGAGCCGAAGGCAGAGGCTTTAACCCACTGAGCCACCCAGGCACCCCCAATTACCCCATTCTTTAAGTGAATTAAATGAGGAGGACTTTTCTCTCAGCCATCAATAACCAAAGCCCTTACTTTTAAAAAAAGTCCATCAAATAAATAGATGAAAATGGGATACCTCCTTTCTGCCATTTCATCTCAGCTACCTCACCTCATTTTCCCTTAAAAATCAATCAACTTTCTACTGAGTGATAAACATTTGTACTGTTCTACAAATATATGTTGTGCTCATTCAGGTAAACTACATTAAAAGATTTCTTAAAGCGTGAATACACCAATGAATATCTGACATCAACAATAGTAATGTCATAAGCAAGGTTTATAATTCTGGCCTCCTGGTTGCAGCTGATAGGGTTAGTCTGTTGTGAAAATTTTGGGTTACATTCTAGTATAAGGCGTGAGATTGGGTTTCCTGAAAACATGCTTTGAAACAAAAGTTGCCTATGAAGACTTACTGGAGAGACCTCTTAAGGAGTTATACTTACAAGGAGAGGAAAATAGAATTGGGCAGAGAGAGAAGCCAATCCATAACACATTTGCAACTGAGACTTCAGCTGGTCCAACAGAGAGCTCCAAAGCCAGCATGGCCCTTCAGAGTTGTCTCCACCTGAGGCAATCAGACTGTGCCTTTGTATTCCCAGATTGGCCAGGCATTGGCCATAGCCCACATGTGGCAAGACCATTCTCTGTGGCTGAGGGCAATGCCCTGTGAGAGACATACCTTCAAGTTGTTGACATTCTTAGCAGCTGGGATTGGATCAGCCTGCCCTGAAGAGAGAAGTTTTCATGGAATCCATGAAAGCCCACCATTGCACAGCACAGTCCACTTGTTTCATTGAAGTTTACTCTATCCAGGAGTAGCTTCTCCAGGAGCTTGTTGGGAAATCTCATGTCTCCTGGGCAAGTTAGCTTAGTGGGATGAAGTATACCTCCTGTTGCTGCAGTTGACCTGAGGACCATAACTGATAGCCATTATCTTCCTCCACCATCTATCTACTCTCATTTGGCACCTCGGAGATCTAAGCAGCTTGCCTGGCAGAGTAACCCAAACTGTCATCTCTGAGGAATATGAGCCTCTAGGTACCACCTCTAGGTGGGGGCTGCTGATGTCCATTTATACTTAACAAGAGGCATGAGAAAACCAAGAGAGGCTTTAAAGGATCATCCAATTGCCAAGCATATTCTTCCCTGTTCCTACTATGGCACAGTAGCTTACTTCTCCTGATGATTAAGGTCAATTTCCCTTGCTACGATAGTGATTCCTTCTTGCCTGTTAGTCTCTTCACACATGGATCCCAAAGGAACCTGTTGAAAGCTGAAGCTTAAAATGTAATAGAATTCTTATTATGTCCACTGACGATAGGACCTCTAGACCCACAATGCCCAAAGCAGAGATGAGAAGTACAGATTTTTCAAATGGGTCCCTTGGAGTGATGATATAAAGGAACAGCTCCGGGGTGCCTGGGTGGCTCAGTGGGTTAAGCCGCTGCCTTCGGCTCAGGTCATGATCCCAGGGTCCTGGGATCGAGTCCCACATCAGGCTTTCTGCTCAGTGGGGAGCCTGCTTCCCTCTCTCTCTGCCTGCCTCTCCACCTACTTGTGATTTCTCTCTGTCAAATAAATAAATAAAATCTTTAAAAAAAAATAAAGGAACAGCTCCATTCCATTCCTTGGTTCCCCAACTTTTGTATTTTACTTATCAGGGATATAGAAATTCCATATGAGGTTTGTTATTTGGGATATATACAGCATCCTGGGAGATGTTGTCAACTTCACAAGGTATCCTCTTTAAGATGGAGCCTCAGATGCTTAGGAAGCTGTTTTACCACTCTACCAGACTGATGGTTTAGGGGGATACAGCATGAGACAGGACCAATGGACCCCATGGCCATGTGCCTCTGCTGCACCCCTTTACTGTAAAGAGATCCCTACATGGGCCTGAAAGAATCCAGTTAATGATGGCAGCATGAGCTGGAAGACTACTTGATGTCTCGTGCTCATATGCTCTCTCTCTACCAGGGCCCAATAGTTCACTGAGTACTTTTTTGAATGGTGTATAATTTTCACAATGGAAGGCAAGGCCTTGTGCCAGAACCCCAGAGGTTTACGTGATGATTTTCCTTTGAGACTGGCCATGAACTACAAATGTATTTTCTTCTACCACAAATACTTCTAGCACACAACCACAATAAATGATTCTTGGGTGGAAAAAAAACCCCTCACAGATATTACAATGGGTGGTAGTTCTCTAAAACTCAACTCTACCTAACAAAATTATAGTCCTTAATATTTCATTTCTCTTAACTGGATTTTCCTGGCTATTACATGAGCAGCATTAACATTGATTTCAAGGACAATACACAAAACATATATAAGATGAGTGCTTAAAAACTATGGTGAGGGGCACCTGGGTGGCTCAGTGGGTTAAGCCTCTGCCTTCGGCTCAGGTCATGGTCCCAGGGTCCTGGGATTGAGCCCCACAAGGCCCTCTGCTCAGCAGGGAGCCTGCTTCCCTCCCCTCCTGCCTGTCTCTCTCTGTCAAATAAATAAATAAGATCTTAAAAAAAATTATGGTGAATAATACCTGTATTTGGCAGGTTTTCTCTCCATGGATTGCTCTGAAGTCATGTAGTGAGAGTAGACTGTGTGTATGCATCTATTGGCTGCCACTTGCTACCTTGTAGATGTGTTTGATCTCGGTGCTGATGTGTAAGACTTGGACTTGAATAATTAAGTAAAAATAGTTTATATTTTATAATTTAATTCCACAAAAGTCCTTCAACCCATTAATCATGTCAAGCATTTAAGAGATGTCAGAAATATCTCATGGAGTATCAGCCCACGGTTTTACCAAAAGCCCATCCTACTCAATGAATAGGCTTTCAGATAGTCCATATGTCATAATGATAGCTTGTTTCCCCCAAGGCTATGAAACCACTTGATCACTTAAAAAGGAAACATCTTGGGCACCTGGGTAGTTCAATGGGTGAAAGCCTCTGCCTTCGGCTCAGGTCATGATCCCAGGGTCCTGGGATCCAGCCCCGCATCGGGCTCTCTGCTCAGCAGGGAGCCTGCTTCCTCCTCTCTCTCTCCCTGTCTCTCTGCCTACTTGTGATCTCTGTCAAATAAATAAATAAAATCTTAAAAAATAACATAAAAAGGAAACATCTTGATAAAGTAGGTAAATGTATATAATATTCCAAATCTTTAAAACAGAATTTTGAGCTATGTAACTCTGCTACTTCTTTAGTTAAGAAGAACGCATGAATGAACAACGATGGAGTGCTTAGGTCTTAGGAAATTGTAGAAATCATTCCAAACCTTGGTAACACTCATACAGTTTCTAAGACTATTATATGAATGTGGGGACTACAATTTCAATAGCAATGCAGCAAAATCCAGTATTTTAAAGAACTACCATTGGCACATTACTTACAAGAAAAATGCTGGGTTGCGTGGGCGATTTGGTTGGTTAGGCATCCAACTCTGGATTTTGACTCAGGTGATGATCTCGGGATTATGAGGTCAAACCCCACGTCTGGCTCTGCACTGGGTATGGAGCTTGCTTAGGATTCTCTCTCTTCTTTTCCCTCTGCCCCTCATCCCCCGTCCCCCCATGTACCTACACAGCACTCTCTCAAAAAAAAAAAAAAGGCAAGAAAAATTTCTATTCAGATTGATGAGATATGGTTACTGTCAATAAGGCCTTTTAATGGCAACTGTTGCTATCTCTGTGGTGATTATGTACTATTAGGCGGGTTGTTTGTACGTTCTTTAGAAACTAACTATACCAGAGCATCTAATTTTGCTGTTGTAGAATTTTGGTTTGAGGAAACAAATACATTGTAGAATTAAGTGCCCTGAGCTTCTGATGGATGGAGCAAATCGTACAGCTGGAAGACATAAAGATTTATAGCCCACCTAAAGGAAGTATATCCTGAAATTCTTCCAATAAACTGCACTGGGCCTTAGCATCAACTGGTTGTAACAAAGGTTGGTCTAGTCCTTTATCCCACTATTACAATGAAAGCCATCAATAAAATAAAGCAAATAGCAAATATGATTACCTTTGCATAAATCTTAATGTCGATAAGTAACACTTTGTGAGGCTTCTTCTGCAAACAGAAGTCAAATGGCTTCCTGAAAGCAACTATCTAATAAGATTTGTAAGCCTTTTTGAAATAATTTCTTTTTCAGAGAACAAAGGAGACAGATTTAGCAAAGGAGATAAGCAAACACAAAAAATAGCTTATGTACTATGGTTTGAATTTTTCAGAAAAGTTAATATAAGTATCATTTCAACTTCAGATGAAATTATATATTATATAAATATGCAAATTTAGCAACTTTCACTGAGAAAGTGGAAATATTTCCAATCAGTTGACTGAGAAAATGATGTAACAGAATGCAGGAGTTAACTGAAATCAATGCATTAGTAACTAAATATAAGGTTAAGAATTTGTCAGATAGTTTAAGTCAAACTTTTAACCAGAGAGCAAGCTACAGCAGTGTGGCTTAAGGGCCAAATCCAAAAGAAAAAAAAAAATTCATTGTTTTATAAACCTGCATGACATTTCATTAGTAGAAGTTCCTATCTATTTAGGTAAGAACTCCAATTCCCCAAAGTATTTCTGAGAGTCCCAGAGGAGTATCTCACATGCCTTAACTGATTAGTCTGGGTCCCTCACTTCCTTACTATGGCTGGCCCCTGCAGTGCTCAGGCTCTGCTGTGGAAGTGCCTGCTAGAGATCTGCTGAAATGCTGTTGCTTTTGCTGTGTTGCTAAATCGGCCATGTTGACCTTGTATGCCAGGTACGTATCCCTGCCAATCACTCAGCTACCAGTGTGCGCCACCCTTGCTGCATGGAATAGTCTAGCAGCAAAGTAAGGGAAACTGTTTTCTCCCCTCTTGTTGGAGGCGGGGTGGGGGGGGGTCTTATAACAGCACTCCAACTGGTCTTAAGGGTTAATTTACTTTAGGCTTATGCACTTTTTGCTTACTGACCTAAACCCCATCATTTATAACAGAACTAACCTAGTTGCCCCGAGATCCTGCAGACCGTTGGCCTTGAGAAACAAAGGATAGGACTTTTGGGAAGATAAGGCCTGACCACCCTCAATAACAGCCACCACTGACTGTGGTATCTTCAATAACAGACACCTGGGAACCTTGACTCCTGATACAGGAGGAGTGTGGATGGCCTTGCCAGGACCTGGCTTGTTGGGCTGTAGGAGTATCCTTTACTGAGAGATACCTGGGAGCCCTGATTACTGACAGAGTGGAGGACTCTGGAAGCCTTGCAAGGACAAATGATTAAGTGCTAAGCTCCGGCTTTTCCTGCGCGTAGTCCCTTCACCATTTCCTGGGCCTTCTCCCTTAAAAACCTCTGGGTGCCTGGGTGGCTCAGTCCATTTAAGCAGGTTAAGTGTCTGCCTTTGGCTCAGGTCATGATCTCAGGATCATGGGATTAGGCCCCACACAGGGGCTCCCTGTTTGGCAGGGATTCTGCTTCTCCTCTCCCTCTCCCCAGACTGCCCGCTTCTTGCCCACCCCCTGTAAAATAATTTTTTTTTAATTTTTTAAATAAATAAATAAATACCTCTGACTTCTCCTGCAAGGGTAAGATGGTCTTTGGGACTTGAGTCTTCCACTTTCCCAGGCCACCAAAAACCTCCTGAATAAAGCAAATTTTCCTTTCTAACCAATACTTGTCTCTTGCATATTGGCTCTCTGGAGGACAGCAGCCAAACCTGAGTTCAAAACCAGTCCTCAGTCCAGTAACAGTATCACAGCAACATTCTTAAACTCGAATATGTACAAACAAACCAACCTGAACTGCCTTCTTCAATCACTTAGAATATGTTGCTAAATCCAATCCAGACCAGACTTTTTATAGGATAAGTTGTCTTTGAGATTTAGTTTTCTTTTATTATAATCTGCTTCCATTGAGTTCTTCGCAATTTACAGATGCCTATACATGTTTGAAATCCAATAATTGACATCCCGGTGATTTTCAAGGGCTTATCAGCATCCATATAAATCAAATCAAATGGAATAGATGTAAATAGATGTAGGGAGACAGGAAGTTGCTTGTCTCTGCTTATAGCTGTATTAGAATTTCAGGTTCAGCCAAGCTAGGATGCCCTATTATATTCTCAAAGGAAGCATAAAGAATTTTACTGTGCAACTTAAAAAGTACTTATATATTTAAAAAGAAAAAACACCCTAAAACTAGGATTCTGGAAATTGGGTTTCTAGTCTTATCTCTAGTTTTCTGTATAATCTCATGCTGTGAACCTATTTCTTACCACACCATATTAAATAGTTTCACATTAGTTTGATTATCAAACAGGTAATCAGATAAACATATGAAAGTGCTTATAAAATAAGTAACTATACTATTCACATGTGAAGATTCTTATTTTATAATTTTTCATTAAAATTTTACCTTGGTGGAATTTAATTCTCCACCTACTAAGTAAGCTATGACATATACCATGTGTTTCTCAGTCAACCTTTAAAGGATATATGAGATAAATTAACTTAGAGGAGATTTGTCATAGAATTTTAGAGCTGGAAGGGACTTTGGAGATTACACGGCTCAAATCTCTAATTTTTCAGATGAGGAAATTGACTCCTAAAGAGGGATAGGTTATCTCAGTTGTGGATCATATAAAAGGTCAGGAACCCCAAATCTGGTCAATACACAGTACTCACTTCACCACATCATAGAAGAGTGCCCTCAAGGACATTACTTCTTGTCACAGGTTATTCAACATGAGTAGTTGTCCACTACGCTTATTCTCCAGGCTTCCAAGTAAGCTCTGTGATAGTCATTCACACCATTCCTATCCCCAGGGTTTTACATACTAGTGCTCACAGAGCCCAGTTTTTAGGACACCGACAAAATGGTATTTATTGAGCCCCTTTTCTGTACTGTTTTAGGCACCATAAATCAGCCTTTAACAAGGCAATCAAATCACTGCTATAATAGAGCTTATATTCTACTGAAACACTAGCCATAAAAGCAATATATGTGCTAAAAGTAACCTGTTCTCTCTAAGCTTATAGGATACACAGCTAATGCTCTCCTTGGCAGTGTATTTCTTTATTTGGAAGTCTCTATTGGAACATTTCTTCTCCATACTGGAGCTTCAATCTTCCTAGATTTCAGTCTTTTTAGAAATAGTTTCCAAGTCCTTTCCATCTAAGAACACACCAACAGAGGCCCACATCTACTATGAGAAACATACACCTGTATGCTTCAACTATCTGGCTCATACTTAGTGACAAAGATATATTGTTAATAGAGACCTTTAGTAACACTCATTTCCTAAGCACAGAACAGCCCTTCAGCAGGAAGGAGGAAAGAGCCATCTTTTAACATCTGTGTCTGGCCATTTTATTTTCCCTTCACACTTTGGAGCAGAGAAAATTCATTCAGCTACTTTATCCTCCTGAATTCTTCTCCTTTATGCCAGCTGACAGTCAACCGCTATATATTCTTCTGGTTGGAGTAGTGAGAGCAGGGCATGTAAAGCTCTGAAAAATGGATCTGGGATACAGGATTCAATGAGCCATAGACAGAGATAAGATGAAAGACAACCAAGGACTAGGATATAGGCAGCAGTCAGGTGGGCAACCAATTGATAATTGAAATGTAGCCTGGTGAAGATAATACCAAAGAAAGGGTCAGAAATGAGACCAGTGACAAAGTGAATAGGTGGTCAGTCTTTTTATAATAGTGTCACTTTTAATCAATCTTATTGAGGTGTAATTTACATGCAATAAAATAAAACCACTTAATGTATGTTTTGAAATATGGACATATTTATGTATCGATTACCACGTCAATATAATATTGTCTTAGGATAGACTCCTATTTCCCCATAACGTAATCTTCTCATCTATTTCCTCCTGCAGGTCCTAAGATAGCTAAGCTCTGGGATTCATCTTTGCTCCAACGGAGAGTATCAATGAAGTACCAGCAGCAATAACACCTTGAGATAAATTCTTGTCCCCAAACCTAATTGTCACAGATCTTGCTAATGGGATCTGGAAAGGGCTTCGGGAATGTTTATGCAGCAAGCGTCACAGAAGTTCTGCTCTCCGGCCACACGGGGACTATAGAGAAACAGTTCATAAATCCAGATGCTTATCTGTCCAAATCCAAAAACTTTTAACAACTTATTGGATTGTTTTCCTTTTGTCCCGTACAATCCTAGAAAAGTGGACGGGAAGTGGGGAACCTCAGAGGTGAGGGTCAGGACTAGAAGGTATGGTTGAAGTAATGATAGACAATGTCTGCTAATCCCAAGATCCACACAGTGCATGTTTACTATTATGAGCCCTGATAATAAGATAATGATGTGAAGCTTTGGCTTATTTAGTATTGCCATGTAATTTATACTCATACAGGAGAGTAGCTAACCTGTCTTTGCAAGTCCAGGTATAAAATTAATCAACTTCTTGTGACTGCCTCTGGTTCTTTATAGGCAAGTCCCAACACACTTAACCAAAGGAATCTTTGTAAGTTTTCCAATATAAGAGCCAAACAGCTAATGTTTCTGCATTACCCACAAGAAAATCAAAAGGAAAATATTATCCACCCAAAATTTGGAAAATATGAGTTGCCAGTGGCTTAGTGTACATGGAAAGAAAACCAAGCTAGGATAAACATTAAGTAATGCAAGATTCGTGTTTTCTTTCTGCTATAATTTTTTCTTTCACAGTTTTTCACTTAAAAATGATTATTTTAGGGGCACCTGGGTGGCTCAGTGGGTTAAGCCGCTGCCTTCGGCTCAGGTCATGATCTCAGGGTCCCCGGATCGAGTCCCGCATCGGGCTCTCTGCTCAGCAGGGAGCCTGCTTTCCTCTCTCTCTCTGCCTGCCTCTCCGTCTACTTGTGGTTTCTCTCTGTCAAATAAATAAATAAAATCTTTTAAAAAAATGATTATTTTAAATGCTCTGGATAAAAGAAAAATTTGTAGTAGAAAGTAACATCTAGAGGAAAAGTAGCTTTTAAATGCCATGCTCACTGGCATTTTTAATGTTCTGGTAGCATTTTCGTCCCGATAGAAATCACAGTTGATTTGGAGAGAATGAGTGTAACATAGAGTTTTAAAAAGTAAGCACTTCCGTCCAAAGATTTATTCTGAGATGCTCTCACCTATTGTCTATCATCTGGCTACCTGTATTATAATTTAAAAAACAAACAAACAAACCCTCTTCCTTATAGCATTGAAACAAAGTTTGAGGGAGATGCACAGAATTTCTGCAGGGCTATAGTCTTGTAAGAACTTACTGTTTAACAAGGTTTTGACAGAACATCAGCAGACTGTGATATGTGAGCAAATCTAAACATTTTTAAAAAATTTTTATTTTATTTTATTTTTTTGACAGACAGAGATCATAAGCAGACAGAGAGTCAGGCAGAGAGAGGGGACTGGAAGCAGGCTCCCTGCTGAGCAGAGAGCCCCATGAGGGGCTCCATCCCAGGAACCTGGGATCATGACCTGAGCCAAAGGCAGAGGCTTTCACCCACTGAGCCACCCAGGTGCCCCGAGCAAATCTAAACTTTTATCCCAAAGAATAATTACATAATATTAATTCATATCACAATCAGAAATGCTCAAAATCTATTAAGTGAATTCTTAAAACTCTTACTATAGAATTCTTAGATTCGTAGTGTCCTTCTTACTCTTCACCTTCATAAAAATCAGATGAAAGAGAGCTGGTGTGAACTAGATTTTTAAGTCACTAGTTGTTTACAATGAAGAAGTTTTATGTCTCTGCAGCTGATAAAAATGATGTATGATATGCAAAATCAGACTGGTAGGTCTAAAGATACTAAGGACAAAAGAAAGAAAAAATAATTTTTAACTGGTTCAAATAGTCAGTACAGGTAAAATACAGGCTTTTTTTTTTCATTTATAATTCATTTAAGTTTGATAGTTTTCACAAAGGGATAAGGAAATTGACAAGGTGAGTTTTGTCAAAGCAAACTATAATATAAAGTTTGTCTTTCTAGCTGTTAAATGTCTCTTTGCTAACCTGCTTAGAGAAATCCAACTTTATTTGCAATCAAAATTGAGAGATATTTGTTCATAGATATTAACAATACATTAATTTTAATTTAAAATTCTTGTGATTTTGCATTGTCATCATACATTTGTTTATTTTAAATACTGAAAATAGGGGCGCCTGGGTGGCTCAGTGGGTTAAACCTCTGCCTTTAGCTCAGATCATGATCTCAGAGTCCTGGGATCGAACCCCACATCAGGCTCTCTGCTCAGCGGGAAGCCTGCTTCCCCTTCTCACTGCCTGCCTCTCTGCCTACTTGTGATCTCTCTGTTAAATAAATAAATAATAAAAATAAATAAATACTGAAAATATTAGATATATGTGAACTAGTGAGATATAAGCTTCAAATGATATTGTGATACGAAATAAATTCAGTAGGTAGTCAAAGTATATACTAGCCTTACTATTTGTACAAAAAGGAAGGAACACAAAATAGACCTTTTGGTATATTAATTGAATATCTCTGGACAGACACAAAAATACTGATAACAATAGTTTCTCTACAGAGAAGGAAAGGTGAGGGAGGTCAAAATTTTTTTTGTATCTGCTCATTTGTTGAATTTGAATTTTTTCTAGCCAAAAGCATAACACACCCCACAATCATACACATAGTTATATTATTCAACTTTTCCTTATTCTGAAATTGACACTCTAGGAAGATGAACTATGTTTTTATCCTCCCCATCCCACCTTCCATAGTTTTGAGCATTCCCTGACACACAGTTTAAGTCCCATAAAGGACTGTCATGGTCTATGATCCTGGTTCCAGTGATTCCTAGCTTTGTCACTTTGTATTTTTACCTCTTGACATTTAACTTACTGATCCATGACACGACCCCCACAATTCCAACCTCACAGGTCTGTCACAGTGCTTAAATGAAAGAGAAGATCTAAAAATGCTTAGCCTAGAGCCACCTAGGTGATAATTTGATACACAGTCTGACTCTTGATTTTGGCTCAGGTCATGATCTCAGGGTTGTGGGATCGAGCCCTACATCAGGCTCCTTGCTCAGCCTGGAGTCTGCTTGAGATTCTCTCTCTCCTTCTCCCTCTCCTGTGCCCCTCCCTCTGGTTCTCTCTCTGTCCCTAAAATAAATAAATAAATCTTAAAAAATAAAAATAAAAATGCTTAGCTCAGTGCTTAGAATATGACAGGTGCTGATAGGATGATTGTTCTCATAGCCTGGGCACCATCCCAGATTCTAGGGCTGTCAAGACAAAAGTTTGCTGGTCATAAGGAGCTCACACTCTGCAATGGCACACAAACCTATAGATTACACAAAAAATACATGTCTGGCCCATAATGAAATGGACACAATGTATACGGAATTAATAAACGATACAATAATATTCTCTAAGTATTGGTATGGACTGGGATGGGGATAGAAAGCAGGCAAGGCAGATTCTTAACAAACATCTTTCTTTGGGTTATTAGTATACCAATTGATATCCAAAAGGTAAAAAAAAAAAAGAAATGCGGAAATCCTATAAGCTTTTATATCAGGAGATAATATTACCAATAATGTACAAAGATAGGACTGTGGGGGGCACCTGGGTGGCTCAGTGGGTGAAAGCCTCTGCCTTTGGCTCAGGTCATGATCTCAGCATCCTGGGATCGAGTCCCACATCAGGCTCTCTGCTCGGCGGGAAGCCTGCTTCCTTCTCTCTCCCTGCCTACTGTGATCTCTGTCTGTCAAATAAATGAATAAAATCTTAAAAAAAAAAAAAAGATAAGACTGTGTTTTCTTTTTCTTTTATAACTTTCCTTTTTAGAAATGAAAACTTTTATGGAGTTGTGGCTTTTCAGTATTTTTTGGCTGACTTTGATATTGGAAAAAAAAAATCCAAATACCACTTTTCTTTTTAATCAAAGGGATGCTTTATCAAGGTTTATTCTTACAAATTTATGCTTTTTGCTTTATTAAGGAAAATATGAAAACTGGACTTTGGTAAGGTATTCCTTTTTTGTCTTATAATTCATAGACTATTGCTTAGAATGATTTTAGGTTAATAGAAAATTAAAACAGTAAGTACAGAGAGTTCCCACATAGTCCCTCTGCCTCTACCTGCAAACACATCCATTTCTCTTATTACTGAATCTTAGATTGGTATGGTACATTTGTTACAACTGATAAAGCAAGACTGATACATCACTATTAAATAAAGTCCATGGTTTATATTAGTTTCACACTTGCTATAGAGTTCTATGGGTTTTGCCTAATGCATAATGTTGTATATCCACCATTAGGGTATCATACAGAATAGTTCCCCCACCCATACAGAATAGTTTAACTGCCCTACAAGCTTTCTGTTCTCTACCTATGCATCCTTCTCCCTTCTCTCTAATTCCTGGCAACCACTGATCTTTTTACTGTCTCCAAAGTTTTGCCTTTTCCAAAATGTCACTTGATTAGAATTATATGTTATGAAGGCTTTTCAGATTTGCTTCTTTCACTATCTTCCTAAATATGCATTTAATGTCTTTTGGCGATTTGATAGCTTATTCCTTTCTAGTACTGAATAAGATTCCATTGTCTGGATGTTACCTATTAGTGGGTTTTAGTTGCTTCTAATTCTTAGCAATGATGGATAAAATTGATGTTAACATTCATGTGTGGGTTTTAGTGTGAACATAAGTTTTCCAGTCATTTGGTAAATACCTAAGAGCATCATTGCTGGATTATATGATAACACTTTTTAGCTCTTTAAGAAATTGAGAAATTGTATTCCAGCGTGGCCATACCATTTTGTGTTCCTACCATCAATGGAATGAGAGAGTTCCTATTGCTCCACATCCTTGCCAGCATTGGATGTCAGTGCTTTGGATTTCAGTTATTTTAAATGTGTAGTGGTATCTCATTGTTATTTAAATTTGCAATTCCCTAATGGCGTGTGATATGGGGCATCTTTTCAGATGCTTGTTTGCCACCTGTATATCTTTTCCGGTGTGGCATCTGTTCATATCTCTTGTCCATTTCTAAATCAGATTGTCTATTTTCTTACTATTGAGTTTTAAGAGTTCTTTGTATATTTTATATGCAAGTCTTCTATCAGATCTGTGTTTTGCAAATATTTTCTCCCAGTATGTGGCCTGTCTTTTCATTCTCTTGTCAGTGCCTTTTGCAAATAAAAGTTTTTAACTTAATAGAATCTAATTTAGCTACTTTTTGTTTCATTGATCATGTTTTTGGTGTGATCATGCTTTTGAAGCCAAGGTCACCAAGATACTTCCCCTATGTTATCTCCAGAGTATTTTATAGTTTTGCAGTTTACATTTAGGGCTAAAATCATTTTGAGTTCATTTTTGTGAAAGGTGTAATAAGGTCAGAATTTAGATACATTTTCTTCAAATGTGGATGTTGAGTCATTATAGCACCATTTGTTGAAATGATGATACTTTCTCCAATGGATTGCCTTCTTTAGTCCTTTGTCAGAGCTCACTTGCTTATAGTTGTGTGAGTTTATTTCTGAGCTCTCTATTCTGTTCCATTGTTCTATTCATCTATTCTTTTGCCAATACCACACTGTCTTGATTATTATAGCTCTATATTATATCTTAAAGTTAGCTAGTGCCAGTCCTACTTTGTTCTTCTTCAATACTATGTTTGGTATTCTGATCTTTTGCTTCTCCATATAAACTTTATGTTTTGTTTTGTTTTCAAAGATTTAGTCAGGGACCCCAATGTGGGGCTTGATCCCTGGACCCTGAGATCATGATCTGAGCCAAAGGCAGATGTTTAACTGACTGAGCCACTCAGGCGCCCCTCCATAAAAATTTCAGAATCAGTGTGTTGACAATGAAAAGTAACCTCCAGGGATTTGGATTGCATTGAGTCTATAGATAAACTGAGGGAAGAACTGATATCTTAACAATATTGAGTTTTCCTATCCGTTTGAGTTTTCCTATTCGTGAACATGAAATCCCTGCTTATTTAGATCTCTGATTTTTTTTTTCCTGAGAATTTTTATAGTTTTCCTCACATAGGTCTTGTACATATTAAGATAGATTTATACCTAAGTATTTCTTTCTTTTGAGGGGGAATGCTAATGTAAATGGTGTTGAGTTTTCCCCTCCAGCTCTACTGAGGTATAATTAATATATAACACTGTGGAAGTTTAAGGTTTACAATGTGATGATTTGATACACGTATATGTTGCAAAGCGCTCACCACAAAAGATTAGTTAACACTCTTTTACCTCACATAATTACCATCTTGTTGTTCTTGTTATGGTGAGAACATGAAAACTCTACTCTCATAGCAACTTCCAAGTATACAATACAGTATTGTTAACTCTAATCAGTGCTGCTATGATTTTAATTCAAAGTTCAACTGCTCATTTCTGGATACAGAAAAGCAACTGACTTTTCTATATTAACCTGATATCCTACAATCTCACTATAATTGCTTATTCATTTCAGGAGCTTTTATGTTTGTTTTGTTTTTGTTTCATTCAAACTTTGGGATTCTATCTGTCGCTCTTGTCCTCCATTTCTTTTTTGGATTCCACTCTTTTTCTGCCTTTTTGGTTTTAAAGATAAACATTTCATCTGATTATTCTATATGATTACTTTTTTTTCTTCTTTTTAATGAAACTTAAAAATAAACTTAGGCCCAGGAAAGGGGTGGGGACAGAGGTGGGATAGAGAAAAAAAATAGGGGTTACCCTACAGTTTGCAGTGTGACTAATCCAACTCCACTTTCAAATAGCATTATACTTCTTCACCAGCAATGCAAATAGCTATGAGAGTTTTCCCCATTCCTCCCTTCTGTCCCTTTTAACACTGCTGTCAATCATTTCATTTGTCCATGAGATATAACCATTGAATATAATTTTACTATTATTTTTCTGATCAAATTATTTGTTAGAACAACTAAGAAAAATTTAAAAAATATTTTACCTTCATTTATTTTTTCCTGTAACACTCTTTTTTTTTTAATGTAGATTTGAGTTTCCAACCCTTATTATTTTCTTTGTCTCTTTAACTCTTTAACATTTCTTGCAAGGTAAGTCTACTGGCAAGAATTTTTTATTTTTATTTTTCCTTCACCTTTGAAGGACAATTTCACTGGGAACATTATTTTAGATCAGTGAGTTTTTGTCCTTTAATACTTTAAACATTTCACTTCAATCTCTTCTTGTTTGCAAGATCTCTGAAGAGAAGTCCAATGTAATTCTTTTCTTTCCCCTTCTAAAATAGGTATTTCTACCTCATCCCCTACTTAACTCCTTAAAAAAATTTTTCTCTTTGTCTTTGGTTCTCTGAAGTATGAATATGCTATGTCTGAGCTTAGATTTTTTGAGTATTCATCCTGCTTGGTATTCTCTGAGCTTCCTGAATTTGTGATTTGCTGTCATTAATTTTAGAAAAATTTCAGTCATTAGTTGCTCAAATATTTCTCGTGTTTCTCTCTCTTCCCTTTATGGTATTTCCATTAAACTTCTGTAATGGTCACAGTTCTTGGATATTTTGTTCCATCTTTATCACTCATTTGTCTCCTTAGCATTTCAGTTTTGGAAGTTTGCACTGATAATCCTTCCAAGCTTTCATTCTCTCCTTGGCTGTGTCCAGTCTATTAATGAGCTCACCAAAAGCATTCTTTATTTCTGTTACATTGTTTTTCATTTCTAGCATTTTTTCATATCATTACTGGTATTACCCATCTGTTCACTTTTTCATTAGAACCCTTAGCATGTTGGGTACCTGGGTGGCTCAGTTGGTTAAGCGACTGTCTTTAGCTCAGGTCATGGTTTAAGGGTCCTGGGATCAAATCCCACACTGAGCCCCCCTGCTCTGTGGGGAGTCTGATTCTCCCTCACCCTCTGCCTGTGTTCTCTCTTTCCCTGTCAAATAAATAAATAAAATCTTACAAAAAAAAACAAAACAAAAACCAACCCTTAGCACATTGATCATAACTATTCTATTCCAGGTCTGATAATTCCAAAATCTCTCCATTTCTGAGTTTCATTCTGATGTTTGGTTTAGCCCTTCAGATTGTGTTTTTGCCTTTTAGTATAAATTTTTTGTTGAAAGCCAGACATGCTATGTCAGGTCTAAGGAGATTAGGTAGATAGAACCTCACGATGAGGTTTTATGTTTATCTGGCTAAGAGTTAGGTTGCATTATTGTTTGCTGTAGCTGTGGTGTCTGAGGCTAAAATTGCCTCTAGTATCCTTGTTTTTGTTTCTTGTGTTGTCTTTGGATGTCCCTAAGTGACTCTTTTAATAGGGTCTGTGGTTTGCAGTTCTTTTAGCTGCAATTCCCTACCGTTACACAAAAGCCCTACTGATGTGGTAGTATGGTCAGGTGTGGGAGGAAGGAAAGCATTCTATATTCCTCTTATTAGTGCTCAGTCTTTAGCCTGAGTTGAGTTGAGAGTGGGTTTTCTCCCCGCATGGTCAGTTAGACTTTGGCAAAATAGTTTCCTTTGAGAGCATATTTTCTTAAGAAGAACAGAGTACTCTGGGGCACCTGGGTGGCTCAGTGGGTTTAAGCCTCGACCTTCAGCTCAGGTCATGATCCCAGGGTCCTGGGATCGAGCCCCGCATCGGGCTGTCTGCTCCGCGGAGAGCCTGTTTCCGATCTCTGTCTGTCAAATAAAATAAAAAAAAAAAGAAGAAGAACAGAGTACTCTGGGAGTATTTTTAAAAGTGACTTTTCCCTTCCCCCATGAAGATTTCTTAGATCTTCACAGTGAGAATGTATTTAAGGGCTCCTGAAGGTAAAACTGAGAAAAGTTGTGGGACACCTCTAAGGCTGAGCCATTGAATTTTTAGCTCTCGAGCAGGTCTACACAGAGCCTCCAGCAATTCCACAATTAGAATTTAAAGTATTCCCACTGATATTTGCTCCAACTGTCATGTTGGCTTCAGCTGCTGGCTTCTGCTCCTGGTAAAACCGTGATCTTCCGGTAAGCTGCGATTCACTCTATCCGTCTGTCTCTTCAGTTTTCAGGGCAGCAGTTTGCTCAGTGACCTCAATTCTCTGATGGATCTAAGAAGAATTGTTGGTTTTCAGTTTGTTCAGCTTTATTTTCTTATTGTGAGAATGGGAGCTTCCAAGCTCTTTACATGTTGGGCCAGAAACTGAAAATCTTTCAACATTTCTCTGTAAAATTATGCTTAAAATCTCCCAGAATTAAAAAGTGCTAGTGGAAAATTTTCAGGTTATTCTTATTCTCTCAGACAAATATAGTTATTTATTTTGTTTTGATCCTTGAAAGAAAAAACAAAAGATTTTTTAATGTGTTCTCTCTTAAACAATTTCCTTCCCAATGATCTCCTTTTGGTCTGTTATTGTTCTTATAATACAAAGGTCGAAGGTGGGGGAGGAAGAAAGAGTAATAATAAGACAAGACTCACTAACTGACCACAAGTTCTTCCCATATAGTTTGATACATTCTAAACTATCTGAATCTGACGTGTTTCACTCTTTATAAGTGTCAATGCTCCGTATTATTTAGTAGTAATCCAAATTTCAAGTTTTACCTTGCCTCCTCCTCAGTCACTGCCCAACTTCCTGCTTCGTACTAATGTGGGTTAAGAGTCAAGTCATTTGCAAGTCATCTGTCAGTCTACGTAGAAAGCTCTGCAGAGTATTTTGGGTTCAAATTTGAACACTTACAAAAGGAATAAATAAGACTATTCACTAAGGGTTATTTAAATTGTAATAATCCAAATACATTTATTAATAGGTGGTTATAAAGAGAATGATTTAAAATTCTATTCCAAGAAAACTTTGCTTTTTCAAATTCTGTTACTTAACAGGACTGTTTGGATTATGGAATACTATTTGGCTCATTTGTAATTATGTGAAACCAAACTGATTATTACTGCTTTCCATGCTCATATACGTATATGTGTGTATAAACATATATACATACATATTTCTTCACACATACATAAAACAGCATATTCTACATATTTTGGAGGTAAATTTAGTAAATGTTCAAAAATATCTTTTGCTGATTAAATTATCCTTCTGCTTTAAACTTTCGAAATGCTCAAATTGTTTCTTCAGTGATTTAGATTGGCTATTACAGAATGCTCTTGGGGTACCTGGATAGCTTAGTTGGTTAAGCATCCGCCTTTGGCTCAAGTCATGATCCTAGGGTCGTGAGATGGAGCCCCGCAGTAGGCACTCTGCTGAGCAGGGAACGTGATTCTCCCTCTGCCTGCTGCTCCCTTTGCTTGTGGTCTCTTACTCTGGCAAATAAATAAATAAAATCTTTTTTTTTTTTTAAATGCTCTGTTTTTATATAACGAACATTATACACTTTGACTGTAATCACTGGCTAAAGAGAATTTCTTACAAGTATAATGAGAAAGAAACTGAAGATCTCTGCCATCATGTTTACATACAAGAATAGGAACCCATGGGCAGTTCCAAAGTTGAAAATAGAGAATATATGTGGACTTATATTAATGTAATAGACATTCTTGGATAGTTAAAACTTGCTGAACTGTGGCAGAGGCCCAAGTAATTATTACTAGCAGAGGCACAAATCTGGGGATAATAATAAGAATAATAATGGAAAAAACCCCACCTACAATACTAATGCTAACATTTATTAACTGATTACTATGTGCCAGGTATTATTCTACATGCTTTACAATGTATTAGCTTGCTGAGTTATGCCATAATTCTTTGACATAGACATACATGAGTAAACTGAGGCACTGAGAAATTTAAAAACTTGTTAGTAAGTGTCAGAGTCTATATCCAAACTTACTCCTGACTGGCATAACTCACCATGTTTAACATTGAGTTTTCAGGATGTTAACTTAAAAGGTTTGTATTTTCCCAAGTTACCCATTTCAGAATTTAAAAACAATACATGAGTAAATACTTTTGGTCCTTTCCCCTTTTCAGGCATTTCCAATGGTATTTTTAAAGAAAACATATCATTCAGCAACGTAAATCTAAAAAAAAAACAAAAAACAAAACAAAACAAAAAAACAACTAACATTAAGATCAGTCTTTATACCTTTATGGGTCTACTGACCAGTTAAAATAAGGTTCTTTATGAATCAATTGTTAACAGTTTAGTGCCATGTTATATAGACCCTTGTTTTTACACATCAATATAACTGAATCCACTACAGATATCCACAATAATATACAATTCAAAGCAGGATTGTAAATGTCACTAATAAGACAAATGTGAGAAGTAAAATAATCCAGTGTCCACTGGAGATGAAAGTGCAATGATTCTTTGTTGAACTCAAAATACATTCTTTGTTTAAAAGACCGACAGTCCTTAAATATATACTTTCAAATCCAAAACAGATTAAATTTTACTCAGAGGATTGCAAACTCCAGTTAGCAAGCAGACAATACTGGCCGCCACCACATCAAGTTAACTCCGGCTCAGCAGTCCCCTCCTTGCCCAATTCTGGGTGGTGGGTTTGGAGAATCCTTCCTCTTTTCAGTCTCCACAATGAATTAAAGGTAATGAGTCTCATCTTTTCCCAGTCTAAGATTATTTTTGGCTCTTTTACAAGCAACAAGAAAGTAAAATGAAAACCTACCTAAAGCCATTTTCTTCCTCCTTCCCTGAAATTCTGGTTTATGCTCTTTTATTAAAGCCACTTACCCCTATTTGTAAATGCCAAAATAATTTCAGATTTTTTAAAATTTCCCTGTTACCTTAACTACTTCCCTTGAGAAGTTTACAGCATGAGGGGTTTGTTTGCTTTACATTTTTATTTGCATTTATCCAGTAACCAAACTTCATCACAGAAAAATGTAGTGGGCAAGGACTGTACCCTTGTGTTCTACGGCAAAGAGCGCGGTTGGTGACATGGCCCGTGGTTGGATAACCTGGCAAGAAAAACCCCACTGGAACACATCTAAGCGAAGGGTCGAAAGGGTTTTCTGCCCCGACGCGAAAAGTCGGCTTTGTTAAACTGGAACTTAGCAGAGCCGGCGGCAACCCTGCACAACACAACCATAGAAGAAGAAAAAGAGAGCGGGAGACTTGCTGCACCGGGAGCAGGAAATGTGATGCAGGCTTGAGACCCAAAAAACCCAATCCCTTCTCAGCAGCGCCTCCCAAAGCCAGCCGCTGCTATCCCTAAGAAGGCAGAGCGTCCCCAGACCCACGTTGGCCGCACCCCAGCTCCTTTCTCTTTCCTCCGCAGCTGCACACAGACGAGCACGTGAGCGCGGCAGCGCGACCCAGCTGTGCCTCAGCTGACCGCCTCCTGATTGGCCGAGACAGACGTGGGCTGGGGTGGGACTGGCCGCCTGCGTCCCTCGCCATTGGCTCTCAGGAAACCCGCCTCCCCTCAGGTGAGGCGGGCTTGCGTGTGCGCGAGCGGGGCTCCGCGGGCGGGCGCGCCCCCGACACCCTCCTCCCCTTATCCCCTGCGCGCGGCCGAGCGCGCCTCCGCCCTTGCCCGCCCCCTGCCGCTGCCACAGCTCCTCAGTGCACAGAGCCGCCTCGTCTGAGGGGACGCGAGAATTGGCCTCGTCGCCGCTTCGGCCAGTGCGTTGGGCCGGGCCTTGACAAGCAGCCGGAGGGGAGGCTCTTCGGAGCCGGACCTGGACCCTTGCGATTGCCTCCTGCTCCTCCTGCCTGCGTTTTACGAGGGGTTTCCCGCCTTGCACCTCCCACCTCTGGACGTGCCTCCCCTTCTCTCCCCGCGTGTGGAGGGAACCAGCGCTTAGGCCGGAGCGAGCCTGGGGGCGGGCGGCCGGCCGTGAAGGCTTCTCGGGGACCGATTCGCCATGGAGGGCGCCGGCGGCGCGAACGACAAGAAAAAGTAAGCCCATGTCTTCCGCCAGCCGCGTTCTCCGCCGATGCCCCTGCCCGCCCGCCCGCCGCCCTGGGCTCGCGGGCCGGCCTCAGCGTTCCGGGGTTGGGGGGGGGGCGCCTTTTTGTTTCTGCCTCTTCTCCCCTCCCCTCTCCCCCAGCCTCGCCGGCCGGGCTCCCCCGCTGCCCACGTCGCCATCTTGTCGTGGGGGGTGGGAGACGCGTCGAAAGTGCTTTCGGGGGCCGGGAGCCGAGCCCGGCTAGCCCTCGCCTCCCGGCCGCCTGGGCCTCGCACCGCCCTCCTGCCCGCCGTGAAAACCCGGCCTGCCCTCAACCTCCATCCGGGTGGACTTCCCCTAGCCCGAAAACCCCGGGAAGAGAAACGAGCCGCAGCTCGGTCGCCGCCGTTTGCACCCGAGCTTCCGCTCCTTCCCGCCCCCATTCTCTCCGGTTCCATGGCAAATTCGGCCCCGGGGAGGACCCTGCGCGCCGGTCCCGGCTTCCCAGTGGGCTCGGGGCCCTGGGTTTCCCACCGAAGGGCTCGCGTGGTCGGATGCGATCTGGCCGTGCGGTTGTCTAGCCGCGGCGGGGGTCTTTGCCTTTGTGCATTAGGGATTTGTCTCGGTGGCTTGCAGATGCTAACTTTAGTTTGCACGTGCAGGTTTTGTTTTGTTTTGCTTTGTTTTAATCTCCTTGAAAAACTCGTCTAGACTGAGAGAGTAACGGAAATTTGGAGAAATCGTCACATTTTAAAGAGAACGTCAGAATTGGGTACTTGTATTTATATCAGCTGTCAAGAGAGCCCAGACCTTATAAATTAATGTGTGCCTCATTCATTCTTAAAAGTATCTTAGTAAAAATATAGGGGCCGGCAGAATTTAGGCAAACAATATTAATGAAATGGGGGGGGGGAAGGATGTGATCGCAGCAAATGAAATGTAGCTTCAGCATTTTTAGAACTATTTTATTTTCATGAAATTAAAGTATATTAAAGGAAAACCTTCTGGATATATCCGACGAAAATAATCATTCTGTTAGAACTTATTGCAAGTTTTTAAAACCCCTTCAAGTTTGAGTCTAGGATTAAGAATTGTAAGTGGAACCAATGGAATTAAGAGTATTCCACCCCCCCACCCCCATACACACAATTTGTACATTTTGGGTATTTTAACCTTTGTGGAAATCATTTTCAGGAATTGGAGATTTATAAGAGTTGTGGTTAGTAGAAGCTTTACTCCTTAAAATCCTTCCACTCTTCTGGGAGAGATTAACTTTCCTAATCAGTATCAGCAGAAGATAAACTGGGTGGTGGTGTTGCTGTTTTGTAGATACCGTTTTTGGTTTTTATTTAGTGGAATGATAAATTCTCAGTTTGTGTACACCGGAGAAAGCTCTTATAAAATTCAAAACGTGAGTAGACAGGTCTAGACTTAAGTCCAAGAGTTGACAGGAATTAATTGCAATTAATGTTGCAGAAGTGATTACAGTGCTTTTGATGAAATGATGAAGCTGCTAGATTATAAACCTAAAGCAGATTACCTCTGTGTAGTGCCAATTTTCAGTCCTTATTATATGCTGAATCATATTAATATTGTGCATCAAGTTATGCACCAGTCCCTTTTTATATGTAATATTGTACTCATTTTTCCTTTGCAGTTCATCATTTGGGATATCACAAGCAGCTTTAATATAAATGAATTGGTTACTGTGCATCACTCCCAATTCTAAACCAATTCTTAGATTTTTGCTCAGTCCCATCTGTTATTTTCAAAAATATTCTCATTTGAAAATTCAGCAAACTTGGGTCAGATTGAGTCATATTTCTTAATACAGAGGTTCTTATAACTTGGAAGTTAAACAGTAAGTGGCTACTCAACTTTTAGATGTTATTTGTTAAAGTTTTTTTTTATCACTTTGTGGTTTTTACCATTTTCTGACTAATTTTAAAACTTTTTGGAAAGTTAACTGAGAGATTATGGGAAAAGGTATTTTCTCCTTACAGTTTTTCCACTTTAAATGTGCTCTTGAGCCCAGGTTGGGGAGGCGAACTTGTTTTCTTGAAAGAAGGTCTAGGAAAATAAAAAACTGAAGCGTTGGAAGAAATCAGAACAGAGGATGGGTATGGTTATAATGGGTTTAACAGGGAATGTCATGTTGATGCCTTAGCAGTAGGTAGGGACTGGACTTAATAGCACCTTAATAGCAATTTTTTAGATCTCAAAGGGAAGGTTAAGTGGTTTATTGTTCTCTTCCATGTTTCAGGCCAAACTCTTTCAGTATCCAAAACTAGTTATTGGATCATTAAAATCTCTGAGAATGGACATTTCTTAACTTCTTTAATTTTTGGTCATTAAAAGTCAAGAAGCTCTCTATTAGTAAGCTCTCTTCTTGTTATAATTTTACTTTGATTTTCTTTTTTGAAAAAGAACATGCCTGGTACTTGAGAACATAGGATCTGGACCTAGACACCTCTTAATTAGAACTAAGAGTTCAGTTTTTTCACTTGTTAACTTTGTGAGCTTAGGCAAGTTACTGAATGGTTCTGAGCCCATTTCTTCCTTTTCAAATGATGACAATAATAGCAACTATCTCAGAGGTTATTGTGAAGATTAAATGAGATAATGTTCAGTGTCTGTCTGGTTTGGGAATCTTGGTAACACTATAATTGAAAATAGTTGTTACCTATTGTTCTAGTTTGAACTTACACAACACTTAAGCACACTTTTTTTTTTGCAGGTGTTTTCAGATATTTCTTGTGTTAGTTCTCCTCCCCACCTTCATGCATCTTTTCTAAGTCTCCTAAAAATGAAAAGACTAACACTGAATTTAGATTTAAAGAGAAGGGGGGGGTTCCTTCCCATCTAAAACAGTACACCCTGGGTTATGTTGGCATCTAGCACCAGTTATTCTTTTTTTTTTTTTAATTGATTTATTTATTTTCAGAAAAACAGTATTCATTATTTTTTCACCACACCCAGTGCTCCATGCAATCTGTGCCCTCTATAATACCCACCACCTGGTACCCCAACCTCCCATCCCCCTCCCCCACTTCAAACCCCTCAGATTGTTTTTCAGAGTCCATAGTCTCTCATGATTCACCAATTATTCTTGAGTATTTGTTCTCTATCCCCTCCTTCACAATTTTGTATACCCCTCCTTCCTCCACAAATAGGCCACTTGAATTTACTCTGGATTTCAGAGACTGGAGTCATAAATACATACACTACTCTTTCAGCAAGATATGTGCAAGACACTATAGTGTTGGGGTGGCGGTAACTTAAACATTTTTTGTCTCAACACCACAGTTTAGAGTAGACAACTTTATATTTATCTTTGCTAAACATGAGTTAACAAAATACTCCCAGTAAAGAATGTGAGCCTGCGTGATAGAAAAACTTTACTTTCGAATTTCTCCAGTTAAAAACTATTGGCTTCTCTCTCTCAAGGCAAGGCTTCATACTCTATATTAGTCTAATTTTGGAGGCTTGATTTGTATGAAGTCTATGTTTGTACAGTCTTTTACTTGTGCTATGGTAGTTCATATCAGTGGTCCGCTACAAAGCATTTTGTGCAGTCTGGGGAATGTTCAATCTTTCTACCTGCTGATTTCCATTATCTTTGTATGGGCTCAAAGTTAAGATTTTGTGGTTCTATTCTATTATTGTATGTCAAGAATGTGTGTAGGAGGCTGAGGGAGATTAGTCTCTATTGATGTTTTCTGAAGAACCCATAACAGTTTATTATGTTCGGTGGTAAAAAAAAAAAAAAACTATTACCATATGTGGATATTAAAGATTTGGTTAGATTACTGTGTTTATTCATAAATGTGTCCTCTTAAAATACAATTTCTATAATTTAGACACTTAACCTAAGATTGTTAACCTAAGTGTTTCTAAAGTGGGAAAAAATAATATGTGTTGTGGATTTGTTCTCTATTAAGAAATTGATTTTAATTCATAAGAATATTCTTTTTTTTATCTTTTTTTTTTTTTAATGGTGGAACTAACTATCTGGTTGGTGGATTTTAACCCACTTTCTGCTACTTGCAGTGTATGTGTTGTGTATGTTTTCTGCTTAACTATAGAACTAGAAAAATAATTTGAAGCTAAGATAAGTCAATCATGTTGCTCAGTATTTTGGGTAAGAGTTTGGCAAGAATTTTTGAAATAACTAGATCTTGGAATTTTAAAAATAATTTTATCCCTATCTATTTTTTGGAGCATCAGGAATTAATTATTTGGGGGGTATCTGGGTAGCTCAGTTCGTTAAGCATCTGACTCTTGATTTCAGCTCATTTTGTGAACTCAGGGTCCTGAGATCCAGCCCATCACCCCTCCACTGGTGGGGAGTCTGCTGAGATTCTCTCCCTCTTCCTCTGCTCCTCCCCCTGTATCCTCTCTCTTTAAAATATAATCTTTTTTAAAAAGGGAATTAACTATTTTGTAAGTGTATTGAGTCTTATATTAAAATTCATGTTTTTTGAAATAAAAAAAACTATCAAACCCATATCATTTGCAAGACATGACCCTTTCAGAAAAATGTAAGACATAAAATTAAATTTATAAAAAGAAAATTTAAGTGATTTCCTTCTGACTTATTTTTCCATAGCTTTTGAAGTACTGTGAGGTTTTTAATTGTGGTTAAAAAAAATATATATATATATAATGTAGTACCCCTGGGGATAAAAATATGTGTTTATAAAAATAAAAAATTAATGTAAAATTATTTCCATCTTAAACATTCCTAGGTGTACACTTCAAGAGTGTTAAGTATATTCACATTCTGTAACCAGAATTTTTTTTACCTTGTAAAACTGAAATTGTAACCATTTAAACAGGTCTCCCAGTTTCCCCCTCCTAGTTCCTGACAACCATCATTCTACTATAAATTTGATTAGTAAATACCTTATATATATGTGGAATCATGCAGTTTTTTGTCTTTTTGTGGCTGGTTTATTTCACTTAACATAATGTCTTTAAGATTCCCCCATGTTGTAGGCATGTGTGAAAATTTCCTTCTTTTTTAAGGCTAATATTTGCCACATTTTGTTCATCCATTCATCTTTCTGTGGACACTTAGGTTGCGTCCACCTGTTGGCTATTGTGAATACTGCTGCTGTGAACACAGGTGTACAAATATCTCTTAAAGATTTTGTTTTCAATCTTTTGGATATATCCCCAGAAGTATGTTGCTGAATCATATGGTATTTTTGATTTTTTTGAGGAACTCACATACTGTTTTACATAGTGACTGCACCATTTTACATTTGTACCAGTAGTGCACAGGGGTTCCTATTACTCCATATCCTCCCCAACATTTGTTATCTTATGTTTTTATGATAATGGACATGGTGAGGAGATTTGTTTTTAAGGGTTTGTTTGTGTGTAATAACCAGCTTAAAAGTTAACAACAGAGAACAGTTGTCAGGGAAGCTTTATGAGAAGTGAAGTTAAGCTCCTCTAAAATGAGAATTAAGTTTTTCTAGGGACTTAGAAAGATTTGATCTGCCAGTGTGTTTTCAGAAAAATACTTGATTAAAAAGGTCTATAACTGTTTTTTGTTGATAAAGTCCCATTTAGTTGGTAACTTATTTTAAAAAATAATTGAAATGACTTATTTTCATTAAAAAAAAAAAAGGTCCAAACTTCCTGGAAGTTTAGAACAGTTAGTTCTAACTTGGGAGTTTGTAAGTGTATTGGGATTCTTTTTTCAAGTAGATGGAGAGGCAGGCAGAGAAAGAGAGAGAGGGAAGCAGGCTCTCAGAGAGCCCGATTCGGGACTCGATCCCAGGACTCTTGAGATCATGACCTGAGCCAAAGGCAGCGGCTTAACCCACTGAGCCACCCAGGCGCCCTATTGGGATTCTTTTTATTGCAGTGATGAAACACAGCTCAAGCTAGTTTAAGGGGGAAGCCAGTTATTGGCTTACACAGTGTAGTTTTGGTTGTAGGACAGTTAAATCCAGAGTCTCAAGTGGTGTCCTCACAGTGTTAATTCCTGACTTTCTCTTGAATATGACTTTGCCTATATGCCTTTGTTCTACTTGCATGTTGGCCTCTTTAAGCCACTGACAGGGTATCTGTATGGTATGAAAGATGGCACCTAGCATTCCCATGCCTGCATTCATACAGTTTGTATTTTTTTTTTTAAGATTTTTTTTTTTGGACAGCGATGACAAGCAGGCAGAGAGGATGGGGGAAGTGGGCTCTCTCCTTGGCAGGCTAAACGGGGCTCCATCCCAGGACCCTGGGATCATGACCCAAGCTGAAGGCAGAGGCCTTAACCCACTTGAGCCACCCTGGTGCCCCACAGTTTGTATTTTAAAAAGTGAAAAGAAAACTCCCTCTCCTTTCTAGTATCCATGTATCAGCCTTTTGTATGAAGGCCGATTTGCCTTGCTTGGACTATCCATTTTTAACTGTGTCAGTGGGGTTCCCTGGTTACATGAGTCAAATGTCATATTGTAAAGTATTTGATTGCCTTGGTGTAGATTATTAATTATCTCCTTATCTAGGACTTTTGATCATTGCTGGTATTGTAATGAATGGGCTATAGGTTTTTGTTGAAAATCAACTGAATTCATATTCTAGTTGTTTTTTTTTTTTTTACCAATCACAACTGTTCTGCAAATATTCTTGCTGCGCCTTTGGGAAAGCTGAGAGTCTCTTCTCAGCTTTTAGGGTTAGGGTTTTCATTTCTTTTCCTTAGGAAAAGATAGGAATGACTAATAGCTAAGAACTTGGGCTTTCGAGGTTGGCTGCTTGCTTTACCACATATAGCTATGTGATCTTGTACAAGTTGCATTACCTTTCTAGGTCTTAACTTTCCTCATCTATAAATTAGGATGATAATATTTACCTTATAGGATTGTTGTGAGGATAAAAGAGATATTAACCCTTGTGAAACAGAGTTCAGACCACAAAGTAGGGACTAAATAAACTAGAAACTATCGTTAGATTCATTTTTATAATAATTACTAAGTTTCAGAAGAGTCACTCTCTTGAAGTCTCAAATTACTGAGAATCACTCTAGCCTTCTTTGGGACAGTCTGACAAAGGATGATGTCCTTTGGGCCACACCATCAGTGAACCTATTTAAGAGGGGTAAGAATATTAGTGATGCTTCTCCTCTACATCAGTTTGGGGTTTTTTTGTTGTTTGTTTTGTTTTGTTTTGTTTTGTTTTAATGAATGTCTGGCCTTTTACAGATTAAATGAAGATGCTTTTTTTTGGTATACACATGCTATTTAAAATATCATTTTTCATAGTGATAATGGTAAAGGAGAAAGGCTCTTTATTTGGCTGTTGGAGATGGCAAATTAAGAAAGCCTACTTTTCCATGCTCTTTTGGCATCAGGAATTCATTAAGTGTCTTTTAACCTGTTTGCAGAAGAGAGTTGGAATTCCCTTGCCTTCGCAGATAACATGGCTAAAATGTTTAAATGGGTTGTATGTCAGACCAGTAATTAAAGCCTTCACCGTGAATGGAGGAAGGGGTATTTTTCTTGGGTAATGTGAATGAGTTCATTTATTTTAATGGTTCCAAAATTTTTTTCATCCCAAGACTCTAGCATCTAACCACTATGGCTTGTAACAGATTAACATATATTCATTTATTCAAAGGATATTTGTGCATGTAATTTGTCAAGCAGATCATTGAATTCTGATGGCTCAGGCCACATTTGAGTTTTTGGTGTTAACTGATAACATATATTATGTATTATATCTTTCATTTTTAAGTAATTTCAAGTTTGGGATTTTGAAAATTACAGACTTTAGTATTTAAGTTTTGTTATTAATATCAGTTATCACAGCAGTATCCTCTAAATTGTGTTTACTAAGTTAGTGTTTGCTTTGAGAAATTTTTTAGACACAAAAGCACTCTTACAAAATAGTCTACTCATTTTTGGCAACTTGAAATGTTAGAAAGTTTTTTATTCTTGTATTTCTTAACACTCACTAATGTTTAAATCTCTTTTGAAGCAAACTAATCCCTGTGAAGCTTTGAGATGTACCCACCAACCTTATTCTGCGTGTACACATTAAAAAATGTAACTGTTCCTTTTTGTGATTATTTGGTACCAAATTTGATTATAAACAAATGTAACTTCCAACACAGAAGGCTTGTAGGAAAAATATAGACCTATGTAGAGATCATTTAGATGATCCAGAATATGCCTTTTTCCTTTTTCTTACGTTGCCATCAGAATGAGAATACAGTTTAAAAATTGTTAAAGTTCACCTTTAACACTGCTTTAATTCTGCTGATGAAAACCCTTGCCATCTTTTAACTCCCATGTGTTACTCTCTGCAGTTGAATAAATCACCTAACTTGCCTTCTTCCATGTGACATCCCTTTCAGATACAAGAAGGTAGTTAGTTATTTTCCTAAGTAAAAACATCCCCAAATTCCTTTAATATTTTGATTTAAATATTATTGAGCTTCTGATTTGTGGCAGGGCATAGGCTGTATTAAATATGGGGGTTTCAGTCTCAGGTGGAAGCTGAGACCTGCCACTTATTAATAGTGTTACTCATTCCCTTTTTTTTTTTTTTTTAAGATTTTATTTATTTATTTGACAGATCACAAGTAGGCAGAGAGGCAGGCAGAGAGAGAGAGAGAGAGGAGGAAGCAGACTCCCCACTGAGCAGAGAGCCCAATGCGGGGCTCAATCCCAGGACCCTGGGATCATGACCTGAGCCAAAGGTAGAGGCTTTAACCCACTGAGCCACCCAGGCGCCCCTCATTCCCTTTTTATATACAAGGAAATAGGGATCAAAGAGTTAGTTGGGAGAATTTATTGGCTAACATTGGATAGGATGGATTAGCGTAGGTGAAGGACCAAGACATTTGCTTAGGAGAGCTCATTTGTTGTTTCCAGAATCTTCATTATGGTCAGGATTTAGAACTAAATAGGAGAAATCTTCAGCGTGTGATTTCTATGTGTATACCTTTATTCTAATACATGTGAATTTTTTCAATTGTGTAAATACTTGTTATAACTTACCTATCTCCTGTTATATTTAAGGAAATAATTAAGAACATGTTCTGCATACACACATCCACAAACTCATATAGTGTCACTGACCTTTAAGTTCCAGTTTCAGTTCTATTACTCTTGAAAAGCATGAAATCAGGAAACCAAAAGCATTTACAAGCTGAGAGGGCAAAGGGAGAAGAGTGATAGAGTAGGTGATGTGGGGTAAAGCCACTAACACACAGCTGTTATTTGTGAACAGTTATTTTCAACCCCTTTTATGTTTATGGCATTTGTAAAGAGGTTTAAAGATAATTCTTAAAAATTTTTCAGAGTTGCAAAAATCATTCTGTAGTTACTACATTTTTCATTTGGTCATCCTTGAAGCCTAATTATTCTCTTCTGTTATATTAAGCACAGACTTTATTACTTGCTTGTCATTGAATTGTACCTCTAGCTTCTCATTTCCAGCAATCATTCTATACAGTATCACCCAACTACTCGGTGCAGTATTCTACCTGAAAAACATAATTGTCATAGTATGTGTATGTAGTTGCAGCTAAAAATAAATTTTTCTTATTTTTCAGAATTCGCTGGCTAACCTATTTAATCTCTGCTATAAGACATTCTAATGGTTTTCAAACTTTCGTGGCTTAAAAATCATCTGGGTGTTTAGTTAATAAAAGGATTTCCAGGTACCCACCCCCAGAGATTCTGATCTGGTAATTTTGAGGTGAGACTCAGGAATTTGTAGATTTACTGTTTCTCGGTCTTTTGGCTAAGATCAACTCTAAGAATTTGTAAACTTCACAAGTACCCATAGGTGAAGTACAAACCTTGAATAGCTAAGAATGCTAATCAGAATCATCTGGGAGATTGTTTTTTAAAGAGACATGCCAGGTCTACAATTTGAGTTTCCAGGGTTAGGATTTAGGCACAGATATCTAGGAAAAAAGTTCCACTGGTGATTGTGATGTATACCACAGGTCAACCCATGCCTAATCTAGTCAAAGTTCTTAGTGTATTTTGTAGTTTTTGCATTCCTAAGTATGTGGCAGTGTTAATTTCTAAGAGGTTGGATATATGTAAAAGCATTTGGGCAGATTTTTTTTAGAGAAAGTATTTAACCATTTTGGGGTGTTGAACAATTTTTTACTCTGAGTATTTTTGAAAGACACATGAAGTATTTTCTTAGAGTAGAGGGGCTCAAAGTGTTCTCCAGACTGGCATCATTGGTACTTACCTTTTAACTTATGGAGGAGATTCTGAGGCCCCATCTAGCCCTCTTGAATCAGAAATTCTGGGTAAGGCCCAGAATCTGTGTTTGTAGAATCCCTCCAGGTGATTGTGATACAAGCTAAAATTAGAGAACCTCCGTCTTAGAGTAACAATTTCACATACACATTTTTGGTATTATTTATCTCCTACTTTATATATATTAGGGGATCAGAGATTTTTTTTGAGAGGCTCAATACCAATTCTGAACCAGGAGAGAGTTTATTTAAATCACTATCTAGGAGTAATCTAAAAACAAAAGCATATTCTTTTTACAGACAGAATTTTTTTTTTTAAGATTTTATTTATTTATTTGACAGAGAGAGATCACAAGTAGGCATAGAGGCAGGCAGAGAGAGAGAGGAGGAGGAAGCAGGCTCCCTGCTGAGCAGAGAGCCCAATGCAGGACTCGATCCCAGGACCCTGAGATCATGACCTGAGCCGAAGGCAGCGGCTTAACCCACAGAGCCACCCAGGCGCCCCAGACAGAATTTTAATACACAATATTGTCAACAAATGTAAATCTGTTAATTAAAAGATTGATTTAATGTATAAGTAGAACATTTTCACATTGATGCTACCTCAGATGTAGTATACATTTTATTTTCAGACTCTACCCTGAATTTAAAACAGTGATTCTTTCTTGTTTATTTTACTATAGCATTAGAAAATTGAATATTTAGGCATTTTCGTGAGATTATTGGAAGGGAACTAACCCATCTTTTCTCTGATTGTGGATATTTTTATAAGATATTACCAAGCTAGTAAGGTAATAAACACCTAAACCAAGAAATTTAAGTTGCTTTCAAAAATAAAATAAGTACATATATTCTGAATATTTTCTTTAGAAACCATTTCACTTAATTTTGGAATTTCAAGTTAACCATGAAATTAAATTTTCAAAAGCCACTAATTAGAATAAGAAACTTAAAATACTGAATTATACTGCTTACTTGGTCTCTGCTTTCCACTTCCTGGAAAGAAATAGGATTGTTCCTGCTTCATTCCCCAAATGAAGAAAACATTTAACTCATTTCTAGTTAATCTTTCTGTAAAACAAGTTTAAAAGTAAGATGACTACTTCTTTCGGATTTTTCTGACAAATGCAGGTGCATTAAAATAGTGTCAGTTCACTGATGAATTTTTCTCAAAGTATAAAATATTCTGTGATCCTGTTATCTTGAAACTGCTACTAATATTTGTAAACTTTGCAAACTATATATCGTTGAATCTTTCTGGTTTTATCTATGCACTTAAAACTTACATATCCATATGTATATGTGTACTTATATACATACACATTCATTTACATATGTACACATGCCTTACAGAAATAGATTCATACTCAAATTTTGTTGTATGACCTGTTTTCACATAATGTTATATTGTAACTTCTTCTATAAGCACAGATTAATTTTTGTAGATTTTTGCCTTGTCTCTTAATTTTGACTCTTTGATTTTATGGAAAGATGATCCCTAGAGCTAATGTACTGTCAGTTATAGATTGACCCTAGTAACTACTATCAAGTAAAGACAAGAAATATAAAGATACATTTGTCCTAGAATATAAGCTCCATGGGAATAATAACATGGTCTATTTTGCTTATTGCCCTATGCTGAGAACAGTGTCTGGCTCCTTGGAGATGACTAAGAAATACTTGTTGAATTAATGAATGAAGTTCTCTCACATAAATATCCTAAAAGTTCACTTTTAAGTTTATTGATCAGAAGACATTTTCCTGGAGAAAACTATAAATAGCTAGCTATCCTGAAAATGTAATTTATACTTAATTTGAAATGTCAAATTTTGCTGTTTTTTCCATTAAGTAGGAACACATTTTTTTATTAAACATAATCTGTTTGAACTATTCTGGTTTTGCAGCAATTACCAAGTAGAAAATAGAACAACAAATCCTATTAATCATAAGAATACTCTAAATAATACATATACTTGTCTAAGGGTAACCTCCCCTTGAAAAAAGCCAATAGGATTAGAAATCAGGGGCGCCTGGGTGGCTCAGTGGGTTAAGCCTCTGCCTTCTGCTGAGGTCATGGTCCCAGGGTCTGGGATGCAGCTCCACATTGGGCTCTACGCTCAGCAGGAAGCCTGCTTCCTGATCTCTGTCTGCCAAATAAAAAAAGAAAATCTTTTTTTTTTTTAAAAAAAGTCAACATAATGAAGACTTTCATGTCTTAGGATGAAAATTACGATACCTTCTTGAAAAAGATTGTAGAAAAGAGATTCAATCTTCTGTTTACAACTGGGCTAGGAGGACATAATTATAAAGGTATTGATTTAATTGGTTAATAGCATTAACTACAGCTCATGCATTTTCCTGTCCACATTAGCTTAGGACAAAACAGTAAAAAACATTATAGATCAGAGTGATAAGGGAAAATAATCTTAAAAGCTTTCACTTCTTTCAATAAATTGGTATTTTAGTTTTTTTTGCTTTCTCCCTGTGCCTCCAAATCTCTTCTTTGGCAAAATCATCTATTCTCCTTTGGTGATAGTATTGGTGCCATTCACTGTTGTGGTGCTTGGTGATTTTTTTTTTTTAAATCAGTAGCCTTTTTCTAACGTATCTAGTATGCTTACAAGATGATTACCAAATGCTTCATTACATTTGAAAGTGCATATCCAGGTAATCACAATAAATCCAAACAGTATGCCTTGTTTATGATACTCATATTATTATGCTGTTCAATTATGATCATAGTCTGTACTAAACAGGAATATTGATGAAGCACAGATTCAGGGATCCTAAAAAAATGTTGAAGGGGCGGTCAACCTTCCATGGGCTTAAGTCAAAAGTCAAATAGAAGATTAGGGCCAAATACTAAAGCCAAGCTGAACTTAGGCACATCTCTATTAAGAACACAAAGATGAAGGGTGCCTGGGTGGCTCATTGAGTTAAGCATCTGGTTTGGACTTAGGTCATGGACCTGGGATCAAACCTGATTCTCTCTTCCTCTGCCCTTCTTCCCCGCTTGTGCTTGCTCACTTTCTCTCAAATGAATAAATAAAATCTATTTTAAAAATAATATTTATAATAAAAATACAAAGATGAATGAGGCAGTTTTCTGCCTCCAAGAAGCATTAAGGATTTTAGAGGAAGATAAATACAGCTGACCGTTGAACAGTGCAGGTGGTTAGGGGCACTGACTCTCTGCATAGTCAAAAATCCATGGATAAGTTTTGACTCCTCCCCCCAAATGTAACTACAAATAGCTCTCCTCAAAAAACTTAACTACAAATTAAAGCCTTCCTGGTAACTATTAACACATATTTTGTGTATGTTTTATATACTGTATTCTTACTATACAGTAAGCTAGAGAAAAGAAAATGGTTTAAGAAAACCTAAGGAAAATAACATTTACAGTACTGTATTGTATTTGTCAAAAAATTCCATGTGTAAGTGGACCCACACATTTCAAATCTCTGTTGTTCAAGGGTCATGTTTATACAGCAGAATAACCAGAATGGTGAGATCTAGGGGAGAGGAACAGTTTTAAGAAGACAGGAGAAATAAAGTAATGCTGGGGTTGAATGCTGGAAGTTTCTCACATAAATAAATATAGCAAACTGCTTATTGAGAAGGGTACCTCAGGCAGAGAAAGACTAAGCCAGAAATAATGAAATATTATGCTTTTGATAACTGCAGTGTGGCCAAAGAACATAGGAAATAATGAGAATGAAGAGATGGACAGGGAACTAGCTAAGGGAGGGTTTCCATAGAAAATAGATTTTGTCACGTGTACATTTGATGGGACGTAAAGGAAGGCATAACACCAGATTTCTTATTTTGGAATGATGATTGTGGTAGTAATTTGAGGGGATCCAGATGTAGAGCAAATGAAAGACCAACAATAGTGAGCTGAGATGTTTGAATAGGTCCTCTGTACAAATTAACGTCTGGTGGCAGTATTGAGGTAGATTGAATTATTATCCTCTGATTCTCTTCCCTTAGTAGTTGGCAGTATCCATTAAAGGATACTATTGTATTGCTTTGAAGTGCTGGTGGACAGTGGAGCAGAGCATTGCCATTATAGGTGCTTTCTAGTTAGATTCCAGGAAAGATCTTGTCCATGAGTCCCTCTGAATGGCTTGTAAGTCCTAAATTCCAAAGCCAACCCCCATACATACCCTCCTTTATGTCTTTGGAGATGTGAAGTAGACAAATTTGGAACTTTATAATGCCTGGCTATATGTATACTTATTAATTAGAATGAGTTTCGGAGAGGCAGTGTAATATACTGTAAACAGCATAGTTTCTAAGCGAAATTGCTTGAGTTTGAATATAGGGTCTACCATTTATTTAACTCTGTAAACTTGGGTAAGTTATTTAACCAGGTTCCTTATCTGTAACATAGTGATAATAATACAAAAGTAAGTTAATTGATGAGAAATGTTTAGAATACCACTGTGTACATAATAAGTACCTTTGACTTTGGATTTAAAGCTGCAGGCCAAAATGCCAACTGAAGAACATGGAAATTTCCTCTGGCCTGAAACTTTAAGAAGAGCAGGGCAATTAAAACAGTGAGATGTACAATTTTCACCTATCAGCTTGACAGAAATTAAAAAGATAAAGAAGATCTATAATATATATTACTGCAGAGTGCATGGGGAAATAAACACATTCATCAATTAGCAGAAACAAAAATGGGCACAGACCTTTTTATAAAGATAACTATAAATGCCACATCCTTTAGATCATGGAATTTAACTTTAGAAGGTTTGTACTGTAATAGAGATACTGACAAAAGGAGTGGAAAACAACAGTTTCAAAGCAAGAAAGAGTTTTTAAAGCAGCAAATAAAGTTGAGAGATTTGAAAAAAAAAATGTAGACATTATTAGAAAGAGGATGGATCAACTGTTAATGCTTTGAATGTTTGGCTCTAACTTCAGTTCTTTTTTTCTTCTTCTTCTTCTTTTTTTTTTTTTTTTTTTGTAAGTATTTATTTGAGAGAGAGCATGCTAGCAGGGGAGGAACAGAGGAGGAAGGACAAGCCCTCAGTGCAGAGCAGACATGGGGCTGGATTGCACAACCCCATAACCCTGAGATCATGACCTGTGCTAAGATCAAGAGTTAGACTCCTAACCGACTGAGCCATCCAGGCACCCCTAACTTCAGTTCTTAAAGTCCCGTATATTTACAATCAGGAATGCTAACAGGCTTTTCTTGTGTAATTAGGCAACACAGATGAATTAAAATGTCTGAAATTTTGTGTTCTTGTTAATTTAAAGAATACTAAGCATTCTCTGTAAAATGGCTATTGGTGTTCAACTTTGTATACAAGAAGCTTCTTGACAGTGCATCTGGATTATTTTCCTAAATATATTTCCTATACAAAATAATTTCAAGATACATTTGTTAGCTTGTCTAGTACTGTATATTAAATAATAATAAAATAATAAGTGTGTGAAAACTACCATATCACAAAGATTAAGCTATTTTGCTACTTTATTCAAACAGTAGTCCCAGAACAATCATAGAAATGCGTAAGCACACTGTTCAAAAGATAGAATTTTTACTGTAACCTTAACTGATTTCTGCTATGATTAGCAGATGTAAAATAGCACTTTATGCAGATATGTCAGTGCAGAACTTTACTTAACCTATACTTAATAAAAACAACAAAGATGGAATTGATAATTTAGAGAAATACAATGTCTTATTTACATGCAGAAAATCTGCCTATTTTCTTCTGGTCTACAAAACTTACTGTGCAAGTAAGTATAGGATTCATCTGTATGGAACCTACATGCTGTGGTCTACCAGAAATTTCTTGTTCAATATTTTAATTCTGTGGGGTATGACCTGATAAAAAGAGCCTTCCTCTGAGTAGACAAGAAGCTGGGCAGTTCAGATGCTGAAACTCTTAAGAACTTTGGAAGTTAGAGCTTTAAGCTAAGCAATGTTTTAAGAGCTCCCATAGTCACATGTGAAGAACATCAGATAAATTTCTATATTAAATCTTTTTTATAGGTCCCCTGATTGCTTTTTGTCTAGATAGATTATGTAATAGAGGACATACTCATTTTTCATCACCTTCTTCTAATTTAGGTTTATCAATTCTTTTTTTTTTAATTTTTTTAAATTTTTAATTAAAAATTTTTTTAATTTTTTACTTTTTATAAACATATATTTTTATCCCCAGGGGTACAGGTCTGTGAATCGCCAGGTTTACACACTTCACAGCACTCACCAAAGCACATACCCTCCCCAATGTCCATAACCCCACCCCCCTTCTCCCAACGCCCCTCCCCCCAGCAACCCTCAGTTTGTTTTGTGAGATTAAGAGTCACTTATGGTTTGTCTCCCTCCCAATCCCATCTTGTTTCATTTATTCTTCTCCTACCCACTTAAGCCCCCATGTTGGATCACCACTTCCTCATATCAGGGAGATCATATGATAGTTGTCTTTCTCTGGTTGACTTATTTCGCTAAGCATGATACACTTTAGTTCCATCCATGTTGTCGCAAATGGCAAGATTTCATTTCTTTTGATGGCTGCATAGTATTCCATTGTGTATATATACCACATCTTCTTTATCCACTCATCTGTTGATGGACATCTAGGTTCTTTCCATAGTTTGGCTATTGTGGACATTGCTGCTATAAACATTCGGGTGCACGTGTCCCTTTGGATCACTACGTTTGTATCTTTAGGGTAAATACCCAGTAGTGCAATTGCTGGGTCATAGGGCAGTTCTATTTTCAACATTTTGAGGAACCTCCATGCTGTTTTCCAGAGTGGCTACACCAGCTTGCACTCCCACCAACAGTGTAGGAGGTGTCCCCTTTCTCCACATCCTCGCCAGCATCTGTCATTTCCTGACTTGTTCATTTTAGCCATTCTGATTGGTGTGAGGTGATATCTCATTGTGGTTTTGATTTGTATGCCGAGTGATATGGAGCACTTAGGTTTATCAATTCTTGAAGTATCATATTACTTGTTTTATCGAGGCTTATTTCTCTTCCAGAATTCTGGCTCTTGCTCAAATTTTTCTTCTCCCAGTCTTCACTGCTTAAGTATATTATGCTTTAGATGTTTTATCCAGGCTCAAATTTCTTATGAATTTGTCTTATAAATTTAGTTGCCACATCTTTAACAATTATTATCTTTAAAGTTGTGGACAGTACAATTATTTCTAAAGGTATGGAGATAATCACCATGGTGAGCTAAATCAGATATCCTTTAAAAGCATAAGCAGGTAGTAAAAGGATTTAAATTTTTTACCAAGTGTTTCATTTGGGTAGTCATTTGTTGTTCACTTAAATTTGGTTGAGTAATTAAGAGAAGGCAAGTAAGTATGATGATAGTTCTTGATTAATCAAATTCTGATCAACTAGAGTAATTGTGACATTTAACCTTATATTCAGGTTTATCGTGAGATCATTGGTCATCACACTTTTTTAGTGGTTTTACTTGAACCAGATGGGAATCATTGTACTACCATCCCTTCCTCTCACCTGCCAATTCAGAGGAGAAAAAAGTGAGGATGTTAGAGCCAATGGGGGGTGGGGGGTGGGGGGAAACAACTGGATCTTTCACCCCATACTTGGGAACTCTGGTATATGTATAAAATAGATTTTGAAACCTTTATTATTGTACATTTTGTTTCTAAGTTCACATCTAAAGCATTCACTTAAAGTTAATGAGAACAATGAGGCATTTCTAGTGCACATAAAAATTGAAGTTGCAGGCTGTTGACATTGTTACATTTTCATGGTGGCCTCAGTCTAATTTATTTTCATGGATTTAAAAAATTACACAGCATTAAGAAAATCCTCATTTCCATAGATCACTAGTTATAAGTAGTAATAGTTTTTTTAAAGATTTTATTTATTTATTTGACAGAGATCACAAGTAGGCAGAGAGGCAGGCAGAGAGAGGAGGAAGCAGGAAGCAGGCTCCCTGCTGAGATGAGGGGCTCGATCCCAGGACCCTGGGATCATGACCTGAGCTGAAGACAGAGGCTTTAACCCACTGAGCCACCCAGGCACCCAAGTAGTAATAGTTTTTAATAGCTCACCTTAAATCTCAAGGTACTCATGTTAAATTGCTCTAGGTGCTTGAATTGAATAATTTGTATCAAAGTTCAGTTAAAATAGTAATATTCACATTCCTTATATAAAAGTTAGATAAAGCACACAAACATAAGTGCTAAAACTTACATTATCACTAGTGTATAATACAACTGTTATTCACTTGTTATACAACTGAGTAGGAGCATGTGCAGAGAACCCTGCCTGTTTTGTTTTGTTCTGTTTTGAGAATATTGCTTCTATGATTGAATCTTGCATTTTTGCAGATGATTTGAAGGGAGGAGAGATGTGAGGTAGATAGATATAATTATGCTTTATTCATAGGCTTTAAGGAGGATTAAGTGAAATAATGCTGGCAGAGTCCTTACCATACCACTTGCTAAGTGCTCAGTAAATGGTAATGGCTATTTTCAACATTTAATAAATAATCGACTTAACAGAATTAGGTTGAGGGTCCTAGGAGAGCAGCTGAGTATTTGAGGTAGAAACAGCATTCTTGCTTAAGATTAAAAAACTGTGGAAGAGTAAACAAAGATTTAGGAGTAAAGGACACTGTGTTCAAGTCCTGTCTGCTACATAATGGCTGTTTTTAACCTACTATATAATCTCTGTAAGAAGGGATAATATTTAAACCTATTTACAATTTATGAGAAAACTAGTTACCTTGTACCAGGTAGCATTTGACACATAGTAGGTTTTAATAAACAATAGCTATTAAAGAAGAACCTAAGGACAGAACCAGGTTTAGCCTTGTTTACCTCCAACCTGGGTCAGGAGGAGTAGATGTTGGAGGAAAATGTCTCTGCTTGGTGTGACTTAGGAAAATCTTTCTGATTTTATTCTTGGAAGAGTTCCCTAAAGATATGTCATTGTTTTGACACCTTTATTAATCTTTATTAACTGTTTCTTTCAATTACTGTTGTGCCACATCTTTTTTTCATCTATACTCCTACCTTTATTTGGTACCTGTTTTGCTAGTTATAATAGATGAGGGGCTGCTAAGGGAAGAAGCAACCTGAAAATGGTAACTTATTATAGTGACTAGTATAAATATCTATAGCTTACAGTCAGTATTGCTCATGTAGGGTAGAGGATGGGAAAATGTTGGAGTCGAGAGAAACTTGAGTCAAAACCTGCTTAACAACTTCTGTTCTCAAGTTAATATACACAACTTTAGTTTCTCTAGACTTAGTGGTGATTTTTTTTATAGTGAGACTACTTCAGAATGGCTGTGAGGCGTAGGCTGCTTTTAAGATTTTGGCTAAAACAAAAGCATCCTCTCCAATTTGATATTCCAGGGAGGAAATACCTGTTCGGAAAGGTTTAAAGCTTCATCTTAGACTTCTTGTGAGAGTTCCCTATGTCTTCAGTAATCTGAAATTTGTATAGCTGTATTTTACATTCTTATACATTTATTTAATAGACAACTCTCTATATAGTTTGATTTACATGGCATCTTTAAATTGTTCTGTGAAAAGCAGAAAAATGTAAAGTTAGTGTTATCCAGACAAAGGCAAACTAACATAAATTTTCTCTTTCTTTCCTCCTCCTCTTTTGTTAAATAGGTTAAGTTCTGAACGTCGAAAAGAAAAGTCTAGAGATGCAGCTAGATCTCGGCGAAGTAAAGAGTCTGAAGTGTTTTATGAGCTTGCTCATCAGTTGCCACTCCCCCATAATGTGAGCTCTCATCTTGATAAGGCTTCTGTTATGAGGCTGACCATCAGCTATTTGCGTGTAAGGAAACTTCTGGATGCTGGTGAGTTGTTTTACAAAAGTGTAATAGTCCTAAAAATTAGAAATTAGAAGTAATTAGAAGATGGTCATAACTCAGTCCTTCTTTAATGTGATTTTTATTACCTGCTTTTAAAGCTTCAGTAAGGAATTTTTAAGATACTGGCCTTTTTCCCCTCTTCTCTTGCCCTACCGTCCTACCTGTCCTCCTTTTAATAACATGACCTTTTCTCTTTTCAGTGGTTTGCTTGCTGTGTTACATTAAATAATCATTAAAACAGCTGGCAAATCTAATTATAATTTTTAAATAAAGTATCAGATATTTATAAAAATGTCTAAATATTATCATTTAAGTATAACTTTTAAGTTAATTATTTTTCTTTTCTTGTGCTCCTCTTAGGTGATTTAGATATTGAAGATGAAATGAAAGCACAGATGAATTGCTTTTATTTGAAAGCCCTGGATGGTTTTGTTATGGTACTCACAGATGATGGTGACATGATTTACATTTCTGATAATGTGAACAAATACATGGGATTGACTCAGGTAAAATACCCCCATATTAAGAGCTCTTCTTTATGTTTTTTATGATTTTATGATATAGATCTAATTTTCTTAATGTGTTTACAGTTTGAACTAACCGGACACAGTGTGTTTGATTTTACTCATCCATGTGACCATGAGGAAATGAGAGAAATGCTTACACACAGAAATGGTAAGAAGAGAAGTCTGTTGTTTGATTTAATATGACAGGTAGTTTTACATAATAAGATACTGTTACTAATATTTCACTTTTGCTGTTGTATTAACCTAAGGCTCAAAACATCATTTCATGTTTAATAAAATGTTGCTCTGTTCTCTGTGAAATCTACATTATTCTGTTATCTAGAAATTTCATAAAAACACCTAAAAATTTTTTTAAAGCCCACCTAATTCCATAAATAATTATATATAGTACCACATAAAAGAAAATGGAAAAGTAAATAAAAAAATCAGGCCCTTCAAAGAAGTCAATTTATAACCTACAATTTTTAAGCCAGGGGAAGTCATAATCAAATAATAAGATTTTAGATAGTGATTACACTTGAGGTACCAGTGTGTGTTCAGGGATTCTAAAGGACAAAGATAAAGAAAAGAGAAAATTCACCAGATTTCAGGAGCCTAATACTTGCTTATTTGACCTCAGGATGTTCACAATTATTTAAGACTGTGTAGTAGAATTACCAAGTATTAACTATGGATGCCCCATGTTAGTAACAATAAAAAAGATCCGCAAAGGCCTCTTAACTCTTAGGAATGAATTGTTAAAAATAAGTCTCTAAGATTTTTGGGAAGTACCTCTTGAATTACAAAAACTTGATAACTAAAGAAAGTCTCTTCACACCTGTGCTGTCTTAAACAAAGTGTACCAATAATTTATAAAGTTACCATGATGAAAAGTTGTCATTATTCTCTGTAGCTCTCCAATTTAAGTGGATGTTTGTTTGCTTCTGTATTAAACAAACTCCAGTTCATAGCACTTTTTGAATATTTTTATGGTTTTCTTTTTTATCTCATTTCACCTTGATAATAGTTAACCTCTATTGAGAGATTACTATGTCAGAACACTGTTCTCTGCCTACTGTATGCTTTAATTTCTTTTTTCCTCATAACACCCTGTGAAGTTACTATTTCTATTTTACTGAGGAAACTGAGGCACAGAGTTATTAAGTAACTTACCCAAGATTACTTGGTTAGTAAATAGCATAGCAGAATGTAGATTAAGCTCAGGTAGATGAGCTTGAGTTTACACTCATTAGTACTCTGGAGATCTTTCATGTTCACCAACTCTCACTACATGCTCTGGCCACTTTTGACCTTGCCAGTCGCAGCTCTCTTCTGCTTTTTAATTTCATACTTTGTGTTTCCTGTGAACTTGGAAAGCAAATGTATAATTTTTAGAATTTTGTATAAAGGAAGAGTAAATACACATCACACAGGGGCCTAAATAGGCTGTCAGTTTAGTTTAATATAGGACTTCTAGTGTTTAGAGTGAGGTTTGTACTGGCTATTCAGTGCTTCCTTGGGGCTAGACTATGAATGGATGGATATTATGAAATTTTGTTTGGATTTGGTAATTAAGTTAATGCATTATTCTAAATCAAATATATTATTACATAATATAGTAATAATAATAACAGAGAATTTACAAAGAAATCTCTGCTGGCACCACAACCACAACCCAGCTGTGTACCCCCACTGAGACGAGTATGGTTCTCATGGCATCTTTTTAAAATCCATTCTCAAATGCTTCTAGGGAGGGCAAATTTAATCCTTATTTAAGTAAACCCAAATAATTTGTATTAGCACCAAGACCACCCCCTTGCCAAGTTCCATTAGCATAGAATTAGAACTCTTCTTCCCCAAGAGTCCTGCCATTTCTAGCTAATCAAACCTAAATTTAAACTAACACATTTGTTTCTTTTGGGGCACCTGGGTGGATCAGTCAATTAGTATCTGCCTCAGCTCAGGTCATGATCCTGGGGTTCTGGGATGAGCCCCGCATCAAGCTTCCTGCTCAGCAGGGAGCCTGCTTCTACCTTTCCTCCTGCCTGCCGTTCCCCCTGCTTGTGCGCGCGCTCTCTCTCGATCTCTCTCTGTCAGATACATTAAAAAAATCTTTAAAGAAAAAAAAATTGTGTTTCTTTTCTACTTGGCACTTTTCTTTTAATATGCTAGCCTTAAAATCTCCAGATCTTTTTTCTTTTTATTTATTTTTTTTTCAAAGATTTTATTTATTTATTTGACAGAGAGAGAGATCACAAATAGGCAGAGAGACAGACAGAGAGAGAGATGAGGAAAAGCAGGCTCCCTGCTGAGCAGAGAGCCCAATGTGGGACTCGATCCCAGGCCCCTGGGATCAGGACCTGAGCCGAAGGCAGAGGCTTAACCCACTGAGCCACCCAGGCGCCCCTCTTTTTTCTTTTTAAATTTCTCTTCTACCTACCTACTTCCATCAGTTTTCAGGTTGTTACAGATTCTAGCTCTTAGTGTGTCTTTTGTCATCCTTTTCACTTCTGCTACTGTTCAGCCCCTGATTACCATCATTGTATTTCATTTCTAATACATCTTTTATATTGCTTCTAGATTAATGTATCTTAAGTTCCTGATTGTGCTTCCCGTCTCAGAATTTTTTAGAAGCTCCATGTTGTATATTTAAGGCTGAATTCTTCATTAAGCCATCCAAAGCCCTAATCTTCCCTTTCTCTTTCATTACTCTTCTGCTTATACTTCATATTGCAGTAGCCTGAACTATCTACTGTTCCCCAAACATGGGTTCTTCATTCCGTACCTCTGTGCTTTTCATTTTTTTCCTTTCACCATTTCTTGGTTCTATGAGGATTGGAATGGGAGTGAATAAACCTGATTTTATTTCACTCTAATTTTGCTTTGAAAAGTCATTTAGTATTTTATTCTGTTTTGTTTTTTCCTCTAGTAACAAAAGTAGAAATAATGTCATGCCTGCTTTACAGGAAGATTTAAAAAATCAAAAATGTAAAAAAATAAAAAATATAAAAATGCTATTTGCTTTGAAAAGAAAGTTGCTATTTTAAAAGTTCTGTAAATAGAGTGTTCAAAGGTTTGGAGAAGTTTGTTGAAGTTCTTATTCTGGAGTGGGCCTGTAAACTGATAGCACATTTATAAGGCAAATTTATACCACATTTATAGTTCTTTGTAATTTTGCCAACTTCACTGGCTTGGATGTGAAATGATTAACTGTTAGATGAAACCGGGGAATCATTAGAGTTGTCACCCCCAGTCATTGATTGAAGCATGTTAGATCCCTTGTACGTGTTGGAGTGTGAATTGCTATTCATGCTGAGACTTCCAATTGAAAATAGCACCTAGGTTCTACTCTTACTGTGACAGATTTAAATATTTAATTATGTTTTTAAATTTTATTTCATGCTTTCATTCATTAGGCCTTGTGAAAAAGGGTAAAGAGCAGAATACACAGCGAAGCTTTTTTCTCAGAATGAAGTGTACCCTAACTAGCCGGGGGAGAACTATGAACATAAAGTCGGCAACTTGGAAGGTAAGTAAAAATGATTTGTAAGTGGTAATACACATCTCAATACTGCCAATACTTAAGATAGCATTAGAACTGTGAGGGAAAATTTAGAGTTGTACATTGACATTTGCAGAGTTACCATCCAAAACTAGGAATTTTTCAGTTTGAGGCATGAACTTCAATTATGTGATTGCCACACTTGTGTACCAAGCTAACTTCATCATTTGGCTTTGCTGCCCTCTGAATATTTGAATTTTGATAGAACTTAATTTTCTGTTTATTGTTGTTACATTTCTTTGCTCAGTGTTGAAACAGTCATCAAAACAAGAAATAACAAAATAATAAATAGCCACTATGACCAGATGAATGAAAAATTAGCCCAGATTTGTCTGGAAGAAATTTTTTAAAGAGTAATTTATGGTACCTGAGTCATGAGTGGTGTTACAGGGGAAACATTTATTGATTTCAAAGATACGGTTAATCTACTAATGCCAATAAGTTTTAGCAAAGCTTCCTTGCTATGTCACACTTGAACTGCTTATCTCTGCGTTTTTTAATAGCATTTTTATATTTTTTTAAAGAACTACTTTGTTTTCTTTGTACACAGGTACTTCACTGCACAGGCCATATTCATGTCTACGATACTAATAGTAACCAATCCCAGTGTGGGTATAAGAAACCACCTATGACGTGCTTGGTGCTCATTTGTGAACCCATTCCTCATCCATCAAATATTGAAATTCCTTTAGATAGCAAGACTTTTCTCAGTCGTCACAGTCTGGATATGAAATTTTCTTATTGTGATGAAAGGTAAATGATATATAAGATGTAATTTGAAATTTCAATTAGTCCCTGGCATTTTTTTTTACTGTTCACTATAATAAAGATTGTATGGTTCCTTCCACTAAGTTGAATACAGTGATACATTGTAGAACTCAGTAGTATTACATTAACTTTATAGATGAATTCAGCCACATTTAAGTATGCACTATGAATACTTTACCAAGGTGTTTTCCAGAAATCACAGTGTTTGTCTTTTTCCTTTCTAATGTATTCAAAAAGAAAATAAATGTATTTCAAAGACATAATGTGTAATTTGAGGAAGAATAGATCATGGCTATGGACTAGAGAGGAAAGTGTTTTATCATCTCACCCTACATATTGCCCATGATTTCTATTGCCATTTCCCAAATTTATGTCCATAACTATTTTTAATTGCCAATTTGATATTTTTATCTTGATATTCTTCTGTATTAATAAACAGTATTTCTATGACCAAACTATACCACCATTCCTCCAAACAACAACTTTAAAAAATTGCTTTTCCTTTTAAAATGCTAACATGCTTAGTATACCACTGTAGACACACAACTGCAAAAATCTGGAATTTATCCTTAACTTTTATTTTCATTATATGTACTCAGTTTTTGTCTAAATCTTACAGATTTACTATGTTACATATATCTCTTGATCCATTCCCTCCTTCCCACCCTTACTCTACTGCCACTGAATTCTCAGCTCATTATTACAACCTTTGGCTCAAATTTTTGCCATAATCTCCTAAGCTGTCTCTCTGCCAGTGGATGTAGGTAGGTCTTTTAATCTCTCATTCACATTCTCAAAAAATGGACTTCCTAATGTAAAAATTAGATCCGGTCATATTACAGTTGAAAATGCCTCAGTTGCTTCCCTTTGTCTTTACACAGAACAAACTTCGGTTTATAACATTTAGAGGAGGACAGGAGATTTTTCTTTATCAAAAGATAAGGGCTGAAAAGCCGAAAGAAAAATAGACCTCCACAATAAAACCGAAACTTATTAGCATGACCAACAAAGATATTTATGACCTGACCCTAGCCCAGTTGTCTAAATTACTCAAGAAAAGAGGTGATTCCTCTGGTGTGGCCCCCTACATCCTACAGCTGGAGATCACCACATGCTGACTCCCTGTCTTAGTGCCTTTACACACATTTTCCCATTCTGCACTGAAGTTTTCTTCACTTCCTAACACATATTACCTTTCAAGAGCCATCTACTCTCTGGAGCTTTCCTTTTTCCTTCAAGAAACTATACTATTCTTTGTGCATACATCTGTTACAACATTTTTTCTACTTTTAACAATTATTAGCTTGCTTGTCCCATTTTCAGTGTAAGACTGTGTAACATAGTAGCTGGAGGCATAGATTCCATAGCCAGGCTACTAAATCCTGACTTTGCTGCCTGTATCCAGATGATCTTGGGCATATTAGTTTTTCTTTTTGAGCATCAGTTTCTTCATCTTTTGGTAGGGTCAACTTAAAGGCTGTATGAGAAAACAAATTTTAAGAACTTAGTCATAAAGTATAGTAATCTCCCCTCCCCACTGGACAAGGAAATGTGACAGAACTCTGGCTTTAAAATCACATAATCCTGGCTTCAGTACTAGCTTGCAGCTCTGATACTTACAGTGGGGCCTTGGTATGTGAACTTAGCTATTTCAAATTTATGATCCTTGCCTGTTAAATAAGGGTAATATTTTGAAAGGCTGTTGCCAGGATTGAAGGAGTTTGTTGAGTGTCTTATACATATAGTGAATGCTTTTTTACCACTGGTGTCAGCTATCAGAAAAATGAAGATAGGAAAGCTAGTAAGTATTTTATGGCATTTATTACCATTATTCATGTGACTATACGATGGGACAGAGATACCCATATCTTTTTGAGGAATTATTTTTTATTTTTTGAACTCAGCAAAGTATAGAAGTAAATTGGGAAAGAAATTCAAGTGGTGGAGCTAGAACGAGATCTGAGAAAAGGAGTGACATTTCTCTTTGGTTATATTAGAAAACTGGAAAATGATCATGACAGAGGAGTAAAGACTGCCTGCTTATAGATGAACCAAGTAAAGTTTTGAGTTTGACCAGGAGATTGTTTTCTGGTTAGAGCTCTTTCTAGGAACTTCTCGTATCTTAAACCTAAGAACTGAGAGCTAGAAAAATTTTTGCTCAGTTTTGAGAAAATCTAATATATCAAACTTCTGGCATTCAGAATCTCTCTCCCAAAACACTTAATATTTACTATACTAATTTCCACATGTCGTCATTATGCACATTTATTTGAGCATCTGCAAGTTCATGGCAAAGTAGAAATGAAGAGCAATAGTTCTTACTCTCAGGACACTTAAAATGAATAATATGCTGCATAGTTGCTTTAGATCACAGGTTCCTAGTCCCTTAAGAACACTTTTTGATAAGATTTTTCTGCATCACTCCCCTTTCTGGTACAGAATATAAGCTATATAATATTCCAAAGTTAAATAAAATTGACTTTCTAGGAAAATATGCTGTTTATATTTTAACATCATATATCCCTCAGTGTTAGATACACCTTAACTCAGATTGAGAAGTACTGACTAGACACCTAATTAAACAAGAGATTCTTAATATGATAATACAAAGCCCTCATTAATCTGGTTACTTCTCTAGCCTCCTCTCTCCTCACCTGCCCTCCCCACCCCAACCAGGAGTCTTTCTTGTTTATACACTCTCAAGCATTTTCTCATCTCCATCTTTGCTTCTGGTATGCCTTCCTGAAGTGGTTTTGCTCGCTCTGCTTCTCTCCTGTGTTCATCTTATTAAGTCTCCTATAAGAAATTGTCCCTCACTCCACTAGTTCTTCTTATGGATAAGGGTAGTTCCTCTGACTCCTGCAACAGCCCCATTTTTTTCTACATGTACCGCATTATTTCATAAGTAATAATGGTAATTGTTATAGAAGATTAGCTACATGTTGAGTTTTGACCTTGTATTTTTACACCTAGAACAATGCCAGGCATACTTAGGTGTATAAAGATTTAAATAATGGAATTTTTTTTTATTCAATGGGAATTTTATTTAAATAACCTATAAAACCAATTAAAATTATTTTTAGAGTATAATTTAAAGAACTAGGACTTTTTTATAAGACAGTTCCTTTGTAACACTGCCACCTAGTGCAGATGTGTTTAGGGATATCCTTTTGTAAAGAAGTCTGGATTTTAGCTTGGTTTGGCTTAATTTGTTTTTTTACAAACCATTTTCTATTTACCTATTTTTATTTTGGAATAAATTATATGAGAGATCTTGCCTTAAAGTGTGACAACACAAAGAGTATTACTTTCTATACGTTTCTTGGAAGGATATCGTCCATGTATGTTTTTCATACTTTTTTTGGACACAGTACCTTAAGTAACTTTTGTTTACACCTTGGTTAAAAAGTTCTTTAAATTCTAAAGTCTGAGAAATTGAAAACTTTAACTCCTGTTTTGCTCTCAGGAAAAAGAGAACATTTCTGTTTAGTATGGTGCTAAGAAGACAGCATTCTCTTTCACATGAAATGCATTCCATTTCAGACTGGTTGTACAAAGTAATAAGATCTAATCTCTGTCCTAAAAGAGTTGCCCAGAAACCAAATGGGGTAACTGAATTATTTTCTATTCCATTTTTAGTTTGATATCATTTTTTTATCTGAAATGAATTCCTATAATTTTGTATTGTTTAAAAAACCTAAGAGCATCTTCTCAAAACCAACTAACATATAATTCTCAAGTTCCCATTTAGTGTAGATAGTCTTTGGTTAATGATATTAAAATTCTGCAGTAAATATTGTTTCCACAAAGTGAAGCCTTGCCTAAGGGAACTATTACAAAATCTGGTTTTGTGGTAAACAAATGTTATGGAGTTAATCTTATATTTTAAATTAAATGTCAGTGACTACACCTTTATAACTTTTATCATTTAATTTCGTACTACTTTCTCTTTATGAAACGTAAGTACTGTAAAATGTGATGAAAATAGGGGGCACCTGGGTGATGCAGTGGGTTGAGTGTCTAACCCTTGGTTTCTGCTCAGGTCATGACCTCGGAGGTGTGGGATCTGGCCCCCATATCAGACTGTGTGCACACTCTTTTTCTCTCTCTCTCTGAAATAAGTAAACCTTAAAAAAAAAAAAAAAAAAGTAACAAGCTTGGGTGAATTGGGTGAAGGAGAAAAAAGGGGGTCAGGTAGCAGGATGAACCCAAAGGACTTACTGAAGTGCATGGTGCTGCATTTAGTTAACTGTACAGTAACTAAAGGTGAGATGTGAATTTATTCTAAGCCAAGAAAGATGCTCTTCATGCATATCAGTTACTTTGGAGAAGCAGAATTTTTACACTTAATTTCTTTTTTTCTCTTACATTTTTTACTTAACAGAATTACTGAATTGATGGGATATGAGCCAGAAGAACTTTTGGGCCGCTCAATTTATGAATATTATCATGCTTTGGACTCTGACCATCTGACCAAAACTCATCATGATAGTAAGTACAGTGGAAGAACTACAGATATTCTAATTATTTAACTCTTGCAATCTCTTTACCGTTTAGCTATGTATCTAACTTTTTGGTTAAAATTAACTAGTCTTCCTAGACTAAAAACTGTTTTGTTTTTTTTAAGTTTGGGGATTGAACTCAAAAACCTGAGATTAAGACCTGAGCTGAGATCAAGAATCAGATGCTTAATCAGCTGAGCCACCCAGGCGCCTCTCCTAGACCAAATTTTTTTTTTTAAGGTTTTATTTATTTATTTGAAAAAGACTGCAAGAGAGTGCAGGAGCAAGGGGACTTAGGATGGGGGAGGCGAGAAGCAGGCTCCCTGCTCACAAGATACTGGCACCCAAGCTGAAGGCAGATGCTTAACCGACTGAGCCACCCAGGTGCCCCTTCTACACTAAATGTCTTAATAGAACTCTTCATAAGGGATTTTGACCATTAAGTCTATGTTTTGTGTTATAACCAGTACTAGTTAAGATCGAATCATTTAATGATATATAAAACTACGTTGGGGGGTGCCTCGGTGGCTCAGTGGGTTAAAACCTCTGCCTTCGGCTCAGGTCATGATCCCAGGGTCCTGGGATTAAGCCCCACGTCGGGCTCACTGCTCCACAGAGAGGCTGCTTCCTCCTCTCTCCCTGCCTGCCTCTCTGCCTACTTGTGATCTCTGTCTGTCAAATAAATAAACAAAATCTTTAAAAAACAAAAACAAAAAGCAAAAAAACCCTACCTTGGTATTTTAAACACAAAGACTAAAAAAAGATCATAGAATGTTATAGCATCATTTTCAGAATTCATACAAGTATGCAAACCAGTTTGGCACATGGAAGGTACTCAAGAAAATAATTGTTCAGTGACTTAATGAATGTGAATGTGAATGTGATCAATGTCATGTAAAAATGGTAACCAGTACCCTTGATAAAAGATACAATTCTGTTTTACTCGTGAATGTTATTTAAAGATCCATAGTAAGTAAGACTTTGAAATCTCACTTGCCTGTTTAATCTATACCTAAACATGACTTCCCAATGTGATTGGGAATACCTGAATGTCGCTGAGTTGGTATGATTAGCCTGGGACTGCAGAATGAGCCCAAGCTGGCAGTCAGGACCCCAATCCTCATGATAATGTCATCATTACTATTTATCTAGTACTTTCTCCCAAATCAGTAAGAGATTAAGATTGCCTAAATTGCCAGAAGATTTCAACATGGTATCAGTTGAGATTCAGGTATGCCAGCCCAGCTATTTTGAAGCATCGTTAATTCTCTGGAAACCTCAGTAGAAATACTGCAGTGCTACTTGCTTAAATCAAGATTATTCATTTTCTAGTCTTTCTGATACTTTCAACATGTAAGTCATTAAAGGAATTTTAGTCACTGCTGTCCCTCATTCCTGGCTTTCATTTTATTTAACATGAAGATTGGCAGGAAAGGAGTTTATTTGGGGTGTTAGAAAAATGAAATAGGTGTATCTTTGGCTATGCCAGAGCTTTTTCCTCTGTCAGTTTAAAAGGTTACAATTGATTCCATTAAAATAAACATCTTTCTTTCTTGAAATAATGACCAACATTCAGCATCCATTCATTTGACTGAAAATTCAAAGTTACTTTTCCTTTCCTTTCCACTCCTAGTGTTTACTAAAGGACAAGTCACCACAGGACAGTACAGGATGCTTGCCAAAAGAGGTGGATATGTCTGGGTTGAAACTCAAGCAACTGTCATATATAACACTAAGAACTCTCAACCACAGTGCATTGTATGTGTAAATTATGTGGTGAGGTAAGCTTGGAAATTAAATACTTTGGGGAAGAAGTCATTACTTTTTTGGATAATCTGTTCTTTTATAGGAAGGAAAGATTATAAATGTTAACTGAATTTTATCTTCACATTTCTACCTAATTATGATTTTCAGTACTCTCACCTGAGCTATTCTACAGTGATTTTACTATTTGTAGCTATCTCTTCCCATCCTTTCGCTCCCATTTTTAAAAAGGACCTTGAAAAAAAGCCCAGATCTCCTATTGGATTAGTTTGTTCTAGTTGTGTATCTATAAGCATATACTATCTCAAATAACTATGTTATTTTTGTAGAAGAATACTGGCCTTGGAATAGTTAGATTTGTGTCATAGTCATTATTAGCTCCATGACCTTGGGAAATTTTCATTTCTTTGGAAATTAACCATAAAGGAGAAATGATAATAACTTAACTCAGAAGGTTGTAATGAGGATTAGATGAAATCCTATATAAGGTGACTGTAAAAGGCTGTATAATGTGGCACATGGCTCTTGTATATTCATGAACTCTTCTTTTAGATGATTGGCTTGTGAATATAATGGATCTCATAAGCCAGTCTTTTATTTGATCTACTTCAGGTGACTGCCCCCTTCTAGTCCATCTTCTAGATTACCACCATAGTGAGTTTACTTGCATGAATATCTGATCATCTCGTTTTCCTTAGAATGGTTTTATAAAGATCTTTTTATTACCCCCAAGATAAACCATGACTTACTTGCATAGCATCATTTCTTGTCATTTTCTATACTCCCATGCTTTCACAGTTTCTCTATTGTCTTTCTAAAACTGACCACCTCTCTTAGGAAGACTTTGGTCATTTGTTTTTATTTTTGCCACTTCTGACCCCATCCTTTAATTTTGCTGTTGTAGTTTTTTTCATACTTTAACGTTTTAATATTAGTGCCAAAGAGTTCTCTTGTGGCTTTGCCATTATGTAAGAATCACCCACTTGGAATGTCCTTCTTTTCACCCTACCCCATCTGCCAAAAAAGCCTACTTGAGCCAGAGTTTCAGCTTGTTGGCTTCTCTGTGAAGCACACTTTCTCTATGTTAGCATTTACCATTTTTTTAATTGTTTGAACATCTACTTCACATTGGGTTATAAACTTCTAAGGGCAAGAGTTAGGTATTTTAAACTTTGTATCCTTGGTTCATTTCACTTAGTGAACACTTAAATATTTGTTGATTAAAGGGACAGTAAAATTCACATTTAAGCTAAACACAAAAATGGATTTATTCATCATCCCTTTTCAACTCTATCCTGCAAGTGTTATCACGATATCGTTTTCTTACCACCAAGGAAAATACAGCACATTCTTAGAAAGGCCTTGGGTGTTTATCTATCTTTATATTCTAGAACCATCCTTAGGTCATGCCTTATAAATCAGTCCCAAAGAGTTCTTCTGTGCCAGTTCCATTCCATGTCAATCAGCCCAAAAATAGTGAAGATCTCTTTGTGCCCTTCATATACTTGACTATTAACATTTCTTTGTCACCATCACTCTTTCCAAAGGGATAGCTGAAGTTTCTTAATTGGTCAGTATTTGAGCTATGTTGTATTTTTTTAAGTGTTTATTTCATATTGGTGTTTTAAACCCTAAATGTGACCAAGTATGCAAGAGAAATTAGGATAAGGCATCTTAAAATGTTCCTTTTCATAAAGCAGAATTTTAAGAGATAGGGTTATTTCAGAGACCATCCCCCCCATATTGTGTCAATGCTCCTTTAAGAATTACTAATCTCTCTCTTTTGACAGTGGTATTATTCAGCACGACTTGATTTTCTCCCTTCAACAAACAGAATGTGTCCTCAAACCAGTTGAATCTTCAGATATGAAAATGACTCAGCTATTCACCAAAGTTGAATCAGAAGATACAAGTAGTCTCTTTGATAAACTTAAGAAGGAACCTGATGCTTTAACTTTGCTGGCCCCAGCTGCTGGAGACACAATCATATCTTTAGATTTCGGCAGCAATGGTGGGTCTTTAGTTATTCTTCTGATTGACTAAAGACTGTCTGTTGCTATAAGCCCATTTTAACAGAATTTGGACATATTTTTGTTGGTATCATTTGGACATCATAGTCTTACATATTTTTCAAAGTATTTGTGTAAATATTTTGGCTCTTAACAATTTCTCAGCATTCCTGCTTCTGTCAATAGTGTTGGAAGTTGTGCTTCAAAGGGTTCTTGGTATTTCTTCTTCCCACTTTAATGTTTCTTAGTTACTCTATTTCTATATCCTATTGCCATATTTTTTCCACAACGTAGAAGTTATATTGCAGTAAGTGTAGTTCATTAAAAGATAAAAACCAGTCATAACATAATATCAAACATTGAAAATAAAAACTACTTTTCGAAGTTGGTGTAATTTTAATGAATATAAGGTATGAAAAGTTGGAATTGCAGGGCTCTTATGCCATAAGTATAATAGAAATTGTCAATAGTAGATTGGAAAGATAACTCAGACTTAATTAATACTTATTATATGTGTAAACTTCCTGGTTAAGGAAAATTTGGTAACATTTTTGAATGAATTAGACCTTTTGTAAAGGGGCATACATTTCTGTATATGTTAAAATCTAGGTATTCTTTAAATTGACTAATAATTTTTTTCCCTATAGACACAGAAACTGATGACCAACAACTTGAGGAAGTTCCATTGTATAATGATGTAATGCTTCCCTCATCCAATGAAAAATTACAGAATATAAATTTGGCAATGTCTCCATTACCTCCTTCTGAAACTCCAAAGCCACTTCGAAGTAGTGCTGACCCTGCACTCAATCAAGAAATTGTGTTAAAATTAGAGCCAAATCCAGAGTCACTGGAACTGTCTTTTACTATGCCCCAGATTCAGGATCAGCCAGCTAGTCCTTCTGATGGAAGCACTAGACAAAGTTCACCTGAGGTAGGTTCATGATAAAAGAAGAGGATAACTCACATTTTAATGTTCAGGAATGTATTTATAAAATGAGTAGAAAAAGTCTTAAATTTAGACATCAACAGATAATTATGTGTGTCCCTATCATTACTCCAGGCCCATTGTTACTGCCCTTTGAGTTGGAGGATTGTCAAGTAGCAAAAGTCTTATTTTAGTGAAGCTTAAAAGGGAAAGGACCCTAAGCTATTTGCATAATTTAGCCCAATTTCCATCACTGTTCTGGATTAGCATAACATGAAAATACCAAGTTCTTACACAGTGAATGCCTAATAACTATTTTTTTATTCAAGTTCTGTCTTGGTAATAGTTTTTCTGTAAGCACCGTGAAAATACTCCAGGGCTAGACTGAGACCAAGACTAAAGATGTCACATAGAGCTCTGTTTCTAAATCTAGAATGATTCCATTTCAGAGCCTCTTAGGTTTAAAACTATGCTCAGGAGTAGGGTAACTCAGACTTGAATATTACAACCTGTAGGCATAAATAGGTCTTAGGAAGTGGTGAATAATTTTACATTAAATATTTATCAATTGAGACTGGCAGGCAAAGAGTAGGAGATTTGACAACTCCCAGCCTTCTGGAGAATGTATTCTGTGCTGTGGTTGCTCTGCTTTACCCAGCATAAAAATCTATTGATTCTTTTCTTTTCTTTTTTTTAAATCTAACAAAGATGTTAAAATGAAGGAAACAAAAGTTTATGCTTAGACTATATATTTACAGTTTTCTGGTTAGGATCCTTGCTCAGAACTCCTAAAATAGTACTGCATTCATTAAGGTGAAGGCAAGTATAGAACTTAAGTATCCACACCCAAAATACATGTAAGATTTTTAGGTACATCTATGGAAGTGTGGCTTCTCAGAACAAAGGAAGATTCCAGTGAGTGTATCATACCTAATTACTGGCCAGTTAGGTACCATGTGGGAGTGAATTATAAGAGAGTTTTTTCTTCAGAAGAAACAGATAAATGTATCTTTTAGTCCTATTTTTATAAATGATGTTGTTACACAGTTAGAAATGTATATATTGGCAAAATTAGTTAAAAATGTAAGGTCAGAAGTTTAACTTCTCACTAGTTAGATAAAATGTGATGGAAGACACAGACTTTATTGTGTATTCTCTGAGGTGTGATTTGAGAATTCTGACCACTAGCAAAATAATATGCATGTTTCCTCAGGGAAAAGTAAACACATTGAATTCCTTTTACAGCCTAACAGTCCCAGTGAATATTGTTTTGATGTGGATAGTGATATGGTCAATGAATTTAAGCTGGAATTGGTAGAGAAACTTTTTGCTGAAGACACAGAAGCAAAGAATCCATTTTCCACCCAGGTACAGGAACATGTTTATTATATTTTCTATCAAAGTTTATTAATTTTTAGTTTGAAGTGATTTGGGGTTTAACTTGTGTTAACTTGTTGTTTTAAAGGACACTGATTTAGACCTGGAGATGTTAGCTCCTTATATCCCAATGGATGATGACTTCCAGTTACGTTCCTTCGATCAGCTGTCGCCACTGGAAAGCAGTTCTATAAGCCCTCAAAGTGCAAGCACAATTACAGTATTCCAGCTGACTCAAATGCAGGAACCTCTTGTTACCACTACCAGTACCACTGCTACCACTGATGAATTAAAAACAGTGACAAAAGATGATGGTATAGAAGACATTAAAATATTGATTGCATCCCCATCACCTACTCACGTACCTAAAGTAACTACTAGTACCACAACATCACCTTACAGTGATACTGGAAGTCGGACAGCCTCACCAAACAGAGCAGGAAAAGGAGTCATAGAACAGACAGAAAAATCTCATCCAAGAAGCCCTAATGTGTTATCTGTCACTTTGAGTCAAAGGTATTTACACATAGCATTCAAGTTACAGTTCTTTTATTATTTTTGAGAAGATATGTGTGGTGGTAACTTATTTCTAAACATAGCTAACTTTTGGAAAATATGCTTTAAGAACATCCAGTACCTTTTTAAAATATAATGTAGCCAGTAAGTTCTTAACTGTGCAAAATTGGCCCAGTTTCTTATAGTTGTTTAAATCAGACTAGTTAACTATCCTCATTGTTTTTGTCTCTTTGAGTTATTTTAAAGCTTACCTGAATAAAAGACCTTCCAACTTAAGGGTATTTCCAATTCCCCATTTCAAATTGAGCCCGATAGTCTTCAGTCCTCAGTATTCAATACAGGTATTTACAAGCCCTCTTCTAAAATTTATGTGTAATTGCTTTTATTTTTCATGACATATTAATAGAACATTAGCTATATTATAGGTTAAATTAGTGTTTAAGAGCTATAACATGAATCTAAGCATGATTTATGATGTTGCTTTTATGGAGTTAGTTTGAGCAAATACCTGTACACCACCCAAACTTTAATAATTTCTGTATATAATTTTTATAGTGGGATTTGATATTTCAAATTTGAGGCTGTACTCAAGAGGAAATAAGTTTTAGCTAGTCAGTGGGGCAGTATGAAGAAGAAAGAAACAATTCCTTTTCTACTGTGCCTTGACTGAACCAAATAACGACAGCAAGAAAAAAGCACTGCTATAACAAGAATTTATGGCTTTTTTTCTCTTGTCCTTCATCACTATTTTGACACAGAATGCTAGGAGGAACCTTTTCCCAGAACTAGGAAAAGATCTTGGGGCTTTAGAATAACAAAATACTTTTTTTAATGTAATGTTTATATTACTTTATAAATTAGTATGTCACCAACTGACTTTAGACTGAGTTCCTTAAGGCAGTGACAGTATCTTAGACATTTGAGTGGTGCTAATACTTAGTACAGTATGTAACGTGTGGTACTTTTCAGTAAATGGTTATTAGATGGATGATGAATATAGTTATAGAATTGGCAGTGACTTTGAATTTATAGTTTACTGTTAGCTACAGAGAACTATGGAATATTCAGTTTTCTGAACAACTGTGTACCTGTCAAAAGCATAGTGTAACATCTAGTCACTTTAGTAGGTTTTTTTCACATTAGTTCCAAAATACTATACACTAAACACTTCTAAGAGATGAACTTACCTTGAAGAAATAGTCTTTCTCTTTACTGCTACTGAAATGGTATTTACATGTCAGTAATACTTCATAAAGATAATGTATTTATATAGGAATTTTAAAACCTCCCTATCTATATAGTGAATGTTTTATAGACTTTTTAAAAAATAGAAACAAAACTGCATGTAGGAGAGCAATTTGAATAATGCTTATCCATACGGTATTCCTAACTATATGGAACAGAGCAAGGAGCCATTGTGATTGTGTATGGGTTGGGGGAAGGAGTTCTTGTAAAGACAAAACTTAACAGAATCCATGTGCCTGATGCATAAAATGATTCTTCACTATTTAATATTAAGTGCAGATAGTTCAGGTTTGATAACCAGATCAATACTGAGGACAGAGTGGCTTAATGGGAAAGATTACTGGGAGAGAGTGAGTATCAGTAGATCTAGAATGTACTTCCATAGCTGCAGCTAACTAGGTAACTTGCTTAAGGTCCCATTGCTAACAAGCTTCAGGTCTCATTTATAAGATGGGTGTTATATACCTCCTTATCTTGGAGGTGGGCATGATGCTAAAATGAACTAATGACATGCAATGTTCTATAAACAAAATCACTCTTCAAATGTGAAATTAATCTTGTATTCCTGTAGTCCCAATAATACCTGTATTATACTGGGTGAAATGAAGAGTCAGTATTTCACTTTAACCTAGAAAAATATCAATTTCGTTTTGTTCAGATCTATTTTATAAATAGGTAAATGCATATTTTAAGAAATTTTGTTTCAAAAATTGAGCTTTGACTTTTAAGATGATAAACTAATCAGGAAAGTTCTCATACATAAAACATATTCCTTAATGTTGACAAATAGGCATTATATGTTTTCAAAAAGTTAGTTGGATATTTTAAAAATAATAGTAAAGCAACCATTTTTTTTTTCAGAACCACCATTCCTGAGGAAGAACTAAATCCAAAGATACTAGCTTTGCAGAATGCTCAGAGAAAGCGAAAAATAGAACATGATGGTTCACTTTTTCAAGCAGTAGGAATTGTAAGTGTGAAAGTACATGCTTGTTTTTCTGTTCTAGCTAATGTGCCATGTATAAGTAATTCTTTATTTCTTCCAAATACAAGAGTTGTATTTTCAGAGGTTAAATATTGTTTCTTCCACTTTGTATGCACTACTTCATAGAAATAAATTGAATGAATACAATCTCGTTGTAAAAATTCCCAACAATACAGATGAATTTTAAGTAAAAAGTGAATTTCTTCACTCTCACCACCAGTCTTGTTCTCTTCCCTTTCAGTTACTTTCCCATCTTTACCCCCAAAAAACAGTAGTTAATGTTAAATCAGGGATTGTGTAATCCATATTGATGTTTTCAGAGCATTTTAACTAGAAAGCATTTACAGAAACAATTGCCATAGTGGCAAATGATTTTATCATAGTACTAAGAGGAAATAAAATAATTTAGGACCGTTATTTAAGAAATTTGCCTGCATACTGTTATTAAACTGATTTGAGTTTTTGATTATATAAAAATTCAACATAGTAAAATTGAAGTAACTTTACTGTTTTTAGGGAACATTATTACAGCAGCCAGACGATCGTGCAACTACTACGTCACTTTCTTGGAAACGCGTAAAAGGATGCAAATCTAGTGAACACAGTGGAATGGAGCAAAAGACAATTATTTTAATACCCTCTGGTTAGTTTATTCTTTCTACCCTTGAACATCCCACAGAGAATTAAAATATATGAAACTTTATTTAGAAGGCTTACTCTCAGTGAGAGTGATTTTCGTTCTTTAGCATCATTAAAAGTAATGTTAGCATTTTATCTACTGGTGGTAATGGAGGAATAGCTATTTCAAGATGGAACTTTTAATTTTTAGTAATTATATTTTATTTATCTGTGTCTTTATCTAGCAATATTAAATAGAAGCTGAAACTTGTACATTTTTATGCCTTTTTCAAAACTGATTTATCACTCCTTTGTGCCATCATGTCTTTTAAATGCTTCTGACAGCACCAGTAACACTTTATTGCACTTGCTTATTTACATAGCTGTGCTTTCGTTCTAAAACCACAGACTAAACCATAGATTAAAGACCCAGAGCTTATTTGCTTCAGTTTCTTGCAATATTTATAGCATAGTAAATGTTCAATAATATTCATTGACTAGGTGAATGAATACTTAGGCATGTCTTTGTTTTTCAGATTTAGCATGTAGACTGCTGGGGCAATCAATGGATGAGAGTGGATTACCACAACTGACCAGTTATGATTGTGAAGTTAATGCTCCTATACAAGGCAGCAGAAACCTACTGCAGGGTGAAGAATTACTCAGAGCTTTGGATCAAGTTAACTGAGCTTTTTCATAATCTCATTCCTTTTTTTGGACACTGGTGGCTCATTACCTAAAGCAGTCTATTTATATTTTCTATATCTAATTTTAGAAGCCTGGCTACAATACTGCACAAACTTGGTTAGTTCAATCTTGATCCCCTTTCTACTTCATTTACATTAATGCTCTTTTTTAGTACATTCTTTAACGCCAGATCACAGCACATTTTCACAGTTCCTTGGTATTTAAGCCATTACATTGCAGTAGTATCATTTTTAAAATGCACCTTTTTATTTATTTATTTTGGGCTAGGGAGTTTTGTCCCTTATCGAATTATTTTTAATAAGATGCCAATATAATTTTTTTGAAGGAGGCAGTAACCTTTCATCATGATCAGTTTGAAAAATTTTTACTCAGTTTTTTCACATTTTACATAAATAATGATTTGCCAGCAGTACATGGTAGCCACAATTGCACAATATATTTTCTTAAAAAAATACCAGCAGTTACTCATGCAATATATTCTGCATTTATAAAACTAGTTTTTAAGAAGAAAATTTTTTTTTGGCCTATGAAATTGTTAAACCTGGAACATGACTTTGTTAATCATATAATAATGATTCTTAAATGCTTGTATGGTTTATTATTTAAATGGGTAAAGCCATTTACATGATATAGAAAGATATGCATATATCTGGAAGGTATGTGACATTTATTTGGATAAAATTCTCAATTCAGAGAAATGATCTGATGTTTCTGTAGTCACTTTGCCAGCTCAAAAGAAAACAATATCCTATCTGTAGTTGTGGAAGTTTATGCTAATATTGTGTAATTGATATTAAACCTAAATGTTCTGCCCACCCTGTTGGTATAAAGATATTTTGAGCAGATTGTGAACAAGAAAAAAATCATGCTTTGTTAGCAAAATTGCCTAGTATGTTAATTTGCTCAAAATTTGATGTTTGGTTTTATGCACTTTGTCGCTATTAACATCCTTCTGTTTTCATATAGATTTCAATAATTGAGTAATTTTAGAAGCATTATTTTAGAAATATATAGTTGTCACAGTAAACTTCTTGTTTTTCTATGTGCATTGTACAAATTTTCCATTCCTTTTGCTTTTTGTGGTTGGATCTAACACTAACTGTATTGTTTTGTTACATCAAATAAACATCTTCTGTGGACCAGGCCCCCTTTGATCAACTTTTATTGTAAAATATTTGCTTCAAGTGCCTCCAGCTCATAAAATTGATTACCAACAATTTAATTATCTTATGAAAATTACGTAAATAATTATTCCTATTTATTTATCATCTTAATGTATACTCTGTCCCTAAATGTCAAGTAAAAGCAAACTATAATGTTCCACTGTATAAAATATGCTTTTAGAAATTTGTCATTTTTTAAAGTTATGAACCTATTAAAGTAAAGCCATTTTTAATACTTTAATCCTATGTGAATGGGATGAGTAAAACAAATCCTGAACATTATAGTTACATAATGTTGTAAGGGCTAGAAGTGCCTTTAAAGATTTCCAATCTATTCCCATTTCATAGATGAAGAAATGTAGACCTCAAATGGTAATTGACTTGTCTAAGTTTTCAAGGTAATAAATGATACACCAAAGATTTAAACTTAGGTCTTCTGACTCTAATCTGAAACTAGAACAAACCTTGCATTTTTTTTGTTTTGTTTTAATGATACTGTATATATTTTTTAAATAACTTTACTCATTTTTCCTATATTTTATTTATAGAACAGCTATCTTTCTGATTATAAAAGTAATATATTCTCACTTTTTAAAAACAAGCACAAAAAGATGAAAAATCACTGTGAACCTCTGCACCTAGAAGTAAATGTTTTTTATGGACAAATTACATAGGCAGTACCAGAGCCTTAGGTCCTGGTGTTACAAGAACAAAATATCCTGAACAAAATAAACTAAACCCCAGATCTTAGGTGGCTCTTCTCTTAGACTGAAAAAAATATTAATTGTTATAACATGAAAATTTGGGAACAAAAATTTGTAATAGAAAGACTTAATCCAAGATTTTGGGGGCATATGTATACTTCACTGTAAATACTACAGTCCAAAGCACATCTGTATTTCATTACGTATAGTATAGAGATGGAATGTTAGAATAAAATAGTTGCTTAATATTTTCAGGTCAAAATAGCAAAAATTCTTGCTTATTTTGGTAGCAAATTAGCTCTAGTTGAAAACTAGAAGTTTATATATAGTTTTCAAATATTAATAAGTGGTCAGGTTATGTAACGACCAGGAGAAAATGACTTGTTAAAAGCAATGATTTAGAAGAGAAAACCACTTTAAAGGACCATAGGACTGGAAGAAAATAAGTACCCACCTCTTGGTCATTCACCACCCCTGGAGTATTTGAAGCTGTCTTCCCAGTATTTGTGCCTCTCTCTGAGACTGTCGCTTACTACTTTATAATGCCTTTCTCTGAAGTATAACCCTGCTCTAGCAACTAGAATTCTGTAATAGCTTTTCTCTCCTTCCTATGCATGCCTATCACTTTCCTACTTTGCTGGTGCTGCTATATTATTTTAACACCTGAACAAAGTATGGTAAGGGAGTTTAGTATGTTTTGTTCTTTAGTTCTAAGCCCTACCTTTAGCTTTGGTACTAAGAGTTCCACAGACAGCTTACCACAGCTAAGTACAACGGCTTTTAGACTATGAGTTTAAAATGAATCTGACATCTATTAGGTATTATATGTTAGACTTTGTGCTAAGATTTTGCATGTTATCTCTCAGTCTTCAAAAAAACACATGTGAATTTATCTCATTTTATAGGTAAGGAAACAGTTTTGGAGAGGTAGCTCAAGGTTCAAAGCATCTGAGCAGGCCATCAGTGACTCCAAAGCCCATGGTGCGGAATACCGTAGGGTGTCAGCCAGTTCAGTAGAACATACCCTTTTCCCTGTTTAAATAGCAAACGGGGGGTGCCTGGGTTAAGCCTCTGCCTTCTGCTCAGGTCATGGTCCCAGGGTCCTGGGATTGAGCCCCACATCAGGCTCTCTGCTCAGCAGGGAGCCTTCTTCCCCTCTCTCTGCCTGCTGCTCTGCCTACTTGTGATCTGTCAAATAAATAAAATCTTTAAAAAAAATAGCAATCAGGTGGGGTGAGGGCAATGGAATCATAGAGAACAATTAGGGTATGTCCTAAGTGAGAAATGGCAAGACATGAAATGAGTAAAAATGGTGTTCTAAAGGGCTATTGAATTTTGAGTCTGATCTAGAGATTCAGGTGTCTGGTGATGAAAAACATTAACTCACAGGTAAAAGAGGTGATTTATGGGAAGGAAGCCTGTTAATGAGCTATAAAAGGTTATACCAATGTATGATAATAGTTCTCCCAGGGCTGTTCGACTTAATGGCATAATAGACCTGTTTATTTTCTTTTAAGTCTGTATAACTTTGCAGCTACCACTCGGAATAGCTCTTTTTCCCCTACAACCCCTAAAATACAGAAAAGATGAACTTAAAGTTGCTGGCTTTGCAAAAACTTAAACATTTAGATTCTAAAAATTGAGATTTCTAGTATAGCAACATCAGAAAAAAAGGTGCAAAGAATATGGAATCTTTTTTTTTTTTTTTAAGGATTTTGGTTAAATAAAACCTTTGCCAATATAATGCCAACTGGAAACAACAAAAGTGTAACGGAAAAAATCTTTCACTCAGGTTTGTTTGTTTTTTTAGGTCTGCCACTAACCACTTTACTCGTATTTCATCCCTTAAAAATAGCGCTGAACCTGTTGTCCCAGATCGTTTTACAGATCGTTGTTCGATCTGTAGAATTTGATATGAAATAGTCTCCCTGTACAATAAAAGCTATACGTTAACCACAGCCCCTCCTGTCAAACGCCTTCTGGAGCTTTGTTGTGTTCACACCTTTCAGAGGTCTGGACATAATTTTCTTACCTGTAGTGGACGGTTTTATCCAAGAAGCTGCCCAGACACCCGATCTCCTTGTACTATTTAATTTCTTTTATTCCCTTTTCTCGGCTCCATGATCCGGGACGGAGAGGAAAGACAGGTGCCTGAGAGCAGCACTGATCAGACAGACCCTCGTCGGGGAAAATAACAAGCGGAAGGGACCGGCCACCCCCTTCTATCCCTGGTGCCGCTGGTACTACATGTTAAGGATGCGAAACACAAGCCGCTGGGAGAAACTTCCTCAAACCCCGCCTTCCCCCCTGCAGGCCCCGCCCCGGTACGTGCTCGGGCGCAGCACCACAGCACCGCAGCCCCGGGCCCCCGCCCTCGTCTCCCAGGCGGGGTTCATTCTGTGGGGGTGTTGCTCCGGCGTCCGCCTACGTGTAAGAGCTCATGTGGGAGGCGCGGGCCCCTCCCAGCCTCTGGCGGGGCATGCGGGGTGCGCTAGTGGTCAGCAGTGCCCTTTGTCTCCGCTGATTTGTCCAATTGTGATGCCTGGCCCTTGCCCAAACTTTCCTTGGGATGAGCCGGTTGGGAGATTCAGGGCATAGAGACTCAGTGTGTTGCTGTGGAGCTGTCTGTGGAACTCCCAAATATTTTGGGGTGGGAAGCTGTGCTTTATGGAATAGAAAAATATCTGAGGTCTCCTAACAGATTGAAGCTTGCTTAACATTATAACAGGTTTTTAAAAATTAATCATCTATTAATCTGGTCAGAAATAGAGGACTCTTTCGGTTATTTACATGTATTTCTCATAAAGCACTCAAAGATTTAATTAATTTTATTTATTTCATTTATTTATTTATTTATTTATTTGACAGAGAGAAATCACAAGAAGGCAGAGAGGAGGCAGGCGCAGAGAGGGGGAAGCAGGCTCCCTGCTGAGCAGAGGCCTGATGTGGGTCTCTATCCCATGACCTGAGTGGAAGGCAGAGGCTTAACCCACTGAGCCACCCAGGCGCCCCAGATTTAGTTAATTTTAATAAAGCACTTTGAGATATCCCTGATTAAGTTAATTGGAATTTTAGCTGCCCTAGGTGTTGTTTTGCTTTTTATTTGTTGTGTTTTTTGAATATTGTGTGCCAGCATCCTATTGAGGCCAGCTATTGAGAATCTTTTGGGAGAAAATAATCTAGTTGGACAGAAGTGAGGTGAGTTTATGGAATACGGAGAAGCTTGGGGCATTAAACTTAATCTCCTGTAATTAGTGTGTTAAAATTGTGCAGTCTGTAGTAAGACAACAAAGGTATTGTTTCAATTAATAACCTCATCTGTGCATATCCACAGTTGTCAACATTTTACATTTTATTTTAAATTCTTTCCTTCAGGAAAATTTGCTGTTCATGGTTTTTCCAAATAGAATATCGAAGAAAGTAAGAGTCCATTTTTAAAAAGTGATTGAGGTGGTTTAAATATGTTTTACTAATAAAAATTGATATGTGGCCTTAAACTTTTGTGTTTGTATTAATTTATTTAGGGAAGTGCCATTTAAAGAGTCCTAAAACTTTTTTGGTCTTATGGATGCTTAATAATCATAAACTGGCAACTCTCCACAGAGCAGAGCAAGCTGAGGCGGTGGGGAGTGGGCAATGTTTATCACCAAGGGCAATGCATTTTAAAAAGTTGAGAAACATCATATCTATATCTATATCTATGTATCTTCTCACAAGTACATGAGAATTCTGTCAGTCAAACCTATTTTTAGAGATCTTTGAAACATTAAGAAACACTTTCTAGAACTCCTTTTCAAATATTTTTGGATAATATTTGCTCTTTGAAACAGATTTTTTTTTTTAAATGGTTCTACACAACTGCTATGATAAACACAGGAACTCTGAACAGCTGTGGGATTAACCATCATAAACTGTTTCCTGATTTCCCACTCTGCTGGTAGAATATTGAAAGCAAGAACAAAAGCATAAGCAAAAAATGAGGTATTAACAAAGTAGAGAGAAGCCAGCACAACCTGGGTAGGTGCTATGCCTCCTCCCAGGCAAATTCGACTGCAAATACTTGTCACCACTGTGAACTTCCATGTCACTACAACTTTAGCTTTCTTAACTTCTTGGGTTTTTTTTTTTTTTTTAAGCTTCCTTGGTCATTTATGCACGTCTTATCTCCCCTACTAAAGTTCTTAGTTCCTTTGAGTGGGATTCCATATGATTCATCTTTGATTGCTCCTTAAAACCTTCCACTCTGTTTACACAAGGACAACCCACACATGATCAAAGGTGGGAAATATCTCTTGTGACAGGAGGACCAGAGAAGAATTATCACTGGAAAAAGAGAATGGAGAAAACAGGACTATTTTCTAGTCTTCCAGTGAAATCCATTCATTCAGTGAATAGTTACTGAGGGTTGAGTGAGTCCAAGGGTTTTGCTGTTTAGAATGTTTGCTTCCTCTCAACAGTCATATGTTGAAACCTAACCTACAAGATAATACTGTTAGGAAGTAGGGCCTTTGGGCAGTGTTTAGATCATGAGTGTAGAGCTTCATGAAAGAGATTTGTGCCCTTATAAAACAGATGTTTCTCTCTCTCCCCACCCTCATGATTTAATCACTGCCCAAAGGCCCCACTTCCTAACACCATCATCTTGGAGGTTAGATTTCAGCATAGGAATGTTCACAACTTCTCCTGAGAGCTCCTTTGCTTCCTTTGGCCATGTGAGAATTCAGTGAAAAGTCAGTGATCTTCAACTGTAACAGGGTTCTCACCGGCCTCCAGAACTGTGAGGAAAAAGGTTTGTTATTTATAAGTTCCCCAGTTTATGCTTTTTTTCTTAAAGAAGCTTGAACAGACCAGGACAATGTTATTCTAAGAACTGTAGGTGATACAAATATTCCAGAATGTGGTGCCTACCATCAACAGCCCCCTGTATGAGCTACTCACACAGTCAGCTGTTTACTGAGCAAAACATGATTGAAAACTAAATAGAATGTTTACTGGCCATTTAATGTGTTCTGGGCCACCATTACCTTTTCTTTCCATGAATTGTTTCTAGCTTGATAATCTGTATCCAGACTATACTGCTCCCCAAAGGAACCTCAAATTTGGCCTCTGAAAAACTGTGCTCCAAATGATTCATCATATGTTCTCCAAATGCCTCCTCCTCCTGCATTTCCCGCTCAGTGTCCCAAACCAATCCCTAGAGGTCACTTGTCACTTCCAACCTTATCCACACATCCAGTCTGACTCAGTTCTTTTCTTTCTTTAAATTTCCACTATGGAAACTTTGAACATGTACAAAAGTAAAGAGAATAGTATAATGATGCCCAAGTATCTGCTGTTGGGTTCCCTGGGAAGTAGACCTGAGATGGAGACTGCAGGTCATGTATTAGTGTGTTAAGGGACAACATGAGAAAGCAAAAAAGCAAAAGTGAGTGAGAAACAGAGCTGAGATGCAGTCCCAAAAAATGTCTTCAGCAGCCATGTGCGGAGCTCTGGACCTGGGATGGTCCTTGAGAGTTGTCCCAAGTTACAGAGAGGGCTGGGGCCTTTACGCCACCACACTGATCAATCATTGGAGGGGGGAGTTGTGCCTTTAAAAGCATGTCCAGAAAAATGGCACTATGAGGAGCTCCATGGACTTGCTCCCCAGTGAAACAACTACAGTTGGCAAGAATTAAAAAAATATATATATCCCATTTAAAGTTTCTTGAAATTGGCTGAAGAGAATACAACAGATGAAGAAAATTTTATTTAAGAAAGTATACTAAATCTTGGTAAGAATAACAAGAGTTAGTGACACCACCTGCGCCATAACTTGCTGCCTCCCCTACCCTGCTCAGTATGACAAAAGCTCAACTCCAGGTGGGTGTGGCCAAGAAAGGGTTCCCTCTACCCCTCTGTCCCAATAAAAGGCTATGGTACCTCTCTGGGAGGGCCAGGCTGCCAGCACTTCTTATTCTCTTTAACTTCATGTTGCAAAGGCTAAATTCCAGGTAAGTACAGCCTGAAGACTGGAGACATTGGGAACTCCTTTCTTCCTTTCAGAGACTATTCATAGGACAGGCTCTATCCCAGGTGCAGCAGGCCAAGAGTGCTCAGATCCCAGTGGCTTTCATCCCCACTCTCATGTAAGCTGGGAGTTCCATGCCAGCAGAGGCAGCTTGAGAAGGAAGAGACTATAGCCACCCCACACCCCCCACCCACGACTCTGCTCCTATAGCAGAGGTATCATTCTGAGAGAAGTGGGCCCCTGTCTCCATCCCCAACTCCACAGCAGTCGCTCAGAAATTTCTCCCAGGGGGAAAGAAAGTCCATTAGAACAGAGAACTCTGACGCTCTCCCCACAAGAATGGATTTTATTTGGAAGAGTGTGAGAAGATTCAAACCCAAAGGTGCTCTTGAAAACAATGGATGTTCTCATGATAAGTAATTAAGAGGAGGCTGGTAGCTCCATGGCAGCAAGAAGTTAAACTGCAGACCAATGAGTTTGGCAGGGTTGGGGTGGGGGAGACCTGTGGGGGGAAGCCAAGGAAAGAGACAACTAGGAGAAGCCCTCTTGAGATCTGAGCAAGCCTCAAAGCCTATCTCTGCAAAGGAGCTGAAATGTAATTGGATTAGCTTGTGTCCCCAGGATACTGTCAAGAGCAACAACAGGTAGTTACAAGCCCAATAGCTGGGTGTAATAACAACAAAGTCAGGCTCTTTAATGGAGAGATCTGGAAAAGAGACAGCCAAAGAAAGCCTTGCTAAAACCACTCTCATCCTAGGTAACTGTGTGCAAAGTTACCTGGGATGTACCCTCTGAGTAGCTACTTAAAGAGTCTTCACCTCTTTGGTGAAATGGACCTCACTAAAATAGTCCAGTCAGGTCACTAAACAAATAAACAAGGAAACAAAAAAAAAACCAACCAGCCCCATGGGAAAGGGGGAGCAATCAGTATTCAGAATCGCTACAATAAATTTTATATACTAGCAGTAAATATTTTCTATCTTAACAGGTACAGAGCCATACAATTGTGTATTGGCTTCAATTAGGCCCGCACATTTGATATGGCACAGAAGTGACTTTTTATTTTTTATTCTTTAAAATTTTATTTATTTATTTGACAGAGATCACAAATAGGCAGAGAGGCAGGCAGAGAGAGGGGGAGGGGAGCAGGCTCCCTGCTGAGCAGAGAACCAGATGCAGGGCTAGATCCCAGGACCCTGGGATCATGACCTGAGCGCAAGGCAGAGGCTTAACCCAGAGCCACTCAGGTGCCCCAAAAGTGACTTTTTAGATCATTAGGGAAAGGATGGACTATTCAATCGAAGGTGCTAGAAAATTACACATTTGGAAAATACATATACATATATATATATATGGCTATATATATGCAAAAAAGTGAAATTGGTTCCTTAACTCATACCACACATAGAAATAATTTTTAGATAGATACAGTGAATCCAAAGTGAAAGGCAATACTTTTGGACTTTTGGAATAAACTTGTAGCAACAATGTTGGCAGTTCAACAAAGATTATGCACCTCTTCCATAGATAGGAATTGTTGTGGGGAAGAGGTTGCCCAGTTAGGGACATTTCCCAGGTCTCTTTGCCTCGGGGGAGGACTATGTGAGAGACTTTTGGATAATAGGATATGGACTGAAATAGTGCACACCAGTGCTTCTTGAACTGTCTGTGGTAATGGACAATTTCTCTCCAATTTATTATGGATCAATACTTCTGTAAACGAAAACAAATAAATTACCAGAAAATTGATATTTTAAAAAGTCAGACCAAATCCAAGCCCGTTTTTTATTATTAGATTTAACAGACATAAAATTACATTGCCAGATTGCTGTTAAAAGTTTACAAGTACTTATTCTTAATTTTTGTACTACTGAGTAATGGGAAGGCAATAAATAGTTCGTGGACCAGCAGAGGTTAGCAGACTACCCACTAAGTGTACACCACTTTTGACGTGGCTCAGAACAATCTCTCATGCAATATTTTGCATTCTTTCTTCCCCTATGTTCAGGGTGGCTTTAAAAATCAATGGCTGGGGGCGCCTGGGTTGCTTAGTGGGTTAAGCCACTGCCTTCGTCTCAGGGTCCTGGGATCGAGCCCCGCATCAGGCTCTCTGCTCAGCGGCGAGCCTGCTTCCTCCTCTCTCTGCCTGTCTCTCTGCCTGCTTGTGATCTCTGTCTGTCAAATAAATAAATAAAATCTTTTTAAAAAATTAAAAAAATAAAAATCAATGGCTGAAGACCACAGAGGCTTTATCAGTCTGGGTCCCTGGATGACTTCTCAGAGCAGAACACTTTCCGCCCCATCTGGCCATCAATTGAACCTAACGTGAAAAGTAAAAAATTCTTTCGTGTTAAGCTACCGATCATTTAAGTTTATTAAGTCACAGTACTGGCATTAGCTTAGCTAATAATGAAATATAGGGAACATATTTATAGACAAAAACCCTTACTGGAAAATATTTTAAAAATTGACTACACTAGAAATAAGGGTCTCTGTACATCAAAAATCACCATAAAGTAAACAAAAATAAATCAGACTGGGGAAAGGTATTTATAATACATATAACATACACCAATTTTGTATTCAGATATAAGGTGATGCTACCAATCAATACGAAAAAGGTGAACAACCCAACTGAAACATGGGTAAAATATATGAACAGGCATTTCACAGTAGAGGAAATAGGGAAAAAAAATGGAATTTAAGAAGATGCACAATTATGTTAAGACCACGATTAGATATCGAATTTCTGATATGATATGGCTGAATTTGGAACTTCCATACACTGATAGTGAAGTGAAAATTAGTTCAACCATGCTAGAAAAAAAATTTGACATTATCTTTTAAAGTTTTTCATTTGTACCCATTATCATCTAACAATTCTACTCTACGATGTACTGCTGTAACATGTAAGTAGAATTGCCAACTTTGGCAAACAAGAATAAAGGACATCCTTTAAAATACACTTAAACTGTGTTTAAGATAAACAATGAGTAATTTAAAAAATTTTTCTGAAATTCAAGTTTAATTTGGCCTCATCTACTTTATCTGGAAATCCTACAAATAAGAGGAGCCATGTACAAAAGTGTTTACAGTAGCATACTGTTTATAAATATAAAACCTAGAACCCACCTAAATTTGTATGGAGGAAATAATGGGTAAACTATGTATTCACACAACAGAACATTAGGCAGCAGTGAAAATGAATGAACTACAGCTATGCATAAATCATAGGGACATTATTTAAGGTCAAAATTAATTCAAAGACCTTATGTTAGAAATTAAAAAAAAAAAGGTAAAGTAAAAATGTAAAAGAAGGGGAGTTGTACCCAGCTGGCTCAGTTGGTAAAGCATGCCATTCTTGATCTCTGGGCCATGAGTTCAAGCTCCAAGTTGGGCATAGAACTTACTTAAAAAAAATTGCAATACCACTTTCATAAGACTCAAAACTAACCACAACTAGACAATATATTGTTTTGAGATCCATACACATGTCATAAAGTATATACCATATATATGGTGTGTACAAAAGTGTTCACAGAAGCGCATATATGCATATATATACATATATACATATATATATACATATATATGCGCTCCTGTGAACACTTTTGTATATGGCTCGTCTTATTTGTATATTTACATATCTTGTATATACAATTTGTATCTTGTATATACAAGAGAACAAGAAGCAAAACAAGGTAGTTGTTACTAAGGAAGTGGTAGAGCAGGGGACTAGATTAGAGGAAGCGGTCACAGATTAATGTGACAGAGTTGGTAGTGTTCCTGTCCTACACAGGTAGAGGTACACAAATATTCGTTTCATTGCTATGCTTCTTATCTCAGATATGTTACATAAGGTTTTCTGTATACATAAAATATTACATAAAATTTAAAAGATAGATCGACAATCAGGAAACTTAAGTGAGTTGAACAGATCTACAGACACATAGTCTAATGCTTTCTATTATATTGAGATACCTCTCCTAAAGAATAAATACAGGATGCTTTGCACCCTGAAAATGGTGAAAAGTACAAAATACAGCTCCCTATCTAGCTCCAGGAAAAAGCTAGGAGATGGAGTGTACAGAGAACCAATTAAGCCAAATAATTGATAAATACAAATAAATGCTTTCAGCTAAGTACTGTGTTAGATTATTATGAATATAGGGGATGGGTGGCGGCAGGGAGATGTTCTCAAGTTTCTCAACTTGTAGTTGCAGAAGACTGCTACGGTTAAAATGAGAGACATACATTAGACACTATATATTGTGGTTGTAGACTGTGACATTATGAGCCCAGTCCTTTTCCTAGTAAACCGTCTTTAGCTCCTGTTTCCAAGAGGAGGTAGGTGAGGAGGGGGAACTGTTCTTCCCTGGCTACAGAGTTGACTTGTCACACTCGGGTCACTTTAAAGGAAAGTGACAGTAAGGGTAAAGCCAATTTACACAAGCCAGCCTAATACACTCCTAAAATACTTCTTGGGCTCACAGGACACTTGACATACAAACCTCTTCAGTGAAATTTAAAGAACTGACCTTAGCTCCCTCTGTTAAGGAGAGCTGAGGAGGTAAAATGAACTGGCATTCACTCATGCGCAGTAAACAATACCACGGTTCGCAAGAGTCCGGCTGGAGGCGGAGCTAACAGGCCCGGATAATACGTCACGGAGCGTAAGTGCGTCACTTTTCGAGGCGGAACGTCCGGTCCCGGTTTCCTCGGCGACAGCGGCGGGCTGGTCCGCGTGTGGTGTCTGGGCTTCGCAGGCATGGGGACTCCTCCAGGCCTGCAGACGGACTGCGAGGCGCTGCTCAGCCGCTTCCAGGAGACGGACAGTGTGCGCTTCGAGGACTTCACGGAGCTCTGGAGGAGTATGAAGTTCGGGACCATCTTCTGGTGGGTGTTTCTACTCGGCTGCCCGCCTCTCTCTGGTCGGGGGGGGGGCGTGGGGGGAGGGTCGTAGGAAGCTGCTCTCTTCTCCAACGCCTCGCAGCACCTGGGAAGGGCTGAGAAAGGCGGCGGTCTCAGAAAGCTGCCCCCAGCTCTGCCGGGCCTCCTTCCTTGCGGCTGCATCCTTTTGCGGCATCCTCCTCAGTGTTATTTCTGCCCGGCCGTCCTTCTCAGCCCCCCTCTCTGGGCCCTCTGCCTGGTACCGGCTTACCCTCCCTGCAGTGGTGTTCTCTTAGAACCTCGTGTTTGAAAACAAAACGAACACCTAGACAAGGACAAACGCCTGCACGGCGGAATTCATTTTTTTATAGGACCACCAAAGTTGCCTTTCTAAAGTGCAAATTTGATCCTGTCACTCCCCTGCTTACCACTCCAGTGGTTTCCACTGCCCTTTAGGATAAAGCTCAACTTCCCTAATTCCCCAATTCCCTAATATGCCTGGCAAGACCCTCCGTGACCGGCCTCAGCCCATCTCAGCGACTTGATCTGCCGTTCCCCTCCATGCCCTCACTTGCTCCATTCTGCCTGTGGCCCTCTTCAGGCGTTTCAAAAGCCCGGAGCTTTCCCCCAGCTCTTTCTTCTGCCAGGTCACCTTCGACTTCACTCGGTTTTAAGCTCAAATGACATTTCTTTCGGGAAGCCTTCCTTTGCCCTCCTAAAGTAAGGCGTTCAGACTCTGTTTTTCCTAGAGCACTCTTCTTACTTTATCTGTGGGCTTTTACCACAGGGTATTGTGAAGTGTAGTAGAGTGGCTCCTGAGCCCCACTGCCTGATTTGGAGTGAGTCCCCAGAGTAACCTGACTTTGGGGGGAAGTTTGCCTGAGCTTCTGTATCTATAGAATGGAGACAGTGATAATACTTCCCATTGTATTTCTGAGGGTTAAATGAGCTAATATATGTTAAGTGCTCAAGGACTCTGTAACTATTCATCATCATTATTATTATTGCTTTAAATTTTTCCCTCAGCTGGAGAGAGCTCTGAGGACAGTGACTGGATGAATTTAGTATCCGTTGGCATAACATACATAATAGTGAAAAAGCTAAATAATTGGATTCTAAATAATTGGATTCAAATAATTGGACTGAATTCTTGTGATTCAAGCTCTGTGTTTTCCTGAATAAAAAGTAAAAGTTCTCTTTTTTGTCGTAATATAATAATTACTTACATAGTTTGTACATTGCATGGTTTGAAGATAGAGAGCTATTTGTTGTACAGTTAATGAAAGGAAAGGAACTAATTTTGTTTTTTTGAAGATTTTATTTATTTGACAGAGAGAGAGAGAGAGAGCACAAGCAGGGGTGCGCCAGGCAGAGGGAGAGAGAGAAGCAGGTTTTCCTGCAGAGCAGGGAGCTGGATGTGGGGCTCCATCCCAGGACCTTGGGATCATGACCTGAGCTGAAGGCAGTGGCTTAACCAACTGAGCCACCCAGGCACCCCAGGAACTCATTTTTTAATGGCTACTAAATGTGATGTGTTTATAGCTTAATGTATTTAATCCATAGAAGAACTCTGAAAAGCAAGTATATAATTATCTTTGTTTTTTAAAAGGGGACATTGAGGCTTGAGGTTAAGTAATCTCCACGATCAAACCACTAGTAGGTGGTAGAGCAGATAATGAGAACTGTATGTCTGTCTGCATCCAAAACCTGTGGTCTTTCAGTGCATCTCTCCTGAGAAGTGGCAGTTAAGGAAAATTTTGCTGGGGTTACCTCAATATTTAGCTAATGAAGAAAAACTAAAATGAGAAAAAAAGTGAGGACGACTTGAAGAATGATGTTACTTCTTTAGAAATTGCTTTGGTTGCTAATACAACAGTAGGTATTTTGCATTCTTTTAGTATATTTATTATTTGAAGTGTGTAGGCTTTGGGAGTATAGAGCAGTTGCTTTCCTGCTCTGCACCCTCTTTACTTTGGTGAGCTTTACCCTGCAGAATTGAGAGGAAGTCATGGGTTAGGTTGTGTTGTGGTTCTCTAACTTTTTCACCTAGATGTCTCAAAGACAAATGAGGGGTACGGTGAATCCCTGAGAGTATTGAGGAAATCTCCATTCTACGTAAAATGCGTTTAATTTTTGTATTTTATTCTGTAATATAACCATGATTATTTTAATATTTAAAAAAATTTTTTTTAAAGATTTCTTATTTATTTATTGTCAGAGAGAGAGCAGGCAGAGTCACAGGCAGAGGCAGAGAGAGAAGCAGGCTCCCTGCTGGACAAGGATCCCCATGCAGGACTCGATCCCAGGACCTCGGGATCATGACCTGAGCCGAAGGCAGTGGCTTAACCGACTGAGCCACCCAGGTGTCCCTTTAATATTTTAAATGTTTAAAATTTTTACCTGGGAATAATTTGTAACCTCTCCCTTTTTGCTCGCCAATTCAACAAGTAAATTTGATGCTTTAGAAAGAGCACTATGTTTACCTACTATATGCCTGTGCCTCAGGGTAAGAAGCACAGTGGAAAATTAGGTCATGCTTGATCATGAAAGGATCAGATGTGGACTGCCTCTTCAGTTTCTAGCAGCTGCTAGAATATACATCTTCTAATTTTTGTTCATTACTTGTTTACTGAGAGTCCTAATATATTTTCTCTTTGTTTCCTAGTGGTAGAATGAGAAATTTAGAAAAGAACAAGTTTACAAAAGAAGCAATAGCTTTGGCTTGGCAATATTTTTTACCTCCATACACCTTCCAGATCAGAGTTGGTGCTTTGTATCTGCTATACGGATTATATAACACCCAACTGTGTCAACCAAAGCAAAAGGTAATACTTGTTTTCCCTCAGCAACATAGGAAATAGGTACAAGATTTTTACAACAAACTGATTTTAATAGGAATGCCAGTGTTTCAAAAATATAATACATTTGTGAAGATTTACCTTTAGTAACAACTTTTTAACTTTTGTTTGTAGATTAGAGTTGCCCTGAAGGATTGGGATGAAGTTTTAAAATTTCAGCAAGATTTGATAAATGCACAACATTTTGATGCAGCATATATTTTTAGGAAACTACGACTAGACAAAGCATTTCACTTTACAGCTATGCCCAAATTGGTATGTTGTCTAAAATAGATCATTTTTCAAAATGAGAACTAATGCTTTATTGTTCATAAAGCACCTCAATCTCCATGAAGTGGAAAAGATACCATGTAATTTCTCATACTTCTGGAAAGGTTTCTTAAAATAGGAGAAAATGCTAATTACCTTTCTTTTGCAAACAATTTAGTCTTTGCTTTTAAATGCAGTGTTTCTAAATGCCGTCTATTAAATTGTTAGAAGAAATTAGATTAGGCATCTGCCATTTGCTTATTTCCCTTTTCAGACACTAGGTTACTGAAAGAGGACCAAGGAATTTTAATGTCAGTTGGTGAAAAGTTGAAACCTCCACTAATAAAATTTATTTCTTCAGTCTTAATGACTGATGAGACACTAGATTGAAAGAGCATTAAGTCCTAATTCTGGTTCTGACATCAGCTGGCAAATCATATAACGTGTCTGAATATCATCTAAAGTTAGAAGCATATGGCATGGCATCTTAAAGGTTATTTTAAAATTTTAGTAGTCTTTGGGAAATGGATTATCTAAAAAATATCCTTTAAAAGACATTCATTATCATCTAGCTATCATATAGGATGAAGAAGAAAATTCAGCGAGCTGAAGTTACAGAAGAATTTAAGGACCCAAATGATCGTGTAATGAAACTTATCACTTCGGATGTATTAGAGGTAAATTTGTTTTTTCTGCCCTTGAAATTAAAAAAAATTGTTATTATTAACTATATATTGAAGTTATACCTTCATCTATGGGGTACTGAAGTTGTTTCTAATGAATTTAACTGTTGATAGAATGCTTATTTTTTCTCCAAAGTAACAGAAATAATACACCCTAATATATGAAAATTTATGGAATAAATCTGGAAACTCAGAAGCAAAAAGATGTAGAAGACTGTATTTGAACTTGGGTATTTAGATTCAAATACTGAAACCACCATTTGTATTTGACTTTAGATAGGTCATAAAACAAAAATTTAGGGCACCTGGGTAGCTCAGTGGGTTAAAGCCTCTGCATTAGGTCATGATCCCAGGGCCCTGGGATCAGGCCCCACATGGGGCTCTCTGCTCAGTGGGGAGCCTGCTTCCTCCTCTCTCTGCCTGCCTCTCTGCCTACTTGTGATCTCTGTCTGTCAAATAAATAAAATCTTTAAAAAAATAAAATGTGTTCATTTCCTAAGTTCCCTTTTACATGTTTATTTAAAAACTTACTGAATAACAATGAGGCTATTCTGATAAAAATTTGAAATCAAGAATTATGGATAAGAGGTACACTCTTTTTTTTTATTTTTTTATTTTTTCAGTGTTCCAAGATTCATTTTTTGTGCACCATACCCAGTGTGCCATGCAATACATGCCCTCCTTAATACCCACCACCAGGCTCATCTAACCCTGCACCCCCCTCCCTCCAAAACCCTCAGTTTGGGGCGCCTGGGTGGCTCGGTGGGTTAAGCCGCTGCCTTCGGCTCAGGGCATGATCTCAGGGTCCTGGGATTGAGTCCCGCATCGGGCTCTCTGCTCAGCAGGGAGCCTGCTTCCTCCTCTCTCTCTCTCTGCCTGCCTCTCTGCCTACTTGTGACCTCTCTCTGTCAAATAAATAAATAAAATCTTTTAAAAAACAAAACAAAACCCTCAGTTTGTTTGTCAGAGTGCACAGTCTATCATGGTTCGTCTTCCCTTCTAATTTCCCCCAATTCACTTTTCCATTCCTACTAATGTCCCCCATGTTATTCCTTATACTCCACAAGTAAGTGCAACCATACAATAATTAACTCTCTCTGCTTGACTTATTTCACTCAACATAATCTCCTCCAGTCCCGTCCATGTTGATACAAAAGTTGGTATTCATCTTTTCTGATGGAGGCATAATATTCCACTGTATATATGGACCATATCTTCTTTATCCATTTGTCTGTTGAAGGGCATCTTGCCTCTTTCCACAATTTAGCAATTGTGGCCATTGTTGCTAGGAACATTGGGCTATAGATAGCCTATCTTTTCACTACATCTGTATCTTTGGGGTAAATACCTAGTAGTGCAATTGCAGCGTTATAGGGTACCTCTATTTTTAATTTCTTAAAGAATCTCAAGACTGTTTTCCAAAGTGGCTGCACCGACTTGCATTCCCACCAACAGTGTAAAAGGGTTCCCCTTTCTCCACATCTTCTCCAACACTTGTTGTTTCCTGTCTTGTTAATTTTGGCCATTCTAACTGGTGTAAGGTGGTATCTCAATGTGGTTTTGATTTGAATTTCCCTGATGGCTAATGATGATGAGCATTTTTTTATGTGTCTGTTAGCCATTTGTATGTCTTCTTTGGAGTAGTGCCTGCTCATGTCTTCTGCCCATTTTCTGACGTGGTAATCTATTTTTTGAGTCTTGAGTTTGAGGAGTTCTTTACAGATCTTGGATATCAGCCCTTTGTCTGTGGTATCCTTTGCAAATATCTTCTCCCATTCTGTGGGTTGCCCCTTTGTTTTGTTGACTGTTTCCTTTGCTGTGCAGAAGCTTTTGATCTTGATGAAGTCCCAAAGGTTCATTTTTGCCTTTGTTTCTTTTGCTTTTGGAGACATGTCTTGAAAGAAGTTGCTGTGGCCAATGTTGAAGAGGTTACTGCCTATGTTCGCCTCTAGGATTTTGATAGATTTCTGCTTCATGTTGAAGTCTTTTTCTGTTTTGAGTTTCTCTTTGTGTGTGGTATAAGAAAATGGTCAGGATTAATTCTTCTAAACATAGCTGTCCAATTTTCCCAGCACCATTTTTTGAAGAGACTGTCTTTTATTTTTTCCTGCTTTGTTGAAGATTATTTGACCACACAGTTGCAGGTCCATGTGTGGGCTCTCTGTTCTGTTCCACCGGTCTGTGTGTGTGTGTTTGTGCCAGTACCATGCTGTCTTGGTGATCACAGCTTTGCAGTAAAGCTTGAAATCAGGAAACGTGATGCCCCCAGTTTTTTCTTTTTCAACATTTCATTAGCAATTTGGGGTCTTTTCTAGTTCCATACAAATTTCAGGATTGTCCTAGCACTTTGAAAAATGCTGGTGGAATTTTGATCGGGGTGGCATTGAAAGTATAGTTTGCTCTAGGCAGTGTAGACATATTAACAATGTTTCTTCTGATCATGAGCATGGAAAACTTACCATCTTTTTGTGTCTTCAATTTCTTTCATGAGTGTTCTGTAGTTCCTTGAGTACAGATCCTTTGGTTAGGTTTATTCTCAGGTATCTTATGGTTTTTGGTGCTATAGTAAATGGAATTGATTCTCTAATCTCCCTTTCTGTGTTTTCATTGTTAGTGTGTAGGAAAGCAACTGATTTCTATGCATTGATTTTGTATCCAGCCACATCACTGAATTGCTGTATGAGTTCTAGTAGTTTGGGGTTGGAATCTTTTGGGTTTGCCATATAAAGGATCATGTCATCTGTGAAGAGAGAGAGTTTGATTTCTTCTTTGCCAATTTGAATATCTTTTATTTCTTTTTGTCTGATCGCTGTTGCTAGGACTTCCAGTACTATGTTGAACAACAGTGGCGAGAGTGGGCATCCTTGTCCTGTTCCTGATCTCAAAGGGAAGGCTGTCAGCTTTTCTCCACTGAGAATGATTTTCACTGTGGGTTTTTCATAGATAGGTTTTATGAAGTTGAGGAATATTCCCTCTATCCCTATACTTTGAAAAGTTTTAATCAGGAACGGATGCTGTATTTGGTTAAATGCTTTTTTTGCATCAATTGAGAAGACCATGTGGTTCTTCTCTCTTCGCTTATTGATTTTTTCTGTCTCACTGATTGATTTCCAAAAACTGAACCACCCTTGCATCCCAGAGGTAAATCCCACCTGGTCATGGTAGATAATCTTCATAATGTACTGTTGGATCCTGTTAGCTAAGATCTTGAGAATCTTGGCATCCATATTCATCAAGAAAATTGGTCTGAAATTCTCCTTTTTGATGGGATCTTTGCCTGGTTTGGGGATCAGGGTAATGCTGGCTTCATTGAAAGAGTCTGGAAATTTTCCTTCTGTTTCCATTATTTTGAAAAAGCTTCAGGAGAATAGGTATTCTTTGAATGTTTGGTAGAATTCCTCAGGGAATCCATCAGGTGCTGGGCTCTTGGTTTTTGGGAGGGTTTTTGATCACTGCTTCAGTGTTGTTACTGGATATTCAGGTTGTCGGTTTCTTCCTGTTTCAGTCTTGGAAGTTTATAGGCTTCCAGGAATGCATCCATTTCATCTAGGTTGCTTAACTTATTGGCATATAACTGTTGAATAGTAATTTCTGATGATTGTTTCTATTTCCTTGGTGTTAGTTGTGATCTGTCCTCTTTCACTCATAATTTTATTAATTTGGGTCCTCTCTCTTTTCTTTTGGATTAGTTTAGCCAGTGGTTTATCAATCTTATTGATTCTTTCAAAGAACAGCTTTTAGTTTCGTTGATGTGTTCTACTGTATGTCTAGTTTGTAACTCATTGATCTCTGCTCTGATCTTGATTATTTCCCTTCTTGTGCACGGGTTGGCTTAATTTGTTGATTTTCCAGTTCTTTAAGGTGTAAAGAGAGCTGGTGTGTTCTGGATTTTTCAGTTTTTTTTGAGTGAGGCTTGGATAGCTATGTCTTTCCCCCTTTGCCATATCCCATAGGTTTTAGACCCATCTGTCTTGATTCTCATTGGTTTCCATGAATTGTTTAAGTTCTTTTTTGATTTCCTGGTTGATCCAAACATTCTTAAGCAGGTTGGTCTTTAGCTTCCAAGTTTTTAATTCCTTCCAAACTTTTTCTTGTGGTTGAGTTCCAGTTTTAAAGCATTGCAGTCTGAGAATATGCAGGGAATAATCTCAGTCTTTTGGTATCAGTTGAGCCCTGATTTGTGACCCAGTATGTGGTCTGTTCTGGAGAAAGTTCCATGTGCACTCGAAAATTATGAATATTCTGTTGTTTTAGGGTGGAAAGTTCTGTATATATCTATGAGGTCCATCTGGTCCAATGTGTCATTCAAAGCTCTTGTTTCCTTATTAATTTTCTGCTTGGATAATCTGTCTGCTACTGAGAGTAGCATGTTAAGATCCCCTATAATTAATGTATTCATATCAATATGGCTTTTTATTTTGATTAACAGTTGGCTTATGTAGTTGGCTGCTCCCATATTGGGGGCATATATATTTATAATTGTTAGATCTTCTTGGTGGATAGACCCTTTACGAATGATGTAGTGTCCTTCTGTATCTCTGACTACAGTCTTTAGTTTAAAATCTGATTTATCTGATATGAGAATCGCTACCCCAGCTTTCTTTTGAGGACTGTTGGCATGAAAGATGATTCTCCATCCCTTCACTTTCAGTCTGGATGTATCTTTTGGTTCCAAATGTGTCTCTTGTAGACAGCATATGGATGGGTCCTGTCGTTTTATTCAGTCTGCAACCTTGTACCATTTTATGGGAGCATTTAGGCCATTCATGTTGAGAGTGATTATTGAAAGATAAGTTTTTATTGACAGCATGTTGCCTGTGAAGTCCTTGCTTCTATAGATTGTCTCTGTGAATTTCTGTTCTATGTCACTCTTGGGTTCTTTCTTATTTTATAGAAGCCCCCCTTAATATTTCTTGTAGTGCTGGCTTGGTGGTCACATACTCTTTTACACCTTGCTGGTCATGGAAGCTTTTTATCTCTCCATCCATTTTGAGTGTCAAACTTGCTGGATAAAGTATTCTTGGCTGCATATTCTCATTTAGTGCCCTGAATATGTCTTGCCAGCCCTTTCTGGCTTGTCAGGTTTCTGTGGACAGGTCTGATGGTATCCTGATGGACGTTCCTCTGTACATAAGGAATCTCTTCCCCCTAGCTGCACTTAGAACCTCTTGTCTAAAATTGTGATTCATGAATTTTGCAATCGAATGTCTGGAGATCTTTCTAGATTTGTTGATCTTGGTGGGTGTCTTTTCTGCCTCCAGGACACAAATGCTTGTTCCATTTCCCAGACTGGGGAAATTTTTATCCAGAATTTTTTCAACGATATTTTCTAGTCTTCTCTCTTTCTCCATCCCCTCAGGGATCCCAATAATTCTGACGTTGGAATGTTTCATGGTGTCATTTATTTCCCTAATTCTTTTTTCATGGCTTCTAAGCTGTTTGTTCCAGGCCTCCTCTTGATCTTTTCCTCTATCAGTTTGTCCTCTAAATCACTAATTCTGTCTTCTGCCTCGGTTACCCTAGCTGTTAGAGTATTTAGAGGAGTTTGGATCTCATATTGGTTTTCGCCAGCCTAGCCATTGCCTGGATAGTTGTTGCCCTGAATTCCCTTTCTGACATATTGTTTATGTCCATATCCAGCCCAACAGTTCTAGGGAAGAGGGCACAGTCTTTGGATTTTTCCTCTGTTGGGTGTTCCTCCTCCTCGTCATTTCGGTGAGAGGTGGCTAAGGGGATGTATAGCTGACTATATCAACCACGATCTAAGCAAGGTACACCCTTTCCACTGATGTCTTCTGCCCCCGTAGAGATCCAGAATTGTATAATATTACATCTCAGGCTGATTTTATGGGTGTTCAGAGTGTTCTGGTAGATATTTAGCACACTTTAGGGAACCAGTTGAAACAGGGTCTCCTACTTCTCCGCTTTCTTTTCCCTCCTCCACCTAAGAGGCCAGTTTTTTTGTTTTTTTGTTTTTAAAGATTTTATTTATTTGACAGACAGAGATCACAAGTAGGCAGAGAGGCAGGCAGAGAGAGGAGGAAGCAGGCTCCCTGCTGAGCAGAGAGCCCGATGTGGGGCTCGATCCCAGAACCCTGGGATCATGACCTGAGCCGAAGGCAGAGGCTTTAACCCACTGAGCCACCCAGGCACCCCTAAGAGGCCAGTCTTAAAGTAGCTTTACCATCTAATGTATTTTGGTATTTTATTTCAGTTGTTCAGTATTAAGAAAAAAATCTTCTTTTACATGGATCAGTAGTGAGAGTCATAAAGTTTTACATGCATGGTAAAACACCGCCCTGAGTTTAAAACAATACCCATTATCAGGACTACAACCTAATAATTGATGATATATTCACATGTTAAAAGAATGAATATATACAAACATAAAGGGAGAGAGAATTCTCATGAGCAAGTCAGTCTAACCAGGTACTAGCTTAGGTCAGGTTTTTTAAGTTCTTTAATCCTTAGTTTCCCCCTCTTTAATATTAGGATTACCATTCTTATTTCATCCAATTGTAAGAATTGAAACTGAATTATGTCTGAATAATGCTGAGGATGATATGTGGCACATAGTGGACTCTTTACAAATGTTACTTCTTTTTTTTTCCTCAACCGTATTCAATTTTTTCTTGTATCAGGAGTGAAAGAGGGATCAGATTTTCAATTTGCTCAAATGTTTCTCTGTATTTTAGATGCTACCATATTCTAATAGCTTTAGCCTGTCAGATTTCATTTGTTATGTTTATAGTTAAGGTAGCAAATTGATTTTTTTAAAGACATTGATTTATTTGAGAGCGAGGGAAAGAGTGTGTGTATGAGACTGGAGGAGGGGATGAGGGAGAGCGATTCTCAAGCAGACTGCCTACTGAATGTGGAGCGGGTCGTGGGGCTCAATCTCAGGACCTGTGAGATCATGACCTGAGGTGAGGTTAAGAGTCAGATGCTTAACCAACAAATTGATTTTTGAAAGTACTCTGGGTATGCTCTGTAAAATAGCTGTTTTTAAGAAAAAATTGTTAATTTGGGATCCATGGGTGGTGTTCAGAAGGCCCATGTATCCTTTTCCCCCTGCATTGTATGATAAACTCTCATAAATATGGGGGCTTGGTTTGGTTGAGGTACCATAACTACCTTCACATTCTCAAAGGTGTTCATGCTCCAACTCTCACTCCTCCCCACCCCTCACCAAAAGATAAGAATTACTGTGTTAGAAGGAATCTGCTTACTAAATGTCTAGTCATACTACGTAGTATAGTACAGGAGCTAAACAAGATGTTTTTTATAGATTATTTTATTCCTTATAATATCCCTGCCAAATAGGTGTTTTAAACAATTTTTAATTATTTGTTTAACTTCAAGTTTATATTTAGGCTTAGGATGAGGATTCACTGAGGGGAGGTTGTATGAAAGATGGAAATGCAAGGTTCCTGCTGTAAAGAAGGTAGGCAGTCCATGATGGAAGCCCAGTGGAGAGGTTAGCCTTGAGCAGGAGAAGGCATAATTCTTTTGAAACTTGGGGAAAGGAGGTGAAAATGGATTCATATGATTTGTTGTGAAGAAGAGAAATAGACCTGATTAGTCTGAACTTTAAGAAATGGCATTGAGGGTTCAAGGAATTGAGAATAGAGAAAGTTTGGAATAAACACTGTGAAGAACAAAAGGTTTGGGGATAGCAGAAAGGATTGCCAGGAAGTACTGAGGTTAATCCTAAAGAGGCAGAGGATGTTTTAGAACAGCAAGACATTACATTGTTCTTATCCATATTCTTTTAATGAAAAAGACGATTTGAATCCAATTATAATTTTTGGTTGTGGACTTATATGGTGGTGGAATGTTAATTTATTTTTCTTTTTTTTTTTTAAACATTTTATTTATTTATTTGTCAGAGAGAGAGCAAGCGAGAGAGCAAGCACAGGCAGACAGAGTGGAAGGCAGAGTCAGAGGAAGAAGCAGGCTCCCTGCGGAGCAAGGAGCCCGATGTGGGACTCGATTCCAGGATGCTGGGATCATGACCTGAGCCGAAGGCAGCTGCTTAACCAACTGAGCCACCCAGGCGTCCCAATTTATTTTTTCAACATACCTTCTTGAACATGCTTTTTAATTTTGATTTTAAGTTCTTTTTCTGTATGAATTGAAGGTCCTGATGGTGTTGAATTAAAGGTTCCTCTGTTTAAAAAAATTGTGTATGTCAGCAAATAGGTGTGGAAGATTTTAGAGCTGAAGTGATGCATAAAGGCATGTCCTTTTAGGGTGGTTAGGGAGGAGGGTCAGAAGGGCCAAGCTATGGAATGGCTATCCCTAGAAATTTCTGTATGAAGTTATCCTGACTACCTAGGGTCTTTGGCTCGCCACAGATCTGCTTTGAGATCCTTATCCCTCAATACCTCAGTTGACTCTGTCCTGTCCTAGTGTAGTCTTCCACCCATTCTCACTGATAATCCTTACATTTAATACTCCCTTACTTTCCTTCTGCACAAATACTATTAAGTCTGCCCATCAGCACCTGAATTTTTGTCATCATTCTGTCACTCATTAGTTCTAGCTTTGTGGTTAAGGAGGCATAATCAAATGAAAAAAATAGGACCAGAACTTCTAGTTTTGTTGAATCACTATATTGTACAACTGAAACTAATATAACTTTCTATGTTAACTATAATGGAATTTTAAAAAGAAACTTTTGATTTTTAATTTTAACTGTTACTTAAATATGACCTTGAGCCAGTCATTTCTTTTCTGAGTCTTTATATGGTTAAAATAATGGCTATGATATGTTGTGTTTTCAAAATGTGCCAGGAACAATGTTAGATGTTTTATGTTGTTATCTCACTAATAATCTTAGTTACCCTATAAAGAAGGTGATATTTTCCTAATCTTAAAAACAAGGAAACTGGGGTGCCTGGGTGGCTCAGCGGGTTAAGCCTCTGCCTTCGGCTCAGGTCATGATCCCAGAGTCCTGGGATCGAGCCCCACATAGGGCTCTCTGCTCAGCAGGGAGCCTGCTTCCCCCTCTCTCTCTGCCTGCCGCTCTGCCTACTTGTGATCTCTGTCAAATAAATAAATAAAATCTTTAAAAAAAAATGAACAAACAAGGAAACCGAGGTTCCGAGAAGTAATTTCCATAAAGTGCAGTACAGTAAGGTACAGACTGGATTTGAGTGTCCAAGCCTATAAGGTTCTAAGCCCATGCACTTTCTTTTATTTCTTAATTCTTTACCTTTGTATAGTGCTTTACATTTTATAGAACATTCCCATGGTATAAGTACACTTAATACTTTTATACTGGGCTAGATGGCATCATCTCTTCTTTAGTACAGTTGTGCTATTTTGGTTGCATGATTATATTATTTTCAATATACTATACCATATTATTTCTTATTAACTTAGTCATTTTGTGTTGATTTTGCTTATAAGTTTCTCCTCAAAAATGGAAATAAAAAACTCATCTTTTCACTTTTAGGAAATGCTGAATGTTCACGATCATTATCAGAACATGAAACATATAATTTCAGGCGATAAATCCAATCCAGACAAAGCCCTCAGCTTGATAAAGGATGATTTTTTTGACAATATTAAGAACATAGTTTTGGAGCATCAGCAGTGGCACAAAGACAGAAAGGTATGTGACTGCTTGTTGGATACCTCACCATTATATTTGCTTTATACACTAATAAATAGCTGGACTGAGGTGATAAAATTGAGAGGCAGCTTAGTTGAGTGGCTATATGTTTCTAGAGTTACAATTTCGAGGGCTTTATTTTTCTAGCTCTGGCTTTGCCAGTTATCAGCTATGTGATGTTATTTAACCTTACAAACATTTTGTTTTGTAATTATATAATTAAACAATTATTAGTAGCAATTCTATAATATGTGTTAAATAATGCACATTATATATAATATCAGTGTAACTATAATCTTGGTATACCACAGATTTATTATAATCTTTTTAATTTAGCATTTTCCAGAGGTTGCACACTGGCTGTCTTTGGGTCAGATCCACACAGGTGTGGTTTCTTTGATACGGTGTTGATCCTAACACTGCTTTAAAATGTTGAATTAATCACTAGAATTTAAATTTTTGTGGCTTCATTTAAAATTGCAGACATCCAACTTCTCTTAAAAGTAAGTGGTTTGGGGGAATGCCTGGGTGGCTCAGTTGGTTAAACATCCAACTCTTGATTTTTGGCTCAGGTCATGATCTCAGGGTTGTGAGATCGAATCCTGTGTTGGGCTGTGGGCTCAGCACAGAATCTGCTTGAGATTCTTCCCCTCTCCCTTTGCTCTTCTTCCCATGCCCATGCCCTTTCTCTCTCTAAAATAAATAAATAAGGCTAAAAAATATTATTAAAAATTCAGTGGTTCGGAAACCCTGGTTCCATTTTTCTGCATGCTAGCAGACTGCCAGGCCTGAGTTGTGGCTTCTTCCGTTGTGATTGGGCATGCTCTTCCTGACTGGGTTTATCCATTTACAAATCTCGTCAACACAAATCTTCTGTTTAGTTTTCTGATCCAAATACTGATGCTAGGCTGCCCATTTTCCACAGTAACCTTTTCACCTAGAGAAATCAGCTTTGCTCAATTTAACTTTTAAACCACCATTCCATCTTATTTTAGTAAATCCTTTTAGGAAAAAATAAAAACATAAACAATTTCTGATGACTTACTATGTATCTGATAATGTATTAGTGTTTTCACAAATGCTACATAGGTAGTATTATTTTATATATTGTCTTTTAGAAAGATTTGCTCCCACTTTTTGGCTTTTCATTGTATAAAGGGAGCTGGTTCAAAAAAAAAAGGGCTGGCTCAAAACTTAATTTTAGAAAAGATAAAGAAAGTGATAAACTGATAGTCTTGGAAAAGAGGAAACAATTTGCTTCTTGTACACCCATTTATTTTAATGAGAGACAGCACATTTTAGATTGAATACTTTGTTCCAAATGGGTTACACAAATGACCTAAGCAATTCATGTAAAAATCTACTAGATACTCTGTTATAGTGCTTTAATAGTACCTTTTTCTTTTAATAGTATATCTTTTAGTAAGCTCTCTAATTAGCATTACTAAGACCTCTAAAAACCTGAAAGAAAGGAGGATAGACCAATTTTCTTACTGCTGTATGAAGTGTGTGTTTTCCTTCATTAGTTAGGAGGATTCAGACATTAAATTGATAAATTTTAAAACTGTTCTGAAACCTAACTTTGATACTAATGTCAGGTGGTGAACCATGCTGTAGTAATGTGAAGTGATCGTTTAGTTTTGTAGTAACTAAATGATTCTCATTGCTCTAGAATGATTTGCAATTGATTTTTAGTTAATTTGAATTATAAATATATATATTTAACATTTTCGTTCTTTCAGAATCCACCCTTAAAATCAAAAGTTAAAGATGGAGAAGAAAAGAGAGAAGGAAATTCACAAGAATCAGAGGTCAGAAATAATCACTATATGATTATTTATGGGGCAATAATTAAGTTAGCTTTTTTTCGTTTGATATGTGGCTCTGATTCTGTATACAAGTATCATGACCCTTGGTCACTATTATCACAATTATCTCAGACAATTCTGAAACATCAGTTCTCTGAAGAATTAGTTTGTTCTTTTCTGGAAACTGTATGAAAGACACATCAAGTATAGATTGGAAGCGAGGATGGTAAGTGTTTCTGCAGGGAAAGAGGAAGATAACAGTGGAGGGTGCTCTCTGCCCTTACACAGACAGAGCAGAGTTTTTGCATTTTGTCTTTTCTTACTTCTTGTCCGACTTTCAACCAGTGTGGAGGGCTTGCTATTATTTACTGCTTCTGCCTCCACAGAGTTTTTATCTATCTTAGTTGATAAGACAAGGAACCATTTTTGGGCATAGGCAGATGAGGGGGGATGATGGCCTTAATCACCAAGGCTTTCATTCATATGAACCTCTTTAAATCCTAAATAATAACAGTCAGTAGCCATAGGGATGGGATTGTGGACCTGCTATGAGAATGTGGTGTGTTTTTATATGTCTTTGGTCAATATGAGTCCAATGAATGTTAACTACTTTGACCCCTACGTTCTGTCTCACATCTTATTTCTGATAACAAAATAGTTGGGAATCTATTAATTTCTGTTAATATTTATTTTTTTTCCTCCTTCCTGTTTATGTTTTATCCAGAGATGTGAAAGGGCAGAATCTTTAGCGAGAATAAAATCAAAGGCCTTTTCAGTTGTCGTTCAGGTAAGTTATTTCTTTTATAAGATAATTTAGGAATTGACTGGATGCTTTTTTAACAGTATTTTTATTTTTCATTAGAGTAATACATGAATAGTTTAAAAAGTCTAATAATCCTATAGAGCTTTTTCTCTTTTAGTTATCTCTAATGGTATTTACCTGGAATTTTGATGCCTTTGCTTTTTATTGTCTTCCAGCTTTTAGTATTCCTGATCATGGAAAGTTTTAGGATTTTCTCTCTATCCCTTGAGTTTTGAAATTTATGATAATGTAAGTTGGTGTGGGTCTTTTTTCCATCATTGTCTTTGGCTGTCCTGGCAGGCATTCTTTTGATCAGATAACTTTCATTTCTGAGAATTGTTTGTTTGTTTGTTTGTTTGTTTCTTTGATAGCATTTGCTACATTTTTGCTCCTTCTCTTGAATTTTTATTTTATTTTTCTTTTCTGTTTTCAATCTCTGTTTTCAGGGAGATTGCTTAAACTTTGTCTTCTGAATCATTATATTGAATTTTTTATTTTTGCTGACTTTTTTTTTAACCCACTGAGCCACCCAGGCGCCCCATGACTTTTTTTTTTATTGCTAATGGTTTTTTATTTTCTTCCCTGAATCTTTTCTTTAAAAAATGTCTTTTTTTCCTGATGCAATATCTTTATCTTTTATGTGCTTGAGGATGTTAATAACAGTGTTTTGAAGTTTATGTCTTTTCCCCCAGAGTTGCTGTTTTGTTTATTTTGATCTCTTTCATTTTGGTGGCTTTTTTCAAATGTTTAAAGAGCCTCAGATTATATTTAAGAGTGGTCATGTGGAGATATGACTTTTTAACCTCAGTATTTCTTTTTGTTGGATCTCATCATTTTTACCAGAGAGCAATCTCCATTCCCTTGTCTGGGGAAAAGAAGGGTAAATAGGCTCAACCACCAGTGTTTGGGGAGCCTACAGAGAAAATAATCAAGAGGCTTACCATTCCTTATGCAAGTTTCACTAACTTCTCTATTTTCAGTAAGAGGCTTTGTCCTCTTCCTCAGCTATACCATTCCTCAGGCCTATAGCTTCTCTGGTTTAGCCTCTCCAGAGAGCAAGCCTCCTGTTTTCTGTGGGAGGTCAGCTGTGTAGTTTTGAGGTTGGGAAACGGGACACTAATGCCTTTTTTTAGACCCATTTAGTCCCATTTCTAATGATTCTAATTCCTGATCCACTTGAATCAGTTTGGTTTATAGTAACTTTCTCAATACAGGCAATTAGATTTCAGACTTCGTTCTGTTAAGTCAGCTGTCACTCACTGTTCCTACTACCAATTTTTTTTTTTTTTTTTTTTAGCAGCTCCATTGTTTTCTATTATTTCTGTTTTGGAAGTTTATTCAGAAATTTTCTCACTTTCATTTTAGTGGGATTTGAGGGGGGAGAACACGGATAAGTTTATGTGCTTAATCCCATATTTTTTCCTGGATTGTTTTCATGAATATAGGAGTTCCTTTTTCTGTGGGAAATTACTATCATGTTCTAGTTGTAGAAATGAAAAGGAATAAGTAAAAAATTAAAAGTGATTGTAGATTAGTTAAGTGTTACATATTTGTTATCCCACACAGTGAATTGAGCACAAAATATTGTTGAATGAAAGCACCAAGGACAATAAGTTAACTAATCCAAATTGTTTTAAACCAGAACTGCTCACATTATATAGTGCTAATTGATGTTTAGTGTGTATCTTAAAACATGATGAGAATTAAATTGTAATTCCCATAAAGTGTTACAAGAGTGTGTCATAGCATAGCTGCAAGTTTTTTCTTTATTGAGGTGCAATTAAAATATAATGAATGGTAATTTTTTAATAGTTGTTAATACCTGGATTTCAGCATTAGCTGAAAACTCCTGTAAGGACTCTGCTTAAGCAAGTAAGGGAATTCATTGATTGAAATAACTAAAATGTCCTTGTGGTGTTCCTTTGTTTTTCACCTTTTATGTTGCTTTCACTGTCTTCAAGTGTTCCTGACAGCCAACTATGCATGTTTCCAGCTATGGATTCAATGGAAAGGGAGAATTTTCCTTCCTAATAGTTACACAGAATTCTAAAATTGAGCTATGGTGGAGATCACATGCCCACCCCTGAGCAAATCAGTGGCCATGGTGATGTGAAACTTTTGACTAGATGAGCGGCACATACCTGGAGCCAGGCGTCAAGTGATTCCACTCAAGACTCATGGTGATAAGTAGGGAACATAAATGTTCTTAGAAGAAAGGGAGACTAGGTTAGTAGACAGTAAAAAACAGTACTCATCTTTTATACCTGTTTCCCAGCCATGCAACAACTACATTTTAACCCAACAACAACATTTTTTTACCCAATTTGAGTAGATGGTGATGACAATTGCAAGAAGCCTTCCTATTATAAAGATAAAAGAGTATATTTCCTGTTAGAAAGATTAAAGAGTGTATATATATGCAACAAGTATTAAGCAAGCCAGTATAATGGTGCTTTTTATGAGTTTTTTTCCCCCATCTTTGTGTATTTTGTCTTTTGCTAAATTGTCTATTAGTTAGATTCATTTTGTGATTTATTGTGGTTAATTGGATTTCTAACTCTTAAGGCATCCAAGTCAAGAAGGCATCGTCAAGTCAAACTTGACTCTTCTGACTCTGATTCTGCATCTGGTCAAGGACAAACCAAAGCAACTAGGAAAAAAAGAAACAAAGAAACATTGAAATCAGCAGGAAGGAAGACATCTTCTAGAAACAAAGGTAACTTTTTAAAGTCTTTTGAGACTCAGCAAGGGATAATGAATCTTGTTTTACAACTTCCCCTCCCTGTTCTTTCTTTATTAAAAGGGATTATATACTTGTTTGAGAACTTTGTGAGATTTAATATAAACAAATGAATTAATTATCTTAGATCCTTAGAATCTTACTGCTTAAAGGGATCCTAAGAGTTAGTTACAAATTCAAGATTTCATAGATGATGAAATTTAGGTCCATACAGATTAAATAATTTGTCCAAAAGTGAAATAGCTATTTATAAAATCAGTCTAAAATTGTCCAGAGCATATTTTATAAGTACTTTTTGTGTGTGAATTAAACTTAAGTGTAGACTTAGGTGTAATACATTCTATAAACTATATTTCTCTTTAGCTGCATTAATTAAGCTGTACCTTTTCTTTTAAAATAGTGTGTCTATCAAATTAGCCTTAGTATTTGATTCTTAAAGAAATGACTCTATATTTTAATAGTTTAATTTTTAAAAAATTGCACGAGTAATATATATTCACCATACATAAAGTTGGAATCTGATTAGCAGGCTCAGGAGGAGAAAAAAAAGGCATTAGAAACATTAGTAAATATTCAATGCCTAATATAAAACACATTCCTAGCTACTAGTGCAGTATATAAAGATGGGTTATAGCCTTTTAACATAAATGTTTTCCTTCCTATATCCTTTCCCTTCCAGGTAGTGGAAGGAGAATTAAAGTTAAATACCTTTAACATAGTCCAGGTATGATTAACTTTGGTAACAGTTGCTTGAAGTATACTGAAAATTCAGAGGAGATACCACATTTGTTAAGGATAATCAGGAAATACTTCAAAAAGCAGAATTTCTTAGTTCTTTTTACAAGGCTGGCAGATATTGGGAAGAAACCTGTTAGACCAATCTCACTATGAAAAAAATCCTATTATAAGTATTGAAAGAATCCCAGCTATAAAACAACTTAACTGAGTGCATTTTGTTCCAGAATGCAGGGACGGTGCAGTTAGGAATATATCAATATAATTTGCCATACAATTAGATTAAAGGGGAAAATGTGAATTCATTTTATACTTACCCAAGAAGACATTTGATAAAATCTAGCATCTATTCTTGATTAAAAAAAGAATCCTTTATATTAGGGGGTCAGCAAACTTGTTATAAAGAACCAGAGGGTAAATATTTTAGGCTTCTTAGGCCATAAGATTTCTTTCACAACTACTTAACTCTGCCATTGTAAGGCAAAGTAACCACAGACAATATATAAACAAATGAATATGTTCCAATAAAATTGTATTTACAAAAACAGGTGGTAGGCCAGGTTTAACCTGGGGCCACAGTTTGTCAGCCTCTGCTCCAGATTAAAAAAAGTAGTAGGTTATATCTTAACTCAATTTTAAAAAAGTAGGTATGTGAGTGCATGTTATTTGACAAAAGGCCACCTCATGTTTGTTGCTAGTACATAGAAGTATCACAATTGTATTTAATACTGCCTGTAATTAGGCAGGAGAGTGAAGTAAGACATGATTTCAGAAAAATTAGAAAATTACCATGATTGGGGCACCTGTGTGGCTCAGTGGGTTAAAACCTCTGCCTTCAGCTCAGGTCATAATCGCAGGGTCCTGGGATCAAGCCCTGCATCGGGCTTTCTGCTTGGCAGGGAGCCTGCTTCCTTCCTGCCTCTCTGCCTACTTGTGATCTTGCTCGCTCTCTCTGTCAAATAAATAAATAAATAAATTTTTAAAAAGAAAATTACCTTGATTTACAAATGACTGATTTTATATGTAAAAATATCTTAAAGAAAATTTCCTGGAAAAAACATAAGGAGCACAAAATTTAGTAAGGTAAAGGACACTACTGCAAACTGTACAGAAAATTAAGAAGCTAATAAGGAAAAATTATAAATACTCTTGTGCCAATAAGTTAGGTTAGGTAAAATGGATATATCTTTTTAAAGACACACATTTCTAAAACTAACACAAAAAGAAATATAGCATTTGAGTAGTTCTGCGTTTATTAAAAAAAATACATTCCAGCAAATAGCTTTGCTGGAAAGTCTAAGAAACATTTAAGGAAGGAATATTATGCTGTTCTTTCAGAAGACACAAGAAGGAACACTTCCCGGCTTATTGACTTTTAAGAAAAGACAAAGACTTTCCCTCATGAATATGAATATAAAAATTTTTATGAACTATTGTCAAGTTGAATCCAATGGTATATTAAAAGGACAATGTAGTAGGACAAACTTGGGTTTATTCCAAGAGTATAAGGCTGGTTTATTTAGGAAATAAAGGAGAACAAGAATAAAGAAGAAGGACTATATAATCATCTCAGTATATGTCGACAAAATAGTTGACAAAATCCAGCATCTATTCATGATAAAATCTGAGAAAATTAGGATTAGAAAGGAACTTTCTCAACCTGATAAAGGATTTGTGTGGAAAAAAATACAGCTAACACCATACTTAATGGTGAAACCATACTTTCCCTCTGAAATTGGGAACAAGGCAGGGATACATTATTCCTCTTACACATCGTACTGGAGGGTCCTAACCAGTGAAGTAAGGCAAGAAAAAAAAAATAATAGACATTTAGATTAGAAAGGAGGAAATAAGATTGTGTCTGTGTACAAATGAAATTATTTTTACACGGAAAATATCAAAAATTCTACTCAGTAGTTACCAGAACTAATAAGTGAGTTTAACGAGGTCACAAGGTACAGGGTTACTATTTCTGTATACTAACAATGGAATAATTAGTAATTGAAAAAAATTTTAAAGTATAACAACACAAAATCCACAAAATAGCTTAGTATATAGGTAACAACATATGTATGGGATCTGTATGCTGAAAACTACAAAACGATGAAAGGAATCAAAGATGATTTAGGTGAACGGAGAGATAATATGGACCTCATGGATTAGAAAACCAATACGGTTAAGAGACACCTAATCCTGTATTGTTCTGTAGATTAAATGTAATCCCAAGAAGTCCCAACAGTTTTATAAATAACAAGCTGATTCTTAAGTGTATATGGAAATGGGAAGAAACTAGAGTAGCCAAAACAGTTTTGAGAAATAACTATAAAGTTTCAGAAATCAAGACAATGTACTATCTGCAAAAAGGTAGACATACAAGTCAATGGAAAAGACTAGGGAATCTAGAAATAGACTTGTACTTACATGGTCAGTTTTATTTTTGACAAAGGTACAAGGACAATTCCAGGTAAAAAGATAGTCTTCAGTAAATGGCGCTAATACAATTTTATATCCATATGCAAAAAACAGATCTTCAACGTAAACCTCTTTGCCATATGCAGAAATTAACTTAAAATGGTTACAGACCTAAATATAAAAACTAAAATCATAAAACTTAAAAGATGAAAACAGGGGGTGCCTCGGTGGCTCAGTGGGTTAAAGCCTCTGCCTTCGGCTCAGGTCATGATCCCAGGGTCCTGGGATCGAGCCCCGCATCGGGATCTCTGCTCGGTGGGGAGCTTGCTTCTCACTCTCTCTCTGCCTGCCTCTCTGCCTACTTGTGATCTATGTCTGCCAAATAAATAAATAAATTCTTAAAAAAAAAGGAAAAAAGATGAAAACAAAAAATGTGGTCTTAGATTGGGCAAAGATTTTTTATACATGACAGAAGAAATACAAGCCATAAAAGAAAAAAAAATTAATTAGACTCGCTTCAAATTAAAATTCTCTGGAAGACACTTATAAGAAAACGAAAAGACAGGCCACAGAGTGGGAGAAAATATTTGCAAGATACAAACCTGATAGAGGTCTTGTGTCCAAATATATAAAGAACTGTCAACACTTAGTAATAAATAAACAGCCCAATGAAAAGATGGGCAAAAAATTTGAACAGATACTTCAAAAAGAATATGTGCATGGTAAATAAGCATCTTGAAAGATGTTTGACATCTTTAGTTAGTGGGAAATGCAAAATAAAGCATAGTAACATTCTAATACTGCCTGTCACAATGGCTACAAAAACTGAAAAACAAAACAAGGAGATTGACAATAATAAAAGCTGATGAGGACACAGAACATTTGAACCCTCATACATTGCTGGTGGGAATCCAAAATGGTACAATCACTTTGGAAGACTGGCTGTTTCCGATAAAGCTAAACACAAACTTACCTTATGATCCAGCAGTCCTACCTTGGTGTTTACCCAAGAGAAGTAAAAACTTATATAATTTCACACAAAAGGTTGTATGCAAAAGTTTATACTGGTTCTGTACGTAATTGTGAAAAATTATAGCCAGCCTAAATGTCTTCAACTCGGGTAAACAAACTATGGAATAAGTGTACAGTGAGTTACTACTGAGGAATAAAGCAGCTTCTGATACATGTAGTAGCGTGGGGGACTCATGTGCCTTGTGCTAAGAGAAAGAAGACAGACATAAAACGCATAAAGACAATCTGGAAGAGTCAGAATTTATAGGGGCAGAAAACATAGATGGCTAGGTGCTGAGGGAGGAGGGCGGTGTTGACTGTAGAAGTGCAGGGAAATTTCTGATAATGAAAATAAAGGAATCGTTCTGTATTTTGGTTGCAGTGGTAATTGCACAATTGCATTTGTCCAAACTCCTAAACCTGTATATTGAAAATGGGGACGTTTATTATCTGTAAATCAACAACTCAAACAAACCCAAACCCAGAGGACATGAGGAAAAGACTGATTAGTTTGATTGTATTTAAAAATAACTTCTGCAAGAGTAAGTGTTTTTTCTAAGGTGTATCAAAGATAACTTTGGGTTTTGAAAGCTGCACAAGCAGTTTTTATTAGCAATCAACCTTCATACAAGTGCAGAGAGGTCAGCTGGCCAACTTGCTTTCCTAAACACCTAAACAGGTTTTTGTTTTGTTTTGTTTTTATGTGGCTGAGTAACAAAAGAAGAGTAAGTGCAAGATAGGAAAGAAGTTAAAAGGTTTTTTCATCTTAAATATTTGGCAGGTGTAATATATCACTTCCTTTGCTATAGTATATTTTATTACTTAATGAAGTTACCTAAAACGTTTTCATAAACTCTGAAATTAGCTTTTAAGAACTGGTTCTTTATCACATCTAAGATTTGTTATTGAATTTACCTAGGTCTGTTAGGGATTTAACCCATGAGAAAGAAAAAGTCTAATAAGATACCTGAATTAAAATCTTTTTAGTTGTAACTCAACTATTCTAGCTAACCAGCTTTGTGGCTCAGAAGGTGCTGTAAGTTCTTTGAAGCAGAAGTGCTTTGTTATTCGATATCTTAAAGATCCAAGTGCTTCATAGTTTCTCTTTAATCAAAATTTCATTTCCTTAAAGTGGAAAGGTATTTTTGATTTCATGCTCTTTTCAAAAAGAAGCACCTTTTACTCCCAGCAATGCAAAAGAACTTGCAAAACTATTTGCAGCACATATAATAATGTTAACATTTCTAATTTCAGGGGAGCTTTTATAAATTAGTAAGAAAAAGGCCACCACCCAGTAGAAAAACTGGCTTAGGAGATGAGCATGCAATTCACAAAATGCAGACAGTCAACATGCATATGAAGAGATATTTATTTATTTATTTATAAAGATTTTATTTATTTATTTGACAGAGATAACAAGTAGGCAGAGAGGCAGGCAGAGAGAGAAGAGGAAGCAGGCTCCCTCCTGAGCAGAGAGCTTGATGCAGGGCTCAATCCCAGGACCTGGAATCATGACCTGAGCTGAAGGCAGAGGTTTTAACCCACTGAGCCACCCAGGTGCCCCTGTGAAGAGATATTTAATCTCTATAATTAAAGGAACATAAATTAAAACATGATTTTTTTATATAAGTTATTAAATTGGAAAATATTAAGGATAAGTGAATACCCATTGATAGTGAAAGTATGAATAGGTAAAATCTGAATTTAAGTGGCAGTATAAATTGGCACAACCTTTTCAGACAGCAATTTGGAATCATCTGTCAAAATTTTAGAAGTATATGTCTTTTAGTGAAGCGATTCAGTTTCTAGGTATTTATCCTTTACAAGTGACAAAAAATAGGACATTCACTGCAGTATTATTTGAAATGGCAAAGACTAAACAACTCAAATGTGTAACATTGAAAAACGTGGTATGTAAAATTGTTAGCCCATACAAAAGAATATTTTGCAGTTATTAAAAAGCTTAGAGAAAGTTCTTTATATAGTGACATGAAAGTAGGTACAAAATAGACCTATTAAGCATTGCTTAGTGAGAATGTCTTTTTAAAGAAGAGTATGATTGCATTTCTGTTCTTTTTTTTTTTTTTTTAAAGATTTTATTTATTTATTTATTTGACAGAGAGAAATCACAAGTAGATGGAGAGGCAGGCAGAGAGAGAGAGAGAGAGGGAAGCAGGCTCCCCGCTGAGCAGCGAGCCCGATGCGGGACTCGATCCCAGGACCCTGAGATCATGACCTGAGCCGAAGGCAGTGGCTTAACCCACTGAGCCACCCAGGCGCCCTGCATTTCTGTTCTTAAAATATCTGTAGGGGCTGATGCCTGGTTGGCTCAGTCGGTTGAGTGTCCAGCTCTTGGTTTTGGCTCGGGGTCATGGGATCTAGTCCCATGGTGGGCTTATGCTGAGCAGGGAATTTGCTTGTCCCTCTCCTTCCCCCATGCTTGCGCGCACACACGTATTTTCTCTCTCTCATATAAATAAATAAAATCTTTAAAAAGTACATATGTAGACATAAACACAATGTTGTATCATTAAAAAATCTAGAAGCATATTAACAGTGGTTAATTCTCAGGGATGGGATCATGACAAATTTCCAAGTCCATGCATTTCTGTAATGTTTGAATTTTTCTATTAACTGTATGTTACTTTAGTAATCCAGAAAAAAATCCAAAGTTTTTTTTTTTTTATTTAAAAAAATAAATATAACAATACTTTCATAAACTTAAGACAAATACAGGGATTAGCATGAAAAAAAGGCAGGGTAGTTGGAAGTATAGAGTGACTCCATTTTGCCTGGGAGTGTAAAGGATGTGTTGATGTTAATGTAGAAAAATATGTTGAGGTTGTATTTTGACCAGCCCCGAAGTGTAGAACCTTGAATTTTGGTAGCAGAGGGGAGTCATCTGAGACTTCTGAGCAAGAAAGTGGTATACCAGTTTTCTTTGAAGAAAATCAATCTGGGAGTAGTATGGTTGGTAGGTGGGGATAAACTGAAAATAGGAACACTAAAGAAAAGGCTGTTTTAGGGGAGCATGAGCAACTGGCCAGGTGGTTGTAGGAATTAGGCAAGCTGGTGAACAGATATGAGAGCCAGTGTATATAACCAAGCATAGATGTAATGTAGCTGTATATATCCAAACATAGAGGCTGATGGAGATATAATGTAGCTGTATATATCCATAGAGGCTGATGCTTAATGCCTAAGCAACTGAAAGAATGTTGGTGCTTTTGACAGAAATAAGGATCAAGGATGAAGATTTTATCAGGGGTAGAATTTGTCCCAGTCCAGTCTGCCTTTCCAGGTTCAATTCCTGTAATAGTTGTCGGGCAATAAAAAGTGCTCAGTCTATTGATTGGATATACCTAAGTTTGTATTATTTAAGCTTCAGCTGTATGTGTTCCCCATTCCTAGACTATAGCATGCACATTTCTGGAAGGACATCAGTAATGGTAATGATGATAGGATAGTGGAGAGGATATAGCTATTATTTCTGTCACACTGAGTATCTGCCACACTTCTTTCACATGTCCAAGGTCACCTACCTGGTTAGTGGAGCTGAGACTGGAATAGCAATGTGTCTGAATCCAAGCCTGAATCTTTAACTGCCATACTTGCTGTCTCTCAGGTAACTGGAAATGTGGGTCTGGAGCTCAAATTAGGCATGCAGTTAAGTATGTTGTATTTTAACTGCGTGTCTAGTAACCACTTAAAATTGAGCAATAGTCTCTTGGTTATATTTGTATTCCACATTGTTAGCTTTGAGCATAGTAAAAACCATCTACCTTCTAGGGAGTTAGTTTTGTAATAACTAAAAGTGATTTAAATGTCAAAAAGACTTTAAAAGCTTAATTATTCTGGTTAATATCTTTGTAAAACATTTTTCTCTATATATTGCTTGTTTTTTTACAATGTGCATTTATCATTTTTATAATTAGAAAAATATTAAAATTTATTTTATGCTCTCCTGTTTTTCTTTTTTCTTTCTTTTTTTTTTTTTTTTTAAAGATTTTATTTATTTATTTGATAGAGAGAGAAAGCAAGAGAGGGAACACAAGCAGGGAGAGTGGGAGAGGGAGAAGGCTTCCTGCTGAGCAAGGAACCTGATGGCAGGGCTTGATCCCAGGACGCTGGGATCATGACCCAAGCCAAAGGCAGACGCTTAACGACTGAGCCACCCAGCTGTGCCCTCCTATTTTCTAGAACAATATATCCTAAACACAATTTAATTTAATCTTTATGACTCAGGGTTATTATCATAAGCATATTTATATTACTAGGCTTTAGAATATAACGATCATATCAAGAAATAAGTGTGTGCGGAAGTTTATATTTGCAGTTTCACACTGCAGTACTTTGTCAACTCTTATGTCTTATTTTTTTAGAAAGTTTTTGTTACATTTATTGTGGTAGGTTGTCTTCTTTCTGTTGTCATTGTGGCTTATGGCTTTTTTTTTTTCCCTTTTGCTGCTGCTTAACTGTAATGATTTCAGAAACTGGTTGGCTGTTCACTTCGGTTTTATGTAAAATAAAGTAATCAGGTTTTGGATAAGGGCCTGGGGAACATACTGGTGACTGAAGTTCATGAGCTTTATTTAATATGTGGACTTTGAGGTAAACATCTGAAGTTTTGTGTGTTAACTTCTTGGTTTCTGACTGTATGATAGGTGGGTGAAGCACTGTATTTGTTTTTAAGAGCTTTTAGAGAACATTGCTTTTTATTTTTTAAACTTACTTAATGTAGAGATCCATCTAAAATGTAAGTAATCATTAGATGAAGACTTCTCAACTGCCCTTTTTTTTTTTTTAAAGATTTTATCTATTTCTTTATTTGAGAGAAGGAACATGAACGGGGGGAAGGGAGAGGGAGAAGCAGACTCCACGCTGAGCAGGGAGCCCAGTGTGGCACTCGACCCCAGAGTCCTGGTATCATGACCCGAGCCAAAGGCAGACGGCAGACACTTAATCGACTGAGCCACCCAGGTGTCCCTCACCTGTCCGGTTTTAACTCAGAAATCCTTATCTTGACATTGTTGAATAGTCTTTGAAGTTGTAAATGTGGATTTAGGGAAAAATCATTAATAATGGATATGGATGGACATGGCTAAAAGATTGTGAAGAACAGTATCAGTAACGTTGGGTAGATTGTACTGATTATAATTTTGTGAACTGGAAATATAGGTTCAAATTTTTTAAAAAGCCTGATTAGATGTAATAAGAGATTTTCTAAAACAGCTACCATCTGAAAACTTATGTAATAAAATATTATAATTAATATTTATGATTTGTAAAGGTAAATTTCTAATGACTTAATGGGAAACTGGTATTTTATTATGTTTAAATTGTATTTAAGAAGCTTATTGCTACAGTTTACTCAGCTCTTCCTTAGAGCAATCTGTTCTTTCCATAAACTCTATACCCCATCTCAGCATGTATATGTTCAGAGCAGAAAATTTAAGTTTATTTTCATTTAATTTCTTGCCTTATGAGAAGTGCTGACAGGTATGCGTTAACATATGTGCTAAATGAAATACGGTGTTATAACATCATTGCTTCCATATTTAATCATTTAACAAATATTTATGGAGGCCCTACTGTATGTCAAGCACTTTTCTGAGTGCTGGGGATACACTGACTTAAAGCCTGTGCTTGTGAAAGTTACATTCTAGTGGAAAGAGGCAGACCATAGAGAAAAAAAATCAACATGTAATAATAGATCAGATGGTAAAAGTATTGTGGAAAAGAATAAGGCAGCATGAGGAATGAGAATCTATGTGGGTATTGCTGTTGGACCTGAAAGTTATGTGCTAAATGAGACTTGATAAGACAATGGTATTTGATAAATATGATGAGGATATTTCTTTAGGCACCAGAAGGTTGATGTAGAAAAATATTTTGAAAAATGGTGAGTCAGTGGCAAATTATGATTAGAGGAATCGAGCAGATACAGTGAAAAAAGATAGTATACATTCAAAAACAAGGCTATTACCTTTAAAATTACATTTGTGATTAGCTTATATAGTTGAAGTAAGACTCACAATTATTCCTTGATATCTACAGATATAACCCATGAGATGTGTGATAAAGCTTGAGTAAAATATTCATGTTTGATTAATTTCATTTCTTTCCTTTTCCTTCATTTTCTTTACTTTAATGGAAGAATTCAATTATTTTCAAAGCAGAGATACAAAGAATACTTAAAATAGATATGGATTTTAAAATGCATATTTGTCTTTACCATTACAATTTTAGCATTTAGTTTAAATGTCTAATTTTTATGTTATTGTAGTAATGACTTCATTTTGTGTAAAAATTTTTCTCAATGAATTACATTCTTTATTTTTGTATGAAATGATTTTCTTAACAATTTCCAGATGACCTGCAGAATGTAAATAAGGAAGATAAATCTTTAAGGCTGAGTATGCCTGTAATTACAGAAGAGGAAGAGGACAATAGAAGTTATAGCGAAACAGGTATGGATGAAATTTTGTCAGATATCGATGGAAAGTTATGCTTGGGGAGCATTAAGGTTTAGAACCCATGAACAGCAAGGTGGTGACCTGTGTGTTTTTGTGATGCTTTTTTCCTTGACACATTGGAGAATTTTAGCATTAATCATGACACTTAAAAATAAATGTTAATACAATAAATGAAAGGAGAGATAAAAGGATAGGTAAAATACCATTATTAGTATGTCAATATACATCATCATGAGGATGTCTGGAATGTATTCCTAAGAAAGGGCAAGGCTCACAAAATACAAGTAAGTTTCTGGATATAACTTTAAAAAGATTTTATTGTTAAAAAACAGTTATTTCAAATTTGAATGTAAAATTTTCACCTATGGAATCATGATTGTAACTAAATAGCTGTATATTGCATGACGTAAATTAAAATGGCTCTACCTTTTAGTGTTATAGTTTTCATAATTTGTAGTGTTTATTAAACACCAGTTTAAATAATATTACCTCTAGTAATAATCATATTATTATAGATAATAAGTATTTAACAGGCTAGGCTTGATAGCTGATAATCCATCAATGATAATGAATACAATGTGTGTTAAGAACAATTTTTTTTCATTTGGCTTTGTATTCATTCAGCAAGCATATCCTGAGTGCCCATCATGTTTCAAACACTTAGCTATGTACAGGGCTATAAAGATATATACTATTGGCATTTAAGAATCATTTTATTTCGATCACAGTTATTATAGATCTGAGTACAGTGACTGGCCCACAGTGGACCTAAGTAAATATCTGTTGAATATATCAGATGAGTCTGTGCCTTCGAGGACCTTAGAGTTCAGTTAAAGGAAAAAAGCACCCAGTTCATTGCGATAGAGAGAAACAGTGTAATAGAAATATATAGAGGACAAAGAATAGGCATTTCACAAGGAATATTTGTTTCTTCATAAATGTGAATACTTCTATGATTTGCTTATGTCAGCATAAAATAGTCCTTTACAATCTTGTGATGAGTTTCAGGCTATAGTTTCTTTTTTTTTTCCTTTTTTTAAAAGATTATTTATTTATTTATTTGACAGACAGAGATCTCAAGCAGGCAGAGAGGCAGACAGAGAGGAGGAAGCAGGCTCCCTGCTGAGCAGAGAGCCCGATGCGGGGCTCGATCCCAGGACCCTGGGATCATGAGCCGAAGGCAGAGGCTTTAACCCACTGAGCCACCCAGGCACCCCAGGCTATAGTTTCTTTCCAGTCTTGATTGGTGGCTTTTTTTGTGAGTAAACAGTGAAATACGCATACACACCTTTATGGCTCTTTGGCAAGTCCTATTTTAAAATCTATCAGTTTGTAATTTTTAAAAATGTGGTTAAATTATAATGACATATGCATATGTCTTAATTCACATAATTTTAGAATATTCTCTATAAGAAACCACAGTCTTCTGACTTTGATTCCATTTCTTTCATATTTTACTTTATTTTTGTTATTTTCAGTTAGCCAACATATGGTACATCATTAGTTTTTGATGTAGTGTTCAATGATTCATCACTTTTGACTTTTTATTGTTTTGGTATTTACCTCTAGTAATAATTATAATATTATAGAGAATAAGTTATATTTAACAGGCTAGGCCTGATAGTTGGTAATCCATCAATGATTAAAAAATGTGTATTTTACTTTATGGTTTAGTTCTATGGATTATCTCTTGACTTTCCACTGAGGAAGGCAAGGGTATAGTTTTCTTTAATATATTCTTTACCTCCAACTTCCAACACACGTATACTTCCCAGGCCCCAGCCTTCAACATAATTATTTTAGCTATGTAAGTATTCTGCATTTATAAAACATTATTGACAATAGAGTCATGTAATGGACTATGATTCTTAATCTGCACATTTATAGTTTTCCCTAGAGAGTGATAACTTTTTGTCTTATTTATTTTTTCTATAGACTTAACACGAATATATCTTCAAATTCTTCCTCAGTCATGTAAATCTCTTGTTGGGCTATTAGGACATATGAGGGATTTTGTCATTTTCAGATTCTTAAAAAACTTTCTTGCTGACCTCTAACCTGCTTTACTGGACGGTTTGCTCTCTTGGCCTGCTGCATTTCATCCTGGTTGCTGCTGTCTCCTAGGAATCTAGAAGATTCCTGAAATCTCTTTTTCTTCTTACTTTCTTGTCTTTTCTTGTTCCTTTTCCCATCACTCATCTTTTGTTTTTCATTGGTGGGGAATTTTTTGTTTCTTCATGTCTTTCATAATTTTCATGTTTTTGTATTTTCTGTTATTTTCTTTGGTTTTAATGATTTGTAATTTTTAGGTTCATACCTCTTTCTAGATAAACACTAATTTGAGTGTTGGTTGTGGCACCTCCTGTTATAGCCAGAAAGATGTACTGGAGGGGATTATGCTGAGTGAAATAAGTCAAGCAGGGAAAGATAATTATCATATGATTTCACTCATATGTGGAAACAAATATTCCTTGTGAAATGCCTATTCTTTGTCTTCTATATATATTTCTATTATACTGTTTCTCTCTATTGCAATGAACTGGGTGTTTTTTTTCCCCTAACTGAACTCTAAGGTCCTCGAAGGCACAGATTGATCTGATACATTCAACAGATATTTACTTAGGTCCACTGTGGGCCAGTCACTGTACTCAGATCTATAATAACTGTGATCGAAATAAAATGGTTCTTAAATGCCGATAGTATATATCTTTATAGCCCTGTACATAGCTAAGTGTTTGAAACATGATGGGCACTCAGGATATGCTTGCTGAATGAATACAAAGCCAAATGAAAAAAAAAATTGTTCTTAACACACATTGTATTCATTATCATTGACAGATTACCAGCTATCAAGCCTAGCCTGTTAAATATAACTTATTCTCTATAATATTATAATTATTACTAGAGGTAATATTATTTAAACTGGTGTTTAATAAACACTACAAATTATGAAAACTACAAACACTAAAAGGTAGAGCCATTTTAATTTATGTCATACATTTTACAACTATTTAGTTACAATCATGATTCCATAGGTGAAAATTTTACATTCAAATTTGAAATAACTATTTATAGTGGAACATAAGGAATAATTATTTATATGTGGAACATAAGGGATAGTGCGGAGGACCACAGGGGAATGGAGGGAAAACTGGATGGGAAGAAATCAGAGAGGGAGACAAACCAGGAGAGACTCTGAACTCCGGGAACCAAACTGAGGGTTACAGAAGGGAGATGGTGAGAGGATGGGGTAGCCAGCTGATGGGTATTAAGGGGGGGCATGTGTGGTGATGAACACTGGGTATTATATGCTACTAATGAATTGTTGAACACTATATCAAAAACTAATGATGTACTATAAGCTGGCTAATTGAACATAATAAGTTTTAAAAAAGATGTATGGTACTAATGATTTGGGTCATATTTTCATGTTTAATTGAAATAAAATTCAAATTTTAATCACTCTATCTCATTGCACTGGCCTGTATACCTTTCAGATTTGGCACACTGGGTCTATGCTAGTTGTAGGGACAGCATACCCATCTGAAACAACTTCAAAGTAACTTATTATTAAATAGGATTTAGGAATACTAGAGTCTACTTTAGTAAGTTTTCAACTGCAGTGACATTTTGAAGGAAAGAATCACGTATATGTTAGGTTTAGGATTTTAGGATTTCTTGTTGGAGCTTTATTGTGAGGGCATTCCAATTAAACAGTTATTTAAGTATATGTTACCAGTTAAAGTATTATTTTATAAACCTGACAGACTTCTTAATTTTATGTCTTTAGAGTTCACTGCACCCAAGAGGAAAAGAAAATACAGAACAAAGAACCCAGCGAAGAAGTCTTAATTTTGACATCTCTGATAAAAAAAAAGATTTATATTTTGGATATTGAACAGGAAGACTGCCAGTATTAAAAATAATTCTTCTGGGAAACTATAGGTTATTTCTCTGAAATGGCAACATCTTAACATTGCTCTAGATTTATAAAGGAACAAAAAATTAGAAATAAGAATTTCCTTTTATGAAACCTGCATAAATGGAAATAAAATTTGGATTTAGAATGTAATAGAAATAATCCTTTTATTTGCAGATTATTATTGTTTCCTATAAGTTTTTGTGATGTTATACCTCTTAGAGTTCTGATGTTAACTATTTAAGATATTTGTTTTTGAAGTAATAATGTTTATTACATATAAGTGGATTATTAAATTTATAGTATGGTAATGGGTTCATTTATGGTATGTATTAACTTTTATATATTGTATGGTTAAGTGCAATACAATTTTTGCCTTATTTGCTTTATTTTTGAACATATGAAACTTATGGTCAGTAACTTATATGATTGATATTTAGGAAGCCCAGTTTCTACTTCTGTAATCAATTAAATAGTCTTTGGTGTTTGTTTTAAAGCTCCCTTTGGCCTGACATTTTGTATGTATATGTGTATATGTATGTATAGATATGTTTGTATGTGCCATATCTATACATATATGATCATTTCAGTACATTGTTTAAATACATTTAAATACTAATTATTTTTATTTTTTTTAAAGATTTATTTATTTTGGGGGAGAGAGCATGCATGTGTGTGTGCACACATCTGTGTGTGTGCACACATTTTTGGCTAGTGGAGCAGAGGGAGAAGGAGGGAGAATCCTCAAGAGTTGGCTGTTTAACTGGCTGAGCCACTAATACTAAATACTAATTATTTCTAATAAAACCTTTAAGAGTGATAATGTAATTTCCAGAATGTGTTATGGTACAGAGTAGATGATACTCACGGAAAAAGATTTCTAAACTTTGTGGACATGCCTCTGTTAATTTCTCTCTTAAGACATTTAAATGGAGATCACTTAAGCCATGTTGTTTGAATTCCTGCTACTAACAGACCATCTCCACACCGTGTGGTTGGCTCAGCCTTTTTTTTTTTTTTTTATAATTTTTTTTATTTGACAGAGATCACAAGTAGGCAGAGAGGTAGGCAGAGACAGAGAGAGGAGGAAGCAGGCTCCCTGCTACGCAGAGAACCCAATGCAGGACTCGATCCCAGGACCCTGAGATCATGACCTGAGCTGAAGGCAGAGACTTAACCCACTGAGCTACCCAGGCACCCTGGCTCAGCCTGTCTTACAGTTGATTATACTCCATGTTGTTTTCCAGCATTGTATATTCAGGAATTTTGCAAATGTCCAGTGAGTGAAAATGTGTGATATGTATAATCTTTTAAGTTAAAAATACTGATGCTAGCCCAAATAAACTTTCATTTATTAGAATGTATGCTATTGCATTAGCTCTAAACAAAATTATTTCCACTGATTTTAGATGTTCCTGATAGTAGATGGGCAGTTTTCATAATGTGTACATTGGACAGAGCTTCTGGGATTTAAACATTCTAGTGTTGGGGCACTAGGAGGTATCATTGGCCTCTTGTGTACTAGGTTATTTGCTAGAACTTGTCTGATCATTAACATTTACAAACATTGTACAACTGACACATTGAGTTTGCCCTCTTTTTTTTCATAATAATACTTAAAATATTATTTCATTTGTACAGTGAAGAAACTATCTTAAGATGGTAAGTGCCTTGCCCACATTCAGAGTTAGTAAGTGATGCATCTGGATACAAATTTAGGGCTCTTGCCTATAATTTCAGTATCATTTTATATAAGCCAACAGAAATGGAAATCCAGAGAAGTACGTCTCACTTGAAGCAGTAAAACTCTATTTTGTAGTGGCTTAGCAGTAAGGAAAGGTTAAAACCAGTTGAGTCTCAGTGCAGGGTGGTGCTCTGGGTTGTAAAATAGGTTGGTTCCATGATGGCTTCATGTACAGGTTTGGGTCTTCAGGAAAAGCTTTATTTCAGTGTGGGGAACTGTTTACCAGTCAGGTTCTCAGATGTCAGCCAAGGGCTAGCCTTGCAAGCAGGCCTTTCTAAGGACTGCAGTCTCAGGCCTATGCTGCTCCCTTTTCTCTACACTGTTGCATTTCATTTTTCACTGTTTCAAATAATGCTGTGTTGATTTTTTTTTTTTTTTTTTTTTTTTTTTTTTTTTGCTCACTTAGATTGGTATTTCTGTTAGATAAATCTGCATATGAATTTGCATGTCGGACAGTTGTATGTATGTACATATACATATAGAATTTTAATTATTGCCAAATCAAACAAAAATATTGCCAGTTTACAGTCCTACTAACAGTATTTACAAGGGACTCTCCACATCTCCATTACACTTGTTACCAATCTGTAATTTTTCCAGTTAAACGTAGCCTGAATCTTAACAGCAGAAATGGTAGAAAGACCATTAAGAGTAACAAAAAATTTTTTAAGGTTTTATTTATTTGACAGAGCCCAGAAGCAGGGTGAGTGGCATGGAGAAGCAGGGTGAGTGGCAAGGAGAAGCAGGCTTCCTGGTTAGCAGGGAGACCTGATACGGTTATTGATCCTGGGACCCTGGGATCATTACCTGGGCAGAAAGAAGCCGCTTAACCAACTGAGACACCCAGGCACCCCAAGAGTAACAAAATTGTATTAAACAGCTGTGAGTTGTGAAATTGAAGCTTATTAAATAGAATTCAAATAGAAGATATTTGTGTTTAAAAGTGGGCTTTCAGAATTAAAACGTGGGGTCATAATACTAGCTACCTATTAAATGAAGCTATTTGTATTATCATCCTGATTGTAATAAAATAACTGTACCAAGTCATAAATAATTTTAATATTAAGTAGTGACCAAATTAATGTTTTATGAAGAAAATGAGTTATGTGGCAGTGTTTGTAGCCACAAGATGTATTTTAAAACCCTTCCACTTTCAGACATCTTAATATAGGAACATACTGTTCAAAGTAGAGACTTGGAATCATAGTAGTTTTAATGTTATATGCCAGGTTTACTTGGAGTATCTAAAACCATGAATGAAAGAAGCAGAACCATAAAGGAAATGGAGGTTGTACACATTTGATAGAGAAATATTTTTCACTTTGGGGATGAAGTATTGTGATTTATGTCTTAAGAAGAAAGCTACTCTGGAAACGTGCAGTTCTCTATAAGAAATTACAGCGCATTTGTTTTCTGGTATTCTTGAGTTTATGTTGTAAGCAGACCTATGATCCCATTTGGGTGTATAACCCCTTCTTAATGCCTCAAAGGTCTGTGAGTGGATATATTTATTATGAGAAACACCCCCAATCTCTTTAATACCCAATTAAAGTGCTTATTCCCTGAAACACACAGTTGTACCATCTGCAAGCTATTTTCTACTGCCAAAGGAGAGATAATGAACCAACTTTCAGGCAAAGACTTTGTCTTCTTAACAGAGATTCCCAGAACAGTGGTATAATAGGGAAATGTATTAAAAATGCATTTATCTAAATGATTTGACTAACTGTAATTTTCCTGACCTAAAAAGTAGAAGGTCAAATATTTGTATCTTCGTTCTGCACTGATTCATTTTTTGTTTAAATCCTTTTTGTTTAAATCCTTTTCTCAGATATAAATTCAAGATAATGTAGAACTACCTTGGAGACTAGTCACAAGTATCTAGAGCTGCATAGTGCTTTGAAAGTGCAAAGAAAAAATTCTAAACTTCAAAATAATAACTACTGGAAGTATAAGTTATTATTATTATTTTTAAAGATCTTATTTATTTGAGAGAGAGAGCATGAGAGGGGAGAAGGTTAGAGGAAGAAGCAGACTCCCTGTGGAGTTGGGAAGCCCCATGCGGGACTGGATCCTGGGACTCCGGGATCATGACTTGAGCCAAAGGCAGTTGCTTAACCAATTGAGCAAACCAGACACCCTGGAAGTGTAAGATTTTAAAAAATAATTGGATGTCAAGGAAGCCAGAGTGATTCTTATGTTTAAAGTGACTTTTTTTTCCCCCTTAGAGATTTTATTTATTTATTTCAGAGAGAGGGAGAGAGAGCAAGCCAGAGAAGGGGCAGAGAGAGAGGGGGAAGCAGACTCCCTGCTGAACAAGGTGGGTGCTGGGCTTGAACCCAGGACCCTGGGATCATGACCTGAGCTGAAGGCAGATACTAAAGTGATTGAGCCACCAAGGCGTCCCTGCTTAGTGTTATTTTTGATGCAAATTTTTTTAAGTCAATAATCAGAAGCTTATGTGTTTACATGGATTTTCAGATTGACAAGAGCTCTCATAATTCAATCGACAACTTGAGCTCCTGGTTTCCTTGATTCACACTGCATTAGGTACAATATAGATCATCTTCCTAATAACCCATTTTGGTTATGACAAAAAGATTCACAAATACATAGATAAAATGCTGTTAATTGAGGTATATTTAAAAATGAAATTAATGAGCTGAAATTTGCTTTCACGTAAAGAGCCTGGGAAAATAAGCAGAGCTGTTAATGCCTTCCTAACTTCCTCTTGATTCTTGAATTAAATTACAATTTGAAGAATGCTTGCTTTTTAAATGGAATCGAGAAGACTGTGGGTGCTCAACTATTCACATTTTCATTTATCTTCTGAACAGCTATGTAGTAATTTTCATTGCACATTTTAGAAATTCCCTGTATTAAAGTAAATGCCAAAACCTCAGACCGTATAGCCCTTTCTTGTGTGGCAATATTTTTTTTAATGCCTGAATTATTTGGTTTAATGTGCTGTATATTGCAGGTCTGAATTTTTTCTTTTTTTTTTAAGATAAATTTGTATAGGCTCCTTTTGGTTGCAAGGAACAAAGGCAACATTCGTATTATCTTAAATGCTGGAGGCTTATTTTCAGAATACAGAGGACAGTCATTTCCGAGGCACAGCTGCTTACCTGAAAAATGACTTTTTGTCACGTAGTGAACACAGCAGCTCAGATGGCTGTGTCCTCATCTTTGAAATGGCTGTCCACTGCTGGATTGCATGCTCTTCGTCATGTACTTTCCAGCTTCTCTCTGCATTTCTGTGTGCTACTCCTGCTGCTCAAAGAGGAGCTGAATAAACCAAAAGAGATCTTTCTGATTTGGCACAGATTATTCTGGTGGGTCATTTTGACCTCCCGTATGTCTTCCCAAAGGATGGCTGCCCTCAATGATGGCCTAAGTCCCTGGTGCAACCAGCTGTGGCCAGTGGAGCCAGGTCACTAGCCACAGGGCACAGCAAATCATGTGGAGGGACCCAACTCTGGCACTTTTCTTTACAAGAGGCATGTGGGACAGGCCTTTTGAATCTCAAGAACTCAGTTGGTCCATGATTTGATTAAAATTATAAGGATGTTATAACATTATCATCAATACTGCCACTAAGTGAAGTAATCAAGTAGAAAAATTTCACTTGACAATAGGAACATGGCACAGTGGTGAAGAGAAATTGGTCAGGGGCCAGACTGTCTGGTTTGGTCTGAGATTGCAGTGTGACCCCGTGCCTTCATAAAATCCACTTGTACATTCACTGTGTAATTCCATTTAAGCTCCCTTCTCTCCTTTGTGGTGGTGGTGTATATTTTACTTCTGTACGTTACAAACCTCATTATACATTTTAATTTTTGCTTAAAGAAAAAATAAAAAATGTATTACATTTACCCACATATGAGCCTTTTCTAGCGCTCTTTTTTTCCTTCATGCAAATCTATGCTTGCATTTGGAATAATTTTAATTTTCCTTTAGTCTGAAGAACTTTTAGATTTTTTTTTTTTTTGACAGAGAGAGATCACAAGTAGACAGAGAGGCAGGCAGAGAGAGAGAGAGGGAAGCAGGCTCCCCGCTGAGCAGAGAGCCCGATGTGGGCCTCGATCCCAGGACCCTGAGATCAAGACCTGAGCCGAAGGCAGCGGCTTAACCCACTGAGCCACCCAGGCGCCCGTAGTCTGAAGAACTTTTAATATGAATTTCTTATTCAGCTCTGTTGGAGACAACATTCTTTCAGCTTTTGTTTGCCTGAAAATGTCTTTATTTCACCTACATTTTTGAAAGATATTTTTGCTGGAATTAGAATTCTAGATTAACAGCTTTTTCTTTCACCACTTTAAAGATTATCCTATTATCTTTAGCCCTCTTCCTTGCATCTGATGTGACCCAAGTTTCACATTCATGATTTCCATTCTCACTGCTATTCCCTTGTATAGGACATGCTGTCTTTCTCTGGATGCTTTTATGATTTTGTCTTTACTTTTGGTTTTCAGCAGTTTGATAGGATGTCCCTGCTGTGGTTTATTTTCTCCGTGTGTCCTACATGTCATACTAGTATCACTCTGCTCCAGGATTCCAAGTACATGTGTGTGGACTGCTTGATACAGTCTCACGGGTCATCATGGCTTTCCCCCCCAGTATTTTTTTCTCTGTGCTTCAGACAGGATGATTCCTTTTGACTTGTTTCAGGCTGATGAGTCCTTAATTCTAATGGATTCAATCTGAAATTAGTCTCTTCCAATAGCTTAAATTTTAGGTGTTGGATTTTTCAATTTTAGGATGTCCCCTTGGTTCCTTATCATGGTTTTCAAATTTCCATTGAAATTCTCCATTTTTTTAACCCATTATTTCCATCTTTTACTACAGATTGTTCAATATACTTACCTAGTTATTTTCGTCTTTGCTAGTTCCAACATTTGGGTCATCCCTGTATGTGTTTCTGTTGGCTGATTTTTTTTTTTTCCTATTGACTAAGGGGCATAATTTCCTGTTTCCTTCCTTGTCCAGTAATTTTTTATTATATAATGATACGTGTTAGAGAGTCTGGATTCTGTTATCTCCCACTAAAGAATGTTTTGTTCTAGGAAGCAGTTGATTTACTGAGAGAGCACCTTGAGCTTGTGGAGATTTGATTGTAGGCTTTGCTGGGGTGATCTATTTTGGTTTTGTCCCTACTTTTAGGAAAAATACCTCAGCCCTGGTATGTGGCTCTTACTTCTAAGGTGTGGCCCTTAGGAAGTTTTTCACAGAGTGATGTGGAGTGTGTCAAACAGAACTAGAATTTCGAGCTCTTCAGCCATTCACTTGTCTTGGCATCATTGGAGTTCTTGCCTGCTGGCACCCCAAGATGTAACAGCATTTTACACTCACATTTTGGGGTTGCCCTCTCTGTCATCTCTGCTTTAGGGAGTTTCCCATCTTGATGTCTAACCACTCCGACAACCCAGGCTTCCTCCTCTGGAAGACTCAGCCTTTCTGTCTGTTCCAGACAGGGCTGTACCCTCAGAGGTGAAGTTGTATAAACACGGATCACTCCTTTCAAGGGTTGCATCTGCCTAGGGTTTTATCACAGAAAAGAATGAGGTGATAGCCTCCTAGTCACCCATGTAAACCTTGTCTTCACGGGTTTTGTGTCCTGAGTGTGTCCCAGGTTCCCAAGGTTCCACTTAGTATTCCTGGAGACTTAATAATGCATGTAGGTCCCCCAAGTATATTTGATCATAATTTAGTGTGATACTAACCTAATGGCTTGAAAGAAGTTGGTGCACTTCTGAAAATGCAAAAAATGCCTGAGTTTTCAAGAAAGTTAATCTTCCCAAAATGCTAAGCACTACAGAATTATCAAATTATGTTATTAATTTGCTTTTGGTTGCAAGCAGCAAAGCCTGATCTTCAGGCTAATTACAGATTATGCATGGGGGAAACTTTTTTATATATACCAGTCTTCTTTTAAGTGCTTTAATATGAGGCTTAAAAAAAATCTTATTTAAGATAACAAAAACAGAAAAGAGAAAGCCTTCATGTAATTATATTATCTACAGGCTGATTTCAAATACCTTATCACCATAGTACCTAATTAATTGGGCTATGTGAGCTTAACTATTTTTAGAGATGTCAACACCCAAAGATTTGTTGAACTTCCTACAGTGTATATAATTTAAGTGAAATGAATTTTGCTAAAGTCTCACAAATTGTTAACTCTTCTGCCTTTGTTAAATGTTTTAAACAGTTGATTTATCTCTTAGTTTCTTGCAGCGTAATTGGCATACTGACTTTCTTGCTTTATACACCATTTTATTACACGTGGTTAACTGAAAGTATTCTCTTTGTAAACTTAAGTATTGCCTATACATTAAACATTGCCTATAAAACTTCCCACCAGATAATTTCCCCAATTTTAGCATTGCATTTAAAAACAAAATATTGGGGCACCTGGGTGGCTCAGTGGGTTAAGCCTCTGCCTTCAGCTCGGGTCATGATCTCAGGGTTCTGGGATCGAGTCCCATATCGGGCTCTCTGCTCAGCGGGGAGCCTGCTTCCCCCTCTCTCTCTGCCTGCCTCTCTCTGCCTACTTGTGATCTCTGTCTGTCAAATAAATAAATAAAATCTTAAAAAAAAATTAATTAATAAATAAATAAAAACAAAATATCCTGGGGTACCCGCGTGGCTCAGTTGGTTGAGCAACTGACTCTGGATTTCGGCTCCTGTCAAGGTCTTGGGATCCACCAGGCCTCTGGGTCTGTGCCCAGCAGGGAGTCTACCTCAGATTCTTTTTCCTTCTCTCTCTCTCCCACACCCCCAACTAGCATGCTCTCTCTAATAAACAAATACATCTTTAAAAAACAAGCAAAAAAACAACAAAATATCCTGTCCTTTATTTAGAGGTCATATGTCTGGAAAGTCATCCTGTTTTTAAGATGAATCAACCATCAAAAAATACATCTTATCTTCTTTAGTGTCCCCACTGACCCCTAACAAAATACCAAAGTATTAACAAAATTACGCATATACTGTATATGTTGTACTGGTAAATAACTATTAGGCTTCTTTCTGAAAATTTGAAATTAATTCAAATTTCAAATTCACAAAACTACATTCTATAGAATCAGGATCCTATCTCTCCATAATGTTTCTGTATCTCCGTAACTGGGACTTATTGCTTCAGAGAAGAAAATGAAAAATGCAGACTGTCTCCTAAGGGATGTATAGTCAGAAATTTCTTTGTCCTCTGTAGGATTTACACACTTGCCCTGATACCAGTTTTTGATGAAATGAGCAGAGTACCTTTAGTAATTTATAAAGCCTGGGTGATTAGCCTGGGTGAACTCAAACAAGGCAGGCATGGGCTTCCAGTCGGCAGCTTTAGGCTAGGATTTGTGGCACCAAGGGTAACTGAGTCCAAGCCAGGCCATGGCTGATTCCATTGAGTTTTTAATTTCTACTTTGTTTTCTCATTTCTGAGATTTTTATGCATGTCTGGATATTTTTGATATTCTCTTATTCTTTGTTTTTTTAAGTTCAGCTTTTATTTCATTAAGTATTTCAAACAATTATTTTTCCATTCTGTATCTGATGATTTCAGTATCTAAAATTCTACAAGTCAGTCTATAATTTGTTGTTTCTGATAACTCTCACAGATGGTGGTTTTTATCCTCATTGTATTTAGAGCTTATATTTTCTGGAATCTAATGTGTGGGATCCTGTGGGCCTAATATGAGATGTTGAGATGTTTTTCCTTTAGAGAGGACTTCTGTTTATGCCTGCCGTGAGCCCAGAATACTACTCTTCTAGTACGTGCAAGGTCCTCGGAAAGTCAGGTGAAGCTCCAAATCCCGCCTCTGGATTGCAGGATCTATCAGGTCAACTCCACTACACTGGTCTCTATTCTACTTCCTTACAACCTACTGCCTTCTGCTCTGGTTTCAGCTCATTGTTTTATTTTCCCCTTGGAGATTTTCCTAACTTTCTAGTGAGTGCAGGAATGCACGAAAATATAGTTTTACAGTAATTTATCCAGGAAGAGTGAGAATGCCCTTTGAAAGTTCTTGATTTGTCATTCTGCCCGAAGTAGAAGTCCCAGGAGGTATTATTTATCAGCATTTTGCAGAAGAGGATACAAAGGCACAACCATGGTGAGTAACTTGACCGGTATCGCAGAGCTGGTGAGTGGTGAAGACATTATTGGATGGATCCATGTGGGCTGGCTCCCGAGCCTACATGTTTCCCCACCACATGGGTGAGTCTGAATCTCAGAGGAGATTGTACAACGTGTTGCAGAGAACTGGTTGGTGAGACCAGGAGAGATTATAGGATACCCAGGGAGCGTGTAGGGTGGAGCCGTGAACTGGGGTTGGAGCACCAAACATAAGGGCACTCTGGAGGGGCTGAGGAATGCTGGAGAAGAACTGTTGATAATGAAGTGAAATGCAGGTGGAAATTGAGGAAAAGGAAGTGTCTGTCACAGAAGCCAAGGGAGTAGAATCTTAAGGATGGAGTGGTAAGTAGTGTCGTTGTTACGCACAGCGGTATGATACAATATTGAAAATTATCCTTTGAGTTCGGCAATTAGGCTCCTCCCTTTACTGAGAGGGCTAAAGACTGAATGTTGTATGTAAAGTGGGTGTTTTGTCTCCTGACAACCATAAAGCGCTCCTTGTCTAAGAGTTACTAAAAAAAAAATACAGCTTTGAAAAATCCTATCCTATACTTCTAGATAAAACAAATACTTTGACAAAGAATGAAAGTTACTTAAGCCTGGAGAGAAGAAAGAAACTCTGTGGCCCTATGAGTCTTAGAGCTTTTTCTTACTATATGAGGAATTAATTACTGAGAATTATGGCCAGTTCTCTATCTTTATGAAGGATTAAAAGAAAAGAATGGACTTTAGTTTTTAAAGGGATGACTTTAATTAAGTCTGAGTAGAAGGCACTTATTGAAAAGGTTTGTTAACACTGAATTTCATTCCTAGTGGCTGATTGTCAGCATTCGTAATTTATTAGTGCTTCAGGAGCAGAATCTCCCAGATCTGACATTCCCCGTCTCCAGGTGCTGACATTCCTGTCACCAGCCGCTGTTACTTGGGTCAGAGGTTGGCTAACTTTAGGTTGTGCTGGAAACACCTGAGGAGCTCATTTAATAAGCAGATCCTAGGGTCCCATTGCTACAGCCTCTGCTCCAGTGAGTGCTGGCTGGGGCCCGAGAATTGGCTTTTGTAACAAGTTCTCTCCAGGATTCTGGACCAGGTGGTCTGAGGCCCAGCGCTTGGTGAAAGCTGGCCTCTGCTTATCTTTGGCAAAAACAGAAACAGCTTTTCGGATAATTTCTCTGCCTCTGCCCTCAGCCTCCTCCAAGCATATTTGATATTAGGGTATGTATTACTTGAGATTCTTAATATTCTATAACTGTGTACTGATTTCTGAAATGAGGTGATGAAACATTTTGGAACTTTTTTCGAATTACTGCAAAAATGTACTTAAAAAAAAAAAAAGAAATTAATGTCATGTTCATCAGAGTCTTGAACAGCAAAGCCATCCTTTGACCCATTTGTCTTGCTGGTTTCCAGACTGTCTCCTTTCTCAGACTGGTTATTTTCCCTTACCTTTTCTGAATTCTTCCCTTACACATTCTTAAATACTGACCTGGAACCAGGTATAGACTAGCTAAGGGAGCGAGAATGAGTGACCCAAACGCTGTGGCTTTCTGGTGAGTCTTTCCAGTGTCTGCTGGAAGTTTCTTTTTTTTTTTTTCCTTTTGTATAGAGTATTTATTTATTTGACACACACACACACACACACACACACACACACATACAGCACAAGCATGGGGGATGGCTGAGGGAGAGGGAGAAGCAGGCTCCCTGCTGAGCAGAGGGTCTGACGTGGGGCTTGATTCCAGCACACTGGGATCATGACCTGAGCTGAAGGCAGATGCTTAATCAGCTGAGCCCCCCAGGCACCCCTGAACTGCAGGCTGGGGCCAGGCCTTGCCCTCTACTTCCCAGACCAGACTTCCACCTGACAAGCCCGGTCACACTTCTGCGCATTCCCAGTGTGACTTGCAAGGTTCCATCAGAACATGATGCTATTTATTACCTAATGGCTACATTTTAAAAGCTTAAAGCTTTATTTGTTTATTAGCATAATCCATGTCTTAGGGAATGTTCTGGAAGTATTTGTGTTCAGAGGCTTACAACAGATACAGAAACTGAATGAAAATCAAAGGCAGGTTTTATAAAAAACAATAAAAATTTCCTCTCTTGTCAGATAAAATGCTCATTAGCTCACAGCCTACATGCACAAATCACAGTTAAAATGATTTTTCTGTTTTCACCTACTCTAACAAAGACACAAAGCAAGAGCTATCTCAACCAAGAATAGTCTCCACGATGACACAGACCCACTGAGCGGGCGGCTGCAGCCCCTCACCCTGGCCTGCTCTCATTTCCTGTTTATAGCCACAGTTAATAAAGGCAACAGGATGTGGTCATAGGCCAAGGGTCAGAGAGCCTAGATGGTAATTTCCACGCAATGTGTGTAAGAGGTATTTGTCCTTTCTTATTTTGGAAATGAACTCAAGCTATGTGGGTAGTGACATTTGCCTCACAATTATGCCCAATAATAAGTCAGAAGAGCTCTGTAATAATCACAAATTACCATAGCTAAAGCACTTGGTAAGCAGTCCCTGGGGCCGGTCCTTTCTGTCCTGATGCCCTTTATGTGTGCACAGGCCAAAGGGCTAATGTTCGCACAGACCACTTCCCTCCTCCCCACCCTCCTCCCGGTCTCCAGGCCCTGAGCCCCTGCCCAGTCTCCCAGTCCCACCTGACTCCCTCTGTAGTTCCTCTTATCCCTCCAGGCCCCCTGAACCTCGTGGCTTGCTATTTCAGGGACACAGCAACCTAGAATTTCTCCCTCTTTTTGGCCTCCCAAGTCCTGTCCTCTTCCACTGCCTACTCTCCTCAGCCATGCTAGAGAAAGTTTACACATGGCCGCCTTCCCTGCCGTGCTCCTGAAGTCCAGTTCCCGGTAGGCCCTCTCTGTAGCCTCTTCTGTTTGTGCTTTAGGTTCCCTCTCAGCTTTCCACTCTAAGTCCTCTACCTCCTCTCTGCTTCCTTCCTTCTTGTAAGCACATGTCCTTACATGATCCTGAACTCTGGGGCCATACAGCACGCCTGAACTCCTTCAACCTCCCTCTTCCAACCCCAGAACCCCATGGTGTCGTTACTTTCTATCCCTCAACCTATGTTTCTGAGACTGAAAATGTGCCTAAGCCAGAACTCTACCTATGCTGGCGATGCCAGCCAGTCTTTCAACCAACACCCCATCCTGCCTCAATATTTTATTTTATTTATTTTTTTTTTAAAGATTTTATTTATTTATCAGAGAGAGAGAGGGAGAGAGAGTGAGCACAGGCAGACAGAATGGCAGGCAGAGGCAGAGGGAGAAGCAGGCTCCTTGCCGAGCAAGGAGCCCGATGTGGGACGCTGGGATCATGACTTGAGCCGAAGGCAGCTGCTCAACCAACTGAGCCACCCAGGCATCCCTGCCTCAATATTTTAGATCCTTCCTCTCCAGTCACTCCTTCTTCTCCCCTTGAAATTATACTAATATCTTTGCTTAATACTGACTTGTGTGTTTTTTTTCATTCTTGTTACATAATTCCACACTTATTGTGTGGGTCTCCCTGTCTCTAACTAGACTTTGGCATCTATAGCCCTAGGTTGCATAGAACACCAAAGAGGACCAGAATCTTGGCTTTTGAATTTCAGAAACAAAAGTCCATGAACAAGACACAGAGATTTGCAAGAATATAGGATGTTTTAAGAGTCCATTTTCCAGCCTCTTAGGAGATGAATTTCCTCAGCTTTGGAGATAGGAAGAGTTATAAAGGAGAGCAAGGAGCTGAGATCCTACTGAGGTGTGAGAAGGCAGTGGCAGATACGGATGGGAAAGCCCTACCCACTGTCTTTCCCAACAGAACCCACCTGTCATAGAAGCTGAAGTCAACAGACACTTGCTCTCCCAGCCGCCCCCCCCCACCCCATTGCAGCCAGAATGGAAGGAGGAGGCTTTTGAGGGCTTTCTACAAAGATGTCTCCCCTGATTAAAAACAGAGAGAGAAGAAGGAATACTCCATCCCCCAACTTCTGGGATGCCATGGAGGATATGAGGTGTTTGCGCTGTGTCCGTTGTCTTGTCCACAAAGTAAGGATGGCAGAGTAGGAAGACAGAAAGATTCTGAGTTTTCACTGACTTTAGATTCACTCCTTTTGGCTTCCTTGTTATGTGATGTTATGTAATAAGATGTTTCTACTGTTTAAGGCACCCTCTGCGGTTATCTGTAGTTAAAAACATCTTGTACCCATTCCCACCGTTTCTTGAGAGAACCCGTTGCCAGGGGGATGAGAGAACTTCCAGACAGGTTAGAAAAGTCCTACGGGGACGTTTGTTTTACATTAAATGTCTTGTTGCCAAACTGCAGAGTTCCCCCTTTTCCACTGCAGGAAGGGGATGGTAAGAAAGGCGAGGTTGGATGGCCCATTCAGAAAGGCCCAAAACACTCTCATAGGTTTCTCTGTTGCCCCAGAATGACCTGGGCAGAGAGCCAGACTTCCCCACAAGAACAATGGAAATTTCAAGGGGGAGCGTCAGCTCCAGCGAGGCTCTGGGCGTGGGTGAGAGGACAGAGCAGCAGAGGCGTCCTCACGGACTGACACCTGGAGGCCAGCCACCACTGAGGAGGCCTGATGGGCTCTGGACGCCAGACATTAGAGGCCCCTCATAGTGTGAGATGGTGCCCGAAGGCCAGGTACCTCCTAACACTCCTGATGCTGTCCAGCTCTTTCCTTCAACCTGGATGCCACCCCCAGAAAAGGTGGGGGCAAGAAAACGGAATTGCCCGAGAAAAACCTGAATCAACGGAGTTTACCCTGAACTGACTAAAACCAAGCTCCCCAACACCAGGTAGAATGGGGCCAGGGGCCAGAAAGTCAACTTAGTTAAGGAAAAACAAACAGTTGTTTCTCTTTTACATTCTTGAACATGCACACAGAAATACTCCTCCAGAAAAATCCTGTATCTTAAAAAAGAAAAACAAAACAAAAACCAGTCTTACCTCCCATCCTATCTTCCCCTAAAGCTCTTCCATTCCCTTTCATTCCCTGCACTGCCAAATTTTTGAAGAGAATTATCCATATGTGGGGCCTCCTCATCCCTCACCTGGCCCCAGGCTAATATTACCTACTCTCTAACAGGTCCGTTATTCAGAAAACACTTTTTGAACTTATACTTGGAGTTATCACTTTTCCAACTCTTTCTGACTTAGAAAAGTCGGTGCAATAATAAAGAGCCTCGTGAATGTTCCAGTGACCCTTCCAATGAGTCCAAACCTAACTCGTGATCTTCCCCCTCACAGCAACTTAACCTACTGGTTTGTGAACTTCTGATAGGTCCTGAACTCCGGGGGCATCTTTAAGTCTTCTTTTCTTTCCCTCATCTGATCCATTTCAGGTCTTTTTTGCTTTGGGGACCTACCACAGAGGGTTGCTGTGAAAGACCAATGAGCCAGATCTCTGTGCCCGTTAACTAGAAGTATGCTTCAGGATCACTTGTGTTAAACACACAAAGATGAAAAGCAAACAAAAACCTGATGGCCCTGGGTCCCACTGCAGATACGCTGTCGAACCTGATTGGACCGTCAACCTCTTTCATCTGGGTTCTGTGCACTGATCAGAAAGGACTCCTGTGTTGTTCCCTGCTTTTCCCAGCCCAATGGGAGCTGCTTCTGACCCTGTCTTATCTCATTGTCTTCTAGCCCAGGGCCAGGAAGATCCCTGAGGGGATCCCTATGGATGGAGTTGAATGTGAATCCTCAAAAGCATCAAATAGATTATATCTGGAAGGAGTAAATAGATCACATGTGCTTTAGATTCTATGTTTGAGCCATTTGATTCTTTACATACAGGATCTGGGGCTCTCAGGTATCCCTGCCACTGACATACCAAGCATCCGCCGGAAATCGGTTTGTGAATTCTAAGATGTATACAGCTGTCCCAGCTTCCTCTCAGAGCCCTCCTGAATCAAGCATGAATGGCCTGTGAGGTCACAAAAAGGTCTACCTCACTCATTCTGGCTGATCCAGTTGTCCAAGCGCCATTCTTAGCTGGCGGGACTGTGGTTTGGCCCGTGGTCATCTGCCAATCAGTTGCTCATCTAGCCGGTCATATAGTCAATCACTCATTTACTCATGCAGGCCTCCGGTCATACAGTCATCCAGCCACCCACCCGAGAGTTAGCTGCTGAGAGCCTACTATGTAACAGATGCTATTTTCACATTGGAGACAAAACAAGAGGGTGACATGAAGGACACAGGACCCCGGAACCTACCAGGACGGCGCTGAGCGGGTGTCCCAGCAGTTCTCCTGCAGAAGGACCGTTGTCTGGCACCTGGTTGAGCGTTGCCTCCCACTCTCAACTCTCTTTTCAGGCTTTGCTCTTTCCAGCTGGGGTTGAGCACTGACTCTTGGGTTCCAAGCCACAGGCAGGAAGCTTGGGCAGAGATGAGGTGGAAAATGTTAAGGTGGCATGAAAACAAGGATGGATTGGGGAATACAGTGGGAAAGGCGGTTTGGAGAGACTGCCTTCGGAGGAGACCCTGGCGTGGCCAGGAGCCTGTTTCCAGGTTGCTTCTTTCACCGTCTCTGGAGGAGGGGAGGGTTAGGGAGGGAGACCAGATGTTGCGAGGCCAGGAGGGGTGGGTCAGCCGCTCGCCCGCCCGCGGTAGCTGGGCCGCCTCTGCCCGCGGGGCTGGGCTCCCGGGGCGCTAGCAGGGCGGCGGGGTTGGAGGGAGCGGCGGGCGGGGGCGCGGGGCGGCGCGGCGGGGGCGCGCGGCGGGAGGGGCTGTGCGCGGCGCGGCTCCCGAGCACGCGGGGCCTGGCGAGGAGTGCGCGCCCGGCCGGCTCGGCGCCGGGTCCCCCAGCAGCGGGCGGCCGCCCAGCAGCCCCCTCGCCGGACCATGGCGACTGGCAGTAAGTGCGCTCGGGCCGCCGAGGCCCCGGGTGGGAGGCCGCGGGGCCCCAAGGGTGGGCAGTACTCCTCTTTCCGACGCCTGCCTTTGTGCCAGGCTCGCGGGAGCGGCGGCCGGGGTCCCCCCGAGCCCCAGAGGCGAGCCCTTGCCCCTCCGCCCATCACCCTCCGCTGCCTGTTAGGACTTGAGAGGCGCAGGTGGTTCTGGCACCTTGCCCGGGAGGGATTTGGCCAAAAGGCATGCTCCGTCGATATGGAGGGGACACGGCGGATGCCGCGGGGCCTGTCATCGAGCCCTTCGGGGAAAGTGCCCCCAGGCCCAGACCCAGCCTTTGGGGGGCCCTGCCACCAAGACGCCGCGAGCTTTTGGCGCTATCGGTTCAAGATACCCCTCGAGTTTGGTGATTTGGTGATTTGCGCGCTTGCCTTCTGAGGATGGGGGGGAGGCCTGACTGGTCGGCTGCCCCGCGGCCCCACCTGGGCCCTGTCGCCAGAGGGCAGCTGAGGGCTGGCCAGAGACCGCACCTGGTTACCACGGACAGTGAGTGAGGTTAGCGCGTGGACGTAGATTAAAACTACTGAATGGAAGTGTTGGAAGGCGCTGAGCTGGCCTCCTTGGAGCCTCTTGGCACCACTGCTTTCTTGGCTCAGTGCTTTTGGAAATGGAATCACGTCTATGAAAGCTGGTTAAGTAAGAAGAATTGAAAGCTGGTTGCATATTAATAGGGTCCCAAAGGGAGGTCAGAGTAAAACCATTAGTCACACCTGCCCCATACTTAATTTTGTAGGAGGTGCTGTGTCTAAAACCCTCATCACACACCCGGCACATTTTAGGGAACCCTTGAATGAATGAATGAATGAATGAATGATATATTGATTAGAGAGGAGCTTTGGCAGGCTTTTTTGAGGGGTGAGAGGGGACAAAGATGGGAAAATGGGGGTTCACATTTCTGCAATCATTATTTTTCTCTTAGACTATTATCCCACAACTTTGGTATAGTGCAGAGAGTGTGGGTTTTTGTAGACAAACAGATCAGTATTTTAAACCTCTGAAATTCACTAGTAGTGGGACCATGTCAGATGTCCTCGGTTTCTTTATTTTTAAAGTCAGGACAAAGCTGACCTATCTTTGCACAGTGATGGGCACAGATTTGGCCCTCAGTAAAGGGTGGTTGCTCACCCTCTTTACCATCATTTTGTATGTGTGGAGATACAAACATGCTCTCTCTCTTTTTCTTTTTTTAAATTTTTTAAAAAGATTTTATTTATTTATTTGTTAGAGAGAGAGAGGGAGAGAGAGCGAGCACAGGCAGACAGAATGGCAGGCAGAGGCAGAGGGAGAAGAAGGCTCCCTGCCTAGCAAGGAGCCCAATGTGGGACTTAATTCCAGGACACTAGGATCATGACCTGAGCCGAAGGCAGCTGCTTAACCAAGCGAGCCACTCAGGCGTCCCATGCTCTCTCTCTTTTTAAATGAAAAATGAAAAAAATATGTAGATCATGTTTTGATAATAACACAAGCTAATCTGGACCAAGCATCCCCTTTTCTCTCCTCATTTATAAATGGGTGGTCTGACTTTTTTTTTTTAATAGGAAAAGAAATTACGGATTCAGGCTTTTGTTAATAAAGTAAGACTCAATAAAGAGGCAGATAATTACATTTGTCCTTACTGTATTTTTTAATTTTTTAAAAAAGATTTTATTTATTTATTTATTTGACAGACAGAGATCACAAGTAGGCAGAGAGGCAGGCAGAGAGAGAGAGGAGGAAGCAGGCTTCCTGCCAACCAGAGAGCCCGATGCGGGACTTGATCCCAGGACCCTAAGATCATGATCTGAGCCGAAGGCAGAAGCTTAACCCACTGAGCCACCCAGTGCCCAAAAGATTTTTTTAAAGATTTAATTTATTTATTTGACAGAGATCACAAAGCAGAGAGGCAGGCAGAGAGAGAGAGGAGGAAGCAGGCGCCCTGCGGAGCAGAGAGCCTGATCCAGGGCTCAATCCCAGGACCCTGGGATCATGACCTGAGCCGAAGGCAGAGGCTTTCACCCACTGAGCCACCCAGGCACCTGGCCTTACTGTATTTCTTAAGGAAAACAAAAACAAAGTAGCTTGAAGCTCGCATAGGTATTTGTGCATCACACAAATGCTGTAGAACTGTGTTCTGTTATTCATTTTCTGTATTTTGGGCAAAGATGATCTACTTGGTATTCTAGAAAAAAACTGGGCATACTTCTGTCCCAATTTATTTAGATAACTGTTTCTTTTATTTCCTTACATGGTATATTCAACTCTACTGAAGAATCAAACTTAATTCCATTGATTTTGTTTATGGAAAAAATTATAATATTCAACCACAATATCTCACGAACCGATTTTTAGGCATAGTCTTAAATCCGTTTATTCTCAGCTGGGATGGAGCTGGATATCTGAAAAGTTTCCAGAGTGTAGAGGATAATTAGTTTGTCTTTGTTCTTATTCGGAAGTAAAGTGAGAGACTTCCTACGTGTTTCTACTATGGAAATGAAGAGAAGGGAAGCATTCTCAGCCAGTGTCTTGAAAAATTCTCCCTAAATCTTGACCATGCTTACAGCTTCAAGTCCCATAGTCCTTTTGTAGTCAGCATCAATGTGGTCCTGAAACTAGCGCCCAGAGTTCCTCCCAAAGGCAGAGTCCTCAACCTGGCTACATATTATAATTAGCCCAAGAGCTTTTAAAAAATACTCTTGTATCTATCTATCTATCTATCTATCTATCTAATCATCTTTTAATGTAGTTAAGTTTCAGACTTAAACATGTATCCAAATGACCTGGAGAGCTTGTTAAAAGACTGGTGGGCCCCAGCCCAGCACTTCTGATACAGTCACATTGGATGGTTGCCTAACAATTTACGTTTCTAACAAGTTCCAGGTGATGTTGAAGCTACGGTGCTTCCTGTCCTTTTCTCTACCTCCTCAGGTGAGAGGCAGGTAGGCATGTAGAGTGACCATCACTTCTTCAGCAGTCCTGTCCTGTCACTGTGCAGCGAGTACATGGCCTCATTTAGACATAACAAAGCTGGGCACAGTGCTACCTAAGGGCTCTAGCTGACTGCTTCCCCCATTTTTCTCCCCCAGGAAATTTCCCCTTGAGAGAAATATTGGTTCTAAAGCCAGGCAAAATCTGAATGCTCTACTCCAGTCATTTCTGGAAGGAATCCAGAAGGACCTTCTTTATGAATGTGGTATGTAAATGGATATAAAATACAGAGATACTTTAAAAATATTTGCCTGGCAACTTACAAACTTCAGAAAAAGAATGTAACAAATAGAACAAAAATATCCTTCTGTCCAGACAGTATGCTGTCTAGGAGCCCATTCCCGAGGACGAGTGGAGCATCTGAGGGCCTCAGCTTGGTTCTCAATGAGTTATCGTGAAATGGTAGGGAACTTAGGATCTTCAGACTAAATTCCCCTTGGGTTATTTGTGTGTGTGTGTGTGTGTGTGTGTGTGTGTTTTAAAGATTTTATTTATTATTTATTTGACAGTCAGAGATCAGAAGTAGGCAGAGAGGCAGGCAGAGACAGAGGGGAAAGCAGGCTCCCTGCTGAGCAGAGCACCTGATGTGGGGCTCGATCCCAGGATCCTGGGATCATGACCTGAGCCGAAGGCAGAGGCTTTAACCCACTGAGCCACCCACATGCCCCGTTATTTGTGTTTTTATTTGGATAATTCAGGTTATAAGATCTTGAAAAGTTGAAAAATTGGGAGGAATTGCAATAGGAATAAAAGGTAAGAGACTAGCAGGAAAAAACTGCTGTTAGCACAAACAACCCAGTCTATTGTATAAAGTGGTGGTACTTATGTATTTGAACTATGTTTTGTGATTGCCTCAGTAACAAGTGTTCCAGATAATTTTGTTTCCAAATCACAGTGAAGTATTTTTCTTTTTCTTCCATTTATGTCATTTGTTTCATTATTAATATTTCTCCTTATGAGTCTTTATTATTGAAGTCACCGTAGTCTATTTATGAGAATAATTTCTCTGAGACAACAAGTCATGTTTGGGCAATGTTGGAAATATGTAATTATATTACGCCCCAGAAATCTCAGGCAAGTCTCGAATGGATTGGTCCTTGTTGCTGTTGTTGATGAACATTTGGCTTCATAAAGGAAACATCTGGTCCCCATTTGGTTGTTCCTCGTTTACTGGCTGATCTTCTGTCAGTACTGCTTGGTCCATTCCCAAGCTACCCACCCAGGCCACTTCTACCAGTGGCCATCCCCCATCCCCTCCTTTCTACTTTTGGTCAGTAAGCTGCAGTTTCTTTTTCTCCAGCCCACATGCCCCATCAGCAATTTCTACTCTGTGCTTAGTGTTCAGGATAGAAGTGTTCAGGAGAGCAGAGAAAAGAAAAATCAAGCACAGGGTTTAGCAGGTGAAGGTTGGAACTTCTGCTAGATAGCGTTTAGGATTTGAAAGAAAATTGACTTTGAATGAAAATGGACCCATTCTTGGGTAAATTTGTTTCCAATTTGTGATTATTAAAAAGCTTACAAATAGTGCCAATTAGAAAATAGAGGCCAACTAAGAGTTGGAAAATTACTACTTTGCAACCATCATAGTAACGATTGACACAAAAGTCATCCGTGGATGCTAAGCTATTGTGTGAAAACTTGAAGACCAGAATTTTTACATTCTTGGAGAATTTCCCCGCAGATGACTTACATTAATTGCAAAGGGGAACGTGGTAATTTTACAGGAGAGAAAACTGGGGGATACACTACCTAATCCAAGTAATCAAAGTTAATATCACTGGTAATGGAGTAAACTGATATCCTCTGTTTCCTGATATGGAGCACTGGGGAGGACCCAATGCCCCTTGTGCCAAAAATGTATAATCTGGTTCTTTTTTTTTAAAGGTTTTGTTTATTTATTAGCGGTTGTGTGTATACATGAGCTGGAGGAGAGACAGATGGAGAGGGAGAGGCATACTTCCCACTGAATGAGAGAGCTCGATGTGGGACTTGATCCCAGGACCCCAGGATCATGACTTGAGCTGAAGGCAGATACATAACTAACTGAGCCACTGAGGTGCCCCTATAATCTGGTTCAAATCTAGAGGAAATATCAGACAAATGCACATTGAGAGACATTCTACAAAAGTCTATTGCATGAGGAATGGCTGAGACACTGGTCCAGATTGAGGGAGACCAAAGAGACAAAGACAGTGGGTGATTTTGGATCAGACCTTAAATTGGAGAAAAAAAAATGCTACAAAAGACAATGTGTGGTAATTGGTGAAATTTGAAAGAGATTGTATATTGGATAATGGCCTTGTATCAAAGTTAAATCCCTTAACTATGATATTTTTATTATAGTTTGGAAAGGAATGCTTCATTCTTAAGGGAAACTGAAGTATTTATAGGTAAGGGGGCATGATGTCTGCAACCAAATCTCAAAAGGTTTAGGAGAAAAATAAGTACATATGTGTGCATTTATATGTATATGTGTGTTATACAAGGAAGAAAGATAAAATGTGGCAAAATTTTAACATTTTGGAGAATCTAGGCATTCTCTCCACTATTCTTACAGCTCTTCTGTTAAAAAAACAAACAAACATGGGACGCCTGGGTGGCTCAGTTGGTTAAGCAGCTGCCTTCGGCTCAGGTCATGATCCCGGCATCCTGGGATTGAGTCCCATATCGGGCTCCTTGCTCCGCAGGGAGCCTGCTTCTCTGTCTGACTCTGCCTTCCACTCTGTCTGCCTGTGCTCGCTCTCGCTCGCTCTCTCTGACAAATAAATAAAATCTTTAATAAAACAAACAAACAAACAAGAAAAAACTCAACAACTTATAAATGACAATGGTGGGATGACAATCTGTGGTTCGAGGTATTGTGATCTATTACCATTGAGTTTACTTTCTGAAAAAAATCATGTTGGAAGACCCTTATTCTGAACTCCTCTAATTTTGGTTTGAGGTCATAACATTATCAAAACTGTTAATCACAGAAAACTTCATATACATAAAAAGAAGGGAGAATAGTATAATAAGGTACTCTATGTACTCAGTGTTTTTCCAGTCTTATTGCATCTATCTCCCCACTACTTTTTTGGGAGAAGGTATTCTGAAAGTAAATGCAAGATACCGTGTTCCTTTAACCATTGATGCCTCAACGTTTTCCCCTGCACACTCTTCCCCTCCCATAACGCCCATGCTGTTAGTGCGCTTAGGAAAAGTAACAATTCCGCAATAAGAGATGATAGCATTTGGATATTGTTAGTATGATAGAATAGAAACCAGAGTTCTGAGGACATATCGACTTGACATATGCGGGTTGTGCGCTTGTTTTAAGTTTGAAAAGCTGACTAAGCCTGGTAATTATAAATGGTTTAGAAAAAGGATCTGAGAACTGCCTTTTCTTGTGTTTTCCCAACTCCTCCTCCTGTTTTTAAACCAAGAATTAAAATTCTTGAAGAAAACATAAAGATGGGTCTGGAGACAGTATTTTGATTTTACCTACTTGATGTGACCCTATTGAAACATTCCAAAAGTCAGAATGACTGACTTCATCCTGCATGGCTAGAACTCCATATGCTTTAATTTCAGCATGGCATCTTTGATTTGGTAAGCCCGGAGAAGCCTTTTCTTGCTGAGCTGACTTTTTAATGTTTTGTGTAGAAATGGGCCAGATCTCGTGGGAGGAATAAGCCTTTTCCTGCATAGGATAGATTTGGATGACATTTGTTCTTTTAGGTCACAAGGGTACCATTAAGTTATTAACTATTATTGAGCATTGTGGTCTGATAGAAAGATGCCCATTATGCCATTTAACAATGATGATGTATATACTAAAGTGAGGTAAAACTCTTTGACAACTCTTAATAAATTAAGGAGGTATCTAAAGCATATATTGCAAATAAAATTCTTATACATAGCTTTTACGCTCCCATTACTAGATTATGCACATCTGATCTTCGGCATTTTAAATTTATGCATAGATACCATCCCTTTATGATAGATTTTCTTATTGAAAATAAGAGTATAATGTTCTTGAGAGTTCTAATTTTAGGAATGTAATGTCACATTTTATAATTTGATTTACAATGAAATGAAGATTAAGACACATAAAATGATTTTATCCACCCTATGTGAAAATTGCCCTGGCTTGCATACTAGTACATTTATATACTGCTTTAATCTATTACAATCTATTTAATCAAAATTAGATTTTCCATTGACTTGGCTCAATAGACAATTGAAAAGTTGATGAACTCAGTGTGATGGTGGAAGAAAGTACAGGCTTAGTTTCATAAGTGCTCAAGCTTTGAACTCTGGACCTAACACTCACTGTCTGGGCAACCGCGGGTCAATTGTTTAACTTCCCAGGGCTTGGTTTTATTCCACTCTGAGAAGCTGTGGAAATTAAATGAGATGGTGCACATGGTAGCCATCAAATAAATGTCTCCTCACCCTCTACAAGATCCATTCCATAGTGTGTGCCTCATGTTACAGGAATAATCTGTTCTTTAGAAATGGGAGTCCCAGTTTTTGATTCCTTTTTTTCCTTTGTAAAGAATATAAAATGAAGATTAAATTAGCTGTTTAGAAATGTACGACTCTACAGAAGTGAATCCAGGAGAAATCACCCAAAGGTAGAGAACTCAGATTTAAAATAGAAGTATTAAAGCATGGCGTTTCTTTCCCAAGGCTTACTGTTTTACCCAAGCGTGCTTGCAGCGTGTGTCAGGAGCACGTGGGCTTGTGGCAAACGGGCACACACACAACTTTTAATGACGTAGGGCGATTTCAGGGTTGGGGTCTGAGATGTGCTACGACAGCTATCTCTTTTATGGAAGATGCAACAGGGCTGTGGGATCCTCTCTGCTGATTTGTTCTTGGTGATCTCTTTGGGCTTTGAGGTCTTGTTCCTCACTTGGGCATGACCGATGGGTGGTTGTAGAACTGGATGGGTTTTGTTTCAGGGTGCCTCCCCCGAGTCTGATACCCTCTTGGCTCTGAAGTCTTATAAATCCTTTCCAATGATATCAATAAGCCTAAGGAAATTTCTGGTTGACCCATTATTGAGCTTTAAAAAGGCATAATATATTGCTTCTTGGCCTTTTAGCTAAGATCAAGTGTAAAAAGGCTATAATCTTCTAGTAATGTCCATAATGACCTCATCTGCCTGATGTCCCTGCTGGTCCTGACCTTGGCCATCCTGTTCTGAGAGTAGCCTTTCTCTGTCTCATATTCCCACTGCCCATCTTGATGTTCCCCGTTTCTCTTGCATTTCAGCCCATGCTCTAACTCTGCTTACCTGCCAATCTCTTTTTCCCTTCCCTTTCATTATTCCTTTGAACTTTGGCTGAACCACACTGGCTCTGTCAGCCTCAAGTGTGTAGAGTCCCCAGCAGCTAGACTGCCTTCAAACAACCGGGCCTTGCTTCTCCATCATCAGAAAGTAGAGGATTTCCCTTTATGCCTCACACTCTACCATCCTGTCCTTAGACTTTTTAGAGGCACATTATATGTCCTTCTTGACTGGCCATTAGCATAGAATCAATTGTTAGATTTTAGTGGTGATAATTTCAATTATGATTATAGTTATCATTATCTTTCTTTGTGTACCCCCGTATTTGTTATCTACTGGTACGCAGCAAGTTTCCATAATTTAGTGCCTTAAAACAGCACATCCATCTCTCAGCTCTGTAAAGTCAGGAGTCTGGGCAGGACTTCTGGGAATTGGGAGTCTGCAAGGCTGCGATGAGTCTGCCAGCCACGGCTAGGTTCTCCTCAGAAGGCCTGGGTTGATTAGGGAAGGATCTACTTCCGGGCTTATACTGACTGGCCTATTATCAGCACATCCCATGTTGCCAGGATTCAGACCCTTGCAGTCTCGTGGAGTGAGGATCTCCATTTCTTGTTGACTGGAGGACATTCTCTGGTCTTTAATACATGAACCTCCTCAATACGTTCCCTTACTTCATCACAGCAAGCTAGGGACAGAGTTTCCTAGCAAGATAGGTATTAAAATCTTAATTGATAGAATCATAGAAATGACATCTCATTACTGTTGACATATTTTCTTGCTTAGAAGCAAGTTGTAGATTCTGCCTGAACTCAAAGAGAAGGCATCACACAAGGGTATGAGTATCAGAAGGTGGAGACAGTTGGAGACCATCTTAGAGTCTGTTTTCCATACGCGCCCATGAAACTTTTAGCATCTACTTCAGTTAGCTTTTTGTTTGGAGCATCCCATTCCTCTTTAAAACTTTAGATAACACGGGGGCAGTAAAGCCTGGTAATTGCCTTGCTCAGAAAAGAAATTGTTTTCCTCCCGCCTACCAGAGAACTGTTGTGCTGTTGGAAGGTTGGTGTGGTAGGGAAGGGCAGTCTTTGGTCTTGGAGCTGTTATTGGGGAAGTCACGGCTGAGTGAGAGGCTGCTGAGGGAGCTTCAGATAAGCAGCAGACGATATGCTTTGTGAACTACTTTTATGAAAGCCATTAAAAGTTTTTAAAAATTGAAACACTCAAAGGGTCTCATTTTTGGAAAAGTTTAAAAATCAAACGAGTCAGTACAAAGCTGTGAAATTAAGTTTGAAAATCAATGAAGGAGGGCATGTGATTTGATGATTCCTGTGTGGGGGTATATGCAGCTAAGGGATCATTGAACCTTCTGTCCAAAACTAATCATGTACTGTACATTGGCTAATTGAATTTTTTTAAAAATGCCAGTGAAGGTCCCCAAAGGAGAAAAATGAGGGGAATGAGAACTCTATCAAAGAGAAGCTATTTTCTCATGGGGGCAAATGGATTTTATTAAGGTGCCTTGTCAGTGTGTGAAGCATCATAAAGGGATAAGGGATTATTTAAGGTTTTAAGCCTCTTTTCATGTTATGTTCTTGTAAATGATCTCCATTTCAAACTTGTTTTTGACTTACTGAGAGGATGACGGGTACCTGGAAACTGAAGAATTCCTGACTACTGACAAAACTGTTCTGTGTGACAACAAACTGCGGGCTGAATTCGTGCTCTAAAATGGACTCAGAGTTTAGGATATGAAACTCCTCTGAGGAGTTTTTTTCCTCCCCCAGCAGTAAATATTGATTTTTATTGCATGTTCTTTTCTTGAAACTCTGAACATCTTGATTTTCTTGGTTTTTACTTATCACCCAAAAGCTATTCTCCAGTAAGAGAGATATAATCACAGTCATTAGCTACTTGTAATTAAGGTAAGACTCTCCTAGTTTTAATAAATTGAGTTGGATCCTAGAGACAAGCATTTGATTTACATTTTTATCTGATAAAATCAGCCTATATAAAATGAATGGAAAGGAGGAGTCTGGACTTATTTTCTTAAAAGAGATTCTGTACCCCCATTGTGCCCCAAATCACGTGCTATTTTCTGTTTGAAGTCTTTATAAACTTTCCAACAGATGCAGCTGTCCAACAGATTCTCAACACAACCAACCCATTGCTCACTTTATCTATACCCCCCCTTTTTTTTTCTTTTTTGGCTTCTCTCTGGTCTATATGTTCTATGAGGGAAAGATCTACTTTTAGGTTTATTTCCTCAATTTTGTCATTCGATTGAATAAGCATGGTGCCTTGCATAGCTATGCACATGCTTGTCAACTTCAGTCTGTTTCTTTATTGAGAGACTTTTCTTTTCCTGGGATTCCCCTCTTTACTCTAGCAGTTCTCAAAGTGTGGATCTAGCAACCCTAGGGGGGTGGAGGTCCCTAAGACTTTCGAGGGTCAGTGAGGCCAAAACTACTTTCATAGTAATACCAATATTTTGTCTTTCCATTTTCCTTTTCTTGACTGTTTTTTTTTTTTTTTTCCAATCAGAATTGGCAGAGATCCATGAGAAGTGATGACATCCTCACCCCGTGGCTTCTGGAATGTTGGGCCTGTGTATTTTGTTTCTCACTGTAGTTCAGTTCTCGCAACTTTCCTGTTTGAGACTGGTTGTATGCATGGACCATTTAGGGGTATGCTCAGAACTTCGCAGATGTGTACGTTTTCTTTATCCGGTTCCCTCTTCTCTGTCGTCTTCACCGCCACCCCTCACCCCCCAGCTGGGATGAGGCAGGGTGACGCAGCTTTGCCGTCCTTCCCTTGGTACAGCAGGACAGATGACAGTGCTTCCCTTCATAGCCTGTGGCCTCTGTGGTCACTGTGCCCGTGAAGAAAGGGCGGGGCCGTTGCTTTTTTCCTGCTGTTGTCTTAGTGCACAGCAGGGGTGGTCACTGAGGCTCCAGCCTGCCCAGTCTGCAGCACATGCTCTGAGGATGAGGCACGCTCCTGCTTTGGAAGTATAGGGATGATGGACAGCAGGGCTCCTCCCCTAGGTCTCCACAGTGCCTGGTGGGGAGGCACAGGGATGTGGCTCTTTCATACTGTCTGCTTGGATTGGGCTAAGTGGATTAAAAGAGGTTCTGTCCTTTCAGGCTGTCCTCTTCCAAGTGCTCTGGCTGGAGAGAAGAGATCTCAGCTGGGGATGATTTGCCCTACCGGTGACATCCGACAGTGTCTGAAGACATTTTTTGCTGTCACAAGTGGGAAGTTGTTATTGGCATCTACTGGGTAGAGATTAGAGATGCTACTAAATATGCTACAGTGCACAGAAGAGCCCAAACCCTGCCCTGAACAAAAAAGAATGATCTAGTCTGAAATATCAATAATGCCAAGGTTGAGAACCCCTGAGCTATACAGAGTGGACTTATCTTGGAGTTTTCTCCTTTTTCTTCTCTTTCTTCTTCCCTTCCTCCTCCTCTTCCTCCTCCTTTTTTTTTTTTTTAACATTTATTTCATCTTGTCCAAAAATGGAGTTCCCCTTGACATTTTAATACATGATTTTTCATACTGTCGGCATCTATCATTAATGAGAAATGTAACTTATGGTTTAGTTTTTAGTTACATTATCTTTCCCCTTTGGTTGATTTTAAGAGTTCTTTTATTTTCCATTTCAATTTCATTATATGAATAGATGTATATTTTTTTCAAAGAATTTTTTAAATTCATTACCAAATTGAGAGGAAGAAGGACTTCCTGTATACTCTCTGCCTCCACGTACGTATACATAGTCTCCTTATCAACATTACTTAAGAGAATGGTGCATTAGTTTATTTATTCACCAAGGATGAACCTACATTGATACATCATAATCTTCCAAAGTCCACAGTTTGCGTTAGAGTTCGCTCTTGGTGCTATACATTCTGTGTGTTTGGACAAATTTATAATGACATGCACCCACTGTTTTTTCATACAGAGCATTTTCACTCCCCAAATACCCTGTGCTCTGCCTGTTCATCCCTGCCACCCCAGCAACCACTGATCTTTTTTACGGTTTTGCCTTTTCCAGAATGTCAGATAGTTGGAATCATACAGTAAGTAGCCTTTTAAGATTGGCTTCTTTCACTTAGAGATACGTATTAAGTTTCCTGCAGGTCTTCTCATGGCTTGATAGCTCATTTCTTTTTAGTGCTGGATAATATTCTACTGTTTGGATGTAACATAGCTGATTTATCTATTCACCTACTGAAGTACAAGTTGATTGCTTCCAAGTTTTGGCAGTTATGACTATAGCTGCTATAAACATTTTTGTGTGGACATGGGTTTTCAGCTTATCTGAATAAATATCAAAAAGCACAATGGCTGGATTGTATGGTAAGAGTGGGTTTAGTTTTGTAAGAAACCACAACACCGTCTTCCGGGGTGGTTGCACCATTTTACATTCCCACCAGCAGTGAACGAGAGTTCCTCTTGTTCCACATCTTTGCCCATATTTGATGTTGTCAGTATTCCAGATTTTTGTCATTCTAATACGTGTATAGTGGTATTATATTGTTTTAATTTGCATTTCCATAATGAGATATGATATGCAGTATCTTTTCATATGCCCATTTGCTCTCTAAATGTCTTATTTGATGAGGTAGGTGTCTAGTAAGGTCTTTGGTCCCTTTTTTTTTTTAAGATTTTATTTATTTAATTGACAGACAGAGATCGCAAGTAGGCAGAGAGGCAGGCAGAGTGAGGTGGGGGAACAGGCTCCCTGCTGAGCAGAGAGCCTGATGCAGGATTCGATCCCAGGACCCTAGGATCACAACCTGAGCCGAAGGCAGAGGCTTTAAATCACTGAGCCACTCAGGTGCCCCTCTTTGGTCCTTTTTTAAAATTGAGTTTATTTTCTTATTGTTGAGTTTAAGAGTTCTTTGTGTACTTTGGATAACAGTTCTTTATCTTTATAAATACATTTACTGCAAATATTTTTTCCTAGTCTTTCTCTTGTCTTCTAATTTACTTGACATTGTCTTTCACAGAGGAGACATTTTTAATTTTAATAAAGTCTAGATTATCAATTGTATCATGACTCCTGTCTTTGGTATTGTATTTAAAAAAACATCATCATGCCCAAGGTCAGGTATATTTTCCCCTTGCTGTCTTCTAGGAGTTTCAGTGTTTTGCATTTTACATTTCGGTTTATGATTCATTTTGAGTTAATTTTTGTGAAGGATATAAGGTCTGTGTCTAGATTTTTTTTTCTTTTTTTTGGCTCGTGGATGCCCAGTTGTTCAGCACCATTTGTTGAAGAGACTCTCTTGGCTCCATTGGATTTCCTTTGCTCCTTTGTCAGGTATCTGTTGATTCTATTTATGGGAGTCTGTATCTGAGCTCTTTAATCTGTTCAGTTGATCTATTTATCTCTTCCCTGATACCACACTGTCAGATTACGAAGCTTTTGGTAAGTCTGGAAGCCTCTAATTTTGTTCTTCTTCAATATCGTGTTTGCTATTCTGGGACGTTTGCCTCTCCGTATAAACTTTAGATTCAGTTCATTAACATCCATTACACAACTTTCTGGGAATTTTGTTGAAATTGCATCAAATCTACAGATCAAGCTGGGAAGACCTAACATCCTGACAGTATTGAATCTTATCAATGAACATGGAGTATGTCTGTGTTTGATTTAGTTCAACTAAATCTGTTCTTTGATTTAGTTCATCAGAATTTTGTAGCTTTTCTCACATAGATTTTGTACATATTTTGTTAGGTTTATACCTAATTTTAAATTTTTGTGTGTATGATTTTTGTTCAAGACATTTTTAATGTTAATTCTCATCTCTGATTCTGGAAAGTTCTTTGTTTTCATCTCCAAGTATTAGCTCTTCCCCTATTCCTCAATTCTTTCCTTTTTAGACCTTCTCAGACTGACATACAGTGAAGCTTCTTGTGTTTCTTATCTGCCAACTACCCACCCAGTCATGTTCACATTCTTTCTTGCTCTCTCTCTCTCTCTCTCTTTTTTTCTCTCTCTCTCCCTTCTCCTCTTACAGAATTTCTTTAGATTCATTCTCTACCTCAGCAGGTTTTTGTTTATTTTTTTAAAGATTTTATTTATTTATTTGTCAGAGAGAGAGAGAGGAGCGAGAGTGAGCACAAGCAGACAGAGTGGTAGGCAGAGGGAGAAGCAGGCTCCCGGCTGAGCAAGGAGCCCGATGCGGGACTCGATCCCAGGACGCTGGGATCATGACCTGAGCCGAAGGCAGCCGCTTAACCAGCTGAGCCACCCAGGCGTCCCCTCAGCAGGTTTTTTAAAAAGATTATTTATTTATTTATTTATTTATTTGACAGACAGAGATCACAAGTAGGCAGAGAGGCAGGCAGAGAAAGAGGAGAAAGCAGGCTCCCTGCTTGAGCAGAGAGCCCGATGCGGGACTCGATCCCAGGACTCTGAGATCATGACCTGAGCTGAAGGCAGAGGCTTTAACCCACTAAGCCACCCAGGCGCCCCCTCAGCAATTTTCTTTTAAGTGAGGTCTACTCTGCTGTTTAACCTACCAAACATTTTTCACTCCAGAGATGGTAATTTTCATTAATATTTCTTAACTTCAAAAAATCCTTTTCCCAAAGTATCTTATTGCTTCAGTATGTTTTCTAAATTATTGTAAAACATTATTTTCTAGACTCTTACATTCATCTACAGCTCCCACTTCTTGAAGTGTCAACTTTGGTGTCTGCTGATTAACCTTGATGGTGATTTATTTCTTCATGTGGTCTTTGATATTTAATTTTGCTAGCTCATCTTTAGTGAGAGTTTCCCATACACCTTGGGCTGGGAAAGAGTCCCTAAGGACAGAGATTTTCTTGTGTTTACTGGATCCCTACGGATTTTAGGGGTCCTGAATCACTTTTTAGATGAACTATTCATCTGGAGTTCTTAAACTGTGAATGTAGAAAAATAAAATTTAGACACTTCACCTTGTGTAAGCTTAGAATTTCTATTTCTCACAGGTGATTTTTTTTTTTTTAAATTTCAAGATCCAGGGCACCAGCAAACATCTTTGCTCTTTGACTGGGCTAGTAAGCAGGCTTTGTATGGTCTTAAGTTTCATTGGCAAGAGTGTTCTTTAATGTGTTGGGCTTCACTCTGGCAGGGAGGTGTGGATGGACGTCTAGTACCTGTTCTTCTTCTTTGTATAGACCCATCGCCCCTAAATCTGAGATTAAAGCCCCATGCAGGGGCACCTGGGTGGTTCAGTCCGTTAAGCCTCTGCCCTGGCCTCCTCCTTCTGCATTGGAGCCCCTGCTCAGTGGGCAGTCTACTTCTCCCTCACGCACCCCCCATCCCTGCTTGTGCTCTCTCTCAAATAAATAAAATCTTGAAAAAGAAAAAAAAGTAAAGCCCAGTGGATTGCTGAGGCTCTGGCTTTGATTTTCTTTGGTTTTTGGAATCTGGGAAATACTTGTCTTTTGGAGCTCACCTATGTAATTACCTGTATTTTTTTTTTTTTGGTTATTTTTTTTCTGGAATTCTATGTGCCTGTGGTGGGAAGGGTGCATCCATATCAGCTCTGTACGTACTATGGTCAGAGTCCTGAATTCACATTTGAGGTAGATCACTCATCCATACATCCAGTTGTATTGGCATGTGAATACTTCTTGATCCTCTGTTTTTTTCTTTTGAAATTATTTGTTAAACTCATTGCTATATTGAAATTAACTACTATTTGAAAAAAGCAGTATGGTATGAATATGATGGCACATATCCTAGCTTCTTCATAAAATCAGGCAGGTGTTTGATGATGTTTTTCTGTTTTCAAAGCACTTGTTTTAATTTCTTTAAGGCCTTAAAGAAACGTACCTTCTATAAATCCTGATTTTTATCTCCACTGAGTATATGAAGATATTGAGATTAAGTTGTTACATTCTTTGCTATGACAAAAGATTTTCAGTGAAGGAGTCAGTGCTATTAATTCCTTCACTGATGTTAAAGATCAGTTCATAGGGGCGCCTGGGTGGGTCTGTCATTAGGCACCTGCCTTTGGCTCAGGTCATGATCCCAGGGTCCTGGGATTGAGTCCCACATTGGTTTCCCTGCTCAGGGATGAGTCTGTTTCTCCCCCTGTTTCTGCCTCTCCCCCTGCTCATGTGCTTGCTCTCTCTCTCTCTCAAACAAATAGATAAAATCTTAAAAAAAATCAGTTTATAGACTGACATTTTCCATAGGACTGTCTCATACAGTGATATACACTACATGGACCCACTCTTTCGCTTCATAGAACATTGTGAACGTTTTCTCATGGAAGATGATTATTTTATGATTTAACAATTGTCTTTTAATGGGCATTTACTTGTTATTTACTCCCAGGTATGCAACTGCTGAATCAAAGGATGTGCTCATTTGATAATCTAGTGTTGCCCAATTTTCCTCTAGAAAGATCACGTGGACTTGTGCTTTGCTTGTAGAAAAGCAAAACTTTTCTACAAAAATAAATTTCAAACTGTAGATAATCTAACAAAAATTTTCTCAGCCTGGCTGCCAGACATGTGTGTGCTCTCTCCCAATTTATCACGTGCCCCAGGTTCGTGAGACCTACTTTTCTGGGTCTAGAATAGTGTTTTGCAAAGAGTGGTCACCTGGCCAGAACATTAGCAGCCCCTGGAACGTGTTAGTAATGTTTGGTCGGATTCCCCTCCAGACCTCCTGAGTGGGGGTGTGTGTGTGTGTGTGTGTGTGTGTGTGTGTGTACACCTCAGCACTCCCCTTAATCACTTCCAGGTGGTTCTGATGAAGGCCAAGCTGGAGAACCATGGGGCTTGAAGCCACATCTCCTTGTATAACTCAAGAGGTCAGCTCCAGTTCTTCACTCCTGCATCCTTCTTCATTCAGGTCAAAGAAATCGAATTCCTTGGGCTTGATTTATTACAGTCTCTTCCAGCTTTTCATTCCTGCTTCTCTGTGTCTCTTGGTAGCACAGTTTGACTGCTGATGGCTGCTCTCATGTCATCATTGCACGGACCAGAGGCAGAGCTGAATTGATTTTTCTTAACTCAGACACATACAATCCATTCACGTGAAAGATGTTTGAATGTGTGGGAACTGCAGGATGATGGTTTGGGACAATGGAAGACGTTCATGTCCCAGGAAAACAGATCGCTTAAAGTAAAACATGAGATGTGCCCCATCTAAAATCCTTGGCCCTTCTTCATCCTCTCATTTTTCTCTTGTCCTCCTGCTGTGGTTGTTGTTTGTAATAGAGTGAGCAAGTGAGAAATTCCACGTGTTGCCTTCTCTTCTGTAATAACCAGCATTTTTATTGCAGGCAATAGAACCTCTTCACCTTTTTTTTTTTTTTAATTTTTAAAAAAGATTTTATTTATTTATTTGACAGACAGAGATCACAAGGCAGAGAGGCAGGCAGAGAGAGAGGGGAAAGCAGGCTCCCTGCTGAGCAGAGAGCCCGATGCGGGGCTGGATCCCAGGACCCTGGGATCATGACCTGAGCCGAAGGCAGAGGCTTTAACCCACTGAGCCACCCAGGCACCCCCCTCTTCACCTATTTTAAGAAAAAAGGAATTTAACTATAGAGTATGTGGCAGCTTCCAGAAATATGCGAGGGTGCCAGGGGAATAAGCTTTCTTTTGGCATTTAGTCACAGGTAACATATCATTTTTTAAAAATGTGTGTCCTCATTTCTTTCATTAGGATTTTCTAAATTTCTTTGAACTTGTTTTTTTGTTGTTGTTGCAAATCAATATTGAGCGTTTATTGTCTCCCGTGAATTCATGGCAATTTTCGGGTTGCTGTCCATTGATTTTCCATTCTTTCCTGCAGAAGGTGCACTAACCCGTGCTGATAGGAGGGCAGTGGTTTGAAGGTGTGGGTCACAGGCAGCTGAAAGGCTATACTCCTACTGCGGAGGCAGTTGAGCTTTTCTTTGATGAAATGTTTGACATTGAGCTTTTTTTTACCTTTCTTTCTTTTTGGAGTCTTTACCAAGGCCCTGGGACTGAGGGGGCTTCAGATTAGAGCCCTGTTTGGTGGTCACTTTTTGCCAGCAAGCAGGGCCAGGCCTTATGACAGGTCTCTATCCTCTGCAGAACACAGCAGGCTCATCCTCAAGCCAGGGGCTCAGCATTTGTAAGTCTCGCGGAGGGCCTGCCTCTATAAAATGGGGATATTAATAATATGAGGGTAAATCTCTCAGCAGGAGAGTTCTCTAGGAACAGGCTTTTCATCTGTCTTGTATTAACAGTCTCTCAGATTTTCCAGCATCCTATGTTCCAAACTGTTACCTGCGACAGTACACTTCTGGTGATGACGGGGTCACTCTGCCACCTTGTGGCCATGCTCTAGAACTGTACTTCCCCAGTGACTGCGTTTTTCCCCTTACATCCTTGTACATTGCAAATCTGGCATTGGTCACCCTGGATAGTTTCTGCCTTTGCCTTTGAGAACCATTGTGATTTGAAGAGACATGTCACTTCTTCCATTTTGCGCATGCCAAAAAAGACTTCCTAACAGTTTTAAACAGATATATATATATGCCAGAAATTTTTATTTCCTGTGTAAGAGCATCTTGGCATATTTGGTAATGTGTGTTCAAAGTCAGAATGGGTGAATGTTATGTCCCAAATCTGTTTCAAGGATGTTCTGGGGGATCTTGTAATTTTCTCGGAGATATGAGTGAATGTTGTATGGTAGGTGTTAGTTTTAGATTATGATATTATCATTGTTTTAGGGCACAGTCCTTTATTTCTCTAAATTACATTGAATTAGTTGCTCAGCTGGAAATAAAATTCAATCTCAGTTATTACTAAGATAACTTTGCCCACTCCCTGAGCTTGTATAATAATCCCAGGCTAATGCAATGCACAGATTTGGCATGGGGCCCAATCTGCTGTCCACCGTCGGTTCCATCATGATGTTCCCACAGTCTGAGATGCTGCAGCTGAAGACCAGAACATCATGGAGGCCAAGTCAAGTGACTGTCCCAGCTGCTCACACCACTGGCCACTCTGGTGAGCCATGTCCATTCCTTGTAGGCTTTCTGGAGTGGTCCCTCCCATCACCCATGCAGGCACAGTGGGAATGGGGTCTGGGTTTCTGACAGAGGACAGTCCCTTAAACTCACTCCTTCCTTGGCCTTCAAGAATACCCATTTCTAGTCCCTTCTGACATTGGCTTTCCTCCACAAACTACTGTCCAAATGGAAACTTTCATGGATAACCTGCAACTTCCTTTTTTTTTTTTTTAAAGATTTTATTTATTTATTTGACAGATGAAGATCACAGAGAAGCAGGCAGAGAGAAAGGGGGAAGCAGGCTCCCTGCTGAGCAGAGGGCCCGATGTGGGGCTTGATCCCAGGACCTGGGACCATGACCTGAGCTGAAGACAGAGGCTTAACCCACTGAGCCACCCAGGTGCCCCTAACTTGCAATTTCCATTCATGACCCTGTGATACACAAAACCCGTAAAAATATCAGGTGACTCTGGCCTGGGAGTCTAGAACTCCCCACATACAGTGGCTTACCTTCTCGGAAGAAAGAAGGAAAAGTGCTGATAGCAGATGCGGGAAGAAAGCATGAACTAACATCTCAGTAAATCACACTGCTCTGTCATGTTCGCTGAGGCCAATGCAGGACAAAAGCAAGTCTTTACTTGGGTCAGCCCTAACCATTGGAAGGTGTTTGTTTATTGAATTTTGACCACAGGCTGAGCACTGTGCTGGGTTCTAGCCACATGAAGACTTCATGGTCCCAAGGAGGTGATGCAAATGGGCCCTAATGCCAGGAGGCATACACCCAGGGGTGTGCAGACTGCTGAAGGAAGTGAGAGTTTCACTGGTGGAGCAGGAAAAGCTACCCCCAGGAGGTGACATTTGAATGGGGAATTGAGATTGCAGAGGTGCTTCACAGATGAAAAAAATTGGGGCGCTTAGGGACCTGGGGGCAGTGGGATCTGCGGGAGCACAGGTCTGAGTACTGGAAATGCATGGTTAATCGCCAGGAATGCACATGCAGGAGCTATCTGGGGGTGCAGGGTGAGGACAGGTGAGCTGGTCTGGAGCCTTATCCCAGAGGACTTCATTTGTGGTGTTAAGAAAATCTTCATTTATCTTTTGAGCCCACAAGTCGCAGTCCATTTGCTTTGCATTGGATTCCTATGGGTTTACTTAGGGAAATGCACCAATCCCTCAGGGCTGACTGTGCTTCTGCCTTTTTCTCTCCAGTTCAAGAATGTAATTAAGCTGGGGATGGGGGGAGCCTTGTGGAACACAGCCGGGAGGGAGAGGAGCCCAAGAAGCGGAGTGGGGGCGGGTGGGAGAGGTGAGTTAGCAGTTGTTGGCGCAGGCCACACAAGAGGTGTTCAGGGACTGAGCTCAGGCAGTGCCTGGGGAAGAGAGGGATGAGAAAGGCGATGTGGAGGTAGATTCGAGGGCTTATAGGTCTGAGATTAGATACACAGGGTGAAGGAGAAATAAAAGATTATAGAGCTTTCAAGATTAGACAGCTGGTTGGATGAAAATCCCATTGTTTGATCCCAAAGGTAAGAGAAGAAGTGCTTTCGGAGATCAGGGTAATGAGCAAAGGTCTTCAAAATGACTATGACAAGGTGGCAGGCGACTTGTGGGTTAGTTTTAGCTGAGTGTTTGTCACTCAGGAGGCACTATGAACTATGAGTGCTTTATTGTAAAGGGAGCTGAAGCAGCTGGATTAGAATAATTATGGGATAAAGAGAGCTGAGGAGGTAGAGCGAGTGAATATAGGCTGTTTTGTCAAGAAATTCACACAGGAGGGTCAGGAGATGAGAGGGCAGCTTAGCATCCCCTTTATCTAGGGGAGATTTGAGGATGTTTAAAGGCTTGGAGGGAAAAGCCAATGGAAGGGGAAAGACTGAAGCTGTGAAAAACAGGATAATTAATGGTACAATCGCCCAAATGAGACGAAGTCACTGGATTAGGTTAGCCCTGTGGTTCCCATTTGGGTTCCCACAAAACTATTTGGAAATAGTTTTGGGGACTAGGGACCAGTCTGGCTGAGAATCTACTGAAATGGGGTAGAAATCCCTTTGGGATCTCCCTGGGCTGAACGTGTAGGAAGTAACAGGGGGGAGTCCTAGGCTCATCTACAGACAGCAGTTTGGTCTCCCAGACAATCAGGATCCTTTCGGAGGGAGCCAAGTGTACTTCAAGTTAAAAAAAAAAAATTCGGCAGCACCACTCAGCCCTCCCTGCGCTGGGACACACTTATATCCGCCTCCTAGGTGTTTGTTTCTGTCACAGAGAATGCTTCCAAACTCCCCAGCTCCCTGGGTTCCTTGTAGGAAAAAGGAATGACTTCGTCCTGTGTCATTGCTTTTGTATTCAATACCATGTTATTAGGAGCAATGGAGAATTTCCAGATTAACAGTTTTTATTAACTCTTTTGGAAATCTCAGTAATCTCTCTAATTTGAAATTCTTTAATTTTAATTGATCATCTTTCAAAGGAAAACAATTTTGTTCTGATTTTTATGTCTACCCAGTATCTAGATTGCAAACACTTTGAAGAAAGGCCTTCTCTTATGTTTATTCCTTTGATGTCCTCTACATTGGATGTATGTGACAGAAATCTCTTACTTCGCTTTGTACCAGAAATGCCTCTGTCGCTTCCTTTTGCTCTTGTCTGGGTTCATGACAATTGTTAATAGGAGTTTTCTTCTCGTTAGAGGCCAACAGCATGTCTTTTTGACTCTGTGACAGTTCAGGGGTTGAACGGGAAGTTACGAAAATGACAGTTGCTCTGAAGGATCATTTACAAATTCAAGAACATCCTTTTCATTTGAAAGAAAGTTCATTAGGATCCTTTTCCTTTCCTTTTCTTTTTTTTTTTTTTTTTTTTGAGTCAAGTTGATGCTATAAACACAGAGCTTTATTGCCTGTTGAACTACTCTCGTTTTAAAGTGCAGAGTTTAATTTTTATTGTTCTTTACCTGTCTCAAACACACACAGCTAGAAAGCCAGAAGAACTGAAATCATTCTGGACCCTTGAGTTGCTGGACCCTTTATAGTCTGGGCATCTTTGTCTCTGTTGTCAAATTCAGTCTGGTTTTCACTGGCAGTGGGAAGCCTACATTTTGTAAATCCCGGAAACTCAAACTTAGCGAGTGTGCTTCTCAGGGATTTACCTTAAGATTACAGATACTGTTGCTAATTTTTTTCTACTTGCATAGCTGTGACATATGCAGCGAATACTTCCCCACTCCTGCTTTATAGAGAAAGGACTTTGGGATCTTGCTTATGTTTGTCTCCTAGTAGTGATAATTTTGGCATCTTGGTTCTTAAGACGTTTTCTTGAATTTTTCTCTCATCACACTTGCTTTTAGAGGAACTAGGAGGCAAGGTTATATGAACTATGAGTGCTTTATTGAATAAATATTCTTTTCCTTCTGAAGGGAAGGAGACAAATTTGATTGTTAGCCTCACGTCCACAAGGCTTTTCTCTTTTTAAAATTCATTGACAACAAACCCCAAACAAAGTCTTCAAATTAAGAAGTGACAAAGGGGGAAGGCATATTAGTACTGCCAAACTCTTCTCAGTGCTATCTGAATCCAAGATAATTTTCTAAGGAGAGTTAAAGGAACAAGCTCATCTAATGCCTCTTGGTGGAGTAATTAAACTATAGTTTTGCATGGAACTACAGATGTAGGTGTATATAATGGGATGATTGTTAATCGATTCAAAACTATTCTGCCAAATAATTTACCATTAAGATAGAATGGTCATTGTGTTATTTATTTATCAATCATCATATCCAGGCAAGGTTCTTCTACATGAAAGGGGAATCTAGCTTTTTATTTATCCATTTATTTATTTATTTATTTATCTATTTATTTATTTATTTTTTGGGCAATAAACTTGTGTGGTTTGTATACGTCTAAAACGGACACAGCTGAAACAAAGACTCACAACTAACTTATCAAACTAACACATGAACTTCATATGTTTCTACTCACATGTTGTCCATGAAGTCCTCAGAGGACCTTGAAAAGAAAGAGCCAGGAATGTGTCTGGGGTGGTTGAGGCACTCTAAAGAAGCCCGTGTACCTGGAGGGGGCGGAGTGGAGGGGAGCACGGGACAAGGGGAGACTAGGAGGTTGAGGGCCTGATGGAGTAGATTTGAGAGCTAGTAGGGAAGATTTTGGATTTTACTTTGAGAACCAAAGCTATGAAGGATTTCGATAATAGAAGTAACATCTAGCATACATCTAAGATCTAACATACATCTTAACAGTATTGCTCTGGCTGCCTTTTTTCAGAACTGACTAAATGTGGATGAAGGGTGACAGGTAACATGTAGCTTGACTCAGTGGGTAGCAGTGTAAGTGGTGAGAGCTAGTCAGATTTTGGAGATAGAACTGCTAGGATTGACTGATAAGACTGAATTTGGGGTATGAGAGAGAGATACCAAGGATCCCTCTAGGGATTTTACCTGAGCAAGTGGAAGGAAGGAACTGCCATGAACTTGGAGGGAAGACTGGAAAAGTAGGTTTGGGCAGGCGAGAGTTGGAGGAAAGGATCAGGAGTCTGGCTTTAGAAATACGGAGTCTGAGATGTCTGTTCAACATCCTAGTAGAGATATTGACTAGGCTTTTGGATGTCTGAGTTTGGAGTTCAGGGGAAAGAACTGGTCTTGGTATTGAAACTTGAGAGTTATCAGCATTTGGATGATATTGAAAGCTGTGACACCAGCTCACAACGCCAAAGGAATAAGCAGAAGTATGGGAAAGAGGTGGCCAAGTATTCAGAGTCCAGGGAGGAGGAGGGAAGGAGCAATCAGGGAGTTAGGAGGAAAAACAGAAGAATTAATACCATAGCAGCCAAGTTAAATTTTGTTTCAAGGAAGAGAGAATTATCAACCCTGTGAGATGTGATCAGTTAGATAAGGATTACCTCTGTGTGGGTTCCTTTCAAAGCAGAACTTGCAGACAGGTTCCTGGGTACAGACATTAACTTGGGAGGTGATCCCAGGAGTAGGAGTGAGAGAATGGGGAAGGTGAGGCCATGGAGGAAGAATGCCAATAAAGGGTGTGTTATCAAGGTGGCTCCTTCAGCTTCACTGCCACATCTGAGAAAGGTGCAGAATGTCTGTTCAAACAGACAAGAGCTAGGACGATTCTTGGTTGAGGGTTTTGTCATGATGTTAACTCCCCTCTACCGCACTTGGCAGGCTCCCATGGGAGAAAGCCTTGAGTCAGAAAAGCAGAGAGAAGTGATAAGCCATGTCGGCAGTGAGCATAGAACTTGATATCACAGCAGTGGTTGAGATCAGAGGTAGGCCCAGGGAAGACAAAGCAGACCATCACAAGTGTCTGCTGCTTCTTAGACTGGCTGCTGACTGTCAGATTTTGACAAAGTAGACAACTTAGACCTTGAGAAAGCCTTTGATGGAGGGGCCTGGCAAGCCCGATTGGAGTAGGTTAAGGAAAGGAGAAGAGGGACTGGAGAAAGTGTAATAGGATAAAAGGAGAGTGCGTTAAGAGACTGCTGGGGAAGTGCCATCAGAGAGATTTGTTTGAGATGGGAAAAGTACCAGCATTTAGGCTGCTGGGAGTGGTTCCATAGAGAGGAAACTGTGTATGAGGAGAGAAGGAGGAAGGAATGGAACAGTGTCCTGCAGTGGGTGTGTCTAATGCCTCAACGGGGCATTGGCCAGAGGTGGGAATTGGACACTTCATTGGTAGTCAAGGGAGACAAATACCTGGAAAGTGGGACCTTTCTGGTCCTTGGGTCCTTGCCTGTGATAGAGCAGCAAGGTCATCAATCCAGAGCAAAGAGAGCAAAGGGCCAAGAGGGGAGCATTGGGACTGTGGGACGTGTGGGCAGTTTGGGGGAAAAGGGGAGGGAGGGGGGGTCCTCTGGGACTGCAGCACTGGGAGTGGGGAGTGGCCTGTCCTGAGCTCTTGGTTACTGCCCTTTCAGGAGGTAAATACAGAAAGTGAGAGTAAGCATTTAGAAACTTTTACAGCAGTTGACATCGCTGAGATATTTTAATAATATTTTGCAAAAGTATTGGTCTCTAAGGGATTGGAAGTAAGAACATCTGGCCCACCCGAAAGATAGTTTGTGAGGCTCGAGGCTCTGGCTGGGAGAGGAGGCTGAGGGAGTGAACTGGGAAACGGGGAAAGATTGCCACAGGCATTGAGAATCCTTCTGAGGCTCCTGGCCAGGAATGTAACTGCAAGGCTACTCAGCTCAACCTGGCCGGTTCTCCAGACTTGCTCAGCCCTGTTGCCACGGGAAGTCAACACTGTGGATGGAGAGCTGGCTTTGACCAGGGTGAGGTTTTGCTAAGTGGGTCTGAGGCTGCGGAAAGATGCAAGTTTGTGTAAGGAATGGTCCATGAGCCTCAAAGCTGTGAGCTGGGGAAGGAAGGAAGCAAACCTGAGGGAGGCGGAGGGACACTGGAAAGGGACTGGGATCCAGGAAATGTAGATCCTGGAAGAATGGAGGGTGGTTTAGAGTGGGGACTCCAAGAGGAGTGAACTAGAAATATAGGAAGTGGTGACAGAGCCAGATTCTTGGTGAGGGGATTCATCACAACACTGAATCTGAATGTGTTATTTGGCAAGTATACAATGGACAGTTTTGAAGCCACTGGAAGTCATGTTGTACTGTATCTTTATGGACACAAAAATGCTCATGCTATGTTAAGTGAAGACAAAGTAGATTACAATACATTTCACAAAATTAAGCTAGAAAATTTACAAAGATCACTCTTTATTTTTTTAATTTAAATTTTATTAGTTAACATGTAATACAATACTGGATTCTGGAGTGGAATTCAGTGATTCACCACTTATATACAATGCCAGTACTTATTACAAGGGTTCTCTGTAATAACCTTCACCCATCTAGGCCATTCCCTACCTAAGTCCCTCCATAAACCCTCAGTTACAAAGATCATTTTTTAATGGTAAAAATATAAACATTTTAATGCACTGAAGTCTTAGCCATGGTAGAGTCTGGATGGTTGAATGACAGGTGCTTTTTACTTTCTGTTTGATAACATTTTGGTACTTTATTACTATGTGCTTATATTCTTACAGCTTTATTGAAGTATTTACATGTAGTGAAATTCACCAATTTTAAGTGCACCATTCTGTAAGTTTTGAAGAACGTACAGTTTTGTAACTACCACTGCATTTATAGCATAGAACACCTTCCACGCCCTCCAAATTTTGCTCATATCCCTGTGCAAACAGTCCCCTACCCTCTCTTCCCAACCCCTGATAATGAGTCATATATTTTCTATCAGGACAGTTTGCCTTTTCTAAAGTTTCATATAGGTGGTGTTAAAGAATAAAATTCAAATGAGTAAATCTGAAGATCTAATTGGCTTTATTAAACAATATAGGAATCAGGCAGCATTCCTTTAGCAAGTAGAAGTGAGCTCCACTAAGCTAAACAAAACTAAAAAAAACCCAAACCAAACCAAACCAAACCAAACCAATCAAACAAACAAACAAACAAACAAAAAAAACCAAAAAACTTTTTAAAGGTAGCAGGCATGAAAAAATGAAGAAAAGAATTTACTACCAAGAAATGCATCAGTTAGACAAGGTTGTCCTCCTAAGAGGAACAAAAGGGATATTATCAGTAAGTTTCCTAGTATTGACTAGGAAATTCTATGTTGACTGACTAAAAGTTTCATTTCTGGGGCTTGAAATTACAGTTAGGTTGGGTATTAAGTTTTGACTTACTGTCTTGGAGTCTTAATCTATGATGCCATTTTGGGTCTGGGGTTTTCATTTGAACAATGAAATCATATAGTATGTTGTGTTGTGACTGGCTTCTTTCTTCACGTAATGCTTTAGAGATTCGTCATTGTTCTTGCGTGTATTGTTGGTTTGTTCTCTTTTACGTGGAGGAATATTCTGTTGTATGGATGTACACTCACCAGTTGGTGGACTTGGGTTTGTTGTAGGTTTCGACTGTTAAGAATAAAGCTGTTATAGGATGCTCACAGGTAAGTATTTGGACATGTGTCTTCATCTCTCTTCAGCAAACACCTCAGAGGTGAGTTGCTGGGTCATATGGTAGGCATGTGTACATTTGACTCATTAAAAATTGCCAAAATATTTTCCAAAATGGCTGTACCATTTTGTATTCTCACCAGCAATGTATGAGAGTTCCAGTTACTTTACATCCTTAGTAACAATTGAGATTTCACTGTATTTTTATTTTAGCCATTCTAGTAGGTATGAGGAGATTATCTCCTGGTGGCTTTTACATTTCCCTATGACTAATGATGTTGAATATCTTCTCATGGGCTTATTTGCCATCTATGCACCTCCTTTGGTGAAGTGTGTCTTCTAGTCTTTTGTCCATTTAAAAAATTGCTTTTGTGTTTTTATAGTGTTATGAAAGTTCTTTATTCCGTATACAAATTCTTTGTTAGATGTTTGTTTTTACAACTATTTTCTTGTAGTTTGTCACTTACCTTCTCATTTAAGGGATATATCAGTCTATCTTGAAGATGCGCTTCCAGAGTATTTTGAAGAGCAGAAGTTTTTAATCTGGGTAAAATATAATTTTGCATTTTTTAAAAAGATTTTATTTATTTGACAGATTGAGAGAGAGCACAAGCAGGCAGAGAGGCAGACAGAGAGGAGGAAGCAGGCTGCCTGCTGAGCAGAGAGCTCGATGCGGGGCTTGATCCCAGGACCCTGAGATCATGACCTGAGCTGAAGGCAGAGGCTTTAGTCCGCTGAGCCACCCAGGCACCCCTAATTTTGCATTTTTAAAATTTTATATTTTGTGCACTGTTCTACTTTAAGAGATAATTGCCCAACCCAAAGTTAACAAGTATTTCTTTTCATGCCTTTTTTTTCTAGAAAATTTGAAGTGTTAGATGTTACATTTATTATCCATTTAATATTTATGTTGTGAGCTAACGGTCAGGGTTCACTGTTTTTGTATATGGACATCTAATTGTTTTAGCGCCACTTGTTGAAAAAGATTATCTTTTCTCCATCAGATTGCCTTGGCACTTTTGTTGGAAATTAATTGACCATATGTGTGTGGGATTATTTCTGGAATCTCTACTCTCTTTAAATGATCTTTTTGTCGGTCTTTACATCAGTACCACACTGCCTTGATTACTATATGTGTGTATATTGCAGTCAGGTAATGTAAATTACCCCACTTTGGTCTTTCTCAACACTGTTTTAGGTAATTGAGGTCATTTGTCTTTCCATATAAATTTTAGAATTAACATGTCAATTTCTATGACTATGTTCTCCCTGGATTTTCTTATACGATGCAATATGGCAAGAAAAAGAAATGAAAGGCATACAAATTGAAAAGGAAGAACTAAAACTCTCCTTGTTTGCTCTTTCATACTCATGGTGATTCCTCACGTGGCTTATGAGAATTTGGGGAGTTTATCTTCAGTGAGAGTTGCCCCAATACTCCATACCTTGAAGACCCATATGTCCTAAGCTATGAATTAAAATCTACAGAAAAGGTACTAGAACTAGTAAGGGAGTCTAGCAATTTTCACAGGATATAAGATAAAATATACAAAAAATAATTTTTTATATTACTAGCAATTAAAACAATAATATTGAATTAAATTAAATAGAATTAAAAACAATACTTTGTACAGTAGCATTCAAAATGTGAAATACTGGGGCACGTGGGTGGCTTAGTGGATTAAAGCCTCTGCCTTGGCTCAGGTCATGATCCCAGGGTCCTGAGATGAGCCAGCCTGCATCGTGTTCTCTGCTCAGCAGGGAGCCTGCTCCCCCCACCGCCACCCCCCCCCCCGCACCCTCCCACCCCCGCGCCTGCCTCTCTGCCTACTTGTGATCTCTGTCCAAAAACAAACTTAAAAAAAAAAAAAAGAGTAACAAAATGTGAAATACTTAGGGAATAAGGTAATGAAAGATTGTAATGTTGAATCCCAGACAGAGAGAGAAAGCATTCTGTCTTTTATGATTAAGTCCAATGCTACCTCTAGGTTTGCTGTAGTTGCCCTTTGTCTGGTTGAGATAGTTGCCTTCTATTCCTAGCTTGCTCAACATCCATATATTGCCAATTGTAAATAATGCTGCAATTAACATGGGAGTGCAGACATCTCTTTGAGACCTCCATTTCAGTTCTTCAGGATATATAACCAGAAGTGGGATTGTTAGATCAAATAATAATTCTATTTTTAATATTTTGAGGAAACTCCAAATTGTTTTCCGTAGTGGCTACACCAATTTACATTCTCCCAACCACTCCCTCTTGTTCACATTCTCACCAACACTTGTTCTCCTTCCTTCCTTCCTTTGTTAATAATAGCCAAACTAGCATCTTTGAGCTTGCTGAGTAGATACCATGAGCAAAGCTCACCCTTCTGAATTGAAAAAATTTATGGACAAGAAATTATCATTGAAAATAAATGGTGGCAGACATGTCCAAGGAATATTGTGGGGGTTTGATGAATTGATTTATGAATCTTGTGATAGATGAATGTGTGCAGATAGCAACTTGTGAGCAACAGAACAATATTGGAATGGTGGTAATATGAGGAGATAGTATCATGTTATAAGCCTTGGAACCACTATAAATAATGGGTGTGTTCATCAGAAGAATCAACTGCTTCCACATGTCCCCTCTCCGTAGAACCTGTTATACTACGATGTCAAAATCAGGTCATGTGCATTTTCATATTGAATTTTTTTGTTAAATAAACTTTGTAATAGTAAAAAAAAAAAAAAAAAGAATAGCCATTCTAGCAGGTGTGAAGTGGTTTGTTATTCCCTGGTGATTAGTGATTTTGAACACCTTTTCATATATTTTTGGCCATTTTTATACTTTCTTCAGAGAAATGTATATTTAGTTCTTTTGCCCATTTTTAATCAGAATTTGTTTTTCTTTTTAACTTATGAGTTGTTTATACAGTTTTAGGTGTTAACCCCTTATCAGATATACAACTTATGAATATTTTCTCCTTTTCCTTAGTTGCCTTTCTATTTTGTTAATTATTTCCTTCACTGTGCAGAAGTTTTATAGTTTGGTGTAATATTACTTATCTATTTTTTGCTTTGTTGTCTCTGCTTTTGGTGTTGTATCCAAGAACTCATTGCCCAGTCTAATGTTTAGAAATTCCTTCCCCTAGTTTCCCCTAAGAGTTTTGTTTCAGGTTTTATGTTTAAGTCTTAAATAATTTTCTAAAATATTTTATTTATTTATTTGACAGACAGAGATCACAAGTAGGCAGAGAGGCAGGCAGAGAGAGAAGTGGGGCAAAGCAGGTTCTCCGCTGAGCAGAGATGAGGGGCTCGATCCCAGGACCCTGAGATCATGACCTGAGCCGAAGGGAGAGGCTTAACCCACTGAGCTACCCAGCTGCCCCTAAGTCTTAAATCATTTTGAGTTTACTTTTTATACTCCAATTTCATTGTTTTGCACGGGGACATCTAGTTTTCCCAGCACCATTTATTAAAGAGACTCTTTTTTTCCCATTGTGTGTTGTTGCCACCCTGGTTGAAGATCAGTTGACAATATATGCCTAAATTTATTTCTGGGTTCTCTGTCTAATGGTCTAATGGTGTGTGTGTGTGTGTTTATGTGTGTGTATTTATTTGAGAGAGAGACAGAGACAGAACACAAGAACACAAGCAGGAGGGGCAGAGGGAGAGGGAGACTCAAGCAGACTCTGCACTAAGCTTGAAATCCAATGCAGAGTTCAATCTCAGGACCCTGAGATTATGACCTGAGCTGTTACCAGGAGTTGGATCACCTGACTTCACCACCGAGGTGCCCCTGGTCTATATGTGTTTTTATGCAAGTACCCTAATATTTTGGTTACTGTAGCTTTATAATATTTTAAAATCAGGGAGTGTGATATTGCTAGTTTTGTTCTTCATGTTCAAAATGGTTTTGTCAATTTCAGGTCTTTTGGGGTTCTAAATGAAGTTTTTTTTCTGTTTCTGTAAAAAAAAGTCATTGGCATTTTGGTAGGGATTGCATTGAATCTATAGATCAGTTTGGGAAATATAGACATTTTAACAATATTAATTCTTCAAATACTTGAACTGGGGATGTCCTTCAATTTGTCTTTTTAAATTTTAGGGTTTCTTTTACTTTGTTGAACTTTTCATTTAATCGTGTATTGTCTTCCTGATTTCACTTAGTTGTCTGTGTTCTCTTGTAGTTTGTTGAGTTGCCTTAAGGTGATGATTTTGAACTCTTTATCAAGCAGTTGATGAATCTCCATTTCATTAGGATCAGTTGCTGGAGTTTTATTAGTTTCCTTTGGTGACGCCCGAGCTGCCCGATTCTTCGATTCTTCGTGATCCTTGTAGCTTTACACTGGAATTGGAATAGAAGAATTGAAGGGGCAATTCCTCTAGTCTCTACAGACTGGTTTCAGCAGGGAAAGACCTCCTGCTGGAGATGGAACTGATTCCAGAGCCACAGTCTAGTGGGGCTGAAGCTGGCTGAGGAGGCTGTTCTCAGGTCCACAGTTGGGCTTGTTGGTGGGCCTGCTAGCAGGGCACAGGCTAATATGGCTCCTGCCAGGTGTCCTGGTGTCCAGGACTGCCTCTGGGACTGTGGTTGAATGGAATAAGCATAGGGTTATAGGGTGACTTCTTAGTCCACATTTGGGACCCTAGTGGGCAGGCCTGTTTACTAAGATTGTGGGCAGGTGGGTTTGGTGGTGGGATCTTGGACGGCTGTGCTGGAATTAATTCTGCAGGCAGAAGGGGCTGCTCCTGGGTCTGCAGCCATGTCTGAAATTGGCAGACCTCCCTTTTCCAAGTGGCCCTCCCTGTTCTTGGATTTCACCATGGTGTTTCTACCTCTGACCTAGACTCCAAAGCTCTCACAGATGTACTTTTGTCTGTGGATTGTTATCAAATCTGTGTTTCTGTGGGGCAATGAGGACTGAGGACCTCCTGAACTGCTATCTTGCTAATAATAGTATTTGTTTCTTTTTGAATGGACTTTTTAGTTGGTGAGTTTAGACCATTTCTTTAAGGTAATTATTAATAATGTTGGATTTAAATCTATCTTACTGGTTAATTTCTATTTGTCTTATCTGTTCCTTGTTCATTTTTCTTTGTTTCCTACCTTTCTTTGGGATAAAGAAGTATTATGTTTTTATTTAACTTGGGTAAGTTACTTGGTCTCTTTAAGCTTCATTTTTAATCTGTAAAACATATGGATGATTTTTACCTCCCTTACAATATTGTGGTATGGATTAGAAATAAAATAAAAGCATTCAATAAGTAGTAGTTGTTATTAATAGTTGTAATCACACTATGTATATGACTCCATATCCTGACTTCAAATCCAATTATAAATATTTGATGCATTGTTTTATAGCTTTCATTGATGCATTGCGAATTAACAAATGCACAATCATAAACTATTCCCTGGGTTATCGACGTAACCTGGATTATTTACAGTTTTCCCTATGAACACAATACATCTTCATACTTATCACTGTCCTAAGTAGATTTAAAAATTCTTAATACAGCCAATTTGAAGCTCATTCTTGGTTTGAAACCTGTGTAGGCGATCTCCCTCCAAGAGTTCCCCTGAAATTAACTGGATCTCAGTAGCTCCTCGGGCCTTTCCGTGCCTTCCCGGCCCCTTCATAGCTCTTCCCAAGAAGAGCTATGTGTCTTCCTCACTATTGTCTATGGTAGCTGAGAAGTAACGCGTTACTTGCTGAGACCAAGGGCACATCTCACTCTGAACTCTGCTCCTTGTCTTGAGGTTTGGGAAAGTACTGACTTTGGTTTAAGTACCCTTATCTCACTTCATAGTTCCTCTTGTTTTCTTCTCCTCCTCCTTCCCCTCCTCCCCCTCTTCCCTTCTTTTTCTTTTTCTTTCCTCCTCCTCCTCCTCCTCCTCCTCTTCTTCTTCTTCTTCTTTAGGAAAAGGAGTTAGCTCTTGTCTGGAAGTGCAACTCCGTTTCTAAAAACTGAGTTTTGTTTTGCACAATTTGCTTACATTACAGAATACTTCATTACTCGTTTCTATCAAGCAATTCACTTTACAGAATCTGTTTTGAGTCAGCTCTAGAAGCGAATCTTACTGAAACATTATATTCATAGATAAGGAGTGATATTAGCAAATTAATTAGCCTTATTGTTTGGTTTCTTCTGAAAGGTAATTATTTGTTAAGGATAGCTCGATGAGAATAAGCTGTCTAAAATATTGACTGTAGATAGATGCTGGGAAAAGAGAGCGTGTGAATTGTAAAAACCTGTAAAATTTGGCTGCATGGTCTCAGATGTGCTTGAATGTTGGCTGCCCTCCTTCCACCCAAACTCTGCAAGCCCCTTGCTTCCCCTCCGTTGTACTTTTTGTCCGCATGTTGGCCATGGATAGTGGTATTGTTAGAATGTCTATCCTTTAGGATAGTTAAAAGTAAAGTGATGTTCTTACCTACCCAGTGGCCTTCTAGGAAATTGTAGACTGATTATATTGTTTTTAGAGTTATGAAAAGAGAGCTCGTGGCCCCCTCCTATTTTTTTGTATGTGTTGTGGGATTTGGGGCATGTTTAATGAGCAGTTATCTGTGTTACAAGTAAAGCAGAATATGTTCTGCCTTTAGAAATTATATTGATTAATGCTTGGAAAGGTATACTGGCCAATTTTGAGGCCAGGGTGAGGTACAAAGCATATTTCTTCTTTGTGCCCCTAGCCTTTGTGCTCAGGGGTTATTGTGCTTCAACAATAAATCATTATACTTTCAATTTACGTTTGAAAAAAAGAGTAAAGGCCTTCTAAGTGAGAAACTTGGGAATCATAAGATAGTGGAGGTCCCTAATACTGTTTAATCTGCAGGATCCAAAAGTGGCCTTTGTGTTAAATAGGCTAACTATAGACTTGAAGGTTTTTCAGAAGCAGAGAAGCAAGATCTAATAATTTGTTTTATATGTTCTAACACTCTCCACATAGAAATTTTCCATTTGGTGTAAGTCGTGTGCCAAACGATGAAATGTATTGCCACTTTGGAGTCTAGTTATTCTAAATATAAAATTAAAAGAAGTAGACAAGATGAGCTCCAGAAATGGAGACAGAACACACGGAGTGTTGTTTTTTTTTTTTCCTCCCGCCTGGGACAGTTTCATTTTGGTGACTTAAGAGTCGTGTCCAAGCACTTGAGCACCTTGCCAGCAGCTGTGGACCAGAAGCACAGACAACACCTGGGAGCTTGGGCGAGCTGGAGACTCTGAGGCCTGCTGAGGCAGAGCCTGCATCTTAACACAATCCCTATGAGATTCAGAAGTAAATTAGAGTTTGAGGGGCGCTGCTTGAAAATGCTGAGGTCTGCCCATGCATCACCCGATGTCAGAGCTGTGGCTTTAGCATGTGGATACGTAATCCATCCTGCTTTTCCAGGGGCTAGTCTTAGCAGTCGCCATGTCAACATGCATTTTCCTCCTGCAGCTTATCTTCCTACTTCTGGATGCATTCCTGGTTGAAAGTATGAAGTCAGGGAATTTGTGTGTGTCGGGGGGTGGGGGTGGAGGATAGTGGCAGGGGTTAGAGAAATTTCTGTGGATTATATGTAATAAAGAATGGAGACTGAGGAATTGGGGAAAAGCTGGAAAATTTTGTAGAAGAACAGAAACTCCAAGCTTATTTTTGATCTTCACGTGGTTAAACCATGAAAAAAGTACTTGTTGACTCAGGGTTCTTGGTTGTAGCAATCAGCCAGGGCTGGTTGGTTTAAGCAGCAAATAAGTTGTTTGGAAGCACATCACCGGGCTCACCAGGGTATCTGGGAGGGCTGGAAAGCCCAGCTGTGGCTATGCGGTCAGGGATGGAGCACGAGTCAGCCTGCGGAGCGGGTCTGGTGGACACTCCTGTTACTGCCAAATGATGGACATTGCAGCGTGCACCCTGGGGACTGTTGGTACCGAACCCTGCACGCCTGTGCCCAGCCAGGTGGTCGTGGAGCTCTGGATTCTTTGTAGTATCTCTGTTCCCAGAGGGAGCTCTGGGTGATCTTTGTATGCTTGGGTGGGCTTATCTGATTGGTTAGGAAGCTGGGAGAACAAGGTTTTGGCATTTTCACTGTCACTGTGGGAGGTGAACCCTGCCTCATTAGGCTCGAAGTTCCATATGCATAGAAACAGGGTTGAGATGCAGGTGGACAAAAAGAATGAGAAGTGTTTGATAGGGTTGCCTGTGTGTGCGCGCACGCGTGCACATGCACACGCAAGCACGCATGTGCGAATGGGTGTGTTCAGTTTACTAGATACGTTTATTTCGGTCAGGCACCTTCCTGGTTTTATGATGAAGGTTGTTAATAGAAAAATAGAATCCATTTTGTAGAATTTTGCTTCTTTGTTAAAAATTCTTGTATATATATATATATATATATATATATATATATATATATATATAAAATGAATACCAAAATGCTCATCTATCTATCTGTATCTATACACATATCTATCTATATCTATATCCATATCTATCATAAATACCAAATATTTTTTTAGGTTGCATTTAACCAGGACAGAACTTGATGTTTTCTCTGGGATTTAAAATCTTCCTAGCACTCACTCTGAAATACAGAGCTCATTACATTCACTTTCTAAATGAGAATCACATTTAGCGAAACCTCGACCATGTAATCAAGATAACGAGAGATTTTTAATTTGCCGGAGAGTGACTCACTTGTAGAGTACACACTTTGACTTGTGTTCTGATGGGAGGTTGAGAAATTATCACTGCCTCTGTGTACACGAGACACAAAGCAGAAAACAAAATCAGCACGCACTGTGTCATATTTGTACTGAGATAACACTGAGGAACAGCTGTGACTCTTTCAAATGACTCCATTTGTTTGATAATTGCCGGGTAAAAATAGTGCCACTATGGGCTATTTCAGGATGGCAGATGGCGTTCTAGATTATGTTCCTTTCCTCGTGCCCAAAAAGAACAGGATCGAGTCTTTCAGAAAAATCCTTGTCTGCATGTGAGATAGCCTCAGGGAAGGGAAAGGGCACAGTCTCAGGCTCTGCTCTGCAGATAGGTAGGAAGCAGAGGCTGGGCTCTAAGGGAAACGGAATTGAATTATCCCGACCCAAGCAATGATGAGAAATAAAGGCATCCGTCTGTTGCCTAGGAACAGAAATATCTTGTGTGTCTTCTACAGCCGGAGGAACCAGGTCATTTACTCTCAGAGTTCAGCCATCAGTTATTCAAACAGAGCTGAAATGAGCCTCCTTTTTTTCTCGCTTCTCGAGGCGGAGGTTCTCATTAGATCCCCTCCTCGCTGTCTTCCATTCAGCAAACTGCTCTAATGTTCCCAACGCGTCTTCTCAAAGCTGTGCAGATCAGAAGTCTGCATTACTTGAGAGACAAAACAATACACTGTCTTCAGTAGCTGGCCTTTCGGTCTTTTCCTCTATTAAGAAGCTAATAGAGCTTCACGTGAGGAGAGCAGACCATTCTTCAGCCTTTCACCTAAAGGACATGTGACATTTGACATCGTGTTGGCATTCTCACCTGCACCTTAAGGAGGGATGGTTGTCTCTCTCTCTCTCTCTCTCTCTCTCACAAACACACACACACACACACACACACACACACACACACACTCTCCCACCTGTAGGTTGAGAGTCAAGGAGGAAGGCAGAAACACCTATCTTTTGTGAAGTTTAAGGGCACACTTCTTGGTACTAAGAAGGTAGGACAAGTTTTGCAACCTTACCTGTATATATGGAGCTTTAAAAAATATGTATTTTGAAGAATTACCCATCAAAATCCTGATTCATTGGATCTTTGGTGCTGCCTGGGATCCTAAGGGTTTAAAAGTTTTCCAGGTGATTAGAGGTTAAAACTCAGTCCTATTTTCCCCCTTACTCATCCCCTGCTTAAGAGTGTCAGATCCCTAGAACCAGGTGGGAGACAGAAAGGCCTGGGCACGAAATTCTTGGGTTTCCTCATTCCTGTCCCGAGCTGAGTGTTTGCCCTTTGTCCTTCTCTCTAGGAAGCTCTGTGTACTGATGGTCACATGTTTCCCATGAAGATAGTTTCCTTGCTCTTCACAGTTTGAGTGGGAATACTTACTCTCTCAGGAGCACTGAGGAGGGAAATTGACGCTTGTACTTGGGTAGAAACACACTGGGAATATTTAGGAGGTGACTAGGCTGTAAAAAGCTGATTAGCAGAGCCCTAATCTCTGGGTGTTTCTGACCAGGTAGAGTGATAAGAGCAGAACATTAGGCACACATCATAGATATATCCAGCCCTGCAGGTGTGTGAATGCCCCTACATTCCCCTCACCATTCTCTTGGGTTTTGAGGAAACTCAGCTTAAATAAGAGTATTGTAGTATGCGGCAGCAAATAATTTAAAAAGTGAATGACGTGTAGTTCCTATTTACCTTATTTATTTTTTCTTATAAAGAAAATAAGTGATTTTTATTACATTGAAAGCAAAGGCGATTATAAAACCTTTGAAAGATTCTCAGTATAACAATAAAAAAAAAAAAAAGCTGAACACTTCTCCTAGAAAGCCTCCAGCCAAAGGCAGTTATTTCTTGCCTGTTTTTTTTTTTTTTTTTTGCTCAGTTATGTAAATGTCCATTTGTGGGAACAACAGAGTTGATCCAGAAATCTCATTTTAAAGGGAGGTGAGATGGAGTCCTGCTATCATGTGCAGGAAAGGAAACTTCGCCGGGAGCTCCGATGTGCAGGATCCCCTGATGTCCACCCTACCTACCACCCCCCTCCCCACACACCCTGCTGGCTTATGACTAAGGCACCGTGGGTCTGATATTTAGGTAGACCTGGCCAGGAAATCACTCTCATTGTCTACTTGGTCAGAAACAAACACATTTCTCCCACTAGCTTGCCAAATCCTCAGGACTTTGATTTGAAAAAGGAGAAAGAGAAGAAAGTTCAACCAGATTTCACATCAAAACCTGTGTTTTGGAGCAATTTCAGGCCGTGCTTGCTTGCCTGTTCCTTCTTCTCTTTCCTCCCTCCCCTCTTTCCTTTCCTTCCTTCCTTCCTTCCTTCCTTCCTTCCTCAACACAGAATCCAAAATGAACTTGCAGCTCTCCCCCTCCTGGTGATGTGGACTAGGAGGAGTCAGAGAACGTTAGAAAGATTTTCGCTCACCTGCCGTGGGAGGGGGGATGATGCCGACTGGGAGTGGCTGGGAGGGGCAGTGGAGGAGCTGCGAGGATTCGTCTAGAAGATGTGTCTTTGAGGAACGCACCTTTACTTTATACTGTTTAGGATTTGATGACAGTGTTGGGTCGAAACCCCCAGACCTCCTGTGGGTGCTAGGGTTCTAAACTACTAACAGTCTCTTAGGTGCAGAGTTAGGCACTTCTGCACAATTTCCTGCTACTAATTTGGTTTCTTTGTGTGAGTCCGTTTATCCCAATGGACTTAATGTGCTTTTTAAGGAAGAAGTCAGCTCTATCCCACCCAGGATCCTACCAAAGCAGCTACCACTGCGTTTACACATGGTAAGCACTGAGTGACTTTACTATTAATTAATAATATTTTATGATTAATTTCCTTAGATGGCTCCCCTAGTGACTTAAAAACAAAAAGGAGAAGTGTGCCTTTTCTTGCCTTTCCCCTTTGGCTTCCAGGTTAACAAAATGAGTGATGAAGGGATTGCAACTGCCAAGAAGTAAGGATCTCTTTTCAGCAGTACGCCGCGCCACGGACGCTTAGCCCCCCTGACCTCAGTGCTCTTGGCAAATAGAGCTCAGTACACATTCTCCCTGATCACTTTGGGCATATCACTTTACCTCTCTGGACCTCAGCTCTAATATTTTATGATCTATGACTTTGTGACACAAATATCATTCCCAGATCCCCCATTCCCATGGTCCTGTGACCTTTTATTGCCAAAAAATAGCACCATCACCAACATCTTCATTGTAGGAGGCCTCTTCTCTGATACCCATCCCACCCTCCCTGGTCACCCTCTCTGTTCCTGTCAGCCCAGCAGACCTCCAGTCCGTTGCCCTCTCACATTTTCATTGTGCACAGTGCCCCATTTCTCATGCCTTTCCTTTCCTTTTTCTAAAAAAACCAAAAAAACAAAAAACCAACCCCCCCCAAAACCTAGTTTAGATTGCACAATCTGTCAGTATAGTTATTCAAGCAGCTCAATGTTGTAGGAGAAAAATACACAATTGTGCTCATTGAGCTACAAATTCATGACAATAATCTAAAATTAACCCTTGATGCTCCTTGGCAATTCCACTTACACATGTTTAGTATATTTATTCTGCTTTCCAGAATTCTCACACTGTCTTCTTTTGTCCCCAGTCCCCTAGGATTCTTTCCCATTGGGATGCCCTCGACTCACAACTTATTGAGAAAGTAAAAGTAGAAAGGCAGGCCAAATACCTGTCATCAAATTTACCAGCCCTCTTTATCTTTATCTAGACTCCATTCTCCACCTGAGCCTGCAGATGAAGTGTCTTTGTTCCCACCAAAGTCTGTTTCCACTTGTTCTCTTCCAGCGTGGTCACAGATATACTGGGCATCCAGCCTCATTGGTCTGGTATAATAACGGTTTGCATTTGTTGGCCTGACATAATTATGAATAAATAGTTGCCCTTATAAGTGACCCAGTTTGGACAATAAATTATATAGGCCCCTTTGTCATAGGACAAAGTTCCAAATATGGGATGATCTGTTTCTAGGCTCACTGTTCAGATCATCTCTATGCCAACATTATGCTGACCTAGTTACTCTGCCGGTGAGTTGGTTACCCAGCTTTATAATAAGTCCTGACACATGGTGGAGCAAATGCTCCCTTCTCTTCTTGCAAGTGTATTGGTTCTTCTTGGCCCTTGGCTATTTGTGTGTTTTAGAATCAGTTTGCAAATTTCCACAAGATCCTGTTGGGGGTTTGACTGGAGTTTTTTTTAGGTCTCTAGATAAGTTTGGGGAGAATAGACATCATTATAAAACTCAAATCTTTGTATTCATTACCACATACATTGTTCTATTTTTAGTTCTTCCTTAATATTTTTTTTGTAAAATGTCACAATTTTCTGTATCCAGCTTGAGCATATATTTTGTTGACTTCTTCCTAGGTATTTTTACAGTTTTTATTTCTCTTGTAAGTGGTGTTTTTAAAATATTATGTCTTATTTTGTTGTTTTTATTCTGGTGCACTGGACTTGCATATATTGTCTTATATGCAACTAGTTTGCTAGATTTTCCTTTTACTTATGATAGTTTATAAATTTGTCAGGATTTTCTATGTAGATAATCACATCACTTGCAAAAATGATGGTTTTGTTTCTTTGTTTCCAATCCTTCTGCTTAAAGAAAAATTCCACTTTTTATTGACTTAAAGTATGTAAACAGGAAAGAGCACAGATAAATTTACCTGTTGGTACGTTTTTCACAAAATGATCATACTTATTTAGCTAGTACCTAGAAGAGAAAGCAGAATATTATTTGTGCCTTAGAAGCCCCCAATACTCCCTTCCACCGTGACGTCTCTGAAGAATAACCCAGAATATTTGTCTTGTCTTACTGACTTGGCTCTCCAGCATATCACTCTTTCCCTTTCTGCTGGAATAGTCCCAGAAACATACAGACATGCTTTCAAATCATCCTTCTTACACAGCTCTTCTATGACCTATGTCTCTTTCTAGCCATGGCTCCATTCGGTTGTTCCCTTTCTCGGTCAGACTTTTTGAACAAATGTCTCATGGTCACTCCCTCACTCTATGGTTTTCTTTTTTACATATTTGAATATGGTTTTATCTTTGGCATTCTACCGAAACAGCTCCTGTCAAGATTCCAGTGACGTCCATGAGACCAAATCCAAAAGACGGTCCTGCCCGTATCCCTCTCCATCTCTTAGCATCATTTGATATAATTGGCCCTTGCTCATCTTGAAATACTTCCTTTTCATGGATTCCATTTATTTATTTGGGTAGTTACTTGTATAATGCCCCTTTCTCTACCTAGACTCCAAGTTCCATAGGATACATTTTCATTGCTGTATTCCCAGGATCTACTCCAGTGTCTGGCATAGAGTGACAGATATTTGTCACCTGCGCCTTTGGGATGACGATGCATATCTCATCATTTTGTGTCTTGTCTACTTGGATGCCTTACAGGTACTTCACATTCAACATGTTCATGAATGTGTTCATTATCTTATTCTGTAAACTCTCTCTTCCTCTAGTATGTCCTCTCTGAGTGTGCACAACCACCATCCATTAAACCAGAAACCTTAACTCCTTCTTCTTCATCATCCCCACACCCAGTCCATTATGAGTACCTGACCCACCATACCTAAATACCTTCTTCAAACCATCTACTTCCCTTCACCCCAATTTTCACCCTTCTGGCATGCCGCCATGTTGAATATTATTGTCACAGCTTCTGGACTCTTGTTCTGAGCTGTTCTAAAGTCTGACATTGCTCCTCTCCTCAGTTCTCTAGATGGCAGCTAGTGGTGGCACTTAAAAAAAATATATATAAGCCTAATTAAATCACCCTCCTATAGCAGCAATTACACCATATGCTAGCTTCCAAAATTTGGAAATAGAATTAGCAAACATATAGGGTAAGCAACACAGTGTAGGACTGTACTATCAAATACAAAGTATCAAAAAATTATCAAGTCATTTGTATTTCATTCTCGTGTCACTATTTTCCCAAAACTTTAGAACATCCTTTGGGTTTCTCTACGACTATTTTATCTTCTACAAATATTGACCCATCTGGCACTTCTATTTCTGCACTTACCTTTTCTTTAAATTGAAATCAGTAGATACTTTGAATAACAGAGGGCAGCTTCGCATGAATCACTGGAAAGAAATGTATAAGTAGAACTAGTTATGTGGGGTTAAGGCACAACCTGGCAATTCATTTGTCAACAACAACAGCCTTGTAAAAACATTAAAAAGAGAACTGCTCAGACTCCCCACATTAATATTAAAGATTGTTACAAGCGATCCAAGGAGGTCAGTTTTATAATTTATTAAAGGCTCTGTGCTTTAGTCAGTGATATTTAGGTATCAAATCAAAACCTAGATTTAAAATGGTAATTAAATAGCTTCTCTTCTCTACCGGTTGAGGCCTGAGTTGCTGCTCGAAGGAAAGCTCGCCCAATTGAAGGACAAAGTTGAAAAGTCCCTTGTTTTTGATGGCATGCACAGTTCTTAAATTTGAGGGCAACAAGGCATGACTACTTTTCTGTTTCCAGAATTAGCAAGAGTAACAGGACAAGATTAATAGGTGGGTTCATTATGCCTAAGAAATTGACTTTTTTTTTTTTCTTCAGAAAATAATTGCTTTTCTGGAGTGCAAAAAGCTTTTGCTCATTCAGTGTCAAGATCTGTTATGCTGATTGGGGGATGAAGTCACTCTTCCCACTGTTTGTAGGGCAGAAAGTCAATAAGTGTGATTGGCAGCTTTGTGCAACATTGAAAAGTCTCCAGCAGATTTCTCACTTGGGACCCACTAAAAACCAAAGGACTCCGGGAAATAGTCAAACTGTCCTCTTTTGACATAGGACCATAAACAACATGGAATGATTTATCCCATGAAAGATTTGAGCAGAATATTCTACTGATTTCTTTGGTTTGGCCACACCCTGCTATTCTTTCCTCTTAGGGGCTGCTCTTTCAGAAGGTTTTGTTAGAAATACATTATCTATCTAACATTGTATAACAAAATACCTGATTTAAATGGGTACAGGGAGGTAATGGAATGGAATGCTTAAAATCATGGGCTCTTGAATCAGAGATCTGGATTCAAATTTTGACTCAGTTGGTTGTGTGAACTTGGGTGAATTACTTACCTGCTCTGCTCCAGTTTCTTTATCTATAAAATGGGGGAAGAGGATAGTGGCCCCCACAGCGTTTTTTTGTGATAATTACATCTATTTACGTAAAATGCATGGCAGGTAGTGAAGGCTATGACTGCTATTACTGTTACTGTCATAGTTATAAGGTATAACAGAAAGTTCTCCTTTGGTCTTTCAGGGGACACCAAAGGTAAATTCAGCCTGGCACTAACATCTGTGGATGGATGAATCTTTGCACATGTAGCCAGGTAAATGTTTAGTATATGGCCACCTGAGCCTTAACAAAGCAAGCAAGTATTTGGAAATAAAAAGGAGTCCATGCTTTAGGGTGTCTTAATAGAAAGATAGATCTTATTTCTATTTTTTAGAACCACGATGATAAGAATAAAGCTAATAGCTCCCTATATAATGTCTCATCTTGTAATTCTCTCTCACATTTGGATTTTTGCCAGCGTTGGTACAAGACATTAGGATCCCATTCCTCATAGGAGGTCCAGGGAAAGTTTCTGTAGCCACTGCACACCAAAAAAAAGTGGTTTGTGGCCACCAAGAACATGCAACTCAGGCCAGTCATTGGTGAATGAGTGGAACCCTTTTCAGTGGCAAAGGATCAAGAAGAGGCAGGACATTGTTCTTCTTTGAGTTAGGAGGAACATGAGCATACTTTCCCTCTCCTTCTAACTTCAGTTTCAGATGCTGGAAGAGTAGGTGGCTATCTTTGGTGGAAGTGTAGAGAGCTGGAGGGTAGTTTGGCTTGGTGGGTTGAGGGAGGATTATTGCCTTAAATAAAAGGAGCCAGGGTGGGTGCTGGAGCTGGGGGTGTGGAGCAGGGCATAGGAATAAGAGGGAAGGGTGTTGGGTTTTTGTTCAAATGCTGTTATATTTCCTAGGTTAATAAGAGGGGGCAAGGATTCAGATTCACTACCCTGTGGAGGGGCTACATTAGTCCCTGGGGTCCCCTGAGTGTGGAGTTCCAGATGAAGGAAGGAGCTGGGTCATCTTAAATTTCATCAGGAGTGCTTTCTTTCTTTCTTTCTTTTTTTTTTTTTTTTTTCAGGAGTGCTTTCTTAATGACACTTTCCACCATTCCTCACAAAAAAAGAAAAAGAAAGACCCCAAACCACTCAAGCTTCTAAAGAAAATACAATTTTCACTTCTTTTTAGAAAAAAAGAAACCTGAGCTCTTTGTCTACAGTCCTTTTATTTGGATCCAGATTTTTATAAAGCCTTCAAATTCATTGATACATGAAAAAGTAAGGTTATTGTTGACAGGAATTGTGTGTGTGAGTAAATTATGCATAAGAGTAGCAAAAGGAAACCAAGCCTTGTTGTATGGAACAGTTTCCTGGCTGTGGTTCTGTGAGTGAATGGTAGCGGGCTGGCCGTGGGTGGGCGGTGGCTGGTGAATGAGGAAAACCAGCTTGGCTGGGTTGATTCTCCTCTTTGAAAAAGACCTTGTGCCCAAATGTCATGCATATCATTTTGCTTGAATGGATATGAACTATGCTGACAAAATAAATATGAGTCCCCAGAGTGCGGGGGACTTCCTGTTGGCAACTCCACTTCAGGTGCTTTCACTAGAGGAGGTGACATTTGGCCCCCAGCTGTGAAATTGTTCCACTGGCTTTTGCTAAGGTACCTTCTTTCTTTTGCCTCTTAAAATTCCACTGATTGCTTCATTTTTCTTCTGGCTCCGGAGAAAGCCAATGTTTTATTCTCTGATGTGCATTTGAGAACTGGATTTTTTGATTTGCCTTCTAACCTCTCCTTCTAGAACATAATACCCCCATGTTCATGCACGCTCTCTCTCTGTGTCTCTGTCTCTCCTGCATCTGTTCTTTATGGCTAGCACAGTTTCATCTTTTTATCCCCCCTTGGAAATTTGAATACTGACTTGCATTTTAAGCCAATGGTTTCTTGCTTCTACTCTTGAGGATGTGATGTGAGGGGGATTCAGAATAATGAATCTCGGCTCCCTGTTGACTCATGTTGGGTGATTTGAGTGGCAGCTGCTGGAGTTGGCAGCCCGTGGGATCAGGTTCATGTGCCTTAGTAGCTGCTACAGCAGTGCTGAGAGCGGTGGTGGGGCTAGAGGGACTGACACCTGGGACCTTGCAGCATACTAAGTGATTATGCAGAAGACAACAACAAGACACTTTGTGAGGGGCGGGGGGAGTTTGGGGGGAGGTGATAAAGACAGAACAACTTATTAGAATAGGGAACAAGATGAAAAGTGAGGAAAAAAATCAGCCAGAAAACACGATAGAATGTAATCCCCGACTAAGAGAGGATTGAAGAAGTCGAAGGGGACCAAAAGGATAAGTTGATAGATGTGCTTTGAATCTTGGAAAATTCTCATTTTGGTAAAAAGTAGTCAACTCATTCTGATGACTGATTACACAATTGCCTGTCCATGTTTTGACACTTATTTGTTACCTTTTATTTTTAAAAGGTTGTTTTGGAAAATGTGAAAAAAAAATCCCTGTAGCAGGTGGCAAGACCCCAGTGAAAATGGATAAATGCAAAAGAGAATTTGATTTCTATTGTAGAGAAGGGATGAGGCTGCCTAGGTATAGCGAGACCCAGGGACTCAAATAAGGATTTCATGCATTTCCCTCACTCCTTCCCTTCTTTTCTCCCTCTTACTTTCTCTTTCTCGGTCTCTCTTTCCCCTCTCCTTAGCTCTCCATCCCCTAACCAGTAGTCCTCTCCGCTTTCTTCTAGTCTCTCTTTCCCTTGGCTTTCTCCCAGTCTGACTTTTCCATCCTCCATTCTCCCCTCCCCGACCCCATCACTCAACCCCTCTCCCTTCTCTCTTTTTCCGTCAATCTCTGTGTCCCTACCCATTTCTCTCTCTGTTCTCACCCTCACTGTCTCCCTCTACCCCTCACCACTTGCTCCAACCCTCCACCACCCTGGCCTTCATACTATATATTCATACACCTTTCTCTCTTCGCCCCGCCTCTGCTCCCTCCTGCTCCCTTGGCCACTCTATGTCTCCCTGCCTCCACTTTCTTTCTTGCTCTACCATGCAAGGTTGTAGAGCAAGTCCTCTTGTTCCCTAGTCCCCTCTCTTCTTAGAGTTCTGCTGTCCCATATGCTAATCTTACTCCAGGGCTGGCTCTTCTCTAAAGTGAACTCATAGCTTCTCCAGACTTATGTGATCCAGCTTAACTTTCTGGGGGAAAAAGAGTTTCTCTTTCACATTAGTTGTAGGAAGAAAATCCCCAGGATTGCCTCCTATTTGGCTCTGTGAGGTTGGAATATTCAGAGAAGCCTCAGAGCTGATGAGGGGTGGTGCTACCCCTTTCAGAGCCATGTGGACTAAAGTTCAGGAAAATCAAGGTGCTAGAGAAGGAGTGTTGGGAACCGGATTCAGAAGAAAGAAGAAAGAGTATTGGATCCTGGGAAGACAAAATTTAACGGGCCACTACTGTTACTACTGGAAAGCCTACTGACTAGGAGTATTCTACTGAAAATATCCTTAATATTATGATCCAAATTTAAAGAGCTAAAACAAGCAACCTAAAAATCTCAGGAGGTTACAGAAAAAGGTTTGTGGCTCAGTTTGTCACAGCCTAGGGCAGATGGGGTGGCCTTCCATAAGGCTTCCCTCACCCTGACAATTCCGGGATTCTGTCTCTTACCAGAGGCTGCTATCCCCGAGTCTTTCACTTCCAGCTGCGTGAATGAGAGGAAGAGGGTAGAACACACAGGTTTTTAGGGCAACACTCAGATGGTATACAGAATTTCTGCCCACATCCCACTGGCTGGAACCCAATCTCTTGTTCCCACTCTAACTATAAGGGCTGCTAAAAATTTAATGTTTGTATGTGCCCAGAAAGAAAACGAACAGGGTTTGGGGAGCACATAGCACTGTTAGGCCCGAAGTCAGCTTGTTTGCCTATGTGGCTGAATGGCAAGTAGCCAGAACTGAACCGAAAGAAAGTTAATGCTGGGTATTTATGAGAGGAGCGTGTATGTTTTCCTCTAAAATGACTTCCATACTTTCTTTAGATCTGGGCTTTATCCTGAATTTCTCCTTTTTTCATGCAGCCTTCCAATATGGCACAGCATTGAAGAGCTTGGACTTTGGAACTGGGCATGATTTAAACCCCAGCTGCCCCATATTGTAGGGGTAACGTTGAGCAAATTAGCCCCTCTGAGCTCTTGTTTCCTCTCTCATGTACTGTGCCAGAAAATATCATTAATAATCATCCAAATTTTAGAAGCATTCAAATCACTTTGGGGTTGTGCCTTTTTCTTTTTATAGCTGTGATTTTACTTAGCAACTCCACGAAGCTCGGCAAGTTAGTGGTACAGCTGGGCGTGGGCTGCGCTATAGGTTCCCATTCTCCATCCACGAGAACCTTCCAATTTCAGAGCTAAAGAGAAGATCTTCGGTCACCCATTCCATTTTCCAGAAAAGGACACTGAGGCCCAGAGAAGGTGTCTGCCCGTGCATGCAGTCATGGGACAGGCTGGGTGGCCGAACTGGAGAACCATCTCCCCTTGGGCTGCATTGTGTGACCTGTGAGGCTCCTCTCTCAGCAGGCCCTTCCCTCTTTCCGGTCCTGTTACCTCACTGAGCTGGGAACAAAGGCTCCACGGCTCTACAGTGCGGCTCAAAGGAAAGCCTGCCCATTTCATTAGGTGGCAGCCCCCCCCCCCAACACTTACACCAGAATATTTTCTCGTGTTCTAACCATAGAGACCGTCCTTTCTACAGAAACGGGTTTAAAACTTGTCAGTTTTACAGAGATGCTGCTGCCGCTCATTGAGGGGTGATAAAGACATAGGTAATTGCTGTAGAATAATACTGCTGCCAAGAAGATGATTGAACTCCCACACAGAAGGTGAACAGATGGTATATCTATTGAAATTCATAGGCTGTGAGATGGAATAATTTAACTGATGGCGGGGCACCCTCATTTCAGGCTGAGGGAGGCTCCCAGAAAAACAAGCGTGCCGCTAGGTGGCAGGACCAGCCAGGGCCCCCGTGTCTGTCTGCTCTCAGAAAAGGAGGCCTGGATTCTGCGCACACTGAAGAATTACTTCGGGTCATATCCTAATTGGGACTGCAGACCTTCCCTGTGGTTTTTTTTTTTTTTTTTTTTTAAACTTAACATCACTCTAACTATAAAGTAAATATGTAGCACTGATGACTTTTGCTTAGGGGAAAAGCCCTCCAGTGGCAGGGTTTTATTACTAAAGGGTTGGGGCCGTGGCTTGGGGGATGGGGCCGTGTCTGGACCAGGAGTAGCTTTGGGCTCCCCAAATCTCATACATCATTCTCCCATGTGGGCCTAATGACATTTTCTTCCGGCTGGCTGCCGCCCACCCCCAGCCTTGCCTCCTGCTTGCTGTGCAACTTCATTTTGGAAGTTGATAGAGCTCATAACATGATGTTAGAGGAAGAGTAAAGGAATCCGTTGTGAACTGATGTGAAGGGGCGGAGGAAATTATAACATAGAACAGGTGAATTGGTGAGTTAACCAGTGATGGTTACCATCTCCTTATTTCTGTCTTCTTATTAACCATTATTAAAAGTTCTGCCCCTGACTTTAGTTTCTAAATACAGAGCCCTGAAAATCTTGGTTGGTGACTCTGAGTTGCCCATACCTTCTGATTCTATGTGGGAACCACTTCCTGCTGGTCTTTGATTTCACAAACGAACCCATTCCTTCACTTCACAAATAGTCATTGAGTCTTTCTTTCTTCAAGCTTTTACCTTTTTCTTAGGTCTGTTTTCTCATCTGTAAAAGGGAAAAAAATTCCCATCTCATAGGGTTGTCCTAAGTCTTAAATGAGCACTTTTATATAAAATACTTAAATAAAGCCTGGTAGATAGAAAATACTCACTAAATGTTAGCTGCTGTTTCGTGCTCCTACCCCCAGCACTGCCTCCTACTGTATACTTACTGCTACTATGCTACTGTGTTACTATTCCTATGACTATGATGAATACTACTGTATTACTACTATACTACTGCTATTACTACTGTATTACTACTATTACTACTACTACGTGACTTCTCTTAATTTAGATTTTGAGCCCCTGTTTCTCTGAATTGCAGAAAAGATCTGATCTCATCAATCTAAGGTAAATTTATTATGTCCTGGACTGCTAGTTAAATAGCTCATTTGGAAAACTCCCCTTTCCTCCACTTCACTTCTCCTCAGAGGATGAGTTAACCATTTGGGGTTTACATCCAACCTTGCTAGGGACACAGGGCCATGTGGTCCATAAAAATCTTCCATTTGCACTGATAAACCTTGTTTTTAACAGCACTTTCTTCTTTGGCCTCTATCTGTATACATCTCTGAGGTCTGAGCTGGTCTCTTCTGAGCCATTTTGGGGCCTAGTGCGGGTGGGGGATGGGATGGACAGACACCGCTTAGAAGTTTTCAGATGTTCTCTGGCCTCTTGCTGGCCTCATACCAAGCTGGATCAGAGGTGTTTCTGCAAAGCCACAAGCTGTCTGCACTATACTCTGGGAACTGAAGCACAAGCCCCCTTGTTTTGGGGTCCTCAAACTTAAGGGATGTTCTATAATTCCCTGCTTAACCTTCATAATTCCCACCACCCCTCCCTGCCAGCACATGTATAGCCCCCTCCAAATTTTATTATTTTCTAACTTCTCAAATCAAAACTCATCATTCATGGAGGAAATTCAACTTGCACTGGGAAGAGGCTAGTTCTTGAGCATTTGCTCTCAAATCATGGGGGTTAAACCAGTGAGGGTTTAAGAAGTATATTATCAACCACCAGCAATATGTGCCATAACAGTTGTTCTGGAACAAAATTCTTGGATATGATCAAGTTACTAATTAAAACTGAAAATAGGCAGTGGTCATAAAGCTAAAATGAATGAAAAAAATTTCTGGATTATAGGCTATACAAATATAGTTTCTTTGACTGAACACAGGCCCATTCAACATAGGCCAATACGTACAGGCCCATTCAACTTAGGCCAGTATTGCCAAATAGGGACCCTGTCACGATTGTGAGGAATAAATGAGAGTAAGTTTCCACTTACAGACTTTGTACTTGAAAATAGTTTATGCTGTTTATGCTCATCTTATAACTTTGCATTATTTATAAAGAGATATATGAACTTTAGCCCCCCTCCTTCCTTATCCTATACTTAAAAAGAAATAGATTACTAAGGTTTCCTTTCACATATTACTTAGGGCCAGAATTAGTTGATTGTTAGAACTGAGCTTGGTCCTCTTAGATGGTGATGATCTAGGTCAGAGGTCAACAAGCTATAGCGCCACTGCAGAGGCCGAGGCCATCTTGGGGATCTTGAGGAGAGCAGGTGGAAGGAGCTGTGCTTTCCCGAAGCAACGGAGGTGTTTGAGTCATTTCCACCCTCCTCTGTGGCTCTGAAAGCCTGCTGTGATTTTATGCCACCTGCATAACCTGATTTGCATCTTAAATGAATATCCAGCTACTGCTTGGACTTTTTTCAGAAGAAGGAGAATGGCTTTTATGAAGCCATCTGTAGATGAAAAATAAATAGCCTCCAGCAGTCCTGGAATATGTGATTGAAGGAGCTAGCACACAGTAAGAGAGCCAAACAGCTGACTTGCTCCCCAAGTCAAGACACTACTCAAGAGATTTCAGTATAGACAAGATAAGCGAGACAGGCAGGAACCATCTGGAAGATAAAGGGAAAATAAAAGCCATTTGAGAGCCATTGACACACTTGGTTCAGGAACAGGCCAGAACTTGTCCTCTCATCCTGAATCTCCTGCCCCCTGGAGGTCTCACATCCTCTCTTCTCCAAGAGCCTGACGGACTTTCTTAAAGTCATGAAATTCCCCCTCTGGTGGGTGTGCAGGGGGTTTTCTTGTAGACACTCAAGGAACATTTCCACATCTGGACCCAGGTCCCATTTTTATGGTGTCTTCCACTTAATGATGTCAGAGATTAATTGGATTAACCTTATTCTTCTTTTCCTCCTTTCCTTAATCATCCTGAGCCACCACTTAACCCTCAGAAGCGAATTTTGGAAAATATGGCAGATCTTAGCTTCAAATTGCAAAATGCAAGAGTGAAACAAGGATTGAGGAAATAAATGTGATGAGTCAGAACAATTCTCTCCAATTGAGTTTCTACCTGACATTTCTCTCGCTGATCCTCTTCCACTTCGCCTCCTTGAGTAAAGACCTTTTGGCCAGGGAAAGAGAGGGGAGAAGTAGAGAAGAACAATAGAGACCTCTTTTCCTTTCCCCTCTCTTGTCTTTCTTTCTTCTCTCTGGCTCTCCTTTCTTTTTTCCTCCTTTTCTCTTTCCCCTTTCCCCTCTCCTTCTCTAGTGTTTGTGCCCATCCCACTTTGATTAGGGATATAAAAGTAAAGAGGGTCCATGTCTGGCATCCTGAAGGATGATCAGGAAATAACTGATCTTATGGAGGAATTTCTCTTGCCGTCATGGTACTGTTGTATAGTAGAACCAACTGCTAGGCATGCCTACACTGGAGAAATTCTTGGAGATCTCTGCAGATACTCACTGGTACTCTAGGATGTCCAAAAGTTCTAATGGCCTTCTTCAGTGAGTCACAGACAGCAAATGAGAGTGTACATCTGAGACCTGAAGGAGTCTTTTAGATAGCACAGGGGGATGTGTTCAGGAAAGATGTGACATAGACTCTGCCTTTGGTGTTCCATGGCATTTCTGTGGATTACTATCTCCAGGGAGCAAGTCAAGAAAACAGGGCCCATTGCCTATGTCAGGGGCTGGATGAGACGAGTTATAGTCTAGAAGGAGGCCATATGTCCCATTCCCACCACCACCAAGGTGGCCTTGTCTGGAACTCAAGGACAACTTCAAGGAGGAGAGGGACAAGAGGCGCTTTTTCTATTTATCTGAGTTTTATTTTTCATATTGGGTGGACTAGGGGCTCAAAGTAAAAGAACTAAATTGAGTTATAGGAAATAGTTATGTTTCTTATGTGCCAGGATTTGTGATTATAAAATCTGTACTACATAGAGTCATGTTTATTTTTTAATTTTTAAAAAGATTTTTATATATTTATTTGAGATAGAGCATTAGTGGGGTGAAGGGGCAGAGGGAGAGGGCAAAGCTGCAAGGCTTGATCCCAGGACCCTGGGATCATGACCTGAGCCCAAGTCAGATGTTTAACTGACTGAGTCACCCAGGGACTCTGATAGAGTCACATTTATTAAACAGTATGTGCCATGTATGGTACTAAAGGCTTTTTGTGTATTTTCTTATTTAATTCTTTTAATGACTTCATGAGGCAGATATTACTAATCCTGTTTTACAGAGGAAACTAAGACTTTCAGAGGTGCAATAGGTTACACAGTAAGAAGGGGCGGAACTAGGATTTGCCAGGCTGTATGATTCTGGAGTTCCATTTGCTCCATAAACCCTAATATTTGAGGGTCAGCTAGGACCCTATGATGGGTCACTGAGATTGCTTTCCAGAAACCTGTTAGTGAAGCAAACTATCCTTTGGCAAGGAAACCTTTCTGGACCTCTTTTCCTGTGCCAGGTGCTCTGGTGGGCATGGGATACAAAATGAACAGCATTCACTTCCTCCAGGGATGGAACAACCTTCCTGCATTTGGTTCTACCAGAGGGAAAATATTCAGTATGGATTGTTTGAGTGAATAAGTTTGAAAGGCATAGAGCATCAGTCAGGCAAAGAATGCCTAATTTCAAATGAAGCATCAAGAATATTGCAGCCATGCTCACAGAAAGAGAAGTTGAAAGGATCAGAACACTCATTTTGATAGAAGTATAGATTTGTCTTTCGAATGATCTCTGCCTTAGGCAGTGCTAATGGCTGTTGGTTAGAAACCTAATCCAGGCTGAAAAAAGCCCTAGGGAACAATTGGGCCCAGAGCTGAGAGAGGCTGATCTGATCTGAGAAGGTTCTTTTATTCTTAACATCAATGAGGTAGTGATAAGGGAAGTCAGAGTCAGTGGCTCTCCTGCAGTGGCACTGTGATCAGAAGGGAGAACTCATTTCTGGAAACAGCACCCCTTTCTTGGCGTCCACAAAACTAAAAAAATAATTACTAAAGTGATTGATGTAGGTAGAAAATCTAGATCAGATTATAACTTCTATCACAACACACACACACCCTCAAAGACAGGAGATGCAACTAGGGTTCAGCTTCCTCTAAGGGAAAGAGGAGAGAACTAGTTCTAATCTCTAACCCTTTGTTAGGCCACAGGTAGTGACTTTGGTTGCCAGGCAGTGAGCATAGTCTTCCAATTCTCCGCTATTTTCTTGCTGGGTTGGCATGTCTATTCTGAAAGGAAGTGGTTGAAGCTATCTGAGGGCGTTAGGGGTCTTTGGTGGTTAGTAATAGTAATAGACACCAACTCTGATTAATTTAAATCAAAAGGGAGTTTACTGCAGCAATACAGGAGAGCCTGTAGGATAGAAGCAGTTGGCTCAGAAAACGTGAAATTGGGTTGCCCTGAAGATCTTGGGGCTGGAAGGGCTTCACATTTTGACTTCGGCACTGGGGTTGCTACCAGTGAATCCAGCCTCACTCACCCTTTCCCTCACTTTTTTCCTGATTCCACTGTAGAGTGGTGGGTTCCCTTTGGCCTGGGTTGGACTGGGTACCCAGCTCCTGGCCAGTGGAAGGCAAAACCTCTTAAGTCCCACAGACTAATCGATGAAGAAGATGAAGAAGAGGTAATTCCTCAAGGAAATACATAGAGGGTTTAAAAAAAAAGGTGGGGGGGGGGAAGGCCACAGAGCCACCTGAGCCTCTTTGTTGGAAGAGCTCAGCTCTGTTGACTGCAGCACAGGTGTGGGCGTGGTCTTAACAAGCTTTTGTGATCCTGCTCTACCTTCCCTCCTGACATACCTGTGACAGCTCCTCCTGGTGACCCTGACACCTTCGTACATCATCCGTTTTCCCCAGGCCGACTTTCCCTTTCTGACTGACTGTCTTTGCTCCCTCTGTTGCTCACCAGGAGCTAACCGCTTCTTCTTGTGTATTCTCATAACACTTTTTGTTTTTGTGAATAATAATAATCCTCTTTTAATCCTCCTTTTCCCGGCCCAAGAATTTCCTCCCTACATTTTGCTGCCGCTATTGCAAATGCAGTTAATATGACCCAGGCCTTTCCTAAGCACCATCTGTGTATTAACTCATTTAATTCTACCAACTACCCTATGCAGCTCGAATCTTTGTTTCACAGCTGAGGACACTGGCAGGGGAAGTTGAGTAATTTGTCCAAGGTCAGACAACTGGAAGTAGCTGGAACAAAATATGAAGCTTGAACTTCATATTCTGGCATCCTTACCCTTGACTAGTCTTGACTGTTTCATGCCTTCTGCACCCTCCACATCCATCACTCATCTGTTCCACCTCTTAATAATTTTGTTTTTCACCCCATATTCCCACTGCCATGCTACCAGTCCCCATCCTTCCAGTGTCTGCCATTAGTATAAACCTATGCTTGAAAGGGGCTTACAAGGAGTCGCAAAAGATGCTCCTCTCTCTCGCCTCACTCACTCAGGAAATTCCAAGTGTTTTAGAAACTCCGAGCCTGGAACTGGGACTGTCGAATAAGTATGTCTTATTATATCACAGTATCACACATACCATAGTTGAGTGCTTCCTGATCTGTTTGGAGACAACTTAACACTGCACTCCTTCATGTGTATTCAGCACCCTGTTGCCAAAGAGACTTTACCAAAAAATTCAACATGATAATGTTGTTCATCTGCTTATAGTTAAAGATTTCCCATTACCTACTGCCCCAGCATAATTTGGGTCTAACTTTACTTTCCAGTTGTGCTGTCTACTTCTCAGCCCCATAGTCCTCTACATCTGAGCACCTTCTGTGTATCACTTAGGAGAGTACCTAGGACCTGCTGGGTGCTTTGGAATTTGGCAGCTCCACCAAATTGCTTGCCATTATTTCAACATCTATTTTTCATCCTTGGCGCCGTGTAAAAGGCCCTTTGCCTCTGACATCCCCGTGTGTCTGACAAAGGTCCTATTTATATTCCAAAACACTGTGCACATAGCATCACCTGTGGGAGGCCTTCCCCACTCATCGCAGGTACCGTTGTTTCTTCCAGGTTCTATAGCTATGTTAAAATACTTACATGGTATATAATTCTCCTAGGGCTCTTGAAACAAATTACCACAAACTGGGTAGCTTCAAGCAACAGAAACTTATTGTCTCATAGTTCTTAAGGCTAGAAGTCTGAAAACAAGGTGTCATAGGGCCATGATTCCTCTGAAACCTAGCGTCTGGTGGTTTTTTGGGCAATTTTTGGAATCCCTTGGCTTGCAGTCATTTCATCAAGGCCTTTGTAGCCATGTAGTGCTCTCCCTGGGTGTTTCTGTGTTCACATGGCTATTTTCTTGTAAGGACCAGATGTGCTGGGCTAGGGGTTCACCCTACTCCACTCTGACCTCATCTTAACTAGTTATTGCAATGACCCTATTGCCAAATCAGCTCACATTTTGAGATACTGGAGGCTGGATTGTCAGGGTGTCTTTTTTGGTGTGTCTGTGTATGTGTGTGTGTGTGTGTGTGTGTGTGTGTGTCCTAATTAAGCCCATAACATCTGTCTACATCATAAACTTTTGTAAATGTGTGGTCTCCCTTACTAGACTGTGGATCACACCTTATTCATCTTTCTGTCACTTCCTCCGTCCCATTATGGGCACTTGTTAAATATATGGTGCTTAACTCCTTTCATGCGATGAAAAATTGAAGGAAAGAGCGGAGTTGTATTTTCCTGAATAGGTTATGAATACAGTGGAAAGTGCGTTAAGATTTCTTCCCACTATCGTGTAAAATCCACCAGTGACAATGTCTGTTTCGTTGAGTAACATATCCTTAGTGCTTAGAACATGCCTCGCATAGAGCAAGCGTTAAATAAATTTTGCTAAATATTTATATTTTTTGAGTTGGATATAAACAATTGAATGAGTGGGTTAAGATTATGGGAAGTAAGCCATAGATAATTTTAGAAACATTTTGTTGGTCATTGCCCTGACCAGGTCTTTGCTGTAGTTGTTAAGATGAGTTCAAAAGCTCATGCAAGTAAAGCTGATTCTTGCTAGCTTCTAGTTGAAGGGTAGAGGCCTAGTGTAAAGAATACCACTGCTGGGGTGCTGAAGGATTGGAATTTGCCTTTTACCTATAGGTCAGCATCCTCCTGAAGACTTTGAGGGCTTCCCTGTGTCCTTCAAGGGTATCACAATGGAGAAAGTTTTGCCAGTATAATTCCTGAGAGAAGCAGACCCTCCCTGCTTTTCTATTTCTGAAAATTCCTAATCACAGGACACTGAAATCCAGTTTTGCTCTGTGGATATTTATATCCCAAACTGGATATTTAGCTCAATCCTGTCCACCTACTGGCATTAACTGACATTACCTGGTCTCACTGGAACCACTCCTCCCTGGCTTTTCGCAAGGTCTCCTACTTCCATGGTTTTGTACTGTGGATGCCCTCAGTCATATCACATTTGGAACCTGATTTAAGACTATCAACTCTGAGGAGGTAAACATTTGTCTTGTCTCCTCCACTCTCCTGCTTTCCCACTGGAGTCCTTGTCTTTAGGTATATGGTCAGTTCCCCACACCATAACATGTTATGGAAGGTGGATGTCCACTTCCTTTTAGGGCTTCCTGAGGAACAGCTCAGTATAATGGGAAATGCCAATCTGGACTTCCCTTTATCTCAGAGGCAATGGAGGATTGGTTTTGGGTTCATGATTTTATGAAGTTTGTGTTTGTTAATAGTCACTTCATGTTAGGTTAAACTATTGTGAAGACCCTTGAGTGCTGGCTTTTTCTGACGTGAGTCAAGAGTCTTGGAAATGTAGTGTGTGGAGCTAATTTTCATCTCAGGATTAAGAACCAAAGCAGCCATTTTGCCTCTTTTCAGATGGCACGATTGGAATTTGTCTCTATCACTAAAACATACTCTTTCCATTTGCTGTGTCGTCATTTGAATGACTGGACACCATGATCCTACAGTTGTCATGACTTCAAATAAAGAGGAGCTGGTGGGAAAATACTAAATTCTGTGTGCCCTTTGAGTGCCTGTGCATGAATAGGTGGAATAGGTCAAGGTTTTGGGAATGTTCATTGACATATCACATTTTTCTCACTGGGCCTCTGGAGGTGATTGACTGAGGCTTTGGCCCACTTTTGTCACAGGTATTATATTTATGAACTTTTCCCTTTCCTAATTCTCATTACTATAATTAGCAGCTCTTCATCATAATTCATTTGAATATGCAGGACCACTGGGAAGTTAGAAACATAGCAATTATTGAAAGAAGGAGATCATTAAAAGTCACTTACAGGAGATGAAGGAATAATTATGAACACAATTTTCTTAAGTAGCCTATGACTTATGATTCCATCTAATTGCTTCTGTTACAGTTGGGGTTAAAGTGGAGTATCACATATTTACTTATCACCCACTTTGAAAACCTTCTCTTTACATTTCTTCTTTGTTCCTTCAGTGACCTAACATAGAGAACTTACCAGCCCTAACTTACGCCCAAGGGCCATAAAGATAAGTGAAAGCCAGTACTATCCTTAGATGCCTGGAGTGCTATCTAAACTACCCCTTTAGCTAAAAGTCTTGATTTCTGCTAACACATTTTCTTCTGGAGGTTTTAAGCTTTAAGTTGTTATCAAGTACTGATACTTTTGTATGAAGGAGTTACGTGAATGGGGATGTTAGCTGTCCTCCAGAGATTCACGTTTTCACTTCTAGTGCAGAGTGTTTGCATAGAGGGGGCTCTCTGGGCAGGGGGTGTATTTCCCAGCCCTTCTTGCATCTCTCTGGGGCGCTGTGATGGAGTTCTGGACAGCAGAATATGGGTGGAAGTGATGTAAACTATTTCTGGGCTTAGCCTATGACAACCTTTTCTGTAATTATTTACTTGCCCTTTTTCTCTACCTGCTGGGTGACTTTCCACACCCAGGAAGTCAAGAGTTGATGACAGCAGAGTCTTTATCCATTTAGGTCCCTAAATAACTATGTGAAACAGCTCCCCTCTGCCCTACATTCTACAGCAACTGGACTCCTATTGTGTTAAGCCACTGAGAATTGGGGTTTATCTATTACCACATCTAGTGTTACCCTAACTAATAAAGTAGTAAAACATTTTCTTAAAAACACACTTTGATAAGATACTTTGAGATAACCAAGTACCTCAGGGAAGAGGAAGAAGAGGTTGTGGTTTGGTGGGAGGTTAAGGTAGAAGGAATCTGGAATGGCAAGCCTTGGGTCACAAATTTTCTTACCTATTTATTCTTGTTAGCCTAGTATAACACGTGTAGCATATTGGTTAGAAGGGATTTCTCACTGAAATAACATTTAAGATTCTTCTTATACTTTTCAGTTTTCTTAGTATCATGTTTTCCTTCTCTTATTTTCATAGTCTTGGGCAAATATTTGTAAATCATCTTTTACAGTCCTAAGCATTAAAGCACAAGTATTTATTTTCCCCTCACTCATGGCTCCTGTGTCAAAATTTCAAACTTGATAAATAAGTATTGTATCAAATTAACTTGGGATCTTCCTTCTTTCTTTCCTTCTTCCCTCCCTCCTTTCCTCCATCTCTCCCTCCCACCCCATCCATCCATCCCATCATCCATCCATCCATCATCCATCCATCCATCCATCCATCCCTTGTATTCACCACCTATATGTGCTAGGAGCTCTGTAAGACTTCGAGGATGCAGTGATAAATGAGACACTCAGCACCTTCTGTCTCATGGAGCTGACATTTGAGCAATTAGAAACTGTTTTAGAAGTGAATTAGTATTTTAAATGCCTGTCATCTATACCCTATGCTAGATTTAAATTCTCCCAGCAAAGGAGAAGTGCATGTTTGTTTATGGCTTTTTTGTAAATATAAATGCAGTGATCTTTGGCTTTAAAAAATTCGTTCCTGTGAAAATGTTTGTTAATTAATCCAGCCAGTAGAGTTATTTACAGAAAAATTGAGCATGTCATAGTTTTTTATGTACAAGAATTGTTTTCCCTCCCAAAAACCTTAGTTACCTGAATTGTCCTAAGATTATTCGTAATAACTGAAATTCAGTGATTAAAGAGAAGTGAGAATTCTAAAAAAAAAAAAAAAAAAAAAAAAAAAATTTGAACTTGTCAAAAAGAAAGATAATGTGAACCTTAAGAATCATAGGACTTTTGGATATGTATGTATCTTTAGTACATAGGTACTATATATTATTTGACTTTTAAGATATCTTTTAGTTTAATCATACTTGAATGGAACAAAGTAAAAACCTGTAAAATGTGCATTTGATAAATTGATTCTGAGATTCTTAAATGAAAATCTGCTTTGAACTTATCAAAAAGAAAGATAATGTGAACCTTAAGAATCATAGGACTTTCGGATATATATGTATCTGTAGTACACATGTACTATATATTATTTGTAAGATCATTACAGTATCATGTTATTAGATTCTTATTGTAGACTAAATGGATATTAAAATAAAAAAGAAATAACTGAGAAAAATATCAGATATCAGTATACAGAGTTTCTTTTATTTTCATTTTTATTTATTTTTTCTCACCATAGCACATACCCTCCCCAGTGTCCATTACCCAGCTACCCCAACCCTCCTACCCCCTTTCCCTCCAGCAACTGTCAGTTTGTTTCCTGAGATTAAGAGTCTCTTATGGTTTATCTCCCTCTCTAGTTTCATCTTGTTTCATTTTTCCCTCCATTCCCCCTTGACCCCCCACCCTGCGTCTCACATTCCTCATATCAGAGAGATAAGATAATTGTCTTTCTTTGATTGACTTATTTCACTCAGCATAATATCCTCTAGTTCCATCCATGACCTTACAAATGGCAAGATTTTGTGGTTTTTTAATGGCTGCATAGTATTTCATTGTATAGATATATACAATATCTTCTCTATCCATTCATCTTTTGATGGACATCTAGGCTCTTTCCACACTTTAGTTATTGTGGACATTGCTGCTATAAACATTAGAGTACATGTGCCCCTTTGGATCACTATATTTGTATCTTTAGGATAAATAGTCAGTATTGTGATTGCTGGGTCATGGGGTAGCTCTAGTTTCAACTTTTTGAGGAACCTACATACTGTTTTCCAGAATGGCTGCATCAGCTTGCATTCCCACCAACAGTGTAGGAGAGTTCCACTTTCTCTGAATCCTTGCCAATACCTGTTGTCTCTTGACTAGTTAATTTTAGCCATTCTGACTGGTGTGAGGTGGTATCTCACTGTGGTTTTGATTTGTATTTCCCTGATGTCAAGTGATGTTGAGCACTTTTTCATGTGTCTGTTGGCCATTTGGATGTCTTCTTTGCTGAAATGTTGGTTCATGTCTTCTGCCCATTTCTTGATTGGATTATTTTTTCTTTCAGTGTTGAGTTTGATAAGTTCTTTATAGATTTTGGATATTAGCCCTTTATCTGATATCTCATTTGCAAATATCTTCTCCCATTCTGTTGGTTGTCTTTTGTTTTTGTTGACTGTTTCCTTTGCTGTGCAAAAGCTTTTGATTTTGATGAATTGCCAATAGTTTGTTTTTGCCCTTGCTTCTCTTACCTTTGGTGATGTTTATAGGAAGAAGTTGCTGCAGCTGAGGTTGAAGAGGTTGCTGCCTGGGTTCTCCTCAAGAATTTTGATGCATTCCTATCTCACATTGAGGTCTTTCCTCTATTTTGAGTCTATTTTTGTGTGGTGTAAGGAAATGGTCCAGTTTCATTTTTCTTCATGTGGCTGTCCAATTTTCCCAGCACTATTTTTGAAGAGACTGTCTTTTTTCCATTGGACATTCTTTCCTGCTTTGTCAAAGATCAGTTGGCCATAGAGTTGAGGGTCTATTTCTAGGCTCTCTATTCTGTTCCATTGATCTATGTGTCTGTTTTTGTGCCAGTACCATACTGTCTTGATGATGACAGATTTGTAATAGAGCTTGAGTCTGGAATTGTGATGCCACCAACTTTGGTTTTCATTTTCAACATTCATCTGGCTACTCGGGGTCTTTTCTGGTTCCATATAAATTTTAGGATTATTTGTTCAATTTCTTTGAAAAAAATGGGTGGTTTTTTGATAGGGATTCATTAAATGTGTAGATTGCTTTAGGTAACATAGATATTTTCACAATATTTGTTCTTCCAATCCATGAGCATGGAAAGTTTCTCCATTTCTTTGTGTCTTCCTGAATTTCTTTCATGAGTATGTTATAGTTTTCTGAGTATAGATTCTTTGCCTCTTTGATTAGGTTTACTCCTAGGTATCTTATGGTTTTGGGTGCAATTGTAAATGAGATTGACCCCTTAATTTTTCTTTCTTCTGTCTTGCTGTTGGTGTATAGAAATGCAACTGATTTCTGTGCTTTGATTTTATATCCTGACATTTTATTGAATTCCTGTATGAGTTCTAGCAGTTTTGGAGTAGTGTCCTTTGGACATTCCACATAAAGTATCATATCATCTGCAAAGAATGAGAATTTGACTTCTTTGCTGATTTGGATGCATTTTATTTCATTTTGTTTTCTGATTGCTGAGGCTGTGACTTCTAGTACTATGTTGAATAGCACTGGTGATAGTGGATGTCACTGCTGTGTTCCTGACCTTAGGGGAAAAGCTGTCAGTTTTACCCCATTGGGAATGATATTCACTGTGGGTTTTTTCATAGATGGCTTTGATGATATTGAGGTATGTACCCTCTATCCCTACACTGTGAAGAGTTTTGATCAGGAAAGGATGCTGTAGTTTGTCTAATGCTTTTTCAGCATCTATTGAGCATATGATATGGTTCTTGTTCTTTCTTTTTATTAATGTATTATGTCACACTGATTGATTTGTGGATGTTGAACCAAACTTGCAGCTCAGGAATAAATCCCACTTGGTCATGGTGATAATCTTTTTAATGTACTGTTGGATCCTATTAGCAAGTATTTTGGTGAGAATTTTTGCATTCATGTTAATCAAGGATATTGGTCTGTAATTCTCCTCTTTTGATGGGGTCTTTGTCTGCTTTTGCCATCAAGGTAATGCTGGCCTCATAAAATGAGTTTGGAAGTTTTCCTTCCATTTCTGTTTTTTGGAGTAGTTTCAGGAGAATAGGTATTAATTCTTCTTTAAATGTTTGATAGAATTCCCAAGGGAAGCCATCTGGCCCTGGGCTCTTGTTTTTTGGGAGATTTTTGAGAACTGCTTCAATCTCCATACTGGTTATGGGTCTGTTCAGGTTTTCTATTTCTTCCTGGTTCAGTTGTGGTAGTTTACATGTCTCTAGAAATGCATCTGTTTGTCGCTCTCGCCAGCAAGAACGACCAGGAGACCTCAGCGAAGCAAGCTTTATTTCTGCGTAGCTGTTGGGATCTTTTTCTCCCCCACCCGTGCATGTCTATATATACCAAGGTTGCACAACCAATCACTCGCAGCCACATAGATACAAAATCCTAAGTTCCGCCTACTGGCTCGCATCCAGCCGCCATCTTAATGGCGTGTTTACTTTTGGGCACCGAAAAAGTCGTGTGGCGCCCGGGGCCCCCCCGCAGGCCCAGCCGGAGCAGCTCCGCACCGTCGCCACCTGGCAGCGGCGATGGCTTGAGGCAGCGGCGATGGCTTGAGGCAGCGGCGGCCGAGGCAACGAGCGGGCACGGCGGAGCCCAGAAGCATCACTGCGCATGCGCTACAAGCCGCTTGGGCACTGACATCTCCCCCTTTTCTTTTATATTAGGCATGCAAGGCAGGAGATCGTGCCTGTCTTAGGTTGTCAGCTGCCATGAACATGCTTACCCGTCATCGGATAATTCCCCCTGGTTGGAGAACTCCTGGCTTAGGTTGCTATGTGCATGCAGCCAATCTTACCCATCATTGACTACTGATCTAGTGCTGCCAGCCAGATTTGGGGAAATGTACCAGCTTCCAGTGCCATGCAAGCTTGTACTAGCGCCAACTGTTGCCTACATTGTTGTTTACATAATGATGCAAAACGGCGGAACATAAGGATTTACAACAGATACCCAATCCCGTAATGGAGCTTTGTCAATCTTATCTGCTTAACTCTTCCGACAGATTAGCAGCAATAGAAAGGTCATTATAGGCCACGGAGGTTATGCAAAGTCCAGAAAGTGATTGGATGCATCCGGTCGTCAATAGTTTCTGGAGAATGTCCACTTGTTACAGATGTGGTGAGAGCTACAGCCGCTGCAGTTGCTGCAGCTGCGGAGGCTGCTACAGCCGCAATAATGGCTGCAGTGATCCCAAAGTCTCTTTTATGTCTTGAGAGCAATACAGGCGAATTGTTAGGATTTACAGAAACGGGCATGGCAATGAAAGTAGGTATACAGGAGGGAGGATGGCGGACTCATTCGTCAGTGGCATGGGGAACGGCCAGGCTTTCACTATTGTCCATTGGTGCATCTGTTGAAGGGATGCTGGTGTCGCCAGGATCGCTATCAGGCCGAGCATCAGGACGGGGCGGGCCATGTTGATCGATTCTTCTAATCAGTCGCGCCGGGACCCAGATAGGCACTTGGGCATCCTGTGGAAAAAGACAAACAGAACCTCGGTGCCATCTTAGGACCGGGTCAGGGCCTCTCCATTGGCCCGTGAGTATTCCAGTGGGGATTCCCTGACGCGGTGTTACGCCGGGCAGTTTCTGAGCTACACTCTTGCCAAGCAGTTTTCCATATCAAGTATTGTCCACCAGACAGAGTTGCTTTTGCCATGTTAGTCCAATCGTCTGGGGTAAGGTTCATGCTACCGACTGCTTCCAAAAGTGAAAGTGTAAAAGCAGCCTGTGGCCCATAAGTAGTGACTGCTTCCTTAAACTGTTTAATAAGTTTAAAGTCTAGTGGTTGATGAAACCTCTGTTGGTTTTGATCTTCTAACACTGGGTATGCAAGAGGGGAGGGTTTAGTAAAGTCCGTAATTTCCCTCCATCCTGCATTTCTACATTTTGGACAACCGCATGCCCCTCGGGAGCATGAAGTGTTATATGGTGGTGGCCATTCTGCAGGTGGCGCTATAGGCCTACATTCAGGGGTAGGAATTCTTGACCTTCTGACAGAGGGCGCTAGGGAGTCATATTTTTTCCCGGCTTCTTTGTATGTCTTTCCCTTTAAAGGTTCGTTAGGGACTTCCTCTTTTAATTTTAAGTGTGTCATGGCTTCCCCAAGCTCATCTTCAGAGGAGCTCTCCTCTGAATTTTCTCCCCCTCCGCTAGATCCTGCCTTAGAGGCTTCTCTGACCTGCTCCTCAATAACATTTTTAACCGTTTTATGGTTAGAGTCTAGCAGAGTGCCGTTAGCCTTAAGCACCTCTGTCAGTAATCCTCCCATTTTAGTAAACTTTGATCCCATTATTTCTTGTCCTATGCCTAGGAACCCTTTTACTTCTCGTCCTATACTTAGGAACTTTCTCACTTCTCATCCTATACTTAGGAACTTTCTTATCTGAAATTTTGTGCACACTTACCGGATCGTTGCATTCACTGAGAACTCCTCGGTGTAGGTTTCAGGTTTCCCGGGTTTCGGCACCACTTGTCGCTCTCGCCAGCAAGAACGACCAGGAGACCTCAGCGAAGCAAGCTTTATTTCTGCGTAGCTGTTGGGATCTTTTTCTCCCCCACCCGTGCATGTCTATATATACCAAGGTTGCACAACCAATCACTCGCAGCCACATAGATACAAAATCCTAAGTTCCGCCTACTGGCTCGCATCCAGCCGCCATCTTAATGGCGTGTTTACTTTTGGGCACCGAAAAAGTCGTGTGGTGCCCGGGGCCCCCCTGCAGGCCCAGCCGGAGCAGCTCCGCACCGTTGCCACCGGCAGCGGCGATGGCTTGAGGCAGTGGCGGCCGAGGCAACGAGCGGGCACGGCGGAGCCCAGAAGCATCACCGCGCATGCGCTACAAGCCGCTCGGGCACCGACATCTGTTTCTTCCAGATTGTCAAATTTGCTGGCGTATAGTTGCTCATAATATGTTCTTATAATTGTTTGTATTTCTTTGGTGTTGGTTGGGATCTCTGCACTTTCATTCATGATTTTATTAATTTGGGTCCTTTCCCTTTTCTTTTTGATAAGTCTGGCCAGGGGTTTATCAATTTTATTAATTTTGAAGAACCAGCTCCTAGTTTTGTTGATTTGTTCTACTCTTCTTTTGGTTTCCGCTTTTATTGATTTCTGCTGTGATCTTTATTATTTCTCTTCTGCCACTGGGTTTAGGCTTTCTTTGCTGTTCTTTCTCCAGGTCCTTTAGGTGTAGGGTTAGGTTGTGTTCTTGAGACCTTTCTTGTTTCCTGAGAAAGGCTTGTATTGCTGAATACTTTCCTCTCAGGCCTGCCTTTGATATGTCCCACAGATTTTAAACAGTTGTGTTTTCATTTTCATTTGTTGCCATGAATTTTTTAAAATTCTTCAATTTCCTGGTTGACCCATTCATTCTTTAGTAGGATGCTCTTTAGCCTCCATGTATTTGGGTTTTTCCAAATTTCCTCTTGGGTTCAGTTCTAGTTTCAAAGCATTGTGGTCTGAAAATATTCAGGGAATGATCCCAATCTTTTTGTACTGTCTGAGACCTGATTTGTGGCCCAGGATGTGATCTATTCTGGAGACTGTTCCATGTACACTAGAGAAGAATGTGTATTCTCTTGCTTTGGGATGGAATGTTCTGAATATATCTGAATGTATCTGTGATGTCAGTATGGTCCAATGTGTCATTTAAAGACTTTATTTCCTTATTGACCTTTTGGTTAGATGATCTGTCCATTTCAGTGAGGAGGGTGTTAAAGTCCCCTACTATTATTGTATTATTGTCAGTGTGTTTCTTTGGTTTTGTTTTTAATTCGTTTATATAGTTGGCTGGTCCCATGTAGGAGCATAGATATTTAAAATTGTTAGATCTTCTTGTTGAACAGATCCTTTGAATATGATATAGTGTCCTTCCTCATCTCATATTATAGTTTTTGGCTTAAAATCTAATCTGTGTGGTATAAGGATTGCCACCCCAGCTTTCTTTTGATGAGCATTAGCATGGTAAATGGTTTTCCACCTCCTCACTATAAATCTGAAGTTGTCTTTGGGTTTAAAATGAGTTTCTTGCAGACAGCATATCAGTGTGTCTTCTTTTTTTTTTTTTATCCATTCTGATAGCCTGTGTCTTTTGATTGGGGCATTTAGTCCATTTACATTCAGGCTAACTATTGAAAGATATGAATTTAGTCTCATTGTATTGCAAATAAGCTAACTGTTACTGTATATTGTCTCTGTTCCTTTTTAGGCTTTCTCTTTGCTTAGAGGACCCCTTTCAATATTTCTTGTAGGGCTCGTTTGGTGTTTGCAAATTCTTTGAGTTTTTATTTGTCCTAGAAGCTTTTTATCTCTCCTTCTCTTTTATTTCTCCAGAAAGGGATTCTCTAGTATCTTCTATGCTTTTTTAAGCCCAGCTAGCATATTTATAATCATCATTCTGAACTCTAGTTCTGATATCTTACTAATATTCATATTGATTAGTTCACCAGCAGTTGGTACAGCCTCTTGTTCTTTTTTTTTTTTCCTTTGAGGTGAGTTTTTCCACCTTGTCATTTTTTCCAGAGAAGAACAGATGAATGAGATAACAAAATACTAAAAGGATAGCAATGACCCCCCAAAAATATACACTAATCAAATCAGAAGAGACCCAAAACCACTAGGAGAAGAAAGGGAAAAAAGAATGTATGATTAGGCTGGTGAAAGAACAGAGCCACACACTTGATTTTGGGTGTACTTTGGTCTAGGAGAAGAAACTGCCTCCCAAAATTTTAAAGAAAGAAAAACTTATATGTATACAAAAAATAAGGTTAAATATAATGAAGGGATAGAATATGACTATAAAAATGAAAATTTAAAAATATTTTTAAAAAGGTATTGAGAAGATAAAATAGTTAAAATAGGTTAAAATAGGAAAGAGGAAAGATTAAAAAATAGAAAAATATTGAAAAATTTAAAAATTTAACTATGAAAACTTAGGGAATCATGGGGAAAAAGCCACGAATTCTTTGTGCTGTATTCCTCTAGTGCTGCTGTTTTGTAGTTCTCATTGATCGGTAACCTTAGTCTTAGCTTGATGTTCTTATTGATCTTCTGGGGGAGGGGCCTGTTGCAACGATTCTTAAGTGTATTTGCCCAAGGAGGAATTGCACCACCCTTGCCAGGGGCCATGCTAAGTAATCTGCTCAGTTTTGCTCTTGGGGAGCTTTTATTCCCTGAATGCTTTCCTTACAGCTTTGGAGAAGGAGAAGGAAGATGGCGGCCTCCCATTTCTGACTCATAGGAGCAGAGAGCTGGGACCTCACTCCTCAGTGCTCCCTCAGAGAAAAGCAGTGAATCCCTCCTATCTCCCTGGTCTCCAGCCACACATTGTGCACACCCAGCCTATGACCGAGCATTTCTATCTCTGGCGCATAGCTGCATTTGGAGTCTCTAAGCCCAGTGGATTCCTGCAGTGTGCCCCTGCCCCTGCTACTCCTCCCAGTGGAAGAAGGGAGGTTTCTCCCCGGATTTGCTTCTCGTGGGGACCCTGCCTGACTGTGCCTTGGATCATGGTTTAAGGTAACCCAGAGGAGAGCCCACTCCTCAGCTCAGTCTCTGCAGCCGGCTTCCCCACTCTGATACCTGGAAGCTCTGCCACACTCGGACACCCCTGGTCTTTCTGTTACCCTGAGGGACCTGAGACCACACTGTTCCTGTAAGTGATTCCCCCCCCCCCACCCCGACCAATCCCACTTAGCCTCTGGACTGATGTCCCTCAGTGGAGCAGGCTTCTAAAAGTTCTAATTTTGTGCTCTGCTGCATACTGCTTGCCAGGAGCCAGACCTCCTGCTATGATCTATTTTCTAGTATATCCCCTCAGACTCACTTCTCCACATGTCCTGCCTTCCAGAAAGTGGTTGCTTTTCTGTTTCTAGAATTGCTGCTCTTCTTCTCTTCAATCTCCTGTTGAGTTTGTAGGTGTTCAGAATGGTTTGATAGCTATCTAGCTGAACTCCTGGGACCTGACAAAATTTAAGTCTCCTACTCTTCCACCATCTTGCTCCTCCCCCTAGAATATAGAATTTCTGCACTAAAAGTCTGGTTGAGACAAAGATGGGCCTGATCACCCCTTTGTCCTTACAATGAACAGAACTGCACTATGTGTGAGGTGAACTGAGCAGAGTGGCTGTTCCCTCAATAGCCATTTGGAACATGGAAAGTTGAATTCCAGTCCATTGTACAAATGGCCTTTAAATATCTGACCATTTTATTCTTGCTCTTGAAAATACTCTTTGAGTATTTTCAGTAAAACACCTGTTAATGCTTCCTGAGACCTATACATTAACTTAGACTTGATGTTCTTATGAATGATTATTGTCAATGAAAATTTACTTCTTTTATAGATGAAATTGCATTACATATCTTTTGGCATGTAATAAATTACTCTATAAGCTGGCAGCTTAAAACAGCAAACATGTATTATTTCACAATTTCTCATGTCAGGATCCCAGGAGTGACTTAACTTTGTGGTTCTGGCTTAAGGTCCCTCATGAGACTGTGGTTAGAATGTCAACAGGGGCTATTATCATCCGAAGGCTTGACTGGGCCTGGAGGATCTACTTCCAAGCAAGCTTACTCATATGGCTTTTGGCTGGAGGCGACAGTTCCTCCTCTTTCCATAGAGCTGTTCATGGCATGACTACTCCTTTTCCCTATAGTGTGCAATCCAAAAGGGAGAGCAAGGCCACAATAAACGATTTAAATTAGTCTCAGAAGTCACATACTATCATCACCTTTTCCATAATCTATTGTCATACCTACATGGGGAGAGACTATAGAAAGTCATGACTACCAGGAAGTGGAGATCATGGGGGCCATCTTGAAGGCTGGTTGGCTGTCATAATATCCTTTCTTTTTATATATATATATATATATATATATATATATATTCTTTATACTTGGAAATACCACTTTAATACACCATTAAAGTATTTCTACTTTTGCATATGGCCATATTCCTACAAAGATTCAGGCCATCTTAGGGATTTTAGGACCACATAAGAAGACATAAATGTATGAGGAACTTTTGTGCTTAGGTTTTGTAGATTTTTTTTTTTTCAGATACATTCTGAATTTAAGACATTGTTGCTCATTTAATGTGAGCCCCTTTGTTTCATAAACCTCATTTGAGTAAGGTGGTGGGACAACTCTGTAGGATGTTGCTTACCTGTCTACAGCAAAGAAGTTTATGGCAAAACTACTTAGAACTGGTTGGGTGATGCTCTCTTCATAGTCTGGGCTCTGTAGTGCCTTCCAGCTGTGAGCATCTCTCCCTGATTAAAAATCTAGTGCTTAGAAATTTAGGATTAAAAAATATATATGAAACTCAAGCCAGCTTCTGCATCTGGTGCTCAACCAAGAAACAGCAATCCATTTCAAATACTGAAATCAAAATGAGCTATACTGGATATTTATGACTATACTTTCAGAGTAATACAAGGAATTTTCAAGGTAATTTAGACTATGCAATTTTTGTTTCATATGCTTACTTTAAAACCCCCAAAAGATGATTGTATACATGGTATATACTTCCTGTTTAGTTTCCTGTGGCCACCATAATACCTCAAACTTGGTGGCTTAGAACAAGAGACATTTATTCTTTTATAGTTATGGAGTCCAGAAGACCAAAATCAAGGTGTTGACAGGGGTGTGCTCCCACTGAGGGTTCTAGAGGAGAATCTTTCCTTGCCTCTTCCAACTTTGGGTGGGTCTAGGTGTTTCTTAGCTTGGGTTACATAAGTCTGATTTCTGTTTTTATGTGCCTCCCCCCTCTTCTCTTTGTGGGTCTCTCCTCTGTGTCTTCTAGAAGGACACTTGTCATTAGGGCTCACCTGCAGAATACAGAATGATATTATTTTGAGATCCTGAATTACCTCTACAAAGACTTTTTTTGGTAAGATCATATTCACAGGTCCTGGAGTTTAAGATATGAACGTATCTTTTTGGGAGCCACCACTCAACCCACTATGTGCTTCTTTACTATAAAACTGAAAACAAATTATATGTAATACAACTTGTAATGTCTGGAGATAACTATCAATTTTTCTTTATCAGAGTATTTGTGGAGCCTTTAGTCAAGAATGTCTAAGGTAGCATTTAACCCTGTTCTTCATCTTGTTCATACCTATGTCCTTTTTTCTTCTAACATGCCTGTGCATAGCTCTCTAGCATGCCTAGTCCATTTCTTTACTCCATGTTGAACTGTGTATCACAGTGGGTTTGTTGGTTTTTGACGCAGTGACTACTATACAATTAAGTCTTCAGTTTCTGTTTGCTTTCATTTAAAGTTCAGTCTTAAAGACAGGGGGGGTTCTGCCTGAAATTTGACAATGGTATTTTCATTATCATAGCTATTTCTCTTCTTACTTGCTATTGTATCTCTATAAATACAAGTGCTCTAGCTATTTATTATTTTTTCAAATCTGACATAATACTTTCTTAATAATTTCTGCAAAATATCCACTGTCTAAAGTTCTAAAACTTGAAGGTAGTTTTGATGAGATGAGGGAGTAAACCTCTATGTCCAATATTGAATGGTTTTCTACCATTTTTCAGAAGCTGTTTACCTGAATTTGTTTTCTATATTTCATTTTCATACGTTACCCTGAGCTGCTGTTTGTCTTTTGGCAACAACAGGCTGTTTCACTGGGATTTTGCTATTGAACAGTTTCTTGCCCATTTACTAACTGTAGGCAGTTCCTTAAATCTACCGACCTGGATTTAAAAAAAATATATATAATTTTGTAAGGTATTTCCTCATACATATTTCTTTTATCCTGATGGACCACATTTCACAAGAATTCCAACTAGGTAACAGGATACCCCTATGGGTGCAGAGGTTGGATTTTGAAGAACTGGACACGGGCTAGAACCAAATGTGAAAATCTGTTACCAAAGATAGACACTTGCCAGAATGGTTCAAGACTGTTAGCTTAAACAGAAATTCAACCACAATATAGGTATTTTTACTTTAGGTCTAGAAGTCAAAGTTTGGCCAATTTAGAAGGTAATTTACTTTCTTAGGGTTCTGGATTACATTACTCCAGAGTTGGAAAAGCAGGTGCTCTCCCAAGCCCATCCTCATTCAGTCAAATGATGGTTGTTTTCACTTGGAAAAAATCTACAAAAGAAGATGCCAGCTGATTTGCATCATTGAAATGAAAAAGCCAGGGCAGATGAATAAGAGGCTTAGAGGAGCTGTGTCCTACGTGTTTAAGAAAAAGCTGAAAGCAGAGCAGCTTAAAAAATTGAAAGCATTAAAATCAATATTTAAGAGGTTCATTTAACCATAACAAAAACACCTTAGCAACAGACTTTTTTTTTATAGTGCTTTGCAAAGGAAGTGGGGCTCTCTGAGCTAGGATTGGCTGCTCAGTGCAGTGAACCCATGAAAAAGGACTTGATGTTCCAGTGAACTGGAAGCAAATTACGTTGCCAGGGAAACCAGCCCCTCTGTGCTTCTCAGGTGAAAGGATGTTTGATCTTTAAAACAACAGAAACAGGGGTTTACATGATGAATATTATCTGCATTGTCCAAAAAGTGCAGTTAGGGTGAAACAAATGTATTATTGCTGCAATTACTAAATGAGTATAGAGGCAGAAAATTGTTGCAAAGTCACTTGGTACGTACCTTACAAAGGATGCTGGCAAAAATTTAGCTGCAAATTCTTTAATGTCATGAACATTTTCAGTATGATGACAAGAGTAGTGTGTCTTGAGGTGTAATGCTATTTTATAACTAATCTTGCTCAACTAGATAGTATTCGGTGGTATTTCTCTGGGTGCATGACCCATCCTAGGAGACTGATTTATTAAACCTTGCCTCTAATTTGAAAAGGTTTCTCTAAGTACTAAGAAACACAGAGTTACAGTTGAAAAAGGGAATAGGGGGAAACTTTTAAAATTTGGGGATTGGATAGGATTAATAAACTCATTTTCATTTTGCTTTTGACATTTGGAGACTCTTGTCACATTGATAGCATTGCACAAGTATGACATGGTGTGTACTTATGACCAGTGAGTCACTTCTTGGGTTCAGTTTCAAGAGTCAGTTTGCATTATCCTGTGCTTGGGGAGCTGTTTGAATTATTGAGTTAAGACAAGGTTTATGGCCTTTATATTTGCTGTCTAGCAAAGACTGTTGAATAATGAACTACATTTTTAATCAAAGATTTCCTTTTACTCCAATCCCTTATTTCCCAATAGGCCTAACCTGATTTATTATGCTGAGTTACTCTCTAGGAGGAGTGTGTGTAACTTTGGCTTTCTTCTGAGAGAAGATGAACATTGGGGAAGCAGAAAGGGAAATAACAATTTTGACTTTTGGAAGTACTTGAGTTTTGGGGTAGCCATTTATTTATCCATCTATTCATCTCTCCATTAGAAGCTTTTTACTCCAAAATACAAAGTACTCAAAGGAGCTACAAAGACCTAGTTCTCATCATTGTAATGTCTTGGTAGGGACAGATAGAAACACAATAAGCTAAAGCTGCTATAGTGTTCCAGCAGTAGTGCCCGGGATGTGGTAGGCATTCAAGAAATAGTTGTCAGATGAATAGACATATAAAGTACAGTAGAAACATGAAGTAGGGGGTGATAGATTCTACTGGGGAATTTGGAGTGTTGGTTCTTCCTCATTTCATTTGGGTCTTGGCTCAATATGACATCCTTTTAATATCCTCTCCCTGTTGCCATCCCTGCCCTGCAGATAACTCGAATCCATCTTTTTTCCTTACCTCATTGTACTTTTCTTCTTAGTATTTGTCATGACTTGAAAAGATGACATACATTGATTTGTTTGTTAGTTTGTCTATTACTACCACTTGACTATGAACTCTTGCATATAAGGATGTTGTCTTGCTTGCTGCTGTACCCCAAGAGCCTCAGTGCCCAGCACATAGTGCATGCTCACCACATATTTGTTAAAAGGATAGGTGAATGAATGGATGATGACTTCTGGAAATACAATATATCACCCTGGAAAGATGAGAACTTATTGACTTTATATTTGAGTCTCCAAAGACATAGTCAGTGGCCTTGAGGAGACTGGTGGGCTGGCAAAAGATTTCTTTTTTGTCTTATACTTTATAATATTGCCATTAAGAAAAACAAATAATGTCATATAGTTAAGAGTAGAGAGGCATGGAATGCTGGTATATACTATGAGGTGTTATGCAACTACTGCCATTTTTCATGTCTTGAAATGAAACAATTTCTTGTTGTTAGAAATTAAAGAAAATATAATTTCTTGTTATGATTATGGACACTGGAGTTGATTTACCTTTCATTTAGCCTCAACTGAAGATGACAAAGAAAAGAAAATCAGATTATCATTTTTAGGGCAGCACATTTTGGGCTGAAGAAAGGTTGTCGACCACAGAGCTGAAGGAAAGATCTTACATCTGTACATGTTGAAAATACACCAGGCAAAAAAATCAGAAACAAATCTATAAATACAGAGAACAAAGTGATGGCTGCTACAGGGGAGGTGGGTGGGGGGATGGACAAATTGAGTGAACAGGAATGGGAAGTACATACAGGCTTCCAGTTATGGAATGAATAAGTCACAAGGATAAAAAGCACAGCATAGGAACTATAATCAGTGGTATCTTAGTAGTGTTGTATGGTGACAGATGGTAGCTCCACTTGCAGTGAGCATAGCGTAACATATAGAGTTGTTGAATCACTAAGTTGTACCCCTGAAACTAATGTAATATTGTCAATTATACTTCAGTTAAAAAAATAACAAAGGCAAAATGGATCTTCATTATGAGAAGAGGGCAAAGCTTGGATTTATCCAATACAATATCTTTGTTTACAAACTTGCTTGTTGCAGTGGCAAGGAAAGGAAGCCACACAAGATTGGAGAAGTTCCAGGTTTACTGGCAAGTCTAATATTTTGAAGCAGCCCTTAGAGAAATCTGTTAGGTCACATCTCTTTAATATGCAGATGGATGAAATTACTCAGACATCTTGGGATAACCTCTCCTGTCTTTCCTATTTGGGACACCCTTTTGGAGAAACTTTAAAAGCTACTGATATCTTTGTCCATCAACAGATGAATGGATCAAGAAGATGTGGTATATATACACAATGGAATACTATGCAGCCATCAAAAGAAATGAAATCTTGCCATTTGCGACAACATGGATAGAACTAGAGCGTATCATGCTTAGTGAAATAAGTCAAGCAGAGAAAGACAACTGTCATATGATCTCCCTGATATGAGGAAGTGGTGATGCAGCATGGGGGCTTAAGTGGGTAGGAGAAGAATCAATGAAACAAGATGGGATTGGGAGGGAGACAAACCATAAGTGACTCTTAATCTCACAAAACAAACTGAGGGTTGCTGGGGGGAGGGGGGTTGGGAGAAGGGGGGTGGGGTTATGGACATTGGGGAGGGTATGTGCTTTGGTGAGTGCTGTGAAGTGTGTAAACCTGGCGATTCACAGACCTGTACCCCTTGGGATAAAAATATATGTTTACAAAAAATAAAAAAAATTTTAAAAAAGCTACTGATATCTTTGAGATGATATAGGGAGTTTTATTCAATTTGGGAGAGCATTAATCCCTTTGTAATATTTTTTATATCACTTCAACATTGGAAAAACCTCACGATCTCTGAAGATCAGGGCCAAGTGAAGTTTTTTTGCCAGGCAAAACTCCAACTGGAAGGAAAAGCTTGGCCTCTGAACCCAGATGAAACAAGAGGAAATGTATCTATTTTTGTTTTGATGAAGCAAAAGCTCCACGTGTTGTGTTGTTGCTGAATCACGCTGTCTTTATGAAGGCATCTCATTCAGTCCCATGCATACTATTTTAGAACTCTTTTAAGACTCCCCATTTTTATCTCCAGTTTTGCCTTGAAATACGGACTTACTTACCCAAGTGACATCCTCACTTGGATGCCCAGTAAGCATCTCTGATTGAATGTGTATAAGAAAGACTGTTTTTAAAAAAATTTAAATTCAATTAGCCAACATGTAGTACATCATTAGTTTCAGATGAAGTGTTCAACAGTTCATCTTGCACACAACACCCAGTGCTCATCGCATTATGTGCCTTTCCCAATGCCCACCAGTTGTCCTATCTCCACACCCATTTCTCCTTCTGCAATGCTCAGCCTGTTTTCCAGCATCAAGAGTTTCTCATTAAAATTTCCCTCTCTTCCCCTATGATCCTCTGCTTTATTTCTTATATTCCACATATGAGTAAAACCGTATAATTGTCCTTCTCTGGTTGACTTATTTTGCTTAGTATAATACCCTCCAGTTCCATCCACATTGATGGAAATGGTAGATATTCATCCTTTCTTATGGCTGAGTAATAGTTCCATATATATATATATATGTATATATATATATATATATATGGTCTCATATATATATGGGACTATACTATTACTCTCTATATTATATTTTACTATATATATTATATACATGCAAATATATATGTGTGTATATATATATATATATATATTTTTTTTTTTTTTTTCTGCATGTGGCTGTCCAATTTTCCCAGCACCATTTGTTGAAAAGACCATCTGTTTTCCATTGGACTTTCTTTTCTGCTTTGTCAAAGATTAGTTGACCATAGAGTTGAGGGTTCATTCCTGGGTTCTCTATTCTATTAATTGATTGATGTGTTTGTTTTTGTGCCAGAACCATGCTATAAGACAGATTCTTGATTCCTCTTCACCACCTCTTGCTCCTAAAGCTTTTCCAGGTTATATGAATAATGCTGTCTGGTTTCTGGGGTCAAGAACTTGGAGATGTCCTTGACTCCTCCATTATCTTCAAACACCTCTAATCTATCAGCTGTATATTTTAGCTTGGCTCTATTTTCAAAATTGTATCTACATCTGCTGCTGTCACCAGGTACAAGCCACCATTATCTTTCTTTTAAACTACTGAGGGAGCCTCCAAACTAATCTATCTTTTTCCATCTGTGCTCCTTCTAGCCTCTTCTCTACACAGCACTAAAATGAGCTTGTTAAGCTGTAAGTCTGGTCTTGTTACACTTTGGCTCAAATCCTCTGATGGATTCTATCATATCTAGAATCAGATCCAAATTCTTACCATTGCCTAGAGGATCATACATGATCTGACCTAACCTCATTTCCTACTGTTCTTCTTGCTATGTTCCTGATCACTTAGTCTGGAAGAAAAGTCCATCACTCTCTGTGCCTAAACTTTAATTTTTCTTTATAGATTTGTGGTTTGGGGGAGATATTGAGCAATGCCCCTTCTTCTTGTCATGTTCTGAATTTTATAAATAGGGCATAAGGAAAGTCAGATGTTGAACAGAATATCAGCTTTTTTTTTTTTTTTATGAGAAAACTGATGGATGAACATGGCTTTAAATCTTTGACCAAGAGGGATATAGCAATAAAGAAAACAAAGACCCTGTTTTCATGGAACTTATCTTCCAAGGTGATTTTTTTTAAAGTTTAAAAACATTATCAAATATATATCATATATATGTTTGCATCTATGTGTGTGTGTGTGTGTATGTGTGTGTGTGTGTGTGTTATATCTTTGTTTCATGTATCTATGAAAGAGCCATGAAATAGGACCATAGCATGAAACTCTCTACAACTAGAAATTCAAACATCAAATTTCTGAAGCATCTGATAGGTATGAGTTTAAACTATTTTTTTTTTTTTTTGAGAGAAGTAAAAAACTTCCTTGGAACCTTTTGTCAAGGAGGAGTTAATTCTTGACTGAGCCACCCAGGTGCCCCTCTGCTCGGACTTTTATAGACCCCCCATGAAAGGCCTGAAACTATTTTGAAATAGCTTAAGTCTTTGCTAGTCCCCTCAAATCCCTGCTATTTTCTGTGTGCCTGGATTGCTGCAAGATGAGGACATGTTCCTAATCTTCTGTTAAGGACACTGGACTCTGCACCATGTCACTACAGCATCACTCTACCCTGTCTATAAATATGGATGCTATGTTAACAAGACTTATTGCTAATTTAATGGCAGTGGAGTAAAGGCTTATGAGCCTATACTCATGCACAAAGAATGGTATTGAAAACAGGAAAGATAATTAGAGTTTAATAAATGGTGATTTGCTCAAAAAAGGAGTTAATTCTTTATTTTTTTGGTAAATGTGTGTGTGTGTATGTGTATATACACACACACAAATAGCCAATTTGTAAATGTGTACACACATACACACACAAATAGCTAAGGATTAGGTATATATTTTTATTTCCCAGAGCACCATGATGGATGATTTTTTTTTTTTTTTGATCAGGTTGCCACTATAAAGGAAATAGATACCTATAAGAATTCCACTGCTGGAAAATTGCTTCTGTGTCATGGAGTTCAGTGTGACTTTGCCCTGTCACTTGATCTTCCGATGGCCAGAAATGTACAGACCTTTGGGAACACTGCAGAATTTGTTTGAAGGTTGCTTTTACTTGGAAGACCTGTATATTAAAGCATGGATTATTAATCCTTTCCATGCTGACATCAGTGCATCAGTGATACAGTCTTTGCCAAAGATGATCTCATGGATTTGAGGACAAAGGAAATGGTACAACATGAATTCATCCAAATCTTGAAGCATTCTTCCTTGAAACAAGCCTGTCTGTCTGTCAAGGTGAAAGATGGGTGCTTTGATTCTTGGCTGCTGTTTGTCATTTATTTTTTAGGACTAGTTGCTATCAAAATGAAAAGTTGCTTAAATATTAAAGATGGCTTGAGTTCTATTTCAAAATCATTTCATAATTTCAACTTCTTATTTAAGTCAAACAATTTCAACCTTCACAGTGAAATTTACCTTTGAGCAGATTTTTTGGGGGAGACAAAATTTGGATTTATTTCAGTCATTGCTCAGAAAATACCCATTAATTTTTGCATGAAAATGAGAAACATGACTCTTTGTAAGCCTGCTTGTATTTTCTACCTATGTGAAGGAAAGAAATATCCAGTCTGCAAATGCATTGCATGCCAATGTGTGTGTGTGTGTGTGTGTGCTTTTGCTCATTTTCCTCTGCAGAGAGCTTAGATTCTCAGAGAGGTTTGGGACCCCAAAAAGTGAAGCTCACTATCCTAGAGAGTTCTGTTCATGCATGGAAGTCTATTGTATTGCTTACACAGCATCGATTTTCCTTCTTCTGGCAATTGTACCTAATGTCTTTGGCCATACTTAGTACATGGTATGGGAGACCTGTGACCTAGCTCTAATTAAGTCAATGAGTCTAACCATCCTCTGAACCACAGAGACAAGCAAATGACCCTAATCATCTAATCAGAGCCAGTGCCAAGATTTTCTTTCTTTCTTTCTTTTTTTTTTTTTTTTTTTTTTGAGATATTGAGGAAGGAAGCACTCTTCTACTGGACTTGGAGCTATAATGATCAAAACCTGGAAGTGGGTGCTGTCACTGTAGGGGAAAATCTTTCAACCTGAAAGTGAGACCAGCACAACTGACAACAGAGACAAGAGTTCAAGAATGACAGCTTCTTGGTATTGCCTGTCCATATGATGATATCTGATTTTAAGTTATGTGAAACAACTTGTTTTTTCACCTAAAGCTACCTGAGTTGGCTTTGTCACTTGAAAATAAGAGTCAGGACTACTATGTAGCAAGGCTCTCCTAATTATAAATAAACACAGAACTATAAACTATAAGTAATAACAAAGTCGGGAGTTTTTTAGTCTTAGTAACCAAAACTTTGGCACTGAAGAATTTTCAGACTGTTATATGTCATTGGTCATTATTAACATAATTGACCAAGTTTGAGTTTGTTGTTTTACATTAAATACATTTTTGCCTCCATATTACCCAGTCATCTTGGTAAGACAAGTCCAGGAGATCTGAGTAGTCAGATGAGGAAGATACGGCAGCTATCCAGAGCAGTTGTCAAAGTAGGAGCCATATACTGCAGCAAGGCTAACCTAAGGCAACCAGTGGTGATGTCTGGTAACACCTGGGTGTAAAGGAAAACAAGCCCAAATGTCCAGTGAAATTATGGCGTATGTCAGGAGGCTGAGAAAATAATGGCATATTCTTGTGTTGAGCTACCTAGTATTAATAATTATATTTCAAGTATTTGCTTATAGTCATAGAAAGATTCATGATCTACTATAAGAAATATGTGAAATTTTATTTTTTAATTTATTTTAAGAATTGTAATTCAGTGTAGTTAACATAGTATTATATTAATTTCAGGTGTACAATATATTGATTCAGTAATTCTATACATTACTCAGTGCTCATTATGAAAAGTATGCTCTTTATCCCCTTCACCTACTTCACTTTGGTAACCATCAGTTTGTTCTTTATAGTTAAGAGTCTGTTTTCTGGTTTGTATCTTTTGTTCTGTGTTTGTATGTTTTTTTTTTTTTTTTTTGATTTACATATGAGTTTGATCATATGGTGTTTGTCTTTCTCTGACTGACTTATTTTGCTTAGCATTTTACCCTCTACTTCTCTCCATGTTATTGCAAATGGCAAAATTTCATTTTTATGTAATATGTTAATAATATTTTTAATGTACTATTTACATATATGTATGTATATATACATTTCCCATATCTTCTTTGTCCATTCATCTATCAATGGACACTTGGGCTGCTTCCATAATTCGGCTATTGTAAATAATACTGCAAAAAACACAAGGGTATATATATATATATATATATACATACACACACACACACATATATATATATATATATAATTACTGTTTTCATAATCTTTGGGTAAATACCCAGTAGTAGAATTATTGGATTGTATGGTAATTTAACTTTTAATTTTTTGAACCTCTATACTGTTTTCCACCATGGCTGCACCAGTTTGCATTCCCACCAATAGTGCTTGAGGGTTCCTTTTTCTCCACATCCTTGCCAACACTTGTACCTTGTGCTTTTGATTTTAGCCATCCTTAGGGATGTGAGGTGATACCTCATTGTGGTTTTGATTTGCATTTCCCTGATGATGAGTGATGCTGGCATCTCTTCATGTATTTTTGGCCATCTGTATGTCTTCTTTGGAGGAATGTCTGTTCTTGTCTTCTGTCCATTTGTTAATTGAATTATTATTACTATTTTTTGGTTTTGAGTTGTATAAGTTCTTTATATATTTTAGATACTAACCCCTTATCATATATATCATTTGTAAGTCTCTTCTTCCATTCATTAGGTTGTCTTTTAGTTTTGTTGATTGTTTCTCTTGCTGTGTAGAAGCTTTTCATTTTGATGCGTTCCCAGTAGTTTATTTTTGCTTTTATTTTCCTTGCATTAGGAGACATATCTAGAAAAATGTTGTTATGGCGTATGTCAGAAATTATTGCCTGTGCTCTCCTCAAAGATATTTTTTCTGGTTGCAGGTTTCATATTTAGGTCTTTGATCCACTTTTGTACATGGTGTAAGTTTTGTACATGGTATAAAGAAGTGGTCCAGTTTCATTCCCTTGCATGTAGCTGACCAGTTTTCCCAACACCATTTGGTGAAGAGACTCTCTTTCTTGCATTGCATATTCTTCTCTCCTTTGTTGAAGATTTAATGACCATATGATTGTGGAAGCATGACATTTAAAAAGAGTATGCTTCCTTTAAAAAAGATTTCTTTTTTTACAAAATACATGAATGCGTATAAATATTAACACATTTTCAAAGGTACCTCTGAGAATGCAAAAAAAAAAAAAAAGATTTTTCTCAAGGGGGTGGGATTAGAATGATTTACCTTTTTCCTTCCGCTGGTTTATGTTCTAATTTTTCTAAAATGAATATGAATTGCTTGCATTAAAAAAAGAAGCAGAAGGTAGCTCCTGAGAGAGAAAATTACTAGTATTGCAAGCACGTAGGCAAGGAATTTTTAGGTGTCAGAGAAATGTAGAGGAGAGAATCAAAAGTTATAAAAAAAACATTTTTCTAACTTTTGGAAATAATACAAAGCCACAGCATATGGGAAGGATTCATAGAAGAAAAGACAGATCTTGGAATGTGGTCTTACAGGTTCAGCATGACTATGGGTGATCACTATTTTAAACTTTCTTTAGGAGTTTCCAATTCAGTTTGTTAGGTAAGTTTTTCTTCAGTGAGGATATATCTTAGCTTTGATAAAGTACACATGTTCCATGAAGAGACCTACCTGTCCATCTGATAGAGATGTATTGATAATAAGAGGTAAATAAGAGATATTCAGAGAAGCATCACTCTCTTTCCTACCCTCTTCCCATTTTTCTAAGACAGACCTTCGTCATCTCTCCTTTGCACTAATGCAGCAGCCTCCCAGTTGGTTTTCAAATGTCAATGTTTTTATCTTTCAAGGAGATTGTATTAGTTTCTTATTGCTGCTTTATCAATTTACTACAAACTTAGTATCTTAGAAATATAGTACACAGATTTATCATTCACTTCTGTGATTTAGAAGCCTGAAATGCATGTCACTAGAATAAAATCAAGGTGAGAGCAGCCTGAATTTTTTTCTGGAGGCTCTAAGGGAGATTTTTTTTTTCTCCTTTTCCAGGTTCTAGAGGCTCTCCACATTCCTTGGTTTGTGGCAGTTTTCCTCCATCTTCAAAGCTAACAGTGGTGGGTTGGGTTCTTCTTATGCTACCATTTCTCTGGTTTTCTCTTCTGATTTTCTCTTTCACTTTCAAGGAACCTTGCGATTACATTGGACTCCTCTGAAAATTTGGGATAATCTATTTTAAGGTCATCTGATTAGCAACCTTAATTCCACCTGCAACCTTGATGCCCCTTCGCCATATGAACTAACATTCACAGTTTTTAAGGATTAGGACATAGACATCTTTAGGGGGCTATTATTCTGTCTCCCACAGATGTTATCAACATAGCTATCAGAAAAAGCTGTCTAGTATGCACTCCTGGCCAGATCTCTGTCCTGGTTAAAACCTCTTTGAGCCTCCTATTTATCCAAAGTCCTTGGCTTCATATACAAGATTTGTCACCCTCTGATTTTGCTCTTATCTCACTCTTCCATCTTCCCATTACCTCACAGTTTATGATTAGGTCGTGCTGAACCCATAGTAATGTGCACTCCCCTCCCAACCTTACATATACACACATGGCCATTTCACTCTCTTGTGCCTTACGTGGTGCTGGTAAATTTGACTTTCATTCATCTCATTACTGCACCTGGTTTTTCTCCTACCACCCTATTTCCCTTTGCTGACTCCTCTTCCTTTTTTGATTTCTAAATGTTGATCTATTCAGAGCTTGGTTATAACCTTCCTCTTGGTCTTCTCTCTTTTCTTAAATGATCTCACCCATTCTCCTGACTTCAACAACCCGATGATTCTCAAATTTTTATCTCCAGCGCCAGTCCTGTCCCATAGCAACTAGCACAGAACCTTGCACAGTAAGCAATGAACAACTACTTTGTTGAATCAAACAGATGCTCCTGTGTTGCTTCGTCATTATCACGTAACTCATGTTCCTGTCGCAGTTGGTTGTCTTAAAACCTTTTCCTTCTCCTGATTTTGCCCCTTGACTCAGGTCCAGCGTCATAGTCCTTTATTGCAAAGGTCACAGGCTGCTTCCTTATTCTGACTGCACCTGAAATTCTCCTCTGAGAAGCCATCTGTACTAATCACAAGTGAGGGGGCAGTTCTAGTCCCGTTCTCCCCAACAGGAAACTAATGTGTTCCTGTTGTATTTGTAACCTTTGCTCTGAGGGCAGTGTCAATATTTAGTTTTGTGTCAACTCTATGTATTTATTCGTTCTTAATTATTTCCTCAGCTGTCTGCATTCCATATTGAATATTGTAACCTGTGGTGGTCAGCTGCTTCCCTGAGCCCTAGTAGTTTTGTTGAAACTAACGTTAGAAAGAGGTTGTTTTCCATTCCTTCCCTTCTCCATGCTGGGAGAAATGGAAAGTTATTAGGGTAACAAAAGAATATTCCAACTAGTTGGGCCAGAAATTATGGGAACTATGGTACCAAACTCATTCATAGGAAGCACATCAGTAAAATCAACCAGCTATCTCTTTAGTCTTTTTATTTTTTTAAATGCCATGTGGCTGGAACTACATTGATCTTGGTGATAAGTTATATTGATTTCTACTGCTCTGGCTTGTTGCACAAAGTTAAACAATCATTTCAGAGATCCCAAAACTCTCTTTCCCATATTTCTTACTTTCTCACCTCACCACTAGATGACAATCCATTCCTGTGTTTTAGCCAATGAATGAGGGCAAACACTTTGACTTAATTGTTGTGTAGTTGTTTACTATTAGGTGTCCTCGTAAGGACAATTAAGTAAATTTTCTGAAGGAAAATTTCATTTATATCTTCTGATCATCCTAATGTAATTTTGGGATGCAGTACAGTTGATTATCTATGTCAGGCAAATGGAAATGTATTTTCAGCTTAAGTGTTTGTCACAACTTAATTATTTAGTATTTAGTATGTTTTCTAAAGTTCTTGAAAATCATACTGTCACTTTTTTTTTTTTAAAGATTTTATTTTTGCAAGAGAGAGAGAGAGGGAGCGCACAAGTAGGGGTGGGGAGGGTCAGAGGGAGAAGCAGACCCCTTGCTGAGCAGGGAGCCTGACACAGGACTCTATCCCAGGATCCCAGAATCATGACCTGAGCCAAATGTGGACACTTAACCAACTGAGCCATCCAGGCACCCCATACCATCACTTCTTTATAAAGATTCAAAATCAACACATTATAATAGGAATTTGACCATGTTGACAAAAAGATTGTAAGATCCCATTCATCATTAAGACTACAATGAACATATTTTGGGACTTCTGTCAGTCTTCAAAGAAAATATTTTTTGGTTTGGACAAATGCAAAGTTTCTCTCAAAAGTTAAGTCTCTGTCAAGCAAAGTTAATACTTATATAAAGTTGTATATGAAAAACCACTGTCCGTGCTGAATCAGGAAAGGTATAAAAAGACATTGCAAGTATTTTGACATAAAAGTTGAGGTGGTGATTTATGCATATTATACAGTTCCTTCAAATGAATTTTTTGATGCTCTTAGTTATATCTAGCACTGTGCTTAAGGGCCATGGAGAGATAAGAAGGAAGATTATAGTAAAGAAAGAAGACAGAGGTTGGGGTCATTTGGGTGAAGCTTATTTATTGAGATGATTAAATCAAAGCACCACAAGACCCCTAATAATTTGTGGGTCTTTGAGAATATTTGAGGGTATTTGAGAACTTTAGGTCAAGAGAATGCCTGGGTGCCACCATATATATTCTACATAAAGAACTTCTTTGACACTCCAGTTAATGCTGTTATCTATTTTTTGCACCAAGGTGTGCTGTTTGCTTCTTGGGTTACCACATTTTTCTTTTCATGTATGGTATTCTCTTACTTATGAGGGACATAGCAAAAACGTTCTTCAGTTTATTGTTGTGCAAAATGTCAATGGCAATACTTGCCTAATAGAAAATACTGCATAGATTGAGTAAGTTTGCTATATGCTAAATTCAGCTACAAGAGGCAGGAAACCCCAACTTATGGTGCCTTAAACAAGTTAAAAGTTTATTTCTCTCTCACCTAAACAAACTCCAGAGGGAGTTTAGTTTTGTCCCATTGTGTTAGCTTCTTGATCATCAGGGACGCATGCTGCTTTTGTCTTCCTGCTTCACCACCCTTAACACATCTTAAAGTTGATCTTAAGACTTGTGTTTGTATCTCCTTGGCCGGCTCTTAGTCATATGACCTTATGTACCCTTTGGGAATGCTGAAAAGTGTCATCTTTATTCTGGCACGGCCATTTGCCCAGTTGCTAATTGGTGGTTCTATTCCTAAGGAAGAAAGAGAGAATAGGTGTTAGGGGTAAGTAGCAGTCTCTGCCATGGCAGCCTAGGATAGTGTCTGATGTAAGATGTTCTTCAATTGCTTTTTCTTGTCTGTTCCTTCCTCCGTTTCTCTTCTCTCAGCTGTTTACACCTGGGATGAGTCTTCTGTGTAGGTTGGAAAGTGTTAAGCCTGAAAAGAGCTTTTTGGCAGTACAGAAGGAATTCCTGTGGCCAGTTTCAGTTAATTTGTGATTGTGGAAGAAAATCTTGGCATAGATTAGTATCAAATCATGTGTTGTGCAAAGAGTGTTCACTGTGGACACAAACTGATGTATTAGCATTTGCATTTAAGTAGCTAATTATATTCTCAGCATTTAAAATTGTGGAAAACAAACACTTTCCAGAATTACTTCAGAAACTATTTAGCACTGCATAGACCCATTGTAATTAATAGATGAGAAAGAAAGAATTCTTTTGCAGGATTTTTAGGAGCATATAATTATAGTTTTCCTAGGCACAGTTTTCCTATGTGTTCTCTTCTTAGGATAATTTCAAGGTTAGGCTTTATTGTGGCTGTCTTTCATGTTTTTGCTTTATTTTCCTCTAATGGTCTGTGATGCAATGATTATGTTCCTCTCACTCTTCACTTGAAGTGAATGAGTCAGAATTTCTCTCTTTGAAGGTGAAGACCTTAAAGAATTATCTGAAGGATCTATGAGGGCTTGCATATGACTGGTGCTTTATCTTCAAGGGAAAGGAGTTGTTTTATTCTCCATTCTTGTGAATATTTCACAAGAATGGGAAACTAAAGAAAAACTTGGAAATTCTAGGACTGAAGTCATGGCTCAAATTGTGTGAGACCATTGTATATACTTTATGAGGGCAGAGACTTTTTCTGCCTCAAGACTGGCTGTCTCTGTAGAATGTGTAGAATATACATATCAGTATATAGTGTGTCAGTATATATATATATATATATATATATATATATATCAGTATATAGGCCGTCAATAAAAATATTTTGCCTAAATGAACAAATTGAATAAATGAATCACCAGCAGTGTTGGTGATATAGCTTAGTAGCACATGTTGAAATATATAGTTTTTTTAAAAAGATTTTATTTATTTATTAGAAAATAAGAGAGAGAGAACGAGTATGGGGGGGGTGCTGTTCAGAGGGAGAAGCAGATTCCCTGTTGAGCAGGGAGCCCAATGCAGGACTTGATCCCAGGACTCGAGGATCATCACCTGTGCCAAAGACAGTCCCTCAACCAACTGAACCACCCAGGCACTCAGATAGAGGGGTTTTAATTGATTTAGAACTCACTAGGAGTTCATTTGTGACTTCCAAAAAATTGAGACATTAAGTGCTAGAAGGAATTTGCTTACTCAGGGAGTAAAACAAGGTCGATCCTGTCCAAATTAATGTGCACAATCAAAGTAGAATATGTGCTGTGCCTGGTTGAACTGCATGGGAGCCTAGTCTTTAGTCTTTAGTGCCACTCATGAGAGACACAGACATACAGGCATTGAAATACAATCTCATCATGGAATCTCAGATTGGAGTGGACTTCAGAGGTATTTATTCCAGTTTCTCTTCTGGTTCTCAGATCTTCCCAGCAACATAGCTAAGAAGTGAGAGTCCATTGTCTGTACCTTCCCAGCAGTGGGCAGCTCATTCAATCGGAGACATACCATTTCATGTTTTAGAACATTCTGCCTCTATGCTTTGGGAAAAGATGAGTGTGACCAAGAAAATAAAGGAGTGTGAAAATAATGTCTGGTGAAGGTCAACTGGAAGGAGAGCACCTTCCACTCTTTTGAAGAGCTGTAATGAGAAAGAGGAATTGTGTGTGTGTGTGTGTGTGTGTGTGTGTGTGTGTGTGTGTTGGCTTAATAGAAGAAGTACACTGAGGGATTGACCAGATATTACCTCTGAAACAAAAATTCTTTTTTAAAATTTATTTACTTATTTATTTATTTGACAGAGATTACAAGTAGGCAGAGAGGCAGGCAGAGAGAGAGAGAGGGGGAAGCAGGTTCCCTGCCGAGCAGAGAGCCCAATGTGGGGCTCGATCCCAGGACCCTGAGATCTTGACCTGAGCCTAAGGCAGAGGCTTTAACCCACTAAGCCACCTAGGCGCCCCTGAAACAAAAATTCTTAACCTGGAGTTTGAGGACCTCAGAGGGCTTCATGGGGTTGGATCTTACAGGAACGTTGATACATTCTATTAACAGATTTAGAGTATTTGGTTTGTCTATGTTTATCTTCTGGGAGAGGGTTCACAGCCTTCATTAATTTCAGAGGGGGTTCTTAGCCCCAGTGATGTGAACCACTGTGGTGAGGTTTATAACTTTGAGTGTCTCTGCTTTTTTAAAAAGCATGTGTGAAAATAACAGGCCAGTTCTTTCATACATAGGGAAAATAGACTACTTAGACATTCTGGAACAATATCTCAGGTATATTTATATGACTCCTCCTGTACGAAGAAGGAGTGTTTAAAATATGCTACAATTCAACACTAATGGCCCTTAATGCCACATAGATTCATGTTTCCACTTTTCACAGAGAAAGAGCTCAGTTACTGCTCTTGGCTTCAGTTTTAACTATGACCTTCTCTGATCCTCCAGGTTTTAAATTCCAGGAAGTGTGACTTCACCTCAGCCTGAAGCTGTAAGAGCTATTCAGTAAAGAAACGAGGGACTAATATTTGGGAAATAATGTATTTTGATTCCAGATTATGATATTCACGGGACACTATTTTGTCTCCATCGAAAGCCCCAGCTGTGGTCTTGAACTTGCTTTTCATTGTAGAGGCTGTAGGTGCAAATAAGAGAAACAAAGCACTCTTATGATTAACCAAAATATTTGTGGCCAGAGTCTGAGCTTAGTCAGGGCAGCAAATTACATCTGTCCCCTAAAGGGAATAATTACTTCCCATTTGATAGCAAATGAATAAAAATTTGGAGTCAGTTTATCAGGAAGATAATTTTGCCCATAAATAATGCCACTGAACAGGTGGTTATGGAGTCAAGAAAGAATTATTAAACAGTTCAGGCAGAAGGTTCCAATACCTATCATGGTGAGTCAGACCAGTTTCTCTACCTCCTCTTTAGCAAACATTCTTTTGGTGACTCTCCCAACTCATACAACAAGCTTTACTTTCCCTTCTAGATAGATGGGAGTTACAGTTTTGTGCAGTTGGAGTGTACATTACTGACTCCCAAGGAGGGTAAAAAGGCATTAGGACCTAAAATTAGGAAAACAATTAATAACCTAGAGTTAGGAGGAGGGGAGGTGTGGGTGCATTTTCAAGGAATATTTGGGTAGCAGCGAATCAACTCTTTCTCAAGGAAATGTCATGCCTGGTTTAACCTGCTTTGCAGTTGTGAATGTTGCACGGAGCTGGTGAGTTGTGAATAATTCTTGGGCTAACATTGGTGTTCTAAGGGAAGGGGATAGTTTTCTTTGAAAATATTAAAAGAGCCCTAAGAGTATGAAATTGATATTTAATCTATTAGAATTTTGTTTTATTTTTTTTTAATAGGTCCCCAAGTCTTTCTCTCTCTCTCTCTTTAGATTTTATTTACTTGACACACACACACACACACACACACACAGACCGAGCAGGGGGTCGGTGTGTGGCAGAGGGAGAGGGAGACGCAGGCTCTCCACCAAGCAGGGAGCCTAATGTGGGACCCAATCCCACGACCCAAGCCGAAGGCAGACACTTAACCAGTTGAGGCACCCAGGTATCCCAAAATGTTTTATTTTAAATTAATTTGGGAATCTTTCAGGGCTGGGGTTTTAACTCCTGGTGGATTTGTGTCATGTTAGTTCGTCTGACTGTGGGAAGAGACAGAGAGGCTAGGAGTTGGAGCTAGACAGAGGCTGGAGGTGGAGGGACGCCTGAAAAGGAGAGAAGGGACGTTTTGCTTTTGCTTTTCCCTCTCATCATTAGAGATAGGAATGGACATTCAGGGACCTTGAGGGAAGCAGGTGTTAGAAAGTTGTTTGCTGGGGTGCCTGAGTGGCTCAGTGGGTTAAAGCCTCTGCCTTCGGCTCGGGTCATGATCCCAGGATCCTGGAATCGAGCCCCACATTGGGCTCTCTGCTCAGCAGGGAGCCTGCTTCTTCCTCTCTCTCTGCCTGCCTCTCTGCCTACTTGTGATCTGTCAAATAAATAAATAAAATCTTTAAAAAAAAAAAAAAAGAAAGTTGTTTGCTGTGCAACAATTGGCAGCGAGATAGTATATAACCCAAATCTTACATCTCTGCTCATGTCAAGTTTCAAACTACTTCTTGCCCTTGGCACAGCCTCTCTGCAACCTCCTTTCTGTGTGTCCGAATACCTATCCAGGTGGGATTGTATATGAGGATTAGTGACCTATGGTCCTCAGAAATCCCAAGACAACGCAGTTTAGCATTTGTGGACACCTGATTCTTTTCCATCTAGGTGAGAAGGCCAGTCTTCTGGGGAATTGGCAGGAGCAGGTGGTGGCAATTACATTTCGTTCTCATTTGCAAAGCCTGTTTCTTTGCTATAAGATTGGCTCATGTTTGTAGATATTGGGCACTCCTCCATTCAAAGGTACACTGGAGGCGTCTGTTTATTTTTTTAATCACCTGGGTGAGGAACTGAGCATTGCTCCCTTTGGGGGCTAGAGCGTAGATACCACACAGCTTGTTATCAGGAACATGATAATGAGGATAAGTACATAAATAAGGATGAAAGCACATCTCAAAGCACCATCTCTTGCAGGAAGAAAGGCGATTTAATAGACACAAGCCTGACACTTCCTGTGTGCACAGTCATTACTGACAACCCGTGAGTGTGGAGAAGTACTTTGTACTGGGGAGCAAGGACATTGGTAAATGTCTATGAAAAATCCACATGTTAACCGCGCTTTTGCTGTCTTGCCTCTTCAGTGGTGGCGTATTTTTGCTTTCCCATTCATTCTGAGGCCCAAAGGAACAGTGATCCAGAGACTACTAGTGAAGAAACTTGTGGTTATTATTGATGTAACTATTTCTCCCAACTGTGCTTGGGATCTCTCTGTAAGAACCCGTGGAGCAGATTCTACCAAGTTTGCATGCCAGGCCTGCTTACTAACCTATCAGGTTTGGCAGACCAGAAAAACATTGCTGGAGCTACTGGAAGTTTGAGTGGTGGATATGAAATGAGGAAAGAAAATGCTAGCTGTCTATGATGTCCTACAGTGAGATGGACCGGAGGAGATCAAATGTGTGTGTCGCAGGTAGAAGAGAATGTGTACTGGTCACGTGGAGAGGGCAGATTCAGGAAAGGCCACATGAGGAAGACTAACCTGGGGGTTGGGTCATCGGGTAAAGCAGTAAAACAGCCGTGGGCAAGTCATTCTCTCTGTTCCTCAGTGGCCTCCTATGGAAGGGGCGGCTGACGTCATTCTTAGGACAGGTCTGGATCCAAATACTGTCCACGTCCCTCTTTCTGGACTTCAAATGTTTCAGGGAAGATTATTTGCTTCAGCCATAATTGGACAACACGAAAACTGACACCATCTTTCTTCTTTTAAACACCCCCCCTTCCTTTCCTTTGGTCCCTGAATTTACAGTGAAGGCACATCTGCAATATATTAGATTTCTGTTAGTACTGCATTGCAGAACGTTTCTGGACAATATGTGTTACGAGAAGCTCGAATGCGACTGTGGGTGATCAAGTGGGTTTTCTTAGTTTTCTCCACGAGTGCTTCTAAAATGCATTCCCCCAAATTAGCTGTAAGTGATTTAAAACTTCTGGTAGCTTAAATGTTTTCAAATGTTGTTTAATTGCCTTTTTTTTTTTTTTAAACTGAGAGAATAGTTAAGACTGTTGAAAATATACCACAGCATTTGTAGAACTCAGTTCACCAGATTGAATTATATATAAAGCAGTTATGTGGTGCCATTAACTTAAGGCAGTACTTTAGAATTTCTGGAAACATAAGGCACTTTCTTAGCCTAGGGATTTAAATGAATGAGAAAGGGGCCAGCTTGGTTAATCCACCTTGGGGATAGCCCTTCTTGTCCCGGGTACTGCTCACCTCTCACATTTTCAACCTGTGGGCTTCTGAGTACAAATTGAGGAGATCCATAAAGAAAGGCTTTTCTCTCCTCTCCATGTGATTCACGCTGGAGCAGACAGCGTAGCGTGGCCTGTTTGTCTCCTTTGCTTCAGCTGGGAGCTTTCTGTGCTGCTGTATCTCACTTGTTTTCATCCAGTCCAGACCTCCTTCCAGACCATCTGCTCATAGAGGCAAATGCTACTGGGAATGTCGTCTCACACTCCCAAGAGCTTCTCATGAATCCACGAAGATATCTTTCTCTCTCAGCCGGTCCTTTGCATGTGTCTCCCATCTCTGTGAGTGGTAACAGCTCCCATCTGCCACTTAGGCTCCAACTCGCTTCCCATTTCTGATTGGCCACCAAACCCTAGAGGTTTCAACCTCATAGCTGATGGAACTGCCTTCTCCACCCTATCCTCATTGCTGTTGCCAGACTTGAGGCTCTCATCTGGATCAATGTCATGATTTTTTAATTGGCTTAGTAGGTAGAATAATGCCCGCCTCTCCCCAAGAGGTCCATGTCCTAATAATCCCCAGAACCTGTGAATATGTTAGGTTCCATGACAAAGTAAGTAAGATTGCTAATCAACTGACCTTAAAATCTAGAGAGTAGCGTAGATTATGCAGGTGGGACCAACATAATGGCAGTCATCCATGCAAGTAGAGGAGGGAAGCAGAAGCAGAGCTCAGAGTGATGGGAGCGGGGGACTTGACCTGCCCTTAGTGGCTTTGCAGGTTTGGGCTGCCCATCAAGGAATCTGAGCTGCTTCTACAAGCAGAAGAAGGCAAGGCAATGAATTCTCCCCTAGAGCTTCTGGAAAGGAAGGCAGCCTTTTTGATGCCTTGGTCTTAGCCCAGAGAGACCCTTTGTGGACTTCCGACCTACAGAACTGAAAGATAATAAAGTTGTGTTGTTTTAAGGCACTAAGTTTGTGATAACTTGTTGAAGCAGCAATAGAAAACTCACACTCTGACCTTCCTACCTCTCTTTTGCCCCCATCTCAATCTATTTGCAGAACTCATGTGACTCCCCTGTCTTTAAAACGGGTGGATGGTTGCCCCACACCCTCATTATCTGTGTTTACTCAGCGTCTCAACACTTTACACACATGAGGCAATGAATCAGTGTTTAATGAACACATGGAAAAAAACATCCCATTTTCAGCATCTTGGTCCAATTCATGATTTTTAATTTGAGGAGATAAAAATAAGGTAACCAACTGATTTTTAGTTTTATATATCCCTTTCTGGGGACAGGATGAAGTAAAAATATATACTGTCTTGTCTTCTTTTTTAAGCTTCTATTGGTTTTAAATTACATTGTAGCGTTCTCTTATAGGCGATTTGATAAATTAAAAAAAAATCCACAATGAGGCCACTCAGAGCAGACCACTGTTATTATTTTGATGTGTAGCTTCCTACTTATATGTCTGCGTCTGTATTTTTAAAAAAGGATATTTTATGTATTTTTAAACTTAATGTAATGTGGACATTTTTCTATTGCCTTTTTAGAGGCTGTGCAGAACTCCTTCGTGTGGCTGTACCAAAATTCGTTTAACACCTTTCTCATGTTATTGAACTTTTGCTTCCAGGTCTTCTTCTTCTTCTTCTTCTTTTTTTTTTTTTTTTAAGATTTTATTTATTTATTTGATAGACAGAGATCACAAGTAGGCAGAGAAACACACACAGAGAGGAAGGGAAGCGGGTTCCCTGCCGAGCAGAGAGCCTGATGCGGGGCTCCATCCCAGGACCCTGGGATCATGACCTGAGCCGAAGGCAGAGGCTTTAAGCCACTGAGCCAACCAGGTGCCCCCAAGTCTTCTCTTTTATGGACAGTGCGGCAGCTAATAACTTTGTACTGTTTTCATGCCTATCATTACTCCCTTGGAATAAATTCCTTAAGAGTAATACCCAGGTCAGAGACTCTGGAATTCTTATGATGGTGCTTGACATGTATCACAAAAACACCCTCCAGGAAAATTAAACCAATTTACACTCCCACCAGCAGTATTCTCTCATCTAGTTGACCTTCATGCTCTTACCACTCTTTGGATATATGGCAAGACTAGAGAGTGTGATGTCAAAGGTGACAAGAGGATAATTTTACTTTGAAAGCAGGCATCGTTTTAAACAACTGAACACAGACTGGGGGCTGTGGTCAGCAGCCAGCACACCCAGCTCCTTCATGACCGAGTCATCCTCCTGTCCTCTCTCTAGAGGAATGGTACCATTGCTACTCACAAAAGTATGTGGGTCGGCCTCCCTTTTCCCAGTACATCAGCTGCCAGAAACCAAGGGTGGAATCATGCCCCACCTGTTTGTATAGGCTTCTGGTTTCTGGCAGGAGTCTGTAAAGGAAATTTGATATGGGGGCACACAGACGCTCTTGTCTCCCTGAGCTCTCCCATCCCATCTTTACTCCAGAGATGATTTGCTCATGAACTTGAGCTACTATGACGCATGTATACAGTTGTTGCATGTTATATAGTATGGACATCTCCTTATGTGCTGAAATATGAGTCCCACAAATGTCTGCTGAGTGGACCAGCCTGACATCTCTGCTCCCTCAACATTAGCAAGAGCCTGCAGTGAGGCTTCTGAGCCCAGGCAGTTTTGACATGATTGGTAGTTGGCCTTGGCCGTGGCTCTTTCTGGAAACACTAATCTGGCATGTATAGAAGCATTAGTAAAATATCAAGTTTATTAGTTGCATTTTCTTTTTCAGTGGAGTAGTTTTTATCCCGTGAGTGTAGGAAAGCTAGTCTAGTTGCTATGGCAACACAAAAGCTTTCAGGCCCTTGTTTGTTTGTTATATTCCCCTTCTGGTTTATGGAGTGGTCTTTGGAGCCTCTTGAAAGCTGTGCTCCCTAGTGTTTGATGGTTAAATCACCATGCTGCCTGATAGAGAAGAGAGCTGGGTGAAGGAGAAGGGACAAGCCACAGAGCTCCTTTCTCACTGTCTGCTTTCGTAAAGACTGTGGCCTTGGAAAGAGGGCACCTGCATCTGGAACAAGCACTATCACTCAGTGCCCCTGAAATTACAAAGGAAAATCACTGAACCTGTCTTTTCCACCCTTCCACGCCCATCCCTAGATGTGGGGACAGACAGCACGATTACTATCTCTTGACAGTCTAAGGGTGCAAAAACTCTTCCAGCCCACCCGTGGACCCTGAAACAAAGGAGGTGCTGGGAAAAACAAAGCAAAGTTGGCTTTTCCAGGTGGGAGGTCCTCTCCCCCAGCACTTTGCCCTCCCTCCTGTGCTCTGAGGAGGGTGCGTGCTCACTGTGTGGTCCTTCCCAGGCGAAAGCAGCCACTTGTGGCTGGGGGTCCACAGTTGCTCAGACTCTGGGGGCCTGGGTTTCTTCCATCTGGGTGGGCTTGGTGTGGATAGTGAGATTTAGGTGACCAGACACATCTAGGATTGTCTACATGACCAGTCGTTTGAGCATTAGAAAAAACTAGTTTTCAGTTTGAGGTAAAATAAATTTCTATAGTAGAAAAATTCCAAAAATACAAAATAAGGGGGAAATTAGAAAAATCATCTTTAATTCACTCCCTCCAGCCCCCAAATTAACATTTTGGTACCAATTTTACATGTGGTATGTATATATATAAGTGTATGTCCATATATATGTATGTATATAGATGTGCATGCATTCGTGTATGTACATTGCTATTGTTTTTGTGGAAATATGGGATTTTGCATATATTTTCTGTATATGCTTTGCATAAATTTTGCATATACTCTGTATAAATTTTTCACTCAACCATGTATCATGAGGTATTTCCATGCCAATAACTTTAATGATTGTGTAATCTTTCTAAAAATCATAGAGATATTATCGTTTGACTCAACCCTTCTTTCAATGTTTGACATTTAGGTACTTCCTGATTTTCTATTTCTTTAAATAATTCTGGGCTTACCTTCTTACATACCTGTATGTAAATAGCTTTAAAAGGGACTCAGGGCAGGGAAAAAGTATCCAGAAAAGCAGCAGGCACCCATTCAGTGTTAGTTATGTTAAAAAAAAAAAAATTTTTTTTTTTTTTAAACTGGTGAATCAACCTGAGGGAGACTCTCTAATGACTGAAAACATGGAGTATTTTATGAATGTTTAAATCCAAAGCTGCCATGTTAGCTCCAGAGTTGAAGCATGACTCTGCGATGGAAATGTCAGGAAGGGGTATGGTTTGGGAAGACACTGGTGGGTACAATGTGCTGTCGGATACATTGAGTTGCCTTGTATCAGATCCCAAGGGGATGACAGTGCAGCATGAGATACAGCTTCGTGGACAGGGGGTCTGCTCGGGAGCAGGGGGAGCTCAGTTTTCTTGATTCTGCCACTAATTGGTTTGTGGAGACTTGTACGGTATTCTGTTTCCTCATCTGTAAAGTGATAGAATTGTTCTAATTCACCTCTGAGGTTCCTTTGAGATCTAAAACTCAGTGGCTTGAAGCTGACTGTGCTCAATTGAATTCATTTGTGACTAACAGAATGAACATTCAATGTATCTACTAGAGTTTAAAATTGGGCGGTCTGGGCAAATTACTATAATTTTACTGTAGTGAGCTCTAACACTGTCCAGTGAAAGAATATTTTTTGATAGATTTTTATTTATTTGTTTCAGAGAGGGAAAGAGAGAGAGAGCATGTGTGTGCATGTGAGCATCAGTGGGGGGAGGGGCAGGAGAGGGAAAGCAGACTTCCCACTGAGCAGGGAGCCCAATACCAGGATCCTGAGATCATGACCTGAGCCGAAGGCAGCCACTTAACTGCCTGAGCCACTCAGGCACTCAAGTCTAAAAATATTTTTGCTTGCTCACTGTCCATTCCTTCCTTCCTCTTAATTTTGCCCAGGGGAATTACCACTCCCCACTGCAGGCAGTTTGGGTGTTACTTTGTATCAAGCAGCAGCTCTAGCTAAGAGGTCTGCCTGCCCCTCCAGCAGACACTCAGAGACCTGCAATAATCAGAGTTTATGTGTGTTGATAGTAGTGTCCATGCTCCTGTCCACGTGCCCAAACTGCCCTCATTCTGTTTTTCCATCTTATTGTTCTATTTTCTTTGTAATCTGTGGACTTTGTGTATCTTTTCATCAAATTCCAGCTTTACCTTTTAGCCAGGGTTAGGATTCCATTGTTGGATAGAGAAAAACCCTACTACTTCGTGGCTGGTGCTGGCCTAGTCCTGGTTTTCCAGCTGACCAGGGCTTTGTGACCAGCAGGCAGGTCACTCCATCTCTCTAAGCCTATGTGTCATGATCTGCATCATTGATGGTAATAAAACCAATTTAGTAAGGTTATGGGGGGGGGTGGAACTGACCCTGTGACCCTGTAAGTATAGGGTTGGCATGCATTAGGAGCTCAATGCATGTTAGTTTCTCTTCAACATGGAGTTTCACTGGGAAGGTGCTTGGCCCGTGAATTTGAAACTTTCCTCTGAATATGTCTCATGTAGATCCTAAATCAACAGACTTAGAGGGAGGTTTCTGATAATAATTGTGCTTAGTTCTTATCTTTCCTTGCATTATGGTGAGCACAGAGTAGGCGCTTTCTATATACATATTCTTTTGAGTGGCTTTGAACCCATTAAACAAAGACATAGGAAAAACTTTGCTCTACCCATTCTTAGTGTTACACTTTTCGTAATCACCAGTGTTTAATAAACTGAGCAAAGGGCACAGATATTCTGGCCCATTGGCCAGAGCTTGGAAATATTTTCTCTGGGAGAGCCTTTATTTAACTATATTGCTTTAATGGAATTCAAGATGTACAGGAACGTTTTAATTATCAGAATGTTCTTTAGAAAAAGCCTCTGAGATTTGAGATAAGTTTACATATTATTATATGAATCACAATTTGCTTTAAGAGCTTATCTAAATCCCATCTGTTTGATTGGAAAAGGGAACTCGGAATGAATCCATCTAATTTTCAGTTTTCTTCCTTGGAGAGAATCGTGATGGAAAGTCAGAATGGGGTTATGTGCTGCCTTTTTTGATGGTTTCTAGTGGAAGTTTTAAGGTTTCCATAGTAATGCCTGAGGAGTCATCATATTCTGTCATGATTTCCTAGCAAACAGAAGAGCATTGGTAACTATGGTTTAGTATAAGTGAAGAAGTTGACAGCAGATTGTTCTAAAATTGTTCCGGCTGTTCAGGGATGGGTAGGGTAGAGCATTATACTCTCAACGGAACGTGGTTGACTCCCAGCTCCACAGGGCAGATTACGTGTTCCCTGTTCATCCAGGGGCAATGTCAGAGAATACTAGGTATTTCACTAGGCATGAGATGGGTGGCGCCGTGGCGTTATGGCCCCTGAGTTTCACTAGAGAGTTTGCATTTGAGGAAACTCTGGTGTTGCGGTACCTCTACTTCTCCTTTCCCCCTCTCTCCCCCGCCACTTCTTTCTCTCCACGGCCCCCACCCAGCTTCCCTCCCCCTCCTAGACCTTCCCCTCTGCTCCCAGTCCCACCCCTTTCCCTTCTGTATCCTGTGGCTGCTCCCACAGCCGTGGTTTCAGCTGTTCAGAAGGCAGAGGACATTGGCCTGGGATGGTGGCTGAGTCCCTCGGAGAGTGGGTGACACGTATGGCCACTGTCCCTGGCATCTTTCCATGACCCTCAGGCTGCTGGGCCTGGCTTGTTCCCTTCCTGTCACAATTCGGCCTGTTTTCAGGTTTCCTAAAAATAGCAGCATTTTACCTCTTGTCACAAGGTGTACGCACACGTCTTTGTTTTGTTCAGTCTGAATGAAGTGTTCCCATTGGCAAATCTGGAAGCACTAAAAAAGTCTCCTCAGCAGCTGTCCAGCTGAAGTGTGGATTTGTCTTGTGGACAGCAAAGCCAGCAGAAATGAGTGTGCCAGGAAAAATGTTATGACTTACCCTAGTGGTGGTTAGGTGGGATTTCCCAGTGGGCCACGATGCCACCATGTCTTTGTGTTTCCATTTGCAAGAGCTTCAAAGTTTACCTTTGCTTGAAACTAATTTGGCTTTGAAATAGTATTCCATCATGATTTTCAATGTTGGTTATCATTCAGAATCGCTGGGGGCAAGCACAGTGTCAATAGCAACCCTCTCTGGCAGTTTACAGCTTTTTGTCTCTGCTTAGTTAACAGAGTTAAGTGATTAAGTAAGTTCTGGAAAAGTGAAGGTAGACCCTTTACCTCAGAAGACTAACTTCCTGGGGCGCCTGGGTGGCTCAGTGGGTTAGGCCGCTGCCTTCGGCTCAGGTCATGGTCTCAGGGTGCTGGGATGGAGTCCCGCGTCGGGTTCTCTGCTCGGCGGGGAGCCTGCTTCCTCCTCTCTCTCTGCCTGCCTCTCTGCCTGCTTGTGATCTCTCTCTGTCAAATAAATAAATAAAATCTTTAAAAAAAAAAAAAAAAAAAAAAAAAAAAAAAAAAAAAGAAGACTAACTTCCTTATCTTGCTATTCATGAAGGGAAGTCCCCTGAAAATAAGTGACTTGAGAGCTATAAGGCTTACTTAGCTTTTAGATTTTGTATGAAAGTTGTCAACTTCTACCTATGCTCTATCTCTTGCACTTTTGGTTAAAATCACTGAAGTATTTGTTGACAAAATTCATTGTTTATGTATCACGCCCGGTGCTCCATGCAATCTGTGCCCTCCTTAATACCCACCACCAGGCTCACCCACCCCTACCCCTCCCCTCTAAAACCCTCAGTTTGTTTCTCAGAGTCCACAGTCTCTCATGCTTTGTCTCCCCCTCCAATTTCCCCCAATTCACTTTTCCTTTCCTTCTCCTAATGTCCCCATCTTATTCCTTATGCTCCACAAGTAAGTGAAATCATATAATACTTGACTTTATCTGCTTGACTTATTTCACTCAGCATAATCTCCTCCAGTCCCATCCATGTTCATACAAAAGTTGGATATTCATCCTTTCTGATGTCTGAGTAATACTCCATTGTATATATGGACCACATCTCCTTTATCCATTTGTCTGTTGAAGGTCATCTTGTCTCTTTCCTCAGTTTGGCAATTGTGGACATTGTTGCTATGAACATTGGGGTACATATGGCCCTTCAGAAATATTGTTCTTTAGATGACAGAAGTGAACATTCATACGAGGTACCATGCTTCCCAGATGTGATATAGCTTTTGGGTTTGTTGGTTTAGAGAATGGGAGGAAAAAGGAAGAATGGAAACTTCTCCTTGCTGTGACAGTGGAAACTCCAGAATCACGTTTATGGGCAAACTTAGAATTTGTCTGTTCACATGACCCTATCCATCACTTGCTTGTACAGGTAGGGGGGTGGATAAGTATGATATATGAGTGCTTGCCCTTGGGGACATTGGAGTACAGTGAGGAGTACCCATTCATGCTTTCATCTGATGCCTCCTCCAAGCCTCCTTGCGTCCAGCCACACAGACACACACAATATCACGGGGAGGAAACTTGAAGGGAAGAGATCACACACATCTAGCTTGCAAGTTTAGTTTAAATTCTCAGTTATCTAAAGATAAAGAAACTTTTAGGAAATAAGATGCTTAAACAGGGTAGGACTGCTACAGACTATCTCTTTACACACTTCTCTCTTACCCCTTTCCTGGTGTTTAGTGAATGGTACTGTACCCAAACACCATGACAAATGCTTTATGAGATTGGGGGTGGGGTAGGGACTATTAGACATTTAACCTCAAGGTCTTCACAATGCTGAAATGTTTTAGCTATACAGAGCTGCCCAGCTTGCCTGGTATTCAGTGTTCACCCAGGTAGGTGGTGTGAAAGTGCTATATAGTTCAACTTCATAGTTGTCTGGGAGGAGACAGGTAAGAGAGGACTTGGAGTAGGAAGGCATTCTTAGGGAGAGATTAGATTAGGAACCTGGAAGTGGACAAGTACCACTCTACCCAGAGCCATGAGTTAAGGATGCTAGTTTGTTTTACTAGGAGTTTCCCATAGTGGGAGATTGCTTGGAGTTGGACCACATGTAGACTTAAGAGGAACATGGGCTTTATTTTGTAGCAACATGGAGTGACCATTAACACCAGCTGAGTAAGAGCAACATGGTACAAATGGTATTTGGTGAAGATAAATTCGGTGTAGTGTTACAGATGAATTTGGGGAACCGTGAGAACATGGAAACAGAATCTAAAGGGACCTTGAGGTAGTTCATAAAGGCTAGATGAATGACATGAACTGAGGGGTCCTGGTCCTTAGGAGTTTGGCTGCAGAAGCCTGCAGGACTTCAGTCATTTTCTCCTCTCTCCCCACTAGATGGACAATCTCCTCTAGGCCCCAAGAGTCAGTCTGTTTTAGGGTCAGAAGCAGAAACATGTTTATTCAGTAAGACAGCTTCTAATTCTCTTACGTGTATACATGCAGTTCAAGGGAAGACACTGCATCAGTCTCCTCAGGCTGCCGTAACAAATACCACCCACGGGGTGGCTTCAACAGCAGGAATGTATCGTCACCCAGTTCCGGAGGCTGGAAGTCCTGAGCAAGGTGTGTGCAGGGTTTGCTTCATTCTGAGGCTTCAGCCCTTGGCCACTGGGTGATCATCTTCTCCCCTTGTCTCACCTGGTCTTCTCTGTGCACACACATGCCTGTGTTTGAATTTCCTGCTCATCTTATAAGGACATCAGCATAGGGGCTTAGGGTCCAGCCAGAAGATATCATGTTAACCTAATGACCTCTTTAAAGACCCTGTCTCCAAATAGGGTCACAGTCTGGGGTGTGGGGGTAGAACTTCAACATATGAATGTTGGGGGGATGCGATTCAATCTATAAAAGCACCTAAGGAGGAAGAAGATGAGGAGCAGCAGGAGGACCACAACCAGGCGTCTTCCTGGACCCCTTTATCCAGGCTCTTGCCCTCCTGTTTTTTGTGGCGGAATGGCCATCACCAAACAGAAGTTCCAGAGCCAGCTTTCTGTCATCCTTTTCTAGGACAATGTAGGCTGATGTCATATGGGGGATTTTCAACTCCCAATTTTAGGATTAGCAGCCTTTCTCCTTCTTTTTTTTCCCCCCTTTTAACTTCTCTGGCAATGCTAGTTTCTTACCATATTTATTGCAGTCATCTGTTTATGTGCATGATAATTTTTCTAACCGTGGCAGGGAATCTCTGAAGATAAATGGAATATATAGAATAAACAGATGCATTAAGTTACAGCTACACATTTTTTCATGAGCATCCTCCTTTTGGGGTTGGCACTTGTTTCAGACTTCTCTCTCCTCTACCCCTGAGATGAACTCCTCTCTTATTTCCTGTGTTCCCATCAGCTGGCTAAGGCTGAGGCCTCAGTCCCTCTATCTTTACTTCTTCTTCTCCTTCTTTTTTTAAAGATTTAATTTATTTATTTGAGAGAGAGGGAGAGAACAAGAAAAAGAGAACACGAGCAGGGGGAGGAGCAGAGCAGGGAACCCGACACTGGGTTGATCCTAGGACCCTGAGATCACAACCCAAGCCAAAGGTAAACACCCAACTGACTGAGCCACCCAGGTACCCCATGTATGTCTTTGTTTCTAAATTTTCGTTCTACTCAGGACTTTGCACCCAAACTGTTTTTTTCACAGTTTCCTGAGCCCCTGCTGACAGTGTTTACTGCATTCTAGCCTCAGAAAATCCATGAGGAGACGGGAAGGTGGAGTGATTAAAACTGGGGACACCAGCCAGACTGCCAGGGTCAACTCCTGGCTCCGACACTGACTGCTCTGCAACTTTGGATAAGTTACTCACCAAACCTCAGTTTCTTTGTCATCTATTAAGTGAGGATAATAATAGTCCCAACCTCAGAGGACTGTGAGTTTTAAATGAATATAAAGTGCCAGGCGCATAGGCAATGCCTTGTGAGTGTAAACTATAATAATTATTATTTTGTTTGCCTTTGCTCTGAGTAGCTTCCCTGGAGATTCAGATCTTGCTTGGCTCCTTCTGCATTTGCCCCCTACTGGGCTTCCCTTTTGTAACCCATGTAGGGGTGGCAGCCTTCCCTGGAATCCTCCTCAGACCAGCTGTCTGTTTATTAGACTGATAACCAGAAGTAGCTGACCAGGTCTGTATGTTGTGCTTGTCTTGGGGACAGTGTTGCTGGAACAGTCCCAGACAGACTGTGTGAACCTTTGCCTTCCACTCAGGCCAGGGCCTGCAGAACAGTTCCCTACGTAGCCACCATGGGCCCTCGAAGTTTCCACAGAAAGGAGGGGCTGCTTAGGCCTCGGCAGAGATATTTTCTCCTTTCTCTTGCAGAAGTACCACCTTTTTGGAGCCAGGAGACTTTTATGATCCGAGGGAAAGTTTGGAATGGCCTGTCACCATGGGGAGGAGTAGGACCATTTATTGTTCTCTTAGTTGGGATCTACAGGACAGACACATCTTTGTTGGTGTTGAAGATAATGTGTTCTGCCTTTCTAAGTTTAAATGGATGTCTGCATGGTCATGGTCATGCTATATACACATCAGCACTTCTCCCTGTACCTGTGGCCCTGCCTTGGACCGGCCACTGCTGGGGACCTTATAAGTCCTTAACTGGCCCCTTATGAGACACTCCATCATCACAGGATCCCCAAGAGCTCTGGGATTCATAGCTTCACCATCAAGGCAACAGCTCACATACAAATCAGTACTAATTCAGCTCTATACTGATGTCTTCATGCTTCAGATTATTCTTCGTCTTGGGCAAGGGGTGACCATTTTTTTTTGTTTGTTTGTTTTTTAAATCTTTGAAATCTGCATTCTTCACCCTGTTCTTCTCTGCAACCTGTAATCCTTAGTAGCTTTTTGAAAAGTTCTTGATCCTTCTCCTTTCCTCCAGTTTGCTCCTGCTTCCACAAGATAGAGCCTCCTGCTCGGCACCTCTCATTGTATCCTCTCTTGCTCTAGCTTGGAGCTTCCCCCTTACCAACTTAAATAGAATCCCCTTTTTCTTCTTAGCCCTATGGCTCATTTCGTGCCCCCTCCCCAGTCTTCATCTGGGGAAGGACCCCATCACCAAGGCTAAAAATATACTCCTTCCCCCATAGCAAGTGCTGATAGATCTATCTCAATGGATCATGGGGCAGGTCCTTAATTTCTAGTTTAGAAAATTGAAATGATTTATCTTAAAGATGGTATCTAAAGGCAAGTCAACAGGCATTTCAGAAAATACCTGGAGCCAGATGAAATTCATCCAACGGCAGAAGAGGTTCTTTGCCTTTGCCAGGCAAGGCTTCTTTGGCCATATATACAGAATTATTATTCATTAATCAAACTAATTTGTTTACTAATATTAGATGTTTCAGAAATTGGCAGAGCATACTACCTTGCTCTAATTTGACAAGGTATAGTATGTAAATTACACGTTTCAGATATTAGTCTTATTTTTTATTTTAGAACTATTAATAAGATAAGGCATTGCTCATAGATGTAGAAAATGGGTTGTTTTAAAGTCAAGTTGCTGGAATGTTTCTTTCTATGTCACTCAGCCTTCTTTAAATTTTTTCCCATTTTACAACAATTGCTCTTTATATCCCCTTCTTCAAGTCTTGTTTTATGTGCAATAAGTTTTCCATGTGTGAAGCCTTCCTTGAAAATCTTTATTAAACTTCTTGGAGTTTGAAATCCAGTGCAGTCATGAATGGTTGCTCAGTGAGCAGGTTGGTTTTCCATGCGGGAGAACAGACTCTATTCAATCTTTACTCTCTTCAGTGGAGATATCAGTGGTGTTATCAAAATGGGACTCCACTAGGTTTAAATAATGAAAGTTTAGCTGGGAGAGATGTTACATAAACCAAGAAATAAATTTCTTCTTCTGTTTTTCTACTCACAGTAGGATTCTAGAACAGAATCTCTGCAGGAGTTTGGATAGTTACAATCTTATCAAAGTTACATACAGAATATTTTTGGTTTTGAATTGATATTTCAGTGACTGTTTTCTTAAACTTGGGATGGAAGTTGAAGGGAGAAAAATAGGAGGGAGTATCTGGAGATGTTTTCATGCATTCTGAGACATTTTAGTTTGATTTGCTTCTGTTCTAGGATAATGTGTACCCAGAATTTTTTATTTTCCTGGATACTTGCATAATGCTTATAGTTTATCCTCCTTTTGACTCTACCAAATATAAACTGGCTCGAAAACAGTATATTCTCAGGTAATGTTTTCTGTGGATCGGTCCTGCATATTACTGTTCAGACATTTTGTAGAGCTGAAGAAAGTACCATTTCTGCCCTGAAAAAAATAGAGGTACAGGCATCAAAGGACATTTTTATTTTTTCTTTAATTTTTGATCAATTAATTAATTAATTTTGGTTATTATGTTCAATCAGCCAGCATATAGTACATCATTAGTTTTTGAAGTAGTGTTCAGTGATTCATTAGTTACGTATAACACCCAGTGCTCATCACCACATGTGCCCTCCTTAATACCCATCGCCTGGTTACCCCCTGCCCCCACCTCCTTCCCTTCCATACCCCTCAGTTTGGTCCCCAGAGTCCAGAGTCCTCATGGTTTATATTCAAAGGATTTTTTTTTCAAAGGCTTTATTTCTGTTCTCCTTCTAAAACCAAAAGCTGTTTAGGGCTAGGTCATATTCTGTGGGGGAAGAGGACAACAAGTAAGATGGTAGAGATACAACCCTAGGTTTTGAGGAGTGGTTGAAGAAACTTGGAGTTCTTTAGGTTTGAGGAAAAGTTGGGGAGGCATAAGTGCTGTTTTCAGCTATTGACAGGGTTGATGCTGACTTTCTCTGCGAAGAAGAATGTCTACGCAGAAGACATGGACAGAGAAGAAATGGGTTGCTTGGCAGAGTATGAGTTTCCCAACCACCAGAAGTGTTCAAACAGATGCTGTTGGCTGTCACTCAAAGTTATTACATACTGGACTCCTTCACTGAGTGAGATGTAGGAGGTTCTTAGTGAGGAGAAGTGTGCTACTGCAAAGATGCTGTGAGAAGATTTCAGGGAGAAGCGGCAGAGGTGAGGTCAGAACTGTTGGAATGCATGGAAAAAACTGGGCCCTTGTCTCCGCTCCGCTACCATAGTTTTGGGTGTTTGGGATAGATCTTTGGGTCTTTTTCAGGCTTTCCCTTTATTTTTGTAAAATGAAGTTTCGACTGCATCGGTGTCCTCCAGGGTTCCTTCTAAATCAACAGTTTTAAGATAGGTGTTTTCCCAGCCTGCACATTTGCTAGTTAGTATACTAACTGCAGGCCCCAAAACACTGATGTGCCTAAACCATAATAAAAGAGCGGCAGAACAATATGCTTTTTGGAGCCCATAGGACATACCATACACAGGATTTATTTTTGTAAAGAATCTTCCAGAGACTTATCTCATTCCATACTCTAATTCAGTGATTGTTTATATGCAATAAGCCCATCAGTAATTTAATATAAAACATAATCTTGGAGGTTACACTTGTTAATTTAATTAAACTAGCATGCATTATGGGTCTATTTTGAGTGAAGCATCAAGAATATAAAGATGAAAAAAGAGGACACCATTTCTGGCTTCAGTAGATTTACAATCTAGTGGGGAATCACAGCTAGAATAAACAAACAATGGTGCAACACTCTGAATTAGGTTTAAAGATACAGGCGCCACAAAGGACACAGTCATTTGGTCTTTCTGGTGGGACAGGGATGGGCTTTGCAGAGCAGTTGTCTTCCTGGTGGGTCCTTACATGATGGGCAGTATTTTGCCTATTGGAAAAGGTCATTCCAGGGAGAGGGATTATTCTGAGAAAACACAGAGGTTTGAAAATACATGACAGGTTTAGAGAACAGTGAGTATCTATCTAGTAAAGCCAAGTATAGTATACCTTGGAGGTGTGTTTAGTAACCAGACTAGAAAGGTAGTTTGGGGCTGATTTGGAAGGGGTCTCAAATGTTATGGTAATAGTTTGAGTCTTAATCTTGAGGTGGTGGAATCTTTTATGCATGATGTATGTATGTAGGTCTGTGATTCATATGGCTAACTCTGTTAGGAGTTGTAGAATGGGTTGGTGCTATGGGGAACCTGGCAGTACCCAGCCTAGGTGTGCATGTGTGTGTAATAATCAGTGCTCAACCATGTTCATGAAATGATCTCAATCTGAACCTCACTATCCTGTAAGTTTATTATTAAAGTAGCATAGCCCAGGGATGCCTGAGTGGTTCAGTTGGTTAAGCAGCTGCCTTGGGCTTGGGTCATGAACTCAGGGTCCTGGGATCGAGCCCTGCATCCAGCCCCACATCCGACTCCCTGCTCAGCAGGGAGCCTGCTTCTCCCTCTCCTCCTGGCTTGTGACAGACTATCTCTGAGAGACAGACTATCTCTGAGAGACAGACTATCTCTGTCTCTCTCTCTCTCTCAAATAAATAAATAAAATCTTAACAAATATAAAGTAAATTAGCCCAGTTCTGTCCTCTTCAGCAGAGCTCCAGATTGTATTTTTAAGAAATTAGAGAGTTGAAACTTGAATTAGGCTTTCATAAAAAACACCAGACAGGAGGAAGGAAAGAAAGAAGGAAAAAAAGAAAGAAGGCAGGCAGACATCAATTTGGAATCTTTGCAGAGGTTCAGCCTGGTAAGAGTCTGACTCAAGCACTAAGAATGGAATGGTGAGGACTTCTGAGGTTTAAGAAGGCTTTTGGAAAGGATAATGCGTTTTAAGTCCTAAGATTGGTAATTTGGGAGAATGCCTGCAGGACATCCTGGAAGAGATCTGTGTGTCAGATTAGAGTTTGGGCTTATAGACACACACTTTGTAGCCCTCGGTGACAGATGAAGCCATGAGATTACGCACACCATCTGAAGGAATGGAACCTAAACACAGATTCTTAAGGAATAAAAACCTCTGAGAGGTGAGCAGAGAAGTGGAGCTCCAAGAGCGTGGGTGAAGTGATAAGAAGAGAAGCCTAAATCAGAAAACGCTGGCGATGACTTAGGCATGTAGAAAGAAAAGTTGAAGAATGAGGATGTGTGATGTAGGTTCTGGCTCTGCCCAGAGGTTTGGGTATTCTGAGTTTAAAGGACCATTCTGGGATCTGAGCAAGAGTGTCTTTGGGAGAAGGGACCTAGGTCGTTTCCGCATTCAGGGGTGGAAATAGCCCTCAGGAAGATCCCACTTTTCATGTTCCCTTTTCATTGCTCACCAGGCAACCCTTTGACCTATAATTTCATCTTAAGTGGAGCCACCCCCAGATAGAAGATCGACTGTAGTTCTGTAGATACAAGTTGGTTTTAGTTCCTGGCCCAGGAATAATCATTATAATAAAAAAAGTTGGGGTCCTGATTTATCACATATCTTATTGGTGGAAAAAGCACATAGATGTCATCCAGCCCAGCCCTCAGGACTTCACATCATCCTGGGTTATAGAGTTAGGTAGTACAGTGTTGGACCCGAACCTCCTAACCTCCTAACTCAGGTCCAAAAGCTTTTTTTTTTTTTTTTTTTTTAAGATTTTATTTATTTATTGACAGAGAGAGAACACAAGTAGGCAGAGAGGCAGGCAGAGAGTGAGGGGGAAGCAGGCTCCCTGCTGAGCAGAGAGCTTGATGTGGATCTCGATCCCAGCATCCTGAGATCATGACCTGAACCAAAGGCAGAGGCTTAACCACTGAGCCACCCAGGTGCCCGCCAAAAGCTTTTTTATATTTACTCTGCCTTTGTGCCTTATAGCTTCTGGCTGATTGATTGATTGGTTTTTAAAGAGCTCCATCCCAGGACCTTGGGACATGACCTGAGCCGAAGGCAGATGCTTAACTAACTGGGCCCCCCAGGCGCCCCTAGCCTCTGGCTGATTTAATTATAATGACCTAATCCCCAAAGTCTAAGCATCTTACGGTAAACTTTAAATATCATATTATTAAGCCCTGGAATAGTATTTGGATGGTGGTGGCCTCACAAAGATGCACCAATAATTGAGGTTCACCTTGAACCCATCAGCCTATCTCTTTCATGTATTACAGCATCAGAATGATCCTGGTTAACCCATGAAAGAAATTGAGCTCCCTATGACCCTGAGCTGGTGAGGTAGCTCTTACCTTAAGCAAGTGTGCCTGGAGGAGACACAGGTGTCTCAAGGGGCAAAATTTTCTGGTAAAAGTGATCAGTACATAGCATGCCATGAAATCAGAGCTTTGTTGCACAAGACTTTGCAATATGGTGCCTACAAAGAGCCAGAATAAAAGCACTAATATATTATGCCTCAAAGCCCTACTTCTCTAGTCCTTGTTTGCTGTGCTAATTAAGAGACTTTCACAACTCCCTCTTGACCTAAATGTGTAAAATGTTGCATGTTGTTTTGGCTCTTCTAGTAGCTTTTGTTTGGCACATTCTGAATTTATAAGGTCAAATGTAATTAGCTCCAGATATCCAAGCTTCCATTGGGAATAATGTCAAGGAGCAGTGCATCTCAAAATTGGCTGATAAAGTCTCTGATATTTTTGCATCTTTCACAAAATGTTTAAATCTCTAAATTGGCCTCGATGTTGGAAGGGTAAATGGGGAGAAGTTAGAGGGAGTAATTGGCCTGAGTTAGGTACTTCTGCTCAAGGTTGGGAATAAAGGACCCCTTTTAGATAGACCTGTCATAGTTGTGTTTTAAGATCAGTACTCATGCCTACCACATGGAGCCAGACCCCTGGCTTTCAGGCCTACAACGGTTTGACCCCATGTAATCTTCCCTTGATGTGCAGTAATTATCAAGTGGCATGCCTAGTGCAGATGGCCTCCTGTGTTTCAGTGCACAGCCCTTCTGGGTAGGGACGCTATGCAGCAGAGTGATGTGGGCACGTAAGTGGGTGGAAACCTTCTAATGTGTCACAATAATAACAATGCAGAATCCTTTTGCTGTTCAGCTTCCCCTAGAACTTCAGCCCACGCAGCAGCCTACTTAGTTCACAGTCCTGTGTGAATGCTAGACAATTAGCAGCTGATAATGAAGAATGCCATGGGAACCAGTGAGAAAATAATAGCTTACTCTAAGGATATAATGAAATGAAATTAGCACAGACAGTAAAACAGACAATTTATGCTGGTGTTTTTTTCTTTTTTCCTTTTTTTATAATGAAGAAACAACCAGTAAATGCTTCTAGTAGAGGAAATATGAGAATCGATTAGAATCCCATCTGTTTTGGAGAGGGGTTTTATTCAGAAATTAATTCCAGAGAAAATTCTAACTTTCTACTATGGAATTAGAATAGGTAAAACACAGCTATTTTATGTGAATACGATGATAATTTTGTTCAGCGTTGTTACCTAAATGGCTGCATGTGGTCTGAACTTTAGGCCAGGCTAATGCTGGATAATTGATTTTACTGTTAGAACTACACTTGATGCTTTTAGCCGAACTGTCAGTGGATTTTCACTGTACCCAGAAAATTCTTACTGACAGGGTGAACTTGTGTCTCTGTGGATAGATAACTTTCTGAATACCCAAAAATATATTGTCTGAGAAACTGGGCATTTAAAAGACCTTTAAGTCTTCTTAGCTCTGGATGTCCCATATACTGCTTAGTCTTTGAGCATAAAACTCTACATACGACTTTTTGGGGTCAAAAGTTAAAATTTGAAGTCTTCATAATAATCTTTAAAAAATATTTAACTGTACTAAACAGAAAGCAAAAGTGTTTTTTTTTTTTTTTTTTTTTGAGGATATTGAATTGGTAAAAAATAATTTTGTTAAAAACCTCAGTCTCACTGTGTGGGCAGTCTTCTGTGAGTTGAAAAATAAAGAAGTTATAAACAAATCAAAATTACATTTCAGTCCAAATGCTTTCCAAATGCATTTGTTTTGGAGAGTTGAAGAAAGTTGGATATCTTTCTTTGATATTTTGTCTGCCTGAAGTAGACTTGTCTCTCAATTTCTCTCATTTATAAAAATATTCTCTTTGTGCTTTAAAGCTAAATTGCCACATTGATTCAACAACCATGCCACCACAATGATATACAGGTATATTCTCTGATGTCTCAACATGACATGTTTTAATTGGGCATATGTTTCTAATTTTATCATACAATTAATTTAAATTCAGCAATGTTAAAGTTATAATGATATGATATCCATGCTAACTGATTGATTTTTTTTTGACAAATGGCATATAAATTGTATAATGCCCATAAACTATTCAGATAAATTCAATCCTGTAAGTATGCCATTAAAAACCCAACAATCCAAAAATGTTGACTGCAGCCTTACAAATCATCAGCATTATCTAGTTCCTTTTGCTTCTTTTCTATCCTCTTTCTCTTCTGGGAAGATGTGGGGAAATGGAGAGGTTGGAGACAGTGGAGAATAGCTCAAGTGCTCAGGGAAACTCAGACAGGTGAGAAAAGTCTCAAAGTCTCCTTCCATGGACCTGTTGGTACAGTTCATCCACTTTCATCGTTAAATGCTTCTTCTGAACCAACCATATGAGCATTAAGGGAAAGGAGAGCAAGACTGCTGATCATTCTTGGCTTCTAGAAGTGTGTGTGTGTGTGTGTGTGTGTGTGTGAATGCAAAGGGAGAATTAACATTTTAAACATGTAAAGAAGACCGGTTAGGTTACTTAATTCTCAGAAGAAGATGGACACATTTCAACACACATATATTATTATATTAAAGATAGCACCCCGTGTATACCCCCAAATGCTGTGTTCTCAACTGTTTTGAGAAATGATTGGTTGCTAGTGACTCCATATGTTGCTATGTTTTATTTTGGAACATGTTAAAATCTCACTTAGGTTTCATTAAGCCATTTTTTGAAAGATCTATTTTTTCCTTCCAAAGAATTTGTTTGAATATGTGGTTTAACATATCCTGGTTAGCTATTACTGGGAAGGAAATTTAAGTGGAAATACCCATTTTTCTTTAAAAAATATATTTTATATAAAATATTTTGCATTTCCTAGTCCTAGAAATTTTTAGAAAAATGATTGACTGTCCATGAAGGTTGTTGAGGTTATAATAACTAGCCTTAAATTTAGAGACTGGAAAACAATATGCTAAGTATCAAAAGCTTTGTTCTTTGATTATTATTATTATTTTTAGTTCTAGAGGCATTACCAAAGGAAAAAAAGGAAAATTAAAGCCCTCAGTTCAAGTTGTTCTATGCTCATTTTAAAAAGTGACTTATTTAATTATAAAAACACAGCTAATGATATAAATGAGTTTAATTGTATGGATATTTTAATATTAAAATTTGTGCACTGAAGTAGCTGTCTATGGAGTTGGCACATTGGTGTTCAACTCTGAAAAGTTTCTCATTTCTTACCTTCTGTTCTTTTTGGTAGTTGCAAAGAAAGTCTGAACATAAACTATAGGTGAAAGGCCTCAACAACTCTTTAGTGGAGCCCAACTTGGAGTTTGAACTCACAACCCTGAGTTGGAGACATGAGCTGAGATCAGGAGTTGGACCCTTAACTGACTGAGCCACCCAGGTGCCCCAGAACTCAACTCTTAGTGTCCCAAAATCGCCTTTGAAGACATCTCCTTGTTTTGCCAAAGCCAAAGCCTATTGACATCTAACTCAGTAGTTTCTATGGTCACCTCCTCACCTGAGGATCCTGACTTGGGTCCACCTGACTGGCACATACCTGTGCTGTACTCAATTTACCTCTGCTCTGACCTTGTTCACAGTCATCCCTAGGAGGCTTCTCAAGCCCTCACCTGGATGGTCCCTGGAAGAGGATGTAGTCATGCCCAGGCAATCCTGAATCCTTTCTTTTTTTTTTTTTTTTTTTCTTTAAGATTTTATTTATTTGTCAGAGAGAGCGAGCGAGAGCGAGCACAGGCAGACAGAGTGGAAGGCAGAGTCAGAGGGAGAAGCAGGCTCCCTGCAGAGCAAGGAGCCCGATGTGGGACTCGATCCCAGGACGCTGGGATCACGACCTGAGCCGAAGGCAGCTGCTTAACCAACTGAGCCACCCAGGCATCCCCTGAATCCTTTTTTTAAATTTACTTTTTTTGAGACACAATTGACATGTAACATTGTGTAAGTTTAAGGTATGCAACTCCTTTTTTGAGATATTTATATATTATAATGTATTATAATGTGATTACCACCATACCATTGACTAACCCATTTATTAAGTCACATAATTATCATTTTTTTTCATGGTGGGAACAATTCAGATCAAGATTCTTAGCAGCTTTGAAGTTTATTAATAGTACTGTTTTGTCTGTAATTGCTGTGCTGTGCATTAGATTAATCCCAGAATTCTAAGGTGAACAAACTTGGGCTCAAGTCAGGGGCTTTTGCTGCATAACCATTGCTTGAGAAAGTTATACAAACAAGTTCAAAGTCATGCTACTTTTTACAGGGATGAATGAAACTGAGATTATCTCTCTGAAAACAGGACTTTCGGGTTGATGGATACTCAAAGATGGTAGAGTTCTATTTACCTCAGGCTTTCCTTGTGTTTTTAATGAAATTCCTAATGTTCCTCCAAGTGATGCCAAAAGAGTTTATTCCTGAGAATTTATAACTTATTTTTAAATTATTTCTGCTGTCATTGCTCAGTTAATTCTGATCCCCCCTTATAATTTTGTTAAGTAAAATTTCAGCCTCCTCTCATCTTATTTCTAGCTTTTGAGAGTCAAATGACTGTAACTGGTTAGCCTTTTTTTTTTAACCTTTTCAACAACCATGGAATGAAATTTACAAACATCTAGTGACTATGTGACATGCAGAGACTTCTCTATTTATGTCACTGTAGGCTCTGTCTTCTCCTTGAGCCGTTGCTTGAAAATCAACAGATGGGGCTATCCAGTGGAACACAAGAGATATATTTAACTTTAAGGAAGTTTTCAATAGAAACTATGTGACCAAACTTCATAGCCTTCTAATTTCCAATTTAGCAATCACTGGAATAATTAGACGAGTTACTTTGCAGATGGCACTTAAGTTTCATGACATATGTGCCCTTGTCATCTGTAGCAGATGATACATGTAATGCTTGCTCTTCACTATAGCATTTGTATATATGGGATGCAAAACGAATTTAAGCTTCCCTGCCAAGGTCTCTAATTTTGTTTAGACCCAAATGCAGCATCAAACCCTCCTTGGCTTATACGGATAGAGCTGTTGGCTTGCTGAGTTCAGTGTTACACATAGGGGGTAGAGCTGTGCAGACTCCAGTTCTCATAACCTATAATATTTAAACTTTTATTTTTAATTCTACATATTGAATCATAAAATTACAGAATGTTTAAACATGAAGAAAGTCACTTCCCAATCAAATTGAAGACAATTATTATAATTCTTTTCATATTTTCTTCCAGTCTTTATTAAAATGATATATTTGCAATTTAAACTTTCTGAGATAAAATCCATATTCTATAAAACTCACACCCTCTTAAAGTGTAAAATTCAGTAGTTTTTAGTATATAAGCAAAGTTGCACAACCATCATCACTATCTAATTCCAGAATAACTTCATTACCTCAAAAAGAAAACCCATACCCCTTTTCAGGACCCTCCCCCCCACCTTCTGGGGACAATTCATATACTTACTGTCTCTATGGATTTACCTATTCTAGACATTTCATTTAATGGAATCATACGGTATGTGGCCTTTTGTGTCTGACATTTCAGTTAGCATGTTTTCAAGGTTCATCCATGTTGCAGCATGTACTGGTGCTTTATTTTTCATTGCAGAATATATAACTGTATGGCTATATCACATTTTGTTTATTTATCAGTTGATAGACATTTGGGCCACATCGACTTTTTCAGTATTATGAATAATCCTGTTATGAACATTCATGAGCACATTTTTGTGTGAACATATATTCTCAATTCTCTTGGTTGTATACCTAGAAGTGGAATTGCTAAATTAGTGTTGGAATTTTAAACCATTTTAAAAAAAAGGACAGTTTGTGTATAACCCTGGGAAAGCAAATATTACAAGTCTGGGGTCACTGCCAGCTTCTTAGCCATTGCTATCATACTCTACTCATCTAGAAAGCACATAAGCTAACCTACAGTTTAACATAGCATTTCTCCAGCAGCTCCTCATACACCTGTTCAGACTTCCCATTAAGTACCGATAAACACATAGGAAAAGATAGAATTTGAATTGATAGATTCTATCTAGGAGGAACATGAACTCTGTTGAAATAACCAAACTTGCAAAACTAAGTTTTCTTTCTGTTTTAGCCAGATGTGTACTAATTCCTAGAGTTTTCTACCATCCAACTTGAAAGGAGGCAAAAAGACAATATATCCCCCCCTCCTGCCCCACTGACTCAGATATTCAGAGTTTACAGTAATTAATATGGTGTAGTGGTTAAGAGCATATTTTTACCTATTTACTTGAGTGACAATGTGTAGTCTGTATTTAAGAAGATCTATCAGAATGCAGAAGAAAAAAACAAAGAGGAAAAAATTTAAGTCAGTAGCCAAAGAAATACTTACCCAGTTTAATATAGAAATAAGAACAGTTGGAATAGAGGAAATTGCCAAAGACATAACTGAAGAAAACTCTCCCAAGCTTTACAAAAGCCATAGATATTTTGGTGGCAAATCTGGGTTCCAGGGAAAAAAATCAACAAAAGATAACTCAAAAAAGACACCCTCTGGTAAACTTTTTGTATTAAAAGATTCTAGCAACATTTTGACCAAAACGTTCTGTTGCCCAAAGAAAAAGTAGAAAAAAGTCAGCTGCAGCATCACACTTATTTATAAACATGACCGATTAAGAAGTAATGGAGCAGTATCTACACAGCTTTTATGAGTAAAGAATACTGACACCTTCTTTAGAATTTTATGCCCATCCACAGTTAACTCACTGCTGCCAGATTTATTGTTAACAAGTAATTTCACCTCCAACAAACAAAGTTACTTTGAGAAACACGAAGGTTTATTCCCTCAATTTTTTTTTTTTTTTGCATCTTTGGAGATTATATTGAATAATTTCTTCGTGTTGTTTCCATTCTGGAATCTGAGGGATTTTATATTAAATGCATTAATATCAGCATGTAAAATAGTATTTCAGTGATGATAGTTAAGAAAAAATTTGTAAGAAAAAAACAAAAGGTAGCACTGATGGGTGGTAAGATTCCATATGATCTTTTTTTTTTTTTTGTATATTTCCCATTGTTATCAAAATATACTACTACCTGTACCCCTGGGAATAAAAATATATGTTTATAAAAATTAAAAAATTAAAAAAAATATTCTACTACATAAATGAATGATTTTTTTCTTTAACATCTCTACAAATAGTAGAACTTTTAATCTAATAAAAATGTTTTATGAACCAAAAAGGTAAAATCAATACAGACAATGTAGTATTTTTCCTGTAGTCAAAATGACTAGAAGGAAGTACACAAAATCTTAATAACGGTTGTCTTAATTTTTTCTATATTTTGCAGATTTTATGTAATAAGCCTCATGTTGCTTTATTTTATTTATTAATTTGTCAGAGAGAGAGAGAGAGCACCCGAGTGTACGCAAACGGGGAGGAGTGGGCAAAGGAAGAAATAGGCTCCCCAGTGAGCAGGGAACCTGATGCAGGGCTTGATTCCAGGATCCTGGGATAATGACCTGAGCCAAAGGCAGATGTTTAACCAACTGAGCCACCCAGCCATGCCCTCAAGTTGTTTTCTAATGGAAAAATATACTTTGTTCAAAAATAACAGATTAGTTTCATTAACAAATGACATTATGTGCAAATGTTTCTGCGTATGAATGATAGATGAGCTCTCTTTTTCCTAAGGCTTAATGTTATGTAAATCCAATCCTGTGTTATTTAGTGTTACTGACCCACTTGGGGTTTATCTTTCCTTTCCAGAAGTTTTCATTGACTGGTCCATTTATCAATGGCTGAATAAAGAAGAGTTCAACATATATTCAGGTAGCAACTATTTGTGGAGTCCCTATCTTATGTTAGCCACTGAGAGTACAATGAGTAATTGAAGTACAGTTCTTATGAAATTATGTCTTATTTGAAAACTGTTGGAAAAGCTGTCAGGGGTGCAGTGGCAGGGAACACATAGTAGAATCATCTAGCCTGGTCAGGAGGAACAAGTAAGGTTTTCAGAAGAAGTACAGTATCAGAAATAGCCAGAAGAGAGGTAAGCATTTTCCTCTCTTGCCTCATATAGTTGAAATAGCTTATCCAAAGGTCTGGAGATGTGCTATGTTTGGGGGACCAGAAGTAGGTGAATATACTGGCAATAAAAGTTTAATGTTGAAAAAAAAAAAAAGCTTGATGTTCGGGAGTGATGAGCAATAAAGGCTGAAATCTCTAGCTAGGTCATCAGTGGCTTTATAAAATTAGTTAATGAATTTGAATTTTGTCCCATGGGTAATAGAAAGTCACTGGAGTCACCAAGATAAATTCTCAGAAAATTTATGGCTTAAAACAACAGAAATTCACTATCTTCTAGTTTTTGATGCCACAAGTCACCAATGATGATGTTAGCAGGGTTGATTCTTCTGGAATCTCTGAGGGAGAATCTGTTCTGTGACTCTCTCCTAGCTCCTGGTGGCTGCTGGCAACCCTCCCTGTTCCTCAGCTAGAGGTTTTTTAACTCCAGTCCCTGCTCCTATGTTCACTGGCTTTCTTCTCTCTGTCTTTTCCTATTTGGGCTCTTGTAGGGGCATTCATCATTAAATTTAAGGACCTCCCTTATCCAGGATGATCTATCTCATCTCAAGATCCTATCCTAATTACATATGCAAAGACCTTTATTTCAAATTAGGGCACATTCTGAAATTTGGGTGGATGTATATTTGGCGGGGGGCGTACTTCATTACAGAAAGCTTTAGGAGACCAGTTGAGCAAATCAGACTTGTATTTCAGAAGGATTTCCCTGGCTGCTGTGTAGGGAAAGGATTTAAGGGGGTAATTCTGGGCACATGGAGATCACTGGGAGTCTGGGTAAAGGATGCTAGTGGCTTCAGAGGTAAGAAAGTAGAGATGAGTATAGGAAATACTCAGAAGAAGGTTACAAAGAGGAAAGGAGAGAGGGCTACGGTTGAGGAACATGTGGTGGTGAAGAGAGGCTATGAAAGGTTGGGAGGTATTTGATGCGTTTTTAAGGCAGGTGAAAAACATGTTGTATTTACAAGGGGAAATAGCTGAAAATACATGTATGTGGTGCAAAAACAGAGAGAGATAATTATTTTGATCAGAGGGATGGAGATAGGGTCCAGAGCACAGACTGTGAACAAAGCAGTGCATGTATATCATATTTGAATGCTGCTAGATATTTTTAAACAGATTTTATTTAGTTGATAGGGAAAGAGAAAGAGAGGGAGAATGAAAATGAGCAGGGGCAGAGGGACAGGAGACTCCCTGTTGAGCCTGGAGTCCAGCTCAGGGCTCAATCCCAGGACCGTGAGGTCATGACCAGAGCTGAGGTCAGATGCTTAAATGACGGAAACACTCAGGCCCCCTGATACATCTTTTTTTTTTTTTTAATTAAAGTTTAGTTAATGTAAATGTTATGTTAGTTTCAGGTATACAACATAGTGATTTGACAAGTTTATACATTATGTCGTGCTCACCACAAGTAGCTCCCATCTGTCACCATACAATGCTATTATAACACCACTGACTATATTCCTTAGGTTATACCTTTCATCCCCGTGACTTACATATTCCATAACTAGAAGCCTGTACCTCCTACTCCTTTTCACCCATTTTGCCCACCCCTCCCATCTGGCAACCATAAGTTTGTTCTTTGTATTTATGGATCTCTTTTTCTTTTTATTAACATATAATGTATTATTTGTTTCAGGGGTACAGGTCTGTGAATCATCAGTCTTACACAATTCACAGCACTCCCCATAGCACACACCCTCCCCCGTGTCCATCCCCCAGTCACCCCATCCCTTCCACCCCTCCCCCTCCAGCAACCCTCAGTTTGTTTCCTGAGATTAAGACTCTTTTATGGATGGTCTCCCTCTCTGGTTTCACTTTGTTTCATTTTTCCCTCCCTTCCCCTATCATCCTCTGTCTTGTTTCTCAAATTCCTCATGTGGGTCTATTTCTACTTTGTTGTTTGTTTTGTTTTTTTAGATTCCACATATATGTGAAATCATATGGTATTTGTCTTTCTTAGTCTGACTTACTTCACTTAGTGTAATATCCTTTAGGCCCATCCATGTTGTTGCAAATGCCAAGATCTCATTCTTTAGTAATATTCCATTGGATATATACCCCATATCCCCTTTATTCATTTATCAATTGATAGGCACTTGGGTAGCTTCCATATCTTGGTTATTATAAATAATGCTGCAATAAACATAGAGGTGCATCTGTTTTTTTTAAATGACTGCTCCTAGATATTTTAACAGCTCTGCAAAGATAATGATGGTGATAGTGAGGTCTGGGAGCTCACTATAGGTCAGGTGCCACACCAGTTATTTTCCATGCATTACTACATTTAATCTTTGATATAGCTGTATTTATCATTTCCTTTCATTGCTTCGGAAACTGAAGCACAGAAAGGTTAAATAATTTGCTCAAGGCCATGCAGATCATAAGTGGTAGGGTGTGGTTTCCTCTCAGTTAGTATAACTGCCAAACCCATGCCAGTAAGCACTACTACCTATGCTCCTCTGAAGACAGAGGGAATAATCAATATGTACATACTTTTTTCATGGTATATGTTGTCTGTGATAGCAGACACTACTATCATTTTGCAGAGTACCAAGCTACTATCTTGTCTGCTATTTTTTGTTTGTTTGTTTGTTTGTTCTTTTATTGGCTTGCCACTGGATTGGTTCTGTGAGGCAGTACCATTTATTTTCTTTATCTTTCCATGGCATTAGAACCCGTTTGAACCATCCTTTGTCCCTGTATCTGGATGGTAGGATGAGGTAAATATTATCCCTTCATATTATCAGTCTATTAAACCTGCCCAAGAATTAAAGCTGCATGTAGGAGATTAATTTTCATAAGCTTTCCATATACCCAACTCCCTTGAATAACTCTTATTGACACCTGCTCTATAATTCCTTAATCAGGTTGCTTTCTGGATTTCTTTACTGAGTGTTGTCTCAGCTCAAATGTCATTCCCTTACAGAAGTCTTCCTTCAATCTTGAATTAGTTCTTGTCTTCCTGGTATATGCACCTCATAGATGAACTCAATGGCTGGGACTCTTTAAGGTACACTGTGAAGCAGTGAACCAAAGTCAAATAAAGCTCAGAAGCTCAGGAGATTTTGATGATGAGGAAGAAGATGGGATTTCATTTTTTTAGAGTTCCAAAATATTAACCAGTCAAAATATACTTCTGCTTTCTTACATGGATTAGAATTTTCTTGTCACCATTGGCAACACATTGCATAGTTGGATTTGCAAAACTATATCCAGGAAATGAATTTTTCTCCAAATGCAAATATTAATAAATGAAGATGTCTGAAAGTTTGTCTCGAGTGATTATTTAAGTTTTAGGCAGCTGTGTTTTTAAGGGACTTGCTTTTTTTTAATTTTTTTTTAATTTTTTAAATTTCTTTTCAGTGTACCAGAATTCATTGTTTATGCACCACACCCAGTGCTCCATGCAATACGTACCCTCCATAGTACCAACCACCAGGCTCACCCAACTTCCCACCCCACGTCCCTTCAAAACCCTCAGATTGTCTCAGAGTTCACAGTCTCTCATGGTTCATCTCCTCCTCCAATTTCCCTCAACTCTTGTATTTTTTTTTTTTTTTTCTAAGCGAGAGAGACAGAGAACAGAACGGGGGAGAGATGGAGGAAGACAGAGAAGCAGAGTCCCTGTTGAGCTCGCTGAGCTGGAAGACCAACTTGGGGCTGGATTCTAGGACCCAGAGATCATGACCTGAGCCAAAGTCAGATGCCACCCAGGAGCTGCTAAGGGACTTGCTTTAATAACACTGATCAGCCATTTCTAGCCCAAACCACTTGACAGATATCTTTCTTATAGTTTGTGTTTGAAGCTGAATATTAGGCTGGGGATAGGAAAAAGCACAAGTGCCTAAGTATAGAGGTGTATCATCTGAAGAACCAGCCTTGCTGCTTGTATCAGGCAACAGTATTTTTTTTTTGTCCTTTCTCCTGTACGCAGTCCTGGGAATGCTGGCAAGTGTTAAAACTCATAGAGTATTTGCCATTCTAATTAATAAACATAAATTTGATCACTTGTTAGAACTAAAAGTTGGTTTATTTTCTTTGTGATGATCTCTTTTCTTTTGTGTTCTCTTGCCAGTTCCTCCTGAAGCTATTGGCTTCTTATCGGCAGTTGGGGTCTTTATTGTTCTTTTGGTCGTCCTCTTCCTCTTCATCAACAAGAAGATATATTTAGAAAAAATAGGCCTTCCATGCCTGGAGCAGCGAGGGAAAAGGAAGCACTCTAAAGACAAGACCGGGATCCGTGAGGGGCTGGGTAAGCATGACACTTTACATTCTCCTGAGCTTGGCAGTGTGCTGTGGTTTGGGTCAGGGGAGGAGTGTCCCTGTTTCCAGGATAGACCCCATCAAGAAATCACACATGAGCTGTGGTAGACATGATGAATGGACATTACCGAAGAATACATTAGCCTTATGAAAGTAATGCCCTGCTTTGAGTTTGAAGAGCAGATGGGAAGAGGCTGACCACCACTTCCTGTCATCTGAGCTTTTTAAATGTCTGGGTTGAGTTTCTCTCTGACTAATGCTTGACCGAAAAAAAAAAAAAAAAAGGTTTTTCACTGACAAGAGCCTTGATATGTTTTAGTCTCATTATGTTGGAGTATTGTTAACATTTCGCTTCAGTTGGCTGTGTTTGAGATTTTCCCATCATTTACTAACCACCTTTAATTTGCTGGAGGAAAATAACATACTTAAAGAAATAATTGACTTCCTGTTCTTAAAGGACATACTTTTATTTTCAATTGCTGAAATGTAGAACTTTGTGGTATAGGAGGTTACCATGGAGTGAAGGTTATCATCACACAGAAGTTGGGCATTTAAAAATAGTGCTCTTGTTTATAAAAAATTAAAAAAAAAAAAAAATTTGTAAAAAAAAAAAAAAAAAAAAAAAAAAAAAAAAGATGGAAATAGAAGGAATTAATTGAAAGAAGTTGCGTATAATGTAAATAAAACCTTTAACAGTGAAAAAAAAAAAAAAAAATAGTGCTCTTATCTTACAGGTAACAACTCTGCTCTCTCTCTCTCTTTTTTTTTAAGAGTTTAATTCTCACTTTCTCTTCTATGCCCCATATGGGACACAATGTCACTGATGGAGGAACAATCCTATTTATTTATTTATTTATTTATTTTTAAAGGCTTTATTTATTTATTTGAAGGACAGAGATCACAAGTAGGCAGAGAGGCAGGCAGAGAGAGGAGGAAGCAGGCTCCCCGCTGAGCAGAGACACCCCCCACCCCGCCCTCATGCAGGGCTTGATCCCAGGACCCTGGGATCATGACCTGAGCCCTAGGCAGAGGATTTAACCCACTGAGCCACCTAGGTGCCCAATCTTATTTATTTTTTTAAAGACTTTATCATCTGTCTATCTAGCTATCTTTTTATTTAGAGATTATAAATAGAGGGAGGGGCACAGGGAAAGTGAAAAAGAAAAGCAACCTCTGCACTGAAGGAGGAGGTTCAAGCAAGCTCTGCACTGAACACAAAGACTGATGTGGGGCTCAGTCTCCCAATCTTGAGATCATGACTTGAACCAAAACCAAGAGTGGAATGCCCAACCAAGTCACCCTGGTGCCCTGGAACAATCTTATTTTTTTTGAGCAGGGCCAAGTCCTTGAGGAATACAGCTTTACTCATCCTGCCTCCTGGGTATGTTTGGGGTGAGCCTGAACTCAGGAATATATTTGGCTTATTGATATGGCAGCTTTTGAAGTCATGGTTCCACTTTATTGCTGTAAGAAAAGGCATATTTAGAGATAAATGTGTAGTAATTATTTTTTGCTTCATAATAAATATCCCCAAATACATGCACCTAAAACAACAAATATTTATTATTTTATAGTTTCTGAAATTCACAAATTTGAGAATGGCTTACGGGACAGTTATAGACCAGGATCTCTCATGAGGTTGCAATTAGAATGTCAGCTGCAGTCATTTTAAGGCTCGACCAAGGCTGATAGACTCACTTCCAGGATGGCAGGAGCCCTCAGTTCCTATCCAGCACAGAACCCTCCTTGGGGCTGATGGACTATAATTGTGACATGGCGGCTGGCTTTCCTGAGTAAGAGATCCAAGAGAGGAGAGCAAGAAGAAGCCAGAGTTTCTTTTATAAGGGAGTCTGGGAAGGCCTACATTGTCACTTCCACCATATGCTAGTCATTTACTGCTTTGTACTTAGAGCCTACACTCAAGGGAAGGAAATTATGTTCCATTTTTGAAGGGAGGAATATCAAAGAATATGTGTACCTGTTTTTAAATAAACACAGGAGATAATATAGGTGGTGTAAATTGCAGGTCTGGATATCTCTTTGGTATTACTGCTGTTGTAGCCTTATCTTGTGAATACTGTTTTGGGCATCTGACTTCTCTTCTGAAAACAGAATGGAATATTTTAAATAAAGTTTGTCACGTGAAGTCTGGGACTTACAAATGGTTTAGCCCCTACTGTCCCGCTGGGACATACGTGTGTAGGATGGATAGGCTTCTGCTTGGTCATGGGTTGGTATGTAGGTAAGATTCATAGCAATTCTACTCCACCTCCCCGCTTTAGTAGCTGGTTGTGTGATCTTGGCAAATTATGGAACTATTCTGAACTTCAATTTCCTCATCTGTATTTTGAGATAATCAGTACATCCTCTAAAGTGTTGATCTAGATTAATGAATTACCTTTGTAAAGTTACCAGCATGGTGCTTAGAGTGAAAGTCCTAATAGAACTGTAGCTGTGCAGCATTAACAAAGTTCCAGCCACAGTAATGGCTTCTAGGAATGCCATCACCCATGAACACATTGTATTCATTACTTAAATTAGGAGATTAAAGTTGGTGATGTTTTCTCCTTTGCAAACTATAATGGGTACAGAGAGCTAAGGTTAGAGCTATTTAAGTTTTTTTTTGTCTTGTTTGACATATTATCTGAGTATTTTAGAGATAATTATGAATTATACTTGCAAATAAGTTGAGGTTTTGAAGATAATGTTGAAACAATAACAATAAAACATGAACCAGAAGCTGTCAGCTGAAGAAACACTGAAAAATCCGTGTCTCAAACTCAGAGGGTCATAGGAAGAGAGCTTTAAAAATAGTCTAATCAAGAGACTCTCCAAATTATAATGTCTAAGAACCATACACCTTCAATATGACATTTCTCCCTTTAAAAGTTTAATTATCAGTAAGAAGTCTAATTATCACAGATCAAAAGTCTTTTTGAAAAATGTGCTTTTACCCCAGATTTTCTCTAAGTCTTGATATTTGCCTTAATTACCATCCTCAGAGTACTGATATCTCAGTGAGATTGGGATGTTCTCAACAGAATTTGGCAAATGTAAAGAAGTAGGGAAGGCAGCCTGATATGGTGGAAAGAGTCAGGGTGAAGACAGCCACAGCTTAGTTTTGCCACTAATTAGCTGCGATATTTTGGGAAGCTCACTTCACCTCTATGGGCCTTAAGTCCTCATTTTCAGTGTTGAGTCTGGACTCGGTTTCTCCCAATTTCTCCCGTGTAGTCCTCTTGGATTCTTAGGGTTACCATAGCAATTTCCTCTTTAGACCTCAGTCTGTGAATGGAAGAGAGCTAACGAAAATGATTGAAAGTCAACTAGAACATCCCACTCTTAGATTGAAGAATATGAAATGCCATTTTTATAGGTCAAAAAATGGCTGACTATCTGCAAGCCAATCATTATAATCTAATATTTGTGAGGTTCTGAAGAATAAAATAATTCATCTGTGTGGTAATATCACAGAGGTAGGAGGGACAATCTATTTTCTGAAGCCATCATGCAAAATAACTTACCTGACAAAAATACTTTGCTTTCTTTTAGGCTATAAAGTTTTCAAAGTTCAAAGAACTTACACATGTTGCTCTATTTGGATTTGGTAAGGGGAGAAAGAAACTGCAGATCTTTCTTCCTAATAACACAGACAGTAATAATAATTAAGCAGTGACAACTGACAGCTATCACTTATTTAGCATTTAATATTGCCACGCACCTGCTAAGTATGTTACATGCATTACTTGATTTCTTTATGCAAGGTATGAGTGTTGTTTGGAGAAAGGCGGGTACTACTTGTAACAAAGGAGGCATTGTTCAGCTTTGAGAGAAAAACCTGATTAAAAATAAAACTGCCATTGTGAAATAATAGTTTTAAAAGAAGCCTAGCTTTGCAAGAAAGAAAGAGAGGAAGTTTTTCTGTTTTTTTTTTTTTTTTTTTTAAATTTCTCCCTCAAAACCTTTCTTTATATATCAAAGACAACATTTAGAGATTGGAGCAAATCTTCATTTTAAGAGGTACAATGTAGAAGGGGTAGAGGATATGCTATGTGGGGAGTTATTCCCAGACAAGGAGGAGAAGAAGAAAGCCCTTCCATTGCTAGAAGGGGCAGCCCATGGCTTGGAAAGATGTCAGGCAAAGAGATACAGAGCATTTGAGACCTTGTCTGGACCCTGAGAAGGGTGGTGGATGTGGATGGGGTTGGAGTAGTTATGGTGAGATCAGATGCCAACGTGGTCTGAGGAGGAGGCAGAAAGTAGAGTGCCCTGTGCTTCCAATTTAAAACTGTGGTAGGAGATGGTCTCATTTGTGTCCCATGTGGGCCAAGGGCAGCTGCAGTGGGTAGAACACACTGGTAGGAATGGAAGGAGAAAGAAATTGAAAAGGCTTACCTGTAGTTCTTCAGATGAGCAGTTGATGTCACAGGGGATTTAGAAGTTTGTACAAGGCCCTGTGGGTGGGGAGAAGACAGCAAAGGAATGAGAGTCCATGAGCCTGCCAGGGAGTTATTGCAACTTGGGGTGAGGCAGGATTGTAGCAGAGGTTAGTAATGAACTACCTGGAGCCTCCTGGAATTAGGGTCTGCTTCTTTGGTATGTATCCATGCCTAGAAGAGACACCGTGCTTGGTTTAATGCTCTGCTGTTGCTGTCTTAAAATTCTTAATGATTTTTGAGCCAAGGTCCCTATGTTTTCACTTTGCATTGGGTCTTGAAAATTGTGTAGCTCATGTAGCCTGAAATTATCACCAGGAAGTACTGCAGATATGAGCACTTCACAGGGAGAGCTGTAGGGGTAGAGGCCAATTCCTCAGAAGGTCAGGGGACCCACAGTGGGAAATGGCACATGGTGGTGAACAAGCTTACACCTGTGCTCACTGATATATCAGAAACAGAATGTAGAAGTAGAAATTCCAAAGACTGGTCTTTATCCAAAATGAAATTGACTGAATTATCTGGAGTGGGCAACCTGAGGTTTAGTTTCTCAGCACTAAGCATGGGAAGGGGAGCCACAGAGAAAGACAGGAGTGCCATGAGACAACATGAAGACAAGCTCTTGCACATTTAGGGAAAGATGGTACTCAGCTAGTGCTCAGCAGTAATGCTGTGTCAGCTGGGGCTCAGAAGCAAGGTGGTTAAAATGCAGTGATTTCTTCCCCCAAGTTGAAAAGAAGGCCCAATTAACTGGTGCCTCCCCAAGATCACCCTCATCTCTTTACTTGCAGCTAAATAGGTTGGCTTCTGGTCCAGTAGGGGTCTCTACTCTATGACATTTCCTTCTGCTTGGGCTATGATGGCTGCCATTGTTAAATATTTTTTATTTCATTTCTGTATTTAGGTCAGAATTTGTTCAAACACAACTTTGCCAATAACATTTCAATAAATAGACCCTAAGCTATTAAGTGGCAGAGCTGGGAGTTGTATCCAAGAGCACCCAAAGCCAGAGGTCCAGATCTTAATCACACTTTTTTTTTTCCCCTGCCCACCTAATTTTTCCAACTCAGCCTATTACTTAATGCTTTTGAACTTCTGGGATGAGAAAAAATAAGGAAAAGGAGGTTTGGGTTTTTGTGACTGCCATATAAAATGTCACAAACTTGGTGTCTTATAATAACATAAGTTTATTTTTGACACAATTCTGGAGATCAGAAGTCTAAAATCAGTGTGAGCAGGGCCACGCTCTCCTAGCTCCAAGCTCTGCCTGTATTCTCACAATGCCTTCTCCTGTGTGTGCCTATGCTCTCTGTGTCATCTGTCACTGGGTTTTGGTTGTATCCTGATAATCCAGGAAGATCTCATCTCAAGATCCTGAACTACATCTGCAAAGACCCTTCCAGAATTCATGGGTTTCAGTGATTAGGTTGTCAGCTTATCCTTTTTGGGGGGGCACCATTCAGCCGGTACAGGAGGGGGAGGAGGTGAAGGCATAACCCAGAAGTCCTTTTTAATCATTCCAAATTAGGAGAGTTGAGGAAGAATTAGATATAAGATTCTCTTTTCCCCATTTTCCTCAGTGGTATTCCATGTGCCCCTTCCAGGGGTTAGAACGATTCTTACAAAGAGATGCAAAAATCCTTGTCAAATATTTACAGTATGGATTATGGTCATCAGTGCGCATGCTTTCAACTGTAAGCCCCATTGAACTATACTGGGTCTCAATCCTGGGAAAGTTAAAAAACAAAAATAGTGCCCCAATCCCATGGCAAAGTAACTAAATCAGAACGAAGAGCGACAGTGGCCTCTGTGGTAGTGGCAGCACAAATCATTTGCTTTACAAAGAGTATCAGGTGACTTAAATTTGTGGCCAGGGTGGAGTACCATTGATGGACGTGGGGGTAGGTTCACTGCTAATTTCCCCTTTCAGGTCAGGAAGGATAGTGTGTGAGCAGAGTGTCAACACTGGCCAAACCTGCCCTTGCTTCTGCCCATCACGTAGCCATCTGGTGGTTCCCCATGCGTTTCTTTCCCTACTAGTTCAATTCAGTTCTGCCTTGGTCATTAAGCAAGCTTTTCTCTTTAAGACATTTCCCTTTCCAGAGCGCCACATGTTCCGTGACACAACCAGCAGTTTAATTCTATACAGGGATTTAAAAAATTAGGTGTTTAGAAAAATAATTACTTTTTAAAAATTACTCAGAGTTGCCAAATTACAACCAATTCCAATTCATATTCAAGATTTGGAGAGTTTAACAAGATTTTATTGAAATTCACCCAAACAGAAGAGTTTGGCTGTTCCATTGATAAAAGTTCCAGTGTCTTCTGAATGATTTTGATAACTTATATTTTCCTTTTATGCCCAAATAAGAAAAAGCATTAACAAACTTTACAAAATGGTATGAATCATGATCTAAAACAGATAGAAAAATAAAAATATAAAGGGTACTCACCAGCAGGTAAGAATGGTCTCTCTTTTTTATTTATTTTTTGCTCCTTGGAGTGAGATATTTAATCATGTGCTTGTCTTACAGTTGTAAGTGACCAGCATCAACTTCTTTTTACTTTATTTCGTATGATTGATGCATTAATTATAGGCAGAAAAGGGTGGGTTATTTTATTTTTTTTTTTAAAGATTTTATTTATTTATCAGAGAGAGAGAGAGGGGGAGAGAGCGAGCACAGGCAGACAGAATGGCAGGCGGAGGCAGAGGGCGAAGCAGGCTCCCCGCTGAGCAAGGAGCCCCATGTGGGACTCGATTCCAGGACGCTGGGATCATGACCTGAGCCGAAGGCAGCTGCTTAACCAACTGAGTCACCCAGGCGTCCCGGGTGGGTTATTTTTTTAAGGATACTATAAACACAGTGCAATCCATACTGTACTGGGAGGTTTTGGATGTCATCCTTAACACTGTATTTTATTTTACCTATACCCAGAATCTAGGTTTCTTCATCTGTATATCTGTGCATTGGTTTTGGGCTTAGATAAATCAGAAGAATTGTAAATGAATCAAATATTTTGGTATTGAAAAAAAAGTTCAATTTTTTTTTTCCTTCCTTCTTCCCTCTTCCCTTCCCCTCTTCTTTCCTTGCAGCCTCTTTTCTTTCTTTCCTTCCTTCCCTACATGCCCAGCATGGAGCCCAGTGTGGGGCTTGAAATCACAACTCTGAAATCAAGACCTGAGCTGAGATCAAGAGTTGGAGGATTAACTGACTGAGCTACCCAGGCAACCCACCCCCATTTCTTTCTAATGGGATAACTGAAAACTATACATGTCACTGAAATGCTTTTTATATAATTTACAGACTTCTGGATTGCACAATAATTTATTTTGAGTTATGGAGTGGATAAGCTTTGAAAGTACCCCCTCTATTTTCCCCACCATTTTTCTTTGAAATAGTAGGATAAATGGAATAGCCCCTCTGTACTGCTTATGTATCCTTCTCCAATGAGGAATATGTTTTGAACACAAGGTAGTACTTAGAGTGGAAGATTCACTTTTCTTTTCTTCTTTTTTTAAAAGACTATTTATTTATTTATTTATTTGACACTAACACACACACACACACAGATCACAAGTAGGCAGAGAGGCAGGCAGAGGGAGAGGGAGAAGCAGGTTCCCCTCTGAGAAGAGAGCCTGGTGTGGGATTCAGTCCCGCAACCCTGAGCTCATGACCTGAGCTGAAGGTAGATGCTTAACAAACTGAACCACCCAGGTGCCCTGCAAGATTCACTTTTCAACAATCTAAATTAAAAAGTAATTTCCTCCATATACACTATGGAGTATCATGCCTCGATCAGAAAGGACGAATACCCAACTTTTGCAGCAACATGGACGGGACTGGAAGAGATTATGCTGAGTGAAATAAGTCAAGCAGAGAGAGTCAATTATCATATGGTTTCACTTATTTGTTGAGCATAACAAATATCATGGAGGACAAGGGGTGTTAGAGAGGAGAAGGGAGTTGGGGTCAATTGGAAGGGAAGGTGAATCACGAGAGACTATGGACTCTGAAAAACAATCTGAGGGGTTTGAAGTGGTGGGGGGGTGGGAGGTTGGGGTACCAGGTGGTGGGTATTATAGAGGGCATGGATTGCATGGAGCACTGGGTGTGGTGAAAAAATAATGAATACTGTTTTTCTGAAAATAAATAAACTGAAAAAATTAAAAAAAGTAATTTCTCTTCTGATTTTAAGGCCTTAATTTGCATAGAATATGGATTTCTCTAACTATGTGTTAAATTATGTTGAATTCTATGAAATTACTCCTTTTGTAGATTTGAAGTTTCATAAGATTCAACATAATACATGAGACAAAAATTGAGAATTGAGGTGCTGTAAAAGTTTAAACACTAAGACAAGCCATGGTATGTCTTATTGTGTTGTCTAGGTACTCATTTTATTGACTTGGTTAAGATACAAATAATTGAGAATACCTCTCAGTGGACCTATCAAAGTATGACCAATTGTACCTTGTTTGGTGGGTGAGATTCTGAAGAACCCAGTGGAAAGGTTACTGGTTTGAGAATATTTGTTCATCCATTCAGTATTTTTTGTTAGGTATCTATGTTATACTACAGTGTGCTAAGTGCTAGAAGTAAAATGGTGAAAAGGAAAGATGTAGTCCAATAAGGGCTATATTGGACTGTATCTTTCTTTTCAAGGAGTAACCCTTGGAAATTAGTTAATTAAATTTTTGGACAAAGACAAAAGCAAAACTGGAAGTAAAAAGACAAAATATAAATTGTTACAAATACTGTTGGGGATTAAAATAATAATTGACAGGGTGTTGAGATTTACTCTACATAGGGTTGAACTCATCTTGCTCATTGTTGGGTAGAGAGAGAAACATGTGCATGCATGTGCACACATGCGTACACGCATGCACTCATCCTATATTATATTGGTTCTTTTTCTGTGGAGAACCCTTGTTAATATCGCTCCTAATAGCCACCATGGACGTTTTAGTTATCTGACCTATATCTAAATTTATCTCTATTGCTATCTATCTAAATCTATACCATGTCTATATCTAAATATTTTATATAAATATAGACATATTTAATAATAGAGATATAGAGCTCTCTCCATCTCTATGTTTATGGAGAGATTGATAGAGAGGGAGAGATTATTTTAAGGAATTAGTTTATATAATTATAGAGGCTGGCAAGTTCGAAAATCTACAGGATGGGCTGATAGACTAGAAACCCAGGGAGAAGCTGATGTTGCAGTTGAAATCTAAAGGTTATCTGTGGGCCAAATTCCTTCTTGCTCTTCTGGAGGTCAGTCTTTGTTCTGTTAAAGTCTTCCACTGACTGGATGAAGCTCACCCACATTATTGAGGTCATTCTGCTTTACACAAAGTCTGCCAATTTAAATGTTCATCTCATCCACAAAAGTCACTACCACAGAAGTATACAGAGAAGTGTTGATGAAATATCTGGGCACTGTGGTTCAGTCAAGTTGACCCATGAAATTAACCATCACAGGTTCTTCCTTAATATCTCTGTGTTCTTGTTTCCTTCAGTGTATAATGGTAAGGATGTTGGAAAGAGATCTTCACTTTTTAAAAACATTTTATTATGGAAATTCTTAGACAGGAAAGTAGAGAAAGAATCATATAATGAACCACACATACCCGTCACTCAATTTCAACAATTATTAACTAAGACAATTCATTTCTAAATTAAACCCTATTGTCTCCATTTCCTTGTTATTCTTGGGAAAAAGAGGGAATAGATCTGGCCTTTTAAAATCTCTCATCCTTTATTGTTTGTTTTCTTGCAACTTAGATGATGTGTTATTATCCCCTGCTCAAGAATTTGACCCAACAAAGAATTAATAAAATTGATAAACCCCTGGCCCGACTTATCAAAAAGAAAAGAGAAAGGACCCAAATAAATAAAATCATGAATGAAAGAGGAGAGATCACAACTAACACCAAAGAAATACAAACTATTATAAGAACATACTATGAGCAACTCTACGGCAATAAATTTGACAATCTGGAAGAAATGGATGCATTCTTAGAAACATATAAACTACCACAACTGAACCAGGAAGAAATAGAAAGCCTGAACAGACCCATAACCAGTAAGGAGATTGAAACAGTCATTAAAAATCTCCAAACAAACAAAAGCCCAGGGCCAGACGGCTTCCCGGGGGAATTCTACCAAACATTTAAAGAAGAACTAATTCCTATTCTCCTGAAACTGTTCCAAAAAATAGAAATGGAAGGAAAACTTCCAAACTCATTTTATGAGGCCAGCATCACCTTGATCCCAAAACCAGACAAGGATCCCACCAAAAAAGAGAGCTATAGACCGATATCCTTGATGAACACAGATGCGAAAATACTCAACAAAATACTAGCCAATAGGATTCAACAGTACATTAAAAAGATTATTCACCACGACCAAGTGGGATTTATTCCAGGGCTGCAAGGTTGGTTCAACATCCGCAAATCAGTCAATGTGATACAACACATCAATAAAAGAAAGAACAAGAACCATATGATACTCTCAATAGATGCTGAAAAAGCATTTGACAAAGTACAACATCCCTTCCTGATCAAAACTCTTCAAAGTGTAGGGATAGCGGGCACATACCTCAATATCATCAAAGCCATCTATGAAAAACCCACCGCAAATATCATTCTCAATGGAGAAAAACTGAAAGCTTTTCCGCTAAGGTCAGGAACACGGCAGGGATGTCCATTATCACCACTGCTATTCAACATCGTACTAGAGGTCCTAGCCTCAGCAATCAGACAACAAAAGGAAATTAAAGGCATCCAAATCGGCAAAGAAGAAGTCAAATTATCACTCTTCGCAGATGATATGATACTATATGTGGAAAACCCAAAAGACTCCACTCCAAAACTGCTAGAACTTATACAGGAATTCAGTAAAGTGTCAGGATATAAAATCAATGCACAGAAATCAGTTGCATTTCTCTACACCAACAGCAAGACAGAAGAAAGAGATATTAAGGAGTCAATCCCATTTACAATTGCATCCAAAACCATAAGATACCTAGGAATAAACCTAACCAAAGAGACACAGAATCTATACTCAGAAAACTATAAAGTACTCATGAAAGAAATTGAGGAAGACACAAAGAAATGGAAAAATGTTCCATGCTCCTGGATTGGAAGAATAAATATTGTGAAAATGTCTATGCTACCTAAAGCAATCTACACATTTAATGCAATTCCTATCAAAGTACCATCCATCTTTTTCAAAGAAATGGAACAACTAATTCTAAAATTTATATGGAACCAGAAAAGACCTCGAATAGCCAAAGGGATATTGAAAAAGAAAGCCAACGTTGGTGGCATCACAATTCCGGACTTCAAGCTCTATTACAAAGCTGTCATCATCAAGACAACATGGTACTGGCACAAAAACAGACACATAGATCAATGGAACAGAATAGAGAGCCCAGAAATAGACCCTCAAATCTATGGTCAACTAATCTTCGACAAAGCAGGAAAGAATGTCCAATGGAAAAAAGACAGCCTTTTCAATAAATGGTGCTGGGAAAATTGGACAGCCACATGCAGAAAAATGAAATTGGACCATTTCCTTACACCACACACAAAAATAGACTCAAAATGGATGAAGGACCTCAATGTACGAAAGGAATCCATCAAAATCCTTGAGGAGAACACGGGCAGCAACCTCTTCGACCTCTGCCGCAGCAATATCTTCCTAGGAACAACGCAAAAGGCAAGGGAAGCAAGGGAAAAAATGAACTATTGGGATTTCATCAAGATCAAAAGCTTTTGCACAGCAAAGGAAACAGTTAACAAAATCAAAAGACAACTGACAGAATGGGAGAAGATATTTGCAAACGACATATCAGATAAAGGACTAGTGTCCAGAATCTATAAAGAACTTAGCAAACTCAACACCCAAAGAACAAATAATCCAATCAAGAAATGGGCAGAAGACATGAACAGACATTTCTGCAAAGAAGACATCCAGATGGCCAACAGACACATGAAAAAGTGCTCCATATCACTCGGCATCAGGGAAATACAAATCAAAACCACAATGAGATATCACCTCACACCAGTCAGAATGGCTAAAATCAACAAGTCAGGAAATGACAGATGCTGGCGAGGATGCGGAGAAAGGGGAACCCTCCTACACTGTTGGTGGGAATGCAAGCTGGTGCAGCCACTCTGGAAAACAGCATGGAGGTTCCTCAAAATGTTGAAAATAGAACTGCCCTATGACCCAGCAATTGCACTATTGGGTATTTACCCTAAAGATACAAATGTAGTGATCCCAAGGGACACATGCACCCGAATGTTTATAGCAGCAATGTCCACAATAGCCAAACTATGGAAAGAACCTAGATGTCCATCAACAGATGAATGGATCAAGAAGATGTGGTATATATACACAATGGAATACTATGCAGCCATCAAAAGAAATGAAATCTTGCCATTTGCAACAACATGGATGGAACTAGAGCGTATCATGCTTAGCGAAATAAGTCAAGCAGAGAAAGACAACTATCATATGATCTCCCTGATATGAGGAAGTGGTGATGCAACATGGAGGCTTAAGTGGGTAGAAGAAGAATAAATGAAACAAGATGGGATTGGGAGGGAGACAAACCATAAGTGACTCTTAATCTCACAAAACAAACTGAGGGTTGCCGGGGGGAGGGGGTTTGGGAGAAGGGGGTGGGATTATGGACATTGGGGAGGGTATGTGCTTTGGTGAGTGCTGTGAAGTGTGTAAACCTGGTGATTCACAGACCTGTACCCCTGGGGATAAAAATATATGTTTATAAAAAATAAAAAATTAAAAAAAAAAAAAAAAGAATTTGACCCAACAAATGAACATGTTACACACTAGCTTATTGCTAGGGGTGGGAGACTTTAAATTAAGTGTTCAGAGGACCTTTGACAAATCTGGGCACATTTACAGTTGGAATATGAGGAGTTCTGCTTTCTGAGCTATTTATATAAGGGTATATAATGAGTTACCTTAGAAACAGATTCTTGTGGCATTTGAGCTTCCTCTGTGATGCTAGGATATTAATAAAAACAAATCTGAAGCTCTCTGTAAGTATGCTGTGGAAATGTTTAACACCTAAGTTTGATAACTCCCTAAACACACATCACTATTTCAGAAACAGTAGAAATTTTCTACTGTTTTCACTTTTGCAATGACTCTATAACATATGGAGGTGTGTGTATATGTCTCTATATCTAACATATATAGTCTTGAGTTTTAATTTTGGCAGAAACTCTGGAGCCGTTTTGTATCTGAAATAGCCATAGCATGGAATTTTATGACGGAGTTCTAGGTAGACGTCTGTCAACCTTGGCAGTCCACATAGAGGCACCCATTAAATTCTTATTGCTTGGTGGATTGAAGGTCTTTCTCCCCTTCTTGAGCACACATCCTCAAGATTATATGAGGAGGCCTTAAACATACATCCTTTTGAATGGAGATACTGAAACTAACTCACCAACTTTATGGGTAGCTTTGAGGGATTTTGATATAGTGGAGATGAACTTGTTGTTTTTATTTATAGATCAGGAAATTGCTCATAAGTTTGGAGCTTGTGCTTTTACAGGTGCAAAAGAATGGCATAATTAACAGCTTTTGTTCTCTTTGTGATATCTTCCAGAAAAAGACAGTGTCTGGAGGATACCATAGGTGACAAAAGTTCTGTTTATCAGAGGACATTAGGTTTTTGTGCTTCTCTTGTCAGCAAGACAACAATGTTTATTGTACTTTAAAGAGATACATGCCTTAAATTAAAAAAAAAAAAAAAAAGACTTCAGTTGATAAGTAGACAGCAAGGAGAAAGGATTATTGTTTGTGTAAAATAGCAGCACAGATCGTTTTCTGCACTAAAGTGGGTGTTATAAGTTTATATGCTTAAGTAGCTATTTGAGTAATCAGTTTTAAGCTAGTTATTGGAATAACAGCTTTAAAATATCATTTTCTTAGCCTGACATATGAAAGTAAAAGAAAGAGCATGTCTGTGGTCACACATTTCCTTAAAAATATCTTCTTTCCTCTAAAACCCACTTAAAGGAGCAAATGCTTTATTCACAAAAACTCTCATAATAATTGCAAGTTTGTGTTATTCTAAGCTTGCTGAGTGAGATATAACAACAAGGCAACAGGTATTATTTGAAGTGTGTGAATTTAGGAATGCCAAAAACATTTTGAGTCTTATTTTCTTAGTTTCTATACTCTGGGTCTTCAAAAACAGTTCTTAAAACTTAGGAACAATTAATGTCAGTGTTATAGAATGAAATTGCTATCTCTTTAAAATCTTTTCTTTTTTTTTTTTCTCCAGTGAGAATTGACTGTAAAAGTGGTAATTTACAGTTGTCATCCCACAAAAATGTGGGCACTTAATGTGAGAGGAGGTGATAGAGAAAACCTTACCTTTGGGCATTTGAATATTTCTTTTAAAATTATTTTGAAACAAAATACAAATCATGGCATTACAAGACACATTATAGAAAGTACAGTGGAATTCTCAATGTCTTACCTGGAATCTTTAGCAGAAAGTTCTCTCTCTCTCTTTTTTTAAAGTTGTTTTTTTATCTTCCCAAATCCTTTTTTCGCTCTTCTGCCCCTAAACAAGTAATGCTTACTATAGCTGTACTCAGTAGCTCATGATTCTCTGTTGGAAAGGTGTCAGAATTTAAGCATTTTTTATTTTTCTCATTTCTCTTATAATCAAAGACCTAAACTGGTATTAGTTTTATGACCATTTTAGAGCAAGAGTTCCATTTAGAATTTTCTCCAAAGAATCTAAAACTAGCCAAAATGTGTATTTTGTGTGGGACTGTATTTAGAAATGGGATACCAATGTGAAATGTCACTTTCCATATCACCTGGAGGTTTTTCTTTTCATTAGTTGCTCTATTGTAGGCCTCACATTTATACTAGTATGCTTTGTGGAATGAAATGTTAGTATTTCATTACTAGAAAGTAGAATCTCATTCACTATGGGTAGTAAGCCCTCTTTGGACAGAACTGTGCGAACAGTAGACTTCAGGGGCATTTGCTAATCCTCAGCAAGCAAGCTTTCATATCTTTCAGTGAGAAATGGAAAGGAATTGAAAGCAAAAGAGAAGAAAAAAGTAAAAGACAGGCATTGTTGGCTTAAAATAGAAATATAACTAACATTTTGGTTTAGCGGAATAAATACAATCTGTGTGACTATATATAATGCTATAAAATAGGTCACACGTGTATGTGGAATTAGTTAAGAACATTTGGATCCACGATTATGCTGAGAAAACTGTGCTCCCTGTTCTTATGTGAAATTCCCCACCAGTGGGAAGGGAAATGTGAATAAAGGAGTGTTTTCAGATGTTCTTTGACCAGGGCCACTTTAGGCAGGACTGAGAGACATCATATACCACCTACCCAACCTCCTTGTGTTTGAAACCACAAAGATCCCATTAAGTCTGCTGCTTTTGATGGGCTCCCGGGGGGAACTGATTATTAATGTTTGCCAGACACAAAAGTATTGATATTGTCATGTTATTAGCATTACTATTCTAAGAGCCCAGTCATCAAGGACCCCAAGAGATCTTATTTTGATAACCACTAATGAAGGAGATAAAATGTGTAGGAATAGTCATTTTTGTAATGAACAATTTTACTGCCTGCTTTTTTTGAAGCTTATGCAAGCAAATGAAAAGGGAAAACATAAGGAAAAATACTGAACAATTGTAACTATTGATTTAGGTTGAGAGTTCCAACCTAAGAGTATTCATATGTTCATTCATAGACAGAAGGAGGCCAGTATAAATAAGAATATGAGGCCATATCCTAAGACCTAGCAGAAACATGTATAACAGATTAATACTTTGTGCTGCAATGGTTTTTGGCTGTATATGAAAATTTTATTAGATATAAGATTCATATTTTTTCCATCACAAACATAGTGGGATCCAATTTAAAATGGTGTAATTGTTGGTTCAGGGTATCTTCCAGAGACAGACTAATCTCACCAATCTGTGCTCTTCATAGCAGTGATAGTGGGGGGTGGTAATGAGGAGTCCTTTGAGACTCTACAAAAGGTATATTCAGATATTCAAAACCAGTGATTGCCTCTTCTATGGTAGTCACTCAACTAAATGCTGACAATAGGCAAAGACAAAACTAACCTGTTACCTGTTCTCATGGAGTTTCTAGTCTAGTGAGGAAGACAGATGTTTAAAGAAATAATTACATAAGTTATCAATGAGCTCTAATTATAAGCCCTAAAGACTCTACCAAAAACTACTAGAACTGATAATTGAATTCAGTAAGGTTGCAGGATACAAAATCAATATGTAGAAATATGTTGCATTCCTTTACCCTAATAATGAGTAGCAGAAAATGATATTAAGCAGAAAGTAAAATTAAGAAAACAATCCCATTTACAATTGCACCAAAAATAAAATATCTAGGAATAAACTTAACCAAAGAGGTGAAAGAATTGTACTCTGAAAACTTTAAACTAATGAAAAAAAATCAAGATGATGCAAAGAACTGGAAAGGCATTCCATGCTCATGGTTTGGAAGGAGAAATATTGCTAAAATGTCTATACTACCCAAAGCAATCTATAGATTTAATGCAATCCCTAACAAAATACTAACAGCAATTTTAATGGAACTAGAATAAACAATCCTAAAGTTTGTATGGAACTACAAAAGACTCAATTAGCCAAAGCAACCTTGAAAATGAAAAACAAAACTGGAGATATCACAATTCCAGATTTCAGGTTATAGTACAAAATGGTAGTAATTAAAACAATATGGTACTGTCATTAAATAGACACATAGGTCAATCAAATAGAATAGAAAACTCAGAAATAAGCCCACAATTACATGGTCAATTAATCTTTGACAAAAGAGGAATGACTATACAATGGGAAAAACTCTCTCCAATAAATGGTGTTGGGAAAACTGGAGAGTTACATGCAAAAAGAGGAAACTGGACCAATTTCTTTCACTGTACACAAAAATAAACTCGAAATGGGTTAAAGACCTAAATGTGAGACCTGAAACCATAAAAATCCTTGAAGAGAGGCATAGGTGGTACTCTCTCTGATATTGACTCTAGAACATTTTTCTAGATATGTGTCCTGCAGCAAGGAAAGTAAAAGCAAAAATAAAGTATTGGGACCACATCAAAATTAAAAATTTCTGCATAGCAAAGGAAAAAATTAGCAAAACTGAAAGGCAACATATGGAATGGGAAATATATTTGCAAATGACATATCTGATAAATGGTTAGTATTCAAAATATATAAAGAACTGATACAATTTGATATTCAAAAAACAAGTAATCCAATAAAGAAACAGTCAGAAGACGTGAGCAGACATTTCTCCAAAGAAGACATACAGATGGCCAACAAACATGTGAAAAGATGCTCAATGTTACTCAATATCAGGGAAATGCAAATCAAAACTACACTGAGATATCACCTCATATCTGTCAGAATGGCTAAAATAAAAAACACAAGAAACAAAAACTGTTGGCGAGAATGTGGAGAAAAATCAACCATCTTGCACTGTTGGTGGGAAAGCAAACTGGTCAGCCACTGTGGAAAATGGTATGGAGTCTCCTCAAAAAATTAAAAATAGAATTATCCTATGATCCAGGAATTGCACTACTGGATATTTACCCCCAAAATATGAAAAGGCTAACTCAAAGGGAGACATGCAATCTTTGTGTTTATTGCAGCATTATTTACAATAGCCAAACTAAGGAAGCAGCTTGTGTCCATCAACTGATAAAGAGATAAAGAAGATGTTATATATATATATGCAATAGAAAATTTTTCAGCCATAGAAATAACAAAATCTTTCCATTTGCAACAACATAGGTAGAGCTAGAGAGTAAGAGAAATAAGTCAGTCAGAGAAGGACAAATACCATATGATCTCATTTATATCAGTGGAGTTTAAGAAACAAAACAAGCAAAGGGGGAAATAAAGAGAAAGAGAGACAGACAAAGAAACAGACTCTTAACTATAAAGAACTAACTGAGGGTTACCAGAGGGGAGGTAGGTGAGGGAATTTTTAAAAAGCTATAATTACAATATAGTACATGTTAATAAGAAGGAATAAAAGGTGTTAAGAGAGGGGCACCTGGGTGGCTCAGTGGTTAAGCCTTTGCCTTTGGCTCAGGTCATGATCTCAGGGTCCTGGGATCGAGCCCTGCATCAGGCTCTCTGCTCGGCAGGGAGCCTGCTTCCCTTCCTCTCTCTCTCTGCCTGCCTCTCTGCCTACTTGTGATCTCTGTTTGTCAAATAAATAAATAAAAATCTTAAAAAAAAAAAAAAAAGAAAAAAGGTGTTAAGAGAGATTATTTCAGGGGCAACTGGGTGGCTCAGTTGGTTAAGCAGTCTATGCTTGGTTTCAACTCAGGTTATGATCAGGGTCAAGGAAGGGATCCAGCCCAGTGTCAGTTTCCATGCTCAGTGCAGAGTTTGCTTATCCCTCCCCCTCCCTTTCTGTGCCTCTCCCCCCATGCACACACCTCTATCTCTCTATCAAATAAATATATAAAATGTGTTTTTTAGAAGAGACTATTTTGGGAAGACATAATTGAGTCTGGACTATGTCAAGCTGAGCCCTAAAATGAGACAGATGTGCTTTGGGGGACAGGAAGCAAGCCTGGGGGGAGGAGCACAGCCTCAGCAAGTAGACCCACTGGGAGGAGCCTGTTGAAGTAAGATGCTGAAGAAGGGACAAGAATTGAAGAACAGAGAGCAAATAGAGAGATGGTTAAGAATAAGAAGGGGTCAAAACATGCATGGCTTCCTAAGTCCTGTGGAGGATTTTGGACTTTATCTTAGAAGCAATAAGAAGTAATTTTAAGTCATTTCAAACATGGAATGACATAATCAAATATGGGTCTTAAAAAAAACATAAAGGCTGTTCTGCCTTAGATATAATAGAGAGTCTAAAATACCGAATGGGCTTATGAAATTTAGAGAATATACAAAAGGTGCTATTGTTACAATGGAAAAAACACTGAGCAACTTAAACCTCTGGTTGAGCCAACCTTAGTCTTTTGAGGTCATCATGCGCAAACACAAAGGTGTCTGTTGGATAGTTTGAAAAATATATTTTGGAATAAGTCTTCCTTAACTTCAGCAGTACTTCAGAATATTTTTAAAAACCTTATTACAATTACTTAGAAAAAGAATTCCAATGGTTTTCATATTTTTAAAAAGTTTCATGAGTGAAATAGGCAGCTGAGGTAGAGTGGAAACAAAATGAAAATAGAGTCAGACAAACCTGGATTTGAACCTCATGTTGGACACTAATGAGGGAAGTACCTTCACATTTTTTATTTCTAATATCTTCACTGATTTACTGACATTTTAAAATTTTTATTTAATTTTTTCAGTGTTCTAAGATTCATTGTTTATGCAACCACACCAAGTGCTCCATGCAGTATGTAGCCTTCTTAATACCCACCGCCAGGCTCACCTATCTCTTCACCCCCTTCCCCTCCAAATCCCTCAGTTTGTTTCTCAGAGTCCGAAGTCTCTCATGCTTTATCTCCCTCTCCGATTTCCCCCAATTCACTTTTCCTTTCTTTCTTCTAATGTCCTTCATGTTATTCCCTATGCATCACAAGTAAGTGAAACCATGTGATAATTGACTCTCTCTGCTTGACTTATTTCACTCAGCATAGTCTCCTCCAGCCCTGTCCATGTTGATACAAAAGTTGGATATTCATCCTTTCTGAAGGAGGCAACTATTCCATTGTATATATGGACCATAGCTTCTTTATCCATTCTTCTGTTGAAGGGCATCTTGCCTCTTTCCACAGTTTGGTGATTGTGGCCATTGCTGCTATGAAGATTGGGGTATGGATGGCCCTTTTTTTTCACTACATCTGTATCTTTGGGGTAAAAACCCAGTAGTGCAATTACAGGGTCATAGGATAGCTCTCTTTTTAACTTCTTAAGGAATCTCCAGACTGTTTTCCAAAGTGGCTGTACCAACTTGCATTCCCACCAACAGTGTAAGAGGGTTCCCCTTTCTCCGTATCCTCTCCAACAATTGTTGTTTACTGTCTTGTTAGTTTTGGCCATTCTAACTGGTGGAAGGTAGTATCTCAATGTGATTTTGATTTGAATCTCCCTGATGGCTAATTATGATGAACATTTTTTCATGTATCTGTTAGCCATTTGATGTCTTCTTTGGAGAAGTGTCTGCTCATGTCTTCTGCCCATTTTGTGACATGATCATCTGTTTTTTGAGTCTTGAGTTTGAGGAGTTCTTTATAGATCTTGGATATCAGCCCTTTTCTGTAGTGTCATTTGCGAATATCTTCTCTGTGCAGAAGATTTTAATCTTGATGAAGTCCCAAAAGTTCATTTTCGCTTTTGTTTCCTTTGCCTTTGGAGACATGTCTTAAAAGAAATTGCTGTGGCTAATGTTGAAGAGATTACTGCCTATGTTCTTCTCTGGGATTTTGATAGATTCCTGCCTCACTTTGGGGTCTTTTGTCCATTTCGAGTTTATCTTTGTGTATGGTGTAAGAGAATGGTCAAGTTTCATTCTTCTATACATAGCTGTCCAATTTTCCCAGCAGCATTTATTAAAGAGGCTGTCTTTTTGCCACTGTATATTTTTTCCTGCTTTGTCAAAGATGATTTGACATAGAGTTGTGGGTCCATATCTGGGCTCTCTACTCTGTTCCACTGGTCTATGTGTTTGTTTTTGTACCAGTACCATGCTGTCTTGGTGATCACAGCTTTGCAGTAAAACTTGAAATCAGGAAATGTGATGCCTCTATTTTTTTTTTTTTCTTTTTCACAGTTCATTAACGATATGGGGTCTTTTTTGGTTCCATACAAATTTCAGGATTGTTTGTTCCATCACTTTGAAAAATACCAGTGGAATTTTGATAGGGATGGCATTGAAAGTATAGATTGCTCTAGGCAGTATAGACATTGTAACAATGTTTACTCTTCTGATCCCTGAGCATGGAATGCTTTTCCATCTTTTTGTGTCTTCTTCAATTTCTTTCATGAGTGTTCTGTAGTTCCTCAAGTACAGATTCTTTGGTTAGGTTTATTCCCAGGTGTCTTATGGTTCTTGGTGCCATAGTAAATGGAATTGATTCTCTAATCTCCCTTTCTATGTTCTCATTGTTAGTGTATAAGAAAGCAACTGATTTCTGTGCATTGATTTTGTATCCAGCCATATCACTGAATTGCTGAATGAATTCTAGTAGTTTGAGGGTGGAGTCTTTTGGGTTTTCCATATAATGGACCATGTCATCTGCAAAGAGAGAGAGTTTGACTTCTTCTTTGCCAATGTGAATACCTTTTATTTCTTTTTGTCTGATTGCTGATGCTAGGACTTCTACTACTATGTTGAACAACAGTGGCGAGAGTGGGCATCCTTGTCCTGTTTCTGATCTCAAAGGGAAGGCTGTCAGATTTTCCCCACTGAGAATGATATTCACTGTGGGTTTTTCACAGATAGATTTTATGAAATTGAGGAATGTTCCCTCTATTCCTATACTTTGGAGAGCTTTAATCAGGAACAGATGTTGTATTTTGTCAAATGCTTTTTTCTGCATCAATTGAGAAGACCATGTGGTTCTTCTCTCTTGTCTTATTGATTTGTTCTATCACATTGATTGATTTCTGAATGTTTAACCACCCTTGCACCCCAGGGGTAAATCTCACCTGGTCATGGTGGATAATCTTTTAATGTACTGTTGGATCTTATTAGCTAAGATCTTCTTGAGAATCTTGGCATCCATAATCATCAGGAATATTGGTCTGAAATTCTCCTTTTTGATGGGGCCTTTGCCTGGTTTGGGGATCAAAGTAATGCTGGCTTCACAGAAAGAGTCTGGAAATTTTCCTTCTGTTTCTATTTTTTGAAACATCTTCAGGAGAATAGGTATTATTTCTTCTTTGAATGTTTGGTAGAATCTGTCAGGTCCTGGGATTTTGTTTTGGGGGAGGTTTTTGGTCACTGTTTCTATCTCATTATTAGATATTCAGGTTGTCAATTTCTTCCTGTTTCAGTCTTGGAAGTTTTTAAGTTTCCATGAATGCATCCATTTCTTCTAGGTTGCTTAACTTATTGGCATATAACTGTTAAGAATTTCTGATGATTGTTTCTATTTCCTTGGTGTTAGTTGTGATCTCTCCCCTTTCATTCATAATCTTATTAATTTGAGACCTCTCTCTTTTCTTTTTGATTAGTTTGGCCAGTGGTTTATTGACAAGTCACTGGCCATTTGGTTTATTGACTCTTTCAAAGAACCAGTTTCTAGTTTTATTGATGCATTCTACTGTATGTCTAGTTTCTAGCTCATTGATCTCTGCTCTAATCTTGATTATTTCCTTTCTTGTGTGTAAGGTTGGGTTAATTTGTTGATTTTTTCAGTTCTTTAAGGTGTAAAGAGAGCTGGTGTATTCTGGATTTTTCAATTTTTTTTTAGTGAGGCTTGGATGGCTATGTATTTCCCCCTTAGAACTGCTTTTGCTGCATCCCATAGGTTTTGGACCGAATGTGTCTTCATTCTCATTGTTTTCCATGAGTTGCTTAAGTTCTTCTTTTATTTCCTGGTTGATCCAAACATTCTTGAGCAGGATGGTCTTTAGTGTCCAAGTATTTGAATTCCTTCCAAACTTTTTCTTGTGGCTGAGTTCCAGTTTCAAAGCATTGTGGTCTAAGAATATGCAGGGGATAATCTCAATCTTTTGGGATCAGTTGAGCCCTGATTTGTGACCTAGTATGTAGTCTATTCTGGAGAAAGTTCCATGTGCGCTTGAGAAGGATGAGTATTCTGTGAAATGTTCTGTATATATCTATGAAATCCATCTATTCCAGTGTGTCATTCAAAGCTCTTGTTTCTTTACTGACTTTTCTGCTTGGATGATCTGTTTATTACTGAAAGTGGCATGGTAAGACCCCCTACAATTAATGCATTCATATCAATATAGCTCTTTATTTTGATTAACAATTGGCTCAGATAGTTGGTTGCTCCTGTATTGGGGGCATAAATATTTAAATTATTAGATCTTCTTGGTGGATAGACCCTTTACGAATGATGGAATGATGTAGTGTCTTTATGTATCTCTGACTACAGTCTTTAGTTTAAAATGTAATTTATGTGATATGAGAATTGCTACCCCAGCTTTCTTTTGAGACCTGTTGGCATGAAAGATGCTTCTCCATCCCTTCACTTTCAGTTTGGGTGTATCTTTATGTTCCTAACGTGTCCCTTATAGACAACATATGGATGGGTTCTGTCATTTTATACAGTCTGCAACTCTGTGCCATTTTATGGGAGCATTTAGGCCATTAATGTTGAGTGATTATTGAAAGATAAGTTTTTATTGACATCACATTGCCTGTGAAGTCCTTGTTTCTATAGATTGTTTCTGTAAATTTCTGTTCTGTGTCACTCTTGGGTTATTTCTTCTTTTATAGAACCCCCTTAATATTTCTTGTAGTGCCGGCTGGTGGTCACATACCTTTTGAAAACTTGCCAGTCTTGGAAGCTCTTTATCTCTCTATCTATTTTGAATGTCAGTCTTGCTGGAAAAAGTATTCTTGGCTGCATGTTCTTCTCATTGAGTGCCCTGAATATGTCTTGCCAACCCTTTCTGGCTTGCCAGGTTTCTGTGGACAAGTCTGATGTTATTCTGGTGATCCTTCTTCTGTACATAAGGAATCTCTTCCCCCTAGCCACCCTTAAGACCTCCTGACTGTGGTGCCTGGGTGCCTCAGTTGGTTAAGCGACTGCCTTTGGCTCAGGTAATGATCCTGGAGTCCCAGGATTGAGTCCTGCATTGGGCTTCCAGCTCCATGAGGAGTCTGCTTCTCCCTCTGACCTTCTTCTCTCTCATGCTCTCTCTCACTACCAAATAAATAAATAAAATCTTAAAAAAAAAAGACCTCATGAATAAAATTATGATTCATGAATTTCACAATTAAGTGTCTGGATATTTTTCTAGACTTGTTGCTCTTGGAGGGTGTCCTTTCTGCCTCTAGGACATAAGCACTTGTTCCATTCCCCAGACTGGGGAAATTTTCATCCAGAATTTTTTCAACTATATCTTCTAGTCTTCTCTCTTTCTCTACCCCCTCAGGTATCCCAATAATTCTGGTGTTGAAATGTTTCATGCTGTCATTTATTTTTCTAATTCTGTTTTCATGTCTCCTAAGATGTTTGTTCCAGGCCTTCTCCTGATACTTCTTTTCTATCAGTTTGTCTTCTAGATCACTAATTCTATCTTCTGCATTGGTTACCCTAGCTGATAGAGCATGTAGATTAGAGTGGATCTCACTGATAGCATTTTTAACTTCTGCCAGATCAGCTCTTACTTCCACCCTTAGAGATTCTATGTCGTCACTAATGGCCTTCTCCAACCTAGCCATTGCCTGGATAATTGTTACCCTGAATTCCCTTTCCAACATACTATTTATGTCCATATCCAATAGTTCTATGGCAGAGGCATAGTCTCTGAATTTCTTCTCTGTTCATGTTCCTTCTCCTCGTCATTTTTGTGAGAGGCGGTTGAGGGGATATATAGCTGAATATATCAACCATGATCTAAGCAAGCTGCACTCTCTCCACTGATGTCTCCTGCTCCCATAGAGATCCACAAGTGTATAATCTAACATCTCAGGCTGATTTCATGGATGTTCAGAGTGTTCTAGTAGATAGCTCACTTTAGGGGACCGGTTGAAACAGGGTCTCCTACTTCTCCACCATCTTCCCCCTCCTCTGACCTCTTATTGGTATTTTATGAAGATTTGGAATAGGGATTAAAGCAAGAATTTGGAAATCAAAGTAGAATTGGAATACTAGCTCCATTCTTTATTATTGATATGAAACTTGGGGGGCAAGGCATTTGCCTTTTCTGAGCTTCAGTTTTTTTCAACTATAAAATGGGAAGGCTGATATCTTTCACAAAGAGTTTTTATCCATATAAGCTGTCAAAAAGTTTGCATGCTGCAAAGTGACAAATAAATGTTAGCTATAATGATAGTATCATATTTCTGGGGTCTTAGCACATTATGGAAGGGATTACAAGAGTTTAATTTGTTTTCACCTTTAAAAAAATTTTTTTTTAGTATTATGTTATGTTAGTCACCATACAGTTGATCATTAGTTTTTGATGTAGTGTTCCATGATTCATTGTTTGTGTATAACACCCAGTGTTCCATGCAATCTGTGCCCTCCTTAATACCCATCACTGGGCTAACCTATTCCCCCATCCCCCTCCCTTCTAAAACCCTCAGTTTGTTTCTGGAGTCCATAGTCTCTCATGATTCTTGTCCCTCTCCAATTTCTTCCAATTCACTTTCCCTTTCCTTCTTCTAATGTCTTCCATGTTATTCCTTATGCTGTGCAAATAAGTGAAACCGTATGATAATTGACTCTCTCTGTTATACTTAGTTCCCTCAGCATAATCTCCTCCAGTCTCATCCACGTTGATGTAAAAGTTGGGTATTCATCCTCTCTGATGGCTGAGTAATATTCCATTGTGTATATTGACCACATTTTTATCCATTCGTCTGTTGAAGAGCATCTTGGCTCTTTCCACATTTTGGCTTTCACCTTTTAAAATGTTACAAGTTTGGGTTTAGTAATGAGTAGCTGATACTCAGGGCCTGTTAGGTAATGGACTCTATTCTTGGTGCTTTAGAAACATTGTGTAATCTAATTGCCACTGTGAATTGTAAGATGGGGTGGTGCCCCCCATACTGAAAATAAAAACATTTAGGTACACACAGGTAATGTGATTTGCCCATGCTGTGGCATAAGTGAGAGATTATCCAATGCTGAGCCTTGTTTTGTGTAATCCCAAGGCCATATTACTGTTTTTCCTCATGCTGTCTCATTTTTCTCAATGTCTACTGATGAAAGTATGTTTTGATTATAGGACAGTTTCACATTTAGATTTATACTAGTTGTCTCCCCTCTCCCCCACTTGAAGCCTAATGGTAAATGGTATGTTGTATTGCACATGCCCTAACAATGAAAATATGGCTGTATTTTATCCATATTGTTGACATACATAGTCTTCAGTAGTCCATTTTTATATTTAAGATTCCAGCCTTTAGAACACATTTTGACAAATGCTACAAAAGATATTTCATCTCGGTGACACATATTCCTACCCACATAACAAATTTTCTCCTAACAGAAAACACCTGTAGTCTCTTTTGAATCATGTTGAAGATGGATTACAGCCCATTTTATAGTTCTTACTTAGAAAACTATTCTTCTATAATAAAAAAAAAATTATTCATGTTTCTAAGCTTTCCTGTTCATACTAGGTGATACAAGATGCCTTTCTCTGAAGACATGATAATTGTCATAAAAATCATAGACTTAATTAGCCTTACGACCTCTCTAAGAAGTCAGTGATAAGTAACCTACATTTAATTGATGACACAAGAAAGTTAACTGGTAGCTATGAGAAGACACTTCAAATTAACCCAGTATCCTTTTTTTTTTTTTTAAGATTTTATTTATTTGACAGACAGAGATCACAAGTAGGCAGAGAGGCAGGCAGAGAGAGAGGAGGAAGCAGGCTCTCAGCTGAGTAGAGAGCCCGATGCAGGGCTCGATCCCAGGACCCTGAGATCATGACCTGAGCTGAATGCAGAGGCTTTAACTCACTGAGCCACCCAGGTGCCCCAACCCAGTATTCTTTTTTATATAATTTTTTTATTATAGAAGTATAGTTGCCAAACACTGTTACATTAATTTCAGATATACAACACAGTGATTCAATAATTCTATACATTATGCACTGCTTATCATGGTGGGTGTCATTACCATCTGTCACCATACAATGCTATTACAATATTGACTGTATTCCCTATGCTATACTTCTCATCCCTGTAACTTACTCATTTTATAATTGGAAGTTCATAGCCCTTAATCCTCTTTATCTATTTCACCCATCCCCACACCCAGTATTCTTGACTTGTACTTATAACTGCCCTATAGATATTGGTAGAGAATAAGAGGAATAGATTTTCCAAGGTGATTTCTCCTTTAAAATTGCTAAACATTAACACACTTCAGTAGATGGACGTGTATAAGATTTTGATTTGAGGCTTGGTTACCTGGAGACCATATTATTGGAAACGTTTCCTTTTCTTTCAGAATGTGTTTGACTCTCTCGAGGAGCTCATAATCCTTTAAAAATCACACAGGCATACAGGCTTCCACTTTATTTTTTTACCAAAATAACATCCATTTTTAAGGCATATCTCCCAAAAGCCAGTATTTCTTCTTAGATGATAACTTTCTTCCCTTCTTCCAAGCATCTGTCATCAAGTAGAAAATGGGGTTAGAAAGACTAACTAATAGCCTTTAAAGACCATGAACATTATTATTGTGGGTATAGAATCACATCTTTACTGTTAATAATTACCCTTGGTGGGGATGATAAAAATATGTGATAAAGCATATGGCTCAGGAATTTGATAGTTTCCCCCTCAGAAACAACTCTTGAGTGGTTACTGTTCAGTAATTTTCTATGTTTAAAATGACCTTAATTAAATATTTTTATAATTAAAATAGTATTCTAATTAAAATGATATTTAAAGAAATGTAGTGTAGCCCCTAGGAATACATCAATGTCATTCCTTCATCTTTATTTGTTACTAATACTTTCTAAAAAACATTTTTTGAATATAGTTGACACAGTGTTATTTTAGTTTCAGGTGTGTAATGTAGTGTTTTAACTTCTCGCTGTGTTATGTTGTCCTCAGACCTAAGTGTAGCTACCATCTGCCACCCTGACACTATTACAATATTATTGACTATATTCCTTATGCTGCATCATTTACCCCTGTGACTTAGTGGTTACTAATTCTTTATTAGATTGCTAGTTTATTCTCAGTAATTTGAGAGATTGTAAACTTTCCTCAGTTATGTTTATGGTAGGAACTCTTATGTCAAACATATACACACATATACACACCTACCTTTTGTTTTTTTTTTTTGTACTTCTTATAATAATGAAATATCATGAACTTTCATTTCAAATAGTGAGTCTTCTCAACTACCACAGACCTTACATGTAGTTTTCTTCTAATCCAAGGACCTAGGCTATCTTTTCATTACTATTTTTCTTTTCCTATATGTTTTTAAAACATTATTGTTATAATACCAGAAGCTACTTTGTCTTTTCAGCTGTAAGAAAGTTCCTGAAGAACTAGGATACCAGATATATATCTGCTATTACTTTTGGGGTACTCTACCAAGCAAGTTAAAATTTATCTAAGCAACAAAATTATCTCCCTGGTATTCTGTCAGTACTTAGCTCTTTTGGCTTCAGACTGCTTTAGTTTAAAATAAAAGGTCTCCACTGTTGCAAACTAAGTAATTTTTCTGGTTCCCACTTTAGGTTGCCCTTCTTTTTTTAGTATTTTGGAATATAGCAATTGGACACTGTTTCATAGATAGACTGATATTTGACCTCTTTCTAATCACTCCATGATCATCTCCACTTGGTCCATGAAATGGTTATTGACAAAAGTATAGAACCAATCTGAAAAGATTGGTTTATCTTTTTAATCTTTTATTTATATTGAATATATCCAGCCTCAGTATTACACACTTTTTGCCCAAGACTTGGTAAATTCTTGGGTTTTAAAACAGAAAGAAATTATTAGGGGCCATCTAGTGAGTTAACTCCACTTTACAGATAAAGAAAAATGAAGGGATCAGGGCTACTTAACTTAGAAAATGTTCATTAGTAACTTCCATTCATAACTTCCATTCCATGTTCAATTAGTAACATTCCATTCATTCATTCATTCATTCAACAAACATTAGATAGGGTCCTTATCCCATGTGGGTCCTAGAGTTATTAAGTTGAAACACTGGCCATTAGAAGAGGAAGATTGACAAATAATTACCATGGCCAGTGAAAACTTTTATCTTAGAGCACTGCAGGTTATTCACAACTAATGAATCATTGAACATGATACCAAAAATTAATGATGTACTATACATTGGCTAATTGAATTTAAATTTAAAAAAAAAGAGAAGAAAACTTATAAAGGCACATTTATATGTGGCTTTATAGGTTTAAATATGCCTTTATTATAAAGGCACATTTAAAGCCTCTCTGAGGCCACACCTTTGACTGTAGAAGAGTTGACATAGGCAATAGGAGTGTCATTGTAAAGAACTATTAAGTATCTACCAGGCAGGTAGGGAGAGAAGGCATCTGGGAAGAGCAGAGAGAAGTCAGGGATGAGCATATTTGCTATGAAAAATGCTTGGTGTGTTAATGAGTATGACAGGCACTCACTTTACAATGAGAGGTGATGAAGAATGGCCAAGTTGTCACTGTAGGGCAGTGTAATTGGGAACATCTCATACAGAGCTAGACATTCTGTCAGGACAAGGCTCTGTGAGTTGGGAGAATGTTGAAATAGTTCCAAATTGGTTGATAAATAGCCACTGGTCTGAGACCCCCTCCCCTCTATTGTCCTGTTGCATCTCCCAGAAGTCCTCACACCCAGTGATTCAGCAGTTAAAGAGTTGGCAGCTTGAAGGAGGCCTCTAGGACCACTCCAGCACTAAGGTCAGGCAGTGCTGATTGTTCATTTTCTGAGCATCTCTCCTCTTGCATGCCATAGTAAAGAATGTGAACTTTATCATATAATGTAGGGCTTGAAAATTCAGATGCTTCTAGCTGTCAGGTAGAGTGCACAGAAATGAATGAAGCAAGTGGGTACTTACAACAGAGAGAGATGAGGATTGTAGTGAATTGGAGGCATCAAAATTAATTTTTTAAAAATTCTGTGTCAGTAAACATAAGTGAATCGTGATTTTGACAGATGGACTGCCAGTACTCAAATCTTGCAGTATAAGTAATAGGAGAACCATAGTGGGTATTCTTTTTTTATTTTCTTTTTAAGCTAAGGGAGTGATGTAAGCTTTATTTTTTAGAAAAATTGCCATGAGGCTTTGATGGACAGAGATCATGAAGAAAGAGATAATGAGACCAAGGACATGACCTTTTACTAATTCAAAGTTTGGATAAGATAATGCTGGCTTAAATTAAAGGGTTTTAGATTGAATATGGAAACAAAGTTTTCTCTGTATAATAAAACAATAGAAAGGATTATTAAGGAAGATATGCAATTTCTGTCTTAAAAATTTCAAGTACCAAAAGGACAGTGGTAGAAGCTAAAACCAAGGATTTCTCAGGGAACTTTATAGGTCTGCAATCCTCTGAAGCACATTTTAGGCACAGTATTTGTGGAGAAAAAAATGAACAACAACAAAAAATCCATGGGTGATGAAATGGAATGGAAGAAATGCTGAACAACAATTTAATATTACTGAACAGGGGCTTTATGTGGTCACGTTAAGATGTCTTTTAACAATTCTGAGGTCTATTTATCAATTTAGCAAATTTGAATACGTACTATATGCTAGACACTATTCTATGCACAATATTAAATAGCACTCATTAATTCACTTATTGAGAATCGAGTAGATACTTAGCATACTTCTAGGCACTGTGGATAAGCTTGAGAACAAAACATAGAATTCCTGCCCTCCAGGAACGTCTATTCTAGGGAAGGAGATAGGCAATAAACCTATTAGAAGATCAGGTTCTGATGAGCAAACCTAGAGGATGGATTGAGGCTGGGGAAGACTTGATATGGGAACCAGCTAGGTATGTAATTTCTGGGGAAATGAGAGTGTTGGAGAGGTGATTACAGTACAAAACACAACAGAAGAGTCTGCATAGCCCTAAAAATAGCAGAACTTAGACTGGAAGGAATAGAAGGGGGCAAGGGTGAAGAGAGAAAATCACAATTGTGAGTCTTGAATGTTGAACACTTGCAGTAGCAAAAGTGATGTGCTAGGTTTTGATGGCTGAATTTGAGACTTTAGTGAGACTTAAGTGTAGCTATTTTCTTAGATCAGTACTTCTCAAACTTTGGTGTGTGTCAGAATCATCTGAGGAACTGGACAAAAATGAAAAGATGCAGTCAGATTCCTTCAACCCACCTGAGCCTCTGTTTTTTTTTTTTTTTTGTTTTGTTTTGTTTTTTTTTTTTTTTTTTTTTTGTTTGTTTGTTTTTTTGTTAGCTTACCAGATGATTTTCATACAAAGGTTTTGAACCACTAGCTTAAATAACCAGAAATCCAAGTCTATATAAAGGGATTGAACTATGGGTTGGAGATACATATTTTGGAGTTTAAAAAAGTATTGAGACTTATGGGTGGGTCAGCTGTCCCAGCTGATGAATATGAAACAGCAGAAGGAGTAACCATAGGACAATGAGTGGTTGCATATATGCAGTTGGTGAGAAGACAAGGAAGAGCCTGAAAGACAGCCATGTAAATTATTTAGCATAAAGGGAAAGTGCAGAGACCTCAGTTTCCCTTTAATTGGATGTGGGCTCCATGGGGATAGAGCTCAGGGTTGCCTTACACTGGCATAGTGCCCAGCACTTAATAGGCATTTATCAATATTTGTCTATTGATGAATCAACATATATATGAATGGCTATTATAAAGCCCCCTGAAAAAGCTAAGAAGAAATTTTTAGGAAAATGTAGACAATCCTATCAATTGCAGTCGCTGGAGAACAAGAAGGCTAAAACATATAGGAGTGTTGGTAGACTGAGTCAGAAGGAAGATATTGCTATAAAGAGGTGGGGTAGTTAAGTGAAGCAGTGAATTTAGGCTCTGGTCATTTATAGCATTCATCCTGAGCTGTTGATGAGCATTGTAAGGGCAGTAAGATACATACATACATATATATATATATACACACACACATATATATATATGATCTTCACACTCACACACAATACACATACACATGCAAATGAATGTATGTCTATATTTGTATACATGTATATGTATAAAAGTATAGATGTTCAGCTCTAGAATCTTCATCGTGCTCTGTTGTTCTCTCAAAGTCCTATAGCTGCCTCCTTCAAGTTGTGAATCTTGGGAGAAGGAGGGTCTCTCAGGAGTCTTCTAGGTTGTGGAGGATTGCCATCAGGACGTTGGAACACAATCAAAGGCAACGAGATGCTAGGGTCATGTCTCCAGTAAGCTGCATATTCCATTTGCCACTCTGTTTTTCTGTGGTTCTTTGCTCCCCAGGAATAGATATGATTTGTAGAAATCGCATAAAAATATAAAATCTTACTTTAAGATCTGCTAAAAGCTTTTTAATTCCAGGCACACATTTCCTTTGAAAGGATAAATCTTTGTGTCATGAAGCAGAGATGATTATTAGCCTGCTCACTGGGTTCTGCAGGTTCATAGATGAAGCATCCAACCTTCCTTGTATTTTGAAATGTCATATCCAACTGCCTCTTAATGAAGATTCATTTATCCTTTTCACACTGTTAAATATGGTCTGTGGGGATAGACTTCTCTCAGTCCACATGAATAGAGCCTATTACTGCTGATGGAAGTTTTGCACATGCCTGAGCAGGTGAATAGGCATTGAAGTAATCTACATTTAGACTCTCACAGTAATTTTTATTTAGCTACTTTCAGATTTCAATGGTGATCTCTTTTTATCCTGACTGTTGTTTGACATTGATTATAGGTATCTGGTAATGGGTCTGAGGTTGTTACTGTAATAGGTATAAGTATCTCTTTCCTCTGTTTCAGCTGAGAAGTTTTGAGAGTGAACTATTCACAGCCATTAAGAGACCTCCAATTTAATTTATCATCATGCTTATTCTGTAGCTCACATTAAGTCCAGAGTACTGAAGGAGCTGAACAAGTGGACTGGTAGACATCAGTTAGCTGGCCATGGTTTTGGCCATGGCGTCTCAGGATGCTCAGAACTTCTTCCAGCCTCTCTCTTCCTGGATATCTCGGGTTTATGAAGCTCTCCAGCAAGCAGGAGATATGCTATCTGCTTCGCTGGTTAACGTAAGCAAACAAGACTCTAAATTGAGTGACAAGCTAGACCAGGACTTAGATGATATTCATATTCAGGAAGCTTACTTTGAAGATGAAGAACAAGGAAATGATTGGCGTCAAGAGGATGCAAATCCCTTGTTTCTTGAAGTGGATCATTTCTCCTGTTGTAATAGTGATTTGCAGGACTCTGCCCAAAGTTCAAGCCCCAGACTTAGGCAACATGCAAAGGACTCATGTTCCATAATGTCCCAGTGGCCCAATCAGACCCTTGATGAGCAAAAGCCACCACATGTGCTTTCTTCTATTGCTGAGGAAGAACATCATCTTGAAAAGCAAAGGAGTGACCTTCAACACAGCTTTGACAACCAGCTCTCTGGTATTTTAGAAAATGTTAATGGAAAAAAGCAAGGTAAGGTAGCCAGTGATCATTTCTCTGGGTTCTTCCAAGGGACATTTCTATTAATTATATATATATTTTTATTTTAGTTATCATATGAAGTTTATTTTTTTTTCTCTCCTTATACCTTTCCACATACTAGCTTCTTATTGAGAGATGTACTCCCTGGGAATATTTTCAACATACGAAACTTTGGGAGATCCACATTTGTGGGCCCCATATTTCAGAACAATTGTTCAGAGCAAGTAAAATGGTGAAAACAAGTCTGCATGTTCTGTTTGAGAAGCCCTTGTGCATATGTCATGCTTTTTAAAATATCTTTAAAAATGTTCTCTTTTTTTCACTAGGTTAGGAGTCTCTAGATGTTACTATATTATTCAGTGTGAAATCCTGTGCAAAAAGCCATACTTGTTGCAAAATTTTTAGTTGATAACACTCCAAGAACACTTTTCACAGTATTTCACTGAGACATGATGTGAGATGACAGTAGATAGGAAATCTTTGAAATAAGAATAGCTTGATTTTCTTTAAGCCTTGAGTGGAAAGGACACATTTAAAACAAACTGTCTTTAGAGCTTTATCCTGTCAGATATCTTGAATATAGTAAAAATGTAATCAACTCTGTAAAAGTAGCTGTAGTATGTCCTGGCATGAATTTGTTAGGATTCTAATGCTCAAGCCTGAACCAAGGACATTGAATTTGGTTGAGGGGACACAAGTGCTGATATACCAAGAAAGGTAATGGATGTGTGTATGTGATGTGTGGTTGTAATGCATCTCTCACCAAGATTATTGGATCTTTTATGTGACAAAGTTGAAGTCATTAATTCTTTTCTTTTTGGAGGGAGCAGACTTTTCTGGGATACTTCACAGCCTCTTCATCCATTTTCAGTAATTCCTCTTAGCTTTATCTTTTTAGGGAAACATTTCATCCAGATACATGAAGCCTTAGAAAATGAGGCAACATGATTTCATTTTCTTTTTATAGTACTTTCTTGGTACTCTTATTTAAATTAATGTTGAAATGCTAGAATAAATTGGTAAAAACAGGGTAGGCTGATATTCTTTCTGAATCGGATAAACTTATAAATACATGCAATTTCAAGTCTTTACAAATTATCTGTAGAGATAATTCTAGAAATATCTGGGCAACCAATAGGATTTCTTAGATTTGACTTGAAATTTTTATGCCTATTTTAGAAAATTCTTGCTAAAGTTGAACTATATCTAAAATTAGTTACATGAAATTGGTTTAATATTTTCTTAATACTGGGTTTAAAAAATTTTTTAAATTGTTGTGCTAATCCAATGACCGTAAAACAACTGTGTTCATTTGTTTATTCAGGGGAAGTTTATTCACTAGATTGTAGCCTCTTGGAAGTCAGGGGCCGTACCATAGATTAATTTTTGTAACCTTAACATCAAGCACAATATTTGGTATATAGCAGTACACCAAATAATAATTAATGACAAAACAGCAACAAAGAAAGCTAACAACTCTAAGAGGCAGATACTACTATTCTTCTCACCTCACAGTTGAGAAGACTGATGCTTAGAATGTTTGAGAATATTCCCAAGATCCATATTTAGAAAAAGGCACAGCTCAGGGTGTCTTATTCTATAATTTTTACATATTCTTTCTCTTTTTTTCTCCCCCATTTTCAAGGTATAATTTACGTGTGATAAAATTCATTCCCGTTAGTATACAGTTCTGTGAGTTTTAACACAGTCTTGTAACCATTGCCACGATTGAGGTATAAATAGTTCTGTCACCTCAAAAAACTCCCCCAGGTCCCTTTGTACTCATTTCTCTTCTCTACCTCCAGCTCCTCGCAATTGCTGGTATATTTTCTCTCTATCATTTTGTCTTTTCCGGAATGCTATATAAATGGAAATACGCAGATGGTAGCCTTTTGAGTCTGGCTTCTTTTATAATGCACTTACAGTAATGCATTTAAGATTTATCCATGTTGCTGTGTGTTTCAGTAGTTCACTGTTTTGTTTTGTTTTAATTGCTGAGTAGTATTCCGTGGCATGAATGTACCATAGTTTGTTGATCCGTTCATCAGTTGAGGAATACTTGGGTTGTTTCTGTGTTTTAGCAATGTAAATAAAGCTGCTATAAACATTTGCAAAACAGGCTTCGGTGTAAATGTAAGTTTTCACTTCAACTAGTAAATACATGGAGTGGGACTGTTGGGTCATATGGGAGGTATAGGTATAATTTTATTAAAAGAAAGTTTTCTGAAGAACCATTTTGCATTCCTCAGAGTAATGTATGAGATTTTTGGTCATTCATATCCTCATCAGCACTTTGCATTAATGTTATTACAAATTTTTAAAAATTTAATTTATTTTAATGTTCCAAAATTCATTGTTTATGCACCACACCCAGTGCTCCATGCAATACATGCCCTCTTTAATACCCACCACCAGACTCACCCACCCCCTCACCCCTCCGTTGCCTCCAAAACCCTCAGTTTGTTTCTCAGAGTACAGTCCACAGGCTCTCAAGATTTGTCTCCCTGTCCAGTTTCCCCCAACTCACTTCTCCTCTCCATCTCCCCATGTCCTCCATGTTATTCCTTATGATCCACAAGTAAGTGAAACCATATGATAATTGACTCTCTCTGCTTGACTTGTTTCACTCAGCACAATCTCTTCCAGTCCCGTCCATGTTGCTACAAAAGTTGGGTATTCGTCCTTTCTGATGGAGGCATTATACTTCACAGTGTATATGGACCACATCTTCTTTATCCATTTGTCTGTTGAAGGGAATCTTGATTCTTTCCACAGTTTGGCAACTATGGCCATTGCTGCTATGAATATTGGGGTACAGATGGTCCTTCTTTTCACTACAGCTGTATCTTTGGGGTAAATACCCAGTAGTGCAATTGCAAGGTCATAAGGTAGCTCTATTTTCAATTTCTTAAGGAATCTCCACAGTGTTACCAGCTCTCTTTACACCTTAGAGAACTGGAGAATCAACAACAAATTAAGCCAACCTCACATACAAGAAGGGAAATAATCAAGATTAGAACAGAGATCAATGAGATAGAAAGTAGAGATACAGTAAAACACATCAAGGAAATTAGAAGCTTTTTTTTAAAATAAATTTTTTTTTAAAGCCATTCTCATAGGTGTGTAATGAAAGCTCATGTCGGGAGATAACTCTCCATTGGGCTTTTGCATTTTTGTATGTCTTATGAGCAAAGCCACAAACAGCCTTTTATTTTGGATGATGTTTTCAAGGATGTTTGTATGACAGAGAAACTTGGAAGATAGAGATAGCATCTCTCTTCAGAGTAGAGAGAAGATGTGTTTGCCACTCAGTCTAATAAAGATAATGTCTCTTCAGGGTGAAGCTTAGGCAGATTTGCTTGCAAATGATAAGGGATTTTGCAAGCTTGGCGTTCCTTGGCTGTGCCATAAACCCACTGCATGCACAGCATCTATCTGTGTCTGCCTCTGCATCATCCCCAACTATGGAAAGTGGGGACTGATGTGAATGTGGTGTTCACATTGTATGTTGTGCTGGAATAACTGTCCTTTGTCTCTGACCAGAAGTCTTTCATCTTCCACCAACATCCATAACACAGTAGCAGGCTAACTTGTTGCTCTGCAAGTAAAGTAAAATCTCAGGGCTTTCATAGGTTTTAACCTCTTGTTTTGATTTTAATTTGCATTTCCCTCATAATTAATGGCATTGGGCATCGTTTCACATAGTTATTTATCATCTGTGTAGTTTCTTTAGTGAAGTCTTCAAGTCTTTTGCCCACTTTTATTGAATCGTTTTTTTAATTTTTGAGATTTGAAAGTTACGTTTCTATTCTGAGTATGAGTTACTTTTCTGTGATCTTTTCTATTGGTCTATGATTTGAAAATATTTTCTTCTAGTTTTGTGGCTTGTCTTTTCATTCTTTTAACAGTGTCTCTCAAAAAACAGATTATTAATTACACAAAATCCAACTCATCAATTTTTTAAAAGAATTATACTTTTGTTATCATATCTAAGAAACATTCATATAGCCTGGGATCACAAAAATTTTTTCTTGTTTGATTCTAGAAATTTTAGAGTCACAGATTTTACATTTAGGGTTATCCATTTTGGTATCCATTTTGATCCATTTTGAGGTAATTTTTTTATATGATGTAAGGTGTTTCCCTCCCACCCTCAATATCCATGTTCAATCTTTTCCTACCTCATTTGGTAGAAATTACTACCGTTTTTCCATTATGTGATTTGGTATCTTTGTCAGATATACATTATCTATGTATGTGTGGTTTATTGCTAGACTCTGTATTTTTCTGTTAATCTATATTTGTATTCTTCAGTATCACACTGTCTTGATTCTTATAGCTGTATAATAGTTCTTGAAATCAAGTAGGGTGAGCCCCACAACTTTATTATTAAAAAAATTCTTTTGACTCTTCTAATTTATTCACTTTTCTATAAGCGTTAGAATAAGCTTTTGATTAAAAAATTATGCTGGGAATTTGATTGGAATTATATTGAATCCATAGATCAATTTGGAAAGAATGACATGTTAATAATGTTTGTTTTTCAATTCATGAACATGGTATATTGCTTTATTTAGTACTTGGATTTTGTCTGTGTGTTTTGTTTTGTAGTTTCTAGCATAAAGGTCTCATAGATATTATGTTCGATTTATATCTAAATAGTTCCCTTTTTTTGGATTCTATTGTAAATAGTACTTTTAAAACTTTGAATTTGAAACTGCTCCTTGCTAGTGTGTAAAAATATCATTGACTTTTATCTGTTGTCATTCTATTAAAAACTAGTTTTCTTTTTACTTTGTCTTTGATGCATGGTTTATTTAAAAGTATGTTAGTTATGTTACAAATATTGGGACTATTTTAGATAACTTTAACCAATTTCTAGCTTAGTCCAGTTATGGTCTAAACACATATTTTATATGATTTTGGTTTTTTTTAATTGTTTTGTTTTATCATTGTGCATATGTTCTGACTTGTTGGATATTTCCTGTGTACTTGAAAAAGACTGTATTTTGCTCTTGTTCGGCACAGTGTTCTATAAATTACATCAAGTTTTTTGAGGTTGTTTTTTCAGATTTTTTATATACTTATTTTAACTACTAATTTTACCAACTGATTTTGTTCTGTTGATTACTGAGAGAAAAGTATTGCAGTCTCTAATTCTTCTTGTGGATTTGATTATTTCTCTTTCTAGTTCTATCAGTTTTTGCTTCATGTAGTTTGAAGCCCTGCTCTTAATTCCATACCCATATTAGCAATATGTGTCTCCTTGATGAATTGACCTCCTGCTCATTATGCTATATACATTTTTTAATCCATAATGTCTATTTTGATATTAATATGGCTACTCCAGATTTCTTTTGATTAGTGTTGGCATGTTATATTCTTTTCTATTCATTAACTTTATTTAAAAATTTTTAAAATTTTTATTTATTTATTTGAGAGAGACTGAGAACACAACCAGATTGGGGAGGGGAGAGGGGGAAGCAGACACCCCTCTGAGCAGGGAGGCTGACATGGGGCTCAATCCCAGGATCCCAAGAGCAAGATGTAAGCCAAAGGCAGATACTTAGCCAACTGAACCACCTAGGTGCCCCTATTCATTAACTTCAAATTTGTCTTTATATTTATATTGAGATTCTTATACGTGGCATAAAATTGGGTCTTTTTTTTTTTAATCAAGTCTGAGAAATTTTCACTCTTAATTGGTCTTGACTTTATATTTAATGTAATTATTGATATTGTTGAATTAAAATATCTTGTAAGATTATTTCTTATTTTTTCAATCTATTCTTTGTCTCTTTTATCTTATTTTTTCATGTCTTCTTTTGACTTATTTTTAAGATTCCATTTCATCTCTACTCTGGGCTCATTATTTATCTCTTTTTTTTAATTAAAAAGTTTATCTGTTTTGGGTGCCTGGGTGACTCAGTGGGTTAAGCCGCTGCCTTCGGCTCAGGTCATGATCTCAGGGTCCTGGGATCGAGTCCTGCATTGGGCTCTCTGCTCAGCGGGGAGTCTGCTTCCTCCTCTCTCTCTCTCTGCCTGCCTCTCTGCCTACTTGTTATCTCTGTCTGTCAAATAAATAAATAAAAATCTTAAAAAAAAAAAAGTTTATCCATGTTGTCGCAAATGGCCCTGGGGATAAAAATATATGTTTATAAAAAATAAAAAATTAATTAAAAAAAAGTTTATCTGTTTTAAAAAAATGTTAAATGGTCATCCTAGGATTTGCAACATATATTCTTAATTGCAGTCTTCCTTGAGATAATATTTTACTGCTTTATGTATAGTTTGGTGATGCTACAACAGTGTATTCCCAATTCCTCCTTCATGTCCTTCATTTTATTGTGATATATTTTACCTTTATACATAAAACATATACTCAATACATTGATACTGTTTTGCTAGAGACAGTTGGTTGTCTTTCTAAATGATTAAAATGAAAAAAGAATTATATTTAGCTCATTCATGAGCTAAATTATGAAACTAATTATGAAACTCTTTGGTCTATGCATATATGCTGCTAATGAGTTATCTTAGTTATTTGTCTGAAAAAATATTTATTTTTAATCTATTTTAGCAAGGTATGTAATTCTGAGTTGACACATTTTCCCCCCCGGCACTTTAAGGTTGCCATTTCACTGTCTTATGGCTTGCATAGTTTTCATATGAGAGGTATTTTCTAATTCTTACTTTTATTCTCCTGCATGTAATGTGTCTTTTTTCTAGTAGATATATTCAAGATTTTGTGTTTATTTGTGGTTTCTAGCAGCTGTATGTAGGAGGGTGTGTGTGTGTGTGCGTGTGTACGTGTGTGTTCTGGTATTCATTTTTCTTCGTGTTCTCTGACATTCTTGCATCTGTGGTTTAATGAGTTTCATTACTTCTGGAAAGTTCTTTGCAACCATCTCTTCAAATATTGCTTCTAATATATTCTCTTTTGCTCATCTCTCTAATATTCCAGTTATACAAATATTAGACCATTTGATATCATTCCAAAGCTCTTGAGTGTTCTTTTTCCTTCATTCTTTTTTACCTTTCAGTATAGGTAGCACAATCTAATGTCATATATTCTTCAAGTTTACTAATATTTTCTATGTATCCGGCTGATGATAAGTCCACTGAAATCATTCTTCATCTCTGCTACATATTTTTTATTTCTGGCATTTTGACTTGACTTTTAAAAAATAATTTCATTCTTCTTTGCTGAAATTTCATATGAGCTTATGTATGTTTCCCCCTTTTCTCACTATGGCTTTGAACATATTGATTATAGTTATTTTAAATTTCCCATCTGACAATTCCAACATCTGAGTCATCTCTGAGTTTGGCTTTTTTGATTGCTTTGTCTATTGACAGTGTATTTTTCCTTTCTGTTTTTGTTTCTTGTCTTATAATTTTTGACCAAAATCAAACATGATAGGTAGGCAATGTAAATAGTATTTCTGTCTGGAAATAGGTTAGCCTTTCCTAAAGCTGGGAGAAAGTTGAGGTAATTTATTCAGAATTTGATCTGGGTTTGGGCTTTGTTGTTATATTAATCTCAGTGCTGTATAGACTTCAAATTTTTCAGTTATTACATTGTGTTTGGTGTAGAGGCCTGTTTTTTACAGAGTTTTGTCAAAATCTGCTCCATCTTCAACTTTGAATCTCCTCTTTTTGTCTGTACCTCAAAAAGTTTCTCTTTTTAGGCTTTTGTCCCTTTCCTGGAAGGGCCCAGCTCTGTATCTATTACTTGGTATTTGCTAATGTGGTGTGGTTGTGTTGGAAGTTTCTGTTTTCTGCTGTTAGAGAGCAGCCTCTTTTAGGCAGGTCTTATGTCCCTATGTACTAGGGTTAGGGCCTGCTCAATAATCCTGCCCTCCCCACAATGGTATGACCCCAAGACTTCTTTCTGTCCTTCCCCCAGAGGTGGAAGCTTTTATTTTGTTTTGTTCACTCACCTTAATGTATCTTTATCTGTAGTCTAGGGGTGAAAAAACTTGGCTGCCCTCTTAGTGACTTATAGCTTTTGTTCCATAATGGGAATAGAATAGAGGAATCTTAGTGAGACTTCTTACATTTCCTAAGCCATCTGTTCTTCCCCTTATGTAGACTATACTATGAGAGAAACTTTCGTCACTCTTTCCCTGCCCCTAGTCTTTCTTGAGGGTACCAGGTGAGTTTTGTGGAGAAGAGCTTCTAAGTGGGCTTCAATTTTCCTTGGATTTGTGACTCCTTTGGGTTTTGTACTCTTGTGCTCGTCCATACTTGACCTTTAGAAATTTTTTGAAAATATTAACTTAATTGTTCTTAATGTCTCGTATAAATCCATCATCTGCCCCTAGCAAGCAAGCTAAGTCCTTTTTTATCCCTTTGAAAGAAGTTTTCTTTTCTTTTTTTCTTTTTTTTAGTTTTTGGATTTGTTGGTTGCATTATGACCTCAGGTTTCTGATGAGTTTAAGAGAATGTGTCATTTTACAAATTACCTAAACTTTATTTTTGTTCTTTAAAGAGTGGAAATATTATTTCCAATGTTTTACATTCTAAGTGGAAGCCAGAACTTCAATCTTACACACTTAACACTGTACTCTAAAATTAAATTGGACATTCTCATTAATTGGGTAGCAAGTTTGATCTGGGATATAAATGTAAAAACAAGATATTAGTTTTCTTGTAATGAGCTCCATAGGTCCAGAGAGATAGTTATATGTAATAAGTCCTATAAAATTTATATAAAGTTACAACAGTTATGTATATGGTAACTTCTGAGATGGTTTTGCCAGAGATGATCCCAAAAGGTTCCACAAAGCAGATGATGTAGGACTGCAAACTCTGAGCACGAGTCAGAATTTAACAGTGAATGGAGGGAGAAAGGCATTCCTTTTGGAGAAAATGGCATGAACACAGCAGATACGTGGACGAGTCCAACATTTTCAGGGATGGAAAATGAGACAGATCTTAGGTTGAAAATGGGAAAGTCTTTGTTTTTCTGTGGTAAGGATTTAGCTTTTATTTTGTAAGCAGTTGGAATCTCAAAAATATCATAAGCCTGAGTTACACCAATGGAGCCTTGTTTTAGGATAACTCTAGCATCAGTTTGGAAGCTAATTTGGGAGAAAGAATTTATGTTAGGGAGCTACTGTAGTAATTTATAAGAAGATATAGTGTCTGAAACAATATGAAAATAGAGAAATAGTTGTCATCCAAAAGGCATCTCAGAGACTCTGTTAGAGTTCTCTCAGGGCTCTGACAGAGCAATAGTGCATTGGCTTATTACAATGGAAGCAGAAGTCCAGGTTTCCTTCTTGAAAGGATGGTCCTCATTAATGTTCTATCTTTCCATGTGGTTTCCACTAACACTGAGTTGAGGGTAGCCTTATTACTGTTAGGTGATGGTGAAAGTTCTGTCTTCACTAGAGCTCCTCTGATACCATCCAAGTTGGGAGGGGGAGGAATGTCTCAGTACTTTCAGGTGGGGGTCCAGGTTTCTTGTGTGGCCTATTCTAACACTGCAGAAGTGGAGGATGCCCGTTATTGTCTATCAAAAATGAAAGTCCTGGATCCCCACTTTGCCTTCTCTGGCATCCTCTGGTAGGGGCCTGTGGTGCCTCATTACATCTTGGTGAGGATGGAAGTCTAGTCTCCTCATCTGGATTTGGCTGGCATAGAGAAAAATTTGTTTGTTTTTCTCTGTGCTGTTTGTCTATGTTTGTCTGGAGTAGAACATTTATTGTCCAAGAGTTTTCTGTTTTGCTAGATTGCCCCTTCCTTGACCCTTTGCATAAAGAGAGTAGGCTTTCCTTAGGGCCTTTGTTGTCTGTGTTTGTTGGAATTTCTGGATTGCCAGTTTCTTCAGCTTCACTCTGGGGTATGTGTGGCAAAAGAGCCCAGAAAGCTTACCACTGTATTGTTCCTTGAATTTCATGGTCCCTGGCCAGTCTGCCAACTTCTCTGTACCTTTTGGTCTGCTTACCTTTTTATCATATATAGTGTCTAGGATTTTTGGTTGTACTCAGGGGAAGAATAGAGAAAAGTACAGCTATTTCATCTTCCTGAAAGTGCAAGTGTTTAAATTAGTCCTTAACAACATTATGACTAAATCTAATCTACTTCTTTCCATTTCACAGTGAAAATAAGAGCAATAGAAAATGGTAAAGGGAGATATGTATCTATAGATTGTTATGGGGAGAAATATTTCTCTAAAATGAGGGGTTTTGTGTAGTGGTTGTTCTCACTTAATCAAATGTTTATTGACTGTCTACCATGTACAAAGCACTATAGGGAATGGATAAGTATACACAAGTATAAGCCATGGGCCTCTCCTTCTGATTATTGAAAAGTTTATACGATTTGTTTAATATGTTCCAGAAGATGTACAAATGTTTTTAACATCCTGGCTGTTGGTGGCATTGGGAGTGGGGAATGCAGCAGAGATCTAGAATGAGACAGTCCCACTGGTCCAATTCACTCATGGCTTTATAGGTGGGGCAGTTTTACTAAGTTGCTTCTGGGGAGCCTCCATCTTTGTCTTTCTTCCTGATATGATATAGCCCACTAATTTGCTTCCGATACCTTAAAACCAGTGAACAAAAGCTCTTATTCCTCTTTTCTTAAAGTATTTGCCTACCCTGAGAACCCTTTGAAACCAGGATAAGGGACTGGATTCTTAGCTATATGACTATTGAATACTTGGGTTTTTTTTTTTTTTGGGGGGGGGGATTCTACCTGCTTGGTAGAATTATCATCATGTTCTCATTTTTTCTTTTACACCAACGGATCATGGCAGCTGCAGTACGTGGCTGCTGTGCAGTCTATTGAAAACATGTATTTGGAGATACACTAGGAAAAGGCAGTATTTTAATCAGTGATTTATATGCACTTTTTAAAAAGCCTTGTCAAGCCTGCTTTTCCCATTTAACCTTGAATTCTTTTCATAACATTGTATCTTGATTTTATGTTCCTTAATGTGCCATATTTTTTCTCCACAATAGATTTTAAGCTAAATTGGCCCAAAACAAGAGGGATGCTGAATGCTTTTTGTAACCATGGAAACATTTCTGGGCACTTACTAAGGATCTGGTTGCCAATAGTAATGTAACAGAGAAAAGAGATACACTTCATTTAGCAGTTGCCTATGATTAAGAGGCAGATAGACTCCTTATAGTGTCATCTCAAGATAGATTTTTTGGTTTAAAGACCCAGCTCCAAAACACTAGCTTCTCAGTCAAGAAGCAGTTATGACACCTTTGATACGTGATGGGAAAGAATTCTAATTGCATTTAAAAATCATCTTTGTTTTCAGTTTTTCACCTCATAATTTTTTTGAGGCTGTTTTTTAACCACATGTATTTGTTTCCAAGAAATATGCTCACTGTTTCCTGAAATAGCCTGCTAATGGAATTAATGTGTTCCAAGTGCCCTGGCATATAGAACTTTAGAAACATTCTTTGGCTAGATGTGATGAATTAAAAAAAAAAAATAGAACAGCAGGCTTTGGAATCATGGTGATACAATTTGACTTTTCAGTCAGATTATGAGGCTAATATAACATGAAAGGGAAAATCGTATAGTGTTATTAGTTGTTGGTTGGTCTCAAGCTTTTATGGATGGGAGGTATTTTATACCGCCGACGTTCTTAGGAGTGCTTGCGGCAATTGAGACCAAATGTATCAGGCAATATAATGCGATTGATTCACAAATCATACAGGCTTCATTTCTTTTCAATAGGACAAGTCACTGCACATCATCCCATCTTTCCCTTATTTCTTCTGTATTGCACGAATTCTTTCTTGAAAGTACACCAATCTCTAATTGAATTGGTCTTCATTCATTAGGACTTCATTTGATAGCATATGCCGCCATATTCCTTGGTTATCTAGAACTGTCCATGAAAAAATTTAGTATTCTGCAATATCTTCAGAATTTGTTTTCTAAAAACTTTTTGAAGTTTATTTTCTTGCTATGTTGACTTGCATATTTTAGAAAAAAATAGGCGTTGATGAACATGCGAGGAGTTGACAGTTTTCAGAGGCTTGACATTGAAGGCAAGGATTTTTTTTTGCCATGTTATTTTGCAATTTTTATGTAATTTTTAAAGGAAATTTTTGGCATGTAACAAAATCCTATATGGACAGAAGTTAGAACATATACAAATGGTCAAAATGTGGATTTAATTTTTACTTTTATTTCTTATGTTATTATAATAGAATACTTGAACACTTTTAAGGACAGGTTTAAAATGAGGAAATAAATCTGTTTTCTGTTTTCCCATTCTACCCATCATTAGGAGTGGATTAGAGGGATTAGAGGTAAATTATACTACAAATAAGCTTAAGTTCCATTTTTCTAATTCCCAAGACACCCGAAATTTCTCTTTTTAAAAATACTTATTTATTTATTTGATTGAGAGAGAGAGAGAGAGAGAAATCATGTGTGCACACAAGCAGTTGGGGAGGGACGGAGGGAGAAAATCTTGGGGACTCCCCTCTGAGCAGGGAGCCCAATGCAGGGCTCAGTATCAGGACCCTGAGATCAGGGCCTAAGCTGAAACCAAGGGACGGACCTCCAAACAACTGAGCCACAGAAGCATTCCCAGAAATTTCTCCTTAATAATGGAATTAATTGATAATAAAAATGTTCAGTAATAAGAAAAACTCAGGAATCTTCCTTTGCCTGAGACTGAGACAGTAATAGAACCAGGTGAATCTTTTGCAATTATCTAGCCTAACTGGGAGAAAGCAAGAGCCAGGTAGGAACTATAAACTTAATAAGACCTTTTCTTCATTTACTGTCTTGACCTTCTTACAGAGGGAGATTTTTATCTGTGTGTTGGTGTGTTTTTTTCATCTTTCAAAATGCCGTAGAGATACTGTCTTCTTTCCCTCTTCTCTTCTCCATTCTTTGGTAAACCTCCCTTCTCTCTCTCCCTGTACTCTTGTCAGATATCCACCTCTGAGGAGAGAGGATCCTGTTTCTGAAAAGGAGCCGTATACTGGGGTTTCTGATTTGTGATGATGAGTTCTTCTTCCCTTTGTGCTCCTGTTAATTATGCTCAGGGGGTGGTTTACGCCACTGCTAATGGAGTTTTAGTGTCCCTTACATTTCCTAGTTTTTAAATTTATGAAACATTTCAAAACACAGAAAAATATAGCATGATATAATAAACACCCACAAATCCACCACTTAACTTGGCCACATCGTAAGGTTTTGTCATATTGAACTCAGATTTTTCTTTAAAGAAGTCATCTAAGACCAATATAATTAGAATGTCCTGTGAACTCCTCTTTGTTTTCTTTCTCTTCTCTCTTCACTAGGAGTAAAACAAATCTAAATTTGGGGTAAGGGTCCCAGTGCAGTTTTTTTTTTTTTTAAGATTTTATTTTTATTTTTATTTTTTTTTAATATTTTATTTATTCATTGGACAGACAGAGATCACAAGTAAGCAGAGAAGCAGGCAGAGAGAGGAGGAAGCAGGCTCCCTGCTGAGCAGAGAGCCCAATGCGGGACTCGATCCCAGGACCTTGGGATCATGACCTGAGCTGAAGGCAGAGGCTTAACCCACTGAGCCACCCAGGTGCCCCAAGATTTTATTTATTTATTTAACAGACAGAGATCACAAGTAGGCAGAGAGGCAGGCAGAGAGAGAGGAAAGGAAGCAGGCTCCCTGCTGAGCAGAGAGCCAGATGAGGGGCTCCATCCCAGGACCCTGGGATCATGACTTGAGCCAAAAGCAGAGGCTTTAACCCCCTGAGCCACCCAGATGCCCCTCCCAGTGCATTTTTATTCCTTTGTTGCAAGTATTTGTATTTGTAAATTTTACACAACATAATTTTGCATGTTTTAAGTGGTACAAACTATATGATATTAAGCATGTTATTCTACAACTTGTTTTTACTTCCCACTCAATGCTATGCTTTTGAGTTATTCAGACACATGGAAATTTGGTTTAACTTTAACCATATTTTATATATGGTAGTCCACTATATTAAATAATATAGCATTTGTCTATTCATATGTTGATCTAATTTAATCCATTTAAAAATTTTTTCTAGTTAACCTCCAGTGCAATATTGGTTTCTGGAGTAGAAATCAGTGATTCATCATAATTTATCCATTCTTTCAGACATCTAATTTATGTCCACATTTTCAGTTATGAATATTCCTGCAATGTAAATATATCTTTGAGCACATATACTGGAGTTTCTTTAGATGGCATTTATGAAGGAGACAGTGCTATTTTGGGCCCCTTCCTTTAACTAGGTGCTTCTTCCAGGGTTGAGTTCTTTTGAATAGATTTTTTGGTCCTCCCCAACTTTTTCTTGAGATGATTCAGATTGGTTCTGTAACCAAGAGAGTCATAACCAACAGTGTGCTGAAGCCACTAAAAGAACCTAAGAGTTGTGTGTGTTTTCCATAGCAAGTTTAAACACTGAATGAGAACATGCGCAGTGATGCCAAAGTTTAGGGGGCTATCAGGTTCCTTTGAAACTTTAACAAAAGTTATGAACCACCTTATTCAAAAAACATACATATGGTATATCAAAACATTTTTACAGTGAAATTTCATGGGTTCATGGACCACCTGAAGTTCCTCTGTGATACCCTAAAGTCTACAAGGTTTACAAGAAAAAGCTAATATAATAATATAGTCAGGAGTCAACCACCATTACATTTCATTTAAAATTTGGCTTTTCTCCTAAGAAAATAAAATTGGAGAAATACATTAGGATCTGTGTTTGTCTTAAGATGTTGTCTCTATGCTCAAATCTATTCTGCTATGTCCTGCTTTGGATGTTGGGGCTGGAATTCTGCAAACTACAGTTCTCATTGACCAGGGGTATTCTCCTATGTTGTGCCGAAAAGAGGGTGGAGGGATACTGGAATGGGAGGAAGGGAGAAAGGACTTGCTTTTTCCCACTTTTTCTAATTTTTCTTGTTACTGACACCCCAGAAGAGCCCTTAACACTGCTGCCAGCAGTTTGGGTTCTAGTTTCTACCTTCTTCCAACATTCCAGAACCAGCTTCATGGCACCCTGCTCAGGGGTGACAGCCCTGTCCAGGCAATGTTCCCTCCCCAGAGCCCAAACTCTGTGGAGTTCCTCTTCTTAGATCCTGAATTACCAGCAGCATGCAGGTAGTGTTAGAGCTGATGTTGGAGTCTCATATCCTTGGGTCTTATCTCTGAGCTTCTAGTTTCAATAACCTTGTCTACTTCCCTTTGTTTCTGTAGCTTCAGGGGTGGTAGCTACTTCCTGAAGTTATAATCTCTTGAGCTATTTCCATGTTCTTCTTTCTATTCATTCAATACCTAATAGCTGTAGAACCAATTCTCTATATTAAATATCCACTATTGAAATACCTATTGTGGTTTTTGTTTGCCTGACTAGGCCTTGACCAATATAGTCATTAAAGTGTTGCCCGAGCAGTTGTATAGGTCTTAAAGTAGACCATATTAATCATGGAAGAGCTAGAATGTGCATGTGAACTAAGACTTCCTAGAAGTGATGTGAACTGGTAAAATGAGCATCTAAGTCTTTCCCATATTTGATATTCACCATGCAAAGAAAGGTAACATATTAGGTAATAAGTGCCATGTAGGAAAATAAAGCTATTTAAGGGGATAAAAATAAATCATGTGAGTGGTATTTTATATAGAATGGTCTTATATTTTATATAGAATGACCAGTATCTTATATAGGTGGTTCTATATTTTATATAGGTAGTGCTGTATTTTATGTACTATGACCTCTTCAAGAAGCGAGCAATTACCTTCTTAGGCTGTATTGTCAGAGCCTATTTCAAAGCCAAATTAGAACTTCAGGTTTTTCTGGGTTTTATTCTGTTTTGATACTATAAAAAGTAGCCCCTGCTAAACTTATGTATGGAAAGTTGGAAAACGTTTTTCCTGCATTTAGACCCATAATGACACACAAGTATTTTTATGTGAACCTGTGCTAGATTAGTTTGTATATAAACCACTGTTTCTGATTCTTGATACTTCCCTTTGCAAGGCTGAACATCCTTGGAACCATAAAATGGGAACGAGGCAATACTGCTTGTGTCCCAGAAGCCATGCTATTTTCATAATTGAACCAAATTCGAGTTATGCTGGGAATTTCTCTATTTCTTATAAGCAAAGAAAAAGAGGGAGTGAACTCAAGTAATTGATAAATCTGGGAGTAAACCTGGTTTCCTGAGTTCTCTCCGCAAGTTCAAATGTTAATCTTTGGTACCTCGTTTTTCTTTCCCTATCTCCAGTCTTTTCTCTGCTTCCTTCAGAGCTGGCTCCATTCTTTGGCTCCGTGTCTAGTGAGATGGTTGCCAGAAGCTCTAGGTTTATATCTTCTTAGGTTATAATCCAGTAGAAAGAGAAATGCCAATTTCTGGCAACTTGAAAAAATAATTCCAGGGTTAGCACTAATTGGTTTTTATTTGGTTGGCTTGGCTTGGCTTGAATTATATGTCCAACCTTAGCGATCACTTAGAAATCTGTGATGCTCTGTTTGGACAGACCTATGTCACATGTCACCCCTGGACTTGGTAGAGATAGGCTTTATCAGAAAAATGGTCTTGATTATGGGGAGAACGTGGTTTACCAGAAGAAGATCAGAATTTCAGAAGCTGGAGGAACAGATGTTGGGTGGCCAAACTGCTCTGAACAAACAATTCGCAACAGCTGTATTTCAGTTTTAAAAAGGAAAGAAAACTTTATTATTACTATAGAAGCCTAATAGAAACAGAAGAAAAAAGGAATCTACACATATATGAAGGTAATAGTAGGCAATGAAAGAGAATAAGACAAAGTTACATCAAATCAGACACTTACCATGCCCAATCTCATCCTCTGGGGAAGCCCCATGGGACGGCCAGGCTAGAGTTCTGATAGAGAGGCCTGGGCAGAGCCCCCTCCCCTCAGATGAGACTTCCAAATGGCCACCTCCATAAGGGCCATATTATAGGGCAAATAACAGGGCTTGAGATTAAACATTTGTTTGCCTATGCGCAACTTGGAGAAAGAGCATTTCCATGTTATCATGTTTATATTTTTAAGGAGCCTGAGCAGTGTGTGTCTGCCTCCCCTCCCAGATTCTATTCTCAGGGTCCAGCCCAGCATGGGTCAGGAGGGGATGGGAGATAAGATTTGTAGCTCTTGGTACCCAAAACAGAAGAGTTAGTTCTGGCCTGGAGGCTGGATAATATATTTCAAACAACCAGGCTCCCAAGGTTATTCACACAGGATAAGTCTCAAAAACACCATTCTTTAGCCTACCTGTGTACATGCAGGTCCAGGTGGTCGCTTATGTGGGACAAATCACAAAAACATTTATCCATACAGAACACAAATAAACAAAAAAACCAAGAACTCTGTCAGAGGAGTCAGTGTCTTTCATGGATCTTTCTACTGTCTGTACATCATACGCTGATTACAAGCCTGTTCCAAGGATGAATCTAGATTCCTTGTGTCACCACATATGCCTTATGTCACCACAGGTGCTATGAACACCTGCTTCTCAGTGCTTAGGGATGCACGTCTGCTTCAAGTCAGGAAAAACAATTTTTCATGATACTTCTGATTTATATCATGGCTCCTCTCCTGGATGTTAGAAAATCTTCCTAACTCACCCTTTTGTCTCTCTCTCTCTTTCTATCTATTTTAGAGTGTAGGAGGAGCAGAGGGAGAGAGAGAATCCTAAGCAGGCCCCATGCCCACTGTGGAGCCTGATGTGAGGCTTAATCTCACAACCCTGACATCATGACCTGAGGTGAAATCCAGAGTCGATGCTTAACCAACTGAGTCACCAGACGCTCCTCTAACTCACCTCTTTTAGAGGCACTTAATTGCCCAATTAATGGTATGGGATATGTATTAGTTATCCATTGCTACATAATAAATTTTCACAAACTTAGTGGCTTAAAATGACAAACTGTTATTATTTCAGTGTCTATGGGTTAGGAATCCAGGCCTAAGTTAGCTGGGTCCTCTGCTCAGTGTCTCCCAAAGCTCAAAATATCAGTTAGCTTGCATTCTCAATTGGAGGTTGGACTGGAGAAAAATCTACTTCCAAGTTTCTTAGGACATTGACAGAATTAGTTTCCTGGATATAGAACTGAAGACCCCAGCTTTATGCTGGCTGTTGGTTGGAGGCTGCCTATAGCTCATAGAGGCCATTCCTGGTTCTTTGCTACATGGGCTTCCTCAGTGTGGTTGCTTACTACATCAAGTTAGCAAGGAGAAACTGCTGGCAAAGGAATCTTGTATTATGTAATGTCATGATGAGTGTGACATTCCATCACCTTTGACATACTCTACCGGTTAGAAGCACATCACAAGTCCCAGCCATAATGAAGAGGAGGGGATCACACAAAGGTATGAACATTAGGAGGCAAGAATGAGGGTAGGGATGACCACCTTGGGGTCAGCCCACTACAGGATCCTGGATTGGCTATTTAAATAAAGTAGAGAAGTTACACAAAAGGTAGGAGTTACTTACATGCCTTCTTTGAGTTATTTGAATGTAAAGGGTTTATTTTTTTTTTCAAATGAAGAAATTGTATTTTTATCTTAAAAGGCAACTGTTCCTTTCTCTTGGCTGCTCTGCAAATGGTTCATCCAGGAATTGTTCATAAAAAGATTTTGGTTAGAAGCTAAATCTGTAGACTTGAATTGATTTTGAAATGGTAGTGTAAAGGGAATGAAGACATCTCAGGAAAACTTGCCACTGGCGCATGCTCTCTCGTGGGAAGTGCCCAAGAGACCTTGCCAAGAGTCCTTATTGATTTTGTAGATTGCGGCAGGCGAAGAATTTCTTGGTTTGCTAATATCTATAATAATAAATATAACAGTGAAAGGTATTCAGTAAATATAACCTTGACTATGGGATAAGCATTTTATAAACATGATATCTCTTAATTATAATTTTGTGAAGTATGTCTGTTGGTGGGTGAATGGATTATTATTATTTTTAAAGAAAAGACAAGAGTTCTAAGGAGACTCAGTTACTTCTTCAATGTACTTAGCCTGTAAAGAAGTTGGGAATCCAAACCGCATGTGTCTGACTCAACACATCAAGGTGCTTTCCTTATGTAGCCACTTTCCCAAAGTGAGCTGAAGTGCTCCCACACCTCCAGCTCCGCAGCAGTTTTGGTCAACAAATTACTGCACATTATAGCTTCTGACCGGGGACTCCTAAGCTGAGTTTAAGGAATTAATGGGAGAGCAGGTTATATTTGTGGTCTCCATTACCCTAGCTCCTGCTTGCTTCTTTACTCACTGTGCTCTGACTTCTCCTCTGCCACTGCAGTGGCCACACACTTCATTATATAAACAGAACCTCATCCTCATTCTACTTATCTTGCCTGTGAACATTGCTAAATATTCTTCCCTTGAAACTCACTCCTCACCGAAGTTCTGGACTCCACGTGTTCTTAGTTTTCTCCTTGCTTCATCTTTTTACTCCTTCCTTTCACCTTCCTCTGCCCATCCCTTGAATACTGGCTTTCCCTCTTAACACACTCCTCTATGACTTAACTTCAACTCTGCGTCTATAGTCTGGACCTTTTCTTGAGCTCTGGGCTCATACATCCCACTGCCTTCACTTGAATGGTATCACACATGCCAAATTAGTTGAAAAACATAACTAATACATCAAAGTAATAGAGAAGTTTCTCTCAGCTCCTTATCCCTCCTAGCTCCCCTACCCCACTTGTATTTTTTTCAGTATGTACTAAATCCCATTATTTCTGTCTCCAGTTTCTCTTGTGTCTGTCTGTTGCACCTCTTTATCCCTCTACCTTATTTCATATTATACACACACACACACACACACACACACACACACACATGTGCGTGTATGTATGTGTGTGTGTGCATCTCCTCTTCTGCTTGATCTATTTCAATAATTGGCAACTGGTTTTTCTATGTTCTTTCCATCTCTCTCCATTCCAGGGGTTCCTCCCAGGATGTTCATTCTAAAGTCTGCATCAGATTTTTAGATATCAGGCTTCTCATATAAAAAGCCTTCCATGATGATTTCTTTCCTTTGAAAGATACATAGCCTTCAATGATTTGGGCCCACCATCTTCCAGCATCTGGAAACACTGGGCCCATTTCACACCTAAACATTTGGTTTCTTTCTCGCTGCTCTTGTGCTTTAGTGAAAACTGCTCATCTTTCAAGAGTCATCTCAAGTATCATTTTCTCTGGGAAGCTCTCTTAGTCCATTCAGGCTGCTATACCAAAATACTATAGACTGAGCAGCTTAAACAACATTTATTTCTCACTGTTTCAGATGCTGGGGAATTCCAGTTTAATGCACCAGCATATTTTGTCTGGTGAGAGGCTGCCTTCTGGTTCATAGACAGCCATCTTCTTGCTGTGTCCTCACATGGTAGACTCTCTGGGGTCTCTTTGTTAAGGGCAGAAATCTCATTCTAAAGGGTTCTACTCTCATTAGCTAACCACTTCCCAGGGACCCGACCTCTTAATACCATCATACTGAGGGGTTGGGATTTCAACGGAAGAACTGGGGGGAGGGGGATAAACATTTAACTCATGAAAGAATCCTTCCCTATCTTCTTTCTCCCACTTCTGTCATATTCCCCACCCTATTCCCCTGTGTGCCCCACCCCCATCCTTTTCTGGAAGTTAGCTGTTCCTCTTCTGTGTTCCAATAGCTTATTGCACTTTTCAATAATGCAGACTTTATATTGTATGTAACTTTAAAATAAACAAGAGTGCCCACGCAAGTCTGTAGGCTCTTTGATGGCAAGGCTTTTTTAAAATCTTTGCATTTCTAGCATTTAGCAAACATCCATTTCATGAAATGAAAAAAAAAAATGAATTACTTAATGATTAGACATAAAGCTAATCTTAGCAGTCACGACCACATCTCCTTACCTTCAGGAAAATGATCAACCTGTAGATATCCTACCATTAAGTATAGATTACAGATTGTTGGAAAAATCTAGTCAGTGACACCCTCCAGGTTTCTTAACACTATTGACACTGTGTTGGAAGATACAGGCAAAAAGACAGGATCTGGAGAATTTCCTTGATCTTCTCCATCCAGCATTAGTGAAGGCTTACAAGGCAAGTGAAAAGAAATTGCAGATGTTCCCGTGATAGCCTTCCCTTGTCATTGTTTCTCTGAGATAGAAGTCAAGACCCATGAGTGCTGCCTCTATTGTTGAAGTCGGGAGTCCTGGGGAAGCTACTGTGGCATCATGATGCAGAGCAGCTGTGAATGGACTGGCTCAGACAATTTGGCAGTAGTAAAGCCATTACAATAGAGAGCCAATTGCTATGTCCTGGCAACATCTCCTGAGCATGCACCAGGGACAGAAGATCAAGGGAGCAATAGCTCTTCTTTGGCACTCCCACTGTGGAAATGAAGTCATGCTATTTCAGTTCTCAGTGGCATGGTCCCAAGTCACTTTCACAAGAGGTATCTTCTTGTCAAAAGGTTTTTAGCTAAGATGGGAAAGATGTCCTATATATAACATTCATTCACTGTTAGTGCAGAAGAATATTTATTTTGCTGGTTATCAGCTGAGTCTTTGAGATATTTCTGATTTATATTTTTGGTTTATAGTTATGGCATTCATAACAGTAGAATTCTTGTTGAACTATCAGAAATTGGCCCTAAGATGTGTTTCTGAAACTGCTGTGATTTTATCTACATTAACTTTGTATTGTTATTCTGATATCCATGTTTAGGCTCCCCCACTAGACTGTAAACTCCTTAGAACTTGAACCATGTGTTAATCATTCCTGTATCCCATCACCACTGTATTTAGTGCTTTGACTTGCATATGCCAGAGTCACAATAAATGTTTCACAATTAAGTTCATGGAGATGTTAAATCCTATTGACTCCACAATAAATGTATATCTAGAATCAGGCTGTTTCTTTCTACTATCACTGCCATCATGGTGTTTTAAGCAACCATTATCTTTCCCCTGTGTTACTGAATTTATATCCTGATTTCTTCATATCCACCTTTCTTCTCACATGGCCCGTTTTCAACACAGTTCTCAGTGCTCCTTTCAAAACTTAAGTTAGAACCTGTCATTCCTTTGCTGTCAATAGTTTCCATCTGATTTAGAGTAAAAGGCATAGCTTTTTCAGTGGCTAGGTGGTCCTTGGTAATCTCGCCCCATGTTAGCTCTCTGACTTTATTCCACTATTTTCTCCCTTGTTTACTGTGTCCCATCAACTCTGGAGCCCTCAGATCTTCTTCTAAAACACTAGCTGTGCCGCTGGCTCAAGACTTTTGCATAAGCTCTTTCCTCTGCCTGGAAGGCCTGTCCTCTGGGTGTCTTTGGTGTCTGCTCCCTCATTTCACACAGATCTTTACTCAAATGGCCCTTCTCAGACGCCTTCCTGATCACATGAATGTAGACTATACCCATCTTCTTTCCATGCCATTTTTTTTTTTAATAGCATTTCTCACTATTTGACCTGTTTTACTTATTTGTCTCCATGAGGGCAGGTATTTTTATTCATTTCATTCACTGATGTATCCCCTACATCTAGAAGTGCTTGCCTTATGAAAGTATAAAATAAATATTTGTTGAAAAAAGGAATGAATACTTTTTTGTTGTTATTTGACATATCCTATTTTCAAGTAGTTTATTCTGACAGCAGTCACAAATTGAGTGGCAGAATTTGCCTTGAGATGCTTTTAGATTTATAATAAGAGGAACAATAAGGTTTTGAAATGTATGGATTGCAGTTTTTCTTCACTTTTCACAAGCATTAGAAGTGAGCTAAAACTTTAACAGAAGAAAAAAAACTGTAGTAATACAAAGACTTTATTTTGAGACATGGGTTTTTGTATGTAATTAGAAAGTGCTTATTTTTTTAGAGTCTAGGAACATGGAAAAACACAAATGAAGTGTTTTTGTTTTTGTTTTTGTTTTTTAAGAGAGAGAGAGAGAGAGAGAGCACTAAAGCAAGCAAGCAGGGGAAGGGTCAGGGGGAGGGGGAGAGAGAATCTTGAGCAGGTTCCATGCAGCTTGGAGCCTGATGCAGGGGCTCAGTCTGATGACCCCAATTTCATGACCTGAGCCAAAATCAAGAGTGGGACACCTAAGCAACTGAGGTACCCAGGCACCTTACAAATGAAGATATATTATACCTTTTTCCTCATGAAAAAAAAGAAAAATCAATTCCGTTATCTGAATTATCACAGAGAATTGCGTGTGAAGACTATGGTCTTAGGAGCCATAGAAGTTCAAATCTGAAATTGCTACTTTCTTGCTATATAAGCAAGGACAAGTTACTTAACCTAGGGAGGCTCTCTTTTCTCATCTGTAACAGGGGATAGCCTTATCTAGTTAAGTGTGAGAATTTACACAAGACCAGGCACAGAATTAGCATGTAACAGTTTCCTTTTTTCAAATATTCCTCCTCTGCTTTTTTTTTTTTGGGGGGGGGGTCTCTTTATGGTCTTTTTTCAAATAGAATCTTTGAGGAGATGCTCCAGGCTCCCAGCTATTTGTCTCATATGATACTTTTGCAAACACAGTGAATCTTCTTTTACTCTCTGGCTATGTAATCAGGCAGTAGGTGGAGTAGAATCTAAGTCATGGGAAGTACCTTGGTCTGTTCTGTGGGAGGATCAAACCAAGAGGAGGGGACATCAGCCTTTTATCCTTGGGCCTCTGTTTAAGGTGAGCTGCTGACTGCATCATTTCAAAGTGCTAAACCAACACCCTATTCTAAGTGGTGGTCTGATTATAGTCCAATCAAAGACTGTTACTGCAGTGTTTGAAACCTTGGAGATGGGATGCAATGGGAATTAGTGAAGTGAAATTTTTTTTTTAAAGATTTTTATTTATTTGACAGAGATCACAAGTAGGCAGAGAGGCAGGCAGAGAGACAGAGAGAGGGGGAAGCAGGCTCCCTGCTGAACAGAGAGCCTGATGCGGGGCTCGATCCCAGGACCCTGAGAACATGACCCGAACCGAAGGCAGAGGCTTTAACCCACTGAGCCACCCAGGCACCCCAGAATTTTTTTTTTTTTTTAATAAAGCAATCCTTAATAAATCCTTTAGTAAAGAAATCCTTAATAAAGAAATCCTTATTAATATAAGTAATAAGTTATTAATAATAACTTATTAGTTAGAGATACACTTGAATTAGCAAAGCAGCTGATTTTATATGGGTCATTTCATAAATCAGACCTAATGGCTCTAGAAGAAATTGGCCTGACAATCTTGGCATTCTCCTGTTGAATTTTAGAGATTTCTTTATTTTGTGATACTTTATTTTTGCAAGCTGGAAAAACTTTAGAGATTCTAAAACCCTCATTGCTTTCATTTTCTTTCTTTCTTTTTTTTTATTATGTTATATTAGTCACTTTCATTTTCTTAGAGTTTTTCTTTCTCCCTAGTAGATAGGTAAAAGTAAATTAACATATGACTTCACTCAAGTTTACATAATTTTTCCCCCTGTATCCCTATTACCTTATTTCTATTTTAGGAGAGTAGCTACAACTCTAGCACCTCCCTTTTTAAAACAAAAACAAAAGCACTTCATTCTAGAGAACTTTGGAGAGTTCTGAAGTTTATCTATAAATTCACAAGGAGATGTTGAATTGAATTTGGAGAGTTCGCTTTCAAAGTTTTCCACATTTTACAAGGGGAAGGCATGGCACACAGTAATTCATCTCCCAAAAATTTTCCATGTTTTTACTACTCCCCACCTCCCATCACCACAGTTTTTCACCAACCAGCATTTCTGGCTCTCAGCTGGAACCTTAGACCCTGGCCTCCCTTGTGGTGGGCTCATTCACCTTTAAGGAGTCTTTGTTTAAGCACACAGAATCTCTGCAAAGCTTAGCTAAAATTCTCAATGTGCTGATTAGGGGGCCCAGTATCCCTAGAGCAATGCTTGCAGTTTGTGCTCTTAGAAATTCACAGACTATGGACTCTGAAAAACAATCTGAGGGGTTTGAAGGGGCGGTGGGGGGATGGGAGGTTGGGGGAACCAGGTGGTGGATTCGGGGCAGGGATTGCATGGAGCACTGGGTGTGGTGCAAAAATAATGAATACTGATATGCTGAAAATAAATAAAAAATAAATTAAAAAAAAAAAGAAAAAATTCACAGCGATGTGGCTAATGTGGGTCTTCACTGGAAATCCTAGTCCTGAGTTCTCAGGATGCAAATGGTTTGAGAAAAAGAAAAGTTGTGAAGGTTCACATTTGTGGGAGGAGGAATTTTATTCTTTCTTGGAGTATGAACTATTTGATTTTTTAAAAACATTTCTACTGACAGTCCACGTAGGGACCCTTTTCCTGGTTTTATTTATTGTTGAGGGTTTTCTTCTTAAGCCATTTCCTCCTAAGAACTCATCCTGTGCCATTACTGTTAAGCTTTTGTCATGTTTTGCAATTTTTTTTCCAAATATGCTTTTACTAGAGTATCAGTTGGTCATTTAGGGGAAGGTGATTGTTTATTATTTTTATGTTCAGAATCACCAAGAGGCAAGACTAAAATCCCAAATCAATTTTATGTAAAGTCCTATTTTCTAAGGTATCACTTGGAAACAGCAGTTGCCATGGCATTTCACCATCTGATTTTGAATTCTGGTCCAACAATTTATTTCTTGGGTGGCTCTTGGGCAAATCTCTTGGAGACCCTCGACCTCAGTTTTCCCATCTATGTTACCTCCTAATTGTAAGTATTTAGTGTGTGCTGTATGCAAAGCATTTAGGGTGGAGCCTGACTTACTTTAGGTTCTTAATAAACATTAACCATTTGAAGTTCTCTTTGTTGAATATTCAGCTACATTTCCTTTTAGACTTTTTGTCCCTGGTTGATGGAAAGGTGATTGTTTTACACTTAACTTTGTGATCCCTTAGGAGTCCACATTGGTATATGGTACAAAGTCATGTTCTAACTTGGCGGTTTTTTTCTGATGGGCCATATTTTTCCAAGTAAAATTTGTTGAACAATTTTGTCCTTCCCTGTTGATTTTTGTAAAACTATAGAACTTCGTTTATTATTTATCATGTTCTTCTGTCTCTTAACCTGTGTCAGGGATGCCTTATCTAGTCCCTTAGCTATTGGTCAACTCTTAGTCCTAGTACTTAGGTTTTTAATTTTGTTTATTTTTTGGTCTTTTTGTTTATTCTTTTATTGAAGTATAACTTATACACAATGAAGTGCATGAGTCTTGAGGACTGTTTATTTATGTTTTCATTCTTGTAATTATCATACACGTCAAATTAGAGACCCCAGATATCTCCCTCATGCTTGTCCCTAAAGTAATCACTATAGTAACCTCTATCACCATAGATTAATGAAATTTCTATTTCATTTCTATTCCTACTTTGTTTAGGAATAGACCATGAGATAAATTTTTTTTGTGTGCTTATTCTGCATCTATTGAAATAACTATATAATTTTTCCCTCCCTTTATTACTGGGTAGATTAAATTGGTAGACTTTCAAATATTAAACTAACTTTGCATTTTTGGAATAAATCTCATCTGGTTTTGATATATAGTTCTTATATATCAAGGGATTTGAATTTCAAATATCTTTGTTATGGTTCTACATCTTTGTTCATGAAAAATACAGACCGATCATCTTCCTTTCTTGTAATATTCTTTTCATGTTTTAGTATCAAGGTTATGCCTGCATCATCACATGATTTGGGCAATGTTTACCTCTTTTTCTATTATCTTATTATGCAAGTTTGGTATTTTTTCCTTTCTAAAGTTAGTCAGATTTCATCAGTGAAACCACCTGGGATTGGAGTTTCTTTGTAAAAAGAAATAATTGATTAATTTTTTTAATAGATAATGAACCTCTGAGATTTCCTTCTTATGTCATATCATTTCAAATATACAATTTTTTCTAACATATACAACTGAAGTTATAAGTTTCCTTAAAAACCTTGCTTTAGGGCGCCTGGGTAGCTCAGTGGGTTAAGCCTCTGCTTTCTGCTCAGGTCATGATCTTGGGGTCCTGGGATCGAGTCCTGTGTTGGGCTCTCTGCTCAGTGGGGAGCCTGCTTCCCTCTCTCTCTCTCTGCCTGCCTCTCTGTCTACTTGTGGTCTCTGTCTGTCAAATAAACAAATAAAATATTTAAAAACAAAACAAAACAAAAAAAACCTTGCTTTAGCTGCCTCCCACAGGCTTAGCATGTTGTATTTTCCTTATAGTTTAGCTCAACATATTTTCTAATTTGATCCAAAATGTCTTCCTGTTTATCTTTCTTTTATTTATTTCTAGTTTAACTCCCTTAAATTCAGAGAATATTCTCTCGTGATTTCATCCTTTGAAATTGGAAATTTGTGATACTTTATGATACAGCACATAGTCCTTTTCCCCCCCATATAGTCCATTTTTTATAAACATCCCATTTAAATTTGAAAAGAATGCAGGAAGGTATATGTATATTTTATATATATATACACACATATGTATTTTTCCTATACAAGGGTAAGATAGTTAATCATGTTCTATTTTTATATACTTTATTTTCAGTTTGTTATATCAGTTTTAGAGAGAAGAATGTTAAAATCTTGAAATAAGATTAAGACCTTGTTTCTCTCTATAATTTGAAGGGTTTTTTAATTGTTTGATTTTTGTTTTGTGGTAATTTTTTTTATTGTTTTGTCAGTCACCACACCAAAACTAATACATGATTAGTTTATTACTAATACATGATTAGTTTTTGATGCAGTGTTCCAAGATTCATTGTTTATGTACAACGCCCAGTGTTTCATACAATACATGCCCTCCTTAATATCCACCACCAGGTTCACCCATTCCCCCACCTCCCTCTCCTCTAAAACCCTCAGTTTGTTTCTTAGAATCCACAGTATCTCATGGTTATTATGTCTTCCTATTAAATTGACCATCTTATCATGAAATGTCATTTCTTATTTTGAATACTTCTTGCTTTAAAGTTTACTCTGTCTGATATTAATATAATTATACCATGTTATTTTTGGTTAGTATTTGCATGCTACATCTTTTTTTCTTTCTAATTTTATCAAATTTAAAGTAGGCCTCTTGTAAATATAGAAGATAGATATAGTTGTGTTTCCTTTACTTTTATCTAGTATGATGATATTTATATTTTGAGTGAAGTATTAAGTCTATTTACATTTAGTATAGTTATTGATAATTGGATTTAAGACCTCTTACTCTTTGTTTTCTATCCTCATCCTGTCTGTTCTTTGATCCATTATTTTTTCCTTGCCTTTGGATTAATCAAACACTTCTATTAGTCTGGTTTCCTTTAATTTTTTTAGTTGTATATTATTTTATTATAATGTTATATTTGCATACTTATTATTTTATATATTTATATAATTCATTATTGACATTTTAAAGTCTAGTCTAAATGAATACTTTTATCACTGCCTGAATGATGCAAAAACTTTATATAATATTTTAATTTCACATATAACCTCATCTGTACTTTTTTGTTTCTGTTGTCCTATCTTTTACTTCTTCAAATACTTTAAATCCCCAAGGAATTATAATTAATTTGGAGGAGGTGGTTGAAGATTTTATTTCTTTATTTGTGGGTGGGGAGGAGCAGAGGGAGAGAGAATTCCAAGCAGACTCTGTGCTGAGCACGGAGCCCAACACGGGGCTTGATCTCCTGACCCTGAGACCAAGAGTTGGATGCTCAACCAACTGAGCCATCTAGGCACTCCTAATTTTGTCTTTTAAAATGTAATTTAAATATTCATGTGTTATGTAAGGATCTTACAAAAGTATATTCCTACTTACTTCCTCCTATCATTTGTCATAATACATTTTACTTTAACATATGTTCTGAATACTCAAAATGTTGCTATTATTTTTGCTTTAGACAGTCTTCTTTTAGAAAAATTAGAAATAAGAAAATATATTTTTAAATTTCCTTTAATTTATGTCATTTCCAGTACTCTTCATTTTGTTAAATAAGTTCAAGTTTTCATCTGTGTTAACAGTTTTCTCTCTGAAGAACTCCATCTTTAGTACAACTGTGCTGCAAATGAGTTCTCTGTTTTTGTTTGAAAACTTCTGTATTTCTGTTTCATTTTTGATAGATATTTTCATTGTTTGGTAATTTTTTCCCCCTCTCAACACTTGGATGCCATTCCAATTGTCTGTGGCTTCGTAGTTTTTAACAAAGGATTTTTATTTCCGTTCCCCCATATGTAATATGCTCTTTTCTCTCTGAGAGTTGGAAATAAATTTGCTTACCCTTGTTTTTCAGCAGTTTGAATATGATAAGTGTGTGTATGTTTGTGTGTGTTTAATTTATCTGGTTCTGTGTTCTTTAAGGTTATTTAAACTTCTTGGATCAGCATTTGACTCTTTATTAATTTGAAAGAACTCTTGGCTGTTATCTCTTTAAACATTTTTTGCTGTTTCCTCTCTCCTCCTAATGAGATTCCAGTATCTCATGTTACACCTTTAAATACTGACCACAGTTCTTGGATGTTCTATTCTTTAAAAAGAAAAAAAAAAAAAGACCTTGTGTTTCAGTTGAGATAATTCCTATTGACCTTTTTAAAAATTTTACAGTGTTTTTTTTTTCCTTGACTGTGTTAAGTCTAATGTTGATTGCATTAAAGTGATTCTTCATCTCTGACAGTTTTTTTTTTCCCTTGCATTTGCATCAGGTTCTTTTTTAAAGTTTCAGTCCCTGAGATACCTCATCTGATGGTGCATGTAATCTTCCTTTTCTGATATTCTTCAACATATTCATTGTTGTTGCTTTAATTTATCAGTCTCATAGTTCTAGCATTTGTGGCACATCCCAGTCTGATTCTCTGATTTGCTTAGTCTCTTGATAATGTCTTGTTTGTCCTTACTTTTTTTGGGTATCATAATTTGTTTCTGAAATCTAGACATCTTATATAAGATATATAGATTGATAACTAAGGTAAAGAGCATTTATGATTGGAAATACTCATACCTTATCTTTTACTATGCCTTTAGTGTGAGGAATTGAGCCAAAATAGCCAAAATTTGAGGTGGCTTTAGGTTTTATTATGGCTATGGTTACCTTCTAGGCACTACAGTCTTCAAATTCTTCTAGTGTTATTTTGGCATTTAGGATAGGGGCAGGTTATCGGAGGGTTTTTTATTAATGTTTTTTCCACCCTTAGGTGTAAGTGTTCCTTTTAGTCTCCACATCATAGAAGGTCTTGGTACACCCCAACTGGAAACTGCTGTCTCTAGTTAATGATATTCGTTAGCCAAGTAGGCAGAGTGAGGTTGTATTCTCTGTTGTTCTGTTATTAATTTGATTTTAGTGGGTGTTATCTTCCAGACTTTCATGGGTATGGTCTTCTTAGTAATCCTGCCTCTTGCCCAGAGGTAGGGGATTGTTAATGGTGGAGAGACAGGGTGTGTTCCTGCCACCCTCCAATGGTAGGGTTAGAGAATTTACTCCAGCTGCAGAAGTCTTCACATGTGCCCTAAAGCTAACAGGACTTTCTGTCTTCCCTCCAGTGGTTTAGGTCTCTTGTCACTTAAGGGAGATAGAAAGGGAGAGTCTGTGTGGACCTTTTTCACATAGCTACTGTTTTCTTCCAACAAGTTTACACCAAGAAAGAGGCTGCCTTCAGTCTTTCTTACAGTGCTTGATGAGGATAGTTGAGAAGAATCTCGGAGGGTCAATATCTTTTGTGTCCTAGAGGTTGTAGGATCTCATGCTAACTCATATTTGGTTTTTAGCAATTTGTTAAGAGGTTTTGCTGAATTATTCATAATGGTTTGATTGGGGTTCTGTGTCTATTTCAGGTAAGTAAGTTTTGGTGTCTTGAATCTCTTTAGAGGCTTCTGTCTTTCCTTAGTTAGTTGGGTTAGTTTCTTGCCCTGAAAGATAAGAACAGGTTCAAGAAAAAGTTGTAATTTTGCTTTTTTTTTTGTGGTAGTAGGAGAGTATCTATTCTACTAGTATCTATTCTATTTCAGTACTACATATGTCATTCTATTGTCATCTTTCATCTTTAAATATATATATATACACATTATATTATATATTATATATATATTTATTATATATATATTATATTATATATATATTATAATATATATTATATATATATATTTAGACCTTAGGAGTACCTGACTGGCTCAACCAGTAGAGCATATAGTACTTAATCTTTGGGTTTGTACAATTCAACTTCAGTCTTTTTTTTTTTAAGATTTTATTTCTTTATTTGACAGAGAGAAAGAGAGAGCACAAGCAGGGGGAAGAATAGAGGGAGAGGGTGAAGCAGGATCCCTGCTGAGCAAGGAGCTGGATGCGGGGCTCGATCCCAGGACTCTAGGATCATGACCTGAGCCAAAGGCAGACACTTAACTGGCTGAGACACCCAGGTGCCCTCCAACTTCAGTCTTAATGTTTCTCCTTTGAGGCTAATGTGTTTTTCTCTGACTGCATTTGTGAGTTTATTTGCAGTTTTACTGTGATATATTTAGTTGTAGTTTGCTTTTTATTTATTCTGCTTAGAGTTTGAAGGGCTTCTTGAATATATGATTTGATGCCTTTCAACCATTTTGGAGGATTTTGACCATTATTTCTTCAAATGTTGTTTCTGCCATATTCTTTTCCTAGGATTTCAGTTACATATATGTGCATATACATACACATATATTGCAAACATATTGTGTGTGTGTGTGTGTGTGTGTGTGTGTGTGTGTGAGTGTGTGTGTGTGTTTCATAAGCTATTTAGGCTTATTCCAGGTTTGCAATCTATTTCTCTATTGCTTCAATATAGATATTTCCAGTTCACTTCTATTTTTCTTTGTTTAATCTGCTATTGAGCCCATCAGTTGAATTCTTAATTTTAGTTCAAATTCAAGTTCTAGATTTTCCATTTGACTCACTGTATAAAGAAAGATATTTTAGGTCTCTGTCTAAATATTTAACCCTCATTTTCCCAACCTATTAATCTTAAGAATTTTAAAATCCTTGTTTGATAATTCCTTTATCAGAATCACTTGTGGTTCTGTTTCTATGGACTGATTTTCTTTTTGATTTGATGTAATTTGGTTTTCTATGTTGTATTTTAGTAAGCCAAATAGTAACTGAATACCAGCATTATGGACCGAAAATTGTAGAGGCTCTGGATGATTTTGTTTTGTTCCCAAAAAGGGAAAAAATTTTCTGCTGGCAGGCACCTAGATTACCAGTGATTCACCTTGGTGTCTACAAGAATTTGTTTTCAGGTATTTTGGGGCATCTGGGTGGCTCAGTGGGTTAAGCCTCTGCCTTTGGCTCAGGTCATGATCTCAGAGTCCTGGGATCAAGCCCCACATTGGTCTCTCTCCTCAGCAGAGAGCCTGGTTCCTCCTCTCTCTCTGTGCCTGTCTCTCTGCCTACTTGTGATCCCTGCCTGTCAAATAAATAAATAAAATCTTGTCTTAAAAAGATAATTTATTTTTAGGTATTTGGAGGCAGGTTTTTTTCAGTTTTTACTTTTTGCAATGTTTCTTATTCCTCGTCTGTACTGCTTCTAAGTTCTCAACTGAAAGAGTGTTTATCAAATTTACCCTGCCTTCATGGAACTTGATCTCCAACTTCCCAACTCTCCTAAAACATGAAGCTGATAAAATCTATGTTATAGCTTCCAGCTATAAGCTTTCTTAAGTTCATGTCCAGCTTAGGAATTAGGCAACAACTTGAGGGGAATTTTTATTCAGATTCTTCTGAGACTAGTTTCTCCCTAGGATTTCGTCCCTGAACTTCAGCAGCCTTTGGCTGCATTAAACCTTGACCTTTTTCTTTTTTACTCTAGGTCTCCATCCTGGGATTTTGAAAAATGTTCTCAAGGAGGTAGTAGAGGTGAATGTGTAGTTCAACTTCAAAGCTTCCTTCCTTTCAAGGATCATAGACCCTAATCCTACCTGTGTTAGTTCTTGAATAACTTCAAACATTTGTTCAATATTTTGTTCAGCTTTATGGATGGTTTTCATTAGCACACTGTTCTTTTTCCTTAAGTCTCACATAGTGTGTAAGAGGAGGAGACTCCACTGACTCATGTTTTCCCATAATGAAGTAAATTTCAAACTGTATTATAATTACCCATTATTTTCTCTTTCTTTTACTAGCTCTGTGAAAGTTCTGTGGAGGCAGGCATCCTATCTGCCTTGTTTACTACTGTAACACTGAACCAGCACACAGCCTGTCATGTAGTAGGTTCTCAGATAAAACTTAATGAACAAATAACATTTTTTCCCTCCTAGTAATGTATTAGGTTTTTCCTTGTGGATCACATATAGGATCTATTATATGTTACTTTATCAACACTTGAAAATAAGATAACTTCTCTGTTTTGAAGGGATGATGTTTGATGTACATGTAGTTATTAATCATATTCGTATTTTCTGCTACATTTTGCTTACTTGATCTGTTAGAGACTGGGAGGTTTTTTTTTATTTGTTTATTAAAATATTTTGTACACATTTAAATGTTATCTGTTCTCCACAGCATTGTTTGTAATGGTTATATCTTCATGTGGATTTTCTCTTTTATCATTTGTAAAATTAACTTCTCTGTCCGCTTCATGCTCTTTGCCTTAAATTCATCTTTTCCTGAAATAAACCTGTAACTTACTTTGTTAAAAAATCTGTAGGAGGGGTGTCTGAGTGGCTCAGTTGGTTAAGCAGTTGCCTTCAGCTCAAGTCATGATCCCAGAATCCTGGGATCAAGCCCTGCATTGGGCTTCCTGCTCAGAGGAGAACCTGTTTCTCCCTCTCCCTTTGCAGGCCGTTCTGCCTACTGGTGCTCTCTAGCTCTCTGTCAAATAAATAAATAAAAATCTTTAAAAAAATCTTTGGGGAAAAAATGCAAAAATTTCCCCAAGTGCATGTTAAGACTGTTACTTTCCCTTTTCTTTCTTGTAGTGTCTGGGACTTTATCCATAAGATGCAGTATATGGTTTCACATCCTAGTTCAGTCTGGCCATGCTATAGCTCTGATAGCAGTGCTTTCCAGAATGAATGTATATCTAATGATATCAATGTGGGACTTGAAGCAAGAAATGATTCTAGTCACCTTGAAAGTAGAGCCCCAAAAGAGGGACTGTGGTCTGAACTGGAGAGAGACCTTATTTTCTGGTTGGTGGCTCTAGACCTGGGTTTCCTTAGGGTACATGGCAGGGATGTATAGAAGAGTTTTTACAGAATCAGACTACTCTGATTTGTTGGTGCCAATGTCTTGTTGGCTGTTAAAAATATTTAAAACCCTTCTCTCACTGTGATATTCTGATTTTTGTTTTGTTGTTTTTTTGTTTTTTTTTTTTTTAGACTGAAGCATGAGTTTGCCATTCATTGTATTTCAATCCAGCCTTCCATGTACTACATTAAGACTCTCTGAGGTGACACTTCACTGATCGTTATCCTTTGGTTCCTACAGTGTTGTGACCTTGTATATTTGATGTATTAGTTGGGAATTCAACTCTCCATGACTTTCCCATTGAATCAGGGTTGGGTATCTGCTTGGAAACCCAACTTGGAAGTCTCAAGGCAGCCATGTTTGAGTCTTCTGTTCCTTCTGTTTCTTCCCCAAATTGCATGAAAAGAGCCTTTGTATTTCAGAGGGTATTTTGTACTTTGTGCAGTCAGGGCATCCCTGGAAAGTTGCTCATTTTTATTGCAGACTTCATCACTGCTGGGGGTGTCAATGTGGGATATAATTCCTTAGGTTGGGGAAATCTGTTTTTTTGTTTTGTTTTTGATTTAACACTACATGATCATACAGTGGTTGTGACCTGTATCCTCCTTGCCTCCTAAACTTTTGATGTTCCATCTGAGTATCTCTATTCAGGGGCCGTTCTTGTGCTGTTTCTCTGCTCAGTGGGCTTTGGAAGGCCAAATTTTCTCAGTTGGATTGTGCCACCATACTATGCCCTGAGCAGTCATTTATATTTGACCTCTGGCTTCAATTGGTTGTCTTGAAACTGTTTGATTAGAGCCTCAAATAAGTGGATTATACACTTATTGGGCAGGTTATGATGCTGATTATAAAAGATGTTATTTCCTGAAAGCTGCATGTCAAGCAGTTCTAAGTGCTTTATATGTACAATACTATAAGTACCATTATTGACTCCATTTGACAAAACAGAACTGAGGAACAGAGGATTTAAACTCAGAGTCACATAACTAGTACATCACAGAGCAGGGTTTGAACACAGGCATTTTGACTTGTAACTGCAATGTTATGCTTCCTCTGTAAATAATTAAACCATAGCACCCATCTGTTTAAACTTTTAGGTAAGTTGGGGGATATTTTATAGGAATTTTAATGTTAATTATTGTTGTCAAGATAGAATTAAAAATTATTTGAAGGGACTGATTGAGAACAGATTTTCTAAGTCTTTTTCTTTTTCTCTTTTTTATAAATTAACGTATAATTTATTATTTGCCCCAGGGGTACAGGTCTGTGAATCTTCAGGCTTAAATACTTCACAGCACTTACCATAGCACACACCTCCCCAGTGTCCATAACCCAACCACCCTCTCCATACCCCGCTCCCCCCAGCAACCCTCAGTTTGCTTTGTGAGATTAAGAGTCTCTTATGGTTTGTCTCCTTCCTAATCCCATCCTGTTTCATTTTTTCCTTCCCTACCCTCCAAACTCCCCACTTTGCCTTTCAAATTACTCATATCAGGGAGATCATATGATAATTGTCTTTCTCCAATTGACTTATTTTGCTCAGCATAATACCCTCTACTTCCATCCACATCATTGCAAATGGCAAGATTTCATTTCTTCTGATGGCTGCATAGTACTCCATTGGATATATATACCACATCTTCTTTATCCATTCATCTGTTGATGGACATCTAGGTTCTTTCCATAGTTTGGCTTTGTGAACATTGCTGCTATAATTATTCAGGTGCACATGTCCCTTCAGATCACTACATTTGTATCTTTAGGATAAATACCCAGTAGTGCAATTGCTGGCTTGTAGGGTAGCACTATTTTCAACTTCTTGAGGAACCTCCATGCTGTTTTCCAGAGTGGCTGCACCAGCTTGCCTTCCCACCAACAGTGTTGAAGGGTTCCCCTTTCTGGGCATCCTTGCCAGCATTTCCTGACTAGTTAATTCTGACTGGTGTGAGGTGGTATCTCATTGTGGTTCTGATTTGTATTTTCCTGGTGCCGAGTGATGTGGAATATACTTTTCATGTGTCTGTTTGTCATCTGGATGTCTTCTTTGCAGAAATGTCCTCTGCCCATTTCTTTTTTTTTTTTTAAAGATTTTATTTATTTATTTGACAGAGAGAAATCACAAGTAGATGGAGAGGCAGGCAGAGAGAGAGAGAGGGAAGCAGGCTCTCCGCTGAGCAGAGAGCCCGATGCGGGACTCGATCCCAGGACTCCGAGATCATGACCTGAGCCGAAGGCAGCGGCTTAACCCACTGAGCCACCCAGGCGCCCCACTCTGCCCATTTCTTGATTGGATTATTCATTCTTTGGGTGTTGAGTTTAGTAAGTTCATTATAGATTTTGGACACTAGCCCTTTATCTGATATGTCATTTGCAAATATCTTCTCCCATTCTGTCAGTTGTCTTTTGGTTTTGTTGACTGTTTCCTTTGCTGTGAAAAAGCTTTTTATCTTGATGAAGTCCCAATAGTTCACTTTTTCCCTTGCTTCCCTTGACTTTGGCAATGTTTCTAGGAATAAGTTGCTGCAGCTGAGGTCGAAGAAGTTGCTGCCTGGGTTCTTCTCAAGGATTTTGATGAATTCCTTTCTCACATTGAGGTTTTTCAGCCATTTTGAGTTTATTTTTTTGTGTGGTGTAAGGAAATGGTCCAGTTTCATTTTTCTGCATGTGGCTGTCTAATTTTCCCAACACCATTTGTTGAAGAGACTGTCTTTTTTCCATTGGACATTCTTTCCTGCTTTGTCAACAATTAGTTGACTGTAGAATTGGAGGTCTATTTCTTGGCTCTCTATTCTGTTCCATTGATCTATGTGTCTGTTTTTGTGCCAGTATTATACTGTCCTCATGATGACAGCTTTGTAATAGACCTTGAAATCTGGAATTGTGATGCCACCAACTTTGGCTTTCTTTTTCAACATTTCTCTGGCTATTCAAGGTCTTTCCTTTTACCATATAAATTTAGGATTATTTGTTCCATTTTGTTGAAAAAAATTGATGGTTTTTTGATAAGGATTCATTAAATGTGTAGGTAACTTTAGGTAGCATAGACATTTTCACAATGTTTGTTCTTCCAATCCATGAGCACGAAAGTTTTCTCCATTTCTTTGTGTCTTCCTCAATTTCTTTCATGAGTCCTTTATAGTTTTCTGAATACAGATTCTTTGTCTCTTTGGTTAGGTTTATTCCTAGGTATCTTGTGTTTTGGGTGCAATTGTAAATGGGAGTGACTCCTTAATTTCTCTTCTGTCTTGTTGGTGTATGGAAATGCAACTGATTTCTGTGCATTGATTTTATATCCTGACAATTTACTGAATTCCTTTAAAAGTTATAGCAGATTTGGAGTGGAGTCTTTTGGGTTTTCCACATAAAGTATCCTATCATCTGCAAAGAGTGATAGCTTTATTTCTTCTGTGCTGATTTGGATGCCTTTTATTTCTTTTTGTTGTCCAATTGCTGAGGTTAGGATTCTAATACTATGTTGAGTAGCAGTGGTGATAATGGACATCCCTGCCATGTTCCTGACCTTAGCAGAAACGCTCTCAGTTTTTCGCCATTGAGAAGAATATTTGCTGTGGGTTTTCCATAGATGCTTTGATGATATTGATGTATTTACCTTTTATCCCTACACTTTGAACAGTTTTGATTAATAAAGGATGCTGTACTTTGTCAAATGTTTTTTCAGTATATATTGAGAGTATCATATGGTTCTTGTTCTTTCATTTATTAATCTACTGTATCACATTGGTTGATTTGTGGATGTTGAACCAACCTTGCAGCCCTGGAATAAATCCCACTTGGTTGTGGTGAATAATCCTTTTAATGTACTGTTGGATCCTATTGGCTAGTATTTTGGTGAGAATTTTTGTGTCTATGTTCATTAAGGATATTGGTCCGTAATGCTCTTTTTTGATGGGGTCTTTGTCTGGTTCGGGGATCAAGGTGATGCTGGCCTCATAAAATGAGTTTCAAAGTTTTCCTTCCATTTCTATTTTTTGGAACAGTTTCAGGAGAATAGGAATTAGTTCTTCTTTAAATGTTTGGTAGAATTTCCCTGGAAAACCATCTGGCCCTGGGCTCTTGTTTGTTGAGATATTTTTAAGGACTGCTTTAATTTCTTTACTGGTTATAGGTATGTTCAGGTTTTCTGTTTCTTCTTGGTTCAATTTTAGTAGTTTATATGTCTCTAGGAATGCATCTATTTCTTCCAGATTGTCAAATTTGCTGGTGTATAGTTGCTCATAATATGTTCTTATAATTGTTTGTATTTCTTTGGTGTTGGTTATGGTCTCTCCTCTTTCATCTATGATTTTATTAATTTGGGTCCTTTCTCTTTTCTTTTTGATAAGTTTGGCCAGGGGTTTATCAATTTTATTAATTCTTTCAAAGAACCAGCTCCTAGTTCCATTGAGTTCTTTTACTATTTTTTCTTTGTTTGTTTTGTTTGTTTCTATTTCATTGATTTCTGCTCTGATCTGTATGATTTCTCTTCTGCTGCTGGATTTAGGCTTTCATTGCTCTTCTTTCTCCAGCTCCTTTAGGTGTAGGGTCAGGTTGTGTATTTGAGACCTTTCTTGATTCTAGAGAAAAGCTTGTATCACTGTATCTTTTCCTCTCAGGACTGCCTTTGCTGTGTCCCACAGATTTTGAACTGTTGTGTTTTCATTATCATTTGTTTCAATGAATTTTTTCAATTCCTCTTTAATTTCCTGTTTGACCTATTCATTCTTTAGTTGAATGCTCTTTAGCCTCCATGTATTTGAGTTCTTTCCAACTTTTCTCTTGTGATTGAGTTCTATATTCAGAACATTGTGACCTGAAAATATGTAGAGAATAATCCCAATCTTTTGGTAACTGTTGTGACCCAGGATGTGATCTATTCTGAAGAATGTTCCACATGCACTAGAGAAGAATGTGTATTGTGTTGCTTTGGGATGAAATGTTCTGAATATATCTGTTATGTTCATCTAGTTCAGTGTGTCATTTAAAGCTTTTATTTCCTTGTTGGTCTTTTGCTTGGATGATCTGTCTATTTCGGGGAGTATTAAATTTCCCTACTATTACTGTATTATTGTCTATGTGTTTCTTTGATTTTGTTATTTATTGGTTTACATAGTTGGCTACTCCCACATTAGGGGCATAGATATTTAAAATTGTTGGATCTTCTTGTTGGACAGACTCTTTGAGTATGATACAGTGTCCTTCCTCATCTCTTATTATAGTCTTTGGCTTAAAATCTAATTGATCTGATATAAGGATTGCCACCCCAGCTTTCTTTTGATAGCCATTAGCATGGTAAATTGTTTTCCACACTTTCAATTTAAATCTGGAGGTGTCTTTAGGTCTAAAATGAGTTTCTTGTAGAGAGCATATTGATGGGTTTTGATTTTTATCCATTCTGATACCCTATGTCTTTTGATTGGGGCATTTAGGCCATTTACACACAGGGTAACGATAGAAAGATATGAATTTAGTGCCATTGTATTGCCTGTAAGGTGACTGTACTGTATATTGTCGCTCTTCCTTTCTGGTTGGTTACTTTTAGGCTCTCTCTTTGCTTAGAGAACCCCTTTCAATATTTCTTGTAGGGAAATATTGTTTACAAATTCTTTTAGTTTTCTTTTTTTTTTTAAATTTCTTTTCAGTGTAACAGAATTCATTGTCTATGCACCACACCCAGTGATCCATGCAATAAATGCTCTCCATAATACCCACCACCAGGCTCACACAACCTCCCACCCCTTCAAAACCCTCAGATTGTTTTGCAGAGTCCGTAGTCTCTCATGGTTCATCTCCCCCTCCAATTCCCCTCTTTTAGTTTTTGTTTGTCCTGGAAGCTTTTTATCTCTCCTTCTATTTTCAATAATAGCCTAGCTGGATATAGTATTCTTGGCTGCATGTTTTTCTCATTTAGTGCTCTGAATATATCATGCCAGTTCTTTCGGGCCTGTCAGGTCTCTGTGAATAAGTCTGCTGCCGATTTAATATTTTTACCATTGTATGCTACAGACTTCTTGTCCCAGGCTGCTTTCAGGATTTTCTCTTTGTCACTAAGACCTGTAAGTTTGACTATTAGATGATGAGGTGTGGACCTATTTTTATTGATTTTGAGGGGGGTTCTCTGTGCCTCCTGGATTTTGATGCTTGTTCCCTTTGCCATATTAGGGAAATTCTCTACAATAATTCTCTCCAATATACCTTCCACCCCCCTTCTCTTTCTTCTTCTTCTGGAATCCCAATTATTCTTACTGTCATTTCATCTTATGGTACCACTTATCTCTTGAATTCTCCCCTCGTGGTCCAGTAGTTGTTTGTCTCTTTTTTGCTCAGCTTCTTTATTCTCCATCATTTGGTCTTCTATATCACTAATTCTCTCTTCTGCCTCATTTATCCTAGCAGTAAGAGCTTCCATTTTATTTATTTATTTATTTATTTATTTATTTTAAAGATTTTATTTACTTATCAGAGAGAGACAGGGGGAGAGAGCGAGCACAGGCAGACAGAATGGCAGGCAGAGGCAGAGGGAGAAGCAGGCTCCCCACTGAGCAAGGAGCCCGATGTGGGACTCGATCCCAGGACGCTGGGACCATGACCTGAGCCGAAGGCAGCTGCCCAACCAACTGAGCCACCCAGGCGTCCCAAGAGCTTCCATTTTTTATTTCACCTCATTAATAGATTTTTTTATTTCAACTTGGTTAGATTTTAGTTCTTTTATTTCCCCAGTGTTTCTCAAATATCTTCCATGCCTTTTTTAAGCCCAGCTAGCATCTTGAGAATAGTCATCCTGAACTCTAGATCTGACATATTACCAATGTCCATATTGATTAGGTCCCTAGCCTTCCATACTGCTTCTTTTTTTTTTTTTTTTTTTTTTTTTTTTTTGGTGAGTTTTTCTTCCTTGTCATTTTATTCAGATAAGAATATGTGAATGAGAATAAAATACTAAAAGGGTGGCAAAGACCCCAGAAAAGTGTACACTAACCAAATCAGAAGAGACCCCAAATCAGGGGAGGAGAAAGGTTAAAAAGAAGTTTAAAAAAATTTAAAAAAAATATATATATATTAGACTGGTGAATAGAACAGAGCCACCCACTTGATTTGGGGTGTATTTTGGTCTTAGAAGAAACTACCTCCCAAAATTTTAGCGAAAGAAAAGTTACATATATACAAAATAATGATAAACATAATGAAGGGATAGAATATGACTGTAAAGATGAAAATTTTTTAAAAATTCTAAAAAAGGAATTGATAATATAAGTTGGTGTGAAAAAGAAAGAAAAATAAAATGGAGAGAATTTGCTCAGGCTGGAGACTAGAACAAAGCCCTGTGCTAGATTTAGCATATATTTTGATCTATTAGAAGAAATTATATCCCAAATTTTTTTAGAAGAATAAAACCTGTATGTATACAAAAAATAAAGGTAGATACAATGAAGGATAAAATATGATTATAATAATGAAGGTTTAAAAAAATTTTTTTAAGAAAGGTATTGTTAAAATAAACTAGTTAAAAAATGTTAAAAGAGGAAAGAGAAAAAGTTAAAAAATTAGAATAAGAAAAAAATAAAATTAAAAAAATTTACTTAACTTTGCAAGACTAAATAATCATGGGGAGAAAGCCATGAATTCAATGCTTTGCTTTCCCCTCCTCTGGAATTCCACTGGTCTCCTTGATCAGTGAGCTTGGTCTTGGCTAGATGTTCTTGCTGACCTTCTGGAGGAGGGGCCTATTGTAGTGCTTCTCAAATGTCTTTGCCGGAGGCAGAACTGCACTGCCCTTGCTAGGGGCTGGGCTAAGTAATCTGCTCAAGTTTGCTTTTTGGTTGCTTTTGTTCCCTGAATGCTTTTGGTAGAGCTCTGGAGGATGGGAATGAAAATGGCGGCCTCCTAATCTCTGGCCCAGAGGAGCCAAGAGCTGGGGCCCCACTTCTCAGTTTGCCTTCAGAGAAAAGCACTCAATCACTCCCTTCTCCCTGGTCTTGGGTCGTGCTCTGAGCTTACCCAGGCTTTGACCAAGCATTTCTGTCTCTGGAGCACAGCCATGTTTGGAGTCTCCAAACCCAGCAGATTCCTGCCTCCAGAGGTGGAAGGTGGGTTTCCCCAGATCTGCCACTTGTAGGGTCCCTGCTCAAAGAGCAGTGGCCCGACTGTGTCTCGGGTCACAGTTTAAGGTAATCCTGAGCTGAGAGCTCACTCCCTGGCTCTGTCTCTGTAGCCGGCTTTCCTAGTATGATATCTGTGAGCTCTGCTGTATTCAGACACCCCTGATCCTTCTGTGACCCTGCGGGACCTGAGACCACACTGTCCCCGCGAGGACTCCAACCCCACTTAGCCTCTGGAGCAATGTCTGTCAGTAGAGCAGACCTGTAAAAGTTCTGATTTTGTGCTCCGTTGCTCTGCTGCTTGCCGGGAGCCGGCCCTTCCCCCCCGTGGTCTATCTTCCCATCATTTTGGATTCACTTCTCCAAGGTCCTACCTTTCAGAAAGTGGTTGGTTTTTTGTTTCTAGAATTGCTGCTCTTCTTCTCTTTGATCTCCTATTGGGTTTGTAGGTGTTTGAAATGGTTTGATAACTATCTAGCTGAACTCCTGTGACCTGATGTCATCTCAGTAGGCTACTCCTCCGCCATCTTGACTCTTCTCCCCCAGGTTTTATTATTGAAAGGGACAAGTCACCAAAGCATAAACATCTGAAAAGCTAAAGTCTTATGTTATTATTTCATCCAGTGTTGAAATATATGTGTGTGTGTGTGTGTGTGCGCACGCATGCATATCATTGAATTACACTAACATTTTTAATTGAGCTTAAAAGACAAAGGGAACTTGAAAATCAATTTATAAATGCAAACTTGAAAGTATTAGTTATATAGACATACCCTGAAGTGTAATCAAGGAAAGGAAGAAGGTGAAACTTAATGGAATTAACTAGGTATAATAAAAAAATCATAGAACATTTCAATATCAAATTCTGGGTATTATTTCTTTAAAGTAAAAGTAACTTAGTCTATTCCACAGTGAAAAATTTAGGGGCCAGAATTTCAAGTGGTATGTGATGTCTTTGTACAATTACCTTTCATCTAAGTGGCTCCCATAGGGCCAGCCTGCATATCATAATTAGGGATGAAGTGGCCCTTTTGGATCAAAGTCTTGGGTGAATGTGAAGTGAAAGGAGATACAAAGAGCGTCCATCAAAGCCACCCAATACTTGCAGCAGCCACACTTCACAATGGGATCAGACATCAGGGTTGTCTCCTGCACCTGTGTGAACAAACAGCGATGCCCACTGGTGGTTTTATCATGATTGTGAAGATTCTTGATGAGTGTACGGAGATCATGTGGAACTCTAAAAATGATATGTTACACTCCCTTTTGGGAATGCTATTCCCAGAATAGCACAGTTCTTTGAAATCCTCATTTAAATGAGTTTCATGATTTGTGGAAGGTGAGAATGCTCACACCTGCTTTGCAAATTGATAAGCTACGCCACGAGTTCATAACAGGTGGTTTGCTTGAAGTCAGGTGGTGAGTCATCAGTGGGACTACCGACAGAATCCAATTGTTCTGTTACCCGCTGACTCTCTTATTTCCCTTTTAATTAATGTTAGGGTAATTAGGGGAAAAAAAGCTTAGTAATATGGAGGGTTGTTGGTTTATCAACTTGAGGGCATTACATTTCTGTGTGTGTACACACTGGTGTGTTTGTGTGTGTTTCTGTGTTTGCCTGTGTTTTCTGAAACATTTTTGCCAAGTGGTATCTTCTTCCCACTTCCCAGATGGTAGTTGTGATTTTTTTTTTCTTTTGGATATTGCTCACAAATCAGGAGGCTTCATTTGCCAGTTGACAGATTTTAACAGCAGCTGGTAGGTGACCACCCTCCACCACCCATTCCTCCTACCTTCTTCCATGGCTAGGCATCATCAGAGAGCACAGAAAAGCTATGGAATATTTAATGCTTTTAGGGAAGTTTGGGCAGTGGGAAAGTTTGACAATTATTGAAAATATTCAATACAAAGCCAAATTGAAGTGTATCTTTCTGCTCAGATTAAAGACATTTTTGCCAATCTTTTCCCTGAAACACACATACACACACACACACACTCTCTCTCTCTCTCTCTCTCTCTCTCTCTTTTAAATCAGTTTTCTTAACAGCAGAATGGTAGCTTTGTCTACTTTATATTGTGCTGCAAGGGGGCAATAGTCATTTTGAAATAAACAGAATTTTCTCATAGAATATGAGAAAATTCACCCATGGCATAAAATGATCTATCCCTGAGTAGAAATAATTTTGAAATGTTTTTGAATGTTGAGTTGTACTGAGACCAATCTGGCCGTGATTTACCTTAATTTGTTGGAAAATAGAAGATCCATAGAGGCCATCTCCATTCCAGTTCAAGTCCTGTCTAGCTTGGTGCTGTAAGTTTTGTTTTTCACTCTCACTTTCTTTCTTAGTTACAGGTGACCTACCTGCTTCACTTCCTTTCCAGGAGGAGAATATGTCTTTGATCAGTCTGCAACAAGGTTACAAAGGTTTTTGTTTTGCTATTTGTTGGTCAGATTCAAAGGGTAGCTTTAGCCTTTCTCTCAGTTAGTGAATAGAGTGTTTTATCAGTGATTGAAGCCAAGCATAGATGAAACAACATGGATTTTTAGACAGTGGCCTTTTGTATTAAAAAAAATGAAAAGTTGGAAAGAAAGAAAATAAAGGCTATTATTTATCTGTTGCATTTGGTTGTTAATAAGCTTCAGAGATGTTGTATCATATGATCCCAAGTTGAACATGTGCTTTGGAACCAAACTGTCTAAGATTGAAGCCTAGGTCACTTTAGCCAAGTTAACTTCCCTACTCTGTACCTCAGTTTCCTTATCTATAAAATGGGGGAAATAATAGTACCTGCCTCAGCATTGCTGTGAGAATTACATAAGATACCAAAAAGCATACAAGCTACCCAGAACAGATTTTCTTGAATTATTAAAACCTACTCAGTTTAATATTTTAAAAGTTTGCTTTAATGTCCCTTTGAAAACATATGCAATGTGTTAAAAGATAAAAGGTCACAATGTGCAAATAAATACATGCCTCCTTGTATTAAACACAACCATGTCCTCAAAACTGACTCCTGTTCAGTTGAGTTCAGAGAAAGAGACTTGCCAATTTGGGTTTCGAGTGAGCTAAACTGCATTAATTTGCAGGTCTATTCACATCTAGCACAAACACTATAGTTAGAAAAACACTGTGGAGCTGTTCAGAAATGGAGATGATGTTCACAGTATATTTTAAAGGTGGAAAAAAATAGTTCAATCTCATTTGAAAGGCAAATAATTACTAATCTACATGAACAGGTAGTTGAACTTTGGGGCATCTTTTCGCTTCTACTAATCATGAAAACAAGAAAGGGAAATGTGAGCCTGGAAGTGAGAAGAATGTTAGTGTCTTAGGGCTAAAAGTAACTGAGAAACCAGAAGAGTCCCCTTATGTTACAGTCCAGGAAACAGATCTGGAGGATGTAATGAACTCCCTCTAACTCACATGAATAGGTGGTGACAGGGGACACATGTCATGACCCCACGCAGTGACTCAATATCAAACTCACCTCCCCGGGTAAATTTGAAAATCTTGATAAAGTTGTGACTTCTAATTCAGTGATCCTTGACACGAGGGAGTCAAGCCTCCTACTGAAGATGAGTGTGTCAGATAGTTTTGTGTGGCCCAAAGAGGAAGTCTTTAGATTTATCTGGTACTAAAAAACTGTAGGGACATGAGGAAAGACCTATATATGAAAGAAGGACTTCATCTGAACCCTGAAAGCAAGAGGCTGCGAACCCTAAAATCTGAAAATAGCAGCAGCATGATTTTCGAGCTGTAAAAATGGAAGGGAACTTAATGGAGTGCAGAATAGCAGATGAATTACTTTGACAATGGCTAGAGAGGTAGAAGGGAATTTGGTGGTTTGGATGAATAAAAAGGGAATGATGAGAGAGATTGACCCAGTACGTTGAAAGAAAGGTAAGCATGGGAAGGAAAGTCAAGTTTCAAAAGAAAGGTGGTAGAAGCCTAAAAATAAAGAGGGGGAATGTTGGTTTTATTGCTGGCAACTGAACATCGGAATACAATTGAAAATTTCATAGAACTAGGTTGCTCTTAAGATAACTTCTGTCATTTTCTTCATTGTGGAAAAATCATTTCATTTTCCTGGGTTTTAATTACTTTCTGTGTAAGATAAGAATTAAAATGGTGTGCCATCCTGAAGGTCCGTTGTGCTAGGACATTTGGGAGAATCAAGGATCGTTTATTTAAAAATTCCTTCAAATAGTGACAGTTCCAAATCAATTCTTTTGTAATATCCATTAGCTTAAGATGCTTTTCTTTATCCAAATACACAGTAAATTCTTACTTGAGTTCATAAATATTTATATATTTGAGTTTATAAAAATGAACCGGCATAGGGTAATGATACTGAACAATGAAAATGATCTTTTGGCTCTGAATTCCTGGTTGGTTGCTCTTATCTAGAAGTTTTAATAGTTTGGGAGCTTCTAAACTTATTGAAAAAACACTAAGGTATATGTAAAAAAAAATTTTTAACCATTTCGTTGAGGAGGGTTGCAAGTGTGGGTGGTTGATGATTTTTTCAAGAAAAGAATATTTGGGTAAACAGAAATTTTTTAAGTCTCATTACAGAATGAAAGTGTCATTGCAATAGATGAAAGAAATATTTATTCCTAATTGTTTCAGGTGTACTCATCGAAACTGGTTTATTTTGAATCCTGTAGTTTTAGAAATACAACAATTAAATATGGGGCACCTGGGTGGCTCAGTGGGTTAAGCCTCTGCCTTCGGCTCAGGTTGTGATCTCAGGGTCCTGGGATTGAGCCCCATATGGGACTCTCTGCTCAGCAGGGAGCCTGCTTCCCCCCTCTCTCTCTGCCTGCCTCTCTGCCTACTTGTGATATCTCTCTCTCTCTCTCTCTCTGTGTCAAATAAATAAAATATTAAAAAAAAGAAATACAAAAATTAAATATGAATCTAACACTAGATCATAAATACAGAACAATCTTTGAAAGACATTACATGTTATGAAATTAAAAGTGTAATGTAAAGTTAGCATAATAAACTTAAGAAAAATACTTTTCTGTTCATATTTTAGAAAATATAACTTCAGAAAAATATACATAGATGACCAAATATTTTTAAAATATTGAGGCAAAAGTACATCTCAAAAACCATGGGATTATTGGGAAGTAGGTGCTATGAGCATTTTAAAATCAGATAAAAATGTATCTTCAGATTTTGTTATTAATGAAAGAAGCCAAACTTCTTCCTCCAGCAGGTCAAAAGTAAAAATAAAATGTTTGACAATATGACAAATAAATGCACTAAATATAAATTTTGCTTATCAAATCAGAAATATCCCTCCTCCCTTACCCCAATGCACAAAGAATGGAAACTTGCATTGCATACCTCACTTTTTAATTTTCAAAGTGAATACAGATATTCTGGAAGAAATTTAACAATCCTGTGTCAACTGAATTGACAAGAACAAGTTCATTAGCCATTATGCAGAATGAGTGTATTAGAGCGTGAGCAAAGTGGAGAGAAGAGGGAATGGGTTAATGCCATGTAGGAAAATGAAAGATGTAGAGATACTTTATAATTTGTGAATATGTAACTAACGTCCAACTAAAAAAACAAAAACTTCCTTATGGCACAAGCAAGAATTCACTCAAAATGGGTCACAGACATAACTGTAAAGCCCAAACTATAAAACTCTTAGGAAAAAAAAACAAACCTGGGAGTAAACTTTATGACCTTGGTTTAGCCAAAGCATTATTAGATAGGATGCTAAAAGCACAAGTGACACACACACTAGATGCATTAGACCTCAGGAAAACAAAAAAACTTTGGTGCTGTAAATGATACCATCAACGAAATGAAAAGACATCCTAAGGGATGGGAGAAAGTAGTTGCAAATTTTATATCTAGTAAGGGACTTATATCTAGAATATATAAGGAACTACTACAAATCAATAACAAAATGAAAACAACCTACGTAAAAATGGGTAAGGACTTGAATAAACATTTCTTCAGAGAGGGTTTACAAATTGCTATCAGAGCATGAAAAGATGCTGAATATCATTAGCCATCAGGGAAATGCAAATTAAAATCCCAATAAGATACCACATCACATGCATTAGAATGGTTGTAATAAAAAGAGAGGTAATAATAACAGGTGTTGGTGAGGATATGGAGAAATTGGAACCCTCACACACTGTTGGTGGGAATACAAAATTCCCAGAGGTGCAACCTCTTTGGTAATGGAGTTGTTAGCACGTGACTGAGCAATTCCAGTCCTAGGTATATAACCAAGGGAAACGGAAACATCTTCACACAAAGTCTGGCTCTTGAGATTCATAACAGTATTATTTGTACTAGTTAAAAAGCGAACGTAAATGTCCATCAACTGAATAGGTAAGCAAATGTGCTATATCCATACAATGGAATATTATTTGACCATAATGAAGTACTGATTTAGGCTTCAGCATAGTTAAACCTTGAAAGCAGTATGCTAAAGGAAAGAAGGCAGTCACAAAGGACACATATCATATTGCTCCTTTCATATGAAATGTCCAGAGTAGGCCAATCCATAGAGATAGAAAGTAAATAAATGGCGGGCTAGGGCTGGGGGGAGTGAGGTGAATGTGGGGACCAGAGAATGACGAAGAGGTGGGGGGTTTTCTCTTGGGATGTTGAAAGTGTTCTAAAATTGTGGTAGTTGTTGCACAGCTCTGTGAGCCTCTGAACTGCACCCTTAAAGCTGGTGAATCGTATATCATGTGAATTATAGGTTTATAAAGCTGTTTAAAAAATAACCCTCATCACAAATAAAATGAGAACTGTGCCATGACATAGGCATCTTCTGGCAAATGACAAAAGTTTTACTGTCGATGGTGGGATGAAATGAAAAGACAACCTAAGGGATGGGAACCCATCCTGCAAACCTGCAGACCTGCAAACCTGCAGACCACAGGTTCTTTCAGTTTGCCTCGAGGATTTTTTCTGGAATGACAGATGCAGTGCTTCTTGAAGTGTGTGTGTGTGTGTGTGTTGCACGCGCGTGTGCATGTGAGCTTTCCTGGGAGCAGTCAATGGGTCATTTTTGAGTATGGAACATCAAATCTTCTAGGGCATTTGTCCCTAAGGCACTTTTGGCATCCAATTCCCCATGCAGGTTATTAGACATATTGCTAGAGGTTGTGACTTCCTTAAATCCAATTTGCATAATGATCAGTTTTAGTGTGCATTCTAGAACTCAGCGTGAAGTAATCCTAAGGGCCCATAGCCCAAATTAGTTAGCATCTTATTTTTGAAAGTATAAATTTTTGTTTTTGCTGTACACTGCCTTGATTTTTACCTTGTCCTGATTATTTAGTCAGATGATTCTATTTATTTTTAAATCATATAAGAGCTCGTTATAAGATTGAATTCATTTAATTAAGAAAAAAAAACCCCGAAGATAAAGAAAGGAAGGACAGAATACAGAGAAAAAATAATAACGGAAAATATTTGTAATTCCATTAAAGAGACAAATAGCTATCCATTGACAGGTTTAGTGAAAAGAAATTAAAATAGGTTAATAGAAGCTAAATTGTATAAATGGTGTATCACTATTGTATACTTCACCCCTTCTTACCAAGGAGTTGTGTTCTAAGTGTGGCTTTATAAGCTATTTGGAGCTTGAGAGGCATTTTCCTTTAGAAGTTGAGGCTTAAGTCCAAACCACAAGAGTTCATTTAATCTGCATTTATCTCAAATACAAGACAGAGTCCTATAAATGCTAATAAAATATATAACTGATTCATTTAACACATCTGTGTTAAGCCTGGTTCTGTTCCTGGTGATGGCGATAGGTGCTTTTCTTTTTTTTTTAAAGATTTTATTTATTTATTTGACAGAGATCACAAGTAGGCAGAGAGGCAGGCAGAGAGAGAGAGAGAGAGAAGCAGGCTCTGCACTGAGCAGAGAGCCGAATGCGGGGCTTGATCCCAGGACCCTGGGATCATGACCTGGGCGGAAGGCAGAGGATTTAACCCGCCGAGCCACCCAGGCGCCCCAGATAGGTGCTTTTCTATGTTAGATACTTTTGGGATTCCAACTCCTCTCATTACAGTGGGATTGGGCTAATTAATTATTGTTCTCAATCAATATTTACTCAGCAATTGTTGTCGGCCTGACACTACACTATCTTGTTTCTGAAAATGCAGAGATGGGGTCTCTGCTCCCACTTTTTAGGAGCCATCAGTCGGGAAGGAGCATGTACAAGTAAAATTATTTTGATTAGTGCTTCATATGGGGTAAGCACAGACATCAGGGGGAGCAAAAATAAGGGAAAGGCTCAGATTTGTCTTTTGGGGGTGGGGAATAGATCCTGCACCAAATGAAGCCAGAAGCACTGAAGAATGAGGTTGAATTGATTGTGGAAGTTGGGGGCAGGCAGAGGTCATTCTGGGCAAAGAGATGAAGTGTTGAGGATAAAGGAAGCAAGTAACAGGTTGGGAGCGATGGGAACAGGATGGGCAAGGTGGGGGTGGTGAAGAAAATCAAACCAGAGGCAGGTACAGTAAAGAGGGCTGGCAGAGACCCTCTATTGGTCATCATTGTGGAGGTGGTAGTTGGAGCTGCGGGTGGTTTGCAGGAAGACCAAGTGTACTAAGCATAGCACTCAGGATGGAAACCTAAGGTCTGGTGCCAAGAGATGAGCAGGAAGGATCAGGGTCGGGGGGTGAGAGGACATGAGGCTGCATTATTGTGGAAGGCCAGGGAAAGAATGTCCTCAACAGTGTCACATTCTGGGAGAGGGTAGTCAAGTAGAATTGAGAATCATCTGTTGTGTACAGCAACAAGGGACTAGTCAATGCACTTCTTAGACACCTTTGTCTCCAAGCTACAAAGGCAGGTATTAGATGCTCTGAGAACACCAGTCCCTCCATTAGATGATTTTCAGGAGCATGAGCTTTTTGCCCCTCCAGCCTAGTTCTGGCAGAAACCCTGTTCACAAGGTCCTTTCAGTTTTCTAGGATCTTCCTTGTATTTGTGAAGTTTCCTCACCTCCTTGTGCTATCTCTAGACCCTAGAACTGGATATTATCCTGCAAATGGGCTCTTTTAATATTTTAAAATAAGAATTTTTAGCAATGTGAGATTCCTGCATCTTAAAAAAATACTAATTTACCAATAAATCTTGTTGTGGGAGGAAGACTTCCATAACTTACTAATACCAGCATATGGTTTGGGACGTGTCTTCTAGAAATCAGATATGTGAAATTGGCTTTTATTTTCAACTGGTATTTTCAACATTAGCCTTAATGCAACTGCACAAACCCTTGTCCTAAATTCTAAAATTCAAAACGTTGAACACTGGAATTATTTCGTAAGGTTGGAGATGACTTGAACTGAAGTGAGGTTATTTAGAGACTTTACTCATCTCTCTTAGAGTGAATCTTCACATTTTAATTATTAATGTGTTTATTACAAGGTGTTGCCCCAGACTCTACTGGACTGTTAAATAATATATGGTATGTACACCATGCTGGCTTTTTAAAATCCAAGAGAACCTGAATTCTGAAACATATCTAGCCCCAAGGGTTCCAGCAATGGTTTTGGCAGTCTCAATCCTGACCCATTTCGGCATTTCTGCTTTCTTAAATGAGCCTTCTTTTCCTGGCTATTCCATGGACTTCCATGCCAGGTGAGGGCCAGGGTCTATTTTTGTGCTTGCTGTATGTCTGGATTTTTAAGTTTTTATTTTGATTCCAGTGAACATACAGTGTTATCTTAGTTTCAGGTGTACAATAGTGATTTGGCAATTCTGTGCATCACCCCATGCTCATCAGGGTAAGTGCAGCCCTCAATCCCCGTCACATATTCTACCCACCCCTCCACCTTCCTCCCCTCTGGTTGCCATCAGTTCTCTATAATTAAGCATCTGCTTCTTGATTTCTCTCTTTCTCTCATTTTCCCCTTTGCTCATTTGTTTTGTTTCTTAAATTCCACATATGAGTGACATCATGCGGTATCTGTCTTCCTCTAACAGACTTATTCACTTAACGTTCTACTCCGTAGCCCCATCCATGTTGCTGCAAATGGCAAGATTTCTTTCTTTTTTTTTTTTTTTTGGGTGAATAATGTTTCTTTGTATATATAGCACACCCCCTTTATCCGTTCATCTATTGATGGATGTCACTGTTTACCATTGTATGCTGGGCCTGGCATGTCCTAGGGCCAGTACTGTTTATTAAGCAGATAGACTTTCAAATAAATGAATTTTTTCCATTCTCTCTCTCTCTCTTTTTTTCTCTCTATCCTGCTTCTAGGTGTGGCCTTAGCTCCATTCTGCAGTCTCTGAACATGATGTAGGTAGGGACTTTCCAGGGTCCAAGTACAGCCAGTAGCATCCTCTTGCAGGCAACTCTGATGGGTAGGTTTTGCTATTTGGAGTGAGGTTTTTAGATTCTGAGACCACACCCAAGCTTATCAGGCAAGTGTGCCACAGCCAGTAACTATCCTCTGCTTCAGGTAATGAGGGAAAGTTTGTAATGGTTTGTGTCCCATGATTTTTTTCAATCCTACCTACTATGGATATGCAGGGACTCTGCTTTGATTTTCATTTGTTCTTTGTCATTTTGGTTTTGAGGCCCAGACTCAAAATATTTCATAATTTCCTGGCACCTGGAGAATGGAACACCTGTTATTTGTACATAACTTTGTATTTACCAAGTAAAATAATGTGATGGAGGGAATACAAACTTAGTAGTCAGAGTGAGCACATTACTTAACTGTTGGGGATCTCAGTAACTTCTGTCAGGTTAGGATACCATAGCTGTCCTCCAAGGGTATTATATGTTTTAAATGGGATATTATATGTAATGTACGTCAGAATGTTTAATAAATGTTGCTTAGAGTCCTTCTTTGCCTATAAATAATTGCTTTTGTTCCTCACAGTAACCTTAAAAAGTAAGGGATCATTGTTTCCATTTGTATAGAAAAAATGGAAGCTCAGAGAAGTTAAGTAACAAATGGCAAGTCACACAGCTAACAAGTGGCAGAACCTAAAACTTGGGTCTTTTTGTTCTAAACACTTTTCCCTTCACTTCTGTTCTTCTTTAGTGAAGGAAAATATTTCTGGAAGTAAAGGAAAATTTGGATAGAATTCAGGTTAAGTCAGCCGATTCTTTCCATATGCTGACAGTGTAAAGGGGCTTGTGCTCCATTTTGGGGCTGTACAGGCCTAAGGCAGACTCTGCTTCCAGTAACTCCTGGTATTTTGGGGATAAGGCAGTGTGGTCAATATGAGTGATGTGCTGTGGAAACAGAGAATAGTCTTGATACTTGTGGCCACTGAATTCTTACAGAATCATAAATTTGTTTTGTGCTGAGAGGGCCCTAAAAGATTAGCTGATTCCTATTAGGTGTGCTATGTGTGTATTTAGGTTCAGGGGAGCAGCCCCAGCTACGTGTGAGGGGTCAAGGACGTATAATCTGATTGGAGAAATCAGGCTAAGTGAATAAAATATTAATAAGGATTTAAATAGCTAGCCCAGAGAGAAGACCTATCACAAAGCAGTACATACTTATTTGCTTAATGAATTATGCAGACAGCGTTTATTGTAGGAATTCAGGGGAGAGGGATACAAAGTTCCTTGGCCAAGATGTCATAATTATGTGTTGGAAGAAGCAAATCTAGAATGGAGATCCCTTCACTATCACCTTTAATACTCTTCACCCTTTATTACTGTATTAGTCACAGTCCTTCTGGGTGCAGGTGACGGAAAATTTGCAAGGGGCTTAAGCAGACACACATGCACACCATAGTCTATTGGCTCACATCAGTGAAAAGTCCAGTGGGTTATTATGGATACAGGAATGATTGGTTCCCATTCACTTTGGGTCTCAGGAATCTACAATTCTTGGTTCTTCTTTTCTCGGGGTTGGCTTCTTTCTGAGGCAGGCTATCGTCCAGGTGATGAAGGTACAGGCTTACATCCTATCAGCTTATCAACCCCAGCTGCAGGAATGGGAGAGCCTCTCTTCAGTACTTCCAGCAAGGGCCCAGGGCTAGCTGTCATTGACCAGATTTGAGTTGCCTACCCTAAAGTAAAGGTCAGCCTCACCTCGGCCTTCTGGATTGAAATTTGGAGACTGGCTTCCTGAATCAGGATGTCATTACCAAAAGAGAGGGAAAGATTCTAGAGGGTCGAAATAAACATCTGTGTAGTATAGCTCATATATAAGAGTTGGAAAATTTTAAAAAGAAATTTGAATACTGAGAACCCAAGTTTTTATCTATTTACCCTCATAGCAGGCACTCTGCTCTTCATTTCTTCATATAGAGCAGATTTATATCCTATCATTTTTTTTCTGTTTGAAGGACTTCTTTTAACAATTCTTTTTTTGTTGACGATGTTCTGTTCATAAGCTGTCTTTTTTTCCTTTGACTACTTTAAAAAAAATTAATAGACTATTTTTAGAGTAGTTTTAGGTTTATAGAGAAATTGGGCAAAAAATATGGAAAGTTGTCACATGCTCTCTCTCCTCCTGCCTTGTTTCTCCTATTAACATCTTGGATTGGTCTGGTACATTTTTTACAGTTGATGAGACTGATATATTGCTACTAACTAGAGTCCATAGTTTACATTAGGGTTCATTCTGTTGTTTTGTTCCCAATTATCTCTCACTGGTTTTTAACTCTTTGGCTGTGGTGTGGCTTGATATAGTTTTCACCATACTTCTTGGACTTAGGGTGTGTGGAGCTTCTTGAACTGGTGGGTTTTTCATTTTCATCAAACATGGAAAAGATTATTCATGCTTTTTTTCAGATTTTTTCCCCTACTCCTCTTCTTCCTTCATGGTCTCCAATTCCATATATTGTATGCTGTTTGAAGTTGTCCCACTGCTAACTGTTCTCTGTTCAGTTTTTTACAGTGATTGTCTTTCTCTGTGTTTTGGATAGGTTTCTATTGGCTATGTTTTCAGGCTCACTGCTCCTTCTTTCTGCAGTGCACAATCTGTGATTAATTCCAATCAGTGTAGTTTTCATCTCTAAGTTTCATTTCAATCTTTCATATCTCTATAATGTTCAGTCTTTCTTTTAGTTTCTTGAATGTATGGAATATAGTGGTATTTACTGTTTTAAGGTCCTTGCCTAAAAATTCTATTATCTGTGTGATTTCTTAGACCATTTCAACTGATTGGCTTTTTTCTTCATTATGGGTGATATTTTTCTGCTTCTCTGCATGCTTAGAAATATTGGATTGGTTGGCATACATTATAAGTTTTAGCTTGTTGCATGCTGGAAGTATAATGCTTCTTGAGCTTGGAACCTGGGTAAGTTACTTGGAAACTGATCCTTTTAGGTCTTGGTTTTAAACTTTGTTAGGTAAGGCTGAAGTAATGTTTTATCTCTGGCTCCTTCCTATGAGGCAAAAATCTCCTGAGTGGTTTAACCAATGCCCCACTGAGGGGGTTTTCTATGCTTGCTAGTTGAACCAGGCAATGTTCCTGGTTCTGTCTGAATTCCAGGTGCTGTTACCTCCAATCATTTCCATTAATTCTTTCTATGTCTTCAGTATTTTTCCTCACATGTCCTTATCAGTATTTTTCTGAAGACTTCAAATACAGCAGATCTCTGAGTTCTCTTTGTAGCTTTCCTCTTCAGTACTGTTTTGGTGAGTTCTCACAGCTTTGGCCCCTAACTCCATCCCTCAAAGCAGGGAGAACATCAACTTTGCCTCAAAACTTTCTCCAGGCAGTCAGTTTGGGTAAGCATAGAACTTACTTGCTTACTTTTCATCTCTCAGGACTCCCTCTTTTTAGTTGCTTAATGTTCAATATTTTCAGAATTGTTGTTGATGTCCAGGTTTTTAGTTGTTTCACGTGTGAGGCTAAATTGAGTGCTTGTTATTTCACCGCGATTAGAGGCAGATATCCCCTTGATGAACCCTTACTGATTGAAAGGTTGACCTTGGTTTCTTCTCAGAATTTTTTTTTTCAACATGGAAAGTTCAGTCTCTTGGCATTTCATTTCTTGGCTTTCCAACACATGCCCTTCATTTATTTTTCTTGTCTTACAGTGCTTTTGAGACCTCCAGTACAGAATTGCAAGGGAGTGATAACATTGAGTGTTCTCGTCTTTTATTGTCTCTAAGGAATGTTAAAGTTTGCTATTGAGTGTGATGCATGATAGATTTTCTTTTTCAGGTGGAGAAAACTTCCTTCGATTCCAAGTTACTGAGAATAATTGTCATGAATGGGAGTTGAAACCTATTTAGATTTTCCACATCTGTCGAGATGATTTTTTCATCTTTAATCTATTAATGTGGTTAAGCATATTTAAGAGATCTTCGTGATACTTAACCTTCTTTGCACGTCTGTTATAAATTCTTATTCTCAATGTATTTGCTTTTGATATAAATTTTGTTTGCTGCTTAGTTTACAATGTTTGCAACTAGCGCTGTGGGAAATTGAACTACTACATAAATTCCCTGACTTGAGTTTATAGCTATCCTTAAAAAGTGATATATATATATATATATACATATATATATATATAAAGCCTTTCCTTCTAGAATGGTTTATATAAAAGAGCAGTTACCTATTCACTGAAAGTTGGAAAATTGACACAAAACCATTTGGATATGATATGTCACTTTTTGAATTTTTTTCTACATGTTACTTCTTCAGCAGTTACCAGCTTATATTCGTTCTTTTTAAAATTGTTTAAACTGGAGTGCCTGGGTGGCTCAGTGGGTTAAAGCCTCTGCCTTTGGCTCTGGTCATGATCCCAGGACCCTGGGATCGAGCCCCACATGGGGCTCTTTGCTCAGCATGGAGCCTGCTTCCTCCTCTCTCTCTGCCTGCCTCTCTGTCTGCTTGTGATCTCTGTCTGTCAAATAAATATGATTTTCAAATAAATGTGATTTTCAAGTGTCCATTATATCTATAAATGTATTCTTCGTCTTAATTTTTAAGATTTTGGCTTATCTTTAAGAGATTGTCTTCATCTTCCCTAGTTCCAATGTTGTCTTTGTAGTAACATTTTTATTAATATCTACTTTTTAGTTTTTTATTTCTCCCATGTACTTTGCTTCAGTTTAAACTCTTGATCAATAACGTCTTGAATTGACCATTGATCATATTAATTTTTCAGTCTTTTTCTTTATTTCTAATATATACCCTAAATGAATCCATAAATTTCTTTTAAGTACCACTTTAAATATATCCCACAAATGTATGATATGTGATGTGTTCATTATTTTTCAGTTATAAATATTTTATCATTCCAATTAGAGTTTCTTCTTTGACCCATCAATTATTTAAAAATGTGGATTCTGGTTTCCAAAAGGCATTTTTATAATTTCTAAAAAGTCTTTTATTTCTAACTTTATTGAGATTAGAATGTGTGTGGTATAATTATATTTTTGAGGCTTCCTCTGTGGCCTAATACATGGCCAATTCTTGTAAATCTTCCACATATTTAAATCACTGTGTGTTCTTAGATTGTTTTCTATCTCACCTCAAGATAGTTTAATACCTTTTGTTTATTATAGTCTGTGTGTTTGCAGGTTAGCTCATCTTTAGAAGGGCTATGTTTGTGTTTGGTGAAGGGTGCAATCCTGTGTTCACTGGCTTATGGAAGTATTCCTATAGTGCAATTTTACACTTGCTTCTGCTGGGTTCTCCTTGATTTCATAAGTGCTTACCCATTTCCCTTATTAATTTCTTACTTTCAAATGTCTGTGTTGGGCTGGGACTATATCTCTATGAGAGGTAGACTTAATGTTTTTCTTCTCATAGAATAATTTTTTTCTCATTCACAGCCCCAATGGGTAGTAACCTTCCTTGCTACTTCTCTAGGTCCAAACTTTTAGCTGAAATTTATTAGTGCCCCAGCCTCTATTAAAGAGTAGTAGCTTTATGCTAGGGTCTTAGATCCAGACTTGCATAAATCCAAGTGTGTTAATATCCTAGATATCAGCCAAACAAGTTGTTTACACCTCTGGGGTAGTACCAAGTATTTTTCTAATTTTATCAGCATTTCTATGAGTTTGTAGCAGGAGAGGTTTTATATGGCGTCAGACTTCCAAAAGCTGGTCTAATTTTTAAAGATGAATGAACCGAAATTCACCCAGGATCACCCTGTTGGGAAGCGTCAGAGCTGGGATGAAAACCTGTGCATGACTTGCTTCTCTTTGGTATTCTTCCCACTTGGCATTTGCCTTCATGGTATTTGTGATAGTTACTCTTATGCATCACTTGATTGTGCCACAGGTGCCAAAATAGTGGCTCAGATACTATTCTGGGTGTATCTGGGAGGATGTTTCTGGAGGAAATTAACATTTGAATTGGTAGACTGAGTAAAGTAAACTGCCCTCCCTAATGGGGTGGGCCTCACCCAATCTATTGAAGACCTGAATAGCACAGAAAAGCTCAGTAAAAGAGAACTTTGCCTGACTGCTTGAAAAAGCATTGGTCTTCATCTGCTCTTGAACTAGAATGTACACCATTGACTCTCCTTGTTCACAGGCTTTCCAATTACAGATCTTGGAACTTCTCAGCCTCCATAATTACATGAGCCAATACCTTATAATAAATAAATATGGATCATATTATCTCCCCTATTGGTTAATAACCTGGTTAATACACTCTTATACTAATTTTAAATTCATTTGTTTATTCATTATTGAAGGATTTGATTTATTACTTTTTTACTTCTAATGTTTTTAAATTTTATTTATTTATTTGACAGAGAGAGAGAGAGAGAGAGATCACAAGTAGGCAGAGAGGCAGGCAGAGAGAAAGGGGGAAGCAGGCTCCCTGCTGAACAGAGAGCGCTATGCGGGGCTTGATCCCAGGACCCTGAGACCATGACCTGACCAGAAGGGAGACGCTTAACCAACTGAGCCACCCAGGCGACATGGCTGTGTTTTCTCCTAACAATATGTTAGGCACTAAGGGATAGAGAAGAGAAGAATGAATTAAGACCACAAATTCCTTGAATACGTTAGAGGAATCACAGCTACATAAACCCATTTAGAAAATGTAAGTAAGATAGATAACAGAAGGTAAGCTCTACATGGCAGTTAAGAATATGGATGAAACAAGCGACATTATTATACCCAGGGCAACATTTCCAATTCAGTGGTGCTTAGCTTGTTCAGGTGGTTTAATGCTGAAAATTGACGTGATTTTTGTGGTACCCCATGTAATTTTCATGTATGTATTTTCTTCATGAAGCAGGACTCATTTTGTCAGTGGAAAATATGACTAGATGATGTAAACCATGTTACAGTCATAGTCATGAGTATTGCATATCCAAGACAAATCAACTAAGAAAGAAACATAAATAGCTACTTCATTTCTTTGTTACTTTTTTTTTTCATCTGCTCGTGCATGTCAGCTTATGTGATAAGAGGCACCCAAGGGGCAGAAACTTTATGGGAAAAGTCAAACATTTGGAAAAATTGCCATTAACTTTCCTACAAATGGAGAGAAGCTGTTCGTTATCTGATATCAGTGGCATCACTGAGGGCTGCTATTCTTCTATATGTGTACCACCCCTGAATATATGATGTATGAATTGTGTGACTTTTATTGGAATCTGCCTTTTATTTTTCTTCTTAAAAAGCTCTTACTTAGCCAAGTGTACATTTTCAGCCTATTTCTTTCCAGATATCATAATATATTTGGATATATTTACTGTAGATTTGGTACTGAGGAGAGTTTGAGACTGCCTTTTAGAAATTATCTCTGTAGCTTGACAGGGCTGTATTGCAAGATAAAACAATAACTTTGGGAACTGCCTCGAGAATGATTTGCAGCATGGGATGGAAAGATGAGTGAATGCACTTAATAGCTAGAATTTCAAAAACTCACAACACCTGCACATCTCAAGATCTGTTTATTATCTCTCTCAGCCTTGGCTACCCATCCCAGGCCCTTCATTTTAGTATCCATGGCAATGGAATTTGTTTTTTGTCTTCCTAATCAGAACATTTGTAAATCAAAATGTCGATTCACATTTGCTTGTGAAGATTCATTGGAGTGATAGAAAAGTGTTGGGGGTTGGGGAAAAGAAAGCAAGAGCAAACAGTCTGGTTTTATGTTTTCTCTGCATGTGCAGAAATTTAATTATCAGGTCACCACAGTTCTCAGCAGAGTAAATTGTAGTCTTGGCCATTAATTTGTATGTAAATGCAACTATAGCAGGAAAACAACACAACACTTTGGTCCTATCAAGGAATCCCCTTGTTGGAGGCATGCATATTAGAGAGCAGAGCCAAAAAGAGTCAGGAGGTTAACAGTTTAGCACTTGCTCTTCCGCAGGTGAACCCTGTTGCAGTGATGAACCTGAAAGTGATTGTCAAAGCCAAGTGTTCAGGAAACATTTGTAGTTGAGAGAGTCAGATAATGAGAAATGAGGACCTGGTGAGTACAGATACAGGTCTGTTCATAATACTGCCTATTATGGTGCAGCCTTTGTGTGATCTCCATAGCCTGAGCCAATCATCCCACCCCTGATGCTTTCAGGATGCTTCCTCTCTTATCTGGGATGAGCTTGGCCTGGTGGGGAAGAGAAGTGAGTTACTTTCTGTTTTAGCACACAGTTCCATTATTAGTGAATTCCTTTGATCTTATGATTCCTGTGTTCTGTTGGGTTTGTTTCAGTTTTACTTTTAGTCTTAGCTCTCAGGTGGATCTGTCTGGAGTTTTAATGGAATACCTGGGGTCTCTAACTTGGCCAGATTCAAACTCCTGACTCCTGAAATAGGCTGCAGCCAAAATGTCTGCTCAGATTTTTTAGCTCTCTAGCTGTTACTTTTAAGAGTTACTTGGATTCCTCCCCCCACCCCACCCCCAACTCCGTGCATTCATATTCCACATTTCAACCAAGTGTTTGCCAAGTTCATATGCAGACTTTGGAGTTCTTTTTCTGTGGTTTCCTCCTTTCTGGAGTTTCCACCTGTATTTCCAGCTGCCCTGAATTCTGTCCTCTGACACTGTAAGTCAATAAGCCTTTTGTGTCTGCCAGAGTCCTAGATCCCCTATGCTTCTTAGACTTGGTGGAACTCTTAGCAGAAAAGCAATGTAATCATGGAAGTTTCCTTCTTTCAAAACTTGGATCCTCTCCAGATTGTCCCTGCTCTTGCTTACTAGTTGACTTAAAAAATTTTTTTTTCATGAGTTTATGATTGTTATTCATAGGTGAGTTAAAATCACTTATTCTGCTGTTAATGGAACTGGAATCTTCACTATTGTAAGTTTTCTGTACTCTAGTGATCCGTAACTAGTTTTAATAAAAGATTTTCTTTTTGACCCACTCATATATAAATGTTGCAAGTGCCATCATTTTGTGCATATAGGAAATGGAGTTGTCAAAATATCTTGCACAAGGTACAGGGTAGCAAGAGACAGTGTGCACAGTGTGCACCAGGAGGACCTGGTGCTAGTTTTTCCTCTGCCACTAATTAGCTATTTGGCTATAGGCGAATCCTTTAAGTAGCCTCAGACACAGTGTCTGTTCAGTAGAATGAGGGAGTGGGGTTATATCGCTGTTTTTCAAACTTTTAAAAAGTGTCAGGACTCCTATTCTTTTCCCAACAAAATCTTATAAAAATGTAAATAGTATTAGAGCAAAACAGCCCTACCTCTGCAGGCTGCATGGCCCAACCTGCCTCATGCAACCACCCATATGTCCAAAGGCCTTGAAGCTCCTTTTAGAACCCTAGACTTTTCACAAAACATAGTCTGAAAAATACCCCTAACGCTGGATAATAAATAAAAATCTTTTCCTCTCCTGCCTGAATCCAATAATGGCTGGATCGTGCTTCTAGAAACACGGTCACTTTCTTAGGATCTGAAATGGGCAGTTGTCTCTTCTGACCTCCCTTCTCCTTTTTCACTATAACCAACTTACTGTTGTTAGCCAGCCACCCTGGGCAGACGTTTACTGTGGGTATTTGAGAAATCTAGTATATAAGGGATTTCCTGCAACTGTAGCTAAAAGTAGCACCCAGGTACCACACCACTGAGCACAACCGGCCCCGACCTGTCTCCTCTTCCCATGCATAAGATGTGAGCAGCACCTCCTTCCACCTAATTGCTCCTGTGTGGGTGGGAACAAATTAATAAGCTCAGAGCTTCACTGATCATTTATAAATTCTAACTCCATCTGTGAAATAGCAGCAGACAGGCTTAAGAAATCCTCCCCTTGTATCACCAGTTGGTGGTTTTGTTGCCTTAAAAGAAACAAGAAAATGAGCAGGTGTTGGGTACTGCCTACAGCCAGACAGCATTGCCAACTCTGACAGAGCACCCCACCTCCAGGCTTGGGAAAAAGGATAGTGAGGTAAAGAAGGTACCAATTCACATTGCCGGCTTACCTCCTCCTCGCCCAGCCCTTGTTTCTTCCACCTTTCCCCTGCAACAACCCTATGATGAGTTTTCAAGTAGACCCTGCAAGAACAGGCACATTATTTCCATTGCATATAAGTGCAAGGCTTCATAAAAGGGCTTCCAAAAGGGCACTGCCATGATAGGAGACAATAATGATATTAATAATAATAATAATAATAATAATAGCAACATTTTTTGAGCATGTCATATACCAGGCATGGGCTAAGTGGTTTATTTCATTTATTTAAAAAAAAATTTTTTTTAAGATTTTATTTATTTATTTGACAGAGAGAGATCATAAGTAGGCAGAGAGGCAGGCAGAGAGAGAGGAGGAAGCAGGCTCCCTGCCAAGCAGGGAGCCGGATGCAGGGCTCCATCCCAGGACCCTGAGATCATGACCTGAGCCAAAGGCAGAGGCTTTAACCCACTGAGCCACCCAGGTGCCCCTCATTTATTTTTTTTTAAAGATTTCATTTATTTATTTGACAGAGAGCACAAGCAGGGAGAGTGGCAGAGGGAGAGGGAGAAGCAAGCTCAGTCCCAGGTCCTTGGGATCATGACTCAAGCCGAAGGTAGATGCTTAACCAACTGAGCCACCCAGGTGCATTTTATTTCATTTATTTGTCTCAACAATATTAAGAAGTAAGGAGTCTCAAAATAAGGACACCAGAATTCAGAGAGAGTAAGGAACTCATTTGGGTCTCAAACTAGCAAATGGAAGATCTCAAATTCAGAGCTAGGCTGCTGGGCTCCAGATTCCACACTCTTAACCGCTCTAGTCTTGACCGACGTACTTGACAGGCTGTTTCTGTGGCTTTGGGGCCCCACCTTCTTTACTTAAATGTGTGACATAAGGATAGATAGCATTGCTCTGCCCCTTCCTACTTGAACTAGGAAAAAAAAAATCATTACAAATTAGAGGGAGGAACATTCTGACTCCATTGTAGCAGGGATTCAAGTTCTGATGGGTCTCTAGTCAGCGCTCTCCACCTTTCCAAGATATGATCTTCTTGCCAGTTCAAGAAGCCCGAGGTACCCCCTCTACAGTGTGCGAACAAAGGGATGAAGCTGGGTGGCCAAGCATCAGAAGGTTTGCAGAAGAGTCTGCCTTCTCTTTGGTGGTTGATATTTGGGTTCTATCAATGATCCCTCTGTATTCTGTGTCTGAGTGAAATGAACAATCTCAACTTAAAGATGTATCCACGTCCACGGTAATTGTACAATTTTCCCCCTATTATTTTAGCAAGCTAATTGGATGAAGGGGTGAAGACCTGAATACAAATTCCCACTGTGTTATTTCCCAGGTACTTAGCTTGAAAGGGGTTTAAACTTGGTATTTATATGATGTTTCAGAAAGTACTATCTTATCTCTGAAAGAAGTGTCACAACTGAGATGAGGCTTTGTGATTTTCAAAAATTTAAGTTGAATGAAATCCAGGTCAGCTATTTAGTTGTTGACATAGACTTATTACAAGGCAAGTAGCAGGAATCTTTTTTTTTTTTTAAAGATTTTATTTATTTATTTGACAGAGAGAGAGATCACAAGTAGGCAGAGAGGCAGGCAGAGAGAGAGGAAGGGAAGCAGGCTCACTGCCAAGCAGAGAGCCCGACTCAGGGCTCAATCCCAGGACCCTGGAACCATGACCGGAGCTGAAGGCAGAGGCTTTAACCCACTGAGTCACCCAGGCACCCCACAGGAATCTTTTAAAAAGATGTTTATAGTGGGGCGCCTGGGTGGCTCAGTGGGTTAAGCCGCTGCCTTCGGCTCAGGTCCTGATCTCAGGGTCCTGGGATCGAGTCCCGCATCGGGCTCTCTGCTCAGCGGGGAGCCTGCTTCCCTCTGTCTCTCTCTGCCTGCCTCTCCATCTACTTGTGATTTCTCTCTGTCAAATAAATAAATAAATAAATAAAATCTTTAAAAAAAAAAGATGTTTATAGTGATTCCTGAGTGCCTTAGTTAAGTGTCTGCCTTTGGGGATGACCCCGGATCTGAGGATGGAGTACCATGTTAGGATCCTTGCTCAGCAGGGAAACTGCTTCTCCCTCTCCCTCTGCCTTCTGCTCCCCCTGCTTGTGCTCTCTCTTTCTCTGTATTAAATAAATAAAAAAAAAGTCTAAAAAAATGCTTATAAAAATTATTTCCAGCTCAAACTATGTGATTTTGTATTCTTAGTGATAAAACAGAGTTGTGTAGATTTTGACCAGGATTTAAGAATGATTTTTTTTTTTTTGCCTTGAGGCAGCAGATGGTTGAGGGAGCATTATGTTCATTTACACTGACTTTGGAGCAATACAGCTTGGGTTTGAATCTTGGTTCCACTACTACTAACTGTTAGGACCATGGCAAATTACTAACCTCACTTTGTCTCAGTTTTCCAATCCACAAAATGGGTTTATGTTATTGTAAAGAATAAATAAGTTAAAATAGGTGAAGTTCTAGAATAGTGCCTGCACATGGTACGTGCTGGATATGCAATTGCTTTTATCATTGTAATAGTGCCACTAGTGAGTTATGTTGCTGCTGAGTGGTTTTTAGGGAGGGATGGCAAGTTTCATTTTTAAATGGAGAATTCCCTGAAGTCCTTGGGGAGTGAGGCTTAGAATAGGATGTGCCGTTTTTATTTATAATCCCATGAGGGGTGATAGGCCAGTTATACCGCAGCCTGCTGTATGTATTCACTCATTCCCACATGGGCTGACTGCTGGTCTCCTCTCACAAAGGAAGCAGCCTCCTGGAAGATTTCAGGGTGGAAGTGGCAGAGTACCCTCACCTCACTCTGAAAAGTAAACTAGATATGGCTCTAGTGTCCTCACCCGGTAGTGTTTGATGATATGCTCATGGGCTAAAAACACAGGTTCAGTGTCAAGTCCCGTTTTGTTACTTTGCTAAAGTTGTTGCTGAGGGCAATCTACTTTACTTTCTGTGCCTCTGTTTTCCATCTCTGTGATGGGACTAATAATGATCCTTACTGCATGGTGTTGCTGTGAGGATTAAATGAGATAATATATGCAAAGTCCCAAGAAGGTATCTGGAATGTTTAGTGAAATGGAAATCTTTCTTCTGTGGATGATCTGTGACTCACTGGGGGAAAACAAACAAACAAAACAAAAACAAAAACAAAAAACCCAAAACAACAACAACAACAACAACAACCCACCTCTCAGGGATCCTATAATGGTAAATTAATGAATTCTAAAAAATTAGTGAATTCCAACTATTGATATTATAGATTAGAAAATATGCAGTCACTCAATTTGAGATTGATAACTATGACTAACTTACATTTTAAAATCAGACCTAGTAATATAAATGGAATGGAATCCTACACTTAGAATTCCAATGAATGCTTCATCCCCCATGCTTATATCCCCCTAATTCCTTTTCAGGTGCTCAGCTGGTCCTGTGCTCTAATGGTGAAGGGAGTTTAATTTTGCTCCATTGGTCCCTGGATCTCTCCCTTATGTGATGGTCTGTCTTACAACAGGTGCTTTGCACGGCATATTGAGACAAGGGGAGACAGCCAGCCTCTTGTGATGGTTTTCTGTTGGGGTGGTTTTTTAGGATTAGTGGGATATCTCATGTCTTCTGACAATTGGCTTTTCAGGTCTTACTGGTACTGGTCACAGCCACCACAACTGAGTGAGCTGACAGTGATGTACTCTTGTATTCTTAAATCAGCTGCTCCATAAAAGAGAAAAACAGATCCAGTATTGACATTTATTGGGTAGGAAGTTTGGAGTCAGAAAACTTAGATCTAGAGAAGACCTGGGAAATGATCCAGACATTAGAAATGATCCGGACAGGTTAAGAGATTTGACCGCAGGGGCTGAGCTAGTTGATGTGAGCATTCAGAATTCAGAAGGGTTCTTTCTAGTGCCTCTCTCCGGCTCTTCAGAATAATAATTAGAAACATGACCTCTCCAGACAGCAACCTTGATTCAAAAGTCAATTCTAACCTTTATTGGGAGTATGATCTTCAAACAGTTGTAGACTTTTCTTTTGATTTTCTCACTTGGAAAATGAGAACAATAATGGGTGTTTAATGTGGTTTAAATGAGATAATATGTGTAAGGCACTTAGGACAGTTTCTGGCACATAAAAAAGCAAAAAGTATTTATTATTATTACTAATATTCTAAACAAACTCAGGAATATCAACTCTTAAATAAGACAGGAAATAGATATTTTGACCTGGCTGGTATTTAACATATTTTCTCTCACTTTAAAAATGTATTTATAATTTTTTCTTAGCTTCTGGCTCAGTAGTAATCTTCAGGACCCATCTATGAATTAATAACCATATTCTTCCCGTGAATTATGTATGACTTTTGGATGGGAGGAGCAAATTAAAAAAAAAATAATAATTTCCCACTGGAGCTCCAGGGTAGCTCAGTCAGTTAAGTGTCTGACTCTTGACTCTAGCTCAGATCTCAGGGTTGTGAGATTGAGCTCTGTGTCTGCCTCCATGCTGGGTGTTGAGCCTGCTTAAGATTCTCTCTCTCTCTTGCTCTCTCCCATCCCTCCCTATGCTCTCTTGCTCACTCACTCTGAAAAAAAAAAAAAATCCCCATTATTTATCATTTCCAGTTTACTTTCAGCAAATATTTACAGAGTAGCCTGCCGTGTGCCTGACATGGAGATAGGGCCTGGAGGGAAGCGAAGGTGGGTGGTCCACTGTGTCACTTACTCTCCTGTTATGTACAGATAGGGTGGAACGGTTGGAAATTAAATAGGTGAATCTGTCACAAAGTTGGAGGGAACATTGATAGGGCAGGGCTGAGAGCTATTTTACTGCTCATAGGAAGAGCAGTGAACCTGATTTAAGGGGTCAGTGAAAGGCTGTCTCTAGAAGTGATATCTATACTGAGTCCTCATGATGAACCAGATTCTTGACTAGTCTAGACAGGTGTTGGGGCAAAGGGAAAACATTCCAGGCACAGGGAACCCTGGGTGAGTGTGTGTTAGTATAGAGGATGGGCGGCGCTCAGGTTTGGGAGAAAACACTGGATCTTCACCAATTTCTTCAAGATTTAGCAAGCTTTTGTTAAGCACTTACTATGAAATGGACATTGTTTTACATAATGGAGAGACATCAGATAACAAAACTGGTGATGTCTGTATTTTCATGGAAGTCATGGGGGAGAAGAGAGGAATAGGAATATTTTGAAGAAAATTGCTTAAGGTAGGACAATGAAGAAGAGTTTAGGATGAAGTGACCATGGAGCTGACACTTCAGTGGTGAGAGGAACCAGCCAGGAAAACACCAGGGGCTGGAGGGTTCTAGGCAGAAGAAACAAAGGCAAAGAACTCAAAGGGAAGAACCATCTTGGCTTGTTGGAGAAACTGAAAGTGCCAGTGAGCTGATATGAGGAAAGTAGTACAAATAATTGAAAGGGTGTTTGGTTTGGGTTGTTGGTGCTGGCAAAGGCATTAGAACATTATAATATAAACTAGTTCTGTTTTGTTTAAATTACATATACTACTGTGGGTGTTTCTTCAAAACTAGGACACTTTTGGAAGTTCTCAGTTGCAAGTATGCCTTCTCTGGGATAGGGCTTAACTCTTTGTGTTTTAATAGCAGAGATGAGACTAAGAGCATATTTTCTGTCATCATTGTCAAATGCCCTGTTCCCAGTAATAAGCACATGTCCCTAACACAACAAATCAGTAGGGCTGCCCTTCTCAACTAAAGGTCTTATTATGTCAGGAGTGTCCTGATGGTTCCTCCCGAGTTCCAGCTATGTATTTCTACTTGCCTACATAAGCTTTCCTTTCCTGTTTTATTCCTTTGGACTCAAATTTGTGTTTCAAAAAATGCTTTAAAATCTTTCTGTCTGGGTTGGGCCTGCTTTATCCAGACTAATCATTCATGTTCTTCTATTTCTCCGGGTTATCAATCTCTGTATTCTTGCGAGCCCGACATGAGACTCATGGCTCTTGTTTGCTCCCAGTTAACAGCTTTGGCGATGATGAAGAGCCATGCACATCTTCTGACAGTGATGAAGAGGTGATCAAACAATTTGAGATTTCTGTGTCCCGGTCCCAGAGTTTCCATTCAGAAGCATCTGAGAAAGGAAAGCAGGTGGGATTGGAGCAGAAATCAAAACTCAGCCACCTGCTCTCTACCCATGAGGAGGAGAACACAGAAGTATCTGCCTGTGAAGGTATTCTTTGCATGAAACCCTTTCTTTATCTAGAGCAGGGATGGACAATGGTAAGAACACCTTTGAGTCAATCATTATACTTGTATCTGAGAGCCCAGAGAGGAAAAGAAAATGGGGCAAGACCTAGAGGCTGGAACAGGGTAAAGGGTCTTTTCAAACCTAACAGAGGGGGTGTCATATAGGGAGCTGGGAGAGGGAAGGGAAAAGAAGTACCAAAATCTTGACCCCTGATTTGGGAGACCCCCTCCTTCCTTAGAGTTTATCATTTTGTATATTTTGAACACTAATGGCTAGAATTAGCATGCTACTTATTAAGCTTTATAAAATCTTAATCTCCTCTGATAAATATAAACATTTCACATAGCTGTTTGCTGACATTGAGATTCTGCGCCTTTTCTCTCACTTGGAATCAGAGTCTATTTTCTATCTATCTGTATAACCTCAGACAATTTTTGAAATCTTTCTTTTAATAGTTCATATTATTAAAGCCACAGGCGTTTTCCCTTTCAAATAAAAACATGTATTACAGTAATATTGAATAACCCTTTTCAAACAGCACATACCTTGAACATCTGCTCTCATTCCCTGTAGTTTCTGGCCACCCCCACCCCTATCCCCATCCTCTGCCCCACAGGAGAATTGCTTGCTGAGCAAGAGCAAGGTCTTCTGCCATTTTCCAGCATCTTCAGACTGAATGCCTTCCCCAGTGGTACAGTACTCTGAGGTAGAGTAAACCTAGCTTGTGGCTCATTATGGTAGGTAGGTCTTGTTAAGAGTCCTCCCTCCACATCACTCACACAAAATAACCTGGAAAAATAACAGTAAATTATTTCTTAGTGCTTTCCCCAGTGAAGGTCAGGCATCTCTCTGGCTTTTTTATGCCTGGAACCCTGCCTGGTAAGCACAGGATATTGAAACGGGGAAGAGTCCGTGAATCATATTAGGTAGAAAGCTAGAAGAAATGTCACACTGCCCGCTTTCGTGACCTGGTCTAAATGACCTGAGCTCTCTAGTATTTTTCTTCTTTCCTTTGGATACATGGCAGGTCAAACCAAGAGGGGCATAGTTGTCATCTTCCATAGTTTCCATTATGGAACTATTCTTCCATAGTTGTAGTCTTTCCCTTTTTTTGCAACACTTAGCAATAGATAGAGAAAAAGGAGAGTCCAAGATTGAGAGAAGATAACAGAGAAGAAATGTCTGGCTTGACAAGGTGAATGAGGCAGTCCAAAAAAGAATAAAATAAAAATTTAAAGAAAGAGGATATCCAGAGAGAACCTTATTTATTTGTCAGCAGAAACATAACAATTTGCTCTCTGTCATGTAATTATACTTATTGATACAGGCCAACATAGCATATTTTATTGCTGTTCCTATTAACCCAAGGTAAATGACCACCATATTGTATCAGTAGCTACTGACCTCTGCCATTCCCTCATCACTCTCCTGTTTTTTCTTTCACTGGTGTTCCATGATAGTGTTCCTCCCTCTCCACTGCAAGGGCAAATGATTGCTAATGAAAGTTAATGGCGGTTGATTCCCCAGGAGCAGTTCCGTGCATTCTAAAGCTAATGGCCCCATTTCCCCAAAGCCCAAATGTCTAGTTTCTGATTTATACAAATGGCCCATGTTCTGAGAGTTCTGACAACAATTCTAACCTTCACCTCTTCTGGAATTAGCAATAACTTTATTCATAACTGGCGATTCTGAAAAACTTGACAGAGAGTGACAGGAAAGATCACATTTCTTTCTCTATTGGAGGGGGAAAAAGCACACTGCACTGGATAAATTACCTATAGATTCTGAAGAAAATCAGCAGGATTTTCATAGGAGAGGATAACTGTGTGCTAAATTTTAGGTTATCAAATGCCATGAAAATGTTAATATCATTTTTATGGCATGATATTTTTTTTTCTGTGTCATTTCTTTTTGTTCATCTTTAGGTTTATGAATTTGTTTTCAGCAGTAAAGAATAAGGAAGAGATTAAGCATGCATCCCAGAGAGGAATTGTGAGGGTTTTTTTGCCGGCCCTCCATCTACTTAATCTTTTTTTCCCACTCTACCTTAAATATGATTTTCTAAGAAAAAATTTAATTGTAGACAATTCTTCCACTTTCAAAATGCTTTCAAAATGTTGGAACAGTGAAAGTAAAGGTCCAAATCCAAGTAAAATCTGAACCATGAGTGAGTTATTGGTGGGTTATCTCATGTTTCATCAAGTGGGATCCTTCACTCTAGATGGAGTGGAGTTATTAGAACCAAGCAAACTCTATCTTCATATCCCTGGCCAGTTCTCTTGTCGCCTTTGTCTGATGTAGCATAGCTGTGCATTAACTGTCTCTGCTTCCCCAGGAATGCCAAAGAGGGTTTGTGTTAAGTGATCCAGATTAGAGGCTGCATATCAGGTCTTTAGGTCTGAAAAGTGGGCTGGAGAAGAGTAGTCCACTTATCAGGGCATTTATTTGTTTGTTTGTTTGTTTGTTTGTTTAATTGGTTTTGAACAGAGCCTTATTTTTGCTTATGAAATCTGTAGTTCTTAGGATGTTTCACAAAAACTAGACATTGCAATCCTGATATCATTGGAAACAGTTCAACTATCCCTGGAATCTGTGCTCAGTTTTGTTTGGAATGGGTTATCAGTTAGGATTTTATATATATTAAGGTGACATTGAGGTGCCTGGCTGGCTCAGTTGATAGAGCATTCAACTCCTGATCTTGGGGTCATGAGTTTGAACCCCAAGTAAACTTCTTTGTGTCCAGGGATGCCTCAAGTTTCCTCTTAAGGCTTTCAGTGGACTAATTATATAGAATAATCTCCTTTACTTGAAGTCAAATGCATAAGGGCCTTAGTCACATCTACAAAATACTTCACAGTGTTTCCTCAATTAGTGTTTGATTGATTAATTGAGGCTTATAGCTTGGCCAAGCTGACACATAAAACCAACCATTGTAGATGGTGGGCAAAAGTATTTGTATGTGGGTGGTAGTGGGAGAAGTGTTTGGGAGTGTAAAATAAAGTAACCGGATAATAGCGTTATACCATGTCAAAGTGGGATATGGACTAAAAAGTGCTAAAATCTTTCTGTTAAAATAAATATGGTTTGTATGACATAACTATGGCCTATAATTTCTAAGAAGCTAGGATACATTACTCTGACAACAGGCAATTACTTTTCTGTATGTGTTTAAGGTGACACGATCTTCTTTAACTTATAGGACGGGAAGATTGCCTTATGTAATGGTGAATCCCCTTTCTTTTCCTCTGCCTCGTGACTTATACCCCAGCTTTGCTTTTCTAATTCATTCCTTGCTTGTCTGTCAAGGAAAATGGTTTGTTACATTAATATAGTTCTTATGTTTTTCAGTTATGAATAGCTTTTCAAGGCTTAATGTAGCTTTTGAAAATTCCTTTATTACTGATCTAGGTATTATCACCGTAGGAGTTAAAGTCATGAGACAATTTTATGGGGGTAATTTCTTGGCAAAGTTAGATTTTGTGCTGAAATCCTGCTGGGTGCTGCACACGTTGATGGATGACCCACTGTTTAATAGGACATTTTAGTGTTCATGGATATGAGGAATGGATGTGCTAATTAGAGCCTTAGAAGAAAATTCTGCTTTATGTTGTAGGGTTTTGCATATGGAATATCCCTTGTTCTATCATTTTCTGTGGCCTTTTTAAAGTATGTTTGCCAAATAACTGAATGTGTGAATGTAAAAATGTCATGGTGTCCTATGAAAGTGTTTCCAAGGGGCCTGAACTGGATTATTAAGAATTACAAGGCAGTAAGGGGAACTTCTCAGTGGTTTGCCATGGTTTTGGAAAAATCCCAAATTAGGAGTCTGAAGTTGTGCTCTGAGTACCAATCTGCCTAAATATGTTTTTGTATAGTCTGCATAGGGTAATAATGTATTTTTTAAGATTGCGTGTTTACTGCAGGTAGGTAATAAACTGCTGGTAAACCACTGTCGCCACTACTCTGTATAGATGCACACCTGGCTGCTTCAGAAATTTGTTAACCTGCCTAGCCTTGAAAGTTATGGGGAGAGTTTCATGAAACCCATTGGTGGATAAAGACTAGGAAGCATAGATATGTGGCCAAGGAGCTTCTATTTTGGCTGAGGCTTTAAGACCAACAAGTAAAACACTTGCTACCATACAGTATAAATAAGAGCTGAATTCATGATCTATACTTTGTCATCCCACTCACTCATCCTGTCTGTATCTCTAATTTCTCTTATCCTGGAGATGAAAGAGAGAATAAGTCCTCGGCTACTTTCTGGATGTGGGAGGAAAGTCAGGACGAAAGCTATTGCTTGGGAAGACCCTGCCCATTTTCCTTTACTGTCTGAGGATAACTTAGACTTTAAAGGACAGGAAGGAGATGCACCGGTAAGGGAGGGCTGATAGGGAAGGTAGAATAACACTAAAGTCTGAGAAAAATACTGAGTCCAAGAAGTGAGGATAGATTCAGGAGATGTTGGGCTTTGGCTGGACAAGAAGGAGAGGGCAGGAGTGGGGGTTTGAGGGCCACAGTGGACAGAAATACACAACTAGTGTTTTCATGACCCCATGAGACCGCAGGTGATAGTAACATGGAGGCAGTAGAAAATGGGGTTTTCTGGGTTGGATGAGGCCAGTTTGGGCCAGACGAGGAAGCAAGGCCAATATTTATGGAAAACCTAGTGATTGCTAGGAGGCTCTTATTTCATGTGTTTACAATGATTCTCTAATGGCTTTTATCCTCGTTTTATCAATAAGGAAACAAAGGTTTGGACAGTTCAAATATTGTGTAAATTCTTAATGCAGAGCTAGGATTTAAATCCAGATCATCTGAATCCAAGTCCAGTGTTCCTTCTATGGATCAAGTAGAGAACTTTTTATTTGAAAGAACCACTGAGGCCTTTCAAGGGGAAGATAAGATGGTGAAGGTGGAAGAGAGAAAGAAAAATAGTTGAGTCAGGACACAGTATGATCTCCGTAGATTGCTGTTCTTGTTTTCTAGATCTATCCCCAAGGTCTTGTGGCCATTAGTTCCAACAAAGTGCTAATGTGTTTATTTTATCCTTCATACTCTTATCACTAGAAAGCATTAAACCTTCTTATACCACATGTAATGAACTAATGGTCCTTTTGGTTATATAGACCTACTTTATCTACCACGTGGATGCAATTATGTTTTTGCAGGTGTTATTTGATGGGTTTTGCTTTTGAGGTCTTGATTTATGTTGTTGCTACTACTCAATTTCTCCAGGTAAAAAGGTGGAAAGTAATAGTACATTTGAATTAGTTTCCTTATTGCAAATTTAGATTTGGATGGACCCCGCCAGCTGAATTATTCTGAGAATCTGTCCTACGGTGAAGATGATCCCGTTTCTGCCCATTCCCAGTCCCCAGGTGAGGTGGGGAACACCGGGCACCATGGTGCATCTCCCCAAGAGACCAAAGTGCCTCACAGCCTCAGTCGCCAGTCTACAGAAGGCAGCTTGGAATTGGAGACAGCCTTTAATAACCGGGGGTTTGAAGACTCCTATGCTACAGACAGCTCCTCCATGTGGAGCCCAGAGGCAAGTTACTTTTTTTTGTTCTCTCCTTTCCTTGAGCGTTGTGTGCTCTCTGGTGAGTTCTTGCATTCCTCTTGCTCCCCATGCCTCAAGAAAAAAAATTTCTCTGAAAAGGATACATCACCTTGAAAAACAAAGGCCTAAAGAGGCTTTATTCAAAATAAATTTTTTTTCGGATGACCAATAAAATGAATTTTTTTTCGGTGTACCAATAAAAGGGGGTATACAATAAAAGAATCACAAATACATTTCTATCAAAATGGGGGGGAAAAGAGTGGTGGTGGAATGGACCCAGCAACAATTATACTTTTTGTTTATATAAAAGAGTTTTTAGTTCTTCAGGGAAGATTTTTAGTTCCTTCATGGTTTCAATTAAGTGGAGTCTATTTTTATTTGCCCCAAATCTTGAGTTACAGTTACTTGAATAAAAGAATTATTTGAAAATTAAAATACAATGGCCCTCCCAGTGAAACAATGCAAGATATTATGATGAAGATCTTGCCGTAAATTTGTGGGATTTGAATTGATTTCAAGATCTAGGAGATGGCATTAGTTTGTGATGACCCTCTGGCCATTGACATTGGTTTCTGGAGTAAATCTCTGATAAAAGATGCCCCAGGGCACCTGGGTGGCTCAGTCATTAGGCATCTGCCTTCAGCTCCAGTCGTGGCCCCAGGGTCCTGGGATCAGCCCCTCACTAGGCTCCCTGCTCTGACAGGAGCCTGTTTCTCTGTCTCCCACTCTCTCTGCTTATGTTCCCTCTCTTACTGTGTCTCTCTGTCAAATAACTATATAAAATCTAAAAAAAGAAAAAAAAAGTTGTTCTTTCTAAATTTATTTCTTATTTGGAACTTATTCCAGAATATGCCTAATAGCACAGAGGTATGATTGGAGATGATTCTTAGAGACACTCTCATTTATTGAGCAATTACAATGTGCCAGGCACTGTAATAAAAGATTTGCAAACACTATGTTATATAACAGGCATTTTTGGTTATTCTTCATTAGCTAGATCTCTTTATTGTGACTCTGTGACATTAGGAGATGTCAAATAATAATGTCTAATGCATACTTTGAAATTAATTTTGATGGAATATGTAGTAAAAGAATATAAAATATTAATATAATTTGTGGGGCAATAGGAAAGAGAAAAGTGAATGGAGAAAAGTGAAAGGATTTTGTTAGCATCCGGCTGCCTGGGAAGATAAACAGGTAGAATCTCTTATCAGGACCTAGGCTGTCATATATTCCAAATGCTCCTCAAGGAGAAGAAAAAATAATCACAGAAAATCATGTTCCCAAACCTTACTGCTAATGCACTGGGATGCGTAGAGGGAGCAGAAGGAGGTGGACACGTGTGGGCGGGGGTGTGTGTGCCATGTGTTGCTGCTACCACTGAGGACAAGAAACAGTAACTCGGGTACGTGGTTTGTGGCTTGTCAAGAGCAGCCCTGCATACAGAGACACCCAAAGCTATTAACCTTATAAGCTGTTGGGTTTTTCTTTTTTTTTAAATTCTGCTTCCCAGTTGGTTTACTGCTACGAAGTCCTATCAAATCCCACACAACAACATTTAACATTTAAAAATGTTCTTTTTGGCTCTCTCACCACAAAAACAAAACAAAAGCTGTTACCTGCCTCTTGATACTCTGTCCCCTTGATAACTGTTCCCTTAGGCTTGCTTTCTTCAGGTAACCTCCCATCTGCCTGACTCATGGAGCTTTCATAGAAGACTTCATGTTGAGAGCACTAAATGTTCCCAGACTCCAAAAATACCCAGACATCTCTGTGTGCTCCATTCAACCTCCTATCTATTTTGAGACAAAAACTGTAATTTGGTGCTCCTACGGTAGAACCTCAGATGCAGCTTGGAGGCACTTCCTGTAACTGCCTGCCTTGCAGGCTTAGCTTGCCTTTTAAGAATTGATTGATTTGCCTCTTGGCTGTATTAAGAACCCCATCTTCCCCTGTGCATCTGGCATCGGGGAGTGAGTTCGCAGATCTGTTTATGTGGAGCCATACAGATGACATCAACACTATCTCACTGAAACACAAAGGCTTTCAACCTGATAGAAAAATCTTTAAACCTACTAGGGTTTTGACTGTGTGGCATAAGTGTTCCCATCTTAAAGAACAATCGGGATATTGAAACTAAAAGAATCATTTATTTCCTCTCAAAAGGAAACCAGCCAGGCAGTGTGCCTACTGGTTAGGCTGATGGATTTTTGAACACTGCTCTTCTCTGCCAGAAAAGGCCATCGACTTTTTACTGCAGACCCAGGGCTTGGCAGGGCAGACATTGGGAGGGTGGCTGGTGATTTTGATCACGCAGGAGGCAGGCGTCCCACATTTCATATCTGCTTTCTACTGATTAACTGGTTGGCCTTGAGAAGTTAATTAAAATCTGCCAAATGGGGATAAAAATGAAAAGATTTTTTTTTACCTTGCAGGAAGGTCAAATGGATTAGTGGTATTAACAGTACCCGCATAAGGAGAGCCTGGTGATAGGTAACATGTGTTGGAATAATTAATTGCCGTGAAAATACCAGCCTTTCCAAATCTGGGTTTCAGATCAACCCAGGAAGGGGCCACAGAGCCCAGCTTCCCTGTGCTACAGTTTGGATCAGCCCTGTCCAGAACCTGGCTATGGCCTACAGCTCTGTCTTCTGCAGGGTTCTGAGGAGAGTCGTTTCAGAGACCTCCAAAGGACTTCTCCTAGACCTGCAGATGGAGTGAGCCTTTGTCTGAATAGATAGCCTGATGGAGAAGTGGAGAGAGACTCACTGAACTTCATATTTTTACCTTGCCTTGAAGTTGCTGACAAAACTGGGAACTGTTAACTATTATTAAGAGCCGGGACTTAAAAGGATGTGAAATTCAAAGTACTATGTATTTCCATCTTTCATCTTACTCCTGCCTCACCCCACATGTTTACTACAAATATAAATAGCTGTGGGAAGAGGCTTGGGGAGAAAAAGGGAGACATCATGGTTCAGCACAAGGTTTGGAATTTTGAGCAGTAATGATGATAAATCCTGCATTGGCCTGGTGGGAGTGAGTTTCTAAATCTTAAGTTTCCTCCCCCATAAAATGAAGATATTAAAACTCCTACCTCATTAGGTTAATGAGAATATTTTAAAAGATAATAATTCTTAGCTGGATTTCCCAAAAACCAGAGCCTACTGTGTCAGGATATACAATCCCTGGGAAGAAGAGTGAGGGACAAGGGGAGAGAGAGACAGGGGAGAAGGGACAGCCACATGGGAATGTGTGATCAAGTCAGCCACCACAGAGTGTGACTCATGGCTTGATCTTGTGGGACCATGCCACAAGAAGCTGTATTAACTGATGTCCAAGGGGAGACAAGTTTACTGCATGAGGCAGTAATCTTACACACACGCTGGAATTTATATACGTGAATGCCAACTGGGATTCTGTAACTTTCCAAGCCTTAACATCAACAGAGAGGCCTGTGGTGAGAGTTGAGAGCGGGCAGTTGAGACCTCCATGGGCCGTTATCAGGCCAAAGCTACTTAAAGCCCAACAGCCTGTGCCTGTAGAGGGAGACGTAATAAAAGGTGAGGCTAAGAAGGTCTAAAGTGAATAACAGTGGGCTTTTGCGGTCTATAAAGGGTTTATTTAGTATGGTACCTGGCACAAGAGAGGGCTTCGTGGATGTTGGCCATCATTACTTCTGATCCAGCAAGCATATAGTGATGATCAAGAGGAGGCTAAAATAGAGGGGAGTTTTAACAGAAGACTGTGACTTGATTTCTGAGCTAACCTAACTCCTTGGAGACTTGCTTCTAATATTATATCTACACTAGTCAGTTGTATTCAGAAGTCTCTATAGCAACCACTTTTATCACTTGAAACTAAGTACCTCTGAATAGAAACACTCTCTCATGAATGCATGCTGAGGAAAGAATATAAGGAGCTTCCCCTATTTTGCAAGAAGCCTAAATTTTCTCGGTAGACTAATGTGAATTTTAAAAAGAGAAGGCATTTATTCCATGTCTCCCGTGTGTCAAGTCCTTTCATTTTTCACAACAACCCTGTAAGTAGTTTTCATCCCCATTTTACTGTTGAAGAAAACGGAGAGGGGAAAGAATTAGATAATTCGTTCAGTGCCACGGGGGAGGAAGTGGTAGACGTGGGGTCCCCGAGGATGTCTCGCTCCAGAGAACCGTGCACTTTCACCTCAGCTCTGCAGGGAAAGTCTTGTTGATGAATGCGCATTTTTGAGGCACTTTATTATATATTTTAAAGTTAGTCTTTAGGGATGCCTGGGTGGCTCTGTTGGTTAAGCTGCTGCCTTCAGCTTGGATCATGATCCCAGGGTTTTAGCATTGAGTCCCACGTCGGGCTCCTTGCTCTGCGGGGAGCCTGCTTCTCTTGCTGCCTCTGCCTGTCACTCTGCCTGCTTGTGCGTTCTCTCTTTCTCTCTGACAAATACATAAATTAATTAAATCTTTTTTTTTTTTTTTTTTTAAAGCAGGCAACCTCCTTTAAAAACAATAAAGTAGTCTTTAAATCAGCAAAGTCTGGTGTTCAGTTACATAAATGAGAATGGATTCCGATTTTCAACAAGAATCAGGTTATAGTTTTGTTATGAGGAAGTATCATACCTTCATAGAAAAAAATCAAATTATGTTGGCATTCTTTATAGTTCGTTGGAGCGTGCTCCACTCTTGTAATGCAGGTTATCTCAGCTGTTAAAGTGTGGTCATCAGATCTGAGTGGCTATGGGTGAATTGTTGTCTAAGGGTGCTATTTTATAATGAGGGGCCCATGTTTGAAAACAGGTAGCATCAGTCCATGGATGGGATAGACATTGATAGAGTCTGGTCTGCACCAGGTCTTTTTCCATATCTCATAAAACCTCACCGCTGCACTCCATCATGTAGGCGTTTTAATGCTCAGTTTGCAGCTAGGGCACAGACAGAGTAGCCTATTTGGCCAGAACCAAGAAGATAGTGCACGGTAGAGTTATGATTTCAGCCCATGGGTTCTGTTTCTGCATCCAGTGTTGCTTTTTGCTAAGTGAATGCTACAAGTGTCCTCCTAAAACTTTGGTACTCAAAGTGTGGTTTGAGGCCAGCTGTGACACCCTCATGACCTGAGAAATGAATAATAGTCTTAGGCCTCACCCCAGTCCTACAGAATCAGAAACTCTGAGTGACGCAAGTCCACATGAACGTTTGAGAAGTTCTACCCTAAACATTTTCTCCCATGTAGCTTGAAAATCTACTGAAGGATCACCTGTCTGTGAGCTGCATTAGGATTCTTACCTGCATGAAGTCCTGGTCCTTGGGGCACAGGCCCAGACTTAACCATTTCTCCTGGGGACTCCAGAAAAAGTTATTTCTTGGCAGTTGCATAGTTGACTAATTTTAGACTTAGTATCTCAGTTTCAATGATAGTGGTCAGTTGTACTTTTGGAGAGTCAGTGTATATGAAAACACTTTGTAAATTATAAAAGCTTTCTTTCTTCATTCCAGAAACATTCATGAAGGCTCACCATATGCCAGAAGCTGTGCCCCTAAAAAATTTGCAGTCCAAGGGAGACATAGACCAGTAAACAGACCCTTCTGATGTACAGGGATATGTGGTGGTGGTCAAAAACTAGAGGGTTCTGAAGGAGCATAGCGGGGCACCACCTCACCAAAGGGTATTTGGGCATTACCATTTCCATTCCTAATCTCTTCCTCTATCTGCAACAGGAACAGGATGGGGCCAATTTTCAGGTGCCAACGGGGGTCTTGGAGCCCATCTCAAAATGTGGTGACCTGGATGTCATCTTTGAATATAGAGCTTCCAGCCAGAAGTTCACAGTGACCATTGTGAGAGCACAGGGTCTCCCCGACAAGGACCGAAGTGGTGTCAACTCCTGGCAAGTTCACGTAGTGCTGCTGCCCAGTAAGAAGCAGAGGGGCAGGACAAGCATACAAAGAGGCCCCAACCCTGTCTTCAAGGAGAAGGTCACCTTCACCAAGCTGGAGCCCAGAGATGTGGCTGCCTGCGCTATCCGCTTCCGTCTGTATGCTGCCCGCAAGATGACCCGTGAGAGAATGATGGGAGAGAAGCTATTCCATCTCAGCCACCTGCACCCAGAAGGGGAAATGAAAGTGACTCTGGTTCTGGAGCCAAGAAGTAATATCAGTGTGAGTATGTTAAATGGTGCTGCTAATGATGCGGGTATGTTCAAGGATCTGGAATTGTCAGCCCTTGATTTAGTACATTCAGCCTGTGAATTCAAACACCTTAATTTAATTTTCCATTTGGCTCTCCTCATCTTTGTAAGCCATGAGTTGCACGTCATGGTACAGTGGTTTTTTCCTTCATGCCCATCTTCCCTGGAAGCCGATGGATGTATTCCCAGTCCATTTCTGGAAATGACAGAAAGGGTGGGGGGGAGGGTTTAGCCTGCTGATTAAGTGACCTGTGGTCTGACTCCCTCCCTCTTGCCCCACATTTACTGTGCATTATGATGAACCTCAGAGATGGGACTTCCAAGGGGAGCTCCTTAACCTGTGTGTCTGAGTAGGCTATCGCTGCAGCCCTGATCTCCAGCCACTCCGCAGACCTCCCATGTATATGACCGAGCTCCTTCCACGTGCCTTATCCTCTGCATCCCCGCTGGGGTTTTGAGGAAGGAGAGCACAGCTTGTATGTCTCCAAGATGGACAACTCACTATTGCTGGGGGTTAAATGTCATTCAGTAAGAGGGCCTCCTTTTTAAAAACCATGTGAAAAGATCAGGTGGCTGTCTTGGGCTACTGGGCCAATCAGTCATCCATTCAAACATGTTTATGGCCTGTTATGTCATGTACTGTGCAGGAAGAGGGCATGTAGGAAAGAACAAAAAGGGTGATACACCTCTGCCCTCACGAGCGAACAGCCTGGTGGAGAAAGGGTCGTGAGAGCCAACCAGGGTTTGCAAGGGGAGAGAGAGGAATAGAGGCTGCTGTTGGTTTAGAAGGGTCAGAGAATGTGTCTCTCAAGTGGTAATAAAACACAGAACTCCATGAATCAAGGGATCAAGACTGTGGCATATGGATAAGCGAGGATTCCAGGAGGAGAGAATTGGCACATGCAGGCATCGAGAAGTAGGAAGGAGCTTGTCCTGTCTCAGGCAAGGAAAGGAGCCAGGAAGTAGTTATGGAATGTAGTTATGGGAGATCCAGCCACTTACATTTTAAATAGATATCTCAACATTAATATCTCCAGACTTGCCTCCCTAAATCTATTCTACTTGCAGCATTCCCAACTTAGCTAAAGGCAATTTCATCCTTTTAGTTGTTTAGGTCAACCTGAAATCCTATTGGCTCTATCTTCAAAGTTGAACCAGAACCTAACTCTACTGGATTACTGAAATAGCCTCCTACTGGTCTTCCTGCTTTTGCCTTTGCCCCTTATAAACTACTCCCAACCCAGGGACCCATATGAACCTTTTAGGGGCACCTGGGTGACTCAGTCCATTAAGTGCCTAACTCTTGATTTTGGATCAGGTCATGATCTCAGAGTCCTGGGATGGAGCCCTATGTTGGCTTTGAGTTTGATGCAGAGTCTGCATAGGATTCTCTCTTCCCCTCTGCCCCTCTTCCGTTTGTGCTCTCTACCTCTCTTCAAAGTAAATAAATAAAATCTTTAAAAAGCTCAAAACAAAAACACAAGCCAGGTCATGTCTCATTTCTGCTTCAATCCCTCTATTTTCTTAAGCTCTGAGTAAAGTAGACCTGAAATCATGGAAAATAGAAGCCAGAGGAGGTCAGAAGGAACACTGCACTATTAAGGTATGGGAGTAGGTAGGATCACACCCCCATTTCTCCATGCCAGGCCCTGTCCTGGAGACATGGAGTTGAGGCAGGAGATGAACCAGTGTGAAAGAACTTCGAAGGTAAAAATTCTTCATCAGTTATCTGTTGATCATGATTACATGCCAGACATTGGGCTTTGCACTGAACAGAGTGATTTATAGGGATTCAAAATATAATGTGGGAGGCAAGCTCTGCAGTGATAGGTGCCTTGGTAGATGCTTCTCAGAAACAGAGGGAAAGGCTGATCCTTACCCCAAACCAAGCAAATATGTCACTACTGGGCGGTCATCACCTAAGTGGTAGGGCCTATATGGCACCTATCCATATCAGCTCTCCCTATTCTTGAAGGCCCAGGGCTCTACCTGGCTGGGTAAGAAGCATTTTCTCCTACAGATATGAAGAATATTTAATTCCTTTTAGTGTGGTTTTTTGTGGGTTTTTTAAAAAAAGATTTTATTTTTTAGAGAGAAAAAAAGAGAGCATAAGCAGAGAGGAGTGGCAGGCTGGAAGAGAAGCAGGTTCCTGCTAAGCAGGGAGACGGACATGGGGCTTGATCCCAGGACCCTGGGATCGTGACCAGAGCTGGAGGCAGGTGCTTCACCAACTAAGCCACCCAGACGTCCCTTTGTGGGGTTTTTGATAACAAGCTTTAGAAAGTGATTTCAGATGTTGAGGCAACAGTTTGAGCTAAGTCTGATACACTTGTTTCTGGTGGAGGAGGTGGTGGTTTTGGGAGTCTGGTTGTCTTGTGCCCACAGGGCCAATGCCCACTGTGCTTCTTGAGTGAGAATCAACCTCCTGACTTACTTTGCTTTCCTCCTCCCAGTGTGTCTGGTGTAGAAAGGTGGGCACTTTGGAGAAGCAAGTCTGTGGGAATAAACAGGACAGAAAGCGTTGACTCTCTTCCTAGGCTCACCTGGTGCCTGCAAGGTCTCTGAGATCCACAGTCCATGCATGGATTTATTTTTTATTTTATTTTATTTTTACCAAACACTCGTAAAAGTGTTAGTTTTCAATAAAATTCATTTCCTCGGGGGGGGGGGGGGGAGAGGGGGGAGGGATGTAGCATCTGGCATATTCCTGACAACCCTAGGAAGCAGAACTAGGGCCCAGATATTCTGTGTGGTGGTAGGTGGTCACAGTCGTTTCTCTTCTAGCGAAGACAGAGTGCCTCCTGTGTTGCTGCATTTATCAAGAAGCTGCAGAGAACAGAAACAAAACTCATGCCTAGAGTGGATGGGTTCCGCAGAAACACTCAAGCACAAATGACACAGGAGGGAACTTGGGTCTTTATTAAATGTAATATGAGCTCTTCCTGTATGAGAGGGTTTGATTTACACGAGTAATAATATCTTTGTCCATTTTGTCTTTAGAGAGGAAATGTTGAATGGAGACAGCTCTCGAGGCAAGTGTGTCAGCGAATAATGCAGGGCACCTCACCCATGGCCGCACTCCCCAGGCCCATTATCATTCACACCAAGTGCGCCGTTAGTAATCTTTGGCAGCGGTTGGGACCAGGCCACAATTTCAGCACACATAATACCGGCTTTCTGTGCGAGAGCAGTACAGCGTGGACCAATGGATTCTTTGTTGTTCTCCCCCTCCAGAGTGGAGAGTCTCCGCTCAGCCCATCTGCACTTTCTCACAGTGATACTGCTTCCTCCACGCAGTCGCTTTCTCATGGAGGGGCCCCGGAGCTGCTGGTGGGGCTGGCCTACAACGCCACAACGGGGCGATTATCTGTGGAAATGATCAAAGGCAGCCATTTCCGAAACCTCGCTGTTAATAGAGCGCCTGGTAAGTGCGTGTCTGTAGCCCCAGCTCTGGGCCTTCCAGAGGCAAGCCAAAGGCTTTGTTGGTTTTGGTCTTTATTCTTTAACTTTCTTTAAGACACGATCTTGGTATGACTTAGCCATGTTTTTACAAAGCAATACCTTGGAGTATCTTAAATGTCCTTTTATCTCATTACCTCGATGGCTTCTCCAATATCTGGATATAGCTCCATGCAAAATAGGCTGCCCTCTACCTGCATATGGGTAAAGGGAAAAGAGGGCTGTCTCCTCAGCAACACGATGTGTATGGGCAATTAAAGTCTGCTAAGAGGCCTGCAAATACCTTTAAAGAGTCAGAGCGAAGGGTTTGGAGTGAAGCACATCGGGGGCCAAAGTCCAGCTCTACCCACTTACCCATTAACTTTGCTCTGATCCAGTACAATTCAGCTCTCTATTATGAATCTCAGTAGATTCACCTGGAACAAAGGGACGTTTATAATACTTTCCTTATTGGTTTGTCTGTGGGGGGTGGGGGTTAAATAAAATATTTCTATAAAGCATTTAGCCTAATGGCTAACACACAGTGAGCATATGAGAAATGTTAGGGGTTATGGTGCTGACAGAGGAGGTGCTGGAAGAGGATCTAGGCTAATATGGGCCTGACTTAGCCGGAGAGCTAGCACTTTGGAGATCACCACTGGAAGGAGGGCCTTGAGGCCCTCCTGTAGCAGCAGTACCCGGTCCAGAAAGCCAGAATAAAAATGCTGCTGCTGGAAACAGCCACAATTCCCTATCGGGACCCAAGAAGTTAGACACTGAGCATTGGACTAATGCTGCAAAAATTAGCTTGGCTTTAATGATTGTCAGCAAAAAAAAAAAAAAAAAAAAAAAAAAAAAAAAGGCTTAAGAAGGGACAGGAAGATGGTTTCTGCCTCCCTTCTGCCTTCTGGATCTCATGCAAGTACATACAACCAGAGGCACCTAATTCTTATCTGGAATTCTAGCAGCAAGAGAGTCTGAAAAATGTTGTTTGATTTCCAGCCTTTCAAGTCCAGAAGGTAAACTAGAAAGGGTAGCATGGAGGGCAAGTGAGCCTGTCCACCCCAGGCATCAGTCTTACTGAAATAAGGATGAAGTTGCTAACAACATGGTAGGCTCAAGGAAATGGGCTCTGGCCTCACAGGTCAGCAGCCAAGCTGGTAGAAAAGCATCAACTTTGGGGACAGGGGAAAGGCAGCTTCTATAGCCAATCTAGGCTCTCACTCTTCTTAGTCTTTATCTGTGCTGCAGCCCACAAAGTCTCTGTTCATGAGTGGTATCTCATTGTTGATCTGTATTAACACCATTAGAGCAAGGTAGTGAGGAATACCCAGCACTCTGGATAACAAGAGGGCAGGTACAGAAGCTGTATTCTGTGTTGATTCTCATGGTCATGTGAGAGCTATTTAACATACATCATAGGTGCTGATTATCACATAGCTAGTCGCTTTGCTAGATACAGCTTTGTTTTTTAAAATAGCTCTGGATTTATTAAAGACCTGGATTTACTGCTTTTCCTTTAGAGCTTTTTCCAGTTTTCCCCTATCCTCCTGAAAGTTGGTGAGATCGGGATAACTATTTGGGAAGAACATGGTGGAGCTGTAGAGAGTGATGGGGAGATGAATCACACAGTCATGACCTATTCCAATTCAAGCTGGGAAGCTCTAATCTGTGTGCTGGGTGGTGTTATGGTGGCTAAGAAAGCATCAGCTGGAGGCTGACAAACTAAGGTGTGAATTTAGGCTCTGACACTTATGAGCTGGGAGTTATTAAACTTTCCTGAATCTCGGTTTCCTCATCCATAAAATGGAATTATAATCATATATACTTTCTAGGTAGAAATACTACATAGAAAGCTGTGCTGTTATGGATGGTACTATTGTATCATTATATATTTCTATACAGGAGAAAACATGCCAAAGAGGAAATTCTTGTAACAAATATTTAAAACTGAATAGGAAAAAAAAAAAAAAAAAGCAAGTCCTAATTTAGAAATTGATTTTATTCCAGAAGTTTAAGTCAGTTTGGCATTTGCTACATGATTTTTTTGTAGACATACTGTTTCAATTTAATTTAAACCCTAACTGACATGCTGTATCTTTGCAACCAAAGTAATAGGAAACAATGTTGCTGTGATGCTGTTCATTAAAACAGAAACTCAGTAGTGAAGACAAAAGTTTTTTGTTTATGTAGAATTCTGGTACTTGAGGAAAAGCCAGTTTAATTAGGAAAGGTTGAGAAAGTAGAAGGTTCCTTTGTGGAGATTGCAAAAGGGATCGCTTGGTACTTGCAAGGGCTTTAGATGTTGATGGCCTTGGTTCTTCATTATGTCCAACCTTATTATGCCACTAGTACTGCTTTGGCAGTCATCAGGCAAACTTAGGATACATTTTTAGTTCCCATATGGAAGAAAATAAGAGACAGAGCAAGAGTTTTATGAGATAACTGAGCAGAGTTGGAAGAAAGGGGGGGAGGAGAGAGGATGCAGGCTGGGGGATGAATGGACCTTGGGGTAATATGTAGCTAAGGGAGACTGCCAAAAGCACTGTCCCCATGAGGTGGATGGAGGGCAGGGGATGTCTCCAGAGCCCTGCATCGTGGGTCAGAGTCTGCCAAGAGGAGCTGCCTGCAAGGGGAAAGGCATGTGTGGGAATACTCATGCGAGGGTCCTAAAACCCTATGCATAAGGCTCTGGGCTCAGGGATAGTTCCCTCTTCTGTAAGAGAGGACACAAATCCTGCTTTACAGAGTAGCCATGATAATTGAAGAATGGTTCTTAGGGAAGCCAGAAGGAGAATATCTTGAGCCTGAATATTGGGAACTTTTCTTCTTTAGAATACCGAAGTGTCTAAATATTGCTAGAAACTGGGAGAAAGGCTGAGATTTAGAAGTGAGAATCTTTTGCCTCAAAATATATCGTGAAACAAAATAGAACTTTGAACTTGCCAACTTGATCCAGCCGGATGACTGTTAGGACATTTTAAACTTTCCTTTCTAGGCAAGATAGAGGAAAAGTGGGCAGATAGTAGATAAAATTCCTCTGTTCTATTAGGGCCTTAGAAGAGATAAACCACTGAAAAGTAAGCCCCTTTTCTCAAACTTCTGAGTTAAATACTTGGGGGAGAAGGCTCAGTGAGATGCAGGTTTTGCTCTAATGGTCAGATGCTGATGAGAGCATTCTTAGGTAGGAGCCCATGACATGTGCCAGACTGGCTACAAGTAAGGCTGATTCCACCAAGTGTTGTGGAGGATATGGAGAGTACATTCTAGGTGAGAATGGAAAAACCACTTGGGAAAAGGCCTGGCAGTTTCTTATACAAGTAAACATGTGCTGAAAATCCAACAGTTCTATTTTTAGCCATTTACCCATATGTTAAAAAGAAGAATAAAAGACCTGCACAAGAATGTTCAGAGCAGATCTAGTCATAATGGCAAAAACTGCAAAGACTCCTCATGTCCACATGAATGAGTAAACACAGATATATTTATACAGTGGAGTACTATTCAACAACTAAAAAGGAAATTAACATGGGATCTCAAAAACATACTGAGTATCTATTACATGACTCCATTTATAGAAAGTTCTCAAATAGGTGAAATTCATCTGTCGTGAAAATAAGCAGAAGAGTGGTTGCCTCAGAGTTGGCCTCAGTGTCAAGATGAACTAAGCATGGACATGAAAGAGTATTCTGAGTTGATGGACATGTTTTACATTTTGATGCGAGTTTGAGTTAAATGGATGTTTTTATCTGATAAAACTTATTGAATGGTACTAGAATTTATGCATTTCACTGTGTGTAAATTTTACCTTAAAATGGAAAAGAACCATAAAATATTGAACTCTGCTTAATTAAATGCATGCAGAAATGTTTAGGGGTAAAGAGTAATGATGGATGGATTGATGGGTAGATAGATATGCAAGTATGTGAGAAAGAAAATGGTCTGAACTTGGGCTACTAAGACAAAACACCATAGAACGACAATCAGCCTGGTATGGTGTTAATGCTTCATTCCGTTTATTTCGTCAACTTTCTTAGCTTATATGCGGCAGGGTGACCAATAAGGGGCCAAGCAATGGGGAGAGCCAATGAGAATCCTGTTACTATGCTGATTAAATTTGAAACAGCCAATGACTATGTCCTCCTTTAGGCGGGCTTCACCAGAAAGTTCGTTGTTTACTTGCAGCAAATTTTGCTGGCAGTGAGCCAAGCGCCATCTTGTAATGGCGGGGACTTTCCTGGCCGGAGGTGGTCCCTGACAGGCAAAAAAGCTAGTCTGGTCTACTGAAACAAATAATACATTATATGTTAATTAAAAAAAAAAAAAACCTAGTCTGGTCTAGAATAGTTCCACTGTATCAGGTGAGTAAACATAAAACATGAACCTCAGCTTCTGTGATTAGAATTACATTGTTTTTGGTTATCTCAAGGTCCAAACTTATTTCCCTGACTCAACCTTGGACAGGATAGAGTACCAAGCCACTGAACCTGAGTGCATCTTCTATAGCACCCTCTGTAAACCACACCCATCCCAAGAGAAAGTATGTAATTAGGCACTTTCTGATTTCCAACTTTAAACTTTTCTCTGTTCATCCAGTGGATGGATGCACAGGTGGATGGATGGATAGACGTAGATGTAGATACAGATAGATTTTTATCTAGATTTATGTCTGTCTATATCTTTTTCTTCTTTCTTTTTGGAAAATGCCCATGTTATAGGTTGTTATGGATTTCTTTTTCAAATAATAGGTGGCCTAGGGATGAGAAAATAGGTTATTTGAAAATTACTGAAACTGACCCATTACCTGTAAATGAAGTAACAACATGAACTAATCTTAGCCCCAGGCACATATCAGTGTGCCAAGAATCATGCCATCATTTTCAAGGTAATACCTCATTTATTATGTGTGGTCAGTGTTCAAAAATATTTTCACAATTGCTTTTAAGGTGGTATAGGCTAGTCTACAACCTGATGGCAAGGTATAGTCTCCACATCTCTACAGGGTGGATGGTCCAGGTGAAAAACCAGTTTATAGCATCTCGTAGACATATGAAATCCCAATATGCATTTACAAATGCTTTTGAAAAAGTTTCCATGGAGAATTAGAAACATTTGATTATCCTTTGAATTTGGCTTCATGGGAAAGCAATTCACTAACAATTTAGCAGCTCTGTTCTGCCTGCCACCCAGTTACTGCATGGCCTCGACATTTGATTTAACCTCTCTGAATTTCATTTCCCTCCTTATTAAGTGAGGTTAACAAACTAATGTTACCGGTACAAGTGCTAAGTTAAAAAATATATTAGCTATTCCATTGGGAGATTCTCTTTCTCCATCTTTATTTTCACTACGTCTCCTTCTACAGTGTGTCACTGCATTGTGTATATGTGTGTGTGTATATACACACACATATAATGGTTCTTGTCAAAAACTATCATTAAGATGTCCCCTCTAGTTAAAAACAACAAGTTCCCGGCCTCTCAGCATGTGCATGATTAGCCACATGTGATAATTACATCCCAAATGATAATACTTACAGCAGCAGCATATTAACCTTGTTAGGCACTCACAATAGCAGACACTAGAGCAAAGGAAAGCAAAACAAAACAAAACAAAACCTTATCAAGCTGCCTCATGTCGAGTGTGAAGAACGGGTGGGTTGCAGGGGGTGAGCTGTACAAACGGAGTGCAGGGGAAAAAAGACTAAATGAAAATGAGCAGATCTGGGGCTACCACCTTTCAAAATCCAGATCCAGCTTTCTGCTAAATATAGTTTATTAGTATCCACAATGTGCTCAGAATTATGCCAATCCAAATAAAGATTTATAGGTGGCACTAGTTTACTGAGTGCATAGGTGATAATCCTATACTTCCATTAACTCACTTAATTCCCACAACAATATTAAAGCTAGTCAGAAAATCTAGACAGAAAAGCAACAAGGGAGGAAATACGATTACCATGGTATGTGAATTATATCTCAATCAAGCTGTTTGTTTGGTCAGTGATTGTTTTTGTTAAAATTGTTGTTGTTGTCAAACCAAGTTACCTGTAGAAGAATGGCAGTAAGACTAAGGACAGCCTTCTCAACAACAATGACAGAAGCCAGAGGACAAGGGGAGAGTATTACTGAAGTCTCGAGAGGAAAATACTCTCAACTTTTAGTGGTCTGTTTGAGTGAAGGAAAAATACAGATGTTTTCCACAAAGTTGGAAAGGGTTTGTCACTGAAAGAACGACTAGTTGATATATTTCAGGAAGAAAGAAACTGGATTTAGAAGGAAATAGTGAAGTTCAGAAAGGACTAATGAACAAAAAATCTGGTGAACAGGTAAGTAAATATAGCATGTATAGACTGTCAGAAACAGGACAGCAGCAGTAAGAAAAATGACTGATATATTAGGAGTATAACAACAAGGGAAATAACATGAAGGATGAGAAGAGGAGATGGAAATTAAAGAATTTATGTTAGTTAAGGAGAGTAGAGGTATTGATTAATTTTAGACATTAAATCAAGGCACATGTAAAAATTTTCATCTAGCTTTCAAACCAGTAGAGGGAATAAATTAGAATGAAGTAAATTCAGTGGATCAATAGAAACCAGGAAAGGATATTTAAAGGCACAGAGAATGCAGGATAGAAAGCACAAACCAAACCAAAAAAACATAAAATAAATAAATATTAGTGATCATAATAAATGTAAAAGGACTAAAACTGCTGTTCGAAAGGTATATATAATGTTATTCTCTTGCTCCCCATCTCTCCCTGTCTCCCCTCCCCATATCCTCCCACCCACACTGTAGGTTATGTTGGTCCGCCTAGTCCCATAATGTATAAGAAAAAAAAATACTAATTACCAAAGAAGTGAGGTTAGGCCAGGCATGTAAGGATTTAACCTTAGGAAAGTCAGCACCTGTAGCTCACTGTATTAACTGACTTATGAGAAACCATTTTGGTTATCTCAATAGGTGCAAAAGAAACCTCTGAGAGAATACACTGTCTGTCCATTATTGATAAAGAGAACTCAGCAGATGGATAATAGAAGGTGCTTAAGTATAGGTTAGGCTAAAATGCAATAACAAAGAAGCCCAGGAATTGTGGGCAGCTGGAAACAGCAAAGGTTTATTTCTCCCTTGCAGCACTGTCTATGGTGAGTCAAGTGACTCCTCTCTGCTGGGATGAAGGCATACAGACTCTTTCCATTTAATGAGACAATATGATCATATTCAAAATGTGACCTGCTTGGTTGTCATGGAAGGGGAAGGGAGGGCATAGGAGATTTATGGCTAGGATGGGAGTACTTAAATATAATCATGATTGAAGGTGATTATTTTCATTTCTCAGATTCCGTTATTTAGAACTCAGTAACGAGACCCAGTCAACTCAAATCTGGTATGAAACCTATATCCTTGGTGTGACATTTGACCTGATTCACTATCCCCTTATTCACTTGAGGTTTGTTGGACTTCTGTTGTTTAAATTCTTTTGAAGTCCATTTCTCACTGTTTGGAGGTCTGGAAGCAGTTAGCTTTCCCAACCACAGAAAGGTCTGAATTTCAGTATTCCTTTTTTTTTTCTTTCTGTTTTCCTTGCACACTGGCCAGTTTTTTTCCCGAGCTTACCTTTTGCCTCTCTCTGTCCCCTCCCCAAGTGAAACTAGTAAAACTGAATACACTTTTTCTTCTTTTTTTAAAAGATTTTATTTATTTATTTGACAGACAGGGATCACAAGTAGGCAGAGAGGCAGGCAGGGACAGAGGGGAAGCAGGTTCCCTACCAAGCAGAGAGCCCGATGCGGGGCTCGATCCCAGATCCCTGGTATCATGACCTGAGCCGAAGGCAGAGGCTTTAACCCACTGAGCCACCCAGGTGCCCCTGAATACACATCTAACATTCTGTTTTCCACTCTGTTTTCCTAGAGCCACAAACTCATTGGGTATATACCCATCGAAGGCTATTTCACCATCATATAATATGGAGTATAAGTCTCCACCGTCCTGGCCTCTGATCTCTTCACCATCTGGCACCAACCTTTGATGCCACTGCCTATTCTTAGGTTGTTTTTTTGTTGTTTTTTTTTTTTCTAATGGCAACATTCCAGTTCAGATTATCACTTGCAATATCAGTCAAATTTCATCAGGGAAATGGAAATAGTCTAGATATTTTGAGCCTGATGTTTGTTATAGGGTTGAAGCATGAGAGGACTCCCTCAGGAAATCTGGACATATAGACATCACAGGAAAATTGCCAAAATGGTCTGAGCTGTTTGTGCAGGAAAAGAGTGATTCTCATAAGGATGTTTGAACACAATGGGGCACCTGGGTGGCTCAGTCATTAAGTGTCTGCCTTCAGCTCCAGTCATGATCCCAGGGACCTGGGATCAAGTCCCGCATCGGGTTCCCTGCTCTGCTTAGCAGGAAACCTGCTTCTCCCTCTCCCACTCCCCCTGCTTGTGTTTCTCTCTCACTATGTCTCTCTGTCAAAAAAATAAGAAGAAGAGGTTAACTTTTTTTTAAAAAGGGGGGGGGGTGTTTTACACCATGGGCAAAACCCCTACTTTGCTATCTGCTAATGCCTAGACACATGATAGCCACTGGATCTGGGGCGATGCAGCTCCCCTTTTCTTCTACCTTCCAGTCTCAGACAAGTTGCTTTCATTAGTGGGATCTTACAGGCAGGAGATTTAGGGAAATGTCGTTTTAAGTTTTATGCTCTTTTGACATAGGAAATTGCTTAGGAATGTGAAAATGGTGTTCAATATCAACAATTAATCTGACGTACAGAAGGGAACTTGTTTAATCTTGATAGTGGGCATTTAAAGAAAATCTGCACTGTCATTCTTAATCCTGAAATCCCTTTATTAAAGTCAGGAACAAAATAAGGATTCCCTCTGGCATCACTTTTGTTTTGTTTTGTTTGTTTGTTTGTTTTTAATGTTCAGTTAGCCACTGTATAGTACATCATTAATGTTTGATGTAGTGTTCAAAGATTCACTAGTTATGTATAACACTCAGTACTCATCACTACACATGACCTCCTTAATACCCGACACCTGGCTACACCATCCCCCTACCCCTCTCCCTTCTGTAACCCTCAGTTTGTTTCCTGAGTCCACAGTCTCTCATGGTTTGCCTTCCTCTCTGATTTCTTCCCGTTTGGTTTTCCCTTCCTTCCTCAATATTCGACTGGAGGCTCAAGACAATTCAGTAGGATAAGAAAAAGAAATAAAAATTTAAAGCATGAAAGGAAGACATAAAACTGCCATTATTTGTAAGAAATATGATTGTTTACATTAGAAAGTCTACACCCTTGAACTAATACATTTCTCATACAAAACCAATTATTTTCTAACACATCAGGAACAGTTAAGAAGTAGAATTTTAAGGGGTGCCTGGATGGCTCAGTTGGTTAAGTGCCCAACTCTTACTTTCAGCTCAAGTCATGATCTCAGGGTCCTGAAATTCAGCTTCCGGGTAGGTTTTCTGGTGGGCATGGAGCCTGCTTAAGATTCTCTCTCTCCCTTTGACCCCCACCCCCCAAAAAAGAGAAAGAAAGTGGAGTTTAAAACATTACTAATGTATAACAGTAAGAAAATACCTAATGTACCAGAGGATAACATTAACAAAAGATGAGTAAGAAAAGAAAATGATGGGGAAAAAATACGAAACTTTTTGAAAGACATAAAAGAAAACTAAATAGATAGGTAAACTATGTTCAGTGGTGAGAATGTTCAATATTGTGAAGACAACAACTCTCCCCAAATTAATCTATATATTCAGTACAATCCCAATTAAAATCCCCAAAGGGTTTTGGTTTTGTTTTATATCTTTTGCTTTAAAAAAAAAAAAAATCGAACTTGACAGGCTGATCCTAAGTTCATATGCAACAGTCAGTTAAGCCAAACAAGAACTTAAAATAATGAAAAGTTTTAAAAAAGATAATAGTAAGATTCTCCATAGCAGATACAAAGTCTTATTATAAAATGACAATAATTACTATTATCAAGTGAGGGAAAGACACTCAAGCCTGGAAAGTTGGTATCTCCCAAATCCATTGGGAGATAATGGGCCATTTATTGAATTATGTTTCCCCTATGGAGGGAAAAAATAGATCCCTATCTCACACTACACATAAAGATCAATTTCAGGTAGATTAAAGATCAAATATGAAAAATAAATTCTTATGACTCACAAAAGAAAATATATGAGACTATTGAGTTTGGGTAGGATTTCTTAAAGAATTTCTTTTAACAAGTGGTGCCTGGGTGGCTCACTCATTTAAGCAGCTGCCTTCAGCTCAGGTCAGATTCCTGGGATGTAGCCCCAGAGCCCTATGTCCAACTCTTTGCTCAGCGGGTCCTCAGCTTCTCCCTCTCCTCCTGCCTCTTCCCTGCTCCTGTGCACGTGGCCACTCTCTCTCAAATAAATAAATAAAACCTTTAAATAAAATTATTGTTTTAATGCACCAACTGAAAAGGAAAACATTTATAAATCAGATTCCACAAGAATTTAAGGCAGTTATACTATAAAAGTCACTGTAAAATAAAAGGATAAGAACAGAAGATACTAGCAATAAATATAACAAAGATATTATATGTAGAATTTATAAATAGCCAGCAATCCACTCCTGGATATATGCTGGAGAAATTCTCAGATTTTGATATATTTTAGTATAAAGTATATTTTAGTATAAAATATAGGAAAGTGTTCAGTAATATCTTTTCCATTCTTGGTTATTATAAATAAATACCCATTAATGTAGAGAATGGACAAGTGGATTGTGGTTTAGAACAGTATATAGCAGTTAAAATAAATGAGCATAATTCATTAAATGGACCACAGGTGTATCTATCAAATAGGTGATATAAAAAATTTAATGCTCAATGAACAAAGACAAGTTTTAGGAATACCTACAGTAAAATGGTAAACACTTTTAAATGTGCAAAAGTCTGTTAAGTATACTTTGGATAGCTTTATTTATGTCTACTTTTATAATGAAAATGAGGAACTCCAAATTCAGGCCAGTCATTACCTTTAGTGAGAGAAGAAATCAAATAGAATCAAGGAAAGATACATTGATACTTCAATTATAATATTTTATTTTCTAAAAAATCAAATAAAAAACAAAAGGTCCATACTAAAAATGATAAATGCTAAATATCACAAGTCTGTGTGGTGGGTATTAGGATAGGAGTCATAATGGTCTCTATTCTCTTTATGTATGTTTAAAATATCTTGTAATTTTTAAAAATTTCTTTTCAGTGTTCCAGAATTCATTGTTTATGCACTGCACTAAATACCTTGTAATTTTTAATAAATTAAAAGACTGAATTCCTTTCCCTTGCCCAGAAAATTATGATGCCCCACTCCCGCCCCAAGCAGCGTCTGTAATACTATTGGTAGTACATCATGCTGCAATGGGCAGTATTTTGTATGACCTCTGTAAGTAACCACTATGGCATTGTGCTGTTTCCTTGGAAAAATGACTGCTGAGTTTCAAATGACATACTTCTATGCCATGATAAATTGAGGATTGTGTGCTATTATAATTTTTTTTCTGGTACACATGCCATCTTCTTTTATGGAGAAGGAGACAGTGACTGGGAAAGCAGCTGACACAGCTGAGTCAGAAGAGTGTCATCAAGGACTATCTAGGAATTATGACCCATTCAACATCTTGATGATGGTTTTGAGTTACTAGAGCTACTGAGGGACATTCTGAACCATCATCAGAAGATAGCATATTGCTTGGTATTGTTTTGTAGCAAGTATTATCAATTCCAAAGATTTAAAACGGAATTCAGTGAAGTTGTATATTTACTTGACCGTTTCTTCATCCATTCTGCCTGGTGTTCATTGGAATAAGTCATTGAACCCCAAAAGACCCCAAGCAAACTCTGTACTGTTCCTCACAGGTCCACTTCCCTGGGCACAGTCTTGACTCTGGACACTGAAAAGTAAACACATTTATACTCCTGAGGAAAATTTCCGTTTGAGCTGGAACCATCAACAACATTTCCCCTCCTTTGGTTACATGTCCTCAGACTGCATTGTTTATCAAATAATTATTTCCCCCTTTTGTCATACACGTATCATTCAGCTTCAGTGACGGTGGTTTGGTTGTAAATGACCTTTCTCGTAATGAGAAAGTGATCTGTGACAGGATAAAGATGGAAATCGCACTTTGGGAAATGAGCAGGTCTCTGTTTGCAAGATTAACTCAATGTCCTCTGCCATAACCGAGGGAAGAATTGCCAGAGCAGTTCAGTGACTGGATTGGACTTCCATAGGAATCATGGAGCTGTACAGCTGTGGAAACACAAATTCCGTGCCCCCTCCCCATGGTTGGTTTGCTGACAGCTTTCTCAGCAGAGCAGTTTGAAGAGTGGCGAGGCCTGTTTCCGAGACAGAGAAGTGTTTTCACACCTGAAGTGTAATTTCACACCTTGTGTTTCTCAGCAGATAAGTGAATAAAATAACACATCAAGCCGGAATAGAAAAAGATCAACATAGAAAGAAAACTGCAGGTTGTAATTTGTTTCCCATCTTACAATGCTCTTGTAGAGAACAGTAAATTACAGAGATCTGGATTTACACTTTTAAAAGTTTGACTGGTTGTTAGGTGGGAAAGTGAGCAGTAAGCACGAATCCGCTTTCAGCCAGCATTGAACAAAATGTACAGAATGATAGAATCTGGGGAACACCCTAACACTTGGATTTTCTTTTTTTTAAAGGATAGGACACACGTAAGTTAGTGCTAAAAACTGTCATTAAGAGAGGGTTAAGAAATTGATGAATTATGTGATTTTAATAAAAATAGAATTTTCTTTGGGATAATTTCCTTTGTAAGTATCTATTTGGGAATTTCAGCAGAAATAGTAGACTATGTTAGTAAAATTTGGATCATTTTTTCCTTCCTATAAATTGCTAAACATACGAGGCCAGTCCCATTTTCTAGCATTCCAGCGCAAGGGTGATAAAACCAAGGGGTTTAATCTTCATTTTAGAAGTTTGAAAACCCGAAACCTAAAGAAAAAAGAAGGTCAAGCCTGCTGGAGAGTCATGTACATTCATTACAAAATGTTTAATATGTACTGAATGTCTACCATGTGTTAGACACTAGGCCAGGAACCAGGGGTACAGCTGTAAACAAGGCAATTCCACTTTCAAACTGACAGCCTTGCTGAGGAGCAAACAGGTGATGATAATGCTGGGTGCTAAGTCCTGGGATAACCTGAAGCTAGATTTTGATGGCACCCACAGCAGGGTTTTCTGAACCAGAGCTGGTCAGGACAGGAGCAAGTGGTCAGCAAAAATTCCTGGATAAACCCAAATCCAGACCTAGCTAATGAATAGAAATCATGGGAAGGTGGATAGCACTTGTGGTATCAGAGCACGTACAGTCTGTGCAGAAGTGAAAGGGAAAGAGAAGTGTGGGTCAGAGGGAGGTCAGTGTAGGGGAAATGCAGCTTATAAGGGCGACAGTGGTGCCCAGTGAAACTGGGAGGTAAAAGGATCAGAGTATGTCACCCATACCGAGAAATTTTGGTTTTGCCTTGAGATTAATAGACAACATTGAAGGTTTAGGCTTTGTCTTTTAGTGAGAGTGACATAGACATAAACAGGTTTGCATTTTACAGAGTTCCCTCTGACTGTGGGATTGGGTAGCCTGGTGATGGGAGCTGGGTGAGGAGACCTGTCCTAAGTCAGGTAAGAGAGGCTGGTGACTGGAGCTTGCCTGTGCACTGAGTTCTGCGCCTTCAGGGATGGAACGGCGTGGGTAGAGTTGGGAGCTATTTAGGACATAAAATCAACAGACCTTGGTGATGGATTGGCCAGACTAGGGGTGAGGAGCCAGTCTTGTCAAAATGTCCTCCTCACTCCTGATTTAAGTAAACTGAGTGGAGGATGCTACTGTTTGCAGAGATGGGGGACCCTGGAGACGCAAGCGTTAAGAGTTGGAGACATGATGAGTGAGACGAGTGCAGGGAGATATCCGTGGGGAAAATTGTGGTGTTGAGCTGGATCTTGAGCTTGGAAGAGAAGTCCAGGCCAGAGATAAAGGTTTGGTACTTGTCATTTAGTGGATAAGATGATTCAAAGAAGGGGCGCCTGGGTGGCTCAGTGGATTAAGCCTCTGCCTTCGGCTCAGGTCATGATCTCAGGGTCCTGGGATCGAGCCCCACATCAGGCTTCCCCTCTCTCTCTGCCTGCCTCTCTGCCTACTTGTGATCTCTGTCTCTCTGTCAAATAAATAAATAAAATCTTAAAAAAATAATATGGTCCAAAGAATATGTAGAGTGTAAGAAGAGGAAGTACTTTTTAGGCATAAAACAGTATTTTGATTGTGAAAAGGAAAATACACATAGAACAAAAGGTTTTTATTGCTTTTTACATAAATAAAATGTGGCTGAAGAACCACGCTTGGCTAAACACACCGTCGTACACAGGTTTACGTGTGTTTACTCCTCTGTGCGGGTAGACCTTCTAGTGAGCATCAGCAAGGTGCCTGTAGTGGGCTGCATGAAACATTAACCATCGACGGTAAAAATCCCTTTCCTTAATACTTCCTGGAAAATATGTTAGTCCTAAAGCAAATACCAGGCCTAAGGATGCTGCCCAGTATGTTAAAAAGGAAAAAATCTGAATCCCATGTAAATACTGTGATGAAACTAGCAACACAGAAAGCTCTAATATTTTCTCATTTCTCTTGTTTTTTTTCCATAGATACATATGGAAAGCTCTTCCTTCTCAATTCTGTGGGTCAAGAGATGTCCCGCTGTAAGACGTCCATTCGACGTGGTCAGCCCAATCCCGTCTACAAGGAGACCTTTGTTTTCCAGGTGGCCCTCTTTCAGCTCTCTGATGTCACACTGATGATTTCTGTTTATAACAGGCGTACTATGAAGCGTAAAGAGATGATCGGTTGGATTGCTCTGGGCCAAAACAGTAGCGGAGAAGAGGAACAAGACCATTGGGAGGAAATGAAGGAAACCAAAGGGCAGCAAATATGCAGATGGCACACCTTGCTCGAATCCTAGTTTTGGCAGCAGGATTTGCATGTGACATCTGCCCCGGCGACCAGTGTTGCGACCAGTGTTTTGACCACTGATACCAACTCAGCACAGGCTGGTAGGCGTTTTAAAGACAGGCTTACAATTAGAGTCTACTAAACACTGGGACATTCCGGGCAGGATCATTTGGGTCTCTCAAAGGTTTGATTTGGATTCAGATATTATAATTTAAAAAAAAAAAAACATATACATGGTCAAGTGTACTTTAAGGAAAATTAACCATAGTGGAGAACAGTGATAATGAGTTAATTTGTATTAATAGATTATTGAGTCTGGGTTCAACCTGTGGAATGAAGCTTCTTGCTGTTTCTGTTTGCTTGAAGAGTAACCTGAGATCACAAGGGAACTGGTGAATCTCACTATTTGTAACCAGGTATGTGTATGAATCAGAATTTTGTTAATATGGTGCCCAAACCTCCCCACTATGGAAATGAATCTCATACCACAGCTCATAAGAGAGTATAACTAGCATCCATAAGCCACTTTTTGCATTTTTCTTTCTATGAACAAAACTCTTCATTTATTTACTTAAAAATAAATGTTATAAACTTATACTTACAAAACAAATTTGTATTCATTAAATACCTTTCTTTATCTCGCTTACATATTGTGGTTTCCTGTGAGATTTGATTAGATGAATCATGTTTGAAGGTAGAACAGAGTTGAAAAACACTGTTGAAAGACATCTTGTCTCCTTTTAATATGTAAGATTTCCAACTTGTAATTTTCAAGGTTTTTATGCTATTTTTCTCACCTAATAAATTCTTACAGAATTTGAAGAAACAAACAAAAAACACCTACTTAAGTCATGGATTTGTTGATTTTCTAAATTGAGAGTTCTCCTTTAGATTGTACTTTTTCTATATTCACTGATATATACTCATATATTTTGAATGTACATTTGCATGTAAACCATATTCTTTTTTATGCAGTTATTTTCCATCACTAGAGCATAGTAGATTATATGCAATATGTCCTTAATAAATGTTGATTTAACTGACTCTTAGAAATGAACATGTTATAATACCTATGAATGAAGAAATATTTTCGGCTTGTATGAAATGACACCAAGTTCTTTCTTTTTTGCTTTTCTTTTCTTTTTTTTTCTGAGCATTTGAAGTGCCTATAATTGTCATTTTCCATGACATTTGCAGCAGCCTATATTAGTCACTACTTGCACTCTGGGCATGTGCCATTCAGAGCACTGATCTTGTACGGTGATAAGCATGAAATTGTATCTCCAACTGACTTTTTCATATTTGTGCCGTGCATGTTTATTTTTCTTTTGCTTACCTGTGAGTCCTTAATAATAATTACCAGAAATTGTCAGTGAAAAAAAAAAAAAAAAAGATGGGAAAGGAATGTGTGTCCATCTAACACTGTGCCTAATGTGCAGCTCTTCTGAGCAATTGCTCAGTCACTTATTTTTAGCTTTTATGTTTCATTGTTGACTTTTTGCTGTCTGTGGGAAGAGTGATAGCTAGTGATGGATGTATACAGTTAAAAACACAGAACTCCTCCTCAGCTCTGCATTTGACAGATTGTAGACGTAGGCTGTAACACTTGAAGAACATATTTATTCCTTACCGTGCAATGTGTAATGGTTATCCTGACAAGAAGAGACTAGGGCACAGGATAATTCTTCTGTGATTTCAAGTACCCAATTTTGAAAGAAGTGACTTCCTATGGAAGTATCAGAATTAGCAAAATAAATTAATATCTTAATTTCTTTTTGGGTCATGGGAGTTTCATCTATAACACTGCTCAGTTATTGGGAATAAGTAATAAAAACCATGTTCCTTTGGGTTTTTACCCTACCTTTCTTTGGAAGACCTCAAAGTGCTTTTCCAACATTATATCCATTAACTGCTGAGTGGTCTTTGCAGTGTGGCTGTGTCATTGAGTAGAACTGAGTGCAATTGATTAAGTAGCAGCACAAAGAATTGGCTTTTCACATCCCTTACCCTCTTTATGTGCTTGTGTTTAAAGGGAAGTAGAGCAGCCTTGTTATGCTTTCCTTTATGCAGTAACATAAAAGCAGCATTCACTTTAAAATTTACATTTGAAAAAAAACCCTGCATATATTGTACTGACCATCCTGGATTTTTTTCCCCCTTGTATTTTCCTGCTCTATGTTTTGCTACCTCCCTTGTCGTATGCGCCTAGTCATCACCTATGCTCCATTTTCTGCTGCTTTAATCCACCCATTTTTTAGGGTTTTCTGCTGGTACAGTGAAGCTATCCTTGTGGGTTTGATCTGTTTTCCAGTAGTCTGCTTATGAGACTGTTACAGGAATGTGCAGATTTTAAGGAACGAGATGCCTGAAAAGCATTTTTAATTTTTGTATAATTTTACTATGTTGGTGCTATTCACCACGTAGGATGCATGTACATCTTGAATATACAGCAATCTGAAGCGGACTGTATAAATATAAAATGCTAATGATAAGATACATTAAAATATGAGGCTGAATTTTTTTTTTTACATTGATTTGAAATTCTGGTTTAGTAAGATCTTTTGATTTTGTACATTTCAGCTCCCTTTATTTGCTTGGCAACGTCTAGACACAATGCACTCAGCATGTTTTTCTTTTCACTGGAGCTCTTACATCTACATTTGCTTTTTAAGAGAGTTATGAAAGATAATTAGTTGGTTCGGCGGTAAAAAAGCTCCTTTTGCCTATTTTATCTAGCTAATAATTAACATCTCACAGAGACATTTGAAATGGAAGAAGCGCCAGTATTTGTTGCATGAGTAGTTCCTTCCGTGATTTTTCCTAAAGATAGTGCTTTTTAAATAATATTGTAGAGGGTGAATGAAGCACTAGGTTTATGGAAATCTGCTTTGTAGTGTGTCTTCTTTCAGGGCATTAATTTACACTGAATTGAGAAGTGCTGGTTTCGCCAATCACCGTGGTGGCCCTTGTGCTCCCTGCTCCCTTCTGACTATTGTTGAATTTGTAAATGGGCCATTCACCAGGCAGCCAGGCATCTGCTCTTGCTCCTCTCTCCTTCACTGGCGCCCTGTGTGATGCACAGTTGTTTGGGACCCTGTTTTTGCTGATGTAGCATAGCTGTGGAGGGAGGTCTTGCCTGTACCACTTGTACCACTGTCGGATGTATTACGCTTGGCATCCACCTGTACAAAGTTCAAGAAAGAATCCTAACTGTGACTGCGAGGGGGCAAACAGAATATGCTACTGTGCCCTCATTCCCTCTCAGCACTGGGCCCTCTGCTCCTTCTTCAATAATAGTGACGGACTGAGCTTGACCGCTGATGTCCTCTGTGGTATGAGATGCTGCAGGGAGAACCTCCCCTCTGCCTCTGCAGCATCGGGGCTTTCACAGTATTTTACAAATTGTTGGCACCTCTCGGTCAGTCTTGGTGCTCTATCTTGTGGTTGTAGTAGATGGTCTTATCTGAGAACCAAAATGCCTTTCTTTTCAAGTAACGCATCATTTAAGTTGAAACTAACCATCAGGTTATGTGAAAGTGCTCCTCTGATGGCCACTGAGTTTAGGAAACTGATGGTTCACAGCACAGACTTTGAGCTGTGGAGCTCCCGAAAGCCGGACTATCCTCTTGAAGCACAGAACTTAGTATGTTAAGATCAGGAAAGTGATAGAAGAGGATTATTTATAGATGACATAAAACCAAATGGAGATACATGCTTTAACAATAAACAGGGCAGAAAACACAATGCAGTGTCTCCTCTTACATTAAGGGAACTGTGGCCAAAGTGCATCCTATTCTATTTGATCCACAGCAAGAACAAATGATAGATAATCCTGAAATGACAAAAATATCAAAAATCATTCATTTGTTCCAAAAAGGAAAGCTAGGCAGAACTATTAAAACAAACAAAAAATCATATAGCATGTGTATAGAAGAGTTCAAGAATAAATAAATATTGCCAGATCCCTTCAGCCTCCACTGGCATATATTCAGGAAGAGTGAAATAACAAACCAAAATACATTTCAGGTTAACTAGCTATTATTTTTTCACAACTTGTAGAATTCTGGAAAATCCTTACCGATGAGGGAAGTGAGACCCATCTAGTTTGATGAAGTTAGCAAAGGCTACAGTCTCCCCTGGGTTTGGATGGAACTTCACTAGCTGTGTGGCCTTTAAGAAAATTATTTACCCAGTCTGTGTCCCTGACACTTCAACTGGAAAATGGAAGTTATACCTACCTCATCAAGTTTTTAAAGGACAATGACAGCATTGAGCCTGACCTATAATAAGCATTCAATCCCCCCTCCACCATACTCAATCAAGAATAAAGCCTTTAAATTTGTTTCTCTGCCTCGTGGAAATAAGAGTAACATTAGAGAGAGACTATAAACAATTCTTAGATACTATGAAAAGGGTAGATTCATAAAGCTGGTCTGAATTTTTAAAGAAAAAGAAGGTTTATGGGATAACCTAAAAAGAGATGAGCCTGGTATATTGAGTCTTAATAAAACCCAAATGAGATACAATAACCAAATCTTCATCTTTCACCCCCTTACTCTAGAGGGGATGGAAAGCCTTGGTGCTTGTGTACACGTCTTGCTAAATCAGACACAAAGCACTTTTCAACTCCAGCTCTTCTCTACAATTCAGTATGGGCAGAGCACCATATACCCATCCAAAGAGTTGGTAAGGTGACAGCTTGAGTACCTATTTCAACTTTGATATGAAAAAGAAAAAAAAATGGTGTGGCAATTTGCTGATATTCATTTAAAGATGGACAATTTTTTAGCCTATGCTTATATATCCATATTATATCTTCATAGGCAGATTTTCAAAGCTGATCTAATGCAGCTATCAAAACTCATCTAACTGTTTAATTGGAAAGTTCTTTTCAGGACCAATTACTAATCAGCGTTTCCCTTAGGAGATCACAATGAAAGGAATTCTATTAGAATTCATACTAACTCCTTTTTGAAAGGGTTTTAAAGGGTGAATTGTTGATGTAATAGAAAGCATGTTGAGTTGCTCTCAAGTGTTCAGATCGTGAGTAAAAGGGAGAGTTTCCTGAGAATTTAGAAAAACTTTTGTGGACATTTGATCTGTAGAAATGGTTGGGAACAAACCACCTCAAGTTTAAGGGTAACCAAGTGCCAAGAACTAGTCATGCACTACTAGCTCTTTTAAACTGAATGTGATTCTGGGATGGGGAAGTATGAGCCTACCTTCCCAATATTGCCAGATTGCCACAGTGCTTACTCAGGTTCTGGGATTTCTAATTAAGGAGAAATGGAGAAACTGGAGAAGAATCACTTCGCTTAGGGTTTTGTTTTTTTGTTTTTGTTTTATTTCTTGGAATAATTCAGCATGTACGGAAGTTACAGGGGATGGATGGGAGTTCAAAGCTGTAGAGTGATTTCTAGGAACAGTAACCCAGAAAATGAAGAACTCTTATTGGGGTATGATTCCTTCTCTTCTCGGTCACGTGGACAGATTCAGAGCTTCCATCCAAATCAAGTCACAAGAGTTTAACTTAAATATAAGAAGGAGGATATGAAGGTTGTTTTGCATTAATTCAAGATGTATTCATTTGATTTATTTGGGTGTAGCACCAGGATATTTGGGATAGTACAGGACTTAAAATCTTTTTTTTTTTTTTCAACTTTTTGGAGTGGTGTGATTACACATTGAAGCGGTTGAAGCAATTAGTCATCGTGATAAAAACAATGTTTATCAACAGTTGTTCAGTTGATCCGATCATGTGCTGTAAGAAGCAGAGTTCCTTGTTATGGGTTATTGTTGGAAGGAGGCGAGATGTATTGGCTGAATGCATTGGAGAGAGTGTCTAAGAAGCTGGGACCTAGAGTGGGCGATAGTCATGCTGGAGGGGGACTCGTCCAGGGGGAGCACAGAAGCATCTTGGGAAAGCTTTTAAGATAGAAGCCTCTGTGTGGAGTGTGGGTTCTGTCTAAAGGAGAAAAGGAGGGCACCCAGAAAGATAGTCTTTTTAAAGTTCCTTCTAAGTCTAATATTTTGTATATGACCTGCAAACAGAATCAACAATAACAACACTCTAGGCCTGTCCTCTTGCCCTTTGGACACTGATTCCACACTGATCTTTCTCTGCATCATATAAGACTTGTCTGGGGAGTTCCCATTTGGGCTTTGTTTAGGTGACTTTGGGGATGCCTGCAGGCTCTGGGTGAGTTTCCTCTCCTGTGGTGTTTTTGTTTCCCCTGGGTCTCAAAGCAGTATTCTAGACACAGACAATAATCTGCTGTATTTATAGCCACTGTGGAACCTGTAAAACAGCTTGAGGCTTTCTAGAACAACCTCAGAGGCAGTCATGGAAGCCTGTGGACATGTCCTAGAATAAACCACCCCCAAATGTTGCTACCTGCTCTCCCTTGGTCACTGATGCTGCCTTAAGCTGTCTCCATGGGAGTTTTTACTTCAAGCGTTTGAGCAACTATGCTACCTACCAACTCTTCTTTGAGAATGGGAGAAGGCTGCCTGCCCACTGGTACTGCCATATTTATGTATTATTTCATCTACTTCATTTTCCCCTCAAAATATCTATTTACTATTTTTTAAATTTTTATACAAAATGTATTCCTTCAAAAGATATTGAGTATATTTATCTCAGGCTCTGGACTAGGGACTGGAGAATGGTAGAGGAGTAGAACAGTTTGAGTTCAACAATTGCTTTTATTTCTAAATATTCCATTTTTTTAAAGCTAGATAAACAGTAAGATCTTTTATGGCCCTTTAATTTTTGTCAAATGTATTTCTGTAATGACTTCTTTACTCCCTGTTGAAAGGGAAAGGATTTAAGGAAAGTGGAAGTTATTACTCTGCTTCTGGTTAAGAAATAAATGTACTGTTTATCAGTCTATGCTTTCCTTCAAAATAAATGGATATGTTTTACATCGGAGGGAAGAAATACAGCATTCCATTCCACTAACAAAAAGAGTTATAGCTTGAAATAGAGGTTGGATGTTTACTATTTTTCACTTTTATAATTGAACACTGAATAACTTTAATAAAGCAGTAAGTGGGTCAGAGCCTGGAATGCTAGGTGTATACAAACTAATGTGATACAGTTCCTATAAGCTCCATGTTTTAATAGCTGAAAGGCATTGCTACCTTTTAGTCTTTGAAAGAGTGAACTGGAAACAGCAGCTGCCAGGTAAAGGAGTAAGGGTGTGAAACAAAGGATCCCTGCTTAGCGATCTGTTTCTTTTGATTAACATTTGTCTTAGATATTATATATTAAATATATATTGAGACAACCCTATAAAATGGGTAAAGGTCAATGTTGGGAGTGTCCCTTCCTTGTCAGTTGAACCAGCCTTAATCAATCTAACTCTTACTTTCAATTTTATAATAGAAGAAAAGTAGGAGTTTTTCCAATGGATTTACTGTTTATAATTTTTAACTTCATAGAAACTTATCTTAAATATCACCTAAATATGAGGAGGGTATGTGCTATGGTGAGTGCTGTGAAGTGTAAACCTGGCGATTCATAGATCTGTACCCCTGGGGATAAAAATACATTATATGTTTATAAAAAAAAATTTAAAAAATTTTAAAAAATCACCTAAATATGTCTCAACCCATGATTCCAGGTCAGAATCTCTGATGGCTTAAAAATTCTTACTGGTGAAAGTCTTTTTGTTTTGCCCAGTTGATGGTCCATAATAAAAAAGGTAACAGCTCTTATTTGATGAAGACCTTGATTTGCGGGAAAAGATATTAAAAGGCTGCCACTGAAAACTCTGATTGGTGAGGAAGATGTACAATAAAAGAATGATATTTCCATGCAAGCTATTCTGTATACTATGTTCACATTCTGGGGCCACCACTCTCTCTTAAGAGTTTATCAAGTTCCTTATAGATGACACCTTGAGCAAATCTTACTAATTTTGCCATTTCCCCAGGGGCCATGATAATCTTCATTAATTCACACCACTACCAAATTGTATTGTGGTCTTTTATTATGCCACCATACTAACCCAGGTGTAGCTCAAAGTTCGTTGTCATGAAAAACAAAATGTTTTCCAGGATTAAAAATTTAATTTTAAGGCAGATTTTAAGTTCGTGAATAAGAAGTTAGTGTTTGTATACTTGACGGTCACAAAGACATTTCTGTAATAGTATTTTGAAATAAGATCTGACCTCTATTTTCATGGAAAAAGGCATAACGGTCTTTGTGATCTACTTGCTTTAAAAAAAAATAATAGACCTTTTTTGAGCAATTTTAGGTTGAGAGCGAATTTGAGTGGAAACCAGAGTACCTGTGCACACCCTGCCCCCATCCTTGCGCAGCTTCCCCCACTACGGCACACCCCACCAGAGTGGGTACACTTGTTACTGTGACGGGCTTACCCCAGCACATCATTGCCACCCAAATTCCATGTTTTACATTAGGGTTCACTCCTGGGGTTTCACTACCTTAAAATTTTCCTGTGTTCTGCCTATTCATCCCTCCTCTGGCAACCAGTGATTGTTTTATTGTCTCCGTAGCTTTGCTTTTTCCAGAATGTCCTATGGTTGGAATCATACAGTATGTAGTCTTTTCAGATTGGCTGGTTTCATGTAGTAATATGCATTTAACTTTCTTTTCCATCTTTTCACGGCTTCACAGTTCATTTCTTTTTTAGCACTGAATAATAATATCCCATTGTCTGGAAGTACTGGTCTGTTCATTATTTACTTGTATTTTTAGTTCTCATTGCTATTGTTCATTTTGTTAACGTGCATGTTCTCGAGGAAACCAGATGGGTTAATCCATACGATACATCAACTGACACGTAGCGACTTCCAATCCGGCTTGAATTTCACCTCCGTGGTATTGGGCTTGTTTCACCTGTGAGGAGAAGATTTGTGGAAAACATGACGTAATTTCACAATTGGAATCTAAGCAGAGAAGGTTCTGAAGGCAATGAGGATAGGATCCCCAAATTTAGCAACTCCGTGGTGTTCTCTGTTGTCGAGCACTGATTTAAATACACATTGATAAAAAGTGCTAATTACGTTATTACTGATTCATGGCAGAAAAGCACCTTCTGTTACTAGTGTATATGACTTTACATTGACCACTGCTGCCAAGAGAAGGGAAGCTCCATGACTGTGTCCTGTCGTAGTCAGTTTTGCAAATGGGCAGCAAGTGGTCTGGAAGCATCTGGAGCACAGAGGAGCTCCACATTAGGAACAGGATGACCCATGCGAATGCGGAGGCTGAATGAATGAGTGGTGAATGTCAGAATGATAACACTGATAATCCCACTGGGTGAATGGGAAGACCCGACTAAGGATCAATATCTAGGAAACATTCTGACATTTTCACGTGCCCTGACTGCCCTTTGCTTTGTAGCTGCGGCAACCTGTGGGACCGGGTGTTGCTGTGGAGCGGAAAGTGTGGTTGCGGAAAGAGTATCAGATTAGATTAAAATTAATGAGCCTATGTTCTATACCAAGTCTTCCCTTAATGAGCTCTAAAGTGAATGTCAAGTCACAAGTTCTCTAAGCCTTCAATTTTGCATTTGTCAGCTGGGAATAGTAATACTCATTTTACTTGTTTTCACCACGTTGTGATAAGAATGAGATTCATTCATTCCTTCATTAATACCACAAACACTCAGAGTTCCCACTATGGACAAGGACCACAGGTATGACCATGCAATAGATGGAAACACCCTTTGCAGAACTGAGAGTTTTTGAAGCCCATGAGATAGTTTCTTATTTTTATTTTAAGGTTAAATCAGCTCTTTATGTCAATATATCAAAGTAATTGACACTTTTAGATCTCTGCCAATCATCGAGCTATATTCGTAGAATGTCAGTTATTTGACTAAAAGTTACAGTCAGAATAGTCTTTAGCCATTCAGTCTCTGAGAAGCTAGGAATAAAGTATTAGGTTCGGATTCTTCTGTTCAGACATGCGGACCACAGAACAAATTGCAAATCCATCTTTTTGGCAGGCTTGCCAATCTTTTAGTTGAATGCGGACCTTTCTTCTTTAGAACAATTTAACTTTGGGATGCCTGGGTGGCTCAGTTGGTTGGACAACTGCCTTCGGCTCAGGTCATGATCCCGGAGTCCCGGGATCGAGTCCCGCATCGGTCTCCCAGCTCCACGGGGAGTCTGCTTCTCTCTCTGACCTTCTCCTCGCTCATGTTCTCTCTCACTGTCTCTCTCTCAAATAAATAAATAAAATCTTTAAAAAAAAAAAAAGAACAATTTAACTTTGAGTGCAGGGAAAGCATTAAGTTGGATAGCATTTGTTTTCACAAAATAGAATTTGAATACAGTATTTGGAAAGACGCTTCCCCCACTAAAAAAGGTCCTTCAGTCTATTATATTTCTCTTGGAGAATTAGACTTCTCCAGCTTTCCCCTCTGAAGTGACTTTCCTCACCCACATAATCATTTTCTTCCTAAATACCATTTATCATCTCCCAGGAAAAAAAAAAAGTAAGGATTTAAAAAAAACATTTTCAAGGTACATCCAAGATTTCATAGCAATATTTGGTGTTCACAGTGCGAGATAAATCTGACTCTCGATTTTTTTTGGTCTTCATATGGCATCCGAAACAGTTGTTCACATTCACACATTTATGTTTCACCATATGCATACTGTGTGCAGCTCTGTTGTTTTAAAATATTTTATTGGTTTTCCTTTAAATCTCAACTTTTGATGGGTGTCCTTGAAGAACTTGCATAAAAAAAAAAAAAGTAAATGTGAATGATTCATTCATTTTGAACATACGTAGCTATTTTGGGGAGATTTTACCCTACATGGAGCACACTGTTCTCAGCAGGGAGTGAAGTTTGTACTTCTGTTCAACTCACAGCTGGATGCTGGAGATGTATTAATATTGTTAGCATGTGCCTTTTCTATCTCGTGTTTCCTTTAATGAGTTAACTGGAATCAACTGTCCTGAGTTTTCAGTGGTTGTGAATGGCAGTCAATAGTTTTATGGTTTTCACTTGTGGGGACAATTTAGCATAATATGGCTTAAAATCTGGTCTTCCTTTAGATTTAGAAGGCAGAAGGAGGCTTCCATGGGCAAATTCATTCTTCCAGGGCAGACTTGTTAGTTGTAAGATAGGAGCTGCCCCAAACCGGTCCCATTACTTAATGGGCAATTCTAGATCTGGCTGCTGTCATATTTTCTCCTCCAAAGTTTTCTAGCAGAGAAGAAATCCCTGGGTGGTCCAGAATTTCAAGAGAGAAACGAGAAGTATTTTCTCCTCCAAACAGTCGAACTCTCCTATTAGAAACTCCTGAAATCTTCAGAACATTACATGTAGGTGTCCCTGTGTTCCTCACTGTATGACTTATTGACTTACAGTGTCTTCTATTTAAGAGGCATGAATGTATCTCCAGCTGTCACCAAAACAAACAGCTATAGAATGTAATGACCCACCCATTTCTAAAATTACTTCTATTGATGAATAATTAGTGCATAGGAAGAGGTTTGGAAATTTTTTAATTGTTAAACTTAAAAACTAGAGTACTTTTCTACCTTTTGTAATGTTCATGATTTCATAACAGTGGTTGTAATGTACTGTATTGTTATGTCTTGTGCTCTAACTGGGCAAGCCAGGGATATATTTACTAATGTCCATACTCTTGGGATAGAAACACCCTTGAAAATATGTTAGAAAATATAAAATTGTTTATCTGTAATAAAAGAATAGGTTTGTGACTAGAAGAATTACTGTTTTTCTTGTACAAATAATGCTTAAAGCAGATGTTCTGTCTTAACAGTGGTGTTGGAAGCATATTTTATGCAGCCTAAAAACTATTTCTGTATTAGATATTTAAATGCATGAGGATAAATTCGAATTGCTTTTTGTTTAAAGCAGAAACATAGAAGTATTAGCCCCAGTTTGTACAAAATGTCTGCTGCAACTGAACTCAATGATAGTTCAAATCTGAAAATCATTCTAATTTTGTAAAACTGCTGCTACTGGTTTTATCAATAAAGTTTAAGCAGATGGCTTATATGTATACGTGTGAAATTTTTTTATGCTAAAAAAAGATACAGTTTTGCAGCATCAACATGCAAATTTTATGGGTCTGAATGATATTGCTTCTTTTAGTATATACAGAAACCATTAACTCCAAAACCATGCCAACTGCAGATATGTATATTAGGGTGATGAGTGTTACATTTATGACCCCTATAATTTACTTTGGTTTTAGGATGCTCAAGGCCTTTATGTTGAACCCATGCATGAATCAACATGTTTCAACTCAAATGTTAAAGTGTGGAATATTGGGTAAGTAAGGAGTTACATATACATAAGGATCACCTGAAATAATTAAATGGCATCTGAAGAGGATTCTGAGAAGACAAAAATGTAGGTATTCCTTACAAAGGGGTAGGTATTTGTTCATCAGAGAGACTTTTGTCTGGAGTCCTGGCCGTCTGTGTATATCCAGTTGGAACAGGTTTCCAAGGCTCTGAGGCAGCGAGCTAGAATACAAGCGCAGGGCTGTCATGGTCAGACCTCCACTGCAGTAAACACATCATTGACATCCCCCAAACAAACAAGTGTCTAGATGTTTCCGGGAAAATCTTTTTATCATCCTTGCATGTTATATTAGTTGACATAATTAATGCTACTTGTTATAATAAACAACTCTTAGTGTTAGTGAGTCTGTGTAAGACCAGTTTATTTCTCACCAAGACTTTTTCGTGCCCATGCAGCTTTCTCTCTTAGCAGCATCTCAGGGACTGAGATTAGGGTCATCCCAGAGTCCTTGGGGCCTCTGAAGGAGTAGATGGCCGGGCAAATGGAGGAGGGAGAAAAAGCAGGGGAATCAAAGGTACAATTAAGGGACCCATGTTCGAGGCAGTGATCACCACATCTGTCTAAACTCCTTTGGTCAGAATGAGTCACATGGGTCCACCTATGGTTAGGAAGGCTGGGGATTGTAGTTTATCTGTATGTACAGCGAAATGAATCCTTTTGGTGGGAAACTCCTACACATGAGCACACATTTTTTTTTTTCCTTTTTAAAAAACTGTCTTATGTCAAATGTTGTAGGAGTGGCAATTATCTAAGGAAAACCTGCTAACCATCAGCTCATTTGTTGTTCAGCTCTTCCTAATCCATGGTGGCTCTGGAGCACTGTGGGCTGGCTGAGGATTTTAGTTGTGCACACTAGTCATCTAGAGCATTTTGACACTGTTCAAGGGCAGTTTTGCAAATAGAGATCGCTTGAACTGACACTTCCAGAGCCACAGGGTAGAGCTTGAGCTCACAGCCCTGAGTATGGAGGAGCATTTCTACATGGGTATGTGCACAACATACATATGTAACCTGTTAAAAACACCAAAGCAAGAGGCACCTGGGTGGCTCAGTGGGTTAAAGCCTCTGCCTTTGGCTCAGGTCATGATCCCAGGGTCCTGGGATTGAGCCCCTCTGTTCAGCAGGGAGCCTGCTTCTCTGCCTGCCTGTCTGCCTATTTGTGATCTCTCTCTCTCTCTGTCAAATAAATAAATTAAAAAACAAAACAAAACTAAATTCTTTAAAAAAAAAAAGCACCAAAGCAAGTCATATGAAATTGTGAGCAGAATATTGCAGAGGGAATAGAGTTTTAAAGTAAATCATCTGCAGAACTAAAAACTTGACAAATGATTGTTATTTCTGACATTCCTTCAACAGAGATTTACCCATCTTTAAATGTTAATATAACTCAGATGGTCATCCATGACGATGGTTCTTAAAGTCCCTTGTAATATTTTAGAAAATATCTTGAGTGACATTTTATCAATGAATCAAATCACAGTATATGTCTTGTAAACTCCATAGTTTCTTTATAGTTTCTCTAGGGTTCTCTGGGGAGATTCAGAGACATGACTCAAGAGGAACTTTGGGTGACAGTTTGGAGCTCTGATGAATTTTAATGTGCATTCTGCTACATAATGGAACACCTCATTCTTTTTAGCAAACAGATAAGGAGCAGGAGACCGTTAGCATTACATCTGTGGTCGTCTCAAGGAGGGACAAGATTCAAGGGTTGTCTTGAGGTGAGAAGATTACAATTCAGATGGATTCTAAGCTAGACCATATGGTATTTAAATATTTAATTTTAAAATCCAAAATATTTAGTGGAAGATGTGCTCTGATCACTTGCCAGGAGAATTGAAGAATTTATAAAATAGTAACTGCAGACATAAATAGTCCAGTAAAGATTAAACTCATACCTGTGCTCTAGTTCTGGCTTTGCCACCAAGCCATTCTGTGATCTTGAGATTACCCTGACTGTTCCATCATGTCTTCCAGCATCTATTACTTTTCTTTGAGGTAGTGCCCAATGAAGAGGGGATTTGACATTTACTTGGTGAGTTATACTGAAAACAGAGAAGGAGGTTTCCTGGTCTCTTCTGATTAACTATACTGTCCATATTGGTCAGGTTAGCTAGCTGCTCTCCTAAGAGGTTATTTTTTGGTGTATTTTTGTTTGTTTTTTATTTTTTTACCTTTAACTTTTTGCTCCATAGAGCTAGAGCATGTGATGATAGAGGCTACTTTTTTACCTCAGGTAAGAGTATTTTAAGGAAAGATGAAACAAATCAGTTCAGAGGATCACACTTACTTTGGAGGACACAGAGAGAATACAATTAGGAAAATACATAAAGAACTTTGAGGTAATTTCTCAATGCCTGCAAAATCCAGGTAGAGACATTTATAAGATGCCTCAGGAAGAAAAAGTAGTTGCTCTATCAATATAATGTCTTCTTAAGGACAGAAAACAATTTTCTATGTAACAAGATTTTCCCCTCTACTTAAAATAAGGACAGCAACCAGTGGGCTGCCCTCATGGCTGGTGTAAGTTCAATAACTTAAGAGCTACATAGCTCAAGTAGAAACAAGGGACCCTGAGCCAGGCAGGGTGACTCCATCCATTCCCAAGTGCCCATGATCCCATTTATGTTCCAGGCCCTGTGCGCTCCATGCTAGAAACACAGTGTTAACAAGGTAGAACTAGCTGGAAAGCTGGTGTGATGACTATTGTGAAATGGGACCAGTAGGATGATTTGGGAATGTAACTAGAAGGCTAATCTAGCCAGTGAGACGCTGTGAAGGAAAGCCACTATGAGGAAGTGGTATTTAAGCTGTGACATGAAAGCTGAGCAGGAGTAGACCAGGTAAAAGGGACGCACCATAAGGAAGAAGAAAGAACCTGAACAAAATACTTGAGGCAAGTGAGAACCTTCCCCATCCTCAAGGAAAAGAAAAGCTACATGACTGGACTACCCTTGAGGTATAACTGACAAATAAAAGCATAAGATATTTCAAGTGAACCTAGGATGGTTTGATCTTCATTGCTAAAAGATTCCTATAATCAAATTCGTTATTAGCAGAAGGTTATCAGCTTTTTATATCTTCAGGCTAACAAATTGTTAACTCCAAGTTTGGTCAGAGGTGTTAAGCTGGTACTGGGTGCCTGAGGGAGCGGCGGCCAATGGCCTTTGTAGGGCTATTTTGTGTGGCCCCTTCCGCCCTGCAAAATGTCTGCCTTTGCAGGAGTCAACATGACATTGCACGGCAGCCCTGGCCTGGCTCCAAAGACAGCAACTGTTCTTTTTAATTGATTCCCAGTGGTACTCTCTTCCTTCCAGGTCCTGGTCTGACCCCATAGGGAACCAGGGAAGTGGTGTATATCCGTCTTCAATGAGATTCCCTCTCTGAGGGATTCCCTCTCTGGCTTGGACAAGCCTCTTCTGCCAGGTTTGTCGTTTTATCTTGCTCTAATCTGGCTCACTGGCTACCGGGAGCACTTTGATCTTCTCATCATCCCACCCCTCCATTGAACACGAACAGCAAAAGGCAATGATAACAAACAAACAAAACAAACAAACAACAAACAACAAACACCAAACATGCCTTGAGTGAGATATCAGAAAAAATCCAATCAATCCTTTGGGTGAATTTATACTCAAGTGTAATCAAAACAGGCATACTTTCTCCAGTTTGTGAGAATGACCTTCTTTGTAAAAAGTACTTTCTGGTGCGGCACCTGGGTGGCTCAGTGGGTTAAAGCCTCTGCCTTTGGCTCAGCTCATGGTCCCAGGGTCCTGGGATTGAGCCCCGCATTGGGCTCTCTGCTCAGCAGGGAGCCTGCCCCCACCTCGCCTACTTGTGATTTCTGTCAAATAAATAAATAAAATCTTAAAAAAAAAAAGTACTTTCTGTTTTGTATATCTTAGTTTAAAGAAGCTTACATATTAACCTGAAATTTTAATTGGCCATTGGATCAAATTAAAGACTTCCCACACCATAAAGGGAGTATCTGGGCCCATAGGGTCAATTTTCTGAAATCTTTGGCACTGTACTGGCAGCGATAGCCAGTGAAGGGATGAGGCTCTGGTCTGATTTTCATCGATTAGTTCGTCCCTCTTCAAAATCTATCAGCTGTGCAAACCTGAAGACACAAACAGGAACACGCTGGGGAGGAGAGTCCCAGAAGACAAAAGTTCCTGTAGTCTTCATCCCACAAGCCTCATCCCAGGTCACACACACACTCCTCCCTCTCTCCCATTGCTAGGGTCCTGCCCCAAGGCACAGGGCATCCCAGTGGATCTCAGTGTTGAAAACGCACTGATCAGATTCTGCTGCTTCCTCAGCCGCTCCAAGTGCCGTCCCACTCCCATGCCTAAACCCTATCATCCCAGGGCACACCCCGCTACGGCCGGCCTGCAGCGAGTGACCCTGACTGGGTTGGGAGCGGCCCCCATCACCCGCCCAGGTCCACGGGAGCAGGGCCCGAAGGCCCGCGCACCGAGCTGCACCCCTCACCCACCCGCAGCTCCCCAGCTCTCCGGACCTAACTTAGGCGAGGAAAGGACCCTCCTGTTTGGGGCTCTTTGTTGCCCCTCCTCGTTCCAGTTCTCAAACCTAGCTCCCAGCAGCCCCCGCCGGCGCACCCGACCTGCAGGAAAGTTGCTCCCGAGCTGTGGAGGGGCGTCATTGCCTCCTAGCAACGCTCCTAGCAACCGGGTAACATCTGCTCCCTCTGGTCCAATGCGAGCGGAGAGCAGCTGCGCGCCCGCCTCGCGTTCCGAACCCGGAGCGAGAGGCACTTCAGAGCCTGGAGGGACGGACCTGCAGGAGCCAGGGCTGCCCGCCGAGCTGCAGTTGTCGCTGCTGCCGCTTTCGCTGTCGCGCTGCCACCACCGCCGCCGCTGTCAGCGCCCCTCTGAAGAGTGACAGCTCCGCAAAAGCGGGAGGGAGCACCGAGCCCCGCGCCTCTACGAAACAGGTGCATGCGCCGATCTCCCGGTCAGTGGACCCAGCTCGCAAGGTACGTCTGGACTCCTCCAGCAATGTGCCCTCCCCCGAGGCTCAGAACAGACCCGTTTCGTTGAGGGTGAGGATCGGGACTGTTCTGGGATCCTACTGCGCCCTCAGTGATTGAAAAACGGCCAGGTGGTGGTCCCGAATAACCTGATATCATTTTTTAAAAATCATGACATTGGTTCCCGAGGATTCCCCTGCCCGTCGTTACTAGGTGTGTGTTTGGAAGTTTTCAGCCCTCCGTGTTTTTCCTTTGACTTCGCTGCCTGTGTGTGGCTAGGAGAGCTGGAAGCAGTAAGCACCCATGGAAAGCCTGTGGTTAAGGCTCAGATGACATCGTGTAGTCTGGACTAATTGAATCAACACGTATGGGGAGCAACAATCTTTTTAGGTCCTGCTCTGGAAAGGGTCCATTTGGCCGGGAGCAGCCGTTCACTGTTACTCAATCTCCTGAAAAGTAACCATAGTAACTCACCTCTCTTTTTGATGGGATCCTCCTCATTGGCTGCCTATCTTCCTTTGGAAAGCTCATCTCTCTAAATATAGAAGATGATGAGATCTGTAAGCATACATCCATGTAGAAAAGGTGCAGTTCAGCATGGCCCTTTAAAGAAAACTCTCTTCAAAGAAAAAGTACCATTTGGCTCTTTCAAATCCTGTGAGAAGTTGTATATCTTAAGGAGAATGATTGAGTTACTGTTTGGAGTTAACTGCTGGATTGTTACTTTAGAGAGAATATTTCTTGAAATTATACAAAATCTGGCATTTAAAAGCAAATTCAGTATATCTGACTCTGATTTTTTTTTTAGACCAACCTGCTGATGATGTCCCCAAGATATTCTCCCCGTAAATAATTGTCGAACTTAGTTACTCAGTTATTTCCAAATGTCTTAGGATAATTAAGATTCCTTATGCTTAAATTCAATCTGGAGAACACTGAAGTAACTGTGTGTGCTCGAAGGCTTATCTATTTATCTGTCTGGTCCAGAAGAGCCCCACCTCGAGCATCTTCAATAGGGTCCTCCTCCTGTGTGCATTCACCTGACTTGATAACCAGTTCAAGTCAATGCAGTCCTGACTCTTGGGATGTTCTTTGCATCTGTCTCCGTGTTTCAAAACCTCAGATAGCCATTCATGAGCCTGAGGCTGTGAGAAATGCTCGCTGTGCAAAGGGGCACTCTTACCAGATTTTCTGAAGCTGTCCTACAAATATACTTTTCAGATTGATGCAACTTTACCAGGTAATCACTAGCTTAAAAGAAATTACTGTCTAAATTACTGTCCAGAGAAATAAATGCTAATGTAGCCTTACCATAACTTACACAATCAATATAAGGAGTTGTTTATCTACATGGTTGCTGGGTAGAAGTCAATAGAGGTTTTCTGTAGGAAGGACATTTGTGGGCTGGCAGATTTTCCTCTCTAAGACCCATGTGAATAGACTGGGCCAAATTGGGTAGCCTGCCTTGGGGAACATGTCAAGTGGAAGCCCGATAAGCAAACGGGTGCATGTCTGAATGAAGGAAATAAAGAGAATTCTCCAAGTTGCAAAAGGAGACCATAGTGTTTTTCAAAAATTTAATTTGCTTTTGGGCTGTGATGATAGAAACTCACGAGTGTAAAGCATCTTAAACCAAATCAAGTTTTCAAGACTGAATACAGTCATTTAATGAGTGCTCAGCCCTCCAGTACTGTGTTTCACTTTCACATGCACTAAGTTATCCGTGTGCAGTTCCTGTAGGTAAGCAGCCTAGCAAAATTACCATCAAATTCATGAAAATAGAGCCTGCTGCATTTGTTCTCTGACTTTACCTCTCTTTGTAAAAATAAATAATTGAACCATTTTACTTAGAAACCTATTTGAAAATTTATTCTGGTCTAGTTGTATAGTTTAAAAGTACTGGTCTCCATAGCCACAATATGTTTAGCTTAATGACTTGCAGCATTAGCTATGACTATTTAATCCATCATTAGCCTCTAACACCATCCCCCCTTTTTCCTTCCTCCATTACAACTATTATATTTTATGATAAGAAACAAATCCAAGGAGACCAATAAGATTGATTTTCATCTTCCATGAGAGGTATGTGGAGTTCTAATCATACTATCAATCCAAGGCAAGTTTGAAAAAAGCAGCTACAGGTCTTGGTTCATGTATATGCATTAGTCTTGTGCATTAGTAATTTATATGCATCCCATCTCTTATGTAATATGCATAGGAGTTTAAAAAATCATTCAGTGCCCTTTAATTTACATGAACAGGTCTGCCCTTTCATTGAGACCACTATTGCAATCAAGAAGGTCAAGTGAAAAGCATTTTTAAATTTTAATTTTGATTCTATCATGAATGTATAATGTGCAGAATGTATACTGTGCAATTTTTAAGAAGATTTTATTTATTTATTTATTTGACAGACAGAGATCACAAGTAGGCAGAGAGGCAGGCAGAGAGAGAGGGGGAAGCAGGCTTCCTGCTGGACAGAGAACCTGATGTGCGGCTCGATCCCAGGACCTTGGCATCATGACCTGAGCTGAAGGCAAAGGCTTTAACCCACTGATCTACCCAGGTGCCCCTATACTGTGTAATTTTGATGAACATATCTGTTTCAAGTCATTCATCAGAAAATGTTATGGGGCAGTTAGCTTTCAATAAATAAAAATAAATCAAATGGTATCATTATAAAATAAGCATTTAATTCTAGAGACATTGGTAGATCCTAAGGAAGAGTGTGAAAAAAAATTCCACCGATTTGTGGTTAAGGATTTAGTTGCTCTTGTCAATGGGAACCCCGGCTGTACTTGTACATACCTCGAGTCATAAAGAGGGCTGTACTTGGGGCTGTAAGGCTTACATAAGGCTGAGATCAAGCAGGTTAAAACTGAAATCAAGTTCTAATTTCAGTTTTTCCTTATATATTCTATTTGGAAGTGTTTATGTGTCTACGAACATTCCGTGTTTAATTTTATGTCGTGCTGCTTTCCTGGGATTTAGAAGATGCTTTGAAACATGGAGAAATGTTGAAAGGTTTGATCAAGATGCCAAAGCCCTGGGCTCTGCACTGAGAATTCACGCCAGCTGGCTTTAGCTGTCAAAACACCGACACCCTTACAATAGCTCTAAAGCTGAGGCATAACCAGTTCCGACTGCTCTATCTGTCAGAGCAATATGCTTCAGAAACCTAGAAAAAGGGAAATAAAATAATGATTTCAGAAGCAGAGGGGTAAACTGACCATGGACATTCACCATTAAGACACCTGCCATTTTGGGGAAGAGCTGATCCTTGTTAACCACTGCCTCCCTCCCCACCCCCACCCAACTAGTAAGTTGTTTAACTCGTGTCAATACATTACTTTGATGTTTCCCCTATTTAGTCTAACATAATTATTTTTAGACTCTTTCCCGGTTACTTTTATGTTAACAAGCTAATAACAGAGCCATCTAGTTCACTGCGATATTTCTCAGTGTGGGGAGTAAGGGGACATTAATAAAAAGCACTGAGGGCTTGCTAATGTTATGTTCAAGGTTATAATATAGCTTTAAAAAAACTAGAATTTGTAAAGCTTTTTTTTTCATATCAAAGTGCAACAAAGAGTCTTCTTGGCAGGGAGAAATGCAAAAGTCTTCTAAACATCAGTGATGCTTGGAAGGTTTGAAGGAAATCTCCGTGGTGGTGTTTTGGAGTCTGTGTTATTTTTTAAATGATTATTAAAAGGGAGCATGGGTTATGAATATCAAGAGAAGTTGGGGATATTGCAAAGAGAATCACAACTCAAGAGCCTAGAGTCTTAATTCTGTCTGCATGTGCTGCTTGTTTACTGCTGTCTGGCTCATTGCTCAGTATCTGCTGTGTGGGATAAAACCAGCTGTTAACCAAAGAGGAGTGTTTGATTTGAGCACAGTGCAATTTAATGAAACACCTATAGTCTTTAGAAGGAAGGTACCGTGTGAATGAAGAACATTTCACCACCAGAGCAACTCTGCGTGGTGACACAAATTAGGCCAATGAGTGAGGGCAGAGAATCACCAACTCCAGGGCAAATTCTCCTATATTCTTGGTGAGTAAAGTTAATGATTAGCCCATCTTGTGTTTTTCTACAACCGTTCTGGTACACCAGGCTAAATGTTTTCAGCAATACACCCTAACCTGAAGGTATATTTTTCAAAAGATCTCTGCAGTCTGCTTACAAGGAACTGAAAACCCTCCTCTCTGAGCAACAGACCTGAGTATGTAAGGAAGTTGTAACATCTCCCTAGACATTATCAGTAAGATATTTCTTGGAACCTGCATCTGCAATATGATTGCTTCTCCATTTTTCTTTCTGATTCGTTCTCACTTTCTAAGGTGAAAGATGCAGTGAAAGGGAGCATTGTCCTTCAAAAAAGGAACATGCTTCTGATGAGAGGTAAAGCACAAAGTTTCCCCATGAAAATTACTGCACTTGGTCTCCAATGTTAACAGGGCCAGACCATAGCAGAAGTTAGGCCTTGGTGCAGCAACTCAAGTTAACTTCATGATAACACGGCTGGTCATATCCCACTTAATAATGTTCTCTTTGGTGCAGAGGCCATCAGCAGTGGAACAAGACAGGCAGGCTGTGGAAGGGTGTTATTTTATTTACTAGTCCAGGCCTATGCTTGAGTTCTATCCAGAGGGACATGGAATCCAGTTCCAGTCAATGCTGCTGGTCTGGGGGAAACTCTTCTACCTCCTTCCCTGTCAGTATCCCTTCAAGTTCCCAAGAAGTGTTTCCAGGAGCTACAACTTGTTGGTAATTCTAAACTGCCTGCAGAGTCAATCTTTTGCTTGGGGAGTGGAGGATAAATCTGAAGAAACAGATTGTTCCATTGATTTGGAGCTAAAAACTGGCACGGAGTTCTGCTCCATAGAATATGTTATCTAGCAGGGTGCCAGGCAAGGGGTTTTGAGGGATAAAATTGATGGAATCTTGCTATCACAGAACTAACGGTCTATGGAAGGAGCAGCTTTGCAGCCTTGAACTTGCTTCCGTCTGCCTTCTTGAGTGCACTGGTGAATGTTTCAAGGTCCTGCGCTTGACACAGAAAAGAGGACAGATGTCTTGCTATAGCAAACACAGTGCCGCTTAATAGGACACTTATCTATGATTTCAAAAATGAGATCACTGCCCTCACAACACCTAACTTTCATTGTAGAGTAGAAAATACATGGAAATGTGACAGGCACTGAGTGTTTTAAAACAGCATCTCACTTAATTTACATACAGCCAATGACTTTGAGATTGTTCCACCATTTAATTGATGAAGAAACTCAGGCTCTTTGAAGTTAAATACTTTGCCCAGTGTCACTAAGCAAATAACTTGTAGAGCTAGCATTTGAACTAGTGCTGTGGAACAGCACTAGAAAATCCTGTTGAGGTATTTTAAGCCACGTGGCAAGACTGAAGAATGCAGCTAATGGTGACCGATGGGGTAGCTCTTTCTAAACAAAAGTGGCCCTGAAGAGAGGATGTCCGTAAGCTTTGCGACTAGCAAAACATTATTTAGTCAGGTAGGGACATGTACTTTTTAAGGCTCACGCCAGGCTAACACCATGCAAAGGGAAATCCATGAGAGTGTGGAAGTCAGGGCCCATGATTTGTCCACCAAACATGTGAGTTGTGCATCTGAGATTAGACCCCACGTTCTTCTCCCTATCGATCAGACTCCTCTGTTGTCTACGGCTACCAAAGGACACATCTCCTAGGAGGATCTCAGCTCAGTTTTTGGAGTTCAAAGTATTGTGGGGAAAGGAATAGAAAGGTTACTCCAATGAAGATGCGTTAAAACCCATCACTTCTTCACCATCTCCCTGGGCTTTTCAACCTCAGACAAAGACTGGATTGCCATGACAGCGCTTGTTCTTTTATTATGGTCTGTTCTCTCCAAGTGTTTGTAAATTAATTTGCTGATGATCTTTCCTTAATGTACTGCCCCTGGGCCGTGTACCTAATGAAATCACTTGCGTAATAATAGGATTTCAGTTGTCTGGAGGCAGGAGTGGAACAATAGGCAGAGCGCTTGAGCAATCATTTGTAATTACATTTGAAACATTTATTTAAAAAATGTGTATAAATCGTTCTGCTGGAACTCTAATGACAGAGGTGGTCATTCTGTTCCGTAACTTCTCATTTGTTGCTTCTTGGAGTTTTATGTATGAAATACATTAAGCTGGGCACAGATATTTTATAGGCCCCCGGGGGGTTACAGCATTAAAAGCTATTTGAATATCCAAGCCAGCATTACCTTTTGAGATAAATATAGGCTCAGCCTAACTCAGTTCTATAATTTATATCCTGCTCTCAGAACTCAGGACACTGAAAATGAACACATAAAGTCATTTTATTTTTTCTTGTCTATGTCAAGGCTGGGTTGAGGTTAGCTCTTTACTTATGGGAGAATGATATAAACAGATTTGCCCCTGTTTACTGGATCATAACAGGCAGATTTCTTTGGAAAATCTAGAGTAACTTTAATTCTCCAAATGATTATCAGGATGTTTCAAAAAAAATTTACATTTCCTTCACTCCAAATGTGTGACCAGTGGCCATAAATCCAGAAACATTTTGTTGGAGTCACTGTAGCACCTGTTTTATATATTTTTTTCTTGACCATTTGAAATATTCTTTTGTAGTCTTTTAACTCTCCAGTTGCAATCTAGTATCTCTGGGAGGGTGGGCGATGGGAAGGAGTCTCAGGGTCTAAGATAGGAGGCCAGGCTGCGATTTGTGTCTTTGGGGTAGGTCTGTGCCTATTGACACTAATAAGAGCTTGGATTTGAGTGACCTCTGACTATATGCTAGGAACGGTGCCAGTCATTTTCCATGAATTATTTCAATGGTCCTATGAGCCAGTGTTATTTCTAGCCTCACTTCACAAATAAGACTTGTAAAGAACCTATGTAATTTTCTCAAGGTTACACAACTAGGAAACAGCAGAGCTGGTAATCCAAACCCACTTCAACCACCTGATTTCAAAACCCAAACCTGTAGCCACACAACTATTGTAAATCATGGAGCCCTTCTGAGCCACAGGTTCCTCATCTGTATACTTTGGAGGATGACTCAGGTAGTCAATAAATTAGTTTCCAGCTCTGAATTTTTTGAGTTTCAATCCAGCCAAGAAAACAGATGCAGGAACTTATGTTTGCTATATATTTTAGCCTCAAAGTGGCTAAAAGCATCCTCTAAAAACATTTATGCCAAAAACATTGCAAATAGCTAAACAGCCTGCAAGGAGGTAATTGTCAAACCAGTACCAGCTGTGAAAGCTTTTCAGCATTTCAACAACCCTTGGGGGTGTTTTTTAAGAGCAATAAACTAAGTGGCTAAGTGTGTTGCCCATGGAGCTGAGACACCAATCTGGACCCCTGAGTATTTACTGTGTTTTCAGGGTCTGATACATTCTGTATCTGAGGCCAATGGCTCCAATACAGTCAAACACAATCTTAATTACTGAACCTTGGGGACATTAAGGATAATTTTTTGGTCTTGATCTATGAATTAAAAACATCTTCCCCAGAGCTCCACTTGGTTTCTTTGACATTCGGTTCTCCAAGCTGCCACCTGTCCTGCCTTGTCTCATTCACTGGAAGGTTTTAATTTGGTCTTCAATGCTATAGACATGGCATTCCTTTGGAAAATAAAATGAGCACATATTAGAAGAACAAAATATGTATAGATGAAAATGTTTGCTATGGTAAAGTCATTCTTCTTTCCAAGCCTTTCATCAATCCTTTCCTACTGTGATAAGCCACTGGACCTTATTAAAAAAAAAAAAAAAAAAAGCAGTGACTTGTCCAGCTATAATGCTAATAAGAGTCATTGATACTTCTTAATGGGAACCCAGAATTTATGTTGAAAAGTGACCTCATTCTTCCTTCACTACTTAGTTAAAAGGCAGCCTGGCTTTATTCATGATGCTACAGCATCGAAGCCAACATAGCCAAGGCTGAATAGCAGCAGCTACCAAAAAAAATCAATCATGCTGATTGCTTGGCATTCTGATGATAAAGCAATCAGTGGATGGGCTGAATATTCTGCTTTTCTACCGGTGTTGTAGTGCAACTACCCTCCCTGTCGAGGTCTCTAATATAGAGGCTCTCGAAATTCAGTCCCCACGCCCCCAGCCTCAGCATCACCTGGAAACTTGTTACAAATGCAGATTTTCTGCTCCTAGTTCAGGGCTACTGAATTAGAAATTCTGGGGGGGGGGGGGGGGGGACCGAGCAATTTATGTTCTTAGGAGCCCTTCAGATGAGCCTGATGCTCTCCAACATTTGAAAACCACTGTGGCATCAACCAAAGAGTTAAAAAAGAGTTCAGTCACAATAATGAATGGTCATCACAGAATAACACAAAGCCGCAGCCAATTATTTGATTAAATTCTTTAAAAATATGTATAAGAAAATTCAGTTTACAAAAAAGCTCCAGAAAACCGAAAAACAAAAACAAAAAAACAACCCAAAACAGATCTTGAGAAAACTGGATTCAGTAATATTTTCTTTGTTTTCAATATACTCCATTTTGTTCTCTTTTCCCCCCAACTTTTTTTGAAGTCTGTGAAAACTCCATATAAATCGAATTCTGCTTGTTGAACTCAGAGACTGCATACATACCGTAGCAACTATTGTCTTCGATTCAGTTGTGAATGATCATTGTACATTTGTCTCTTTTTAGGTCAGACCAATCAGTGCTTTAAAATTCTTACTGCCCTTGCAAATCATACCAATTCTAACTGAAGACTCCTTTGGGTTTACAGTCCATACTGGTATCAATGAAAATTTAGAATGTTTTAGGTGTGATTTATAATAGCTTTTCCTAGTGGTTTAGGAAAACCATCCAGCTACTACAAGCTGCAGGAAGTGTTATACAGATGTCTCTGAATTGGAAGAAAAACTAGAACAAGCAAGTTCTTGAAGTGCACATTTTTAACATTTAAGATTTTTAAAATTTAAGACAGAGGAAAAACATCAAATGTCTTCATCGTAAATTTAACATGTTAATAAACTACTCATTTTGTGAATCAAATAGTTTCAACATGTAGATGTATGTGAATATATGGATTAAAAGTAAAATTGATGATGTATAAATATAAATATAAACATATAAATATGAGTATTTATTTTGATTCAGTCCTCTGAGGTTGAATGAGTATGTACTAACCAGGATTCCTCCTTTACTTTTAAGCTTGAACTTGCCTGTTTTCTTTGATAAGAGCACCACCTATAGGGTGCACTAGGAACTCCCTTTAAGCCAAATGATTCTGCAAATAGGCTTTCAGGACACTAATGTCCTTCCTTAAGCAAGTCAGAATTCTGAATAGCAATAGAATTTAAAGGAGAGAACAAAGATTTTCACATTCTAATATTATATATCAAGGTCAAGTTTTCTAGTCAGAGTGTTATTTAAACCTTTCATTTCCATATGATTAACCTTTATGTTGTAAGGATGGTTATACCATGATCATATCATAGGGGATTGTATATAGACACTCATAATTATTTCTTTAGACTGTAATTGCATTGCCAACCTTTTTACATCAATTTGATTAACCTAGAAACATTGAATTTTCTTCGTAAATCAGGTAGTTAACTCAAAGAGTGACAAAAACTAACTTACCTCTTTCCATTAATTTTGTGAATCAATTTCAAATTTTGGCATATTTTGACATTAAATGGAATAGAATTAAATAGGAGATTGGTAAGTATTTTATTTCTGAGGAGCTACATAAGGAAATGAATATAATTCTCCAACCTGAAACATCTATTTTGGGTCTGAATAGTGGCTTTTGCCTGCAAAGAGGCTTTTCGGTCACCAGAGAACTGCTCCAGACTACTTGAACACGTTGCTCAATGAACGAAGATAGAATTTTATTTTCCAGGGTCAACAATTTCTTTTTATAAATAGAACTTATATGATAAAATACTCTGTGCCACAATAAAATCTGACTTTTCTCCAATTATTTTATTTTGTTTAGCTTATCCAACAAAAGTATTAACATATACATTAACAACGTCGAAAGTAGCCTACTTTAAGAGAAAATATGCAGAAGAAGAAGATTTACATCAAGATTACCATGGGTATTTTCCAAAAGTAAGGGTTTACTTATCACTATCTTTTCTTTTTTATGAGTCTTGTCCAACACGAAAGCTCTGGTTTTCATTTTCTAAAACGTAGATCTGATGTATTTGCTTTCCAGCACCTGATATTGCCTGAGGACAGGACTTGCATTCTCAAACTTTCTCTGGAGAAGCTCAGGTTTCTTGAAGACCCAGAAACCTACTTAAGAAGGTCTGTGTTAATTAACAATTTGCTGAGGAAGATACATCTAGAGACGGAGAAAGAGAGCTATGAATACTTTAAAGAAGCTCCCTGTTATAAGACTGCTTATTCTGATACAAGAAAACGGCTGAAGTTCATGGTACAGGAATGCTGTTCTCAGTCTCTTTATTATGAAGAGCTGCATTCATATCATATTGTGCCTTATGCTTCGGAGAATGCCATTTATGGAATGGGCTACACTAGCAGCCATTTGGAGCAGAATTCTCAGTTGCTTATTTATAAAATGAATTAAAGTAACCGTTAAGTTCATCAATACTTTGTTTCTAAATGCCTGAACTGTTTATAGTGAAGATGTTAAAATAAGGCACTAATTACCAGTGCACTTGAGATCAAAGTTGACATGCATGCTGAACTGAGTGGAGAGAACCCTGGTTATTACTCAGCGGTCCTTAGTATCATCCACATTGAAAATATGTCCACATACTATAAAGCAGCAAATAAGTGCTTTACAGGCAAAGGTTTTTATGCTCTTTTTAAGATAAGATGATGTGTACAAGGAGACCTAGGTTAAGTTCTTCTACGGATTTAAACTTTTAAGCCCCGTTTCCAAATTCTGCCACTCTTAGTGGCAAATAACAAAAAGCGACATTGAACTGATAATGTGGTGTCCTTAAATATTAAGTAAGGAACAAATTTTGTTTTCTGTAAACAATGAGGGGAAGATAGGTTCTTTCTGAAAAAGCCTTGGCTTGTCAAACATTGCGCCAAATAATTGTTTGACACCATTTTCGTCTTACCGTTAGTGGCAATTCAAGATGGGGCAAACCTATTGCAACTTAACTGCTGAATGTAACAACCAGATTACTCCGAACTGATCCATTTTATTTTATTTTATTTTTGGCTTGATAGACATTTCTCTTAAAAGTAAAATTTAATAGAATGAGCCTTGCAGATAAGCCTTATCTGTAAGCTCTAGAGGTCAGTTAAAGTTTGTGGTGGGCCTTCAGTTAAGAGTTTATTTATAATGTCATTTTATTATAATGTCATTTTTACAGGCTGTGAAGCTCAGGAAAAGGGTAGGCAGGTCAAATTTGTTTTTAATAGGTTGATAATTTTAAAAAGTCTTATCTGCAAAAATTGGTGAAAACAACAGAAGTTCTACATGATGTTATTTCTTCATCAAAGAGTACATTTAGGGTTGCCTAAATGAAACTTTGCACTGATTTTTGTACAGTAGTTGACCATTCACTATTTGACAAAATGTTTCAGAATGCTTTTGATGGTGAAGTTTAGATAAGTCCCTATATTTTGCAATTTGAAAGATAATTATTTAACAAGTTGGATTGATTCCTGAAATTATTTGAAGTGGTTCCTAATGTTCTTTGAGGTTTGAGTGAGATGTCTGATTTCAGTGTCTGAAGTTATGTTCTATGGAGCATATCATTTAAAGAATTGTCATTAACCGATAAAACAGATTGGGAAAACTAGGTGCCAAAGGTATATTCAAGAAATACCAAAGACCCAAGATGAGTGTTAGAGAGACTATGATAATGAAGATAAGAATCTAAAACAAGGATTGCACAGGACATAGAAGAACATTGTTAAAGGGTTTTGGAAACAATTTGCTTACTAATGTGCTTTCAGAAAAATCAAGGACACTGCTTTACGTGAAGGTATTACAGGACTTCGGCGATCATATGCTTTCACAAATCTAAATATGGTGATTGTCAACATTGTACCTTCCCTAGTTGAATGCCATCTTGTGACCAAGAAGTCTTTTTTTTTTATTCAAGAGAATATTGTTTTTAGTTCCAATTCGCTATTTGTTCCCTTTACTGAATCATCAGGTGAGTCATGTGGATGTTTTTGGTATAAATATTGGTGCCCTAATTAGCATGTGTTGTTGTTGAAGATTATATAGATCTATAATTGATAAAAGTACCAGGTTTGTGCTTAGTTGCTCAATCAGAATTATTAAAAAATACTTTAGAACAAATGGAAAACTTATAACTGGGGCTAATTTTTAAAGGCAATTTTGTTTGAATGGTGAGATAGCTTTGAAATAAATATAAATATTTAAAAATTAATTTAAGGGCAAAATTTGGCACCAAAGTTCAAAAACTTTGTTTCACTGCTATAAAATATCTTATTTTAAGAATACTTCTTTTAAAAAGTAGATTTCTTAAGCAATGAGGGTATTAATTGAATAGATTCCAAATTAGATAGGATAATTATATTACATATAATTTAAAAATAGAATTAGTTCTCTAATAGTTTTAACTTACTTTTTCTTAACCTGAGAGAAACACCTGGTTTGGTTTAAGACAATATCTGTAAGAAAAACACACCAGTGCAAACTGATACAACTGACAAAACTGCCATACATTGAAATTGTTGGAGGATAGAAATGTAATTTTGGAATAGAATAGAGAGGGAGAGAAAAATTACCAAGAAAGTATGAAATTTTAATAGTTAGGGTATGTCAGAAATCTTAGAGTAACAACTTTTGGGCAGTGAACCAGCAACAGAGGTAAAGTCTGTTTTATTTGATGATGTCATTAACTGAGCTCTCTGAGCTATATATACATATGTAGAGAAGGAATTGTCTTAGAAACCAGTGGTATTTGTGAATATGCTTTTCTTTTAAAAAAATGATTTCAAACCAAGTTATTTAAAAATATCTTTTAAAGCATTTAATTTCTTTTCCAATAAGCAATTCATAGGTAAGGAGTGGACTAATGTTATCTTGACTTTTTAAAAAACAGTAATTTGTATTTAAATGATGTAAACTTCTCTGAATCAATAAGATTGCTGTCATTCTACCGTGGCAAACTGATACACAGAAGGACTCCATAGAGACCTGCTTTGCTGACCCCATCCCACATGCTCTATTAGGGGAGAAGTGAAAGGTAGGAGACCAGTTACAACTTTGTTGAATGTGGACGTCCTTTCTTTGGTAACAAAAGCCATCAGAGTAAGAAAGACAGGATGGGAAATCTGAATGCCTTTGGTAATCTTGATCACTCTTACATAAGGGTCCTCAGCCTGAAGGCCTAGTAAAGAAGAAATTAAAAAAAAAGAGATAAGAGGAAAATGAAGCGATGAGGAAGGATAAAAGTGTGTTGGAGGGGTGCAGACAAATTAAAAACAGTATTAGGAAGTGAAAGAGAAAGCTTTTTCATTGCTTACTTGCTACGCTTTTTGACCTTTTGTGTCTGCTGTTCACTCCCAAAACCTGATTGATATCCATAACCTACTGATACTTTCTTTCATTCATCAGTGATGCATAAGACCAGATTTTATTCAACATATGTATTATTTGAAATGTGATGTTACTGTGACATATCCCCAAAAGTGAAATCCCTGGCTAGATGAATAAAGGAAAAAAATAGAAATTAATTAAGTTAGGAGAAAGACTTAATGGTCTAATATAAATGGATCAGCTCCAACATATGATCAGATTTCAATGTACAATCCAAGATTTAATAATTCAGTGCTAGAGGAGTTGGAAATAAGTCTAATTTGCCATCATCTATGAAGCAACCACTATGAGTCAGACACTGTGCCAGGGTTGGGGATACAGAGGTGAATGATACACAGTCCCTTTGCTCAAGCAGTTCACTGATGAGAGAGGAACTCAAAGATGTTTGGTTTTGTTTTTAAAGTATTGGGAGTAGTACTTGCATTTTTCTTTTCTAAACTATGGGATGGTTATCAAACATGTGTCTCCAAAAGTGTTTATAGCTAAGAAGATCCACAAGAAGGGAAGGTCTACCAGCCTTGATCTTAGAAGGAAAGCAATGTACCTTCTGCTTGGCAACATATTTTCTACTTGGAAGCATAATAGAAAGCCACTATTGTAGACAGCAACTGTGGCTGGCTTTAGCTCATTCCTGGGGCACAGAGATTGTAGGGGAGATAGGTGACAAGTGCAAGTACAGAAGAATTCCTTCTTTCCCAATTCTCCAGCTTTCATGTTCATTTGTAGGGGAAATCAGGCTAATACTACTCATGTGAAGGAAAGCCTTGAAGGAGACCCAAAATCAGGAAATCACGGCGTTTGAGCTGTATATAGTGTGGTCAAGGTTAGAAGGACAACTTTCTTTAATTTGCCTTGTGTAGTGAGCTGCTTGAATGAACCTAGGGATTTCTTTACATCAGCTCTGGAACCAGCTCTTCCTTCCCTCCACTCTGAATCACAATCCAACCCCAGACCTTGCAGTCTGCTGGAAAGGGGAGGTTTGGGTTCTAATTCTTCACCTTCCTACTTCCCCCAGCATTGATATTGAATTGCTCAAAGATACTTGGAAGGAGAAAGCAACAATTTGCAGTACTGGTTGAATTCCCCTTTGACAAAAGGTTTCCAAAGTGTGTCAAAGTAGAATTCATTAGTTTTTGATATAATTCTTTAAAAAACTATTGTAATAGTCATTAAATAATTGACTACTAAGGTAGTCTTCACATTTCTAGGGTTCAGTGTAATAGTTATCACTTGTGTATGTTTTGCTGAAGAAAATACCTTAGTTTTGCTGAAGAAAATACCTTAGATTGGAAAAAGTGAAAGACTATGTACAATTAATACAAGCAGTTCATGATTATTATCTAATATAGAATTTTAATTTACATTTTCCCATTCTCAAATTTCATTTTATATATCAGCAATGTGACATGTTCCAGGTGTTTTGTTTTTTGTTATTAAGTGGATCATGTCTAAAAGTTGTTACATTCATGGTTGAACAATTTGAACAAAATTTTCCTATTAGCATAGTTCTATCTTTCCCCAAGAATTATTCTATAGTTGGGTAGATAAAGAACATTCCTCTACATTAACACTTCTCAAAGCTTCTTGTGCGTATGAGTCACTGGAGATCTTGTCAAAACACAAATTCCTTTTGGTAGGTCTGGGATGGGGCCTGGGAATATGCATTTCTTACATCTCTTAGGTGACGTGGGTGCTGCAGTCTACCAACCACACTTTGGGTAATAAAGCTCTTAATCATTTTGAAAATCTGAATATACATACCAACCTATATTCTGATTCCTTTCAAAGAATATGAGTTTGTGTCTGTTTTCTATAGAATTTTTTAATCTAAAGAAATGAAAGATAAAGTTTCCAAATTGGCCACAAATATTATAATATTTTATATACCAAAATACACACAAAATGATTTCTCATACAAATTTTATCTACATCAAGTGCAAAAAAGGAACATAGATGTAGTCATGTACCGTTCTTATCAGTCAGGAAATGACACATGATAAAATTTTCTTCTAGGTTGCTTTCTCTTGATTATACCCAGATAAGTGAGCTCTATTTGTTAACCCTACAGCAAAGGTGAAATTTTGTTCATAGTTAAGAAGAATTTGGCATGTTCTTGCTTGGCCAAACCTGAGAAGACCTTCTAAAAACTTTTGATATTAAATTCAGACTTGTCAGTGAATACATGGGCTGAACAATTGGGTAAACATAAGCTGAAAAAACAGCACCTGGATCTTCAACTTGTTGTTTTGAACTCTTTCTTGAGCTTTAGTCCATGAGAAACCCTCCCCTTGCTATGGACTCATTGTTTCTCTATAGTAGTCAGTGTCTAAATGAGGGATGGACGATTGGTGTGAATGAGGGAGTTGCACAAATTGTCTAATTTGAGCATGCCAAGTGATTTTTGTCAAGCTCTCCTTTGGTCATAAATTGTTGATATAGCTATTGTGAATATAGTGTCAAAAATTTGTCATAAGCCATTAATGAAGGGGAAAAAAAGCAGAAATTTAGTTCTGTGGGAATGCACCCAAATATCAAGCAGATGGTGTTCTACAACATTTATTTGGGAAACTGTGTATCTGTTACATAATCTAAAATATGTCATTTTCACATTTAAAAATATTTGGGTCATGATTTAGAGTTTTTATTGGATTGTTTTTTAAACTGAGAGGAAGAAGAAAGGTAACTGTATTTTAAAACATATTTGACATGTTACTAATAAAATTTTATTTCTGGTGAAGTAAAGGTGCCTTTATTAAGCAGGGGAGGAGGGTCATGAACATTTGGCAGTTGCTTTATGTCCCTTGATTCCAGAAGTCTCATTTAAAAAGCATATAGTTATATCCTTTCAACAGTTAACTTTCTTTTTTTGTTGTTGTTGGTTTAAGATTTTATTTTTTTATTTGAGAGAGAGAGAGAGAAAAAGAGAGCAGTGAGCATGAGTAGGGGGTAGGGGTGGAGGGAGAGGGAGAAGCAGACCCTAACTTAGCAGACAGTCCGATATGGGACTCAATCCCAGGACCCTGGGATCATAACCTGAGCTGAAGGCAGACGTTTAGCTGACGGAGCCACCCAGGCACCCAGCAGTTCACTTTCAACACAAAATTTGCTTAAGTATTTGGAAGACATTCCTAATCTCCTGGCAGGTTTTCTTCACTGAAATTGACCTAGAAATGGTTTTTAGGTAGCATAAGCCATAAAAATACATGACAGAGGGGCGCCTGGGTGGCTCAGTGGGTTAGGGTCTCTGCCTTTGGCTCAGGTCGTGGTCCCAGGGTCTTGGGATCAAGCCCCGCATCAGGCTTTCTGCTCAGCGGGGAGCCTGCTTCCCTTTCTCTCTCTGCCTGCCTCTCTGCCTACTTGTGATCTCTGCCTGTCAAATAAATAAATAAAATCTTTGAAAAAAAAAAAAAAGAATGCATGACAGAACTCATTCTAATTTAGGTCTTATTCCAACACTCAAGTATAAATCTCAGAGTCGAAGATAATTTCCCATCAGAATAGAGTAGCAGCAGATGTCCCCATTGGTTCTCTAGATTTGTTTGGGGAAGGACAAGGGGAACACAACAGGAATGTAGATTTCTTCTTTTGTTGCTGGGAGCTAATATTTATTATCAATTTTGCAAACCTGTGATTGTGAAGTCCCTTATTATGCATTGACTCATGTGGGACATCAAAGCCCAAGTGTAAGGTATTTCCAAGAACACAATATTTTTCCATGTATACCCCGCAAGACAATGGATTGATGAAGTGTATAGTTATTTGAGGAACCCAGGAACAACTGCCTCAAATAAATAAAAGAGACTTTGGTGTGTGGGAGACACTTACATACAGATGGACACATCCAAAATGGGAACATGAAGAGCCAATTGATCCCTTCCAGGAGTCAAAAAACAATCTTTTATAAGTGCTTTAGACAGTGCCCAGTATGTATTTGGTGATAATAAATCATGTCTTCCAAGTGACTCTTAATTTTTCTTTTATAAATAAATGCATTTTTTCCCATTTGCACTCTGTTTGTGAGTCCAAAAGTAGGTGGTTATGCTTTGCTTTCATATTTGAGTGTTCATAGAACACACACATACACAAACACAAACCACAGACTGCAGGTGGATGGGCTTTGAAAAACCTATTATTATTCAAACTAAAAGATAGGGTAACCCAGAATGTTTCTTTCAGGAAGCTTGGAATTTCCACAAGAGTTTCAAGCCGTATTGAGAAGCATAAATATAGTAGAGTTGTTGAGTTGATGGTAATAAGGGCGACTTTATCCTCAAAGCACACCTCCACCACAAAGAAGGATTTTATCACCTTTTTTTTTTCCTGTTCCTGCTTCTGTTCCCGGTACTACCTGCCCTCATCATTCTGTGCTACCCTGGCCCCACCCTCTATTTGTGACCTGATTGCTATCACTCGAGTGAATTAATATGCATGGCAAGCTCAACCAGGACAAATTTTTATGAAGCCTTGTTTAAATCATCCCTGCCATTTCTTCATATTGCAGCAGTTTTCTTAAAATTCTCTGCTGTGAGTCCTCTGAGTTAAATATATTCCATAGTGTGAGACACACTCCCAAACATTCACTGATCTGGAAGATATTTCTATTATTGTCACATGGATTTTACAGTTAGAATATTTGTAAACAGTGTTGTGTAAACACAAATTATACTGAATTGCCTTGAAAAGAAGATATATCAAACTGTTATTCATTCCCATGGACAAGTGAAATCTAGAACCACTTCGACCGATTGTGGCTGTAGTTACGTCTGTAGCTTATGAGGAAGCCAAATACAGAAGTTTTTATATACATATATATGTCTCATGTTCCCTTCTCATCAGCTGGTGATACAAATTAGTTTACAATTTTTTAATTATCAAAACAAGACGATCTCTTCCTCACTTGACCTCATTGGGAGGAGATGCCGGTCTTTCTCCTGAGAAAATCCATCCCAAGGGGCTTCAGGCCATTTGCACCGGTCACCAGCCAACTGGGGCCTGTTGGGAGACAGGGAGACCCCTTAGAGTGGCCTACTTTGCCACCAGAGGCTATATTGAGCCAAGCATCAATGTGGTGTCACTGTGGAAATCGGGACAACCTGGGTTTGTGGTTATCGTGAATACGAAAACTGTCTCCTTAAGACAGAATCTTATCCTGACTGCCCTAGTTTTATAAAAGACACATGGGCTAAACTCCTCCCCAGGTCAAACTCTCCAAGGAAATTTCCACCATCAATATTAAATAAGAGACTCAATAAGCCAGCAGTGGGTGTCTCTGGTTAGCTTTCAAAATAAGCCAACTCTAAAAACTCTTCTTTCTGCTGTAGTTGATAGACTATTAGGAACTGGGGAAAAAAAAATCTCAAACACTAAGTAGTTCACTGTCTCTGGTTTGAATTATGTCCACTTTCCTGGATCCCTGCATAAGTGAATGGAATCGAATTGATGCAGTCGGCTGGGGACAAGAACCGGTCATTTTGTGGGGAAGCAGAATCACAGAAGCAAACCGAAGAGTGGATATGAGGGTACCGGGACTTAAATATCTATTTCCATATTTAGAAGAAAAGGATCCTGGGCACGGGTCCAAAAATTTAGTGCTGTTTTTCCTTCTTTGAATATGCTCTAAGGGTGTGGGTGCCTTTCAGACAAAGGGGCTGAAACGATTGCTGCTCTCATTTATGTACTTAACAATTTATTCCCATTGATTTGACTTATTTTGAAGAAACTTTATATTTCTTTACATACTACTGGTCTGCAGCTTTATCAACTTGTGTCTTACAAAAATGAATAAAATTCTAAGCTTACTGGTTCTGGATATAGAGTTTGATGACTAGGAGAAGCCAAAAGAAGATTGCAGTATTGGAAAAATGCTCCCAGACAAGGTGAGGAAATGTACATTTTATATATAAATTACAATATGACAACAGTTTAATAATGGTTCCATCTTTCCTCTCACATCCGGTACTTTCCACAACTCTGCTTGTAAAATACATTCCTGTTAGAAAGTTTATAGGCTCATTATTGACTTTTAATCTTAGCTACCTAGTCCAACTTTATAGGAAAACTCTATCACATTAAATATTTTGTTTTGTGGGTATCTTCTGTTGCCTGAATAATGAGAAACTATTTCAAAAATTTTGTTTCCCATATTTTTGCTTACTGCCACCAGTGGAGCTCAGAGATTTGCTTCTCTTAGCTACCTAGAGATTAATGAAACCAGTTGAGAGCTACCTGTGATATTAAGATTTAAAGATACTATACAGGCCAACAGGTTAAACTATAGAAGGGATAAGAAAAGTGTATGCAAAATTCTAAGTTGAAATGGGTTTGCCTAAATTGCATAAAAAATACAGGATTGTGCTGTGAAAAAATGAGGACATCCCATCCAGTTGGGAAGAATAGGCAACTATTAATGAAAAAGTAGAGCTCAACCACAACTCTGAAGAAAAGGTAAAATGTTAATCAGCAGAAGAGTGGAGGTCAAAGACCAAAGGCACAGATTTGGTAATGTAGGGGTATGATTGGGGGGAAATCCATAGACTGGATTAGCTGAATCAAGGGAAGCAATGAAACACGAGACTGTAAAATAATGAGGGGGCATTTTATGGAGGGTTTTGAGTGTCAGGTTGAGGCATTTGAATGCTGTTTGGTAAGTAATGGGGAACCATTGACTTTTTTTTTCATAGCACTTTGGGAAAGTTAGTGTTGTAGTAGTTTATTTGATGGATTGGGACAAGGAAACAGATAGATGGGGGGCTTTTGAGGTAATTAAGGTGCTTGGTAGATAAAGAAATAATGTGGTAAGGGACATGGTAAGTGTTTGATATGGAGGGTGAGAGAATGAGTGAAAGGTAACCATAAGGTCTAGACCTGAATTATCCAATATGGTAGCCACAGTCACATGTGGCTATTAATTAGTTGAACTGTGGTTAGTCTAAACTGAGATGCAGTGTAAGTATAAAATATACTCTGGATTTCTAATAGTTTTTCATCAAAGAATGTGACTATCTCATTAATTTTATATTGATCACATGTTGAAATACTGATACTTTGTATATTTTAGTGTAAATACAATATTTAAAAATTAACATGTTTCTTTAAAACTTTTAATGTAGCTACTAGAAAATGTAAAATTACATATGCAGCTCACATTGTATTTCTTTTTTTATTCTCTCTTTTTAAATTAACATATAGTGTATTATTTGTTTCAGGAGTCACATTATATTTCTACTGGGTAGTGTTTGTTTAGGCTCTAGAGAAGTAGGAAAATGGTGGACCGTTAATAGACACTGAGAAAAGAGGAGCAAGAGCTAGTTGAGAAACTCCTATGGTCTGACTCAAGAGATTTAAACAGGAGGGATAGTGTATGAAGTGTATGATAGTTCTTAGGAAAATATTTTTCAGAGGCAGACAGACACAAAGCCAAGTCTTACTTCAACTAGTTACAGCTGCAGAGCTTTGAGGAAGTTCCTCTCCAAGCTTCTTTCAATTTTGGTTTTCTTTTCTTTATTTTTTCTTAAAGGTTTATTTATTTATTTGAGAGAGAGAGAGAGAGAGAGAGAGAAAGTGAACACGAGTCAGGAGAGAGGCAGAGAGAAAAAAAGGTTAAGGTGTCTCCCCGTTGAGCGTGTTGCCCATGGGGCTCAATGTCTTAATCTTAAACCAAGAGTTGGACACTTAACTAACTGAGCCACCCAGGCCCCCCTTAACTTTGGTTTTCTTATATCTAGAATAGGAGAAATGATTTCACATAACTCTGAGGTTTATTATGTGAATCATGTGAATTAGTGCATATCCAGACTTAATGTCTGTGCCCAAGAAATTTTAGCTATGTAAAATGCAAGACAAAATTGCCAATTCATGAACACAATTAAGTAAATCTGTTACTAATTCAGAAATAATAAGAAATCTTTGGTTTTCCAGTTATCCTGGGTTTCCCAGGATAAAGAAGTGGGTTTTCCACTTCTTCCAGAATGGTTTAGTATAAAATGGTTCCAAATGAATAATTCTGATGCTTCTAATCAGAGTTCTCAAAGTATGAGGTATTTCTCCTCCATGAACGATGCTTTTTTTACGCCAGTATGCATATATTAGTTATCTGTGGGGGAAAGGGGTGTTCAAAAAAGAACCCTTCAAATAAGAGCAGGCCTTCTAGCCTTCCAAAGACATGCTGAGGAAATCTAAGAAATGTACACATCCACACCACAAAGGAATTGACAGTAACCAATGGTAGGGAACTAGAAGTAAAGTATGGCTGCAGTACTCCCCCTGTGTCTTTCATAGGCCATGTTCCTATGAGCAAAGTGACATCCACAACCACCCAACTACAACGACAGGCTCTCCAAGCACAAAGCCGCCTCCCAACAAAGGATTTCAATCAGAGATGGAATCTGACTCAGTACCTGTAGCCAGAAGCCTGAATAAGGGCCCTTCCCCAAGCTTGGCAGTGTTTTCAAACATACTCTAGACCCATATGGCTATTGGTCTGATTCACAGGAACTTGCTATGATCACCAATAATATGTCCAATTTTTAATTCTCTCTCTGATAGTTCAACTTGAGAGGAAATAAACACAGCTAGGCAAGTTGGCAGTGAGATCTTCAAAGCCATGTATTTAAAAGTACATTATTGACAGGTTACAGTTAGGTAACTAGTAGGAGTTACTAGAAGGAGAATGTTTTCTACAGCCTTGAGAATCAGGATTTGTGGCATGTGGTAGCCAGATAGAATGCTGGAGGCCATCTTGCTTGGTTTGCTCATTTTATAGAGAGAACAGAACCCAAGAAGTTAAATGATACAGTATTGAAATGGGATTTGAAACCAGAAATTGCAACTCCTTACCAGATCTGAATATTTTTCAAAATTATAGTCCTCTATTTTGCTGTTAACACTATCATTAATGAATGCTAAAGAATTTAAGGATTAAGCTTCAATACTAAGTTTATTTTGTAACCATGATGCTCTTTGCTGTCATCAATGATTTTTGTCTTTCTCCTTCTCTATACTGTGAAGTACCCAAGAGAAAGACTGTCTTTTGTTTTTTTTTCTTCATCAGATATGCATCTGTCTGTGAAATTTCCTTTGCAGAGCACTTCGCTGACACTCAGGTCTACACTTAACCATGAGCATGATAGGGAAAGCAGGTCCTTGGAACAAAAGACTAAACTTGCAATTAAAGGGAATGAATATAGCAAATGAAAAACTAACATGCAAGTGAAAATACCAAGTGGAAGACCCACTCAACAAACGTGGAAGCTAAAATGGGAAACAAGAACAATGCATACTCTGCCAAAGAAGGGGCTTTCAGAGCAAGATAGCCAGATCCAATCCCTAATCTCTGTGGGCACCCCTGGAGAACAGCTGGTGTCAGTGTGGTCAGAGCAAATCTTCAAGAAGGAAAATAAGAGATGTATTATGCCACGAACAAATGAGTAAAGGAGGTGAGAGCATTATATGCTAACTTTTGAGTGTGTCGCAAAAAATCATGTTGATAGGAGTATTAAGACTGTGCTTCTATCTAGGGCTAGGAAAAACTTCAAAGAGAAGTGTTTTAGGTTCAATCCATTAAACTAGAAGTAGCAAAACAATGGATTGCTCAATCTTAAATTAAAAGTCAGTTGTAAATAAATATACAATTTGGGGTTCTGAATTTCAGACGAGATCGGGCGCGTTCAGGTGGGGTTCTGAATTTCAAACCCAGGACTCAGTTCACTGACCTTACAATTAGACTCTGATATTGTACACTTGACTTTTAAGGCTAGTGTTTAGCACATTAAATAAAAGCGATATATGGGTAAGGATTATTTTCCCTCACATGACAGAAACCCAACTAGTTTAGGCAACAGGGAAAAAGCCTCAGCCAGGTCTAATTCAGCATATTTAGAGGGACACAGTTGGATTTAGAGAGCTCCTCTTCCTTCATCACTGATTCTGGCAACAGAGGAGTACTGTTTCTACTTGTGCTTTTTGAGAAAGTTTGCTTTGAAAGTCAATGTTGGACAATTCCTTCATTGTTCTTGGCTCTATCTATCTTTTATTTCTGAAGCACTTGATGCCTCAGCTTCAGTGTTTGGAGCAAAAATTTCTGAAAATAAAAAAATACATCTGGTAATATTTCAGAAATATGCTATCATACTAGTTTTTAACAGATTTGGGTTTCTGCTGATTTGCAAGCCCAAATGAAACAGAAATGTTTTACTAGCAGCAATTAGTATTATTCATAGAGTAATTTTAGTAACTTCAACATACATTCATAGTATTTATGTGTATTTGAAATACCAAATTCTGACTCTGTTGGTGGAGCAAGTGACTCTTGATTTTGAGGTTATGAGTTTGAATCTCTACATGATGGGTGTAGAGATTTGGGTAAAAAATAAAATCTTTAAAAGTTTTTTTTTTTTTTTAATGGGGTTCCTGTGTGGCACAGTCAGTTGCATGTCTGACTCTCAATTCAGGCTCAGAGCATGATCTCCATGTTGTGAGACTGAACCCCATATGGGGCTCTGTACTCAGTGTGGAATCTGCTTAAGATTCTCACTGCCTCTCCCTCTGCCTTTCCCCCCTGCACATGTGTGTCCTCTTCCCCTCCTCTCTCTGAAATAAATAAATAAATCTTTTAAAAACATTTAATATAAAAATAAAATATCAAATCTCTCTTCATCCTAGTTGAGGTTGAAATTACCTATATTTTTCTTTGGGACATATCAAGTAACTGTCAACTTCAAAAGGTTTTAGATAATGGTAATCTCAAAAATTACTTGACAGGTTTATACAAGCCTATCTAAATGATAAAACTGAATTTTGAGGAAACATGGTAGGGTAGTAGCTTCTGGCTTGAAATGTATATGTCAAGAATTCCTTGACTTAGTCCCTACCTTCCTCTACAATGCCCACTCTAAAGGCCCACTCTAAAGGCCCAGTTACTCCCCATCTCCCTACAATGTCCCTCTCCTCTACACACACCCTACCTCACCACTACACACGCAAAGACCAAGAACTGAAAATACCCTTAGAAATAAGATGAGGCATATCTGTTTCCAGCTTCTGGGAAATTTTTCTATTATGTAAGACAAATGGAGCTGAAGCGACTGTTGACATCTGTTTTGCTATCTGGAACTTAACCAAACCTATCATCATCCCTGTCTCACTGTCTGCCTTTCTAATTGTGGTCCTTATACTTCTGAATATGTTGCAGGTATGTCCACCTGCCTCATTAGTACTTGTTTTTACACATTAATTGAATGCTAAGACTTCCAGAAAACACCAGGGAAGAGATGAGCATTTGGGTATAGGGAGGCAACAGAATTCTGCTTTGTATTACTGGAGATATAGTCCCAATATATAAAAAGATTTTAAAGGGGGAGAGCAAAAATAAGAATGACCCTAATACTCCGATGGCTCACAATATCAAAGAATCAAGTAGCATAAATAGAAAGTGATTAATGTTTTCACCGAAATCCTGAAAAGCATAATAGAAGAATATCTCCAAGCCCTGGAAATTGAGTTAAATGCATATAATGATATGCCTTCCAATTGTAATAAACTGTACTAAAGCTAAATCACAATCCCAATGTATTGGCAAACACTGGGTCTAGATGTATCTTTCTTCATTTCATGAGGAGTAAACTGAAAAACAAGAACAGACCTCAATGACAGCTGGAGTGTTGCTCAATATGCAAAACTATTTCAGAATAAAAGTAGTGTTATGTGACTATTATAACTCAGAGGAATAGAAATATCTTTAAATGATTAACCCTTGAGTTAGGAAAAAAGTTTAGAAAAAAGTAGTATCTACAATAGCATATATAAAGATGTGGCATCTGGGGTGCCTGAGTGGCTCAGTCAGTTAAGCATCTGACACTTGGTTTCAGCTCAGGTCATGATCTCAGGGTCATGGGATTGAGCCCTGCATTGTGCTTCACCTTCAGTGTGGAGTCTGCTTGAAATTCTCTCTCTCTCTCTCTCTCTCTCTCTCTCCTTCTGCCCCTCTCCACCAGCAGCTCTCTCTCTCTTCCACTCTTTCAACCAAATAAATACATCTGTTAAGAAAAAAAGGCATGTCATCTATAACATAGGCACAGAAAGATATAGAAAGAGAACAAGTTATAGAGAGAAGGTATCAGATGAACTTACAAGTCAATAGCAGCGAAGATGGAACTGGATGGAAGGAGAAAAGATCACACAACAATGGAAAATTCAGAGAAGACTAAAATCAATATTGGAAAAAGCAGAATGTTGATACAAAATCAATCATGGGAATAGGAATAACTTTAAAATCAAAGAGTGTTAAATACTGTGAAAAAGACTGTTTATAAAGGACATGCAATAAAGAGAAAGATTTTAAGTTGTAGGTATTTAACAGTTGAAACAGAAGTGATACTAAAAGATGTCTCTGAAAAAAAAAAAACTCCCCAGCATACAGAGTAAAAGGGCTCATTATGTTTGAAGAAAAGTTGACAAAATTCCAAATCATGGAAATATGTCTCATTATAAAGATGAATAAAAATATCATAAGCATTTGGACATGAAATCTAAAGACAAAGGACTACAAATCAGCAAAGTATAATGCTAGAAGATAGTAAAGCAATGTATAGGAGTATCTAGAAAAGAACTCCGTAAGTCAAGAATTTTAAATGTGGGTTAGGTAGATGGTAAGACAGAGGTATAAACATTTTCCATGGTATGTAAAGTCTTAGAAAATGTCACCCTACTATATTTTTATCAGTTAGTGACTGATGTCTGATAAATCGCCCTAAAATTTGGTGCCTTAAAGACTCAAACATTTATTATTGCTTATAAGTTTACAGTTCAGCTGGGTAGTTCTATAGAGCAGGGCTTCTCTGTGTGTGTTTTTGTTTGCCTCCTAATGCATCTGCAGTCAGCTAATGAGTTGGCAGAGGGTTAGGATAGCCTCACACACAGGTGGTAATGGTTGTCTGGCTATCAAATGAGACAGCTGTGGTGAGGGAGCCATGCACATTTTGTCATTTAGCAGGCTACTCCTGGCTTACTCAAGTGGTCGTTTCAGAGGTCCAAGAGTCAAGCACACAAGACTTTCTGAGTCTTACCAGTGAGAAATGGTGTGTTTCATATACATCAGGTCTAGTGTGGTCCAGGCAAGTCCTCAACCACAGGTGAGGCGTGGCTCAGTATGCACATAGCTCCCAGTAGTTTTGACTAGATCACCACAGAGAATGATAATGGCAGGCTGGTAATTGAAGAAAACTTTGAAGTTAGTGGGGTACCAACCTATATTTTGCATGCTTCAGTTGGTCTTGATGTGGAATGGGCAACATGGACATGATTGAGACCCAGATAATCCAGCACAGCAGACAGCAGTATGTTTACCATGAAGAGGGTGACATGGGACCAACGGAATGAATATCTGCCTGTCAGTGTACTCTGTTATAGTCAATCATTTATGATAGAATTGCCCAGGAGTTGTGATGGTAGCATACATGGCCAGAGGGAAGGTGGTGTGCGCTTGGAATTCTGTCAGTCCAATATTCAGGGCATTATCGAAATTTGAGGAATTAAGTGAAAGAATACAAAATCTGGCTAATTAGTCTGGGCCTGCTAAGAAAGGAGAGTGAGCTAGGATTGAAAGTACTACTTCTGTATTTGGAAAACACAAACCAAGGGTAGTGAGACTGAGGAAAAAGTCAAATGAGGCAAGGAAAGAAGCAAAGTGAAACAGTAGGTACAGCTTCACAAAAAGTAAGATGAGACTTGGCAGGTCACGGAGTAAAGGTGTTTACTCAGCACACAGGTGTTGTCTGAAAGGTAAGAAAAGAGAAGCTGAGTTTTCGAAAATTCATTGAGGAACAAAGGAGGGGGAATCTATCTGTCCAACTCTTTCCAATTCCCTGTTTTCCACTGGCTAAGTTTCACCCATGTTTCTGGGATTCATCATGCTGTAGGTACTCAGGAAGCTTAGATGCCATTCCTACTGCATGTCATTTCATCAGAGTCCAGAAATAGATCACATGAAGTGAATAAGCTTTAAGAAGGCAAACAGCACCTTTAGAATAAAGGAAACAAAGTTTGAGGAGTCTGAGGAGTGTGCACAAGGTTTTCATCCATTCTTCTGGTTAGGAACAGTATCATGCGGACTCTCAGTATTGAGGTTTCAATTAATCTCATAGATAACCTTCTGGTCAACCACAACAGCATGATTAGAGAGCTCGAGGGTGGTGATAATGATGGAGTGATAGGGCTTGATTACATCTATGGTAGCCTCAAGGACTAAGAAATAGAAAATTCCTGCTTTGACTTCATCATTATCAATACCATTATTAGACCTAGATCTATCGCTTCTATTGGAAAACCAATAAGCTGTGTAGACTTGTACCTAGTTAGAGAGCTTTTGAATTCACCCAAGAATAGTATCGATGGTGGGGCTCCTGGGTGGCTCAGTCAGTTAAATGTCTGCCTTTGGCTCAGGTCATGATCTCAGGGTTCTGGGATCCAATCCTGTGTCAGGCTCCTTGCTCAGTGGGGAGTCTTTGTCTCCCACTGCCCCTTCCCTTGTTCATGCTTTCTCTTTCTCTCTCAAATAAATAAATAAAATCTTGAAAAAAAAATCAATGATTAAATCACCAGTAGTGTAGTGTCCACAGGACCAGTTTCTGCCCCATCTTCCTTGTCAGTGGGGAAATGTTATAGATGGAAGGGCTGCTAGGTCTACTGTTTTCACCAATAACCATGAGGTTTTTGAGTTGCAATCTTGCAGTGGCAGGAAGTATTTTCCTGATGGGACCACCCTTTCCTGGTTCTTAACATAAAGCAGATACAAATATTAGAATATAAATTCCTGAATACGTATCAAATTCAATTATTTCTCTGAGTCCTACAGCTTCAACTCCGACTCAATAAAGTTCTTTTTTTCTGGCTCTGGAAGATAGTCTTTTTCTGCTTTTGAGTTGAGCTATGCAGAATAAACTACAAAAAGTCTGGGTATTCTAATCATTGGGAGTAAGGTGTGTAGTGGTGGTAAGTTTCCCTTCCTTCGATTAGTCTGCATTTTCACTAGAAGCTGCTGAAGGCACTCTAATTCTATTGTTTGAAATATATCATTTACCGGATTACCATATATACAGAGTATGTTCCTGAAATCTCTTCTGTCTCAGTGATGATCTTCCCTATTCTGTGCCATTGCCCCACCATTTTATCAAAGCTTTAGAGGAAATTTAGATATTCTGCAGGGTAATTCACCACTTGTTGTTTTTCACATTTTAAAAAACATTCTATATGTTTCTGCTCATATACTTGGGAATCAACTGTTAAGCTCAGTGATAAGTGTTGACTAACTGCGGAGAAGTTACCATGTTACAATAGTGAATCTTTTCCATACAGGGATACTGTTGGAGGAGGTTTTCAGGAGGATATGACCACCAGTTGACCCTCAAGCTGGACATCAGCAAGTAGACTTCTTATTTCCATCCCTCCTTGGAATGTGTGTTCCACCCACCATTCCAAAACTAGGAGTTGTTTCAAGGACATAGCTTTGAGAGAGTGAGGTGTTGTTGAGACCATCTGGACTAACTGATGGTTGAACCCAGTTAAGATCTCTGAGGATTCTGGCGGGTGGGTGTGGAGATTTACTGGTCTATGGCTGCCTAAGACAAGCCTCATACGTAAGTATCCTAACTTTTGAAATCTGCCACCTACTAACATGGAGTGGTCTGCTTCTTTGTTTAGTTTCTCCTTGTCCTCCATGCACAGGGGACCATTTGCAAATCAAGAAACACATCATGTCTTTCTGTTTATTCAAGTTTTCTTTTATATTCTCTAGTGAGGTTTTACAGCTTATTTCTCTAAGGTTTTGCACATTTGTGTTGACATTATTCCTAATTAGTTCATGGGCTCTGTTGCTATAGTGAATTGAATCTATTTTAAAAAACTAAATTTGCTAATCCATCATGGCTGGGTTATGGGAAATCTGTTCATTTTGTTGTTGCTGAGCTCACCTGGCTACTTCACTGACTCTAAAAGTTTTAGATTTGATTTACCTGGCTTACCTAGGCATAAGATTATCTTCAGAGCTGGCAGTTTCATGGTCTTTATTCTGATCATTTTAACATTTATTTATTGATTTTCCCTTGGACCTGAGTTGTCATGCTGACTGATAACAGCACTAATGGGCATCCTTATCTTTTTCCTGACTTAGTGGAGATAACTTTCATATTCCACAACTAAATATAAGGTTTATGTAAGTTTCTTGTTAATGGCTTTTATTAAATTCAATTTTATTCCACTGTTAGCTTATTGAAGGTTTTCATCGGAAATGTGTGGAATTTTATTTATTTTTTTGGCATCTGTTGTCAAGATGCTTTGATTGTTTATAACCTTTTATTTAATAGATTTCTTAATGATAAACAATAACATTCCTAAGATAGATGCTATTTGGTGGTAATATACTATTCTTTTAATTTTCTTGTGAATTTGATTTGTTGAAGCCTTCTTTAAAAATTTTGTTTCTCGTGGGGTTATGGACATTGGGGAGGGTATGTGCTTTGGTGAGTGCTGTGAAGTGTGTAAACCTGGCGATTCACAGACCTGTACCCCTGGGGATAAAAATATATGTTTATAAAAAATAAAAAACTAAAAAAAAAATTTTGTTTCTCTAGTAAAGCTTGAAATCAGGTAACATGATGCCCCCAGTTTTATTTTTGTTTTTCAACATTTCCTTAGTGATTCGGGGTCTCTTCTGGTTTCATACAAATTTCTGGATTATTTTCTCCAGCTCTTTGAAAAATACCGGTGCAATTTTGATCAGAATGGCATTGAAAGTATAGATTGCTCTAGGCAGTATAGACATTTTAACAATGTTTATTCTTCCAATCCAAGAGCATGGAATGGTCTTCCATCTTTTTGTGTCTTCTTCAATTTCTTTCATGAGTGTTCTGTAGTTCCTCGAGTACAGATCCTTTACCTCTTTGGTTAGGTTTATTCCTAGGTATCTTATGGTTCTTGGTGCTATAGTAAATGGAGTCGATTCTCTAATTCCCTTTTCTGTATTTTCATTGTTAGTATATAAGAAAGCCACTGATTTCTGTACATTGACTTTGTATCCTGCCAAGTTACTGAATTGCTGTATGAGCTCTAGTAGTTTGGGGGTGGAGTCTTTTGGGTTTTCCATATAAAGAATCATGTCATCTGTGAAGAGAGAGAGTTTGACTTCATTGCCAATTTGGATACCTTTTATTTCTCTTTGTTGTCTGATTGCTGTTGCTAGGACTTCTAATACTATGTCTCTATTTATAATGAGATCTTTTTCTTCCATGTTGATATCAAGGTTATGGTGGCATGGAATCTTACACTGAAAGAGATAAAAGCAAAGGAAATACACTCCATTTAGCCAACACACATTATAAAATAAGTAAGAAAACAGAATCTGAAAGCATAACATGTTATGGCTGAAATAACCAATATGAACTTGACATAATAAGCAAATGATTTTATTATAGGGAAAAGATAAAGATTATTTGAAAATAACACACACTATATGTATGTGTATATATTTATTTTTATATGTATATATTTATGTACACACACATATTTATTAATATAAAATATACATTATATATTTAATAAATATATATAATATATGCTGTATATTTCATTATATACATAAAGTTATGTGTTATGATGGGGTATGCATTCAGAGAAAAATACATAGTCATATTTATTCTTTTTATAACAAAACAAACACAAAAAAGAGAACAGTAATAAATATGAATTCAGAAGTTAATGAATTATAAAACAGAAACATCTGCAGCATTGTTAAGTAAATTCAAGAATTAGCTCTCAGAAAAACAAAATCATAAAATAGAAACATCATTGCCAAGTTGAATCCAGAAAAGTAGACAAAAAGAATTAAAAAGAGTGCTATGACACCATAAATCAGTGATTTTTAAAATTAGAGAAAAGAGCTATGTATGGCCATGAATTTGAAAATTTAATTAAAATAGATACTTTTCTGAGAAATTGTAAATAACCAAAATCAAGGTTAAGTTGATAAGCTGAAGAAATAAATATTTAAAAAAACCTTTGGACAGTACAAATAATTGACAAGAACCAAAAAGCTGTGAGTCTAGATGTTCTTCCCAACTTGAATTATTTCAAGCTTTGAAAACATTATATCGGCTGTCATAAAACATAGAAAGAAATGAAAAACTCTCCAGTTCACTTTTGAATCTAGGAAACCCTGATAACAAATCCAGTGAAATGTAACAGAAAGGGAAAAGAGAACAACTTATACATGTAGGTGCCAAAATACCAAATTCAGAAGTAAACTAAGAGAATACTATGCAAGAACAACTCATTTTTATTTTGGGGATATAAGGATGATTGATTCAGTTATATTACATTAATATATTAAAGGAAGAAAATGGAATATTTTAGGCTTCTGATAGAAGTTTTTAGAAGATGACAATGAATATTATTCTATCAAAAGTCTACATATGTACTTAATGAAATATCAGAAGCATTTTCACTATAATCGGGAGTGAGCTAAGAATGTCTATTATTAATTACTTTTACTTGATGTTGCCCTAGATTTTCTAGGTATAGGTACAGGAAAAAAATAGACATTATTATTTTTAGATGGTGTTTTTTTCTTAGACATAATACAAACTGTTGGTATAATAAAAAAAGTAATTAATTACCTGTTAAAAAATAAAGAGAAGAAAATAGCTCTCATATTAATTATTAACTACCTACTAGCAAAAATCCAACAACAATGGAATAAAGATATAGTTCCGAATGGCACTAAAGCACAAATATCTAAGATAGTATAAGTTATTGAGTGTATCTTATGTAATGAAGTTATCATAATACAAACAAGAGATGCGAGAGAGCTAAGCCACATTTTTGAATGAAGGTTCAAGAATACCATAAACATCAGTTTTTCCAAAATTAATTTATATGTTTAATAAAATTTTATTTTTATTTATTTTTTAATATAATTTTAGTAAAAACCTACTTTTTAATTTTTTGGTTTTTAAAAAATTTAGATTATTTATTTTTATTTGCTTTTATTCAGATTCATAGGGAAAATGATTTTATTCATGTTTGTAGGATTATTGGAGACTGTAAGTACATTGCACTTAGTAACAATCACTAACGTGTATTCTATAAGCTCCATACCTGCTATGACATAGCACCATGACTTCCTTTCGCTGTTTATTTCCACAGAGAAGATTGTCTTATACTCTTAAGAGCAGAGCATCTTGAGCACGAATAGAGATAAAATATTCCCCATATCCAATTAGCAGCCTGAACTTCAGCCTGAATATTTTCAGAAAAATATTCCCCATATCCAATTAGCAGCCTGAACTTCAGAAAACTTCAGAAAAAAGTTTTCAGAAAAACTTCAGATTTAATTCTAGTCAATTCTTCTTTCTTTTAAATTAAGGCATAAGTGACATATAGCATTATACTTGTTTAGGTGTACAACATAATGATTTGATATTTGCATCATGCAGATTATGCATACACGTTGCAAAATGATCACCACAATAACATCCGATCATCATACATAGTTACAAAATGTTTTTCTTATGTTGAGAACTTTTGAGGTCAACTCTCCTAGCAACCTTCAAATATACAATACAGGGTTATTAACTATCGTAACCATGCTGTATATTACATCCCCATGATTTATTTATCACTGGAATTCTGTATGTTTTGACCCTATTCTTCCATTCCTCCCATCTCTAGCAACTACTAGTCTGTTCCCTGGTATCTATGTGTTCATTTTTTTTCTTTCTTAGATTCTACATGTAAGTGAGATCATATGGTATCTTTCTTTCTCTGTCCACTTACTTTACTTTAGCATAATACCCTCAAGGTCCAATGTGGCAAGTGGCAAAATTTCATTCTTTTCATGGCTGAATAATAAACTACTATGTATATATACCACATTTTCTTTAAACATTCATCCATCAATAGATAGGCTTCTTCCATTTCTTGCCTGTTGTAAATAATACCACAATGATCATGGGAGTGCATACATCTTTCAAACTAGTGTTTTCATTGTCGTGACCATATTTATGACCACTACTTTGAACTCTTTATCAGGTAAATTACTTACCTCTGTCTCATTAACATTTTTCTCTAAGGTTTTATCTTATTATTTCATTTAGAACATATTCCTCTATTTCTGCATTTTGCTTGATTCTTTGTGTTGGTTTCTATGCATTAGATAAAACAGCCACCTCTCTCAGTCCTGAAGGAGTGGCCTTGTGTGAAAAATGAAACCTAGTATTCAGCCCTGCCCTGGCTCTTGGTTGCCTCTCAAACCTTTGTGATTGTCCAAGTGGCCTATTTTATTTTATTTTTTAAATTTTTAAAAACTAATTTGACAGAGAGCGCGCGCGCGAGAGCACAAGCAAGAGGGGCTATATAGGCAGAGGGAAAGGGGGAAGCAGGCTCTCCAACGAGCAAGAAGCCCAGTGTGGGACTCGATCCCAGGATCCTGGGATCATGACCTGAGCTGAAGGCAAGATGCTTAACTCACTAAGCCACCCACCTGCTTTATTTTTAATGGCTTCCAGTATGTGCCGAGACCTGTCACCATCCCAAAGAGGACAATCTCAGCACCTAGATTCAGGGTGATTAGAATCTAGACTCTTAGGCAGCAGCTTTTAAAATATGCAAATATATACAGTGAAATACACGCAGTCCTGTGGGATGGCAAGTGTAAACTCCTCTGGCCACCAGGGGCAGGTGATCTAGAGGTGTTCCCTGAGGGGCTGTCGAGAAACCAGGGCTCCAGATGACTGTATAGGCTTCCTCTGAGAGATACTGTCACAGTGGAGTCAGGTAGAGGGAGCGCGTGAAGATAGCACCGACCTGCTGCTGTTCTGGAAAGGATGACAGTCAGCCTAGAAGTGAGTATCATTAAAAGGCTGCCCCTCTGGCTGCAAGCGTGATGATAAGAAAATACGTTTACGCAGAATGAGCTCCTGGGTCTGTTGCCTCTTGCTGTGCCCTGTCGGTGGTCGCTGTTTAAGGACTCTTTCTCCTTCCGTTATAGCCCTATGGGACGCACGAGTGTAAGCCCCACCGGCCTCCACAGCCAGGTGATGTAGAGGTGCCTTCTGGGGAAGCCACAAAAACTGGGCACCAGACATGAGACTAGAGCATCACACATGCGCAAAAGCTCTGCTCCAGGTGGCTGGTCCTGCGTGGCTGGGGAGGGTCCGTGCAAAGATGGCGTCCGCTCTCAGGGAGGCAGAGGGTGAGTGTGGAGATGGTGCTTGCCCGCAGATGAGGGAGAAAGCCTAGAGTTAAACGGAGGAAGAAAAAAAAAAGAAAAAAGATAGTGCCCACCAGCCTAAGAAAGGGAGGGAGCGAACGATGGTGCCTGCCAGTCTCCGTTCTTCTCTTTTTTCTTTTCTTTTTTTTAAGATTTATTTATTTGGAGGGGGGCATCAGTAGAGAAGGGATGCCAGCAGGCTGCGTGCTGAACTTGGAACCCATCACAGGGCACAATCTCAGGACCCTAAGGTCATGACCTCAGCGGAAACCAGGAGCTGATGGCTTAAGCAACTGAGCCACCCATGCGCCCCTGGTTTTGACCACAGAGGCCCCCAAATGTGCATGAGACTTGAGGTCTGCCTCTCAGGCTGAGACTCCAAGATGAACAAACGAGCCTGTCCTACAGAAAGTCAGGCTTCCAAGGACTGCTGCTTTTACCCTGGTTCCTGGGACAGGTGCGTTCCCAGCCTGAGTCCTGTAAGAGCTCTTTCTCAAAGGCTTGGGTCATGTGGGTCTCAGGGCTGGAGCCCCTTGGTTTTCAAAGCGAGATGTTTCTGGGGCTCATCTCTCAGGTACAGGTGTTAATAGTTGGGGTTCAAACTATAAGTTCCTCAGGGAGAAGCCCTGGGTTTTGAGTTTCTTTTTGACGGTGAGGTTGCTGCACTGGGCCTGAGATTTGTGGCGAGATTGTGTCCTGGCTGCTCCTACCCATTTCTATGTGGATTGTCTAGTCTTCATCTTGTGTGATGCCTGGGAGCCACTTAGACAGTTTATAGGTTTTGTTTTTGTTTTTTTTTTCCCCCCCAGGGGAAGCTATTCCACATATAACTGTTGATATCATGTGCTCATGGGAGGAGGTGAATTTAAGATCCTCTTTTTTTTTTTAATTTAAACTTAATTAGCCAACATATTGTACATCATTAGTTTTTGAAACAATGTTCAATGATTCTTAGTTGTGCATAACACCCAGTGCTCATCACATCCTGTGCCCTCCTTAATGCCCATCACCCAGTTACTCCATCCCCCCAAGCTCCTCCCTACCCACAAATTTTAGGATCCTCTTAAGTTGCCACTTTGAACCAGAGCCCAAAACGTTTAAAAAAAGTGAACATATAATGTATTATTTGTTTCAGGGGTACAGGTCTGTAAATCATCAGTCTTACACAATTCACAGCACTCCCCATAGCACACACCCTCCCCGGTGCCCATCCCCCACCACCCCATCCCTTCCACCCTCCTCCCCTCCAGCAACCCTCAGTCTGTTTCCTGAGATTAAGAGTCTCTTATGGCCAAAATGTACTGTTAAAAGTCTTTTAGCAATATAAATATATTCCTTAGAAAATGCCTGGGAAATAGTGAGTTCTATATATAAATATTAGTTAATAATGTGCATTATTATTATTATATATTACATATAATATTATTATATATTATTATTAACATTACTATTATTATTACTATTATTAAGCACCTCCTATGGGGTAGATATGGGAACTAAAGAGATGCTGTCCTTCTGAATTCAGTTGGGAAGATGGGTATGTTCATTTCTTTGTAAAGAATATTATAATGTTGGCAGTTTGTGGAAGTTCAAGGACTACCTGATTTGGAGGTGACTTTTGACTTGGGTCTTGTGATATGAGGGGAAAAAGTGCTGGGAGATGGGGGAGGGGGTGGTTTCAACAAGAGGGGGAATTGTGTTACACACGGGTTGTCAAAGAGCAGAGTGAGTTCAAGAGCAGTGAAAAGTTCATTGTTGCAAGGAGCCAAAGGAAATAAACTTGGACAGATTTTTTTTTTTTTTTTGAGGTGCTTAAAGGCAATGGAGAGGAGTTTATGCTTTGCTGTGGCAGATGGCAGAAAGTCACTGTAGCTTCTTGAGGCGAACAGAATAAAAATGATTTTTTAAGGGTGCTTAGTCTGACAATAATCTGCAATATGTATGGGGATGAAGAAAAACCTTGGTGAGGGAAACAAAAGGCACTCTTAGCAATCCCAGAGTTGGGTGCTAAGGGGAAGGGAGGAAAAGGCACAAGGCCAGGGCGGTGCTTTGCAGAGGAAGCGACCACTGGGTAAGTAATTGCTTGGATTTCAAGAAACAACGAGAATCTAGAATGGCTCCAAAATTGCTGCAAGACCAGAACAAGGGTAGATTGGGAAAAGCAATAAAGAAGAGGGTTTTCCAAATCCTACAGATTGAAAGTGGAGAAGATGCAGGTTTTCAAATTGAAGAGAAGCTTCCATTACCCAGAAGAGGGGAAACTGGGGAGGCCAAAGTAATAGGCAGCGGTCTGGAGAAGAGCTCTTGCTGTGCTTGGATCATATATAGGAATTTTACTGAAAGGAAAAATTCCCTCAAAATATAAAATCAGTTGTAAATAAAAAAGAAAATTCATTATGTATTTTAGATGATGACCAATTGGGTCTGTGTGCTCAGCTATTCTGCTTAGCAGTTCACATGTCCCAGGTAAGAGCTGGTGGGTGGATTTATGAGGGATCTTGACTTTTGAGGAAGCCAAGTGCCCCGAGGTACCACCACTCCTACAGTAAGTATCACTGCCTTCCCACCTTTTCTCTCCCCATCCTCCACCTTGCGAATGGGATGGAATGCTCTCGGGATTTCTTCCCATCCTAGGATATCTTGAGTCTGTGAGTTTGACACTAAAGGAGAGATATTGAAATAGAAACATCTTGTAGATTAGTGGAAAGATTCTAAATGTCCCCAAAGATGAGGTATTTTGTGGCATAAAATGCCAGATCTGAGATGTTGTGACTCTCCATACCACTGACCCCCACGCAGCGATGGGGCTGCTGTTCAGGCTGGCTGGGACCAGCTTAATGACTACACTCTCTGCCCTCTGGATTTTGTGGTAACTAGTTCTGTCTGGTGTTTGAGAAACATGAGGAACAACCAAGGGCAGGATATGTGTGCCTTTGTGATTGCTCCTGACCTCCTTGTGACCTCCATGAAGTCACACCATCAGTGCTACAGTGTGACCATGATTGCTCCTTTGTGACCTCCATGAGGTCACACCATCAGTGTGACCTCACGTGTCTTTAGATTTAGGCTTTTGGTGATTGTACTCAGGCATTTATGAGACATTTAACAGTTTTCTTCTTTTTCTTTTTTAAAGAATAATTTGTTTGAGAGAGAGAGAGAGAGAGAGAGCGCAAGCAGGGAAAGGAGCAGAGGGAAAGGGACAAGCAGACTCAATACTGAGCATGAATCCTGATGTGGGCCTTGATCTCACAACCCTGAGATCATGACTTGAGCCAAAATCAAGAGTCAGACACTTAACTGACTGAACTACCCAGATACGCCTATGAGAGATCTTTAAGCTTTTAAGGCATTTCCCTGTTGTTGTTGTTGTTGCTGTTATTATTGTTTTTCTACTTGGTATAATAGAAGCCTACGCTATTTTCCCTTCCTTCAGATGAAAATTTATCTTTGTGAAATGTTCTCTTAACTTGATTATTCCCTCTCCATTTTCCAGGGGGTAACAGAACACCCTCTGGAGTGATATCCTGGAATAAATCTTTCACTAATGACTTCTTGCACACCAGAGAACCGAATTGATCATCTGTTTATTTGTTTTCTTCCAAATTCTGGAATGGTTTTCTTCTCTTAACAGTAAATGGTCTTGTGGTTCTTTGTTTGTTTTGTTTTGTTTTGCATAGACCAGATATCTGGGCAAAATGCCAAGTGAATTATATTTTTTACATCCTCGGAGAAAGAAAATGTATTTTTAAGTAGGATTATTATAACTTTTGCTTGAATATATAAGTAATGGAGAGTCTTGCCAACACATATCTACATTGCACTTAGAAAGGTAGACATGAGAGTGTGAGCTATGAACTACAAGCAATAAGCAGTGCATGTGACCATATTGTTAACAGAAATTTTATTGATTATCAACAACTGCTCAGCTCACAGTGGGCAGCCCAGCTCAGATCTAGGAGACCTGTCTGGTTAGCTGATCAGTCTTAAGCTATCAGGGCTTCTGACATGAACAAAATCACCCAAAGCAGCTGACCACATTGAGCATCCAGAAAACTGAGGAGAAAATTGAACTGACTGCTTTAATCATTCTGGAAAACTAAGATTAGTCTCACTGGGAAATACATTTAATCAATTTCTCATTTATTCCTACAAATTAAGAGGTGAACAACAAAGAAATTGAAATGAACATAGTTTGTTTTCCAGGGTTGAGATTATGGTATACATGCAAATTTGTTTCCCGCTCTTTTCGCTTGTCAATATACCAAAATGTGTTCTTCTGTGATTACTGATTTTTGATAAGCATGCTTTGATATAAAATATTTATTCAGTTAGAAGAACAATAATGTTACCTATTTGTTAAAAATTTAAATTATTTTAACTTTTTCATTTTATAAATGGTGACATCATCAAGATCTATGTAAAGCCTTTTCCAGTTTTCTTACAGTAGATTTCTAGGAGTGGAATCACTACATCTAATTAAGTTGATATTTTTAAGACTCTTCATATGTATCCTCAAATTATTTTTCATAACGGTTATATTGTAGCATCTGAGAGTACTCAGATCACAACAGCTCAGCAACACTGTTTCTAGATCTTTCTATGAAAGATGGCATAATAAGTTACCACTATTAAAAGCATCATTGGAATATGCACACATATGCATAAGTGTGGTAAGAGTGTGTTTGTCTATCTGTTACTGAGTGTGGAAAAGGAACTCCACAGAGGGAGTCTGGTAGGTGCAAGTTTTCTGTGTGACTTTCTTTTGATTTCTTTCATATCTTTTTTGGGTTTCCTTCTTTACCATGCAGACTTCTTATACTTTCTCTTTTAGTAAGTATGATGGGGGTATTCAGGAGTTTTGAAACTTTTTTTTTTCATCTCAAAGTGAGGTAGGCACACAATGATCACTTCCTAGTAGAAATATGAAACAACTGCAGGCAGCATGTAATATCAGAGAAATGATGGCCCAGGTTCCCTGCTCTGTTGGCCTTTCCACCTGTGTATGCAGCCAATATGTCTGGTATAGAAGAATAGGGAAGCATAAATATGTCCATCCCAGATATTCAGTTAGGATAAAGTGGTGGACAAATGTTCAGAAAGCTGTGGTGAGAAGAGGTTTCCCTCGAACTTGGAAGGGGAATAGAGGCCTATTTAACTCAGAAAAGGGTAGTCAGGTGCACAGTGCTTGGGTATAGTATGTTGGAGTCAAGATGGCCACCATGGGGAGGGAGCCTTTGGCCACCAAATATTGCCACAGCTCGCAACTGCTGGATCTGGAGGAGTTACCCAGGCTGGGACGATGCTCATCTCTGCTGTAACCAGAGTGGGTATCCTCACGTCTTGTTACTGCTAGACCCAGGACTACTCTGGTACAACTCTGTGTGTGTGTGTGTTTCCACTGATGACAGAGACTGAATTCTTCTCCCTATAGTGTCATTTTGGGTATAGATTAATGTTTAGAGTTGTGAACTTGTTCGTGTTCATAAACTCTTTGTCAGACTAGCACTTTTGTTTTTGTTAGAAAAACAAAAACCCCTCAGTGATAACATTGGTGTTTATGATAGAAAACCTGAAAATTATAAAGATAAAAGAACAAAATACAAAACAACTTTTAATCCACCAGTGGGAGATATTTGCTCTGTATATTGATATATTTTCTCTCACTTCTTCTTCTCTGTCTCTGTTTTTCCTCTTCTCTGTCCCTCACTTCCAAGAGTAGGATGATACGGATATCCATCTGGACATCCAGATGTCTTTTAACCTGGCTTTTAAACATAGACACACACTAGCGTGTACACACATTGTGTTCTGGGAAAATGTTTTTAAGTCATTAAATATTTTTCCATAATGTTATTTTTAGTGAATGAAATACACTCTACAGTTTATTTAACGACACCTCAATTGTCGGACATTGTTATTACATCAGGGCTTTTGCTGTTACACACATCCCTCTAATAAGAAAGGAATAAATCTTTGGATGCATCCATTACTTAACATTTAAGATCATTTCACAAACTTTAGAATTTATAGGCCTGAAATACCCCTCATGATTTCCTTTTTTAAAAGATTTCATTTATTTATTTGACACAGAGAGAGAGGTCACAAGGAGACAGAGCAGCAGGCAGAGATACAGGGGGTGGGTAGCAGGCTCCCCGCTGAGCAGAGAGCCTGATGTGGGACTCGATCCCAGGACCCTGAGATCATGACCCGAGCTGAAGGCAGAGGCTTAACCCACTGAGCCACCCAGGTGCCCCCCCCCCGTCATGATTTCTGATGGTTTGTTGACATCAGCTTGAGAATAAATTCCTTTGAGTAAATTCCTGAAAGGGGGAATTGCCAGATCAATGCGTATCCAAAATGATAAGGCTGTTCATGTTACTCCACTGGGTCACTGCCACTTTGCTCCCTGTAGGCTAGTGAACTGTGATTCTAAGATTCTGGGGGCAGGTGATCTTTCCGGTGACAAGCTGCAGCAATGCTCTTCTCCCCTAGATGGCGATATTGCATCATGTTAAAAGAGCCTGCTCTGCCACAGGCCTGGCATGGATAGGGACTGTTTTCACAATTGTGTGTGGATCTACTAAAACAAAAGAGATAACAATGGAGAAGTGGTTTCATAACTTTTGCCTGTAAAGCATTGTTTATCCAAAGCCAAGAAGCTACAAGTTCTTTCTTGGCATTAGCTGTTTGTGACATGCCTCTAAGAAATGGGTGGACATTTACAAGGGTGAGGTTGCAGATCTTACAACTTAAAAAGATGAAAATATACTTCCATTCACTAAGTTTTTGTTTTAATGCTTTTTCTAGCACATGTTCTGTCTGTTTCTCAAGATAACGTGGCAGTGGACCACCTGAAGATTTTCTCCTTATGCCCAACTATAATTCTCTAGTAGATCTTCTATCTCTAGGTTCTTCCTGATCTGCAGGCATGAAAATCTTCACTTTTCTGAGGACAAGAATGGTTGTGTGTCCGGCAAGTCACTTACGCACCTGTTTCTCTCTTGCCTCTCTGTGGCCAGCCTATCTCCTGCATAAACAGAACTCGAATTTATTTATTTATTTATTTTTAAAGATTTTATTTATTTATTTGACAGAGAGAGATCACAAGTAGATGGAGAGAGAGGCAGGCAGAGAGAGAGAGAGAGGGAAGCAGGCTCCCTGCTGAGCAGAGAGCCCTATATGGGACTCGATCCCAGGACCCTGAGATCGTGACCTGAGCCGAAGGCAGCGGCTTAACCCACTGAGCCACTCAGGCGCTTCAGAACTCGAATTTTAGCACATGCTTTTCTGGATGAATGGTCCTCTTCCAAGACAGCCTGAGGCCTCTTTGTAGTCATTGAAAAAATGCGTTGTTTGGGAGAGATGTGTAAGAATCTTGTCACTCTATGTGACAGTCATGCTGTCCTTGGTCTAGTACTTATCCTTGTTCTTGTGTTAGTCCCTGTTCACTTAGTAAACTCCTGTGCATCTTCCAAGACATGACTCTACACAAATATCTCATTCTCTGCACAGTTTCTCTTGGTCCCTCTAGGCCCAGAGAGAGTAGCTACTCCGTTTGTGCTCCCAAACACATGCATTCATTCTTCTTTCAAAAATGTTTATTGAGTGTTAACTATACTTGAGGTTCATGACAAATAAGACACACAGGGTTTCTTCTTTTCAGAGCTCAGTAGTAAATGAATTATCCTGTAATGATTAATAATATTTTCAAAAGTATCATAAAGGACAAATATATTTCTCATAAGAATTACAAGTAAATTCTTACCGAATTTAAAACAATCTGTTTTGGAAAGCTAAGGAAGACTAGGAGTTAGTTCAGTGAAGGGAGAAGGCTGAGGGAACCAGGCAGGAAGGAAGCGGTGCCCAGACCCTGCAGGGAGGGACGTAATATAGATAAGGAGCTGAGGGTGGGTCCAGGATAGCTGGTGCCTGGTGGAGAGTGGCACCAGATGGAGATGGAGAGGCTCTTCCACAGCTTATAGGCCATGCTATGGGCTCTGAATGTCTCCAAAAGCATTTGGACATGGGTGGAGGGTATTATACTAAGTGAAATAAGTCGATCAGCCAAAGCACTACCATATGGTTTCACTCATATGTGGATTATAAGGAATAGCGCAGAGGATCATAGGGGAAGGGAGAGAAAACTGGTAAGAAATCAGAGAGGGAGACAAACGATGAGAGACTCTGGACTCCAGGAAACAAACTGAAGGTCCTGGAAAGGGAGGTGGGTGGGGGTTGAGGTAATCGGGGGATGGGTATTCAGGACGGCATGGCATATGATGAACACTGGGTGTTACATGCAACTAATGAATCATTGCACACTACATCAAAAACTAATGATGTGCTTACTATATGTTGGCTTATTGAATTTACATAAAAAATAAATAAAAACATCTAGAAATCTATGTAAAAGTTTAAGATGAGAAAATAGTAAGTAATGGTATCCAGCTTGATTTAGAGAAGATCACCAGCAGATATATGGAGAATGACCCAGTGCATGGTTGCTGGGAGCATATTTGGGAATTGTCTTCCAGCCAAAAGGTTTGGTGGTGGAGATGAAGAGGATGGATTTGAGAAAGATACAGGTGGTGGAAGAGCCAGGAATTAGTAACTCGTTATATGGGAAGTGAGGGAGAGGGGATAATCAATGTTTGGCTTCAACAAGTAGCTGAGTTTTTTAAAACATGGATAACTGAAAGACAAACATGTGGGTACAAGGTTATGAGGTCAGCTTTAAACAAGGAGCATCTATAATGCCTGAGAAGTATCCAAGTAGCATTGTCACGTATATAGATCTGGGGTTCTGTCACATATATAGTTCAGTGACCTTCAGAGTATGATCTCTAGACAGCAGCATCACCTGGAAACTTATTAGAAATGCAAATTCTTACACTCTGTTCTGAACCTAGTGAATCAGAAAATCTGGGACTGGGGTCCAGAAATTTGTTTTAACAAGCTCCTCAGGTGATTCTGATTCAGCTGAAGTTTGAGAACTACTAGGATATGTCTCCAACATTTAGAAGTTTTGTAGAGGAGGATGAGTAAGCACAGGACCCCAAGGAATGATGAGAGTTGTGGCAAGAAAACTGGGGAAGTATGGAGTCAGACGTGAAATGAAGCAGGGGTCAGCTCGGCGGGGTGCTTCTCAGAAGCCAAAGGGAAGACCGAAATGGGTCCATTTGTTTAACAACATAAATCTCACTGGTGGTTGTACCTGGAACAATTATGAGGGAATGGTGGGGTGAGTAGTCTGATAATTGTGGGTTAAGCAAAGAGTGGAAGATGGAAAAGTGGGGGTGGCCCGTTACTCTTTGATAAGCTTGCTTTAGAACAGGAAATGAAAGATGGGAATAGTTAATGGGGAATGTGTGTGTTTTGTGTATTGTGTTTTAGCATATAGAAAAATGCATAAACCTCAAGTATATAACAATCAGACCAAGTTGGTGACCAATTATTAGGAAGTTCAATTATTCAATTATTAGGAAAAAAGTTACTGAAATCTAATTGACATATAGCATTATATTAATTTCAGGTGTACAGATAGGTTCATTATTTGTATATATTGTGAAGTGATCGACATAGTAAGTCTAGTTAACATCGATCACTCTACCAGACTGAATTGTTTTTTTATCATAGAAATGGAAAACGATAGGGAACGATCGCCTTGCCCGGGAGCACAGCTGCGCTCCGCGTACAACTACAGCGGCCCGAGCCCGCTCTCCGCAAGATGGTGATCACCAGAGCCCATTGCCTGGGCGGTACCGACCCTCCGTCCACGCAGCCTATAAAACTCAAGCAGCCTGACAGAATTCAGCTCCGGGGATGGATCCTAATTGGCTTAAGTTAATCACAGTGATCTCATTCTTCTTGCCAATGATTGGTTCAGTACCTAGGCTTTGGTCAATTAGAGCAATTTTTGCTGCTAAAGGTTTGGACAAGTAAACTGAGTTGATCCAATCAGACTGAACGAAAGGCTTTAACTTTACTGTCCAGGCGCATGAGCTTCATGGTCTTTCCCTGGACGGAGCGGGGTGTGTGTTGTCGAGGTAGCTGCGCGTGGTCTTCTTTCAACAGTGTGGTCAGCCAGCCAGAAGGCAAAGCCAACACACAAAGAAGGGCAGAACAAGAAAACTGTGGAGAAATCGTGCCGAAGCCCTGGCTGTACTTTGTTCTCTGTTCTTGAAACCTGTGACTTTCCTGCTGTAGGAGGTACATGAGTTTACTAATTCAACCTGTGTGGTTCTGGTGGTTTTCTGTTGCTTAGAGCTGAAGGTATTCCACAGCAGGTAGGTATCGTTGCTCTCTTGACTACTAGATAAGGAAATGGAGACCCAGAGGTGGACTCACTTGTTTTTGGTCTTGCAGCTAGATATTTGAACCCAGACCTGTTAGATTTATAAGCTCCTGTGCAGTGTGGTTCCAGCTGGTCTCTGTTTACCAGACACACAGCAGCAAACTGCATCGTCAAGTTGAGTAATTAAGCAGAGTTTTATAAGGAGGCCCTTTACAAAGGCGTGAGCAGGATTAAAGAAAACCAAAAATAGGTAAATGAGGTACCAGGAGGCTAGCAAGAGACAAGAGTCATTTATACCCCTAGATTTAAAGGGGCAAGGATCAAGTGAGGAGGTGGGAGACAATTAGGGGAACCTGGAGAGAGCTGGGTGACAGATATTCTGATTGCTTTCTTTTCCACTCTTTAGTCTCCTGTTGGCTCCCTTGGGGAATTAGTGGGCAAAGGACGTGGGTGATATGGTCCATACAACCAGGGAATAGGGCTGGCAGAGGGTGGGAAAAAAGACTTGGATGAGCAAATGGAAAGCACTCTGCAGAAGGAGCCTCACTTCCCACCGGTTTCTCAGGTTCATCCAGTGTTGCGGATTGGTTAAGCTGAGAATTTACTCAGAAAAGTGGCTGGCAGGATATTCAGTATAAAGGTTTTTGTTCTGTTTGGCTTTGTTTTTGTTTTGTTTTGTTTTTGTAATCAGCATTCATGGGGGAGGGGCAGAGGGGAGATGAAGTGCAGTGCAGTTCTGAAGAAAGCCTCAGCTAGACCTGGGGCCTGGGTGGCACTTCAGAAATGTCCTGGGTTTGGGGTCAGGGATCTGGGCCTTCTGTAGCCCTGTGGTGTTCAGCCATTGAATGCAGACTCTGAATATCCAAAGGTCACTGGGAACTCTGACCCTTTCTCAACAAACCTGTCAGTGTTTGCATATCCCTTTCTCAAGTGTACAGTTTCTTGAACCAAGAGCCTACATCTCTTTGGGGGAAGTATTGGGGGGATCATTCCTTGTATACTTGCCTTGATATTGTTGGGTTCTTCCTCCTGGACACCTGGCTTCTTCATTCAGTGGGTTCTGAGTCTGAAACATGGCCCAGATACGGAGACTGATACAGGAATCATGACTTCGTATCAAGATAACTGCCTTCAGATTCTTCAAGAACAATCTTGGATTTCTCTAATATAGATTGAAAGCACCTTTGTTGATTACCCATTTATCTCAGCCCTGTAGAAGCTTTTTTCTATCAACCATGTCTATAACCCCCCACTGGTCAGGTGTCCTTTTGCTGACACTTTGACCTTGCTACTCATTACAATAGTTCATCCATCTGGCTTCTGGTTAAGTGCTAACATAGGTCCTTGGTGATGTTGGAGATTTACCATGCCCACTGTCATCAGGAGTGACACTGTTTCTGCATCTCTCATCTGCACTGGCTTACGCAGGAGAGCCACCACCAAACAACTTCATGATGTTTTTACCCCTCTCACCAGACAGTCCTCATTGCTTTGGTAAATGGTATATCCTCTAGCTCTCCTATGAAGCAAAGTGATCTGATGGCTTTTCTGGCTTTATGTATTATATCCCTATGGACATAATCGTTTCTCTGCATCTCTTAACCCCTTGTTTCGTTGTCTGGCACAGGACCTCTGCTATTTCTACTTCACTTACTATGGGCCATCATCCTTTTCATGCTTCTGGAGTCCATCTTAGCTGTGTTTACCACTCTCAAAGGTCTTTGTCAGAGTGTTAATGCTGCATCATAAGAGGTACCCACCTGGGTCCAGCACTCTCAGAATCCAGTCTTTCTTACACTCTCTGGATGCACCCATGCAGTTACATTGTGCTTTAACTATAATTGGTCAAGTGACCATGTGGGAGAGCGGACACTGAGTGGGCCACATGTTTCTTTGTGTGGAAGAGCTCGCTGCATCATCTTCAAGCAGAAGAAGAGGGTTAACCCTTCACTGGGAGGAATGGGCTATTTCCAAAAGCTTAGAGAGTTTAGGCAGTCTGGTGATTCAGGATTTTTGAGTCCATCAACCTAGATGTCTGCAGCCCATATGTCAACATCCTATTCTTTTCAAATCAGAGCTCTGCTGGCACAGCCGGTCTTTCTTGGTTGGGAGTGTAATCTATGAAACGTTGTTCCCAGGGAGAGTTCCCAGCTTTATCTTCCCTCCTACTGAGGAGATAAGAACCACTTTATTCCCTACCAAGGAAGTACTCTGCCTTTTACTTGCCAGTTTATTCATCTCTGCATTTTGTTTTCCTTATTCAGAGCATCAACAGGTGGCAGCAGCATCCGTTTTCCACTGTCCTAACCGTTACTAAGTCTTCTATTTTCTCTTGCAGTTGAGCTAATGCATTCCCTTCTTTCTACCAGTTCTTGTTTATCACCTGTAAAAGTTTCAAAGTTGCACTGTTACCACGTGCCAGGGACTATCTGTGCTCTTCCTGTCATTCGAGATTGGTCCTCATTGCCAGCGGGTGGGCAGTGATCCAGTTTGAAATTCTCATCTTGACATTTGTTTTCTCTTGATACACAATCCTGCCATTTGGGTTCCTGGGAAGCCACCTGTAAAATAGAGAGAGGCATACGGGAAGCTTGGTAGAGATTGTTCTTGATAATGCTCTTGCATTGCCCTTCCTTTCCCCGGAAAGGAAGCAGAAAGGGAAGTTAAGCCTCAATATAGAGCCAAGAAAGACCTCTGCTGACCCCACAGGGACCTCCGAGGCTGACATGTCCCTTGTCCTAAGTTGTAGTTCATTAGTCTTTTGGCTAGCCCAGAAGGAGGTCTGATTTTAGGTGAAAGAAGTTTCATTCAGCCAGTTCAAATCTCTGGAGTGCACAGCAGCTGGAGAATAAGTCTTATTATTTGTTTTCCGCTTTGAATTATAATCAGCATATAACATTGTGAAAGTTTAAAGTATGTGGTGTGTTACTTTGATACACTGAGATATTGCAAAATGATTACTACCAGAGCAATAACTGATGCCTCCATCACGTCACATAACTACCATTTATTTTTTTGTGGTGAGAACATTTAAGATCTCTTAGCAAATTTCAGGTATGTAATACAGTATTATTTACTATAATCATCATGCTGAATATTAGGTCCCTAGGACTTACTCATTAAGTGAAAGTTTGGACACTTTGACCATCCATCCTTTCATTCTTTTTTTTTTTTTTTTGAATTGATGTATAGTTGACATACAGTATCCTATGACTTTCAGGTGTACATCATAGTTTGGTATTTTTATACATTGTGAAATGATCCCCATGATCAATCTAGCTACCATCTGTCACCATATAAAGTTATCCAAATATTATCGACTATATTTTGACATATATTCTCTATGCTATGCATTATGTCCCATGACTTATTTACTTTAAAACTGGAAGTTTGTGCCTTTTAATCCCCTTCACCTACTTTTGCCCCCATATTCCCTGCCCCTCTGGTAAACAAATTTGTTACCTGATCCAAGTCAGTTTTGTTTGTTTGATTGTTTTGATTTAGATTTCACATGTAAGTGAAATCTGCGGATATTTCATTTAGCATAATACCCTCTCTATGTCCATTTGTGTTGTCTCTAATGGCAGGATGTGGCTGAATGATACTCCATTGTATATACCATGTCTTTATCCTTTAATCTTTCAGTGGACACAGGTTGCTTCCATATCTTGCCTATTGTAAATAATGCTGCAGTGAGCACAGGGGTGCAGATATCTTGTTGGATTAGTGTTTTCATTTTCCTTAGCTTAACACCCAAAAGTAGGATTGATTGATCATATGGTATTTCTATTTTTAATTGTTTGAGGAAATTCCATACTGTTTTCCAAAGCGATTGCACTAACTTACATTCCCACCAACAGTGTGTGAGGGTTCTCAGTGTTTCATTCTTGAAGGAGGAGGTGGGTGGTCTGTCAGAGCAGGCTCCATATTCAAATATGACTAGCTGTCAAGGTAAACAAGCTTAAACTGGGATGAAAAAACCTTGGGAGGTGTGCAACATGAGGGCAATAATTTCTGTCCCTTTTGTGCATTGCTCTCTTCCTAGCTCGTGGAACACTGCCTGGCCTGGAGCATGGGCTCCAAAAGTAATTGTTGAACAAACTCTTGTCACTCTTTGATTCCAACAGAGATGTAGGGTGCCTTCCCACCCCTTTCATCACAACTGTTTCTTCTAAATACGATCCTATGTTTTCATTGCCATAGGCTAATCATCAGTTTCAGTCCATTGTTCATTGATGTTAGTGAGTTCGTATTTATCAACTCATGTTAAAATGGGGAAAAAAATACGGTATTTTCTCCACTTTCTGAGACTTAGTTGATTGAGTCAGTATAATTCTTGACTCACATATTTTTAAGTTATTGGGCAACATAAAATTCGCTTATATTCATATGGTTTTCTTTTGTTTCTTAGAGCTAATGGTGCACCCACGTTTAAAAATGTAACTTTGTTTTAGCTTTAAAGTATCTGACTTCTTCAGAATTTTGTTTTAGCTTTAAAGTATCTGACCTCTTCAGATTCTTTTTTTTTTTTTTACAAGTGAGACAGCCAAATAGTAACACTCATTTATCATAAAGAGAGGACAAATACACAGGTTGATATGGAATATCTTTCCGTGATAGACATTGTCAATAAGGAAATGTAAGTAAGGAAATGTAAAATGTCAATAAGGAAATGTAAAAAGTGAATATTCCTTAGGAAGCAACATTTTAAAAAGCTATCTGGGGCTCCTGGGTGGCTCAGTTGGTTAAACATTTGGCTCAGGTCATGATCCCAGAGTCCTGGGATTGAGCCCCACACTGGGCTCCCTGCTCGCTGGGGAGTCTGCTTCTCCCTCTTCCCCTACCCCCTTGCACACTCTCTCTCTAATAAATAAATAAAATCTTTTAAAAAATCTGTTCACAAGTATCTGTCACTTAACAAGAATCACACCCATTTATTCCCCATTTCTTTTATATTAATAATTGCTGCAGATAGAAATATATACGATTATGCATTTTATAAAATATGTAATTTATGGTCTGTTAATGTCCAGACAATTTGCAGAGATGTGTAGATTCAAGTTCTTTTGAAACATTGTCAGGTAGTTTCATATTTCTCATCTTGTTAACTCCTACTCTTGATCTGTAGATTTAAATGTCTTTAAAGGATCCCAAAATTCATAAATATTACGGTATAACTATAAACTTCCAAATGATAATTTTAATAATATAGTAAAAGCATCCGATAGTTAAGCGTTTCTTATGTGCCACACGTTATGCTAAATATAGTGTCATCGTCCTGCATTGTGCTTCTAGGCATCGCCACTCCAGAGCCCTCCTTCCTTGCTTCTGGCCCATGTCCCCTTCCAGTGGCACAGGTGTTTGGTCTTCAGGGCTACTGTTCCTCAGATCAGCTCTCTGAACCCACCAACAATCACCACCAATAGCAGTCATGAAAAGTGCCTTCTAAGTCTAAGGGTTTTACTCCTTCACACCAGGTGAATTCAGTTGGTTAATTCTAGGAAACTGATGGTTGTCCATCAAGATTCAACCCAAGAAAAAATAGGAAAGTATTGAAGATGGTCGCAGAATTTGTAGTTGCCTGAAGAGTTCTGCTCTCTTATTTTTTCACATTGCTGAATATGGCTCTCCTGGCCCATTCTGTTAGTGAAGGTGAGAAGATACCATTAAGTAGTTTTATCCAGACATTCCTTCCTCTGTGTGACACCTTTTTCATTTCCCAGGCTGACAGAGGCACTTGCCTGTGTTCTTGGTTATACCTCTTTCCCTTTCCCCCTACACACACACACACATACACACACACACACGAGCTCTTACCTGTGAAGCATGCATTAGATTATGAACTACTTAAAAGTGTGTTCTGGTAACCTGTACATTCATTGGTTGACTGAATAAATGTAAGAATAGATAAAAGTTCAGAATACTAGGACTGAGCAGATATTTAGGCAAAAATAGCCACCTCAAGATAAAAATATAGGGCATGTGGCTTAGTTACGAATGCACATAAACTGGATATGCCATCAATAAATTCTTCCTATCCCAGGAAGGAGGGCTTGCAGCCTTTTGACACTTGCTTCTCTGGATTGGAATGGGAATCTTTTCTCTAGTGGTTCACATAAACAAGATACCAAACAGCTAGTTTGTCCCTCAATAATCAGCGACCTCCCCGGTTGGTTGACTGCATTAATGTCACTGTGAACTTTGAAATGCCACCTCATTGTAGAATTCATTTACTACCAACTGTTGAAGAGAGCAGAAAAGTTCTTACCTGCTTTCTTGCGCTCCTTTAATTCCACTTTTAGGCTCCTGTAATAGCTATATGCATATTCTTTTTCTTCTATTAAACACACTCACTAGGAGAAGGAGCAACTTAGGCTGACCTTTCAGGCCCTTGAATTGTATGGTTTCAAAGGAAAATCAGTGGATATCCTTCCTCTAATCTCTCATGTGGTTAGATTATCCCTACTCTAAATTTTTCTATAAAAAGCAGTAACTGGAAGATGAGAAAGAACAGTTCAATGGAAAGACTTTTTAAAAAATGGATTCAAGTAGAAGAAACCTCAGGGGACCTAACTGAGTCACATCTCCCCTGGCCATCACTATGGTGTCACAGTAGGAAGCCTGGCAGGAGATAAGGACTTTACTAATAGAGGTAATGTCTCTACTAATTAATGCGACGGAGAGAGAAGTTAACAAAGTTCTTCTTCCACTGAAATATTTTTCTCCTCCCATCTTCTGTGTTATCGGAAAGAACACCGTGTTGGATCTGAGATTCTGAGTGTCTCTTTGTCTTAACTTTAATACCCACACGGTGACATGTGGTGTCTCATCACTGATGTGTAGGTGCTGAAGGACAGCTTCTGAGTCCTTCATCTGTGATGTGCAGGGCAGCCATTCAGGTGAGTAACTAGGCTATGTAGGTCAGGAAAGAAATGCTAGCCTGAGATTTCTTTGGTCCTGTCACAGGTCAAGAGTATTCACCAGCCAAATGTGAGCAGTTCATTAGTGGATACTGTCAACCTTATACTATCAAATTGAAATTCTTGCTCAGTCAAAACTGATATACCAGATATTTCCTTTTTCTGCATTAATTTAAATTAACATGAAGTAGGATGACCTGTCCTCTCAATGCCACATCAGTCTCTCTGTATGCTAACTCAGACTCTGGGCATTCCCCTCACCCCCATTTCTAGTAATTGCCTTCATTGGAAACATCGCTAGGGCCATAAAAAATATATTCTAATATAAAATTAAATAATCAGAATTCAGGATGAAGGCAATACAGTGGTAGGTGACTCTAACAACTATTACGTGGGTAACATCAATGTAATTAGTAATGAAAACTTGGTCATCCTGTTTCCAGTGTGCTGAGAAGGGGCTTATGCCTTTATTTTGTATCAAAAGCCATTAATATGGAGTCTGAAACTATGGAGTTGATGTTTTTAGGCACCACTTTTAATCTTATGTCATTCTGATCAATTTCTAGGATGCTCACTGGCTTAGAATTCCACCATTTCTTACAGGGTCCTTAAAGTTTATCATTTCATAGCCAAAAAATTGCATCTGGGGCATAAAAATAGCCAACAAAAGGCAAGTGTAACAAACCATATACTCAAACAGGAATGGACTTGTTTTAGGTATCTTTTTATTTTTATTTATTTTTTTAAAAAGATTTTATTTATTTATTTGACAGAGAGAGAGAGAGTGCGCACAAGTAGGCAGAGTGTCAGGCAGAGGGAGAGGGAGAAGCAGAAGCAGGTTCCCTGCTGAGCAGGGGGCCAGTCATGGGGCTTGATCCCAGGATGCTGGGATCATGACCCAAGCTGAAGGCAGCTGCTTAAGCAACTGAGCCACTTAGGCATCCCTAGGTATCTTTTTTTTTTTTTTAAAGATTTTACTTATTTATTTGACAGAGAGATCACAATTAGGCAGAGAGGCAGGCAGAGAAAGAGAGAGAGGAGGAAGCAGGCTCCCCGCTGAGCGGAGATCCCGATGCGGGACTTGATCCCAGGACCCTGAGATCATGACCTGAGCCGAAGGCAGCGGCTCAACCCACCGAGCCACCCAGGCGCCCCCTAGGTATCTTTTTAAATATTATTTTAAACTTGGCATTTTATGAAGACCAAGTAAGAGATGGTTTGAAATTGAAGAGATCTTGGAAAGATAAGTGTTCATTTTGCTTAACAGGTTAAAATACCCCCAGAAGAGACCTTATGAATCACACAGCTACAACTGCAATATGATCCTTCCTCGTTAAGCTCTGGGAAAATCCTCGCCCGAAGGACGCGTCTCATTCCTGGTTCCGTGTGTATGCTCTTCCTTTCATGTCATGGCCATTCTGTTGCTGCCCTGATTCTCTCCTGCTTTGCCTTCCAATCCGTGATCCCTCACATTCAACAGGTCACCTGCTGGGATCACTGCAGCTTGCCAATTCCAGAGTGTTCCTAGTTTCTCTTTCTGCAGATGTTCAAGGCTTAAACTTTAAATTCAGTTTTTTGTTTGTATTAGGACATAAAGCTGGGGATTTCAAGGGACCTCCTCTCTGATTATATAAAAGGCTGGTGGTAGCTGCTACTGCTTATAAAATACATATGTTACAGAAGTGGACAGGCATTATAGGCCTCTGTTTTTTGTTCTTTTTTCTTTTTGGAAAAGGAGGAAATGACTTGCAGCCCGAGTACCTCTCAAATGATCTCTTGCCACTGCTGAAAGCCTGACACTGGCTTTGTTTCACTCTATCAGTTTCTCCAACTGACACCAGTAGTTAAAGTGAATCATTTGCTAGTTCATAGGGTTTTGCTCTTTTACTTGTTTATATATCCTTTGTTTGGTACTCACCACCTCTCCAGATGAAGACCTGCTAAGAGGAACGTGGTGAGCAGTAGCGTGGGAGTTAGTCTGTGGACTGTGCTACTCTGACAGCTTTTGTGGGTTCCAGCCTCCTCCACCTGTGCATTGGTTAAGATAAAGTCCTTGAACCCTCAGTAGAAGTTGTAGTTTCTTCCTTGGTTATGTGATGATAGGTATGTGACAGAATGGGTGTAATGTAAACACAGGCATAGAGGCATCTACGTGCACAATTTGAGTGCTTACTGTGTTCCAGACACTGTTCTAACTGCTTGATCTATTTGAATTTCTCTAATTCTGATTACTTCCTTTAGAATAATAACAATACTAATTCAGCCTCCTTAACTTTTTTCTTGGGGAGGAGGGAGAGCCAGAGGGAGAGGAGGAGAGAATCTCAAGTAGGCTCCGTGCCCATTGCAGAGCCAGATGTGGGGCTTGATCTCACGACCTTGAAATCATGATCTTAGCTGAAATCAAGAGTCATATGCTTAACCAGCTGAGCCACCCAGTCATCCCATACCCCTACACTTACTTCCAAAATGTCCTTCACAATGAGGTAGGTTATGTTTTAATTTTATAACAAAGGAAGAAATGGGCACAGAAAAGTTAAATCATTTGCCCAAAGCTACATAATTATTAAAAGGTAAAGCTCAAAGAGTCAAATTCAAGTTCCTCCCTAAAAGACTACACTGATCATCTACAGTGCCTCCACTGCCCATTAAAAACCTATCTTGCAGGGAGGGTAACTGGAAGATAGGGAGATTTGGGAAGCCCGATTTTACCCCGGCATCAACAGTTGAGGTAAAAAAAAACAAAACAAAACCAACAAACCCCCAAAACCAGTTACCTTATTTGATACCTCATTTGTCTGTCTAACTAGTTCATAAATATTGTGTTCACTTTGTACTTCTGGTTGTTTTCTTTCCTCCTCTAAGTCCTTTAATATAAACACACTTGGAAAGAACTTGATATTGGAACTTAGAAGTAACTTTAGAAATTCAATTTCACCCTCTTGTTCTGAGACCATGGAGTAGGTAGATATGATAGAAATAGTAGAAAAGGTATAGCACATAAGGAAACTTGAAGCAAGAAGTAGGAGTAATGATAAGCCCTACTTTCTATATATTTCTAGGATTATTTCCTGTGTGCCGCATTCATTGTTTTGTAATCTGAATGGACAGAAAAGTTACTAGAATATGCATCTTCCTTGGAAAATGCTTATTCTTAATATTTAAAAAATTGTTCTAATTTTATTTGCAATATTTAAAAAAAAAATCTTGTTGAAGCTACGAAGATGTTTGAGATAATGTTTGCTTCAGGTCCCTCAGTGAAATAGAGTTAATCTTATTAAGGGAAGGAGTCTCATTTTAATCATCTTTCTCTCTCCCCTCTGGCTTAGGGTGCAGCAGGTTCACAGCAAATAGTTGTTGAATAAATGCTTAAGATGATAGCCCTGTGGATCACCTCTGCTCTGAGTAAGTTGAGTCTGCGCTCCTGGAGACATCCTGAAGCAATCCAGTGTCTTGAGCCCTGCTGCTGTCCTCCTGTTAGCAGGGACTCACTGTCACCAGCAGGTGGCAGCAAACCTTGGCTTTTGCTTCTCTCCTGGGTGGAAAGAAAATGTCAGCCACATTCTAGGGGCTTGCATGAGTGCTGCCTTTCCCATTTGAAGCCTTTTGGATCTAGTTTACTAAGAAAGTCACCTCCATAAAAATTATCCTCAACTAATTCCCCTTTCAGAGGGGAATTAGATTTTGTAGGAAGGAATCAAATCTGATTGAGAATGAGCCAGCCTGCCTTGCCAGTTGTTGTTGTTCTGTGTGCTAGGGATAGCAGACACCTAGGGAGGTGCCACCGAAGAATGAACTGTGGACAGAGTCCTCACTGACTTTGCACTGTGCCACACTGCTTCTGCGGATGGGCCACTGTCTCCACAGCCCATTAAAAACCTGTCTTGCAGGGAGGGCAACTGGGAGATGGATAGTCTGGCCATTCATTGAGGGGATCTAGGATGGTTTTATATATGATGTCCCAACATATTTATGCCCCTTGATTCTAAGTGTCCTCATCTGCATGATAAATTTTATGCTCACAAGTGGACTAATGTCTCCAGCGAGGCCATCAGCTAAGGGTGAGACTGGTCAGGCTCCAGGACTTGAGAGGCTGGTAAAGAGAGGTTAGGAAGGAAGCCGAGACTCCTGAATAGGGAACTCTGGGGCTTGGGGAAACTGTGTTCCTTTCCTTGCCTTCCAAAGTTGGACTGGTTTATAGCAAAATTGTGAAACAAGGTATTATTTTCGCCCTAGCCTCCAAAATGCTCTCTAGCTTCTGTTTCTTTCTCTTGAAGACATCTAGGTAGCCACATTTCCAAGTTTAAGGAATGTGCTTTCTTGTGGGAGAAAGCCAGCCTTCAAGTGGCGGTAAGGCAAGAACTGCTGACGCCGATTACGCAATGCGGCTGCTTTCCCATGATAAACTGACGGTGTGTCCGGCAGATGGGCAGCTGTGTGTGTGTGTGTGTGTGTGTGTGCGCGCGCGCGCGTGTGTGTGTGTGGTGGGTCACATAGATGGGGATCTATTTTTGGCAGGACCCTGAGCTAGATTTAACACTCCAGTCATCCATGGAGGGTGATGTGGTTCTAAGAGGTGCTGACGCTTTGTGGTTAAGATGCTTTGCATGTGGAGAAGAGTGACGTGAATTTAGACTCTGCCACTCGCTAGTTGTATGAGTATGGATAAATAACTCGTTAGTGTCTTAATCTCTAGAATGTAATTAGTGATGTTCACTTGACACAGTGCTTCACACTTGACAATTTAATATTAAATAAATTAGTTATTGTTAAAGCTGATTACATAGGAGAACTAAAATGATGAAATGATGCGATTATTTTTGTGTGTGATATTAGGGTTTTTATGCCTATTTATAACTTTAATTTTTAAAGACATTTAGTCCTTAATTAGTTCCATAATTAAAGAGTCTTTTTCTAGGTTTGAGAAATAATTGACATACAGCACAGTGTAAGTTTAAGGAGAATAACATAAGGACTTAAATTTTAAAATGAATACCACAGTAAGTTTAGTTAACATCCATAATCTTATATAGCTACAAAAAAACCCCACCTTTATTTCCCCCTTTGTGGTGAGAACTCTTAGGATTTACTGTCAACACTGTTATAAGGCATATATGAAAGTTAACTGTAGTCATCATGTAGTACTTTAGACCTTCATACTTAACTACCATACAACTGTAAGTTTGTACCTTTCCTCCACCTTTATCTACACCCCCATCCTCTGCCAACCACAAATCTGATCTTTCTATGCATTTTTTTCTTTTTTCTTATTTTTTTTAGATTCTACTTATTAAGTGAGATAATAAAGTATTTGCTGACTATTTCCATTAACATAATGCCCTCAGTGTCCACCCATATTATAAATGATAGGGTTTCCCCCTTTATTTTTTTTTTAAAGATTTTATTTGTTTACTTGACACAGAGAGAGAGAGATCACAAGTAGGCAGAGAGGCAGGCAGAGAGAGAGAGGGGGAAGCAGGCTCCCTGCTGAGCAGAGAGCCCAATGCGGGGTTCAATCCCAGGACCCTGGGAACATGACCCAAGCCAAAGGCAGAGGCTTAACCCACTGAGCCACCCAGGCACCCCAGGGTTTCCCCTTTTTATGGCTGAGTAATAGTCCATTGTGTAGGGGTGTGTGTGTATGGGTACCAGTGAGTACCACAACTTATTTATCCATTCATCTGTTGTTGAACCTTATTATGTTTTCATGTCTGTTGTAAATAGTGCTATGAACTTGGGGCTGTACCTTTTCCTGTATCTGTTAGCAACACATGCTTTCTTTGAAAAATGCCTAGTCAGATCCTTTGCCCATTTTTAAATTGGATTTTTTGGGTTTTGGCGATTGACTTGTAGGAGGTTTTTAAATATATTTTTCATATTAACCCCTAATCAGACAGATGGTTTGCAAACATTTTTTCCCCCTATTCTGTAGGGTTTGTTTGTTTCTTTGTTTGTTTTCCTGTATGGAAGCTTTTTAGTTTGTAGTCCTACTTTTTTTTTTTTTTTTTAATTCTGTTGCTTATGCTTTTGGTGCCATACCCCCCAAAAAATCAATGCCAAGACTCATGTCATGGAACTTTTAATCACATGTTTTCTTGGAGTTTAATGGTTTCTGGTCTCAAATTTAAGTCTTTAATCCATTTTGAGGCTATTTTTGTTAGTGGTGAAAGAGGTGTCTAGTTTTGTTCTTTCACACGTGAATAGCTATCGAAGAGACTGTCCCCACTGAGCATTTTTGGTTCCCCTGTCAAATAATAGTTGACTGTATACACATGGATCTATATCTGGGCTCTTGATTCTGTTTCATTGGTCTCTGTGTCTGTTTTTATGCCAGTACCATGCTGTTTTGATTCACTTTATAGTATAGCTTGAAATCAGGAAATAGGATTCCATCTGTAACTGGAACTTGGACATTGTCCTGGCTCCACCGTTCACTAGATATATTTTCTTTCACAGATGCCTAAAGTTGAGGCTTTAGTTCTTTACCTGCTGTGGAAAAGTGTAGGGTCTGATGGTTGCTTCTGTGCCTTTAGTACTCAGAGTGGATGTTTCTCATGAGCTGCCTCTATGCAGCCTGTGGTCGCTGGTGGTTGAGTCTGTTAGAGGTTGGATCATTGACTCGATTGTCCTGGAGCCCAGTTAGCTCCCTCATGTTTCAGACTGGCCTCAGCTTGTATGTTCTGTGAGCACAGAGAAGGGCAGTCACAGTATGGGGAATGAGCCATGTCGTCATGACTGTTAGAGGGGGGATCGAAAGATGAACAAAGGGGGATTATCTGATGCTAAGGGTTTCAATAGTATTAATTGCCCAGCCCAGGAGTGAAAAGGAGAGTGCTCTGTCTCAGGGACAGTTAGCATAGTGGTCAGCTCCTGCCAAACATTGTCTGCTTCTTAGTGATCTGATCAACCAAGTAATGGGGGAATTTGATTAAATCTTGGGATTCTGAATTGGCTCAAAATAATTCTTTCAGTGATGGGGAGGCATGAAGAAACAGAACCCATCATAGGATTTTTGACCATTTAGGAAATCTCCTTTTTTGGTGGTGGTTGTTTTCATTAAACTTTAGTTTACAGGGTGCCTGTGTGGCTCAGTGGGTTATGCTGTGTGAATAGCCTTTGGCTCAGGTCATGCTCAGCAGGGAGCCTGCTTCCTCCCTCTCTCTCTGCCTGCCTCTCTGCCTACTTCTGCTCTCTCTCTCTCTGTATCAAATAAATAAATAAAATATTTTTAAACATTCCAGTTAACATACAGTGTAATATTAGTATTAGGTACACAATTTAGTGATTCAGCAATTTAAATACGATACCTGGTGCTCATCATAACAATAGCACTCCTTAATCCCCACTTCAAATTTAAGAAGAAAGGAGAATGGGAGGGGGATGGGCTTCAGCCTTACTGTGATTTGCACCTTAGATTGCAGAGATGGTGAATCTGGGCCTGGACCTGGGCTCCCTGCAGTTCAGTTTTTTTTTTTTTTAATTTCTTTTCAGCGTTAAGAGTATTCATTGTTTTTGCACCACACCCAGTGCTCCAAGCAATCCGTGCCCTCCCTAATACCCACCACCTGGTTCCCCCAACCTCCCACCCCTGCCCCTTCAAAACCCTCAGGTTGTTTTTCAGAGTCCATAGTCTCTCATGGTTCACCTCCCCTTCCAATTTCCCCCAACTCCCTTCTTCTCATCTCCCCATGTCCTCCATGCTATTTGTTATGCTCCACAAATAAATGAAACCATATGATAATTGACTCTCTCTGCTTGATTTATTTCACTCAGCATAATCTCTTCCAGTCCCGTCCATGTTGCGACAGAAGTTGGGTTCAGAAAGGATGAATACCCAAATTTTGTAGCAACAAGGCAGGCAGGTTTTTAACTAGCACTAGGATCTAGTCCTTGAATAGCTACCTTCTATATATAGGAAGTTGTTTGCCCAAGATATTGATTCTTATGCTGTGATGTGTACCAGCCAGCCCTCTAAAGGCTCTGCAAGAGAGATTTAAACTTGGGTGTTTAATGAGCTGAAGAACTTTTGCCAGACCCACTATTCTACTAGAAGATCCATCTTCCTCTAAAGACAGTAAATTTTTCCCCCCATTTTACCATGGAAATCTGATTTGCCAAAACCCAGTAAATTGAGGCAAAAAGGTGAGGCTTTCTACTTTCAAGACTTTCTACTTTCATACATACAAGATGTATGTGCATGTCCTTCTGATCCCAGTGGCCGTCCTTGTCATGTAATTCAATAACAATAGAAAACAAATTCTAAATCAAAATGTAAGGGTAAGAAAGTTAAGATAAACAATTATAATTTCCTGTGACTATTTTGATAATTTTTTTGAAATGTTAAATCAAATTCTTTAATTCTTCATCTTCCCTTTTCTCCTTTTGCTCCTGCTTTGCTGTTGTACTGCTGGTCGGTACTTCTAGTTTGCCTACTTGGTAACACCTTACTTCCTGCCCAGAGAGAGGGGGCATTTGTCCTGTGTGGTACTTGGGTCGCCTGCATCAGATCACATAGGGAGCTCAATAAATAAAGATTCCAGGGGACCTCACACCCCTCCCAGACCTAAGTCATCAAAATATCTGGGTGTGGAATCTGTTTCTTAATGAGGTCCCTAGGTGATGATTGAAGCCGAAATAAAACTTAAGCACATTTAGAACACTTGGAGTGTCAATCCTATGGCTTATAATTATTGGGGAAGTTCTTAAAAAAAAAAAAAAAGAAATGAGTGGTTACCCAGGGGAAAGGACATGAAAGGGGATTTTGTGGTGCTGTCAGTGTTTTGTCAATTATAGGACCAATTACAGATAAAATTGTCATCTGTAAAGTTCATCAGGCTGTAATACTTATGACACATGCACCTTTCTGTATGTGTGCTAAACTTCCGGAAAAAGCAACATGAAGCAAGAATGCAGAGGGCCTCTCACAGCTTCTACTCATTTAAGTAGCCTGGGCTTGACCTCTGGAGTGTCTTGATGGAAAGTTCCATTATGATTCTGTTGAGAATTACATGCTAGACCAATGCTAGTTCATCAGGAATATAATATAAACCACATCTGTGTTTCATGTTTTTCTAGCGGCCACATTGAAAAAGTAAAGGGAAACGGGTGAAATTTGTTAAAAATTGTGACTCAGTATCTAAATGTCATTTAAACACAAAAGCACTATAAAAAATAAAATACTTCCTATTTTTTTCCACATGGGATCTTTGAAATTTAACGCATAGTTTACACTTGCAGCACATCTCAGTTTGGGCCTGCCCTGCTACATTTCAAGTGCTCAAGAGCTACATGGGGCCAGGGATGGACTGTATTGCATAACCCAGTTTAGACATCCTTTCCCTTAATCTGGAAATGCAGGAACTAAGATGTTTCAAGCAACCTGTTTTGCTTGTAATTTCAGGCACCATAGATTCATTGAACTTTCTCCTAAAACTCTTCCTTCATGAATTCTTTTGTTACTCCCTTACTCTCTCCCTTCCCCATTGCTCCCACTTAATACAGGCTTCCCCAGTGCATGACTCCACCACAGGCTGTTAAGAAATTTCTTCCTCCACTTTCTCTTCTTTCCAAACCAACTTGCTGTAAATGTTCTATTGTTGTTAGAACATGATTTTCACCATGACATCTCCTCTGGACAGTAACACTTCCCGTATATAACCAAGAAGTTGCGAATTAGAAGGGAGTTTAACATTTGTGAATATTAACTATAGCATGTATTACACTGTTACAAACTAGATTGCCACAGTGCATGTACTTTGAATATCTATCTACTCACGGTGCGAGGTAGGTACTATTACCCTCATTTTACAGATGATAAAATGAAGCTCATGATAACCACAAGTTCGTATAAGCAGTAAGAGGCAGAGCTGATCTCAAACCCAGCTGTTTGTATTCACATTCCACGCTTCTCTGCCTCACACTCTCTTGGGTCATCTGATCCCGTATTCCACAACACAGAGTGGAAAACCTCTAAGGGCTCACCCCTAACAGATCTAGTGTCAGCTGATACACCACTAATAATAGACACTGTGTTAGGAGCAGTCTGTCCTGCTGTTAGAGTTGATTTGTAGAGAGCTGTGTCATTCACGTTCAAATCCTGCAGACTGATTCTCAGGGTTCCCCGTAATCTGGCACTAAGCTGCATTTTCAGTCGTATTTCCCACTTCTCCTCCAGCTACATGCCACATTTTATATTCTCATCCACACTCTCATTCCCTGGCCAAAACCATTCACTTTGGCTTCTTGCTGCTTCTCCTTAGTGCGGAATTCTACCCACCTTCCAAAGACCAGCTGTGAGTCGTGTCTACGAAGGGCACTTTTTCCCTCTGAATCTGGGACCATGTTGGCTTTTCCCTATTACTGGTTACATGAATTGCTCTTGGATTTTTTTTTCCCATCCTCATAGTAGATGATGTAATTCTTCCAAGTTTTCATGAAAAATCCCTTTCATGTCCACCTATAGGCTGAGACCTTAGGTAAAATTTTGATAGGCTAGCAATATTTATTTGCCATTAAGTATTCTCATTAGAGTGTCTACCTTTTTTCCTAAAAGAGGCCACCCAAAACTACGCTTGAATCATTGTTCTGCAAGTGAGAAATGGAGTGGAGGTTGAAAGCATCTGAGGAGATTGAGACCTGACACAGATTTTGGTGTTGGATACCTGCACAGATCAATGACAAGTCATTGTGCCCTGTGGGTAGTGTGGTACACAGGGGTGCTTGCTGAGTGGTTGTCGTGGGTAACTAAAGCGGGTTTGATGAGATCAGTAAGTAATAAGTGTGCTCTAGGAATAGCTCCTTTGTCTGATGGAATCTTCATCACAGCAATTAGAAACAGGGTTTGCCCTAGCTCTTCAGGGAAAGTACAGCAACCATGAGGTTTGTTACACCTGAGCACACAACTGGTTCACTCGACACAGAGTGTCTCTGGAAATAGTGCTTTTCCTTCAGAGGGAGGTGGGAATCAGTCACCCAGGAGTTTCAAAGAAAAAATTGAGAAACCTCTTTAATTAGTCATCTGTGCTCTCTCTCTCCATGTAACGAAAACATATTCAGTTAAAGCTTTACTCTGTACTGGCCATGAGGCACTTTCATGGGATATACTGAAAATGTATATAGAAGTGGAAACTGAATCTTAGAAGGATTCTTGGAGGGCTCATTGACCTTCCAAGTAACTCATTTGAGTTTGAGGAGGACCTTAAGATAGAGGGAGAGAAGGTGGCAGGAGACAACAGGGGAAAAAAAATAAGAATACCTTGGTCTTGAACATTCTTTACCTGGCTTCCCTGCCTGATAGAGCAAGAAGAAAGGGGGACTTCCACTCCTCTTAGGACCTTTCTGTAAATCACAAAGCCTGGGGCACCTTCTTCCAGGTGAGGAAGCCTCCTCTGCCCTCTCTGACAGTCTGCTTTACTCTGGAAAGTTATTACATTTCCCTATTTTGTTGCACACAAAAACTGCAGTTTGAGTCCAGCAGTGAAAACTATACCCACAAGCATTCTGCAGTTGCTCTTCTCATGGCCCCTAATCCTCCCCATTATTTCAAAGTGTGGTTTCTACCACTACTCAGTTCTTAAGAGAGGAAGGTCCATCCACGTGGGTAGCGAGGGTGAAGAAGAATCTTGAAGGGTGGCACAATGGCAAAGCGTTCTTGTGTGTTAGCGTCTACAGATTCCCTGCCCCACACACTCCCATCGAAATTCCTTAGGTTTCTAGAGCAGCAGTGTTGCCTCTGGATTGGATCCTTGGCAACTCTGGATAAATTCCATGGACTGCACATTATTCTTCCTATATTACCTTTTCTGAAAATCCTAAGCCAAAAGTCCTCTCCTTTACCGAACCCTACCAGACACTCCTCTGAAAGAAAACTATTGCTTCTCGAAACTCCATAGCATTTTATGGAGGATCACAGTTGTGGGCAAGACCATTTAGATTCTCATGGCAACACCAGTCTTCTCTCTCCTCTGGTCACTCTCGGAAGGTAGGTTCTTGCCTGATTTCTTGTTTGGTCTCTCATAGTGTCTGGTACAACTTCTTTGCATCCAGAGAAGCCACAGTGAAGTTGAAAGAACTGTGGTCAAGCCATCAGGATGGGAGTTCTCCTGACATTGACACCACAAAGCATTCTGAACTCAGTTGAGTTATACCATGTATCCATCTGTGCATATTTTCATACTAATAAGGTGAGTTGCTGCTGGCCATTTCTGCTGTGAAACTCTGTAATGACATCTGATCTGATAGGATTTTAGATGCTGCTAACATGGAAATAATAAGTAGCATAACTGGATTAAAAATAGGGTCATGACAGACAGTTGAATGCAGGGTTTAGGAATACAGGCTCTGGAATGAGACTTCTTGAGTTCAAATTCTGCTACTGTCATGGACTTGGCATGTAACTTCTATTTAAGTCATTCAATTTCCATCATCCTGAAAATGAGGATAATAATACGACTTCTATCAGAGTTGTTGCAAGATTTAAGCAATTTAATTTGGGTAGTGTTTTGAATGGTGTTTGGCACATGTGTCCAATGAATGTTAGCTATTAAAATTGTGGTTATGATGATTTCTCCCAGAATTCGAGTTCTTAGTTTGTGCAATGCAAAATTTGAGAGGAGTCATGCCTTCAAGATGTAGTATAACTTATTTTCCAGGCATACCTGAGAGTTGCCTGTCTTGGCAGTAAGTACGTTGTATGCTTATTAATATTTTTCCCATGGGTTTGTGTGTCTTTCCTCTTTCAACAGCAAGGTAGATGCTGCAAACTCCCAAGGTTTGTATTAACACCCATGAAGAGCCTCCCATCTCTTGGTGGGTCCTGGCTTATTTATAAGTCTACAAACAGGACTTGTGTGTTGCATATTCTGTTTGCATATACAGATTTCCCTTCACCCTTCTTCATGCTGCTTTTTGCCTGAGGAGGCTGATCTTCAGGGATCCCTGGGCTCCCATGTCTTGTCTCTTCTGGTTGGATTCAGCCAAAGGGAGAGGCACAGGGAGGCCATCAGTAGACAGAGGGTGAGAGGGAAGTTACAGTATTTATCTTCCCTTCCCCTTTGGCTGGACTGCAGTCTGACAGGAGCTGCATTCCTATATGAACTTCTCAACATGAATTCTGATGTATTGAGGAAATATTCCATGGCCTTGGATGAAAGAGCCAGGAGTGAAACACCTGGGTTGGGCTAGTGGTGGTGTGCTGGTGCTCATGGTGAAGTCATTGAGCTCATGACCAAGGGAAAGGTTGGAAGGAGAGGCATGGCAATGACCTACCCCTGGGAGGGACAGGGACCTAAGTGGTCTAGACCTAGTTGATTTTGATAGTTGGTTTTTTTTTTTTTTTTTTTGCTGATTGACAAAGTTTGAAAGGCTTGAGGGCTTTAATTAGAGATAACACTTACCAGAATGCAATGTATAACATGGGTACCCATAGAAAAGAGGGCCAGAATTTGTAAGAAATTGACTTTGGTTGGCACTTGAGAGATAAGGAAACATAAATCCTTCAGTCAGATGTTTTTATGGAAACCACTCTCCTTGGTGGATTAGTATATGTAAAAAGCTCCAGTGAGGATAGCATTAGAAATCTCTGTCTGAATTTGATTTTACTGTTAGAATTTTATTAACTGGTTGAAGGGTGAACTGGCCAAGCAGGATGTACTTGTGGGGTTGAAGTTATACGTGGTTTATTTAACTTCTGCTATTTTCCTACTTGGGGTCCGTATTTCAAACCCTGAGATTAAATTTCTCTTCCTCTTTTGATAGATGTCTATGGACTCTACCACTAGAATTAGCATCATGGTTCCCATGGCAACTAATGTACTTGTAAGTTGGGTAGAAAGGAAATGGACTAAATAAAAAACCACAGTGCTACACCTGAAAAACAGGAATTAATTATGGATGTGAACATAGGGTCATAAAATGAGTGGTTAGGAAGAAGGGTATTGAACACATGAGTCTTTGGTTTAAGACTTTTGTGACTCAACTGCTATTGTTACTTTTGGTTGACTTAGCTGCCTCAACTCACTGTTACGTCTTGTATTTCTTCCCCTACCCATCTCTTCTCAGCTGCAGTGGAGAATATTATCAGGGTCAGGGCTGTTTATAGTCCAGGAAAGCGTTTATCTCTTCAGAGTGCCTTATATAAGATCTCCCCAAAGTCTCATGGACCCTCTGTGTTACCTTCCAAACAAGAGCTCTAGACTTAGGCTCTTCATAGTCTGTATCTAGTTTCTTATAACTTTATTTCATTTATTTATTTATTTATTTTATGACTTCATTTATTTCTATTCAAGAATAGAAAAAGGAGAGGGTTCTGTTCAGAGCAAGGTTTTTGTACTTACTAAATTTTTCCAACTTCTTTCTCCCTTAGTCTTATCCCAGATATATGTGAAGACCAGACTCTAAGAGCTGACCACTACTGATAGGGGCATTCTGGAAAAAAAATATATATCCTACATCCCAAAGATTCTGTGATATATCAGGTCTTAACCCCAGGTTGAGAATTAACCAACAAAACAGGGAAAGCAGACTCAATGAATTTGCACTTCTTTGTCAGTCTGTTTTTCCTGCTAAGTCAACATCTATTAATCTGAGATCTAAGAGCTCCCCTTTTCTTCCAAGGTGTGTTAACATCTGCTGACTCAGCGTGTACATTTTTCTCGTCCTTCTAGCTTAAAATTTCCAAACCTTTGGTAATCAAGAGTAAATAAAATTTCCAGTACAATCTGGGGACTGACATAGGGTTGCTAGCTTTTCAGTTGGCAAAATGAGGACATCAAAAGGAAAATCAACCACTTACTAATTCCACATGTTATAAAAACCTTTTTTATACTAAAGAAGTTGGAAGGACTGCTCTTAGGAAAAAGAATAATTCTTCTGAGGACGCCAGTTTACCCAACACATGAGGACGTACACACACACTCACATGCACACTGGATTTTTTTTTCCATTTGTTGTGGGCCTGGGAATCCTTGTCATGAATCATCAATAGGGCCAAATTACTGTTTGGACTACTTCATCACGCCTTCTTAACCATGGTTCTGCTTAAAATAGTTCACTTTGTTTCAGTCAGTTTTGAAAATGTCTTATTTGGAAGAAAATCCAAAGTCCAAAATAACTCAGTTCTACTTATTACCATAACCCCTAATTCCTTTTTAAAATTTAATTACAGCACAAGTAACCTATAGTAATATATTTACTTTATTTGTGCAATATAGTGATTCAACAATTCTGTACATTACTCAGTGCCTATCATGGTAAGTGTACTTTTAATCCCCTTTACCTAGTTCACCCAACCCTTCAGCCACCTCCTCTCTGATAACCATCTGTTTTCTATACATAGAATCGGTTTTTTTCTCTTTCATCATTTGTTTTCTTAAATTCCCACAGAGTGATATTATATGGTATGTCTTTTCTCTGACTTATTTCACTTAATGTTATACCCTCTAGAGCTATCCATGTTGTTGCTAAAGGGCATTCATTTTTTATGGCTGAGTAATGTTCCATGGTGTCCACACACAAACCACATCTTCTTTATCCCTTCATCTATAAATGGACACTTGCTTTCAAATTTTGGCTATTGTAAATAATGCTGCAGTAAACATCGGGGTATATATATATATATCTTCTTAAATTAGCGTTTCATTTCTTTAGGTAAATAGTAGTGGAATTATGGGATCATATGGTTATTTTATTTTTATTTTTTGAGGAATCTCCATGCTGCTTTCCACAGGGACTGCAACAGTTTGCATTCCCACTAACAGTGCATGAGGGATCCTTTTTCTCCATATCTTTGCAAACACTTGTTGTTTCTTGTGTTGTTGATTTTAGCCATTCTGACAGGTGTGAGCTGATAAGTTGTTGTGGTTTTGATTTGCATTTCCCTGATGATGAGATATGTTGAGCGTCTTTTCATGTGTCTGGTGACCATCTGGATATCTTCTTTGGAGAAATGCCTGTGTCTTTTGCCTATTTATTAATTGGAGTGTGTGTGTGTGTGTGTGTGTGTGTGTGTGTGTGTTGAGTTCTGTAAGCTCTTTGGATACTAACCCTTTATCATATATGTCCTTTGCAAATATCTTCTCCCATTCAGTAGGTTGTCCTTTAGTTTTGTTGATTGTTTGCTTTGTGCAGAAGCTTTTTCATTTAACAGTGTCCCAATAATTTAGTTTTGCTTTTGTTTCTCTTACCTCAGGAGTTAGACCTAGAACAATGTTGCTATAGTTGATTTCAGAGAAATTACTGCCTGTGCTCTCTTGTAGAGTTTTTATGGTTTCAGGTCTCACATTTAGATCCTTAGCCCATTTTGAGTTTATTTTTGTGTATCATTTAAGAAACTGGTCTAGTTTTATTCTTTTGCATGTAGTGGTCCAGTTTTCTCAGCATCATTTGCCCATGGCATAGTCTTGTCTTTGTTCTAGATTAACTAATCATGGGTTTATTTGTGGGCTCTCTATTCTGGTTTTTTTTTTTTTTTTTTGTGCCAGTACCATACTGTTTTGATTACTGTAGCTTTGTAGAATGTCTTGACATCTGGGGTTGTGATACCTCAAGTTCAGTTCTTCTTCTTCTTTTTTTTCCCCCCCAGATTATCGTGGCTATTTGGTAATTGGCTATTACCAACTTGGCTATTTGGCTTTTGTAGTTCTATACAAATGTTAGGGTGATTTGTTCTAGTTCTGTGAACAAAGCTGCTGGCATTTTGACAGGGATTGCATTAAATCTCTAGGTTGCTTTGGGTAGTATGAATATTTAATTTGTTCTTCCAATCCATGAGCATGGAATATCTTTCCATTTCTTTGTGTCATCTTCAATTTCTCTCATCATTGTTTTATAATTTTCAGAATACAGGTCTTTCACCTCCTCGGTTAAGTTTATTCTTAGGTATTATTTTTGGTGGAATTGTAGATGGGATTGTTAATTCTTAATTTCTTTTTTTTTTGTACTTCATCATTAATATATAGAAATGCAACCAATTTCTGCACATTGATTTTGTTTCCTGTGGCATTACTGAATTCATGTTATTAGTTCTAGTAGTTTTTTGGTGGAGTCTTTAGGGTTTTCTGTATATTGTATCATATCATCTGCAAAAAGTGAAAGTTTTACTTCTTCCTTACCAATTTGGATGCCTTTTACTTCTTGTCTGATTGCTGTGGCTAATACTGTTTTGCATGAAAACGGTGAGATTGGACATCTTGTTCTTGATGTTGGGGAAAAGCTCTCAGTTTTTCATCATTGAGTATGATGTCAGTTGTGGGTTTTTCATATATGCCCTTTATTATGTTGAGGTATATTCCCTCTAAACCCATTTGTTAATTTGTTAAGGGTTTTTTTTTCTTTTTTTATCATGAATGGATATTGTACTTCGTCTATTGAAATGATCATATTCCTAACACAGTAAATGCCTGGCACATACTAGGGACTCAGAAAATTCTTGTTGAATATGTGAATGATGAAAGGCTAAGCCTTGTCCTATTTCTTCTCCCTAACTTTGGCCAGTTTGTGTCTGAGTGCTTTGATTTATCTGTGGTTTCCTCTGGGCCCATATTGATATGGGCAAACAAAGCAGATTAAGAAGGAATGAAGTTTTCCTTCAGTCGGGGACTGTGCTATATCTTGTGTTAATAGTCTGTTAGACTGCTGTAAGAACATACCACAGGCTGGATGGCTTATAAACATAATTTTTATTTCTCACAGTTCCGGAGGCTTGGAAGTCTGAGATCAGGCTCCAGCATGGTTGGATAAAGGCCCTTTTGGGGGTCACAGATGTTTTGTATACTTACATGGTAGAAGGGGTTAGGAACATCTCTGTAGTCACTTTTATAAGGTGCTCCTCATACCACCTGTGAGGACTCTACTCTCATAACCTAATCACCCACAAAGGCCCCATCTATTAACACCATTACATTGGGCTTTAAGATTCCAGCATGTGAGTTTGGGGGTGAGGGGAATTCATGTATTCAGACCATAGCAATTGAGAATGCATTCATTTGGCAGATTCAAGCTACTGTAGGTAATAGCAACACTTCACTACCACCTCTGTTTGGCACACATCCAGACTTGGGCTCCAAATTTGGCAGCTAATCTGGATTTTGTGTATTTGTATTCTGTCCCACATGACTCCAGTTTCAAAGTGAATAATCCATTACAGTAATAAATATGACCGAATTGCATGATATGGATAAAATTGCTGAGCCATCTTCTAGTCCACTATGTTTTCAGAGAAAATTACAAATATGGCTTAATGTTGCTTTTACTTAAATGCTTAAGTAACTTTTACAAATGACTTAACATTTAGCTTTTCAGAGTTTTCCCCTCCCCTTAGGTTAATGATTCTAAATTGCTCTAAAATGTTTTAGCCCATTTTTTAATCCTATTCATATATTTTTTTTAACTTTATGTTCACTTAACGGATGTAGTGGGTTGTGATACCTCAGAAAGAAATGAAAAGTTTTCAGACTTGGAAGAAACCCGAGGCACTGAGTTGACTGTTTCCCAAGCCACCTGAACATGGGCGAAGCCTTCCCTGAGGGTTACGACAGGATCAGCCCTACTAGATTATCACAAATTTAGACCAGGATGTCCTTATAAGTATAAGGTCATGGAGGTCCAGTTTCTTAGGCAGCCCTCTCTTTACCAACTTTAGAGGTAGTTATGGTACTGAGCAGTAGAATGCAGGTAAGGCCAGACTACAGGTGAGCAAGTATATTCTCTGGTACTCTATCTTGTCTTACCTCCAGCATACACAGGCCTCTAAATTGAGTACTGCCCATGTCTGCATGTGAAGAGTTTTCGAATTTGGGGGTTCAGTGTCAGGAAGCTCAGTATTGCCACACCTGAGCCATGTTCTCTAATAGTTCTGTCACAAACAAAGCTGACATCCTTATTTTCAGCTCTTCAGCTTCTCTGTCATTCTAGATTTTTAAACTCTGGTAAGGGAACAGAATATGATTGCCTGGGTCTCCACAAGCCATAACATAACCTGCTGTCTTTGGAGGTGAATAATCCTCAGCACATTGCTATAGAAGGTCCTAGACTTATTGCCCCAAATGCCAACATCTGAGGACTTAGTTGAGACCTCTGTCATCACTTTTCTCATTGTTCTGCTTCTGGGCAACTTCATGGCCAGCGATATGCTGAGAAGAGATGCCTACTTTGAAAGTTCTGGGTTCATCTAATGCTCTACTACCAGGGAATGCCTGTAGCATGCAATCAAACAGGCAGTTTGGAGTGGGTGCGAGAGAAAACACTCTCCTCTTCCCCACCCACCTTGGGTTTCTTGCCATGTCCAGCCGAGGGCTCCTGAGAGAATTGATTTGCTTCGACTGTAATCCTTGCCCACTGGACTTTTTAGAGAGGTTTTATGTACATCTGCCCACATGTACACTTAGACTTTGTCTACAATGGTAATGAGCTCTGGCCTAGTTGATATGTTGTTCAATTATTGATGCCACACAGTCTCCCACCCCTCTCTTCTATGAAATTCAATCAGAAAACCAGAAAGTAAACTAATTACAGCAATCCCATGAATTAGAATTAGAAAACAGTAGAGTATCAAAACTGCCAATTCCAAAATAAGGATGTTTTAGGGTTATTTCTCAAGTTAGGAGGCGTCCCCAGTCATCCTTTAAAAATCCTTAATTCTGAAATAATATTGAAATATTTAAGATAACTTTATTTTGTGATTAAAGAAGCGATATGTATTTACTGAAATCAGAAGATGCATTAGTGTAAAGCAAGGAGAATCAGCAGTCAGCACAGATCGTCATTGATAGGATCAATGCATTTTTCTGTACTACTTTGCTATGTAAACACATATTCATTTTAAAGGGCTCATTCCATACAGTTCTGTAACCTATTTTTCTCTGTGACCTAATTTTAATGCTTATCCTGAGAGACAACCTCAAGAACATTTCTGTGTATCAAGATAAAGCCGGAAATAGGCAGCCGCAGAATTAACGTTTTCCTGAAAAGAGGCTCAGCCTCTGGTGTTTGCTGAAACCCACTCACAGTGTGCAGGTGACGAGGGAGCTAAGTCTTGGGATGAGAATCACCGAAGCAAATACCAATTTGGACAAGACAGATAAAGGGGTGTTGTCAGAGGGACTGCCCTCTCAAAGATAATTAAATCTTTCCAGAGGTTAATCTGGCCAACCAGCATAATACCTGGAGATTGAAAACCTTTCTTTCATTGTCACCAAACAGCTGTCAAACACAAGTGATAAGAAGGTGGAGAAAATGAGTGATAATTGGAGCTTGAGGATCCGTGTTGTGAGTTTCGGTGACAGTTGTTGGCATTACCCTCGAACTCCCTTGTCAGCAAATGAAATTTTCCCGTGCACACAACAATCGGTTTGCTTCCTGCAGTCCACATCCCAAGCAGGGCCATAGCACAAGGCTAAAAGCAAACAGTTCTGGCTGCTTCAGAACCCTGCCTAAATCGTACAGTAGTGTCAGAAGTACCAGTTAGACACAATCCAAGGCAGAGGAGGCTTTAATGAGAAGACCACAGTTTCTTCTCTCCTTAACTACTAACCGATATAGTGAAGAGAAGAATATACAGTTGTTTTGTGAAAACAATATCCGTTGTGTTCTGATACTTCAGAAGCACATAAAATAACTGGGGCTTGGCTGAAATTTATTTTTTATTTCCTAAAAGGCCACCTTATATCTGGAAGTAAATGAAATCATTGCATTTAATTGATATTTTAACTATTAGTATAACATAAGCACATGGTAAAAATTCAAGCAGTGTGAAGGGTATAAAATAAAGGAATTCTCCGTTACCTGCCTCTGTGATTACAAGTTGTCCTCCATAAGTCGGCACTATTTTTCTCATGTAATCTTTTTTTTTTAACATATATATATATATTTTTTTAAAGATTTTTTATTTATTTATTTGACAGAGAGAAATCACAAGTAGATGGAGAGGCAGGCAGAGAGAGAGAGAGAGAGAGGGAAGCAGGCTCCCTGCTGAGCAGAGAGCCCGATGCGTGACTCGATCCCAGGACCCCGAGATCATGACCTGAGCCGAAGGCAGCGGCTTAACCCACTGAGCCACCCAGGCGCCCTTCTCATGTAATCTTAAAACAACAATTCTAGCACACTATTTTGTATCTTTGATACCTTAATACCATTTAAGATGGTTTCCTTTAGCTTTAATCAGTATTTTGTCAAATACTGCTTCCTATTTTAAAATGTACTTGTTTGGCACTATCAAATTGGACACATTCCCTCCCGCCCCCCGCTACACACTATATTTTAACAAATCTCTGTTGTCTCTCTTTTCTGATGATACTTCAAGCAAATGCTATAGTTTTGACCCTTTTAATTATAAGAGTGGTCTCTTTGCAACTATTGCTTGGTTTGAAAAATAAAAATTCCTCCTAAGTCTAAATAAAAACTTGTCTCATTTGTTTCCTCCTTGCCAATCATGAGCCGTACCCATACCTGGAAGGGGGTATGGCAGGGAGGCAAGGTCATAGTCTTTTTTCTTTTTTTTTAAAGATTTTATTTATTTATTTGACAGAGATCACAAGTAGGCAGAGAGGCAGACAGAGAGAGAGAGAAGGGGAAGCAGGCTCCCTGCTGAGCAGAGAGCCCGATGCGGGGTTTGATGCCAGGACCCTGGGATCATGACCTGAGCCGAAGGCAGAGGCCTAACCCACTGAGCCACCCAGGCGCCCCAAGGTCATAGTCTTTAATTTTCCTTTATTTCCTTTACTTCGCATTCCAGTACTTGGAGGGGAGAAGAGATTTGATAAGCAGCAAAATCTCTTTTTTTTTTTTCTTCTCTTTAGTCTTATCATGAAGGTTCTCTCTCAGCTGACACTGGCTGAACAAAGTCCTCTGTGGCTGGTTCTTTTTAAGATGCATGTGTGGACCCCCACCACAGTTCCCTGACGTGGGTGAGGCATAGTCTGCGAGAGATTACCAATAACCCTCTTCCTTGCCCTGTTGGTGCTCTTGCCTCAGATGGTAACCACATAGTAATTCTCTTTTCCAATATTTAGGCTTTATCAGTTGGAGGTGAGTGATGAGGTGACAGATTCTGCAGTATTTTATCTGTTCTGTGGAAATGTGTTTATTAATTCTTCCTTAGAATATACTAATTGACTGTTACCTTCAATATGAGGTCTTTAGCAAAATTGTTAGACAGTAAGAAGAGTCCTGTTCAAATATTAAATTTAAAAAGTGCCCTTGAGACAGATAAACCCAAGTTCCTATCATCTCTATACCAGCGTGGGCAAGTGATTTCATCTTTGAGTATATTTTCTCATAAAATGGGAACAATGAAATGCCTGATACTTAGTGGGAATGCAACAAAATGTGCCTGTGATTTTAATTATTATGTAAAAGATGCAAGTGTTAAAGAACAATTGAGTAATTAACTTTGAGATGGGAATAGTTATGAAAAAATGTTATCACACTGATAATTACAAACATATATTTGGAAAAAAAACAGAAAAAGCAATGGTTCAGATTCCCAAATAACTCAGCTCTGGGAAACTCTCCAAAGTTTCCTTTCTAGATCAGATGAAATTACAGAATCTTTTTCCTTGGGTTTAGGAGGTAACATAGAAGATTGCATCCTTTTTTTTTTTTAATTAATTTTACATAATGAAAACTTCAAAAGTTGGAATGACCTTTCTTTCCTAGGCTGTGATAAAAATAGCTTCTTAATACATTTGCGTAAGGGGAATAATGTGACTGAATTTGAGGAGAGAGAGAAGAAAACAGGCGGTTAGCAATAATTCAGATGGTGGGTGGTAGTCTTTTTTTTCTGATTCACAGTGTCTTAGAACAGTGTTGGAAGTGCTTAGCCTGAAGATAACTTAACCCTCATCCCAAACATCCATCTTTGTTCTAAGAGGTCTCGCTGGAAAGGAAAGGAGTGGTGTGCTCCCTCTGGAAAAAGGTTGAACAAACTGTAGGCAGTGTTGTTTGACTCTTCAGTTCATCTTCTGGAAGACAGTAATACAGTTTGAGTAGTCACCTACAGTCCTCATCTGCTCTGCCTGAAAGATTTGAGAATACTCTGCAAGTGGCAATTGTTAGAATAAAAGAAAGAAAGGCTAAAAGAGATTATCTTCAATAAAGCTTTCCCTGATCTCACCTTAACCACACCAGCCTCCTCCAGATGTTACCTCTCCTGCAGTAATTCTCTCTCCAGGCACTTAACTACCCAAGACAGACTATAATTCTTTGTGCTTTGCTAAGCCCTTGCAGGCAGGATATTTGTCCTACTCATTTTCTTTTTTGTAACCTATATGTTCCAGGTCTCACTGCACATGTCTACAAAATAAGGTCAGAGTTTTGTTTTCCCACAGAGCAAAACTTGGTGGTTTTTTTGTTTCACTGTGTTTAAGAACAAAATTGAAGAATTCAGCAAGCTAAATTATTCTAGCAGATTCTTATTAGAAAGGAAAGGATGTCTTTAGTGATCAAATTGAGAACATGGTAGTTGAAGTATATTCTTGAGACCTGGGAGACATTCTTGCTTTGGAAAGAATGCTTTGTGCATGGAGGTAAGATTGTACTACACAGACCAGTGGGGTCGCTTTTTTTTCCCTCGCTGGAGTTGGTGGGAGAACGTGGCTAGTGTGCCCATAAAATTGCCTCAGCATCGCTCTCATTGATTCCCTCCAGTGCAGAGTTCTTGTGGATTCACATGTGCAGTCTCTTAATCTGCTCCTGTCTCATCCCCGAGTGGACATGGCATAGTCTTGATCACAGTCACCGTGATCTTTGATTGCAGGAAGGGAAGTATGGATCCTCCTTTTCTTCCTCTTAACATGAAATCTCCAGTACTGATAAGGCAGTGGGTGAAATGTGGCAGATTCTGTACTAGTGAGCCATTGCCTGGTTGCTCCATGTAGCATTTGTTAGCTATTTAGTTTACTGAGAACAAAGCTTGAGCCTGAGGTTGGTAATTCAAAGTGAAGTAAGACATGGGTTGAGTCTCTGACATCAGATTGTGTGTGGGGATGAAATCTGTTATCTTCCTCACTCCATTAGACTTTCAGCCCTTGGAGACCTGTCTGTATATTTGCAAATTTTATTTTTATAAGTGACCATTCAGTAAAACTGACTTTTTTGGGATATACAGTTTTATGAATTCTAGTCATGTAAATTCCACGGCAATCATGATAACAGAAAAATTCTGTCAGCTCCAAGACACTTTTGTGCTGTCCCATTCTAGTCAAACCCATTTCTCACCCCTCATTCCTGGTAACCCACTGATCTGTTCTCTATATGATATTCTTTTTCCAGGGTGTTCCATATACAGAATCATATAATATGCAGATTTTGAAACTTGTCTTCTTTCAATCAGCGTAATGCCTATAAGGTTCATCCATACTGTTGCATGTATCCATTGTTCATTCTTTTTTCTTGCTGAATAGTATTGCACTGTAAGGCCTCGACACACTGTGTTTACCCATTTGACCGTTGAAAGGCATTTGTTTATTTTAGTTTTTTGGTGATTGTGACCAAAGTTGTTATAAACATTCATGTGCAGGTTTTAGTGTGAACATAAGTTTTGATTTTTTTAAAAAAGATTTTATTTATTTATTTGACAGAAAGAGATCACAAGCAGGCAGAGAGGCAGGCAAGCAGAGAGGGGGAAGCAAACTCCCAGCTGAGCAGAGAGCCCGATGCAGAGCTTGATCCCAGAACCCTGAGCTGAAGGCAGAGGCTTAACCCACTGAGTCACCCAGGGGCCCCAAGTTTTGATTTTTCTGTAGTAAACAGCTGGGAGTGAACTCTTGGGTCATATGTAGATGCATGTTTCACTTTATAAGAAATTACCAAACTCTTACAGAGCATCGGTGACATTTTATATTTCCTCAGGTAATGTACAAGCGTTCCAGCTGCTCTATATTCTTGTTGGCATCTGATGTGGTCCATATTGTTCATTTTAGCCATTCTAATTAGTATATAGTGGTATCATGTCATGCATCCTGGTTTTAATTTGATTCCCCAGAATGGTTAATGATGTTAAATATCTTGTCATGGGGTTATTGACCTTTGTATATTATCTTTCATGAAGTCTTTTTCCATGTTTATTTTTTATTTTTTTTTTAGAGATTTTAAGTATTCTTTACACCCAGTGTAGGACTCAAACTTATAACCCTGAGATCAAGAGTTGCACCCTCCATGGACTGAGCCAGCCAGGCATCCCTTGTCCATTTTTAAATTGGGTTGTTTTCTTACCATTGATCTGAGTTTTTTATGTATTAATGTACAGAGCTTTCATCGATTATGTGATTCATAAAAATTTTCCACTTATACCTTTCCATTTATACCTTTTCCATTTATACCTTTTTATTTTCTTAATAGTCATTTTAATAACAAGAGTTTTAAATTTTGATGAAGTCCAATTTGTTTCTCTTTTGGATTGTGCTTTTGGTGTCATGTCTATAATTTCTTTTCCTAACTCAGATCAAGATTTTCTCCATATTTCCTAAAAGTTTTACAATTGTGTGTTCTGTATTTACATCTATGTTCCATTTTGATTTTAATTTTTATATAAGGGATAATATTTAATTCAACTTTTTTTTTGCATATAGATTATCAACCAGTTGTGTTGGAACAATTATTTAAATTCAATTAACCAACATATAGCACATGGTTAGTTTCAGATGTAGAGTAATTCATCAGTTGCATATAAATTCAGTATTTCATCAGTTGCATATAAACACCCAGTACTCATTGCATCACTTGCCCTTCTTAATGCCTGTCACCCAGTTATCCCATCGCCCCATCCACCTCCCCTCTAACCACCCTTCATTTCTTTCCTGTATTTAGAGTCTCTCGTGATTTGTCTCCCTCTCTGATTTCTTCCCGTTCTCTGTTCCCTCCCTTCCCCTATGATCCTGTGTGCTGTTTCTTATATTTCACCATATGATAATTGTCTTTCTTGGATTGACTTATTTCCCTCAGCATAATACCCCCCAGTTCCATGCACATAGATGTAAATGGTAAGATTTCGTCCTTTCTGATAGCTGAGTAATATTCCTCTGTGTGTGTGTGTGTATCTATATATCTTTATATATCTATCTCACATCTTCTTTCTCCATTTATCAGTTAGTAGACATCTGGGCTCTTTCCATAGTTTGGCTGTTGTGGATATTGCTGCTATAAACATTGTGTAAGCATTGGAATGCCAGTGGCCCTTCAGATCACTACATTTGTATTTTTAGGGTAACTATCTAGGAGTGCAATTGCTGGGTCATAACAGTAGCTCTGTTTTCAACATTTTGTGGAACTTCTATATTGTTTTCCAGAGTGGCTGCACCAGCTTGCATTCCCACCAATAGTTCTAGTTCTTTTTGGCCTCCATTATTTCTACTGAGAAGTCTGTAGCCTTTCAATTTGTTTTTCCTTATAGTTAATATATAAATTTTTTTGGCATTCACTACTCTTTTTGTGTGTGTGTGTGTGTGTGTTTAGTTTTTAGCAGTTTGCAATTTTTCTGAGTGGAAAGTTCTTTGGGTTTCTGTTTTTGGGTTTTGCTGAATGTTAATTCTCTTGATAGTATCTAATCCCTGAAACTTTGTTAATATTCAGTTTTGTGTCCATTATTTGGATTAGATAATTTGTTGTTCAGTCATCAAGTTCAATGGTTTTTCTTTTTTTTAAGCTCACTGATTTTTTACTTGGTTATCATTCTGGTATTGAACCCATCCAGTGGCTTAAAAACTATTTTAAAAAATTACATGGAGCACTGGGTGTGGTGAAAAAATAATGAATACTGTTTTTTTGAAAATAAATAAATTAATTTAATTAAAAAAACTTTTAAAAATGAAAAAAAAAATTTAAATTTTCATTTTGTTCTCACATATACATTTTGTTATGAGACTATATCTTTTCATGCATTTCAGATTTTTGCCCTTTTTGGAACATTTTTATAATTGCTGCATTAACAGTCTTTGCTGGATATTTACAACACATTTATCATCTCACTGATGGCATCTGTTGATTTTCTTTTTCCGTGTAAATTGAGATTTTCCTAGTTCTTCATATACCAAGTAAATTTGGATTGTATCCAGGACATTTTGATACTATGTGATCAGACTCTGGGTCTTTCTTAAATCCCATGAAAAATGTTTTTGTGTCAGCATCCAGCTGACCCAGTTGATTTTAGACAGATCTTCTGTTTCTTATAGTTTTAATGGTAGTTCTGTTTTTAAATCCTTTGCTGTGCTATTCTGATCTCTCCCATGTGGATACCACCCAGTGGCCAGTATAGGACCCATGTGGTCTATCACTTAGGTCACTTCTTAAAGCCTTGGAGTGCTTTTAAGGATCAGATCCACACATATATGGATCAGAATGGAGTCCTGGAATTAACAGATAATTTTATGGCATCATTAGCCTGATCTTTTCCCTTATACAATTTCTCAGAATCTTTCCAACCTGGCCTAGTCCTTTGCATCCTCTGGACAGTAAGCTGGGGCTCTATGTACCATAGTCTACTATGTAGACAGAGATTTATGCCACCCTCCTGGGGCCCCAGCTCCTTTGATTGGGACATTTCCATGCTTCAGAGTTTTAGGCAACTGTATGCCTCTACTTCTGCCACTGTCAGTGCTGCTTCTCCCACGGGATGACCCTGGGACCAGAGATAAGAGGATGGAGGGGAAGGAAAAAAATAAAGCAAACCCAAAACAGAGCTCCTCTGTGCTCTTTCCCCTTCCTATAAGCAGAACTAGAGGGCTTTAGGAGCTGTTTCTGTCCGTGCCCATGTTCACTTTTGGGGTTTGGGCCCCTTTTAAATCTAGGCTGGGGGATCGCAGAGGGAAAGTTGCTAAACTCAGTGTCAGTTTATTGGTACTTCAAATTTTGGTGTTCTGTTTCAGCCCATTATTTACTTTTTTAAGAAGGACTTTATTTTTTAGATCAGTTTAAGATTCACTGCAAAATTGAGAGAATGGTACAGATTTCCAATACTCTCCCTGCCACACATGCATGGACTTCCCCATTATCAATATCACTCATTAGAATGGTACATTTGTCAAAATGGATGAACCTACCTAGACACATCATAATCTCCCAAAGCCCATAGTTTATCTTAGAGTTTACTTCTGGTGTTGTACATTCTATGGCTTTGGACAAATTTATATGACATGTATCCATCATTACGTTATACAGAGTAATTTCTGTGTCTTAAAAATCCACTGTGCCTCATTTATGCCTTCTTTCCCCATCCCCTGACAAATACTGATCTTTCTACTGTTCCCACAGTTTTACCTTTCTCAGAACATCACATAGTTGAAATTATACAGTGTGTAGCCTTTTAAGACTGGCTGCTTTTGCTTAGTAATTTGCATTCAGGATTCCTCTGTGTCTTTTCATGGTCTGAAAGCTCATTTCTTTTCAGTGCTAAATAATAATCCATTGTCTGGATGTACCACAGATTATTTACTCATTTACCTATTGAAAGATATTTTGGTTGCTCCCAAGTTTTGGCAATTCTGAATAAAGCTGCTATAAATATCCTTGTATAGGTTTTTATTTGGATACAGAATTCAGCTTCTTTGGGTAAATGCCAAGGAACATGATTGCTGGATTGTATGGTAAGGCGATGTTTAATTTTTTAAGAAACCACTACTCTTCCAAAGTAGCTGAATCATTTTGCTTTCCCACCAGCAATGTGTGAGAGCTCCTGGAGCTCCACATTATCACCTCTATTTGGCATTGTCTGTATCTGGACTTTGGCCATTCTAAAATGTGTATTGTGCTATCTTGTTTTAATTTGCATGTCCCTGATCACATATATGGAACATCTTTTTGTATGCTTATTTTCCATCTGAATATCTTCTTTGATAAGGTATCTGTTAAGGTCTTAGGCCCATTTTTAAATTAGAATGTGTGTCTTCTTACTGAGTTTTAAGTTTGTTATGTATTTTGAATAGCAAACCTTTATCAGATTAGTGTTTTGTAAATATTTTTTTCATGGTTTGTGGCATGGCTTCTCATTCTCTCTTCTCATTGACTTTCATAGAAGAAGAGTTTTTAATTTTAATGAAACCTAGCTTCTCAATGATTTCTTTCATGAATCATGCCTTTGATGTTGTGTCTAAAAGTTGTTGCTATACCACAGTCATCTAGGTTTTCTCTTATCTCCCAGGAGTTTTATAGTTTTGTGTCTTACATTGAAGTCCATGATCTATTTTGAGTTAGTCTGTATGAAGTGTGTAAGATCTGTGCCTCAATTAACTTTTTTGCATGTGGATGTCCAGTTGTTCCAGCACCATTTGTTGAAAAAACCATCTTTGCTCCCTTGTATTGCTTTTGTGCCTTTGTCAAGTAGCTGTCAACTGTATTTAGGGTGTATTTATGGGGGCCTAATTCTGGGCTGTCTAGTCTGTTCCATTTATCTGTGTTTATTCCTTTGAAAGTACCACATTGTTTTGATTACTCTAGCTTTATAAGAAGCCTCAAAGTCAGTTAGCATAAGTCTTCCAATTTCGTTCTTCTCCTTCAACATTGTGTTGGCTATCTGAGTTATTTACCTCTCCATATAAACTTTAGTATCCATTTGGTGATATCCAAAAAGTAACTTGGTGGGATTTTGATTGTGTTTTTCACCTTTCAGAGTCCTCCAATAGCTGTCTTATACACTTTGTAAAGGTTCAATGCATGATTCAATGGAGAAGACAAAGTAAATGTACTCTATTCTACTCAGAATACTATTTCAGTCATATAAAAAAGCAATAGAAGAAATAAATGTGTACCCACCTTCTATGTGAAGAAATGAATATTGATGCCCATCAAACTTACTATACTTGAATCATAAATGTTAAAGTCTGTATAATCAAAAGTTAGCCATTATGCAAAGTATTTCTCTATCCTTTACCTTTTAAAAACACTTCTGTTGAGATATACCACATATCCTAAAATTTACTTAAAGTGTATAATGGCATCTGTGAAGATAGAGTTTGACTTCTTCATTGCCAATTTGAATACCTTTTATTTCTCTTTGTTGTCTGATTGCTGTTGCTAGGACCTCTAATACTATGTTGAACAAGAGTGGTGAAAGTGGGCATCCTTGTTGTGTTCCTGATCTCAAAGGGAAGGCTGTCAGCTTTTCCCTATTGAAGATGATATTTGCTGTGGGTTTTTCATAGATAGATTTTATAAAGTTGAGGAATGTTCCCTCTATCCCTATACTTTGAAGCATTTTAATCAGGAACAGTGGTATTCAGATTGGCAATGAAGAAGTCAAACTCCCTCTTTTTGCAGATGACATGATACTTTATATAGAAAATCCAAAAGACTCCACCCCCAAACTACTAGAACTCATACAGCAATTCAGTAATGTGTCAGGATACAAAATCGATGTACAGAAATAAGTTGCTTTCTTATGCTAACAATGAAAATACAGAAAGGGAAATTAGAGAATCGATTCATTTACTATAGCACCAAGAATGATAAGATGCTTGGGGAAAAAAACCTAACCAAACAGGTAAAGGATTGTACTCAAAGAACTGCAGAACACTCATGAAAGAAATTGAAGAAGACACAAAAAGATGGAAAAGCATTCTGTGCTTATGGATCAGAAGAATAAACATTGTTAAAATGTCTATACTGCCTAGAGCAATCTATACTTTCAATGCCATTCCAATCAAAATTCCACCAGCATTTTTCAAAGAGCTGGAACGAACAATCCTAAAATTTGTATGGAACCAGAAGAGACCCTGAATTGCTAAGGAAATGTTGAATAAAGAAAAACAAAACTGGAGGCAGCCTGATTTCAAGCTTTACTATAAAGCTGTGATCATCAAAACAGCATGGTACTGGCACAAAAACAGACACATAGACCACTGGAACAGAGTAGAAATCCCAGATATGGACCCTCACCTTTATAGTCAAATAATCTTCGACAAAGCAGGAAAAAGTACACAGTGGGAAAAAGACAGCCTCTTCAATAAATGGTGCTGGGAAAATTGGACAGCTATGTGTAGAAGAGTGAAACTTGACCATTCTCTTACACTGTACACAAGGCTAAACTTGAAATGGATAAAAAAGACCTCAACGTGAGGCAGAAATCCATCAGAATCCTAGAGGAGAACATATGCAATAACCTCTTTGACATCGGCCACAGCAACTTCTTTCAAGACCTGTCTCCAAAGGCAAAGGAAACAAAAGCAAAAATGAATTACTTTTGGGACTTCATCAAGATCAAAAGCTTCTGCACAGCAATAGAAACAGTCAACAAAACAAAGAAGCATCCCATGGAATGGGAGAAGATACTCACAAATGACACTACAGGCAAAGGGCTAATATCCAAGGTCTATAAAGAGCTCCTGAAACTCAAGATTCTACAAAACAGATAATCATGTCAAAAAATGGGCAGAAGACATTAACAGAACTTCTACAAGACATACAAATGGCTAACAGACACATGAAAAAATATTCATCATCACTAGCCATCAGGGAGATTCAAATAGAAACCACATTGAGATACCACCTTACACCAGTTAGAATGGCCAAAATTAACAAGACAGGAAACAACATGTGTTGGAGAGGATGTGGAGAAAGGGGGACCCTCTTATACTGTTGGTGGGAATGCAAATTGGTGCAGCCACTTTGTGGAGATTCCTTAAGAAATTTAATATAGAGCTACCATATGACCCTGCAATTGCACTCCTGGGTATTTACCCCCAAAGATACAGATGTAGTGAAAAGAAGGGCCATCTGTACCCCAATGTTCATAGCAGCAATGGCCACAGTTGCCAAACTGTGGAAAGGACCAAGATGCCCTTCAATGGACAAATGGATAAAGAAGGTATTGTCCATATATACTATGAAATATTATGCCTCCATCAGAAAGGATGAATACCCAACTTTTGTATCAACATGGAAAGGACTGGAAGAGATTATGCTGAGTGAAATAAGTCAAGCAGAGAGAGTCAATTATCATATGGTTTCACTTATTTGTGGAGCATAAGGAATAATACGGAAGACATGGGGAGATGGAGAGGAGAAGTGAGTTGGGGGAAATTGGAGGAGTAGATGAACCATGAGAGACTGTGGACTCTGAGAAACAAACTGAGGGTTTTGGAAGGTAAGGGGGTGGGAGGTTGGGGGACTCCGGTGGTGGGTATTATGGAGGGCACGTATTGCATGGAGCACTGGGTGTGGTACATAAACAATGAATTCTGGAACACTGAAAAGAAATTTAAAAAATAAGTAAAAATTAAAAAAAAAATAAAGTGTATAACTTCAGCTCTCACTCCCTATTCCTCATCTTCCTCACAGCCATAGGAAACCACTAAACAATTGAACTATGAATTAGCCTAGTCTGGACTTTGTTGTGAACAAACTCTTATAATCTGTGGTATTTTGTGACTGACTTCTTTCACTTCGCATAATGTTTCATGGTTCATCCAAATTATAGTATGTGTCTTTTCTTTTTATGGCTGAATAGTGTTACATTGTATGACTATACCACATTTGGTTTATCCATTCTTCCATTGGTGGACATTTGGGTAGTTTCCACCTTTTGTTTTATTTTTCATGAATAATGCTACTATAGACGGTGATGTACAAGCTTTTGTGTAGACCTATATTTTCACATCTGTTGGGTATATACCTAGAAGTGGATTTGCTTGGTAGTATGGTAACTTTGTGTGAGGGGAACTGTCAAACTGTTTCCCAAAGCAGCTGCACCATTTTACCTAGCCCTGAGCAGTGTATGAGGGTTCCAGTTTTTCAACATCCTCACTGGTATTTGTTATCTAACTTTTTTGGTTCTAACCATTTTGGTGAGTGTGAGGTAATATCTCTCTGTAGTTTTTATTTGCATTTTCTGATGACTTAATGATATCAAATATCTTTGTGTGTGCTCATTGGCTGTTTGTATATATTCCTTATAGAAATGTCTTTTCAGATTTTTTTCATTTTTAAATTTATTTAGTAAGATTTCTTTATACTAGATACAAGTCCCTTATCAGATTTATGATTTACAAATAATATGTAGGTTGTCTTTTCATATTTTGATGCTGTCCTTTGTGGCATGAAAGTTTTAATTTTGATGAACTAAAGTTAAATCCAAAGTCATATGGATTTGCTACAAAGAATTTAATAATTTTAGCTTTTAAATGAGGTTATTGATTCACTTTGAGTTAAATTTTACCTCAAGGCATATATAAAATTTAATTTCATTCTTAGGCATATGAAAATCTAGATGTCCCAATACCATTTGTTGAAAAGACTGTTCTCTCTTGATTGAATGGCATTGCTGACCCTGTCAAAAATTTGTTGACCATAAATGTATGGTTTTACTTCTGGACTCTCAATTCTATTACATTAATCTTACTTCTGAGAATGTACTTGGGTAGTGCATCACATGTACTAAAAAATTCCTTTGGCTGACTTACTCTGGTCTCTTGGTTTTATTGTTCTACTCCATCCTGGATCGTAGTATGTCCTACTGAGATGTCAGCTTCTTTGGCATTGCTGTTATTTAATGACTGACTGTTACTCTTAACCTATCACTCAGGCTTACACCTTAAAATTACTACCCTATTCAGATGCAATCCCAGGTTCTTACTGGGCTTATTTTCTTTATTCCTTCAAGATAATTTCCAGAGTGGATATATTTTCCCACTTCATGGAGTACATCCCATCTCCAAATACAGGGGAGTGGCCTGATCCTGTAGTCCTATTAAATCAATCACTAAGCAGCTTGATATTGTTTCTTCCTGTGGCACATAATACCTAAGGAGCACTTTTCCTGTCTTCCATAAAAATCACCCTTTCATAAAAGTCATCCTGGAAAAGGACCTTAGAGGAATTTGGAGTGGTTATTTTCAAACCCAAGTTGACACCTGTCAAGTGGGCTCAGAATGGAGAGGCAGCTTACCCCACAAGTTCAGTTACTTCCATAGTATTTAGAAAGATTGTCTTGATTTGTCCTGCACTATTTTGTTCTGTATTTTATACATGGGCATTGTCCATACTCATTCCACTAGTAGAGGACAGCTTCCCAGCAGTTGGTGCTTAGGTGCAGAATCATGATCTCCAATAGAGGTTAGCCCAATATTTCAACCTGGCATTGGATCCAGGCATTATATCGGGACTTGCACATTTTGTCATTGCACCATGTGCTGGGCAGTGACTGATAAGCTTGAGTCTCTTAGTTTGGTTGCACACTGAGCAAGGGCCTTCAAATCTTTACTCCCTTCAGTTTCCTGACGTGGAAATACTAGTCATTACTCACACATAAATACTTAAAAGTGGTGAGTATTGTGTCGTGCAGCTAATGGGTTCATCCTCAGTTGCATTTTAGGATTGAGACAAAAATGTAACATGCTATCCATTAACTCTTATCCATTAACACAGCACCTTCTACATCGCATTTAATAATATCTGGTTGATTGAGGGTTGGGTCTCTCTGGGAGTAAACTTGGACTTTGGGTCCCAATTAATTGAATATCACAAGCAGCTCTCAGTCTTTATCTGAGAATATGCTAGTGGGAAATCTTTATCTGAGCAGTACTTCTACCAAAAAACCTGGGTGATTTTGAATGACTGTGATCCTTGGTGAGATAAGTTTCTGTATAGAAGGTGAAGAGATCTGTTACCACTGACAGTTTTCTAGTTTTTGTTACCCAGTCTAGGGACCAGATTTGCCTAAACGCCAATTCGAGGGCTTGCCGTTTTGGTTTCCAGATGAATTGCCTGATTGACAAAGGTTTTCTGTGGAAAAATGTGTGCTGCTATTCATTTTCGTACCTCTCTGCCAGAAAAAAAAGGTTACTTAGACTCTCAGGAGGAAACTCAGAGTTTATACTGGGCTTTGCATCCCCCTGCACGATGTGGTGTTTATAGTTGTCATTCATGTCAGTCTTCATTCTTGGAGACCTTACTGCCTGTGGGAAGATCAACACCTTGCCATTGCTTTCCTCCCTGTACTAAGCACTTAAGTTCAAGGTCCCAACATTGAGAGACCCTCTCTGTTTCTACTTCCTCCATCTTTAAATCTCTAAATCCTGGATTTCCTCCAAATCTCTGTTTAAATCCTTAAAGCTCAGTTTTTCCATCAAGAATGCCCTTATCTTCCATCAACAGATAAATGGATAAAGAACATGTGGTATATATACAATGGAATACTATGCAGCCTTAAAGAAATGAAATCTTGCCATTTGCAACCATGTGGATGAAACTTATGCTGAGTGAAATAAGTCAATCAGAGAAAGTCAATTATCATATGATCTCCCTGATATGAAGAATTTGAGAGGCAACGTGTGGGGTTTGGAGGATAGGGAAGGAAAAAAGGAAACAAGATGGGATCAGGAGGGAGATGAACCGTAAGAGACTCTTAATCTCACAAAACAAACTGAGGGTTGCAGGGGGGAGGGCGGTAGGAAGAGGGTGGTGGGGTTATGGACATTGGGAGGATATATGCTATGGTGAGTGCTGTGAAGTGTGTAAACCTGGCAATTCATAGGCCTGTATCCCTGGGGCTAATAATACATTATATGTTGATAAAAAATTAAAAATTAAAAAAAAAAAGAATGCCCTTATCTGGTCTAGGGTACTGTGTAAATCTAAGCAAGGGGAATGCCCATCTGCTTCTGGATACCCTGAAAACAGTAACACAAATGACAACTTTATCAAGGCTTTAAATTTGGGCCATATGGACAAGTGTAAATATGTAGTTTGCAGGTAATGATAATTATCCTGAGCTGTTGAAAAGCATCTAATGCCTTTCCTTTTCAGGGCTCAGTGTTCTCTAGGGAATCTAATAGAAAAAGTAGCGCAAGATGGGTGAAGGTGTGGTGGGAAGAGAAAAAGAGTTTCAGATTTGGTACCTTTTCTGGTAAGCATTGAGGCAGAAAGGAAGCTAAGTTTACTTTTCATAAATATCTCTTACTGTCTCTCCAACAAAATTTAACTGTTGAGTTTTCTACAAAAGGACTAACAAAATAGGTAGAACAATGAAAAGAACATAAATTTGGTGGCAGCCAAAATATACTTGAATTCCATCTTGTCCATTAGTAACTAGTGTGATCTTTAATTAGATATTTAGCCATTTGAGACTCACTTTCCTTAAATGTAGGATGGGGATGGACTCATCATTTCCTTTGCTCCCAAATTTGCTCAGATAGGCCCTATCTGGGATATTGGCATTGCTATTCATCTGGTAGACCACGACTTTTTTATACTTCTTCCTTACATCCAGTTGGCTACTGTGAACTCTTGGTTCATACTACCAATGTCCTCATTCTGCTTCCAGTCACTCAGTGGTTGGACTCTTACAGTAGTTTCCTTCATGTCTCCCCATCAAGGTCTGTGTCATAGTCATTGCATCCTGGGTCTTAGCTCAGTGCCTGGAATGCAATAGGATTCCAGTAAATGTGTTGAATGAGTAAATGACTTATTTTGCATGTTTTTTTTTTAAATAAATGGTATTTATTAATATGATTACTGTTTTCTCTGAAAACATTTGTAAGTCTTCATGGTAATTATTGAAGGTGATCCATTTAACCCAGATATCAGGACCCTTAATTAGTATGTCAGCCTTCTAAGCTGGGATGCTCAAAGTAGTGCCCTTTTTTTTTTTTTTTTTTTTTTTGCATCACATCAGATGCCAGGTAATTTGCAAGGTTCATCTATCCTTTGTGAGTGAACACAGGGAAAACTGTGCCAGAAGGTTCTAACTTCAGTTGGAGTTTTCCAACTTTTACTTTTTTTCCCTTATGCTGCCCACGACAGAAAATTCTTATTGGACTCATTGTATTTATGGGACTAGTTTGGAGGTGGTCTTAGTTATGTTTTCCTGGGAAAATCAGGCTGCATGAAATTTTACTCACAATAAATCCAACACTTCACTAAAATTAATGACAATTCTGTCAAGGAAGAAAGGCCTTGAAGTGGTTATATGGCAAGCTTCTGCCATGGTGGCGGTGGTGGTAGTGATGGTGGTGGTGGTTGTGAGAATGATCATAAATAATTGGCAGCAGTGGGCCATTACAGAACATACACCAGGACTGAAGGAACCTTGAGTTAGGAGGGAGTAGAGCAGCCCATGTGAATCAGTGGAATTTATGAAATTAGGCCTTTTGAGCAACTGTAGACAAAGGGAAGTAGAATTGGTTTAAATTTGTGTAAAAAAATTTGATCTAAGGAATAATCCTTTCCAATTCAGGTCATATTGGGGAGGCAGAAGTGAAAGGGCAGCAGAACAGTAAAACCAAGATGGTGCAGGGAAAGAATGATTCAGATGGGTCTGGGTGGAGGCAGTTATGATTCATGGCTACTAAAAGGTTTTACCAATTCCTTACCAAGAAGGACTAAAACTAATTTCACAACAACTGTATAGTGTGTGTGTGTGTGTTTATGAATAAACATATTCATGGCTTAGAAAAATGTGTGTGGCACATTTCACAGGGTAGAATCAGTCCTTCACAGGATTTTTTTCTGTTATTAAGATCAGAATGAGTACCCATTCCAGGATCATTAACTTTCATGGATTAACTGATGTGTGCAGCCAACATTGCGGTGCTCAGAGAAGGCCAGAGAGAGCACAGTTACTTACAGTTTGCATAAGACATAACCCTTTCTTGAAGGGTTGGCCCTGGGATCACCTGTCGGAGCATTAGACCTCTCCTACCCCTTTGTTTTGTAATTTGTACGTGTATACTGACAAGGGTATGATGCTGATGTGAATTTATAGACTTAAGTCTATAATGTGGAATTCTCATCTCAGCTGTTTCTCTTCTCTTAATATTGCTAAGCATTTAACATTCCCTATATACATTCCCTTTATCCAAAGTAGAAGTCGTCTGAACAGCTCAGAAACAATGTTCAATACTCTAAACAGAAACAACTTTTTAAAAAGTTGGATATTGGAAATCTTCATAAAAGGGACCTGTTTGCTACCTGGATGTAGGATGTTGTGTTCCTTAGTTGAGGGTAGATCTTACAGACCTGCTCTGTGTCATCACTCTGACCCTAAAGGCTCTTTAATACCAAGACAAAGATGAAGGCAGAGTAGGACACTGGGATGAAATGAGTGACTCCACAATGTTCTGTGCAAGAGGTTCCTCAGAAAGCAAATTTCCTTGCCTGATCTTATTTTTCTGCAATTTGTCTTTCTTGTGAAAGAAGAGAACAGCAAAGTAATTTCTTCAACCTGAAGTTCTGGCTGCCGGTTCATCCCTACCTCACTGGAATGAGCTCTGGCTTTCAGTGATACTGAGAAAGTAAAAGGATAATTTTAAGCAAAAAGTCAGTTTTTTAAGTATTATCAGATCCCATAATTTTTAATATACAGTATTATAATTATACACAGTTTGATTGCATATTCAATGCACATAAAAATGCTTTGAACATCTTTATAAAGTTCTTCAAGCTAGTTTCTTAGGACAGTTTGAGAATTAGAGTTATTGGATCAAAGGGTATGAAAATGCTTTTAAATAATTCTGACAGAGTGCTTTGCAAAAAGGTAGACTCCATTTTTCCAGCACTTTGATCAGCAGTGGATAAAGTTGCCTAGTTAATCATACTTTTTCAATATTAGACATTATTACTTCTAGAGACATTATTTGTACATCGAAGAGCCAGATGGATGCTTCTTCATTCCTCTTTTGACTTTAACCTTTATGTATTTTTTTTAATATCTATAATGAAGAACTTGGGCATTTTTTCAAGGTGTTAAGTCCATGAGAGTGCTTGAACTGAGATCTTCTCATAAACCAGAGTTCTTTCTATTTATTTCTGCTAGATGAGTCTTGTCACTAGTGTTTTGTCATAGGGGTGCCATTTGAAATAGTGGACAGGACAGGGTGCAGAGTGGCGAGGAGCTTAGATTCTGGACCCAGATTGCCATTTATAACTGTGATCCTGGGCAAATTATTTTATATCTGTGCCTCAGTATTCTCATTAATAAAAGAAGGACAATAGTAGTACTTTCCTTATTGGGTTTTGTTGAGATTTAATATATGTAAAGTGATTAGAAGACCTCCCAACACATGAAGAACTAAACAAGTGATGTTATTGTTAAGAAGAATCTTCACCTGAAAACTACATTCAGGAGTAAGCAGGAGAGAAAGCAGCCATGTTTTCCCATACCAACTCATTCAGTTTCTACTGGGAAGACCCAGTAGCAAAGGTGGTTCATACCTGAAATAGCTATAAAGCCATTCCAAGGGACCCTTGGGTGGCTCAGTTGTTAAGCGTCTGCTTGTGGCCCAGGTCATGATGCCATGGTCCTGGGATCAAGTCCCACATTGGGCTCCCTGCTCAGCGGGGAGCTGCTTCTTCCTCTCCTTTGCCCCTCTCCTAGCTTGGGCTCACTTCTATGAGCTCTCTCTCAGAAATAAATTTATAAATAAAATCTTAAAAAAAGAAAAAAAAATTCCAAGCTAAGTGGTCATCCTTCTATTCTTACCAAGTAGTGGGTATGTTTAATTGAAAGATTTTCCTGCTTTTTTCGGGGGTTCGGAAGTACAGTGAAGCAAACAGTTAAGTGCAGTAGATGCCGTTGATACATTTCATTCGCTTTGGAAGAGGCACATATAAAGAGACATATATAGTGTGTGTGTGTGTGTGTGTGTACATAGTATAGAATGTGTATTTACAAATTACATACACAGGATATAGATACACACACACATACACATATGCATACTGTGTGTGACAACCTGACCCATACTTAAATTCCTGGTAGCAAATTAAATGAGAATAAATTCACTTGGAGCATAAAAGGTGTTGGTTTCCCAATGGGGAAAAAGTTTGTTAATAAGTAACAAAACTCACCATGGTGCTGGTGCACCATGCTGCGTGTGTGTCTATGTGTGTGCGTATCTAGCAATAAGAAGCCTAGAGAATGATGAAGAGTACTATTCTTTCTCTAGAGATAAGTGTTGGTAAACTGAGGTTCTCTTGGCAGGCATAACCCTTAGCTAAATAAAGAGGTCAGGTTTCCTCCCACTCCCTGCATACCTCACCATCTCTGAACCCTTAGAGTTGTCTCTTTATCTGTTCAAGATCTCCTGCCATAGCTCCCTGATAAAGTCTACCATCCCAGATGCAGGTTTATGCTGTGTGTTTCTTTTATTTTATTCATTATTTTCAGCTTTTCCTTATTCCGTAGCCTGTTCTCTCATAACCCTTCATGATGACTACTAGATTTGGCAAATAAAAATTCAGGATGCCCAGTTAAATGTGATTTTCAGAAAAACAATAATAACTTTTTAGTTTCCACATGTCCCATGTAATATTTGGGACATACTTGTACCAAATGGTAATCTTTTTTTTTTTTTTTTTACCCGAAATTCGAACTTAGCCGGGTGTTATTGGAAACCAAAGTAAAAGGAATCCTTGTTACAGAGTGAAAGAAAATTCAGCCAAGTTGTGTCCTATTGTTATATAGAAAGCAGAACTTACAAGTGATGGACTTGGATATTTAGCTGAGGAGATCTCTAAGCAAAGTGTTGAAGGTATAGCCTGTTTTCTTACTCCTTATAGTAACATATGAGAGTAAAGAGAGAGATTGAGGGAATGCCTAAGCAAAAAAGAAAAACAGACCCCTGATTAAAGAAATTCTTAGTCTATCCATATTGCAAAGATGCAGTTAGGAGACTGACTGTCAGGAAAGCATCCTCTGGAGACAAAGCCAAGGGTGTGGCTCAGCAACCTTTCCCTAATTCCTGGAAGGATCAGAAAGTGCAACTATTCAGTCATGTAGAGGTACCTTTGAAGAGATTATGCAGGTGATTCATGGATCTTTTCAGCCATCTAAGGAGAAGTTGAAAAAAGAGGTAAAATGATCCGCAAGGATCTGGAGTGGGCCCTTGTCTAATGGAGTGAATCCCTTGTACATCTATGGTAAGCTCACTGTACTGGAGAATGTCATATCATAAGAAATCCTGCCAGCTCGGACTAAAAGGGACAGAGAAAAGAAGAAATGAAGGTTACTATAGTACAAAAATCCTGCCTGCAGGAAATAGGCAGGAGAAGTGACTCAGCTGCAAATGTTATCTGCTTCATGAGAAAGCAGGGATGATCCAGGCAGCAGACCTGTTCGTCCAGGGGTCAGAACCTCATGCCTAGACGATAGACATGAGGGCCCACAGAATAAGCTGAGAAGCACAGGGTTATTACCAGGCCTTGAAACCTAATGGATTTTTCCTAGTTGTATCTCAGTATTGCTTGGAACCAGTGATTATTTTTTTCATTTTATTCCTTAGCCCTACTTTTGAGTGGGTATGACTGTAATTGTTATCTTATGTCTGTGTCATCATTGTATTTTGGGATCACATAACTTGCTTTGTATTTCACAGGTCCACAGATAGAGAGGAATTTTACTTCAAATGGATCATACTGAGACTTATGACCCATATACAATTTAAAGTGAAATTTGGGGCTTTGGGGTTCATGATACTTAGACCTTGATATTACATTGGTGCTGTGATAGGTTGAGACTTTGGGAAGTATTGGGATTGAGTGAATGTGTTTTGCATAAGAGAGGCATAAAAACCTCTGGAGGCCAGAGTGTGAACTACAGTAGGCTGAACAGTGGCCTCTACAGTTATTTGAGTCTCAATTCCCAAAATATGTCAATATGTTACCTTATTATAGCAGAAGGGACTTTGTAGATATGAATAAGTTAAGAATCTACAAATGAAATAATCTTAATTAAATTATCTTGAGGGGTCAGATAATCACAAGGGTCCTTGTAAGAGAGATGATACAAAGATGGAAGCAGAGGTCAAAGAAAAGAGAAAGTGCTGTGCTGCTGGCTTTAAAGATAAGAGAAAGAAGCCATGAGTCAAGGAATATAAATGCCTTCTAGTAGCTTAAAAAAAAGGGGGTGCAAGGAAATAGATTCTCCCTTGGAGTTTCCAGAAGAAATACAGCCATGCAGTTCTGTTTTAGACTTCTAACCTCCAGAATTATATGATAACGTTATTTGTATTGGTTTAAGTCAGCAAGTTCATGGTAATTTGTTACAGCAGCAGTTAGAAATTAAGACATCTGGTGTCCTGTACCTTACCTGGCAACCTTAGTTCTAGCCTGAACTGGTTTCATTGGTGGTCTATTATAGGTCAGAAGCCTTATCCACATTAACACATCTAATTCTTTCAACAACCTTGTGAAGTAGTCACCACTTTACAGATGAGAAAAGAAGTTCAGAGCTGGTAGTAGCAGAATTTAATCTCAACCCGGATCTGAGGACTGGAAAGTGTAATTCATTTTTTTTTTTTCCACTCTGTTTCTTCTTTCTTTTCCTCCTCCTCTGCCCTTGTACTATTGGCACCACCACAGTATTGTCTGTGAACTGTTTCTGGGGCAAAGTACATTTCTATTCCCGTGAGTTGGGTGTCTTCCCTCCCTATGTACAGAGACACCTCTGCTTATAGAATATTTTATTGATTTTCATCTAAAGGGTATTCCAATATAAACTCATGAGCTTTTGAATAGATATATTTTCCACCGTAGTCAAAAATGCATATTCAAAAGTATAGATCAACTACGCATTCTTCAATGCCAACATGTTCTGGCCTGTTCTGCAAAGGAAATGATCCAAGTATTATAAACTTCAACAAATGAGCCGAAACAATTAGTTTCCCTTAGACAGTTAAATAAGATAATAAGCCAGAAGTGCTCCACAATCAGGTTGGTAGAGAAGCAAATTTACTACTTTTATTAGCAGCTTGCTTGTAGATTTTTGTTTGAACTAATGAATATCCTAATAGCTCAGGGGAAAAACAACCCGAACGCTGCAGGCTCAGACCACAGCTCACCAAGGAGCTGGTGTTTAATTGGGAATGGCCAGCTGCACTTCTGCACTTACTGCTTCTCTTCAGATTTTTTTTTTTTAATTTTTAATTTTCTCAGCATAACAGTATTCATTATTTTTGCACCATACCCAGTGCTCCATACAATCCGTGCCCTCTCCAATGCCCACCACCTGGATCCCCCAACCTCCAACCCCCCCGCTTCAAAACCCTCAGATTGTTTTTCAGAGTCCATAGTCTCTCATGGGAACTGAAGTAATTCTACCACCCACTTCCTATCCCCCACTCCCCACCTTCCACCCAGTCCTCTACTAAAACCCCATAAGTGCCGTGTTGGAGGAAAATCCCACAGAGCTTCCAGCAGGCTGAGGTATTATTTAAGTATCTGCCAGTTTACCAGCAAACGGGGGGAGGAGCTGGAGGAGTGTCGCAGGTTGGGGTCCAGGAATACCAAGGGGAAGGACCATGGCCCTGGTAAATTGCACACTATAGATTTCACCAGAGCAAACTTGCTGTGAACTCACGTTATTTTTCAAAGGCAAGCAGCTTTCTCCCTTCTTCCTGATACTTTTCACTGTGTCAGTTAATTATGCAAATCACTGAGCACAAGGAATTATTTTTTGCTGTGTTATTACAACAAGACTATACTCTAAACACATGGTCACTGAATGTCCCAGAGTCTAGTTATATGACTGACCTGTGAGCTTTTTGGAGGTCATGTGACTGGGTAGTCCATAGGTCAGTTAGTCTTTATGCGTTCTGAGTGATTTGAACAAATTTTTGTTTAGAATGACATGTACTAGAAGTATAAAGCTCTCTGTAGTGACATCATGGTGAAGGAGGGAGGAGGAATGTGTACCCGGCAAGTGTGTTCACTCTGAACGCTTGACCTCCAGATCACAGGTCACCAAGGCAGCCCTTGTTATAATAAGTCCTTTTTGCTTCTGTGTATCTAGGAAGTGTGCATGGGGTAGGAAAGAGTTAACTTTTTTATCCTAAACAAGTGATTAAAAGAACCACCACAGACCTGGAGATGTGGGGATAATTACGAAGTTAATGTTTCCCTTCCTAATGGAAACGGTCTAGATAAATGGTAGCGATGGGACTTCTGGGCAACCTGTACCTTCCACAGAGTCGGCACTTTCACATGAGACTGTGGTGCTGGTAAAAGACAAGTCAAGTTGTGCCTTTTTTTAGGTTTTGAACTTGATGTTTTGAAACTTGGAACATTTCAGGTACCTATTAAGGATATTTAAAGAACAAAGCAAAATAAGGTAGCTAGAATCTATAGCCATGTCTCCCAGCTTGGGGGTGCATGAGTTATAGGGGGGAGAGGGGCATGTTGGGGGAAGCTTGTTAAAAATGTAGACTCCTCGGCCCCTCTCTAGAAGATCTGATTTAAGAGGTTTGGGGTGGGGAGCTAGGAGTTGCCTGTTAATAGGCAGGCTCAGGAGATAATGGGCCTGGAGGCTGATAGGGTCAGCACTAATGAAAATGGCTTGGTTTACCTGGGTAGAGTTTCATACTAAGAAATAAAGGAATGTATGGAATTATGGTACCTGATGAGAAACCATTCATTTTCAATTTTGAGATGTTGAACAAGAATCCCTTTGCCCTGACTGCAAAGTGTAGTGCTTGAGAGACAGAGCTCAGTGGGCATCACAGGTCCTGGATGAATTCTCAGGTCCTTTACTAGGTGTGCAACTTTGGGCCCAATGCCTTAGCTTTCTCATCGTAGCATCTACTTCACAGTGTTTTTATGGATTAATAGCTGATGACTCTAGAGATGATACATGGAGAAGTATGAACTGGTTTTTAAGCACTTTCCATATATTAGCTCCTCTAAAACCCTATCACACATGTACTCTTGTTGTCTTCACTGGACTAATGAGGTTAACACTAAGCCCCGTGGTTAAAGAGTGGCAAGATTGGGGTTCTTATCCAGGTGGGTTGACTCCAGTGTTCGCCTCATCATCACCTCCCTTGCTATTCTGCATTTCCAATGAAGCATTAGCCCTTCCTCCTTCTCTTTCCTATCTTTTAGCTCCAGGTGAGCCTAACCTAGTTGCTGTTAAGTAAAATGTCAGTTAACAGAGAAATGTCTATTCTGGATGCATATGTATTTCTATTGATTCAGGAGGTGATTCGGGAGAGAGAGAGCATTGTGGATCCCAAACAGGTGGCTTTCAGCTGGGTCCTTTGCATTTCTAAGTGCTCCAAAGTGTCTGCTCTCAGAAGTTAGCTGTCAGAGAAGAGACACATTGATTGTGGCTCAGCTCAGCTATTTCTATGAATTCTCCTGGGCTTAGCTATGCTAGGTGAGAAGGGGCTGGGTCCACCTCTTCCCAGAGGCAAAGTCTTTGCTAAGCAGGCAAAGTCCTTGCTAGCCACAAGCACAGCCTTTCCTGGAGGTCTCCTTTGGGGACCCTGGAGATAAGTGAGGTGAGGTCGAGAGCCACATAAATGTAGCAGCTGCTAATGATTGAATGTGCCAGGTCCTCCACTCAGCACTTCCCAGACACTCACATTTAATGGTCTCTGCAACCCCACACTTATTTTTAGGACCAGCCCCCCTGCTGGGGCCCTTCTACCTGTGCCCTCTGCACTCCTGAAGAGACTGATTGTTGCACACTTGGGCATAGGTTGTCGTAAAGCTGCCCTCTGGCCACCCATCTTTCTGTCTGGTCCTTGTCCAGGCTATACCCTCAGGACTGTTGGCTCTCTCCTTTGCCCTGCCCCGCTCCGCCAGCACCACCTGTGTCCTGCCGGGCAGGAGCAGCTTCTCCTTAAATGCTTGCTTGAAGGAGTAGAACTTAAGTTTGCTGAGGTGGTTGTGTTTCCTTCTTTTTTGCTTGCCTGCTTTTCTGTCACCAGATTGCTCTGGGACCATTGATGCTCTTAACTAAGCCGAGATCTGAGGTGCTTAAAATGCAGAATTCACAGGCAAGCTGGCTGACGCCTGAGGCTGGAAAAGGATGGTTTTCACTTCCAGAACCTCAATTGTGTCACCACCCTCCCCCCACCACCAATAAGAGCTCCTTCATTTTAAGGAGCCAGGTCACAGGATCAAAGAATGAGACTCATCCCAGATGAGGGGAGCTTCCATGTGACTAGACTCTATATCTCCTTCATACCAGCTGAGAACTTAGGGCCTGTATTCAGCAATGAAGAGGGGCCATGTGGGGTGTCTTCCTACCCACTAGCCACTACCTACTTCCTACCCACCTGAGGGTAGCCCCAGGTTCATGAGAAGATGAATCTATGAGGTTACAGAGAAATCTCCAAGATAATTCTGGTTTTTAGTAAGGATGGGAGAATTGAGAATTCCAGTGTGGACCTAGAGATGGCAAACAAGTGGGAAAGTTATATTTAGCTCTGGGGGAACCCACAAGTTAGGCAGAAATTATCTTTAGTACTTTAGCCCATTCCCTTTACTCAACACCTAGGTTCTTCCAAGTTCCCTTCAACCTCTCCTTTCCCAACGTATGACAAAGAAACATGATCTTGGAGGTGGTCCCATTGCAGAATTCTTTTCCACCAAGCTCCCATGGTGCTACCACTGAAATGGGCAGGTGTCCATAAATATTCACAACACCTCTAATCCTTCCCTTTGTTTCAAGAGCAGAGACTCCCAAGCTGATTGAGGTTTGTAAGAGGGAAGGATGACAATTGTAGGTGTGGTGTGGGAGCCCCAATTACCCCTTAGTTTTCCATTTTGCTCCTGCTCACATCCAGTCGAACTGGACTTGGTATGCTATCTGCATATATATGAGGTATTTTTTTGTTTAAGAAAATAGACCTGCTGGGTGAACCACCTATTCTGAAAAAAAAAAAAAAAATAAAGTACCCACTTTGGGTAGACCAGTTAGAAAATGGTACCCCTTCAGGAGCTGGCACAGTCCTGCTCCGGCCATTGCCCAGCTTGCAGAGAGGAGGCGAGTTTCCACTCTGTACCTGGACTGTGTCCTTGTGCAGGGTACAACCTACACGACAGTTCAGGGCAGCTCTGCTTCTTGGCCTGAGTGCAGTGGGAAGGATGTTAAGTCTGTTTTTGTTATCATTCCCCTGTACCCTCTGGGTCCTGGAATCTTCTAGCTTCTCTTCATTTTTAGCTCAACTGAAAATGCACCTTTTTTGCACTAGAGCCCAAACCCCTCACTTGGTCATTTTGGAAGTTCCAGTTACTGGGTATCTTTGGGCCACTAGTCAGATGTTTAGAATGTGACAGAGATGGCAGATCTTTTTCATTTCTTGTGTCTGGAACATGACTATATAAGTAGGAGTAAACCATCAATAGCATCTCAATGGCTTATTCATACTACTTATGAAACAAACATTTTTCAGTTAGGGCATACAGGGAGCAGCAATGTACCTTGTCCTTCTGTGAGGACAGAGTAGAACACGGAGTTGCTGACTAGTTCTGAGTAACTTCAGCCCTGAATTCTGTCTAGCCCCATGGCACTGCTGATGTCAGAGCGTTGTGCCTTCTCCTGGCTGTTTGATTATTCTCCAGGCATCATGGGTACTGGCCCAGCAGACCTTGAGTCTACCCACCCAGGCCTTTTTTTTTTTTTTTTAAAGAAAAATTGGTAAAGAAACACTTCTCTCTCACTGAAAATGCTTCCTGAGTAGAAACTGCTCGTTAGTTGTGCTGTCCTGGATCCACCTGCTGCTGTGCTCTGTCCCGGGTGAGACAGCCAGTCTGGGAAAACTAGGAAGCACAGTATGTGGGCCTTTTGGGCCTTCCTCACCTAAAGTGGTTGTTTTTCTCCTAGGACTCCTCTCCTCACTCCTGGCACCAGTTCAGGTCCTTTTCTTATCCTTGCCTGCAGGCAGGCGTACTGATCTCGGGGAGGGAATTACTGGATAAACCAGATATTAGCTGATGATGACAAAAGGTTTACCTCCTCATGGGGTGCTGACATTTTAAACTGGGGACTTGCCCCAAATGAATGAGATTGTAATCATTGAAAGAAAAGTAGTGTTCTTTTGGCACTTCAAGAATCAGTGTCTCCTTTTCTCCAGACTAGGCTTAATTTTGGGTACTTAAAAATAACCAAAATTTTAGGAGACCCGGAGGCCAGTCAGATTGTACCCAATGACATTTTGTTCTCTGTTTGGATAGTGCACTGCATTCATGCAGTTCCATGTATCTTTTATGTATCTGACACCATCTGTGCGATCAACACCTTCCTTGTTGACTCTGCGCAGACCTTGACCCTTCAGATGCTTGGAGTCAGGATGGTCAAGGAGGGTTTGCACACAGCTTGCCATGTTCATTTTGCTCTAGGTCATTCTACACACTACCCTGAGGTGGAGAGGACAATGTGTTGATGTTCTCACCAGTAACAACTTTAGCTGTAGACATTCTCTGTTCTTTAGTAGCACATTAAACCTCATGCTGCCACAGTGTTGCGCTGAGATTTTTCACAGAAAATTTGCAATTTTCTTTTTAAGGCATTGATATGAGATTTGTCTTTCTGAAGTAAATGAATTAACCAGACCTTGAGGAGCTTTACTTGGGCTTGAGAATGATAGTTAAGTCACTAATTATTTTCATCTTTTTAAGCGAAGAGAATAATTCATTAAACACTTCATTTAATAAGGGAAGGGTACATGAAAGAAAATTGCATGTCTCTTAAAATGAAGAGATTTGCTTCAATTTGGACAGACATCTCTGCCAAATATTCTTTATTCAACAGTATGTATGTCTGCGATTTGCTAAGTCATGTGTTACAAGCTGAGCTTATAAAGATGGAGGCCATGCATTTTCTTTTTCCCTGCTCTCTCTAGAAGCTCCTTCTATAGTGCAAAAGGCAGAATTCTAGCTAGAAGTCTGGACTTTGGTTTCCTCAGCAGTAAAATGGGGCTAGTAGTACAACTACATGTAGTGAGTGAGGATTAAGTAATACTGCAAAGCTGTGAGAACACTGCTTGGTATGTAGGAAGTGCTCTCTAAGGGTTTCAACAAAATAGATAAACTGGAGAACATTAATTTGCATTAAAAGCATAGTACACAAATATAGGCATAAATCATCCTACCTCCAGAGTAGAGAAGGTTTTGATGGGAGTGTGATGGTGGGGAGCAGCTCCACTGAGGTCTTGAATGAAACTTCATCTGGGTTTTGAGTGATGAGTAAGAGTTCAGTACATAGAGAAATAAGCAAGGGAGTTTTCCGAAGTGGGAGCAGGAGAAGCTGTCTTTAACTCAAAAAGCCCTGTCTAGAGCATTCTGCCCAAAGGCCTTCCTTGCTACCAGCTCACCCCACTGAGCCTGTTGATAGCGGCCTCCTCTGCAGCTGTTGGTATGCTCCTCTTTTTCAACACTGTCTCACCATTTTGCAACACTTTTCTTCTAATATTCATTCTAACACTATCTTGGTGCTGATTTTCATGCTGGGTGCAGTCACTACCCTCAGAATCTCCTGAAAAAATAAAGGGCTTTCTTTGGACCCAGTGGGTTCCCATAGCACACTGGCTCACTATAGTTTAAAATTATCATTGAAAGAACTTATGCATCTGCATAAAGGAATCCTTCTCATTCCCCTGGTTTTTGACACCAAAGGAATTCTCTTTACTGGTGAGAAAGAGAGAAAGGTATTTCTTGTGTTCATTCTTTCTGTGAGCTCATAAGAGCTGTTCTTTATAGAGCTCGAGGTACCCCCAAGGGAAAAGAATCATTGAATATTATTGATAACAGTTTAGGAAGACTTGAAGCATCTGTCAGTTTCTTTAACTAAACAACTATATGTTATAGCTGTTCACAGTCTATTTGTAGCTTTTGAAGTCTACATATATTTTATCTTCTGTCTGTCCCACTGCTGGGTTCACAGTCCATCCTTTCAATGTAAGGGACTCTCTGGAGTGGGATTGCCCAGGCAGCAGAGGGTGGTTCACGGTAGAAGCAGGATCACAAAGCTGCTTGGCAGTTTTTAATCCTAATGATCCTGTGCTATGGGAAAAAAAAAATTAGCCTGGCACCTGTTCTTTAAAACAATCCAAAATTTCTTAATTTGGCCTGTTGTGGTGGTGAATAGGAGTTTTATTTGTAACTCTTTCAGTTATAGGAGAAAACTCAAATATTTAAAATAAGATCCTAAAGAGTTGTGGTCGCGTAATGAGATGTGTATTTTAAAGCTCTTGACCAAGATGAGGACCGTGTGGGAGGGAGGTGTGTGGGGTGCCAGTAGATGGTGAGGAATACTGGCAGCAAAAGACCAACAAGGAGATGACTTCAATAACTTGCCCAGGAAGTTTAAGAATGCACTAAGGCAGCAGTAGTGAGAATGAAGAGAAGGAAAAGCACCAGAGAGGTTTTATTTTCAAGTAGGATTGACAGGATCTGGTGTGTGAGTGCTGGAAAGAGAGAAAAGGGCCTGTGGGGACTCTGAACTTTCTGGCTTGGGTAATGCGTGTGGTATTGTTCATGGGGAGAGGAAGAGTGGTGCAAAAACTGGTTTGGGAAGAAAGATGATTTCAATTTTGGATGTGTGGAATTTAGAATACCTGTGAGATGTACATAGAGAGACATGTTTATAGGCACTTGGATAAACAGACTCAATTAAAAAGCTGAAAACGGAACTAGGAGGGACAGCACATAAATCCTGTTGACGCTTTTGACGCCGGATGACATGGCCCAGGGACCAAGGGATGAATGAAACTTAGGCAATTATTTTGTGTATATATTCACATGACCTTTGAGCAGTTAACGAGGTCATTATAAAGACATAAGCAAATAAGGGGAAAAAGTCTTCTGTGAGGCTATTTGAGTTTAGGTTCAGAATATATGGTCTGTGATAGTAAATGACATCTCAAGGTCCCTTCCCACATGGTGATTCTGTGAGGTCTGGATGAACAAAGGGAGGTATTTTTAAGTGAAGCTCTATTTTGCAATTACAACTGTAAGACAGCAGAGAAATCAGACTTTGGGCTGAGATAGCATTTTTTCTCCTCCCCTCCAACTGAAGCTTCCTTTGAATTTGGAAATCATATCTTTCTTTATCTGGGTCAAGGACTTGAGAAGAAAAGGCTAAGTGAGCTCGGTGCAAAACAGCATGTTCAGATGTTCACATTAATCCCCTTAAACTACTCACCCAGAGAAAGTGGAAGGAAGAAAAGACAAGAATAAAGAAATTTTTCAACAGATGGTTATTTCTTTGTTTTGTTTTGTTTTTCCTGATTACCTTAAACTTGGCTACTATAATCACTTTGAAAACAAATCATGCCTCTTTGGCAAGTGGATAATCAGTATTAACGGCTTCTGTTGTCTTAGCCATTAAACTCCACTCCCCGACCCCATCTTTGTGGAAAATATTGCCTATTCTCAGGATTTCAGCTTCTTTTGGTTGTTCAAAACCTGTTTAAATGTACCACGAGTACAACAATCCTTTAAGAATCTATAAGCTGAAAAATAGGCAAATCATTAAGAAACTCTTAGCAATAGGAAACTATAGTCAGAATGGCTAAAATTGACAAGTCAGGAAATGGCAAATGTTGGTGAGGATGCGGAGAAAGGGGAGCCCTCCTACACTGTTAGTGGGAATGCAAGCTGGTGCAGCCACTCTGGAAAACAATTGGAGGTTCCTCAAAAAGTTGAGGAATCTCCAGGATAATTCTGGTTTTTAGTAACGATGGGAGAATTGAAAATTCCAGTGTGGACCTAGAGATGGCAGTTTCGCAGCTAGCAGCTCTTTGTCATTCAGTAAATGTTTGCTGATTTGAACCTAATCTGTGCAAATCTAGTACAAATGAAATGGGTGGGGAATTTAAACGAACTTTTAACTTAAAAATTCATACTATATGTAGGACACAAAGACCTATAACATATATGTCAGTTTTTCAGATATTTTGAAGAAAAACTACATTCCATGATACCATCATAGAAATGCATTTTAAAGGAAATCTATTGTTTATGTATTATATATTGAATTCCAGGTGCAAAATACTGCATTCTGGATATGATGCTATGATATTCTGGATATTAGTATTCTAATTCTAGAAAATAGATAATCACACTTAAAAAATGTATTCACTGTTCATCAGGTGATCATAGACCACAAAATACAACGTGTTAATTAGTAAATGAAGTTTCATACCATACATGCAGTTCTTTTTTGGGGAGTGGTGGGGAGGGTATGGGAGAGAGGCAAAGGGAGATGGAGAGAAAGATATCTTAAGCAGGCTGTGCACCCAGTGCAGATCCCATGGTAGGGTTTGATCTTACGATCCTGAGATCATGACCCAAGCCAAAATCAAGACTCAGGCGCTTAACCAACTGAGACACCCAGGTGCCCAACCATATATGCAGTTCTATAAAAAACAAATAGTAGTAATGCATTGCAGAAAGATGGTTAATTTTAAAGCAAGTCAAGTTATATACACTTAAAGAATTCCTCTATAGTACATACAGTTAGAACTAATAGATCACTACAGCCAGTACAAAGTAAGCTAACACCGACAAAAGGAGTGACTTCTTTTGCAAGAACCCTTGTTGCTATTGACATATTGACCTGCAGAATTCTTTGTTGCAAGGTGGGAGTGTGGGGCTGTTAAGGGAACTGTAGAAGTTTAGCTGTGTTCCTGGTCTCTGTCAACAACTAGAAGCCAGCAGCACCCCCCCTTGATTGTGCCAACAAAAGTGTCTCTAGACATTGCCAAATGTCCCCTGGGGATCCAAATCACTTCTGGACAAAAATTAAATGTGTAGGAAAGATATTAGGGTTCGAAGATGACAGCCAAGAAAGAATTCTTGAGATGCCTTTGGTGTAAAAACGTGCTTTTATTAAAGCACAGGGACAGGACCTTTGGGCAGAAAGAGCTGCACTGGGGTCATGAAGAGTGGCTGATTATATACTTTCCAGTTGGGAGGGAGTTAGGGATAGCGTTACGTCTCTAAGGAATTTTGAAAGCAAAGTTTCCAGGAGCTTGACGGGCCTAGCTGTTGTTAGGAAAAGGTCATGTATTACTGTCTTAGTCATGAGACCCTTCTGATGTATATTGGTGGGTCATATGCTTGGGGGATGATTGCCAACATATATCTTGGGATAAAGATAAAGGAAGTTTCCAGAGGAATTTTTAATGTGTTGAAGTAGACTTACAGGATCCTGGGGGTTGGGCTAAGATTGCCTTTTGCCCTCAGCAAAGTATTAACATCTAGGCAGCTGATTCCTAGAGGAATGTCACTCTGCCGGTTTCAAGAACTTGCAAATGGGCTCTAAGTATTAAGGAAACTTAATTTTTCTTTTGTGTTTGTTTTTCATATCATTAGGTATTTCAGTAAAAATGAATGTATATATGTATATATGTAATCAGCATATAACAAACAGAAGAATTTAATTGAAATAGAAATACAGCAGTTGCTTTGGCTCTCGGATAATGGTAGGAACAGATGTAGATCTAGATCTAACATGTTCCAGGTATAACCCCTAATTTTCATCTTAAGAAGATGGGATTCTGTTAGGAAAATAATTACTAATATGGACTTCAGAGTGGTGATGTTTCATGTTTTTCTTTGTTTATTCTAGTTCTAGCCTTAAGTGCTTGGCCTCCATGCAAAATAACAACTCAGTTGATGAAAAGTCAGATTTTCAGATTTCAGGTTTGCCCCTCTCTTCCTCATCCACCTTCCCTTTCTCTTTTTCTTTGTTTTCTTTTTTGTGTGTGTGTGTGTGTGAAAAATTTGTGTCTCCTATTCTGGCACATACTGTAATTTTAGAGACGTGATGTAAAAAATGTCAACTATGTGCTATTTCCCTCCCGATTGTACAGGGTGATGCATTTCTGCCTGTGGACATAGGAGCATCTTTGTCCCAGAGCCTCAGCCATGCAGGGTCTGCCAGAGCCCCTTCTATCCTGTAGGAGTCATAAAGAAAACAGAGTTTGTTCAAAAAGAAAAAAAAAAAGAATAAAAACCTTGAAGTCACCTAGACATTACTGCAACTCTGTTTCTGAAATAAATCTGAATAATTAACAAATTATTAGAATAATAATTATTAGTAAATAAATAATTCTGAAATAAATCAGCCAAAAGTATCCTTAGAAAGCCTCTTAATCTCTAAAACTCACTTATTTTTTAAAACTAGGTTAATAATACAACATTGTATGGTTATGGGAGAAGCTAAAAGGGTGATTTTCATGACCGACCTGGCACCGCACCCAGGCATGTCATAGGCAGTTATGATGATAGTTTCCTTCCTATCTTCTTTCTTCTATGAAAGGTGCTTCACCAAAGCACCAGTGTCTTCTAAAGCAGCTCATGCCCTGCTGTATTAGTTTTTTTGGGCTGCCATAACAAAGGACCGCAAACTGACTGACTTAACAGAAATATGTTTACTCAGTTTTGAAACCTAGAAGTCCAAGACCAAGGTGTCAGGAAGTTAGGTTCCTTCTGGGGCTTTTCTCCTTGGCTTGTATATGGCTGTCTTCTCACTGTGTCTTCACATAGTCTTAATTCTGCCTATAGTTTGTATCCAGCTTTCCTCTTAGAAGGACATCAGTCATATGGGATTAGAGCCCATTCTAATTATCTCATTTTAACTTTATTGCCTGTTTAAAGACCCTATCTCCAGGTATAGTTACAGTCTGAGGCAGACTTGGACACAGGACTTGGACCTGCACATATTAATGTTTGGTAGGACACAGTTCAACCCATGCCCGGCCCTCTTCACTTAACTATTTTAGATTTTAGAGAAGTATTACAAGAAGTATTTTAGAGAAGCATTTCAAAGAGAAGCTCTGCTAAGATCCCAGCCAAATCTATACCGATGATACTTCACCATTTACTATTGTCTGCATTGTCTCTCCCTATGTGTTTTAAATATTTTTGCAGTAGTTACAAATTCATACACATAGATAAAATAGAGTTGACATGTTTAGTGAATATGCTATTCATTCTTTTAATCTTTACTCACACATGGAATGGGTCTGTCCACACACATCTATTGAGCATTCACTATGTCCCAGGCATTGCCTTAGGCCCTGGGAGATGAGAATAACCCATCATATTTGCCTTTGGGAGCTTAGTCAAGAGAGGAAGGAGGGAGTCAGAGAAAGAGGGACTCGGATAATTCTGAAACAATATAGTTGTGCAAAAAGGAGATAAGCACAAGATACTACAAGATACTACATTAAATTAAACAACGGTGTTATTCTTTTTTTTTTTTTTTAAAGATTTTATTTATCCATCCGACAGAGAGAGATCACAAGTAGGCAGAGAGGCAGGCAGAGAGAGAGAGAGGAGGAAGCAGGCTCCCTGCTGAGCAGAGAGCCCGACGCGGGACTCGATCCCAGGACCCCGAGATCACGACCCGAGCCGAAGGCAGCGGCCCAACCCACTGAGCCACCCAGGCGCCCTGGTGTTATTCTAATATTAGAAATGCAATAGGAAAATTTCCTATGCAGAATGAGGCTGAGAGATAAGGGTTGGGTTTTTGAAACTATAGTTACCTAACTCTTAACCATCTCCTAAAATAGATCTAACCTAGAGTACTAGCTTGTTTTGAGAATAAAAGCCTGAAGTTTAGCCATTCTGGAAATTGAACTCATCTCTCTGCCTAGAAATAAAATTGACCCTCTCTATTTATAATGGTGTGATTTATACTTATAAATTTATATCTTAGATTTAAAGATAGCATAAAGATGCAGTATCTTAAAATTATGAGTTCATGTATCAAATACCAAAGTGCCAAAATACAAAAAAAAAAATAATAATAACAAGAGTGCTAGAAGGTGGGAATAATAACATAATCATTGAATGTTGGATTCCAAATCACAGTTTTGATTACATGAGCATCAATCAGGTGGGAAGGAGAGTGAAGCGATCTGATTGAGAGGTATCAAGTGGTAAGCAATCATGGGCCTTCTTTGGGGAACACTAGGAAAGAGGAGTCCAGAAGACCAAAAAGGGTAAGCTGCAGTGAGCTTTTTTATAATCATAAGGGAGAGTATTGCAGTAACCAGGAGCAACAGTCTCTGTGGGTATTTGTAGGGAAAGGAAAGTGCCTTCTATAGCTATTGTCCTCCGTGACTTCTGTGAAGATGGTGGGCATGGGTAAGGAGTAAAATTTTTTAAATTACTTTATTTTTAGAGAGGGAAGGGAGGTCAGAGGGATGGAGGGGAGAGAGAGAGAGAATTGCAAGTAGGCTCCTTGTCCAGTGTGGAACCTGATGTGTGGCTTGATCTTGAAATCCCGAGATACGACTTAAGCAAAAATCAAGAGTTGGACACTCAACTGATTGAGTCACACAGGCACCCCGAGAATTAAAATTTTAATTTTTTTAAAAAGATCAGTCTTAGGTTCATAGGAAAATCAAGAAGATACAGGTATTTCCTATATAGCCCATGGCCCCCAGTACACATAAGTCTCCCCCATTATATCATCATCATCACTCACTAGAGTGGTATATTTGTTAACAATCAACAAAACCTACACTGATAAATTATCATCACCCAGAATCCATATGAACCCCACTGGGGCATTGGGGTTCATTCCTAGTGTATAATGATATATATCCACCATTATAGTACCATACAGAGTAGTTTCAGTGCCCTAAAAATTCTCTGCACTCTACCTACTCATCCCTTTCTCCTCGCTAACCCCTGGAATCCATTGATAATTTTTTTTAAGCTTTTATTTACTTTACAGAGTGTGAACATGAGTAGGGGGAAGGGTAGAGGGAGATGCCCCATGGAGCTCCATCACAGGGTTCTGGATCATGATCTGAGCTGAGGATAGACACTTAACCTGAGTCACTCAGGTGCCCCAACCATTGATCTTATTGTCTTTATAATCTTGCCTTTTTCAGAATGCCATATAGTTGGAATCATACAGTATGTAACTTTCAAAGATTAATTTTTTTCAATCAGTAATATGTTTTGATTCTTCCTGTATTTTCATAGCTTAATAGCTCATTTGTTTTTAGTGCTGAATAACATTCTATTGCTTTGATGTATCATGGATTATTTACCTGTTCACCTACTGAAGGATGCCTTGGTTGCTTCCAAGTTTCAGCAATTATGAATAAAACTTCTATAACATCCATGTGCAAGCTTTTGTGTTAACAAAAGTCTTTAGCTTCTTTGGGTAAATAACTAAGGAGCATGATTACTGGATTGTATGATAAAAATATATTTAGTTTAGTGTTTTTTTTTTCCAGATATTTATTTATTCAAGAGGGAGGAAGTGAGAGAGCACAAGCAGAGTAAGGGCAGGGGGAGAAGGAAGAGGAAGCTCCCTCCTGAACAGAGAGCCCAGGGTGGAGCCCAGGACCCTGGGATCATGCATGACTTAAGCTGAAGGCAGCTGCTTAACCTACTGAGCCACCAAGGTTCCCCAAAAGGATATTTCATTTTTTTAAGAAGCCACCAAACTTTCTTCCAAAGTGGCTGGACCATTCTGCATTCCCACCAACATGGTAGTTCCTGTTGCCCCACACCCTCACCAGCATTTGGAGGGCAGTGTTCTTGATTTTTGTCATGACAATAGGTGTGGATCTCATTGTTTTAATTTGCATTTCTTTGATAACACATGGTATGGAGCATCTTTTTATGTGCTTATTTGCTATCAGAAATCAATTTTGATTGAGTTTACACAAGCTCTGCTTTATCATGTTGTGAAAGGGAGGCTGCCAGTCATTCTTCTGAGACCTAGAAAGCTATGAAGAATTGTGGATGTCCACAGAAGCAATAGTTATTTTCAAACACCACAATTATCAGTGAGTAATTGTTATCTGTAAAGCCAGCTGTAGTTCGCTTCAGCTGAAATGACCTTACTGTTACCTTTCAAATCGATTTATTCCTGAGTGGCAGCCAGACATGCCTAGGTTTGCTCTTTTACCTTTTACAGGAAGTCCCAGGTAGGAAAATCAGTTTCTATTTTAGTGCAGGATCTAGAAGCAGACCTACAGGAGAATAGGTGAAGGTGGTCAGGGGTGAGAAACACTCTGACTGGCTCTCCACATAATTTAATTACTTTGGGTATTGAGTTTTATTCCTGTGGAAAGGTATAGACACTGCTGTTGGCTTAATCATGATGCTCTGAAACTGCCTGGTTGTTTGCAAAATATTTTGAGCACCTTGGAAAAGTGGCATCATTTGTGTACAAAATATAACTAAATGTGTTGTTTGCCAAATAATTCAGAGAAAGGTTCAGTTGACTTTCTTTGCTTTGCTGATTTAGAAGCTTTTTCTTCAAAGTATAAGTAATGATTCTTTTGCTTAAATGTAGCTCTGGGCACAGTTACAAATTTTCAGCATGTTTTTGGCTTTTAATAATTTACATCCACTATTCAGCAATTTGGCATTTTTGTTGATTTTTTTTTCCCTAATGCAAAGTGTAATTTGTTAAATGTTTTTGCTGGTAGTAAAATATGGTTACTTTGAATAATGTTGCTGCTACTGTAGGTAAAAGGAAAATAGTTTTGCTGGTACCTAAGTAGGTGGGGGAGGAGAGACAAAGATGACATGTATTTTTGCTAAATATTAGTTGAATACAGAAGAGGGGGAATATTTGTCTTGATTCTGGAAATGTATGTATCCTGCATGTACCTGTACCTGGTAACAATGCTTAATAGTATTCATCTAGAGTTTATATTCACCACAAACTACAAGCCATAGCATCTCCCCCCACTGCCTTTTCCTGCATTTTGCCTCCCTGCTTTCCTTCCACAGATAGTTTGCAAGTACCAGTTATGTGCCAGATGCATATTGCCAACATTCAGGCAATGCTTGCTGTTCTTAAAAGGTATGTAAAATCATCTGTTTTTACAATAGGGAAACTCAAATTTTACGGTTTAATATCTTGACCAGGGTCAGTAGTTACAGAACAGTTACTGTGTGTCACTTTGCATATTCTAAAGAAAGAGGGGAGTTCAGATACTGATCTTAAGGAGATTTATCACCTTAATGGGGAGCCATAAAAATGTCATAAATATTAAGAAATCCAATGGGTAAATGGGTAAATGCAGCAAAAGCAACAGACTAGAGAAGATTTGACTCCTCCATTCCAATGAGGCATTTTTATCCAGTGGATAAAAATATTTGATTTCTTATTTCAGGATTCATGTGGTAGTTTTCGCTTATTTCAAGATAACATATTTTTTAAAACATTTTTACTTTTGCACTCACAAAAGTTTTCTGTGGACTAATTTCGGAAAACTAGGACCTGTGCATTTTAGAAGGTAAATCATTCAGAATAAAAATAACTGCAGTTTGGAGACAAGAAATGTCACAGGCAGGATGATTTGTTTGTCAAAAGAGTCATCCAGAGAGTAGAGAGACTCAGAACTCAGAGCTGAGCTGGACACAATACTGTGAGCTGTCAGCGGGGGAAGAGAATTCTTGTGATCCTCAGGGAACAGCTATTGTAGGAATAGGTGCAAAGGAGTGGGGAAACCTTTCATGTACAATGAATGTTGTCAGCAGAGCTGACCAAGCCTAGTACCTTAGCCATGTGGGAAGAAATGGTTTCTGGTTGAGGTACAGAGGGAAGATGAGACAGCAGAGGAGGGCCAGATTGAGAAGGTCCTTCATCTTAAGCAGGGAGTGTTGTCTTTTTTCTGTAAACACTAGACAGTCTGCATAATGATGGCGAGAGGTGAGTGACCAGCCACAAAGTGCAGGTGCTATGTTTACATGGTTAATACCAAGCTTAAAACAACAGCTACCTTTTTGACCTTGCATCTTTGTGGTTGAAATGATGCCAATACAGTGTGTTTCTCAGACTGTGGTTATTCGTAGGCACCGTACAGTTTTCGTTGTGTTTTAGGATAGCTCATGGTTTACACATACCTTTGACAAAGTAACACAGGGGGGCTAGGGAAAAAGAGCCATAGATTGTTTTTTTCTTAATCTTCTAAGCTAGTCTAAATTTGTAGAAGAGGTTCATTGGCTCCAAGAAGAAATTCTCCATCAACACTCCCAATTTATGGACAAACCCATAAGTCACCATCCTGACACTGAAGCCAGAAGGAACCAACATAGATAGGAGGAGTCATGTGTCCAAAAATTGAGCTACCTAAAGATGATTCATGAGTCTTTACATTCATTAATTTATTCACTTCACTCGTTCATGCGTGAGTCACCTGTTTATGGCTGGGTTTCAAGTGTGTCATGGCCAGACTTTTTCCTAAATCTTAATGGGAGACTTGTGATTCAGTATTTCAAAATAGTTATTTAAAATACAACTACTATATATAGATGCTATCCTTGGAAATTTTAATATACCCAACCTAATGAAGTGGAGGAGAGATAGCAGATGAAAATGGCTCATGAGAAATATTGAAAAAAGACTGTATATAGAGAAAAATTTTCAGTGTATTTCCAGGGACGGGTGTGCTGGCTGGCTGTCAGTGTGCCATGTGTTGAAGATTTATTTTTGAATCCCTAGCATGTAGCCCAGGTAGGTAGTTAGGGCACACTAGATGTTTGTTGAACTGAACTAATATGAGAGCTATGGGAATTAGGCTGGCAAGACTGAAAAATCTTGCCCAGGAGACCCCCTGCTCATGTTAAGCACTGAGTAATGCACATAATGTCCTAAATCAGGGTTCTAACTGAGAGGTAGAAATGTTGCCATAGTAATTGAATACTGGTGAGTTTTTGCTTCACTTTAGCCTAAAAACTAAACCATGTAGTGCTCATGATTTCTAAAAGGATGAAATTCATGCCCAACTAAATATGCTACTAAATAAAAGGCTATTTAATGCCAGCACATCTTTCATGCTTCCTGAATTATTCTTTCACCCTACTTTCCACATTCCCTCCTGTCCCTCTAAAGTAACAACTGTGGATACCGGCAGTTGTGATGACAGCAGTTGGCTAGTGCATCACTGGGCTGGTGGGCGGTGGAAACCATGGTTATGAACAACCCTGCTTTTAGGGGAGTGAATGCATCTGGAAATGGTCACCTCTCATGGCCATCAGTGTCTTCACTTACTTTTAAGTTTGGAAGGCCATTTGAGTCTAAAATGCATCACTTCCTGGATATCTTTCTGACTTGACTTTGGGGTAAAACAAGAGTGGTAATTTAGAAAATTTCTGAAATAATACGTGTGGGGATTGAGCTGATTGGAATTATGCAGAGATAATCATGTGTGTCCCAGCAAAAAGGTGAGGTATTGACAATATCTGTGTATAACTTACCACTAAACTGCCCCAGATGGGAAGAATGGTCCCTTTATACAAACTGGCAGAAGTTAGAGATGATCGAGGTAGTTTGTAAGGGTTTTGTATCTGTAAGTTATCTTTGTCTTAGATTTTCAGTACAGAAACAATATGCTTATATTCCCAGGTAAGAGTGAGCTCTGCATCCATTACTATTTCCTTTGTATTCCTGTCCTTTTTTTTTTTTTTAAACATTCCATGACCTTTTCAGTTACGATCTCCGTATAAGTATGGTGGGCATCCTATTCATTCATTTCCTCTAGGATAGCTGCAAAATGGTGAATGACACGGCAGCCTGTGGGCTATCGTAGATTGTGCTACCATCTTAAGTAGAGTGTTTAAACAGAGCAACTTCTCTTGGCCCACCTCCCCTTTTCTTCGAACTGTAGGGACTTTACCAAATTAAGAATAATATCACACATTTAACTTACTGTTTTATGAAGTGATTCCCAAGGTCCAAGTTGTTTAGGCTGCTTCTTTGCCATAGCAATTATGTAGCCTTCATTCAAAAGATGCCAGGAAGAAGGAATCCAAACAGGGTCTCTTGATCTTGGTCCTTACCTTTGAAGATAGATAAATTCATTTGTCTCTAACTTGGCAGAGATTGATAGAATATGTAAGATTTCTTCTGCACTGTTCCCTGAGTTGAGATGCTTGGACAGAAAATCCCCCCAAATAAAGTAATTTGAATTGATTTTAATTTCTCAGAATTGGTGTATTGGTTTCCTAGGGCTGCCATAATGGAATACCAGACATGGGGTGGCTTAAACAGTGGAAGTTTTTTTCCTCATAGTTCTGGAGGCTGGAAGTCCAAGATCAAGATGTCAGAAGGTTTGGTTTCTATTGGGGTGTCTGTCCTTACTTATAGACAGCTATCTTTTTGCTGTGTCTTCTGATGACCTTTTATCTGTGCTAACATCCCTGATGTCTCTCCTTAATAGGATACCAGTCAGATTAAGGCCCAATCCTTGTGACTTCATTTAACCTTAATTACTTCTCTAAAGGCCCTATCTCAAAAGCAGTCACATTCTAAGGTACTGGAGGATTAGGGCTTCAACCTATGAATTTCGGGGAGATATAATTCCTTAATAGTTGACTATACCAATTTTTTCTGTGCTCACAATGTAGAGTATACAATGTGGGAAACCATCAAATCATGTTGTTTCAGATACTGAGACTTACTATTATTCTGTTTCTTAAAATAAGAAGAACCCTTATTTATTTTAAATTCACCCTGAACTATATATAGGCCATAAAAAATCTCATTATTATTTTATAAAGAGCAAGGGAATGTTCTTCTCTTACATACTATCCCACTTAAATTCTCCTAAGTGCGTCCTACAAACTGACCTCCTTTCACACTCACATAAAAACTCTCAGCTGTGAAATGGGGCAACTAAACGCCTTTAACTTGTCCTAAGTCCCACAGTGCCTAGCCTATGAAGTAGATTGTCAAACAGATGAGCCTATACTTATAGGAAGTTGACTCAATCCTAAAAAAAAAAAAAAAAAAAGAAACAAACACTAGGTTTTTCACTGAAATGAACATATACATTGTTTTTTAAACTATTAAAGGTTAACATTAGACATGTCAGATACTGGTAACTTGATGGGAAAATGTCAGATTGATGAAGAACAGGTTGATGGAGAACATAAGGTACATTTTTAAGTCCAAAGTAAATTTTTCAGTCAAACTGTTTTTTACAGATTTCTTCTAACAAGGGTACCCTTAACAGGCAGTGGTGTTACACATATTTATGCTTCAATGTATTTGTTATCTCTTAATTGTAATTTCCCAAGGCTATTAACTTGAGATTTGTTCTGACTTGTACTATGTATTTTTTGCCAAATATTTGAATATTGTTAATCATTCAAATAATGTATCGAAATACTGAGCTGTGATACTTGGTTATTGAACAGCTGTTTTCTGGAATGCAGTTGATGATAGAAAGTGACAGGTCATTGTCTTTGTAGGCAGTAGAGTCCTTTCATCTTTTCCATTCAGATGATTCAATGTTCATTGTAAAAACATAATGAAGAGGATACTAGACTTACTTCAGCAACTCTAGGGATACAGTCCTTTTGAATTCTAGATTGTGAAGTCCCTTACTTGAATATGCTTAATGAGATAATCTGAGCAATATATTCTAATTTAATTTTAACTCAGTATTCAGGATTTGCTATTCATGAAACACATAACCTGATTTAAAAAAAAATCAATGAATTTGATAATGTCTTGAAACCTTATTTCATTCTCTCTGGAGTTGTCATGGCAACAGAGAAACCAGGGTGCTACGGGGGAGATGTGATTTTAGACTTCTGCTGCAGTTATTCCTGTGTGTAGTCTACAGAGAATAATGTGATGGCTGTTTTACTCAAAAAATTACATTTATTATGCATTATGCTAGTATAGCAGTAGAAGAGAGCTCAGATTCTATAAAATGCCTGGCCTTACCACTCTACCTAGTAAGCTGGGATCAGGTTTTCTTTTTCCTCTCGAAGTTTCTGTTCAGTGACTAGTGGGATTACTTTTGATATGTATAGTATCCAGCTAGGGGTATTAGATCTTGAAACAAACAGGATGGATAATACATAATTGAAACAATTGAATTTATGAATGGTTATGGTAACACTTGAATTACACACTTCCTACACGAATATGAAGTCATCCTTGATTACAGATCCTGCCCCACAGATGATCTGAGAAGCTCGCTGTCTCATCCCAATTGTTGGGACCCCTGAGCCTGCCTGGCCGTGGCTCACTGTCCACCTACACAGTATGACAGCTTTCCCACTTGGCATGCAAATCCTCATGACACCAGTTTCTTTGCTCATTTATTTATTTTCTTTTTCCTTCTTTCCTCTCTTCTAGCTCCCTTCCTCCATTTTCTTCCCTCTCCTTCTCTGGCCCCATGCCCTGCCTCCTCCCTCCCTCCCTTCTTTCTTCAGATGCTTTATATAGTACATTCACTGCACTGAGTTTACCTACCGCTCTGTACAGCCCTCAACTCCAGGTTAATTCCACTTGGCTAAACAGACTCAGTTTCTCTCTGTTTCCACCTTCCCTCCCTCTCCTCCTCCCTCACTGAACTCAAAACCACAGGTTGATGTGTCCAGTGACTACTCACTTTATAATGCCAGCTCTGTACTCAGAGTAGATGGAGTGCTTGTGGAAAAGCCTAAATGTATGCTGCGGAATTGTATGCAAAAGCTGGAGTCAGAGAACTATAGGAAAAATTTAACCCCATAGGAGTTAGCAGAAATCATGAAGAAGGTTTTAGTCATTACAAAGTGGAGAATTGGCAGCACTCTGAGCCAGTCAGACCTAGATTTTCAAGGGATAAGGGAACTCTGACAAATGTGTGTTACACAAATGTAAGACAGAAAAAGGCAAGTCTTTAAACACATCTTATTCATTTTATTTTATTTTTTAGAGAATGAGGGGGGAGGTAAAGAGGACGAGGGGAGGGGAACAGAATCTTAAGCAGGCTCCATGCCTAGCATGGAGTCTGTTTTGGGGCTTGATCTCATGACCCTGAGATCATGACTTGAGCTGAAATCAAAAGTTGGACACTTAATGGACACAGGTGCCCCATATTTAAACATATTTTAAGCAAATGTGTACCAGTGCAGCAAAAGATGGGCTTATGAGTGCTTCCTTGCAATATGTATCTATTAGAAATATGCCATGTTAAAAATGTTCTTTATTCAACTCAAACTTAAATAGTTCACCTACCTTGATTTCCTGAGAGCATTTCCCCCCATTAATTTGGAGTCCAGGTTAATTTGGAGTCCAGAACAATTGTAAACTGGGACAGGAAAATAAAAAAGAAACATTTTCCTGGTAAGTGATAATGCTTAACATTCATAGATTATGGTCCAGATACAAGGTGTTAAAAGAAGTTATACCTGCAGATTATAAGAGTGTTAGGAATGTCTCTATTGCCACATTAAACATTGATTGGAAAGATTCATTTTCTTGTTTCTCCATTTAAATAAACCATAGTCCCTTGTTAATCCTGTTAATTATTGAAGTCTTCTGTATTTCATGGCTGCCTGATATATGCCTATAGTGGAGCATTTGGACAAAATGCCACAGTAGATTTAGATACTACCTAAGAAATTCATACTGCAAAATGCAGTGAATGGCAAAGATATTTTCACTGAAAACAGACAATATGAAAAGTTAAAGATGATTAAAAGACTTGGATTGATAAGTTCAACCCTATGCTGGCATAATTAGGTCTAAGTTTTTGACACACTGAACGTGTTAGCTTTCCCAATTGGTAGTTGTATAGTAATAATAGCTGTTCACTTATTAAAAGAATTAAAGCAACTTCCAAAATATAAGCACTTCATTCTTAGTCAATTTTCTGTTTACTGGAATGGAATAATGGACAGCAGTCTTGGTTCTATACTGACAGTTTATATGAAGTGAGTGAGGAATCACTAGAAGGTTTAAAAATGTGTGGCCAAAGAAATCTCTTAATTAATATAGGGAAAAGAGTGAAAACAAGAGGACAAATGTTTGATGAAGGTGTTAATGAAGTAAGTATCTTAATATTTATGGGCATCACTGTGTTGTTAGGAAGGCAAAGTCTCCCGCTTTCCTTTATCTTCCCTGATTTTCCACACACCAAAGCATCAAGATACGTGGAGTACTGGGCAGATGCAAGGTATGGCAAGCACTAAGTGTGGTACAAACATTGCCATCTAGATATCTAATAAACATTTCATGATTAATATGTCCCAAACTGAACTTATCCTCCAAATTTGTACCATCAGTGTCTTTCCCATCTTAGTTGATGCCAAATCTTTTTGCCCAGGCAAAGCAGTGTGTCTTAAAAAGGAAACAACATATAGCTGTCCAGTTTTCCCAACACCATTTATTGAAAAGACTGTCTTTTTTCCACTATATATGGCAACACACGGAATGGGAGAAGATATTTGCAAATGACAGTACAGACAAATGGTTGATATCCAGGATCTATAAAGAACTCCTCAAACTCAACACACACAAAACAGACAATCCTATCAAAAAATGGGCAGAAGATATGAACAGACACTTCTCCAATGAAGACATACAAATGGCTATCAGACACATGAAAAAATGTTCATCATCACATGTATGTATATGTATATACATACATACAATATTTTCTTTATCCATTCATCTGTTGATGAACATCTAGGTTCTTTTCATAGTTTGGCTATTGTGGACATTGCTGCTATAAACATTGGGGTGCACCTGCCCCTTTGGATCACTACGTTTGTATCTTTAGGGTAAATACCCAGTAATGCAATTGCTGGATCATAGGGTATCTCTATTTTCAACTTTCTGAGGAACCTCCATACTGTTTTCCAGAGTGAAAAACACAGCTTGCATTCCCACCAACAGTGTAGGAGGGTTCCCCTTTCTCCGAATCCTCGCCAACACCTGCCATTTCCTGACTTGTTAATTTTAACCATTCTGACCTGTATGAGATGGTATCTCTTTGTGGTTTTGATTTGTATTTCCCTGATGCCAAGTGATGTTGAGCACTTTTTCATGTGTCTGTTGGCCATTTGAATGCTTTCTTTGCAGAAATGTCCCATAATTCTTGATTGAATTATTTGTTCTTTGGGTATTGAGTTTGGTAGATCTTGGATACTAGCCCTTTATCTGATATGTTATCTGCAAATATCTTCTCCCATTCTATAAGTTGTCTTTTGGTTTTGTTGACTGTTTCCTTTGCCATGCAAAAGCTTTTTACCTTGATGAAATCCCAATAGTTCATTTTTGCCTTTGTTTCCCTTGCCTTTGGTGTTGTGTCTAGGAGTAAGTGGCTGTGTATGTTCTCCTCAAGGATTTTGATGGATTTCTATCCTATGCCTGTCTTGCTGTTTTATTTTAGAAACACATAGCTTGTTTGGTTTCATAGATTTCTTCATATTCCCCATTTAGTCATTCACTACATTCTGTAGCTTCTTCATTCACCATGTCTTAAAGCTGTCCCTAACTTGATTCCGTGACTATTGCTCTGATTCAGACTTCCATTATCTCTTATATGAAGTATTATAATGCAGTGGTTTTATTAGTACTGATTGCACTAATTGTTCTAATGTCCAGTAATTCTGGATGAATTTATGGGGGTTCGGTGTGAACAACTGAGAGTTACAAACTCCAAGAAGATCCAGTGAGGGGTCCACACAATACTATGAAATTGACCTCCAGGAATTAAGCCATTTTCCTGAAGTAACTATCAGGAAAAAAAAAAATCTTGTGCTTTTGGCAGGGAGAAGGGCAAAGGAAACATTTAAGAATGCCACACCACCATGTTCTTAACAAGGTCTGCCCTCATGGGAAACTCATTAACCAGAGCCTAACCAGCTGAGGTATTAGTAGAACCTAAATGACCCAGGAAAAAGGAAATAAATACCCAACTCCAGCCCCTACTCTAGCCATCATGTCCCACCCAAGGGGCGGGTGCAGAAAAAACTAAACAAACAAAAAACAACTAAGAAAGTAGAGAAGATGGGATCATAAATGTTTAATTAAAACCACAAAGGGAAAATAGTTTAAGACAAAAATAGGAACAAAGAAAAATGGCAACAAATATAAAATAGTAACAAATATAGTAGATATTAATCCAACTATATCCATAATCACTTTGAATGTTAATGGTCTAAAGGAACCAAATAAAAGAGGAATTATCAGAGTGGGCCAGAATACAAGACTTAACTATATGTTTTCTACAAGAAACCCACTTGAAATATAAAGACACAGGTAGACTAAAAATAAATGGATGGAGAAATACTATGCTAACACTAATGAAAAGATGTAGGAGTAGCTGTATTAACTTCAGGCAGAGAAAACTTCAAAGCAAGGAATGGCATCACATATAAAGAGGGGTATTACATAATGATAAAGGGATCAATTCTCCAAGATACAACAGTACTCAAGTTGTCTGCTTATAATAACAGAGCATCAAAATATGTAAGGCAAAAACTTATAGAAAGGAAAATTAAAAGTCTCTGACTTTAATAAAGCATTCATCAACATGTTTCTATGAGAAGTGGCACTAGTAGGAATTTACCCCAAAGATACAGATGTAATGAAAATAAGGAGCACATGCACCCCAGTGTTCATAGCAGCAATGTCCACAATAGACAAACTGTGGAAGGAGCCAAGATGTCCTTGAACAGATAAATCAATAAAGAAGATGTGGTTTTTATATATAATGGAATATTACTCAGCCATCAAAAAGATGGAACTGGCAGGGATTATGCTGAGTGAAATAAGTCAAACTCGGAAAGACAATTATCATATGGTTTCACTCATAAGTGGAACATAAGGAACAGTGCAGGGGACCACAGCGGGGAAGGGAGGGAAAACTGAATGGGAAGAAATCAGAGAGGGAGACAAACCATGAGGAGACTATGGACTCTGGGAAGCAAACTGAAGGTTACTGAAGGCAATGGGTGGGGGGATGGGGTAACTGGGTGATGATTATTAAGGAGGGCACATGTTGTGATGAGCACTGGGTGTTATATCCAACTGATTAATTGTTGAACACTACATCAAAAACTAATGATGTACTGTATGTTGACTAACTGAACATAAAAAAAAAAAAAAAAAAAGAAATGGACTGATCTAGCAGTCAGGAAATCAGTGAGGAAATAGTTGAACTCAACCCCATCTGTCAACTGGATGTAATGGACACCTATCAAGTATTTCATCCAACAGAAAACACATTTTTTTCAAGCTCAAGATGGACCACATTTTGGGCTTTAAAATACACCTTAACAAATTTAAAAGAACAAATCACACAGTATCTGCTTTCAGGCCACAGTGGAATTAAACTAAAAGTAACAAAGATAACTGGAAAAAGATGAAAATACATGGAGATTAAATAACACATTTGTAAGTAACACATAGATTAAAAAAACCCTAGAATTAAATGAAAATGAAAACACAACTTATCAAAATTTGTGACATGCAGAGTGCTTTAAGGAAAAATTATTAATATATGCACAATTATTAATATATGCACTGAATGCATATATTAGAATAGAAGATCTGAAGTCAATAATCTAAGTTTCTACTTTAGGAACTTAGGGAAAGAACAGAAAATTAAATCCAGAGTAAGAAGGAAAGAAATAATAAGAGAGCAGAAATCAATGGAATTGAGAAAAGGAAATTGATAGAGAAGATCAGTGAAACTAAAAGCTATTTCTTTGAAAAGATTAATACAATCAGTAAGACGCCAGTCAGTCTAGAAAATGAGAGAAGGACCTAAAGTACTAATACTATAAATGAAAGAGGACATCTCTTCAGATCCCAGAGACCTTCAAAGTATAATAAAGGAACATTCTTAAAAATTTTATGCCCATAAATTTGATAACTTAGATGAAACAGACCAATTCTTTGAAAGTTACAATCTGCCAAAGCTCACACAAGAATAAACAGAAAATTATAATGTGTCTATATTAAAGAAATTGGAACAATAATTAAGATCCTTTCAAATAAAAGGCACCAAGCCCAAATCAGTTCACTAGTGAGTCCTTCCAAACATTTAAGGAAGTTATTATACCCATTCAACACTTTTTTCAGAAAATAGAAGTAGATAAAAATGTTTCCTAACTAATTCTATGAATCTGGCATCACCCTAATACCAAAACCAGACAAAGATATTACAAGAAAACCACAGACCAATATCTCTTCCGAACATAGATGCAAAAGTCTTCAACAAAATAGTAGCAAGTCAAATTCAACAATTTTTAAAAAGAATTGTATGCCACGACCAAGCGGGATTTATCCCCACATATGCCAGCCTGGTTCAACATTCAACAATCAAGCTACAACAATCAAAAGAAGTCCCATGATTACATCAATAAGTACAAAAAAGTCTTGACAAAATCTATCTTCTCATCATCAGAACACTCAGAAAACTAGGAATAGAGGAGAATTTCTCCAGCTTGATAAGGAAGGGTTACCAAAAAGTGGACAACATCGTTAATGGGGAGAATTTTCCTTCTAAAATCAGGAACAGAGCAAGAAGGTCTCCTCTTACTACTCCTCTTTATCATATTGCTAGTCCTAGCTAATGCAATAAAACAAAGGGAAATGAGGTATACTGATTGAAAATGAAGAAAAAAAAGTTTCATTGTTAGCAGATGGTAGGATCTTCAATGTAAAACATCTGAAAGGATTAATAAAAATCCCCTTGGAATTAATAAGCAGTTATAGCAATGTTGTGGGATATGAATCCAATATACAGAAGTCAACTGCTTTCCTATGTATCTGCAATGAACAAGTGAAATGTGCAATTAGAACCAATACCATTTATATTAACTTCCTCAAAAATGAAACACTTAAGTCCAGCAAAATATGTAGAAGATTTTTGAGGAAACTACAAAACTGATGAAACAAATCAAAGAACTAAGTAAATGGAGAGATAGTCTACATCATGAATAGGAAGTCTAATACTGAGACAATGTCAGGTCTCATCTTCATCTACGGATTCAATTCAATCCCAGTTAAAATTCCAGCAACTTTTTTTTTATGGATAACAACAAAATGATTCTAAAGTTTATATGAATAGACAAAAGACTCAGAATAGCCAACGTGATATTGAAGAACAAAGTTGGAGGACCAAAACTACCCAACCTTAAGAATTACTGTAAGACCGGAAATAGACTCCCATAAACGTAGTCAACTGATATTTGCAAAAGAGCAAAGACAATATAATAAAGACAATTTTTTAAACAAATGGTGCTGAAACACCTGGATATCCACATTTTTAAATAAAATTTACAAAACAGATCTTACGTCCGTCACAAAAACTAACTCAAAATGGAGTACAGATTTAACTGTAAAGCACGGAAGAATAAAATTCTTAGAAGACAACCTAAGAGAAAACCTAAATGACTTTTGTATGATGATTTCTTAGATAAAACACCAAAGTCTTGATTCATGAGGAAAAGAATCGATAAGCTGGATTTCACGAAAATTAAAAACTTTTACTCTGTACAAACCCCTTTAAGAGAATTAAACAACAGGCCAGAGATTGGGACAGGGGTGGGGAAGGACTTTGCAAAAGACAAATTTGATTTAAAAAAAAACCAAAAAACAAAAAAACTCTCATGCAAAATATGCAAAGGAATCTTAAAATTCAACTTAAAAAACAATCCAATGAAAAATGGGCCAACACCTTAACAGATACCAAACTAATGAAAATATACCAACAGTAAATAAGCATATGAAGGGATGATCCACATCTTATGTCATCAGGGAAATGCAAATTAAAACAATGAGATACTACTACATATCTTTTAGAATAGGCAAAATCTGAAATACAACATCAAATGCCAACAAGGATAGGTAGCAATAGGAACTCTCATTCATTATTAGTATGAATACGAAGTGATTCAGAACTTTAGAATTTAGTTTGGTGGTTGCTTACAATACTCATCATACATTTACTGTATGATTCACAATCAAGTTTCTTGGTATATATACAAAGGAATTGAAAACTTATGACCATACATAAATATGCATGAGAATATTTATAGTAGGTAGCTTCATAATTGCCAAAACTTGGAAGCAACCACAATGTTCTTTAGTAGGTGAATGGATAAATAAACTGTGGTACATCCAGACAATGGAATATAATTCAGTATTAAAAGGAAATGAACTGTCAAACTATGAAAAGATATGGAGGAGCCTTAAATCCATATTGCTAAGTGAAAGAAGCCAATCTGAAAAGGTTACATACTGTATAATTCATCTACGTGACATTGAGAGAGCTGAGGAGAAGGCGGGCAGAGACCTCTTTTCTTCTCCTTAAAGGCTACCTTATGGGATTAGGACCCTACCCTTATGACCTAATTTAACCTTAACTACCTTCTAAAAGATCTTTCTCTAAATATAGTCACAGTGGGATTTACGGTACCACATTTGAATTTTGGGAGGGGCACAATTTATTCTACAGCAGCCTACGAAGCTCAACTTAATTGAGCCCCTGTCTACTTCTCTGACCTCATGTTTTGCCACTTTCTCCTCCACTCACCACAGCCCACTACAAGGTTTTTTTTTTTTGTCTTTTTCCTTGAGAACGCCAGGGACATTGGTGCATCCAATGTCTTTACATCTGCCTGTGATTTGGCCTGGATACCCTTCTCCCAGAATTTACCATGGTTCATTGATCAGCCCAACAAGTATTCCTCATGTAATATTTCTCTCACCACTTTAGGGACCATTTTTCATTCTTTTTGATTTCCCAGCTTATTGGACTACTCTTTCCTACTTTTGAGGAATTCCTTACATTTTTAGACTTGATGATGTTCTGATTATTTTTTCTACCACTTTTGACAGCTAGAATTCAGATGGCAAACCCATATATACTGGACTTTGAGTTAGAAATTGGGTGCACAAGGAGCTGTGAGGCATTCCTTCTAGAGATGTGGTAGTAGCTATCTGTACTACACAGAGTTGGCAGTAACATACATTCTAGCAGCATTATCTAGGGTAAGATGAAAGTTATGAAAGCTGCATCTGGTGGAAGCAGTAACCTTGGGGTCTTTCGCAGACTGATTCCAGAGTGTGACTGGGGACATTATTCTCTTGATAGCTCAGAAGCCTGACCTGGACCATGCTGAGATTCTGAGTTCTCCTTCAGCTTAAAATAGAGTTAGTTTCTGTAGATTGCATTTAAGAAGTCTGATTGATATACCACTTTTCCAAAATACTTCCCTTCCATTTATTCTTTTAAATAATTAATAGTTTTGAAAACTTGCCACATATTGGTCACAGTGCTAAGCATTTGACATGCATTATTTCACTTAATTCCTTTATGATTAGGTACAGAATTGCTCTTAACCACACAGAGGTTGCCTCTTCAAGACCTACCCGTGATCAACATTTATGTGCTCATAGTGTCTAATATGATTTGCACTGAGTAGGTACTCAACAGGCAGATATTTATGATGTAATAAAAAATTTGCTAAAAGCTTTCTTAGTCTGCTCAAGCCATCATAACAATACCATAGACTGGATGCTGAAACAACAGAAATGTATTTTCTCTCATTTGTTGAGGCTGGAAGCCTGAGATCAGGGTGGCAGCATGATTGGGTTCTGATGAAATCTCTTTTCCTGGCTTCTTTACAACAGCTGCCTTCTGGCTATATCTCCACATGGTAGAGAGAACAAGCAAGTACTCTTTAGTATCTGTTCTTATGAGGACCTACTAATTCCATCAGACCTGGACCCCACACTCAGGACTTAGTTAAAAGGCCTCATCTCCAAATACTATCATATTTCAGGGCAGGGCTTCAGTGTGTGAATCTTGAGGGGACACAAACGTTCAGTCCATAGCAGATGAAAACATGGACATCTTGTAGCTGTTACTTTGGGGTGAAGGCGGTAGGAAGGTAACCTACGAGCTGAGACACAAAACGGAGTGCAATGGAAGGAGTCTTCTCTTAGGAGAGGTAGTATGGGAAAGGGTGAGGACATTAACATGGCTTCCTTGGTTAAACAGCTAAAAAGCTTACAGATTAATGGAAATACACAACAAAAATGATCTGTCTTATTTCTATTACTCAAATTTTAATGAAGTAAATTTGGTTACAAAAGAGTTATCTACAGATTACCTACAGCTCTTATCTCTCATACCTCTCACTGTGAGTGTCCCTTTATTTTTGTTTGTTCACCCGATACGTCTTTAGAAGGATCTGTAGTTGTATTAATCAGGGGGTTTGATTCTCCCTTAGGGAGAATAAGAGGAAATGGAGGAAGAATTAAACATCCATCCCTGTGCAGTTTTTGCTATTCATCCTACTTGCCTCTCCTATGGCTTTTGGCCCTCTCTTCTACATGAAGACTTGGATTAGATAATATCCTCTGACCTATTATTTGAATTTATTGTTTAGTCTTATTCCCACCCCTGGCTTCAACCTAGGGAGCTAGAGAAGGACAATGAATAGAAATTGGGATTTGTTAACACCCGTGGTTCTGCATTAATGAGGCAAGATTCTGGAGCTTTGAACCATCACTGGCTCAGGAGGGAAGAGCAGCAGTGTCTCCCCACTGAGTGCTTTCTGGCAGCAGCTCAGCCAAGTCACAGTGTAGTTCTTCCTGCTGCCCCATGACGGTGGATCGCAGTGCAAGCTGGCAGAAGAATTGGCATTTCAAATAGACGAGTTAGAAAAAGTTTAAGCATTTGCTGTTGTGTAGTGGTAAGAGAATGGGTTTACAGCACAAATCCCAAAATGTCAATGGTGACTATGCACATTTTCTGTTTTCAGTATATGGCAACAGGAAAGACCAGGGATCTGTCAGTGGAAGCTCCCAGCAACATGGGGGAGTCATAGCACTTGTCTCATTTTAGGAGCACATGATCAAAAATGTGCGTCTTGTCAGCTTTTATAGACACATAATACTGATGTTTGTGCCTCACGAAATACTGCCTGTGTGCATCTGGGGTGAGTATGAGTATGTATGTGGAGGGAGCTATGACATTTCAGCTGACACTTTAAGGTACACTGTGTTGCAGTCTGGGAGGCTGTTCTGGACTTTAAAACTATGTTTACACCTACCCCATCTATTGGATTTACTTGGAGTACTCATGACTTTTCCAGCACCTAATTGATAGAATCCTTGCTGATAGGTGACTGTGGGTATGGCCCTGGGTCTTCTGTCAGCCCTTAAAGCTTTCCTAGTACTTGGCACCTGAGTTTGGCTTTCTTTCCACCGGCCAAGTCTCCCTATCAGGACTGCATGTTTGCACGCTGTTGTCCACGCAAACCCCTGGATTCCACTCTTTTATCTCTTTGTAGTTGGTGTGTAGGTGTGGTCTAGATGATGTCTGTAGGGAATGCTTGGGGTTCAGTGAATTCTTGGAATATCAGATGTCCCAAAAGAGTAAAAGGATTCCAAGGTCAGACATTCTCAAGAAGGCTATTATCTATTTCCTTTGTGGCTTGTGGTAAGGGTGAGGGTGCCCATTAATTTACACTACCGTGGCTCAAAGAAAATAGTAGGACTTCACAGGATGTTGGATTGAAGTAGAGAAATTTGCCTACCGTCTTTATAATGAGTCACTCCCTTGTTGGTCTTCCAAGGGATATTTTTATTTCAAGCACCAGATCCAACCATCCTTTCCTTTCCTTTTTTTTTTTTTTTTAAAGATTTGATTTATTTATTTGACAGGCAGGGATCACAAGTTAGGCAGAGAAGCAAGCAGAGAGAGAGAGAGAGAGAGAGAGAGGAGGAAGCAGACTCCCTGCTGAGCAGAGAACCCGATGAGGGGCTTGATCCCAGGACCCTAAGATCATGACCTGAGCGGAGGGCAGAGGCTTTAGCCCACTGAGCCACCCAGGCGCCCCAACCATCCTTTCCTATTCCTTTTTCTGCCTATTTCTTGATAACAGGTGGGATTTAACATCAGGACAACTGGGAACTCAAAGGGTTTCATTCCATGATGACTTTTGGGGCCAGGTTTATGGTCTGATCACTGAATTACTGTTTCAACAAATATTTGTTGAACATCTATTATAATCCAGGCATGGTTTTAGGCATTTAGCATGTATGTCGTATTGAAGTGTAAAGTAATGGTGGTCAGGGAAAGAAATATTGAGAGTACATTGGGAGGGATGTGGGTTACAATTTCAAATTGGTTGGTTAGGGTCAGTCTTATTCAAAGGTGACATTTGAGCAAGGCTTAGAGGTGGAGGGAAGGGAGTTGGCAGGTATATTTTGTGGCAGAACAATTTTGGGCACAGGCAACATGAGTACAAACACTGTGAGGCAGGAGTGTGCGTGGCATCTGAAAGACCAAGAGTAAAGCTACTGTAGTTGTACTGAAGGGAGCGGAGAGGGGAGTAGAAGTGAGAGAGCAGAGAGGACAGTGCTCCAGATCGTGTATGGCTGTGTGTATAGACGACTGTAAGGACTTTCGCTTTTTTTTTTTTTTTTTTAAAGATTTTATTTATTTATTTGACAGACAGAAATCACAAGTAGGCAGAGAGGCAGGCAGAGAGAGAGGAAGAAGCAGGCTCCCCGCTGAGCAGAGAGCCTGATGTGGGGCTCGATCCCAGGACCCTGGGAGGATGACCTGAGCTGAAGGCAGAGGCTTTAACCCACTGAGCCATTCAGGCGCCCCAGGACTTTCGCTTTTTATATATGACAGTCACATATTGAAAAAATTGACCTGTGTTTTCAAGCCACCTCCTCCAAATTCTTGCTCTCAATGTGTTGTCCCTGAACCAGTGCTTGGAATTACCTAAGAACTGTTCAGAAATGCAGAATCTCTGGTTCCATCCTGGACCTACAACTCAGAATATGAATTTTAACTGGATTGTCCAGTGGTTAATATGACATTAATATTTGAGGAACTGCAGTATAAGTGTCATTTATCATTGTAGTAATGACGGTCATATATATATACACATATATATACACTTTAAAACTTTGGTAAGATACTACTTTAGCACGATATGCTCCAGGGAGCTCTTGTCTATTCCTGCTCTGGCTGCCCCATAGTTTCGAGGGTGCAGATTGCACATCCGTTAGGGGGATTTGTGCTCATTCTGTGCTCCAGTGCAATCATGGCAGAAAGGCATGCACCCAGCCAGGGAAAATATTTTCTAGTTCTCTTTGTAGCTAGATCTGACCTGTTTAAATAGTTCTCCTTAATGAGGAGGAAATGATATGTGGTACCTTTGAGTCAGGGATTTTAAGATGAAAGCGGGCATCTCTATGCTTTGTCACCATCGAGCAGAAATAAGCAAAGAACCAAGGCCAGAATGGGATAGAGGAGACTCAAGATGGAGGGTACGTAGCTTCTTGGATCACTGTGTGAGGAAAATGTTGGCCTCTGCCGCACTGAGCTGTTATGTGAATGTGAAATAAATGTTTAGGTCACTAAAAATTTCGGGTTTGTTAGAGTGGCTAGCATTATCCTGACTCAAAGATTTTCTAACATTAGGGTCATCTAGGATCACTTGGAATGCTTGAAAAAATACTCATTGCTTGATTCCACCTTCAGAATTTCAGATTCTGTAAGTCTGGGATGGGGCCTGAAAATTTTCACTTTTAACAAGCTTCCTGGTGATGCTAATGTTGCTGGTATGGGGGCCACACTTTGAAAACCACTGCCCTAACTAATAAAACATCCATTTAGAGATTGGAAAACCTCATGGCCTTGAAGGGTGTGTCACCAGCTTGAAAATGTGAAATTAGAATTATGCCAATTTAGCCCTAACAGGGACCATTTAGGGCCACTGTATTGGCTGACGTAGCTAATGTTTCCATGTTCAGTACAAAAAGGATATAGAAGAGAGAATTGAAATTCATTAGGCTTAATTTTGGAGGGATGAATTATCTGATACTGGCATCTCTGCTTTTCTAATTACTTCACATTTCATTCTGCTCTTCCGGGCCCCTAAGAGAGAAAGTGGTTGATTTATGACCTTCATCGAATTCTCAGCCTGGGTGGCTTTGTTTGTATCAGTGGGAATATTGCCGAGCTTCGGGTGCTACTGAGATAAGGCCACACTCTGTCTCTCAGGGGGAGGTGAGGGACAATGCAGTTCTTCTCCTGTCCCCACCCATATCAAACCAAAGTTTCAGTCACATTTAATGCTAGAAATTAAGTTTAGAGGATTTTTTTGTTCTCTGTTGGAGTGTTCTGGGCTAGGCTGAAATGAATTAACTTCCTCACTTAGGAAAAAATAAAAACTTCAGTTTTGGAAGGCATTACTGTAGGTCTTTCCAAATTGGACTTAGTTCTTTTAAGGTGCCTCATATAAATTAAGCCCTGGAATTCTTCAGAGAAATCTATGATTTTATAGCTTCTCTCATCCAAAGTGCTATTATTAAATTATCATTCTGAATCGCTTCACTGACAGCTCTACTTCTTAAAATAGAGATCAGTTATATTCCTGGACACTAGCATCAAAAAGCTGAATCTGACATTCTGGTTTCCAAATGGTCGCTTGTTTTTAAATACTATTTTTCTACTTTCTAAGTTCTCCTGATTTGTTTTAGAAGACAAGGCATATGTTTCTTCTCTAAATATATTTTATGCTCAGTACCCACACATAATGAGTACCATTTTGATTGGCTTCTCTGTTGCATTTGCTTCTCATTTGCTTAAATTTGCTTATCTGTTGCAATTGGTGCAAGGGCCCCCTTTTCTTAACCTAGGTGTTTTGCAGCTCTTAATTTTACTTCTAACCATACTGATGATGTCACGGCAGGTTGGAATGGGCTTGTACTGACATTGGCAATGCCCTTAGAAGGCCTTAGGTGTAACCCGGCTAGGTGCCACCTTGGGGAATGCTAAAAAGGGTAGCTCTCTTCCTTTCCTCCCTCCCATCCTCAAGTATTTATTTACCACTTACTCTATGCCAGGCTTTGATCCACTCATCAGTGGACAAATTATGGCATTCTGTTCTCCGGGAGGACAGAAACAATGAGAAATTGAGCAGAGACACAGAGTCCAAATAGAATGAAATATTCTGATGACGATAAAGCAGGGTACTGGAATGGGGTGGCCCGTGGGAGTACGTAGGGAAGTCTCACTTGAAGAGGTAGCATCTGAGATGACCACATGAGGACCTGAGGGAAGTGTGTTCCAGACAGAAGGAAGGGCAAATGTAAGCACTGTGAGGTAGGAGCCATTTTGATGCCACTGTGGTTGGAGCGCAGTCAATAAGCAGGGGTAAGGGCATTTGATGAGGTCCGATCTGGCAGAGGTCCATTCACATGGAACCTATAAATTAGTGAATTCCTTTACATTATAGTTTCAGTCAAAATCTTGGTAGTTTAAAGGACTGGGTTCTTTTTCATTATTTTATTTGTGATGCCTTCTTAATTAGTTGTTTCATTTCTTAAATGGTGCTCTGTCTTTATTAGTGGGTGCTTTGAAAGAAAAAGCCTGCTTTAAATTCTGGTATCAGCATTCTGAGTGGTCCACCTTCCCTCTGCTTTCTGTTTTGGGGACCCAAGAGGGGTTTATCCAGTGGCAGCATGTTGAATGGTGCTGCGTTGGAAAGCTACTCAAAGTTATCTTTATTGCAGTGATAGATATTTCTGATTGAGGGAAGCTGACAGGGACATTCCAGGTACAAAAAAATGACTAAGGATTTCCCGAGGAGAAATTTTTAGTTGTCAAGTGTAAAACATTTTTAATTTTTGTGGTTCTAGTAAATACCTCCATTGAAAATTAAATATCTCATTTCATAGTTTTCTTTATGTTTGGTTAGCCACCATGTAGTACATCATTAGTTTTTGATGTAGTGTTGAACAATTCACTAATTGTGTATAACAACCAGAGCTCATCGCAGCATGTGACCTCCTTAATACCCATAGTTTTCATTTTTTAAATTTTATTTATTTATTTGAGAGAGAGAGAGAAAGTGAGAGAGCACAGGAGAGAGGATGATTAGAGAGAGAAGCGAACTCCCCGATGAGCTGGGAGCCTAATGTGGGACTCCATCCCAGGATGCCAGGATCACAACCTGAGCTGAAGGCAGTCACCCAACCAACTGAGCCACCCAGGAACCCTTCCTACCCATAGTTTTTTAATAGAATATATTGAAAAGAACATGGGATTTAGAATCAGAAGATTTGCTGTATTAGTTCATAGTAAGATCTTCAGCTCTATAATAACATAAGATCTTAATTTCTGTGTGCAGTGGAGCCTGGTGGTTAAGAGCCCGTTCTATAGGCTGAATGGATTTGTTCTTCCCTTTACTAGCTAGTAAGGTAACAAAACCTCTCAGTAGCCCTCTTTTTTTATCTATAAAATATAAAAGGTTTGTTGGAAAGATTAAATTCTGTAAGTCAGGTAATGCATATAGCACAATATCTAGCTCACACTAAATATTAGTTACTATTGCCATTATTGATGCTTACTTTGTGCTGCATACTATGCCAAGCATTTGATTTTTTATTTTTACTTCTCTAATTAAAAAGTTACCAGAGTAACTCACTTACATAGTTGAAAAAGTCAAAATAGAACAAAGCATCAAATAATAACAATGAGAGCACCTTGACCCACCCCTCTGCACTCTATTCTACTACTTTAATGGGAAGCAATTTAAACTTTTTAACATGTTTTTTCTGACTTTTATTTTCTAAATATGGTATTATTTTTTGATGTATATACTTTATATGTTACCTGTAGACTTTATCTTGATAGGTCTGCTTTCCCTCTTCTCTTTCCCCAGCGATCTCCCCATCCAATATGGACACATTCCAACATGATTATATCATTACTATATACAGATCATCACCTGCTCTGTCAAATAGTGTACTCTGATTACTCTAGATTTTTTTTTTGGGGGGGTAACAACTTTTCCCCCTGAAACTGTAAAATAGTTCTTTCTCTTTTGTGTCTCTCTCTCTCACTTTGATGTGTTTAGTTTTCTACATAATGTTACTATGTTTAATTTTTTGAATTCCCTACCAGAATTGCAAAACCCCGTGGAATCGTGTTTCCTATAAGATTAACAAGCTAATCTATTAAGTTTTGTTTTTTCTTAGGAATATACTTCTGGAATGCTCTGTTTTCTTAACCCTGGTCTTGTTGTCTTAGCCTGCTACACGTGTATTCTCTTAGAGCCTCCATTTATCTCTCTTTCCTGGATCCAGGGTCTTCATCTTCAGTTTAGTTAAACATTTCCTGTGTAACTGCCCGAGAAAGTGTTATATGGGGTGTAGTTTTGAGATGTTGACACAGGGTTGATTTGGTCAAGGTAGGGAATTCTCCATTAGAAATAATGATTCTCAGAATGTTTTTTAGAATTATTACATTTTTCATCATGCACACACACATTCTTACACTTAGCATCTGTGCACATGCTTTTACCTCACTGTATCATTGTGAAGAGCCACATGTGCTTCTAGTTGTGTGATTGCTTTGGTCTCTTCCGTTTTGCTTAGATAAACTCACTTCCATATTGAAGTCTTTTCCCTCCCATTGTGTTCTAACTCCAGTGTTGCTCTTGTGGAGTCCTACTGACATTTTTTTAAATAACTTTTTTTTAATGTTAGTCACCATACAGCACATCATTAGTTTTTAATGTAATGTCCCATGATTCGCTGTGTATAACACCCAATGCTCCATGCAATACATACCCTTCTTAATACCTATCACCAGGCTCACCTCTCTCCCTACCTCCTCCTTTCTAAAATGCTCAGTTTGTTTCCCAAAGTCCACAGTCTCTCATGGTTCATCTCTTCTGATTTCCCTCCCTTCATTTTTCCCTTCCTTCTCTAATGGCCTCCATGCTATTTCTTATGTTCCATAAGTAAGTGAAACCATATGATAATTGACTTTCTGTGCTTGACTTATCTAGCTCAGCATAATCTCTTCTAGTCCCATCCATGTTGCTACAAAAGTTGGGTATTCATCCTTTCTGATAGCTGAGTAATATTCCATTTGTATATCTATCACATCTTCTTTCTCCATCTATCTGTTGAAGGGTATCCCAGCTCTTTCCACAGTTTGGGAATTGTGGATATTGCTGCTGTGAACATTGGGGTGTATATGGCCCTTCTTTTCACTACATCTCTTATCTTTTGGGCAAATACCCAATAGTGCAATTGCTGGGTGATAGGATAGCTCTATTTTAAAATTTTTAAGGAACTACCACACTGTTTTCTAAAGTGGTTGCACCAACTTGCATTCCCACCAACAGTATAAGAGGGTTCTCCTTTCTCCACAACTTCTCCAATACCTACTGTTTCTTGCCTTGTCAATTTTGGCCATTCTAACTGGTGTAAGGTTGTATCTCAATGTGGTTTTGATTTGAATTTCCCTGATGGCTAATGATGATGAACATTTTTTCATGCGTCTGTTAGCCATTTGTATGTCTTCTTTAGAGAAGTGTCTGTTCATGTCTTCTGCCCTTTTTTTGACATGATTATCTGTTTTTTGGGTGTTGAGTTTGAGAAGTTCTTTATAGATCTTGGATATCAGCCTTTTGCCTGTTGTGTCATTTCCAAATATCTTCTCCCATTCTGTGGGTTGCTTCTTTGTTTTCTTAAAATTTCCTTTGCAGAAGCTTTTGATCTTGATGAAGTCCCAAAAGTTCATTTTCACTTTTGTTTCCCTTGCCTTTGGAGGCTTATCTTGAAAGATGTTGCTGTGGCTGATGTTGAAGAGGTTCTGTCTATGTTCTCCTCTAGGATTTTGATGGGTTCCTATCTCAAATTGAGGTCTTTCATCCATTTTGAGTTTATTATTGTGTATGGTGTAAGAGAATGGTCAAGTTTCATTCTTCTGTATCTAGCTGTCTCATTTTCCCAGCACCATTTATTGAAGAGCCTTTTTTCCATTGGATGTTTTTTCCTGCTTTGTTGAAGATTAGTTGACCATAGAGTTGAAAGTCCCTATCTGGCTCTCTGTTGTGTTCCATTGATCTGTGTCTGTTTTTGTGCCAGTACCTTGCTGTTTTGGTGATCATAGATTTGTAATCTAGCTTGAAATCAACTCTGTAATAATGTAAGATCTTCATTTCTGTATACAGTGGAGCCTGGTGGTTAAGAGCCCTTTCTACAGGCTGAATGGGTTTGGTTCTTCCTTTTACTAGCTGTGTCATTTGGGTAAAGTTTCTTTTTTTCAACATTTCTCTTTTTCAACATTCCCTTGGTGATTTGAGGTCTTTTTTGGCTCCATACAAATTTTAGGATTATTTGTTCCAGCACTTTGAAAAATGCCAGTGGAATTTTGATCAGGATGGCATTGAAAGTATAGATTTCTCTGGGCAGCATAGACATTTTAATGATGTTTATTCTTCCAATCCATGAGCATGAGATTATTTTCCATATTTTTGTGTCACCTTCAATTATTTTCATGAGTTTTTTGTAGTTCCTAGAGTATAGCTCCTTTACCTCTTTGGTTAGGCTTATTCCAAGGTGTCTTATGGGTTTTGGTGCTTTTATAAATGGAATCATATTCCATGGAGCACTGGGTATGGTACATAAATAATGAATTTTGGAACACTGAAAAAATAAAATGAAAAAATAGTAAATGCTATCAATTCTCTAATTTCTCTTTCTACAGTTTCATTGTTAGTGTATAAGAAAGCAACTGATTTCTGTGCATTGATTTTGTATCCTGCCATATTACTGGATTGCTGTATGAGTTCTAGTAATTTGAGGATGGAGTCTTCTGCATTTTCCACATAAAGTATCATGTCATTTATGAAAAGAGAGAGTTTGAATTCCTCTTTGCCAATTTGAATATCTTTTATTTCTTTTTGTTGTCTGATTGTTGTTGCTACGACTTCTAGTACTGTGTTGAACAATAGTGGTGAGAGTGAGTATCCTTGTATTCCTGATCTCAAGGGAAAGACTCTCAGCTTTTCCTCATTGAGAATGATATTTGCTGTTGGTTGTTCATAGATGGATTTTATGAAGCTGAGGAATGTTCCCTCTATCCCTATACTCTGAAGAATTTTAATTGGGAAAGGATGCTGTATTTTGTCAAATGCTTTCTCTGCATCAATTGAGAGGACCATGTGGTTTTTCTCTCTTCTCTTATTTATATGTTCTCCCACAATTGATTGTTTTTTGAATGTTGAACCACCCTTGCATCCTAAGGATAAATATTTTATCCTACTTCCTTTGTTATATCCTCTGTGATTTATGCTCTGAGTCTTTTAGAATCTTCTTTTTATTCCTGGTGTTCTGAAATTTAGTGACAGTGTGCCTTGATGTGGTTTTGTTTTGTGTCAATCCATGTGTCAAATACTTGGCAAGCTCCTTCAATCTAAAAATGCATGCATACTGTTTGGTTATAGGAATTTCCCCTGTACCTGCTTTTTGATAATTTCCTCCCATCTGTTTGGTAACTTTCTGCTTTGCTTTCTTCCTGAAACTCCTATGAATTAGTAGTTAGACATCTTGGGATTTTTTTTTTTAACTTACCATAGCTTTCTATTTTACCTCCCTTCCCTCTTCAAAAGAAATCCTTAAATTTCTTTAAGTTCTTCTATTGAATTTTAGTACTTTTTTATTCTCTGCTCCATAAAATATTCTTTCTATATTTAATAGTGTTTTATCTCTCTGACATTAGTAAAATATTATTTTTATCTATTTTCTCTGTATACTTTACAATCTCCATTTTCATTTTTGTTCTTGGTTTTTTTTTTTTTTTTCACATTAGAGGTTTCCCTCAAATATCTGTTGAACTTGGTTCCACTTTAAGAGTAAGGACCTCCAAATTTAAAAAGGTTGTAACTATCCAATGTTGGTGAGAATATGGAGGAACAAGAATTCTCTTACATTATTTTTAGAAAGGCAAATTGGTATGTTACTAGGGAAAACTAGTTTGTATGTAAATTTGAAATATGCATACCTTATGACACAGTGCCTCTACCTTTAGTTAAAAACCCATCAGAGAGGCCTGTAGAGAGGTATGAAGAAATACATGCAAAAATGTCCAAAGTATCATTGTTCATAATAGGCAGAAAATGGGAACAAATGAGATGTCCATTAAGAGTAGAATCAAGGTTGCCTGGGTGGCTCAGTTGGTTCAGTGTCTGCCTTCAGTTCAGGTCATGATCCCAAGGTCCTGGGGTTGGGTCCTGCATCAGGCTCCTGGGATTCTGCTTCTCCCTATGCCTCTGCTGCCCCCTCACTTGTGCTCTCCCTACCTCTCTCTCTCTCAAATAAATAACATCTTTAAAATAGTAGAATTGATATAAAATTTTTCTCATGGTGGAACATTATACAGCATTGAAAAATTCAGATAATGAATGATAGACTATAGTTAACTGCAACAATATAGTTAACTTACAAATATGTTGACAAAGAAGAACAGATAATAGAGTACTATTGACAATAGAGTGGATACATTAAGTTGTGGTATTGTCATTCAAGAACACTATGCAGCAGTTTAAAAAAGATAAACCCTAGATGCTTCCAAATTCACAGGTCAGTTTCTCAATCATAGAATTGGAGAGAAGAAGCCAAACAAAAAAAGAGTATGTTATAAACATCTGTTTAGGTAAGATACCAAAATAGGCAGCACTAAACTGTGTTGAATACAGCACTAAACTGTGTTAGAATACAGAATAGTAATTACCTTTCAGAAGAGAGGGAGGAGTTGCCTTTGGGAAGGCCATGAGGGGAATGGTTTCTGGGTTTCTGGAAGTGTTTTATTTCTTGATCTGTTTCTTGGTATGTACATGTTCACTATGTGATATTTCACTGAGTATATTTCATTTATGTTTTAGGCACTATTTTGTGATGTGTTACATCATAAAATAATTTTTAAAATAGAGTGAGGAATTAAACATGGTCGGAAATTCTTTTGTGCCTGGTCAAAGTTAGACAACTCATAGCCTTCACTAAAGATCTAACTAGAAGTTTCCTGAGTGAACCTTAAGTGTCAATATTAATTTTTTCCCCTACTGAAGCTGTTCAGTTAATTCAGAGAATAATGTACCAATTACTTGCCTGAGGCAATATTTGCCTGGCTGCCAACATTCTTAAAGCAGAATGTGGAAAAAAGGTGGGGGTCTTGTGGTTCAGTATGCCATTTTTAACTTAATTTCCCTATTTTCAGTAGGATGGTGCTACCCTTACCCTAATGCCCCCTGGGTTTATAATGTCCATGGTTCAGTTTCTCCAACAAATAAATCCTGTTTATGGACTGGAGAATGTCTAGGGATATAACTATTCCTAATATGCATTCTCAAACAAACATCTCATTTTCAGCCTTTTGCTTTTCTTGTTTCTTTGAAGAATAAGTTACCACCATTTCAGGTGGTATTCTTTTCTGGTTATGAAAGTCCTCATTTCTTGTTTGCATCCCACCCACCATCTTATGTACTTGACATTCATATTTCTTAGATCTTCTGTTCTTCTGTCCATATTTCATCTTCCAAAACAGTTGACTTTTGTTTCTTATTTTGTTTTTGTGTGTTGAATTTACAGGTTAAACTGCATCTCTCCAAAATTCACACGTAGAGGTCCTAATTTCAGAATGTGACCAAAATTCACGTGTAGAAGTTCTGCTTTAGAATATGACCTTATTTGGAGATAGGGTCTTTACAGAAGTAATCAACTTAAAATGAGGTCATTAAGGTAGGTCCTTATTCAGTATAATTAGTCTCCTTATAAAAAGGAGAAATATGGACATAGATACAGGATTAGAGGTAATACAATGTGTAGAGATTGAAGACAGCCATCTACAAGCCCAGGAGGAGAAACCTGGATCAGATCCTTTGCTCACAGTCTGTTAAAGGAACTATTCTGTTGACACCTTAATTTTGGACTTAGAGTCTCCAGAAGTATGAGACAATAATTTCCTCTGTTTAAGCCACCAGTCTTTGTTATGTCAGTTTCAGCAAACTAATACAATGACTTAAATTCTTATCCATCACTATATTTTTTTTTGCTTTTTTTTAAAAAACTTTTTTCAATTTATTTATTTTCAGAAAAACAGTATTCATTATTTTTTCACCCAGTGCTCCATGCAATCCGTGCCCTCTATAATACCCACCACCTGGTACCCCAACCTCTCATCCCCCCGCCACTTCAAACCCCTCAGATTGTTTTTCAGAGTCCATAGTCTCTCATGATTCACCTCCCCTTCCAATTTACCCCAACTCCCTTCTCCTCTCTAACACCCCTTGTCCTCCATGATATTTGTTATGCTCCACAAATAAGTGAAACCATATGATAACTGACTCTCTCTGCAAGCATACTTATTTCACTCAGCATAATCTCTTCCAGTCCCGTCCATGTTGCTACAAAAGTTGGGTATTCATCCTTTCTGATGGAGGCATAATACTCCATAGTGTATATGGACCACATCTTCCTTATCCATTCATCCGTTGAAGGGCATCTTGGTTCTTTCCATAGTTTGGCGACCGTGGCCATTGCTGCTATAAACATTGGGGTACAGATGGCCCTTCTTTTCATGACATCTGTATCTTTGGGGTAAATACCCAGGAGTGCAATGGCAGGGTCATAGGGAAGTTCTATTTTTAATTTCCTGAGGAATCTCCACACTGTTCTCCAAAGAGGCTGCACCAACTTGCATTCCCACCAACAGTGTAAGAGGGTTCCCTTTTCTCCACATCCTCTCCAACACATGTTGTTTTTAATGGGAAGTTTTGATAGGCATTTTACATGTATTTTAGTTAATGTAAGTGCTACTTGAGAAATGGTAAAGTTTCTGTAAAAGATAGAGAATAGAGAATCTAAATTGAAGTATGCTAGATTGACACCTTAGGCTATTTTATTTTTTCAATATTCCAAGATGCACTGTTTGTATACCACACCCAATACGCCATGTATTATGTGCCCTCCTTAATACCCACCACCAGGTTCACACAACCCCCCACCCCCTCCCTTCCCAAACCCTCAGTTTGTTTCTCAGAGTTCACAGTCTCTCATGGTTTTTCTCCCCCTCCTATTTCCCCCAACTCTCTTCTTATCTCCTTCTCCTTGTCCATGTTATTCCTTATGCTTCACAAGTAAGCAAAACCATATGATAATTGACTCTCTCTGCTTGACTTATCTCACTCAGCATAATCTCTTCCAGTCCCATCTGTGTTGATACAAAAGTTAGGTATTCATCCTTTCTGATGGAGGCATAATATTCCAAATATATATGGATCATATCTTCTTTATCCGTTCATCTGTTGAAGGGCATCTTGGCTCTTTCCACAGTTTGGCAACTGTGACCATTGCTGCTATGAACATTGAGGTACAGATGGCCCCTCTTTTCATCACATCTGTGTATTTGGGGCAAATACCCAGTAGTGCAATTGCAGGGTCATAGGGTAGCTCTATTTTTAATTTTTCAAGGAATCTTCACACTGTTTTCCAAAGTGGCTGTACCAATTTGCATTCCCACCCCCAGTATAAAGAGGGTTCCCCTTTCTCCACATCCTCTCCAACACTTATTGTTTACTGTCTTATTAATTTTAGGCACTCTAAATGGTGTAATGTGGTTTTGATTTGAATTTCCCTGATTGCTAATGATGATGAACACCTTTTCAAACAAAAGTGAAAACGAACTTTTGGAGCTTCATCAAGATCAAAAGCTTCTTTACAGCAAAGGAAACAGCAAAACTGAGGCAACCCACAGAATGGGAGAGGATATTCACAAATGACACTACAGACAAAGGGCTGATACCCAAGATCTATAAAGAACTTCTCAAATTCAACACCCAAAAAACAGATAATCATGTCAAAAAAATGGGCAGAAGGCATGAACAGACCCTTCTCTAAAGACATACAAATGGCTAACAGACACCTTAGGCTGTTGATGACTGCACTAAACCTCCCTGAACTTTGCTTTCTTCATCTTTAGAAAGTGATGACATAGATCTTGTTTATGAATTTTAGTGGACAAAAATGTCATTGAAAGTGCATTGTCCACTGTGAGCTATTTCAATGATAAACTGTACTTGTTACTAATCTAGGAGAGAAGGAAGAAGAGCTTATATTTACTGAGTTCTTACTATATGCTTTACTTACATAATCTAATTTTGATCCTCATAACTTTATTGAGGTTTGTGTCATTATTACCATGCTAGCGAACTCTGGCTCATTAACTTGAATAATTGGTCTTTGTAAAATCAGAAAATAGGAAACACGGAGTTCAAAGGAAAATTTGGACACCATCTTCATTATACTCTTTCATTATACTCTTCTTGCCCTGCAAGAAGAGTAACAAGTCACATGGACAGAAAGTAAACTAGATCCAGAGATACTTGAGAGACCAGACTGCTTCATTATCATGTATTGGATTGTGATAATTTCACTGATTTGATGAGGTTCCGCCTTAGGTACTTTGATACTCAAAGTATGGTCCGTGGATTAGTAGCACCAGCACCATTTGGAAGCAAAATCTCTGGCCTCTTCCCAAAGTTCCTTGAATCAGACTATGTATTTTGACTAGATTCTTCAGATGATTTGTATGTACAAAATAATAAAGCTTGGAAAACACTTAAGATAGTATTAGGTGATTAGAGGGCTGGATTAATAGCAGCTAACCTCTGTTGTGCAGGAGATTTACCTCTTTTCTCTTTGTTCTTTGTCAAGTCTTCATGGTTTCCTGTTTATAGTAGAGTAGTCCCTGGGATTTCTCATTCATTATCTCACTCTTTTACCCAATTTCCTCCATGACTTAGAAGTATATCTATGCATCTCTATTCTTGGAAAAGTCCTTTATATGAGTACCCTGTGGACTGCAGGACTTTCCAGCCAGCCAGGCACTTTCTCACACTGTCTTGATGAATATTCTATTTATCTGAGTGTTCTTAACTATCATGGACAATTTGGGATCTTCCTTTCAGTTAGCCAGTTTCCATGCATATGAAAGTTCCCATTTCTTCAAACTCAGCAATCAACTTTTAATTTTTTAAAAGTTTTATCTATCTACTAGAGAGAGAGTGAGCAGAGAGAGAGGAGAAGAGATAGACCATCTCCAGCAGGCTCCCTGCTGAGTGTAGAGCCTGGTGCAGGGTTTAGTCTCATGGCCCTGAGATCATGACCTGAACCAAAATCAAGAGTTGGATGCTTAACCGACTAAGCCACCCAAGAGTCCCAAACTCAGCAGTCAATTCTTATTAACAAAACTCCTTCTAAGGGAGAAATTAAAGGTTTTCACTGTGAGGAATTTTCAAAACAATTATTTACAAACTGTAGCAGAACTTTATATTACTGCTTAAATTCTCATTTTTTTTAAAATTCAGGGTCTGTAATATGGTACATACACCCTCAGTGTTTCATAAATGACTTATCATTCCAAGTAATTATAGCATTTATCTAACCCTTTTACTGGACCATGAGGTGGGGCAATGTCTTGATTGATTTTCAACTTCCTGGTGAAGTTGTCCCATTGCATGACTCTTAAGTGAATGGCCTTCTGTCTTCATACACTCCTATCTTCTCTGAGCATCCTGACATGAACTGTACTGACAACTATCAAGGGCCACATGGAATTTCTTTGTCTTAGATTAGGATAGGTAGTTTGCGTAGAGTGCTGGATGTGTTTTATGAGCCCAGTCTTCTTTATATTAAAGATAGTTTAATTCTGACAGAAGAAGCTCTGTATTTAGTATGGGCTCTTATTTAGATCTGTTGTCTGGGAAGGTTATATGTACTCAAAATCTTTAATCTTCTGATGTTAAAACCCTTGACATGATTTTCTCTGAAGTATAAGAGACGATACTGGCTGGGGTTAGGAAAAAAATGAGTGAAGGCAAGGATACAGTAAGGCCCATCTTATTTAATAAAGAAATTGTTTTTAGTGCCTTATTTGTGGTCTCCAATCCACCTCCAATAATAGTAATTAAATAATGGGATTAAAAACATATATTTAAATTTTCCCATTGTACAGTCTTTCCAATCCAGTTTATGTGCCTTATACACAATGTAGATTGAAAAATTCTGAAGACAAGGAGCTGGGACCCATAGAATAAAGCTAAAGATTTATGAGGCTTTACAGTCCTTTCCCGGGGGGGGGGGTGGAGGAGAGGGTCAGATGTTTGTGAAACATCCTAAAGTTGTACCTTTTTGCTCTTCTCCAAAGCTTGTTTTAGGAAATTACATCTTGAAAATTCATTCCAAATACAGAAACAAAGTCCTTTCTCTTTGAAATTGTATAATAAAACCTGGCATCGTTTTCATCAAAGGAAAATACCAGAGGCAGGAACAGAGAGAAAAGGTTGGATTTGGCAGAAATAGAGTCCATGAATAGAAGCCCTGATCTCAGCGTCTTGGTTGGGGATTTACTCCTGAACCTAGTCTTTAAACAATCCTGTAAGCTCCTAAATTCTGTAAGGTCACAGCATATCTATCAAATCTTTTCCTTTTCATCTTTCTCAGGATTTTTTTCTGCCAAGCATTTTCATTCACTTACCCTTTCTCTCTCTTCTGATTCTAGACCTTACCTTGCCCTCCTCCCTACTTGTTACTTGCCCCAACTTAGGATGGCTTGGCCTTCCCCAGAATCAAAATAAGAGAATCAGTTTTAACTTTTTGCAGAACATACCCAGATTTCTATCTGAGCTAAAATTTAACATTTCCAACTGGGAATGTAGCTCCTTTGGGGAAAACTCTGACACTTTGCCTCTGGTAGAATTATGAAATTTTGTGAATTTGCCATAGGCAAAGCTTGCTGTTTCTGCAGAGCCTAAACATCTCTATCTTTTTTTGTAGTCAAAAACTAATGTTCAGGATACTTTTCTAGCTTATAAAAAAACAAGAACAAAAACAAAAGAAACCCTACGATTTTTTTTTTCACTAGGGTGTTGGAAAATTTTTAAGCACAACTTTTAGAAGACCCTTTTCAAATGTCCTTTTTCTTTCTTTCTGACCTATAATTCTGCCTGGGGCAGAATGGACTCCTTTCTGTGTTCACTGAGCCCCTATTCTTGCAAAGCAGTGGTCTCAATAGATGTCATTTCTTAGTTCAGTTACAGTTATGTTTGAAAGAATGGTCCATGTATTTTCCTGAACTCTCTTCTTAGGTAGCTGATGGTCTTTAAAATTTTTTTAATTATTTCAAAAGAATTGTGAAAAATGTATTCTATTGATCTAACAACTTTAGGCCCAGCTAAAGTGTGGTCAGACCTTTGTGCCATTAGCTCTTTAATCCTGGTTTTGTGGGAGTTTTAGGGCAAGAGGTCAACCCATGGACTATTTCTGCATCTTCAAGGTGTACCATGCCTTAGAAAATCTCCCTTCCCTCTCACACCCATCACAAACTCCAAAACACTTATTTAGCATAGGTTTAATTTGAAGTTTTTGGTTTAGATTTATATTTAAGTGGCATAGCCTACTCTCCTATCCATATCAGATATTTCTCTGACTAATCTTTCCTTCGTTCCAGTTTGAAATCAGGTTTACAGGGCACATGCTATGGGAGGAGGCACTGTAATGTGCTTAGCTATTTTTTGTTGAGATTACTCCATGCAAGGCTATTTTAGTCATTCCTTCAGTCCTCAAAACAACTCTCTGCAGTGGGTATGATTATCCATCATCCCCATTTCAGATAAGCAAACCGAGGCTTAGAAGGATTAAGTATCTCACTTCAAACCACCCATGGCCGCATGGCAGACCTGGGATTCAAATACAGGCACTCTGGTGCTAGCGACGCCCATGCATCTAAATGGTGACTAAATCTTCTCTTTGGCAGAAGGGACTTATACTATAGATATTTCTGAAATTGAGTTTTTGAAGGAATTCTGGATAGCGAGGAAGGCAAAATAATGAAGCAACTATATTACCAGAAGGTGGGGAAAAGCATGATGAAGAAGACATCCAGGAAAGAAAAGTTTTCTGGCAAAGTTCTTTAGAACTGATCCTGGCCATAAGATCAAGTGTTGTTTCTTACTTGTTAAGACTAGCTGCCAGCTATCCATGTGAATGGGCAAATAGTATGGCAAATTCAACAGAAACGATGAAGTGTCTCCATTATAGTCCTCTTTTTAGCATCCTTTGGTCATACATTCTGTCTTCTAGAAGAATCAAATGTACCAAAACCACATTTCTTTTAAGAAGTTATCTATCAGGGCGCCTGGGTGGCTCAGTGGGTTAAGCCTCTGCCTTCAGCTCAGGTCATGATCTCAGGGTCCTGGGATTGAGCCCCGAATCAGGCTCTCTGCTCAGCAGGGAGCCTGCTTCCCCCTCTCTCTCTTCCTGCCTCTCTGCCTACTTGTGATCTCTCTCTGTCAAATAAATAAATAAAATCTTAAAAAAAAAAAGAGAAGTTATCTATCGTGACAGTGCAGTGCCTGAATGGCATGTTGAAGGAGCAGATGCAAAATACATAGAACTGCAGCTCATTTGCAAATTCATTTTTCATGAAATTAATAGAAACTCCTGACTCTGATGTTAAGAAAGTTATTTATAAGTGGATTATAATTCATTGGTAGAAAAAATTTTCAAAAGTATCTGTGCGTTTTGTATTTATGCCTAGGGTGAGATCCAGAGGTGGTTCTATTTGTTTTCTAACCCTGGGGTGAAATGAGTCCGTCTTCACCTTTGTCTTGATTGAAGCATTTACTTCTATGTAATCCTCTCTGCATTCTCCACCTCATACCCAGCATTTGCAAGTTTTCTGTCTCTGAGCAGCAGTGCCCTCATTAACACTACCATTTGATATCACCATTCTCTCCTGATAGTCTTGGAAGCTGTTTGAGCAATGTTTGTACAGCTGTACCCTGTGTTTTTCAATCAGGAGAGGCTAGGGGATATACTAATGAGCTTTCCACGCAAATCCAGAGAACATGCCCAGGTAAGGATCCTGTGGCTTGAATTTCTGTTTTCACTTCTTTCTGACATAATTCTTTAGCCAAGCAACGGTGTCAGTTTGGGTACCGTCAGAGTCAGCAATATACTTCACATGGTTTTGGATTTTATATTCACATATTTTGCCAGAGGCAATGAAGGCAGAGCTTTATTTTGGAAACAGTGGAGATTTCTGGCCAATATTCTACAGGATGAAAGTGCCAGGCACTGAGTTCCTGACCAAATGTATTTCTAATGAAAAATAACACTAGCATACAAACTGCTCCTGAGAGGAGTTCCTGCTGTATAACCATCAGGCAGAACATAGCAGAGCTCATCTGCCAGCCTGGAGGGGTTTCAGATCCCCTTGCCCCTCTGTGCTTACTGAGAGTGGGAAGAACAAAGAAACCATGTGGCCAGAGATGAGGGCAAGGGTAAGGGGATGAAGTAGCATGACAGAAGCTGGGACAGGAGATAAGAAGTCAACCATTGAGACTGACCAATTTCAGAACCACTGTGAGAAGAATCAGATGGAAAAAATCCCCCAATACCAGCATTACTATGGATAAAGCTGGATTGGAGAAGTTGGCTTGGATGTGAGGCTACAACGAGCTTCCTAGCCATGTACTTCCAAAGTAGTTTTACTGGGCACGGACAGTACTGAAAGCTGCAGATCTCCTTCACAAAGGCAGACCCTGCCCTGAGATTATCACATGGAGGAGCGAGCAGTCCCGCTCAAAAAAGAGGGAGAGAGAGGAAATGTTAGCTTGCCAGAGGCTCCTGCCAGAGGATGGCATGAGATGAACTTGTCACAGCAGCGGCAAGGCTTATCGGGAGACCAGTGGCATCATAGCTCCACCTTAAAGCCAGATACTTTGTGTGGCACAGCCCAAAGGCTCTTTAAACATTTCACATTCGTGTGTATCTTTTTTTTTTTTAATTAAATTTATTTATTTTCAGCATAACAGCATTCATTATTTTTTCACCTTACCCTGTGCTCCATGCAATCCATGCCCTCTAGAATACCCACCACCTGGTACCCCAACCTCCCGCCCCCCCGCCACTTCAAACCCCTCAGATTGTTTTTCAGAGTCCATAGTCTCTCATGATTCAGCTCCCCTTCCAATTTCCCCCAACTCCCTTCTCCTCTCTAACTCCCCATGTCTTCCATGCTATTTGTTATGCTCCACAAATAAGTGAAACCATATGAAAATGGACTCTCTCTGCTTGACTTACTTCACTCAGCATAATCTCTTCCAGTCCCCTCCATGTTGCTACAAAAGTTGGGTATTCATCCTTTCTGATGGAGACATAATACTCCATAGTGTATATGGACCACATCTTTCTTATCCATTCGTCCGTTGAAGAGCATCTTGGTTCTTTCCACAGTTTGGCGACCGTGGCCATTGCTGCTATAAACATTGGAGTACAGATGGCCCCTCTTTTCACGACGTCTGTATCTTTGGGGTAAATACCCAGGAGTGCAATTGCAGGGTCATAGGGAAGTTCTATTTTTAATTTCTTGAGGAATCTCCACACTGTTCTCCAAAGAGGCTGCACCAACCTGCCTTCCCACCATCAGTGTAAGAGGGTTCTCCTTTCTCCACATCCCCTCCAACACATGTTGTTTCCTGTCTTGTTAATTTTGGCCATTCTAACTCAAAATGGTTAAAAGACCTCAACGTGAGACAGGAATCCATCAGAATCCTCGAGGAGAACATAGGCAGTAATCTCTTTGATATCAGCCACAGCAACTTCTTTCAAGACATGTCTCCAAAGGCAAAGGAAACAAAAGCGAAAATAACTTTTGGGACTTCATCAAAATAAAAAGTTTCTGCACAGCAAAGGAAACAGTCAAAAAAACAAAGAGGCAACCCATGGAATGGGAGAAGATATTTGCAAATGACAGTACAGACAAAAGGTTGATATCCAGGATCTATAATGACTTCCTCAAACTCAACACACAGAAAACAGGCAATCATATAAAAAATGGGCAAAAGATATGAACAGAGACTTCTCCAATGAAGACATACAAATGGCTATCAGACACACGAAAAAATGTTCATCATCACTAGCCCTCAGGGAGATTCAAATTAAAACCAAGTTGAGATACCACCTTACATTCGTGTGTATCTTAAGGCTTTTCACTGACCTCCAGTCTCGTCCTGTCCGCTACCCGACATGAAGCCTGTGTCCCATCATACTGAACTGCTTGCAGTGCTAGGAAGACCTCTGTGTTCTTTGCTTGAAATACCCTTTCTGTCTTTGCTCCAATACTTCCTCACCACGTGCACACCGTACTTGTTCTTGGTAGTGAGTTCATATTAAACTTAAGTATCTTTTCCTCTGGAGAAACTTCTCTGATCTATGTTAGTCAAGTTTCCATAGTTTCTGTGGCCGATGCTGCTTGTTGTCTACCAAGTGGTATTTCTCTGATGCTTCAACATGGCATCTAAAATACCTTCCCATACCACCTTGCTGATTATTGAATGACCCATTTCTGGCCACTGAAGTGTAGACATTTCTAGCGAGAGCTTCTGGGAAAACTTTTTTTTTTTTTTTTTTTTAATTTTAAGTCCATTATAGTTAACATTGTGAAAACTTTTTTAAAGGGGCAAATTGACTGGTATGCTTCTCTGACTTTTATTCCCCATTCTTTTCTTGAATGGAGTGTGCATACAATATGGGTGCTAGTTATGCCATTTGTCATCATGAGCATGAAATTCAGTACCCAGAGGACGATGGAGTGAAATGTTTAAAACAGAACAAAACAAAACACGGGCACCTGGGTGACCCAGGTCATGATCCCAGGGTCCTGGGATTGGCATTGGGCTCCTTGCTCAGCGGGAGCCTGCGTCCCCCCCACCCTCTGCCTGCCTCTCTGCCAACTTGTGATCTCTGTCAAATAAATAAATTTGTAAAAATCTTTAAAAAAGCAAAACAAAACAAAAGAACAACTTGGGTCTCTGATGCTATGCTTAAGCTGTTGAATAAGTCCTGGGCTACATTATCTGCAGGTTTCTTGTTAAATAAGGTAGATTCCTTCCTCTTCAAGCTGTTGTGAATTGGGTTTGGGGTTACTTACTACCAAGTATATTTCTGACCAATAATACATCTATCATTGTGTTTTTAATTGCTGCTTTTTCTTTGATTTCATAACTAGTTTCTGAGCAGTTTGAGATAAGATAAGATAAGATAAGTGCCAATTCATTTGTTTTCCTAACACTGGGTATGTTCTTTACTATGGGACAGGAGTTCAGAACATCCTTTTTGGTTCTGAGATTTGTGGTATTACTACAAAAGCCAGTTTTCTCTCTGCTGACCATAACTACAACTGTTATTAATATTACACTAACATCCATAAAACCCATAGCTTTCAGGTAGCTGAGAATAATTCACTATAATAAGATTAATTTAAAAATCACGAGGTTGATTTTTATGTTATCACTCTCCATTTAAATATAAAACCTGTCACTATTGACTCTAAGAGGGTGAATATTGGCAGAAATCACACTAAGTAAAGAAAGAGTAGATTAAGCTTTCATGATAGAAGATTAGATATTTTGATTCAATGAATTTGGATTTTTTTTTGAGCTCTCACTATTTTTTTTATTAAATTTTTTATTTTTTTATAAACATATATTTTTATCCCCAGGGTTACAGGTCTGTGAATCACCAGGTTTACACACTTCACAGCACTCACCAAAGCACATACCTCCCCAATGTCCACAACCCCACCCCCCTTCTCCCAACCCCCCTCCCCCCAGCAACCCTCAGTTTGTTTTGTGAGATTAAGAGTCACTTATGGTTTGTCTCCCTCCCAATCCCATCTTGTTTCATTTATTCTTCTCCTACCCACTTAAGCCCCCATGTTGCATCACCACTTCCTCATATCAGGGAGATCATATGATAGTTGTCTTTCTCTGCTTGACTTATTTCACTAAGCATGATACGCTCTAGTTCCATCCATGTTGTCGCAAATGGCAAGATTTCATTTATTTTGATGGCTGCATAGTATTCCATTGTGTATATATACCACATCTTCTCGATCCATTCATCTGTTGATGGACATCTAGGTTCTTTCCATAGTTTGGCTATTGTGGACATTGCTGCTATAAACATTCGGGTGCATGTGCCCCTTTGGATCACTACATTTGTATCTTTAGGGTAAATACCCAATAGTGCAATTGCTGGGTCATAGGGCAATTCTATTTTCAACATTTTGAGGAACCTCCATGTAAAGAACTTAGCAAACTCAACACCCAAAGAACAAATAATCCAATCAAGAAATGGGCAGAGGACATGAACAGACATTTCTGCAATGAATTTGGATTTTGGAGGGAACTTTTTTTTTTAAGTAGGCTTCATGCCCAATGTGGAGCTTAAACTCTTAGATCAAGAGTCACTTGCTCTTCACACTGAGTTGTTAGCCAGGCACTCCTAGGAGGTAACTTTGAATAAACTTAATTTTTTACTTTATATAGAGTGATCATAGGCTCCTTTCTGCCTTCCCCAATAAAAACCTCTAAGTATATGAACGTATTTTTCTGTTTGTTGGTGATATACACATGATATACAATCTTGAGCCACCTTTTGGGTTTTGTTCCTTTGGTCAGACCCAGCAAACTGGAGGCACAGTTTTGCTAAGATCCAAATATCTCCTTTACACTATTAGCAAAAATAACTTCATGATTCTTATTTGCGAGTCTTTATCACACTGAGCACTATTTACTCCCACAACATGGTCACAAAAGACCTGCTCTCAGGGTTAGTAAGAAGACTATTTTCAGTGAAGCCTCCAATGCAGATCATTTTCTCCTTCCAAATTCACTCTGAAGCAGTCCATGTGAGGCTTTCCTAGCCACCAGAGCCACAGGATGCAGACCTTCATGTCCAGCGCCTAGCAGAGGCGCTTCAAATAAGGAGGCATAGCCCCAACGCTACACAGGTATTTCAGTATTAACTACTCAATGATCAGGGATTGTATGCTGAGTCAGTGCATAAGCAAAGACTGGGATGTAGTAACAGAGGCCCCTACATAAGAAATTGGCATCTCAACGAAGATCAGAGCTTGAGACAAGAATAATGAGAAACACACAGATTGGATCAATATAGAGACAATTGCTCTGACCATGGTCCCTGAGTGACAGTGAGCAGCAGTCTGATGTTTGAATGTATTTTGAAGCATTTTAGATCACTCTGTGTGTGTGAGTGTGTATGTGTGTGTGTGTGTGTGTGTGTGTGAGTGTTGCATATAATTAGCCTTACACTTCTTTTTTATTTAAGATTTTATTTATTAGAGAGAGAAAGAGAGTGAGGCGTATCAAGAGGAAGCCCAGGTAGGGAGGAGAGGAAGAAGCAGGCTATCTGTGAGCAGGGAGTCCAGTGTGGGGTTCAGTCCCAGGACTCTGAGATCATGACCTAAGCTGGCAGACACTTAATGGGCTGAGCCATCCAGGTGCCTGGCCTTACACTTCTTGATACAGAATGAGAGATTGCCATTTTCAACAAAGACTTTAGTTATGTTTTTTTAAAAAATCCCTGTTAAAAATCATTCTAGGTTCTTTGTATAGGTACCTAGGTACCTGATTCCTAAATGACAATAATTAGTACCACTGTAGAGTTACCTAGAGTGGGTCAAATCAGGTGAAGAGGCCGTCTTGCACAAGTGTCTTAATGAAGCCTGTTTTTTCTGCATATGTTACACAGTGAAAACATCATTGATATTTTCATTTAGTTTTCTTCCAATCGCTAATCCTGTTGAACTGACCTCAACACGTACTGTAATGCATAATGGTTCTGAAAATGTGTTTGATCTTGAATAAAATTGTTAGATGATTTTCTGTTTGCAGATGTACTTGAAATACATGAGTGGTTGCTTTCTTTTGGAGAACTAGAATTTTTTCCCCTAATGGAGTGCAAAGGGTAAGGGACAGTGATGGATGTCAGTCTTCTCTGGGGCATTTTACTTACGACTTTCCCCTTGACTACATGTATAGATCATGTTGTAAAGGTTCTGATAATGCGTCAGAGCAATAGAACCGAGTCACTTGTGTTTGTATGCACAAATGCACGATCACCTTTTCTTACCGTGTTACTAGATACCTTTTGTTATGGATGTGATTGCAGACCAATTTTATCGATTTTATCTTTCTGCTGAGAAATAACCATTGTCCTTGAAGGCGGAAGAGATATTGGATGATTACAAGTTTAAAATTGAAAAACCACCTGCTTGTTATTTTAGTGTGAATTAGACAATTATTTTTGTACAAAGAGTTACGCAAATAATGAAATGGGTTTTCCTGGTGAGTCCCACTGACTTTCAGGGGAATAATAGCATTTAGATCCATCCATACCAGTGTCTATTTGTTCATTCTTCCAAGAGACGTGGCAGGCCTAGCAGGCCCCCCTCCTCTGCCACAGGATACCTGCCTAGGCTGCTTTCTAGCTCCCGTCTTTCTGCCGGAGATCCTGGGGGCTGCAGTGCCTTGAAGCTCTCTCAGCATTTTGGCACTCTGCTTTCAAGAATCTCTTTCTCTCTATTTCTCTTTAGGCAACCCTTTTGAAACCCCCACGTTTGCAAATTCCTCCTTTATTTTTGTTCTTGCACCCTCGGGGTGGCTTATGATGTCTTAATTAACGTTTTTATCTAGTCAGTATTGTGACTGCTTTCCAAGGCAGGGGTAGGAGGGGAACTTTATAAATAAGGTGATTATTCTTTCAAAATCAAACCAGGCAGGATTTAGCCTACCTTGTGTGGATCTGCTGCTCCCTTAGAGGCATCCCCCAGCTGAAATCTGCATAGGCGAGCATTTCCTTGCACGTGTGTAGGAGGGTTCAAAGCACACAACCTGTTTACCGGAGTTGCTTGACATTGTTGGGATGCTGGTGGGCGGCCTCACAGCTGCTGTTTGGAAGCTGCCACAGCAGGGAAGAAACCACATTGAATAGTAAGGAACAAACTGTACCAAAGTGGGGGAAAATGGTACAATTGACAAAACTGTTCAGCAGAAATCACCCCAGACCCTGGACTGTATCACCGACAAGTGGCCTCATTTGGAGAATGTCTAAGGACAGTATGGCCTTATGATGTTCTTTTATTTCTGCCATAGCCAATTTTCAAAAGGTATCAGGTGAAAGGGACATCAGTAGAGCAGATTCATGGCTTCTCTGTTCTCCACCCACTTCCAAAGGCACATAGTGTCTCATACCTACCATGCACAGCAATAAAGGTTCACTGCCTGACAAGATTCTGGGGTTGCAGGCATTGAATGTGGAGACTACAGTTTGATAGATCACCATATTTCCTTTGGCTTTATTTTAGAGCTGTGGAAATAATTGCAGCATCAGCAATCATCACTTAAAGGAGGGAGGCGAAGACTTATGTCATTGAATGTTTGCTACATAATTGAGTTTGGTTTTTAATTACAAAGAAGGGTCATGTGTCAGGGAAGTAACTGTCACTGTAGTGCCCCTTCTCCACTGAGTTCTGCCATTTTTGGCAAACACTACATCCAGTACAAAAGCTCTGGCTGAGTTATTAATCATGTTTGTCGGGCAAGCTACAATAATCTGCTGCCTGGATACAAAGCCAAGTACAGAGTCGCCGGCTGGATGTGATAAAACACTTGATACCTCTCACTTTCAGACTCTGCTCATGCTAAGAAATAATTTTTTTCATCTCCATTTAATTAAAGGGGGTAAATGAAAGGAAGTGATTTCAGTTTTGTCTCATGCTCTCAGTTGTCACGTTCTTGATTACACAGAAATGGACAACATGGAATCTGGCAGAGCTGTTTGGATGTAGGGCATGTGGGCTCTGGCGTGCTAGAGAAAGGAGAACCCAGAAATCCTATATCCATGGGAATGGAGCATAGGATTTCCATATCCAGCCAAAGCCCCAACATTTTTCCTATAATTTCCATCTCCTTTTCATGGAGGCTTTTGATATTTTCTCAAATTGTGCTAATTGAGTTGGGAGAAGAGTCACCACTTAACTATTGACCATTAAATGTGACCCTCAAGATGGAATCAAAGTTCTTACCTGCCATTATTTTTGTAAAATCTGTTATCTGATCTAGAGCAAACAGCTATAGCTTTTATATTATCAAAGATTGAAAAATGATCATCACTAAAGTTACTTCAAGGATTGAGTACTTGAGAAGGTCTTCTGTTCCTAACCAGAAAAATCTTAACTCTTGTGAAATGGCCCCAAATCGTTCATAATATTAAAAAAATAGTTCCTAACATTAAAGAGGTTGCTTCTTTCATTAGAAACAGCATTTCTCAAAGTATGCCCTTTGGAAAACTGATTCTGTGGGTGTCGAGGGCTCAGAGGTAAAGAAGTTTGTGAAATGTTAATTGAGATAAGCTTTTAATGTATTGACTAACTCGGGTTTTTGAGTCTCCAAAATGGGTGTACGTGATGAGTAGCTCTTGAGAGAGGATGTATTTTATAGAACATACTTTGGATAAAAAGTGTTCAGCAGAATGAATACACTGAAGCCCTTAAGCATCTTTCCTTTTATTCTCTATGGCCCAAGAATTTCCACTCTTTCCTCATTTGAACTTTTACTTCTTTCTTACTGTCATCTATCTTCATCTAGTTTAAATGGCTAATAGTGTAATCTTTGACTCCTAACATTTGGATAATGTGACATTTGCCATTTTCTGGCTGCCTAGCCTCTGAATGTTCTTATTGACAGTGGGGAAATCTCTCATTATGTGGTTATAAGCGTGAAGCCAGAAGGCCTCTTCTTGTTCCAAGGTAGCCAGATATGGGTACATAACCAAAGCTTAGCCATTTGGAGGTTTCTACCCTGGAAGCGTGAATCTGGAGTGTGCAGCACAAATAGAAAAGATAGGTGAGACTGGAATTAGGGCAGCATCTAGCAGTGATGATACTGTGAGCATCCCAAGTAGTGGTCAATATTTGGTACCCCCCCCCCTTTTTTTAAGTTGTATAATTGTGAATCTTATACCTATATCCTTCAATAAATACTTTCTTTAAAAAATATTTTTTAATTTTTTCAGTGTAACAGTATTCATTATTTTTGCACCACACCCAGTGCTCCATGCAATCTGTGCCCTCTCTAATACCCACCACCTGGATCCCCCAACCTCCTACCTCCCACCCCTTCAAAACCCTCAGGTTGTTTTTCAGAGTCCATAGTCTCTCATGGTTCATCTCCCCTTCCAATTTACCCCAACTCCCTTTTCCTCTCCATCTCCCATTGTCCTCCATGCAATTTGTTATGCTCCACAAATAAGTGAAACCATATGATAATTGACTTTCTCTGCTTGACTTATTTCACTCAGCATAATCTCTTCCAGTTCTGTCCATGTTGCTACAAAAGTTGGGTATTCATCTTTTCTAATGGAGGCATAGTACTCCGTAGTGTATGGATAAATACCTTTTTTTGATTCAGATGGCAGAGTTCTTTCTTCTGTGTAAAGTGAAAACTGACTAGTCAAAAACTCAAACCTAGCTGTAGGTATCTGAAGTCTCTGCTCCAGACAAATATGGTAGAAAAAAATAACGTATGCTTTAATGCCCTGCCTTATTTAACAAGAATGAGTGAGTCTATGTGAACTTTAAGCAGGAGTTGTGTGTGAGGACTGTGTCATTGGGTGTTTACTACTTATGCACTTTTTTTCCATCTGAGTCTTAAGCCTCAACCAAAAAGACCTGTCTCATAGAATCCACTAATTCTTTTTTTTTTTAAATAAATTTTATTTATGTATTTATTTTACAGAGACAGTGTGTGTGTGTGTGAGCACAAGAGCAGGCCTGTACAAGGCGGGGGAAGGGAGAGGGAGAAGGAGAATCTCAGGCAGACTCCACGGTGAGCACAGAGCCCTATGCAGGGCTCGATCTTATGACCTTGAGGTCATAACCTGACCCAAAATTAAGAGTTGGATGCTTAACTGACTGAGCCACCTGGGTGCCCCTAATCCTCTAATTCTTAATTTTTGTAGGAATTTATAGATTAGAAAAAACACACTATGTACAATTTATAGATGAATGTGCATGCTTGTCGTTGATTTATGTTCTGGGCAGAGGCAACAGAGCAGAGTGGCCTGAGCCAGGATATCTGGATTCCACGCTTATTCTCTCATTATTTTAGTCAAGTTACTTCTCCCGGTAAGGAAGAAAGATTTCATAATTAGCTGATTATCCCAGAATGCTCGGATTTTTACAACCAAACAGAAGTTGACTGGTACAATTGATTTTTAGGCAAGCTAAAGTCCAATTTCTTGAAAATGAAATAAAATGTCTAAATAAGGGAGTATACAACTTCATTCTTAAAAGGAGAGGTGTAAACCATGTGATTGTTTTTCAAATTGAAATCTACTGATCCTCGTGGTTATAATGATGTTTTAGGATAGTTTGGACATGAAAAAAGGAGGTTGAGTTTTGGGGAGAGTTTTAGGTCCATCCCACAGCTTGATCCAAGACAGATTTTCTTATTGGATTTGGTTATTGGCGTTCTTGTTAAAGCTTTATTTGAATAAAAGTTAGGAAACAAGTGAATGGAGGGATCCCTAAAGATTATTCTGTGTTGTGTAGCATTAGAAGTCTGTTTTAGCAAAGCATTCTCAGTGACATTCCTTAAGCTACTAATTTCTTCCATCTTCTCATTGTACTCTGTTTTCTTTGCTCACACATGGAAAAACAATACTCTCTGAAGCTCCTAGACACATCTCCTGTTTGCACATCTTTCCTGAGGAGCATGGGTTTTAGGTTCTGCTCTATCTAAATGTACTTTATATAACAGAAAGAGACACTCAAAAGTCCCTTTAATTATTAAGTAATGCTTATTAAATACTGTCAAGTGCTTGGTTATTAATTGATGCCTCCTCAAACCTGGAACGGAAGAAGCTATACCTGTAAGGCACTGACTGGATTGCTGCCCAGTCTTCACCACCTGCTGTGATTGTCAGATCCCAACTTTTCTGCCTATTCTCCACCATCGCCCCAACTCTGTCCTGCCACTCTGTTCACATTGTAGAGTGAGGGGCGGGGGAAGGGAGAAGTAAAAAAACACTAAGATGCTTAGAATTAAAAAAAAAATGAAGACTTTGTTTTTCACCTAAAAAATAAACATGTTCTTATTCTGTTTGGTTTATTAGCTGTGCTTATTATGAATTCTCTATCAGTAAAGCCTCACGAGAAATTTTGCAGACATCAGTTGGCCCATAAAAAATTTATTTTATTGAAAGTGAGTGTGCCTTTGGCCAGGCATAATCCAGGCTTAGCTTCATTGTCACCTCCTCCCGATAGCTCACCTTGATTTCCCAGAGTACATATTTCACCTCTGTGTTCCATAGCATTGATGCAAAGCCCTCTGCTGATAGATATCCTATGGACTAGTGTGTCCAGGTCTTCTTGTCTGGACGAAATTTTTTGAGGGCAGAGTCTACGTATGTCAGATTCATTGTCTGTAGGTTTCAACCAGAATGTTGGGGGAAGAAAGTACACTTTCATAGCAATTAGCACGCGAGATCTAGTGCCTGCCCTATCACACCGTGCTTCTTAGATATATGCTGAGTGTTTGCTCTTTACCCTAAAGTCCCAGAAATTCCCATTGGCTGTGACAGAGAAGGTTTGGACTCGGCATGTGTAATATTATATAACCTCTGAAGCTTGCTGGCTGATGACATTTTTTATTGCATCTAGGACCACAGGGGCACTGGCAAGAGGCTTTATTGGAGACATTAGGAAGAGTTGCATAATCAGCCCGAGGCAGCTTTCTCTCTGGTAGTGACTGCGTCATGTTGATACATGCTCTTTCCTCAAATATGCCAATCCCCAGGATTCTTTGCCTTGTATCTCCCCAAGCCAGAGACTCACACAGCTCTGGGACTGGACCTCTTGTTCAATTCTCCCATACTATGAAGGAACGACCTGAGTTCTGGAGAAGTTAAATGACTTTCCTAAGGTCACACAGGATAGAGACCTCAATCCAGATTTAATGATTCCAGTGTACTTTTCTTCCCTCTGCTAAAGCCTACAGATTAATTTATGGCATATGGTTTCTTCAGAAGTATTTCACAAGGAATGGTCAACTTGAGGGTATGCTGGATGGTTAAGTATCATTAGCTAAATCTTGGTGCAGAAGGTCGACTTTGCCGGTATGTTAACACATGATCCCCTAGTCCCCATTTAGACATTAAGTTTTATACATTTCATTTAAAATGAAGAAAATTTTGTAGAACATTTAATATTAACCTACAATATAATGTAAGCTTTTATATAAAAAAAAATTGTACTAGATTTCTTCAGTAAATTATCACATAGCCATTCAGGTGTGGCACAAGTTGGAGCAGTACATCCTTTGTGAATGGGTTTGTTGCTGTGTTCCTCATAGGTTCTAAAACTACCCACTTATCAAGAGTTGCTATTTGTTAACGCACAAGATAATACACCCCAGATTTTGTAATTTGGGGATTATCCCTTTTTCCCACAGTCATTTTCTGATACTTTGGCCTTGGTCTTGGGTACTATTAGCAATTTTCATGACTGCTCACTTGAAAATCGTAGGTTCTTTATAGTTTTAATTTTTTTTAAAGATAAATATTTCTTGCTGACTGTCTCATATCTAGATATCATAGTGGAGGCAAGCAAGCAGAAAGAAATGTTGGCTGCAGGAAATTATGAATTGGAGGAAAAGACAGGAAGGACCCATTGAGGCTTCAAAAATTCAGCTGACTTCAATTGTTTGTTTGGTCATGTCCCATCATTATTCAGCTGAATCTACAACTGCAGTCTTGGGAGCCCAAGTCTTTGGTAACAAAAGAGGAGAAACTTCTCCCTCCCCTCCACTGGGATATGATAATGAACAACAATCAGAGTTTAAGTTGAAGGAAATAATGAAAATACGTCCCTGAAGACATTTGACAGAACTTAGCCAGTAACCTACACGTGGTTCTCTTAAGCCTGGATCAGGGCTATTAGACATTGTCTTAATTTTAAAAATCAGAAACACTTTTATATTTTTACTGAATTTTTAAAATTTCATTGCTAATGTTTTGCTACTCCTATGATTGTGGAATATATATATATATATATATTTAAAATTGACATTTTTGAAAAGTATTTTCGGAGAAATTTAATGTAGAGCAGAAAATATGAAGAATAGTGTTAGATTTCAGTATTATATCTTTTCAAATGTGTCACAGTTGTTAGTTAATCCTTTTTGATTTCTAAGAAAAGAAAAAAAAAACTGATAAGATTCCAAGCTCATCAGTTCTTTACTGTATCCTGAAGGTTTGTACTGAGTCCAGGATCAATAGGGCCGCTACTTTGAGATTTGTGGCCTCTATAGGAGTTGCACCTGGAGCCAAGAAAAGCTATTAAGATTTTATTGAACTACTAGCTTTCCCCCACATACCCCCCGCCCCCGTTACCCACTAAAGTACTAATGGCGTGATTATCATCAATTAAGGGGGAGAGGTTATTTTCTATATCAGTTCCCAGTTATATACACTGCTTGAGTGTAGGGGGGATTTTGAGGAGGGAACACACTTTCCAGGAATCCACACATCTCAACGGGTGCCCCAAGGCAAACCTTAGCCTTGGTGGAGATAGGTAACTTACTTTCTCTTTCTCTTTGTCATCTAATTTCAGAGCAGTTCCATGTTGTTTCTTCCATTTATTAAAAAAACAAAACAAAACAAAACAAAACCCTCCTTGTCTCTTATAACCCTTGAACGTCCTTAAACATAAACTTGTTTTATAATACACGATGGGATTCAAAATGCAGGTACTCTGGGAGTGGTAAAGCACTGATGAAGTTAAGGCCGGAATGAGGACCCATTTATAAACAAACAGTAGGGCATGGGGGGCAGAGCCCAGAAGCATTAAAAGCAGCTGATGGTTGTTCTGAGTTCTGGCTCCATGCCTTACAGTATAACATGGAGCGCGTTATTTTACTACCTATTCCTCAAACCCACGATTCAACGTCTGGGCTCAGGAGGCTCAGAACTGTCTTCACCATCTCTCCCTTGTGCTTTCTATGCTCCCACAGAGCTGCTATATGAGAGTATGAAATACGCAAAGAGGAACAAGGGAGAACAAATCAGTCCTGTGCTCACAAATCTGTGATTGCACTTTATTGCTTGTGTGGGATACAGTTCAAGTGTAGCAATTTGGTTGTCAAAGCTGGGATATTTCCTAGAGTTCAGTGAACCTGGACAAAAATTTGAGGCATCGGTAGGGTAGGGGTAAATGTACTTCTCAAGGCTGGTTGCTGATTAAAGACGGAGGGAGGGGATGATGAGGAGCAAGGGCACAAACTGAGCACCTTCCTCTGCCAGGTGCTCATTATATCCGTTGTCTTATTTCATCCTCACGGCCACTGTGTCTTTGTGTTCATTTACGGTAGAGGGACTGAGGCTCAGTGAACTTGGTGTGTTAACAAAGCTAGTGAGAACGGGGATTCAAATGCAGACCAAGTTGATTTCACTTCAGTGAGAAGCAGGAGGACAGATGGGGAGGGAAGAAAAGGTGGAGGTTAAAAGTTGATGAAACCAGATTTGGGAAATGAGCATAAACTGTGCCTCTCTGACCCAATTCCAGTGCTCTTTTATGATTTCTTTCTAATTTCTTACTGTTCTTGTTTATTTTCACTTAGTGAAAATTGTGCAACACATTTAAGGGGTCAGGATGATAGCAGGATTGTCACATTATTGAGATTTGCCCGATCCTAAGACCTTTGGGAACAGGCTTGTACCAGACCGTCTACTATCTCAACACCATGTACCCATTTATTTTTATTCCCTGCCCTGTCCTTACGGACCTTTCTACTTTTTCTTGCTCATTTGTTGACTCTTTCCCATGCTTGCCTTAGCCATGTTTTAGGGGGACCAGACTACTGACTCTTCCAGGGCAGGGAATTATACCTGTTCTGTCTATGCTAGTGGGCCATGACCTAGGAAAGGGTGTGGTACAGTGCACAGTATACACTTACTTGGAATTAGACTGTAGACTTCCTCATCTGGAAAGTGATTTCCTTTTTCTTCTACCTGGACAGAGGTTAGCTAACTTTCAGATCCATGTTTTAATCTTCTTTCTATGTAGATATTTGCCCCCATAAATTATTTTCTGAACTCAACTATGGTAATACCTCAAGTAATATTTTAAGTACTTCTTATGATTTTTCCTATTAAGTTTGTGTTTACATTAAACTTTTGAGCTATGTGACTTGTCTCACCATCAGATCATGTTTTTTGTGTGTGTAGATACTATTTTATCCCCAGGACATGAGTTCTTGGCAAATAGAAACTCAATAAATATTTTGTGGTAGTGTATCTATAAAATTATTGCCCAATTACTGTCATAATAACTATTTAAAATGAGCAAGGGATTAGTTTGTTTTTTTTTTTTTTTTTTTTTTTTTTAGTTCAATTTTGTGTTTTGAAAAGCTTCCATGAAAATCCCCAAAACGTGGTGGTTCACCATTTAGTATTTTCAGTTAAACATTTGAGTTAAAATATTGTGGTTTCAGAATTGTCCTCACTAGCGTATCTCTTACCTAAATGGATATTCAGCCTGGAGTGGAACCATAGTTTGTGCACAAGGCTTCCATGTGGTCAGTCTCCGATTAACAACAAAAGTAAGAAAACAAGAAATGAATCATTCTTGCAAAATATGAGGAGGTTGCAGATTCCCATTTATACAAAGTAAATACTAAATATAGATGTACCCCCCAATGTACCCCCATTCTGCTGCATCAGAAAGAAGAAAGCAAATGCATGAGAGAGAGAAGGAAACAGGGGGGATGGGTACAAGATTAGACACATCAAGAAACGTACAGAAAATATCTCATTCTTCATGGTCACAAACTTCCCTGACCGATTTCTTTCATTTTCCTCAAACATTTCTGAAGCAGGGTACTCTGGCTATTTTGGGGAAATATTTTCACAAAATATCTAAACCTTATGTTTGCTGACAGGCTACAAAGTCTAGGTTTTTAGCAAGAAAATTTCATTTTACACTAGAACTTTCCAGTCCAACTGGCACCCTTGCTTTCTATGAATCCTGAAGAACAGATGGAAGTAGAAACCTGATTTTGACTGAGATTTAAATCAGCCTTCAGAACAATTTTTAAAATCTATCAATATTCCTCTAGCTTCTGGTGCTTTTCAGGGGACTGGTTTCCTTTAGGAAAAATTGGCAGGGTATCACAAAGTTGAGAGTCTGCTCTTAGTGGACAGCAAAACATATTAAGTTAAAAGAATTCATTTCACTGAGTTTCATCTCATTAAAAATGAAAAAGAGTATGTCAGGATACTGTAAAATACTACACAGAAGATAGTAGTATTGCTACCATTAGTATGTTTCCTGAGAATGAATTTAAATGCATGTTGATCGTCTTACTCTATAAATAGGCTGCCTTTTGCTCTGTGTCCAATCCCAGGATTAGTGGTTTCCTCTTTGCTGAGAAAGAAATCTTTACTACCCAAAGAAGAGGCACTGGTTTATCTGCCAGGTGTGGACAACATGGTGGAAGGCAGACCCAGGAGTGTTTGGGCTAGTCAGATCCCAGCGGTCAAAGCCAGCAGGGTTTCTCCATTGCACTCAAGCACAGCTTGGCTGGATGAGATGAAATGCATCTTGTGGCCCATTCCATACGCAGGGCGCTAAGGCCTGGCTTATGATTCTTTAGTATCTATATTGACAGGTTAGAATAAAAAAATTTTTATGGACACATTTTCCACCTAAATGTTGAAACTCAAGTGTGGTTTTCCCCAGGTCCCATGAAGACCCTGACATTCATTTGCAGTTCCTTTTGCCCCCTACAAAAAAATATCACTTGATAATTTTGTTTAGATCTCAAGCTAGCCTGCTTAGGAAAGACAATCCATGAATCTTAGGAGGTTGATACCTGTCTATTATTCTTTCATAAATATACATGCTCTTCTGGAGACAAGAGCAAGCTTTATAGTAAAATCATGGATTTTTCAGAGCTGGAGTCAACCCAAGCAGACATTCAGTACAAGTACTAAGTTTTATAGATCATTAACAACTTACATTTACACAGCCAATTTCAGTTCATGTTTTCATTTACAGAACTGAATTTGAGGTAGACTGAGAATACATAATTCTTATTTTATATAGGGAAAGCATATTCAGGTTTTAAATGACTCAAGAGATTGCATTTTAGTATCAGAATGCATCAAGGTCTCCCGCCTTCCAGGCCAATTCTCTCACTATAGTTGTGTTATCTGTGTTTGGGCCCAGAAGAGTACATCTGTGGCCTTCTTCTGAAAGACCAGATTTCAACCAATCCACCTGGCTATCCTCAGGCTTTGTGTCAGAACTCTCCAACTTGTGTGAGTTTAATATCCCCAGCTCCGAAGAAAAATATCATAAATTCTAAGCTAAAGTATGGGGTTTTCTGTAAGCCCTTTCTTGATCCCTGGAAAAGGACCAGCATTTCTGTCTTGTGTTTTAACCTAGAAGAAAATCCCTCTCCTCTGAAGTATGTTTGTAGCAGTTTCTATGGATTTCTTTATTCATTTATCAAATATTTGTTAATGGAATAATATGTGTCAATTGTATGCTTTTGATTTATTTCAAACCATTCTGTTTAGAATACTTGCTAACAAAATATTGCAATAGATACTCACTTAAATGTTCAGTAAATAAATCAAGTTTCCCAAAGTATATTAAACACATTTAGAATTGAAATAAAATCAGTTACTTCATGGTATTTTATCTATTGAAGTTTTTAAAGGAAGGAGCCCTCTTTCAGGCTTGCTTTTTTAATCTGTTGAAGTATTAGAAAAGTATGTTGTACATAGTAGGTGCTCAGCAGACATCTCTTGATATGAAATACATTGACCCTCAGCAAAGGAGATAATACAAATTCAATACGGTTCTGCAGCTGTTTGAAGACACGTCAGGGCTCTGTTCTACCCTGCAGCCATTTTACTCCGGTGGTTCTCAGCCAGGAACAATTTTGTCTCCCAGAGGACATTTGGCAATAGCTGGAGATACAAATTGTGTAATTATCTGGCCCTGTATGTTGTGCCCCCATGGAGAAACCATGACTTAAGTGAATCACTCAGTAAAACCCTTATAGGTTTATATTTAACCTAATGCAATACTTCAAGGGTATTTTTAGTTTGTTTTGCACTGGTAGTCTATTTCATGGGAAATCCTGAAATCAACACAACCACCAAAGCCATATGTACTTATACAGTCTTGGGTTATCACTGCCCTTTGATTATGATTTCATGACTGTTACTAGGATATATGAAATGGTGAAATGCTTATTTGAGAAAATGTCATGGGAAAACCAATCATGTAAGTATCATTGCTAGAATCTGTACTGTTTACTTATATGATCATACTGTGAAAATATGAATAAAACAGCTCAGTTAAACTGGGTAACTGAGTATTATTTCATATTGCTATTTTTAGGTAACAGATGATTTGGATTGAAAATATGTAAAACTGAATAAAGAGAACTAACACTGAGATTTAAACAGATGTTAATGTTTATGTAATACTGGAACTGGTACCCAGTTTTATATCCCAAGGTATGTTTATAGAAGTTGAATATCAGTACAGAAATACATTAGCATGAGCCTACTTGAGAGTTAAGAGGCTGAGAGAATGAAATAAAGAGGACTGTGTGGCTAGGGGGACTTTGTAATTTATTACCCAAACCAGAGCACCTTTGAGAATGGGACACTATTAATGTTTAAGTCAACACAAGACTATTTGGGGGCAAACCAGGATGCACCATTACCCTATCCATGAGCAATCCCTCAGATTTGGAGAAAATAAAAGGGGATGATACTGAATTTAATATAGTGCCTTCAGGCTGTAATACATTAAAATATATATATATATATTTTTAAATTCTGGGATATGGAAAGACTCTTAACCTGGGCAGATGCCACAGCTCCAAAGCTGTGGCAAATGCCACAGCTCCAAAGCTGGAGCTGGAGGCTTTGGCACTGATAAGAGTGCTTTGTCCACAATTTCTGTAGCTTTGAAGTGGACTTACCAGTACTTAGACATGAATAGGGTGGCTCTTGGGCAATAATAGTCTTTACCACAGGGAGATGGAGCAAGTGAGGGGAAACAGCATGTCCCATATACTGTTTGAAGGAACTCCTTCAGAGCAATGTGAGGGGCTCACCAGGAAGCCACTGGGTAAGGAATAAGGAAAAGTGAATGCAGGTATGGAATGGGGATCAAAGTCCAATTACAGTTTTGTGAGCAGAATTAGAGCAAATGTGTTTATTAGAAATACCCCTTAATTATTGGATCTATTATATTACCGTTACAGATACAATTTTTTTTCATTTGAGTATAGTTGATACACAATGTTACATTAATTTCAGGTGTACTAGTTAGTGATTCACCTTGTCTACAGCTACCATTTAATTTTTATCCTGTTTGGTGACTTATGGGGAAACGCTGGTAATGCTGGACAGGTAAAACCTAAAAAATGTGAATTCTGTGTTCCCCACATGAGATGATCAACCTGGGGCTTTTGGAAAGTTTCTGTGCAGACAGCCAGAGCACATTTTAGGATAGTAGCAGTCTAATGCAGGTGGCCATGAAGCTCTGTGCCCAGAAGGGATGGAGGCCGTCTCAGGAGAATTGCATGAGTACATCTAAAAAAGCAGAAACCTAGGGTTTAGATGCCTGGGAGAGGGGCAATCTGAGCATGAAACATGAACGTGAAGTCACCTGGTATGGAGAATGCATGCCCATGATGTGGGTTCCTAAATCCAATTTAAATGTGAGTGTGGGGGGATGTCCCCATACATAAAACAAACAGTTCTCGGGCACTGGCTGGGTGTCCTAGAATTCAGCTCAATTCTGATACAGTCTAATTGTAGACTTGGAGAGAGCATTAGATCCCATAGGGAAAAGGCTTGGTCCTACAAAACTGCCCCTCCATCCCCATTCCACTTGTACTTCAGATGCCAAGTACAAGCCCATGCTATCACCTTTGCTTTTGACCTACTGCTGTAGATTGGAGGTTCCAGTGACCCCCTCCAACTCGGGATGCCAATTGCAAATCCAGGTTGTTCCTTATATTTCTAACCAACTGGCTGTAAATCAGAGGTTCTCAAGACTCCTCCTTGAGTTCAATTAATTAGTTTGCTAGAGTAAAGTTCATAGAACTCAGAGAAACGCTGTACTTACTAGATCATCCAGTGTATTATAGAGGATGTAACTCAGGAACAGCCAGACAGAAGAGATGCCTGGGCAAGGTCATAGGAAAATGGTGCAGAACTTCTGTTGGAGCTCTGAGGACAGCTCTCTTGGAGCACCTCCAGGTGTTCACCATCCCAGCAGCTCATTGAACCCTATTTTTGGTTTTTTATGGAGGGATCATTACATAGGTATGATTAATTAAATCACTGGCCAATGGGGAATGATTTAGACTCTAGCCCTTCGACCTCTGGAGGTCAGGGGCATGGGGCTGAAGGTTGTAGTCTTCTAATCTCAAGGTTGGTTCTCCTGGCCACCAGACTCCATTACCTTAGGTGCTTTGTGAAAGTCATCTTATCAGCATAACAAAAGACAGTTTTTGTGTTTTGGATTTTTTTTTTGCTGCATAATTTTATTTTTTTAAATTAATTTAATTTTTTTTTCAGTGTTCCAAGATTCATTGTTTATGTACCACACCCAGTACTCCATGAAATACATCTGTTCCTTAATACCCACCACCAGGTTCATCCATCCATCCCTCAAAACCCTCAGTTTGTTTCTCAGAGATGAAAGACAGTTTTGTGGTTTTCACCACTTAGGAAATTCTAAGGGTTTTAAGAGCTCTGTGCGAGAAAAGGGAACAGGACCGAATACGTATTTCTTATGATAAATCACAGTATCACAATGCCTAAGCTATTTTTTTAAATTTATTTTTTTGAGTTTACATTATTTACTTTAAATTCAGGTGTACAACAAAGTGATTTGACCAGTTTATGAATTCTGCTGTGTTCATCACAAGTATAGCTACATCTGTCCATATATATCCCTATTACAATTTCATTAACTATATTCCTTATGCTGCACTTTTTATTCCTGTGACTTATCCCATAAATGGAAGCTAGACTTTAATTGTATATAAGGGGTATAAACATTCCAACATCAAATGTTAATATAATCTCAATATGGAACAGTTGATACGAGCTGTATACTTGATCCAGCAGTTACATGAAAGCATCCAAATGTTTTGTGACTCTTTATTCATTTTGCCTTAAGACCCTCCTGCCAAGTTCCCTGTTCCCCTGTGGGTTGGTTGTTTATCTGTGAATTTTAGCCCAAGACAGACTCTTTTTTTTTTTTTTTTTACTGGAGACTTTTCTGAAATTTCAGGACCATTGACTACATCTTTGAGCTCCTTCTCTATCTTATATAGAGTTTCTCAGTGTTGGCATGTTTGGCTTTGGAGAAATTCACACTTTCACACATTAGTTACAAATAAATATGGCAACACGTTCTGCCATTAGTTCAGTTTCTGAAATGGTGCTGTTTTTAGCCTGGACAGAGTTTGAGCGAGGCTATTTGACTATTTCATTTCATTTGCTCTTATAAATTATGAAAAATGAGAGGAAAGTGGAAAGATAAAAATGACAAGAAGTATAGTTTTTATAATCTTTATTTAGTTGAGAACAAGTAGAGAATTATTAAGTGTTTGATGATAGTGGCAGAACATGAACCTCAATTGGATGCTCACTGGATTCAAGCCTGATCAATTGTGGACAGGAACACAGTTTTTAAAAACATATGGAATTATTAAAACCACATTGTGATATCACCTTACACCAGTTAGAATGGCCAAAATTAGCAAGACAGGAAACCACATGTGTTGGAGGGGATGTGGAAAAAGGGGAACCCTCTTACACTGTTGGTGGGAATGCAAGTTGGTGCAGCCTCTTTGGAGAACAGTGTGGAGATTCCTCAAGAAATTAAAAATTGAACTTCCCTATGATCCTTCAATTGCATTCCTGGGTATTTACCCCAAAGATACAGATGTCGTGAAAAGAAGGGCCATTTGTACCCCAATGTTTATAGCAGCAATGGCCATGGTTGCCGAACTGTGGAAAGAACCAAGATGCCCTTCAACGGATGAATGGATAAGGAAGATGTGGTCCATATATGCTATGGAGTATTATGCCTCCATCAGAAAGGACGAATACCCAACTTTTGTAGCAACATGGACAGGACTGGACGAGATTATGCTGAGTGAAATAAGTCAAGCAGAGAGAGTCAATTATCATATGGTTTCACTTATCTGTGGAGCATAACAAATAACATGGAGGACGGGGAGATGAAGAGGAGAAGGGAGTTGGGGTAAATTGGAAGGGGAGGTGAACCATGAGACACTATGGACTCTGAAAAACAACCCTAGGGTTTTGAAGGGACAGGGGGTGGGAGTTTGAGGGAACCAGGTGGTGGGTATTAGAGAAGGCACGGATTGCATGGAGCACTGGGTGTGGTGCAAAAATAATGAACACTATTATACTGAAAATAAATAAAAAGTAAAAAAAAATATGGAATTCTGCATATATTTTGAGATTATCCTGTTGGTATGTTTTATGTCTGCTATAGACATTATGTTTAAAAGGTCACAGTGGTGAAACAGGTTTGAAAAAATGCTGGGTCAAATCAAATTATGTTAAGTTTTTTTTTTTCCCTACTAGCTCTTCAGGGCATTGGATATGCTAGTATTCATGGTGCTTCTCCAAGAGAGGGTGGATATGAAGCATTTCCCAAATGTATTTGACTGTAAGATCCTTTTTTCTTGGCAGAGAATATTTTAGGATTACACTTAATGAAACAGTTTTGGGAAATATTTCACCAGAACCTGTTCTCCAAGAATTGGTTAGGAGTTTCTTCCTTCCTCTCCCCCTCCCTCCTTCCTTCCTTCTCAAATTTGCAAATACCCTTATAGCCAATGTTTTTTCTTACTGAGTAATTTCCCTCATGTGTAGAATATGGTTTTCCCCATTAGAAAAGTTAGAATGGGCCTTTATATTAGGAAGTTCCACTTTTCAGGTAACAGAAAACTCTCTTATTTTGGCTAAGAAATATCACATCCCTTGATTTTCCTTTATTTTTACTTCTGTCACAGTATGGTCATTTGGTGTTTAGTTCATTTTTACATTTATTTTTGGAGAGAAGGAGATAGTTCTTCACTTAGCAATAAAGTCCCTATCACATTCTACAATAGGATTTAACAACAGGTGATAGTAGAAGAATAAAAGTCTCACTGAGATGTGCATAGGTGCTTAACAGGTTTGCTCACTAAGTATCTTGTTTCTCTGTACATGCAGGATGCAAATTCTCTCCTTAACGAAAACAATGATCTCTTAGTATGTCATGTTACTGTCTTTTAAATAAAGTTACTTCCAGTTAGTTGAAAGGACTTTTCTTTCCAAGAATGCCAAAGGTTTCCTGTCAACAGGTTTATGCTGTGTTATTCATTAGTCTCTTATGAGCTTAGTTGTTTTTTTTTTTTAATTTGCCCTGAGACAAGATCCTATTCCCATGGCACAGACAAAATTGTTTCTTTTTTTTTTTTTCATTTATTTATTTTCAGCATAACAGTATCATTATTTTTTCACCACACCCAGTGCTCCATGCAATCTGTGCCTTCCCTAATACCCACCACCTGGTACCCCAACCTCCCACCCCCCACCCCGCCACTTCAAACCCCTCAGATTGTTTTTCAGAGTTCATAGTCTCTCATGATTCACCTTCCCTTCCAATTTACCCCAACTCCCTTCTCCTCTCCATCTCCCCATGTCCTCCATGCTATTTGTTATGCTCCACAAATAAGTGAAACCATATGATAATTGACTCTCTCTGCTTGACTTACTTCACTCAGCATAATCTCTTCCAGTCCCCTCCATGTTGCTACAAAAGTTGGGTATTTATCCTTTCTGATGGAGGCATAATACTCCATAGCATATATGGACCACATCTTCCTTATCCATTCATCCGTTGAAGGGCATCTTGGTTCTTTCCATAGTTTGGCGACCGTGGCCATTGCTGCTATAAACATTGGGGTACAAATGGCCCTTCTTTTCACTACATCTGTATCTTTGGGGTAAATACCCAGGAGTGCAATGGCAGGGTCATAGGGAAGTTCTATTTTTAATTTCTTGAGGAATCTCCACACTGTTCTCCAAAGAGGCTGCACCAACTTGCATTCCCACCAACAGTGTAAGAGGGTTCCCCTTTTTCCACATCCTCTCCAACACATGTTGTTTCCTGTCTTGCTAATTTTGGCCATTCTAACTGGTGTAAGGTGATATCTCAATGTGGTTTTAATTTGAATCTCCCTGATGGCTAGTGATGATGAACATTTTTTCATGTGTCTGATAGCCATTTGTATGTCTTTATTGGAGAAGTGTCTGACCAAATTGTTTCTTGATCTGAAAAGCCCCACTCTCTCCATATCTGTAATAACTTCTTGGAAGACCCATCAGCAGCTTGTTCATTGATCTCTGGCTTAGCAGTTATGCCTGCCTGATGCCCTTCCATCCATGATTCACCATGGCCCTTTACTGAGGATTGGACTCCCTGCGGGTGCTATGCTAGGCTCTTAACATACATTTCCTCTTTTGCTACTCGACACTTAAAGTCAGAGTATGAATCTTGACTTTGCAGGCCACTGGGTCTCTGCCACAGCTATTCAGCTCTCTGTTGTAACATGAAGGCAGTCATAGACAACACATAGGTATTGTTCCACAATGTAGAATATGTTGGCTGTGTTGTAATAAAGCTTATAAAAATTGGCCGTGGACCAGATTTGGTCTACAATTTGCTAACGTTGCTCAAACTACCCTACCAGGTAAATATTCTCAACTTTATCTTATGAACGAGGAAACTGAAGAGCATGGAAACTAAGATCCAAGATTGTTGGTTAGCAGAGGAGTTAGGATTTAAACCTAGGTCAACGTGGTGGAGAAGCTCATGGTTTTTCTATCCTGCAACCCTGCCCTTATAAGAGGCTAAGAGTTAGGTATCTAGGCAAAAAAAAAAAAAAAAAAAAAAAGGAAGAGGGCTTATATCCAGTAAAAGGGGGAAAAAGAACCAAAGGCACAGAGCTCATGGTCCATCATTTTGGTGGCAATAAGTAGATGAGCTTGACAGTAGAAGGGAGGGAAACAGAAGGCATGGTTGGGAAGAGAGTATATGCAAGGCTTCAGGGAAAGTTATGAATTGTATGAGGTTTTCTGCTTAAAATAATCAAGGTTCTGTCAGATACTTATGCATTACTAACAGTGCCTGCCATAGTAGGAATATCTAGCCTATGAAGTACTCTGTGTGTGTGTGTGTGTGTGTGTACACACACATACCACTGAAGAGAAAGATAAATCTGCTGTTGGGTAAGGGATGGGTTACATGAAGATAGACCAGATGAGAAATACAGATATAAGACTACTAGGGTTATTAAAGTAGGTAATACCTTGGAGACTAGGGCATGAATTTTTTGAGAACAGAGAATTGCCAGCACCTTCTCTAGAACATAGCATGAAACTGATGTAATAGCAGATGCTCACAAAATGAATGAATGAATGGAAGGAGAAAGTCAAAGATGTGTTGGTGTTTCAGTGGATGTCTCCATGGATGAATAGGAACATCATGGAGATATGAGGGCAAATGGTGGAGGTATGAGGTTCTAGCTATATAAAGAAAATCCTAGAAAAAAAAAGAGAAAATCCTGATAAATTCATACCTAAAATTCATTTTAGCTATGTTGAAATGTGATAGAGTCTATGTTTGGTCCTCTGACTTGCTTTGCTAGTGTTTAATCCATGAAAACTTTTGCTTATGGAAGTTATCTCCTAAGTAAGCTATTAGGTAGTGATGTCTTCCTGGTCACACCTCATGACATTATCTGAAATAGAAAGAGCCATGCACTGGTTTCCATGCATCCCTTCCCTCATTTAATCCATTGCCTCACTGTCACCTCCAAAATTACAATATGTAGTCAGAAAGAAAGATCAGAGCTGGGCATCTAGGTGGCTCAGTGGGTTGAGCCTCTGCCTTTGGCTTAGGTCATTGTCTTGGGGTCCTGGGATCGAGGCCTGCATCGGTCTCTCTGCTTGGCAGGGAGTCCGCTTCCCCCTCTCCCTCTGCCTGCCTCTCTGCCTACTTGTAATCTCTCTCTCTCTGTTAAATAAATAAAAATAAAATCTTAAAAAAAAAAAGATGACAGCTTCAGGAAGCCCTTGGTTTCTATGAATCCACACTCTAATGTCATTCATGGGAAGAGGGGAAAAAAATCCATAACTTTTGGAATACTTTGTATGTTTAATAAACATTTAGAGATGCTGGTGAGTGTGCCAGATACTATGCTAGACATGGGAGATTGTAGAGGGCGAGATGGACTCATCCATGTCAAGCAGGGACCTAGGTCAAGCAAAGATGCAAGCAGCCGAGGACATTGCAGCTAATACCAGATACAGCCGAGACCAGCACAGGTAACGATGCATTCAGAACTGATAACCAGCAGAAACAGAGGAGGTCTGCAAAGGCCCAAGACTGATTAAATCCTTTAAAAAAAAAGGGGGGGGGGAGGTTGCAGCAAACTGTCAAGACTCCTCAGACACTGATCCCCTTTATGTCTGACCCCTTCAAAAAGGCAGTGGCCACTGAAGGCTCTGTGTTTGATTCCTTGACTTCCTACTTCTGTTTTGTCTGTTGTGTGACTTGCCTCATGCTTTGCTTTGTGTGTTGTGTAAGAAGCCAAGTGAAACACCTGTTAAAATGTTATTGAGTTTGGAATTCTGAACCTGCTTTATAATGATGTTAACCTTGCTTTGTGGTTGAATAAAGCTGATCTTGTGAAGAGATACAACTCGTGTATCTGCCTTCGTAGCACACTCATGAAAGAGATCCAACAGGGGCACAAAGAAGATGTGGTCATTGTTCATACATCCAGAGAACTGAAAGGTTGGTTCAAGAACTGGGGTAGATGTTACCACCAAGAAGGCTTTTACTTTTTCATTTAACTTAGTTACTTGCACTGACCACCAGAACTCTTATAAATGTTCCTGGTGAGGTTACAAGATGATCTATTCTCGACTGTCGGGGGAGGAGTCAAGATGGCGGAGAAGTAGCAAGCTGAGACTGCTTCAGCTAGCCGGAGATCAGCTAGATAGCTTATCTAAAGATTGCAAACACCTGAAAATCCATCGGCAGATCGAAGAGAAGAAGAACAGCAATTCTGGAAACAGAAAAACAACCACTTTCTGAAAGGTAGGACCAGCAGAGAAGTGAATCCAAAGCGACGGGAAGATAGACCCCGGGGGGGAGGGGCCGGCTCCCGGCAAGCGGCGGAGCAACCGCGCACAAAATCAGGACTTTTAAAAGTCTGTTCCGCTGAGGGACATCGCTCCAGAGGCTAAACCGGGGCGAAGCCCACGCGGGGTCAGCGTGGCCTCAGGTCCCGCAGGGTCACAGAAGGATCGGGGGTGTCTGAGTGTCGCAGAGCTTGCGGGTATTGGAACGGGAAAGCCGGCTACAGAGACAGAGCCGACAGTAAGCTCACAGCTCCGTGTTACCTTGAACCGGTCGCAGGCTCGGTGAGCTCGGAGCGCGGCCGGAGGTCAGGCAGACGGGAGTAACTGGGCGCTGTTCTCTGAGGGCGCACTGAGGAGTGCGGCCCTGGGCTCTCGGCTCCTCCGGGCCGGAGACCAGGAGGCCGCCATTTGTATTCCCGTCCTCTGGAACTCTACGGAAAGCGCTCAGGGAACAAAAGCTCCTGAAAGCAAACCCGAGCGGATTACTCACCCCGGCCCCGGGTAAGGGCGTGTGTAATTCCGCCTGGGGCAAAGACACTTGAGAATCACTAAAACAGGCCCCTCCCCCAGAAGATCAACAAGAAATCCAGCCAAGACCAAGTTCACCTACCAAGGAGTGCGGTTTCAATACCAAGGAGAGCAGCAGAATTCCAGAGGAGGAGAAAGCCAAGCACGGAACTCATGGCTTTTTTCCTGTGATTTTTTTTAGTCTTGCAGTTAATTTAATTTTTTCTTTTTCATTTTTTTTTTTTCTCGCCTTCGGGTAAAATTTTTTTTTTAACTGTTACCTTTTTCTTTTTTAACGATTTTATACTAGTTTTATCTAATATATATATTTTTTCTTTTTTTACATTTTTCTTAGGTGTTTTCTTTTTTAAAAAATTCTTTTCTTTTCTTTTTTTTTTTTTTTTTTTCTTTTTTTTTTTTTTTTTTTTTTTTTTTTCTTTCTTCCTTTTTGAACCTCTTTTTATCCCCTTTCTCCCCACTCACGATTTTGGATCTCCTCTAATTTGGTTAAAGCATATTTTCCTGGGGTTGTTGCCACCCTTTTAGTATTTTACTTGCCCCTTCATTTACTCTTATCTGGACAAAATGACAAGACGTAAAAATTCAACACAAAAAAAAGAACAAGAGGCAGTACCGAAGGCTAGGGACCTAATCAATACAGACATCGGTAATATGTCAGATCTAGAGTTCAGAATGACAATTCTCAAGCTTCTAGCCGGGCTCGAAAAAGGCATGGAAGATATTAGAGAAACCCTCTCGAGAGATATAAAAGCCCTTTCTGGAGAAATAAAAAGAACTAAAATCTAACCAAGGTGAAATCAAAAAAGCTATTAATGAGGTGCAATCAAAAATGGAGGCTCTAACTGCTAGGATAAGTGAGGCAGAAGAAAGAATTAGTGATATAGAAGACCAAATGACAGAGAATAAAGAAGCTGAGCAAAAGAGGGACAAACAGCTACTGGACCACGAGGGGAGAATTCGAGAGATAAGTGACACCATAAGACGAAACAACATTAGAATAATTGGGATTCCAGAAGAAGAAGAAAGTGAGAGGGGAGCAGAAGGTATACTGGAGAGAATTATTGGGGAGAATTTCCCCAATATGGCAAAGGGAACGAGCATCAAAATTCAGGAGGTTCAGAGAATGCCCCTCAAAATCAATAAGAATAGGACCACACCCCGTCACCTAATAGTAAAATTTACAAGTCTCAATGACAAAGAGAAAATCCTGAAAGCAGCCCGGGAAAAGAAGTCTGTAACATACAATGGTAAAAATATTAGATTGGCAGCTGACTTATCCACAGAGACCTGGCAGGCCAGAAAGAGCTGGCATGATATTTTCAGAGCACTAAACGAGAAAAACATGCAGCCAAGAATACTATATCCAGCTAGGCTATCATTGAAAATAGAAGGAGAGATTAAAAGCTTCCAGGACAAACAACAACTGAAAGAATTTGCAAATACCAAACCAGCTCTACAGGAAATATTGAAAGGGGTCCTCTAAGCAAAGAGAGAGCCTACAAGTGGTAGATCAGAAAGGAACAGAGACCATATACAGTAACAGTCACCTTACAGGCAATACAATGGCACTAAATTCATATCTCTCAATAGTTACCCTGAATGTGAATGGGCTAAATGCCCCTGTCAAAAGACACAGGGTATCAGAATGGATAAAAAAACAAAACCCATCTATATGTTGCCTCCAAGAAACACATTTTAAGCCCGAAGACACCTCCAGATTTAAAGTGAGGGGGTGGAAAAGAATTTACCATGCTAATGGACATCAGAAGAAAGCAGGAGTGGCAATCCTTATATCAGATCAATTAGATTTTAAGCCAAAGACTATAATAAGAGATGAGGAAGGACACTATATCATACTCAAAGGGTCTGTCCAACAAGAAGATTTAACAATTTTAAATATCTATGCCCCCAATGTGGGAGCAGCCAACTATATAAACCAATTAATAACAAAATCAAAGAAACACATCAACAATAATACAATGATAGTAGGGGACTTTAACACTCCCCTCACTGAAATGGACAGGTCATCCAAGCAAAAGATCAGCAAGGAAATAAAGGCCTTAAATGACACACTGGACCAGATGGACATCACAGATATATTCAGAATATTTCATCCCAAAGCAACAGAATACACATTCTTCTCTAGTGCACATGGAACATTCTCCAGAATAGATCACATCCTCGGTCCTAAATCAGGACTCAACCGGTATCAAAAGATTGGGATCATTCCCTGCATATTTTCAGACCACAATGCTCTAAAGCTAGAACTCAACCACAAAAGGAAGTTTGGAAAGAACCCAAATACATGGAGACTAAACAGTATCCTTCTAAAGAATGAATGGGTCAACCGGGAAATTAAAGAAGAATTGAAAAAAATCATGGAAACAAATGATAATGAAAATACAACGGTTCAAAATCTGTGGGACACAACAAAGGCAGTCCTGAGAGGAAAATATATAGCGGTACAAGCCTTTCTCAAGAAACAAGAAAGGTCTCAGGTACACAACCTAACCCTACACCTAAAGGAGCTGGAGAAAGAACAAGAAAGAAACCCTAAGCCCAGCAGGAGAAGAGAAATCATAAAGATCAGAGCAGAAATCAATGAAATAGAAACCAAAAAAACAATAGAACAAATCAACGAAACTAGGAGCTGGTTCTTTGAAAGAATTAATAAGATTGATAAACCCCTGGCCCGACTTATCAAAAAGAAAAGAGAAAGGACCCAAATAAATAAAATCATGAATGAAAGAGGAGAGATCACAACTAACACCAAAGAAATACAAACTATTATAAGAACATACTATGAGCAACTCTACGGCAATAAATTTGACAATCTGGAAGAAATGGATGCATTCCTAGAAACATATAAACTACCGCAACTGAACCAGAAAGAAATAGAAAGCCTGAACAGACCCATAACCAGTAAGGAGATAGAAACAGTCATTAAAAATCTCCAAACAAACAAAAGCCCAGGGCCAGATGGCTTCCCGGGGGAATTCTACCAAACATTTAAAGAAGAACTAATTCCTATTCTCCTGAAACTGTTCCAAAAAATAGAAATGGAAGGAAAACTTCCAAACTCATTTTATGAGGGCCAGCATCACCTTGATCCCAAAACCAGACAAGGATCCCACCAAAAAAGAGAGCTATAGACCGATATCCTTGATGAACACAGATGCGAAAATACTCAACAAAATACTAGCCAATAGGATTCAACAGTACATTAAAAAGATTATTCACCACGACCAAGTGGGATTTATTCCAGGGCTGCAAGGTTGGTTCAACATCCGCAAATCAGTCAATGTGATACAACACATCAATAAAAGAAAGAACAAGAACCATATGATACTCTCAATAGATGCTGAAAAAGCATTTGACAAAGTACAACATCCCTTCCTGATCAAAACTCTTCAAAGTGTAGGGATAGAGGGCACATACCTCAATATCATCAAAGCCATCTATGAAAAACCCACCGCAAATATCATTCTCAATGGAGAAAAACTGAAAGCTTTTCCGCTAAGGTCAGGAACACGGCAGGGATGTCCATTATCACCACTGCTATTCAACATAGTACTAGAGGTCCTAGCCTCAGCAATCAGACAACAAAAGGAAATTAAAGGCATCCAAATCGGCAAAGAAGAAGTCAAATTATCACTCTTCGCAGATGATATGATACTATATGTGGAAAACCCAAAAGACTCCACTCCAAAACTGCTAGAACTTATACAGGAATTCAGTAAAGTGTCAGGATATAAAATCAATGCACAGAAATCAGTTGCATTTCTCTACAACCAACAGCAAGACAGAAGAAAGAGATATTAAGGAGTCAATCCCATTTACAATTGCATCCAAAACCATAAGATACCTAGGAATAAACCTAACCAAAGAGACACAGAATCTATACTCAGAAAACTATAAAGTACTCATGAAAGAAATTGAGGAAGACACAAAGAAATGGAAAAATGTTCCATGCTCCTGGATTGGAAGAATAAATATTGTGAAAATGTCTATGCTACCTAAAGCAATCTACACATTTAATGCAATTCCTATCAAAGTACCATCCATCTTTTTCAAAGAAATGGAACAAATAATGCTAAAATTTATATGGAACCAGAAAAGACCTCGAATAGCCAAAGGGATATTGAAAAAGAAAGCCAACGTTGGTGGCATCACAATTCCGGACTTCAAGCTCTATTACAAAGCTGTCATCATCAAGACAGCATGGTACTGGCACAAAAACAGACACATAGATCAATGGAACAGAATAGAGAGCCCAGAAATAGACCCTCAAATCTATGGTCAACTAATCTTCGACAAAGCAGGAAAGAATGTCCAATGGAAAAAAGACAGCCTTTTCAATAAATGGTGCTGGGAAAATTGGACAGCCACATGCAGGAAAATGAAATTGGACCATTTCCTTACACCACACAAAAATAGACTCAAAATGGATGAAGGACCTCAATGTACGAAAGGAATCCATCAAAATCCTTGAGGAGAACACGGGCAGCAACCTCTTCGACCTCTGCCGCAGCAACATCTTCCTAGGAACAACGCAAAAGGCAAGGGAAGCAAGGGAAAAAATGAACTACTGGGATTTCATCAAGATCAAAAGCTTTTGCACAGCAAAGGAAACAGTTAACAAAATCAAAAGACAACTGACAGAATGGGAGAAGATATTTGCAAACGACATATCAGATAAAGGACTAGTGTCCAGAATCTATAAAGAACTTAGCAAACTCAATACCCAAAGAACAAATAATCCAATCAAGAAATGGGCAGAAGACATGAACAGACATTTCTGCAAAGAAGACATCCAGATGGCGAACAGACACATGAAAAAGTGCTCCATATCACTCGGCATCAGGGAAATACAAATCAAAACCACAATGAGATATCACCTCACACCAGTCAGAATGGCTAAAATCAACAAGTCAGGAAATGACAGATGCTGGCGAGGATGCGGAGAAAGGGGAACCCTCCTACACTGTTGGTGGGAATGCAAGCTGGTGCAGCCACTCTGGAAAACAGCATGGAGGTTCCTCAAAATGTTGAAAATAGAACTGCCCTATGATCCAGCAATTGCACTATTGGGTATTTACCCTAAAGATACAAATGTAGTGATCCAAAGGGACACATGCACCCGAATGTTTATAGCAGCAATGTCCACAATAGCCAAACTATGGAAAGAACCTAGATGTCCATCAACAGATGAATGGATCAAGAAGATGTGGTATATATACACAATGGAATACTATGCAGCCATCAAAAGAAATGAAATCTTGCCATTTGCAACAACATGGATGGAACTAGAGCGTATCATGCTTAGCGAAATAAGTCAAGCAGAGAAAGACAACTATCATATGATCTCCCTGATATGAGGAAGTGGTGATGCAACATGGAGGCTTAAGTGGGTAGAAGAATAAATGAAACAAGATGGGATTGGGAGGGAGACAAACCATAAGTGACTCTTAATCTCACAAAACAAACTGAGGGTTGCCGGGGGGAGGGGGTTTGGGAGAAGGGGGTGGGATTATGGACATTGGGGAGGGTATGTGATTTGGTGAGTGCTGTGAAGTGTGTAAACCTGGTGATTCACAGACCTGTACCCCTGGGGATAAAAATATATGTTTATAAAAAATAAAAAATTAAAAAAAAAAAAAAATAAAAAAAAATAAAAAACTAAAAAAAAAAAAAAAAAAAAAGATGATCTATTCTCCCTTCATAGGCCTTTCCTTTAAGGTCAGGTTTTATAATAATTTAACATTTGTTTACCACCACTGGCCTGGAGGTGGTACAGAAAGTGGAAAATAATACAGTTTTTTGCCTAGTAAGCTTGCCATCTATTAACTATTACTGTCTTTTTTTCTCCCTGAAAGTTTAATGTCCTGAGGCCAAGTATAACAAGGTCATTTAAAAATAAAAGTATTAATCAAGATATGTAGTTTTAAAATTACTTACTCTGTCTCAGGACATTAATCTTTTATATGTATTTATTGCTGTGGGCTAGCAAAACACTTGTGGAGGGTTTCTCTGAGGTATAAATTTCAGAAAAAATTTACACATAAATTGAGTAATCTCCCAATAAGTCACTTCTCCCTTGTTTTTTGGAATCGGATTACTCTACAAAAGAGAAATTCTCCTTACCAACAAAGATCAGATAGGCTAATGAGTGCTACTTGGGGGTTCTTCCTTTTATTATTATTATTTTTTATTATATTAGTCACCATACAGTACATCATTAGTTTTGATGTAGGGTTCCATGATTCATTGTTTGTGTATAACACCTGGTACTCCATGTAATCCATGGCCTTTTTAATGCCCATCACCAGGCTCACCCATTCCCCGACTCTCCTCTCTTCTAAAACCCTCAGTTTGTTTCTTGGAGTCCATAGTCTCTCATGGTTCATCTCCCACTCCGATATCTCCCCCTTCATTTTTCCCTTCCTTCTCCTAATGTCCTCCATGCTATTCCTTATGTTCCATTAGTAAGTGAAACCATATGATAATTGACTCTCTGCTTCATTTACTTCACTTAACATAATCTCTTCCAGTCCCATCCATGTTGATGCAAAAGTTGGGTATTTATCCTTTCTAGTGGCTGAGTAATATTCCAGTATATTTACGGGCCATGTCTGGGGGTTCTTCTTTTGACCTTATAAAACCAAAACTTTTTAAGTAAGAGTGAGGACAAACTCTTGTAAAGGTAGTTCTGTGACAGCTGGCAAGAACAATACTCTTACTCAAGAGTAAGTGTGAAAAAGGGATTGATTGGTTGATTTCTATGGGAGTTAAATCATGCTGTCTACTTATTTCCTTCTTAGGACTGCATCCTGACCCTCTCCTTACATCATTAACCTGTTTCTAGGGGTTGACAGCTTCTTCAGCCTCTTTGGGGACATTTCTTTTTGACACATTTAGCTGTCAGAAGAATCCATGTCTCCATATGCAAGTAGTAGATTGAAAGAAATCATTCAATATTATTTTCCATTTCTTTGGATGACATTTGGTGACTCTTTTATTTCAGTTCCCTGTATTCCTGGCATTTGTACAATGTTTTGTAAAGTTTGAAAGCATGTTAACATTCATTATTCCATTTATCCTTCCCAGTGATCCTGCTGGGTAAATAAGACAGCTTGTATTATCCCTGTTTAACAAATGAGGAACCTGACACTCATAGTTTATGACTTGCTAAAAGTTGATGTTAAAAAATAGAGCTAGGACAGAAACCCTGGACTTTTGTCATGTCAAGGAAATGCTAATGATGCTGATTTTTTTTTTTTTCTTATTAAAGTTAAAGGGCACCTGGTTGGCTCATTTTAAGCACCTGCCTTTGGCTCAGGTCATGATCCCAGAGTCCTGGGATCAAGCCCCACATAGGGCTCCCTGCTTAGTGAAGAGCCTGCTTCTCCCTCTCCCACTCCCCTTGCTTGTGTTCTCTCTGTGTCTCTCTCTCACAAATAAATAGAATCAATCAATCAATCAATCAATCAATACATAGATTAATGAAGAAAGAAAGAAAGTTAAGCATGATTTCTGACTAAAACAAAACAAAACAAAAACATTTACTTCACTAATAAGAGCATTCCCTAATCCCTTATTTCACAGGGTAGCAATGATTTATGGTTTGGTATATAGTTTTGTAGATTATTTTTAGAAAGATACTTTTAAGTTCTTAACACAGACATAGAACTTAAAATATTTTAAATGGCAGTGTATTAAAAATAGTGCTTTTTTTGTTTGTTTGTTTTGTTTTTTACCTTTTATAATGCCTGATATTCCTGACAGATCAGAGATCAGTCATTCTTTGGCCACTCTGAATATTCTATACATGAATATAACATAGTTTCTTTAATTAGATTCCAACTAATGGACATTGGTACCTATTCCAAATGTTGCTGTTAAAAATAATTCTGGGGGGTGCCTGGGTGGCTCAGTCAGTTAAGTGTCTGCTTTTGGCTCGGGTCATGATCCTAGGGCCCGGGGATCAAGCCTCACGTCCTTGGGCTCCCTGCTCAGTGGGAGTCTCTTCTCCCTCTCCTGCCCACTTGTGCACTCTCTTGCTATCTCTGTGGCTATCACTGTCTCTGTTTCTCTCAAATAAATAAAATCTTTTAAAAAATGCTGGTATGAGCAGCTTTCCATTATATATGTGAGGACAAGGGTGACTATTGTATGCCTTCCAAAAAGTGTGAGTATATACGCATTAAAAAATTTTAATAGATTATTGTCAGTTGGCCTCTCAAGCCTTCAACAATCTGATGCCTCAAAGTATATAATCATAATTTCTTCATACCCTGGTCAACATTGAATCTCTTTTTGCTTATATCCTTGCTGTTTCTTTCTACTTAGAGATTGTTTAATTGTTCATATTATAGGTTCTTAAGGTGAATATTTATTTTCAATCTTTATTTTCTAATAAGTATAGTTAAGCTAATATAATCTATTCTGAACACCAATTAAGGTACACCCTAGCTGGGAGGAGTCAAGATGGCGGAGAAGTAGCAGGCTGAGACTACATCAGCTAGCAGGAGATCAGCTAGATAGCTTATCTAAAGATTGCAAACACCTGCAAATCCATCGGCAGATCAAAGAGAAGAACAGCAATTCTGGAAACAGAAAAACAATCACTTTCTGAAAGGTAGGACTAGTGGAGAAGTGAATCCAAAGCGACGGGAAGATAGACCCCGGGGGAGGGGCCGGCTCCCGGCAAGCGGCGGAGCAACGGAGCACAAAATCAGGACTTTTAAAAGTCTGTTCCGCTGAGGGACATCGCCCCACGAAGCCCACGTGGGGTCAGCATTACCTCAGGTCCCGCAGGGTCACAGAAGGATCAGGGGTGTCTGAGTGTCGCAGAGCTTGTGGGTATTGGAAGGGGAAAACCGGCTACAGAGACAGAGCCGACAGTAAGATCACAGCTCGGGGTTGAACCTGCCACAGGCTCGGTGAGCTCGGAGCGTGGCCGGAGGTCAGGCAGACGGGAGTGACTGGGCGCTGTTCTCTGAGGGTGCACTGAGGAGTGGGGCCCCGGGCTCTCGGCTCCTCCGGGCGGGAGACCAGGAGGCCACCATTTGTATTCCCGTCCTCTGGAACTCTACGGAAAGCGCTCAGGGAACAAAGTTCCTGAAAGCAAACCCGAGCAGATTACTCAGCCCGGCCCCTGGTAAGGGCAGTGCAATTCCGCCTGTGGCAAAGACACTTGAGAATCACTACACCAGGCCCCTCCCCCAGAAGATCAACAGGAAATCCAGCCAAGACCAAGTTCACCTACCAAGGAGTGCAGTTTCAATTCCAAGGAGAGCAGCAGAATTCCAGAGGAGGAGAAGGCAAAGCACGGAACTCATGGCTTCTCCCTGTGATTTTTTTAGTTTTGCAGTTAATTTATTTTTTTTCTTTTTCATTTTTTTCTCGTCTTCTGCTAATTATTTTTTAACTTTTACCCTTTTCTTTTTTAACTTTTTTAAATGTTTATCTAATATATATATATATTTTCCTTTATTCGTTTTCTTCTTTTTAATTCTTTTCTTTTTTTTCTTTCTTTCTTTTTGAACCTCTTTTTATCCCCTTTCTTCCCCCTCACGATTTGGGATCTCTTCTGATTTGGTTAAAGCATATTTTCCTGGGGTTGTTGCCACCCTTTTAGTATTTTACTTGCTCCTCCATATACACTTATCTGGACAAAATGACAAGATGGAAAAATTCACCACACAAAAAAGAACAAGAGGCAGTACTGAAGGCTAGGGACCTAATCAATACAGACATTGGTAATATATCAGATCTAGAGTTCAGAATGACAATTCTCAAGGTTCTAGCCGGGCTTGAAAAAGGCATGGAAGATATTAGAGAAACCCTCTCGAGAGATCTAAAAGCCCTTTCTGGAGAAATAAAAGAACTAAAATCTAACCAAGTTGAAATCAAAAAAGCAATTAATGAGGTGCAATCAAAAATGGAGGCTCTAACTGCTAGGATAAATGAGGCAGAAGAAAGAATTAGTGATATAGAAGACCAAATGACAGAGAATAAAGAAGCTGAACAAAAGAAGGACAAACAGCTACTGGACCACGAGGGGAGAATTTGAGAGATAAGTGACACCATAAGACGAAACAACATTAGAATAATTGGGATTCCAGAAGAAGAAGAAAGAGAGAGGGGAGCAGAAGGTATACTGGAGAGAATTATGGGGAGAATTTCCCCAATATGGAAAAGGGAACGAGCATCAAAATTCAGGAGGTTCAGAGAACGCCCCTCAAAATCAATAAGAATAGGCCCACACCCCGTCACCTAATAGTAAAATTTACAAGTCTCAGTGACAAAGAGAAAATCCTGAAAGCAGCCCGGGAAAAGACGTCTGTAACATACAATGGTAAAAATATTAGATTGGCAGCTGAATTATCCACAGAGACCTGGCAGGCCAGAAATAGCTGGCATGATATTTTCAGAGCACTAAACGAGAAAAACATGCAGCCAAGAATACTATATCCAGCTAGGCTATCATTGAAAATAGAAGGAGAGATTAAAAGCTTCCAGGACAAACAAAAACTGAAAGAATTTGCAAACACCAAACCAGCTCTACAGGAAATATTGAAAGGGGTCCTCTAAGCAAAGAGAGAGCCTACAAGTGGTAGATCAGTAAGGAACAGAGACCATATACAGTAACAGTCACCTTACAGGCAATACAATGGCACTAAATTCATATCTCTCAATAGTTACCCTGAATGTTAATGGGCTAAATGCCCCTATCAAAAGACACAGGCTATCAGAATGGATAAAAAAACAAAACCCATCTATATGTTGCCTCCAAGAAACTCATTTTAAGCCCAACGACACCTCCAGATTTAAAGTGAGGGGGTGGAAAAGAATTTACCATGCTAATGGACATCAGAAGAAAGCAGGAGTGGCAATCCTTATATCAGATCAATTAGATTTTAAGCCAAGGACTATAATAAGAGATGAGGAAAGACACTATATCATACTCAAAGGGTCTGTCCAACAAGAAGATCTAAAAATTTTAAATATCTATGCCCCCAACGTGGGAGCAGCAAACTATATAAACCAATTAACAAAATCAAAGAAACACAACAACAATAATAGTAGGGGACTCTAACACTCCCCTCACTGAAATGGACAGATCATCTAAGCAAAAGATCAGCAAGGAAATAAAGGCCTTAAATGACACACTGGACAAGATGGACATCACAGATCTATTCAGAACATTTCATCTCAAAGCAACAGAATACACATTCTTCTCTAGTGCACATGGAACATTCTCCAGAATAGAAAACATCCTCGGTCCTAAACTAGGACTCTACCGGTATCAAAAGATTGGGATTATTCCCTGCATATTTACTGACCACAATGCTCTGAAGCTAGAATTCAACCACAAGAGTAAGTTTGGAAAGAACCCAAATATATGGAGACTAAACAGCATCCTTCTAAAGTATGAATGGGTCAACCGGGAAATTAAAGAAGAATTGAAAAAAATCATGGAAACAAATGATAATGAAAATACAATGGTTCAAAATCTGTGGGACACAACAAAGGCAGTCCTGAGGAAAATATATAGCAGTACAAGCCTTTCTCAAGAAACAAGAAAGGTCTCAGGTACACAACCTAACCCTACACCTAAAGGAGCTGGAGAAAGAACAAGAAAGAAACCTTAAGCCCAGCAGGAGAAGAGAAATCATAAAGATCAGCACAGAAATCAATGAAATAGAAACCAAAAGGACAATAGAGCAAATCAACGAAACTAGGAGCTGGTTCTTTGAAAGAATTAATAAAATTGATAAACCCCTGGTCCGACTTATCAAAAAGAAAAGAGAAAGGACCCAAATAAATAAAATCATGAATGAAAGAGGAGAGATCACAACTAACACCAAAGAAATACAAACTACTATAAGAACATACTATGAGCAACTCTACGCCAACAAATTTGACAATCTGGAAGAAATGGATGCATTCCTAGAAACATATAAACTACCACAACTGAACCAGGAAGAAATAGAAAGCCTGAACAGACCCATAACCAGTAAGGAGATTGAAACAGTCATTAAAAATCTCCAAACAAACAAAAGCCCAGGGCCAGACGGCTTCCCGGGGGAACTCTACCAAACATTTAAAGAAGAACTAATTCCTATTCTCCTGACACTGTTCCAAAAAATAGAAATGGAAGGAAAACTTCCAAACTCATTTTATGAGGCCAGCATCACCTTGATCCCAAAACCAGACAAGGATCCCATCAAAAAAGAGAGCTATACTGTCTCTCTGCCTGACTCTCCGCCTAGTTGTGATCTCTCTGTCAAATAAATAAATAAAATCTTTAAAAAAAAAAAAAAGAGAGAGAGCTATAGACCAATATCCTTGATGAACACAGATGCAAAAATTCTCACCAAAATACTAGCGAATAGGATTCAACAGTACATTAAAAGGATTATTCACCACAACCAAGTGGGATTTATTCCAGGGCTGCAAGGTTGGTTCAACATCCGCAAATCAATGTGATACAACACATCAATAAAAGAAAGAACAAGAACCATATGATACTTTCAGTAGATGCTGAAAAAGCATTTGACAAAGTACAGCATCCCTTCCTGATCAAAACTCTTCAAAATGTAGGGATAGAGGGCACATACCTCAATATTATCAAAGCCATCTATGGAAAACCTACCACAAATATCATTCTCAATGGAGAAAAACTGAAAGGTTTTCCGCTAAGGTCAGGAACACGGCAGAGATGTCCATTATCACCACTGCTATTCAACATAGTACTAGAAGTCCTAGCCTCAGCAATCAGACAACAAAAGGAAATTAAAGGCATCCAAATTGGCAAAGAAGAAGTCAAATTATCACTCTTTGCAGATGACATGATACTATATGTGGAAAACCCAAAAGACTCCACTCCAAAACTGCTAGAACTTGTATAGGAATTCAGTAAAGTGTCAGGATATAAAATCAATGCACAGAAATCAGGTGCATTCCTCTACGCCAACAACAAGACAGAAGAAAGAGAAATTAAGGAGTCAATCCCATTTACAATTGCACCCAAAACCATAAGACACGTAGGAATAAACCTAACCAAAGAGGCACAGAATCTATACTCAGAAAACTATAAAGTACTCATGAAAGAAATTGAGGAAGACACAAAGAAATGGAAAAATGTTCCATGCTCCTGGATTGGAAGAATAAATATTGTGAAAATGTCTATGCTACCTAAAGCAATCTACACATTTAATGCAATTCCTATCAAAGTACCATCCATCTTTTTCAAAGAAATGGAACAAATAATGCTAAAATTTATATGGAACCAGAAAAGACCTCGAATAGCCAAAGGGATATTGAAAAAGAAAGCCAACGTTGGTGGCATCACAATTCCGGACTTTAAGCTCTATTACAAAGCTGTCCTCATCAAATCAGCATGGTACTGGCACAAAAACAGACACATAGATCAATGGAACAGAATAGAGAGCCCAGAAATAGACCCTCAACTCTATGGTCAACTAATCTTCGACAAAGCAGGAAAGAATGTCCAATGGAAAAAAGACAGCCTCTTCAATAAATGGTGTTGGGAAAATTGGACAGCCACATGCAGAAAAATGAAATTGGACCATTTCCTTACACCACACACAAAAATAGACTCAAAATGGATGAAGGACCTCAATGTGCGAAAGGAATCCATCAAAATCCTTGAGGAGAACACAGGCAGCAACCTCTTCTACCTCAGCCACAGCAACATCTTCCTAGGAGCATCGCCAAAGGCAAGGAAAGTAAGGGCAAAAATGAACTATTGGGATTTCATCAAGATCAAAAGCTTTTGCACAGCAAAGAAAACAGTTAACAAAATCAAAAGACAACTGACAGAATGGGAGAAGATATTTGCAAATGACATATCAGATAAAGGACTAGTGTCCAAAATCTATAAAGAACTTAGCAAACTCAACACCCAAAGAACAAATAACCCACTCAAGAAATGGGCTGAGGACATGAACAGACATTTCTGCAAAGAAGACATCCAGATGGCCAACAGACACATGAAAAAGTGCTCCATATCACTGGGCATCAGGGAAATACAAATCAAAACCACAGTGAGGTATCACCTCACACCAGTCAGAATGGCTAAAATCAACAAGTCAGGAAATGACAGATGCTGGCGAGGATGCGGAGAAAAGGGAACCCTCCTACACTGTTGGTGGGAGTGCAAGCTGGTGCAACCACTCTGGAAAACAGCATGGAGGTTCATCAAAATGTTGAAAATAGAACTGCCCTATGACCCAGCAATTGCACTACTGGGTATTTACCCTAAAGATACAAACGTAGTGATCCAAAGGGCCATGTGCACCTGAATGTTTATAGCAGCAATGTCCACAATAGCCAAACTATTGAAAGAATGTAGATGTCCATCAAGAGATGAATGGATCAAGAAGATGTGGTATATATACACAATGGAATACTATGCAGCCATCAAAAGAAATGAAATCTTGCCATTTGTGACAACATGGATGGAACTAGAGTGTATCACGCGTAGCGAAATAAGTCAAGCAGAGAAAGACAACTATCATATGATCACCTTGATATAAGGAAGTGGTGATGCAACATGGGGGCTTAAGTGGGTAGGAGAAGAAGAAATGAAACAAGATGGGATTGGGAGGGAGACAAACCATAAGTGACTCTTAATCTCACAAAACAAACTGAGGGTTGCTGGGGGGAGGGTGTTTGGGAGAAGGGGGGTGGGGTTGTGGACATTGGGGAGGTATGTGCTTTGGTGAGTGCTGTGAAGTGTGTAAACCTGCGATTCACAGACCTGTACCCCTGGGTATAAAAATATATGTTTATAAAAAATAAAAAATTTAAAAAAAAGGTACACCCTAGGCTTTAGCCTAAAGATGACATGTTGTCATGTATTTTTATATACTTTGTAATTTCTGCATTGATTTTTACCTTTATAAGTTTTAGTTTCTAATTGGATAGATTTTTGTGTTCACTTTGTTAATTTAAAATATTTTTGGTTCATGGTGAGAAAATACAGTTTTGAATTTTTTGAATCTATTCTTCCTAGACAAAAGCATGGCCATTTTCAGTAAATGTTAAAAATATTGTAGAAAATTATGTGTAATCTCTATTTTTTGGACAAAAAAAATGAAAAATTTTGGTAGTGTTAAAGGTTCATGTAAGTCTTAACACTATGCTGGTGGATTTGTCATTTCTCTGTGTTACTAACAGATTTTGTTTTGCATATGTCAATGTTAGATGCATAAAATTTAATGATAATTTTCTTTTATCAATGTTAAATAATCTGTTTTCTTTGTTTCAACATTTTTTTCACCTAAACTAGGCTATCTGTTATTTTATATTGCTACTCAGTTATTTTTTGCCAGGCTTATCTATGCCCATCACCTTTTCTCACTGACAAAACAGGTTTCGATTCATGTAATTTCTGTGTATTTTTTGTAAATAGCGTTTAACTAATTTAAAAAACTGAATCCAAGAATCACTGTCTTTGAATGTTATTGTTATTTAACAAGTAGTAATTGCTTGTAAGTGCTGATTTAATAGATCTTGTCCTTAATCTTGATCTTACCCATTTATTTTTCTTTTTTTTTTAATACTTCCTTTTTCTAGGGTCCTCCCTGCTCTTTAGCTTTAATGAAAAGTTTTCTCCTTCCTTTCCCCATCTAATGGTTATATGTCATATATGCATTTTTTCCTAGTGCTTACTATTTCATTTTTAAGAAGTATTATCAAATACTGTTTCATGAATATAAATAATTGATGAAGATTTTTGATCTCACCTGAGGACAAAATTCATAGCACTCCTCAATCTCCTTGCCCCTACCCTGTAAATTATTTTCTTAAAATCTCTGGGATTTAAGCTCTAGATTATTTTACTGTTATAATTCTAATTTTTTATCAGTCATTTCTTATGTGTTTTAGTTTTCACAAATGTATTTTCTACAGTTCAGAGTTATCTGTATCTTTTAGTGTTTAAAAATTATTCAGTTTCTTGTGTCTCTTTCTTGTATTAATTTTTCTTTTGGCTGGAACTCATCCTCAAAAATTCTTTCAGCAATATTTGTGAGTAATTTGAGTTTTGGGTCCTTGTTCCCAAATGTTTTTATTTTGTGAATATAATTGAATGTATATTAGTAACTTACTGCTCCATAGGAAATTGCTGCTCAATTGAGTGGCTTAAAATGATAAACATTAAATTCTCACAATTTTAGTGGGTCAGGAATTGGGGTGCATTTTCTGGTTGCCTCTGGCTCAAAGTCATTTGAGGTTGTAATGAAGTTTGCTGCTTGGGCTCTTGTTACGTCTAGATACACCAAGGAAAAGATCCAGTTCCAAGCTCTGTGATATGGTTGTTGGCAGGATTCAGTTTAACGCAGGCACTTGGCTAGAGCCTTTTTCCTTGCTAAGTAAGCCTTTCCCTAGTGTACCTCACAACATGGAAGCCAGATGTCTTCCCTCAGAGCTAGGGAGCAGGAGAGAGGAAGAAAGTTGTCTCAGAACAGAAAACAAAGCTTTAATCTAATCTCAAAAGTGGACATCACAAATATATCACTTCTGTATTGTATTTGTTTGAAGTGATTGGCTAAGTCCCATTCATACTCAAGGAGAGGAGAATTACAGAAGGAAATGGATACCAGAAGACAGGAATCACTGGGGCCCGTCTCAGAGGCTACCTGCTATGAGGTTCCACATTTTTTTCTTATTACTCTAAAGACATTGTCTCATTTTCTTCTAACACCCACATTTTTAAGCTACTGTTTTGAAATAAGATGACTGTGGTCAATCTGAGTTTTCTTCCATTATAGATAACCTGTTTTTCTCCAGATGAATTTAGTATCGTCTTTTTGTATTTAGAACTCTGAAATTTCTCTGGGATGTTCCTAATTTCCACGATTTATCACTATTCATGATCATCTGTTAAAATTCCCTTTAAATCTGAAGATACTTAGAGATATTGTGCTTAGCTTAGAGATATTTTGTTATTTCTTTACCTTGTTTTCTCTGTAGTTGACTTGTGGAAAATGTAAGATGGATATTACAACTTCTGTATTTATCTTTTATGTGTTTCATATTTTCATCTTTGTGCCCATGGAGGTATATTTTAGGTAAATATTTCAGCTCAGTTTTACAGTTCATTAATTTGATTGTCAGTTTTTTCCCCTTATTTTATTTGTATTTGTACATCTATTTTACTTTCTTAATTTTAAAATGTTTAAAATGAAAACATGACCAGAGACTTACAGGAACCTAACACCAAATTTCCCCTAGCAATAATGGTTCAGTGATTGCTAAGTCAGTATTTGCTGTAACTTTATAAAACATAACTTATCAGCAAGAAGAATAAATAGACTATACTTCAGAGGAGCTGGGTTTTGAAAAGGTGGAAGGAGAAATACAGTTTTAAAGTGACAAAGAGGACACCTACTCACATCCTATTCCTGAAGTCTATCTTGGGAAAGTGTCAAGGGACACCAAGTGCCCAGGAGACTTCTGGGTTTGCCGTAAGGCAAGGAGGTGAAAGGTATATTCAGAGAGGAACTTAAGGGTGGAGGAGAGTTTGTTTATTTTAGATCAGGAGCATCAATGGGCACAATGAAAGATTTTGGAGGAAGAGGAAATAGGTGGCTGAAGCTGATGTTCCTGAGATTATAGTTTAAAATTAAGCCTGAAAATTTCATTTTTTTTCTTAAGGTTCTTTTTTTTGAAAGATAGGGGTTATAGGTTCTTTCCCCAACCTTGTGGGATTACATTGTCAAATTTTCTCCATCTTCTTTATACCTGTCCTGTTAACTCATACTTTCCCGAACTTTAATATTTTATTTCTATGTTTAGCTATTCCTTTTTGTCATTTTAGTGGTTCTTTGGGGAGAAGAAAACTGTGCTAAGTAAGCTGTCTTGAACTTCAAGCCTATGGTGATCTTTTTATCCTTTCTGTTTTTGTTTATTCTATTACCACATTTAAAAAGTTGAAAGCTGTAGGTATATATTATGCTGTTCACTAGTCATATGTTGGGCTGAATCATTTGGATGGCCACACAAATGAAAGAGTGTGGAAAATAATAGCTGCTTCAACATTTTCTCCTCTGAGTTTGTATGACTGTTGTATTAACAATGAAAATCTGCAGAGCTAAGTTTCATCTCATGTATAATTTTTTCACTGTGGGGGGGTGTTATCACAAAACCAGAGATCATTAAAATTTTTATATATTGGCAAAAAAAAGTTGAAACATCAACAGGGGAGATATTATCAAATAATTTTAAACATTGGGAGATGGAAAGGATGTATAATTTTCTGCCTTTCATATAGGAAACAACCGAGAGCACTTACTATGTTGATGTGGGAGCATACCTTTTAAATATTAATATGACTATCTATATAATGGTAGTATTTATTTATTTATCTATTTATGGTGGTTTTTTTAAAAAGATTTTATTTATTTGACAGACAGAGATCATAAGCAGGCAGAGAGGCAGGCAGAGAGAGAGGGGGAAGCAGACTCCCTACTAAGCAGAGAGCCCAATGTGGGACTTGATCCCAGAACCCTGGGATCATGGCCAGAGCCGAAGGCAGAGGCTTTAACCCCCTGAGCCACCCAGGGGCCCCTAAAATGGTAGTATTTAAATATGACTGCCAAATGCCATTCCTTTAGCTATAGAGATAAATGCATATCTGCTTCATCTTTAACATTTATTCTGCTCCCTTCTGACTATTAAGGTATCCAGAATGCTCAAAAACATTCTAATCAGTTCCTGAGAGTAACTCTAGTAATGGACTTAGTGCAACACTAAAGAGAAATGGCCTACCCTGTTGTTGTTGTTGTTATTGTTTTTTTTTTAATGAAATAAAGTTACTGCTTAATTTCAGAAAAACTTCTACCACTTTTCTTTGCTGCTATGAAGTTACTCTACATTTTTAAACAGACCTCTCCCTGTGACAAGAAGCCATGGAGGCAAAACACTTTTAGAGAAAAGTATTTGATTTCCAGCACGGAAGAGGAGATGAGGTATGAGAATTAGAAGTACATATAGTGAGGCGCCTGGGTGGCTCAGTGGGTTAAGCCTCTGCCTTCGGCTCATGTCATGATCTCAAGATCCTGAGATCGAGTCCCGCATCGGGCTTTCTGCTCAGCATGGAGCCTGCTTCCCCCTCTCCCTCTGCTGGTCCCCCCACTTGTGCTCTCTCTCTCCTTCTCTCACTCTCTGTCAAATAAAGAAATTCTTTAAAAAAAAAAGAAGTACATATAGCAAGCAGAGGGCAAATTGTTTAGTAAAGCTAGGTTCCATGACTCCTTCATAACAATAGAGATAGGTTTTTCTAAATTGCCCCCTCTGATATTTAACACTAGAAAAAATTATTTGATAACATTTTAAATTTCAAATTACAAATTTTTTTCCTTATTTGTATGCTAAAGGAAAATTCAATTTCCATCTTGTAGAACTGTTTATATCTTAGGCATGAAAGTATATCTCTGTACTTGCCACAGTATTGCTCTTTGCCAGCAATGGGGCATATAATGTCATCACAATTCTTGTCTTATTTATAAAAATAATCAGTAGAGAAAAGTATAGAGAATATAATCACTTACAATCCTATTCTCCAGTTAAATTATATTTTGTGAGAAATCTTTTAAAAGATAGGGAGTACTACAATAAAATGTAGACCTACTACATATATATATCCTGCTTTTATAATATGTGTAATTTATTTTTTTAAATTTTTTATCATTTATTATGTTCAATTACCTAAATATAGTTTTTTTGGTCTTTCTCTTTATTTTTTTTTATTATGTTATGTTAGTCACCATATAATACATCATTAGTTCTTGATGTAGTGTTCCATGATTCATTGTTTGCATATAACACCCAGTGCTCTATACCATCCATGCCCTCCTTAATACACATTACCAGGGTCACCCATCCCTCAACCCCCTCCCTTCTAAAATGCTTAGTTTGTTTGACAGAGTCCATAGTCTTTCATGGTTTATCTCTCCCTCTGATTTACCTCCTCCATTTTTCCCTTCCTTCTCCTGATGTCCTCCATGCTATTCCTAATGTTGCACAAGTAAGTGAAACCATATGATAATTGACTTTCTCTGCTTGAATGATCTCACTCAGCATAATCTCCTCCAGTTCCATCCATGTTGATGCAGAAGTTGGGTACTCATCCTTTCTGATGGCTGAGTTGTATATATGGACCATATCTTCTTTATCCATTCATCTGTTGAAGGGCATCTCAGCTCTTTCCACAGTTTGGGAATTGTAGACATTGCTGTTATGAACATTGGGCTGTATATGGCCCTTCTTTTCACTACATCTCTATCTTTGGGGTAAATACCCAGTAGTGCAATTGCTGGGTCATAGGATAGCTCTATTTTAATTTTTTGAGGAATCACCATAGTTTTCCAAAGTGGCTGCACCAACTTGCATTCCCACCAACAGTATCAGAGGGTTCTCCTTTCTCCACAACTTCTCCAACACCTGTTGTTTCTTGCCCTGTCAATTTTGGCCATTCTAACTGGTGTAAGGTGGTATCTCAATGTGGTATTGATTTTAATTTCCCTGATGGCTAGTGATGTTGAGCATTTTTTCATGTGTCTATTAGCCATTTGTATGTCTTCTTTAGAGAAGTGTCTTTCATGTCTTCTGCCCATTTTTTGACTGGATTATTTGTTTTTTGGTTTTGAGTATTTCAGAAGTTCTTTATAGATCTTGGATATCCGCCCTTTGCCTGTAGTGGCATTTCCAAATATTGTCTCCCATTCTGTGGGTTGCCTCTTTGTTTTCTTTACTGTTTCCTTTGCAGAAGCTTTTGGTCTTGATGAAGTCCCAAAAGTTCATTTTCACTTTTGTTTCCTTTGCCTTTGGAGACTTATCTTGAAAGAAGTTGCTGTGGCTGATGTCAAAGAGGTTCTATGTTCTTCTCTAGGATTTTGATGGATTTTTGTCTCACATTGAGGTCTTTCATCTATATTGAGTTTATCTTTGTGTATGGTCTAAGAGAATGATTGAGTTTCATTCTTTTGTATATAGCTGTCCAATTTTCCCAGCACTATTTATTGAAGAGACTGTCTTTTTTCCATTGGATGTTGTTTCCTGCTCTGTCAAAGATTAGTTGACCATAGAGTTGAGAGTCCATATCTGGACATTTTGTTGTTTTCCATTGATATGTGTGTCTGTTTTTGTGGATACCCTGCTGTCTTGGTGATCACAGCTTTGTTATATAGCTTGAAATCAGGCAACATGATGCCCTTAGCTTTGTTTCTCCTGTTCAACTTTTCCTTGGTGATTTGAAGTCTTTTTTGGTTCCATACAAATTTTAGGATTGTTTGTTCCAGCACTTTGAAAAATGCCATTGGTGTTTTGATCAGGATGGCATTGAAAGTATAGAATGTTCTGGGCAGCACAGGCATTTTAACAATGTTTATTTTTCTGATCCATGAGCCTGGAGTGTTTTTGCATCTTTTTGTGTCTTCTTCAATTTTTTTCATGAGTGTTTTATAGTTATTAGAGTATAGCAGCTTTACCTCCTTAGTTAGGTTTATTCCAAGGTATCTTATGGTTTTAGTACTATTATAAATGGAATCAATTCTCTAATTTTTCTTTCTCTAGATTCATTGTTAGTGTATAAGAAAGCAACTGATTTCATATCCTGCCACATTACTGGATTGCTGTATGAGTTGTAGTAAATTGGGGATGGAGTCTTTTGCTTTTTCCACATAAAGGATCATGTCATCTGCGGAGAGTTTGACTTCTTCTTTGTCAATTTGAATACCTCTTATTTCTTTTTGTTCTGTGATTGCTGTTGCTAGAACTTCCAGTACTATGTTGAACAATAATGGCAAGAGTAGGCAACCTTGTTGTGTTCCTGTTCTCAAGGGAAAAGTTCTCAACTTTTCCCCATTGAGAATGGTATTCAGAGTGGGTTTTTCATAGATGGAATTTATGAAATTGAGGAATGTTCTGACTATCCCTATACTCTGAAGAGTTTTAATGAGGAAAGGATGCTATATTTGTCAAACTTTTTTTGAGAAGACCATATGGTTCTTGTCTCTTCTCTTATTTATGTGTTCTATCACATTGATTTGTGAATGATGAACCATCCTTGCATCCCAGGGATAAAACCCACCTGGTTGTGGTGGATAATCCACTTAATGTACTGTTGGATCCTATTAGTTGTGATATTGGTCTGAAATTCTCTTTGCCTGTTCTTGGGGTCAAGGTAATGCTGGCCTCATAGAAAGAGTCTGGAAGTTTTACCTTTGTTTCTATTTTTTAAAACAGCTTCAGGAGAATAGGTATTATTTCTTCTTTGAATGTTTGGTAGAATTTACCAGTGAATCTAACAGGTCCTGGGCTCTTGTTTTTTGGGAGGTTTTTGATCACTTCTTCAATCTTGTTACTAAATATTGGTCTATTTATGTTGTCAATTTCTTCCTGATTCAGTTTTGGAGGTTTATAGGTTTCCAGGAATTCTTTGATTTCTTCTAGGTTGCTTAACTCATTGGCATATAACTGCTGATAATAATTTCTGACGATTGTTTCTATTTCCTTGGTGTTAGTCTTGATCTCTCCCTTTTCATTCATAATTTTATTAATTTGGCTCCTCTCTCTTTTCTTTTGCATTAGTTTGGCCGGTGTTTATCAATCTTATCGATTCTTTCAAAAAATTAGCTTCTAGTTTTGTTGATGTGTTCTACTGTATTTCTAGTTTCTATCTCATTGATGTCTGTGTTAATCTTGATTCTTTCCCTTCTTGAGCGTGAGGTTGGCTTAATTTGTTGTTGATTTTCCAGTTCTTTAAGGTGTAAAGAGAGCTGGTATATTCTGGATTGTTCAATTTTTTGAGGGAGGCTTGGATGGCTATGTATTTCCTCCTTAGGATCGCCTTTGCCGTATCCCATAGGTTTTGGACTGAAGTGTCTTCATTCTCATTGGTTTCCGTGAATTGTATAAATTCTTTGATTTCCTGGTTGATCTAAACATTCCTAAATAGGGTGGTCTTTAGCTTCCAAGTGTTTGAATTCCTTCCAAACTTTTTCCTGTAGTTGTGTTCCAGTTTCAAAACATTGTGGTCTGAGAATATGCAGGGAATAATCTCAATCTTTTGGTATCAGTTGAGCTCTGATTTGTGACCCAGTATGTGGTCTATTCTGGTGAAAGTTCCATGTGCATTTTAGAAGAATGAGTATCTTCTGTTTTAGGGTGGAATGTTGTGTATATATCTATGAGGTCCATCTGGTCCAGTGTGACATTCAATATGTCTTGTTTCTTGTTTGTTCATTGTTTCTTCATTGATTTTCTGCTTAGTTGATCTGTGTGTTGCTGAGAGTGGCATTTAAGGTCCCCTGCAATCAATGTGTTCTTATCAATATGTCTATTTTGTGATTAACAGTTGACTTATGTAGTTGGCTGCTCCCATGTTGTGGGCATATTTATTTATAATTGTTAGATCTCCTTGGTGGATAGACTCTTTAAGAATGATATACTGTTCTGTGTATCTCTGACTACAGTCTTTAACTTAAAATCTAATTTGTCTGATATGAGAATTGCTACTGCAGCTTTCTTTTTAGGCCCATTGACATGAATGGTGCTTCTCCATCCCTTCACTTTCAGTCTGGATGTATCTTTAGGTGCAAAATGAGTCTCTTGTAGAAAGCATATAACTGGGCCATCTCTTTTTATCCAGTCTGCAACCTTGTGTCATTTTATGGGAGCATGTAGGCCATTTACATTGAGAGTGATTATTGAAAGGTAAGATTTTATTGTCATCATGTTGCCTGTGAAGTCCTTGTTTTTATAGATTGTCTCTGTATTTCCTGTTCTATATCACTCTTGGGTTCTTTCTTCTTTTATAGAACCCCCTCTTAATATTTCTTGCGGGGATAGCTTAGTGGTCACATATTCTTTCAGTTTCTCCTAGTCCTGAAAGTTCCTTATCTCTCCATCCATTCTGAATGACAGCCTTGCCGGATAAAGAATTCTTGGCTGCATATTCTTCTCATTTAGTACCCTGAAAATGTCTTGCCAAGTCTCTGTGGACGGGTCTGATTCTTATTCTTATGTTCCTCCCTCTCTACATAAGGATCTCTAACCCTAACTGCCCTTAAAATGGTTTCTTTGGTTCTGAGATTTGCAAGTGTTACTCTTACATGCTGGGGCATTGGTCTGGTCTCCGTGGTCTTGGAAGGGGTCCTCCCTGCCTCTAGGACACAAATGCTTGTTTAATTCCCCAGATTAGGGAAATTCTCAGCTATGGTTTGCTCAAATATATCTTTTTGTCCTCTCTCTCTCTCTCCATCCCTTCTTGGATCCCAGTAATCCTGACACTGGAATGTTTTATGGCATCATTTATTTCTCTAATTCTGTTTTCATGAATTTTAAGTTTTTTTCCAGGTCTCCTTGTGCTTCTTCTTTTCTATCAGTTTGTCTTCAAGATCACTAATTTGTTATAATGCCTCATTTACCCTAATTGTTAGAATATTTAGATTAAATTGTATCTCATTGATAGCATTTTTAAGTTCTGCCAGATCTGCTTTCATTTTTGCCCTTAGAAAGTCTATGTTGCCATTAATAGTTTTCTCCAGCCTGACTATTGTCTTCATAACTGCTACCCTGAAGTCTATTTCTGACATCTTCCTTAGATCCATATCCATTAGATCTGCAGGAAGAGCCATTATCTCTGGGTATTTTCTTTTTTGGGAGTTCCTCCTCCTAATCATTCTGTTGAGTTATGGTTGAGGGTATGTACAGCCAAAAATATCAGTCATAATCCAGGCAAGGTGTGCCACCACACAAGGGAGAGGGAAGTCAGCTGGACAGTCCTCTGTGCCATGGCAGGTCTGCAGAGCTGCCAGGTCGGTGGGGGAGGATGCGCAGCAAGTGAAGCATTGAGAGCCCTGAGAGCTACAGTGTGCCTTGGGGGAGTTAGATCAGGTGGTGCGAGGCTGGCATGTTCCAGGTTGGGCTGTTAGGTGGTGGTGGCGGCCGCCGGAGGCAGAGCTCACAGCATACTTCATGCAGGGTGTCAATTAGCCAACATATAGTACATCATTAATTTTTGATGTAGTGTTCAGTGATTCATTAGTTGTGTAAAACACCCAATGCTCATCATATCACATGCCCTCCTTAATACCCATCACTGGTATATGTAATTTGAATATTCTTTTAATTAATTCATTTTACATTTCTCAGTCAAAACCAAAGCATTTCCCTTCATATGCAAGCAATAGTTTATATAGCTGATAGTTTTCCTTCCGTGCTTCTATAATCATGTTTTCTCTTTCTTGAAATCTTGTCATTTTGCTTTCTATTTTTGCTGGGTGGATTATGATTTATTTGCTCTTATCTTCAGAGATACAGTAGGTAGACAGTTTTAAATTCTACTAGTTTTTACCTGTAGGAATCTTTTAAGTCCTATGTCTTGAAATTAATGAAATAAAAAAATATATACACTGTTTACAGTGTTTTCATTTACAAGAGTCTGGTTATGTTATTTGGCCTTCTTTGTATAATCTTGGGACTTAAATTTGGGTTATTATTTGATATATATTCTTGTAATGTTATTTTTCAATGCGAGTTATGTAAATCTTAATAATTTTTGAAAACCAGATTTATTTACTTTGGTCTTTTCAAATGGAATTTGTGGTTCTATAATTTACAGTTTCTTTACTCTTAATTGTATAGCATAATAGAAACTGTTAAAATCAGATAGTTTATGTCTTTCAATTTTGTTATTTATTAAGATTAAATAGATTAAAAAAACACAGATTGAGGCTATCAATATCTACAGATTAAAAAAAAGCTTTCTGGGATTTTGATTGGGATTGACATAGAATTTATACATCAATTTGTGAAGAATTGTCATTTTTTAATAACATGGCCTCTGGTAAACATGACGTGATTATTTTTATATGTCTTTCTTAATTGTGGCAATGAGTTTCAATTTTGATATAAGGGCGTTTCTAATCATTTGGTAAATTTATTTCTCAGTATTTTATATTTTTGATACAAATATAAATTGTATTGCTTTATTTTATATTTTATTCCTCAATTGTTCATTTTTAGGACACAGAAATATGATTAATTTTTATGTAGTGTCTTTGTATATTATGATCTTGCCAAATTGTTAGTTCTAATGAGTTTTTGTTTTGTTCCTGATTATCAAAGGAACGGGACTGAGACAAAGTGAAAGTTACGTAAAGCCTTATTCTATGCCAAGCATTAGAAGTCAGACTGACCGGCCAGGGCCGCCTCCAAAGAAAGCGACCCCCTCCCAATATCACAGGCTGGTTTTATAGGGCATAACCTCAGACCTAAGGTAAGTGGCTTCTATTGTTAAGGCATTTATTCCCGGAATCGATACCTGGAACCATACCAGGAACTACTGGAGTGTTTATTCCCGGAATGAGGTCCATGGATATAAACAACAATATGGCTACCTAGGCAATATGGAGTTGCTCTGGCTAAGCAGGCCCTAATAGTTAAACAGGTTCTAACAGTTCCATTCTTTTATAAATGCTTCAGGATTGCTTTATGTATACAATCATGGTAACTGAAAATGAAAATAGTTTTCTTATTCCTTTGCCAAGTGGTAGGTATTTTATTTCTTTTTCTTGCTTGATTGCACTGGGTAGAACCTCAAGTAGAATATAATTGGGAAGGATGAGAGCTTGCATTCTTGCCTTGTTTTGACTTTGGGAGGATAATGTTTATTCTTCAACTATTTAGTGCCATATTAACTAAAGATTCTTACAATTGTCTGTAGTTGCCTTTGATCAGGCTGAGAAGTTTTTTATGAAAAAAATTTTTGTGGCTTTTTATTATGAATGATTGGTGAACTATGTCAAATTCTTTAATTTTAGAAAATTTTATTTTCCTTTATTCTATTTAATGAATTACATTGGTTTGTTTTTCAAATATTAAAGTAATCTTACATATATAGGTTAAGTATCACTTATTAATGATATCCGTTTTGCATGTTTTTACATTTCATTTTCTAGTATTTTAATTAGAATGTTGTATTTATGTTGTTAAGGAATTTTGGTTTGCCATTTTATTTACTTATCATTTTCTGTCTTTGGTATCAGGATAAAGCACTAGAATATTACTCTTCTTCCTCTATTTGATAAAACATTTTATATAATATTGGCCTTATTTATTCCATAAATATTTATTAGAATTCTCCATTAAGTCCAACTTAAGCCTGACATCTTTGTGTGTTGGGGGTGGGGTGGTCAGAGGGACAAAAAGTGTCATAGAAGCTTGAAATTATAAATTCAGTTTTTCTAATAGTTATGGTGTTATTCAAATATCCATCACTTCTGAACTCTTTCAGTAATTTAGTTAAAGAATCTGTCCATTTCATCTAAACTGTTGATTTTTTGACAAAGTTTATCATGTTTATATTATTTTGATAGTAGTCTGTAGGTCATGTTGAGATTTTTTCTCCCTATTGCTGATTTTAGAAATTTATGTTGCCTTGCTCTGGCTTTTGTTTTTTGATAAATCAAGCTAATGATTTACAGTTTTTATTTCTTTTCAGAGAAGCTGAATTTGCTATTATTGATTTTTCTCTCCTGTTTTTTCACTGATTTATGTTTTTATTAGTAATTCTCTGATGTTTGTTTTGGTTTTCATTTTGTCTTTTCCTAGATTCCTAGAGTGGAAGGCAAAGTGATCGACTTGAAACTATTTTTTTTTTACTTTTGTAATGTATGCATTTAAAATTATAAACTTTCCTCTATATTTTCTACCTGCCTCTCCTTTTGTTAGGCCTATTGATAATTGCCTCACATATACAATGCCATTTTTGTCTGATAGATCTTTCACTATGTATTTAGTAATGATAGGTCCTTGTGCCCTGTTTTCAAGTCAACTATATCACTGCAATACAAATTTGCTGTTAAATCCATCAGTGAAAATTTTATTTCAGTTATTAGATTTGTTTTTAGCTCCATATTTCCATTTTTATAGTTTTCCTTTCTTCCTCATGTTCATGTTTTTTCTTTATATTATTGAACATATTTATAAAACATAAAGTCTTTGGTTGCCAGTTTGATTACTAATTTATCTTTGATTTTATTTTAATTGACTGATTTTTTTCCTGATTATGGGATATTGTTTTCTTCTTTTCATGTCTGTTTTCTTAGATGCTGGACAGTATAAATATTACCTTGTTATATGTCTGTTTTTAAAACATTTTTTTAAGATTTTATTTATTTATTTATTTGTCAGAAAGAGAGCACAAACAGAGGAAGCAGGAGGAAGAGGAGGCAGAGGGAGAAGCAGGGAGCTGAGTAAGGAGACTGATGGGGGACTAGATCTCAAGTGCCTGAGATCATGACCTGAGCCAAAGGCAGGCACTTAACCAACTGAGCAACCCAGGCATCCCTACATGTCTGTTTTTAAACCCCTGTTGGGTCTCAAATACCTTTGGGCAGAAATTCAGGTTGATTATATAGGTAACCTTCTTAACTTCCCTTCTTTTGGTTCTGCACTGTGTGCCAATCAATATCTGCACATTTTTCTTTCATTTATTCGGTCCAGTATTTTGGTTGTTTGTAAAAAGAAAGCTAGTCCAGGATATATTATGGTTTGCAGTAGAAATTACATTTACTTTTGTAATAATTTTATATGAAATAATTGGACTTAGTTTTATGTTTAATGGATTTTACTTTTTGCATCCACTCCTGGAAACTACATGCAGCAAACATTTATAGTATAGCAACTAGGTGAGCAAATATCTGTAGCCTTTTCCCTCCTTGCAAGGCTGGTGTTCCAAAGAGATCAAGGTCTGCCATCCACTTTCTTCATTACAAAGGAGTCACTCTGGGTTGTCCTCTGGCCTTGAATACTGAACAACATGTTCCTCTACATAATATTGCTTGATGGGAATTGTAAGGGGGAGAACAGGATTCTGTGTATTTTTGAGACAGTGATTAACGTGGGTATTCAAGGCATCCTTGTATAAACTAGCCATCCAGCATATACCACACAAAGGGTGAAATCCAAGCACTAGAAAGTGAGGGAGCTCATTTCCCAGGTTTGGACAGCTTTTATAGATTGGGTTGGGTTAGTAGGCATTGAGGCAGAGACACAGACCACTGCCCACCACTTTTCACCAAAGAGAGCTGAGCCCACCTAAAAGGAATGGGATAAGTAGAAGTGAGAATCAACAAAGATGATTTTTTTTTTCTTTCCCAGTAGGACAGATCAGGAAGAACTTGTCACATGCTTACGGAGATAGCTGATGACTTAATTTTTCTCCTAACATCTTTTATAGTTAGATGGTATATGTTGTAACTTCTGGTGAGTGACTATATACAAAACTTATTTAAGGCAAAATTTCCTAGTCTTAAATACAAACTTCTGTCAGAAAAATTTTTGAAGACTGTTCCAATGAAGTTGCTTCCTTGTCTGTGAGATTACAGAGGGCAGCTAGGAGAAGAGGATTACAAGTTTCTGAGAAAGCTATAGCTTTAATTATTTTTGTTAATTTTTTTTTGCCTGAAAGATAAATTGCAACAGAAAAATAATAGGGCAAGAAAATCACTGCAGTGATTTAAAATAAAGATTTATCCCCAAACTACCAGTCTGTGATAGAAATGAAATGAACATCATAATTTCTTCAACAGAAACATATGTTAGTACTTACTTGACTGTGGGAGTATAGAGAAAATGATTATATTTCATATCTAATGCAAACTGGGTAAAGTAAATATAGGTCTGTTGTTGGAAGCTATTGGAGAGATTAACAAGATGGGAATTTACATTTTTCTCCACTTCTACAGAAAGTAAATTGGGGAAGATGTAAATGAAATTCTAGTTAGCTATATAAATTCTTATCTGTGTACCCAAGAGTGCCGTGACCTCATGTATGCACACGCTTGCCTGCACACATGTACTTACAGCTAGTCTAATAATATGGGATTAATTTTTATCATTTATATCAAAAAGTGACTTTTAAATCTAATGTCTTGGTGGAATCGTCAGATCTTTATTTAGGTTTGGGATCCATTTGAAAAGGCAGCATCACCCAAAGTGATGAATTTCCTAGGCTGCATTTCATTCTTATTAAGGACAGGAAAATTATTGCAGGGGAAGTAAGACTTAAAGTTTGCTAAATGGTATAGTCAAAAATTTCTGCTCATTCTCCATGCATTTCTCCACCAGCACCAGTAAAAAAAAGTCCCACAAATGTGGAGAAGTTATAAACAATGCCAGAGACCTTTTACTGTTCTAGCATTCAACTGCTGGGGTGAGGCTGAGTGATTTATCTCTTAGCATTTGTTCCTCATCAGCATAGGATCTCCGTATTGAAATGTAGAATTTTCCAAAGTGTCCTTTTTTTTTCTCCTGTAAATGCCTATTCAAAGTCAAGCTGTACCATCTCTAATGATCATTACATTTACTTGCTTTTCTCATCAGGATCCAGTGTCTTAGATTCAGAAGTGAGCTCACAGTCTTCCTTCAGTTCATCTGGTCCTACCATGCAGAAAAAAACTTAGGCCAGCCCTCCCACCCCCTCATAAAAACTCAGAGTTTTAATAAGAGCAACACCTTCTGTTTATAGTAAGTCTTTTCTAACTGCACAATGCCATCACTTAATCCTCACAATAACTTTTTGAGATAGGTATAATTAGTATCAACCCCATTTTACTTCAGAGAAATGAAGTTACTTGCCCAAGTCACTCTGCTGATAAGGGAAAGACCTGGAATTAGAAAATAGCCAATACAATCCCAATGCTTGTTTTAGCTTTTTGTTTTATTCTGTTAGCTGAGCATCCCTCTTTTCTACATGTCATAAACTGCCATGGAGAGAATAGCATTTAGGGGCTTCATGAGCTTTTCAAGAAATGACATTCTCCACCAGTCTTCTATCCGAACAACTTCCATTTTGAAAAAATATTTGGAGTGATTCTTGCCTGTCTCTTTTTTCTTCCTCTCTCCATTCTGTCCTTCAAACATAAAACCAAGCTTAAATTTCTCTAGTCCTAAAAGATGTCATTTAGCCATCTTCCCATCCCCCAGTGCTAACTCGTGTAACTCTTTTTTCCCCTTTTATTATTTATTTATTTTTATTTCTTTTCAGTGTAACAGAATTTATTGTTTTTGCACCACACCCAGTGCTCCATGCAATATGTGCCCTCCTTAATACCCACCACCTGGCTCCCCCAACCTCCCACGCCCCACCCCTTCAACACCCTTAGATTGTTTTTCAGAGTCCATAGTCTCTCATGGTTCATCTCCCCTTCCAATGTTCCTTAATTCCCTTCTCCTCTCCATCTCCCTATGTCCTCCATGTTATTTGTTATGCTCTACAAATAAGTGAAACCATATGATAATTGACTCTTTCCGTTTGACTTATTTCACTCAGCATAACCTCTTCCAGTCCCGTCCATGTTGCTACAAAAGTTGGGTATTCATCCTTTCTGATGGAGGCATAATACTCCATAGTATATATGGACCACATCTTCCTTATCCATTTGTCCGTTGAAGGGCATCTTGGTTCTTTCCACAGTTTGGCGACTGTGGTCATTGCTGCTATAAACATTGGGGTACAAATGGCCCTTCTTTTCACTACATCTGTTTCTTTGGGATAAATACCCAGTAGTGCAATTGCAGGGTCATAGGGAAGCTCTATTTTTAATTTCTGAGGAACCTCCACATTGTTCTCCAAAGTGGCTGCACCAACTTCCATTCCCACCAACAGTGTAATAGGGTTCCCTTTTCTCCACATCTTCAACACACATTGTTTCCTGTCTTGCTAATTTTGACCATTCTAACTGGTATCTCAATATGGTTTCGATTTGAATCTCCCTGATGGCTAGTGATGATGAACATATTTTCATGTGTCTGATAGTCATTTGTATGTTTTCTCGCATAGCTCTTTTGACCTTTTCTTTACCACTATATTTCTCATGAGACAAGTCTTAGTGTTCTGCAACCCATTGTGCACCATTCAGTTTTTTCTTACTCATTAGCAGGCATGGTTTTGTTTATTTTCCTTTATAGGAAGTATTTTACAGAACACAACTAATCTTCAAATTTAATGGCCTGTCTTTCTATTTTTTTCTACGGCATAATTGAAATCCCCTCATTCTTTTTGAAATTCTCTTTTGAGATATGCCGGGTTATTGTGGCTCTCCTTTGTAAATCAGGAATTGGCAAACTGTGACCTACAGGCCAAATTTGGCCTCCTCCATTTTTAGGTAAACATTTTTTGGGACATAGACATGTTGTGTCTGTGGCTGATTTCACACTATAATGGCAGACAGTAGTTGCTGTAAGTCATATTTTAGGTTTCTCCACCCTTGTATGCCCTAAATGCATATAGACCACAAAGGACCATTTCTGGATCTCTCCTCTTTACCCTGTCCACCAAGACTTTTTCCATTTTCTTAAATCTACCCCTCGCTTCCCTGCAGTCAATATTTAAATTTCCCTCTAGTTCTAAGTACTCCCTGGAACACTAGACCTGTACCCTGTTTTCATTTGCCTTGGGGGTATTAGTACATGGGTGTTATTCTGACATTGGGTGTATTTCTGACACTGAAATGTACCTGACTGTCACCATGAAGAAGACATACCTCCTGATTTCCTAAGTTCACTGGGGTCTGTTAATGATACCATCTGTAATTCATTTGTACCACACTTCATAGTTGACAAAGCATGTTCACATTTGTCATCTTAATCCTTCCATTAGTCAGTCTTATTCCCTCTAAATTCCCACATGCATGAAATTCCCAAGTTCTGTGGATTTGACCTCTTCCTTATTATTAGGATCACCCTTTTCTGTAATTCCTGCTGCCTTAGTCAAATCCTTATAACCTCAGCCTGAAATAGCAGCCTCTGTGTCCCTCCACAGTGCTTTACTCAACACCCAGTTGTGAGCAGATCTTTACCCTAATCAACAAGCTTCAGTTTCTTTCTGTTGGCTATCAAATTGTATCCTACACTCATCAGCCTGCCTTTCCATTTGTATGTATTTGACCCTTCCAGCTTCTTTTCTGTTTCTGTAAGTGTACTTTGTTTCCACCAAGCCAAAATATCCTGTCTCTCCAGAACACTTATGTGTGTTCACTTCTGTACTTTTATCCAGGCTATTCCATTTTCAATGCTTTTCTCTCATCTGTCCAGATCCAATTCATTCAGTGTTGTACAGTGTCACTATAGAAACCCTGGTCTAGTACTATCCACTCTACAGCCATCCCTTACAGTCTAGGCCCATGTACATTTCATACATATGCTACTCTAGGGCTTCAAGGTTACAACTGCTTTGGTGACACTCATATGCTGAACCACCATTTCCCAAAGTACAGTGCCATTCCCTAGTGTCTGTATTGTAAGAGCCTCTGAATCTGAACCATATTGTATGAACATAGTGTATTTGCATCAGTCTTCCCTTTAAACCATTATGCATTCAGGTTACTCTAACATCCTTTTGTAAAGGGGTATAGTGTCAGAGTATCTGGAAGCTACCAACAAGTGTAGGCCACTTCTGGGAAAGGTAGAGGAAGTTAGGTGAAGTTTGGGGCAGAGATCTGTTATTAAGATGCCATTAGAGTACCATTTCTTGGATATTGTACTTGAATATTGATATCCATTTCTTAGATAACTGTACATAATACAGTTAATGTAACATAACTGTATTATAAACTGGGGTTTAGGTCTATCATAGCCCATCCCCACTTGGAAGAAGTTGCCATAAGTACCCATAAGTGGTTGCCTCTTCTTAATTCTTTTTCATTAACCTCACTCTCCTCACTCTCATTTCTCACATTTAGATATAAAAGATGGAACTGTTTTTTTAATAAACCAAATGTACTAAGGAGAGTCCATAATAAAGATTGACTAAGTTTCCAGTGTTGTGCCAGAATCTTTATATGCGTGATATAATTTGATCCTTATATAATTCTATGAGCTAGATATTATCTCCTTTTAACAGATAGGAGACAGAGAAGTTTTCTGACCCACCCAAGTTCATAAAGCTATTAATAGTCTGCAGACCTCAGTGAACCAACCTGTCTTAAAGTTTTTTGCTTTAAGTCTTCAACTCTGTCTTGTAGTTTGAACAGAGAGCTTAAGTTCAGAAGTGAGGAGGAGTCATGACTGCACACTCTCAGTCATCATGCTGGGATGGGACCTTCATTAATATAAGCATTGAGACACTGCCTTTAAGCAGTTCTCATTAGGGACCTAATTAAGCATTTGAGCAGTCCCTGAAGTTGATTGTGCTGTCCCTGTTCAATAGTGTAATGGATGGTGGCTGGGCTCAGACAAATCAGCCTTCTTCCTTGCTTTTGCAAATTTACTACAGGCTTGTTAGTGTCGTGTTTGATGTGGGCTAAACAAAGGTCTCCTCCTCCACCTCAATGCCATAGAGAGGAAATGAGCATCAATGGAGTGTGCCCTTTAGAAGAGTGTTGTGGGGAAGGATTACATACTGAGCCACTCTCGTGACTGGCTGGAGGATCAAAGTCCATGGTAGCTGCAGGGAGAGCAAATTGAGTACTTGGATGAGCTAAAAAGAATGACTTTCAGTGAATTTCAGAATGGATTTGTAGGTGGCAATTAGAGGAGACTGTATTGTCTGTGGTCATCAAGACAGAGAGTACAGCAGTAATTTAAGAGTGTAAAGGTAGGAAAGAAAATACCAAAGTAGGAAAGCCTTGGGTTTGCATTAAGCCTTGCCTTTTTTCAAATACAAAATACGTGCTTAGTTTGGAATGCTTAAGTGCTTGAAGGAAGGGCAGGAATAAAAGGAGAATGAAAGTGGTTGGTAAAAAGGCTGAGGGGGGAAGAACACCTTACAGCAGAACCTTAAAAGTTGAATGGATTTTGTTAATATCAGGTTATAGTTGCTGGGCTGTTGTCAATATGGAAAGATTGTGTCACACATTTGGTTGTCATAGTCTGTCAGATAAAGAGAGAAGAAAATCTTAGCATCATTTAAAAAATAAAATGGAGGGCGCCTGGGTGGCTCAGTGGGTTAAGCCGCTGCCTTCGGCTCAGGTCATGATCTCAGGGTCCTGGGATCGAGTCCCACATAGGGCTCTTTGCTCAGCAGGGAGCCTGCTTCTCTCTCTCTCTGTGCCTGCCTCTCTGTCTACTACTGATCTCTCTTTCTGTCAAATAAATAAATAAAATCTTAAAAAAAATAAATAAAAGAAAAACATTGTACCCATTAAAAAAAATAAAATAAAATAAAATAAAAAATAAAAAATAAAATGGAAAGAGGGAGAAAATGGGACAAGGGATAGTAGGTAAAATGACTTACCCTTAGTTATATAGCTGTTCTAATAATTTTTTTTTTCGCCACACCGAGTGTTTATTTAAACGACATTAATTACGGTCTTTCCCCTTGCATGTCCTCTTTCCACCTTCAGGAAGGCTTCTGGAACTTGAGAAAAAGGAAACGTTTTTTCAATAACAGGCTGAATCTTTCCCTCATCCACCAGTTTCGCGATGTCGTCTAGATACAAGCCGCTGGCCATGAAAAAGGCCCAGCGATAATGGACTCCTTGCCAGAAATGCTTCAATGCCTTAGAACCCACGGTGACTCCTGTCTGCAGCATGCCATCTGCGATGCCCAGTCGGTCCATGTTCAGGAGAAAAGGGGTCACCAGAGTCACATATGTGGCTCCTGACCATTTCTTGAGAAAATTTAAAACCCATGTTACAGTGGATCCACTGACATTATCAAGAATGAAATCAAACGGTTTTAAAGACTTCAACTGCTCTTCCACACTTCCGGATTTGTAATCAACTACATATTCTGCCCCGAGCTTCCTTACAAGTTCACTGGCATCCTGAGAGCAAACTGCTGTCACGTGAGCACCCCATGCTTTCATGACCTGTATAGCAAAAGTACCAACTCCACCTGAAGCACCCAAGATTAAAGACACCCAAAATTTAAGACACTGGTTCACTGCCTCGGTTTTTCTCCCCAAGTATTCCAGGAATTTCATTTCCTGTCATTGTTAATGGAGTCTGTCATCCCTCTTTACTAGTACAAATCCACACAGATAATCATGAGCCTAAAGAGAATCAGAAGAGTGCTCAAGTCTGTGATCAAATATGTAAGTAAAGATGAGCTGCACTGAAGTTTAAATACTCAAAATCCATAAACCCAAATAACTTGCTCACACTAGTTTTTTGCACACTCTTTGTGGAAGTGTTAGCTTGACTAAATTTCTTTGATACAAAAGGTCATTATTTAGTTTACAAAAGTTGTCTTTTAACATGTTGTTAAAAATGTATAGTAGGTTATAATGAGATTACAACTGTTTCGATTTCTCTATGTGTAAGTAAAATCCAAAGCTTATTAAATAGTCCCCCTATTTTTTTCTGACCAGACAGATTTATTGTCCTTTGTATCTTTGGGCATATCTATTAAAGGAGAACAGCAATCTTCCTTTACAAACCGGCTAACTGGCTAGAGATAAGGACAGAATCAGGGCTGAGCAGGGCTCCTCAGGACTCCAGGCAGGAGGCCAAGTTTACTGGCCAAGTTTACTATGGAAATTAGGTGCTCAGTCACATTTACCTGCTGTGCTTTGCCCCCTGCTTTCACAGCACCCCCTCCCTGCAAAAATCTTAGTAATCTCATGTCCTAGAGACTACTATAGGGATCACATGACATTATCTAAAAGCAAAGTTGTAGACTTTGACAGGGTTCTTCTCTCAAAATTATCCCAAACTTTCCAAAAGCAAGGAGACTTGAGAGCTGAAGCAAGAACATAAGGCAAGTTAGAGGGAGGATGGTATAACTGTTAATGATAAACATGATGAGGATCTGTTTGGACAGGGTTTCTCAGCTATCATCAAAAGTCATCCAGTTGATGAGCTAAGGACCTAGAGTGCAGGGGATGGTAGGGCTGACAGACACAGTGGTTGTTGAGAGGAACATGTGAGTATCATTGAGGGGAGGGAAGCTAATAGTCTTAGCTGAGACAGTCCTTACACAGAAGGCTCCCAATGCAGTCTGGTAGTGGTTAGATGCATTAGGTCTTTTTATTTCAAATTAGAAAATTTTCTTTCTACCAGTTCAAAAGTAGCCTGATTTTTTTTTATCAATATAGATGGAAGCATTCTATTTATTTATTTATTAATTTATTTTCTTTCTTCCTTTTTTAAAAATTTTTAATTTTTTTAAATTTATTTTTTAATTTTTTATATTTTATAAACATATATTTTTATCCCCAGGGGTACAGGTTTGTGAATCACCGGGTTTACATACTTCACAGCACTCACCAAAGCACATACCCTCCCCAATGTCCATAACCCCACCCCCCTTCTCCCTCCCCCCCTCCCCCCAGCAACCCTCAGTTTGTTTTGTGAGATTAAGAGTCACTTATGGTTTGTCTCCCTCCCAATCCCATCTTGTTTCACTGATTCTTCTCCTACCCACTTAAGCCCCCATGTTGCATCACCATTTCCTCATATCAGGGAAATCATATGATAGTTGAGATGACAGCATTTTAAAATGACAAAAATGGAATAGGAGTTCCATCATTAAGAGCAAGATCTCAGACACTTTTTTAGGTTAATGTCTGGCAGTAGTGTGATTTTTGTCATATTGATGCAAAACAACAGGCTGTGATAAAGTCAGCTGCTCTAGATGAACATCTCACAGTCTTGGTTGGAAGTTGCATGAAAGTCTTCCAGGAGTTGTATGATAATTAGAGTGGCTCTATTCTTTTTCCTTTATAGTTTACAATTTTTATAGCAAGAAAAGAATTGCCAGAACTGTCCATGGTCCTGGTAGACGGTTACTTCAACAGGAATGTTCATACTAAATACGTGTGTACACATTCAAGCATATGCACACACACCTACACAAGCATTGGTAGGTTATGTTAAAGAGACAGGCCAAATGAAACAACCTACCAATGGTCAAAGCTGGGAAAATTTGAACAACAGAATACAGTAGCATTAGATTATAACCCAAGTATAAAATACCCATGAGTTCATATTGGCATTATAAATGATTGAATAAAATGTGGGGAAATAGACAAAGTTTTCTTGTGGAAGAATTATGAAAAAGTTACAATTACATACTCTGACCTCAAGTTTGTGGATCATAACTCTCTGCTCCTTAAGTGTGGACTGTACATCATGACTGCCTTCTAAGGAATCAATATAGAAAAGGGGGAAAATAATAATTTTACAGTGGAGAAACCTGAAAGATACTACCTTAGCAACATGATCAAGGTCAAGAGTTATATGTCATGCTGCTAGTATGTGCTCTTGAGATGATGTTGTAATGAGAACGGCACTATACTGGGGTCTTCTTCCGAAAACCCACAGCCTCAGTTAAATCATGAGGAAAACATCGCACAAATCCCAAATATGGGAAATTATGCAAAATACTGACCAGTACCTTTCAAAACTGTTAGTCATCAAAAATAATGAAACTCTGACAATCAAGAGGAGCCTAAGGAGCTAGGACAACTAAATATAATGTGATATCCTTGATGGGATTATGAAGTAGAAAAAGGAAATTGACAAAATCTAAAGATGACTGAATTAAGTATTGGCTTAAGGTATTGTACCAATACTCATTCATTAATTAGGAACAATATACCATACTAATGTAAGATGTTAATAATAGGAAAAATTGGTTATGAGAGCTCTCTGTACTCTCAATCTTCACAAGTTTTATATATTTAAAATTTCTAAAATGAAAATCTTATCAAGAAATCACAACTGTAAATAGAGCTACCCTATGACCCTGCAATTGCACTACTGGTATTTACCCCAAAGATACAGATGTAATGAAAAGAAGGGCCATCTGTACCTCGATGTTCATAGCAGCAATGGCCACAGTCACCAAACTGGAAAGAGCCAAGATGCCCTTCAACAGATGAATGGTTAAGGAAGATGTGGTCCATATATGCAGTGGAATATTACGCCTCCATCAGAAAGGATGAATACCCAACTTTTGTTTCAACACAGATGAGACTGGAAGAGATTATGCTGAGTGAAATAAGTCAAGCAAAGAAAGTCAGCTATCATATGGTTTCACTTACTTGTGCAGCATAAGGAATAACGTGGAGGACATTAGGAGATGGAAAGGAAAAGTGAATTGGGGTAAGTCAGAGGGGGAGGTGAAGCTTGAGAGACCATGGGCTCTGAGAAACAAACAGGGTTTTAGAAGGGAGGGGGGTAGGGGAATGGTTTAGCCTGGTGCTGGGTATTAAGGAGGGCATGTATTGCATGGGGCACTGGCTGTGGTGCATAAACAATGAATCTTGGAACACTGAAAAAATAAAAAAAGATAAGAAATCACAATTGTTCAAATAAGCATTAAGTCTTCCCTTTTTCCATATCACTGTACTCAAATGAAACAAGATAATTCAAGTTTTTATAGAAAATGTGGAGTTGAATGTTTTGTAAACTTTTTATATTTAAAATAAAGAGAATGTTTAGAAGAAATTAAAATAATAGAAGAATCTATAATGAGAAGCCACAGTCCCTGCCTTTATGCAGTCCTGCTTTTTAGGATGACCAGCAATTACTCTTGTTGCTTATCTCTGTATCTGGATTTTTACGTTGACTCTTGCCTTGATAAATCAGGAAAAGATCACTTAAACTTTTCAATTCTTCTTCCTTTCTATATATTTTTATCACTGTTTTTAGTTCCTTGATTGTTTACCATTGTAACTTGATTAGTAGTGCAATAAATTTATTTTTTTATTCTCTACTTGATCATTGAGGATAGTAACACCATTTCTTTTCTTTAGCCCTCTTTCCTCTTTCCACTTCTCATCTTTTTGTCAGCACTATGTTCCTTATATTGGCTTTTTTTAATTACATAAGAAATACATGATCTATACTGTTTTTAATTTTAAAATGTTTGAATTTAGAATCTTACAGATAACGCTAAAGTTCCCTTTGAGACACCCTATTCAAATCACCCTATCTTGATTTCTTTTTCAGTTTCACAGAAATACTCTTCTTAGCAGTTTAATATGTAACTTTGCAGCTATATTTCTATGCATTATTCTATATTTTTATATAAAATTTTAATTTTTTCTATAATTCTGTAACTTGTTTTTGTATTCTACAACTTGTGTTTTACATTTAATGGTATGTTTTAGATGCCTATCTTTATTTATTTATTTGTTTGTTTATTTCAGTGTTCCAAGATTCATTGTTTATGCACCACACCCAGTGCTCCATGCAATATGTGCCCTCCTTAATAGCCACCACCAGGTTCACCCAACCCCCTCACTCCCCGCCAAAACCCTCAGTTTGTTTCTCAGAGTCCACATCTCTCGTGGTTTGTCTCCCCCTCCTATTTCCCCCAACTCACTTCTCCTCTCCCTCTCCTAAAGTCCTCCATGTTATTCCTTATGCTCCACAAGTAAGTGAAACCATAAACCATGTGATAATTGACTCTGCTTGACGACTTTCTCTTCCAGTCCCATCTGTGTTGATACAAAAGTTGGATATTCATCCTTTCTGATGGAGGCATAATATTCCAAATATATATGAATCATATCTTTTTTATCCATTCATCTGTTGAAGGGCATCTTGGCTCTTTTCACAGTTTGCCAACTGTGACCATTGCTGCTATGAACATTGAGGTACAGATGGCCCTTCTTTTCATCACATCTGTGTATTTGGGGCAAATACCCAGTAGTGCAATTGCAGGGTCATAGGGTAGCTCTATTTTTAATTTTTCAAGGAATCTTCACACTGTTTTCCAAAGTGGCTGCACTGATTTGCATTCCCACCAGCAATGAAAGAGGGTTCCCCTTTCTCCACATCCTCTCCAACACTTGTTGTTTACTTTTTAATTTTGGCCGTTCTGACTGGTGTAAGGTGGTATCTCAGTGTGGTTTTGATTTGAATTTCCATGATGGCTAGTGATGATGAACATTTTTTCATGTGTCCATTAGCCATTTGTATGTCTTCTTTGGAGAAGTGTCTGTTTATATCTTCTGCCTATTTTTTTGACGTGATTATCTGTTTTGTGTGTGTTGAGTTTGAGGAGTTCTTTGTAGATCTTGGATATCAGCCCTTTGTCTGTTGTGTCATTTGTGAATATCTTCTTCCATTCTGTGGGTTGCCTCTTTGTTTTATTGACTGTTTCCTTTGCTGTGCAGAAGCTTCTGATCTTGATGAAGTCCCAAAAGTTCACTTTCACTTTTGTTTCCTTTGCCTTTGGAGACATATCTTGAACGAAGTTGCTGTGGCTGATGTTGAAGAGATTACTGCCTATTTTCTCTTCTAGGATTTTGATAGATTCCTGACTCATGTTGAGGTCTTTTATCCATTTCAAGTTTATCTTTGTGTACGATGTAAGAGAATGGTTGAGTTTCATTATTCTATACAGAGCTGTCCAATTTTCCCAGCACCATTTAATGAAGAGTTTCTTTTTTCCACTGTGTATTTTTTCCTGCTTTGTCATAGAAAGAGTCTGGAAGCTTTCCTTTTGTTTCTATTTTTTGAAACAGCTTCAGAAGAATACATATTATTTCTTCTTTGAATGTTTGGTAGAATTCCCCAGGGAATCCATCAGGCCCTGGACTCTTATTTTTGGGGATGTTTTTGATCACTTTTTCAATCTTGTTACTAGATATTGGTCTATTCAGGTTGTCCATTTCTTCCTGATTCAGTTTTGGAAGTTTATAGGTTTTCAAGAATTCTTTTATTTCTTCTAGGTTGCTTAACTCATTGGCATATAACTGTTCATAATAATTTTTGATGATTGTTTCTATTTTCTTGGTGTTAGTCATGATCTCTCCCTTTTCATTCATAAGCTCCTCTCTCTTTTCTTTTGCATTAGTTTGGCTGGTGTTTATCAATCGTATTGATTCTTTCAAAAAAAAAAAAAAAAAAACAACCAGCTTCTAGTTTCATTGATGTGTTCTACCATATCTCTAGTTTCTATCTCATTGATGTCTGTGCTAATCTTGATTCTTTCCCTTCTTGTGCGTGAGGTTGGCTTAATTTTTGTTGATTTTCCAGTTCTTTAAGGTGTAAAGAGAGCTGGTGTACTCTGGATTTTTCAATTTTTTTTAGGGATACTTGGATGGGTCTATGTATTTCCTCCTTAGGACTGCCTTTGCTGTATCCCATAGGTTTTGTACTGAAGTGTCTTCATTCTCATTGGTTTCTGTGTATTGTTAAGTTTTTCTTTGATTTCCTGGTTGATCCAAATATTCTTAGGCAGGGTGATCTTTAGCTTCCAAGGGTTTGAATTCCTTCCAAACTTTTTTTTGTGGTTGAGTTCTAGTTTCAAAGCACTGTGGTCTGAGAATCTGCAGGGAATAATCTCAGTCTTTTGGTATCAGTTGAGCCCTGATTTGTGACCCAGTATGTGATCTATGTTAAGATCCCCTACTATTAATGTATTCATATCAATATGACTCCTTATCTTGATTAACAGTTGGCTTATGTAGTTGGCTACACCCATATTGAGGGCATAAATATTTACAATTGTTAGATCTTCTTGGTGGATAGACCCTTTAAGAGTGATATAGTGTTATCTCTGACTACAGTCTTTAGTTCAAAATCTAATTTGTCTAATATGAGAGTTGCTACCCCAGCTTTCTTTTGAGGACCTTTGGCATGAAAGACGCTTCTCCATCCCTTCACTTTCAGTCTGGATGTGTCTTTAAGTTCCAAATGGGTCTCTTGTAGACAGCATATGGATGGGCCCTGTCATTTTATCCAGTCTGCAACCCTGTGCTGTTTTATGGGTTTAACACTGAGAGTGATTATCGAAAGGTAAGTTTTTATTTATATTATTTATTTTTATGTTGTTATTTTTATTTATGTATGTTTATTTACATATTTATGTTGTCTGAGAAGTCCTTGTTTCTATAGGTTGTCTCTGTAAATTTCTATTCTGTGACACTCTTGGGTTCTTCTTTTATAGAACCCCCTTAATATTTCTTATAGTGCCAGCTTGGTGGTTACCTACTCTTAAACCTTGCCAGTTTTGGAAGCTCTTTATTTCTCCATCCATTTTCAGTGTCCACTTTGCTGGATAAAGTATTCTTGGGTGCATGCTCTTCTCATTTAGTGCCCTGAAAATGTCTTGCCTGCCTTTTGTGGCTTGCCAGGTTTCTGCAGACAGGTCTGACATTATTCTGATGGACCTTCCTCTGTATGTAAGGAATCTCCTCCCCCTAGTTGCCCTCAGAAGCTCTTGTCTAAAATTATGATTTGTCAGTCTCTCAATCAAGTGTCCCAAGCTCTTTCTAGTTCATTGATCTTGGGGGTGTTCTTTCTGCCTCTAGGACATGAACACTGGTTCCATTCCCCAGACTGGAAAATTTTCATCCAGGATTTGTTCAACTCTATCTTCTAGTCTTCTCTTTTTCTACCCCCTCAGGGATCTCCATAATTCTGACACTGGAATGTTTCATGGCGTCATTTATTTCCCTAATTCTGTTTTCATGGTTTCTAAGCTGTTTCTTCCCTACCTTCTCCTGATCCATTTTCTCTATCACGTTGTCCTCTAGATCACTAATTCTGTCTTCTGTCCCAGTTACTCTAGCTGTTAGAGTATTTAGATTAGATTGGATCTCATTGATGGCATTTAGACCTTCTTCCTGAGCAGCTTTCACTTCTTCCTTTAGAGATTCTGCGTTGTCACTAATGGTTTTGTACAACCTAGCCATTGCCTGGATAGTTGTTACCCTGAATTCCCTTTCTGACATACTGTTTATGTCCATAACCAATAGTTCTAATGGAGAGGGCACTGTCTGAATTTTTTTCTGTTGGGCATTCCTCTTTCTAGTCATTTTGGTGAGTGATGGTTGAGGAGATGTATAGCTGAATATATCAATCACAATTCAGGCCAGGTGCACCCTGGAAGGCTTCAGAGCAATCAGAAGTGACCACCAAAAAGAAAAAAAAGAAAGAAAGAAAGAGAAAAGAGAAGACACAGCCAGAATGAGCACCAAAAGTAAGATTTATAAGGTATACAAACAAAAAGATCAACAAAAGTAAATGGCAAGAAAAAAAAAAAGAACCTAGCCAAAATAAACCCCAAGGATAAAATTTATATAATACCAGAACAAAAACACATACACAGAAACACTGACAGAGGAAAAAGTTGGGAGGGTGGTTATAAATCCTCGACGTGGGTGAGGAAGGTTATTTTGATTCTTCCTGGGTGTATCTTGATATCTTTGTTAAAGGACTCAACTTTTCAGAGATAAAGGGAGATTAAAGCTGGTTTATATATATGGGTAGTATTGATTAGGGAAAGAGGATTACCTTGAAGCTTATATCTATATGTATATTAAAAAAATAGAAAAGGAAAAAAAACACAGATATATGTATGAAAAAAGTTCGAGTTAAAAGGTTATTATGGAATATGTTTTATTAAATGTCTAGTTGTAATGGTAAGTAGGTTAAAAAATTAAAAAGAACAAGAATAGTGAGAATGAATTAAAAATAAAAGTTGTATCTATGAAATATACAGATTTTAGGACAATACCGGGAGCTTAATATATTGTTTTCTCCTGATTTGGGGTTATTACAGTTTTATGGGGACCCTGTGGTGGTTGTCCTCTCATTCTTTCAGCTTGCTTTCTGGGTGAGGGGCCTGCTGCATTGTTTTTCAATTAGTCTTGCTTGGGTTGAGTCCTCCTGCCCCCTATCAAGGGACTGGATTATGTGGAAAACAGTTTTTCAGACTTTTGTTCTCTGGAGGTTTTTGTTCTTTGGCGGATTTTTGCAGATTTTGGAGGTTTAGTGGAAAGCAAATTGCACCTCGACCTCGACCTCAGGGAGAAGCCTCAGTCTACCCCCCTCTGGGTGGTCCAGATCACACAGACTCCCCCTCTGCAAACTCCACTGAACCATGCAGCCTCCCACAGGCAGTGCACATCCCCAGCCACTGTCTCAGGGGTCGCCCAAAGTGCCTGCTTGTCTCTGCACCCCTCGTGCCACTAAAACTTCAAGCAATATTGGTCCAGGGAGCTCAGTTCCAGTGGCTGCCTTTACTGGGACTGCTGGGGTCCAGACCTCATAGTTGTGCATGTCGCTGCCCCCAAGGGATCCCAACAAGAGATCACACTGAGTTCCTTCAGGCATATGCTGGGAGTATCCAGACCCTTGGCCAGTCCTAGAGACTGCCAGCTTAGCTCCCACATGGAGCTCTCTCAGGTGCAAGTGGGGAGTGTGGTTCAGACCCCCCAGTGGTGCAGTGAATGCAAAGCACAAAAGGCTGTGGTTCTAGAGAGCACCCACCAGACTACCTCATGCTGGGGCAGGAGTGCACCCAGCTGAGTGGTGGTGCAAGCCATGCAACCCCGGGGGCACAGGACCAGGAGCTGGAGGCTCCATCGCACTCTCTCTGGCATGGGGGGTAGGCCATTGCCATCCTGGATCTGTGGGCTTAGGCCTGTGCCCGTGACTGCCCAATCCCACCAGATGCCCCTTAAAATCTTTTGGTCTTTTTGAGTGCTTTAAAGCAGACTCCAAGTTAATGCTGGTCACAATCACAGGGCACTCTTGTATTGGGGAATTACTTTCCAATGGGTTGCTTCTGGTGGCTCCCATCCTTCTGTTTATCCTCTGATATCAGCCCACGTGTTCCCACTCTGCTTCACCTCTCCACTGGTGTCTTCTGCCCCTGTAGAGATCCAGAAGTGTATAATCCTACATCTCAGTCTGATTTCATGGGTGTTCAGTGTGTTCTGGTAGCTATTTAGATCACTTTAGGGGAATGGCTGAAATAGGATTTCCTACTTCTCTGCCATCTTGCTCCTCCCTCCAATGCCTATTTTATTAAATATGGAACTAATGCAGAAGTTTCCCTGCTGCAGTAAACATTCCATAGATTACTGATATGTGGACTTTTCACTACTGACAAATAGGCCACTTACCATATTTTTTAAAAACCTGCAGTAAATATTCCAGAAATAGTGTTATGTACATGTACACATTTTTTCTAGGTTTGATATGAAAGAATAATTGAGGCATGGAGTAAGGAAAATTATGTGTTAATTTATTAACAGATGTTGCCAAATTTGATTTACTCATATTATGAAATTTTTGTCAATGTCTGCATCCTTTTCTTGTGAGGTTATGGTATCTGGGCTATGTTTATCTCACAGGAAGTTAGGAAGAATTCTCTCCTTCTCTACTTTCTAGAAGAGTTTCTCTAAGATGGACATTGTTTCTTTCTCAAATATTTGATGGAATTCATTAGTAAAACCACCAAGGACTGGAGTTTCCCTTGTTGGGAAGTTTCTGATAATGAATTATATTTCTTTAATAGAAAATTTTTCACATTCTTTTTTGGTTTTAGGAAATGTTTTGGTAAATTGTGCTTTTTGAAGAAATTCTCATCTCATTTAGGTCATTGGACCTACTATCAGAAACGTAATCATTATATCCTTAGTTAGTCCTTTAATGACAAAAGGTCTTTAATGATGTTCCTTTCTAATTTATGGTATTGGTAATTTTTCTTTTCTTTCTTTTTCTTTTCCCAACCCCCTGTCTAGTCTTGCCAAGGGTTTATCAACTTTTATTAATGTTATAAAGAATCACTTTGGGTTTTGTCAACTTTCACTGTCATTGGCATTCTGTTTCATTGATTTCTGCTCTTATAATATTTTCCTCTTATGTATTTATGTATAATTGATCAGTCGTTTTAGCTTCTTAGAGAAATTGAGCAATGATTTTTAGCTTCTGTGTTTCTTAAAAATATTACTTAACATTATATCTTCTAAACACTGCTTACCTGTGTCTTCACATTTTGGTATCTTGTGTTTTCTGTACCCTTCTATTTGCCACATGAAAGAGTTTACTTGTGACTCTTTTTTCTGTGACCCAAAACCAGCACTAACTTGTTAGGTATCTGAGTAAGTCAGCATAGAAGTGAAACTTCCAATCCAGGCAAGTCTTCAGACATCTGCTCTCTTAAAAGCTATTTAGAATTGTGTTTTTTATTTAGAAGTACATTGTTTATGTACAAATATTTGTAACTTTTCTATATTCAGAATTATGTCATTTAATATTTAAGTAGTTGAGACTTTGCAGACCTACTGATCTTTTGCTGTATAAAAATTATCTCAAGATTTAGCAAAATACAAACGTTCTCAGTTTCTGTGGGTAAAGAATCTGAGAGGGAGTTGGCTGGGTGGTTCTGGCCTTGGGTCTCTCATGACGTTCTAGTCAAGATGTTAATCAGGACTGTAGACCACTGAAGGCTTGACTGGCTGGAGGACTGGCTTCCATTCTGACTTTTTCACACATACCTGGCAAGTTAGTGCTATTGTTTGGCTGGAGGTTTCAACTGCTTACTACAAGATCTTTTTGTTTGAGTGTCCTTATGACAGGGCAGTTAGCTTTCCAGAGCAAGTGATCAAAAAGAAAGCCAAGACAAAAGTTACATGTTACAATGCCTTTTATCACCTACTTTGGAAGTTTATTCACACATTTTTGCCATATTCTAGCCCTTTAGAGGGAATCACGAGTACAGCTCACACTCAGGGACAAAGAAAATTAAGCCTCCATACAAAATAAGGAGTATTAAAGAATTAGAGAACATTTTTAGAAAACTATACTAGACTTGTGATTATTTCTGACTTTGTTTTGGTCAGGAAATATATTCTGTAAGACTTAATTTTTTTCAAATTGAGACTTGTTCTATGACCTTACATGTGGTTTTATCCTGATGAACATTACTTACACATTTGGAAAGACTGTGTTAGCAGTTATTGAGTGTGATATTCTAAAAATGTTAAATTGGTCATAGTGTTTTTTAGATATATGTCCTTTTTAATTTTTTCTCTAGTCATTTTCTCAGTTACTTAGGAGTATTAAAATAATTTATGAGTGTGGATTCATCTATTTTTTGCTTTGGAAATTGTATTGTTTTTGCTTTATATATTTTGAAACTTTTTAAATTGAGTATAATGGTAACTACTGAATGTAGAAGGCATGATAAATTTAGAAAGTCATCAGTAGATACTAAAACTAGTGGAAGAAAGTTTTACAAGAAAGGTATGTATAGTCTCAAAACATCTCCCCATAAATTCCTCTTAATTGCAAAAGGGAAAAATAACAACTTCTTAGGGAATAATCTGGTAGACACTACATTAACCAAGTGATAAAAACTAACATTACCAATACTGGGATAAACGAACATCATTTGTCTGTTGATACAACACAGTGTGGAGGCCACAACATGTGATCTGATAAAAAAGCGTGAATTTAAAAAGAAGTGCTTTACCTCTTTTGTTAGGTTTATTCCCAGGTATCTTATGGTTCTTGATGCTATAGTAAATGGAATCGATTCTCTAATTTCCCTTTCTGTATTTTCATTGTTAGTGTATAAGAAAGCCACTGATTTCTGCACATTGACTTTGTATCCTGCCATGTTGCTGAATTGCTGTATGAGTTCTAGTAGTTTGGGGGTGGAGTCATTTGGGTTTTCCATATAAAGAATCATGTCATCTGCGAATAGAGAGAGTTTGACTTTTTCATTGCCAATTTGGATACCTTTTATTTCTCTTTGTTGTCTGATTGCTGTTGCTAAGACTTCTAATATTATGTTGAACAAGAGTGGTGAAAGTGGGCATCCTTGTCTTGTTCCTGATCTCAACGGGAAGGCTGCAAGCTTTTTCCCATAGAGGATGATATTTGCTGTGGGTCTTTCATAGATTGATTTGATGAGGTTCAGGAATGTTCCCTCCATCCCCATACTTTGAAGCGTTTTAATCAGGAATGGATGCTGGATTTTGTCAAATGCTTTTTCTGCATCAATTGAGAGGACCATGTGGTTCTTCTCTCTTCTCATATTAATTTGTTGAGTAAACCTAACCAAAGAGGTAAAGGATCTGTACTTGAGGAACTACAGAACACTCATGAAAGAAACTGAAGAAGACACAAAAAGATGGAAGACCATTCCATGCTCTTGGATCGGAAGAATGAACATTGTTAAAAAGTCTATACTACCTAGAGCAATCTATACTTTTAATGCCATTCTGATCAAAATTCCACCAGTATTCTTCAAAGAGCTGGAGCAAATAATCCAAAAATTTGTATGGAATCAGAAAAGACCCTGAATCACTAAGGAAATGTTGAAAAACAAAAATAAAGCTGGAGGCATCACATTACCTGATTTCAAGCTTTATTACAAAGCTGTGACCACCAAGACAGCATGGTACTGGCATAAAAACAGACACATAGACCAGTGGAACAGAGTAGAGAGCCCAGATATGGACCCTCAACTCTATGGTCAATTAATCTTCGACAAAACAGGAAAAAATATACAGTGGGAAAAAGACAGTCTCTTCAATAAACGGTGCTGGGAAAACTGGACAGCTATAAGTAGAAGAATGAAACTCAACCATTCTCTTACACCGTACACAAAGATAAACTCAAAATGGATAAAAGACCTCAACGTGAGACAGGAATCCATCAGACTCCTAGAGGAGAACATAGGCAGTAATCTCTTCGATATCAGCCACAGCAACTTCTTTCAAGATATGTCTCCAAAGGCAAAGAAAACAAAAGCAAAAATAAACTTTTGGGACTTCATCAAGATCAAAAGCTTCTGCACAGCAAAGGAAACAGTCAAAAAAACAAAGAGGCAACCCACGGAATGGGAGAAGATATTTGCAAATGACAGTACAGACCAAAGGTTGATATCCAGGATCTATAATGAACACCTCAAACTCAACACACACAAAACAGGCAAACATATCAAAAATTCGGCAGAAGATATGAACAGACACTTCTCCAATCAAGACATACAAATGGCTATCAGACACATGGAAAAATGTTCATCATCACTAGGCCTCAGGGAGTTTCAAATTAAAACCACATTGAGATATCACCTTACACCAGTTAGAATGGCCAAAATTAACAAAACAGGAAACAACATGTGTTGGAGAGGATGTGGAGAAAGGGAAACCCTCTTCCACTGTTGGTGGGAATGCAAGTTGGTGCAGCCTCTTTGGAGAACAGTGTGGAGATTCCTCAAGAAATTAAAAGTAGAACTTCCCTATGACCCTGCAATTGCACTCCTGGGTATTTACCCTAAAGATACAGATGTCGTGAAAAGAAGGGCCATCTGTACCCCAATGTTTATAGCAGCAATGGCCACGGTCGCCAAACTGTGGAAAGAACCAAGATGCCCTTCAACGGATGAATGGATAAGGAAAATGTGGTCCATATACACTATGGAGTATTATGCCTCCATCAGAAAGGATGAATACCCAACTTTTGTAGCAACATGGACGGGACTGGAAGAGATTATGCTGAGTGAAATAAGTCAAGCAGAGAGAGTCAATTATCATATGGTTTCATTTATTTGTGGAGCATAACAAATATCATGGAGGACAAGGGGTGTTAGAGAGAAGAAGGGAGTTGGGGTAAATTGGAAGGGGAGGTGAATCATGAGAGACTATGGACTCTGAAAAACAATCTAAGGGGTTTGAAGTGGCGGGGGTTTGGGAGGTTTGGGTACCAGGTGGTGGGTATTCTAGAGGGCATGGATTGCATGGAGCACTGGGTGTGGTGCAAAAATAATGAATACTGTTTTTCTGAAAATAAATAAGTCAATTTAATAAAAAAAAAACTTAAAAAAATATACAACACTGATGCTTTTGAGCATACACACATTACAGTCCTACTAAGGTAGTTTTACATGAATTACATGTTTATTTACATTAAATGTATGGTTTGATTTCTGTTTGCTGGGCCTTCCCACATTTTAAGCCCAGTTTACTGGCTTAAAATCCAATAAGGTCCAAATCTATCCACTCTCCATTTCCTTGAATTTATAAAAGCTCAAAAAAGAAATCTGAACCCAAAGGAAGCTTTACATGCATCTTCTTAGATATTAAAGTCCTGGAAAACAGAGACGATGTCTTGTTCATTTAATATTTGCTCATTTATGTTTGTATTACGCTTGGCATAGTGCTTCACATTCAACACCTGGCAGGACATTTTGAAAAGGCTTTAGAACAAAACAAAACAAACAAACAAACAAAAAAAAAACCACAGCACTCAAAATAAACTTATGGCCCTGCAGATGCAGATCAAACAGTTAGGTGGCCCAATTTTCAACCAACTACCTATTGACAAGGACACTTGTAGATAATGTAAACAAAAAGAACACTAAAAAGAGACTGCTCCATCTGACAAATAAAAACCAAACCAAACCCAAACCCCTCCATTTAGATCAATGAGGGTGTTCTGAGGAAGGAAAAAACTAACCAAATCCTAACACCTAAACATTCAAAGTGAACTGACGATGAATATAGTCAACCACATCAATCTCTGGTACAGACAAGTGCGACTCTTTCTGTATTAACACCCTTGCTCAGTCCCCTCCTAGGAGTAAGCATACTAAACAGTTAGCAGCTATTTCAAATAACCCACAGATTTTTCTATTGCCCAGCCCTTAACTCAAACACTGCAGACCTTGACTGAAGAACATTTCTCCTGGCTTTGTGATACCACATCTGCAAAATTTAATAAGGAGAGACATGTTTTGCAAATGGAATTGTATTATTAAATGCATACCCAAAGGCCAACTTGGAGAGTTCCAGAGAATTCCTCCATTCATAATCAAGTTGTGTCTGTTCTGAATATACCTTTGCCGGCTCTGCTATATTTGATGCATACCCAAAAGTCTCACTTTATTGGCTAAAAATTTCACTGACATATGAAAACTTTTACCAAAAAAACTACTGAAGTTCATATAGATCCCATCAAGTTGTATACCTAAAATTTCTCAATATTCCTTAAAGCCAGAAGAAAAGAAGGATCGCACATATACTTGAAGGACTTTACACCAAAGAAAATGAAAACATGAATTCAGAAAGATATATGCACTCCTTTGTTTATTGCGACAATATTTACAATGACCAAAATATGGAAGACGTATGGATATTGTAAGATGAATGGATAAGGAAGATGCAGTATTTATAGACAATGCAATATTATGCATCCTCCAAGTATGAAATTTTGCCATTTTTAACAACATGCATGGACCTAAGGAGTATTATGCTGAGTGAAATAAGACTAAGAAAGACAATGACCATAGGATTTCACTCATGTGGTATCTAAAGAAAAATGAATAAACAAAAAGTAGAATCAGACCTATAAATACAGACCAATGGTTGCCAGAGGGGAGGGGTTGGTGGATGGGCAAAATGAGTGAAGGACAGTGGATGATATAGGCTTGCAGTTATGGGATGAATAGGTCACAGGAATAAAAGGCACTGCATAGGGAATATAGTCAGTTGTACTGCCATAATGTTGTATTGTGACAGATGGTAACCACACTTGTGGTGAGTGTAACATCAAGTATAGAGAAGTTGAATCACTATGTTGTATACCTGCAACACTGTTTGTCAGATATACTAAAAAAAAAAAAAAAAAAAAAAAATTAAAGGTCTTCTTGGACTCTCCAGAAGATTCTTTTAATGCTCCCATTCTTCAAGAAACCAAAGGGATGAGGAAATTGAATTTTTTGAGAACTCAGGGTCATCAACCAAATTATTATCCCCCAATTTCCAGTAGTACCTCACCCAAATAAACATCTGTCATCAATTCCACTGAAATCACTTGCATCACTGTAGTTAACTGGTCTTCACTCTGTGTGCCGCTGGAACAGAAGAATCAACACCTTTTCCCTTCTCACCTTTAGAAAGGACAAAAATATACTTAGTTATGCACAGGGGTTCACTGAAGTCCCCTCCTATTTTACCTTACTTACTCAATTGAGACATAGAAGCCACCTACATTTACCTTGTAACTCAATGATGATACAATATGTAAATGGATTTCCCACTTGCTTAGGAAAAAAAAAAAAAAAGAAGAAGAAGAAGAAGAAGAAGCCTCTAAAAAGAATTTTATTTACTTGTTCTTAGCCATAGTAGGAAAAAGGCAAAGTTTCAAAGGACAGATTATATCAAAATTCCATCTGTTATATCAGGCATGCCCCATCTTAGGTGGAAAATCATACTCTCCTAATAGATTAGACAATATCCAAACTCTGCAAAACAATTCAAGGGATTTCTAGGTTTAACTGGATATTGCAACCAGGGAGGGCCAAATATTCCTGGGACTGAAATACCTCTTTATTAATTGACTAACTCCTCAGAGAGAGATACTTCACTATGGCAGCCCAAGTGTAAATAAGGCTTCCATAACCTAAAACGTCTTAACAGCCTCCTTCTCTAGACATCCCTAAGTACTAAAAGCTCATTTGTCTCCTTGTGAATGAACCAACTGCTAAAATTCTTAAGGGTCTTGCTCATGAAAACCAACAAAAACCCATCACTATAGCCTCACCATTGACCCAGTTGCAAAGGCAACTTTTTTTAGAGCAACAGTTTCTGCTTTAAAACTTGTTGATGCTTCTTTTGAGCTAGTTCTAGGTTCCCCACCTAACCTAATGTTTCTTCATGCAACGTAGACATCACTACTGAGAATACACAACACTCTCATCCAGCAATTACCTTCTTATGACATCCTGCTACTCTCTTTCACATACTATCCACGGCTGTACTACGTGAACTCCATCACTCCCCTATCTCTACTACAGTCAGGGAAACTCATGATCATCTTTCCTCAGCCAGGAAACTTCCTGTCACTTAATCAGGTTGATTAGAGACTCATATTCTGAATTCAGATCTAGTATTCTTTTGTTGTTGGATCATGCCTCAAAACTGGAACTGGGGAGGGGGTTATTAAGCAAGCTCTGCTATCAGTAATTTAAGCTCTCATTTAAAACATAGACCTCCTAATTGAACATAATTTTTTTTTAATTTAAAAATTAAAAAACCATAGACCTCTACCCAAGGTAAACTATGCCTAGATGGCAGAACTCAGTGCACTTATTAGAGCTTGCCAGCTAGCTGAAGACCAGAGAGTAAGAATATGTGCAGACAACAGGTATGCTTTTGGAGTACTATAAGCCTTTGGGAAGCACTGGAAACAAGGCCTATCAAAACTAAACAAGTTAAGGAACTTTTCACTGTATTCATACTTCCTGATAGTTTGCTTCTTTATTTGAGGTATAGTTGACAAACAACACTATCTTAATTTCAAGTATACAAAATTATTTGAAATATAGATATACAGATATATAGATATATTGCAAAATGGTCAGAGTAAGTCTAGTTAGCATCTGTCACCTTACAGAATTATTTTCTTGTGATGAGAACTTTGAAGATTTACTCTTATCAACTCTCAGATATGCAATACGCTATTATTAACTATAGTTGCCATGCTGCACATTATATCTCATGACATTTATAAATGCAAGTTTGTACCTTTGACTCTGTAAAAGCCATTTAAATATCTTCAGATGGATTTTATCCAGCTTTTATCCTCCAAAATAGGTTTCAGTTGTTTGTCGTCGATTTCTCATCCAAGAGCTATAGCCCTTAAGTCACTATAATTCTGAATGGTTTTGCATTTCCAATCTGGGTTTAATTTTAAATGACTAAAGTTTATACTTTATGAGAACCATTATAAAAGAGCTCTAACATTTTACCTTTAGCCAAAAACTATACTACTATCATCAACCATTATCTCTGGAAAGACTGAAAGTACTGGCATCCTTAAACTAAAATTAGGCAAACTCAAAAAACTTTGAGCTACCATAGCAAAGCCACTTCCAGTATCCCAAATGGCCCTCAGAGGAACAGTTATCCCCCAATGAATTGGTAATGAGAAGGCCCACATATTCTGACCACGTTCTATTCACTCCATTGGTGAAAAAAATCCTCTGCCCTAAGTAGTATGAGATGATGAACCCATAACACTTGGCACTGAACAGATGGAATTTATAGCAGTTTATTAGTCACATACACTTACAACCTGGAGAAGGAAAATATCAGATTCCATGTAGGACCATATCAAGGCTGTGCATACAAATAGAGTGAACCACCACAAACTGTGAAAGGCAAAGCTTTCCAGGGTAGGTGATTTTTGCTTCCTGCAGGAGGATGTGATTGGCTTGTTTAGACAATTTCAAAGACTGTCAGGGAGGTAAAACTCATCAAGTTGGGGACTGGATAAGCGGCTGCTGGTGGTGCAGCTGATAGGTAACCAGCTGGGTGGAAGGCTTTTCCCACTACACAGAAGAAGATAGCTGTCAGAACTCATAGCTAGGTCTTTAAGGACCCTGGAGGCTCAAAGATATCAAGGCAACACATGAAACTTAGGTTTTTTAATAGGTCTTATAATAAATACACCATGTGTTTAGGGAATTCACCTCTGATACTAGACTCTTCTCTGCTACACTTAAACATGGCAAAAAATTGCAAGGGACTCAAGTACTTACCATTCCTACTACCAACAGATTTGGGCCACCCTCCCAGATCTTCTTAAAAAGCTTCTAAAGGATCTTCAACCAGAAGATTTCATCTCCTTGAAGAGATACCAGGAAAAAAAAAATGCTCTTGAACCCTGTTGACAGTACTGTTAACAACAATATAACAGTTAACCCCAGAGAGTCAATCCTTGAATGCATAGTTCACAACTAAAACAACCCAGAATTCCACACAATTGGAATATTACTCCAATAAAGGATTCACACTTAGGATTCTCAGAGATCCTCTAGAGACATCTGATCTTTGAAAGTGGACAGATGACTGAAGATCTTTGAAATAAGAAAATGACCTCTCATAGTGACAGTTCTACCCAAGACATCACACTAAGACCTTTCCTTCCTGCTTTGGTTTTCATCTTGTATCCTCTTCTCATTTTATAAGATATTTGATTGCTGTCCACCAGGAATGACCCTTTATCTCTCTCCTTTTTATAATGGTTAGGTCAGAACATACTCATTCTATGCCTTTCTCTGATTATTCCAGACAGTAGCCATTGCCAACTTACCAACTGCTTGATATGTCATTCATAACCAGAACCCAATTATAAAAACCTCTGGGTAATTCTAGTCTCATCAAATGAAACTATAGGGAATTAGAGCAGATAGCATTTCTACTTGCAACTTTATGGACAACTGACCTTAAAAAAATCAATCTGCGTCTTTGCTACAGTCCTTCTCTTTCAGAAAAAAATGAAGTATTACAGTCTATTGATCATAATGTAGATAAGCTGAATTCAACAACTCTGATAAGGCAGTAAACCAATCACTTATCACCAGGAAAAAACAAATAAAGATTCAAATATGAAACACAGCTAATATAAGACCTTGGTTCTTACCTCATGTCATGAACAACTACTATGTTTCCTGGTTCTTCATGGAACAATTCAGATATTACTTCCTTTATATCTAGGATGCCTAGTCCTATTTGTCTCAGACTAATACTTCATGCACTCTTGGAAGAATATTCTAAGACTTAACCTGTACAAAGAAGCCCTCATTCTATAAATCACCAAGGCTGAAAATTCCAACTCAAACACAAGCTCTAAAACAGGGTCGTACTTGCCTATTTAAGCACTCAACTTGGGAAATTATTGACTCATTTTTTATGCAAACAATCACAGCAGTGTTGCCAACAGTAGGGATCATTAAGAAAGAGAAGAAAAAAATGCAAAGAAACTTGTCACTAACTCTAGCAGAAGTTATTAATGATGCCACTTCTTCCCTAAATGGACTACAGATCAGTCTCAATTTGTTGGTACAAGTAACGATGGACATTGCTTTAGATTTTTTTTTGGCTACCAATGATGGTAACTACTCCACTGCAAGTATTTCTCTCAGTATTTGGATCAATGAAACAGATAAGGTAGAACAGGCTATATCTCACCTTGAAAACTCTGCTTGGCAAAGGTTGAGCCTCAATCCCTAGCAAATTTGGTTTCCTGGCCTCTGTAGGGAAACTACAAACTAGAGTTTCTGGTTCTGAAGCATCTTAAAGGGATTATTGGTCTTGTTTATGTCATATTGGTCATGAGGGTTCTCTGGTGCATTCTACCCAGGGTGTTAAATGCTTCTGTGCAACCACGCCCTAATGAGATGATCACCATGTTGACACAACAACAACACAATTGGAAGACCTTACAATACAATTGACTCTGGAGACAGCTAAAGAATTCTTGAGGGGTAAAAATCTGGATTTCCAACATTTCCTAAATTAATCAACCTCTCACAAGTGAGAGACTAACCCAAAGGGGAAACTGAAACTGAATAGAGTTTCAATCAATGGCTAAACAATGTATGACAACAGAACTCTGTCCACAACCTCTTCAGCAACCAAGTTGCTAAACCACAACCTCTGCTACAATAGATTCAGACTAGACAGACCTGTCTATGTCTTCCCTAATTGTCACTCCTACTGCCAATTCAGGACCAACCAGAGAAGGTCAAATGTGTTTCCCAAACAATCGTTTAAGAATCCTCATGGCTAATTAACCTACTTTCAGTTCCCCCATGCCAACAACCTACAATTTAGATATTTGAAGACTTCCCTTTTCTCCACTACAAAGCTGTCCCAATCCTTTGTCTACCTTTGAGTCCCTGCCAAGTACAAGTGAAAGTGACCTGACTTTACCGCTATAGCAAATTCTAAATAGCCTCTGTGTGCTCTTGTTCTATAATCTTCCCACACATAAGAAGTAACTGGAAAGATAAGAGACCTGGGTAAGGGGAAGAGCATTTACAAAGACCGTGCCTTATAAGAGTCTGAGGGTGTAAATGACTAAAATAAGACCATTATGACGTAACAGAAAGAAGCAGAAGAAAGCAAACTATGGGTTACATCTGATAGGGTCTTTCCTTAGGCCATGTCAATAAATTTAATCTTTTAAGAGCAATGGGAAGCTGCTTACAGGACTTAGGATAACAACTACTTAAGACGTTTAGTACAACCTTAATACTGAATTTATTAAAAAGTTGTAAAAGTAGTATAAGGACTTCCATATATTAATTAGATTGACTAATGTTTATACTTTGCTAAATTTGTTTTATAATTCTCTTTCTTTGCATATGTATGACTGAGTTTGAGAGTAATTGGGAGATATCATATCCTATTATCCCTGAATATGTCACTATACATTTCCCAGGAACAAAGGCCTTCTCTTAAATGACTGTAGTATCAAGAAAATAATTAGATATTTAACCCTGTTGTAATACTCTAATCTAATCCATAGCCATGTTTAAACTGCATCAACCATTCCAGTAATGTCCTTTATAACTCTTTTTGATTTGAAAACTCAATTCAAAATCAAGCATTACATTTAATTTCAGCTTTCTTTTATTTAAAATAGTTCCTTAGCCTTTTCCTAAATTTAACCTTAACATCTTTTAAGAGTACAGGTCAGGTATTTGGTAGAAAGTCCCTCACTATGTGGTTGTGATAGCACTTCTTTTTATTTGATTTTTTAAATTAAATTAATTTATTTATTTTCAGAAAACAGTATTCATTATTTTTGCACCACACCCAGTGCTCCATGCAATCCATGCCCTCTAGAATACCCACCACCTGGTACCCAAACCTCCCAAACCCCCGCCACTTCAAACCCCTTAGATTGTTTTTCAGAGTCCATAGTCTCTCATGATTCACCTCCCCTTCCAATTTACCTCAACTCCCTTCTTCTCTCTAACACCCCTTGTCCTCCATGATATTTGTTATGCTCCACAAATAAATGAAACCATATGATAATTGACTCTCTCTGCTTGACTTATTTCACTCAGCATAATCTCTTCCAGTCCCGTCCATGTTGCTACAAAAGTTGGGTATTCGTCCTTTCTGATGGAGGCATAATACTCCATAGTGTATATGGACCACATTTTCCTTATCCATTCATCCGTTGAAGGGCATCTTGGTTCTTTCCACAGTTTGGCGACCGTGGCCATTGCTGCTATAAACATTGGGGTACAGATGGCCCTTCTTTTCACGATATCTGTATCTTTTGGGTAAATACCCAGGAGTGCAATTGCAGGGTCATAGGGAAGTTCTACTTTTAATTTCTTGAGGAATCTCCACACTGTTCTCCAAAGAGGCTGCACCAACTTGCATTCCCACCAACAGTGGAAGAGGGTTTCCCTTTCTCCACATCCTCTCCAACACATGTTGTTTCCTGTTTTGTTAATTTTGGCCATTCTAACTGGTGTAAGGTGATATCTCAATGTGGTTTTAATTTGAAACTCCCTGAGGCCTAGTGATGATGAACATTTTTCCATGTGTCTGATAGCCATTTGTAGGTCTTGACTGGAGAAGTGTCTGTTCATATCTTCTGCCGAATTTTTGATATGTTTGCCTGTTTTGTGTGTGTTGAGTTTGAGTTTGAGGTGTTCATTATAGATCCTGGATATCAACCTTTTGTCTGTACTGTCATTTGCAAATATCTTCTCCCATTCCGTGGGTTGCCTCTTTGTTTTTTTTGACTGTTTCCTTTGCTGTGCAGAAGCTTTTGATCTTGATGAAGTCCCAAAAGTTTATTTTTGCTTTTGTTTTCTTTGCCTTTGGAGACATATTTTGAAAGAAGTTGCTGTGGCTGATATCGAAGAGATTACAGCCTATGTTTTCCTCTAGGAGTCTGATGGATTCCTGTCTCACGTTGAGGTCTTTTATCCATTTTGAGTTTATCTTTGTGTACGGTGTAAGAGAATGGTTGAGTTTCATTCTTCTACTTATAGCTGTCCAGTTTTCCCAGCACCATTTATTGAAGAGACTGTCTTTTTCCCACTGTATATTTTTTCCTGTTTTGTCGAAGATTAATTGACCATAGAGTTGAGGGTCCATATCTGGGCTCTCTACTCTGTTCCACTGGTCTATGTGTCTGTTTTTATGCCAGTACCATGCTGTCTTGGTGGTCACAGCTTTGTAATAAAGCTTGAAATAAGGTAATGTGATGCCCCCAGCTTTATTTTTGTTTTTCAACATTTCCTTAGTGATTCGGGGTCTCTTCTGATTCCATACAATTTTTTGGATTATTTGCTCTAGCTCTTTGAAGAATACTGGTGGAATTTTGATCAGAATGGCGTTAAAAGTATAGATTGCTCTAGGTAGTATAGACCTTTTAACAATGTTCATTCTTCCGATCCAAGAGCATGGAATGGTCTTCCATCTTTTTGTGTCTTCTTCAATTTCTTTCATGAGTGTTCTGTAGTTCCTCAAGTACAGATCCTTTACCTCTTTGGTTAGGTTTATTCCCAGGTATCTTATGGTTCTTGGTGCTATAGTAAATGGAATTGATTCTCTAATTTCCCTTTCTGTATTTTCATTGTTAGTGTATAAGAAAGCCACTGATTTCTGCACATTGACTTTGTATCCTGCCACGTTACTGAATTGCTGTATGCGTTCTAGTCGTTTGGGGGTGGAGTCTTTTGGGTTTTCCACATAAAGAATCATGTCATCAGTGAATAGAGAGAGTTTGACTTCTTCATTGCCAATTTGGATACCTTTTATTTCTCTTTGTTGTCTGATTGCTGTTGCTAGGACTTCTAATACTATGTTGAACAAGAGTGGTGAAAGTGGGCATCCTTGTCTTATTCTTGATCTCAGCGGGAAGGCTGCAAGCTTTTTCCCATTGAGGATGATATTTGCTGTGGGTCTTTCATAGATTTGATGAGGTTCAGGAATGTTCCCTCTATCCCTATACTTTGAAGCTTTTTAATCAGGAACGGATGCTGGATTTTGTCAAATGCTTTTTCTGCATTAATTGAGAGGACCATGTGGTTCTTCTCTCTTCTCATATTAATTTGTTGTATCACATTGATTGATTTATGAATGTTGAACCATCCTTGTAGCCCAGGGATGAATCCCACCTGATCATGGTGGATAATCTTTTTAATGTGCTGTTGGATCCTCTTGGCTAGGATCTTGTTGAGAATCTTAGCATCCATATTCATCAGTGATATTGGTCTGAAATTCTCCTTTTTGGTAGAGTCTTTGCCTGGTTTGGGGATCAGGGTAATGCTGGCTTCATAGAAAGAGTCAGGAAGTTTTCCTTCTGCTTCAGTTTTTTCAAACAGCTTCAGGAGAATAGGTGTTATTTCTAATTTGAAAGTTTGGTAGAATTCCCCAGGGAATCCGTCAGGTCCTAGGCTCTTGTTTTTTGGGAGGTTTTTGATCACTGCTTCAATCTTGCTTCTAGATATCAGTCTATTCATGTTGTCAATTTCTTCCTGGTTCAATTTTGGTAGTTTATAGTTTTCCAGGAATGCATCCATTTCATCTAGGTTGCTAAGTCATTGGCATATAACTGTTGATAATAACTTCTGATGATTGCTTCGACTTCCTTGGTGTTAGTTGTGATATCTCCCTTTTCATTCATAATTTTATGAATTTGGGCTTTCTCTCTTTTCTTTTGGATTAGTGTGGCCAATGGTTTATCGATCTTATTGATTCTTTCAAAAAACCAGCTTCTAGTTTCATTGATATGTTCTACTGTATCTCTGGTTTCTACCTCATTGATCTCAGCTCTAATCTTGATGATTTCCCTTCTTATGTGTGGAGTTGGTTTGATTTGTTGTTGATTCTCCAGTTCTTTAAGGTGTAGAGACAGTTGGTGTATTCTAGATTTTTCAATTTTTTTTGAGGGAGGCTTGGATGGCTATGTATTTCCCCCTTAGGACTGCCTTTGTTGTATCCCATAGGTTTTGGACCGATGTGTCTTCATTCTCATTGGTTTCCATGAATTGTTTCAGTTCTTCTTTGATCTTCTGGTTGATCCAAGCATTCGTAAGCAAGGTGGCCTTTAGCTTCCAGGTGTTTGAGTTACTTCTGAACTTTTCCTTGTGATTGAGGTCCAGTTTCAAAGCATTGTGATCTGAGAATATGCAGGGAATAATCTCAGTTTTTTGGTATCGGTTGAGTCCTGATTTGTGACCCAGTATGTGGTCTCTTCTGGAGAAGGTTCCGTGTGCACTTGAGAAGAATGAGTATTCTGTTGTTTTAGGGTGAAATGTTCTGTATATATCTAAGAGGTCCATCTGGTCCAATGTGTCATTCAATGCTCTTGTTTCTTTATTGATTTTCTGCTTTGATGATCTATTTTTGAGAGAGGCATGTTAAGATTTCCTACAATTAGTGTATTCATATCAATATGACTCTTTATCTTGATTAACAGTTTTCTTAAGTAATTGGCTGCTCCCATATTGGGAGCATAGATATTTACAATTGTTAGATCATCTTGGTGGATAGTCCCTTTAAGGATTATGTAGCGTCCTTCTGTATCTCTGACTACAGTCTTTAGTTTAAAGTCTAATTTATCTGATATGAGAATCGCTACCCCAGCCTTCTTTGGAGGCCCATTGGCATGAAAGATGCTTCTCCATCCCTTCACTTTCAGTCTGGGTGTATCTTTAGGTTCAAAATGGGTCTCTTGTAGACAACATATGGATGGGTCCTGTCGTTTTATCCAATCTGCAACCCTGTGCTGTTTTATGGGTGCATTTAGGCCATTCACATTGAGAGTACTTATTGATAGATACGTTTTTATTGACATTGAGTTACCTTTGAAGTCTTTCTTTCTGTGGACTGTCTCTATATTTCTCTTCAATGCTATTCTTGGGCTTTTTCCTCCTTTAAAGAAGCCCCCTTAATATTTCCTGCAGTATCGGCTTGGTGGTTGCATAGTCTTTTAAGCCTTGCCAGTCCTGGAAACCCTTTATCTCTCCATCCATTTTGAATGTCAGTCTTGCTGGATAAAGTATTCTTGGCTGCATGTTCTTCTCATTTAGTGCCCTGAATATGTCTTGCCAGCCTTTTCTGGCTTGCCAGGTCTCTGTGGACAGGTCTGACGTTATTCTGATGGGCTTCCCTCTGTAAGTAAGGAGCCTCTTTGCCCTGGCGGCTTTCAAGAGATTATACCTACAATTATAATTCCTCAATTTGACTATCAGGTGTTGTGATGTTTTTTTGGAATGTATAATCTTGGGTGGAGATCGTTCAGCCTCTAGTACATGAATGCTGGTTCCATTCGCGAGATTGGGAAAATTTTCATGAAGGACTTCTTCCACTATATCTTCTAGACTTCTTTCTTTCTCCTCCCCTTCAGGGATTCCAATAATTCTGATGTTGGAACGCTTCATGGCATCATTTATTTCCCTGATTCTGTTTTCGTGGTTTCTAAGCTGTTTGTTCCAGGGTTCCTCCTGATCCTTTCTATCTGTTTGTCCTCCAGATCGCTAATTCTATCTTCTGTCTCAGTTACCCTAGCTTTGAGAGAGTTTAGATTAGATTGGAACTCATTGAGAGCATTGTGAAACTCCTCCCTGGTAGCTTTAAGCTCTGCCCTAACATTGTGAACATCCTGTCTGGTCGCTTTCAGTTCAGCCCTAATCAATTCCGTTTTGGTCATCCATGGCTTTCTCCAACCTAACTATTGCCTGGAAAATTGTTAGCCTGAATTCTCTTTCCGACATATTGTCTATGTTGATAGCCGTTAGCTCTGTTCCAGAAGGCCCATCCTCTGTATTTTTCTTCTTTTCTTTTAAATTTTTTTATTTTTTATAAACATATATTTTTCCCCCCAGGGGTACAGGTCGGTGAATCACCAGGTTTACACACTTCACAGCACTCACCAAAGCACATACCCTCTCCAATGTCCATAATCCCACCCCGTTCTCCCAACCTCCCTCCCCCCAGCAACCCTCAGTTTGTTTTGTGAGATTAAGAGTCACTTATGGTTTGTCTCCCTCCCAATTCCATCTTGTTTCATTGATTCTTCTTCTACCCACTTAAGGCCCCATGTTGCATCACCACTTCCTCATATCAGGGAGATCATATGATAATTGTCTTTCTCCGCTTGACTTATTTCGCTAAGCATGATATGCTCTAGTTCCATCCATGTTGTCGCAAATGGCAAGATTTCATTTCTTTTGATGGCTGCATAGTATTCCATTGTGTATATATACCACATCTTCTTGATCCATTCATCTGTTGATGGAAATCTAGGTTCTTTCCATAGTTTGGCTATTGTGGACATTGCTGCTATAAACATTCGGATGCATGTGCCCCTTTGGATCACTATGTTTGTATCTTTAGGGTAAATACCCAGTAGTGCTATTGCTGGGTCATAGGGCAGTTCTATTTTCAACATTTTGAGGAACCTCCATGCTGTTTTCCAAAGTGGCTGCACCAGCTTGCATTCCTACCAACAGTGTAGGAAGGTTCCCCTTTCCTCACCAGCATCTGTCATTTCCTGACTTGTTGATTTTAGCCATTCTGACTGGTGTGAGGTGATACCTCACTGTGGTTTTGATTTGTATTTCCCTGATGCCCAGTGATATGGAGCACTTTTTCATGTGTCTGTTGGCCATCTGGATGTCTTCTTTGCAGAAATGTCTGTTCCTGTCCTCAGCCCATTTCTTGAGTGGGTTATTTGTTCTTTGGGTGTTGAGTTTGCTAAGTTCTTTATAGATTTTGGACACTAGTCCTTTATCTGATATGTCATTAGCAAATATCTTCTCCCATTCTGTCAGTTGTCTTTTGATTTTATTAACTGTTTCCTTTGCTGTGTAAAAGCTTTTGATCTTGATGAAGTCCCAATAGTTCATTTTTGCCCTTGCTTCCCTTGCCTTTGGCGATGTTCCTAGGAAGATGTTGCTGCGACTGAGGTCGAAGAGGTTGCTGCCTGTGTTCTCCTCAAGGATTTTGATGGATTCCTTTCGCACATTGAGGTCCTTCATCCATTTTGAGTCTATTTTCGTGTGTGGTGTAAGGAAATGGTCCAATTTCATTTTTCTGCAGGTGGCTGTCCAATTTTCCCAGCACCATTTATTGAAGAGATTGTCTTTTTTCCATTGGACATTCTTTCCTGCTTTGTCGAAGATTAGTTGACCATAGAGTTGAGGTTCTATTTCTGGGCTCTCTATTCTGTTCCATTGATCTATGTGTCTGTTTTTGTGCCAGTACCATGCTGTCTTGATGATGACAGCTTTGTAATAGAGCTTGAAGTCCGGAATTGTGATGCCACCAACTTTGGCTTTCTTTTTCAATATCCCTTTGGCTATTCGAGGTCTTTTCTGGTTCCATATAAATTTTAGCATTATTTGTTCCATTTCTTTGAAAAAGATGGATGGTACTTTGATAGGAATTGCATTAAATGTGTAGATTGCTTTAGGTAGCATAGACATTTTCACAATATTTATTCTTCCAATCCAGGAGCATGGAACATTTTTCCATTTCTTTGTGTCTTCCTCAATTTCTTTCATGAGTACTTTATAGTTTTCTGAGTATAGATTCTGTGCCTCTTTGGTTAGGTTTATTCCTACGTGTCTTATGGTTTTGGGTGCAATTGTAAATGGGATTGACTCCTTAATTTCTCTTTCTTCTGTCTTGTTGTTGGTGTAGAGAAATGCAACTGATTTCTGTGCATTGATTTTATATCCTGACACTTTACTGAATTCCTGTACAAGTTCTAGCAGTTTTGGAGTGGAGTATTTTGGGTTTTCCACATATAGTATCATATCATCTGCAAAGAGTGATAATTTGACTTCTTCTTTGCCGATTTGGATGCCTTTAATTTCCTTTTGTTGTCTGATTGCTGAGGCTAGGACCTCTAGTACTATGTTGAATAGCAGTGGTGATAATGGACATCCCTGCCATGTTCCTGACCTTAGTGGAAAAGCTTTCAGTTTTTCTCCATTGAGAATGATATTTGCGGTGAGTTTCTCATAGATGGCTTTGACAATATTGAGGTATATGCCCTTTATCCCTACACTTTGAAGAGTTTTGATCAGGAAGGGATGTTGTACTTTGTCAAATGCTTTTTCAGCATCTATTGAGAGTGTCATATGGTTCTTGTTCTTTCTTTTATTGATGTGTTGTATCACATTGACTGATTTGCGGATGTTGAACCAACCTTGCAGCCCTGGAATAAATCCCACTTGGTTGTGGTGAATAATCCTTTTAATGTACTGTTGAATCCTATTGGCTAGTATTTTGGTGAGAATTTTTGCATCTGTGTTCATCAAGGATATTGGTCTATAGCTCTCTTTTTTGATGGGATCCTTGTTTGGTTTTGGGATCAAGGTGATGCTGGCCTCATAAAATGAGTTTGGAAGTTTTCCTTCCAATTCTATTTTTTGGAACAGTTTCAGGAGAATAGGAATTAGTTCTTCTTTAAATGTTTGGTAGAATTCGCCTGGGAAGCCATCTGGCCCTGGGCTTTTGTTTGTTTGGAGATTTTTAATGACTGTTTCAATCTCCTTACTGGTTATGGGTCTGTTCAGGCTTTCTATTTCTTCCTGGTTCAGTTGTGGTAGTTTATATGTTTCTAGGAATGCATCCATTTGTTCCAGATTGTCAAATTTGTTGGCATAGAGTTGCTCATAGTATGTTCTTATAATAGTTTGTATTTCTTTGGTGTTAGTTGTGATCTCTCCTCTTTCATTCATGATTTTATTTATTTGGGTCCTTTCTCTTTTCTTTTTGATAAGTCGGCCCAGGGGTTTGTCAATTTTATTAATTCCTTCAAAGAACCAGCTCCTAGTTTCGTTGATTTGTTCTATTGTTTTTTTGGTTTCTATTTCATTGATTTCTCCTCTGATCTTTATGATTTCTCTTCTCCTGCTGGGCTTAGGGTTTCTTTCTTGTTCTTTCTCCAGCTCCTTTAGGTGTAGGGTTAGGTTGTGTACCTGAGACCTTTGTTTCTTCTTGAGAAAGGCTTGTACCGCTATATATTTTCCTCTCAGGACTGCCTTTGTTGTGTCCCTCAGAGTTTGAACCGTTGTATTTTCATGATCATTTGTTTCCATGATTTTTTTCAATTCTTCTTTAATTTCCCGGTTGACCCATTCATTCTTTAGAAGGATGCTGTTTAGTCTCCATGTATTTGGGTTCTTTCCAAACTTACTCTTGTGGTTGAGTTCTAGCTTCAGAGCATTGTGGTCTGGAAATATGCAGGGCATAATCCCAATCTTTTGATACCGGTTGAGTCCTGATTTAGGACTGAGGATGTGATCTATTCTGGAGAATGTTCCATGTGCACTAGAGAAGAATGTGTATTCTGTTGCTTTGGGATGATATGTTCTGAATATATCTGTGATGTCCATCTGGTCCAGTGTGTCGTTTAAGGCCTTTATTTCCTTGCTGATCTTTTGCTTGGATGATCTGTCCATTTCAGTGAGGAGAGTGTTAAAGTCCCCTACTATTATTGTATTATTGTTGATGTGTTTCTTTGATTTTGTTATAAATTGGTTTATATAGTTGGCGGCTCCCACGTTGGGGGCATAGATATTTAAAATTGTTAGATCTTCTTGTTGGACAGACCCTTTGAGTATGATATAGTGTCCTTCCTCATCTCTTATTATAGTCTTTGGCTTAAAATCTAATTGATCTGATATAAGGATTGCCACTCCTGCTTTCTTCTGCTGTCCATTAGCATGGTACATTGTTTTCCACCCCCTCACTTTAAATATGGAGGTGTCTTCGGGCTTAAAATGAGTTTCTTGGAGGCAACATATAGATGGGTTTTGTTTTTTTATCCATTCTGATAGCCTGTGTCTTTTGATAGGGGCATTTAGCCCATTAACATTCAGGGTAACTATTGAGAGATATGAATTTAGTGCCATTGTATTGCCTGTAAGGTGACTTACTGTGTACTGTCTCTGTTCCTTACTGATCTACCACTTGTAGGCTCTCTCTTTGCTTAGAGGACCCCTTTCAAGATTTCCTGTAGAGCTGGTTTGGTGTTTGCAAATTCTTTCAGTTTTTGTTTGTCCTGGAAGCTTTTAATCTCTCCTTCTATTTTCAATGATAGCCTAGCTGGATATAGTATTCTTGGCTGCATGTTTTTCTCGTTTAGTGCTCTGAAAATATCATGCCAGCTATTTCTGGCCTGCCAGGTCTCTGTGGATAAGTCAGCTGCCAATCTAATATTTTTACCATTGTATGTTACAGACTTCTTTTCCCGGTCTGCTTTCAGGATTTTCTCTTTGTCACTAAGACTTGTGAATTTTAGTATTAGGTGACGGGGTGCTGGCCTATTCTTATTGATTTTGAGGGGCATTCCCTGAACCACCTGGAATTTGATGCTCTTTCCCTTTGCCATATTGGGGAAATTCTCCCCAATAATTCTCTCTAGTATACCTTCTGCTCCCCTCTCTCTTTCTTCTTCTTCTGGAATCCCAATTATTCTAAATTGTTTCATCTTAGGTATCACTTATCTCTCGAATTCTCTCCTCGTGGTCCAGTAGCTGTTGTCCCTCTTTTGCTCAGCTTCTTTATTCTCTGTCATTTGGTCTTCTATATCACTAATTCTTTCTTCTGCCTCATTTATCCTAGCAGTGAGAACCTCCATTTTTTATTGCACCTCATTAATAGATTTTTGATTTCAACTTGGTTAGATTTTAGTTCTTTTATTTCTCCAGAAAGGGCTTTTATATCTCCCAAGAGAGTTTCTCTAATATCTTCCATGCCTTTTTCAAACCCAGCAAGAACCTTGAGAATTGTCATTCTGAACTCTAGATCTGACATATGACCAATGTCTGTATTGATTAGGTCCCTAGCCTTCCGTACTGCCTCTTTTTCTTTTTTTTTTTTTGTGGTGAATTTTTCCGTCTTGTCATTTTGCCCAGATAAGGGTATATGAAGGAGCAAGTAAAATACTAAATGGTGGCAACAGGAAAATATGCTTTAACCAAATCAGAAGAGATCCCAAATCGTGAGGGGGGAGAAAGGGGATAAAAAGAGGTTCAAAAAGGAAGAAAGAAAAAAAAAAAACAGAAAAAAAAGAAAGAAAAGAAAAGAATTAAAAAAAAGAAAACGAATAAGGAAAATATATATATAAATATATAAAAAAGAAAATATATATATATTAGATAAACTAGTTAAAAAACGTTAAAAAAGAAAAGGGTAAAAATTAAAAAAAAATTTACCCAAAGGCGAGAAAAAAGAAAAAAAATAGAAAAAGAAAAAAATTAAATTAACTGCAAGACTAAAAAAAAAAAAAAAATCACAGAGAGAAAGCCATGAGTTCCGTGCTTTTCTTTCTCCTCCTCTGGAATTCTGCTGCTCTCCTTGGTATTGAAACCGTACTCCTTGGTAGGTGAACTTGGTCTCGGCTGGATTTCTTGTTGATCTTCTGGGGGAGGGGCCTGGTGTAGTGATTCTCAAGTGTCTTTGTCCCAGGCGGAATTGCACCACCCTTACCAGGGTACGGGGTGAGTAATCTGCTCGGGTTTGCTTTCAGGAGCTTTTGTTCCCTGAGCGCTTTCCGTAGAGTTCCAGAGGACGGGAATACAAATGGCGGCCTCCTGGTCTCCGGCCCAGAGGAGCCGAGAGCCCCGGGCCCCACTCCTCAGTGCGCCCTCGGAGAACAGCGCCCAGTTACTCCCGTCTGCCTGACCTTCGGCCACGCTTCGAGCTCACCGAGCGTGCAACCGGTTCAAGGTAACACCGAGCTGTGAGCTCACTGTCGGCTCTGTCTCTGTAGCCAGCTTCCCGTTCCAATACCCGCAAGCTCTGCGACACTCAGACACCCCCAATCCTTCTGTGACCCTGCGGGACCTGAGGCCACGCTGTCCCACGTGGGCTTCGCTCCGGTTTAGCCTCTGGAGCGATGTCCCTCAGTGGAACAGACTTTTAAAAGTCCTGATTTTGTGCTCCGTTGCTCCGCCGCTTGCCGGGAGCCGGCCCCTCCCCCCGGGGTCTGTCTTCCCGTCGCTTTGGATTCACTTCTCCGCCGGTCCTACCTTCCAGAAAGTTGGTTGTTTTTCTGTTTCCAGAATTGCTGTTCTTTTTTTTTTTTTTTTTTTTTTTTTAAAGATTTTATTTATTTGACAGAGAGAAATCACAAGTAGTCAGAGAGGCAGGCAGAGAGAGAGAGAGAAGCAGGCTCCCCGCTGAGCAGAGAGCCCGATGTGGGACTCGATCCCAGGACCCTGAGATCATGACCTGAGCCGAAGGCAGCGGCTTAACCCACTGAGCCACCCAGGCGCCCCAGAATTGCTGTTCTTCATCTCTTTGATCTGCCGATAGATTTGTAGGTGTTTGCAATCTTTAGATAAGCTATCTAGCTGATCTCCAGCTAGCTGAAGTAGTCTCAGCCTGCTACTTCTCCGCCATCTTGACTCCTCTCTGTATTTTTCTTCTTTTGGGTATTCCTCCTCCAATCATTTTGGTAAGAGATGACTGAACAGATGTAGCTGGATGTATCAACTGTGGTGCAGTCAAGGTGCACCCTGGAACACTTCTGAGCAATCAGGATTCCCCACCCAAACGAGAGACAAAAGAAAAGAAAAAGAAAAAGGAAAAAAAAAAAAGAGAAAGAGAGAGAGAGACAGGAAAGAAAGGGAAGATGAAAGAGAAGGTTCAGCCCAGATGGGCCCCAAGGGAAGATTTATGAAGTAGACAAACAAAAACACACAAACAAAAAGACTGATACAAGTATATGACAAGAGAAAAAAATACATATATATGCAAATAAAGGAAGAACCTCATCAAAAAGAACCCCAAGTGTAAGATTTTTATGCTATCAGGACAAACACAAAAACACAGAAACACTGGTGGAAGAAGAAATGGGAGAGTGGTTATAAATTCTCAGTGTGTGCGAGGAACATTGTTTTGATTCTTCCTGGATGTATCTTGATATCTTTGTTAAAGGACTCAACTTTCCTAAGATAAAGGGGATTAAAAATTGGTTTACCTATAGGGGTAGTATTGATTGGGGAAAGGGGATTACTTTGACGTTTAACTCTATATGAATATTAGAGGATAAAAAAAAGGAATAAACTAAACTAAACTAAAATTTAAAAAGAGGAATTCAAAAAATAAAAATGTAAAAGAAAAACATAGGTGTGTGTATCAAAAAGTTCAGGTTAGAAGGGTATTATGGAATTGATGTACTGTACAGCTTGCTGTGATGGTAAATAGGTTAAAAAAATTACCTATGTGTAAAAAAAAATGAACCAGAATAGTGGTAACGAGTGAAAAATAAAAATTTTCCTATGAAGTAGTGGTTGTTCTCTTGTAGTCCTTTTTCTCTCTCTCTCTCTCTTTTTTTTTTTTTCTTTCTTGGTTTGTTTTCTGGGGGAGGGGCCTGCCACGTGGGTTGTCAGTCAATGATGTTTCCTGAGTTAAGTCCTCTCGCAGCCCTCAAGGGGGTGGGCTCTGAGGAAACTGTTTTTTTTTTTTTTCAGGCTTTTGTTCTCTAGAGGTTTTTATGTTTGTTCACTTTTTTTCCTCTCACCTTGACTGCTTTTGATGGTTTTTATAGTTTTAGAGGAAAACAAACCGCACCCTAATCTCCCTCTCAGAGAGAAACCTCAGTCTGGGTGCAGAGCCTAAATAAGTTCCCCCGTGGCCGCTGGCAGAGCAGGTTCCAAGTTGCAGACCCTGGGGACGTAGGATCTTTTGCTTGTACCCAAAGCCAAGGCAGTGGCGGCTGTCTGGGAGCTCCTGACTGCTGGGGAGGTACCAAGCAGCAATCGCACATGGGGATTTTGCCGCTGGCCTGGGCTGGGAGTGCCTGGTCTTGCTGGGTCTAAGAGCGCCAGGCTTGAGCGCACCTCTTTCAGGGGCGGCTGTGGGTCGCGTGCGCATCTCAGGCACTGAGAAGGGGGTGCAGGTCCGTAAGCACCAGGCTGGGCTTTTGCACACCTCTGTCAGGGGAGAGTTTGGGGTGTTCGGCTTAGGCTCTGAAACAATGGCGCGGGTCAAAGGGCACCGGCGGGGCCTTTGTGACTCTCTCAGGGGAGCATGAGGGACTTGCGCGCGTATCTCAGGCTTTGTAGCAGGGCCTGCGTGTTCTGCCCACCGGCGTGGCTCCCATCCCCTCACAGGAGCTAGAACCCACGCATTCTCGGGCTCACTGGTGGCTTAGGGACCAAGGCCTGGTTTCTCCGCCACACTCTCTCTGCCTCAGCGCCGGGGAGGCTGTCCTGGGACTGGGGACTTAAGCCCCTGTCCCTAGCCATCCCGATTCCCACAATTTCCCCCACCCCGAGATCTATTACTCTTTTGGAGTACTTTCAACCAGTCTCCAAGTTAATGCTGGTCCCCAGACGCAGGGCACTCTGGCTCGTATTGGGGTATTACTTTCCAATGGGTCGCCTCTCGTGGATCCCTCCCCCTTTTGTTTATCTTCCGTATCAGTCGCTGTTCCCATTCCGCTTTACCTGCCCACTGGCGTCTTCTGCCCCTCTAGAGATCCAGACGTGTATAATTCTGATCTCAGGCTGATTTCATGGGTGATTGTACCCCAAAGTGAGCTGATTACCTACCAAAGAACTCCGTTCAGCTCACTTTGGGGTACAGGCTGAAAAGGCGCCTCCTCCTACTTCCCTGCCATCTTGTCCCCCACCCCAGTGTTGTATATTTTATTAATAAGATATCTCATGCCATGGCCTTCGTTTTTTGTCAGAGGTGATTTGTTCTCCAAGGAACATTTGGCAGTTTCTAGAGATACTTTTGGTTATGACAACTTGGAGTCGTGGCAGGAGTTGCTAGTGATATCTGGAAGGTAGAGGCCAGGGATTCTGTAATGCATAGGACACTCTTTGCCCCAAAAATGAATTCCCCAGCCCAAAATGTCAGTAGTGCTGAGGTTGAAAAGCCCTTTTTTATTCAGAAAAGGTGATGGAATTCTGAAAACAAGTCCCTCAATACCCCTTTGCTGTCTGTTTTTCAATGCCAGAGGATAGCTTGTGAGTTATTTTCATCTCATGCAATTTAGAAAGGCGACTGAACTGGGTGGGCTAGAAGGATCAAGGGTGGTATGGGATGGGAAGATGGAGAGGACTTTAGCACTAATTTATTAACAGAGTGATTTAATTCTTTGAAATGGAGAAGAGCTTCTCAGTAAGACTCAGGTTACCATGGTAGCACATGGCTTCAATCACTCATGATTAATTTCCAGCAATTAGAATGAAGGGTAAGCCTTCTCTTAAATCTCTTGTCAAGATGAAGAGGAACAATATCAAGTGAATCATTTTAAGAAACAGTCTGACACAGTCAATTTGAAAAGTTAGAATTTGTTTTAATCCCATGCCTGGATCAGAAATGGCAGTGCTGTGGCTGTATAGTGTGAAAGCCCCCTTTGCATATGCTGATGATAAAATGATCACTGTTGGCATCACTGGGCCATCTGCTCCTGGAATTTTAGACTGTTAAGGTGAAATTGGTTTAGAGCTACATCAGGGATACTAGAGATTTTTTTTTTCATTCTGTTAGTGTGTTCTTCATGTTTATTGGAAGTTGCTGAAAAAGTAGAAAATATCCATGCTAAATATTCAGTGCCTATTTGCTGTCTATATTTGTAACAGATTGTCAAATCCTGATACATGTTTATGTCTTTGGTGCTATGGGTAAGATTATTTCCATTTTAAAATGTTTCAGTTATTGTTCAGATTTTGCAACAACTCCAAAAATAAAACACCCACAATCCACAATAACAATATCTCTTTAATCAAATGTATTCATTTTTAATATTCCAGTCCAGTGTTGTTTATGCAGATACATGGTGGAGTACAATTTTGTTACTCTTTAGCACCTACACTGTAGAAGAAATCATTCTGTTTTTCCTTAGTTTTTATATTATTACTTTACCTTTACGGTTGTGATGAAATAAATTTTCTGAACTCTTCAGAAGGAATGAAGTCTTGGTCTGAGAGCATCATACTATTTCCTGCAAGCTTGGCTGGCTGGTTCACCTCTCCGGAGGGAGGGCAGGACCCATTCGGGTGCTGCACCCTGCAGTGCCTCTTCTGCACATCCGAACATGACCTATGGGAACCAGAGAAAATCGTTTTTGTAAACACACTTTATATAATCTCAATAGTTTCTTAGAAACAAGTATGTGTTGAATATTCTGTAGCAGGCCCTGGGCTCTCATGAGCAAGTAGTAAACAACAGAGGTGTGCATGGTTGCCATGGTCTTGCTCACACGTTAGTGTGATAATGTTAGGAGAGTGGGGAGGGTAAACAGTGTGCTTTCGGAGCATCGAACAGGAGATGCTCAGGAGAGTGGGGGAGCAGTCCTTCTCCTGGCTCTCAAAATCTGGAAAAGGTCATGGTAACCTGTAGGCCCCACCCTCACTTTTCACTCTAATTATATTATTGGCAAATAGAACGTATTTGGGTTTTCATTTTGTTATATTCCCGCCACCTGCAAAATTGCCCCTTCAGTTTCTCATCATCCCAAATCCTTATAAAAGGCCAGAGATTTAGTGTTCCCCTCATAGAAAGGCTTCTGATAAAGAACGTGGCCCAGAGTTCTGACAATCTATTAAACATAATATACCTACTGGAGATTCAGAAGTAACAAAACATTGTTGACTCAGACTTCACTACTGTAGAATATGTGATGATTGTTATCTTTGCACACTTGATTCTAAGTATGCAGGGGAAAGGTCTATAAACACAGCTGTCTTGTGGGAAAACAACTAGTGGAATATTGTAAATATTTAGAATGTGTGGTTTTTGTCAGTCATTAAGCCATATCCTTAACACTCTAGAGCAGATGTGCCTGGTGCCCCAGTTACAGCGCCTTTTCCACCTTCTTATTTCAGCCCCAACATCTGTTTTACTTAACTTCATGCTCACACAATCCCATCTTGGGTGACTGGTGGACTTTCGTGCTTGCTGCTGCATATGCTTCCTGAAGTCATGGGGGTCTGCTTCTTCTCCTCCCCTGTCTTATGCTCCTTACATCTTCACTCTCCTTCCCTGGGATCAACCTGCTCTACACCCCCCCACCCCCCCATCCCCAAAAAACCCTACTGGCTCCAACTTCCAGTCTCAGGCTTTGCTTTCAGAAGGAACCCAAACCAACATAGCAACCTGGAATTTCACGGTTTGCTTGTATGAAAGCAATGAAATTATGAAATTATTTACCGTATTTAGTTTCAGGGTTTTTCCTAGCTTCAGCCTGGCCTTATCCAAATTTATCTAATTATTTCAGTGGTCGATATGCTTGATTTGGTACTTAATAGAATTCATAGAAAGAAAACTACTTGTTTTGTTATTTCTTGTCATGCCTCACCACAGACTCTTGTTCTCCTTACTGAGTTGGAGACATGGGGATGATTTTAGTTAGGGCTTTCAAAACCATAATCTTTTTTTTTTTTTAAGTGGAAATAGTGGTGAAGTGATGCTCATTAAATTCGACACTTTATAGTAAGTGATTCTCCACCTGACCAGATGCCCTTTGTAAGGCAACTGCACTGTTAGGATTTATGGTAATGGATTAAAAATGAATGTTCGCACACTGTTCTCTAGGGACAATATGAACTCCATCTGAAGTTCAAAGGCTATAATACCCAATACAAATTGGAAAATTTTAAGCCTGCTTCCTAATAATTCTATTTGCCTTTGCTGGCCTTTAAGTGAAAAGGAAATATAAAAAGTTTCTTAGGTTGTCACAGTATGTTCTTTTTAATCAGGGACATCTTTGAACCTGAGCTCTGTGATGTATAAATGAAATTGAACCTCTTTGCCTTTCATGTCTCTAGAGTGTCCTTTCTTTTTGCATGATTCCTATATAATTTAATTGCCAGGGGCTCCCAGTCCTACCAGAAGCTCGGGGAAGTTCTACATTAGGCTACTTAGTGTATCTAATCAGTAATGACATGTTTGTATGATACTCTTAAGGTGCTTGGAGACTAAAATATTACTGCCTAAAGGCCCATTCAAATAGCTGTACTGTAGGCTCCGGACTGACTAAGATTCAGTAGAATTTAACCTGAAGTTTCCATGCTGACTAGTCCATCTATTAGCGCCATGACTCAGAAACATAACTGTTAAGAGTTAGGGATAGGTTTTTTTTTTTTTTTTTTTTGCACAGAAAAAAATTTTTTATTTTTTATAAACATATATTTTTATCCCCAGGGGTACAGGTCTGTGAATCACCAGGTTTACACACTTCACAGCACTCACCAAATCACATACCCTCCCCAATGTCCATAATCCCACCCCCTTCTCCCAAACCCCCTCCCCCCGGCAACCCTCAGTTTGTTTTGTGAGATTAAGAGTCACTTATGGTTTGTCTCCCTCCCAATCCCATCTTGTTTCATTTATTCTTCTTCTACCCACTTAAGCCTCCATGTTGCATCACCACTTCCTCATATCAGGGAGATCATATGATAGTTGTCTTTCTCTGCTTGACTTATTTCGCTAAGCATGATACGCTCTAGTTCCATCCATGTTGTTGCAAATGGCAAGATTTCATTTCTTTTGATGGCTGCATAGTATTCCATTGTGTATATATACCACATCTTCTTGATCCATTCATCTGTTAGGGATAGGTTTTATTGGAAGGTGGAAATTCATATAAATTAAGAAAAAAAAAAGAATTAGTAGGAGAAAAAAAAAGAGATAAGTATCCCTTCTCCACCCCATCCCCTCCTCATCTCATAGTGAGGCATTTGAGTCCAGGAATCTGCGGGTGCTGATTAGCGAGTCTGCCCCGTGAGACGAGACCTTCTTCCTCCAATGATCAATCCATGTGCAAGCATCATAGCACCCTTGTGGAGAGTGGATAGACCACTTGATGTACGAAGTTTGGGTTTTGAAGTATTGAATTTTACAGTAGACTGTAGCTTTACAACACCTGGATGCCTTGAGGCCTATGGGAAATTGTAATCTCTGTTTGAGAGAAGACCCAGGCCTGTGGAAAGCTGAGTTTGGGAGCAGAGATATTCCAGATTCCACTAGCCCTTTGTCCAGGCGCCTTAGCATCTCTTGCCAGGAGACCCTTGGCAAGTTTTGTTTTACCAGGCTTATCAGAAGAGCAGGATCAAAGAAGGGAGAACAGGTCTGTGTCTAACTGGAAAGGTGTTTTTCCTTACTAGGCAGTGGTTAAGGCACCCAATTAGCTAACAAGTTCAGCTTAAACAATTTTGGCAGACACCAAGGTGGAAACTGTCATAGTTAAATTGTCATAACTATTTTTGTACACTCCTGTCTCAACCAATGTCTCATGTCTGAAGTCTGCTTTGTCTGTTACTACTAACATAGGTATTTCAGATTTTCTTTCTTTCCTTGTAGTATTTGCATGACCTCTCCATTCTTTGACTTTTAATCTATTTATGCCTTTGTGGGTTTTTTGTAAAGAGCATATGGCTTGGTCTTGCTTTTTAAACTCAGTCTAGCAAGATTTTTCTTATAATTGGTATGTTTAGACCATTCATACTTAGAGTAATTATTGACATGTTTAGATGAAAATATACCATATTGCCAGCTGTTTTGCTATTTTCTATTCCATCTGTTCTTTTTTTCTTCTTTTTTTTCTGTCCTGTCTTGGGAGCTGAGCATTTTTTTTATAATTCAGTTTTATCCTCTTTGTGAACTCATTATTTTGCATCTTTTTGAAATTAGCTTCAGTGGTTGCTCTAGGTTTTATAAAATATATTTTTAATTTGAGCCTATCTTCAAATAATTTAATTCCCCTTCAGTTAAAAGGAGTTTACAAAACCATATTCCCAATTCTTCTCTCCCATCCTTTGTACCTATATTACTTGTATGTAAGTTATAACCATATATTTTTACTTTTAGATGGTTACTTCAGAGAAATTATAAATTGTAAAAGGTTTTTAATTTATGTAATTTTATTCATTTATAATGTTCTTCATTTCCTTGTTAAGGTCCACTCTTCTCACTGATCCATGTTCTTTTGCTTGAATAAATTCTTTTAAAATTTCTTAGGGTAAGTCTGTTATCAATAAATTCCTTTAGTCTTTGTTTTGCTGAGTAAGTTTTTATTTCTCACTTACTTTTGAAATATATTTTTGCTGGTCTAGAATCCTGAGTTGACAGATTTTTTTTTTCTTTAAAAGCACTTGAAGGAGGCTCCACTGTCTTTTTGATTACATGGTTTCTGACAATAAATCCACTATAATCCTTATTCCTCTGTAGGAAATACGTCTTTTTTTTAATGTTTTCTTTCAAGGTTATCTCTTTGTCTTTGCTTTTTGTAAGTTTGAGTAGTTTTTTGTTTGTTTGCTTTTGGTCATCTGAGCTTCTTGGATCTGTAGTTTGATATATATATCGTAATTTTGGAAGACTCTTGGCCATTATTTCTTCAAATATTTCTCCTGACCTATTCTCTCTCTGTTCTTTCTGGAATTTTAGTTACATGTATGTTTTGGTCTTTTGATCCTGTCCCACAGCTCTTGACCATTCTGTTCAGTTTTTTTTAATTCCTTGATTTCCTTTTCCTCTATTTATTTTAGTTTGAGTAGTTTCTATTGACTTTAGTCTGACGTATTCTTTGCTGATTCAACTCCTGAGCCTTCAAAACACATTCTTTATTTCTGTCCATTTCTTTTTCATTTTTAGTAATTCCATTAGATTCTATCCTAGATTCCGTCACTCTACTGGACATGGTATTACATATTGTCTTCCTTTTAGGTAGAGCTTTCAAAATATTAATCATGGTTATTTCACATTCCTTGTTTGATAGCTCCAAAATTTTCATCCTGAGGCACGTTTTGGCATTTTGTCTCTTAGAGATGAGTTTCTCTTGGCTTTATATATGCATCATAATTTTTTTTTTGAATATTGGACATCTTACATAGGGAAGTAGAAACCGAGATAAATGTTTTTTTATGCCTGAAGATGAGTATGCCTTACCTTTTTCTAGACATTAGTGGTTTGTGCTAATTTAAACAATAGTTAAGTCAGGACTTGAGGTTTAAATGTTATGGTTATCACAGACTTCACATTCTTCTATTGATACTACCTTGGGTTTAGGCTGTGGGGTGCTTTATACAATATTATTTTCTCAGTATCTCCTTACCCTTTGTGTCTCCCCTTTGTGCTATACCCTAGAGAAACTCTGATTCTTGATACTCAACATAGAAAAGATGTTGTGCAATTGCTATTAAAACACTGGTAAGGGGTGGGGGGCACCTGGGTGGGTCAGTTGGTTACTCGTCTGCCTTGGGCTCAGGTCATGATCCCAGGGCCCTGGGATTGAGCCCCACATGGGACTCCCTGCTCCATGGGAGTCTGCCTCTCCCTTTTCCTCTGCTCCTCCCCCTGCTTATGTTCCTGTGCTCTCTCTGTCTCTCTCTAAATTAAATAAATAAATCATAAAAATATTTATTGAGGTGGGGCACCTGGGTGACTCAGTTGGTTAAGCATCCTACACTTGGTTTCAGCTCAGGTTGTGATCTCAGGGTTGTGAGATCAAGCCCTGTGTTGGGCTCTGTGCTCATAATGAAGACTGCTTGGGATTCTCATCTCCCTCTCCCTTTGGCCCTTCTCTCTCTTTCTCTCTCTCTTTCTGTAAAGAAATAAAATCTTTTTAAAAGAAAAACTACCAGTAAGAGTATTTTAGAAACTTACTCTAAAATTTGTCTGGAATGACAGAAGACCTAGATTAGCTAAAGCAGTTTTGAAAAAGAGTAAAGAAGCAATCACTCTGTGCAGTGTTAATGCTTACAATATAGTTACATTATTCTAAGGAATGTGGTATTGGCAGAGACACAGATCAATGGAACAGAACAGAGGACTTGAAGACAGACCCTCACAAATACGCCCAACTTACTATTGTTATTATTATTATTATTATTATTATTATTACTATTTTACAAATACACAAAGGCAATTCAATAGAGTATAGATAGACTTTTCAACAAATGGTGCTGGAGCAATTGAATATCCATTGGGGGATAAAAGAACTTCTTCCTAAATATCATACCTTATACAAAAAATTAACTCTAAATGCATCATGGACTAAAATGTAAAACTAAAAGTTTATAAAGGAAAAAAAGGATAATCTTTAGGCCCTAGGACTAAGCCAAAAATTTTTATATAAGACAACAAAGAAAATCCGCTAAGGAAAAATTGACAAATTCGACCTCATCAAAGTATGACTTCTCTGAAAGAAGTGGTGAAGAAGATGAGGGAATAAGGCACAGACTCAAAGAAAATGTTTTCAAATCACATATCCAACAAAGATCTTAAAATAATTCTCAAAACTCAAAGTAGAAAAAAATTATTTAAAAAAAATGGATAAAATATGGAAACAGACATTTCATTTGGGGGCATACAAATAAGTACATCAAAAGGTGTTGAACATTACTAGTCACTAGGTAAATGTAAATTAAAATCACAGGTGTCACTACAAATTAAGTGGCTAAAATGTAACAACTATTAGAATGCCTAAAATAAAGAGTGGTGATACCAAATGATGTCAGATACAAGAATCTGTAGAAACTGGATCAGTCACACATTACTGATGGAAATGTAAAACTGTACAGTTATTCTGTAAAATATTTTGGCAATTTCTTATAAAACTAAATATGCACTTGCCATATGACACAGCAATTTTACTTCTGGGCATTTGTCTCAAATGAAAACTTAATGTTCACACAAAACCCTGTATTTGAATGTTCATAGCATCTTTATTCATAATAGCCAAATACCAGTGATGAGGCATGGAATACTGATATATGCAACAATTAGGATCAATTTCCAGGGGATATGCTAAATGAAAAAGCCAGTCTCAAAAGGTTACATACTGTGGGATTCCATTCATAGACCATTACAGAAATTAAAAAATCATGGTGGTGGAGAACATGTTAGTGATTCCCAGGTTGATAGGAATAGGGATTGGGAGACTGGCAAGGTCTAAAAAAAAAATAGCATGAGAGAGACTTGTGCGATGGAATAGTTTTGTGTCTTAATTCTGGGGGCACACAAAACTACACATGTGAAAAAATTGCTTAGAGCTATACACACAGAAATGGATGCCTGTAAAACTCTTGGAATTTGAATAAAATTGGTGGATTGTGCCAATGTCAGTATCCTGGTTTTGGTCACTAAAAGTATGCAAGGTGTTGCTATTGGTACCCTGGTCAAGGGTACCCGTGATCTCTTTGTACATTTTATTTTACAACTTCCTATGAATCCATAATTACTTCAGAATTAAAGCTATAAGAAAAGCTCCATAAAGACTGTATGGATTATTATTTTCTATTCCATCAGGTATTATATATAATTTTAATCATGAAACAGGTAATCTAAAATTTCACTTGCATGGAAAAGCTACAGAGATTCAAAGGTGTGGTAGGCTAGTTACAGTATACACAGTCTCATGACATACCTTCTATCAAGGAAAATTATATGAATAATCAAAAAAATGTGGGGAATTCAAAAGAAACACTCCTGAAGGGCCAATTGGTAGATTGAAATACTTTAGTCAAAAGGAGTCTTAAATGATACCCAAATTAAACATTTACTTTGAAACCTAGCTCCAGGATTATAAATGTATTAAATACTTTGTAAACTAAGCAGCTGGTTGGAATTCATGGAGGGAAAAGGGCTGATTAAAAAAAAAATCAAAGAAAACAATACTTAAAAATACGTTGATAATTCATAAAAAGTAAATAAAATACAATTCCACTTAACACTTGGTTTTATGTTCCTGATAATCTCTAAAATTATCTCTCTAAATAGACCCAAAGTTTATTGAGGGCATGTACAAAGCTTTTATATATACATTACATGGACCAAAATACTAAAACCCACATTCATTAAGATCATGCTAAAAAACTGATATATTTGTTTATTATTGGATGTAATTTTCTCTATGAGACTGTTACTAGTATTCCTCTTGTGCAGGTACGAGAACTGAGGCTCAGAGTGTTCAGATGTTTTGTCTAGTGTCACACAGCTACTAAGTTGATTCAGGATTCAAACACTAGTCTGATTCAAAAGAGAATGTTCTTTTCACTGTAACTACCTTTTTTCCTTCACTTACTTCCAGAATCCTTCACAGTGCGGGTCAGATGGAATATCTAACTGAAATTAAGAACATGTGACTGAAAATGATTGAGCACTCACAGTCCATGCAGGCTAAGGCTGTTCCTATTCCTATCTGTGAAAGGATTAGTACTGAGCCATGATTCAGAAGTGGCAGGAAAAGAAGTCTTAAGGGTGAACGATGATCTTGGTAGGGATAGGTTTCCCCTGTGATACTACATGGGCCCTACATCAACTTTCTAACTGAAGTGTGTGATCAAATTAATCATTATGACAAATTCTCACTGATGGGACTGAACTGTCACTGCAGCAGGGCCACTTAACTGGTTGTGAGGTCGGCATACTCTTGGTGCCCTAGTACTATCCTTCCCAAATATAGACCCATTCATAGGGATCTGCACCCCTGACAGTTGGCCATCCACTGGAATGTTTGTCGTATATGTATTCCAGAACAATACTTTAAGCCTGAGCCTGTTTCTCCCATAAAAAGTGTTGCATATTCATGGCATTGAATGTTGAGTAGTTAGTTCAAAAGACCAAGAAAATAAAAAAGGCACTACACTTTATGTATTCAATTCAGTAAATATTAAGTGCTTGCATATGCACCAGGCACAGTACTGCAAGCTAAATTCTGCCAAAGACATTTGTAGATCCTTTCCTCACAGAATTTATTTTATCCCCACCAAGGTGTATTTTCTCTCTTCTCCTTCTGGTTTTCCTTTGATGCTGCCCCAAGTCCTTCTTTGTGTCTTGTTACAGCCTTTGTTTTAAGGTCTATTTTGTTTGATGGAAATATTGTTATCCCAGCTTTTGTTTCACTTCCCTTTGCATGATAAATCCTTTTCCATCTTTTCACTTTCAATATACATGTGTCTTAGGTCTGAAGTGACTCTCCTGTAGGCAGCATGTACATGAGTTTTGCTTTTTTAAAATCCATTCCATCACTCTACATCTTTTAATTGGAGCAATGTAATTGATCAGTGTAATGTAATTATTGATAGGTATGTATTTATTGGCATATTGTTACTTGTTTCATAATTGTTTTTGTAGTTCTTCTTGATTCCTTTTTCTCTTGCTCTCCTCTCACTGTGTGCTGGCTTTCTTTAGTGATATACTTGGATTCCTGTCTCCTTATTTTTTGCATATCTATTATCAGTTTTTGATTTGTGGTTACCATTTGATTTATGTACAGCCTCTTATGCATATAGCAGTCTATATTAAGTTTCAACCCGTTTTGTTGAAACACTAAGTTTTTACTCCCCCTACCATATTTTAGGTATTGTGGTGTCATGCTTTGTATCCTTTTATTTTGTGAATCTCTTGACTGATTTTTATAGATATACTTAATTTTATTGCTTTTGTGCTTCCTCCTTTTCTTCTGCTTATGGTCTTTTCTTTCTACTCAAAAAATGCCCTTTAACGTTTTTTGTAAGGCTGGTTCATTGGTGATGAGTTCTTTTAACTTTTGTTCATCTGGGAAACTCTTTATTTCTTTTTCTATTCTGAATGACATCCTTGCTGGATAGATTATTCTTGGTTGCAGGGTTTGGGGTTTTTTTGATTTTGTTTTTTTGTTTTCCCCTTTTAACACTTTGAATATATCATGTCCCTCCCTTCTGGCCTACAAAGTTTCTGCTGAAAAGTCAGCTGATAGCTTCCTAGGAGTTTCCTTTGTATGTAACTTTTGCTGCCTTCAAATTTCTCTTTATCACTACTTTTTCCATTTTAATTACTGTATGTCTTTGTGTGGACCTCCTTGGGTTGATTTCTTTGGGCCTCTCTGTGCTTCCTGGATCTGGATTTATGTTTCCTTCCCAAACTTGGAAGTTTTCTGGTATTATTTCTTCAAATTTTCTGCCCCCTCCGCATCTCTCTCTTCTCCTTCTTGGACCCTTTTAATGTGAATCTTATTCCACTTGATGGTGTTGTTGAGTTCCCTGAATCAATGTGCATTTTTTTTTATTATTTTTTGTCTCTCCTGTTCAGATTGTGTGCTTTCCATTACTCTGTCCTCCAGGTTGCTGACCCATTCTTCTGCTTCCTCTGCTCTGCTATTTATTCTATGTAGTGTATTTTTAATTTCAGTTACTGAGTTCTTCATCTCTCAATGGTTCTTTTTTATGTTTTCTTCTTATTTAGGGTCTCACTGAGGTCCTCTACTATTTTTTTTTCAAATCTGGTGAGCATCTTTATGACCCCATTATTTTAAATTCCCCTATCAAACTTCTCTTTGTTTCTCTCTCTTGCTGTGATTTTCTTTTATTCTTTCATTTGGGACATGTCTGCCTCCTCATTTTGTCTCTCTGTTTTTTTATTTAAAAAAATGTTTTAAAATATTATTTACTTATTTGGGAGAGAGAGAGAGAGAGAATGAGAGAGAGCATGAGAGGGTGGATGGTCAGAGGGAAAAGTAGTCACCCTGCTGAGGAGGGAGCCTGATGCAGGACTCAATCCTGGGACTGCTGGATCATGACCTGAGCCAAAGGCAGTCACTTAAAAAGCTGAGTCACCCAGGTGTGTGTTTCTATGTGTTAAAAAAATCAGCTATATCTTTTGCTTTTGAAAGTAGTAGCATTATGAAGAAGAGATTCTCTAGTACCCTTCAGTGTCCCCTATTTACCAGAACCTGGCACTTCAGGGGTGTCTCCTATGTGTTGCATGTGCCTTACTATTGTGGTTGAGTTGTGTTTGCCTTCAGTGCAGTTGTATGCAGTAGCTGTCTTTGCCCTTGTGGGCAGGCTTTAGTTCCTGTGCTGTTAGTGAGCCAGTCTGAGTCTGCCTTGGTTTGAACTGAATCAGACCATGCATTTGCAACTGCAGGGTGCTCTAGCTGGATTATCCCCTAGAAGTTTTCATTGCTGGACAGGGCCTGCAGTCAGACCAGCGGTCTACTCCAGTGCCTCCCCTCCCCCTGCCAGCTCCCTGCTAGGGCTCTAGTAGGACTCTTTCCCTATCTCTGGGGCAAGAGTCACTTTGGAGTGGTACTTGCCCCTGTCAAGGCTGCTTGCACACTGCCAAGCTTGTGGCAATGCTTTGGGAGGGCTCTGTCCAAGGGCATATTGGGGTAGGTCCACAAGAAAATGCAGAGGCAAGGAGCAAGGTGTCAACAAGGTCTGTGCAAGTTTGCTACATGAGGGGGCTTGCAGCTACCTGGCAGAACTCCTGCCCAGGCTGGGATGGTAGGGGTGTGTTCTGTACAATGTAGGAGCAGGGCTCATTGTTAGGAAGCTAGGTTGAGAGTTTTGGCACTGTGCAGGTTTCCATAGGTGTCCATTTATCTAGGCTGGCAGATAGGGGAAGGAAGTGGTATCCACCAACTCTTTTGCTCTGAAGAAGTGTCTCAAAGATCCATGCCCCTCCAGCACATGCCAAGAGATTAGTAAGTAAATCTCCCTCCCATATACCCCAGAATTTTTTACATTGCTGCTTCTATGCTGCATCTCAGTAGGGCTGTTTGTTGTGCTGTCTCTTTAAGGGTGAGGATCCATTTTCTTATTGTCCCCCTGCCTCTCCCAGAGCCAACCTTGCTGATTCTTAAAGTTTCAGGTGTTAAGTCTTACCGATTGGAGTTAGGCCCCTCTGGATTTCAAAGACAAATATTATGGTCATTTTTCTTCCTAGTGTGAGGTCCTTTATTCCTGGGGTACCTGGTATGGGGTCTTCTTCTCTGTGCCCATAATATCCCTCCCTCCTGCAGACATTCTTAAGGGTCTCTTTGGCTCCCTACTATGTCTCTGCTCTTCCTATACTCTTAGTTGTGGCCTCTTCCTATTGTTTAGCTGTGGAGAGTCTGTTCTGCCAGTCTTTGTGTCATTTTCTGGGTTATTTACACTGATGTGGATGTTACCTAGGTGTATCTGTGAGACAAGCTGAGCCTAGAATCCACCTACTAAGTCATTTCCCTGGAAGTTTCATATAATCTTTGGTGAAGTGTCCCATCTTATCTAACCATAATATGATAAATTGTTTGTATTTTTCTTGATTTTTGACCATTCTTCATGTATTTTGGAATGTAAGTTCTTATTTAGGTATATGATTTCCAAAAATTACCTCTCCATTTGTGGATTGTTTTTCATTTTCTTAATAATGTTTTCAACTGTTTCATTTTCAAAGCTTTGTTGTTGTTGTTGTTTTCTAATAAGATCCAACTAAGTGCTTTTGTTATTGTATCTAAAAAGTTATCCTCAAACCAAGGTCACAAATTTTTCCTTATGTTCTCATCTAGAATGTATACTTTAAAATTTTACATTTATACATGTAATGAGGTAATCTGTGTAAAGTATAAGGTATACATTAAAGGGTTTTCATTTTTTGTGTAGTATTCCCAATTATCTAATACAATTTGTTGAAAATGATTTTTAATCTTTTTAGTTAATACCATTATTAATTAAATTGCCTTTGCAGTTTGTCAGAAACAAATTGGCAACATCTATGTGACTCTGTTTTTGGACTCTGTTCTTTTCCATTGATACATATATTTCCAAATTTTAACAACACCACACTCAATTGATTGCTGTAAATACTTTGTTAGTCTTGACGTTGGGTGTGATGAATCCTCCCACATTGTTCTTGTTTTCAGATTTGTACTAGCTATTCTAGTTTCTTTGCTTTACTGAACAGATTTTATAGTCAGCTTGCTGATGTCTACAAAAGATAAAAAAAATTGCAGGGATTTTGATCAGGATTGAATTTTATATATTCTCAAATTGGAGAGAGTCATGTATTAATATTGAGTCTTCTAATTCATGAATTTATTTTTCTTTTTCTTTGGAAAATCTTCTATTTCTTTCATCAGTGTTTTGTAGTGTTAAGTATATAAATTATGTACACATTTTATTAGATTTATACCTAAGCATTTAATTTTATTTAATAATACTTTTATTACCAAATATTAACTTATATCCACTTGATGGTATTTAACATTTATCCCAGTTTCCTATGGCAGTGGCATAGGAGTGTGGCCTTGTATCTGGTGTTGTTACTGCATTTACTTGTGGACTCCAGGGGGTTTATTTTAGGTTCTTTGAAAATTTCCAAGTAGAATACCACTTACTACAAATACGGAGATTATTTTTACTTTTTGAAATCCATATACCTTTTTTTTTTAATTTTTTATTTTTTATAAACATATATTTTTATCCCCAGGGGTACAGGTCTGTGAATCACCAGGTTTACACACTTCACAGCACTCACCAAAGCACATACCCTCCCCAATGTCCATAATCCCACCCCCTTCTCCCAAACCCCCTCCCCCCAGCAACCCTCAGTTTGTTTTGTGAGATTAAGAGTCACTTATGGTTTGTCTCCCTCCCAATCCCATCTTGTTTCATTGATTCTTCTCCTACCCACTTAAGCCCCCATGTTGCATCACCACTTCCTCATATCAGGGAGATCATATGATAGTTGTCTTTCTCTGCTTGACTTATTTCGCTAAGCATGATATGCTCTAGTTCCATCCATGTTGTCGCAAATGGCAAGATTTCATTTCTTTTGATGGCTGCATAGTATTCCATTGTGTATATATACCACATCTTCTTGATCCATTCATCTGTTGAAATCCATATACCTTTTGTTTATTTTTCTTGTTTTGTGGCTCTACAGGACTACCCTATGATATTGAAGATTGGTGAGAACATACATTCATGCCTTTTCCTGAACTTACTTTTAATTTATTTATGCATGTTTTTGACATTATTGTTATGTTTTGCTTTTCTGTTTGCTTTATATTATGTTTTTATGTTTATGTCTATGTCAAGTATTGTTGGAGGGCTTTATCTGTTTTTTGTAGATCTAAATTCCTATCTGGTATAATTTTTCTGCTGGCTGAAAATTTTTCACTAAACTTTCTTAAAGCACAGATCTCAAAGCAATGAATTCTGCCTCTCCCCCACCCCCGCTGCCTTCTCTTTTGAAATAGCTTTCACTTGTAGTCATTTTTGAAAGATATTTTTGCTGAATATAGAATTCTCAGTTAATAGTTTTCTTTCAGTACTTTGAAATTGTCACTCCAAATTGTCACTCCTTTTCTGGTTTGCATAGTTTCTGACAGTAAGTACTGTAATTCTAATTTTGTTTCTTTGTGTCTTTTTTCCCCCTCTAGCTGTTGTCAAATTTTTTTCTTAAGCTTTGGTTTCAGTATTTTTAATATGTTTAAGTGTGTTTCTTTAGGTGTTTATTGCTTTTGGCCTTCTATGAGCTTCTCAGATTTGATTTATGTTTTTTACTACTTTTTGGAAGTTTTCTGTGATATTGCTTCAGATTTGTTTTTTTTTTTTCACCTCCTCTTCCAGGATTTCATTTACCTGTGTTAGAGTTTATGAAATCATTCAACATCTCTTGGGTGATCTCAGGTTTTCCTGTTAACTTTTTTTTTTCTTTGAGTCCTAGTTAAGGTAATTTCTCTTGATCTATCTTCTAAGTTTACATAGTCTCTCCTTGGCTATGTCAATTCTATTGATGAGTCAACAGAGTTATCTAAGTTACATTATTATTACTATTATCCTCCTTCTCCTCCTCCTCCTCATTTTCTGTTTTCACTTGTTCTCATAGTGTCACTGTTTTGATGAAATACCTCAGATGTTCATGCATTTTTTCACACTATTTCCACTAGAGCTTATTTAACATATTAATTATAGTTATTTGAAATTCATTGTCCTATAGTTTGATCATCTGCATCATCTAGGAGTCTCTTTCTGTAACTTACTTTGTTTGTTGACAGTGTGTTTCTTCTTTTTCTCCTTTTATCTCATTTGTAATTGAATGTTGCATATCTGTGTAGAAAGCAGAGACAGAGATAAATAGCCTCATTTCTTCTGCTAGACCGTTAATGTTGGGGATTGAATCGATCCAATCAAGAGTGTGTGTTTGGAGTTTGTTATTGATATTGTTTCCTTCACCGCCTAACTGGATTGGAATGTTTCAGTGTTACCTTGTGCTTAGGGTTGGAGCTTAGATGAAGGTTTTTCTCAGTATTGCTGTTCCACTCTCAGTTTTCAGCCTTTCCTGTGAAAGTGCAGCATTAAGAGAGTCTCTGTGGTGCCACTTCCCCCTTTGTAGACTGTTCCTGCCTGTTTCTTGTTGGTGGCCAGTGTGATGGTGTGATACTAGAATTCCCTGTTTTCCCTGTCATGCCTCAAGTCTTAGGCAGGTCTTGTTTCTTGAGTTTCAGGGTTGGGGTTTTTTTCAGCATTCCTTCCCTGTTTCCTGTGGTGGTCAAACTCTGCCTCATACCTTGGTGAGAATTCTCTGTCCTTCCTCCAGTGTTAGAAGATCCCTAAAATTGTTGTTATGAGATCATAATCCCTGGACTGCTTCTGACTCCTCTCTTATTGGTAGGTTTTTTATTCATTTAACTTTTCCCTACTTGAATTTTACCTCTGGGAAGGCAGACTTCACTGCTCCTCCCCAATGGCTTATGTTTTTTATTTTCAGGAAATTGGGGGTGGGGGATGTAGAACTTCGTGCTTTTTCATAGCAGCTTCTACTCTCCTTATGGAGGTCTTTGTGATAAGGGGAGGCTCTCTGCCTCCAGTCTTTCTCATATGTGCCCAGTCGACCTCCATAGAAAAAGCCTGAATAGCTGCAACTGTCCTTTCTTTGACTACCAGAGGTCTTATACTCACACTACCTAACACTCAGCCTTTAGGAGTTCATTAACATTTTAAACTAATGGGGGCGGCTGGGTGGCTCAGTTGGTTAAGCATCTGCCTTTAACTCAGGTCATGATCGCAGGATGCTGGGATCTAGCCCCCCATGGGGCTCCATACTCAGTGGAGAGCCTGCTTCTCCCTCTCCACCTTGCTCCTGCTCTCTCTTGCTGGCTCTCAAATAAATAACATCTTCAAAAAATATATATGTTTTAAGCTAATGGTTCTTGCCTACTTCTTTGATACTCAGAGCCTCCAGTGTTCTGCCACAAGGAAGGTAGCTTTCACAACACATCTCTTCCTGGAGGATCCCAATTTCCTTTTCTTTCTTTTAAGATTTTATTTATTTATTTATTTCACACACACACACACACACAGACAGCAAGAGAAGGAACTTGTACAAGCAGGGGGAGTGGAAGAGGGAGAACCAGGCCTCCTGCTGAGCAGGGAGCCTGGTACTTAGCTGGATCCCAGGACCCTGGAATTAGGACCTGAGCTGAATGCAGACACTTAATGACCGAGCCACCCAGGCACCCCAAGGACCCCAGTTTCTTTGGATTTCAGTCTACTTTATTCTCTAATGCTCTCTAATGTCTTCAAGAGAAGTTATGATTTTGTAATTTAACCATTTTTAGTGGGGGCAGTATTAGATGAGTGACAAGCTTTCAGTTTTCTCCATCTTAGGTAGAAATGTTTTCTATGAAATTTTAAAAAATTAGTTTGGCTAAATAATAGGGTTTTTTTTAATGAACCACAAACTACACTAGCAATAATAAAAATGTCATTTAGTGAGTTCATGAGAGATGCAAGGAATTCTATTCTTGCATGCATAATATTATTTAATATTCCCTCCAAAAGTATATAATGTAGTTTAATATAATTGTCAGATAAGAATCTTATGGCTCATAAATATGGAGTAATTTTCTCTTGTTTACATAGCAAATAGATGAATCTAGGTTAGTCTTAGTACTCTGTTATGAAATTCATTAATTGTGTAAAATATCCCAAATTAATAAATGATATTTAGAAGATATTGATTGATTCATGGTGAACAAACAGGACACACTATTTTTTCTCTATTGGACCAAGAATCTAATTTATATATAAGCTTCCCAATTATTTTGATAGGGTGTTGGATAGTAGGAAAGGTACATGCCAAAAAACATTAGAAATACATCTCAACAACATATTTATTAAATGAGGCAGGATGTAATGGGAAGTCTTTTGACCAAGGAAATAAAGTGTATTATTAACGGTTTTGAATACAGTAAACATCATTGGTACAGCAGAATATTATCAAGGCATCATCATTCCCTCTAATTATCTAACTGCAGAGTTCAGCATTATCCTAACACTTGAATGGCAGGGGGGATCTTTATTACTGTCGTCATGTTCCATTGTGCTGAGTTTTTCTTAAATGGGTTAATGCATGAGTTACAAGAGCACCAAAGTTCCTAAAAATTGCTGCTGATATCTCTTTGTCCTCATGTGAACATACTATATATTTTTTTAATTTAATTTTATTTTTTCTGTGTTCCAAGATCCGTTGTTTATGCACCACACCCAATGCTCCATGCAATACATGCCCTGCTTAATACCCACCACCAGGCTCACTCATCCCCCACCCCCCCCACTCCAAAACCCTCAGTTTGTTTCTCAGAGTCCACAGTCTCTTACAGTTCATCTCACCTCCGATTCACCCCAACTCACTTCTCCTCACCATCTCCTCATGTCCTCTGTGTTATTCCTTATGCTCCACAAAAAAGCAAAACCATATGATAATTGACTCTCTCTGCTTGACTTATTTCACTCAGCTTACTCTCTTCTAGTCCCGTCTATGTTGATGCAAAAGTTGGGTATTCATCCTTTCTGATGGCTGAGTAATATTCCATTTGTATATGTACCACATCTTCTTTATCCATTTATCTGTTGAAGGGTATCCCAGCTCTTTCCACAGTCTGGGAATTGTGGATATTGCTGCTATGAACATTGGGGTGTATATGGCCCTTCTTTTCACTACATCTCTTATCTTTTGGGCAAATACCCAATAGTGCAATTGCTGAGTGATAGGATAGCTCTATTTTAAAATTTTTAAGGAACTACCACACTGTTTTCCAAAGTGGTTGCACCAACTTGCATTCCCACCAACAGTATAAGAGGGTTCTCCTTTCTCCACAACTTCTCCAATACCTATTGTTTCTTGCCTTGTCAATTTTGGCCATTCTAACTGGTGTAACATGGTATCTCAATGTGGTTTTGATTTGAATCTCCCTGATGGCTAGTGATGATGAACATTTTCTCATGTGTAAGCCATTTGTATGTCTTCATTGGAGAAGTGTCTGTTCATGTCTTCTGCCCATTTTTTGATGTGATTATCTATTTTGTGTGTGTTGAGTTTTGAATCTCCCTGATGGCTAGTGATGATGAACATTTTCTCATGTGTCTGTAAGCCATTTGTATGTCTTCATTGGAGAAGTGTCTGTTCATGTCTTCTGCCCATTTTTTGATGTGATTATCTATTTTGTGTGTGTTGAGTTTGGGTTCTTCATAGATCTTGGATATTAGTCCTTTGTCTGTAGTGTCATTTGCAAATATTTTCTCCCATTCCATGAGTTGCCTCTTTGTTTTGTTGACTTGAACATACTATATTTTAATGATATAGATCCATGGTTGTGATTGTGTTCAATTGACTGAAAGATTAGAGTTCTTCTTTCACATGACAAGAAGATTGTGTCACATCAACTGTACTTGGAAATAAATTTTCCTCTTAAAATGAAAAATACCACCCCAAAACAAGACTTCTTCTGTGGTTGCACATTCTTTTGTTTCCCTTCTTTGTCACTATAATCATAATTCTTTCAGTTATTGTGGTTAAGTCTTGGTACACTCTTTATAACCCTCCCTTTCCACTTAACCCACATACATGTGCCTGGAGAGGTGGTGTGATATAATGGCAAAATAATTGAGTTTCAAATTGTAACTACTTGGTTTCCTGGGAGCTGCTGGTATATTGAAGTGGAAGTCAGAAAGTGCTGACTTTAATATGTTCTGTTCAACCACATGGGCCAAAGGGATGGAACAATATTCTGTTAAATAATAGAAGAGAATTTTGCAGGTATTCAATGCTTAAAGAAGTGAGAGACCAAATGCTTGCCCCACCTCCTACCTTTAATTTCAACAGTAGAACATTTCCATAGTCTGTGAGATCCCTTTGCAGTGGAGGCCAATGGCATTGGGTATGATATTAGTGACTCTAAATGTGAAGGAAGACAAGACATTTGAGTAAATATCATGTAGTCATCCAGATAAATCAGGTGAATTCTTCAACATTCCAATCCCATCAACATAGCCAGTAAGTCTTAAAGTCCTTTCTGACCATTTTTGTCACCACAGTCTTCAAAGATGTTTCGCCGTCACCCATTTTTTTTTTTTTTTGTGCTACCTTGCTACTTCTCTGTTAAGAGGTAGAATTTAATTCCCTGTGCTTGAATCCTGCCTGACGTCAGAGGCAGACTTGTTAGTAATAAAATGCAGTGAAAGTGAGGCTTGCTTGACTTTCAGGGCTGAGTTAAAAGAGGCTTTGCAGTTTCTGCCTTACTTTCTCCTAAGTATCCCAGTCTCCCTCCCTCCCTCTGAAGGCTTTTTCTTACAACCAGTCTGCTCCTCTGAGAAACCCAAGCCACATGGAGAAACTGCTGATGGTAGGTCCTCTTCTTAAAAGTCCAGCCTTTGAAGTATTGCCCTGGTGCCATATGTGAGTGAGAAAACCTCTGGGCGATTCTTATTCCCAACTGTTTGCTTCATTTCCAGGCGTTTGGGTCTTACCACCAAGACTCTAGACATTATGAACCACAGATGAGTCTTCCATGTAATGCCTTTTCCAAATTCTTAACCTACAGAATTTGTGAGAAGGATAAAATGGTAGTTGTTCATATTCCACTAAATGTGTTCATTGTTCAGTAATAAATGTCTGGAACAAAATCAAAGCACTGATACTACCTTATCTTTCAAATTTTGTTTTATAAAACATGGTAGCTATTGTCAACATTTATGCTGCACTGATATGATCTTTGGTTAAAAGTTCAAAGTGAATGGTGAACATGGAGACAATAAATGTGTTTCTGTTTTGGGAGCAAGCTTGCTTACAAGGAAATTGCAGGCCTTTAATTAGGGAAAGCATATGTAACTATTTGACAGTTTTTAAATACCACATGTTCCTTTTCTAAAGCAATCTGCCCGTACAAGTGTAGCTGTAGCTGCTACAATTGTTGTAGGTTAGAATTTATTAGAGCTGGGGCCTCATATTATCTCCCCAAAATACACTGAGGTTGCTAGTCAGTCATTGTAGCAAGCAGATTTACCTCAAAATTTGGATGTATTTAAATTTCATTGTAAAATGAGTCTGTGTCTTAGGAGTAGAGGAATTCAAACTGCTAAACTTGGTTAACTGTAACAGCCCAGCCTCTCTCAGGTTATCTTACAATTGACATTTCTCTTTCTTGGCTTTGCAAATGCCAGACTGTTAAATTGTTTCTATTGTGTTTACCACCCAGAAGCAGGATGGCCTCCCACTTTACCTCCAAAGTTTAGTTTGGTTGTTGAGGCTAATGACTATACATTGTAGCAAGAGAATATGAAAAAATTATTACAAAATGAGAATTTCTGGGGAGAGTGATACAGGCTCCCAGTCAGGTTCAAAAATGGCCTGAGAGAACCTGGAAAGAAGACTGGCTTGTTATTTATTGTGGTTAGGAGTAGAGCAGGCATGGGGAATTACTGGGTGTAGAACAGGTTGGTTGGCTTGAACTTCCCACCAGGGCCAAGGAGAGAGCATCTGGACTTTATCAGTTTGCATAGATGTGGAGCAGAAGAGGAAAGGGAGCTAGAGGGACTTGAAAGCTATCAGCAGTCAAACATCAAAAATGGAGCCAGATTATTACAGTTGAATATAGCCACCACTACATTTAGTACTAGCTATACTAACATGGCCAAAATAGACTGCAGGTTCTTTTTTACAGGGCTCTAAAATAGAAAGACATGCACACGTTGCTTCAGGGCCTTCTGTGCTTTGGAGTCCCTTCTGAGTCCTTTCTTGTACCTTGGACTGGTCTGAACCAGCAGTGCTGTCCATGAAGGGCATCTACTCCCAAGATCCCATGAGCTCCATTTCTGTTTTATCGCTTAGAATGCTCTTCAAGCCTTTACTCCAACTCCTAAAATGATTAGAAGTCCTAGGAGGTCTTGAACTTTCTCCAGTCCATAATATTCTTTTCGTAGAATCAGAGAAGTTAGGTCACTAGAATGGGGCAGGCACACTGATTGGCAGTGATGTGACTCTCACTCATGCTGGACCCAAGGAAGGCTCAGGCCTCTGGGCTAGTGGCTATCTACTCATCAATCTGAGCCTTTAGCTCTGCCCACAGACTAGACTTCTCACCCATCTGTGTACTCATCAGAGCTGCCTTAGGTCTACAGCACCAGAAGATAACAGCAAGTGCCCTTTACTCTCTGCTGCTGCCACCTAGGGAAGTTGCCCCACCACACTGGAGGCTCCACACCACATGTAAAGTCATCCTATGTAGTTGGCTTTACTGATCTCCTTTGAGGACTTCTGAAGCCATAGCTCTTTGGTGACAGTGGACCCTTCTTGTCTCCAGTCTAAGTGGTGACACTTTGTTCTCCCATATGGATTTTAAGCCTCCCCAGATGCAGATGAGGGACAGATATTTCTTGTGTGAATGGGGTTGCTTGTCTCCCCTCTTGTCTCCCTTTCCCTCTGGAGGCAGTGCATAAAAGACAAGGGTGTAGTAAACACTGAAAAAGATCATATTCTAGGAATGTAGTGATTATGGCTAAAGTGCTTAAGAGAAGGCAGGGTTAGAACATACATTCTTGGGGCACCTGGGTGGCTCAGTGGGTTAAAGCCTCTGCCTTTGGCTTTGGTCATTATCCAGGCATCCTGGGATTGAGCTCCACATTGGGCTTTCTACTCAGTAGGGCTCTCTCTCTGCCTGCCTCTCTGCCTACTTGTGATCTCTGTCTGGCAAATAAGTAAATGAAGTCTTTAAAAAAAAAAAAAGAGCCTGTGTTCTTTTGCTTCTTTGCTATAAAATTCTAAATGGCAAATTTAACATAATCAGAAAATATCCTTTACATTCTCCTACATACTCTGGGTAAGATTTGCATTTGTGATTATTATCTATAGTAACAACCTTTGAAAGAGTCACTGAAAGGTGGTATGATGAAGTGAAGCAACCTCATAAATAATGAGATTACCAGGATCAGCTAAATGGTATTAGAGATGCTTGCAGCAAGAGAATCTATTTGTTTCAGTACAGTTTGCCAGAGCCATAGCTTCATGAGTTAAAAACATTGCTTGCTTTTTCTCATGCTGGGAGAGGTGAAATTAGTTGGGAATAGCACATTTGACAATAAAGAAAATGAAGAAGTGGCTTCTGCACCTGAGCAGAAAGAGATGGTATTTATACACTAGAAAGACTCTCCATGTGCACTGACTAGACAATAAACAAATACATAAGTACTACTTCTTTACGTGTTCTTCTAGAATAAATCACTATGTCTCACAAAGACCTACTAGGACTCTGCAAATGTGTTTGCCTGGGACCTGATGGATCATAGGATTAACCCTAGAGAGCAACCTCTAGCAAAAAAATATTTCTTATGTATTTCTAGGTATATATTGTTAACACAAAAAAGGTGCAGGGGAGAGAATAGGTGTTATCTATTGCTATGCAGCAAATACCTAAAGTGAGAAGTTAATGGAATATAAATAAGGCAAAAACCTGTGTCTCCCTTCATTGGCAGTACAGTGAAGCCCCCTGTGAAATGAACATTAGATAAAAGTAAGGAGAATGCCTGTACTCGTGTATGGCTAAAAGATCGTCAAAAATAATACATAACAAATGTATGCAGACGTTGCAGGGTACCCATTTCTCAAAATTCATGCTGAGAGAAAATGAGACTATGTAAGATTTATCTTCTAACCATATTTTTTTTTATTTATCCTTCACATGGTAATAGTTGCATAATATTCTTGAAAAATAATTCTGCATTTTTCAGCTAGGGTATTTTATTTTTTTATTAACATATAAAGTATTATTTGCTTCAGGAGTACAGATCTGTGATTCATAAGACTTACACAATTTGCAGCACTCACACAATTTGCAGACCTCCCCAGTGTCCATCCCCCAGCCACCCCATTCCTCCCACCCCTCTCCCCTCCAGCATCCCTCAGTTTGTTTCCTGAGATTAAGAGCCCCTTATGGTTGGTCTCCCTCTCTAAGCTTAGTGTTTCGTATTTCATCAGTTGAATGTAACACCCAGTGCTCACCACATCACATGCCCTCCTTAATGCCCGTCTCCCAGTTGCCCCATCTCCCCATCCACCTCCCCTTCTGCAACCCTCAGCATATTTCCCAGAGTCAAGAGTCTCTCTGATGGTTTCCCTCCCTCTGTGATTCTTTTCCCATTCAGTTTTCCTGTTGATCCACTATTCCTTATAGTCTACAGATGAGTGAAACCATATGGTAATTGTCTTTCTCCAACTGACTTATTTCACTTAGCATAATACCCTCCAGTTCCATCCATGTCTATGTAAATAGTAGATATTCATCCTTTCTGATGGCTGAGCAATATTCTGTTGTGAATGTATGTGTACACACATATATATATTTATATATATAAGTATAAATATAAATATATATAAATTATATATAATATATAATAATATAAATAAATATATATATATATATATATATATATATATATATATATATATATATATTTATCCCACATCTTTATCTCATTGATCTGTTGAAGGACATCTTGGCTTCTTCCACAGTTGGGCTGTTGTGGACATCAAATACATCTAAAAAAACCCAAATAAATAAAAGAAGCATGCATCAAAGGCTTTATACTACTGGAAAGATTCTCTCTCTCTCTTTTAAAGATTTATTTATTTTAGAAATGAGCAAATGCAGGTGGGGTGGGGTGAGGAGGGGCAAAGGGAAAGGGATCGAGAGATCTCAAGGAGACTCTTCACTGAGTGCAGAGCCTGATGCAGGGCCCAATCTCAGGACCCGGAGATGGTGACCTCAGGGAAAATCAAGCGTTGGAAACTTAACCAACTGAGCCACCCAGGTGCCCCCTGGAAAGATTCTTTTGCTGCTCTGTTGGAGCTTATAATTGATTAACCAATAAAAAAAATCAAAAAATCAAAAAATTGATTAACCAATAAAAAACAAACCTGAGATGCAGATTTCTTACCTATTAAACATTTCTTTCTACTTTAGAAAATTTATGAAAAAAATTTTCAGTAGTTTTGAAAGTTTCATAACAGTTCAGAGATCTGAGATACACACTTCAAAAATAACTGTATAAGCAGTGATTCAAGGATATCCAGATTCTGGGATTTCTGTACTCAGAAGCCTTTTCCAAGAAATTACTCAGGTTACCCAGAATCACTGGGAATGGCTCAGATTAACTGTTGGTGTTTTGCTTTTTAACTTTTCCTTCATTAGTACAAATTAAAGATATGCCTAATATGTGGCTTATGAGAGAATGCTGAGAAGATTTTTTTAAATAAACATATTCTTGGGGCAAAGAGAAGACTGGGTCAAGCAATATTTAAGTAAGTCAAATAAATTCAACACCTCTCATTATTTCATCTGATTTCAGCTTTGCCTAGTGAATGTTTCACATCAAGAGACAGAATATTAGTGACAGAGTAGGGTTCAAGATTCTTTAGTCAAATCATCTGACACCACTGATGACCTCTATCTTATCAATCAGTGCAGAATGAGAGACAAGTCCATCGATTTCCAGGTTGTTTGTTGTCCTTTCCCATGCACTCACACGAGTGGGTAGGTGCGCACAGGCTTTACCACACAGATCCCGGTACCGCTGTTCCCGTTTCCCTGAAGAGGCCCAGTGATGCTTTTGTTACCTCTGTCCACAGATAATGTTCTCTTTGAAGTGTATATGAAAGACTCACATATAATTTGGTCCACATGATTTTAATTAAAAAAAAATGGCAGACATAAGTGAAATAACAAACTTACACAAATATAATGGTTGTATTATTTTACCTTTGAATTTGAATTTTATTGAAAGCACAAAGGATAAGGGGTCAAAAACCATTAAATGTATGCCTGGCTAAAAGGAAGATGTGCTAGCTAAAGAAATGGAAATGGAAAGTGTTAGAAAAATTATTTCATGACAGCCACACACACACACACGCATGCACAAAACATGTTAACATTGCAGATTTTAACCTTTGTTCAAGTTTATTTAACAATACCTAAAAGTACATTAAATCATTTTGACTGCATAAGATGTAAAATAAGAAAAGCACTGCAGATTAAATAATGGCATATGATTCATTTCCATGAATTTTGAATAATGCACACTAAATCTGCATGCATAAGTTACTAAATATGTGTTAAATTTCCATTTGCACTGGTGATAGGAAAGGTGGCTGCCAGTTCGTGAGAATATTCTAGGTAATTTCCCGAATGATACCTTTGTAATTACAACACATTGTTAAATCATGTAGTGCTTGGTCCCATGGCACTCCTGCTTTGCTGGTGGCTTCAGCTTGAATTACTTCATTTGCAAATGTAAAGTGACTATTTTATTAATTGAAACTGCCTCTTTGATAAGCTAAGAGGAAAGCTGAAGTGATTCATAAAAGAAATGCTGTTGCATGACAAAATATTTTGACAGAGTGAAGAATAGAAGAATAAAGGTATAATGTGAAAAATCTTCACTCTGGTAGCCTCTCTTGTACTTCATCAAAGTAGTACTGAGAACTAGTACAAATTCTTTTAGGAGCTTTATTCATTTAATACCTAAAGGGTAAGTCAACAGAAGACATTTTATCACTATTATATGCTGAATACTAGAGATTTTAGGGAAGAATTAGAAAAATTGTTACTTTTTCTACTTTCTAGCTTCTCAGGGTTAAAATAATTCTCTTCCTTTGTTTTGTTCTGTCACTTTGTACATCAGCGTAGTCAGCCCTTGGGAAAGTGGCATTTTTAGGGCTGAGAGAGATCACTTTGTTACTGTGAGTGACTGACAGTAAGCAACTCAGATTTCTTGGACTTACTCTCCTTTTGATGTATCATTTTTTGTGTTAACAAACATGCATAAATGATACCAATGTAAAATGAGATATCCAATATATTTCATGATTCAACATTGTGTCTATTGCCTCAGGAGACAAGTTGCTACAGCCAGTGTCAAAGAGGTTACTGGCTGTTTCCTTTTCTAGGATTTTGATGGTTTCTTGTCTCATGTTTAGGTCTTTCATCTATTTTGAATTTATTTTTGTGTATGATGTAAGAAAGTGGTCTAGTTTCATTCTTATGCATATTGCTGTCCAGTTTTCCCAAGACCATTTGTTAAACAGACTTTTTTCCACTGGATATTCTTTCCTACTTTGTCAAAGATTAGTTGACCATATAATTTTGGGTTCATTTCTGGGTTTTCTCTTCTGTTCCATTGATTTGTGCATCTGTTTTTGTGTTTTGTGATCATTACAGCTTTGTAAGATAACTTGAAGTCTGGACTTGTGAGGCCTCCTACTTTGCTTTTCTTTTTCAAGGTTGCTGTGGCTATTTGGGGTTTTTTCTGGTTCCATACAAGTTTTAGGATCATTCTACTTCTGTGAAAAATGCTGGTGGTATTTTGATAGGGTGTATATTTTGATTAAATGTGTAGATTGCTTTGGGGACTATACACATTTAAACAATGTTTGTTCTTCCAGTCTGTGCATTGAATATTTTTCCATTTCTTTGTGTCATCTTTAATTTCTTTCATAAGTGTTTTATACTTTTCAGAGTACAGATACTTTCCTCTTTGGTTAGGTTTATTCCTAGGTATCTTATGGGTTTTGATGTAATTATAAATGACACTGATTCCTTTATTTCTCTTTCTGTCACACATTATTGGTATATGGAAATACAACAGATTTCTGTACATTGATTTTGTATCCTGCAACTGTACTGAATTCATGTAGTAGTTCTAGCAAGTTTTTGGTGGAATATTTTGGGTTTTCTATATAGAGTATCATGTCATCTATAAATGGTGAAAGTTTAACTTCTTCTTTGCCCATTTGGGTGCCTTTTATTTCCTTTTGTTATCTGATTGCTGAGGCTAGGACTTCCAGTATTGTATTAGATAACAGTTTGTATGAGTGGATATCCTTCCTATTCTTGATCATAGAGGAAAAACTCTGTTTTTTGTTCCTTGATGATTATATTAGCTGCTGGTTTTTTTGTATATGGCCTTTAATATGTTGAGGTATGTTCCCTCTAAATCTACTTTGTGGAGAGTTTTTAGTATGAATGGATGTTGTGCTTTATCAGATGTTTTTTCTGCCTCTGTTGAGGGGATTATATAGTTCTTATCCTTTCTTTTATTAATGTGGTACATCACATTGATTTACAAATATTGAACCACCCCTACAGCCAAGGAATAAGTTCTACTTGATAGTGGTGAGTAATTCTTTTAATGTCCTGTTGGATTCAATTTGCTAGTATTTTGTTGAGAACTTTTGCATCCATATTTATCAGGGATATTGGCCTATAATTCTCCTTTTTAGTGGGGTCCTTGTCTGGTTTTGAATAAAGGTAATGCTGACTTCAGAGAAGGAGTTTGGAAGTTTTTCTTACAATTTTATTTTTGGAACAATTTGGGAATAATAGGTATTAACTCTTATTTAAGGTCTGGTAGAATTCCCCTGGGAAGCCATATGACCCTGGACTTCTGTTTGTTGGATGGTTTTTCATTAATTTGCCAGTTATTGGTCTGCTCAAGGTTTCTATTTCTTCCTGTTTCAGTTTTGGTAGCTTATATGTTTCTAAGAGTTAATCCATTTCTTCCAGGGAAGCAAAAGCAAAAATAAACTATTAGGTCTTCATCAAGATAAAAAGCTTCTGTACAGCAAAGAAAACAATCAACACAACTAAAAGGCAAGCTTTGGAATGGGAGAAGATATTTGCAAATGATGTATCTGATAAGGGCTAGCATCCAAAGTATATGAAGGACTTATAAAACTCAACAACCAAAAACCAAATAATCCAGTTAAAAAATGGGCAGAAGACATGAATAGACATTTTTCCAAAGAAGACATCCAGATAGCTAACAGAACATGAAAAGATGCTCAACCTCACTCATTGTCAGGGAAAATACAAATCTGTTAAAAGGTTAGTATCCAAAATATATAAAGAACTGATACAACTCAATACTCAAAAACAAATAATCCAATTAAAAATAGTTAGAAGACATGAAAGACATTTCTCCAAAGAAGGCCTACAGATTGCCAAAAGACATTAAAATGATGCTCTGCATCACTCATCATTAAGGAAATGCAAGTCAAAACTACAATGAGATATCACTTTACACCTGTCAGAATGGCTGAAATTAACAACATAGAAAACAGCAGGCGTTGGCAAGGATGTGGAGAAAGGGGATCCCTCTTCCATTGTTGGTGGGAATGCAAACTGGTGCAACCATTCTGAAAGACAATATGGCAGTTCTTCAGAAAGTTAAAAATAGAACTACTCTATGACCCAGAAATTACACTACTAGGTATTTACTTAAAGGATACAAAAATACTGACATGAAGGGATGTTTATAGCAGAATTATCTACAACAGCCAAATTATGTTAAGAGCCCAGGAGCCCATTGACTGATGAATGGATAAAGAAGTTGTGGTACATACACACACACACACATATTACTCAACCATAAAAAAGAATGAAATCTTGCCATTTTCAATGACTTGGATAGAGCTAGAGAATGTTATGCTAAGTGAAATAGGTCAGAGAAAAACAAATACCATAGGATCTCACTCATACTGATTACTTTCTGCAAGAACTTCTATTACCTATCCCAGCTCTAGCACGTATTAACAGTATGGCTTCAGGAAAGGTACTTAATCTCTCTATGCTTTAATTTCTCATCTGTAAAATAGGGATAATATTTATTATATCTTAGAGTTGTGAGGCTTAAGTGTGAAATAATACAAGCAATCAATAAAATATGCTCAATAAATCTTAGCTTCTGTTTCATGCATTGAATAAGAGTAAAATTCGGTTGTTACTTTAAAAGTACATTGGTGTGGGAAACTGGCAGAAAAAATGTTTCATAAAGTATATTTATACTTGTATAATTATTGATTATATTTTAGGACTCCAAGATAAGCATATTGAGGCAATTTTTTATGTTTATTTAAAGTTTTTATTTACCTTAGAAGGTACAGGATTTCATTGGCATAAGAGTTCCAATTTATATGATACAAACATATTTGGGGGGGATTTTTAAATATCACCTGTTAAAGATGGTTTTAACTAACAGAGAGTGTTGTCCACAAGAAAGGAAATTCGGGATGAGAGGTTGGGAGAGAAAAGATAGAAGTCCCTGATTTTAGTCTTTCCCTGCTATACCCATCCCTTCTGGATTATGTGAACTAGTAATTCCCCTTTTTCTCTGAGGAGGTTTAAATTGTTTCTTGTAACTTGGAACCAATGGAGTGATGACTAAGAGAGTGAATGCTATAACAAACACCATAGGGTCGTTTTTACCCTCAGGCTTTTAGGAAACCTAACTCATCCTGTGGGCTTTGGGTACTTTCTTGGAGACAAAGGTAGCCATTTTATGCATTTCTATATGCTCCTAACCTTAAGAAAGCAATAAATAAGTTCTACTCTTCACTAACATTCTGTTTCCCACATTTGCGCTTAAAATTCTGTATCTGATGTGTCAATCAAAAATGACTTACATGGTTTAGCAACAAGGACACTTTAAAACTCCACTTGTTGTCTCTTTCATCATCTTTTTTCTCCCTCCCTTCCTCCTGCCAATCATAAATCTACCTCTACCTATTTATAGAAAAAGAGTCTAAAATAATCTGAATTTGAATTCGGAGGAGAAAACTGAGCACCACAAGCAGTACATTTTTAGCGACAGCATATGTAGTAGAGTGAGCCAAAACTTTTTTTCTCTGAAAGATACTGATAAATAGGTATACAGAAAAAGTAGTATAACTACTTTTGACTCACTGCTTTGGTGGTCAGACCAAGTTCAAGTGTCAAAGCCAACATGTGTGAGGTTGTAGATTTTTAAAAAGATGGAAGTAGGAATTGTTTCTTATAATTCTTAAGATATAGCTTACAGGAAAGAGTGATTATATTTTAAACTCCTTGCATATAAGATAGTAAATTCATCTACTGCAAGGAAAACATCTTGTGATTTAGAATACTGAACTTGCTGAGGAACTTATTTTCTATTTTTTTTTTCCCATATGATATTTGGACTGGACTAGACTCAAGGTGAAACTAAATATCAGAGAGATGAACTTACCCTCTAAATATCAGAGTCAAGTTGCTTTCCTTTATAGTGTAAATTGTTTCCAGGGATTAAATCCAATTAAAAGTCTTAAGGGAAGGGGTGCCTGGGTGGCTCAGTTAGTTAAGTCTCTGACTCTTGATTTTGGTTTAGATCATGATCTCAGGGTTGTAAGGTCAAGCCTCTCATCAGGCTCCACACTGGGTATGAGGCCTACTTAAGATACTCTCTCCCCCTCAACTCTTCCCCACCTCTGTCTGTCTGTCTGTCTGTCTTTCTCCACCCATCAATCAATAGATGTCTTAAGGGGAAAAGGGTTTGAGAAAGATAGACCTACAGTGTTCCTGGCTTTAGAGAAAAGATTGAAATGAGGAAACACAATAATTTAAAACTATTTTGAATGGGATATGGAGTAAGGTAGGAATAAATAACCCTTAAACCCCTGACAGGAATTGGAGACATGGGGAAAGGAACATAAGAAGCATACTACTATCTCCATACTGTACCAATTTGTATACAGCTTATAAAAACAGAAACACAGAAAAAGAAGACTTTAGCATTTAAAATTATGGTGCTTAGGAAAAGAAAAAAAGCAGAGAGGAAAAAGTAATGAATAAAACATATTCAATTTTCTTCCAAGAGTTCTGACCTTATTATGTGGAGACCCAGTTTGATTGCCTCTGGAGCAAAAGCAAGCCAGTGAGTTACATGAGGCTGCAGAAAGGTGCTCTCGGAAAGGTCGTTTGAATACAACCCAAGTGACCATGTGAATGAGGACAGATTGGGCTTTATGGGATGTGACTGGGTACATTGTTAGTTCTTCTACAGTTTCCCATACCCTTCCAGACAGAGCATATATTTCTGGATTTAGGGAGCAGTAGATAAGGACTACCACAATGCCCATACTAGTGAGGAGTGGTGTACATTTTCTGAGCTCTCACACGTCTCAGATCAACACTCAACATGTCATGAGTTGTGAACCAGAAATTTCTTCTTCCTAATAAAGAAGAAAGCACAATATAGAAAATTATGTATTAGGCCACATAAGGGCACAAGTCATAGCCCTGTGGGAGGAGTACTCCTTTGAAACTTCTCCAGTTTTATTTTTTGTGTAAAATCCAAAATAGCAAAAGAACAGAGAAAAGCAAGAGATCAAATTAAGCTGTCTGGATGGAGTCCACTAGAACACAAGGTGTGGGGTCAACATGAAAACCTCAGAGAACAGAAACAAGAATTTCAAACCAGACTTCAGTCAAAGTCGTGACGTGAATGAAACTTCCCTTTGAAACTCTCCATGCTGCAGTGTCCCTTTTTGTTATTCCCCTTTCAGTATCTAAAGCCCTTAACATAATTATCTAAAAGGGAGAAAATAAAAGTGGAAATTGAATTAATGATAAAAGTTGGGACAATGTTAAGGTTACTTATCCCAAGTAATTTATTTTCCCACTGAGAATGAAGGAAACAAAGGAACACATAGAATAAAATAAAAATACTCAGGAGATCAGAATTGTTTTTATGAAGATTATAGGAAGTTCACAGGATATCAGGTGTAAAAACTTGAAACATGAATACTTTTCAACCCCCCTAAAGAGGAGGCAAGGTGATGTTACCAAAGAAAGGTTATGACGTTTGTGATTCTTCACAATGGAGAAATCTGGATTCTAGTGGTACCCCAGTTAAGAGATATTGTTCCTGAATACAACTTCTCTTCATTACAGCAGAATACTCTCATCAGGGATGGCACATAGATACAGAACTAGATGGAATCATTTCCAGGTTAGGAAGTATGACAACTAATTTTTGCTATTAATTTTTCTTTGGGGAAAAAAGTGTTAAGAACTCTTACTTAAAAGGAGAAATCAAATAAAAATACAGATTTTTGACAAATAGTCTTCTGTTTGGTTCTTACTGAACAGATAGAGTAACATCAAAACCTAAGCTGAGCTCTCACACGTCTCAGATCAACAATTCCATTAGCTCGCTTTTTCTTCAAGTAACTGGAGAACAAAATGTTTAAGAATGACAACATACATAATTTCTGGCTCATGATATATATAAATATTTCTGAGGTAACTATATATTTAACTCTCATCCTAGAGTGTTTTCATAATTCTAAAAACAATTTTAATAATTTGCCTTACATTGGTAAAGTTGGTGAAGTTACCACTTAGAATTAATCTGAGGGGCACCTGGGTGGCTCAGTGGGTTAAAGCCTCTGCCTTCAGCTCAGGTCATGATCCCAGGGTCGTGGGATCAAGCCCTGCATTGGGCTCTCTGCTCAGCAGGGAGCTTGCTTCCTCCTCTCTCTCTGCCTGCCTCTCTGCCTACTTGTGATCTCTGCCTGTCAAATAAATAAATAAAATCTTAAAAAAAAAAGAATTAATTTTAGCATGGTAATAGGAAGATATATGATTAAAAGAATCAAGATTGTTGTACCTAGAGTAGTTAAAAACATACAAAATATCTTTAATATTTCTTAACAAAGCTTATTTCCATCTGTGGGTGTTAACATTTTGCCATTTTCAGAAAGAAATATCATTTAAAGCCTATTGTCTCTTGGGGCACCGGGGGGCTCTGTTGGTTAAGTGACTTCCTGCAGCTCAGGTCATGACCTGGAGTCCTGGAATTGAGTCCCACATCAGGCTCCAAGCTCCATGGGTAGTCTGCTTCTCCCTCTGACCGCCCCTCTCATGTGCTCTCTCACTCTCTCTCTCTCTCGCTCTCTCAAATAAATAAATAAAATCTTAAAAAACAACAACAACAACAAAACCCTGGGGTACCTGAGTGGCTCAGTGGGTTAGAGCCTCTGCCTTCAGCTCAGTTCATGATTCCAGGGTCCTGGGATCAAGCCCCACATCGGGCTCTCTGCTCAGCGGGGAGCCTACTTCCCCCTCCACCCCGCCTGCCTCTCTGCCTACTTGTGATCTCTGTCTGTCAAATAAATAAATAAAATCTTTAAATAAATAAAAAACCCACAAAAACCTATTGTCTCTTAAACATGAATTTCTTTTTTTTTTTTCAAAATTTTTTTATTAACATATAATGTATTATTTGTTTCTAGGGTACAGGTCTATGAATAATTAGTCTTACCCAATTCATAGCACTCACCATAGCACATACCCTCTCCAGTGTCCATCACCCAGCCACCCTATCCCTCCCATCATCCTCCCTCCAGCAACCCTCAGTTTGTTTTCTGAGATTAAGAGTCTCTTATGGTTTCTCTCCCTCCCCAGTCCCATCGTGTTTCATTTTTCCCTCCTATCCTTCCTCAAACCCCCACCCTGCCTCTCAAGTTCCTCATATCAGAGAGATCATATGATGGGTGTCTTTCTCTGATTGACTTATTTCACTCATTATAATACCCTTCAGTTCTATTCATGTCCCTGCAAATGGCAAGATTTCCCTTTTTGATGGCTGCATAGTATTCTATTGTGTGTATATACCACATCTTCTTTATCCATTCATCTGTTGATGGACATTTACAGTCTTTCCATAGTTTGGCTATTCTGGACATTGCTGCTATAAACATTCGGGGGCACATGCCCCTCAGAACACTTCATTTGTATCTTCAACACATCATTAGGGTAAATACCGGATAGTGCGATGGCTGGGTCATAGGATAGCTCTATTTTCAACTTTTTCAGAAACCTCCATGCTGTGTTCCACAGTGGCTGCACTAGCTCGCACTCCCACCAGCAATGTAGGAGGGTTCCCCTTCCTCCTGATCCTCACCAATACCTGTCATTTCCTGACTGGTTAATTTTAGCCATTCTGATTGGTGTGAGGTGGTATCTCACTGTGGTTTTGCTTTGTATTTTCCTGATGCTGAGTGATGTTGAACACTTTTTCATGTGTCTTTTTGGTCATCCAGATATCTTTTTTGCAGAAATGTCTGTTCATGTTTTCTGCCCATTTCTGATTGGATTATTTGTTCTTTGGGTGTTGAATTTGATAAATTCTTTATAGACTTTGGATACTAGCCCTTTATCTGATAAGTCATTTGCAAATATCTCCCATTCTGTCACTTGTCTTTTGATTTTGTTGACTGTTTCCTTTGCTGTGCAAAAGCTTTTGAGCTTGTTGAAGCCCCAATAGTTCATTTTTTTTTGATTTTTTTTATTTATTTATTTGACAGAGAGAAATCACAAGTAGATGGAGAGGCAGGCAGAGAGAGAGAGAGGGAAGCAGGCTCCCTGCTGAGCAGAGAGCCCGATGCGGGACTCGATCCCAGGACCCTGAGATCATGACCTGAGCTGAAGGCAGCGGCTTAACCCACTGAGCCACCCAGGCGCCCGACCCAATAGTTCATTTTTGCCCTTGCTTCCCTTGCCTTTGGCAATGTTTCTAGGAGAAAGTTGCTATGCCTGAGGTCAAAGAGGTTGCTGCCTGTGTTCTCCTCAAGGATTTTGATGGATTCCTGTCTCATATGGAGGTCTTTCATCCATTTTTAGCCTGTTTTTGGGTGTGGTGTAAGGAAATGGTCCAGTTTCATTCTTCTGAATGTGGCTGTCCAGTTTTCCAACACCATTTGTTGAAGAGATTGTCTTTTTCTCCATTGGACATTCTTTCCTATTTTGTCGAACATTAGTTGACCATAGGGCTGAGGGTCAATTTTTGGGTTCTCTAGTCTGTTCCATTGATCTATGTGTCTGTTTTTGTGCCAGTACCATACTGTCTTGATGATGACGGCTTTGTAGTAGAGCTTGAAGTCTAGCATTGTGATGCTGCTAACTTTGGTTTTCTTTTCATTCCTCTGACTATTAGGGGTCTTTTCTGGTTCCATATATATTTTAGGATTATTTGTTTCATTTCATTGAAAAAAGTTGATGGTATTTTGATAAGGATTTCATTAAATGTGTAGATTGCTCTAGGTAGCATAGATATTTTCACAATGTTTGTTCTCCCAATTCATGAGCATGGAACATTTTTCCACTTCTTTGTGTTTTCCTCAATGTCTTTCATAAGTATTCTATAGTTTTCTGAGTACAGATTCTTTGCCTCCATGGTTGGATTTATTCCTAGGTAACTTAAGGTTTTGGGTGCAATTGTAAATGGGATTGACTCCTTAATTTCTCTTTCTTCTGTCTTGGTGGTGGGGTACAGAAATGCAACTGATTTCTGTGCATTGATTTTATATCCTGACACTTTGCTGAATTCCTGTGTGAGTTCTAGCAGTTTTGGAATAGAGTCTTTGGGGTTTTCCATATAAAGTATCATATCACCCACAAAGAGTGAGAGTTTGACTTCTTCTTTACTGATTCAGATTTGTCTGATTGCTGAGGCTAGGACTTCTAGTACTATGTTGAATAACAGTGGTGATCGTGGACAGCCCTGCCATGTTCCTGACCTTAGGGGAAAAGCTTTCATTTTTTTCCCCATTGCGAATGATATTTGCTGTGGGTTTTTCATAGATGGCTTTTATGATATTGAGGTATGTACTCTCTATCCCTACACTGTGAAGAATTTTGATCAGGAAAGGATGATGTACTTTGTCAAATGCTTTTTCAGTATCTGTTGAGATTATCATATGGTTCTTGTTATTTCTTTTGTTAATGTATTGTATTGCACTGATTGATTTGAGGATATTGAAACAACCTTGCAGCCCAGGAATAAATTCCACTTGGTCATAGTGAATAATCTTTTTAATGTACTATTAGATCCTATTGGATAGGATTTGGGTGAGAATTTTTGCATCCATGTTCATCAGGGATATTTTAAATCTGAATTTCAAATTGACCTATATGTCATTCTAAATATTAAGTGGATTTGAATAATCAAATTACTTCTGAAAAAGAGGGAGGAGCTTGAGCTTCTTAGTGGTAAACACAATGTCATATGTACAAGTGGCCACCAACACTGAGGGAAGAGATGAGAGGCAAGGGAAATTAAACTCAAAACATGGCAAGATAGGGACATTAAGTGTTGGGGCCAACATCTTATATTTACAGTTGCTCCTAAAAACATCAGAAAATTCAATGTGATACCAAATCACTAGGAAATATTTTAAATAGATCAGAATATTTTATTCATCATCAAGTAAATGCAGAGGAAATCTACATTGAAATTCTAAAATCTTACATGAGTTGGTACATAATTGTATACAGTTCAGATAAAAGAAACAGACCAATTACTTGAAAACCACAAATTACCAAAGCTCAGCAAAGATGAACAATATAACCTGAATTGTTGTATGTCCATTAAGGAAACTGAAGTTGTGTTTTAAGGATCCCCAGAAGAAATGTCCAGGTAAACCTGGTTTCATTGGGGGAATTTTACCAAAGATCTGAAGAAGAATTAATGCTCATGCATGAGAAGAACAAATGCTAAAATTTCTAAACTACCCAAAGCAACCTATAGATTTGATGCAATCCCTATCAAATATCAATAGCATTTTTCACAGAGCTAGAACAAACAGTCCTAAAAAAGTGTGTGGAACCACAGTTGACCCCAAATAGACAAAGCAATCTTGAAAAAGAAAAGGAATACTGGAGATATCTTGCAGGGCAAGTTTGTACTGATTCTCTAACAACCAGTACAAACTGGAACTCTTTCTCCCATAGACAGATATTAACCCATGGGATCATTTTTGGGCATAGCTTTCCCAGTGTCAGTTATATACTTTGATATTGTACTATAGTTATGTAAGATGTTTACTTTGATGAGTGAAGGTATATTGGACTTTCTTATACATTTTTCTACAATTTCCTTAGAAGTTATTTCAAAATAGTTGAAAAACCAATAAAATTTAGTTGACACATAACTGAATGTAGTTATCTGAATATATTGCTACATGCTAAACATGGCTGTATTTTGTGTGTGTGTGTGTGTGTGTGTGTGTTAGGTACAAATAAGAAATTCAGCAGATGAAAGAGACCATTGAAAGGTGAGTTATGAGAGACCTGACTTCACCAAAAGTTAGGATATTTGAGTTAGACCTTGTAGAATAGGTATCATTTGGCTTGGCATATTGAGGGTAAGAAAAGTTAAGAATGGCGAGATGAGAGTGAAAGCAAATTTAAAAAAAAAGAAAAAGAGGAAATGAATGTACAGAAAGGAAATGGACCAAGAGGATTAGCTTTTGAGAGGCCTGAGTAACAGGCTGTTTCTAACCCTGTCTTTGGAGAATGGAGAGGAAGTTCCCTGTTATTTATTGAAAAGATCATCCTCTCTTTTCTATGTTTAGGAAAAGTAATAAAGTTGGAATAGTTATTACTTGTTGGTTCAAATCCCAGCTTTGCTCTTTACTGATTGAGTAACTTGTGTAAGTTTTTACCTTTCTAACCTTTAGTTTCTTCATCTGTAAAACTGAGGTAATATTATTTCCTCAAAAGTCACTATGACCATTAAATAACTTGATGAACTTGAGGAGAGTTGCTTAACAAAAGTCAACAAATGGTGATGATATTGATAATGACAGTTCCTTTCTCCCCAGTAACTACATTTCTTGTGGTGAAAGTATAACATTTCAGAGTTGAGGACTTGTAGTCTAAAAACTTCATTCTGCTATAGAATATGAACTGTGGCTAAAATACAGGGTTTATTATGTTTATTTCTCCATTCTTGGACTAGCCACCTTGGTCTTTTTTCTCAGACAGTACTCACATTTCATTCAGCTATTTTTCCCCCATTTGCCTTCCTTGATTTCTTTAGAAAATTTAAGGTGTTCACATTTCCATGGACATAATGAGATATGCTTGCTACTTTTAATTAAGGCATCATTAGGCAATCAGGAGTTCTTGAGATAATGAAATACATACTAAATCTTATAGTAATAGTTTGGGATGCTTCAAAGTTTGGTGGTAAGAACGTTAGGATTATTTGTTCCTGGCAATATAAATAAAATTGACTTAAGCCAAAATGAATTTACTTCTAGAATATTAGGTAGCTCACAAGATCACTAGGAACCAGGCTCAGAAAACTGGCAGAAATAAAAGGAGATGGGCAGTGATCACAACCCCTACCAAGGCTGTACCAGAAAACTGGTCCAATGAGGCCACTGTTGTTCTCACAAAGACCACTGGGTGCTATCCCTTGTACAACTGTCGCTAAGTGTCGCTCAGACATTGCTTGTGTTACTGTCCCAGCCATTGGATGTCTCTACCCAGTCACTACAATAGAAAATATTTCTCCCCTATTACCCTTTCCTGAACTAATAATTCTATATTTAAAATCCTATCAGTGTACTCTGAAAACTATATAAGACTTTAATGAAAGAAATTGAGAAAGGCACAAATAAATGGAAAGCTGCACTGTGTTCATGGATCAGAAGAGTTAATGTTTTAAGTGTCTACACTACCAAATAATTTTTTTAACAGAGGTAGAACAAAGAATCCTGAAATTTATATTAAACTACAAAGACTGGATAGTAAAAGCAGTTCTCAGAAGAACAAAGCTAGGGAACAAAGAACAAAGTTTTCTAGAACATCACACTTCCTGTTTTCACATATATTACAAAGCTACATTAATGAAAACAGTGTGATGTTGGCATAAAAATACACAGAGCCCAATGGAGCAAAATTGAGAGCTCATAAATAAGCACTCACATATAATTTACTGCTGTTGGACAAGACAGCAACAATATACAATAGGGAAAGCATAGTTTTTCAATAAATGGTGCTGGGAAAACTGGATATCCACATGCAGAAGAATGAACTTAGACCCCTATCTTACACTACTTACAAACATTAACTCTAAGTGGATTAAAAATGTAAACATAAAACCTCAAATCACAAAATTCCTAGAAGAAAATGAGGACAAAAATCTCCCTGATGTTGGTCTTAGAAATGATTTTTTTTTTTTTTTTTAGTATTTGACACCAAAAGAACAAGGAACAAAAGTAAAAAAATAAGTGGAACTTTATCAAATTAAATAAAAATCTCCTGCACAACAAAAGAAACAGTCAATGAGTCAACAAAATGGAAAGGTAGTCTACAGAATGGGAGAAAATATTTGCAAGTCATCTGTCTGATAAGAAGTTAATATCCAAAACTTATAAGGGACTAATATAACTCAGAGAAAAAAAATTGCCATTCACAATGATATAGATGAAACTAGAGGGTATTATGTTAAGTGAAATAAGTCAATAAGAGAAAGACAATTATCATCTGATCTCACAGATATGCAGAATTTAAGAAATAAGTCAGAGATCATATGGGAACCCTGAGAGGGAAAAATGAAACAAGAAGAAACCAGAGAGGGAGACAAACATAAGAGACTCTTAATCATGGGAAACAAACTGAGAGTTGCTGGAGGGGCAGAGGTGGAGAGATGGGAGTAACTGGTAATGGGCATTAAGGCATGTGATATAATGAGCACTGGACACTGTGTAAGACTGATGAATCACAGACCTGTACCTCTGAAACCAATAATACAGTACATGTTAATAAAAAAAAAAGTGGTTAGAAGACCTGAGTAGACATTTCTCCAGAGAATACATACAAATGGCCAACAGACACATGAAAAGATGCTCAACATTTCTCATTAGGAAGATGTAAATCAAAACCCCAGTAAGATATTATGTCACCTCTATTAGAATGGCTATAATCAAAAAGACAGGACATAAGTGTTGGCAAAGATGTGGAGAAAAATTCCTCATGCACTGTTGGTGGGAATGTAAACTGGTAGAGCAACTATGGAAAATAGTATGAAGGTGCCTTAAAAACTTGTAGAACTACATATGATCTAGCAATGCCACTTCTGGATATATATTCAAAGAAAACACAATTAGGAACTCAAAATGATAATTGCACTACCATGTTCATTGCAACATTATTCACAATAGTCAAGATATGGAGACACCCTTAAGTGTTCCTTGATGGATGAATCAATAAAGATGATATGTACATATATGTACATATATATCCACATACAGTGGAATATTGGCACAAGAAGAAAGGAATCCAGCCATTTGTGACAGCATCACTGGACCTTAAGATCATTAAGCTAGGTGAAGTAAGCCAGGTGGACAAAGACAGATACTCTATGATCTTACTTATATAGAATCTTAAAAAAATCTAAACTCCTAGAAACAGTACAATGGTGGTTTCCAGGTTTGAGGGGGGAGACAGGGACATTAAGTCAAAGGGTGCAAATTCCCAATTATAAGGTGGATTCTGGGGATCTAATGTACAGCACAGTAACTATAGTCAACAATATCATATACTTGAAAGTTCCTAAAGATCTTAAGTGTTCTCACCACATGTGAAAAAAGGTAATTACATGAAGTGATGGAAGTGTTAACCTTATTATAGTAATCATGTCACAATACATACATGTATTGAAGCATCCTATTATACACCTTAAATTTATACAATGCTATATGTCAATTATATCCAAGAACTAGAAAAAAATAAAAAGTTATTTCAGAATGTTCTACTATTTGGCCCAAATGTATCCTGATATTTAATAGTTGCAAAGAAGGTTGACAAAGTACAGTTTGCAGCTTCTGTGATGAGAAGTAGGCTTTGCTTTCCACAGGGTTCATAAAATGGAGAATTCTTTGTATCTAAGGAGGGATAAGATGCTAGAAGTCGAAAGTTGACCAGTTTGCATCTAGAAAGGTAGACAGTAGAGGCCTAAGAGAGGAAGACTTAAAACTACAGCGTATTAGTGGTTGCTCTCAGTTTCATCTGTGTGATGAGTCTACTTTTACTTTTTTCCTTATAAACCTTAAAGAAGTCTCATTATGAGGGCACCTGGGTGGCATAGTCAGTTAAGCGGCTGCCTTTGGCTCAGGTCATGATCCTAGGATTCTGGGATCAAGCCCTGCATTGGGCTCCCTGCTCAGCAGAGAGCCTGCTTCTCCCTCTGTCTACTGCTCTGTCTACTTGTGCTATTTCTCTGTCAAATAAGTAAATAAAATCTTAAAAAAAAAAAAAGTCTCATTATGATCTCAGTAGCACTGGATAACTGAAGAATCAGGTTCAGATGGTTTTACTTATTGCTCAAGATTAGATTTCCAGATTTTATTCTGCCTTTTCTATTTCACTGGTACTTGTGTGAACGAAGTATGAGGGGGAATTACAGGAAGAATTGATGGACGGTATTGTGGGCTCAGGTCACCTCCCTGTCACTATCTGGTGTGTGATTGGCAACATCATTTAATCTTCCTAGACATCAGTTTCCTTCTCTATAGGACTGGAACATAATCACTCAATTTGAAAATTACTTCAGAGATTAAAAGAGTTTTTTAAGTACCTAGTAGAATGCTTAACACAAATTAAATGCTAAATAGATTTAAAAAATGATATATTTTTTGTTGTTACTGTCTTCCTTTCTTAGAAAGTCTTCGGCTTTGAGGACTTAAGTGTATTTGCTGTACTTAAAAAAACCTTTTCTTTGTTTCTGTCATTTCCACCCACTTCCATTGTTTGTTGTGATAGGTAGTAACCTTTGTTTTATTAGCCACCACAGTTATAATCAGCCATCTAGACAATTTACTTCTTGTTGGACAAGGGCAAAGCCACATCCATACACTTGGGAGGTCTCTTGTTAGAAAAGCAAAACAATAGAAACAGAAAGGAAATGAGGATTGGGCACTGATCGCAGCTCTGCTATTACGAAGCATATCAGCATTAGAGCTGAACAGAATTAGAAATGCATTACCAGCCAAGCTGGTAACACTTTGTTTAGAAGAATGCACTACACAAATTCTTGTACCTCCGTAATATCGAGCTTCATTCGTGGAAAGCTGAATGACACCCTGAATCTTCCCTTAATGATTAGCTAGGTATACACATTCCAAGGAAATCAGCTCTCAGCAGCTTATTTTCTTAAAAGTGTAGAGTGATATAAAGTAACACATATATCAGCAGAAGTAAAGATTAGATAAAGATGTCAGAATTTTCTCCAGATGACCCTGGCTATTAAGATAACTCCAGGGCATAATATTTCATCATATATGCTCTAATTTAGGAACTAGAAAAACTTTCCCTATTTCCGATAACACATTTTTGAGGAAACAAAATAATTTAGAATAAGCTCTGGCTTATATAGACTTGAAAATAGAATGATTTTCTTTCAAGCACTTACTCATTGAACAGTAGCTCTTAGAAAACTTATTAACTTGAGTCATTTTTACACTCCTATTGCCAACCCAAAGAATCACATCTTAGGATGAATTTAAGGTTTTTAAAAATTCCTTATAGTCATTTGTGCTTCTAAATAAAAGGGGCAGTACTTAAATATAGAAAGTATGTGAAAATGAAAATGAATCGTAGTTTGCAATTATAATGGGGTCTCTTAGCATGAAAATTGGAATTCTCAGGGTAAAGGATTTAATCTAACAAATATATTTCTCAACAGGACTATAAAGAGAATACTAATTAATGTGCTAATACCTATTCCCTGTTTACAGGCCATTATCCCCAGTCTTGAACTGTAACAAACATATGTGAAAATTAATGTTCACAGAACAGAGAATACATTTCTTTTCTAGAACTCTGCCTATGAGACATTTTAGTAAGAGATATTGCATAAGAAGTAGGTCCTGAAACTAATATTATACTACGTGTTAACTAACTGGAATTTTAAAAACAAACAAAAACAAAAACAAAAAAAACTTTTAAAAAGTGCTGTTAAGCCAAACAAAAGAAATGGGTCTGAAAACATTATCTTTGTGAAGTTTGAGCTTTTTTTCTTAAAAAATAGTTTACTGTTTTTAGACACAGACACAACTCAGAGGTCATCTCCATTCCCTACGGGGATTAAAGAATCTTAGAATCTTGTTAGGGATCCTAGAGGTCAACTAGTCCAGTTTATATCGTATGTATGAGTCCTTACAAATGGTTGTTTAACTGCTAATTGGATTTAATCAGTTAGGCATCTCACTAGCTTTCAAAGCAAAATTTCCCAGTTTGATAGTCTTATCATTAGTTTAAAAAAAATTTTTTTTTGAGGGGTGCCTGGGTGGCTCAGGGGGTTAAGCCGCTGCCTTCGGCTCGGGTCATGATCTCGGGGTCCTGGGATCGAGTCCCGCATCGGGCTCTCTGCTCAGCGGGGAGCCTGCTTCCCTCTCTCTCTCTCTGCCTGCCTCTCTGTCTACTTGTGATCTCTCTCTGTCAAATAAATAAATAAAATCTTTAAAAAAATTTTTTTTTGAAATTTAGCCTGTTTTTCCTTGTTCTATCTTCTGAAGCCACTTAACTATAGATTCTTCTTCCCAAAATTGTCCCTCAACTTTAAATGGATATGAATAAACATGCCTCTTTTCATATTGTCAGACTACATTTTCCCTTCCCTTTTAAATGTTACTGATGTAATTTGGTTTTCTAGAATTAAAGTATCATGGGGCTTCCACTTCTGCTAATGTTGGATCAGGTAGATCTGATGAAACTTGCCACAAAAACATACATTTTTGAGGAAAAAAATTAAAACATTTTCCAAAACACATCAAATTGCTCACATGACCAGACCACATGCTGAGGACCTAGAGAAGTTAAAAGAGTGCTTGGACAGCTTTTTCTCTGGATCACCAATCCATGCACAAGAGACAGCAGAGACACTGAATTATTCTTCTGGTGACCTCAAAGGTATAGGAAGACAATTCAGTATCAGGGACTCACCAGTTAGTGCAGATTTTGATAAATGTCCTCTGTTGTGTCCTGAAGAAGCTAGTCTGTTAGTGTGGATGGGAACAAACAAGCCTTATGATAGTATGCATCTAAGTTTCACATCATCCAAGTGATCTAGAAAATCTTAAAATTTTAATTTGTATTAAGATGCTCCTGGAGTGCTAGTGTTCGCAAACATCAAGCAGCTGACTGAAGCAAATGAATATATTCCCTGAAGGCAAATATTACCACCTCAGAACTCAAATTATTTCTGCAAATATTTTTTTCAAATATAAATGACTACTTAAAAATAACTAGGCATAAGGAAGAGACAAGACAACCTGAGGGAAAAAAAATAAGAAAAAACAGAAATACAGAGATTAATGTATATGCATTCTCCAAAGAAATAGGACCAAAAGGAAATATACACACACATGCCCTACTGGTTTTATCCTCTTAAATCCAAGAGGAGATTTATTATAGGAATTGGCTCATGTGGTTATGGAGGCCAGGAAGTCTTACAATCTCCTGTCCATGACATGGAGAACCAGGAAAGCCAGTGGTAGAGTTCAGTTCATGTCTGAAGGCCTCAGGATAGGAGGCAGATAGTGGTAAGTCCAGATCTCAAGCTGAAAGCCCAAGAACATGAAGCACTCACATCCAATGGCAGGAGAAGATGGATGTCTCAGTTTAGGCAGAGAGAGCAAATTCACCCTCCCTCCACTTTTTTGTTCTGTTCAGATCCTCAACAGATTGAATGATGTTGGGCAAGGCCATCTGCTTTGTTTGATGAGTAATTCAAATGCTAGTCTCCTCAAATCACATCAGTAGTATTTAAGAGGGAAGGGAAAATGTAGTTTGACAATATGAAAAGAGGCATGTTTATTCATACTCATTTAAAGTTGAGGGACGATTATGGGGGAAAAATAGGCTAAATTTCAAAGCTATACTTTTCACCATTGCAAACATACCCAGGAATAATGCGTCGCCAGCTATCTTGACATCCCTTCGTCCCGTCAAGTTGATACATAAAACTAACCATCACAATTAGAGATACTGGAATTATCATAGATTGTAAAACAAGTACACTTAATATGTACAAGCAGATAAAAGCAAAGTTAAATTTTGGCAGGGAACTAGAAACTATAAAAAGTAATATATAGGGGTGCGTGGGTAGTTCAGTGGGTTGGGCCTCTGCTTTCCGCTCAGGTCATGACCTCAGGGTCCTGGGATCAAGTTCCACATTGGGTTTTCTGCTCAGCGGGGAGCCTGCTTCCCCCTCTCTTTCTCTGCCTGCTTCTCTGCCTACTTATGATCTCACTCTGTCAAATGAATAAATAAAATCTTTAAAAAAATTAAAAAAGTAAGAAAAGTGATATGTATTTGTAAGAGAAACAAATTCTGTAACTGTAAAGACAGAACATTAAAACAGTTAAACTATATCCCTTATGTTTAAGAATGTAGAGAAAACTGTAAACATGTTAACGAATGATGCAAAAGAATAGAGACTCAAATACAACTTCTAGAGATGAAGTATCCATGATTTGGTTCCTTAGTTCCCACACTCATGTATCATTTCTTTTGAGAACACAGCATATAGTCTCAAATGCTTATGCTATATCCTGAAGGATGACATCCCATCCTTTTAGAATGCTACCTCTGAGCTGGTTTTTTTAAAAGATTTATTTATTTATTTATTTGCCAGAGACAGAGGGAGAGAGAGCGAGCACGGGCAGACAAAGAGGCAGACAGAGGCAGAGGGAGAAGCAGGCTCCCTGCGGAGCAAGGAGCCCGATGTGGGACTCGATCCCAGGACCCTGGGATCATGACCTGAGCCGAAGGCAGCTGCTTAACCAACTGAGCCACCCAGGCGTCCCTCTGAGCTGGTTTTTTAACTATACTTTTCAAAGGGCATTTCAGTGCTCTATGAGACTTGCTCCTATGGGGTTGTATAATCAGTAAACAGTGGACTTTATAACAGATACGACTTTATGGCCCATTCCCACATCCCCTTTTCTATAAAGTGGGTCCCTTGATAGGCTTTTGGGGATTCTAAGCCGGTACATAAGACACTCTATTAAACTCTCAGGTGATAGTACCAAGGTTTTTTTGGATAGGAAAGAAAAACATACCTGGAGTACTTTAGTAACCCTGTTAAGATCAATCACTGGCCTTTCTAGATGAAGAGGCCAGTGTGGTGAACTTGTCACCAAGTTGTCCACTGATCTCCAGGAATGTTGCTGTATTAGAGAATCGGCATTGGTAAGATATTGAGAAGCATCAGTAACTGCATTCCCTTTGGCAAGTGAGAGTCTGTACAGTTGGCTCCATATATAGTGTCTTTCTCTGCTACTGTGTCTAGAGTGCTCATGTGCCAATAATGATAGTCCTAAGGTGATCTATAACAGAAGGTAACATCAGTGGTCCAAGACATTTTGGTAGTATATTTGTTTGGTGCCTCTTGCTTGGTACATGCTTTCTGGTGTAAGTTGATGACCTTGTATTCACTTCCATTTGTTTATCCATGTGATTCTACAGCAGAATTCCTTTATAGGCAATGAAACATTAACTCTTAGTGATATGGCAACAAATATTAAATATTTAGTAGAGGAGATCACCCAATAGGGACCTAATATACATAAAAAACATTCCTTCTCAGGTCATTCCAGGCTTCTGACCATCCATCCAGGCAGTTGGTTACTGACCAGAAATTTGTTTGTATCCTCACTTCTTCTGTACAGAGTGGATGATCAGATGCATTCTTTGAGTCTCTGTCCTTTGGAGTTTTTATCTCCAGTCTTTCAAGATCGCCTCTCAGTGTGGCTTTAATGCATCCACTGTCAGTTTGTAGTTTGTATCTGCTTACTAAGCTAGCCTATTCTAAACTAAGTTTGGGCTTTTTCCTCCCCCTTCTCTGGCTGGTCATATGGGATACCCCTCCCCCCAACACACATGTACACACATAACCAATGCAGCCAAATATATGAACTGGGAAAGAGAAACTGGTCCATTTGTGTCAAATATGGGGACCTAGGAACATGTTTAAATAGCTTCCTTATGCCCTCTGGTCCTCAATTTAAGTTTTTCATCTTATGAAAACTGCTAGAACTACCCAATTGTGTAATTTAATGGGTCTGACAGAACCTAGGTTATGATGGACAGTTCCAGACTCAGTCACCTCGCATCCCATGGTGAACTCTTTCTCTGTACCAGATTTGAACTAACATTCCAGGAATTGTTCTCCAAAGGCATATGTAATTCTTTGATTTGTTTCAGAATCCTGACAGCCTTGTGAAGTGATGCGTGTTTGGTATCCTTCCATGGAAAACAACCTTTTGTTGGGCCTTCAGGTTTCATATTTTATTCATCCCAGCATGCCGACATCTTTCAGCCTCTCTTTTTTTTCCTTCACCGTCCAACAGGGCAATTCAGTTATCTCTGCATCACTTAGTGTTGGCCATTGCTTTCTCCAGGCTTCTAATAGCCATTTTAACAAAGCGTTTGTGTGATTCCATGGCTGCCAATGTGCTATTTAACAGAAATTTTCAAAAGAGATTGACAAATTTGTAAGAGTGATGATTCCAGACGTATAAAAATGTTCTTATATTCCATTGAGACTATCATGCTTTCTCCTAGTACTTAGAATACTTTTCTCTTCTTGATTAACAGTTTTTAAAGCATATTAACCCACTTTAAAAAATTAAACCCAGGAGAAAAGTACAGTTTGCCTCAGTTTTCATGGCCCACAAGAGGCCAACAGGGTAGCCTGAGTGAAGAATCCTCCTTAGAAAACCACATGAAGAATAGACCAAATGGAAGATAAAAATAGCTAAAGCCAATGCCAAGACCTTATTGTAATATGGTTTGCACATCATGGAAGCTAAATCCCTGGTGGGTAAGGTCCATGTTTTGTGCTTGTCCTATACAACTTCTGTTTGGTTCACAGCTGTTTTTAAGGTGAGCTGTGAATCTTCATAGGTATTTTGAGAAGCATTTCTGTCTGTTCTAACAAAACCGAAGTCACTTACTCAAACTAATAGAAGTAATTTTGGATAGCTGGAAGTTCTTTTTCTTTGCCATGGGTTTACCCTAAAATCTAGTGTCTCCCAAAAGCACACTCTCAGACAACAAAGAAGGTTGGGAAAAACAGCCTGCATTTCTCCTTGTGAAGCCACTCCTACAAGGAGCACTTTCTGTTTGTGGTGTATCATTTATATTCTAATTTTAAACAGAATAAATGTTTAAAAGTGCAAAGATGTGACATGGGTTTTGCTTATTAAGTGCTATTTATTTTTAAAGAAACCATTTCTGTATGAAAATGTTTTTTATGTATATTAGGTCCCTATTGGGTGATCTCCTCTACTAAATATTTAATATTTGCTGCCATATCACTAAGAGTTAATGTTTCATTGCCTAGAAATACAAACTTAGTTTAGAAGGTGAAAAGGAATCCTTCTGCTGGGCTAGACAAGTCAGAGGGGCCAGCTGTGAATTTACCCAGGTGGTAGCAAGAACGGGGGGATTAGCCTATTATGCTAATGAGATATGCTCTACTCCCAGGCTCTTCGAGACTTGTTGCTAAGCAATACCCACTCCAGCAGTGTAAAAGATATGAAAACATAATTCAGTTATGGAAACAATAAAAGCCATTACCATTTTCAAAGGAGGTTGCAGTAATACATAATTTCAGGCCAAAACCACTCTAGAGCTCATAGGGTTGCAGAGCAGCAGCAAATTATTCAGATTTATGAAGGGGAGGTGTGAGATTAGCACGAACTTGGTATAAAATCGGTTTAAGCCTCATTGCCATCCATCACTCCCATGGAGCATGACAATAACCGTAAGCACAATAACATTACAGGGAACCACACACACACACAGGAGATTTATTTCACCAATATAATGCCATTAGATCAAAACTGGGTTTAAAGTTCATTCTTTGTAGGTAGGATATTTCATTCACATAAAATTGCTCCAAAAGTGAACAGGCATTTTCCATGAAAAAAGAATAATATTAAAAACATCAAATATGTCTAACATTTCAACTTTACATACATAAATGCATTTCTTTTAAACAAATATTTTTGGTACAGAATTCAAAATTACTAGAATTCTACTTAGTTCATTTTTAGGATTTTTTTTTTTAAAGAGTGTAATAAGTAGTTCAGTGCCTGAACTGTGGACTTCCTTTAATCTTTAATGTATTTATTATATCATAAGTGATAACCAAGGATAATGTTTGTAAAAGGAATTTATATATTGCTATTTGTAGTCACACAGGGTCTATCTTAATTGTGTTGAGGAACTATGAAGCATACTGTAGAGACAAAGTACATTCTCACTTAGTTATGTTGCTCAGATTTAAGCATGGACTTCTCCTAGATTGCTGAATGTTGAGGTCATCTCTAAATGGGAATGATCCATTTATAACTTTATATATGCTTTACACATTGCTTGCCATCCTCTCTACATGTAAATATGGCCTTGGTTGGGGTTATTAACTGTTGCAGATCTATAGAATACCAGGAAACTACTGTTTGAACTAGTCTAAACATTTTTGATGTGTGTCTTAGATTCTACCAGGATAATAAATGGACAAAGTAACAGGTGTGTTTTTGTACTTCTACCCACAAGCCTCCTTTATTCATGCCTGAAGATGTGACATTGCCATTTGTCTCAGAGAAGAGTTGTCAGGATTACACATTTCTAGCGCCTATAATACATTTTATGAGTTCACTTGAAAGAAAGATTTAGGAAGAGGAGTAGTCCAGCCAGCAGCGTCTGTATCATTAAGACTAGACAGAGCTCTGAGCTAAGGAAGAGTGAAGAATTGGGAGAGGAAGCAGTTTACCTTGAAGTTTTCTCACTCCCTTTGGAAATTTCTGATAGAAGGAGACACATGAAAAACAAACAAACAAACAAACAAAAAACCTTGAAGTTGAGGATCTGAAAGTGGGAGAGACCTATGTCTCTCCAAGCTCAATGGGCCTCTGAAAAAATCAGCCACACCAAAGTCTCTCGTATCTTGGCACAAGGATGATCAAAAAACCACCATGTGGGACGCCTGGGTGGCTCAGTTGGTTAAGCGGCTGCCTTCAGCTCGGGTCATGATCCCAGGGTCCTGGGATGGAGTTCCACATCGGGCTCCTTGCTCAGCAGGGAGCCTGCTTCTCCCTCTGCCTCTGTCTGCCACTCTATCTGCCTGTGCTCACTCTCTCTGACAAATAAATAAATAAATAAAATCTTAAAAAAAAAAAAAACCCACCATGTGGGACGCCTGGGTGGCTCAGTCATTAAGTGTCTGCCTTTGCATCAGGTCATGATTCCAGGGTCCTGAAATCGAGCCCCACATTGAGCTCCCTGCTTGGTGGGAAGCCTACTTCTCCCTCTCCCTCTGCTTGTATGCCCTCTCTCACTGTGTTTCTCTCTGTCAAATAAATAAATAAAATCTTAAAAAAAAAAAAAACAAACACCATGTTTTTAGAGAAGAGTGAGATCTCACTCATGTAGTGGTCTCCTCCTGCCTCAGAGACACAGGGGTATACAGGGAAATCCTTTCTGTGCTCTTGGGGTGGGCACAGAAGAGCTTAGGGAAAACCTGCATCTCTGAAGAATCTGTTAGGCAGATCAAGGAGGTAGCAGAATGGCATACACGACTTCATGGTCAGAGGTGAGGTGAGACCTGGGAGGATTCCTTAGGTGGATAGAGCCATGTGACTAAGTCCATGTGCAGTATCTATGCTCCACAGCAAGGACCGGTGAGCACATAGTGCCCACCCAGGGATCGAGGAGAACTAATACCTGCAGCCGAAGGAGACAGCGTAGTCCCTTTATTGAGCTTTCAACTTGAAGGTGTATGTATATGGAAATAGCTTACCCCCGGGGCCCCACCACCACCCCATGACCTACAGCTTTCAGCTTTGAGGGAAGTGGCCGTATCTCTTCCTGAAAGGCACACCCTTGAAGGATGTGTGAGGAGATTCCTTAACATCTTGGTCAAGCAATTTTGAACCATTATTTTCACATTCTACTTAAGACTTCCTTTCTTCTGTCCCCCAACCAAGGCAAAGTTTGTCTCCTGGGGAAAGGCATGTTATCTGTTTTATTATTCCTCCTCACACTCCAGGATTTTGAAGAAGGATAAGTGTGATATAGGTCAGGGCGAGCTCCTCCTTTTATTCCCTCTTTCTTTCCTTTTCTTCCTTTCTCTTCTTTTCTCTTTCTTTCTTCCTGACCTTCTATTCCTTCCCCTTTTTTCCCTTTCTTCTATTCTTCTTCTTTCTCTTTTTCATTTCTTTGCCTTCCTTTCCTCTATCCTTTCCTATAAAAGCTCTTTATTCTTACCTATATAATGAGGGTGATCATATGTCCTGGTTTGCTGGGACAGTGCTGGGTTATACCTGTTGTCTTCATGTAGTCATGTCTATCTTTTACTATCAAAGGCATATGAGTTTAGAATACTAACTGCATAGTCATACCTGGTGATACATATAAAGAAAAGTAAAAAATAATAATCACACACACACACACACACACACACACACACTATATATATATATGTATATATATACATATATATATATATGCGTGACTCAGCAAATGATCCCAAGATAACATTTGTGTAGTTCCCACACAAATCAAGAGATAGAACATGGTCAGTATTTGGGAAGCCTTCAAATTTTCTCCAAGTCACTATGAAAGGGAACTATCATCCTTATTTCCAACACTATAATTTACTTGTGCTTATTTTTAATTTCTTTAAACCTCTTCTTTTATGAGACTCCTTAATGTTACTGAGTACAGTTAGAAGACATTCATTTTCATTATGGTATAATATATTTGATAATACCACTCTTTTTTTTAGATTTTATTTATTTTTTTTTTTAAGAGAGTGAACAGGGAAAGGAGCAGAGGAAGAGGGAGAGAGAGTCTCAAGCAGACTCTCCACTGAGCATGGAGCCCAACACAGACTAACTCTCACAACCCTGAGATGACGACCCAAGCTGAAATCAGGAGTCAGACCCTTAATCCACTGAACCATTCAGGCACCCTACTGGTTTGTTGTTATTGTTGTTGTTGTTGTTGTTGTTAATGTATTCTGTTTTGGGTGGGGTGAATAGTTTCTAGTTTTAGGCTATTACGAAGAATGCCGCTGGGAACATTTGTATACAGGTTTCTTAGTACATAGACTTTTTTGGATAAATACCTAAGAGAGGAATTGCTCAAACAAAGGTATAGACATATTAGTAGATAGTGTTAGGATATTTTCCAGAGTGGTTGCTGGTACATAGTAATGTGGCTGATTTTTTGTGCGTATTTTTATTTAATTCCCAAAACAGCCCTTTGAGTCACACATACACAAACATACACATGTGTGTCTTTATTTAAAATTTACAGTTGAGAAAACTGAGACTCTGGGTTGTTACATATCATGTTAGAGACAAAACAAATAGTAGGTAGAAGAGACAGATGTTAAACTAAGTATTCTGACTGTAGAGGCACCATGCTTAAACATAAGGCTTTACTTCCTTTCATACATGAGAGATCACAAGTAGGCAGAGAGGCAGGCAGAGAGAGAGGGGGAAGCAGGCTCCCTGCTGAGCAGAGAGCTGGATTCAGGGCTCGATCCCAGGACCCTGAGATCATGACCTGAGCTGAAAGCAGAGGCTTAACCCACTGAGATACCCAGTTGCCTCTAAATTTCCTAGTCTTTCATGCAACTAGGGGTGTCCAGTGAGATATAAGCAAAATTTTGGGGTGAGAACTCTGGTAAAGAAACTTAAAGGGGGTAACTCTGTTGTGAGAAACATCCTTTGTCTTTTTCTGCCTCCTTTTTCTTCCTGCCCAAAACTTTGAGGTGATGACTGGAGTTTCAGCAGCCATTTTGGACCATGAGGAGTTCTTGAGGATAGATTTGTCTATTTCTCTTTTTACTTCATGTTTTAGTTCATGTCAGTTTTTATTTCATGTATTTTGATCTCTATTATGTGATACATGATCATGTGGAATTATGTTCTCTTGTTTATTTAACTTCTTTATCGTTGAACTTTTCATCTTCGTGTTTTAGTTTACTAGGACTGTAGTAACAAATTGCCACAAAATAGGTGACTTCAAATGACAGAAATTTATTTCCTCACAGTTCTGGGGTTAGAAATCAAAGTGTAGGCAGAGCCATGGTCCCCTCAAAAGAGCCAGGGAAAAAATTTTCCATGCCTCTTCTATCTTCTGGTGGTTGTCAGCCATCTTTGGTATATTTTGGCTCATGGCAGCCTAACTCTAATCTCTGCCTGTGTCTTCACATGGTCATTTTTTTTCTCTTGTCTCTGTATTCATATCCTCCTCCTTTTATAAGGGTACCAGTCAGTCGTATTGGATTTAGAGTCCATCTCAAGTTGACAAAATCTGCAAAGATCTTGTTTCCAAGTAATGTTACATTCACAGGTTCTAAAGTGAATTATTTACTTAGAAAATTATGAATGAGTGGCTTAACAAGATACAGTTTTTCTCCCCTACATTAAAGAAGTCTGAAGTAAGCACTTCAGGGCAGGTGATGCAGCTTCATGTCCATCAAGGACGCAGGCTCCTTTTATGCTGATGTCATCCTTCACACATGCATCCATCCATCCTCATGTCAACACTTTACCACAGAATGGCCCTGAAGTCCTCATGCCCCTATTCCAGGTAACAGGAAGAAGGGGTGAGATCAAAAGCCTCCCAACTAAATCTTCTTTAAAAACAAAAACAAAAACAAAAAAACCTTCCAGAAATCCTACTCAATGATTTCCACATACTGCTTTCTTTTTTTAAATTTTTATTTTATTTTAATTAATTTACATAGAATGTACTGTTAGTTTCAGAGGTAGCGTTTAGTGATTTTTCAGTTGCGTAGAACACCCAGTGCTCATCACATGAAGTTCCCTCCTTAATGTACCTCATGCAGTTACCCCACGCCCTCTCTACCTCCTCTTCAGCAACTCTCAGTTTGTTTCCTGGAGTAAAGAGTGTTTTATGGTTTGTTTCACTCTCTGATTTTGTCTTATTATTTTTCTCTCCCTTCTCCTGTGATCATCTGTTTTGTTTCTTAAATTCCACAAATGAATGGATAGAGAAAATGTGACCTACGTACGTGTGTATATACACACACAGAGAGAGGCAATAGAATATTACTCAGCCATCATGTACTACTTTTAGTCATCCCTCTCTGCAAGGGGGTTTTTCAGTGATCCCTTCATACAAACTAAAAGAAATACAGTTTTTTTAAACTGAGAACATTGCTGCCCTGATAGCACAGGCAACTGTATATAGGAAGACATAGAAGATACAAAGAGGATAATCACCTATCAAGCTTTGCCAATAAATATTACCATTCACAATAATATATTTGTGTGATCATTTAATGTCTGTTTTCCCCTTTAGAATATAGCTTATAGAAGGCAGGGATCCTTTTCACTTTTTTTTTTTATCAGCCCTATCATAGGAAAGTCTTAATAAATATTTGTTAAATGAGGTTTATTACATAATACCAAATTGTTCTCGATATAGTCTCCCCTTATTCTTGTGATTTGGATCATATAAAGCCACTCTTTGGATGGTTCCCCAAAAAATGGATACCGTGACCCACATGGGATTTAGCCAATGCAGATATAAATGCTTTTTCCTTTTAATAAAAGATGCTAGCAAGAAATTTTTATAAAGGTATTTCATGGCTCAACAGTTATTCATTCAAATTTTCCGGTGTCTATGAAGTACCTGATCCACCCTCAACTGCTTTGGCATTCCAAGTCTGTCTCACATTAATATTCATATTGAGTTTCAAGAAAGACATTTGCTAAGTTTAGAACCTTCAATAACTCATGAGCTAAAAAAAATGTTTAATTAAGCACCAAACTTTGTAGACCCAGTTCATTTACCCTTGGCAGAATGAAGCTTTCAGCAGAATAGCTTATATAGCTGAAAAAGCTGTAAGGGTTCCCAGGACAGAAGAGGAGTCCAAGAAAGAAAACATCCCAAAAGTGATCTGATGATTTCTAACTGTAAAAGACTCAGTGTGTAATAACAGATGTTCCTCAAAAATGCAGTTTTTAAAACCCAGATGGAAAAATGGTATGAGTCAAGTATATTCTGCAGTTTTAACAAATTTTAGGTCCAATTGGAAAGAATTTAGGTGAGGCTAGGCATAAAATACTAGTAAAGGACATTTCCAGAAGTACAGAATCAATGTCCTGTGCCCAACCTGCTTCTAGGGACTAGACCACTCAGGCAGCCAAGATGTTATTATGCTGGCCCACAATGATTTCTATCGCTTTAATTTATGAAAATACTGTACTAACTAAGGAGATCCTGAAGGCCATCACCCAAATACTCATGAAGAGAGAGGCTGACATATGGCATAGTTTCTGCCAACATGTAACAGATGACCCTGACAGAGTCACTTTCATCTTATCATAAAAACCTTGTCATTGTAGGTGATGAAAAGAGAACCATGATGGGGCAAAGTCTGAAATAGGACTTCTAATGAAAATGAAGGAACAAAATAAAATAAACAAAATGAAGTCTCCCCAAAGAAACTCACATTCAGCTAGTATTGATGACATGCTGTCTAGATATGGGGCACTGTGATAGATGCTGGGGCTGTAGTGGTGGTTGAAACAGACATGATTCCTACCCTCAAGAATTTACATCTGCAAAGGACCAGACCCCTGTGGAAGGAAAAGGAAGCCCAGAGCCACTTTTGCAGTCCAAGTTTTTCATTGTTTGGTCCAGTATATTTAAAATAAGAGAATAATGGGGTTCCTTGGTGGCTCAGTCAGTTAAACATCCAACTCTTAATTTTGGCTCAGGTCATGATCTCAGGGTTGTGAGATTGAACCCAGCATAGGGCTCCATAGTCAGCAGGGAGTCTGCTTGGGATTCTCTCCTTCTCCCTCTGCCCACCCCCCCGCCCTGCCCCACTCATGCTCTCTCTGTCTCAAATAAATAAAATGAAAAAAAATGAAATCTTTAAAATAAATAAAACAAGAAAATGATGAAAATAGCAACAGAATTTGTAAGACTTACCAATGGAAGCTACTTCCCTAATGCCCTTAAATGTAGATTTGAAAGCTAAAATCCTGCACATTAATAAGAGCCTTAGACTCTCTGGCATTAATCATGCATGAAAACCCAAAGGCTGTGTCAGAATGATTCTATTAATTCCAGTTAATGATGCCATTATATGTTGATTGTATAACTTTTGTTGTATGTGTTGATTGTATAATTTTTTTTTTTTTTTTTTTTTTTTTAAGAAGGAGGAGGGAGAGGACCAGGGAGAGAGAGAATCTTAAGCAGGTTCCATGCCTAGCACAGAGTCAGAGTCAGGGCTTGATCTCGCAATGCTGAGATCCTGATCCTAGCCAAAATCAAGAGTTGGACACTTAACTGACTGAGCCACCCAGGTGCCCCAGGTTGTACATCTTGAGGACAAACTGAATAAGTAAACCAACAGGCTTATTGGCATTCCAGGAGCAGGCACCAGTAAACCTCACAGGGATGATGTAGACAGAGTTCTTTTGTTCCATGTAAGGGTTTCAAACATTGTCTGACTTTATTTTCTGTTGACAAAAGCTGATATATTTTGTAACTTTATCAAAGCCATAAAAAGGAAGAAATTTGTATGCTCCATGGGTGCTTTGTTCAGTAATATTTAGACCTCAGGTTATTCTATAAAAAGGACTCTATGAACTCTGCTTAAATCACAGGATGCTATATTTTCAGAGATGGTTGTCCAATCCCACCCCATAGGCCAAGATAAACTGTAACATCTGTCAGCCACATATAGTTACCACAGCAGAAAACAGAAACATTGTTGCTTTTTTTCCAGATGAACCATTGGACAGCAAAAAATTTACCAGAACTACAGTGTAGGTCACCTGGGCTCAAATTTGAAGCTGTACCAGTATTGGAAATAATAAGTTTGGTTAGAAGAAGGATATAATGATCTCTCCCTTTTTATCAGGATGAAAAGAGGTTCAACAGGATACCCTTTAAAAAGTAAAAGTCACAATAGCATTCTATAAGAAAACTAGAATACTGATTAGCTTATTGAGCCAGTTTTCAGAATCCACCACATACAACAGAATTTACAGTTCGAATAGGAAGGAGCACACCTCAGAGTTTACAAGGACATCCTTCTTACAAATGCAAAAGCACTTAAAGTATTTGAAATACCACTTACAGTAATAGGGTTGACTGATGGTAATGGAAGCCCTTTCTTTGATGTTTCACAATTAAGATGTCTATCTATCTATCTATCTAAAGTCTCTCCAGCTGAATGTGGCCCTTCCATTCAATAACTATATTGGTTTGCAATTTCCACATCCTTTGGAAAAGCCCATCGGGCTAGCAGACTATAAAATCCAGCTTTATGATTTCTCTTGTATTTACTCCTATGCTCATTGCTTTTCTGAGTCATCAGAATCACAGCTTCTGAGGCTTGTGGGCTAACTTTGGTGACATCATTTCAGAATCATTCTAGAATAAGACTGTCTACTTCTCTACTATATGCAGAGAAATGCATATAGGGGATAATTTTTTTTTTTTATCAGCAAGGACACTGCTTTACCATGAAGCTAGGAAAATACCTAGAGTGACCATTTTTATGTAATATTATGAGAATTTTCAACTTTCAGTGATATTAGGTGAAAATATGTATCACAGTAATAAACCCTGAGATAGGTTCAGTGAACACTTAGGAACAGCCCACCTTTCATCGCTATTGATCATTGTCTTTATTTTGGGTGCTTATATTTGGAAAGAAAAGTTTATAGCAACCTGTATAGAGCTTAAATATTAAACTCACAAAATATACAATGTAATTAAAAACAATGTTCAGATAAGTTTTTTCTTCCTGACAAATTCTAATCAGTAGAATATCTGACAGGTAAAATTAATGGCCATGATTTATACAATCCGTGTAGCATTTAAATATCTCCTTAGGCAAAAATAAGTCATGGGTGTAAAATTCGGGTTAAGAGATGTGTGGTTTTTTTTAATTTATTTTTTTAAAGATTTAATTTATTTATTTGACAGACAGAGAGGCAAGCAGAGAGAGGGGACGGGGGAAGAAGGCTCCCGCTGAGCAGGGAGTCCCATGTGTGGCTCAATCCCAGGACCCTGAGATCATGACCGGAGCTGAAGGCAGAGGCCTTAACCCACTGAGCCACCCAGGCGCCCTGATGATGCTGTGTTTTAAATTGGTTTACAGTTTGACAGAGCAAAGTGGTCTATATGAAGAAGAAAATTTTCAGGGCTTGTCTGTGATGAAGGGACTCATTTGGTTGAAGAAGGGAAGACTAGGATAGAATCAGGGTCAGTGCGTGAATGTGGCTTGTAGTTAGGACAGGTCAACTGATGTGTTACCAGACTTATTGAGCAAGAGGACTGGATCATTTTAACTGAAAATTTTTATTGAGATAATTATAGAGTTACATATAATTGTAAGAAATAACAGAGATTCTTATATAATTATCAGCTTTCTCCAATATAGCATTTGCACAACTATGGTATAATATTACAACTAGAATAATGACACTGTGTAACTATAGATGCTTCTATAGCACTATATAACTATGATACCACAAACAGGATAACGGTACTGTTATGGCACTACAGCTAGTTCTGCAACACTATGAAACTAGTATAATATCACAACCAGGATAATGACACTGTAGCACAACAGCTAGTTCTATAACCTGTATGACTATAACTATAGTATAGTATAATATCACTCCAGGATAATGATACACTGATTTCATTTAGATTTCCTCAGTTTTACTGGTATGTGTGCACATGTGTAAGTGTATTCAGTTATATGCAGTTTTATCACCTGTGTAAGTTTGTGTATCCGCTACCAGTGTGGAGATACTGATTAGTTTCTATACCACCAAATCCCATGTATGTCCTTTAATAATCACACTGCCTTCATCATAAATCCTATCAGCCACAAATTTATCATTCATTTTTTAAAATTAACATATAATATATTATTTATTTCAGGGGTACACATCTGTGATTCATTAGACTTACACAATTCATAGCACTCACCATAGCAAATACCCTCCCCAGTGTCCATCACCCAGCCACACCATCGCTCCCCTCCCCCTCCAGCAACCCTTAGTTTGTTTTGTTTTTAAAATCATATAATTTCCAGATATTATATAAATGGAATTAGATCATCTGTTCCCTGGAGGGTCATGAAGTTATTGCATGTTCTTTTAATAGCTGAGTAGTAGTCCATGGCTTGAGTGTACTATGCTTTTTCACCTGTTGAAAGGGATCTTTTTCAATTCAAGGTTCAGGCTATTACAAATAAAGCTCCTATCAGTATTCATGTCCTGTGTGTGTGTGTGTGTGTGTGTGTGTGTGTGTGCACTTATATAGCTTACGTTAATTTGGGGTAAATGTCCAAGAGTGTAATTTCTAGATCATCTGGTCCTTGCATGCTTAGCTTTATAAGAGAAATGAATTTTTAAATTTACACTAAGAACACTACTTTTCTTTTTTATTTAATTTTTTATTGTGGGAAAAACACTTCACATGACATCTGCACTCTAAGTTTACAGTGCAGTGTTTTTTAACTTTAGACACTATGCTTTATAATAGATCTCTAGAACTTGTTTTTTTTTTTTAAGATTTTATTTATTTATTGGACAGAGAGAGATCACAAGTAGGCAGGCAGGCAGAGAGAGAGAGAGGAGGAAGCAGGTTCCTGGCTGAGCAGAGAGCCTGATGTGGGACTCGATCCCAGGACCCTGAGATCATGACCTGAGCCAAAAGCAGAGGCTTAAACCTCTGAGCCACCCAGGTGCCCTAGAACTTACTTTTTTAAAGGTTTTATTTATTTGACAGAGAGAGTGCATGAAAGAGCACAAGCAGGGGGAGCAGCAGGCATAGGGATAAGTAGGCTCCCTGCTGAGCTAGTGGCCCAATGCAGGGCTTGATCCCACAACCCTGGGATCATGGCCTGAGCCAAAAGGCAGCTGCTTAACGGACTGAGCCACCCAGGCACCCCTAGAAGTTATTTTATACAACTCTTATTTCTCCCTTCCCTTAGCCCCTGGCACCCAGTCTTCTACTCTCTGTGAATTTAACTCTTTTAATAACTCTGGTGAGGGGTGCTCAGGTGGCTCTGTCATTACACATCTGCCTTTGGCTTGGGTCATGATCCCAGGGTTCTGGGATTGAGTCCCACACCAGGCTCCCTGCTCAGTGGGAAGCCTGCTTCTCCCTCTCCCATTCCCCTGGCTTGTGTCTTTCTCTTGCTGTCTCTTTCTGCCAAATAAGTAAAATCATTAAAAAAAAATAACTCTGGTGAATTCATGCAGTATTTGTCTTCTGTGTCTGGTTTATTTCACTTAGAATAGTATCTTCCAGGTGCCTCTATATTGTCATAAAAGATAGCATTTCCTTCTTTGTTTAATGCTGAATAATATTTCATTGTATGAATAAACCAGATTTCTTCATCTAGCAGTGGGTATTTAGATCATTTCCATATTTATTTGACTATTATGGAAAATGCTGCATAGAATATGCAGGTGCAGATATTTCTTTAAGATCCTGTTTTCAATAATTTTGGATGTATACTACGAAGTGGGATTGCTTGGTCATATGGTCATTCTACCTTTATTTTTTTTGTTTTCTATAGTGACTAAACCATTATATACCCCCACAGTGTACAAAGGTTTCCCTCTCCTCTCCATATCCTTGCAAACACTTGTAATCTTTAAAAAATTCTATGATAGCCATTCTAACAGGTGTGAAAAACTATCTGGTGGCTTTGATTTGCACTTGATCTGGTGGTTAGTGATGTTGAGCATTTCTTTTTGTATTTGTTGTCTACTTATATGTCTTCTTTGGAGAGATGTCTATTTAAGTCCTTGTCCATTTCTAATTGGGGGATTTGCATTTTTTTGTCATTGATTTGTAGGTGTTCCTTATTTATTTTGGATATTAATTCCTTATCAGAAATACCATCAGGATTTTAATGAAGATAGCATTGAATCTGTAAATCACTTTGAGTAGTGTGTCTTAACAGTATTAAGTATCTGGGGTGCCTGGGTGGCTCAGTGAGTTAAAGCCTCTTCCTTCCGTTCAGGTCATGGTCCCAGGGTCCTGGGATCGAGCCCCCTGTCGGGCTCTCTGCTCGGCAGAGAGCCTGCTTTCCCCCCTCTCTCTCTGTCTGCCTCTCTGCCTACTTGTGATCTCTGTCTGTCAAATAAATAAATAAAATCTTAAAAAAAAAAGAAATGTATTGAAGAATAATGTTCATAAAAAAAGTATTAAGTATCAGTATCTTAACAGTATTAAGTCTTCACCCTACGAAGTAGAATAACTTTCCATTTATTTGCATCTTCTTTAATTTCTTTCATTGATACATTGTCTTTCAGTGTACACATTTTCACCTTGTTAATTAAATTTATTCCCAAGTATTTTATTCTTTTTGATGCTATTATAAATGAGATTGTTTTCTTAATTTTCAGGTAGTTTGTTATTAGCATACAGAAGTGCAACTGCATTTTGTGTCCTGCAGCTGTCCTATGATTTTGTGTCCCATGACTTTCCTAAATTCGTTGTTCTAACAATTTTTTGGTGGAATCTTTAGCATTTTCTATATATAAATTCATATAATCTGAAAGCAGGGATAATTTTACTTCTGGTTGAAATGAGTAGTATTTTTGAAAGTCCCTATTGTATTAGATAGGTGATGATAGGCAGACTTAGTCATTTGTATATAAATTGGAGACAAAGATAGTTATCGGGACCTAGGGAGTAGCTTAAATGGTTAGTGCTTAGAGAGTAAGATATCCAAAATTGTATTATGCCTGTCTTCATTGAAGACCTAAAATTTAGGTTTCTGTTTGGTATAAAATTGAAAAAAAAAAAAAAAGCCTTGTAACTTAATACCCCTAAAGGCTTGAGCTTTTTGTGTAATTTTAGGTGGATAATAATCCTCTGCATATTATGTTTGCAAATTATAGAATAGAATCAAGGTCTCTTGATCCATATTCTTAGTGTTTTATTCCTAGCTACATAACTACCCATGTGGTCATGTTATATATACTTATTAATTTGATACTACTTGATACAAAGTTTAACTAGGAAGCAAGAGCTCCAAATTCATTTGCCGGCACATGCTTAATATTTTAATAAGTCCAAGATTCACCTTAAAAATGGAAGCATTCAAATCTCTCTATATTCTAATGTCTGACAGTTTTACATTTTAAAAACATTTTTGACATACTACTGTAATTCATTTTCCATTGGCATAGGATGATTAAGTAATGGGTTAAAGAGAATGGATTCGTTATCCATTTGACATCTGTTTGTCTGTTCATGACATGGTCATCCACTTGAACATGCTTCCGCCTGACATCTGAGGGAGTTCTGTCCCAAGGAGTTAAAGTCCTTGAAAATTCCACTCTTCCCTGAACACACTAGCAGGTTCAGGAATGCTAAGATTTAATCTCAATTAAATTTAGTGAATAAAGGGGCGCCTGGGTGGCTCAGAGGGTTAAGCCGCTGCCTTCGGCTCAGGTCATGATCCCAGGGTCCTGGGATCGAGTCCCGCATCAAACTCTCTGCTCAGCAGGGAGCCTGCTTCCTCCTCCTCTCTCTCTCTGCCTGCCTCTCTGCCTGCTTGTGATCTCTCTCTCTGCCAAATTAAAAAAAAAAAATTTATAAAGAAAAAATTTAGTGAATAAAAGCTATCCTTCCCTGCTCCACAACCTTCTCTGCTACACTTCATTATTCATGCACTGCCACTTACGGGACCGGCCAGTCTCAGGCAGCCCCACAGTCTCAGTTCCATCCTTCTGTGTCCCTCTTTCCTAAGCTCCTTCACCAAGAAATCGCTATTGTCCCCTGCTTATTCCCTGCTTAAATTCTCTGAAAACTTGACTCCTATGAGAACTAGGGAGAATGTATTTGTGTGGATGTGATGATCAGCGGGTAATATGGCATAAGAAAAAAAAAATAGTAGTTTTAAAGCTACACAAGCCTAAATTCTGATCATGCCCCACCCTGCCTTACTGTCCAGGTAATTTGGACAAATTATTAATGTATTCTATGACTTCATTTTTTAAAACAAATCAAAATGGGAATAATAGTCTCTTCCCAAAAATTATTTTTAGGATATGAAATAATAAATGTGAAGCCATAGGTAAGAATTAGGTGTTCTGAACATTCCAGTTCTCTTCCATGTTCTTGCTATTGGTATAGGCTTAGAGCCACTAATTGTAGATGTTTGGTAGTTAAAAGCAGTTGCTCAGAAGGCTCAGAAGGCTACATTTTTCAGGGCACTTGACTGTATACTTTAAAACCATATTGATATAAATCATACTTCACTAAAGCTGATTTCAAAAGTGGGGGATGCTTGGAAACAAGCTAAACTCAGAATGCCTCTGGACTTCTTCTACCTTATTCTTTTTCACTAAGGGATGCACAGCCTCTTTTTTACAGGCACCCATGCTTTTCTCAGGGATTAGAGAGTGATTTACATAAAATTTTCAAAGAGTATGAAAGGCTTCTCTGCAACTGCTTAAACTCAGAATATCTTACAACTCTCCCTAATGTCCGTTATTTTCAAAGTGTAAAAAAAAAAAATGTTAGTGTGCCTTCAAGAATATCTTAGGTTGATTATTGGCTCCTGGCTGTTCCCTCCTCACTATTCTGCAGTCAGTAAAGAGGTGCCCTAGAATGAGTAAGTTACTTTGTTCAATAAGTTTTTCTAGTTGGTCACCATTTTGGAAGTATATAATATGATGAGTCTGAAATAAATTAGTACATAATATTTCAAATGATCTTTGTGTTAGAAAAATCCATGATCTCCATTTCCCATTGTTCACATGGAACACTTTAATGATACAACCAACAAAATATATATGTATTCTATAAAACACACAATATTGATTTATTCTAACTAAGTTTTAATTTGCCTATATTCTCCTATAAATATTGGAAAGCAGCTCTCACTCTTTGCTATTTTACTCAATCTGGCTGTTAGATGTCTTATGTTTTTATGGGTGTGTGTGTATGTACATGCTCTTGTTTGTATTTACCTTTTCTTTGAGATGAAATCTCTTTATAGAACTGTTAACAAATGTCAATATATATCTGGGCTTCTTTTACATCTTCCTATACTTAAAAATATGCTGAATTTTATCGGCTCAAGTGCCTATTTTCCAGTTAGAGTTGTAATCCAGAGAAATTATTTTACAACAATTTTATTATTTTCTTTATTTTTCTTGCCTAAAGGTACTCTATGATTTATTTCATTCCTCTTCTGGTTACATGTTTTAAAGATACAATAGATAAAACATATTCTGATGCATTTTTTTTCTGTGTTTCTTCTTTTTTAGAGTATCTTTTATTTAATGTTTTTATATTACTAATCTAGAGCAAACTCATTTTTATTTCAGTTCTCTAAGCCTTGGATAACCACTCTTTTAAACAGTCTTCTGATAAAATAAGACCTATATTTCTTGTATTTTAGAAAATTTTGATCTTATTCTATATTTTGTGTCCTAGATTTTGGATTATTCATCAACTACCTATTTGTATGAAGTTGATGAGGGAATAGTTGACTTTCGGTGGGGGGGAAAAACTGTTAGGATCTCAACAGAACTATTTTTCACTCCTTATGGTGAATACTCCTTGTGGCAGACAGACTCAAGGATCCTAAACTCTACTTCTCTCCCACTAATTCCATGCCCTAATTCCATCCGTTTGTTGAGATAAAACTTGGATATTATCTTCTTGATTAAACTTGCTCACTCTGGCCATAACTGCTTTTTTCCATCTGCTGAATTCCCATAATCTTGGTTTATTCATCCCTTATGATATCCATTCTGATTAAAATTATAATGTGGTAATTTTTAAACATGGGAATCTCCCCAACTTGATTATAAAATTCTTTAGTAACATAACCATCTCTAATCTACCATCTGATCTCTCAAAGCATCAACTACACAACCTTGTAAATAGATAAATGGATGATCAAAACATTTTATGTAGAATTTTTCTAATAAGGCTGTAAACTTTCTAAAGAATAAATAACATGACATTTCAAACTACCCAGGTTATTTAAATGCTTATTGTTAATTGTCCAGGCAAGTATAACCCATAGCCCCCAGAGCTCTTATGGCCTATTGTCAGTGTGCCTCATTTAAAGAAAGCTTTGCCTGATTCTTGAAGCTGTAAAGAATACTGTAGCATTTTACTGTACCCTGAAGAATGTCACAAGAGTTTTACACAGCACATCATGTAATAAGGGCTCCTAAAAATTCTCTAGATATCTCTATACCTTTCCCCACAATTTCTCATCCATGACTTCAACTAAGAGTCTTTCATTTTCTCCATAGAATTCTTTACAGTCAGGACAGCCAAACTATGTAGTTCCAGAGAGCTATGTGCATGCCATTATCTATGTGAAAAAAATACTTTTGGAATTGTGCCATGGAGCACCTGCCCAACCATATGCAACATCCCTGCAATTATGCTATTCCCCATTCATATATACCTTCTCTACATCATATTGCTTCCACACAGAATCATAACACATGACTCTCACCATCTGTAACCCCCTGGGAAGTGCAGTTCCAAGGGTAATTAGCTTTTCTCATGAGAATTGATGTCCCTTGCAATTTTGATGAATAAGAGTCTCTACCTAACTAAACAAAAATCAGGTATAAGCAATATTCTTCTCCTAGAAAATACCCTAGGTTTACTTTCTGATCTTTAGCTGGAACAACTATCCATTCATTCGTCTCTTCAGTACCTGAGAATCTACTGTATATAGAAAACTGTACTAGAGTTGGAAGTAAAATAATAAATGACACTGTCTCTGCCCTTGAGGGACTTAAAGCCCAAGTATGGAAGTCAAATGAACAAATAGACAACTATATGTGATAAATACTATTAGGAAAATAGGGAAGGATTCCTATGGAAATACAGATAAGTGATGGTGAACTCCTCAGGGCATGAAGGTCAGAGAAAGCATTCTACCTACTTGTTACTCATGTATTTAAGAAGTACTTATTAAGCCACCTGCAGTACTAGTTTCTGGTGATACAAGGGTAAAAAAATCAGACCAGGTTCTTCCACCAGCTAGTGAAAAAACTAGTTAACTGTTGTTCTGAGGAGATTAATAAGGGTTCAGCACTAAGGAGTCTGGACTTTATCCTGAGGGAGAAGTGGAACCATTAATGATATTTACGCTTGAGAGTAGCATAAGCAAATTGGTATGTTAGAAAGGTCGTTTGAGATAGAACGGTAAAATGGAGACTGAAATCAGAGAATCAGGAGACTATGGTAATATTTCAGCTATAGAATGAGCACAGCATTGAAGAGGTAGAATTTAGGAGTGAAATCAGCAAGATAGAGAAATATGAGTTTTATACCATAATTTTCCCACAAAACATTGATTTTTGACAGTCGCCCACAGACTAGAGTACTTTTGTGGGAGTCTGGGAGTCTAGTGGAGAAGTTCCAGTCACCATTAGAGAAAAAAATTTGAGACTAGATACACCGAAGAGGTTAAGAACATTTTCACTTTAATCACCCCACCCCAAAGAGGCACAGCTCAGTGCCAAGAGAGAATTCTTTGACCCCAGTTTCTCCCATGACAGAAAGTGAGAGTGCAGTAAGTGACTACCCAGCTTCCCCAGCAATGTGGGTGCTGCCAAAGAGGCCCACTTATGTCTCACCCCCCTACCCCTGCAAAGTACTGAGGTTATCTACATGTGTGAGGGTCTGTTAGAGGCTTTGGGCCGAACAGTCAACATTTGGAAATCATCTAAGGAATGTGGATGTTACTAAACCCATTGTAGACTCCTTTTGGAAGGCTACCCATTAGCTGCTGGAGATACTGCCGTGGACCCACCCAACTGGCCAGTGGACACCCACAGTGGTCCCTGCTCCTCACCTATACAATCCCAATGTGATCCCTTTCCTGCATGCACCTCTGTGGGCAGCAAGTACAAGCCCTTGCAGACATCTAGTGAGCATAAGAAGGAAGCTGACTTGACATTGTGGGATTGGGGGAAAACCACACAAATGAGCATTCAGGACACTGCCCTTGGATAAACAAATAGGAGGCTCTTAGCACTCAGCCTAGTTTTGTGGGATTGGGAGAAGGCATACATTCATAAGAATTCCCCTCAAAGGAGGAACGAGAGGTACAGTACAGGCATATTCATTGAAGAGGTCTGAGAAGGTTGGATCCATCCCTAGTAGAATTGACTGTTAAAGGCATTTCTTTCCTGAAATCAATCATTAAAGACTTGAGGAGGGGATTGCTTTTTGAAGTGCAAAGATAACGATTAGAAGACTTCAAGGAATGGGGAAAAAATTAAGCAAACGTGACACCACCAAAGGAACACAATAATTTCTAAGGAATTTAATGCAAAGAATTGAAGATCTACAATTTGCCCAGTAAAGAATTCAAAATTGTTGTTTTAAGTAACCTCAGTGAGCTACAAAACAGCAGACAATTTAGCAAACTCAGGAAAATAATATGTAAACAAAATAATGACTTTTTTAAAAAAGATTTTTTTTACTTTGTTTATTTATTTATTTATGTTCATTTATTTATTTATTTATTTAATTCATTTCACAGACAGAGATCATAAGTAGGTAGAGAGGCAGGCGGGGGTGGGAGGAAGCAGGCTCCCTGCCGAGCAGAGTGCCCAATGAGAAGCTCCATCCCAGGACTCTGGGATCATGACCTGAGCCGAAGGCAGAGGCTTTAACCCACTGATCCACCCAGGCCCCCCCCCCGAAATAATGACTTTAACAAAGAAATAGAAATCATAAAAAAAGAACCAAACTGAAATATTGGAGCTGAAGAATACAGCATAAAATTGAAAATTCAGTAGACAGCATCAATAGCAAACTTGATCTATCCGAAGAAAGAGGCAGCAAACTCAAGAGATAGGTCATTTGAAATTATCCAGTACCCCCATGTTCACTGTGGCATTATTCCCAATAACCAAGGTATGGAAACAGCCTAGGTGTACATCAACAAATGAATGGATAAAGAAACTATATACGTTTACATGTATCCAGAAGAATATTCAGCCTTAAAAAAGGAAACCTTGCCATTTGTGAGAACATGGGTGGATCTGAGGACATTATGTTGTGTGAAAAAGCCAGTCACAGAAACACAGATAAATACTGTATGATTTTATTTATATGTGGCATCTGGCAAACAAAAACAAAAACCACAAAAAAACCCATCATCAACAACAACAACAAAAAACCCTCCTAGAAACAGAGAATAGAAAGATAGTTACCAGGGACTTGCTATATCAGAAATGGGGAGATGTTTGGTCAAAGGGCAATTTGAATAAATTCTGGGTATCTAATTGTTGCATGGTGGATGTAGTTAATCATACTGTATTGTTTACTTGAAATTTGTTAACAGAACGGGTATTAAGCATTCTTAGCACACACAGAAAGGTAAGTGTGTGAAATGATAGATTTGTGAATTAAGTTCTTTGTGGTAACCATTTCACAATGTATACATTTGTCAAGTAAATCATGAGACTGTATACTTTAAATATATACAATTTTATCTGTCACTTATACCTCAATAAAGATGGAAGAAAAAAAAGATGTAGAATTTACAAGACTAGGTGATTGGGTATAAGAAATGAAAAAGAGAGGAGTCAAGATTACTCCCAGTTTTCTGGCTATATTATTTACTGAAATGATGAACACATGATAAAAGCAGTTCTCCATAGTAAGCTAGTGAGTTTAGTTTTGAGTAGGTTGTGTTTAAAATAAAATGAAATTTTAATAAATAAATAAAATGAGACCCTCCTAATGGAGAAGTCATAGAAGGCTATGTAGGTTACAGATAAATATTTTGGATTCAGTAATATATCAGGATGGTGTGATACATAGGACCATCTGTTCATTAAAAATTCATTTTGATTTCTTTCTAGTCAGCTTGTACTACATTTCTCAGTTTCTTTTCAAGTAAGTGTAGCACTGTAACTAGATCTGACCAATAGGACATAAATAAATGTAATGTGTGTTATTCTTGAACCAACAATTTTTTTTTTCAAAGACTATTTATTTGAGAGAGAGTGAGTGAGTGAGCACACAGGTGGTAGGGCAGCAGAGGGAAAGAGAAGCACATTCTCGGCTGAGCAGGGAGCCCAGTGTAGGAATCCATAGGTCCCTGGGATTATGACATGAGCCGAAGGCAGATGTTTAGCCAACTAAACCACATAGACACCCTCCTGGTCCAATGCATATAAGAAGCTGTTATGTCTTCTCTATGTCTTTTTTCCCTTTAGCGGAATAGGAGCCAACAAAGGCAAGGCCCTAGGGGATATGAGATTCCTAAGATTGATGCATTTGAGCTCTAGGAGTACTCACTTTGGACCACACATGAGAAATAAACTCTATTGTGTTTGAGCTCTCTGACCCTATGTTTTGTGGTCTATATGTTATGGCATTTTAGTCTACCATAATAAATTCAAAAGAAGTTGGTGAGATGACTCAGGAATGCACAGAACAGTGAGAGAAGTTGCCAAACCTCAAAGGAAGTTTAGAGTTAAGGGATGGCGGGAGGAAGATGAACCTGTGAGGGAGACAGAAGGAGCAAGCAGGCAGAAGGAAAATCAGAAGACAGCTTAGAGAGTCAAAGGCAAAGGCCTTCAGCTGTGTTTCATAGTCCATGTGCAGGAGCAGAGGACAGCTACATTGGTCCACAGCCAAGGTTTTGTTGGGAGAATAATGGGAAGAGAGGGGATTAAGTGTGAGGTGATGGACCATAAAAAATACAATGAATAGTAGGAGTCAAGATGGCAGAGAAGTAGCAGGCTGAGACTACTTCAGCTAGCCGGAGATCAGCTAGATAGCTTATCTAAAGATTGCAAACACCTGAAAATCCATCGGCAGATCAAAGAGAAGAAGAACAGCAATTCTGGAAACAGAAAAACAAACACTTTCTGAAAGGTAGGATTGGCGGAGAAGTGAATCCAAAGCGACGGGAAGATAGACCCCGGGGGGAGGGGCCGGCTCCCGGCAAGCAGCGGAGCAACGGAGCACAAAATCAGGACTTTTAAAAGTCTGTTCCACTGAGGGACATCGCTCCAGAGGCTAAACCGGGGCAAAGCCCACGCGGGGTCAGCGTGGCCTCAGGTCCCGCAGGGTCACAGAAGGATCGGGGATGTCTGAGTATCGCAGAGCTTGCGGGTATTGGAACGGGAAAGCCGGCTACAGAGACAGAGACGACAGTAAGCTCGCAGCTCGGGGTTATCTTGAACCGGTCGCAGGCTCGGTGAGCTCGGAGCGCGGCCGGAGGTCAGGCAGACGGGAGTAACTGGGCGCTGTTCTCTGAGGGTGCACTGAGGAGTGGGGCCATGGGCTCTCGGCTCCTCTGGGCCTGAGACCAGGAGGCCGCCATTTGTATTCCCGTCCTCCGGAACTCTACAGAAAGCGCTCAGGGAACAAAAGCTCCTGAAAGCAAACCCGAGCAGATTACTCACCCCGTACCCTGGTAAGGGCGGTGCAATTCCACCTGGGGCAAAGACACTTGAGAATCACTACAACAGGCCCCTCCCCCAGAGATCAACAAGAAATCCAGCCGAGACCAAGTTCACCTACCAAGGAGTGCGGTTTCAATACCAAGGAGAGCAGCAGAATTCCAGAGGAGGAGAAAGCAAAGCACGGAATCATGGATTTTTCCCTGTGATTTTTTTTTAGTCTTGCAGTTAATTTAATTTTTTACTTTTTCATTATTTTTTTTTCTCGCATTCTGGTAAAAATTTTTTTTAACTTTTACCTTTTTCTTTTTTAACATTTTTTAACTAGTTTATCTAATATATATATTTTTTCTTTTTTATATTTTTCTTATTTGTTTTCTTTTTTTATTCTTTTCTTTTTTCTTTTTTTTTTCTTTCTTCCTTTTTGAACCTCTTTTTATCCCCTTTCTCCCCCCTCACAATTTGGGATCTCTTCTAATTTGGTTAAAGCATATTTTCCTGGGGTTGTTGCCACCCTTTTAGTATTTTACTTGCTCCTCCATATACTCTTACCTGGACAAAATGACAAGACGGAAAAATTCAACACAAAAAAAAAGAACAAGAGGCAGTATGGAAGGCTAGGGACCTAATCAATACAGACATTGGTAATATGTCAGATCTAGAGTTCAGAATGACAATTCTCAAGGTTCTAGCCGGGCTCGAAAAAGGCATGGAAGATATTAGAGAAACCCACTTGGGAGATATAAAAGCCCTTTCTGGAGAAATAAAAGAACTAAAATCTAACCAAGTTGAAATCAAAAAAGCTATTAATGAGGTGCAATCAAAAATGGAGGCTCTCACTGCTATGATAAATGAGGTAGAAGAAAGAATTAGTGATATAGAAGACCAAATGACAGAGAATAAAGAAGCTGAGCAAAAGAGGGACAAACAGCTACTGGACCACGAGGGGAGAATTCGAGAGATAAGTGACACCATAAGACAAAACAACACTAGAATAATTGGGATTCCAGAAGAAGAAGAAAGAGAGAGGGGAGCAGAAGGTATACTGGAGAGAATTATTGGGGAGAATTTCCCCAATATGGCAAAGGGAACGAGCATCAAAATTCAGGAGGTTCAGAGAATGCCCCTCAAAATCAATAAGAATAGGCCCACACCCCGTCACCTAATAGTAAAATTTACAAGTCTCAGTGACAAAGAGAAAATCCTGAAATCAGCCCGGGAAAAGAAGTCTGTAACATACACTGGTAAAAATATTAGATTGGTAGCTGACTTATCCACAGAGACCTGGCAGGCCAGAAAGAGCTGGCATGATATTTTCAGAGCACTAAATGAGAAAAACATGCAGCCAAGAATACTATATCCAGCTAGGCTATCATTGAAAATAGAAGGAGAGATTAAAAGCTTCCAGGACAAACAAAAACTGAAAGAATTTGCAAACACCAAACCAGCTCTACAGGAAATATTGAAAGGGGTCCTCTAAGCAAAGAGAGAGCCTACAAGTGGTAGATCAGAAAGTAACAGAGATCATATACAGTAACAGTCACCTTACAGGCAATACAATGGGACTAAATTCATATCTCTCAATAGTTACCCTGAATGTTAATGGCCTAAATGCCCCTGTCAAAAGACACAGGGTTTCAGAATGGATAAAAAAACAAAACCCATCAATATGTTGCCTCCAAGAAACTCATTTTAAGCCCGAAGACACCTCCAGATTTAAAGTGAGGGGGTGGAAAACAATGTACCATGCTAATGGACATCAGAAGAAAGGAGGAGTGACAATCCTTATATCAGATCAATTAGATTTTAAGCCAAAGACTATAATAAGAGATGAGGAAGGACACTATATCATACTCAAAGGGACTGTCCAACAAGAAGATTTAACAATTTTAAATATCTATGCCCCCAACGTGGGAGCAGCCAACTATATAAACCAATTAATAACAAAATCAAAGAAACACATCAACAATAATACAATAATAGTAGGGGACTTTAACACTCCCCGCACTGAAATGGACAGATCATCCAAGCAAAAGATCAGCAAGGAAATAAAGGCCTTAAACGACACACTGGACCAGATGGACATCACAGATATATTCAGAACATTTCATCCCAAAGCAACAGAATACACATTCTTCTCTAGTGCACATGGAACATTCTCCAGAATAGATCACATCCTCGGTCCTAAATCAGGACTCAACCGGTATCAAAAGATTGGGATCATTCCCTGCATATTTTCTGACCACAATGCTCTGAAGCTAGAACTCAACCACAAGAGTAAGTTTGGAAAGAATCCAAATACATGGAGACTAAACAGCATCCTTCTAGAGAATGAATGGGTCAACCAGGAAATTAAAGAAGAATTGAAAAAAATCATGGAAACAAATGATAATGAAAATACAACGGTTCAAAATCTGAGGGACACAACAAAGGCAGTCCTGAGAGGAAAATATATAGCGGTACAAGCCTTTCTCAAGAAGCAACAAAGGTCTCAGGTACACAACCTAACACTACACCTAAAGGAGCTGGAGAAAGATCAAGAAAGAAACCCTAAGCCCAGCAGGAGAAGAGAAATCATAAAGATCAGAGCAGAAATCAATGAAAGAGAAACCAAAAAAACAATAGAACAAATCAACGAAACTAGGAGCTGTTTCTTAGAAGGAATTAATAAAATTGACAAACCCGTGGTCCGACTTATCAAAAAGAAAAGAGAAAGGACCCAAATAAATAAAATCATGAATGAAAGAGGAGAGATCACGACTAACACCAAGGAAATACAAACTACTATAAGAACATACTATGAGCAACTCTACGCCAACAAATTTGACAATCTGGAACAAATGGATGCATTCCTAGAAACATATAAACTACCACAACTGAACCAGGAAGAAATAGAAAGCCTGAACAGACCCATAACCAGTAAGGAGATTGAAACAGTCATTAAAAATCTCCAAACAAACAAAAGCCCAGGGCCAGATGGCTTCCCAGGCGAATTCTACCAAACATTTAAAGAAGAACTAATTCCTATTCTCCTGAAACTGTTCCAAAAAATAGAAATGGAAGGAAAACTTCCAAGCTCATTTTATGAGGCCAGCATCACCTTGATCCCAAAACCAGACAAGGATCCCATCAAAAAAGAGAGCTATAGGCCAATATCCTTGATGAACACAGATGCGAAAATACTCAAGAAAATACTAGCCAATAGGATTCAACAGTACATTAAAAGGATTATTCACAACCAAGTGGGATTTATTCCAGGGCTGCAAGGTTGGTTCAACATCCGCAAATCAGTCAATGTTATACAACACTTCAATAAAAGAAAGAACAAGAACCATATGATACTTTCAGTAGATGCTGAAAAAGCATTTGACAAAGTACAGCATCCCTTCCTGATCAAAACTCTTCAAAGTGTAGGGATAGAGGGCACATGCCTCAATATTATCAAAGCCATCTATGAAAAACCCACCACAAATATCATTCTCAATGGAGAAAAACTAAAAGCTTTTCCGCTAAGGTCAGGAACATGGCAGGGATGTCCATTATCACCACTGCTATTCAACATAGTACTAGAAGTCCTAGCCTCAGCAATCAGACAACAAAAGGAAATTAAAGGCATCCAAATCGGCAAAGAAGAAGTCAAATTATCACTCTTCGCAGATGATATTATACTATATGTGGAAAAGCCAAAGGACTCCACTCCAAAACTGCTAGAACTTGTACAGGAATTCAGTAAAGTGTCAGGATATAAAATCAATGCACAGAAATCAGTTGCATTTCTCTACACCAACAGCAAGACAGAAGAAAGAGAAATTAAGGAGTCCATCCCATTTTCAATTGCACCCAAAACCATAAGATACCTAGGAATAAACCTAACCAAAGAGGCACAGAATCTATACTCAGAAAACTATAAAGTACTCATGAAAGAAATTGAGGAAGACACAAAGAAATGGAAAAATGTTCCATGCTCCTCGATTGGAAGAATAAATATTGTCAAAATGTCTATGCTACCTAAAGCAATCTAAACATTTAATGCAATTCCTATAAAAGTACCATCCATCTTTTTCAAAGAAATGGAACAAATAATGCTAAAATTTATATGGAACCAGAAAAGACCTTGAATAGCCAAAGGGATATTGAAAACGAAAGCCAACGTTGGTGGCATCACAATTCCGGACTTTAAGCTCTATTACAAAGCTGTCATCATCAAAACAGCATGGTACTGGCACAAAAACAGACCCATAGATCAATGGAACAGAATAGAGAGCCCAGAAATAGACCCTCAACTCTATGGTTAACTCATCTTCGACAAAGCAGGAAAGAATGTCCAATGGAAAAAAGACAGCCTTTTCAATAAATGGTGCTGGGAAAATTGGACAGCCACATGCAGAAAAATGAAATCGGACCATTTCCTTACACCACACACAAAAATAGACTCAAAATGGATGAAGGGCCTCAATGTGCGAAAGGAATCCATCAAAATCCTTGAGGAGAACACAGGCAGCAATCTCTTCGACCTCAGCCACAGCAACATCTTCCTAGGAACAACGCCAAAGGCAAGGGAAGCAAGGGCAAAAATGAACTATTGGGATTTCATCAAGATCAAAAGCTTTTGCACAGCAAAGGAAACAGTTAATAAAATCAAAAGACAACTGACAGAATGGGAGAAGATATTTGCAAACGACATATCAGATAAAGGACTAGTGTCCAGAATCTATAAAGAACTTAGCAAACTCAACACCCAAAGAACAAATAATCCAATCAAGAAATGGGCAGAGGACATGAACAGACATTTCTGCAAAGAAGACATCCAGATGGCCAACAGACACATGAAAAAGTGCTCTATATCACTGGGCATCAGGGAAATAAAAATCAAAACCCCAATGAGATATCACCTCACACCAGTCAGAATGGCTAAAATCAACAAGTCAGGAAATGACAGATGCTGGCGAGGATGCGGAGAAAGGGGAACCCTCCTACACTTTTGGTGGGAATGCAAGCTGGTGCAGCCACTCTGGAAAACAGCATGGAGGTTCCTCAAAATGTTGAAAATAGAACTGCCCTATGACCCAGCAATTGCACTACTGGATATTTACCCTAAAGATTCAAACGTAGTGATCCAAAGGGGCACGTGCACCCGAATGTTTATAGCAGCAATGTCCACAATAGCCAAACTGTGGAAAGAACCTAGATTTTCATCAGCAGATGAATGCATCAAGAAGATGTGGTATATATACACAATGGAATACTATGCAGCCATCAAAAGAAATGAAATCCTGCCATTTGCGACAACATGGATGGAACTAGAGCGTATCATGCTTAACAAAATAAGTCAAGCAGAGAAAGACAACTATCATATGATCTCCCTGATATGAGGAAGTGGTGATGCAACATGGGGGCTTAAGTGGGTAGGAGAAGAATCAATGAAACAAGATGGGATTGGGAGGGAGACAAACCATAAGTGACTCTTAATCTCACAAAACAAACGGAGGGTTGCTGGGGGGAGGGGGTTTGGGAGAAGGGGGTGGGATTATGGACATTGGGGAGGGTATGTGCTTTGGTGAGTGCTGTGAAGTGTGTAAACCTGGTGATTCACAGACCTGTATCCCTGGGGATAAAAATATATGTTTATAAAAAATAAAAAATTAAAAAAAAATACAATGAATAAAGAAAATAGAGTAACAGAAATGAAATAAACAGGGTCCAGCAGAGGAATCAGGATTGGTTAAATAAATGGTGTAGTGTAAGTGACCAAGTGAGAAAAATCCAGCTGATATTGTGATTCAGTACTGTGTTTGGATTAGGTTTGTAGAAGCACAGCAGTTCTAGGTAACAGTAATGTCTAGGGTGTAGTCACAGGAGAAGAGAGCCACAAAAGTAAACAGCTGACCTGAAAACCAATAGAACTGAGGAAGCCATGGCTTTGGATGAGTGTTTACCTTAGAAACAGAGTTCATCCATGATGATGTTTGATTTGGGAAGAGTATAGAGAAGACTGCTGTCCTTACTCCAGTTAGTTTATTACAGTAGGTAAGACACTGTTATTTCAGGAGCCAATTTCATTAAATTCAAATCCTGGTTAGTAATTTACTAATTACATCCTTTTGGGTAAGTTATTTACCTGTGTCTTAGTTTTCCCTCTGTAAAATGGGCTTAATATTAATAGTGCTTTTCTTAAAGATTTAAAGTTCCTAGAACAACATTTGACCTGCAGTAAGCTCTAAAAATATTGAATTTATATTATAATGATATTACTAAAAAGTGTTTGTTTAACCACAAGTAAACAAGGGAAATCACAGGCACAAATCTCTGTTCCTACCATAAGAAGTGTAGTGAGGACTATATAATATACTATAAATTATGATGGGAAGCCTATGTCTCATAATAAGAAGTTGGGGCTCAATTTTATCGTCCTGGGAAACCAGGTATGCAGGTGTCATATATGTTATATTCCTAGGCTAGGTACTGGTTTACCCTTCTGGTCCACGAGTCACAACTAGCAATTTTCTCAACCCCCACCCTTCCATTGACTCAATTTTTTAACATCAGTAACAAATTTAACTATTCAGTTTTGCTTGGGGTTAATGTTAATTGGGAAACTATATCATGAATCAGTAACAAGAATGACTCATGAGTCGTTGGGTTTTTCACTGGGCAGGATTACTCAACTGGCTGGAACATTTGCACATTTAGACCTTTATAACTATGTTGACTAGCTCCAATGGCTTTGGCGCAACACAACCTAACAGGAAAGGGCTAGCTATAAGTAAAAAAATATACCTAGCAATTCCAAGTAAGTTAAAACTAAATAGGTGGACAACACTACCCTTTCCACCAGCTGATTCAAAGGTTATATTTATTTGATTCAAATGCAATAAAGTCCATCTAATTCTCCTGACTTCCTACCACAGCTGAATACCAAAGACTGAGTGCTTAGTAATTTTTGCCAGTTACCTTTATATTTATAAAAAAGGGTCATTATATGTGACAAAATATAATTAGTACTTATGCATTTGAAAAAATGATTTCTTGTGTAAAATACATGAAAATATTAATAGAATCTTAATGCTCTGTTTATTTTTAGAGGGACCAATAGTAGGGATGTCTAAAAAGCCTACTCAAGTGATCATAGAGAATTTATTTTAGTGAAATACTGTAAAGCTAACCATTGAGACTCTGTGGAATAATTTATTATTGATAAGCATGTATTTTGAAGCTCATGTCTACAGCCTTTTTTTATAACTCAGAGTGGGGTATAACAGAGTGGGGTATAACAGTTGACAGGGCAACTGTCAACAATTTTGACATAATCTGTGGGTATATGTGTGCTTGTGTGTACATGTTCATTGGTTGAATTATATAGACCATCCCCAACTCTTATGAAAGATGCTTCTTAAGTATTTCAGACCACTTCTGGAATGTGAGTGAGAAAGTCAACTTGATTATGCATGTCTGTTGGAGTAAGGGGCACAGGGTAGGGATGAGTGAGGAAGGGCTGAGGATGTTTTATCTGGGAAATGAAAATAATATCCTTAATTTTACCTAGGTTCTTAGATACAGTCATCAGGGATATATTTCCAGTACTGCATCCATGTTCTCTTAATTTTATTGTTTGACGTCCAGTATGTTTTCAGATGAAACTGAAGGTTTGGCATTTCTTACAAACCTAATAATATTTCCATCTTCCTCTCACATATAATTTAAAGACATCTAGAGGTTTAATTTCCAGTATCAAACATTTTATTTTTCTATTCATTTTATATACTAGTGAGATCAAAATGCAGGGTAATCACCATTTGCACACTTATTGTTGAAAAGATGAGGTGGTGAAGATTCCAGAATTGAACTACTTAGAGGCAGACATTGCCCTCATGGAAGAGCCTCACATATTTCATCATGGATGGAAAAAAGCAAAAATGTGGCATATGGAAATTCTTTTGCAAATATAACCTATACAAACACTAGCTGTTTGAAAGTTAATTATTTGAAAGTCAGCACATTTGTGAAATTGCTGTGTCATCATGTATTTTTTATGAACTCACATATTTCAATGTATGCTTTCATTGCTTTGTTTACTATGTCACACTTTTTTGAAATATACTCCCCAGATTTAACAGATTTAATCTGTTTCTTCAGTTTTTTCTTTCAGTTTTCAGCATGCTAGGATCCCTTAGATGGAATTTGAAGACATTCACTTTGTTTTACCTTAACCCCATTGGGATCACTGGTTCCATTTGCATCCTTACTCCCTGTGATAGTCAAGTCAGTGATGGCTTTTACTGTGACCTTAGGCTGACCATTTGGCTGGAATATGATGTAATATTCAGAGTTTGGAACTTTGGAACTAGGCTCTGGACAGAGCTTGTGGGGTATTTTCATGGACTCAGTGGGATTCTATTTATGCTTGCTTTAGCTAACCCTTTGACAGTAGCTCTTATCTGGACCTTGAAACATGTCTTCTCACCTTTCCCTTTGGCTCCCCTGGGTGTGACCTCTGATCTGTGTGGCTAGGGAACGTGGTCCCTTATTGTCTTGGTGAACTTCTGTCCCGATTCATTCGGACCAAAATCTTTCTCCAATATGTCAGACATTTAAGAGCTCCTTCTTTGGAAAACATAGGCTATATGCAGATATTTAAATAAACTAATATTTACCTTTTGCAAAAATGGAACACCCCAATTTTCATGTAATAGTCTATACACCCTTACTAAATTTAAGCAAGTGTGGAATTAATCCAAAGCAGGATAGTTTTCAACTTGAATATTTATGCTACCAATAGAAGTCTGGCTATACAAGTAGTTGTTATTTTTTGGTAAGAGCACCAGCAGCAATGATTGCATCTGTAAGAACTAATTGTTTCATATTTTGCAGCTATACTGTCTTTTGGACAAAATAGTACTTGGCAGGAAGAAGTGATGCAGTTAAAAAAGCTTGGGCATAGTGTAGCAGTTAGTAATATAGATTAAGGATTCAAACTGCCTAGATCCAAGTCTTTATTTTTTTTTTTTTTCATATTTTTACATTTATTTTTTTTTTTTATAATTTTTTATTTTTATAAACATATATTTTTATCCCCAGGGGTACAGGTCTGTGAATCACCAGGTTTACACACTTCACAGCACTCACCAAATCACATACCCTCCCCAATGTCCATAATCCCACCCCCTTCTCCCAAACCCCCTCCCCCCGGCAACCCTCAGTTTGTTTTGTGAGATTAAGAGTCACTTATGGTTTGTCTCCCTCCCAATCCCATCTTGTTTCATTTATTCTTCTACCCACTTAAGCCTCCATGTTGCATCACCACTTCCTCATATCAGGGAGATCATATGATAGTTGTCTTTCTCTGCTTGACTTATTTCGCTAAGCATGATACGCTCTAGTTCCATCCATGTTGTTGCAAATGGCAAGATTTCATTTCTTTTGATGGCTGCATAGTATTCCATTGTGTATATATACCACATCTTCTTGATCCATTCATCTGTTGATGGACATCTAGGTTCTTTCCATAGTTTGGCTATTGTGGACATTGCTGCTATAAACATTCGGGTGCATGTGTCCCTTTGGATCACTACATTTGTATCTTTAGGGTAAATACCCAGTAGTGCAATTGCTGGGTCATAGGGAAGTTCTATTTTCAACATTTTGAGGAACCTCCATGCTGTTTTCCAGAGTGGCTGCACCAGCTTGCATTCCCACCAACAGTGTAGGAGGGTTCCCCTTTCTCCGCATCCTCGCCAGCATCTGTCATTTCCTGACTTGTTGATTTTAGCCATTCTGACTGGTGTGAGGTGATATCTCATTGTGGTTTTGATTTGTATTTCCCTGATGCCGAGTGATATGGAGCACTTTTTCATGTGTCTGTTGGCCATCTGGATGTCTTCTTTGCAGAAATGTCTGTTCATGTCTTCTGCCCATTTCTTGATTGGATTATTTGTTTTTTGGGTGTTGAGTTTGCTAAGTTCTTTATAGATTCTGGACACTAGTCCTTTATCTGATATGTCGTTTGCAAATATCTTCTCCCATTCTGTCAGTTGTCTTTTGATTTTGTTAACTGTTTCCTTTGCTGTGCAAAAGCTTTTGATCTTGATGAAATCCCAGTAGTTCATTTTTTCCCTTGCTTCCCTTGCCTTTTGCGTTGTTCCTAGGAAGATGTTGCTGCGGCAGAGGTCGAAGAGGTTGCTGCCCGTGTTCTCAAGGATTTTGATGGATTCCTTTCGTACATTGAGGTCCTTCATCCATTTTGAGTCTATTTTTGTGTGTGGTGTAAGGAAATGGTCCAATTTCATTTTTCTGCATGTGGCTGTCCAATTTTCCCAGCACCATTTATTGAAAAGGCTGTCTTTTTTCCATTGGACATTCTTTCCTGCTTTGTCGAAGATTAGTTGACCATAGATTTGAGGGTCTATTTCTGGGCTCTCTATTCTGTTCCATTGATCTATGTGTCTGTTTTTGTGCCAGTACCATGCTGTCTTGATGATGACAGCTTTGTAATAGAGCTTGAAGTCCGGAATTGTGATGCCACCAACGTTGGCTTTCTTTTTCAATATCCCTTTGGCTATTCGAGGTCTTTTCTGGTTCCATATAAATTTTAGAATTATTTGTTCCATTTCTGAAAAAAAAGATGGATGGTACTTTGATAGGAATTGCATTAAATGTGTAGATTGCTTTAGGTAGCATAGACATTTTCACAATATTTATTCTTCCAATCCAGGAGCATGGAACATTTTTCCATTTCTTTGTGTCTTCCTCAATTTCTTTCATGAGTACTTTATAGTTTTCTGAGTATAGATTCTGTGTCTCTTTGGTTAGGTTTATTCCTAGGTATCTTATGGTTTTGGATGCAATTGTAAATGGGATTGACTCCTTAATATCTCTTTCTTCTGTCTTGCTGTTGGTGTAGAGAAATGCAACTGATTTCTGTGCATTGATTTTATATCCTGACACTTTACTGAATTCCTGTATAAGTTCTAGCAGTTTTGGAGTGCATTCTTTTGGGTTTTCCACATATAGTATCATATCATCTGCGAAGAGTGATAATTTGACTTCTTCTTTGCCGATTTGGATGCCTTTAATTTCCTTTTGTTGTCTGATTGCTGAGGCTAGGACCTCTAGTACGATGTTGAATAGCAGTGGTGATAATGGACATCCCTGCCGTGTTCCTGACCTTAGCGGAAAAGCTTTCAGTTTTTTCTCCATTGAGAATGATATTTGCGGTGGGTTTTTCATAGATGGCTTTGATGATATTGAGGTATGTGCCCTCTATCCCTACACTTTGAAGAGTTTTGATCAGGAAGGGATGTTGTACTTTGTCAAATGCTTTTTCAGCATCTATTGAGAGTATCATATGGTTCTTGTTCTTACTTTTATTGATGTGTTGTATCACATTGACTGATTTGCGGATGTTGAACCAACCTTGCAGCCCTGGAATAAATCCCACTTGGTCGTGGTGAATAATCTTTTTAATGTACTGTTGAATCCTATTGGCTAGTATTTTGTTGAGTATTTTCGCATCTGTGTTCATCAAGGATATCGGTCTATAGCTCTCTTTTTTGGTGGGATCCTTGTCTGGTTTTGGGATCAAGGTGATGCTGGCCTCATAAAATGAGTTTGGAAGTTTTCCTTCCATTTCTATTTTTTGGAACAGTTTCAGGAGAATAGGAATTAGTTCTTCTTTAAATGTTTGGTAGAATTCCCCCGGGAAGCCGTCTGGCCCTGGGCTTTTGTTTGTTTGGAGATTTTTAATGACTGTTTCAATCTCCTTACTGGTTATGGGTCTGTTCAGGCTTTCTATTTCTTCCTGGTTCAGTTGTGGTAGTTTATATGTTTCTAGGAATGCATCCATTTCTTCCAGATTGTCAAAATTTATTGCCGTAGAGTTGCTCATAGTATGTTCTTATAATAGTTTGTATTTCTTTGGTGTTAGTTGTGATCTCTCCTCTTTCATTCATGATTTTATTATTTGGGTCCTTTCTCTTTTCTTTTTGATAAGTCGGGCCAGGGGTTTATCAATTTTATTAATTCTTTCAAAGAACCAGCTCCTAGTTTCGTTGATTTGTTCTATTGTTTTTTTGGTTTCTATTTCATTGATTTCTGCTCTGATCTTTATGATTTCTCTTCTCCTGCTGGGCTTAGGGTTTCTTTCTTGTTCTTTCTCCAGCTCCTTTAGGTGTAGGGTTAGGTTGTGTACCTGAGACCTTTCTTGTTTCTTGAGAAAGGCTTGTACCGCTATATATTTTCCTCTCAGGACTGCCTTTGTTGTGTCCCACAGATTTTGAACCGTTGTATTTTCATTATCATTTGTTTCCATGATTTTTTTTCAATTCTTCTTTAATTTCCCGGTTGACCCATTCATTCTTTAGAAGGATACTGTTTAGTCTCCATGTATTTGGGTTCTTTCCAAACTTCCTTTTGTGGTTGAGTTCTAGCTTTAGAGCATTGTGGTCTGAAAATATGCAGGGAATGATCCCAATCTTTTGATACCGGTTGAGTCCTGATTTAGGACCGAGGATGTGATCTATTCTGGAGAATGTTCCATGTGCACTAGAGAAGAATGTGTATTCTGTTGCTTTGGGATGAAATATTCTGAATATATCTGTGATGTCCATCTGGTCCAGTGTGTCATTTAAGGCCTTTATATCCTTGCTGATCTTTTGCTTGGATGACCTGTCCATTTCAGTGAGGGGAGTGTTAAAGTCCCCTACTATCATTGTATTATTGTTGATGTGTTTCTTTGATTTTGTTATTAATTGGTTTATATAGTTGGCTGCTCCCACATTGGGGGCATAGATATTTAAAATTGTTAAATATTCTTGTTGGACAGACCCTTTGAGTATGATATAGTGTCCTTCCTCATCTCTTATTATAGTCTTTGGCTTAAAATCTAATTGATCTGATATAAGGATTGCCACTCCTGCTTTCTTCTGATGTCCATTAGCATGGTAAATTCTTTTCCACCCCCTCACTTTAAATCTGGAGGTGTCTTCGGGCTTAAAATGTGTTTCTTGGAGGCAACATATAGATGGGTTTTGTTTTTTTATCCATTCTGATACCCTGTGTCTTTTGACAGGGGCATTTAGCCCATTCACATTCAGGGTAACTATTGAGAGATATGAATTTAGTGCCATTGTATTGCCTGTAAGGTGACTGTTACTGTATATGGTCTCTGTTCCTTTCTGATCTACCACTTGTAGGCTCTCTCTTTGCTTAGAGGACCCCTTTCAAAGATTTCCTGTAGAGCTGGTTTGGTATTTGCAAATTCTTTCAGTTGTTGTTTGTCCTGGAAGCTTTTAATCTCTCCTTCTATTTTCAATGATAGCCTAGCTGGATATAGTATTCTTGGCTGCATGTTTTTCTCGTTTAGTGCTCTGAAAATATCATGCCAGCTCTTTCTGGCCTGCCAGGTCTCTGTGGATAAGTCAGCTGCCAATCTAATATTTTTACCATTGTATGTTACAGACTTCTTTTCCCGGGCTGCTTTCAGGATTTTCTCTTTGTCATTGAGACTTGTAAATTTTACTATTAGGTGACGGGGTGTGGGCCTATTCTTATTGATTTTGAGGGGCATTCTCTGAACCTCCTGAATTTTGATGCTCGTTCCCTTTGCCATATTGGGAAAATTCTCCCCAATAATTCTCTCCAGTATACCTTCTGCTCCCCTCTCACTTTCTTCTTCTTCTGGAATCCCAATTATTCTAATGTTGTTTCGTCTTATGGTGTCACTTATCTCTCAAATTCTCCCCTCGTGGTCCAGTAGCTGTTTGTCCCTCTTTTGATCAGCTTCTTTATTCTCTGTCATTTGGTCTTCTATATCACTAATTCTTTCTTCTGCCTCATTTATCCTAGCAGCGAGAGCCTCCATTTTTGATTGCACCTCATTAATAGCTTTTTTGATTTCAACTTGGTTAGATTTTAGTTCTTTTATTTCTCCAGAGAGGGCTTTTATATCTCTCGAGAGGGTTTCTCTAATATCTTCCATGCCTTTTTCGAGCCCGGCTAGAACCTTGAGAATTGTCATTCTGAACTCTAGATCTGACATATTACCGATGTCTGTATTGATTAGGTCCCTAGCCTTCGGTACTGCCTCTTGTTCTTTTTTTTGTGTTGAATTTTTACGTCTTGTCATTTTGTCCAGATAAGAGTAAATGAAGGGGCAAGTAAAATACTAAAAGGGTGGCAACAACCCCAGGAAAATATGCTTTAACCAAATTAGAAGAGATCCAAAATCGTGAGTGGGGAGAAAGGGGATAAAAAGAGGTTCAAAAAAGAGAGAAAAAAAAAAAAAAAAAAAAAAAAAAAAAAAAGAAAAGAAAAGAAAAGAATTTTTAAAAAAGAAAACACCTAAGAAAAATGTAAAAAAAATATATATATATATTAGATAAACTAGTAAAAAATCGTTAAAAAAGAAAAAGGTAACAGTTAAAAAAAAAAAAAAATTTTACCCGAAGGCGAGAAAAAAAAAATGAAAAAGAAAAAATTAAATTAACTGCAAGACTAAAAAAAATCACAGGAAAAAAGCCATGAGTTCCGTGCTTGGCTTTCTCCTCCTCTGGAATTCTGCTGCTCTCCTTGGTATTGAAACCGCACTCCTTGGTAGGTGAACTTGGTCTCGGCTGGATTTCTTGTTGATCTTCTGGGGGAGGGGCCTGTTGTAGTGATTCTCAAGTGTCTTTGCCCCAGGCGGAATTACACCGCCCTTACCCGGGGCCGGGGTGAGTAATCCGCTCGGGTTTGCTTTCAGGAGCTTTTGTTCCCTGAGCGCTTTCCGTAGAGTTCCAGAGGACGGGAATACAAATGGCGGCCTCCTGGTCTCCGGCCCGGAGGAGCCGAGAGCCCAGGGCCCCACTCCTCAGTGCGCCCTCAGAGAACAGCGCCCAGTTACTCCCGTCTGCCTGTCCTCCGGCCGCGCTCCGAGCTCACCGAGCCTGCGACCGGTTCAAGGTAACACGGAGCTGCGAGATTACTGTCGGCTCTGTCTCTGTAGCCGGCTTTCCCGTTCCAATACCCGCAAGCTCTGCGACACTCAGACACCCCCGATCCTTCTGTGACCCTGCGGGACCTGAGGCCACGCTGACCCCGCGTGGGCTTCGCCCCGGTTTAGCCTCTGGAGCGATGTCCCTCAGCGGAACAGACTTTTAAAAGTCCTGATTTTGTGCGCGGTTGCTCCGCCGCTTGCCGGGAGCCGGCCCCTCCCCCCGGGGTCTATCTTCCCGTCGCTTTGGATTCACTTCTCCGCCGGTCCTACCTTTCAGAAAGTGGCTGATTTTCTGTTTCCAGAATTGCTGTTCTTCTTCTCTTCGATCTGCTGATGGATTTTCAGGTGTTTGCAATCTTTAGATAAGCTATCTAGCTGATCTCCGGCTAGCTGAAGCAGTCTCAGCTTGCTACTTCTCCGCCATCTTGACCCCAAGTCTTTATTTACATACTTATATTTTGATAACTTTGGAAATTTGCTTCATTTCTCTATTACTATTTTATCATCCAAGCCTCATGGGGTCTTTGTAAATATCGAATGAGAAGATGCAAAATGCTTAAATTCATTACAGGTACAAAGTAAGTGCTCAATTAATATTAAGAACCAACCCACACTTTCTGAACACTTATTTCTGAGCTAAATACTATTTTATATATGTATTTTAATTCAGTTAGTTCTCACATAATTCACCTACAAAATTTATACTGTTATTCCTATATTAGAAATGATGAACCTTAGGCACAAAGTGGCCATTTAATTTGGCTACATCTGAAAATTTCATCTCTCCATGTGGTTACTGAATACATAGTCTTAACTGCTTCACAATACTGACTGTTGGTAAATGTTAACTATCATGTTATTCCAATTAATGAATTTCTATTTTTGGAAAAAATTCTAAATTCCTGGTCTTTTTTCTAGGTACATTACATTTTTGGGGTCTACATTTTAATTAGAAGAGCATCTTCATCATTGAATATCATTTTTCTCTTGCCTTTCTAACTCTTTGACTTTCTTTTCTTTGGTGTGTAACACATCATGTATACTACATACATGTCAGTCTTGTTTGAGGATGGAAGGGTCAGTGCTACCTACCTAGTATAACTGTAAGCCCCTTGATAGCAGGGAACATGGAAGCCCCCAGTGCTGTGCTAAGAACACATTATAAGCTCTGTAATATTTTCAGATAGATGCCTATGTAACTAATGACTTCAGTTTATTTTAAATATAATGTAAGAGGTTTGAAGCCTCTTATGAATACAGAAGGGCTATCTCGATGCATTATTTAATATACCTTCTGATGAGGTTTATAGAGATTCTTTCTTTTCCTAATTACTGCTCTGGTTAAGCAATGAAGAACAAATTGATCTTTATGTAATGGCATGAATATGAATTCAGTCATGCCTAGAATACTGTTCTAACCCTGGCTCTAATTTTGCCCTTTAGCTGCCAAAGGAACCAAGAAAGTAGATGCTCTAGGAATTCTGACATCTAAATTTTTTCAGTCTCCCAGCATGTCCTGCTGGCACAATGAGGCCATAGAAACTCAGGCTGTACACTCTGATGCATGCTTACTAGACTATCTTTAATTCCCAGCAAAGTCAATTATTCATGAAGAATAATTCAGCTGAAACTGTAGCATTTTCCCTGATACTGCACTTTAGGGTGGCAAGTCAGAGAGGTCTGTGGTGTCTTAGCACTAGAACTGGGTACCACAGAACTTGCTTTGTTTATTTTTATTAGGGATGGAAGATTATCATATGTGTTGAACAGTCTGAGTTTAATAATCTCTAAGTCACTTTAGATAAATTCTATGGATGATACTATTTTGACAATATGGAGAAGATTGAGATTTCAGGTTTCTCTTAGTAAGGAATTGTTTTTTTAGCATTTTATCAAAACAGGGACAGAGAAATGGTGGATATTCTCTGGCAGATATAGGAGACATTTCTACCAGAAGGACTATAAATAGAGGACTATAGACAGTTTTAATTCAGGAAGACCAATGAAGAAACTGGAGGTGCCCCCTTCTCTATTAAGCATTTATCTCCTAAATATCACTAGTCCTATTTTGTATGTTGTAAAAGCAATGTTCAGCAATATTGAAGGTCAAAGTATATATGTGTAAAATTATTGACTTTAAACCAAATATGGGGTGCCTCTGTCTATTAGAAGGCAAATTATAGAACTTATTATATAGCCAGTAAAGCTAGAGATTTTAAAAATTAGTAGATACTACATTACTTAGTAATAAATATATTACCAGATTTTTAAAAATATAAATTCCAGCCACTATCCTGAGAGAAGATATAGGGGAAAATTTCTCTCTTCAGGATATTTAAATAATAGTAAATAGTAGAGCCATTGCTAATCCTGGTAGATAATGTTTCTTAGAATTATCCATATAATTAGATATTCATATACTGAATACCTTGAAGTAAAATGGTCAGACTACAAACCCACTCCTAGACTTCTAATGCATGTGAAAATCAGAGTTGATGGATTCATTAAGACATAAAAAGATTTGGGGGTGAGTGGGTGGCTTAGTTGGTTAAGCATCCAACTTTTGATCTCATCTGAGGTCTTGATCTCAGGGTCATGAGTTCAAGCCCCATGTTGGATTCCATGCTGAGTGTAGAGTCTACTTAAAAACAAAACAAAACAAAACAAAACAAAAAGCTTAAGAAACTTGTGTTGTATGTTAACTAAACTGGGGAGAATATTTGTCATTTGGAGAAATAGAATTATATTTGCCATTTGATACTGAAACCAGAGTCATTAGCCCAGGCTTTTTATAAAAGTTGCTCTCTCAAGAGATCTAGATTAAAGGAATCTAAAACATTGAACATGAAATCATTAATTTCCCAGAATAAGATCTCTTATAGACAGAATTTAAGAGTCAAGAGAATTACAAAATTGCCATATTTACATTTGTGTCTCCAGTCTGGACTTCAATGTCCTACTAAAGCTTTCTAATCAGGGGCAAGTCATATTGGCTCCAGTAGACAGGTAATCAACAATAACTTAAGCATTGTAGTACACATTTTAGCCAATGTCAGAGAAAAATAAGAGCTTGAGATGATGAGAAATGTCTTTGGAGACCCCCCCCCCGCCAAAACAATTGAAAGTTTGTAAGATGGATGGAGAAATAATAGCTGCACATTGAGAAATAGAAGAAAGAAGGGTCTAGTATCATTAACTCCACAAGTTCCCAAATCATTGCCTTTTCTTCTCAGTACTCCAGGTGCCATCCAGATGCAGCATTTGAACAGTTACCCTAACAAAGTCTATTTAAAAAATTATTTATTTTCGAGAGGGAAAGAGCACAAGTGGCGGTGGTGGGGGGACAAAGGGAGAAGGAAAGCATCTCAAGCAGACTGCCTGCTGAGCATGGAGCCCTACTCTGCTGGATCCCCCAACCCTGAGATCAGGACCCCGGCTGAAACAAAGAGTCAGGTGCTCGGTCAACTGAACCCTCCAGGCATTCCACAAGAAAATCTTAATGCATAAAGCTGAAAAATATATTTCAGTACATAATATTTTCAACATTGAAAAATATTCTTCTGGGGCGCCTGGGTGGCTCAGTGGGTTAACCCTTTGCCTTTGGCTCAGGTCATGATCCCAGGGTCCTGGGATCGAGCCCCACATTGGGCTCTCTGCTCAGCGGGGAGCCTGCTTCCTCCTCTCTCTCTGCCTGCCTCTCTGCCTACTTGTGATCTCTGTCTGTCAAATAAATAAATAAAATTAAAAAAAAATAAAAATATTCTTCTTCATATTGTTCAAGAGTTAAGCTTCTTTTCCTAACTAGATCACAAAATCTTCTGAGAACATAGACATGTTTTATTTGCATGTATTTATGTGCTCCAGACCACCCAACAGTATATGATTTCCCTAACAGTTTCTTAAAGAATGTCCATTGAGTTAAATTACATAAATGTCACTGAAGGAGTAATGCTATGGGTCACTTGCAAAGAAATAATACAGATGCTAGAAACATCATGAATGTGAATATATGAATATAATAGAGATTCAAAAAGGAAGCCGTGACATGTACTTAAAATTATTTCTGCTGGGTGAGAAGTATTTTCCTATTTAACATCTGGCCTATTTACTAGGAATAAGTATCATAATACTAGATCATAATTAATACTGCCAGCACAATTGAGCTTACATATATGGATCTATTTTATTTCTCTAAGGATAAGTTTTATGGCAAATGAAATTAGGCAGTAACAGACAACACAAAAATTACACTCATTTAAACATTAAGGAAAAGAATGGAAATCAGAACTTTTGCTCTTAATTGCTAATTATTACAATGTTAAACCTTAATGAATTACTTGCAAACCTAGTATTGATTTAAACATCCCATTTATTATACCACTATTTCTATGAAGAAAAACATAACACATTCAAATCTGTCTTAGTGTTACAATGAAGAATTCTGTTTGGTCAAATTCCAGGAGAACATAAAATATTGCTAACATTCTCCTTGCTCTTAAAATGTTTATACTTTGAAGTGAGCAAAAAATGGAAACTGAATTAAAGAAGATGTACAACATGCAAAAATATTTGTCTTGGTAGAGTATTGTTTTACATCTCCCTCCTACAGTATGTGAAAAATTGTAATCAAAGTATAGAAAGCAACAAAGTTATTTTAGTATAATTGAAATGATTTGTGATTTGTGGGTTTGGGCTTTCCTGTGCTCAAAGAAAAAGAAAAACAAAAGAAAAGTAATTCTGATGTGCTGCAGCAGAGTTGCGTAATTGTGTACTGGTGCAGTTCCATGGGTTTATAGCATCCACATTACAGAAACCATAGCAACAGCAACAACCTCCCATGTAGAACTGAAATTGCAATTCCCTGGTGCTATGACTCCATTCAAACCAATGGGAGAGAATTTATTTTATTTTTAAAAGAGATACATAAATATTTTAGATAACCCGTAGACTGGAGGCTGATAATGTCCTTCTTTAGAGTTTCATTTAGTGTCAATCCATGGTACCTGTGTTTTGGGGGACTGATCTGATGTAGACTGTGGTGTGTACCCATTCCACTGCCTCCCCAAGTTCCTCTCATCCCTCAAAGTCTTGGATCCCAGCAGTGGGCAGAGTATCAGGGCGGCAGTGCTGTTCCTATATGTGAGATCTTTATCAATACCATCTTCAGTAGCAGTATTCTTTCATTACCCGTGGAGTTTGCAGCTGTCTCTCACTCCTCAAATTGGCTGTAATCAAAGGAGAGTGGTTGCAAGAAAGGTGGGAAGAAAGTGTTTAAACAAAGAATTGCACTTGAGAAGACCCCAGAGTTTAAATTCATCATAAATAGCCAAATGCATAGAGTTTCATGAATTCTTGATATGGGTTAATTGTTTGATTATAAATGGAAAATCTCAGCGTCTTCCCTGGGGGAAGTAGGTTCACTCCCAGGTTTAAGGGCCTATAAAAATATAAAGATTTTTTTTTTGTTTGAAATAACGTGGTTTTTATATTGTTCCCTTTGTCTGGCAGATTCTCCCTGGCCTGTCCTTCCTTCTCACTCAACTCCCTACCCTAATCACACATTCATCCTGTAATGTTCATCAGGTGCTCTGTGTTCCACATGGCCATGCTGGACTCCACATGGCCATGCTGGACTTCCCCTACTATACTTCTACTTGTTATAACATTTAAAAGTACACAATTAACTTATTCTCTACAACTTTCTCCCAATTCTACTGAAAGTGTATTCTAGGAGCTTTTTAAGGAGCTAATGTTCTTGGCATTCCCCCCCCCTTTTTTTTTGCCCGTGAACTGATCAGAGCCCCCATATTGTAGATTTTGTGAAAGATGGAACTAGAACTATGATTCTCACATACCTGTTCTCAGTACAGTGCTGGATTGAGAGAGATTACTTGGAGAGATTTTTAGAAAGACAGATTTCTGGGCCCTATCTTTAGATACTCTAGTTTAGAAGGTTGAAAGTATGTATAGAATTATGTAATTTTAAAAGATATCTCAGCTTCTAGTCCCTTTGAAATTATATTGGTGAAACAGATGTCCTGAAGATTCCTGTCCTGGATATCCCACATTCAAACTCAAAATTAAATCTATATTTAGCTTAAGTTAAGCTGTGAGGGAGGTTGAGTAAGGGGAGCTATTCTGGAAATCTACAATCCCCTCATCTCCTAAACTTCCTTCTTCTCCCCTGAAATAGTTCAGAACAAGAAGATCTACAGAAGTTATGGATGTGATAGGAACTTAACTCTTCTCCGAAATATTTTCATTGTCAGTAGTTTGTGTTTCCAACTTTAAAATTCAGATTTTTAAAGCTCCTAAATCAAATGGGATATTTCAATTTTAATGTAATGTCTAAATATGCCTTTTTAAATTTTTGAAATAAATTTTTCTGTTTAAAATTTAATCACATTTTTCTCTAATTTTATTATTAAAATTAAGGCTTTCACTAACACAGGTGAAATTTTCTGGAAGTTATCTACTCTAAAACAGTTTTATCTGGGATCATTTTCTTTCTGCCTGACAAACACCTTAAATATTTTTAATTTGGATCTACTGATGGTCTATTCTCAGTTGTTTGTTTTATTTTGTTGGTCTGAAATTATCTCTATTTTGCCTTTACTCCTTAAGTTTATATTCACTGGGTAGAGAAGTGTCGCTCATCACTTTCTATTAGCTTGAACGTATTTTTCTATTGTCTGCTAGCTTCCAATTGTAACAGAAGGAAATTAGTTGCCTGTCTGTCATGTCTTTGATGGCAACTTTTCTTCTGGTGGCTTTTTAGATTCTTATTATCTTTTTTTCTAAAGTTTTTTACTTTAACGAGTCTTTGTGTATTTTGTGCACACATAACATGTACCCACATACTGTCTGTTTGAAAATATATCCTCCTTGAGTCTGTGAATTGATGAATTATTGGAAATTCCTAGCTATTACCTCTTCAAAAATTGTCTCTGTAGTCTCTTCTCATCTGCTGGGACTCCAGTTAAATGTATTTTAGACATTTTAACTATTGTGTCACTTATTCTTCTGCATTTTTTTTTATCTTTTAGTACTTAATTGTGAATAGTTTCTTTTAACCTATCTGTTGTTAAATCCATTAATTCATTCTTAATTTCAGTTATTTCTATAATTTCTACCTGGTTCTTTTTCAGTACTTTAATGTTACTTACAGTAGTTTCTAGTTCCTTGCTGACTTTTTTCAAGTATGACTTTTATCTCAGAAATAAACAGAAGCGTTGTGTTCTGTACCTGATCATTCCCTTATCTGAAGGCCCTAGGTATATCCTTCTCCTGTTTCTGGATAATTTTGTCGCCAGGTATGATTTGGAGTTTTTTCTGGATATATTTCTAGAAAAATCTTCTCAGAAATAATTTCAAATCTAAGCTCTTCAAGGGAGGATATTGTCTATTTGGGGGACCATCTGAGGGCAGTAGCCATCTCAAGACTAAGGGTAGAGAAATTTCTGATTTAACTAGTTGACTAGCCATAGCATAGTCAGTACCACCATTTCATAAAAAAATTCTCTCCAGAACCTCATCTGGAATAGGACTGTCACACTGCAGCTTCTGTCTTTGGTGTGCACCAAACTCCAAACCCATTTCCCTCTACTTCACAAAAACAGCAAGATATTTAGCCTCTCAGCAACATTCCAAAAGTTAGAAAATAGTTTCAGGGTAAAAGCCCTGGGTGGTAGAACGTGTTATACATGAAAATTCTTCCCTCCTACCTTTCATAAGCTCAGAACTCAGACCCATGCTCCACACATCTCCTGCCCTTCCCCAAAACCTGTTTCTGAGCTGCCTTTTCTGATTGGGCATTTGCCTCCAAGGCTAAAGCAGATCTGGCTCATGTCTGAGGTGTACTTCTCTTCTCATTCCAACCAGGCCATTTTTCAGTCCCTTATTAGGTCTCTCTACCTTTTAGAAGGTGATTTTTGTCAAACCTTTTTAGTTGTCATTACAAAGAAAATTAATCCAGTCTACCAGGACTGTCATGACTGTGTGCTTTGATGATGTGTTATCACTTATTAATGGTTATTTTCATTTTATATCGGTTTATGGCTTTTCTTTCCCTATTCTTTCTGGTTTGTTACACATTTCATTTTTAATTTAGTTTCAGAGTTTATTAAATTTTCCACTACATTAATTACTGTGTTCTTTTTCTCAATACTCCTTATCCAATACATATTTCTTTACTACTGTATGAAGTCAGTATTTTGAAAACATTCTCAACCAATGTATTCGTTATTAAACTGCAACTTTTAAATATTTTTACTTTTTTATTTGCCTCCTCCCTACGTAGATGAGATCTTTGGGATTTTTTTTTTTTTTACCTGATCTCTCTTTTCTAAACACCACTTAACCCTATCTCCCGAATGCTAAGTTTTGCTGATATAGCTGATTATTAATAAAAATATTTCATTTTAATAGCTTCCTTATATTTAAAGATTCATTATTTATCACTTAAATAACAGATCCTTAGATACTTAATACATAATGTATTTTCAACATTTTGAGGAACCTCCATGCTGTTTTCCAGAGTGGCTGCACCAGCTTGCATTCCCACCAACAGTGTAGGAGGGTTCCCCTTTCTCCGCATCCTCGCCAGCATCTGTTATTTCCTGACTTGTTGATTTTAGCCATTCTGACTGGTGTGAGGTGATATCTCATTGTGGTTTTGATTTGTATTTCCCTGATGCCGAGTGATATGGAGCACTTTTTCATGTGTCTGTTGGCCATCTGGATGTCTTCTTTGCAGAAATGTCTGTTCATGTCCTCTGCCCATTTCTTGATTGGATTATTTGTTCTTTGGGTGTTGAGTCCTGGTGATTCACAGACCTGTTCCCCGGGGGATAAAAATATATGTTTATAAAAATAAAAAATTAATTACATAATGTATTGTTTGAACTTAATATGCATTTCAGTGTTCTTTGCTTAGCACTTCTTTTCTTGAGATCTCTGCACTGACTCCTATGTTGCTTCTCAAGAATTTTGTTCAGATGAGTTATGTGGCTGGATGGATTTTCTGAATGCTTACATATCTGTGAATATCCCTTTTTCACACTGACCTATTTATTCTATCATGTAGGGGGCTGGGAGTAAGCACTTGTTCAAATCCTAAATATTAAGCACCTACTATAACTGTAGTAAAGTTGCAGGTGTCAGACCAGTGATACAGTTGTATTTCTTGAAAATGAACTTTATAGATTTAAATGTGTTACAGTGGGTGGGGTGTAGCTATGTAACACTCAGAAAATGTCTGTCAAAGTAGCAACAACCTAGTATTAACTGGAAGTCTGATGTCCTGTGATTATTTATTCTTTGTAAATAGCATTTATATCTGGAAGTTTATCAGGTTTTATTTTTTCCCTTAGAATTTAGGAATTGTTTTGGGCTATGTTCTTAATCTTGTACTCTCTGAAGGTTGTTTTCTCTTAGAGAGTGTTTTAATTTTTTTCTTTTTTCTTTCTTTCTATCTTTTGCTTTTTCTCTTCTTTTCTTTTTCTTTTCCTTTTTCCTTTTTCTTTTTCTTTCTTTCTTTCTTTCTCTCTCTCTCTCTTTTTTTTTTTCCTTTGTGCATTCATTGTGTCTGGCACTGGAAGTAACCTGGAGAATAGAGAAAAGTTTCAGAAGCCTCTATCTGATCACTGTCTGCTTTGTAATCTCCTTCCTCTCTCTAAGCCTCAAAGATAGAAAGGACTTAGCTTATATCAGTTCAGTTCCTACAGACTAAAACCAGGAATATTTATGAGGTGCCCCTCCCTGGAGGGTAGGGGGTTGTCCGTATATCTCCAGGATCTATGATCATGTGTCCTTCCCCAGAAATTGTCTACCCCAGAGGGTACAGAGATATACAGTAATCCTCCCCCTGCCTTCAACAGCTTTCATCTTTCTGCTGCCTCCAGGTAACTCATTTACTCATAAGTACACAAGTGGGATTTGGAGTTTTATTAGACAGAAAATTACCTAAGTATCATCCAGAGTTCTTTGCTAAGTTGCCAATGATGTATTACTTTGCAAATATTACTGAGTTCAGATAACTAACATTGGGATTTTTGCATTTATGTATTTAAATAAAACACATATTTCTACTTTATTTGGTTTGGGGATCAAAGTCTATCAGCCTGTATTAGTTTTCTATTGCTTCATAACAAATTACCATAAACTTGGAAGTGTAAAATATTTATTACTTGATAGTACCCATGGTTCAAAGATCTGGCATGTTTTGACTGATACTTCTACAGTACTGCACTGACCAAATCAAGGTGTTGACCAGCTGTACCCTCCTCTAGAGGCAAACTAGGGAAAGATCTACTTTCTAGTTCCCAAGGTTGTGGGCAAGATTCAAGTTGCTGGTTATAAATTGAGACCCCTGTTTGTTTTCTCATGGCTGTCAGCCTGGGAGGTCATCCCTGGTGGGCTCCTAGCCATCGCCCTCATGTTCTAACCACTGGGTTGTCTCACAGCATTGCAGCTTACTTCATCAAAAACAACAGTGGAATCTCTTCAATGCTTACCTCATTAGGTCTGGCCTACCAGGGATAATCTTTCTTTGGACTGACTCAAAGTCAACCAATTAGGGACTACAATTAAATGTGAAAAATTCCTTCAGCTTTGCCATATAATGTAACCTAATCAAGAAAGAAACTGCCCTATCCTCTTCACAATACCACTCCCACTCAGGGGAGAGAATTATAAGAAAGAGTATTAGCCTTGGGAAACTTCTTAGAATTCTACTACCACATAGCCTCAAAAATACCCTGATTTCCTTCCTTTTGTATTTCAGAAAAATCCTGAAATTTTGTAATATTTATTCTTTTTTTTTTAAAAAAGTTTAATTCAGGGCACCTGGATGGCTCAGTGGGTTAAAGCCTCTGCCTTTGGCTCAGGTCGTGATTCCAGGGTCCTGGGATAGAGTCCCGTGTGGAGCTCTCTGCTCAGCAGGGAGCCTGCTTCCTCCCCACCCTCTCTCTCTCTACCTACTTGTGATCTCTCTCTGTTAGGTAAATAAATAAAATCTTAAAAAAGAAAAGCTTAGTTCAGGACTTTTTTTGCTTATTTTTTTAAAATGTTTAGACATTAGATATTTTTCCTATCACTTTGTTATATTGGTTTTTAATTAAACTGCATTATTATAATTTATCAATCTGTATAATGTTGACCTGAAGATATTAACAATTTTTGTGGCCTAGTATTTGCCCATCACTTAAAAACAATATTCCATATGTGTTCAAAGAAAATGAAGATTTTTTTGTTTTGTCCATATTTTGTATGTATATAGTGTGAAAAAAATAAACCTTTGCTAAATTAAGACACTAAGTGGAAAGGGTTAATTTACTATTACAGCAGAGCCTGGTCAATACTGTATAACATGGGGAAGTTTACTTATTTAGAACACAGTCAAATTTCAGTTATTTATTTATCCAGCTCTCTTTTAATGCATCTCAGAGTCTGTTCATGGATTTAATTCTCCCTTCATGGAGAGCTGCCACTAAAAATGTCTGCAACGAGGACTCTTCTTTTGAAATAAAATTTTTGAGGCCTTATTTAGCTAAGAAAAGTGTATGTTATATATAAATTACTGTTTGTCTGGGTAGATAGATATAATCTCAAACTTATTTTACTGTGGCACTCTGAAAATGTTACCCTATAGTTGTTATCTTATCCATGTTACTATTGGGTTGAATAGAGGTATTTTTTCCTTTTTTAATGTACAACCGTGTGATATGTTAGATATGTTACTGGATTTTATTATACAGTGATGGATATCTGTGATATATGTGTGAAAATGCCCAAAAGGTAATTTTCAAAGCTGAATCTTTAATTCAGACATGCCATTCAAGTACTACATGTGAAACTTTGTGAGTCTTAGACTTCATAGGGGAATGAGATAGTTGGAGAGAGATTAGTACCAAGGACAGCTCCCAGGGAACCAGTACCTTTATTTATTTATTTATTTATTTATTTTAAATTTCTGTTCAGCGTAACAGAATTCATTGTTTTTGGCACCACACCCAGTGCTCCATGCAATATGTGCCCTCCTTAATACCGGCTGAAAAGCTGCCAGGGCGAAAGCAAACCATATTCAAAGAAAAACACGAGAACTGAGAAGTATAGGAGTTAGTATTGCTTCTATTTTGTGGCTCATGGACTTTAATGCATAAAACCACTAAGTGGTCAAGAGAGTTATTGTTTTTCTGTCATCATCCTTAATTTATTTTATTGATTAATATTTACTTCACTGATGTTTATTCATCAATGTTTAAATTAAGATGAGGGTGCAGGGAAGGGCAGATCTGCCACACTGGTGAATGGCAGTGTCTTAGACATAGGTCAGAATATCCTAATTGTAAAATATGAGCATCAGGGTCATCCCAGGAGGACACATTTGACAAGAATGAGGAAAGAGCTTTTTGACCTACTGAGAGAGGACCCAGTCCCATTTGGGAACTGAATTAAGAAACTGAGACCACTACAAAGAATAATCTCATACAGGAATATTAGGGACAAAGCCTGCAGCTCTATAAATGGAGTTCTTTTTAAACCCCTAACATAACGGGTTTAGAACTGTAAGACAACTGTCCTTTCAGACTTACTAGTGAGAATGGAGTGTCTGCTGGGCAATAAAGACCCAGTTCTCTGTATCTTGTGTTGTAAATTGCATGATGCCCTTCCCCCAAAATAATGTGTCAAAGATATATCCCAGCACCTCAGAATGTGACCTTAATTAGAAGGAGAGTCCTTGCAAATGCAATTAATTTCAATGAAGTCATACTGGAGAAAGTACAATCCAATATGACTGTCCTTACAATAAAAACAGCTATGTGAAGACATAGGCAGAAGAGGGAACACCATGTGATGACAAAGGCAGAGACTGGAATTATGCAGTTGCAAGCCAAGGAATACCAAAGATTTCTAGAATACCAGCAGAAGCTAGGAAGAGAAATAGGAGGATTCCCTTATAGTATTCAAAGGAAATGTGGTTCTGTCAACTCCTTAATTTCAGACTTCTAGACTCCAGAACTATGGGACAATATATTTTTATTTTAAGCTATTCAGTTTGTGATATTTTATTATGGAATTTTAAAGAAATTAATATACCTTGGGACCTGGAAGTTTGTAGAGGGGAAAGACACAGTCTCTGTTCAGTGGACTGAGGTAGTTGGAGAACAAAAGGAGGGAGATTTCTCTGAAAGACCATAGATAATAATCGAGATCTTTGCCTGCCAACTTGTTGCTCCTTCCCTGCACTGAAGCTCTGTCAAATATCAAATTGTTTCCTAAATGTTTTCTATGCTGATAAACACTTGAAATAAGTTTGAGCTCAAGTTCACATATGTCATACTAACCTAGATGAGGCAAAGAGCCAAATGTTTCTATGTTTGGCCCATCTCTGGTCAGAATATTTTTCTGTTAGTCTCTCTAAGTTATTGGCCATTTTAAGTTATTTTTTATACATGGCTTAAATGTTTGGAGTCAGTGGATATCTGAATATTATATATGGTTGCCCAAATGTTATAGCACTACTTATTGAAATTTCTTAATGAACTACCTTGGCACTGTTTTGGACATCCAGTAACATTTGTGGATGGAACTATTTCTAGACTCTTCATTCTATTCCACTGACTTATGTGTCTATTATTAAACAAATACCACACATTCTTGATTGTTGCACCTTTATATTCTTGAACTCGAGTAGTAGAAGATCACCATTTTTGTTCTTTTTTTGAAATTTGTGTAGACTGTTCAGGTCTTTTTATTTTCCATTGTCAATTTATACAGAAAATTTTACTTGGATTTTGGGCTGGGTCTGTGTACAAGTATTTAGAGACTAATTTGGGGAGAATTAACCTCATGGCCATAGATTGTCTTTCAATCAATGAATAGGTCATAGGGCTCCATTGATACAAATCTTCATGATTTCTCTTACCAATATTTTATAATATTCAGCATGAAAATCTTGCACATATTTTCTTAGATTTATTCCTAATTATATTATGTTTTATGGTACTACTATAAATGGTACTATTTTCCAATTTAATTTCCAGTTCTTCATTGCTGGTGTATATACACATAATTGATATTTTATTTTATTATTTTTAAAGATTTTATTTATTTGACAGACAGAGATCACAAGTAGGCAGAGAAGCAGGCAGAGACAGAGGAGGAAGCAGGCTCCCTGCGGAGCAGAGAGCCTGATGCGGAGCTCGATCCCAGGACCCTGGAATCATGACCTGAGCCAAAGGAAGAGGCTTTAACCCACTGAGCCACCCAGGCACCCCTAATTGATATTTTATATGTTAACTTTTTATCCTACAAACTCATGATAATATTCATTAGATTTAGAAAACTTCTCATAGATTATTCTGAATTTTTCATTGCATATATCTTTTATTAATTAAAACATTTTTATTCTTTTTAATTTTCCTATCTGTCTGTCTACCTCCCTACCTACTTACTTATTTTTGTATAATTTCATTGGCCAGGACCTCCAGTAGAATGTTGAATAGGAGGGATATTACATGATATTAGTGTGATAGCAATCAGTTTTTCGCTGATGTAAAAATAAGTTAACTACAATGTTAATTGTAGGATTTTTCCATAGATTTCCTTTATCAGGGTGAGGAAGTTTCCTTATATTCCTAGTATGAGGAAAACTTTTTATCATAAATGGATATGGATTTTACTAATTATTTTTCTGTTTATCTATTGAAATACGGTTTTGTCTCTTACTTTTTAAATATCAAGTAATATATTTTTTTAAAGATTTAATTTATTTAAGAAAGAGAAAACAAGCAAGCGCAAGCATGAGCAGAGGGGAGAGGCAGAGAGAGAGGGAGAAGCAGGCTCTCTGCTGAGCAGGGAGTCGCAACCTGGGGCTTGATCCCAGGACTCCCAGGATCATGACCTGAGCTGAAGGCAGATGCTTAACAGACTGAGTCCCCCATATGCTCCCATTAATTGTTTTTTAAACCAACCTTGCATTTTAGGGATAAATTCCATATGCTCCCACTGTATGGCAGTTTTGATGTTACTAGACCCACCTTAAATCCAAATATATAGATCGTTTAAAAATAAAATAATAGGAAATATATGCCAAAAATCCCACTTATACAAATGAACAGAGAGTGTATATTAATGTTCAATAATATTGACTTCAGAGAAAATAATTCCAAGGATGAGTAAGGACATTGAATAATAATGAAGAGATCAATTCACCAAGGTATACTCATGCTAATTATGTATGCATTCAAAATATATAAAGCAGAAACTGATAGAACTGAAATAGAAATAAATTCTAAAATTTTAGTCAGGAACTTCAACCCTCCTCTCTCAGCAGTTGATAGAATTAGTGGTCAGGACATGATTTAAAAGAAATAATCTTGATCTCTGCACACTCTTTCAAAACTAGAGGACAATGAAGTACTTCCTAACTTATTAGGAGTCAGCACACCCTAATGTCAAAGCCAGACAGGCATATCATAAAAAAAGAAAAGAAAAGAAATTAGAAACTAGTATTTCTCATGAATATAGATTACACAACTCTAAGAAATAATAGCAAACTGAATTCAATAAACTCTGCCTTCTATCTACTATTGGTCTTGCTTGGGAGTTACTTTCCTCTTCTACTGCATTAGGAGATTTCTCTGTGGTATTACTTATAGGATTTTAGACCCATAATTTTTTTCCTCTTCCAGAAGTAGAGTTAACTTTTTACTCCTTAGCCATCTGCACTGTGTCTTTGCCTATGTGCTCTATATGTGATTGGCCTTTCTGCACTCCCCAGTTGCATCAAATTTTTTCTTCAGCTATAGAATATGCAGACAAGGCTATGCTTACCACTTCCTATAGTCAGTAATTTCTACAAGTCTGTATTTTCCAAATCTCCTGACTTGACACTAATTCTGATTCTAAGCAACCAAGAAGCCTTCTGAGAAGGAGCCTGCATGTGATAGCAGGCTTACCTTTTGTCAAGTTCCTCTTGCTGTTCTTGGTCAAAAATGAGGCAGTTTTGGGGTGGTTTTGTGGCATTAGCTCTTTGATAAGCTGAAGGAAAGTCATGATTCTGAAGTTTCTCCAGATTTTCCTCATAATTGTTGGGTTAGGAGAACATTTTTTGAAGCTTTGTACATCCTGAGTGGACAACAAACTCCAGTCCAGTGATTTTAACTTCTACTCAAAATTGTTCTTCTCACAATCATAAAATCAGTGAGAGCAAACTGATGTTTTCTAGATATAGGAATTGAATATCCTGTCTTGCCCAGGTTCTAATTGCCCCCTCCTATATTCTGGCCAGTTCTCTGTTATGTATTCTTTTTTTCCCTTTGTGTCATGCCTGTCCATTATTGTTTCATAGTTGCTCCCTTCCTATTGTCTTTTCATCTTACAGCCTCTTCTGATATCCTGGCATTGTTCTAAAGATCTGAAAACCCCATCCTCCTAGCTTCCTCTCTATTTAACCACAGGTTTTTCAGTCATTATAACTCTACCTTCTGAAGTTGCTACCCTGTCAGCCTGGGCAGACGCCCTTGTCTTCACCCTTTCATCCTCAGTCAGACAGTGTTATCCCTCTTTGACATCACGTACCCTGATATGCAAGACAATTAATATTATATAAATATTATTCAATTATTCAATACAATTGTTGCTCATTCTAGTCCACCTCCTTTTCATACATGGGTTGATAATGTTCAAATCTGTCATGATTTTAGTGTTTGGAACACCAACCTGACTTTTGATAAGCTAGCAGATCAGCAAATGGGTAGAATTTGAACATTGTGACTGCTCATTGACCAAAAAAATATGGCACTTCCTTTATTATTTGCCTTTTAGAGCAACTTCCAGCTTTAATGTAATTAATGTATATTACATAAGGGTGATAATGGTCTCATCGTGGGAGTTTTATAATTTAGCAAATTGGTTTTCTATAACTGAGTCTCCCCTTTCATCTATGACCCACCAGGGAACCATATCATTATTTTACAGGCTAGCTTCTTCAAGTCTCAGCACTTGAATAATTTCTTTCTTGTCCCAGTAGGGTTGCTTCACCTGGATCCATTTTCTTATTTTCTGGTTCTTATCTTGCTTTTCTTTAGTATTTCCTCCAAATCCAAACCTCAGTATGTTTCCTCTTTGGGGGCTGCTTCTTTAGATTGCTTCTTACTTACTATTTAACATTCCATTAATGTTAATTAATTCCATTAATGTTAATGTGTGGCTCTTCTGGTTCTTTTTTAGTTCAGTTGCTCATTCATAGACATGGGAAGTGAACCTCACATACATTTATATGATCTTTTGATCACATTTTGGGCTTAGGAGAAACTCATAGACTGTATCTTGACAGAGATGTGATTTATTTTGTTTATACAATATTTCATAGTTTTGGAGATTTACACTATTTTTTTTTTTTTACCATGTAAGGACTGCACTGTTGGGCCTGTATTTTGACATGGCAGTATAATTTCTGTGATTGCATAGCCGCTTCCCTCTTTAGATGGGGCATGGAAGTGTAGCTCCCAGCTCCCGCAGTCTTTCTCTCTGCCCACTCCATACACTCCTGTTACCTGGCTGGCTCATAAAGCATTTGATGATATAGTTATTACCTTAGAGACTAGCTTCCAGTAGAGGCACATGCTGTTGTACCAGTTAAAGAACAAGTCAGAACAAACTGTCCAAATTGTCATGTAACGTCTCTTCAGGTCTTTGTAATCTAAAACAGATGAAACTGGTACTGTCTAAATTTATCTATGATTTGGTCTTATCTCATACAAGCTTCCCTTAAACATTAAACTTAGGGTGATCTTAAATTATTCAAGCCAACATATTATGATATTATGAGTGTAAATAGGAACACTGTCTATAATTTGTTAGGACTACAATGGTATAAGATGGTCCCATGCAAACTATACCATATGATCATCCTGGTCATACTCATGGACAGAATTTTCTTCATCATTGAACTTACAAAAGTATCCATAACTCTACCTTCTCAATTAAATTTTGAGATACCTGCTGTTTTTCCTCAAAATGTTTATTCATTTATTCTTTTGATTTTTATTTTGTGCTAGGCCTTATTTTAGGTTCTGGGAATAAGATAGGAAATGCAACAAACAAATTCTTTAACCTGATAGAACCTATATTTTGGTTATAAACAATTAAAGATGTAATACAATATTATAGGGATGAGTTCTATGAATATAAATGAAACAAGCTAAGGTATGGAAGGTGATATGTTCATTCTATTTTATATGAGGTTGTTAAGAAAGACCTCGTTGAGAAGATGGCATTGGAACAGAGCCCTGAAAGAAATGGGAAATTGAATGCTTCCAATGTCTGGAGGAAAGCTTTTGAAGGCAACAGCAAAAGTGAATACCCTGAGAGTGCTTGACATCATCAAAAAAGAGGTAGTAGCCCAGAGAGAGAGTAGGGGGATAAGTATTAAAGAATGAGGCCAAAGATGTAACAAACCAGATCAAATAATGGAAGATTATAGGAATGAAACTTGAAACCTTTTGAGACTTCCCCCATCCTGATAGAAAGTATGAACAATGCTTAGGTCAATACACCATTGCCTTTGGATCATGCCAATGCTTTGGGCCTTGGTTTCCTTATGTCAGGTTTCTGGGTCTGGATTTGGATCTCATGAATTTTCTGACCTCTCCTTATACTCCAGGCAACTGATTGGTCCCAGACCTCTGGCTCCTTCGTGACAAGTAGTCACTAGAGACAGGCTCCCTGATCTCTAAGTCAAGTCCTTTATTTGAAGTTAAGGTTGTAAGTTGTAATTAGAGGGAAAAGACTTTAGAGATCCAGTAATTTGGAATTCTGGGGGTAAATTGGATCAAACTGCCGACATTTCATGAGTGAAGATGGCCTAGTAAACATCAATATTTATGGGAGACTGCCAAAACAAGAAAAAATGAAGATAGCAGAAATGTTAAAAAAGCAAACTTCCAATTTCATTAAAGTATGGTTTTCCCTAATCTGGACAGTAAGCAGGTTTTTGTTTTTGTTTTTGTTTCCAATGAGTCCATGTGTGTAGCAATCCAAGATTAGGTTGTCTGTTGCTCCAAAGCACACTAAAAATACTTAGGATGGAAGGAAGCTTTTGACTGCTTGTTTCTAGAAGATTCTTGTCATCGCTTGCTGTCTTCCATAATTTGTCCTACTTAATAATTAACTTAACTTGACTTCGCAGTTCATATCAGATAGACCTTCAGCTGGTGAAGTGGAATGGTAAGAAGAACAGTGAAGTGCCAGGTACGTGTGTTTACCTGATGAGTGTTTGAAAGAGAAAACATCTGTGTAATATAGTCTCAAGTCTCACAGGAAAGCTGTGAGAATGATACCACTGAAGCTGTTATAGAGCAGAGCAGAACTACAGCCACTGGAAGTACTTGAGTTAGACATCTTTCTCTTTGAGATCATAAGGAGGATTATTAAATGTAACACCCTTCGCATTACCATCCGCAATGGACTAGAAAAGTGAACAACATCGTTACAGTTAATCACTTGAAACAAACTTCTGAGTTCCCCTGGGATTTAAGAGCTACATATTATGCTCTACTATACCAGCCATTATCACACTTAATTTGGAAAGGTAGTTAAACTCAACAACAGCTCCTAATCACTATTTCTGTAAGAGCCGCATACTATGTCTTTTCCCTTAGATGATGCATACTTAACAAGTAAAACCAGTAGCGTGTGTAACACATTGTTTTGCAGGGAACCTGATACTGCAGAATGCAATAAGCAGTGCGTTGCCTGACTCTAATGCCTGTTTTCCAGTAAGATATCTGGCTAAAATGAAAAGCTTATTCAGAACAACCACTTGTGATATTGCTAAGCCTTTATCCCTAGACAGATAAAAGAAGAAACTATTAATGATGTTGAAATGATATAGGGGTGTGGGAAAGGCATTTTCTACAATTTTTTTTAAAAAAGTCTGTGCCAATATAAGATCTTTGCAATACGCATGGACCAAAACATAAGGAAGTCATCTAAATTTTCCACTAAATGAATGGATAGAGTTACTGTAAGTCAAAAGTCCTCATATTTTGCTTGCCCAATACATCCAAGTTGAAACATTTCTTATGCTGTGTTGACTGAATTGTCTGAGTTATAGGAGTATAAACAACTTTCAAGACAGGTCAAATAACTACACTTTCCAGAGCATTCAATTTTCAGCTTTCTTTAATAGCAGAACACTAGTACTATTATTAGCCTCATACTGTGTTCACTGGTAATAGTTTCACAACACTCTGGTAAGTTCCACTGGGACTAATCTAGTTTGTTCCTGCTTTAACTCTCTTAAAATAATTTCAACTATATATTTAAAGGACATTTATTTGGGCATTAAAGTTACTCTCAAAAAAATACAAATAGGGGCACCTGGTGGCTCAGTGGGTTAAGCCTCTGCCTTCAGCTCAGGTCATGATCTCAGGGTTCTGGGATCGAGTCCCGCATCAGGCTCTCTGCTCAGCAGGGAACCTGCTTCCTCCTCTCTCTCTGCCTGCCTCTCTGCCTGCCTCTCTGCCTACTTATGATCTCTCTCTGTCAAATAAAGAAAATCTTTTAAAAGAAATACAAATAAGTGCAAGGACAACTCACCAATATAAGTTTAAAAAGCAGTTAAATACTGACCAGTGCCAAAATCAGGACATTTTCCTACCCAAAATGGTACTCGGTTGACCTCCACAACTTCAGATTTCAAGGTATGACTTACACATGTGTTTCCTTTGGGTCATCAGGGGGCTCACACAGATATTTAGGTAGCTTTCCTATTCTCCCCTTTTTGCTTGTCAAAGTTTGTCCTGGCTGGTCTCTTTAGTTCAGTAGGTACCTGGACATTCGCCTTTACACAGCAGCTGGAGGCTTTTACTGCTTTCAGGCCTCCATTGCTCAGCTCTTTGATTCTTTTGTAATTTAAAATACCTCCACAAAATAAGGTGCCTCAGAAATCCTCAGAGCCACAATTTCATTATCCACATCTCTTAATTCAAAAGAAAGTACAAGACTTCTCTTGTGAAGTTTGTATTTAATCTTAACTGGATTCAAAGTTATTTTTGTAAACAGACTAACCCACTCTAAAGTCTAAGTAAATCCTTGGGTCCAATTAATTTTTTTGGTTAGCCTGACTGAGGATTTTCTCCTAACAGTACAGAATTGGAAATCTTATGAGGTGGCAGTTCATGTGGCTTATTTTCCTTGGATAGTCAAAGGATATACAACTAACAATAAATGAACCACATGCCTATGTTTTAGACATTCAGATTCCTTCTCAACTGCTTTTACCATCTGGAAGGTCAGAGATACTGCTTATGATATAGGAACAGAGTTTTTATATAGGGAAAGAAAAGAGATGGTATTCTCAGTTAGTATATCCCTTATTATCTGGTGGTACTAGGGCTATGTAAGCACCAAGATGACTAGAGTGGGATGGTGCCTGAGTTGTCTGAGCTATCTGAAGTAAGGAAGGCTGAGGTTTTGTGCCCATCTCAGTCTATCAATAACCATGTGTGGCTAGACTGGCCCTTGGGGTTCATACTATGATTGCAGGATATCCTCAGCAATAACCATCAGGAAGCTTTGGGAAGAAAAAAGGATTTATCATTTACAGGCCCTGAAAACTTCACAAGACATGTGGAACCACATAGCAAGGTCATGGATAGAGAAGGAGACAGTGGGTCTGTAGTTCTCCTTTATTAGAGGTGTGAGTGGGAATCTAGTGCTTCACAGTCTCACTCTTTATTGGTGAATTTAAAACCTAAGAGTGGTAGTTTAAAGCATAGGAAGAGAAAAGCAAATGTTCAGGGCGCCTGGGTGGCTCAGTGGGTTAAAGCCTCTGCTTTTGGCTCAGGTCATGATCCCAGAGTCCTGGGATCGAGCCCCAGGACTCTGCTCCCGCTGAGCAGGGAGCCAGTTTCCTCCTCTCTCTTTCTCTCTCTGCCTGCCTCTCTGCCTACTTGTGATCTCTGTCAAATGAATAAATAAAAAAAAATCTTAAAAAGTTTTAAAAAAAAAGAAAAACAAATGGTCAGTTATCAAAATCACCAAGTATCTCTCAAAACAAAGGAGCCTCTTGGGGAAGGTGCTGGGGCTGGCAGAAGCTGTTGTTTCTTTATCTAGTGGGGCTGACAATTTGAAGTGGATATGACTTTGAAGTGGATGCCAAGGCAATCAAAGCTTAAGCCAGGCACTTGCATTACTGAAAGAAGAAGGAGAAGGAGAAAAAGAAAAGAAAATTTTCTGAACTTACACAATAAGTGTAACTCAATGCTAAAATGAGAGGAGTTGAACATTATAGGGCAAGGCTGAGGAAGAAGCAGTAAATCAGATTTAGACACCAAAGTTTGAGTGCACTAACTAATTCAGAATCCCAGAAAGAGAGGGATCAGTACCCTGGATAACTCTCTTAGCAGTAAATCTCTCAGAATACATTCTGAATGTACCTGAGTATTTTTAATTTAGTTCCAGCTATCAAATGGTCCCTACCTTCTTTATGAAACTGATTATTAAAGGAAGCTGACCTTGTTTTGACAGCATTCATTTCCATGAGATGGGATACAGGTTCTATTTCAACAAACATTTCTGGTCTTTGGCACCTTCCATGTCCTATGAAATCAAGAAAGTAAATCAAAATAGCTTGTGTCATGGGGATACAGTCTATCCTGTGCATTAGCAGTTCATGTTTCAGAGACATCTTTCTCCTTGTCCAAAGCCAGGCATCCAGCCAATACTAGAACTCTGACAATTTTTTTGTTAAACATGGACTGTGTGGCCATGTTTTCAAAGGTTCACATTTATCATTCAGAATTTCTCAGTCTCTACTTGTTATTCCTTGAACTTTGGGAAAGTGAAGTTTTGCTTCAATACTTTAATTAGTTCTAACACTTAAACTTCAATGGATAGCCATGGTGAGTGCTCAAAGAAAATGCCTGTAGCACAGAAAATAGGTGACTCATTGCAAGGAATATAAATTATAGATGTGCACAGAGAATTGTGTGCTCAAATCTTTTCAGTGGCATATGATTGAGATATGGGGGTTCTTGTGAGAGGTGCACAGTGAGTGTCATTATGGGCTTTCCTGACATGTTGAATTTTGAGAAAATAATTGAAACAGCAACCAAAGCATTAGTAGAGCCTTAGTCTTGGTATGTGGGTAGATCATGTCAGTTCTACTGAATTCAGAGTAAGAAAATTTCTAAAAGATTGGCTTGCAAGGTAAGCAGATTTTTTTTTTTTTTTTAAATAGCAGCTGACAGGTTCTTGAGCCTCTGCCCTACTCGATATTACTCTTCTAGAAAGGATTGATCCTTTTGAGTAAGGCTTTAAGTGGTCCATGTTTGAGAGCATGAAAGTCATAAACTGCAATGAGTACTACAAAGAAAAGTTCAAGTCAAATAGGAAGATTAATAGTAAAACAGGATGAGAAGTATAGCAAAAAGAACAGAAATGTGAATCTGCCCCTTTCCTATTTTTCTTAAGGATCTGACATTTCCTTCTCTCCTTAATGGTCTTATACTTATAAAACAAGGATATATCATTCCTTTTGTTTCTAATTAAGCACCTCAGGATGCCTCTCTGCAGGTTGGAAATTATATACTCTTGGGGTCAGTTATATGTATGGAAATGGCAGACAAAGGTGAGGAGAATTCAGGTTTTTCTTCTCTAATACAGGAGAGTCAGAATTATTTAATAATAGACTAGGAAGCTTGGTAATCTAGCCATCGTTGATTTGGCAAAGTTATAATTATTAAAAGATGTATGAGCTCTTAGGTTCTATAGGTACCAGAAGGCTCCCGTGTCTCTTTTGTTATCTGGGTTTCCAAAGTGATTGAAGTAGAGGACAAATTAGAAGAGACTGGAAGAGAGAACATAATATTGTGCCAAAAAAAAAAAAAAAAAAAAAGCTTCTGTAGAAGTATTTTTTAGGACATTACCCTAGTCTCACAGTGTCAGGGATTTCATAAACTGGGCTGGCATCTCTCTTAAATTATTCTAATGCCTTAAAAAATTTAGAGAGTTGCAACTGCTTAGAAAAGAAGTTCTGATGCTCCTAACAAAATGGTTAGGTAATGAAACACACTAGAGGTACAAATTTGACAGTTGTATACCCCAGCTGTATCACATTTTGGTTGGGGGATGTGATAGAAAAAATAATTAAGATATAGATAAATAACATGGAGGACATGGGGAGATGGAGAGGAGAAGGGAGTTGAGGGAAATTGGAAGGGGAGGTGAACCATGAGAGACTATGGACTCTGAAAAACAAGCTGAGGGTCTTGAAGGGGCGAGGGGCGGTGGTGGGAGGTTGGGGGAATAAGGTGGTGGATATTAGGGAGGGCACGTATTGCATGGAGCACTGGGTGTGGTACAAAAACAATGAATACTGCTATGCTGAAAAGAAAAAAGAAATAGATAAGAATGCTGATAAAGCAAATAATTTTGAAAAGCATTTATAAATGAGTAACTCTCCTCTTGAGAACTGTGAAACCAGTATTTTTCCTATTTCTGTCAAGAACCTAGGAGGATTATGAATCCCTCACAATGCTTGACAAGAGAAAAGAAAAAGAAAGAAACATCGTAGCAAGTATTGGAGAGCCTTATAACCTGAAGTTAGTGCATTTGTTCAAATCTCACATTATCGAACAGAAATGTAGTTAGATCTTTTAAAACATTTTGTCCTGAAAAAGTCTAAACTTTAAGCACTGGTATGCAGTCTTGGAGTTGTTATATATTTTCTAATGTAAGGAAGTTAGGGATCTGATTTGGACATCTGTAGATAGAATGGAAGATAGATACCAGGAGAAGGGTAATGAGAAAGAAAGTAATTTCCCTTACCCAATGAAAATGCAGGATTCATTGATGCAGTGCTGAAGAGAGATTTGTGGTTAAATCTGAATTTCCACACTGTGTATTTATCACAGTTGTATTAATGTGTGCATACATGCTCATCCGTACTCAGAAATTTGCTTGTGTTCCTTTTTCCCGTGTTCATGATTGATTCCATCATGAGTTTAGTTTTCTCTAACTAACAACGCTTGATATCTTTATAAAAACCTAAGTTAAAACTCAGCCCTTTAAATAAAATCCCAATTGTACATGTTATTGAAAATACTGTTGCTCAGAATTGGCAAACAAACAAAAGAAGCATGTCCACTTGCAAAATGATAAAATTCACACACATTCATGGGGGAGGTGTTATGGTTATTTAGCTAATAATCAGGCACAAAGAGTTATAATACATAAACTCATGATCCTGTGAAACCTGGAAGTTTAATAGAAGCCACAGTTCCTGAAAGAGCAGCATCACTCACAAGGCGTGAACTAAAACACATTCTGTGGGACAAAAACCAGGGGGTTAGGCTTACTGGGCATTACTCTTCAGCTGCCAACCTCTTTCATATTTCTATATTACTTGAGTAGGCTCCTTGGTATGAGATAAGAGGATAGAAATAAATTTAAAAGTTTACACTATAAAAATCAGGCATTTATATAGCAAAATCTCTTTATTATGAAAGCAACTCAAACCATAGTGATGAGCAAAAATGTATATTGTTAAACTTTTCTTTTTTTTTTTTTTTTTTTTAAGCATGTTAAAAAGAGTTCCCTCTAAGGCTTCAGTTCCTCTTGGGCTTCTCTTTTAATCCTGCCTAATTTTATTTTTCCTCTCTTGATCACCAGTCTTTTTGAAAGCAAATTCCTATGTTTTATTCCAGCATATCAGACTTGATATCAAAACAATGTCTGTAGTGAAGTATAGGGTCAAGACTTATTATTTTGAGTAGTTGTTTACTGAAAGGTGAGTTAGATATAAGAGGGAGTCATCTAGAACTCACTTTGTATTTCAGGAGACTTGGATACAGAAGAAAATTATAACAGTGAATAGATCTAAAGAAGATGCAAAAATCTCTACACATTACAATGTGTTTCTTGAGGAAAAAGAGGTTTTGACCTTGCCCAGATTAGGCACTAAGGCCAGATAGCACTAAAAATGGAATCTTGTTGCTCCTTCAGCTCAGGTCTAAAAGCCTGAGCCAGCATCATTCATGCCACACGTTTACTTCTCAGATACCTAAACAAAAATGACAGGTCTAAATTTATTATCCTTACTCTAGCAAAATACCCCCTGTCATCTGTAAGGACAATGTGATCGTGTCCCTTGGCTGAAGAATGCATTTCCTCAGCCATAATGTTCCTAAGGCTTCTAAATAAAATGGAAATTCAAACTTTACTTTCAGAAAAAAAAAATCACTATGTTGCATTTCTAAAAATAAGTTTTGTTCAGAAAGAGCTTTCTGTAAGGCTAGAGGGAGGCATTATAGCTGACATTTAGAGAAAGTGGCCTTCGAGTCTCCTAATTGATGTACAGTCAGCAGTGTGGCATTAGCTTTAGTCACGGGTAAAATAGAGGTAAGGGGTAGATGATCTGCAGCCCAGTGAGGAAAAACAGAGAGCCACAGTGATGAAAGTCTGAGGTCTTTGGGGCCAGACTCGGGTGCCATCAGGGCCCAGACAGGCAGAGCACATTTGTCGAGCAGCAGCAGGTATAATGTAATGCAGGGTGTTAGGAAGTCTGACACATCAAATGCAGACATCTAGGGGCTTTCATTAGCTTATAAACTATGAGCTTGAAAAAAGTGGTCTTATTAAGATTGCTTCCTTCCTGGAAAAAGAATTGGGAACTAGAGAGAAGAAAACATTCATATTAAACAGACCAACAATTCTTTTTGTTTGTGTTTTTGTTTTTACCTGATGTGATTCATTAACTCTTGTTGAGGCAAAGTCAGAAAGGCCTTCTAGATGTTTTCCCTATTTTCACCGAAGTAAAGGGTCATAATGTTGATGAACAATTGAAGCCTGAGAGGCAGCTCTGAAATTTATTAGAGACCCTGACATCTAGTGTTCTGTTCTTGTCCTCTGTTGCTTACCTCTTCTGCATATTATGCACCAGAAAAACATGTTCCGTAATCACTTGTGAAGAGCAGGGACTAATTATATAACTTCGGGAGAATCGCTTTTTCTGGCTGAGCCTGTTTTGCTATCAGTATAATAGGAATAATATATTATGCTAGCTTCCTTACAAGATTGAGATGGAGAGAAAATTACTCAATGAAAATAGGGCTTCTAAAAGTAAAATAATTCCCTATTAAAGTGACATTTTCTTATAATTATGAGACTATAAATGATTCCTTACAATGAACTAAATTTTAATTTTAATCAGCCCCTTATTCAACTATATATATGTTCTAAGACTATCTCCGATCATATACATGTTTCTACAGAACAGTAACATATCTATAAATATATAAATGACAAAAATATTTTGTACTTTGGAAATTCTCCTGTAGCTGTGAAAAACTATGTGAATAAGTAGTTGCATCTGCCATCCTTAATAATCATTGTTATTGGGACCACCTCTATGTGAGATGCAGCAAAAATCATCCATTACGTCTCATTCCCAGCTCAGAGAACTGTTGTTAAAACATTATAAAATATTGTCTGGGTAAAAAATCCTATTGCTAAAATTGAGGCAGGAGATTTCTATTAAACAAAAAATAATAACACATATCCAAACAATCTTTCATAAATTATAAGACCTAAGTTGAAAGAATACTTTTGGAGATAAAAGGAATAAAATCAAGATTACTGGACTCTGTTTTCTGTAGCAGAAAAAGTAAAACATCCTTTTCTGTTTGAAACTAAATCAAGAAAAATGTATGATTTTTGTATCACTGAGAGAATACTTTCATCATGTGCCCAGGCGAATAACTCTTTTGGAGGGAATAGGACCATTTTGTTCTAATCAGAACCCCAGAAGATAGTTGAAAATAATATCTTTCTGTAAGCCCCAGAAACTTAAAGGTCAAACCTTATTTAGTTGAAAAAATCTTTTCCTTTCCTTGGAATTATGAGGAGAAAGACCTTCTTTATGATGATTCTTTGTTTTATATCCTTTGATGTTCCAACAAACAACAAAAGACATGTACACAGAAGGCTTAACTAACCTATCTTTCAAGAATATTTGAGAGCACTTCGGAAGAATGCTTCACATGAAAAGTTACCTGGTCATCAGGGCTCACTTGGCGGCAGCTATATTGTTTAATGTCCTAGATCAGAAATATCCATAACTGCAGAGTTTCACTTACTTATTTATTCACGAAACAAATACCTATTGAGTATCTACTGTGTACTGGGACTAGGAAAGTATCTGCAAACAGCATTCTTGCTCTTTCAGAATAATCCAGTGTAAGAAGCAGAAAGTAAAAGGGATACTTAATATGTGAGATAATAATATGTGCTATGAAGAAAAATGCAACATAATAAAATAACTAAGGGAGGTTGCAGGGACCATGGAAGAGAATGTGCTTTCATATCAGATGGCCAGGGAAGACCCTCTGATAATGCGACATTTAAGCTGAGACCTGAAAGGAATAATAGAGTGAGCCCCCCATCTCAGAGTACTCCAGGAAGAAAGGACAGCAAGTCACAGTGGCCAACGAACTGCAGGAGAGAGTGGGCTTTCCCTGTGTAAAAACAGTAAGGAGGCCATTTTAGATGGAGAAGAGAGAAAGGAAGGGTGGTCATCCTTGTAACATTAGGTCATGTGGTCCCCTGAAGGTCAAAGTAAAGACTTTTATCCTAATATGAATGAGATGGGAGACAGTGCAGCATTTTAAGCAGAGGAGTGACACAGTCCAGTTCACATTTCGAAGTTAGTAATTCGGAAGCCCTGTGAAAATTATGAAGAGTATGAGCAGAGAGACTGGTTCGAGCTCTTGCAGTAAGGCAGCTGAGAGTTGACATGACTTGGGAAGGAAGGAAGTAGGTGAGGACAGTTCAACTGCCTAGATTTGCTGGTGGATTAGAAGTGCAAAACATGTGGTCAACAATGATGGTAAGGCTTTGGCCTAGGCAATCAGAAGAACAAAGTTGCCGTTTCCTAGGAAGATGGATCTGAAAGTGTACACGGACAGTTAGGTGTCCCCAGAGACAGAAAGATGAGACAGAGCTTTTTTGATACAAAAGAAACCATTTTATTTTCTATGATCTATGCCCTACTAGCTCAATTTGCCCAAGCATACTTTTTTTTTTTTTTTAAGATTTTATTTATTTGACAGACAGAGATCACAAGCAGGCAGAGAGGCCGGCAGAGAGAGGGGGAGGGGGAAGCAGGCCCCCTGCTGAGCAGAGAGCCCGATGCGGGGCTCGATCCCAGGACCCGGGATCATGACCTGAGCCGAAAGCAGAGGCTTTAACCCACTGAGCCACCCAGGTGCCCCCAAGCATACTTTTTAAAAAAAATGTATTTATGTATTTAGAGAGATGGAGAGAGAGGGAGAGGGAGAGAGAATCCCAAGCAGACTGACTCCTCAAGAGCACGGAGCCCAATGCAGGGCTCGATCCCATGACCCTGAGATCAGGACCCAAGACGAAAACAAGAGTCTGAAGCTCAACCAGCTGAGCCACTTAGGTGCCCCTGCCCAAGCACACTTCTTCTTCTTTTTTTTAATTTTTTTTTTTTTTAATTTATTTGACAGACAGAGATCACAAGTAGGCAGAGAGGCAGACAGAGAGAGAGGAAGGAAAGCAGGCTCCCTGCTGAGCAGAGAGCCCAATGGGGGATGCGGGGCTCGATTCCAGGACCCTGGGATCATGACTTGAGCCGAAAGCAGAGGCTTTAACCCCCTGAGCCACCCAGGCGCCCCCCAAGCACACTTCTTGCAGAACTTTTTAGGAGGTGTCAGAATTACAAAGAAATGCAAAAGCTTCAATAGTTAAGGATTTTAAGGGGACATAGGGAATCCGAAAACTTAAGAGTTTCTACCAGGTCTAGAAATAACTTAACCATATCAGAGGCAATAAATCAGTGGTATAAGCTCCTAGTACTCTTTCAAAAATAAGCAAGACTGCATGCCTTAAGGGAGAAGGAGATAATAAGGCAAACACTCCAGCCAGTTTATATTGCCTCTGGGTGCATGCCCATAGCCCCTGCCTCTTGTCTCATTATAATGTTAAAATCTCTAACCAAGGAGGAGCATAACCTCATTAAGGTAACATACAGTGTGTGTATAGGCATATTTCCTTAAGATGCATGTGCAACCTTATGCCCACCTCTACATACAATGACAAAATTCCCTTTTCTGAATATTCCTCTTAACCCTCAATGAAAGAAACTCACTAACTCCTGCTCAGAGAGCCACAACTTTTTAAGTTATTCCCTATGATCTCCTTATTTGCTGCAAATAGTTTCCTTTGTGTGGCAGTTCCTCCTGGTATATAGTCTCTATCTGTTAACTCACCAAGGGGCAAACTCAAGTTTAGTTCCTTTACAAAAGTAGCAGGTTCAGAGGCTGGGGGGAATTAAAAGTTCAGTTTTGGAAATATTAAGTTTGAGATTCTTTTTCAACATGTAAATTTTAAGAGACTGGAGATATAAATTGGGAGTTAGTGTTTAAAGAGACATAAGACCATGAGACTTGATGAGATCACCTGCGGAGGGAGTGTAGTGAGAGAGCAGATGTCCTAGGAGTAAGCCCCAGGACACTATAACATTTAGAAATTGGGAACATGAGGATGACTCAGCAAAGGAGACTAAGAAGGAGCAACTTGTTCAAGGAATAGCAAGAGAACTGTGTCCCAGGAAGCCAAGAATAAATTAGCCAGAGGATTAAGTATTTCAAAGAAAATGAGTAATCAGCTGTTGGTGGGAATGCAAACTGGTGCAGCTACTCTGGAAAACAGTATGGAAGTTCCACAAAAGGTGAAAAATGGAACTATCCTCTAATCTAGCAGTTACACTACTAGGTATTTATACAAAGAACACAAAAATACTAATTCAAGGGGATACTTGCTCCCCAGTGTTTATAGCAGTGTTGTCTACAATAGCCAAATTATGGAAACAGCCCAGCGTCCATTGACTGATGAATGAATAAAGAAGATGTGGTGTATATATATAAATTATATATATATAATATATGTATATATATATATATATTCCACATATGAGTGGAATCATATGGTATTTGTCTTTCTCTAACTGACTTATTTCAGTTAGCATAATGAGCTCTACCTCCATCCACATTGTTGCAACTGGCAAGATTTCACTGTTTTTGACATCTTGCCATTTGAAATAATGGTTTTTAAGACAGTGGGTACCAGGTAATACAGGGCAGTGATCCCTAAGACATGGGCAACAAATTGATTAGCCCTGTAGATGCTCCAGTTTACTGACTTGAGTGAGTCCACCACAAGAAGGAAAATAGGACAGAGACTGGTAGAATTGAAATGAGGCGGGAGTCTAGGAAACTAAAAAAGCTACAGTTCACAAGAGAAGAACAACACAAAGAACTTCAAAAATCCTGATCGGATTGCCCTCAGTTTTTCAGCTGAGTCTTGATGAGACTATGCATGTAAGGAAAATCCGGAGACCAAGGACAGAGATAACTGAACTGGTTGTAGGGAACAACAGTGCATGGCACTCACAGAGATCCAGGAATAGTGACCGTTCCCATCTGCCAGACTGGAAAACCTCACACTTCATGGAGCTTTAGGTAAAGTAATCAAGAGTGTCTTGCCTCAGTGCTGTGGGTCCAACCTCACAAGTCTTAAAAGAAGAATCCAAAAGATCTAAGTATTCCTAATAGCTGAATTTCACAATGAAGCTCAAGATTTATAGGAACTAAAAATATGCAGCACCCACTGAGGTAAAATTGACAATAAATGTCACACAATGAAAATTTATCAGCCATGGAAAAAACCTTATAGCCACAATGAGGAGAAAAAATTAAAAGTCAGACTAGATTCTGAACTGGTACAATTGCTAGAATTAGCATATTAAGACATTGAAACAGGTATTATAATTAAACTCCAGTTGTAAAAAAAGTTGCAAATCAAATCTGTGATGAAAACATCTATAGATGCATGTGATCAAAAATAACATGTGGTGTATTAAAAGCTGATTAGACATTGTAGAAAAAATTAGTGAACTTGAAGACATAGCAAGTAATGCACTATCCAAAAGAAAACACAGAAAGAAAAAAAATAAAACCTTATAAAGAATTATTCTATTGGTATGAGAGAGACAAACATTCAGAGTATAAGAGACAGCATAGGAAGTTGTAATAGGGAAAAGAGGATTAAAAAACATTTACCTTAGAGAGTATAGGTCCATGGGGCCAAACTCTGCCTGGGAGTTTAAAATAAAATTCTTAAAATAAACTTGGGTGCTTCATTGTAGGAAGTGCAAAGAGTAGCTCTTTCTGAATATTATTTTGTATTTTGAAATTTATTATTTATTTAGATGTTTAAGCTCTTGCACTAGGATTTGACAAACTGGTGAATACTGACAAATTACCTCTCCCACAGAATCATAACCACTCAGTGTAAATACATAAACACTTTCACACTCAGTGTAAATACATAAACATTAATATACATCACCATTTTGTCAATTACATAGTAAAACTAATGACTAAGTATCCACATTTTAATTGTATAATGTAAAAGACATATAAAATATTAGATGTCTACTCAACTTATTAGCAGAAACCCACTTTCTTTTTTTGGTGGGGGGAGATAAGGGGAAAGGTCACAGTTCAAGCAAAAATAATAATTAATGAACAACTTCCAGTATATACAGAAAAATTCTAAAAATTTCAGGAATTTGATGGTTGAATATTACTTTAAGCATGATAACAATGCATCTCTGCTTTTTAGAAAATATTCAGTAAATTAAAGGGCATATCCTCCATGTTCTGCACAAAACTAAGGTAACATTTAATGAAAAATATTTAATATCCTCTCCCTTTCTTCTCAGATTCCCCCTGTTAAGTTGTACCCTGAAGTCCAAACATTAAATTATAGGCTAATGTTAAGGTGTCATTAGAGACATGTGCTTCTGTACAATGCAGATTTTCAAAATAGAGTTTTTTCCAAAACACAAAAGGAGATTTATATAAAGGCTTTAAACAATCAACATAAGATTTGATTGAAAATCAATGGTGCAAACCTGGTGTGAACTGGTACAGCTTTGAGACATGCAGACATACAGTGAGCAGGAAAATAACCATATAACCATGTAAGTTCAGTGTTTGAAATGACTGAGGGAATAAACCACATAAAGTCTAGAATGTTTGTAGTTCCTAGGATTTTAGTTCTGTACAGTACTGAAAATAGGTGAGTATTATACTGAAGATTTTGGCACCTACTATCCCTGAGTTTTTAATACTTTGATAAGATTCTAGCATGAGAATAGTTTTAAAGAAGAATTATAACTCAATTATGTATGATTTCAGGAAAAGCACATTCAAGTATATTTTAAATGCTAGATAGTAAGAATCTTCGGTCAGTATCCAAACGGGTTGACTGTAACTGAAACATAGAGATGGTAATTATGTCAAGTTTGTGTTGTGGTAAAACTGCTTTTCAGTTGCCTATGGAAGCTTCATTACATTTAGTCACCATACCACCATGTTGGCTAATACGAATGACCAATTAGGTCCTGTCTCAAATTCCACTTCTTTTTTTTTGTTTTTGTTTTTGTTTTTTTTAAGGATTTTGTTTATTTATTTGACAGACAGAGATCACAAGTAGGCAGAGAGGCAGGTGGGGGGCGGGGGAGGAAGCAGGCTCCCTGCTGAGCAGAGAGCCCAATGGGGGATGCGGGGCTCGATCCCAGGACCCTGGGATCATGACCTGAGCCTAAGGCAGAGACTTAACCCACTGAGCCACCCAGATGCCCCTCAAATTCCACTTCTAAGACCATCGCATCAGGAATTCCAGTTTTATTAAATACGACAGTCGTTTCTATGGCCGCTGGAATTTGAAAGCACATCCACATTTTAAGACAGTTCTCCAAATACAAAAGTTGCTTGCTGTTAAAAGCTCTATACCTCTTTTATCTCATGAACATACTGTGTTTTCAGGTCCTATCCACCTTCAGTTAATGCTAGGAAGGTGAGCGCTGGAGCTCTGCCAAGACCCACAACTCAGTAGTAAAACAACAACCAGGTGTTTCACAAAACTTATTTATTTATTTTTTATAAGACTTCATCAGTCAGAGCACTTGGATGGCTCAGTTGGTTAAATATTTGACTCTTGATTTTGGCTCAAGTCATGATCTCAGGGTTCTGAGACCAAGAGCCCCACAGTTGGGCTATGACTCAGCCAGGAGTCTGCCTCCTTCTCCATGTGCCCATACTCCTCTTGTGCTCGCTCATGTATGTGCTCTCTGTCTCTCTCTCAAATAAATATAACCTAAAAAAAAAAAAAAAAAAAAAAAAAACCTTTTAACCAGTCATCAGCAATCTGTGTGGATGGTGCTACACTAGCATCAAAAAACCAATTGTGGGGCGCCTGGGTGGCTCAGTGGGTTAAGCCGCTGCCTTCGGCTCGGGTCATGATCTCAGGGTCCTGGGATCGAGTCCCGCATCGGGCTCTCTGCTCAGCAGGGAGCCTGCTTCCTCCTCTCTCTCTGCCTGCCTCTCTGCCTACTTGTGTTCTGTCAAATAAATAAAAATAAAAAAAAAAAATCTTTAAAAAAAAAAAAAAAAAAAAAAAAAACCAATTGTGAAAACGAATGCTGCTGCCTTTTTCCCACAAGGACAGTGCTCTACTAACGCGATGATTCCTTAATTCTTAGGTTTCTCTGTCAATTTGTTTAAGGTGGCATCGGTTAGACTGTATAAGAAATCTCATATTCTTATATGTGACTTCCACAGATCTGGGCAGTTTATTTGAATATTTAGTTAAAAATAGCCAATACCATTATGAAAGAATTTTTAAAAACTGAATACAGGAATGATACAAAGATACTAGTCTGTTTCAGTACACTACACTTGAAAGTCTTAGTGCTTTGAGTGTGAAGCTGGAAGTAATAGGAACTGAAATGAAGTTCCTAACCAGAAGCAGCAATCCTTCAGAAACGCTGAGGCAATGGAAGGAAGCTCACTGAGGTATACCCCATCTCGGTTACAGCTTTTGACAAAGGTTCTGCAGATTTGACAGTGATCCCTACTGCCCTTCAGAAACTCCATAAATGTGACCAAGAAAGGAATATGTTACTCCATGAGGACTGTGGTCTAATCATACACCCAGACTCTGGGTGACAAGAATACAGGTGGTGGCAGAGGTCTAGGCTCTACCATGCAGTGAGTGGCTCCAAGGACAGCTTGGTGCCTGTTGGCTCCCAGCATGGAGAGCCAATATGAATACTGAGGCCCAGGGGTTATCTTTTTTTTTTTTTTAAGTTCAGGTAGGTTCAGTTCATAACATTTTTTGTCATTAATGTGGTTTTTAATTCCTTCATTTTCCATATTTTCCTTCTTTGAATAAAAGATAACCCAGAGGTTAACCCAGATAACCCTGTGGATTGTTTCTCCACCCACTTTTCTGTTACATTCAGAGAACTGACTCTCCACAGTTATTGCCATCCAGAGAAAGTTCTTGCCAAGTAATGCCATCAAGTAAGGAGACTTGGTGGATAGGGGCAGACTGTGTGTGTGTGTTTTGCAGGAAGAAATGTATGGATGTATATATACAGTTGGGTAGGCTGTCTGTTATATACTTTTCAAGATGACTATAGTCTCTGTTTCCAAGGGGTGGATCCGAACTTCCTGGCCATAACCTCTTCACTTCTCTTACTTTCAGAATAAAATTCAGATTTTTTACCATGTGTTATATCATCTTGGCCACTGCCTGCTTTTCCATTTTCATCTTCCTTTTATTCTCTCCACATTCACTCTGTGCTCTAACAATTCCTAGATGCATGCTTTGCTAGTTCTGTCCCGTTTTTTAAAAAGTCTGGTTAAGAGTTAAAGCCTGGATTCTCTCGAGAGTCCAAGCTTTTTCCATCTTATCTAACTTCCTTCTTGCTAATTGGAACCTGATGACAGTATATGGCTAGCGTTAGAGACCATCCTGAAAGTGATATACCCACTTCTTTGTACTATCAGTACAGGAAAATAGGATAGAATATGCCTTTAACTTCGGAGCCATCTGCCTCACTTACTGACTCCCAGGAGAGAATGTCAGTTCCCATGCCACTGCGTGGCCTTTCCAATTCAGGGATTATCGAATTCCCGCTGATGACTTCTGCTCCAAAGGCTGCTTTTAGCAAAGCAGAGGTCTCTAGTCGATGGAATCCATATTTTTAAAAATACTGCCTTCCCTGTATTCTAAAAATAGTTCCTGACAGTTCTCATCATCTAAAAGCCCCTGGATAAATTAACCCAGATGTACATCTTTGAATTTATAGGATCTGACTAGAAAATTTTCACATGGGTATAAAATTTCAGAGATTGAAGATAAATGAGATGACCTGTATAATGTTTTGAACTCTGTGGCCATAAACTGCCATCTACACCTGAGGCACAGTAGAATGATAGTAGGAAAAACATGGGGGGGAACTTAAGAGAACTACCAGTCCAACAGGAAAGCAAGTCTCCTGGCTAGCTTGCAGTCAGGTTGGTAAGAAACAACTGTGGATTTCGATGTTCAGTGACCCATGATCTGGGTGAATGTTTCCCAAACCTTTCCCTTTGTTTTTTTTCATGGACTTTCTGTGTCTTTCACAAGTTCAGTGAAGAAAAGAAGAAGGAAAAACACTATGTGCTGGTGTCATAAAGTTTCCTAAATTAGCAAGAAAGTCAAATTAGCAAGAAAGTCAAATTTATAAACTTTGAAATAAATTATAAATAAATAAATTATCCCTCTTCTTTAACGGCTTGTTTTCTTCGACCGTCTCCCCCTCATCCTCCTCCTCTTCAAGTAACATTAAGATTCCCTGTGAGAATTCAAGGGCCCTGCATCATTCTCATCCCACTCCAGATACCCTTTCTGCCCGGGCAGACAACTAAGGTGGGGAGGTTTGCCTAAATCCTCCTCCTTCCCACTTCTTCAGACTAGCCTCAGACTAACAAGTGTCACCCTGACGCTAGTTCTGGGGACTGTGTCCCCACCCACTTTCCTGCTATGTTCTGCACACTGACTCTCCACATTCTTGCTAAGTAATGCCGTCAGGAATATTTTTCTCTTGCCTCTTCCCTCTTGATCCCTCAGGGGGACAGACTGACACCACTGCGGCTTTCACACTTTTTCAAAATGGGGCAGGTATGTTTTAGGAAATACGGTTGCTGTACCGTGTTAACCTAAAAGCCTATATATCCCACTTCCCCAGGGAAGGTGTGGCCACCCCACAACCTCTCCAGAGCTGCAGCGCCTTTTATCTCTGCACGCTTCTGAGACACCCATCTGATATCTGTTCCCTCTTTTGCTCTGGGAAAGTGGGTGGATAGATAGGGGCCGTTTGAAGCTTTGGAAGCTTGAGGTTTGGAAATCCTAGTTTTCACAATTTATAAGCTTTGAAATTTTGTTATTAGTCACGATTCATCAGTCCCCTTGTAATCTTTGATTTCTGTTTTCCAAAAGTCTAGACTATACAAAAAACCCACAAAAAATAAAAAAAACCATTTCTGTCTGATGATTTTTCACTTTTAAGTTTAATTCTAGTATACTTAAAATTCAGGACACTCTTGTTGGGATAATAATTGTAAATATTTTAATATCTTTTCCATTAAAATCCTCTAAATTACTATCTCAGAGACCTGGAAAGAGTCAGACATTAACATATTCAAATGGTAAAGTCAGAAAGAAATGCACTGTTTGCATGAAGAGGTACACGCATTAAAAAATATCTATGGTTTGCATATTTCTATAAATACTCAAGAAGGACTTACAGCATCACATTGAAGCACAGTAGGAGGGAAATCCTGTAAAGTTTCAATGAGCAATGTATGAGAAATAAAAAATAATTGGATAAAGTTAGCATTTCTAATTCAAGATATGTATTATGTGATAGTCACTTAATGGGCTTTTATTCTGTGCTTTAGTGGGCAACAAATAAAGGATGTTATTTGAGCTGTGACTGTGTTTGTTTCCATGTAACAAATCATCCCAAGACTTTGTGATTTAAAACATCAACAATTGGGGTGCCTGGATGGCTCAGTTGGCTAAGCAACTACCTTTGGCTCAGGTCTTGATCTCAGGGTCCTAGAATCGAGCCCCACATCAGGCTCCCAGCTCAGTGGGGAGCCTGCTTTCCCCCTTTCCCTCTCTTCCTGCTTCTCATGCTCTCTCTCTCAAATAAATAAAAATCCTCAAAAAAATTTTTTAAATAAAACAATAGCAATCATGTTATCATCATCTTTCATGGTCTCTGGGTTTAGAACTTGGGGAGAGTCTGGACCCCAGGCCTGTCATGTAGTAGCTGTCAGCCCAAGGTTGGACATGGAACAGTGGAGAGTTAGAACATCAAAGGATTGGCAAGGCCTCTCTCTATCACCATGTGACCCCAGACCTTCTCCGTGTTGTCTGGTTGTATGAGTTAATTGAGGCTTCCTCACAGCTCTGGTGAGCTCAGGGCAGCTGGACTCCTTACATGACAGCTCCAGGCTCCAGTGTGGACGTTCTGGTGAATAAGCAGAAGCCTTTTACGAACTAGCCTCCGTAGTTACGTCCCATTCCTTCCGTCCTAATCGTACCACATCCAGGCTTTACAGGGAGGGAGTACAGACCCCATTTCTCCAGTGAGAGCAGTGTCAAATAATGTAGAGCCATGTTTTAAGATCTCCACATTCTGTACTTTGGCCAGAAATTATTTTCATTATCCCCACATTCAAAGCAGTCACTTTCTCCTAATAGTTCCCACAGATTTGATCTCATGATGGCATCAGGCTCAGGCTTGGTGTGCAGCAACTCATACAGACATGAGGTTCCCTGAGCTGGTTTACTTGGACTCATCTCCTCAAACATCATTCCTCTCAATTTTAAGATGTGCAAATTAAGATGAAAAGATATTTGCCTCCCGTATATTCCTCTATGCGGTGATGGGTAGGCAGAGGATAAACACACATCTCTTCAAAAGGGGAAGTGACACTATTCAGAAGGGATGGTGGTGGAAATGGGAGGCACAGTAGTCACTGATACAGAGCAGTTTTTCTTTTTGTTTTAATTGAAGTATCGTTGACATGCAGTACTGCATACAGTAGTCTCCGGCATGCAACAAAGTGACTCACCAAGTGTCTGTGTTGTGCTCTGCTCGCTACAATTGTAGCTACTGAGACACTGACAATTCTGAAACCTAACCAGGCACATAGTTCCAGTTCTGTGATTAGGAGCCAGTTCTTCCTGGGATTGATTCTCCACAGTTCTTAATTCCATTTTGTGTGAACATGTTTCTGTCACTGAGTTATCCTTCCTTTCCCATAAAAAAGGAGACTGGGTAGGCAACTGAGTCATTTTCTCAGACTCTCTCCTGCCTGCCTGTAGGGATTTAGAGATCCAAATGCTATTTTGCATTTTGTATTGCCTTTGTCCTGCTCTGTCCACACTGATACAATTACCTTAAACATGATATGGGCTTTCTCTGTACCAATCTGTAATTGATCTCATTAGATAGAGATCAAACCCACAAATCTTTTTTGAGATAACCTTTTTCTAATTTTTTACCTTGTGTTCCCTATGAGACTTTTATGGAATAATTCTCCTAAGTTTCATGGGGACCTGTTGTTTAATTGGGGGGAGTGTCTGCCAGACATGCTCTTAAAATCTTTAGAAGGCTTTTTTTTTTTTTTTTTTTTTGGTCTGTTTGAAAGGATCTGTGCAACACAAAGTTAAATTTTTCTCGGGTCTTAACAAGGAATCTTACAGGTAGGTTCACTCTGGATTTGGCCTTTGCCCTGAAGTCATTTCTTAATTTGAACATTGCATTTTATTTTATTTTTGCTGCTTGGAGAAACTGGGAGTATGAAGTGATCTTATTGTACAACTCAGCAAGTACTGAGTCCTTTATATTTCCTCCAAATTTTACTGTTTTATAGTTTACCTGTGTATGCCTCTAACCTGTCACACATGGTTGAAAGAGCTTATACTTCCAGTACTTTGCCCCAAAACCTTAGCCAGATCCATCAATTCCCAAGGTACACTTTGTATTTTCGGTAGTAGCATAATTAAGAGTTTTTGTTAAACATTCTGCCACTACATGAAGTGAATCTCTTTTCCTCCAGCTTTTAATAACATTTTCCTCAACTTTTTTGAAGCCCTACAGGGGCGCCTGGGTGGCTCAGTGGGTTAAGCCTCTGCCTTCAGCTCAGGTCATGATCTCAGGGTCCTGGGATCGAGCCCCACATCAGGTTCTCTGCTCAACAGGGAGCCTGCTTCCTCCTCTCTCTCTGCCTGCCTCTCTGCCTACTTGTGATCTCTGTCTGTCAAATAAATAAAATAAAATCTTAAAAAAAAAATATCCTTTGAAGCCCTACGAACAACCTCCTTGAGGTCTGCCCAGGTTCCATTCACGATCTCATGTCTACTCAGCTGCTCCTACCACTCACCCAAAGCCAGTGCCAGCTGTTTTATTTATTATTTATTACTTAATTAATTAATTTATTTTTAGCTGTTTTATTTTTATTTTGGGTGTGTTGGATCTATCTCTTTAATGTCAAGGAAAATTATTTTTTAAACTTTTTTGAGGATAGTTGATACCTAATGTTACATTAATCTTAGGTGCACAACATAGTGATGCAACTGATCTACGTGTTATGCTCTGCTCACCACAGGTGTAGCTACCATCTGTCACCATACAACACTATTACAATACCACTGACTATATTTCTAGGCTATACTTTTCTTCCCTGTGATGTATTCATTCCACAACTGGAATCTAGTTTAGGTTTCTGTTACAGATACAGTCTTCTTTGAGACACCAAATTTTGTTCTGATTCTCTGTTACTGCATGAAAAAATAACTGAAGACTTTATAGCTTAATAGAGTGATGGTTTTGTGGGTCAGGAATCCTCAGTGGCTGGAGGCCTGCTAGGCCTCACTTGTGTGATCTCAGGGCTTGTCCCTAGGATTTCTGCATGTGGGCTATTAGTTCTTCCTCATAGCATGACCCCCTCAAGGCTCTTGTATAAGCACACCCCAGTGAGCAAGGCAATAGCTCCCTTTCCTTTTGTGACCTAGCTTCAGAAGTCACTTACCATAATTTCCCTATAGTCACAAATTCTCCCAAACTAAGGGGAGAGGACATAGATGGACCCCACCTCTCAATGAATTTGGGACTGTTTTAAAACTGCCATGATGACTTTGGCTTATTTCAATCATACTTATAAAATAAGGTTTTAAGTTTCTTAACCATGAAGTCTGAGTTTCCTACAAAAATGTTCCAGGAACCCAATTCTCACCTGAGAAGAAAGTACTGTGGTGCTAATTTGAATAGCTGTATTATGGACTTTGAAGCACCTGCTGACATGGTGGAAGGGTATCTTCACCACCTCTTCTTCGGCCTTCCTGCTCTCCTAAAACAACAGTTTGGACCAGACTCCAAAGATCCAAATTCCCTGTATGTGAAATCTTTCTGCTCAGTTAGTCCCTATTTCTGACCATGGTCTCTTAAAACAAGGGATATTTTACATCAATTACACTAAATGATAGGATCTTTGAGCAACCTGACCTTCTACTCTGAAGAGTATTTCCATTTATACAATTGACTTCCTTGACCCCATGAAGGACCTGAAATTGAAGTCATTTCATTTCATCTATCCCTTAGCATAAATATCTCATTGGAGTAATGTGTTCATTATAACAGGTGAAAGGGGACATTATGGCTGCTTGGTAATAACAGACTACAAAAGAGTCCTGATGACTATGAAATTCCCATAATCTTGATCTTATTTCTGCGAAGGGAATACAAAACACCAACATGCAAATGAGAAGGTTGGTCATCAAGAAAAAAATTTGTTTTTTTTCTTTTGGTCATTTTTATTTAAAAAGCTGACCAAAGTTTCAGGCTTTTATATGAAAATAAAGCACTTAGTTGAAGTACTGCTTCATTGTTAAAAACAGTTTTTAATGACGTGTCATTACATTAAACTCTTGGGTTAAATGTACATTTCAACTTAATTTCACTACCTATATCCATCGCAACTATTTGGTATCATAACAGGTGCACAGACTATGAATTTAAAGTGAAGATTTTTGCTTTGAATTTTAACTCTTTTAATGAGCACACACTTTAACTTTCAGTTGATAGCCTAATAAGACTGGCCAGACCCAGATCTACCTACAGGTTTAATTAGGGGGTAAGTAAAGACTTCCATGACTCTGACTTTCTCACACTATATAAAATAAGAAAAATCTAGGTAGTTAGAGTCAGAGGAATTGGCATCTTAGATCTTTATCTTTCTTATTCAAAAGTTACTTTAAAATACTCTTAGTTCATACTCATCACATTCTTCAACTCATAGAGGCACAAGATTGTATAGTCTGACCTCTTATCTCAGTATTTTGTATTAGCAAATAGAAACCACTGATGCAACTTAGTAGGTATAATAAATTACATACAGGATAAAACAGGAAAATACATTGCTCTTACCAACTTCTCTTAGCCTTATGGCTAATTTTGTTAACCAGAGCCCCACTTGGCACAGTTGTCTTTATTCTTTACCTGAAACTAGTTTAATTAACTAAAGCAAGTCTATGAAAAGAGGTAGTTTCTACCTACAAAATGAGGCAGGAACTTAATAGAAATTGGGTGCTTCTTTTTCTACAATGAAAGAAGGAATCACTGTGTGCAGACTGTGATCTGATTGATTGATTGATTAATTGATGCATTCATTCATTTATTCATTGATTAATTCATTCATCCAATAAACATCTCATATTATAAATCATGTGTCATGCAGAGAGGACCTTCTGTATGTGCTTATCCTGACTTTTAAGAAGTACAAAGATTTTACTTCTTTAATTTAGGACAAATGAGAGATCAGACAGCTATAGATTTTGATGGACTTCCAGAAAATCCTAGAAGAAGAACTCAAGAAGAATGGCTGTCTTTTTTTGTTTGTTTGTTTGTTTCAAGTTTTTATTTAAATTCTATTTAGTTAACATATAGTCTAATAGTGGTTTCAGGAGTCGAATTTAGTGAGGAGTCTCTGATGTGTCAGCACCTGGGCTTGTAGCTGGGGTGATACTTGATTTTATAATAATAGCTGGTACTTTTTTCTTTTTTCTTTTTTTTTAAAGAGAAGCCCTGATTTTTTCCCTGTTTACTCAGCTTTTTATTTTTTAGGAGGGAGGTAAGGGCAGGTACAAAATCTGCGACAATATTATATAAGAATTTCTACAAAAGCTCATGACAGGAGAAAACTTGAAAACAATAGAGAGTTCTGGAAAACATTTGCCGTTGAGGAAAGGAAAAGTTAAATTTGCTCTAGAATCACCCAAACCTGAGGTGGGGATTTCATTTTCTTCATCCACCTTTAGAATTTGGACAGGCTTGTGTTGGCAGGTGCACTGACCCAGGTCCATTTGCTGGAGACTGAAAATCTAAGGGAGCTTACTTATCGCAAGAGAATAATGATGTGCTGACCTAGGTTCAGTTCCGTAACTGATGGGCAGGCAGTGATAGGTTCAGTGTAAAGGGTATTAATTGAACTTCCTCATTTTCTTCATAGCCTCTTGCCTAGATTCTAGAGATATAGAAAAGCATAATTAAAATTTTAAAATGTTGTTTTACTAAACTTTAATATTTTAGGATCTTTTTTATTTCAGTGTAACACAGGGGGTTTTTAAATGCTTACCTCCCTCCTGTGTCAGAGACCCCCTGAGGATCTGGAATCTTGTGGTTCAGTTTGTCAATGACAGTACGAGGCAGAGGGTGATATCCACAGGAGCCATGGAAAGAAAGACCTACTAGGAACAGACTTATTTGTGCATACCTGATAAAAACTCCCTGAAGAAATCCAGAACTATAGGGTTTTGATTTTGAGAAGGGAAAAATATTTTCAAAGGGTATATTGCTTCAGAAAGTGTGAGTAAGTCCCAATTACATGTGTGACACTTCACCTACTGAGATGTTAATGAGACTTAGGGGATTTGGGTTATAAAAATAATTGGGAACTGAATTAGTTTTATAGGGCTGTTGTAACAAAAGACTGCCAACAGGGTGTCATAGAACAACAGAATTTACTCTCTCATAGCTCTGGAGGCTAGAAGTCTAAAATTAAGGTGTCAGTAGGATTGGTTTCTTCTCAAGGCTCTGAGGGAGAATCTGTTCCAGGCGTCTTCTGATGGTTGTCGGTAAGCCTCAGCATTTGTTCTGGCTTGTAGAGGTATCCCTCTAATCTCTGCCTCAGTCTTCACATGGCACTCTCCTTCTGTGTAAATCTCTGGGTCCTCTCCCGATAGTAGGAGAACACTTGGATTTAGGGTCCAATCTAATCCAGTGTAACCTCGTCTTACCTGATTGCTTCAGCAAAAATTCTGTTTCCAAATAAGATTGACTTTGGAGGCCATCATCTGGATAATGTGGACAGTGACTTTTATCTTCTGTCAGAATGTTTATACATTTTAAGCTCCTAACTTGATCAGCAACCCTGAGTCCTCAAAGGGAATGAATGTCTGCGTCAAGTCACGGTTGAAACAAAACCCAGCAGAAGGCATCTTGATACTCTGATCGACAAGATAGGTTTGCTGTGGGAAATTTTGCTTTTAATTATTTCGAATGACATTTTCCTTTCTGCCCATTCAGAAATCCAGAATGTCTTTTGTGTAGAATTCGCTTCTCAGTATGCTTAATTTAAGAAGACTCCTGATAAGTCCATTTATTTTAAAAACGGAACGGAAAGTTTATATCAGATTTCAGAATGAGAGTCCAGAAAAACTGCTTGAATCAAGGGCTTGGGAGGTTAGTGAAAGTCACACATGACAAGATCAGATAGATAAAAGATAACGGGAAGTCTGAGATTCAAAAGCCTGTTTTCAGTTGGCGACCGTTTTCCTTTCCTCCATTCTGAGGATGATAAGGAGAAATCTGTATACAAGCAATTTATTCTTCCAATACTTAAGATCATCATGCTTTTTCCGGCCCTAAAGGAAATGGCAAGAGACCAGAGCCATCTTTGCTGCAGCTCCGTTTGAAGTCTGAACAATCTGCTCCGTTTCCATCTCCTGGAGTTACTTTATATTATTCGCATCTATGCTTCATACTGTTTCCTATCAATGTCCTTTTGCATAATTGATCAGGAACTAAAATTACCTAGATTTGTTATTAGGAAAGTAGATGTTGCTAGCTTCATATAGGTATGCCTTTAACTTTTTTTTCCCTAACACAGCTTCATAAATCCTTCATTAACATAAAAAGCAGTATAAAAAAGGAAAAGGTCTTTAAAAGAATGATGGCTGATGAAGTCATTTGGGATAGCATAAATATGCATTTTTGCTTTTTTCAAACATGGTCACCACTTTATAGTTAGTGGTAAAGGTTTTGTCTACCATAGTTGACTGAATTTTTTAAGCCCAGAATTACACCATATTCATATTTGGGACCCAGATTTTGGCCTTGTGCCTGAAAGAGAACAGTGCTCAGTAAGTGTTGAATTGAGTTGAAAATCATGTTAAGACCATATGTTATTTCCCCAAACAGAATAAGCCTTGTTTTTGTCTCAAAGGAGAAAGTTTGGACTATTTTCCAGGCCTCTTCAGAAGAACAATGTGAAAGATAAGCTCTGAGAAAGGTTTTTCCTCTTTTTAAATTTTTTTTTTTTTTCCAGACACCCTCTTTCGTAGTTGACATGCAGTTAGATCTAACTAAAAGCACCTCACATCAGGTGAGTTTACTCTTTGGGTGAGAGCTCAGAGTTCTGTTTTCCAAAGGAAAAGATAGCTCCAAGAGTGAATTTGGGTTTTACATTCCATCATTCTCATTCTAGTTGTGATTATAAATATAGTTTATTATGTTATTTTATTTCCACTGTATTTACCTTGCATTAGTGCCATAATTATTATAAATTTACATGCATTACAACTTGAAAAAATCTAACTGCTTGCAATTGTTTAAAGAATTATCACCAGTTGATTATTATATCACTGGTTTAAATATAGATTAGTAGAATTCTGGATTTGCTGCATAGGAAAGAAACCTTATGCTAGTAGTTTCCTCCAGTAGCTACTTTCATGCCTAAAACCTAAAAAACACAACTTAACTCATCTTCTGGCATTCAAAACAAAATAAATAAGAAGTGGAAGAAATCCTGTAAACAGTGTTCTTCTATTACTGACAAGAAACACTGTGCCTTTATTCATCCTGAAAACAAGACTCACCCCAGGGAGAAACTGAAGCTCTGGCAGGTGAAGGGAATGTCAGTTTTAGGACTGAGTGAAGCCTGGTTTTCACAACTTCCTCTCACTCCCTCTAGCACTTTCTGAAGCAAAGTCTTGGGCTGTGGGCCAGATGAAAAGCTTGACATGAAATCTGCTGCTGTAATCTAGATCCTTCTAAGCAACACTACTCTGTCATAAAAAGTTTGCTTTCATATATTTAAAAAGTAAAATATTATATTTAAGAATGTTCTAGAATTTATATTTCTGAAGGTCCTTGAGATGATAGCATTTTCAGCCCATAGAATAGTACATTGCCACTGCAAGCTCACATTCTAATAAACTTTTTCTATTGAAAAATATATTCTCCCAAAAGCAAAATAATAATAATAATAGCTATATCTACCATCTATTTTTTATTACTCATGATCTATCAAATGATTGTGATTCGGCATGTTAGCTATAATGTAACAATTATAAGAGGCTATGGCAGTTTCCATTATGATTATTAGCAGTGTTATGATTCCAGTTAAGTTCATCTTTATGAGAATGCATTTCATAAAAACAAAGAATTGACTAGAACTGTCACTTTTAATGGGAATATGATAGAAAGTTGAACTTCAATATCATCGAATGCAGTATTATTATCATTAATTAGCTCAAGTGCTAATTTTGTAAGAACAAAAAAATGCAAAACTTAACAAAAAACCTTCAGGGACAGCCCACACTTGTCTTCAACTTTCTAGTAGCATATTTGGAGGGTAAAATTCAGTAGAAGTACATTTAGAGGATAAAAATGCTCAATGTGGGCGCCCGGGTGGCTCAGTGGGTTAAGCCGCTGCCTTCGGCTCAGGTCATGATCTCAGGGTCCTGGGATCGAGTCCCGCATCGGGCTCTCTGCTCAGCAGGGAGCCTGCTTCCTCCCCTCTCTCTCTCTCCCTGCCTCTCTGCCTACTTGTGATCTCTCTCTGTCAAATAAATAAATAAAATCTTAAAAAAAATACTCAATATACCACATTTTCGTGTTATTTCAAGTATTTACTCAAGTTTTAGTTTTTGATTTGGACTAGAGGGAAATGTGTACAACCGGAATGACTAAAAGTAATGTCACAGAATCGACTAGTCCTTGAAATATTACGCCATGGCCTTCATAGGGGGCTATTTGTTCTTAAGTGACACTCTGACAATGAATCTTTGCATTTATGTTTCAAAGTACAAAGCAAAACAAAAACAACACTCTGCTGAATTGTATATTGGGGAGAAGATGAAATTCTGGGTATCACAACAAATATTCATGACCACTGAAAACATAAAAAACAATGCCTGAGAATTTCAGTGCTAAAATGTCCTTCAGGAGATTATCTCACCCATCCCAAAACATGAGGTAGTATCACAGCTAAATAATTACCCTATTTGAGACAACGGAGATGCCAATGAATTTTTTATTATCACAGAGAAGTGTTCAATAGCTTTTAGATGTAGGAAATTCTTTTATCTAATGAAGAAGTTGCAGCCTAAGTAAAAGTCCTTTTGGTTTTTCATTGTTATTCAGTGTAATAAAGAGAGAATTTTTATATAGACCGTGAGCAGCATTTGGCTTTTCTATGTCCAAATGAAAATGAACATGTGAAGTATATTTGGGAGTGGCTCTGGAGGAAATGGGCCAGTGTTCCTCAGTCTTTTTTTTTTTTTTTTTTCTTTTAGACCACCCTCCACATCCAGGCAATGCTTCTCTTCCAAGCTTTCACAGCACTTGGATCTCATTGACAATACATTTGTCAGACTAGGGGATCCTGCTCAGTATAGAAAGGCCATCTTCACACAAATCTGAGAGATAAATGCTTATTTCTCTTAGCATATATACCTTTTAATCTATTCACATTTTCTTCCCAGACCACGTTTTGAAGGAATGAGATTCAGAGATACTTTTCCCAATCAAGATTAGTGGCATGTCCTTCTTTTTGCCCTAAACTTACCTCAAGAAGTTTAAACAGGGACTTCCAACCCATTGTCCAAGCAGTTTTAAATTTTATATTTCAAAATATAACTACAAAATTTATTTCTTTGGAAATAAAGTTTATATACAATAAAATGTCCGTGTCTTAAGTGTACAAATCTTGGAATTTTGAGGAATGCAGACACCTGGGTAACTCATACTCATGTCAAAATATAGAACATTTCCATTACCTCAGAAAATTTTTTTGTGGTTTCCCTTCTGATTTATCTTCACCAAAAGCATCTGCTTTTCTGATTTGTTTTGCTTGTCCTAGGGTTTCATATAAATGGAATCACACGATACACAGTCTTACTTTCTTTGGCTTACGTCTTTTGGCATAATGCTTATGAGATTCTCGTATGGTGTGTGTGTGTGTGTGCGTGCGCGCGCGTGTGTTTTGTTATTGAGAAGTTGTCCATTGTTTGATTATACAAAAGTTTGATTATTTTACTGCTGATGAATATTTACATGGTTTCCAGTTTTTTATTGCTACTGTGAATAAAGTTGGCAGAATATTCTTGTACAAGTATCCATCCTGACATGTTTTATTTCTCTAGTAAAGACCTAGCAGTGAAATCATTGGATCACGGGATAGGTACATATTTTTAACTTTGTAGGGAACTTTCAAACTGTCATATTCCTTTTGACTTTTGACTCTCCCACTAATAATGTATGAGAATTTCAGTAGTTGTCCAATTTTACCAAAGTTTGGTACTGACAGCCTTTTTGATTTTAGGCATTCCAGTGATTTAAATGGCATCTCATTATTGTTTTGATATCTGATTTCTGAAAATGAATGGTGTTAAGTATGCTTGCATCTACACATTGGGCATTCACATATCATCTTTTGCAATGTGTCTATCCAAGTCCTTTACATGTTTTTAAAACTAGATTGTTGTCTATTCTTGAGCTATACAATTCTATATTTTGAATATAAATATAATGCTATACAATTTATATTTTGAATATAAATCTTTTGTCAGATATATATTTTATGACTATTTGCCTGTTCATTTTCTTAAAGTTGTATTTTGATAAGAAGTCTTAATTATATCTTACGATTTTTTCTTTTATGGCTATTGCTTTCTGTGTCTGCTTTAGGTATGTTTGCCTAACCCCAGGTCACAAAGATATTCTCATGTTTTCATCAAGAAGCTATGTAATTTTAACTTTAATTTTAGTTTTAGTTTTAAAGAATTTCAATTTTATTTTTAGGTCTGTAATCTTTCTCAATTTTTTTTTAATATGTGAGACAGAGGAGTTGAAGTTCACTTTGTTTTTAAATATATATTATATTCAAAACCCATTTGTTGAAAATGGTAGAATTTTTATTTATTTTTTTTTAAGATTTTATTCATCTATTTATTTGACAGACAGAGATCACAAGTAGGCAGAGAGGCAGGCAGGAAGAGAAGGAGAAGCAGGCTCCCTGCTAAGCAGAGAGCTCAGTGATGCTGGGCTCAATCCCGGGACCCTGGGATCACGACCTGAGCCGAAGGCAGAGGCCCCAACCCACTGAGCCACCCAGGCACCCCAAAAATGGTAGAATTTTTATTGCATTGCTCCATTGGATTGCTTGATCACTGTATCAAAAATCAATTGTGACAACTGAAAAATAGGATGATACACTAACAAGGTGAGGAAGACTGAAGGGTAGAAATAAGAAAGTGAACAGCTTTGCCATTTGGGCAGTTGAGGAGCAACACAGTGGTAGGCTCCTCAGTTTTCTCATTGATCTCCTTATATCTCTAGAAAGCATGCTGCAGAAGCCTCCCATTCTGAAGCCAACAAGCACAGTAACTGAAAGAAAGAGAGAGAGGGGAAGGAAGGAAGAAAGGAAGGAAGGAAGGAAGGAACAAACTTCAATTAAAGGCTTTCCTCTAAGGCCAAGGGCCAACAAAGATGTGGCCCAACAAGAGTAAACCTATTTGCAATACCCACTCTATTCCAATCAGACACCAGTGGAACAACTTCATCTCCACCCACTGTGATTTCCGAATGTCCAAGTGGGAAACTGATCTTTCACCATATCCCTCAGCCCAACAGAAGCAGACAGCATTTGATTCCCGTGTCAGGTTGTGCTGGTGAACCAACAGAAGCTGATGTTCTATTCTTCCTGGCCTGAAAGAGGCTGGGTTCCAGCTCCCCAGCCCAGAGTAGTGTCAGGGAGGGGACCTTCCTCTGCCCTTCAAGGTCCTTCCAGCTGGATTGAGAATCAAATTAACATGATACAGATTAACAGGAGAAAACCACATTTTAGTAGCATACATATGGAGAGTCCACACAGACACAAAAACCCAAAGCCAGTGAAGAAACATGAAGCTTATAATGAGCTAAGGACAGGGAAGGATCTGAGGATGCAAAGGGGACAGAGGCCATTAGATAGGTAGAAGGAGATGTTTTATAAAATGCAGCTTTGTTGAGGTACATGGAGAAAGAAAATTATAAGATCATCTTAAATATTTTGAGTATTTTGATCCAAGGCATGGTATACCTTATTCATACTTAGATCTTATTGGAATTGTTTCATTAGTAATTTATAAAATTATGCATAGAAAGTATGAACTTAATTTGTTACATTTATACCCAAGTATTTTAATTTTAAGTACTTTTATAAGTGAGACCATATTTTTCAAATTTTATTTTCTAATTGTTCATTGCTAGTATGTAAAGATATGATATTTTTGTGTTGGCCTTGTGCTGTATAGCCTTCTTAGACTCATTTATTAACTCTAGTAACTTTTTGGCAGATTCCATGGTCATTTTCATTTAGACAATCTGTGATCTGGAATAGGACCAGTTAAATTTATTTCTGAGATCAGAAATGCCTTTTAGTTCTCTTCTTTACCTTATTGCTCTGGTTATGGCTTATAGTATAATGTTGAATAGGAATGGCGAAGGTAGATGGCTTGCCTTATTCACAACACCAGGTGAACACATTCAGTTTCCAACCATTAATTGATATTTGAGGTAGGTTTTTGTGGACGTTGTTTATCAGATTAAGGATATGCCCTCCTCTTCCTTCGTGATGTGTTTTTATGATGAATGGATCTTGAATTTTGTCAGATTCTTTGCCTGCATCAACTGATAGGATTATATGCTTTTTTTTTTTCATTATGTTAATATGGTGGATTACATAGACTGATTTCCAGTATTCCATTCCTGGCATAAACATCACTTGGTTATGTTGTACTGTTTTTTCTGTATGTTGTTAGTTTAGGTTTGCTAGTATATTAGTGAAGATTTCTGTATTTGAGTTGAAGAGAAATATTTTGTCGATATTATGATGTTTTCAAATAATTATCTTTGAGTTTCATTGATCTTCTGTATTTTTTTCTGTTTTCAGTTTTATTGATTAATCATGATTTTTATTTTCCTTTTTCTAGAGTTATTTTGTGTGTGTGGTTTTTTTTTTTTTTTTTTTTTTTTTAGTTCTTGAGGTGGAAAATACAGATCATTCGAGATCTTCTTTACTTATAAAACCACATAAAAGTATAAATACTTACGTTCCACAAACTTTTATTTATTGGGACTTTTCATTTTCATTCAGTTCCAGATATTTTCTAATTTTCTTTTTGACACCCTTTTGATCCATGTGCTATTTATAAGTGTGTTGTTTAATTTCCAAGTGTTTGGAGATTTTGTTTCTTTTTGTTATTGAGTCCTTGTTGAAATCCATGTGGTCAGAGAATATAATTTATATGATTTCAATGATTTTGTTTGGTAATGTTTTAGGATATGGTAGTTCTTTTTTAAGATATAGTTTTGAGTTCTAGCTTTAGAGCATTGTGGTCTGAAAATATGCAGGGAATGATCCCAATCTTTTGATACCGGTTGAGTCCTGATTTAGGACCGAGGATGTGATCTATTCTGGAAAATGTTCCATGTGCACTAGAGAAGAACTCAACCACAAAAGGAAGTTTGGAAAGAACCCAAATACATGGAGACTAAACAGTATCCTTCTAAAGAATGAATGGGTCAACCGGGAAATTAAAGAAGAATTGAAAAAAATCATGGAAACAAATGATAATGAAAATACAACGGTTCAAAATCTGTGGGACACAACAAAGGCAGTCCTCAGAGGAAAATATATAGCGGTACAAGCCTTTCTCAAGAAACAAGAAAGGTCTCAGGTACACAACCTAACCCTACACCTAAAGGAGCTGGAGAAAGAACAAGAAAGAAACCCTAAGCCCAGCAGGAGAAGAGAAATCATAAAGATCAGAGCAGAAATCAATGAAATAGAAACCAAAAAAACAATAGAACAAATCAACGAAACTAGGAGCTGGTTCTTTGAAAGAATTAATAAAATTGATAAACCCCTGGCCCGACTTATCAAAAAGAAAAGAGAAAGGACCCAAATAAATAAAATCATGAATGAAAGAGGAGAGATCACAACTAACACCAAAGAAATACAAACTATTATAAGAACATACTATGAGCAACTCTACGGCAATAAATTTGACAATCTGGAAGAAATGGATGCATTCCTAGAAACATATAAACTACCACAACTGAACCATGAAGAAATAGAAAGCCTGAACAGACCCATAACCAGTAAGGAGATTGAAACAGTCATTAAAAATCTCCAAACAAACAAAAGCCCAGGGCCAGACGGCTTCCCGGGGGAATTCTACCAAACATTTAAAGAAGAACTAATTCCTATTCTCCTGAAACTGTTCCAAAAAATAGAAATGGAAGGAAAACTTCCAAACTCATTTTATGAGGCCAGCATCACCTTGATCCCAAAACCAGACAAGGATCCCACCAAAAAAGAGAGCTATAGACCGATATCCTTGATGAACACAGATGCGAAAATACTCAACAAAATACTAGCCAATAGGATTCAACAGTACATTAAAAAGATTATTCACCACGACCAAGTGGGATTTATTCCAGGGCTACAAGGTTGGTTCAACATCCGCAAATCAGTCAATGTGATACAACACATCAATAAAAGTAAGAACAAGAACCATATGATACTCTCAATAGATGCTGAAAAAGCATTTGACAAAGTACAACATCCCTTCCTGATCAAAACTCTTCAAAGTGTAGGGATAGAGGGCACATACCTCAATAATCAAAGCCATCTATGAAAAACCCACCGCAAATATCATTCTCAATGGAGAAAAACTGAAAGCTTTTCCACTAAGGTCAGGAACACGGCAGGGATGTCCATTATCACCACTGCTATTCAACATCGTACAAGAGGTCCTAGCCTCAGCAATCAGACAACAAAAGGAAATTAAAGGCATCCAAATCAGCAAAGAAGAAGTCAAATTATCACTCTTCGCAGATGATATGATACTATATGTGGAAAACCCAAAAGACTCCACTCCAAAACTGCTAGAACTTGTATAGGAATTCAGTAAAGTGTCAGGATATAAAATCAATGCACAGAAATCAGTTGCATTTCTCTACACCAACAGCAAGACAGAAGAAAGAGATATTAAGGAGTCAATCCCATTTACAATTGCATCCAAAACCATAAGATACCTAGGAATAAACCTAACCAAAGAGACACAGAATCTATACTCAGAAAACTATAAAGTACTCATGAAAGAAATTGAGGAAGACACAAAGAAATGGAAAAATGTTCCATGCTCCTGGATTAGAAGAATAAATATTGTGAAAATGTCTATGCTACCTAAAGCAATCTACACATTTAATGCAATTCCTATCAAAGTACCATCCATCTTTTTCAAAGAAATGGAACAAATAATTCTAAAATTTATATGGAACCAGAAAAGACCTCGAATAGCCAAAGGGATATTGAAAAAGAAAGCCAACGTTGGTGGCATCACAATTCCGGACTTCAAGCTCTATTACAAAGCTGTCATCATCAAGACAGCATGGTACTGGCACAAAAACAGACACATAGATCAATGGAACAGAATAGAGAGCCCAGAAATAGACCCTCAACTCTATGGTCAACTAATCTTCGACAAAGCAGGAAAGAATGTCCAATGGAAAAAAGACAGCCTTTTCAATAAATGGTGCTGGGAAAACTGGACAGCCACATGCAGAAAAATGAAATTGGACCATTTCCTTACACCACACACAAAAATAGACTCAAAATGGATGAAGGACCTCAATGTACGAAAGGAATCCATCAAAATCCTTGAGGAGAACACGGGCAGCAACCTCTTCGACCTCTGCCGCCGCAGCAACATCTTCCTAGGGAACAACGCAAAAGGCAAGGGAAGAAAGGGAAAAAAAAAAATGAACTACTGGGATTTCATCAAGATCAAAAGCTTTTGCACAGCAAAGGAAACAGTTAACAAAATCAAAAGACAACTGACAGAATGGGAGAAGATATTTGCAAACGACATATCAGATAAAGGACTAGTGTCCAGAATCTATAAAGAACTTAGCAAACTCAACACCCAAAGAACAAATAATCCAATCAAGAAATGGGCAGAAGACATGAACAGACATTTCTGCAAAGAAAACATCCAGATGGCGAACAGACACATGAAAAAGTGCTCCATATCACTCGGCATCAGGGAAATACAAATCAAAACCACGATGCGATATCACCTCACACCAGTCAGAATGGCTAAAATCAACAAGTCAGGAAATGACAGATGCTGGCGAGGATGCGGAGAAAGGGGAACCCTCCTACACTGTTGGTGGGAATGCAAGCTGGTGCAGCCACTCTGGAAAACAGCATGGAGGTTCCTCAAAATGTTGAAAATAGAACTGCCCTATGACCCAGCAATTGCACTATTGGGTATTTACCCTAAAGATACAAATGTGATCCAAAGGGACACATGCACCCGAATGTTTATAGCAGCAATGTCCACAATAGCCAAACTATGGAAAGAACCTAGATGTCCATCAACAGATGAATGGATCAAGAAGATGTGGTATATATACACAATGGAATACTATGCAGCCATCAAAAGAAATGAAATCTTGCCATTTGCAACAACGTGGATGGAACTAGAGCGTATCATGCTTAGCGAAATAAGTCAAGCAGAGAAAGACAACTATCATATGATCTCCCTGATATGAGGAAGTGGTGATGCAACATGGAGGCTTAAGTGGGTAGAAGAATAAATGAAACAAGATGGGATTGGGAGGGAGACAAACCATAAGTGACTCTTAATCTCACAAAACAAACTGAGGGTTGCCGGGGGGAGGGGGTTGGGGAGAAGGGGGTGGGATTATGGACATTGGGGAGGGTATGTGATTTGGTGAGTGCTGTGAAGTGTGTAAACCTGGTGATTCACAGACCTGTACCCCTGGGGATAAAAATATATGTTTATAAAAAATAAAAAATTAAAAAAAAAAAGATTCCAAATTAAATTAAAAATCCAAAATTAAACAAAATGACCTAGAAAAAAAAAAAAAGATATAGTTTTGATATAAGATGCAGCCTATTTTGGTAAATGATCTACAGGATTTGAAAATACTTGTATTCTGTTGTTGGATGGTAGTGCTTTCAAAATGTATATTAGATGTTTATTGGTATTGATTTTTGTATATACTTACTAACTTTGTATTGGTTACTGAGAAAGGGGTTTTGAAGTCTCCAACTATAAGTGTGTGTTGGTTCATTTTACCTTTCAGTTCTATGAGCTTTTGCACCATCTAGTTTGAAATTCTACTGGTATGTATTATAAGCAAACACATTTAGGATTGGTGTGTCTTCTTGCTGACATGACCTTCTGATTATATGCAATTTCCCTCTTTACCCCTGGTCATTTTACTTGATCTGATATGAATTTTTTTCCTCAGAATATATCCACTACAGTTTTGTATTGATTAGTGTATATATGGATATATAGTATATATAAAGATATAATATCTTTTTATATTCTTTTACTTAAAAAACTTTATAGTGATAAAATATACATACCATTTACATTTTAACCAATTTTAAGTATACAATTTACTAGTATTAAGTACATTCACAATGTTGTGCAGCAGTCACCACCACATCATTCCAAACAGGGTATCTGTACCCATAAGACAGTAATTCCCCATTCTTCCATCCCCACAACCTCTGGTGCATATTTTACTTTCTAAGAATTTGCTTATTTTTGGTACTTCACATACATGGAATTATATAATATTTGTCCTTTTGTGTCTGACTTATTTCACTTAGAAAAGTGTTTTCAATTCTCATCCAAGTGTAGCATGTATCAGAATTTCATTCCTTTAAGGGCTGAATGGTATTCCATTATTTGTATATACCAATTTTGTTTATTCATCTGTTGTGGACATTTAGGTTGTTAACAATCTGTTGGCTATTGTGAACAATGCTGCTCTGTACTTTGGTGTACAGGTATTTATCTAAATAATGCTTTTAGATATATAGTGAGAAGTAGAATTGCTGTATCATACAATAGTTTTATGTTCAGCTTTATAATAAACCACCAAACTGTATTACATAGTGGCCATGTCATCCTATATTCCCTCAAGCAATGCACGTGTTCCAATTTCTCCAACATGCTCACCAACACTTGTTATTTTCTTATTTTTTAATAATATTCTAATGAATGTGAGGAAGTGGTATCTCATTGTGATTTTAACTTTGATTTACTTAATGGCTAGTGATGTTGAGATAGTTTCCTATGTTCACTGGCCATTTGCATATATTCTTTGGAGAGATGTCTGTTCAAGTCCTTTATGCATTTTAAGAATTATCTTTAAAAAATTGTATTTTAGTGGTTGCTGAGTTATAGTAGTTCTTTATGTATTCTGGATATTAATCCCTTAGCAGATATATGTTTTGCAAATATTTTCTCCCATTCTGAGGGTTGCCTTTTTACTTTTTTGATAGTGTCTTTTACTGAAAAAAAGTCTAAAATGTCAAGTAAGCCCAATTTATTTTTCCTTTTGTTGTCTATACTTTGGTGTTATATTCATGTCATTGACAAATCAACTGTCACGAATCTTTTTTCTGTAAAATTATAGTTTTAGTCCTTACATTGAGACCTGTTATCTATTTTGAATTAATTTTGGTATCTGGTGTAAGGGTCCAATTTCATTCTTTTGCATTTGGAGGTCCAGTTTTCCCAGCACTATTTATTGAAAAGACTATCCTTTCTTTATTAATGATCTTGGTGCTCTTGTCAAAAATAACTAACCATATATGTGATAATTTACTTCTCAACTCCATTTGATTCCATTTTTCTATGTATCTATTCCCATGCTAGTGCCACACTTTTAATTATTGTAGGTTTGTAATAAAATCTGAAGTCAAAAAGTGTGCTCTTCCAACTTTATTCTTTTTTTTCAAATTATTTTGAAAGTCCATATGAATTCAAAGATAGATTTTTCTGTTTATGCAAAATCATTGTTGAGATCTTTATAGAAATTACATTAAATCTATAGATGGCTTTGGGTAGTATTGTCTTTTTTTTTTTTTTTTTTTTTTTTAGTATTGTCATCTACCAATATAAAATCTTCTAGTCCATGAATGTGTGATGTCTTTTCGTTTATTTATGTGTCCTTTAATGTTTTACAGGAATGTTTTATAGTTTACAGTGTGTAAGTCTTTTCTATCCTGATTACATTTTTTCTTAAGTACTTTATTATTTTTAATACTCTTTTAAATGGAATTATTTTCTTAATTTCCTCTTCAGATTTCTCATCATTAGTGTATAGAAATGCAGCTAATTTTTGCATGTTGATTTTATAACTTACAGTTTTTGTGAATGTCTTTGATAGCTAACATTTTTATGGAATATTTAGGGGGTTTATATATAAAATTTTGTCATCTGTGAACAGAAATCATTTTACTTCTTCCTTTCCAGTTTGGGTTTTTTTTGTTTGTTTACTTCTCTAAATGCTCTGGCTAGAACTTACAATAGAAGTTGAATTGGAGGTAAACCATATTTGACACTAATGATAATGATAAAATGATATATGTCAGGCAGTAAGCTAAGTCATATTCATGTTCCTATCTATATAGTGAAAAAAATAGGTATTATCATCCCTATTTTAGAGAAAAGGAGAATGAAGCAGAAACTAAATAAGTTGCATGAGACCACATATCTAGAATATGAGAGACCTGTAGTTTGAATCAGATGTGTGTGACTTCAAAAACTACATGATGTCCTATATACTTTGCCTTTATGTCAATTACACAAGCAGTTTCATTCATATATTTTCCAAATTTATATATTTTTCATTTGCTCTGATTTATTTCAAAGGAAGGAGATTTACCTAACCAAAATTTACATTTTGTGGTTATTTGAAGTTTTAAATATTTGCTGTGTGTAATAAGACTGAATGCTAAAATCTTTAATTAGAGCAGATGAATATTCTTCCAAAACTGTGATAAAATCAATCAGGAGTAGTCATGGGTAACTTTTGGAGTTTGCATTATAAATGACAAATCAGCTACACAGCAAATACAAAAGATTCTTTAGGCTCAACTTGTATTTTATCTGAATTACTAATTAAAACCAGACAGAGTGCCTATATTTGTGTGATGATCCATGAAAAATGAAAATAAGTAATTTTGTATTTGTCTTTTAAGAGAAAATACACCATTATAAGAAAAAGCATAGGACAGCATCCTTCCTGGCTTATACCAAAAATGATCCTATATATATGAAAGACCTATAATGGCACAAGTTGTACAGAGCACTGGTTTGGCAAGAAGATCAATCCTGTACTCTGGTGTATGACTGTGACTCAAATTTCCTTATCCTTTCCATAGTTTTATACTCAATCTTTTATTTAACATTCTTTTCTTTCCTAAAATACTTGCTTCCTTGTTCAGCACTTTTCCAAAAGTTCCAGGAAGTTAGCAGCAGCAAAAAGCTCACCTCTGGAAGAATTATTAACTAGTTCAGGAGTTAGCTGATCAAAAAAACAATAGCAGGAATGACAGTCTTGCTTGTAATGAGGCTTTTTAAAAATTCAAGAAAATGAACAGTTCTAATCTGCTAGATTTGGTGTAAATTTCTGATTATCATATATACCTATTTCTGATTATTATGGATAGTGTGTGCTTCCCTGCATACTCTATGTAGAAACAAAACATACATTTAGAAGGCTCTCTGTTAAGCACTAGGTGATATAAATTTATATAAGATTTGGAAACTTCCAACTATGATTTAAGAGTAGATGAAACATAATAAAACTAGCTTTGTGACACAAGAGCTATTTGACTAATTCAGAATTCTGTAGAAAGAAAAAAATTATAATAAGTACTTTTGTCCTGTGTTGTGATATAGCTACACAATAACAGAATAAAGAAAGTTGAAACTAAAGTCATTGAAGAGATTTTTTTTTAAATGGCACAAAAACAAATAAATAACCTAGAGAATTAAGAAAGTCAAATTTAAAATGGAGACAGACTTCTCTCAACTGCTGCTAAAGTACTTCTTGGTCCTTCTAAGGAAGCTAAGGCCACTTTGGGTTGAGGCCCTTACTTCTTCCTATACCTGCATCAAATGCCAGCAGTACCAGCCTGGCACCTGCCTGTACAATAGCCTCCATCTTAGAGATTACCTGCATTTATTTGACCTTCACCATGCACGATGATGAGGTGATTCAGGTCAGGGGAAATAAGCTGAATGCCCTCATTAAATCACCTAGTGTAAATGTTGACCCTTTCTGTTTGAGCTTGTCTGAGAAGTCGCTAGCCAATATCAACATCAGGATCTTCATATGGAATGTTGGGGCTAGTGGGTCTGCCTTGGTAGCTGGTGCTGCCCCAGCAGGAGGTCCTGTTCCCTCCATCACTGCTGCCCCAGCTCAGAAGGAAGTGGAAGCAAAGAAAGAAGAATCTGAGAAATCTGATGATGACATGGGCTTTGGTATTTTTACCACACTTCTTCTGTGACCTGTTCAGTAAAAAGCTGAACTCTTGGGGAGAGGGGAGTAGGAGTGGTAGAAACAGAATTCACAGGAGACATAAAAAGAAAATAGTTTCTTTGTATAAGAAGAAAATTACCGGCAATGAATGAGTAGGAAATATTAGAATAGCATCTAACATTGAAAATATGGGAGTTTAAATACTGTAATAGGGTCACGGGTAGGATTTTTTTTATCTTATGAGCAAAAATAAATAATGTGAAACTTTCAGAAAGAACATCATACATCCACATCCTTTTCATCAGATCCATGTTGAAAAGGGATTTGCAAAATCAGACTATGAGATGGAAAAGAGACAAAATCGTAAACCAAAAACTTGTCACAACCCACGACATGACTGGTAATAGATAGTGGTAGTATAAGCTCTACCAATATAAATAATAGTGAATGCTGTGTTACTGAAAACATTCAAGCATAACTTAAGTGACTATATGTCACTACATTTCAGGGTGTCACAGATAGTAAGAAATTAGAATAAGTAAATGACTTTTAAGCTTTATTTTAAACCCAAGATATTTTTCTATAATGGTAGTCTTCTTTGTTTATATTGTTTTTCCTGATTCTATTTCCCTAGTTATAAAATTTCATTTATTTGTCTTTGTTGTAAGTATCAATTGAAAAATCTATCACTGTGCCTGAATTTACTACTACATGTTATTTACTGTAGTGAAAATTATGACTAAGGAAATACAAAGAGTGAAAAACATCCTCTCAAGAGATAACGTCTCATGAAATATGCAGCTTGTGTCAAAATTTCATGCCATTATAATTTTTTTCTTATTACAGAATTAAAATATATTCTTTGTAGAAATTTAGAATTCAAATGAAATATAAATCATACTGTGAGCTAAGGAAGGAAAGCATTTTTTTAAAAACTCTTCTCCCTTCCTCCCCTTTCATTTTTTGAACAGAGGATTAATGTTATAAGCTATATGGTCTGGAATTCTGCTAGGGCATATTTTTTAGTGGCCAGAATCACTGTATTTTTAAAAGTTAAACACACCTTCTGTCATGTGAGGACATAGTGAGAAGACAGGCATTTGAGGAGCCAGGAAGTATGCCCTCACCAGATACCAAATCTGCCAGCACCTTGATCTTGGACTTCCTAGCCTCAGGAACTGTGAATGAATGACAAGATAGAAAAACTTGCCTCAGAAAAGAGAACAAGAGGAAGTACTGAGTGCCAGGGACTAATTCAGTATGGATATAAATAACATGTCAGAACTAGAGTTCAGAATAATGATTGTAAAGATACTAGCTGGGGTTGAAAAGAGCATAGAAGACACTAGAGAATCCCTTTATGGAGAAATTAAAGAACTAAAATCTAATCAAATCAAAATTAAAGAGGCTATTAATGAGATGCAATAAAAAATGGAGGCTCTGTCAGAGAGGATAAATGAGGCAGAAGAGAGAGTTAATGATACAGAAGGAAAATGATGGAGAATAAAGTAGCTGAAAAAAGGGAGAAAAAGCTAATAGATCATGAGAGTAGAATTTGAGCACTAAGTGATACCATAAAGCAAGACAAATTAGAATAATTGGGATCACAGAAGAAAAAGAAGAGAAGGAGGGAGGGAGAAGGTATATTTGAGCAAATTATAGGTGAGAACTTCCCTAATCTAGGGAAAGAAACAGGCATTTAAGTACAGGAGACATAGGGAATACACCTCAAAAATCAATAAAAAGAGGTCAACACCTTAACATATGATAGTGAAGCTTGAAAATTTCTGAGACAAAAAGAAAATACTTAAAGCAGCTCAGGACAAGAGGCCCTTAACCTACAAGGGTAGAAATGTTAGATAGGGAGCAGACCTATCCACAGAGATTTTGCAGACCAAGAACGACTGGTGTGATATATTTATGGTGCAAAATGAGAAAAATTTGCAGCCAAGAGTACTTTATTCAGCAAGGGTGTCATTCAGAATGGAAGGAGAGATAAAGAGCTTACAGGACAAACAGAAACTTAAGAAGTTTGTGATCACTAAACCAGCCCTACAAGAAGTATTAAAGGGGATCTTTTACGTGAAGAAAGAACCCAAAAGTAACAGAGACCAGAAAGAAACAGAGACAATATAAAGAAACATTGACTTTACAGGTAATACAATAGCACTAAATTCATATCTTCAATTACTCTGAATGTAAATGGGCTAAATGTCCCAATCAAAAGGCACAGGTTATCAGTTTAGATAAAAAAGCAAGACCCTTTGATATGCTGTCTGCAAGAGACTCATTTTAGACCCACCACATCTCCCAATTGAAATTGAGGGGGTGGAAACCCATTTATGATGGTAATGGACATCAAAAGAAAGTTGGGATAGCAATTCTTATAACAGACAAATTAGATATTAAACCAAAGATTATAATAAGAGATAAGGAAGGAAGGATACTATATCATTATTAAAGAAGATAAGAAGATCTAACAATTGTAAATGTTTATGCCCCTAACAAGGGAGCAGCCAATTATACAAAACAATTGATAATAAAATTAAGGAAACACAATGATAATAATACAGTAATAGGAGGGGACTTTAACACCCCATTCACTGCAATGGATAGGTCATCTATGTCAAGAAGGAAACACGGGCTTTGAATAACACAGACCAGACAGACATCAAAACCAGACAAAGAGCCCACCAAAAAGGAGAGTTACAGACCAATATCCCTGATAAACATGGATGCAAAGATTCTCACCAATAACTAGCCAATGGGATCCAATAGTACATTAAAAGTTCCATTCACTGTGACCAAGTGGAATTTATTCCTGAGCCACAAGGGTGGTCCAGCATCTGCAAATCAATCAATGTGATACACTACATTGATAAAAGAAAGGACAAGAACCATATGATCCTCTCAATAGAGGCATAAAAAACATTTAACAATATAGAGTATCCTTCCTTGATTAAAACTTTTCAAAGTGTAAGTATAGAGGGAACATACCTCAATATCATAAAAGCCATCTACAAAAAGCCCACAATGAGTATCATTCTCAATAGAGAAAAACTAAAAGCTTTTCCCCTAAGGTCAAGAACATGACAGGGATGTCCATCTCACCAACTGTAGTTCAGCATAGTACTAGAGGTCCTAGCCTCAGCAACCAGACAACAAAAAGAAATAAAGGCATCTGAATTAGCAAAAAAGTCAAGCTCTCACTCTTCGCAGATGACATGATACTCTATGTGAAAAACCCAAAAGATCTATCCCAAAATTTCTAGAACTCATAGAGGAATTCAGCAAAGTGGCAGGATATAAAAATCAAAGCACAGAAATCAGTTGTATTTCTATACACTAACAATAAGACATAAGAAAGAGAAATTAAGGAGCCGTTCCCATTTACTACACCCAAAACCATATGATACCTAGGAATAAACCTAACCAAAGAGGCAAAGGATCTATTCTCTGAAAACTATGGAATACTCGTGAAAAAAATTGAGGAAGACACAAAGAAATGGAAAAAAGTTCCATGCTCATAGATTAGAAGAACAAATATTATTTAAAATGTCTATGCAACCTAGAGCAATCTAGAGATTGCATCCAATGCAATCTCTACAAAATACCATCAACTTTTTTCACAGAGCTAGAACAAATAATCCTAAAATTTGTATGGAACCAGTAAGACCCCAAATAGGCAGAGGAATGTTGAAAAAGAAAACCAAAGCAGGTGGCATCACAATGCTGAACTTCAAGCTCTATTACAAAGCTGTAATCATCAAGACAGTGTGGTACTGGCACAAAAACAGACACATAGATCAGTGGAACAGAATAGAGAACCCAGAAATAGACTCTCATCTCTATGGTTAACTAATCTTTGACAAAGCAGGAAAGAATATCCAATGGAAAAAAGACAGTCTCTTCAACAATTGATGTTGGGAAAATTGGACAGCCACATGCAGAAGAATGAAACTTGACCATTTCCTTATACCATACACAAAAATAGGCTCAAAATGGATGAAAGACCTCAATGTGAGACAGGAATACATCAAAATCCTAGAGGAGAACACAGGTAGCAACCTCTTTGACTTCAGCCACAGCAGTTTATTGCTAGACACATCTCCAAAGGCAAGGGAAACAAAGGCAAAAATAAACTATTGGGATTTCATCAAAATAAGAAGCTTTTGCACAGCAAAGGAAACAGTCAACCAAAAGACAACTGACAGAATGGGAGAAGATATTTGCTGATGACATGTCAGATAAAGGGCTAATACCCAAGATCTATAAAGAACTTATCAAACTCAACACCTAAAGAATAAATAATCCAATTGAGAAATGGACAGAAGATGTGAACAGACATTTCTCCAAAGAAGCCATCCAAATGAGCAACAGACACATGAAAAAATGCTCAACATCACTCATCATCCTGTAAATACAAATCAAAACCACAATGAGATACTTCCTCACACCAGTCAGAATGGCTAAAATTAACAAGTCAGGAAAAGAAAGATGTTAGAATGTAGAGAAAGGGGAACCCTCTTACACTGTTGGTAGGAACGCAATTTGGTGTAGACACCATGGAAAACAGTATGGAGGTTCCTCAGAAAATTGAAAATAGGGACACCTGAGTGGCTCAGTCAGTTAAGCATCTGTGTTCAGCTCAGGTTATGATCCCAGGGTACTGAGATCAAGCCCCACATCATCAGACTCCCTATGGAGAGCCTGCTTCTCCCCCTGCTTGTGTGTGCTCTCTCTCTCTCCTTCTCTCCATCAAATAAATAAATAAAATCTTTTTAAAAAAGTTGAAAATAGAGCTACCCTATGACCCAGCAATTGTACTACTAGATATTTACCCCCCCCCCAAAAATGTAGTGATCTGAAGGGGCACCTATACTGCAGTGTTTATGGTGGCAATGTCCACAATAGCCAGACTATGGAAAGAGCCCAGATGTCTGTCAAGAAATGAATGGATAAAGATATGGTGTATGTATGTGTGTATATACACACATACACACACATACACACATTCATATATATGCATATATAATGAGATATATATATACACACACACACATATATAATGGAATATTACTCAGCCATCAAAAATGGAATCTTGCCATTTGTAACAACATGGTTGGAACTAGAGGTTATTATACTAAGCAAAATAATTCAATCAGAGAAATATAACTACCTTATGATCTCACTCAGATGTGGAATTTAAGAAACAAAACAGAGGATCATTGTGGAAGGGAGGGGAAAAATAAAACATGATGATATCAGAGAGGGAGACAAACTATAAGAGACTCTTAATCATAGGAAACAAACTGAGGGCTGCTGGAGGGGAGGGAGATGGGAGACTGAGGTAACTGAGTTATGGACATTAAGGAAGATATGATGAAATGAGCACTGGGTGTTATATAAGTCTGATGAGTCACTGAACTCTACTTCTGAAACTAATTATATACTATATGTTAATTAATTTAATTTAAATTTTAAAAAATTAAACACAGGATATGTTTTTTTCTCTTTATTTCACACCTCCAAATAGAGACAGTAGTTATAATTGAATCCAGGCTTTTTATGAGAACCAACCTGTCCCTCCCTCTCTCTTCTGTTCACTAGTAGAATCTAGAATGTCCCAAGATGCAGGTTGGGCTTGGGAGTGGAAGGAAATAGGGGTTTGGTGGACATTAGGTTTAGAGATAGATCTCTGTCCTGGGGCACCAGAACATTGGGATTTCAGATATATTGCCAGATAACAAATTTGTTCCTTGGAGGACTTGTGTAGAAGAATGGCTGAAATATGAGTGGAAGTCCAGTATTACTTGATTACCTAGTCACGTATTTTCCACTAGCACTATACTTTATCTCTGATTCCTCACAATTCCCTCTGCCTTAAGATAGTCACTAGAACACTTTAATGCATAAACTTTCTGTCTTCCTTCTATGAGTCCAAGAGGTTGTATTTTTGATGTAATCCTCCAAAGTATATATTTTTAATATTTATAAGTTAGCAATTATTTTCCATATTGTTAAATATATTTTATAATGTAATTTTGAAAGTTTGTGTCTGTACCTAATTATTGGACACATGAGGGACAAACCTTATTAGTATCTACCCAAATACTGTTCTCTCTCTTTTTCCTGACAATCTAACCCTGATTTTGTTTGGGGTTGCAGTGTGTTTAGCCCTCGGGAAATGACTGGAGATTTTTCAAAATTAATAATGAAAATTCTGTCTCTTTTTCCAGGTACCTACTTTCCCAGCTTCCTTGCAGCTAGAACTTGCGATGTGACCCTCTTCTGACAAACAAGAAGTCAGGGCAAGTCTGCTGAGGTAAGGAAACTTCTGGGAAATATTGTCCCCTTCCCATGATAAATGGAAAGCTTCATTTGCCGTACTTCTTTTTTTCCAGACATGTTGCTTGGATGTGTGATCCTAACTTTATGGCCAGATAAAAATAAAACCGATAATGCTGTCAAATGAGGATTGCAGACAAGGATAGAAAGAGCCTGTTCCCTGGATAAGATCACAGAAACAAACTGGGGATAGATTATCTCCAGACTAGGAATATGGTTTTCTGTGTCTTGCAGCTAAATATAATCTATGATGTTTCAAATATTTCCCTTTTACAAGCAGAGAGCTTTGATGAACATTTACATATGTAATCTCTGATTATATCTTCATGATGAATTCCTAAAGATAGAATTACTAATTCATGGAAGATGCCAAACACTTAAGACCTTTGATATATATATTGCCAATTGCCCTCAAGAAAGACAGTACAAATGAAGATTCAATAAACATTATAAAAACTTTTTTAAAAATGAAATTATACCCCCCAAAATGTCAAACTTTCTGAAAAAGAATCTATTTTCTACAACTTCCTGGAAAGCCCAGCAGAATTCCACTCCCCCCCCCAAAAAAAATCAGTGTCTGTAAAGTATGGAAAACATAATTAAATATGTATAATGTCAGGAAGGACATCTTCAGTCTGTAAATGCATATATCCATAAAGAAATCATCTAAGCCTCTAGGCTTATGGGCACCAGGTAGAACTATAAACTGACAGTGCTGTTGGATTTTTTAAAAAATTCTGGTATAGTCAACATACAGTGTTAAATTAGTTTCAATGCTCATAGTAAGTATACTCTTAATCCCCTTTGCCTATTTCTCCCATTTCCCCACCAACCTCCCCTCTAGTAACCATCAGTTCTCTGTAGTTAAGAGTCTGTTTTTTGTTTGTCTTTTCTTTTTATTGTTTGTTTTGTTTCTTAAATTGTACATATGAGAGAAATCACATAGTACTTGTCTTTCTCTGACTAACTTATTTTACTTAGCATTATACCCTCTAGATCTATCATGTTCTTGTAAGTGGTTACATTTCCTTCTTTTTATGGATGAGTAATATTCCATTGTACATATATGCCACATCTTCCTTATCCATTCATCTATCAATAGATAAATGAGTTGTTGACATAATTTGGCTATTATAAATGATGCTTCTATAAATATAGGGGTGTATATATCTTTTCAAGTTGATGTTTTTGTTTTTGGTGGGTAAATACCCAATAGTGGAATTACTGAATCACATGGTAATTCTTTTTAATTTTTTGAGGAGCCTCTATACTGTTTTCCACAGTGGCCGCAACAGTATGCAGTCTCACAAACAGTGCAAAAGTGTTCCTTTTTCCCCACATTCTTGCCAATACCTGTTGTTTCCTGTGTTGTTGATTTAGCCATTCTGACAGATATGAAGTGATATCTCATTGTAGTTTTGATTTGCATTTCGCTGACAATATCGAGCATATTTGCATGTGTCTGTTGGTCATTTATACATCTTATTTGGAGAAATGTCACTTATGCCCACTTTTAACCAGATTCTTTGGTTTTTTGGTGTTGAGTTGTATAAGTTCTTTATGTATTTTGAATACTAACTTTTTATGGCATACGTCATTTGCAAACATCTTCTCTCATTCAGTAAGTTGTCCTTCAGTTCTGTTATTTCCTCTGCTGTGCGAAGCTTTTAAATTTGATGTAGTTCCAATAGTTTATTTTTGCTTTTGTTTCCTTTACCTCGGGAGACATATCTAGAAAGATATTGCTACTGCTGATGTCAGAGAAATTACTGCCTGTGTTCTCTTCTAAGATTTTTATTGTTTCATGTCCCACATTTAGGGTGGGGTTTTTTTTGTATGTATGGTATAATAAAGTGGTCCAGTTTTATTATTTTCGGTTCATAAATACATGGGACTTTTTAAAATTTTTAAAATTTTAAACTTTTTAAATTTCTTATTCTTTACCCAAAATGTATAGTAATACAATGGATTTTTGTATATTATTTATATCCTGTAACTTTACTGAATTCATCTATCAGTTCTAGTAGTTTTTTGGTGAAGTCTTTAGGGTTTTCTGTATATTGTATCATATCATCTGCAAATAGTGAAAGTTTTACTTTTTCCTTACCTATTTAGATGCATTTTATTCCTCATGGCTGTGGCTAGGACTTTCAGTACTATCTTGAATAAATGGTGGAAGTGGACATCCTTTGTCTTGTTCTTGACCTTAGGGGAAAGATTCTCAGTTTTTCACCATTTAGTATGATGTTAGCTTTAGGTTTTTCATAAAAGGGCTTTATTATGTTGAAGTATGTTCCCTCTAATCATGAATGGATGATTTTTCTGCTTCTATTGAAATGATCATATGGTTTTTATCCTTTTGCTTATTGATGTGATGTATTACACTGATTGATTTGCAAATACTGAACCCACTTGCATCCCAGAAATAAATCCCACTTGATTGTGAAGAATGATTTCTTAATGTATTGTTGGATTCTCTTTGCTAATATTTTGTTGAAGATTTTTACATTTATGTTTATCAGAAATGTTGGCCTATAGTTCTCTTTTTTTGTAGTGTCTTTATCTACTTTTGGTATCAGGGTAATGTTGGCTTCATAGAATGGATATGGAAGGTTTCCTTCATCTTTTATTTTTTGGAATAGTTTGAGAAGAATAGATATTAATCCCTCTTTAAATATTAGTAGATTTCACCTGTGAAACCATCCACTCCTGGACTTTACTGGTAATTGGTCTGTTCAGTTATTTTCTATTTCTTCCTCATTCAGTTTTGGGAAGTTATATGTTTCTTGGAATTTATCCATTTTATTTCTTCTGGGTTGCCCAACTTGTTGGCATATAATTTTTCATGGTATTTTTTATAATTGTATTAATAAGGTATTATGTGTTATTTTTCCTCTTTTACTTCTGATTTTATTTGAGTTCTCTTTTTTCTCTCTCTTAGTAAAGCTAAAGGTTTATCAGTTTTGTTGATCATTCAAAGAATCAGCTCCTGGTTTCATCTGTTCTCTTAGGGTTTCTGTTGTTGTTTATTTCTATTTCATTCATTTCTGCTATCATCTTTATTATTTCTTCTGCACATTTTGGGGGTTTTGTTGTTGTTGTTGTTGTTTTCTCTTTTTTTTTTTTTAGCTCCTTTAGATATAAGGTTAGGTTGTTTATTTGAGATAGAACTGTATTGCTGTAAGCTTCTCTCTTAGAACAACGTTTGGTGCATCCCAAAGATTTTGGATCATTGTGTTTTCATTTTCATTTGTCTATGTATTTTTTTAATTTACTCTTTGATTTTTTTGGTTGACCCATTCATTGTATGGGTATGTAGTAGTATGTTACTTAACTTCCATGTATTTATGTTCTTTACAGAGTTTTTCTTGTCATTGATTCCTTCTTCCATAGTGCTGTGATCAAAAAGATACATGGTATGACTTCAGTCTTTTTGTATCTTTTTTTGTGGCTTAACTTGTGATCTGTTCTGGAGAATGTCCCATTTGCTCTTGAAAACAATGTGTATTTGCTCTTCGAGGATGGTATGTTCTAAATACATCCATTAGATCCATGACATCCAAATATGTCATGAAAAGCCACTATTTCCTGTTGATTTTCTGTTTGAATGATCTTACATTGAAGTAAGTGTGCTGTTAAAATGTCCTACTATTATTTTACTACTATCAATTACTTCATGTTTGTTATTAGCAGCTTATATGTTTGGATGCTCCCATGTTGGGTGCATAACTTTTACAGTTGTTATATTTTCTTGTTGTATTTTTCTTTTTACAATCATATAGTGTCCTTCTTTGTTCTTGTTACAGTTTGTTGTAAAGTCTGGTTTGTTTGGTGTAAATATTGCTACCCTGGCTTTCTTTTCATGTCTATTTGCATGATAAATTCTTTTCCATGCCTTTACTTTCAAACTGCATGTGTCTTTAGGTCTGAAATGAGTCTCTTGTAGGAAGCATATACCTGCATCTACTTTTTTTTTTTATAATTTTTTATTTTTTATAAACATATATTTTTATCCCCAGGGGTACAGGTCTGTGAATCACCAGGTTTACACACTTCACAGCACTCACCAAAGCACATACCCTCCCCAATGTCCATAATTCCACCCCCTTCTCCCAAACCCCCTCCCCCCAGCAACCCTCAGTTTGTTTTGTGAGATTAAGAGTCACTTATGGTTTGTCTACTTTTTAATACATTCCATCACCCTGTATCTTTTGGTTGGAACCTTTAGTACATTTATATTCAAAGTTATTGTTGGTAGATATATACTTATTGCCATTTAATTTGTTTTATAATTGTTTTACAAGTTCCTTTCTTTGTCTTTCTTATTCTCTTCTCTTGTTTGCTGGATTTCTTTAGTGATATTCTTGGATTCCTTTCTTCTTTTGCATATGTATTACCAGTTTTTGATTTATGGTTACCATTAGGTTTATACATAACATCTTATTCATATAGAAGTCTTTATTAAGTTGATGGTTTCTTAAGTTTGAACCCATTTCTTAAAAATTTTTATTTATTTGAAATAGAGAAAGAGAGTGTGCATGCATGAGTCAGGGAGATGGAGAAACAGACTCCCTGCTGAGCAGGGAGTCAAATATGGGACTTGATCCCAGGACCCTGAGATCATGACCTGAGCTGAAGGCAGATTCTTAACCAACTGAGTCACCCAGGCACTCTAAACCCATTTTAAAAACACTAAATGTTTACTCCCTCGCATGTTTTAAGTTTTATGGAGTTATACCTTACATTCTTTTATTTTGTGAATTCCTTGACTGATTTTTATAGATATACTTAATTTTATTGCTTTTATGCTTGCTCTCTTTTTTATCTCTACATATGGTCTTTTCTTTCCACTTAGAAAATGCCCTTTAACATTTTTTTTGTAAGGCTGGTTCACTGATTATGAGTTCCTTTAATATTTGTTTATCTGGGGAACTCTTTATTTCTCCTTCTATTCTGAGTGATAGCCTTGCTGGATAGAGTATTTTTGGTTGCAAGTATTTTTTCTTTCAGTACTTTGAATATATCATGCCACTCTCTTTTTGCCTGCAAAGTTTCTTCTAGGAAATCAGCTGGTAGTCTTATGGGGGCTTCCCTCGTATTTGACTGTTTTATTTTCTCTTGCTGAAATTCTGTCACTACTTTTTGCCTGTTTAATTACCATGTCTTGGTGTCTTGGTATCTTGGTGTGGACCTGCTTGGGTTGATTCTGTCAGAGGCAGGAGGGGATCTCTGTGCCTCCTGGTTGTGGATTTTTTTTTTTTTTGGCTATAATTTTTTTTCAAATAAATTGCCTGCTGTCTTCTCTTTCTCTCCACCTTCCAGAATCCCTGTAATGTGAATATTATTATGCTTGATGTTTTGCTGAGTTTCCTAAGTCTATTTTCATTGTTTATTATTTTTTTCTCTCTCTCATTCAGCTTGATTATTCTCCACTATTCTCCACTCCACTATTCTCCACCTCCAGGTCCCTGATCCATTCTTCTTATTATTTAATCTACAATTTTTCCCCCTAGTGTATTTTAAACTTCAGTTTTGAGTTCTTCATCTCTGGTTTGTTCTTTTTTATGTTTTCTGTCTCTTTGTTGATGGGGTCTTCCACACTTTTCTCCAGTCTAATGGGTATCTTTATGACCAATACTTTAAATTCCTTATCAGACATGTTATCTTCATTTTGTTTGGCTCTCTTGCTGTGATTATTCTTTCATTTGGTACATATTTCTCTGTCTCCTCATTTTGTCTAATTCTCTGTGTCTGTTTCTGTGTGTTAAGAAAGTCAGCTATGCCTCCTCCTCTTGAAAGTGGTACCCTTATGAAGAAGAGGCCTTGCAGTGCCTGACAGAGCAATGTCCACTGTGCACCATACCTGGCATTTTAGAGGTATCTCCTTTGCATGTGCCCTACTGTTGTGGTGGAGTTGCATTTGACTTCAGTCCAGTTGTGTGCAGTGTACATTTTTGCCTATTGTGGGCAAGCTTTTGTCTCTATGTTAGTGGGCCAGTCTAGGACTGCCTTGGGCTTGAGATGAGTCAGATCACACATTTTTCAGAGATGAAGTAGTACCAAACTGCAGGGTGGTTTCCTTGTGTTGTCTCCTGAGAAGCTGTCATTGGTAGGTGGGGCCTGTATTCCATCTTGATGCCTGCCACCAGCCTACAGTAGGACTAGTGTGTGTAGTTATCTAACCTTCTCCCTGGGGCAGAGTCACTTCAAAATGGAACTGGCCCTTGTCAGGTCTCCTGGCACACTGCCAGGGTTGTGGCACTGCTTTGGATGGGCTCTAGCCAAGGGCATATTGGAGGGGGCAGGGCCACAAGAAAATGTGAAGGTGGGAAGCAGACTGCCAGCAAGGTCCATACTGGTCTTCTGTGGGAAGGTACCTGCAGCAGCCCAGGAAAACTGCTGAGGCAGGCTAGGTTGGAAAGGGGAAGACTCGTAGAAGCATGTGGGGGTGCAGAGTGCTGTTAGAGACCGAGATGAAGAATATTGTCAATGTACTAGTTCCCACAGATGTCCTTGTATCTAGGCTGGGGGGCCTAGGGATTGAAATGGCACCTGCCAGCTTTTTTGTTCTTGGGAGACATTTCCCAAAGATCCCTGCCCTCCAGCACAAGCTCTGAGATTATTAAATAAATAAACCTCTGGAATTTTAAAAATTGCTCCTTCTATGCAGTAACTCAGCAGGGCTCTTCACTGTGCTATCTCTTTAAGGGCCTTTAAGGGCAGGGACTCAATTTCCTATTGCCCTTCTGGCTCTCCCAGAGCCAAGCCTGCTGATTTTTAAAGTTCTAGGTGTTAAGCTCCATTGATTGTAAGAACTCAGGAAGTTAGGCTCCTCTGATTTTCAAAGCCAAATGTTATGAGGGTTGGTCTTCCCAGTGTGAGTCCCTCGTGCTTGGGGTGCCTAGTATGGGGGTCTGCCCCTCTCCCCTCTCTGTACCAGCAGCATCCCTACCTCCTGTAGGCAGTCCCATGGGTCTCTTTGGCTTCCAACCTGTCTGTGCCCTTCTTTCCCACTTTGATATGGCCTCTTCTCTACATTTAGCTGTGGAGAGCCTGTTCTGCTAGTCCTTTGGTTGTTTTCTGTGTTAATTGTTTTCTGTGTTATTTACACTGATGTTATCTCATTGTATTTATGGAATGAAGTGAGTTTAGGATTCTTCTACTCTGCCATTGTCCCTGGAAGTTCAACTGAAATCTGTTTGAGTTAAAAATTCAAGTACCTCAGGCACCTGGGTGGCTCAGTGAGTTAAGCCGCTGCCTTCAGCTCAAGTCATGATCTTGGGGTCCTGGGATTGAGTCCCGCATCGGGCTCTCTGCTCAGCTGGGGGCCTGTTTCCCTTCCTCTCTCTCTGCCTGCCTCTCTGCCTACTTGTGATCTCTCTCTGTCAAATAAATAAATAAAATTAAAAAAAAAAATTCAAGTACCTCAATCAGCATGTACAGAAACAGTTGCTCCAGCATAGCGTATCTCTGTGGCTAATGTGCTTGCCCCTTGAAGACTGTCATAGGAGAGCCTGCAAAAATAAAACTGTCCTTTTCTTTTCTCAGAACTCAGGGCTGTTTCTTTTCCCTTCTTTCTTTGTTTCTTTCTTTTTTTTTAAGATTTTATTTATTTGACAGAGAGCGAGAGAGCATAAGCAGGGGGAGTGGGAGGGGGAGAAGCAGGCTTCCTGATGATCAGGGAACCTGATATGGGGCTGGATCCCAGAACCCTGGGATCATGAACTCAGCCAAAGGCAACCACTTAACTGGCTGAGCCACCCCGGTGCCCCTAGGGCTGAGTTTCTGAACTTAAAAATCCCCACTGCTCTGTTTTCTCTGGTAAAGGTCATTTCAAAGAGTTGTAAAGCCAAACAGCAGCAGTAGCATACTAAGTCCAATGAAATGGTGGGAAAACATACGGCAGACTGATTACTCCAATATAGCTCAGATTAATGACACAGCAGGTTAAATTAACTGAGAGGTGAAAGAAAGGTGGAAGTTACAGAATGTCCTTTTGACAGGTTTTTATTTGTTCATCTCTGCACTGTCGCTCTATTTGACTAGTCTGTTCTTCCCTGAACCCCACTATGACTATTCCTAAATCTAAACTTATATGCTAAGAGATATTTAAAGCAAATTTCCAGGGCATAAAATGTCATTTTCCCTTAAAAAAAAAAAAATTCTAGCTTCCTCTGGAGTCAGCTAGCCATAGGAATACATGGCATTTCCATATATTTATCCACTTAATTAGAATAACAAGTTCATTCCTACCACTCCTGACTGCTGTTTTTAGTAAAATGGGTCTATTTACTTTTATCTCTATCTTCATTCACATCACGGGATGGTGAGGTTAATGAAACATGTGGTACAATGAACCCAGGGATATAGGATAAGCACTATGAAGAACACATTATTTATTTTATTGACATAGGTATAAAAGACAACTACATGAGGCTGTTATGGTTTGGTAAAGTCAAGAGAAGAAAAAAATATGTCTACTTTTCCAAAATACTTAAACCAACTCTAAAAGCATGGTTGCTGTCATTGTTGTTAAAAGAAATGCCCCAAGGACTCACTGCATGAATTGAGAGGTATCCATGTGGTCTTGGCCTTGATATATTTACAACTGAGAAGAGAGTGCAAGTACATCAGGAGAGCTAACTGTGATGTGTACACAGGGAGAATGCCATGTAAAGACTGAAGTTATGCTGCTATAACCAAGGAACTATGTAAGCTAGGGAGAATGCTGAAGCAGATCCTCCAGAGGGAGCATGGCCCTGCCCACAACTTCACTTGAACTTCTGGCCTCCAGAACTGTGAGGCAGTGAATTTCAGTGCCACCAGTTTTTCTCTGTAACCTAATTTTGGGTACTTTGTTACAGCAGCCTAGAAGACTACCATAACTATGTTTGTCCATAATACTAATCATCTGAAGGTTACCATGTTATTCCATTTACATTCTCCTCCACAAAAATGTCATGAGAGTGGGAACCACAGCACTGTTCTAGGTGCTAGAGGCTCATAGGCAGATGAAATATAATATTTATCCCTGAAGGACTTAAAGTATTTTATTTCTAATTAAAATGTAAGGCATTTATATATTCAATAATTGAACAAATCTTTAAGTACTGTATGATCCAGGTACTACTACAAATGCTGACGTTACAGTGAAGAATGAGAGCATACATTCTGCAAGGGAGAAATATAAATAAAAAGATATAAACAGAAAAAGGATATAAAACAAAGTAATAAGATAGAGGCTGGAGATTTGAGGAGAATTTAAGTTGTTTGGTCGAGAAACATCAATCAGAACTAAACAGGTTTCTTTAAGGAGCAGTAGGAAGGTGAGTCTTTGGATCAGGTCACTAAAGCAGTGGTTGGGAGTAAAGAGAAGGAGGGGAGTAGGTATTTGATCTCATAGAGCCTGTAAGCTATGGACAGGGTATGGACTTTATTCTAAGCACTGTGGACAGTCTTCGGAAGGTTGCAATTAAGAGTCTTCCATGTTCTGAATTATTTTCTAAAAATATGACTTGGCTGCTATGTGGTAAAGGAACCATAGGGAGGCAAAGTTAGAAGCAGAAAGATTAGTTAGGGGCCTGTTGCAGGAGCCCAGGTTAGAGGTAGTTTTGGCTTTGTTTAGGATGGTAGCAATAGAAGTAATGAGAAAGGGACAGGCTATCAGTGTATTTTGGAGGTATAATAAGACTAGCTGTTGGATAGAAGATAGAGGTGCTAGAAAATAAGAAATCAGGAGTGATTTGTAGTTTCCTTCATGATCTCTTTCAAAATAAAACCAAACTATATTGATTGGATGACAGTTCTTCACTTAAGAAGAGTTTACTTGATGTTTATACAGAAGAGGGTGGGTAGATGTTTGGGTTAGATGATCTTTAAGCTCTTTTACAACCTTGAGTATCTATGATTCTAATGATCAAAGCAGAGCTGCTACTGTGCTGTTGGTCAGTCAGTCCCAGGAGTTGAGGAACCCACACAGTGAGAGCATAGTGGGGATTAGGATAGAGACTCCATCCATGCTGAATGTGTGTTATACAAGAGTTTTCTAATTCCACAGGATAAGCTTTGCTTAACAATCATTACCAGTTTCTGGCTCCCCCTGTATTTTAGTCTTAATGTTAAATCTTTTACATATGTTACCACATAATGCTCATAAATATGCCACATGGTAAGTAAAATCATCCTTCTCTTATAGATCTATCAATGGACTCTGGAAAGACAGTAAAATGTCCAAGACCTTAGGGACTGGAAGTGACAAAATAAGAGTTTTAATCTAAATTGGACATCTGAGACTGTTCTTAACTCCTGTTTTGTACTACTTCCTCTCTAATTTATAAATATTTTCAGCAAATAATAAATAAGGGCTGTGAGAAGAATTAAAAACAGATTGATTGATAACTTTGTCTTAATTTAGTTTGAAATTTGTTTTAATATAAAATAGTGTAAATGTGTTTTAGTGTGTGAGTATATACATATGCACACACATATGAAACTGCACACACACAGACTCTTGATAGAAAAAATATATATCTTAGTTGTGAAATAGGTAAACTCTTGTCATGGGTGACTTTGGTGATTTCAGCTCTACCCATGTAGGCCAATACTTGGACTTATTGGAGAAGTTTCCTTGAAGCCAAATGAGAATGTTCTTTAAAAAAAAAAGAAAGAAAGAAAGAAAGAAGATGCCATTTTTATTGCTTGCTCTATGTTCCTATTCATTGGGTACTTAGATAAATAAATCAAAGTGACAGTGAGTTGAAATGAAAATCAAATTTTGCTAGCATTTTCATTCAAAGAAGAATTCTTCAAAAAGCTGAAAATAGAAGAAAAAATGAAAGTCGTTCTTACTGCTAATGAAATGTTTTCTTGATGCCAAGCAGTATGTGGTTGAAAGAAAAACAACTTGGGCTTAACCAGAAATTCAAAATATGGTGCATTTCCAACCTGGTAATTGGGCTGATATGAGATGTCACAAACAGTGATTGTTACAGTGGCCTGGCTCTGAAATGCACACTCTGGATTAAATGGTGTCTGAATGGAGAGGACACCACTCTGTGGGTTTGGCTAATCTATGTGAAATGATGGCACTAGGGAAGCCACTCCTCTTGGCTCTGACTAAAGCCTGCCCCTGTGCACCTGCTGGAAGAGCAGGTGTTTATTTGTTTGTTTGTTCCTAGATACGATTTTAAAAATAAGGTTAAAAGATGACAGCTGTAAGAAAAATGAATCTGTTCTCCAGAGAGTTACTGCCTTGTGGGATAAGGGAAACAGCTGTTGGAAGCCAGCCCTGCAGCACTTATTAGTCAGGTGTGAAAGGAGAGCCAGAACTTGGGCTGAAAGTTTCCTTTTAATCTTCTCTTAGGCAATATAATTTTTTACTTCCAAAAAATAAAATGGATTGCTTTACTAGTATTGTCATTTGACATTTATTCAACAAATATATACAATTACGGCAGTAATATTAACGGCATTGCTGACATGCACCTGAAAAAGTAAAGAACTTTATAAGTTAAGGTAATTTTGATGTGCTGTAACACATTTTGGTGTGCTGTAAGTTTTAATTCATCATTTAACATTTCTACACGCATGTGAACAGACTGTTACTGTTAGTTAAGGTCATTTGGTGGTACTGCTCAGGGATATGAAAAACTCTTCCCATGAGTAATATTCCAAATCCAAATATATTTTTCAAATGCCTATTTTGTACAAAATATGTGTACTAGGGAGGAATTTCATGATGAATAAGATATTCTTCTTTTAGGGAGCTGAGAATCTGGTGAAGAAAGCAGACATATACACAATATAAAATTCAAGTCATAATTTTGTCTACTTGTACAGAACAGAGAGAAACAGAACTCACCTGGAGCAATAAGGGACCATTTAAGGGGATCATATTCAAACTCAGATCTGGATGTGAAGAGTAAATCAGGAAGATGGATTCCAACAGAAGGAAAAATAGACGCAAAAAAAGACCCAGAGACTAGAAAATATGAGAAATGACAAATAGTATTCTGGTTTGAGGGTGGAGGTGGGAGTGGGGAAAGGGAATATGTTAATAGGTGATAAGAATGAAGTCAGTGGCCCTAAATAGCATGTGAAGTAATGTGGACTTTATTTTGTAGAAAGTCTGAATATATTAGTAATGTTTTGCTGGGGGGTGGGGCATAATCACAGTGAGCTTGTTGAAGGTAATGCTTGTTGGCTGTATTGAGAGCAGAGACATCTGTTTAGAAGCTATCGTAGTAGTCCTGGCAAGAAAGGACAGGGCCTCACCCGAGTGCAGTGGCAGTAAGGATGAGGAGGGAATCAGATGCCATTAACACTGAAGAAATAGTATTGGTGGTTAGTAGTTTGAGTTTGGGGCCAGATGTGAAGGTGTTCTGATAACTATCAGAAATTCTGGTCTCACATCAAGGAAAACTAAGGTTGGAGACTCAGATCTGGAAACCCCCTGCATAGAATTTAGGTGTTGATGTTATAGGAGTGGATGAAGGTGTGCAAAGAAAGAAAATAATCACCAGAGAGAGAACTTATGAGATAATACCAGTGTTTAAGAGTCAGCATAAGTAGTGGGGCCATTTGGAGAGGAAGGAAGGTTGGCTCAGAAAGGCAAAATCCTGTGGGAGAGCCAGGTCAAGTGGATTACAAAAAATGGATTCATGAGGATTGGTGGCCATTGGCAGAGAAGATTCACAGATAATACGACAACCAAATCCAAACTTCTGTGGGTTGGGGAGTAAAAACTGAGGAAGGAGAAATGGTGAACAGAGATAACTTTTTGTGGCATTTGGGATTTAGGATGAGAGAGTACTGGGAAACAGAGTTAAAGGGGAATTTTTTGTTGTTGTTTTTGGTTTTTGTTTGTTGTTTTTAAAGGGGATGTTTTTTAGGAGTGACAAGGAAATCTGGAAAAGGAGGGGATGAAGTTGTGACAGAGAGGGTCTAAGAAGACTAAAGTTAAGCACATAAATGGATTATATGGTTTGCCTTGGCAAGGTAGACAGAATGTATAAAAATGCAAACCAAGAAACAGACTCTTAACTCTAGAGAACAAACTGATGGTCACCAGAGGGAAGGTAGGTAGGGGGATGGGTTAAATAGGTGATGGGGATTAAGGAGGGCACTTGGGATGAGCACCAGCTGTTGTATAGGTGTGTTGAATGATCATATTGTATACCTAAAAGGCACTAAAGTCAAGTTATAATGAGAAATAGTTAAGTTGATGAGGATGAAAATTAAGGCACAAAAATAGGAGAGATCTGTCTACTAGCTCACATGTATGTTGTGTCTTTGCTATGGTCAAACCACTTCCACATACCATGTGATCTTTTTTTTTTTTTAAAGATTTTATTTATTCATTTGACAGAGAAAGAGAGATAACAAGTAGGCAGAGAGACAGGCAGAGAGAGAGGAGGAAGCAGGCTCCCCGCTGTGCAGATACCATGATGTGGGGCTCGATCCCAGGACCCCGAGACCATGACCTGAGCCAAAGGCAGAGGCCTAACCCACGAGCCATGGAGGTGCCCCACCACATGATCTTTTTTGAGGATACAGCATAACCTTAGAATCACATAGGCAGGAGTTATTTTTCCCCATTTTTGCAGTGAAGAAAACTAATTGCTTTTCCCACCTGGATCTCCATCTTCTTTAATTTTGGCCCAGAGCACTTTCTGTGGCAATCATCATATCACATTGTTTTTCTGTTCAGATAAAGATTTAATTTTTTTAAAGGAACAAATATATAAGAGATATAATCTTCCCAGTGTTCAAGTTTTTATATATAGGTTTAATGTCTAATATTTGTACATTAATTTACTGTCCACAGGGAATTTTGATAAAATCTAAGTGTCCACTGCATGCTCCTTTGAGTGCAGGACAATCTTTTATTGCATGAATGTGACCATTATCCCAGCTGCCTCAAAACTAGGTGCTGTGAGGAGCTCTGCAGACTGGCAACAAATCAGACTGTAGAAGAGAGAAAATAACCCACACTTTGGTGTATTAATTATTTAGTTGAAACTTGCAGACTGGATATTCAAGAAGCTTTTGACATATCCACATTACAGTGAGGCACTAGAGAGAAAGTAACAATACAGAAATGTTCTCATCGCCTGAGGCGTGTTTTAATTTAGGGCTCAATGATTCAGTCCTACATGGGCAGCTAAAATACAGACTTTTCTCTTGGAAGTTGGCTTGTAAAGACTTTGGGGTTAGCATCTCTGAAGGACTTTAAAAGTTCCATCTGCCAGAGGAGGCTCGTTATTTTGTTCCAGTTAGAATTGTGTATAGGTAGGGAAAGATAAATTTTTATTAAATTCTGACATGTTTTCTTTCTCATTTTATATGAAAGAGGGTATGTCATTGGTTGGGAAGCAGTAAAAACAGCATTCTTACAGAGTAGATGTTAAAGTCATTAACCCAGAGTTTCATTTTGGCCTCTTTCAGCAGGACCAATATCAAGGGACAGTTTCTGTTGAGACTCACCTGAAATTTATATTTTACCAAGCTGTTTAAGGTCTGAAAAATGGTGGAGCTGAACACCTCAGTGCTTTCTACAGCTTCAAGGGGCCCATTTTCTGAAGCTGGTTCTTTTCCCATGGTTGCATCTCAGGCATGTAATTTAAGAAGGCTGCCATATTATTTTGGAGGTTAAGCTGAGAGCTTCCTTGGGTAATTGAGGTCACCTTCATGTGGGCAGTATTGGTCTGAGGTAATTTCTTCTTCTTCTTCTTCTTTTAATCTTTTCCTTTTCTCTGAAGATATCTTCAGAGATAGCAGTGAAAAAGTCATAACAAAATGGTCTTTTAGCTGGTGGCAGGCTCACAAATGCTCAGTTATTAAATTCCTTGTACCATAATATACAATATATAATCTTTTATATGTACAAATAATTTATTTTAAAGCTTTTTAAATACATTTTTAAAACGTGGTTTTTAAAAGTGATAGAAGTCTCAGAAGTAAGAATCTTACCTCCATTCCTTTAGCTTTTCTCTGATTTTAGAACTTATGAGGAGTGAAACAAAATTAACTACTCTCTAAATCACCTCTTTTTAGAGACCAAGGATATGGACGAGAGTGCTTGGTTTTGGCCAGTTGATTTTATTTTATAACTTAGAACCTCAAAGAGCATTTTACTAATTTATATATTTTTTGTTTGTTTTGCATTTTCCCTGTTTTTACTGCAGGGTTTTTTTTTTTTTTAAGGACATTTCTTTTGAAAAAACTGCAGAAATATGATACTGCTGAAACGGGATATTAAGCATTGAGTAACCTAATCTTTAACCTGAATTTGGTTGAAATCAGATGGGAAAACATTTGGGTCCTCCTCCCCAAAATTCTTGTCTGCTATGACATTATCTCCTTAAATCAAAATAACCTTCCCCAAATGGTATTTTGCAAAAACATTCATATTGCTTAATTTTTTAGGAGTGAGACCAGAGAATGTCTCATTCTCATACAAGAGAATGACTATGGAAAGCAACTACAGCTAGAAAAGTAGAGAATAAACATGTGTGAGAGGGAATTAGAAGGGCAAGACTAAAGGTTAGTATGCCTTTGGCCTAGTGTGTGGGAAGTATACAATGGTCTATCAGAGAATGAGACCAGAACTCTGTTAAGAAAGTCTGAAAATGGGTATCTGGGCTGCTCAGTCAGTTAAGTATTCGACTCTTGATTTCAGCTCAGGTCGTAATCTCAGGGTCATGAGATGGAGCCCCGCTTTGGGCTTCGTGCTCAGCACAGAGTCTGCTTGGGATTCCCTCTCTCCCTCTGCCACTTCTCCTCTCATGCTCTCTATCTAAAATAAAGAAATAAACTCTTTTTTTAAAAAGTCTAAAAACAGAATGATTGGCTTCTTTTTAAAGTCATGATTACCAATCTCAAATAAATGCTTGGCAATGCCATACAATTCTACCAGGTTGTCCCACTACTCCACTCTCTACAACGATGCCCTTCTCTATTCTTTCCAGAATTTTTACATTTCCCTCCTCCTTCCTCATTCCTGGCAGATGGCCTCAGTGCATACATAACAGGTGGAAATTTCATCCCCTTTCTGCCTTCAGACCAACAAACTTCCAACACCTGTACACATCGTCTCTTCCTGTTTTCCTATTTCATCAGTTGAGCGTCACTCCTATCTGAATCCATTTCTTCCCCTGGTACTTTGGATCTGACCCCTTCTGCACTTCTCAGGAATTCTGCTTCTCTTCCTTCTCTATTTTGTATTCATCCTGCTGATGACCACTTAAAACAGGTTCAGTTCTCACAGATAAAACTTCCTTCAATCACAAATCCTTCTATTGCCTCAGTAATCTTCCCTCCACAGACTCTTCTAAAGAAATAGATGTGCAGGGGCTCCTGGATGGCTCAGTGGGTTAAAGCTTCTGCCTTTGGGCTTGGGTCATGATCTCAGAGTCCTGGGATCAAGCCCCGCATTGGGCTCTCTACTCAGCAGGGACCCTGCTTCCTCCCTCTCTCTGCCTGCCTCTCTGCCTATTTGTGATCTCTGTCTGTCAAATAAATAAATAAAATACTTAAAAAAAGAAATAGATATGCATATTTTTGTCCCATTTTCTTATTTTATACTCAGTGCTCAACCCACCCTTCTGGCAGTTCATCAAAGCAGTTTGTTTAGTGGCCACTGATGGCTTCCATTTTCCTCAAATGACCATCCTCTGTTTTCATCCAAAAGGCCATCCAAAGAATTCCTCATTGTACCTGTTCTGTCAAGAGTATTTGGCACTGCTGATTGCTCTCTCTTTTCTTAAACTGTCTCTTCTCTTGGCCTTGATGACCTCACTTTGTCCTATGTGTTCTCACCACCCCCTTTGTAGTTTCCTTTGCAGACCCGCCCTTCTCTACCTAGGCATTGAATGCCAGAGTGCCTCAAAGATGAGTGGTTGTCTGTCTTCTTGTCTCATTCAATCCAGTCTCCTTAGCAATGTCTCCAACCCCATGGTTCCAAATACCCTCATTATAATAAGTTCCCAAGTTATATCTTCATCCATCTCTTTAACAGCTACCTGATATCTCTTACTAGATATCATGTAAGTACTTCAAATTCAGAATATCTAAGATAGATATCATGATTCTCCTTCACCCCAAATCTGGGATATTTTTTATATTAATGACTCTATCATCCATCCAAGTAAAAATCAGAAATTGGAGGACATTTGTGTTATTGCTCATTCTCTCTCTCTCTCATTAGCTATAATTAGTTTATTTCAAAAATTGGCAAGTCTCATCTCCCAAGTAACTCCAAATCCATTCCACTTGATTCCTTCCACTACCTCACTAATCCTAGATATCATCATCTCTGACTGGGACTATTGCAAAAGCCTACTAACCAATATTTAATTTTTCATTTTGGAACCCTCTCCACCACAGTTCATTCTGAATTATAGCAGATGTGATCTTTTCAGAACAGAAATCATAATTGTGTTGCATCCCTTACCTACTGGGAACATTTAGAAGACTGCCCATTCATCTTAAGACAAGGACCTAAATTCTTAACAAGGTCAAAATGGTCTGATGATATAACTGTTGGCTATCTCTCCAGCTTTGTGCCATTTTTAGTTTATCTCTTTTCGTCAACCACTCTGGTCTTTCTCAGTTCCTCAACAAATCATATTCTCTCCTGTCATAGAGCCTTAACATATTTTAATCAAACCCACCTCATTAATTCCTATTCATACACATATCTCAGAGCCTCTAGTCCCCCATCTATTCACTTATACCAGGTTCCATTTATTTCATCCCCATAGAATAATGCTTTTTCCTCCAAACTGTAAATATTTTTTTGTAATTTTTTTTTTTATTAAATCCCTTTTTCCCTATAAGCTCCATTAAAGCATGGAGCTCACAATTTTTTTTTCTCTCAATTGTGCCTCTACCACTTAATCAAGTGCAAGTATATAGGAGGATTTAATATTTTTTCAAATAAATGAAACTTTGAATAAGATGGTGATATGAGGTGATAGGGAATAGGGAAGAGACTGAAGAAGACGAAGTAATAGTGAACTTACTATGTCTTTGTGCAAGTTTTCTGGGCTGGGTTGAGATCAGTGGTCTCTGACTCCTCTGTATTATGCTGGGAACCAAAGCATCTAGGACTTCCAGAAGGTCAGTTATAGAACAACACTGATCACTTTCTCATGCAGTTTCCTCATTGGGCTATTGGTTGCCTAGTCACAGAATTCAGATGCTTCATCCTGGATGGTAGGATTTTTTGGAACTTGAATTAATGTACACTAATAAGGAGAAGGTCTCTACTTCCTGCTCCTAACCTTTATCCACTTTGCCTCACTGCTCTTTTCTTCCCACTGTCCTTTGAATCCTCTCACCTGTGAGTCCGGTCCCTTCTGGTATTCTGGTATTACTAGTTACACAGAGGCCAGGCTTGGTGAGACTTCTTTTTTTTTTTTTTTTTTTTGGTAAGATAAGTTGCAAATGGCCTTCTCCACAGACCACTTAGCATCAAACTGGGTAGCAGGAACAATAAAAATATAAATTATTTTAAAATAATGTTATATATTTTTCTGTATAGATTTATATTTATGTGTGACCCTGTACATGCATAGCTCTGTAAATGTACTCCATTGCTCTTTCATGTAAATTATGCATTCAATAAGCAGGGGTATACAAAATACACCCTATCTTATAATTAATATATAGAAATATTGATAGACTTCTTAAAAAAAACGTTATCACTTTGTACAACAGACTTAAGTGTGCCTGAAGCCAAAAAAACTTTTAAACCAAATGCTTGATTTTAAGCTTTGTATTCAATAGTTCTGTAGGTAGTATATGCCATTACAATTGTGTAACCAGGGAGAGGCTTGGAAGGACACATTCATAAAGTGAGTCAGTAGAGAACCCAGAAATACTGCCTCCTACAAATTAGTTCAGCTTCTCCTCTGCCCACTTTTAAGTGGAAGAGATAACTATAAACTTCTGAAAGCTTGTTAATGTATAATTCATGAAAGGGGTCCAAAAAAGAGTTGTTTGTTGAGTTCCTTTTGAGTCTGAAGGTGTATGTCCTTACATCTAACAAATAAAGCAGTAAATAGAAATCTTGTCAAGAAACTCACAGAGGTATGTCATTATCAATTTGAGGATTCACTTTTCCTGGAAGATTACAAATATATCTAAAACTACTGACCCAATCATGTATCAAGTAGAAACAATCTTTATTTGATCCCAAATTTAAATATTCAGGATGAATGTAGAGCAACATAGAACATAAAAAGGTGTTATCCTATTCAGTTATTGTGTGATATTTATGCTTTAGAATAAACAATTATAAACAAAGGTTCTATATGTAAATAAAATTTTTAGCTACATAGTTAAATTTGTTCCCCTTTTTAAAGTTTCTCCAAAACTTTTAATTTTAAAAACTGGACAAATAGAAGTTGCTTATTTTGGTCAAATGTATGGAAAGATACTGTTCTGAATCAGTGGTATTAAGTTTATAGAAATAGAAATTCTTACCTTGTAGTATAAAAGTATGCAAGTAAGTCTAAATGCATTATAATACCTTCCTTCCTTTAATTCCCCTGCCTTGACTGCCATGTTGTGCAGGTTTCCCCCTTAAGTTTCCAAGGCAGGATTATCACCAGCCACATTAATATTTTCCCCATAATGAAGAAGTGTCTTCAATGACATGTTTAGATGCTATAATTTACATTGTGTAATGGTGGTTTCTTTATCCCTCTGTCCACACAAAAATCCTTCTAATTTTTGATGTATTTCTAAGTACTCGTGAATTTTAAGAGTTCTTCATACATCTTGGATAGTTGTACATTTTCAGATAAATGTTTCACAAATATATTCTCCCAGTCTGTAGCTTGCCTATATATTTTCTTAATTTTGAATCCAATAATAAGCAGCTTTTCATTTTAAGTTGAATTTATCATTTTTTAAATTATGCTTTCAATGTCCTGTCTACAAATACTTTGAAGTACTCTAGGTCATAAATATATTCTCCTATGGTTTCTTCTAAAAAAAACGTGTGATTCTACATTTAGATCTATGATCCATTTTCAGTTAATTTGTGTATAAGGCCTGATATTGAGATTGAGATTCATTGTTTTACATATGGTTACTCAACAGTTCCGACACCACACATCAAAAAGACCATCCTTTCTCCATTGACTTTCCTTTATAACCTTATCAGAAATCAATTGGCCATATTTTTAAGTATCTCTTTCTGGAACTCTTATCTATCCCTTCATCAATATCACCATATCTTGAGTAGTATAGGTTCATGATGTTTAAAATTTGAATAATATGATTCCTCCAACTTTATTCTTCTTTCTCAAAATTGTTTTAGCTCCTCTAGTTTTTTTGCCCTTCCATTCAACTATTAGAATCAGCTTCTGTATAGCCACAACAAAGATTTCAATTGGAATGTATTAAATACATTGTTAATGTAGAGAGAATTAACATATATACATTGTTAAGTATTCCAACCTATGAACTCCGTATTTGTCACCATTTATTTTAGTCTACTTTAAGTTATCAACATAGAGATCTTGTGTTTTTTTTATTCATATGTTAGCATGTGTGTATTTTATATATATATATATATACACACACATATATATACACACATATATATGTATGCATGCAGAATTTCATATATAAAGAGGGTTATTTAGAATAGTATTTTTTAAATTTTAGTTTACAGTGTTCATTATTAGTGTATACAAATATGGTTGATATTTCTATGTTAACCTTGTAGACTTTGACCTTGCTAACTCACTTATAAATTATAGGGGATTCTTTGTCAACTGCTTGTGGTATTCTACATATCATACCATCTGCAAATAGGGGCAGTGTTTATTTCTTCTCTTCTAATCCATACATTTTTATTTCCATTTCTTGGTTATTGCACTGGTTAGAACTTCTGGCACCATGTTGAATAGAAGTAGTGAAAGTAGTCATTCTTGCCTTGTTCCTGATCCTATAGGGAAAGTAGTCAGTCTTTCATCTTTAAATATGATAATTGATGTAGATTATGGATTTTTGTTTATGTTCTTTATCAATTTGAAGAAGTTACTCCTGAGTTTGCTGAGAGTTTTTATAATAAATGGCTGTTCAAATATTTTTCCACATCTGATAATATGATAATGACTTTTTTTCTTCCTTGGACTGTTAAGATGTAGACTATGTTGATTGAAATTATTTTCAGATTTCTTGTGATATGATTGACATATAACATTGTTTAAGTTTGAAGTATACAGTGTGATGATTTAATACATGCATGTATTATGAAATGTTCACCATAGTAAAGTTAACATATCCTTCACCTCACATAATTAACATTTCTTGGTTGTTGCTATTACGGTGAGAACATTTGAGAATTACTCTCATAGCAACTTTCAAGCATACCATACAGTATTATTAACTATAGTCACCATGCTGTACATGAGATTCCTGGAAATTATAACTGAAAGTTTGTGCACTTTGCTCACATCTCCCCATTTTCCCTAGTCCTGACAACCATCAGTCTACTGTCTCCATGAGTTCAACATTTTTATATTCACATATAAGTGATACCATTCATTATTTGTCTTTTCCTGTCTGACTGACTTAACTTCACATAATGCCCTCAAGATCTATCCATATTGTTGCAAATGGGATTTCCCTATTTTTATAGCTGAATAATATTTCATTATGCATATATACAATTTTCTTTATTCATTCATCCATCATTAGACATAGGTTTTTCCTATTTTTTGGCTGTTGTGTATAATTTCAGTGAATGTGGGAGTGAAGATGTCTTTCAGAATGCTGAATTATATGGTAGTTCTATTTTTAATTTTTTTGTGGAAACTCCATACAGTTTTCCATATTGGCTATAGCAATTTTTGTTCTCACCAACATGGAACAAGAATTCCCTTTTCTCCACATCCTTGCTGATGCTTACCTCATCTTATTGATAATAGCCATCCTAACAGGGAAGAGATGATATCTTATTGTGGTTTCAATTGTTATTTCCCTTATGATTGGTGATGTTGAGCACCTTTCACATACCTGTTGGCTATTTGTATGGTCTATTGTAGGTCTTCTTTGGAAAATGTTTATTCTGGTCTTCTGTCCATTTTTAAATCAGATTGTTTTTTGCTACTGAGTTATGTGTACTCTTTATAAATTTTGAATATTAATTCTTCATCAGATACAGGGTTTGAAATGTTCTCTCCCATTCTATAGGTTGCCTTTCATTTTGTTGATTATTTCTTTTTCTGTACAGAAGCTTTTTTAGTAAGATGTAGTCATTTTTGTGATCAAGCATGTATTTTCCCTGTAAATTAAAATTACTTGGAAACATGTAACAGGTTGATTGGCAAGAAGAAACTTTGTCTTCATATTTCATAGTATTATCTGAATTCTGTTGTCATTCCTTATTTAAATTAAAACAGTTTATTTAAAATAACAACAATACACCAAAGCTTTTTTAGTTTGACATGGTCCCACTTACTTATTTTTTTGCTTTTATTGCTTGTGCTTTTGGTGTCAAATCCAAAAACTCATTGCCAAAACCAGTGTTGAGGAACTTTTTCCATATGTTCCCTACCAGGAATTTTATGGTTTCAGGTCTTATGCTTAAATTTTCTATTTTGAGTTAGTTTTTGTAAATTGTGTCAAATAACAGTCCAGTTTCATCATTCTTCTCCATGTTATTAATACAGTTTTTCCGGTACCATTTGTTGAAAGGCTGTCCTTCCTCCATTATATATTCTTTGTTTCCTTGTCAAATATTAGTAGATTTTGTATGTGAGTGTTTATTGTGGTACTCTCAGTTCAGTTCCACTGCTCTATGTGTCTGTTTTTATGCCAGTACCTACTGTTGTGATCACTACAACTTTGTAATATAGTTTGAAATCAGAATTGTGATGCCTCCAGCTTTGTTCTTTCAACATATTATTTTGGACATTTGGCATCTTTTGTGATTCAATACAAATTTTAGGATTGCCTCTTCTATTTCTGTGAAAAGTATCATGGGAATTTTCAGAGGGATTGCAATGAATCTGTGTATGGCTTTGGATAATATGGACATTATAATAATATTAATTCTTCTTAAATGAAACAAGATGGGATTAGGAGGCAGACAAACCATAAGTGACTCTTAATCTCACAAAACAAACTGAGGGTTGCTGGGGGGAGTGGGGTTGGGAGAAGGGGGGTGGGGTTATGGACATTGGGGAGGGTATGTGCTTTGGTGAGTGCTGTGAAGTGTGTAAACCTGGCGATTCACAGACCTGTACCCCTGGGGATAAAAATATATGTATATAAAAATAAAAAATTTAAAAATAATAATAATAATATTAATTCTCCTGATCCATGAACATAGACAATCTTGTCATTTATTTGTGTCTTGTTTAATTTCTGTCATCATCGTCTTACAGTTTTTAGTGTATGGATATTTAACTTCCTTGGTTAAATTTATTCCTAAATATTTTTTTTGGTTTTAATGACTTATAAATGGTACTCTTTTCTTCATTTTCCAGATACTTCTTTATTGGTATACACAAATGCAACTGATTTTTGAATGTTGATTTGACATCCTTAAACTTCATTGAATTTATTGATTAATTTTAACAGTTTCTTAGTAGAGTTGGACATTTTCCATTTACAAGATTATGTCATTAGCAAACAGAATTTTGCTTCTTCCTTTTCAATTTGGCTATCTTTAATTATTGATTAATTGATTGCCTAATTGCTCTGACTGGGACTTCTAGTACTATGTTGAATAGGAAAGTTTGAAAGTGGGCACTCTTTTTTTATTGTAAAAGTAAAAATTTCAACTTTTACCTTTGAGTATGATGTTAGCTGTGGGTTTGTCATGTATGACCATTATTATGCTGAGGCATGTTCCTTCTATATCCAATTTTTGAGAGTTTTTATCATGAAGGGATATTGAATTTTGTCGAGCACTTTTTCTGCATTTATTAAAATGGTCATATATTTTCTGGTGTGGTATATCAGAGTTACTGATTTGTATATGTTGGGCCATCCTTATACAAGGATAAATTTCACTTCATGGTGTATGATTCTTTTAATATGCTGTTGAATTTAGTTTGCTGATATTTTGTTGAAAATTATTATATCTATATTCATCAGGAATATTGACCTATAGTTTTTCTTTTCTTATAATATCCATATAGTATTGAGATCAGGGTAATGCTGGCCTTATAAAATGAGTTCAGAAACAGTCCTTCCTCTTTAATTCTTTGGAAAAGCTTGAGAAAGTTTGGCATTAACTCTTCTTTAAATGTTTGGTAGAATTCAGCAATGAAGCCATCTTGGACTTTTCTTTTGGGGGGAACTTTTTAATTGCTAATTTAATCTCATTAATCACTATTGGTTTGTTCAGATTTTCTATTTCTTTGTGATTCAGTCTTGATTGGTTGTATGTTTTCTAGAAATTAATCCACTTCTTCTAGGTTGTCCAATTTGTTACCATATAATTTTGCACAGTAGTCTCTTAAGATCTTTTGCATTTGTGTGGTATCATGTTTCTAATTATATTTGAGTTTTTTCTTTTTCCTTGATAAGTCTAGCTAGTGGTTTGTTAATTTTGTTCTCTTTTTAAAAGAATAACTCAGGGGACGCCTGGGTGGTGCAGCTGGTTAAGCGGCTGTCTTCGGCTCAGATCATGGTCCCAGTGTCCTGGGATCGAGTCCCACATTGGACTCCTTCGCCTCTGTCTGCCATTCTGTCTGCCTGTGCTAGCTCGCGCTCACTCTCTCTCTCTGACAAAAAAAAAAAAAAAAAGAATAACTCAGTTCTGTTGACCTTTTCTATTTTTTTCTATTCTCTCTTTCCCTTATTTCTGTTAAGATCTATGTTATTTCCTTCCTTCTGCCAATTTGGCTCATTTTTTCCCTAGAACCTTGAGATGTAAAATTAAGTTGTTTACTTGCAGTCTCTTTCTTTTTTCTTTTTTAAAAAATGTACCCATTTATCACTATAAACTTCCCTTTTAATACTGCTTTTACTGTATCTCATAAGTTTTGGTATTTGGATCCACTTTTGTTTGAGTCAAGACATTTTTTGATTTCCCTTTTGATTTCATCTTTGACCATTTGGTTGTTCAGGAGTATGTTGTTTAATTTCCACATATTTGAGGATTTTCCAGTCATCATCTTGTTATTGATTTCTAGTTCCATACCTTTGTGTTCAGAAAAGATTCTTGATATTTCAGTCTTCTTAAATTTGGTAAAGCTGGTTTTATGGCCTTTTTTATGATCTATCCTGGAGAATATTCCATCTGTACTTGAGAAGAATGTGGATTCTGCTGATGTTGGGTGGAATGTCCTGTATATGTCTGTGAGACTCATTTGATTTAAAGTATGGTTCAGAACCAACATTCTCTTACTGATTTTCTATTTGGATAATCTGTCCACTGTTGAAAGGTTTGAAGTCCCCGACCATTACTGTATTTTTTGTTTATTACTCCCTTCAGATCTGTTAGTACTTAATATATTTAGGAACTCTGATGTTGGGTTCATATGTATTTACAATTATAACATATTATATCTTCTTGATGAATTGATCACTTTATATTTATATATGAATTTTTTGTCTCTTACAGTTTTTGGCTTAAAGTCTCTTTTGTCTGGTATGTATTATAGCTACCACTGCTCTCATTTGGTTTCCATTTAAGGTTGTGCAAATGCATAGCTGCAGTGACTAGCTGCAGGTGAGCCCAGTGGTACAGGCCAGTGAGAGGACACAGGGCTGGATCCAGACCTATAAGCAACTACAGGGGTCCTGGCTGTTGATTTTCATTCCTGTTGCTTCATAGTCTCACCATGGGCATGTGCACAGCAGTGGAGCCTGGTGACAGGAGTCAGGATGGGGCTTGCAGGTGCATAGCTGGTGAGGCTAAACCTAAATATTTACACAGTGGTGGGGGTCACCTGCAGGGGTCTAGGCCAGCATCTTACATTTATGGCTGGCTGCTGGTCCATATCCCGGACTCATGGTGTTATGGGGGAGATGGCAAGACAGAACACAGGTGGCAGGCACCTGGGAACATAAAAACTGTGTAACTCAAATCAGTGAAATCTGCAGAGTCTATGTTGGCTGTACTGGCTATTGATTTCTCTAGTAGCAAAAGCTGCTCTAGTCCTTGGCAAAGCAAGTCACTGGGAACCATGACTATTTCCACTATGTACTTGATAGCAGTAGCTGCTGTTCTTCTTCCTTGTTCCTAGCCTTCTTTACACTCGGGCTTGTCAGTCCCTGAGTTGGGCAGAATTGAAGCATATCCTTCCTGCAGTCCCCTGAAAGGCTGAGGAGTCTAATCACTCACCCTGCTCTCCCTTTTGCAGTGATGGCAATTCCTGCTAGCTGGGGAGTTTGCTCTTGGCACTGCAGCAGTGCTGGCCTATGGGGGATAAAATGATGCAGGCCAAAGAAAGCCCTCCCTTCCCTTTTTGTGCAGTTATTTTGTTTTGTTGTTGTTGTCCCACTGTGCCTCAAAGTTTCTCAGGTGAGCTCCTAAGTCTCCTGGAACTATTTTGTTGATATATACCTGTCTAATTGTAGATCTTGTCTGGGGAGGGAGATGGAGAATGGAGGCTAGGATCTCCTACTCCACCGTCTTAGCAACATCAGTCTCATTGAAGTTTGAATACTGAACCAGACAAGCATTCCTGGAATAGATCTCAAGTTTTATTTTAATTAGTGAATTCTGTTTCCTAAAATTTTGTGAAAAAGTTTTTGATTATGTTTATGAGAGATACTAGATTATGGTTTCCTTTTTATTGTATTGTCTTTGTTTTTGGCCTTAGGGTAATAATAGCTTCATAAAATTGGTTGGGAACTCTTCTGCTCCTTCATTTTCTGAAAAAGTTGTGTAGAATAGGAATTGAAATTATTTACTTTTTTAAATGTTAGTAGAGAGGTGCCTGGGTAGCTTAGTTGGTTAAGTGCCTGACTCTTGGCTTTCACTCGGGTCATGATCTCGGGGTTGAGGAGCCCTTGGTCGGGCTGCATGCTCAGCCGGAGACTGATTGAAATTCTCCCTCTGCCTCTCCATCTGCCCCTTCCCTGCTGGAGCTTTTTCTCTTTCTCAAATAAATCTGTAAAAAATTTTTAAAAATAAAATAAAAGTTAATAGAATTTGCCAGTGAAAACACCTGAGCCCTAATGATTTCTTTTTAGGTAAGGATTCTAACGATTAAACAGCTTTAGAACTACACAGATGATCTATTTCCATTTGATTTAGTTTTGAATTTAGCTCTTAACATATTTGTGGAATTGATCCAAATCATTTAAGCTTCAAAATTATGTATGTAGAATATTTCTTAGTATCCCCCTACCTTTTTAATGTCTGTGGCAAGTGTACTGATCTCTCATTTCATTCCTGAGAGTGGATATTTGTGTCTTCTCGAGAATCCCTTTTATTTCCCCTTTGTCAGTCTTGCAAGAAGTTTATTGATTTTATTGAGCTTTTAAAAGAACCAGCATTTGATTTGAGTGATTCCTTCTAATATTTTTATATTTTCCATTCATAATCTCTGGCCTTATGTTTATTCTTCCTGTCTTTCTGCTTGCTATGAATTTATTCTGCTCTTCTTCTTTTTTTTTTTTAATCCTTGAACAAGAAACAGATACTTTATATGATCTGGAGGTCCTTTGTTTTGTTTTTCACATTTTAGAGATGTTAAAAAATAATTCTTGATTGACATCTAATATATCTGGAAAAAGCAAAAATATATTTTCTATCCCATCCCTTTATAGAAAATGTTTACCAAACCCTGACTTTGATTATTAATGTGAAACTTTTCTTTCTTTCTTCCTCCCTTCCTACCTTTCTTACTTTCTTTTCCTTTCTTTCTTTCTTTTCCCCCTTTCTTTCTTTCTTTTTTTTTTTTTTTTAAAAAAAAAGATTTTATTTATTTATTTGACAGAGAGAGATCACAAGTAGGCAGAGAAGCAGGCAGAGAGAGAGGAGGAAGCAGGCTCCCTGCTGAGCAGAGAGCCCGATGCGGGACTCGATCCCAGGACCCTGAGATCAGGACCCGAGCCGAAGGCAGCGGCTTAACCCACTGAGCCACCCAGGCGCCCTCCCCCTTTCTTTCTAATATAACTATTTGGTGCTATAATTTTTTCTCTCAGCAATGAGTTAGCAGCACTTCGTAGATTTTTATATGTTGGTATTTCATTTTCATTGACTTTAATACGTATTAGAATTTCTCTTGAAACTGCCTCTTTTACCCAGGAGTTATTTAGAATATGTTGTTTAAATTACAAGTGTGGGGAGATTTTCTTGTCATCATCTTGTCATTTCTATTTTATGATAGTCAGAGAAAATACTTGTGTGATTTTTGTGCTTTTAAATTATTTAACTTTATGACTCGAGATGGGGTCTATCTTGGTGAATGCTCCATGTGCATTTAAAAAGAATGTTGGTAGATGATATTCAGTTTTTTATATCTTTTTTTAACTTTTATTTTTTTATTTAATTTTTTATTTTTTATTAACATATAATGTATTATTAGCCCCAGGGGTACAGGTCTGTGAATCACCAGGTTTACACACTTCACAGCAATCATCATAGCACATACTTTCCCCAATGTCCATAACCTAACCACCCTCTCCCTACCCTGCTTCCCCCGGCAGCCCTCAGTTTGTTTTGTGAGATTAAGAGTCTCTTAATGTTTTGTCTCCCTCCTAATCCCATCTTGTTTCATTTTTTCCTTCCCTATCCCCCAAACCCCCCCAATTTGCCTGTCAAATTCCTCATATCAGGGAGATCATATAATAATTGTCTTTCTCTATTGACTTATTTTGCTCAACATAATACCCTCTACTTCCATCCACGTCATTGCAAAAGGCAAGATTTCATTTCTTTTGATGGCTGCATGGTATTCTGGTGTGTGTGTGTGTGTGTGTGTGTGTGTGTGTGTGTGTACCACTCTTCTTTATCCATTCATCTGTTGATGGACATCTAGGTTCTTTCTATAGTTCGGCTATTGTGGACATTGCTGCTATAAACATTTGGGGGCACCTGCCCCTTCAGATCACTACATTCTTATCTTTAGGATAGATACCCAGTAGTGCAATTGCTGGGTTGTAGGGTAGCTCTATTTTCAACTTTTTGAGGAACCTCCATGCTGTTTTCCAGAGTGGTTGCACCAGCTTGCATTTCCACCAATAGAGTAAGAGGGTTCCCCTTCCTCTGCATCCGCACCAGCATCTGTCATTTCCTGACTTGTTAATTTTAGCCATTCTGGCTGTCATGAGGTGGTATTTCATTGTGGTTTTGTCTTGTATTTCCCTGATGCCAAGTGATATGGAGCACTTTTTGGTGTCTTTGGCCATCTGGATGTCTTCTTTGCAGAAATGTCTGTTCATGTCCTCTGCCCATTTCTTTATTGGATTATTTGTTCTTGGTGTTGAGTTTGATAAGTTCTTTATACATTTTGGATACTAGACCTTTATCCGATATGTCATTTGCAAATATCTTCTCCCATTCTGTCAGTTGTCTTTTGGTTTTGTTAATTGTTTCCTTTGCTGTGCAAAAGCTTTGATCTTGATGAAGTCCCAATAGTTCATTTTTGCCCTTGCTTCCCTTGCCTTTGGCAATGTTTCTAGGAAGAAGTTGCTGAGGCTGAGGTCGCAGAGGTTGCTGCCTGTGTTCTCAAGGATTTTTTTTTCTTTCATTTATTTATTTTAAGCATAACAGTATCATTATTTTTCACCACACCCAGTGCTCCATGCAATCCGTGCCCTCTATAATACCCACCACCTGTACCGACCTCCCACCCCACTGCCACTTCAAACCCCTCAGATTGTTTTTCAGAGTCCATAGTCTCTCATGATTCACCTCCCCTTCCAATTTACCCCAACCCTTCTCTCTAACTCCCCATGTCCTCCATGCTTTTTGTTATGCTCCACAAATAAGTGAAACCATATGATAATTGACTCTCTCTGCTTGACTTATTTCACTCAGCATAATCTCTTCCAGTCCCATCCATGTTGCTACAAAAATTGGGTATTCGTCCTTTCTGATGGAGGCATAATACTCCATAATGTATATGGACCACAACTTCCTTATCCATTCATCCGTTGAAGGGCATCTTGGTTCTTTCCACAGTTTGGCGACCGTGGCCATTGCTGCTATAAATATTGGGGTACAGATGGTCCTTCTTTTCATGACATCTGTATCTTTGGGGTAAATACAAGGATTTTGATGGATTCCTTTCTCACATTGTAGTCTTTCATCCATTTGGAGTCTATTTTTGTGTGTGGTGTAAGGAAATGGTCCAGTTTCATTTTTCTGCATGTGGTTGTCCAATTTTCCCAACACTATTTGTTGAAGAGACTGTCTTTTTTCCATTGGACATTCTTTTCTGCTTTGTCAAAGATTGTTTGGCCATAGAGTTAAGGGTGTATTTCTGGGCTCTCTTTTCTGTTCCACTGATCTATGTGTCTGTTTTTGTGCCAGCACCATACTGTCTTAATGATGACAGCTTTGTAATAGAGCTTAAAGTCTGGAATTATGATGTCACCAACTTTGACTTTCTTTTTCAACATTCCTCTGGCTATTTGGGGTCTTTTCTGGTTCCATATAAATTTTAAGATTATTTGTTCCATTGCTTTGAAAAAAAAAGATATTATTTTGATAGGGATTGCATTAAATGTGTAGATTGCTTTAGGTAGGATAGACATTTTCACAATATTTTTTCTTCCAATCCATGAGCATGGAACATTTTTCCATTTCTTTGTGTCTTCCTCAATTTCTTTCATGAGTACTCTATAGTTTTCTGAGTACAGATTCTTTGTCTCTTTGGTTAGGTTTATTCCTAGGTATCTTATGGTTTTGGGTGCAACTGTAAATGGGATTGACTCCTTAATTTCTTTTTCTTCTGTCTTGTTGTTGGTGTATAGTTTCTGTGCATCTGGTTTCTGTGCACTGATTTTATATCCTGACACTTTAGTGAATTCCTACACAAGTTCTAGCAGATTTGGAGTGGAGTCTTTGGGGTTTTCCACATAAAGTATCAAATCATCTGCAAAGAATGAGAGTTTGACTTCTTCTTTGCCGATTCGGATGACTTTAATTTCTTTTTGTTGCCTGATTGCTGAGGCTAGGACTCTTAGTATTATATTGAATAGCAGTGGTGATAGTGGACATCCCTGCCATATTCCTGACCTCAGTGGAAAAACTCTCAGTTTTTCTCCATTGAGAATGATATTCACTGTGGGTTTTTCATAGAGGGTTTTGATGATATTGAGATATGTACCCTCTATCCCTACACTTTGAAGAGTTTTGATAAAGAAAAGATGCTGTACTTTGTGAAATGCTTTTTTAGCATCTATTGAGAGAATCAAATGGTTCTTGTTCTTTCTTTTTTTAATGTATTGTATCACATTGGTTGATTTGCAGATGTTGAACCAACCTTGCAGCCCTGATATAAATCCCACTTGGTTGTGGTGAATAATCCTTTTAATGTACTATTGGATCCTATTGGCTAGTATTTTGGTGAGAATTTTCACATCTATTTTCATCAAGGATATTGGTCTGTAATTCTCTTTTTTGATGGGGTCTTTGTCTGGTTTTGGGTTCAAGGTAATGCTGGCCTCATAAAATGAGTTTGGAAGTTTTCCTTCCATTTCTACTTTTTTGGAACAGTTTCAGAAGAATAGGAATTAATTCTCCTTTAAATGCTTGGTAGAATTCCCCTAGGAATCTCTCTGGCCCTGAGCTCTTCTTTGTTGGGAGTTGTTTTTTTTTTTTTTTTAAGATTTTATTCATTTATTTGACAGAGAGATATCAAGTAGATATAGAGGCAGACAGAGAGAGAGAGGAAAGCAGGCTCCCTGCTGAGCAGAGAGCCCAATGCAGAACTCGATCCCAGGACCCCAAGATCATGACCTGAGCTGAAAGCAGCGACTTAACCCACTGAGCCACCCAGAAGCCCCTGTTGGGAGATTTTTGATGACTGTTTCAAATTTCATAATTGTTTGTATTTCTTTGGTGTTGGTTGTGATCTCTTCTCTTTCATTCGTGATTTTATTTATTTGGGTCTTTTTCCTTTTCTTTTTGATAAGTCTGGCCAGGGGTTTATCAATCTTATTAATTCTTTCAGAGAACCAGCTCCTAGTTTTATTGATTTGTTGTTTGTTTGTTTGTTTGTTTCTATTTCATTGATTTCTGCTCTGATCTTTATTAATTTTCTTCTCCTGCTAGGGTTAGGCTTTCTTTTTGTTCTTTTTCCAGATCCTTTAGGTGTAGGGTTAGGTTGTGTATTTGAGACCTTTCTTGTTTCTTGAGAAAGGCTTCTATCATTATATTTTTTCCTCTCAGGACTGCCTTTGCTGTGTCCCACAGATTTTGAACCATTGTGTTTTCATTATCATTTGTTTCCATGATTTTTTTCAATTCTTCTTTAATTTCCTGGTTGACCCATTCATTCTTTAGTAGGATGCTCTTTAGCCTCCATGTATTTGGGTTCTTTCATGAATTTCCATGTTTAGCCCTCATAATTCTCTTTGCCCTGAAGTCCACCAGTCTGATATTAATAAAAGCACTAAAGATTTCTTTTGATTAGTATTTACATAATATAGTTTTTTATTAGCACCACACTCTAACCAACTGAGCTAACCGGCCAGCTTACCTAGTATAGTTTTTAATGCTTTCCTTTTAACCTATCTGTGGCATTATATATATATTTTTAAGATTTTATTTATTTGTCACAGAGAGAGCTTGTACAAGCAGGGAGAGGGGCAAGCAGAGGGAGGAGCAGGTTCCTTGCTGAGCAAGGGACCTGATATGGGACACAATCCCAGGACCCCAAGATCATGACCTGATTTGAAGGCAGCTGCTTAACCACCCAGGCATCTCTATGGTATTGTATTTAAAGATAAATTTCATGATTGACAGGACTATGTCCCACAGTCTTTTTTGGGTATTTTTTCTTCACATTTTTATTCAAATTCCAGATAGTTACCATACAGTATAATATTAGTTTCATCTATAAAATTTAGTGATTCATCATTTACATACAACATCAGTGTTCATCATAACAAGTCCACTCCTTAATACCCATCACTTATTTACCCATCTTCACACCGACTCCCCTCCAATAACCCTCTTTGTTCTCTATAGTTAAGAATCTGTTTCCTGGTTTGCCCTCTCTTTTTTTGTTCCCCTATGTTTCCCTATCTGTTCTGTTTCCTAAATTACATATCTGAGTGAAATTAAAAGCTTCTGCACAGTGAAGGAAATAATCAACAAAACTAAAAGGCATCCTATAGAATGGAAGAAGATACTTGCAAAAGACATATCTGATTGGGGTGCCTAAGTGGCTCAGTCAGTAAGCATCTGCCTTCAGCTCAGGTCACGATCCTGGGGTCTTGGGATCAAGCCCCACATTGGGCTCCCTGCTCTGCAGGAAGCCTGTTTCTCCCTCTCCCACTCCCTGCGCTTATGTTCCCTCTGTTGCGGTCTCACTCTCTCTCTCTCTCTCTCTCTTTCTGTCAAATTAATAAAACCCTTAAAAGAAAAAAGACATATCTGATAAAGGGTGCATTTTCACAGTTTTCGAAAACTCCATTGGTGTGAGAAGGAAATGCAATGCTTTTTGTAATGCTTACCTATAATAGGTCTGGTATAGTAACGTGTGTGTGTGTGTGTGTGTGTGTGTGTGGTGTGTGTGTGTGTATGAATGAAAGAAACTCACTCATAAGGTCATCCATTGAGTCTAGGTCTCAGCCAGTCTGACTTCCTTTTTCCCACTTTCAAAGTCTTCTGATAGTTATTTTATTCCTTTTTCCTCCAGGGTTTTAATTTTAATTTCTGGAATAAATAGGGTACATTGTGATTATTTTGTCTTATCTAACACTGGATATTCTTTTTTATTTCCACATAAGTCAGATTTTCCTGTTCCTTCACATTTGATTTTTTTAATATTGATACTAATGTTCATAATAGATATATTGTAGAAACTGAATTTGGTTATCATTCCCTTAAGATTAATTCTTATTCTGCCTGACAATTAACTTAGCTAGGTTCAAACTTCAAATGCAAGCAGTTGAAATCTCTGTTCAGGTCTTTTAGCTTCAAGTCACTGGTTTTCAGCAGACCCTGGTGTCTCTTCTGCAATTGTACAGTTGAGTCATTAGCTGAGGATTTTGGCAACTTTTATATTTTTACATGCAGAAGTTTCCACTATATGCCTCCTTCCTTTCATGATGTTCTGCCTCCTAATTTTTATCTGTTCTACTAGTCTCAAATGCTATCTTTGGACCTATGAAAACAGCAAACCTGCAGTTCTCTGATGCTCTGAATAGTTTTCTATTCTATTTCCAATGGCCAGAGCCATTAAGCCATTGGAAAATTGAGGAATAAGTCAGATAAAAAAAAGCTTTAAATTTAAAAACCTAACCAGGATCTTACCTTTGGGGGAGACAGTTTCATTGAATGAAGGGCATGATAGGTAGAAAAATGGTGGTGGTGTGGGGTGGCAGGAAGAATCCTAAATGTTCACCACCTAAAAATCTGCCTGAAGACAGTACCTCACTGCTGCCTACCTACCCACCTGCTGGTTCTTCCTAAGCCTTAAACAATCTTTGACTTGACAAATGACAAATTATTTTATACAGCATTCAAAATTCTGGAGCCTTGTAATATATCTCTTTTCCTCCACATTTGTTACCTGGATTCCCAAACTGCAGTACCTACATCCTCAGTCTCAGTGAATACCTGGAGAAAGAGCCTGTCATCTTCTCTAATGATTTAAGGTGTACATTAGGAGAATGAGTCCAAAATGAAAAGAAATAGAATGGTATGAAAAAGTATAGACTGAAGTAGAACACTTTTTTAAGGTCTAGATAGAAAGTAATGGAGGTCTGAATTAATGTAGCAGAACAAGAGATGACAGAACAGTTTTCAGGGATGTTACAGAGATTGATTGGCTATGAGATGATAGGGAATATGGGACTTCCAGAAAGAGAAGAATGTGGGAAAATGAGTAAATAAATACAGTTTTAAGTAAATGAAATTTGAAGTGCCAGTGGGATTCAAGTGACAGTCATAAATTTAGGGATGTGTGCAATAAAAATTCCCCCAGAGATTTGAAATGATGGTAAGCACAAGCATTTAGATAAAATTATGGGTAAATTGTTGTAAAAATTGCAGTTCCAAGTAATGACTAAATGATGAGTCAAGAAATAAATGGATGTTTGTTTTCATGCCCAAAGGACATTAAACTACACAAAATATAGTTTTAAAAAAATACCTCAAAGCAACATATATGATAAAAACATTGAAGTATAATATCTGTAAATTTATGAAACTATATAAAAGCATTAAAACTGTAAGACTCTGGGAGCAAAAAACTAACAGGCTGGAGTTAAAGCAAGTATTTCATACAAAAGTAAATATAGTTAATTAACACTTGAATCAAATTCAATTTTGACAGGAAGTTAAATTCATAATAAGTTAATAAGATTTCTATATCTACTGTTTAGCCTAACAAATTAGCAAAACTTTTTAAAAATGTTGTGATTTCTCCAAATTGGAGAATATGTAATTATACGGACCCAGCTATTCTGGTACAATTAAAAGCAATTTTGAGAATATATATCAAAATACTTAAAGATGTCTAGGTTTGGAATTACACTTCTAGTCCTACCTTATGGAAATAATCACAAATCCAAAAACTTAAGAATAAAGGATCCTTATTACTTTACTATCAAAAAGGGGGGGAACTAAATGCCCAATAATATCTCCCAACTAGTTTCTATTCCTTTTTATAGTAAAGAACATTTTTAATATTATTTTATTTTATGTCTTTTCAGTTTTCCAGAATCCATTGTTTATGCACCACACCCAGTGCTCTATGCAATACATGCCACTTTTCGAGGTTTTGGTTTTTTTGTTTTGTTTTGTTTTGGAACATACTAGGTACATACTACTGAATAAATAAGTTGCATAGACATTAAAATAACATTGATGAATTTTGTGGAGAGATGCTTGCAATATTAAATTAAAATGTGCAAATAATGCTTATGTAGTAGTTACAGAAGTACTATATATATATACAGATGAGAGAAATCCACTAACATTTCATGTAGTTATTTGATACTGTTGTAATTAGCAAGAGTAACCATTCATTTCTTTGTTTCTGTTTTCCAAAGTTACATCCATGTGGCATATATAAGTTTTTAGTTTTAGGGGTTTTTTTGGCTTTTGTGTGTGTGTGTGCGGAATGGTAATCTATTTTAATATCATCTTTTACCCATGGTGGCAACCATGGAGGTGTGCTCCTTGGCATCCCTTTAAGAGACAAGCAGCAGAAGGAGTGCAATTAGCTGACAAGCCCTGACTACAGTCTCTTTAGTGCCCCAGTGTCTGAGATAAGCCATGCTTTCCTTGGACAATGTCAGACAATGACATTACCTAGACACAGTTTGTATTTTAGGTCTGGACTATTTGTAGCCGAATGAAGACCTAATCAATGGGCAGTCTTTGTGCCAATACTTTCTAGTGGCTAATCCAAAACTTTTTCAGAATTGCACCATATTTGAGACTCTTCAACCAAACCTTCCTTTCGTTCCCCCTGCTTTGCACAGATCTGAGATGTGCATCATGATCTTAGGAATTTTCTACTCTTCTTCCCTTGCATCTTTATCTGTAATAGATGTTTCCACCAAACAAACAAATCCACCCATCTGTTGATGGATAGTTGGGTAAATTCCACCTTTTGGCAGGGGAATAAAATTGCTATAAGTATTTGTGTATAGATGTTCTTTTGTTTAGTTTGGTGGATGTTTTGGGGGGCATGCTTTTGTTTCACTCATAACTATCTCAACTGAAATTGCTGGGTCACAAGGTATGTATGTGTTGAATTTTATTAAAAATTGACCATTTTTTCCCAAAGTATACTCTTTTCCAATCTAACCAGTAATGTATGAGCATTGTCATTATCCTACATCCCCAATGACACTGATACTGTCATTTGTGAAGCTGTTTTCTTGGTTCTACATAGGCTTCTCATGGTGGCTTTAATTTACATTTCACTCCTGACTAAATATGTTGAACATCTTTTCATGTGCTTAATGATCATTTATCCATCTCCTCTTGTGAACTGTCCAATACAATTTCAGGCTCATTGTTTTTTATTTGGACTGTTTATCCACTCATTGCTTTTTAAGAATTTTTTTAGAATGGTATTTTCTTTTTTTTTTTTTTTTAAGATTTTATTTATTTATTTTACAGACAAAGATCACAAGCAGGCAGAGAGGCAGGCAGAGAGAGAGGAGGAAGCAGGCTCCCTGCTGAGCAGAAAGCCAGATGCGGGGCTGGATCTCAGGACCCTGGGATCATGACCCGAGCCAAAAGCAGAGGCTTAACCCACTGAGCTACCCAGGCACTCCGCTTTTTAAGAATTTTTATAAATTTTAGAAAATAGTCCTTTCCTGAAGATAAGAGTATTATAAATATTTTTTCTCCTATTTTCTAGTCCCTTCATTTTATTAATGGTATCTTTTAAAGAGAAGATATTAGGGGTGCCTGGGTGGTTCAGTGGGTTAAAGCCTATGCCTTCGGCTTAGGTCATGATCTCAGGGTCCTGGGATTGAGCCCCTGCATCTGGCTCTCTGTTCAGCAGGGAGCCTGCTTCCCTTCCTCTCTCTCTGCCTGCCTCTGCCTACTTGTGATTTCTGTCTGTCAAATAAATAAATAAAAATCTTTAAAAAAATAAAAAAATATAAAAAGAAGATATCAGACTGATGAAGTGCCATTTATACGTTTTTTTCTTTATTGTTTATATATTCTGTGCCACAACAATCTCCTGTTTATTTTCAAGAATGCTTATAGCCATAGTGTTTTAATTTAGCTCCACGATCCATTTCAGATAAACCTTTTTGTATTTTGAGGACAGCACTGAAGTTCATCTTATTAACATAGATCACCAGTTACTTGAATGTACACATTTTTCATTCCATTGGCTGTGTATATGTAGGTTTGTTTCTGGAAAATCTATTCTCTCTCTCTCTTTTTTTTTTTAATTTATGTGTTTACCCTTGCACCAATACCACATTGCATTGACTTGTAGTTTTATGGTAACTCTTAAAGTGAACTTTGCTCTTCTTTTCAAAATTGTTTTGGTTATTCCAGTCAATTTTAATTTCAAAAATCAATATAAGTATTTGCATTAAAACTATGTTTCCCCTTGAACCCTCCTGCACTGTTGGTGGGAATGCAAGCTGGTGCAACCACTCTGGAAAACAGCATGGAGGTTCCTCAAAATGTTGAAAATAGAACTGCCCTATGACCCAGCAATTGCACTATTGGGTATTTACCCTAAAGATACAAATGTAGTGATCCAAAGGGGCACATGCACCCGAATGTTTATAGCAGCAATGTCCACAATAGCCAAACTATGGAAAGAACCTAGATGTCCATCAACAGATGAATGGATCAAGAAGATGTGGTATATATACACAATGGAATACTATGCAGCCATCAAAAGAAATGAAATCTTGCCATTTGCGACAACATGGATGGAACTAGAGCGTATCATGCTTAGTGAAATAAGTCAGGCAGAGAAAGACAACTATCATATGATCTCCCTCATATGAGGAGGTGGTGATGCAACATGGGGGCTTAAGTGGGTAGGAGAAGAATCAATGAAACAAGATGGGATTGGGAGGGAGACAAACCATAAGTGACTCTTAATCTCGCAAAACAAACTGAGGGTTGCTGGGGGGAGGGGGTTTGGGAGAAGGGGGTGGGATTATGGACATTGGGGAGGGTATGTGCTTTGGTGAGTGCTGTGAAGTATGTAAACCTGGCGATTCACAGACCTGTACCTCTGGGGATAAAAATATATTATATGTTTATAAAAAATTAAAAATTAATAATAAAAAATGATGTTTCCCCTTAATTCTTTGAACATTTTTTATTTTAATTCTTTGAACATATTTATTTATAATAACTGATTTAAAGTCTAATTAATCCAATATCTGGGTCACTAAAGTCATTTACTATTGACTTCTTTTTATCTTCCTGACTCTAAGTCACAGTTTTCTATTCCTTAAATGTCTACTAATTTTTTACTTTGTATTGGACAGTATAAATGATACATTTCAGAAGCTCTGAAATCTGTTATCTTCCCCTGGAAAATGTGGGTTATTGTTCTAGTTCAATGTTCAGTTCCGAGCTGAGCATCTTGAACTTATGTGTGCTCAGTCTTATATTTTGCTAGTGGAGCTTCTGTGAAGCTCATTCCTTTTTCCAAACCCTTCTAACTTGATAGGACTCAACATTTAAACTCTGTCTCCCTTGTACATCTGGCCAGGATATGGTTTTAGGCTTTATTAGGGCAGACCTAGAGTATGTACTGTTTGTTGTTCTGTTTTTGTTGCCATTGCTTTTTAAAGGTGGAGGTTTTCTGATGTCTCACCTTAATGCTCAGCATTTTAAAGGAATATTTACAAATTCTCTATACTTGCTGGGCTCAAATCCATCACAGTTATAATCTGGCAAAACCCAGTATTGTCTTGTCCTGCTCATTCAGTGTCCACTGCATTCCTGAGAACCCACCAGGAAAACCTCTGTGTAGTTACTCTGTCTTCTTTCCCATAAATTCCAGTGACTTAAGCTGCCTGGAGGTCTTACTATATGACTCTTCAGCTCCGCTTGACTGCCATGCCCTAGTTGGACTCTGGCTCCTTGCTATGGTCAGAATATTACACCTAGTCAGGTAATTGTATGATTATGGATCTCACCTCCAGTTTCTCAGCTTTTAAGTATTGCACTTATACCATCTGTTGTACAGTGCTTAAATATAGTTGCTTCATATATTTTGTTCAATTTTATGATTATTTACAAGAAAAGGACCAGGGGAGAGTAGTAGAGTTTTTTTCTTTATGGCTGCAAATGCTAGTTTAAGCCAGGTGACAGTTCAATTCATATTTCTAGGTCATTGCTATCTAATAGAACTTTCTGAATGATGAAACTGTTTTCTCCCTGTGCTATCCAATAAAGAAGCTACTAACTGTGCATTAACTGAGCACTTAGAATATGGCCAGTGTACGTAAAGAATTGAATTTTTAAGTGTTATTTAATTTAAATAGTCATGTAAAGCTAGTGATTACCATATTGGACAATACATTTCTAAGTAATAGGGGTAAAAGTACTTAACCTGAACCAAAACAACTCCGAGTTTGAGTATCTTACCTTGATATTGTTATTTGAGTGCTCAAATCAGCTCTCTGACTAGGTTTGTTTGTTTTATTACTTACAATTTATTTGGTTCTCTGGTAACTGCTCTCCCCAGTCATCATGATACATTCTTGTGCTATCCTGATATTTCTGTCTCTTCATGCATCTAGCATGCTGCTGGTCTTACTCTCACTCTTCTTACCTTTCCTAATCTAGCCTGTATCCTTGACTCTGATCCAGAGTTTTGCTTTAAAAGATTTGGTCTTAGTGTTAAGTCTCTAATAAATAGTAACTGTCTTCCAATCATTTTTTAAAAGAGGAGAGCAATATTTTCTGTGCCTGATTATGACTATGTATTTGTCTAGATAGACTCTTAAAGTGAACTAGAAATCTACACTTGGAAAGGGTGAGAATTTAAATAAACATTAGGATTACTTGAATTTATTAAGAAACCCAGATGATCAGACCAAAATGTAAGTTTTCCCCCTGTTGGTCTAAATTTATGCCACTAGACTATATTGTTAAAAGTAGAGCATTCTTATTCCTAGCTGTTTTTTCAAATTCATGCAAATGAATACATGAAAGTATTAATTTTGATCTAATTGTCCTCTGCAATGTAAAGAAAGGGGTTTTTGTCTATTAGAGTTCAACATCAAACTGCTAGAAAGTAACATTGATCTAAAGACATGAAACCTATGTATAAAAATGCACATATTAGGGGAGCCTGGGTTGTACAGTTGGTTAAGCATCTGACTGTTGATTTCAGCTCAGGTTGTGATCCTGGTGTCATTGGTTTCAGGTCAGATCATGATCTCAGGGTCATGAGATGGAGCCCAAAGGCAGACTCCACACTCAGAGTAGTATCTGCTTAAGACTTTCTCTTCCTCTCCCTCTGACCCTCCCCTCCCACCCCTGCTCACACTCTTTCTGTCTCTCTTTCTCTCAAATAAATTCTTTTAAAAATTCACAGATTATGAGACCATTAGATATGTATATCTAAACAGATTATGGCAAACTGTTTTATTGTCACTAGCTCCTGATATTTTTGCTTGCAAGTTTGTGTGTGATTGTGCATATATTTGAGAGACAGAGACAGAGGTGGGGGTATTATGATTACTTAACAATTTGATCACTTAAAAATATGAGTTTTGGGGCACCTGGGTAGCTCAATGGGTTAGAGCCTCTGCCTTCGGCTCAGGTCATGATCCCAGGGTTCTGGGATTGAGCCCCGCATTGGGCTCTCTGCTCAGCAGGGAGCCTGCTTCCCTTCCTCTCTCTCTGCCTGCCTCTCTGCCTACCTGTGATCTCTGTCTGTGAAATAAATAAATAAAAATCTTTAAAAATTTTTTTTTAAATAGGAGTTTTCCATTTGCATGGACTATGGACCTTCTATGGTATTTTTTTCATTTATAATGTGATAATTTTATATCACTAAATATGTGCTATATTGGCTGATCATTTTATTATACTAATTATGATTTGTATAATTGTATAAGATCTTTATTTATATATAATTCTTTTTTAAAAATATTTTATTTATTTATTTGACACAAACAGAGAGAGAAATCACAAGTAGGCAGAGAGGCAGGCAGAGAGAGGCGGAAACAGGCTCCCTGCTAAGCAGAGAGCCTGATGCGGGGCTTAATCCCAGGACCCTGAGATCATGACCTGAGCCTAAGGTAGAGGCTCAACCCACTGAGCCACCCAGGCACACCTGTTTATATATAGTTCTTACTGTCCCTAGTGTATTGTTTTGTGTCATAGTCATGCCTTTATAAATTAATAATATTAAAGAAGGATGGCAAAGTTAACTAATGCATTTCAATTGTCTAGTATATTTGTCACCATTGAAATACTGTGGTAAAATATTTCTGTAAATAAAAATGTTAATAATATAAAAATAATAGTTATTACTATTAGCTAAAACATAGGACTGGAAGAGACAATGAAATACTATTTTCCAACTTTCCTAATGAAAGCAGCACCACTGCTATTTTGCTTAAGAAAAAAAAACCCACTGTTTTATTTCATGAGATGCTGTTTGTAATCAAATCCACTGACTTATATTTATGTCCAAGTAAATATTTATAATATAAAAGAGTTACTGTCCAGATAAAACTGTCTTCTTATTTAAATCATATCTAATTAATGACATTTTGTTTGACATTTTCTTATATTGCAGTGTACCACTTGGCTAAATGATTCAATGTTTCAACTAGATGGCATGCTCTTTATAGATAAAGATTCCATATATACCTTTTCTTCTCTTGTCCACCTAGTTTGGTTTTGTGTATAAAAGCACTCTACTTATTTGAAATGACACAGACCTGCCCCCTCACATATTACAGGGTAGAAATCTGGACCTGTCTCCCTAGTAGCCTGAAATCACTATAGTCTTTCCCACACCTGTGCTCTTTCCCACTATAGATTTGGATTTAAGCCCTTAGTGCCTCCCAGCCTGCCTGCCAACTATTGCTAGGTAGAGGTCCTTAACTACCTCTGTCCCCTCTCTTATGATTGGTCAGCATAATATATACCAACTAGGAATTCTTAAGATGAAAACATACTTTGGTTAGTATTTATGGGTTGTTAGTCCAATTTTCCCTCTTCCAAAGGTAACATGGGTATTATACTATATAACTAGGGAGAGACTCAACATACATATACCTGATTTGAGAGAAGTGGAGGGAATGGGAAGAGAGGGGACACAATGAAAATCAGCTCAGTGTACATGGCATTTAACAATGATTCTGGAACACTGAAAAGTAATTTTAAAAAATAATTAAAAAATAAAAGATTTAGAGAACAAAGCAAAGTAGAGAATGAAAAGACTAGAGGAGGGGATTTATGCTTTCAGGTTTTTGCTTCAGAATGAAATAAATTAGCTTATTTAATTTATAAACATATACAACTTGCTGGCATTGTGATAGTCTTTGATTATTTTATCTCATTCAGCATAATTTGGCAGGGAAAGGAGATGAGCACGATTGAAGGCAAGAAAAATATGAAGCAATCCAGTGTAGGGAGATAAAGTTTTACAGATAAGACTGAAAGGTAAGACCTTGGTCAGCAGCCAGGCTGTCCAAAGGGAAAACTAACTTGGGCTGTGGCTTGAAACCAGCAGTTGCTGATTTACTTCTCTGCACATGGATCATGTCTTTCAACTTCCTTTCTCCATTCTCCAAGAAATAAAATTTTAAAAAGCAAGCTTCTTTTAATGATATTCCAAATATCTGTGTACATGTTTAAAGCATAATTGCAAGGACTCTTGCTTCCCAACCATATACTCAACCTGACCATTGGTGCCAGATATTCCATTGTTGGCATAAAAAGCCAAAGTAGAATAGTTTTTAATAAAAGTCACTTTATAATTGGCATCAATAGAAGGAAAAGAACACATGGCTCCCATTCTTTCTATAATAGCTCAGTACCAGAGTTTTGAATGTCCCAGAGACAGAAAATAATACTTTTAGTATTCAGCCATATTATTTTCATAATAGTGGTGAGAAAACTCATAATAAAATCACTGTTTAAAACACTGTGTATCATTTTCAAATCCTTAACTTATAAACACACTTTTGAAAAATAATGTCATTGTTGGGAACCAGTAATAACTAAAATTAGCCTAAGACATAAGAATGCCTTGGGCAGAAATTTGAAGGAAAAATATGTTGATGTAAAGTATCTTGGATATGTAAAATGCTAGATGCTAATGATGATTATCTGAGTCATTTTGATGGCTTAAGCTTATGACTATAATTCATAAAAAGTAACTATTAGTCATACTTAACATGAAAGACATACTAATCACTCTAAACAAACAAAGTCCAGTCTGGTTTATTAGCTTGTGTCTATAGGAGCACAACTGGTTTGATTTATTGTACACACTGCCTAGTGTTAATCATTCATCAGTGTTTTATATGCGTAATTTAATTTTATGCAAAAAACTTTCCAGGCTCAATACTTCAGGCAATTTTATCTGTTGCTTCTATTGTCAACCTCTAAACAATTATTTATGAGTAGACTGACTCTAATTTTATAATTGTATCACATACAAGCAAAAATTCCAGTTTTGCTAATCAATTTTACTTGTTGAAATCTACTCCTAAAAGTATAGGCAATTAAAATAAAAATTTATGTGAATTACTTACGATGTAGCAAGGCAGGTCTAGGTAAGGTTAAATTCTAGCTTCATTAGCTCTGTTTTTAAAAAATGGATACTGAAACTTTTCTTGTGTAAAGTAAATGTTGGAAGATTTCTTTATAGCTAGGACAATGAAATTAGAAATAACAAAGAATGCGTAGATAGGAAATATAGCACATGCACAGATTTAAGGAGGAAATCTGGTTGCTCATAATACCTCGCAATGTGTTGTCCTTTTCTGACCAAAATAATTCTTTGGACACAACCAAAAAAAGTTTGGGGGTAATTTTCACAGAAAAAAAGGATGATAATAAATTTATATTGAGTTGAGCTGACCATTTAATCTTTCTTCTGTTGTGACCATTTTGCCATATTTGCAAGGTGGCTGGCATTAACTAGGATACTGAAAAAAACTCTATAGCAGTTCATCTTTTTAATCTCAAATGTTGAATTTTAATTTTCTTAATATTTTTATTTCAAAAATATCTTTCTGAAAACTTCTTTTTCAGTTCAGTCAGTTCTTACTTTAAGAGTGCAGTATCTATCCTTCCCAGTCTCTCTGAGCATACCAATTAGAATTATTTTTCTTTCCCATAGTTATCGCTAATTTTTTTCAGGAACATTTGTTCTGTTACTTCATATTGGACTTCTTTTGTTTATTTTTTTCAACTATTTGGTGATCTTTGGTTTTCCATTTACTAATGAAACACGACTGGCATATACATAATACAAAGGTATTTTTAAATAAGTAAATATAACTTTGATTATACATGGAAGTCTTGTTTCCAACTTAACACAGTATGTTTGTCTCCTTTCATATTTTTACTTCCTCATGTGAATTAAAAATCAAATATATATTTTGGGGAAGTAATTCAAAATTTAATTACACAGAAATTAATTAAAATTACAAAGAAATAAAAGAGTAATAAGGGGACTTTTGCTTCTAGACATTTTAAGATGATTGATAAAACATATATAGCACAGTGAATAAAAGTATGGGAAAAAAATAAACAGTGCTTCAATGATGTGTAGAACAATATAAAATGACCTGTAAAAGGTTAATTGGAAACCAAAAAGGGGGAAGGTGTCCAATAGGAAAAAAAAATTTTGAAATAAAACAAAAAGGCTGAAAATGTTCAAATCTGATTAATCCTAAGTATTAATCTTTTCTTACTTGGAGTAAACTCCAAGAAAGAAAAACATATTTTAAAAGTATACCAAGGGATATTTTTATCAAATTACTGAATGAGTGATAAAGAGAAAAATCATAAAAGCATCCAGAGAAGGAAAATGTTTTCAAGTGAAAACTTGGGTCCATATGAAATAATAAAATACATTGCAAAAGTTAAATTGTGAGTAAACATAAAAGGCTTTTTCTACTTTTCTAAATTTTTAAAAAATAAATGTTAAAATAAATTATTTTATTTAATCAGCGTGTTTTGACTACATCACTATATATAGAAATAAAAGTTATTTAGAGTAATACTACAAAAAAATAAGAGGGTAAGTGGAAACATACTGCTCTAAGTTTCTTTTATTATTTGGGAAATAATATATTATTCTTTGAAGGTACATCACGATAAATTGAATATTTTAATGCCCCAGAGCAACCACTTATTTAATTTAAAGAGGTATAGCTAATAAGCCAAAAGGAGAGAGAAAGTGGAATATTAGTACATAGTAACTTAATCCAAAAGAAGACAGGAAAATTAGAAAAATAGAATAGACAATATGGGACAGAAAAACAGTCATCAAAATGATGGACTTAAATGTGGCCATATAAATAATTTCATTAAATATAAATATTCTGAACACTCAAAAAGCAATGATTGCCCTACAGGATAAACAAGACCTAAATATGCTGTCTACAAGAAATGCATTTTAAATATATATATATATATATATATATATATATATATATATATGGCTTAAAAGTAAAAAGTTAAGAGGAAGATATATTATGAAACACATGAGAAAATTGGATTTACAGGGCACCTAAGTGGCTCAGTCAGTTAAGGGTCTGCTTTCGGCTCAGGTCATGATCCCAGGCTTCTGGGATCAAGCCCAGCAACTGGCTAGGGAGCCTGCTTCTCCCTCTTCCTTTGCTGCTTCCCCTGCTTGTGCACTCACTCTCTGTCAAATAAATAAAGTCTTTTTATAAAAGAAAAGTGGAGTTACTTCATTAATGTCAAAGAGGACTGTAGAGCATAGGATATTACTATACAAAATGGGTGAAATTTTGTAATGATAAAGGGCTAATTCATCAAAGAAACATAGAATTACTAAATGTGTTTGTAAAAAGATCCAAGTATATGAAGCTTCAAAGTACAATGAAACCAAAAGAGAACTGAAGGGAGAAAGATATAATTCCACTATTATATTTGGACACTTGAATATTCCTTATTCAGTAATTAATAGCAGTAGGCAGAAAAGCTGGTATGAGAAAAATTAAAAACCATGTTAACAAATGTGAACTAACTGAAATTTATAAGACAGTCCACCCAACACATGTAGAGTACATGGTCTTTTCAAAATGCAAGCAAAAAATTCACCAATATAGACCGTTTGCTGGGCTGTGAAACAAGATTCATTATTTTTTAACTACTTAATTGAGATGTGATGGACATACAAAAGCTGTAGATTTTTAACGTATACAAACTTATGTGTTTAGAAGACTCATTAAAAGAATCAAAATAATACCAAATATGTACTTTCATCATAAAATTCTTAAACCAGAATTAAACAGCAAAATTCTCAAGAATTTCCCAACACTTGCACAATAAATGACACAATTCTAAATAGCCTATGGATCAAGTAGTAAGTAATAAAGTAATTTAAAAAATACTCCGGAAAGAATGATAATAAAATACATTAACTCAAAATTTGTGGAATGGCACTAAAGCAAGGATTAGAGGGAAATGTGTAATCTAAAATGCTCATGTTAGAAAAGAAGATTGGGCTAAATCAATTATTTAAGATTCTACTTCAAAATTCTTTGAAAATAAAAAAAATTAAACCAAAAGTAAGGAGAAGTAAGGAAATAAGTATATTTTTAAAAGATATAACAATAAAAATGAATCAACAAAACCAAATCATGTCTTCAAAAATTATCAATAGAGTAAAAAATGAGAAAAAGAAGACCTGCAAATGAGTCAGTATCAGCAGTATCAGGAATGAGAGAATGGAAATCCCTATATATACTATCGACAATAAAAGGATAGTAAGGAAAATTTGACAAAATCTTCAAATGACACAACTTATTAAGATTCATACCAGAAATAAAATATTAATAACTCCACAGCTCTTAAAAATTTGAATTTAAAAATTCCCACAAGAAAACTCTAAACCCACGTGATTTTACTGGTGAATTCTGTTTACTCTTAAGAATAAATAATGCCATTCCTACATAAGCTCAATATTTGAATAAGGAAAAATTTCAACAAGTTTTTTGAGATGGGAATTACCCTGATATCAAAAGCAGACAGATATATTAAAAGAAAAATTATAAATGTTATTCAAATAATAGATGAAAAACCTTTAATTTTAAGAAGTTGATTTAAGCACTATATTAAAAAAGATAACTTGTAAGGATCAGGTTAGATTTATTTCAAGAATACAGGATTAGCTTATTCAAAAAAAAGTCCTTGTAAATCACCCTATTAACAGTAAAAGAACTATATTATAAACTCAGTGGTTGCAGAAATACTATTTGTCAAAATTGAAACTAATTCTCTCAGAAAACTAGAGATAGAAGGGAGTACTCTTAACCTGATAATAGACATCTGTGCAAACTTTATACTTAATGATGAAAGGAAAACATTCTGATCAGGTTCAAGATGGTAGTGTAAGAACTGCACTCACCTCCTCCATGGGATATACCAAATTATATCTGTTAATAGAACAGTTCCTCCTAAAGAACTGATGGCTGACTGAACGCTATTGAATAACCAAACTAGAACAAGAAGAGAAACATAGATATGGTAGCAAGGGGAACCCACACCCCAGGTGCTGCCAACAGCAGTGGAGGAGTCATAGTGCTGAGGGATAAGAAAGAGATCCCTCTGTCCTTGGGCACAGAAAAAAGCCATGGTTTAAAAGAGCAACTCACATATAAAATAGGCCAGAACTTTGCCAACCAGGTGCAGGAGCTGCTGGAAACTTCCCCAGATTAGAGGGACTGGGGAACATATACAGTTGATGTTCTCACTCTGCCTGAAAAGCCTAGACTGAAGCAGGGTCCAGACACCATAATAGGCCAACTGGGTCATCTCCGTGAGCTGGGACTTCAGCATATTCACACTCCCCAAACCTACATCCCAGCTCTCATCCCGCTGGTGCACGGAAAAAGAAGCTGGGTTTAAAAAGGCTGAGGAATTGTGAGAATGCTCTCTATATTCACAGAAGGCTTGCAAAATCAGCAAGCCTGGGGTCCTCAAGCCCACACCAACTACCTTGTGGTTCTAGGACACAGAAACAAGGGTAGTTTGGTGGGGTTGTTTTCTTTTCTTTTTTTTTCTTTTTTTTTAAATTTTTAATAAACATATAATGTATTTTAATCCCCAAGGGTACAAGTCTGTGAATCACCAGGTTTACACACTTCACACTCACCATAGCACATACCCTCCCCAATGTCCATAACCCCACCCCCCTCTCCCAACTCCCCTCCCCCCCGGGGGGGAGAATTGGAGAGAATTATTATAGAGAATTTCCCTAATATGGGAAAGGGAACAAGCATCAGAATCAAGGAGGTGCAGAGAACCCCCCTCAAAATCAACAAGAATAGGTCCACACCCTGTCACCTAATAGTAAAATTTACAAGTCTTAGTGACAAAGAGAAAATCCTGAAAGCAGCCCGGGAAAAGAAGTCTGTAACATACAATGGTAAAAATATTAGATTGGCAGCAGATTTATCCACAGAAACCTGGCAGGCCAGAAAGAGCTGGCATGATATATTCAGAGCACTAAATGAGAAAAACATGCAACCAAGAATACTGTATCCAGCTAGGCTATCATTGAAAATAGAAGGAGAGATAAAAGCTTCCAGGACAAACAAAAACTGAAAGAATTTGCAAACACCAAACCAGCTTTACAGGAAATATTGAAAGGGGTCCTCTAAGCAAAGAGAGAGCCTACAAGTGGTAGATCAGAAAGGAACAGAGACAGTACACAGTAAGTCACCTTACAGGCAATACAATGGCACTAAATTCATATCTCTCAATAGTTACCCTGAATGTTAATGGGCTAAATGCCCCAATCAAAAGACACAGGGTATCAGAATGGATAAAAAAACAAACCCCATCTATATGTTGCCTACAAGAAACTCATTTTAGACCCACAGACACCTCCAGATTTAAAGTGAGGGGGTGGAAAACAATGTACCATGCTAATGGACATCAGAAGAAAGCAGGGGTGCCAATCCTTATATCAGATCAAATAGATTTTAAGCCAAAGACTATAATAAGAGATGAGGAAGGACACTATATCATACTCAAAGGATCTGTCCAACAAGAAGATCTAACAATTTTAAAAATCTATGCCCCTAACGTGGGAGCACCCAACTATATAAAGCAATTAATAATAAAATCAAAGAAACACATCAATAATAATACAATAATAGTAGGGAACTTTAACACTCCCCTCACTGAAATGGACAGATCATCCAAGCAAAAGATCAGCAAGGAAATAAAGGCCTTAAACGACACACTGGACCAGATGGACATCACAGATATATTCAGAACATTTCATCCCAAAGCAACAGAATACACATTCTTCTCTAGTGCACATGGAACATTCTCCAGAATAGATCACATCCTGCATCCTAAATCAGGTCTCAACCAGTATCAAAAGATTGGGATCATTCCCTGCATATTTTCAGACCACAATGCTCTGAAGCTAGAACTCAATCACAAGAGGAAATTTGGAAAGAACCCAAATACATGGAGATTAAACAGCATCCATCTAAAGAATGAATGGGTCAACCAGGATATTAAAGAAGAATTGAAAAAATTCATGGAAACAAATGATAATGAAAACACAACGGTTCAAAATCTGCGGGACACAACAAAGGTAGTCCTGAGAGGAAAAGATATAGCGGTACAAGCCTTTCTCAAAAAACAAGAAAGGTCTCAGGTACACAACCTAACCCTACACCTAAAGGATCTGGAGAAAGAACAAGAAAGAAACCCTAAACCCAGCAGGAGAAGAGAAATCATAAAGATCAGAGCAGAAACCAATGAAATAGAAACAAAAAAAAAAAACAAAAAACAATAGAACAAATCAACGAAACTAGGAGCTGGTTCTTTGAAAGAATTAATAAAATTGATAAACCCCTGGCCAGGCTTATCAAAAAGAAAAGAGAAAGGTCCCAAATAAATAAAATCATGAATGAAAGAGGAGAGATCACAACTAACACCAAAGAAATACAGACAATTATAAGAACACACTATGAGCAACTCTACGCCAACAAATTTGACAATCTGGAAGAAATGGATGCATCCCTAAAGACATATAAACTACCACAACTGAACCAGGAAGAAATAGAAAGCCTGAACAGACCCATAACCAGTAAAGAGATTGAAACAGTCATCAAAAATCTCCAAACATAGAGAACTTCCCTATGACCCTGCCATTGCACTACTGGGTATTTACCCCAAAGATACAGATGTCGTGAAAAGAAGGGCCATCTGTACCCCAATGTTTATAACAGCAATGGCCATGGTCGCCAAACTATGGAAAGAATCAAGATGCCCTTCAACAGACAAATGGATAAGGAAGATGTGGTCCATATACACTATGGAGTATTGTGCCTCCATCAGAAAGGATGAATACCCAACTTTTGTAGCAACATGGACGGGACTGGAAGAGATTATGCTGAGTGAAATAAGTCAAGCAGAGAGAGTCAATTATCATATGGTTTCACTTATTTGTGGAGCATAACAAATATCATGGAGGACAAGGGTTGTTAGAGAGGAGAAGGGAGTTGGGGTAAATTGGAAGGGGAGGTGAATCATGAGAGACTATGGACTCTGAAAAACAATCTGAGGGGTTTGAAGGGGCGGGGGTGTGGGAGGTTGGGGTACCAGGTGGTGGGTATTGTAGAGGGCACGGATTGCATGGAGCACTGGGTGTGGTGAAAAAATAATGAATACTGTTTTTCTGAAAGTAAATAAATTGAAAAAATTTAAAAAAAAATCTCCAAACGAACAAAATCCCAGGGCCAGATGGCTTCCCCGCGGGAATTCTACCAAATATTTAAAGAAGAACTAATTCCTATTCTCCTGAAACTGTTCCAAAAAATAGAAATGGAAGGAAAACTTCCAAACTCATTTTATGAGGCCAGCATCACCTTGATCCCAAACCAGACAAGGATCCCATCAAAAAAGAGAACTACAGACCAATATCCTTGATGAACACAGATGCGAAAATACTCAACAAAATACTAGCCAATAGGATTCAACAGTACATTAAAAGGATTATTCACCACGACCAAGTGAGATTTATTCCAGGGCTGCAAGGTTGGTTCAACATCCGCAAATCAATCAATGTGATACAACACATTAATAAAAGAAAAAACAAGAACCATATGATACTCTCAGTAGATGCTGAAAAAGCATTTGACAAAGTATAGCATCCCTTCCTGATCAAAACTCTTCAAAGTGTAGGGATAGAGGGCATATACCTCAATATTACCAAAGCCATCTATGAAAAACCCACCGTAAATATCATTCTCAATGGAGAAAAACTTAAAGCTTTTCCGCTAAGGTCAGGAACATGGCAGGGATGTCCATTATCACCACTGCTATTCAACATAGTACTAGAAGTCCTAGCCTCAGCATTCAGAAAACAAAAAAAAAAATTAAAGGCATCCAAATCGGCAAAGAAGAAGTCAAACTTTTTTTTTATTTTTAATTTGTTATAATTTTTAAAATTTGTCTTGTTTTATTTTTATTTTGTCTCTTTTTTCTTTTTCCTTCTTACATCTTACTGTTTCATCTTTTCTTTTGTTATTATTTCTTTATTCTTTCCATAAAATGCTACTGTTTGAAAGACAAACTAGCATATACAGCCACAGCTCCAGCCAGTCAGCCAACCAAAGTCACCAAGAACACACTGTCTGCATAGGGAACACTATACACAAGATCACTCCAACTTTAGGAGAAATAGCCATTTTTGCCTACTCCATAGGAACAAAGATAGTTAAGCAAAATTGGATGACAGAGGAATATGCTCTGAAAAAAAGAATATGACACCTCAGAAAAAAAACTTAACAAAACAGAGATAAGCAATATGCCTGATAAATAAAGTAATGACCGTAAAGATACTCACCAAGCTAAAGAAAAATGGGAGAACTCAGTGAGACCTTCAATAAAGAGATAGAAAATATTTTTTTAATTTTTTATTTCTTTTCAGCGTAACAGTATTCATTGTATTTGCACCACACCCAGTGCTCCATGCAATCCATGCCCTCTCTAATACCCACCACCTGGATCCCCCAACCTCCCACCCCCCCACCCCTTCAAAACCCTCAGATTGTTTTTCAGAGTCCATAGTCTCTCATGGTTCACTCTGATTGATTCTTTTAAATATTTTCTATCTCTAGGTGAACCAAAGAGATAGAAAATACTCAAAAGAACCAATCAGAGTTGAAGAATACAATAACTAAAATGAAAAGCACTAGTCAAAGAAAAGCTAAAGTTCTTGACCTCTCAACCAGCCTTACCAAGAAGTGTTAAAGGGGACTCGGAGTGGAAAGAAAAGACCATAAATAAGAATATGGCTGCATCCTGGGAATAAATCCCACCTGATGTGGTGAATGATCTATTTAATGTTTCGTTGGACTCAGTTTGCTAATATTTTGTTGAGTGTTTTGCATCTAAGTTCACCAGGATATTGGCCTGTTGTTTTCCTTTTTTGGGGGGTGGGGTGTCTTTGATTTTTGTATCAGGATAATGCTGACCCTGTAAAATGTATGTGGAAGCTTTCTTTCCTCTTCTATTTTTTGAAATAGTTTGAGGAGAATAGGTATTAACTTTCTTAAATATGTGGCAGAATTCACCTGTGAATCCATTTGATCCTCTTTTATTTTTGGGTAGTTTTTAAATTACCAAAAAAAATTTTGTTACTTATAATTGGTCTGTTCAGATTTCCCATTTCTTCCTGGTTCGGTTCTGGAAGATTGTATGTTTCTAGAAATTTATCCACTTCTTCTAAGGTTATCCAGTTTGTTGGCTTGGGCGAGAATAAGGAACTTGCTGCAAAAAAAGCATCAGAAACTCTGTGGGTTAACGGAAATGTAATGTTATACATATTTATCAAAACTCACTAAACTCAGTTAAATGAGTGTACTTTATGTAAATTATCTTTCAGTAAAACTGACTATAAAAAACAGTATAATGAATTTTTACAGAGGGAAGAGATAGACAAGCTGATTTTATAATTCATATGGAAAAAGAGGCAAGAGTATCCAGAAAAATTCTGAAATATAAGGAAAACAATGCCTTGGCAAAATGGTGGTCTCCAAATTTCCAAGAATTGGAATATGTGAAGCCTACATTCTACAGTGATACTGATTATACTTTCTTAAGCCAAAAATTATATTTCTAAGGAAAAAGGATTAATGAAGTTTCAATATAAAATGTTGGGGTGCCTGGGTGTCTCAATTTAGGTTCTTCAAAAAGTCCAACAGGGGGGCACCGGGGTGGCTCAGTGGGTTAAGCCTATGCCTTCAGCTCAGGTCATGATCTCAGGGTCCTGGGATCGAGCCCCGCATCAGGTTCTCTGTTTGGCAGAGAACCTGCTTTCCCCCTCTCTCTGCCTGCCTTTCTGCCTAATTGTGATCTCTCTCTCTCTCTCTGTCAAATAAATAAATAAAATCTTTTTAAAAAATATATGAAATATGTTAACATATGAATATTCCTATCATTAAGATATTATTAGCAATAGCTTTTTTCTGCTTGACTTGCTAGTTTAGCCAAATGTTCTAATACCACAGTAACACAAATGTCTTTTAAAATAAAATTTGAACCATTTTCCTAGATTATAGAATGTCATAGATGACAAGCTAATGTGAAAATGCCTGGTCAGCCATGAATCTAATGACCTAATGAGCAGAAATTGGGGTTTATTATTAAATGAAGAGTGAACTTCGTGTAATTAAACTCAGGGCAGAGTTATTAAACTAACAGTATGCATTTAATGTTCAACTCTTACAGAGAATTGTTACAAAGCCTGCTCTAAGATATATCATATACCTCATTTCACATGGAAATGAATAAATATCTCAATCTTCAGTACAATGTAGCATCTGCTTGGACTTTTCCTCTGTTGAATATTGGTCCAGAATAGATCTGACTGACTTGTTAGAAGAATAAGAAACTGTTCAGAATTAGAAAATTTCAAGATCTTCCACTCTTTGAGTCTCAGACTTTGTATTCCCCTTCTCTATACACTTCCCTATTCATCGTCTCTTTCTTTTTTTTTTAATATAATTTTTTATTTTTTATAAACATATATTTTTATCCCCAGGGGTACAGGTCTGTGAATCACCAGGTTTACACACTTTACAGCACTCACCAAAGCACATACCCTCCCCAATGTCCATAATCCCACCCTCTTCTCCCAAATCCCCTCCCCCCAGCAACCCTCCGTTTGTTTCGTGAGATTAAGAGTCACTTATGGTTTGTCTCCCTCCCAATCCCATCTTTTTTCATTTATTCTTCATCGTCTCTTTCTAACTTGACAGAGCTGCTTTCTTGGGCGGAATGGGTGCTGTTGCAAGAGGAGCTCCGGCAGGACCACGAGGGGGACAGGGAGCGAAGTGGTGAGGCCGAGGAAGCAAGGGGGCCGAGGGCGGGAGCAGCGGGGCGCAGAGCAAGGCGCCTGCCTGCCCGCGGGGTCCTCTGTCAGTGTCCGCTTGAGTTTCCCAGGGGCGCCGGCTTGAGAAGCAGACTGTCTGGGAGGGCACAGACAAAGCAGCATACAAAAAGTAAGAACCAACATGGGGCATCACGAAACAACGCCGTTTTAAGAAATCGGGTTAAAAAGAATACAAAAGTGACTCCACGGAGGGGGAGGAGGAGCTGCTCTATTTCCTACTGCTGTGCCCCCTCTTGCTTCCTTGAATGATAAAAATCACTTTTCAGGATTTATTTTTTCATGGTTTGGCTGGTTCTTTTGCTTAATCTCTCCCTTGGCTCCTCTGCTTCAACTGCATCTTCACTTCAGATCCTCCACTCTTTGAGTCTCAGACTTTGTATTCTCCCTCTCTCTCTCCCTCGCTCCTTCCTTCTCTTTCTCTCTTAGGATGCATTAAATATTAAACTCTTACAGTTAGTTTGTAATTTGTAGAGTCTACACAAGATCATGTATATACATACATTCATTTATCTATCAGTGTATGTGTATGTGATACGTAAAGTGTGTGTGTGTGTGCGAATTACATGTACATGAAAAGAAAACCTTCATATCTAGCTAGAAAAACATGTTACACTGGCCAAAAGATGTTCATTAAAATATGCGCCAGTGGAAAGTAGTTCACTCTTATTCACATCAGACAAGTTCATAAAACCAGTATGAATGTATGGGGACTGTAATTTTGGCTAATCACTTGTTTGAAAGAAAAAATTAAACCAGGACCCCTAATACACTATTTAGTAATATTTTTTGAATAGAATAGTTTAATTTAACCTATGAAATATATTTATTGCTAAGGAATTTTTAACTCATGGACACTAAATGCGAACCAAAACAAAACAAAAGTAAAAAAACCAAAAGGTGTCTGTATTTGGATAGAATTTGTTTCCTAAGGATGATGATTCACAGGGTTTCAGTATACTTTGGAAGTGCATGATTTCCCATCATTTCTTAAACAATAGAGTTGCAAATCGCCAGTTCTTGGTCTACGTGGAATTAAAGAATGACTTCTGGCAGGTGAATATAGAAGACTTGGGTTTGAATTCTCGTTTCTTCTCTACCTTTGACTTTGGTCAAGTCACTCAATCTTTCTGCTTTATTTTCTTCATCTGTAAAATGGGGATAATACTCTTGCCTTAGAAGGGTTAATAGTGAGGCAACAAAATAATAAATATGAAAGAACTTCCAAAATGTGCCTTTAAAAATAAAACTATTGTTTTTTTAGGAGTATTTTTACTTTTATTTTTGCTTTATTTGAGTATATTTATTGAAGGAAGGTTTGTAGGTTTGTTTCCTTCTTGTTTTCAAGGCTTCATTGTTCTATTCTGGTGCATATCTAGCCTATGTTGTTTTTATTGTATGTAATACTCAGAAAAGTGATAAATTGGATTTCACTTACTAGAATCAGGCAGGCATCATATATTTTTTTAAATTAATGCCAGTTGGGCCTGAGCAAGGCCATTTAAGGCTTCGCAGCAGCATATAGTAAGTGGATAACTCTAGATTTTATTTCGGTAATTTCCGTTTTGAAAATGCCTGCCAATGTCACTGAAAATGAGAGTATAGGCATCAAATTAAGTGCCAAGGCTGACAAATAAAAGTGGACTCTGCATCATCAAAATATCCAACTTAATTAGGGAAAGAGCATTATAAAAACAGTCTCAGAAAATGCATTTAGAAGAAGACTGTAAAACCTCCACTGTGCGGGGTGATGATGGAAACCTTATTGTTCATGGGCTGCCCATCACCACCCCAGACCTTGTTGAAACAAATCTCAATATATCCTTTGCAAGGAGTACAGTTTTTCAAAGATATATAAAATGTAAATCCGTCTTCATTTTATAACTCATTTATAATTTTCTCCTCTTAGGCTCTGTCCGCCCCATCGTCATAACAATACATATCACAAAATAAGCAACAGTAGTTTTATCAAGGAAGATAAGATTGACTTGCAATTGTACCCTGATTCCCAAATAGGTATTTTTCTTTGGGGTCTCCTGTCACGTTGTTCTCATCTAACACATCCACTTTTGATGCCATTTGTACTAGGAAAAGAAAAATATGCAAATCTGATATTTTGATCTATGATTGGAGCATGCTAAATGTTAGAGACAATAAATGTGAAATTAAAGCAATATCTTTAGAATCAAGATGTTGACCCATTCTTCATTCTTTTTTTTTTCTTCCTCCTCCTCCCTTTCTCTTCGTTCTACCCCTCCTCTCCCACTCCTTCCTCCCCCTGCATTTTGCCTTTCTCCCTCCCCCACCCTTCTCATCCCCCTCCCCCTCCTTTAAGTAGCACTACTCCTTTAATGGATACACATATACTCCAGATGGCCACATTTTACTTCTTTCTTTCACTATTTATTCACTTTTGTTTTCAGGCAAGCTACTCAGAGGAGCTTTTCTTTTCCCTCTACTGATCATTCAACACCCTGTGTCAGGCCTTTCTCTCACTGTACATACTCTCCTGCATGATCTCTTCTAGTCTCTATGCCACAGTTACAAATTGTATATTAGTCAATGACTCTGAGAGTTACATTGTTAGTCAAGAGCTCCCTTATGAGCTATAATCTACATTATATATAATCTACATAGTATATATATAATATATATAGTATATATAATCTACATGAGCTATATTCCCTGAATATTAGGGAATATTCAGCAACCTATTGGGTATCTTAATGTAAACTTCTCCAGACCCTCGCTCATCACATAAGTAAGAGAACCCATTATTTTCTAACTAGGCCAAACCTTCCCTTCCAGTGTTCACCGCCTCAGTGAATGGTGTTATCTTTTGCTCCAGTGCCCTGTCAGAACCCTGAGTGACTTTCTGGATGCCTTTTTCTTGCCCACCCTTGTATATAATCACCACATTTGCCAGTTCTACTGCTATGTGTCTCTCAAATTAGTCCACATATCTCATCCTTCCTCATAGCCACTGCCTGACATCTGGTCCCCATCAATTTTTGTCTGGATCATTTCAAAGCCTCTCTATCACACTCTGCCTACAATTTTATAGCCCCCGTAAGTGATCCTCCACAAAGCTATCATAGTGGTCTTTTAATGCTATAAACCCTGTAAGGCCAGTTTCCTGCTTAAAATGCTTCAATTGTCTTTCCAGTGCCTTAAGGTTAAAATTCAAACTAATCAGCATGACATTCTCCAAACTCCAGTCTCTCTCTGTCCAGCCCCATGTCTGATGATTCCCTGCAGGTGTAACAAAGTAGTATATTTGCAATTCTAGGAAATTGCGCCAATCTCAATCCCTCCTCTCTCGAACAAACTTTTCTCACCTTGTAGAATGTTTCTGACCTCTTTCTTTGCTTATTTAACCCTGTCATTAACAATTCTGTCCAAATGTCACTTCCTCTGAAAAGTTGTCTCTGTCCCCTCTTTATTCCCACCACTTAGACTACATTATGTGCCATTCCTCTGAGCTCCTATGTGATGAGGCTCAAAAACAGCATTTCAGTTCTCACCAATTTTTGTATTAATTATGAATGAAATACATAGGCCAGGCACTGGGCTAAGAGCTAGAGATACAGTTAAAGACACACATCTTCCCTCTATGAAACCCTGGGTCTAGTCTGAATCTCTTTTCACACTGCCTAGTGTTTGTTTCCTTCCTCTTTCGTTATATAATAATACTAGGAGCTTCTGGAGGCCAGGAAATTCTGGCCTCCCCTGTTTAGGATAATTTGTGGCAAACTCTGTGTGCTTGATAAATGTATAAATGAACACCTTCAGTTTTACCCATACACGATGATTTCAGGGACCTTACAAATCTGTGGCATTTTAAAATAACTATGCTTATTTGCAAATGGTCAGAGATATTATCTATATATTTGTGGTAAAAGCTCTTCCTGACATGCTGCTCTATCTCCCTTCTCCTCACATCTGTTTGCATTTTGGCAGAAGCCCAAGCTACATTCAGGCATTATTTATGTAATACCTCCTCTCAATACATGCCTTGGCTGAGTGGCATTAAAGCCCCAGCTTTTCTATGAGATCAGCTCTTTATCTCTGGCAGAATACTCAACTCGGTTTTCTTATTTTGCATTCCAGTTGCTAGACATCCTAGAGCTTTTCTTATTAGGCCCCACCAGAGTACCCATGACAGCTGTAAACCATTAGTTACTGGGCTTGCTGGAGGCCTGCAAAGCACTGTGCCCTGATAGTATGATAAATCCAATTCATACAAAAACCATAATGGTGAATTTTTTATGGGGTTTTAATAGGGATGGTCAGGAGAGAATGTATCTCAGAGCTACTAAAATTATTTTTTTCTACCAATCAATGCCAGGGTGGATCTGAGAAAGCATCTTTTGTTCTTAAACACACACACACACATACACACACACAGAGAAAAAAATTTATATTTCTTGCTTGATGAGGGAAATTGTAGATATTCTCTAGAAATGCTTTCACAAAACAACTCTCCAAAATTTATGTCTGTCATTAGCTGCGTGAATTGTCTGCCCATGGAAAAAGAAGAGTGATTTGGGAAATGTCGATGCACGCCCCATAAATGGCTCCCCACTGTTTTTATGTTGGTCTCTTTCCTCAAGGAGTTGGTGAATGTCAGTCACGTACTTATGCAACAGTGTTTCTGAGATTCTGGGGTCTTGCTAAAAGTACAGTGTTCCCAAAGGATCTCTGAAGAGTGAACCAAAGCTTGAACACTTCATTGCTGTATTATGCTTTAGACATTAAAAAGGGACAGGCAGAGTGCGTGGCTCAGTTGGATGAGTGTCTGCATTTGGCTCAGGTCATGATCCTGGGGCTCTTGGCAGTGGGGAGCCTGCTTCCCCCTCTCCTTTTTTTTTTTTTAAGATTTTATTTATTTTATTTGACAGACAGAGATCACAAGTAGGCAGAGAGGCAGGCAGAGAGAGAGAGAAAGCCCGATGTGGGGCTCGATCCCAGGACCCTGGGATCATGACCTGAGCCAAAGGCAGAGGCTTTAACCCACTGAGCCACCCTGGCGCCCCTCCCCCTCTCCTTTTGCCTGGCCCCCCTGCTCGTGCTCACTCTTTCTCTCTCAAATAAATAAATAAAATCTTAAAAAAAGAAAAGGGACAGACAAAAGGAAAAACAAAGTATATCTTTCATATATTATCTCAGTCAATATTAGCTACTCAAATAATAGATTAAATATGAAATAGAGAAAATACAACATTTACATTGACCATAAAATATGGGTACATATTGTATCCATACCAATTCTTAACTCCCTGTCCTAAGGCTTCTACTTTTACAGGATACTAAAAGGAAAGGAAAATATTCCTACAAAGTATGAAAGTCATTATGGAACTACATTGGATTACTAAATTTCCTGAGAATATTTTATTTACTGTTCACAAGTTTATTCAGTAAATTGTCCTAAACTGACTACTTTATGACAGACGTGCGTGGTGCTAAGAACCCAATGTGTTAAAAATAAATGTCTTCCATATCTTCAGTGAATTTATAGTGTAGACGTGGAGACTAGCATTATACATTTTTCTCACATAAGTAAATATGATAATCTGTGATACAAGATATAAACTAATAGTAAAGAGCAGAATGTGAAAACATAAAGCTTAAGCAGCAGCCTCCACTGCCATGTCTGGCCCCGGCACAAACATGCAGAGCAATGTTCTTAGTAATGTGGTGGAAGACAAATTTCTCAGCCCCATGTGGATATTGCAGCCCACTGTTAGCTGGAGTCAAGGTCTATTGTTGTGTTGGCCAGGTATAAGCTCGGGGCACCCTGCTATCTGAGAGCCAGGCGTGCCCCCTTCCCCCTCCAGGGCCCTGGCCAGAACTCTCTGTGATAGACCGCTGCCTAGGAAATTCTCTTTCATGTCTGGCCAAAGGAAACAATGCTTCTTGCAAGACAGAAAAGCTTGAAACCTCCTCTTCTAGCTTCTGAGACTCTTTTCAGACTGTCCACCAAAAAAAAAAAAAAAAGTAGCATCTTTTATAAACCACTTGCCAGTTTCCAAATTCATCCAAACACATTATCCAACTTGAACTTCGTATCCACCCAAGGAAACACAGTACCCTATTCTCATTGACAAGGAAATCAAAGCTAACAAAGGATTTATGAGCTGCCTAAGGTCATGCAGTTAATACATTATGGTGCTGGAGTTTAGACCCAGGTCTCCTGAAGCCACAGCAGGAGCTCTTTCCACCATGCTCTAGTGCTCACTGCTCCAAGGCCTTCATCACCCCCAGTCCTGGGGATGATTATTTAGATCCTTGTTTTACTTACTGTCTGGTATTTGATCACCTCAAAAACAATTCTAGTCTTTCTGAAACTTAACTGTGAGCCACAAAGAGAAGATAAGATAGAAGTGTCTCTTAGAAGGAAAAGAATATTCAAATGGCCAGCGTCACTGTCTTTATGAGATGAAAATCAAGGCAACTGAGAAATAGAGTATGACAAATAAGATCATGAATGAAAAATATATAGGTAACGGTAAGTTTAATAAGCAAAAGAGATGAGGAAGAATTTTGTTAAACGATGCCAGTCACCGTTCTAATGGTGGATCTCATTTTAGAAAATTGAGCATTTAATTTAAACTCCTCACAAATGTAGATTATTATATTGATGTGGAAAAAAAATCGCAGATAAAGGCATACTCTTTTAAGGAAAAACAGAAGTTGCTGTGGCTTTTTTTGGTAGGTCATACAAGGACCAGTGTGAAAGTAAAGCCACAGCCCATAGTCATAGCTGGCTTTTGTTCACGCTTCACTAGGGTACAGCAAGAAGACCATGAGCTAGACCTGGGAAAAGCTGCTTACCAACAAATGTACTTTACCTCAAAATATCCCAGTCAGAATCAGCTACTTTTTTTTTTTTTTTTTTCTTTTCTGGTCTGTCTTTTCTTGGGCCTGTCAGAGTTTGGAGCACAAGAACAGTAACACGATTAAACATACACAATCTGAAAGCAGGATCCCTGGTTTAATTCTTGGCTTTACTACATATCATCTGAAAGTCTAAGAAGACGTTGTTTAACTGTTGTTACTTCACCTGTAAAATGAAAATGGAGGGCTTTTTTTTTTCCCCTCTATTCTTTTTTCTTCACTTCTCTCTTCTGTCTTCTTTCTCTTCCCCTCTCTTTCTCTCTCTGCCCCTCCTTCTACCTACCCAGCATTACCCAGCTTTCCTTTGCTTCCTTTTGAGGAATCAGCAGCTCATAAGCCTTTTCCCCTGGCAGCCCAAGAGGCCAGATACCCTCTCAACTTCCCACCCTGTTGGCGAACCTCCAGCATGTCACCTCATCTCAGCCAACGATTCTTTCCACTGAGGCTTTGTCTCTGGAGAGTGGAGCAGACTCAGGAAGGCGAGGTGAGAATGGATAAAGCAGAAGATCACAGCAGAGGTCGCCAGGAGCACTCAGGAGCAGTGGAATCCACCAGCACCATCTGACCTGGCTGCACTCCTCCCAGCCCTGGGGTTCCTGCTCCCTGCTGCATCCTTTAGCCTTCCTGAAGATTCTCTTGGCTTTCTCATATCTACCCAGGACACTCCTCCGCTAAGTTAATCCAAGTCAGTTTCTATCGTTTTCCTCTAAGATCTTCGGCCAGTGAAATGGGAAAAATAATATACTTGCAAGGACTAAATAGGAAACTGTAGGTCAAACACTTCTCACAGTATACACTTAACAAGGTATTAGTTATAAATGTCATCATTAAAATGATTACTGGAGGGGGCGCCTGGGTGGCTCAGTGGATTAAGCCGCTGCCTTCGGCTCAGGTCATGATCTCAGGGTCCTGGGATCAAGCCCCGCATCGGGCTCTCTGCTCAGCAGGGAGCCTGCTTCCCCCTCTGTCTCTGCCTGCCTCTCTGCCTACTTGTGATCTCTCTGTCAAATAAAATAAATAAAATCTTTAAAATAAAATATAAAATAAAATAAAATGATTACTGGAGCACCTGCGTGGCTCAGTCGGTTAAGCGTCTGCCTTCAGTTCAGGTCATGATCTCAGGGCCCTGGGATCGAGACCCACGCTGTGTTCCCTGCCCAGCGGGGTGCCTGGTCCTCCCTCCTGCTTATGCTCTCTCTCAATCTCTCTCAAACAAATAAAATCTTAAAACAAAGCAAAACAAAACAAAAAACTATTACTGTTGGAGACCCCTGGGTGGCTCAGTCAGGTGGTGTCAAACTCTTGATTTCAGCTTAGATCATGATCTGGGGGTCATGGGATAGAGCCCCACATTGTGCTCCACACTCATCAGGGAGTCTGCTTGAGATTCTCTCTCTCTCTGTCCCTCTCCTCTACCCCTGGCCACACTCTTTCTCTCTCTAAAATAAATGAATAAATATTTTTTTAAAAATAAATAAAAACTATAACTGTTCTAGCAGCATTCAGGTTATCTTACTATTTATGAAAGAAATTTATAGGATTCTTTTCTGGAGATAGATTAAAATATATTTCTACTTAAAGGAGAATGAATAAAGTATAAAGAATTTTTAAAAGATAGAAAATTATGAATAAAGAAATGGAAATAGTTCTTACCCTCCTTGAAAAGTCATACAGACACATGGACAAAAGGGGGGGTGTATACCTGTGTGCACATGCACGTGTGTAACAGAATATTATTCAACCATGAGAAATAAGGACATGCTGTTATTCGCCACAATGTGGGCGGTCTTTGAGGACATTATGCTAAGTAAGATAAATCAAACAGAGAAAGACAAATACTATGTGTTATCACTTACACGTGGATTCTAAAAAAGCCAAAATCATAGAAATAAAGACTAGAATGGTGGTTGCCAGGGCAGAGAGGTAGAAAGGAGAGATGTCAGTCAAGGAATATAAACTTCCAGTTATAAAATGAACAAGTTCTAGGGATCCAATGTACAGCATAGTGATTATAGTGATAAAACTATATTACATACTTTAAAAAAAGAATAATTGGTGGGCAGCTATGGACATAAGCCACTTGGACTTCCCATCAAGCATAATTCTCAGTGCAGCTGCAAGGAATAGAGTTAACTGACAGCCTCTAGCCATTAACACCTTGGAACTGAGCTCTAGAACTGTGGCCATGCTCTTCCCAGCCAATAACCGAGTCTGGTGGAAGTAGCAGAGCCAGGCCACTTCTGCCCAACATGGATCTCCTCTAATGGTCATCCTTTTCTCTGGAGCTCCCTGTTGGGTTGGCAGAGACTGTCAGATCTGTTTGGTGAAAAATGCTTTTTTCCACTTCTTCCTCTCACAGGTGTCAGGTCTGCGTAGTGGTCTGAAGGCTATTTCTGCCCAACTCTGTTTCCTCCACTTTCATCTTTTGCAGATATTACTCCCCCAATAGAGCTCCCCCCCAAATAAACACATTCCTGTAAGACCTGACTAACATAAAGATATCTTTGCTCTGTCTTTTTACTACATGTCTGTATCAGTGTATGTGTGTAATTTTTGTTATACAGCTAAGCTCGTAGACTTAATTTTATAAAGCTGGTTTGTCTTCAGGTTAAATATTAGAATGTTTCCAAATCATTAAAACTATTTAGTGTCTTTTTAAAGGCTGAAAAACAATTATCTTATATACTTAGGTATATTCTCACCGAATTCTCACATAAATTCAAAATATGCATTATTAATTACAGTTTTATAGATGAGGAAACCCAAGTTCATAGAAGTCAAGAAACTGACCTGCAAGTGCAAAGCTAGTGGAGCCAGCGGTAGGAACCACACTTGCCTGGTTCTGGACCCTGGTTGCTCCAAGCTCTGTGTTGCTTTGGCCCCCACCCTACTCTCAGGCACCAGACTCTGCATCCACTGGCAGCTTTTACTTCTTCCCTTGCAGCACCATCCAAGCCCTAGTCAGGGGAAAACTGTGGGTCAGGATACTGCTCATGGCCCTCTCCTTGACTTAATCATCACTACCACCTAGTTATTAGACATAAAATAATAATAGATCTTTCATTCAGTCTTTAAAAATTTTTAGGATCTATTATGTGTAGGTAGAGGTCACTTATGCCTTTGTTGCCTCCATGGGCCTATGGGGGGAAAGACAAGGAGATAGACTAGTATAATTCTATGTGACAGACAACATGATAGAACTTTCTATGGGAACATAATCTGATGGGTAGAGTTGTCACAAAGGCTTTTGAAGAAGCTGAGCTTAAAGGATTTTTTGAGTGTTCCAACTTAGTAACAACATGTGCAAAAGGAATTCAAAGAAATGAAGAATGAATGAAGTCATTAGGATGGGTCCTAAACCAGTGTGACTCATGCCCATATCATAAAAGGAAATTAGGACAAAGACACACAGGAAAGACCATGTGAAGACACAGGGAGAAGCAGCCCATCTACAAGCCAAGAACAGAGGCCTCAGAAGGAACCAATCATGACAACATTTTGATCTTGAACTTCTAGCATCCAGAATCATGAGAAAATATGTTTCTGTTATTTAAGCCACCCAGCCTGTGGTGACCTATAGTGGTCACCTGTAATGGCAGCCCTAACAAACTAATCCAGGAGAGGAGGCAGAAAGAGCAGGCAAGGAGCTGACTAGAGAGACCCTCGTGTGCCATAGTTAGGAGTTCATGCTTTTATTCAGAAGGTCCTGGGAACTATCAAAAGATTAAAATCAAGGAGAAATATAACAAAATTCATATTTTAGGAATGTTTAACTTGTGTACTCAATGTTTCCCACTTCTATCCCTGTCTATCTCTTCCATAATGAAAGTAAATGGGGCTGAGGGGAGAATGGAGGTAGTTAGTCAGTGGCTGGTTCCTACACATCTGATCAGACGTCAAGCTGATATTCCATCTCTGCCTTGTCCTAGTTTCTAATTTTTTTCCTCAGAATAACCTGAGTTCACAATTCAGACTTCTTCCAGGTCATGAGTCCTGCCTTACTCACCAAATCCCTTTACTACGCATGACCCAGCATGACAGTTAGAAAATACTGGAAAGACTTAAGGAGGCTGCAAAATGAAAGTATTTGTAATAAAGACCCAACACTGAGCCTAAACTGAGGTTCACACCATCTGGGCATAACTGGAAACATGGGTGATGCTTGTGGGTTGCCTAGGGAAATAAATAGTCTAGAAACACTCATCTGTGCCATTGATCTCTAGTCCAACCCCTTGGACATGTGCCCGGTTAATGGAGGGGGAAACTGAAGAAATCAGTTTCATGGGGTTCTCGTGACAGGTACAAAAGGGTTACATGTGATAGGGCAGGTATCAGAGAAATTCTCCGCCTGTTCTTCACATGTCACAGGCCCTGTGGGGGGTCTTGCTCTTTGGGGAGCATAGGTGGATAACAATGTTGGCATGGAAATGAGAGTGCTCACAGGAAGTAGGTAGACCCTGAGAAAACTGCCTGTAAACCCATGAAGTATTCTCACCTCCCACCCTCACTCCTGGGGACCACCCATGACACTTAGAGTAGTGACAGAGCAGGGATTAAGTCTTTGCATGGGGCAGGTCACCAACAGCCAATGAGCTCGTGATACCCAGAGACTCTTGGCTTTACTAGATAAGGAATTACTGGGTAGACATTGAGTGTCATTCACCAATTTTTACTGCAGGGCTATCCCTATTCCTTGTTGAGTGTGTCAGTATTCATGCAGCATGCTGTATATCAAGCTATTACATTGCACCTTCATCTTCTGGGAGGGAATGAAGATAGATGGTAAGACTGGATTTTACCCTCTGTACAAAACACGACTTCCTCGTATATCTTTTTAACTTTTGTTATAAAATGGCTTGGTAATTAATAATGGCTTTATTTTTTAAGTTATGACAGAGTGGGAACAAGGTGCTGCTGTTTCCTCATAAAAATCACCCTCATGACTTTTGGTATTATCCCTCTCAAAGACAGCTGTAAAAATTCACTGCTGCACTCAAAGACACTTGTGCAGAATACTCAACAGACATGATAAATTGAGTAGAGTGGGCTCTTTTTTATGCAGGTGGGTGGTGAGGCAGGAATTTCTTACAACTAAAAAAATATATATATGTGTGTGTGTGTGTGTGTGTGTGTGTGTGTGTGTGTATATATATATTCTTAACCTCCTCTCCAAGTAATAAGTAATTGACTCATCATCTCAACTTCCTATAGCTGAATATACCATGGACCCCGTCTGTAGATTTAAGACCACCACTGTTCCTGAATTCACCATGGCTAAGTGTGAATATATACCAATAAGTTTTACTTCTACTGCTCAGTTAGCCTGGTGTGGCAGATTGTATTGCCCCAAAATGGCCATGGCAATATTTCTAACCTCACATTCTCTTCTAGAGCCTTGCTACTCTCCCACCAAGAGGTAGAGTTTATTTTCCTACTTCTCGAAACTGAGCCAACTTTTGTGGGATAAATGGAATGTAGTAGAAATAACAGTATGTGACTTTTGAAGTTGAGTCAGCAAAGGTCATGCAACTTCCACCTGGATCTCTCTGCTTTAATTATTATGTTTACCTTTGGGAATAATTCATCATGTTGTCAGGTAGCCCAGGCTCCAGGAGAGGCCATGCATAGATGACCCAGTCTATGGCCCCAGCTAAGGTTCTAGGTGGTACCCAGTGACAGAATCAACTGGCAGCTGTGAGTGAACAAGCCTTAAATGACTCTAGCCCTCAGCCTTCAAGCTGACATTAGTGGAGCAGAGCTACTTCCACTGAGTCTTGCCCAAATTTCAGATTCATGAGCCAGCTAAAAGCTGTCAATGTTTTGGAGTGACTGTTACACAGCAGTGGTAATTAGAATGAATGGGCTTATTGCCAATAAAACATGGTTTCTATTGTGCCAGGGATGAGTGCTTAATGTCTTAGTATTGATGACATTGCCTTGCAGCATTTTTGCATTTCTCTTTGAGGCTAACATTACAGAGTAGGAAAGAGCACAGGCTTTGGAAGATGAAGAACTTGAGTTCAGATCCCAGCACTGCCTTGTACAACCAGCTGGAAGACCTCTGGCTAATTACTAAACTTCTTTGTAAGAAGCGGGTGATTTTACTTACCTCACTAAGCTGTTGTGGGGACTAATTGGTGGCCTTTGAAGCACTTAACACAAACTGGCATATACTCTTAGGAACCAAGATCTCTGAATCAAGAGAATTCAAAGTTTTAGGGACAGAAAGCAACATGTTGGGGAGTGGGTTATTAAAAGTAATATTGGGAGAAACACTTTTCACTTCTACCCTTTGATTCCTGAATTTGTAGTATTTTCGCTGTGGGATTAAGAAGTACCGTTTTTAATGAGCATATTGTAGTCATTGGTTCAGAATACATAGTCCACTTCCACTTAATAGCCTTGCTGATATCCATAGATTTCGTTATATTTTGGTGGATTAGATATCATTCAGTTAATGACAGATAGCTCAGGTTGTCTCGCCACCTGGAATCCCAAGGTCAGAAATTAAGTCTTTATTTAGGCCCAGCAGCAAGCAGAAGCTGGAGGTCTATATAGCATCCCCGTTTGCCACAGACTTCGGCACCACTGTATCAGCTGGGTCAGCAGGCCTCAGTGACGCAGTAGCCCGCCCTGCCTCCTGGTCCCGCTGCAAACTTTGTTTTGCTCTAGGCTTCACCCAACTCTCAGTTACTCAGCAAATGAGAGAGGGCAGCGCGCTCATATTGGTATATACTGTCTTCAGAATTCAATGAGATGATTGCGCCTCTTTCTTAATGGTACAAAAACATGTCCTTCACTTTGGAAGGGCTGTCCCAGCAAGCCCCAGCCCTGAACACTTAGAGACTTTTCTAAAGAGACCCTTGAATTTTCATGGTGTTCATGTCCCACATTCTGGCACACATCTGTTTTATTTTGGCTTCCGTTATACTTGTCATGATCTGCTCCTTAGGTTCAGTCAATACAATGGAAGCTCTCTGGGGTGTCAGGGGGGTTGAGATTCTCCACATTCTATTATGACTAAGAGGAGAAGAGTTGCTCTGGCCCTCTCCCTGCCAGGTGACAACAAACTGCTTCTGGTAGTCCTTGATGTTGATAGGGAGGGGGAAAGCTCTTACTTGATAGGTATGCATATCAGCTGTCAAGGACTGTGTTAATTTGCTTCAATAACTATACCACATCTGGAAGAGCATCTGTAAAAGCAAATCACTACCTAATTGGATTTGTGATCCTCTAGTAGTCATTGTCTATGATCTACTTGCCAAATAGGGAAGTTAGAGGACAGTGTGATGGGAAGCATCATCCCTACCACTCTCAAGCTTTGATGAGGGCGCTCCTCTCTGCAGTACTTCCATACAGAAAGTCTTGGCTCTCTTTACATGCTGAAACAAAGAAGTAATCACAGAATGGTTAAATCCATTGGGCGCACTGAGAGACTCCAACCCCATTTAACAGCTGATTTCCATAAACTTTCACTAAGACCCTTAGAATCCATTTCAACAACATTTTCCAAATTTCCACTATTATAGGTTAACATTTTTCTACTATTTAGTTCAAACTCAGCTCTATCCTCATTAGAGTTTTTAAAATTTCCTTTCAGAGCTTTCTCTAGTTTTGTGTCTAGTCATGGATAATTAGGGGTAATGGAGTGGGGCTAGGGGAGAATGAGCATCTTCTTGAAAGGCACCTGCTTCAGGGGATCTTCCAGCAAGTTAATGTCCTTAACAGGAGAAGAAGAGTTTCTTCTATTGGCACAGGATGCTGAGGAAATTGGAGGTTTGTGGTTCTCAGATTCTACCCAAGTGTACCATTCTAGTGCAGAAGGTGTCCCTTCATTCCAGTTAAGGCCCTGACATTCACATGAGAAACTTGGAAAGTGCATGAATGTTACTTATATTGTAATTTGCAAACTAGAAGCAAATTCTGAGGTTTTCAGAATTTTAGCTCTCAGTCATACTGATGGTGAAAGTTTTAAGCCTTGAGCTTATTATTTTCTTTGTGTAAGCTCTTTCAGGCAGTCGGAACTAACCAAATCATCTCATCATTCTTGTGCATTCATTACCACCGTAATAGTCTGCTTTAGAGTCCAGTTGGTTCTCCCAGCCTTGTCTCTTATAGGCATTCTTTCCCAGTTTTCAACAGATTATACTTAAAATAATTATGAAAATTAACCATGTCCTGGGCTATCCGTCTTATATTTTCTACTGGTAATGAGTGGTAATGTTGCTCAAGTTCATTCAGATTCTTATTACTGATCATCTTTATCCAAAGGAAAAAAATAACAAGGTCTGCTTAGGAAGCCAAAAAAAAAAAATAAATAAATAAAAAGTTATATAATATATATTTAAAGCAGAGAGACAGGGAAACTGTTGAAATGTGTGAAAAGGGTTGGAAGAGCAGAAGGAAGAAAAGACATCACCCTGAAATCAGTAAACCACTATGACTCCGTAATGGAGCCCATTTTCATGTACTTCCTAGCATTTCTAAAGAATGCTACCCCTACCTGAGCCAGAATCCAGGAAGAGCTGGCCTGCTGGAATAAGTACCTTCTGATCTCCTCTACTCTTAAAATCAACAGTTACTAGAACAACTACCAGTGCTCTCAGAGGCAGAATTATTTTCTTTCTTTCTTTCTTTCTTTCTTTCTTTTTTAAGATTTTGTTTACTTACTTGTTAGAGAGAGTGAGAGCAGGAGAGCATGAGAGCACAAGCAGGGGGAGCTGCAGGCAGAGCGAGCAGCAGGCTCCCCACCAACCAAGGAGCCTGACGCAGGACTTGATCCCAGGACCCTGATCATGACCTGAGCTGAAGGCAGATGCTTAACCGTCTGAGCCACGCAGACATCCCAGAATTATTCTTTCTTCCTCCCACTTTAAAATCTCAGTGACTCCTTTTTGGCAGAATTTAATAAAAAGCCAACTGCCCAAAGAGTCTGGGAAATATAGATTGTAGAGTCTGGGGGCCATGAGTTCGAAGCAGAGAAGAGAAAAAACAGGCAGAAAGCTGGTAGACGATAGATAAATAATCAAAGATAACTGGGTGGAAAGATAGATTCTGGGATGTTGGTGGCATCAAGGAGTTGCTTTAACAGCCCTGAGGTACTCTGTTTCATGAAAAATAACTTCCCCATTTGTTTAAACAACTATTTGTATTCTCTGCTCATTCGGCTGACACAGAATTTGGCAAGAGGAAGTGGAAGCTACCATACGGAATTAGCAGGACCTTGTGATGCAAAACCTACTTACCGCAGCCCAGAGACCTGGTGACTTTTGTTATGTGGTGGTGAATCAGTTGGCCAGTTTTTTCACCTATTCTATCTCAAAACACAAGACACATTCCTATTAAGGCTGCAGTGTTAGGGGAAATGGCAGAAAATCTTATTTTTTGGTATATGCTGATTATTTCTTGTCATTTTCTGCAAGAATACTTTGATAAAGAAATATGAACTCAGGGCGCCTGGGTTGTCAGTCGTTAAGCATCTGCCTTCAATTTGGGATTGAGCCCCATGTCGGGCTCCCTGCTAGGCAGGGAGACTATTTCTCCCTCTCCCACTCCCCCTTCTATTCCCACTCTCGCTGTCTCTCTCTCTCTGTCAAATAAATAAATAATATTAAAAAAAAAAAAAAGAAAGTAATATGAACTCAAACTTGACCTCACCAGTCAGAAAGCTAAGATGGGAAGGAGTGTAGTACTGCTAATAGAGATGTTTTCTGACAACAGAGTTGAGGAAGTCAGTTGTTTTTGTTATTGTTGTATTGTATGTTGTTTTTTGTTTTGTTTCTGTTTGGTTTGGTTTTTCCTCCAAACAGAAGAGTTCTAAACTGTAGCAGAAAAGCTGCGTTTATAGTAATAGATGAGGCTTAGTGCCCCAGGCCTTTACTACACGCCTCCTTTAAATTAGGAGATGACAAGAGTTTTGACCAGGACCCACATTAAGAAATACATTTTATATTGCTACCCAGCACACATATTCATGTACATAACTAAAACAAATGTTTTCATGAAACCGTATTTACACTTACTATCTGTGATGGTGCCTGGTATTTTGTATTCTATCCATCGCATTCTATTCTGTTTATTCTTAAAAATGTGACTGCGACCTATTCAACTGTCTTTGTAATCTAGTAATGAAATACTTTTTCACACTACTGGTGTCATTTTCATAAATCCTATTACATTTTCTTCATGAACTTCATGTCTTTACATTTCTCTTCGCCCAGCTTAGATTATGGGGTATACCCTTTTGATAGCTCTGGTATCCCCTTCCATTGTTACTTCTTTCTTGCCATCATAGTTGTCATAGATGCTGAAATGCAACTCTTCCCTTAGCTCTCCTCCTGCACTTGACAGCAGAAATCCCACAACCAAAGTGACCTAGCAAGCCTTTGGTGCTGCCCAGAAATTCTTCTACATTTCTTCACCAATCTACTCCCCCACTCCTAATAGATTATTTCATATTTTCTCCTCTTTCCTGGCCTTTCAGCACCTTTGCTCCCTATTTCAATCTCAGTCAGTATAAATTCCTTGTTATTTTACTGAGAAAATAAAAGCAACCAGAAGTGAATGTGAACATGATTACACTGCCAGACTGACCAGCCCGCCTGTGTGCACTATGCCTTTCCTTCTTGAATGCGGCGTAACATCAACACCTCTGCCCCAGCACGCGATCTCAGCTCATTATATGGTGAGACTATATGATTTTTGGTACTTTTTTTCCTTCAGTAGCTCACAGACATGCAGTTTATTTCTATAGTCATTATCAAAAAGGGATATTTAAAAAATTCCTTAAGCTGAGAGATGTTAAAAATATTTTACAATTTTTGGGCACCTGGGTAGCTCAGTGGGTTAAAGCTTCTGCCTTCAGTTCAGGTCATGATCCCAGGGTCCTGGGATCGAGCCCCGCATCAGGGCTCTCTGCTCAGCAGGGAGCCTGCTTCCCCCTCTCTCTGCCTGCCTCTCTGCCTACTTGTGATCTCTCTGTCAAATAAATAAATTTTTAAAATCTTAAAAAATATATTTTACAATTTCACAGAAGTTGTGTCTTTCAAATAACAAAAAAGTTGTGTTTTACAAATAACAAAAAAAGCTGTATTTTACAAAAATACAACTTTTATCCAACTCTATAGCCATTCTCCCATGGTGAATAATTTACTCAAATAGTATCACTTCCAAATCTGTAGCAGCAGTGTATCCCCCATGAATCTTCCAGTAGTACTTGATGACAGAGATATGCATTTTAGTTTATCACCATATGTCATTTCAGCCAACATTGCTGCTGCACAAGAACACACATTTTCCTTTTGATTGCTCTTTGTCTTTCCCTAAAGTTTTTTGAGAAAAATTCAAAAGAAAGTTCTGAATATTTATCAAATCTTCCAAAATATTTAAAGTAATGGACCGAGAATTTCATGAACTTAAACAGTAATAAAACAAAAGTTGTAGAGGTATATTTTCAGGTTCTACATGCTTGGCACTAACATGTTTTAGATTCTGGGTGTTTTCAGACAAACCATGATGGTTTCCTGCTGGTATCTCAAGATCCCATATATAATTCAGATGAAGTGATCCTTCCTTAAGTCTCTTAGATAATTTCAAGATGTTTTGTCTGACTTTTAGTCTGATCCTCTTGTACTGTGATCATTTTAATCACAGAATATGTGCAATAATGAGTTTATGTAGTTTGTGTTTCTTTAGTTATTACTAGTATCATCATATCATGTTTTCCTTGCAAGAATCATTTTTTTAAAAAAATTTATTTGATTATTTGAAAAAGAGAGAGAGAGAGACAGGAACAGGAGAGAAGCAGAGGGAGAAAGAAACTCAAACAGACTCTGCACTAAGCACAGAGCCTGATGAAGGGCTTGATCTCATGACCCCAAGATCATGACCTGAGCCGAAACCAAAAGTTGGACCCTTAACCAACTATGCCACACAGGCACACCATACGAATCATTTTTAAGACACATGTGTTTTAGATGTTGGGGAGGATGCAGAGAAAGTGGAACCCTCCTACACTGTTGGTGGGAATGCAAACTGATGCAGCCACTCTGGAAAACAGTATGGAGGTTCCTCAAAAAGTTGAAAATAGAGCACGTATGACCCAGTAATCACACTACTGGGTATTTACCCTAAAGATACAAATGTAGTGACCCAAAGGGTCATGTGCACCCACATGCTTATAGCAGCGATGTCCACAATACCCAAACTATGGAAAGAGCCTAGATGTCCATCAACAGATGAATGGATAAAGAATACAATGCAATACTATGCAGCCATCAAAAAAAAAAAAAACAAAAACAAAAAAAACCCACAATCTTGCAATTTGCAACAATGTGGATGAAAGTAGAGGGTATTATGCTGGATGAAATAAGTCAATGAGAGAAAGACAATTATCATATGATCTCTCTGATATGAAGAATTTGAGAGGCAGGGTGGGGGTCGGGGGGGAAGAGAGGGAATAATGGAACAAGATGGGACCGGGGAGGGAGACAAACCATAAGAGATTCTTAATCTCAGGAAACAAACTGAGGGTTGATGGGAGGTGGCTGGGGTGGGATAGGGTGGCTGGGTATTGGACATTGGGGAGGGTCTGTGCTAGGGTGAGTGCTATGAATTGTGTAAGACTGATGATTCATAGATCTTTATCCCTGGGGCAAATAATACATTATATGTTAATTTTAAAAAATGATGGTACTTTGTTGTGAGCTAGTAATTAAAAACATACACACACAAATAAGATACATGTGTTTTATGTGAGGTTTCATTCAATTATAATTATATAATATAATCCATAAATCCACCTACCCAAGAACATGGAAGTTTAAATACATGATAATACACTGAAATTGAACAAATGAATAAAGGTGCCATAAAGCCTTCTGCATTGGTAGAACTCCCACACCTCCTGAGGGGTACCTCCCAAAGAATGAAAGGTAACTCTACAGGCATTATTGCAACCTCCTTCTTCCTCAGTCCTTCCATTTCCTCTAACATAGATAGGGAGAGCAAGATAAATCAATCCCAACCCATTCCTTAATCTAAGGTGGCCTTGTGACACTATGCTAGCCACTGAGATAAAACCAGATGTCCCCGAAGAAAGCATTCCTTCCAAGATAACACCACAATGGAAGGATTCTCACTTTTGGTCTTTCCTTATCTTTCAGCTTGGAACATGAAAGCAATGCTTGAAGGAGTAGAAGCCATCTTGCCTGAGGCCGAAAGGCTTTAAGCACCAAACAGTAAGAGAAAATACGGACTAAGATCCAGACATGTCTGATTCCAAAATCAGAATGCTCTAACGCCTGTGGTATGCCACTCAGCATAGCTGGGATGAAATGAATTTCATGGGAAGGAGAGGATTTCAGATGAAAGACAAAAAAACCATAGCAATGGAGAGTTCATGAAGGGTAAACTGGGTAAGACAATGGGATTTTAGGAGAAAAAGGAGTTTCCACAATACAGGGCAGCAAAAGGAACTGATGTCCCTAGGAAGTAGGGTTATTTGATGCAGCATCTTTAATATTAAATACGATCACACATAAATCAACTTGGTGGAATTGATTCGAATTGTGAATGAAGTTGTAATAAAAATGGAGATTCTTCAATGCTCTGTGTATTGCAGGATTTGTTGGAAGGCTGTGACGTAAGAAACAGGTTGCTAACATATTTTGACATTTTGGCAAGCTTTGCTATTTGTCTGGGAGGCAAAATTTCAAATGTCCCAGTATTAGATCCCTGGATAGGAGCCTGTCACATACATTGTTTTCTTCTTGGATCAAAGCTCAATTTTATTCTTATTTTCTTCCATTTTGTATAAAGAATTTTCTCACTGTAAACAGTATTAGTAAACATTTAACATTATAGTACTGCCCATGAAAAATAATTCAAACTATTGGGCTTCACTGCATAGCATTTACATTTTCAGAAGAGGCATTTTTTTCTATTGTATTTCAGAGAGACTTGTGGGAACAGACTCGGTATTTTTGAAACTTTAATTATACTGGTTTGAATAGAACAGAGGTTCATAGACAAAATTAGTGAGAAATAAAACTTGGAGGTCAGTTGGGGCCAGCCTGTGGTCTAATTGGTCTAAATGAGGAGGCCCTAGATTTGAAGAGGACCATGGAGTTCAGGGTGGGGTTGTGACGATGCCAGCCTCTAGAATCAAAGTGGGAAGATTTGTAGCTTAGTCAACAAATATTTGTTGAAAATACACAGCTATATCAGACATTTGCATTTCCATATCAGGAATTAAGCTTAAGTTTCCCTGTACTTTACTGAGTATTTCTCAGATGTTCCACAATGTAATAAAATCTTGTTTTTATTAAGTCTGCAACCAACTCCTAAAAATCCCCTATGCTTGAGCAGGGAAGACAGACAGTGAAGCTCTGTTCTTCCCGATCAAGTCAGAAATGAGGAGAAAGAGGATGAGCAAGGTTCTCTGTGGAAAATTCCCTGTCATTAGTTTCATGAAGCTAGATATTGAGCACCGCTAATAGGAACACCACTGCTGACCTGCATATCACAGCACACAGGTAGATTTTGAAAGGCATCCAAGCTGAAAACCTCTTGGAATTTGTAGCTGGTAGTTAACACTTGGTGTTTTATTCTGACACACGCTCAGACCTAGTCAGGATGTCCTCTTCTGCTGCTTTTACCATTTCATCAAACTCCCGGGTTCTGTGCCACATGCCAAAGAGGAAAACAGAAGCGGAATAGGCATTTCTGGAATCCCCTTATGGCAGTTTAAACTAGTGGGTCTGCTTGGAGTTTGAACCTCAGAAAATTTAAAGAATTCTCTTTTCCTTTTGCGCTATCTAAAGGTTTCTCAACTTGAGCACTATTAATGTTTATTAATTCTTTGTTGTGGGGACTGTGTGGGCACAAGTAGCTCTCCCCAGTCCTGTCAGTCAAACACGTTTGCAGATGCTGCCCAGTCTCCCCTACGGACAACATTGCCCTCAGCCCTCCCCTCCCCTCTGCCCAGTTGAGAACCACCAATGTACTCAAAGAGTCAACCACTAAAATATTCCAAATGACTCCATGGTCCACAATATCAAATAGAACACAGGAATCATACAGAATAAGGGCTCAGAAAAGGCCATTCTGTTTGACAGACAGGGAATGAGGAGGCATGATTCTGGCACCATGAGAGGAATATAGACTACAGGGTTTGGGAGAAAGAGATAGGATTTTTTTTTTTTTTTTTAGTAGAAATTGCTTTTCTGCAACTTGGCATTAAGGGAGACATGTAGGCTGATATTTGGCAGGGTTCAGTGTCTTACTTAAAGGTGTACTGAACAAATAGATATGTGTTTTTTTAACTTGGGACTTTTTTTCCCCCTTCAAGATAGAGACAGCTAAGCAGGTTTGGGGCCAGGAAAGAGTTAAACTGAAGGCAAATACAGAGAAAGGAGACAGAAGGTGGAAGTAGAAGCCCAGGGAGAGTGATGGGAGCTAGAGGGTATCCTGGGAGCAGGGTAATAACAGAGAAAACAGAATAACACAGCTGGAGAAATTTGGTATCAGAATTAGACTGTGTGGCTTTAAATCTTGGGTCCCTCATTTATGAGATGTGTGACCTCAGAGATTTTTTTAAAATCTCTTAAAATTTCAGCTTTCTCATCTGCAGACGGGGATCATAGTAACTTCCGTCCTTGAAGGTAGCCTTGATATGAAGATGTGATAATGCCTGTGTAGTGTAATAGACATAGCTGTAGAACAGTATGGAGGGTACGGTGGGGCACTGAGGAGCTTCCAGTCCTTATGTGGGGTGGCTTCCACGGTGACAGTGCGGCTCCTTGCAATCCAGGTGCAGTGAGGGTTGATAGGAAGATATGGGCCTGGCCCAGCAGGCAAAGTAGAAAGGAAGAAAGAAGATTAAAAGGCTTAATCAAACCACAGACCGAGACCACGCCACTAATCACCAGCTTTCTTAATGAGTAATGTGGACACAGGTGGATGCAGAAGGGGAACGCAGTGGCTAATTTGCCTGAAGCTTTGGCAAGCAAGAGAGATCCCAGGTAGGGAGCCATAGAAAGTGTGGGAATTGGATCGCCATGGCCAAGATCTTAGCAGGAGAGCAGGGAGGAATGTTTCAGGAATCTGTGGCCTAGGTTCTGTCCATATGGCTAACACATTTGTTCTCTTTGGGGGTGGGGCTCTGTGCTATAATCCCAGCCTTTAAAGCAGCATCTCTTCCATGTGAATGCTCAGGAAGTATCCGTGGAGTGAACAGAAGAATTGAAGAGTAAATGAGAGGATTTCCTGTTATGAAATCTTCTTCTCTCAACCCTTTGAAATCTGCAAAGCAATTAAAGTTTACTTTTTATGGCCATTTACAAACTGTGTTGGCAAATCTTACGTATCAACTTGACTGGGACACGGGGTGTGCAGATATTTGGTCAGATGTTATTCTAGGTGTCTGCGAGGATGTTTTGGATGAGATTATCATTTGAATTGGTAGACTGAGAGAAGTAGATTGCTCTCCTTCCTGCGAGTGGCCCTCACCCACTCAGTTGAAGGCCTGCGTTAGAAGGAACAGGCTGACCCTCCTGTGAGCAAGGGGGAAACTCTCCTGCCTGACCCAGGTCTTTTCCTGCCGTAAGACTTGAACTGAAACACAGGCTCTTCATGAACCTGCCGTATTTTGGACTGGGACTTAATCGGCAGCTCTCCTGATTCTCAGGCCTCTGTGCTCTAACTGGGACTATGCCATTGGCTCTTTCAGGTCTCCAGCTCCCCAGAGGCAGATCTTAGAAATTCGCAGTCTCTATACTTGCACAAGCCAATTCCTTTTATAGAGCTTTTTCTCTACATCCTGTTGGTTCTGTTTCTCTGGAAAACTCAACTAATATACTTTTTTTGCCTTCATTCCTTCATCAGACTAAAAATTCTTCACAATAATGACTTCATCATTTTTAAAAATATTTTATTTATTTATTTGACAGATAGAGATCACAAGTAGGCAGAGAGGCAGGCAGAGAGAGAGAGGAGGAAGCAGGCTCCCTGCTGAGCAGAGAGCCCGATTTGGGGCTTGATCCCAGGACCCGGGGATCATGACCTGAGCTGAAGGCAGAGGCTTTAAGCCACTGAGCCACACAGGTACCCCTGACTTCATCATTTTTATGTTTGTTGTCTCATCATATCTTGTTTTAAGTGCCCAAGCGCTATAGACATTTGTAGAATTAAAATAAATTTGAAGGCTATGATAATGAAAAACAAGGTGCAAAGCTATGATATCAGGTTGGCTGGAGGGTCATCATTTGGTGCAGTGTTTCTTAAAACAGAATGCATTCATGCAGTCTCAAGGATTTTGAGGAAAGAACTTTTCTTTTAATTGCAGTTTTAATTTTTGTGGTAATCTAAATTAATAACATCAATTATAAAGACAAACTTGTCTTTTGGGGTAATAATGCATAATTCAAAATTATTTTGGTAAACTTTGAGCTTCAAAGTCAATGCTTCTCCAAGGTAATGGAATTTTTATTTTTATTAAAAGGTATTACTGTATTATTCAGATTTAAGAATTCAGATTTTATTTGGGGAGGAACACTGAGCTGACTATCAAACAAGCAGGTCTAGTCCTGGCTCTGCTAACAATATTTGACAAATTACTCCAGACCTTAGTTTTGTTATCCATAAAGTAGGGGGTTTGAATTTGATTGATTTCTTAGTTTCTTCCTTAGCATTAAATTTATGTGTTTCTGATGATGTTAACATTACCAGGGGAAGAGGAGGAGAATGAAAATTTTATGTGGACAAGATTGTACAAATTTTGAGAAAGGTGGAAATAGTATCCAGGAAGCAGTACAAACAGCCACATATATCAACTATTTCCTTTAGATTTTAAACTGTACTTATAATGTGATTACTAGGGGTGCCTGGGTGGCTCAGTGGGTTAAAGCCTCTGCCTCTGGCTCAGGTCATGATCTCAGGGTCCTGGGATCAAGCCCCGCACTGGGCTCTCTGATGGACAGGGAGCCTACTTCCCCTTCTCTCTCTTCCTGCCTCTCTGCCCACTTGTGATCTCTGTCAAATAAATAAATAAATAAATAAATAAAATCTTGATAATATGACTAGTATCTACCAAGCACAGTTCCAGGCATTTGGGATTCATCAGTTTAAAAATCAAAATCCCTGCACTAGGGAGTTTGCACTGGGGACATACTTCAGTAGTTGGATAAGTGAGTTAAATAGAAAACAAATAAATTAATTAATGAATTAGTATGTAGTATAGAAAAAAATATATGCTTTAATGAAACACCATGCACTGTCAGGAGCCTATCGCCCCAGGTTATCTGGTTTTAGTTATTCCTTGTCTTTGAGCAATTTTACAGTTCTGAAAGCTATAGACAATTGATGGCAATCAATCTCTTGAACTGGTTATAACATCGGTTCAGCTGTTAATTCAAAAAAGTAGATAGAATCTTTAAAATGTTCATTTTATATCTGCATGGGGGTTTTGGTTTTACCTTTTTCTGAAATTTACCTTTTAATAATGACTAACATCCATAAAGGTAAAAGAAACCAGGTTAATGTAGCCCAGAGAGATGAGATGAGACAAGGGACTGGGTAGCTTTACATCTGCCGGTCAGGAAAAACCTCTTGGAAGAGGCCCCCGCTGACCTGAGACCTAAGAGGTGAAATGAGTACCCGGAAGATGGTCATTCCCGGAAGAGGCAGCAAAAGGGGCAAAGCTTAGTGGAGAATTTCTTTGGGTGTTTCAACCTTCCAGAAGAAGTAAAGGGAGCATGGTATAAAGTAAGGACGGTGATGTAGGGAAATGCCAGATGTTTAGGGCCACGAAAGGCCACAAGAGAGCGGGTTTTGTTCTCAGTACAATTAGGAAGATGCGGGAGAGGAATTATTTGGATTGTTTTTGAAAGAACTTTCTATGGCCAAGGCACTTGAATTGCTGCTTTGAGTAGATTATTTCAGTTAGTCTTCATGCTCATTCTATGGAGCAGTGAAAATTATTTTCCCCACTACACAGATGAGGAAAATAAGACTCAGAAGGTAAAGGCACCACTCATATCTAACGATTATTAGACATCAGTGTAAACAGTGGGTATTTCTACTTTGAATTTTGATTAGGAATTTGAGTTAATACTATTAATGAAACCATGCCAGCTATGAAGGCCATGGTAAACATATCCAACTTCTATATTGTTTCTATGGGTTTTTATCTGTGTGTATAATGGAGCATACAGTATAGCAGATACTTAATTACTGCTATCAAACAATGCCCTTAAGCTGCCATGTTTCTCATACCTACTTCTGATGTCAACAGGCAATAAAAATGCATACAGCTTACAATTACAATTGCAATACAAATCCTAATTATACAAATCTTACTCACATTGATACTTCACTGTTCAAAGTTTACAATATTCTCACTATTGGAGAAGGGGGAAAGCATTTGGGGGGAAATCAGTAAATTGGCAAGTAAAATCCCAACAGTGGGATTAAGTTATGAGACTTAGTATCTGCCACCTCTTTAGCTCAGGTATTTCAACTTCTCAGTAGATAATTGTAATTCCTTTCTCCTGATATTCTTATACTTTCACTATTATGATCTGCTTCACTTTTCCTTTCTTAGCTAAACTCATTTTCTGTGGGTTCAACTTAGACACTTTTCCGTCTCAAAATGCAAACAATTTTTAAATTTGACAAGCAAGACAATAGAAACTTGAAATACACTGAAATGAACCACCATTGATTTCTCAGCAGTAGAATGACTATTTTGTGTGGACAATATCCCTTGAATCATCCCTTGAATCATTGAGCCTGGCCACGTACCAATTTTTTCTTTCAGCAAAAAAATGATGGAAAGAAAAAACTGGGATGACTAGCTAAGCAAAACACAAGCTGTTCAAAGATTAAAGAAGCACAAAAGATATTTCAGGAAGGGAAGTCAACTGGAAGTTTGGAGTCGTAAACTATCAGCTCACTGAATCAGGAAGTTTTAGCAATGTAAACTGAACAAGAGAAAACAAAATTAAACCAGTCTTCCTCTGTGTGTGTGTGTGTGTGTGTGTGTGTGTGTAGGTGTGTGCTTGAATATGTATACACTCATTGTGCATTTTATCTTTATTTTATTTTATTTTATTTAAGATTTTATTTATTTGAGAGAGAAAGGGAACGAGAGAGAGAGAGCACATGAGCAGGCGCAGAGGTAGAGGGAGAAGCAGGCTCCCTGCTGAGCAAAGAGCCTGATGCATGGCTCAATCCCAGGACCCTGGGATCATGACCTGAGCTGAAGGCAGACACTTAACCTACTGAGCCACCCACATGCCCCCATTTTACCTTTATTTTAAAGAAATTTTCCAGGATGCACATGTTTGAGCAGATACCTTCTACATCCACAGTGGCTCTATGAGAAACAAAAATAAAATTAAGCATATTAAAATGTATAAATATTTCCTCCTGCTGATTTTATTAGCCGAGCATCTTGTGTGTACATTTGCTTCTCATTTAGTTCAATAGGTTTCTTTTCTTGATTCTGCATTTTACTTCAGGCTGAGCAGAATGCCTCTGAGGTAAAGACAGCTGATCTCCTCAGACTCCGGGTCACCCCAGTGAAGGAGTGCTTTTATTGCTTGCTCAAGCTTTAAAAATTCTTCTTCTTAAGCCTAAGAGATCAGAATACTGTCCTTAAAAAGCCCTGAAATAGGGCACCCTACATCACATGTGCTCTGCTGATCTTCCTTGGAGAAAAAAACATCAAACTGAATGCTTTTTTTTTTTTTTTTTGCAAATCAAGCAGAGTATAGTTAAGGAAAAATAGTGATTACTACTCTTCTAACCAGAACTTAAAGACTTTCTTTGACTACCTTATTATACCCATATTGTAGCTATTGTAGAAATTGAAACATCTATATATTTGGAATCAGTTTTAGAGGGAAAAATGTCTACTTGCAGTTTCTGTGCCACCCAAAATTAGGGGTATAAGAAGTCCTATAAATTCAAGTATCAAATAATGGTAGGAGAACATTCAGGAGAGCCGAAACAGTTGCCTTAACTAGATCAGAAACTCGATTTAAAAGGTCAGATCTGGGGGCACCTGGGTGGCTCAGTGGGTTAAAGCCTCTGCCTTTGGCTCAGGTCATGATCCCAGGGTCCTGGGATTGAGCCCCACATCAGGCTCTCTGCTCAGCAGGGAGTCTGCTTACCTTCCTCTCTCTCTCTGCCTGCCTCTCTGCCTACTTGTGATCTCTGTCTATCAAATAAATGAATAAAATCTTAAGAAAAAAATAAAATAAAAGGTCAGATCTGTAAATATATTGCTTATTTTCAAGGTGGAAGTAAGGGTTACAACCCTCATCATCCTATTTTTCTTACACACTGGACATTTAACATCACTGATTACTAACTGTCCTTTCTAAACATGTAATGCACTGATGGATTGCTAACATAATTTTTGTGTTTGTAAATTACTCTCTGCATCTTTGCAGGGCCTTGACATTACCTGTGCCCAGTACCTGGTAATAGTTTCTCTGAAGTTAAATGGAACAGAAGGATGGAATTCAATTTCATAGAAATATAATGAAGGGAGAAAAAAGGGAAAAAATGCTACCCTTTCAGAAGCATATATTAGAAAAACATCTTATGACCTTACCATTTTGACATGTATTTTAAGGGTTTTTTTAATTGTTAGATTCTTAATCATTATTTTGAGTTATATCTGGGCCCCCAAATAGCTTTTCCCTGGGACTTTAAATATAGCTTGGAAAGGTAGTCCTGCAGTTCCTGTTGTAACCTAATCAGGAGCCACAATTGGTGACCAAGCAAAAAACTAGAAGGCAATGAGCTGGTGGGACACAAAGACACATGAGGCCCAAGTTGTCTTGGGTACCCAAGATGGCCAGCAAAGCTGTACTCAATTTCCTGCTCCACTAATGAATCTTTAAAAAAAAAAAAAAAGGTAATATTATTTATTTATTCATTTACTTGACAGAGAGCACAAGCAGGTGGAGCAGCAGGCCGAAGGAGAGGGAAAAGTAGGCCTTCTACTGAGGAAGGAGCCTCGTGTGGGGATCCATCCCAGGACCCTGGGATCATGACCTGAGCTGAAGGTAGATGCTTAGCCGACTGAGCCACCCAGGTGCCCCACTAATGAATCTTGATGGGTCCCTGACACAGAAAATAAGGATCCTTATCCTACAGCTATCTCTTTTCCACCAATAATCTGTCCTGTTGTTCAGTGGTAAATGTCTCAGTACTACCTAGGCAGCTTCCAGAATCCCGTGTTCATTAATATATTTGCCAGAAAAACTTGTTGATTGATAAAGTATAAATATCAAGATTGAACTTAACAATTCAGATTGCTTTCAATGAACCAAATAAACTTACAGCCTCTCTTACAAGTAAGAGTCATCTCCCATGGAGATGGGAGCTTGTATTTAGATGGGCTTTAAACTTTTTGAAGCAAGTTTACATTTTATTCAACTTGATTCTTATGTCAGTTGAGACAATATAGTGACATTTGTTGTAGTGACAAAGACTCCAGAATATCATTGGCTTAAAACAACAAAAGTGTGTTTCTTGTTTATGCTACTTGTTTGTCATGGTTCATCTGAGGAGGGCATGTTGCCCTATTATCATTCATATTCAGGTGCCCAGGCTAAGGGCTCTATCTCTGTGCCTCCGAGACTTCAAAAATGGAGAAAAGGGATCATGGCAACTGATGTGCTGACCCTTTAGGAAGTGATTTGTGATACTTCTTCTCATAGGTTATGAGCAAGCAATGTGATCCCTCCAAACTTCAAAAGAAGAGAGAAAGTTTAACCTGGCTCTATCTAGAAAGAAAATAATTTGAATGTTTAGAAAAGACCAATGGCCACCATACCCCTGTTCATAGCCTTATGGGAAAATATAGCTAGTAAGGCAAGGTGTGGAGACCTGGGCAATTTTCTAGAGATGGAATTTAAAGAAAGAATGGCTAGTTACCTACATGTGGAAAGGCTCTTTCTGTTTGTAAATATCTTCCTCTCACCATGTCCCAATGCCTAAAATCTCATTCTTTACTTTTTTAGACTATCCAATGCCTTGCTTAAAAAGGACAATAACTTCCTAACATCAAGAGATGATGAGAGGGCTCTTCAAGATGGACATGAAACACACTCATGACATGAGAGTCACACAGTTAAGTAGAGTACCTCTAGGCTGATTGTGCCTGAAGAGGTTTCAGGAGGGCCCTATGGGATGTGGTGGGGTCAGTGGGATGGGGGTTCAGAGGCTCTTTTTACTGAGAGACAGGACAGTCTGTATATATTTCCTGGGATAAGACTTCTCTAGACATTCTTGCAAATAATACACTGTGAAGGAGCTAAGTTATACATCCCCCTTATGTTATAATATTTCTCTGAATTGTGTAAAATAACTTAAAAAGCAAAATAAGAATTAAATAAATGATGCATTTAGATGGTGAGACTGAGAATTTCCTTGAAATTGCTGTGCTAGCCTTAGCCAAGCAGTTGACCATTCCAGTGAAGGTCAATTTAGGTCACGAAAGTTCAGAATTAGAGCCAACAAAGAACTGAGTGATGAGATTTGAAGACCCACTTAGCTGGAAAGAAGTGGAAGTTGATACCAAAATCATGCTGCATATTATTTGCTTGACACCTGAATGTGCTTTCCTATATTAACAAGATGCTTTGGTGTCTTTGATCATGAAACTTTTTTGAATGAAGCCTTTCATGAAATCTCATATCTGATCTTTTTCTGCTAGTGTTCTTATACTAGCATATTTTCAATCCATAATTTCTGGGCATCCATTTCACTTAAAAGCTCAAAAGCTCTAATGGAAAGATACAAGTGGCTTGAAGGAAGTTATCCATTATGGGGGTAATTTTCCTTGCCTAAACTAAGAAGTGGTCAAATCTATCATAATTTTGAGGGGCACCTGGGTGGCTCAGTCAGTTAAGCGTCTGTCTGCCTTGCATTCAGGTCATGATCCCAGGGTCCTGAGATCAAGCTCCCATGGGGCTCCCCGCTCCTCAGGGAGTATGCCTCTCCCTCTGTTTCTGACGGCTGTTTACTCCCCCTGTTTGTGCTTTCCTTCTGTCAAATAACTTAATTAAATAAATCTTTTAAAATTGAAAAAGTTTGTTCAAGCTTTTCATGAATAGCTGGCTTTGGGCTGATTTTTAAATTTAGTTTATTTCAAATGACTGAAATTTTAAATTGTTAGAAACTTTAAAAAGTTATAATGATGTTTTATACTAATAGCAGTGTTTGGTTTCTAAAAGATATGATAATAAAATGAGTGCCTTAGTCATTAAGCTTTTATCTTGATTTCTAGTTTCTAAATTTGCTAAGCATTTTGTGATAAAGTTTGAAAAGAAATTGCCTAACATTATTGCTTTCCTATTTAAGCTGCATTTTTATTATGGGAGAAAAACTATTTACTATCTTGTTAGGTGTTTCATAAGTTAGATTATATTAAAAAGATCCATTGCTGAAAATAATCTTGTTGAGAGTATACTTGAAATATACCTTTTTACAACAGTGATAGCCCTATTCCAAATTCCTGTATGAGACTCGAGAGACATTTCATTTACCTTTCAGACACACCGCCAAATGAAGTCGGAGTCCACCAGGATTTAATTTTTGGCTTTTCTACTTACCAGCTGTTAGAACTAAGCCTAGACATTTACCAGCCCTAGTTTAACATGCATCAAAAGGAAATAATATCTGCCCTGCTTTATCCAGTTTTTGTGTCGGAAAGATTAAACAAGTTTAAAATCATAAAAAATACCTGATACTTCTTTTCTTTTTTTAAGATTTTTTTTTTTTTTTGACAGAAAGAGAGAGATCACAAGCAGGCAGAGAGGCAGGCAGAGAGAGAGAAGGAAGCAGGCTCCCCACTGAGCAGAGAGCCAGATGCAGGGCTCCATCCCAGGATCTCGGGGATCATATCCTGAGCCCTGAGCCGAAGGCAGAGGCTTAACCGTCTGAGCCACCCAGGCGCCCCAAAATACCTGACACTTCTGAAGTGTCATAAAAGCTTCAACCATTAATGCCATTATTGAATTATTAGTTTTGTTTCCCTGTCTTTTAATTCACTTTAATTATAATGAGAGTTAAAATATTACTGAAATATTTGGTTGAATTTTGTGGCTGTTGAAAGCCTTGCAATTTATAAGTATCTACACTCTAGGGAGATTACTCACTATTTTGTTTCTATGTATTCTTCTCTGAGTTTATAAGACATAGTTAACTGTGTTACAGGAAAACAATACCACATTGCTGATTTCATATGCAATTTAGGACCTAAAATATGCATATCTTGCTAATAAGCTCTCTTCCATTTTAGAATAAAATTAATTAATTAATTAATTAATTTACTTATTTATTTATGAGAGGGAGAGAGAGAGATGGTGGGGAGTAGGGAATGGCGAGAAAGTCCAAAGCAGACCCCACGCTGAGTGCAGAGCTGGACTCATGACCCTGAGTTCATGACCTGATCCAAAATCAAGAGTGGGAAGCATAACCAACTGTGCCACCCCAGACGCTGCAAAATTTCTTTCTTTATGTGGCACTGGAGAAGTACTGAGGCAAGGTGGCAGGGATATAGAGGTGTGTCTAAATTAGAATGAGGAAGGCCAGGTGACTGGTATGGTGAATTCACTTCACTCTTCACCAGGATATTCATGTGTGATTGAGTTCTACCCAAACTCTTCAGAAACAAACAAAAAATATAATCCTCAAAGAAAGGCTATTGAATCCAAATAGATATGAAAACATTTCTCAAAAATCAAAAAAGTAAGTTTAATATAAACAAAGAATTTGTTTTCAGATAGATTTTAAAAAATCGAAATCTCAAAAATATTTGAAATGCTAAATGAATTGATAGGGAGAGCTGTTTAAATTAAAAAGTTCTTAAAGTTTCTCTCTTAATCTTGTGACTGGATTAACAGACTCTAGCACTTAACACCAAATGTCCCCTGGATAAGGACAGGGTCCTACTAAATATGGGTTGCCTTTGTTGTTTGGGGAGGTTTCGTGCTTTTTTCTGTGAAAGAAAGTTTCTCTTGCTTTTTCTTCTACCATTTCTTGCTTGTGAGTAATATTTTCTACTTTACTAGAGCAACAAAACAATCATGATGTTCTTTATCTATGGTGCAATGAAATCAAATTAAGGGCCTTTGGTTCCTAATATCACCAAGAACGTCATGCTTCACATTTCAAAGGAGTAACAGATTGCAATTTACAAACACCCTTTCCCCATTTCCTGAACATCTTACTTGGACATCCCAATAATAAGATGGTCACCACATGGGTGGTATAGCAGATAATTGAAAGACAGAAAAGAGAAGGTGTGTTTTCACTGAAGTGTGGGAGCTCTCAGATGGAAGACCCAACCTCTCTGTATGGGCAGGACTTTCAGACAAAACAATTCTAAGACTTACTAAAAGAAGAGGCTTATTCTCACACTCAAACTATGAACATATTTAGTACCAGGTGGAGTTAAAAGCAGAGTCAGCCTCTCCTCCTACATTCCCACAGACGGCCGTCATCAGTTCCCTCTATCTTCTTCTTCCTCAGTGTTTCCAAAGGCAAGTTTCTTTTTCCCATCCCCACTTTAGACCTCTAGGTATCCAAGGTCAGGCCCTTCCTGTTTCATTTCTGTCTTAACTCATGCTGTTTCATTCATATAGAATCCCTCCTAGTGGTCTGGTCAGAGCCTATCTAAGTTCCTTTAATATGTCCTTAAGAAGTATCCAGGCCTGCAGTACCACTCACGTATTCACACCATGCACCCCCTCTTTCAGGCAGTAGCTACCTCTGTATTACACTGGGCTAATGACTTTTTTGGATCATTCAATATAGTGTATTTTGACTTCACTGGTATGAAATCATGTACCTCCCACGGACCAGCCTTTACCAGTCTCTCTTCCTAAACTAGAGGCTTTATTTCTTTCATAGACCTCCTCCTACCACTGTATTACCATTACCTACAACCTGAATTGAAATTACCACCATTTTTTTTAAAACAAATATGAATTAAAATTGTACTACCTACAAAGTCTCATTTGGTTAATTCTCTTAGAAAAGACAGTCAACCAAGTGCTTTGCCCAGGGAGGTGGGGTGGGGTGCAGGGTGGGTTTGGTCTGTTAAATGCTTAAGTACCATTTAGTAAGGAGGGATTATTTGAGGAATCCGCCAGCTTTTTACAGAGTACTAGTACAGCTACTAGTTACAGAATAGCCTGTCAGTGGTTCCTTATCACTTTAGATGATTTAGCTATGGGGATAAAATCCGGGATAGTTGTTTTAATGAAAGACTAGAGTGTGAGGAATGGGGCAGCGAGATTCTGAGTAGAATTACAGAAAACAGAAGGCTTCAGGAGAAAGCAGTGGAAGAACAAGGTACCAGATGTTGCATGGTGTAGAAAAGGATAAAGGAGTGGTGAGGACATGCTGCCAAATGAATTGGGAAGGGAAGAGATTTGGAGAGGAGTAGAGAAAGCTCTGCGTATAAATCTGTATTTCTTCACATTTGGACTAGAATTAACTCTAGTCCTAAGAAGGAGGTTTAAGAGGAGAGAGACATTATGAATGATTGATCCTCAGAGAGTTGTCATCGATCACCTAGAATGCATCATGGACAGATGTACAGACTATGTCCACAGAGGTTCTAATTCAAGTGTGTAGGGTAAGGCCAAGGAATCTGCACTTATAATAATAAGTACCCTAAGTGACTCATATGGGTGGTCCAAGGGCCAATCTTTGGGAAGCTCTGGTAGACCATAAGGTTCACTGCCAAAATATGGCTAAGATGCCAACATCTCCTATTTAATTTGCAGCCTAGCCTGTCCATGAATCTGGTGTTTGAGTGGGAGGAAAATATCTGCGTGGCTTCATGCACAGATTGTTCACTATTCTTATAGCCACCAGAGGTCCAATTTAAGAGAGAGAGAGAAGTATAATTTTGAAATATTGAAATCTCAAAGCCCCACATCTGTTCCATTCAGTAGTACATGTTTTCAGCTGAACAGGATCTAGTTTTTCTCTCATATATTTTAAGTTGTTTAAAGTCCAATAGCATGCATAGTTTTCGGTAGTAAAGCCTCTATAGATGTCCCAATGATAATTCATAAAACTTCTTACAAAAGCCAAACATGCAAATGCAAACACAATCCTTTAGCTTTTCAACTTTCAAACTATATCCAAAGAGCACAATAAGTCTTTGTGTAGTAATCTTCTCATGAAAAATGGCCGGTAGATACTTCCCATAGATAATTTATTTTAGTATATTGATTTTTTTTTCCTCCTAAAAAGCTATACTGAAACAACAGCCATTAAGGCTTATAGAGTTTTGCAACATCTGGTTATGATTGCAGACAATTGCTCCATTCCTTATTCTTGAGGCTGCTTGTAATACCACCGAGAACACCTTCATTAGCTGCCTACTATTCCCCTTGCAGGTGGCACCTGGGGAAAGGCATGCAAAAGAGATAAAGAAATATCTGAAAGCAAAGCAATAGTTATTGTCCATAAATTACTTATGTCATTTACCCACAGAGTTTGCTCCCTGGTGTTATGTTCGAAGAACATTTTGCTTCTGTACTCATTACTTAGGATAGCTGTATCTAATGTATTTAGTGAATTAAGCGCATCCATTTTTAAATGAGAGGCATACTAGCATATAGTTTTCTACTTAAACAGTTTTGCATAAGTAGAATTCATCCATAGTTATTAGTCAGTTTCATTAGCAGAAATAAGCAGAAATGGACTCTGGCCAATTGAAGCTAAAGGGTTTTAACAAAAAGATGGAAGTAACTCGGGAAATTCCTCAGGAGGCTTGGAAAATGAGCAGGAACAAGGAAATAACAGGTAGATCCCAGGAACTGCGATATGAAGATACCACTTCTCTGCCACTGTAGAGGAAATAGACATGGCTGCCACTGTCAGCCTGGGATATGGGCACAGCTGCTGTGTGAATGAATGCATCCCACTGTCACTGATTCTTGTGTCACTTCAAATTTAAAGTGCCAGGAGGACTTTGATCTTGGCTAAGCCTGGATCTCATTCATAAGAGAAGCCTGAATCTGAATTAGCTGGACTTTCTGGAGCTTTAGTAGGATTCAGGGCCTGCATCCCACCAAGACATACACTGGAAAACTGGGAAGGGGATTCGTACAGTGGGTAGTCAAAAAACCCTTGTGTGCCCTATCCTTCATGGTAGGACCCAACGTGAAATTTGAATTATGTTTCCTTCAGAGGCTCTTGATTCCAAATGGCCAATTTTTAGCATGGGTTATACCACATCTGAAAGAGTAGAATTAATTACCAAGTCCATACTTTGAGGAAGTAGAGATTCTTCAGAGAACCAGATATTTATGCCCAGAAAAATAAAGTTTATAAACATACAAATATATAACTGAATAGCATTTAAAAAATATGAATATTTCCATCATTCTTCCATCCCACCTATCAATAAGCATATTCAGTGTTTCCTCTAGACCAGGTACTCTGAGAGGTACTGGGAACTCGGAGTGACTTTAATTCTGTTCTTATCCTCAGTGAACTTATAGTAGAAGATGTACATTGTAAACAGACAATGCTGTAGTGCAGCTGGGGTGCTTTATGAATCCATGTACACAGCACAGTGGAGGTAGAAATATGTCAGAGGGAAAATCTACTTGAGCATAAAAGAAAATAAATAAAATAAAAAGGCACCCGAGTGGCTCAGTCGGTTGAGTGTCTGACTCTTGATCTCAGCTCAGGTCTTGATCTTGGGGTCATGAGTTTGAGCTGGTGTTGGGCTCCAAGCTGGGCATGGAACCTACTATTTTAAAATGGATGAATGAATGAATGAATGAATGAATATTAAATAAATAAAAATTAAGTGTACTAAGTCTTAGAAAATGAAGGTGTGTTTTCCTGGGAAAGTAGAGTGGATGCTCAGCGAAACAGTAGGAATCATTGTGTGTTCTTTGGAAATGGGTGAAAATGTGTATGTGGGTGGCTATTGGAGGTGAGAGCAAGGAGCACCAGAATCATGAAATAAGACTGGAGAAGTGGAGTCAAAATAAGGAGAGCCTTCCCCAAGAGGGAATTTGAAATGATCAGCTATGCAATAGAGAGTCATTAAAGGTTTTTAATCAGAGGGGTATACTATTTTACTTTTGTGCTTTATGTTTTATGGAATATTTTACAAAGGTTGTTCTGATGTGAAGAACACATTGGAGAATGCAAGGTAAGACAGGAAGATCTGATAGATTTTGTTAATATCTCAGGGAAGAGCAGAAGAGAGCCAAAGAGAGTGAAATAGGATTATTAATTAAAAATGGGAGGATTTGAGAAATGAAAAAGTGTAAAATATTGGCAAGGCTTACCACTAGCTGCAAGTAGGGAGTGAGGAGTGGGGAGGAGGAGGATGCTGGGCTAACAGCCAGGCTTTGGCAGAGGTACGAGGTGCCAGTGGAAAAACAGTAGATTTGGTGGGAAAAGAATGGACATCTAATAAATTGGATGTGTACAGATTTGAAGTGCAAGAGAGATATTTTAATTAGAAGTATCTCAATTAATCATCAGGATGGGATATATGAGATCACCCTGGGAGAATATGGACATTAAATACAAAAGAAGCAAAAAATAGAGCATAGAGGCCATACCACATTAACATTTTTTAAAGATTTTATTTATTTATTTGAAAGAGAGTGTGAGCGAGAGAGAAGGAGCGGGGACAGGGGTGGGGGTGGTGGGCAGGGGCAAGATGGGGGAGAGGGAGTAGCAGATTCCCTGCTGAGCAAGGATCCTGACTCAGGGCTCAATCCCAGGACTCCAGGGTCATGACCTGAGCTGAAGGCAGGCAGCACTTAACTGAATGAGCCATATATGTGCTCCTTCACACCACACTAACATTTAAAGAATTGGCACAAAAAGAAGATTCTGCAGTAGGAATGAAAGAGGAATGATCAGAGAGTTTGGACAAACCAGAAACAGTGGCAACACAGAATGATGGGATAGAGAGAAACTAAAGAAAAATGGCATGACCAATAACATATTAAACGGAATTTTTTTTCATTGTAGCAAGGCCCTGAATAGATGAAGTAATGTCTTTTTAAACCCCACGGGGCACCTGGGTGGCTCAATCTGTTAAGTGTCTGCCTTTGGCTCTGGTCATCACCTCAGGATCCTGGGATCGAGCCCAGTATCAGACTCCCTGTTCAGCGGGGAGTCTGCCTCTCCCTCTTCCTCTGTCCCTCCTCCCACCCCCCGCATCATGTTCTCTCTCTTTCACACAAATAATTAAATAAATAATCCTTAAAATAAAAAAATAAATAAATAAAATAAAAAACTCCAAACTGCCCAGCATTTCATAAAATACCTGGCATATAGTAGATGCTCAGAAATCCTCTTTGGATTGAAGTATAAAATATGCTTACTGCCAGAGAAGGCATTGGGGATATAATACCACCCAAAATGTCCTTTTAGGAAAGCCCACATAACAGAAAGTTAGTAAGACTACCCAGAGCTGAAAGAGTCGTGGAGCTATATTTCTACCTTCCAATAAAGGGGCAGAACTGTTGTCAGCCGGGAGTACAGTCAGGAAGTGACTCATCTAGCCTAAAGGAGCATCTATAACTGCCAGTTAGAAAAGTTAGAGAATACAGAAGGGCGGAACAAAGAGGCAACTGGCCAGAGACCTCACAGAGTTCAGGCTCCTGTAAGACACAGGCAGAGAGCCCTTCCCAGAGTCATGGTAATTGGTGGCTGTAACATCTTTAGTGGCAGGCATTTTCCTGAGTATCTTGCAGGGACCTGAAGCTTCCTTGGTGTGGTGGTTGATTAAGGGTATCAGAGTGAACTTGGAGAATGTTCTGACGCCTAGGAACACCTAGCAAGGGCCCTCATATAATGACTGATCATCCCAAGGAGGATTTGCATGTGACAGATACAGCACAGAAGACTCGCTGGGGATCTGAACGATTTCTGTGATGTGAGAGGAAGGCAAGCTAGACACCAGAGCAGAGGAGACACTCGCTTCGAGCGTTCCACTAATTCCTTAGTTGGTAAATGACTTGCTTCCTTAATGAGGAAAGAAACTAATGTGAGAAATCTATTGTGGAAAATATGTTATTTATAATATTTAATTTTGCTTGTGCTAAATGAATTGTGGAACTTGAAGTCTTCTCAATCTATAGGTCCATTTTGTTAACATATCTTTTGGTTATGAATCCTTTCTGGTATACAGACATATGGATATGATATAGAGATATATATGGAGAGAGATAGATACATATATAAATATTAATATACACATAGGTGTGAATATAGATATGGATGTACAAGTGGATATGAAAATGGAGATAGAGATGTTTGAACTAGGGAGGAGCTGCCTGACTTTTGCAAGATGGATTCAGGTACCTAGGGACACTTAAAGACAGGTACATAGTACTGTCAAAATGTTTACTTCATATTATGAATATTTACAAATAAAATAACACATGATTCCTGAGATTTATTCTGAAATATTATGGGAGAGAAAATAGGTGGCCACAGGGTCAGTCAAAACTAGCTAGTTATGAGTTGATCATTGTCAAAACCAAGGGATGGATATAGAGATGCTTATTTTTTTTAAATAAGTGATTTTTAAAGTTTTTTTTATAAACATATAATGTATTTTTATCCCCAGGGGTACAGGTCTGTGAATCACCAGGTTTACACACTTCTTAGCACTCACCATAGCACATACCTTCCCCAATGTCCATAACCCCACCCCCATCTCCCAACCCCCCTTCCCCCAGCAACCCTCAGTGATTTTTTTTTTACTACTTTTGCATTCATTGAGATGTTCTTTCATAATTAAAAGTTGTCAAAAAGTGAAAGTTTATTTCTGCCTCAGAGTGCTATATGTTAAAATAGCATTGAATTAGGCACTAAACTGCATAGCCGAGATTATTAAATCAGAGAATGTTCGAAGGGACTGTCAAAGAGAGGAGGGACTGGAAGCCGGATGTTGAAGGTTGAGCACATTTTGGATAGGCAGAGGAGTTGGGAGGGCATTTTAGACAAGGGAAAGCAATGAAAAAAGGAAAAGAGATACATCGTTGAACAATTTATAATAGTAATGGATGAATAATACAAATATCAGATTAAGGAGATAGTTCTGAATTGTGAAAATCTTTGGGTGCTAAAAGGTTCAATTTTTTACCAGCATAGTAAGAAGTAGGAACCCACTGACAGTGTTGTTTTGTTTTTAAGATTTTATTTATTTATTTGTCAGAGAGAGAGAGAGAGCACAGGCAGACAGAGTGTCAGGCAGAGGCAGAGGGAGAAGCGGGTTACCTGCCGAGCAAGGAGCCTGATGTTGGACTCAATCCCAGGACGCTGGGATCATGACCTGAGCCGAAGGTAGCCACTTAACCAACTGAGCCACCCAGGTGTCCCCCACTGACAGTTTTTAAGAAGATGAATAAAGAAGAAATTTATTTTAGAGATAAAGTTTATTTCTATTTACAAAATAAAAATAAATAAATAAAATTTATGTTTATTCATAAAAATGTAAAAATATTTATAAAGAAGTTTATTTTAGAGAAGAGACAATGAGGAGTGGATAGCCTACAAGCAGAAAGTCCTGCTAAAAAGCCATTCAGTAGCCCAGAGATCATATAAAAACTGAACGGTTGTGATGGTTGGTAAAGGAACTGTTAGATAAGAGGGAATGTTTGAAGCAAGAAGGAAACAATGCAGTGACTGTCCAGAGGTGAAGCTTAGGGATGCTCAGAGTACCAAAGTAAAAACATTAAAGATAATTAAATCAAATTTTTATTTACAATAAGGTAATTTTGGCAAGAACTGGGGATTGGATGTAAGGTTTTAAAAGGTGACATGTTCAGGTATTTTTAAAGATACACCTCTATTTAGTTTTTCCAAACTGGTGTTTTAGAAAGCCTGATTTTCCTTCCCATTCCATTTTTCATTGAATAGCAGCATCTATAGCCAATATTCTAAGCATATGTTTTATAGAGGTAGGTATTCTGAATAATACAAAAGTAAGTATGCAAGAACAGGGCTACTCTGTTCAAAGTTATACTTTCTCCAGCCTCCAAAACTGTTAGAAGTAAATGCCTATTGTGTAAGCCAAAAAACAAAAAGTTATACTTTCCTGTGTAGACGGGAAAAGAAAATCAAATGTACATTATAACACACAACAGAGTAAGTCAATAGTCATGAAACCCCATTCTCCACTCATTTCATAGGAACGTAAGGAACATCTCAATTCTCACTTAATGCACCTGTACCTCTGAGTTTATTAAGATGGAGTGTAAAAATCAAGAAGCCAGACTAAAAACCAGCATTAAAATGCCCAGGTAAATTCAGTTTGGTATTTGTGGAACTGAGCATATTTTCTTCTAATAAGAAGCAGCTTAATGCAGTTCAGGGTCTGAACAAACACAGTCCTACGCAGAGGATAAAGTGTGAGAGTGACAAGATGCCAACACATTATGACAGCTCCTGTGCCGCCTGACCTGGAGCTTTTATGCATTTTCTAAAAGTGCATAAAAAGCAAATTTTATCACTGCTTGCAGCACATCAACCCTCCATTTTTAGTTTTTATTACCCACAATCCCACGGGCTCTGGTAAAATATCCAACTGAAGTTCATTAGTTAACATTTTAAAAGGACACGGTTTTAAGATGCTCCCCCAGGTGTCCTGATTTCAGCAGTTTTGCTTCATATGCCAAGTAGCAGACAAATCACTAGCCCCGAAAACAGCCAACACCACTATTATTATCAACAATGAAATCCACCCACAAGTCGAACCAGTGCCAGCCAGCCATTCTGCACTGCTGACAGCATCGTGGGGCTTTCCAACGGTGGGACGTGAAAAGCAGCTGTGACTTCCCTCACTACATGCAGATGGTGAGGGGTTCGACTGCTTTCATTGGTGCTCAGCAGGACAGCAGGACGGGTCCTGACGGGAAAGTGACTTCCACAGATGTACGCAGTAAGGCAGCGATGCAGCAGTTAGTTCCAGATATTAGTTACAAACTGGTCTTTTCATCTCCCACCTGCTTCTCTGCCTGCATTTTCTTTCTTAGATCATTGCATTACCATCTACCCAATGGTCCAAGCTAGAAACCTCCAGATTGGCTTTATTTCTCTATATTCCACAAACCCACAGTCAGAAAATCTCCATTCCGTCCCTTCCTCTGCCTCCGCGCAACTCCATCCCCTCCACACTTTCGTCCTCCCATTGCCCTCTGGACAGTTACTAGAGGTCTTTTTCTTTTTGTTTTTTTTTTAAGAGTTTTTATTTATTTATTTGACAGAGATCAACAAGCAGGCAGAGAGGCAGCCGGGGAGGGGGGGGAGCAGGCTCCCTGCTGAGCAGAGACCCCGATGTGGGACTCGATCCCAGAATCCTGGGATCATGACCTGAGCCAAAGGCAGAGTCTTTGACCCACTGAGCCACCCAGGCACCCTGTTACTAGAGGTCTTAATCAGGCTTATGTTTGGCCATAATTAATTGCCAATACAGGGTTCTATCTTTAATAAATGGTTAGATGACACAGATTTGTTATTAGAAAATTTTAAAAAACTATTAATTTAGAAATTAGAAATAAAATTAATAATTGGAACCATTTGGTGGTCATTAAGCACCATGTGGTACTTAAATTCAGATTCAATATTCATAGGGCTGATAGATAATTTTTTAAATTAGATATTCCAAATATTCCAAGAAATACTAAGTTCTTATATAAAAGTATACCAGTATACTGGTAAGTAACTGAAGGAGGATATAAGGATTCTCTTCTCCTTTAGAGGCATGTCCCAGGTACCAACTTTCTTCTCTCAGTACACATTTGCAAATCTTGGAAATCTGAGTTCTTAAGAGATTCATATTCAGAAAATTAATATATCATCTTTGATTTTAAATTTCGAGGTTGATATGCATAGGGAGCTATTGCCTTTTCTGCCACAGAAGCAAATTATTTCTCCCAAAACCTGGGCTCAGTGTTTTGGAGAATTTACTCAAATCTAGTCTATGAGCAACAGCTTCCATGGGAGTTCTATTGATTGCCCCGTCCCTCTCCACCAAGGCCACTGTTACCAGACTTGTTAGGGGGCTGGCCTATTGCTACATGACAAACAGTCACCTTGGAGACACAGCAAGAGCAGCTTCATCCATGCCCTTTTCTTTAGTTCTTCACTTTGAAAGCCACTTACACTTGAATGTATTATTTAACATGGTGAAAAATGCATTGCTCTTCCAAACCTTCAGAGCTCAAATAGGTTTAAAAAGCTCCGGAAACCTTTCTAAAGCTAAAATAACCCTGCCCTTGGAAGAAAGACACACAGTGTTCATATCAGGATTATCAGCAGTGGGCCTGGATGAGTAAAACAATTAAACAAACAATTTTATGGAACTGGTGGTGTGACACCCCCCCACTCACCCAAGAAGCTTAAAAGGGCCTCATATGTCATAAACCAATTATCTTCCCATCATCCTTGAAAGAAGTACAAAATTGCTATAGCTATAGCCTCAAAGGTAGTGTTAAATCCTAGACACACAATAACTGTGGCAAAGAGATGAGAAATAACTTGATCCAGCTTAAGGCACAAAGACTAAAATAGAGTTGACCAGATGTCCAATTTCCTGACAAATGGAATAGAATGACCCAACTGACTGAATTCAGAGATTTCCAATTCAATTAGGTCATTTAAACAAGACCTAAAGAATGTTTATGTAATGTTTCAAAACACCTTGTTAGCTATAGACTTGCAGCACAGATGGGAAGACAGAAAGGGGTGTGGTGTCTCTGCATTATGCCAGCTTCTCTTTTCTGTGTGATTCTGGGCCAGGGCTGACCACCAGGGAAATATGTGGGAGTAATGGACTCCAGAAGTGAGTCAGAAGTTTTGCCTACCTTGACAGGTCAGAGCAGTGTCGGAGGCTGGTGCAGTTTATGCACATTGTTGGAGATATTCTGGTTCACCTTGTTGGCTTATAGCTGATCTCTTCCCTGGGCTTTTCTAACTCCTGGGCCAAGTGCATTTTTAGGGTTCTAAGAGTGTCACCTTCTTCTGCATTCCCATGCATCATCAAAATTATAGCACTCAAATGGAGGTGGTGACAGACCAACTCAGTTTCCAGCTTATCCTCCCAAGATTCTAGTTTGACCTTGCTCTCCTCCACTTAATACTCATCTCTCCATTTCAGGCTGAGCACCAGATGCAAAAGCAACAGGCATAAATAAATTATTTAACCAACCTCCACACCTGTACAGTGTCAAGTCCCTCTAATAAATTGTTTGTTCTGTCTCATTCCTGATGGTTTTGTGGTTCTGACCAAGTCCTGAATGATACAGAAGGGATGAATGGCCCTGTGACAGGTGCATTCCTATACACTGTTTGATTAAAATCTCACAAAACTTCATTTTAGGTAAATGGTAAGAAAAAAAATAGAAGAAGTGCCTAAAACCACAAAAGTTTCTATGGCATTAAATCCAAATTTGTTTATTTTCTTTGTGTCACATAGCTTGATGAAGTCTCCTTCTTCCCATTCAAAGCATATTAAACATTGATCTCAAGAACTTTGGTGACAACATAAAGCATTTAGAGCAAAGAGGCAAGCTAGAATGATAGGGCCAGAAGGAAACAAATGGACTAATATGCAGCAGAGCTAAGACACAGAAGGTAAATGTAAACTTAAGGGTCTGGAAACAAGGTCTCACTTTTTAGGCACCAAAGACTCAATGGTAAGATTTTCCATGAAGCCAACACTTTACAGCATAGAGAAAGACTTAAAATTTGGGCAAATAAAAAACCAGAAAAGAACCAGAGGGATGCCAAGTTCAGAGGTTAACCAAGGCAGAGGGTCTAGAAATTTAGAAATCAGGAGATCAGTTTATGAGCACCTATTTTATGTAAGGTAAATCTGGGAGCCATGTAACTCAAAGAACAGAGAGAAGTTTAAAAAAAAAAAGCAAACCCATAGTTGAGAACCAGACTGCAGGAACTGAAGGAACTGGAAAAATGTCCAGGAGGACAGATTCAGAGAACAGTCTTTTACGCAAGGTCTGGGCTTTCTGGAGCCCATCTTGTTCCAAGCCCATACCTGATAATGAGAGTTAGGTACAAGGAGCAAGATGAAGAGCCAGTGGGTCATGAGGATTCAAGCTCAAAGCCATGTTAGAGGCAAGTCAGCATTGCCTGTGGATATCAGATCAAAGCATTTGCCTTGAGATTCTGTCACTCTTGCCAGAAGACAGGTTGGGGCCACCAGTGCTGTATCATGAAGTCAGGTGAGGTTCCTACAGCTAGTAAGAGTCACGGAAGCAGAAGTGGGTGACAAACTGCGAGGCCTGAGAAACAACTGGGTGTGACCAGAAGTATAAACTATAAATAAAATCCTAAAATTCAAAATGGATAATTATTAAGTGGTTTACCTGAATTTTATTTATGTAGGTAATACATACTTATTATGTATATAATTATACATATACATATACATAATTATTATATATTTAATATTTGTATACATGTGATATACATCATATAGGGAGATTATATATGCACTCCCTATATATGTAAAGAAGGTATTTGACCCCATTTTCATGACAATTATATTTAGTGCAGTTGAGTCTAGATTAAACTCTGTTCAGAGATTAACTGAAGGTTCTCAAATCAAAGAACTATTCCTTTTTCCTAGAATGCTTTCACTTGGGTAAAAATAATTTTATAGACATTATTTACATAAGTACTACTTTTCCTTCATGTAGTTACAGAGATCAGTTATCTCATATTAAGTTGTGTTTTTCCAGTTTCTTGAAACTTTGTAATTTTTTGCCGCAGACATGTAGGTAAATAATTATTTTGACTAAGCATGGCTTTGAGGCTATAATACTTCTGTAATTCACACAATGGGAATGCAAGACTAGTAACTAATATAGCTCCTGCTGCCCTCTCCCCTTACACAAACTTTTATGTGTACTTATGCACGTGTGTGTGTGCATGTGCATGTGTGTGTAGATGGATGATACATAGATCAACAGATCATTCAGTCTTGAACACAAGAGAACTCTCACACAGCTACCTTTATAGTACAAAAGGAAATGATTGAAAGCAGTAATGGCAGCTTTCTGGCTTTTTAGGTTTTTAGATCCAGTGCTTAACAATAAAAACTTCCATAAATACAGATCTTAACAACTCAGCAAATAAATACTCCTAGTCCACAACATGATAAAGTTTGCAAAAGGAATTGACATCAGTATTATTGGCTTAGGTCCCATTTTGGTAATGATTCATTTTAATATCCTCTGTCTTGCTAAATTATTACACTACTTTTATTCGCTCACTGTGTCCTAACCAGCAAGAAAGCTATTAACATGATATTCATGCATGTTCCTTTCTCCAGATATTCTATTTTCTGTTCCCCTTCACTGGAGATAACAGCTTTAACATGAATATTAGATCATTATACTTTTGTCTATGTATAATTGTAATCCATTTAATTCGGACCAGGAAAACCTCTTCTCTAGTTGAGCTATGAGCAGAGAGAAATTTCCAGGTTTCTCAGTCCTGAAGCTTGGTGTAACAGTAGAGAATTGGCCTAAGCTGATTTCTAGAGGAAATGTGGGGATAAATCACATCGTGGCCAGCATAATCCATTATCCTCAGGCTGGCTGCTAGATCAGACAGAAGTATTGTTCTCACAGTGAGTTTCAGAAAGAAACATTTATAGTAAAAGTTCTCATTCCCATGAAGATCATTTTTATTACAATTTGAAAGAAATATGTGGGTGTGTGTTGTGGGGGGTGTTGGTGACTAGCTGCTATGCACCAAAAAGTACTCATCTGACCTAAATCAATTTCAGTTATGTAAGAGGTGCTAATTTAAGCTACTAGGTGTATTCTACAAGCAGGGTGGTACCAAGGCCAGTGGTTGAGAGAGTTCTTTCATGGTGCAGCATTAAGGGGTGCTTTGACTTTACAAAATTGAAAAGAATAATAAAACTAAATAAAAAGTAGTCTGCATTTTATTAGCACCATTAATTGGCAATTCCTAAAACATCGATGATAAATATATGTCTCACAAGGTCTTTTTGTTCATCTAAGTTCTAAATATATTCTACCTTATTGTTGAGTTTTAATTAAAGATGTATAAGTAATATATATTATAAATAGATTTTGTTTCCAATTCAAAACAGTAAAAAAATATAAACTGTAAGGTATATTTTTCTTTGGTAAGTGCAAATTTTAGTTCATAGGGAAACTGGCTTACTGAATATGAATAACTATTTCCAATTAATTTTTATCTTTTATTTTTAGTTGTTTATTTGTTATAAAACTAAAGAAAAAATCTGGAAATAGTTATTTTGGATTACTACATTATTATTATCATAAGTATTTTTGCCCCACAGAGGAAGAAGGTGTTAAAAAAAAGAAACGTGATTTCTTTAGGGATCAAAGTAAGATTCTGAGACTCCAGAGACAGAAAATTGAACCAGCTTGGAAAGGGCCCTCAGAGATATAGATGTGGTCAGTTCTGGATATGCCATGAGAAGGTTATCATGTTTTAATAGTTAGCTTGTCCCAAATGATCAATAATTTGATTTCCTAAAAATTAATCTTAAGGGTTTCTATAAAAGATTCAGATTTCTTAAAAAAATAATAATAATAATCTTCACTCACTGCATTTCAGTGTGGGGAACAAAGCAGAGCTAGTCCCCCCTGGTAGCCCAGGCTAGTATTTTGAATTGAGGGCAATTTGCATGGCTGCTTTGTGAAGACAATCTAGTATAGTTCAAGGATACTCTGAAGCCCAGAGAAGAAGGTGGAGAGCTGCCTACTCACCCAAACCCTTGCTAGAATGCTGATTGAGCGGAACCAAGAAATCCAAATGAGTTATGACGTCTGTAATTTTCATCTCCATCCCTCTCATCTCCATCTCAGCTTGATGTCTTTCCATTTTTTTTTCCTCGAGGAGAATATATACTTAGTCACTAATAAGAACTAGTCTTCGATGCTGAGTGAAATCAGTCAAGCAGAGAGAGTCAATTATCATATGGTTTCACTTATCTGTGGAGCATAACAAATAGCATGGAGGACAAGGGGAGATGGAGAGGAGAAGGGAGTTGGGGGAAATTGGAAGGGGAGGTGAACCATGAGAGACTATGGACTCTGAAAAACAATCTGAGGGGTTTGAAGGGGCGGGGGACGGGAGGTTGGGGGAACCAAGTGGTGCGTATTAGAAAGGGCATGGATTGCATGGAGCACTGGGTGTGGTGCAAAAACAATGAATACTGTTACACTGAAAAGATATAAAAAATTTTTAAAAAAAAGAACTAGTCTTCGAAAAACAACTGTTTTTTTTTTTTTTTAATTAAAGATTAATTATCAGCTTTGAATGAGGGTATAAAAATGCTGGGCAGGGAGCACCTGGGTGGCTCAGTGGGTTAAGCCTCTGCCTTTGGCTCAGGTTATGATCCCAGGGTTCTGGGATTGAGTCCCGCATCGGGCTGTCTGCTCGGTAGGGAGCCTGCTTCTCTCCCTCTCTCTCTCTGTCTGCCTCTCTGCCTACTTGTGATCTCTGTCAAATGAATACTATTTTAAAAAAATAAATAAAAGCTGGGCATTCCTGCCACACAAAGAATATAAAAATAGAGCCAGTGTAAGGTTCAGGAGTTTTTCACTTTGTTTATAATATTGCTTTATTTCATGATAAGGAATCTGTAAATACAGCCACTGTTGGTAGCCTCACAGATAAGCATGGCTACTAAGATAATCCCAAAGCATTTCATTTATATTTACACGTACATTTGTGTATAGGAGTGTGTGATATTTTAGGAAAAAACAAAATTCAAATGGGAGTCATGATCATCATTAAATAGAGCAAAACTTTCTTTTATTTGAACCGTTTCTTTCATTTTCTGTGCTCCCTGTTTCTATACATGAGTAGAACAAGTAGAGAGATGATAAAAAGTCTCCTTAAAAAGGATCTTTTCTCATGTACCACTCAAGGTTCAGCATATTGACTTAGTGTTTATAGCAAATGCCATCTTTAACCTTCATTTTTCACTAATAAAACAAATCAATAGGCGGTAAAGAAATACCTCACCAAAGGTGAACTAGCACACTCCTGGTAGATAATATGCCGTGGAGACCATATTTACAGATATTAAAAACACAGCAAGGAGAATGACACTTTCAACCCACAGTCTAGCACTTTTTTTAATAGTCACTATTTTTAGAGTAATGTCTCTCTCTCGGTGACAATGGAAGTAGTTTTACATATTAATCTGTCTTTAGACCAAATTTGGATAAATAATTCAACTGCAAGTTTGTTCAGGTTTCAACCTTGTCACATTTAATCATCACAAGAGCAAATATTATGAGAGAAAATTTGAGGTTACTTAAAATTTTTTCACTTAGAAAACGTTTCCTTATGTATTTTCTTACATTTCTCTCCTTTTGTTTCTTATCTCTTGGGATTACACCAGCCCAATAGGAGAAGCATCCTACCCAATTACATAGGATTCCTTATGCAATGCTACTGTCCAATTAATAGTAAGGGCTTTTCCATGCCAAAATGACACTTGCAGAGTTCACAGGTTACCATCCATTGAGCAAGTTGAACCGATCCTGGACTGTGCTTCTCATTTTCTGTCTCCTGCTGCTGCCCTTCCTTGTCTGACCTCACATACCTTCTGCCTACCTTCCTAGTGCATATACACATAAAATGTGGTGCTTCTTTTCAAAGCCCCCTGGTATTTCACAGCTGCCTCTTATTCCTAACTGTAGTTTCTCCTTGTTGAAAACTCATTATTTCAAGGTAGTATATCCTAAACTATTAGGTTTTAATAACTTCCATAGATTGGGTGCAAATATCACTGGTACAACTAATATCCAAAAATACTTCATGTCTAAGAAAACAGAGAAAACAAACCTGTCTAAATAACATTGGGTATTCAAAACGGTAAAAGGCAAGTTTCTTTAAAGCAAAATGTGAACCCAGGTAATTAGTGCTATTTTGTGTGCAATTTGTTGAATATTTATAAATATCATTGGAGAGGAGATAATCTTAGAGAAGTTATAGAAGACACTGAAGTTAGACTGCCATTGTACTATCTGTAGACAGATAATGTACAGATATACAGATAGTGTATACTGTACAGATAGTGTACAGATACAGTATATTGTACTATCTATACACAGTACACTGTACAATGTACTATCATTGCACTAGCTAGACAACCTTGAAGAAATGACTGATCACCTCTGTGCCTCAGTTTTCTCTTCTATAAAAGTAGGATTATTGTAAAGTAGGGTTATTGTAAGCATTAAATTGGTTAATATTTATAAAGCACTGAAAATAGCACCAGGCATATATACAAATAGTGTCCTGATATAGTGTGAGTCTTACTCTCATAAAGTCAGTAGACAGATAGCAAAGAAGTTACTACTTCTTTCAATGAGGATCATGGTCATTATCATAGAGGAATGGACTTAGAACAATTAGAATGAGAGATTACCAGTACTCATAAGACCAACTGTATTCTAATACTTCATATAAGAGAAAATGGGAGTTGATTCAGAGTAATAGCAATGGGATCAAATCAGGGGCAGCATCAAGACATGGTGAACAATCTGTAGAATGTGCCAATTGGCTGAATATGTGAAGTGAGAGAGCAGGAGGAATTCACAGTAACAAGATATTGGCCTCAACATCGGAGAAAATGAGTATCTCTTAAGAGCACAAAGCACTATGGGGATTTGGGCTGGGTAATGGGATGCTTGGAAATTTGTCAGCAGGTACAAGAACTATTACAATAGCCAGGAGCTTGGGGTCAAGGACCTGTGATTGGGAGGAGGATGCCAAGATCAAGGCAGGGATATAGGCAGGTGACCAAATCCAGGACTCAGACATAACAAATGAGAAAGTTGAAATAAGGAAGGAAAGTCCTTGTCTGGGAAAATTAACTAGAGCACAAGGTCAGGGAAAATCTCAGATGACCACCACCTCTCTCCCAAGGCATTAGATTAAAGACTTCCAAATCTCTTTTGCCAAAGGCCAAAATGTATCCTAGTTGTTAGAAAGTCATCATCATAGTGTAGGAGTCAACTAAGAAGGAAAGAAGAATGAAGAGTTCAGAAAATAGAAGTTTGCGACCTTAAAGTCCTGGAGAGGAACTCAAGAACTCAAAGAGAAGGCTGTTTCTACATTTTTGATGATCCAGTGTAGAGGGATTCCAAGTGCAAATGGAGAGAGAAAAACGAAATTATCAGTCACAACTTATAAACAACTACTTTGAAGCATGCAAAGGTCATTGATTAAAAAGTATCTGGAAATTGACAGGATAAAATAGCTAAGAAAGGGGTCAGAACATACTCAGGTGTCTCACATAGATACACAGAGATTTGAGAAATTGAACTTAGATCTTTGAGCTTAAAAAGAAATATAGTATCACACACACATACATATTACTAAGACACAGCAACAAATCCATAGCCATGGAAAGCTATATCCTGCTCAAAATAAGCATAAATTTTGCCTTGTTTTGTCTGATTTGGTTTGGTTTAGTTTTCAGAAAGGATATAAGAGATATTCTCTATTAAGAAGGCACATATTTCTGTATATTGGCATGGATTTCTACATGGAAACTAAGCCTTGGACTGATGTTCCAAGGAATATGAAGAGGAGGAGGAGCTTCCGGGAGAACCAAAAAAATACTTTGCTTACTTGATAGTCCCTACTGGGCACGGGTCCGGTGAAGAGGCTACACAGGTAGCCAACTGAGCAGACAGAAGGTGGAGTGTGGCCTTACTCTTTGGCCTTGAGTAAGCATATCAGAATAGTGGTGGTAAGCAGTTGTGTGGTCAATAAAGCCTGCATCTTTTAAGCTTCCAGATGGCCTTGTTGCTCTTGAAGGAATATTTAACAACAGACTGTTTTGGTTGCCACCTGACTTCTTTGACATAATTACTAAGAATATAGATCTGAATAAGAGATATCAGTAACTCTCAACCACAAAAGTAAATATATGATTCATCTGTTACAAAATTATAGTGGACAATGGTTTCAACCACAAATTAAAGATCAATGTTACATGGATACAGTGTGGTGAGGCCTGCCCCTTGGTATTGATCAATCCTCTGAGCCACAGCCCCACACACAGATGATAATTACCATCAGTCATACTGGCAAAGAAAGGGCCACAGCATCTCTCTTCCACATGTCAACTTGCAGCAAGACACTGTCATTTAGGATAATTCCATAATTTTAGCTCTGTAATTCTGCCTTAGCTTTTTGTAGGTAAATAAGAATATAAAGTGACACTAAAAATGGAGTCTGTTATGTTATCTACTGTACTCATAAATGTTTTTACCATAAATTGTAACCACGATATTTATTGAAAATAAAGAATATAGTTTTTTTTATTATTATGTTAGTCATCATACATTACATCATTAGATTTTGATACAGTGTTCCAAGATGCATTGTTTACGTATAACACCCAGTGCTCCATCCAATACATGCCCTCCTTAATACCCCTCCCTCCCCTCTAAAGCCCTCAGTTTGTTTTTTGGAGTCCACAGTCTCTCATGGTTCATCTCTCCTCTGATTGCCCCCCCTTCATTTTTCCCTTCCTTCTCCTATTGTCCTCCATGCTATTCCTTATTTTCCACAAGTAAGTGAAACCATATGATAATTGACTCTCTCTGCTTGACTTATTTCACTCAACATAATCTCCTCCAGTCCCATCCATGTTGATGTAAAAGTTGGGTATTGATCATTTCAGATGGCTGAGTCATATTCCATCATATATATGGACCACATCTTCTTTATCCATTTGTCTGTTAAAGGGCCCCAATGTTCATAGCATCAATGTCCACAATAGCCAAATTGTGGAAAGAGTGGAGATGCCCTTCAAAAGAATATAGTTTTTACAACATTCTATAATTCTGATAAAACATTTCCCAAAAGAGTCATATTACTAGAGTGCATATATATGTGACTATCTGTAGCACTCTTAAAATTTCTGAAATAAATCAGATAAAAATGTAAACCATTGCTGGGGTGCCTGGGTGGCTCAGTAGGTTAAAGCCTCTGCCTTCAGCTCAGGTCATGATCCCAGGGTCCTGGGATCGAGCCCCACGTCGGCTCTCTGCTCAGAGGGGAGCCTGCTTCCTCCTCTCTCTCTGCCTGCCTCTCTGCCTACTTGTGATCTCTCTCTCTCTCTCTCTGTCAAATAAATAAAATCTTGAAAAAAAAAATGTACCATTGCTGAAACAATTTAAAGTCTTTAAGCAAACTATGTAACTTCCCACCAGAATAAATAACAACACAAATTCTCCGCCTTTAGAAAAGTATATTTCTCCAGTGTCTTAGAAAATGTATTTAAATTACCCAGATTCCAACTGTCTCATGTACTCAATGAAAGAGAAATCCTTTATATATTTGTGTCTCCCACTATGAATCATTAAAAACAAAACAAAACTGTGTGTACACCCAGGTTCTCTAGTAAAATTTTCCTGGGAAGTCTTGAAAAAAAAAGGCTCTCCATATAAAACAACATCTCAACAACACGTTCACCTTTCATAATACACAGAAACAGGCTAATCTTAAATGTTCCTCATGCCACTGCTGTCAGATTCAGCCACTTAACCTCATTCCTTTCTTTCCCTTCAGTACCAGTTTTCTTCTTCCCCCAGTTGTTTTTGAACAAATAGGATAAATAGCCTTGCCTCTTTTTTTTTTCCCACTATCTTTTTACCTCTTAACCCTTTGCAGCCTGTCTGCCATTACTTCTCTACTGAATCTATAATCTCAAATGTTCTACTTTCCAAATTTATTGGCAATTCCTCTTAATGACCCTAAAAACCAAGTTACCATCTTCCTGTGAATTCTAGCCACCTTGTATGTCTCCGGTTATCCTTCTTCCTCTGTCTTGTTTGCTAGTTCCTCATTTTCTTTTTGACCCTGACAGTCATCATGAGAACACCTGACAAATATTGATGATCATCACTACAATAATGACTAGTGAAAATTCCTTACCACAAGCTAGGTACTAGTATCCAATCATTTTATCTTCATAACAACCCAATGAGGCAGGCATTAGTGTTGTACCAATGATAAAACTGAGACACACTGAGCTTAATTAACCTGTTGACACCCATTAGTAACTGACCAATAAGGAGTTGGCCCTACAAATACCCATAAAACTGGTCTACATTATCATTTCCAGCCCCTTTCATATAATCTCACTTGTACATGCAAACAATGAATCATGGAACACTACATCAAAAACTAATGATGGAGGGCTCCTGGGTGGCTCAGTCGGTTAAGCGTCTGTGTCTGGCTCAGGTCATGATCCCAGGGTTTGGGGATGGAGCCCCACATCGGGCTCCCTGCTCAGTGGGAAGCCTGCTTCTCCCTCTTTCACTACTCCCTCCTTGTGTTCCCTTTCTTGCTCTCTTTCTGTCAAATAAATAAATAAGATCTTTAAAAAAAAGGAAACAAAACCAAAAAACTAATGATGTACTGTATGGTGATTAATATAATAAAAAAAGATAATTTCTCTTATAAAGTTTTTAATTTAGTTTATCAAAAAAATGAACTTTTTCTATTCACACAAACACAGTCTCTGATGAGTTTGTCTGCCTGAATTTGATGTAATAGTGATGCAGATATTTAATCACCAAGTCTAAAACCTTTGACTCCAAAGGCCCTCTCATCCAGGTCTATTTTCTTTTCATCATTACATTCCTATTAAAATATATGCTTATTTCTTTGTCTCCATTTTTCGTTGCCTCCATTTTTCGTTGCCTTTGATTCTCTTTACACATACAGTGAAATTTATTGTCCTATAAGACAACCTTAACCATGTCACTTTCTTGCTTGCACCTTCAGTGGTTCACCATTTTCTTAATAGATTCATAACACATTCTATTTAGTAAAGCATTCAAGGCCCTCCTTATTTTAGCCTTCTTAAGCTTTATGCACTCCTCTGTAATATATGTATGATGTGGTCAAGCCATTTCCCTCAATTCCTGACATCATTTCCCATGTGAACCTCTGTTTGTACCTTATCTTTCTGCACTTTTCCCCAGTGCTTCCATACCATCTCCATTGAAGTTCTAGCCACTGGATTCCAGAGCCACCTTCTTCTCTTGAATTCCAAACATACTTCATAGTTCTTTTATAGCACTTGCTATGTCATATTTTAAATATTGACTACTTATTTTAAACTCCCCCAATAAAAAGTGGTTTATCATTTCACAAATAATAAATTTCAAGTAAGTACATTTGAGATTCAGGTATAGATTTATGGGGAGATCAGTGAAAATTTTATCTGCAGACTAACAGCTAATTTAGTGAAGACCTTTCCTTTAGCCCAGCTCTGTAAACTCATTAAGTGAATTAGCTATGTGTCTTGCACACTGAGGAAAAGGATGGTTTTACCAAGTAGTTTCTTAATTGAAGCATTCAGTTATTTCACATACTACTTTGGAATATTAAGCATAAAATAGCATCATAAAAATTTTACTAGGAATCTGTATTGGTAATCATCTCCCAAAATTCATTCTGCAACTTCTATTTAGCAAAGGTAACCCAGTATATTTGGCCAGCCATATTGCCACCCTGCTAAAACTCAACATGTCCCAAGTCATTCACAACTATAGCTGGATCTCTAAGTCTTGGCCCATGAAAAGTAATCAAAAGTGTTTTGTAGTATTTCTTAAAGTCTCCTTAAAAGTTTGAGACATTTGGAAAAATGTTCCATGCTCCTGGATTGGAAGAATAAATATTGTGAAACTGTCTATGCTATCTAAAGCAATCTACACATTTAATGCAATTCCGATCAAAGTACCATCCATCTTTTCAAAGAAATGGAACAAATAATCCTGACATTCATATGGAACCAGAAAAGACCTCGAATAGCCAAAGGAATATTGAAAAAGAAAGCCAAAGTTGGTGGCATCACAATTCCGGACTTCAAGCTCTATTACAAAGCTGTCATCATCAAGACAGCATGGTACTGACACAAAAACAGACACATAGATCAATGGAACAGAATAGAAAGCCCAGAAATAGACCCTCAACTCTGTGGTCAACTAATCTTCAACAAAGCAGGAAAGAATGTCCAATGGAAAAAAGACAGCCTCTTCAATAAATGGTGTTGGGAAAATTGGACAGCCACATGCAGAAAAATGAAATTGGATCATTTCCTTACACCATACATGAAAATACACTCAAAATGGATGAAGGACCTCAATGTGAGAAAGGAATCCATCAAAATCCTTGAGAACACAGGCAGCAACCTCTTCGACCTCAGCTGCAGCATTATCTTCCTAGGAACATCGCCAAAGGCAAGGGAAGCAAGGGCAAAAATGAACTATTGGGATTTCATCAAGATCAAAGGCTTTTGCACAGCAAAGGAAACAGTTAACAAAACCAAAAGACAACTGACAGATTGGGAGAAGATATTTGCAAACGACATATCAGATAAAGGACTAGTGTCCAAAATCTATAAAGAACTTATCAAACTCAACACCCAAAGAACAAATAATCCAATCAAGAAATGGGCAGAGGACATGAACAGACATTTCTGCAAAGAAGACATCCAGATGGCCAACAGACACATGAAAAAGTGCTCCATATCACTCGGCATCAGGGAAATACAAATCAAAACCACAATGAGATATCACATCACACCAGTCAGAATGGCTAAAATTAACAAGTCAGGAAATGACACATGCTGGCGAGGATGTGGAAAAGGGGAACCCTCCTACACTGTTGGTGGGAATGCAAGCTGGTGCAAACACTCTGGAAAACAGCATGGAGGTTCCTCAAAATGTTGAAAATAGAACTGCCCTATGACCCAGCAATTGCACTACTGGGTATTTACCCTAAAGATACAAATTTAGTGATCCGAAGGGGCACGTGCATCCGAATGTTTATAGCAGCAATGTCCACAACAGCCAAACTATGGAGAGAACCTAGATGTCCATCAACAGATGAATGGATCAAGAAGATGTGGTATATATACACAATGGAATACTATGCAGCCATCAAAAGAAATGAAATCTTGCCATTTGCGACAACATGGATGGAACTACAGCGTATCATGCTTAGCGAATTAAGTCAAGCGGAGAAAGACAACTATCATATTATCTCCCTGATATGAGGAAGTGGTAATGCAACATGGGGGCTTAAGAGGGTAGGAGAAGAATAAATGAAACAAGATGGGATTGGGAGGGAGACAAACCATAAGTGACTTAATCTCACAAAACAAACTGAGGGTTGCTGGGGGGAGGGGGGTTGGGAGAAGGGGGGTGGGGTTATGGACATTGGAGAGGGTATATGCTTTGGTGAGTGCTGTGAAGTGTGTAAACCTGGCGATCCACAGACCTGTACCCCTGGGGATAAAAATATATTATATGTTTATAAAAAATAAAAAATAAGAAATTTTTTTAAAAAAAGTTTGAAACATTTGAAATGCAGATGAAATGGATGGGGCTTGAGCAGTGAATAGAAATAGAAAAAAATGATTTTTAAAAACACAAAATACTGATTTGTTGCCCATCTCTATTTAGAAAAAAGATAATTATGAACATTATAAGATAAAACTTGATATGTTAATTATTTTGAAGATGATTATCTATAAATGCACAACTACAAAACAATATAATAGGAGTTTGCATTTGTAATTAACACAGAGTTGCCGGTTATCTTGAAGCTATTTGCAGTAGAGAAATAGGATGATCAGAGAGGTGGGTTTGTCCCAACATTAGTGAGAAAGGTTTTTCAAGAGATTTTAATGAGAGAGATTTTCAAGGAATATAAAATAATGCCCAATGCAGATTACTGTCATATTCTTTTTTTTTTTTAAGATTTTATTTATTTGTCAGATAGAGATCCCAATTAGACAGAGAGGCAGGCAGAGAGAGGGGGAAACAGGCTCCCTGATGAGCAGAGAGCCCATCATGGAGCTCGATTCCAGGACCCTGAGATCATGACCTGAACCGAAGGCAGAGGCTAAACCACTGAGCCACCTAGGCACCCATAGGTGTCATATTCTTTACAATATTTCATGTTCAACCTATACTTGCAACTATATTTAGCTTAATAGTACTTATCAAAATTCACCACTACAAGAGGTAGACTATAACTTCAAGTCCTTTCATGTATTAGATGTCATCGTATCTTATCCATTATAAATTACCTTGAAATCTAATAATACTTAAACTGAGAAAATTTTGGAGTCTTTTTTTAAGATTTTTATTAATTTATATTTGAGAGATAGCATGTGTGAGCACATGCACACAAGGTTGGAAAGTAGGAGCAGAGGGAGAAGCAGACTCCCCACTGAGCAGGGAGCCCTGTGCAGGACTGGATCCCAGGACACTGGGATCATGACCACAGACAAAGGCAGATGCTTAACCAACTGAACCACCCAGGTGCCCCCAGTCTGAAGTCTTTTAAATTCATCTTCTTAAGGAAAAAACAAACAAACAAACTTCATACTAAAATGACCTTCCCCAGAAAAGGAAAAATGGGTCATATTTTTAATTTTTTTCAAGGATGGGGCTATGATAAATCAGGGGACCTTTATCCAAATGTAATCACTAAAGCTCACCTGTGTTCATTGTATCAAACTCTTTTTTGTGCAATTCTAACTATGGAGTCTGAAAATGCTCCTGTAAAACTTGTTGTCATGACAACAAAATCCCCAAAGAAATGATGCAACTCCTTGTGTGAGGGAAGCATTCATGACCAGATTTAACAGAAAGATGCTTCAACCACCCACTACAGCCCCGCTTTTCAGCTTGTCTATTGTTTGCTTATCTTTTTTTAACACTTAACAAAATTTCCACCCTACATAGCTCTTAATAAATATGCTTAAAGTAGCAGTTGTGTTTGTTTTTACCACTGTTACTTACTGTGAGTAAGCAAGGGGATGACTAAAATTTGTCAAGCCTTAGAAATTATTTAGAAATATTTTTCTTGATCATTCATCTTTGCTTTGATCTGAAGAAGCTCCTTTAAACATCCTCCAATAGATTTCTCTTTAAAGGAGATGTTTGATAACTCTGGGCAAGGTGAATTTATGAAAAGGTATAGATCTGTTGTTGAACAAGAATGAGAAAATAAAAAGTAAAAATAATAATTTTAAATAAAGCATATTTGTTTTTGTCTTAAGAATAAATAATTTCTAAACCAGTGCCAAAAAAACACTTTCTGCTATTAGATATATATATATATTTTTTAAAGATTTTATTTACTTATTTGACAGACAGAAATCACAAGTAGGCTCAGCAGTCTCCCCACTGAGCAGAGAGCCGGATGTGGGACTTGATCCCAGGACCCTGAGATCATGACCTGAGCTGAAGGCAGAGGTTTAACCCACTGAGCCACCCAGGTACCCCAAGATATTTTTTAAATCTTAGAATTTAGACTGTAAAATGGGATTAAAATTCTAATTTCAAAATGCAAAATATGAGTGATACCTTCCAATTTGGGGGAAAAGTAAGAAAAAGAAATTAAGAAAAGCTTTCTTTTGTATGTAGCTTTCTTATCCAGTGTGTCACATTACTTTCTTAATTTTCTTCTTAAATATGAAGAGGTCTTTCTCATTGTGCTTATAAACAATCTCTTCACTTCCTTCTTCCACCTGTTTAGAGAATTTGAGGGGCACCTGGGTGGCTCAGTCAGTTAAGCACTCAACTGTTGATTTCAGCTGCTTAGGTAGTGACCTCAAGGTGGTGAGATCCTGCCCTGCCTTGGGCTCTGCACTCAGCAGGGAGTCTGCTTGAGATTCTCCCTCTCCCTTTGACCCACCCACCATTCTCTCTCTCTCTCTCAAATAAATAAGTAAATAAATCTTTTTTAAAAAGGGGTTTGATACAAGGGTTTGATAATCTAGCTGTACCTTTGATTTTGCCAAGTTAGATGCCTCACGTTTTCCCCGAAGATGGCCTTAACCACCCAGTGTCTTCTTTCATCTCTGTTTTAGCCAGTGCTACAAAGAAAGAAAAGGAATAAAAGGCATATAATTTAGAAAGAAAGAAGTAAACCTATTCCTATTTGCAGATGATTTTATGGTCTACATAGAAAATCCAAAGAACACTACAAAAACATTCCTAGAACTAATAAGTTCAAAAAGGTCACACAACACAAGATAAACATACAAATAAATTATATTTCTGTATAATGGCAACACACTTGTAGAAACCAAATTAAAAATGTAATACTATTTATAATTACTATAGGTACATATATATCTCCAATATAACTTAAATTTGTATCCTGAAAACAACAGAATGCTAATAAAATAAATTTTAAAAATCTCTAAATAGAGAGAATTAGTCATGGATTAAAAGACTCAACATAGTAAGGGTGTTAATTGTCCTGAAATTTGTATACAGGTTTAATGCAATTTCTATCAAAATCCCAATGAGAGTTTCTATAGATAGATGTAGACAAAATTATTTAAAAAATTACATGGGAAAGCAAAGGAACTAGTATAGCTATGAGTAATTTTAAAAAATAAGAGGGGTGCTTGGGTGGCTCAGTCTGCTGAGATTGTAACTTTTGATCTCAACTCAGGTCTTGAACTCCGAATCGTGAGTTAAGCATTGGGCTCCACACTGGACATGGAGCCTACTTATAGATAGATAGATAGATGATAGATAGATAGATAGATAGATAGGAATTATTCTACCCAATTTCAATACTTAATACATAGCTCCAATCAGGATCATACGGCATTGTAGAACAACAGACACATAAATAAGTGGAACAGATAAGTATGCCCAGCTGATTTTTTCAAAGATGCAGGTACAATTCAGTGGAGTAAGAATACTCTTTTCCACAAATAGTTCTGGAACAATTGAACATCTATGAACAAAACCATCAACCTAAGTCTCATACTTTCTACAAAAACTAATTCATTGAGTTATAGAGTTATGTCTTAAACACAAAAGTCTGAAACTTTTAGATGACAGAAGAAAAACTTCAGAACCTGGATTTAATGAGTAGTTTTAGATATAATTTGAAAAGCACTATTTTAAAAAAAAAACCTCTAAATTGGACTTAATCATAATTAAAAACTTTTGCCGTACCAAAGACCCCATCAAGAGAATGTCCATATATTTTATGGATTGGGAGAAAAACTTTGCAAACCACACATCCTCCAAAGGACTCATATTTAGAACATTTAACTAATTCTCAGAACTCTACATTAAAAAACAATTCAATAAAATAAGTGACAAATACATTCAGAGACATTTCCTTGGAAATGATATACTGATGACAAATGAGCACATAGAAACATGTTCAACATCACTGGCCATTAGGGAAATGCAAATTAAACCCACCATGAGATATCATTATTCACCTATTAGATTAGCTCAAGAGAAAACAGTGACAATATCAAATGCTGACAAGGATTCAGAGACACTGGATCTTGCCCCATTCCTAGTAGGAATGTCACATCATACAGTCAATCTGAAAAATATATTGGCAGCTTCTTAAAATATTAAACATACCTTACTACATGATTCAGCAATTTGTACTCTTGAACATTTATCTAAACAAATGAAACTAATGTTCCCACAAAAGCCTGTACCCCATCATTTGCAGCAGCCTTATTTGTAATAGCCTACAACTGGAAACAACTTAAAATGCCCCTCAATGGTGGAACAAACTGGTACATTCAGATCATGAAACACTCTACAAAAATAAAAAGGAATAAGCTATTAAAATGCCAACCTGATTCTGTGAAGGCTAAGAGCCCATCTCCTAGATACCCGGGTTCCTTAGGACCTGGCAGAGAGCCATGCATATGGAATTCATTCAGTAATTACTTGTTGACTAAACAAACACTGAATGTTATCTTAACATCGTTAAGTGAATTTATTCACAAGACATTTTAAAATAAAAATATAGGGATGGAAAACAAAGTAGAAGTTGCCAGCAACTGGGGATAGTCTGGGATGACAGGGAGGACAATGGGACGAAACGGAACCCGCACAAGGGAGATTTTTGTAGTCACGGGATAGTTCTGTATTTTGATTGCTACCATGGCTATAAAACTACCCAGAAGATAAGATGACTCAGAAATATAAGCACAGACTGTGCCAGTGCCAAATTCCTAGTTTGGATATAGGATTATAATTAGGTAAAATTTATCCATTAGGGAAAGCTTGGTGAAGGATACACAGGACTTCTCTGTAATACCTTACAACTGCCTGGGATTCTATAATTATTAAAAAATAAATTTAAATAAATGCAAATAAATTTAATAAATAAATATTTATATAATAAATATAAATAATATAATATATAATATATATTATTATCATAATATATAATAATATAAATAATAAATTTAAATAAATTTTTTAAATATTTGTATTGGAAAAATGTTAAAATTTTACTCTGCCATTTGAATTAAAAAGGTGTCAACAGCCTTTGCAGCCCTTTTCCTAAAACGGTCAAGTAAAGGATGGTGCATTTCATTTACTAAAAGACAATAAAGATAGGCAGGGAGGTGTCATCTGCAATACTTTTGAACCTCTAGAATAGTACAGCACTCCCAAAAGTCAAGTCAAAAATAAATGAGTACATTTCATTTCTACACTACACATTCGTTTCTTTTTCTTTTTCTTTTTCTTTTTTTTTTTTTTTTTCTGTTTAGTTTGAGTAGAGAGAGAGAGAGAGTACTGTCAGGGGAGAGGGAGGGAGAGAATCTCCAGCAGACTTCTACTAAGCAAGGAGCCTGATACTGGGCTTGATCCCACCACCCTGAGATCATGACCTGAGCCGAAATCAAGAGTTGGCCTCTCAACCTACTGAGCAGCCCTGGTGACCCCTATAGGTTATACATTTTCAATTTAATTTCTACCCCAAAAAATAACATGGTTTCTATAAACTTCAAATCTGAAACCAACAAATAATAGACTCTAGAAAAAACTTAGACAATATGATAAATTAATATGCCTATGCTCAATAAAACTAACGTGACAGGTCTAGAGGGCTGTATACGGCATTCTAACATCCTTTGGCTCCCTTAAACTGGGCAGGGTGTGCTCCTAACCATGAGCCACATCACTGGGACTCAGGAGCAGTGCTTGTTACCTGCTGCTGCTTACAAACCTGTATCCCTGAGAGTATAAACTGGGCGTTATCACCGATGCTCACATTTGGAAGTTTCAGGATGATTCTATTGACAATCAGTATTTTCTCTGTTTCCCCACCCCATGCCTCCTACCTGCATTCAATCCCTTATTTTATTTGTTTAACTCTCTGCCTCCTACCCTGAATTCTAAGCTTCTTTGAAAGTAAGCTTTCTTCCTGATTTACCTCTGCAACCCTTCCTTTCTAGGCTTAGTATTTATACAACCAATCTAATGTATGTTTGCAAGATAAAACACATTTGAGTAATTACAGGAGAATTAAAGTGGCACAGTTACGTATTGGTTATACTGTATTTATGTATAATGTGTTAGCACCATTCCAGAATATATAACACTGGTTTCTTCATTTTAACTGTATTGCACCAAAAGGAATAAACTTAAAGAAGCCTGAAAATACTGAGCTAGAAGGTAGTCTCTCTGGATACTCATTCAATGTTTCACAAACTTAACACTTAACGATGTTAAGAAAACATTCAGTGTTTGTTTAGTCAACAAGTAATTACTGAATGAATTCCATATGCATGGCTCTCTGCCAGGTCTTAAGGAACCTGGGTATCTAGGAGATGGGCTCTTAGCCTTCATAGAATCAGGTCACAGAATCAGTCCAGTGGGAATGAGATTTATTTTTGTAAATTAGCGGGAGCCTAGTCTGCACTTGATCAGCACAGAACCAATACATTTAGAAGCAACACAGTGTGGGGTCCCAGAATGGTGAAGCACTTTTCAATGGGCATTTTTTTTTTTTTTCACAGCTTTGCTGTGGCTTGAGATGTGGCAGTGAAGAATAAGCCATAAGACTTGGTTTGGAGCAATCCTAAGTCTCTCTAACTGTAAGCAAGTCTGTTCTGCTCAGAATTGTTCAGACTCGTTCTCATTAGGTTAATCTAGAGAAATGAACTGTAGCAGACTAGTCAAAAGAGAAAAATCTTTGCCTCACAGCTTTCCAGGAATGAGTTTGCAATACAAACCAACAAAGGTAAACTAGTAAATTCTATATTATCTCCTCTATAGCATCTCTTAAGCATGTGAACCGAACTGTGACTTTTCTAAACAGAATATTGCTATAGCATTGTGTATAGCTATATCTCCTGTTTCACAGGGCGAGAAGACTCTTTTTATTTTAGTTTAACTGAAAACAACAACAAAAACCCACAGCAATGAAAAGCACAGGCCTCCAAACAGGAGTTTTGCAAATTTAAAGGTAGTGTATGGAGTGACTAACAAGCAGAGTGGTTTGTGGTATGCATGTTTAAAAAACAACAACAACAACAACACAGGCTGCTGAAGAAATTAGTGTAGAGAGCAACTCATTGACTTTTCCACAAAACTAAGGGTTTGACAGAGATGGTGTGAAAAGTAAAGGAGATGGCGCAGACATTAAGTTGCTTGGATTGCAAGGAGCACATCTTCCCTAGATATACATGTTTCGGGTTTTTTTTAGTAGACTTTATTTTTCGGGCAATTTTAGATTCACAGTAAAATTGAGCAGACAGTGCAGAGATTTTCCATTCCCCCCTGCTGTCACACACACAGGGCCTCTTCCATTATCAACAACCCCCACTTGAGTGGTACATTTATTTCAATTGATAAATGTACATTCACACATCAGTATCACCCAAAGTCCATAGTTGACCTTAGAGTTTATTCTCTGTGTTATACATCTTGTGGATGTAGACAGCTGTACAATGACACATCTCCATCATTACAGTATCATACAGAGTAATTGCACTGCCCTAAAAATTCTCTTAGTTCCACCTTTTCGTCTCTTGCTCCTCCCCAGGGGCCACTGGCAACTACTGATCTTTTTACTGTGTCAGAGTTTTGCTTCTTCCAGAATATCACATGGTTGGAATCATCCAGGAGGTAGCCTTGTCAGTTTGGCTCTTTTAATTAGTAACATGCATCTAAATTTCCTTTTTCTTTTTTCTTTCTGGCAGATGGCTCATTGCTTTTTGTTTCTCAATAATAGTCCATTGTCTGGACCATTTCATCTTTAATCTGTAAGGTGGTTCACCTTTGACATTTCTTGTAGTTTAATCTAGAGTTCATTCAGATAGATTCCTTCTGAATTCCTTTTCAAAGTCAGCTCTTGAGAGAAGTTAGATTTTTTGGAGATTAAAAATCTTTGGCTTTAGAATTGTTGTCCAGCACCTATTAGCTGCATTCAGGAGAGGGTCTACATGGGTTCAGACATATTAAGGGCCAAGGTAGCTTTGTAACTTCAAGCTAATACCTTTCCAAAGTGTTAGTGTCTTTTATCTCCTCATCAACCCACTGAAATATCTGAACAGGGACTCTTATAGCTCATCAATCAAGTAATTGTCATTTCATGGAACCGGAAAATAGTGTCACTAAGAGGCAAAGAGAAGTTGAGAGATCTGAATGGTTTCTTAGTGCAGTATATTCAAATAGCCATTTCCTCAAAGAAGTTGTAGGAAGACCACTTTAAAGATGCTTAATTTCATTAGTCATTAGAGAAATGCACACTTAAACCACAAAGAGATACCACTTAGACCCATTAGAATGGCTATGTTCAAAAAAACCTGAAAATTGTAGGTATTGGCAAGGATGTGGAGAAGCTAGACCTGTATATACACTGCTGGTATGAATGTAAAATGGTACAGTAACCACAGAAACAGTTTGGTATTTCTTTAAGAAGTTAAACGTACAGGGATGCCTGGGTGGCTCAGTTGGTTAAGTGGCTGCCTTCGGCTCAGGTCATGATCCCAGCATCCTGGGATGGAGTCCCACATTGGGCTCCTTGCTCGGCGGGGAGCCTGCTTCTCCCTCTGCCTCTGCCTGCCACTCTGTCTGCCTGTGTGCTCTTTCTCTCTCTCTATCTCTCTCTGACAAATTTAAAAAAATCTAAAAAAAAAAAGAAGAAGAAGAAGTTAAATGTACACCTACTAGATGACTCAGTAATTCCACTCCAGGGCATTTACCCCAACCAAGTGAATATGTATTTCCACACAGACTTGTATGCAAACGTTTAGAGGTGCACTATTCATAATAACCAAAAAAAAGGTAACAATCCAAATGGCCATAAACTGGTAAATGGATAAACAAAGTGAGATATAACTGTGCACTGAAATCCACCCAGCAGTGAAAATGAACTACTGATGGATTAACCTCAAGAACATTCGTCAGTGAAAGAAGTTAGACACAAAAGCCTACATATTGTATGATTCTATTTAAATAAAATTTCTTATAAAGGCAAGTGTGTAGAAATTGCAGATCAGTGTTGCTTAGGGCTTAGGGTGGTTGTGAGAATTAACTGTAAGTGGGCATGAGAAATATTTTCAGGATTCTGGAAATGTTTTATATCTGGATCATAATGATGAATGTGAAATGATATAAATTTACTAAAAGTCATTGAATTGTATACTTATAATGAGTGGATTTTATGCTATTTAAACTGCACTGCAAAAGGTTATTTGTAAAGAAGCAATAAAGCTTCTTCAATAAAATCTTCTCCAATAGATCTGCACCTGGCAGCAATGTTCCAATTGCAGGCAGAACTTGTAAACAAATTGTAAATCACTAGCAAGAGTAAGGGAAACAAAATTGCTAGAGTCAAGAAATATTCTAGGAATCACTCATTCACAAAATTTTCATACATTTTTGCCAGCATTTATTCTATCCCCTATAACTTAAGCCATAATATACTGGGTACAATCAAAATAGGCTAATTTGTAATCTGAGAGATACTTAAAAGAATCTTTTGACATGTGAGAAAACTCTTCTTTCAAAATGAAGTTAGAGATTTATCATTTTTTTTAATTTACAAATTTCACCTGAAAGAAACCACTAGAAGTATGTGAAAACTTAGGTGGAAGATGAAAGTATTCCGTGAAGTTTAGACTGAGCTGAAAGTTATAACATCAGACTGAGAATTGCCATTTCATCATGGTAGAATATGATTCTGCTCTGTTCAGACAGATTGGTGTAGAGATTATATACAGACTGAAAGGGTTAAAAACCTTGGATCAGCCACACCCTAGCCTCCAGCCTTGGTTGTGGTACTTAGAACTATTTTAGGATACTCTCAAGGTTACTTCCCAAATTTCCGACTTCTGACCCTATTACAGGTCAAACTATTCAGATTATGGGGTTTTTTAAAAATATTTTATTTATTTATTTGACAGAGAGAGATCACAAGCAGGCAGAGAGGCAGGCAGAGAGAGAGGAGGAAGCAGGCTCCCTGCTGAGCAGAGAGCCCGATGCTGGGCTCGATCCCAGGACTCTGAGACCACGACCCAAGCCAAAGGCAGAGGCTTAACCCACTGAGCCACCCAGGTGCCCCAGATTATGGTTTTTATAATTTGAAAAATCACAAGAAGCACATCATATGGTCTAAACCAGTGTTTCTTTTTTATCTTTTTTTTTTTTAATTTATTTATTTGACAGACAGAGATCACAAGCAGGCAAAAAGGCAGGCAGAGAGAGGGGAAAGCAGGCTCCCTGCTGAGCAGAGTGTCCAATGTGGGGCTCCATCCCAGGACCCTGGGATCCTGACCCGAGCTGAAGGCAGAGGCTTTAACCCACTGAGCCACCCAGGCACCCCTAAACCAGTGTTTCTTAATAAAAGGGTTATGATCACCAAATACCATGTAAGTTTATTTGTGTGTCAGGGCAGGGGCTCCCCACACATCCAACAACTCTCCAGCATCGGCTGGTTGTCCTATAATTGAACTCGTTTCCAACACTGTCTACCTGAAGACTGCATGGGATTCCACATTTTAAGGGATGTCTCACAAGACTGCTCTCCTCCTTAGGTGCCAGTTGTTACCTGTAGCTCTGATTGGCCATATATCATAAGTTCCCATGACCTCCTCAGTGGATCTAATTAATTTGCTAGAGTGGCCCACTGAACTCAGAGAAACATTTACTTACTAGATTACTCTTTATTTATTTATTTATTTATTCATTCATTCATTCATTTAATTTTTTTTAGGTTTATTCCTTCACTCTAAACTTTATTGTCTTGGTCTACATACCTCCCATAGTATGTATTTATGTATGTGTGTATGTATGTATGTATGTATGTATGTATGTATTTAACATATAATGTATTATTTTCTTCAGGGGTAGAGGTCTATGATTCATCAGTCTTACACAATTCGCAGCACTTACTATAGAACATACCCTCCCCATTGTCCATCACCCAGCCACCCTATCCCTTCCCCTCCAACCCCCAGCACCCCTCAGTTTGTTTCCTGAGATTAAGAGTCTCTTATGGTTTGTCTCCCTCCCCAGTCCCATCTTGTTTCATTTTTTCCATCCCTTCCCCCCATAACCCACTCGAATTCCTTATATCAGAGAGATCATATGATAATTGTCTTTCTCCAATTGACTTATTTCACTTAGCATAATACCCTCTAGTTCCATCCATGTCATTGTAAATGGAAAGATTTTGGGTTTTTTGATGGCTTCATACTATTCCATTATAGATATATACCACATCTTCTTTATCCATTCATCTGTTGGTGAACATCTAGGTTCTTTCCATAGTTTGACTATTGTGGACTTTGCTGCTTTAAACATTCGGGTTCACGTGCCCCTTCGTATCACTACATTTGTATCTTTAGGATAAATACCCAGTAGTGCGATGGATAGGTTGTAGGGTAGCTCTATCTTTCAACTTTTTGAGAAACCTCTGTACTGTTTTCCCAAATGGATACACTAGCTCGCACTCCCACCAACATTGTAGGAGGGTTTCCCTTCCTCCTCTTCCTCACCAACACCTATCATTTCCTGACTGGTTAATTTTAGGCATTCTGACTGGTATGAGGTGGTATCTCACTGTGGTTTTGATTTGTATTTCCTTGATGCTGAGTGATGTTGAGCACTTTTTCATATGTCTGTTGGCCATTTGGATGTCTTCTTTATAAAAACATCTGTTCATGTCTTCTGCCCATTTCTTGATTAAATTATGTGTTCTTTGGGTATGAAGTTTGATAACTTCTTTATAGATTTTGGATACTAGCCCTTTATCTGACATGTCATTTGCAAATATCTTCTCCCTTTCTGTCGGTTGTCTTTTGGTTTTGTTGACTGTTTTGTTTGGTGTGCAAAAGATTTTGATCTTGAAGAAGTCCCAGTAGTTCATTTTTGCCTTTGCTTCCCTTGCCTTTGACAATGTTTCTAGGAAGAAGCTGCTGTGGCTGAGGTCGAAAAGATTGCTGCCTGGTTCTCCTCAAGGATTTTGAGGGATTCCTGTCTCACACATAAATCTTTCATCCATTTTGAGTCTATTTTGGGGTGTGATATAAGGAAATGGTCCAGTTTCATTTTTCTAGGTGTGGCTGTCCAGTTTTCCCAACACCATTTGTTGAAGAGACTGTCTTGTTTTCCACTGGACATTCTTTCCCGCTTTGTCGAAGATTAGTTGACCATAGAGCTGAGGGTCTATTTCTGGGCTGTCTATTCTGTTCCACTGATCTATGTGTCTGTTTTTGTGCCAGTACCATACTGTCTTGATGATTACAGCTTTGTAATAGGGCTTGAAGTCTGGAATTGTGATGCCACTGGCTTTGGTTTTCTTTTTCAACTTTCCTCTGGCTATTTGGGGTCTTTTCTGGTTCCATATAAATTTTAGGATTATTTGTTCCGTTTCTTTGAAAAAAAAGTTAATGGTATTTTGATAAGGATTGCATTAAATGTGTAGATTGCTTTTGGCAGCATAGATATTTTCACAATATTTGTTCTTCCAATCCATGAGCATGGATCATTTTTCCATTTCTTTGTGTCTTCTTCAATTTCATCCATAAGTACTTTATGGTTTTCTGAGTACAGATTCTCTGCCTCTTGTTAGATTTATTCATAGGTATCTTATGGTTTCAGGTGCAGTTGCAAATGGGATAGATTCCTTAATTTCTCTTTCTTCTGACTTGCTATTGGGGTATAGAAATGGAACTGATTTCTGTGCATTGATTTTATATCCCAATACTTTACAGAATTCCTGTATGAGTTCTAGAAGTTTTGGAGTGGAGGCTTTGGGTTTTCTTTTGGGCTTTCCACATAAAGTATCATATCATCTGCAAAGAGTGAAAGTTTGACTTCTTCTTTGCTGATTCTGATGTCTTTTATTTCTTTTTGTTGTCTGATTGCTTAAGCTAGGACTTCTAGTACTATGTTGAATAGCAGTGGTGATAGTGGACATCCCTGCCGTGTTTCTGACCTTAGGGGAGAAGCTCTTAGTTTTTCCCAATTGAGAATGATTTTTGCTGTGGGTTTTTCATAGATAGCTTTTATAATATTGAGATATGTACCCTCTATCCCTACACTGTGAAGAGTTTTGATCAAGAAAGGATGCTGTACTTTGTCAAATGCTTTTTCAGTACCTTCTGAGAGTATCATATGGCCCTTGTTCTTTCTTTTATTAATGTATTGTATGACATTGATTGATTTGCAGATTTGAACCAACCTTGTAGCCCAGGAATAAATCCCACTTGGTCTTGGTGAATAATCCTTTTAATATACTGTTGGATCCTATTGGCTAGTATTTTGGTGAGAATTTTTACATCCATGTTCATCAAGGATGTTGGTCTGTAATTCTCCTTTTTGATGGGGTCTTTGTCTGGTTTGGGGTTCAAGGTAATGCTGGCCTCATAAAGTGAGTTTGGAAGTTTTTCTTCCATTTCTATTTTTGGAACAGTTTCAGGCAAACAGGTATTAATTTGTCTTTTAATGTTTGGTAGAATTCTCCTGGGAAGCCATCTGGCCCTGGGCTCTTGCTTGGGAGATTTTTGATGACTGCTTCATCTCCTTACTGGTTATGGGTCTGCTCAGGTTTTCTATTTCTTCCTGGTTTAGTTTTGGTAGTTTATATGTCTCTAGGAATGCCTCCATTTTTTCCAGATTGTCAAATTTGCTGGCGTAATGTTGCTTATTATATGTTCTTATAATTGTTTGTATTTCTTTGGTGTTGGTTGTAATCTCTCCTCTTTCATTATGATTTTATTAATTTACATCCTTTCTTTTTTCTTTTTGATAAATCTGGCCAGGGGTTTATCAATCTCAATTCTTCCAAAGAACCAGCTCCTAGTTTTGTCGATCTGTTCTACTCTTTTTTGGTTTCTATTTCATTGATTTGTGCTCTGATCTTTATGATTTCTCTTCTCCTGATGGAATTGAGCTGTCTTTGCCATTCTTTCTCCAGCTCCATTATATGTAGGTTTAGGTTGTGTATTTGAGATCCATCTTGGTTCTTGAGAGAGGCTTGTATAGCTATATACTTTCCACTCAGAACCACCTTTGCTATGTCCCAAAGATTTTCAACAGTTGTGTTTTCATTTTCATTTGTTTCCATGAATTTTTTTAATTCTTCAATTTCCTAGTTGACCCATTCATTCTTCAGTAGGATGCTCTTTAGCCTCCATGTATTTGAGTTCTTTCTAACTTTCCTCTTGTGGTTTAGCTCTAGTTTTAAAGTGGTCTGAAAATATGGAAGGAATAATCCCAATCTTTTAGTACTAGTTGAGTCCTGTTTTGTGACCCAGGATGTGATCGATTCTGGAGAATGTTCCATGTGCACTAGAGAAGAATATGTATTCTGTTGCTTTGGAATGGAATGTTCTGAATAGATCTATGATGTTCATCTGGTTCAGTGTGCCATTTAATGCCTTTATTTCCTTGTTAATCTATTGCTTACATGATCTGTCCATTTCAGTGAATGGGGTGTTAAAGTCCCTTACTATTATTGTAATTATTGTCAGTGTGTTTCTTTGATTTTGTTATTAATTGGTTTATATAGTTGGCTGCTCCCATGTTAAGGGCATAGATATTTAAAATTGTTAGATCTTCTTGTTGGACAGACCCTTTAAGTATGATATAGTGTCCTTCTGCATCTCTTATTATAGTCTTTGGCTTAAAATCTAACTTATCTAATATAAGAATTGCCAGCCCAGCTTTCTTTTGATGTCCATTAGCATGATAAATTGTTTTCTACCTCCTCACTTTAAATCTGGATGTGTCTTTGGGTCTAAAATGAGTTTCTTACAGACAGCATATTAATGGGTCTTGTTTTTTATCCATTCTGATACCCTGTTTTTTGTTTTGTTTTGTTTGTTTGTTTGTTTGTTTTTTACCCTGTGTCTTTTGAGTGGGACATTTAGCTTGTTTAGAACTTAGTGTCATTGTATTGCCTGTAAGGTGACCCCTACTCTATATTGTCTCTGCTCCTTTTTGTTCTATGTTACTTTTATACTCTGTCTTTGCTTAGAGGACCCCTTTCAATATTTCCTGTGGGGACATTTGGTATTTGCTGCAGTGATTGTCAAATGTCTTCGCCCAAGGCTGAATTGTGTGCCCCTTGTCAGGGGCCAGGCTAAGTAATCTGCTTGGTTTTGCTCTCAGTAGCTTTTGTTCCCTGAAGCTTTCTGTACAGTTTTAGAGGATGGGAATGAAAGTGGTAGCCTCCCGGTCTCCGGGACCCATGGAAGCTGAGAGCTTGGGGCCGACTACTTAGTGCTCCCTCAGAGAAAAGCAGTCAATCACTCCCGTCTCCCCAGTCTCCAGCCACACTCTGTGCTCACCTGGCCTGTGATAGTACATTTCTATCTCTGGTACATGGCCCTGTTTGGATTCTCCAAACCCAGCAGATTCCTGCAGCACACTCCCGCCCTGTTCCTCCTGGAAGAGGAAGGAGGGGGTCTCCCCAGATCTGCCCCTGGTGGGGTCCCTACATAAAGAGTAATGTCCTGAGTGTGCCTCAGATCATAGTTTAAGGTAACCCCAAGCTGATCACCCACTCCTCGGCTCCGTCTCTGCAGCCAGCTTCCCCACCCTGATACCTGAGAGCTCTGCCACACTCAGACACCTCTGGTCTTTTTGTGACTCCATGGATCCTGAGACTGCACTGACCCAGCAAGGGCTCCACCCCATGCTTAGCCTCTGGAGCTACAACCCTCAGTGAAGCATACTTCTGAAACTTCCAATTTTGTGCTCCACTGCTCTCCTGCTTACCAGGAGTCAGCCCTTCCCGCTGCGGTCTATCTTCCCGTATATTAACTCAGATTCACTTCTCTGCACATCCTACCATCCACAGAGTGGTGGCTTTTCTGTTCCTAGAATTGCTGCTCTTCTTCTCTTCCATCTCCTGTTGAGTTTCAGAATGGTTTGATAACTGTCTAGCTGAATTCCTGGGACCCCACCATATTTAGGTCTCCTACTCCTTGGCCTTCTTGCTTCTCCCCCTATTTTTTTTTAAATAAAAGGCTATATAACTTAGAAACAGGTGGAGGAGATGCATAGAGCAAGGGGAGTAAAATTTCCATTACCTTTCCAGGTTTGCCAGTCTCCCCCAAATCTGTTATACAGAAGCTCTCCAAACCCAGTCTTTTTGAATTTTTATAGAAGCCTTATTACCTATACATCATAGATAAATCATTGACCATTTGTGATAGAACTCAATCTCCAGCTCCTCTCCTCTCCCTGGAAGTTGGGGGTGAGACTAATCACATAGCAGATTCCACTGGTAAACAACCCCCATCCTTATGTGTGCTCTAAAAGTCCCTCATTAACATAACAAAAGATATCCATTGCACTCATCACTTAAAAAAATCCAAGAGTTTTAGAACCTGTGTGCCATAAGTGGACACAGAAGCCAAATATCTCTTTTTATTGTAAATCACAATATCACACTCATCCTCAACACTATGGATATATTGGGTTGGATAATTCCTTATTGTGGGGGTTATCCTATGGAATGTGGGGTGTTTAGTGGCATTCTTGGTCTCTACCTAGTAAATACCCATGGTGATTCTGCACCCGTTGGACAACAAAAATGTTCCAGGGATTGACAGATTTCCCCTGATAGTAAAATTGCCCTCAGTGGAGAACCAGTGGTCAAAATGGTCAGTCCAAACTCTTTAGAGTAGTCAAAGCATTACATAAGAACTTGGAAAAAGTATAATTTCTCTCACCATTGAATTTTCCAGATGAGTCTGATTAATTAATACCTAGAAAAACTAAACTGAGTTAGAAAGTGAAAACATTTGCAAGAAGAAAAGTATCATTACTTCAGTTTTCTTGTGTCAACAAACTCCAGCATCTAAAACAGTGAATGAGGGAAATGAGTTTGTTCTAAGCATTCTAGCTAGATGAAAAGGAACTGATTTTTACTACATGGCTGACCCCCATCTATGCTAAATTGTCTGTCTTTATTATTAAATATTAGCAACATCTTGTTAAAAGAAAATCCAAAATTTATACCAAATCAAATTTTATCACCACAGTTGATTATAAATCCCCACAGATTGTCATTTAATTAAACCATCAAAGTGAAGAGACATAATGTGTTTACTTTTGATGAACAGTATTTGTTGACAGACATTACAATTCTCTTCAATAATGTGAATTAATATTTTGTTCTAGTTGCATCCCATTCACCTTGTTGGCAAGGGAGGGATCCCCCATCCTAAATAGTACCAGATGGTTAAATGCACAACAAAAAGCACTGAACAAATGAAATAGAGAGCAATCTACTAGTCACATACACTCACAGCCTAGAGGAGAAGGACTTTGCAGGAATACACTGAAGTTACATTTGGGAACAGAACAAACGGGCTGTCTGGGGAAGGCTTCATAATAGCAAGAGGGTAAGGCTCTCATGTGAGGATATGATTGGCTTGTTGGAAAAAATTCCTGGGCTGTCAGGGAAGTAAAATCAGGTTGAAGACTGGCTGGAATGCAGCTATTCTGACTGATGAAGAACTATCCAGATGGAGGGAAGATTTTCCTGTGAGGGATGGGGTGGGGTGGGGGAGTGTTCCACATGTGGCAAGAACAGAGGAACTCATGATTACATCTTTGGGGCCCTGTGAGACACAAAGATATCAAGGCAGCACTTGGAAGTTTAGGCCTTATAATTCACATTCTCAGACAGTTAGAAGTGATTTGTGATGTCTTAGTCATCTTGAATGCAAAGATAACACCAAATGGTGGGTATATCTTTCCCACACGAGTTAGCTGTCTTAAAACTTTTCAAAACAGAAGTAAGTCTTTAAAGAGTAGATCTGAACTACTCCAAGCATTCTTTCAAGACTGACACAACTGTACTAGGCATAGCACATACCTCTAAACACAGCAAGGAGCTAGAAAGGAAGAAGAAAACACAACGCTTTCTTTCAAGTGGCTCATGTATATGTCACCAGATTGTCCCATACTTATCTCAGTGCTCCTGTGGGGCTTTTCCACAAAGATAATTGTGCAAAGAAAAAACTAATGTGATGCCATGAATTGTAATATTTCATATTTTTGAATAGGCAGACTGTACGTGAAGATGAATCTTAAAGTTTCTCCTGCTTAAGGACCAGCACAAGACCAAACCCTGAAATTCTATGATCAGATGATAACTTTATGTGAAGACCTTGAACCACCAAAGAGTCCTCCCCAAAATAATTTTAAAATGTTTTATTTCTACAAATGCTGATATGAAAACCAGGTATCTAATGCATGTCTGAGAATTACTTTGAGGCAAACAGAACATGATCTGGAGTCAGAAATCTGGATTTGAAAACTTTCTCTGAGATCATACACATGTGAGCTTAGAAAAGGCCTTTAGTTACCCAGAGCCTGTGGCCTTCTCTCTCTGTGGGGTTATTGGGAGCAAGAATTCTATCTGACAAATAGATAATTCTACTTACCTATCTGTCCGTCCATCTATCCATCCATCTATTCATTCATCCATCCATCTATCCATATATAGCATACAAAATAGTAAGAATTTGGTTCTGCATCAAAATCAATTCAAGTATAGCGATAACAAAAGCAGCATAAACAGTTGGAGTTCTACAGAAAGTATGGACATCCTGTCAGGGTTTAAAGGGAGGCTTGATGGGGATGATAACATTGTTAGTATTGAATTTTGGTATTGTGTGATGTTTAGCATGAACACTTTGAATTGTCAACTCCAGCATTATTTTCTCACTTGTATCTAAGTAAGTTGGGCGAAAGTCTTTATTTAACTCAACATCTGTGAACCTCTTTATTGCGTAAACACTATGAGAATTTATCTTATAGCTCTTAATCATAAATCAGGAAGAACTCTGAAACAGTTCTTAATTCCTAATCTGTGTGACAGAACTCTCACAAGATATTGATACCTAACTCTGAAAGTGAGAAATTCAAATAGTACAAATAGTACTGCTTTCTTGAGAATTTCAAATTAATGAAGCAAGGGCTATATTTATGATGTAGCCTAGGTGTTCATGAGTTCTTTTTAAATATTTGTTCTAGAAGCGAGGTGAAGCACAGGACTGGTGAAGCAGAGTTTGTGCTTGTCTTTATGGTTGACAGGGAAATAAAAATACTTCAGCTGCCAGCCACACCTGAACACACTATAATCCTGTCCAAGTTTCTCTCTATATAAGAGAGAAAATTTGGAACCTCACTAGACGCCGGGTGTCAATATGTGTTATTAATATTTATGACTTCTTCTCAATAAGTTCTGCAACCTGTTCCTGACTCCTAGGAAAATTAATGGCAAACAAAGAACCTCAAGTTTTATATAACCCATTATGTTTTTCAAAGAACTTTCACTGCTATTATCTCACTTGACCTGGTCCCAACCTACTTTAGACTTCACGAAGCATAAAGTCCCCACTAGCTGAGGGAAGGCTGAGGAGGAAAGGATGGCAACTCCATGAGCACAGAAGCATTTTATTTGCTGCTTCCATGCTGAAAGGCAAAACCCCTCTCTGCCCTTCCTTCTCTAAGACCAGGTTTCAGAGATCTCAGTGGTCATTGACGGAGGACTTGCTTTAGTCCTCCCTTTTTCCCTTAGGCAGGGAGTGAACCACAAAATCACCAGCTTTGTGTCACCTATAGAATGTTTCTTCTCCTCCCTCTGCTTCAAGCCCAGTGGAAAACTACACAGAACGGAAGACAAGTCTGTGTGTGCAGCAGTAGAAGAAGCGGGACTCTGAAAATCTGTTGCCTTCTCTCCTTGTCTGAGTTGTTAAGATCTGGTGGGGAGGGTGTTAAGAGTAGAGGCCATGGAAATTTAAAGAAGGCCTAAGAGAGCTGAAATTCTTCTCTGTAAACCTGGATATTGTTCCTGAAATCCCTGCTGGTCAAGTAAATAGCTTGAATGCCACTAATATGAAGAATTGCAACAGAACCTTGTTGGTTTGAGAGCAGGATATTCACAGTTGTGGAATATAACTGTAAGGTCCACACTTGGGATGCAGCTGAATTTGGTCAGTGTGGTCGCCATATACAGTGAAGGAATATCTGTTAATGGGTTGAATGACTCCAGGTGAGAAGATGTGAGCACTTCACCCACCACTGACCAGTTTGGACATTGTTATTTGGGAACCATGATCATAGACATTTCTTTTGCCTTTTCATGGGAATAGCCCTAGTAGATTTTAAGAACCGAGAGATCTGCCCTCCCCAAACACATGTAAACTTGCACCAAGACTTAAGCTTGGACACTAGAAGACAGTAGAATCAGATGAGATGGAAAGCAGTGTTTGATGCACCCACATGGGCCCACAGGAGAGAAGAGACCCAGAAGTTGAAGTTTCTGTTCCTCACATAGTGATCTGGGGTGGTCAGCCTCCAGCCAGTCTTTTTTCAGTCTTCTCGACCTCTGATCCAGTTGTGCAGCTTTAGCCAGAGACAACAAGCTGATGATGTATTTATTTCTTATTCTAAAACTCTTAGGTGTGTAAGGTATCATGATTGCAGGACACTGAAAAACAACCTTCATAGCACATGAAGTGTACACCTTTTGTGAGCAACATCTTCAGTAGCGCTAGCTGAAATGCACGCATGTGTGCTACACTGTGGAAACCTCTGACCACAATGTGATATAGGGGAAGAAACATTGGACCTGGAATCAAGACAACTGAATCTGAATCCCACTCCTCTACCAAATGTACATAGAATTTTAGAGAACCACTCACCCTCTCCAGTGTTTGGTTTCTTCGTTTCTCAAAGTAGGTATGCTGCTGATTCATTTCCAAGGTCCCTTCCAGCTGTAACATGTCTGCCAGTTCTGGGTTGTTCACACAAGGCACTTCATTATTTAATCCAGTTAAAGCGCATTCTGCTAATTGGCTTAGATTAAACAAAATGGATCTGACCTGATAGAGGCAAACTGGGTGTTTTCAGTGATCTTACAGAAAGCCAAACCATCCCTGCTGGTTGGGGGTAGAGGCACTGACACAAGACCGAGGACTGGGGCCTCAAGTGTGTTCCATACTGCATCACACTCTAGAGAAAATAGCCCATGGGACTGAAATTTCTGTCTCATCCTCCTCTTAGGTTTTGATATTTGACACTTGAGTACTTACTCATTCAAATCTGTAATATGTTTTGTTTTATTTATTTTTTTATTATTATTAACATATAATGTATTATTTGTTTCAGGGGTATAGGTCTGTGATTCATCAGTCTTACACAATACTCATGTTTCAGAAGTTGGTATCTTTCTCTATATAAGTATTATCATAGAATATACAAGGAAAGATTATAAATGATTGCTAAGAGTATGTGTGTGTGTGTGTGTATGTGTGTGTGTGTGTGTGTGTGTGTAAAGAAGGGGAGAAGGGCAGAGTGGAAAAGGTGTTAATTACCATAATTTGTATACTGATCCATTTAATTAAATGTGGTCATCATATCCTCGACTCCTTTATAAACAAAAGCTGACTCTAGAATATCTTCTATAAATATACTTTCATACACCTATAACAAAGACAAAGCTTTATTTAGTTGTCCTCTAATCAAAATGCTATATTGCACAGGGAAATGATAGGTGTAACTCTTCAGTTGATGTCCAAAAAATGCATCCCTTAATCTTGTGTTTCTTTAATTAGAAAAAATATGCAGGCCTCATGTAACAGCCTTCCTGTATTACATATTCAGATCTTGCATTTTAATGCCTCAGGAGCTAGCTGCAAACTATTTATGGATTTTTCCAAAGAATGAAAGTATTCTATTTTTCCATGTACATTCTGTCTTTATGTTTCTAAATTGCTCAGACTGGGATAAACCCATAATATTAGGAAAATAATTACATTTTTGATAGATTGATAGAATTAAGAAACATTAAAAGAAATCCCATTTTAAAACAAAATTTTCCCCAAACTTCTATCTAGGTTTTATCACTATCTTTATTGAAACAGAGAAATCTTTTAATTCAAACAAATATACTGTGGGGGTTTAAAATTTTAACATCCAGTATGACACTAATTTTATTGCTTATACCATTACAGTACAATTTATTAGAGGAAAATATTATAGAAGTTTAAAATAACATTTACAAAGCTAACATATCAAAAGAACATTTTCTCTGAACCCACTGCTTCATATTTTTGTAATGGAGAGCTTCTTATTTATTAAACCAAAATCAAAATAATAATTTTCAACAAAGACTCCATTCAAAGAAGTTCCATAAAATGCACATTTTATTCTGTATCATGAAAAAATATTCACATTTAAATAAAGTGTGAAAAAAACCAAAATAATCCTCCCTGATGAAATACAGTTTATTGTGCTAAAACCCAGAATTCTTTTGGGTTAGAAACTTCCACCTGCCAATTCATTTTTTAAAAAGACAATTTCTTGAGAACAAATTTTAAATAAAATGATAATCACCACAAACTTCCCAAAAGCAATCCAATTTTGATCACACATATTCCAGAATTGACCGTAAAGTTAAAATATTCTCACACATTCCCTCAACAATCAGATGATAGGTTAACAGTACATACAAAATTTCTGTATTACACATTGCAGTACCTTTGTTTAAGTAGAAAGAAATTATCTGCTAAGCATGATCAGATTTCTTTAAAAGAGCAAACAAATACTGCTTAGCATAATGCTGTTAGAAGAGTCACATGAAGTTTTTGCATTATTTCCTTGGCCAATATGTGAATCAGTTGTTGGAAACTGGAGTAATTAACCATAACCCTTATAGAGCCATTTTTAATACCCCAAACTACCACCAATATGGTCTCAGTGGCAAAGACATTTATGAATTTGCAAAAATAAATTCAGTAGTGTTATAGTGAAGAATTTGCATTATAATTCACAAAATGCTGCAACTTGTATAAACAAAGTCATTAGAACATAGAATAAAAAATCTATAGTTGTACATATATTAAAGATATGCACATTTTTATTTGTGTTGTGTGACTATCAAGAAATTCTAGGAGTCACCACTTTTTGTAACAAATTGCAGTGAATGTTTCAGGGTAGAAATAGTCCTAGACTTGTTTCCAGTTTCACTATGGTAACAATCATATTCCTAATATGAAATGCATGTTCTGTCTTGCTTTAACTGTGAACGGGTTCGAGGGTGGAAGGTGATTGCTCAGTGGAGGCCTGTGCTGCCAACCAAAACAAGATGTAAGTGAATACTGTGTTTATAACTTCTGAAAAATCTCAAGAATCACAACATGAAAACCTTCCCACCAAGATCGCAAAACAATCCTTGCCACTGTTTTCTAAATACGGAATATAATAAATAATCTGGGTGTTAAATGAAAGTACTTTGGTTTTTGTATAAACTGACACTGCATGTTTGTGACACAATATACCAATATTAAAGACTCAGACCTATCAAACTTTCTTTGACATGGAATTCAAAATGAATGTGTTGCAATTTTGCATAGCTTGCTAGCTATTCTTTCTGTTTATTCAATCTTGGCCTCATCAGGAATATTTCCTGTCATACTTCAATTGAAAAAAGTCGAGGAGCTAATGAGGGGTCCGTGACACCAAGATCTCTGCAATCAACAATTAACTTTGTTGGTTTAGTCACGAAGTCCAGTTCCCCTAACTCAACAGAGAAGGAGGGCATTCACCTTCCCGTTATCAAAGAGGATTTAGCAGAGGACAATGGAATATTTGACAATGAAGTACTTAAATTAGTTACTATGAATACTCACTCCGGCATATTCAGGCACATTTTGGGTATTTTGGCCTTGACTAGTCTCATCATTCAACAGTCAGTGATTCCGCATGAAGGAGAGTTGTCAGACCCTCTTGGCTTTACCCCATGATGTATAGCATAACCAGCCAAGTGCTTATGACTAGGCTTCTCGGTCAGAGCCAGAGGTTTTTTTGTTTTGTTTGTTTTTTAAGATTTTATTTATTGAGAGAGGGAAAGACAGCCAGAGAGTGAACACAAGCAGGGGGTGTGGGGGAGGGAGAAGCAGGCTCCCCGCTGAGCAGGGAGCCCCATGTGCGGCTAGATTCCAGGATCCTGGGATCACGGACTGAGCCACCCAGGTGTCCAGAACCAGAGGTTCTAAACTTGCTTGGTTGGGGGAGCACTCACTTATTTTTTTAAAACCCCAGCATTTAGTAAGCTTTCAAACTGCTTCCTCATGTTTCATTAAAATCCTAACATTGGTTATAACAGTGTGTTATTTCAAAAACTAAATAAAAACTCTTTTAAAATATCATAAACAGAAAGCCCACGATGAGGAAGCAACTGCTAGGCCTACTCTTCTATTTCTTTTCCTTGGTTGTTCTCTGACCAAGTACTTCATTTAGATGTAGTACAGGTCATGAGCTCATTTAAAAAATAATGCAGTGGAAATAGTCATGGATGAAAGTGAGTTAACCATAAAAAGCTTTGGATAGTATCACTGGGGTCCTCTACAATTGTTATGAAAAAGTGAAATCATCTCTTCCATGGTTACCTCTGGCTGTGTTATCATCAAAGTAAAAAAGATTATTCGAGCTAAGGATCCCAGAGTGTAATGCTGTAATAACCTTGTTTCTTCTCCTTATCGCAACACATTAGCTTTAAAAACAATCTTAAGAGGGTAAGACAAATAAATCACATTCAGAAAGTTAACATTTTTTTAGTTAGAGAAAATTATTTAAACTTTCTAGAGGAAACATACATACAACAGACCTGTTAAATTTGGAAGTAGTAAAAATTGCCATTCTAAACAGAAATGGTTCATTTGAATAATGTATTTAATAGTGGTTTGGCCAAGAAGGCAACGTCAGTGTAATCAATAAAAAGATCTCCATAATCCACTTAAAACTCAGTGCTTCAAAAATAAAATTTAAAAATAAAATCTTTCTAGCGTCTCATCCAAATTCCAGTATTAAAAATGGAGAGAAATCATAGAAAAAATCCTGAATGTTTTTTGCTTTCTGTGACCAGCATGCATTACCTTCTTAGGTTAAAATTCAATTGGAAAAGAAAGTGCTAATATCAGTGAGCACAACTTGCCTCTTACTTACTACCACATTTGGCAATTTACCTTTACAGATGCCTTTTGATTGTTGAGAGAAGTGGAGGAAAAGTCCATTATTGGGGTGGAGCACCTTGTGCTCAAACAGTTATGACTTCAACCTCTGTCATTTACTCTAACCTTCCATGAAAAATCAAATATTTACACTACAGAGTGAAATTTTTAAGTTATTTTAATTTCAGAAACCTTTAAAAGTACATGTCTTAAAAGACTTGGAATTGGTGGTTGGATGAGATGGCCCTTGCAATATCAGCATTCTGTAAAAATCTCTCTAAAGTCTGCCTGCCTCTGATAGAACTTGGCCTTTACCACTCAAGAACTATGCTATCCTGACAAGTTGCTTTCTCTGTAAATTAATAGGGTTGTTGCAAAAATTAAATTTGATAATCTGAATAAAGTGTTTAGCACAGCATTAACCGCAAATGAGCACTCATAAATACAAGCTAAATTAACTTATTTAACGTCTAAGCCTGAAGGTCAAGAAACAGATAGATTTCATTCAGTCTTCTCTACTCCTTTGCCTTCATCATTTTCCTGATTCCCTGTCCAAATCTCCATGGTTTTGACCATCATAAAGCAGACAAACACACTGGTCTCATCATGAAATTCAAGAGATAGACTATCTCAAGTTAGAAGACAGACTAATACTCTTATAACATCTGGCACAGTAGGCATTAAAAAACTTCTAGCTCCTATCTCCCTTTCCTACATAACATGACTCAGAATTTTAATTAGAAGGTAGGAGCAAATACAAATTTTAGTACTATCTAAACAAGTATATCGGCAAAAACGTTAACCTGTTTTCACTTTACTGAAATAATTTTTCACTCTCAAACTTCACCATGCAGTTTAATAAATTTACACAACAGAGAATGAAAAAGTTAACTGCCTTTCTCTACATGGAAGATGATTTGTTTGGTTCTGTGTGTTTGTGCAGACACAAGTGTTTTTGAGAGGTAGAGGACAGGAAAGACATGGTAGTAGAACTCCATTGTGTTTCCCTGGCTTCTGGACTTGGGTAAGAGATATTTTCTCCCCTCAATGAATGGTTAAGAACCAATTATTTTATATAAAATGCTTTGAAGATTAAACATTAGTAACACTTCACATGGACACTGTTTAACAACTTGATTTGATATAATTAGGCATCATAATTCTATTATTTTTCTAAATACAGAATGTTCATTTTTTTAGTGCTTCTCATCTTCACATCCTTTATAACTCCAAACTGATTTTCACTATAACTTTTGGAAATATCACCACATATAAGAATTATAAATTAAATTATGAGAATTCTAAGTTAAATTTCATTATCATGAAAACAAAATAAAGATCAAATTTATAATTACATGAATCTTTATCTTCATTATTTCCAATGTAGAAAAAGATGTGGGGTCAAAGAAAAAAATTTATCTTTATGTCTTTTTTTTTTATTGTTTTTGGGGGAAAATTATCAAGGATGGAAAATAAAACCAGCAAAATACAGAGTAAGTATTTTATCCTAATATAAGAAGAGTCTATTGGTCTGTAAATGTTAAACATACAGAATAACTCACATTTCTAGGAAGAGAATTACAAAGTCATTTTTTGTAACATCTAAATCTCCAGTCCTAGAAATATTCTAAATTAGAAGAGCTGGGTAAAATCCAGGAGATAAAAAACTTGTAAATATGTGAAAAATTAAAAGGCAACTTTATAGATGAAAAAAAAAAGGTGAATGGCAAATGCCAAAATGAAGTAGTACAGATACTGTTTGCGAGTGATGATTCTGTGAAAATAAAGTTGAGGGAAAATATTTTATCAAAGACCTAAATTTCACAGGAAAGAGGCATGAAAAGCCCAAACGTGTCTCTTTTAATAAGTCCATTCTATAATTTCATTGTTAAAACTGCATTTTTCATAATTCATTTATGGGTACTTGAAACATCTCTCATAAGCTTTTATTTAAGGATGAGAAAAAAAATGATACTAAAGAGAAATGTATGCCCCGTCGATACGTTTGACTTTATTACTTGCGTAAGTCCTCAGATTACATTGGGTTTTGTAATAAACATTATTTATTGTTTAGGAGTCTTTGACACTTGGAAATGCATCCACATTTGTTCTTTTGTTTTGTCTGGTGACGTGCCAGTGAGAAAAATAAGCTACAATGAAAGAAACATGGATGTTATGGTTTTCTGTTAAAAAAAAACACCTTTGGGACGCCTGGGTGGCTCAGTTGGTTAAGCAGCTGCCTTCAGCTCAGGTCATGATCCCAGCGTCCTGGGATCGAGTCCCACATCGGGCTCCTTGCTTGGCGGGGAGCCTGATTCTCCCTCTGCCTCTGCCTGCCATTCTGTCTGCCTGTGCTCGCTCTCTCCCTCTCTCTCTCTGACAAATAAATAAAATCTTAAAAAAAAAAAAAAAAAAAGTGAATTTAAAAAAAAAACACCTTTTTGTTGCCCCTCCACAATTTTTTTTTTTTTTTTTGAGGATTAATGGCAGATCCAGACAGTCAATCCTTCTTATGGAAAAGGCTGCACATACTTACACAGAGCCATCAATAAAAGTAATGTTTATAAGGCAGTGTATACCAGTAAAGCTAAGACAATAGAAAAAAGTTTTATATAAACTCACCAGACTCGATCTGATGCATCCATAGGTGTTACCAAGGACATGCTTAGATCTAAATTGTGACCACCATCATGCTCCTCTTTGGAGATTTTTCCAAAGACAGGAATAGAAATCCTGACTTGGACCCCAGGAGCTCATGTAGCCTGGCATTACTAACCTATTTAAAACCTGACTCTTGTTTTTGTTCTGATTGTGTAGCCCCACACACATCACCTCTTGGTTTATTTTCCTGGACCAAAATAGGAACATTTCCTTTAAATTCAAGTTGACCTATGTCAACCCTCTAAAAAAATCATATACATCATTCCATAATTGTAAGAGTTTTTGTTATCTGAGTGGTAACAACATGTAGGCTCTAAGTACAAAGTTTACACTGAGAGCAAATTGATTGAAAATATTTATTTACATATGAGTGAAATGCAGCTGTGATTTGGAACATCATGGGCCTGTCACAGCAGATACAAATATAAATGCTGTCAACTATTTAGCAAATAAAAAATGTTAGAATGGATAGTAAAACTTCATGGTCATTGATGAATGATCCCCTTAAATCTCCCTTAATATTTCTTATATGTATCAGGCATTTATAACCAATCCTTCTTTAACTTGAGAAATTACGTCTGCTTTCAAAATGATGCCTAATTCCTAGTTTGTAATAACAGTTTTAAAATTCTGATGTGACAGAAAGATTAGAAAACCTATTAAGATACCAAAATGTCTCTCGTCATGTTTAAGATTTGCCTCCTTGTTTCTGGTGCCTTTGTTAATTGTCGTTTCACAAAGGATCACTACAAATGTAGTGACTGCAGGTTTGAATGTATTCTTTGGGTTATAAGACTCTCTTTGCAGACTTAACCAATGTCAACAAAATGAATATCATTTTCAAAAATAAAATGTTTATACGTTTTAAGTGGCTTCCTAGAGTTATCAGTCTTACTAATCACATATTGTAACTTTTTAAAATAGAATACTCTAATTTAGGACACAATAACATGAGTGGTTTTTTTAAATACAAGTGGTTTTCCTTTTTTTGACTTTTTTTTCCTAGGTCAAGATATACATTGAAAAGTTAATTGGTTATTGGAAGAGATTCTTTCACAACTAAGAATTTTGTTTTAAGAACATCTGCCCACATGAAGCCATGTGTTGAGTAAGTCAATGATTATTTTTATATAAAAATTTGAAAGATGAAATGCTCTGTATCATGAATACTCACCAATTATCTTTTACTTTTTCTCAGAAGATTGAGAATTTCTGCTGAGCAGTATGACTACATTGAATAAGCAAAACTCACAATATTTACATGCCTTTTTCTCTCCTCTCAAAAGACCTCACTCTTGCCATGTTTATTTAATTAATAGTACTAAATTTCCAGATAACTTTCTTTTGCTCACATACCAGTGGCTAATAATTATTTAGCCATCAATACCTTGCCCCACCAATCTCTGACCAGAGTAATCTCCTCTAAACCCTAGAAAAATATTTAGGGAGAACATCCCAGCTGATCTTCTATGAAAGAAAGAAAAAAACTAATAATTTATCTTAATGTGATTTTCATTTGAGAAGAAGATGATTTCCCACTGACCTTACATCTTGATATAAAAATGGAGCACTTCTTATCTTCATTTCAGTATTTATTGGTGGGGAAATTGAAGCCCAGACACACCAAAGAACAGTTAATTTGCCAAAGTTACACTGTAATTGTGGCAAAGCTAGATTCAGAATCCAAGACAGAGCTCAGATACTAATCCTGGGATGTTTTCCAAAAAAATTGTTCTTTCTTCTCTCCTTTTCCATCAAGACCACAAGAGCAATATTCTTATATGTAACAAAATATTAAAACACAACATTCACATAATTACAAAATATTCATATTTTAAAGTTTTCCATGTATGATATGTACATTCTAGATAAATTTTCTCATTACCTACATAAAATTTTGGAAGAGACATAAAATAGCTTAAAAGATAAAAATTATACAAGATAGTAAAATTCATTAATATGACACATAATTCCACCAGTACCAGCCACTGCACACTTTAAAAACAGTCTCTGCTCTGAAGACTAATGTTTTTAAAGTTTCCTGAAAGAATCCAGTGATTTAAAAATAGAACAGCAAATGGGCCAGATCTCAGGAGAACAAAATCTCCTTAAAGGAAGCTGTGGTTTGCATTTGGGCCCCAATAGGATTAATTTTCAAAATGACATTTTTTTTTGTTAGTTGTCATAATTAATATTCTTGTTAATGTACTGGGAACTCCAGGGGGCATATACCTGTCCTTAAAAGCAGTTTAAAATCCCAAATTTTCTAATTCTTTTGCTCTGATCTACATACGTTTTTTTGAAACTGAGTACTTAGGACAGTTGTACTTCTATACATACTGTGAAACTGGTGTCATAATAAAAATTTTCCATTTTAACAATGATGTATCTGTCTCTATTCAACATCTATGCCCAAACCATTCTAAGTACTATTTATGTCATTGTGGGACACTAGTAGCTTTGGTTTTGTCATCTGCCTTTTGTGTGCCTGTGTTCTCTTTATCATAAGATCTTCTATCTACAAGATCATATTCAGTGCAATACTATCCTAATACAGACTGGCAAAACTTGTCATTATGATGCACGGCTCACATTTCTATTTTTGTTTGACTTTTACTATTAGATTACAACCATCTGTCTAGGGTACAGCATCTGACCATCTGCGTCATCATAGAAAAATATTGAAGGTATGTACGTTGCTTTGGAAAATGTTTGGATTTTAAATATGTATCTATTTACTCCTATTAGTACATTGTTCAGAAATATAATAATAAAAATTTTACTCTGGATGCACCAAAAGCATCTGTACAGTGTAAGAATAAAACATGCAGTCGTCTGGTCCCCCAAAAGAGAATCTACTGTCTGTGTACCAGCCAAGGCAACACAGAACAGGACTGTATCATTATTGCATGTATTAAAGCAAGTGTTCACCCTTCACTCAAATCCGGGTTAAGTTCAACTGGTTAGAATTGTAGAATCTGGGAACCTAAAAGACTACTCTATATACAGTGATGCTGAACACATGCATTTCTGCTGAGAACAGTAGACTGCCTTCAGCACCTCGTCATGTCATGCACATAGGAACACAGGTGACTGGAAAAGAATAGTGTGATAACTGCACCATAAATAAGCAATTGATACTTTTCCCTCCTTGAGGACAACCTGGGGGAGTTCAAAACCATGTTTCTTGCTCATGTATATGAACAATAATATTGTAGGTCAATTGAGTCAATGGCAGAACACAGCCAATATTTGCACCACTCATGAGCAAAGGTGTGGATTGCAACATCAGATTGCCCTGCTGTTTTAGTCGTTCTGACACAGCTTTACACCAATGGTTATTTTTTGAAGCATGTGGCTAAGGTTAGACTGACCATTTCTGTATGCAGATTATTTTTACCATTCATTTTACCTTTAAAAGCTTAACCAAGCTTGTCTCATACACCATTAAATAGAAAAATACCCTGAAATTCAATAAATGTCAGAAGTCCAGAAAAAAGTACCATCCTCACCATGGAAGCAACCTAAGTCTCAGTTTCAAGGCTGATTCCTTATACTGTGAGGGCCAGATTTTCTTGTGCCTGTGGTAGGTTGATGTTGGTTGGTAGGTAGCATAGCATGGAGACATGCTCCCCTGGAAATTTCCATGCTGAGTAATGGAAGTTGTGGGCACAAAGAAGGGGAAATGGAACCCATGGCACATTCTATCTGTTCTGAGACTCCTGGATTTTAGAGGCACATCTTGTGGGCATGTGAAGAAGCTCTAGTAGAAATTCTAAAATACCAATTGTTTTTGTAAATTGCTGTGTTCTGCACTTCTCCAGTCTGATTGCGATAACTTGTCTTTCAGTTCTGGTGGTTTTGTTTGGGGATGCTGGGACACAGTAAGAAAAGCTCATAAAAATGGCAACGGTAGGTCAAAAAATCTCCTTTGATTTTGCTATCATGTTGTGTATGTTGTTAACATATATGTACAGCCCTCCCCGGAGCGGCGGCGGCGGCGGCGGCGGCGGCGGCGGCGGGCGCTGAATGAGAGACGCCGACTGCTCGGGTCGCCGGGCGCTAGCCTAGGCGGTGGTGGCCGGCGGTGGTGGCGGCGGCGACGACGAAGCCTGAAGCCGGCGTCGTCTTCCCATCCTTCGAAGCGACGGCCGCGGCTGCACAGATTTTATTAATTGGCGGGAGGAGTCAAGATGGCGGAGAAGTAGCAAGCTGAGACTGCTTCAGCTAGCCGGAGATCAGCTAGATAGCTTATCTAAAGATTGCAAACACCTGAAAATCCATCGGCAGATCGAAGAGAAGAAGAACAGCAATTCTGGAAACAGAAAATCAGCCACTTTCTGAAAGGTAGGACCAGCGGAGAAGTGAATCCAAAGCGACGGGAAGATAGACCCCGGGGGGAGGGGCTGGCTCCCGGCAAGCGGCGGAGCAACCGCGCACAAAATCAGGACTTTTAAAAGTCTGTTCCGCTGAGGGACATCGCTCCAGAGGCTAAACCGGGGCGAAGCCCACGCGGGGTCAGCGTGGCCTCAGGTCCCGCAGGGTCACAGAAGGATCGGGGGTGTCTGAGTGTCGCAGAGCTTGCGGGTATTGGAACGGGAAAGCCGGCTACAGAGACAGAGCCGACAGTAATCTCGCAGCTCCGTGTTACCTTGAACCGGTCGCAGGCTCGGTGAGCTCGGAGCGCGGCCGGAGGTCAGGCAGACGGGAGTAACTGGGCGCTGTTCTCTGAGGGCGCACTGAGGAGTGGGGCCCTGGGCTCTCGGCTCCTCCAGGCCGGAGACCAGGAGGCCGCCATTTGTATTCCCGTCCTCTGGAACTCTACGGAAAGCGCTCAGGGAACAAAAGCTCCTGAAAGCAAACCCGAGCGGATTACTCACCCCGGCCCCGGGTAAGGGCGGGTGTAATTCCGCCTGGGGCAAAGACACTTGAGAATCACTACAACAGGCCCCTCCCCCAGAAGAACAACAAGAAATCCAGCCGAGACCAAGTTCACCTACCAAGGAGTGCGGTTTCAATACCAAGGAGAGCAGCAGAATTCCAGAGGAGGAGAAAGCCAAGCACGGAACTCATGGCTTTTTTCCTGTGATTTTTTTTAGTCTTGCAGTTTAATTTAATTTTTTCTTTTTTTTTTTTTTTTTTTTTTCTCGCCTTCGGGTAAAATTTTATTTTTTTTAACTGTTACCTTTTTCTTTTTTAACGATTTTTTACTAGTTTATCTAATATATATATATATATATATTTTTTACATTTTTCTTAGGTGTTTTCTTTTTTTAAAATTCTTTTCTTTTCTTTTTTTTTTTTTTTTTTTTTTTTTTTTTTTTTTTTTTTTTTTTTTTTTCTTTTTTCTCTCTTCCTTTTTGAACCTCGTTTTATCCCCTTTCTCCCCACTCACGATTTTGGATCTCTTCTAATTTGGTTAAAGCATATTTTCCTGGGGTTGTTGCCACCCTTTTAGTATTTTACTTGCCCCTTCATTTACTCTTATCTGGACAAAATGACAAGACGGAAAAATTCAACACAAAAAAAAGAACAAGAGGCAGTACCGAAGGCTAGGGACCTAATCAATACAGACATCGGTAATATGTCAGATCTAGAGTTCAGAATGACAATTCTCAAGGTTCTAGCCGGGCTCGAAAAAGGCATGGAAGATATTAGAGAAACCCTCTCGAGAGATATAAAAGCCCTTTCTGGAGAAATAAAAGAACTAAAATCTAACCAAGGTGAAATCAAAAAAGCTATTAATGAGGTGCAATCAAAAATGGAGGCTCTCACTGCTAGGATAAATGAGGCAGAAGACAGAATTAGTGATATAGAAGACCAAATGACAGAGAATAAAGAAGCTGATCAAAAGAGGGACAAACAGCTACTGGACCACGAGGGGAGAATTCGAGAGATAAGTGACACCATAAGACGAAACAACATTAGAATAATTGGGATTCCAGAAGAAGAAGAAAATGAGAGGGGAGCAGAAGGTATACTGGAGAGAATTATTGGGGAGAATTTCCCCAATATGGCAAAGGGAACGAGCATCAAAATTCAGGAGGTTCAGAGAATGCCCCTCAAAATCAATAAGAATAGGCCCACACCTCGTCACCTAATAGTAAAATTTACAAGTCTCAATGACAAAGAGAAAATCCTGAAAGCAGCCCGGGAAAAGAAGTCTGTAACATACAATGGTAAAAATATTAGATTGGCAGCTGACTTATCCACAGAGACCTGGCAGGCCAGAAAGAGCTGGCATGATATTTTCAGAGCACTAAACGAGAAAAACATGGAGCCAAGAATACTATATCCAGCTAGGCTATCATTGAAAATAGAAGGAGAGATTAAAAGCTTCCAGGACAAACAACAACTGAAAGAATTTGCAAATACCAAACCAGCTCTACAGGAAATCTTGAAAGGGGTCCTCTAAGCAAAGAGAGAGCCTACAAGTGGTAGATCAGAAAGGAACAGAGACCATATACAGTAACAGTCACCTTACAGGCAATACAATGGCACTAAATTCATATCTCTCAATAGTTACCCTGAATGTGAATGGGCTAAATGCCCCTGTCAAAAGACACAGGGTATCAGAATGGATAAAAAAACAAAAACCCATCTATATGTTGCCTCCAAGAAACACATTTTAAGCCCGAAGACACCTCCAGATTTAAAGTGAGGGGGTGGAAAAGAATTTACCATGCTAATGGACATCAGAAGAAAGCAGGAGTGGCAATCCTTATATCAGATCAATTAGATTTTAAGCCAAAGACTATAATAAGAGATGAGGAAGGACACTATATCATACTCAAAGGGTCTGTCCAACAAGAAGATTTAACAATTTTAAATATCTATGCCCCCAATGTGGGAGCAGCCAACTATATAAACCAATTAATAACAAAATCAAAGAAACACATCAACAATAATACAATGATAGTAGGGGACTTTAACACTCCCCTCACTGAAATGGACAGGTCATCCAAGCAAAAGATCAGCAAGGATATAAAGGCCTTAAATGACACACTGGACCAGATGGACATCACAGATATATTCAGAATATTTCATCCCAAAGCAACAGAATACACATTCTTCTCTAGTGCACATGGAACATTCTCCAGAATAGATCACATCCTCGGTCCTAAATCAGGACTCAACCGGTATCAAAAGATTGGGATCATTCCCTGCATATTTTCAGACCACAATGCTCTAAAGCTAGAACTCAACCACAAAAGGAAGTTTGGAAAGAACCCAAATACATGGAGACTAAACAGTATCCTTCTAAAGAATGAATGGGTCAACCGGGAAATTAAAGAAGAATTGAAAAAAATCATGGAAACAAATGATAATGAAAACACAACGGTTCAAAATCTGTGGGACACAACAAAGGCAGTCCTGAGAGGAAAAATATATAGCGGTACAAGCCTTTCTCAAGAAACAAGAAAGGTCTCAGGTACACAACCTAACCCTACACCTAAAGGAGCTGGAGAAAGAACAAGAAAGAAACCCTAAGCCCAGCAGGAGAAGAGAAATCATAAAGATCAGAGCAGAAATCAATGAAATAGAAACCAAAAAAACAATAGAACAAATCAACGAAACTAGGAGCTGGTTCTTTGAAAGAATTAATAAAATTGATAAACCCCTGGCCCGACTTATCAAAAAGAAAAGAGAAAGGACCCAAATAAATAAAATCATGAATGAAAGAGGAGAGATCACAACTAACACCAAAGAAATACAAACTATTATAAGAACATACTATGAGCAACTCTACGGCAATAAATTTGACAATCTGGAAGAAATGGATGCATTCCTAGAAACATATAAACTACCACAACTGAACCAGGAAGAAATAGAAAGCCTGAACAGACCCATAACCAGTAAGGAGATTGAAACAGTCATTAAAAATCTCCAAACAAACAAAAGCCCAGGGCCAGACGGCTTTCCGGGGGAATTCTACCAAACATTTAAAGAAGAACTAATTCCTATTCTCCTGAAACTGTTCCAAAAAATAGAAATGGAAGGAAAACTTCCAAACTCATTTTATGAGGCCAGCATCACCTTGATCCCCAAACCAGACAAGGATCCCACCAAAAAAGAGAGCTATAGACCGATATCCTTGATGAACACAGATGCGAAAATACTCAACAAAATACTAGCCAATAGGATTCAACAGTACATTAAAAAGATTATTCACCACGACCAAGTGGGATTTATTCCAGGGCTGCAAGGTTGGTTCAACATCCGCAAATCAGTCAATGTGATACAACACATCAATAAAAGAAAGAACAAGAACCATATGATACTCTCAATAGATGCTGATAAAGCATTTGACAAAGTACAACATCCCTTCCTGATCAAAACTCTTCAAAGTGTAGGGATAGAGGGCACATACCTCAATATCATCAAAGCCATCTATGAAAAACCCACCGCAAATATCATTCTCAATGGAGAAAAACTGAAAGCTTTTCCGCTAAGGTCAGGAACACGGCAGGGATGTCCATTATCACCACTGCTATTCAACATTGTACTAGAGGTCCTAGCCTCAGCAATCAGACAACAAAAGGAAATTAAAGGCATCCAAATCGGCAAAGAAGAAGTCAAATTATCACTCTTCGCAGATGATATGATACTATATGTGGAAAACCCAAAAGAATGCACTCCAAAACTGCTAGAACTTATACAGGAATTCAGTAAAGTGTCAGGATATAAAATCAATGCACAGAAATCAGTTGCATTTCTCTACACCAACAGCAAGACAGAAGAAAGAGATATTAAGGAGTCAATCCCATTTACAATTGCATCCAAAACCATAAGATACCTAGGAATAAACCTAACCAAAGAGACACAGAATCTATACTCAGAAAACTATAAAGTACTCATGAAAGAAATTGAGGAAGACACAAAGAAATGGAAAAATGTTCCATGCTCCTGGATTGGAAGAATAAATATTGTGAAAATGTCTATGCTACCTAAAGCAATCTACGCATTTAATGCAATTCCTATCAAAGTACCATCCATCTTTTTCAAAGAAATGGAACAAATAATTCTAAAATTTATATGGAACCAGAAAAGACCTCGAATAGCCAAAGGGATATTGAAAAAGAAAGCCAACGTTGGTGGCATCACAATTCCGGACTTCAAGCTCTATTACAAAGCTGTCATCATCAAGACAGCATGGTACTGGCACAAAAACAGACACATAGATCAATGGAACAGAATAGAGAGCCCAGAAATAGACCCTCAAATCTATGGTCAACTAATCTTCGACAAAGCAGGAAAGAATGTCCAATGGAAAAAAGACAGCCTTTTCAATAAATGGTGCTGGGAAAATTGGACAGCCACATGCAGAAAAATGAAATTGGACCATTTCCTTACACCACACACAAAAATAGACTCAAAATGGATGAAGGACCTCAATGTACGAAAGGAATCCATCAAAATCCTTGAGAACACGGGCAGCAACCTCTTCGACCTCTGCCGCAGCAACATCCTCCTAGGAACAACGCAAAAGGCAAGGGAAGCAAGGGAAAAAAATGAACTACTGGGATTTCATCAAGATCAAAAGCTTTTGCACAGCAAAGGAAACAGTTAACAAAATCAAAAGACAACTGACAGAATGGGAGAAGATATTTGCAAACGACATATCAGATAAAGGACTAGTGTCCAGAATCTATAAAGAACTTAGCAAACTCAACACCCAAAGAACAAATAATCCAATCAAGAAATGGGCAGAAGACATGAACAGACATTTCTGCAAAGAAGACATCCAGATGGCCAACAGACACATGAAAAAGTGCTCCATATCACTCGGCATCAGGGAAATACAAATCAAAACCACAATGAGATATCACCTCACACCAGTCAGAATGGCTAAAATCAACAAGTCAGGAAATGACAGATGCTGGCGAGGATGCGGAGAAAGGGGAACCCTCCTCCACTGTTGGTGGGAATGCAAGCTGGTCCAGCCACTCTGGAAAACAGCATGGAGGTTCCTCAAAATGTTGAAAATAGAACTGCCCTATGACCCAGCAATTGCACTATTGGGTATTTACCCTAAAGATACAAATGTAGTGATCCAAAGGGACACATGCACCCGAATGTTTATAGCAGCAATGTCCACAATAGCAAAACTATGGAAAGAACCTAGATGTCCATCAACAGATGAATGGATCAAGAAGATGTGGTATATATACACAATGGAATACTATGCAGCCATCAAAAGAAATGAAATCTTGCCATTTGCAACAACATGGATGGAACTAGAGCGTATCATGCTTAGCGAAATAAGTCAAGCAGAGAAAGACAACTATCATATGATCTCCCTGATATGAGGAAGTGGTGATGCAACATGGAGGCTTAAGTGGGTAGAAGAATAAATGAAACAAGATGGGATTGGGAGGGAGACAAACCATAAGTGACTCTTAATCTCACAAAACAAACTGAGGGTTGCCGGGGGGAGGGGGTTTGGGAGAAGGGGGTGGGATTATGGACATTGGGGAGGGTATGTGATTTGGTGAGTGCTGTGAAGTGTGTAAACCTGGTGATTCACAGACCTGTACCCCTGGGGATAAAAATATATGTTTATAAAAATAAAAAAATTAAAAAAAAAAAAAAAAAAAACATATATGTACAGATGGTCCGATAATGTACAAATTACCGGAGTCTATTTTCAACTTGATGCAAACTTAAACATGCACGCACCAGTTTAAAATTATGCCTCTTTGATCAACTTCACAAAATATACTTTGGTCAAAAGAAAGAAACTTTTCTGGGTTCTTACAAATGAACATGTATTTTATTCTCAATACATACCATTTAAGGGACTAACTATACACAAGTGTTTGTTACTTTTTTTTTTTTTTTTTTAGTTGATTATAGGCACTTTCTAAGAAGAGGATTTAGGACTCAAAAGACTCTGAAATTCAGTCTTTAGTACCCTCCTTTCATAAATAGATCTGCCTGAGCCACAGGAGTCTAGTGTAGCAATTCAGCAGAAGTTCTACAGTAGAACTGTGTGCAAAAAAGCTTTAGAAAATTGTAACCAGAATAAAATTATAGAAAAGCAGTTATCTGAACTGAGCAACTTAACATCTACTTCTTAGGTTTTTTTCCTAACCATGTTTGATGTGCTATCCCTATAAACATTGTTAAGAATCATGTGTGAACGGTTCTGTACCTGTGTTTCACCCTAAGTTACAGTTATGCTACAAAAACTATCTGTTTACATTCATTTTTATTTATATCATTATAGTTATGATTTTGATACGATTACTCAAATGTGTTTTGTTTCTTTGCCAAGAGCCTTTCAACCTCACCCTTGAACAAGTTTTAGAAACACAAATTTAGAACATTCATCACATCTGAAAAACCAGCATCACTAATGTGAATTGTTAAAAGGCCCTTTTACCCTGTGGTGCAGTTTTTCTATAATAATATACACTATATTAATAGTTCCATATTTATGGGGTTGATAAAATCAGCTAAGATGGCAGCTGTTCTCCAAGACGGAGGGAGTAGGGATTTCCTTACATAAGAGTAAATGATTACTATCTAAGTACAGTGTTTAAAAAGGAGAGGTATAGTTGAGCAAAAATGCAATTCATGCACAAAACTCATAGCAATACGTTCTCAATATCCCACACTGCTATCTGATTTAGGCAACAAAACAGTCATTTAGATGGAGCAAACACTGCCTGTTGGGGAAAATAACCTAACACTAAGTTACAGAAAAATATCCTATGAAAAGAGATTATAAAATGGTACCAACAGTCTAAAAGGTTGAACCCTCCCTTGGCATTAATCTCTAATTTTAACTTAACAGAATAGTGAGAAAATGACAGCTCGATATACTCAGCCTGAGATCAAATTTGTCATGGCAACATTGGCAGGTTGGACCCTGATTCTTCAAATGTTACATTGCCTTGGTTAACAAAAATCATACTTTTTTTGTATTAGAATAGAGATTATAAATAAATGTAAAGTGTGCATGCAGTCAACTGCATAATATACAAGCAATATCTATGTTTTAAATAATCATCTTCTTTGGCAGGCCAGAATCCAGCTGGACATGCAGTATTTACATATCAAAATCCATAGTGTGTTCATCATATTGAAAGCAAGTGAAAATATATAGATGTATATACGGTATATACACACATATGTATATAGATGTATATACTGTTTTTAATATATTAACAAATATATATGTGTAGGTATATTTATTAAAAGTGGATTTCATCTTTGTCAGATTCAGGTGACTCAGGCCTTGAAACACTAAAAATATCCTGACATGGTATCTGGGGAGGTACTTGGAGTGGCATTTGGGATTTGGGAGAAGAGGTCTGGGGCACGCTTTTTTCAGAGAGTATTTTTAAAATTTCTGCCACCTGCTTTTCCAGGGCAGTCATTCTGCAGCTTAGCAGCTGAATGTCCTCTTTGAGTTCATGCTTGACTTCCTGCAGTGTGGTTTGTAAGGCCTGCTCTGGGATGGGATAAAAGGGGTGCTTGGCGTCAGCCTGAATCGGGCTGTGCTCCAGCGGACTCCGGGCCTCTCCGGCCTTATCCAGACGAAGGTCACTTTTTGTAATCCCACTGTCACAAGAATCTGTTTTCCTTAATGGGTTTTTGGTAACGCTGTTCTCCGAATCGCTGCCCTTGGGGTCCTCTGACAGTAGCCCCATGGACTCGGCTTTCGTGACATTATTCCAGTCTTCCTTTTTCTCCTCATGCGCCCCCATGGTATTCTTGAGTCGCAGCCATCCCCTCCCATTTCCGTTCTTCATCCTGATCGGGCTGTTGACTTTGAGGCATTTGGCGTCAGCACCGCCATTGGGCTTGAGTTCCATGGCCTCACGGTTGTTTTGCTTGAGGGACTCGCTGGTTTTCACGTAAGCCAGAGACGTCTGGATGGGCGTGATCTGCGACACAGTGACCACACTGGTGCCCGTGATGGAGGCTCCATTCTGTAAGGAGCGGCTTTCTACCTGAACCTGGTTCCGCTCGGGGTCGCTCTGGGTGGACCCCTGATTCCGCAGCTCCTTCTGCTGCTTGAACTTCTGGAAGAGCTTTCGGACCGGGTGGTCCACGGGGATGCTGAGGGTGACCTCGTTCTTCTGCCTGAGGCGCTCCTCTTCCTCTTTCTTCACGTCACTGATTTTTCGGAAAATGATCTGTGGAGGGGGAGAGATGTTCAGAACGTGATTATAAACCTAGATGGACTGCTAATCGTGTGACGGGATGCTGGATAAACTTTGTTTTACTAAGGAAACCCTTAAACGCAAGGTAAGATCACTTCGGAAGGGAAAAAATACCTCAGTGCCATTTAATGGATGCAGTATACTGAGAACTCACCATAGGAGCACCGACAGCTTATGTCATCCTACTCCCTTGCATACAGGAAGGGGAATGTAATGGAGAGAGAGCTGAAGAGAGGTACTTGCTTTCTTTTTTTCTTTCATTTAAATTTTTTTAAATTTAAATTCAATGTAGTTGACATATAGTATATTATTAGTTTCAGAGGTAGAATTTAGTGATGCATTACCTGCTTTTAACACTCAGTGCTCATTCCATCAAGTCCCTTACTTAATACCCACCACCCAGTTAAGAGAGGTACTTGCTTTCTAGTTTATGTTCTCATTTAATAGAAAACATATAAATGCATATGTTAGTATATATGTGTTTGCGTATATGTGTAAGGAAAACATTAAATTTCCTCGCATCTCTATTTCTTGTATGTTTTCCTTTTATATACCAATATATTCAGTATCATTTTTAATAACATCCCCTGCTTAGGGGTTAAATTATGAGTTCCAGGCTATAAAAGTACCAAAATGTTAGACGGTTTACTAACATAGCACCTGTGATGGGTGGGGGGAGGGATTACATTTATTTAGGTGTACAGAACTAGGATCTGTAAGTAAAAGTTCCTGAGAGATAAATACCAGCTCAAAATATACTTCATTTTAAGCTGCTCTTTATTGAATAAAGAGCCTTGAAAACTGATGAACTTCACACCACTAAAATATCCCAATAGAAGTAAGCATGTTGTCCATGTAATACTATCACGGGGTGGGAGATTAGACTCTTCAAATTTCAATATTCCTTAAAATTTTTTTACTGTTAGTATTCATTTTTTCTCTCATCATCATTCCAACCTACTTACAGGTTCTTCTTATCTTTTGAAATATTATAAACAATTTCAGTGTAAAGTGTTTCTCCCACTCAGATTTCAGTATTCATAATTTTTTGTGCATATTTCCAGAATTTTTTTTTATTAAGTTTTTTACTTCCAGAATTAACATACAATGTTCTGTTCAACCTAGTGATTCAACACACTCCATACATTACCCAGCACCCATCTCGACAAGTGCACTTCTTAATCCCCATCACCTGTTTCCCCCATTCCCCACCTACCTCTCCTCTGGCAACCATGAGTTTCTTCTCTACAGTTAAGAGTCTGTTTCCTGGTTTCACTCTCTCTTTCTTTTCCCTTTGCTCATTTGTTTTGTTTTTTAAATTCCACATATGAATGAAATCATATGATATTTGTCTTCCAGACTCTTTCTATGAAGCCAGCATTACCTTGATCCCTGAACCAGGCAAAGACCCCATCCAAAAGGAGAATTTCAGACCAAAATCCCTGATGAATATGGATGCCAAGATTCCCAACAAGATCCTAGCTAACAGGATCCAACAGTACATTAAAAAGATTATCCACCATGACCAAGTGGGATTTATCCATGGGATGCAAGGGTGATTCAACATTCGCAAATCAATCAATGTGATAGAACAAATCAATGAGAGAAGAACAACATGGTCCTCTTGAATGATGCAGAAAAAGGAACTGTTCCTGGTTAAAACTCTTCAAAGTATAGGGATAGAGGGAACATTCCTCATCTTCATAAAATATAAGAAGAACCCAAAGCAAATAATATTCTCATGGGGAAAAACTGACAGCCTTCCCCTTGAGATCAGGAACACAACAAGGATGCCCACTCTTGTCACTGTTGTTCAACATTGAAAGTCCTAGCAACAGCTATCAGAAAACACAAAGAAATAAAAGGTATTCAAATTAGCAAAGAAGAAGTCAAACTCTTCTCTTTGCAAATGACATACTTTAATATCAAAAACTCTACTCCCCAAATTACTAGAACTCATACAGCAATTCAGTAATGTGGCAGAATACAAAATCAGTGCACAGAAATAAGTTGCTTTCTTATACATTAATAATGAAAATATAGAAAGGGAAATTAGAGAATCTATTCTATTCACTATAGCACCAAGAGCCATAAGATACCTTGAAATAAACCTAACCAAAGAGGTAAAGAATCTGTACTTGAGGAACTACAGAACGCTCATGAAAGAAACTGAAGATATCAAAAGATTGAAAAGCATTCCATGCTCATGGATCAGAAGAATAAACATTGTTAAAATGTCTATACTGCCCAGAGCAATCTGTACTTTCAGTGCCATCCCGATCAAAATTCCACTGGCATTTTTCAAAGTACTGGAACAAACAACCCTAAAATTTGTATGGAATCAGAAAAAAACCTAAATCACAAAGGAAATGTTGAAGAAGAATAACAAAGCTGGGGCTTCACGTATGTTCCATAAAGAACTCCTCAAACTCAACACACACAAAACAGATAAGCACATCAAAAAATGGGCAGAAGACATGAAAAGATGCTTCTCCAAAGAAGACATACAGATGGCTAACAGACACATGAAAAAATGTTCATCATCATTACTCATCAGCGAAATTCAAATCAAAACCACACTGAGATACCACCTTATACCAGGTAGAATGGCCAAAATTAACAGGACAGGAAACAACAAGTGTTGTGGAGAAAGGATGTGGAGAAAGGGGAATCCTCTTACACTGTTGGTGGGAATGTAAGTTGGGGTGGCCACTTTGGAAAACAGTGTGGAGATTCCTTAAGAAATTAAAAATAGAGCTACCCTTTGACCCTGCAATTGCATTACTCTGTATTTACCCCAAAGATACAGATGTAGTGAAAAGAAGGGCCATCTGTACTCCAATCGTCACAGCAGCAATGGCCACCAAACTGTGGAAAGAGCCAAGATTCCCTTCAACAGACGAATGGATAAAGAAGATATGGTCCATATATACAGTGGAATATTACTCAGCCATCAGAAAGGACAAATACCCAACTTTTGTATCAACATGGACAGGACTGGAGGAGATTATGCTGAGCGAAATAAGTCAAGCAGAGAAAGTCAATTATGATATGGTTTCACTCATTTGTGGAGTACAAGGAGTAACATGGAGAACATTAAGAAAAGGAAAGGAAAAAAGAATTGGGGTAAATCAGAGGGGGAGATGAAGCATGAGAGACTGTGGACTCTGAGAAACAAACAGGGTTTTGGAGGGGAGAGGGATGGGTGGGTGGGTGAGCCTGGTGGTGGGTATTAAGCAGGGCACATATTGCATGAACAGTGGGTGTGGTGCATGGACAGTGAATCTTGGAACACTGAAAAATTAAAAATTTCAGGGGCTGGGCGCCTGGGTGGCTCAGTGGGTTGGGCCGCTGTGTTCGGCTCAGGTCATGGTCTCAGGGTCCTGGGATCGAGTCCCACATTGGGCTCTCTGCTCAGCGGGGAGCCTGCTTCATCCTCTCTCTCTGCCTGTCTCTCTGCTTGTGATCTCTCTCTGTCAAATAAATAAAAAAATCTAAAAAAAAAATGAGGAGGGGAAAGGTTCACCTCCTCGTGTCTACCCATACTTCTTGTGTGCCTGGAGGGGCATGGTTAGGGTCCCCACCGGTCCAGGAACTACAGAAGATGGACAATTGTGATTTAAGCCCCCTGGAAGCGAGATGAGGCAAAGGTACTTCAAGAAGGGGGAGAAGTCACTACACTCTGTAGGACCCCTGCTGCCAGGGCCTTTCAGACCAATAAATATGCACACAGTAAATCAGCCCAGTCACTGGTGCAGCCAGCTCAAAGGCCAAGGCTCTGAGGAGTTACCACAAGCCCTCCAGGTCTCACAGACAAGCCCTGGGTGTGAAGTGGACCCCCACCCCTCCCCTTAGTAGTGGGCCCTTAGGCAATCAGGAGCCCAGTGAAAGCAGAACCAGGTGCAGAGAGAGGGCTGGGAAGAGAGAGTCATGAGGAAATTTCCTACCCAAGCTACAGAATTTGACCTGGAGCCCAGGTGAAAACAATAATACTTGGCTTTGGCCAACTATTTACCATAACCAAGCTTTTAAGCCAGAGGCAACTTTATAAAAATTACTGGGTTAGATGGAGTTTACTGAATGAGGTGAAATTTACTCTTTCTTTTGGCTGTAGAATGTAAAGTATGACTTATTAAAAAATAGTTACTAAGGGGCGCCTGGGTGGCTCAGTGGGTTAAAGCCTCTGCCTTCGGCTCAGGGCATGATCCCAGGGTCCTGGGATCGAGCCCCACATTGGGCTCTCTGCTCAGCGGGGAGCCTGCTTCCTCCTCTCTCTCTGCCTGCCTCTCTGCCTACTTGTGGTCTCTGTCTGTCAAATAAATAAAATCTTTAAAAAAAAAAAAAGTTACTAAAAGTTTGCATATAGCAAAGGGCCACTTCCACACGTGTATTACCTCCTTTAACTCTCATAACTGCTCTTTGATATAGGTCCTATTATTCTCAAGTTCCGAAGAGCAAACTGAGGCATGGAGAGTCGATTTGGTGGTTTGCCCCAGATCACCCAAGGAGTCAGTGGCCGGGATAAATCCAAGAAGTCCAGTTGCAAGCAGTGCAACCATTACACTCTACTGCAGCTCTGTAAGGTAATTCTAACACTTCCTCCTGGACCCACAAAGATATAGGTAGTTGAGTGGGTAAAGTAGGGAATGATGTAGCAGTTTCATACCCAACAGATAACCCTTCACAGAACATTTGCCATGGTGCACCAACCCTGAAAGCAGTGACTTAAAGGACCACAGCTCTGTGCTTGCTGGGGAAGGTGTTAGGAGAGGCAACTTCTAAGCCATCCTATTCTCAAAGGCAAAGCCTTTAAAATACATGCTGCATTTTGTAGCATCTTGCTCTCTTTAAGGTAGCTTTTGGGTTTTCTTTTAACTTGCTTCTACTTACATTAAATACCCTGGCTTTACGAAAAACAGGGCAGGGTGGGTCAAAAGGTATAGTCTTCCCTGGACTCTAATACCATTCTTGATCCCACTACTATATAATGCACTTGTTTATGGGGGCAGAGATTTTTGTCTCTTTTACTATGTGCTATATCTCTAGACTCTCCAACAGTGTTACACTGAAGGTCCTCAATAAGTAAATGTTATTCACCAATAAAATCCTCATACATTCAGCGAAGTATATTTGTGATAGTTCTATGAATAAAAATTACTACAAATGGGAAGATTTTCTGCTTTTTAAACATTATTTTTCAGTTCCTAAACAATGAGTCAATGATATCTATATTCTTGTAATTGATCATGAATGTCTACTCTTATTTCCTCACTTGGAGACAAACACAACATCATCTACCTCCTGGCATCCTCAGCACCTAGCCCACTGCTGGGCACAAGTAGATAGTTAACAAATGCTGTCTCAATATAATCACATTCAAACCTTTGACCCACAAATCATTGAAGAACTTGAATGAGAACCTATCTCTGATTCCATTGTAAGGCTGCAATAACGTCTAAGAACTTATTTTCTAGTTGGTGACAATGCCACACTTTTTTTCAGGCACTGAAAATTTTTAAAACCTGGGTGGCTCAGTCGATAAGCCTCTGCCTTCGGCTCAGGTCATGATCCCAGGGTCCTGGGACTGAGCCCCGCATCAGGCTCCCTGCTAGGCGGGAGGCCTGCTTCTCCCTCTCCTACTCGCCCTGCTTGTGTTCCCTCTCTCACTGTGTCTCTGTCAAATAAATAAATAAAAATCTTTATTTTTTAAAAAAAAGAGAGATGATTTTATCATGATTACAAGTTTAAAGACTAATTATCCACAGAGGTACCACCACTAGTTGAACCATGTCGTATCTGTAAAGGATGATAGCTTTTTGTTCTGTCTTAAATTATAAAGAATGCATTGTAGATAAATAACACAAAACAGCAGGGGTGCCTGATGGAAATAACTCACTGTTTTTCAAAAACATTAAATGTCATAGGCCCTTTCTATAAGTTGTCATAATTTTAAAGATAACTTTATGACCCTAAACTCCAAATTTAAATAACAATGCATTTTCATTACTAAGGAGACTACATTTCATCATAAAAAATAGCATGGTAATTATTCCACATTACAATTACAAGCATGGGCCTTCTCAAATATATTCTGCTGATCCTTCCTTCTAAGAAGTGCTTTTTACCTTTAACGTTTTAATTATGTATATAATAAAATGGTTCAACTTAATAACAGAAGGGAAAGATGGATCAATTTTATCTGGGTAAGCCCTTTAAAAAGAGCATGTTTTTATTTAAATTTTTAAAAAATTTTACCTACTAGTCTTTGACAATTGAAAGATCTACAAATGATAAGCATTTTCATAATTCAGCTGATTTCCTGTGTGGGCAATGTGTCATACAGAAAGGAAAACATTTCCTGCTAAATGAATACATAAGTTATATAGATTAATTTTACCGAAATATTACATAGAAATGATCATTTTCTCTAGAAAAAAATTTTAATTTCCCCAAAGAAATCATTTTAGAAAATGTGAAAGATCTTAGTATTCATCTAACACATGAATTAAACAATGTAAAAGAAAAATATGTATATCCATGATTCCCCACATGGTATTAAATCAACTTCTAAAACTCTAATATTTGGGGTTTTTTCCCTCTGCATTAATAACCTAGAACCTTTGCACTTGATGTACTCTATGTCTATCTTTTGTCCAATGGCAAATCAAATTGCTAATGAATACCACAAAAATTAAGGACAAAATTAAAAAAAAGAAAAATCATGAATCAGACTATGACTCCAGCCACACATTTATTGGTAGAATGAACAATAGCCTATTCTGTTTCTATCAGCAAAGAGGTTTATTTCATTTAAGCTTTTCTTCTCTGTGCTTCATTGTGTTCTGTGGAACCCATGCTGGAAGGTTTAATTTATTTAAATGATAAAAGCTTCTTAAACTTAACGGGGAACATGGCCAACTGAGCTTTCCATTTCAAAAGTAGGACATTTGATCATAAAAGCGATATCAAAATTGAATAATTTGAATGTGTACTGAACTTTGAAATCCAATAAAGGCAAGGAAAAAAAGGGTTAGAATCATTTGTTTAATGACACGGATTTGGTGTTACATAATTTGAAGGAAGATAGAGGAGTTTCCCCTCAAATGGCCCATCACTTTCCAGATCTGTGACTCTAGGGAATTGACTAGGAATTTATAGCCATACGTGATCAGGCAGAAGCTGGAGTTCATCTGACTCTTATGGGATCTAGTTGGTTTTGTTCTTTTTACTTTTTCTGTAAACGTAAGTCACTAATTCTACCCCTAGTTCTTTCAATCCATTCCAAGCTAAACTAACACAACAAAGCAGGATTGATTAGCCACTATCATGTAAATAACAGAGGCTAAAAGCTCATCTTAATGAAGACCACAGTGAAGGGGCTGAGGCAGATGAAAATTCATTCCATAAATTTTAGACCGTGTGAAGGAAAGGTAACAATGACACATCACACTCTATTTTGAAATCTGGCTGCCCTGCTTTACTTCAGCCACTCCTAAGTCCATAAGCTCTTCAAGGACAAGGAATGTGTTATAGATCTAGTTCAGCCTCTTAGGTCCTAAACACATTTTGAGGAATTAACTAATTACTTGATAAGTGTAAAAAACAAAAAAAGGGAAACGAAGATGAGTAGAGAGGAAAAAAAAAAAAAAAGGAAAGAAAGGAGGGAGGGGAAAGGGAAAAAAGGATTATCTTTTGATTTTATAAATGTGTCAGGGAATGCCTGATGTGGATAGGGGTGGCTGGTAAAATGCAAATGCAAAACATCCTAAAATTACTAATACTATTCTTCAATTTACTAATGAAATCTTCTAGGCCCCATTTTTCCTTACCATATGAAAGGGTGGGATCCGCAACTAATGAGTCATTGAACACTGCATCAAAAACTAGTGATGTACTTATATGCTGGTTAACTGAACATAATAAATAAATAAATAAATAATGCAGACTTAAAAAAAAATCATTAATCTCAATTTTCCGGGTTATCATAAATACAAACATGTATTTTTCATAAATAACAAAACATATATTGTAAACCCCATTACTGGTGTTAGCATAGTTCTTAAAATAGTTACTCAGTATTTATGTTTCTATTACTAAAGGTGTTTTCCATTTAAGAAAAATAATGAAAGAAAGAAAATAAGTCTTCAAAACCAAGTAAATGGCTAGTCCAAGGTAAAGCGGGCAAGATTTAGATTCTTTGTCTCAAATTTGGAATCCACGAATTGCCCTCCCTGCCTCAGTTTCTAGTCTCACTTCCCCTCATTCCACTTTTTGCTATTGTGTATCAAATATCATAGTATCACAGAACCATCCCCCCCCCAAAAAAATCAGAAAACAAAAGTAAAGCTCTTTAATAAGTCAGCAAATCTACTATGGCTCAGTTCAGCCTGCCTGTCCAACCTGATTCCTTCACTCCGCATTTGATCTTCATGCTCCTGTCATACTCAACCACTCTGAGATCCAGAATCTATCTGTGATCATGCAGTGTTCTCTCTCTTCCCCTTCGCATGCTGGGGAACTCCTACTTATCCTTTAACACTCAGCTCATCTGTGTTCTCCTTTATGAGGCGAGACCACCTACATAACTTGTAGGAACCCAATACAACATAAAAATTTGGAGCCTCTAACATTATCCTTAATAGTAAAATACTGAAAGCTCTCTCCTAAAATGGGGAAAGAGGTAACTATGCCCCATCTTGCCACTTGTATTCAACTGCAATGTTGAAAGTTCCAACCAGAGAAATTGCCAAGGAAATTAAATAAAAGACACCCAGAATGAAAAAATACAGAAATTCCTGAGAAATACACACACACACACACACAGCTATTATAGCTAATAAAGGAGTTCAGAAGGATGCATGACACGAAATCAATATAAAATTATTGTATTTTGGGTGCCTGGGTGGCTCACTCAGTTAAGTGTCTGCGATGAGCTCTCTGTTCAGCAGGGACCCTGATTCTCCCTCTGTCTGCCACTTCCCCTGCCTGTGCTCTCTCTCGCCCGTTCTAACAAATAAATAAATAAATTTTCTTTAAAAATTAGTTGTATTTCTATATACTAGCTAGGAACCATCTGAAAATGAAACTAAGAAAACAATTTCATTGACACTGGCATCAAAAAGAATAAAATACTTAGGGAAAAAATTAACAAAAGTGCAGGACTTAGACACAAAAGTTACAAAACATTGCGGAAATAAAGATTTAAATAAATAGATGTTTCATGTTTATGGATTGGAAGACCTAATATTGTTAACATGACAATATTCCTGAAATTGACCTGCAGCTTCAATTCAATTCCCATCAAAGTTCTAATTGCTAGTTTTTCAGAAATTGACAAGCTGATCCTAAACTTTGAATGGAATGCAAGGGACCCAGAATAGCCAAAACAATACCAAAAAAATAAGAGTGTAATTGGAGGACTCATACTTCTCAGTTTTAAATTTCACTATAAAGCTACCATAATCAACACAGTGAGAAATGTCATAAGAACAGACATGCATCAATGCAACAGAAGTAAGTGTCCAAAATTAAAACCATGCATCTATGCTCAACTGGTTTTTGACAAGGATATCAAGGCAAGTCAATGAGGAAAGATTAATCTTTTCAACAAATGATGCACAAACATAAAATGAATATGGATATAAACTTCACACCATATACAAAATTTAATTCAAAATGGATCAAAGGCCTAAATGGAAGAAGTAAAGCTATGAAATTATTAGAAGGAAACAAAGGCATAAATTTGTGTGGCCTTGAATTAGGGGAGGGTTTCTTAGACACCTAAACCTTAAGCCACCAAAAATAATTAAATAAACAAACTGGACTTCATCAAAATCCAAAACTCTTTTGCTTCACAGAGAAAGTAAACTGACAACCCACAAAATGGGAGACAGTATTTGCAAATCATATATTTGATATGGGTGTAATATCTAGAATATATAAAGAACTATTATGACTCAACAAGAGACAAAAGGAAAATAAAAAAAAATAAAGGATTTGAATAGAGATTTCTTCAAAGAAGTTATACAGATGGCTAATAGGCACATGAAAAGATACTCAATATCATTGGTCATTAGGGAAATGCAAAACCAAATGAGATATACTTCCCATCCTCAAGGATGGCTATAATTGGAAAAATAATGTGTTATCAGTAATAGAAAAATAACAGGTGTCGGGAGGATGTACATAAGTTGGACACCTCCCTCCATGCATTGCTGGAAGGAGTATAAAATGCGGCAAAGAGCTCTGCAGTTTTGCAAAAAGTTAAACAGAGTAACAGTGTGACCCACCAATCCCAATCCTCGGGAGATATCCAAGCAACATAATAAAAACATACAGTCACACAAACACAAGTACGCCAGTGTTCATGGCAGCATTATTCATGATAGCCAAAATGTAGAGACAACCCAAATATCCAGTACAGGTGACTCAGCAACCAAAATGCCGTCTATCTGGATACAAAGGGAAATTACCAAGCCGGAAGAAGGGTGGGAGTACTATACACGCTACAGAACGGACGGACCTTGAACACATACTAAGTGAAAGGAGCCCAACACGGAAAGTCACATAGGTTTGGTTTCACTTATCTGAAATGTTCAGGAGAAGCAAATTTAGTCAGAGAATATGATCTATGGCCAGGGGGAAAGTGGGAAATGGGGAATGACTACCCATGGGCATGCAGCTTCCTTCTGGGGCGGTGAGAAGTTCCTGAAATGAGGTACTGGTGATGGTGGCACCACTTCGTGAACACTCTGAAAAGTACTGAATTGCATACTTTGTGGTAAATTGTATGGTGTGTGAATTATGTCACAATTAAAAGGATGCACACTCCTTGTTCAAAATTATTAGGAGTAACCAGATAACAACAGCAGAGCATTAAACCAAGAACAGGACCCTTCTACGTGCAAAGGCCCATATGGCACAGGGAGAGCATCCTGGAAGCTCACCCACTGGGAGGCTTTCACTTAACTACCCCAGGAAGAACTGGGTCCATCCTACTCTATGCCTTGACAGCACTTCCTTTGTCACATTTATTAATGGCGGCACGTGGCAGCAAACAAGATCTTCATTCACATTATGAGTGTTTGTCAAACGCCCACCATGTTCCAGGCTGTGTTTTGGAGTTAGGTATACGTCAGTGAACAGAACAAAACTCCTTAAATATTCTAGAAAATGTCAGGTGGTGATGTGGGCTACAAAAAAAAAAAAAAAAAATGAAGAGTCGTTGGGTCTCCGAGGAAGAGAATCTGCGAGCCGAGGTAGTGATGAAATGAAGTGGGCCATGTAGATAGCTGTGGGGGGAGGGGGCCCAAGGTGAGAGAGTGCTCTGCGCGGCCAGGGGGCAGTACTGGGTCAAGGGGGAGGCCAGGGACTTGGATCTGAGGGAGCCTGGGAGAGGGTGTGTCTGATCTCACTTCTACTTTGAGACGTCAGGATGCCTTAGAACCAGGAGGCAGAAATGGGTGTCGTGAGAGGTGGTCCGATTCTGGATTTCTTTTGCCAGTGAAATAGACAGGTTAGCAGATAAATGGAGGAACAATTTGAGAGAGAAAGAGAAAAATTATTAAAAACCTCTCTTTCATCTAAGCCCAAGGATAAGCCCAAGGTAATGCCATTTCCCGATGCGGGGAAGCCTGGAATGGAGTGGCCTGTAAACTAGAAAGGCAAGTTATCCACCTGTCCCTACCCCAGTACCCCTCTCCCCAAATATCCACACACACATACACACTTACACAATAGACAAGCGTGGACCAGGAACAGGCTGGCTGACCAAACACTCCTGTTCAAAGGGGACAAGGAAAATGGCTCAAACACTCCCCTGTTACTGGTCCACAGCAGTGTTGGGAGTCTGCCTGGCAGGCACTAGAAGGCCTCTCTGCCCCAGCAGTGGGGTAAATTCCTTTATTAGTCTCTCAGCCTGTTGTATGGGACAAGCTATGCAGGATAACCTCTCCCATCCTGTGTTCTCTGGCTTCCAATTCCAACTTCTTGGAAGTGGTTCTGGGTCCATATTCCATAGTCAGACCTGAGATAGGGATTAGAGAGTTTGTCCTATTTCAAGATTGAAGAACTTCCTTAGCTACTTCCTGCCTATGAAAATTTGAGGGCCTAAGGTGTGGTTTCAGGTTCACATAGTAAAGGGACTTTTTAAGACCAAGCTGGTGGTTTCTCTGGCAATATACATCTTTGAAAAAATTTAATAAGTTTCTGACATATTTACAGTCAATTCCTTGTGCTTGTAGTCTCATAAAAAGTTCTTTCTTTATGTATAATTCTCAAGCCTGATTTAATGCTTTGCTTTCTTGGGCCTGTGTCTCTCTCTTTCTCTCCCCGGACTCAGACTCCCCTCCCGCTCCTGCTCCCGCTACCCCCACCATAATGGCTGCTACACGGAAAGCATCAGGCTTTGTGAGCGGTCATATCCATTATCTGATCTTTGCTACAAAAATAGAGTCTTAATGGACTTCTTCATACAATGACTTTCGAATCTTATTTCTACTTTTTCCCATTCTCGATTCCTTTCCTTGGCTTATCAGCCAGCCAACCCTTGTCTGGGATCACCTCTTCCCATGTCTTGCTAAAAGTAACCAGTCACAACCCTCACTCACAACTAATGTTTAGAAATCAAATGCAAAAATGAACACATAAATAAAATGAACACATAAATAAAAATACTAGAATTGGTTTTCCTAAACAAAAGCTGCAGAAATTCCAAAAGAGCTACGACATTGAAAGGCGATCACAAGTAGCACTTTTATCAAATGTTGTCACAGGTAAATATTTGTCTTCATCTTTCCAAGTCTCCGAGATCAGTTTCGTCACCTATTCTGGCTCTGCTATGTCAATGCCACGTATTTTGAAATAAGCAGTGGCAGAGCCCCCACTACTGGTATCGATTTAAACTAATGTCCAAGTGGCATTGCAGCTACATCTACTTGTTAGCATTTGAAAATTCAGAAGAATACTCAGAAGAATAAAATCGTTTTATTTCTAAGGTCTTACCACAGAATTTTTAGCACACTCGAGTTCAAAGGAACAAAACTGATAAGGAAAAACCATCATTATTATGCTTTGCTGGGAATGTAAGAACACAACCCTCTGTGTTGCCTGAATCTTTTTTTGAGACTTTATTAATTTATTTGAGAGAAAGAGAGAACACGAGTAAGCAGCAAGGAGGGGCAGAGGGAGATATAGAAGCAGACTCCCTACTAGGTAGGAGCAGAACATGGGGCTTGACCCCAGGACCCTGAGATCATGACCTAAGCCAAAGTCAGACATTTAACCGACCTTGCCACCCAGGCACCCCTGCATTGCCTGAGTCTTAAATGAACCATTAGACCACACTGTCTTGGAGAATATAATTATTCTGATCACGGAAGCGACTGTTTCTACATGTTTTCATTTTGGAATCTTTGCAATAAAAATACCAGGATTAGAAAAATTGTACTAAGTATTTTTCACGGATTATGTGCTTATTTAATTTTCACAGTCATCCATTTTAAAGATAAAAAAAAAAGAAAAAGAAAAACCTGAGGCTTAGAGAGATTTAAAGACCTTCCCAAGTCTATGTAGCTAATGAGTGGGGTTTCCAGCCCAAGTCCAGTGGACTCAAAGAGTAGGCTACACTACTTGAGAATTCCTAATCTAAATTTAAGAGCGATGCAAAGGGTCTAAAGGATCAAGGCCTGGGGAGAAAGCAATCATATGATAACGGAGGTTGAATCGCTTTCATCATGACAGACGACCAAAGGCACGACTCTTGAGTTGGCAGCTGACCACATAGAAGGGGGTGTATATATATGAATATGGAATGAGAGTCTTCAGCACGTAAGTAGAAAAGAACATTATTTAACATTTGGCAAATGCAATACATTTTACAACGCACTTAAGCTTATGTTAACTAATTTCTCCCTGAAACTTTATAAATCAAGCAGGACAATTATTATTATCCCTATTCAACAGATGAGGGTCAGAGCAGTTACAGGACTTGCCTAAGCTCACTTAGCTAGTAAATAGCCAAACTGGGACTGAAATCTATTTCCTAATGCCAACTCCGGTGTTCGCTCCACTATTAGGCGCTGACATTCCCAATGCTGTGTATAATTTTGTTTATAGTTTATAATGCACTCCCAACTCTATTACCCTTCTAGATCTCATTTGATACTCTTCCTTTGTCCCTAGGAACACATCTAATATGCGCCTTTAGCTATTGCCTTGTAAGATAATTGCTGTGCCTCAGAGGGAGCAATTACTGTAGGGCAGTTAGTTGCAATACCTTCAAAGATATGTGTTCATAATGAAAGGAAATTTCTACAGCTTTTGTTTAGGAAAACCAATTCTAGCACATTTATTTAAGTATGTGTTCATTTTTTTATTTGATTTCTAAAACAATGCAGCTTTTACTTAATATCACACACAAATTCTTCACTGTTGGGAAATATAGACTAGGTAAATAGTTTCCTCTATTGGAGTATTATCTTCTAGAAATATTTAGAAGTGTATATCTAGTCTAGATGATATATTAGTTTTAATCTTCTACAGTTGTAATCAAATTTACTTGAAATGTAATAATTCTTCAGTATTTCTTCATTTGGGGCAATCTGAAAGCTGAAACTCAGAGGAGCCAAAAGGATTAGGCACTTGGATGTAGAGCCAGCCATTGACAGTTGGACCCAGAACTCACTTTCCTGGTTTCTAAGTCCATTCCCCATTTTCTTGATGGGGTATCTCTTGCTTCTGGATCGGAAGAACTGTGCGGCAAGAAAAAATTTTGAAACTTCTCTCAGGAGTCAGGAGGCAAGGGTTTAGACACTCTCTCTGACAATGACTACCTGTATAAGCTTGGCCAAGCCACTTAGGCCTTCTAAACATTAGGTGTACTGAACGATCTATTTAAGGTAAATGGTTCCCTATTTTACCAGAATTTACCAGCCATTCCAAGTAAAATAAACACCATCTGCTTATGTTGAATCTAGTAAGCGGCACAAGTATAGCATGTGTTCACCCAGATGAACTGAGAATGCCATCTCCAAGTATTTATTGATTGCAAAATAACCAAATTCTGGTGCAGAAATCTCTTCTCTTTCATTCACCACTTAGATTTTCAATTTTCCATATAAGCAAAATTAGATACGCAAGTGATTTTGTCCTGCATCTTTGGACCATCTCTATTCTATTTCAGTTGTTACAAATCATTAAGAACAGACAACTCTGTTGTCTCTAAAATTAGCATTTTACAAAAAAAATTATATAAATGGCCATGAAATGTATAGAATAGCTCTCATTTTAATTAGACATCAAGGGAGTGCAATTTAAAACCTTAATATATTACCCTACACTTACTTACTCACCAGAATGGCTAAAAAGAAAAAGAAAAGAACAGGTGTAATAAGAACATAGCAAAAATTGAATTCTCATAAACTGATGGTGGATGTACAAATTCATACAACCATTTGGGAAACTGCTTGATGAGTATCTACTAAAGCTAAAGATAAACACGCTCTAGACTCGGAAATTTTACTCCCTCCAAAAACTACTGTACATATGTAAATAAAACACATGTATAAGGACCTTGGTAGCCAGACCAATCATAATGGCCCCAACTGGAAACCCAAATGTACATCAAGAGCAGAATGGAGAGATGCCTGGGTGGCTCAGTTGGTTGGACAACTGCCTTCAGCTCAGGTCATGATCCCGCAGTCCCAGGATCGAGTCCCGCATTGGGCTCCCAGCTCCACAGAGAGTCTGCTACTCCCTCTGACCTTCTCCTTGCTCATGTTCTCTCTCACTGTCTCTCTCTCAAATAAATAAATAAAATCTTAAAAAAAAAAAAAGAGCAGAATGGATAAGCTGAGGTATTCATTCAGTAAAAAACTCTACAATGAATGTTAAATGAACCCCGACTACAGACAACATGAATGGCTCCTACAAAATAATAGTGAGTGAAAGAAGCCAGATACAAATGAGTACATACTGTATCATTCCATTTATATAACTCTAAAAATACACCCTCCCCCCCCCCAAAAAAGAGGGACACCTGGATGATTCCATCAGGAGAGCATGCAACTCTTGATCTTGGATTCATGAGTACGAGCCCCACACTGGGTATATAGGGCACCATACATAAATAAATATCCCAAAAAAGAGGTAAAACTAACCTAAAGCGTTGAAAGTCAGAACAGTAAGTAGTTAAATCTTGGGAGGGGTCTGTCATGAATGAATGCAGTGGCCCAGGGGACAGGGCTTCTGACATGTTCCTCAGGTTAGGTGCCGGTAACATGGATGTGTTCAATTCCTCAAGCAGTAGTCTAATGGTTTATACATGTTTCTACAAATGAGTTACATTTCAGTTAAAATTTTATTTACATAATACACAAGAGTTTGTCCCATCCACAAGGATTCCCAGAACGGCAGCAGTAGACCCTCTTGTTCGTATGTTAAAACAATGGGGTGGGACAATTTGGTCTATTATAATTATTCTAAATCATCAAAGATTTTCAGGAGCCCTTATTATATGCAGGACAGTCTTGTAGGTATTGAGGAAATAAAGATGAATAAAATAAGCTTGCTTATTACAGTTCCATAAAGAACAAGTGTATGTAAACAGGTAGTTTCAACACAAAACGTAAATGCAGAGGCAGAGGAATGTACACAATAAAAAAAAAAAAAAAAAAGACTAAGACCTCTTGAATTAACCTCCACGTAATCAACATGACTAGTGTGACCATCACTTTCCATTACCTTTGTACAACACACTGACTGATGCCCACAGCAGACCAGATGCTCTAGACTGGTCAGCCAGTAAACCTCTACATCCATCAGTTGAATTATATGCTCATTAACAGTCAGTTATATATGTTCATCAGTAGAGTCTCTTGCTGCACTTAAAGAAACCAAAATTGAAAATCTCAGGGTCTGTATTATGGTATGGTATACATAATAAAGACTAAACATGGTTCCAAACATTGGTAATTGAATATGTATTTTTTAAGGTTTTAAGTTAAAATATCTGCCAAAAGTTTTTACTAAACTACTAATTACTAAGCTACATACAATGCTTGGGTAAGAGTATAAGCTCTATTGCCATATTCACTGGGCTCAAACTGTGGTCTTATATTCATTAGCTATGTGATTCTAGACAAGTTATTGAACCTTCTGTGCCTCATTTACTTCATTTGTAAGGGGGATAGTAATAGTACTTTCTTTATATGGACATTGCTGGGGAAAATACGTTGCTGTAGCTAAAGAACGCCGAAGAATGCCTAGTATAGCATACAGATTTTCTTGATCAGTTAGCTAGTAATATTTTTGGTCCAATCACATCAGATAAGAGAGCTGTAGTACTAGAAGGTGTTGGACAAATAGGATGAATCTTGAAAGTGAAGGAAAGTGACTAATATGCATCTGTTGCATGAAGCCACAAACATTGCCTGGTGTGGGGATTTGGGAAAACTTCACAAGACTTTGATCAGGATCTTAAATCATAAGGAGGAATTCACTAAAGAAATAAAGCCTGGAAGGAACTGTGAGCAGACACACACAGCTGGTAGAGAAGTGCAGAAGACTAAGATCATGGTATATTTAAAGAACCTTGAATTATTCTAGATTCTTGCAGTCAAATGTCCCTGGGACTAAGAGATGGAAAGTAAACCTAGAAAGGTAATTTTTCATTTACTTTTAAAATTTCTGTTCTTCCTCAAAAGGCTGCATTCCATGACAGTAGTCACCATTTCTACTTTTTCCCCAATAAATATCATCTTACGAAACTGAAGTCAAAGACTAAGTTAAAATAATCTGCCCTTTATATGTGAGCCAAGTCTTTCTCTTTTCAGACTCTGCAAGAATACATAGTTATTCTAAGCATTGATGTTTATAGTTTGAAATGAAAATATACTTTCTGGATCTAATGGATTGTATGCAAGGACAAGAAACATGGATAAAGTATTATTATCTGGTCCTTATTTCACTAAAGCCAAAATAAAATAGCTGCTAGACTATAGTAATTTAATTTCAAGCATTGCCTTTGAATTAGTGATTCCTGTAGAATCATCCTACCTCCATTAACGGTTATGGGAAAAATGGTGCAAGAGAAGCAAAATCAATAACTTTACAGCAGCAACGTCCATCATGAATCAATTAGAGACTTCAGTGGCACAGTAATCAATTTACATGACACATCCCAGCTCCTTATTTTCCTTTTGTTATTCTTTACTATATGAAAAGAAATCTTCCCAAATTGCTATGTCTTGTTTAATATTAACAGAATCAAGAAACCTGTTTCCACATCTAATCAAGAACAACAATATAGAAGCATTTATTTGTTAAATGAATCTGAGAACATAAAAGACTCACAGAAATCATCATTTTTTGTAGGGAGAACATTTATGTACAATTAAAATCTGTCTTTACCAGTAGGCAGGCTTCATCTCCCACACAAGGACACACATGTCAAAAGTTGGTAGAGTAAAGCTGCAAAGGTACAATTCCAACTGGGTAATACTGAACTATGTTCCAAACAATCAGTATAGATTTGGGGGGCTGGGTAGTAGCTATAGCAAGTGACACTCTTTTCTAACAATACTGCTTCTCCATTGACTTTATCTGTAAAAAATTAAAATGTTTAGAAATTTGAAAATATAACTGACTACTTTAAAAAAAAAAAAACAAACATTGATCAAGGTGCCTGGGTGTCTCAGTTGGTTAAGCATCTTCGGTCAATGAGCAGCACCAGGAGATACAAGGGAAGAAGGAGAATGAGGAGTCGGAGTCTTTTTTTATTTTAGCTATTTTAGGTGTTGCTATAGGCCCGCTCAGGTCATGATCCCAGGGTTCTGGGATGGAGCCCCGCATTGGGATCTCTGCTCAGCAGAGTCTGCTTCTCCCTCTGCCCTTCCCCCTACTCCTGCTTGTGATCTCTCTCTCTCTCTCTCTCTCCCTCCCTTACCCTCTCTTTCTAAAATAAAATCTTTAAAAAAAAAAAACCACTAATCATATTGATGGGAAACAAATGAAAGAAATGAAGAGGAAATGTCATTGTAATAATTCAATTCTTTCTCTTCCTTTTGAAATATAATATTAATTTGTTAGTTATAAGCTATGTGGATTTAGCAAAGAGATGGTTTCTACATGGAATGTAAGTATATAAATGTGGTACAGTTTTTTACTAAAAGTTAAACCGCAACTATTTATCTGCCTTAGGTGACACTTGCTTTAACCTTCAGAAAAAATGTCTTGTACTGAGCATGAAAATGTTAATCATAATACTTGTAGGAATTTTATCTAAATTTTATGAAATAATTCTAAGAATGCCACCATTATTGTGGGTTTAAGTGGGTTGCAAATATACCATTTTATTATATTTTTTTAAAGATTATATTTATTTGACAGAGATCACAAGTAGGCAAAGAGGCAGGCAGAGACAGAGGAAATGAAGCAGGCTCTCTGCAGAGCCTGATGTGGGGTTCGATCCCAGGACTCTGGGATCATGACCTGAGACGAAGGCAGAGGCTTTAACCCACTGAGCCACCCAGGCACCCCAAACATGCCATTTTTAAGAAGAGCACCTGGAAGAAAGGGAGGAACATAAAATGATCGCAGTTGTATAAGATGGATTTTGAGGGGTGAGCATCAGTGGGCTCTTTTCCAGTGAGGATGCCTGCCACTGAGCTCATCTGATAAAGCCGTGACCCTGAATCATCCCTTCAACTGGTCCTCTTCAGTTATAGAGTCGGGCTGCTGCACGTCTGTAATTGAAAGAGAAAATCCCTCCGTTGTGCACGATAGCTTGGGATCTCCAACATTAACGAGGCTTTCAGTGGACATATCTTGTCTTGGTCAGTTCCTCCTTCTGCCTACTCTGGCCCTGTCCCAGTGACAGACTCAGAGAAATAGAACTTTCTCACAATCCACCCACACCCTGCGCTCCCACTCTCAGCCTTCTTTGTCAGGAAAACTGAGACAAAGTGATCAGCTCTCTAAATTTCTTGACTTTCCCTTCTGGTCCCTTCATCACCTACAGATTCAAAACAACTGTGCTTCTGCCTCTCCTTCTTTCCAATCTGAGAAGCTGAAAGTTCTTCCTTCCATTTAAAGCCAACCCTTATACCTTGACTTTTTATCTGTCACCTGAATCCTCTAGGATTTATCTGCCATCAATTATCCTAATATTCTTCCATAGCTTTAACTACTTCTCTACTGACTTTTTACCTCAGCTTTTAGCTCATCTCTCCCATACTAGTGCAGTGGGGAAAAAAACTTTACAAAACTCAACCCCTTTCTTTTACTTGGCAACCACTTTAACGAATATTGTCTCTTCTTACTGCTCTACTCAAACTAATTTTGTTCTGCACACACCGTATCTACCCATCTAGACCATTCCCACCCTTCTCCACCTGCCCTGGATGCTGGCCTATGACTATACCAATGGGCTTATTTGTTGCCTTGCTTCCAGTCTGGTTTGGCCAATGAGCAGCACCAGGAGATACAAGGGAAGAAGGAGAATGAGGAGTCGGAGTCTTTTTATTTTAGCTATTTTAGGTGTTGCTATAGGCCAGCTCAATTCCTTTACTTAATTCCAGGTCACAGCTCCTGTCAGGCAAACTTCTTTATACAGTCTGTCTCTCTCTCTCTTCCCTTTGCCTCCTTACCCTCTTCTCTCTCCTTCATCTTAGCTCTTTTGGCCAATGGATGGTAACTCTGTGCTATAACTAGCCCATGGGTATTCCTTACATAAAGAAACTGTATCAGTTGCCCACTTTATATATAAGCCTTTTATTTAGCCTCCTCAAATTACCCAGTAAGAGTCTGCCCTTGGTCTCCTGCTGGGTCCCAGGCTGGTACAATCTTCTTGAATCTTCTTGAAAGTATGGTTTAAATAGATACTACTTATACGCTTATTCTGTCACCAAACCACACAACTTAGCTTTTGCCCCAACCATCCACATACTAAAATTATTTTCTTTCTCTCTGGGCACTATTATTGATCCTTACATACACAAATCCTACGATCATTCTTCAGTCCCTATTTTACTCTGCATTTTTTTCTGTATTTTACACTGTTGGCCACTCCATTGTTCCAGTAAATCTACTTCCCTAGCATGTGTGATACCCCCATTGTTCTCCCCTTATATCTCACTAGGGGGTTCCTCTTACTATTAACTCTTCAAACACTGGTATACATAGTTCAGTCTTTGGCCCAATGTTCTTTTCGTATCATATGCTTTTCCTAAGTGAAGTCCTCTACTCTCAAGACATTAAGCATACCCAACAGTGTCCAAATCTAGCTATCTGCATGTTGACACAACTATCTGCATATTCTGATGACACTTGGCTGGACACTTGGGCTCCCAGAATACCTTCCACTCTCTCAGAATTTAAGATAGAATACTGAAAGTATCTGTTAAGATCTCTCTCACCTCATTAAACCTAAAGTACCCTGAGGCAGGGAAGATGACTTTGTCATATTCTAACAATTGCAGAGCACAGTTTCCTGAATAAAAGCAAATATTTAACAGCAATTTTAATTATTAATAATAACAAGCCTTGGGGTTCATTGGTAGCTCAGTCATTAAGCATCTGTCTTCTGCTCAAGTCTTGATCCCAGGACTCTGAGCTGGGCTCCCTGATCAGCAGAAAGCCTGTTTCTCCCTCTCCTACTCCCCCTGTTTTTGTTCCCTCTCTGTGTCTCTCTCTGTCAATAAATAAATAAATTATTAAAATAATAATAATAATAAGCCTCTTGTTACTCCTTAGCCTCGGTGTCATTACTTAGAAAAAAAGCATTGAAGTGTTTTGAATATCCATGAAAAAATTAGTATTCTGATATATTATAGGATAGTTTTCTAAGCCATAAACTGAGACATTGTATGCTGCAACCATGTATCAGTGTATACCATGTGTTCACTTGAAATCAAGCCAAGTACAAAACTATGGAAAGAGCCTAGATGTCCATTAACAGAAGAACGGCTAAAGAAGATGTGGTATGTGTATATACAATGGAATATTATGCAGCCATAAAAATTAAATCTTGCTGGCAATTCACAGACCTGTACCCCTGGGGCTAATAATACATTATATCTTAATAAAAAATAAAAATTTTTAAAAAATGAAATCTTTCCATTTGCAACAACATGGATGGAACTAGAGGGTATTAACTTAGTGAAATAAGTCGATCAGAAAGACAATTATCATACAATCTCACTGATATGTGGCAATCTGAGGAACATGACAGAGGATCATAGGGGAAGAGAGGAAAAAATGAAACAAGATGAAACCAGAGAATGAGACAAACCATACAACTCTTAATCTCAGGAAACAAACTGAGGGTCACTGGAGTGGAGGGGGATGGGAGGGATTGGGTGGCTGGGTGATGGACATTGAGGAGGGTGTGTGCTATGGTGATTGCATATTGTGTAAGACTGATGATTCACAGACCTATACCCCTGAACAAATAATACATTATATGTTAATTTAAAAAAAAGAATTGTAATATCCACTGCTGGTTGCAAGCAAATGCAAACTTGCTACATTGCTGGGAAACAGAATAAATTGGTATGAACTTAAAAAAGAAAAGAAAAGAAATCAAGGCAAGTGCATTTAAGTCCTTGAAACAGGCCTGGCTGAATTTATATGCATCAAGACTGGGGAAGATATCTTGCCAACATGTGTTAGAGTTGATAGCCAATCCCTATTCCTGAGACCCTATTAGAGGTATTGCAGGAAACAAAGACTAATGATGTTCAGTTTTGAAAGTGGGAGAAGGATTTTGTAGTTCAAAGACTGTGGGATCAAAAAGAGACTCAGTATTTTGATACTTGTAAATGACATTACAGATCAAATATCATAAAGAACTTATCAAACTCAATATCCAAAAAAGAAGTAATTCTGGCAATAAAAGGGCAGAAGATATGAAAATATACTTCCCCAAAGAAGACATACAAATGCCTAACAGACACATTGAAAAAAATTGTTCATCATCTTTAGCCATCAGGGAAATCCAAATCAAAACCACAATGAGATACCACCTTACACCAGTCAGAATAGCAAAAATTAACAAGGCAGGAAATAAGTTTTGGAGAAGATGTGGATAGAGGGGGGCCCTCTTACACTGTTGGTGGGAATGCAAGCTGGTACAGCCACTCTGGAAAACAGTATGGAGATTCCTCCAAGATGTTAAAAATAGAGCTACCCTATAACCCAACAATTACACTACTAGGTATTTACCCCAAAGATAGTGAAAAGAAGGGGCACATGCATTCCAATGTTCATAGCAGCAATGTCCACAATAGCCAAGCTGTGGAAGGAGCTGGGATGCCCTTAAACAGATGAATGGATAAAGAAGATACGGTCTATAAATACAATGGAATATTATGCCTCCATCAGAAAGGATGAAAACCCAACTTTTGTAGCAACGTGGATGAGACTAGAGGTGATTATGTTGAGTGAAATACATCAACAAGAGAAAGACAATTATCACTGGTTTCACTCATATGTGGAACATGAATAGCATATAAGACCACAGGGGAAGGGAGGGAAAACTGAATGGGAAGAAACAGAGAGGGAAAAAAACCATGAAAGACTCTGGACTCTGGGAATGAAACTGAGGGTTACAGAAGGGAGAGGGGTGGGTATTAAGGGGGGGGGGGCATGTGTGGTGATGAGCACTGGGTGTTATATACAACTGATGAATCGTTGAACACTACATCAAAAACTAATGACATACTATATGCTGGCTAATTGAACATAATAATTAAAAAATAAATTTAAAAAAAATAAATTAAAAAATAAAAAAAGAAGAGTCAGGATAATCAAATCACTGTTGGTGACATAAAGAGGTGACAGGAATGTTGGAGCTACAGCTGTAATCAGAAAGTGATCTGGGTGGGGACAGGCATAATAGTGACCTCAGTTATAGGCAGAGCAGGCAGTAGAGAACAGTGAGGCAGGACTACTAGGGACCATAGATGTTACCCTGGAGACCCTTGAACTGAGGAGAAGGGTTTGATGCCTGAGGTTTCTCAATTTCATTGATACCATTTTCTTCATGCATTACCTAAGAAAACATGGGCTTGTTATCATTCAGACAAGTATTAGTGGTATTGTGATCATCTGGCCATGTTAATAATTTTAACAACAAAATAATCATAGCTATTAATAATCACCTGTAACAGTCACTGTGCTATACTATGTATTATAAACACATACACAGTTCGTAAATACTACTGTTCACTATTTCTACTCATACCACTCTAGTCTAGCCACTGTTATAGACTGAACTGTGTCTATCAAAAAGATATGCTGAGGGTTCAGTGGGTTAAAGCCTCTGCCTTCGGCTCAGGTCATGATCCCAGGGTCCTGGGATGGAGCCCCGCATCGGGCTCTCTTCTCAGCAGGGAGCCTGCTTCCTCCTCTGTCTCTGCGTGCCTCTCTGTCTACTTGTGATCTCTGCCTGTCAAATAAATAAATAAAATCTTAAAAAAAAAAATGCTGAAATACTAAGCCCCAGTACCTCAGAATGTGACTTCATTTGGAAATAGAGTCTTTAAAGATGTAGTCAAGTTAAAATGAGGTCTTTAGGATGGACCTTAATCCTGAATGACTGGTGTAAAGTCCTGAATGACAGCTGTAAAGACACGCAGGGAAGAGACGGCCACCTGACTGGAGCACTGAGTCTGCAAGCCAAGAAGCACCAGTGATTGCTGGCCAGTCCCAGAAGCTGGAGGCAAGGAAGGATTCTCATCAGAGCTGTCAGACACAGGACAGCCCTGCTGATGCCTTGATTTCAGACTGTAGGCCTCCAGAACTGTGCCCTTGCAAAGCAAGTCAGCCACCAGTGCTCAGGTCATTGCAGTAGCCTCCTCACTGGTCTCTTCTTCACACTTCTCCCACTCTACCCTACCCCCCACCCCAGGAATCTATTCTCAATATAGAAGATGGAGATAAGAGTGAAGCTTTTAAAATGCAGGTCATGTCATGTTCCTCTTCTAGTCAAAGTCCTTTAATGTCTTCCCATCTTATTCAGAATAGAAACCAAAGTCCTTACGGTTGACTGTACGACTCATCACCTTGTGACCTTATCTCCCACTGTTCTCTCCTTTGCTTGCCACAGTCCGGCCCCACTGGTCTCCTTTCTTCCCTCAAACACACTGAAAAAAACTCTTACTTCAGGGCCTTTGCACTTGCTGTTTCCTCTGCATGTATCTCCTAGATAGCCGTAGTCCGGCTCCTTCGTCTCTTTCAGGTCTGTGCTCTCGCATCCCATTTTGGAGGAGGCCTGACAATCCTCTGGACCACTGCACAGCAGACCCCTGCAAACGCTCCATGCCCTTCCTCTGCTTGATTTCCCTCCACAATAATCACCACCATCTAATAATATACCGCAAATAGCACTTATTTTTGTTGTCGTTTTCCCAACATGATTTAATCCGTACAGAGACTGGATATCTGTTTGTTCACTGAGCTATGCTGAGTGCCAGAACATACAGAATCTGGCACATAAGAAATGCATAAGGTATATCTGCTGAGTGAATAAATAACCTCGTGTATCTTAGCGATAACACAAAGTGGTAGAATGAATATCAACTGCCCCTGACGAAAGAATCCTGGTCCTCTACCCCCACTGAATCACTTACCAGGGGCAAATGACCTGGAGCAAATGGCCCGGGGTAAGGAGCTCAGTCTATTTATTCATTTGTGAAAACCGGGAAGATAAAATCTCCTTTATTTATCTTACACTGTGGTTCTGAGGGTCAACTTAGATGATGCATATAAAATTGCATCTGTAATCTTTACAGTGTTATATAAATATTAGCTATTATGAAAATAAATCTATTCAGAGTTTTATAGATTGGAGGTGATTCTGTGTGGTAAGAGGTAATTAATAAAAGATGACATTCTTAATTGCTGAGAAGTCAGACTTACTGAAAATAGGTTCTAAAAAAGAAAAAGTAAAAGGAGTCCCTGGTCAAGCACTGCTTGAAGATTTTTTAAAAGTGGCATCTGCAAAGTGCAACATTCATTACTAATAGCTGTTACTTGCTAAGAGTTACTGAACATACTTGAGTATAGAGCAAAATACTCAGGACATTTGAGCTTTCTCGGTACCACAGAGAACTCGTTATAAGTGAATGAGACTCGGCATTACTGACTGAGAGTGTATCGCTTCATTTAAAAAGAGAAGAGAAAATATTTTAAAGTATCATACTGTGCTTTCTTTAATTTACCTGCCCACTCTGATTTACACACTCCAGTAACGTTCCTGTGAATACCATAGTTAGTGTCCATCTGCCTATCAGATGCTCCGATTATATTCAGGACATCCGGTATCAACTTAGCATTCATCCAACAGTTAAATAGGAAGCATTTCTTAAGTATCTATTGAGGGCCAACCACTGTGCCTGATGAAATGAGCAATGAAAAATAAAACCTGGTCTCTCGGGGCGCCTGGGTGGCTCAGTGGGTTAAAGCCTTCGGCTCGGGTCATGGTCTCAGAGTCCTGGGATCGAGCCCCACGTTGGGCTCTCTGCTCAGCAGGGAGCCTGCCTCCTTTCCTCTCTCTCTCTGCCTGCTTCTCTGCCTACTTGTGATCTCTGTCTGTCAAATAAATAAAAATCTTTATTTAAAAAAAAAAAAAAAACTGGTCTCTCTCTTTTACAATATGCTTAGGAACATAGAGCCATAGAGAACCTCAACACAAATCAAACTCTAAGAGGCTCTTCAGTAAAAGGAATGCAAAACCAGATGCACATCATTTGAGAGGCAAACTGACCAAGGGCCTCTGAAAAAGTTTCTAGAAACGGTGCTATTTTAATTAGGTCACAAAGGACTTCAATAGGAAGAGAAATCTGAAGAACATGTTGGGGCATGCCAGGAAGGGGGCATAACTTTAGGAGCAGTGAAAGTTTCAGAAAGAACTTAGATTTGTGGTGACTTTATCTGTAAGGAGGTTTTAAGGGCAATGTGGTTATTCAGGAGTCATCTTTAATCTGTGGAAATTAATAATGTCTCTGGTCAACATTCCCTCTGATACAAATTATACTCTAGTACATAAACAAAGACAGCATGGTACATGGCATTTCTTATTAACTAGATCTGAAGAAGTGCTCAACCTTTTGAGGATTACGTATTTTGGGGGGAATCTGATAAAACTTTAACAACCTCCCTCCATAAGACACATTGTCTAAGACACGAAAAGTTTTAAATCATGTTTCTAAAAGTTTAATAGGATTCTTCAAAGCCTGCATTTGGACCTCAGACTCAGAATCTCTAATCAAAATGGTGAAGACCATTCGTGTGGGGAAATTTTTTCCCTTTTTGTGCCAAGGCATTTAGGAATTCTTACAGGAAAAGTTTTGAAGGGAGTTATTAAAATAACACAGCAGGGGTGCCTGGGTGGCTCACTGGGTTAAAGCCTCTGACTTCGGCTCAGGTCATGATCCCAGAGTTCTGGGACTGAGCCCCACATAGGGCTCTCTGCTCAGCGGGGAGTCTGTTTCCTCCTCTCTCTCTCTGCCTGCCTCTCTGCCTACTTGTGATCTTTGTCAAATAAATAAATAAAATCTTTAAAAAAATAAAATAACAGCATTTGAAAAACAAGAAATTATACGTTGGTGTACTGGAGAATGTATAAGATATGGTCCACTGAACATCAACATTTGCCAACTCAACAGAAAACTTCTGCTAGGGAGTTCTGTGACCCACTGAAACTATAAATCCCAAAGTCTTGCCAGCAGCAATCACAGCACTGCTGTGCAGACTGAAAAGCTTCCATGAGAAAGTTCTACACAAACATTACTACCAGACAAAGATTTATAAGAAGGCCCAGGGCATGGGATCTGAGTGTTTTTGTTTTTGTCATATAAACCTGCAGGTAGCTGGAAGAATTGGAAGGAAAAATTTTGCTGCATATCTCAAGGATTGCCAATAGAACATTAGCTTTGATTTACAACAACAGTTAAAGGGTATTTTATAATAGACTCTAAATATAGAACATAATTAAATGTAAACCTTTTAGCAAAGTAAGTTGCTGTTTCTGGAGGAGTGGGATGGGAAATTCGTTTTAACATCTGATTCAGCAGCATCAAGAATCCCTTCCCTTGACAGATGAGCAGACGACATAAATCGTTAAACTGCCTCCCATTCCTAGACATCACACATTTAAACAAGTCAGATCTGCTTAAGCCAACAGGAGAAGACATAGCACTCAGGGGTCACTCTGTGACAGAATAGACTAAGATACCAACATATGTTTGTTAAACAGCCATGCAGCCACAGTATACAAAAGGTGTGCATACGGACTGTGGGAGTATATTTGACTAGAGAAACCTACAGTTCGTACCATTATCTTCCATCCCTCCATTGTACATCCTTGGGTCTGAATGTGATTATTTGTTTTACCTAATCTGAGAAACTCAGGATTAATAATGCAATGGTGTCTCTTGCCTTACTGGCCAGATAGAAGGAGCCTGGCTACTATTTTAACTCTTGAGCTTTCTTGCTCACCAGCTCCCATCTCCTTTTGCTCCCCTCCTAGTTTTCTAACAGAGCACTCAAGCTTGCCTCTTGCTTTCAACCCAGTCTGATACAGACTTCCTGTTCTGTGAAGCTGGTTCAGAGAAGAACTGTAATCCCAAAAGGATAAATATGTTTGCACTTCATTCTGATTTTTTTCCTTTGTTTATTTTTATTAAACTTACTTTCTTATTCCTCTATTTTGTCAGGCTATGCATAAAATAAGAAATATTTAATGTGGAGGTAGAAATGAAGTTGAGTTAACTCTAAATCACGCAGCTGATTGTTTAGTGTCAAGGAATCACTTTTGGATAATACTTGCTGAGAATGGAATTAATACCCATTAACATGTGAAGCCTTCCCTTGTCTCTTTACAGTAATACAGACCGATGAACTCTCCATGCAGCAATTCAAAACAAAGAACTCATGGGAAGCTGTTAATAGTCTCATTTCTGGCTTCCATTACTTACTTAACTAAACTTAACCTGCTAATTTCCAGATACATCTTATTTTTAAGTAGAAATCATTTAAATATATGCCTTGATTCCTTTGAGTATGAATTAAAAAAGGAAAATGCTTATAATGTAAAGGACATCTCTGTTACATTTTTAAGGGCTTTATAATCTTATTCTACTGTATCGACTGTTAGGTAAATAATTATCATGATAGAGCTTTCCCTGCAAAACAAATGTCCTGATAGATGAAGTGGTTTGCATCTATTCCTTAAGAACTTTGCTAGGGTACTTAATGCTTCAGAGGTAGGAGGGGAAAAAAAAAAAAAAAAGACTGTGTTATATTTTCAGATGAGAGGATGATTGACAGTACAAGGACCTGCTCTACTAATAGGCTAGATTGGGATGGGAGAAAAGCTTTCGGGGGGAAAGCTCATGATACTGATGGAGTAACCTTCTAACATAATGCGGGCTCTGTAGATGGGGGGTACAGGCTGTCGGAAGATAGTGAACGGCTAGCACACCATGATTCAATTCTTTTAATGAACTGAACATACCAAGCCAACTTTCAGTTAAAATGAAGATTGAGTATCCAGATTTCAGATGGTAAAAGCTCTGGCATCTCTTCTGGGCTCTTGTAGTACCTGAGCTTTAGTCCCTTCTCCTCGCCAAGTGGTAACGGAAGGCCAGGAAAGGACACACCCCCATGAGTGGCATCCGGAGCTCACTTATTATGATTTGTTCTTTGAATGTATTGTCGGAGAGACAGAAAGAGAAAGTGAGAAAGATACTTTGGGCTCAAAATTTTAGGCTGTAAGACAGTTTGGGTTTTGGCTTTTATTTTACAATACCCTCTACAATTGTGTTTTAGTAAATATCTGTGCAAAGACAGAATAGCCTTAATGGTTTAAATGAAAAGCACTGTAAGTTGCTAATTCTGCAAAAATTTTCCATGGCTGAAGACAGTTTAGTATAAGAAAAGACCACCAGCCTCAAAGTGAGACCTTGGGTTGTAAATTCCATTTCTGCTACTTCTCAGGGTTACAACTTTGGGGGATCAACTTAATTTTAGCCTCTATGGATCTCAGTTTTCTGAATTGTGAAATGGGATGGTAATCTTGTCTTCAAAGACCTGGTAGGATTAAATAAAATAAAGTCTTGAAACTGGGGGCATGATGAATGTCCAACATATTTTGGAAGATTTAGGGTAGCTAATGTCCTAAGTAGCAAAAGAGTACAAGGTACCTTATAGTATGTGATTCAGCTTATTTGACATTTATGAAAGATCCTCATTTCTTTTAGGTTTTATTATCAGGCTTTAATAGAAATAAATCAACATAAAAATGAGTTAAGCAAAAATCCTAAATAAAATGAATAAAAATAATTCAACTAAATTTTTATGAAAATTGAAAGCAGAAACTCTTAAAGATTTCATAGACTGAGTCTGTGTTGAAAAGGTGAGAAGCTCTTCACAAGAAATACCTAATTTTATAGATGAGGGAGAAGGGCCAGACATTTTTTTAAAAATAAGAAGGAATAAATCGCTACATTTGTTTCCTGTAGCTATCTGAGAAGGATGAGTTTAGATACTCACTTTTAGTGAATTGAAATCTCTAGTCTGGTCCCCACAAGGCAGCAGATGAGATTGCAAATACTTAAAGCTTACAAGGGGTGTTTCTCAAAGTGTTTTCCAAGAAGCATCCAAATTATTATCATTTAGGGTGGATTCCGGGGTCCCACTTCAGATCAACCAAACCAGAATCTTTGAAGGCCAGTCCCAGTAATCTAAATTTTAACCAAACCCCTCCCCCACCCCTCCCCCACCCCCTACTTCACCCCTCACGGCCCTCCCTGCCCCCGTGGAATTCTGAATCACCAATCTAGTACAATAGATTTCAACATTGGCTGCGCATTAAAATCACTGAGAACATTAAAAAAAAAAAAAAGATACTTATGCTTTATCCCAAACCAATTTAAATTAGAATCTCTAGGGTGAGGCTCAGCATCAGACTCCCCCCCCCACCCAAAGCTCAGGAGCGATTCTAACAGGCAGCCTGGGTGGAAAAACACTGCTTACAGCACTCCAAGATTCCCCGCCTCATCTGTCAAGTTGAAAGTAAGAAATCAGTCTCAAAACACAAACTCGTCTTTACCTGGAGATGTCCAGCTAGAGGCCGGGATGGCCCTTTACCACCTGTATTTGCTATGACCCTGCATCACAGAGGGTCAAATCCTCTGGATGTGTTCCATTCAGTGCCAGCCTGTATCTTGGCAATTTATTTCCCAGAATGAAACAGATGCTAAAAAGAGGGTTCTCGCTTTATTATTATTCTTTTGTATTCCATCACCACGTTTTGTCACACAGGAGTCACTCAACACATATTTGTTGGTTGCATGTGACTCTCTTAGTCTGTTAGAGCTTTTATAAGAGACATACTCTAAACTGAGTGGCTTATCAATAGCAGAAATTTATTTCTCCCCATTCTGGAGGCTGAAGAGATCAAGACCACATGCGGCAGATTCCACATCTGGTGAAGGGCTGTTTTCTGCTTCACAGGGCTCCTTCTCTCTGTGCCATCACAGAGCACAGGGCAAAGGGATTTATCCCAGGTCTCTTTTATAAGGGCACTAATTCTGTTCATTAGGGCTCTGCTCTTAGGTCCTAATCACCTCCCAAAAGCCTTACCTCCTACCTTCACTTTAGGGTTAGGATTTCAACATACGAATTCTGCGGGTCAGGGGATACATTCAATCTACAGCAGTCTCTTTGTCTTTAGAAAGCTCTGTAGTCCATCGAGAAACCATGCTGGTAGCTGAAACACCACACCACCAAAGCTGAACTTCCAACTTCCAACTTCCAAACTTGCTGTTTCATGTTTCTAAATTTATATAAATCAAATCATCTGTTTCAATCTACCACCACATCTCGCAAAAGCAGACTCATTTCCACCAGATTTGGAGGGCATATGTCATGAATACGTGATATACGTGACATCCACATATTAGGGACATCATAAGGAACTAAGCGACCAAGAGGAGTTAAGCAACCATCCTCCACGGTAGATCAGAAGCAGTAAAAAGCCCAAGTGTTTGCCACTTAGGAAGAACAGGGTATATGCATTAGGACACCGCAAAGAAAACCAAGTGGTTCAAATATGAGGCCATTATCAAAACTCTTAAGGACAGAAGCTGTGAATGGCAGGGCTCAATTTGCAAAGAAATCATTTCTTCACATGGACAATTTGTGGTGGCCTCAAGGTGAGCAATGACAGGTTCTTGTTTAACAGTGGCTAATGTTTCTCCTGAGCATGGCTGTGGAAGTCACCAGAAATTTGCTGAACAGTACAGGCTTGGAAAGAAAGCTCTCTTATCCAGGATGAGAAAGCTGGCTGCAGAGCACCCCGTATACTAGGAGCTATCAGTGTGGTCTTTATCCCATAGAAGAGCCAAGAAACAAGCTCAACCTGGTTTGGGATGGTGACTCAACAAAGCAATAAAGAATTAAGTTTTTTTTTTTTTTAAGAATTTTATTTATTTGACAGAGAGAACACAAGCAGGGGGAGGTGCAGGCAGAGAGAAAGGGAGAAGCAGGGAGCCTGCTTAGCACGGAGCCCGACGTGGGGCTCAATCCCAGGACGCCAGGATCATGACTTGAGCTAAAGGCAGATGTCTAACCGAATGAGCCACCCAGGCACCCAAGAATTAAGTTCTTGAACTGCCAACCAAAGGTATGTCTCTATATTAATTTCTTTATCCTGTATCAGCTTTAAACTCTTCTAACCTCTGGGAACTAAAGGGAAAAGTAAGAATATTGAAGGATTTCTTTGTAAAGACAATTCCACCTTACTAAATATTACTTTACATTTGTGTAACTATTGATTTTTTTTTTTTTAACCCTTCTGTTGGGGCACCTGGGTGGCTCAAATAGTTGGGCATCTACCTTCAGCTCAGGTCATGATCCCGGGTTCTGGGGATCAGTCCCATGTTGGGCTCCCTGCGTGGTGGGGCGCCTGCTTCTCCCTCTCCTTCTACTTCTCCCCCTGCTTAGCCTGTTTCTCTCTCTCCTTCTACTGCTCCCCCTGCATGTGCTCTCACTGTCTTAAATAAATAAAATCTTAAAAAAAAAAAAAACAAAAACCCTTCTGCTGTTACCTTACTTACTGCTCACAGTAGTTCCTTGAGCTCTGTAAGACACATTTATAAAAGCAAAATTAGTCAACTTTCTGAAGATTTGAGTTTTGGTTCCAGGACTGTTTCTTTGCCATCTAACATTGAGGGCTCTTAGCAAGTTACTCTGTTTCTGTAGGACTTGGTTTTTCTCATTTATAAAATGGAAACAATTATCTGTTTCCTGAAGTAATATATAAAGACTGCATTTTCAACAGATTTTTAAACTCTAAGAGTTATGGAGGTGTCAGATGTTATAATTATTCCAGTTTTAAAGATAATCAAATTGAGGCACAAGAGGTTAAGGGGGTCAGTCACCCAAGGAAAGAAGAAAATAAGAAATGTTACTGTGATTAAAACATAGATTTTTAAATTCCTAGTCAATAATTTTTCCCATATTATCACAGATAGTCTCAGAATACTACCAAATGGGCTTCCTGACATCCAATCAAGTAAAAGAAAAATTATATATCTATGGAAAGAGAGAGAGAAGAGAGGGCGGGAGAGCGAGAGGAAGTCTGGTCTGGGAGATTAAAGAATGACAAAATATCTTTGAGAAAAGGAAGTATAACCACACGAGGTTATACACTCTGCTGTAACAAGCAGAATAACTAAATGAAAACTCACTCTCCTTGACAACTGGCACCAACCTTCCCACTATAGTCCGAAATCACGGTCTGTCACTCACCCAAGCAACCATTCAGAGGCCTCTGAGGAAACCTCCTCTGATTTGAGATGGCTAAACCAGCAGGGGCTTTCTTTCCACACCACATGCTTATTACCATGAGCTGGAGAATTGGGAGTCTTTGAAGAAAGTAAAACCTAGCTTTCGAAACACCTCTAATCCAAATGACTGTTGGGCTGGAGGTGAGAGAGAGAGAGAGAGAGGGAGACAGAAGGAAAGTGGAAAAGTAGGATGAGAAGCCAGGGAGACACTTCTGAGAACATAGCAGCAGATCTCTTCAATTTAGTCTTTGCCTCTACAGTTTTGTTTTGACTGGAGTCTGCAGAGGGAGTTCTTTACCACTTTGTGTCCCCGTAGGATACTGACATTACGCTAGTTGCCCACAAGAGTGAAGGTCAGATCTCCTGGCTTTTAATACACAGAAGTTATCCTGCGTGGCAAATCGAGTCGGTGGCGGGTTACTCAGTTTATCTATGTAGATCACAAGCTCATGAGGTGGAAAGTCTCGAAATGTCATCTGTCCCCCCCCCATCCTCAGCCCTGTGTTGTCCCAGTCAGAGCAGCAGCTTCTGTCTTCTAAAGAATAACAGGCTGTCTTCACACTACAAGAGGCTGTCATCCTAGAAAAGGCAACTTTAACCTAAAATCAATGTTAAGCTGAGTCTGGCTTTCCTACAAAAGCAGTCTTTCCTTAGAATATCTAACACTGTACGGGGTGTTCAAAAGTCTCAAGTCCATCAGCTCTGTGAACAAGTATGAACTTAATACCTATATGATATATTGTTTAAAACGTTCAGAGAACTAGTTGCATATTAGTTTTTTTTTTTATAATTTTCTTTATTTTTGTTTAAACAATCCTTGGAAGAAGGACTTTGGTTTGAGGCAAGGGGTCAGAGAGACCCTCAGAATAAAGGCTGCATGGGGGCTGAACGTTGGTGAGGGGCTAGACTATTTATCACGGAGGTCCATGAGAAGGCAGACTGGACAATATTATTCCTGCTTCCCATACGCATCCTAGGTCCCAGCACGGATGTGAATGCCAGGCTCTAGGTAAACTCTCTAGATAGAAAATGCTGCATGCTTTGAACTACTCACAATTTCCATACAGAGCAGCCATTGGCCTGGTCACCCTTATTGTCAGGAGAGCTTCATTCATAATCGAAATCATCTTATAGCTGAGTCATTTCCTCTCTCTCTTTTCTGGGGGAGCAAGGGTGGCTAGGTGATCACAATCCCCTGGACATGTGAAGGTCAGGCAGTTAGTTACTGCCCTGGCAATAGCTTTCCAGTCCTGCTGGTCACGTGAATCACCTGAAGTGAATCCCCCATAACTGCTAACTGTGCTTGGCTATCTGAAGTGGAACCCAAGAATCTGCACCCAAGTGATTCCAGTGTACTTAGTCCATAATCCTCACTTCTCCTGATGGTCTGATCTAAATCACCCCCCAAAAGGTCCATGGCCATAGGGCAACTCCTTCATGTTACCTGCAATCCTCAAGGTCATAATCTCTTTGTCTGGAATTCCACTGGCAGAGATCACACAGTCTTTTAAAGTGTAAACAGACATATGTAATATGTACTGTGCACATTATATTGCAAAATATGCATGTGTTATATACATATATACATATATATAAATATATACATATATATTTTTATATATTTATATGTATTTGTTATGAATTTTATACATGTTATAAATGTTATATATTTTATGCATATGGGTATTATGTCTGTATGTTATAAACGATTCATAAGTACTATGATTCCACTTGCACTCATGAGGGGAGAATAAGTATCCAAATGATGTGACTTCTGGGCTAACATTCCTAACATTTTCCTCCATCTCTCACTTCCTTTCCCCAGAAGAGGAGCCATCTCTCTGGTTAGTGAGGTTGGAAAAAGAAGCTGAGTCTATCCATTTCCTCTCCCCTTCTAAGGAGTCCTTCCTGCAGAGACAGAGCATCTGGCCCATCTAGTGAGGCACGTGTGTATCTAAGCAGGTTCTGCCATATTACAGAAAAGCTTTAGTTTCCCAGCCAGACCAGTGCCTGGATGGTAAATACGCCTGACTCAGGGCTAACATGTAGAAAGTCTACTTGATGAAGTCCTAAAGCCATATCCTCTCAAGGTTTTCTAGTAATAATCATATTTTGATCTCTCACTGGTTCCAAATATGGGCTGATCATAGGAATACTCTATCTTGGGTCCCCCATACCTCCACAATACCCCAAAAGATAGATGTCAGACTTGGCAGAAGAGTGGCTATTTCTAAGCTCCAAAAAACTGTGTGGAGAATAATGTTTGTAGGGAGTAGGGATGGAGGAAGATTAGAGGTTTCAGGAGGTGAGAAGAAACTACGAATTCACCAAAGAGAAAATATATGTTACAATTTTCTCATGACCGTGCTCTATTGAAGATTTTTTTAAATAGCATTAACTTCTCTTCAATTCTAAATAAACAATTCTAGCCTTTTTAACCTTTCCCTAGAGATATTATTATGTAGGGGAGCATAAATCCATGTAATAGTAACTATATTCAGTCCTCTTGTAAATAGGAGGCACTCACATATTGATTCTACTCACCCACCAACATTTTTTGAACATTAGAGTATAAAATACTACTCTAGGTGCTATGATTACATTATTCACAATCTTGGGCCTCAAGTAGTTCACAATTTGATGAGAACAAGGGCCAAAAATAAGAAGTATAATCAAAGATTCAAGCAATAAGCTCAAGGAGCTACTATTTGAAGTTCACCAAAGCTTTGTTGCAAAAGCATCTCATTCCCAGGTGACCCAGGTGACCCAGGAGTGCCGTCCAGGATGCGGGGTTGGGTTACACTGGTGCCCTGCCAGCCAGCAATCCTGAGAGCATTTCCCTGAGCCGTATTTTTGACTAGAGACTTTCTCTTATTCATGAGTTGCTCTTTTTTTAAGTGATGGATCTTTCTTCCTGCATTTCTTTTAATTAGTAACCCTGTGGAATATTTTTCATTAAAAACGAATTTTACTTTTTTTTTATGAAATGTCAAACATGAACAAAATGAGCAACTTTTTCTTGCAGGAAATATTATGAAAAAGAAAGTTATTAGCTCATCTTTTCTTTAACAGATCTGACTAGTGGAATGAGCCTGTTCAAGCAATATTTCTCTTTCTCCACAGGCCAGTGGCCTTTCTTTATCATCTTCTTTCACAAGCGGATGAATAGATGCAAATAGTATTGTTTTTAAAAAATAAAACTTGTATCTTCAGAGATATCCTAATGTTAAAGGCAGGTGAAGTTTTAAAAAAAATATGAAAGAAAATGTTGCTTTTCACTTCTAAAAATGCAATGCAACTTTAGCTTTGGGTTCTAAATAAAAGAATGAACTTAGCTCCTGCTTTACAAAACTACTGGGTTAATACTAGACACAGATAGGAAAGCTTTTTTCCATTTTTCCTAATGCTTTCTCTGAGTGTCATCCACAAAGGCAAACACATTTAGGTAGTAATTGTTTCTATAGCCACAGGGGAATGGTTGGGAAGAGTAGTTCAACGGACAGCAGAATGCTCAAACTCAATAGATATAATTCAGCATAAGTTTAGAACCTATAGTTAAAGTGCAAGTTTTTAGATCTATCCTAATAATTACCAGAATTTTTTAAAAAATAAGTCAGATGCCTCTTTTCCTGCTACTTTCCCCTCACTGCCTGTTCCTCCATGGACATCAGGCTTTACTACTAGAAAGGGAAATAGCACACATTGCTTTAAATTAATGAACTCTGCAGTAGTATTATTTATTCAATCGAAACAAATGTCACTGAAGTGCTAGAGTGCAAAGAACATCTCTCTATCTTTAATAGCTTAATAGCCAATGCATGGAGACAGGGCATCTATTGAATACATATAACCCTGCAAAGCAATACAGAGTAACATTGAAGAACATGGTACAGTGATGCATGGTGCAGGAGTACTGAGAAAGGAGAGATCACAAGAAGCTGGGGGACAGGAGGAGAATGGAGAAAGTGGAGGATCAGAGGATCAGAGCTGATCCTTGAGGAAGGAGTCAAAGTCACAGGATAAGGTGATTAGTATCTTTTATAAAATAGCAATTCAAGTTTCATAATGTAATTATTTCCTGATTTGTCTTCCATTTGTCTTAATTTTAATGATTTCACTGTCCCATATTTTAAAGATGTGATCTCAAATTTTAGTTTATAGAACAGAGTATTTTTGTATCTCGATAAAAGAACACCTTTGGCCTTGCTCACCATTTAAAACAACCACTTTTGTTGCTGTATGAATGGTTATAGTTTGTCTTTATCATAGCCCTGATCACTCACATTAGTTTGGTTTTACTTTGGTGTGGTATTAAATGCATCTCTGATCCTCTTTAATCAAAATAATCAGCTGCATCTTTGACTAGAACACACCTGACTACAGACTCCTACCACTACAAGTAGTAGTTTTCTAAATTGGTCATATTTTTCTGAAAGGGATTTGGACAAAATGAAAAAAATACTTGGATAAATGGAAGTTCTATGACATCAATGGTAAATCGATTTGTCGGGTATGGATATTCGACCATGGAAAATACTGAGATGCCTGTGCTTCCCAGAAAGAGACTGATAGGTTTGTTTTATTAAATTTACTCAAAAACTGGAAATTCACCTATCTTTTATGCTGTTTGATATAGTAAAGCCAGCTTACCCTCAAGCATCAGGTACATTTTCATATAATTACATTTGTTGCAAGTCTTTCCTGTTGACAGACTTGTCTTGATGGTTCTTTGAATTTTTAAAGTTCTCTCTTTATCTCTCAGCATTGTTTGAGCTTCATTAACATTGTCAACCTCCATAGAATTGCTGGCTCACAATTAAAATCACCCTTCTAAAAGGAATATGCCAAGCAGAATGGCCTAGGAGCCCCAAAACAGACATTTTTCAGCCTGGCAAAGCAACCTAATCCAACTCTCTCATAGTTTCTTCACCAGGGCGAAAAGCCATATTGCAACCTTCTTTGCAAAGACTTCAGAAATCAGCTGCATTAGAATAAAGCTGCATTGACTCTACACCCCCATTCCCACTTCCAACAGCCTATGGAGAAAGTCTTCCTGATGATTACAGTAACAAGCCATTTCGTGACTGTCAGGTGTGGAAATGTTGCTATCAACAAGCCAGCAGTCAGCCTCATTTGATGGAATTATAAATCCAGAAGGCCGGATCTGATCTCTTGTGCTGGCTTTTCCTGGCACAGTAGACCCTTTCCCACGTTAACAGTACACTCTCCAGTGGCTAAGTGGGTCATTCCACATCCCCGTTTCTCAATTTCTGAACATTAGGAAACTCTCTTTTCTCACTCAAGAAGGGGTATGTGTCTTCCTGTCACCGGAAACTAACTCCCAAAGGACCTGTGTTACCTATTACCCATTTAACATGCTGGGATTATGATGCCATTGACGACCACATAAAGTCGTCACAACTGGACAATTCCCAGACAGTGCAATGCCCGGCATTACTTCCGGGAGCTGCTGTCAGGGGAAACTAGCAGCTTCTGACCTGCAAAATGAGCAGTTACCATCTTTACTCTGCAGTCTGCCTCCCACACGGTGAGTTTCCTTGGGGACGGCAGCTCTGCTGAACTCCTACAGATGACATCACTCTCTGAAGGATCAAACTGGGGACACAGGGCAAACTCCAGTGAAATCAAATGCCAACTTCTGAAAGTGTTGGGTAAATCAAGTATAACCTGATTCAGAAAGAAGAGGCAGAAAATGAATGATTTTCTCTGGGAGAAATTACTGTAGTCTCACTGGGTCATCTGAGTGTCTCTGATTATTTGGTAGGGAGACTTGATTTGATTCCTTTGGGGAAGGTAACTTGATTGGAATGTCAAAATCTATGAAATGCAACTCTCAGATGGGAAAAGAGACAGACATTCCAGGAAGACATATACTACTTTGGTCATAATAGTTAACATTAAAAATTCAGTCTAACTACAGAGCAGATCTCCACTTTTTTTCATTTGCAAAACATATATAATGCTCTAAAATGCTTTCTAGTCTATGTATGTTGATATATTTTAATGCAACATTTATTTTACTTTTTAAAAAATATTTTGTTTGAGAGAGAGACAGTGAGAGAGAGCATGAGAGGGGAGAAGGTCAGAGGGAGAAGCAGACTCCCCATGGAGCTGGGAGCCCAATGTGGACTTGATCCCAGGCCTCCGGGATCACAGCCTTTGCCGAAGGCAGTTGCTCAACCAACTGAGCCACCCAGGCGCCCTATTTTACTTTTTTTAACAATAGTCTGAATTCACTGAATTCACTGTAAACATCTTGAAGCCCCTCCTCTGAACAACCTTTCAAAATCTGTTGTAAAGTGTTTCAAAAGCTACTTCTCAGAATCAGCATGGAAACCTTTTGAATACATGGCTATTGAGTTCAATATTTTCTCAGGCTCCTGAGAGGACAGAAAAAGCGAGGTCAGTGAATTAAGCTCAAAAAGTGAAGGGAAGAAATCCCTACAGGGACAAACTATGTAATCAAATTTAGATGTTATCTTGGGGACTGGGGAGGGAGGACCCCACCCCTGACAAAAGAGCTCTGCCTGAAAATATACTGAAATACAGATCTGTGAACAGATCCAAACTGTGTGTTTGTGTGTGTATTGATACACACACACATATGTAAAATAAATATATGTAACATATATGTAAAATACACACTTATTATATATCATATATTTTGTATTTTATATATATATATATATACATCTATCTATATATACACATATATGTATACTATATAAACAACCACAGTGGTGATCCATTGACTTCTTTTTCCACAACAGAGAAGGAAAAAGATACATAAGAAAGTAGTATAGGGAAAATTGCATGTATTCAAAATTCAAATCAATACCAAAAGGAACTGGGGAAGCAACTATTATATACAGTTCAGTCTTACTATTAATAGAAATCCTTGCTCTGTTTATTCAAAGCAGAGTTTTCCTTTCAATGAAGATGGTATGAAAGCCCTGTGCTTCTGGAGGCCCCTTATCAAACATTAATGGTTGAAAATTAAGAAGTGGTAGATACATGGAATGAACAGTCTGGTATCCAGCTATCATGACCCTAAAAAGACACTATTGTCAGGCAGGATTCAGCCCTAAAATAATAAAAAATTTTTCAAGTGGATGGTTGGCTACTTTGAAGATTCCCAAGAAAAACTGATCTATAAAATACCTACCTTCTTATGTTAGTTAAATACTCTTCTGACGATACTAAAGGTTTATTCATGCCCCTCATTTACTATTAGAATACATATTTTCTTACAATAGAAATAAACTCCAGTTTGGCAAATAGGAGTTATCAAATAGACTGTATAATCTACTGTCCAAAATGTTGCTAAATGATTGAATCCTGCTCCCCACCACACCCCCCACCCCGGGGTGAAACTTGAGAAACTCTGTCCTTAAATAGTGCTTTGGAGGCATCACCAAAGATGGAGGGATCTGTGAACCTACGTCCTGGTAACTAAATGTGGAAAAGATTTTATTCTGGAAGCAGATCTGGAAGCGGATCAAGAGAGCCCTGAATAGAAGCAGCTTAAGGAATCAAAAGACTGCATAATGAAGTCTCTGCTTCCTCTAAATGCCCATGATAAACTTCTGGAATTGCTGAAAGTCGGCCTCTTATAACCATCATCAGTAGAACATGAGCCAGTTTGGAGCTGAGACACGGAGGCTGGAACAACAGAACAGCGATCAGATGAGCCGTGTGGCCACGAGCAAGTCCCCTCACCGCTCCTAGCTCCCTTCCCTAAAGCATGGACTTGAAGCTCAAATGAGACAGCCTGTGCAGTGTGAAAATTGCAAGGCAGTGAGCTCCATCAGTTTGGAGGGGCAACTGCTACAAGCCACCGCCCAGGACAGCGCAGAGATGCTGCCTGGGAGTTCACAGTGAATTTGCAAGCCTGATGATCAGTGAAGGGAATGAAAATTCTAACAGCCCCCTGCTCAGATCCAAGGGTGTATGCAGATTCTTCAAAGGAAACTGAGAAAACAAAATTTGTTCTTCCAAGTCCCCTGCCATCAGGTGGTCTGAACTCACACGATGAGGTCAAGATTGCTGTGCTCTGAACAGGCTGCAGAGAAGGCTTCCTTGTGCGAATCTGCCCGCATATGAGGCTCAAAGCTGCAGCTGGACGTTAACTCTAATTGTGTTTTAACACTAATTATTAATGGCCCTTTGCATAATCCTATCTCATAAGGCTCTTTGCCAAAATGGTCAAGGGTATCATTTGTTTTTCTGGACGACAGTGATTATTCTAGTCAGTGAGGATCAAAACTGTGCTGGCCGGTATGTCTGCTTCCTTTTCCTTCATTCACCGACTCCCCCATTCATTGACACAGCAGGCACCATTCTGCTCATTGGCAATAAAGAGATCACAAAAAATACCTACTTTGAGGAGCTCACTGTTGAGCTGAAAAAACAAAAATGTCTGTAGGAAACCAAAGAACCACAATCCATGCTATGAGAGAAGCACGGAGTCTAATGAACACTTCGGACTTTTGTGGAGAGCATATGAGCTTTTATTCCAAGTGTGAATAGTGTTTGAGTGATGTCTTTTTAATGGGATGACAAAAGTTGAAGGTTTGAGGCAGGAAGGCACTCCCATATTTTGTTTCAGCTGCTATGGGAGAAAAGGGGAAGAAAAGAAGGGAGTGAAGTCGACACACCCTTATGACAATCCTAGAGCCCTTCTTCAAAGATGCCAGGACGGACCCCCTGAGAGACACATAGTCGGCAGCATGTGTCCACCGTGCAAGGACTCAAAGCCCATTCGCTCTCCGATTCTAGTCTGTTTTCCATCCATAAAAGGTAATTTGTTACAAAGATGCTTCACCACCTACAGAAAGAAAGACACTGTGTGCCAATGGATTCACCAGGATAAGAATGCTTTCTGGAAAGAAATGCATTTACTGAGCCCCGAGCCTGTGCTATTGCAAGAGTGAACCTAACCCAATATTTCTTTCTCTTGTAGCCTTACAATACAGGACAGGTGCTCCCATTACCCATAACATGGCCAGCTAGCTTCTGTGACCCTCTACTAAGAACAGGGCCATTTGTGGAAAAGGATGCCAGCCTGATAGGGTAGAGGGAGAAGTACCTCTATATTCTGTTTTTCCAATTTACAATGTGTATTCATCATTCTTGGGGGAAATTTTCTGTTTAAATGGAAACCCTTTCTTAAATCACTATAGGAGTCCAAGAATGTTTTGCTAGTATTGATAATGATGCCTGGCCTAAATATTAACAAAAATCGGTCCTGAATGTTGATGCTGCTACGTGTCTCCAGTAACACAGACCTACTTCAGTTCTAAGTTTTGGTTTTAGAATACTTCTCAAAGTTGCTCCTACACATTTAATTTAAAACAACAAAAAAAATTCATGTGTTTAAGCTCCCACTCCCAGTGTGGATATACCTGGAGATACGGCTTCTAATTAAACAGTATGGTTAAATGAAGTCATAAGGTTGGGTCTCTGCTCTATCGGGATTAAGGTTCTTATAAGAGGGCACACGAGAGAGCTCATTCTTTCTTTCCTCACATGCACGCACAAAGGAAAGGCCAGATGAGCACACATAAGGCGGCACCACCTGCAACGCAAGGATACCAGACACCAACCCTGCTGGCGCTGTGGTCTTGGACTTCTGGCCCCCAGACTGTCAGACACAACCTTTCTGTTTAACCACCCAGTCTGTGTTATTTTGTTATGGCACACTGAGCAGATTAATCCAAGGGATACATCAATATCGTTAACAGATCCTGAATTGGCTTGCATCTGAACTAAAGGGCATCGAGATGTTTGGTAAAAAGGAGTGTAAACCAGGAGCAAGATGGGTCTCCATGGCAACGTTTCTTTGAGACCACCACTGAGGGCAAGTGTCAGTGTGGCATCACTTTTGATCAATGTCCAAGGGGATCTGCTCCATTGCAGTAGTAGATGTATGAGAAACATTGTCTCCGGAGCCATTTGGCTTAGAAATTTTCACAACACCAGCAACAAATTCAGTAGAGCCATGGAATGAAAAGACACATAGTCCCCTGGCCGTGACCACTCAACGTGAACCACAAGAGGGGTTCACACTCATTAATATAATAGATATGGCTGAGCCGGAAGCTCAGTATATTACCCAATTTTCGGTCTGTATTGACATCGGGCAATCTTAACTACTTTTTTTTTCTTTTCAAATTTCAGTTAGCAATCTCTTCATTTGCATTTTTGGAATTGACCACATGGTAATCTTGTTTCTCATTCCTAACGAGTCATTCTCGGTACCAGCTCATTCACTCCCTGCCTCCTGCTGTCAGGTCTCATATTTTCCCAATTCTATGTGGAAATACTTTTATTCTTTTATTTATTTTCTCCAGTCATTCTACCTTCCTCTTCCTCTCCCCCTTTAATCATCAATGAACAGTTTTCACACTAATAAGTAACACTTTGAGCAGTAAACTTGCCAATATATTTTTTTGTAACTTCTAATGTGAAAATACTAGACCCTTAAGAAAATAACTCAAAACACAAAGATGGAAAAAAAAATGGGAAGTTTTGTTTAATGCGGGAAGTTTTCTTTTTATCTATGTTCATCCTAACTGGTGCAGCAGCCAGTATAGTTCTTAAAAGTACTGACAAGAAAGCAGAGAATGGATCACAACCACAGCATCATCAGCAAGGCAGTGTTTCATCCTATTAATACCTCTCAAACAGGACTGATATGTAACTTACATGCTTTTGCTAAAAATGAGACCCTTCACAATGCCAGTGACATACCTGCTGTGGCCACACCATGCACACTGGCCCGTGCTGATATGGAGGAGTCCTGTTCACAACTCTGAACACTGCGTACAGCTTGGTTTGGGGGCTCTGTTGTTAGTTTTATCCCGAATCATGGCGTGAAAGACATTAAAATCAATCTTTGAATCACATGCAAGCTCATGTCATCTACCTTTCTTTTTCCCTGTGAAAAGTGAACACAATCAAGTGTTGCATTTTACTCACAATCTTCTACACAGGGCTTGCCAATGAGGCTAACTGGTAAAAAAAAATCCCAGCAGCACAGAATTCAAAGGATTTGGATTCCCATGCCAGCTCTGATGCTAATTTGCTAAGCAATCTTGAGCAAGTCATTTAATTCTCTGGGTCTCAGTTTTCTCAACTGCAAAGAAAGTTGGACCAGGTCACCTACAAGATCCTTCCTTCCTCTAGAACATTATTCTGCTTACAATGAAATCCTAGTGCCAGTATCAACATCACCTCCTAAAACGTCTCCTTGCGTCCTCCCTGAGCTATGGACTCCTTTCCTCTCTCCCCAGCTCTCCACCATGTACCCTGAATGTAACTCTGACGCAGCACTTATCAGACTCTGTTAGGATTTATTTGACTCTCTTGTTAGACTGCAAGCCCCCAGAGACCAGGCACTGGGTCTTTTATCTCCATGCCCCCTAGGTTTGTAGTAAGGCCACGAACGATATATACTGATAGCCACTGAGCCCACCAATACCTTCTGAGCCACACTTTGTCAAAGGGTCTTGTCAGAAGAGGTACCAAAAATAGAAATAAAACTCCACACTCCTCTTATCTAAATAGTCCATCTGGAGGAAAATATGTTCATGCTAGCTTGAAAGAGGAGGAAATATTTAGAAATAACTCAAAAACCCCAACCACACTTAATGTAGCTATAAGTAAATGTTTAGCACAGACCACACTGTTTGAATAAACAGTGTGGGCACAGTGAGGCACTACCACCCACCAGCCTGGCAGAACCCTCCCGAAACCCAGGTTCCCAGAAGCCAGCCAAGCCAAGGGCCCCGCTTCACAAGCAGGTCTTCCAAAGCACAGTGGTCAGACCTGCTATGTTAACTCTTTTTACACAGATGATAAACCCCATTGCATCACAGCTCGGCAGCATGAGCAGAAGTGCACTAATTACATTAAAAATCTGATTAAGATCCTTTAAAATATAGATATCACCGGGGCTGCATATGCCACCTGCGTCTTCAGACCTGCACCTGAGGCTTGGTCTTCAGCTTGAGAAACATCATTTTTGTTATTCCATCAAATTGTATTTTCTATTAATTAAGTAAATAAATACATAAAGTGAACAAGTGAGTCAACCTTCCTGTGTTGCTCTCCTTTTCTGAATATGTTTAAACTTACTGAAAACTATGGAATTGTGTTCTGATTACTGAAAAACTACACGAACCAGTCCTTTTGCTCAACTGAGTTTAGTTTCTGATTGTCTACAGAGAATAGTAATCTCTAGCAGTCTAGTAAAGCCTGTAGAACAGCCCTCAATTCAGAAAAGTTGCTTTCAATGCACAAAATAGAATACATAGTACTGCAAATGTAAAACATTATAATGAAATCCAGTTACCAAAATATTTAAAAATAATTCATGAAATAGTAGGGTGCCTGGGTGGCTGAGTTGGTTAAGCATCTGCCTTCAGCTCAGGCCCAGGGTCCTGGGATTGAGCCCTGAATCAGGTTTCCTGCTCAGTGGGGGGAGAGTCTGCTTCTCCCTCCCCCTTTGCCTCTCCCTGCATTCATGCTCTCACAGGCTCCCTCTCTCTCAAATAAATTTTTAAAATTTGTTCAAAAAAAAAATTCACAAAATAGTAATCTATGTACTTTTTTTTCATTAACACAATAAATAATGTCATCTTAGGAGCATGTCTATAAAACTACAATAATTATTGAGCCTAAATACTTCAACAAACACAATGATATGAAAATATCTATGATTTCTTTTGGTACTTCTACTAATACTGTAGTTTGTTCCCAACATTCATAACGGAAGGAAAAGCTACATTTCACTTAGAAATTAAAGCAAATAAAGATGTAATAGAAGTAGTAATTTTCCCTATGCAAATTCACAGGCAGGCAGAGGAAGAGAAAGAAGCAAGCTCTCTGCTGAGCAGGGAGCCTGATGTGGGGCCCAGTCCCAGGACCCTGGAATCATGACCTGATCCAAAAGACAGCCACTTAACCAACTGAGCCTCCCAGGCGCCCCTATTTGACCATATCCAATAAATAAATAAATAAATAAAGCAAATTAGTTACCAAACCAATGTGATTTACGCATAAAAATGTGTACTTCTGGCTTCTCTGGGTTTAAAAAAAATACGCAGACCAAGCCACACTGGGCTGGCATTCCACCAAGGCAGTGTGCAAGCGGACTGAGCGGCAGCCGTCCCCTTACAGGTGGTGCGAACCCCAGTCTTCCACGGCCACATGCGCTTGGCCCACCCTGTGGCTGTTACTGATCTGGCTCCTCAGCCGCCTCTGCTGGATGGCCTTTTCCACTTCATGATCACCTCTGAGTGACAAGTGGTAGATCTGCTTCTAATACAAGCGTACTAGAACTCTGTGTGCAGACTCGTGAGCTCCCTAGCTAACTTCCCCTCTTCTCCTTCCAGCCATGGACACAGGCCCTGTGGGAGCCACTTGTTTATGTAAAGTTTTACTAAAGCACAGCTCTGCTCAGTTGCTTACATACTCTCTTTGGCTCCAGCCCTGAACTGAATTGTATTCCCCCCAGATTCATATCTTAAAGCCCTAATCTCCCACTGTGATGATATCTGAAGAAAAAGTTCTGGGAGTTAATTAGGTTTTGATGAGGCCCTGAGGGTAGAGTCCTCATGATGAGGTTACTGCCCTAATCAGAAGCGGTACTAGAGAGATAGCTTTCCTTCTCTGTCTCTTCCCCCCACCTCTCTCTCTCTCTCTCTTTCTCTCTCTCTCTCTCACTCCCTCCCTGCCTCTCTCCTTCCCTTTCACTCTCCCGCACTCACAGCCCATGTGAGGACACAGTGAGAAGGCAAAGGTCTGCCAGCCAGGAAGAAAAGAGTCCTCCCTGGGGTACCCAATTGGGTCTAGCACCTTGATCTTGGACTTCTCAGAACTGTGGGGAATAAATTCCTGTTGTTTAAGCCTACAGTATTTTGTGAGGGTACCCTGAGCTAAGACAGCTGCTTTCACACAATGGCAAGCTTGAGTAGTTGAGACAGAGGTTCTCTGGCCCTCAAATCCTAAAATATCTACTGAATGCATGGTCCTTGACACAGCAAGTTTGCCAACCCCTGCTGTAGCTACTGCATGAAATTATGGTTCTAGTTCTAGAATTTTTATAGAGAGGAATTTAAGGATGGTTAGTGGGAACTATGCTGACATAACAAATCTCTTACTCTTCCGTAATGGAGATGGGAGGGCAGGCAGCTAAAGTGTTGCCACATCTCCCACAACGGCGACCACCAAGAATCCCACACTGTGCTAAGCCTTCCACCCAGCCACACTGCACACGCTCATGTGACCAGAGCTGTAATCTGTGATGGCTGAGCACCTGGGTTACAAACCCCCTCCCCCGGCTTACTAGAAACACACCCTTAATTAGGGATTCTGATAGCTATGAGATATCAAGAGCATACTGAGGACACAGTCTTGATCATAGAACTCACAACAAATATCCAATTCCCAAAAAATACTCAATGCAAGAATGCTCCACGGGGAACAAAGCGAAAGCAACTGTGCATGAGAAACGATAAATTGTTGAGAGTGTCTCTGTGGAATATTGTTGTGGGAAAAAAAATAAAAAGTACTTTGGCGAGCCAAAGCAACATGCGTTTTAGAATCAGACAGAGATGGATTCAAATTCAGACCCTGAGGCATACTTTCTTTGGCACCTAGCGCTCCCATTCTCACAACATCAGCCTCTTCATCGATGGAATGGGAATGAGGTGCTTCATCTGCGGGTGACTGAAATTTCATAAGGTCAGTCATTATATACAAAATGTGTTCAAGTGCATGGGTATAAAAGAGGGTCTCAAAAGGGTAGTTATTCTCACGAGTCATTGGAGGATATCTTCTCAGTGGGTATTTTTTTTTTATGAGAATACTTTTTCTTTTCCTGAGAATGAAGTGACACTGACTGACAGTACAGCTATCCTCACATTTTGCCAAGTTATTGAGACCATCCATCATTTGAGGATGGGTGAATTATTAAAAAATAAAAATGTGACACAGGTTGTAACAGGGAACAGGTTATAAAGGGAAGAAGCCATTTGATGTCACTTGTGCACCAGCCCCTGCAGACAGAGGGGGCCCCATCCCTGGGTCCTGTTAAAAAAAGCACATACACAGGGGCACCGGGCGGGCACAGTTGGTTGAACGTCCGACTCTGGGTTTTGGCTCAGGTCATTATCTCAGGGTTGTAGGATCAAGCCCCATATAAGGCTCTGCGCTCAACAGAGAGTGTGCTGGAAATTGTCTCTCCCTTTCCCTTCCCCCACCCACTCTCTCTCTCTAAACAAATAAATAAACTCTTTAAAACGTACACACAGAGTTTTCTGTCTCTAGCTTCTCTTATCAGAAATATGTGCACTCCACCTTCATAACTCTGTGTGTGTGTGTGTGTGTGTGTGTGTGGTGTGTGCACATGCTCAGATGTGCGAAAGAGAACATAAAAAGAGGAGAGAGAGCTTTGTGATAAACTCATTCTGAAGAACCAAAATTTATTTTCTGCTGGTGAGTTATCTTAATTATCCCTCCTAGAGACCTTGCCCTGCGAATATATCAGTTGTGATTTGAAATTAATCCCTCTGGCCCTGAGTTTCCTCATGTGTTTTGAAGGGAAAATAGCTGTCCTTTATTCCACAGGAATATTATAAACATCAGATGAGATACTGTGTAAACAACATGCTTCGAGGAGGACAGTGACAAATAAGATCTGTCCTGAGGACCATAACGATGATGGATAGGGGTCTCGGTAATCTTGTGGTATGTGGGAAGACTCCAGAGCTGGAAAAATTTATATTGGAGAAGACTTAACAAGATATAAGAGTTTCAAGTATCTAACGGGCTGCCTTGCAGAAGAGGAATTCGTCATTGGGGAAGGTAGAGTACAGAGCAAAGGAGACTTATTTCTAATTAGACGAGACTCCACGCTCCCTAACGAATGAGCAAGAAAGTTCCACAGTCAGTTCCTATCGGCAGCCCTCTTCCACATCTATCACTAACTTCAACTTTCAGTTACTTGTACAAGTGTATGTTTCACTTATTGTGTAGAATAGAATGTTCACACCTGGCTTAAGCAAAGGGACTCACACCTTCAGCACAGGGACTCAAGTTAGTCTTTGTGCTTGTGAAAACTCTTTACACATTGTCTAGCAGGTTGTGGATGCTCAATACCCATTTACTAGAACAAAAACAGAAAATGAAAACGCTGTTCTAATATAGATCCCATGTCACGACACAGCTGGTATGAGCATGCCTCCAGCAGTCCTATCCTCTCCTAGACCCCCCACCACCGACCAGTAGGGACTTAGAATGATTTGTACAATAGATTGTAGATACTGTTTGTGTCTACAGTAGAGACGCGAATCTGTACCTTGGCTTGATTTTTTTCCTCTGTGTTAACAAAGGGAAGGTTCTATTTAGGGGGCCAGTGGGAGGGAAAGCTTGTTATTTCAAAATACTTCACCATAGACAGGCAATCATCTTTGATGAAATTCCTTAAGTGCAGTTGCCCAAATGTGTATTTCATTTTTGGCAATAAAAGAGTCCTAGCCTATGTCCAATGACCTATAAATCATAGCTAGGAGATTTCTTTATGCAAATTAAATTTGTGTCACACTCATCAATAAAAAAGAAAATGGCCATGAATATTATAGTTGCTGCAGCAGTGCAAAGTTAGGAGTTGCTATACCTATTTGTAGGATATGTCAGTGTGGCTAATTATTTTTTTTAAGATAGTGTGCTTGGAAAGAATTCACAGGGAAATAAGCCTTATGAACTTTAAATGATCATTAAATGAGAAAGCGTTTTTAAATAGTCAGGAATATAAAATAAGCAACGAGCTGGATTAACCTTACCAACCTAAAAAAAAAAAAGAAAATCCACATAATAAAGTAAGAGACACTCATGTTATTTTTATGGCAGTTATTATAAACCCCAAGAACTAATTACATTAGAGCACAGTTTGTTTCTCTTCGAACCTGTTTTTCCTTTTACACTTAAATTATAAAGACCCAAGTCTTGAACCACGTACTTTGGAATCCGCTCCTTAAAAAGTAAACAAAATATAAAGAAAAAGAGAGAAAATTACATCACTTTACTTGAATGAGAACTTACGAGTGCAAAATGAAACACGTCTTGCACTTCTCAGCTAATAGAGCATGACATATCAACCCTACAGATACTAATAAGGGCAAGAAGATTCACACAACATACCCGTTTCCTCAGATTGCAAGTAAGAGTGAGATTCCTTGAGAAGGAGTTTGCAAAAGCTGTATAGAAGTCCAGGACTTTGAGCAAGGCTTCTCGCTTGATGATGTGGAGATCACAGTATGTCAGTGCTCGGACATTGGCACACGCGTGAGCAAGGGTGGTTTCCTTCCAGAAGATGTCTCCGAATACATCACCTTTCCCTGGAAAATAGTATAAGATATGGATTCAACTATCTCCACTAGTTCTTATCCTAATCACTATTTTTACGCAGTTTCATATATGCTATTTATCAACTCGCATAATTTAGAACTTGAGTGGATAACCCCATTCAAATAGGTGTAACAATGCATAACACTTTCATATAATATGTAAAGTAACATCACCCTGAATTCAGTTCTTGATGGAAATCCCGAGTGGTATGAATAAATAAAATCCAACAGAGAAGCCAAAAATCTCATTTTAACAAATAGTTTCATTATCTTCTGCCATCATAACTTTTCCCATTCTGACTAGAAGGAGCAAAGGTGACTTTTTAGTTTCATTCTTTCTTCTGCTCCTTCTGTAGAGATGACAGTAGATTGCACTATATAAGGATCTACTGTTCCAGCCTTTATAAATCTGGAACTGATTTGACATATATTAAACATACATTATTCAGCAACTAAGTCTTGTGCTCCAGGCAGACGAATACTCGCCATGACTTATTACCTGAGGATGCCTTCTCCTCTCTCCTGAGCCAAACTCTATGCAGGGCCTCAGGGCCCAGCCCAGAGGGGTGGGGGGATGTGCTCCCCATCAAAACTATAAAGCTTAAGTTGCTGAGCAGGGGAACCCATGGAGACTCAGGTTTGTTATGCTATCAACAGTTCCATGAAGAGTGCTCTACTGCAGTAAGATGATTTTTTAAATTCTGCAAATTACCCAGAAATCATCTCTTCATTTTGGAGCACCAGCCACTGGTGACCTGAACTCCACAGTTCACCACCCCAAATCCAGAGTACTTAGCTGCCCAGACAAGGTGGGGATAAGGAACACTCAGAGATGAAGTGCCAAAAGGACTTTCTGTGGAGACAGTTGCATGAGAGCCCGTGGCTTCTGAAGTCTCCTCAACTGCATTCTCTGTTCCTCTGCAGGAAAGGGAAAATTTGGGAGTGGAACAAACAAGGAGCCTACCCAGGCAGGAAAGATCTTCTGGAAGGCACTGTGCCAAAGACTTATGCTTTCAACACTCTAACCACAGAGGTGAGGAAGTATCTGCTCTCATCATGAAGACTGAAGCCAGAACTAACAAGTAAACAGGAAGAAGAAAGGCATCTTATAACACTTCAGGACAGCTAGACAAGCAGAGAAAGAAGATAGCAGTAGCCAGAGAAATGAGAGAAAGAGAGAGGCACAGAGATTGAGGTCGAGGGAATAACATTACAGGCTCCTGTCCACACAGACAGTTTGGAAATGCTTAGAGAACTATGAATCACTCTGGTATGGAAATAGAAAACGTGCCTATTATTGAGAAAGTGGTTAAAACTATCATGTAATCATATGCTCAGCATAAAATAACCCTAATGGATATATAATTCACCATGAGCAATCTTAATTGTTTCTGGACACTTCAGAATTTTCTTCTAGTTAGTGACACTGTTCAACAACTCAACTGTCTGATAGCCAGGCATTCCTCCAAGGAAGGTTAGAGACCTCCACTGGCATTCATTGACTTCAGAAATGTGTAAGTGACATTCTCTAAATTTTAAACAAGTAATTCCATTTCAAGTTTATCTTTGTATATGAGAATGGTCAAGTTTCATTCTTCTATACATAGCTGAAAGACCTCAATTTGAGGCAGGAATCTATTAAAATCCTAGAGGAGAACACAGGCAGTAACCTCTTCCAAATCGGCCACAGAAACTTCTTTCAAGACATGTCTCCAAAGGCAAAGGAAACAAAAGCGAAAGTGAACTTTTGGGATTTCATCAAGATAAAAAGCTTCCACACAGCAAAGGAAACAGTCAATAAAACAAAAGGCAACCCACAGAATGGGAGAAGATATTCTCAAATGACACTACAGACAAAAGGCCAATATCCAAGATCTATAAAGAACTCCTCAAACTCAACACTCAAAAAGCAGATAACCATGTCAAAAAATGAGCAGAAGACATGAACAGACACTTCTCCAAAGAAGACATACAAATGGCTAACAGACATATGAAAAAATGTTCATCATTACCCATCAGGGAGATTCAAATCAAAACCACATTGAGATATCACCTTCCACCAGTTAGAATGGCCAAAATTAACAAGAGAGTAAACAACAAGTGTTGGAAGGAATGTGGAGAGAGGGGAATCCTCTTACACTATTGGTGGAAATGCAAGATGGTGCAGCCACTTTAAAAAACAGTGCAAAGATTCCACAAAAATTAAAAATAGAGCTTCCCTATGACCCTGCATTGCACTACTAGGTATTTACCCCAAGGATGCAGATGTAGTGAAAAGAAGGGCCATCTGTACCCCAAAGTTCATAGCAGCAATGGCCATAATAGCCAAACTGTGGAAAGAGCCAAGATGCCCTTCAACAGATGAATGGATAAAGAAGATATGGTCCATACATACAATGGAGTATATTGCCTCCATCAGAAAGGATGAATACCCAACTTTTATATCAACATGGATGGGACTGGAGGAGATTATGCTGAGTGAAATAAGTGAAGCAGAGAGAGTCAATTATCATATGGTTTCACTTACTTGTGGAGCATAAGGAATAATATGGAGGACACTAGGAGAAGGAAAGGAAAAGTGAATTGGGGTAAATTGGAGGGGCAGACAAAGCATGAGAGACTGTGGACTCAGAAACAAACAGGGTTTTGGCAGAGAGGAGGGTGGGAAGTTGGGTGAGCCCGGTGGTAGGTATTAAGGAGTTCATGTATTGCATGGAGCACTGGGTACATAAACAATGAATCTTGGAACACTGAAAAAATAAAATTAAAAAAAAAAAAGACTGTGGGTTAAAAAAAAAAAGTAATTCTAATTGTAAGCATTTATTCTAACTGCATTATAAGCAGTACCAAATTTAATGATAAGCATATTCATTGAATGAGCACTGAGTAATGTATAAAAATATAGACTCATTGTATTGGATATTTGAAACTAATATTATACTATATAGTAATTATATTTCAATTAAAAATAAATAAACTGAGAAATACTTATAAAAATTATTACATTATACTGGGGCGCCTGGGTGGCTCAGTGGGTTAAAGCCTTTGCCTTTGGCTTGGGTCATGGTCCCAGGGTCCTGGAATTGAGCCCCACATTGGGCTCTCCAATCAGTGGGGAGCCTGCTTCCTCCTCTCTCTCTGCCTGCCTCTCTGCCTACTTGTGATCTCTGTCTATAAAATAAATAAATAAAAATCTATAAAAAGGTATATTACATTATAAAAATGTGTATATAGATCTACAGATTAATGGATAAATATTCATTGATTGATGAATGAATCATCGATAGATAAAAATACTCCACATATAAATCAATTTCCCCTTGCCAATATAGACCATTTTAAAATATGGAGGCATTGAAATGTTTATTATACATTTTATTTTACCTAACTGCTAAAATTAAAATTCTAACCATACTTCTCTCCAAAAACTTAAATTACTTATCTTTTTAGTATCATGCATAAATAAAAAGCCTGTGATGTGACAAGAATAGCATGAAGCTAGAATATAAACTTATGAGGGCAGAGAATTTTCTCTGGTTCAGCCATTCAGGTCAACATCCAATGCTGAGAATAGTTCAAGAGCTCATGGGGCACCTGGGTGGTACAGTCAATTAAGCATCCTATTTCTGGTTTTGGCTCAGGTTGTGATCTCAGGGTCATGAGATTGAGCCTCCTCGATGGCCCGCCCCCATGCTCCATGGGGCTTCTGCTTGCGATCCCCTCTCCCCCTCTCCCTTTGCCCCTACCCATTATGTACTCTCTCTCTCACTCTCTAAAATAAATAAAAAATCTTAAGAGTTCACAAATATTTACTGAAAAAAAAAAGTGTGAATGAAAAAAGGGGAGAAGAGGGGAAAGACACAGAAGAACAAATTGGGAAATGTGGGATCCAAGTTACATGTGGGGCTCCACCTGTAAGGGTGTGGCTTAGACCAAGTGATTAACTTACCCTGAATCAGCATCTGTTCTTTTAACCCTTAAGAGAACAAGATGAACAAAAACTAATCTCAAGGTTTCTGTGCACCATAACCCTAGAGTAAGTAAACCCACTAAAAGTCATCGAATTATATTTTCAGGGTAATATTTTTTCTATGCCGTATGTAAAAGAAAACGACTTTAAAATCTAGGGCCTCAACTCCAAATCCCATTAAAAGACTAAAAAGCACCAGCAAAGTTAACTGAGTCAACCAATGTAAAACTTACCCCTTGATTCTCCCCTTAAAAGTTTAGAGAATCCTAGAAAAAATGACAAATATGGATAATTCTGCTCCCACTGTCAGAATTCACGTTACATAATAAGCAATACTAACTGTCTTCTGACATAGAATTTCCATTAGGATACACAATATATCGATTGGATATTAATCTAATCAATGATTTTAAGGTGTGTTTGCTTTATCCAGTTCTCTATCATCTTCTAGTCGCTCAATTCACAATAAACTTTTATGGCTCTTCTGGAAGATGGGTCTTGTAAATCAGTTAATTAATTTCACAGCCACAGTAGAGCTGGCTAATGTCCTTCTTCAAGGACTATTATGCACATGACACCGAGGCTGTGGGATTATGAGTGGAGTCTCCCAATAACTGCACCATTTCAGGGCTGGGAACTCATGTTCATCTTCGTGGCTACAGAATATTTGATGCTAGTTTCTAGGTCAGCTCTCACTGGGTGCAAGTAGTCTCAGCTATAAACATTTTAGAGCTTGAGAAAACTAACCTTCCCCCGAAGCCCTAAAATTAGTAGAAAAGCTCACACTCAACATGAAAGTTGTTGTTTGTCCTATTTATATTTTCTCAGTTCTTTGCATCAAGTCTTATGAAGTATTTCACTTCGAAACCACAGGAAACAGGATTGGAAAACAGGAGCAAATGTTTCAGATTCACAGACTAGGAAACTGGAAAATGTCAAGGCAAAACAGAGACGACGAGTTACAACACAATTAAAGGAGCGATGTGGACCATGGTATGTTTAGGGATTATGATCCCCAAAGGGGCTGGTTTTACAACCAAAGCTTTTTAAAAATTTTGAAACACATTATTTGGTAAGTTAATGAAATGGATTAAACTTAATGCATAAAAATCATCTCGGCTATTCATCGATGAGGATTGCCAACGAATCCCTAAATAAACAGCATTCGAAACTTAGGTCGTTTCCTATGGGGTGCAGTGATGCGTCTATCTAATGATTCTTCTACAGAATGGACCCAATCCTTGTATTCACTTGTATTTTATTAGTCAGCCCTTCACTATGATTAATTATTGCATTAGGCTCATAAACTTTATTGTGAATACACATGGCCAAAAATACTCCTTTATAAATGAACAACACTATGAGTTTTAGAATTATATGATTTTTAATGGACTTTGACTATTACCAACAGCAAGTTTCATACAGTAATGTTTTAAAGGAAAAGAACAGAAAGAACACAGTGATGAGTGTGAAAATTAAGAAATTATATAGGTGTGTTAGAATAGAACCTCTTAAAACCTTTAGAATCGATGCCTGCTAATCTTCAGTGATGTCCAACGTCATTCAATTCAAAAATTATAATGGTTTCACTTATTTGTGGAGCATTACAAATAGCATGGAGGACAAGGGAAGTTATAAAGGAGAAGGGAGTTGGGGGAAATTGGAAGGGGAGGTGAACCATGAGACTACGGACTCTGAAAAACAATCTGAGGGGTTTGAAGGGGTGGGGGGTGAGGGGTGGAAGGTTGAGGGAACCAGGTGGTGGGTATTAGAGAGGGCACGGATTGCATGGAGCACTGGGTGTGGTGCAAAAACAATGAATACTGTTATGCTGAAAAGAAATAAAAAGCAATTATAATGGGTACAAACTGGAAGACACTTTCAGAGAAGCAAAGAATTCTTACCTACTAAAAAAAAAAATCACTGATTAAGCTTATAAATTTTTATTTACACAAAGAGTGAGCCAAATAGCTCTAAGCAGATTTAAAAATAGAATATCATAACATCAATAAGGGATGAAGGCAGGGAAGGAGAGTGGGAACAAGACATTGATGTATCGGACGTATAAGACAGTTGGGAAAATGCAGAAGGAAGCTTTCCCTAAGTGGAGGTCATGACCTCAGGAAAAAGAAGCTCAGTAGGACAGCAGGTCAAGCAGCCCTGCCCTGTCGAGAGAAGTCAGCACTGCAGGGAAGGAGGGAGGATTCGGCAGAAAAACTGAGACAAGTCACAAGGTCAGAACTGATGGAAGGATTGGAGAAATAAAGTCCTTCTCTTCAAAGAAGAAACAGCAAAGATCTGTGGCCATTCTTGCAACCCCCAAGCACCCTTGAAAGTCTCATTTCCACTTGAATACCTACCAACAAGGTGGACTCTGAGCTCTTCCAGGACCCAGAGGAAAGACCTGTAAGCAGAATTTAAGATCCCCATCTTGTGTTCTGAAGGCTCCTGAGATAACTCTGAGCCCACTCTTTCTACTCCTAACCGCCTGCCTGGTCATTAACTGTCCCTATGGCGACCGTATTTTTAGATACTTAATGGCTGATTAACCATCTTATACTCAGGTAATATTTGGTGAAGGGTTTCATAATATACACTGGTATGAAAGTGTTGTTAGAAAATCTTCTTTTTTTTTTTTAAGAAAAGGAAATACATTAGGAACATTAATATAGGCCCTATATTTTCTGTCAGGATTAAACCAAGTAATTGTATAATTTCAAAATTCTATTTAAAAATAGTTACGACCTGGGGTGAATCACCGGATAAGGTAGAGGCTCGGCTTCTTCATCTGTAAGATGACCACGGCAAGTGCTCTCTTCACAGTTAATTAAATGATTTGACATAATAATGCACGAAAAATGATGAGTACTTGATGATTATTGGTACTTAAATACAATTCTCAAAGGGGCTGATGTACATTTTAAAAAAATATACTTTTGATTAAAAAATATTAAAATAAAAATGTATGCATGGATTTTAAATTTTACTTAAGCCTTGTAAGGGGCTCAGTTACTAACTACAAATTTTATTTTCTTTTTTTTAAGCCCCTTTTAACTCTTAAATGTTCATTTTCTAATAAAATTAATTCTGATTTGCAGAACTACTTATTCCAGTTGATGGAGAAAGTGATGCCATTTTCAGGAATCAAAGCAAAGTCCCCTTTCATAGATATAATTTCAAGTTTTCCTACAATGGCCAATGACCATGGCATAAATTAGATTCTTTTCTGATACTGGGAGTGTCTGATGAAGAACAAGGAAGGAGTGTTTTATTAAAGAGTATTAAGTGATTTGCTATATTTAACATTTGACCCACCATATTCTCTTTGTTCCAAGTGCCTGATAAATAGTAGGAAATTGTTTTCTCAATCCATAACAGATCTATGCTAAAGCTAGAATCTTAGGGACATGCACTTTACTATAAGCATTTAGAAGAAAACAAAACAGAGGGTAGTCAGTATTTCAAAATAGGACATAAAGAAAATGGCAACAGAACACAACAGAGTTTTCATGGGTGCCCTAAACAAACACAATGATGAAAACAGCTTAATGGCAAAATAAAGTCCTAGCTAATCTGGATAATTGAACCTTGCCTAGAACCCATTTAAGGGGTCCTATCACAGATGACAGAGATACAAAATTAGCAAGCTGTTTCAAGCACTCACAGTGCAGACAGAGAGTGAGACAGGTAGAAGATAAAAACAGAAATGGTGGGGCGCCTGGGTGGCTCAGTTGGTTGAGCAACTGCCTTCGGCTCAGGTCATGATCCTGGAGTCTCAGGATCAAGTCCCACATCAGGCTCCCTGCTCAGCGGGGAGTCTGCTTCTCCCTCTGACCCTCTCCCCTCTCAAGATCTCTCTCTCTCTCTCAATAAAAAAAAAAAAAAAGAAAAACAGAAATGGCTAAGAATGCTGTGTAGGCATGCAGCGGGAGCCCAGATTAGAGGTACCGAATCCAGACCAGGGCGATAAGGGAAAGAATGAAAGAACATGAGGAAGCAAGAGACAGGACAACTAGAAAGAAGAGAAAGATTTGTTGTGAACAAGGAAGCTTGCCAGTAGGAGAACTTGGAGGTACCAGGAATCTTCATGCAACTGAGAATGCTGTGAAAACACGGTGGGGCATGGGAATGGCACCAGTCAGGCAGGAAAGGAGATTAGACCAAAATAGTCTCATCCGTCACCCTAGAAGCTACATTTTCTCCCCAAGTTGCTAAAAAGTCAGTCCATTAAAAAAAAATTATATAATTTTTTTTTATTTTAAAATGTTAGTCTCAATGAGAAGGCTAGCCTGATAAATTATATTTTAGAAAGATTATTTTGGCGGCCACGTAACAGAAAATCAGAGGTTGAAGCGGGTGAGAGATTGTGAGCTAACAGGTCTTCAATGGCAGCCACAGCCCAGGAGCAGAATTTTATGAGCAGTTGTCACAGGAAGGGATATTAAGCACAGGATAAAGAAATTACGAGATGGAAGAATAAACAAGACTTAGCTTTGAAGGAAGATGGGGAGAGAATTTGGAGTTGAGGCTAAATTACCAGATTGTAAAGATTTATATTTTATCCCCAAATCTACAGACTGAACAACGCTAAAGTATATAATTTGAACCATGTAAAAATGATGTATGTAATCACTTCTTCAAAAATTTAAAATAAGACAAGCATGGAATTTTTTAAAAGCAGATAACTAGTTTGACCTTTATGGAGTCGTCTGAATTAACTGTGTTCATCAGCATATGTGCAGCAAACCTACCTGGTTCATAATTCAACATCTCAAAACACAGAAATGTGGATGCAAGAGAAAATAATTGTCTGCAGCTTGGGAAAAGCCCTTTTAAGGATTAAAGTGAGAAACACTTGACTTCTAATAGCAAGTATACAGGAAGAAATCTTAACTGTAGCACAGAAGTCACATTTTCACAGATTCTCAAAATAGCAAAATATTCATTCACATCTCAGATTTTTTTCTTTTTGGAATAAAAATAAGCAGAATTTGAATTTTGAGCATCATAATTTATAAGTTTTCTTTTATAATGCAAAAATGTCTATAAATGATTCTAATTAAAATGAAATCTTAACTCAGTACAGGAAATTATTTTTTTAGAATATTGTTATTTAACTCTGTCTGTCCCTGCCTCGTTTACACTCCCTTCTCCAGCCCCATAACAATATCTAACCTCTCCATCCAAACTCTATGTAAACGAGCCTAGTTCTCTTGGGAATTTGAGTTTATAATTATAAGACTTAGATATAGAGCACCTGGGTGGGTCAGTCATTAACCATATGACTTCGGCTCTGGTCATGATCCCAGGGTCCTGGGACTGAGTTCCACATCAGGCTCCCTGCTCAGTGGGGAACCCGCTTCTCCGTCTCCCTATGTGCCTCCTCCAGCTTGTACTCTCCCTGTCACTCACTGTCTCTCAAATAATAAAATCTTTAAAAATAAATAAATAAATAAGACTTAGATACAGATTGTTTTTAGATTAATAACTCCCCAACTCGATGATTCTAATATCAGTAGACACAGAAAAGACAAAAGGTGAGTGCAGCAAAACAAGTATCTTGGGGGCCAGGTGTATGGTTCACAGGGAAATGTCACTTGTATAGCCCTTAACAGTACAAGATCCCTCACGGTGACACTTAAAAGTAACCTGGCTATTTTAGCCACACTAAGAAATCTGTTCACATGAAGTAATTACAGAGTAAGAACTTAAAAGCAAGAAGATATGAGAGGATATAAAATATTATGTATGCATCATGAACTTAATTTGGAATTCTTTGTGTTTCATAAAAAGTGGGAAGGTCGAAAAGAAAAAGGTGGAGGTGTAGGAACTGAAAGAACTTCAACTTGGAAAAAGACATGAACTGCAATTATGTTCACCTGCCCTATTTAGAAAAACATCTTGAAGCCATCCTTCAGTGTTAAAAACAGAAGGTATTTGTTGACTACATTTTTTTTTATCTTTCCATTAATTAGTTACGGTTCAGAACTTATTCATTAAACACTTAGCATTTTTGACACGCTAAAAAATTACGTGCCTACCTAGAGACTTTAGAGGCAAAGATCCAAAAGAATGAAACTGCAGCTGTTCTTTGCATTTGGCAATTTTAATTAAAATGACCTCCCTGGGGCGCCTGGGTGGCTCAGTGGGTTAAAGCCTCTGCCTTGGGCTCAGGTCATGGTCTCAGCGTCCTGGGATCGAGCCACATTGGGCTCTCTGCTCAGCAGGGAGCCTGCATCCCCCTGTCTCTCTGCCTGCCTCTCTGCCTACTTGTGATCTCTCTGTCAAATAAATAAATAAAACCTTTAAAAAAAAATAAAATAAAATGACCTCTCTTCTCTACGTTTCAACTTGCAAATGAATCAGTGTAAAAGACAGCAAGGCCCACTTGTTTCTCCTAAGAGGACAACTCGGATTGTTGGGTCCGTAATCAAAGGGACAAGACTGATACAAAGTGAAGGTCAAGCAAAGCTTTAATTTGCGCCAAGCATCGAGAATCAAACTGACCAGTCAAGGCCATCTCTTATAAAGAGGCAACCCTGACCGGTCAGTTTGATTCAAAGAGGCGACCCCAACCAGTCGCCTTGATTCTCGATGCTTGGCGCAAAATAAAGCTTTGCTTGACCTTTGCTTTGTATCAGTCTCGTTCCTTTGATTACGGTCCTAACAGGATAAAGTCTCGTTTTTCTGACATAAGCTCAGATGTGAGATACGTTCTTTCTTTCTGACTCTTAGAAGGCAAAGAATCATTAGACCTGATGAAAAAGGACACAGCTCAATGCTGAAAGCCACAGTTCACTATGAGGATATACAGTTAGGAATATCCATGCACCAAATTACACAGCAGCATCCACCAAACAACACAACCTATAGCAAATGCAAGGAAACACGGAAAAAACACATTAGCAGTGAGACACATGGACACCCACCCATGTACCAGGTTTTCTCGCAAGTTGAAGATTTATGGCAACACTGCATTGGGCAAATCTATCAGTGTCACTTTTCCAACAGCATTTGCTCACTGTATCTCTATCACACTCGAGGAACTTCCACGATATTTGATACTTTTCATTATTAGTAGATGTTACAGTGACTTGTGATCAGTGATTATGAGCCACTGACAGCACAGATGATGATTAGCAATTTTTAGCAATAAAATATTTTTAAATACAGGTATATCCTTTTATTAGACAGAATGCTATTGCACACTTAAACTTACAGTATAGAGTAAACATGACTTTCATATGCACTGGGAAATCACAAAATTCATTTGACTCACTTTTTTGTGATACCTGCTTTTTTGTGGTGGTCTGAAACCAAACCTATAAATACCTCCCAAAGTTTATGCAGGCAGAAGACCCAGTCAACTTACTCGATAAAGCAGAAAACCTAAAGATATATATCAAACTCCACACCCTGATAATTTTTGCAACTTTTCATTAAGCTTGTAATTATTTCAAAATTCAACTACCAAAAAAATGAGAAGAGGAAGAAGAAAAACAGGAGGAGCAAGAAAGAATGGACAGGCCCCAAATATCAGGAGTGACACTACTGGATTTCCCTTTTCCTCTGCCTTTCTTAAAACATTATTAAGGCATCTTGAGTGTTAACCCTCCCGCCGTTCTCGTAATTGTCAAAGAAAGTAGTTTAACTTAGAGAAGCCTGAAACCATACATCCTCAATGGAAACCACAAGACTAAGTCACAAAATGGACATGACAAGACTAAGAAGTCACAAAACGGAGCTGGAGAGAGGATCTACAAGTCAATAGGGGGGCTGGTAGGGAAAGGCCTTTCTGGTAGGTTCCAGGCTGGGCTTCAGCTGCCTCCAGGGTGGACGGGCACATGGTGTGAACACAAGGGCAGCCCGTCCACAGCTCCACACCCTCACTCCTGCAGAAGCTCATCCCGAGTCCACACGCCCAGTGCACAGTGTCCTCACACTGCCTCTCCAAGAAACCCAGGTTGGCAGAATGCCCTACACAGCGGGACAGAGTTCTCAAAGCTCATCTCCGCATCTGTCACATCATCACTGACCCACACCACAGAATCCTATAAGATAGTGTCTTTGCTGGGCCCCATGGCACCCAGGCAGCCTGCCAGCCCCCAACAGCCTTGGCCACCACTGTGCCTCCCCGCCTCACACACGCATTTCCACCCTCAGAGATCACTTCCGGGTCAAAAAAAAAATTTTTTTTTTTTTAAATCATCTGACTGCCTTTTAGCTGAATTAATCTATGGTTAAGGCCCATGGAAAAAAGGAAAGAAAACTTTCCAGGGAAGAGGGAAGTGTACATATAATTTGACTCATTAAACCAAGAAATGAAAAGTCTCTGAATCCCAGGATTTTTTGAAGAAGATAAACAAAAAGCACACAAAGAAATAAAATGTGACAGATGTATGATGAGGCTGGTCTGATACCCAGGAGCCCTGTGTTCATTTTTACTATGTCGTTGTGCAAAACCAGCTACCATTTTATTTTAAAAGGGAAAGAAAATGCATTTTGTCTGTCTCACTGAGTCGTAAATGATTCTAGCTTGACAGACCCAAGCCGGAGACACTGCACCCGGGGCTTTTTCCAGCCTTCTTTCTAGAAAATAAGTTACCAAGGTGAGGCTGTGATGAAGAAAATGGGGCAAAGCAAATGACAATGAGTACACAGCTGAGGTCATTCATCACGAGGCAGAACCAGCTTCACCGTGTACCCGGAACCTTCCGCCCACCACTGACACCAACGTGCCGGAAAAGAAAATACACCTGTTTCGGGTATGTGTTCTATCCTCTTCTTAAAGCAAACAAGAATGGTTGTAGTGTGTTTATGCTTTGTTTTACCACAAAGGACTGTTCTGGCAAAACGTACACTTTTTATGAAGGATTATCTATAACTCCTTTATACTCCAGGAAACAAAGCAGAATAAACACCAAGTGGAATTAAACACACACCCAGGGGTGCCTGGGTGGCTCAGTGGGTTAAAGCCTCTGCTTTCGGCTCAGGTCATGATCCCAGTATCCTGGGATGAGCCCTTACATTGGGCTCTCTGCTAGGCAGTTAGCCTTTTTCCCCCTCTCTCTCTCTGCCTGCTTCTCTGCCTACTTGTGATCTCTGCCTGACTTGTGGTCTCTATCTGTGAATAAATAAATAAAATCTTTTAAAAAATAAAAATAAACACACACCCAGTGCTGATGCTCAGGTACTGTATGAATTTCTCTTGCAAAAATCACAAATAAAAATCATTCCTAAAAGAGCTTTCCCCTTAACTGTACTATTATTTCTAAATAGTTAAGAAGAGATTTATAAAACAATTGTATTCGGTCCCTTGCAATCCTGAACCGCTTTCTGTAATTCTTATGAATTTTACTGAACCTATTTTCCCACGAAGGGTCACTGCTTCTCAATTCTCAAGTCTGTTGTTTTTTTCAGGCAATTGTGCTTTTTGAAATCAGTTCTTCATTTCTGTGCTGGGTTTTGCTTTTTGCAGCTTCTCAGACACATAAGTCAATCTTTGACTCACAAAAATAAGTGGCATTCAAAATATGGTAGGTTGACCTCAGTAGCTAAAAAATCCAGTAGTTTAAAAACTGAGCTCATTTTTCATGAGACACGAGCCATGAAAAATATGATGAAAATGGAGTTGACATCCTGCAATTCTAACTTCTTTTACTTCAGAGAAAAACAAGGGGTGATTCTCTTCTGACCTCATTGCTTCCTTTTAGATCTATGTGGACTTCATGAACTTGCTACAAAGATTTGAGCAGAAATGATCTAAAAATGCCATTTCATATAGTTTCACCAATATATATATTACCTTGCCCCAAACATGTAATTTCTTAAAAATTTGGTTATTTACATATACTATCACTGCCTTTTTTTGTTAGTATAACCATCTACTGGGCCTCCGAATTTTAGAATGAACTTTATTATTAGCCAAATAATTTTCTTGGCTCATGAATGGACAGAACCAGCTTTATAAACCTAAATTTACTTGTATTATGATTCCTCCAATATAATGGGTCAAATTCACTTACCTCAACACTTTTAGCTCATCACTTAGGTCCACTGAGACAAATGAGGCAGAAATATTTAGAATAAGATGATCTGTACTCAAGACCTAACTCATTTACTAACCAGCTGGTCAAGCCACTCAACTTTTCTGGTCCTCATTTTGTTCATCTCTAAAGGAAAGTGTTGAGTTAGGTTCTATGGCCCCTCTGAGACTAACATTGTAGGTTGCTAATTTGAAAATAGTTCCACAAGCCATCTTCTTCACACTTATCAACACCAGGATGTACAGTCACCTTAGGCTATGATCAGCTCTAATCTAAAAAGTATTGTCTTACCACTGCCAAAGAAAGTTTAATCAAACCCTTGTACAGCTCATTAAGCTGTGACCAGTACTAATGATCTTTGCTGAAAGAGCATTACTAGTTTTCACTAAGATTCATCATCTCATTAGTGACCCAATTTCCAAAGTCACCAAGCAGAGGAAATTTCTCTTAAGAAACCTGAGAAGCAAAATCTCTAAAACTGTTACACATTTGCTACTACATTAGGAAAGTTCACAGTACCTAAAATAGCCACCACCTCATCATCCTGGATGACTTCCAAGGATCCTGACACCACAAAGCAGAGGGCATCCACGCTTTCTCCAGCATGGTAAATGAGGTCCCCAGGAGCACAGTGAATAGTTTGGAACTCTACCGCCAAGGCGCGCAGACACCCATCGCTGGCCAATCGAAAAGCAGGATGTTCATTAAAAACCTTCCGGTTTAGATGAACACAGATATCAGCTCTCATGTCCTTGGGACAGATGGAGAGAACCTGAAGAAAGTGAGAAATGAATAAGTGAGAAGAAAAGAGAAAATGGCTATTTCAGGGGAAACAAAAGTCATCCAATAAATATTTACTGACCATGACAAAGTCTGCAACACACGGTACTAGACACTGGGAATGCAAAGTTAAAAGACACACTTCTCCTCTCAAGGACCTAATAACCCGTTCAGATGAGCTGATGAGTATAGGGACTATTACACTACAGCACCACAAGTAAAGTTTGGAGAGGGGTATGGATCTCCCCATAGAAAGCAGAGAGTCTTAAGGTGGTCCAGAAGGGTCTCAGAAAAAGATCTTAATATAATTTCCTCCAAGAGCTAAATAAACTAGGGCATTAACATTCATTTCAGTCTAGTCTCTGTTTTAGAGTTGAAACAAAATTCAGGATAATGGACTTTACTCCATTTTGGTGGTGGATTCATATGAATCAATTACGAGACAACAAAGTCAGCGAAAGTGCCCTTGCAACTTGACTTGCTGGCATGGGCTGAGAGAACTCTACCCTCTATGTGTGTCTTCTGTCACTCTGAAAGATTTTCATTTCACAAATAAATTTATGTCGAGGGAGTGAAAAGGGTATTCACCAGTCTTCTGTCGGGCTTCGACAATTGGAAGTGGCACTGCCAAAAGGTGGGACCACTACCGCATGACAGCCCCCCTTCACCCTGGTCTTTGACCCCTAAAGACTGCTGAGGGAAACAGGAGAACTCAAGCTCTAGGCATCCTTCAGAAGAGAGCACAAATGGCAGAAACATGCTTAGACAGCTCTCCATCTAAGGTTTAGGGAGCTCTTGCTGCCTGTAGCTTTCAGACAGGGCAATTAAGGACCCAGATTAAAATGGACACTACCGACCATATTCAATCAGAGCATCATCAAGCAAGATATGATTACAGAATTGGTGCTACTCACTTTAAAGATACATATACATACTCGCTTAGAATCCTCACCCAACCCCCTTGGTAAACTATTCCTTTTCGGAAATGTTTTTCTCTCAAGGTTTTCAACCTTTCAAACTGAACTGATCTTTCTCAATTAAGTTATACTGAATAAAGTTTTAATATGAAATAGTTTTCCCTCCTGTACTACATGCATTTGAACCTTTAAAAATTACCCAAGTCTTGAAATATCCTGAGTATTCTTTTTGTTTGGGGCTCACTATCGATGAAAAGTTGGTCACTTCCCTGTGTAGAAGACGAATCCATCATAAATGTGAAGACTATTAATACTTTCCATATCCCTTCCCTTAATCTTTCCTAATACTATCCCTATTATTTTGTATCACTTAAGCTACTCTGTAGGTTTTTTATACTCTTTGAATTCCCATAGGGAGTGGGGATCAACTCACCTATCCTAAAAAATCTCATCTTTGAGGAAAACAATGCCTAACAGAGGTTTAGAAGCAGTTTGCACTTTCCTTCCATGTCAGTTTTTTCCATAATAATGCAATGTTCTATTATATTAACCTATAATGACTTCTGACATTAATCGTTCCATGGGTCCTTATTGAGCTTTTATGATGAGGCACACCCTTGCATTAAACCTGTGGAACTAGAAGGGTAAATGAGACACTATGTTTGCAATGTGGGAGCTAACCATAGAGTAGGGAGAGGTAGGCATGTGCAGAAACAATGAAAATACAATGAGAAATGTACTAGGGCAGGGCATGGCCTGGGTGAGAAGGGAGCCCATGAAGGCTAGGAGGCAACTTATGGTGTCGAGTTGTGTAAAAGATTGTCGGCTCAGGAAGACTTGGGTCTGGGTCTGAATCTATCACTTGCCACTCTGTAGCTTAAATTATTTCATCTCTTTAAACCTCATCTGTGAAATGGGATAGCCCTTATTTCATAGGTCCATTGAAGGAATTAAATAAAGGGGCTTGAGTTTAGCCCAGTTTAGCCTTACACATGGGCAGGACTAAGGAAACAATGGCTTTATTATCCCTGTTGAACATGAGCATTCTTACAAAGTTTATTGTCGCATTATCTCTGCAAAAGCAATTTGCTTTTCTTTGATTTTCCACCCCAGTCTGAATTCTGTATCTTGGCTGTTTGATGAGATTCCAGGCAAAATTAAGAAAATATTTCAGCACTGAACCTGAAGATATTTCAAGCACTAGCTCATGTTAATATTTTCCTTAAGCTGAAAATGAAATTAGTGCTTGAAAAGCCAAAAAATAAAAATAATTGCAAAATACATACACACATGCATACACATTACACTGAACAGCTTAATGGAAAATAGATCATTCTGTTTCTATTTCATTTACCTTACAGGATTTTTAATTTTTTAGATTCACTGTGGTAACAGTCATTTTATGTCCTTTTAATTATTTCTTTCAGGATTCATGCAGCAAATGAAATCTTCTAATGCTAGTAATATTCTCTGTTCAGTGACATATTGAAAGAGGATTTTTATTACATTTTAAGTGCATTTTTCCCTTTTTGTTTCACTCCACTTATGACACTGACTCATTTATTATTTTTATTGATGCTATATACTAAAGTCCAGATGTCATAAAGTGACAAGTTAAAACTAAGTTGAAATAGACCCAAGTCACACACAGTGGCAAGCTCTTTCCCTACCCCTGGATAGAGCATGTGCCTTATATACTGTGTCTGTCTTTGAAATATGAGTATAGTGTTGTTGTCGTTTTTTTTTTTTTTTTAATGAAAGCACTACTAAGTGTCTTAGGCAAGGCAAAATTTAGTTTTAAGTGATAAAATTACTGTTCAAGATGATTCTAACACCTGCTCCTTTAGTCCCAATTTCAATGAACTCTGCCTCAAGTGTTATATCCAGTCTCTTGTGGGTAGGTTCCCTAATGGGTATCTTGTAGTTATAAATGAATGAAATTACATTTCAGTAGAAAATATCCATACTGAAAGTGATTATTTATCCCCTCTTCATATCAGGATAGTTATAAATTAGATTCTTAATTAAGATAAGGAATAATATTTCTCTTTGGAAGAGCTAGAGCTCTATAGAAGGAATCACTTTTAGAATTCCACAACCAACCTTGAAAAAAGAAAAGAATGCCATGATCTGAGAAATAAATTTTTTTAAACTTATTTATTTATTATGCCAAGGGCACACCCAGTCACTCATTTAACTCAGAGCTAGTGATAGCTGGTTATCTATTAGTTACATGCTGGCTAGTATTCAAGCCCTCCAGATCCAAGAGCAAAAACTCTCATAGTCCTTGCCCCCCTGGAGCTTCCAGTCAGGAATAGCTTGAAAAATCATTGTTCTTAGTTCAGTGCCCCATTTTACAGATAAGGCAGATGTACTGGATAAAGGTTACGTGATTTGCCCCAGGCTTCTCAATATGTTACTAGCAAAACCCAAAACTCTTTGAGTTCCAGTTGTTAAGCCATGTTCCTCAATGAAGCTTAACCAAGAATAAAATGCAACATTTGGCACTCTTTCATATTTTCTGGTTCTTTGCAGATACAGAAATATAAATGCTAATTTCTGAAAATGATTTAAGGTCCTATTAATCAAAATATAGTTTAATTATTAGCAAATCACTGATGGGACCACCACCACTACTACCACCATAGAACAGCCTAGATTTCTCTGCAGATGTTTCCATTTCTAAACACTTTAATTTCAGCTTCAAATAAATGTGTGGCATATTTTAGTGTGTTGGTAAAGACATAAGGATGCATTGAAAAAATATTTATTTATCCCATTACTGTTTGCAAAAGGAAGTTATCATACTTGAAATATAAGCTTTAGTGTGTACAGGGAAAGCACCTGAGCTAAATATTCTCAGGGAGTGAACATACTTGATAAATGGCAGTTTCCCCATCACTTTCACCCATTATAATATTACATATGTTGCTAAAGCTTAGAAAAGTAAGCCTAAATACTTTAATTAGAAACCAAAGAGTTAAATCAAGATTCCCTAAGGAAATGGCTGACTCGACAAAGCCCACAGAAGGCTTTACACTCTGTTATTAACTCTTTGAATACACTAAAAAATGCATTTTAATAACCACTATATAAAATGTAGGAAATCATAAACCTATAAAGAAGAACATAAGCTTTCTTCATTATTTACACATATTTATATATGTATATACCATTTTCATAAAACTTGAATCTCTAAACCTTTATTTCTTTCCATGATTACCCAATATCACATTATAATCATTTTCCATGCCATGAAATACTGATTTAAAAACAATTTGAATCATTCATAATACTCCATCATATAATCAGAAAACTTAACCACTTCATTTAACTGGATATCTGGATTTGTAGTATTCCCTTTCATAAATCAAGGTATAACAAATACTCTCTCCATCAGATTGTCTGAGGACAGATTATTTTAGGAGAAAAATTAGTGTGTAAAATATAAAAACGTTTTCAAGGATCTTGCCAAATTGTTTTCCCAGAAAGTATATCAAATTACTCTCTAACCCAGTAGTATATGAGAATCACCCTCCCCTTAAATTCTTCATTTGCATTTGAAAAAGAAAAACCAATTTCACCTGAGACAAAAATAGAATTGTACATGGCTTGTATGGAATTGTCTATGGAACTGTAATGAGACAGAAGGCTGAGAGCTCTAATCTTAGTGAAGGCAGTCTCTTATCACTCACTACGCCCTAGTTCAGGGACAACAGAATGATCACTTTTAATCACTCTATATCAAATTTCTAATCTGAAAATGAGGATAATGGTGATTATTCTATTTTAAGTGTCTGAAAGCAGTGAACAAAACAAGGCTCACTTTTGATGTCTCTCACTACTAAAATAAATTATTTTTGTTGATTATCTACGAAATCTTATGCCAGGAATAATATAGTGTCAGCTATTTTTAATAGTAATTGAAAAGGGCAGATGACCCCTGTGTTCTCTTTCTTAGGACAAAGGAATAAATGCATTAATGACATTCTGATAGGCAATGAAGTTACCACTGACATTCTTCAAAATCCCTGCTTCCTTTGATGCAATTAAGTTATGCATTCCTAATTAATCTCCCCTCACCGATCCAACTGAATTGGTATTAAATTGGTGAAAATCAGTGGAGAGAGTAAGGCAAGTGACATTTGAACATAAAACATTTTTACAATCCTTCTTGGGAATGAGGAGCTTAAAGTCTGCCAACAAATGAAGTAAAGTTCTCTACAGGAATTCAATTCTCATTCATTTTATGGGAAGGAAAGAAAGTTCACCTTCTTTTCTTTTTTTTCTTTTCTTTTCTTTTTTTTTTTTTTTTTTTAAGTATAACCAAGCAGCCATGCAGACCAAGGGAGAGCAGCTGTCTGGAGGTTAGTCTGCCAATTTCTGGGGTATCCAAACCCCCCAAGGAATTAACTCAGGGACAAAGTAATGAAATAAAACCAAAGCAAATTAACTTCCATTATTTAAGTAAAAGGTCATATCTACAGAAGACTGCTATAACCAGTAAGAGATTATAGGTTAAAATTCATAGGTTTCACTTTAGACATAAATTTTCTGCAAATAGACTACAAATACAAAAGTGAGACTTAAGATTTTTGTTTAAAATAATGTAGTGAAGGGACGCCTGGGTGGCTCAGTTGGTTAAGCAGCTGCCTTCGGCTCAGGTCATGATCCCAGCGTCCTGGGATCGAGTCCCACATCGGGCTCCTTGCTCAGCAGGGAGCCTGCTTCTCCCTCTGCCTCTGCCTGCCATTCTGTCTGCCTGTGCTTGCTCTCTCCCCCTCTCTCTCTCTGATAAATAAATAAAATCTTAAAAATAAATAATAATGTAGTGAACCAATTCTACCAAATTTTTCATGGTTTTGGTTCTGCAGTTAAGTAAGTAATAAAAAGGAAAAAACAGGAATTGTTCCCAATTTTTAGCTAAACGTGCTGATGTTCTGGGCCACTAACTTCCCAAAGTTAGGGATCTGATGAAACTTAGAGTTTCAGTTGTTCTCCATTCTTGATCTTATGTCTGTACTTTTTTATGTGTGTATATTTGACTAAATAAGAATATTTTTACAGAGGACCTGAATTGACAGTTTTCCAAAGAAGACATACAGATGGCCAACAGACCCACGGAAAAATGCTCAACATCACTAATTATCAGAGAAATACAAATAAAAACCCCAATGAGGTATCACCTCACAACTGTTAGAATGGCTAATATGAAGAAGACAAAGAACAACAAGTATTGGCAAAGATGTGGAGAAAAAGGAACCCTTGTATACTGTTGGTGGAAATGTAAGGTGGTAGAACTACTGTGGAAAACAGTATGGAGGTTCCTCAAAAAATTAAAAATAGAAATACTGTATGATCCAATAATTCTACTATTGGGTATTATCCGGGGAAAGGGAAAACACTAATTCAGAAAGATATATGCACCCCTATGTTTATTGCAGCATTGTTTACAATAGCTAAGACATGGAAACAATCTAAGTGCCCATCAATAGAGGAATGGATAAGGAAAACATGGAATACAAACACACACACACACACACACAATAGAATACTACAGAGCCATAAAAAAGGATGAGATTGTGTTATTTGCGACAACATGGATGGATTTAGAGGGTATTATGATAAGTGAAATAAGTCAGACTGAAAAAGACAAATTTCATATGACCCCACTCAAAAATGGAATCTATAAAAAAAAAAAAAAAAGCAGAATCAGAACTATAAATAGGGGCACCTGGGTGGCTCAGTGGGTTAAAGCCTCTGCCTTCTGCTCAGGTCATGATCTCAGGGTCCTGGGATTGAGCCCCATACAGGGCTCTCTGCTCAGCAGGGAGCCTGCTTCCCACCACCCCACCACCCCGCCCCGCTTGCCTCTCTGCCTACTTATAATCTCTGTCTGTCAAATAAATAAATAAAATCTTTAAAAAAAAACTATAAATAGAGAACAGATAGTTGCCAGGGGGAAGGGAGATGGGGTGTTGGGCAAAATGGGTAAAGAAGCTGGGGGAGATACAGGCTTCTAGTTATGGAATGAGTAAATCACAGGAATAAAAAGCAGAGTACAAGGGATATAGTCAACAATACCGTAATAGCAGTGTAATGGGACAGATGGCAGCTACACTTGTGGGGAACATAGCATAATGTATAAACTTCTCAAATTGCTAAATTGTACACCTGAAACAGAACATTGTGTGTCAACTAACCTCAATTTTTTTAAAAAGTAAAAACGAGAGTACTTTTCCACATGTGAAAACATTTTCTAAGATTAGAAATATATTTTAAAATGTATTTGACTGAATTATCCAAAAGAGTAGTAACAATTTTGGAAACAATCTGGCAATGATCATTTTAAAGTTGCCTATGACAAATGACATTCCAGCTTCTTTAAAAGAATGCACTTCTCGAATCAATGAAACAAGATGGAATTGGGAGGGAGACAAACCATAAGTGACTCTTAATCTCACAAAACAAACTGAGGGTTGCTGGGGGGAGGGTAGTTGGGAGAAGGGGGTGAAATTATGGACATTGGGGAGGGTATGTGCTTTGGTGAGTGCTGTGAAGTGTGTAAACCTGGTGATTCACAGACCTGTACCCCTGAGGATAAAAATATATGTTTATAAAAAATAAAAAATTTAAAAAAAAAAGAATGCATTTCTCACATACTCCCAGGTACTTCCGTTACCTGACTATATTGACAAAGGCTGAACATATATATCCCCGAAGACCCAACATTTCCACTTCTAGGTTTATGCCTATAGAAATGTACCAAACCACATAAACAAGAGCATTTGTAGGAGCTCTACTTATAACAGCTCCAAGCTGAGAATTACACAAAGATCAAAAAACATTAGAATAGATCAATACATTGTGGTATGTTCATACAATGGACTGTTATCAGCCACAAGAATGAAAAAGAAAGAACTACACATAACATAGATAAATTTCAACAATATAATGTTGGTTGAAAAAGAACCTGACTCATAAGCTTCTGTCCCAACCTTCCAGTAGAGAGAGCAAACAAAAATTCCTAAAGATGTTCATTATCATTCTTTCAAATTATGTATGCAATTTAATATATCTACATGTGTGCGTGTGTGTGTAGACAACAACTGTAGAAACTAAAGGTAGTCAAAATAAGTCAGAGTAGTAAATGAAGCAAAAGATAGGTGAGTCATTCATTCATATTGCATTTAATTCTAAAAGGAATTTGAGATCTGATTATTTGATTGTATAATATATATATGTGCCAATACACATATATACCTATATGTGTATATACAGAATGATTAAATCAAGAATATATATAATTTTATATATATGAATATATATAATTTTATATATATGAATATATATAATATTATATATATTCATATATATAAAATAATAGCTAGAAAATTATGATGTCTTGAAAAGACTGGGAAATTATTAAGTGGAAGGAAAACTGAAATAAAACCAAAGATCAATGTTCACACAACTGGGATCACACTGAAACATTTTTTCACAATCTAACACTCATATATAGATTATGGATGTGGTATATATGTATATACACGTATCAGTGTGTTTATGTGTAAAGATAACTCTGAACTATAAAGTTAGAAACTTTTCAGAGAACACTAAGCTCTTCCACTCACTCTCCCAATATGCTGACATTTACCAGACTAGACCTTGATCAATATGTTCTTATTGAGTAAAGTCTGTTATGTTATTACATATAGTTGAAATAGGATAGCAATATCAGACTGAGCTTTCTGGTAAATTAAACCCTTCACGATAAGTAAAGTGCCTCAGGAATTTAGCTCTCTGGGACCACTAGAATAGACAAAAGGGCATAGCTATTTGGATATTTATATACTCAAGTATGCTTTCTAGAGTTTTTTTTTTTTTTAAACCACTCCACTATTCATTTTTAAATGATGAATTTTATGACATGTGAATTATAACTCAATTTTTAAAATAGTGGTAGCTTTGGAAGGGCACTGTAATTCCTTGTTAAGGCATGGGGCCATGTTCCAGGGTGATAAAAAATTTAGCTTGATCTGAGTAGCATTTATATGGTATATACCCACACACAAAAAATCTATCGATCTGTATGCCTAAGATTTGTCAGGTTATATGTATATGTATGTTTGTGTGTATGCCTTTCTATAACAAAATACTATATGGAAAATCATTACTATCACCATTCCCAACCACAGAAAATACTGGCATTTGGCAAATTTGGTCAAAATTAAGTTGCACTATCATGGGATAGAACATTGCAAGACACGTGACTACCTAATTTCATTCAATAATTATGTAGTACTGGTATACAGTGTTTATTATAGCTGAATATATATATATATATACATACAATTAAAAACTGGTACCACACAGTTCCTTCATGCAGGTTGCCTGCCAGTCTTACCAGGAAGACAAGACAAACTTACCAGGTCAGTCGAAGCTACAGGGAAAAGACTAACATGTTGCCAAAAGAAGCCAACTCTAGTGGAAATAATATATAGTAGGTCAGAGGAGGGTATAAGTAAGGAATGATTGGGGAAAAGTCTATACAGGCAAAGCGAAAACGTGGCCATTTTACAATTAATCAACTTTATGATAGTGACCCTCTATTTTCATTTCATTTAATGGAAGCAGCCTTCCTTAAATGATGGGTACATCACTGTGAATTTTTTTTTTCTTTAAAGATTTTGTTTATTTATTTGAGAGAGAGAGAGAGAGTGGGTAAGAGAGAGAGATCAGGAGTGGTGGCAGGGGAAGGGGCAGAGGCAGAGGGAGAAGCAGACTCCTCGCTGAGCAGGGAGGCCAATGTGTGGTTCAATCCCAGGACCCCAGGATCATGACCGAAGCCAAAAGCAGATGCTTAACTGACTGAGCCACCCAGGTGCCCCTTGTTGTGAATTTCTATCACTAAATGTAGTATCTACTATCTTAATTAAGTTTGTATCAATGCTATTGACAAGACCTGAAAATACAAGAGTAAACATTGCTAGCTATTTGATTGTTTACTTAATATTATGTATGCTGTCATGGTGACCAGAATTTTTCAACATTTTTAGGACCAAAGTTAAACTTTTTTTATAGGCAAGAGCTTATTTAGTAGTACAGGAGAAATACATATGTTTTTTGTTTAAAAAATTCCTTTAAAACTCATTAGTATTCTACATACCCTAGAAACCAAATTATCATCTTTTTGATATAACATGCTATGTTGACATTATTAAAAGGACTTTGGGAAGTAAGCCCTAAATGAATTTTGGTGTATGTCTTACTTATACTGGTATTTGTCACCAATGTCTTCATTGCTGAGAAACTAGACATATCAGTAATCAAACTTATTGTAATTGCCATCATCCAGAAAATAGTCATGGATACCAAAGTGAAAATGTCCACAAATAGGAAACACTGTCACAGAGCATGTAGTATTTACATGTAACAGATGTCCCTGAACCTCACTTATTGCCTCAAGGAATCTTACCGGAGGCCCAGATCCTGCAAACGTGATCTAATTTCTGTCCAGGGCATATCAAAGGCAGCAGTAGATTGATAGGTGAATGTATTGACTATAAGAAAAGCAACAGATGAGCGCTTAATCCCAAACAAATACGCAAAAAAAAAAAAAAAAAAAAGATGGATATGTGGAAACCACATTTAAAATTGTAATACTGTTTATGAGTTTTAAAATGAAATATTTAGGTACAATTCTAACAAAACATGGATAGGATCTGTATCTCAAAAATTACAAAATGCTGGTGAAAATAACAAATCAAAAAAGACTTAGGTTAATGGAGAAAGAAATCGTGTTGAAGAGTTGGAAGACCCAACATAGTAAGTATGTCAATTGTCTCTCCCCAAATTGATCTATGAGTTAAATGTAATTCTTATTAAAGTATCGGTAAGGCTCTTTTGAAGGCAGAGACAAGTTTATTCTAAAATTTATATGGAAAGGTACAAGATCTGGAAATATCTAAGACCACTGGAAAAAGAGCAAAGTAGTAGAAATCACTCTACTCAATGTTATGATATACTATATAGCTACACTAATCAAGACAGTCTGGTATTGGCAGAGGAAAGATAGCCTTTTCAACAAACAGTGCTGGAGAAATTAGACATACACTGGCAAATAAACAACAATATTCAACTTAAGCCTCACACCTTACACAAAAACGAACTCAAAATGCATCATGGGCTTATATGTAACAGTATAGAAGTTGAAGAGAATGAGAAGACAAACCACAAACTGCGGAAAAAATACTTGCAAGCTACATATGCAACAAGGAAGAGATATTTCAAATATAAAAGAAGTCTCAAAACTCAACATTAAAAGAAACCCAATTAGAATATAGGCAAAAGAGGGGTGCCTGGGTGGCTCAGTCATTGGGCATCTGCTTTCTGCTCAGGTCGTAATCCCAGGGTCCTGGGATCGATCCCTACATCGGGCTCCTTGCTCTGCAGGAGCCTGGTTCTCCCTCTTCCACTCCTCCTGCTTGTGTTTCCTCTCTTGCTGTGTCTGTCAAATATATAAATAAAACCTTTAAAAAAAAAAGAATATGAGCAAAGACAATATGTTTCACTGAAGAGAACATACAGATAAAAAATAAGCACATGAAAATATGTTCAACCTTATTATCCATTAGGGAAACATGAATTAAGCCCACAATGTGACATCACTGTCTATCTAAAATAAAAAAAAAAAAATAACGATAGCTCCGAATGATGTGAGGGCACAGAGAAACCAGATTGCATTTACACTCCTGGGTATACAAAATCGTACCTCCACCCTGTAAAAGAGTGTGATGGTTTCATACAAAAGTAAGCATGTGCTTACCATATGACCCATAATTACACCTTTGGGGGTTTATGCCAGAGAAATGAAAATTTTAAATTCACACAAAAAACTCTACATGGATGCTTAGTGCAGCTCTACTTTGCAATAGCTCCAAACTGAAAGCAATGCAAATTTCCTTCCGCAGGTGAACAGTTGGACAAACTGTGTACCTCTGTGCCAAGGCATCCTACTCAGCAATAAAAAGGAACAAACTGCGGATACACACAGTAATTTGGAGGAAGTAACAGCATAGATCGATTGGCGGTTGCCAGGATTCGGGAAGCTGGAGGGGAGGGAGGTGGCTGTCCGGTGTGAGGGTAGCACAAGAGATCTGAGCGACACAACTCTTTCTGTATCTTGACCGCAGTGGTGATGACACAAATCTACGCTTGTAATAAAATTAGCATAAAACCACAAACATATACTCACACACACCCGAGTGTGTGTAAAACAGGTGAGATCTGAATAAGGTTGATGATTTGTATCAATGTCAATTTTCTGGTTATAAAGGAAACTGGATGAAAGGCATATAGAGAATCTCTCGGCACTGTTTCCAACAAGCACGAGAACCTACAATTATCTCAAAAAAAAATTTTTTTTTTAAAAACTACAAGTTTTGTTCCTCTCTCCTGAAGAACAGACAAATAGGCTCCCCAAAACTGGAACCCACGGAACATCAACTAATAATGGGGCCTAGCATTTGTTTCCATTAACACACGCTTATTAAGTGTTACTTCTCATAAAGCCAGAACTCCAGGAGAAAGCCACTCGGCAGGAGAACCCCTGGATTGACACACGTCAGCTTGGCAGGAAGATGAGCTGAATCCCACCAGAGACCATTTTAGTTCATCCCTCTGCTCCTGGGTATCACAACCAACGACAAGCTTCTGACCTGATGCTCTGGCCCCTAGCACAAAGCTGAAGGTGTTGGCCCCCGAAATATCTTTGCTTTGGGAAATCAACCTGCAGCCTTGCATTTTATAACAGAGCCCTCTAGAACATATCCTAGTGTCCTCTTCTTAAATACCCGGAACACCTCAAAACTGTCTTGAAAATGTCATTTAGAGAAAGAGTTTGCTCAGCCCTTGGTGCTGTTTCCTACCCGAACAAGATCTTTACGCTATTATTTTCCCTGGTTTGCCAGTTTTATGTAATCTAGGACGCTGAGGGAGCAGTGTCAAAGAAAAGGGAATAACTCCTTCCCCAAGCTCGCCGGAGTTTCCAAAGCACTCGAAGAGTTCTGTCCTCGTTGGCTACGTCATTCGCTCATCAACAGACGGTCGGTCACCTGTGAATGCCAGGATCGTGCTACGTCTTTGGGTATAGACAAACAACAACAACACACTGCCACTATCTTCAGAAGCTTCTTATCTTTCAGGTAAGATACTTTAGCCAAAAAACAAACAAACAAACAAACAAAAAACCTATACTGTTTTTATCAATGGGATAAGAGCAACCTTCTGGAAAAGCATCAAGTGACTTAAAAGGTCTCTTTCCTAGGATGGTGAGCGGCTTTAGGCCTTTTTGTGAAATCACAGCATCTACCATTTTAGCAGAGTGGCAAACCCAGTGTCCTTCTCCTAAGGCTCAAACACAATCCAGCAGAGATTTCAACATCGTTTCCTTAGAGTCAACTGATTCAGGCTTTGGAAGAAAAAAGAATAGCAACAATTTAATCCTTACCCAAACTATACAATATAGGTATTATTCTTTCCATTTTAGCAAAGCTTATTAAGAGATCCATGGTTTGGGTGACTTTAAAGCCTTTTACTCTTTCTACAACACACCATTGCTTCTGGACAGAGACAATCAACAGAAATTTATCCCGAGTCAGCTTGTGACCATGGGAGGCCCATTAGCCTCTAGAAGCTAAGCCTGATTCAGAATGCTATCCATTACGGTTTCACAATGGCATGTGGCCCTTTTGGGGACATTTCCTGAAAGATCCTCAGGTTAGGACTCTGGTGCCCAATACCTGCCAAAACTCTCACCAGTTTGCAGCAACACCACCATCTGTCCCCTGCCCTGACTTTCTAATCTTTTTACATTCTTCCTGCTCCTCAAAATGACCCTTGATCTTATCCCACTCACTCCCTAATAAATCTAATCATTTTCTGCATTTAGTTCACCCCTTCTCAAAAGTTTCTCCATTTCAAAGTGACTGACTCCGAGAGCTGACACCTTTCCCTGATACAAGGGACAGATTCTCATGGAGCATGGTGGTGTGGACAATTCAGTCCTTGTGGAAGTAAATGCCTCTAAACACCCAACAGTCAGATCCACGCACACTGTCACCAGCAGCTAACCGTATTAAGATCTCCAGGACCTTCCCTACCAAGCTGACCTCTCCTGTCTTCACTGTTTAAACACCTAGCATAGATTTCTATGGGTCCTCATTCTCAACACTTCGTATGATTCTTCTCCATTATATATTATCTATGAAAACGCCATACGTGATTCACCTCTCTTTGGCTTGATAGTATCACATAATTCTGACGGATGCTTTTATTTATTTACTTTTTAAGATTTCATTCATTTATTTGACACAGAGACCGAGAGAGCACAAGTAGGCAGAGTGGCAGGCAGAGGGAGAAGGAGAAGCAGGCTCCCTGCAGAGCAGGGGGAGCCTGATGCAGGGCCCTAGGATCATGACCTAAGCTGAAGGAAGTTGCCCAACCAACTGAGTCACCAAGGTGCCCCCCCAACTTTTTTTTTTTTTTTTTAGATTTTATTCATTTATTTGATGGGGGGGGAACGCTTTTATTTTAAAACAATGAACACAAAATGGGCACTTGTCAATACCTAGCATGTCTACTGTATTTCCTGGACATTTATAAGGTGTATAGGACATACCTTAAAGTTCATGATAACAGCCCCCTATTTCCTAGTATGCAGTGGGCCAGGTTTAGGGGTTTTTTTTTGTTTGTTTGTTTCAGGCTGCTTTCCTAAACTGTTTAAACATCAGTTCTGTTCTTTTTGTTTTATTTCCTGTTTTGGTAGACACGAATTTTATGTATGTTAGGTTATTATAGGTATGTTCTCTATTACATGTTGGCACATGGTGTACCTCTTTCTATATTTCTGTTTCATTAATTTTTTTGCTCTTTTTATTTAATTCTCTATCTTCTTATAACTATTAGTCTATAATAAAAAATAGAATGTGGGCACCTTGTAATTTAGTCTTCACTTGAAGGTTATTTTTATCTTCTTTCATTTATTTTCTGACTTGATCAGCTCCTGTATTTCTCTTTCCAGACTAATTTTTTGGATTTATCACTTTTGAAATTCTTTCTTATCTTAAATTCATTTCACTATATTTAATTTTAATTTGGGTGCTATATGCATTTTCTTCTATACCATGGCTTTTTGTAGGAACGTGCTTTCATGTTGAAAAGCTCTATTTTCTGATTTCTTTTCCAGCATCTTTATATATTATATCTATATATGGCCTCTCTCCTTTTTTTGGTTTATCATTATTTGTATTTTTCTTAACCAGCAGAAGTAGAGTCCTCTGTGTGTAGGGGAAGGAGAGGGAGAGAAATGAGAGTGTAGGGTCAAGTTTTCTTCTGTTATCCTACCAGATTCCTTAGTTCAAAGACACCCTCCTCTGTTACAGCAATTAAGTGTAATTTCTTCGTAAACAATACAATTTGGATCTAAACTTCTTACATCTTGTTCTTAGTCCTCTTCTCTTCAGACACTTCTTTTCACCCTTTCACCACTAAGCTTCTAAGAAAAACATCAGTCTCCCAAGGCTTTTCTTTGCCCCTGATGTATGGCCTTCCCAAAACTATTTCTCCTTATCCTAAGTACACTCCAAGCTGCCCAGCTCCACAAAAGCATGTATTCTGATTCCCTAGGTCTCAGTCCTGGCCTCAGTATTTTGCATTCTGGATGCGATTGTTCATTCTGATGATGAATGCTGGTCTCTGTTTTCTGTTCTCCATCTTGACTGAGACCACATGCCTCTTCCTCTGTTCTGTATATTTCCCTCCTGACTCCTAGCACTGTTGTGTGTCCCAGAGTCTACTCTGTTGGCTTGGACATGAATAAAATTTAAAAATTTATGGTATTCTCTGTCTCTTACCTGAGCTTTAGCTGTACTCTGAGGGTAACTTTATTATCCTTGTTAGCCTAGAGATTTGGGGAGAAGAGTTGTGAGCAAAGTTTGGCTGCCACAATTATATTATGGGAATCTAGAGGTCAAAATTATGTTTTTAATTGTATTTCCTCTTTGGAGAAATGCCTATTTGTATCTGTTCTCTATCTTTCTATGTGGTTATCTTTTTCTTAGTAATTTATAGGAACTCTTTATATATTCTGGAAGCTTACCCTTTACTGCTTAATTTCAGTACTTTCTCCCAATTTGTAGATTATTTTTTCACTTTTTTTGTGGTGTAGTTTTATGAATATTAATTTTAATAAAGTTAAATTTATACTTGTTTAGTCAAACCGTCTCATATTTAAGAAATTTAAAAATCCAATCAAAAAATTTCCTACATATTTTTTCTTCTTACTATGGTAGGAACACTTACCATGAGATGTACCTCTTAACAAATGTCCAAGTGTGCAATACAGTGTTGTTAACCATAGGCACAATGTTGCACAGCAGATCTCTAGAACATATTCATCTTGCATAACTAAAACTTTCTAGCCACTGAAAGCAACTCCCAATGCCCCTTCCCCAGTCCCTGGCAATCACCATTCTATTCTGTTTCTATAAGTTTGGGTATTTTAGATACTTTATACAAACAGAATCATGCAATATTTGTCCTTCTGTGACTGGTTATTTCACCTGGCATAATGTCCTCCTGTTTCATACACACAGTTTCATATGGCAGGATTCTCTTCTTTTACGGTTGAATAATACTCCACTGTATGTGTATACCACATTTTTCTTATCCATTTATCCACCAATAGATTTAAATTGTTTACACATCTCAGCTGTTGTGAATAATGCTGTAGTGAACATGGGAGGGCAAGTGTCTCTTTGAGATCCTGACTTCAATTATTTTGGGTAAATACCCATAAGTGGGATTCCTGGATCATATGGTAGTTCTTTTTTTTTTCCCCCTGGAATTGTAGGAGATTTTTTTTTCAGTGATCCATAATCCATTGTTTATGCACCACACCCAGTGCTCCACGCAATACGTGCCCTCCTTAATACCCACCACCAGGCTCACCCAAGGCCCCACCCCCCTCCTCCCCAAAACCCTCAGTTATTTCTCAGAGTCCACAGTCTCTCATGGTTTATCTCCCCATCACCAACTCACTTCTCCTTTCCATCCCCCACTGTCCTCCATGTTATTCCTTATGCTCTTTTTAAAAAATATTTTATTTATTAAAGAGAAAGAGTACATACAGAAGCAGAGGGGAGGGACAGAGGGAGAGAGAGAAGCAGACTCTCCACTAAGCAGGGAGCCCTACTTGGGGCTCCATCCTAGGACCCTGGGATTATGGCCTAAGTCTAAGGCACACACTTAACTGGCTGACCCACCCAGGTGACCCTGTAGTTCTATTTTTAATTTTTGAAGAACTTGCATACTGTTTTCCATAGCAGTTATACCATTTTACATTCCCACAAATAGTGTACAGGAGTTCCAATTTCTCCACATCCTTGCCAACAGTTATCATGCTCTCTCTCTCTCTCTGTAATAGCCATTCTAATAGATGCTAGGTGATACCTCAATGTAATCTTGATTTGCATTTTCCTGATGCTTAAGGATATTGATCATCTTTTCATATATCTGCTGGTCATTTGTATGTCTTCTATATCTTCTATGAAGAATGGCCAATTCAAGTCCTTGGTCTATTTTTTAATTGAATTATTGTTCTGTTTTTGTTTTTTGTTACTATGGAATTGTATGAGTTCTTTATATGTTTTGGATATTAACCCATTATCCAATGTAGCCCTTAAAAATATTTTCTCCCATTCATAGGCTGCCTTTTTCCTTTTTTAATATTTTCCTCTGTTATGCAGAGGCTTTTTAGTATGATGTAGTTCAAGTTGTCTTTTACCAATCTTATTGCCTGTTCTTTTGGTGTCTAATTCAAGAAATCATTGCCAAGACCAATGTCATGAAGTTTCCCCTATGTTTTCTTCTAGGAGTCTTACAGTTTCAGGTCTTAAGTTAAATTCCTTAATATTGAGTTGATTTTTCTGTGTGATGAAAGATAAAGATCCAATTTCATTCTTTTGCATGTAAACATCCAGTTTTCCCAGCACCATTTGTTGAGGAGACTATCCTTTCCCCATTCTGTATTCCTTGGTGCCCTTATCAAATATTAGTTAACCAGGCTTTATTTCTGGGTTCTGTATGGTATATATGTCTCTACATCAGTACCATCCAGCTGTGTTCTTTCTGAACACTGTTTTGGCTATTTGAGGTCCTCTGTGGTTCCATATGAATTTTAGGATTTTTTTCCTGCTTCTGTAAAAAATGAAAGTTTTTAATATTTAAATCTTTAAAGCCCAGAATTGATTGCCATGGTGTGGAGAGGTTAAATTGAATTTTTCCCCCATATGGATAAACCTTAAACACAATGACATAATTATTGAATGGTCTCACCTTTCCCAAAGATCTGCATTTGCCTGTCTCTGACATATAAAATCTCCCCATATGTTTGGGGCAATTTTTAAGCTCATTATCTTATGCTATTACCATATGTTGATTTGACTGTCCCTACGCCAAAATCACACTGTCTTAATTATTACACATTACTCCTTCTCACTCCAATGTTGCATCTGTCTCCACTACTCTAGTAAATCTGTGTTTATCAAGTCCAGCAATAAGCTCTATGTTGCAAAATATAAATGGAATTTTTCACATTTTATTTTATGTGTCTTTTAAAAGACTTCAAAACAGTGGTTCATTTTCTCTCTCGACTTACATAAAATCAAATACTCCCACTTTTCTTTTTCTTAATATTTTATTTATTGACTTGACAGCGTGAGAGAGAGAAAGAGAGAGAACAAGCAGGGGAGGGTAATAAGCAGGCTCTCTGCTGTTCAGGGAGCCTGATGCGGGGCTCGATCCCAGAACCCTGGCATCATGACCTGAGCTGAAGGCAGAGGCTTAACCCATTGAGCCACCCACATGCCTTAGATCTCCATTTATTTCTGATATCACCAGCTACTGCTCAGTGCTCCTTTAGCCTTTCCCATCTGCTTGACATCTAACTGTAGGAGTTTCTCAAAGCTTGGTCTTATACTCTTTTTTCCTTAGCTATAATGTCATTTTGAGTGATCACAGCTAGTTGCTGGTGGTCTTTTATATAGAGATGTTTTCCAAATGCATATGCCCTTTGACCCCAGAATTATACCTGTTGATGAAATACATATTTATTGAGCATCCACCATGTACCATTCACTATCTAGATGCTAATTATTTAGCAGTGAAAAAAGAGGCAAAATTGTCTGCCTGCATGAAATGTTTATTCTAATAATTCTAAGATCTACTCTAATTCTTTAACAAAGAAATGAACTCTATCTCTATATATTTATACATATACACATATATAAAAATTATACATATATATATATACATACATACACATATATAATACTTCAGTTTATGATAAGTTCTGTGAAGAAAGCTAAATTAGGGAAGGTATCTAAGAACTTTAGGGGTAGAAATGCTACAATTTTGAACAGGACAGAAATCTGACAAACTGACTAGACATTCAATAATGGTCTTTTTTGTTTGGTTTTGTTTCAAGGATACAGGTCTGTGATTCATCAGTCTTACACAATTCACAGCACTCACCACAACACACACCTTCCCAATGTCCACCATCCAGCCATCCATCCCTCCCCTCCAACAACCTTCAGTTTGCTTCCTGAGATTAAGAGTCTCTTATGGTTTGTCTCCCTCTCTGGTTTCTTCTTATTTCACTTTTTTCCTCTCTTTCCTCGTGATCCTCTGCCTTGTTCCTCAAATTCCACATATCAGTGAGAGCATGTAACAATCATCTTTCTCTCACTGAACCGGAAAGAGTCCTGATGTCCATCCACTGAAGAATGGATACACACCTAGTAATCTTAAGCAGAGGTCAGCAAACTACAACCTGAAGACCAAATCTGGCTCACTAACTGTTATTTGTACAGCCACTCAGCAAAAAATGGTTTTTACATTTTTAAATGGCTGGAAACAATCAAAAGAAAAATATAGTTCATTACATTTGAAAATATGTGAAATTCAAATTAATGTGTCCACAAACAAGATTCTATTGGGACACAGAAATATTCATTAACTTACGATCGCTCTTTTCACACTGTAATGGCAAAGTCACGTAGTTGAGACAAAGACCATATGGCCCACAAAGTCTAAACTATGTCCTAACTGGTTCTTTTAACAAAAAGTTGGAGTATCCCTGATCTTGATCAGTATACTTTATTGCTTGAAAACAAAAGTCCCATATGGCAAAGTTCTGTTTGGATTCAAAGCCAGAAGAAAATATGTAACTCCTTACACAAGTGTGTTTGCTTCCTTTATTAGACAAAAATACTTCTCTTCTAATTCAGCTGCCAGGAAACCAAAACCCCAATATGACCAACATCAGTAACAATAACACTCCAGGTGGCCAAACACCTCTGTTGGCTTAATCCTTTACCTACATGTGTATGTGTTTATGTAGGTCAATGTACTGTCTTGTTTTATACTGATTTTAGTTTCTGTGCAGTCTACAATTTTGCTTGAAAGTCAATACAAATAGGAACCAACATAAGTTGTGTTTGGTTTAACTATTTTAAGAGGTTATTTATAAAATTGTAATGGCCAAACTGTCCTTCTTTGTTATGGGAACTAGATTTATGGGGTGAAACAAGCACATATCTAAATCCACGAGGAGGTACAGTATCCCTTTGTGACCAAAATATTGTCCTAATTTATATTTTTATATAACATTAAGGAAAATGCTACCATTTGAAAGGCTATTTTCAAGATCCTTAAGTAACTGCAGGAAAGAACAAGTCTCAGTCGACTGGAAAATTTACTTCTGTGAACCAACTCATGCCGTGCCACTAACATTCTTAACGCACAATTCCCAATAGAGACAGGAAGTATATTAAGTGATAATCTCACGTCACATGTTTCATTAATTAGAAAGGAAAAGTCATAACACAAATATATGGGTTTCTCTCTCAACTCTTTGAATATCCTATGAAATACTCTGAAAATGAAATGTGAAGAAAGAAAATTAGACTGTTGGGGGTTTTCATTTATTTTGTGTTTTACTTTGTCTTATTTTTGGAACTTTTACAACAAGCCCTGAAAAAGCTTAAAAAATGAAATTTTCTTTCTGTATATTTCTTTCTGCAGTATAGAAAGATTTCAGTTGAAGAGCTTTCTTAAAACCAATTAAAGATAAATTTAATATTAAATAAATTTAATATTAGCTCTAGCGTCCACCAAATTTAGACCAGGCATTTTTGTTGTATGTAAGTTTGATGGCCTTCTGAAATCTGTTCATTTAAATATTAAGATCTTTTTTTTAAAGATTTATCTATTTACTCAAGAAAAAGAGAGAGCATGAGGGAGGGCAGGGATGGGTGTGTGGTAAAGAGCCTCACTTCCTGCTGAGCACAGAGCCCAGAGTGGGGCTAGATCTTTACAACCCTGAGATCATCACCTGAGCCAAAATCAATAGTCAGACACTTACCCAACAGAACCACTCAGGTACTCCTAAAATAATAAGTTATTTTTTTTAACTTTATTTATTTTTTGACAGGCAAAGATCACAAGTAGGCAGAGAGGTAAGCAGAGAGAGAGAGGAGGAAGCAGGCTTCCCACAGAGCAGAGAGCCTAATGCGGGCTCAATCCCAGGATCCCTGGGATCATGACCTGAGCTGAAGGCAGAGGCTTTAAACCACTGAGCCAACCAGGCGTCCCTAAGATATTAAGTTCTTAAGGAAACTTAGGTTCTTAAAGGGAATTTAAGAAAACAAAATTGTATATATTTCTGAAATTTTGTATACTAAATGCCTGTACAAATGAAAGCAGCTTTCCCCAACCCCAATACCAGTAAGAGTACAAGAACTTTTTTCAGTATTGGAAAACCCTAATATTAATACCAAGTTAGGTAGCACAAGCTCATTAAAATTCAAAGTTTCATTGTTCCTGATTGCAATTACACCAATTCAGTTGAGTAAAATTATATACCTCTTACCAATTAATAAAAACAGAAGCAAGAATTGTCACAATCATGTTATTATCTGGCTATTATTATTACAATGTAACAATCAAAGATCACATAATTGTAATGTGTTTATAAAAACTCAGAGACTCAATGCATCACAGATTACAGCATATCTAGGAATAGTGCATTTACTCCACCATTCTCAATGCAGGAGAGAACCATCCTTTTCTATGTTAATGAAGAAAATCAAAGTTATAGATATATATGTATATATTTATAAAAGCATATAAATGTGCATATGTGTATGTGTGTGTGTGTGTATACGTTTTTTACCTTAATGCCAATACTTCATTTAAATCTTTATTAGGGAATTGGAAAATATTAATTGTTCACATAATTATTTTTCTCTGTCTCCCCCATTAAACTCTAAGTTTTATCAGTCAAAGACCCTCCCTATCTTGCTCACAGCTTCATCTCCAGAGTGTGGCTTAGCATGTGGAACACAGTAGGTATGGAATAAGTGAGTGATGTAGGGCAAAGAACATTGACTTTGGAAGGAGAACTCTAGGAACCAGAATCAAACGTTTTCTCTGCCATTACATGAACTAAATGTGTATACCATTACTTCTGCTTCTTGGTTTGCATTCTTCCAGGTGTTCAGGCCCAGAGGCCAAGTACCTCTTGGTGTAACCAATAAATGGTATGGTTAGGTCAAAGAAAGCAGATATCGATTTGATCAGTCCTGCTAGAATGCAAGTCCAAGATTGCAGAACTGCCTCACTCTCTATTGCACTGCAGAGGCTTAAACAAATCTAAACAGAGGCTCAGTCAACATTTATTATTCAAGACTGGGACAGAAAATGGAGCACCTGGGTGTTACAGTCCATTAAGCCTCTGGCTCTTGGTTTCGGCTCAGGTCTTGAACTCAGGGTTAAGAAACTGAGCCTCATGATGGACTCCGCACTCAGTGGAGTGTCTAAGATTCTCTCTCCCTCCACCCCCATCCCCCACTTGCTTGCTCTCTCTCTCTCAAGAAATAAATCTTAAAAAAAAAAAAAAAGAAGTAAATCTTAAAAAAAGAAGATTGGAATAGGAAACAGATCTTTATGTTAAACAACCTATATTATCAATATTTACCTAAAAACTTATGAATTTTTTTAAAGATTTTTTTATTTATTTGTCAAAAAGAGAGCATAAACAGGAAGAGCGACAGGCAGAGGGAGAAGCAGGCTCCCTGTTGAGCAACGAGCCCCATGCAGAACTCAAACCCAGAACACCGGGATCATGACCTGAGGTGAAGGCAGATGCTTAACCAACTGAGCCAACCCAGGCGCCCCAATACTTAGAATTCTCAATGAAACTTCTTGTCAGGCTTCAGCTCTCAGCCCAGAGAATTTTAACTTCTTTTAGAAAAAAAATTTCCATTTTCCCTCTAACCATACAAAATTGTATTACAAAGCTAATAAGCCAGTATTAACTCAAAGTCCTTCTAAGAGAAAATTAAAATGATAATGAAGTGTAACCATTAACAATAAAGAGGATTTAGGGTTTGAGCTTTGTTTGTTTTCTTACCTTATGGAAGGATGATTTTCAACTGTCTTGAGAATGGTTGAATAAATGAATTGCTTCTAATCCTGTTGTGCTCTGTGATTTATTGACGTGTATGAATCATTAAACACATGTAAAATTATGTGACCACTGATTTTAGTGCTTTACGATATACTTCAAAACCAATACTAACTGTCAGATTAAAGGGGAAAGTCTCTTTGGATGTACTGGTATTTTAAATTGTGCCCTAGGCAAGAGGAATCTTAACAGAAAGCACCGGGTGTGACTTGGTGGCTGGAATGCTTCATTTCTCTGCTAACAGAGACTGGTTTCCCCTAAGAAGGCTGCTTCCCGTGACTTTCTCATTCACTGTCCCAAGATAAAGTTTGATACAGTGTTACAATATTATACTATTTAATTTAGATCCCCCTCTGGTTTTTCCTGGGTGTAAAAAGGAGACTACTAATATTTCTCACAAACGCTTCCCAGATATGTTTAAATTTGAATCTCAGAAATGGAAGTATCACGAAAGAAGATAGATCCTGAATCTGAGTGAGTTTAAGTGACTGATCATCCAGCTGGAGTGTGACAGTAGGTCTGACATTTGTCCATTGTACCCACCCCCCCTACCCCCATGCTACCTGACCTGCAGTTTGTACCCAAACTGTGGAACCCTTCGATCTTCACACTGGCTTCTAAGAGTGGAACCTCCAGCTTGCCACCGTAAGAGCGATGTCCAAGCTCTGTAATTAATTCTCCTGAGCCCACTCATCCTCATCCTGATCGACCTGCACAAGTTTTCAGATGGCCTCTGCTGTATAGTTTAACTCTGACATTACAACACAATTCCAATGAAATGCTAATGGGATTCATTTGGGCAGTACAGGAAAATGACGAGTAGGAAGAGCAGGGAAATAAACACCTGGCAAAAAAACAAAACAAAACAAACAAAAAAAAACCAGGAAAAATTCAGGCGTGATAAGGAGATACCTGTCTACTAATAACAACATATTAGCTGATAATAATATGCAACAGGGAATCAGAAGGCCTGAGAGCATTACCTCTGTGACACAGACCTAACCCAAACCTAATTTCATCATATGTGACCTAAAATAAGTCATTTCATCTCTTATGGACTATTTCTATATTAATAAATGTAGTAAATGGAAATAATTATAGTACTTACATGTTGGAAAGAGTAGAAATTAAACACACTAAAATTGTCGGTCTATTAAACTCACAGAAATTAGAAGATTAATGCCCAGTATTAACAATGTTATTCTGAAAAAGGACCCACATAAACCTGTGTTAGTTATAACTCACTTGATCTTTCAGAAGAAATAAACTATAAAAGTAATATAAATAATAAAATTCACATACTCTTTGATCTGTCAAACCCCATTCTTAGTGTTTACCTTAATACAAATGTTTGACATCTCAAATATCCAATAATAGGAGATTAAAAATATATACTATGTCCTTTAAATAGAATACAAATGTTTATGTAGTATATATATGTAATGTAAATATATGTTCACAAAATCACACAGAATCAATGTGGCAAGCCATATTTCTGTGAGTAGTGGGATTATGGATGATTTATTACATTTTCTTCTTTTCAAGCTCTTATTTCTAATTTTACATAAAGTTATGTATTATAAGCATTTTATATTTACATAATACTTATATATACATATGTACAGAATGTTTATGTAAAATAAACATTTTATGGACAAGATAGTTACAAAATATTCTTCTAACATTTATTCATCCTGGGTAGAAGTGATAACAGAATACATAAAGCTATACTGGGATCATGAATGTATTGTGCTCTGACACTTGCCCACAAAGGCAGCAGACCCAGTTCAAAACAGATACGTGTTGTTTAATTTAAACAGGATTAGGGTACCAATGAGGTTGGTACTACCATACCATCTTATGCTGGTATTGGCTTTAGAGTACGATTTCTAACCACTGTGAATGATCAGCTGAAGTTATTCCCTGACACATGGAATGTATAAGCCATGAACAGTTAATGTTGGTTAACTAATAACTTACTAGGACTTCATGGGCTAACTGGATCTTTGTTCTCTCTCCTCTCTATTCTTTTCCATCTTCAAATCAGTAATGATGACTATCACATAGGTCATTTGTGTTTTTTAATAAAACACGTGAAGAATTTCAGTTTCTAACAAGCTTTTATGTCCAAATTCTACTGCTTTCTCTATCACCTTCTTGGACCCACATCCTTCCAAACTGGATTCCTCCCCTCTCCTCCTATAAAAATTCTACATAGCTCCCTATATTGTATTTCAAGGATCCTCATGATCTGGAATCCTATGTTTATCTCCGTGGTTATTTAAGTCTTTCCTCCCCCTTAGACACTGAACATCACAAGAGCATGGACTGCGTTCATCTTTACTTTCCACCCCCTAGCAATTACTACAATATCCTACAAAACTATGGTTCTGTTTGATGTGGATGCCAATTTTAAAGGACGGTTATTTGCCTATTTATAAATTCTGCCTTAATATAGATCGTTCTTTAATGGATGCCTTCTGTACCTCAGAAATGCCCCAGGCGAAATGAGGGAAATGACGACTTTCTCCAGAAAATTCTGGATATAAAGAAATCTGGAAGAATGCTAATGTGACGAAAGAAGAGAATGCCTGAAGGTCTCACTCTCGAGACAGGTCAAGACTCGTAGAAAGCAAAACCTGAAAGAAAGCCACCAGATTGCATAGCCATGTGCTCGCTCCTTGACTCCAGGATCATGCCCAGGAGGAGGGCAATGAAGTAGCATTTCAGGCAATTGTCAGTGAGCGACAAGAGGAATCTCTTTCTTACATAACAATTTTTCTTTTTCCTTTAATGTATTTATTTTCTCCACCCTCTTGCTGCCTTCTGCTGTCCCAGACAGAGATGCCCATGGTTATTTGGCACTACTAGCAAAGGAGCTAAAAGTGGCTTTTCAGTACTTCATAAACTACAAACGAATCCAAAATTAACAAAACAATCAGTGTGAGCCAACATACAAGCATCTTTTAGGTATTATCGTAAGAACCAGAAAAGAGAAGGGAAAGTGACTAAGAGATAGAAAGGCACAGAGCCCTGGAAGAAAAAAAATCTAATCTAACAAACACAGTCAAATAATAACAACAGAAATCACAGGAATGGAGACATTTTTTTTTTCAAGTTCCATTTCTAAAATCCAACCATCTGCATAATTCTACCTTTGTCTAGTAAACTGCAAAAGTTGTAGGAAACGCTAGGATCTCATTCAAAAATGGGTTTTTCAATAGATGTTTCTGAAGATTTACTCTAGTGAGAGTCTGAAAACAGATCAATCAAGGCAGCTCAGAACAAAATAACGGGTTGGATACACACACCTACTCAAACTCTAATACTGTCTGCAGCGTGTGGATTCATTCATGAGTTAATTTTTCCCCTAAGTCTAAAATATGTCTGTGCATTTGTGTGCAGTGTGTATGTATATAGAAATATTTTATTCATCCAAATTACTCTACAATTGAGGTTCTATTTTCATCTATATTTAAAGACGGCAGTATGCCCTGAATACTAAGATTAAAGACGAAGATTAAAAATGGTGCCAGGCATGACCAAGTTCTCATAATTTATAACTGGTAAAGGAAGAAATAAACCATAACCACAGACTAAATTATTTGTTAGCACTTACTATTGTTTCTCTTTGGATACTTTTCATCTTTCTATCTGATAAGTGAAGTGGGTGTTTGTATCTCCAATACAGATGTGGACACAGAAGAATGAAACCCAGTCCTCCCCACCTATATAAAGCCATGCTACTGCACAAGTCATCCATTGCCCTAAGTAAGCAAGTTTTTCCTCTCATTCTAGATATAGATAGCGAATGATTCTTTAGTCCCTTCCTCAGAGACTAGGGGAAGTTTGGTAAGAAAATAAAATACAAGCCAGCCCACGCTACTGCACTGAAGTAATTTCAACATGGTACATAAAAAGAACACACTTATGGAGCGCCCGGGGGACTCAGTTGGTTAAGTGTCTGACTCTCAATTTGGGATCAGGTCATGATCTTAGGGTTATAGAGATAGAGCCCCATGTCCAGCTCTGCACTGGGCAAGGAGCCTGCTTAAGATGTTCTTTCTCCCTCTCTAAAAAAAAAAAAAAAAAGTTAAAAATTAAATAAAAGAATACACTTAACATTCCTGGAGAGAGGTTTGGGTCACTCAGAGTTTATTTTAGTCATACAGTGCCTCCCAGTCATTCCTAGAACAAAATGATACTGTCTACTACCTGACACACAGAAAGTTTACTGATAGTTATATCAGCTAACAATAATACCAGTCTTGCACAGGAACACTCCTAAACTATGCCAAAAGTCACGATAAACTATAAATACACTTGAATGTTCTGAAACATCATCAGAGATTATAGTAAAGTGTTCCTTTACTTGTAATGTTTCTCATAAACCCTCGAGGGTTACTTTCTGATACATGGAAGAAAAAATAAAATTGAAGTTTCAGATAAAATCTAGATTTTCAGAGAAAGCTTGTAAGTCGGCTAGAACAGAGGAATATCCATAATGACTCTGCTTCCAACCATGTCCATGGGTAACAAATGAACCGCCATGTGTCCATGACAACAGTAAAGTTCCCCTACCACATTTCTAGTCAGGGAGAAAGGTCAGAGTTCTCGGGAAGTCAGGGCATGAAGCTTTGACAAACAGGCTAAAGGGTAGTCCCTCACAAGAATAGACTAAACAGTCTCTTTTGCTCAACAAACAGGTTACTCAACAACCATAGAAAAAATATGCCATTTGTCTCTGGGGCGTGGCGCAGCTTAGCTGCAACAGAGATTCTGTGTTGCTCCAAATTTTTAAAAAATTAGTTTCATTTGTAAAACTACAGTACATAAATGTACTAATAAAAAACTGTTGAGAAGATAATCAATGACTTATTACAGAATCTTATTCTATAATTTTTTTAGTGTTCCAACATTCATTGTCTATGCACCACAGCCAGTGCTCCATGCAATACGTGCCCTCCACAATACCCGCCACCAGGCTCACCACACTCCCCACCCCTAAAAAAACCTTCAGTTTGTCTCTCAGAGTCCACAGTCTCTCATGGTTTGTCTCCCTCCAATTTCCCCCAACTCACTTCTCCTCTCCATCTTGTCCTCCCTGCTATTCCTTATGCTCCACAAGTAAGTGAAACCATATGATAATGGACTCTCTTTGCTTGACTTATTTCATTTGGCACAATCTCCTCCAGTCCCATCCATGTTGATATAAAAGTTGGGTATTCATCCTTTCTGATGGAGGCATAATACTCCATTGTTTATATGGACCGTATCCTCTTTACCCTTTCATCCGTTGAAGGGCATCTTGGTTCTTTCCACAGTTTGGCAACTGTGGCCATTGCTGCTATGAACTTCAGGATATATATGGCCCTTCTTTTCACCACATCCGTACCTTTGGGGCAAATACCCAGTAGTGCAATTGCAGGGTCATAGGGTAGCTCTCTACTTTTTTTTTTTTTTAAGATTTTATTTATTTATTTGACAAAGATCACAAGTAGGCAGAGAGGCAGGCAGAGAGAGAGGAGGAAGCAGGCTCCCTGCCCAGCAGAGAGCCCGATGTGGAGCTCAATCACAGGATCCCAGGATCATAACCTGAGCTGAAGGCAGAGGCTTTAACCCACTAAACCACCCAGGTGCCCCTGGGTAGCTCTATTTTTAATTTCTTAAGGAATCTCCACAGTGTTTTCCAAAGTGGCTGCACCAACTTGCATTCTCACCAACAGTATAAGAGGGTTCCCCTTTCTTCACATCTTCTCCAACACTTGTTTACGGTCTTGTTGATTTTGGCCATTCTAACTGGTGTAAGTTGGTATCTCAATGTGGTTTTGATTTGAATCTCCCTGATGGCTAATGATGATGAACATTTTTAGTCTGTTAGCCATTTGTATGTCTTCTTTGGAGAAGTGTCTGTTCATGTCTTCTGCCCATTTTTTGACGTGATTATCTGCTTTCTGAGTGTTGAGTTTGAGGAGTTCTTTATAGTTCTTAGATATTAGCCCTTTGTCTATAGTGTCATTTGTGAATATCTTCTTCCATTCCGTGGGTGCCTCTTTGTTTTGTTGACTGTTTCCTTTGCTGTGCAGAAGCTTTTAATCTGGTGAAGTCCCAAAGGTCATTTTTATTTGTTTCCTTTGCCTTTGGAGACATATCTTGAAAGAAGTTGTTGTGGCCAATGTCGAAGAGTTTACTGCCTATGTTCTCCTCTAGGATTTTGATAGATTCCTGCCTCATGTTGAGATGTTTTTATCCATTTTGTGTTTACCTTTGTGTATGGTGTAAGAGAATGGTTGAGTTTCATTCCTCGATATGTAGCTGTCCAATTTTCCCAGCACCATTCATTGAAGAGACTGTCTTTTCCAGTATATTTTTTACTGCTTTGTTGGAGGTTATTTGACCATAGAGTTGAGGGTCCATATCTGAGCTCTCTACTCTGCTCCACTGGTCTATGTGTCTGTTTTTGTGCCAGTATCATGCTGTCTTGGTGATCACAGCTTTGTAGTAAAGCTTGAAATCAGACAACATGATGCCCCCAATTTTTTTCTTTTTCAGCAATTGTTCTATAATTTTTATATAGGATATCTTGAATGTGTGTCTGAATTTGAAATAATATATGATATGTAATAGTATGCCAAATCATTCAGACACAATTATCATATAATCTCTTTAATATTACCAAATTAGTATCAAGACATGCAAGTCCATTTTGTACAACATTCAGCCTGTATCCTTTACCAGCAGGGTGTTAATTTTCTCCTGAATCATTTAGATGACTGCATTTTAAGATACTTAAAATCACCTATCATAACTCCCCCCAGGTCTTCAATTAGCTAAACTAAATATTCACATTGCCTTTAATTATCCACCATATAACAAGATTCCCAGAACTTCATGCCATAATGGTTATTTTCTGGTAAGTGTGCTATCATTTGATAGTATTTCTTTAAAAATATCACTTAGAATTATAACACAGTATTTTATGTATGATCTGATTAACATGGACTGGAATGATTCTTATTTCTTTTGATCCAAAGACAAGAGTACTTATAATTCATGTTAAGACCAACTCAGTTTTATTTTACTACACTCAAATGTATGGATTCACATGATCTATTTAACATAGCACATTTGTCTACAGATTTTTTTCTTGGAAGGCTGGTGCCTTCACTCTTAGGCTCTATTGTACATTGCCATAGGAACCTCTTGATGTATTTGAATATTGAACCAAGAAAATGAGACAGGTGTGAAAATGTCATTCCTGTTTTTCACATTTAGGAATACAAAGACAAATATTTAGACATGCTTCTCTCAATTAAAAAAAAAAAAGATAAAAGTAAACTGACTAAAAGGAAGTTACTTTAACTTGTAGGAAAAACAAAATATATTGCCCACCATATCTGGAAGGAGTAGAGTACTTCTTTCATAGATTTGGTTAAAAAAATAATCTAAGATTTTAAAATATTCAAATCTCAATTTGTTGAAATTCTAAAGGCCTATTTCTGCCTGAATGTTTTGCATATTTCTGCCAAAACTTTTCATATAAATACATCTTCCTACTGATACCTTATGCTTATTATAAAGCACATAAAACAAGAAATGAAGACCAAAGAGCTTTTTTCTACTGATCTTTTTCAAATTACATGTTAGGAGGAAAAGTGAGACCGTGAAAAATAAAAAACGACAAGGTTTAAGCTTCATCATCCTTTCTATTTTTTCCCCATAATCTCCTTTTTCTTTTTTAAATCCTCACTCATTCCACCCATTTCTCAGTCTTTTAAATGCACAGGATGTTACGAGTAGCAAAGCCTAGAGAATGGATTTTGTTTATTAAATTTGAAAAGAATCTAAAGCAACTATAGCAATTAGTAGTCAATAAAATACTTTCAACTAAGTAAAATTAATCTCAGTACTGTTTCATATAGAAAATTTGCCTAAGGCAAACTTCCCTGATAGAAATGCTACAATCTTGATGTCAGTCCTGACTTTAATGCCACAATTTGTATTAGAGGAAGAATTATTCATGTAACGCAAGGTAAGACTGAGTTAAATCACGGTGATTAATTTGCCTGTGGGGTAAAGCAGAATTCAAAAAAATCTATAAAACTAAATATGTGGAAATGATAGAAGGAAATGTCAGTAACTGGGGCAAAGGTTCTTCTCTAATTAGTTGCAGTGCATCATTAAGTTCTATTGTACTAGCAACTAAAAAAAATCTCACTGTTTCAGAACTAACAAGAGAAGCATTAGAACAAAGACATTTGACTTCGTACATTTCAATCTTTTTCAGTATATACTCATAATAACAACCAACAGTAATAAAATACCTGAAGGAGACCATCAACAAAACATGCGATAAGAAACATATAGTAAGAGGCGCCTGGGTGGTTCAGTGGGTTAAGCCTCTGCTTTCAGCTCAGGTTGTGATCTCGGGGTCCTGAGATCGAGCCCCAAATTGGGCTCTCTGCTCAGCGGGGAGCCTGCTTCTCCCTCTCTCTCTGCCTTCCTCTCTGTCTACTTGTGATCTCTGTTTGTCAAATAAATAAATAAAATGTTTTAAAAAAAAAAAAAGGAAAGAAAAAGAAACATATAGTAAGATAAAGTACTTGGCTTACTGAGGAAGTTGAATAGAGGTCTCTGACATCAAAAACAGGATAGCTGTTAAAACTCAGATGCTGTTTACTAAAGCTACATCCTCGAATGCATTCATATTGCTAAAATTGTGAATTACAGTATTTATTTGATTACTATCATCAATCTTTCATTTCCTTTTTCCACCCTTGTATTTTAGCAAGCTCATCAATTTTATTCTTATTCTCTAAAAAGCCTGCAGTACAGATGAATATGTGATAGATGACAGATAGATAGATGACAGATAGAAAGCTTTATTATGAAAGCCATATAAGGTCAAAAGCTGCTGTGCTGAGAATATACTATAAAGGGACAGACCAGTTATTTGGCTCTATAATAACCCAGGTTGAACATGATGCTGACTTGGACAAGGAGATGGTGATAGAGTGGTGAGAACCACAGGTGGAGCCAGCAGGTTTGGGTGGAGGTTTTAATGTGGGGAGGTCTGTCTACGCAACTGAGGGGTGGAGTTTCCATTAACTGCATTAGGGAAAAACGTCCATGGAGCAGGTTTACGGCAGGACAGGAGTTCAGACCTGGACAGCTTCACGGGATGTGAGTAGGCAGTTGGATAAGGGAGTCCGCAGTTCAAGAAGAGGTCCAAGGTGAGTGTGTACATTTGGGCAGGGTTAGCATACATTTTTAAAGTCATAAGATTGTATGACATCACCGAAGGAGAGAATATGAACAGAAAAGGGAAGAGGCACAGGGACTGAGCTCTAGAATATCCCCCAGTTTAAGATATTTTTTTTTTAAAGATTTTATTTATTTATTTGACAGAGAGATCACAAGTAGGCAGAGAGGCAGGCAGAGAGAGAGAGGAGGAAGCAGGCTTGCTGCTGAGCAGAGAGCCCGATGCGGGACTCGATCCCAGGACCCTGAGATCATGACCTGAGCCAAGGCAGCAGCTTAACCCACTGAGCCACCCAGGTGCCCCCCCAGTTTAAGATATTATCTTGGTCAAACTGCTTTCAAGAAATGCCACACCAAATCACACAAAAAAACAGAATTACATGATAGTGTCAGTCACTACAGCTTTTGCTAAGAGTGGGCATTATCTTGGCCCATTTGACATATTACAAATGGTTTCTTGCTATTTCAATATTTATTTATTATAAGTTAAAATAATATTTTATGTTTATTATTAATTTATGTTTTTATGTATTTATATGAATTAACTACGTACTTAGCTCATTTTTCTCCTCAGGTGTTCTAATTCTTATTCATTTGCAAAATCATTTTACATATTAAGGCAATTAACCCTTCACTTGTGATATTTGCTGCATATACTCTATTTTCATTTGCATGGGTTTTGGTGTTAAAGATTTTACTTTTTTAGCCAAATCTATCTATCAATTTCAGGTGTACAAGGTTGTGACTCAACACTTCCATATGTCACCCAGTGCTCATCAGGACAAGTGCACTCCTTAATCCCCATGCCTGTTTTACCCATTCCCCTCCCAACCCTGCTCTGGTAACCATCAGTTTGTTCTCTAAAGTTCAGAGTCTATTTCTCTAAGAATGCATTTTTAAATTCACCCTCATTGACTATACAATTCATGAGAATTTCCTACAACTGTCTCCCAGGCTCCGCTCTGTTACAGCTACTTCTTACACATCTGGGTGGGGATTTTCTTAATAGACTGGGAGAAATCAACATAGACATGGAGAGTTTGCTGTCACATTAAATTAAACTTTAAATATGTTTTATACATGCGTAACAAATATTTCAGATTTGTCAGTTATTTAACTCTGCTACCCCCTTTAGTCAAAAACTACTCTTTCTGGATTCTCCATTCAGTGAGGAAGCACATCTGTGATTATTTTTCTTATCCAAAATCTAACCCACTTAAGTTTTTTTGACTTAGTTCTTTAAGAATGTTTTCATTGGAACTAACATTTTATTTTACCTTTATTATTAGCCTCCCAATCTTTTTTTTTCCTATTACTCCACTTTCTGTGTATACTCCCCTAATCAAAAACACATTTCTGTGACCACAAAAAATAAGCAAACCAAAAAAACAAACAAACAAACAAAAACAAAAATACCCATGGTAAATACTAGGAACCCATAAACTGTTCCCCACTGCCTGGAGTACCCACTTCCAGACACAACGCATGCCAAAGTACAAGACCCTCACTACCTCGTGAAGCAGAGAGATCCTTGAGAGGAAACTTGTGGGAATCTAATTGGCTCCCTTCCATCTGGGAATACAGAGAACAGGGACTCAAAAATCGGACAAATAACAGATCTGTGGCATAGGCTATGGGTCAGTCTCTTTTCAAACAAAAAGGGCCCTTATTCCATCATTCGGTTGATGTTTTCTGCCAGCTATCATGTGACCCCACTGCATTTTCTAAATGGAAAAGCTTCTAACTGAGATGCTGATTAACAAGGTAAACCATTGCCTCTTGATCTCAGCTTCACTGAATGTGCACCTCAAAGAACATCACGCATTTCATGTCTTAAACCCCAAGTCTCACCTGTGTCCCTGAGGAAGATTCTCTTCCTTCTCTGGATACCCTCCCCATAACCATATATTGTTTGGCTCAGGCATAGATACATCAAATTCCACAGAATGTAGTTTGTCCTTTCCCGCCTATGGTCATACATTCCATTTTAATGGCCATTTAACTAGAAAATGAATACTGCAGCTTGTAAGATGCTGAAAGACAGAAATCTCACTCTCTTTCATGATTCCTGGAATAATTACCCCTCCCCCTCCCTCTCACCTGCGCTTCCCCTGAAGGCTTCCCTCCCTCAAACTCTTCCATGTTCAATCCCTAAATATCCCCTCAACCATCTGCTCCTAAGGACAGCTGTTCTGGCTTTAAACTACCTCAAGGAAATTCCTCTGACAGAACATCTACTCTGCTCATTTGCTCTTTCCTTTTAACAATGAATGGTGCTTACTGAGCAGACCTTAAAGAAAATCTCCAAGTCAATATCGTGTGATTTAAAGAACAAACTGAACAGACTGAATTTGTGGGACATGGATTATCATGTCAAAATTCAGTACCTAAAAATAGCCGCCTCCCCTGATACTTACAAAGAAAAAAAGCTCAAAACGGGTATTCTCTAAAACTCGTGGGCAAGCCCTCCTTGTCATCCCTGATATTTGATGTGAATCAGCTGGGTGGAGGAAGTGAGAATTTATTTTTTTAATTCAGTTTTGTTTATTTTAAGGAGGATTTTGGGTTCTTCTTTTCTAATATAAGATAGATGGGAAAAATTAGAAGAGATTTCATGAAAAGATAAGCTAGAACTTAGAGACGCCCAGTGACTGGGGAGGTGGTATCCACTTTATAGATTTGTGTAAGGAAAAGAAGAAAATACAGAATTGTATGTTCCTTTGTAAACATGTGTGAGAGAGGGGAGAGATTTAAATGGAGGGCTCACTTTTTTCCTTTATAAGCAAGGACATTTCTTTCTAAATTTAAAATGGGCAAAAAGTCAAAAAAGAAATCAAGAATAAGACTGGCCAGGAGAGAGGGTAGCAGAGCTAGTTTTAGAGGAATGTAGGAAATTACTCTGGTAACAAGTGTTTTAGGGAAAGGGAGTAATTAGTAGTTTTCAGAAACCACAATTTCTAAATTGATGATTAACGGTTGAGTGCTTTGCATCTCCTAAGCACTCAATACATACTACGATTGATTGCTAAGTCACTTATGAAAAACAGCGTAACATTTACAAAGCCATTATACCAGCAATACCTGAGTGGGAAAGCTACAGGCATCTGAAGATCCCACTGAGATGGAAAATAAATGACCACAACAATAATAATAACCCTTACCTTCTCTGTGTCAATGCCTTTGGACATGGACCACGTTGAGACGATATAATCCATGACTCGTTCACTGAGGCCTTTGGGGACCTGATAGAGTTTGAGAAAGTCCCGCACATTATTCAGCATCTCATGGTATCGGTTGGTGTTGGCATACATTTGCTGGAAAATTGTGGTCACATTTCCAAAAATAGTTGCATAAAGAAGAGCTGGAAAAGAAGAAATAATGAAATTAAAACAAATATCCCAAGTGAAAAATAAGTATGAATATTTATTAATCAATGAATTGTTTGACAGAGATGCTTTTATAAACTCTTAGAGAGTAATGCATGTTAATCCCTGAGAGGAGTGCCTGGAATTTGATATTCACTCAGTAAATGTTACCTTCAGTCTGAGAAACATGACTTCACAAATATGTGCCACCCCAGTCAGTATGGCAAAACAATGTGGCAAACTCAGCTTCCTAAAGATGAGATAAGCCAGAGTTATAATCTGCCTAAGGAATTCTAGCTTTATGACTAGAGATATCCTGCTGCCTTGTCCTCCTGAATGAAGCCTAATCAATTTACATTTTTCAGGGATTGAAGATCCAGTTTAGAAATGTATGCTCTTTTTCACTGCTTGATTGTTTTAGCTTTTTGGAATACTTCTCTGCTAATAAATATTTTTAAGAGAACATCAGAAATATAGGGAATAAAGACAAATTAAAGAGTTCTATTTTTTTAAATAAAAAAACAGGGTTGGAATAAAGAGCTAACTTAAAACTTTGCACGTGCCTGACAATTCCAGTTGTTACGTTTAGGGACAACCTGGGGGACTCACTCAGTTAAGTCTCTGCCTTTGGCTCAGGTCATGATCTCAGGGTCCTGGGATCAAGCCCCCCATCAGGCTCTCTGCTTCATGGGGAGTTTGCTTCTCCCTCTGCCTCTGGCCCTCCCCTCCATTCATACGCTCACTTGCTCTCTCTCTGACTCAAATAAATAAATAAAATCTTTAAAATAATAATAATAATATCATGTTTAATCCTAGCATTCTAAGTTTTTTGATTCCATCATTTTAAAGCCAACTTGCAGACCACTGTTATGTATCTACAGAGCCCTATGAATGCCGTAGAGTTTTTGATACCCATGACTGCTCCCCTCTCCCTCAACCCATAATTCACCAAAACTTCTCTCTCCAGATGTGGTCAGGCTACCAATGTTGACCTCATCTTGTAAAAGCTTTTAAAAACAAGTGAGTTCAGCTCAGACTCAATGTACCTCCAATTCTACCCACCCACCCTATCCTGTCCCTTTGGTTCCATTTCTTGCTTGGCAGCAAGCCCTTTTGAAAAGGGGCAGTATTTTATTCCCCTTAATATTCATAAACACAGTATTTAGCAATCACATACATTCCATAAGCATTTCACAAATAAGTGGAGTATCACCAGGGGTCACTTCCATTCTGCATCCTCCAAGCATTTGAAAAATGACTTCTCTAAACTGAGTACAGTCTGGCTCATTTTGCAGTTTCATCAGTGGTACAAAGTCAAGCTAGTAAAGCAACTTCAGAACCTTAATCTATCTTCAGAAGCCATTCAATTTTTTAAGAACAGTTGTTCTCTGAATACAACGACTTATAAATTCACAACAGAAAGTTGTCATTTTATAAGCATTTACTTGGGGTTCTTTTGCTTTGTTTTTTTTTTGTTGTTTGTTTGTTTGTTTGTCTTTCGGGGGTTTTTTGCTGTTATTTAGGAATTCTGATGCCATTTCAGAGCAATTTTTAAGACCAATGATATTTTGTTAAAACTGGGTAGGAACAAGGCAACCTCCTCAGGTCCCCTCCTTCTTTAGGAGCTTTGTACTATCACTTCACTATGGCTCAATAAACCTTCCATGCTAAAAAAGCAAAAAACAAAAAACAAATCAAAAAAGCTGAGTAGGAACACTATAGCCCTGACATTTCTCAACTGGGAATTTATTTATTTATTTATTTATACATTCATTTATTTCCAGTGTTGTTAACATGCAGTTATATTAGTTCCTGGGGTAAACAGAGTGACTCAACAATCCTATACATTACTCTGTGCTCCTGAAAATATATGTGCTCTTAATCCCCTTCTCCTATTTCACCCATTCCCCCACCCACTGCCTCTCTAGTAACCATCAGTTTGCTTCTTCTTTATAGTTCAAAGTCTGTTTTTTGGTTTGTCTCTTTTTTTCCTTTGTTCATTCATTTTGTTTCTTAAATTCCACATATGAGTGAAATCATATGGTATTTGTCTTTCTCTAACTGACTTATTTCACTTAGCATTATACTCCATCCATGTTGGTGCCTATGGCAAGATGGACCTTTAAATCTTTGAACATTTATATTTAAAAACAAAAACCGAAAAAGTAAGTAATCACAGATTTAACATCTTTATTCCATCATTGTTGGTATTAGGAAAGACAAAGAAATGTAAACAAATTAATGGCAGACGAATCATATAACAAAATATGGAAGTTTTCACTTTCAGAGAAGAGAAATAAAGAGAATTTATGTCATTAAGATAATGAGCACTTCAGAATTTACTGAAATAATGCTACAATCATTTTTTTAATAGTGTTCAGCTATTATAAGCTGTCAATAAATATCACAGAAATACCTATTATTTTGACATGTTCAGCTTATTTGGCTCTCTAAAATGTTTGCAATATGCTGTATTTGCCAAAGTGTCTTACAACTGCCTTTTAGTCTTACAAATTACCACACATTTCATCTTTTTGGGTACATTAAATATGCACACATTCTGCTCATATAAAAAGTTTAAGCACTAAAACATGAATAAAACTGCTACAGTATTAAAAGTGTGCAGCATTAATAAATGAAGAATATAATCAATATCCCATTAAGTTTGGCATATTATAAAGATAGCCACTTCTGCTTCCCATTTTCATGGGTGTGTGGCTGCTTACACTAGGTAAGACTAAACAAGGTCAGAATTTAAGGTAAGACATTCAATTGTATGTATTTATATTTTAAAAAATTTTTTATATTGAAGTTGCCAAAAAACTGTAGAAAGTTCACATGTACCCACATGCAGCTTCTCGCAGTGATGACATCTTACACAACTAAAGTCATTTATCAAAACCAGGGAATTGAAAATGGCACAATGCAATTAATGAGACTATTGCTCTTACTCACATTTCACCACTGTTTCATATGCACTCATTTTGGGGGGTATATAATGTTATAAAATTTTAAAAATTTATCATATAAATATCATATAAGATATTGTATATCACACACACCTGTGTAATACACCTATATCTTTGAAAAGAGAAACTACTAATTCCTTAAAAATATTTTTAATGCTTAGGACTAGCATACATTTCAAAAAGCATAGTAAGAGCGAGCACAACACTGCTTCCCACCACAGTCTGTGTTACCAGGATTAACGCGCACACATCTGTGTTGTGTGTGTTTGCCAAAATGTCTATTCTGTTTTAAGTAGGCCCCACACCCAGTGTGAAGCCCAGTATGGGGCCCGAACCCCGAGATCAAGACCTGAGATGAGATCAAGCCTCGGACACTTAACCCACCAAGCCACCCAGGCACTTCCCGAAATGTCTATTTTTTAATAGCCCTTATATTTGATCGCAATGTGGCTATCATCGATTAATCTTTTCTTTTTTATTTTATAGTACTATTCTAATCCCTTGCAGGACCTTTGATCCTCCCTCTCATTCTGCCCCGATTAGGACACAACAGATTACCCCCAAAGGTTTTCATAACTGAATCTTTAAAAACTGTTTTGGGTCTTATTTTGGGGAGGGAGGAGCAGTATTTAATACCGGTGGGAACAGCATTTTTGCTTCTATTGATTTCCTCTAATTCTTTTAAACTGAAGTACAGTTGACATGCAATGTTACATTAGTTTCAGGTATAGAATATAGTGATTCCTGGGTCTATACGTTATGCTGCATCCCATCTGCCACCATACAATGCTATTACAATACCAGTGACTATATTCTTTATGCTGTAACGTTCATTCTGTGATTTAACCATTCCTTAACTAGAAGCCTGTATCTCTCACTCCCCTTCATCCTTTTTGCCTATTCCCCTGCCCTGTCCCCTCTGGCAGCCATCAGTTTGTTCTTTGTGTTTATGCATCTGTTTCTTCTTTTTTTTTCTTTGTTCATCTGTTTTGGTTTTTTAGATTCCACATATAAGTGAAATCATTTGGTATTTGTCTCTGACTTATTTCACCTAGCTGAGTAATATTTCATTATACACTCACCATCATCTTTATCCATTTGTCTATGGAAAGACGCTTGGTCTGCTTCCATGTTTTGGCTACTGTAAATAATGCAATAAACAGAGGGGTGCATACATGTTTTCAAATTAGTGTTTTTTGCTTGATTTGGGTAAATAAATATCCAGTAGTGGAATTACTGGGTCATATGGTAGTTCTATTTTAATTTTTTGAGAAACCTACATACTGTTTTCACCACAGTGCCTGGGCCAATTTATATTTCCGACAACAGTGCACAAGGGTTCCTTTTCTCTACATCCTCACCAACACTTGGTATTTGTTGCCTTTTTGATTCTAGTAAATAGGCACATGTTTTATGAGAGAGGGCATGGGACAGAATATACAATAATGAAGGAAACTGACCTCAACAGAAACTATCTCTATACTACTAATTCTCAAAGACCTCTCCGCCAAATTACAGACACACAATAGCCATTCAAGTTAAACATATCCAAGAAAGAACTGCTAATTTACAACACCCTCTTTCCAACAACCAAATGTACTTTTTATCTCAGTGAACTGCAAAGTTACACCAGTTGCTCAGACCCAAAGCTACAGAGTCATCCTTCAATTCAATTTTTGATGCTTCTCCTATACCTAATCCATCAACAATTCCTGCTGGCGCTACCTTCAGAACAGAGCCTCAGTTCAGTCACTGCTCATCACCTTTACTAGCCTCCTTGCATTGTCTTCCTGAGCACGTGCTTTTCCACTGGTTCACTGAGTATCTACGGGCCAGTTACTGTCTAGGATTTGATTTCTTCACTTAAAACTTTAAAGAGAATCTTCACAAAAGGATTGTGTTAAATGAGATAACTCAAATATAACAGTTTTAAAAAGAGAATCCAATAGGGAGCAAGCCTCCATGAAATGTTATCTCTCAGCATCCACACCACCATCATCATCATCACCACTATCACCATCATCACCATCATCATCACACCATCACCATCATCACCACCATCACCATCATCACCACCATCATCATCACCACCACCATCACCACCACCATCACCACCATCACCATCACCACCACCATCATCATCACCACCATCACCATCATCACGACCATCACCATCATCACCACCACCACCACCACCACCACCACCACCATCATCAATAGAGCTAGCAAACAATTTTTCACACAGTAGAAAGGATGATCTTTTTTAAAGAAATAATGAAATAATCATGGCCCTCCTCTATTTAAAACCTTTCCATCACAGGAATTAAATCCAACTTGGTGATGGTCCACGGACACTTATAATCAGAGCACTACCTCCCTCACTGATCATAACTTTCCACTTGCCTTCACTCCCTCTGCTCCAGTCAGATGAACCCTCTTGGTGCTTCTCAAACATTCCACAGTTATTAACGCTTCAGCACACTTTCACTAACTGTCCCCTCTGCCTGGAACACTGTTCTCCAAGATCTTCACCGGGTCTATTTTTTTTTTTTTTTTTTTTTATAAATTAATTTATTTATTTTCAGAAAAACAGTATTCATTATTTTTTCACCACACCCAGTGCTCCATGCAATCCGTGCCCTCCATAATACCCACCACCCGGTACCCCAACCTCCCACCACCCCCCCGTCACTTCAAACCCCTCAGATTGTTGTTCGGAGTCCATAGTCTCTCATGGTTCACCTCCCCTTCCAGTTTCTCCCAACTCTATTCTCCTCTCTAACACCCCTTGTCCTCCATGCTATTTGTTATGCTCCACAAATAAGTGAGACCATATGATAATTGACTCTCTCTGCTTGACTTATTTCACTCAGCATAATCTCTTCCAGTCCCGTCCATGTTGCTACAAAAGTTGGGTATTCATCCTTTCTGATGGAGGCATAATACTCCATAGTGTATATGGACCACATCTTCCTTATCCATTCGTCCGTTGAAGGGCATCTTGGTTCTTTCCACAGTTTGGCAACCGTGGCCATTGCTGCTATAAACATTGGGTACAGATGGCCCTTCTTTCTACAACATCTGTATCTTTGGGGTAAATACCCAGTAGTGCAATGGCAGGGTCATAGGGAAGTTCTATTTTTAATTTCTTGAGGAATCTCCACACTGTTCTCCAAAGAGGCTGAACCAACCTGCATTCCCACCAACAGTGTAAGAGGGTTCCCCTTTCTCCACATCTTCTCCAACACATGTTGTTTCCTGTTTTGTTAATTTTGGCCATTCTAACTGGTGTAAGGTGATATCTCAATGTGGTTTTAATTTGAATCTCCTGGTCTATTTTCTCTCCTCATTCAGGTATCTGCTTAAAAACCAGCTCACCCCAGAGGGCCTCCATGACTACCTTTCTAAATATTGCCTCTCTCAAAGATCAATCTCCATTACCTTACTACTCCTAAGTTCCTAATCTTATTTATCATTTTATTATTTATTTATTTACTCATTTACTTACTTATCTATCTTCCCCATTAGAAATGCAAATTCCATGAGTGCAGGCATAGGCTTTGTCCTTTTTTGCTTACTGCTGTTTTTCAAGCCTTGTCTTTTGTGCTCCTTACTGTATTTCTAGAACACAAACCAAGTTCTGGAACATAGTAAGTGTTCAAGTATTTTTTCCAGTATATTCACACACCAAAAATCCTAAGAAACAGTTTTTCATAAACACCCTTTTTGCTAATCAAAGTCTCACCACTGGTGATACAAAAACACAGAAGGACTAGACATTATTAACGTGAGTAGGACAATAAAATATTTAGAACCTGAGGAGTCACGTGCCCTGGCTACATTAAGATAATAAATAAATTGGAGAAGACACATTATCATTCATCAAACATGAATGCCCACACTTGGCCTGGCCAGTTTTGTAGAGGCCTGTTACATAATTTTACCCTTTGAATGCAATGCTATATAGTCCATTTACCTACTTTAATAAAAATAACCAGGCTAATTTAGTAAAACTTGATAAGCCCCTTTTTATATGCACTTCCATAGCCTTTCAGGCTTAAGACAACTTTAGACAAGCTACTTTTGCAAGCTTATCATAGTTAAAGCCTTGGTAATTCTGGCATAAAGATGGGTAATTATCTTAAAAGTTTTATATTTTCTTATTCACACATAGAAATTACGTTGAAGATAGTTATGGTAGATTAAAGATGGCCACAAATTTCTGATACCTCTTCCACTGACAGTCAGGGTCTACATCCTTGCCCTTGAATCCAGGAATCTCATGTCTGACCGATAGAATATAGTTACTATGCACATTTGCCCACATATGGACCCCAGCCTTAAGAAACTAGAAACTTCTGGGGCACCTGGGTGGTTCAGTGGGTTAAGCCTCTGCCTTCGGCTCAGGTTATGATCTCGGGGTCCTGGGATCGAGTCCCACATCAGGCTCTCTGCTCAGCGGGGGAGCCTGCTTCCCCCTCTTTCTCTCTGCCTGCCTCTCTGCCTACTTGTGATCTCTGTCTGTTGAATAAATAAATTTTAAAAATCTTAAAAAAAAAAAACTAAAGAAACTAGAAACTTCCAATTCCTTGCTGTTGGGACACTTGCTTTTGGAAGGTAGCTTCCATTTTGTGAGGAAGCCCAGGCATTCTTCTAGAGAGGCCTACATGAAGAGCCATCAAGGCACCTAGCCAGTAGCCATAGCTGTGCTCCCAGCTAAGCACTGGTCTTAAACTGAACTATTTAAAATATTGATATGAGAAGACATTTCTGGTAACACATAAGGCTACATAGGTGATTCAATAATCACTTTCCTTTCTATTTCTATTTACATTTAATAATGATAGTTAAGACATGAAGGAGAGTCTAGTTGGCTAGTCAGCTGAGCGTCTGACTTGATTTTGGCTCAGATCCTGATCTCAGGGTCCATGAAATCAAGCCCTGCCTTGGTCTCCATGCTGACTGCTTGGGATTCTCTCTGTCTCTGCCCCTTCCCCTGCATGTGCACTCTCCTCTGCACCTGCATGCTTGCTCTCTCTCAAAATAAATAAAAAACATATTTTTAAAACATTATAAGGGGCACCTGGGTGGCTCAGTCAGTTAACTGCCTGCTTTCGACTCAGGTCATGATCCCAGAGTCCTGGGATCGAGCCCCACACGGAGCTCCCTGCTCAGCAGGGAGCTTGCTTCTCCCTCTCCCATTCCCCCTGCTTATGTTCCCTCTCTTGCTGTCTCTCTGTCAAATAAATAAATAAAATCTTTTTAAAAAAATTATAAAAGCTATGAGGTAAAATGTTCTAGCAGTCTATAACTATGTGTGCAGCACACAGCTTGACAACATCAGCTAACCAGCCAGGTCTGTGGCTGAGCCAACTAAGAAGTGGATTTTCCAGACCCATTCAAGCCACCCCAGCTGATACCACATGGACCAGAAATAAGTCACGCCCTCCTATCTATCCATAAATTAGAATCAAGAGTAAAATAAGTAGCTGTCTTTATTTTAAGCTGCTAAGTTTGATTAGTTATACAACTAAAACAATTTAAACCTTAATAAAACAGATTGATTCTCAACAGGATAAAGAACCTGGGGGTAAGGGGGAGTGAGAGCCTTATGATGTACTTCAGAGCTCAATAGTATATTTTAGGAGATAGTTTTAAGATATTTAATATACTTTATATTTTAAAATTCTGAAACACTGTTTTTATAATATAAATATTAATACCATGATTGTTAATGTTTTCAAAAGGAGGCATAGATTAAAAGATTGAATAATGCCATTATCACTAATCACAGATTTCATTTTCCATTCAACATTGTTGAAATCAGTAGATATTTATTGAACACCTATTTTATACCAGCCACTACACTAGCCACCAAGGAAATGATGATAAATATACAGATGTAATTCCTGCTCTAAAGTAGTAGCACTATTTTCTATAGAAAAGTATAGTCTTTAATTCTCCCAAATCATGTTCTTTGAAAGAAGCCTAATGATTCTTTCCTTTTCCTAGTTTACAAAAATTCACAAATAAACTTACAGCCAGTCCAAGTATATATACTAAAATTAGTTTATTTTTCATGGTTAAATAATTTGCAAAGTCAAACAAAAATCTATGTTTAGCAAATTAATTGTAACTCAGCTTCCACTCTCAGGAGTTGCTCATGAAAACAGATTAAAGGATGTTATCTGGGTCTCTGAAAGGAATTACATTCTCCAGTTAATTCATTTTGTTTGCTCCTTAGGTCAAGCTATATCCATTCATCTCATTAATGATCTGTACTTTTTAGACTTTTTGTGACTGTTCATGGTAACACCCAACATTTACTTTACCTAATTACTTTCTTATAATTCTTGGCAAGTAAATATTGGCCTTAAAATGAACAATTTAAAATGTTGCTATGAAAATGCATTTCTGGTAACCTTTAAACCAAGTAGGTGGTTTAACCATCATTTCCTTTCTATTTATATTCACTAAAGTCCACTTTGATAATGATATTTAAAACGTAGAAGGAAAATGTTCCATCAATCTCTGATTTTATGGGTAGTTCCCAGACTGTTAAACATATGAAATGGCTCCTGTTGGTCTTGGAACAAAGTGAAGAAGCTAATCTTCAGAAACCTATGGTTTCCAAGTCTTACTCACCTTCCAGCTCTCTCATAATGGCTTCTGGTTTCCCTGAATGCTCTTTTGCAATGACCCCTATATGTAGGCACTCTCCAGGCATCTGTTCATGAGCAGATATTTTTTCTCTTCCAATCTTCACTTAATCTATGCCCTGTTCCACCTAGTACCCGAAATGCCAATTATCCAGTTAGAAATGAATCTTTTTACTTTATGTTAAATATTAAAAACTATTTAATATACTATCTCTCAAAGAGATATTGCAATTTTGAAGAAAGGAAGTCCAGTTAATACAATGAATTGATTAAATCATTATTTGAATTAAATGCTAACTATTGCAATGAGTTGGGACGCAGAGGGACAGTTTTTAGAACTTAGCAAATTATAGCATCATATTGGACAGACTGCACAAGTTTATGAATGATCCCATGAGCACCATAAAAACTGACTACATCAAAATCGTCTCAATAATTACATGGCAATGATTATTGATATTATTTCCTATATTCCCTAAAGAGTCACTTAATTTTATGAAATTAATACATAATAACAGAAACCTCTGTTAATCAATGACTAATGTAACATCAAAGATGGAAGAAAAGGGAGGGAGATGAATGGAAAGATGTAAGGAGATTGTCCATTCAGAAGAATTCCAAGAAATTAAAGTTCAAGGAAAAACAAAGAATCAAAGGATCAAAATAGCTTGATCTTCACTTTTATCTTTCTGTGATAGTTATTCTATATTTTATGCTAAGTAATTTCATTTTCTTTTTCCTTCTAATCCGGCAAAATTCATTTAAACTCCAATAAAATTAGTACACTTACCTTGATTATATAGCTATAGAAGTTTCTGTAACTTTGATAAAGACTAACTGGAAAATAGAGAACAAAGACTCTGAAGTAAGAGGAGTGATAATAATAAGTTTGATAATAATAGATGCTCACTGAATAGTGACCTCATCATTTCAGATTCATTTGTTGTGAATCAAAGAATAGTTCCTAAAAAGTACCAAAATATATCAGGCACCCAGAGACAACCAAACGTTAGAGTTATCTTTAAAGGCCCCCAGCTCCCCAGCTCCCTTCTAGGGCCCATCTCTTCCCTCTCTTTGATCTACCTACCAGTACCCTGAGCCCTCCCCTTCCAGGGGCCTACCTCATTGCTTAGAACATCACAGCCTCCTGGCTGGTGCATTGCTCAGCTAATGCAAAGGTGACATTAGTGTCTCTCTCTCTCTCTCTCTCTCTCTCACACACACACACACACACACACACAAAACTTCAGAGGGAGCTGTCTCAGGTACTAAACACCATCTCAAGCAAAGGCACTGCTAGATCTGCCATCCTTGAGACACTGGTCATTCTTGTTATATTTCTCAGAAATTCTAAAGCCATCTTAGAAAGTGACAGAGGAAGAAGAAATGTGAGGAGGTTTGGAAATCAAAAGCACACAGACAGAGATTGCACAGTCACTTAGACATGCCTGAAGGTTAAGGAGATACTTTTGACATTATTTTTCAAAAATCATAGTTACAAAGAAAGACTACAGCTTTAACTGTGTATAAATGACCAAAGGAAAATAAGATGTGTTCATTTCAGGTGATGTCAAGGCAGGTAGAGATCAGCATAAACACAAAAGGCAGAACACCAACTTGGAAAAGATAGCATAATGAACCTTTTTATTTTCTGTGTCTAAAAATTGCTACTGTTTTGGTTTCTAGGAACATCTGAAAGTATAAACTACATTTTAGAAGTTACTTAACTAATAATATGTGTTTTTAGTACTTCTGTTTTGTTTCCAATATTTTTTTTTTCCTCTGTTAAGTTAGGAGAAGGCACATTTTCTCCTCTCTCATCTCTACACACACACACACACACACACAGAGTTCAATTATGCTCTGATCTGATGAATAGATAATAATGATATAAGTTGTATTCTTCAGGATATTTATAAATTCTTATACTTTATCTTTCTTTTAAAAAATCTTTAAAACACAAAAAAGGAAACTATAATGGTTCAGACTATAGCAGTTCCATGATTCTGATACAAGAATTTTCCAGTGCCCCTCAAATTATGGAATGCCAAGATCAACCTGTTTTACTTAGCTGTTAGTCCACTTTTATAAGCTACAGGAAGAAAAAAGAGAAAATGAAGTGAATTCAGAATGGTATAATTAAGGTGAAAATGGAATTTCTTTTATTTATGGCTCTTCTTGGTTTATTCTGTACTAGATACACATTGTAGTTGCTTTACAGTAGTCTTCACTTTTCAATAATGATATCTGCAAGTCATTCTTGTCATCCTTAGCATCAGAATACAAAAATAAACAATAAGTAGAGAAAACCATAAAATCACCTACTCTTTCTATGTATCTATGATGTGGGTGTTACTATTATGCTTACATTAAGATGGAAGCACCAGATATAGTATTTGAATACTGTTAAAATACCTTATTGGCAAAACACAAGTATTATTGATCCAAGATCCAAAAGTGAAGCGGCACTACCAGCAACCTGAGGGTTCCTAAGAACAGTACCTGTGGGACTGCCAAGAGCTCCTCATATCCTCTTGAAACCTGTCTTCTTGCTGACCCTCCATACAACTCGTTCTTCCTTCCAAATCTTTGTTCATGTGACTCCCCCGTGGTGGCTTTCAAAATATGACCACAAATTTTTTCCATCTTGGTATGCACATGTCTTTGCACTGAGACTATGGCTTCTCTACGATAGGTGGAATCTATTTCCTTTACTCTGGGCTGGCTTTGTGACTTCCAGTAGAAGGTGGCATAGATGATATCATGATATCATGCAACTTTGCTTTCAATTGACAGGTATATATAGAAATGTTGATAGTTGCTATATCTGGGCAATATAATTTGTGGCGATTTTTGTGTTCCTTACACTAGTTTACTTTTAAATGTTTACAATAAGCATATACCATTTTTACAAAAAGGATAAGTTGTTTATGTTTTTAGAAAAGACAGAGCTATAAATCTCTTTAAAGGACAATTAGGTCAGTTTCCAGGTGACATTTTCATGAAAAGTCATTAAAAACCCGAGACTAATGGTGATAGCAAATCTTCACTTCGTGCTTACTATGAGCCATATATAAGTTATCTCATCAAATTCACACAATCACCCTAAGTTACTATTTTATCCTCATTGTAAACATAAGAAAACAAATTCAGGAAATTAATCTGCCCAAAGTTAGGTCAGAGCTTCAGTCTCAGTAACTACACAACCTAACACCCTTATCAGCTTTAATGTTGATATTGCAAATAATAATCACCCTATCCCATAGTAGACCTCTTATAACCAATGTTAGCTGTTTACTAATCATTGATCTGACCAAAAGTTCTTAAATAGGAACAGCAGATCTCCAAGAAACAAATACTCCCAGGGTCTACATTATAGGTCAAGTAGAAACAGGATGTGCCCCTTAAGTGAGATGTACCCATCACTAAACTAGGATATGCTTACATGAATACAGACAAGAAACCCTTAAATCTGCTATGGTTGCCACAAAACCCAAATGCTCTTTTAGTGCAGCAGAAAACAAAATTTATTGATTAATATCTCTGTAACATAAAAGGAAAATTCTAGTTTGTGTTGCTTATGCTTATTCACTATTACAAAGTGTAAAGATACACTATTACATACTAAGATACATACTGATACTAATTAGGCATTAATCTTTATTTTGACAGAATTAAAAATTCAAGAAACTGGATATACACTTAACTGATGAAATGGAATTTCTAACCTGTGAATCTTAGAAGCAAAATATCCAGGGGACCTGAGCAATACAATCTTACACTTACAGTCTGCCCATCATCAGCCTCATTCTGTACACTCTGGAATGTATCTTAAATGTACTTTAAATATCCTTTGATCCCCCATCACAATCTAGTTTAGATGCTCTGTCATCTCTTTGCAATGACTGTAATGACCTTCAGCTAGACTCTTCCTTCTATTTTTCTCAATTATTAGGGTCAGCCAACTGAACTCAGCAATAAATAATATATTTTATCAGCCATCTCTGAACCCTTTCTTTAAAGAAGTGGGTACAGTAACTTGTCCAGTCTAGAGATCTTGTCACTATACTCCTGTTTCCCTTCCATGTGGAAACTACATTAACACCAAGTCTCCAAGCCAGATAATAGCACTTTGGGTGGCGGAGTGAAGCCTTTCATTCTGGAGCTTGGAAGGGAGATAAGATATCGTACATTTCTTTATGTGGCCATTTTCTCCCTATGTCATCTATATAATCTATAGACCCTTTACATGGTAGAGATACAAAGTTATAATTTTCAAAAGTAAAACTGAGCAATTTTATGAGGCAGATATTTTGATCAAGGTTACCACTGCTGTTCAGTTGGTTAAGAGTCTATCTCTTGATTGGCTCAGCTCATGATCTCAGGGTTGTGAAATCGAGCCCCACACTTTGCTCTGCCCTGGGCATGGAGCCTGCTTAAAATTCTCTCTTTCCCTCTCCCTCTGTCCTTTCCCCACAACTCTCCCACTTAAAAAAAAAAAAAGAGCACCCTTGGTGTTCTCTGGTCCACTGTTGGCTCCTAAGAGTCCTTTATGAAATCAGTTGCTAAGAGTTTTTCATTCTACCTTCAGAAGAACTCTTACAGCTTCCTTCTGTTAACATCTCTAAAGCCAGTCTTGTCATCCCCTGGCTAGTTTAACCACACAACCTCCTACCTGCTCTCCTTTATCTCTGGTCTCCATTATACAACAGTATAAGGACACCTGGAAAAATCTCCTAAAATATTAAAATTTGTGATCCTGTTTTCCTCCTTAAAAATATTTAGTATATGCACATAGTCTATTAGGTAAAGGCACTCTGAAAGAAATGGCAGGATCTCGACAATGGGAAAAAGTATCTATCTGCCAGACTCAGTACTTTTTTTTTTCCCCACAAGTTACTTTATTTAACACTTCCCCACCTAGACTCTGAGCTGCTTAGAGTTAGAAACTATATCCTTGGGGCATCTGGGTGGCTCAGTGGGTTAAAGCCTCTGCCTTCGGCTTGGGTCATGATTCCAGGGTCCTGGGATTGAGCCCCACATCAGGCTCTCTGCTCAGCGGGGAGCCTGCTCCCCCCTCCCATCTCTACCTGCCTCTGCCTACTTGTGATCTCTCTCTCTGTCAAATAAATAAATAAAATCTTAAAAAAAAGAAAGAAACTATATATTGACTTTTTTTCAAAGCAAGTCAGAGTTTTGCCTAGCGAATGAATAAATGAAAGTTAATTTAGCCTTCTATAAATAAAGGGACGTGAGGATTTCTCTATGTGATTATAGCAAAACATGAGAATGGCTGTATCTCCCGCTGCCTATACAGAGCATGAACAATCTTACTACTTAATGAGAATTTCATGCAATGCATAGCAAACACTTCATCAAAGGCAAGGCATTATAATCCCTGAATGAATGTATTTTTTAAGCCTTTTAATCCAGGGCCAGTATCCTCTATTTCCTTCAGAATCCTCAATAATAACTAGATATTCTTCAACAAAGTGTGTGACCGACAAAAGTTGCTGACGAAGGTGAAACAGTTCCAGCATGGGAGGGACTCCATCCCTTGTTTGATGAAATACTACAAGCTTGTCAAAACTTTTAAGAATGGTATTTTAGCTATTTTATGAATATAATTAGCCCCCCCCATCCTGGCCATGGGTGGCCATGATATGCATGAACATATCAAGCACACATGTATTAAGTGCTTACAGTATGTAAACACAATGCTAGTACCTATGGGAGATACAGACATGTGCAATTCTGTACACATATTTTAAATGTGTAAATTAACATCAAAACCAATTTGGTTATAAAATTGTGTTCAGGAATGATTATGAATGTTCTCATATTTCTTAAAAACGTTCTTCAGCAAGGTGTCAGAAATCTGACAAAATATCAACACACTAAGAATCCTGATCATTAAATAATAATACATTTGGCAAAATGCTCTAGAATAAGGTGAAAATGGAGGAGGGTGACCTTACTTTTCTACTGAGATCATTCTACATTAACATCACAGGTTAGTTAACCTCATCATCACTGACTTAACACTGCCCTAGACAACTCTCATTATTCTCTTCCTTTTTTTTGACCTCCTATCTGTGGGTTTTATTAACATATAATGTATTATTTGTTTCAGGGGTACAGATCTGTGATTCATCAGTCTTACACAACTCACAGCACTCACCATAGCACATACACTCCCCAGTGTCCATCACCCAACCACCCCATCCCTCCCGCCCCCTCAGCAACCCTCAGTTTATACTCTCTTCTTTTTAAATAGCACTATCTCCTTCACTTTTAGGACACACTGTTCCTCTCCTGGCTCTTGTCTCCTCCCTTATCGAAGCTGTCTGCCCAATTAATCATTGAAACCAACACATTCTGAGAGTAAAAGAGGGCACTCTCAATAGTTATGCGGGGACAACAGGCTTTAGTAGAACTGGGACTACAATGGGTCACTCCATTCTTATTCCAATTCCTCTTCCTATGGTCCCTCTCCTCATTATAAGAAACAAGGTATACAGGCTTCTGATAGACTTTTGCATCAGAACTCACTCCTTGAGGAAGACTGGCCATTCATGGGATCAACTAGCATCTAATCCAGATGGTTTTCATGCCCTACCATCTCATGTTGCAAGTGCCTAAACACATCACTTTATTTGAACAAATATATCTCTGAAACGGCCTAGTGTGTTGACTAAAAGGAATCATGTTGTGTTCTCCTAGCCTAGAATATTCCCCCAAATCTCTTTTACTGTCATCTAAATGGACATAAAGTATAAAACCAAGGCTCTAGAAGCTGAAACCCCTACATTCTCTTTTTGCTGGGACTACATACAGATTAATTTAGCTGACCCTGAGAATTTAAAATGAACAATATTTCAAAAAGGTATGAGTGACATGAGAAAATTCTGTCTAGAGAAGGCAAAATAACTTATAAGGTGGAAGGAATTTGATTTGATGGAGCAGTCCGGAATTTGCAAACCATATTCTTTTGAACACTATAATTCTCTATGACTTTAACAGATGTTTGTCTAAAAAAAAAAATAGTTTCTGGATCAAATAAGTTTTCTATTAGCTCTCTGAGAGCCCCAATTCACATTAGCATATCACAATGCTCATTAACATATCAAAAGCTCTGAGAAGCCTTGCAGTAAAGACACCATTTTTCATAGTTGTTTGTTCTTGGAACCCTTTTTATTCATTAAAACCTTAGGAACATTTTGCAGATCTCCATGGAAAACCGTTTCACAGTCCCTGCAGTAGGCAGGAGGAAGCAGGTGCAGGCACTGGAGTGGATGAGAGACGGTTGCCACAGTCCCAGAATGCTAACACAGGCCAGCAATGAGGAACCCATTCTAGCAAATCTAAAAACTGGTGGTGCTACGTCAACCAGTGTCACAGACACATGTAAAGAAGGAAGCAATTATGGTAGGTAATGTTTATCTGAAGGAAAATCAAGAGGAGTGCTAGCTAGGTGGTGAGGCCACACTTGGATTTGATTTAAAAATGATCCAGGCAAGGGTGCCTGGGTGGCTCAGTGGGTTAAAGCCTCTGCCTTCAGCTCAGATCATGATCCCAGAGTCCTGGGATGGAGCCCCACATCGGGCTCTTTGCTCAGCAGGGAGCCTGCTTCCTCCTCTCTCTCTGCCTGTCTCTCTGCCTACTTGCCTACTACTGTCTGTCAAATAAATAAATAAAATCTTAAAAAAAAAAAAAATGATCCAGGCAGGGGCACCTGGGTGGCTCAGTGGGTTAAGCCTCTGCCTTCAGCTCAGGTCATGATCCCAGGGTGCTGGGATCCAGCCCCAGATGGGGCTCTCTGCTCAGCGGGGAGCCTTTTTCCTCCTCTCTCTCTGCCTGCCTCTCTGCCTACTTGTGATCTCTCTGTCCAATAAATAAATAAAAATCTTAAAAAAAAAAAATGATCCAGGCAGTGGTAGAGAGCAAGCTGAGGGGTGAGTATAGGTGAGTTGGCAGGGCTTGTTGCTCTCTCTAGCCAGAACTACAGGATTTGTAGGCAGACTCTCTGTGTTCTCTACCACTGTTTTGTGGGGCTCAAAGTGACATTCTCCCATGGAGTCTGAAGTCAGTGTTTGATGAATAAAGAGTAAAATGCTACTGAAAAAGCTTGCTCTTGGAGGTGTAGACAGTTTACACTGAAGGGTGAAAGTGACTAAAGACAGGTGAACAAGCCAGCAAGTTGGGAACCATCTCTGTGAAGAAGAAATTAAGAGGACCTGTAACAGAGGCACCTGGGTGACTCAGTGGGTTAAAGCCTCTGCCTTCTGCTCAGGTCATGATCCCAGAGTCCTGGGATCGAGCCCCACATCGGGCTCTTTGCTCAGCAGGGAGCCTGCTTCCCTTCCTCTCTCTCTGCCTGCCTCTCTGCCTACTTGTGATCTCTGTCTGTAAAATAAATAAATAAAATCTTTAAAAAAAAAAAAATAGAGTACCTGAAACAGAGCATGGGCTGGTAAATAGAGGAACCAACCAAGCAAAGACATGAGGAAGAATAAGCAAGACAGAATGCCCTAAGTCAGTGGACCCATCCATACTTAGTTATGTCCTTGCAGTCTTGGGGGCCTGGGAAGGGTCTGCCCTATCTTGGCACTCTGCATATTCAGTGTGTATGATCTTCCTTTATGTTGACTGGTACCTTCCCGAATCTTTTTGAGAATCACTTCAGTTGTATGCATTTAGCTTCCCTCTACTTATAAAGTGTAAATTTTGCTGTAAACAAGAAAACGTATTTTCCATGAGTTGTGAATTTCTCAGGAGAACCTTGTTCATTGCTTGGAGCAATAAATATAATGATGTAAAAGGTGAACTGAGTCGAACATGCATTATAAACATGTATTTTATCTATAAGAGAGCACCTCACTGACTTACTTTAAAGATAAATTCCCACCCTGTGTTTAAACTGGACTGGGTTTTTCTTTTAAAGACTCATCACGAAGAGACTATCATGTATAAGACAATCATGTCATCATCCAATGAAAGGAACAGATCCATGTGATGATGTATGAAGACATGAAAATAATCCATCATGAAACAGAATATATTACTCCACTTACAATTTCTGGGAAGTATGATTTGTAGAAACTTTGAGTATTCCAGCGAGGGAAAATTTCCACCCTCAGCCTATTCATTAGTTGCTGGCTGAAATGTAAAACTTAGTTAATTGCCTATAATGAATGCAGCCAATACAAACCTATTAGGTCAACAGAAATGGCATTGGTTTAGTGGGTTCCAAGGGCTTTAATTCTTGATTTGATAAAATTATCCTCATCTTTCTAATTTGCAAGACTGTGTACCCCATGAAGCATTGTGCAGCCCCGGAAACATGACACGATATATTACTAAATGTCTTCTCTATCTCCCACATTACTAGGTTTCATTCTTTCCTAATAACACTCGGTACCAAATGTTCACCTTTTCAATAAATCATTACTGCCAAGGTCTGACGTGTATGGAATAAAGCCATACCAAGTTCATTTTACTGGGCACATCACTGTGGCAGAAATGTCAACTATAATAAGCATGTGATGAAAAAGATCTTCAGGGCTCTTGTCAGGTAGTACATAACCTGACAGTAGGTTAAAATTGAGCATTTACATGAAGCGGCTGGGTGACTGCGGCTGACAGCTGTCATTAACAATGTGAAGAAGAAGAATTATGCCACCTAAGATCTCCCAGCGTTCACAATTTATAGGTGCTTTCACATTCCCATTTAACCCTTCTAACAAACATGGGATTGGGCATTATTCCCCACTTACAGGTGAGAAATATGTCTCTTCTCCCCTTCCATGTTGCCACTGCCCTGATTCAGACACTCAGCATCTCTCCGCTGAATGACCGCCACAGCCTCCTGACTGACATCCTTGCCAACGATCATGTTCCAGCCATAAGAACTGAATAATACTGGGAATACTGGGCTTCTCTGGGAGGATAAAAGAACCTGAAAACTCAGTTGCTTAACAACAACCAATTTTTACTTTTTGTTCACAACTTTGGGGTGGATGGGATCACACAACATTACGTTGTTTGAATGCCTAATTTATGGACCTATAATGTGGCTCCTAATGAATAAAAAAAATGCCTTTTGCAATTCTTTCAGTTATTAGGAGCACTCATATGATTTATCTGAAAATGAGAACTATACACAAAGCAGAGATACAAGCACATGTCAGTAAGTTCTATACCCTTGAGCACTCGGTAAAATATGAGTTGTTCAACTGACTAACTCATAGACAGTACATTTGGGAAGAATGATTGTTTAATGATTCTGTGCTTTAATTGCATTAGTTATTGTTTGGAGGCACTTAAGAAATCAATTATTTTTACTTTTCTGAAAAGATCTGGAGTAAAAGAAAATAATAAAATTCTGTAACCATTTATCATAAATGCCCCAAATCCTCTCAGTATTTTTCTCCAGATGAAAGAATCAGGCAGCAGGGTATAAAAGAAACTGGAAATGAGAGCAGACCTTAGATATTACAAGTCACATGGAGTGACAATCACCAGTCTGCTGCTGATACAGCATAAAGTTTAGCTCCTAGAACTTTATTCCTGAAGGAGTGAGGTTTTTGCTGGACATTTTGCTTGTGTATTTGTTAACACATAAGATTTAACTTCACAAGGAAGCTCATAATTAAAGCAACTGAGAACCCGTGTATAAATGTGCTTTTGCCTTTTAAACGGTTGGTAAGGTTAAGAGCATGGGATTTTGCATTCAGAATCTAAATTCAAATCCCAAAACTACCCCCAGAATAATCAGTAACCTTGGAAAAGTTATTTAATCTGAGTTTCTGTCTCTTCAATGAAAAAAAAAATCAGTAATAATAATAAACCTTGCCTGTATGTTTTTTGAAATAATTGAATGACATGACTCATATAAAATGGTCTGCACAGAGGTTGCCACATACAAAGCACTCAAGAAAACTAAGTTATAGCCAAGATATGGTAGTAACATAAATGTTCCTCAATACATGAATGGATAGAGAAGATCTGGTGTGTGTGTGTGTGTGTGTGTGTGTGTGTGTGTACACACACACATGCATGCACATGCACAATGGAATATTACTCAGCTATAGAAAAGAAAGCAATCTTGCCACTTGCAACAACATAGATAGACCTAAAGGGTATTATGTTAAGTGAAACAAGTCAGACAGAGAAATACAAATACTGTATGATTTCACTTATATGTGGAATCTAAAAACCAGAGCAAATGAACAAACAAAAACAATCCCGTAAATACAGAGAACAAAGTGATGGTTGCCAGAGGGGAGTAAGCTGGGGGGATGGCCAAAATAGGTGAAGGGAATTCAGAGATACAAACTAACATAAATAACTTATAAATACATTGTATAATATACAAATATAAAATAAATAAGTTATGGAAACAAAAAGTACCAGATAGGGACTACAGTCAGTAGTATGGTAATAATGTTGTATGGTGGCAGATGGTAACCATACCTATCATTTTGAACATAGAATAATGTATAGAATTATTGAATCACTGTGCTGTAGACCTGAAGCTAATATAACATGGTATATTAACTATGCTTCCACTTAAAAAATGAAAGTAAGCTATCGTTCTATCAGTAATACTGAAATCTTGCCAGCTTTCTGTACATTGTTATATGGGAAATTTTAAATGTAACTTCAATATTATACTGGCTTATCCAAAGATTTTGCAAGTCAGAAAAACACTTCCTAGGCATTTTTTTTATGATAAGAATATGACTGCAGGTGATCAGTCAAATCTCAAATCCTAAAACTTTAGTAAGACCAAAGATTTTGCAAGTCAGAAAAACACTTCCTAGGCATTTTTTTTATGATAAGAATATGACTGCAGGTGATCAGTCAAATCTCAAATCCTAAAACTTTAGTAAGATTTGCTTGCTATTTTAAACACACTCTGGATTTCTTATACACTAATTCTTAAAAATAGACTATATAAGTACTTAATAAAGTGAATAACCATAAGATGACAAACTATCAAATATGCTTTTAAAATTATTGCTAGATGAAAGCCCAAAAGGCTAATTTAGACTACAAAGATTGTTTTCTATAATTCATGTTTCTCATTAAGTTTATCTTTGAACAATCTAAAATTATAGTACATATATTTAGGAACATTAAGAGCCTTCCTAAAAATGAAATCTGGTCTTCTGCTTCCAACCAAGATGTAGTAACTGATAGCAGCCATATCCTTCCATTATAAATAATGAGAAAAACAGACAAAATATATGAAACAACAGTTTTTAAAAGTTGGGAGGCAAACAGGACATAACTGTTTCCATGGGGGACAGGAAATAAGCAAGATGAGCCCCATCATTGACGACAGAATGAGGAGAGAAGGAAATTCAGGTTGATCAAGGTGATCAAGCTGAGCTGGTAAAATGGAGGTCAGAATTTGGGAAGGCTAAGGAGGCTAAAATTTTGGGGACAGTATCAGAAATGAATTTGACAAGCAAAGAAAGATACTCCAGAAATCTATAGAAGTCCCCCTTGAGTCTGCCCGCACACTACAATGTATGAATAGGGTGATACTCCTTGAGTCCAAGCTAGAAATGGCTGGTGAACCTGTAGGCTGAACCAAGGTCTCATAAAGGGCTGTTCTAGATTTGTCTTTCAACCAGCCAGAGTGAAGGTACCTCATTGAATATGTAGGATATTCACTAGAAAACCCAGAAAAATCATGCCTTAGGTATGGGGATAGACTAGTAAAAGAGTAAAGGCAGGCCAATTGGTGGCTCAATTGGTTAAGCATCTTACTCTTGATTTCAGGTCAGGTCATCTCAGGGTCCTGAGACTGAGCCCTATGGTGGGCTCCTTGCTGGGTGTGGAGTCTGCTTAAGATTCTCTCTCTACCTCTGCCCCTAGGCCATGTTTGTGCTCGCTCCCCTCCTCTCTCAAAAGAAATAATTTTTTTTATGAAAGGGTATTTTGGATTCATCTAACAAAGCTTTAATCCAATCAAGAAATGGGCAGAAGACATTTCTGCAAATAGGACATCCAAATGGCCAACAGACACATGAAAAAGTGCTCAACATCACTCGGCATCAGGGAATACAAATCAAAACCACAGTGAGATACCATCTCACACCAGTCAGAATGGTTAAAATTACCAAGTCAGGAAATGACAGGTGTTGGTGAGGATTCAGAGAAAGGGGAACCCTCCTACACTGTTGGTGGGAATACGACCTGGTGAAGCCACTCTGGGAAACAGTATGGAGTTGAAAAAGTTGAAAATAGAGCTACTCTAAGACCCAGCAATTGCACTTCTGGGTATTTACCACAAAGATAAAATAAAGTGATCCAAAGGGGCATGTGAACCCGAATGTTTATAGCAGCAAAGTCCACAATAGCAAACTATGGAAGGAGTCTTGATGTCCATCCACAGATGAATGGATAAAGAAGATATAGTGTGTGTGTGTGTGTGTGTGCGTGCGTGCGTGTGTGTGTGTGTGCAATGGAATACTATGCAGGCATCAAAAATTAAAACCTTGCCATTTGCAATGACGTGGTTGGAGCTAGAGGGTATTATGATAAGTGAAATAAGTCAAACAGAAAGATAATTATCATATGATCTCTCTGATGTGAGGAATTTAAGAGGCAGGGTGGGGTTTGTGGGAGGAAGGGAAGGAATAATGAAATAAGATGGGACCAGGCAGGGGGACAAACCATAAGAGACTCTTAATCTCAGGAAACAAACTAAGGGTTGCTGGGGCAGGGGCGGAGGGATGGGGTGGTTGGGTGATGGACATTGGGGAGGATATATGCTTTGGTGACTGCTGTGAATTGTGTAAGACTGATGATTCACAGACCCGTACCCCAGAAACAAATAATACATTATATGTTAATAAAGTAAAATAAAAATAAATAAATAAAATTTAAAACATAAAAATAAAAACAAGCCTTAAAGAGTCACTTGTGTTGAACACTGGGGGTTATAGGTAAATGATGAATCACTAAATTCTACTCCTGAAACCAACACTACACGATGTGTTAACTAACTAGAGTTTGAATAAGAATTTTAAACAAACAACAACAAAAAAATTGGTGGCCAGTGATACATTTATAAAAGGATTAGAATGGGGAAAATTCCGTCACTATTGAGTCTCAGTTCACATTCTTCTGGAAGAAATAAGACCTGGACATGTCGAATTTGAAACGCATGTGGGAGAAGAAGCAACAAAAGTCTGGAATAAGCTGAATGTATATTACTTCAAAAAATGAATCCAAGTATAGATAGCCTGAATAATGAGTATTTCTGACTTAAGGACTTGAGAAAGAAAGAGAATAACAAAGTTATTAAAATTAAAAAAAAAAAAACCTCAGTAAAGGAAAGGGAAATTACTAAGTCAAAGATGCTAAAAGATCACCAATGGTCATTCAAAAGACACTTCTAATTCTGACTCAGCCACTAGATACCTAGCAAATCTTTGCTTTTTGCCTTTGTCTTGTCACTGGAGAAACTTCTAAAACTGCCCTCTCTCCATATGTGAAACCTCTCTGTATCCTAAGTATCTAATAAAAACATTTTCTCAGAAAAAGGTTATTCCTAATCTCCCTGTCACAGAAAATTGTCACCTCTGTGTATGTTCTATTTACTCCTACTGTACATGGTGCTATCAGCGTGTTTCCCTTGCTTCATTAAACTCCTTTGTCATCCAGTAACATAAGATTTATCATGTGATGGGCCAATAGATCATAATAAATGTTTGTTGAATAAATGTATGAATTAACAACAAAACCAAGCCTTAAGAGGATCAAGTTTAAATGCAAATTACTGAGCCATATAACAAAAGAATACTCAAAACTTGTTAAAGGAAGACAATGAAATCCATCAACAATATAATATTGACAATAACCAACATCTGATCAAAAATAATTAGTTACATAAGGAAAAAAAGGTAACCCATAGACATGAAAAAAATTAGTCAATATAAACAGATCAAGAATTAACAGAGATGACAGAATTGGCATACAGGGACTTAAAACAGCTTTTATAAATATGCTTAAGGATTTAGCTAAAAATATGAGGATACAGTAAAGATAAAGGGAAGGTACACAAATAACCAGATGGAATTTGTAGAGATGGAATATATACAATATGGAATAAAATATTTACTGAAGAGGGCTTATAGCAGACTTAGATTTTATAAGAATGAAGAAAATTGGAAAGAATAAATACATAGGTAAATATAAAAGACATTTTCCCATTTTTAAATTTATTTGAAAGGAAATTGTCCTTAAAGTAAAAACAATTTTATGTTGTAGAGTTCATAACATACGTAAAAGTAAAGTATATGATTAACGATAGCACACAAATAGTGGTAGGATAGAAACATACACTGTTGTAAGATTTTTACATTACATGTGAAGTGGTAAAATATGCATTTTACATTACATGTGAAGTGGTAAAATATGATGATAAAGTAAATGTGCATATTTAAAACCTTAAAGCCTCTATTAAAAATTAGAACAAAGAAATTTAGCTAATAAACCAATAGAACAATGAAACTGAATGTGAAAAGTACTCACTAAATATCAAAGCAGAAATAAAGGGAGAAAAGAAAAACAATAAAAACAAGAAGGAGGGTAGTGGAAATAGACCTAACCATAGTGACAGTACATTAAAAGTAAAAGGCCAAACATTGTAATTAAAAAGTGGAGAATGTCAGATTAGATAAAAACACAAGACCTAACTATAAGATATGCACTTTTATTTTTTTTTAAGATTTTATTTATTTATTTGACAGAGAGAGATCACAAGTAGGCAGAGAGGCAGGCAGAGAGAGAGAGGGAAGCAGGCTCCCCGCTGGAGCCCGATGCAGGACTCGATTCCAGGACCCTGAGATCATGACCTGAGCCGAAGGCAGCGGCTTAACCCACTGAGCCACCCAGGTGCCCCAAGATATGCACTTTTAATATAGAGATATGGATAGTTTGAAATTTTAAAATGGCCATACATGCAGTAAGCATGAGAAAGCGAAATGTGATACAGTTATCAAAGAGTGCTTCAATATAAGGAATACTGCCAGAAATAAAGAGGCAAACTTCATAATAATAAATTAGTGAATTCAACAAGAACACACAAAAATCCTAAATGTTATCCACCTAATAAAAAAGGCTCAAAATACAAAGTAAAAACTAAAAGAAATGAAAGTGGAGGTGGTCAATTTCACAGAGTTGGAGGCTTTAATTCTCTTTTCTCAGGAATTCATTGAACAGTAGCAGAAAATCAATAAGGACATATAAAATCTTAACTCTACTATCAACCAGTTTAACCTGAGTATAGAACATTACTCCTAAAAATGGCAGAATACACATTGTTTTCAGATTTATATGGAACATTCGCCTGGGTAGACCATATGCCATACAATGAAACAAGTGTCACTGAATTCAAAAAAAAAGGATTGAAATTCTACAGACCAAATTTAAAAAAAAAAAGGAAAGAAAGAAATTTAGACCAAAAATCAAAAACAAATCACTAATATCTGGAAAAGAACTCCAAACATTTGGAAATTAAATAGCATGCTCTTAAATGTCTATAGATTACAAAAGAAATCAGAAAGAAAACTGGAAAATAGCTTAAGCTGAATGAGAATGAAAAATATCAAAATTTGAAAAAAAAAGAAAAATATCAAAATTTGAATATAAAGTAAAAAAAATGAAAGCAGTATTTAATTTGAAATCTATTATTTTAAATATTTGTATTGCAAAAGAAAGGATACACCTTAAGAATTTAGAAAAGGAAGTCTAAATGAAAATCCAGTTAAGTAGAAGGAAATAAACAATTAAAAGCAGAAGTCAATGAAACTTAAAAATGAAAAAAAGAAAAAAACTGAGGCCCAAAGATTGGTATTTGAATAGAAGCAATAAAACTAACAAATCTCTAGCTAAAGGGGTTTGAAGTGGCGGGGGTGGTGGGAGGTTGGGGTACCAGGTGGTGGGTATTATAGAGGGCACGGATTGCATGGAGCACTGGTGAAAAAATAATGAATACTGTTTTTCTGAAAATAAATAAACTAATTTAATTTTTTAAAAAAGATGAAAGACAAAAATTGTCAATCAGGAGTGCAGGTGGATGCTTTCACTAATAATATAGAAATAATAAAGAAATCTGTCAATAATTTCAATGACTTACGTAAAATGGATAAATCCTTGAATGGTACAATTTGCCAACTGCCACAAGAATAAAGAGAAAAGGTGAATAGCACAGTATCTATTAAAGACATGGAATCTGAAATTTAAAACTTTCCCACAAATGAAACTCTACACTCAGATGGCTTTAACAGGGAATCGCCCAAATACTTAAGTAAATAATACAGCAATCTTAAGCAAGTCTTTTCAGAAAATAGGTAAAAAGGAAATAACTTCTCAGCTCATTTGAAGATAACATTACCCTGATGTGAAAGCTAGTCAAATGTATACAAGAATATTATAAACCAATAATTCTCATAGATGTTAATACAAAAATGCTTTAAAAATATCAGCAATTCAAATTCAGCAATATTGAAAGAGGATAAATATGACCAAGTATGATACAAACTAGGAATGTATGATTGGTTTAACCTTTGGGAAATCAATCAATGTAATTTACTAAAATGACAGACTAAAACAGAAAAATCATAAAATCATCTTAATAGATTCCAAGAAAGAACTTTACAAAATGTAATGTCTATTAATGGTAAAAATTCTCAGGTAGTAGAACTTGATGGGAATATCTTTAAAGTGATAAAAGGAATCTACAAAAAGCCTATAAGTGACACCATAGTAATACCGAAAGACTTAAGACTTTCTCCTAAGATGGGTAGTAAAACCTACTCCCTCTCTCAGCACTTCTATTCTGTATTAAGGTAAGGTCTTAACAAGTGGGATAAATGCAGGGAGAAGAAATAAAAGACACAATGACTGGAAAAGTGAAGTAGGTTGGATTCACAAACGACATGATTGTACTAATAGAAAATCCTAAGAAATAATCTAAATTATTATAATAAAAAAGTGAATATAGTCATGACACAAAGAGAAGAAACAGAAATGTAATTTTATTTCTATACACTATCAATAAATAATTGTAAAAGTATATAAGAAAATCAATGACATTTTAAGAAGCATGTAGCATGAAATATTTAAAGATAAGTTTCAATATGTATAAACCCTGAACAACAAAATCCACAAAATATACTATACGCTACATACTATATAGGTATCTTTATCAAGATAAAATGACATTGCCATAAGGGTAAGATATGTAAAATAAGTAAGATCAATGAAACAGAATAGAGTCCAAAAATAGAACCACTCATTTGATTAACTGATATTTGTTCAGGTGATTAGATGGAGAAAAGAGAGTAGACCACAATAAATGGGGACAGAACAACACATCTCTATATGAAAAAAATGAATATAATTCTTACACCACATGTTTTTTAAAAAGTCGTAATATACCTGAAGGTACAATTAGAGTTAGGAAATTTCTAAAAGAAAATACAGGAGAAAATCTTGTCAACTTAGGGCAAATAAATATATTTGTGAAACACAAAAGCACTAAATATTTTTGAAAATTGATAAATTGGGCATCTTAAAATCAAAGCCTTCTGTATTTCAAAGTATCATTAGAAAATGAAAATCCATACCACAGATTGGGAGAAAAAAATATATATATGTATATGACTTATCCAAAATATATAAAGAATATGTTTTAACCAGTAACTTAAAATGGGTAAAAAAAAAAAAATTAAAGTTCCTTTGTATTAGTTTGTGAGGGCTCCCATAGCAAAGCACCACAAACTGGGTGGCATAAATAACAGAAATTTATTGTTTCACAATTCTGGAAGCTAGACGACAGAGATCAAGGTGATGGCAGGGTCTGCTTTCTGTGGCCTCTCTTCTCGGCGTGTAAATGGCTGTTTTATCCCAATGTCTTCACATGGTTTTCCCTCTATGTTTGTCTGTGTCCAAATTGCCTATTCTTACAAAGATACCAGCCACATTGGATTAGAGCCTATTATAATGATCTCAATTTTTTTCTTTCTTTTTTTAATTTTTTATTTTTTATAAACATATATTTTTATCCCCAAGGGTACAGGTCTGTGAATCACCAGGTTTACACACTTCACAGCACTCACCAAAGCACATACCCTCCCCAATGTCCATAACCCCACCCTTCTTCTCCCATATCCCACCCCAGCAACCCTCAGTTTGTTTTGTGAGATTAAGAGTCACTTATGGTTTGTCTCCCTCCCAATCCCATCTTGTTTCATTGATTCTTCTCCTACCCACTTAAGCCCCCATGTTGCATCACCACTTCCTCATATCAGGGAGATCATATGATAGTTGTCTTTCTCTGCTTGACTTATTTCACTAACTTACTTATCCCTTTAAAGACTATAATCAAATAAAATCATATTCTGAAGTACTAAGGATTTCAAAATATTAATTTGGGGCCACAATTCATCTCATAACATCTTTATTTTTAAAAAAGATAAGAATGATTAATAATCATGTTCCCTGATTTCAAACTACATTACAAAGCTATAGTAATTAAAACAAAATAGTACTGGCATAAAAACAGAAACATAAATCAATGGGAAATAATCCCATGCATATATGGCCAATTAACTTATGACAAATGCACCTGCAATATATAATGGGCAAAGGACAGTTTCTTCGATAAATGATGCTGAGAAAACTGGAAAACAATGTGCAAAAGAATAAAACCTAACCACTGTTTCACAGCATTCACAGAAATGAACTCAAAATGGATTAAAGACATGAATGTAAGACCTGAAACCATTAAACTCCTAGAAGAAAATACAGATGATAAGCTCTGTGACACAGGTCTTGGTGATGATTTTTTTCATTTTACACCAAAAGCAAAAGCAACAAAAACAAAAGCCAGCAAGTGGGACTACATTAAACTAAAAACCTTCTGCACAGACATGAAAACCATCAATAAAACAAAAAGGCAACTCTCAGAACAGGAGAAAATATCTGCAAATCTTGTAGCTGATAAGGGGCTAATATTCAAAATATATAAAGAACTCCTACAACTCAATAGCAAAGAACAAACAATCAAATTAAAAATAGGCAGAAGGTCTGAATAAACATTTTTCCAAAGATGATATACAAATGGCCAACAGGTACATGAAAAGATGCTCAACATCATTCATCATGAGGAAAATGTTAGTCAAAACCATGAGGTAGGGACCCCTGAGTGGCTCAGTGCGTTAAGTCTCTGCCTTTGGCTCAGGTCATGATCTCAGGGTCCTGGGATCGAGTGCCGCATCAGGCTTTCTGTAAATGATCCATCAATTACACTTCTGGGTTTTATCTGAAGAAATTGAAAAAAAAACTCAAAAAACAATATGCACCCCTATGTTCATTGCAGCATTATTTACAATAGCCAAAATATGGAAACATTCTAAGTATCCATGAATAAGTGGATAAAGAAATTATGATGTAGATATGATGGAATATTATTCTGCCGTAAAGAAGTATGGAATCTTGTCATTTGCCACAACATGGAACCTTGAGGGCATTATACTAAGTGAAATAAATCAGAGTGAGAAAGAGAAATACCATATGATTTCTCTTATATGTAGGATCTTAAAAGACAACAACAACCTCACAGATATAGAAAACAAATTGGGAGCTTCCAGAGGCAAGGAGGGGGTAGGGGACAAGGGGAGGGGCAATGGGTGAACTGAAAGAAAAAAAAAAGACAGAAAGAAAGAAAAAAGAAAAAATGATTGTCCAGAACAAGAACAATTCTCAAAACCATTAGTAATCATGTTAATGCAGACTAAAATCACAAGGAGATACTACTACACACCCACCAGAATGGCTAAGACTAAAAGAAGACATTGGAAAGGTAGAATAACCCAAACTCTTATAAAGCCAATAGGAACGCAAAGCAGTACAACCACTTTGGAAAATAGTTTGTCAATCTCTTACAAAGTTACATATGCTTACCATATGACCAACGAAGCCATGTAATCTCCATGACAATACTCAAAAGATGTAATCTAGAATAAGTGTCAAATCATGTCTGCGTCATGTTTCCAACTATATTCTCAGAGACTGAAACAGCATGTGGCACGTATTGATCATAGACAAAATATTGAAGTCACGAATAGATTTCTTTAACTGGGCCATCACTATTTAACATTTAACTTATTTCCAGTGTAGGGATAAACTTTTCAATCACATGTCTGGTAATTTAGCACATATGAAGCCTCCTGAATCACATTCCCAAATACTCCCCAGAAAACTCATAGCAATTTATATGCCTATCTGCAAGGGTGCTACAGAGCTCATTCTGCTCTCTACTCAGTGTCAGACATTAAAATTTACTGTGCATTTGCCAATTTAATTTGGAAATTACTTTTTTAGTCTGTATTTCATTAATGATCAGAGGTGTTGGTCTTTTTCCATTAAATTTATTCATTTCTTCTTCGTATATTTTCAAAAGTCTTGTTTTTATAGTTTTGCTCTTAGTGCTATTCAAAAGCAAATGCCTTCCATATCTTCTAATTAAAATAAAGCCCATACAATACTTTTTAAATTCACAGAGCCAGGACAGAACTTTGTGTCCATTTTCTACTACATAAGAACACTCTTATTAGAAAATATTTCATTAAGAATGCTAAGCAATTTGTTAATCAACTGCTTACAACACGGCTGCTTCACAACAAGCTGCATTTTATGTTTTCCTAGCAGAAATGTACTCATATTGTATATGTTATATATATACTTACATGTGTTATACATATACTTATAGTATATATTATGTATGTACTTACATATATACACATATTCAGTGAAATTTTGGGTGGCAATTCTATGTGAGATACACTGAATTAAACATATTATCTCAATTTCTACTCATGCTTTCACAATCAAGATATTGCAACAGTTTATTAGGAGATCATTCCACAAGTAATCATATTTCCTGTGGAATAGACTATGGCACCTGAAAAACAGTTCATCAATGGTACAATCATATTAGAGCTAAAAACTCCATCCCTTTTTTAAAAAGCACATACATGCACACTCATACACATACCACTCAAAATTCTCAAAATTAAAGGGGGGGAAAAACCTCAAACTATGGGAAAATTATTCCAAAAAGAAAACTCAACACTGAGTCTCAAAAATCCTTTCACAATGGAAAAAAGTAGAAAGTGGGATCTGATGGTCAATGCCTGTGGAATGAGCACTGTTGGATCTCATCAGACACACCAGTTAGGATATTGTGCGTTTGACAGCCAAAAGGAGAAACTCACACACAAAACATCACTGCCTACCAACGACATCCAAGAGACTACGTACAATCATAAATTATTAGAATGATATTAAAGTGATGATGTATAGATGTTCTTGGGGACAACAATACAAGATAAAAGAAGTAGATCGCAGGCAAGCAGAAAAGAGAGCACTCTGAAGAATTTCATCATCATTAGTGGCAACTTCATCACTGTGCCCAATTCTTCCTTTTTTTCTCATTCTAAAATGATCAACAGCCAGTATAAATGTAATATAGATTTACTCATTTGAAAACATCTCAGAAACATGGACTATTCTTAGAAGACGATGAAAAGTAAGTCCCATATGTGTTTGTTGTCAAGCTGAATCTGGAGCTAACAAAGTTTCTATAAACAGTGCCAGCCGCCACTGATATATGGCTCCATCCTTCCCCTCACTGACACAGAGAGGGGAAAAAAAAAATGCAGCGAAGCGGCAGCCATTTTGTAAGAGCTGAATTTATCTAAATGTGTCACTTTTCAATCAGTTGCACTGTCATTGTATAGAAACACTTTTGAGACTTCAATACAATGCATATGCATTCGGGAATATTTAGCCCCCATAATAGATCACATTTTTCTACCCCTATTTGGCATTACAGGGAGTCGATGGTACCCTGACATGGCACTTACCTTCCAAGGGCTTAGATTCTAAAATAAGCAACTTCAAGGTACGTAAGAACAAAAAGAAACTAAATGGATGTCACTTATTTAAAGATTTCTACGGAAGATTCAGTTAGTTCCATCATTTATAAAGCCTTAAGACAAGAATGTCTCTCTTCTGAGATCCCTGAAATCCCTCATGCTACAAATAAATGGAAAATAGTTAATTATCACCATGTGTGTTTCTAGTAATAGGTATCATTTCATGACCCTTTTTATCACAGTACTCTCTGAGGTTGATGTAAGTACCCATTTTTTATAGAACCAGATGAAAAAGAAGATTTAGTAGGTTAAATCATGTCCCAAAGTTACTAGTTGCTGGAAAGTGGTGAAGCCTAGGTTCGAGTTTCAAGCTATCTACTTTCAAAGTCCTGCCTCCTGATCACCCAATCAGATATTTATATATATATATATATATATATATGGTCTCCTAAAATAACTTTGATAACCTACTCTATTTCCACTTCTATTCAAAGCATTTAACAACCTTTTAGGGAACTTTAGGAATCCACTGGTCATCTGAGGAGGATTACAGGTTAAAAGTCTTTTCTAGGAAAATAAAAATTCCCTCTAATAAGAGAGAATGTGAATTACAGATAGGTCCTGAGATGCATGCTGTAATTTCTTTTTTTAAGATAAATTTCTTTATTTTAGAGACAGAGAGAAAGAGGGAAAGAGACTGTGTGTGGGGGGGAGGAAGGGCAGAAGGGGAGGGAGAGTCCTGAGCAGAGTCCATGTGGATTACGAAGCCCAGGGTAGGGCTCAATCTCACAACCCTGAGATCATGACCTGAGCTGAAACCAAGACTCTGGGGCTTAACCAACTGAACCACCCACGTGCCCCTAGCATGCTGTAATTTCTGAGCTCCATGACCTACACAACCATAGCACTTCAGCCAAGTCTCACAAGCAATGCACTACACACTCAGTAATCAGACTTATGATTAATGATACTGACACTTAAACTTGACAGTGTCCACAGTGCTGATGTAGAGTAGGGCCACATGCCTTCGTGGTTCTAAACTAGATGTAATATGTGTCCTGGAGTAACAGTGCCACCATTCTGATTCACACAATAGTCACTTCGAAACAAAGTTGGGAAGTGTTAATTTTCTCTTTTCTGTTTTAATGCAGGTTCCTGAATTTATTCTACCATTATAATGCATGCTGACCATGCTTCCTGGGTGGGTTTTAATTGAGGAGCATGACTCTTCAGAATCAGACACAAGATGCAAATTTACAACCAAAGTTGTTGTTTCTTTTTTTCCTTTAAAGATTGTATTTATTTATTTGACAGAGTGAGAAAGCACAGGCAAGGGCAGCTGTAGAGGGAGAGGGAGAAGATGACTCCCCACTGAGCAGGGAGCCCGATGCGGGACTCAGTCCCGAAACCCTGGGATTATGAACTGAGCCAAAGGCAGATGCTTCGCTAACAGAACCACCCTAGGTGCCCCTCAATCAAAGTACTTATTAATAAAATGTGCAACTTCACCCCATAGTGACCAACTAACTTCATTAACATTTGGGAAACTAAGCTCAGAAAAGTTTTCAAGTATTTTCTGCACAAAAAGAGCCTTTAGCTTTATAATACTTCCTTTCTACCATGTGGCCTAAGAAATTTTCTAATATACTTGAAAATTATATCAATGGCTTACAATGATAAACATCTGTGGTTAGGTTTTAAGTCTCTAAACATGAGTTTAGCCTGATATTACATTGAGGAATCACAGTGAGAACTGTTTAATGAGTTAATTAGTACTCACTCTTCCAACAGAACTGCACTCATTAATCTGGGAGATAAACAGCAGATGCTTGCTTTCTGCTCTCTGAAGTATGATTCTTTCCCCACATCCCTACTGTCCATTTAACTATTTGATCCAATTGGGACAACTTTTTGAGTAAGAATTGGATGTATTTGCAAGTTCAGTAGAATTCAATTACCTAAGATATGTCTAAGAAAATTTAGCTGCCCTGTTTTGAAAGCTAGTAAATGAATTAGTCCCTTAGGTACTCCAGGAAATGCAGTGATTTCATCTGAAAAACGTAGTTTTTTCTCAATATGGAGTAATTATGACTAACTAGGAACTGCTTCTAGGTTCAGGACAGCGATACCTTGCTGCTGCTCATGTAACGCAAATTAAATTTTAATGTAATTTAAAATTCTAGGACACATTAAATCTGGGATGTTGGTGATCCAATGTGCATCAATGCTAGACTTATAAATGGCCTCTCCAAGAGAAAACCTAAGATTGAAAGAGTCTTAATAAAATACACACCTGTAGATATATAAAATTTCTGTTATAGTACCCAAGACGCTATTCACAATACTAAACACCTCTGGTGTAATGATGGGATAGGGTGAAGGAAGATAAACATTTCACATTAATCCTGTTGTTTTTTATTCCCACCATGGATATGTATGATAGCAATGATAACAACAATGATATAATAATAATAATAATAATAGTGATTAGTGGTTCATAATAAGTGGAAAGAGTACAGTTGGAGGAGGGTGAGTTAAGAGTATTTAAGACATAGAGACAAATATCCTTTGCTCCCAATTTGGAATTTCTGCATATAGAAACACAGTTGCTTTCTCTTATTAGAGAAATTTAACAAGATTCTAAACCTAGAATATCTAACCTTATAGCTAAAGCCCTTTTAGCAACTTAGAGAACCCCCAGTGCTGCAGAAAGAGCAGCACTTTCTTCAAGATCTGTATTAGAACTAAAAATTTTTCTAACCACCATTATAATAAAACTGGGCAATAATACAAACCTCCATTTAATCTGTAATGCACCTATGATGTGATACGATTAGCTTTCAGTATGTATATAGCTCACACTTATAATCTGATTTCCCTAGGCCTATCATTTGTCTTCTAAGCAACAGACTTAAAAATGAAAAATTACTACTCTTGGCTTGTCATTTATATAGTTTTGAAGCATGTATGTGTAGGGGATATAAATACGCCATGAATATGCCAGTTTTTAAAAAAGACAAGTAACAAACACAAAGGAATAGAAAGTTTGATAAGTAAGTATAAAATACCAATGATGAAAACATTACAAATCTAAACCTGAATTCATGCAAGAACAACATCAGAAAATTTTTACCTAAATTCTGTAACAAAATTGTATCACATCTAGTATCAAATAAATGAATTTAGACACAAACTAGATGCTTTTTAAAAACACTTTCATTGCTATTGCTAGGACTTCTAGTACTATGTTGAACAACAGTGGTGAGAGTGGGCATCCTTTTCATATTCCTGATCTCAAAGGGAAGGCTATCAGCTTTTCCCCATTGAGGATGATAATCGCTGTGGGTTTTTCATAGATTTTATGAAGTTGAGGAATGTTCCCTCCATCCCTGTACTTTGAATCGTTTTAATCAGGAACAGATGCTTTATCTTGTGTTTCTACTCACTTCTCTTATTGATTTGTTCTATCACATTGATAGATTTGCTAATGTAATCAGGCAACAAAAAGAAATAAAAGGTATTCACATTGGCAATGAAGAAGTCAAACTCTCTCTTTGCAGATGACATGGTCCTTTATATGGAAAACCCAAAAGACTCCACCCCCAAACTACTAGAACTCATACAGCAATTCAGTAATGTGGTAGGATACAAAATCAATGTACAGAAATCAGTGGCCTTCTTATTCACTAACAGTGAAAATACAGAAAGGGAAATTAAAGAATCGATTCCATTTACTATAGCACCAAGAACCATAGATACCTGGGAATAAACCTAACCAAAGAGGTAAAGGATCTGTACTTGAGGAACTACAGAACACTCATGAAAAAAACTGAAGAAGACATAAAAAGATGGAAGACCATTCCATGCTCATGGATTGGAAGAATAAACACTGTGAAAATGTCTATACTGCTCAGAGCCATCTATATTTTTGATACCACCTCCATCAAAATTCCACCAGCATTTTTCAAAGAGCTAGATCCTAAATCCTAAAATGTGTATGGAACCAGAAGAGACCCTGAACTGTTAGGAGATGTTGAAAAAGAAAAACAAAACTGTGGGGATCATGTTGCCTGATTTCAAGCTTTACTACAAAGCTGTGATCACCAAGACAGCGTGGTACTGGCACAAAAACAGAAACATAGACCAGTGGAACAGAATAGAAAGCCCAGATATGGACCCTCAAGTCAATGGTCAAATAATCTTCATCAAAGCAAGAAAAATATAAAGTGGAATAAAATGTTTCCCAGTAACAATAAATGTTACTGGGAAAATTGGACAGCTATGTGTAGAGGAATGAAATTTGACCATTCTCTTACACCGTACACAAAGATAAACATGAAATGGATAAAGGACCTCAATGTGAGGCAGGAATCTATATCAAAATCCTAGCAGAGGGCACCTGGGTGGCTCAGTGGGTTAAGCTCTGTCTTCAGCTCAGGTCATGATCCCAGGGTCCTGGGATCAAGCCTGGCATTAGAGTGAGGGGTGCCTGGGTGGCTCAGTCATTAAGCCTCTGCCTTCAGCTCAGGTCATGATCTCAGGGTCCTGGGATCAAGCCCTGCATTAGGCTCCCTGCTCAGCGGGAAGCCTGCTTCTCACTCTCTCACTCCCCCTGTTGTGTTCCCTCTTTCTCTGTTTCTATCTGTCAAATAAATAAATAAAATCTTTAAAAAAAATTATAGTGAAAAATATTCTTACAGGAAAACATGTTTTCTGCATGATTGCATAAGGTGAGGACAGGCTAATGGAGTATTATCCTATATATCACACTTGAAGACAAGACTTTAAAATATTTAAAGCACAAAAATATATTGAACAGTACTAAAATGATAGAATAAATCATTTGATTAGACATTTTCCAAATATCTATTATGTGCCTGGCACTGTGTCAGACAGTGGGGAGACAATGACAAAATAACACAGCCTATGCCTTCAAGGGAGTTAGATTCCAGTAGAAATAGCAGGCAGTTAAACGAGTAACTACTTCAAAATATTATGGGTATAAGAACAGGATGTTACATGGTGGGTTTTGTTTGTGTTGTTGTTGTTGTGGTTTTAATAAATAAAATGTTGAAATTCTGAAGAAGGAAGCTCAGAAGAAAGGGTGAAGCCTATAAGGAAAACACGAAACCCCAAATCCCATAGCACTTCTCTAAGGTAATTATTTCTGCTTTGGATTCTGTGCTGCCAACACTTGTCTGTTTGCAAATAAACATCTCACAATTATTAGTCATGTTTGCTCAAGCTGAACATTTCTCTCCTTGAAAATTTAGCACCTGCAGAGAACACACACACACAAACACACACACACACACACACGCGCGCGCGCGCGCACACACATGAGAAGATCACTCTTCCGGGCAGCTTCAGGTTTCCACTTTGGTGTAGACTTGCCCAGACCTCTCTAATTGCACAGCTGATGTCCTCTGGAGCCCATCAACACAAACGATAACAGCCACGAGGTCTGGCTGCTTTGTCATAAACTGCCATCCTGGTAGTAAATAAAAATTTGTGCTTCGATTTTTGTATTATGCCGTATGGTCTGCACTTAAAAACTAAGAGCAAGCAGAACCCTGCAGGGTATAGATTTTCCAGGACACAACCAGCCATGTGCCCTGTTTACTGGCTGTGCTACCCCAAAGCTGTGGCGGGGCAGAGCCACCTGACTTTAAGCAGGGTTGAGCCACGAGGATGTTCACAAGCCCACAATGATTGTGAAACTAGCTGAAAATTTCAAAAGAGTATTTTCCCATTTGCTGCATGAAATGCTTCATGAAGTCAAACTGGAACTGAACCTTGAAAGAAACTGGTCCTAAGCTCTTTGTCTGCAAAACTGGTTTCATCAATCATGCTTTTCAGGGAAAATACAGCTCCTGTTATGAGCGTTGAACTAATATACGTGCATGGTTGGACGCTTCTTTCCTTCTACACCCTTGGCCATGGGACAGAAGAGGTTTTTACTTCAGGAGCACTCTGAGGCACTTAGGTGGCTCAGTCGTTAAGCGACTGCCTTTGGTTCAGGTCATGATCCCAGGGTTCTGGGATTGAGCCCTGCACTGGGCTCCCTGCTCAGCGGGAAGCCTGGTTCTCCCTCTCCCACTTCCCCTGCTCTCACTCTCTTTCTGTGTCAAATAAATAAACAAAATCTCTTTTAAAAATTTTTTATCTTGAAACAGGCATCTTGAAACAGGCACAAAATGCATAAATGATTACATCTCTGTATAAACAATAATAATGATTAAGTAAGGAATAATACCTGTTAGTTGAAACAGTGGAATAAAAGAATGTTAGACCTGAGTAGAGTTGGCAGTATAAGGGTATTGGAAGTTGTACTTTTCAGGAGTGTTAAAATAATATTTCTAGACTTAATACCAAACAAAATGTTGCATTTGATTTACTTAATCCTGTATTTCTGACAATGGCAGAAAGGGCATTTTAAGGGAGAATACATAATTAGCCCCTTGCTCCTAATTTCCCTTATATAAATTAGTATGCTACCTTAATTTTAATGAAATGTTCATTTTGTTATTATGTATTTGTATACATTTGACAAAATACAGTCTAATCATCAGATAGACTTCAAAACTATACCACTCAGCTTGTATGATCTCCTTGGCAATTGGAGGAAAGCAATGCAAGTCAAAGTCAAGTTCATGGTTGAGGATAGGGCAAAATAGCATTCGTTAGAGATGCTGCTGCTGTCACAGACTATAAGGACTGCCCAGGATTTCACACCAGAAGTTATGTGTCTCATGTAATTCAGTGTCTGTATTTGGGAGACTATATGGTGAATATTTCCAGAAGGAGGAAGAAAAAACACAAAAGAAAAGAGCAAGACAAAATCTGTCTCTATCAATGCTTCAAAAATCATTTGAGTATAGAAAATAAAAAGTGTAGGAATAAACTTTCAACTTGAACCCCAATGCCGAACACATCAGATAAAATAATCCTGAGTATGATGTAAGATTTGAGGCTCATAGAAGGTGACTCGCTTCATTAAAATGGAAAAAGTTTTGGCCCTGAGGTCCGAACAAGTGTTCTGGTGTTGGCTTTGCCACTGAGTAGTCAAGTAATAAACTTTTGGAGTCTGATGACTTTTTCTTTAACTGTGGTCAAATATACAGCCTCATCAATTTTTAGGACCCAATTCTTTTTCCTTAAAGTAAAAAGGGTATTTGAGAACATTTTTAGCCCCTGTTATCTCTGAAATTTTATGAGTCCCTAAATTAATACTTGTGTATGCATTTCTAAGAGCATTTTACATTTCTTTTACTTATGAATGGTGAAAACCGAGGACATGCTGATTCTCAGTTAAGAGTCTGAGGCTCTGCAGATGACTTGTCTGGTCTTCTCTACCACTGCACTGTGATTGGTCTCACAAGAGCATAAACACTGCCTTACAGGACATAAAAGGCCTTTGATTTTATCCTCTAGACCCATTCGGCTGAAACTACAGATCAAAAGCCCATATTATAAGAATATGTGCTTAAGAAACTGCTGATTGCTTTAGAAGCTTTCTACTGAAGGAAAATTTAAACAGAAATTATGATAACATATATTCTCTTTTGAACTATACCTCAGTAGATGAAATTTGTTTTCTTTCAAAGCTTTGCTATGTCACCTTTGGCAGGAAAGTCATTCAGTCTCTTTGGATCTCATGAGGATAAATGCTTTGTATGAACTTTGAGTGATACCCATAGGTAGGGGTCTGAAATAGATGATCTCTTAAGGTTGCTTTGAGCTCTACAATCTCTAGCTCTGTGTCTTTAAGTTGAAAACTAATTTGATATACATTCCTATAAACTCAGTCTTATAGAAGTTTAAGGCTTCCCTCAGAGAACTGTATTAGATTAATTCTCAATAGCCAAAATAGTGTCACTAGATATTAGAAGCAAGGGTCTGTGTACATCTTCACCTAAACAATAGTATAATTATTTTTAATATATTATTTATTTATTTGAGAGAGAAACAGAGAGGGCATGAGGAGGGGGAAAGCCAGAAGGAGAGGGAGAGGGACAAGCAGGGTCCCAGGACCCTGAGATCATGACCTGAGCCAAAGTCAGATGCTTAATTGACTGAGCCACCCAGGTGCCCCCACAATAGTATCATTATTACTTGTAGACTTCCTAAGACTACAGAAGGCCTGTCGCCCATCTGCATGATCCATTTAGATCTGTGTCCTTCTTCCCAAAGCATATTTTTCATGCTGCAGGAAAGATCACTAACACCCAACAGATAGATAATATAGAAAAATAAATATACTTATCTAAGAATTTCCTGAAATTGCTCTCCGATAAAACCTAAGAACTTCTTAGTCATAAAAGTATCTATTTGGGGAGAGGCCAAAGTCACATAGAGACTCTCATTTATTCTTAGTGCCAGCTGAAATGTACTCTAATACAGGTGATAACACCTTATAATATTAACATCTTTGACTATATCATGCAGTGGACTGCCATGGGCTAGAACTGGCTAGATGGTAAGAGCACAGAGAAAGAGGGGATTTCCTCTGGAGTTCTGGGATCACCCTCTAGGTAATACAGGTTAGAGAGCTGATGACAAAGGCTACTCATGGAAATGCAAAGGTAAGAGAGTTAGAGGAAAACAAAATTATAGAAATAGAAGTCAATAAATGTTACTCAACATGTATGTATTGAGAACTCAACACCTGCCAAGCATTGTTCCAGTCACTGAAGGCATAGCAATGAACAAAACAAACAAATATCCTCCCTTTGTAGGACTTACACTCTGGCAGAACATCACATTGAAGGCCACTGTGGAAAGGCAGAGACTGTACTAAAGGAAACTCAACTGCAGGGGAGAAGAATACCAAGAACTACACAGCCCAGTGATAGGAAACAAGGGGAAAGTCTAGAACGAAGAGTCAGAGGCTGAGAATCAAGGAAAACGGTGATACGGTAGTTTAGAGAACAGCCAGTGATCACACACTACAAGGCTAGGTTTTTAGGGCTGGGCTAGTTCTTACTGCTCTGCCATTCTGATTCTTGAGAACCAAACCTCTACGAGGTGAGAAGCCAGGGCAGATTCTGACACCCAGAGTATTTTACTACCTGCAATGTTTTGGATAGAAGACAAAATTGGCTAATTAAGTAGCAAATTCTGCACACAGTAACAATTCTGTGTGGTCATAAATTATCCTAAATACTGTCTATTTCAACTGAATACATAACTACATAGGAGGTAAGTGAGTAATCCATGAGTATGGAAGACAAGTACTCAGAAAGGCATTAGGTTAAGTACTAAAATGAGAAGTTGAAGGTCATAAAAGTGTCATCAAATCAATGAGTCATCAAGACTTGAAATTAAATATGAACATTAAGCCCCTAATCCTATAACCCTATACTGAGAACACATATACACATACACACAACACAAAATACACGTGCACACAGAATCTGTGTATAAAAGAGGAGTCTCTATCGAGAGGGGTGTGGGAGGGGAGTGGGACAGGAAGCATTCAGACTGGTACATAACAAAAACTGTCGTCAACTAAGAGATAGGAGCATTTCCCTTTATTCTTCTCTTGTTTATTTAGTAATTGCATTTGTGTTCAACCATCTCTTACAGATTTCCTCCAACTCAAGTGGCAATAACACTGAACTAATCCAAGTTTCTTATTCTAGCAAGTTATTTTGTCTTCATTTCTATCACTACCTTCAAGCTGCATCCCTTGAAATACCTGGAAGTCAAGGTTACTCATGATTTCCACTATACCAGAACAAAAGCTACCTAACATTGGTTAACATCCAACCAATGCTAGATAGCTTTTGTCTGACCATTCACTAAATCAGAAGCCAAAGATGAAGTGTAAGTCATCCTCCACTCTTCCCTGATATCACTGCACGGAAGAACACCTTCCTCCATCTATGAACCTTAACTAAATGAAACTACTTTTGATTCTCATTCAACACACTGAAATTAAACTCACCAAGGCTCAATACATTTTTCAGATATTTCAAAAAATAACTCCTCTTAATTTAATTTCTAAAACTTGAGTGACTCCATTCCCCTATTTTTTACAGCTGTAGATAACCACGTCTATAATCTACTCTAATGATAACTCAGAAATGAAGCAAAAGCCTTAAATTCGTAACAGTGAACTCAGTAATGGAAGGAAACTTGACATTCGGCTTCTCTTTAGTTTTAGACTCTGTGAATAAATTACAAATAATACACAATTCTCATGTGCTCACTTAATTCTTAAATAAGCCTTTTTACTTTGGAAATGTGAAATGGGAAGGTTTTTCCTATGTCTATTTTGAGATATTTTAAAGTATTAACTGTAGGGGAGCCTGGGTGGCTCAGTCACTAAGAGTCTGCCTTCCGCTCAGGTCATGAACCCAGGGTCCTGGGATCCAGCCCTGCCTTGGGCTCCCTACGCTGCAGGAAGCTGTTTCTCCCTCTCCCCCTCCCCTGTTTGTTTTCCCTCTCTCACTGTGTGTCTCTCTGTCAAATAAATAAATAAAATCTTTTAAAAATATATTAACTGTAAATATACTTTGTTGTTGTATTTTCTTCAGGCTCTTTGGAAATGACAGAAAGATGCTGAAAACCTAGTGCCCCACAGATTTAACCTGATGCTATCAATATAGATTAAGGAACTCAGTAGTCAACAGCAACTCTTGCTGCACCAAGATTTGAATAAAGCAAATCCCTTTCTGAGTCAGGATGGGGCAAAGACAAAGTAAGATGCTCCATATGCAGCATCTACCGTCTTTTTAGTTCAGAGATAGGACACTGAAATTTAAAACAACAAGAAGATTTAGAGGCACCTGGGAGGTTCAGTCAGTTGGGTGTCTGCCTTTGGTTCAGGTCATGATTCCAGGGTCCTGGGATTGAGCCCCACATCAGGCTCCTTCCTTGGGGGCGCGGGGGCTGCTTCTCTCCCTCTGCTCCATCCCCTGCTCATGTTCTCTCTCCCTCTCCTGCCACTCCCCCTGCTTGTGCTCTCTCTCTCTTTCTCTCTCTCTCTCGCTTATCTCTCTCTCTCTCTCAAATGAATAAATGAAATCTTTTTTAAAAGTTCGTCTTTTTCTCATAAAACTTTTTCACCAAAGAGATATCTTGTAAAGACGTCTCAGCATTACTGAGAAACACCTCTTTCTGGCATGCATGGATACCCTGCATTAAACCCTACTTTCTAAGAATTCCTTTAGGAGGTATAACCCTAAGTTCATTTACATAAAGACTTAATTTACTCTTAAGTAGAGAAAATAATGACCAAGGTGTGGGCATAGAAGGAAGAAATTGCTTTCACACCACAAGCTTTTCCAGTGGGCAGAAATGATGGAAATCTACACTATGTCTTCAACCCAATGACCCACAGGTACGTCCAAAAATGAGCTATCTAAGCGACAGTCCCAAGAACATCACTTTCCCTAATGGCAACACTTCGAGATGAGGAGGGGAAGAGCATAAGTAATATTTATCGGTAGTGCCAAGCAAATCCTTCTTTCCATTCAAATTGTCAATGGGTCACTGAAGCTATATGCTATGAATCAGTCAGAATTACATTCTGTTTGACTGCATGAGGATATCTATGTCATACAGTGAAACAGTTTGATTCACCTTTGTCAGCAAATAGCAGACAATTCAGATAAAAATGTTTTAGGGGTTGGGGGAGAATGCAAGATGGAGACCTATTATTGGTATAGCTGCTTCAATTCTTCATTTTACATTACCAATGAATATTGAAAATTGAGAGGAAATCCCCCATCCACCTTCCTCTTATCATATGGAGGATCCTTAAAGGGAAAGCAGAAAGCATATTGATTCAGATGTTTCAAAGGTCTTTCTGAAGTAGATTCAGAGTTCAAGTTCATGATCAATATAGCATATGTTGTCCAGGCATCAACAGAATTTACATAATAAGCTCCTACTTAACACATTATAGACTACGAAGTGAATCCTTTTTTCTTTACAAGCATTCTGATCAGAATTCAAAGATTTTCAGAAACAAAGATTTTCATGAGGTCATGGGAATTCCTTTCTTGATCCTTTTGGATCCCAGCACCCATATGTAACAACGCAGTAAATAATCTCAATGAAAAATTTAAAAATTGTTGAAGATTGTATAATCTCACATGAATTTGAAGAATATACATAAAAATACCCTGCTTTTCTTTAGAAGAAAACTATTATTATTATTATTTTCTCATTAAATTTTTATTTTCATTTCAGTTAGTTAAGTTACAGTGTTATATTAGTTTCAGGTATATAATCTGAAGTGTTTAATTACTATATTGTACAGTCAAAAATTATTATTGAGGGGTGCCTGCGTGGCTCAGTGGGTTAAGCCTCTGCCTTCGGCTCAGGTCATGATCCCAGGGTCCTGGGATCGAGCCCTGCATCAGGCTCTCTGCTTAGCAGGGGGCCTGCTTCCTCCTCTCTCTCTGCCTGCCTCTCTCTGCCTACCTGTGATCTCTGTCTGTCAAATAAATAAATAAAATCTTTTTTAAAAAAACTATTATTGAAAGCTAAAAATTCCAAATATTCTTCACCAGCTAAGTATAGTGACAAAAGATCACTGAGGCAGTGGTTAGAACTGACACATTTGGACCACAACCTTGCTTTATAGTGGTGGTCCTCTGTTCCCCAGTAAAACCTGGTGTTTCAGCTCTTACCTAGGCTTTACTGACATCACAAGCAAAGTGAAAATAACTAAAGACAATGCATATGTCTTTTGAGCAAGCAGTCTGAGAAATAAATAGCAATAACTCTAGATTAGCATGACTTTTAGCCAGAGGTTATAAATAATGAGTAACAGATGTCTGATTCAGAATTCTTTTATTACATTATCTTAAGTGAAATTCAGGTTTATTTTTAAGCTCTCTTGGATCAGATACTATAAGGCAAGAAAATTGTTTTTATTAGTGGGAAAGAAAAGCTTTTCTAGATGAACTAAGTGAAAAAGATAAGACTGAAAAATTAACATGAGTGCTCACCACGTACTGAAGAAAGAGGTTTTTTCTTTATCTGAAAGACACTGGAATATTGGGAAAAGCAGCATGGTTAAAAAGAAAGTGGTAAATTTTGTTTTGAATCTACCATGGCCTTATCTCACCCAGAATGAGGCCAAGGAATAAAATCTACCACTGCCTGATCTACAGCATGAGACTAATGAGTACTCATAAATGCCAGTAAGTAAATATATATATATATATATATGTGTGTGTGTGTGTGTGTGTGTGTGTATACATATATATATACACATAGATGGAAGTGCAGCAAATAAAATATGAAACCATAATAGCTTTACTGCTTTTCGCATGACCACAAAATGCAATAATATTTTTTACATTCCCCATTTTTTCTCTTTATGTCTCTTCCCATGACCACTTCCCCCACCAAACTGGCCCAGTAATTGAAACTTCCAGTTGAATCAGTCCCATGGAAATGGATCACAGAAAACCAATACTAACTACAGCACAAAAAAAAAAATCTCTAAACATTTTAACTTGGTTAAATTTTCTCATTTAATGAAATCTCATGAGAATAATTGGATGCAAGTATTTGCACCCAGCAAGTATTTATTAATAACTGCTAAGTACAGAGCACTGTCTCATGCACTGCTGATTAATAAAAATAAATAAATAAATAAAACCAGATGCTTAGTCCAAAAGAGCATAAAATGTGTTAGGGGCACAGACTACAGAATATTATGTAAGATATTGTATCATATAATAATGAGTTAATTTCTGAGATTACATTTTAGAAAGTAGGAGAAAAAGTAGTATAATATGTGTTTTAGTCACTATGATATCTAATTTCTGGTATTAAAAATAGAACTAAAAGACCAGAACAATTCTAAAAAGTACAGAGGGGAGTAAGTGGATTTGAATTATAATCCCTCACATTGCACTTAAAGAAGGGAAAGGTACTCATTAATAGTAGACTTTGTTAAACATATATATTAAGATTTCTAGAGAAATCACTAAAAGAACAGACACAGAGATTATAACTCCCAAAATAGACTAGGGGGAAAATTAAATCCAAAAGTAAACAAAAAAAAAAAAAAGAAAGAAACAGAAAAATTAGAAATTGAAAGCACAAAGTAAGATTATAGATAGAATTTTAAAGTACTGTAATTAAAACAAATGTAAACAGACTAAAATCTTTAGTTAAAATCAAGATTGCCAAACTGAATTTTTCAAGAATACAACAATGAACTATTTATGTGAAATTCAAAAGAGAATTAAAACACTAAAGGGTTTAAAGTAAAAAAAAATTATATGTCAAATATTAAGCAAAATAAATCTGGTTTTAATAATACAAAATAGATCCCCATTCAAAAATCATTATTAGAGATATATGCAAATACTACTAGAGATCAAATAATATAAAAATTGTTACTAGTAATATTATAAATTATTGCTAGGATATAATAATTATATAATAATGTTAACAATACTGGAACTTTAAACTTAAAAAAGAAACAGATATAAAAAATTAGTTATATAATAGACAGTAGACGCAAAACAGTGATACACAGAATAACTACATATGGATCAAAATCTTAATTACCCTGAAAACATCATTTTAAACTTGTATGTATCTAGTAACATAACTTTACAACATATAAAGCAGAAATTGCCAATAGACAGGAGTTTGAAAAATTCACAAAGATGAAAGGCGATTTTAACACATCTCTCTTAAAAACTGATTCATCAAGCAGATGAAAAAATCATTAAAGATATTGAGCAACACAGTACATAAACCACAAAACCTGGAGAATTCTTCTCAAAGGAACGTTAACAAAAATGAACCATATTAAAGCAGTAAAACAAGTCTTGACAAATTTCAAGACTTAAGTATAGAATACATCTGTATATATTAGAATATGTGTATAAAAGCAAATGTATATATTAATATATCTAATATAAATGTTTATTTATATTAGAATATAAGTTACCAGTCAATACTTATAAAACAGATTACAAACTGGTGGTTGCCAGAAAGGAGGGAGAACAATAGAGGACCAAAATGGGTGAAGGAGAGTAGAAGATACAGGCTTCCAGTTATGGAATGAATAAGTCATTAGAATAAAAGGCAAAGCACGGGGAATATAGTCAATGATACCATAATAGCACTGCATGGTGATGAAGGGTAACTACCTTTGTGGTGAGCACAGCATAATGTTAGAGAAGTTGAATCACTATGCTGTATGCCTGAAACTAATGTAACATTGTGTGTCAGCTGTAATCAAATTTTGGGGTGCCTGGGTGGCTCAGTAGGTTAAGACTCTGCTTTTGGCTCAGGGTATGAGCCCTGGGTATGAGCCTGGGACTGAGCCCCACATCGGGCTCTCTGCTTAGCAAGGAGCCTGTTTCTCCCTCTTTGTCTGCTTGCCTCTCTGCTTACTTGTGATCTCTCTCTGTCATATAAATAGATAAAATCTTTTAAAAAACTATACTCATTTATTCTTCTCCTACCCACTTAAGCCCCCATGTTGCATCACCACTTTCTCATATCAGGGAGATCATATGATAGTTGTCTTTCTCTGCTTGACTTATTTCGCTAAGCAAGAATAAATGAAACAAGGTGGGCATGGGAGGGAGACAAACCATAAGTGACTCTTAATCTCACAAAACAGAGGGCTGCTGGGGGGAGGGGGTTTGGGAGAAGGGGGTGGGATTATGGACATTGGGGAGGGTATGTGCTTTGGTGAGTGCTGTGAAGTGTGTAAACCTGGTGATTCACAGACCTGTACCCCTGGGGATAAAAATATATGCTTATTAAAAAATATATAAATAAATAAATAAGCTAAAAAAAACTATAATCAAATTTTTAAAATTTTAATAAATAAATACAAATGGAAAAAAATTATCCATCAATAGCAAAAACAAAACAAAACATTCATGCATTTAGAAATGTTAAAATAAGCTTTTAAATAACCTACAGGTTAAAGAAGAAAGGAGATATCAAAACAGAAATTAGAAAATACTTAGAGCTGAACACTATCTTGTATCTAATCTAAGGCATGTAGTTTTTCACATTTTAACATCTCTGAAATCAGAATATATTTTATAATCAATGATAACTTTCAACCATAGTCAGCCAGATGACATAATTGCCTTTACCTTCACAATGGGCTGTTATTCCTGGTGACATAAGAAGAAAATTTCTTCCTCATATTTGAGTGTGTAAAAATTCAGGATCATTTGAGAAAAAAAAAAAGGCAAATTCTGTTTGTTCACCAAAAATGATCCAGTGGCATATTTCTGGTAAGATCAAGGAAACACTTGTGTCAAAACTCACCAAATAGCTGTAAGAATTTTGGAATAAAATTCCAGGAAAAATAGTAAAGCCTTTAAGGAATGCCTTTGACGGCAGAGAGGACAACATAATATGGACAAAAATAAAAGTCTATGACTGCATCAATTAATGATTCAGAAGAAATGGATTCTGAATGTGAAGAAGTTTGATCAATATCTTAACCAATTTGGTTTTATATATATGCATTTCTTTCACATATATGCACAAGAGCAATATGTGGCATAATTACATTTTTTAAAGTTTATAGAATCATCCAATAAGTGTAGAATAAAAATTAGAAATGATGAGAAACCATAATACTGTAATTGTATTTTTTCCTAAGTGTTATATAAAATAACCCTTAGAATAAATGATGCACTATGGTACCATATGTGGCCGATTGTGTGACAAAGCTAAGAGAAAGTACTAAACACTTATAATAAAGAGATGAAATTCTGAAAATAAATGAGTTTGGCATCCAAATAAAGAAATTTAAGAAAATAAATGGAAAAAAATTAAAGGAAGGAAACAGCTAAGAGAAGAACAAAAACTAATAAAAAAGAAAACAAAAATATGATGTAGAGGGTCAATAAACCCAAAAATTCATTCTTTAAAAAAAAAAGCGACTAAAGACATTGATCAAGGAAAAAAGAGAAAAGTAGAAAAAAATAATTATAAAAGAATAAACATAAATGAAGGCACAGCAAACATTAACAACTGTGATGAGATGGAAAGGTATGATGAAAATTTACGTAAAATGAACACATTTCTACCAAATGTAATTTAACAAAAACTTATCAACACTGGCTCAAAAAGGAAAAGGAGACCTTCTTTTAAATCTATAAATATTGAAAAAAATTGAATCAGAATTTAAAACTAAGCACAATGTCACTAAGTATAAATGTTTTTTTAGGGATGTTCTATGAAACATTCAAGAAATATGAATTCAGTCTTACATAAAACTCCTTCAGAATCCATAAAAATTAGGAAAAGTCCCACTCTTTATGGGCTAGTTCACTCTTGATCCCCATTGCCAATCTCACTTATGAATATAGATACAAAATTCTCCATAAAATATTAGCAAAAATAACTCACCAACTTATGAAAAAAGTTACACATCTACATGAAAATGATTCATAATGACCAAACACGTTCATTCCAAAGATGTAAGATTTAGTACTATAAAATGTATTACTCTAATATACTCTGTTAATGAATTAAAAGAGAAAACATGATCTTCTCAATAAATTTTTTCCTAAATTATCAGTGAACTAGAATAAAAAGAGCCTTCTTTATTTAAAATAATAGAGGGTATTTTTTTAAAACTCTTTAACAAACACCATACCTGATGGTAAAACAGAAAAATGTTTCTTTTGAAAGGAGAAACAAGGTAAGAATATTCATTTTCATCACTTTTGTCACCAAACTAGGAACTCTTGTTGGTTCCAATAAGACCAAAAAAAAAAAAAAAAAAAAGAATTAAAGAGTTAGGATTGACAGAAAAAAATATGTATTTTACCATATACAAAACACAAAAGAATCTACAGATAATTTTTTAGAAATGATAGAAGTTTATCACTATGATTAAGCTATAAATTTAATAAAGAAACATTAATGGTTTTCCTATTCAATATCTATAAATGGTTAAAAACATAATTTTAAAGTATGCCATGATAATTTACTAATTCAAAAACTATGTATTAAGTGGCCATTATGTGTCATGAACTAGTCAATGAATAGAAACTAAAATGAATAGAAATTAAAAACAATAGAAATTAAAAACACACATACATAAATAAAGCACAAAAATTTCTGCCCATGTCAAGCTCACTATAAATACATACATATGTATATATAAAAATGTTATACAAAATACAGAATATATATCATATATTATATATTATCATATATATTTAGTGTATATTTTTTCTATCAATGTAACAGTAGATATATAAGACCTTTATGGAGAGAATTATAAACACATAGAAAGAAATACCATGCTCAATATCATGAGAGATACCAGTTCTCTAACAACTGATCTACAGTTTCAGGGTAAACTCAAAGTATCAATCAATTGCAGGTATGCCTATGGGGGTGTGCATAAATTTACTTGCTGATTTAAAACTGGAAGAGAAAAATGTCAAGGAAGAAAAAACATTCTGAAATGAACAGCACCAGACTGAACGATTTGTCTTACTTTATAATAATATTGATTATAAACTTCTACTAACAAAAAGCAACAAGTGAATATTGGAGAGGCAGCATGGTATACAGGGCCAGACTGCCTGAGCTCAAACTTTGGGTCTGCCACTTTCCAGATGGGTGACTCTGGAAAAGTTAAGCTTTTATGCCTCAATGGCCACATCTATAAAATTAGGGTAATAAAAGTAACTTCCTTATAAAGGTTAGCTGAGTTAATCTTTATAAAACTCTTAGAACAGCAACTGGCACATAGTAGGTACTACACACATATTTGATAAATAGAAATATGGAAAGACAGGTAATTCCATCAACTCCATGCATTTATGAAAGCCTGATATATAAAACAGGTAACACTGCTAATGATTTGGGGGAAATGATAAATGGTACTAAATGATAAATGGTACTAAAGTATCCAGATGTGGGGAAATTAAATTAAATCCCTACCTCACATCCTAATAAAAAATGCATTGTAGATCTGACTAAGGTTTAAATCGAAGTGGAAAATTTTTTTAACATTCAGAAAGAAATACAAGAGAGAATTCCTAAGATCTCAAACAAGATGGCAAAAGCATGAACCATGAAAGATCAGGTTTGATGACATTAAATGAGGATTTGCCCCTAAGATACCATAATGAAGGTAGTGGGGGAGCACAGGGGAAGCATGCTGGCCCATAAGATACCACAATGAAAATGAAAATATGCAGCACATTGGGAGAAGATATCTGCAAATAAAGATATATCCAGAATATAGAAAGAATAACTAGGAATTAATTTAAAATACAACCAAACAGTGGGTTAAGCCTCTGCCTTTGGCTCAGGTCATGATCTTAGGGTCCTAGGATTAAGCCCCACATCAGGCTCTCTGCTTAGCAAGGAGCCTGCTTCCCCTTCTCTCTCTGCCTTCCTCTCTGCCTACTTGTGATCTCTGTCAAATAAATAAATAGATAGATAGATAAATAAAAATTCTGATTAGGAACTAGGGAACCATGACCCGAACCAACCACCTGGTGGTGATGTGGATCACGACCTCACGTTTACTTCCAGTGGAATACCAAGGAAATAAACTTTCACATCATCTTGTAAAGTTCACCAAATGCATGGCTATGATATGGTAATTCCGCTCATAGGCATATATATATATATATACACTTCTTGCACATCTGCACTGAGAGATGTATGCAAAAGTGTTTATAGAAGCACTGTACTCAAAATAAAACTAGAGATAATCATAATATGTAGCACACTTTACCGTGATAACAAGGACTGCAGGAGCCATAAATAGAGCACTATTCAGCCGAGGCAAAAAAATGAACTACAGTCTCACATAACACGATGAATGACTCTCATACAGACGTTGGGTAGGCAAATGAGCAAGTCACAGAAAAATGCAGATAGTATATGAACCCATTTATATAAAATGCAAAAACGGGCAAAACTAAGCAATGTAGTATTTGAGGACACATTCCTTAGGTATGGAAACAAAACCAGGATAGTGGTCTCCTCTGAAAGAGTACCAGATTGTCAAGGACCAGAGTAACCTCTAAAACATTGGTAGTGTTTCTTTCTTTAAGCTGAGTGGTAGGGATATTTGGTGCTTTGATACATGCATATATTTGATAGACACTCTCCAAATATATGAGATATCACATGAACTACAAAAAAAAAATTTTTAACAAAGAATACTTGTAATTTCTACCCTCAGCAAAATGTATAATACTTTTAAAAATACATGTAGGGGTGCCTTGGTGGCTCAGTTGATAAAGCGTCAGACTCGGTTTCGGTGCAGGTCAAGATGTCAGGGTTCTGAGATGGAGCCCCCTGAGGATCCCAGGCCCAGAATGGAGTCTGCCTGGCCCTCTCCCTCCGTTGTTCTCCCCCATTCTTGAGTAAATAAATAAAATCTTAGAAAAAAAATATGTAAATAATGTTTACTTTATAAGCCATATGCATTTTATTTTAACTTGTTGTGATAAGAACACTGAACATGCAACCTAACCTCAGAACAGATTTTGAAGGGGCATTTCTAGATGTTTCCGCGCTGTGAAGCACAGCTACACAATGCATCCATCTCGCAGAACTGAATCTTGCTAACCACCTGCATGAAGTTTCCCGAAACTTTTTTTTTTTTTTACCTGCATGTTTATCTCCCCACTCTGGGAAACTCTGATTTAATGACCTCTCTGACACCGAAGTAGGCTGGGTCCTAAAAGAGAAAGTATAGTATGTTTTTTAAGAACCCAATTTTGTAGTCAGAGAAATCTGGCTTAAATCCTGAGCAGTTAGCTGTAGGACTTCAGACAAATCACTTCATTTCTCCTTGTTCCAATTTTCTCATCTGAAAAAAATTTGGATAATAATATCTATTTCATAAGACTGTTGTAAATGCATTTATGAAAATTATGTGATTTTTTCCATAAATTATGAAAATTAGAAACAGTGTCAGACCCATAACTAGGGCATAATAAATAGTTGTGGGTAAAAACAGAATACTGTAGTCCTTTGATTATATTCCAAATGAAAGCACAGACCTCCCTTTTTCCTCTTCATACCACCTGTGCACTCCCATCAAAAGGCAGAGTGCTCAAACCACAGCTACAACATGTATGCTCCTCTCCAGTACTAGCACTGTATCAGACGCTGACTCACTGCAAGCTCAGAAAAAAATAATTTAGATGGTTCAGGGAATGTGCCAGGGGATCAGTGATAAATAAAAAAGAAGATTGTTCCACAATGACAAAGATGAAACTGGACTGCATCATTCATATGGCCTGAGGAAGCAGCTAGAAAAATAATGAGTAGATGGATGGATGGCTGCCTTCATTGTTGGGGCTATCAAAGTCATACAGAATGTATGATGACTAATGCTATTATAAACATTTCAGTACTAAAAGTTGATCTGATGTCATATCTAAATAATTTCATTATATTATAAATCATATTTATTTTTCAGAAAACATTGATTGTGAGGAGATCATGGGCTTTTTCCTTACATGAAAAAAAGTGATTCTTCTATCAATTTCTTAAGGAACTATAAAGAATTTATGTGAAAGTGAGAGAACATGGTTTTTGAACATGACAGACACGATGGCATCCCTATCAGAGTACCTCAAGATTACTCCCTGATGAAATCATGATGAATGTAACTTCCTCAGAAATTCAATCATCAAGAATGCAAGTAAATCCAAAAGTAACTGTTTCCACATTGGCATAGAAATTATTTTTAGTCTAAGTAAACTCTTCATACATCAAGAATGAAATTACCAGGATATTTTCTGTTAATCACTTTATGTGTTTTTCCTTCATTGGCATGGCTCTGCTATTTTACACAAGAGAAGGGTCTCCACACTGAATTTAGTCATATGATCTCACTTCTATGCTCTTATTATAGACATAAAAGCAGATGAAACCTAGTTAGAAGTCACCTACTTAATTTGTCTGGAGGGGGTATTCTGTTTGATTCTTCCCATCCAACCACAGAGATCCTCTTATCTTCAGCAAAACTGCACCCACACACATACCCCCATTTCTAGCTCCATGGTCTTCTGTGATTTCCTCACAAACCACACCCTCTCTGATCTGCAGAAGCTGCCTTGGGTCACTCCCACACACACACATGCATACACACATACACACTTCACAAAAATTAAGCCCTCATCAAAGGTGCAAAATTATTTTTCTTTTAGTCAGTTTTATCATTTCTTATAGTTTTCACAGATGATACACTGACGTTTAAGTGGCTACTAATGATAGCCACCAGCCTTTGCTAAAATAAAAAGTGAATTCCAACTTGGATGTACTTCTCAATTCATTTTCCCCTACTACAAGCCAATTGGAGCACTTACATTTGAAATCTGATTATGTCTGACTTCCACAAAGCCTACCACCAATAGTACCCATTAGTTTACATGTAAGAGCTTTGCTTCTCAGGAAAAAAAGAAAAGAAAGAAAGAAAGAAAAAGAAGTATAAAAGAAAATGGAACTCAGATTATGTTGTAAAGAATATTTATTTATAAAGTTTAAATTTTACCCCATCACTCACCTAGATGTGTTTCTGAGTATTAGTATTTTTGTTGCTGTTGCTCATAGAATCAGAGCCCTGGAGGGGTCACTGAGAAGTCCTCAAGCCAATCACCGGGGTTCAGATGGAACTGTACCCCAACTAGGTTAAGGAAAAAAAAAAACTACCTCCCCTCTTGATGAAGTCCCAATAAGTAGCCACAACTTCTCTTCCTATCTTATACCCTCAATCTCAAAACCTCACCAGTTCCTCAGAGATCTTTTTGAAATATATAATGAAGCCTCTTTCATTTTGTCTCAGCTTTTTTTTTTTTTTAAGATTTTATTTATTTATTTGACAGAGAGACACAGCGAGAGAGGGAATACAGCAGAGGGAGTGGGAGAAGCAGGCTTCCCTCGGAGCAGGGAGCCCAATGTGGGACTCAATCCCAGGACTCTGGGATCATGACCTGAGCCAAAGGCAGACACTTTATGACAGAGCCACCCAGGCGCCCCTTGTTTCAGCTTTAGTAATATTTGCATAATAACCCTAATACTGAAAATTATTAATGAAGATAGAAATTAATTAGGCACAGAGAATAAGGCCATAGGAAGTGAGCATTATGCATGTTTACCATGAAAGTTGCTCCCCTCCTGGCCTTCATTTCACAATGACCATACAATGAATGTTTGGATTGTTTCTACCTTATTTTTCCCATCCCTGCTAAGATCACTTTTCCTCCCTTCTCCTGCACTTTGCTGGAAAAACAAAAGATGACAGATGTTAGGTAAGAGTCCTAGATTCTCCCATCAAATAGGAAGTCATGAAATCATGAAGTCGCTAACGGATAGAAAATTATTCTGTGGCCTGTGTTCATTTGCTGTCAAAATCCCTGTTAGCTCTCCCGCTCCCCCGTAAATGAGGCCAACTTCCCGCTCCGGGAAGCAATGTCAGCAGAGTGAAGAAGTGTTGAACAGCCAGCCTCCAGGCTGAGCCAACCACGTCTTGTTCTCCCAGGCCCTCCAGCACACTCGCTGCATCGCAAGGACCCACTGAGTGTTTTTCTTTTTTCTTTTTATTTTTTCAGAGTGCATTTAAATAGGCTTTCCATGGCATGACAGAAGAGAAACATGTTCAGTAACAGTTACTGAGATAGGTGAAAACTGAGGCAGGAACCAGGCCCACGTCTCATCCCTCTGCCGCTCACGCAGAATGTGATAGAGTTGCCTCCTGCCCATTGCTCTGCTTCTTCCGTATGGTTGGAAAGTTGCCTCCCTTACTCAAAAAGGTAGAACACCTACTATAAAACTTCTATGTGAAGTTTTATAGTAGGTGTTCTACCTAGTTTTACTTGACCTCATGGTTTGTTTTCTCAAATTTTCCCCAGTATTTTAATATCTAGACTATATGCACACACACATTCACTCCTTGTCTTACTCATTTATTGAGAGTCTACTGAGTGTCAGATACCACGCTCGATTCTTGTGAGGAAAGAGTGAGCAAATCTACACATTCCCTGTGTTCAGGAGAGCTTGCAATCTCTTTAGTGGGAAGGATTAAATTAAAAAGTTACAAATGTGACCTTTGTACGTGGATATGTGTCATCACAAACATGCACATACTTGGTGCTGGGAGTTCAGTGAAGGCTGAGATGACCTAAGTTGAAGGTGAGAAAAGACTTCCAATGAAATAGTGCTCAAGCTAAAATGCAGAGGAAACAAAGAAGTTCATTCTGTAACAAAACCACTTTCCCCTCTTTGACATGAATCTATATTTCACTTGAGTCAACACTGTTTATAATTTCCATTAAGACTGAGAATAATCCATGTTCTCTTAAAGAAAAAGCTGGATACTGAAAATTTAGATACTGTCTAGCTCTCTGTTGAACAACCAGCAGAACACAGCTAGGCTTTTCCCCTTTGCTTTCCAAATGAAATTGTTAAACTCATAAAGATCAAAAGAACAGACCATCCTTCACATATAAAAGTCATATTGTTCATTTACCATAAGTAGGATACAAATCAGAGAGTTTGGGGGTGCTTGTTTGTTTGTTTTTAAATTTATGTTTTATTTATTTTCAGCATAACAGTATTCATTATTTTTGCACCACACCCAGTGCTCCATGCAATCCGTGCCCTCTCTAATATCCACCACCTGGTACGCCAACCTCCTACCCCCCGCCACTTCAAAACACTCAGATTATTTTTCAGAGTCCATAGTCTCTCATGGTTCACCTCCCCTTCCAATTTCCCCCAACTCCCTTCTCCTCTCTAACTCCCCATGTCTTCCATGCTATTTGTTATGCTCCACAAATAAGTGAAACCATATGATAATTGACTCTCTCTGCTTGACTTACTTCACTCAGCATAATCTCTTCCAGTCCCGTCCATGTTGCTACAAAAGTTGGGTATTCGTCCTTTCTGATGGAGGCATAATACTCCATAGTGTATATGGACCACATCTTCCTTATCCATTCATCTATTGAAGGGCATCTTGGTTCTTTCCACAGTTTGGTGACCGTGGCCATTGCTGCTATAAACATTGGGTACAGATGGCCCTTCTTTTCATGACATCTGTATCTTTGGGATAAATACCCAGTAGTGCAATGGGAGGGTCATAGGGAAGCTCTATTTTTAATTTCTTGAGGAATCTCCACACTGTTCTCCAAAGTGGCTGCACCAACTTGCATTCCCACCAACAGTGTAAGAGGGTTCCCCTTTCTCCACATCCCCTCCAACACATGTTGTTTCCTGTCTTGCTAATTTTGGCCATTCTAACCTGGTATAAGGTGATATCTCAATGTGGTTTTAATTTGAATCTCCCTGAGGGCTAGTGATGATGAACATTTTTTCATGTGTCTGATAGCCATTTGTATTTCTTCATGGGAGAAGTGTCTGTTCAAATCTTCTGCCCATTTTTTGATATGATTATCTGTTTTGTTTATGTTGAGTTTGAGGAGTTCTTTATAGATCCTGGATATCAACATTTTGTCTGTTGATATCCAGGATCTATAAAGAACTCCTGGCATAAAAATAGACACATAGACCAGTGGAACAGAGTAGAGAGCCCAGATATGGACCCTCAACTCTATGGGCAAATAATCTTCGACAAAATGGGAAAAAATATACAGTGGAAAAAGGACAGTCTCTTCAATAAATGGTGCTGGGAAAACTGGACAGCTATATGTAGAAGAATGAAACTCAACCATTCTCTTACACCACACACAAAGATAAAGTCAATATGGATAAAAGACCTCAACATGAGACAAGAATCCATCAGAATCCTAGAGGAGAACATAGGCAGTAATCTCTTTGATATCAGCCACAGCAACTTCTTTCAAGATATGTCTCCAAAGGCAAAGGAAACAAAAGCGAAAATAAACTTTTGGGACTTCATCAAAGTCAAAAGCTTCTGCACAGCAAAGGAAACAGTCAAGAAAACAAAGAGGCAACCCACGGAATGGGAGAAGATATTTGCAAATGACAGTACAGACAAAAGGGGGTGTTTGTTTTAGAAATAGCGGGTGAGTAAGGAAGGGGACAAGAGTGAAGGGAGAGGGAGTGAGAGAGAGAATCTTAAGCAGGCTCCATATCCAGCACAGAGCCTGACTCAAGGCTCAATCTCACAACCCTGAGCTCATGACCTGAGCTAAATTCAACAGCTGAATGCTTAACTAACTGAGCCACCCAGATGTCCCTCTTGTGAACGCTTGTCTCAGTTTTTGGCAATATCTATATTCCTTCTCATTTCATTTTCCTGGAGGTACAATGAAAGGTACATGCTTGTAAAGACTGTTTGCTGGATTGAATCAGAATCAGAATCCTACTCAGTTCAAAATACTTTCTAACACCTTATCTAAGGTACCTCAAAAACACTGCATCCTTCATTGGACGGCTTACAACACCATCTCAATTCTTCCTGAATCTTTTATTAAGATAGAGCTCTTTAAGTCCCATTGTTTTTTCTTACTCTTACAATCTGAGCCCTTTCCTGTAATTCTGACTATGATTACCCACATGTCCAAAACCTAGATAAACAGAGTTCTCTCTTTAATTCTTTAACTCTGCTACCTTGATTTTTGTCAGCGTAACATCCAGCATGTTGGCTTGGAGGCACAGTCTCGGGAAAACTGGACAAATTAATCAGGCTCGGTGACAAAGATCCTGTGTTTCTCATCTATATGGAAACATAAAATATGGCCCCATCATACCTGGAGTGTTTCAGGAGTGATTACAGAGAAGCAACATAGATCTTGTCCATTACCCCCCTTGTTTATGAGGCCTGTCATTCTATCAGAGAAGAAAATGTAATAAGTCTGCCGTGATTTGTCTTCACAGTACCACGCTGACTGTTTCCTAGTTTATCATGCATCTTTATTCACTCCTACATGATAGTCTCATTGACAGTTTCATGCTAGTCTTAAAGAAAGGGCAACTGCCAAGGTTATATAACAAGGGGCCTGGAATCCAAAGAGATCAGCATCCAGGACAAGAAACCAAGAAGCTACAATCCAGGAATGCCTACAGGGTTGAAAAACTGGGAACCATACCAAAACAAAGAGTTTGCGTAATAAGCATCAGAAATTAAAAGCAAATAGGACCTCAATACTAAGTGATATCTTTCTGTCATTTCCTGCTCATTCATTTATTTTCTGTAAAGCAGGAAGCAGTTCTCAAGTTCAGGTTTCCCTGGCTGGAGTATTAAATGATAGACACAAAGGACAGCAGTGTCTGACCCTTGCTCTGGGCCTGTGCCCTACATAATAACATCATATATAACTCAGTAATCAACAAATAATCAATGCTCTCTGCCGTTAGATTTCCATGAGGGCATTGTGCAAGATGGAAGTCATCTAGTGCAATACTATCTTCAAAGTATTGATATGTTCTTAGATATCCCAAGGGTATCCTCGACACTCTGTGATGAATCTACCACCCAAGACTTTAGGTAAAAATTTTCAAATACAGTTAAGTATACACACTACACAAACTCCTGGAGGTACTATATTGTATATGTTCACAATTTAGCTGGTATAAAAGTATCATATTTTATTTTATCTGACCTAAAAAAAAATAAAATAAACCAATATTTATTAAGCATCAAATTTGTGGTAATACAAGGCTGTTTCATTCTTCAACCTCACTCTGTCTTCCCAAGACTGTTATGAAGTCCATTTCACGGGCTGGGAAACTGAAAGTTCATGAGGTCAACTATTTGGTCAGTAGTCAGGGGAGCAGAGATAAGCATAGATATAACAGACAAGTCTCATTTCCAAGTATCTGCCTACCTCTTGTTCATATAAAAAATGACTCCTGAGTTCCTGGTCGAGATGGTGGTCTTGTTTCTCCAACATCCAGACAAATGGACCGGAACTCAACAGCTACAAATACAAAGTGATTGCTAATGATGACAACAAAAGAACAACAACAGCATGAGACAAATTCTAGATGATGTCACCATGACAGTCGATGGGATAGAGAAGGAAAAGAAAATTGAAAGAATTCTGTAGCTCTTTTCTTGGACAAGACAGAACAACACAGTAATTCTAAGCCATGTTAAAAATATACACATACATTTGTATCTTTAGGGTAAATACCCAATAGTGCAATTGCTGGGTCATAGGGCAGTTCTATTTTCAACATTTTGAGGAACCTCCATGCTGTTTTCCAGAGTGGCTGCACAGCTTGCATTCCCACCAACAGTGTAGGAGGGTTCCCCTTTCTCCGCATCCTCGCCAGCATCTGTCATTTCCTGACTTGTTTATTTTAGCCATTCTGACTGGTGTGAGGTGATATCTCATTGTGGTTTTGATTTGTATTTCCCTGATGCCAAGTGATATGGAGCACTTTTTCATATGTCTGTTGGCCATCTGGATGTCTTCTTTGCAGAAATGTCTGTTCATGTCCTCTGCCTATTTCTTGATTGGATTATTTGTTCTTTGGGTGTTGAGTTTTCTAAGTTCTTTATAGATTCTGGACACTAGTCCTTTATCTGATATGTCATTTGCAAATATCTTCTCCCATTCTGTCAGTTGTCTTTTGATTTTGTTAACTGTTTCCTTTGCTGTGCAAAAGCCTTTGATCTTGATGAAATCCCAATAGTTCATTTTTGCCCTTGCTTCCCTTGCCTTTACCCTAAAGATACAAATGTAGTGATCCAAAGGGGCACGTGCACCCGAATGTTTATAGCAGCAATGTCCACAATAGCCAAACTATGGAAAGAACCTAGATGTCCATCAACAGATGAATGGATCAAGAAGATGTGGTATATATACACAATGGAATACTATGCAGCCATCAAAAGAAATGAAATCTTGCCATTTGCGACAACATGGATGGAACTAGAGCGTATCATGCTTAGCGAAATAAGTCAAGCAGAGAAAGACAACTATCATATGATCTCCCTGATATGAGGAAGTGGTGATGCAACATGGGGGCTTAAGTGGGTAGGAGAAGAATAAATGAAACAAGATGGGATTGGGAGGGAGACAAACCATAAGTGACTCTTAATCTCACAAAACAAACTGAGGGTTACTGGGGGGAGGGGGTTTGGGAGAAAGGGGTGGAATTATGGACATTGGGGAGGGTATGTGCTTTGGTGAGTGCTGTAAAGTGTGTAAACCTGGTGATTCACCGACCTGTACCCCTGGGGATAAAAATATATGTTTATAATAAATAAATAAATAAATAAATAAATAAATAATAAAGGCACTACGCATTTGAGCTTGTGGCCAGAACTATCTAGAACATTATGATATCTGGCAAAGCATGGAAGATGGAGACTCTGGGGAGGTACTAAAGTAAAGGACCTTCTTGGAGTTCTTTTTGAGCTTATTTAGGCAGTCAACAGTCCCTGAATGCTTGGTTGATCCAGCCTCTACTTCTGTCCTAGACCATCAGGTTTACCGCACAGAATCAGAGCTGCCATCTGCCGCACTCTTTCATTTACACATCCAAGTCAGTGCAATAAAACCTCAACCAGGGGCGCCTGAGTGGCTCGGTTGTTAAGCCTCTGCCTTCAGCTCAGGTCATGATCCCAGGGTCCTGGGTGCGAGCCCCACATGGGCTCTCTGCCCTGCAGGAAACCTGCTTCTCCCTCTCCCACTCTCCCTGCTTGTGTTTTCTTTCTTGCTGTCCCTCTATCAAATAAATAAATTAAAAACAAAAAAATATATACACATACATGTTAAAATACATATAAGTCAGACATATTTACACATATAGTCTATCAAAATACAAATTTTTATATTTAAATACACGTGATTTGATTATCATGTCAATGCTGAATAAAACTATTTTTAAAGGAGGTCAAGCATGTGCATTAAAGATTTAGAAGGCCAAGAGAATTGTTTAGCTTCCTAATCATTAAATGGGAAGTAAATAAAGACTACAATAACATCAAATACAATGAGATGGTCAATTCCACAAACACCAGAAAAGGGGGTGGGGAGAAAAAAGAAAGCATGGTAAACCTAAATAAATTCCTACGAAGCAAAATTCAAATTAAACATAACTATATTGGGGCGCCTGGGTGGCTCAGTGGGTTGAACCTCTGCCTTCGGCTCAGGTCATGATCCTGGGGTTGTGGGATCGAGTCCCACATCGGGCTCTCTGCTCAGCAGGGAGCCTGCTTCCCCCTCTTTCTCTGCCTGCCTCTCTGCCTACTTGTGATCTCTGTCAAATAAATAAATAAAATATTTTAAAAAAAACCATAACTATATTAAACTCAAAAGGCAAAGCAAAAATTTAAACTTGGAAATAAGACAATTTTAAATAACTCATGTATTAAGAAATGAATTTAAAGACAAATTAGAAAGAGGAAATTAACAATAATGAAAGTACAGCATATCAAAACCTGCGGGGTATGCCCGAGGAGATTCTGAAGGAATTTTCAGCAGAGCTATATTTAATAGAAAATAAAAATATTAACCTAATATTTCATTAAATTGAAACAGTAATCAGTATGTTCTACCTCCTATCTCAATCTTCCATATAAAGATAAAAACAAAATAAACTCAATGGTGAAAAGTTTAAATTAATGAGCTAAATTAAATTAGTAACTTGAAAGTTTAACATCAGAATGGATGTCACAGAAAATTTTTCTAAGTCAAAAATAAAGTACCGGGATGCCTGGGTGGCTCAGTTGGTTAAGCAGCTGCCTTCGGCTCAGGTCATGATCCCAGGGTCCTGGGATCGAGTCCCACATCGGGCTCCTTGCTCGGCAGGAGCCTGCTTCTCCCTCTGCCTCTGTCTGCCTCTCTGTCTGCCTGTCCTCGCTCACTCTCTCTCCGTCTCTGACAAATAAATAAAAATCTTTAAAAAATAAAAAAATAAAAAATAATAAAAAATAATAATAATTTTTAAAAAATTAAAAAATAAAGTACCAATGAAATGAAGTAGTGTTTTTTTGGTTTGGTTTGGTGTTGTTGTTGTTTTTGTTTTTATTTTCAGCATAACAGTATTCATTATTTTTGCACCACACCCAGTGCTCCATGCAATCTGTGCCCTCTCTAATACCCACCACCTGGTACCCCGAACTCCCACCCCCCACCCCTTCAAAACCCTCAGATTGTTTTTCAGAGTCCATAGTCTCTTATTTGTGGAGCATAACAAATAGCATGGAAGACAAGGGGAGTTAGAGAGGAAAAGGGAATTGGGGGAATTTGGAAGAGAAAGTGAACCATGAGAGACTATGGACTCTGAAAAACAATCTGAGGATGTTTTTTTGTTTTTTTTTTTAAGATTTTATTTATTTATTTGACAGAGATCACAAGTAGGCAGAGAAGCAGGCAGAGAAAGAGGGGGAAGCAGGCTCCTCGCTGAGCCGAGAGCCTGATGCGGGGCTTGATCCCACAAGCCTGGGATCATGACCTGAGCCAAAGGCAGAGACTTTAACCCACGGAGCCACCCAGGCACTCCTTGGTTTGGTTTCTTAAGGAGGCTCCGCACCCAGTGTGGCCCCCAACACAGGACTTGAACTTAGGACCCTGAGATCAAGAGTTGGAAGGTCAACTGACTGAACTACGCAGGCACCCCTGAAACAAGTTAATTGAAAAAACCAAAGAGAGCAGTACCTGGATGGCTCAGTCAGTTAAGGGTCTGCCTTCAGTTCAGTGTCTGCCTTCATGATCTCAGGTCCTGGGATTGAGCAGGGTTCAGGCTCCCTGCTCAGCAGGAAGTCTGCACCTCCCTCTCCTTCTGCCCCTCCCGCTGCTCATTCTCAGATCTCTCTCTCTCTCTCTCTCAAATAAATGAATAAAATCTTCTTAAAAAATAAAATGAAATAACCAAAGAGCGATGGTATATAAACAATGAAAAGATGTTCAACGTCATTAGCCACCAGAAAAACAAAAATTAATATCACAGAGTCTCTATACACCTATCACAGTGGATAAAATAAAAACTAGTGACAACAGTAAAAGCTGGTGAGGAGGAACTATATCACTCACACATGGTATGGGAATATGTTGGTGGGAATTTAAAATGGTAAACCTCTCCAGAAAACAGTTTGGTAGTTTCTTATAAAACTAAACACAGGGGCGCCTAGGTGGCTCAGTGGTTTGGGCTGCTGCCTTCGGCTCGGGTCATGATCTCAGGTTCCTGGGATTGAGCCCTGCATCGGGCTCCCTGCTCCGCAGGAAGCCTGCTTCCCTCTCTCTCGCTCTCTCTGCCTGCCTCTCGGCCTACTTGTGATCTCTGTCTGTCACATAAATAAATAAAATCTTAAAAAAAAAAAAAAACTAAACACAAAATTACCATAAGACCAAAGCAATTGCACTCTTGGACATTTATTCTAATGTAATAAAAACGTATGTTCACACAAAAAGTTGTCAACAAGTGTTCATAGCAGCTTTAGTCACAATTGTCAAAAACTGAAAACATCCCCGTTGTCTATTTATATACATACCATTTAATACTGCTCAGCAATTAAAAGGAAGGAATTATTGATTCACACAATTTGGGTGAATCTCCAGAAAATTATGCTGAATGAAATGTCAAAGCCTAAAGGTTATGTAGTGTGTTTCATTTATAGAACACTTTTGAAATTCAAAATTCTTATAAATGGAAAACAGATTAGGGATTGCCAGTGGGTAAGGATGGGAAAAGTGTGTGTATATAGAAGGGAGGAGGAAAGAGGTATGTGTACTTATAAAAGGGGACCAGGAGAGATGACTGTGGTGATGGAACTCTTTTGTATATTGACCACAGCATTGTAAACACAGATCTAGTCACATGATAAAATTGCATCCAATACATGCAAAAATACACACAAAAGGAAGTACAAGCAATATTCAGCAAACTTGAGTAAGATCAGTGGATTGCATCAATATGAGAATACTGGTTGTGATATTACACTATAGCTTTGCAAAGCAGTACCACCATCAGGGAAGCTGAGTAAAGGGTATATGGGATCTCTTTGTATTATTTCTTACAACTTCATGTTAACCTACCATGATCTCAATTAAAAATATTAATAGAGGGTTGCTGGGGGGAGGGGGGTTGGGAGAAGGGGGTGGGATTATGGACATTGGGGACGATATGTGCTTTGGTGAGTGCTGTGAAGTGTGTAAACCTGGTGATTCACAGACCTGTACCCCTGGGGATAAAAATATATGTTTATAAAAAATAAAAAATTAATAAAATAAAATAAAGGCACCTGATAAAAGGTGAAAGAAAAAAAAAATTCAGTAGGACCCGTTGGCTATTCCTAGCAAGGACAAAGAGGGGCCAAGTGTAAGTCCCAGGTTATTCTCTGGTGCAGGTCTGAGTCATTGACATTGCTTTATGTTAAAATTCCATGAAACAAATCTTTGAAATAGTATGAAAAATTGTTACCATTCTTAGAAGACAGGTGAATAAAGTCACGTTTTGAGTACGAAAAAAAAAATAATATCATAAAGGAATATTATGAACAACTGTCAATGAATTTGAAATCTAGATGAAATAACAAATTTTCGGGTGCCTGGGTGGCTCAGTGAGTTAAGCCTCTGCCTTCAGCTCAGGTCATGATCTCAAGGTTCTGGGATCGAGTCCAGCATCGGACTCTCTGCTCAGCAGGGAGCTTACTTCCCCCTCTTTCTCTGCCTGCCTCTCTGCCTACTTGTGATCTCTCTCTGTGTCAAATAAATAAATAAAATCTTTTTAAAAAAAGAAGAAGAAGAAGAAGAAAAGAAATAAGTTTTCTAGGAAAAGATTACCTAAATCATCTCATGAAGAAGTTAAAAATCTGAATCAATCAATAAATACAAAAGAAACTGAAACAGTAATCAATATGATCTACCTCCTAACTCTATGAGACCCAATTCCTCCATGCAGAAAAGTTGCTATTATAACACCTGAGACTGCCATCATTAGAAAGGTCCATTTGCAAGGCTGGCTTTTGGCTGATTTCTGGGATCTCAACCAGGGAACACTTCCCTACATTGATACAAAACTTCCTCTAAATGAGTGGCTCACTGTGCCTCAGTTGTTTGTATGAAGAGTATGGTTTATGCTAAAAACCTGCATTCTTAATGGGAGTCTGGAATTTTGGTGCACATGATAAGGGGGCTTATGTAACAAGCCCCCAATTTAAAAAAAAAAACAAAACCTGGGTGCTGAGTCTCCAATGTTCTTCCTTGGCATTGTTCATATATGGTCATGGTCATCTTGTTGCTGGGGAAATTAAGCATACCCTGTGAGACCCCACTGGGAGAAGACCATGGAAGATAGCACATGGTTTCCTCCAGATTTTGGCCCGATTCACCTTTGCCTTTGTTGATTTTGCCTTGCACCCTTTTGCTGCAGTAAAGCTTAGCTATGAATAAAACCAAATACTGAATCCTGTGAGTCCTTCTAGCAAATCACCAAACTTGGGGGTGGTCTCAGAGAATCCTGACGCATCCCTTCACTATCTAAAAAAAGGCAAAGGTCCAAGTAACTTTTTGAGCAAGCTTAACCAAATCTTTAAGAAAATTCATTTTATAGCTGCTCTCAAACATCTAAAAATCTACCCTGCCCCATTAAAGAATGAAATAGCAAACACCATGCTTTATTATGAAATGGGAAGCATTCTACTAAAATTAGAGAAAGGAAAAAGATGCTCACTTTCATAGCTACAATTTCATATTTTACTGAGTGTCCTAGGAATGTAGTAAAACAAGGAAAAAAGAAATAAAACACATAGGCTGGGATGGAGGAGACAGTCATCAGGCAGGATTGTTACTTAATAGAAAACCAAATAAAATCAACTGTTAAAATACTAGAAATAAGTCCATAGTGTAACAGGATATAAGATTAACATATAAGAAACAGTAATTCTCCTATACACCAGCAATGACCAATTAGATGGGTAATTTTAGAAAGAACATAAAAAATATATATATATTTAGAGAAAAGACTATGAAATGTCCGGGGAATAAACCTGACAAGAAATACTCAAGATCTTTTTGGAGACAATTGCAAAATGCCCCCCCACCCCCACCCCCACCCCCGACCCTATCCCCTCTTCTCCACTCTCTTGCTTCTACCCTCTCCCTCCACACTGGGCTCTGCTGTCAATCTCCTACCATGAAGATCTGCATCTGTTGTTCCACCTGAAAAGTAGCTCTTTCTCAAGATGTACAAGTGGCTTAATTCCTCTCCTGATTCAACTCTGGTCAAATGGTACTTTATCAGTGAAGATCTCCCTAACCAGAGTGCACACGTGCTCGCATGCACACACATGAGCTTTTACTGTTCTTTCTCCCTATACTCTACTGTATTTTTCTTCTGGGCACTTACCACTACACAACACAGTATATGTTTGAATCTTATTTGTTTTCTCTTTTCCTTCACTAAAATATAAGCTGCTTAAAAGTAGGCACATTTTCATTAATATCTCCAATACCTATAACAGTGCCCTAAAAATAGCCTGTGTTGAAAAATATTTGCTGAGTGAAGGACATACAAAAATACCTGAATAAACTGAGATATTTATATGCATGGAAGAAAAGGTTGATGCTAGAAGTAAGCTAATGATCTAGATTTAACCTTTAAATCCAATGCAATCTTTTTTTAGATTTTTTTTTTTTTGAGAGAGAGTTAGACCAAGAGCAAGAAAGAGAGATTGAAAGCACGCATGCATGCATGCACAGAGGGAAAGGAAGAGGGAGAAGGACATTCCCCATGGAGCAGGGAGCCCCAGCACTCCGCGAGGGGCTCGGTCCCAGGACCTTAACCCAAGTGGAAGCACATGCTCAGACGCTCAACCGACTGAGCCACCCAGGCACTCCTAAATCCAACACAACCTTATTCAAGAGCCCAATAGAATGTTTTCATGAAACTCAATAATTCTTAAATTCACACACAAGAGTCAATGCTCAGGAATAGCTAAAGCCTGGAATTAAGTCCTTCCAGGGATGAAAATATATTATGAAGATGTACAAATTAATAAAACATGACACTGGTTCACAATTAGATGTTTTGACCAATAAAATAGAATAAAAAAAGAACTGGGCCCATGGCATGTGAAAATTTTGTAGATGAGAAAATCAGCATTTCAAGTTGGTGGATTAAAGGCTTTTAACTAGTTAACTTTTGAAAACTTGAGTGCTTTATAAAGTGTTTTACATATGCCTCTGTTTCACAAGATATTTATATTTCAATTCATCACATTATACATATGAAACTTATACAATATTGTATCAATCCTATCTCTATAAAGCTGGGTGGGGAAAGATACTGAAGAAAATTTATATATAACTAAAGATTACTTTTACCTAAGCCTGCCTACCTCTTAGGTTTGGATAGGATTAAATAAGCTGATACATGGTAAAGAACAATAAAATCTATTAAAATGTCCCTAACAGTCAGTTTAGTATGAAGAATTATTTGACAATTCTGTAATAATAAATGGAAAACTAATGGATGACCACAGTCAAATCTTAATCTTATCTCTTAGTCTGAGTCTTAGTCTATGTGCTGAATCGATTCAGATTCTAGTCTTCTACTCTCTTATCTTGCTCTATTAGCTCTTAGTTTGTCTTATATCTTTACTTTAATCATTGCCTCAAAAAGTGATCTGCCATGTACAAATACAACACAATTAAATATACAATTAATTGCTTTTATAAGCCATTTTGAGTATAAAAAATTAAATGAAATAGAAAGCTTCAACTACATTTTTTCACACTGAAGTAATTTACACATAGCCAGGTATGTTACCCTTAAAGCTGCCTGGATTGGTATCTGTCTACTTAAGACTAAACCACTGCTGGGAATATAAATTGTTACAGAAAGCAAAAAGTGGGGGTGCCTGGGTGGCTCAGTGGGTTAAGCCGCTGCCTCTGGCTCAGGTCATGATCTCAGGGTCCTGGGATCGAGTCCCGCATCGGGCACTCTGCTCAGCAGGGAGCCTGCTTCCCTCTCTCTCTCTCTGCCTGCCTCTCTGTCTACTTGTGATCTCTGTCAAATAAACAAATAAAATCTTTAAAAAAAAAAAAAAGAAAGCAAAAAGTGGCTTTCTTTACTTATATTGTGAAAGATTACCTAACAAATATATATATATATTTAATTATATATATATATAATTAGTCAACTAATTAGAACTAATTAACTAATTAAAACCAATTAATTGATTAGTTAGTTAACTAATTAACTAATTAAAACTAATTAATTAGGGTTTTTTCCTAATAACCTCTACCTGAAAATGGCTCCTAAATCAGTACTTTGAATTTTATTCCAAAGGAATAAAAATGTATGGAGGAAAGGTTGGGGCAGTGATTTGTCAAGACAAATGAAGCCATAGGATAAATCTAATGCATCTTCTAGGCCTAGGATATAAAATTCAGACATAAATTCAGAAATGAACACATGTTAAAGTAATTTGAAACTTCTTTATTGGGAGAGCAGTGGTGGGCCACTGGTCCAGAATTGCAAGTAAGCTAGCAATGGTTTGTCTAATTAATAAGGACTCTCTAAATTCAATTTATATAACCACCTAGAATAATTATAGAGCTCAGGAGAAGTTGAATGAGTAATAACACTATAAAATCCAAGGCAAAATGGTTTTTAATGCATACTGGAAGAAGCTTTGGTTTCTTAATGATTAATAATCATCACCTAAAATAACATAATTTGTCAAAGAATTTTATTCATCTTTCAAGTAACATCCCTGAGATTTAAAAGAAAAAATTTCTTTTGGCTTCCTTCCCATAATATGCTCCTGGAGTCTTGGAGAGAGGAGCAACAATTTTAGCCTCAAACCTCCCCAACTAAAACCTCTCACTCTGTGTATGAAAGTCAAGGATTATTTGTCACTTCATCTTCAAGTCTGAGAAAATATGAATAAAGAAACACATTCACAGAAATTCCAGTAACGGATATAAGCCAAGTGAAAAATGCTGGGTTTTTAGGAATAAACACTACTCTAATGTGTTCTGTTAAAATAGGAAAAGATATCAAGGGTTATTATAAAAAAAATTAGACTTGCTAATAATATATAAAGAACTCTCAGATGTTAACCATATTCCCTCCACAAAAATAGAAATTGTTAATCACCATCTCAATTGAGTTACTCATGGTGAGTCATCACTTATGTTGGCCTAATATAATCTGGGAAAGTCTCACTCGTGTTTATATTTTCAGGAGGCCCCCAAACCACCCCCTTTAAACTGAAAGATACATAAAAAGAGAGACAATAGGGAAACATCGGCAGAAAATGCCACAGGGATTCTGCGTCACCTGGAAACTCCAGTCACTGAATAAATTAAGTGGAACTGGCCTCTAGCAGAGAGACAGTTGAAAATAGATAATTAAGGATATGGGTGACTCAGTTGGTTAAACATCTGCCTTCAGCTCAGGTCATGATCCCAGGGTCCTGGGATCAAGTTCCACATCAGGTTACTTTCTCAGCAGGAAGCCTGCCTCTCCCTCTGCCTGCTCTGCATGCCACTCCACCTGCTTGTGCTATCTCCCTCTCTCTCTATCTGATAAGTAAATAAATCTTAAAGAACACAGGTAATTAAAATCAGGATTTTATACAAAATTTCATAAAAGGAGGTGTTGCAACGTGGCTTCACCAGTGACTGGAACTATTCAATTCCTAGGAATTTTTCATTGGAAGGAAAAGACATCTCTTCATTTCTCTCCTCTCACATTTTCATGTATCTCACATGGATATAAAACATACTGCATGTCATTTACATGTGCTACATGTACCTCTTTCTTTGAAAATATGTAAGGAATATACAGAATATCAGTGGCAGAGGGATCTGACATCACCCAATAAAACAAGAGGCTTGGTTAGATCACGTCACTATGATGACAAAACAATTTGGATTCTAGCTTCTCCACTGTACAAGGACAAAATAACAAAACTGAGGCTAATTAGCAGGCACTATTTCTTACTGTCCTTTAACGTACATCTCAAATACCGTGGGTCCCACAGAAACAGTTTGCTGCCTCTCTCAGCCCATTCAGCTTCTCCTGTGGTAATCATATAATTCAGTGGTACCTGTTATTGGTTAGACACCTGTGGGATACGTTAATATCTATAATTTTTCCTCCCGCCTCCTTACACTGCCGTAGCCATGCTGACTTTCTTCTCATTACTCTTCAGATGTTAATACGGCAGGCACAACCCCATCAAAGGTCAGTGCCCTGGCTGTTCTCTGGCAGGCACTTCTGCCCGATATGCCCAGGGTAAGCATACCTGGCTTCCCTGCTGCCTCTCACTCCCAAATGCCCAGATCCTGCTCTACCTCGCCTTTTACCATCTGCTAATTGGCGTCCTCATAATAGACTATTCTCCTATTTCCTATTACTAATTATTACTGTTACTAATTTCCCATCCCATCCCCTTGTAGAAGGTAAGTTCCATGACAGAGGAATCTTTTTTATTTCACTCTTGTATTCTAAGAGCCCAGAACAGTATCTAACACATCATAGGGGCTCAACAAATATTTGGCAAATGAGCAAATGAACACAATGTCTCTAAGCCTCACACAAAACATCAGATAGGGAATACCTTTCATTTAAGATAACAAACAAAACCATAGAAAGATCAAGAGGTGGTCTAAGGTGACACGACCAGCAAGTACAGGAGCAGAAGTATTACTGCATTGTTCTAGGGCAACCAAGTTACTGTATCTAGTACTTTGACCTCAAAAGTGACATTAGTACTATGCATGCCTCATTTTCACCACCAGCACAGTGTCTTCTGTTCAGAAAACACAGGAGTTTTCTAATAAAATGGAGCAGTGACCCTAAAAGGAAGCCAATTTTTTGACGTGCTATAAAGAATAACATTAAGGAATTTGGATGCTCCATAAACATGAAAGAGAAGGGAAGGAGGAACATAACCATCTTTCATCATGAGCAGTTCCAATTCTCAGAAGGTAAGCTATGAAGGGGAAAACGGAAGTGAAAATTAAGAGTCCATTTTCTGTCACCACCATCCTTTAGAAAGTCAAGTCGAAGAACCCACCTGTCCTAAGAGACTACACGTTCCCAGTTCCCTTAATCTTACTTTGGAAGAATGATATCTTCTATTCTTATTCAACTCTGTGGGTACTAATCTAGAAACAGCTTGAAATTAATAACACTTATTTGACAATCTAGAAATCAATGCCATGAATTTACCCAACCTTTCTTTGTGTCATTTTTTTCAGCTTGAAGATGAAGTATTGTGGCAATGAAAAGTATTTATAAAATTATCATAAAGCTGGGTTTTTGATATTTCCTTTATGATCCCTTCTCTTACTACTTAAGGAATTGGGAACAATTTTAAATTATATTTAATACCCAGCCACTCTATTACTACACTACCTCTAAATGTAGAAGTGTTAATATGTAGAAATACACAAGTTCCCCTCACAATCTGACAGTTAACACTACGCAATAATATCACAAGGGATAGTACAAAGAGGGAGCATATGTGAGAAACACTCATGAGAATATTCACATTCCAAGTGTGCACAGTTTGCCATTTGAGCCATGAGGACAGAAAGTGAATTCTCAGCCATAAATTATGATGCAAATTCCCATTAAATTTTGGACTTTACATTCCTTGAGAACAGGGTCTTTATCTTATTCACATTTGTCATTTCAGAGCCAGAGCCAGTGCCTGGCATGGAACGGACATTCAATAAATGTTTATGGAATCAGATCAAGACACCACAGGTCTCAACCAGAGATCCCCCTGCTCCAACTAAACAATATATGAAACGTGACAATCTTTTTATTTAATTGCCTATGTGACTTTGTAACTGGCCAAAACTCTTGTGAGATTCCTACCAATTATTTGGATAGAACTAATTGTGCTTTTTATCTTTTCTGCATTGAATTAATGCCATCGACTCACTATATAAATCTGCATATTCCTTTAAGTCCTTCCTTCTCTATTAATTGAAAGAAGGGACTATATGTTTTGGCATGCACCACACAAAAAAATATTTAAGGCTTGGGGCTCCTGGATGGCTCAGGCACGTTAAGTGTCCAACTCTTGACTGTGGCTCAGGTAATCATCTCAGGGTTGTGAGACTGAGGTCTGTGTCAGGCTCCATGCTCAGCGCAGAGTCCGCTTGAGATTCTCTCCCCCTCTCCCTCTGCCTCTTCCCCACTCACTCCCTCCCTTTAGAATAATAAATAAATAAACCTTTTTTTAAAAAAAAATATGCAAGGCTTGTAAGTTTCCCAAACAGCTTTCACTTGAAGAAGAAATCTGATGAATAAATACCAGAGCAAGAAACAGAATACTCATGGGGAGTACACTTGTTTTCTTTCACTGTAGAGTTTTCCAGAGGTATAAATGCCATGAAAATGCACACATGATGTTTAAATAAGTGAAGACAGTAAAAGTGAAAGTGGAATTGTTTATCCCCTGAACTACTTTGGAATAAGAGCCATATATTTATTTTTCTTCACATTCCAATGTTGAACACATTGGCCCTCAATTTATGATGAGGCAGAAGTATAAGGTGTGAAAAAATGTTATTCAAAAAAAGCATTTTTATAAAGGTCAGCGGTGCATAGAAGTACCAACAGTTTGATAACAATCAGTGTCAAATAAGAGTACTGAATTCTTTTTATGAAATAAATTTAAGGTACTATGAAAGCATTGTATGTACATTACCTCACTTAATCTTCAATGCAACTTTAGTAAGAGAAAGGCTTTGACATTTGAGGAAATTGTGGTTTAAAAATAAGCAACTTGCCCAAAGACACCCACACAGTGCGTGGTCCAGCCAGGATGTGAATACAAGTGTGGCTGGTGTTCATATTCTTAACAAACGTACCCTGAATAACTGCTTATTGGGGGACACACTGAAAGGAACACACTACTGTTAAAAAAGGTCAATTAATTTCTTTAACATCCAAATTCCTTAATGTTATTCCCTATAATGCAGGGGAAAAATCAGCCTCTTCTTAGGGTCACTGCTTCATTTTATTAGAAAGAATAACCCTGATGTGAGAAGTAATTAACTCCGGGGGAAAGACTGAACTGTCAGAACACTAAAACAATTAAGTTTGTTGTATCACCAAGGTGCCTTTTCTGATTTTCTGATGAGAAAACAATCTTTCCCCCCTGCCATATAAACCCTGTATTCTGTTCTGAAAACCTCCAGGCCAGAAAACACTACGAATAGGATTTGAGGACACAGAGCTCTGGAAATGAAAGGTTTGCTTAGAGAGAGAAGCACTGCCCCCCTCCCCCAAAAGAGGGCCACGCTGCTATGTTTTCAGCACAGCACCGGTGCGGATAAATGCTGAGACTCAAGAAAACTGTCTTATTCTTTACGAATCTCAATCCCAGCAAATGATTGATTTAATTCAGCTGTAAGGGGAGAGGTCTAGACAATCGTAAAATAGCAGAGCCCACCCGGTATATCTAGGCAATTTTCTATCTACTTGATCACTGAGAAGAGTCCTGAAACATCCAGAAGCAATTCACGTGAGAGGTACAATGGTTTGTTTTCTAGAAATGCAAGAATTTAGGATTTGAGGATCCACACCAATGAAACAGGAATACAAACTAACAAAAATTGGAGCTTGCACTACAGATTAAAATGTTTAGCTTCTAGCAAAGAAGATAGATGAGAAAAAGACGACCCTTGTTTTGCTCTGGTCAACACAAGACCTGTGTTACTCCTGTTACATGGTTTTACATTGTTATACAGTTTCTTTTGTTCTGTATTGAGTTTCCTAGTTATTTCTGATGAAACTGAGCTCTGTGCATCTCACTGCAAGACCAGGAATCAAGGGCTGACTGCTCCCAACTCAAATTTATCTTCACAGCGGGGAAAAGGGTGGGGGGAGAAAGGGGGAGAACTTTACTTTTTGCATGGTCTCAAATACCGTGCTTCCAAAAATATCAGTTGCAATCACACAAGCGCTGATAATTAATGATGTGATATCAACTGAAATCTATACACCTCTTTATTCTGATGGCAAATTCTGCCCTAAAGACTGAAAGTGTTCTGCGGATGAGAAATTTATCTGCATCAAAATCCAGCATAATACCAGGCATAAAATCCTTTCTAATTGTACATGTAAAATCCTGCTTAATACTTGGTCTATTTACTGGAAATGAGATGAAGGAAGAATTTGCTCAATATGCCTGCCTGAAAATGGACTGAGTATTCTGATGTGGTGCTCTCTTGTTGACCCATTTTCACAAATTCATCTAACTACTTGGACATCATCCTCTTAATTCTTAAAATCCAAAGCACACCCCATATTATTTAATGCCTCAACATTCCCATGCCTCTTTTAACATCTGGTTGCTTTTCCACTGAAATTCCTTTCAAAGGACTGAACTGGACCTCAATCACTAAAAGAAGCATCCTATCAACATCCAAGGATTCGGTTCCTAATCTTTCTATCAAAAAAGGGGAATGCTGGGTGCCTGGGTACCTCAGGTGGTTAAGTCACTGCCTTCGGCTCGGGTCATGATTCCAGAGTGCTGGGATCAAATCCCACATCAGGCTCCCAGCTCCCCAGAGAATCTGCTTCTCCCTCTGACCTTCTCCCCTCTCATACTCTCTTTCTCACTGTCTCTCAAAATATAAATGAAAAATCTTTGAAAAAAGGAGGGGGGGATGCTTTTCAGCATGAGACGGGCCATTTAACCTTACTATTGCTCTGCTTGTCTATCTACCTAAGGGATCACAGTGTACTCCAAGGCTAAAAGTATTTTATTGTACTGGCATCAACCTAACCTATATTCTAATGCTTAGTAGATGTGTGATTTGGAGCCTTTATCCTCTTTGTCTTATTTTCAGCTGAGAAATATTAATAATGTTATATTGTGAACTGAACTAAATGAGAAAGTATCTGTGAAAACTCAGGAAACTTTGAGATTTATTTATTTATTTATTTATTTATTTGACAGACAGATCACAAGTGGGCAGAGAGGCAGGCAGAGAGAGGAGGAAGCAGGCTCCCTGCTGAGCAGAGAGCCTGACCTGGGGCTCGATCCCAGGACCCTGAGACCATGACCTTAGCCAAAGGCAGAGGCTTTAACCCACTGAGCCACCCAGGCACCCCAGAAAACTCAGGAAACTTTAAAGTGATTGACAAGAAGTGATAGTTACATGGCCTGTTTCTATGTCCTATTAAGATGAAGTTATGTCTATAATGTTGGGGTAGGTAAAGACAGTTTTATTAAAAATGCCTCAAAAGTCAAAAAAATCCATGAAAGAAGAGGTTCGATTGACCACAAAAAAAAAAAAACAAAAAGTTAAATTCCTGTATGCCAAATAATAGATTAATAAGTAAATAAGCTCTAAAACAAGACTGAAGAACTAACCATCATCTGGGGAAAATATCTGCAACATATAGAATAAACAGAAGACTCATATCCTTAATGTGCCAAAAAAAAAAAAAAAAGACGGGGCGCCTGGGTGGCTCAGTGGGTTACGCCGCTGCCTTCGGCTCAGGTCATGATCTCAGGGTCCTGGGATCAAGTCCCGCATCGGGCTCTCTGCTCGGCAGGGAGCCTGCTTCCCTCTCTCTCTCTGCCTGCCTCTCTGTCTACTTGTGACCTCTCTCTCTGTCAAATAAATAAATAAAATCTTTAAAAAAAAAAGACAATAAAAGATCAGCAAAAAGAAACTGCACACTAACAAAAATAATGGTTATAAGACATTACAAGGTAATTTGCAAAACATATTCAAACAGTCAATGAACATTAGGGACATTCCCCCCCACTAAACATTCAGTATTAGAAATTAAATTTTTCAACTATCAGATAGGCAAAGATATTTTTAAATTGACACAGTCAACAATGGCAAGAAGTGAAAGAGGTGGGCATGCTCAAAATATACAGGTAGAAGGTGAAGTTGTTGCAGCCTTTCTTATTTGGCACTGTCATACCCAAATAAAAAAATATGAATATGCTTTGTGCCAACAACCCCACTTCCAGGAATTTGCTCCCAAGTAGTAAAACATCCACACACCAAAGTATCTGTGAAAATCATGTCTACCATAAAATTGTGTATCATGTAAATATTGCAAGTGGTTTAAATGTTCATCAACATGGGATTGCTCAAATGAAGTCTGGCATAGCCGTACAGAGTAGCACCATATTCAAAAGCATGGCATGTACTTAGAGTCACTGCCACAGAAAAGACATCCCTAAAACGCTGTGAGCATAGGAACAGGTTACATAACAACAGGTAGAGTCTACTCTCATTTATAAAAAGGCTATCTGTGCATACGTGCATGTGCACAGAGGAATGTCAGAAGGCATATTCACTCAAGTATCTGTAGGTAGCAGGACTTCGGGTGATGATGATTTCTCATTTGTATTTTTTGCATTGTTTCATTTTCCTTCATGAAAAATCAGATAAAAATAAAGCTGTTTTCATATTAGAAAACAAATATTAGAGCTACTTCCCCAGAGATGATATTTTAATAATGATATAAGTGCCGTAGGTTTTTCTATATGTTTTATAAAGCTTGAAAAGCTGGGATCCACAGGGCAAAGGGGAAAAAACATGAAAGGAAATTATAGCATTGCCAAGATGATTAAACGAAGAGCATCACACATTCTGGCCTAGAGTAAGATTGCTTAACCAAGTTTCATGTCTTACTGGCTGGAACTAAGTTACTGAATCTCTCTGTGTTCAGTTTTCTCACTGCTTAAAATATGAGTAATAATATCACTTAACTCATAAAGTTATTATGATGATGAAATGAGTCAACTTATGTAAAGCACTTAGATTCATACCTGACATCTTAGAAAAAAATGTCAGCTGTTCATTGTAAAATGAGATAATGTGTAGAAACATCCTCATCCATCATGAAAGTACAATAAATATTTACTATTGTTATAATCTATCTGCTCATCATGTGTCACGTAAGGACATCGAGAAGATGAATCATTTTCTCAGAATAAGGAGGCTCAAACAGTCTATTAAACATTAATAAATTTAAATACAGCATTTCCAAACCAAGGGTGGAAAGAAAGGTCAATAAATGTTTACAAAAGAATGCCAGACAGCCAAAGTTGCAGGATATCTCAGGTCGTCCAACCTTTGCAAGAGGTTATCAATCACTTTGGCAAATCAATAAACTCCCATATAAAACTATTGCTAATACCTTACATTTATACAATGCATGACAGTTTTCAGGGAGCTTGCCCATCTCCATAATAGGTCGGTAGTGTTTCTGATCACCATGCCAGTTCAACGGGGGAAAGGAAACCGGTATTTGACCATCACTTGAGGACACCAAACTCCCACTGGGGCAAATAATACACGGCAGCTGGAAGTCTAGGAAGAATGGTGGAGAGAAATGGGGAAGAGAAGGCAGATAACAGAGAAAGGAGCCAGGATATTGAAAACTCATTCTGAGTGCAATAAGGAAAATGGGAAAAATAGAACCTCTCAAGTTAAAACAGGGATACAGGCATGGGGTTAGCTGGTTCATTCATGCAACCCAAATACTCAGTGTGCCAAGTGCTAGATATACAGTTAGGTACAAAAACCCTCATGTAGCTCATTGTGGGGTGCTCTGCCTGCTCACCTACTTTACCAGTTCCAAGCTGACCCTTCAAAAAATCTTCAACTCTCCAGAGCAACTTAAAAACCACTGAACTCAGTGTTGTTCTGTGTTTTAAAAATAAAAAAATCCTCAAAATAAACTTTTTTAGGGTATGGTCCCATCAAACAAAACAATAGTCTTGAAAACAAGATTCATTGAATGGAATGAGTAAGTCAAGGAATAAAAAGCAGAGCATAACGAACACAGTCAATGATGTCAATGATATTGTAATAGCAACGTAACAGGAAAGATGTAGCTACACTTGTGGTGAACAGAGCGTAATGCATAAACATGTCAAATCACTAAGTGGTACACCTGAAACGAATGTAACATTGTGTGACAACTATATTCAAATAAAAATAATAAATAAATAAATTTTAAATACCAATAAGCTATTCAAAGCTGTTAGATATTCTAAGATGATTTCATTTTCTCTTCCCTAACTACTACTACTAATTTATCCCATTATGAACTCAGTTCTATATTTACACAAAAAGAAAGGAAAATACAGTCTGAAAATAAAAATCAAGTAAAAAGTACAGAAAGAGATATCACGAAAATTGCCTAAATCAGAGGTCATGCATTCATGGATACATTTTGAAACATCCTTACTATACAAAGAAATTATGCAAACTGCAAAAGAGCTTTTTGTTTCAATAAAGCAATTAAATGCATTAATTGTTCTGTGTTATCACCTAAAGACAGCACAATTAATTTGTCATTCCTACCAAAGCCTGTGTGCTTTTATGCGGCTCTCTATCTTTAGCTATCTCAAAGTACCTTCCCAAACATTTATTTTATTTTTATCCTTTGTTGTAGAGCTGCAAAATGTGTTCCATGGCAGACTGGAGAAGCTGACATTATTAGCTCAGAAACAAAAAATGGCCAAATGTGGCTCAGCATGTCCCATAATTAAACACAGTTGCAGGGACACGGGACTCCGTTTTCATTCTCCTGCTACCAAAAACATACGGCAGAGTAAAAATAGGAGCTTAAAAACCTACCACTTCTCTAAATAAACAGAAGCTAAATTATTCTCGTCCTTTAAAATGCAGGAAAGCGTATTTGTGTTTTCATGACTTTGTGGGTAGAATCTCAAAACACTAATTGAATATAAAGTGTCTAATAGACCATTTGGGATGAGAAGGAAGTGCCTAGAAATTCAGAGATAAGTCCAGACTGGTAGGATCCAGCTTTGAGTCATCGACATTCTGGGAAATCTCAACTAAGTCTACAATTCCTCATGGCCATAAATGACTCGCTGGAGCCACACCCCTCTGGACATGGGAAGAGCAGACAACCACCCCAGGGAAAGCATAACACCAGAGAACCACACTGGCCCTCTTCTCTAACCACCCCTCCATTGTATTCAGGGCCTGGGCTGAATCAAGACTGATCTGTCTCTCAGGGCCCACCAGTCTAGGTGTGACCTGATTCCAAAATGGACAAGGACAGGACCCTTCACCTGCCAGCCTTCTGGGCCAAGATATAATGAATAAAATCCATCTTATTTTGTCCCTTTGAAAAGGACAGACACATTGGTGGCCGAATTTCTAATATTCTGAGAATACCAACAATAAGTTTTGTGCTTAAAAGCTTGAAACTTGCTTAAAAGCTTAAAAGAAAACTTGAAAAAGTTTTCTTTTATCTGACCTTGTAGCAAGTCTGTGACATGCAGAGGACGGCATGATGAGATCTATGACCAATATTCTTGTACTGGCTTATTCCAGGACATAGTGATGCAGAGGATACACATTCTGGGTTTTACTTTATACAGTGCATTTGGGTGCCTAAATTGTACTTCTAGATTCAACTATATAAGGTAATTTTCCTTTGGTATCCCTGAAGTTTTGAGAGTAGGTAAAAAGATTTTACTTGATTTTGTATCCTTGGGCCTTAAAATATATATTTATATCTATACCCATCTCTCTCTCTCTCTCTGCTCTCAAAAGACAGAGAAAGACAGAGAGGGATATCAAAACATGGAGGACACAAGTATGTATATACACATGAATTTGTATTAAATAGCATATATTAAAAAAATCATAAAATATGTCAACTAAGTGATTGGTTAAAAAATGAAGGAAGACTTAGAAATTCTTTTCAGTTAAGCAAAGTATAATTTTAAAAAGAAAAGAAAAAAAGGATTCCCAGTACATTAAGGATTGGCTAGCCTGAGTCCCTATGGACCACATTTTGTCAGCTAACTGGAACTCAGACCTCTCACAAAGTATAAGGGAGAGATGGAAATTACTCTGTGTTTAACTAAAAGACATATGCCTCTCTATCCCACTCCAAAACTAATTAAAGCACATATTCATTTTAAATTGAAAATAAACCACAAAAGGTTTAAAACAAACTAATGTATGGCATTAAACCATATGGGCTTTCTTTTGTGCAACTGCAGCCTGCATATTTAAATGTTCTTCTAAATGTTTCTTCCTCCTCCTTGAAATTCTCCAAAAGTACACTGTTATATTTTTCTCCTTGTGTACCACAATGAACATTCTTCAGCGTCAGATTGGTGTCAGCCTAAAATATAAATTGATATATAATACTAGGATATGTAACAGTATATCGAGCTATGGGTACAGATACAGGTAATAGAGACACATACTCCTTCTGCATTTCCCAGCTAGAGAACAGAGAAGTTGGTGGATTAACCAAGCCCCTCCCACTGCCCCTGGTAATACACCTGGTGTCTTTAAAGCCTTAATTTCCCAGTGAGTAGACATTCTCTTTTGGCCCTAAATGACAGGATGGTCCACAGTCTGGATCTTGTGGTCACAAGGCAGCTTCTCATCAACCCATGTGGACACGATTCTGGAACCTGAAGTTAGATTTCCAAGTACAGATTTCCAAAGACTACAGATAGTAGTGCCATGTTGTGGTGTTTTCTGACACAATATTAAAGAAGCAAGAAATGCCCACATTAGGGAAAATAAGATCTGGAACAAGCCAAGAAAGGACATTTCAGGTACTGGCATTTTTGTTGCTATTAATGCCCAAGTCAGAGAAATAGGTCTAAGTTTTTCTTCTTGCCACTGGAGGTTTGCACAAGTTTTTAAAATGACACAAGCTACATACTCATCAATGCCGGGCGAATGCTCATGTATCCTGAAATACCATACAGTAGACATTTCAAAATGTTTCAGGCAGGAAGTAGCGCAAGTGGTCAGTAGAAGGAGAATACAAGGGAGAGAGGAAAGAAAAGGCTGCAAGAAAGGTAAGGAAGGTAGGCTCACTCCAATGACCTTATTCTTTAATTCCAGGAAATCAAAGTCATTCAATGCTAAGGAGCCTGATAAACTAGAAAGTGCATCTTTACAGTGGCTGTGATGAATTCCTGAAAATTGCAGATCGTCTACAGCACAAAGGATTCCATGCAGTTAAAAAAGTTGCCACTATATCAAAGCCTCAATCAGGAATTTTTTTTTCTTTTCAGCGTAACAGTATTCATTGTTTTTGCACCACACCCAGTGCTCCATGCAATACGTGCCCTCCCCAATACCCACCACTTGGTTCCCCCAACCTCCCACCCCCCGCCCCTTCAAAACCTTCAGATTGTTTTTCAGTGTCCATAGTCTCTCATGGAGGACATGGGGAGATGGAGAGAAGAAGGGAATTGAGGGAAATTGGAACGGGGCTTTTTTTTAAACGCAGACAGTTAACTAGATTGTTAGGAAATTAAAAATCCCCAAAGAACCAATGTTTGAAAAAATGCGAGAACAACAACAAATAGTAAAAAGAAGAGCTCCCGCTGTTTTAGTCCATCGAGGCTGCCTTAACAAAATGCCACAGACCCCATGGTTTGAACCCTGAAAGTTGATTTGCTCACAGTTCCGGACGCTGCAAACTGGGGTTCCATCATGGTCAAGCTCTGGTGAGAGCTCGTTCCTGCCTGTGAGGAAGGCTGACTTCTCGCCATGTCCTCACATGGTGAGGACATGTGTCACTTTCTCTCACTGTTGTCACTTTCTCTCACTGTAAGAATGCCAGCTTTGTCAGACCAGGGCTTCACTCATTAGGACTTCACTTAACCTTAACCATCTCCTTAAAGGCCCTACCTCTGATGCAGTCACATGGTCGGGGAGGGAAGGGATTGGGGAGAGAGGGCTGAAGCATAACTGCCTGAGAGAAACCCAATTCGGTCAGTCCACAGCACCTGCTTCTTGGGCTATGGATCAGTGTTTATGGATGACCTAAGGGAATCACAAGTTTTTGACTCCTGCTCTGCCCATTCTCCACTTCAAGCAGAACAGTGCTCGGGCCAGAGTATAGACGATAATGAACACTCGTGCGAAAGGACAGAGACCCGACAGGAGACAAATTGATTTAAAAAGAAAACAAAGCATTAATAGCTCTAAAAGCATTCACGTGTTCTGGGCCCATCAGATTTCATCCCGAGACACTGTGGAGAATCTGCCAAGAAGATCACTTTGCCCCTGCTTCCTATGTCTGAGGACTTAAGAGTCAGCAAAACACTAGAAATAAGGCAGACCCAATTGTAATTTTAAGTAAGAATAACAAAACATCATGAATTCCAAGAGCAAACTGGTGAACGAGGCATTATCTTTTGACAAGGTTTAGAATGGATTAACACCCAGAAATGAGGGGAATAATCTCTGAGACCCATCGGTGGTCCTGCGGAAGTGGTGCTAACCTCGCGTCTTGCTTGACAGTCACTGCTCTATGCTGATTCACCCACACTTTGGTGAGACCAGAAACAAGATTTTCAGTGATTGCCTAGAAGGGAGTTATATGAATGGAAAACTCATTCAGTTAGGCAGATCCTCAATTAGTTGCATGACCTCACCACAGGATCGTGACTGACAACGTCCACCTGAATGGAAGTTTCTAGTAAGAACAAAATGAAATGGTTATTTGGCATTTACAAGATACCAGGCACTGCTCTGAGTACTTTATATGGATCAGTTTCTTTAGTTTGTGCACCAACTCTATGACAAGGGTAATATTACCCCATTTTACAGACGGGGAAAACTGAGGCCTAAAGAGGCGAGAGTAAGCGCTTCTGCCCCCAAGATTTCATCATGTCTGCTCAAGATCCCCACCAACACCTTGACTGAAAAGTCCAACGATCAGTTCGCAGGTCTCATTCTGCTTGACTTTTAAGTGACGCTTCCCATGACTACTCATTCACTCCTCCTTGTTACATTTTCCTCACCTGGCCTGAAGGACACTTCACTCTTGGGTTTCTTCCTACCTCCTTAAGTGCTCTTTCTCAGTCTTTTTATTGGTTTTGCTTTGTCTTACTGACCACTCAATATTCTAATACCCAGGGCTTAATTCTTAGAAGTCTTCTCCAACTACATTCAATCCCATGGAGGGTTCAACCAGTCTTGGCCGTATTTTAAATATCAGCTCTATACCAACAATTCCCAAAGGTATATTTATAGCCAGAATCTCTTCCCTAAAACCCAGACTCCTCTCCCCAACTGCCCCTTAGATCTCTGCCCTTCTTGTCCAACAAGCATCTCAAACTTAACCTGACTCATCAGAATTTAACTCCTAATTCTACGATATCCTCCCCTCAAAACTCCCTCTGCTTTCTCCATAATCATTTCCATCCCCAGAGAGTAGACCAAAACAAAACAGCTTTGAATCATCCTTAATTCCTCTCTTCCTTTAACATCCCATATCTGATTTGTCAGCAAATCCTATTGGTTCTAGCTTCAATATATAACTAGAATCTAACCACTACACACCCTGTCCACTGCCTCTACCTTCGTCAAGTCACCATTCTCTCTCAGTAAGATAATTGCGACAGCCTCCCTGAGTTCTCTCCTCCTTCCCTTGTCACCCTACAATTTACTTCCAGCATAGTGGCCAGAGTGACCCTGTTAAAATGCCAGATCGTGTCATTTCCTGCTCAGAACCATCTAGAAGTTCCCATCCACAGGCTAAAGTGATTTCTAGGGCCCTGCATGAGCTGGTCCCCAGTACCTTTCTGACCTCATCCCACACCATTTTCTCCCTGCTTCACTCTATCCCAGACTCTCCGGTTCCTCAATTTATAATGGGGACACAGCCCCTCACTGTGATACTTCTAAGCCTGCTTTGTACCACCAGTCATGAGACTTTTATTAGTTGCCCTTCCCCTGCTTTAAATTTACATAGGCAAATTTCTATCTGACAACAGAAGAGTCCCAATAGCACAATAATGAGACATTTTATTTTCACTCCTGCTGAGCCAGGTAGGCCCGTACTCTATAAACCTATTTACTTGAGACTTAAGCCAAAAGATTTTAAAGGCAGTGCTTATATAACAATGTTCACAAGATAGAGCTTCACAGGAATCCCTGTGATTTTCGCTGCAAAGCAGCTTTCATCAAAGGCACATATGTTCCCATCCTACACCGACTGCCTCAGCGAAGTGTTCCAGCTGACAATATTCCAGCCCCAACACAAACTCAGAAACACCTAGAACAGGTCTATCAACAAAACCCAAGTGTCACTGTGCTGAACTCACTGTTGACTCTAGGATGCTATTTATTAAAGGCTGACAGAAGAAAATTTAATTTTGTTTTCTTTTGAGCTCTAAGTTTTTATTATTATTATTATTATTATTATTATTATTATTATTTTAAGTAACATATAATGAATTATTTGTTTCAGGGGTACAGGTCTGCGATTCATCAGGCTTACACATTTCACAGCACTCACCATAGCACACACCCTCCCTGATGTCCATCACCCAGCCGCCCCATCTCTCCCACCCCCACCTCCACTCCAGCAACCCTCAATTTGTTTCCTGACACTAAGAGTCTCTGATGGTTTGTCTCTCTCCTTGGTTTCATCTTGTTTCATTTTTCCCTCCCTTCCCCTATGATCCCCTGTCTTGTTTCTCAAATTCCTTGTATCAGTGAGACCATATGATAATTGTCTTTCTCTGATTGACTTATTTTGCTTAGCATAATACCCTCTACTTCCATCCACATAGTTGCAAATGGCAAGAATTCTTTTTTTTTTTGATGGCTGTATAGTATTCAATTATATATATACACCACATCTTCTTTATCCATTCATCTGTTGATGGATAAAGACTCCTTCCATAGTTTGGCTCTTACGGACATTGCTTCTATAAACACTGGGGTGCACATGCCCCTTCAGATCACTACATCTGTGTCTTTGGTGTAAATACACAGTAGTGCGATTGCTGGGTCATAGGATGGCTCTGTTTGCAACTTTTTGAGGAATCTCTATGCTGTTTTCCAGAGTGGCTGCACCAGCTTGCATTCCCACCAGCAATGTAGGAGGGTTCCCCTTTCTCTGCCTCTTCGCCAATATCTGTTTGTTTCCTGTCCTGTTAATTTTAGCCATTCTGCCTGGTGTGAGGTGGTATCTCATTGAGGTTTTGATTTGTATTCCCTGAAGCCGAGTGATGTTGAGCACTTTTTCATGTGTCTGTTGGCCATCTGGATGTCCTCTTTGCAGAAATGTCTGTTCATGTCTTCTGCCCATTTCTTGATTGGATTATTTGTTCTTAAATTTTCTTTTAAATTTTAAAGTTAGCCACTGCTTAAAATTTATCCCATAGTACTGAGCTGAGAGTGGTTTGTCCTCTCACTGCTTTCTTGCTGATCCCTTCTAGTGCTAAGAGTGTAACAGAATCCTGACTTTAAGAAAGTGAAGATATTTAAGGCTGGCTTCCTTCATGATGTTGGTAAATTGCACACTTCCTATAAATTCTAAAGTAGAAACCTATGTGAAATAGTTGGACTCCTGACTCAATCAGGCTAACAACATAGACTGATCCTTTTTACAGTGTTAGTCTGTATTTATAAGGGATTGGGGAAAGAGGTCCTATTGGAGATGGGCTTGCGGATAAATGTAGTATTAGAAAAAGCCTGGCTCTCGTGAATACAGAAGGAAGAACACCAGAGAAAATGACTGAGCAGAGGTTGTCATAATGGCACAGGACTTCAAAGGAACAGGGGCCATGCAGCATAGCAGAGAAGCCAAGCAGATGATGGAGTAGACTTACAGGTTAAGTAGACAAATATTGTAAGCAGTAAACCTGTGAGGGGTTATCAAGGTTGAGATATTCCCTACCAACCAAGTACCCTGAGATAAATGATAAATAGCAGCAGGAACTTTTAGATTAAAAGTTATGTAAATCACATTCAGATACCACCTTACACCAGTCAGAATGGCCAAAATTAGCAAGACAGGAAACAACATGTGTTGGAGAGGATGTGGAGAAAGGGGAACCCTCTTACACTGTTGGTGGGAATGCAAGTTAGTGCAGCCACTTTGGAGAACAGTGTGGAGATCCCTCAAGAAATTAAAAATAGACTTCCCTATGACCCTGCAATTGCACTACTGGCTATTTACCCCAAAGATACAGATGTCGTGAAAAGAAGGGCCATCTGTACCCCAATGTTTATAGCACCAATGGCCATGGTTGCCAGACTGTGGAAAGAACCAAGATGCCCTTCAACGGACGAATGGATAAGGAAGATGTGGTCCATATACACTATGGAGTATTATGCCTCCATCAGAAAGGACGAATACCCAACTTTTGTAGCAACATGGACGGGACTGGAAGAGATTATGCTGAGTGAAATAAGTCAAGCAGAGAGAGTCAATTATCATATGGTTTCACTTATTTGTGGAGCATAACAAATAACATGGAGGACATAGGGAGAAGGGAGTTGGGGTAAATTGGAAGGGGAGATGAACCATGAGAGACTATAGACTCTGAAAAACATTCTGAGTGTTTTGAAGGGGCGGCGGGTGGGGAGGTTGGGAGAGCCAGGTGGTGGGTATTATGGAGGGCACGTATGGCATGGAGCACTGGGTATGGTACATAAACAATGAATTCTGTTACACTGAAAAGAAAATAAATAATTAAAAAATTAAATATATATATAAGTTAAAAACATAAATATATAAAAATATATATAAATTTAAAATATATATAAATGTATAGATATAAATTTAAAATATATATATAAACAAATGGAAGAAAAGCAAGAAACAGGAGTACTGACGGAACCATGCCAAAGGGACAGAGAGGCTCAACCAAAGATGCAGGACTGACCTCATGTAGGTGTTTCTGCTTGTTCTCAAAACTCCATTAAAATAAAAGTGGGTTTTTGTTTTTAAGCCATAGAGCCACAAGAATGAAGAGAATAGAACATACAACAACAGCAAAATTCTGAAAGCTGGAAAACATAGAACAAGTAGTAACTGACTTAGCAGATCCAAGAAAGCTGAATCTTAAGCCAAAAAAAGGGAAAATGAAGATTTAACCTAATGTCCTCTAAAGAGCCTGCATATATCCCAGGAATGGCTATTACCACTACCCCCCTGGAAATGGGGGAGGGGGGCACAAGGGTAGAGCTGAAACGAGGATTTGTTGATAATCTGTTTAAGAAACAGATGGATATCCATCCCCTATATGTCTTACCTAATTCCAAGAGCCAGGCAACTCCCTTTCCACCCCTCAGCAGACTGAAGAGGGTCTCTGGACTTAGGGAAGACCAGAGAAAAAAGGTACCATACTAAAACCAAGGGGATTATGTGAAAGTTTACACTCTAAATGTCAAATCTTCGACTCTATTCTCCATTCACCTTCCAGAAATCTGGAGCAAGGCTTATATTCTGCAGCCTGGAAACTGGAAAAATTCCCCTTTGGGTAAATTGACAGCCCAACAGATGTGATATAAAAATACTGGTGTTGAGTATTCTCCACAAAATAAGCCAACAGATTTCTCTACATGAACGCCACAGTCGTTAAGTCTAGCCACATACAAACAATAAGGATTCCTAGACATATGCATAATGCCTCCAATATGAGAAACAGAGACCAAACCCAGAAACACAAATTATAGCCAGGCTGACTGGTGTGAGGTGGTATCTCAAATTTGAAGGACACAGAGACGATGTAGAGAAAATTTTGAACCTATGAAGGAAAAACAGGGTATTATAAGATGGAACACAGAGAACTCAAGAACTCTTGAAAATTAGCAGAAATGGAAACTCAGGAGAAAGATTAGAAAATGGGCTATACAGAAACTTCCAGGCAATAGAGGGAAAAAAAAAACAAACAAAAAAACAAAAACAGAAAATTGTAGAAAGGAAATAAGAAAATTAGAAAATCAATCCAGGAGATCCAATATCTAAATTAGGCATTTTAATAGAGAAAAAAATGGGAATTTATCAGTAAAATAACTGAAGAAAATTTCACAGAGGTAAAGAACAAGTATTTTCAAATGACGAAACATACTCACTGAGAATCTAGAAGAAATTCTAGAACCTAGAGGAGTAGATTAAAACAGACCCATACAAAGAGATACTGTCATAGTATTTCATAATGTTGGGTACCTAAAGAAGATTCTAAAGTTTTCCAGAAACAAAGGGAAAAGAATATTTATAAGAATCAAGACTCAAACAGAATCAGTCTTCCAAATAATTCCACTGAATACTCAAAAACAAAGGAAGAATGCCTAAAGATTGTCATAAAATTATTTCTAACCTTCACATCTCTATCCAGATGAATTATCAACTAAATGTGAGGATAAATGAAAGATAATTTAGGACATATGCAACCTCAAAAAAATTCTCTTTTATGCATCCTTTCTCTGTAGGCTATTGCAAGAGTTGTTCCATCCAAATAGATGTAGGAAACAGAAGGTCCACAAAAGAGAAAGGCAAAGGAAATTCTCAGGTTCACAGATGATGGGAGATATTAGGCTGAGTGAGAGCTAAGGTCAGGTGTATTGACACTAGTCCCATACTGGGAAAGTCAGAAGATTCCAAGGAAGCCTCCAAAGACAAGAAGTTGATAACCACCTAATAAACGCATACTGAGATGTGCATTACACGATGGAGAAGAAGCATGTGGAACACCAAGAAAGAAAAGGACATAAAACCAAATGTTGTGCAGGGAAATAATCATCATAAATCACGTGACTCCACTGCAAATAGTGTTTGCATAGGAATGATAATGAAAACAGACTGTTGATTTAATCAAAATTATGATCTAAATATATCAAGAAGATAGAAAATTGGAAAATGTATATATGTTTACATAGTGGTGGCTAACAAGGGGACAGAAAACAGAATTATATTTTAATCTTCCAAAGATGGAAGTCAACAAATAATGACTAAAACTGAAAATCCTCCTGATTAATCATCCCATTTAGAGATAAAAAGACGGATATTACCCAAAAAAGTGAAAATATTTTGACGTGATCTCTGGGAAATGGAAAAAACGTATAGGACTATGGAACTCAAAATAAACCTCATAGCACTATTGGCTCTTCATGTGCATATATTACTTTGATCTTAAAATTAAATTAAAAAAATAGGCAGACAACCTGAATTACCACACAGATTAAATTTAAAAGCAGCCAGGAAAGCCAGAGGTCTGGAAAATATTTGGATTTCCTGCCTTTCCTCTGTGGGCCTTGGGTCCTTCCTGTTTACCTCAGCTGTCATCTCTTTGGCTATGGTCTTAAAAAGAAAAAAAGGCTAATTTGAAACTCAAATCTATACTGCTTCCTTTGTTCCCAGCTGAATCCATACTCCCCTTTGGTTGTCATATTAACCAAATCCTATTCTTTTCTAACCAAATCATCTTCTTGTCTCTGGAAATCTCTCCAACGACTAAATTAGCAGTTAAAGTCACCTAGCCTTAGAAAGTCTTTCACCAAACATCAGAAGCCAAAGGAATCTCCCTTTGGGTGAATGACACACTTGAACACACTTGTTTCAAGATGCAAATTTCTCCGAAGTACATGCATGTGATTTTGTTTCTTTAGCAAGCAGCAACAACAACGACAAGGATATTTACGCTCCCGATGTAGGTTGAAACAGTATTAACCTTATGCGGCCCCTAAGAATAGAATATCCAAACTTTATCATTAAATTCTAGGTGTGGTATAGTTATTTCCAAACCATTTAAATCCCTGCGTGCTTCTCTTCTATAGCAAATGAACAAAAAGGGATTGGAAGGTTGTAGTTCATTCATTTATGCCAGGGCTCACCCATGACTGTGGGTGAGGAACACACACACAAGTATTTTTAGTGGCTCTAACCCCTGGTTCTTCCTAATGGCCCCTCTGCTGTCCTCCCACTGAAACAGTGGCAGCCACTTTTCAAGGGGAGTATGGATACAGCTGGGAACAAAGGAAGCAGCGTAGATTTGAGTTTCAAATTAGCCTTTTTTTTAAAGACCATAGCCAAAACAATAATCTTGAAAGCATAGATTTCCTTTGCAAGTGTCAGGCCCTCGAGACAGCAAATGGCTTTTTTGTTATTGTTGTTCTTGTTGTGTTTTATTTTTACTGTTAAAATCTTAGCTCTTTTCCCAGAAAACATTGGGGAAGGGGGTGGGCGGTGAAACATAGGTGGGCAGAATAGAAGATAATAGAAATGAAGAAGGAAGTTTGAAATAGTTTAAGGGGAAATCCAAAGCAACAGAGAAAGTGTATCCTGCCTCCCATCCAGAACTCTGGTATGTGCCAGACAAAGAGTAAGGAATACAACCATAGGACAGATATAGAATGAAAGACACCTTTGAAAGGTGGAAAAGAGGGAAGTGGGAGGTCACAAACTAAGTGAGCTCTCTACAGGAAAATGAAGTCAGCCACATATTCATGTATCTAAGTACTATTATATAATTTAAAACCACCACTAAAATGCTTCGATCTGGAGAACTGAGGTAGTTTTGCTTTGCTGTGACTATATAGCCTTTTCAATAGGGAGTGTCAAAACCCATTCGCTTGTTCAAAAAGAATTTATTGACTATGTACTATGCTCCCATTACACCAGGGATACAGAGGTGAACCAGATAGACAAGCTCCCTGCCTCTGTGGCTCCCACTTTAGCTGAGGAGACAAGCAAAAAGTATGTAAAAAAAGAATTTTAAAAAACATAATTATGATAAAAGGATAATGAAATTTAAAGGATGGAGACACTTCAGACAGACTGAGGAGAAAGTTCTAGAACTTGCCATGCATGGCAAGAAACTAGAAAAAGGCGGCATGGTTCATTAATCTCCGATTCCTTTTTCCAGCGCAGAGCTACGAAGAATAAGATAGTCTTTCTTGTAGAATGTCTTTCCTCTTGGCATCATCACCTAAGTTCCCTCCCGCCTCTGCCTGCCAAGCAGTGCCCCATGCTCCCAATGTTTTCTCTACCCTCTTCTGGAATCTCAGCATCTCTTTCTTCTTCACTGTGGCAGTGAGCTAGTTTGAAGCTCAGTTCATGCTGGTGTGCTAAAAAAGACTTACACCTTTCAGAGAACCAAGTGGCAGTTTCACAGGGGCCTTCTAGAGGGAAGGACACACAAAACAGGGACCATCAGACACAGTGATCAGGGAGCTATCTGGAAATTGTCTGGCTCCCCTAAGTCACTCTTTAAGGGAGACACTGCTCGGCCTATCAGAGGAGCTTCCCTTGATCTTTCAAAAATTGGTTCCCAATATCACACTTCCAAATATTTAAGAGAGAGAGTATAATGATCCAGCAAAAAAAAAACAAAAAAACAAAAAAAAAACAGAAAAAAAAAAAAAAGTAGCCAGAGAAATGGGAGAGAAACCAGGGAGAGATAAACATCAAGAAACCACAGATGTTTCTGCATGGATGAAAAAGTGTCTGAAATTTAGCAAATGTATTTCAACTGGTGGAAGGGGAAGTCCACTTTTAATAGATAGCAAATGAAGATAAGAAAGGGAAGATACATGCTTTAGGAAGCTTGCGTTAAAAAAAGGATGAAGAAGGAGGAGGAGGAGGAGGGAGAGGAGGAGGAGAACTGGTGCTTAGATCATAGGCAAAGAGAGTGCAAACTCAAGTGTTCTATTCACATGTATGTATTTTTTCAGGATTGAACTGACGTAAGCATGATTATGGGCTGATGAGAAAGAGCCCGTGAAGAGCTAGAGAGATGATAACAGGAAAAACAAGGGTAAACCATTGGAGGAAAACATTGAGAGACAAAACAAATCCATGACCACACCCTGCACCATCCAGACAACTCTAGACTCACACTCACACACAAACCACCCACGCAACATAACTAGGGACCACTTGCCACTTAGCATAGCAGTTGCTTGCACCAAAAGCCTGAAATGAAATCCTGATCCTTGCTTTCTCCTATGCCCTTGTATGTTGTGTGTCCTAACATTTGTCCAGAACCTAACCAATTCTAACTCCATTGCCATCATCTCTCACCTTCACTATTCACCTGTCTGCCCTCTCCCATCCTCTATCCCACAGTCTGTTTTCCACACCACAGCCAGATTGATCTTTATAAACCACAAGACAAATCCTGCCATTCTTTGGCCCCAAACCCTCAAACGCCTGCCGATCTGACTCAGAAAAAAGTCACTTCTTGGACCTTGATGGTCTTCTGTGGTTTGGCTGCCCCCTCACTCCCAAGCCACTTCCATCCACCACCTGTCTTTGTAGCAGGATTGGGAAAGTCCAGGAATGCACATCTGCTGCAATGACCCTTTCCTTCTCAGAGAAATAAAAGACAAGCCGTCCCCTGAAATGAAGAAGCACAGTCCGAGGTTGAGGAGAGGTGGGAAGAAAACATGTGAAGAGTTGCCCAAAAATAGCTACTCAGCAAAATGTGAGAGGGAGGCAACCTAAAATAAGCCAAGATTTGTAAGATCATGAACAACACACTTTCCTGGCACCTGTTCACAAAGCTGTGGTTTACACCAGCCCATGCTCAGCAGTCCTAATACAGGAACAAAAGAGGCAAGTAGAGTCGGGCTGGGAATTTTTTAACACACAGTGCAACAACAGGAGAAAGGATGATGGATTCTCAAATGTTGGTGCATGTCTGGGATGGGGGAAGAATGTTCTCGAGCCAGACCCTGTGAAGAGAAGGGAGTCGGGAAACGCACCTATTATGGGGGTCCTTTGAGGCCTTTTCTGAAAGGAACTGAAAAGGCAAAGTCATAGACGGCTCAGTTTAAGAAAAGGCCCCGAGGTCAACAGCACTTACCCCCAATTCTCATTAGAAGAGTCAACACCACTTCCTCATATCAGTGAGATCATATGCTCACAAAACAAACTGAGGGTTGCTGGGGGGAGGGGGTTTGGGAGAAGGGGGTGGGATTATGGACATTGGGAAGGGTATGTGCTTTGGTGAGTGCTGTGAAGTGTGTAAACCTGGTGATTCACAGACCTGTACCCCTGGGGATAAAAATATATGTTTATAAAAAATAAAAAATTAAAAAAAAAAAGAACATTCATAGTAAAAAAAAAAAAAAAAGAAGAAGAAGAAGAGTCAACACCGTCAACACCCATTTCTTTTGGCAAAGTCTAACTAGAGGTATAAGCTTAATTGTCCGTCCCTTACATTTATTTTAAATAGGTAAAGCTCCCAAATTAGACTTTCACAGATTAAGACTTTGGGGGGTTGTTAAACATAAATTCAACTTTAAAAAGGATTGCATCTAAAAGGGTAGCTCCAGAGAACTTGCTTCAGAGAGGATATTTTTAAAGCCACCAATACTCCTTGACTCTCAACCTGAACATAATTCTCAACCCATAAAAATCGTTCTACCTACAATCACATAGCCCAAAGCTACAACCATGCACCTGGCACCTTTACTCCCAGGCAGGCTTAACTCAGTCATCACAATGTATGTAAATATTAATAGGTAAGAAATAGTCACTTAGGAACTGGCTTAGAAGTTGTTCCAAATAAAATCCCCTCTCTGAGGATACCAGAGCAATTCTTAAATCCATACAAAAGGCCTTCTTATTTTAGCAAATTCTAAATATATTCATATATGGATTTGTCAGTCTTTCAATTTTTGAAAAATTTTGCATTTTATTTCCAGCAAAATTAAAATCATGTATCAGTTGATCCTTGATATCACATACATAAGAATCTAGGCCCCCAGAGCTTTTTCTCTAGCAGAATACAATTCACCTACCAGGTAACAACTTATCCTGGACAAGAAACACATTCATAGGAATCAACACAAATTTATTGGAAGGTTACCATACAATCTCATAAATAAAATTCTTCCCTTACTAAAATCCCTATTCTTAGAAAACAGGATTTCATAAAAACTTCTTTACAAGTCAATTTTATTTCCTATCTTATAACATGAAAACTCCAAGTATATGTACTCTATCTAATAGCCTAACTTCAATATATTTTGTTGAACTTGAAGGGTGATTCAGAAAAAAAGCATCAGTGGCAGTGAAAAGTACTTTTTAAGTATACTCTATCTACACAAGGTTAATGACTACTGATAGAATTATTTTCCTTCATACAAGAAAAAAAAAAAAGTTTAGATCCCATAAAGGCAAATTCTCCATGTGGTTCTCTCCCCTCAACTATCCAATGAAAGAAACTTCTGTGGAAGGTCACCAAAGACCTCGTGATGCCAACCAGACCTCCTGAGTCCCTGCCCCATGTATGCTGCTGTTCTCCCTTCTTGACATTCTTTTATTCTTTGTTGCAACAAACTCTTCTTCTTTTACCTCTCTCAGTTCTCTCCTTTACCTTTCTGTGGCTCTCCTTCCTCAAGTGCCATCCTCCACCAGCTTCATTCTGACTCTACCCTGCACCCTCTTGGCATCAGTTACTTTCTCTACATCCTGATTCACAAGATCTCACCATGCCTCATATCGCTAGAACCCCAAAACATACTTTTAACTGTCTAACCTGACACACATCACCAACCCAAGGACCTGACACCTCACCCTCAACACGTTCAAAATAAAACTATTCTCTGCCCCCAGGAGGGGTTGCTTCTTCTTCCTATCTCAGAGAAAAATGTAGTCATTCACTCAGCTGAATTAGCCAAAATCTACAAGTTCTTTTGACATTTCTCTTGACCATACTTGACACATTTATCCACCCACCAATAACAACTTAAAAAAATATTTCAGGAATTTTATGTACAACCTATTTTTGAGTATTCCAAATAACTCTGCAGTAGGGATCTCCATTTTCCAGCTGATGGTTTAGATAATTGGTGTAAATTTTTAGGAAGTGAACGTAGGTCTGTCTGGCTCTGAAGTCCATGGTCTTCTCATAAACCACGCTGCCTAGCTAGACTTTGGGAAGCTACAAATATGCCAACTCTAGCCTGCCACCTGTTTACAGCTTTACTGGAACATAGCCAGGCTCCTTTATTTATGCCTCTGCCTGCTTTAACACTACAACAGCAGAGATGAGTGGTTGCAACAGAGGCTTACAGACCACGAAGCCTAAGATAGTTGTCACCTGTCCTTTTATAGAAAAAAAAACAACTTGCCACTTCTGAAAGTATACCCTCCTCCATATCCCTACACCTCAGGTTACTGTAACAGCCTCGTAATTGGTTTCTCTGCCCAAAGGCTTTATCTCTTCCAATCCATCTTCCACACTGAAGAATAAAGTTCTTATTTTTCCCACAACCCTTAGGATAAAAGACAAATTCCTTACCCAAGCTATGCAAGACTTTTTGACATCCTAGTACCTTCCTTCCTCCCCATCCACATCTACTTTCCATTCAAGTCAAAGTGAAATACATGGAGTTCTACAAAAGGGCCAAGCCATTTCATTACTGGTATTTTCATATACATTCTCTATATTTCAGAAAATGCCTAATTCCTAAGTGTTTCTGTATTCTAAGCTCAAGAATCACTTCCTCCTAGAAATCTTCCTGCATTGTTCAGGATAAGCTAGATAAACTTCTTTTACTCATCAAATTATGTTTGATGAGCCCAACTATCAACTAGGCACAATGCTTGATGCTAAATATATAATGACAAATAGGACAAATGGGACAAATACAGCTGTTCTTACCAGCCTTATAGTTCAGCCCAACTTCTTTATTCATCTGTTCCAAGACTTAGCTCTTGGCTCATAGTATCAAGAGTAGTAAAATGGACATAAAATGGACATGAAGATGGAGAAGGAATGGAGATGGGGAAAGACGTGCAGATGGAAATGGGAGTAGAGGTGGGGATGAGGATGGAGTTGATGGAGATGAAATGGGGATGGGGATGAAGAGAGAAGTGAGGAAGAGGATGGGGATGAGGATGGACATGGGATGAAGGTGGGGATAAGGATGGAGATGGGAATAAGGATGGGGAAGGGTTGGAGATGGGGACAGAAAAGGGGATGGAGGTGAGTATGGGGATTAGGATGAAGATGGGAACGGGTGGAGGTGGGGATGGGGGTGAAGATGGGGATAGGGAGGGGAGTGACAGTAGGAATAGGGATGGAAGGAACGGGAGAAAAAGAAACAATTCAGGGATTCTCTTGTCTGACACTCACCCTACCACTAAATTAACTCACCATACCCCTTAACTAAGAAACTATCCAATTTGTTTCCTTAATAACAATACTACCAGAACACTTGGGACAATGCTGGATGAATTAAATAATTTTGAGTGATACAGAGACACAAGGCAGTTCCAGAGACCAAGTCTTTTCAAAGAGGTCAGGCTACTTAATAGGCCACTGTGAAAATCTCCTGTTTTCTGGGAAAACTCAATCGTTAGAGAATCTGAGAAGTTTTTTAAAAATGTGACTAGGCATAAAAAGAAACATGAGTCTAAAAGAACAGTCCTGCAAAAGATACAAGTTCTATTTTGAATAAGACACAGGGAATAAAGTGCACATCACATAGTCTTTTTCTAACTACTGGACTATACATCTGAAACTACCAAACCATGAAAAAAGGTACTTATAACCCTGAACTTTGTGTTCCACAAAATGTTTTTCCTCACAAGATACTCAGTTCATTAAAGAAGAGACAAAAAAAAAAAAAAAAAACTTTTTTACAAGCAGAGGTAAAGCAGACAGAAAGAACTGACCCAGTTTCCAAAATAAACATTAAGCTTAAAAGTCTCTCCATCTGGCTGAATCTAAAACCAGAAATGAAAATCAGCATGTTCACACTCCACTTCCTACCTACACCACAACAGCAAGGACAAGAAAAAATTCAACATGTTACTTAATATTGTATCTCAGTCATCTGAAGTCTCATATTAAGATCTGTAATTTTTTTAATATTGGAAAAGGACAAAAGTTCACTTCTGTGATTTTTAGAAGCATTTATTTAATATTTATTTTCATTTTATTTATTTTTCTCTTCCAAGTTTTTATTTAAATTCCAGTTAATTAATAGTTCACTTTTTTAAAGATTTTATTTATTTATTTGACAGACAGAGATCACAAGTAGGCAGAGAAGCAGGCAGAGAGAGAGAAAGGGAAGCAGGCTCCCCAATGAGCAGAGACACCGATGCAGGGTTCCATCCCAGGACCCTGGGATCATGATCTGAGCCCGAAGGCAGAGGCTTTAACCCACTGAGCCACCCAGGTGCCCCTAATAGTTCACTTTTAAACATGCCTGGATATCCATATGGGCCAAACTCCTTCAGTGTCCCCACTGGCCTGGAGTACAGACTTCTCCCTGGGCTTCACTCTTATGTCCTAAAGCAAATGTCTTTTTCTGCCTAATTTCTACTTGAAAAACACTTTTATTTTCCAAAAGCACAATTTCTGTTCTCCACAATATCTCCTGACCATGTTCCCTTTTAACTTTTCCCTGAATATATTCCATACAAGATGCATCTTACTTTCCATAAAACAAGGTATGTAATATATATGAAAAGCCCTAAAAATTGTGACATCTCTTCCTTTTCATTATTAACCCCATTCCAATAAACAGCCCAATTCTATGAATAGAGGCATAACTGCACTAACAGAATCTTAGATATATAAAATGTTGGCACTGAAAGATACCTTAAAACCCATTTATATCAACTCCTGCATTACACAGTTGAAAAAACTAAAACCCAGAGATTCAAAGACTCTCCAAGGTCACATAATCCTTAGCCCTCAACTTATTCCATATTCTTCCGATCTCTGGGTCTCACCATTTTCTATTTATTTCCTTTTTCTATGGAGAGAGTTGAAAGCAATGCCTATAATCCCAGCTCGGCTTTTATCTGAACTCCACAGAGAATGCTAAATTAGATCATCAACTCGAGAATAGGATACGTGGCATCGGTCTCCCCTGCGTGCTACTGAGTGACCAGTATGTAACTAAGTGCTCCCTGGTGGCTTAACCACCCACATGGAGATCTGAATTTCTCCTCATACACAAGCCACTGGCAGATGGTCCTGCTATACTTATAAATGTGCTAAACTGTTTGCTGCTGCATTATAAACCGTATCAGTCAATTACACAAAGATCTTAGACTGTTTGAGCTATCATCAATTACATTCTATTTGAAAATTGCAGGTTAGCATTACTAGGACTACCTACCTGTCTACCAATTAAATCTCAGCAGTTTTCACATTTATAGTTTTTAGTTTTGCTTTGTTTTACTTTTAAAGACTTAATTGCATGGAATCCCACCAGGACAGATTCTGATTCCCATATATACCACATGAAACAGGCTGCCTCAACTTAGCAACCAAGCAGGCAACAATGGAAAGACCAAAAAGAAAAAAGCACTTCTAAATAAAACGAGTACCCAAAGTCTAGTCTTACAGTCCTTTGAAATATGCTATCTAAAATATGCTGTCTACATGATTACTAATATATTTAACCATGTATTAAAACAAAACAAAGCAAGAGAACAAAACAGAGGGAGCAAGAAATTTAGGGCTAGATACAAATTACTTACAGCAAAAAGTTACTCATGCCTTATATATATTTTTTAATTATAATGACAGATGCCAGTATATAGATTTTTATAATGGTTGGGTTAAAGTAAAATAAAATTTATGTGATCATTCAGTAATGAAGAAGAAACTAAGTAATTACTTCCTTTAGAAGAGGATTCACAAAAGTACATTAAGATAAAAGGATAATCATATCAGAAAAATTCCATTCTCATATTGCTTTGTTTTATAGCCATCAAAACAAACCATCAGTGCACTAAGATGCTTTCTGAATAGAAGCAAAATTAGTCAGTCTGCTAATCTTTGGGGGGAAAAAACTATTAGGGGCTCAATAAGATTATATAAATGAAACAGATTAGAAAACATTTCATGAAAGTATCATGAAGTATTTGCTCTGCAAATAAGTAAAGAGATTACCCACATCTTGATCTTAAAAAAAAAAAAAGTGTGTTATTTTCCACTGCTGTTGCAGAACTAAATACAAAAATATATTTTCACAAATGTCCTTTGGTAGTGAATTCCATGAACATCAACAGGGTCATTGGGTTCATTCGTGAATGGACAAATGCTAATGAGAGAGAGCATACTATCCTGAGATAAGTATAATGGCTGCTACCAAAGCCATGGAGGTCTACTCAAGGCACAGAGCATGCCCAAATTGAGAACAGACAGACTGGAGATAAAGAATGCATGGTAGTAGACATATGTTGAGAAGATCCATTTCCACAATCTGAACAGGAAGATTCTCCACCTTGGACAAATGATGGACAAAGGATTTAAGCCTAAGAAATCCCCAGGTAGCAGATAAAAGAACTATCCTGGGATCCTGCTGACATAGAAAGGTTCAAGAGGGAACATAAGGTGACTGGGACTGAAGGGAGACCACAGTCATGGGTTCTGTCTGAAGATTTGTCTGACAGCAGCAAGGAGAACCTTTACACTGTTCCCGGACAGAGTCCACAAGCAATTCAGCATCAGCGGTGAAAGGACCTAAAGGTCAGAGAGGAAAGGCTACTGAAGAAAGAGGAGGGCTCAGAAAGGACCTAGGAACTGAAATTACTGCCATTAATGTTTCTCAATTTTGCTAGAAGGCATGAAAACTTTCGATGACTTCCTCCAGAAGAATAGGCTATCATTTTACAAGTAATGATTATTTTTCTCCACAGAATATAGACATTTTCCTCCACAGAATATAGGCAGTTGGTTTTTCCATCAACCTTTTGATAAAACATTTTTCTCAGTTACTGGGTTATAAGATTGTAAGTGGTACTTCTCAAACACCACTCAATTCTAGATTGACTAGGATCTTAGCACAACTAAAAACATGAAGCTTTCTGTTTTCTATTTCCCTCTTCCTTTACCCTCCTTACACACACACACACACACACAGACACAGGCACATGCACACGCACATGCACACACAGGCATACAGACATACATGCTAAATCTGTAGCTCCATCTATGGCTGATAACACATACTGGGTTCTGGGAACAGTAATTGTTTTGTTTGTTTTCCTTGGTGTTATTGTAGGGAGAAAAGTGACACTAAAATTACAAACAGCTGCAATAGGCACATTTGGTTGGTATTTTAGCATGTGTGTCTAATACATTTTGGAACTGCAAAACGTTACTGTAACACTTCATGGGTCTTGACAGTTTTCTATCAACTTCTTGGGTTGCTGCAAAGGAAACATGCCATTAAATTACTAAAGGACTCAGACTAAGAAGGAAATTAAAAAGGCATCTCCCTGGCACTCCTGTTCACTTCTGGCAATAGAAACTGGACTTGAGGCATAAAAAGAAAACCAAAGTCAATAGGCAAAAGAAGTGTCAGAAACAAGTTTATAAACAGAAAACCAATGCTCAGGTGTTAAAAGAATATAGCAGAAACTCAGAAAAGGACCAAATTTAAGACCAGGTCTTCATCTTGAAATCAAGGTAGGAACTAAATAAAGATAAAAGAAGGAGAAAGACATTTAGATATATCAATAGAATTAGCCATACATGAAGTAGAGAAAGAATGGAACCAATATGAACCAAATGAAGTTTTGAAAATTCAACTCAATCTACGTGAAAATTTTCAATGCAGGTAGATTCAAAAGGTGGAGAGTAAAAAGTGGTGGGAGAAAGGGTTGTTGGTGCTTTCACTAACTATCCTCTTAGATCTTATCATCAGGGGCTTAGAAACTTAAGAGTTGGAGCAGTCCAGTGATAGGAGCCACATTCCCAGAGGGAGACATAGGTGAACTCAGGGCTTTCACAAAGGAATCAGTGACAAAACCTGAAGCGTGCACATTATCCTAGCATGTATCTTCATCAGAGACCTATCTGGAGTGGATTCAAGAACAGGAAATTCTCATTATAACCACAAAGGCCATCTTCAGGTTCATTCATTCATACAACAAACTGAGATTGAGTATGGCATTAAAAACTGTTCAGAAGCTGAGTATACAGAAGCAAAAAACAGGCAAATACACTACTTTCATCGAACTTGGCAACAGCCAGACCATGAAGATTTAGAAGGGTAGGGAATCTAGATTTTATATTATATGCAATGGAAAACATTGGAGGGCTTCAAGCAAAGAAATGGTGTGATCTTATTTACCTTAAATGGGCTACAAACACAAAACAGATAATCATATCAAAAAATGGGCAGAAGATATGAACAGACACTTCTCCAATGAAGACATACAAGTTGCTATCAGACAAATGAAAAAATGCTCATCATCACTAGCCATCAGGGAGATTCGAATTAAAACCACATTAAGATACCACCTTACACCAGTTAGAATAGCCAAAATTAGCAAGACAGGAAACAATGTGTGTTGGAGAGGATGTGGAGAAAGGGGAACCCTCTTACACTGTTGGTGGGAATGCAAGTTGGTGCAGCCACTTTGGAGAACAGTGTGGAGATTCCTCAAGAAATTAAAAATAGAGCTTCCATATGACCCTGCAATTGCACTACTGGCTATTTACCCCAAAGATACAGATGTAGCGAAAAGAAGGGCCATCTGTACCCCAATGTTTATAGCACCAATGGCCATGGTCGCCAAACTATGGAAAGAACCAAGATGCCCTTCAACGGACGAATGGATAAGAAGATGTGGTCCATAAACACTATGGAGTATTATGCCTCCATCAGAAAAGATGAATGCCCAACTTTTGTAGCAACATGGACGGGACTAGAAGAGATTATGCTGAGTGAAATAAGTCAAGCAGAGAGTCAATTATCATATGGTTTCACTTATTTGTGGAGCATTACGAATAACATGGAGGACATGGGGAGATGGAGAGGAGAAAGGAGTTGAGGGAAATTGGAAGGGGAGGTGAACCATGAGAGACTATGGACTCTGAAAACAACCTGAGGGTTTTGAAGGGGCGAGGTGTGGGAAGTTGGGGCAGCCAGGTGGTGGGTATTAAGGAGGGCATGTATTGCATGGAGCACTGGGTGTGGTGCAAAAACAATGACTACTGTTAACGCTGAAAAGAAATTTAAAGAAAAAAGGGGGAAAAGGTGCTATTCTAGATAAACCATGACAGACTGTGGACTCTGAGAATCAAACAGGATTTTCGATGGGAGGGGGTGAGGGGTTGGGTGAGCCTGGTGATGGGTATTAAGGAGGGCACTTATTGTATGCAGCAGTGGGTATGGTGCATAAACAGTAAATGCTGGAACACTGAAAATAAATAAAATAAAATAAAATTTAAAAAGGGGTTACTCTCACTTTCTCTGACTTTTTTTTTACTTAGCATAATACTCTTTAGCTCCACCCATCACTTCTGGGTAGAGACTATGGGACAAGAGTGAAAACAGAAGGAACATATAGGAGATTATAGTAAATGTCCTGACCAGTGAGGGTGACTTGGTCTTCAATGGTAAGCTATAGAAGCAGAGAGAAATAATCAAATGTATTCTGAAGGTAAAGGCAATAAGACTTGTTATGACAACATGTAATCAATGAGGAAAAACAGCAATGTAAGATGATTCCTAGGTTTGGGGCCTGAGAAGCAAAGTGAACAGTGCTAACCTTCAACTCTATATAGATTTTAGTGCTCGCTTCGGCAGCACATATACTAAAAACTCTATATAGATTTTATTTTCCCATTATCCTATTGTTTAAAAATCTTGAGAAAAAAGAAAGAAAAATCTAACTATGCTAGTCTATCCACTCTACAAAATAGTCTGGCAACTTCTTTTAAAAACTAATCATACATTTATTGTGCATCTCAACAATCTGTTTCCTGGATATTTATCCCAGAAAACAGAGAACTTACATCCAAAGGAAAAAAAAAATTGTACACAAATGTTCATGGCAGCTTTCTTTGTAATGGCAAAAACTGGAAACAACCAAAATGGCTTTTAATAGATGAACAGCTGAACAGTGACATATCCAAACCATGAAATACTACTCAGCAATAAAAAGGAATAAACTGTTGATACACTCAACAATTTAGATGGCCTGCAAGGGGTTATACTGAACGTCAAAAGCCAATTTGAAAAGGTCACATTTTGAATGACTCCATTTGCATAACATTTTCAAAATCAACACTATATAGAAGAGAAAAACAGTAGTTGCCAAGGCTTAAGGATGCTTTGGGGGAAGGAATGGGTATGACTATAAAGGAGTAATACGAGGAAGGAAGGTTTTTGTTGTGATGGAACAACCCTGAATCTTGATTTCAGTGGTAGTTAAAGCAATCAACACATGATAAAGCAACACAAAACTACACACATATATGTTTTAGTGTCAATGTCGATCACATGCTGGATTGATTATACAGGATATAACTATTGGAAGAAACCAGGTAAAGGGCATAAAGCCTTCTCTATACTATCTTTGCTGCCTCCAGTGAATCAATAATTTCTTCCAAATATTTTTTTTAACTCTAAGCTCAAGTATAAGGCAAAATGCATTATATAAATACTAAAAGCAGTATAGTAATAAATATCACATCTGATGCAATGTCGTCTTCTGAATTTATAACACACCAATACATTTTATCACGTTGGGTGTGTAGACAGCAGTTTAATTTGTCATCAGGTTCTCTTTGTATATAGGAACAGACTTCCTCCTAAAAGCCTATGAAGCAGACAGCACTTGGCTTTCTCAGTCTACCTCTTTACCTCTAAACAGCCAAGTAGAACCCATGCATTCTTGTACCTGCACCTGCACAAAGGAATACAGAGAGATGGAAGCCAAACTGCCAATACTCTTGTGCTCCAATAGCTATCAAAAACCCTCAACTCCGAAAATGTGAAAACTGCCTTACACTGACCCAAAATATTGACATTTCATGGGCCACCTGACACTCCTAGACTCCTAACATTTTCCCATTGGTGTCAAAATGTAAACCTCTGTAATGTAGAATCTCAGAAAGGACAGCTCAATCCACAAACCAAAGACCATGACCCAAAGGCTTAACAGGTCCTTATAACACTAGTCATACCTCTAGTACAATGATCTTATGGTTACTCTAGAGGTCAGGATTAGGCTTGAATAAATCATCTCAGTCAACTTGAAGGGGTAAATGATGGTGAAGTTTCCCTCAAAATCTTCTTTTAAAACAGCTTCTTTGATATGTATCTCCTAACATAGGAGATCCTAAGGTTTTGATCTTCTAACATAATCCAACTTCAGTCGGAGTGGAGAACACATGTTCTTTGACTCCTTTAGAGAACATTCTACTCCCTTGAACAACATCCAGACATTTAGTACTCAGGTATGCCTGGTAAATAGTGGACACTTTTATCATTGCCCAATGAGCTTGTATTTACTAATCTTTTCTTTCTCTCAAAGACATAAATACTCAACCTAGAGTGTTTGTAATGAAGACCAGATTTATAAAACTTTTTCTGAGTCTTAATTGTAAAAACCAACATAAAACTGTCCTGAGATCAACACTAGTCAAGAGTTCAGTTACTAACTAAAGTAGTTTCTAAACTATGCATCTCCCATCATATCCCTTCTGCTTTTTCAGAATTTAATACACTGCCAACAAAACCTATGGGATATGCCAGATGCTGCCTTTCTAGATGCTGATCTCTCTGGGAAAGAGCTCTGCCAGATAGAATGCTGTGAACAGAATTAAATCAAAGAGTTCCCATCCTGATTTTTGTATCACTCCATCCACACTGTTTTTCATGTGTTAATATATTCTAAAAAAGTAAAATATATTATTTTGCATTTTTATTTTCTAAGGCTGAATAAAAAATTAAACCAATGCAAGTAGTATGGATTAAATGCCTTTCTGAGGACAAAGTAGTTTCATTTTAATCCTGTTAGAGAATGGAGTCTGGAAAACTGCCCACAACAATAATTGTCTAATTTTAAAAAGAAAAAGCAAGATACTTACAGCCAACCATCATCATGGCCACTGAAAACATCTTCTCCACATCTGTGGTAGGAGCTATATTTCCAAATCCTATAGTTGTAAGGCTTGTCATGGTAAAGTAGAGCGAGGACACGTACAGAGAATCCTTGCTGGGTCCTCCTTCCCATATCCCTGCACTGGTGTTATATCGATAAGGAGTCCCAATGCTCAAGGCCAGCTGGTAGAGCCAACTGTCTATTTGGATGGTGTTCGTCACTTCATCGATGACCTCATAGTCCCCAATGCTATACCATATGCAAGCCAGCCAGTGGGCAACCAGTCCAAACACACATACCAGGAGCACGAGGACTGCTGCTCCATACTCCAGGTAATGGTCCAATTTCCTAGCCACGCGGCCCAGTCGCAAGAGCCGCACCACTTTCAAAGAACTGAAGAGACTGCTGATTCCCTAAAGAAAAGAAAAGAAACGACATGACCCTTTCAGAAAAGAAAAGGCTGGGAAACAATTCAATGGTTTACCTTTATGAACCTGATTGCCCATCTATACGCTAAGAACATACACATAATACAGCTCTGATTTTAAGTCAACAAAAACGCTGAAATGGTAAAGAAACTTTTTTTAAAAAGCAGATTGTTCCCACCAAGAAATAAGATATTTCTGAATTATTAAATAAGACAACTTTACATTAGCTAAGGGAGATCCAATCTGTCTTCATAAGTGAAGTATAAAATAGCACAGAGAAAAACCAAAGGAGAAAATTACTCAAATGCAATATAGACAGAGTATAGAAATAGGATGATGAAACCAGGCATTTTATTATGTCTGCCTATAAAACTTATCCTCTACTCGAAAACATTTATTTTGATTTCTCACTTTATAATAACCATGAGCACCAAACTTCTGAGAAAGGAATCCCAATCTTACTGGCAAGCAAACAGGAAATGTTTCTGGGCATGTGAGGAGAATGAGCAGGGGCCATTGTTGTTTCCACTACCTCTTACCATGACTACTCACGGTCATGCTAAGCACTAAATTTGTAGAGTTCTGAAAAAGTTAAGAGGTGAACATAAAATGGGTACATAATCTACAAAATCCTATCATCCCCTAACAATAGTCACAGAAAAGAGTTCTGTAAGGGAACAGCAGCAAGGTAATTCATATTTTGCTGAGAAGCTTAAATCCAATACAACATTATCCAAATGGAATACAGCCTACACCTTCTTCAAACACTGGAAGTCCCATAGTAATTTTTTTTTGGGGGGGAAGCATAGAATAAGCCATGTGGGGAAAGAGGATAAATTCATTCTTGATGCAGGGAGGGGAGACAGAGTTGTGATCAGGAAGCCTCTCATCAGACCATCACTTCCAAACCTCATGGGGTCATGACCCCTCATGGGGTCATGACTCTGTTATTGCCAATTCTTTCTCCCAAGGGGGAGACAAGGAGTCTAGCATAACTCACTCTGAGCTTCCTTACAACCAACATAGAGGAATTGGTTGGTTTAATGGGACAGATGTGCCATTAGTAAGACTCTAATTTTGGCATCAAAAGGTTTTTGATAGTTAAGGTGAAATGGTTAAGAATTCATTTGGTTAGGACGCCAGGGTGGGTGGTTGGTTAAGTGCCTGCCTTCTGCTCAGGTCATGATCCCAGGGTCCTGGGATTGAGTCCCACTTCAGGCTCTCTGCTCAGCAGGGGAACTGCTCCTCCCTCTGCCTCCTGCTCCCCCTGCTTGTGTTCTCGCTCTCTGACAAATAAATAAAATTTTTTAAAAATGCATTTGGTTATATTATACTCCATATGGTAGCATATGACTGAGATATTTCAAAATAAATATTTTAAAGAGAGAACAAAGAGAAGTAGAAACAAGAGAACTTGTGGAAACGAAAGTAGCAGGAACATTTTGACAGTTTTCTGTCTCAGGCTTAATACCTTAGGTCTGGCTCTATTTCAGTTCCTACCCTCAAATGCTGTGGCATCAATGCAGCCTTAAAATAAATTCTCATTTTGCTTGAACACTTGAGGGGAGAAAACAGATACTGAACTTTAAGCGGTTAAAAAAAAGTAGAATTATGAAAATTAAGAAGACAAAATGGCAGAATTCAGTGACACGAGATCTTGAAAGGTAAGAAGATTCAAGACAACTTGGAAGCTTTCAGAAATGGAACCTTGTAATCACGAACAACAAATACAAAAATAAGCATTTATTAAGCACTTCTATAGGCCAACCTCTGAGTTAGGACCTCGGGGCACTAAAATAAATATGCCTCATTTCTTCTCTAAAGAAACCCGTAGTCCAAATGCACGACAAAATCAAACAGAACTAAATTAAAAAATAAACCTGGTGCTGTTGTGGATGTTGTTGTCTAGTTAGCTTGAAATTTCAAAGGGACTATGATACTTCTGGTAAAGTACTGCACAGAAGGGGCACCTGGGTGCTTCAGTTGGTTTGGCGTCTGATTCTTGATTTCAGGTCATGATCTCAGGGTCATGAGATCAAGCTACACTGGGCTCCATGCTGTGTGTGAGGCCTGCTTAAGAGTCGCTATCTCCATCTCCCTCTGCTTCTCCCTGCCTTTCCCTCTCTTTCTCTCTTAACATATACACACAGACACACACACACACACACAAACTGCACAGAAGAGTCATTTCTACCTGATTTTTTTTTCCCTTTAAAAACAAAGAGAAGGAAAAAAAAAAAAAAACAGAGAAAATCGTTATTCTCATTCAAACTAAAAAACAGTCACCACTCTCAACCAGAATGCAGAGAATCAGGACCTACCAGAATTAGGTCCAAATGGTGGGAGGACATGCTCCCCTGATCTCTGACACAAGCCGAGCTCCTCAAAAGGAGCTGGTCTACCCGGAAAGTTACCTGCTCAGGACCCCACTTAATCAAAAAGCACCATTCTTATGGCCATGTCCAACACTACTTCAACATTACAAAATATTTTGTAAGCACTATAAACTCTGTCACAGGTTCTGTGAACCACTCCCTTCTGGGTTTTACCAACCCTCCAACTAACATCTCTTTCAAAATCGTTTTCTAGGGATACCCTCTCCATGCTTCTGTGATGTGTTAGGGTTCTCATCATGATTATCCTCAGCCCATATGCCTGATTCAACCGCTTCTATACCTGGAATTCACCAGTCTACTTCATAGCACAAAACCATCTCCTGACTTACTGATACAGAAGCCAAACACCCCCTACATATCTCTGTTTAAATATCTCACAGGTGTTCAAAAGGTAACTGGTCCCAAAGGGAATCCCTTGCTCCTACTGAATGAGTTCTCTATCCCCTACTCTTGTGAGTGACATCGTTACCTGCCCCAACCCCCAGACGTAGGGCTGAGCCTACTGCCACGTCCAGCTGACTATCAAGGGTTATCAAAGGATGTAAGTAAGTGCTCAAAATACATCTACTTAGTAAGTCTCTCAAAAATTTCCCTTCTTTCCTATTCCCAAGGCCTTGTTCTGATCATGACTTCATGTTTTTACTTAGCTACACTAAAAACTTCTCCATCAGCCACCTTAGCTCTGTTCCTACTTCCTTTAATTCACAGATCACACTATACAGCTACGAGTCTGATGTATATTTAAATCATATCTATTTATTACTGTGGCTCTCCAATTTTTACTGTTACCTCATACCTATAGGCTTAAGTATTAACTCCTCACTATGACATGCAAAGTCCTTCAGAATCTATTGTCTGCCCATCTGGTCAGCATCTCTCCCACCAATTCCTCCACCTGCCTTCTATGCTCCAGCTACACTCAGCTACACGTAGTTCCCAGAGGCCCATCTGTTTCATGTCACATTACTAGTTGCTCCTTCTTCTTTAAGGGTTTGTCCCTCCCACTCTCTTGGTGGCTAGCATCTTAATGACAGTATATGACAAACACTGTCTCCTCTGTGTGCATTTCCCCGACATCTCCACCGTCTCCCACCATCTTCATTGACATACCTTTATCTCCTCCACCGTGAGAGTTAAGAGTTCTTCCTTTATGTCATCATATACTCTTTGCACATTTCTATCACAACAAGTACCACAAAACACCTTATTACAGATCTAGCTTGCATGCATGACATTTTAGGAAACTCTAGACCCCTTGAAGAATATATCTAGTGTCAATTACAAAGCTCTGTCGATGGTAATATGCTCAGCAGTCAATACAGTCAATGAATGTATGAAAAGACTTACACAACACAAGCAAATGTGGATGGAGTAAATTTAGGGAGGGATAATTAATAATAGACACGATGTGATTTAATAGTAAATTACAGGCAACAAAACAGGCAATGTAACTTTGAGTTACATTAATAAAGACATGGCAAGGAGTAGGAAAAAGAGATTCTCCTTAATCTCTAATGACCACCACAAGTGAAGGAGATACATAATATATATTCGGCAGAGGACTACCAAAAAAAAGGAACTCAGAAGAATACCATACTGGGAAATATGGAAGGAAATGGAAAAAAGGAGACTGGGCATTATAACCGTGTTCAAATACACAGGACTCTGATGAGGGTTAAACTCATTCTGCATAATCCTCAAGAGGTAACCTGAATCATAGCTGGAGCTACAGGAATAGAAGGACACAATAAAGATTTTATCAAGCCTGTACCACACACTTCCACACAATAAACCAACCAGAAAGCAAGATCAATCATTGCTACTTAGAAAAGAAAATCACAATAATATTGAACACTTACTACAGCCCAGCTACTGTTCTAATTGCCTTATATGCATTAACTAATTTAATCTCCAACACAATCTGACTTGGTAGGTATCATTATTAAAACATAGCCTAGGGGCACCTGGGTGGTTCAGTCAGTTAAGTGGCTTACTTTTTGGTTTTGGCTCAGGTCATGATCTCAGGGTCATGAGATTCAGCCCCTAGGTCGGGCTCCAGGCTCAGCAGGGAGTCTGCTCAGGATTCTCTCTCTCCCTCTGCCCCCCAACACCCAACTTGTATGTTTGCATGTACCCTCTCTAAATAAATAAATAAATCTTTTAAAATTTTTAATTAAAAAAAAAAACATAGCCCAGAAAGGTTAAGCAATTTGACTAAGTTCATATGGCTATTAAGAGAAGATGAGATTTGGGGTGCCTGGTTGGCTCAGTGGGTTAAAGCCTCTGCCTTCGGCTCAGGGCATGATCCCGGGGTCCTGGGATCGAGCCCCACATTGGGCTCTCTGCTGAACGGGGAGCCTGCTTCCTCTTCTCTCTCTCTCTCTGCCTGCCTCTCTGCCTACTTGTGATCTTTCAAATAAATAAATAAATAAATAATCTTTTTTAAAAAAAGAGAGAGAGAGGCTGAGATTCAAGCAGTCTGGCTCCAGACTCCCTGCTTCTAAGCACCTCACTATCTGACCTCAGTCTGAAACTCTGTATTATACCTAGAGTATAATGTGTAATTTAAGTACATTAGTACCTGCAATACTAGCTTATATGTGGCCATTCTCTACATGACTGAATAAAGGAGATGAAACACCTTGCCACCATCTTCTCCCCACCCAGGCACAGCTGTGGCCCACTGCAGGGTTATGTGGAGGCCCTAGAACTCTATAGAGTCTGCAACTCTCTAATATGGACAAATTCACTGCATCCCCACAACAGCAGGATTCCTATATCCATTGTTCATACGAGGACACCAAAGCTCCGATGTAGTAAATGACTTGTCCAAAGTCAGAGAGCTAGGAATGAATGGAAGCATCACTCAGACCTAGTACCTCAGATTCTTAGTGCATTTCATATAACCACCAATGGCTGTGCAGTCTTCCTGTCCTTATCCCCAACAATCCGTGCCATATTCACCTTTCTAATACACAGTACCCTCCAGGAACTCATCACAGGTATCACATTAACCACAGTATCCACTGTAGGCCTTCAAGGTTCCCAGGCCCACCTCCACCTGCGCTGCCAAGATGTTTCCCACCAGGCCTCTACACAGCAATAGTTTTCAGGTCAAATCAAACTCCTGTTTGCTCCCAAAGACAACCCCAAAATTTCACCTTTGAATCTGTCCACAGTGTTCCCTTCAACTTCTTATAAAATCAGAAACTGTTAATCAAAGTGAATAATGTGCAAATAGGCAAGTCCAAGTCTGCTTTATTTGGAAAGTTTTTTTAACTTTCTCTTTCTCCACTGTTTTGTATCAAAGGAAATTTAACGCCATCATTATAACCAAAACTCAAAGTGAAACGACTTGCTTTTAAAATGTGATAGAATAATAACTACTCTTCAACAAAGCAGGAAGGGATAGCCAATGGAAAAAAAGACCCAGAGAAACTGATGAAATACTTAAAACTTGAAATAATGTAAATGTCCTTCTCCAGTGTAAGCAGTAAATACATAACCACACATTCACTCAATGGAATGTTACCCAACAATAAATGAGAACAGACTATCTACATACAACCATACAACCACAAAAATGAATCTAAAAAGAATCATATTGAGCAAAACAGACCAGATACAAAAGATTATGTACTATATGATTTCCTGTATAAAAAGTGTAAAAACAGGTGGAACTCTTCTATGGAATTAGAAGTCAAGATAGTGGATCCCTTAATTAGGGGAGGAGTAGTGACTACGAGGGGCATGAGGAGGATCATGGGGTTCTGGAAACGTTGTTTGTTTGGTTTGGGGGGGGGTTAAGATTTTATTCATTTATTTGACAGAGAGAGATACAAGTAGGCAGAGAGGCAGGCAGAGAAAGGGGAGGAAGCAGTGCCATACCAGTATGAGTGCCATACTTAAAATTGTCATTTTAAGTATGTTATGTTCTGGAAAATCCAGCAGTCACTGCTGTGTTGTTAACATGTCATCACAGTACGTGATTCAGATTAAGGATTTCTTCTGCATCACAAGATTTTTTTGAGGAGGGGGAGTCATATTCAACATTGTATTCAAATTAGAGGCTTTCCTTATTTATGACTCACTCTCACCTTTAGAGTGGGTCACAACTGCATTTAATTCCTTGTTTAAATTTGAATTTCACACATGGAATAATACTGGACACTTCTGAAGGCCAATCCTCAAAAAGTGCCCTCCTTCTGAACTACCACCTTTTTGATAACAACATCTCGATTCCGTACTTTCTACCAGTTCTATCTGCTCACTCATTGTCTGCTTTATTTCACTGCACACTTTCCAGTACTCCTCTGGGGCCCACCAGTTTTCTGCCTCCATCCCCACCTCTGAGCTCTTAGCATACAAATCCCTGGGGTCGCACAGGTGGAAGAGAACATCAAACACATGAAATGTAAGAGAGAACACAGCAAGGCTAATGGAGAACCTTCAGTCCTCAGCCTTCTACTTTTCCAGCTAATTTCCTTACTTGACAAGCCCCTCAGGCCACAAGAGCACAACAAACAATATCCAGGAGACATCTCTGAGTTCTCAGCTCCTGCTATTTTTAATGGATTCCCACATTAAAGAGATGTGGGATGCTATTAGCATAAAGACAATGTATTTCAAAGATAAAGCCATTTAAAACACAAATCGATGCTCTCATTGCAGCATCACTAATGACAGTAGGCAAATGGCTGAGCTAATATTTTCTCCTACTTTCTTTCCTTCTTGCTCTATAAAGAGAAAAGGGATGAGCCAAGAACTTTCTTATCCAAGGATACATGACAAACAAGTGGGAGTGACAACAGAAACATGGCTTTGTTACACCCAGTGCACAGTGTTTCACCTACATCTTGCATTCCCACACACAGGATGTTGTGGTAGATTGTTTGCAAGGAGAAAAAAAGAAGACTATGGTTATTTTCCTTCCTGTATCCACATCCTTTGGCGATGTGACTTTGCAACTCCTACCTTTAAGAGATTAGATCTATTTCCCCAACCCTTGAGTCTGAGCTGGCCTTAGGACTTGCTTTGGCCAACAGCATGTGGCATAAGTGACATTGTGTCAGTTCTAAGCCTAGACCTCAAAAAGGATAGCACCTCTACTCACAGTCTTGGAAGCCAGTCTACTGGCTATGGGAAGAAGACCTATAAGGCTTTCAAATAATGAGAAACCAAAGCAGCAGCCCTCTGAGTCATCCATTTGAGCCATCCCAGATTTGTCAGCTACCAAGCAACTCAGCAATCTACCACAAATGCATGGGTAAACATAGTTGAGATAAGTTAAACCTAGCCCAAGTTATCAGAACCAATTAATGACGTCAAAGACTTGTGAGTTTTAAAGAAATGGTGGTTGTTATATCCACAAAGTTCTGGAGTAGTTTTTGATGCAGGGAGAAAAGCTAACTGATACAAATGTGGGGAAAACACGTGTGTTTTATGTACGTAGAATTTCAGACTTGGTATGACAACACTGGGGACAACATATATACCTACTAGATAGAAAGGTCCCATTTTAACAAGATTATCCAATATAGGTAAGATATGGATATGTAAAATAAAGTTTAATATACAAATGCCTGATATTATGTATCTTTTTTATTGGGAAATGTGTTACTACTTTGCTTTAAATAGATTCGTGCCAATGACTATTCCATGAAAATAGAGAATTCAAAGTTATTACTTCACATATTTCCTAAACATTTTTCAAATCCAACCTCACCTAAAATTTTCCCATCCTCTAGGTAACTTTATTACCCATGTAGATGAGACTTCCAATACCTTGACTTCACAGTTTCTTTACCAATTCCTCTCCAATAATCTTTCCACTTTTCCTCAGACACCCAATCACATGATCATAATCTGAAATTTGTCATATCCTAAACATTTTTCCAGCTCTGAAGTCTTGAACTCAACCACCCAGTTATCTGACCACTTCCTCTTCTCTGATGAGTTAACTGGTTCAATTACAATGCAATGGTAGTTCAACCTTATTGAAACTCCAGTCCACCAACAGACCTACTTTTTATCAGACTGTCAACTCTCTCCATTCTCCACTCTCTTCTTTATGCCACATAATGGCAATAACACTATACACCCTTACACCCTGAATTCCTTAACATCTCTGTCTCTTCATTATAACTTCTATCAAAATCCAAATCCTAGCTCAATTATCAGCTTTCTTCATGCCTGTGTTAACTGTCAAGAAAGTCATAATCTTGAACATAGAACAGGGCAGATTGGTTCCAGTATAAACTCATTATCATTAATCTCAAACCATCTCACAACTACCTAATAGTTTTACTGCTTTTCTTATGAATTAATGCCCTCACTATTTTTCCAACTTCCTCTACTCTGCTCAAAATCCTGACCATTCCCCTCTTCAACTACATTCTTCCCATAGACATTTAAACATCTCATGTGTCTCTCACTGAAAGATGATAGATAGATAGATAGATAGATAGATAGAGTTTGCAAGAAACTTGCAAGAAACTGCACGCTCCCATTGCAGACCATGTCCCTGGTCCTCCTTTAATATCTGAGCAAATGTCAGCATTAGCCATTTGATTAAGCAAAGCAGAAACCGAGAAGTATTCTTGTCACCCCTCTGACATCTCTGATCCCAATGTATCTTAAAATCCTAATCATCTTAGCTCCTAAATATCTCTCAGATTTATCCATTTCTCCCCATCTCCACTGTCACCACCTAAGACCATGATACTAGCATCTGTCTCCTGGATCCACAGATGTTTCTTAATAAGTTTCAAGACATTTCTTTGACCCCAACCAATGTGCTCTAAACACTATATGAGTTACCTTCCAAAATCACCCCCAGTTTAAAATTACATGATGGCCTCCCATTGTTCTAAAAACTGTTTTGGTTTACACAGACCTGCATGGTGTGACCCCTGTCTACCACTCTAACCTCATCCTTCAACACTCTTAAGCTCACTCTTCATCAACCTTCAGCTTTTGGAAATGCCCTGCTCCCTCAAACAAAGGGTTTATGCACCTGCTAAACTTTCATGCTCTCTGTCCTTAGCTTAGCTACATCTATTCATATTCAGATCTCAGGTCAGTCATTGCTTCTTCAAGGAAACTTTCCTGTCTGGGCTACATCAGGTCATTTCATTATATAATCTCAAAGGACCATGTACATTCTCTTTATGACATTTGCTGTTTGTGACTATATATGTTTTGTTCATCTTCTTATTCCTCACATGTTGTTTAACACTCTCTTGCATGTAGTGCCAAATATTTACTGAATGAATACATTAAAGAATAAACTAACCATTAATAAATCTTTCATAATTTCTGACTCCTCCACCATTGATATTATAATAATAATTAATAGCTATTCCATCTTCATGGATAGCACCATATAAGGCAACTCGGTAAAAACCAACAAAACAGTAAGTTTCATTTGATAAGTGCTGGGTTCTTACTCTAGAGAGATTATGTACATGAATGACTACATAGTGCCTTTCCATTTTCTTTTGCAGAACACAATTTAAAAACAAAAGTACATTTGCTATCTGTACCTCTAACCCAGATAACCAATTCCATTGTCTCCTTCTTATTCAAAACTCACATCTCCAACTCCTTCTACCAAGACATCCATGGGGAAATAAACCTAATTATTCCATGCATTAGTTAGTATGCTTTAGAGAAGGATCTCAACTTTGATAATTTGTACATACCATCTGTTTTAGCCAATTTATATTCTAATCAGAACACTGGGATAGATAGATGATAGATAGATAGATGAATAGACAGATGAAGAGCAGATCCCTATCTTCAGTAACATCTATAATGTACTTTTTAAGTGCCTCTTATTTTGAAAAAGATTTTCCTTTTACTATCCATTGGGTCCACAGTAAATACAAAGCATGACCAAAATACATACCCTAAAAAGAAGTATATTGCCCAAAGCTTCAAATTTTTTTCGAACATTATGATGTATGTACAAGCAAACTAAATTGGGGGATGCTTTAAATCTTCAGAAACTTGTTGTTGTCTTTACAATAATCCAAATGCCTTAATGCAACCTGCCTTAACTCTACACTCTCACCTTGTGCATCTCTGTCTTCTTCCTCTACACTCCAGTCATAGAAAACTTTATTCTATCCTTCAAAAAGGTAATATTCTCTCATTTGTGGGTTTTTAAACATTAGCTTCTGCCTGGCTAACTGCTACTTATCTTTCAGGTCTGTCCCCTCTTCAGAGACTTCCCTTCACTATCCCATCCTCAAATAGATTAAGACCCTTGTTTTACAGTCTAAATGCTTGGTCCAAGAAGTGCTGAGGGAATCATGGAGAGTGAGAGTTGAAGCAGAGAAAGGCTGAAGTAGCCATGATGGACCATGTGCTGGTGAAAGTTAAGAATATTCGGAAATGAGAGCCGCAAGACAAGCAAAGGAGAAGAGAAGGTGAGAATTCCATCAGTAAAGACAAGACAGGAAAGGATATCAACAGGACTAAGGGAATCATACTAACAGTGGGACACTGAGATCTACAAATTCTGAAAAAATAGAAGAGCGGAGTGAACAGTCATGGCCTCCAAAATTATTTTCTAAAAGTGGCCCTTTTCCAGCAACCAGAATGATAATATGCAACAATATGGTGTTAAGGCTATAATAAAAAGTTAAAGCAATCTCAAAGCAAGGCTGTGAGATGTGCAAAGAAGGTAGTCAAAGGGTAGCCCCCCTTTGGTAAGCTTTTCCCTCCTTACCTAACTCTTCCGCCAAGCACTCACTTCCAGGCTTGGCTGAGAAGGCCAAGGTTTCTATAGCTCTCATGGTCCAAGGCCATCCATTAGTTCCTAAGGTCCCTTTTCTTTTCCAAAATTCTGAAAAGTATCTGTCTTTATATTATATCTCCCATCATTTCAGGTTACTTGAGTGTCTTTTCTTTGCAACAAGAACAACAAAATCTTAACCTAACAGCTACATTTAGCCCAGTACATGCTTTCTTACATGGCTCAACTCCTGATCATCCTAGTCATTACCTATCTCCTATTGCCCTGTATTATTTCTATGTAGAGAGCATCTGAAATTTTATATATACGTGTGAAATTTTCCATATATGTTTACTGTTTTTCCCCACCAGAATAAAAACTCTGACAAAGACAGCCTTAACACAGCCTGATTAAACTTTAGACAGGCTTTTTCCTTGACTCTAGGCCCCTGACCTCCCTTTTCTTAGAACATTTACTTTAGAAGGCTTCCAATTATAAATTCTTTCTCTACCCCTTTGAGATATAAATCTTCTCCCAGACTCTTGTCAGTTGTATAAGCCAGGAATGTCTTTCTGAAGGACTTGGGAGCCATCCCTTTGAAACTTATTAGCAACAATAGCCCCCCTATCTCTCAGTGTCTGTGGGAGATTAGGAGCCTAACTTTGATGACACCAATTAGCAAACACAGGTGGTTTAACCACATTGACTAACTTCTTCGCCTTCTGTTTCAGCAAAGTTCAATCTCCCTCCTCTACTCCACTAGTCTTGAACAAAACCTTTCTTCCCATTCTTAACAAGTGTTCAGTGCAATTTCTCTTTGACAGTTCCAAGAAGGTAGGGAGGATTTGTGTGCTTCTTCACTGCTAAGATTCCCAATATTTATAATAAAGAAGTAGTTCAATATATACATGTTGAATGAATGGATGAATGAAGTCACATAGGCATTTTTTTTTTAATTAAAGGATGACTTTGAGAGAAAAATGCATCCCTCTTGAGCTATTCCTTTATATTTCTGAATGTACTACATCTCAAAATTCAATCTATGTACATGGCTTATTAATCACACTAAAGAAAAGAAATTATCAGTCCTGGTGACATAGCTTTATTGCATGTACTGACAGGCTTCTGTACACGGAAATTTTATTCCTTAAATATGAATACTTTCTTTGCCAATAAAAGTAAAACTGTTAAATACATGTGCTACTATTAAATGTTTGTTAGATTTTAATCTTGAAAACAAGCAATTCAAATGGTTGTAAAATTCTAGCATAGTTGAGTTAAAAATTCTGCTAGCCTAATGATTTGTAATCATCACAAAACAACAGTTGCACAACCTCCTATCATCTAGGCCTTTTCACTTACTGCAGCCAAAACACTTACAACATCTGCAAAAGTTCAAACAAAAACTTTTGAGTTTGGCCATTCATAATGCAGTATGAGCTTATGTATAAATGTGAATGTAACTAAAGGTAGCTGATTTTGACTGACACAATGACATAAGCACAAACAAATTGCAGTGAAAACTGACATCTTCTGGAAAATTGCACACAAGACATTTGATTATAAAATCCATATTTGTATCTGTAATGCTGACCAAGTAAACATTCAGACTCATAAGACTGCCATAAACTGAACTCAGACTCAGAAGGATACAGGGCAGAAATCACGGGTTACCAGTAAGGCAGCAGAAGGCATCCTCTTCTGCAAGACTTGACCTCATAGCTATCTATGTAGCAGTCCACAGAGCTGTGTTAGTTGTGCCCTTCTGCCAAGGGGGCAACACAAAAGTAAGCAAATGAGACTCAATTGGCAAGTACTAGGACCATCCTGACTTAAAGACTAGAGAACTGACACTGTACAACCTCACACTCAGCCTGAACACTCAGAACTGAAACCATACTTAACTGTTGATGTTCACATGACTTTGTGCTAGTCCTGTCTTCCTTAGCATGACTTAATATTTCTAGGACTCTCCTGCCCAGGCAAATGGTTTGATTTTTCATCATAGGAACTTCCCAAAGACACAGTAACTCTTCAGCAGGAAGCATAAACAGTTTATGCCCTCATATTCTTTGAATTTTTTGCCTCAAAATCCTCACCTTGCTGTTTCCACCAATCCTTGAAATTTACCCAATCCTAACTTTTCACTTGGAGAAGAAATAAAGGATGCTAAATAGGGTGGCCAGCCATATACTTTCCTCTGAGTCTATGGGTGAAAGTCAAGTGTGGGTAAACCACCAATCTAATCCTCAGTAAAAGTATAAGCAGTTTTTTTATTGTTCTTAGAATCACTAACATTGTTAAGGTGCTTTCTCAAGCAGAAAAGAACTGGGAGGTATAAAGGACTTAAAACTGTAGCTAAAGTTTTTGAAAGCAGGCACTAAAAAAAACCTATGTCTGACTAGAAGGTAGAATCACCCCCAAGACAAAACATGAAGATTTCATCACAGTTAAAGTCTCATGCTCTTGGGGCGCCTGGGTGGCTCAGTGGGTTAAAGCCTCTGCCTTTGGCTCAGGTCATGATCTCATGGTCCTGGGATAGAGCCCCGCATTGGGCTCTCTGCTCAGCAGGGGGCCCGCTTCCGGCCGCCCCTCACCCCTCTCTGCCTGCCCCTCTACTTACTTGCGATGTCTCTCTCTGTGTCAAATAAATAAGTAAAATCTTAAAAAAAAAAAAAAAAAAGTCTCATGCTCTTCAGAGCAAAAAAAGTTATCAGGATAAAGAGGGGCACTGAATAATGATAAAATGGTCAAATCTCCAAAAGGTAATAGCCTTAATGTATATGCACCTAACGAGAACATCAGAATATGTGAAGAAAAAGCGAGCAGAACTACTAGGAGAAACAGATAAATCTACTGTTATAGTTGAAGACTTCCATGCCTCTCTATCAGAAATAGTCACATCTAGGAGACAGAAAATCAGTAAAAACATAGTAGAACTCAACAGCACCATGAATCAACCAGACATAATTGACATTGATCAACTATTTTATATGGAAACAGCAAAGAAAACACATTCTTCTCAAGCTCACATAAAACATTACTAAGAACACATTCTGGCCCAACACACACGTTAACAAATTTAAAAGAACAGAGGTCATAGAGTGTTTGCTTTTAGATCACAATGGAATTAAGCTAGAAATCAACAACAGAGAGAAAATCTCAAAATACTTGGAGACAAACAACATACTTCTAAACAAAAATGGATCAAATAAGAAACCTCAAGAAAAATTTTTTAAGTTTTTGAACTAAACAAAAATGAAAATACAATGTATCAAAATTTGTGGGATGAAGTGAAAGAAGTGCTTAGAGGGAAATTTATAGCTTTGAATGCAAATACTAGGAAAGAAGGAAGATCAAAAATCAATAATGTGAACTTCCACCTTAGCAAACTGAAAAAAAAAAAAGAGAAAATTAAGTATAAAGTAATCAAGAAGAAAAGACATAATTAGAACAAAAAAAATCAATGAAATTGAAAAAAAGAAATCATAGAGGAAAGTCAACAAAACCAAAAGCCTGCTCTTTAGAAAGACAGATAAAATTAAGATTCTAGCCATGCTTAATAAGAAAAAAAATAGAGAAGACACAAATCACTAATAAGAGAAATAAAAGAGAGAACATCACTACATAGACATTAAGAGAATAGTAACAATAACAGTAATAGAGGGGAGCCTGGGTGGCCCAGTCAGTTAAGTAGCCAGCTCTCAGTTTTGGCTCAGGTCATGATCTCAGGTCCTGGGACAGAGCCCCACATTGGACCCTGGGCTCCATGCTCATCAGGAAGTCTTGAGGATTTCTTTCCCTCACCCTCTATCTTCCTCCTCTTCTCTCTCTCTCTCTCTCTCTCTCTCTCTTTTTCTTTCTCTCTCTTTCTCTCTCATAAATAAATAAATAAATTTTTTAAAAATAGTAATAAAATACTATGAATAATTCTAGAAGATATGGACCAATTCCTTGAAAGATGTAACCTGCCCAAACTCACACAAGAAAAAATAGGCTATTTGAAAAGAACTATATCCATTAAACAAATCAATTCAGTAATAACCTTCCAAAATTACCCCAGGCCCAGATGAGTTCATGGGTGAATTCTACCAAATATCTCAGGAAGAAATATACCAACCTCTACAATCTTTTCCAAAGGTAGAAGAAGATATGATACTTCCTAACTCATCTTTTGGTATCCAGAATTACCCTACTACCAAAATCAGACAAAAATATTATGAGAAAAGAAAACTACAGACCAATATTTCTTATGAACATAAATGCAAAAATCCTCAAAAAAATTGCAAATATATAATATATCAAATATATCCAACAATATATAAATATGATCATATAATATGCCCAAGTAGAATTTCTTCTAAGCATGCATGGCTGGTATAACACTCAAAAATCAATTAAGGTAATCCATAACATCACAGACTAAAGAACAAAGATCACATGATTATATCAATAAATGCAGAAAAAAAGCACTTAATAAAATAGAATAGTCATAATAAAAACTCCCAGAAAACTAGGAAGAGAGGAACTTCCTCTACTTGATAAAGAACATCTATAAAAAAACCTACAGCTAACATTATAATCACATAAATAAAAGATGTTTATGAGGAAAACCACAACATTCTGATGAAGGAAATCAAAGGAAAACTAAATAAATGGAGTGACATCCCATGCTCATGAAGAGGAATACTCAATATTGTCAAGATGTCAGTTCTTCTCAGGGTGTCTGGGTGGCTTAGTTGGTTAAGCACCTGACTCTTGATTTCAGCTCAGGTCGTGATAGGGTCATGAGAGCGCGCCCTACATTGAGCTCTACGTTCAGCAGGAAGTCTACTTAAGATGCTCTCTTTCCAAGGAAAAAATAAAACAAAACAAAATCAGAGAGGGAGATAAACTATAAGACACTCTTAAGCATAGGAAACAAACTGAGGGTTGCTGGAGGGGAGAGGCAGAATGGAGTAAATGGATAATGGACATTAAAGAGGGCACACAATGTAATGAGCCCTGGGTATTATATAAGACTGATGAATCATGGACCTCTACTTCCAAAACCAATAACACATTGTATGTTAACTGAATATAAATAAATTTTAAAAATAATAAGATTCTGTCTTTCCCTCTCTCTCCACTTCTCCCCCTACAATTTCTCTAAAATAAATAAATCTTCAAAAAAAAAAAAGATGTCAATTCTTGATCTGTAGTTATAACACAATCCTGATCAAAATACCAAGTTATTTTGTGGATATCAATAAACTGATTCTAAAGTTTATATGAAGAGAAAAAGTTGTGAAAAGCCAACTCAATATTGAAGGAGAACAAAGTTAGAGGGCAGATACTACTCAACTTCAACATTTGCTTTAAGTCTGTAGTAGTCAAGACAATGCAGTGGAAGTAGAGACAAACAGATCTATGAGACAAAACAGAGAGCCCAGAAACAGACCCACATAAATATAATCAACTGTTCTTAACAAAGGAGCAAAAGCAATACAATGGAGCAAAGATAGTTTTTTCAACAAATATTGCAACTGGACATCCAAATGGAAAAAAAAAATGAATGTACACACAGACCTTAAACCCTTTATAAAAATTAACTCAAAATGGATAACAGACCTAAATTTAAAACACAAAACTAAAGCTTTTAGACGATAACATGGGAAAAAACTAGGTCACCTTGGTTTTGGTGATAACTTTTTAGATACACCAAAGGCATGATCCATAAAAGAAATAATTTTAAAAAATAATTAAAAACTGTTCTGTGAAAGATAACGATCATGATAATAAGAAGACAAGCCACAGAATGAAAGAAATATTTTGTAAAAGACCTATCTTATAAAGGACCATTACATAAAACATACAAAGATCTCTCAAAATTCAACAAGGAGAAAATTAAAAACTTGATCAAAAAATGAGCAAAAGGATCTGGACAGACACCTGACCAAAGAATATATTGATAGAAAACAGGTATATGAAAAACTGTTCAACATCTTATGTCATTAGGGAATTGCAAATTAAAACAATAAGGAGACAACACTACACATCTATTAGGATGATCAAAATCCAAAACACTGACAACAACAAATGCTGGTGAAGATGTGGATCAACAGGAACTCTCATTCAGTGCTGATGAAAATGCAAAATGGTACCGCAGCTTTGGAAGATAGTTCAGCAATTTCTTACAAAATTGAACATAATCTTCCCATATGATCCAGCAATTGTGTTTCTTGGAATTAACCCAAATGAGCTGATAACTTACTCCTACACAAAAACCTACACACAAAGTTTACAGCAGCTTTAATTCATAATTGCCAAAACTTGGAAGCAGCCAGTTTCTCCTTCAGTAGAAAAATAAACCAGTATATCCAGACAATCTAATATTATTGAGCTCCAAAAATAAGTGAGCCAAAGCCATAAAAAGACATGGAGGAATCTTAGATGCATATTAAAACATGAAAGAAGCGAATCTGAAAAGGCTACATACTATATGATTCCAACCATATGACATTCTGGAAAATTCAAAACTGTATCAACCGTAAAAGGATCAGTGATTGCTAGGGGTAAGGGGAGGAGGAAGGACTAAATTAGCCCAGCACAGAGAATTTTTAAGGCAATGGAAGTACTCTGTATAATACTGTAATGGTAAATACATGTCATTATACATTTATCCTAACCCACAGAACATACAGCATAGACTTTCAGTGATAACAGTGTGTCAGTATAGGTTCACCAATTGTAATAAATGTACCACTATGGTAAGGGATGTTGATAATGAGAGAGGCTGGGGGGTGGGGGTTGGCAATCTCTGTATGGAAACTCTCTATACCTTCCTCTCAATTTTGCTGTGAATTTTAAATTGGTCTTAAAAATAAAGTCCATTATCAAAAAAAAAAAAAAAGTCCATTATCATCTATGCAAATACACAGATGAGAAAAATCAATCGATTCCAAGGTGGACTGGACAGGGTTTCGATGCATTTAATTAGATTAAATTTAGGAAAACTAAGAAAAAGAAATATTAAATAGTCCTTATCTGTACCACTGAAACTTTTTTTTTTTAAGATTGATTTTATTTATTTATTTATTTATTTGACACAGAGAGATAGAGAGCACAAGTAGGCAAAGCAGCAGGCAGAGAGAGGGAGAAGTAGACTCCCCACTGAGAAGGGAGCCCCATGCAGGACTTGATCCCAGGACCCTGGGATCAGACCTGAGCCAAAGGCAGACACTTAAATGACTGAGCCACCCAGGTGCCCTGACCACTGAAACATTATTTCAAATTATCTGTAGGCTTTAATAAAAAAGTAATAGCAACCAAACTGTATTAAATAACAATTTCTAACATGCTATATTTGGTAGAGGGTCTGAGATTCAATTGAAGGGAGAAAAAAAGATCAGAGGCTGAAAAAGTCACCAAAATCTACAAGCATAATTAGCTTCTTTAATTTCCAATACTTGATTTGATGGCTTGATAAGAAACAAAAAACTGCACTATAAACAATGTATGCTTAAACACAATAACTCAGGCATAATCTGCAAAAAAATTTAAAAATCATTTTACATAAGATTTTCAGGAAATTAAAAATATTTATACATTTCCACTTAGCAATGCTGTCTCATTCATTTTGCCTCCTAAAACAATACATAAGTGATCTTTTCCCCCATTTCAATTTGTCATGACCTAGTTTATCATATTTACCACTTACACTTTACCTATGTAGCGTTGTTTCCTAAGCTCACTTACACTACCAAATCGTGTATTATCTTCAGCTGCCATATCTTTCTCTGATGCCCTATATAATTCAGTGCCCAGGTCCCCCCAGCCTCCCAGAAATCAGGTTCTGAGGACCACCCAGAGCTGTAAAATGCGCCTACAAAAGAGCTTGATTCTATTCCTTGGATTCCTAGTGACAACTTTTTTTTTAACCCTGTGTTATGGTTCCTAGGAAATCTGCATTACTTCTTCTCAAACAGAATACTTTCCTCTAATGGATGCTGCCTTCTGTGCCTCACAGCTCTCTTACAGAATCACATATCCAGTTCGTGAATTCCTAGTAAATCAAATTACACTTCAGAGAGCACATCAACTGAGACAATCATGAAAATAAAGAGTTATTAAGTCCTGCACCCATATCACATTAACGGATTAAACTATTTTCAGATTCATACTCTCCTATTCCCCAGCCACCACCATCTCGCTTCATTATTCTTAAGTTTAATGTCACTGTACAATTTACTAAAACCTCGTTAACACTTCATTGCTTCAGGTCAGTGAGCCATTGATATGTACTAAGAGTGATAAAAGATTATCAAGGAGATGGGCCACATTCTTCACAGTCACAAGGTATATGATCAAGCTAAGGAAGCAAACATACACACATGAAATAATAACATCCCCTAAAAAATGCAAAATTCTACAAGCAAAATCCATTCCTGTCTCTATTCCCATTTGTTCCTTATAACCACCCTGTGGTGTAAATAACTAGGTATTCCCTTTCTTTTCTAACAGACACAGAAACTGAGAGCGGGAGTAACTACCCAAAAGCTCAAAACAAACATGTCCTAGGGAAGGCCTAAGTCCCCAATCACACAACAAACGGTACAGCACTCATGAACACACACAAAGCAACAAAAGAAAAATAGCTTTAATTACATTCATGGGCACTCATGTACATAAATGAAGATGAAATACAATGAAGATATTCATTACAGTTGCTTGGAAATCATCATTTTTTTAAAGACAAGAGGCCCAAAATGGAGTCACTTGTGCTAAGTCCATGTCAACAAACCAAGACTTAACACCAACTTAAAGGCACTTTCAGCCTCTCCCAAGAATGTGATCTTAACCAGTCCGTCTGGAATTACCTGGTCAGCAGTAGTGAGGTAACCTGCCTAACGGACTCTCTGCCTGCCCCTAAAGGAAGGTGACATTGCCTGAAATAACCCACTCTGCTAATGATGTCCTTGTCTGGCTCCCTTCTGCCTGTAAAAGTCTTCTGTTTTGTACAGCTCCTCAGAGCTCCTTTCTATTTGCTAGATGGGATGCTACCCAACTCACGAATCATGAAATAAAGCCAATATGATCTTTAAAATTACTCAGTTGAATTTTTTTAACATAACGTAGTAAGGTTTCCCTGAAGCAGTATGTTCCAGAAAGTTGGATGTCATATAACAGATAATACACAGCCAACCCACAGGAACTGAACCAGCAGAAAATCAAAAATACATAAAATAATGTGAGCAAAGAAACTAGCAGACATGTGGGTATATCTAATTAAGTATTGGAATTAAATAAGACAACAATATATTAATTAGAAAAGAAAGTTAAAAACAATATAGATGCAAAATACCAGACAATAATAATGTAAAAGGAGACAAGATACTAATTAGGAGGCAAGTAAAGATACTAATAAGCCACATATTGATGCTAAAAATGGGGCACCTGGGTGTCTTAGTGGGTTAAGCCTCTGCCTTCGGCCAGGTCATCATCTCAGGGTCCTGGGATGGAGCCCTGCATTGGGCTCTCTGCTCAGCAGGGATCCTGCTTCCTGCCCCCACACCCGTCTCTGCCTGCTGCTCTGCCTACTTGTGATCTCTCCCTCTTCAATAAATAAATAAGCATCTTTAAAAAAAATAAATAAAAATGTTAAGAGTAATCAATTAACAAAAAAACTTCCAAACTAGTAGAGGGAATCCAGTAGATGAAAGAAAAAACTCAATCCAAAAGATGGAAGAAAAAAAGAAAAAGGAAATAAAAACATAGAGAAAAGGAAAGAAAAAGCATTTTAAAGTAGAAAAGAATATTCTCTAAGTAAATCAAAATGCAATTAATTTTGATAAATGTACAGATTAAGCTTGTCAGTTATACTCTCAGAATCTATATATTACCTATAGAAGATAGAGCTGGAGTATAATAATCTATAATAAAATTTAAAATATAGAAGGGGCGCCTGGGTGGCGCAGTGGGTTAAAGCCTCTGCCTTCGGCTCAGGTCATGATCTCAGGGTCCTGGGATCAAGCCCCGCATGGAGCTCTCTGCTAGGTGGGGAGCCTGCTCCCCCACACACACTTCTCTCTGCCTGCCTCTCTGCCTATTTGTGATCTCTGTCTGTCAAATAAATAAATAAAATCTAAAAATAAAAAAATTTTAATATAGAAATATATATACTAAATACTATATGAAAGCTAATGTAGCTCTGCTAGTATCAAGCCAAATAGACTTTAAGCACAAACAATCATTAGGGACAAAGAATGTGAGAAAATACTGTTGAGAAAATCTCCCAGATGGGAGAGCAAAAATAGGAAGCATTGGAAAATAGGAGAAAAGAAAAAGAAAATTAGACTAGTCCAAAAGGTGCAGTATCTGAAAAAAAGGAGCTCCAGCAAGGAAAAAAAAAAAAAAATGGGAAGAAGGGTGGAGATAATCATCACAGGAGAAAGAAATGAAGACAGAAGACACACTTTGCCAGACTGAAAAGGGCCACGGTCACTGCCCAGCCAAATGGATGAAAACAGACCCACACTAAGGCATATGGTCAGAAAGTCTCAGAACTCTGGGGCAGAGAGGATACACCAAACTTTCAAAAAGAGAACAAGTCACGCATAAAGGGTCAGAAATCCTAATTATCTCTAGCCTAAAATATTATAATTAGCCAAAGTCAATCATGTGGGAGGGGGCAGTAAAGAGAGATTTGTTTAAGAAAATAATGTTGATCGACTACTGATTGCATCAATGTAATGAGAGAAGATGTAGACCACAGGCAAGGAGCTTAGAGTTTGAATTGGCGATAAGTACAAAAAACGAAGCAAACAATAAATCCAGCTGTTTATTAACTCTCAGGAAAGTGGAAAGTACAGGAAAACAACCATAGTAGATTTAAGATTCCACCATAAATAGCATATTTGTACATAATCTTGTTTGCTGACATGGAAGCAAATAACAAAAGAATTCCCTAAATAATTTGAAAGTGGTTTGCTCTAGAGTTTTTGTTTTATTTTTTTCAAAATGAGATATTGTCAATCCTCCTTCAAAGAGGTTTTACCAACTTATACTCCCTTGAGCAATGTATGAGCGTGCCCATACCGTCGCTCAGTGCAGGTCCCCTATGGAGTTCTGCCAAGTCAGGGTTAGGTGTGCAAGTTTTACAAGAGAAAGGTCTAGGAAAGACAAACAGAGGAGGTAGGAGCCTCCGAACCAAAATGTAGTTCTGACATGTGTGAATGGGGAGCCCCAGAGCAAAAGTTTCTCGTTAGAGCAGTTCTGCATTGAGTAGGACTAGACTAAATTATAATATTACCACCATCCTTAATTATTGGCTAAAAGTAGCCTGGAGGAAACATGGCTTCAGTTTGTGAACTGCAGCAGATCAGAAAATGCAGCAGCTGTCAGTCAAAACAAAACAAAACAAAACAAAAAAACCGCCTTTATTTATAGCATTTTGGGCTTTCTGAGTGTAAATACTCCCACGATGGTCAGTTTCAAGCTACTAGAGGGACAGTGCGATGACTCACTGAATGAGTGCTGAATTTAAAAAAGATGCTAACAATTGGCTTTCCCAAACCAAGAGCAGGTTCCAGGAAGCTATGAACTGAGCTCCAGACAGCAGATTTTCACGAAGGACAATCTAAACAGTGTACCTTCTTAGCTACCACACTCACCAACCTAGTGTGTTAACAAAGTTTTTATTACAACAGTGTGAAAAGTGAAAATGGTAGGTCAGTATAGTTTGTAGTTTTACTTTGCATTTTAATATGCATGTGGCTGAGGATCTCTTGATCTATTAATACATTATGTTAAATGCATTTATTATTTTGTAAATATTTAGTGTATTATGTATAAACTGAACCAATCTTTTGGTTGTTATTCAAATCTTTATGACTATGTTCTAAATAACTGAAATCTTAATCTGTTCATCTTAATATATTAATTCATACAGGAAGTGAAATATACACTGCTTATCATCTCCTTATCATATTTCACATTTTCAAAATTAACTCCTTTCAATGCCTTCCAGAAGGTAAATAAGAAAGAAATAAATCTACCTTTAAAAGCATGTAAGTGGAATCTGAAATTAGGAAACAATTTACTATAATTCCTCTTTTTTCCGAAATTTTTAAAGTAATGCGTACAGCATCAAAACACAGTATCTACACTTAACTTTCAGGAAAATCTTTTTTTTTTAATATTACTAAAGTTAATTGAGTGTAGAAATTTTATGGGAAAAAAGTCACTGAATAGTTTCTATCTATCTTCCAACATACATAGAGTAACAACAACAGAGTAGAGATTTCCATCTGAGCAGTTTACAAGGACAGAGTAGAATCTTTGGGGAAATTAAATTTGTAATATCATCATTACAAACACATTTTAATAATAGATGCATTCTATATGGACTCATTTTTACATTATTAGTTGAAATTATTGGTTGCATCCTATTAGCTTGCTGTAGCAAGTTGGATATCATCCACTATTAAGTTAAAAGCTAGGAAGCCCTGGATGAAGTGGTCTTTTAAGATATTACTCATTTGTAGGGATGCCTGGGTGGCTCAGTTGGTTCAGCGTCTGCCTTCAGCTCGGGTCATGATTCCAAGGTCCTCGGACTGAGTCCCACATTGAGCTCCTTGCTCAGCCAGAGGCCTGAATCTCCCTCTCCCTCTGCTCTCCCTGCTTGTATGCTCTCTGACAAATAAATAAATCTTTAAAAAAAAAAAAGATATTGCACATTTTTAGTATTCCTTTAAGATTTATTTGTTTTGGAAGGAGAGAGTATGCAAGCAGGGGGAGGAACAGAGGGAGAAAAAAGACTCCTCAAGCAGACTCCCCACTTAATGCAAAGCCCAATGCACGCCTCAATCCCAGGACCCTGAGATCATGACCTGAGCTGGAATAAAGAGTCATCTACCCAACCAACCAAGCCACCCAGGTGCCTACACATTTTAAGTATTTCTAGTTGTGCATATAATACTTAATGAAGAGAACCTTGAACTAGACCAGACATCAGAAGTCATCCAAGATAGTCTCTAACCACAAATGTACTTAGACAAAATTTAAAACAAAGGCTATAAAGAAGAAATCAAAAAGGCAAAAATTTGAGGATTTTCCATAGAAGTTTTTTTCTGTTTTTTGTTTGTTTGTTTTTTAGTTAACTCAAGCACTGCTACCATATATAACTGGAGAGGAGGAGTCAAAAGTTTTATAGATGCATAGAACACATCTGTTGTCCAAAGAAAATACATCTGTTTCATCTCTTTTAATCAATTACCTAATTCATTACGTTATTTGACCCCCAAATGCTGTTGCTTTTCTTCTGTTCCACCTCCTCCAACCACAACCCCCACCTTTTCAAACTGCAACTTTGAACAACAACCACTGTCCTAGTAATTGGTATTATCAACCAGAAAGCACGAAAAAGAAGCAGATGAAAATTAAAGTCATTGATATTTTACTTTATGGCAAGTAGGGTAAAGGCTAAAAGTGGTTGCTAAAAAGAAGTTTGGATTATTTGTAAACTCTTTTTATCTTAATTTTCTCAAAATACATGATCCACAGTACTCAGAAAAAAAAGAAACTTACCTCATCCACATTTTCAAAGGCATTGATGATGTCATAAGGTAAACAAGACAACAGATCGATCACAAACCAAGTTTTCAGATAGTTCATCCTTATCAGTTTGGGGTCAGAAATGACCTCTCCACCAGGTCCCACAAAGGTCGTGTGAAAATTTAAAACAATGTCAACCAGAAAAATAACGTCCACCACACTGTCCAGCACCAGCCAGGCTATGTTGTTCTGCTTCGTTTTGAAGGAAACATTATAAGGAACCATAATGGCGGTGTAGAAGGTAAGAATTAAAATCACCCAATCCCAAGTAGTTTTAAAAGCACAATAGTGTAAAATAATGTGTGGTGGCGTCTTTGGCGCTTCTTGCTTATACTGAGGAAGGATATCTGATCCCAGCTGAAGAACCTAAAAGAGAGATAATGTGTATATAAATGACTTGGTCATCTCTGCAATTAGTAATGAATTCAAACTTACTGGAAGTCAAACCACAGTGTATTTTTCATGACTCCTGGTATCAAGACCAGTCACATCCTATAGTTTTGTCCCTGTCTTCTGAGTTGTACCAAAAATAGTTCAAAGGAAGTTAATCTGTCTGCTCTTGTATCTGGCTTTCTCTCCACTGGCCAACTGTTGGTTCACAAACTGGTCCCCAAACACCAAGCAGAAGGAGAGAACAAAGAAAAGGAAAGACCATGCCAAATCGTTAGATGGTGGTTTAATAAGCAAGGGAACATACTTATAAGGCTTGTCACAGGAAACGGTAAGACAAGTGGACCTCCGTACCCACCCACCGGAATCTTAAAAACTTAGTAGATACCCTAACTGGATCCAGTCACATACAGTCCAAATGACCTCAACAACATCCTATTCTTTCAAGGCTATGTCCTTGGAAATGGCTCCCACTGTGGGAATGGTGGGCAGAGAGTACATTCCAAGGACTGGAAGGAATCTCCAGTTGCCTGGGTTCAGTTCTGGGATCAGCCAGCAGTCATATCCTCTTGATGACTTCCTCCAGCACCAACAATGATCTATGGCACTGCTGGACATCCACTTCTGAGATTGCTTTCTGTACACTCACTTGCAACCCTGCCTAAAATCACACATCTCTAACTGACTGTCCAACAGTTATGTGGGTGACTCACCATTATCCATTCTTCACACATACTTAGCACCTCAGGGAACATAACTTTGATACTGATGTCCTCCCCGAACCCCAGGACCACAATGCTGGTGATCTTGCTGGGACTCAGTAAGGGGTCCAATGAGTGGCACAGTGATATCAGGGTCGTAAATGTTATAGCCTGCTTTTTCCTATTCTCCCTTCAATCAGTACTTATAGAACTGTCCAGACATTGTTTCCTGTCCAGACACATGTTCACTTTGGGGAAATAAAAATTGCTAAATACTCAGGCTTGCTTCTCCATACCTTCTTGACTGACAGAAAAAAATTTTACTACAAGGTGATATGAACTTTGACTTACTCTAAGCAGGTCTAACTAAAGAGAAGAAGGGGAAAAGCAGATGACAGAGCAAGAGTAGAGGCCTGGGCAGCCCTGGGCAAAAGTAACACAGACTTTGTATTGCTTTCCAGAACCTGGACCTTGGAAATTGTGAAAAGGAGTTGAAGGAATGAGTCAGAGAGTTCTGCTCCATGCCATCAATGAAGCTAAGGCTAAGTAAACCTACGGGTTGAGGAGTTTGTAAATGGGACTTTGATAAATATTTCCAGCAGCTTTGTCATCTTATATACCCAAGTGTTCAGTGTCTCTAGGAGTAATGGGATCCAGAAGGTAGCAGTCAAAAAGTTATCATAAAGTTATAAATGCATTAAATATCTGAATATAAGAATAGATATAAACAAAAATGCCTATTAGCACATAACTCAAATGCCACAAGGCAAAACAAAACTAGCACTTCTTGAAACTTGAGGATTATCCTGAAAAGTTTCTCTTGTGCATGGAACTTATGTAACTGAAAACTAAGTATATAATACCCATTATTAATATATGAAATGTGAAAAATATCACTAGTATTCTCATTAGTTGTGTATTTTCACTACTGTTTTTTGTTTGGGGGCTATGACAACTATTTAGAAAGACTTTTATGTATTCGTCCTCATTATCAGTATCCTAGCCTTATTTCTCCCACTGGGTCTTAAATTCCTTAGCAACAGATTTTCCTACCAGGAATGTAAGCTTCGTGTTGGGATAGAGCTTTATGTAGACAGAATCATACATAATCATGGCTTCTCTTTCTCTTTATAGCCACTGGTATATCCATTCCAATTTCACTGAGTTCAACATGAAAATTTTCTTCATAGTCAATGTTCATATTTTACCATCTATATTTACACAGCCTATAGTTGAAGCACAAAGAAATCAGACTTAGAAAATCAACTTAGTGCCAGGGTGCATTTATGACCTTCATGGGCCCTAGGCATTTTTGCCTCCCTGGACCCCTTTTTCCATAAAAAAAAATAAATAAAAAATAAAAATTGCATTTTACAAGTGTATTGTTACAAAGAAGAATAAGTATTATAAATCCAACTTGTTTACCTAAAAATTCAATTTTTCCTCCTACTGTTAATAGAAATTCAAACACCCCATGGACCCTTATAAATTCTGTGGTCCCACACACTGCTTACAGACAAGCCGACCCTGCTCAGCATCCTGGTAGGATGTACAATGTCATCTCTAGAGTTGGAATGGGACCACTCCTTGGGTTAGTTTCCCTTAAATTTGGCTACAAATGAGAGAGAATCATCTGGAGAAAAATTTTAAATGATGATATACTCATACCTAGAAATGCCCCCCACCCTGACAATAATTAAAATTCATCTTATGCAATCTTTATTTCCAACACCTTTCCTGAGTGATTATAATGTACAGTCCAAGGTAAAACTCTTGTCTGATATTTCCTTAAACATTCAGGACCCGGTTCTTCAGACAGTGACTTGCATATGTAAAAGGATCCAGAAATGCTCTAAGAGGAGGAGGAGGAGAAGCAGGCCGAGAGGAAGGAGGGGAAGAAGCATGGCATCTGCCACAAAGGGACACTCATGCTTACACTTGGATCTCTCTCATATGCAGAGCACGACTTTAATCTTCACTTGGACTCTGGAGCGCTTTTATAAAGCCCTGAGTAACAATCCTTCAATATCTCACTAAGGACGCTATTCCACTTGTACTCTGAGAAGTGATGAGCCTTAGGTGGCGTGGGATGAAAACACATTTTCTGATATATTTTTGTACCAAACCAAACACGTTCCTTCTCTCTGGATATCTGAGAGCACTGACACTAATAGAATCAGGACCATGGACATGACATTGCTACAGATATATATCTCCCCCCACTGTAAAAGTGAACAGCTGAAGCTAGTCTGTGGGACGTCTGTTCCTGTGGATAACTGATGAACTGCCTGCAGAGACACCCGGATCTTTGAAACCAGGAACTGTCTCCAAACATAGGTGTGCCAATGACATTGTGATAAAATTTGTACGTCTTGGGAAAACTGCGAACCTGAACTTGAATAGCAAATCCAAATTGTCAGGTTGAACAAATTATCTGACTCCGAATAACATTTTTTGAAATAATATCCTGTTGCTAACTTGTTCCTTCTTCTGGGTCACAACTTTTGGACCAAGAGCACATGTAGATAAAATATCTTTTGAGAATCTCATTATTTCTTCATGTTCTCTGAAATCAAGCCTATGACCTGATAGAAAACAGTTCTGTGTCTGAGTCAGTTTTGTGATTAGGGATGACCAATAAAGAAACTATCACTAATCCAAAGGTGATGCAAAAATAAAACAAAAATCAGACGGGAAGAAAAAAGGAGTGAAATTTCCTCAAAAATAAAAGTAAAAAATCTATCAAGGGGAAAGAAACTTCCCACTTGATGCAGAAGAAAAAACCAATGAGTGTTTCAGGGCACTAAGTTAAAAAGTTTTCCTCTTTTCCTTCCTCTTGTTCTTGCCCAGTTGTATAACAGAAAAGAGAATAACTCTGAATAAGGTATTGTTAAGACCCAGAAGTAATCATGACTATAAAAGACAGCAGTCACAGAAATAAGCCCCTCCACTTGTGTGATTTGTAGAAAAAAGGGACAACTCAAGGCAGATAAGGAAGCCTTAAAACCAAGTAGTACTTTATAATAAGCATTATTGACAAAGGAAGTTGTATCAAATAGCCTGCTTTAAATCTTGTCCTGATTGCATATTGTCTTTCAAAATATTGTGATTATTAGTAGTAGTTAATATTTAATTATGTTAATATCTTACCAAGACTTTTAAAAACATGTTTGCACATCCAAGTATTCATCTCTCCTCAAGCTAACAGTACTATTCAGAGCAGGAAGCCTTCTAAGTGCCCCATTAGCGATGGTCCAAGAAAAACACCAGAGCCCTCCAAATTCAAGGAACATACTTTACTTCCTAACCCTCTCCAAACCATATTTAATATCTGCCACTAGTTCAGAAAGTTACTCTGGAGCTCTCCGACTCACTTTTCTCCAGCAGAGCAAACTGATGAACATAAATATTGAATTTCATCTTTCTCTTCTTCAGTAAGCTACCTCAGAACATTCTGTGAGCGCCCACTAAGTGCTCAGCCAAGTTTTTGTAGTTTAGTTAGCTTCTGGCGTCATTCACATGAGGAGGACAAGGGATGATTACAGAAGGCATGTGAACAACAAAGCTTTCTAGCTGCCCTGGAGTTCTGTCCTGAATTCCTTTTCTCTCTGGTTTCAATATACTTTCTTTGGGAAACTTCATCTAGTCCTATGGCACCAAGGCCTGCAATTCAGACCCAGAAATCCCTCTGCTTTTGTAGCATCTTTACTCAGATTTCCTATCAGGCACTTTAAACTTAATATGCCCCAAACTGAGCTCATTACCATTGCCCCTAAACCTTCTCCTCTTCTTATATTTGCCATTTTTTTAGCCAACAGCACTATCTACCCAGTTGTCTTGGACTCATCCTCTTTTTCATATTCAAGTATTATCTATCAACAAATGTGTGGACTCTAATCTTGGAGTGTTTGCTATCTGCCCACTTCCATTTTGGGGTTCCTTGCTGAAAGCCATGGTCAGGCTAGCTGATTTACTACTTAAGTCCTCTTAACTAGTTTCCCTATCTACCCATTCAACACACAGCCACTAGTTTTTTAATCATTTTTGTACCACAGATCCCTTTTGGTAATCTGGTGAAATCCATAGACCCCCTTCTTAGAATCATGTTTTTAAATTAATACAAGAAAAACATGGCATTGCAAAGGAAACCATAGGGACCAATCTCCCTTGGAGAGGTATTCTCTATAGCACAAATGTGTTCATATCCTTTCCCTAGCACATGGGACATCAACCACTGTTTCACTCTATATCACTTTAAAGTTTCCTTCACTTGATTTCACCCACACTGAACTCATACTCAAAGTCAATCAGACTTTCTCATCTCTGAGCCTTTGCACATGCCGGTCTCCCTGGCAGGAATGACCTGCAGTCCTTCTTTACCCAGGTCTCGTATTTTTCCTTCAAGACTCACTCAGCCCAGGTTTCCTCTCACTCAGGTAAGCCTCCCTAGAGCCCCAAATCTAGGTAAATGCTCTTGTGTGTGTTCCCCCCTGCACCCTAACATTCTGTTTATCACATCCTATTATCAGTTTCTTCTGCTTGACCTTTCATTCCTTGATGGTAGAGCCCACTGCTTATTTGTCTTCACATCCTTTATAGAGAACCAGGCACAGAAAAAACTCTCAAAGAGTGTGTGCTGCGTACATCAACTGATGAGATGAGTGAACGTCCTAACTCATTTACTCAAAGAAAACCTCACCCTCTACAAATACCACTTGGGATGTCATGAATTAGTTTCCCATTTCAAAAATAAGAGAAAATACAAAGATACATTTCAAATTTCTGTAATTCCACAGGGGAAAGATAATGAGAAGATAAGGACTTGTAAAATAATCACCAGAGCATCTATACTGAATCATTTGGGGGGAAAAAATGTACCACACCCACGATCTTGGGAAGGAAAGCTAGTCTCCCACTTACTTCAGCTAATCTTGAATGTTTGTGGACCACCTCTGTTTTATTCATTGGCGTGAGCTGCTGCAAAACACTTCGGCTATTTGTCAAAGCCCGCGTCAATCGGGCAAATTTTGTCCAACCTTAAAAGAAAGGAGAGAAAGTCTCAGTTTTTCACATATAATGAATATGGAAGCCAACATTCTTGCTAATATTCAGAGGATCTCAGAAATCACATAACATCCAGCACTAACAGAAGTATCAATCTAAAGCATTTTATTTCTGCATAGACATCATCACATTTCAGGTACAGCTATAAAGTAATGAGCAATTTCTATATATGACCTTTGTGTTTTGCTCATACCTATTACGTCATCTCAGTAACCAAGGTACAGCTGCCCACAAAACTCTGTGCTCCCCCTTGCATTATATAGACTTGTTACCAGAATGCAGCTGCCCAGCCAGGAAGACCCTTCCCAGCATTCCTTGCATCTAGCTATGTCCATGTCCCTAGTTCTCATCAATGGAATAAGAGCAGAAGTGATGTGGGTCACTCCTACTCATGCACATGCTGCAACATAAGAAGCAAGTAAGACTTCTCTACACTTTCTTCCTCTTTCTACCAGCTGGATGCAAGTGACAACAAGGCCCCAAGGAAAGGTAAAGCACTGAATCAGTGCATGGGAGATTGTCATATGCCAAGGATCACCTGCCTTGGACTGTAATGGGAGCAAGAAACATGCCTCTGTTGTGTTAAGCCCCTGAAAGTAGGGGGTGGGGGACATTTAGTAGAACAACCTAATGAAAACAGTTCTATTGTGCATTGTGTGGAGATAGATATGCATAAGAAAATGAAGCCCAATTTTGACAAATCTCACCTATTATGGTTCATACCACACTTCCATCTTTCTTGTTACATAGACAAATGTTATTTCTCTCTTAACAACTACAGTGATAATCTAAAGATCATTCCTTAAATATTGAGAATCTCTAATATTGTTTTCTGAAAGAGTAGTAATTTTAACTTCTGGGAGAAAGGGATGTGAATTTAATAAGGGAGAAATTTCTTCGGAGGCCTCAAATTTCCACTATTAAAATAATTAATTTCAAGGAACTGTCAAGGAGATGTGAATAAGTGTAGCAAAACTAACCACACTCCAGTCCTATCTCAATTATCCTTTCTCTAGATATCCTAAAGACTCTAATTTATTCAAGATTCCATTAAGACCTTTTGATAATTTTTATGCTATTGTTCCTAACTAGGTTATCTGTCAAACAGTTCCTTAACAAGGAAAACTCCTGATGGTCCCAAGGAATGACTGTAAAGGAAATAATAAAATTTCAGACAATGTGACAAAAGATGAAGGAAGAAATCCTGGGAAGACACCTGTCAGATGTCTTTCAAACTCTACTAGGTAGATGATATCATACTTTAATAACATTCTTCAGGCTAATTCTGACTTCAGGTAAGATTTGTGTTTCCTCACCAATTCAGCTCTGTCTATGGTATGCAACAAATGGATTAGAAAATAAGTAAACTAGCATCAGTTGATAGAAGCCCCTTAATTCTTTATTAGTGGACTTTATACTAGTGACTAGAAGAAAAAAAAAAATGTTAGCCTTTGGGAATGTAACCCTAAGACTAACCCTGTGTAATGTGCTTAAAAAAACAAAAACACAAAAAACAAAACAAAACAAACTTAACATCATTGTCAAAGACAAATATGCAATCTATATCACCAATCTAGACTTTTCTTCTGAGCACAAGACCTATCTAGTATCTAGCCAGCCATTAGCCACCTCTTACTAAGATACTCTACAGGCATCTCACACTCAACATGCCCAAAATTGATCTCATCATCGCCCTCCATTTCCAACTCTGCATTTTTCGTGTATTCCTGGACTTGGTGAATGGGCCCACAATATTTCTGTTGCCCAAATCAGAAACTTGAAATTCATCCTCCTCCTTCACTATTATCTGCACATCCACATATCCAGTCATCTCTAAACCTTATAGGCTATAACTTTTTAATAAATACTCAAGCTGAATTTCCTCTCTCCATCCCTATATGTCAAGGAGCATATCATCTTCCATCTAAGTTAGGAGGCAGCATCTTAAAAGACTATACTCTCTATCTGCTCTCTGACCAAGCAACTCTCTACATTGCTGCCAAAGTGCTTTCTAAAGCACACACGTGGTCCATGCCCTTCCCCTATTTCAAACTCTCTAAGAAATCCCTGGAGGCATTGAGGATAATGTTGCATATCCTTGGTATACAGGTGATTTAGTTTCTGATCCCAGAGGTCTGCTCTGCATTCATCTCCTTCTACGTCTTCATAAATACTCTGTATTTCAACCTTGTGAAAATCAGTAGCAAATTTTAAAAAGAATAAATTCAAAACTATAACTAAATCTGCTAGGAATTCTCTGTACATCCCATGATATTCAGTACTTCCCGGCTTCATGCACTATATCACTCTGCCTGCCTGAAATGCTTCCCCTGGCCCCACCTGTCTAGCCAACACTTTACTGGTACCTCCAGACTCAGTTAAAGCACTATCTCCTTCCGGAAGCTTCTCTGATCCACTCATAAGAGAAGTACCCTCCTCTGTTCTTGCACACCATAAGCTACATATCTCACATGGCACAAGCAACACTTATGCAGTTGTTAACATGTCATCCGTTCTCACTATTGTTCTCTCCGTATTCAGCACTTGATCAGGTCCCGGCCTAAAACAGGCCATTAATTAACTGATTAAGGCTTATTTGTAACTTTAAAAATCAGATCTAAAATAAGCCCCATTTTGTTTTATCATCATTGGGTTTGGTATGGTTTCCCTTTGTTGGGTAAAAGTGGTAAGGGTCCCTTCAAATAACAGTAACAATGTTGGCAACTGAAATATTTCCTGTGATCATTTTTCTTTCTTACTTTGACTGGGTATTAGAATTGCACTAAATATTTCTAGAAACTTACAAGGCAATGTTATATTTATTGAAGCTTTCTTTTTCTAAGACAAGTGATGTTACACATCTTAGTACATCTGAGTGTCAGATTTAGTAAGAAGCCCATTTTTATTCCCAGAGTACAATAAGGTTTGTCCAGAAAATATTCTGAAAAAAATTAAAAGATATTGAAGGAATAAATTCATTGACACATGGAAGAATACAAATCACCAGACGGCATGCGTTCTCTCATTTCCTAGGATCGTGGTTAGGGTTCAGGCTTTCTTATAGTCCTCAGTTCTAAGCAGTTAGCATCTTTTTTCAAGACCCCTAGAGCACCCATTTCTCCTCACTCTAAGCGGAGTACCTTGTCAAATGCTACTGAATAAACAGAACCTATAAGAAACATAATTGATAGCCCTCCATTTCCCTTCTGTCCCTCCATCTCTAGACCCACCTCTATGGCACTGATTCTTGCCTGCACCTTTGTCATCTCAAAGTATTAGACATTTGCTCTTTTCTGATCATGCATATGTTCTATTCAGGGACATTTAAGTAGTTTCTAGATTTTTCGCTATCCCTAACATCACCACCAGTAAATCTCCTTATGCCTATCCCCTTGTGTCCTTGGACACATCTGGAATGGCCTACATTATTAACTAAATTAGTTCAGTTGGTCCGTCATCAACCCCCACTACACGGTCAGACTTTGAAGAAGTTCAGCAGCCATGCTGTCTAGGTCAGAAAAGAAAAGACACATCAGCAGTTCTAACTTTTCCCAGCGATACATTTACTGATCTCACCTTTACAGAGACCTCACTGGTGTAACTGATTATTCAGCACAGTTCGCTGATGTTACTTGGATGTGGTCGATACAGGGTAATGTGAACAGACATCTGAATATGAAGAGCCTAATACTCACTCTATGACTTGTTCGTGGAATTATGAGAACATTCGTTCTCCTAAAAGCTCAGATGCCAACTCCTTCTTAATAAAACATTAGTTTAGCTCTATTGGGTTGCAATTAACCTCTCTGTCATGCACTGCCTAATCTTAAAAATAAGAGGAAGTCACAGAGGCAGTTAAATCAATCTATTAGACTGCAACACAAGATTCTAATCTATACGAGAAAAGCTTAGGTAAACAATTATACTCTTGGACAAAGAGACTACATGGCATAATTACTCATTTTTCATCTGTTGTTTCCTCTCTAAAGAAAACCATTGGCTTCCCACAGGGGAAGGTTGCTATTTTTGCTGTTAGCTTCATTCTATAAGAATTTTTTGTCTCAATTATTGGCATGAAGATGACATAACTATTTGGCACAGGATATTTCACACTGTGAGTGTCTTGGCAGTTTTGGAATCTGTTTGAAAATATCCGTACAGGATAAATGGGCAGAGATTTTGGCCCTCTCTTTTAGAACACATATGGATAATCAACAGAATGGATTTCTTGGCTGTCGTTTTTCCCCTTTGTATTATCACAAATGATGAATCAGGTACCATCGACTAATTATCTAAGCAATAGTTCCAAGACTTCAGTACCAGGAACAAAAGATAGCAAAAATTCTTTGCCCCCTTAAATTATTATCAGTAAATTTCTTGGTTCAAAGCAATTCAATTCTGTCAGAATCAGTGTTCGTGACTTGTGCTTAATTGCTGTATGAAAAAAGGAGAGCAGGGTGTTGGGGCGACCAAACCACAATAATAAGTTTCCACTGGAAAGGATGAGACAGTATGGTGCAGTAGAGAGAACATGGGACTGGCAATCAGTCACACTTTGTATGTCAGGATCTTCAACCTTAAAATGGATATAATGATACTAATTTTCAGAATTATAGGGAAGAGCGATAAAGAATGTAAAGTTCCTGACATACAGTAACTACTCCATCAAAACTGGATTCCTTCCCTTTCCATGGTTTTTACTACCATCCATCATGGTAGAAATCAGAGGTATCATGGATATCACTCAGTGCCATTCTTGTTAAGGGGAAACAAAAATCAATGTAGAATGAAGTTTTGGTACCATAAGATTCATTATGAGGAAGAGGTGCACTCAGATTGGTTGGCTGCCATCCTGTTATAGCTACTAACCCAGGTACAATTTAGAAATAAAATTCCGAATTAGCCAGTTTACTCAAGTCTTTGAACCATGTATCTGAGTTTCTTGGTTAAAATACCAAATCAAGTAGGAAATTGAACAATTCCAACCACGGCAAATCCTCGAAGGACTTGGGCCCTTCCTCTAATAACCGGCCCCTTTTCACATTAAGAAGGTCAAATGTAAAGTGCTAAATAGTGGCTGTGGGGGCACTGCTTCTTTGTTAATAATCTCAAGGGGAAACCTTTCAATGTTTCAACCATTAAGCATGATATTTCTGTAGATATATTTGCAGATGCCCTTCATCAAATTTATTAAATTGTCTTCTAACTCTGAAGAAGAAGGAGGAGGAAGAGGAAGGGGAAGGGAAGAGGAAGGGGGAGAGGGAGGAAAAAGATGGTAAAAATACCCTTGCTCTGGGAGTAAAAGTCCCATTCTAGCCTGCTAATGTGTGGATTCACTTGTCTATTCTGTATCTTACAATATTATTTCCTATGTCCTAGATAGAACTCAATTACCTAATTATTTCTTCAAAATCTTGCAAACACCTAGTATATTGTCCCTTGCAACAGCCTCAGCTCCCTGATCCTTTGCCCTGATTCTTTTCAATTCATTCACCTTATCAAACCCAACTCTGGTGAAATCCAACTCTTCATTACCTCTTCATCTATACACTTTTGACTAAACATGGTTGGAGCAAAACACATAATCATGCTCACAGGTGCTAGTGGAACTCATGATCACTAGCCCAAGCAGACCTTAGTGCTCAGCAAAGCTCCACTTTGCTTTGCCCACTCACACCTCCACCCTCTTAGGTTCCCATTTCATACCTACTTCTCTCTCACCACGCCTTCAACACTTCTTCACCATCCTTCCTCTCAGGTGATAACCATGTTTATTTTTTTTTTTGTTTTAAAGATTTTATTTATTTCTTCAAGAGAGACAGAGACAGAGAGAGGGGCAGAGGCAGGATGTGGGACTCGATCCCAGGACCCTGGGATCATGACACGAGCTGAAGGCAGATGCTTAACTGACTGAGCCACCCAGGTGCCTGATAACCATGTTTTTTATATTAATGAGAAGATAAGTAAACATATATTGGAAGTTTTCTTTTGATTGTTTTTATCTGTCTCCCTCTTCTCCATTAGAATGAGAAGGAACTATGTATCTCCAGGACCTACAAGGTGCCTGCACCATTCTGTATGTCTAATAAGAATTTTTGGTTGAGGGAAAAAAAATCAGTAAAATAGATAAACAAAGGGAACAGCATTTTCCTACAAGTCATAAGTAGGCTCATGTTAAGTAACTCTGGTACCCAGAGTTAAATTAAAAACAAATCTATCGTCTCCCAATTCAACGCTCCAGACCTAAATCATTTCGACACTATAGTGTTATCATGAAATCTCGTCTGCTCTTTCTCAAAAGTTCCATGGTCTCCTTAACTCAACCTAAGAATTTGAGAGACACATTTTTTCTGCCAAGATTTCCAAACATACTTTCCTATACTTCTACCTTCACAGAGACAGTAGGACAGAAATAGGATTTAATGTCATATTTTATTTCTATTGAATTTTTCATATTAATTTTATAGCTCATATGAATAATAGAAAGAAGCTCATATACAGCATTCATAGTTATATTATACAATACTTTTTCAGTAATCTGTTATATAGTTGAAAGATGTGGAAAAGTCTCAAAATAAAAGCCTATTAAAATAAGCTCTTCCTCAGGTGCCTGGGTGGCTCAATTGGTTAAGTGACTGCCTTCAGCTCAGGTCATGATCCTGGAGTCCTGGGATCAAGTCCCACATCAGGCTCCCTGCTCAGCAGGGAGTCTGCTTCTCCCTCTGACCTTCTCCCTCCCATTCCCTCTTTCTCTCTCTCTCATTATTTCTCTCTCAAATAAATAAATAAAATCTTAAAATAAACTCTTCCTCTACCAATTCTGGCACTGAAAAGATATAGTCTTCTCTAATGCTTTTCAAAATGGGGTCTGATTTTCCCTGCAAATTCTAATCTACATGCCTATCAAGCATATCATTCAAAATGAAATGGTCTGAGTTGTTTGGAGTTTATTCAAATGCTTTTTTTTTTTTTCTAAGAACAAGATACGCATTTAAGAGATCTTCCTGATGAAGAACCCTGAGATTCTGATGTAAGGATACAAAGATGGAGGTGTAGGCAGATAAATGGAAGGGCATTAACTTGAGAAATAAAAGTCAATTCAATATTAGCACCTTTTCCCCAATCTCACATAAAATGCTGCCAACTTTCAGTTTCCATAAATAGACTACACACACTGACACCATCAATGTTCAGCATATCAAAACTGAGAATGTACAGTACTCCCCCTAACTTCAGCAGTGTCAAGAAAACACTTAAAGGGAGAAAATAATATTCAAATGTAAACATAAATACAAATATTATTTAAGGGAAAAGATGTGACATGAAAGCTTTTTACTCAGTATTATTGTCATTCAGTGTGAAAGCAAGAGAAATTCATCTGAAGAAAATATGTTAGGTCACAAATCATGTAACAATTATTTATGTTTTATTGAAAAACATATTACTTTAAGATAGTCAGCTGTTAACTGTAGGTTTATCGTTTATCATAGATGTTCCTTTTCAACTTGAGACTGCCATTCATACTTTGCTAAGAGTTTTGTTTGTTTGTTTCAGCATAACAGTATTCATTATTTTTGCACCACACCCAGTGCTCCATGCAGTCCGTGCCCTCTTCAATACCTACCACCTGGATCCCCCAACCTCCCACCCCCCACCCCTTCAAAACCCTCAGATTGTTTTTCAGAGTCCATAGTCTCTCATGGTTCACCTCCCCTTCCAATTTCCCTCAACTCCCTTCTCCTCTCCATCTCCCCATGTCCTCCATGCTATTTGTTATGCTCCACAAATAAGTGAAACCATATGATAATTGACTTTCTCTGCTTGACTTATTTCACTCAGCATAATCTCTTCCATAATCTCTTTTGTCCATGTTGCTACAAAAGTTGGGTATTCATCCTTTCTGATAGAGGCATAATACTCCATAGTGTATATGGACCACACATCTTCCTTATCCATTCATCCGTTGAAGGGCATCTTGGTTCTTTCCACAGTTTGGCGACCTTGGCCATTGCTGCTATAAACATTGGGGTACAGATGGCCCTTCTTTTCACTACATCTGTATCTTTGGGATAAATACCCAGTATTGCAATGGCAGGGTCATAGGGAAGCTCTATTTTTAATTTCTTGAGGAATCTCCACACTGTTATCCAAAGTGGCTGCACCAACTTGCACTCCCACCAACAGTGTAAGAGGGTTCCCCTTTTTCCACATCCTCTCCAACACACGTTGTTTCCTGTCTTGCTAACTTTGGCCATTCTAACTGGTGTAAGGTGGTATCTCAATGTGGTTTTAATTTGAATCTCCCTGATGGCTAGTGATGATGAACATTTTTTCATGTGTCTGATAGCCATTTCTATGTCTTCATTGGAGAAGAGTTTGTTCACATGCAGAAGAATGAAACTCGACCATTCTCTTACATCATACAAAGATAAACTCAAAATGGATAAAAGATCTCAACATGAGATAGGAATCCATCAGAATCCTAAAGGAGAATAGGCAGTAACCTCTTCGATATCAGCCACAGCAACTTCTTTCAAGATATGTCTCCAAAGGCAAATGAAACGAAAGCGAAGATGAACTTTTGGGACTTCATCAAAATCAAAAGCTTCTGCACATCAAAGGAAACAGTCAAAAAAACAAAGAGGCAACCCACGGAATGGGAGAAGATATTCGCAAATGACAGTACAGACAAAAGGTTGATACCCAGGATCTATAAAGAACTCCTGAAACTCAACACACACAAAACAGACAATCATACAAAAAAATGGGCAGAAGATATGAACAGACACTTCTCCAATGCTAAGAGTTTTTACGATGAATGGGTGTTGGATTTTGTCAAATGCTTGCTCTATGTCAAATGATATGATGATATGCTCTTTCTTTTTTTTAGCCTGTTGAAATGGTAGACTACAGTGTTTAAATTTTTTCATGTTAACCTACCTTTGTATGTGTGGAATAGATCCCACTTGGTTGTCATGTGGGTTCAATTTTTGTTGAGTATCTTTAAATGAATACTTATGAGAAATACTAATCTATAATGTTTTTTTCTAGCAATGTCTTTTTCTGGTTTTGGTATGAGGTCTCATAGAATATTTTGGTATGAGGTCTCATAGAACAAGTGAGGAGAATTCTCTCTGCTTCTATTTTTTGGAAAAGACTGTAGATTTGCCAAAAATGAAAAAACAAAAACATCCACTGATGTTTCTTTATTTTGGAAGTTTATTAATTATTATTTTTAATAGCTATAGGATAATTTAGGTTATCTATTTCTCCTAGTGTGAGTTCTGGAAGTTTTTTTTTCAAAGAAATGGTCCGTTTCCCCTAAATTATCAATTCAGTGGCTACAGAGTTGATCAAAATATTCCTCTACAATGCTTTAATGTCCTTGGGATGAGTTGTGATGGTCCTTCTCTAACTTCTGATATTGTTAATCCATGCCTTCTCCCTTTGTTCTTGGTTAGCCTGGCTAGAGGTTTATTAACTTTGATGATCTTTTCAAAGAACCAGCTTTGAGCTGTAATGATTTTCTCTAATGTTTTCCTATTTTCTAGTTCATTGATTTCTGCTCTAAGGTTTCTTATTTCTTGTCTTCAGCTTGCTTTCATTTAAATTGCTCTTCTTTGTCTCCCTAAGGTGGAAGCTTAGGTTTTTAAATTCGTATCTTTCTTCTTTTCTCCTATATGCATTTAATGTTACATACATTTTGATCTAACCACTACTTTTGGTATATCCCATGCATTTGATTACTTGTATTTTCATTTTTGGTTAGTCAAATTAGTTTCCCAATTTATCTTAAGGCTTTTTCCTTGAACCCTGGGTTATTTAGAAATTGGTTAATTTCTAAATATTTGGAGATTTCTTAAGTTCTCTTTCTGTTACTGATTTCTAGTTTAATTCCATTGTGGTCTACCTACAATGCCTTTTAAGATTTCTATTCTTTTAAATTGGTCAAGTGCATTTTATGGCCAGAATATGATCTATCTAGTGAATGTTCCATATAAGCTTGAGAACACAAATTCTGCTGCTACTGTATGGAGCACCTTGTATTTTAAAACAAACAAATACTATTAGGTTAACTATTAGGTTAAATACTAAATACTAAATACTATTAGGTTAACTATTAGGTTAAATACTATTCTATTTTTTAAAACAGTATTTCAATTCATCCTAAACCTTCTAGACACTGGGTCTATGAGTAAAGGTAGAAGAACAGGTAGAATGAGCCCAAAAGTGAATATTCAATCTTCTAGGAGATGACTTAATGTACACATTTTCAGAAACATTCACAAACAAATCGTTCCATATTATACTTTAAACGGTTTATATGTAATAAAGTTTCCCTCTTACAACTAATCAAAAACTGACCAAAAACTGACCAAGTATAATACACGTGAATTCATATGTAAGGAATAAGCCTATAAAATTTGTCTACAATTACGATTTCAGTTAGAAAAGATTAAACTTTTGTGCCAGTTTTTTTTAAAGAGGTAAGAAAAGGCAATGCCAAATGCAAAGAGGAAGATTTCATTTTTAGTCTCCTGAGATTATTAAAAACAACATGTCATAAAAACTTCTAAAAGTAATTGAAATTCTTCATTTATCAGATACCAGTTTTTAATTTAAACATAACTGGAGAGAATAAAATGAGAGTTAGTTACATAGAAAAGGCGATAAAAGCATATGCCACTGACTACTGCTTCCTCTAACTCTCCTCCTGAATATTAAATCAGTAAGACTGCATTCCGGATGCTGGCATTTTGCCAGCCACTCTCTGATAAGAAATTATTCTTCATATACTATAACAGCATGTACCCAAGAGAAAATACGATAGCTGAATAAGTAAAGGGTGAAAAGTAATCTGAAAAAAGTCAACTAATCAATCTCTAATCAACTCAACAAAATTCAATCAACTGATCAATTGTGTTGTTAAAAGGACTTCACCCAAACCCTCTCACAGGTTGTTATATTTTGTGTTTCCAAAGCTCATCCTGGTAGAAGTTGTTGAAATTCCCATTTATTGATTCTGAATTAATAATGCTCTTCCCTATACCTTACCTTATGTCTCTTATTATAATTTAAGTTACCTATTACTTCTACTTTGGATAGACATGCTATTTCCATTCAAGTGATACGACTGAATAAAACCAATTCTGGATAATTACTGGCATGAATGTAAAGCAAAAGAAATAGCACACAGTAAAATTTTGTTTTCCAGTTCAACCTATACTTTTTTTTTAAATAATAATGTATTTTCTTAATAATATGTATTTTTAAATAATTATATATTTAATAGCCTAATTCTTAAGTGTGGCCATTCGTCTGAAAATTACCTTTTGTTGGGACTCCTGGGTGGCTCAATTAAAGAAACCAACTCTTGATTTTAGCTCCAGTCATGATGTCAGCGTCATGAGATCAAGCCCTACATCAGCTCCACTCTGGGCGTGGAGACTACTTGGGATTCTCTCTCTCTTTCTCTCTCTCTCTCTCTCTCTGCCCCTCCCCCACTCTCTCCAGAAAGAAAGAAAGAAGAAAAGGAAAGGAAAGTTAAGTTAAAGAAAAAGCAAATTACCTTTTGTTGAATCATCCTCTATTGGCTGTTTGAACAATGTAATATCCTTAAAAGTACATAAGAACAAGACCACCTTTTCATGTTCATTTCTTATTGGTGCAATTTGCATATAAAACCAAACAGGGGTTCCTGTAAGAGACAGAAAGAACAACAGAGGGTGACATGCCACAGCAATGATTTGGTCTCCTGCCTCTCCTCTTTCTTTAGCTGCCAACTGCTATGCCAGGAACAAACACCAAAACAACTGTATTTTAACTGTTTCCATAATTAAAAAAAAAAAAACATAAAACCTTTAACTTTGTATCAATTACTAGTTGCTCAAATATTAATAAACATATTTCAACCCAAAATTTCAAAATGTGAAAGTAAAGCTGAGAGTGACATTTTCACCATGCAGGAGCACAAGGGCAGGGTCACAACTTAAGTAAACACCAGCATGACCTTTAGGTCTGTGTCCCTACACCTCCGCTGCTCTCTCCAACTTCGTTTTCATAGTTTCATCATGTGTGACCACTCCTACATGCTGCTCTCTTCCTGTCACTTTGAGGCATGTTTCCGATTACTTCAACAGCAACCCCTGATGCTCTGATAAGCATTCCTCTTGGAGGAGCCTTTGAAATGCTATCCCTACCTCAAGGCTCTCTCATCAGAGTTCTAAGATGGTTCGATGCCTTTGACAGCACCCCCACATCAGAGAGAGAAGATGTCAGCAACACTTGGTGTCTGCTGTACACAGAGCTCTACCTGAAGCTTTTAAGGCAACCTTAAAGGGGAAAAAAAAAAGATGTGCCCCTAGCCCTTGAGATCTAAGGTGTCTTCATGAGCCACTGCTTCCTATCTCCTTCACTCAAAGAACAAGGCTTGACTCTGTTGCCATGTTTTTTTTCCTTTCTTCAAATAGTCTTCATTTTTTAATAATATATCAGTTGCATAGAACACCCAGTGCTCATCACATCATGTGCCCTCCTTAATGCCCATCACCCAGTTACCCCATCTCCCTGCCCACCTCCCCGCCAGCAACCCCCAGTTTGCTTCCCATAGTCAAGAGTCTCTCGTGGTCTTTCTCCCTCTCTGATGACCTCCCATTCAGTTTTCCTTCCCTTCCCCTATGATCCTCTGCACTGTCACTATGTTCTTTAAACAATGGCTCCTGCAGACTTCAGAAAACAGAGTTTCAGAGCACTTAAGGCTTTGGATTTGGACAAACCAGGATTTGGCATTATTTCAAACAATAAATATTTAAAGACACAAGAAATGCCTTCAAAGGAGTAATTATCCATTAAACGATAAAACACCAAAGGAATGTTCCATCAGAATCAAGAAGACACATTTTCCATTATATTGTTTCCAAGCCGTAGTGCAATAAAGCCTCTCCAAATTTTCTATCTTAAAGATAAAGGCTTTTGTTAGGTTTGGGATTTGGGGGATGAAATATGCAACTATTAATAGTTTCTACATGAGAGTTGATAGCCTGTTAACAGTGCAAGAAAAACCAAATTAGAAAAACCTTCATTAAAAAAAAAAAAAAAGAAAGAAAAACCTTAATACCTTTGGCAAAAAAAAAAAATCACAAAGTAATGTCACCATAGTGGGGAACCTAGACAAGAAGAGAGGGCTTAACTACCAGGTTCAAGAAGTCAGAGAATTAGAAAGAGGAGGTGTTTTTAAAATATTCAGTTCTGACAACCAGATCCTTTGCAACCCTGGGGCCTGTGAAAACATGGCCCTGTCCAAAATGATCACTAGATAAGCCAGCAATCTCATAAAACCATCACACTATCTCCCAGAGAGGACTGTTCTTTGTTCTTCTACACAGTGTACCCAAGAACTGTGAGTGATATACGCAGGTCTACAAATTACCAGGCACACATGCTAGCAGATACATGGCCTATGGCTATTCCAACACAGTGAGCTTGAGGCAGCCCGGTCATAAACAGAGAAAAGGGCATTAAAAAGTCATTTTCCGGGCTGCCTGGATGGCTCAGATTAAGCCTCTGCCTTCAGCTCAGGTCATGATCTCGGGGTCCTGGGATCGTGTCCCGCATCGGGCTCTCTGCTAGGTGGGGAGCCTGCTTCCTCCTCTCTCTCTCTCTACTTGTGATCTCTCTCTCTCTCAGATAAATAAAATCTTTTTTTTAAAAAAAAAGTCATTTTCCAAGGTCTGTTAAAAATCTGAAAAGAGAGGATGTTACATTTTGCACCTTCTATGAAAAGAGCAACTTTTCAAATTTTAGCATAGAGTCAGGGCTTTTTTTAAAAACTGCTTTCAGATGTCAAGGCAGATCTTTTTCAAGTAGACTTACAGGGTCAGATTCCCCAAGTAGGCAGAGTATTTGCTGAGTAGCCATATTCTGGTTTGGGGGTTTAAGGGAGCAGAAGGTCTTACAGGGTTAGGCAGAGAGGCCAGTTGTAGGTGGAAACTCAGGGCAGTGCCTCGGCATTGATTAACTGGGTGGCCCTGGCTATCACAGATGTCTTTGTGTAGGCAGAAAGACCCATATAAATCATCCGCCCAGAGTTACTGCTTCCTTCTCAACAGCAGAAATAGTTCCCTGCTAATGAGAGCAATGCACCTTAAAACTAGAGCCTACAAACTGAAATGTCAGTGATGACACATGTTAAATCAGATATCTCATTCCCTCCATTTGCAAAATGCTGTTTAACCTAATTACTTAATGAAGTGTTAGGAAGACTTAGCATTCAGGAATTCCCAAAACATACCTATCGACATGTGAATTTTTCTAACATTTTTAAGTTACAAGAACATACTTTTTTTAGTTGATGTTCAAGAACCTTCAGGTAACAATTTACAAGATTTCTTAAAGCTCTTTTAAGTGTAGTAGAACTCCACTAAAATACATAAATGGTATCTATCCTTCATAATAATGAAAAAAACTCAATGCAAATGAGAGAATTTCAAAACATTTTAAAAAAAAGCAAAATACCACCTTGGAAGGAAACTTCTGGAAATGTAAAATTCAATTTCTTGTTAACATGATTTAAAGGTTGTAAAGAAAACAATCTCCACAAAGGTATTTTTTTTAATATTTTATTTATTTATTTGACAGAGAGCAAGATAGAGCACACACAAGCAGAGGGAGTGACAGGCAGAGGGAAAGAGAGAAGCAGGCTCCTTGTTGAGCAGGAAGCCCATGTGGGATGCGATCCCAGGACCCCAGGATCATGACCTGAGCTGAAGGCAGTCACTTAACCAAGTGAGCCACCCAGTGCCCCCCCAACAAAGGTATTTTAAAGAAACTCAGAAACTATGAATTCGGTTCCCATGCTTTAAAACCAGGCAAAGATTTGTTTATTCTTATTCTTCCTAGCGTCAAAGTGAAATGACTTTAGTAATAAGGAATATCCTTAAATTATTTGCTAAATTTGGAGCACATATCGAGGTCATTCAAAGGAGAACAATCCTATATGAAAAGGAAATAGGGTTTTGACATATGACTCTAATACAAATTTATCCAAATGTATCATATGTATCAATATGTATCCACCATGCACCTGGTTAAAAAGACCCAGAGGACACCTCAAGCTTGACTTTTCTCTGATAGAGGCCAGAGAAGATCATTCAGAATGGACTGTGTTCTAGGTGACAAGGCAAAAAGACATTTGGCTGTGAATAAAGAGAAATACCTCCTTGGCCTTGATTGTAACATGAAAGATGAAATGATAAGATATATCATAAGTAATACCACTAGAGACCACCATTCCCATTACCAACTGCACTAATTTTAAAGCAATGCCTGTGGTTATGATTATCTCTTTGATGGTCTATTAATAAAAAGAGAAATCTAAGTTCAAGCCTAAATATTTTATAGTGAATAAATGTTTGACTAAGACGGAGAGGATGAATTATGCTGTTAAAAAAAAAAAAAAATCCAGCCAGCTCTGAACATGGAGCAAGTGCTTCCTGTTGAAGCTAAAATGCTTGCCAAACTGGGGAAGAATTTAGGAGCCATCCAGTTCCACTGAGGATAGGAATTGGCTTTGGGACACCTGGGTGGCACATTCAGTTGAGTGTCTGACTCTTGATTCAGCTCAGGTCATGATCTTGGGGTCATGAGACTGAGCCCCACATTGGGTTCCATGCCTGGCGGGGAGTCTGCTTAATATTCCTCTCCTCTGCCCCTCCCATGCATGCTCTCTCCCTTTCTTTTGATCTCTCTCTCAAATAAATAAATAAATCTTTTAAAAAATGATAATTTGCTTTGCTGTCATTTATCATTAACATGAAACAAATTGACCCATCTTGTGAAGTGACTGTCCATTAAAAAAAAAAAAAAGAAAGAGAAAAGGTCAACTTGGGAAAAAGAAACAAAAGTCAGTGACCCGAGTAACCAAAGAAAACAAATTAGAAAGGAAGCTTTGTTGTGGAGTACATTAGTTGTTTTTTGTTTGGCTGGTTTTTTTCCTCCAAATTCTAAAAGACATTCTATATCATGAGATCTTATGTGATATATAATGGACAATTAATCATTCACAAATTCCATCCTAGAGAACAGTTCACTATAACCAATACAAATTTACCAGAGGTGAATGGCCTATTCTAAAAGTAGGGGAAACTTCTGTTGGCCTTCCACACAAAAGAGTCAGTCTAGGAAAAGGCCATATTCATAAAGACCTCAAGTCAATAACTCACATCAGCCATGAACATGCAGAAAGGGAATCACACACACTCAGTGATACCAATCGCCTTTTCCATTAACCACAAGAAATGAATAAATTCCTCTATCATTTTTAGTTGCTGTAATGTAACGATAGGATCTTTACCATGATCATTAACTATAGAACATTTTGCCGCCACCACACACACCCAACACATATTAAAATGCATCATATTTTCCTGCCATTCCTCAAAAGGTTGCTTTTCATAGGTAGAATCATTAATTAGTTCTGCTATCTGATTTCATCAGCACCCCTTGCCTTTGCCAAGAGAAGGACAAAGTTTGATATTCTCTCTGCTCTATAGCTCAACAGCCACTGACCAAAAGAGAACATTTACCAAGCTGACCCTTCCTATTGGTAATTTAGATACGTACTGTTTTTCTTATACAGAAGAACTTCAAAGCAGTTTGACTCGTAGTTGTCAAAAGTTTGCCTGACTTTCTCAATGGTCTTCTTGTCAGTCAATTCTCCATACATAAAACTGGGAAAAAACAAACAATCCACTTCAGTTCTATGTTGCTTTTCAAATGCTAGATAAAATTACATAGTTGTCTCTTTTGATTGAGTATTCAAATATACTTACAAAATTAAATGCTGCTCTCACAAAACAAACTAAATTATTGAAACAATGTTTTAATCAAAACTATTAAACTTCTTGCTAGAATCTAGGTTTAGAAGTTATTTCAAATACACACACACACACACACAGAATCATCAACCTACATACTTCCTATAGGCATGATTTTCAGTAACTATGGTTTAGTTAAATAACACCAGTTTCCCAACAGCACAGTTCAAATTTCAGTTATCATAGAATATTGACTGTAAGTAACTGCTTAAAGTATAAACTTTGCTGTTGGCTCCTGAGCCTACAAATCACTAGTAAACAGTAAACTAGTAAACAGATATCACCATCAGTAACCAATCATATCACTTCTTTCAAGGCCCCTTCATCTTGGTCACGGTGCCTCTGTTATTCAGTCCATGCACAGACCCAAAGCGTGGAGTTGTGCTGCCTCCTTGGCTCTCAGCAATAAACCCAGGTGACATTTTACAAAAATGGATAACTGAAAGCAGGCATTCGCCATCAAAGATTAAAGTCCAGCAAAAAAATGAAAAATGATAATGCTGAAAGGGACATTCAAATTGAACATAAATGAAGGTATAGATGAAACACAAGACTGTGGCAATGTTGACACTTGAGAGACTCTAGATGTGAAGCCAGAGGAACTTAGGGAGTGTGAACTTAGCAACATAAATCAGGAAAGCAATTGTGACAAAGAGGATCAAGTCTTCCCAGAGGAAGTGAAGCCAGTAAAAACACTTCGCATTAAAAGAACCACAGGAGACAGTTCACAATAGTGAGAGTACAGGAATAAAATAGTTGTGGTTGATGCAGACTGATGGAGGAGTACGAGCACTTACTAAGAGGGGGAAAAAAGGTTCTCTTCATGTCATGCTATATTATGAGAAGGCAGTATGATTCAAATGACTCATGATAGTTTTTTACAAAGAGATTAAATGCTTTAATTCTCAAAGCTTCTTGAGTTCTAAATCACAGTGTGCTAAATATGAGTTTTACCATTATTTGCATTTCCCTGCATTTATAACCAACAGTAAGAGAGTTTTTAATGTTTTGACAGACACTGGTAAAGGTCACAGAATAATCATAAATTTTTCCACTGAGTTTTAAGATTATATTGCACGGTTTCAACTTGCATGGTCTTTTTTATCTTCCCACACTCAAGGATATGTGAAGAGTCCATGTTACGCATATAATACATCAATATTCTCATGAGTTATGAGTATTTTCTCAAGACGGGTGCAGGTATGGCTAACAGGAGAAAAATAATGGTGAGAAATTGAAGAAGATATACACTATTGCGGGAGGGAACATACAAAATATAGGTTAAAGAGTGAGATTCTACATGCCCCCAGAATTTCCCAGTGTTTGAAATTATCTGTTTTTCTAAGAGAACCTCCACAAAAGTCTTGTTATCTACAAAACAGAACTCAGTCAAAGCTTCTAAAACTCCACTCATGAAGCTTCCATGATTATCAGTTGTGCATCTGGTTTTAGAAACATAGTTCTACTAGTTAGCATAACGGTCCACCAGAAAAGAAAATGCAGCATCTGCCAGATACCTTGACTAAGTTTCTGAAGGTTCAAGTCTATCTTTGTTACTGCTTTTCTTCAATGAGTTCGCATATTGGCCAGAGGCTAATCCAAATGAGATAGGGCCTAAAGCTTATACAATCTTAGGGACCCTCTTTAAAGAAAATAATATAAAATTATAAAACAAAATTAGGTACAGAGCTTTGGAAGACATCCACTCAAGGGAGGGCCCCTGAAGGTTGAGATTCATTATCCTCATGGGAAATGCCCCCTGAATGTATCAATTTAGAAAATTTACAATAGGAAAAGCATGGTTGAATAGCAACCCCCCCCCAAAACAACAACAACAAAAAAACAACTAGAGGATTCAACACCAATGCCATATCACAAGCAGAAATTACAGAGTCATGGCCCATCGTACAATAACTCCAACCTACTCCAACCTACGCAACTAGAATTCTAGAAACTAAGAAAGAAAAGGAAATAGATAAAGCTTACCAAAGGCTGCCCAATCCACCTCTGCATTGTCAATTACAGTATTTATATCTTTTATTTAAAAAGAGAACTTTCGGGGCCCCTGGGTGGCTCAGTAGGTTAAAGCCTCTGCCTTCGGCTCAGGTCATGATCCCAGGATCCTGGGATCAAGCCCCGCATCGGGCTCTCTGCTTGCTGGGGAGCCTGCTTCCTCCTCTCTCTCTGCCTGCCTCTCTGAATACTTGTGATCTCTGTCTGTCTAATAAATAAAAATCTTTAAAAAAAAAAAAAGAAAGAAAGAAAAGAAAAAAGAAAACTTTCATTGTCATTATAACAGTAAAATAAGCAAGAGAATCTCAATAAAATGACAGATTCTAACTCCATAATCTCAGAGCCAGACTCACAGAGGAAGCCTCTGGGCCTACCCGTAAGAGAGCACTGAAAAACCCTTACTTCTGCCAAAGCCTGGATTCCAGCTCATGACAGTTTCACGAAAATCTCTTGAAGGCATCACACTGAAACCAGAATTACTCAGTTAAAGGCACCCTCCTTGCCCTCCAAAAAAATAAGACACTATTTTAATACTGTTGGTATTTTTTACAGATAGGTGACCTTTTTAATCAGTTTTTTTTAAATGACTGTTATTTTTAATCTAAAGACTTGTTAGTAGAAAGAAAACATGAAGAATCAGAAAAAAAATAGTTAAGATAACTAAATGTTTACAGTCTTAAATGGAAAGAAAAGAAAAACCATTTTACCCCTGTTAGTAAATGTCAGAGCTCTACAGTTCAATAAACTAAAACACAATGTCCACAATTGGCCAACAGGAAAACATTTTAAAAAAGAAAACATCTACAAAATAAACAATTAAGATAAAAAAATTCTTGAAAAATTAACTCTAATAGGATTTAAAAATAAGTTACAACTTAAATTTTAAAAAACTATCAGAAATTGATATGATAATACCACCTAATAAAAAATACCACAAAAGTCTGATTCAGTTAAAATTCTAAAGAGAAGAGGAAAACAAGAACTTTTCAAATAAACTCTAAAATTTCTATAATATATTCTTCTCTAATTTAGCTCTCTAACTGGTAAAATTACCTGTCCTATAGAGGCACTTAAAAAAAAAGAAAGATGGGGCGCGTGGGTGGCTCAGTGGTTTAAGCCTCTGCCTTCAGCTCAGGTCATGATCTCAGGGTCCTGGGATCAAGCCCCACATTAGGGCTCTCTGCTCGGCAGGGAGCCTGCTTCCTCCTCTCTCTCTCTGCCTGCCTCTCTGCCTACTTGTGATCTCTCTCCCTCTGTCATAAAAATAAACAAAATCTTTTTTTTAAAAAAAAGATTATTATAATCTAAATACTTCCTTAAAAATTAGTCTTTTATTTCTTATATGTTTCACTCATATTTTTCATTTTAAGTTTATTAAACCAAATATATGTGACAGAACACATATGTGAAGTGGTAAAATGCAGCAATTAACTAATTAAAAATATTTCAAAATGAACTATAAAAGATCTTTGAAATGTATTATCCATCCTTCCAATGAAAATATTTCCATCTGAAGTTGTTCAAACAATACTAATTCAATGCTTCCACACAGTTTATGAGAATGACATATTTGTTTATTTGCTCAGTTATTTTACACATAAATGTTGAGTGTCTTTATCAAGGTTTCCATCAGCCTGACTCCAGATGGCTGAAGTTCAATGCAGTCTTTGAATGGTTTATGGAATTTGAAGGATACTAAGATTTAGAAATGGTGGGGCGCCTGGGTGGCTCAGTGGGTTGGGCCGCTGCCTTTGGCTCAGGTCATGATCTCAGGGTCCTGGGATCGAGTCCCGCATCGGGCTCTCTGCTCAGCCGGGAGACTGCTTCCTCCTCTCTCTTTCTCTGCCTGCCTCTCTGCCTACTTGTGATCTATCTCTGTCAAATAAATAAATAAAATCTTAAAAAAAAAAAAAGATTTAGAAATGGTAACCATCAGGCTTTAGAAACTATATACCCATATAATAATTTTGAACATTTTTTTATGTATGCCCTCCAGGAATACATAATGGGAATATAAAAAAAATTTCCAGAACTTCAAATTGCTCTTTTAGAATGCCAAGCTCTCCTTAGAGTAATTATAAATGATTTCTATAGCTGCACTGTTATCTTATTGGAAAAGAAAATAAAACTAAATGCTCAGAAGCTATCTATCACCGCTATAATATTGAGTTCTCATGATATAACAGAAGACCACCGGACCACTTACAAACTGCATAATTCATGGGCAAGACATATAATTGCTTTGACCTTCAGTTTCCTCATCTGTAAAATGATGATAATGTTCATATACCTCAGAGGGTGAGGGTTTTAAAAAGATAATGCACATGAAGTCACAAATTATAATGTGCTGTACAATGGCTGAATTATGACTGGAATGCTTCTTATGGCTGGAGTTAGAAGAAAACCCCTCCAGCCCACTACTCTCTAGCTCCTCTACAATTCTAGAACAGGGTTTGGGCCAAGCATGCTAATGGGCAGTGTCACTGTTTCGTAAAGAGATATGTACATCATTTGGGGCCTCTTTTTTTTTTTTTAATTTTATTTATTTGAAAGAGAGAGAGCACACATGAGTGGGATTGGGGGAGATGGAGAGGGAGAGAGAGAACCAGACTCCATGCTAAGCAGGAAGCCCAACATGGGGCTCAATCCCAGGACCCTGAGATCATGACCTGAGCAGAAGGCAGGTGCTTAACCAACTGAACCACCTGGGCACCCCTGTGTGTCTTCTTTCTTTATAAGCCCATGAAGTTGAGGCATAAATCCACTCATGGCCTGCTCCTGAATATTCTGGCCAGTTTTCTCAAGACATAACTGGTGGTCCTGGGAGTAAGGGACCACCATAGGACTGGCCTATGCTAAATCCAGCTTGCCTAAGCACTAGGGCAGTATACCTTTCATGTATTTTCTACCCTAGCAAATTTCTAAGGACAGGTGGCCTTGGTTTACAGCAGGATTTACTTATTCTTGGATCCCTTGTTCTATCAACAAAATCTCACAAACAAGCCTCATTATGATACCTACCAACAAGGATAGCTATAAATGTTGACAGATTTCCAAGGGAGAAAGGAACCTTACAAACAAACAAACAAACAAAAAAAAATACAACCTACTCATGAGTTCTGCCAATCTATCTTAATCTGCTAATAGTCAACAAAGCTCTTGGACTCAAACACCATATTCAGTCACCACAAAAAGGATATTATCTATAAGCTGTAATTCACAGACCAGCAAATGCTTCATCACAGAAGCCACACAGATTGGCTTAATGCGGTTGGTAAATGTGGTCTCTCCCTCAGTCAGCCACAAGAATAAAATTAGAAGGGAGAGGGGGTGGGGGGGATGGGTGAGCCTGGTGATGGGTATGGAGGAGGGCACGGATGGCATGGAGCACTGGGTGTTATACACAAACAACGAATCATGGGACACTACCTAACTAACATAACACAGTGAAAAAAAAAAAAAGTTAAGGGGAGAAGGGGCTCAACTGTATAGAGCCAAAGGGTCAAAAAGTAAAAAGCCTGGGAGAGGTGGAGTAAGAAGGAAAATTTACAAACAAATAACACAGCTTTCAAAATCTGTAAGAGGTAATTTTGGAATAAAACAAAGCATTACTTTATACATTGAATCATAACCAGAAGGTTTCACAGCCCATTAATTTATACAAGCTTATAAGGATTTAGATCGAGTCATAAATGGTAGATCCATGGCATGTAATTAACAGAAACTAGGGAGAGCACTGGACATCTCTAACCTTTGGAGTGTAACATCACTGAGTCACCTCTGCTCTCAACACTTTCCCTTGGTGCCACTGTGTGAGGCAGAGCCCTCAGCCAAAAGGAACCAAATTGACTGACATCCATCATGTGTAATGTGCTCTCACTGGCTGAGATGACCCTGTGTTAATAAAACTACTTGTGAAAGACATCCAGTAAAGTGCCTCGTAATTGCTTCATTGTCTCATTTGATGGCTTGGATAAAGGATTATTAATGAGCCTCCCAGAGGAGGGGAAAAATGTGTTTGAAAGCACCTAGATACTCCAATCCTCCCTACCTGTATTATTACTCTTCTCACCCTTCTAAAAACAAACAAACAAAAGCAAACAAACAAAAAATTGAAGGGGCTCTTAAAAATCTCAGGTCAATCAAAGGTAAAATACTCAAGTGGTTTCTACTAACCTATGATAGCATGTCTCCATGTCTTGAAAAAAGATCAGAAGCTTTTAAATATCCTCCTCCAAAACCTACAACCTCTTTTAAATATGTAATACATTTTGTGTCCTTCAATAAATAACCAAACAGTCCAAAGCCTTGGAAACACAATTACTAGACAGTAAAATGGGCTAGATTTGAAATTCCTACCAATCCTGAAGTGTCATTAGACTGTTTTTCTGAATTTTCAGCCAAAACAAAAATGAGATGGTACCTAGCACACATCACATTTTAAAAAATAAAAATGTAAGGTCACCTGGGTGTCTCAGTTGGTTAAGCACCCTACTCTTGATTTCAGCTCAGGTCATGATCTGAGGGTCCCAGGATGGAGCCCCCAAGTCAGGTCCAAGCTCAGCATGGAGGATGCTTTTCCCCTCCCCTTCTGCTGCTCACCCAGCTCCCTCCCTCTCTCAAATAAATACATAAATTTAAAAAAAAATTAAGTATATACTATTGTGTACCATTATGGAGTACAAGGATGTAGGAAACTAGTGACATTCCCTCGTGACTGCTGAGAGTGGAAACAGAAAGGTACTCTGGACAGAAATTTGGGAGCAGTTAATCTACACACTCTGCCTATATTCTACTATCCAGCTATCCTATTTCTGGCTCCAGGGACAGATGATTTTTCATAAAGGGGGCCACAAGAAGATGTGCAGAAGGCTATTTGTTGAATGTAGCAAAGTGTCAGAAGTTGGAGTTCACGGCTACTAGAATGGATAATAAAATAGAAGGCTGGGAAGACTACAGAAGCACTCCACAACATCAGACATAATGAAATAAGTGTTATATGGCAATGAAAAAAAACAGTTCAAAAACGTAATAATGTTGAGTGAAAACAGTAAGAAACTATTAGTCTTACTGCATGGTATGAAATATGTAGATTTTTTTAAAGATTTTATTTATTTATTTGAGAGACAGAGAGGCAGGTGGGGGCGGGGGGCGGGGAGCAGGCTCCCTGCAGAGCAGAGAGCCCAATATGGGGCTGGATCCCAGAACACTGGGATCATGACCTGAGCCAAAGGCAGAGGCTTTAAACCACTGAGCCACCCAGGCGCCCCTGAAATATGTAGATTTTAAAAACACAACGTAACATCATTTCAAAAATATACGTATTTAATCAATGGAAGATGAATCAGAAAGACACACAATAAACACATTATAAGGAATAACTATGGAAAAGGAAGGGGAATGGACTGAAGGGGAAAAGAAATAAAAGGCAAGAAAAAGAAATAAAATAAAATGGAGACTTTGCCCAGAGGGGTCATAATTTAGTGGGACAAACCAAGGAGTATGTTTAGTTTCATTTCATGCACCTGGTCTAATGGGAGACCAACAGGGAAGGGCAAAGGAGGAACAAGGAAATGGAAGAACTAAATATTAGCCTCTTGAGATTTGTGAAATCCCAAATTAATTTTTTTCATTTTCCCAAACAACTCATATTTGAGTATTTTAAAAGTAGAACATTAATTTTTATCAGTCACTACTTTGAGCCATCTAATGCAAGTTGTATAAAAAGATGATTTTTTTCCACATATAAAATGTCATATTGTTTCTTCACAGACTGATGCTCGCGGATTTGTAGTTCCTTATTCTGTTGTTTGCTTAAAATGTCTAATTACTAAAATCAGTAAAATACAGGTGCCTGGGTGACTCAATCATTAAGCATCTGCCTTTGGCTCAGGTCTCGATCCCAGGTCCTGGGATCAAGGCCCACATCTGGCTCCCTGCTCATCGAGGAGCCTGCTTCTCCCTCTCCCACTCCCCCTGCTTGTGTTCCCTCTCTCTATATATATCTATCAGGTAAATAAATAAAATCTTTAAAAAAAAAATCAGTAAAAGTCTGAATTATTTTCAAGGCTACCCTCAGTGTCAAACTAGTTATCTCCAACTAGAACTGCAGCGATTCCAAACATTATGGTAACTCTTAGCTTTAACAATGTATTTCTGTATGTGTATAAAATTTTTCTCTCCTTTTCTTTTTTCCTTGTGTGTGATATTCAAAGGTTTTAAAGATATATACAGGAACTAGAAAAAATCCATATGTAAAAAAATCAGAATCAGAATGTAGATAGTGCTCTGTAAACTATTTTTTGGTTTGTTTGCTTGGGTGATTTTTTTTTTTTTTTTTTTTTTTTGCTTAAAAAATATGTTAGCTTCTTCCAGTGTCTTATTCTTCCAACATATGATTTAGAAAATTAGGCTTCACCATAATATTTTTTAGCAAACATACTACTGGACATTTTCACTATTACTAGGACTTTATTCTTCTTAAAAAATGCTGCAATAAACAAAATGGGTAGAGTTTAATTTTTAAAAGGGACAAGGAGGCTGAAAAAGGGAGTGTGTTAGAATAAATTATGCCTATAAGAAAACCTGATAAGGTTCTGGGGTGCCTGGGTGGCTCAGTTGTTAATCATCTGCCTTCAGCTCAAGTCATGATCCCGGAGTCCTTGGATCCAGCCCAGCGTCAGTGAAGAGTCTGCTTCTCTCTCTCTCCCTCTGCTGTTCTCTCTCTCTCTGTCTCTCTCTTTCAAATAAATAAATAAAAATCTTAAAAAAAAAAAAAAAGAAAGAAAGAAAGAAAACCTGATAAGTTTTAACTATCATCTGTTCATGTATCAGATACTAGTCTTCATTGTTCTTTGAAGGCATAAGCTGGTTGCAGTTTTTAGATCAGCAAAACACACTAGATATTTTGTGCAATCAAGTAATAATTGTTCACATTAATAGTATCATTTCAGGGGCACCTGGGTGGCTCAGTCAGTTGAACAGCTGATTCTTGGTTCAGGTCATGATCTCAGGGTCCTGGAAGCAAGCCACAACATGCTTCAGCTCAGTGGGGAATCTGCTGGTGGATTCTCTCCCTCCCTCTGCTCCTCTCCCCAACTTGCATGTGTGTGCCTATGCTCTCCCCCATAAGTAATTTTTTAAATTTCTTTAAAAAAAGAATATTATCATTTTGAAAATATCATTTCTAACAATAGTGAAGAGGAACTAGGGGAAAGTTTGCATACTTCTTCCCATGGTGAAAAAGCATAACATAACGTAAAGCTCTCCACTCTCTACCCACCTTAAACACCATAACACTTGGGATGAAATACAATAAACCAAAGCACATCATACAGAAGCATGGGAGACCTAGGTTAGGGTTTACTGCAATGCAAGCCAATCTAATTCAACAAATACAAACACAGAACACTGAGCTGTATCCTTACTGCATACAAAAGTGAACAAGATGAAATACCTACCTTAAAGACATTTTTTAAAAGACTTTATTTATTTATATGACAGAAACACATAGTGAGAGAGGGAACACAAGCAGGGGGAGTGGGAGAGGGAGAAGCAGGCTTCCTGCTGAGCAGGGAACCTGATGCGGGGCTCGATCCCAGGACCCTAGGATCGTGATCTGAATAGAAGGCAGATGCTTAGTGACTGAGCCATACACCCCCCCTTTAAAGACATTTACAATCTATCGCTGGTGGTGGGATGGGAAAAGCAGGTCTTTTAGGGGAGAGAATATGCTAAGGAAACATGCAAGAGTCTTTTTACTGAACTCTTTTGTAGGACACATTGCACATGCCAATGTAGGAGACTGGAAGTAGAGGCAGATACATGGAATCAGGAACAGATGGGAGCAAGACTTTACAATATATCCAGATATGAAGAGGAATAGGTCTCATCAATAACTAAAGCAATGGCAATAAAAATCCCAAGGGATAAGGAAAGTTAGTGTAAGGCCAGATGGTGATGCCAAATAATGAACCACAAGCAAGTCAGAGGAGGAAAATTTTGTCGAGGGCATCGTCAATACCTTTAGGTAGAAGGCGGCATCTGAAACAGGCACGGCATGATGCTGGGACGTCCACAGTCCAAAGAGGAAATGGGTGTGGGAGCCTCTACAGTCCCTGGAACTCTCTACAGAGCCTGTTCCATAAGCAACATCTACCATAAAGCTAACCTTTTCCTAACCTAAAGCCTGCTGAGATATAAGAGAAAAGAGAAGCTCGATACAGACCTTAACCTCCCAGAACTGAGAACACACACCTCAGTGGCAGCGCCAGCCTGGGAGCTAACATTCACCCAGTGGAAGAAAAAGGCACAAAGACATCAACGCTACCAAAGGCAGTTTCTCAATAAGGGCAGGCCACGGTTTTCCATCACTCTTGCTTACCAATTTCAGACCTAGGAATGAAGATTGAACCTGAAAATAACTTTAGAAAAAGGAGGATTATGGGGACCAGATAAGTGAAGGAAGAAGATGTTTGAACAAACTACTGCTCACACCTATCTAACATCAGAATCATCTGAAGCCAATGGGTAAAGGTACGGATACCTGCCCCCACCTCCTACCTTGGGTGAGTCTGATTGAACAGGTGATTCCCAAAAGTGAGGTCTGGGAATCTACGTGGTACAAAACCTCTCCAAGTGATTCCTATGTGTGATCAGGTCTAGACTCACTTGTATAGAATGAAATCCCTAGCTTCCATAAAGATATAGAATATATGTATGTATTTTTTCAGCATAAATATGTAAAAGACAAATAAATCACTGTATTTCCCTGGGCAAGTCCGTAAACATTACCTCAGTTTTCTGCTCTGAAAAACAAAGGATTTGGAGTAGAAAATAATTTAGATCCCTTATAGTTCCAAAATAACATGATTTTGTGCTTAGTTAAGTGAGAGCTTTGAAGAAAAATTAACTCAAGGGAAAAAACATCCCATCTGGCCTTACTGAAATATTGTGAAAAAGTTTTCGGATCTAAATTGGTCCCTTTATAGAACTTGCTTTTCTTTTATATGATCTTTTTTCATAATACTCTCTTTAAACTCACAGATACGGCATACTTAAGAAAGAATTGTTATAAATAATGTAAATGCCAGATTCTGTTTTACATACACCAAACAAAATAGCAAAGTTACAATGTATCAACATCACAAAGTACATATGATTTACACAGGATGTAAAAACGTCATCTTGACTTCTTTAAAGGTTCCTGAATTATGTCCTACTTGGTTGGGGGCTGTTTACTCTGTTCGAGACAGTTTTAGCAGCTCAAAAGTGCTGATGCCATCAGTGGTTCTCGGATATAGGAGGCTCCTTTGATCACTTGGCACCTAGAATAGTTCATGGTTCATTGCAGATGGTCAAAAAATATATATGGAATGAATGAATAGATTTACAAATGGGCAAAAATCTTTTTCTTTGCACAAGTTCCCCCCAACGGCTCTCAAACTATCCCCATTGACAATTTAGTCTCTTTAATATTCTAATGTAATTTTTACTCTACAGTTTTTATATACAAGTTAATAGATTCTGATACCAAGGCGGGATGGGCGACTATAGCCATATCAACAAGTAATTCTTGTGACACCAGCTGGGTGTATCACCTGCTAGACCCCAGGACATGACCTTTACCTCCTACCTGCTTGTGCTCACCGACTTTTCTTCCACACTTTTCCTTAAGCTCTTCTTTGCAGCTTACCTCTTAACTCGGGTAGAGAGCGAAACCCCCCCTCCAGCGAAAACAGTGGAACTGACAAGACCTCCAGCCCGCTGGTAACCCCTGACTCGTACCTGCGCAGAAGGGCCATGGGTGGGGGGGGGGGGCGTCCTCTAGAATGACGGACAACTACCTTCACCTTATTACCATACTAAAATCTCCGCCCCTGGAGGAGCCTCATTTACATAACATACACTGTAGGTATAGTCGTGCTCCTTAAGGTGAATGCGCGACTTGATGCCCTCCTCTACAGATGAAGCTTCCCTATCTAAATATTCATCTTAACCCTAAATAAAAAGAACCCATCCACTCCTGCTCAGGGGAACGGCTTTGGAAGCCATTCCTCATAATGACTTTATTTGCTGCAAATAAAGTTTTCTTTGTTTGCAGGTGGTCTGCACCACCTGGTGCAGTTTCTGACTCACTAAAGAATGAGCTTACACCGGTTAGGTCACAGTTGTCGTACAGTTCAACTGAATTCTGACACTGCCTATGGGGAGATAGATAATTCCAGAGGTCAAGGGTCTGTCCTACAAGACCACCCCCCATCCCCCACTCCTCCACTCCAGACACCATTTGAAAATAACAAGTTGTTATTTGTACTTCAGACTTAACACAACTACAGACCAGAGGTTTTGCTTAATTTGCTAGGGCTGCACACAGAGCTCAAAGAAATATTTTTCTTACTAGATCCTGGTTTATTAGAAAAGGATACAACTCAGGCATAGCTAGAGCGAAGGGATAGATGCACAGGCAAGGCATGGGGGGAAAGCACAGAATTCCATGCTGTCCCCAGGTGTTCCACTCTCCCAACACCTCCACACGCTCCCCAGCCCTGAAGCTCCCTGAACTCTGCCCTTTGGTGTTTTTATGGAGGCTTCACTACATAGTCGTGATTGATTAAATCCTTGACAACTGGCAATTAATTCAACCTGCAGCTCCCTTCCTTCCCTAGAGGTTGGGAGGTTGAGGAGCTGGAGTACAGAAAGTTTCAACCCTCCAAACGCCTGGATGGTTCCCCTGGCAATAGCCTCCTTACTAAGGTTACTTAAGGGCTTTCCAAAGTCACCATTAACATAATAAAAGGCACACTTATTGTTCTTATCACAGGAAATTCTGAGGGTTTTCAGAGACCATGCCAGGAGCCATGTCAAAAATCAAATACGTGTTTCTTATTACAAATAAATCCCAATATCACAGAGAGTATAAGTACAGGAATTTCCCCTTATCTGGGGAGGATCTGTTCTAAGACCCACTCCCTCCAAACCCCCACCCCCTCACACACACACACACACACAGACACCCATGGATGTCTGAAATCACAGATAATTCCTAACACTGTTTAAACTGGTTTTTTTCCTATACATGCATACCTATGATAAAGTTCATTTATAAATTAGGCAAATGAGATTAACAATAATAACTAATAATAAAATAGAACAATCATAACAATATACTGTAATAAAAGTTATGTGAGTGTGGTCTCTTTCTCTAAGCATTTTACTAGATTGTACTCACCTTTCTTGAGAAGATGTGAAATGAGGAAATGCAAAATAGCAAAGCATTTCATAAGAAATGAGAGGAAGTGAGGTGAATGATGTAGGCATCAGAAGAGAAACATCTGCTCCTGGAAGTGGTAAACTGTGGGTAACAAACTACTGAAAGCATGAGACCACAGGGAAAAAACCGCAGGAAGCAAAAAACCACAAAGAAGCAAAACCTAGGTCAAGTAGGAGACTATTGTAAGTTTAGCCTTTAACCACATTCAGCATATACTTAAATTTCAGAAAAGATTCCTGAGCTGTTCTATTACCTACCTGCAAGTGCTGCTTTTCTGCATGACGTCAGCTCGATGATACCCAGAGAGTTTGCAAAAACCGTCATTACTATAAACTACAGGCCAATCCACAATCTGGGCATTTCCCAGTAAGAAACTCGATTCTAAAGAAGAAAGAAGGAAAACGAAGTTTTTTAATCTTCATTTAACAATGTACTTCTTTCAAGGAAACAAAAAGACAAATTTAAGACAAATACAACTATGTTTTGTTATGATACAAAAAATAAAGCCTATTCTTGAGATTGACATAATCAGTTTAACACGATTATCAAATGCGATCTGCAGTAAGTACAAGATTTGCATACAAATTTAAAATTCCACTGAAAAAAAGCCGGTTTATAATACCTCTTTGCATTTGAGTATAGTCCAATCTATGAAAACAAGTATGGTTGATATTAAGTAAATGTTAACGACTATAATAATTATACTGAAACAGATTAATTTATTGAGATTAAGGCTAGAGTCACTTCTCCACTAATTGAGAAAACTAAACTTGATAATATTAAGGCAAATTTGTAGGACTGCTCCAAAAATTCTATTATTATAATTCTGACATGATGGGACAAATTGTCCATTAGATTGATCTTGAGACGTCTAATTTAAAAGAACATTGAAGAGGGTGTTTGGGTGGCTCAGTTGGTTAAGCTTTGGACTCTTGGTTTTAGCTCAGCTCATGATCTCCTGGGTCATGAGATCAAGCCCCACAGAGGGCTCTATGCTCAGTGGGGAGTGTGCTTGAGATTCTCTCCCTCTGCCCCTCCACTCACTTGCACACACACACACATGCATGCTCACTCGCTCTTTCAATTAAATAAAATCTTTAAAAGAAATTTAAAATAACTTTGAAGATTCCTTTTTTAAAATAAAATTATTCAAATATATTATTTCAACCACATTCTACACCAAATTTGGACACTATGATTATTGTAAATAAAAGGAACATCTCTGGTCTATTTTGCAAGGAGAAGTGATTTTGCTTTAGGTATAAAATAAAATAAGATAAAAACAGAGAAGGAGGTAAACCATAAGAGAATCTTAAAAATAGAGAACAAACTGAGGATTGCTGGAGGGGAGGTGGGTGCGGGTAATGAGCTAAATGGGTAATGGGGATTAAAAAGGGTATTTGCTGGGATGAGAACTGGGGGATATATATAAGTAATAAATCACTAAATTTTACTCCTGAAACCAATACTATATGTTAATCAACTTGAATTTAAGTGAAAAAAATTAATACAAAAATAATAGCTTTTGATATCACCCCTGATTAAAAATCTAATATTTTAAAAAAGTAAATTTTAAGGGAATACTATACTTCAAAAATTCAAAATATTTGCCAAAAAAATCTCCTTTGAACTCATATTCAAAATAGTGTCCTAAAAGGGAAATTACCTTATGAGTTTAAGACTTTAAGTTTAAATCCTGACTCAAAGTTTGTCTTCATAAAAATAACAGTGCAATTCAACATTGTAAGTTGAAGGCACTAAGTAAAAGGCACTACTCTTGGTCAAACAATGGGATAGAATAACAATCAATAAAACATACGCTTTACTCTCAAAAAAAACTTACATGCTAAGAAAAATAAATATGTAAAAACTAATTACAATTTATCAGAATACATGCTAAATCTAGAAGCATTGGATAAAATATGACAAAAATTTGTTTCAAGGCACTAAAAACAAATGAAAGTAGACAAACTAAAAAAAAAAAAAAGACAAAACCTCGAAAAAAAAAAAAAGAGATACATTAAATAAGATATTCATTTAACTGTCATTCACCAAGAGAGCAAATTTCTAGTTTATACAGTTCATTGGTTATATAGTTCAAGCAGAAAAAGTCTTATGGGACTAAATAGTCAAAAGTCACGATTTGGGGCTACCAGAGCAGCTTGAAGTTGAGGGGGAGATCCTTTAACATATGGAGCCATAAACCTGAATATAAATCTACCTCAAATCTCTGCAATCTCAACTATGCATGCACAAAATGAGACTACAAGAAACCTGTCTACTTCAGCAATGACTACAAGGCAAGAGGTAAGCAGAAATTTCACCAGCTCTCAAGGCTGGAAGACAAATTTTTCAGTTCAAGTCCTATCAAGTTAGATAAGCTTGGTAGATAAGTTCTCCATTTAAGCCACAAAAAAGTCATCCTTTAGGAATAAGAAACAAGTCCTAGAATAATAGGCTATAAACTGGGACTAACATTAAAAATGTGGAGTGTACACTTACACACACACTCACACAAAGCTAAACTCATAATCAAGGAAACCCCCCTGTAATTTACCTGCTCTTTACAATGTATGAACACAATGTCCAGTATACACTTAAAAACTATTAAACAGGCAAAGAAAGAGAAAATTTTTATGATAATTGAGGGGAAAAATAAGCAATAGAAAGAGAGGTCAATATGGGAACAGAAATAAACAATACAACTTCTGGGATAAAAAAAATTCAGAGGTGCCTGGGTAGCTCAGTGGGCTAAAACCTCTTCCTTTGGCTCAGGTCATGATTCCAGGGTCCTGGGATCAAGCCCCACATCAGGCTCTCTGCTCAGCGGGGAGCCTGCTTCCCCCTCTCTCTCTGCCTGCCTCTCTGCCTGCTTGTGCTCTCTGTCTGTCAAATAAACAAATTTTTTTTTAAAAATCTTTAAAAAAATTCATTGAATAGGTTTAACAGTACAATGAACACTAAGAATTAACAGTTTAAAAACATATCAATGCAAATGATTCCAAACTGAAGCAAAAAGAAAAAGAGATTAAAAGATGTTCCATAGGACAATATCAAACAGTCTAAAACATATGTAGTTGAGTATGGGAGAAAAATAAAAAAGACAGAATTGGGCACAAATGTCATATGAATAAAGATAACTAAAATTTCTCAAATTACATGAAAAATAACAACATAGAGATCTTAGTTCAGTAAGCCTCAAGCAAGATAAATGCAAGCAAAGCCACAGTACAAAGATGGGTAACAGCAAAACTGAAAATAAAAAATAAGGCGAAAAGTCTTTTAAACACCCAAAGAAAGAAGATTATTTAAATATGGGGGGGGGGGGCATGGGAGAGATAAAAATTATAGCATACAAATCCTGAAATACAAAGATGACCAAAAAACAATGAAATGACATCTTTAAAATATTGAAAGGAAAATATTTATCAACCTAGATTTTCATCTAGAGCAGAGTATCCTTCAAAATTGAAGGCAAAATAAAGACACATTCAGAAACAAAACAGGAAGATTTCATTGCCAGCAAAATCACAGCAAAACAAATGTGGCAGGAGTTTTAGTTGAAAGGAAAAAAAGAATCAAAATAATAATAATGATGACCCTCACAAAAAAAGTCAAGAAGGTAAAAACAAACAACTGGTGGGACAAACAGAAAACAAAACCACTGGGGGTGCCTACGTGGCTCAGTAGGTTGAATGTATAACTCTTGATTTTGGCTCAGGTTATGATCTCAAGGTCATGATCTCAAGGTCAATGGGATAGAGCCCTGCACTGGGCTCCACACTCAATGGGGAGTCTCCTTGAGATTCTTGCTCTCCCTCTACGTTTGCCCCTACCCCCATGCTCTCTCTATCTTTCTCTCTGTAAAATAAATAAATACATCTTTAAAAAAAAAAAAAGTAAACCATGGGATGGTAGCCCTAAATCCAACCATATCAAGCATTACATTAAATGTAAATGGAATAAATAGACTAATTAAAAGACAAAAATTTCCAGACTGGATTTTGAAACAAAGAAACTGATAGTATACTATTTCTAAGAAAGCCACTTAAAGTATAAAGACAGAGACACATTGAAAGTGAAAGTGTGGTGAAACACACTACATTAACACTAAGCATAAGAAAGTAAATGTAGCTACATTAATGCAAAATAAAGCAGTCTTAAAGACAAGGATAACTGAGATAAAAGCAGCAATTAATGATAACAAAAGGGTCAATTCATTAAGAAAACATAATTCTCTCAATATCTATTAATGAAAACTAAAGACTCAGATGACTCCAGGCTCAGTGAAAACTTTCAAATATTTAAATAAAACATAAAATAAATATTATACAAACTCTCAGAAAATATATGAGGAACATTTCTGAACTTGTTTTATGAGGTTAGCAAATACAAATAGCAATATATATATTATATATAACCAAGTAGGGTTATCTTATCAATGTAAGGATGATTTATCATTATGAGATCAACCAATGTAATCAATTATATCAACAGAATAAAAGAAAAAAAATCATATCTCAATAGATGTAGAAAAAAAATTTGACACACTTATTAATGATTAAAATCTCTGAGAAAACCTGAAAAGAAGGAAACTTCTCAAACTGAGGATACCTACTAAAAAAAATCTATAGCTAACATTATTTTTAAAAGTAAAATATTGAATAACTTCCCCCCAAGATCAGGAAAAATTTAAGGATGTATATTCTCTACCCTTATGCTTAACTTTTATTGGTGGCCCAACCAATAAACCAAAAGAGAAAAAAAAACCACAAAGGACATAAATATTGGAAAGGAAGATAAAATTGTTTTCTACTTGCAGATGGCATTAAGTAATTAAGGCATTAAGAAATATTCAAAGGAACACCTAAAATTAAGTGAATCTGGCAAGGTTGCAGTATATAAAGTTAATATAAAAGTCAATTTTGTTTCTATATACTAACATTAAACAACTGGAAAATGAAAAACAATTTCACTTAGAATGATACAAAAATATAAAATACTTAAGAATAAATTTATCAGAAGATGTGCAGGACCTCTAGAGTGAAAGCTAAAAAAACTCTGGTTAAGTAAATTAAGAAACACCTAGACAAAAAATAAGCTATGCCACACTCATGAATGGAAACAATATTTTTAAGACATCAATTCTCTGCAAATTGATCTATAGATTCAACACAATCCCAATGAGCATATAAATGGGCTTTTCTGAAGTAACTGGCAAAGTAATCATAAAATGTTTATGAAAGTACAAATTACCTAAAATAATCCAAAATAAAATCTGAAAAAGAAGATCCAAGTTGGAGAAACATACAACCAGGTTAAATAGTTCAGATATAGAACCTCACAAAAATGGTCTATTGATTTTTTGCATAGATGCCAAGGAAGTTTAATGGGTAAAGAAAAGTCTTTTCAATGAACTGTGCTAAAACAACTATATATCTACATGAGCAAAAACTGAACCATGACTACTACCTCACACCACACACATGCACATGCACACAAAAATTTTAAATGGGTGATCAACCTAAATAGAAAAGTGAAAAATAAAAAGAAAACGTGGGAGAAAATCTTTGCCACTTTAAGGAAGACAAGAATTTCTTAGATAAGACTTCTATAGCAATCACCATAAAAGTAAGTGTTGATAAATAAATTAGACATATCAAATTAAAATCAGCTGCTCATTCAAGGACACTGTCAAAAGTGTGAAAAGGAAATCCACAGACTGAGGAAAAAATACTTACAATACAGATATTTGAGAAAGCCCTCCTATCCAGAACATACCCAAAAATCCTACAGAGAGACAAATGACCCAATGAACAAAATGGGCAAATGACTCAAACAGACACTTCCCAAAAGAAGATATACAATGGCCAATAACCACAAGAATAAGGTGTTCACCATCATTGGGCATCAGGGAATACAAATTCAAAGCACAATGATATATCACTCCTCAGCCACTGGGGTGGCTATAAAGATTAATAATACAAAATGTTGATAAGAATGTGAAACAACTAAAACTCTTTATAAAATTAATAATGAGAATATAAAATGGAACAATCAGTTTGAAAAAGAGTTTCTTGCACAGTTAAATATTTAACTATGACCCAGAGATTTCATTTTTAGGCATTTACTCAGTGAAAAGAAAACATATGTTAACAATAAGACTTGTAGAAAATGTTCACATCACATTTACTCATAGTAGCCAAAAACTGAAAACAATGCAAATGTTCATCAACAAGAGAACAGATTAAAAATTTTACATATTCATACAAGAAAATCTATGTCAGCTCTAAAATGGAACAAACGACTCATACATGCAACAACACAGATGAATCTGATAAACATTACAATTATTGAAAGAAGTCAGAAGCTATAATTTCATTTATATGAAGTTCAAATACAGGCAAAGTTAATCTATGGTGATAGAGATCAGAACAATTATGGCTAAAGGGAAGGGGTAGGAGAACTGGCAGGAAAGACGAAAAAGAAACTTTCTGGTGAAGGTCATTGTTCTCTTATAGAGGTGTAAGTCACACAAGTGTATACATTTGTCAAAACCAACTGAACTGAACACTTAAGATCTGTGTATTTTAATTACATCAAATTTAAAAGAAAACACAAGGAAGACAAAAGACCAGAGACTCAGAAGTTTTAGGAAAGCTGTGACATTTGAAATGAACCTTAGTGACAAGAATGGTAATACCACCTTTTCTTGGTACATAGAGTGGTTAAAGTAGAGATTAAAATAAGCACCCCCAGAGAAAGGGGAACCCTCCTACACTGTTGGTGGGAATGTATGCTGGTGCAGCCACTCTGGAAAACAGTATGGAGATTCCTCAAAAAGTTGAAAATAGTGCTACCCTATGAACCAGCAATCACATTGCTATGTATTTACCCTAAAGATCCAAATGTAGTGATCTGAAGGGGCACATGCACCCAAATGTTTATAGAAGCAATGTCCATAATAGCCAAACTATGGAAAGAACTGTTGGACAGTTGGACTGTTGATTCCAGCAACAGAAGAACGGATAAAGAAGATGAGATATATATATCTATCTATGATGGTATACTATGCAGCCATCAAAAACCCCAAAATCTTGCCGTTTGCAATGACGTGGATGGAACTAGAGGGTATTATGCTAAGTGAAATAAGTCAATCAGAGAAAGAAAATTATCATATGATCTCTCTGGTATAAGGAATCTAAGAGGCAAGGCAGGGAGTCGTGGGGGGGGGGTAGTGAAGGGAAAAATGAAATGAGATGGAACCAGAGAGGGAGACAAACCATAAGAGACTTTTAATCTCAGGAAACAAACTGAGGGTTGCTGTGGGGAGGTGGGTAAGGATAGGGTAGCTGGTCGATGAACATTGAGGAGGGTGTGTGCTATGGTGAATGCTGTGAGTTGTGTAAGACTGATGATTCACTGACCTGTACCCCTGAAGCAAACAATACATTATATATTAATTTTAAAAAATAAAACAAACAAAAATAAATAAATAAAATGAGCATCCCATAAAAAATGCTTCATAAAGTATAAATTCCTCTATAAGAATATGACATTTTCATTTGTGTATACATCAAAAATAAAAATTATAGTGTGATTATCAAAGATTTTCTCCTCTTAGCCCAGGTTGGGTTCTACTCAGTTTACTCCTGCTAATCCATATGCTCTCCACTTCATGAGTGGGCCGCTGTGGCAGTCCATTCAGCTACATGGTCTCCCTGCCTCAACTGGTCTTGTTTGTCACACTAATGTTCACTTGTCCCCCCAAATCCCAGCCTCCATCTTACCACTCCTCCTCCAGATCAAGACCCCCCCCCAAGTGCTTACATTATCTGATTCTCTCCCAGACTTAGAAAGCTTAGAGAACTTCACTCTCCCTACTTACACAAACATATTTCTCACTACTTCTAAAGTCCACACTATTGCAGTTAAGTCCATTTTCTCACCATGGCCCCAAAATATACTCATCCATGATGCCTACTGTCCACTTGAGATGCTTTTCCCCCATCCCTTTACCTATCAAACCTTTCAGAACCAGGTCACTCTACCTTCTGCATGACACATTCAATGAGTACCACTCAGCATAATCCCCCCTGGATACCACCATATGTTTCTCCAACCCTTCACTGGACAAATTTTGCATAAAAGATGTCTACTCTCATTAGTTCCATCTTCTCAGCTCCTGTTCACTTGACTCACTCCTATCTGGTTTGTTCCTTACCACTCCAGGACAACCAAGATCACCAATAACCTCTCCATGTCCCCAAACCCAAAGGATGCCTTTTACTGATCTCACTTGACAATTCAGAAGCACTGTTAACCACTGCCTCCCTAAAATTTCTCGACCCTTAGCTTTCATAAAATGACCTTCCTTCAGTTCTTTCAACAGTCCTCCATTTCCTTTGAAGGATCAATATTCTTTGTCCAGTGAGTATATATTAGAGTTTCTCCACATCAGTTCCTCTTATACTTCATCTGTCCCCATAGATTCACTAGGTGGTAACTTTATATCTCCAAACCAGACCTCTTTTATAAACTCTAGATCTTGATATTCCCATTGACCTAGATATCCTCTTAGATATCTCAAATGGACCTCAATATCTTAGAGAATGGGATTACCATCCATGCAGTTATGTAAGCCAGAAATCTGGGAGCCATCATTCAATATCCTTCTCATTATTATTATATCTATTCCATTACATAATCCTATAAATTTTGTCCCCTCAATCTTTCAAATTTCTCCATTTCTCTGGATCCTCACTATCATCATCCAAATCCAAACTTCTAAGACCTCTCCCCCAGATCACTCCAACAGTTATCTCATTGATTTGTACCAGTCCTCTCTGGGGTTTTTTCAGTGGATTGTCCACACTGAAGCCAGAGAGGTCTTTCCAAATTTCCAATTGAATCATGTTCCCTCCCAGTAAGTCGCTTATAATGGCTCTCAGAATGCTCAGATCCTTGACATGACCTGTAATGACTTCAAAGTTTGTCAAATCAACCACAGCCAAATTTTTCTTATATTTTTGTAAGCTTCAAGCTCTCTCCCAACATAGGACCTTTTTACTTGTTGTTCTCTTCCTTACTTATCTGATTGACACTTGCAGTTACTTAGATTTTAACTGTCATGACCTCTGTAAATCTTTCCCTGACCTTCTGGCCAGGTCATACCTAATAATTTTAGACACCACCCACCTCTTCCACACAGCCCTTAACACAGTTACAATTTTACACCTATTTGTGTTATGATATGATGAATGCATATCTGCCTGTTGGACTATAAGTTCTGTAAGACAGAGCCTATACCCAGTTTGGTCCTATTTGATCCCCCTGTACCTAACACAGTGTCTGACCCATAGTAGATGCTTGCTTCTTGGTTGACTGTATCAATAAACAACTGAGTTAATGTAGTCCTGCAGGGATCTCTCTTTATATATGTAATATCATAAAATTTAATATGCGATGCCTCTCTAAATACTTCATATATATGCTATTTTTAACTTCTCAGATAATATAGTCCTTGGGATTATAAATTTTTTGCCTGCTGTGCCTAGAAGAGTTGCAATATAGTAATTACTTATTGATTGAAATAACTGCTTCTATCCCAGGAAATAGAAAACAAATATTCTAAAAAAGGTCCTAATGAAGGAGGTTTTCTCTCCCCCATAAATTAAGCAAACCAGTGTTTTCAAAATTGTTTTAAGTTGAAACTCATAGTAAGAAATTAATTTTATATAGTACTTCAAAAATGTATTTGCACAGATATACACACATACCTATACAAATATACAACTAAAAAAAAATCTCAAACAATACTTACTATATGAGATCCTCTTTTTTTATTCTATTTCAATTTTTTGGTGTGCTAGTCAAGACCCATTAAATCAATTTTATACACCAAAGTAAGGGTTATATCTCACAAAATCCTGAACATCCCCAAATTCTTACAGACTTACCCCTGTCATAAAAAGACTTGTTTACAAGACATTTGTTAGGATTTGGATCAGGAGCTTTAATTGCTCCTAGTTAATTCTCCTATTAAATTAACTAGCCATTTTCAATATGGCTCCCACCATACCATTTTCAATAATGCTACAATAAGAAAATCAAGCCTCCAGCTCAGTAGGGCCCAACTATGATTATTCATTTATTGTTGATATATTATGTAATAACTATGTAATATGTAATGTATGCTATATAATAGCAAAACTAAAGCAACCATTAGCAACCATTAGCCCAAATTCTGTGCTAGGCATTGGGACAGATGTCATATCTATTATCTCTAATCTGGAAAACAACTCCATTCTGCAGTGAGTCAGACTCACCAAGCCCAGATTTCCTAGAAACAGTGACTAGACCACAGGTTCCCTAAATTCTAATTCTTGACTGAGATATCTACAAATTCAAACATTTTCTAGGTGAAATTATGTCTTTTTTTTTTCTTGTGATGGATAAGTAGGTAGTCAAAGAGTGAAGAAGTCCTAAAGCAACACAATGTAGGCAAAATTAATTCTCGTATTAGCTTGGAGGCAGAGTTGTTTGGTGGGGGAAAAAATACAATTGGAATCAATCCCTTTTTTCAAAATATACCTGATTTTAGCCAATAATCATAGAATATGGACTATTCAGATATTTACCAGCTACATACTAGAGTATTTTCTGACAGGTTCAATCAGACCTAGCAACTCAGAAGAGAGTTTCTTAAACCAACTTAAAGATTAAACAAATAGTCCAGGAAATAGGGTGTCCATTCATCTTTATGTTTCAAGTTGGATTTTATTCATTTAGACCACCAGAGAGTGAAGTGACTACGTGTTCACTAGGTCTTACTTCAAGATCCTAACAATTATATCTGCTCTTGGTTTATGGAGGACAAGCATAAGAACTGCTTTTATCACTTCTGAATGCTTTATAAAGCTGTAATTGAGAAAATTAGCCACAGTGCCAGGGACTTCATATAACAAATCATCTACCGGTAAATATTCATAACAATCAAATTACCACAGAGAGCCCTGTCCGCCAACTATCTGCCAGTACTTGGATCCCCTATCAATACTCCCAAGGGAGCTACTCTGAAACACCTAGGGAGTTATAGTTAGGTTATTGTTTTCCTCACACACAAACTAGAGATACCAGTATCTACCATTCTGGGTAATTTATGGAGATGAAATAGAGTAATCCAAGCAAAATCTTTATAAATCAACTATTAGAGCAAAAGGTCTTTATAGCAATGGGTGTTATATGCAATTGATAAATTATTGAACTACATCTGAAACTAATGATGTACTATAAATTGGCTAATTGAATTTATATTTTAAAGAAGTCTTAGTAAACTAATAACTATTATTATTTATTAGCACAAGATTCTTGTACAACTATGTCATTTATGCAGAGAGAGTTTTCTATGTGTGAGTTCTCTATGTGTATGTACAAGCAAAGAACTAGAAAAAAATATTTAAATGTTGATCCTGCAAATCAAAACCTATAAAATTGTATTTGTCACTGAAAGCTGAACTACAAAATAAACTGTTGGGGGGGTCACGAAGAAGGAGAAACAGATTTCCTTTTCATGTCAAAGGCTAAATTAGATGAAAACTGATAAATATTAAATAGACAGTCCAGGATTTTCCTTTGGATATTTGTCTGTTTGTTAACTGAAACACAATTTGTGGATTTGAAATATTCATACAACTGTTCCATTTCCCTGTAATCATGAAAATTACTCTTTCGGTGAATGTGAAATCTGGTATTATTAACAAACATTAAGAACAGGATAGCAAATTAATTAAAATTGTTTCCTGGAAAATTTTAATTTCCTTTGGCTTTCAAACATGGTGAGGAAAAGCAGTCTGCCTACTGAGAGATAACTTCTCTGCAAAAGGAGGAGAGTTGCAAATCTTTTTCTTTTTTTTTTTTTAAGAAAATTTTTAATTTATTTATGTGACAGACAGAGATCACAAGTTGGCAGAGAGGCAGGCAGAGAGAGAGAGAGAGGACGAAGCAGGCTCCCTGTTGAGCAGAGAGCCCAATGCAGGGCTTGATCCCAGGACCCTGAGATCATGACCTGAGTGGAAGGCAGAGGCTTTAACCCACTGAGCCACCCAGGCACCCGGTGAGTTGCAAATCTTGAACGTGAGATCAGTTCAGAAGTTTTGGAAACATAAAGCTATTAAGGAAATTACCCAGAATTCTTAGTGACTGCTACCATCGTTACTGTTCTGAACTAAATATTTGTGTCCTCCTAAAATTCATACGTTAAAACCCTACCTCTCATGCATTGGAAGGTAGAGCCTTTGGGACACGGTTAGGAGTCAATGAGGTCATGAGGGTGAAGTCCTGCACGAATGGGAATAGTGCCCCTGTAAGTGTCACAAAACGGTTTGCCTCCTCTGCTCTGCTCTCTACCATGTGAGGACACAACAAGAAGCTCGCTGTCCACCACCAGGAAAAGGGTTCTCACCAGAACCCAACTGTCCTGGCACCTTGATCTTGGACTTCCAAGATTGATACAAATAAATTTCTGTTGTTTAGAAACCATTCAATTTATGCTATTTTGTTGGAGTAGTCCAGATAGATTAAGACATTCCTCAACTAATCCTGACAGGGAAACCAGTTCTGATTTGTCCTCACAGTTCCTAGCACACCAAGAGCCGTGAATTCTGAGAAATTCAACCTCCTTGGGATCCAGGCTATTTCAGTCCTTGAAGATGTTTGCAAGTATTTCCTTCCAAATGATTCAAATACACAGTATGATCCTGCATGAGGGGCCTAAAAATCAGGTCATAATCCCTATTCGGTGTTAGAAGTCTAGTACGATATTTTGGAAATGCAATTCTACAGAGTACATTCTTTTCTTTTTTCTTTTTTCTTTTTTTTTTTTTTTAGATTTTCTTTATTTATTCCAGAGAGAGAGAAAAAGCAGGGCGAAGAGCAGAGGGAGAGGGACAAGCAAACACTATGCTTAACACTGAGCCTGATGGGGGACTTGATCTCAGGACCCTGAGACCATGACCTGAGCCTGAAATCAAGAGTTTGATGCTTAACCAACTGGGTCACCCAGGTGCCCCATACACAAGCAGAATCTTGAATGAATTTCTGCAAAGAGGCTAAGTCTTGAAACACTTCCTGTTCTACCAAGACCTTCCAGTATTTTCTCAGAAATGGACATGAAACAAATCAAGCACTCTTCCCTCATGGATTCAAAGGTCAAAAAATAAATCACAAGATCCTGATTCAAAAATGATCCAGTAGGATCATTATGTGTTTCTCCCAATTTTGACTGCCCATTTCATTGAGACGGAGATTGAGGAGCATTGGAAGGGGCCCCAGGAGTTACTCATTCCAGGACTTACCCCTCAAAGATTCTGTTTTAATAGATCTGGGGTGAGATCCAGGCATCAGTGTTTGTTTTTAAACCTTCGGAGGTGGTTCTAATGTGCAGCCAGAGTGGAGAAGCACTAATCTATTGCAGTAACCCCAAATACTGGTGGCTGCAATAGAATCCTGCCATGAGTGTCAAAACTGTCAAAAATACTGACTGCTAAATTCTAATGCAGACACACTGAACAGAATCCCTCGAGATGGAATGCAAAAATACAGCCTCTGAAGGAAAATCCCAAGCTCAACCAAGTTTGGGGAACTGACCTAGTACTTCGCTACTCCAAGTGTGGACCACTCCCACCTGGATGTCTGCTAGCAAGACAGACTCTGGGAACCCCCACAGACCTGATGAATCAGAACCTGCCTGTTAACAAGATCATCAGGTCATCCTCAAGCCCACAAATGCACTCATTTTACACATTCTTCCTTTCTTTTCATGGACGGGAAAGCAGGCCCAGAAAGTTACAGGACCTGGCACACACAGGAAAAGAGTGTCTGGTGAAAGATAAACACCCAGCCAGCCCTCACTGTCTAAGACTTTCTATCCTATCAAAGTGTATTTCTGAATTACTATCTAAATTTTTGTTTTGCTGTGTCTGAATATAAAAGAAGGACTTCCTCTTTAAAATGCCCTTTCTTCAGGTAACAGGAAAATATCCATATTCTATGTCCCTGCATATTAATCCCATTCTTAAAGGAGATCATACAGAACTATGAGGTCGATAGTCCTGACTGATAAACATTTCTCAAGGAGAAGTTGCAGTCAGTCAACGACAATATAAAAGCATGAGAGATGTTCCTTCCCTTTCTATAGCAATTCTGGGAAGAAGTCTTTTCCTCTGAGCTGTTGCCACACTGCATCTGGCATGATGAGATAGTTTTTTAAAAATTTTTTGTTTTACCTTGTTTTTATGAAAACTATACCCTTCTGTGGTCCAGAGATTCCATGGACATTAACAAGGTGAAACACATTTGGGTGGATTAACTCTCTCTCTCTCTCTCTCTTTCTCTTTCATTCCCTCCCTCCCTCTCCCTCAACTTCCTTATGCAAGTTACCCGAAAGAGCTGAGTTTCAGTGTGCTAACACAGAGAAGTTTTTAGATTTTTAAGGAGGTGATAAAACACACAAGAGAATTCTAGAGTACGAAGGAGGAGAGAAGATATCAAGTGGGGGTGAGAAAGGGAAAGCACTTCACAAAAGGAATCCAGAACACCGAATGAAACACTTTCCTTAATGTATAGTTTTTCCAAGGTCTAGTGTCGCCTCTGAGGACAATCGACTGGATTTTCTATGTTCGTATCATCCTAACTTTGGAGAAGCACAACACCCAGAAACCAGCACGGTTATTCGGAAAGCCTTATAACCCCAGGACAGGGATCCTCCAACAGAGGTTCAGTTGCAGGTGGAAGCTCCAAAAGCTGGCTGAGTTCTATTTCAAGCTGCTCTCCAAAACCCCTGGGCCTTTGTGAAGAAGGGCTGAGTACAGGTACTCATAGCTCCAAGTAGGACCTCACCCTCCAAATCTTCTGATTCAAAGAGCTAAAGAATGTACATTCCAAAAATCAGTGATCTCAAAGAAATGGGAAAGCATTCTATGCTTATGGATTGGAAGAACATTGTAAAATGTCATGCTACTCAAAGCAATCTACACATTTAATGCAATTCCTATCAAAATACCCCCAGCATTTTTCACAAAACTAGAACAAACAGTCCTAAAATTCGAATGGAGCCAAAAAAAAAAAATCCCAAAGAGCCAAAGCACTCCTGAAAAAGAAAAACAAAACTGGAGGCATCACAATTCTGGATTTCAAGTTAACTTACAATGCTGCAGTCATCAAGACAGTATGATACTGGCACAAAAACAGACACATGGATCAATGGATCAGAATAGAGAACCCAGAAATGGGCCCACAACTATATGCTTAACTAATTAATCTTTGACAAAGCAGCAAAGAACATCAATGGAAAAAAGGTAGTCTCTTCAACACACAGTGTTGGAAAAACTAGACAGCAACATACAGAAGAACGAAACTGGACCACTTTCTTACACCGTACACAGAAATAAATTCAAAATGGATGAAAGATCTAAATGTGAGACAGGAAACCATCAAAATTCTAGAGAAGAAAACAGGCAGAAACCTCTTCTACCTCAGCCATAGAACTTCTTTCTAGACACATCACCAGAGGCAAGGGAATCAAAAGCAAAAATGAATGATTGGGACATCATCAAGATTAAAAGCTTCTGCACAGCAAATGAAACAATTGACAAAACTGAAAGGCAGCCTAGGGAATGGGAGAAGATATTTGCAAATGACATATTGGATAAGGGGTTAGAATCCAAAATCTTTTAAGAAATTGTATCAAACTCAACACCACGCCCCCCCCCAAAAAAAATCCAGTTAAGAAAGAGGCAGAAGACAAGAATAGACATTTTTCCAAAGAAGACATCCAGATAGCCAACAGGCACATGAAAAGATGTTCAACATCACTCATGATCGGGGAATACAAATCAAAACCATGATGAGAGACCACCTCACACCTGTCAGAATGGCTGAAATTAACAACACAGGAAACAACAGGTGTTGGTGAGGATTCAGAGAAAGGGGAATATTCTTACTGTTGCTGGGAATGCAAACTAGTGCAGCTAGTCTGAATAGTATACAGGTCTCTCAAAAAATTAGAGGTAGAACCACCCTACGATCCAGCAACTGCACTACTAGACACTTACCCAAAAGATACAAAAATACTGATTCAAAGGGGTACATACACCCCAATGTTTATAGCAGCTTTATCAACAATCACCAAACTATGGAGAGAGCCCAAATGTCCATCAGCTGATGAGTGGATGAAGAAGATGGGGTATGTGTATGTATATGTATGTATTATAGACACAATAGAATATTACTCAGCCATTAAAAAGAAGGAAATCTCGCCATTTGCAATGATGTGGATGGAGCTAATGTGTATTATCCTAGGTGAAATAAGTCAGCCAGAGAAAGACAAATACCACATCATCTTACTCATTTGTGGTATTTAAGAACAAGAACAAATGAACCTAGGGGAAGGGGGGAAAGAAAAAATTGAGAGAGGGAAATAAACCATTAAAGACTCTTAATGATGGAGAGCAAACTGAGGGGGCTGATAGTGGGAGGGGGGGAAGATGGGCTAGATGCGTGACGGGGATTAAAGAGGGCCCTTGTTGTGATGAGCCCTGGAAGTCGTATGTAAGTGATGAATCACTGAATTCTACTCCTGAAATCCATATTGTACTGTATGTTAAGTAACTAAAATTTAGATTAAAAAAAAAAAGTGACCAACAAGGAAAATTTGAAGCTTAAAAGCAACACAGTAAAATTCATGTAGTAATTGCTAATGTTTTCCAAAAGGGTTTGGTTAAAGGGCATTTCCACAATGCTATTTGTCAAATATTTATTATAGAATTGAGGTTTGGGTTTGAAATTTTGGCTTTATTAAAAAATGTACTTTGTTTCTGGTATGAATCAGCCTCTTATTAAAATATGAAGCTACATGTTTCTAGTCCACAAGAACAGCCAGACTGACCAAGCTAATTACCTAGCTTGTGGTACTCTTTCCTGAACTTCTGTAAAAAGAATGCAGGAGTCCCCTGTGCACACAATCACTGAACTAAGCTTCCTTTGGCTGCATTCTTCTTCACTTTAAGGGAATGAAAGGGAGCTAGAAAACAAAGGGATGATGCAGGTGATGTCCAAGGCTTCACTCCAAACCCAGCTCGTAGGCAAATCTTCACTACTTCTATCTAGACCCAGATGTTTGCGCCAAACACCAGAAAGGCACCCTTCACACCTCTTCATTTATACCATCTGATTCATCACTAAGCCCTAATAATTCTACCAATGAAACATGTCTGATGCATACACTTCTCTCCATCTCTATCAATCCCAGCCCAGCCCAGGCCACCATCATCTCTTGCCTAGACTACTGCAACAATCCTCCAGCTGGTCCCCTACCATGGATTCTCCTCCTTCTGACCAAACTTGTTACACAACAAATAATCCCTGCGGCCAGGAGATTTGTCCACTGCACTTGGAATACAATGCAAGAGCCTCACCCTGAATAATCGGGCCCCAGCTTTCTCTTTTCTTGCTTACTGCAATCCATCTACACTGGCCTTTAAATTTCACAAACTTAGCTACTCATTTTCTCGGTCTCTCTTTAGGACTGTTCACCTGTTTTCTCTTCACCTGAAACACTGTTCCGACCACTTATCATCTAACCACCTCCTACTTTAGGTCTCCATTTTGGACTACTGCCTTCGAAAGACCTTCCCTGACACCACCTCCAAATCGAAATTAATCCCTCTCACTCATAGTCACAACAATTTCCTTTTCTTCATGACGCTTACTGCGATTTGCAGTTATATGTGGGGAAGTGGGTTTGTTGAGTTCCTATTCCCCTGCCAGACTCCGAGTTCCATGCAGTCAGAGACCACATCTGTTTGTTCATCATCGTATCCCCACCAGTGTTTGCCGAATGATCAAAATCAAATATAGAAATTCCAATTCTTATTTAAAGTTGTATAATCAATACTTGTTAAAACAATGCTAGATATTGTCAAGAATTATAGTTAAGGACTGTGCAAGGTAGTTTTCTTCAAAGAACAGACAATTCTATGAAGAAAAAAAAAAAAAGATCGGGGGTTCCCAAGCAGATTTCCCCACACTCTGGAAACTTGTAAATTTAAATCATGGTGTCTATACTATTTTTTAAACTTGTCTTCTGGGTGAGTGGTATCTGTAGATATATTTAAGCTTCATAGAACAGTAACAGCAGAACAATCCCTAAAGCATATATAGCACATGCTGTTTGGGTTAAATAAAATCCTGGCACAGATGGTTAAACAAGAACATAAATAACTTATATGTCAAGCCCATGTCCACAATATCGATTTCTGGTAGATGCATTGCTCTACTTCCACTATGCAATAACAGAATATAAGGCTGGTATCTTTCTATTCTTACAAATACACCTTTACCCTACAGCTCTAGAACAAGGTAGAGTGTGTGTGTGTGTGTGTGTGTGTGCGCGCACGCATGTAGTGTAGATGCATACACTTTGTACCTTCCACAATGAGACTAATTATTATATAATAATATTGGCAACATTAAGCAGACCATCACTGTGGGAGTTTGAAATATGCAAAAAATATCTGTTAATTTATTCAAACTTGTTCAGCTGTCATCAAAGATAAAAATATGCCTCCACTTTTCATCTCCTTCAAGATCAAAGGTACATTTTAAAGTTTCTGTGTTTCTTTGATGGCATTAACTTCAACGTTTTTCCAACTAGCCAAAGTGGTTTAGAATGCATGAGATTCTTTAACACATAGTTCTGAAATTCTAATGATAGGAATAATAGCAATTGTGCTGTAGAAAATATTTCTCCGTGCACAAAAAAAGGAATGTTCAACAATTCAAAATTTCTACTTTTAATAGTTGGTATTTTGTTTATGAGAAGATGAGCATCTAAAAAGTATACCATTCAGAATTATTAGAAGCAAAATGTAACTGCAGTAATAACCTGTAGGACTCATATTCTTGGAATACAATAGAAAACCTTCACCCTGATATAGAGAGTGACAAACTTTAACTGAATTTTATTACAGTGAAATTTCTTAAAATACTTGAAGCCATAAGCCATGCACTAGTTACATAATCTTGGACAAAAGCTAAAGCAGTCAAAATGTGTTTATCAGGGGGAAAAAGTATTAGATACTTAATGTTTAAGCATTTTTCAATCCATCAAATGAACAAACCTTGTTTTTGCAAATGATTTGCATCTGTTCTGAAGGGATTACATATTTTCTTTGAAGTTAACCTTTTAAGGTAATCAACACTAATGGCTAGATAACTAATGAAGAATTTCAATTAAGAGATGAGACTAACTTGCACACCTGGTAGAAATACAGAAGTGAGGCTTTTCTGAATGCATTTACAACCCAATTAATTTTCTAAAGCATTGTTCTACTTTTTTCCTACTATCTAGGCAATAGGAGCTAATTGTGCAAGGGAAAGATACAAATCACAAATTCAAATCCTTTCTCTCCTTTGGTCAGATTTCACAGGGCCAGTTGCAAAGAAGCTGACATTCCTTCCTTCTTCTTCAGCCTCCGTAAACACTGCCAGTTACTGAGCTAAAGAGAACTGATGTTTCTTTGGCTCTAAATAGTAGTTATTTGTTGGAGGGAGGAGTGGTGTTTTTTTTGGAGTTTTTTTTTGGTTTTTTTTTTCCTCCAAATTAAATAAGCCCTTGGTCAAATGAGTCCAAATGTTTTAAGCTCAGACTCATTAGTTTATGACTTAAAAATGTCAATGACTTAATTCTTTGCTTTCTCCAAGTTAAAAAAAAAAAATTTCCCTTACCTTCCCTTATCTAGAGAAAATAGGGAAAGGGGAATATTTATTAAGCTCTTACTATGATGAGGTACAGTGCAAGATCCATTACATTTATGGCTTTGCCGAGTCTTTCCACTGACTTTCAAGGTAATACTTATAACCCTAGAGAGGCCCAGTGTTTCACCGTGGGTAAGGGCTAGAGCCAGGACAGGAGTCTGTGTTATCAAGATGGAAATGCCTTTGCTCTGTGGAGAGCTCTGTTCTCTGAGCCTTAGAAATGCTCCCACAGACTCAGAAAGATTGCTAGTTACTCTGACTGTGGTTGCTCTAGGAGAGAGAAAGACTGCTTTAGAAACGAATAAGGAGAATGTATCACACCTTTCATTCCTCATATAGAGATAAGATATTTGGTGTCTGAGCCCAGTTGATGAAGCAATGCTTTCCTTTCCACCTATAATTCCTTCTTTGGTCCATCCTGTTTGTATATATTGGCTGCATATGATGTCAGCTGTGAACATGTTTCATGCCCTTCCACCAATCCATATAGTTAACCAGCATGAATTTACTCTGCACACAGAACCTACAGGAGGTACAAAAGAAGTATATGGGAAAAGTCTTACCTCCAAGGATTGATCATTGGATTAGGAAGACCAATAACTTCTACTCATTTCTACTGAGTGAGAAGCCAAAAAAGACCCTCAGATTTCTAGACTGAAAGACTAACATTTTAAATTTTTTGAGTATAGCTGACACACAACGTTGCATTAGTTTCAGGTGTACAATTTAGTGAGTCAACCTCTCTGTAAGTTACACTGTGCCCACCACAAGTGTGGTGTCCCCATGTAACACTGTTACAATGCCATTGACTGTAACTTATTCTGTATTCCTTATTATTATTCTTATTCCTTATTCTGTAACTTTTACTCCCATGACTTCTTCATTTACTAAGTAGAAGCCTGTATCTCCCGCTCCCCTTTACCCATGCTGCCATCTTTCCATCCCCCTTCCTTCCAGCAACCCCCAGTTTTTTCTCTATTAATTTACAGGTCTGGTCCTGCTGAAAGACTAAACTATTAAAGCCACCTTTGACAGAGACAGGGAGACCGCAAAGTGAGTCAGTCTGTTTGAAGCCAAAACTAATGATAACGTCAATTCTGGCCACCACTGGGGTTTAGATTGCTTGTGAGAAATACAAGAAGAGGCCTTCTGTAGGCCACTGGAAATGGAGAACTGGGACACAGAGAGGATACCGTTTCCATTATGACAGAGGAAAGCTTGCTCTGAACAGCATGGTGAAGATGTGTAAGAAAGATGGTTGACGTTTGAACTGCAAGACCACGTGCTCTTCAGGAGAGGGGAGGGGAGGGGAAGCGAGGGACAGTGCAAGGGAGAGAGGAGAGCGGGAACAGGAAAGGAATAGGAAGGAACTAGAAAGAGAAACCAGGAAAAAGGACGAGAGAAAGTGCAAAGTCATGAAATCCAAAAGACAAACAAGCATGGGGAGAGCGTGGCGGAACATAGTCTCAAATCTTGCAAAGTCAGAAAATATGGATGAATTAAAGGCCTTTGGAGTCACAGGAATACTCATTTGGAATCTTCTAGGACATTCTGACATCACGGTACAGACTGAAATTACTTGAAAGAGGTGCAAAAGGAAACGGTGACTAAGAATTAAAGACATCCACTACAGATGGTGCTTTCAAAGATTTAAAACTTCTAAATGGTAGTAATAACTAAAGACACTGATACTGACAAAGTCTTTGTTATGTGCCAGACACTTATCTCACTACTAAGTATGTATTACCTCCTTTAATCCTCACTCCAACACCATAAACTAGGTACTCCTTATGTGTATTTTACAGAGGAGAAAACTAGCTATGAATAAGTCACAGAGCTAGTATGCATTGAAGCCAAGACTTTTGTGCAAGCCTGTGGCTCCTAACCAATGAACACGCTGCCTCTCACAGGAAAAAAAAAAAAAAAAGCATTATTTTTATCATTGTGTTTATTATACTCCCCAGTACATCAATGCCCAGCTCGTAGGAGACACTCAATACATTTTTGTTTCACTAATGAATTAGTAACTAAAACGAGTATATGAGGGTCAAGCAAAAAAATGGGAGCTGTTTTGCAGGCACTTTATTGTCAGGCGACTCAACCCTTGTAGAAGAATTTTTCTATCCCCTAATGCTATAAATAAAAGAATCTAAACTTGTTGTGCTTTAACTTGCCACCCCCTCCCAAAATATGCCAGCAGACAGAAAAGGCTTACAGAAAAAAATTAGAATAAAGATTAACTTCTCCCCTCAACCCAAGTGAGTTGTTTGATTTTCAGTCAAACTTGGTGATCTGAGGCGGGCCCTGCCATCTCTAAAAAGCCAAACTCCACTTTCTCTCATCTGTGGGACACTGCCCAGAACTACAAGCTGCTGCTCAAGGATACTCAAGATACTCAAGATACTTAAACTGGTAAGGATCGATTCCCAAGGATAAAACTTGCCATCTCCTAACTGTGAAATTATTTTTTTTTTAAGATTTTATTTATTTGACAGACAGAGATCACAGGTAGGCAGAGAGGCAGGTAGAGAGAGGAGGAAGCAGGCTCTCCACTGAGCAGACAGCCCGATGCAGGGCTCCATCCCAGGACCTTGGGAGCATGACCTGAGCTGAAGGCAGAGGCTTCAACCCACTGAACCACCCAGGCACCCCTGTGAAATTATTTTTTTAAAAATTTAACTAGAATCTAAAAATCTCTATATTATTTTCTGGCACAAAACAGTCTAGCTTTTAAACCCATAGAGAGTAGAACAAAAGCAGTAGGAAATATTTTAGCTGTACGTCAAGTTGGAATAGGAGAGGAGCGTGAGATCCCTTACGTGTTCGGTTCTCATGAGCCCCAAGTGATTTGCCCTACACAAGGCAATTTCTGCTTTCAGATATACCCACTGTCTAAATATTTTGAACTATGCAGTCACTTAAACAAGCTTACTTAATAGATGTAATCAGCACTGTTCTGGAAAAAATGAATTATAGACTTGTTCTATTTAGGAGACAAAGTCAAAAAGCAACCGGTATCTGGTGCTATGTGCTCTTCACAGTGGACAATGTAAAAGTACGTGTGAGGTATGACCCACACCATTAAGGAGCAACACGTTCGTGACTTTCTAATTATATGTCATTGCCTCTAGGAACTGCTATAACTGTGTACCTAAGCTCAGATCTCAAGTCCCAAACCTTTTGAAATCAATAGGACTTCATACTTAGTATTTGTATTTTTCTAATGGCACCAGACCCTGAGAAACAAAGAAATCTATTTCAACAAAATTTCAAATAGCTTTTCAACCTCTCTTCCTTTCTAAGGTTTTTATTGATCTTTAATCAATTTTTCTACCTTTTCCATGTGAAAACTTAATGTATCACAAAACTATCTAAAATATATACAAATGTCTCTTTATTAGTAATAGTACCACATACAACCAAAAACTAAAATAATGCCTAAAATACACACTCAATAGTATCACTTCCACCATCCAATTAAATAGTCCAAGACTAAGCATTTCCAATATTAACTTGTATATTTTACAAAATGAGAATATTTCCATGATTCTTTTTAGTCATTCTTTAGTGATGAAAAATAGTCATGTCATATCTGTTATTAAATGAGAGCATTTGGTGAAACATAATGAGGATTTTTTTCAACTTTACTGAGGTATAGACAAATAAAAATTGCATGTATCTAAGGCATACAACTTGATGGTTTCACAAATGTCTACATGGTGAGGTGATTATCACAATCAACTTAATTAACATATTCATCACCTCACATACTTTTTTCTTTTTCCTTTGTGTGTGTGACAAGAACCTAAGGTGGAATTTTTAAAAATACTACTCCGTTATTGGTAAAGGAAAATGTTTTATAAATGTCCATTTCTTAGAGCACATCAAACCACTGTCTTTGACTTCAGTTTCCACAATAATGATTTCCACTGGTTTGTAACTTGTTATTCATGTTTACTTGATTTCACAACATATCTCTTTTATTCATAAAAGTGCTGTATGAAATATTTTAATTTTCCAATTAAATCGAATTTCGTTTGGGACATTTTGAAGCCCCTCCCAATATTTGGTTTCTAACCCAACCAAAAAGAAAAAGAAATTCCTGAAACCAAGATTCAGACTTGCTGACTGTCAAGAAACAAAACCTCTTAAAGTAGTATTATCCCCCACCATATTCTGGGGAAAGTTTAATAAGTTTGGAAACTTCAGAGAATATTTGATCTAGCTCTGTATTTTCTTTTAAAAGTTTGGATAGCATCAAAATATTAGAATCCTACAATATCCTAGGAAAATAACTACAAATCTATGAACTATCTTTCAGTAAAATCAAAGCACTGTCAGGAACTGATTCTACTTCACTGATTTAATATGAATTCTATCAGGACTTCTGGCAGAGGAAAAATTTTGTTGAAACAGAAAATATATATGGACATTTTTTATATGGCATTTTTCTGCAAAACTTTTAATTTCATGTATATTACCACCACAGTAAAATGGTTTATTACAATAAAGCTTTGTTCATCTGCTAAAGTAAATATTATACTAGTCTAAAGTATATTTAAATATATTCCTTTACATACACTGTTTTTATTAATAACCAATTTATTTAGTCACAAAATGTTGGTCGTCATCAACTAAAATAAGACTATAATAATTAAAAGAAATGCATACTTTTTTTTGCACTTCACTTCCCTATACGTGTTATATTTTAGATATCTTCTTCCAAGAGTAACGATTAACTATATTGGTTTTAACCTCCAATCAAACTGGAGGGAAAAATCACCAAAACATAAAAAGTAAGACATGCACTTCATTCACCTGTGCCAGAACCTCTAGTGACCTCTTGTGGTAAATACTATCTACAGAGCTTTGGAGAACAATACCTTTTCCTAGGCCAGTCAATGGAGAATGTAGAAGCATTGTTCTTCTGGGCTAGCAAACACCCATCACTAACAGTGGAAGTAATACTAATAGTAATAGTTAGAATACTAACTAAACTAAAGGGTTTCTTGTTGGAAGCCTCCTCGGTCGTTTTCAATGAAAATATTCATAGTTGTTTTCTTCTATTAAAAAATATAGTGTCTTACATGGTTCTCCAATAAGACAGTTAAAGGATAGCTGGGGACATGGGGTTCTTACACACCCCTACTCCTGGAATAAATCAAAAGACAGACAAAGAGGACAATTTCTTTGAAGAAGACAAGAGTGAACTGGGATTAGCAGCGTTCTGGTCAGCAAAGCATTATTTGTTACATAACAGGGTGTGGGCTCTAGAGCCAGAGACAATCCGCTATCTTATTTATAAATATAATTCAGGGAGTGGTCAGTATAATTTTAACCTCTATGATGTATTAAAAGCACAAGTGATACATTGTGAGACCTGGGTTAGTCAATACCTCAGACACTACGCAGTTGTCACTATCTCCCGAATAGCAGTTTAAATATTAAATAAAATCTTTCAAAAAAATCATGAACATTATAGCAAAAAAATATATATATATCATGTCTTCACCATTTTTTACATTGGACACTACTAAAAAGGTGTGATACCCTTTTTTGTTTTTTTAAATCACTAGTTCTCTATTTCTTCTCCTATAGTTTCCCTTTAAAGATCTTAGTTTTTACAAGTGTTAATTATAGCAAAAAAATAATTTCAGATTTTCTGTAAAAGGTGACTGAGTCAAGAAAGTGCTTGTACAACATAAACATCTCAAGCTGTAATGGCAAATCGAATATATTGAACTTCTTCTCTTGCAGCATAAGTGGTTGACAAAATACGACTGTTCCTGTGTTCTTCTTTCCTGAACCCCTTTTTTTCCTCTAAAGAGAAAAACGTTTTTAGTTTTGTATAATGCTTAAAATATTAAAGAACAATAATCAAATTCTAATTAAAAGATATTAAATTTGGGATGTATAATATTTCAAAATGGCATCCTAGTTCACTGTCATAGACACTAATCATTTCCGCTTATTTGTGAAGGAACCAAAGACAACTTACAAATAAAATGTGCTGCCCAAAGATATAGGTTGAAGGCCTTGGAAATGTTTTGTTTTGTTTTGCTTTGCTTTGTTTGAATCTAAAATTTCACCTACAACTCTTAAATACCCCTGGCTTTCTTCCAGGTGTTTACCCTCTACCCACAGGTTTACTGCTCCTGATGTACACTGATGAATAGTGTGCATAAATAATTGAAATTTAAATAAGGGAAGACAGTCTAATAATGTATCAGATACGGGTTCAATCAATAAGTACATTGGGCTGAGGTCTTCTATGAGCTATTTCACAGATGTAATGAACTAGTTCCAAACTTTCTGTTCCTAGCAATTCATTTTGGACCTCCTGGTCAAAATGTTTCTAAACCTTATTAATACACTTAGACTTTTGACCTTTGCAACTTCTTAGACGATATCCGCTAAAGTCATATATTAAGAATTATTATAGTTCCTTTTACTTATCTAAAACTGATCTTGTCCTTTATCTTAAAATTAGAAAGAGGAATTCCCTACTAGTACCATTTTGGAATTTGGCCATAAAGTATGTTTGTATCCATCCTACTCAATAGCCCTCATTATTTTATTTTATAGACTTTGAATCACTAGTAACAATTTGAAATGCTTCCCCATAACAAACTGAGTCAACCAAGTAAGGAAAATAAAAATCCTATCTCAAGAGGTGTAAAGAATCAGCAAACAGAAGCAAGAGTCACTGTAGGACACCGAACACGACACTGTTCATCCAGGAAACTGCAACTGAAGAGTCAGGAACTTCATTAGGAAGTGCTCTGGTTTCAAGGCTACGACCAAATAGACCACACTTTATGCTCTTTTGTTCCACGTCATCAAGAAGTTCTCTGATGGATGGCTAATTGGCTGAGATTTCAGTTCATTAGTAATAGCCATGGACAAATAAGTGTTTGATGTTTTTTCTTGGCTTCTAATAGTCTTTCCAATCTAATATCCTCCCCTGCTTCTGTATCTCTCTTTCTGTATTTCTGTTACTTTCCACATCTCTCTTTTCCTCTTTGTGTGTGTGTATGTGAGAGAAAGAGAGAGTTTCTTTCTGGTACCTCCATCTTTGCATCTGAATGAATGGTGGTGTGTTTATCTCCATACGTCTCTCTGTATAAGTTTCTGTTTCATCTGACACTCATTAAAAGATCTGATCTTTTCATAAGAAGAACATGATGTATCAGAAAGAGAAGTATTTCATGGGGTAAAGGTAAGTAGGCAACCCCAGCCTATCTTTCTTCAATTTCTTTCTTTCCCACTAAAGCTCTGCCAATACTTCACTTTCAATGTGGTTAAGTTAGTGAATAATGAAATCTTCAGTGTCACAAATCTCATTCATCTATGAGAATCCTGAAGGGAGTTTTCTCTGTTAGTCTCAATTAAACAATTTCTCAGAATGAATTTTTCTATTTCTCTGCCAAATCATATAGAAATGGCAACAACTGTGGGATACTCCCACATGAATGTGCAGACCAATTTAATACTGTAATTCTCAATTTTTGGGGTTCTTCTTATAAAAGTAGTACTGAGACTTTCTAGTTTTTACTACCTACACATGTGCATATACTTAGCTCACATGTCCAACACATTTCAAACGAAGCTCAGAGGTTTTGAGTAGTGGTATCAAAAGTTAGCCATAAGCAATGAAAAGTGATATTTTAAATGCCAAAACAGATGGGTTTCATTTGCACTTGGTATTGCTACCCACAGAAAGAAACATTAAACCAATGAAGTACTTATACAGGTGAGGTGTCAAAAAGATAGGACATTCATTAATTTGGATGGCAAATGTAAAACAGAAACAGACATTTCTTTTCTTTTTTTTTTTAAAGATTTTATCTATTTATTTGACAGAAAGAGAGACAGTGAGAGGGAATGCAAGCAGGGCAAGAGGGAGAAGGAGAAGCCGGCTTCCCACTGAGCAGGGAGCCTGATGCAGGGGCTCGATCCCAGGACCCTGGGATCATGACCTGAACTGAAGGCAGATGCTTAATAACTGAGCCACCCAGGTGCCCCAGAAGCAGATATTTCTAAGCCACGTTAAGATAAAGCGTTAATTTCTTATATATCTGCAAAAAAAGATATTCTAAAAACTGGCTCATGGTTCCAGTCTGTGGAAGTTTCAACCAAAGATGCTATATTAGTCAACTTCAGTCAAGGAATTCTCATCTTCTTTCTGGTTATCATGCAGAGGAACAGAGAGTCTGTAGGTTTTATTTTTTAAGGCCTTCTCTGAAAAGTCCTCTCACAGACCAAACTTCATGGAATTGAAATAACCCAAGAAGATAAGAAAGCTCAAATAAAATGGTTGTATCCCAATAAACTTAAGATTTCCCAAATGGATTGTTTTAATAGTAACATCCCCTTGTACTCTAAGTCTTCACTTAATATACATAAAGGTCATGTATAAACACAGAAATTGCCTACTGTTATGAATTCGTTTTGTGTATTATCATAAAAAATCAAAAATATTGAGATCATACTGGAATGGCTAAAAATATTATAGATTTTTTTAAATTAGACTGAGACTATTAGCTACTTTTTCAACCAAAAAGTCTGCTCTAGACTTGTATAATATCAGGTGTTGACCAAAGTGGAAGTAATAAGGGCACAAGTTTCAAATTAAAACCAAATATCATGGCAGAGATTTATGAAAAATACCTTGGGACACTAAAATACAGATAGTCCCCAAATCAAGGGAGATATCTGCAACCCTAGTTTTAGAAGAGATCCTAATCTAAGAATTAGTATAATCTAGTCAACCAATTCAGGGAAAGTATAATTGTATTTTTTTTTATTATCTTTTTAGGGTGATCCTCTCTTACCCACTTGAGTACAGAAGTGTTTTCACCATTTCTTTTATCCAAGGACCCTGGAGAGTGTCTGTTGTATATGGCACCCAAATAAATAGTGTTTCAATGAATGAGTCAACAATGAATTATGGAACTGCATACAGTATTTCCATTGTTCTACTGTAATCAATATGCAGAGATACCTTTCTCATAAGTGTCCAAATAAGAGACCTCAAAATAAAATAACAGGCCTCTAAAAGAAAACAAAAAACTTTAAAGGATGCTTTATATATCTTGCTTATAAAATTGGAAATTATATACATGAACTAAAAAGACATGAAAAATGGAGATTTTAGTAACACACAAAGTTTAGAGGGTCTTAAAATGTGATCTATATAATGATCCTGATTCAGAATAATTTGGAGGAAATGGATTTATAAATGTATGGGATTTTAAAGACACCTTAGGGCAAGAAAACCTTACAATCAGTAGCAAAGTAGAACGGCATGTCTAAGAATTCTTTCTCTGGTTACTTTAAAAGCACAGTAGGTATTCCTTCCTTTTTACATTTCTCCTGTTTAAGTCAAATCAAATATATCATATAGATTAACATAGACCAATGCACAATGAAAAAAAAAATTAAATGAAGAAACTTGAAACACAAACTTAACCATAGAAATTGCCTTCCCATTTTTCAAGCACCGACTCTATTAGGTTCAACTCCAACTACTCTCCCCAGCACAAGGTTCCTTTCAGCAGTGCTCACTGGGCCCAAAAGCCATTCCAGAGACTTAAATCTTATTAAGTAACCACTTTCACAGCCATTCCCAACTTGAGGGAAACCCTTCCACTAAGATTAACTCTACGAATTTGACCAGTCCCTGAAGTCGATTTGGGGGAAAAAATGTGGGGAAAGGATGAACGAGAAATATATCCCTCATCAAGGCAAAACTCAACTTTATTCTCCAGATGAACCTACACCCCACCAGCTCTCTCTTCCCTTCCTTCCTTTCTGGGCTCTGGACAGGTGGGAGGAAAATGAGTATGTCTTGGAGAGGGGATGTAACTAACTTTCCTCCACCACCTTATTCCGCTCCCCACCCCAAATCAGATCCAATTAGTAACTGAAGCCACCCAGGTAGGGCGGTCTGCATCCCTCTCCCCCTTAGAAGAGGGGTGGGATAGGGGAGGATGGGGGGCGCGCGTGGGCCGGAGGGAGGTGGGGGTGTTCTGAACTGCAACTCTTCTTACCGCTGGAGCGCCTGACGATGTTCTCCAAAAATGTGTTCTGCGGTGCCACCAGCCCTCTCTTGCCCCCCGGCATCCTGGGTCTGGAGAGCGGCGGCCAGGATCCGCGGCGGGGGAGGGGGGGATGCAGGAAGAGAAGGTAGAGGAAGAGGAGAAAAAGGTGGAGAAGATCGAGTCGAAAGAAGTGGGGACGCGGCGGCGGCGGCGGGGTCCCCTGACTGTGTCTCCAGCCCGACCCGGATGAGCAGCTCTAGGGAGGAGGACCAGGCAGTTCATGGTAGTAGCGCTCCCCCGGCCGCCGCTCTCCAGACTGTGGCGGTGCCGCACACGGGGCTCGAGAACTGCAGGCTCCGCGGGGCACAGTGCGCCTGCGCCGCCCCCGCTGTCGCTGTCCCGCCGGTGCTGATGCTGAAGCTGCTGCTGAGGCTGCTGCCGCGGCGGCGGTCGCCGGGGCGCGGACTCAGCATTTCTCCCGCTGCCCCGCGCCCCGGGGCCGGGGAGCGGGAAGTGTCAACTCAAGCCCTCGCTCCCAGTCCCTCTCAGTCCAGATCCGGACCCCTTTGCCGAGCCTTCCTCTCCTCCTGCCCTTGCCCACCCCTCCCGCGCAGCTGGATCACCGCTGCCCAGCCGAGTCCAACTTCTGCCCGGCTGTGCGCCCGGTGGCCGCTCCTCTCTCCCCGGAGATCCAGGCAAACGTTCGCTGTCCAATGGGGCCACGGAGCGGGAGAGGAAGTGAAAAGCGAGCAGGATGCCAAAGAGAGCAATGGGTAGTTGGAAGGCTTACATCTCAGCTCCTCCCGCCGGGGTCGCGAGCCCCGGCTGCTCCCGAAGACGCGGCTGTCAGGGCGAAGGTGTCGAGCAGCTCCCGCTCCAGCAGAGGCTGAGCGCCGAGCAGGGACTGACTGGGAGGCGCGCGGGGACGCAGAGCAGCCACCTGACGCTGCTACCGCCCCCCTCAGGGCTTTGGCGCCCGAGGCTCAACACAAGAGCTGCAGGCACCCGCCCTGCCCCACGCCCAGGAGCAGGGGCCGGTTAGGGTCTGCGCGCAGAGAGCGCGGGAATGGCCCCTGCGCCTCCGGCTGGAGCTGGTGCGCGGGGAGCCTCCCCAGGGCTGCGGAGCGCGGGAGGCGAGCGGCGAGTCCCGCTACCCGGGTTAAGTTGCGGGAAAGGTTGCACTTAATGCAAGTAGAGAGAGGAAGTGGGTGAATAATTCACACCAGAGAGAGGGAGTGCGGCATTTGTGGTGGAAAACCATTAAAGGTGGTGGGGACGTAGCGGCAAGGGGAGGCGGGCAGGAATCTTCTCTAAGAACGCTCCATCCGCTCAGAACCGGAGTGGAACCGTTAGAATAGAGTCCAAAAGCCGGAAACTACCCGGAGAAGGGGAAATGGCATAAATGCGAATGTAGCGTGGAGGGATGGTAGGAAAAGGGGGAGCTCACGCCAAGGCACCTTCTTTTATCTAAGGCAGTGGTTCTCAAGGTGGTCCCGAACTGGCAGCATCTCCTAAGAACTTTCTAGAAATGCAAAATATCGGGCTCTACCTCAAAGCTAGGTAACTAGTAACACTTGGGTCGTGGGCCAATCATCTGTTTTAACAAGCCCTCCAGGTAAATAGAATGCATTTTCGCTCAAGTAGCAGAAGCACGGATCTAAAGCTTCTCCTCGGGAGGCTCCACTGGGCCTATCCAGAAGGAATGACTGCTAAGCAGGTTCAAGGACTAAGGCCAAAAAGTGCGCGTTGCAGCACGGCCAAAAGTCGAAGCGAAGGACAGTTGTATGGGGGCGTCCCCTTTTGCTGAGGTCATAAAATGCTAGGTTACCCTTGTTAGAAATGGTCAAGGCTAAGTTGCTCTAAAGCAACTTGAATCCTCAAGCTGGGGTCCTAGGAAACATCTACTCAGTTCCTGCCTTGGGCAGGAAGGAAAGAGGGAAGATGTCAGACTTCGTTTAGAAACCCCTAGATTACCAACCACTGGCCTCGACTCTCGATCACTGTCTCTCCAGCGCACCCGGGGGAGGGAGGAAAGGCACTGCCTGTGACCGAGAGACACATAAATACACAACCAGGATCCAAGTTTTAGCCTAGGGCATTTTCCCTCCTCTCGTTTCTGAAATTTCCACCCATTTACCCAGACCTTGGGTGGCTGAGTAAACCCTGAAGGTTGACGTAAGGCAGAGACCAGTTTGCTGGGCTAGGATTCCTTCTGCAAAAAAAAAAAAAAAAAAAAAAAAAAAAAAAAAAGAAAGAAAGAAAAAAAATCAAGAGACTCTGGAATAACACTAAGCTATTTTAGCTTTCTACTCGAGTACTGCTGGTGGTGCAAGTTAATTCCCCTACAGCTAGAACGTCTTCTAAATACATTGGGGTGTATTTAGTTAAATAACAAGGGATTCAGGCACGCATTGGATCCATCTAATCTGCCAGCCACCGACAGGAGTTTGAAATGTGGCTGAGGTTCCACCTCCCTCCCTGCAGGCGACTGGGGGTGGGTTAGGGGCGGGGCGAAGTGGAAAGGCAGTTCTAAAACACACAGGATTGGATTCCTCTCTCCCCCATGGGTCTTACATAACTGTGTTTATAGGGACTAACCTAATGTACAGACACACCACGGTCCTAGACTAATGAGCCATTCACAGACTGGGGTGGTAACAGACAGACTGGTAAATATATATATATATATATATATATATATATATATGTGTGTATATATATATATATATATATATATTTAAAATATGTATATTTCATAGATTGCTATTCTAGATTTCTAACATGATAAATCCATCATCATCAACAGCAATAAATACATATATATATACACATTAATATAAATATACATATACATGTATGTAAAAATATATATATTTCATGGGTTGCTGTCCTAGACTTCTAACATGATAAATCCATCATCATCATTAGCAGGAAATACTTCAGATCTGTATGTTCTTCTGCACATCATCAGCTGCCCCACATCTCGCCTCTGGGTATTGATATAAAATCTCTGTTTCCCAGCATTTCCCTTCTAGTATAAATATCTCTGTTCCTAATCACTCCTCTGTGGGTGTATTAGCTAACACTTCCCAAAGAGGAAACTCTTTGGGACTCCATTAAGACACAGTCACACAATTACTGGTAGAATTTCCCCGTTTATTTCCATCTGTGGATTTAATTAAAATGACATTCATCTTTTCTTCTTTGTCCTTAACTGTATAGCATTATAACTTTTGGATTATTTTAATCATTGTAAAAATAACTGGTAGTTATAAAGTGTCAAACATTTGGTTTCCACACTCTTCTTAATCTTCGAGTTTAAATTTTCATTTTATAGTGGAAGAAACCGAGACCCAGAGAGATGAAGTGCCTAGTCCAAGATGACACAGTACTTTCAGAGGCTGCACTGAACCTAGAATCAAATCTTCTAACCCTGTAGCAAGAGCTCCTTGTAAAGAGAAATAATCTGACGTTGCCTAAATGCTGGTAACAACCAGCAACATCCAGTGATCTCTCTTGCCATAACTGATTTTGCAGCACTGGAGAGAAGAGAAACCCCTGGCAACAATTTGCAACAGCTTCCAATCAAAATGGAGTTAAGGAAAATAGAGTGGCACCGGATGGACTGACTAGCCCTAAGGAATGTGCTGGCAGATTGCAGCAAGGTGCCAATACAGCATTTTAAAAGTGTTTTGCAGACAGAGTCCATATGTTGTAACCAAACTGCAGGATTGAACAGGTGAGAGAGATAGGAATCAAAAAGCTTCAATGTCACACAGAGGGCTTCTTCTTGTTTGTTTCATTGCAAGGATTCCATTTTAAAGCAGAATCATTTGTCCATTTCTTCTTTCTTGAGGCGTTGTCATTAGAGTGGTGTTGTCTGTGAGAACCAAGAGTTCCAATACCCAGAAGTGTTCGCTGATGCCCAAATCACAGCTTGGAAATGAATGGATATTAGTTCAACTGCAGGTGCATTCTGGTTTAACAGCAACCAACATAAAAGCGAAAACTTGGAAATCTGACGTATTAGGAAGTGGTAGTTTGTAATTACTACTGTAGTTCACTGAAGGATTCTTTTATCAAGCACCTCTTCTTGGAAGATTTCTAAAATGTAGTTTATTTGACAGGAGTGTAATTATATGTAAACTCTCAGAAATGCATTAGAAAAAGGTCCAGTCTGACTGAACATTAGACCCCTTCTTGAAAACTGCTTACCTACTCCTCTCTAGGAAAATGATTTTTCTCCCCATCTCCAATTTGTTTCTGAGATAACTTTGGCATAGGCCTAAGCTTGGATTTGCAGATGCTGAAGGGATAACTCAGATGGAGGAACTGGAGCAAAGAAGAAAGAAAAGGGCCAGAGGCTGCTCTCCAACTTGGCCTCCAGGGTTGGTCGCCTTAGCCGCAGTGAAAGTCCAAACCATTTCCTGCTCCCACACCCATTCCCCAAGTGTCACTCTCTGCTTCCTCCAGAGCCCTGCCCCAGCTCTAGCAATGTAATACCCAAACACTATCATTTGATTCCTTTGGGTGCACAAAGTCCCACACTTCTACTTATAACCTCCGCCTCCTCCTCTTCTCCCACCCCTTCCCCAATCTAAGTTGAGAAAAAGCAGAATAGACAGCCGAATAGAAAGCAGAGTATTAAGTCTAAGTCAGTGCTTAGACTCTGGACCGAGACTGCCTGGGTCCTTGGCTTGCCTCATGACCTATAATATATGACCTAGAGTAAATAATATAGCCTTGATTTCCCCTTCTGTCAAATGGGGGTAAAAATGAGCTATTTAATAGGGCTGTTATGAGGGCTAAATGATTCCTATTTGAAATCCATTTAAATAATATCTAGCTTATAAGTACTATAGAGTATTTTTAAACTAAAATGTTTTTATCCCCTTTGGCTTTCATTAACAGTAAAAGCTCTAGGTGGTGATCATTACTAAGGTTCACCAGACCCTGTTGCCTTCTCCACCTTCTTGGAACTAGTTGCAGCCACAAACTAGTTCTGATCAATGGGATGTGAATGGAGGGGATGCAGGTTACTTCCTGGTGAAAACAGGTTAAGAGCTAGAACTCAATTCTCGATGCTCCTCTTCCTCTGCCTTATTGGCAATGGAAAGCCAAGTGACACACAGAAAATGGCTGCCCAGAAGAGTCACCTAGACCTGTGGTGACATCATAAGTAGGAAATAAGCTCTGGTTAACTAAGACCCAGAAATTCTGGCATTGTTTGTTACTATGCCATAACCTAAACTACCCTGACTCATACAGATTGTGAGCTTGCTTTTGGTGCAGGAAATTAGGGGAACAATGATTCCTAGACTGCACATTAGAAACACCCGTGAGTTTCTCAAAATCCCAACGTCTAAGGCACAGTTAGCTCCCAGACCAGGTAAATCAGAATTTCTGAGCATGAGACTCAGCCCTCAGCAGTTTCAAAGTTCCCCAGGTGATTTCAGTGTGCACCAAGGTTGAGAACCACGGTCTCAGAGCAATGCTGTACTCTGCAGGAATCTCCGAAATTGAGATTTTGTGTCCAGATTCTCAGCTCCCGGGGACCCGGCCTGCAGTTACACACACCCAGCAAAGACCCAGCCCTAACTGTGAGTTTCTCCATCGCGGTAGCTACCAGGCACCTTGGAAGAGAAATCTCCAAGACTGACGCCACCATAAATCCAAGCCTCCAAACCACTTGCCTTCTCAGATGCAGCCCTGTCCTTCTACGCATTCCTCAACCATCCCTTCTGTTCTCTGCAGGTACTTTTTCAGAGCTTCTCCTCTGTCTTCACACCTCAGGTGTCACCCTCTCACCTCTCAGTCTCAGAAGATGACTCACAGAGAACAGGTCATGCTGTCCATCCTCAGATCTCCTGCTTTGCCTCTCTCTCTTCCGTTTCTCCTTTCTACTGGGTGAATTAGGAAGTGATTTCCTTCTCCATTCCTCCCCCAGTGTTCTTAGTCCCGTGAGTATGCCTCTGGAGGAATCTCACTTTACTACCTGTGCTCCTATCCCTTCATGTCAATGGCTCAAAGGGGTGCTCTGTATTAAGGAAGGATGGACATAAGGACTTCTGTGCCTCCTGTCCACTCCTTTACCCACTGTAGATTGACCACCACCCCACTACTTCCCTCAAAATGCCTTCCCAAAGACCATTTTCAAATTGCCAAACCCCATGAGGCAATTTTGTTTTAATTTTACTTTACCTGCCTATGACATATTGCCCTGTTACCACTCCTCTCTTCTTTTTTAAAGCGTTCTAAAGAAACTTACTTTTTTCTTTCCTTTTTTTTTTTTTTTTGAAGATTTTATTTACTTGACAGAGAGATAGAGAGAGAGCACAAGTAGGCAGAGCGCCAGGCAGAGGGAGAGAGAGAAGCAGGCTCTCTGCTGAGCAGGTAGCCTGATGTGGGTCTCGATCCCAGAACCCTGAGCTGAAGGCAGCTGCTTAACTGAGAAGCCACACAGGTGCCCCCATGCCTCTCTTCTCGAAACATTCTCTTAGCTTAGACTGACTGGTTTGGAACACTGATTGTGTGACCTCAGCATTTTAATTAACCTATCTGTGCATGAGTGTCTTTATCTGTAAAAATGGAATTGTAATGGTGCCTACCTCATACGGTCGATATAAGAATTAAATGAGATGGTACAGGTACAATCTTGTATCCACATTTCTGAAACGAAAAAGTTTGAAATCCTAAACTTGTTTTTTCACAAAATTGTTTGCCAGAAAATCCTGACATGACCAGTCAGGAGGCTATCTGTACTCTCTTTATCCCACTCATTGTGAATATTGACATGTTTTGCTGTATAGATATTAATGTGTTTGATCATAGGGATTGCTGTCCCTAACTCTGATATGGTAGATACAAATGTACAGAAATCCACAGATTTCTTACTTCCAAGACACAGATTCATTCCTGAAACTCTAGACACGCATACCTGCATGCCAACTGCTTCTCTCTGGGTGGCAATTCCTCAGGGATCCCTAATTCAACATATACAAACTTTCTTCCCTCTCCAGAGTTTCCAATCTCAGAAGTGCTCCCTCCACCCACCCAGGCTGTCCCATTAACCCTTCTCTATCCCTATCCCCCACCTCCAATGCTGCTCATTCTGCCTCCCATACATCTCTTAAAAGTATTCACTGTCCACTATCATTCCTGGCACTGTTTGTGATCAGGGCACCACCTATGCAGTCAGGGTTGAGAATTATTGTTCCCCTAATATTTTTTTTAAATTTATTTGACAGACAGAGATGACAAGTATACAGAGAGGCAGAAAAATATGGAACGCTTCATGAATTTTCATATCATACTTGAGCAGGGGCCATGCTAATCTTCTCTGTATCATTCCATTTTTCGTATACGTGCTACTGAAGCGAGAACTGTTCCCCTAATTTCTTGTACCTAAAACAAGTGCAGGGGCACCTAGATGGCTCAGTCTGTTAAGCAACTGCCTTCTGCTCAAGTCGTGATTCCAGGGTCCTGGGATGGAGCCCCGCGTTCTCATTCGCATTCGGCTTTCTGCTCGACCTGAAGCCTGCTTCTCCCTCTCCCTCTCCCACTCCCCCTGCTTGTGTTCCCTCTCTGGCTGTCTCTCTCTGTCAAATAAATAAATGAAATCTTTAAAAAATAAATAAATAAAAGAAAGCAAATTCATAACTGTATCAATCAGGACAGACTAGGTTATGGTGCAGTAACAAACAATACCAGAATTCATCCTGCAGTTGCATTGCTGTGATGGTCTAACCTTGTCCCCATGCTTCATGCCTTTTCCTGCCTTACTCAGCTCCATTCCCAACTCCGAGCTCTACCCCAATTCACTTTTCACCCTGTACTTCCTGAAATCTATTTATGTTGCCTTTCTAAGTCCCCCCTTACCCTCAGGTGAAAGTCCAAAGCCCTTAGCTAGGCTTCTTCTAATCATCCCGGTCTGATTCCTGTTTATGTATTGATTGTCAACTCCTCATTTCCCATTGCCACCCCATCGCATACTTCCTTGTTCCCTACACGCCCTTTTCATTCCTCGTACTTACCATGCTCTCTCTTTCTTCCTTCACCTGTGTCCTGTATCACCAGACATAATTCCTTCAGCTCATAGATATCGTTTCTTCCGAAAGGTCTCTTTGACTTCCAAGACAGGGAAAAGGGCCCTTCCTGTGTCTTCTCCTCGTGCCACCATACACTTTCTTTGTGGCAGTGTTGTCTCGCTATAGTAGAGAAAAGATTACAAATGATTACAGATGAAACCCTAAGTCTCTCCTGCCCAGTGCTGCTACTGGCCAGCTGCTTTGGGAGGTCTCTCTTAGGAAGAATGAGGGAAAGGAGCCTCCTGGGGGCAGTCACAGGACTAAGGAAGACACACCAGTTGGTGAGATGATTATGAGCTGGATTTCACCCCTGATGGGCAGCCTTAGTGAGAAGAGGAGGGAGGCTTTCTAAGTGTGAGAACTAGAGAACTAGAAAAAAAGGAAAAGCATACTAAAGGAAGCCTAGGATGTGTGACAAAAAGTAGATAATTCAGAATTAACAAAGAGAAATGGGAGATAGAATTAGAGGCACAGTTATGGATTCATTGGGCCACTTTGAGTTTGAGCTTATCCTGTGGGCAAGTAAAGACATGTTTTGAGTAAAGAAGTGACATAGTATTTTAGGAGAAGGAATCTGTATGCAACCGGTGTGCAAGATGCTTTGGGGACTGATCACCAAAACAATTTTTGTAACTCCATATGGTGCCGGATGTTAACTAGACATTGTAGTGATCATTTTGTAATATGCACAAATTTGAGTCATTATGTTAAATATCTGTAACTAATATATACATATTGGTTATATTTTAATTATCCTTTAAAAAGATGCTTTGGAGAGAGAAAAGACCATGACTGGAGAAATTGTATGAGAGACACCTGCATATGAGGATATGATATTTTTGATACATTAATAAGTTATCTCCCCCTGAATCTCCATATTTACTGATACTCTCCTGCTATCATTACACTGTCACTCCTCAAATAGCTCACTTTTTCCTGGCTTTTGGATTTCCAAAGCCTAAGCATTGGAGAAACAGAAATGCAATGCATAAAATGTTATAGTAAAGGCTATGTGTAGTCTTACCGGGCAATAGATTGCCCTAAGTAATTTATATGCATTCTCTCATTAATCTCATTTAATTCTTTTTTTTTAGATGATATTTAGAGAGAGAGAGAGAGAGAGAGAAAATGTGCAAGTTGGGGGAGGGGAAGCAGAAGAAGAGGATGAGAGAGAAGCCCAAGCTGACTTCTGAGCATGGACCCTGAGGCAGGGCTCAATCCCAAGAACCCAGACCCTGGCCTGAGCCAAAATCAAGAGTCGCATGCTCAACCAACTGGAACACCAGGTGCCCCCTAATCCAATTTAATTCTAATAGAGTAAAACAGAATTTCATCTAATCCAACAAATATTTATCAAACATTTATGCACCAGGCACAAGAGTAGGTGTTTACATTATTCCCAGCAATGATACTGATGCACAGAGGAGTCAAGTAACTTGCACAAGGTCTCCAAACCAGTATGTGTTAGAGCCAGGACTATGCACCTAGGTATTCTGTTTTCAAAGTCCGAATTCTTAAACCTTCCATTTAATCATGGCACTATACTATTTCCCAAAAGATTTGGAAAATAACTAACAAGAACCAGCTACCTCATGTGTTCCCACTTCCAGCCTAGATGAGAAAAAATTCCCCCATGCTAAAAGAAGGGAAACAAGCTGGAGAGAAAGTAAGGAGTAAGAAAGTCCTGTCTCTACTGCAATGTGGACAGAGCCCTGAATTTCTAAAGGAAATAACAAAAAACCCCAATAAGTCTATGCGTGTCAAGACAGAGATGATCTGCCCCTCTCCTGGGTAGAACTCTAGAGAAGCAACAAGTCCCTGGAAAGGAGATGGCTGAATTGGGTGGCTCAAGAGATAGGATCTTAATTAGCACAGGGAAGTTCCCCATGGTGGATGTGTGTGGACTTGAACACAGTAGAATGATTCTTGCATTCACTAGAAGGTCACCCAGACAGCAGAGAAAGTAAAACCCACAAAAATTAAATCACTTAAAGTGTTGGTTTTACCTACTTGTCTCCCTCACCACATTGTGAACTCCTTAATGTCAGAGATCAAGTCTCCTGCACATATGTTTCTTTAGCTCTGATTCAGTGCCTAGAACATGCAGGCTACAAACTACATGATCTGTTAATTATTCAATGTTGTTGGGAAAAATTTAGTGTAAAATTAAGATTTTTAATTTCTACCCACACTTTCACAACATACACCACAATAAATTCTAAATATGCTACTAAGTTAAACATGCAACAATTATTTAAAATAGGTTTCTAAATTATTTTTGAAACATAGGAAATTATACATAACAAGGTAAAGCAGTTTTGAGAACATCAAAAGTCTCTCACCTGCACACACACAAAAAGCATAATGTAGTTGAAGAAGAATTTAAAGGAATGAGAAGAATTATTCATAATTCATATGACTGAGACTACTGGAAGATTATATCCTCAAATGTTTTGTTGCTACTTACAGTGTGATCTCTGAAGACATAAACACTTTTAAATTTAATCTGCATTATTTATAATCTGCATTTTCTCCATCACTCTGTTAAGTTTATGCAATCGACAAAGCAATAAATCAAACACTGATTTGTAGCATTAGCTGATTTCCAGAGCTGACCAAGTTTCTAATGTGACATCACTAAACATGGGGTTGGAAAGTGATGCACACTAGCATGCCATTACACAGAATTTCCACCTTACAGATAGAATAGTCATAAATAATGTCAAGAATATAGATAATAGTAAAATGCAGTAACATAATTTAGGAAGTGATGAGTTTGGGGCATTGATGGTGTTTACTTTTAATATAACTTAACTAATTGCAAATTAATATAATTTAATCTTTATTAGTGACTATGTTTCACACCCTGAAATTTTAAAAGTTGGCTCTCGCAAGCAGATGCAAGCTGGTTCCAGCATACCACAGAACACAGGGCTGTTGCTAGGGGGATGTTTCTCCCCCTGAATGGAGAGGACCTGTCTGCAGACTAAAAACCATTTGCCAGGGAAACAAGCAGGGACCAACAGAAGAGATTCTGCCCAGGGATTTTCTGTTTTCTTTTTTGCTCTAGCTAGATGGAGGGGCCTGAGTTTTTATAGCCACCAAACAGTTCTAACATGTGGAGGACCCTGCTTATTTCTGGCACTTTCTTACTTCCATTTCTTAAAATGGCTGCACACAGAGGCTACTGTCTCCATTTTACAGGTGAAGTGTTTGGTTGTTAAATATCATCTCATTTAACCCTCAGAAAAATCTAAAAGATGCCTGGATGCCTGTTGTTCTTTGTTCTCGTTTTTCTAATAAACCAGATGTCAAAGTGATTTGCCCTAAGGTAGGATTCAAGCTGAGATCTGTATGACTTCCTCAGCCTGCATTCTTAGCAAGTATAGGAATACTTAGTAGCGAATAGATCAGCCTCTGTACAATGACTAAGCTTTTGACCTAAAGAAAAGAGAACTCTATTCACTGGCTTCCTCCACCTTCAGCAGGATAGTCACATCATTGGCAAGCATATAAATTTTAGCTTATATCTATTTCTTTTTCACCAAGATAAAGGAAAATACCAACCGATATTGATGTTGGAACCATCATCAACGACATCATAGGCCAACCACACACTCAAAAGTTAAGCAAAAATCCACGCAAGCATCCTGTGAGAATCCACAGGTTACATGGAATTTACAATAAAAAGTGCTGAACATTTGGGGGCTCCTGGGTGGCTCAGGGGGTTAAGCCTCTGCCTTCGGCTCAGGTCATGATCTCAGGGTCCTGGGATCAAGCCCAACATCGGGCACCTCTGCTCAGAGGGGAAACTGCTTCCCTCTCTCTCTGCCTCGCTCTCTGCCTACTTGTGATCTCTGTCAAATAATTAAATATACTTTTTTTTTAAAGTGCTGAACATTTTAATATTACTTGAAAATTATATGCTACACATATTTGATATCAACAGGATGTATATAAAATTTAAAATACATGTGTGTGTGTGTGTGTTTACGCATTTGTAAAAGTCAACCAGAGTTTGCCATTAAACAGTTACCCCACATCCTAGTACTTAGACTCACCAGTTCTGAGTTTAGCAATCCCAGTTCAAATAGAAAACTTTACTCTGAATAGCTCAACACCAGTCCAGAGGAAGCCCCCAGCAGGCCTTACCTTTGGCACCAAGAACAATTGCATTGGGGATGGGGTAGAGGAACTGGCTCAGCCTGGGACACGTGCTGGGCAAGACCATGTTTGATCATCTCACTGATTATCGGGATAGGCGCAGTACCCCAAAAGGAATAGAGACGCTGGACAAACAGAAACAGTAGATACCCATTATAGTAGGTCCTCAGCAAATGGTAGTTACTATCATGGAAAGCAGTTCTGACCTTTTAATCTCAGGAAAGAAAATTAGCAAGTTACTCACTCTGTAGTACATCTGACACATAAATATTCTCCAACTCATTTAAATTTTCTCCTTTCCCCAAGGCATCAATAGAGTTCCAGCCGTTAGTGGTTTATGATTCATTCTTTCTTCTGATCAGCATTTCTTGAGCTTCTACTTCTTCGAGAACTGGGTTAGGTGCTGTGGATCCACTGAGTTTACTCTAAACTTGATAAATGGCAATCTAGCCTGATCACAAGCCCATCTGTTGTGTCTCAAACATCCTGCTCTGAATACGGCACCACTTCTTTAAAAAACAGTTTATGCCACCTCAGCTTCAGTAGACTAATTGAACCAAACATGTTCAAAGAAGCAAACTCTAAGAATAAATTCCCAAATGTCAGCACTGTCTAGGAGGAATGAAGAAACATATGGGATCCCAGCCATTCTTCAAATTATTCATGCCAAGGTGTCTGAGGGGGCTGGGCTCCAGAGAACAGCTTTATGCCTTCCAGAAAAGTCCTATGGTCATGTAATTCTAATTGTAACCTTGGAAAAAATAGATGGTGCATTTAAAAAGTCATTGCAAAAAAAGATTCTTAACACAGAGGGCCATTATGCTATATTCCATTTGCAGTATAAAACAATGTTAAAGCCTCAAAATTGGGCAAGAAATGTCCCTTATTATAAAAACATCCTTTGCATGTGGACAGAATGAAAGCCATCCACCTTGTACACTATCTTTGGGGAGATCAGGCAAGCATCTTCTCTAGAAAGAACTATAGGGGTCTTTGGGAAAAAAAAAAAAAAAAAAAAAACTATGGCATGCACCTTACTTACAAAAGTGAACAAATGTCTCTTATGCTAGAAAGAAATAGATCAAAGTGGCTCAGATGTGTAAACCAGAGGCAGTTAAAAGAGTTTTTTGTTTAAAGGATATGGGCCAAAAAGAAAACAGAAAGCTAAAGAAGTCAGCCCAGATCAGGAGAGAAAGAAGAGCCTACAATAGCCCATGCAAGTATAGGCCAGAATCAGCATCATGCGCTAGGAGGATGGGAGAAAGAAGCTAGGAAAGGGGACTTGGGGGATGGGGCTTGGGTATCAGCTGTATGCCACGCCCTGCAGCAGCTATTTGTCATAGGCAGTCACTAACCCTCAAAACCTTTCAAGACATGGGGCATTTCGGTGGCTCAGTAGGTTAAGCCTCTGCCTTTGGCTCGGGTCATGATCTGAGGGTCCTGGGATCAAGCCCCGCATTGGGCTCTCTGCTCAGCAGGGAGCCTGCTTCCCCCTCTCTCTCTGCCTGCCTCTCTGCTTACTTGTGATCTCTCTCTGTCAAAAATAAAACCTTTAAAAAAAAAAAAACCTTTCAAGACAGCTATTATCTATCCCCACATTACAGATGGTGAAACTGACACACAGAGAAATCAATAACTTGCCAAAGGTCAAAGGTTAATTAAGTTAAAAAGAATCAAGTAGAGGGGAACACACTTTAGATTAAATGCTCAGAAAAATCTCTCCCTGTAGAGGTCACATTGAAGCAGCAGATTAGGGGACGGGAAAGAGCTAAACCCAACAGGGTAGAAGGAAGAGCAGTCTGGGAAGAGGAAACAGCTCTTGTCCCAGGCCTCAGGTGAAAAAAAAAAAAAGAGGGGGACCTTATAGAAACCATAATAAAGTGGGGCTGGAGCAATGCAATAAGGGGAAGAGGGATGCAAAGTGATGTTGAACATGAAGAAATGCAATCACATTTGGTTTGCAGACAAAGGCAAGGAGTTAGAACTTTTCCTTGCAGTGTATAAAGGGGAGCCACTGAGGCATTTACAGGTGGGGCGTGGTGTGATCACTCAGGCTCAGGAAGAAGCAGGAGAGGAGGGCATGAGCCCAGCAAGAAGGCTGATATCACAATCCAGGCAAGAGGGAAGAGTGTGCTGCAAAAATGAACAGTGGTGAAGGGACGGGGGCAGGGTGGAGGGGAGCTGGAAGAGAAAATCAGCAGAGACTCCTCAGTGGGATGGATGTGGAAGGTGAGGACAGGAACACCCTCTGTTCCGGACGTCAGCCCCTGGGTGAACAATGGTACTATTGCCTGAGAAGGGGAAGATCTGTCCGTGAAAGACATGATCTGAGCGAGAAATCTGTTGTGGACATTCTGAAGTTAATATATCCAAGGTGCAGACGTCAGGGAGGCGATGTGCGGTGCCAAGTCTGGAGCTCGCCGGAGAGGTTTGGGTTCCGGAGAGCAGATGGAGATTTCCCAAGTGAGGGAATTCTGCAAGGATTTCCTCTAAAGGTGTCTACGTGACCTCTGCCTCTACGTTACTAGTTCCACAATTCCCCACAAGGGTTGAATGGCATGATGTTCTATTTGCTTCCTGTCCTTGGCAAGTAAAGAGTTGGCAAGTAGAAGGAGGGAAAATGAGATAAGAACCACAGCAAAAAGACTAAATCCTCACAGCTCTATTCACGGGAGGAAAACACCAGAAACAAGCTAACTATCCATAGTTGGGACTAGACTTAAAGAAGCTATTACACATTCCTTAAGTGAAATATAAGTCACCCCCTAGAAATTGCTACTATAAATCTACATTTATTTTCTAGTATGAAAGATATTCAAATTATATGGAAAAGGGATTTTACAAAACAACACACACTATATAATCATATCATGTACTTGTCAGAGAGAGAGAGAAATTAACAACAATACTGGCTCCCTGCCTTCCCCCCAAAAATGTCTTGAGAAATGTACATATATCAAAGTTTAAATAGTGGTTACTTTGACTGGGGGAATTCTCAGTGAATTTTACTTTCTTTTTCATACTTTAGCCCATCAATAGATTATTTTTACAGTGAACATGCGTTTCTATATGTGTATGTTTTTACATCTTTCTTTATAATCAGAAAGAACAAAAACAACCACTTTCACTTAGAAAGAACCAAACAACAGTCTGGAAATTTCAGGTGGAAGCCAGAAAGTGCCAGGCTGGCAGCCAGCTGCTCTGCCTCTGACACGATCAAAACAGTGTGTGTTTACTCATGTCAACTCCACAAACCCTTCCCGTGCACCTTCTCCGGGCCAGATTCTAGTCAGATGATGAGGAGGCATCGATGAACCCATCTTACTCCCTGACCTGGCTTTCCACACACATTTATAGAAGATTATAATCCTTTGCTAGAGCTGCCACAATAAAGTACCACAGACTGAGAAGCTTAAATAACAGAAATTTATTTGCTCATAATTCTGGAGGCTGGCAATCCAAGATCAAGGTGTCAGTCGGCAGGTTTGGCTCCTCCTGAGGCCTCTCCACTGGGCTTGCTGATGGGTGCCTGTCTGTCACATCGTCACATGGTGTTTCCTCTGTGCAGGCATCCCTGTTGTCTCTGTGTAGATACCAGTCTGATTACTTGAGGGCCCACCGTACAAAGCCTCATTTCACTTCATCACCTTTTCAAAGGGCCTAGCTGTACACACAGTCATATTCTTAGGAACTGGGTGTTATAACTTCAACGTGTGAGTTTTGAGGGGACACAATTCAGGCTATCATAAGATCCACAGATTAAAATGTCAGTGATGGGGCGCCTGGGTGGCTCAGTGGGTTAAGCCGCTGCCTTCGGCTCAGGTCATGATCTCAGGGTCCTGGGATCGAGTCCCGCATCAGGCTCTCTGCTCAGCAGGGAGCCTGCTTCCCTCTCTCTCTCTCTCTCTGCCTGCCTCTCTGCTTACTTGTGATCTCTCTCTCTGTCAAATAAATAAATAAAATCTTTAAAAAAAAAAAAAAATAAAAAAAATAAAATGTCAGTGATAAGATTCCTATTTATTTTGTGATTTATTATTGATGCTTCTTAAATTTCCTTTGTAAAATATGAACCAGGTATTCAGAAATATCTTACCAAATACTTATAAGAATAATCATATAAAGAAGAGTACTTGTCTTATAAAATGATTAATACCGCATGATATTTACTTTTATGCTTTATATTCAAAATATATATAAATTGACCAAAATGAAGCAAAGAAACGATGATATCTTCAGTTTAGTACCTATGCAATCCAGAAATGAGTATTCAAAATAAAATTTCCAGAAAGTGAGATTTTTATTTATAACATAATAGAGCATTATAATCTATTAATATCTTCTCAAATCACTTTGTCTTATATGCAATGAGGTAAATCAGGCTCAAATAAAATAAGGGATTAAAAAGCTAAGATCACCTACAAGATCTAAAAAGTATTTTATGTGACATGATGAGCACTGGATGTTACACGCAACTAATGAATTACTGAACACTACACCAAAAAACAAGGATGTATTATACATTGGCAAATTGAATTTAAATTAAAAGTAATAATAATAAAAAACATTTTCCTGTATGTCACATTCAAAATTTCTCACTTTGAGACATGCTTGAAATCCATTCTCCCTTAAATTATACTCCATATGGAAGGAAACAGCACCACCTAACTAAAGAAAAGGTGGCTTCCTAAGGGACTTAACTGAGCAAACACCTAACATAAGGCAGCTGCCCATGGTAACAAAAGTGAAGTAAAAAGACTCTATTCTAAATTACAAGCAAGCTTATTTCTTCTCAACAATACTCAGGATAATGTTAACAACATGTCTTTCTTAGCAGACTCAGACAAATAATAAAGAAATGATACATATCTACATAAATATGCACATGCATACAAGAATATGCCCTTCCTACCTTGCCTGCATTCTCTTTTAGCAAGATTCCACCTGTAAAACAGGAAAAGAGCCAGTAGGACTGCCACACAAAGAGCATTTAGCACTATAGTGCCAGGTATAGGGTAAATACTCAGTAGATGTCTAGACATTTGTTTGCTCCCTCTCTGAAAATGTACTCCTTGGTAGCCCCGAAGTCCCTTTGACAGCCTCCATCTCCCAGTCTCAGTCACATGGTGCAGAGGCCTTGACCCCAGTGCACTACCAATTCCAGGAGAGGAGTCTACTAGGCTTAAGTCAATTAGCATCCACAATCACTTTGTCCACAGTGATTGGTTTAAATATGACCACAAAGGGGCACCTGGGTGGCTCAGTGGGTTAAGCCGCTGCCTTCGGCTCAGGTCATGATCTCAGAGTCCTGGGATCGAGTCCCGCATGGGGCTCTCTGCTCAGCAGGGAGCCTGCTTCCTCCTCTCTGCCTGCCTCTCTGCCTGCTTGTGATCTCTCTCTGTCAAATAAATTTAAAAAATCTTTAAAAAATAAATAAATAAATATGACCACGTTACTTAGAACCAAAGAAATGTAAAAGGATTTTATCAAACACTCCTGGGAAGTAGAAGCTTTCTCTCTCTCACCCTAGTTGGTAGATCATGAATTCTAGGTATGAACGAATACCTAGAATTGGTAGAATTCTAATTCTAGAATTAGAATCTAATTTTAGGTTAGGAAACCTAGAATTAAAACAGCCATTTGGTACCTAGAAGGCAGAGCCCGGAGCTATAATGGGTCGATAGAGCTTCCAACTGGACTGGAACACATGCATTCTTAAGTTCTAGATCTGATTATCTGTTAGGGTAACCTATCATTGCCTTGATTGTTTAAAATAGTTTGAATTATATTTTCTGTCACTTGCAACCAAAAGATTTCTTATGCAGTGAAAACACTGAATGAAAGAAGTGATAAACCAGCCACACAAGACAAAGATTGCTACAGGTATACTCTACATTCATATACTGTGAACAAGATTATAATCTGTCACATAAATATATAGGGGAAAAAATCCTCCCTTTTCCTCCACAAGAGAAAATTAAGATAAATCTATCCAAAAGTTTTTTTCTGTTTTTTTTTAAAGGTTTTATTTATTTATTTGACAGAGGGAGATGACAAGCAGGCAGAGAGAGAGGAGGAGGAAGCAGGCTCCCTCCTGAGGGGAGAGCCCGATGCAGGGCTCGATCCCAGGACCCTGGGATCATGACCTGAGCCAAAGGCAACAGCTAAACCCACTGAGCCACCCAGGCGCCCCTATCCAAAAGTTCTAATTCCCAGCTCTTTATCTAGATGTCCAACTTTCAATCAACTTACAGATGATTCATTTTAAATTCCCAGTAGAAAATATCTAATCCCAGGGTAACTTTGCTGCATTTGAAAAATTGGTCACATATCTCATATTTGCCAAAGATAAACAATTTGGGAGTACTGTAACTAAAGAACAGAGTTTTCTACAAAGGTATGATAATTTAAAAAAAAAAAAAAAGAGGATAAAACATAAAAATGTGCAAAGAGCACTGGCTCTTGGAATCTGGGAGACTTATGTCAATGATCTGGGAAGAAAGCAACCTGTAGCTATTGTTTTCTGCTTCTGAACCCAAATAGTTCTGGAAATCTTGACTCCCAGTCACTGTTGGTGGTGGTGATTTCAGCGATACCTATAAATGTATCCCCTATATTAACTGTTCCAGTTACTGTGCTCCAGAACTAAAATCAATTCCAGCTATGATGATAGCATAACAAATTATTCCAAAATGAAGTGGCTCAAAATGATACCTAGTTTCCTCATGAACCTGAAATCTGAACAGGCCTTGGTAAAGACAACTCATCTCCACTTTACTGGTCATTAGCTGAGATGACTTGAAGGACTGGGATTGGGATCATTTGAAGGTTTGCTCATTCACTTGCCCAGTGGTTAATGCTGGCCTTGGGCTGAGACCCTAGCTGCAGATGCTGACCAGAACACCTATATGGCCCAACTTCCTCACAACATGGTCATAGTTTGTCCAAGAGTGAATATCTTAAAAGGGAGGGAAAAGAGAAAGAACACCTGTTACAGTCCCTTAGTCAGATTCTTTAGGTGTTCCTTCCAGAAGACACATTCCAGGTCTTGACCTTACTTCAGAGGCAGTTAGATGAATATAAAGAAGCAGGAGAAGCCCCTGTGAATGACAAAAACAAATTATCTGTTAACTTATTATAATAACTAACAATACTAAATGGAAGAGAATGGAACCTTCCACTAAGCTATAACACATAATCAATTTTGTAAAGATTTAGGCACTGATTATACTGGGAGAAAGATGATATATTATGAAAGGTGAGAAAATTGACAAATCCCTAAGCTGTTAATTTATCCCATACAACTATATTATGATTGTCCCTGATTGGCAAGAGTATTAAAACTGAGAAATAAAACATTCTGTAAATACTGTCAGTTTTTGTACATGAACATGATGTTTCTTTCAGTATGAAAGATATGGTCACCAAGATCTATTTATATCAACATAGATAGCCTAAGAAGACCAAAATTTTCTTTTGAGTTGATTCCCTGTATCATTCTTTTATTCTATGTTTGGTAAACAAAAGAACTCTCACAACATTTTGAATTAATTAAAATATAGAGAACACCAAGAAATAATTCTTTCTATTCACTTTTTTTTTTTTTTTAATGTATAGAGGAGAAGGAAATCTCTGAGTTTCCTGGTGGCCATACCAGAAAACTCAACAGATTATCCAAACATAAAGGTCACCTTAATAATCTAATTATAAATTTGATTGATTTAGAGAAAGGCAAAGACTTTTTAGAAATGATAAGAGCATATAAGTTATTAATATCCAAAGACAAGAAATAATTACATGCAATATTTTAAAATAAGAAACCATAGCTATTAATATATTTAACTTTAAAAAATAAATAATCCTTTTTTCAAAGTAATTTAAGAATATTCAAAAAGCACAGAGTAAGAACAACTTGTTAATAAAAGAAATCTCTGTTACCAGGACAGACAATAAAGAAAAAGCCCTCAAGTGGTAGTTTTATTCTGTGTGAATTTAATCTGTATGACAATTTGCCTTTGTTTTTCTTTATGTATAAATACATACAAGTTGTCAAAACTTTCAACAATTTCCTCATGGCTTTTGAAATCATTAGTTTCAAATTTATGACCTCTAATTTGTCCTTCTTAGCTTTATCAAGCCCAACATTCTTTAGGAAAACAATGGCAAAATTCCTTAAGAAAACACAAGCAAATGAAATTCAGCAAAACATAGGAAAATACCGTATGACCCAGTGCAATTTACCCCCAAAATGTGTTTGTTTTAACATTCAAAATCAGCTGATACAATTCATCATGCTAAAAGAAAAAAGGAAGAGAACCATATGCTCATTTAACTTGATGGAAAAAAGAGAATTTAACAAAATTCAACATCCATATATGTAATAAATGTGCAATTTCTAAAAGTAGAAACAGAAAGGAACTTTTTTAACTTAATGAGGGGAACCCGAGACATCTAACATCGTATGTCATTGTAAAATAATGAATATTTTCTCTCCAAGTTCAAGACTAAGACAAGGATGTCCATTCTGACCACATCTATTCAACATTTTATGAAGGTCCTAACCAGAGAAAAAAGACATAAAAAGAAAATACAAAGCATAAAGTTTGGAAGGAAATAAGTAAAACATTCTCTCTTCATAGATTACATGACTAGTTAGGTAAAAAATCCTTAGATCCTAAATGAATTCAGTAAGGCTTCTGGGTAGAGTGTCCATATACAAAAATAAGATGAATATGCTAGCAGCAAACCATTGGGAAATTTTTTTTAGTATCACAATAACATCCAAAAATCAATAATTAGAAATGTATTTAACAAAATACTACAAGGAGAACTTAAAAGAAGGCTGAGATTGGGGTGCCTGGGTGGCGTAGTCAATTAAGCCACGGACTTGGCTCAGTCGTGATTTCAGGGTCATGAGACTGAGCTTCCTATCAGGCTCCATGCTCAACAAAGTGTCTCCTGGAGAGTCTTTCCCTCCCTCTCCTTTTGCCCCTTCCCTGCCTTGCGCTCTAAAAAGATACATACATGCATAAAATCTTTTCAAAAATAATGCTGAGATTAAGGAAGACCTAAATAAATAGAGCAAGATATCACGTTCAGGTATTAGAAATAATGTTGTTAAGATGTCGATTATATCCAAATTGATCTAGATATTCAATACAATTTCGATTATAATTCCAGCAGGTATTTTGCAGAAACCAATGAGCTCTTTCTAAAATATATATGATAAAGCAAAAGTCTTTACTTTTATCATGTTAAAAGTAATTCTCATCAAAAGATACTATCAAGACCATTAACTGGAATTAAAATAAAAACTTTAAAATAAGATACTATCAGGGCACCTCAGCGGCTCATTCGGTTAAGCATCTGAATCTTGGTTTTGGCTCAGGTCATGATCTCAGGGTCCTGAGACTGAGCCCTGTGAGCACAGAGACTACTTGTCCCTCTCCTTCTGCTCCTCCCCACACTCAATTTCAATCTCTCTCAAATAAGTAAATAAGTCTTAAAAAAATAAAATTAAAATACTATCAAGAAAATGAATAGACAAGCCATATGCTAGAAAACAACATTTGCAAGACGTGTTTCTGACAAAGAACTTGCATCCAGAGTAATATATGGAGCTTCTAAATTCAATAACAATATATAATAACTTTTTAAAATATATGAATTTGAGGAACATTCCATAATGTTAAACAGATCAATTTGCCAAGAAATCACAGCAACCCTAAATGTGTAAATGCACTGCATGAATCTGGATTAGAATGAAGAAAACATAGCTATGAAGATCAATACCGGGCAACTGATGAAATTTTAATATGAACGTGGATGAACCTTGAAAAGAGAAAACATTACGCGAAGTGATAGAAGCCAGTCACAAAAGACCACCTATCATATCATTCCATCTATGTGGCATATCCAAGTAAGCCAAAGCTGCAGAGGCTGCAGAGAGATCGGTGCTTGCCTGGGGCCGGGGTGAAGGGATGGCTGCAGCTAAAGTGTAAGAGGTTTCTTTCTAGGGTGAGGAAATGTTCTCAAATTGTCTTGATGGGCACATATATCTGTGAATATTTTTGAACCCTTGGGTTTTTTTTTTCTTTTCCTTTTAAAAGGATGGATTGTACGGTGTGTGAATTTCATTCTCAATAAAGATGTCATTCCAAAAAATCAGTGGTCCTTTCCATATGCCCTTCTTTATACGTTCCACATAGGTCGTCATCATTTTCTCAAGTCATATTCCCCAGAGTCTTGGATTCTAGTGCATATAATATATTGAGGAAGTGCTCTTCAGGAAAACCTTTAAGGAAATGAGACTGTAGTTCTAGAGGAGAAAAGAGTCAAGCAAGAGCCCAAATTGCCCCTGCAGAATCGTCCCTACCTGGAATCAAGAAGGATGGTCTTAGTTGATCTTAGACTGCAGCTGCCTCCAGCCCTGGAGTTGTAACCTTGACAAGTAGGTTCCCATTATCTGGGAGCTGTTATCTAGCTGGTGAAAGGGAGCAGCTGTGAGTCATTAGCAGTCAAAAACGCAGCAGCTGGGGGACAGATGCATTGGTCTAGGAAAGGGAGTCTGGGCAGGGCATCAACCAAATCAACTAGGTGCCCCCAAAGGAGTCCTTGTGGAGAGTGGCAGATATTTAGCTAAAATAGTTCACTGTGATATTGTCTGTAATAACAATTAATTGCCCGACAATTTAGGAGGTATGTGTTTTGTTTATATGGAAGGATGTCATTACATATATGGTAGAAGACCATTTAGAGAAATGGAAATAAAATTTTAAAATATTGTAAGGTGAATAAACGACAAAAGTATGAACAGTATAATCCCATTTTTATAAATGTAGCATTACATATATTTTGCACACTTTCTTATCCCCTTTTGGGAGGGATGTACTTAAAAATTTAAACATTTGGCTATTGTTCAGGAACAGTTTTATAGCTATTTTTATTTTCTATATTTTATCTGTCTATTCTGTACTATTTTTTATAAGGAAATAATTTGGGGCATTATATACCAACAAATTAATTCTCAAATTTGAACTGAAATTGTGTGCCCATTCTCTAATACTGGAGGTTAAAGACTTAAGATTCCAGCAGTGAATCTGGTTCTTGGAGAAGTTACCATCCCAGCATGTTGTCTTCCACTTTATACATTTGGTGCTTCTTTTTAAAATTTTTTTTATTCAACTATTACTAACATACAGTGTTATATAGTTTCAAGTATATAATATAATGATTCAACAATCCTGTACATATCTTAGTGATCATCAAGATAAGTGTACTCTTAATCCCCTCTAGAAACCACCAGTTTGTTCTCTGCATTGGAGTGTGTTTTTTTTGTTTGTTTCTTTTCCAGTTTGTTTGTTCATTTGTTTCTTAAATTCCACATATGAGCGAAATATTATGGTATTTGTCTTTCTCTGACTTATTTCACTTAGTATTATACCCTCTAGGTCCATCCACGTTACAGATAGCAAGATTTCCTTCCTTTTATGGCTGAGTAATATTCCATTGTATATATACCACATCTTCTGCAGCCATGCATCTATTAAGGGATACGTGGGTAGCTTTCACATCTTGGCAATTGCAAATAATGCTGCAATAAACAAAGGGGTGCATATATCTTTTTGAGCCTCCAAAATGTTTTCCACAGTGGCTGCATCAATTTGCATTCCCACCATCAGTGCACAAGGATTCATTTTTTTCTCCACATCCTTATCAACACTTGTTGCTTCTTGTGTTTTTTTTTTTTAATTTTTGCCATTCTAACAGGTGTTACATATTTAGTTTTGTCATTACACATGAAGTGAACCAGATTGGTGGTCACTGACCAACAAGAGATGAAACTACAGATCAAATACCCATGTACTGATTTCCAACAAAGTGACCATTATGTTCCAACAACCATTCAATTCATAATGTTTCCAAAGTCAGGTAGGTGTTCCCAAAGTGAGGTAGATGCCTGAAAAGACATGCAAGTTAACAGAAGGCTGTTTGGGGAGTATAGAAATCAGATGATCTGAACAAATATTTTATCCAAGCTCTATGCTGAGTCTTGATAAATCACAGTGGACACCCCCCCTCCCCCACCCGCCCTCCACCCAGGGCCTCTGCTATTCACTACTCCTGCTGAAAGTCAGTCCAGCAGCCCTGGCCACAACTGATAGGATGAAGAATGGGCACCCAACTCAGGAGCAGTGTCCACACTGGTCAGGGACTTTGGTATGACTTGGAGCAAAAAGGAGAGATAATCCAAGTTGACTCCTTTGGAAAATTTAATTAGGCCTTAAGAAGATAATGAAGTGGCTGGTGAGCAGAAGCTGAAACCAAACCATGATATATTGTCAGGGCCACGGTAGGTCATGGAAATCAAACACTACGAGGCAAAAATGTCACAGAGAGAAACAAGACACTACAAGCAAAGAGACCATGGCAGCCCACAAGGAAGCAGAGTCTCCCCAAATCTCTTAGTTCTTGGCTACTTTATTTTATCAGCTCACAGGTATCTTCGTGATAAACTGGGGTGAAAAGAACCTTGTGTGAACTCCGGTTTCCTGCATCAAAGGCACTTCACTTTACTTGCACTACCCCTGATTCACCACCCAGGAAGGGGAAGCCTACCATACTCAGTATTTCTTAGGAATCAATGGGGATCCATTCTCCCAAGAGAAGGGGCCACATAGTGTTCCTTCAGTGTGTTCCCTAGAATAATAATGGTCTCCCCACTCTCCTGATGGCAGGAGCCTCATCTGGGTTTGCCCATCAGTATACACCCAGCACAATGTCAGCACACAGATATGGAGGAATCAATAAATCACTTTAAAATATCTCATTTATTTAATTTCCACAGCAGCTGTGTGAGTTATTTCTCTCCTAACCATGGCTTATAGGAATGCAACTGCCTATTGACCCAAGTAATCTCATACGTTTTTAACAGTTTCATCCGAACCATTAAAATCAAGAGCAAGAATAATAGCTAACTTTTAGTATCTCAATCAGTCCCTATAGTCCTAAAAAGTGAGGGAAAATATCCCTTGCTTATCTATAATGTGCTAAGCTCTTTTTGTTATTGTAATTTAATATTCCCATTAACCATATGAAATAATATTACACTCTCATTTTACAGGGGGAAAAAAAGCTAAGGCACAGAGGAATTATATAACTAGAAAGGAATGAAGCCAGGATTCCAACACAAGTCAAATTTAAAAACCAATTCTTTCCACTTATCCTGTAATGTTTACAAGGATCTTTGAGATCATCTAATTTGCCCTTTCATTTTACATGTGGGGAAAATAAGAGTTAAAGTACAGTTTCTGATTCCTGACTCTCTGATAGTTGTAAAGATATGGATACCATTGTTCGCTAATGAAGATACATAAGCACAAAAAAAGCTAAAGCCAGGATAATTCCTTACTGGAGTCATTGCATGTCTTGAGTTCCTTACCCAGATAGTAGCATTACTGATTCCATTTTACTGTTACAATTGACCACAGGAGAAAAAATTACTTAAGCCTCATTATCTACTTTAAGGTGTGCTATGTTACACATGGACGGACAGTTGGGTGCAGCAATCAATTGATCAATGGATGGATCAATGGCTCTATGGATCAATGGATCTACCCAACTATCTACATCTACAATTTCCTCTACTTAAGACTTTTATTACTACACTTTACATGATCAGTTCCTCCTCATTCAAGCAAAGGTAGATACTTAATAACTTTATAGCGCCACATATTATCCAGGTTATTTTGTCATTTTACTAATTTAGATCCATAAAAAATCCACCATTTCCCAAGGCTCTGTTTATCTGGGGTATTAAAATTCTCTTCCATATAAAATCTGAGTCAGCGTGAAAAGACCCAATCCTGCCAGTGTTCAGCACTGATGATTCCTATTCCTTCCAAGAGAAAGGAAGTGTGGACCACTGCCAGTACTGGGCCCTGGGTGCCACTTTATTTATTTTTATTAAGTGTTTCATTATTTTTTTAAAGATTTTATTTATTTATTTGACATACAGAGATAGCAAGAGAGGGAACAGAAGCAGGAAGAGTAAGAGAGGGAGAAACAGGTTCCCTGCCAAGCAGGGAGCCCAATGTGGGGCTTGATTCCAGGACCCCGGGATCATGACTCGAGCTGAAGGCAGATGCTTAACACCTGAGCCACCCAAGCGCCCCAAGGGTGCCACTTTCTAAAGCTGTCTATAACTAAACCACTGGATTCATCTCATGCTAACTATGTGCTAATTAATTTGCGTCCTTTAGGTCACATTGGGATTAAAAAGTCACACCAGCAGGGCAGCACCGAATTTCATGGTAGTTTAGAGTTTTCTAAGTTCATTTTGTATTTATTAACAGTGATACCCTTGCATTAGATGTCAACAGAAGGAAACACCCCAAGGTGAGATCTCTGTTCTCAAAGTCATGTGAGGCAATCATGTCATGTCCATGTGTGGGTTCTACAGCAGTGGGCATGAGACATACTGTGATCTCCAGATACTTCAAATCTTTACTTGCAAGTAGACAGACTGTAATTAAACACACACACACACATTAGATTGATGCACACTGGCATAATTTACTATAACTTCATGATTTATTTCTTTCTCTTTTTTTTTTGGAAGATTTATTTATTTGAGAGAGAGAGAGCCTAAGACAGCATGAGCCAGTGGCGGGGTCAGGGGGAAGGCAGAGGGGGAGGGAGAATGGAGAGGGGTAGAGGGAGAAGCAGACACCCCACTGAACAGGGAGCCCTTCTGTTTTTCATTCATATAAAAGGGACAATAACACATTTCTTCACAATATTTCTCTGTAGATTAAATGAGATAATGTTGGTAATACCTCTAGCATAGTACCTAGAACCTAGTAGGTATTGCTAGGTTACTTTGTCTAAGAAGAATGGAAGCCACTATTGAGTTTACAATAATTTGACTTCACAAAAGGTGAGAAGGCCACCAACTCATATTTGAAATGATACCAAAGAATATCTAGAGGCAAGAACATATAACAAGTGCCTGGAAAACCACAGAGAAGATTGAGGAATTCCAAGTAAGATGATCTGAAGTTGAAATAATCCCAGGCTCTCTTCTTGTGAAAATGAATTGTTTCAGTTTGAGTTATCTCTGTCCTAGGAAACTATCTCTTTGAGACATTTTGCTTTAAGGCATTTATTTAAAACATTTGTATTCCACCAACTTGAAACCTGTAGTATAAGGACCTGTTAAATTCAAAAGGAATACATGGAATCTCTCTGTATGTAAACACTTTGTACATACAGATCAAAGAGAGAAGCTGTTATACAAAGTTACGGTATGGAAGAAAGAAGAAAGCTATGAAAGGGTATGAAGCTGCCATGAAATATCTCATTTTCCAGTTAATTATGACATTCTTTAGAGATTCACAGAACTATTAGCCCAGGCACTGTGTCTAGGACACTGTGAATCTCACCGCACTCAGGTTTGGAGTGACTTAAACCATGTCAGATAGATGGGTCCTGTACCATTTCTTAAAAAGCATTGTTAGAATTCTAGAGTTCACAAACCTAAATCATTGCAACAAAATTCATGGAACAAGCTTCCTGAAGGTTGCTTGAACTTGGGGGAGGTCAGTCTAATGCAAGCAAACAACTGGTACTGGTACAGACATCTTTGAAAGTCCATTTGTCTTGCAAACAAATTCAAGGAGTAAAGCAACTTTAACCTTCTAGGCAGACAACTGACTCTATTAAGTCTTTGGTGTGCTTGCTTTATACAGTGACCACAGGTAAAAGCAAATATGCTCCATGGGGGGCCACTTGAAGAACACAAACCATGAATGCAGAACCCAAGGATGTGATAAAATAAGTTTCCCAAACTATCAGTGGACATAAGGTCTAAAGCCCAAGTTGGAGTCTTGATGACAAATCAATCAACCAGATTGGATAAATCTCATAAAAGTAAACAAACCATTGGCATGAATTGCTGGTGCTTATGAAGAAAAATATTCTCATAGATCTGTGTACCTTAAAAGACTGATCTAACAAGGATGGGTCGTGGGGTCTGTAGGGTAGTGTCAAAGTTTCCCTCAGTCCCTGCACTGGTGAGATATACCTCTGAGCAATGAAAAAGAATCTAACTATGAAAGCTCAAAGTAGAAACAAGGACTTTCACCACTATGTATTTTGATACCAAGATTCTGTTGAGTCCAGGCAGAAATGCTCTAAAAATCAGAGTATTCAGTAAATGATAGGAACATGTTTCTCAAATGATAGTAATTACTATCTTATTGCGAATAATTAGAACAACTAATAACTATATTTTGCATCATGCTTTAAAAACTACTTTCACATTCATAATCTCTTTTAAACCTTCTAAAAACTCCATGCATTAAGTATATTATTCCTATTATACAGATGAAGAAATGGAAATTCAAGATGTTGCTTAACCTGCCCAAGACAGCACAGCCATGGTCCAGCTAACGTTTAATGTTATTTTCTCTAGTCTCACAGATTCTCTTGAATGGCATAGATATGGTATATGTATCAATCTCAATTTAAAATATCCTAGGATAAAAATAAAAACCACAAATATAAACAAAAAAGTATAACAAAAATACAGGGATCATCAATTCTTTGGAGAAATGTAGCCATAGAAGGTCAGCACAGAACAATTATTATTACTCATTACGAGAAAATAATCATTCTCTGAGGATATTTAATTTACTGTAATATTAATAAAGCTTTAGAAAACGCAAAGGATTGTTTATAGTGTGGAAGCCATGGGGATTACACATAACCGAAGAAACACTGGGGAGTGTGCTTATCTTGGTTGTAGGGCCTTTTTTTTTTTTTTAATTCGTTGTCTTTGCTCAGCCCAGTAATTACATTTTGAAGTTCCACAGCACAGAGAAGCTGATGTAGCAAGTAAGCCAATTTTAATAGGTTTTTCATTGTTTCTTGTAAAGACATGATTTGCAGTTACAATGTTTTCTTTCACACAATGTCTTTAGATGATCAAATCTTCCCCTCAAGAAAGGAAGGGAAATCAACCAAACGGTCAACATTCTTCACCTCTGCCACCATTCAAGACAGCTTATTTGCATGTTGCAATAAAGGCCCTTATTAGCTCTTATCCTATTTTTTAAATTAGTATCATTATTTATTTATTTATTTGACAGAGAGAGAGGCAGGCGGGGGATGGGGAGGCCGGACAGGCTCCCCACTGAGCAGAGAGCCCGATGCAGGGCTCAATCCCAGGACCCTGAGATCACAACCTGAGCTGAAGGCAGAGGCTTAAATCACTGAGCCACCCAAGTGCCCTGCTCTTATCCTATTTGAACCTAGAATACTTTATTGTGATCTTATGATAAAAGACATAATATCTCTACTGTATGATTCTGCTAGCGCCCATCTTACAGAGTTTAGTGATAAGCCTGACACTGACATTTTCTCAACTTACACTGTGGAACAATCCACAACCATTTTTTAAATTATTCATCTAAGAAATTATAAAGCATCTGTCCCAGCTACGGGATGAGCACGTAAAGGAGTGTCTCCTCTGAACTCAAAGTCACCCTCCCTTCTTACTTACTAAGCAGTGTAACCAAGGTTCCATAATACTGAGTAGACTCCTTCAGATTCAGAAGATCTGATTTGTAATATTACAACATTAAACTCTCTCATGGGCTGAGTAACATCCAAGCAGAATTAAATATATGAAAAAAGAATATTTCCAGAGAGAGCTGGGAAAAGGATGACCCACACAGAGTGTTGGCTTTCTCACCCCTGAACTGAGCCGTGCAGATGCCCGGGAAGAAAATAACAGAACTCAGAAGACTAAAATCCATGAGAAACCCCTGGGTAGAATTCAGGGCCTAGGGGAGGCAAAAAAAAAAAGAAAGAAAGAAAGAAAGAAAAAAGGTAGCTGAGAACAGAAGAGGGCCACACACCATGGACAGAAAATAGACTCTGAGAAGACATTTTCCCTCCTGATATGCTCTGTATGTTAAATCACAGACCAACCTGTCATCAGCCAGTTGCAGCAAGGACCCAACAACAAGGATGGACCACTTCCTCACTCCACCTTTATCCAACCAAGCTCGGTGATGACAACAGTGGGAGGCCCCTCCTTGACAAGCACCATGCAGGGGAGACAAAGTTACCAGGAGGTGCCCCTAAGGATATGGGTGGCTTGGCATGTGGTCAGGAAGAGGGGAGCATCTCTCCTTGTCAGCCAAGTGAGCACAGAAGTGCTGCCTTGACCAGAAAACCAATGAAATTCCTCTCTGCTGTTAAGCACCCATGTTGAGCTCCTCTTTTCTGTCTGCTAGTAACTCCTTAGCCACCTGGAATTATCTCCCGATCTAACTCTTGCATCACCTCAGCACAGAATAGATGATCGCTCCGAGCCGGAATAGATGATAGGGAAGGTAAAAAAAGAAAGAGGGAGAGGAGAGAAGAAATAGGTGAGCCTTCTTCCTATGTCTTCTGGCCTCAGCTTTAGTTCATCTTAAGGTTTCATTACAGAGACCCAATCCACTGACATTAATAGAAAATACCATGTTTCACATACCTATCAGGCATCAGGCCCAGTGCCACTTGCTTGACAAGTATTATGTAGTTTAGTACAATACGAATCCAAAGATGGAGGCAAACATTTTTTTAAAAGTCTTAAAATTTGTCCATATTTGTACAGATTTTATATTGTCAGATGCAAGAGTCAAACCCAGGTCATGGTGGCTCCAGAGATGATTCTCTAAGAATGCTTTCCACTACCACTTCTAGAATTCCCTTTGAAAATGCTTAACAAGGGCGCCTGCGTGGCTCAGCCCTTAAGCGCCTGCCTCTGGCTCAGGTCATGATCGCAGGAGCCTGGGATGGAATCCCACATCTGGCTCCCTGCTCTGCAGGAAGCCTGCTTCTTCCTCTTCCACTCCCCCTGCTTGCGTTCTCTCTCTTGCTGTGTCTCTCTCAGTCAGATGAATAGACAAAATCTAAAAAAAAAAAAAAAAAAAAAAGAGAGAGTGAAAAGAAAAAAGAAAATGCTTAACAAGCAGGCATCTAGAGCTGAGTGTAAGGCAGCTGCCTTTTGAGATTAGGAAGACACTTTTCCGGCCACCATCCCCCATGCAGAGGAAGTGGGCCAACTTGCTCATCCTCCCAGGGGCTTCCCCCAATGGGAGGCAGGACTGGGGGGTGGGGGGGGGAGTAGGAAAGAAGCTGCTCTTCTCCCTTCTAGTCACACTTAACTCTGTCTTCCCATTTCTGTGTCAGAGAAAGAACACCACCCCTTTGGTTTGATTTCTACCCAAAAAACAAGGCATGATGGTTGAATACCATGAACCGAACAAAAATAAACAAGTAAACCTTGAACAATAGATATTCCCTGAAGACTTCCTGCATCTCTGCTTCTCAGGCTCTGCTCCCCCCACCACCCGCCCCAATCCTCTGAAAACTCAATCCCGTCTTTAATTTGCACAACACTTTGGCTCTCTGCTCCCTGTGGCTTGGCTTGGGCATATCATTGATATTCTGGGATTTATTAGTGTGCTTTGCTCAATAATGGATCAGTTTCTCTGGCTTTCTTGACTTAAATATCCAGAAGAACAGGACAGAGGCCCATTTTCTTCTCTTTTCTTTCCCTTACACCCATCAGCTCCCACGCAGAGATTACTCTCACCTTTGTTAGCTGTTCTACCCACATTAAAAGTCACCTGCTGTTCACTGTAATTTCAGATTTGTTTTTTTTAAGTCTCTCATGGACACCTTAATTAATTATAACTTACTTACACTTTAATTGCATAGAAAACATCTGTCTTTTCAAAGGGAGGTAGCAAGGGGTGCTCTTGCTAGTCCTCCGGGGCAAGGGCAGGCTATACATTTCTTAAATTGTAACATTTGAGAAGAAAAAGGATTAATCCTAGACCATGCTATTAATACTCTCTTGAGTTAATACTTTCCCACAAAAGCTTTAGTGATAACAATTCCGTAACAAAGGGACTGGTCTATATATCAGCCACATAAAACTTTCATTTAAAACATGTCAGGCAGGGGCGCCTGGGTGGCTCAGTGGGTTAAAGCCTCTGCCTTCAGCTCAGGTCATGATCTCAGGGTCCTGGGATTGAGCCCCTCATAGGGCTCTCTGCTCAGTGGGGAGCCTGCTTCCCCCTCTCTCTCTGCCTACGGCTCTGCCTACTTGTGATCTCTCTGTCAAATGAATGAGTGAAATCTTTAAAAAAAATACTAAGAAAAGGGGCGCCTGGGTGGCTCAGTGGGTTAATCCTCTGCCTTCGGCTCAGGTCATGATCTCAGGGTCCTGGGATCGAGCCCCACGTCGGGCTCTCTGCTCGGCAAGGGGCCTGCTTCCTCCTCTCTGCCTGTGTCTCTGCCTACTTGTGATCTCTGTCAAATAAATAAATAAAATAAAATCTTTAAAAAAAAAATACTAAGAAGAAATATTTTTAAAAAACATGTCAGGCAGTAGGACAGCCCCAGGATGAGAGGTCTGCTCAGAAGTATGGCTGGACACTGGCCAGATCTTCACTTGCAGGTTACAAAGAAAACCAGAGAAGGGAAATACGCTCCTTGGAGAAGGGCAGGAGAGAGCAGAGCATACGGTAGAGCCTTGGGGTGTCCTATTTCATCAAGGCAGGAAGAGCTAAGAATATTTCTACTATTATTTTTTTAACCATTTAAGTGTTTGATGAAACTAAGATTGATGTTTTACCTAAGTTCAGCCTTTGTTTCTGCTGGAATTTTGTATTTCTGACTTCTGCTTTCCTCCAAATGATATTCTTGAAACATTTTCTGAAATCTCAGAGGGAAAAGATAAAGGCAAGCCAGGACCTCTAGCATTTGTTAAAATGTCTTGTGCAATCCATCCCAGTTTATTCTGTTCTACCGAAGGCTGGTATTAATCCTTGTATGCAATCCATTTTGACCCTCTGCCCACAAAGATAAGAGGAATAAAGCTTTTACAATAATGTAATATCATATCTGGAAAGGATTCCACAAATCCTCCTGTAAGATCGGTACAAAAAAAAATCCAATTTAGCAAGAGCTTTAAACACACACATGTCCACACATGATACAATGCACCTCCAATCAATGAAACTCATAGTCACAGGGGCCAGGCTCCCAAAAAACACACAACTTCACAATGGAAGTCTTAATTCTGCAAATGTTTAAAACAGACACCAAACTTGTTATTAAATGGGTATTAAGATCTTTAGAATTTCTTTCTCCCCCTGTTGGTTTTGAATTACAGACTGTCAAAATAGAACTTTTTTGTCTTGCCTTATGAATCTCCCCATTTTTTTTTTCCAGAAAAAAAAGGTCTAGCTTTGAGGAACTCCATTTTGGTTTTTCTTCTCCTTTGCAATATATTACCATTATTTCAGACCAAATCCAAAAATTTTTCTAATTTTAAGCTTGCTGCTTTATGTATTATCCAGATTTAAGGGAGAATTAACAAACAAACAAACCCAAAAATCAGTCTAATGGTTTGCCAACCCACAGCAGTGCAGATAAAAGCAGTTGGTTGCCCTTGGGCAGATTTTGACCAACATTATCACAATGACTTTATCCTATCAAGCAAAGTGATCGGCTTCCCTCAAAGAGCCACCCAACTACCTGCTCAGGCTATTAATGTCTTTTCATTACCTATGATTTTATTCTATTCTACATGTGCCCCAGTTGCCATTGGGTTGAAGCAGTTACACGGTCAGGAAATGAGCCATGGCAGCATCGCCCCACGCACCAAAGGGAAGAAAGTGCTGGTGGCTGTATGGACTATGTGTGCAGTGTGAGAGCTGGAGACTTGTAGAAAGAAAACATTTTAAACAAAATTCTCCCTTGTCTTTGCAGACAGCACTGCTTCCTTATTCCATGGCAAATTCTTTTATAAGACCAAATATTATTTGGTAACTTCGTTAACCCTACTCTAACTGATCTGTCTTAAATCTGGATCGTTATTTGTTGGGTTTCTTCAAGTGACACATTGACACAGAGCTTTGGTCTTCATCCCTTTCTGAACCCACCATGAGCCATGGGCCATCAGTCCTTTCCTCTTCTTTTGTACAGACAACAAACTCACTTGCAAATTTAAAAAAGCTTTGTCTTTCCCTTTCAGGCTTCACCCGCCTTCCCTGGAACACCTTCACTTCCCACATTCCCTGACTTTTTTTTTTTTTAAGATTTTATTTATTTACTTGACAGAGAGCGATCACAAGTAGACAGAGAGGCAGGCAGAAAGAGAGGAAGGGAAGCAGGCTCCCCGCCGAGGAGAGAGCCCGATGTGGGACTCGATCCCAGGACCCCGAGATCATGACTTGAGCCAAAGGCAGCGGCTTAACCCACTGAGCCACCCAGGCGCCCACATTCCCTGACTTTTTAAAGCCGTCTGGCTTCACATTCCTTCTTGTAATGTAGTTATGAGCTTGCATGTCTCATTTCCCTCCCAGATGATCATCTCAAAGGTCAGAGCCATGTCTGACCTCCCTTTGTATGACCCAGAGCTTATACAATAGTCTTCTTAATAATTATTTGTTGAATCTGAACTAATGTGTTTTTCTCATCATCAACCAAGCCTCCTCTGATAAGGGTTCAAGCAAACTGAGTTACAGCACAAAATCTCAATACCTTGTGTAGTACAAGAGACTGACCATGTACTTGCCCTGTATCAGCCTTACTTCTAAGCATGAATCTCTCCAATCCACACGAATTGTGTGACAAACCCATACCATGTACCATATTATTTTAAAAGAAAAAATTATATAATCTTAAGCAGATTACTAATTCTCTCCACAATATAAGTGTTTATCTCAGTGACTAATTATACTTAACATCAGTTTCCTCTTTTAACTTTGAGTTCCCTAAACAAATACTAGCTTATTTCTCTGTGCTTTTGCATTTTCTCTTTATGCTTACAATATTCCCTGCCCTGATTGCTTGTCTAACTCCTACCTCATTTCAAGGACTCTAAATTTACCTCATTAACCCCAGATTCTTTCCTGACCCCAAAACCATAATCAAACTGCCTTGCTGACATCTTCACAGAGAGATATCAGAAGCCTGTGGCACTGGTCCAGATGAAATACTATAGTGCATAGTGGTCTAGATTAGGACTGTACCAATGAAGATGGGCAACAGAGGCAGAGTTTGGGGCATACTTTGAGGGTTGCGTCAATAGTGTCTATAACATATAAATGCAGATTAGTTCACATTATTAGAAGGAGCTGGACTCAGCTCCTTATTAATTTTGCTCCTCTTTATGGTTAAAGAGCTGCTGATTAAGGACCCTGTGAGCAGATACCTGGCAGCAGCATGTGTTTGGCTGTCAAGCACAGAGTTTGATTATATAAATCTATCATCACTAGTGGAATATCCAATTATTTAAATTCTTCCTCCCCTCAGAGACACCTTGTTGAATATGCAGGCTTCCATCTCCACCTTCCTCCTTAAAAGGACCACTTAAATGTCTCACAGTTATCTCATGCTTAACATGGCCAAAACTGAACTCCAACCTCCTAGGCTACCTCAGCCTGCTCCTTCTCCAGCATTCCCTAGCTCAAAAAACACACCATTCTCCATGCAATGCCAGAAACTTGGGAGCCAACTTTGACAATGATCTCCCCCTCACCACCCAGATCCAATTGATCAGGACAAGCTAATGATTCCATTAAGTTACAACTTGAAATATGAATCTCCTTTTCTAAGGTTATTATCCTAGTTCAAACTAACTTCCTCTCTCAAGGGACCACAGTAAGTAAATGTCCTTCCTGTGTCTACTCCAGACTTTGTGTGGTATGTTTTCTATTCATAAGCCAGCATGTCTTCTTAAAAACACAAATCTGATTATGTCTCCTTCATTTTAAATTCTTCAAACTTTCTACCCCTCTTCAAATAAAATTTATAAATCCTCAACTTGGCTTATAACACCCTGCATAATTTGGTCTCTGTGCTCCAGCCACATTAAGCTTCTCTCTGTTTTGACATCTTTGCAAGATGTCAGCTCCATATCTGTGCTCTTTTCTGTGGTATCATCAACACCTAGGCAATGCTTGGCACATACATGTTTAATTAATATTTATTGAACGTGTAATAGAATGAACAGGTTTTGAAGATTATCACCTTTATGCCAAAAGAGCAGGTGAACCCATTATAATTGTTTTAGCTACAAGTAATGGAAGATCCAACTAATAGAGGTCTAAACAATACAAATCTTTATTATATCATACAGTTAGAAGGCCATAGAGAGGGCAGCTCTGGGTCAGCTTTGGACAATTATTTCAGCTTCAGAATAGTATTTTCAGCCTCCTGTTCCTTTTCTTCTCTCTGCTCTGCAAACTCAATGTGCATGAATGGGACCATCCCCTTATGGCCATAAGAGGACTAGAGCCTTTCAGATATCCCAGATGGATGACAACATCTAACAACAGGAGTGTTTCCTCCATTCAGCTCTTTTTATTAGTGAGAAAAACCTTTCCTTGAAACTCCTCAGCAGAATCACCCTCAATTCTATAGGCCAAGATTGAGATACATGCCCTACCCATTCCTAATGAAATCACTGGAAAAGAGTTTAAGACCATCACAATTAGACCAATTATCAGTTATCCCTTGGAGCTGGAATAAAGTTTACTTTCCTTAAGCAGTCAGAGGAAAACAATAAAACAAAATCAGAGCTCTGCCAACAATGAAAAGTTGAGGGACAAGGAGAAATGAGAAATGAAATTGACATCGAAAAGGCTATTGACAGGCCACCAAAAGTGCCCCAAAAGAACATCATCATTATCAAAATTCACAAATATTATCAGCCAAAATAGACTTCCTCTATTTAAGTCAGTTAATAGGACTTGGGTCTATATGCAAAGACTTAAGCTTAGATCTAAAACCATTGGTTGAGGTACAGAGCATGATAAGTAAGATCACAGTGTCTGGTGACCTATGATCCAACCTCAACCATAGCCACTATACATTTATTTTGTTTGTTTGAACAGTGAAGCTCCATGAAAGATCTTATTTGAGAAAAGGGTTCTACAGCTACTAGAAGGAATTTGAAAATTCCTAATCTGATATTTTCCAAATGAGCAAGTGAGTCCCAGAGAGATGATATAATTAGTTTAAGTCACATACTGGCTAAATGGCCTCGTAAAACAGGACATCTACAGGGACCCAAGTCCCAGAGGAAAGAAACAGACCAGATTCAAGATGCCAATAACAAAGGAGAGGATACTTGGTAACAGTGTGCTTGGGTTCCAATGTTTAGGATCACTGGTGTTGGCCTTCCAAGTGCAGATAACACCTGATCAGAGGGGAGTGTTTGAGGGTTGAGATAAGCAGCAATTGTCCCTGCTCTTTCTAACATCCTTCCTCCTTCTCTCCGAGGCCTCCTCTTTCAGGTGCTCCTTAAAAGTTAATGGACCACATTCTCCTCTAGTTCTTGCCTCACCTGTTTTTTTCTTCAGTTTCAACTACCAAGTTTTCTCTGATGAACAGAAATTTCTATTCGAGCACTTCTCTCCCCAGCTCCAAATTTGAATTTATAATCACTCACTGGCCATCCCCAACTAAATATCCCGCAAACACCTCCAAATCCACACATTTAAAACTTACACCTGACACCTTGTGTCCCCTCATTCCTCATCTGTGTGTGCTCTTCCTCAAGTGGTCCCAGTGCCAGTAAAATGTCTCCCCGTGTGAGAAGAACCAGGCCAGAAAGCTGGCCGGTCACGTTCAACCCTCTTTTTCTCACCTGCACATCAAAAGTTGTCAGGATTGTCACTTTCAACACCTACCTCTCTCTCAGACAAGCTCCTTTTCATTCTACCCCTTGCACACAACCCTCACTGTTTCTTTTCTAGTTTTTTTGTAGTAAGTCCCCTGATGGTCCCTCTTCCCCTCAAGTCCATCCCCTGTTCTAGAACCATAATGGTATTTCTAAAACAAACATGCAAAGTAATTTTCTTTCTTAACAATTTATATTCTGGAGCTACAGAATAAAGTTCAAATCCTCAGAGGGCCCCAAAACCCCATCGTGATTTGGCTTCCTTCCTCTCCAGCCTAATTCCTGAGCCTTTTCTCCTCGTGGGGAAAGGTGGTCTTAAAGGTGATTTAAAGCCCAGGCTTTGAAGTCAGACTGCCTGAGTTTGAATTTTGGCTCTGTCATTTGCTGGGTTGTGTGTGAAGTTATTTAATATCTCTGTGCCTCTGTCTTCCTATTCATAAAATGGAGATAATAATATTCCCTGAAAATTAAGTGAGATAATATAGGTCAAGTGTGCAGAACAGTGCCTGGGAAACAATAAATGCCCAATAATAGTTTCCATCTCCTGTACCAACCATCTCAGCTATCTCTTTGAACATGATGTTTTTGTTCCTATCCCTATGCCTCTTCCTCAAATCACCTTCCCTATTTTGTTTCTCAGGCAAAGTCCTCCCTATTCAAAAGTCACTTCTACTGGACTCCTAAAACTTCAGAAACAGGGACCCCTGGGGGACTTAGTTGGCTGAGCATCTGACTCTTGATTTCTACTCAGGTTATAACCTCGGGGTCTTAAGAAAGAATACTGTATTGGGCTGTGTGCTCAGCGGGGAGTCTGCTGGAGAAGCTCTCTCTCTCTCCTATTCCTCTGCCCTTCCCTCTACTCATGTGCATGCACACACTTTCTCTCTCTCTCTAAAATAAAGAAAGAAATCTCTTTAAAAATTTCAGAAGCAAACTCTTGATCCTCCATTTCAATAAGAACAAAAGAGACTTAAGATTTGCAGAAAACACATTTAAGACTGCAGAGCCAACATAAAGGGATTCTCCATCATTCATTTATTCTTCTACTTATCCAAAAAGCATTTGGTGAGCACCTATTATAGTCACTATTGTAAGGGTTTGTAAGAATACAATGATTAGTAAGATAAGAGTTCAAGGACCAGCACTATCTCATAGAACTTTCTGTGATTATGAAAATGTTCTGTACCTTCTCTGACTGATATTGTAGCAACTGGCCAGATATAGCTATGGAGCACTCAGAATGTTATTCGTGCAACTCATGAAATAAATATTGAATTTTGTTTAATTCTAATGAATTTAAATTTAAATAGCCACATGTGCTTAGTGACAGCACAATCTAGACCAACACATAAATAAATAATTATCAGGTGAACAGGACCATTGAGATATGTATAAAGTAACATGGGAGCAAAGAAGTGAGTGACCGATCATTTTTGGAGTTGGCAAAAAGCTTCCAATATGTGGGTATGAAGAATAAGTAGGAGATAGCTTGGTGGGGAAGAGTAGTGTAAACAGAAAAACTAAACTTCTCCAGCCCAGACAGAACCCAAAGAAGTGGTTGATAACTCATCTGAAAGTTTAATGAAGCTCTTATAAGCTAGGGCTTTGTGTCACTGATTGCTTTCTTTAAGAGGCTTATATCATTTGGTTGGTTTTTATCTTCAATGGGACTGAAGGGGCACAATGGAGGGAATGGAGAGGAATGAATGAAGATGAATGAACTGTGCTCTGTATAATACTATGAAATGTATATTTTGAAATAAATAACCTCAGAAATTATAATGTAGTTGGGAATATTCTTCATTTTGTGAGTTTATACTATACTACACCACACTACACATCACTGAGAATTTATATGTGTCCTGGGAGGGTGTGTGTTGTTGTCTACATGTATGTGTGTGTGTGTGAGAGAGAGAGAGAGAGAAACAGAGAAAGAGAATAGTATTAAGGGGCCTATCCACATCTTATTTTAGGTGAGAAAAGTGAAGGGGGGAAAACTCTGAGGACTCAAGTCTAGCCTAGATTGGAGTACTTTCAGAGACCATCCTACCCTATTCTCCCGAGGCTCGAAAGTGCATTTCTAGACTACATTACTCAAACTTTGAGGAATACACTACTGGGTAAGAGAAATGGATCTGAGGCTGTACTTGGTCATGTGGAAAGGGTATCTAGAAGATGAGCAGAGATTCACCTTGAGGAAATGAGAAGAGAAGGTAAACCTGAGGACATAGGAATAAGGTTAGGAAATGTTACAGGGGAACACTGATGACTCACAAAGGACCTATTTGACCAAGGTTGAAACTCTTGGATCTATTTCTATTTCTTTTGAGCCATGGAAAAGTTAGCATTCTGAAGGAAGTTTTAAAAGTCTTCCCTTAATATAATTTCTTGTTTGTAGAACTTAGCTTAGTGAAGTCCTGAAAGGAAGTGAGGAAGAGCACAAAGTGAGCCCCGTCATGTGTTTATGACCTCCACCATGTTCTCCACCAACCCTCTCCATGACGGTCCTTCAGATAGGAACTATTTTGTCTTGGAAGAACTATGGACTTTGCTGCTGGATTCAGCTTTCAGCAAAGACAGCCTTGTCTGGTGGTAGAGCAAAGAGCAGTGGGTGGGAAGACAAGACTCAAAGGAGCAGTGATCTAGTGAATACAGGAAGAGGAGATCCAAGTATATTTCCTCCTCTAACATACACACACACACACATACACACGCAAACACAACTGCACAAAGATACTAATGGATGATGACTCTCAAAGGAAGTAAAATACTAATATTTTGATAACTGAAAAATGCACTCCAAAAGGCATGTATGCAACTTAACTGAGTAATATTTGAGAATTGTGCCTACATCTATTTATACCATGATACCTAATTGAGTCTACTTGAAAAATGCCAATCCAATTAGTGAAAAATCTTAATCACAGCTGATTTTTAAGGTTATGCAATTACACTGCTTTTAGTAAGCCGAACACACCTGGTGACTGACAGAGCTCTGCCAAGTGAAGGCCTACAAGATCAGCATTAATGGTTAACTAATTAGCAACACTGGCAAACAAAACCATTTACAAATGCTCTACTAAAGTACTTGAAAATCTTTGTACTCTTGCTTCTCTCTTCTTGTTTGACTATTCATTTAGTCGTCTTTATTCAACATGAAAAATATACAGAAAAACTCCAAACCAGCCTTTGTTCAAATTATACATGAGTGACAAACTAAATTGATGACATTCTTCTCTATTTATTTGAAAAATATCACCAGCTTAGTAGCCAACAATGTCATGGCTGGCAAGAAAAAGTGATCCAGTAAAATTATCTTACTGAGCTGATGGACCATGTTCAATTTCATTTTGCCCAGTGTTATAAAGATTCCTACTGCCTCTCTGATTTTCAAAATAGCTAACTACAAACTTCAGCTTACTTTGAATACTTTTCCTTAGAGTGATAAATCTTTGAGAACCTGGAGAAGTCAGGTACACTGCAATAGGAAACAGCTTAATATGGTGGATATAGTATAAATTTGCCTGGTTTCTCTAGAGCATCTGAAAATTTCGCTAAGGACAAGCTCTGCAAGTCCCAGCCTCCTCCCAGTAAGTAGTTGAAGAGCAAAGGACTTGGGAGATTCAGAGTGTGGGGACACCAGTGATTGTCCAAAAAGCCCACAGCACACTGGACAGATGGTTAAATATAATCTGCCAGCCATATAATACTTGAAGTAGTAAATAAGAATAACTTGATTTAAGAAAACCATTCACGAAGTACAGAGTATTATAGAAGCAGTCTGAGCCTAAGCAATTTGAGCATAAGAGGCAGGCAGAAGCTAGAGTATGGGTCTCGTAGGCTGTGTTGACCCTTGAACCATGAAAAAAACCGAGTTCTTTGATGTTTCTTTCCAACATAAATCAACTCTAGTTTAGATATCAAGAACATGACTTTCTTCCCCATTAAGCTCCAGCCAGGATATGCTGGTGAATCATTAGCAACTGGCTATCTGCCTATAGTTCTGATATGAATATTCTGACTTGAATAAGTATGGCAAATGTGAAACTACTAAGATGTTTGAAACTTCACCAGTTTGTCATTCATGTGAACAACTCTACTGAGTCAGATATTAATTTCCTAATGCTGGAAGAATATTTTCGCAATTTTTTGGTGCTATTCACAATAAAACACCTAGACACCTCACACCTAAGTTTAATCTGTATTATTAACATTGTCTCTATCACTTTCTTCAGTCTAGGTGGACAATCAACAAAACAGTAACTCAAGCCCTAATCTGGCCCCTTCCAGCTACCAACATGATATCATAGAATGCAGAACTGAGAAGAGATACACAGAGACATGTTAGCATCTAATCTACCATGTAGATGAAATAAATGTAAATAACCTCAAAGCATAGATAATAATTATAGAGTAAAATAATTAAGAAGTGATGAGTTTAGGGCATTTTTTCTTTTGTATTTAATATATTTATTTCAGGGTAAGTTTTTAGAATTTACATTTTTAATGATGGCTATGTTTAACAACCGGCCTAGAAAAATACCTGAAAATTTAACAACCCACTCTTAGAGACAGTAGAGCTAGCTCCAGCACATCCTGTTCCAACCATGGTTTAAATATGTAAGATGATAACCTGAAGAATAGTAATATGTGATCTACTAGTATCCTTTAACATATGACTGTAGGTGGCTTCAGATACTTCAAAGAACATAGCACCGTGGAAAAGAGACACAAGGCTAACAACAATAACAAAAATGTGTAGAATATTTATAATAACCAAAAAATACAAGAATAGATACAAAGCAGTGAGTATGTAAGATGAGGTTTCCAACGACCTATCTAATCAATGTCTACTCTTCTTATAAAGAAAACTTGTATTTTTAAAGATTTTATTTATTTATTTGTGTGAGAGAGAAAGAGCACGAGCAGGGGGAGAGACTGAGGGAGAAGCAGCCTCCCAGCTGAGCAGGGAACCCAATGCAAGACTCAGTCTCAGGACCCCATGATCATGACCTGAGCCAAAGGCAGACAATTAACTGACTGAGCAATTCAGGTGTCCCTTCTTATACAAGAAACTTGAAAAGCTATCCATCCAATAGACATTCTTTCCTTTCTTCTTACCAAAAGAACACTGTTATTATTTGGAGCACCTATGTTCCCAGTTAAATAATTATACTTTCCAGGCTCCTTTGCAGCTAGAGGAAGCCATTTGGCAGTTTGACCCAATGAGAAATAAATAGAAATTACTCAGTAGGGCTTCCAAGAAGGCTCTCCAAAGGGATTCATTCAATTGGCACGTTTTTTCCTTGGTCTTTCTCTCCCCTATCTAGAACTCTGTGTTAATGCCCTGAAAATTTAAGACTAAAAATCCATGCTTGAGGTATTTGAGCAGAAATATAAAAGTCAGTACCCTGATGACATTATAAAGAACCCTTCCATCTTGACATCGCCTACTCCAACCCTCATTACATGAGGGAAAATTGAGAAGAACATATTTGCAAATGACATAACAGATAGAGGATTAGTGTCCAAGGGTTAGAACTTATCAAACTCAACACCCAAAGGACAAATAATCCAATCAAGAAATGGGGAGAAGACATAAAAAGACATTTTTCCAAAGAAGATATCCAATTGGCTAACAGACAACATGAAAAGATGCTTATCATCAGGAAATACAAATCAAAATCTCGATGAGACATCACCTCACACCTATCAGAATGGCTAAAATTAACAAGTCAGGAATCCACAGATGTTGGCGAGGATGCAGAGAAAGGGGGACCCTCTTATACTGTTGGTGGGAATGCAAACTGGTGCAGCCACTCTGGAAAACAGTATGGAGATTCCTTAAAAAGTTAAAAATAGAACTACCCTATGATTCAGCAATTACACTCCTAGATACTTACATAAAAGAGAAAAAAAATACAGATTTGAAGGGGTACAGTCACGCCCATGTTTATAGCAGCAATGTCTACAATAGCCAAACTATGGAGAGCGCTTAAACGTCCATTGACTTATGAGTGGATAAAGAAGAGGTGGTATATATATATATATATGTACATATATATATATATATATATATATATATATGATGAAATATTACTCAATCATCAAAAAGAATGAAATCTTGCCACTTGCAAGGACATGGATAGAGCTAGAATGTATTATGCTTAAGCAAAATAAGTCAGTCAGAGAAAAACAAATACCATATGATCTAACTCATATGTGGAATTCAGGAAACAAAACAAATGAACATATGGGAAGGAAAAAAAAGAATGAGAGAGAAGCAAACCATACAATACTCTTAATGATAGAAAACAAACCGAGGGTTGATGGCAGGAGATGAGTGAGGGATGGGCCAGTTAGGTGATGGGTATTAAGGAGGGCACTTATGATGAGCATGGGGTGTTGTATATAAGTGATAAATAACTAAATTTTACTCTTGAAACTAATGTTACACTAGTTAACATTAACTAATGTTAATATGTTGACTAACTGGAATTTAAGTAAAAATTTGGAAGAAAAAAATTTTAATCAATTGATCATAATTAGATTAATCTATTCTCACTAGTATTTTTTGCTATCTGCAGCTAAACTAAAGAAGGCTAATTAATAAGGATCAGCATGAGATGACTGGGAAAGATTGTCAAATGAGAATATGATAGAGCTCAGCCATCACCATTACCATTTCCAGTTTAAAGAGTATCTAAGAGTCCTTCACTAACTCTCCCTCAATCTTTCACTAAACATTTATAAGGACCAGAAAGAGAAAAGCAGAGCTTACTATTAATGCATTCGATGAGCCAAGAAGGAATTTCAACTAATGTTGTTAAAATAGGAATGAGAAATAATTATTGACCCATGGGTCACTCTTTGCTACCAGAGGCATAAGTGACGAGCCCTAAAAAAAGGTAGAGAGACAATATATCCCACTTCCACTATACTGGCCAATACCTCTTTGTTTCTAAATAATAGAAACCCAACTCAAATTACTATAAAGTTCAGGCAGAGACTAATGGAGAAGCTTGAATATGACTAAGACTCAGATCCCCTTCATGTGTTGTGTTTTCTTGCGTTGGCTGAATTGAATACATCTCAGGCTTCAAGGCATAGCCCCCAGCAGCTCCAGGGTCCTATTCTCCTGGGCTCAAAAGCAGAAGAACATTTATCTGTTCTCAGCCTAAGACCACTATGTGTCATTGGCTCTGCCTGGGTCACCTCCCAACCTTATATGAGTCACCGTGACCAGGGGAACCTGCAGTCCTCTTATTTGCCGTGCCAGAGTCATCTGCCTCCTCCCTTGAACTAGGGGAGGAGCCCCTTCAACACTATAGGGACTGAGTAGAGCCACATCCCCTATTGGGGAGAATAAGGACATACAAAGCTATACCTTGGCTGTTTACTCAGTGGACCTACTTTTTTGCGAAGGCATCACATTGGGAAAATATGATGCTCCAGTGAATCATTTCCTTCCATATCCCCACCCTGTATCAGCTCCAGGCAAGAGAAGGAATATTTCTCTGAAAGAAAAATTGAGTTGAGTACCTGGAAAAGAAGGATGCATGGAGGGGGACAAAAATCATGTCCATTATAGCTTTGTCACCCTCGGGTCAGAAATTCAGAGTCCACACTAATGGAAAACTGGCAACAGTCCCTCTCCCATGTCAACAATCCATTCTGAGCCACCACTTCCCAGATGACTTGAACAGTACCATATTTCTACCTACACATATCAAAAGGCTGCAACTTCAAGGAAACACCAAACCAGGAAGGTGGGAGAAGGAGCCTGAGGAAGAAAGCCAGTGCATTTCACCCTGAGAGGTCCTGTCGTCAGTGTAAACTCTTGAAGGGAGGAAGAGCACGGGGTGAAGTCAAGGCTGGGGATTATAATTTTCCATGTGCCACAATGATTCATAGAGTCAGAGGCAGTGGGAAAACAATAAGCTCTTGCGTCAACCAGGCAGGGCCACACCACATGAATGTCTACCAGACACTAGGAATCAAGCGGGGAGCACTTCATGTCAAAAACAAGAGGATGGTGTTATATTTATCAGGTATACAGAAATAAAAAGTAACCAAGGGACACATACCAATTACACACAAAGACTTAAACAGCACAAAGAGAGAAATTTATGTTGACAAAAAGGAACAAACCACCATAAATTTTTACAAGTGAACTATATAAAGCAAGAACTACTGTAAATAAGAAGGAAAATTGTTCAAAAATATTATTTCAGATTGACAATAACAAAACTAAAATCACTACATGTCAAAACTTATCAGTAATGTATTGCTAATATAATAGAGGACTGTTTTAGTCATTTATTCAGTAAAGGAACAAACTACTCCAGGGCAAAGATTTTAAAATCACTTCTCTCTTTCTCCTTCTTTGTTATTATCCCAACCAGCAACCTACTTAAAACTGAAAAGCCTTGAATGGTTCTGTGTTTTCAGAATGGTCTTTGTTCTACTTAATATATTCTTTTTTTTCTTTAACTTAATGTATTCTTAATTTTTCTTCTTCATTGACCCCTAGGGCATATTTTACCTGCCACCTACCCAATATGACATCTTTTTGATCTATTGTATTGACTCAAAAACATTTATTTTAAAGGGGCCTGATAGATATGACAAAGATTCAAGATAGAAAATCTGCCCTTGGTATTAAAGGTCAGGGATAATAAAGGCAATAGAAGCAGCTAAGGGAAGTACTCTAGTCTGATGGGGTCATAACAAGTATCAAAGACTGGGCAGCTTGAACAACAGAGATGTATTGCCTCACGTTCTTACATTTCTGGAATCCCAAAGTCCCAAATCAAGGTGTCAGTAGGACTGTTTCCTTCTGAGGGCTTTGAAGGCAGATTCGTTCCAGACATTTCCCTCTGGCTTGTAGATGGCCATCTTCTCCCTCTTTCTTCACCTCATCTTCCTTCCTTTTTATAAGGATGCCAGTCACATTGGGTTAGGGCCCATCCCAATGACCTCATTTTAACTTGATTACCTCCGTGAAGACCCTATTTCTAAATAAGGTCACATTCTGTGACACTAAGGATTAGGACTCCAATACATCTTTCTTCATTTTTCAGGGAGGGAGACTAAGTTCAACCCATAACAGGAAAAATGGATCTTTCTGAAAATAAACGAGAATAGAATTGGGACTGCTTGCTGTCCACTGAGCAGAGCTTCTCTCTTTAACAAGCCACCTAAAATTACCACACTTAAGGAAACTCTTTCTTCCTGTTTTCCATTTTATCACCGATCAACTCACACTACCAACCTCCCTTCCTTCCATAAGTCAACTGGATCTATATTTTCCTATCTCCCGTTTTTTTTTTATTTTTAGTCACTTAATAAGTAAAGCATTAATTTCTTTTTCATAAAACAAAAGCAAATTCACCATCCTGAAAGTCATTCACATTTGGTCCCTGAATAGCTCCAATCTACAAATGGAGCCACTAAGTCCCTCCCAGACTCTGAGACCAAACTGTTCCCTATACAGCGAATAGAAGAGTCTGGACTCAAGCTTATTTCTGGTTCCATGCTAATAGAAAAGTTCAGCTTGTCAGTAGTTTAATTCCCTGTCCTGTGACCCAGCCTCCTGTGATTAAATCTTTACCTTCTCTTCTTATTATTCTTCATCTAAGTTTCTACTTTATAGTCTACCACTTCATAGCTAGATCCTTTTTTTTTTCCCTTTAAGAGTAGGATTTACAATTTCTGCATTCTCTGTCTGCTATCTATCAATGTAACCAAGAAATCGTATTCTTATCCAGAAGCATCACTCTCCTTAGAACTGGGTCACTGATAGAGTTGCCAAAGTTGTATAATGTTAAAACACCTGCTCCCTTGAAACTCTACCAGTTGTTGGTCTTGTCCCTACTTGAACATCATGGTACCTGCATATAGTAAGTATAAAGGAAATGTTTGTGGTTTTTAAATAAACATTAATTGGTATTGGACATTGAACATTTGCTAATGTCACTTCTTTCCCTCCAAACCAAGACCAATACCTCAAAAGTCCATCTTTTTTCAAACTCCTATCACTGCCTTTTCATCTCTGGAAGGTCCTACTTTGCTTCCACATACAAACCACTGATCTTTATTGGGATGATGAGTCTCTCAGACTCAAATTCATGACTTGCTTATACTAAGACTCAAATCAAGTCATGTCAGCCTAGTCAAACACTGGTTCCACCATACACATTATGCCTCCATTATATGAAGTAATAGAAATTGCTTAGTTCTAAAATGAATAAATGATAAACATATTCCAAATAGTCCTAATATCTCCTTCCTTTCAAGTGGATCAAGACATACAGTCACAGAATTACTCTGGTAAAGTATATGGCAACGGTGCAGTAAAGGTTTAACTCAGGCCCTGTTGCCCCAGCCTTGCACATTCCAAAGAAAGGCCTGACCTAGGAGGATCGGGCTTTGGCCAGCTCCCAGGAGATAACCTCTGGGTCCTTGGAATATCCTACTTGGTAAAAGTGTCCTATATTGCCAAGGCCTTGGTCAGGCTGTGTCCATTTGACCAGATGGTTTATGCTAGCTAATGATGTGACTTGCAGTAAATGCCTGTTTTTGTATGCCTGAGGTCCTAGGTTATGCTGTAATAGTTTTACCTCTGGAGAGTTAGAACTGCGTAGCTAAGGTTAATCACATGGGTGCTACATGCCTATAAAACTAACCTGAAACATTATAAAGGTAAAAACTCTAGACACCATAACTCTGGCCAGCTCCTCTGGTTGACAACACTTCCTACGTGTTGTCACACATCATCACTGGGGAGATGAGGCAAACCCATGTGACTGCGCTGAAGACACCTACAAGCTTATGTCTGGTTTCTCCTGAACTTCATCCACTCACCTTTCACATTTGCTAATTTTAATCTGTATCTTTTCGCTACAATAAACCATAACTGTGAGTGTAACAGTTTTTCTAAATCCTGTTAAGTCCTTTTAGCTAATCATCAAGTCTTATTACTATCTTGACAAGCCCTGGCTCAGAGCCACTTTGAGTGAACACCAAAATGAGTAAGAGAAACTTATTATTTTCATTTCTTTATCCCTGTAGATTTTTGGAACAGAGAACACTTAGGACTTCTACATAGATCTATCTTTTTACCCTGGTTCTCACCTCTATAGCAAATCCTCAAGATGAACTGACTTGACCTAGAAAAATTTTCAATGCCTTAATGTATTAACGAAAAAAGTCAACCTGTACAGACTTAGCTTAAGGAAATGATCACACATGTTCACAGAGATAGGTATAGAATATTCAGTCCAATATTTCTGGTAAGTAAAAAAATCAAAGCCAAGTTTTATGTTCTCCAACACAGAAATGTTATAATGCATAATAGACTAATCTTACTATGGAATCGTATATAGTTAGTTCTTGATATGTGTTGCAATCCAAGAATATTACTGAGGTTAAAAATCAAGTGTAATAGGTACAGCTTCATTTTTATAAAAACAGAGTAAAATCGTCATTCTTTTGTTTATGTACACACAGCAAAAGAGCTGGAATCTTATTAATCAGATACCGGTGGTAACATGGAGCAGAAAAAGGAAGGGTGGAGTGAGAGAAGATTCCTTTGGTGACATTTAAATATTTTTCAACCATTTCTGGTTTGGTCTGGTGTTGTTTTTTAATTACCACAGATTTTCAAAATACCAGACATTGTAAAAATTTAAACGACTTTGCCTTTATTTACAATGTCAAAACCACCTGGCCCTAGTCAGCAAAATTCAGCAGTGTTAGAATTGGTATTGTATTTACCTTCACTTTTCCCTCTGAGCAATCTCACAGGAGCTGTGCTGCTGGTTTAGCAGAAGGGAACTAGCTCACCAGATATGAGAACAGGTAGCTAGAAGGGAGTTGGCAGACAGCTTGCATGAGAATGAGGCTCCTTGATAGTGTTCATTTGACCCTGCTTGACCTTGTCATAAAGACCTTTAAAAACTAAGTATGAATGTTCTTGTTCCCCTAGCTCATGGAACAAATACCCTCAGCAGGAACTTCTCCCATGAAGCTATTCTTTGTATTCTGAGGGGCTGCGGAAACTCCCTACTCTTGAAGAGCAGCCTGAGTACTGAGTGTGGGTTGTGACAGTTCTGGGGTGATAAAGAACACTTTACCTGGCTGAGGTGTGATCTCATGCAAGTCCACTTCTACTCTATTTTTTTTTTAATATTTTATTTACTTATTTGACAGAGAGAGTAAGAGAGAGAGAGCATGAGTGGGGAAAGGGTCAGAGGGAGAAACAGACTCCCCACTGAGCAGGGAGCCCAATGCGGGACTCGATTAGAGGACTCCAGGATCATGACCTGAGCCGAAGTCAGACATTTAACTAACTGAGCCACCCAGGCGCCCCCCAAACCCACCCCACCAATTCTACTCTAAACATCAGTTTTCTTCATCTGGAACACAAAGATCAGGAGTAGATCATCTCTCTTATCATTTATAGCACTACAATTCTAACTGTATTACACAATAAATTAGCTACATTTTCCTTCACCTGGCACACCTTCTTCCCTCCACATGGCCACTGCTTCCTCCCACCAAACTCTCTGTTTTTCCCAAGAAAAGGAAAGTTTAGGCTTCTATTAAAAGAAACCAAATAATTCCTGTTGGGCAAGTATCATCACCCATCACCCAACTCCTCATAGACCATGAGAAGAAATGCATTTCTTCTAAATACATTTAATAAATTGCAAATAAAGCTACCCACTTCATACTAGTTGTATTATATAATTCTAACACTTCACACCATGATTTATGCCTTTTGATGTCTAAAGAAGATGAATTAAAACCTTGATTAATGAAAAGCACATGTTTCATATTCATATGCCCTCTTTAATCTTCTGTATGAAGAAAGAGGGAACATTAATCTCTGACAAAAAAATGAAGTCTCAGCATGGAGAGAATAAGGAACAGGCCTCAATGTTAACACAGATGTAATTCAAAGAGCTTGTGATCACTTTCAATTTCTTTGACTAACTTCTAGATGTTTCTAACATTTATTTTGTCTCTCGATTTGAAGTCCTATCAGGAAATACAAGAAGAAAAACATTCACTTATGGTCTTCATTTTCAGAGCAAATTGAGTCTCATTATAAATGTCTATACTCTTCTACTATAATTTATCTGCCCACAAGGCCAACAGCAGAAGATTAAAGGATCACAAGCAAGGGCTGCTGGGCATGTCAGAAAGACAATGAGCATTCCTTCCATCATGATACAACATGACCCAAGTGCCCAGCAATCCTACAAGAAATTGCAGCAGACACACTGCACCACTAGCTCTGTTTCTGAAACAGCTTGGTGTTGTACGTTCCTGAAATTTCATGTACATTCTATTTCACTGTTGCAATTATAAATCCCTGAAGTTAAGAATCATTGAAAAATGTTAGTAATATCTGTCCTCTAGCACTACATGAACAACAGATATCAATGATATTTGTGGTTTCCTTGGAGCAGCTCTTACGCTTCAATCGTTTACTGTTTAATTTTAGGAACATCAATAACATCTGAAAAAATAACCTTGAAAACCTATACTTATAGCAACTAAAGTTAATGTTATGTAAAACTGTAATTTAGCTGGTGAGCATATTTATGGAACAGCTGTGAAACAACAGATTCTGTCAAGATCTAAGGTAGGCACAAAATATATAGAAGACAAAGTCCTTTTCTTAAAAAAATTTATACTCTACCTGGGGCCCAGAGCATGGGAGGTAACATAGTAATTTAGCAAGGAAAGGGAGAAACCAGTCTGAAATCAAACTGAAAATGTAAATGCTGAGTCTATCAAAGAAAGGTGTGAAACAAATCAGAAAGTGTTAAACATGTCCTGATCGAAACTCAGAGGAGCTTGGTTAGGGGGAAAGTGCATCAAAGGGTAACACTTGCTGGCATAGTAGAAATGGTGAGAGCCTCAAGGTTAGAAATAAAAATTTTAAATGGCAATAGACATTTCAGATAGAGAGGAATCAGCAACATTTTGTAAGAATCATTCTGATTAATACTTCTTGAGTCACTGCCTAGGGCAATAAAAGAGTGGGGTGTTGGCAGGGATCCCCAAAGTGCCTGTCCTGGACTCTTAAGAGCAAGATAAAGGTGGTGACACCAAGCACACATGTTATCAGGAAATTCAAGGAAAAAACTAGAGTGGTGTATCTTGTGTACGTAGTCTTATTTAGGGTTCCACTTTGGAAACTGTAACCACCGTACCATGGTGACAAACAATGTCCATGCCGCAGATATCAAATCAGCCACACCTCAGCCTGGCTGGTGTTTCCAAACACTTTCAATAGTCACAGCCTGATTCCTACAAAAAGGAAAAGGCTGCAAGTCATTTGTATAAATAAATCCTCAATACCAGCTTTACTATCTTCCTTCTTTCTTTCACATAATTAAAAGCTTCTGGTATCCGTCGTAATGGAGTAGCTAATAGCAAACTAATCCATCCCACTGAAAAAATTACAAAACCTGGACAAAATATGTTAAAGTCACTGCAAGAATTGAGGGGGAATGAGTGCAGGCAAGGATTTGAAGTGCTGTGATGCACGTGGAAAAGAAGGTACAGGTAGTAAGCTTTATCCTTTTCATCTGGCCCTTGCCTCGCGGTTGCTTTCCAGTTTCCGGTAAGCAGAGGATTAGACCTCTGCCAGAAATACACTGGTCTTAATGGACTATGGAGAGAGAGTCTGGTATCTGGGCAACCACAGGAGCTTTTAGATTAAAAGCACAAAGAGAAGGGAGCCCTGGGAAAGAAAGCCCCATGATCTGCATGTAAATTTTCCTCAATCGTTGATCAACACCTAAATTACACATGAAAAGTATGAGCATAAAAGAGGTAATTCCTGGTCAATTTGATGAGGGAGCAGGAGGCTGGCTGAGGACAAAGCAAGAGCTGGCGCCTTGCACCACCCCCCTTCCATCCGCTCCCCTCCATAGGTGTAGCATTCCTCAGGCACCCCTGACTGCCATAAAATGATAAATAGTTAACTTGCTGAGATCACAATCCTACAAGACAGGAGTCTCCCTTGGTTTGCAAATGTCCTTGAGATTTACAAACAAAGAAGTTACCTTATCAATAGCCCAAATTCCAAAGACACAGAACTCAGTTCCTCAAGCCTAATGTCACCCTCCCCTCCATGAAAACCGAAGGAGGTGGAGGTAGAAGGAAAAGTAAATAAAGTTAAATTTCTTCTAAACCTAAATCTCATTAACAAGGATGTTTGATGGCAGGAATGTAACATTCCACCAGGAGACTCTCAATTATCTTTACTTGATAGTAACTAAGCCTTCAATATCCTGATAGTATTCTTTGCCCCAATAGCCCTTTGTCCTCACCTACCCAACTCCTGCGTATATAACCAACCACCCCTCACAACCCGGGGCAGCCGCATCTCTGCCTGCCCATGGGCCCTGTCCCCGTGCTCTAATAAATCACCTTTTGCACCAACGACGTCTTAAGAATTCTTTCTTTAGTCGTCGGCTCCGAACCTCCTCACCCCACCGAACCTGACTTAGGTTCTGGGACTTCATCAAATTCAATAAGCAAGAAAGAAATACAGCCATACAGATTGTGACCTATGCTCAGACAACATGATTGTCAGAGTGGAAATCCCACTGAATCTGGGGAAAAAACAACCCTAGAACTAATAACTGAGCTTAGCAAGACCATAAGATATAAGATCCATGTTCAAAAGTCAATTGTATTTGAACACACAATTAAAAACTGGAAATTGAAAAATTTAAAAATGTACTACTTATAATAACACCTCAGGTACAACTTGAGCAAAATATGTGCCCTTAACAAAGCAGTAACAATTGGATCAAAGACCTAAATAAATGGAAAGATATACAGTGTTTGTGGATTAGAAGACTCAATATAGTGCTGTCAGTTTTCCCCAAATTGCTCTGTAGATTCAATACAATCCTAGTAAAAAATCCTAGCATTTTTTAATAAACAACACACTATTTCTAACATTTATAGGAAAAGAGTCAAAACAATTTTCTTTTTTAAGGAGCAAAGCTGGGGATTCCTTTACCTGACTTCAAGATAATCTGAAGCTTTAGTATTCAAGAAGTAAAGCAGTGGAAGCGTAGACACAAGCCAGCCTAACAGAGTAAAGGTTCTAGAAATACATTCATGGATATATATTTCACAAGATGTTTATGCAATTCAGTGCATGAAGACCTAGTCTTTTTTAAAAAAAAAAAAAATAGACATGCATATGAAACTAAAATATTCTCAGAAATTTAGAAAAAATTGTCTATCAATAACAGACTGAATAATAAGCTATGGTGTAATCATACTATTGAATATGACACAACACCAGAAGAGAACGAATAAATTTCACAGCCATGATGTTAGAAACCAGACATAAAAGACTTTTTATTCAAATGTCTACATTAGGCAAAACCAATCCATGAAAATAGACATCAGGAAGTGGTTTCCTTTGCAAAATACTGACTGGGAAGTAACAAAAGGGAGCATTTTGGATGGGGATAAATTTCTGTATCTTGATCTGGTAGTGATCACATAGTAAAAAATTCCCAGAATTGAACAATTTGGATTTGTGCACCTTGCTGTATATATGTTATTATACCTCAGTTTTGAAAAAGAAAGAAGAAAAGAAAAAGAAAGTCGAGGGAGGAAGGGAGAGAAGAAAAGCAGAAGAGGAACAGAGAGAAGAACAGAGGGAGAGAGAACTTTATACCCTGCTTTTATGTGAGGATATGATTTCCAGGATATAGTGTCAAGTGGAAAATCAAAACCCAGGAAAGTATTTATTATATGACAGCTTTTATCTAAGAATGGAGGTAGGAAGATGTAAATATGTTTATTTACCAAAGAGCAGAAATTGGTGAATAAACCAAAAATGAATAAAGTGGAGAGGAAAAGAATAGGGTACAGGCAACAAAGATGAAAGCTGTGTCTCTGAATATACGTTGTTTACTCTTCTAATTTTGGAACCATATAAATGTTTTTATGTAACTTAAAACAAATAGATTTAAAAAGGAATACTCTATAAAGATAACAATCTGAAACAGATGTATTTAATAGTGTATCAAATTGATGGTATGATTACATGGAGAAGAATCTCATCAAGTGACTATTAAAATATTATATATCAAATATATCTTCCTCTGGGAATGTATACAAAAGACAAAAGAACTGCCACGAAATCACAAGCTACATTCAGCTATATTACTTTTAGTAGAAATATTGTGACTGCTACTTTTAAAATACAGTAAATAGGAAATGTCATTAGGAAGTAATATTTTTCACATAGGAGAAAAGAGATACAAACATAAAATAAAAAATAATCTGTTTTAATCTCCATATTTATCCCCATATTTCTTCAAACTAAGTGTTATTTATCACCTTAGTTGTGGCTTGGGAACAAGCTTGCAGATCTGGGAAATGGAGAATCAAGTTTGGGGCCCAAATAAATTTGAGGACTAACAAGCACTACATTACACTGATTTGATTCTGGTGGGAACACAGGAGCAGCATAGCACTGAATCTGCCCATCACAAAGAACAGCAAGGAGAATAAACATGTAAACTTTATTCTCAGGGAAACCAGGAAACAGAAAATTAGAAAACTTCAAATAATTGCTGCCCAGTGATGGGGTAGAAAGAATAAAGAGTCGGAGAAAGACAAATACCATATGATTTCACTCATAGGTGGAAATTAAGAGACAAAACAAATCGGCAAAGAAAAAAGGAGACAAAAAAGCAGACTTACCTTCAGAGAACAAACTTGTGGTGACCAGAGGGGAGGAGGAGGAAGGGGAGGAGTGAAAGGGATTAAAATACACTTACCACAATGAGCGCCCAGTGATGAATGGAAGTGTTGAATCATTACATTGTCTACCCAAAACTAATATAATGCTGTATGTCAATTACACTTGAATAAAAACACAATAATTTTAAAAGCTGGAACCACACAGGAAGGCCAGACTTGAGGTTTTTCATTAGGGTCACAGAGGAGGATGACTTTGAGCTGGGAAGCCCAGGAATCCACCCTGGCCTTATGCCTCCACAGGAACCTCCTGTAGATAGCACAAAAATCTATCTCATTAAAATATGATTAACAACAAAGCAATATGCTCTACATTCACACCAAGATCCTATGAGAAAAATTTAAAAGATAGAAAAGAGTAAAATAGCTCCTTTACAGTGAAAACACCAGAAAAACACGGACTCAAAATAGATAAGAAGTATAATCTAACATTCCAACTGAGAGTCTTAAATTTTTATGTAGCAGTTGAAACTATAAAGGAGAAATACCCAAACTCAGCGAGCAGATGGCCAGATGAGAGGAAGTGATAGCATGCAACAAGAACTGACAGCACACAGGATCCCTCCCCCCCAAAAAAAAGAAAAGAAAAAGAAAACAACAAAGCCATTTCGGAAATGAAAACTAAATTACAAAGAACACAAGGAGGAAGAGGCAACAGAAAAAGCACAATAAAGATGTAGAAGATAGAGGCAAGAAAATCAAATAAAATGCAGAGTTGGGGGAAAAAGGACTACACTAAAAATATATTTATTTTTTTAAGATGTATTTATTTACTTGAGAGAGAGATGGAGAGATGGAAAGAGAAAATCTGGAAGCAGTCTCCCTGTTGCGTAAGGAGCCCAATGCAGGGTTCGATCCCAGGACCCTAAGATTGTGACCTGAGCCCTGAGATCAGGACATGGCAGCCTTCCAACTGACTTAGCCACCCAGGCACCTCGAAAATATACATTTAAAAAATAGTAAGACTTCAGAGAGTTTTGCCAATTAAATTTTTCTTCCTAGATACATTTCACAAATATCCAATATTGATCATTCACAACTGAAAACTTTCACAGTGCAGAAGGTATCTCTTTGCTTTTGACTGTCACTGTAACACATTGTTGAGATAATTTTTTCAACCTTAACATGGACCTTTCTAGACTAACAGAATCACAGGCTCTGGTTATAAATCTCTTTTCCTTTACATCAACAGTTAAAATTTGTGGAACAAAAGCATGTTCCTAAAAACACAATATCAGTGACTACTCAAGGGAAAAAAAGCTCCTACTTTCCAATAACTTAACATGAGATAGACAGTTGACTGACTGATAGACTGGTAGATGATGATCACACATTAATAGATTAGATAGACAGATATACACACACACATACATACATACATAGACAAGCCAGACATAGTGTTTAAGAAAGACGTAACTTTTTCATTCATGTTCTATTTTTCCATTGATTGAAAGAATAGGAGTCAACAACATAATTTTTATAAGTAAGAGAAAAAAAAAGTAAAGATTTGAGAAGGCCCTGGATATGAATTCAGTAATCAAGTAGACAAAATACCTCCATCCTACGGGGTTTTTCCCCTCAATCTCTAAGCATGCCTAGAAATTACTCCAGTGATTCATCACTTTCTTTGTGAGGACTATTGTGAGCTTTACCAGTAGTACTAGGAGGACCTTTTGTAGGACAGGTAGTGCCAAGGGGCTACAGCCCAAAGCAGTGTACCCTACAGAGTTACCAAGTTGGTTCCAGAGTCAACTGCGCATATGGAACAAAATGAGAAAAGGGAGCCAAGTGAAGAGGGAATAGCAGTAGGAACTGATACGAGGTAGACCTTTAAAAGCAAAAGGAAGAAGGAACTCTAAGCAAACTCAGAGACTTTGCACAGCTCTCTAGGCACTACTCTCCATTCCATGCATGAGGTGGGTATGCTAGAAGTAGTTAAAGCAGAAAGACCCTTCATTTCTGACTGGCACATCAGAAAGATGGCACTATGATGAAACTAATATATAGCCAGTATCAAAAGTACCCCACCTGTTGATGCACAAACTGTGGTGGCATATCACCTTGAGATAGATGATAGGTAGATAGATAGATAAATAGATAGATAGGATAGATATCTGCCCCCCCTTCTTGACCAACCTTCCTCTAGATAATGCCCCCTCTTCTACTTCCATCAACATCTATCTTGACTCCCTCAATTACTTCTAGTGCACATCCACTTTTCAATCCGGTATGTGCTAACATCTGCCCTCATCATTCTTCTAAGATTGCTTCTACTAAGGTCTTCTACCTCTATTATTAAAGCCTGTGAAGACCAGTAACTTCTTTAAATAGAATACTGTGCTGCCCTTGAGGTTGTCCACTGGTTCCTATTATAAAGCTTTTCCCTTCACTTGCAGGGCACCAGACTCTCTGAGTCTTTCCTTTCTCTCCACTGATGATTTCCAGATTTATACCTACAGCCCCCTCATGCCTGATCTCCAGTCAGTTCTATTATTTTGACTTCTTATTGTAAGGCAGAGGAACGTGATAGTTAAGAGCATGGACTTGAACCAGAATACCTGGGCTGGATGATCTTGGGGAAGTCACCTAAGCTCTCTCTGTCCTACAGTTTTATCTGTAAAATTGGGGGAGGGGGTTAGTAAATAACATTACCTACTCCATAGGATTCTTTTTCCAATTAAATGCTTTAGTATATATAAAAGGTTTTTTTATATAATATATGTAAATTTTTTAGAACGGTCCCTGAAACATAATAAACACAAAGTGTTTGCTCTTATTTTTTTAATTAGATATCACTTTCTAGAATTTCCTATAAGCATCTCAAGCCTGTCTCCTATATCTGTTCCTGCTATATTTGTTTATTCACTTCTCTCCATCTCTAGCCCCAACATCCTATTTGACTTCAACTCTCTGGGTGATTAGTCCATACTTACCACTGTAGCTTTAGTTCTGGTCCTTTCTCCCCTACTTCACCACCACATTCTTTCACTCTATGACAGAAACTAAAATCTATTTTTCACTGCTTGACCATGTCATGCTTTCTCCTTCCTCAGAGCTCTTATCTTCTCTTGTGGCCTAGTCTTCCAGGAACACACACACACTCTCCCATTCCTTTCTACAGAACACCAAATATCCATTCCCATGTAGGACCAGCATGTATGTATGATTGCACAGGATAAGCACTGAAGAACTCCAGGGGAACTCCATTCACATCTGAGTCTATGTGAACAGAATCCCCTAGAGTCATATAGCATCTACAAAGTCACATATGATGGTTCTTGTCTCCCCATCTTATCCAGATAACTCTTTTTTTCAAGTATCTCTGCAGAGGTGACTTCTTTCAGGAATCTCTTCTGGATTTCCTCACTTGGTAAAAGTTAGTGCCCATCTTCTGTTTCCTGTTGGTACACCATGCTACTGATCACAATACTTGTCACAAAATACTGCAACCATGTTTTCTTATATTAGCTCTCACCAGACAATTAGTGGTTCAACTTGTCCAAACCAAACTCACTAACTTCTCCACACCCCAACTCTCTCATCTGTTTTTTTGCTTTCAATCACCTAAACTTCCCTTTTATATTCTCTTCTACATTTTCTATCTAGATGGAACCATCCATTCACCCAATGTTTCCACTGACCCTCTGACAGTATTCTTGTTTTCTAATCAGACTTAATTAGTAGCCATAGCATTTTCACATAGATTTCCACGGTGGCACATATCAACCTGAATTATATTGTAATTATTGGCTCCTGTGCATATACCATGAACTTAATAAAAGCACAGGATAACCTCCCATCACCAATACCTGACACAGTGCTTGCATCTATTCAGTATTAATATTTTTGAGTGTGAAAAATAAATAACTTTATAGGATTTAAGTAAACTACAAATCCAAACAAAGCACTTATTAGGACCCTGTTAAATTCAATCATATGTCTTGCGACATTTTTTTCTTTTTAATATATTTTGTTCATTTAAAATATTGGTTTTCATTCAGAAAAATACTGAAATGGGCATTTTTCTATAATCAAATGAACATATTTGTTCATAGTTATATTACCTGTATAAGTAAAAATCATTTTAGTATACACTCACATATGCCACTACCTGCAAAATCTATTTCAGTGCTGACAATTTAACTGGCAACAAGGAAATATTGGCAATTATGGTGATAAAAGGATGTTGCTTCAAAAAAAAAACACTGTAAACAACAAAAACATCCAAAAATAAAATCAAAATTCTAAAAGCTGTTATTTTAAGTAAATTTCCATCACTTTTCTGATACCAAAAATATTTGTATTGCTCATAGATGTAAAAACATAAATGTCTCCTTTTAACAATGAAGTTTCTCCTCTCCCCCCAAAAAAAGAAAAAGGAAAGGAAGTAACCACAGTGTCTGAGTCTGGGTTCTGATCGTTACTGATTTGGGGATCTTGAACAAGTCAAAGAATCTCACACACCCTCAGTTTCCTATGTGCAATCAAAAGAGAATAATAATAATATGATCTCAAAAAGTTAAATTAAATCAAGATTAAATGTGACTTGGTGTACAATAGTGATTTCTAAACTGTACACTCCTAGATCACCATTACTCTACTAATATCCTACCTGGAAAATTGCTTTCCAAAGAATAACTCGGTCCCAATATGAATTCGCTTCTTGCACCCCTTTGTCTGTTTATTACTGGAACAAACACTGGAAAAATAAGTTTCAAGACAGTGTTATTTTAAAAGTAGAGAAGATAATCTAGCAGGTACAAACAAGGCATAAATGCACATTAGTATTTGAGTGTACATCTTATTTGCATTGGATTTTAATGGTTTTTATAAAACAAAGCCATAGAAAGCCAATGCTCCTAGTTTCACTTCTAGCCACCAAATAGTGTAGAACAGGGTCAGCAAACTTGTTCTGTAAAGTACCAGATAGTAAATCTTTTAGATTTTGAGAGCCATATGTTCTCTGTCACAACTATTCAACTCAGATGTGCCAAAACAGCTATACACAACATGCAAACAAATGAGTAGGGCTGTGTTCCAATAAAAGTTTATTTATTAAACTTATTTATTAACTTTATTATTATTTATTAAGCACATTAAACTTAAATTTCATACAATTTTCATGTTATTTATTAACTTTATTATTTATTATTTATTAAACACATTAAACTTAAATTTCATACAATTTTCATGTTATGAAATATTCCTTTTCCTTTGGTTTTTTTAGAAAAACATTTAATGATGTAAAAACCCTTAATTCACAGGCTGAACAAAAACAGGTGGCAAGCTGGTCAGTGGGCCAACCCCTGGTATAAAAGATAACATCCCACAGTGGACATTTTTCTGGTAAAAGAGTGATGCAAATTAATTCTTTTTGGTGAGGTGGGTTAGCCAGGATTGGTAGTTTCATAAATTAGAATACTTTTGAGTTTATATTATATGTAAAATTCTTGACTTCTCCTGAGAACATTGTCTGAGGAAATGTGGAGGTTGCTATTCCAAGGGAGGTCACTGTTTGCATTAATTTAAGGTCCACCGAACTTGTATTTGTGCATATCCTACACCACACCATCGGTGTGACATGTTGTGTAACCAGGAAAGACATACATATTATAAATGTGTGACTACAAAATCCTTTCATCCTGATCATACATTCTATTGCCCAGGCACAGTAACAAGAGTTACCCAAACCAGGTGTGAATCCCAGTTTTGCCACTTCATAACTGTGTGGTTTGAAGGGAGTTTGTGAGATCCTTTAAACTTAATCCCTCAACCATAAAATAAGAAAAATGACAAGAATATTTGCAGGGTTGATGGAAAGTAAAAGGAGATCATGTATCTCAAGCACGTAGGGAAACACATGGTTCCTTTTCCTCATCCTATTTCCAATTTGAAAAAATGTTTCAAAATCTACCGCTACTCTAAATTCAGATGAATTCTCACATTTTATTTTTCCTTTTGTCTGAATCTATGATTATACAAGGAACCACTAATGTTTCTAAAATTCTTACCATGTGTTAGTATAACATTATCACATTTTTATCTACATTTAAAATGCCTTTTATCAGTGAAGGTACATACTCATTTAAGAGAAACAAAAAGCAGAGAGATTCACAAGAACATCCAAACATTCACTTCAAGTGTGCAAAGTGCCAAAAAGTTTCAGCAATCATGAATATTTTCCCATGTAAAATATTAATATCCTTTAGAGTTGTCCAAAAATATAAGCGTACTTTGTTTTCTCTTTTAGACATACAGTTCTTTAACTGTAAATATTTCTATTCTATTCAACATCAAACCAAAAATCTCCTGAGAATTCTCAACACAGAACTGAAAAACACTGAGAAAAAAAAAAAAATCTCTTGACATTGAAGGGAAAATGACATATGGCTATTAGAGCCAGTCAAGTCTAACTGCTCAGGTATTCTCTCCCGTGCCCATCAGGCCACTGTTTTGGCAGGAAAAAGGTTTGGGAGTCAAACTGCCTGTGTTCAAATCCCAGCTCTTCAACCAGAAGGCTGAATAACCCTGGGTAAATCTACTTACCTCCTTTGTGTGTCAGTTTCCTCATCTTTATAATGGGGCTAATCATACCATAATCTCACAGGAAGACCTATTGTGAGGATTAAAGGTGTGTGTCTCAATTTGAGTTTTCCCAAAAGTGGAGCCTGAGACAGAACTCAGGTTCAGAATTCTGTTTTAGGAGGTGCTCCCCAGGAGCTGGGAGGGTAAGGCAAGAAAAGGAGGAAAGCCAAGCTGACTAAGAGTACATTGTTGGACTGGTGCCCAACCTGGGCAACGGTGGCTCAATCCTACAAGGGGACTTTGGAGGAACCTTGTAGAATGGCCCTCAAAAGTATACTTCTGCAGGATAGGAAGCTAGGACATGATTATCCACTAACTCCCACTCCTCATTTGCTAAGAAGTTTTAATCTTCCCCTTACTTCCTGGATGGCTTGTTCACTGGCTAGGCAGCCCTCCCCAGCTTCAGAGGAAGTCCTAAGGCATGTCCTTGGGGTGGGGTAATGGCAAACAGCACAGAACTTTTCACCATAGCTGCACTAAAATCAAGCTGATATGGGCCATATGTTGTGGGTTCAGAACCTATCTGGCACAATTTATGAAATGCTAAGTACAGGATATGGAAAATTCTAACTGTTTAATGAATCATTGTTCTTATTGTTAATATAAAGCCAATACCATTCATCCTCTGGGTTCTGAATACTGAATAACAATGTCACATACCCAGATAGATAACGTAGGCAAAGGTTTAAGTAGGAAGGCCAGAAAAGGATGAGCTCATTTAGGACTTCCTAGTGTTCTAGGTGGCTGCAAGATGTTGTGGTGGAAGGATCTAACAGACAGACCAGAACTCAGTCTAGAGCTCAGGAGAAACTGGGTGGAGCTGAAGCCAGCGACTGGAAACCACCAGTGTGGACATCAGAATTCAAATGGTGATACGTGACCATGGAGGACAACAAGCTATAAGAAGAAAAGAGATCTAAGAATAAAACCTCAAGAGTACTTAAGAGACCAAGAAATGAGGGTGACACTAGGTAACAAACAAAAAAAAATAATCCTGCCAGGGAAGTAGGAGGCAAGCAGAAGAGGATGGTGTCATGGAAACCAGAGCAGAGAAGAAGACAAGTGTTTCCAGGAGGACAGAGTACTCAACAGTGTCAAATTCTGCCAAGACCAACGTGAAAACAACTGGAAAATCCTCCTTATGTGCATAGTTCAGAAGATGTATTTGTTTTTAGTGGAATAGGATTTTAGGTGGGAGAAGCAGAAATAACAAGAACAATTTAAGAATTGAGGCACAGAAGGATCTATAAAATTCAATTAAATGCAGAAGGCTTTTATTGAGTTCCTATAGTATGCTCAGAGCATAACTGAGACAGATTATCCAAAAATCACCAAAAAGTAATAATTAGAGGTTCTTTAAATCTCTTCTTCTCATCTTCTTCTGTCCTTGGAAAGTGGGTTTTATAATGTGAACACTTCATATTATAAAATTGGCCTCAAGCTTTTAACTCCACTCGTGTGCATTATTTGATCAGCAAGCATTCCCGACTGCTCCTTCTCCACTAGAATGCAAAGCATGTCATCTGAACAATGGAAGCTTTGCAAGCCAACCTAATTATTAATACGCCCACTGGCTTTTCCAAACATATGCTTAAATATCTTCTTCACTCTAGGATTCGCTAGCCTGGTATTACAAAACAAGAAACCTCACTTGTTTCGCTGCTATAATAACCAACCGTCTTTTAGTTTTGTGGTTGGGAGGCGCTGGCCACTAGGTGGAGAAAGATACTCAGTGACCCCCTAGGCAAAGGCATAAACTGAATTTTTAGTTTCTAAGATTGCTTTAGCGACTTCGCAGGACAGTAGGTTGGGTTCAGTTGTAAACAAAAGAAACCTCTATGAAGGGCGATCCCAAGTATTCCATGCACTTAGAGGTCATTACTCTTTCCCTTGGAATCCATGCACTCACTTTCCAAGAATGAGTTCCCTGCCCTTCTGATCAAGATAATCCTCAGAATTTGAATTAACAAGTCATTGTTCTGATTCTCAGCCTTTAGCCTTCCACATAGCTCCGGGTAACACAGCTCTTGCTTGATCTGTGAAATAGAAGGGATTATGTCCCTTTGTCTCCTCCTCCAGTCCCGGGGACACACTCAGATAGCATCCTTAACTTCAAAAAAACATCAAAGATTACAACCATACTCTCCAGAAATATTTCCCTTTTTCCTGGGGGCCTTGGAGGGACAGATGATCCTCAGAATCCAAAGGAATAAATCCTCTAAGGGTGAAATTTGAGAACAACTGTTAAACCCATAACCCACCCTAAGATCTGTCTTGATCTGGAATTGTAGTAAATTTCCCATTATCTTTGAAAAACTTATGTGAATAGAATTTTATAAGGAAATCTGTTTCTCCAATCAAAAGACATTTTTATTCAAATATATAAATCAACTCCATTAAATGCCTTTTGCTATACCCTTTATCTCTCAAACATTTTAATTCACAGCATAATTTTTGTTCTTTTTCTTTATACTGTTTTCTTCTAAATACACATCTCTCCTATTTTTAATGCTTTAATCACTTTCACAAAAGACCTCAAATATAGACTTTTAACTTTCTCTTCAAATAAAGTTATACATTTATTTTCTCATCACTCATCTAAACACTTAGGCATGTCCAAATATGTGAGTTATTTACTGGAAAATGTTTTCCTACTTTCCAACTGATCATTGTTGGCAGAGAGAAAAAATAGGAAGTCAGAGTTGTTTCACAGATGATTTTCCTTTTGCTCACAAATATTCCAGATTCTGCCACTTTAAACCTTATACATTTTTTAAATGTAGAAGAGTAGATCCTATGAGTTCTTACCACAAGTACAAAAACTTTTTTTTTATCTGAATGAGGCGATGGATGTTAAATAAACTTACTGTAGTAATAATTTCATGATACATATCAGTCAAGTCATTATGCCATATATCTAAACTTATTTTAAAAATGAAAGGATAAAAGTGGAATACACTAGACAAAGATACTTAGAGATCATAAAGCTAAAAAGAAACTCAGTTGAGAAAATGAAAGAAGTGAGGCCTGAATCAGAGAAAGACAATTATCATATGTTTCACTCGTATGTAAAATATAAGAAACAGTGCAGAGGATCATGGGGTAAGGGAGGAAAAACTGAATGAGAAGTCATCAGAGAGAGAGAAAACGATGAGAGACTCTAACCTACAAAAAACAAACTGAGGGTTGAAGAAGGGGAGGTGGGTAGGAGGATGGGGTAATTGGGTGATGGGTATTAAAGAGGGCATGTGGGGCACCTGGGTGGCTCAGTGGATTAAGCCTCTGCCTTTGGCTCAGGTCATGATCCCAGGGTCCTGGGATCGAGCCCAGCACCGGGCTCTCTGCTCAGTGGGGAGCCTGCTTCCCCCTCTCTCTCTGCCTGCCTCTCTGCCTACTTGTGATCTCTCTCTCTGTTCAATAAATAAATAAAATCTTTAAAAAAAAAAAAATAAATAGGGCATGTGATGTGATGAGCACTGTGTTATACGCAACTGATAAATTACTGAACACTACATCAGAAACTAAGTATGTACTATATGTTAGCTAACTGAATTTAAGTTAAAAAAAAAAAAAAAGTGAGGATTGAATGGAAAAATGTCTGTTGGGATCCTGGTGTTGTATCTGCAGAAGTTGGTGGTAATTTTTTACTCTAGGATGGTCCCTTTCATATTTGATGCCTTACTCCTTTTACCTTCAGATTCACTGTTCTCCCTGATGTTTAAATCTTGCAAAGATACCCCAAAATCTAAAGATACCATTAACTTTGATTATTCCAAGAAGAAATCACTTTAATTAACTTAGCAATTAATTACTTAATTTACATTTCATAATTAATTTGGTCTGAAAAGTACAAGGTCAAATCTTTTATCTGCTTGATTCTTTCAGCCTTTATGAGAGTGTGCCCCCTGCATGTGTGCAAACTCCACTCACACTCAGGATCACAGACACCTAAAGCCTAGACCTTTGGAAAATGGAATCCTAGCCCCATCATTTGAATGACAGGACGCTGAACCTGAGGAAGAGAAGCACCTTCATCCACATTTCCTGTTGCTGGTGGATGGGTTCAAACCTTAACACAGAGCTCCTCATACCTAGTCCAGTGCCTGTCCCACATAATGATTTTCCTGAAATAAAGACAAGTTGAACCGAAACCGTGTGTATCTGTTACCCTGACCAGAGAAAAGCGGACACTTTACTACCCGCAGACACAAACAGAATACATGGTCTATACAGCTCAGATTTCTCTTTCATTGAGGCTTATCACATAAGGGGCTAGAAGGACCATCAGCCCGAGCCTCAAATTTAGACTTTTCACCTTAACCCACAATAAGGTTAAACATTCAGTTCCAGAAACACCCGAACAGAACCGAAAGACATTCCCCCATACAACTTTAAACCTGGAGCTCATTCAGGCCCACCAGGATCATATGACTAACATAACCGTGTTGCACAATGCCATGTGTGCACGTTCTTTTATTGTTGTTGTTTTTATTTATTTTATTTATTTGACAGACAGAGATCACAAGTAGGCAGAGAGAGAGGGGGAAGCAGGCTCCCTGCTGAGCAGAGAGCCTAGTGCGGGGCTCAATCCCAGGACCCTGGGATCATGACCTAAAGCAGAGGCTTTAACCCACTGAGCCACCCAAGCGCCCCAACAGCATTGGTATTTTAAATGCAGTTATGTAAATTATAAATCTTCTCCATGCACCAGAAGACTCGAAAAATGGAAGTGCTCTGACCTCTCTAGACATCTGGGAACTCTGCTGATAGGAATACCAGGTTGTTTTGTGGGAAAATAGGACATTCCTCCAAAACAGAGGTACCGTTCCTAAACATTCACCCCCTGCCAGACATTCTATTTGGAGGTTTGTAATATCATGTGGTGTAAGAACATACGATCCCATACAATCCCATGTAATCCCCACAATACCCTCTGATACAGGCACTATTATCGTACCCAGTTCCTAGAGGAGGAAAGGGGGACTTAGGTTAAGTGTTCAAGCATAGACAACAAATAAGTGTCCCATCTCCACTGACACCAAAGCCCCCGCCCCGCCACTCCAGACCACCCCTCCCACAGGTGGGTGAGTTTCCATGCCATAACACTAATACTTCAGGAAAATCACAAGACGTTCTTAAGTTCCTGCTTAGTGACCTCTCAATCGCATATTCAGCTCTTTCCTTCTGGGCCTCTACTGCCCTTATTCCCCTGGAGGAAGAAAGGTGCCCCAGCCTGTCCCAGAGGAGTGAGTGTTCACGTGAGCATCTGAGTGTGTACATCACATTCAAGGTTTAATGTTGATGACAGGACGTCTAACTGCTAGTCCTCTTGTCTGTGATCCCACAATCATTCCTCGGCTTCTATCCCTAACTCATTCCTGACACTAACCATTTTTTGTCCTTATTTTATGTTATCATCTATTGCATGGTGCAGTTATGGTTCGTTCCTCAGCTTTTCTGCCTACTTTCAAATAATAGCCGAATCCTGTTTCTGTTTCTTTCTCCACTGACCTTAAAGGACAATATTTTTACCCAATATATTCTCAGCATCCAAATTCTATCAAAGACTGGGACCAGATTAGGGAAGAGTTGTCCTCAATGTCTCCCTAATTTGTTCTCTGTATAAGTCTCTCTTTGTTCTCCCTGGACCTCCTATGTCTGCCTGCTACCCTGGATTCTATAGCTAAGAAAGATAATGATATTACTAACTAATGGCCATAAGTATTTGTAACTCACTGTCCCCCACCCTGTCCCTCCTGAAGAGATAAGGGCCTTTGACAGAATTTCAGACACTGCACACCTGGTAGGAAGGAGTATTCGTTATAATATTTAAGTGATTAGTTGCTCATATAAAGTCAGCCTTTCCCCGAGCTAAGTTCCACATCTCAGAGGATAGCCAAGTATGGCCCTCCTCCCTAAAGCAGAATGAGGCGGCTTAGGAAAGAACAGACATCGAACCAGACCCACCCAACAGGTGGCCTCAATGAAAAGTCCAGCCATTTAAGGCAAAAGAGAAAGGAAGTAGTCCAGGGAGCTGTCAACTTCAGAAGTATAACACAAATTGGTAGGAGCATCTACACAGGTAAGTGGAAGAATAAAGAAATTCACTCTAAAGCAGGTCATATGCCAAGATCTAAAGGACCACTGGGGAAACTAGGAGCCATAAGCAGGCTGGGGACCAAAACTCTGTTCAAATCCCTGGCCTGTGAATGGCCAGACCAAGACAGGTCCTTAGCTCCAAAGGAACCAAAACACTAGGCATATCTCTGAAATATCAACTTGGCTCAGAAAACAAGACAAGAATCCTTCTCTTGGGGCGCCTGGGTGGCTCAGTGGGTTAAGCCGCTGCCTCGGCTCAGGTCATGATCTCAGAGTCCTGGGATCGAGTCCCGCATCGGGCTCTCTGCTTGGTGGAGAGCCTGCTTCCCTCTCTCTCTCTCTCTCTGGCTGCCTCTCCGTCTACTTGTGATTTCTCTCTGTCAAATTAATAAATAAAATCTTAAAAAAAAAAAAAAAAAGAATCCTTCTCTTAAATATAAGTGGAGAGCCTTGACTTCCAGATAAAACCTCCCAGATCAGAATGGAGACACAAATTCAGAGCCCAATGCTCTGGCCCCTGGACAGAGTCCAACAAGTTCTCTGGTTTGCAATCAGGATGGAGACTTGCCTGCTGCTGGCTCAGCAACCAAGAGAGCAGTGGTCTCAGTTTGAAGGTCTGAGATGGTGTCAGGTTGGGCTATACGCCCACTTAACCCTTTATGCTAACTAGGAAACCGTATCCTGTCCACATGGAGGTAAATGTGTAGGCACAGCGCTCGGCAAGTGGACAGCATCATTGTGTTATCAATAAAAATACACCCCTCCCAGCTGGACACAAACCTGTGCAGGGCACAGCCTTCTGTGTGGAGCACAGGCTACATTCTAACCCCCTTCTGGGTTCTTCAACTGGGCACTCTTGGGCAGTGAGCAATCCATCCAACCATACCCAGCAGTCCTGGAAAGCACAGTGGCTTAATGTAGGAGGTTTCTTCCAGAAAGGCCTAGAATCGAGGGCAAGGCAAGGGTTTTCCTTCTCTCCTCTGAGGTATAACCAAGTGTCCTCCTCATACCCTTTGGGACATAAAAAGTAGAATCAAGCAGAATGTTTATCAGCAGCTGATTAACAGACCTTTTTTCTTCCCAGAAAGGACATTTCAATATGAACTCAAGCTAAGAAATATGAGAAACTCCAACATAAACGCTTTGGCAAAAACATCTTTTTCATGACTTTCTTTTCAAAGTCAAGTTATGCTTCTTCCTTGTTTTTTTCCAGGCTTCCTAGCAGAGTTTTCATCATCTATGACCAAGCAGAGATAAGTTGGACAGATGCACCATTCTGAGGCCAAGTTCCACAGCAATTTTTTTCTAGAAATAACATCTGGCTCGATGGCGCTTTTTCCCTTGGAGGCTCCACGGCTGTGGACGTGGCTGGCTGCTTGGCCAGCTTCACAGCTGTGGGGCCGCATCCCAAGTTGCTGCGGGCGTCAGCTGTGGCCGGGCTGCATGTGACTTCGCCCTCCCATCCCCTCCCTGTCCTCTGACACAGAGCAGACCCCAAAGGGGTCAGGGTGAGATTCTGGATGGCATCAGCCCTCTGGGCCTGAAAGTTAGACCTGGCTATGTGGGGACCCGCATCCTGTACCATGTTACGGTTTAGGAAAGAGGCTAATCTCCTCCATTAGGCAGAACCTGGAGAACGGAGGGGATGAATTTCCTTCCACTCCCATGAAATGGGACATGAAAAATCTTTTTGGAGAGTGGGGCCTTTTCTGTCAGTGAAGCCTGAAGACAAAGAATGAGGAGAAAGAAAAGCCAATAAAGATACTTAGAAAAAAGTGCAGCCATCCCTAAAGGTTCCAGAAATACCTTTGCACCGGAAGAACTCTGGTCCGGCAATTCTTTGAAAACAATGTCTCATTTTTTAAATACTAGTACTCATTAAAGGAGCTACAGGAAAAGAAAAAAAAAATACACACCTGGAGAGGACCATGTTTCCACCATCCAAACTCAGCCCATTTGGATATTTGCTTCCTATGCTTTTCCCTCTGTATATAGAATGCTGGGGTTGGGAGTATCCTAGAGTTAATCATACATGATGTATGTTTTCATATTCATGATACTGAATTACACAAATTTTGCTAAGTTCATGGTCCTCACCATTTTAGTAGCTACAGAGCGGTTAAATCAATTTTCTAAATCATTCTCTCACAATTTAGGCTCTGTGGACACCAAAGAGACATTTTTAAAAGATGAACTGACTCAGCAAAGAGAAGATTGGAAGAGGCAATGAGAGAGAAGAAAAAGTGGAAGGAAAGTGCGAGGTTTCCCCAGCCTGCGAAACTAGAAGGCTGCTGACACAAACAGCAGAAGTATTGTAACTAGGAGGACCCCGCTCAGAGTGTGGTGCACTGACCAGCCGTGTCACATTTCCTGAGAGCCTGTTAGATGCAGAACCCCGGCCTCCACCCAGACCCACTGAAGCCGAGTTTGCGTTTTCCAGGGCCTCCGAGCAGTGCACACACACGTCAGAGATTGGCAATCGCTGGTTTAGAACAGCTCCTCTCCCTAACCAGAGATACGGAGTCTCTCCACACTCGCCCAGTTGTCTAGTGGCAGACTAGGTCTCGGCTTCTGTTTAACCAAAATTCATCTTCTTCAACTAATAATAATAATAAATAATATTTATCAATGCCAGCAAGGTGCCAGCAATTACTCTAATGGCTTTACATCTAGTTCTCACAACAGCCCTATTAGTGCCCCCATTTTACAGACCAAACAACTGAGTTGTAAGCAACTTGCCCAGCATCCTATAGTAACTGAAGAGCTGAGACTGAACCCTGGCTTCCTCAGTTGTCTTTTTTTTTTCCCTCGTGTTTATTTGAGACTGAAAGAGAGCACACATAAGCGGGGGGGAGGGGCAAAGAGAGAGGAAGACAAGAAGACTCCCCGCTGGGCAAGGAGCCTGATGCAGGGCTTGATCATAGGGCCCCGGGATCATGATCTGAGCCAAAGGCAGCCACTTAACTGACTGAGCCACCCAGGCACCCCTACCACATGTGTTCCTAACCACCGGCCTGGACTGAACAGATGGATGCAAGGATGCATGGAGCCTTCTGCTGTATTTAGCCCAGCTTCTCATATTTAAGTATGCTTGGAACATACTTAAATACAACAGTATGTGTAGCTATGTGGATATGAACCAAAGAAATCTAGTTTCCCACATATTCTTCCTCAATCACTCTGCCTATAGAACTGAATCTGTCAGTAAGCCCTACTGACTAAAAAACCATGATAGGCAGTATACAGAGGTTTATATCTATTATAAACTGGCTATGTGTCGGGCTTCCCTCCCTACTGGATCTTCTATTATTTTCTATTTACCCAAAAGCTTTCTCTCCCAGTTCACTCACTGAATTTTTCTTCATGAGGCTCATGTGTTCCTTATTAGTTATTAGAACCCTGCTCAGAAGATGATGATGATCAAAACGGACAGTCCCTGCCCTCCCTCACAGAATCTGCATTTTAGAGGGAAAGACCCAGATCAAATAAATCATTACGTGTATATAGGAAGCAGTAGGAGGAAGGAAAAGTGTGTCTGGTGCGAAAACCCCGCAGAGGGTCAGAAACTCATCTTGGAGTCCCCCTTCTTCAGCTCTGCCCCTCCCTGCAGTTCCCACATACCTCACCTTTCTCCATCATCATCTCTCCCACCCAAACATCAAACTCCTTTTCCTAACTCCCCCATTACCTTCAGCACCTGTCTTGCCCTCCCACTGCTGCCGTAACTAACTACTACAATCTTAGTGCCTTAAAACAATTGACTTTCTCAAAGTTCTGGAGGTCAGATGTTCAAAATGGACCTTGCTGGCTAAAACCAACATGTTGGCAGGGCTGCATTCCCTTCAGAGGCTCCTGAGGGAAAGTGGGTTTCCTCACCTCTCCAGTTGACGGGGGCTACCCCCTTCTCGCCACCAACTGCACCACTCGGACACCTAATTCTGTTGTCACATCTTCTCCGACTCTGATTCTCCTGCCTTCTTTATTCACTTATAAAGATCCCTGTGATTACATTAACCCCCCTGGATAATCCAGGATAATCTCTACCTCAAGATCTGTAACTTAATCACATCAGCAAAGTCCCATTTGTCCTGCGTAGCTACATATTTACAGGGTCAGGGGATTAGGACGTGGACATTTTATGCAGGTCACTATTCTCCTCCTGTATGAGGCTCATTCTATCTCACCTGCCCTGGTCCTTGATTCTGTTTGCATCTATTCCCTTCATCCTATTACCCATCATCTCCCTCTCATTCTTTCCTCTCATAACATAACCGCGTAATGATTCCAGTAACATCAGCCAAACAGGAAGAAGGAAGCGTAATGGGTCAACCTGTGAGCCATAACTTTTCCACTGGACCATAACCTTTCTTATTTTTTTTTCAAAAAAGCTTTTGTCTTGGATTTGATTTTCTGAAAACTGAAACAGCACATTTCCTGGTTCAGAATGTGCCTGCAAAACAATAGAAAGATGAACATTTTTTCCAGGTAATTTTTGTAAAGGAAATAATTACACTGAAACAGTTCTTTATATTGATAGAGACACTAGGAATGTCAGTATATGTCAAAAGGAACAATTCCAAAAATCTACCCTAAAAATAATTAAGAATAAATACAAAGATGCACAATTATTTGTCATGATGAATAGAAAAAAACCTAAATATTCAAAATCACCGGATTATAGGATTGTGACAGTTCACTATATAGCCTTTAAGATAATATTGTAACACATATTAAGTGACATGGAAGTAATGAGATCAATTTTCAGAACAATACAACACAGCTGGTTAATGTACATGATTATATCCAGAATTATATACCTAACATGACCACAGTGTTGGGTTTTTTTTTAATTCTTTTGGCATTATATGTGGTTTTCTAATTGTTCCACTATAACTTAGATTATTAAGCAGTTAAAAATAGCAGAGTTTTTAAAAGTAGGGTTAACTGATGAAAACATACAAATATTTAAAAATTTAAAATAACAGCAATAATAACCAGAATGCATTTAGTTATTTTCAGTTCACAAAGCATATTCTCATGCAAACTCTCCATCTGTAACATGATTTGGATACTAGCCAGGAATATTTATATTCAAAACAATCACTGAGAATCCATATAGCATGCGTAACAGATACAAGATGACCCTTATCTTCTAGTCTTTTCCCCCTTGCCCACTATGCCCTTGACACCCAAGCTCACGATGGTCCTTACAACAGGCCACGCTTACTATCACTACAGAGCCTGTATACTGGCTATTCCATCTGCCTGGAATGCTTTTCCACAGATGTACACAAGACTGGATCTTTCTTATCATTCAGCTCAAACGTCACCCACTCAAAAGGCTTCCTTCATCAACTGACCTAATATAATTCTCCTCTTATTCCTTCTCCAGCCAGTTTTCCTCAGCCCGTATCTCAAATAATTTTACCCATTAAGTCATTTACTTATAGTTTACTTCTCCCCCCACACATGAACACACCCTTTAACCTTGCCTAAAATGTAAAGCATATGCGAGTCAAGCTCATTTTTGCCCATTCACCAAATTCCTAGAACATGCCTTATCACACACTGTTAAATGAATTACCAGTCCAGGTCAATTATGAAGAAAATTTTATCCATTGCATTGTAGAATATTGCAGAACATGAGCTAAAACAAGGCAATTTTATTTTTCTCTGTAACCTTCAAGTCTTTATCAAGATTCTGTTTTTTTAATTGAATTATCATTTATCTATTAAGATATTAAGATATTAAGCATAGAGTTTGATGAATATCAACAACTTTATAAGCCTATTTAATCCCAATCAAGAGATGGAGTATTTCAGTCCCCTAGAAAATTGACTTTTAAGCTTTCTATTTCATTTAGGTAATGTTTATTGATATGGTTTTAAGTGCACTGATCTTTTCTTCTGCAGTGCCCAATCTAGCTGATGTCCATATATTGTTTTGATTTTATTTCAGAAATTATATTTTTCAATTTGATAATCTTCATTTGGTTCTTACCTAAAATTTCTATTTTTCCCCTAAAATATCCTATCTCTTCACACATTATAACCATCCTTCCCATAAATTATTTTAACATATTTTCATGATGTTTTAATGTCTTTGACTGCTAATTTCAATAATTGGATCATCTACAAGTCTGCATCTAGTGGATCTGTTTTCTTCTAGTTATTGGTCAAATACTCCTGCTTTTTTTCATGTCTCAATTTTTATTGTATTAAAGACATTATGTATAAAAAACAGTGATGACTGGGATGCCTGGGTGGCTCAGCTGGTTAAGCGTCCAACTCTTGATTTCAGCTCAGGTCATGAATCTCAGGGTCGTGAGACCAAGTCCCACATCAGGCTCGTACTAGGTATGGAGCCTGCTTACGAGTCTCTCTCTCCCTCTCCATCTCCCCCACTTAAAAAAAAAAGAAAAGAAAAGAAAAAGAAAACAGTGATGACTATATACAATATTTTTGTTTTGTTTTGATTTAATGTTTTTTCAGAAAACAAAAACTCTCCATCAGACAGCTGAATTGAGGAGTTCATATTCAATCAAGCTAAAGCTAGGCTACAGCTTTATTTTGTTTGTCTTCACCTGTGATTAGCCCCAATCCCTAGTGCTCTGTAAGCTCTGAAGTTTGGTCATTGGTACAGGGAAACAATTTTTCACTTTTCGCACGTCTCTAATACTTCTTCACATTTTACAAGGAAAGGCACAGACTATCATGCAGAGGGACAGTCTTCCAGACTGTCTTTTCAAGGATGTCTGACAGCACAAGGATGTTGGAAGACAGGGATGGAAACAAAGAAGAGTTAGGCTTACAACCCATTATAAAATATGTGGGTTCTCTGAACTCAGGTTTACTTTCCTGTACCAGAACTCACTGCATGTTCAGGAATCATCTGGCCCACTCTGTATCACCATTTATGAACTGGAGCTTGGGGAACCAATGCAAATATTTTTATTCTCTGGCTACTCCTAGTTTTGTAACTATAAACAATCCTTCATCTCTGACCTGGGAGTTTTGTGTCTTCTCCCAGCATCCATGAACCTGTGGCAATCTAACCTATTAGCTTGCAAGTATGGCAAAATCTCAGTCTTTGATGACCAGCATTTAAGCTAGGAAGATTTTGGAGACAGATTTTTTTTTTAATTCATCTTTGTATTTAACTCTGGAAGAACTATAGAATCCACTCCTATAAGAATATGTGAAACAAAATGATTGTTCTCTGTTTTCCAGCTTCTCATCCACTGTAGCTTTCTCGACAATCTTCAAGGATAGTAAGAAAGGGAAGATTAGGGGATCATGCAATTTGCTTTTGTCTCTAGAGCTCTTCCAGATGTCAGTCCATCTCAGTACCCCACATAGTCATCTAAGGCTCAGCCGATGTGTCCTCATCCTACAGGATTTCTGCATCTATGGCAGGTCTGCCATTGCACCTGCCCAAAGCCAGAGTAGGGGTGACCAGTGCCATGTATGGAAGCTGTCAAACTGCTCTGTTATCCAGGGAAGGCTGGCTTGCCTGATTTTGTTCTTTCTCTCTCTATCTCCCTTTCTCTTTTTACCTAGAATTGGGTTCTTCAAGGCTTCCTGTTCACTCTTCGTCCCTAGGCCCATAGAAAAGAATTATTTTAATTTATTTAATTTTATCGACTTTTTAGTTGTTAGAACCAGGAGAGTAAATATTTTTTCTATTCTTCTATATCATAAGCAGAAGTAGAAAGTTTTTTTATTCTTACTTTGGTATATACACTTGCAAGACAGCATACAGGAACTCCAAAAATATTTTATACAAAAAACTCCACCACTGTTCTTGAGTATGTGTCCAAATTCAGCTCAAACATACAGAAGCAGGATATAATCAACCAACCTTGAATGCTAGGCAGTACAGTTAAGAGACAACTAACAGTTGCTAGCAGTGCTACTCACTAAAACCCACGGAAATTTTTACTTTGCCTAGAATGGTAAATCTCAGTGACAAAAAAGAGAGATGTAAAAGTTACATTTGATTGCATGCTTGAAACTAAAGACAGAAAAAACTACAGAATTAATGTAAGAAAAAGCCTTTTTAATATTGTCAGATTGAAAGAGACTTAAAAATGTTGAACTAGTTGAAAATCAATAATTCAGCACAACTGAGATCCCCCATCTTCAAAATCTGTGATTTAGCTGTAAAATTTAGGAAAACTTCTTTAAAATGCTCCACTATTTCATGAGTTTGGGTTTAGTTGGAAGTCAAATTATGTCCTAAGAAAGTATAGGCATGTGGAGATTTATTTCCCATCAAATCAGAGACCACAGCAGAAAAAGACGATGGCTCTTAAGTGCCCCTTCCCACAAAATAGGCAGAAACAAATACCATTTTGATTTTCAAAGTCACAAAATCTGACCATCAGCTACCAACCAGCCTTCTGGTCTTTTTGTTAGTACTCACTATTTCCCTTTATTTGTTGGAAATTTTCTCACTTCTGCTTCAGTATAAAATTATTTTATTTAAATATACATTTATAAGTATCTAGCACATATTTAACACCAGCTTCCACAAGGGATGTGAGAATAAATGGGATGCGCTTCCTACCCTTGAGGAGTTCAGGATGAATTCTATCAGATTTCCATCTGAAGTTTTAGTTCTTCCCAATCTCCTCCTCTTCCATGCTTCCAATCCCATTGGATCCCCTCACCCATCATCCCACTGAACTTTATTTCCCACTGTCAACTGTCTTATAGATTCCTGACTGCTACTTGAAGCAACACTAGCCCCTCTACCTTGCCCTACAGAGCTTAGATTCCCTGCTTCTTACAGACTGTCCCTCTCAATTCAGAGGCAGCCTGGTCCCAAGATCCAGGTCTTTTTATTCAGAGAACATCTCCTCCTGATTATACCCCAGATGAAGTCATTACCAACACAAGGTGTCCTCTAGTGAACACAGCTAACATGCATTCACACATCAAGCCTCCTTGTTCCTTGAACATACCACAAAATGTAATACATTATGCCATGGGAAAGCCAATGGTACATATCACCCATTCAGAACCAGACATTCTTTCACAGTCTCTTAGTTCCATCCTGGTATGTTTGCTGTCCTGATCGTTGCTTAGAGAAGAATGAAAATGGAAGACCACAGATTCCATATATCTATATCTCTTATGTGAATTTCAAACCTGGACTAGAGCATCTCTCGGATTTCCCTAGGCATTCTCCACTCCTAGATTTTTAGAAGTAGAATTGCCTAGTATTTGTGGTAAATTTAGAAAGATGGACACAAAAGTTCCCATCCCATAAACACTTTGCAGTTAGGGTTTTCCACTATTTGCATAAAGCTATGGAAGCTCTCCTTAAATCTGCACTATCCCTCTGACTTGATTTTACCAAAAGAATGAACTAAGAGTAAAGATATGTGGTTCCAATGGTAGGCTTATAAGAACCTTGTAACTTCGATTTCTATGCTCATAAAACACTCCCTTTTACAATGTTGCCCTGAGAATGCAGTACTGTAAGGAAGCCCAAGCCAGTCACGTGAAGAAGCCACAAGAAGAAGAACCAAGGTGCCCTACTTGCAGCTCCAGTTGAAGCCAGTCTTAAACCATCCTGCCAGCTGAATGTATCCACATGAGTGACTCCAGGCAACAGAAGAACCACCTGGCCAACCCACAGAAGCATGAAAAATAGCTACATTTGGGGATGGCTGTTATAAGCAACAAAAACTGAAACAATATTTAAAGGCCATTATTTTTAGAACAAGATTGTCTGGATATGAATCCTACTCACTCTTTCACTTACCAGCTATGTGGCCTTAGGCTAATTATCCAACCTCTCTGGAGGTTAACATCTACCCCTTCTTCCATAGGAACACAATATTCACTGGGTACATGACTGCTCGGCTATACTACATTCCCCAGCCTCCCTTACATTTAGTAACCACGTGACTAAGGAACATGAACTGAATAAATGTGCATCAATTCTTGATCTGGACCTTAAGACACTGGGCATGCATTTCTTCATGCTCCTTTCCCTTTCTGAAGAACTAGATACATGTACCCACAACCTAGCTTCCACCAAAGACAACCCACCCTTTTTAAAAAATGCAACCTAGCTTCATAACTTAGCCCACAACCTAGTTTCAACTTCTAGACAAAGATGGCATCTGAGAAAATAGTGGGGAAATAAGATGAAAGGAATGTGGTCCCCTGAAAGACTCCATGGATCCCACTACCCCCTCCCCAGCCTAGACTCACTAGACTACAGCATGAGAGAAATAAGCTTCTGTGCTCTTTAAGCTACAATATTGTTCATTTTCTTTGTTATAGCATTTTAGTTTTTATACTAACTAATATACCCTCTATGCCTTAGCTTTAAATAATTCTTAAGGTCAATTTGAAATTGTTTGGTACTCTTTTCATGAAGCAAAGGTGATAGGGACATCATAATAAAACTATTAGGGTCTTTTAATATTCCCTTACAGGAAAAATGTCTTGCTGCATTGAACACTATAAGACAGTCTGAAAAATTCTGTTCAAGAAAATGTCTTATAGGAGCACCTGGCTAGCTCAGTGGGTTAAAGCCTCTGCTTTCGGCTCGGGTCATGATCCCAGGGTCCTGGGTTCGAGCCCTGCATCGGGCTCTCTGCTCAGCAGGGAGCCTGCTTCCCCTCCTCTATCTCTGCCTGCCTCTCTGCCTACTTGTGATCTCTGTCTGTCAAATAAATAAAATCTTTTAAAAAAAAAAAAAGAAAGAAAGAAAATGTCTTATAACTTATTATAAAGTACAATGTACTAAGTCTACAAAAAAATTTCTGACAATTTTGACATTAGCTTTAAAATATTCTAAAGGCATTCAATGTATTCAGCCTATTACCGGGCTAAGATTAGTTGGTCATCTTAGCAATGTGGTTTTTTTTTTTTTTCCAATATCCAATCTCAATACTTGACCAAATGAAGTGAGATTCCTGTTTCAACCTGGATATTCAATAGTTTCAAATTTATTAATAGTAAATGAGGCAATTGATTTTTACCAGATTCGACACACTACTTAATAGCATAAGATGTGCTTTTCTTTTCTATTTTGTGGTGCATTCCATTACCTTGGGGGTCAATCATGGAGACAACATGATTGAATGGAATAAATTTTTCTTATTGTCTTTAACCCACTGGAATTCACCTGAGGGTTAAATAACTGGAAACAAGGCTAAGAAGCCAATTTTCATGGGAAGATGTTAAGGACAAATGTCTTATTTAAATATTCATGCTTGAAAGGAATTATTCTCTGAAATCTCTTTCATTTAGAACAGTTCATATACAGCAGGAATTTTGTTAAATTTGTTACAAGCTTTGAGCAGATGTGAAACAAAGGCAAAATGTGACCCAATGTTAACAGGGTCTGAAAAATCACAGAACTGTACTATTTTACACTAGTCTGCCAAAATTCATACTGGATGACTCATTAGAAGTTATAAAATAAAAATGGATAAAATATGCATAAAGCCTTATACAAATATGTTGTTTTTTCATCTTTTTATGGTTGTTACAGAATTTGGGTTAAAACTAATGATTACAGGCCTAAGGAAATAGCCATTTAATTCAAGAATAAAATGAAATACTCAGTTATACACTTCTTCATATTTATAGGAGTAGATTTTTAGTATTTTAAGGTTCATTTTTGCATCTTAATATTTATAAGTATAGGTAATGAGACAATGTAAAAAGCCAATGCCCAGTTCTAGGATATTAGGAATATTAGAATCCTTATAAAGAGGGGATGGAGAGATAAGCCAGTGGTAATTTATGTAAAATAGTTTGGATGTATATTGAATAATTATCAAGCAACCTTTCTTCAGTAGTGGGTTGTGAGGGAAAGGAGGGATGGTACAGAGACCAGAAGTTTTCTACCCACCAGAATGGGTTGGAACCATATCATGAATATGGTCACATATTACCCCTTCCCAACTTAGCCCTATGGTGTGATTATGAGATTTAGATAAAATGAGAAGTTGCATGTTAGAAACTGAGCAAATTAACATGGGTCCCCAAAGCAGATTCTATTAGCTGGCCTCTAGATTACTAATGCATCTTCTTCCTAAGAATCTGGCAATGAAAAAACCAGGTTTTAAGTTGTAGATGTAGTATCTATTATCTTAAAATTTAATTCTTTCAGATTACTTAATATTATAAAGGGACAAATTAGAATCTTATTATAAGGAAACCTAACAAATACCACTGTAACCAAGACACCAAAGTTAACACCACCAATAAGCAGGTGAACCAACATCATTTGCCTCCTGACATGGCACACTAGGAAGAACACAACCCTAACTTTTATTGTATTTCTACCAAAAACACATAACCTGAATCTGATCCTGAGGAAACATCAGACTAACCCAAAATGAGGAACATTTTACAAAACATTGATTTACATATTCTTCAAAAACTACCTCTTAAAAGTCAAAGGCTAAACTAAAAGAGACTTACAGAGACATCATGACTAAATGATGTTGGATCCACTATTGGAGGGAAAATTGCCATGAAGAAATTTGAAAATGGACTGCAAATCATAAAGTGATATTACAAAGATGTTATATTTCCTGAATTTGAAAATTATACTGTGGCTATAGATGAGAATGAGCTCATTCTTAGGAAATATATGTTTAAATATTTAGAATTAAAGTAATATGATACCTGCAACATAGTATAAAAGGGCCAGGAAAGACTATATATAAAGGGAAAAGGCATGATTAAAAACAAATGTGGCAAATGTTAATAATTGGTGATTCTGGATTAAGACTTTATGGAAGAATAGAGATAGTCCGAGATGGTGGAGGAGTAGGAGACCTTAGTTTTCCCTGGTCCCAGGAATTCAGCTAGATAACTATCAAATCATTCTGAAAACCTGCAAACTCAACCAGAGATCTAAGAAAAGAATAGCTGCAACTCTAGAAATAGAAAAGCAACCACTTTCTGCAAGAACGACAAGATGAAAAACTCACCTCAAAAAAGCGAACAAGAGGCATTGCTGACTACCCGAGACTTAATTGGAATGGATATAAGTAAAATGTCAGAGCAAGAGTTCAGAATGATGATTATAAAGATACTAGCTTGGCTTGAAAAAAGCATAGAAGACACTAGAGAATCCCTTTCGGGAGAAATAAAAGAACTAAAATCTAATCATGTTGAAATAAAAAAGATGATTAATGAGATACAATCAAACATGGAGTCTCTGAGTTCAGGATAAATAAGATAGAAGAGAGAATTAGTGATATAGAAGACAAAATGATGAAGAATAAAGAAGCTGAGATAAAGAGAGAGAAATAATTACTGGATCACTAGGGGAGAATTTGAGAGAAAAGTGATACCATGAAGTGAAATAATACTGAATAATTGGGATCCCAGAAAAAGAGAAAAGAGAGAGGGGGGCAGAAGGTATACTGGAGCAAATTATAGCAGACAAATTCCCTAAATTGGGAAAGAAAACAGATGTTCAAGTCCAGGAGACACAAAGAACCCCCTCAAAATCAACAAAAATAGGTCAACACCTTGACATATAATAGAGAAACTTGAAAAGCTCAGAGACAAAGAGAAAATCCTGAAAGCAGCTCAGGGCAAGAGGTCTGTAATCTACCAGGTAGAAACATTAGAGCGGCAGCAGACTTATCCACACAGACCTGGCAGGCCAGAAAGCACTGGCATGATATATTCAGGGTGCTAAATAAGAAAAATTGCAGCCAAGAATACTTTAATCCAGCAAGGATGTCACTGAAAATAGAAGGAGTGATAAAAAGTTTCCAGGACCAACAGAAACTAAAAGAACTTGGGATTACCAAACCAGCCCTACAAGAAATATTGAAAGGGGTCCTCTAAGCAAAGAGAGAGTCCAAACATAACATAGACCAGAAAGGAAAAGAGCCAATATACAGTAGCAGTCACCTTACAGGCATTCGATGGCACTAAATCCATACTTTTCAATAGTTACTCCAAATGTAATGAGCTAACTGCCCCATCAAAAGACCCAGAATAACAGATTGGATAAAAAAGCAAGACCCATTGACATGCTGTCTGCAAGCGACTTGTTTTAGACTCAAAGTCACCTCCAGATTGAAGGTAAAGGGGTGGAAATCCATTTATCATGTTAATGGAAATCAAAAGAGCTGGGGTGGCAATTCTTTTATCAGACAAATCAGATTTTAAAGCAAAGACTATAATAAGAGATGAGGAAGAACACTATATCATGCCTAAATGGTCTGTCCAACAAGAAGATCTAAGAATTATACTTATGCCCCTAACATGAGAGCAGCCAACTATATGAACCAATTAATAATAAAATCAAAGAAACACATTGATAATAATATAATAATAGTAGGAGACTTTAATATTTCACTCACAGAAATGGACAGATAATCTAAGCAGAAGATCAGCAAGGAAACAAGGGCTTTGGATTACACACTGGACCAGATGGACATCACAGATATATTCAGAGTATACCATCTTAAAGCAACAGAATACATATTCCTCTCAAGTGTACATGGAACACTCTCTAGAACAGATCACATCCTGGGTCACAAATCAGGTCCTTCCAGGCATCAAAAGACAGGGATCATTCCCTGCATATTTTCAGACCACAATGCTTTGAAACTTGAACTCAATCACAAGAGGAAATTTGGAAAGAACTCAAATACATGGAGGCTGAAGAGCATCCTACTAAAGAATGAAGGGATCAATGAGGAAATTAATTTTTAAAAGTTCACAGAAACAAATGAAAATGAAAACACAACTGTTCAAAACCTTTGGGATGCAGCAAGGTGGTCCTAAGAGGGAAGTATATAGCAATACAAGCCTTTCTCAAGAAGTAAGAAAGGTTTCAAATATACAATCTAACCTCACATGTGAAGGAGCTGGAGAAAGAACAGCAAAGAAATCCTAAATCCAGCAGGAGAAGAGAATTAATAAAGATTAGAGAAGATCAATGAAATAGAAACCAAAAGAACAGTATAAAAGATCAATGAAACTAGGAGCTGGTTCTTTGAAAGAATTAAGAAGATTGACAAATCCCTGGCCAGACTTATCAAAAAGAAAAGAGAGAGGACCCAAATAAATAAAAATACAAATGAAAGAGGAGAGGTCACAACCAATACTGAAGAGATACAAACAATTATAAGAATATATTATGAGCAACTATATGCCAACAAATTAGGCAATCTGGAAAAATGGATGCATTCCTAGAAATATATAAACAATCAAACAGAAATAGGAAGAAATAAAAAACCTTAACAGACCCATAACAAGCAAGGAAATTGAAGCAGTAATCAAAAATCTCAACAAACAAGAGTCCAGGGCTAGATGGCTTCCTAGGGGAATGCTACCAAACATTTTAAGAAGAATTAGTACCTATTCTTCTGAAGCTGTTTCAAAAAATAGAAATGAAGGAATACTTTCAAATTCTATGAGGTCAGCATTACCTTGATCCCAAAACCAGACCAAGACCCCACCAAAAAGGAGAATTACAGACCAATATCCATGATGAACAAAAATATCAAAATTCTCACCAGATATTAGCCAACAGAATCCAACAGTACATTAAAAGGATTATTCACCACAACCAAGAGGGATTTATTCCTGGGCTGCAAGGGTGGTTCAACATCTACAAATCAATCAATGTGATAACAATACATTAATAAAAGAAAGGACAAGAACCATATGATCCTCTCAATAGAGGCAGAAAAAGCATTTGACAAAGTATCGCATCCTTTCTTGATTAAAACTCTTCACAGTGTAGGGGTAGAGGGAACATACCTCAATGTCATAAAAGCCATCTATGAAAAACCCCATGAGTATCATTCTCAATGGGGAAAAACTAAAACTTTCCCCTTAAGGTCAGGAACATGACACAGATATCCTTCTCACCACTGTAGTTCAGCATAGTACTAGCAGTCCTAGCCTCAGCAATGAGACAACAAAAAGAAATAAAAGGCACATGGATCAGCAAAGAAGACATCAAACTCTCACTCCTTGTAAATAACATGATATCATCAACTTTTTTCACAGAGATGGGACAAATAATCTTAAAATTTTTATGTAAACAGAAAAGATCTCAGAGAGCCAAAGGAATGTTAAAAAGGAAAACCAAACCTGGTGGCATCACAATGCCAGACTTCAAGCTCTATTAAAAAGTTGTAATCATCTGGGATTTCATCAAGATCAAAATCTTTTGCACAGCAAAGGAAACAGTTAACAAAATCAAAAGACAACTGACAGAATGGGAGAAGATATTTGCAAACGACATATCAGATAAAGGACTAGTGTCCAGAATCTATAAAGAACTTAGCAAACTCAACACCCAAAGAACAAATAATCCAATCAATAAATGGGCAGAGGACATGAACAGATATTTCTGCAAAGCAGACATCCAGATGGCCAACAAACACATGAAAAAGTGCTCCATATCACTCAGCATCAGGGAAATACAAATCAAAACCACAATGGGATATCACCTCACACCAGTCAGAATGGCTAAAATCAACAAGTCAGGAAATGACAGATGCTGGTGAGGATGCGGAGAAAGGGGAACCCTCCTACACTGTTGGTGGGAATGCAAGCTGGTGCAACCACTCTGGAAAACAGCATGGAGGTTCCTCAAAATGTTGAAAATAGAGCTGCCCTATGACCCAGCAATTGCACTACTGGGTATTTACCCTAAAGATACAAACGTAGTGATCCAAAGGGGCACATGCACCCGAATGTTTATAGCAGCAATGTCCACAATAGCCAAACTATGGAAAGAACCTAGATGTCCATCAACAGATGAATGGATCAAGAAGATGTGGTATATATACACAATGGAATACTATGCAGCCATCAAAAGAAATGAAATCTTGCCATTTGCGACAACATGGATGGAACTAGAGCATATCATGCTTAGTGAAATAAGTCAAGCAGAGAAAGACAACTATCATATGATCTCCCTGATATGAGGAAGTGGTGATGCAACATGGGGGCTTAAGTGGGTAGGACAAGAATCAATGAAACAAGATGGGATTGGGAGGGAGACAAACCATAAGTGACTCTTAATCTCACAAAACAAACTGAGGGTTGCTGGAGGGAGGGGGGTTGGGAGAAGGGGGTGGGGTTATGGACATTGGGGAGGGTATGTGCTTTGGTGAGTGCTGTGAAGTGTGTAAACCTGGTGATTCACAGACCTGTACCCCTGGGGATAAAAATATATGTTTATAAAAAATAAAAAAATTTTAAAAAAAAGTTGTAATCATCAAGACAGTATGGTACTGGCACAAAACAGACATGTAGATCAATGGAACAGAATAGAGAACCCAGAAATGGACCCTCAACTCTATGGTCAAAAAATCTTCAACAAAGCAAGAAATAATATCCAATGGAAAAAAGACATTCTCTTCAACAAATGGTGTTGGGAAATTAGACAGCCACATGCAGAAGAATGAAACTGGACCATTTCCTTACACCACACAAAAATAGACTGAAAATGGATGAAAGACCTAAATGTGAGGCAGAAATCCATCAAAATCCTAGGAGAACACACGCAGCAACCTCTATGACATTGGCCATAGCACTTCTTGCTAGACAGGTCTCCAAAGGTAAGGGAAACAAAGGCAAAAATGAACTATTGGGACTTCACCAAGATAAAAACTTTTGCACAGCAAAGGAAACAGTCAACAAAACCAAAAGACAACCAACAGAATAGAAAAGATATTTGCAAATGTCTTATCAAATAAAGGGCTAGTATCCAAAATCTATAAAGAACCTAACAAATTCAATACCCAAAGAATAAATAATTCAATCAAGAAATGTGCAGAAGACATGAACAGACATTTCTGCAAAGAAGATATCCAAATGGCCAACAGACACACGAAAAAGTGCTCAGTATCACTTGGCATCAGGGAAATGCAAATCAAAACCTCAATAAGATAACACCTCTCACATCTATCAGATGGCTAAAATTAACAAGTCCAGAATCGAAAGATGTTGGCGAGGATGCAGAGAAAGGGGAACTCTCTTACACTGTTGGTAGGAATGCAAGCTGGTACAGCCACTCTGGAAAACAGTATGTAGGTGCCTCAAAAAGTTGAAAATAGAGCTACCCTATGACCCAGGAATTGCACTACTAGGGATTTACCCGAAAGATACAAATGTAGTGATCCAAAAGGGCACCTGCACTCCAGTGTTTATAGCAGCAAGTCTAGAGTAGCCAAACTGTGGAGAGAGCCCAGATATCCATCAACAGATGAATGGGTAAAGACAAAGTGGTCCTTATATGCAGTGGAATACTACTCAGCCATCAAAATAAAACAAAATCTTGCCATTTGCAATGACATGGATGGAACTAGAAGGTATTATGTTAAGTAAAATCAGAGAATCACAGAAAGACAACTATCATATGCCCTCACTCTTATGTAGAATTTAAGAAACAAAACAGAGGATCATTTGAGAAAAGAGGAAAAAATTAAATGAAATCAGAGAGCGAGACAAACCATAAAAGATAATTAATCATGGGAAACAAACTGAGCGTTGCTGGAGGGGAAGGGGGCAGGGAGATGTAGTAACTGGATAATGGACATTAAAGAGGGCTAGTGGGGCACCTGGGTGGCTCAGTGGGTTAAAGCCTGTGCCTTCGGCTCAGGTCAAGATCCCAGGATCCTGGGATCGAGCCCTGCATCAGGCTCTCTGCTCGGTGGGGAGCCTGCTTCCCCCTCTCTCTCTGCCTGCCTGTCTGCCTACTTGTGATCTCTCTGTGTCAAATAAATAAATAAATAAATAAATAATAAATAAATTTTAATTTTAAAAAAAGAGGGCAAGTGATATAATGAGCACTGGGTATTATTTAAGACTGATGAATCCCTGATCTCTATCTCTGAAACTAATAATATATTATATGTTAATTAATTGAATTTAAATTAAAAAATTAAAATGAAAGTAAAATAAAATTCTTGGATATATTACAAAAATTTAAAAAAGAATTTATTAGAGATCTTTGTATTATTCTTGCAACTTTTCTTTAGATTTATAATTATTTTAAATTTAAAAATGTTTAAACTTCACTCTTTTAAAATATGAACTTATTTTTAAAAATAAATAAAACATGAGGTTATTAAGACTTGAAAGATAAGAAAAGTTATCACTGTTTTCAATATCCACCATCTTGTTTAATAATATTGGTGAGTTCTAGAACAAAAATAAAAAAGCTTATCTCTTAGCAAACTAAGAACGTAGATCATTAGATCTATTCATTAAGCAGACAGTTTTAAGTATTCACGTATGTGTTCAAAATGTTATTTTTCTAAGTGTTCTTCTTTCACAGTCATTCCATGGGAAATATCTGAGAATGTTATGAGTGAACATTGTTAACCATCTAACATCCAGAAAGCAAAACCTTGAATATCACGAGTTGGTACTATGTATGGTACACTCCAATCCAAAGATCTATGGCTACTCTACAAATTGAATCCTTCAGCATTACTGGCCCATGTTATGTACCAGGTACTGTGTTGTTCATAGGTCAACTCAGAGCACAACCATAGTTTCCAATGAACCACCAGTTCCCATGTGAATCTTTCCAACCCAGACCTCTCCTGAGCTGCAATTCTACATGGGCCATCTTCACTTGGATGTCTCAAAGGCATCTTAACATGTACCTCCCAAACAGCACACTTGATCTCCAAATCTTTGTATCCTCCACTTTTTCTTTGGGTCAGTGAACACTGAATCTTTCTAGTAGATTCAGGGAGAAAGATGGGAGTCACCTCTGCATCTTCCATCTTATCTTCTACCTAAATATCCACAACCAATCAGTTACCAAGTCCTCCTGACCTCACCTCTAACTATATCTTTATCAACTTTTCTCATCTCCATTCAAGAGAAGTTAGTTTATTAATTAATATCATGAATTATGGAATCAGATTACTTGGATTGAAAGCCAATCTCCAAATTCATAGTTAGTGTAACCTTGGACAAGATACATTGCCTCATTTTGCCTCAGTTTTCTCATCTGTAAAACTGGAACCAATAATACTATCTACTTCATAAAGTTTTTGGAGTAAGTACTCAATAAATGTTAAATACTACTGTCTTCTTTGCCACACTCGAGTCCAAACAACCATCACCCCTCAAGTACACCAGCCTTTTGCTAATCTCTGTAATTCGATATTTGCATCTCCCTAACCAATATAAGAACTAGATGATCTTTATTAAAAAACACTTGTAAGCATCTCACTGCCCTGTTTAATGTGTCTCAGTGGTTTCCTATTGCCCTTGAACACAATTCAAACATTTTTCAAAAACGTACGTGTTTCTGCATGATCTAGCCTAATGTTTCTCCAACCTTTGACAGCTGAAGACCACTTGATGGACAGTCAGTTGACACAGTGCTATAAGTTTTAGATTAAAAAAAGAACCAAAGGCTCAATCCAATTCAAAATAATAAAAATATAATTTAAAAATAAAAATAAAAGTGGTCTCATGAAAGAGAGAGGTAGAACATTATTTGCAATTTTTCACCAAGGCATCCAGTTCTATGTCAACTTAGATCAGTTTCCATCCACATATAGGCGGCTTATTTTCTTACATTTTGTTTCTAGTAAACTTTAAAGTCCTAAATTACAGTTGTAGACATCAGGAATGACAATCTAGAATGGATCTTCAGACAGCTCATAATGGAATTAAGCAGATGATCCAAAAGTTATAGGATGATTTTTCACTGAAGATTATTCAAAGCTCTGTCAGATGCTGCTGAGTCAAGGGACCCAACACATACAAAAGCAGAAAGGCTAGCAATTGGATCCAATCCACTCTGACAAAATGCAATCTTGCAGAATTTCTTCAGTTTCTACTGTAGCATATAGATATGGTTTTCAAATATACCCCTATAATACATAACCAGTTTTTCCTGGAATCAGTAACGGACATCATCATGTGCGGGGGAAAAATAAAATGGAGCAATGGAGCTCTTTCACCATAGGTCAACCTTAGAAATAAACTGTCATTTTTCACTCTTAACATTAAAAATCTCAGTATGCCAAAATAATGGATTAGGCTGTTTGAGAATCTGGTATCAGTAATATACACCACTTGAGCAAATCACTTGAAAACATATGTCGAGGCGCCTGGGTGGCTCAATGAGTTAAAGCGTCTGCCTCAGCTCAGGTCATGATCCCAGGGTCCTGGGATTGAGCCCCACATTGGGCTCTCTGCTCAGCAGGGAGTCTGCTTCCCCCTCTCTCTCTGCCTGCCTCTCTGCCTACTTGTGATCTCTCTCTTGCTCTGTCAAATAAATAAATAAATAAATAAATAAATCTAATTGAAAAATTTAAAAAAAAAGAAAACATATGGCAATGACATAAAGCTGCCATTATCAGATCACCGTGATGAAATATTTTTTTTTAAGATTTTATTTATTTATTTGACCGACAGAGATCACAAGTAGGCAGAGAGGCAGGCGGAGAGAGAGGAGGAAGCAGGCTCCCTGCCAAGCAGAGAGCCCGATGCGGGGCTTGATCCCAGGACCCTGGGATCATGACCCGAGCCAAAGGCAGAGGCTTAACCCACTGAGCCACCCAGGCGCCCCGTGATGAAATATTTTTATCTCTTCTCTCATTACAGATGCTTGTGAATACCTTTCCTCTCACCAACAATTCTCTATCTCCTATACCAATTTTGTCCTTTTTATTAGTTCACTTCCATTAGCATAAAAACTATGTTGCTATTCATTCTTAAAAAAAAAAAAAAAAAAAAAATCCCTGATTTCTCCAATCCCTCTCTTAAACCTCTCCAGTCAGGTTTTTGTTCTCATCAACTCCACCAAAATCATCCTTGTCAAGATCACCAGTGACCTTCACATTCCAAAGTCTCATGGTCAGTTATCAGCTCTCCTCTCACTGAGCATCAGCGGCATTTGGCACTGGTGATCACTGTCTCCTCTAGGAAACACCTTACCTGCTCTCCTGGACACTGCATGCTTGCAGCTTCCTTCTTGAAGCACTCTATTTGCTTTTACTCAATCCCTTTACTCCTTGAACCTCAAGAGGTTTCTCCTTTTTCCAGAGAAGCAAGTTCACATCTATCTCTAGCCCTAGCTCTCTCCTAAAATCCAGGACCGTGTTATGTCCTCTTGGTCTAACAGACACAACATCCCCCAAACTAAAATCTCAATCTCAAGTAATAGAAGTTCCCTCTTCCCAATTGCTCAGAACAAGACCTTTAGAGTTCATCCTTGATTCCTCTTATTCTCTGATAATGTGCATCCAGTCCTTCTGATGACTGGTACACCCAGAATATGACCTCTTCTCTCACTTCCACTCTGGTCCAAGCCACCCATATTTCATTTGAATTATTACAATGGATCTCCTTGCTTTCATCCTCACCCCCCACTCAATCCCAGTCCACATTTTTCACAGAAGCCAGAGTGATCCTTTTAAAATAAACCCAATCTTAGCCCTATTCTGTTCCAACCTTTCAGTGGCTCCTCATCACACTTGGCCAAAGTCCATACCAGGACCTAAAAGGTCCCACAGCTGACATTTTGCTCCGTTTCCTCACTTATTCTGTTCCAGGTACACTGGAACTCAAACATTCCAAGGATACTCTCACACATTTGGGGCTTTGCACTGGCTAAGTCCCTCTGTCTAGAATATTCTTCCCTCACATATCTTGTCCCCTCTTAAACATTCACCTTTGAGAACTACTTTCTGCTCCACCCCTCTTCTGACCAATGATTCTTATTTACTATAGTCTTCTTATTTTCCAATAGCACTTATCACCCATTAAGGTAATTTACATATTTGCTATGTTCATTGTTTATTATTTACCTCCTTCCACTAGAATGTAAATTCCACAAGGGCAATGATAGTGTTTACCCGAGTAGTTCACCACAATATTCCTAGCACCTGGTAGGTGCCCCATGAATATCTGTTGCCATAATTAATAAATCCATGGTAAACTGGATTTGCCAGACTAATACTATACATTGAAGATTATATAAACAATTGATTATTAACAATGATTCTAAAAAGGTTTGATTATTATCATATGGTTTCACTCATATGCAGGACATAAGGAGTAGCACCGAGGAACACAGGGGAAGGGAAGAAAAACTGGGGAAACATCAGAGAGGGAGACAAACAATGAGAGGCACTAGATTCTGGGAAACAAACTGAGGGGGGACAGGGCATGGGGTAACCAGGATGGGTATTAAGGAGGGCACAAGTGGTGATGAGAACTGGGCGCTGCACACAACTAATGAATTGCTGAACACTATGTCAAAAACTAATGATGTATTATATGTTGCATTATATGTTCAATTACAATTGAACATAAAAATTTAAAAAAAAATAAAAAGTTTTGAAGAGCAAGTATGATATGGCCTTCAGATTTGGACTTGGACTTGAATCCCTGATACATCACTTAACCTATCATCTCTGTGACTTTGAGCCCAAGATTTCATTTCCATTTAATAACAATGGAAATCACATCACCTCCCTCTGATCTTTGAAAGGATTAAATGTGATATGTGCAAAATTAATCAACACAGTGCTTAACATGTAATAGTTTTTCATCAAATGTTAGAAGGTCCATCTCCCTTTTCTCCTTCCTCCTTGATAATAGGAAGAGTTACTTGCTCGTTCTGGTATAGGTTGAGCAGAGCTGGAAAAGGATTTCACTTTACATACTACTTAGTTTACAGTATATGCCTGGAGCACTGGGTTGAGAAGGATTTGATGGCCAAAGTTCAGATTCAGCTAGAACTTGCACCATGATGGTAACTAACTAAGAACTGAGGGAGGGGAGGGAATGGTGGTATCTAAGTGGAATCTATCATCCTGGTTTTAATGGTCTCCCCTAGTGCCTCACAGAAGAACCCTCTATTTCTCAAAATGCTCATGTGGTTTTTCTAGCAGAACTTTGAGAGGAGCTATATTATATCCAGCATCAAGTGTAGAATTATTTCTGAGGTTACGTGAAGGCTTAAGGAAAGACAGCAGAAAATCTATATTTCTACAGAAGGCTTATCAAGATATCTGAGCTGTCACTCCGTTTTATGGAGTCTTCCATTTTTCAGTATATTTCAGTATACTCAGGGTCTAAAAGTGCAGAAGTTCAGCTAATCAGGCTTCACAAATCCCATCTCCTCAACTAGATTTGGAAGGCCCATATTTACTCTAAGGGAACTTTTCCCAATGACATAGAGAAAATTTTGACTTTTTTTATAAAGATCTTCAATCCAGACTAAGCATTTTATGGATTCCAGTGGTGTAAAAAATATTAAGAAAAGTGCAGGAGACAGATGTTAACTGAAGAAAAGAACATTAGACATGAATACAATTATTCTCCTAAGATGTTATGTTATTCATCAAGCTGGTGTGGCCTAGTAACAGTAACTTAAGATTTTCATGGCATAGAGAATGTAATAGCTAAATTTTTTTAAAAAAATGTGTTATGGCCAAGATATATTCTGGAGGAAAGAGGATGGGCAAAATAATATTTAGTTCTTTTTTTTTTCTAGTTGGTATCAAAGGCAGCAACTTATCGGAAAATAAGCTTCAGTACCTAAGAGAAGGAAATAAATGTTTCCTATTATATGCAAAATTTATCTACTGGAGAAAAAAAAAGGAAACAAACATTAAATCAAACAAAAGGTTGGACGGCTCTCATTCTATTTGAGATCAAGATACATGGAGCTAAAGATAGCATCACAACATCCAAGCAGTTTCACCCTTACCCACAGTCGTGACCCTGTTGTGATTATGTAAACGATAGCCATGAAGACAAACAGGGGAGAAGGGTATTTGACAGTCACCTTTGATTCGGGGAAAAACTGAAATCAGCTGCAGAGGTGATTCACGAGGACAAGTGGTGCTTTATCAACACCTTCAGTAAGAACAGAGGAGTATCGACAATGACCTAAAGTACAAGAGTTCAGAAACAGATCCGCTGCCCCACATGGCTTACAGGCTCACCACAAACAGCCTAAAGGAGGTTTAGCTTATAAAGCACAGCACTGAACATAGCTACAGCTTTATAAGCTCTCACCTAAAAGGCCAAGGAATCTAACTGGAGGGTGGATGTTGAGTGTAGGGCTCTCCTTGTTTGAGACTCACCACCGGTGATCTGTTCTTAACATAGCCAGGTAAACAGTGTGGGTTCCCTAGCCAGACTGCCTGTGGGAATCCCCACTTTGCCACCTCCTAGCTGTGCAAACTTCCTGTCTCTGGGTCTTGGTTACCTCTTCCATAAGACGAGAATTTTTCTTTCACTATCACGGTGTATTATAAACATATTATTACAAGAATACTGGTACGTTCCAAATAAAATATATTTTACGGCTTAAACAAAGGAGAAGATACATTTGTAATATTTAGACATTTTGGAATATAAATACACATCTTCATTTAACTCTAGAGGATCCTTAAGTTTGGCTCCTGGGTAATATATTAACATCTATTCCCCATCCCCCATTCAGGAAGTCATACAAATATCCTATCAATAGGATATACTTAAAAGATAATCAGTAAGACACATGGTTAAAATTAAGGAATAGGTATTTTTTTATTTTTTTTAAGATTTTATTTATTTATTTGTCAGAGAGAGAGAGCACAGGCAGACAGAGTGGCAGGCAGAAGCACAGGGAGAAGCAGGCTCCCTGCCAAGAAGGAACCCAATGTGGGACTCGATCTCAGGATGCTGGGATCATGACGTGAGCCTAAGGCAGCCGCTTAACCAACTGAGCCACCCAGGCGTCCCAAGGAATATGTATTTTTAAAGCTTTTCCTTGTTTTTTCTGCAGGTTGAGAATTTAGTGGTACTTATACAGTTACGGTAAGGATTAAATACACTAATAAATACCATCATGTTATGTACTATATTATTAGCCATGACTCTTATTATCATTGTAACTACAAATAGTACTATTATTATTACTATATCTTACTATTATACTACTATTATTATTCCCCTTCCTCAGATCAACATCTGTAGTTTCCTCTCTGAACATCATCTTCCATTTTCAACTGGTGGGCTCCTGGTGTGGACCTGATTGGTATAAACCAATTAGCATATTATCACTGAACCCAAATCAGAGAGAAACCTGGCCCTTGTGTAGGAAATCCTGAGACACACACACTGTCCTCTCCACCGGGCTAGGTAGCTAAAGAAGTGAAACTCACCTCACTTGTGGCTATGGAGTATCCTGGAGATGCTGAAGATGGATCCCGCCCAGAAGTAGGAAGCCAAGAATGAATCCTAGGGGCAACAATAAACCCTAAGTCAGCCAAACCCAAAGCCAGCTACCCCCGCATGTTCAGTTATGTGATTATAAGCCTCTTTTAGTTCAAGCTAGTTTGGATCAAATTTTGTTTCTTGACTCTTTTATATATTCATGACTACATTTATAGAGCTATTATTAATATAGTTTCATTTAGAAGACAGAGAATTATTATTTCATGTTTCCCTCAGTCTGCACAAATGGGGGCTTAAGTGTCTTGCACCCTGTTCTTAACCATGTATCTTAGTCCGTTTGGCCTGCTATCACAGAATACCACAAATGTTATAAACAGCAGAAATGTACTGTTCACACTCTTGGAGGCTGGGAAGCCAGATCAAGGTGCTGGCAGGTTTGGGATCTGGAAACCTGCTTCCTGATTCATGAGCCATGGTCTTCTCTCTGTGTCCTCATGTGGTAGAAAGGGCTAGGGAGCAGAGGTCTCATGTATAAGGGCACTAATCCCATTCATGAGGGCCCCACCTTCATGACCTAATCACTTCCTAAAGGTCCCCCTCCTAATCCCATCACAAAGAGTTTCTATATGTGAATTTGAGAACATTCAGTCCATACTGAAAGCAAACATGTAAACCCAAAAGCCAAATCTGAAGAGCAACTCAACTCAAATTATAATCACAAATGCAGGAAATGATAATCCAGCATTTCACAGCTTTGTTAAACAAGTCATCTCTACACGCCTTGTCTCAAATATCATGTGGCAGTTTATCCAAGATCTCCTCATTGCTCTTTCAGGCACTAATCTGGGCTCTTCCAAGTATAAGTAAGGGAGATCCATCCCAGATTAAGGTAGGCCAAAAAGATAATGTAACCGTTCATTCAAAAGGGAAACCCAGGGCTCTGTTAGGAATAGTCTGATCCAAGAGGTCAAATTATGTGATTAAGAATCCATTTTTCTCTCTTAACAGCCATGTTTTTCTTTAATATAATGGGAGCTCTAGAAGCAGGCTGCCAGATTGAAAATCCCAATTCACCACTTCCTAGCTGTTTGACATTAACCAAATCACCTGACCTCACTCAGCCTCGGTTTTTTATCATGAAAATGGAGGAAATAATAATATTCACCTCATATGCTTTGGGGGAAGATTAAATGAGTTAAAAATGTATGCTACTGGGAGCACCTGGCTGGCTCAGTCAGTTAAGCATCCCACTCTTGATTTCAGCTCAGGACTTGATCTCAGGGTTGTGAGTTTGAGCCCTGTGTTGGTCTCCATGCTGGGTAAAGAACCTACCCTAAAAAAAATTTTTTAATACTACTTTATCATTATCATTATGATCAACATGAGGTAGGATACTTCCACCTGGTGATCCTTAGTGAAAGAAATTCCAGGGGAGAAGAGCATCTATTTCTAGAGAGCAACAGCTGATGCCCCAGAAATCATTCTTATTTGCCAAACCTAGATCAAGTACCTGATCCCACCCTAGAGGGTGGCATTAGCCTGAGCTGAACAACTTGGACTATGGGTAGACGGTAGAAGGAAAATTGGAGTGCCATTCCTCGAAGATGAAAGATATCTAAGATTGACAAAAGCAACAAATGTGATCATTCAAATAGTAAATAATAGCAGTTGCCATTTTACAGAGTGAACAACAGTATTCATGAAAAGGGCATAGCCTCTGAGCCCCGTTGTAAAGAGAATTCCTTTATTGTTTAAAAAGTTGTATTCGATGATTATAAAAACTCCCTCCCAGACTCAATGAAATTGAGGTTTGGAAGAATTCTGAGACCTAATAAAAATAAAAATACAACAGAAAAAAACCTTGGGCATCTACAGAATAGACAACAATTATCACAAAGTCTCCACATTTGAGAAAACAAATAAATGATGGTACGGAGCATTTGCGATAATTGGAATTAGCCATGAATGCTTTGGAGACGTGCATAGTGTTGGAGGATCACCTTCCTTTCAATATGAAAGAAAAAAAATAAAGTTTGGATAAAAGCTTGTGTATGTGAAATTCACAAAAACAAAACCATTTTACCAATTTTCTCATTATAAAGTCAATAAAAATTATATTATTTTATCATACAAAACTATGGTCTAAAGAAGTTACCTTCAGAACTTCAGAGTAGACAAAAGAAACATACATCTCACAAAATCAATTACAATTTCTTTAATTTTCCAAAAAGTAAGGAAAAGTACAAAATAACTTCCAAATATAATGTGATCAAAACCAAAAGAAGCAAATTAAAAACCACTAGCATTGTTGAAATACTCACAGTACTTTTAATAAGTCAGCACAATAGTGAATAGAAAATTCACAAAAAAGAAAATTTCATAAAATTGAATGGAAAATAAAACACTTTGCAAGAATTCTCCTTGTTGACAATAGAGGAGAGTCTTTTCTAGGGCACTCAACCTGAAAGCCCTGTGTCCTTTCACAGAATGACTCCACCTACCTTCTGCCCTTGGTTGCTGGGGTTACAATCACAGAAGCCTTTGTCTTCCTCCCTTTGTCCTGGGGGTTTTAATAGATTTGCTTGAAGCTGTTTACTTTTTCTTCACTCTTCACTTATCCCCTGGGATTTAGTTTCCAGATCTTTCCTCAGTCCCTGTCAGGCACAAACACCAAATCTGAGATCAGAGCTGAGGTCTCATTTAAGCACTGGCAGTCTTTATATCTCTTTATTCTGATGCAGGTGATTTCTAGGCACAAATTAATTAGCAAATGGTTTCTTCAAGAGGTGTGATCACACACATTACGTCCACAGAGAAGAGTTGCATTTCCCTCGCCGTTTAGTGTCTCACCAACGAGGAGCTGGTCAGTAACCTGCTGGCTCTCAGGAAGATTGATTTGTGGGTTTAATCTGGTCATAACCACCAAAACACTTCCTTATATACAAGCCACATCCCATGTCCCCTGCCCTTCAACTCCTCAATCTTTGTATCAATTTTTCATGTAACAACCAGGCCTCCTAAGCATAGGGCACATTTGGAGTTGTTTTTCTAGCAGAGGTAGAGACTTACACCAGTCTTTTTCACTTTCAGCAACAGATTCTCCCATGTAAAAAGGGCAATAAGGTGTGGCAGGGCCCTGAGCCCACAGAAGTTCAGCCTGAGGCAGTGACACTAATCCTTTCCCACTCAGATAATGACCAATCTGGGGCCCATATCACTAACAGGTTGAAATAATCATCAAAGATCTTTGTTTGACTAGAAGATGGCTATTTCCGAAAGCTATTCCTGCTCCAAGGCCTTGACAAAGAAAACAACTTAGCACCCCCTCAACCTCAAACTTATCTGCCTTCCAAAACATACCTCTTCAACCTGGAAAATCAGGAATCAATCCAAAATCTTTCCAAACTATTACCTATCTCTTCCAGATAGGAGAAACTTGAAAGATCCCTAACCTCTGGGCTTCTACGGAGGGGAACCAAAAAAAAATTTTTAATAGTCAGACTGTCCACAAGCCTGAGACAAAGCTTTGGTTTGTTACAGTTTGTTACAGTGAAATACAGAAAACACACACACACACACATGCCTACACACCCCTTAATCATTACTAGCCAAATCAGCCTCTTCTTTCTTAGACAGAAAGAAGTCCCCATCTGCCTGAGATTCACAAGTGACTACGTCTATCAGAATTAAAAGATTCGGCAAAGAAAGAAAAAAATCCTCCAAGCAAGGAAAAAGGAAGCCATTTCAAGAACTATAAAAAGAGCATATCCAATAAAATGTGGCTGATAAATGATTATGATATCTTATCACACTGTATCATATGACATGTGATTGTAACATGGGCAATAGTCAGAGGCTGAGAACAGCTAGTCTGACAGATTAAAAAAACACAGATACATGTGTGTTCGTGATCATGACGTCTCATCCCTCTGGGGGAGCAGCCGTTCCAAACCAGGCTAGTCCTAGGACAGCCTGTCAAGTTTTAGCAATGTCCCAACTGATCTTAAGGGTTAGGTCCAGTGGGAGATTTGGGTCAGAACTCCTAGAACTATGCTTCCCCTTTCTGTCTCCCACCTCCCCACTTCCACTAGAGGCCTGACTTCCGCTTTAGCCCCAGAGAAGGCCTCCTATGGAACAGGGGGTGACTCGTGGCTGGGCTGAACATTTTGGAATCACCATAACCACAGCACATCCCACATTCCTAAGACTGGATTCAAAACATTCTCCTATGGAGAGGCTAATCCAGAATCAGAGTATCTGACTCAATTGCCTTATTTCCCTGTGCAACTTCTAGTTTCAAGCACAAAAGAAAAAAAAAAAAGAGGAGAAAAATCTGGGCTCTTTAATAAAGTCATACTAAAACTGAAAGCAATCAGAGAAGTCAGAATTTTATACAAAAATGCTCTCTTGGCATTTGGGAAAATTCGTGTGAAACCAGAGCTCAGAGGACAGGAGGGAGCCAAGGAATTGAGATCTCAGAAAAAAGCAGGAAATATTACCCAACAAGATTTCACCACGTACTGGTAAGTTTGTGTAAACTTGGTGCTCGAGGTAAACCAATAATTAATGGCTACAAAACCACCACTCGATCATTCAAATGGCCCAAGATCCTTAAAATACAGGCATCTGGTTGAGACTAGTTCAACACATGGTTTTCATACTATTTCTAAATTCCTAACTATAAATCTTTGGAATTAAAGCATATTCTTGACTATTCTACCTGGACAAGGAAGCAGTCACAGTTCCATGGATTCAGAGACCTATAAAAATAAGACTGAACTATCTTCGCTTTTTTTTTTCTTTAAATTTTGTTACTCTGGCTTGAGCCATCTTTTAATTTTTAAAAAGATTTATTCTCACATGGACAAAGTGATTCACAGAATCAGCAGGCTACTGAAATTTTAACTCTTTTGCCATTTTCCATAGAATGTCTTAAACATTTTTTTTCTTATAAATCTTCAGTCTGGCAGGGGGAAGCAGTAAACAGTGATGAAACAAGTTTATTTCCAGAGATGGAGCCAACCTTCTTAACTGCCATGCCCATCTTTGCATACAATCCGATCTGGCAAATGTATCAGTCCTCTGAGTTAGAGGTCAAGGACCACACTGGATGCTTCCAGTCTCTTCTTGTCCCAATTTGTAGTCACATACCAACTGGCATGGACTTAAATATCTGTATGTGATGACACACGATTTAGGTTAGACACAGATGTAGATAAATTTCACCCAATCCAATTTCTCAGTTTTTTCTTAGGCCAAGTGTTCAGTGGGCTCAAGTGTATTTGTGGTGGAGGAGTGTAGGTGGGGCCAGCCATTGCTTGAGAACTCCATATTTGAAGGGAATATTCATTCCATTCCATATTTACTGCCTGACCTCAGGGACAAGGTCAAAGTCAGAACCCCTTCCAAGTTCTGCCAAACACCTATCATCTCCCTGTGCTCAAAGTGGCCTTTTCCATCTTCAGTTTGGGGTTCCTGACGTTGTCAACCACTCTACCTGCCCAGATTTGTGCCACCTTCACACTTGAGGGTTTTTTCTAGAAGAAAAACATAAATTTTCAAGTTGCAATCTTTATCACATATTCCCAGTATTTCAGGTAGACTAAATGAAAATAAAATTATCTAGAACACATGCGGTCTATAGGTGCCTTCAAATGCTCCTGAATGACATGAACCATAAAGAATTCACAACTTCCATACTGCTAACATAATCTCAACTAACTAAACTCTTTCTGTGATCTGAACTACTGTGATCTGTTACTATAATCTAAAACAGAATAAATCTGGGGTTCTATCTGTTACACTGTAGCATATATATGTTATGTATGTATGTATATATGTATGTATATGCATGTAGCATTTTATATATATACATAATACTGATATCCTATATTATTGTATATTACTATATTATGTATATTATTGTTAGCCACCTATTAAAACAGACATCTCCCCCATCTCCTCCCCACACACAAGAAAACCCCCTCAAATCAATTGGGTAATCTAAATGCTTGAAAATAAGTCCTCACAAATCTCAAATTAACTGAGACTCCCCTATCAAAAAAGTCTTGATCCATTCGTCAAAATCACTTCAGAGTTCCACTTCTTCTCCACAACCAAGTGCATTACTCAAACACAGGGCTTCAGAGGAACTTCATTTTGAGCAAACCAAGAGATAAATAAATTAGCTGCCAGTGGCTCCCTTAGTAATGGCAGAGGACCAGGCTGACCCAAGGGGATAGGAGTAAATCACAAAGGGAACCATCCAAGCAAAGGCAGCATTAGGGGACCTGAAGCAAACCAACACAGCCGTCCCACATACTTTCATTTCCAAGACCGTGAGCCAAGCACAAGTGTGTTTATTCGCTAATAAGAAGATGCAAAAGTCCCATGTCTGGTTGATTTCTTGTGTGCTCCGACCATAAAGATGTTTGTGTCTGCAGTACACGTCTGAGTGTTGTGCCCAAATGTGGCAGCTCATAAACTGACCACATGTGTTAAACTTACGATCTATAAGAATGTATTCCTTCGAAACAATGTAATGCTGGAAGGTTTTTCTCTCTCTCTCTCTCTCTCTCTCTCTCTCTCGCCTGGATGAATTGCCTAAAGTTTCTCATTTAAGTATGTGAAGAACTGTCCATTTTTACTTCGCAGAGCTTTTCACTGGTGACTCAGGGAGGGATGATGTCATATGTTATCCTACAACGGCTGGTTCTCTCTGCTCACTTAAACCATTCCCTCTGGTTTCTGTGGCAGACAGCGCTCGCCAGTTTCCATCCCGTCGTCAGCTTCTCCTCAGCCAGCCCCAGGCAAACAGCCTCCCCAGCAGCAGATGAAACAGGAAGTCTGACAGCTTGAGTCTGCAGTGGGACCCCTAGTGTTTTCCCACTCCATGCCCTGGCAGCGTTCCCCACAAGTACACACACACACACACACACACACACACACACACAGAGCTCCCATTGTTGCAGCCTTCCCCAGCCCACTGATCCTAATATGGAATGCAGCAGGAAACCCATGATTTCCTGATACTCGGCAAGCTGGAGGAAGCAAGGGAAAACTCCATTAAAAAGCCCAGCTTCCCTCCATGTTAGATGTGAAGTGGAAAAGAGGAAAGATTTAGCAGAATTCTGTGTCTTCAGCCAGGCTGGAGAGGGGAAGGGCACAGTGAAACCCTCGAGCTGTTGAAATTTCTAGACTGCCAGGAAGCCCCTAGAATTCAGAGAAAAATGAGGGTTTCTTAACTCAAACTAGAGGGGAAAGGGGACAGATGCTTTTAATCGTTCTCCCAAATGTGTGCTACCTTTCTTGACCAGGATGGTAAGCATGAGGGCATGTGCCAGCTGCCTCGGACAGGTCCCTGTGACCCCAGGCACCCCAAAGAAGGCAGAGTGATCTCCAGCCCGCTGCTCACTCGCTTCCCGCGCTCCATGGGCTTGGGGAGAAGCAGGAGAAGCCACAGCAACTGCCCGGTCCCAGCAGCTGGAGCCGCCCAGATGAGCTGCACAGAGGGAGGTGACAGCAGCTGTGGCTGCGGGGGCACGGAGGAGAAGAAGATGCTGAAGTGTGTGGTGGTGGGAGACGGAGCCGTGGGGAAAACCTGCCTGCTGATGAGCTACGCCAACGACGCTTTCCCAGAGGAGTACGTGCCCACTGTGTTTGACCACTATGCAGGTAAGGGAAGGAGCAGAACCCGGCGGGGGACCGGGTGCACGCTGCGGGCGGCCACACCCCAGCTTTAGTTCTCAGGGCAGCCTTCTCGGGTGCAGGCCTGGCAGCCAGGTCACAGAGCAGAACACACACAGCCAAGGTCTCTGCTGGACGGTTAGGACAATTTGTCCGTCCATTGATATCCTCACATTTTTTCTTCCTTAAATCAAATGACTAACATGGGGAAATACCCTGAACTGCCCCTCCGGGCTTTGGGGACAGAGATCTCACTCAACGTTCTTGGGAAAATTCGTAACTTTTTATGGGAAGATCCTAAAATGTAGTGTAACTGCAACACAATTTTTTAAAAGCACCACTCACTACACAACTACTGAAAGAAAGATCTTTGCCGCTTTTCATCTATTTATCTCATGCCATTCATAAATGAAATATGGTAAGATCAACAAACGCTAGAACACTCATTTTTCTATAAAAATCAGTGGCTGTACTACTGTACTTTTATTTTCCTGGGGCTGTAGCTGGGGTGGGGGGAGTACTAAAGGTTTTAAGTATCTATTAGGCATCTTGAATTCAAAGATACATTTTTAATTAATGTGTTTTTTAAGTAAAAATAAAGATTAAAACAAAATTTGAATCATTTTAAAGTATATCCAGAAGAGGATTGAATTGGGTATAAAGTACTTTAAGGCATGACAGTTAAAATACAGTAGTCACAACTTATTCCTTTCAGTTACTTGTGTTTTTTGAGTGTTCTAAAGTTTGTAGGTGTACTTGTCAATGTTATAGTTTATCTCAATTTGTCCACTTTCTTTTAAGGATCTTATTTATTTGAGAGAGTGAGAGTGAAAGAGCACAAGCAGGGAGGGGGCAGAGGGAGAGGAACAGAGAGAGAGACAGACTCCCCACTGAGCAGGGAGCTGAGGGGTTTCTGGATCCCAGGACCCCAGGATCATGACCTCAGCCAAAGGCAGGTGTTTCGCCAACTGAGCCACCCAGGTGCCCCATCAATTTTTCCATTTTCATTCTTACTTTTTCTCTCAATTTCCAAAGCAAATCTTATTGTTCCTCAAAAACAAATTCATGAAATTCTTCAAGTTTATCGTAACCTAATTTTATAACTTTTTTTTAACAGAGTGATCAGCTTGGTGAGTTATCAGAAATTTGAGATTTCATAAGAGAAAATTTTCCCTTCTTTTACCTTGGCTTTGGGTCAGGTTCAGCAGAGGGGAAGTGGCCCACAGGAAACCTGTGTGAATGTTGGCTTTGCTATGTGGCCATTTGAAATCCTCCCTCTGTTAGGAAGTAGCTTCTTTTCCAGAGCAAAACAATCACCTAAGTCCCCTCCTTTTCCTATAGTTACATGTTTTATGACAATATTACATAGCAGATTGGGAGAGTACCACCATACCACAGTGAAAATAGTATGTACTTTCCAGGGCTTGTTTTTTTTTTTTTTTTTTAATATTTGTAAAAACTAAGAGCAAATTTTAAGTCTGGCTCTAAACTTTTCTGAAAATATAATGACTGTGCCCAGAGAAGAACATTTAAATGAGAACAGAATAAAGAGAACAGAAAATTTTCACTCTGAGAGGAAAAAAAAAAACAAAAAAACTAATAAGATTAAGAGGTCTGGGAATTTAAGTTACTAAGATACTTGACATGGAAACATCTTAGCAAAAGTTATTTATTCTACACCCTCTTTCTGCCAGGAAAGGAAAACTGGCTGCTACCTAATTTCAAAAACCTTTAGATCAAAGGTGGAGCCCAAAATTTATTAAAGGGAGAAGCCTCAAGTGCTTTTGGAAATGATGTATCCTGATCCCCCCCTATTGGTTGAACCACTTATCAGCCTAGTATAAGGAAAAAAAGGATAAAACCATCCTCAGGGATTCAGTCAGCCTATAAAAAATATCTGAGATCAAACAAAGGCTGAACTACCACCTAGATTCCACTAGGATGGAGTTATCTTATATTTCAATTGTGTATATATTACTGCTATTTAAGAATCAAAGCACCTTAAAGATTTTGGCTACTCTATGGTTTTACCTCTCTTCCCTGATGCGGACAAGTATCCCATGTCCAGTCCCTGGGTCCTACTGGCACATTCTGAAATCACAAGCAGCAACTGAATTCCTGAGTCTTTAGGAAATTGCAGCCGAAGTCTACAAGAGACTATCCCTTGAAGATTTTTCCCGAACAGCTGCCCATCCCAGGAAAGTAGAGCTATAACAAAAATAAGGATGGAAGCATACTTGACATATTGCTCAAGATGGTGGGCTCTGAAGCCAGAGAGCTTAGTCCCAAAACTGGCACTGCCACCTCTGTGTGGCCTTGAATAAGTTACTTAATCTTTCTGTCCCTCAGTTATCACACACACAAAAAAAGAAGAAGAACAACAACAGAAGTATCAGGAGTGTTTGTAAGAACAAATAAATACATGTGAAGTCCTTAGAACAGTGCCTCACACATGGTCAGTATTAGGTACATAGCAGCTATTATTGTTAAGAATACGTTTTCTATGTTTGCACACAGTCATGAAAGGAAATTAAAATGTAATTAAAAGATAAAGACTACAGGGGTGCCTGAGTGGCTTAGCCAGTTAAGCGTCCAACTCTTGATTTTTGGATGAGGTCATGATCTCAGGGTTGTGAGATCAAGCACCACATCAGGCTCCACACTGTGCATGGAGCCTGCTTGAGATTCTCTCTCTCCCTCTTCCTCTGCCCCTCCTCCTCAAAATAAAAAGATAGAGACTACAACAAAGAAAAATACAATTCTGAGAATATCCTCCAAATGGAGTAGGAAGTGATGAAATGCATGTAATACCCTTATAATATAGTAATCACGTGCATTGATAATTGACAAATATGCATGCAGTAATAGTAGAGGGATATTAAACTGGGAGGGGAAATATCGGTTTTGCAGGAGTGATTGTAAGAAAAATAAATAAGAATGAACTAGAAAAAATATTGAAATTTTATGAATCTTAGTTCTTTTGCTTCTGCCCAAAAGCACATCTCCTGCAGGCATCTTTCCTCCAGGCACCCTTCCCCTCCAAGCCCCCTTGACTCCATAAGGAGAGGTCCTTGCTTCATCTTCAACCCATCTCCAGAAATTTCTTTACATTTCTAGAAGATAGCTTCCTCCATGTAGAGCAATTTATTTGTTTTCTTGTTTTTCCCACTCCCACTGTGCTCTGAGCTCAGGGAGAAGGTTGTGTCTCGCCAAATCCCATGTCAGTTCTCAGCCCTCATCTTACTGGATGGCTTGGCGGCTTTTTTATGGCTTATTACTGTTCCTTTGCGTGGTTTCTGGGATAACAGTTTCTCCTGGCTGTTTGCTGGCATATCTCTCTCCATATCCTCTGCTGCCTACTCTGTCTCTTCCCAACGAATATACATTGGTAAACCTCAGTGTTCATTCCCTCAGTTATCTTCTCAGTTTACACTCATACCCAAGTTGGTTGTGTTTAGTCTCATGGCTTTAATTATTATTTATATACACATTTATATCTCTGGTCCCAATACTCCCCCTGAGACCCAGCCTCATATATCCAACTGTCCATCTTAATATCTAATAGGCATCTCCAATTTAACCTGTTAAAACAAAATTCTTTAACTCCCCTACTCTAGTTCTCCCCTAGACTTCCCCATACAAGTACATGACAACCGTCTTGCACCCAGTTGCTTAGAACAAAAACTTCAGTATTATCTTTGACTCCTTTCTTCCTATGACAATACCCCCAGCCTCTCCATTCAAACCATTCATTATTATTCCTTCCTGCTACTGAGCAGTGCAACATTCAAAATACCCCTTCACTTCTCACCACCTACATTGCTTCACTCTTATCCAAATCACCACCCTGTCTCATCTAAACTACTATAATCACTTCTCACTTCTCTGCTTCCAACTTTGCCCCTCTTTAGTCAGTTCTCCACACAGCTGGCGCAAGGGCTATTCACAGCCCAATTCCTCTAATCCCTTCATACTCAAACTCCATCATTCATCATGGTCTACAAGGCCCTCCATGACTTGGTCCCTGTCATCTTTCTAACTCCATCTCCTAACTCTCCTCTTCAGTTATTCTGCTCAAGCCATACCAGGCAACTTGGTATGCCTCACACACACTGATATCCCACTTTCCTTGAAGACTTCACACTGGTCCTTCCCCCAGCCTGACACTGTTCCCGCAGAGCCTCTTCAGCTTCAACTGACCACATTACTTAATACATCCACACGCAAGAACACCAACACACACACACTCTTTAACCACTTACCCTGCTACCCACCTGAAACATTTCACACTGCTAGCATTACACTTCTATTTATTTGCTTACCATTTTTATTCCACACTTGAATGTGAATTCCATGAGGACAAGGACTTTGTCTTGATCAATGCTCTATCTCCAGCTTTTAAAAAAGACTCCAACATACAGTAGACTCTCAATAGATAGTTATTGAAAAAATAAATTGGTATGTCTTAATCATCATTGTCCCTGTCCTGTGCTTAGGTAATTTCTAGTCCATTGAAATTGCTAAAAAAATGAACAAGCTACTGGTCCAATCTTTAGGAAGGAATATGTTTAGAATTAAATATATTGCATTTTGGAACTATTTTGTTCACAAATATTATTTTATCTCTAGTGGAATTGTAACAAAGCATTGAATTTTCTTGACCTAAGCAGCCAATGTCACATCTGTTGAATGAAAGTAACTCTGCAATACGTAAATTTCATTTGGAAACAGATGAGCTGCAAATTGCCCCATAAACATTATATTCAAAAGCCTACCAAAATTTTGAGAGGCCCCCTCAAAGACTTACAGCTCTTGTATACAGAGCATGCTTCAGAGTGACCCCAAGTTCAAACAAGGGCTAGGACTAGAAATTAGGGAGAGCAAGATGAAAGTAGGTAGGGCCACTCATCTTTCAACAAGGGAGCCTGAGAACCTTCACTGGGCCCTGCTTCCTGTTCCCTTCTTGGGTGACTCTGGATGCCCTGAGAACCTTTAGAGCTTTCACAACTTCCCATAAAACAATTACACGTCTTCTATCTTTATCTTATCTTGAACTTTGAGTTTTGTGACAGACCCCCCTGCTGATGAAATATTATCCAGTGATGTTCCACATCAGAATAGCACTTCCATTTTGTGTTTTGTTAGCTTGTGTGTCAAGTTAGATTATGTCCGTGGTTTGTATGTTCACGTACACAGGTAGATCAGATAAACCTGTTCGAGTAGCAACCTGTGCACGGTGTACCTCATTTACCACCTCCATCAGCCTCTGGCCTAGAACTGATTTTTTCTGCGGCTTTTTCTTCTATCACCACCCCTCGCAGAATTTGTCAAAAAACGATGTGTTTCAAAATCCATTTTTGAAGTCACTATTTGCAAATCCAGCCACCTATGCAGGAAATTCACACGATTCATGGAAAGGGGGGAGAAAATCTAGTTCTATCAGCTGAGTGAGATGTAAAAGGACGTCGTTTTCACAGAGAGCTGAAAGTCAAGTCTAACTTTTTCACCTAATGAAATGGTAACCTGTCCAAGGTAGACTTAATCACAACCTTAATGGCCAGAGCAGGAGGGGAAACTGTCCAACCACCAGGGAAGGGAAGGAGAGGGAATAACACAAAATAATACAAAGTGAATAAAACCAAGCCCAAGCCTATAAAGGTTTGTGACATAGTTCTACCCATTTGGGAATATTTACTCAGCAGTTTCTCTTTTGCTGTTCCTAAAGACAGCTGAAGAGTCTCTAGAGAATGGAAGAGATTCCTTTTCTGTAAGCCAAAAGGAAATCTGAAACAACTCTCATGGGTCTACGAACTAAATCACCAGATTTTAACCTTAGACGAAAATATAAAAGAAGTTTGTCTAAGAGGAGACAAGAACGGACCAGTGGACTCACTCACTCTGTTCCTTCTAAATGCAATGATGCTCAAAAACACAAAATCTTGTAGGTATCCAACCCCCCCCCCCATATCTCCTTTTGAGGCGGTGTAATGTGTGGCTGATGCTTTTTATGGACGCTTGGAGGCCACACCAATGGTGCAGTGGCAGGAAATACATGGACGGTTCCTTCCACCCTGAGATGTTTCTGGAAGCAAGCACATTCATAGGCTTCAAGGGTATAAATTACACTCCCAAAGACAAAGCAAACTCTAGGGACGGTGAACTGTGAGCTGCAGCTCTTGGGAGTAAGAAAGGAGAATAGAAGAGGGATAAAGAAAATTAAATATCTGTGACCCAAAAACAACCATGCTCCCAGGACTAGAAACAGCATCTGCAGTTCCCAGCCATCCTGCACTCCAGTTTTAGCTGGCAGCAAACCAAGGAGCGAGACCAGTTCAGGCTGCAGTGGACAGGCTCCCTGTGACCAAGACTCTTAGTTCCACATGGCCTGACTCCCTTCACAGCCAGGCTAGGAAATCCTTAATAAATTTTACTACTGACCTGCCCAAGGAGGTTGGGCTTTTATTTCTGGAATAGCTTTTTCAAAATCTGCCATTTCTCCCTCTTAGTGTGAGACAAATAGCAAATTTGGCTCAGGGGTGGCCCAGCACATTGGACATTTATGTTTTGGGTACAGTTGGCTTGTTTTACTAAGGCAGCATGAAGATGGGCAAATGAATATAAGGCCCCTTGGGAAAGGACAGGTAACACAAACCAAGAGAAACAGTCTCCCTCATCAATCCTGAGCACAAGATTACAAGAGCCTATGAGGGAGACCCTACCCACTACAAAAATCCATGCTACCTGCTGGGTTAGTCAGCAGAATCCAAACAGTTAATTTTCCCAGGTGTAATGCACTCTGGATAAATTCCATCATGAATTCAATAGAGACCAACTGTGAGTCAGAGTGTGGCCTGGCATTGTTCCTAAAAGATCTGAAGTCCACCAGCTTCTTGATTGTGTCCAATTTTCATGAAACAAAAGGACCTGATTCATGTGTAGCCACCTGGTTTTGTCTCAGTTGTGAACAACAGCTCTTGTTTCTGGTGCTTTTCTCCTTACGGCCATGTATGATCCAACAAGCAGTGCAGTAGTGTTAATTATGAAACTCTAGTTTCACTAGTGTATGTATTAACAACAATGACAGTAGCTGTACCCTTCCAGAGTCTTCGCTATGGTTCAGGCACGTTTGAGGTATTTTCATACATCAATTCCCTGCTTCCTCACAAAGATCTTGCGGGTGTGTTCTTTTCCCAATTTTACTGATGAGGAAATAAAGGCACAAAGATATTAACGAATATGCCCAAGGTTGTTAAATGACTTGCAAAGGAGTAAATGGAGGCCAAGAAGCAGCAAACAAACAACATAAGCAGTCTAGAGTTTTATAGCTATTAACATTAATCAAAAAGCCACTGTTAGGGTATACTAACCTAACCTGAACATGTAAGGGATTAACAGCATGTCACGGTGTTTCTTGCTAATGTTATGGTCCTGGGCAAGGATTCAAGTCAATGGAGCAGCTTCCCTCCATTTAGTCATGTAGACAACCAGGCTCCTTCCATCTTGTGACCCGGCCATCCCCTGGGATCTCACAGTTATCTGCATCCAACCAGCCTAATGAGAAAGAGCACAGACCAATTCGAATGGAAAGTTTTATGGGCCATGCCTGGAAGTGACAGACATCATTTCCAGTCACACTCCAGACGACTTATAAATGAGTCCAAGGCCATGCCTCAGTCAAGAGAGGCTGGGACAGGAAGCCCACCCGTAAGCCTCACAGAGGGAAGAACAGATTTCAGTGGAGATCAGGCATCTCTGCTTCTATCAGGCTCTCCAGCCACTAAATATCCCTTACACTTTTTCCCCATGTGAAACCAACTTGCCCTTTCTCCCATTCTGTCACCACATCCAGTCAGAGTCCAGTGTTTACAGGTGATGCACAGCTCTTTCCATCTGATGGAGATGTGGCTCCTGGTGATCTGCTGGGATGGTCACCATCTGCCCCATTTACATAATTGCCCCTTAAACAATGGTAGAACAGGGATGGAATAACCAAAATACCCAAAACCCCTTCAGAAAAGGAAAGAATGGGGGGTACAGGGCAATAACAGAATCCTGATAGCAAACATTGGGAAGACCTTCTGGGCTGTCAATGGAAGAAGTTTCTTGAATTGATCCAGACGCTCTTCTCCAGAGGAGGAGAAATTCAGGCTTCCTTCAGTCTTGACTTTGCATCCATTAGTCTTGGCGTTTCCTGGCTCAGGTCTGGGAGCTTCTTGTTCATCCATTGCTCTCCATGACACACAACTCAAGTCTTGTTCATCCATTGCTCTCCATGACACACAACTCAAGTAGGTCTTTGGGAGCATGTTTTCCTTGGAGACTACACTTCCACAGCCTGCTTCTTGCTTTCTACAATTTAGGCTCAGTGTTATTTTGTACCTATAAGCATATTCAGTCCAAGTCTGGCATTTCTGTGGAAACACAAGCCTCAAAAACTTACCAGGTTTCTGGTAAATTCCATGGCCCAATAACCACATCCAAGACCAAAGTATGTCTCCCTTAGACATACTTCTTAAACATACTTTGTCTGCCTCCTTTACCCAATGTCTTTCTTTGCCCCTCAAATTAACAATAGCCACCAAGAGTCCATATGAACCAGTAGGCTTAGATGCAAGCGATCTTATCTTTGATACAGAACTGTCAGACACAGACACAGAACTGTCTCCTGCTTAAACAGAGAAGTGGACATTCATGGCTCCTTTTTTAATAGTATCCTCCATTTGTGGAATCCAAAAATAATCAGTTTTATAACTCTAAGTCCATCAATACCTGTGTTCTATCAATCTCTGCTTTAAAAAAATAACCAATTCAGCTTTTTTTTCTTAGAACACCTTGCTAAATACAATAAGTAACAATTAACATATAATAACATTCCAGTTTTCCCTAGGCTTTCCTTTGAGTGCTATGGACATTATAGGAACTCAGTTTACCTTCCAGGTTTCACAGGTAACAGTTTTGCAAAACTCCAGTCTTGCCACAGGAAAGCATAAATCTTGATCTTTCCAGACTGTTCTGTTTTTTTACCACTTGCCACTGAACAGCTAAATCAACAGCAGTTTTGTTTTTGCTTTTTGTTTTTTTAGGTTCTTATAATGACAACACACTCAATAGACTAGGAGGCTGTAACAAATAGACTCAAGGATGTAATGATTCAAACTATCAGAATTCTATTTCTTGTTCATATAAAAGGCTAAGCAAATGTTTGTGTTAATGAGATGGTTCTGCTCCATGTGGCCATTCAAGGATTGACTTTTTTCCACCTTGTGATTCTGCTCTTTACGTGGGGCTTCATAGGGCCATGTATTGAGACAGTGGAAGGTAAAATAGGGAGGAATTAAGAAAAGGAGCCACGGGGTGGGCCAGAGCCACAAGTGATGTGGATCACTTCTGTTCACACTTCATTATAGCAAAGTTAGACCTCAGGCCACACATAATGGTGAGTCTAGCTTTATGCCCAAATAAAAGGTGAACAGATTTTAATGGACTCTAGTAATCTTTACTATAATCACTAAGTTGAAATTTCTTATACCAAATACAGTAGACCCACATAAATGATACTAACTGCCCTAAACACCATATTAAATGAGGTATCTATTCTGCTATAAATGACATACCTCTATTTCCCAAACTTGCCTGCTCATAAGAAAAGCCTACTTGTTGAAAATGCATATTTTTTAGTCCACACCATAGCCTTAGTCTACTATATCAAAGCCACTGAGATAAAGAGCAAGAAATCTAAATTTCAACAAGCATCCTAAGAGTTTCTTATTAGATGGAACCCATGAAACAGCCATTTTACAGTTCAAAATCTTTTGGATATCATAAGGTCATATAGTTCAATCTAAAGTAATTTAGCAAGTTCAGAAAACCTTTCTTTATACTATAAGGTGCCTAAAAATCAAGTCAAGAGGGATTGTTCTATGATAAAACATCAACTAGTAAAAAGCAACTTTAAAAATACATATCCACATATATGATTTCTTGACTTGGGAGTTTTTGACAAGAAAAGTTGTGTAAAACAGAAAAGGCCTTTAGAACTTCTCAGAAACAACTAGCAAATTCCTAATTGAGGACCAGAGTGCTCTCATCAAAGATCTGCTGTCAAGGCTGGGCGTAGAGAGATCCTGGAAGAAAGAGAATGCACAAGGCTGAGACTCAAAGTGTTGAGAGAGGGCTGGGGCAGGGAGAGCAGGGAAGCCTCAGAGCTCAGAACAGAGAGGAGCAGGAAGTGAAAGATAGCAGAAAGGAGGCTAACTAAGCAAATTAGGGTGCCCCAAACACCAGTTGCTGGGAGAAAAGCCTTGACCGTGACTGACAAAAGCCCACACCTGAATCTCTCTGTTCACGGAGCCTGCTTTCTGGAAAACAAGCATTGGCCTGACCGGGAGACCTTCACTGAGAGAAACTGGAGAATGCCTCCTCTCAGGGGAAGAAGCAAAGGAGTCTCAAAAAACAGGAAGGAGCTGGGGACCCTTGGGATGGTTTGGGTGTAGCTCTGGATGTCTTGGATGCTCTGTACTGTTCCACATCCACCCAGTCCTACGATTACAAAATGAACATAAACATCTGTTTCCCCTCAGCCAATCCTTCTGTTCTTCACACTGTGACCTACATTTGGGAGAAACAAAGATCGTAAACCTCTTAAAATGCAGTTACTGAGCATCCTGAAAGGCTTCTCCTTGGGCTAGAATCTTGTTCCTGAAAGACAGAGCACGTCAGTTCTGGGGGAGGCAGAAATCTCAGAACTGGGACTCAGGTACCCTTACGGGGCCAACCGGTTGACAAACAGTCCTGCTATTGGGGACTGAGCCTTCCTTTGGAGTTTCTCCAGCTGTTTAATACAGATTAGCAAATCAAGCCTCAGAATGTGATTCTGCTTGCCAACAGGGGAGAAACAATGTTCTGTGTGGCCTGAGCAGAACATAACATAGTGAACAAAATTGCTTCCTGATCCTTTTGCAGGAATACCTACAGCTGATTAGTAAAAATAACAATTTGCAGGGCACCTGAGTGGCTCAGTTATCTAAGCCTCTGACTCTTCGATCTCAGCTCAGGTCTTGATCTAAGAGTTGTAAGTTCAAGCCCCATGTTTAAAAAAATAATAATAATCAGGGACACCTAGGTGGCTCAGTTGGTTAAGCAGCTGCCTTCGGCCTGGGTCATGATCTCAGGGTTCTGGGATCAAGTCCCGCATCGGGCTCCTTGCTCTGCAGGGAGGCTGCTTCTCTCTCTGCCTCTGCCTGCTTGTGCTCTTTCTCTCTCTCTCTCTCTCTCTCTCTCTCTCTCTTTCTCTCTCTCTTTCTCCCTGACAAATAAATAAAATCTGTTTAAAAAAGTAATCATAATTCATTAATACTATTTAGCTAAATATTTAATATGTGTCAATCCCTGTGTTGCTTTTGCTTACTTCTTTGAGCCCCATAATTTCTCTAGGTGGTAAGTATCTTCATTTCATGGATGAGCAAACTGAAACTCAGAGAAGTCACCTGTCCAACATCACAAGGCTGGGAAGTGGCAGAAAAGATTCAAATCTATCAGTTCAAATGTTATCTCGTCAGTGAGGCCAGACCACTCAGATTAAATAAGGCTTCCTTTCAAGACCTATTTATTTCCTCTGTAATTACTGTCTTATTTGTTTATTTAATTGTCCATTTCTTACTTCCCTCGAGAATGTACACTTCACAAAGACAAGCTTCTTTCTGTCTTGTTTTCTCTTATGCTCCAATGGGGATAAGCCTATGCTACAACAGACACTCAGAAATGTCGGATGAATGAATGAATGAACGAACGAGACTGGAGAGTCTCACAGCCTTAACCACTGCACTTACACTGAAGTTAGCATTCTATGTGAATAGTCAGGATGATTTCCTATGTTGAAATCTGATCCTCCCACATCTCAAAAGGATATCCCCTAAGCATCATAAACACACATTCAGAAATACAGTACTGGCTTGGTTTAGAACTTGCAAAACAATTTCATTTTTCTAGGGAAAAAATTCCAAAATATTTTGTTCTAGTCAAATTTCAAACTTATGAGTTCTAAGTGATTTAATCAGGCAGAAGTTGTTTTCCTAATTATATAAAGGAGTTCTGTTTTATCTGTTTTTCAGATGTTATAGAGACAAAAAGAAAAGCTTAATTCCTTAAAGTATGTGCCATATAAGTTTTCTTTCAGATAGTGAGATTAATTATGAGGAAAAACAGTAAGTTAATAATCATCTTAATATATAACAGGTGTAAAACTCCTAGGAATTATGAATGATATTTATAAAACACAAGCATTCATTAGCTAGAAAATGTGCTAATTTTCAGCTGGCATGCTTATAAGAAATGCAGTGAACATGTGCATAAATATTAATAATGAGGCGCTTTATACTTGCTAAAGTAAGAGATATGAGAGGAAAACTGGCTTCTCTTTCTCTTTCTCTCAAGACTCCTTTCTGCTTGTGTTGGATAAGCTTGCATTAGGAGCCCTAAATGCTTATTCCCTCAACTAAAATGAATTTCGCATAACATTTGTTATAGTTCAAGCTGGTAGATAAAAGCCTTAAGAATTTTCTATAGTAGGGGTGCCTGGGTGGCTCAGTCATTAAGCATCTGCCTTCAGATCAGGTCATGATCCCTGGGTCCTGGATCAAGCCCCACATCGGGAACCCTGCTCAGCAGGGGCTGGGGTGGGTAAGAGAAACCTGCTTCTCCCGCTCCTTATACCCCTCTCTCTGCTGTGTGCCTGTGGTGAGCTCTTTCTCTGTCAAATAAATAATCTTTTTTTTTTAAGAATTTTCTATAGTAGACATAGTTTTAGCCAAACTTTTCAAAAGAGAGAATGAATATTAAACCTTAAGTGTCAATATTAGGCACAAACTTTGCTGTAGTGGTTTTATTCCATTCATTCTACTCATTTACCCTCTTGCTAATTCTCCATACTAAGTCCTTCCTTTTAGATAAATGGAACTCATCAGGCAGAAGTTCCAAGCTAACTCCTCTCACTTGAGCTCAGCAAAAATGCAGAACTCATTATCACCCTCAGAATGATGACTCTTTTTTTTTTTTTTGAGGATTTTATTTATTTTATTTTATTTATTTATTTGACTCAGGGAGACACAGCTAGTGAGCTGTGTGCCTGAAAGCAGGGGGAGCGGGAGAGGGAGTAGCAGGCTTCCCACCACGTAGAAAGCCCAATGTGGGGCTTGATCCCAGAATCCTGGCATTATGACCCAAGCCTGAGCCACCCAGGTGTGCCCAGAATGATGAACCTTAATGTATTTGAAGACAGAAAATTTCCTCCTTGTCTTCAGACAATACACCCCGATCCTTCCAGCTCCCTTCATAGATATCTGTCCCTGTATTTCCCCATTTTTTCATGGGTGGCTTCTCAAAAATTCAGTTTCCGTCAATCATGAACAGCTTACTGTTCAAACCCATAGCTGGCACACAGCGTTTGTAAAGGTTCGGTAGGAATGGGCATTTCGTCAAAATGGTTAGGTACAATCATTAACAGGATGTAAAAATCTGAACAAAATAATATTTTCAAGCACTTCTGTCTTTTGTTTTCTTTTTTGCTTGTTATTTAAGTTAAGTCAGTCTGACTGGTGTACAGGACTGAAGTTGCCAATAGAAGAGTAACCACATTTCTCCCCCAGCATTTTACTGTTCCCTATTAAGTTGTTCCCAGGTTTATCCACATTACAAGATCATGTTAAGGCTTTCAAAACATGGAATTTCTTCAAACCACAGAATAAATCTTGGGTCCATAGGTTGACACATTTTTTGGTATTCTAGGAAACATCTTGGTCCCTGTGGTTACCACAGATCACTGTGTTTTATAATACTGAATATCCAATCATTGTAACAGATAGGCTTGTCTGACTAGGATTTAGTATGCAGTAGACTACAAATCATCCTGAATGACTTTAATGCTTCATTCACTTTCTACCCATTCAAATATTAAAAGTTTATTTAGCCATGGGCGCGTGGGTGGCTCAGTGGGTTAAAGCCTCTGCCTTCAGCTCAGGTCATGATCTCAGGGACCTGGGATCGAGCCCCGCATCGGGCTCTCTGCTCACTGGGGAGCCTGCTTCCTCCCCAATCTCTCTCTCTCTCTGTCTGCCTCTCTGCCTGCTTCTGATCTCTCTCTGTCAAATAAATAAATAAAATCTTTAAAAAAAAAAAAAGTTTATTTAGCCAGATATCCTTTGCTAACCCCACCAATTACCACAGATTGAATTCACATCAGTTTCTCAAGAGACATCTTGTTCCAGGGTAGTCTAGAACTCAGATTTTTCTGGATACAAGAATAATCTTGGGCTCCAACCTATAAGAATTCTAGAGTATCTACAAGATCATGAGTTATAATTCTAGAGTATCTACAAGATCATGGACCCTACTACATCATCAACTAACCTTAAGTATAGTAATTTACACAGTAAAAGAAATTACTTCACAGCACACCTAGTTTGATACATGGGTCCTCAAATGATTTCCAAACTTTGAAGTTACACCTTATAGTGATGGGGAAGCAGTGGAAGGGGGTCAGGAATATAGATGAACAGAACTTTCAAAGCATCCACAGAAGATTCAGGAAAACACGTTTTATTTGCCTTCAATGTCACAAGGAGCTAGGAAACCCACACACACAGATTTCCTTTCTGATTATGTCACTGCCTCAGCCTCCCCATCTTTCACCACCTCGTGAACAACTGAGAAGCCTGTTCCCTGTGATGTGAGGAAAATAGTTTCTATTCAACTGACAGAGACAGAGACAGAGACACTTACCTCTGATTTTATAGCCAATGGTTATTCCCACAAACCCTGCAATTAACTCAGAGCCCAGAGAAAAAGCACCAAGAAAAGCATTTTAAGGGTTTTAAGGGTGAGAAGGATCAGCTCACAGAATGATCTATTTGTCCATTAAAAGTTGTTGCCATTTTTTCTATTTGTTTGTAAATGGACACCAACAACCTTTAAACAAAGTATCTAAAAATGGAGACTTCAGAGGATTTAATGCACATTTTTTTTTCTTTTCATGGTTCTTAAAAATCAATAATCTGCCATCAAAAGATATATGGCATACTCAAGAAAGAGCTTCATAAAGACTGTTTTTGTTCTTACTTAGTCTTTCCATGTTCTCCTACTTCTTTTTCTTAAAGGATCCCAAACTTTCTGCAGTGTAGGCATTAAGAGTTTCCCTCCTCCTCTGCCGTACCTTCATCTAGTGAATTCTACATGAAAGGGATGTACATCTTTCAAGAGAAAGGCTACGCGATATATTAACTTGACGAGCAGCCTCTGATCGGCCACATTTCATGCTAATATTATTTAAATTTTGTCCTTTATTAAGGAAAAAATACTTGAGAAATATTTTAATGGTATATGTGAGAATCATAGAAATTCAGTTATGGAAATGATACTGTGATGTAAAAGAAGTCAAGAAGCACTGCGTATCTCTGGCTGTGGTAAGTTAATCAGCAATTCAGAAGGAATAATGCAAGTTTGCCCCCGAGCAATGTCTATCCAATATACAGAAGGAGAAAAACTGAGTAAAACTTTTCTCCATAATTCTTCAAGGACAGGGCTTTTTTAGCCCCAAACTCCCCAGTCTTTTTCTACTAAGATCCACTAGGATCCTTTCCTCAGTACACAGGGTGATCCTCCTCTATTACTCCCCAAACTTTGGCTCTTTTCTCACTTTTTTAGAGGGGTCCTGGGAGAGGGGCATAAGGAGAGGGAGGGAGAGAATCTTAAGCAGGCTCCACACCCAGCGCAGAGCCCAACACAGGCCTGATCTCATGACCCTGAGATTATGACCTGAGTTCACTGAAATCAAGACCTAGACGCCAGCCGGTAGAGACCTCCAGGCACCCCATCTGCGCTTTCCTCGTTTCAACATTAAGTCTCAGATACGCAAAGTTCCTGGTGTTTTAAGGATGAAGACAAGCCCAGGAATGCCTGGTCCCTAGAATCGCTGACTGGGTAACCCCATCTCCCTCCCCAGGGATGGTGCTCTATTGAAAGCAGGGGATGCCTGGAGTTTTGCTCTATTAAGTCAGAGCAGCCGCGTCACGTGTGAGCCACAGTTCTTAGAAAACATCCCAGTGTTGTCCGAACTACAGAAGACTGCCAAACTCCTTCCTCCTTCACGCACACTGTTGCTCAATGACCCAAGACACAGAAATTCAAAGGCAGAATTGGAATTTTTTATTAAAGAATCTGGTATTACACCTATCTCTAATATCTTTATTGTCATGCTCGGTCCCTTGAGGGAATAAAAACCCCCAAGCTTTGCTCTTCCTTCTCTGCTCTTTGTTTGTAGTATGAATACCCCCCTTAAAATAACTGCTTTTCTCCCTTCTGCCAGGCTGGACCTCTTACTAAGCCAAAAGGCTCTTTCCCCCATCATACATGGGCTTAGAGTAGGCACTGAATTATAAATGCTGACTGTATTTCCAACACCAAAGAAAGGATGTGGCACTTTTTCTGGGGTCAGGAACACAATGGGTGTCCTGGTGATGAAAAGTGCGTCATACATCATCATAGACACCAAAGATGACTGTTTTAAACCATAAAATGAGGGATTTAGACTAGAAAGGTTTAAAAATGACATTGCTGTGCCATTTCCAAAGTGGTTTTAGCATCTCCCCCTTCAAAGAATCTGAGACAATTTCAGTGCGAATGGACCTACTTCAAAATGGGAGCAGCCCTGTATTGTGTTGGGTCTGAATGCAAGAGAACAAAGTCAAGGAACACCACATCAAAATGGGTTTTGTTTCTTGCTCTCCTCACCTCTGTGTATCTGGAGAACAAAAAGGAGCTAAGGAGGAGAGAAGGAAGGACACAGAGGGACCCCTAATGCTCTAAACTCACTTATCATTGTTGATGACAAGTACCAAGAATGAGTAATAGTAGAATTTGGGGCTTGTGGGCAGATGAATGGACCTTAAGGTTGTTACTCATGGAATTCAAAGCTGAAAGCCGCTTGTGAAGATGTTGGGGTCACTTCCTCCAAGTGTTACCCACACTGCTATGTATAGTGTAAAAGGAGGGAATTACGCTCAACCGTAGAGACTACTGGTAGAGTAGGACCTATTAGTCTAAGAAAGAGCCCCTGTGGCTCTGCCTGTCTGTCTCTAGGTCCCCAGGCGTGTCTCTGCAATGAACTCCCAGCATTGACAGAAGTTCTTCCTTTGAGTTACGGATTTTTTTTTTTTTTTTGGTCTCATTTTCATCCATGCTCTATATTTATGCATGACGTTTTTATCAGTTGGCCTACTCTACCATCATCTTAGGTCATCCACAGAGGTGCACAGGAGAGGGAGCACATTTAGTGAATTGATTATTGCTCAAAGGCCTCATTCTGTCATCCACAAGTCCGTGTTTTCCTCACTGGGAGGTTACTATCTGCAGAGTTTCATGAGAAAGTTGTGAAGTAGTCAGAGACTAACTTTCATACCAATTTTATCAGCTCAAGGCTGGAAGCAACGTTTTAAATACGAGCATTCCGCCCTTGAATTTCATGGACATCTCTGGAAGACTGAAATACAAGTACACTCCAACTCAGTGTTGATACCGAATGTGTGTATCTGTGTGTGTGTGTGTGTGTGTGTGTGTGTGTGTGTGATAGAGACAAACAGAAACAAAGATAGAGAAGCCCTAACTCTCTTGGTAGAAAAAAGAAAGAAGGAAATATATGAACATATTCTTCAGGTACCCATTACACAGCTCTGCTTTTCCAGATTGGGTTTCAATCTTGTCTCTATAAGATAACTTCAACATGTCTGTTTTTAAAAGATGGTATTAGGGGCACCTAGATGGCTCAGATATTTAAGCATCTGCCTTTGTCTCAGGTCATGATCCCAGAGCCCTGGGACTGAGCCACATATCGGGCTCCCTCTCTCTCCCTCTGCCTGCCACTCTCCCTGCTTTCTCTCACTCTCTCTCTCTGTCAAATAAATAAATAAAATCTTAAACAGAAGAAGAAAAGATGGTATTATCCTTAAAAGCTCCTTAGCAATGTCTATAGTCGCCTTTCATCATACAATTTCACTCCACCATGAGAGCCTCTAAAAATATCTTGAGTAAATTTATTACCACCATAACTCTCTCTAACATGTAATATTGCACTGAAACCAGATATCCATGAAGTAACCTGTCTTCTTGATAACACAGTGTAGTAGGGGTCCCCAAGCAACTAATCTATATTAACTAAACATTCCCAAGAAATCACAAATTGTATAATGTCCATGAAAGCATTTTGTATGCTGGAAAATACTATCAAATGTTATTATTTTCTACTAGCAATAAATCACTTTATTTATTAAATGCTCCGCAAGTGTAGAATGACATAAGATATAATTAGCCAGAAAGTACACTGAAAGCATAAAAGCACATACATCCTCTTTCTCCAGGACTGCATCTCTAAGAACGCATTTAATCCTGATTTGTCCCTTCACACATTTGTTCACAATGTGGATGTGTGAATGCCCATAAGAGGGCTCAGAACCGGTGGTATTGCTTCCTATACTGTAACTTGTACATACAGCCTGCATGTTACCCTTAGGGGTAGAAAAGCCTCAGAACTGTGGGCATTATCAGGCGCCTGGGTGGCTCAGTGGGTTAGGCCTCTGCCTTCAGCTCAGGTCGTGATCTCAGGGTCCTGGGATCGAGTCCCGCATTGGGCTCTCTGCTCGGTGGGGAGCCTGCTTCCTCCTCTCTCTGCCTTCCTCTCTGCCTACTTGTGATCTCTCTGTGTCAAATAAATAATTATATAAATAAAAAAGAACTGTGGGCATTATCTCAGCAGCAGGTGTAAGGTGGGGCTGGGAGAGGGTCTCCATGGCCTAGATCACCCAGCTCCGGCACCAGAAGAATCGTTTCTAATCGAATGTAAATCCATTTTTACGGCCTTAAAAAGACTCACACTAAGAACATTTGGATATTAAAACACTCTATTCTATAGACATAATTGTAATTGTACTGTTTACTGTTGATAATTTACCTTGAAAAATCTATTGCCTAGTGAAAAATCCAGACCTACTCTACCAAAATCGCAGAATAGTTAATAAGTGCAATTAGTCCCTACTCAGATGGTTCCAAAAGTTAGCTGTTTGGAAAACTGCATTTGTCTCCTTCTTGATTTCCCTAGCGTTCTCTGACTCCTAAAGACGATTTTGCAAATTTCCTTTTCCCGTACCTCCACCCTGGAGGCCTCTTGCTAACTCTCAGACTTGTTCTTCAGACCCTCACAATCTGGGAAGTGATTGAGGTTAATCTTCAAGGAAAAGCATTTTCCCCAATTGCACCCAACTGTCACTTAAACAATCCTTATCAGTTAAACATCTATAATTTATACATTTTATACATCTATAATTTATACATTTTATACATTTTTAAGATACAATTGGGAGTTGATATAAATTGGAGCAATATAAATTGCCTCAAGCTTTCCACCAGAGAGCTGTATTTGCTAGCAAATAAAAAAAGATTAAAAAAGTAACTTAAGATAATCTCATCCATATTTTCATAAACAATGAAACCTTTCACTTCTTAATTTCAACTCTAAAATGCCTATTGAGAGCTTGTGAAAATCAATTTAATACTTGTATATTTACTTCTGTAAAAATTTTCTGTTTCCCTATTGGGGCTTCTGATATGACCATGATTTCAGTTTTCTCTTCTTCCTGAAACTCATCCAAAAGAAAAATGGAAAACAAAAACATAAGCTGTTTCCAGTAAAAATTGGACATAAATTCCAAAATACTTTTAAAAGGATGACCAGGACGACAGAACTCACTGAAGAAACAAAGGAAGGAAGTAGAAACAAACTGAGGAGACACCGTCCAGTGGTAACAAGTCCCAAAACTGCAAACAAAAATATGCTTTTTAAGCTTTTTAAGTAGGGGGACCCCTACTACACTGTGTTAAGGATAAAAAAAGAAAAAACTACATCCCATGTATGTAAAGAAGTGCAAAAAAGAGAGTAATCAGGGGGTTTTACAAGCCTCCATAGATGTGGTTCAGATCCCAGAAGCTAAGGATCTCATGAAGAATCATACAGATAAAGACATGTTCAAGAGAGATTTATTCCAAGTATTTAAGGATAGTTCAAAATTAGAAAGTCTATTCATAAAATTCATCAGGGACACTGAGTGACCTAGTCAGTTAAACATCTGCCTTCGGCTCAGGTCATGATCCCAGGATCTTGGGACTAAGTCCTGCACCAGGCTCCTTGCTCAGTGAGGAGCCTGCTTCTCCCTCTGCCTGCCGCTCCCCACTTGTGTGTGCGCGCTCTCTCTCCCCCCCACCCCCGACATATAAATAAATAAAATCTTAAAAAAAAAAACCATAAAATTCATCACATCAATAGGTCTAGGGAGAAAAATAGTATGGTCATCTTCATGGAGATTGACAAAGTATTATAAAAATTAATAACAAAAATTGATTTAATAACAACAGCAAAATAGGGAATTGATGGTATGATAACCTCTAAAGATAACCATTGTCAATTCCTCCCCTTCTTCTATAAATATGTCCCTCTACCATCATGAGGCAGAGTGTGTGGCACAGAGAAGTTGACCAGTTCCATAATCCAGTGAACCCAACCATCTTGCTGGGTGACAGTAACAGCTAGTCAAATCAAAATTACTTTCTTAAGGCGTACCTGGGTGGCTCAGTCAGTTGAGTGTTCGACTCTTGATTTCAGCTCAGGTCATGATCTCAGCATCTTAGGATCAGGTCCCAAGTTGGGCTCCATGCTCAGCACAGAGTTTACTGAAGATTCTCTCTCTCTCCCACTGCCCTGTCCCCGACTCATGCACTCTCTCTCAAAATAAAATTTAAAAATAAAATATTTTTTTAAAAATTACTTTCTTTATAACATGATACGCTCGAACTATCTTCTCTTTGGTTATGTGGGCAAAGAACTAGCTATGCTTCTGCAAAATGTAACCATATCATTATGTTGCATAGCCATGTTAGGAATGGATGCATATACATATAGAATGGACAAGCAGATGTGTTTTCAGGATGCCTGGCTGGCTCCAACAGTGGAGCATGCAACTCAATCTCAGGGTTGTGCCCCACCTTGGGTGTAGAGGTTACTTAAAAATAAGTTCTTTTAGGGACACCTGGGTGGCTTGGTCGGTTGAGCCACTGCCTTTGGCTCGGGGTCATGATCCCAGGGTCCTGGAATTGAGTCCCGCATCAGGATCCTTGCTGGGCGGGGAGCCTGCTTCTCTCTAAGCCTCTGACTGCCACTCTGCCTGCTTGTGCACTCGCTCGCGCACTCTCTCTCTCTGACAAATAAATAAATAAAGTCCTTTTAAAAAATAAATAAAAATTTAAAAAATAAATCAATTCTCTTAAAAACAAAAGAAGATGTGCTCTCGATCAAACGTACCTAAATTAGACACACAGTTCTATCATTCTGTGGTCATTTTGGTTTTGGCCAAGTTATTTATAATCTATAGTGTCTTTATATGTCAAACAAAGATATAATGGGACTTACTTCATCTAGGACATATGAAGATTAACTGAGCCAATGTGTCAGTATATTTATCAGTGGTGAATAAATGCTATTGTTGTTTTTGCTGATGTGGGAGAGATATGTGTCCCAATTTCTTTGTCTGTCCATAACAGCTGACCTCACAGACTGTATTTTCCCTGACTATGGTCAGTTTCCAACATTTAGGAAAGAGTAAATAACACAAAGTCTCCATAGACTAACTCAATATACTCTGATTTGTTCACAAGACATTGAAATAAGGACAGGATTTATGAAGTCACATATATGAAGATCTCTTTATAAAGAGAATAGACTCATGGTCCTTGAGTGCCTAGGATACTGTGATGCCTGAGGCAGTGGGTCCCATGAAACAACTTGCTGGGGTCCTTCCAAAAACTGCATTTTATTTTCCTTGGTAAATCCTCCCCCATACTGTGGTCTCATCAAATCATCTTCAACTAGAGAATCGTTAAGTGACAACCTCAAGTAAATTCCTACATTCTGCAGCATTCACACATACCTTCCTCCCTTCTGATACCTGAAAAGGTTAATTTTCACAATGCTTGTTAAATTTAAACTCAAGATGGGAAAAGCCATCTCACCTTTCCAAAACTAAACTTGGCTGATATAATAATCTCAAGGGAGATTTAGACAACAGCACAAGGGAGAAATGTAAATTAGGGTACTGGGGAGTAGGAAAGAAAGAAAATAAAGACAAGCTATTTCTCAGAACCACTTCACTCAAGGAGGTTTGCTAGAATATAGAGCTGACAGCTGATGCATAGTTGACCCCCATGGGGTCTTCATGGCACAGCCCACATCCAAACAATAAACCAGAGTTGGTTTAATGTTGAATCATATTATCATGTTTCTCACAAAACACTGAGAAGAAATAATAAATAAAATGTGATTTCTGTAATCATAAGCATTATATAAATACCTGTATTTTTCAAGTAGGGGGTCTTATTCATTTGGCTGAGTGATTAAACAGGAACCACCCTGACCCACTTTCACAATGGAGCTTTCTCCCAATGCCATCTAAGGATGGGGAAATTGGGAGATTCTTAGTCCTACCATCTCTTAAGAAAGACATATTTTTATGTGTGTTTTCTTTTTTCTTGTTTGTTGCAATATTTATACCATAGTCCTCTATTGAAGTTTTATGCTTCTGTGATACACTATGCCCATTGTGCTTATTTTTAAAAATTTAGATAGTATATTTGGTTGCTATTATTTTCTTTTTTAATTGAAGTATAGCCAACATAGAATATCACATTACTGTCAGGAGTACACCATAATGATCTGAGAAATCCATATAGTATGTCGTGCCCACCACAAGCATAGCTACCGTCTGTCACCATACACTATTACACACCTTTAACTATATTCCTTATGCTGTACCTTTTATCCCTGTGACCTATTCATTCCATATCTAGAAGCCTGTACCTCCCACTTTTTGTTTGTTCATTTGTTTTGTTTATTAGATTCCACATATAAGTGAAATCATATTACACTTGTCTTTCTCTGTTTGACTTATTTCACCAAGTATAATACCCTCTAAATCCATCCATGTTGTCACAAATGGCAAGATACTATTTGTTATGACTGAGTAATATTCATTTTGTGTGTGTGTGTGTGTGTGTGTATGCTACAACCTCTTTATTCATTCCTCTAATGTGTTTTCCTAAAGCTTCAAAACGTGAGGCCAGTAGCCAAAGGACAGGTGAGCTATTCCAAGTCGAGGAAAATGTAAAGATCATGAAAAGTGGCATATAAAAAAGGAATGAAAAATTTACCTGGAGATTTTAAAAAACAGGGTGCTTCATCTTCTCCAACAGTGATTGAGAGCATGGCTTTGGAGCTCATACAAAGTGAGATACAAAATAGGTAACCTCTTGCCCAATCCTTAATTTCTTCCCCTGTAAAAAAGTGAAATACTACTTCATAAATATGTTGTAAGGAATAGATGAGCTACGTACATAAAGCATCTAACAAGTGTTTAATGCATGGAAATATTATTATGTATTTTAATGACAATTTAGAAGTAGCATCATTACTGAAAAAAAATTTTTTTTTTTGGTCTCTCTCTGGCCTCTTACAGAGCTCTGAACAACTATCTCTTGTCTGGACTATACAGTCTGAACTCAGATTCTCAAAGGATTTCTCTATTTCTTATTCCCCTCCCAATTCCCTGGCTCTAATGGTGAGCAAAACTGAAAGTCATAGCCAATCACAAAACATACTCTAGGACTTTGTTTTACAGAGTGCCCAGCGAAGGCACTCCACAGGGACAGAAAGTAAATTAGTGGTTTCCAGGGACTGAAGAAATGAGTGAATGGGGAGTGACTGCTAACGGATACAAGGTTTCTTTCGGGAGTGATGAAAATCATTCAAATTGATTGTGGTGATAGCTGCACAACTGTGATTATACTAAAAAACCACAGAACTGTACACTTTGAATGGATAAATTATGTGGTATGTGAATTATATCTCGATATTAAAAGCTGTAAAAATAATCAGGACTGGAAAGAAAAGTGAAGATCTCTTTGCTTATAAAAGTTTAACAGAAACTGGATAATAGCTAAAGACTAAAATAACATGAGACATTTTCATTTCTAACTCTTATAAAAATTTATCAAAGTCCTCAGTTACTAAATGCACATGCAGAGTCCTGTCTAATAACTACAGTAACAACTGACTACTAGGCCAAAATACTCTTCAGTCTGTCCTCATCTCTGTTCCTCCTGTCACTGACTTATTCATTGTCTTTTCCAGGGATTATTATAAGAGCTTCTTAATCAGCGCTTTCTTTCCTCCTTCAGTTCATTCTCTGCCGCCATCAGAAAGGTTTAAAAAAGAAAATCCAAGTACATCAATTTTCTACTCAAGATTCTTCGCTGGCCTCCAACCATTTCTAGAATAGAGTTGTCTATTCTTCATTGTCTGTGCTCCGACCACTTTTCAACCACAACCCCTACCACCACTCTATGGGAACCTTGACATTAGACCAACGGAACTACGCATGTTTCCCAAACTCTTCCTCCCATGTTTGTACAAGCCACCTGGTATGTTCAACCATCCTTGTCTTCTCGAAAACTCCTGTACAGCCTTTAAGACACAGCTTAAACTCTACCTCCTCCTTATAATCTTTTATTTCTTCAGTTCTAGGAATCACTAGATGATTCCTACTCTATAATTCCTTCATTCATTCATCCATTTATTTTTTAAAAATATATTTTTTGAGTTTCTGCTGTGGGTCAAGCACATAGCACCTTGTATGTCCCTTTATTATACCAAGTCTTGTACAGCTGTAACTTAGTACATTTCTGCCTCCTCCCCATAGACTGGGATCCCTCAAGGAGAGGAATCACGTTCTTTTGTTCATCTCTCATTCCTGCCTCAAGTATACTACCTGGTACATTGTAAGTGCTAAATAATTCCATCAGTAAATGAAAAAAGGAAACTAAAGAGGTTATTTGAACGTTGCCAACATTACTTACGAACCCCCCTTTCACGTCAATATAAAATACCTGATTCCAAAGAGATAAACTTTATTTGTATTAGTAACAGTAATGCTGTCTTCTGGCTGTTCAGATCTAAACAATATAGATATGTAGTGCGTATACACACTTATATATACTTCCATATGTGAAGAGACTAAATAAACTATAAAAAGAAGATGGTTTTCTCACATTTCACTTCCCGCATGTATCTTTTCTTAAAAACATATATAAACTTGTACATGTGGAAGGAAATGTGAAGTCTCCTGTGCCCACAGTTCCCAAGCCACACTGTTACACCATCAACTTCGTTTTCTCTAACGGCAATTTCTCCTGTGAGCTGCAAACCGCCATTCTCCACCATTTGCTAAACATATCCACTGAAGAATGCTGGCCCGCTAAAGAGATCATTTCCCTCTCTTTTGACTTTAGAATATTTAAAAACCAGTAAACTTAGAAACATTGTGATCCCAAAATACTATTTTGTTTCCTGCCAAATTTACTCTGTCTAATCTAAATCTCCCAAGGCTTCTATACTAATATAAGAGCTTTTTAGTAACTCTTATTTACCAATACATTAAACTAAGTTCTTGGACTGCTGTTTTTGTGATTCTAAATGATCAGAAGGAATATCAAAACTATTAGAAGTTTCTTTTTTTTAATATTTTATTTATTTATTTGACAGACAGAGATCACAAGTAGGCAGAGAGGCGGCAGAGAGAGAGGAGGAAGCAGGCTCCCCGCTGAGCAGAGACCCCGATGCGGGGCTCAATCCCAGAACCCTGGGATCATGACCTGAGCCGAAGGCAGAGGCTTTAACCCACTAAGCCACCCAGGCGCCCCAAAACTATTAGTAGTTTCAAATATGATACATTCCATAGGCAAACTGGTCTGGAGTCTTCAAAAGAAAGAAAAGAAAGAAAGAAAGAAAGAGAGAGAGAGAGAGAGAGAGAGAGAGAGAGAAAGAAAGAAAGAAAGAAAGAAAGAAAGAAAGAAAGAAAGAAAAGCAATGTAGGGAGGAAAAAAGGAGAGACTGTTCTTGATTAAACTGTGTTTTAACCTGATTGGAACCTGACTTCAAAAAAATTTTTTAAAAAGCTACTGAAGATATGTTGTGGGCAATGAAGGACATTTTAATATGCAATAATTTATATTAATTATGAAATTAATGTTAATTTTCTTACATACAATAACAGAATTGTGGTTTGGGAAGAGATGTCCTTATTTTTGCTAAATTGCTTATGAGTCAAATGTCACCCATACGTCTGCAATTCAGGGGGTTCAGGGAGAAAACCTGTATGCATCATAAACATGGAGATAGCATACACAGTAAAACATTCACATTATTGAATCTAGGCTGGAGGGGGAGTGTGTTCTTATCATTCTTTCAACTTCTCTGTATGTTTCCAATTTTTCAAAACAAAAAATCAGGATAAAATCCACTTTGAAGAAAGTTGTTTTTGTTTTTTTTTTTAATCGTAGTTGTGCCCTGCGCTGCCAATACATTTTTTCAAATTGAGATAGTAAGTTCAGTTAAACATAAGTCGGGGGTGCCTGGGTGGCTGAGTCATTAGGAGTCTGCCTTCGGCTCAGATCATGATCCCAGAGTCCTGGGATTAAGCCCTGCATTGAGCCCCAAATCGAGCCCCACATTGGGCTCCCTGCTTGGTGGGAAGCCTGCTTCTCCCTCTTTGACTCCCCATGTTTGTGTTCCCTATCTCACTGTGTCTCTGTCAAATAAAATCTTTTTTAAAATATAAAAAATAAATATAAATTTGCTATTGGAACTGATACAGAGATGGCAGCACCTGTTTCTGATTAACTCTGGAATTGTATTTAAATCAGAAGATTCAATTAATTAATCCTACTCTAGAACTTTCCAAACCTGGAGTTAGCTTTATTTTCTCCCAGAGAGGAAATGTCAAAATGCAAATTCATTACTTTTTTTAACAAATAATTTTTTTGCTTGGATGGATATTTCCCAGGGAAAAAAAAGTCATGTGGGACACATGGAAGAAATTCTCCTTTATAAATAAATTTCATTATTTCAATGTTCTGAAGCTAAATGCAGTTCTCACAAAGACTTTAAGTTGTTTCTGCATTTTTCTACATATATCACGTCTCCCCTTCTACACCCAATCTCCCTACCCTGGCTCCAGAAAGTCTCTTAAATGACTAGCAAGTTCCAAGAAAGGCTGAAGGATCTAGGAGAGTCTACAGGGGTCGTGAATCACTTGGCATGGTCCCTTTGATTTGAACAAAGTCTTGTCAACAAAATCTGCTATGTGAACCACGATGGTAAATGCTCCAACTAAATGCCTTTTGGGATATTCTTTCCAATGTCTGTATGTGGCATGGAATGTTCTCTCGGGGCCAAGAAGCATTGAAGGCCCCAGAATTCTCACTTTTTACAAAGAACTGAAACACACACACACTATGGGAAACGTTATGTCAACTGATCCTGAGCTGACAAAAAAAAAGGATACTTTATGAGATATAGTTTGCCTATAGAAATAAGAGAAAAGAGCAAGAGAAAAAAAATCAGTTTCTCAAATGTTAAAAAAGAGCTTGATGCTAGCAGGAAAAAAAATGACATAGCCTAGAAAGCATGATTTGACAAAACATTAACCAGCTCAATTTATCCCATGAGAAAAAACTTGCAAACATAAAAAGATAATTGTCTTTCATTTCCAAGTGCACTACACAGTACTTGAAACAGTATGAATAATTCAGTACCACTCCCTGGTATTCAATATCAGTCAGATCAATACCAATCCCTGGAAAATTTAATTTTAAATATTAAAATACTTCTGCTCTTGACAGTCAGTATGATTTCTGAAATCCTCCTGGTCTCCCTTAAGCCAACAGCAGGACAGTGGTGTGGGACACAGCAATCTATTAGCTATTAGTCAAAAACTCCAATAACACTCATTAGGTTTCCGTTTAGTCATGGCTTCAAAGGGTAATTTCTTGTTCCGTTTTCCAAATAGTATCTAAATATAGAGAAAAAAAGAACTAGAATTGAGAAATGCTGTTGAAAATTTAGGTACTCATTTTTTAAGTCCGATTTTATTATGAAATTCGACTGTATCTGAAGGTGAGGCTGAATTAATTGATGTGTATCATCGAACCATCTCCATCACACCTGGTCTTGTTAGCTCAGCACAGTGAGATCAAGGGATCTCTCATGTGCTTCTCATTCTTTAGCAAGTACAACTTAGGTTGTCAGAGGCATTCTCCTTGCCATGTAAGCCTGGCTTTACCCTGCTGCCAAGCACTGCCAAGATTCAGACCACATTCAACACACTTTAGAGTTCGTATAATGGGTTCTCCTCTTGGCCTTGGTTTCCACCAGCAGATCATGGCCTAACTTAGCAAATCTTTCATGGAAAAATTTTTTTCTTGGTAACTCCTAAGTGAGAGATGGGGAATGGGGGATGGAGATGGGTGGATACAGAATTCAGGTCTATTCAGAAAGCTGAAGTCAGACTCATCTTAGAGGCATGAAAGATAGCTCCTATACTTGGCTTGCTTGTGTCTTTGTTTCACTCAGGTCAGACTAGGCCATGTTTAGAGTTGTAAAATTAATTAAATTAGTTAAAGCAGGGCGCCTGGGTAGCTCAGTGGGATAAAGCCTCTGCATTCGGCTCAGGTGATCCCAGGGTCCTGGGATCGGGATCGAGCCCTGCATCGGGCTCCCTGCTTGGCTGGGAGCCTGCTTGCCTTCCTCGCTCTCTCTGTCTGCCTCTCTGCCTACTTGTGACCTGTCTAATAAATAAATAAAATCTTCAAAAAAAAAATTAGTTAAAGCAACAGATGTCATCACCATGGTGGTTAAAGTTAGCTTTCCAAAAATCAGGGTCGGAGAAAGTCTCAAGCTGTGTACATATAGTCATGCTTAGGACAATAACACAGTCAGCATGGAATTGATGGTACACCATTCACGCTTCAGGAACCAGGAGGAGAACTTTTTTATTTATCAGTACATCTTCATGGTGATCCTGGGAGGCAACTGTGATTTCTCCATTTCTGGAGATGAGAACAATGCAAGACAATTAAGAAATGTGCCCAGTTGTATCATCTATGAGCCAGTAAGCAGAGCTGACATCCCATACCCACGCTCATAATGGTAAAACCACACTGCCTTATCATACCCTAGGCTAGGTACTGGGTGAACGAGGGCCCAAACCCATACAGTGACCTTTCTACGTCATTAAATACTGCTAAACATAGCTTATTTGAATGAACAACAAATCATTTTAAAGTGGAAATTGAAATGAGAGCTCATCCAACAAATTTGACCCTTATTACCGGAGAGACTTCAGGTGGGCCTCATAGACCCATTGTGGTCCTGGGTCATTCTAGAACATTAGAAGTCAGCAGTTCAAATATTTTTACTGATATCTTTGGGAAATTAAAATGGCCTCAAGTTGTTTCTGAAAGTTGCTTTGACCAGAATCACCCATTTAGTTGTCAGACCCTGACATGACTGACCAACTGCCCCTGTCAGGAGTTTCTTCTGCATTTTCAGGGGTTAAGAGAGTCGTGTCAGGATGCATGGGCTGTAATTCTGTGATGGCCACAGCTATCTACCTGCAGGACAAAATTACATGAAAGCCGATTTCTCTCAAGATGAGCAGAGGAAGAGAAACAGAAGGTTCTTCACCAATCCATGTGTTACATTTTCTGGACTTAAGGGCAGTGGAAAGGGTCATCCTGCAAGTCAACTCCAGGCTAAAAGACCAGAGATGAAATTCTGAAAAACTGAAATAGAAACCTTTGTGGCTCTCTGAATCCCACTACTTCCAGCCCTCAGGGGCAATGGCCCTCACCTGCGCTGCCTTTATAAATTGTCATGGCCTTTTACATTTTATTCTATACATTAAATACTCTGTGAATATGGTGGAGTGATAAGTTGAATAATTTATATTATTGAAAATAAGGCTCATGACAAAACCCTAAAGGAGTTGGATTTGGTTCATAGAAAGAAGCGAAGGCTGGGAGGTGACTCATGATCACACAAGAACATAAAGAGTCTTAATAAGAGAATATACTTTCTTTCTGGAATAGTCTAAGTTTCCTTGTGTTTAAAAGATAGAGAGTAAAGATCCCATTCTTTTCTAATGTATTTATTTATTACTGTCATCAAAACCATTAAGTACTTTTTGGCATGAAATATTACTCTATTAGTTGTTACATGGAGCAGTTTGGACAGAAATCTTCCCCATTCCTTTAGGAATTATAGCTTAATTCCTGCAAACCCTGTTACAGCAACAATATAAAATACTTGCAGGTTGATTGATCTCAGAGGGAAAAAAAAGATATGGCTAAAGATGTGGAGAGTTTTAGGCAGCAGAAGAGAAATAGTGAGTAAATAGAAAGATACTGGAATATTTACATTGAATACATGACAAAAGCAGTAAGGGAGGGAGGGAGATGATGGATGCCCAGCTCAAAATGTCAAGAAAAACAACCAAGCCCACCAACTACAGGAGCACCTTATAATCTTGTTATTAAGTCTCACAGTGGATACTACATAAATACCTACTGACTTTACAGAGTAAGTAAGAACATAATGAAATCAAGTTATATCAGGGTTTTCATGAAATTCGATTTTTGAAAGAAAATTATCCAACTTACTTGATGTAAGTAAAATATTTAAGGGGTGCCTGGATGGCTCAGCTGGAAGGGCATGTGACTCTTGATTTCCCAGCTCTAAGCTCGAGCCCAAGTTGGGGGCAGAGTTTACTTAAAAACAGACAAGCAAAGCAAAACAAAACAAAACAAAACAAAACCCACAGATCATCGAAGACATTTAAAACAGGATTCCAATGTATTTGCTTTCCCATCTGTGAAAGCTTTTGATTTCAAATTCAACACATGGCAGGTCTTCCGTCAATATTTCATTTGCTTTCTTCCCAGAGCAGTCATGAGAAGTAATGATTAATATAAATTCCAGATATCAGAGACTGCACAGCAAAGTTCCTTTGCAGTTATTATCCGTTCCCTAGAGTGGCTCGTAAATGCTACCCAGGGGACAGCTCTTGGATCTTGGAAGGCCGCACCATACGCGCATTCATTCCCTAGTCATTGGAGGTCTGCATTTTTTTAAAAAGTGTTCATTTTAAACAGCAAGTCAAAAATGCAACGCCATCCTAATAGTATTGATCATCCATCCTCCAAGCTCTCCGGGAAAACAGGGACTAAAAGCATGTTTGTATCCCCCCAAGTCTTTCATACAGCCATAATCACTAGCGAGAAAGAGGAAGAGAGGAAGAGATTTCTAGCCCCATCACCAACTTGTAGGCTTTATTTTTATATTTTAAACAAACACTTATTACCCTTGTCTCTGGGCACACATTCAGAGGAATGACTTGCCCGTAGCTTTTGGTGACTTCAAGGGAAGGTTTAGGATTTATTGACGTAAAGAAAAGCAAGTACAAGCAAAAGACACTCACGTTAACTACCTTTATGTGTTTTCTGCAGCTTTGCAGATGACAAGGACATCAATATCCAGTTAACTTTGCAGAGCAGTTCGTTACGCTGTTAAGAACTTAAGAGGACAAAGTGCAGGCTGGGCACCCAGGGCCCGCTGCGAAGTCAGCCTGGGGCCTGTGCGGTGTCTGCAGAAGCACAGCCCCTTCCAGTGCTGGTTGATTCAGTAGCTAAATGTCAAGCTAACTTATATTCAGGCCTGGAGATTCCTCATTAGGAAGATAAATGAATACACCATGTAAGGATTCCACCTTGAAGACCACATTACCATCAAGTGCATCCAAGGGTCCTGGTGGAATCACTAGTGCCTCTCAAAGGTTTCTACCAAACGTACTCTTTGGGTGGAAATGACTGCAAAGTAAACCCTTTGGTGGTAAGCCCAAAGGAAGGGGAGCAACTTGGAAATAGTGGAAGCAGGAGGAAGGGAGCGATGGGGGCAGGGGTGTACCCAGCAGTGACGGGTAGACAATTTCTTTGGAGTTCTATGATTTGTTTTTAATATCCTTACGAATTTGGCATTCTGTCCCATTATATCTTTCTTTTTTCTAGCGTGAGAATGAGTGTTGTCATTCGGCTGTTTTACTGGGAGCTGATGTTACAGGGAGGAGCACCCCTTTTCTCTCTCTGCTCTGTTACTCAAACTCACCTTCAGAAGCTGGGTGCTGATGAAAAGGCAAACATTAGCAATCACCATAAGTTTCTTTGCCATAATTCTCCTTAAATAAGCCATTCTCCACTGTCATTTTGAGAGAAAAATCCATAAGCTCTTATCCAAACCAAATGCAACTGTCAACAGACCTATACAAGCAGTTATGTTTTATAGTTATACAAGAGAGGTAACTCAGAGATTTAAAATTAAATGGCCACAATTGTTTGCTGCATGCAGTATTTTTATAGAAATAAAACCTCTGGTAGGGGCGCCTGGGTGGCTTGGTCATTAAGCAACTGCCTTCGGCTCAGGTCATGATCTCATGGTCCTGGGATCGAGCCCCATGTTGGGCTCTCTGCTCAGCAGGGAGCCTGCTTCCCCCTCTCTCTCTGCCTGCTGCTCCCCCTCCTTGTGTGCAGTCTCCCCCTCTCTCTCTGACAAATAAATAAAACCTTTAAAAAAAATCTCTGGCAAATAATTCAAACTCATTTGAAACTCACTCATCTCTTACTGAGTTTTACAGCTCAAATCAATAGAGGGCATGTGCTGTGTCATCCATATCATCAAATATAAGGAACCTGCCAGATTCTGGGGGGCACTGGAAAGAATATTGTGAGCACAGTAGTATTCAAAATGACAAGGTGGAGAACTACGGTATTTGCAACTTCTCATTATTGTTTTAATTTATACCAAAAACTAACTGAAGAAAAAAACCCCAGCAGAAAAAAAAATGATAAAATATGCCTTCAGACCCTCCCCACTTCCAATGTGAATAAGCCCTTCTCAAAGCCACAGAGAGAAAAATACTTCTCCCCCTGTTTGTCTCTCGGTAACCCAGATGGCATCACTAACTGGTGTCTTGAAATGATCCACCCATGGCACCAAAACTAGCTCCTTTCGTGCTCCTGCTCTTTGGAGTAACATGCTTGCATAAAACTTGCCATTTCTAATGCACCAACAAAGGTTTTGATGCAACGCCCCATACAGTGACCTACCCACCATATTCTGCCTAAATAATGACCAGAATAGCCTGAAAAATATTGCCATAAAATAACTCCTCAACCATTAAGGAAGGCTTCCCTCTTGACTCCTTCAGACGGGGTATGGGAAACACATCAATAACAGTGACTACTTTGGAATAGTGGTTTTCTTTTGAATTAGGCTGTCAGAGTCCTAGACTCTTCCAAGACGAATGGAGGTCATTGACATAGTTGCACAACAGGCCCATCTCTGATACATCGCTAAAAGGGTGGCACCATGACTAGCATATTTTACAGATAAAGTCCTACAACTAATACAGATTGATCAACACACCTATTCCTACCCACAACGTGTACCACAATCATTTCTGAAACAGATGGTTTTATTTACTTCTCATCTTCAGTCTCCTCATCTCAAAGATGAGAATGATAGAGCTCTGACTTCACAGGCTCCCAGAATATGTGAGAGACAAGGTGCTCAGAAAAAGTGCTTGACAGTTCACACATTGCAAGAAGAAAAGAAATGTTAGCTTTCTGTTTGTAACGCTAGGAGGGACGTTATCAAAGTGAGGAAATGTCTGTTCGAAAATGCTTTGGAAATTGATAACGGTCACCATTCTGAACACCTATCATATCCCAAGCATTTTATTAGTGAGATGTCTACACATTATCTCTAATCCTTACTGCAACTCCTTAAAGGTTGAGATCCCAGTTTAAAAAACAAGAAAACTGAGACTCAAATCCATTAATTTTCCCAAGGTCATCAAACTACATAAAAATTAATTTTCAACAAATAAGGGAGTTTTCAAGTAAGCAAAGCTTTAAACTGGTCTCTGAGTCCACTCACATAGGGGTATTCACAAAAGCAGCACGGCTACTGAAAACAGCATGAGCTTAGTCAGCCAGACATGAATTTAAATACAAATCCAGGGTTTTCTGACCCTGTCTGCACATCAGTGTCCTGAACTATAAGATGGATCATATGTACATTGTGAGTTGTCCCATGACCCCCCACACTGGCTGCACAAATGGCGGGACCAAATTTGTGTTCTACTTCTCACAAGTCTGTGTGCAGCTTAGACTACTATTTTGTATAGTAACATTTTCTTTGTCATCACTTAATTTTTCTTGCATTAATTTTTCTTCACTCTGATTTCCTCACTTTACAAAAATCTTACATCTGTTTTAGTAACCCCTTTTAAACAGTTTCTGGAAAAGCATAATATTGAAAACATAAAGAACAAAGTAAATAATTTATCAATTATTGATAATCAATCCAGTAATGTCAAGTCACTGAATAACTAAAAAACCAAAAATGTGCTCAATCGCATCTATGGAAATGTTACATCCAAGGTGTTTCTATCTAGTGCTAAAGGACTCTGGGTGCATTAAGGTAGTAAAGCAGATCTTTCCGTGGTATTCCTCAGCATCACTTTGTCTTACCTATGAGTCATCATGGTGTAAACTCAATAATGGGAATAAGTACAAGATTGTTTTGCTTCATTGAGAAGAAAGGCAGAAGATTCAATTGGCTGCATTAATACACAGGATATATTTAGAAAATATATATATTTCTTAAGATGTCCAAATCTGACCTGGGCATAGGCCAGTGGATAAATCTGGGACTGTGATCTCTTTTTCGTCAAATGCTTAGAAGCTGAAGGGTCTGGTAAAGTTCTAAAATCCATAACCACCAATGGCCAGCAGGGATGTCCCAGAAGATACCCACAGCCACACACAGTAGTGCAGACCATCTGAGACATCAAAAAGGAGTGGTTAGAGTCCAGGCTTTGAATTCAAACAGGCTTGGATCCTAACCCTTATTTTGACCCTTATTACCCATGCAGCTGGTGTTACTATTAGATGATTAATGACCTCTTCCTAACCCTGGAGGGGGTTCCAGAGTTAGTGCAAGGTCTCCTACCGTTTCAAAGACCCAGCTTAGGAGTGTCTCACCCTTCCCTCCCCCAACTTCAGGTCTCCCCTGGCAACAACCAAGGCAACTAGGCTCACCCCAAGCCTGTTTCCCGTTACCTTCTCCAGCACTCACTCCCTGCTCCTTCTCCTCATGTCCTTGCTTCCTTCCATTCATCTCAACCCCCACCTTTCACCTTAGGCTTCAAAATCTTTCTCTTTCAGGCACTCCTCCCTCATTTCATGTGTAAGCTAAAATGATGACATACAATAAAAAACTCAAGAGTCTGAGTTTAAGAAAATAATAAGCCAGTGACATCAAGAGCCTGGTAAGTTTCCAGTAGCTTTCTTCAGACTCTCTACCAAAACCACAGAGTGGGTAAAGCCTGGGCTTAGAAATTAGACAAGCGTCCTGACTTATTACTAGTGTGTTCTTGGGGAAAATCATATAATCTGAGACTTTCTTTCCCTTGACTCTTAAAATGAGAAATTAAATGAGATGATTCCCATAAAGCACTTAGCATAGTGTCCCATGGCAAGTATGCAGTGACTGTCAGCTATTATTAATCCCATTAGTTCCCTCCTCCTGTTTCTTGCACCTGGCTTTCCTTTGACCACTAAGGTTCAAGATACAGTTCTAAAAAATTTTTGTTGTTGTTGTTTAACAGTGTGTAGAGTGAGAATACTTTCTACTACTCTTTTCATATAAATTCATAAGAAGTCAGCTGTAGTGTGTGCTATTGTGGGCTAGCCTAGAAACCTAAACATTGAGGGGGTGGGGAGACTATATTCCAAGCTGCAAATTCAGCTGGACAAACTTCAGATCACAATCTGTTTATTGGCTTCTAAGAGATTTTAGAGTCAGCCCTTAGTGGAAATAGGCTCATTAATTCCCTTTAACTATTCCCTGTGTTCCTACCCAGCTCCACGTCATAGGTCTGGAGACAGAACTGGAAGGGAATGGAGAACAAGGCTGGGATCAGAAAGAAGTAGAGCCAATCAGGGAGGCTCCCAAGGGACTGATGGGTTTGGGCCCTTATTGTTAGATGAAGTGAGGAACGGAGTAGAGAGATTGAAGAGTCATTCATGTACACTCTGGTAGAATAGTACATTGAGGTTTTCTCAGTGTAGACACTCAGGGCTGTAGTGGCTCCTTAGACCCCAACAAGTCTATCCAGCAGGAGACTTGTAAGGGGACATCCTAGAGCCGGCACCTAGTTCTACAGAGATGTCCCAGGTGGTGAGAACCTGCTCACCAAGTGTGCCTGGATTCCCAAAGCATGAGATCTAAGATTAAAACCTTCGCAGACCCTACCTTCCGTTTATCACTGTATCTACTTCACCCTTTTCCATAGGCCCAGAATCTAGATTTCTCTAGTGATTAGGGAAAAAAATAGAGAAAAAAAATCAAGAAGGGAAGAAATGATGAAAATTTTCATTGCATAATGTCCTGGAAGACACTAGTAAAGCTTCTATTGGCAAATGCAAAACTACCTTTTTTTTCTCATTTATAAAAGTGTATTGTCTCTCATACTTGAATATGTCCTTGGGTAAAAAATCATCACTGGTTTGATCACTGGTCATCATGGAGATCTTTTTCCTTTTGCCTTCTTCTTACCTATATGTCATAGTGAAATGGGATAGATTCCTTGTATAAAGTATCCTTATAACTCCAATAAGGTAACAAATTATATGATGTGGATCACTGACTAGGTATATTTATCTTTTGATTAGTGTATTGAAACAGGTGAATAATACATTTTCTTTCATGATATGGTGGCTCTATAAATTCATTTATGGACACAATTTTGATGAAGGGAACCATGTGTAAAGCTAAGGAAATAATAAAATACTTCAGCTTGGGAACTTACTGACTTACACGCATTAAAACTCAGTCAGATTCCTCTTGATACTAGTGTTATGGAAAAAGGATTTGCTCCCATCCACCTCATGGCCAGATTATTATGTATTACTACTCTTTTCCATTTTAGCTCACTTTGTCATTGTAAGGTAATTAGAAGGAAATTCCATACTTTGCTAATTCAAGGAGATTTCAGAGTCAGAAAAATGATGAGATTTGGGGTCTTTGAAAATGACCTTTTATGTAATTTCTTATGAAATTAGATAAATTCCATACTGATTTCACTCCTAATCTTGCTCTCTTTCTTCTGCTTACCATTCATTCATTCAATAGACATTTATTGTCCAGCTGGAGCTGCAGTGAACAAGAGATACAGGGCCTGCAATACTACAAGTTAAGGGAGGAATCCTTGCTTTTTTTTTTTTTTTTTTTTTAGATTTTATTTATTTATTTGAGAGAGCGAGATTGGGAGAGCACTGAGGAAAAATGAAAAGGAGAAGCAAACTCCCCCATGGAGCAGGACCTGAGCCGAAGGCAGAGGATTAACCAACTGAGCCACTCAGGCAGCCTGGTCTTAGCTTTAATTGAAATCTGAATACATGACTCAAACAACATCTTTCAATCCTGCCTTCTCTACACTGATTCCACTGTCAGATTTCTTTTCCGAGTTCCAAATGGCTACCAGTAGCTCCTGGAGCTATCTCCTTACCGACTCCCTTCTAGCCAGAAGGAGTCCTATAGCTCAAGTAAAGGACTTGGAATTTAGTCTTGGGTCCCAATTGGTCTGACTTGGGTCATGTGCTAACTCCCAACCCTTCAACAAAATAGGGATCCAGAATATGTGACAGGCTTACAGTAATCCCAGCTCGCTCTTGCAACCAGTCAAAGCCCTCTGCATAATGCTTCTCAGGGCATTTTTAGGAAATGGAGGAACGTATGAAATTGATGCTGGAAGAAACAAGATACATCCACTCCACTCCCTGTCCCTACAGAGCTAATAGCCTCTGAAGAACTGGCAGGATGATGGGAACTCACAACTCAGTGCATGCATGAATCATTTCTGATACATGAGGGCTAACAAGTGTGAAGCCCTGGAAACTTTCCCCGAGCAACAGAATTCAGGCTGACTTTTCTGTTAAAAACCACCACCAGGAAGCCACCATATGCTCAAAATTGCTGGCCTCTGGCAGTGATTTAGAAGCAAAACCTTTTATGTCCAATTAGCCTACACTTCAATTCATGCAGTGCCCAAGAATTCACCTTTATTTATAAGTTCAAGGCTTCAGACAAATTTGACAAGAGCTACTGAAAGTTAAAGTGTTTGCAAGGATGTTAGTTTCCTCTGTTGATCATGATTAAATTTCTACATGTAGAGCTGCTTAGAGAAAACTGCAAGTACTTAGTTCCAAACCTCACATTACTAGACATATCCATTCTCCACCTTGTTTACAACATTATATATATATATCAGATTTAATTCTCAGCCCACGTGTTACCACTCATCATCTATCTAAATGCTCTAAGTCAGTGGTTCTTAATCTCAGCCACACAGTGTGATCATTTGGGGAGGTTTCAGAGATATCTATTCCTGGGTCCCATCCCCAGGGATCCTGTGAGCTTTGGCCCAGGGCATGGGCAAGGTTGAGGGCCACGGCGGCGCTAAGTACAACCTTGTTGGAGATGAAGTGTATCCTAGGAAACATGTTCATTTGCACAAATAACTAATTTAAATGCTAGAGTCAATCAGTCAAGAAACAGTCGACATTGATCTAGGATTAAATTAAGTTCAGAGAGAAATGTTCTCTTGATCGACAGCCAGCCACTCATCTGTGCATGCTTTTGCCCTTACCACCCCAGACACATCACATCTCTGCTGCCATCACCCGGGCCAAGCCACCGCCATCTTCCTTGGCCACTAGAACAGGCCCCCTATTCTCTCTTGCCTGCCGGCACAAAGCAGCCAGCAGCCGGTGTGAGCTTCTTAAAATATAAATAAGAACATGTCATTTCCTTCCTCAAAAACCTTCAAAGGCTTCCTACTACTCGTGCTACAAAACACACAAGCTCTCCAGGCCATTGTCTGCTCACCCCCTTCATTTACTACACGCTGACCACCTTGACCTTTCATTTCCTGCACATCTTTTCTACCTCAGGGCTTCTGTGTGTGTTGTTCTCTCTCCCTTAAACACACACACACACACTCCTTGCCTTGCTCACTTTACTCATTGCTGCTATCTCAGCTTAAAGTCACTTCCTCAAAGAGACTGTCCTGGACCCCCAATCTAGAGTGAGTCCCGTGTTTTAAACTCTCTCAGTGCCTGACTTTGTACCTTTCTCGGTGTGGGGTTATTTTTAGGGTATCTGGCTCCCCCTCTAGACCATAAACTCCCTGAAGACGAGGACAGTTCTGCTTTGGTCACCCAGCACCACTTTCTCTGACCCATAGAAGATGCTTAGTACATATGCAATGTAAGTAAAAGAAGTGTGTTTTATTGTGCCGTTTACTTACACGGAGGGATACTGTAAAATATAGATCATGAAGTGTACAGCCATGTTTACTCAACACAGTGTTCAGAATCCTGCCCCTACATCCAATAAGCAGTCCCATTATGAAGCCCCAGAGGAAGTTTTCCCACAGTCTCAGTTCTATGTATACTTATGTTTCTCTTGAGTGACCTGCTGGTGTTGTGCTATCATATTCCGTAAATCATTCAATTTTGATTCTACAATGATTCTATAAATCATTAAACAATTAGGCTGCCCTATTTGCTTTGACCGAAAAGAAGCCCGGGGTCAGATTTGCGAGCCTCCCCAGCCTTAACCCTTGCAAGCCCCGGAGGAGACTCGTGATTCTGACCCTAATCAAGTTTCATCTAATCAGTCCTTCCTTCATTTTCCCTCTGCTTCTCTTTTTAAATTATGATGTATTATAAGTCATCTTAAATACTCTCTGGAACTAAGCAAGACATAATTACTAAATTAAATAATGACAAGTTATTCAAGGAAAAGAGAAAGCATACCTATGTGATGAGTTGTTTCAGTGGATTCAATAAATAAGACCTCTTTTCCCTGCTTAAGAAAGAAGAATCCGGGGCGCCTGGGTGGCTCAGTGGGTTAAACCTCTGCATTCGGTTCAGGTCATGCATGGTCTCAGGGTCGTGGGATCAAGGCCCACATCAGGCTCTCTGCTCAGCAGGGAGCCTGCTTCCCGCCTCTCTCTCTGCCGCTCTGCCTGCCTCTCTGACTACTCGTGTCCTCTCTGTCAAATACATAAATAAATAAAATCTTTAAAAAAAAAAAAAAAAGAAAGAAAGAAGAATCCAACAGGAAAAGACCAGAATGGGCTTAGGCACATAGGTAACAGTGGGCTTCTTAATCCATCACAAAAAAAGAAAAAAAGACATTGGAAAACAAAGACCTCTATATCCAAAGAGAGAGCAGAACTTTTACTTTTCTGGGCAGATGGATCCCAAAGGGGAAGTGGGGAGTTCAAAGCAAGGCATGCTCAGGTGTTGCTCCCACACTTAGCAATCAGATCATTCTGATTCTCTCCACTTTCCCGGGGGTGGTCAGGCCAAGCCTTAACACTTATTAAACCCTTCACCTGAAAACATTAAGTCAAGGGAAAGAATGTCCTCTCTCCCCAAACATCACTGACTTGCAAACATTTATTTGACTAGTAGCTATTTTACAATATAGTTACTGTATTTGTTTTCTATTGCTACCGGAACATATTACAAGCTTATCATCTTATATTTCTTAAGATGTATCTCACTAGGCTACAATCAAGGTGTCCGCAGAGCTGTATTCCTACCTGCTCTGGGGAGAGTCCATTCTCAGCCTTCTCCAGCTTCTTACCCTTTCATACCACTCCAACTTTTGCTCCAGCTCTGACATGTTTGACTCTGATCCCTGCCCACCCCCTTCCCCCCACTTCCCTCCCCCCACCTCCCTCTTTCCCTTATAAGGACATGTGGGACTACACTGAGCCCACCAGGTAATCCAGGAAAATCTCCCCAGCTCAAGATCCTTAATTTAATCACATTAACAAAGTCTCCTTTGCCACATAAGGTAACCTATGAAGTGGATACCTTTGGAAGATCGTTATTCTGCTTTACCATTGTTGCACTAAATCAGGCGTCTGTGGATATGGCAAAGGTATGAATTTGGGATAGGATTAAAACAATATCAAAGAACTGTCTCCCGTATCTGGAACCATCCACTCAAACCAATTCCTTTATTACAACAGTTACATCGAAAGACATGATACAAAAAATACTTTTTGGCCCTGGAAAAGTAGTCAAGGAGTATTTCTAAAGCTGATTTTTAACCCTCACAAAAATATCCCTTCCTCCTAATCTGTAGCCCTCCAGCATGCAGCTGTGAGGAAAGAACTATTTTGTTATTCTGCCCCACCCCAAGTCTCCCCCCAACCCCCACACCCCACCGCCTAGAACTCTCACCAGTCTCTGTGGTCCTCCAGACCCTCCCACCCCTTCCACTCCCCACTCCTAGGATTTCCTGCCCTCCAGTCACTCCACCAGTCCTATTTCCAGAAAGACAACAGCATCAGAATGGGACATGAGATGGGGTAAGAAGTATTTCCTAAGAAAGGGAATGTGAAGATGAGACCTTTGACAGAGTAACTGGGAAATTCCCACAACTCTATAGGAAGAATCCGACTGGATTTTTAGATAATCCTTCTAGCCCCGCTGCTGGCTCTGGATTTTTTTATGTATAGTTTATTCTCTTGCCTTTCCTTACTCTTAAATAAAAGGTCAAGGCCTCTATAACTCTCAAGGTGAAAACCCTTCAGAATTCAGGGTGATGACATGCAAAGGGACATCCAATAGATACTTGTTATTAATCACGAGTGTCTGGCTGCCATTTGCTTGCAAGTGCCAAATCCTAATTCTCTCATCTGCTAAAAATACACTCACCTGAATACTTCAAAAGCACATAGGCTTTAAATAATATCATAAATCATTTCTTTAGTATTTTCTCTCACTGGATGAGGCCACTGCCCCCTTCTTGTCTATCTCTGCTTTTCTCCAGCCATTTCTATTTTTAGGTGGGGCAGGACTTACTGGTTTGCAAGGCTGACCTCTTCTCACTCTTCCTGGGGGCATATAACAACCAGTCACCAATGACATACTCACAGAGAGCCAGAAGACCTGATCTTCATAGACTTTAGACCAAAGTCGAAAAGAGAAAAGTTCTTGCTGACCGTTAAAGAATCAGCCAATGTGATGATTTTAAAAGACAAAGGAAGTATGAATTTGTCTCAAGAAGTATGGTTAATGCTCATTTATCCCTCACTAATTCTATATTTTCCAAAAAAAAAAAAAAAAAAAAAAAACTATCTGGAACATAATTAGATGTGTTCAGTTATTTTTCTCTCTCCTTCTTGGCTGGGCAGTAAAATCAGGAAGCAGAGTCTGAGGAGCCGGCGCTGGCCCCCACAGGGCTCCCAGGCAGCATGGTGGCGAGTGATGGTGGAGCCGCTGAGGTCAAGGGCTTGGGCTTCTCCCCCAAGGCCCTGAAACTGAAGACCTGAAGGGCTGCATTATATCACACAATACCAGATCAGGGGTGCCTCAACTGTCAGTGCTGGGAACTAGCCAAATATGCCATCACTGTCTTATCTTGGAGTGAGCCCAAGCCTTGAGCTCAACAGCTTTCCTTGTTTTCTAGAATTGATCAATTTCAATTCAACAATTATGTCTCCTGGCCTCTACACCAGAAAGTATCACCAGGACCCTCTACTGTGATTTCCTGAGTATAAGGAAAGCAGTCTGCAGACTCTCCTCCTGAAATCCCTATTAGAAATTTATCAGTTTGGTGTGATCATCTGTAAAATGTATGCTCTCTTCGGGGGTTGGGAGGGTGGATTTTAGGCTATCCATTCATTCAACAAATACCCATTTATTAAATACCCATTACTTCCAAGACACTGCTGGATCCTAGAAGTCTGTCTTTGCCTGTAAGGAATTCACAGTCTAGTCAGTTATTAATCATTTGTAGAACCTCAGTATGTGGGGAAAACAGAGGACAACAGATGTTGGTAAGGGAGATGGGGAAAGAAGGACACCAGTTACTGAGCCAGGGAGGGGAAACGGGGTGAGGGGAGCTCATCCAGACAAATCAGACATGTCTGGAGGAGCTCCACCAGCGGTTCTGAAAGCCAGGACTGCATGAGCCCCTACACTGGATAGACAGACGGACAGCAGCAAAAGTAGATACTTCCACAGGTCCAGAAGCACACTTTTTTTTTAAGATTTTATTTATTTATTTGACAGAGAGAGAGCAGGAGGGCGGGCACAGCAGAGGGAGTGGCAGAGGGAGAAACAGGTTCCCTGCTGGTCAGAGAGCCCGATGTGGGGCTCAATCCCAGGACTCTGGAGTCATGACCTGAGCCGAAGGCAGACATTTAACAGACTGAGCCATCCAGGTGCCCCTGGAAGCACACTTTCTTTTAAAATAGGTCACAGAACTTCAGAAAGACACTCAGAAATCCCCATATACAAGAAAGCACACTGGTGTTTACTATGCTCCAAGCTGCCAGGGTACAATCTACTGAAATACTGAAATAAATTACTGAGCAAATCAGTTCTTTTCATGGTCTCATTTGCCCAAATCACTTGCCTCCCTCCCCTTACTCATGCTCTTACATTTTGAGGTCAATTTCCTCTCAGTGATGACCCAGGGGAATGACACAACATTTTCCAAGCCTCAAGATTACTTGTTTATAATTTCCTCTTTATACAATCCTCATTTTTGGCACAAGTTCCTTCCAAGCCTCAAATCCCATCAAGAAAACCAACAGCCATTTCCAGAGGCTCACTCTTAGCAGGACCAGTAACGTGCTTATGCCACCAACCCCTTAATTCCTGAAGACCAATGAGGGGGCAGGTGAGAGGGAGCCCTCCAGCTGCTGGACCTGGCTCCTTCTTGCATTTCTTTGGTAGAGTACCCTTTCCCATTCATAAATTCCTGTCAACCACCTGACCCTGTGTCCACATGACTCCCACCAGCACAACCTCATTTTGCTTCTGGACCGATTCCTGACGACTCAAGAGTGCCATCATCTTATCTCTCATTCCCCTTTCAGCCTTGAGCCTTTAACCTTCTGGTCTGGTAGAAACTGCCATCCCAGCTACCCCTGATGTCCTTGACAATATAGTAGTTTAAACTCCTGAGTATCTATGGATTTCAAGAGAAAGACATGATGTTAGTATCACACCAGAGTTCGACCTCCCTGACCTGTAAAACAAACAGCTGCATTATATATGTATCAGGGATACAAGAAAAGATATTAAGTTATAAATGTTTATTATCTTCCCCTTCCCTCTCTTCCTATCCCCAACCCCACTGCTATGGAAGAAAGAAAATACCTCTGACTACTCAGCTTCCCTCCCCTCCAAAGCCCAATGGAGAGCACCCCACAAGCCTTGGGCTTCCTTGTGTGGGCAGAAAGAAGACTAAAATATGTACGGAAGGAGCACTGGTGAAGAGTGGGGCACAGGGACAAAGCTACAAGGCTGTTGGTAGGCTCTGAAAAATACTGAGAAGATGAATTTAAGAAGCAGTGCTATGGTTTATGATTGAATCCCACTTTGGTGTCTTGATCTTTCACTTACAGTCAGAGTGGTAGACAAGGAAAGCATCAGCAACCAAGAAGAAGACAACCCAGATGACATTTAATCTAATCTGTATAGAACAGTGATAATCATAAAACGATAACCACAACTGAGGAGCACCCAAATATCATTTTTTTTCTGACTTACGTGTTCAAGATAACAAAGTACAGAAAAAAATAAAAAGCATTTTCTGTAAATGTTTTTATAGAGGAAATACAGAATTTTATCTCTTTCTATCAGACATTATATCCTCACTATTTTACCTCACTTCTCACTATTGTTTAAAAGGTTACATTTGGGGGTTGCCCGGGTTGGGCAGTCCTTTGAGGGTCAGACTCTTGGTTTCAGATCAAGTCTGATCTCAGGGTCAGGAGATCCAGCCCCACATTGGACTCCTTGCGAAGCATGGAGATTGCTTGAGATTCTCTCTGACCCTCTCCCTCTTCCCCAGAGCTCTTTCTCACTCTACTATAAATACATAAGTCTTTAAAAAATATAAAATAAAATAAAAGTTTACAATGTAAGGTTGCTCCATAACTGAAGGGGCCCAATTCCCAATTACTGCACTTTTAGGTTTCTGTTAGCAACTATAAATACTTTGGTGATCAATTGTCTTATATAAATATATTGTTGTACATATGTATGATTATTCCTGGGGATACACCGTAGAGATAGAATTGCTGAGTCAGAGACAGACCCGTGTTTCAGCATTTGATCTATATTGAAAAATGGCTTGCCAGAAAACTTGAACCAATTTACATTTCCTCCACATTCTGGTATTCACCAACACTGGGTGCCACTCTCTTCATTTTGTCAATTTGATAGGCCAGAGGTTTTATCTTGTTTAACTTGAATATTTGCACTCCAATATTCACTGGCCCTTAATTTATTTGTAAATTATACATATTCTTTATTTTTTTCTTCTGGATCAGTTATTATTCTTATTGATTAGAATATACTCTATGTATCAAAGATAACCTTTAACCTTCATATATCGCGATTATTTTTTCCCAGTACACTTATGTTTCTTTCTTTTTTTCAAATCAAATGTATTGATCATTTTCTTTATGGTGTTCACTTGCTGTTTTATTTCCAAATAGTAACCAACTGTCTAAATACAATATATTGACTACTTCATCTTTCTCCACTGCCATTTATATACTAAATTCTTACGCAGGTAGCATCAGCTCTATGGCTGAGATTCCTATTCCGTTTCATTGATTCTCGTGCCGGTGCCATGCTTCTTTAATTAGTATAACCTTATAATACATGTTAATGTATATTAACCCACTTATCCTATCATTTTTTAATTATTAGCTATCCTCACCAATTTCACTTTCCATATAATGACTGTAATCACTCTGCAGGGTTCCCAGTTCAAAAATCCTATTGGAATTATTTTAAACTTATTAAACTGAGGAGGCCTAACATCTTTTTAATATAGAGTTTCTTGTCCAGATCCGTGTTTCTCCATGCCCTTCTTTTATGTTGCTCTGCAGAGTGCTTTTTCCAGAAAGGTCTTGTACATTACTAGGCAGTTTAGAGTTTTTGTTGTCATTTTGAAAAGGATACTTTCCATCATATTTTCTAAGTACTTATAGCTGGTACCTGATGGAATTTTTATGGGCCAATAATTCTTCGAAAATTCTTCACAGGAACACACCAGTCCACCTTCATCTTTACCCGATCTTTGCATTTCCACAGTGACTATTTCTAAACAAGGAGGGGAGAGTGTCGTTATACCCAAAGTGCCTCGTTCTCCTATTATATAGGTCAGACATGGCCAAAAAGATATCTGTGCAGCATTAGGTAAACTTTATGATTTTCCCACATATTATTTCATCTAATATTCACACCTGTCTGAAGTGGATTACTCTAGAATAATCAAGTTGTCATTAGTCCCATCTGGAAGATGAGAAAACAGAGGTTCAGATCTCAATCAGTCTCCTGAAGCGCTTGGTTAAAACGCAGACATCCAGGGTGCCTACATGGCTCAGATGGTTGAGTGTCTGTCTGCCTTGAGCTGAGGTCATGATCACAGGTCCTCGGATGGAGCCCCATTTCAAGATCTCTGCTTAGCAGGGAGTGTGCTTCTCCCTTTCCCTCTGCCACTCCCCCTACTTGTGTGCTCTCTCCCCTACCCAACAAACGAAAAAATAAAATCTTTGTAAAAACTAAAAAAAAGAAAGAAAGAAAGAAAGAAAGCAAACATCTGGGTCCTGTCGCACACCTATTCCGTCAAAATCTTAGGGGCAGGATGTGAAACCAGGGAATCTGTGTTTTTAGCTGGCTCCCCCTGGTGGCTGCCACGAAACATTTCGATCACAGCGTCAAAAGGCTATAATTGAACCCACCTTAGGCATCTATTCCACCATACTTCACAGCCAACCCAACAATTATGAGGGTTCTTCAAGCAATTTATGAAGAAGCTGGCATTTTTTAAAAGTATCTCTTTATACAGGGATCCTGCAAAAAACATGCTCTGCTGGTCTAGAATCCGGCAGCCCCAGGCTGGTGAGAATTATCTGGAAAAGGGGCAGAGGGCTCCAAACGCAGATCCCAGCCAGCAAAGCCCCACTGCCAGGGCAATCTCTCACAGTAGGTGGGCCAGCTCCAGCGGAGGACACCATTGCTGGTGACCCCATCCTGCCCATTACTGTACAGAGAAGCTCACGGTGACCCTCTGGAAAATGCCCAAGACTCATCTACAGAAAATAAATGTCTCGGAGAAAACCTTCCACTTGGGTAGAGTTTAATGCACTTATCAGTCACTCAGCCACCATCTGTGGAGTTACAGGGCAGGCCGACGCTGAACTCTGAGACACGAGAATAAACAATACGCAATGCTGTATGACCCAGGAGCAAGGAGGCCTAGAAAGAGGCTTCATGTATTTGGAGGGAATCAAGAACAAGTTATGGAAGGGAGTATTATGGTTGTGGGAGTTTTCCAGACTGACAAGTGCAGAGAGAGCATTCCAGAATTTCTTTTTCCAGAATTCCGGAGGGACTAACTTAAGCAAAGGCATCATGAGTATAATAGATTGTAAGAACTGTGGATCACTGGAGGGTAAAATAATAAAAGAGAGTTGGAAGGGTAAGTCAGGGCCAGTAAACTCTTGGAAGGTATTTGAAGTTTATCTTGGAGATGTCCGGGAGCCACAGCTGCATGAACTCTGGTGGCAGTAAGGAAAGCACAGCAGCTGAGTCTGGAGGCCGGATGTGGATTAGGCAGCTTTGGCCATTGACAAGCCTGGGAAGTAAGGCCTGCATTGGGACAGCTGCAAGGATAATAAAGAGGACTCAGATTCCCAAGCTGCCAAGCAGGTAGAATTGGCAGGATGAATGTCGTGGAAGGAAAAGTGAGGCCAAGCAGAACTCCGAAATTCCAGGTTGTGGACGTCATGGAATCATGGCTTTGTGAAATTCCTTGAAAACCCTTGACAGGAACATACTATAAGTGTGTTCATCCCCAGTTGGCTCCAAGAGTCCTAGAACTAAACAAGCTCTGCCCCATCCTCCTCCTCCTCCTTCTCTTCCATCATCAGACAAGTACTGGCAAGAGCAGACCTTTCCTGACGCACACTCCATGCCCAGAACCAAGGCAGCTTTGTTCCCACAAGCACTGTCCTCAAAGTTAATTGTTCTTTAAGAAGCCATTTGTTCAGTGATGCCTTCTTCCACCTGTGTGAGCTCTGCTGTACGAAATCATCATACCCACGCTCTCTCTTGCTCCCCAAATTTCCAATAAGAAAAATAAAGACTTAGGGAAGCTGTGGCTTGCTCAAGCTCCCAGAGTTCATTTGCAGTAAGTCCACAGTTTCAACCAGTTCTTCCAACCTAAAATCCAGGGCGGTTACACGTCAAAATAACTACAAACCCAATCCCCTGTCATGATTCCTAAATGCCTAAAAGAGAAAAAAACATGACCAGGGATGGAAGATGCCTGCAGATATGTGGTAGCCGGTTCACATGGAATTCTCATTTTTGTAGGACCCATATACAGACCCAACAATGACAACAAAAACAATAACAACAACAAGACCTCAGCTCAGAATCCAAACAGATTCTTGGGTAGCTTGGTGGGTTTTCTCCTTGGTCTGTGTTCTACAGAAACAAGACCTCATGCCTGCACATCAAATAAGAGACATACCCAGGCAACTTTTATTTGGAGAGTAAGTAGGGGAGGAAAAGGGTAGAGGGAAAGGGAGAGCCTGCTGCTCAGCAAACAAGAAGCAAAGAAGGGGAAAGAGCTAGCTGGGGTGGGCCAGTGAAGACAGGTGAAAAAGGTTTCACGCCACATGAACAAAGAGGATCGTAAATGCTGGAAGTTTGAAACTGACCAGGAAGGAATTCACCAACATTCCTATTTAGGAAAATGTATCTTTTATTTCTAGTTTCATACAGTTTTCTAACCTACTTTTTTTTTTTTTTTAAGGATTTTTATTTGTTTGTCAGAAAGAGAGAGCATGGGCAGTGGGGAAGGGCAGAGGCAGAGGGAGAAGCAGGCTCCCCACTGAACAGGGAGCCAGACACAGGGCTTGATCCCAGGACTCTGGGATCATGACCTGAGCCAAAGGCAGACACTTAACCAACTGAGCCACCCAGGCATGCCCTAACTTACTTTAATTTGAAGAAAGTCTCAGATGCTTCTGAACTGGTCCCTTATAAAAGGGACATGTGCACTCTGAGGCTTCAACCAGGTCACAAACACACACAGGCAGCTCCTAAGAGTGGCCAGGGAAGCTAGATAACTCACTGCCCCAGACAGGCTCTTCCAGAAAGGAAGAAGAGTAGAGGATGAGGGTCAGTTCAGAGAGGGGAAAGGTGAGGCTGCTCCTGAAGGTGTCCAGTCAGCTAGGCATGATCAAAGTCATGATCAAGAATTTTCATTTAAAACTCTCCATTTCTTACAGCCCCCTAGACACAGACAGACTGTTGTGATAATTACCCCTGACTATGAACAACTTAGAAAGACTTTTTATGGCCCCTTAGGGTAAACATGATTTGTTCATTTCCCAGGTGAGAGACCAACTGGCTTGCCCAACATCTCAGCAAATGAGTCACAAAGCATGGACTTGGATTCAGACATGAACAAAAATTATCTGAAACTTGGATATAAGCCTAAGAGCTTGAAACTCTCCTTTCGCTGTCTTGTAGGGGCAACCCTCCTCCCAGGGACTAACAATCTAGGGGAATGTACCTTTGTGTGATTCTGCTAACTAAAAACTTGGGACTTTCTGAAGGTGCATGTTAACTTATAAATCTTAACAGGTGGACACGCAAAGAATTCCCATTTAGTAGAAAAGACAACGTGGAAGGTTATCTTTTTCACAGAACAACAACTAGTTTCCCATTGAACCTAGTCACTTCCTCCAACGGCTCTTCTTTTTAAGTACCTCTAAATGTCAGTTCTTCAAAATGCTCCTTGCATTAGATTTGTCACCTTACTGGTTCCCTCATCAATAAGTTAATAAATCTTTGACCTATCTTCATCCTATATTTACCTGAGAGCCACGTTTCTGACCTTCTTTAAAATTCTATTTCTTGCTAGATATATCACCTAGTTTTTCTTCCTCCAAAATAGCACCTTTATGGTATTACATGCGCACACCTCGTTGGGTCTGCTTCAGCCTACCTCCCAGAGTACACTCCACACGAGCCATGCGGACAGCTGGCTAGGTGCTGGGAAGGAAAGGGCAGCTTCCACCCGGCTGACCTGGCATTCCCACCATTGCGGTTCTTTGGCTTCATCACTGATGCATCAAGTTGACTTCCAAAGACTGCTCCTGGCGGATGAGACGGCCAGCCCACCATCAAACAAGGGAGGGACTTTGGATCAAGTGCCTCGTGCTGCTCATGAGCTGGGCTGAGGGTCTGACCTGGCTTTCAGGGAATGACCAACACTTCCTCATCCAGGTTTGCAAATGACACATGGGGCCAGACGCAAGGGGACTGAAATGCCAAGGGGAGCAGGTTCCAAGCCCACCCGGGACATTTTCTTTCTGGGTGATGCTCAAGAGAGCCCACCCCCCACCCCCGACTTCGACTTCATTAGCACCTCGTTCAGCTCACAAAATTAACCACTCATGTCTGTGCAAAGAACCACAAGGAAGCAAAGATCTTAAAGGATTTGGAGAAGAAAGCCTTCATTTTACATCTTAACAGGTCGCTGGCAACTTTTCACACTTTACTGAGAGAACCAACAGAGCCATTATCAGGTCATCTGACACACTCTCTTTAAAACCCCTCTACATTCAGTAAACAACTCTAATAGCTCCAAGAATAGACAGTGTTCTGGGATTGTAGCCTGACCGTAGCCTGACCGCGGTCTGCCAGGCAGATTAGCTGGCTGTACCTTCCCAGCAGGCCATGTCCTGCCAGGGTGCTTCTAGCTGCAGCTCGGTGCATTTTGAAGGACTTCTTCCACCTGAGTTGCCCCTGGTGTTCCGTTTCTGTACCATGTGCTCAGCCTCAACTGTGTATACTAGGAACTGTGCTGTGTACCATGTGGGATAGGAAGTATGGGAATTCTTCCTCCAAGGTCTTCCTATCCAGCAGGAGATAGAAGACAGAGATCTAAATAGCTAACATTTGGGGGTAGAAAATGACCAGTAGGGGCGCCTGGGTGTCTCAGTGGGTTAAGCTTCTGCCTTTAGCTCAGGTCAGGATCTCAGGGTCCTGGGATGGGGCCCTGCATTGGGCTCCCTGCTCAGTGGCGAGTCTGCTTCTCCTTCTCCCTTTCCCTTTCCCTCTGTGATCTGACTCTCAGTCTCTCAAATAAATAAAGTTTAAAAAAAAAAAGTGACCAATAATTCACAAACACTATGAAATTTTGTTCCAGTTAATTGGCACTGGGGATTCAGAGGACAGCAAGACAGGTCCCTGTCCTTACTCAAGGTTCAGGAAGCCTTTGTTGAAGGGAAGGAGGGGAGAGCAACAATTGTTCAGCGCTTCCTACAGACCAGGCTGTGTGCCAGGCATTTTCTCATTTAATATGCTCTTTACAGGTGCTCTCTTTGGTAGGTGATGTTATTCCCATTTTTAACAAATAAAAAAGGCGGGGCTCAGAGATGTTAGGTGACTTTCCCAAGATCACACAAATGGTGAACAGCAAAGGTAGGTGTCCAACACGGAATCATGGGACTTAGAAGATCCTGCTCTTTCATCCTCACTACTATCAGCATCCTAGGGCCTTTCCAGCTGTCATGTGTTTCCAAATTGAAGAACTTTGTAGGACACAGGGTGGCAAGCCATAAGGCTTCCACTGCTCCTTTAAGATAAGGACTCATAAAGCTATTTGCACTCTGGACAGCCTGTGATGATGAATGCCTGGTTCTGTCCCTCTGTGTTCCCTAGCATCATCCGTGGGATCCACTTATCTCCCTCCAATAAAATGGGAGACTGAAAGAGCAGAAAAGAGAGAACAACAGTGATTGCCAGGGCTAGGGGTACAAGCGCTGCCCCTCCTTTTGGGATCCCTCCACCAGGGCTGGCCAAATACACAGAGTAGATAGCCGTTACCCAACAAAGCTGAAAGCCGATGAGACTTCCACCTGAAAAATGCACCCCCCCCCCTTTTTTATCCTTAATACGAGGAAATTATTTCAATTCTTTCTCTTTCGCTTTCTTTGGGAGAAAGAATTCAGGACTTCCGTAGCTTTACAAAGCCTTTGGGGAAAAGTCTAAATTAGTACGCCGGGCGATGTGCGCTCACCTATTCGGCCTCACCTCCCCCAGTAAACCCGGGGTAGCTGGTGAGCCACCCCTGTCCCTCCCCTAGTGTGCCCTGATCAACTCACGGCCACCCCTGGAACACAGCTTACACCTGTCCTCCCGAAAGCCTCCTCTGACACGCGTTGCGTGTGTGCGCATGCGTGTGTACGTGTGTGCGCTGCGCATGGTCCCTCCCCCGCCGGCACGCACACACGTGCGCGCATGCCCAGTAAAACAGCAATGGCCCTACTGTGTGCTCCCACAGCCCTCCGCGCTGCCCAGGCAGGGTGTTTACCACGTGGCTGGGTGCCCCACCAGGCCTTGCGGGTGAACCCCTCCTCCCCACCCTCCAGGACAGGAGGGATTCTAGCTGGGCTTTGTAGTCCCAACACTGAGTGCGGTCCGGGAACCCCGTAAACCCTGGGAAGGACAGACAGAGGGCCAACTCTGTGGGAGTGTCCTCCCAAAGGCTGCAGGGGGGAGCAAAGGGTGGGGCCAGGGGGAAGCAGGGCCGGAGGGAGGAGCCGCAGCACTCCTACAACAGAAGTCAGAGCCGTTGATGAGGAACATCTGCAGCGCCCACGGGGGCCGTGAGGATGATCTGGCATCTGGTGCTCGCGCTGGAGATGGCCCTGGGCCTGCAGGTCGCGGGACGCGCCAGGAGGGTCCCCACAACAGCCCTTCCCTCCCCCTCCAGCCCCGACCCGCCTGTCTTGGGCTCACCAAAGCAGGAAATTCCATGCTGTAATGGTTGGATTTCTTCCCTTCATTCCTGACCCATGACTAGGTAACGAATTGGTCATGAAAGAAACCACTTCGGCAGACTTCAGGAACATCTGAGCGCGCGCCAAGCATGCAGGGAGAGAGAAATGGGTCCGGACAGAGCTCGGGCGACCCAGTCTCACCTTCATTCCCATTGCTCGCCTGATAGGAAAGGAAATCAAAACGTTGGGAAGCCCCTCTTCTGACAGCATGGTCGCCGGCGTTGCTTGGAGCTGAGTCCATCAGGTCAACATTTGAAAGCTGCTCCCGGCGAGCGGCTGCAGCCCCGTTATCCAGCCGCACACTTGTCGATCTGGGTAGATGAGAAACATCGATCCCGGTGTCTAGGGAGGCAGCGCTTTTAAACCAATGCTTTTCAGAGGATGAGCCTTTGAGAGGTACTTAGCCTTCGTGTAGCCCAGGAACCTGAGAACCAATACAGGTCCAATCAGTCCTGAATCAGCAGCTCTCAATCAGGCTGGAGAACAGGGTGGTGGGCAGGGGTGGGAAGCCGGTGACAAAGGTTCCCCCGCCATAGATCTGTCTTTCCTGCATAGCTAATGGTTGGAGGAACCAAAAACCATTTTTATACAGTATTTGCACATTTTTTGATTACGAAAAAAAATCACAGACTCCCTCACATTTTACTTCCTTCTTCTAAAAAGAGATTAAAGGGGGGCGCTTAAATTCACTCTTTCTATTCACCATGAGGTTGTATTTCTTTTGCATTCCATGTGATCCGTCTCGGTTTAGTTTCAAGTTGGGACTCTATTTCATTTCCAGACAGGTTCAGAGTGGTCTGTATCCCTCTATTACTTCTCCCTTTGGGGCACAATTACTTGGCAAGGCAGTAAGCCTGCTAGGTAAATCAAACTGTCAACTTTCCACTCTATGTACACCCTTCAGGTCTATGAAAGCAAAACCGGACAACATCTCCTGCACCTAACATTCAATATTGTAATAAATCAGGTGGGCTAAAGCACTTATTTAATCTTTAAAAAAAAAAAAAAACTTTTTAAAAATAAATGTTAAGCCCTTCTCATTTCGTTATTAGCTTTGCCTTATAGACTATAAAATAGGTGAGTCACTAGTCTTGGTTTTCATGGTTTTATTAACATTGCAGAGACAGACTATAGCAGAAAGATTTCAAACAGAGAAGTTGCTCACACAGTTCTATATCCTGAAACATGGCTCAAATGAAATAAAAGGAAAAAATAACCAAACCAAGAAAGGCTCCAGCAACCTTTTCCTTTCAAGAGCTTGATATTCCAGGGCCTAATAGGGATCCATGAGTAGCCTACAGAGCGCCCTCACGACACCAATAATACTCATCTCAGCTGAAAAATTAGGAACTTGGCTGAGCCCATCTGCTCTCACTGCAGGCCAAGGTTGCCTTTCATTTGGAAATCATGCGGTCAGCTTGGTTTAGAATATACGTGGGTGAGGCATATGCTTCTCCTTACCGCCCAGAAAGATGCTAGCGTGGAGAAATGTGAAGCCTCCTGATGAAAACTTGCATTTATGGACTCTCCTCTTCTCTTTTCCCCTAGTTACCGTGACAGTGGGAGGCAAGCAACACTTGCTCGGACTGTATGACACCGCAGGACAGGTACAGTGTCACTGTTTTGATTCATTAAGGGTTTAGGAGTGGAGAGAATGATCCATGTGGCTAGGCATGTAGGAACAGATATGGCCTGTTCTGATCACTTGGGACAAATTTATTGTCTATCAAAATGACAACCAATGGCACATTCTTAATATCTTAACAACGTTTATAATTACAAAAAAGCCAAATCGTTACATTACTCAAAGTGTTGATGAGCAAATAACTATTCATTCATTGGTTGGTGTATATCGATAACCAAAATAATGTTGTTTGGCCAAGTACCTCAATTTCTTCCTACCCATGCCAATTCCAAATTCGGGATTAATGAGTCAATTTTATAAATTTTCATTTCATCTATTTTTTTTCACATCATATTCTTTGCCCAGCCTTTATGTGAATTGTCTAATGAGCTGTGGAAAGATCCAAAAAGAGATGGGGGATGGGGGTGGGGGTAGGGGAGGGAGATGTATTAAGTGTCAGTAAGAAGACAAGCCAGGATCCTGAATGATTTCCAAAAGTGAGGGTCAAGTCCTGAATAACCAGAGGTTGACTCTAAATTCTCTAAGCTTCTTGAATGCTCTCACTCTGTCGGAGATGTATCTTCAAGATGGAGAATGTGGCCAACCGGTAATGTAAGGCCATGGATTAGAAAGAACCCTCCACACTTATTAACTAGCATGTGCCCTCCATGGATCAAAATGCCACCTCATCTCTCTTTCCTTGTATCCTACACTCCACTATGAAAGGTTTCTAATGTTACAAATTCATGGGTTAAGCAATTGATGGCTGTGGCCCAATTTCTTTGATAGAGCTTTTGTTACCATTGGGTCATTTATTTAGGTCAAAATCAGCAGGTTATTCAGTCTGTCCAAACTCATACATCTTAAGTCCTTTGGAGTGAACACTGACCGTGCTCTTTCCTACTGTGACTTTCCCGGTTATGGTTCTTTGTAGTTATGCATTTGTCTGGGCTTTTTTTTTTTTTTTTTTTTTCACGATTATCTGGAGATAGGTCTTTTTGCTCAATCTGAAAACTCTGTACTAGGATAAATAATAAGAAATGGAATTTGGGGGGATTTCTGTGTGTATTTGCAAGGACCATCTATAAAAGCCTGTGGGACATCAGAAGCTGATGTCGGGTAAGCCTGGACAGTGTGGAACCTGGAAAAAATCTTGCACCAGACTCCAGACTTGTAAGAGTGAGTCAGCGACCCTTCATTTGAAGATGCTTGTGTTAGCCAGCTGCTCTCAGGAACTGGGGGGTAGAGGAGATTTCTCACATCGATATCAAGACACAGAACTAGGAGACGATGCTTCAAATGCCTAAATCACAAACTCGGTTGGGCTCCTCTGGGTTAAGGTACCAAGGTGTCCGTGCACCTGCTGCTTGAATGCCCCTCCACCAGAAAGCCTTGCAGCAATAGAGTTACTCTGTTTTTTGGATTGAATTTGCCTATTTTCATTCAGTCATATAGTTATTAGGGTGTCCCCATTCACCAGAAACTCACATCCTGGAAGAGAGAGGAGTTTACACCCTTGATCTCCACAGTCAGCATTCATAAATACAGTCTAGTTTTGAAAAGTTCAAAACAGCAAGGATTATTGCCTGGCTCTGAAACTTCTCTGTTTCCCTCGCCTTCTGAAAAGCTACGTGTGCCCCTCATACCCATCCAGTGCTCTCCCCCTCAGTAGCAATCCATAACAATTGTTAACTTCTATCCATTCATTGTCCCCAGAACAACCTCCCCAAGCCTCTATTTAATTTCAAATCCAATAAAACTGTTTAAAAGCCCCTATAGAGTTTAATTAGTCTTTCCCACTGCTGTCCTTTTTAGAAAAAAAAAATTTTTAAATAACATTAGTATAGGACTTAAAGCTGTAAGGCAGTATAAAAATAAGCTCCTTAAGCTCCAACTTGAAATAAATAGAATGACCCAAACTTCTGACACAGAAGATGTGATGGGCGCTGATAAAATATCACAAGTGGGTTATAGACATTTCTGCAACTTAACTTGTACTCTAATGCTTTCTGCCCGCTGCTTTAAAAGCTCAAACGTGGACAAGGATCATAGGGGTACATGCAGCTTGGGGAAGAGGAATCAGAACACATCTTAAAGTTCTTCTAGGTCTAAAATTCTATGATTAGGACTTTTAACATACTACTTCAAGAAGGCCTAAAAGACCTGGAGTAATTAAGCAAAATTATTTGAGGCCAGACCCAAGGGAGACCTTCCAGCAGCAAAGGATTATTAAATATTGGAGTGTGTTACACTAAAGGGTGACATGTAATTCATTTTGTACAATAGTGGTGGTTCTCAGTCTTAAGCAGAGATCAGAATCACATGCAGGTCCTGTTAAATCCAGGTCCCTGGGCCCCAGTTCCAGAATTTCTGATTCTATGGGTCTGAAATGGGGCCCAAGAATTTGCATTTCTAACATGCTTCCTAATCCTGTGGCTGCTGGTCTGTACACCACATTTAAAGAAACACATCTGGGGGTACCTGGGTGGCTCAGTCAGTTTAGCAACTGTCTCTTAGTCTCAGTGGGGTCTTGATCTTAGGGTCATGAGTTCAAGCCCCGTGCTGGGGGTGGGCAGGGAACCATTGTTCTAGAACTTTGCCACTCAAAGTGTGGTCCACCAGCAGCATCGACATCACCAAGGGAGCTTGTTAGGAATGCAGATTTTCAAGCCCATCCTACCGAATCTGAAAATTCATGTTCAGAAGATCCCCACATGACCTATAGGAGAAGCACTGCTCTACAAGTCTTTGGCGATCGGGGCATGGCTTTAACCTTAGGAGGGTGCAGCAGAAAATATACCCCTCCCCTGAGCTGATTCCCCTGGTTCTACCCTTCTGCTAATCAGGCTTTGTGACACGTTTAACTTAGAAGCACAATCCCAAAATTCCCATTGCTGGCCTCAGGTAGGATCATCCACTATCCTCAGTTATATTCCAGCAAATGTCACTGAGGTCACAAGGTTAAGGGACATTCAACTAATTCAAAAATACGCATGATGGCCGGAGTTACTAAGGAAGAGAAGTGATCTCAAAACCAACTGATTAATCCCTGAACTGCAAAAAAAAAAAAAAAAGAAAGAAAGAAAGAAGTCTCTGAAACCAACTCTAGAATGCTATCTTGCTGGGAATATTTAGATTTTCTTACATGAATAAACCAGCAAGTAGTGTCCCTCCTTTTTGTTTTGAACTAATTGTGAGTCAGAGTCAATGAACACAACCTCAAGAGGTGCATGTTCTAAAAAGTGAAGTGATCGGAACTTGGTATTTCTATGCTCAAAGTCAGCCCTAGACAAAATGCTTTAACCTAGCTCTGTCCATGTGGTCATACCTAGTCCTTTTGGACACATCACGGCGGTGTCTCCAGGCACCCCCCAAGACAGGCTCCTGGCCCTTCAGGAACCCACCAAGCATTTGCTAAAGACAGTTCAGAATGAAGTCCAACACCTGCTGCTGCAATTACCCATGAACTTCCTCCCCAAATCCCCAAAACAAACAAATATTGGGACTTGGAATAGAATCCTTTGAAAACAAAGTCATCAGAACTCTGGTTCAGCTGTGAGACAGAATTCCAGACAGTGAGTTTAGGCAGTGAGGTGTGGGATTTTCTGCAGGCTGACTCTGCGTGTTTCCGCTCAGCTCACCCTGGAGAGGCAGCGAGGCCAGGCCTGGACACAAAACCTACTGAGGTCACGCCAAGTCAGGCTGCACAGCCTGAGCCCCTAGTAGTGTCTTACTGAAAGGTTCTCTGAAAGGGATTTCTAGAGTTCAGATCTTTGGCTCGGCTACAAAGAGTCCCAGAGCCGACTTTTCCGTGACGTACTTGCAGGCCAGTACGTGTCAAGTGCGTCTTTAGAGACCAAGCAGAGAACAGGATGCTGGGGCAGGGATGCTCCAGCAAAGCCTGGGCATTCGCTAACCAAGGAATGCCAGACTGGGGGACCAGTCTGTCCCAGGTCAGGGCTCAGAGCCAGGCATCTTCCCGTCCTGCTCCCAGCCACCTAGGACAGAGCCAGCCACGGCAGCAGACATCTTTCCTCCTCCTGTCAGTGGGCCCTCGGCTACACGAGCGTGTGGGTGAAGCCTTACTCAGATCCTGACCCCTCAGGCCTAACTCCAGGAGAAACACCTCTCAAAGGCCACATTTGCAAACGTGGCATTGGTGGCACTGCCAGGGAAGAATGGGGATCTCCTGGTGTTAGGAGCTGGGTTTCTCGGCAGGATGAACCCACAGGTTCTCTGCACACAAGACCCACAGGATTGGGAAGGGGGGGGCTGTCTGTATGTTGCATTCCAAGCATGGAATGCAAAGCCACAGGCCCCAGGAGCTCAGCCGTCACCAGTGACCAGGGAAGTGTGGGGGTAGAAAGGCCGTCAGCCACATGCCTCCCTCAGCCAGGACTGTACACCGCGTGTCCTCACCTGCCCTGATTTCTGAACCATCTCTCCCCTGAGAGCTTGACAAGGCATGGGAGGCAAGTACAGCTGGGGTTCACTCATGGTAACCCAGGGTCCACTCAGAAGGACATGAGCCTTCCCTGTGGCCATTGGCTGACCCCATGGGGCCATCTGGAGCACAGAATCTGGCATGAACCCTCCACAGAAAGTTTGCCTAAGGCTCAAAACAAATGTTTTTCCCCAGAGAGCAACTCGACTTTTCTTACTCATAAGCATCTTAATGTGGTTTTAGAAGCGTGCAACTTGGAGATTAGGAAGAAGTTTGCTAACATGACGAGTTATTAATAAAAGGAACCTCAGGACAAAATCTTACTTCTCGAATCATTTTTAAAAAATAATAAAGCTGTAGGGACATGGATTCAGAGGTGAAATTAGAGTATGCAATCATGTGGGTCTTGTTACTATTCAGTTTAGAACAAGCGAATTTCAGATTCAGCCCTGGTATCCGCTGCGGGCGGGGACACTGAGACTATTGTTCATGGGATGGTCTCTCGGCCACTGAAGAACTTACTACATTCAAGACTGTGCTCTAAGCAGTCAACACATACGAATGCATTTTATTCTCAAAAAACCCTATGGGGCAACACTATTACCCACTCATTTTACGGATAAAGATGCTGAGGCAGAGAGAACTTACCCAGTGTCACACAGTAGTCACGCAGGGATTTGAACCCAGAGAATGTGTCTCCCTGGCCCAGGCTTTGAAGCGCTTTGCTACACTCCCACCCCCTGGCTCTTGCGCACATTTTCCAGCCCAAGCCTGACAGATATGAGTGTACTTATGGGAGAAAATGAAAATGAGACTTATGCTAAAATCTGGGATAAATGTCACTAATCCCAAGAGGACTTGGAAGCAGAATTCTATTTCCAATTGAATGTGTGTGGGGAATGGTGTGGGTTTGGGGTGGGGGGGGGGGAGACTCAATGCAACTCTCCTTGTAACTCAAGAGTGTGGTCCCTGGGCCCACAACACCAGCATCACCTGGAAACTTGTTAGAAATAAATTCTCAGGCTTCATCCCAGCCCTGCTGCTGAATGAGAAGCCACATGTTAACAAGATGCATGGGTGTCGAAAGTCTGAGGAGGATTGGTCGAATTGTTTCATTTCCTCACCACCTGGACCATGAGGCTCTGGCTGTTCCAGACATATGTGGAAATCACGTGGCCATCCAACGTGGCTACCCATGAACTGTTATTTCGTCACAGAGTCCCATAGTCATCCTAGAGCCCTGGATCTGCCTTCAAACCAGTCTCCCGCCTTTGGAGCAAAGTGAGTGGAAAGTACTCAAAAGCCTACCTTGCCCCAGCTTCCTCCCTATCCCCTGAACCACCCACCCCCTACCCAGCCCCCTTGTCCCTTTTAGCCTCCCCAAAGCTCCACTCACGCTGCAATTTTAGATTGAACTGTCTCCTCTAGAAACAGTCAAGACCTGGTCTTCCATTCTCAGTCTCAACATTGTAAGGGGCCTCAACTACCAGCTAGACCATTTCTCCATTTCTCAGAGCTGCTTTACCGCATCTCCACAGGTGGTCATCCAACCTAGGCTCAAAATGTGCCCTGTTGAAGAAAACATATCAGCTGGGACAAACTAGTTATTTCTATATTTTCGTTTTCTGTCCCCCAAGTGGAAAGTCAATTCTTATTCACCTTCTAGACTTCATAGAGCATCTTTAACAGTGCAGGAGACTATCATTCTGAATGGAGTTACACAGCAGAACTAAGGTGTCTACAGAAGAGATATCCAGAATACAGAGCAAGATAAGGCCCCATAAAGGACAAAGTCGAAGTCCCTCTGCTGGAGGGCCCTGGCTACCCTGCCAGGAGTAAATGATCAAAAACCCAAAATCCTCTCACACTCCCACCTGCAGTCCCCACAGCAACCCATGGTCTTCCTAGCTCTTCTAGAAGTGCTTTGATAGCTTCTGGTTATAGAATTAAATTAACATGATCCTTTCAGACAACTAGTTATTTGTTCCTACCTTATATAGTTCTGATGGTGCGGTTTTGGGGTTTTGGCTTTGAGGTTTTAAATATACAGTATCTGCTGCCACCTGGTGGTAATTACTAGCAACTGCAGGCCATGAAATAGATCATAAACCTGCAAAGTCCAACATTTCTAAGATTTCTGGGTAAAAGCATGAGTCCGTATTAAGAGTCCCAGAAAACTGAATTTCCCAAAGAGAAAAAAAATGCTTAATCTGTCCCTTAACATTCTTAGCTGAGCAAATAATGTGGTCACAATTAAGAGCTGCAGCTGGATTTGGGCTAAATAGCCCATCCCGTATTTAATCGTTCTGAGACATTAGCTCATTACCGAACTTCTCTAAAACTTAATTTGCTCATAACTGAAATATGGATGTGGATGCTGCCATCTCTCCAGCGCTATTGTGAAGAACCAACAAAGCAATGCGTGTAAGTGCCTGAAACAATGCCTGACCCTTCATGCTAAGCCCTTGACCCCACCTCAGCAATGATGAAGATAAGGAGGACGCAAATCAGTTATTCTCAATTCCACGTCAGTTCCAAACCGATGATACCAGAATGCCCAGATTCCCAGCCCAATCTCCAAAAACAGTGATTTAATTGGTCCTGGAGTGAGGGGAAAGAGGCAGGTAGTTGGCTACCAGCATGTTGGGATGGTCTTAAACATCCCCCAGGTGATTCTCATGAAAACTCTGCCATAAATGGCAAACAGAAAGCCATGTGTTCATTAGCAGGTCACCACACCACCCCGTGGGCGGGGTTTCCAGAATACATGCTGTGGACAGAGTCTAAGTAGGGCATGAGAAAGAACAGCAGGTCCCTGCTCCCTTTATCACGATCCACATGGGAGGACGAAGTGGCAGAGGGCAGGTGGCATCGTGAACAGCTGTAAGATACGGCCTGGGAAGGAGAGTTCGTAACTTGTCAGACCTCACAGCTGCTCCCTAAGGCAAAGCCCCAGAGAGAAAGGAGAGCAGTGTGCAGAGACCGTGGGCAAGAAGGCTTGGTTACAGAAGAGGGGATAATGACAAGAAATGAGCTGTCCACTTCCCACTGCCTTGCCACCACCATCACCACATACACGAACAGAGGGAACAATTTAACTGATATGCAACCAGTAGGCCCAGCCCAACAGCCCAGTATGACCCGTCTTCATTCAGCAGTGCAATCATCTCTGATTATTTGCTTAATAGGAATATGATCAATGATCAACTATAACTCATTTTTTTATTAATTTACTTTTTAAGACTTGAGATTTTTTTTTTTAGCCTCCTTGCCGTCTTACATGGATTTTGTTTAGGTAATTAAAAACCTTTGCTTAGATTTTAGTAGGATTAGCAGTGGTTATAGCTGCAGCCTTGTGGGCTGAGTCTGTGCAGGCCAGGTACTTGGAGAAGCTCACCGTAGATCAGCGCATGCCCTCTCCCCAGGGACTCCCTTCCAGTCACAGGTGTTCACGTATGTATGTAGGTTCTCCCTTTTTATAAAGACATCATGAGAGTCAACAGAAAGAGCACAAAGTTGATGTTTTTAAATATCCATGACATAGCAAGTTTAAAAAAATCAAGTGGCACAATAATAGGAACTATGCCATCAATTTATCTTTTTTAAACTAAGCACATGTCTATTATACCTGTTTATAAGTATGTAAAATTCAGATGGATACTGCTCAATCATGGCTCCCTCTGGGAAGAGAGGAAAAACTAGGAGAGATCACAAAGAAGGCAAAAACAAGCTTTCTCTTGTACCATATATATTACTCTAGGTAAGGTCTAAATTTTTGCCATGAACATATATAGGTTTTAGCTTCTTTTTCTTAGTGTTAGGAAGAGAAGTCAGGACGCTAATAAATGAAATGATATGTTGCCTACATCTAAGTATGTGATAAGCGTGAACATACAGATTTCATGGCTCTATGTATGTGTAGTGTGTGCATGTACATGGCGTGTGTGCATATATGAAGTACACACGGTGTATATGACCAGTATGTAAATTGTGGTGTGTGCAGACATGAACATATACATAGCATATACTTATATAGTATAAGTACACACACATAAAATTACTTTTGGCTTATGTGTTACTAAATTCTATGAAAACAGAAAATGTTATATTGAAATGGCAGATTTACCTTGGAACCTCCTAAGACGCTTCACATACAAAAGGTACTTGCTGACATTTTCCCAAAGTTGAGATGATCCAATGTTTTACTTTGTCTTTTTCCTCTTCCACAGAAACAGCATATACATAAACATCTTCTGTAACCAGGGACCCTTCAACCAGAGCATATTCTGATCTGAAAAGATTTGGGGGAAAAAATAATTTTTCTGGTATTTTATTTACTAGGCCACACGATGTCCTCTAGGTAGACTTAGCCAAAGTCTGAATTCTAAACCCTCACACAATATTATTTCCACAAAATTGTGGTGTCTGATTTGGCAACAGCTCTTTGTTTTATGTTCATAGCTAGCTTATTCTAAATTAAATTTGTATGCAACTTTTAAAAGTTGTATAAGAAGAGAATTGCTGTGCCTTGGCCAACGGCACACTAATTTAAATAATATTCAATACAACATAATTCCAATGGGACAGGGAATTGCCATAATCCTTATTGAATTATATACATTCAGTGGGTAAACTTCATAGCATGTACATGATCTCACTAAACCTGCTCAAAAAATTTCTTTTTAAGTTCTTCTTTCAAGGGGGGCAGTATACAATCTCCATACACAAGGAAAAGGTGTTTTCCTGACTGACGGCTTCTTTATTTCTAGGAATGCCTGGAGGGAACCACCAGATCCCAGGGCCAGGAAGGAATCGGGGGACCTGCCTTTTCCTAATCTGTACAAACTCTGCTCTTCCCGCAGGAGGACTACAACCAGCTGAGGCCGCTCTCCTACCCCAACACTGATGTGTTTTTGATCTGCTTCTCTGTCGTGAATCCTGCCTCTTACCACAACGTCCAGGAAGAATGGGTCCCAGAGCTGAAGGACTGCATGCCTCATGTGCCTTATGTCCTCATAGGGACCCAGGTTAGAGACAGTGATGGCGGGCAGGTGGGCAGGGCAGGAGGGTGGCAAAAAAAGACCCTTTAGGTGTCTCTTAGACATCTTATTTCAACAACATGAGAGAAGAGTGTCTCAGATGTTATCAATCCGATAAACAGCCATTCTTTTTTTTTTATTTTTTTATTTTTTATAAACATATAATATATTTTTATCCCCAGGGGTACAGGTCTGTGAATCACCAGGTTTACACACTTCACAGCACTCACCAAAGCACATACCCTCCCCAATGTCCATAAACCCACCCCCTTCTCTCAACCCCCCTCCCCCCAGCAACCCTCAGTTTGTTTTGTGAGATTAAGAGTCACTTATGGTTTGTCTCCCTCCCAATCCCATCTTGTTTCATTTATTCTTCTCCTACCCCCTTAAGCCCCCATGTTGCATCACCACTTCCTCCTATCAGGGAGATCATATGATAGTTGTCTTTCTCTGCTTGACTTATTTCACTAAGCATGATACGCTCTAGTTCCAAACGTTGTCGCAAATGGCAAGATTTCATTTCTTTTGATGGCTGCATAGTATTCCATTGTTAAACAGCCATTCTTAAGATCTGCATAATTATTTAGCCCATGGTTGAGAAAACAACGGAGCTATTTAATATGAAGCAGGAGGTTTTGAGGTGGTCTTTCAAAATTAATCTCTCTGCTTTTTAGTTTTAAATAATGAAGTACGGGGGCACCTGGGTGGCTCAGTGGGTTAAAGCCTCTGCCTTCGGCTCAGGTCATGAACCCAGGGTCCTGGGATGGAGCCCAGCATGGGGCTCTGCTCAGCGGGAAGTCGGCTCCCCCCGCCCCCGCCAGCCTCTCGGCCTGCTTGTGATCTCTCTCTCTCTTTCTCTCTCTCTGTGTCATATAAATTAATAAAATCTTCTAAAAAATAAATAAATAACGAAGTACGTTTTGAAACAGATGCCCTTCTCCAGCCTTGAGCGGGAGGAAGGAGATGGGATGTCCATCACACTGCCTAATATGTTTTATATCTGAAATCTACAGTTGTTTGGAAGTCACAAAATAGGTGAATGTCAAAATAACCCCAGCAGTCAGAATGGGCACATTATGAGAGAAAGCCCTTAACACCACTGGAGAAGGAAGACAGAATTTCACTTCTCTGTTACACCCCTTTAAACCTCTTGGTCTTCCAGAGCTTAGGAAAGAAGTGAAAAACAGGTGTACCAGATAAACAAATCTGTGATTGTCAAAGGCTTTGAAGTGTTTCGAAAGCTAATAAAGTTCTATAATTTGAATTTCCAACAGTAAGCCAACTGCACAAATGTTTTAGAGATTGTTCCTACTTTTTATAGTTTTGAAAAGATTGTGTTCTTTGCTACGCTAAAACCTAAATTACTATCCGAAGACACAGAAACATAATAATGCTGACGGGTTTTACTGTTATGCTGCTTTCTATTTATCATTTTCTATTCTGTTTAACAAAGAGAAATGTTTAAAAATAATAAAAGTACTTCCTAGAGAAGATATGGACAGATAATTAACACATCCAAAAATCAGAGTATAGTTAGAGCTTCAACTCTGAAAGATAACTGTTTATTATTTTTTAAGATTTTATTTATTTATTTGACAAAGAGAGACCCAGCGAGAGAGGAAGCACAAGCAGGGGTAGTGGGAGAGGGAGAAGCAGGCTTCCTGCTGAGCAGGGAGCCCGATATGGGGTTCAATCCCAAGACTCGGATCATGACCAGAGCTGAAGGCACAGTTATCGACTCAGCCACCCTGGCACCCCAAGATAATTGTTTAAATGCAGTCTTTTACCTTAACCCCAAATGATAATGTTTGGCCATATTGATAGCCAAACATGATCCCTGCTGCCAAAATATTGACGGCATTAACATCTTTGTGCAATTTGAGCCCATTTTATAATTGGTGGGCACTACATTGAACAACCGAGACTAGAAAAGAAAACATCCCACAAATTAGTAAAGCTGAGCAACGTGCTTATAAATGGAACTTTACTAGATGAATATATTTGTTTTTCTTTAAAATTCAAGCCCACATTTACACCCATTCATGTATGCATAGGTTTGCATACACAGTGAGATTTTTAAAGCAACTAAAATATTTAATTAAATTCTCAAAACTAATCCAAACATATACTCCATTTTCAAAGCCGTTCTGCCTTTGAAAAGATTAATGCTTATTCCTTAAGCAGACCCTTTGGGAATTCCTCTTTGGGACGCGGCTTCAGAACCTGCAGTGACATTCATTAGAAGATCCTCACAGGAGGCAAATCTTGATCCCGGTGCGTGTGAAGACAAAGATGGATTCAGAGCCAGGAAATGGACTATTAAGAAATGAGTAATATAATTGGGGATCAAATGAGGCATCACCGTAAGGTAATAAGACTGATCAATCACGGTGCACCTCCTAGAAGTGGGATCTAAAAATAAACAGGAATTCCAAAGACGCCTGAGACAACTATGGGATTATTGGTGTAAGTCCTCAGCTCCCCAGAGGGACTTGCTTTTGAAGAAGAAAGCACATGGAAAACCTGATGTTTATATTTACAAAGAAATCACTTCAGTTTTTCAGATGCAACATGGGCATGTGTATGTGCCTCCTTAAAGAAACCTGAGCGACTTCATAGATCTTGAGGGAGTGGGGGGACAGGGAATCTCTACCACACCACGGTTTAAAAACTCACAGTTAAAATCTCAGGTTAGATCTAAAAAACAAAAACAAAAACAAAAAAAAACAGTGAATTTATCATGTGGGGTTTTTTGTGTTTTGTTTTGTTTTTCTTTTTTTTTGTCAGATTGATCTCCGCGATGACCCCAAAACCTTGGCCCGTTTGCTGTATATGAAAGAGAAACCTCTCACTTACGAGCATGGTGTGAAGCTTGCAAAAGCGGTACAGTCCGATTTGAATTCCATTTTAAGTATACGCTGAGAGAAGAACTAGGGTGGGTGAGCGACGTAGACTCTTGCTTTGAAGTTCAGTCTGCTTCCTGCTGTCCCCTCTGTTCTAGGCGGATTGGAAGGGACCATTTGGTTAGCGTTCTTCTCAGCCATCGTTGTCTCTTGTTAAGAAAGAAACCTGGCGAATTTAAACCACTGAAGCACTTATCATTTGATTCAATAACCTTTGAAATATCCAATTGCTGTAGTGAGTGCAAGTAAAGGGAGTTATTAGATATATGTATATTTGACAACTCACTGCTTATTATCAATGTAATTCATTGAAATGACCCCATAAAAGGCATTTTGTGATTTCCTTAGGAAAAACTTAGATTTTTCCTTAGGAAAAATTTTTCCTTAGGAAAAATCTGGTAGGGTTATATTTGTTCACCATCTAATGAACAGCCACTTAGAGAGCCTGGAATATGTCCCAAACAGCATCTAAAAGAGTAACATAAACCAGCAGGTGACCAGTTGGAAAATCCAAGGGGCTGCTGACAGATGATAGCAACCAGCTCACAGCTGGAACTTTTCTCACCGACGTGTCTTCGTTCTTGAGAGCTTCATGTGAATGGTGATTCCAGTGGGGAAATTATATAGACCAAATCTTTGTCTCCTAGTTACTAACAAGATGTGTGCAAAAGAAGACACTAAAATGGACACAATAGAAGAAGAACCAGGAGGCTTTTAAATCATATTTCCATAACCTGAATCTACCTCCTCATTGAATTAGTCATAAACCCAGAGACCTGGGCCAGAGGTTTCAGAAACTGCTTCTTTTAAAAAATAACTAAAGCTTTGGGCATACCTGGGTGGCCAGGTATGAACATCTGACTCTTGGTTCCAGCTCAGATCATAGTATCTCCTGGTCCTGAGATCGATCCCTGAGTTGAGCTCTGAGCTCAGCAGGGAGTCTGTTTGAGATTCTCTCTGTAGCCCCATCCGACACTCAGGCTCACACTCTCTCAAATAAATGAATAAATAAATAAATAAATAAAACCTTAAAGTAATTAAGGCTTCTAAAGTAACTAACCCCGCAAAATGCATGCCCTGGGCAGAGAAGGAATCACCCTTCTAAACCGATCAAGAAGAATATTACTTACAAATCCTTTGTGAACAAAAATATATGCATTTCTCTTCTTAAAATGTTCTTATAGGCACCAAGACTAAGCAGTACACTCAAATAGAAATGAATTAAATAGGATTATGTTTTTACGGTTGCAATACATGAGAATGTCTCACACGTACTTGAGACAACACTTCCTACTTCTGTGAATATCATGTCAGAACTATCAGTATGAGCCATTCATCGAGTTCTTACAATATCACACACTTTACAGGCTCTGTCTCATTTCAGCCTCTCGGCTGATAACGTACATCTCATCTTGCAGGTGAGAAAACAGTCTTAGGGAGATGAAATATTGGATTCACACAGCTGAAAATCATGGGAGCAACTTTAATCCAGATCTGTGGGTGTCACCCCTGTGCACCTGACCATGGTGTAAATGGTCTCCTCCAACCATTTATTTTGCCTTCTGTAAAATGGGTACATGCCTATGTATGCCAATCTTCTACCTCCTCCTCGCACATTCAGTTTAACTTCCCTTGCTAAGGCACATAGACATATAGCTCCACAGAACAGACAATTGCGTGTGAGTCCAGTGTGCATTTTTCACAATAAGGAGGTCCCCCCCAACCCAGAGAATCAGCTGGTATGTTTTGCAGGAGCTGGTCTCTGTCCCTTGCTTCTGTCCTATATCCACCATCATGTTGTCAGCGTCCTGGCTTGACTTCTCATTTAGGAAGTTGTTTTTCCCCTCTGAAAAGAAGTCACTCCAAAGCCTCCCATCTCGTTTCATACTTATTTTAAGAACAATGGCTGAGTTCACCACTTTATTGCCTTTTGCCAGTTTCTCCTAGCAACTGCTCTCGGATATGGAAAGAATCATGTTTAGCTTACGAAATCCAATTTAGAAGAAATCCAAGCAAGAGTTTAACTTGTTTCATCACAATACATGTAATTATAGAGATGCTTTAAGTTTCTCTGCTCCCTGACTTTCCTGTCAAGTAGTTCATAATAACAGCTAGCATCTATGGAGTGTTTGCTGTGTGCTAGGCTTTATGCCAAGCGCTTTGCATGCCTTGTCTTAATTAATCCTCACAGCAACCCCCTGAGGTGTGTGTATTATTAGTTCCACTTTCCTAAAGGAAACTGAGGCTCAGGGAGGAGACCGTCACACTGCTCGAAAGGGGCAGAGCTGGGATGTGAAACTGCTTTAACCACCATCCTCTTCTGCTTCCCTCCTAGATTCTGAAAAGAAACCCTTAGGTTTGGGGCTTCTTCTTTATATACTGAACCCCGTATTTTTATTAACATATAATGTACTATTTTCCCCAGAAGCCCCATATTTTAATGTGCATATTCTCCCCCATAGTTTAAATGCCTTGCAAGTTCTGATTTTTCGTATTCGATTCCTTTTGTTCAGTACTTTCCAACTTCCAAAGCATTTTTCATCTATCATCTCTTTTTAGTCTCAAAGGGCTTTTTATTTTTAAAGGATATTTTCATATCATGCATATTACAATTCTTTACACTTATCAAAAGTCAACCACATTTATGTAAATATTTGGTGTCAATCGGTGATAAATATTCATTGTTATCCCTCCACTTGTTTTTGCCTCCCTCTTCCTGTCCTTATTGGGTTTCTTACTCTCCAGCCAGCTCTCCTCATTTGCGCACGTCCACACTACTATTGGGTTTACTTGTCAATAACTCACTGAACACCGAGCATGTGCCAGACACCTTGCTACACTTTAGCCCAAAGATTATTATTCTTCATGCATTCTCTTTCCCAATTCCATTTGACACAACCTAAACCTGAAATTCTAAGTCCAGACTTCCTAAGTAATGGGTATTTCTTGACAAAACATTTATCCCTGTGTCAGCCTCTGGCCTCTTTTTGCCCTCTCTCATGATCTTGTTCACCCTGTGCCTTTCTTTTTTTTTTTTTTTTAAGATTTTATTTATTTATTTGAGAGAGATCACAAGCAGGCAGAGAGGCAGGCAGAGAGAGAGGAGGAAGCAGGCTCCCTGCTGAGCAGAGAGCCCGATGCGGGACTCGATCCCAGGACTCTGAGTTCATGACCTGAGCCGAAGGCAGCAGCGGCTTAACCCGCTAAGCCACCCAGGCGCCCCACCCTGTGCCTTTCTTACTGTTGTTCTCACTCTTTGTCTTGATACCTGTTTCCTGCTGGCTTTGGAACAGGTTTGCACCAGTGGGTTGACGGCAGCAAAACTGTTGTAGAAATCCTGTCATCAGTGTTCAATCATATTTTTTTAAGATTTTATTTGTTTGTTTGTTTACTTATCTGAAAGAGAGAGTGAGTGGGGAGGGAGAGGGAGAGAGAATCTGAAGCAGACTCCACACTGAGCGTGGACCCTGAGACAAGGCTCAGTCCCACGACTGTGAGATCATGACCTGAGCCAAAACCAAGAATCAGATGCTTAACTGACTGTACCACCCAGGCGTTCCTCAATGTTCAGTCATCTTAATCAACCAGAGTCTTCAATACCCATCTACTGAGGTGCTTAGGAGGCTCAGTTGGTCAAGCGTCAGCCTTTGGCTCAGGTCATGATTCCTGGATTGAGCCCTGCATCGGGCTCCCTGCTCAGCAAGGAGTCTGCTTCTCCCTCTATTCCCCGCTCTGGCTCGTGCTCTTTCTCTGTTAAATAAATAAATGGAATCTTTACTAATAACAATAATAATAATACCCACCTACTGACTGCAGAAGTCACCATAATCCCCCTTGTTTTGTGTGCCAGTCATTGCTTCTCTTTCTCGTGGTCATTGAAAATTGTTTACTTCACTGCTGGGGTCTGGGTTACCAAAATAAAGCCCTTTCTTTCAAGAGGCCCATAGGCCAGAAGAGGCGGGTGACCAGCAAACCAAAGCCTGCCCCCTGAATGAATACTTAGTACTGAGGTAGCAGAGAGGGGGAAGTGATGGACACATTCAGGAAAAGAGGATTCCAAGACAATGTCTCAGGGCAGGTGACATCCTAGTCAGCTTTGAAGGATAAGGACACGTTTGTCAAGTAGGCAAAGGTGGGGACTAGGGAGAAAAAAACTCCAAATAGAGAGACCAGTACACATAAAAGTATCCTTTCAAGCATAGGGAGAACATTGGTAAGTGATGAACCAAACTTCACCCACAAATGCTTTCATCTGTCCACATGTGTATTTTTAATGTGATTTAGTGGCCAGAATTGAACAATAGAAAGTTTTCATGAAGATACATATTTCTGGCTTCTAAAAAAAAAAAAATCAGAAGGTTTGGCAGCACTAGGCCAGCATTTCCTCATCAACTGCAATCCTTCAACAGCCTTTTCGAAAAGGTACCTACCCTTCAGTTTGCCACGACCCCCCCCACTCCATCTCACGTACACTCGAGCGGCACACTCACATCATCTACCCACCCCTGAGCTGGCAACCGCTGCTTTATACTCTGACAAAAAGTCAGCTGCAAATCCATCCAGCCTAGAAACATTTTTTCCTCTTGGAGCAGTTTGTTAGGATGAAATTTATCACACAAGCTGTTGGGTTCCTTTTCCTTTTCTTGGCTTTCAAGTTGCCTGCACCTTTCCTAATTCTTAAATAAGAGAGAAAAAACTTCTGGTCATTCACTGGTTGCTGAGATACCAGCTTCCCCTGTTTATTTCAGTAATATTTTCTCTTCTCTCCGTTTATCAGAAATGCCTTACCCTTTCGCCCCATCCCCTCTCTCGTCGCCCTCACTACATCCAAAACAACGTCTCCATTTGTCGGTTCGTTTTGCCCTTCCAGCCACATTTGTCTTCATTTGCTGGAGGCTGCCCCACAGAGTGGTTAAGACGTATTCCAGCCTCTGACATTGTTTTAGTTGTGTGCCCTCCGGAGGTAACCTCCTCTCTCTGGCATCCGTTGGCTGAGCTACACATGACGATGGTGACAGGCTTACCTTGCCAAGTCCTCACAAGGATTAAGTGACCCAAAGAAAGGTGAGGTCCAGCTCAGCAAGCTATAGTTGTCATTAAATTCATGTGCCTTGCAGAGGCATCTATGGCCGGGACAACCTCTTTGCCTTCATTCCTTCCAGAGACACTTTATTTTATTCCATAACATGTCCCACCTCCACAACGACGACCTGGAAGATGTAAGAGGTTTTCTTTCACCCGACTGGTCACTGTGGATTCTGTTTGTCCATTTGTTTGTTTCTTTAATTTCTTCTTGTCAGACTCTTGTAAGTTCTCTACATGTCTGATAAATTTCTCAGCTTTGGGGTAATACATTTCAGCCATTATAAAGCTATGAGAAAAGTGTTCCCTCAGTGTACATTCCTCAATCTCTTATTTTTTTTTTTCCTGGAAAATAAATCATTTTGGCAAAGCATGTCACAGATTGTTAACATGTGTATCTAAACAAGCATCCACAAATCCTGCTCTCTTATAGAATGCTCCAAATACTTGACTGTATAGGTCATTTTGCTCCAAGAGGCAGAGGAAGCTTTAAGGAAAGCTGTTTCCTTGAGACCGTTTTCCATTTCACAATGTCGAAGTCATTAATGAGGTGGTTTCTTTTTAGCAGTGTCTATAATGGCTGTGCCTTTTCCCTGAACCAGGGTGAAGTCTTCTCTCTGATCAGAGCACTTGATAGATGGTTAACAAAATACTCACTTCAGGGGTGCCAGGGTGGCTCAGATGGTTAAGCGTCTGCCTCTGGTTCAGGTCATGATATCTAGGTCCTGGGATCAAGTCCCATGTCAGGCTCCCAGCTCAGCAGGGAGTCTGCTTCTCCCTCTCCCTCTTTGCTTGTGTTCTGTTTGTCTCTGTCTCTGCTTCTCTCTCAAATGAATTAAAAAAAAAAAAATCTTCAAAATACCTCATAACTAGGTTCTCTCTCACACACCTATTTCCCAAATCATGCCCAAAATCTCTTTGCTATTTTACCTGGAACTATCGGTCCGAGACAGTGTTATATTAACTCAGTTACACAGTAATGCCTTGATCCACTGTTTCATTATCTTCGGAAATATCTGCATAGGGACAGACGCATTTGGGCTCCTCCTCTGCCTTCAGAAGGCAAGGCCTGCTGGGCTGTTAGGAGCACCCAGGAGGGAGGATGACACACTAGCCCCGCCCATCTTACAGCATCTGATGGCCCAGAGCCCCACCTGAACTGAGCCTTCCACAATCAAGCGAGGCTTGTGAGCTTAGTGGGCAGGCATTCCAGACAAATGACCCCTCAGCACTCTCTGGGTATTTTTTCAGCATGACAGAGAAGAGCTGCATTACAAGCAGTCCTTCAGCTCACGGGAGTGGTGTGCTTTTCACATGTTCTTAGCAAGCATTGGCCACAATCCCAAAATGTAATCGATGCCATTTCATGACATTATTAGGAAAATGGTCTCTATTTTTATCCCTTTTTTGCATCCATCTGTTTTTAATGATTTTATAAAGCCATTTTTGTGGGGGATGGGGTTGTTGCAGAGGTAGAGTTTAGTGATTCATCAGTTGCAAATAAAAAAACCATTTTTTTAATTCAAAGGCCAAACCATGGTTAAAATGAAACCGTAAGAGCAGTTTTAATATCCAACATCTCTTCTGTGGGCATTTTCCTTTAGCTCATACAGTATTTCTTCTTTATAGGAAAAAAAAAAAAAAGTGTATACTATCTGGACCCAACCAGAAAAACTTTATTTCATGCTTAATTTTTGATCATCTTTTTTTTTTTAAGATTTTATGTATTTATTCATTTGAGAGAGAAACTCAAAGAGCACAAGCAGGGGGAGGGCAGAGAGAGGGAGAAGCCCACAAGGGGCTCGATCCCAGGGTGAGCTGAAGGCAGACACTTAACCAACTGAACCACCCAGATGCCCCTTGACCAGCTCCTTGCAGAGTTGAATGATAAGGGCAACCGTCATGGAACAAAGAACACAGGCCAAGAGACCGAGATTCTACTCTAGTTCCGCTGTCTGGTTGGGTGCCCTTCAACAAATCATTTTACCTTCTGGGGCTTTTCCCCCTCTATCCTAATGTCTACTACAAATTCCTTTAGTTCATGCACTGCAATGAACTAAAGAATCACATATTAGTGTCTTGGTTGGCCCACAAAGTATTTTTTAAATTGGTAATTATTACCTAAAAATCCAAAAGTCCAATTGTACAAAGATGGCCAATAGTGAACCATGGCAACGACTGTCCAGAGCTGGCTGAGACTGCCAGCTCTTTGGGTGGGGAGGGGGTTGTTCAGGTTCCCCATGGTTTCCACCTGTCCCCCCAGGCTGGCACCTTGCCCTGCTTTCCTCATTGACAGAAGTTACTGGAATAGGCATGTGATTCTGCTACCCTGCTCTAGTCATGGATCTGCTGTGGCTTCCGAGGGCTCACCATCCAACCACCCTCTTGTGAATCTGCTTTGATTCTTCAGTTATTCTCATAACGTGAAGTATATAATAAAAGCGTTTCTCCAGATGTCCCTAATATTAAAAGGCCCGCATCATATCGTTAGCTAATGCCAAGCTTATGAGCAATTAAAACCCTGAGTCTCCCTCACGTGAACAATCTCGTGAGTTTGCCTGCCAAACATGGTCTGCTCTGGCTGGCTATTTTTTAAAGAGAAGCTCTAGTTCTGGACTGAATTCCTATGTTTCTCAAAGGGATTTTTGTGATTATCAAATATATCACAGTATAAAATCATCAAAAGCTTTGAAATAAAGTCTGAAGCAAGAACAAAATATTATCATTTAAGTACGCATGGAACATATACTAACAAGGAGGGTGTCTCCATCAGTAAATGTATTTCATGATTTTTATTTTACATGTTTCGGGTTTTTCAACTCCTTAGAAATACACCTTTTAAAGTATGTCAAAACCAAGTAATAATACCAATTGAGTATTACCTTGGTGAGCGAGACTTCATCTGAAGTGCATTTGGGGGGGGGCCGCCTGGGTGGCTCAGTGGGTTAAGCCTCTGCCTTCGGCTCAGGTCATGATCTCAGGGTCCTGGGGTTGAGCCCCGCATCGGGCTCTCTGCTCACTGCTCAGCAGGGAGCTTGCTTCCCCCACTCTCTCTGCCTGCTTGTGATCTCTCTCTGTCAAATAAATAAATAAAGTCTTTTTTAAGAAAAGTGCATTTTAGGAACGCCTGGGTTCCTGCTCAGCGGGAAGCCTGCTACTACCTCTCCCTCCCACTCCCCCTGCTTGTGTACCCTCTCTCACTGTGTCTCTCTCTGTCAAATAAATAAATAAATAGTCTTGGGGGAGAAAAAGTACATTTTTGTGAAGAACGATCTATCAAACCTTATCATCCACTCCCTTTCTATATGATTTACCAACTAAGCTGACACTCTGCCTTCCTGCGTACAGAAGGAGATACATTTCACTCGTACCAGATTTACACATTCCGCACGCCTATGAAAGGGTGCTAAAAACAACATCATGTAGCCCTGTTGTTCACAAAGTATATTTAAACCATATCACTGCTTTTGAATCCTCTCTCAAGTTTTACATTTGTCATATTCTTATATTAGCAATGAGTGGTAATGGCTCACTTTCAGAACTTACTGGTTAACCAAAAACAATCCACAACCATTTATTGCTAATATCAGAAAGTAAAAAATATAAAAATTAGGATAGTAGATGCAAATGGAAATGCAAAAGGAAGCACACACACACACACACACACACACCACATCCAAACCAACCCCAGGGCTATTTGCAGGACAAGCTGAGGCAGCAGGTGGCTGAGCAGATCCCACTCCGCCTTTTTCTTCCCCTCTCACGCCTTTCTCTCTCTCTTTTGTGTTGAAGATTGGAGCACAGTGCTACTTGGAATGTTCGGCCCTAACTCAGAAAGGTCTCAAAGCGGTTTTTGATGAAGCGATTCTCACCATTTTCCACCCCAAGAAAAAAAAGAAACGCTGCTCTGAGTGTCACAGCTGCTGTTCAATTATCTGAGGCTGCTGGGGGACTGGCCTCCACCCCACCTAAAGGTGACAGTGGCGCCGACCTCTGAGACCAAGCTCAAGCCATGAAGGAAGGTGCGACCAGAGAGGACGTCCCTTTGCACGGAGCCTTGATCCCTCCCCCAGGAGCCCCTAGCAAGCACAGCACACCAACTGCCACGTCCCCCCTCTCAGCCTGAAGCATCCACATTGCACACTCCATGAAAACGCTGAGCCCGCCCAGACGTCAGCCAGCGCTGCTGCTGACCATGTTGCCGATGAAAGCAAAGACCATGTTGCATTTTGCATCTTCCCTCCATGAACGTGAAGCTGATGAGAGGAAATCATCACCAAGATACCAGAAGAGGAACTCAGTTCCTGTATTGGTGGCCTTACCCCGTGTCTTCTACAAAACCCAGGAACACTATACTAATCTTGTTCTCTGAATCTGATGTTAAACCTATGTGTCTTGCATTTATTTGTATTATTTTTTAAAATGTACTAATTTATCAATTTACTCAGGCCTTACAAGTCCATACCAAATTAGCCTCAAGGCAAAGATTTTTATATTCATTTCCATTTTCAGCCTGTTTCTACCAAAGCTATTAGAACCAACGCGTACCTCTGAATGCCTGACTGTAAGAAGGAAACAAGAAAACGTTACAACTTTTGGAAATTTACAAAGATTTTTGAACCTGGTTGAAAGAAAAACACCACCTGAATTGTCGCGGGTCCCCACTTTTGCCAAAGATTCACCCTGGAAATGCTTTTGCTGATGGGTAACCGTATTTTTTTCCCCCATATTTATATTGTCAAGGCAAATTACAAATGAACTGTGTTTAAGAAAGTAGTATTTCTGCTTTTTAATCAAACTGATTGGGGAAGAATATGGCAGACCTAGGTTTTAAAATATTCTTCATTCAGCAAAGAGAAATATCCTGCTCCCTCCCTTCCCAGGCGCCTGCCCTTTTCTTCCCTTAATTTCGCTTTCTCCCTTGCCCAATAATAACCTGATCTAAAAGAAAGCTCTGGCCATGGGGCATGAAAAAGTAAATGTTTAAAAGTCCCCAAAGGTTAAGCAAAGTGCTTCCATATTTCCACTTGCTTCAACCCGAAGGGCTTCTCAGCTTGGTTCACGTCCACTCCCTGTTCCATTTAAATGACATTTTCCAAGTACAGCTGGTACTAATATATTGCCTCTCCCTACTTCCTACACTCATTGTCCCAAATGTGTGTTTAGGGGATGTATCTGTGGGTACCAAGTTCTGAATCTGTTTATCCCCTGCTTCCAAAGTGCTGTGCTCTGTAGAACAGCACCTTGGGTCTTTGAAAGTAAAAGCTCCCAGTAAAGAATGATGTGCGCTTTCTATATGCCTCTTCCAAATAGCGAGGGATTCTTGCATCACAGAGTGAATTATTTCCTAGCTTTTAATTAGAGACGATAAAGTCTCCTAATTAGCCTTATTTGCTTGCAATTACCCTGGAAACACCCAGGTAGGCAGTTTACTTTTGATTTCAATTGCATAAGCAAAGTGCCTCTTGCAGCATTAAATGACACCAATTTTAACATAACAATTTCCAGATTCACACTCCTTCTGTTGGAAAAATCCAGTCTTTTTCTAGTCCCTTCTCCTCCCGGAGGTAGCCCCATATAACATATGATGTGGGTCTTCTCTGTTAACGCCTTCCATGACATCCCCTCAGTTTGGGGGTTTTGTTTGTTTGTTTAGAATTTCTGAAATGAGTTTTTCTTTCTTCCATGTTGCAAGTCCTATTTCCCTGCTCAATTCTCCAGTCGCTAAACATTTTCTTAAACACACACATACAGGCAGGCATACACACAGAGATACACACACCCTCAAACTAAAAGAAAACGGGAGTTTTGTGAGCCAAAGCTTGACATTTAGAGACAACTAGGACTTTCTTCCTCTGTAAATGGAAATCAACCGTCCATAAACAGTAACTTTACAGAGGTTATGGATTCCTTCTTTACAAACAATAATGAGCATTTAGTCCTGTAATAAATGAAATGCTGTTAGCCAGTTTTGTTGCATCATTGCATGGTTACATCTTACTAAAGGGCCATTCCTCACTTCTCACTGATGTTGATGAAAGAGTGCGTATCTTTGCTCTACCAAGGAGAACTTTCCAGACATGTGCATCTAAGAGCAAATGATTCCCCAGGCCATGACCTCCCTTCCCTACTGGACCATGGGAATTACGAGTTCACAGTGAGAAAATCACTCTCCCACCTAGAACCAGAACCCACCTAGAACCAGTGTCTGGGTGGAGAGGCTGCTAAAGGTCATAAAGGTCATAAAGCTCATTAAATAAAATAATGAAGAACAAAACGATATAAATGAGTTAATATTCTACCAAATTAACCATGTGTTGCCTGTTTCATGGCAAGAGGTAGTTCATTTCAGTAAAACATGTTTCCTGCCGTAAGATTAAATAAAACTATATTAAATAAAACTATAAAGATCAGAAGAGATCTGAAAGAAGGATCTGAAGAAGGATCGTTGACTTTTGACCATCTTCCAAAGTCAAGAAGGGGAAGCCAATCTCCATCGGAAGGTAGAGTCAGCTTTTCAGAGCTAGAAGAGGGCCCAGAAAATACAGTCCAACTCCCTCATTCTACAAATGAGGAAACTCAGATCAAGAGGCGTCAAAAGAAATGTGTTGTGACAGAGCTGGAACAGACCCCAGCCATTCTGCTTCCCATCCAGTGCTCCAAACTCTGCACTGTAATCTATTCATTATCACAGATACTAAGTTGTTGTGTTGCAGGTGTGTTATTGGAATTGCTTTTGTTCATCCTACAGATCTCAGCCTCATTTCAAATACATGACTTAGGCCACTGTAATTTAGATAATCCATCACACTAGTAATAAGCTAGAGATAGGAATTTGATCTGCAGTATGCTTGGGATCCACAATGTACAACGTTCTATAATCTCCATCTAATTGCACAGTATACAGCAATGTAATCCCAATCTAGTGGCTTAATCAAGTAACTGGTTTAACAATTTTTTTTCAATCAAATGGTTGGTTATTTGGTAGAATTAATGGACTCCCTGGGCTGTTTTGGAAATAAAAAAGACTACTACAAGAGTCAAAGCCATATCATCATAAGTAATCTGGGCTGATTTCTGCCAAGAAAATGTACACTCAAAGAACAATTACTGAATGTAATAACCAGAGTAAGCCTAAACCAGGAAGCAGTAAGCTGGGAAATGAAAAAAATAAGTCATACACTTATGACAAGAAGGAAGTTTTGGTCCTGAGATTCCAATAACATTATGTCTGATAATGATACGCAAAGAACCATTTGGAAGATTTCTGGTCCATAAAAGAAGTTCCAGATGCAGTGGATGTAACCATATACAATTTTCATAGAACCATCAATGAGGAAATAATATTTAAAGGGTAGTAAAGGAGAAATCACAACCATGTTCACAGTTTTGGAGAAATTAAAGTTAAAAGCCAAACTTGAGACCAACAAAAATGTACATTATGTAGTGTGTAGGTTCTTTGAGCAGTTAATAAACTTGCCAAGTAGACTGCTCAAAAAGAAATACTTGACCTGCAAAAACTTCAAAGATGTAGTATTGTATTCACAAAGGCAAAGTCATCCATGTGACCAAAGTGATAGAAGATTAGAAATTGAGGTTTTGCTTTAAAGGAATGTTTGGCACCATGATAGAGATGATTATCTAACCCTCTATGTCTTTGGCCTCTGTGTTTGGATGCCAGAATACCTAAAGTGCGTTTGCTCTCAACAGTGAGAGCCACAGGTCACCAGCTACTCTCTTATGAGTCATTGAGTAGGCTGCCCAAGTACAAAAAAGGAAACTCAACAGAGTATTTTCATCTCAAGAACCATTAGGAAGAGAAGGAGAAAAAAGAAGATGGGGGAAATTGTGTTTCTTAACAAACAAAGTTAGGTACTGTTGAAAAAGGAAACATCTAGAGAATGGAGAGAAAACTAAAACGAAACACAAGGCAAAACACATACACCTGACAATTCTCCCAGGCACTGGCTAAGTTCTGTCTGGCCGCCAGAGCCCTAGGGAAGAAAGGAGGACTGTTCATGTGAAGAGTGTTCCAGAATCAGTCGAGGGGGTTCATCGTATGATGATTCTACATAAGTCCTCCTCAACATTGCTTTAAAAATGATGAAATTCTGAACAGTGCTTTTTGAGACTCCAATAACGATATGGGGGAGGGGGTGGTCTTCATGCTCACACCTTCTCTGATAATATGGAGCAGATGGTCAGGGGAAATTTACCAAGGAATATGAGTGAATCAGTTATTTGGGAAGTTTTTTAAGCACTAGCATGACTTAAAACCTGAAAAGGATGATGTTGCAGTATCTTGAAAGACGGTAACTTGTGTAAGAGATCCGTATTGATCTTCAGTGCAATAGCTCCAAACAGAACGATGGCCTTTAGCATGCACAACAACGATAACAGAACCCAAAACCATGAGCTAAAGCAACAATACCTGGTGCTTCAGTGTCCACAAAGCCCAGAAAGGAGATGAAAACGCCAAGCTCCAGACACAGGCACTTCCAGTTTCAGAGGCTGGGTGGCGCTCATTGGAGATCTCTGTGGGTTAGGAATGAGTCAAGGAGGGTTTGGCTCATCTGTGAATTCAGGGATGCGAGTTCAACAACAGTTCTTGGCCTTGAACTTCCAGCACAGGAAATGAGAGTAAAAGCTACATGATTATTTTGGTCACAATTTTTTTTTTCCTCCTTAGGGAATATTATGTCAAAATCCAGAGTTGTTGTGTGCATGTGTATGTGCTTTACACATGTCCTACTCTGGCAATTTCGTTGTGTCCTGAGTTCGGCTGTGTATCAGAAGCTTCTTGCTGCTATAGTAAGTAAGATTTTGTTGTATTTTCAGCCATGTCCTCCAAGCCTCTCAGTATATCAAGTTACCTTTGACGAATGGGGTCTGATCGGCGTTTTAGGGGATATGAGGTCTGGGACAATATGAGAGGGTCCCCAAAGCACAGAACTGAGGCTCCCCTGCAAGCCCTATTAGCTCCCCAAGCTTCCCAGTAACCCCCTGCATGTCCGTCTTTGGAGTTTATGTTAATTCTTTGCAGGAAAAAATAGTAAAACTTTCATGGCAGGATGGTATGTCTGGGGCAGGTTTGTAAATATCTACCTAAAATTACCACCACCTGCCATTTTTTAAATCAGTTTTTTTTTTTTTTTTTAAAGCAGTCAGGTTTTGTTCTCCTAGAGGAGCCATGGGCAGGAAGGTTAATGAATTCCACATTCTTCGCATCACCTGGCTTTAATTGTTTCTTGGCCCTGAGTAAACAGTTATTACTATTGAAGTACATTTCAGCAGAATCTTATCCCACCTGAAACGCCCATGCTGCTCCCCTTGTGATCACTGCAGGGGGAAATGAAAGGCAAGGGAAGGGCTTTGGCTTTCTTACAACCTGCTTCTTATGTAATGGCTTATGAAATGTACATTATGTACATTATGAAATGTAATGTACATTTTCGTAACTAATGGAATATTATTTCACGTTCTCTTTAAGCAGTTTGCTTTATGCCACGTTCTACCTTTAAAGTCATTAAATTGTCTTTTCTCCTGCTCTCATTTCTGCGTTATCTGAGGGTGTCTTCACCAACCACTTGAGCAAACTGCCTTCCCCAGGCCTCCGTTAGAACAGGAAATTGTCTAGCCCTTTGCCACTCCATGTGTGTCCTGGGGACCAATAACCCGCATCACCATGGAGGAGCTAGTTAGCACTACAGAAACTCGGGCCCAGTCCAGACCCATTGAATCCAAACCAAATTTAAAATTAAACCTGCATTTAATGAGACCCCCAGGTCATGTACACATTAAAATCTGAGAGGTATCGATGGACAAGACAGCCAAGTTTACCACCAGTTGTTATATCCAAACACCTGAGGAAGAAACCATCGGCTTTGTTTGTCCCTCTGAGGCTACCCTTTGGGTATTCGTTAGGCTAATATTTGAGTTGTTTGTGTTTATTGGATGAATAAAAAGGCTTTCAGAAGCCTGTCATGTGCTGCCCAGCTGCGGTAAAGCAATAAGCCTATTTGGAATTAAAAACAGAAAAAGCAGCATCTGGTTTGAAAGATCTGCTAAATCTGAAATACTTCTGTTCTTCAAGGTTTTTTGCTGTTTATAAGGAAGAGAGAGAAAATGCCTTCCAAAACAAGAAAGATTCATATCACAGGAAGTTATACATTTATAAAATGAAGATAAAACAAATTTCTGGGGCATAAAACTTTGGATGAAGCTTCTGTCTGCGTGGTTTCAGATGTTCCCTAGATGCCAAAATCAGCGTTGACCACAAGCATGTCCTCTAAACGGGGCCTCCACAGATTTATATCCCCACTGTCCGATACACAGGCCAGAGCTGTATTCACTTAGTGTATTTTTACTAAACATCCCTGGAAGCCATACTTGGTTTCCCCCACACACACACACCCCGCCCCCACATACAAGAGCTCTTTAAAAATGCACTCGTGCAGGCACGCACGCAAACACACGCACACGGAAAGTGTATCACCTTATTCAAATCCTATTGTTGCTGAAGAAGTCCTGAAGGCAAATTATACCTCTCTTTAAACAAATGAAGAAAGCACCGGGTCACCACTTCCTTTGTACCTCCAAGTGGTCTGCTAGTTACCTGGCTAGCAGATCAACAATTCCATCCCCAAATAAGGACCTGGTGTCACTGGACAGGTACAATCATTCAGGGACCACCTCCTCTGTGAAGGACTGCCTTCCCCTTCCTGCAGCTGGCTTCCCTTCACACTGTTGATAGACCTCTAACCTCAGGACTCAAAATCAGGTGTCCTCTTTCATGCCCTAGAATGTGGAACACATTGGTGTCCCAAGATACCTATAAATTGAAAATACTTATAGGGGTGCCTGGGTGGCTCAGTGGGTTAAAGCCTCTGCCTTCGACTCAGGTCATGGTCCCAGGGTCCTGGGATCAAGCCCCGCATTGGGCTCTCTGCTCCGCAGGGAGCCTGCTTCCTCCTCCCTCTCTCTCTATCTGCCTCTCTGCCTACTTGTGATCTCTATCTGTCAAATAAAATAAATAAAATCTTTTTAAAAAATTGAAAATACTTATAAACTGGGACAGCTTTTACATCTGGGAGCAGTTTGGCTACCCAAGCAGCCAGCATTCTCAGAAGGGTTTAGTCAAATCCCAAAACCAAGTCTTACCAAAGATTATTTTCATTATTGCAAATATATCCTTGATTTCTTGCTTTTAACCACTGGTCCAAGCTGCCAAAAAGTGCTTTTTACACCATGGACGGCCACTGCTCTGCATACCCACCACTTCACACAAGAAAGCCTGTTTTCTCTCTTCGTAAAAAGCTAGTAGGGCAAGAAAATTCTCATCAACACTCAATCTCTCTTCAAGAATTCATTTACTCGTAATTTTTAAATGTTTGATTTCTAGTCCCTTTATGGCAACAATAAAAGAAAATCCCAGTCCAAGATATCTGAGAGCTCCTTTTTTGAATAAAAAACATTCCTAGTAAATTAAGCACATGGAAATAATCAAGTGCTAAGAAACACCCTGATCGGAGCCCACTTGCTTGTACTCCTCCCTCGTCCTCAGTGTACAACTCAGAGCTTGCAAGAGTGAACCCATGGCACATTGGTTCCTTTTGGCTACGTCCTGAAGTTGGCTCAGATTTTGGTAATCCTGAAATTTGCATCCCATTTCAGCTGGACTTTATCTCTCATTAACCGGTGTTTATGTTTCAATAGGGAAATGTTTCAGCTTTAGCTTCCCAAGGTGTCTCAAGCAGGAGCTAAATGTCGAACAAAATCTTCCTCTTAAAAACATTTCCAACGATTTTAAAATTCCAATGTCTTAAATCCACTCAGTAAAATTGGCTACCAACCCCTCCAAATATTTTAATCTTGATATGCAGATTTCAAGAGGAAGACAGAAGATGGAGGTTCGGAACAGCCTAGAATCTTAGGGTCCCTCACCAGGATGTAGATGCTTAGAAATCTGCAGGAACAACACAGAGAGGCCAAGAAAGCATGTGATCTGTTCATACATTTCCTGTAGAAAGAACCTGCAAAGTAACAGGATTAAATTTCTATTTTAAACTCATAGTTCTGCATGTATCCGTCCTCGAGATGACAATTAATAATTCATCATAGCCCATTTTGTGTATGTATAGTTTAAATTTATTTTAAGTGAATAAATGCTCTTTTAAATAATTTTAAATTGTATATTATTTGTGACTCAGGGATATCTATATTTCTTGCTGGTAATTGTATCTTCAGCATCACCAAAAGAATATTACCATTCTCATTTTGGTAATATTGATATCCTATGTTAAAGCAATGTATTCTCTTTGAGGGAATGTTGTTTGTTTGTTTGTTTGGGAGTGGTTGTATTTGGGGTTTGAATGATTTTCCTGAAGCCCTATTGGCCCACAATCAAGGTCAAAGTATATATGATCCTGTATATTGGGAAGTATTCAGTATGCTAATAAAATTGTACAGTCAGAGGAACTTAGAGTCAATTATAAAGCAAAAGAGCTTAGGAAATATTTACTTCACTCCTGATAATGAGGACCTTGATCAGAGACTAGAGTAATCCTTCTAAATTCCTTAACATTGGAGACAAGTCTCTGCCTTACACTACCAATTACAGTGCTTTGCACCTGCTCCTTCTTTTCTCATCCTGTCCCTGTTTCTTTTTCTTGTTGTTAGACACCACCTCTTCAGATACCCCAGGATCACAACAATCAGCCACTAAGCCTTCTGGATCTCCCTATACACAATTCCAACCAATCTCATTCATTAAAACAAAGGGAACTCATTGTAAAACAAATCCCAAAAGATTCATCTAGCAAAGAATGACCAAAATTCTTCCACTCCAAGTAAACTTTCACTGGTAGAAATTTTCAATAGAAAATAAAATTTGCAGAATTTGTTAAATAATGGTTTCAAAGCTACTTCTTAATAATTTACTTTAATGTTTTGAAAAAAACTAAAAAAAAGATAAGGTGCCCCTTATTTTATAGAAAACATCTCCTGGGTGAAGAAGATAAGCAGTTCTCTGGGAAACTTTATGAAATAAACATTTTAATCAATGCGGCATTATTTTCAGAGATACACCTCATTTAAGATCCCAGAAATGCTTTCTATTATACTTAAAACCTAAATAACTTGAAGAGTGAATTGGGTCCCTGCAGCAAAATTTGGTTCTCTCCTGGTGGCTCTTTCTTTCCCTATCAATGAAAGAAGGAAAGCATGAATTACCACATCAGTCAATGGAGCTAATAGAAGTAGAATGAGCGTGCGAATTTATACATTTCATTCAAAAACGCTCCCATAGAAAAAAAAATTTCAGGAAATTCCCTTCTCCTTACCTTTTGTTAGTTGCAAAATAGACACATTTCCAGGAGCAAGGAGTTGCTGAGAGTTTATCTAGAGCTCACCTCAAGGTGGACAATCATTCCCCTCCACTCAGTGCTCACACTGCCTGGGCCATCAATCAACTGAAAACACACAACCTTCATTTCTACAGCAGGTGTCTTTGAATTACCCTTTGATGTTTCGCTCCTTTTCTCCTTCAATCTCTCCTGCTGTAAGCTTTGATCGGAGCTATAGCAAAGCATTATCCTCCTAAAGGTTATACAGGAAAGTAGAAAAAATTGCAATCTCCATAGAACAACCCCGGTTGGCACCAAACCACCTCCAGAAGAGACTGCAAACATGCTGAGCCGGGTGAGGACAGACTAACTCAAGGACTTCAAAGACTTACCCAAGCAGTAATGACTAGGATGGAGCCCTCCGAAAAGGCATCACGCCCCAGTGGAAAGAGGTTGGTGCTAGGTCGGAAAAACCTGGCATGTGCTGCCTTTCAGCTGTTGGATCTCAGGCAAGTTACTTGACTTCTCTGAGCATCACTTTCATCATCTATATAATGGTAATGGTAAAATAGCAATTACAAATGCCTAGAAGCATGGCTGACACCAGAATTAAGAAGAATGAACAGAAAGGATCCTGTTTAGAGTAAAAACATCCATCAGTGGTAGCAATATTCATATCTGTATTCCCCAGACACAGTGCCTTGCACAAAATTAAGGTTAATAAATAATTGTGGAAGGAAGGAATGGAGGGAGAGAAGTGGAGAGAGGGAGCAGGAAGAAAGAACTTTGAAAAAGATTCAAGGCTAGCATGGAGAGAGGTATTTCACTTTTCAATTAATAACTTTCTCAAATATATATATATATATATGTACATATATGTATTCATTTCTTTAATACCATGGACCAGGGACACCGTCTTCTGACGACTGCTGTGATTTCGCTGCCTGTTAGAGCAATTACGTTCACCTTCCCTCCTACCGCCAGCTATAGGGCTCCGCTATCCCAGATCCTCTCATCTCTGCTGACACCAGGAAGCCCAGTTCCATGGTGGTTTCTCCTGCCATCAACCCCAGTCGACAAAGGACAACCACTATGGAGCCTTTCTGGGAGCAGGTGCCCCTCGCTAATGCATTCCTTAACACTTCCGTGAAGGGAGTGTCTGCTGAACCTCCATGTGAACAGTCAACTGATGAGTTCTTGGGTCTTATATAATAAATCCATTCCAGCAGGCCCACCTCCCTGAGCCTTTTATCCTCAAATATTCTTCCAGGACAGTTCTGGCATCTTCTCTCCATTAATATAAGCCACTATAAGCCATTTTCCCCAAGCTTTAAAGAGCCATCCCAATAGCTCAGTGGAACAAAATCCAAGTGTAAGAATGTTAAGTCCTGATTCATGGGAGAAGGTGCCCATTTAAAAAAAACTCTTGTCCAGTCTTAAATTCTGCCACTCTCCCCCTCATCAATTGAGATGGGAACCCGACACCCTCAAGATCCACTCTCATGTGCATTCTAACTCATCCCTGTTTACGTTCTTCGAGTCCTCAGGCAGCTTCTGTGGAAGATCTTGTTCTACCATCACTCAGAAAGTCCTTCCCTGGTTGGGTTATCCTTAGACTTGAACTTAATTATCCATAAGAGGTTGTGGGAAGTGTGTGAAGAGGTCAAGTATTAACACAGGCAACATCCTTCTTGGCTGGGGCCTCGGCCTGGCCTCGGTAAGGAGAAGTGGGTCCCTTCTGCTAGGGAAACTCAACTCATCCACTCATTGTCCCCTTTCCAGCCCTCTGTGTCCCACTCCTTCCCTAGAAGCACCTTGACTTAAGGGTAGGAGACTACTGGGCTAGTGCATGCAGCCTTCTCAGTAATGCAGCGGCTCTCCCACTTGGGTCTGAGGCCTGGTGTTGGGCACAGTGTGCCCTCCAGCTCCAGAAACAGAGGATGTCTTCAGTTGTGGCATTCTCGTCATGCCCTGAATGCTTTGACTGTATTTAACAACCAACTAATCCCACAGTCCTGACAATTTCCACTGTTCCTGCATCTCTCAGATGTTATAGATACTGATTAGCCAGCACATACATTTCATCATGTAGTCCAACTCAGGGAACTCTTAGTCATTGTGATGCTATGGATGCCTTGTGACCCCACCACAGCCCCCACCCTGACAGCTAACATCACTGTCTGTGACATTTCAGCTAAGCATCCCAGAAGATAGCTATGCTGGATTTTATCCTTTCACACCCTCCCCCTCCCTCCCACAGATCCACTCTCCACTCTTACTCAACCTGCTTCTCAGGAGGCCAACACTTATGGACTGAATCAATGGGCTCCCAGCTCCCTTGCTCTCTGCCTTCCCATTTAATTCTGCTGAAAATCAGAATGTGGAACAGAGTGATTTGGGGGTACTTTCTCTCCCCACCGGGCTTCAGTTTGGGACTGGCTGGGTCATCCTAAAAAAGATCACAGCTCCCAGGTGGCATTCCTCTTCCACTCTCTCTGGGGTCTGATAATCACTTACTCTTCTTCTCCTTCAGCCTAGGGATGTTCACCTCTTCTAAACAAGTATTTGGAGCGTTTTATCACCCCTCGTTGGTTTCCTTAACTCTGTCCACACATTTATAAATAGCATCTTCCTTGAACTGTCCTCAATATCCTGCTGCAGTGTACCCCTTGTTTCCCAGAGGGCCCCTTACAGATGCTGTAGTCACCTCCTCTCACATTGTGACAAATCCTTACTGCTTCTGCTTTTCTTCCCTAAGTTTCTCTAAAAAGCAGCCCTTTCTATCAGAAAATTCTGAGGGAAGTTCTGAGGGACGGACTGAAAACACTTGAGAAGGGCCATGCTGCATTGTCCCTAATCACCACCCACCCACTGGCCGGCAGAGATGGCAGGTGCTCAACTACTTGTTATGTGAGAGTGACCTTCTTGCCTCCCATCAGATCTGCACTAAAGACTAGGCTAGATTTTGCTCATGTCCTTTGTCCCCAGATGTCCACCTCCATACCCTAGTCCTTGACCATCAGTCCCAACATTCACCTTCCTATTTTCATGAGGACTTATCCATTCCTCCTTCCATGAGCACTCCTGGCTCCCAGCTGGGATATACCAGGGGTCTGAGTCCCAACGGAGCCACCTCTGGGATCATGAAATCCAGTCCCTTCCTAAATGTGACATTCTAAATGAATGTGTAAGTAAAAGTAGCTTTGGGGTTCATTTTGAGTGTGCTTGCTGTTGTTCTTCCAAGTATATTAAAAAGACTAAAAAGACTTTTTTGAAAGTTTTCATGAATTCAAAAGACAGAGGACTTGCTTTATTGGCATTAATACAGATTTTCTTGGCATATCATGAAAAAGGAACAAGGTTCATTTCAACCCCAAAATGCCGAAATTAAAGACACTTGCATAATACCAGAGTCAAAAAAAAAAAAAAAAATCACAGAGAATCAGCTGCTGTAAGATTTTAGAGAGTGCAAGAGCTCGACCATCACAGACTTCCCCTGAGCCAGCAGCGCAGCTTTACCCGACAAACGTGCAAAATTTCTGAGTTTAAAAAAGTCACAAATTAAAATATGCTAAATGAGAAAGAATATTTGTGATTAATCATTTTGGGCCTAGCTTCGGGAGAGCATCACATGAGTCTAAAATCAGAGTTTAGCTGCAACATCTTTAGACCTAAATGATGGCTTTAATTACATATTTTTTCCTGAGGCTGTTTTTTTGTTTGTTTGTTTGTTTGTTTTTAATCACAAAAGGGCCTCTTTATTCAGGAGGTCTTTGAGAATTATGCATGGGCCAAGAATCATCCAGAACTGGAGGTTTCTCAATTTCAGCTACTGTTGCCTCCTTTTTTAATCTGAACAATCTCTGTTTCTCATATAGGTAAGCACTCAGTTAAAACAAGAAGGGAGTTTTTTCTCGAAGGAAGCTTGCAGCTGGATTTTCTTTGGGGGTGTGAGGACAAAGCATTGGTTTTATTAATTTCTGACCCTTAAATCATAAATCTAGTCAGAGACCAATTGTTAAATAAAACATGAAAATGTAAAGACTTTCTAGAGCCATTTCCTAATTACTCCTACTGTATTTAAACCATTGGCATATTATAAATCCAAATTGGAGGAGGATTGTGATATACACAGATTATGTTCTGAAATTCAAGGTAAAGACAAAATAATTTGCAAGTGTGTGAGCCAGAGAAATTATTGTGGTGAAAACACAGATACTGTTTTGCATTTTTAGCATCAATAGGCTGCCTCTGGGCCTTATGCCTGAGATGGGCCTAAGGAGGTCAGGTAACCCTCCTCCACAGGGGCAGACAAAACTAGACAGTGCTCGAATGCAGGGGGAAGGCTGCTCGTGCTGCCCATGCAGGTGGGTCTGGGAAGCTCAAGGCCACCAGCTGTGTTCTGCTGGCCACATCAGCTTCAGATGGTCTCACACTCCGTGGTGGCCGTGGAGCAGGCCCCACAGTCACAGCGGACAGCCACGGGGTAGGTATAGAAGGGGTCCACTCCAGGCGCGCAGTTGGGCAGCTTGACCGTCACTTGTCTGGTCTCGTTGTAGGTACAGACTCGATGATGGGCTTCAATGTAGGGGGGTTCCAGAATGGGCTTCTGTCCCCACAAGTAGAAAACAGAAAACCCATTAGAACAAACCATCCTGTTTCTTGTTCCCGGTACCATGTATCACTATCAGAAATTAACTCACTAGTCATTTATTTACTTGTCAATCTCTCTCGTCCCAGTAGAAGGCAAATTCCTGAAAGCAGCAACCTGCTTTCCATATCCTGAGCTCCCAAAAGAGCCATGGCACACGGCAAGTGCTCAATAAATATTGAGCAAATGGATATTCCTGATCATTGCAGAAGTCTTCTAACTGGTCTCTCTTCCACCATCATCCCCTACAGTCTCTTTATGACACAGCAGCCCCAGGCAATTCTTTTTAAAATTAGGTCAGATCCTGCTCAAAGCCCCAGACATTTCCCATCTCACTCAGAGTCAAAGTCAAAGACGTACGCCTTCGAGACCCTCTGCTATGTCTCCATCCTCCCTGTCTTGCTGGCTTTCTCACTCTGCTCCAGCCACAGGAGTCCCTGATCGTTCCTCAGACCCACCCACGAACAGTCCCACTCCAGAGTCTTTGCCCTGTTAATCCCAGTGCCCAGAACATTCTTCTCCCTTATGACGGACTCTTATGCCATTTTGGCTCAAGCGTCACCTTCTCACAGAAACCTTTCCTGACCATCTTTAAAATTGCAACATCCCACCTCCACACCCTGCCATGTCCCCACCCTCTTCCGGCTTTATTCTTTCTTCTGTAGCACTTGTCAGGACTGGGTGACACTTTACCTATTGTATTTATTTGTGTTGGGTTTCCCCCACCATTAGAACAGAGATTTATGCCCATTTTATTGACTGCTGCGCTTCTACTACCTAGAGTAGTCCCTGTCACCGAGGAGCTTCTCAATCGCTATTTGTTGAATCAATGACAGAAGACAGAGCAAGGAAGGTTCCAGAATGCCCTGTGGGCTGTTCTGATCATCAAAGGATTCACTTCCTGACCTCCCCTTTTATACATCTTGAACTCCAAGATAATTTTATAAAGAGCCTAGAGATCAGGAAATGAGCACAAAATAGTAGTTTAAATCTCAAGCCCTAGAGTGGAAACTCCATCTTCCAGGAATTCACCAAAATGACCAACATGAATAAGAGGTACCCACAACTATGTTCTTTAGACCTTTGAGAAAACGGAAGTTGTTCCCTTGGTCACATACTAGAATCCACTAGAAAGGTGATCTTGTGGACATCCAGGGGATGGGCACTGTTCAAAAAGGAGTGTCCTCCCAAATGTTACCATGGCAAATCTGGAAAAGTCTATAGTGTTACCCAGCTTGCTCTTGCCATCATTATAAACGAACAGGTTAAGGTCAAGATTCTTGTCAAGAGAATGAATGTACATACTGAGCAGGTTAAGCCCTCAAAAAGCCTAGATAGCTTCCTGAAGCACATGAAGGAACATGATCAGAAAAAGAAGGAAGCCAAAGAGAAAGGTACTTGGGTTCAACTGACGCACTAGCCGGCTCCACCCGGAGAAGCATACCTCATGAGAAGCAACAGAAAAGAACCTGATCTGGTGCAACCTCTTCCCTAGGAATTCATGGCATGATAAGTGCACAAAAAATAAAAGACCGCAAGACTGTTTTAAAAAAAAAAAATTTGAATCCTGTAATCAGACCCTTAACCTTAGGCCCCTGTTGTGCCACTTGCCGAAGATTTTGGAAAGTCCACTTAATCTCTCAAAGCCTCGGATTCCACAACTGTAAAACAAAATCTTCCCCTCACAGCCTCTTTATGAGGATAAGGTAAGATGAGAGTTGGGATGTGCAAGGCCCAGCACCAAGTTAAGTGTTCAGTAAATGTCATCTCTTGTTCCTACCAGAGCTGTTCTAAGAGTAAGGAAGTAATAATAAAAGTAGCAACTTACAAGCTTTCAAAAAACAGTGTCTTCACTCGTATTGGGTACGTAAAATACAGGTAATGAGGCCCAGAACAAAGTTCTTCCATGAACATCATGAAAAAGATTGGCTTTGCTTTTTCTAAGGACTATACAGAAGACCTCAACTTAATATCACAGCTTCCTCCACTTTTCAGAACCTCTTCAGTTTGCTTCGTATCCTCTTACCTTCAGTAATCTGGAATCTCAAGCAGAGTTGCCACATAAAATCTAAGACACTCAGTAATATTTGAATGTCAGAATAAACAACAAATTTTTTTAGTGTAAAAATACGCCCCCAAATATTTCATGGGGCAGACTTATACCAAAAACAAAACAACAAAAAAGCACAAAACAAAACAAAAAACCAAACACAATTGTTTATCTCTCATTCACATTAAACTGGCATCATGATCTGGTTTGGTTTGGGTTTTTTTTTTTTTTTATAAATCTGACAACCCTAAACCCAGGCCATGAGCAAAGGCTATTTTCAGCAATGTTCCCCCTTTGAAGTAAATCCAGCCACTTTGTTGTCACGGACATCCTCATTTTAGACATGCTTTCCAGTTCCCAAAAATAAGTGCTTTATATCTCAGAAACTTTCAGATTACTGGGGAATAAATTTCATTCTTTTATTTATTTTCTATAAGTGACCTCCCTGTACATACAGTAGAGTAAAGGCATAAATAAAAGCTGGCTAACATGAAGGAGAATCTTATTCCCTAATGGTCTTAATGCTTCCATTTCTCCAGTGAGAGCACAGTCCCTGACCTCCTGTGGGTGACCAGGATCCAATTAAAGACATTCATCAATTTTTAAAGAGAAGAGGAAAATGAACTGAATTGAAGGAAACACAGTTTGAAATCTGGGCCCAGAAAGAGCTCCAAAGAGCTAAGAAATGAACTTTGAGTCAGGCTAGACACAGCCAGGCCAAGCCCTGAATATGAGAAGATACCAAAGCTCCCCAAGTCAGTTTGATGTCAAGTCACGGCCATGGTATCCTTAGCAGTTGAATTTCCATTTGTCTGTTAGGTCTTATACCCCTAGATGATGCAAAAAATACAGCAAATTGGGTGGAATAGCTTTATTTCATTGGGAGATTTCATCACCATCCCCAATCCACTCATGCGGTCATACTTTTATCTAAGTGATAGCAGGTTGCTCTCTGAGTCCCTGACAAGACGGCTATTTTTTCTCATGCCAGTTTCCTCTCGTAGTGCTCATGGACTTCTAAGTTGGCATCAATTAGGTTAAAAGATGTATGACTCCAGATAGAGGTCAATCCCATATAATTCAACAAATATATATTGAGTGTCTTGTTCCTACGTGACACTTCAACAAGGGCTATCAAAGGCACAAGAATGAAACTTCTCTCCTAAAAAATTTACAATCTCGTGTTGTGTGATGGGAAAAAGTAACACAAAAGGTAAACCAGAGTCAGGGCTGACCAGGGAGTCAGAAAATCTCTAGGGAATGAGTTGGCCCTGGACACAAGCATCATAGGATATATTTAATAACAACAGATGAATATGAGAAGGGATATGAGAAAAAGACCAAATGTGAGATTTCACAAGGGGTGTTTAATAAAACTTTTCAAAATCATTCTGACAAGACTGAAGCTCAGGACATAGGTAGATATTGGGAAAATAGGCAAACTTCATATTGCTGAGAATCTTGGATGCTGGCTTTGGAAATTCCAATAGTGGGTGCTCATTAGAAGTCTTTGAACCAGGGTGACAAACCTGCACTAGAGCTTCATTAATGACCAACTCGGACCTCAGTACAGAGTCAACAGTCACTCCATGGCATGACGGGACACTCTATGATAAATGGGCCCCTTTTCTTCTCATCTTGCAAACATCTCCTCACCTCAGCCCAATGGAGTTCTAACTTTGTCTAAGATTTTTAACCTCATTTAAATGTAATGCCTCTTAAAAGGCTGGATGGATATCATTGACTACAAAGGGACTTTGTGGACAGACATGTCTGTGACAATCTCTGAGGTCCCCACAAATTGCAGTGGGGAGCTGGGATAGGGCCACACTGTGCATGAGCCACTGAGGGAAGAACTGAGAACCCGCCCTCACCTTGCTCGAGAGCCTAAGACCTATCTCTTGTTAACTGGCTGGCTAGATCACAGGTAGAAGAGTATAGAGAACGTTTGGTGACACGCTTGAACCAGTGATTTATTCCCAACTTTCTACTGACTATCCATATAACTTGGCAGTCACTCACTCCTTGAATTCCTCCATGTCATCTGGAAAATGTGTAGAATAATAGCATATCTTAACTTTCCAGAGATGATTCCCAAATACGCAGACACTATGTAAATATGAATATTAATTATATCAATGCTTTGTTAGAGGGGCAAGGTCATGCTTCTTTCAGATTTTTTTTTTTTGGAGAATGCCAAATAATTGTCATTAAAAAAATTCCGCAGGAATGCCCCCACTCTATCTCATTTTATTTAAAAAGTGAACACAGGAATCAGCCCAGGTGGCTGGCCTGAAGGCTTTGCCTTCAGTCTTGAGACTCACCTCCCAGGTTTCACAGCGGCCCCAGCAGGCATCCGTAGTGATCCGAAGGCCCCTGCAGCCTGGCTTTTTGGCCAGGAAAGTGAACTCCCTCACGGCACAGCCCACAAAGGTGAGCAGGTTCCCACTGGAGGTGCTGAGGACACAGCTGCAGCCAGCGAGGAGGAAGAGGGCCATGGGGCCAAGGAAAAGGTATGCCAGCTTCATGGTGTTCTTCCAGAGACGGAAAGGAAAGAGAGTTTACTAAGAGAGCCAGCTTCCCAGGGCACCTGGGTGGCTCAGTCAGTTAAGAGACAGACTCTTGGTTTCAGCTCATGTCATGACATCGGGATCATGAAATCAGGCCCCAGCATCAGGCTCCACGCTCAGCACAGAGCCTGCTTGAGACTCTCCCTCTGCCCCTTCCACCTGTGCTCGCTCTCACTCTCTCCCTGAAATAAATAAATCAATCTTTAAAAAAAAAAAACTAAAAAGAGAGCCAGCTTCCTTCTAGGGGATGACCAATGATATTATGGTCACTGTCAAAGGCATTTTGCTCTTAGCCTTTCAGAAGAAATGAGCCAAGAAAGTGAAAATGCCCACAGACACCAACATAATGGCCCAGATATTCCTCTGACTCCAGCATGGTTTCCACGGACCTACTGTGCTCACTAGACATCTAACCCCTCCCCTAGGGCATTCTCAGGACTTTCCTTATTGTTCCCCAACTGCTGGACTTGACCCACATGTTAGAGAGCTTTATTCCAATGATGTCTTCAAAATAAATGCAAAATATGAGTCACACCAAAAGTAATGCATATCTGAACATACTCCACAAACACACACAAATTATTTTTGTTCATATCTAGGGTATTTGGTGCCATGTTCCCTACCTGCTCAAAATTATATTTTCAGTGTCATGGATGGGGAATGGAAGGGATGGCAATTTAAAAAAACCTCCATGCCCAGATGTACTATTACCAACCCAGGGCACAGAAAACAGGGATGTGCATAAGATATTATGACTCCCGGCACCTGAATTGGTAGCATTCATAAAAAATGTATCCTATTAGCTACAAATTGCCTCTGCTCTATGCTTCCACTGTAATAGGCACCTGGTTGTGATTCAATTTAAATCCACACATTGGAAAGCATTAGAAGGGTTTAAAACCTAATCCTAATCTACTGTCAAGTCTATCCTCCCTGGGTCATGGTGATTTTCTGTGCTTTTCCAGGAACCAGAGTCATTCCCTACAGGCTTGGCCCGCAGGACAGAACACTCCTGGATGTTAAAGGGAGAGTGGACACCACGTGGATGGAATGTCCTCCATTCATTATCACCTCAAATAATTCATTACTGCTACAGAATTATTTATTTTCAAATCGGATATCTCGGTCTCATCTACTTCTCCTGATCTACCTCTGATCTGTCACCTTAGCAGGACTCTTTGGAGTTCCCTTCTGGTGGACTGAAGCTACAAATATGGAGAAGCACTTACCTGATCTCGCTGGAGCTAACTCCTTTTAGAGCTCACACTTGCACCCAAGAGGTCAGAAAATCACAATGAGTGCCAGAAGTTTGCTCTGGTAAATGTCTCTACCCTCTGGTACCAGGCTGCTTGACTGCTCAAATATATAGGAAGGGTCTTGTCAATCAAAACAAAAGAGAGGCAGATCCTTACAGGAACCACTAAACACATCAAAGCCTTGGGATATAAAGCCAGTCTCTCTTTTCCAAAACTGATTAACTTAAAGGGTGTTGTTTTGTTGCTTAACATCACCTACTGAAACAGAAAGTTACCTTGGTGGGTGACATAATCCTAGGGAAACAGTCAAAAGTAGTTCACCTGGGAACAAATGCACTGGGGCAAGATGGATTAATTTTCCTTCATGGTAACCACAACTTTCCTTCGAAATAGGAGTCAGTCACTAGCCACTCACAACAAACCCTTTCCCTTAGCTCACAACACATTTCAATACATTGAAAATAACAAAACGGTAATTCTTCCTGGAAAGAACACAGGATCACAAGCTGAAAGGATGGAACTCACAGTAAGAAGAAACCTTTGAAAGTCTTAAAATTAGTTAAGGATTAGCTAATATTAATAACACTTTAAAATGAGTTTATAGGAAAACACACACACACACACACACACACACACACCCCAAAATGTCCAAAGAGATTCTCTTGTGGCACAGGAATTAAAGAGGACTTTTTATTTCTTCTATATGGTTTTCAGCATTTTTCACATTTTCTACACTGTGCAGACTTTTAGAATGGAAAATCAATTGATATTGACAGTTTAGAATTAAAATAAACCAATAAGTATATATTTGGGCTGCATGTAATGATATTCAATGTTGTTCCAACAGAAATGTTTCATTAGACTCTGGTTCTGGAAAATCTGAACTAAGAATGCAATAGTATTCTTTATGAGCATGGGACACAGTTTATATTCCAATCTGCAACAGTAGCATACAAATGGATTAAGGACCTCATTGGTCATGGTATTATTCTGGGTGCTCTAAAAAATAAATGAACCAGACACCGTCCCTGCCCTTAGGAGTTTATATATCACAGCAAATAATGACATAGCCAGAGACATTTAAGATGCACATTACACAAGTAAATACTACATAAAGAAATTTAAAACCTTTCTGTTTCTTGCAAAGGAAAAGTTCTTTAAATATATGCTACTCATTCAGGGCTTGATTTTTTTTTCAAAACGTGTTAACAACCCTCAGTGAATCCATCACTAGACCATCAACATACCCATCTCTAGAATCAGATTATGATACGTGTCTTATCGAAAATTGAACAGGGCTTGGAATAAAGGACTTTCTCCAGCCCTTGAGCCTGTGGGTCGCATCACCAGAACTGGGGTCCTGTGGGACAGACTGCTTACCTGGTGTGTTCTTCTTCACTTGCTTAAAGTTCTCCGGTTGGTGGTGAGCTGCCATCCTGAATTGTATTTCTGAAGAGAACTCTTCAGCCCTTTTGTATCAGACCTGAAACATATATACTTGCCTCTGTAATGTCATGAGATAAAGACAACAAAGAGAAGCCAAGGGTACTTTTCTTCTACAACCTCCAATTCCCTTGTAATGCAGAACTAAGCAGCACACCTGCCCCACCCCCATCATCATTAACCTTTAAGAATGACAGTTTCTAGTCACCAAGCACCTCCTATGGATTCTGCTGTGTTTTCACATACATTATCTCTCAATCTTATAACACTTCTGTAAATCAATGATTATTTTTTCCTCCTTTTTCCATTGGGTGAAATAGAGGCTCAGTTATTTTGCAATCTGCCCCCCTCCAAAGCCTTCGACAGCACTGGGCATGGTAAAGAATGTGGTTTCATCTCTACTACCAAGTGTTGAAGGTGCTTCCTGGGACACTGCATTAAGGAGACCTTGGAATGGTCACAGTGCAGAGGCCATGGCTCATCAGCTTCATCATGGGTGTAGAAAAGGGGAATGATGTATAGATGCTACTTTTTTGCCATCCTTACATTATGCCTTGCCACTTGGCTCTCCACAGGCCAAGCAAGAGGTTGCATGTGGTGTCAAAGTCTACCTAAAGAATATCTTGGCACCAGGTGTGTGCATCTGTCACCTTCCCTCCCATCCCCATGGACGTTCCCACCATTGAAGTCACCCTCTTGAGGTATTAAATGAAGATGTGGGTGATGTCTCTCCAAGTGCAGGCCCTGGAGAATCTTCTTTCATCCTGTTCTATTTTCATCTTCTTATGGATTCATTGTTCCCATGGTGGATGAGTCACAAGAAAGAGCTTCAGTAGGGATGTGGAAGGAGAGGGCAGAAGGAGCCTGGAGGAGCCTGGGGGAGCATGACAACAGAGGAGGAGAAGGGTCGGTGCCTTGAAGAGGAGACTGAACAACCAAGGCCTAGTCCAGGGAGGAAGGCCCAGACGCGGAGGGCCCAGGAGTGGGCAATGTGTGCAGGCAACAAAGACATCACAAGAGCCTGGCTATTTGCTCCGCTGGCTCAGCCACGGCGACTGTCGGTGGCACAGCTTCCTCTGTGACAGACACGGGCAGGTCACTTTTCTCAGCCTCAATGTTGCCATCTGTAACATGATGCGGTTGGACCTTACAATTCCTAAGGCCCCTCTTGCACCAGAATTTAAAGTTTGGCAAACTCTCTTATGAACAAAACCAGCTGAGGGGAAGTCAGATGGAGAATCCAAAGATTCATACTACAATAAGTCTTCCAGATGAGGGTTCAATTCTTGACTTTGACACGTGCCAACTTGTGATCTTGGAGAAGACTCATAACCCCCTGAGTCTTAAATTTCCACAAAACTAAAAATGCCTCCTGCACAGGGTTCCTGTGAGGATTCTACAAAATAATATCTAAAGAGACGCCTGGGTGTCTCAGTTGGTTAAACATCTGCCTTCAGCTCAAGTCATGATCCCAGGGTCCTGGGATTGAGCCCAGTATTGGGCTCACCACTCAGTGGGGAGCTTGCTTCTCCCTCTCCCTCTACCCCTACCTACCCTCTACCTGCTTGTGTCACTCTCTTGCATGCTCTCTCTCTCAAATAAATATATAAAATCCTTTTTTAAAAAAATAACATATATAAATTGTTCATCTCAGTGCTTGATACCTGATAAACAGGCAACAAATGTTTCTCTTTCTTTCCCATCATCATTGTGTACCTCCAAGAAATAAAAAGCTGCTAATAAGAAATTACATCACATCATTGATTTTTAGGCATATCCTGATTTCAAAGGTATTAAATGTGGGGGAAAATGTGAGCCTGAGAACAGAGAAGGCAGTCTTTGAGGGCTGTGAGACCCCACCAGCATCCTGAAACCAGGAGACATGGGGTGGCAACAAGCTTGCTTCCCCAGCCAGCCTGTGGTGTTTTGATTGGATGCTAAAATTAACAACACATTTTCCAGTATGGAAAAAAGTCTGGAGCATAAGATTTAGTCTTGAAGGTCCAACTCTCACACTTTGGGGGTACACGCTTTATCATAGTTCCCATATTCGATATAGGAATAAATCTTCACGAATATCCCAAGCAATTTCAGTGCTGGCCAACAAGAGAGTCAAATTAACTGAGCCAACCAATGCATACTAAATAACCCACTTTGTCCCACGGGTACTAAGTGAGGACCCACAGGAGCAAAGCTGTTTGTTCTGTAACTTACAATGATCTCTTAAGAATTGAGAAGAGATGTGCATGCTTTGATAATGTGTTTCCACATTGTCTTTTCAGAATAAACAATGCTCTATCCAAGGGTCGACTTAACCAACATTAGGCTTCCTGTGGATGAAAAAAAAAAAAAAAAAAGCCATGAAGGAAGCTATGTGTTTCAAGGAATTAATAGAATTAGTGATTTTCTGCAAACAGATGTAAGGAAGGCCAGCCTTAGACTTTACATAGCTGTATGTTGCTTTTAATACCCCTTATTTGCGGTGGGGCAGGGGGTGGAAATCTGGGTTTACAAATGAAGACAAATGGTGAAGTCCTTGGAAGAAATTAATTTTATTGAAAGGACATTTCTTCCTTTCAAAGCACTGGGTATTTGTGGGACAGCTCCTCATTTTATTGACTTAAAGAGATAATATTTGCCCTAGATGATGGTGTGGTTGCTATGGTAACTTTTTTTTTTTTAACGAGACTAAAAATAATGAAGCCTGTGTCTGATGTACTAGGACAAGTCAAGCCTTTCTCCACAACTGTCTAAAAGAAGTATCTGTCAGTTGTCACAGATTTATTTCAGATTAAGGGGCACATGGTTTAGGCACTGAAGTGGAATGTTTTTATTTCCGCCTGACTCTTCCACTTTTGAAGGTCATAGCTTTGCCTGGCATGGCAGACACATGCCTAATAGAGAGGAGCTTAATGAGTCACAAAGAAGCATTCTTTATTTCAAGTGCGTCCTGTATTCTCATTGGAACGAGGCCACAAAGCTGCTGGGTCCCCAAATCCTGCATTTGTAATTCCCTAGGCAGTTGCACAGACAAGGCCAACGCTGTTGTTAGTGAAGCTTCGGAGCAACAGCACCTCATTTGTTTGCTGCTGGCTTTAGTCCAGAGAAAGATTCCTAGGATCACGGCTCCAGAGTGCGCGCATGTGGCTCTGCGTGCCCGTGCTTGGGCCGGAGGGAAGGTGCCGGGGGAGAAAAGAGGAGAGCTGCTCTCCTCTCGAAAGTATTCACTGCACAATCCAGCACATATTTAGTAAAGCAACTACTCTGTGCCAGGCACGGGCCAGCCCTGGGGTCACTGGGCTCATTAAAAAAAAAAAAAAAATGCTGATGTTGGGAGACATGGGGGAATAGCCAACAGCTGGAGAGATTTCCCTCCTGCTTCCCTTTCTCTGTTTTCTTTCTTCCTTCTTTCTGGCCTTCCGGTGTTAGTGAGTCTTACCATGTGTCACACACATGTGAGTGCGTGAGTTGAAAATGGAGATGGACCCGGGGACCTGTCCTCAGGCAATAGTCTAGTGAAGATGATAAATTAACCAATGTACGTATGACCCAGAAATTGCACTCTCGGGCATTTATCCCAGGGAAACGGCAATTTATCTTCACACAAAAACCTGTACGCAAATGTTCATAGCAGCTTTATGGATAATAGCCCTAAATTGGAAACAACTCAGATGTCCTTCACCCTGTAAATAGTTAAATGACCTGTGGCACACCCATCGTGCAGAATACCGCTCAGCACTGGCGGGAAAAAAGCACATGATCCCTTGCAAAGGTCTCTGGAAAATCACACTGAGTGAAAACAGCCAATCCTGAAAATCGATATACTGTATAATTCTGGTTATGTAACATTCTAGAAATGACAAAATTATAGAGATGGGGAACAGACTAGTGGCTGCCAGTGGTCAAGGTGACTCGGGGAAGGAGGGAAATGGGTGTGGTTATAAAGGGTCAACATGTAGGATTTTTCTGATGCTGGAAATGTTTTGTCTCTTGAGGGTGGTGGTAGATGCAAGAACAAAACATGTAACAAAATTACAGAGAACTAAATACACACATGTTCACAAAATAAGTACAACGGGGTTGAAGGAAGCATGGCGGTTGACTATATCAATGTCAATTCCCCAGCTGTGATATTGTACCATTGTGTTTTAAGTACAAAACACATTGTGAGAAACCAAATAAAAGGTGCACAGGAGGGGCGCCTGGGTGGCTCAGTTGGTTAAGCAACTGCCTTCAGCTCAGGTCATGATCCCGGACTTCCAGGATCGAGTCCTGCTTCCGGGTCCCAGCTTCTAGGGGAGTCTGCATCTCCCTCTGACCTTCTCCTCTCTCAAGCTCTCTCTCTCACTCATTCTCTCTCAAATAAATAAATAAATAAATCTTTTTTTTAAAAAGTGCACAAGATTTCTCTGTATTATTTCTTACAACTGCATATGAATCTACAATTATCTCAAAATAGAAAGTTTGATTAAAAAATAAATCAACACTTTATTTAGGGGGTGGGCAAAACAGGTGAAGGTGGTCAACCAGTACAACTTCCAGTTATAAGATAAATAAGTCCTGGGGAGGTACCCTACAGCATAGTGACCGTCGTTCACAATGCTGTATCGTATACTTGAAAGTGGCTAAGAGAGTAGATGTTAAAAGTTTTCATCGCGAGAAAAAATGTGGAACTATGTGTGGTGATGGATGTTACCAAAATTTAATGTGGTAGTTATTTTGCAACCCATACATATATCAAATCGTGATGTTGTATACTAAAACTAAGACAATGTTCTATGTCAATTATACCTCAAAATTTTTAATTTTTTAATTTATTTCTTATTTTTTATAATCATATAATATATTTTTATCCCCAGGGGTACAGGACTGTGAATTGCCAGGTTTACACACTTCACAGCACTCACCATAGCACATACCCTCCCCAGCGTATACCTCAAATTTTTAAATGAAAAAACAATGACTCTGCATTCAGGAAAGCAAAACAAAGAAGTTCATTTTTAAGTATTACTGTTAAGAAGTTGAATTAAAACAATTAGAGGCTTAAAAAATAAATAAATCGATTTATCATTAAATGGGATAAATGCTATGATAAAAATGGATATGGAAAGCTATGAGAGCTTAGACTACACGGCATCAAAAGAGATGATTTCTGGAGCAGTGACTCCAGTGTGTTGGAAGAAAATACATTCCAGGCAGAGACATATCACTGGAATTGAGGGCAGAATGTCTGTCTGTCTTGCCCACCGTATTTCTCCAAGCTAGAACACTGAACAGCTCACAGTTAATGATCAAAACTGTTGAGTGAATAACTGAAGACATGGAAGAGGGTATGGCGAGTTTAAAAAGGTAGAAGGGGTCATCACGGTCGAGCACACAGTGCGTTCATGAAGAGAGACAGGAATGAGGACGGTAGCAGCAGATGGGCTCCAGGCCAGGTACTCTGAAGCCCTCATCCTAATTCCAACATAAAATAGGAGCCAAGTTTGTGTTTTAGAAAGATCCTGTGGGCACAGTGAGGAGACGGATTGAAGTTAAGATGCCGGCTGGGTAGGCTGCTGTGCTAACCCAGGTGAGTACTCTGCTCCCAACCTCAAATGCTAGAAGTCCTGCGTCTAAAACAGAGGTGGCTGTTAAACATAGACTTTGAGGGGCGCCTGAGTGGCTCAGTGGGTTAAGCCTCTGCCTTTGGCTCAGGTCATGATCCCAGTGTCCTGGGATTGAGACCCGCATCGGGCTCTCTGCTCAACAGAGAGCCTGGTTCCATTCCTCTCTCTCTGCTTGCCTCTCTGCCTACTTGTGATTTCTCTCTGTCAAATAAATAAATAAATAAATCTTTAAAAAAAATAGATTTTGAAACACATATGCAAAAAAGGTGAAATTAATTTTAGTGATTACTCCCAGGGTGTTGAGTGCCAGAAATAAGACTGTACTTAACCCAATATCACCCAAAATTTCTACGTTTCAACATGTAATCAATAAAAAACATTATTAATGAAATATTTTATACTCTTCCTGTATCTTTTCCTTATACGAAGATTTGAGACCAACTGACAGCACATCTCAATTCAAACTTGCCACATTTCAAGTGCTTGAGAGCTACGTTTAGTGGTTACCATATTGGACAGCCCAGGTCCAATCCAGAGACATGCCACACAGTGGCAAGGAGTATTTTTTTGAGCTCTTAGACGCTTTTCAGATGTCACATCTATTAATTCTCACAACAGTAATCCTATGAAGTATTATTATCTACCCTTTCTAATGAAGAACTGAGGTCAAAACAAGTTAAACAAATTGACCATGGCCTTCCAGGTACTCAATGATGGAGCTAAGATTCAAATTCGGCTCTGACCGATCTTTACTTTACCTAGCTGCTTTAGCCACAGCATCGTGCTGTTGCAGGGAGCAACCTTGACCTACAGTAAGGGGATCATAAGCTCAATCTTCTAGAAATATCTGAGTCCTCAGCTAGCTGAGCCTGTGTCCATGATGCATGTGAAATTTCAAAGTTTAAAGCCGTAAGGGGTACATTGAAAAATGATAGAGAGTGAGACTTACCAAAATGTATATTTTTTCAGATTTCTGATCTGCTGAGCCTGATTACATAATTTGAAAGTCTCAATGTTTTCTTACCTAACGTCACTGAAGAGCCTGCTTCAAAATAAATTATGGAAAGAAATCTCTCCTAAGTGAAGATAGCCTGCCCTGACATTTACTGAATGATGAAGCCACGGTGATGATCAAGTCCAGAGAAGGGAAATGACTATGATCAAGGGGCTGGAGGAATTTCATAAGAAAGGATAGGCTTGGGACGGGGTGGGGTGGGGGGCGTTGGAAAACCACCAGCGTGAAGGATTAGCTGGACAGGCAAAGGTTGAGGAGAAGGAAAAGAACATTTAAGATCTCAAAGCCAGGACAGCTGCGGGTATGTGAGCAACAATATTTTTAAGGCTGACCTAAGACCCATTTCTCTCTGTCGCCAAGGCCCCTGGGTCCTGGATGTCTCTTGGTACAAGTAACCCACCTTTGCAAAATGCTGGTCAAGGATTCAACTCGGTTCATCGCATAAAATTACGAATCTGATTCTCCAGTTTAAAGAATGACAAGACCTTTTATTTTGAGATGTAGTTTGAGCCTTTAAGAACTGAGTGAAGTAAAAGTCTCAAATCCATGATTCTGAGTTAACAAGCCATGGATAGAAAACAAACTAGTCCCAGAACGTAAAGCTCAAACAGGCTGCACACGAGGTACAGAAACACTTAACACTATCTGTTAATTGCCTCACTATCTACATGACCTCTTTATTTGGATGTCACAGAAATACCCCAACTTCATGGTGTCCCACGGTTGTTTTATCTCTCTCTCTCCAGACTCCTTCCCACCCACTTCATCTGGCATTTCCGATCTCTGCAAATGAAACCTCTTGAGATTCGTTCTAGGCACCTCCCTGTCCCAAACTCTCCCACTCCCCACTGCACACACCCCCAAAATCCCATCCGTACTGTTGACTCACCTCCAAACCCTGCTAGATTCCCAGCTCTAAGTAGATGCTCCAGGACTCTCCCATTCACTCTTACATCCCTAATGCTTGCACATCATATGCAAGAAACGTTTACCTGAATGAGTAAAAGACTGAATGATTGTGAGGAATAACAAATATCACATATGCCCACTTTCCCCCAACTCAAAACTTCATCAGTTTCCATTAACATTTAGCAAGTATTTCCAGGAGAGCAATCAATCCCACAAGAATTGTTTTCCCATATCTAAATAAGAACCCAGGGGGCCAGTGCTGGTGTTCTCATGAAAGGCCCCAAGCTTCGAGTTAGTGCTGTATGAGGCCCACACATGGGGGTGTGGACTTTTCGGCCCAAAAAGCAGTCTTGATAGCATTGGGCCCAAGGAGCAGGGTCAGGGCCCACCTCCCCCATTATCATCTTTCTGACTACAAGACATTGAACCTGGTGGCTTCCACCCACCCCCCACCAACGCTCACAATTTTAATAGAACCCTCCATGCAGGGGTCAGGCAGGGCATATATATGCTTCGTGGCACTTCTTGGCAACTTGGTCTGTTTGGTTGGGTTTCATGACTAACTTCAATTTCTTGGAAGCAGAAAAACAATTTCCCTTTTTGCAGCTTGAAATATCTCATCAAAGAAATGTGGAGAGTATGAAAATTAGATTTGATTGGCAGCCAGCTCTTTGCTTCCATCACTTCTGTTCTGTAGCTCTCTTTAAAAAAAAAAAAAAAAGGGGCGCCTGGGTGGCTCAGTGGGTTAAGCCGCTGCCTTCGGCTCAGGTCATGATCTCAGGGTCCTGGGATCGAGTCCCGCATCGGGCTCTCTGCTCAGCGGGGAGCCTGCTTCCCTCTCTCTCTCTCTGCCTGCCTCTCCATCTACTTGTGATTTCTCTCTGTCAAATAAATAAATAAAATCTTAAAAAAAAAAAAAAAAAAAAAGGAGTAGGGTTTTCTGACAGCCTGATGGGCAATGACATAATTTTAATAATCCTCTCCTCTTTAGGCGAAATTAAAGAAAAAAATTTCACAATAAAATTACTGTGCCTCCAAGATGTAGTCACTAGATTCACCCTCTTTGCATTGTTCGTGTCCAGCACTCTGGAAACAAGATGCATATTTCAGGCATGCCTAACACTGTTGTTAATGCTCTACTTTCTGAACTGCCTTGAAGGTTGATGAGGCCTAAAGCAGATGGAGCCAGAAGAGTGAAGCTTTAGAAGTACTGTCAGAGTCCACAGACACATACACTCAATTCAACTCGGTTCATCGCATAAAATTACGAATCTGATTCTCCAGTTTAAAGAATGACAAGACCTTTTATTTTGAGATTCCAGCCTAATCTTTTTCTTCCAAGGTTATGCTCAGGATTGGTTGGGGAGAGGGATGCTTATCTCCCATTCCCACTTTTCCATAGTGAGCAAGAGAGAAGAGTGTACATAGAACACTTCAGGCTTCTGTCTCTGTATTCCACACTCCCACCATAGTCTCTTATCAGATCAGTTGCTGAGATTGGGGAATAAACAAGCCTGGTGACTCAACATCCTGGAGATTCAGAGTTCAAGTAGATTTATCAGTGAGGATGGTTCTAGTTGCAAGTACCAAGGACGAAGCACTGAAGTTGTCATAAACATATATAAGTTTAAGTAGGAAGAAGTCCAGAATCAGGGAGATGGGCATTGGTGCGGCTACTCAAGGACCCAGGTGTTTCGCATTTTTCTGGTTGCCTCTGAGCATGTTGGCATGCCTCCCTTCATGACCTGCTCCAGCTCCAACCCGTGTCCCAAAACAAAACAAAAGAAGAAGAAGAAGAAGAAGAAGAAAGAAAGAAAGAAAGAAAAGGAATAAGGAGAGGAAAGCACCTGTCACAAGCATTTCTATTTTAAGAGAGGAAACGTCTCATAGGAGTTTCCTGCTGATTTCCTCTTTAATCCCTTGGCCAGAATCAGGTCACATACTCACGTCCTAGCTATAAGGAAGTCTGAGAATGGAAGTACTTTCAGCATCCATGTAGAAGACCAGCTCTGCTGGCAAGGGAGAAAGGCCTAGAATGTCTGTAGGGTAAACAACCACCAGCGCCTGTCAAATGTTTTGATATTCAGAGCTAAGGCCATTTGACTACATATCAGGTTGTACTCTCTAATTTAAATTCATTCGGTAAGAAAGCCAATATTTTTACCTGCTCGCATCAGATCCCTGTGTCTCATTTTTCTGTTAGTTTCAAGCTCAGAGCAAAGGGAGGGTCCTGGTTACTTGTCCCCCCAAAATACTAACAATTACTGCCAGGAGCATTGTTGACTCTAGGAAGATCAACCACCACCACCTCTTTGGATCTCAGCTTTATATGGAAAACAAAGAATTTGGATGAGTGCATCTTCAAAGCCCCTTCCAGCCCCAACAGGCTCTGGTTTCATGACTGTGCGTTCAAATGTCTCCAAGCAGTGAATCAAATCACAAATAGCCTAAGAAATGTTATAAAAGGAAGAAATTCGACTCACATTGACTTGCATTAGCCTTGGGGAATAAAAACTAGTAAATAACGATGAACTCTGAAGCTAGTGTCAGTTTAATAAGAAGAGGAACTTGTGACTGTGCCCCCAGGCATGTGAGAGAGAGTAGCCATGTAATGGACTTACAAGAGTTTAGAAAAATCGCTGCTCCCTTGAAATGGAGTCCTGTAAGTCTAGCAGAATGACAAGGCACTAAAAATGGATCTCTCCTTCTTCTCTGTATTGAAATAACCTCTAATATCTTCAGTGTACAGCCCAAAAACCTTGATGTAGTTTATAAAGGGTCCTTTCCAGCCTATCATTGCCCTACATCCACACACTGAACATACTAATAATAACAGCGAATATTTTTAAAGCCTTACTCTGTGCTCAATACACATGAAGAACTTTATCTTTCACTGTCTCTTTTAACCCTTACCATAAGAACAGTGAATAAGATACCATCTTCATTTTACGTATGAATAAGCTGGAATTAAGTAATTAGCCCAAGGCCACACAGCTAAAGGTGGTAGAGTCAGAATTTAAATTTAGGCAGACTGTGCCCAGAGCCCATGCCCTGAACCACTATGTTGTATTTCTCTGACAATATTTAAATATTTTTTAAAACTTGTTTACATTTCTTTTTCTTTTTTCTTTTTTCTTTTCTTTTTATTCTTTTTTATCTTTTTTTTTTTTTTGAGCAAGAGAGAGAGAGAGAATGCAAGTGGTAGGGGAGTGGCAGAGGGGGAGAGAGAGAGAGAGAGAGAATCTTAAGCAGGCTCCTTGCTCAGCACAGAGTCTGAGGGCTCAATCTCACGACCTTGAGATCATGACCTGAGGTGAAATCAAGAAGCAGAAGCTCAACCGACTGAGCCACCCAGGGGACCCCATTTCTATTTCTACCAGTAATACATAAGGGCCATTTTCTCTTCATCCCCTAGTTTTACGTCTGACAACTAGATACTCCCATAAATATTTAAAGAATGCATGAGTGAATGAGTGACTTCCTATGCCGACTTTCCAGTCTTCTGCAAACACACTCTACTCTATTACACCCCCATGCTCTAGCTTATACTGCTCCTTCTGTCCAGCAGACTCCTACTCCTACTCTTCCTTCAGGAATGGGTTGAAATGTCACATCCTTGTTCTGTTCCTCCCAACAATCTTCCAAAGAGAAAAATAGGTCATATGGAAAACAAGTCATAGAAGAAGGAACTAGAATCAAAAGCCATATGATTTACTTATTAATCAGGGTCAATTAATGATAGCTCCCAAACCTCAATAACTCACAATAAAATGAGGTACCAACTTCCAGTTATAAAATAAATAAGTCACAGAGATGAAAAGTACAGCATAGGGAATATAGTCAGTTATTGTAATAACATTACATAATGACAGTTGGTGACTATACTTATTGTGGTGTGCATTGAATAATGTCTGTATAGAGCTGTTGAATCCCTATGTTGTATACTAAAACTAATATAACATTACAGGCCAACTATACTTCAACCAGTCAATCAATAAGTCAAAGTCAGCAGAAGCAGAGGACAGGGTTCTTTAATCACTAAGGAACAGAGGACCCATCTTGTGATGGTCTTATAGAAACACTCTGCAAAGGGAAGAAAGATCTTACAGGACCATGTGAACCTGCAGAGGGTGCATCACTCTATATCCACATCCCATTGGCCATAACTAAGCCTTATGCCCCTGACCTAACTGTAAATAAGGCTAAGGAACAAGATTGTCCTGAATGCCCAAGAAGAAGAAGAAAGAAATTTGGTGAGCATATGATATTGTTCTCACCATAGCTTCTTCACAGTGATACCAAAAAAATGGCTTCAAACTGTTAATGAAAATTATTTTTATCTTCAAAAATTCTGTACCCACACCAATTTTCAATCAAGCATAAAAGAGGAATAAAGAAATATTCAGATACGTAAGATTGCCTAAAGCGTGTAGACCTTATGTATCCTTTCTCAGGAAGCTACCAAAGAATGTAAACATGGAAATAAAGGAAGAAGAGAACATCAAATCCAGAAATCAAGGATCCAGTGCAAGAGAGAATTGAAGTCTAGAAATCATAGCTGTATGGAAGAGGGAGCAACACTGGAGCAGAAAAGGATAAGTACCTGCATTTGAAGAATGTGGAAAATAAAAGGGAGCTGGTTTGATGTGTGGGCTCTGTTATACCACCATGCCCTGGCTTATCCTGGTCCGTCATCAACCATAGTATGGAGTCCACAGATAATATCTAAAAGTTATAAATCTAGAAATAGCAGTATATGCATATGACTTGGAAATGGAGAAGTAGATTACAAAAGGAACAGCTAAAATGGTTGCTCCAGGATACTGAACTGGGAGGTAGGGTAGGATAGCACAAAAGAATGCCATTTTTCATGACAGCTCTTGGTAGAGTATTTGAGTTTTTAATCACTTCTTTGCTAAAAATTTTATATATTTTTTAAATAAGAGAAGGAGAATGAAGTTTTCATAACTGCTCCTTTGTCTTATCCAAAGAGTCCACCAAGAACCTTATTATGGTTTCAAAATGTCAAGGAGGGAAGAAAAAGACAGGGCAAATGTGCACAGATAGGACGTCTTCTTTAAACCCCAAGCACCCAAGTGGTGTATTTTCTCTTTCATCCATTTCTTTTTAAAAATACTGGTCAATGGCCCCACCTTCGTGAATAGGTTCAAGGAAAGAGGGAAAGGACTGGAAACAACAGATAGAACCATGGACAGAGCCCCTGGATGATCACTAGTGACCACCACCTATGCTGGGCCTATCCACCATCTTGCCAGAAAAAGGTAAAATAAGACATTTTAGGCATTTTTTCTGAAATCAGTATACTCTATATCCTCCTTATCTACTGGCTTCATAAGCCTCTCAATATTTTTTTAGTTTGACATGAGTTTTTGGTGAGTCATGTGGATTGCCATAGGTATTGGTTTCCTAAGGATTTGTACACATATCAGTCTTACCTGTCTTATTTCAATAATTCATCTTTTTTTTTTTTAATTCAGGAAGCATTTGTCCATTTCTTGGCCTCTTACTGCCCTCCATGCTTCCAAAAGTTAACCAATAGTGGTTCTGGTCTCAGTTCTATAAGACTGATTAGAATTTTTTTTGCTCAATTCTAAATACTTAACCACATTTTTAAATGTGGGGACATCTCAGTTGTCTCTTCAACAACATTCACCCTGCAGTCATCTTCTGAGCACCATTCTAGGTATGGGGGGTGAAAAATATGATAATACTTACTGCTATTGAAGGACTCAGTCTAGGGGCGCCTGGGTGGCTCAGTGGATTAAGCCTCTGCCTTCGATTCAGGTCATGATTCCAGGGTCTTGGGATCGAGCCCTGAATTGGGAATCTCTCCTCAGCAGGGAGCCTGCTTCCCACTCTCTCTCTGCCTGCCTCTCTGCCTACTTGTGATCTCTCTCTCTCTCTGTCAAATAAATACATAAAACCTTAAAAAAAAAAAAAAGAAAGAAAGAAAGAAAAATAACTGGGGAACCCGAGTGGCTCAGTGGGTTAAAGCCTCTGCCTTCAGCTCGGGTCATGATCCCAAGGTGTGGGATCCAGCCCTGCATCAGGCTCTCTGCTCAGCAGGGAGCCTGCTTCCCCCTCTCTCTCTGTCTACCTCTCTGCCTACTTGTGATCTCTCTCTCTCTGTCAAATAGATAATAAAATCTTAAAAAATAAAAAAAAAAAAGAACTCAGTCTAGAGGAATAGGCTGAAAATTAAGTCAATAATTTCATCAGTAGTAAGGGCTATGGTAGAAATACGTATATAGACTGTGGGTTAGGAAAAACACTTGAAGCAACCTGGAGAAGGGAAAGGCTTCCTGGAATTAAGCATCCTTTTAAGCACATGAAGGACTTAGGAGTGAACATGTTGAGAAAAAGGAAAGGGGCATTCTGGGTAGAGGAAAGAACATGAAAAAGCTCTGAAGTTAGAGAGATCTTAAAAGGGCCAGGGAATCAAAAGTCATTTGGGCATAGGAAGATGTCAGGCCCATTCAGAGAACAATGGGGGCACGTTTTGAAAGGAAGACACTGAAGGATTTTATTCAAGGGAATGTTGTGATTAGATATGAGTTTCCAATAGATCTTGCTGATTCAGAGAAGTCAAGTGTGTAAGTCATAAGAAGAGGAAGGAGAGACTGGGGAAAAGAGATTCTGAGCAGACATGAGACCATTGAGGTACGAAGGGGAGAAATCCTGAGAGTGTGAAGACAATGGAAGTGTGAATAAAAGGGAAGAGAGAGCAACTGAAATCTATAATTAGGAGGTTAACCCAACCAGATCTAGCTATAAAGTGTGAAGGAGGTGAGACATCTCGGATGGCACAAGTGTCTGGATTTTCTGAGTTGGTAGATGTTGGTATCATTGGCCAGTCAGAAAGGGACTCTGTTGGAGTAGATTTGGGGTCAAGTGTGCTCACTTTGTTCTGATTTTGAAATACTTGCCAGACATTTGAGTGGATATGTAAATATCCACTGTGGATATTATATATTTACATATTTACATGTTGATTACATTGATTAAATATTGATCACATACAAATTTTAAAATTTACATATTTACATATTGAGTGGATATGTAAATATGGATAGGTAAACACATAGGTCTACAGTCCGGAGAAAGGTCTAATCAAGAGAGAAAACAATTGAGTCATCTGCACATAGAGGTGGTGGAGGAGGGGATGAATGAGATTTCCTCGGCAAGATGTGTAGTAAAGAAAAAGATAAGAAGTCAAATAAGGAAGCTCATAGCTTAGTACTGAGCTCATTTGGACTAAAGCGTTTATCTTCTCAGGATTCCTACACCTTGACTTAACCCCATCATTTTGATGTCTATGTACTTTTATCCTCTGCTTTAGACACAATCCACTTGAAGGTAGGGGCAAAATCTTGTTTGATTTAGTATTCCTGGGATCATGTACACAACTAAGAATGTTCTATATGTTCAATAAATATTTATTGAACAATGATCCTATATTCATAGAGTTTATGGAAGAGAGAAAAATAGCAAGTCTGATATGCTTCAAATTCAGAATAGCATGAGGTTTTAGCATGCTACTCAAAATGAATTATAATCTAACAACACACCTCTTCTCTCTGCCTCTTCATTCTCTTAATACTCACTTAACAATAGAAAAATAGTTTCTAGACTCTACCATTTGCTTCCTTTCCCCACTATGAAAACAGGAGTATTTTATTTTTCTGGCATGCCTTAGCTCACTTTAAAACTAAATTTTAAAACCATAGAAATAATCTTGATTGGCTTCTGCTCTCTGTTAATCATCCTTTGAGCCCTGGTGGGCAGGGTGAGATCAGGCTCCCTCTTGGAGATAATACATGGGCAACAATTCCAGCTCAAGAAAAAGCAAGCATGATTACTCTGCGTGAGCCTCCCTGGGACAGTTTACTGACATTGGAAATTCGTCATGGTTACCAAGTACTTTGATTTCACAAAAATAAGAGGTCTTCTTTGCTGAGGTGAAAAGTAGTGTTTGGGTTTATACAGATTAACTAGAGAAGAACCACAAGTTCAGGGTCAAAGAGCCAAGATTTTTCTCCTCTCACTGAGCCAGCTACCAGGCTATTCAGAAGATAGTGATTGGTGTTTATAGTTACTATATTGGCAAGTTTGAAAGATGGTAAAGATGGAATGGATTTTGTCTTTGAAAAGAGGCCACCAGAGGCAGGGTACTTCTCCATCTGCCTGTCTAAGTCTTCATGTTCCCCAACAATTGTGTTCTGGTTGGTAACTAACCAAGCAAATGCAAGTTAAGGTTCTGTGTTTGGCACACTGTACACAAAAAAGCAAACCAAAAACAAAAATGTTAGGTGACAAGATTTAAGTTCTGGGCTTTGGTTTTGGTTAGTCCAATGCAGCCAAGAGCCAAGGCCAGGGGTCCAAAGCTGAGGACTAACTGTACCTGGGAAACTGCACCTGGGAAACATCAGCACCTGCACCTGGGAAACATTAGCAACTAAATCAACTCTTCAATTTCAGTGTCAACTTTTAATGGAAAGTGTTCTCCTCACTCTCCCACCTCTGAGACCAGAGTCTAGATGCTGATGGTGTCATTTCATACCTAATAGCAGAAAATATTATATATATTATATATATATATATGTATATGTATACATATATATGTATATGTATTATATCCTGATAAGGATGCTGTGCAAATAACTACCAAGGTTCTAGAGACCTCATAAATTCATACAAACCTGTTGGGAAACACTGTGTCCATAGGTCTCAAAGTCATAGAAAGTTTTCTGCTTTCTATTCCTGGGAATTTGTCTTAAGGAAAAAAATTCTAAAAGGAGAATAAAACTTAGGCAAAATGCATTTATTGCAGCATTACTTTACAAAAATAGCAATAGGAGCTATTCTACTCATACAGGACAGCAAGGCATTCAATTATGATCCATCCACAGCTATGTATAGAAGAATGAAACTCAACCATTCTTTTACACCGTACACAAAGATGAACTCAAAATGGATGAAAGACCTCAACGTGAGACAGAAATCCATCAAAATCCTAGAGGAGAACATAGGCAGTAACCTCTTTGTCATTAGCCACAGCAACTTCTTTCAAGACAGTCTCCAAAGGCAAGGCCAAAAATGAACTACTGGGACTTCATCAAGATCAAAAGCTTCTGCACAGCAAAGGAAACAGTCAACAAAATGAAGAGGCAATCCATGGCAAACAAAACAAAGAGGCAACCCATATTTGCAAATGACACTACAGACAAAGGGCTGATATCCAAGAAATATAAAGAACTTCTCAAACTCAACACCCAAAAAACAGATAATCAAGTCAAAAAATGGACACAAGACATGAACAGACACTTCTCCAATGAAGCCATACAAATGGCTAGCAGACACATGAAAAAATGTTCATCATCATTAGCCATCAGGGAAATTCAAATCAAAACTACACTGAGATATCACCTTACACAGTTAGAATGGCAAAGATTAACAAAGCAGGAAACAACAAATGTTGGAGAGGATGTGGAGAAAGGGGAATGCTCTTACAGTGTTGGTGGGAATGCAAGTTGGTGCAGCCACTTTAAAAAACAGTGCAGAGATTCCCCCCAAAATTAAGAATAGAGCTACTCTGTAACCCAGCAACTGCACTACTGGGTATTTACCCCAAAGATACAGATGTAGTGAAAAGAAGGGCCTCATGCACCCCAATTTCATAGCAGCAATGTCCACAATAGCCAAACTGTGGAGAGAGCCAAGATGCCCTTCAACAAATGAATGGATAAAGAAGATGTGGTCCATATATACAATGGAATATTACTCAGTCATCAGAAAAGATGAATACCAAAGTTTTTTATCAACATGGACAGGACTGGAGGAGATTATGCTGAGTAAAATAAGCAGAGAAAGTCAATTATCACATGGTTTCACTTACTTGTGGAACATAAGGAACAACATGGAGGACATTAGGAGAAGGAAAGGAAAAGTGAAGGGGGGGAATTGGATGAGGAGATGAACCATGAGAGACTGTGGACTCTGAGAAACAAACTGAGGGTTTTAAAGAGGCAGGGATTCAGGGGATGGGTAAGCCTGGTGGTGCATATTAAGGAGGGCACGTATTGCATGGAGCACTAGATGTTATATGTAAACAATGAATCTTGGAATACTCTGTCAAAAGCTAATGATATGGTGACTAACAAAACACAATAAAAAAAATTTTTTAAAAAGCTGTAGTCCGCACACAATGGAATGATATTTATCAATTAAAATCATTATAAATACTGTAGCATGTAGAAAAGCATTTGAAATATGGTTAAGGAGAAAAATCAGAAGAAAAAATACATGGTATAACTATATCTGTTAAGCAATTATGCAAACCTATGGATGAAAACTGGATCATCATATGAAAAATAATTTATTAAGATGAGTAGATTGTATTAACTATAAAAACTGAATGATTTCAAATCTTCAAGGGAAGAAAATTCTAACAATATTTAAACAATCTCACAAAGAAGAAAAACATCCCAATTCCTTTATAAAAGCACTAATACTGAAACCAGAAAAAGACAGCTCTAGAAAAGAAAGCTATGTAATCTTATTTCTCTTATGAACACTGATGTAAAAATTATAAAGAAAATATTAGCAAATTGAATCCAACAATATATTAAACAAATACTACAGCCAACTTGGGTTAATTCCCAAAATACAAGGATGATTCAGTAACAGGAAATCTGTTCATATAATTCTCCATATTAATAGGTCAAATGAGGAAAAACACATGATATCATCTCAAGGGAGCCTGCCAAGCATGTGTTAAAATAAACATGACAGTTATTCCTGATTTAAAATAATATTTAAGGAGTGCCTGGGTGGCTCAGTCGATTGGGTGTCTGCCTTTGTCTCGGATTGTGGTCCCGGGGTCCTGGGATCCAGCCCGGGTCAGGCTCCCTGCTCTGTGGGAAGTCTGCTTCTCCCTCTCCCTGTGACCCACCTCTCTGCTTGTGCTCTTGTTCACTCTCACTCCCTCTCTCTCTCAAATGAATTTTTAAAATCTAAAAAAATAAAATAATATTCTAATTCTTAGGAAAATATGCACTTTCTCAACATCATATGTATATTCCCATGTGTGTATAGTTTTTCCCTTATGTATATAGTTACGGGTCATTCAGAACTACAAAAATGCAGCAACAGTGGTGCCTGTGTGTCTGTCAGTTAAGCATCCAATTCTCAATCTCAGCTCAGGCCTTGGGTCATGAGTTCAAGCCCCACACTTTTTTTTTTTTTAAGATTTTATTTATTTATTTGACAGATGGAAATCATAAGTAGGCAGAGAAGTAGGAAAAAAGAGAGGAGGAAGCGGTCTTCCTGCTGAGCAGAGAGCCCAATGCAGGGCTCGATCCCAGGACCCTGGGATCATGACCCAAGCCGAAGGCAGAGGCTTTAACCCACTGAGCCACCCAGGCACCCCAAGCCCCACACTTTTAAAGAAAGAAAGAAACAGAAAGGAAGGAAGGAAGGAAATGCAGCAATAATTATTTGATCTGATGAGTTCCTTGAAGATTAAGTAGGTATAATGACCTTTCAAAGGCTCAAAGGCAAGCCCTGGTATCACAGTGTGCTGGCCTTTGAAGTTTGCATCTTCAGGTCCAACTTACTTTACCCTGTAACCATTAGGATGCTGTGAGCTGCAATTAACCCCATTCTCAGTATTTTCCAATAGGTTCCCATGGCCTAGATGAGAAATTCCCTTCTGCAGCCTCTAGGGACCCACTCTCCCTCTCACCATCAAGCTCCATCTCATTCAGCTGTACTGGTCCTCCAGTTTTTTTCTAAGGCACACAAAGCACTTTCCTGCTCGGGACTTTTGAATTTGCTGCTCCCCCCGTCTGGAAAGTTTCATCCTCCAATGTTTTAATGGATGGCTCCCTCACATTATTCACTTTCCTGACCAAATAGCATGTCTCCTCCCAGAGCCATGACCACCCAACAACACTCCCTATCTCACACTCTGCTTGATTACCTGACATCACAGTACACATTCACATGGTATTCCCTCTGCTACCAGAAATGACGTTTCATGAGGGTAGGCACTTTGACCAGATCGTTCACTGCTGCATAGCCAGTACCTAGGACAGCGTCTGGCACATAGTAGCTGCTAAGTAGAAACAGGGTAAATATGTTGCTAGAGCAAGAGAAACTCTGACTCATACAGATTTAAACAATTGAGGAACTTGTTTTCTCACAAGGCTAAATCCCCAAGGTTTTTTCTCTCTTTCTCCGCAATTCCCTGGGTTCTCCCCTCTTTTGAATGTCAGCTTTGTCCTCATACAGAGGTTGCATTTGTAGTCTCAGGATAATGGCAGCAGCAACCGGAACAATGTGCCCTCTCTCTCATGTCCATTTGAAAGAGAAGAAGGCTCTCCTCTTATGTTTGTCAGAACTGTCTCAAGATGACACATAGGGACACCTGGGTGGCTCAGATGCCTGGGTTAAGCATCTGCTGTCAGCTCAGGTCATGATCCCAGGGTCCTAGGATTGAGTCCCACATCAGGCTCTTTGCTTAGTGGGGAGCCTGCTTCTCCCTCTCCCTCTGCCTGCCATTACCCCTGCTTGTGCACACTCTCTCTGACAAACAAATAAATGAAATCTTTTAAAAAAAATGACACATTAAAAAAAAAGAACAATTACAGCCCCTATCATAGAATAGAAGCCATTCCCTTCAGTCTGATTGAGCTTCCTTAGTTCACATGTCCACCCCAAACCAGACCCTGAAAAGGAGGCTTGAGCTTCAAGGTTGGCTCACGTGAATTAGGACCCACCACTGGAGAAGAGCTGGAGTCAGCCTCCACTGCCTTCCCATGGGTATGAGGAAGGTGTGGATTGATGCTTGTCCTAGATAGACAACTAGCCAGGACTGCTACAATCTCTGACTTCAGGGGAACTTCTCAAGCCCCTGGACACTTTTCCAGAGTAATTGGCCTCTTGGGATCTTGAAACACGATCATTTCCTTGGGATATTTCTTGAGTTAAATAGCATTCTTAAATCAGAGAGCTGCCTCAAAAGTTTTCCTCCAGAAGAGCCTGAACACTGGGAGAAAGGGAACCAAATACAGCCCTTTCATGGGAAAGAAAAGAAGATGGAAACAGCAATGCAAAACACATTTCACAGGAGAGCATTTCTTGCAAATTGGTATCAAAACACAAAGCATATACAAAATACAATATTCTTCCACAGAAATTAAAGATCATTTAATTCATATTTAGGCAACGTGAATAGAGACAGCAATTCAGCCCAGGAGAAAATATTTTGTCAGCCAAATGAGCAAGGTTGTAAATCACTGAGAACATATCACTAGTCAGATACCCTGAACTGGTCAACAAATAGTTTGACTATGAAGTTGCTCAGGGTACAGCTCTCACATATGGATGATTTACTAGGGAACAGACCCACAAGGAGACATTGAGAATCACTGGACAATACTGAAGGGTTGTCTGTCCTTTAAACAATATTACAATATCCTATATCACCCACCGCAAAAGCACAAACTAACTTCTAACAGATCACCCCTGAAAGATATTCAATCATTTTTTTTACATTGTGACTCCTTCTCTGAGAAGCTTTACAACCCATATAATTATTTTCTTTTTAATTAGCTTTTGGGTTGTTGCTTAATATACTAAAATATTAGAGGGGGTGACTATTTCACATGCCTTGAAAATGCTGTTTTCTCAACATTAGATACAGTAACACTATTATCAGTTGGACTCCCCCTACTCCCGACACTCAAGCCTGCAAACAATGCAAAGCAAAGACAAGCCTTTTATTTCTAACACAGAGAAAAGACTTTGAGTGTAACTTTCTTGCTTCTCTCTAACTGTCCTGCAAGGGCATCTTCTTCAAAAGAGCTTCATGTTTTTCATTTCATGAAAAACATCCACTAATATTGCAATGGATGAAAGGAAAATGTATAAGACTTGAAGATGTACAATGTTGCATGAATGGCTTAGAAAGTATACACAAGTTACCACAGAACATACCCCCAGAAAGGGACAGAGCTGAAAGCAGACTCTAGTAATGACTATTCCCCACCAGGGCTCCTCTGCTCCAGCAGGGCTTCTACTGTGGAAAGATTGTCCCTCAGCCAGGCAGCCAGGTCCCTTTCAGTCTTGCTATAGAAACAGTAGGATCCCAGTCATGTGCTATAGGAAAGCACAGATTTAACTGTGAGTTTTCTTTCATCCAAAACAAAGGTCTAGTGAAAATTTAAATACCCGTAAGGACATACAGGTACATATCCATAAGGTTATGCATAGACATATCCAAAACAAATTTGCTGAAAAGTGGATATAGTCAATAATATTATAATCAACCTTGTATGGTGACAGATGGAAGCCATACTTGTGAGGACCATAGCATAACCTACAAGTTGAATCATGATGTTGTATACCTGAACTATTGTGACATTGTGTGTCAACTATACTCAAATAAAAAATATTTGGGGAGGGTGGGACGCCTGGGTGGCTCAGTCATTTGAGCAGCTGGCTTTGGATTTTGGTTCAGGTCATGAGCTCAGAGTCCGGTGCCAGGGCTCAGCACGGAGTCTCCTTGATAATTCTTTCCCTCTACCCTTCCCCCCACTCACATGCGCGCTCTCTCTCTCTCTCTCAAATAAATAAATAACTCTTTTAAAAAATCTTTAAGTTGCTCAAAGGAATCATAGCTATTCCTAGTTCTGAATATGAGAGAACTTTCTCCCATCACCGCATATTAAGCATGTGAAATAGTTGACTGGAGCTCCACTCTATTTCCATAGAAAGTACAAGATTAATTATTTAGGCTGTGGCAGCCATCTAGCAATCAGGAGATAAGGCTGATGTGATGAGGACAGCAGAGTGATAAGATGAAAGTCCCTGGGTCCCATTGTTCCACTAAATTAACCAATCTTCAGACTTCTAGTTGTGTGACTTTCTAAATATTTTCCTTGTTTAAGCCACTGTTAGTCCAGTTTCTGTTAGCTGCATCCCCATCCCAGCTGACACATACAATGAGACCAGAAGAGTTTATTTTTAAACTAAAATATTCATGCATTTAGATCAGAAAGTTCAGAAGCACCATTATTTGAGTGGGTTCATAAACACATTGTTGATAATATTTCTGACCAGCTAATTCTGGAGAGACTCATGGAAACAGAGATAAAATCTAAACCTCACTCCAACCAATAATTTGACCCCCTTTTTCCTCTTAATCAACAAAACTAATTCACATAAAATGGTTTGCAATTCATATTTGTTGATCTTAGTTTGTACCAGCCACTATATTGAGTACTTTATGCATATTATCTTTTTTAATCCTCAGAATAATCTTATGAAATAAGAAATATTATCATTCTTTTCTTATAAATGAAGAAAATCAAGCTGAAAGTGGCCATCAGACTTCCATCTTGCCATAAATCTCTTCTGCGTTATAATCTTCATCCTTTGTTGTAATCACTTATGAGTAATGAAATACACAAATATCAGGAAGTAAAAGAAAGGAACAGAACAGTAAGAGTCTCCAATAATCCAATGTTAGAATAAATTCATCAGTGATTAGGCAAACAAAGCCATTCAGAACTTAGAATAAGCTAATGTGGAAAAACCAACTTTACATAAATTTCTTCCAATACTATTGTTCTCTCCAGCAGGCTCAGAGTGGGTTTCTATCACAGTGTCCCATGACTAGATACTGGGAAAGTTCCCTTCAGAAAGGATACCCACCTGTTAATGAAAAATTCTCCAGTCTTTTCCAGACTTTCCCCTAGACAATTAATCTTCCAATTCATTTTCATAAGTTGTCGATCAGATGTCATCAATGGTAATGAAATCCACATCATTAAAATATAAAACTTTTAAACTACATCTGTAGAAAGAAAGGACAAAGACAACAAAAGGCATGTTTGTTTACTTTGGGATAACATAGTAACTCTGCACTATTTAGTCAACTCTCCAAGTAAACCATGATTTCTATTATTCATAACCCTGACATTTGATCAAAGTAAGCTACTAAAAAGACTAAATGTGGCTTATGTCTCCATGCTCTTTTCTCTGGTAGTTAAGCCAAACACAAATTTCATTATCTGGTTTCTAGTCACAATAATGAGTCAGATTGTTCTAAAATCTCAAGACATCATAGCCAAGGATTCTTGAGAGGGGCTGTAGGTGAATCTGAAGAAACAGAAAACAGTAGTAATGGCAATGGTTTTTAGGACTAATTTGTCAAGTGAAGGGGAAAAGTAAAGGTTGTGAGTAGGGATTTTTCAAAGCAGTAATATAATTCTATAATCTCTCCTCTTGAAAATTGTCACTCAAACTCACTAAGGTTCCAGGATAGTTTTAGGATAATGTACTGTCATAGCAGGTTTTCCAGCTCTCCATAAAGAATATTCTGTAGCGGACTTCATCACTTTTTCTGTTTAAAAGCAACAACAATCGTTGCTTAGGGGTTACCACTTGAATTCATCCTCCTTATAGGGGATGAAGAAAAATGCCTAAGTATTCCTTGTATGGAGATATATTTGCTGGTGAGGGAGAAAGCTATAGGACTAAACATACCCCAGGAATGTGCTAGTAAAGCCATCAGAGAGGAATATAAGACTCAGATAAAGTCAACATATTTAATCACATATTTACGTCCATAACCAAGACCATCAAGGGACAAGTGGAATCATGACATGCATTTTACAGACATCTAATCCCAGCAACAACCCCATAAAATGGGTCACGTTAGTGCCACTTCACTGGAAAAGAGAGTAATAAACTACCAAGAGTGATATTAAAAATCTTAAAAATCTCTATTATTGTCTATCCTATAATATTTCAATACACAACAAAAACACTTGACACATACTTCCCAATCATCATTGCACAAATATTAAAATGATTCAAGGATTGAGATTTAGTAGAATGAATAATATGTACTTCTTTATCAAAGACATTTTTAATTGAAACTGACATTATTTTTTAAACTAAAAATATGTGTGGATGAAAATGTCTAGAATTCACTGTCATTTTTCTACCTAAACTTGTTCATGGTAGAACTAAAATAAATACATCTCAACACACTTTCAATTAAATAATCACTAGCTTTTATTAGTGGTTATGAAGTCAGTAATAAATGGACTGGCACAAATTACTGATCTTTCTTTCTAAACCTCAAAATCAAATCTCTGTAGTTTTTAAGAAAAGCTGTTTTAGTTGAAAGAATGGTTTTTACCTTAGATGATCAGTCTGTTAACAGTATTGGATTATATATAAATTTCAAAAAATGTATTGCCCTGTAATATGGGCAATACATTACAAGGATTGTGATATGGTATTGGGAGCTACCAAAAATTTTAGTTTACTCAGTGAATGGAAAAAAAAATTGAGCAGCACAAAGTGCTAGATAGAAATTGTTTTCAGTCTTTCCCCTTCTTAACCCCCTTCAGGAATTTTGGATTGCTCTTGGCATAAAATTCAAATGCTTTAGTGTGCTTTGGGGTCAAATGTTATGTATGCTCTGGCTTTGCTCCTTGCTCTTTCTTTATTCAGGTCATCCATCTTCTCAAGGGCTTTACTGTAACTACAAGAACAAATTACCAGACCAAATTAAAAAAATATTCCAAATAGATAACTGATTGATTTTATTTATATATCATATATGTTGTATTTGGAAAAAAAAAAAAACCTAAATCTTGTGTCTTTTCCTTTTCTTAAAAAATTAACATATTTACATTATTTCAAAAGCAAACCAATAGTGAAAGTCTTTCTCCTGTCCCACTGGCTCTTACCCAGAAAGGTAACCACTTGTGTTAATTTCTTACTTGTCCTTCCAATATATCATTAGGCAAATATATCTTATTTTTCCCTCTTTTTTATTACCAAAAAAAAAGGTAAGTATACTGTATAAACTCTCTTTAATACTGCTTTTTTCACCCAATGACTTATTTTGGAGATCTCAATTTATCAGTTCTTAGAGATTTCCCTCATCCTTCATTACTAGCTGCATGGTATGCAATAGTAACTTCCATATGTAATACCCTGTTGCTTCCAGTCTTCTGCTACCCCAAACCATGCTGTAACCAATAACTGAACACATACAGGATGGCTTCTTAAACCCAGCCTTTCACTTCCTGGACAGGAAGAAAGTATAAGCATACTTGTATTCTAACCCCACAACCAAAAATGTGATTCCTTAGTTTCCAATCATTCCTCCTAGAACTCCAAGGAGTTTAATTTGAAACTGAATGCTAGCAATAATTGTATAATTGTGCAAACAAGAGAAACCAACTCTGATGGACTTAAGTGAAAAGAGAAGCAAGGCTGGAGGCCAGGCTCAGATATCAACCAGAATAAGAATGACCTGGTTAGGGAGATACTAGTCACAGGCCACCACAAACACTGTAACATTGACTAGCTCTGCTTGGGCCTCCCCCATTGGACACCAGATGCGCACAGTGGAGTCCTCATTACAGAATTATGAAAGTTTGCAACTTCTAGAGGCATCACTCCAGATCCTAAAGCCCAGGAAAGTGGCAGGAGATGAGCTCTGTGGATTTTCCCATGAATAGGTAGGGGATTGAGATGTTGGCAGTCAAAAACCCAAAGAATGTATACCAAATAGAAATCAGTAGCACAGCCAAAATTGGAACCCAGGTCTCATGGACATGAGTGAGTTTTTCTCCCCTCCATTTAGCATCTTATTCTGTCTCAGTGAAGAAAGCACCTCCACAAACTTGTCCCCAACTAAAATGCAGATTCTCTGGCAGCTCTGATGATATCATTAGTGAAAGTCGATAGATTCTCCATAACAGGTGACCAGGAATAGATATTCTTTCCCTCTTTTCTATTAAGATTAGCTATTTCCAATTAATTTTTATCCTGTAAGGATCTAGATGTGCCCTTGTTTGTAGAGAGCCCTGACTGATAAATGTCAAATAAACTAGCTCCCAACTTTGGTCTCATAAAGTTATACCCACTCAGAGCTAAAAGGGACTCTGCCACGGCATTAGTCCAATGTTTCTTTTTTCTTTTTTCCAATTATTTTATCATGGAAACATACATATTATACAAAATTTACCACCTTACCATTGTTAAGCGTACTGCTCAGTGGTCTAAAGTATGTTCATACTGCCATGCAACTACCACCATAACTCTTTTCATCTTATAAAACTGAAACTTCATACCCATTAAACAATAACTCCATATTTCTCCCTCTCCCCAGCATCCTGACAACCACCAATCTGTTTTGAGTCTCTATAATTTTGACTAGTTTAGTAACAAGAGGCAAAGAAGGACACTATACAATAATAAAGGGGACAATCCAACAAGAAGATATAACAACTGTAGATGTTTATGTATCCAACATTGGAGCTCCCAGATACATAAAACAGTTAATAATGAACATAAAGGAATTAATCCATAGTAATATAATAACAATAGGGGACTTTAACAGCCTACTTCCATCAATGGACAGATCATCCAAACAGAAAATCAGCAAGGAAATGGTGGCTTTGAATGACACACTGGACCAGATGGATATGACAGACATATTCAGAACATTCCATCCTAAAACAACAGAATACACATTCTTTTCAAGTGCACATGAAAAGAACTTGCACTCTCCAAGAAGAGATCACAAATTAGGCCACAAAACAAGTCTCAACAAATTCAAGAAAATTGAAGTCATACCATGCACTTTTTCTGAACACAACACTATATAACTAGAAATAAACTATAAGAAAAAAATCTAGAAAGAGCACACATACATGGAATTTAGATAACATGCTATTAAACAATGAATGGGTCAACAAAGAATTCAAAAATTAAATGAAAACACAATAGTCTGGGAGAGGAGCAAAATGGCAAGGAGTAGGAGACCTTCATTTCAATAGGTCCCAGGAATTCAGTTATCAAACCATTCTGAACACCTACAAACTTGACAGGAGATCAAAGAAAAGAATAGCCCAACTCTAGGAACAGAAAAGTGACCACTTTCTGGAAGGTAAGACATACAGAGAAGTGAATCTGAGTCCTCAAAAGGGAAGAGAGACCATGGGGGGAGGGGGTGGAGCAGATCCCGGCAAGCAGTAGAGCAGTGGAGCACAAAACCAGAACTTTTAGTATTCGGCTCTACTGAAGGACATCACTACAGAGGCTAAGCAGGGGGGTGGAACCCTCTTTGGGACAGTGTGGTCTCAGGTCACTTGGGGTAACAGAAACAATGGGGGTGTCTGAGTATGGCAGAATTCCCAAGTATTGGAGGCGGGGAGCTGGCTGCAAAGACAGACCCACGGGATGCCTGGGTGTCACAGTGATTATGCATCTGCCTTTAACTAGGGTCATGATCCCAGGGTCCTGGAATGAGTCCCACATGAGGGTCCTTGCTCAGCAGGAAGTCTGCTTCTCCCTCTGCCTGCCAGCCCCCACCCTCTCCCCACCTGCTTATTCTCTCTCTCTCTCTCTGACAAATAAATAATCTTAAAAAAAAAAAGACAGAGCCTAGGAGAGATCTCTCAGCTCAGGGTTACCTTAAACTGTGATCCGAGGAACAGTTGGGCCACTACTCTTCAAGTAGAGATCCCACGAGCAGCAAATCTAGGGAGATCTGGGAGAAGTGGTGCTGGAGGGCATGGCAGGAATCTGCTGTGTTTGGAGACTACAAACAGGGCCATGCACCAGACCTAGAAACACTCGGTCACAGGCTGGGCGAGCTCAGAGTGCAGCTGGAGACCAGGGAGATGGGAGTGATTGACTGCTTTTCTCTGAGGGTGCACTGAGGACTGGGGTCCCAAGTTTTTGGCTCCTCTGGGTGAGAGATTGGGAGGCCACCATTTTCATACCCTTCCTCCAAAGCTGTATGGAAAGTGTTTAGGGAACAAAAGCTCCCCAGAGCAAACCAGAGCAGATTACTTAGCCTGGCCCCTGGAAAGGGCAGTATAATTCCGCCTTGGGCAAAGACATTTGAGAATCACTGAAACAGGCCCCTCCCTCAGAAGATCATCCAGCCAAGACCAAGTCTATCAATCAATGAGAACTGCAGAACTCCAGAGCCAGGGGGAAAGCAACACATAGAATTCATGGCTTTTTTCCCATGCTTCTTTAGTCTTTCAAAGATAAATTTTTTAATTTTATTTTTTTCTTATTCTATTTTTAAAAATTTTTTCTCTTTCCTATTTTAACCTTTTTAAAAAACTATTTTGTCTTATTAATACCTTTTAAAAATATTTTTAATCTTTATTGTTACAGTCATATTCTATCCCTTCATTGTATTTAACCTTATTTTTTGTATTTATATAAGTTTTTCTTTCTTTAAAATTTGGGAGGCAATTTTTTTCTAACAGACTAAAATGCACCCAAAATCAAGTGTATGGCTCTGTTTTATTCACCAGCCTATATATATATATATATATATACATATATATATATATATACACTTTTTACATATACCTTTTTTTTCCTTTCTTCTCCCCTGGTTTCAGGTCTCTTCTGACTTGGTTAGTGTATATTTTTATGAGGGCATCACTACCGTTTTAGTATTTTGTTCTATCATTCACCTATTCCTCTCTGGATAAAATGACAAGGTGGAAAAACTCACTTCAAAAAAAAACAAGAGGAAGTACTGACAGCTAGTGATCTAATCAATACAGACATTAATAAGATGTCAGAACTAAAGTTCAGAATGATGGTTATAAAGATGTTTGCTGTGCTTGAAAAACAACATAAAAGATACTAGAGAATCCCTTTCTAGAAAAACAAAATCCCTTTCTGGGGAAATAAAAGAATGAAAATCTAACCAAGTTGAAATCAAAAAAGCTATTAATGAGGTACAATAAAAAACGGAGGCTCTTACTGCTAGGATAAATGAGGCAGAAGAGAGAATTAGTGATATGGAAGAGCAAATGATGGAGAATAAAGAAGCTTAGAAAAAGAGATATAAGCAACTACTGGACCATGAGGGGAGAATTCAAGAGATAAGTGATACCAGAAGAAAAAACAATATTAGAATAATTGGGATCCCAGACAAAGAAGAAAGTGGGGGGCAGAAGGTATGTTGGAGCAAATTATAGCAGAGAATTTCACTAATTTGGCAAAGGGAACAAGCATCAAAATCCAGGGGGCACAGAGAACCCCCTCAAAATTAACAAAAATAAATCAATGCCCCATCATCTAATAGTAAAATTTACAAGTCTTAGAAACATACAATGGTAGAAATATTTGATTGGCAGCAGACCTATCCACAGAGAACCTGGCAGGCCAGAAAGGACTAATATGGTATATTCAGAACATTAAGTGAGAAAAATATGTGCAAAGAGTACCATTTCAAGCTAGGCTATCATTGAAAATAGAAGGAGAGATAAAAAGCTTCCAGGACAAACAAAAACTAAAAGAATTTGTAAACACTAAACCAGCCCTACAAGGAATATTGAAAGGGGTCCTCTAAGCAAAGAGAGAGCCTAAAAGTAGTAGACCAGAAAGGAACAGAGACAATATACAGTAAAAGTCACCTTACAGGCAATACAATGACACTAAATTCATATCTTTCAATAGTTACCCTGAATGTAAATGGGCTAAAGGCCCCAATCAAAAGACACAGGGTATCAAAAATGGATTAAAGAAACAAAACCCATCAATATGCTCTCTATAAGAAACCCATTTTAGACCTAAAGACACCTCCAGATTTAAAGTGAAAGTGTGGAAAATAATTTACCATGCTAACGGACATCAAAAGAAAGCTGGGGTGGCAATCCTTATATCAGATAAATTAGATATTAAGCCAAAGACTATAATAAGTAGTGAGGAAGGATACTATATCATACTTAAATGGTCTGTCCAACAAGAAGATCTAACAATTTTAAATATCTATGCCTCTAACATGGGAGCAGACAACTATATAAACCAATTAATAACAAAATCAAAGAAACACATTGACAATAATACAATAACAGTAGGGGACTTTAACAACCCCCTCACTGAAATGGACAGATCATCTAAGCAAAGATCAACATGGAAATGAAGGCCTTAAATGACGCACTGGACCAGATGGACAACACAGATAGATTCAGAACATTCCATCTGAAAGCAACAGAATACACATTCTTCTCTAGTGCACATGGAACATTCTCCAGAATAGATCACATCCTGGGTCACAAATCAGGTTTCACCAGTACCAAAAGATTGGGATCATCCCTGCATATTTTCAGACAACAATGCTTTGAAACTACCACAAGTTTTTCAGACAACAATGCTTTGAAACTCAACCACAAGAGGAAAGTTGGAAAGAACTCAAACGCATGAAGGCTAAAGAGCATCCTACTAAAGAATGAATGGGTCAACCAAGAAATTAAAGAATTTTTAAAAATTCATGGAAACAAAAGAAAATGAAAACACAACGGCTCAAAACCTTCGGGATACAGCAAAGATGGTCTGGAGAGGAAAGTGTATAGCAATAAAAGCCTCTCTCAAGAAACAAGAAAGGTCTCAAATACACAACCTAATCCTACACCTAAAGAGCTGAAGAAAGAACAGCAAAGAAAGCCTAAACCCAGCAGGAGAAGAGAAATAATAAAGATCAGAGCAGAAATCAATGAAATAGAAACAAACAAAAAAGTAGAACAAATCAATGAAACTAGGGGCTGGTTCTTTGAAAGAATTAATAGATTGATATAACCCTGGCCAGACTTAACAAAAAGAAAAGAGAAAGGACCCAAATTAATAAATCGTGAATGAAGGAGGAAAGACCACAAACAACACCAAAGAAATACAAACAATTACAAGAACATATTATGAGCAACTATACGCCAGCAAATTTGACAGTCTGGAAGAAATGGATGCATTCCTACAGACATATAAACTACTACAACTGAACCAGGAAGAAATAGAAAACCTAAACAGACTCATAACCAGTAAGAAGATTGAAACAGTCATCAAAAATCTCCAAAAAAGCAAGAGCCCAGGGCCAGATGACTTCCTAAGGAAATTCTACCAAACATTTAAAGAAGAATTCATACCTATTCTCCTGAAACTGTTCCAAAAAAATAGAAATGGAAGGAAAACTTCCAAACTCATTTTATGAAACTAGCATTACCTTGATCCCAAAACCAAAGATCCCTCAAAAAGAATAATTACAGACCAATATCCCTGGTCAACATGGATGCAAAAATTCTCACCAAAATACCAGCCAATAGCCAACAGTACATTAAGAGGATTATTCACCACGACCAAGTGGGATTTATTCCTGGGCTACAAGGTTGGTTCAACATCTGCAAATAACCAATGTGATACAATACATTAATAAAAGAAAGAACAAGAACCATCTGATATTCTCAATAGATACTGAAAAAGCATTTGACAAAGTACAGTATCCTTTCTCAATCAAAACTCTTCACGGTGTCAAAAAAAAAAAAGAAAAAAAACTCTTCACGGTGTAGCGATGGAGGGTACATACCACAAAATCATAAAAGCCATCTATGAAAAACCCACAGTGAATATCATTGTTAATGGGGAAAAACTGAGAGCTTTTACCCTAAGGTCAGGAACACGGCAAGGCTGTCCACTATCACCACTGCTATTCAACATAGTATTAGACGTCTTAGCCTCAGCAAATGGACAACAAAAAGAAATTAAAGGCATCCAAATCAGCACAGAAGAAATAAAACTCTCACTCTTTGCAGATGACATGATACTTTATGTGGAAAACCCAAAAGACTCCACTCCAAAACTGTTGGAATTCATACAGGAATTCAGTAAAGAGTCAGGATATAAAATCAATGCACAGGAATCAGTTGCATTTCTATACACCAACAACAACACAGAAGAAAGAAAAATTAAGGAGCCAATCCCATTTACTGTTGTACCCAAAACCATAAGATACTTAGTAATAAATCTAACAAAAGAGACAAAGAGTCTGTAGAGACTGTACTCAGAAAACTATTAAGTACTCATGAAAGAAATTGAGGAAGACACAAAGAAGTGGAAAAACATTCTATGTTCATGGATTGGAAGAACAAATATTGTGAAAATATCTATGTTTCCTAAAGCAATCTACACATTTAATGCAATCCCTATCAAAATACCTTCGATTTTTTTCAAAGAAATGGAACAAATAATCCTAAAATTTATATGGAACCAGAAAAGACCTCGAATAGCCAAAGGAATGTTGAAAAAGAAAACCAAAGTTGGTGGCATCACAATTCCAGACTTCAAGCTCTAGCACAAAGCTGTCCTCATCAAGACAGTATGGTACTGGCACAAAAACAGACATATAGATCAGTGGAACAGAATAGAGAGTCCAGAAATAGACTCTCAACTCTATGGTCAACTAATCTTCAATGAAGCAGGAAAGAACGTCCAATGGAAAAAAGACAGTCTCTTCAACAAAGGGTGTTGGGAAAACTGGACAGCCACATGCAGAACAATGAAACTGGACCATTTCCTTACACCACACACAAAAATAGACTCCAAATGGATGAAAGACCTCAATGTGAGAAAGGAATCCATCAAAATCCTTGAGGAGAACACAGGCAGCAACCTCTTTGACCTCAGACTCAGCAACTTCTTCCTAGAAACACCACCAAAGGCAAGGGAAGCAAGGGCAAAAAGAACTACTGGGACTTCATCAAGATCAAAAGCTTTTGCACAGCAAAGGAAATAGTCAACAAAATCAGACAGAACAACTCACAGAATGGGAGAAGACATCCGCAAATGACATATCAGATAAAGGGCTAGTATCCAAAATCTATAAAGAACTTACCAAACTCAACACCCAAAGAACAAATAATCCAATCAAGAAGTGGCCAGAGGACATGAACAGACATTTCTGCAAAGAAGACATCTGGGTGGCCAACAGACACATGAATAAGTGCTCCACATCACTCAGCATCAGGAAAATATATATCAAAACCACAATGAGAAACCACCTCACAGCAGTCAGAATGGCTAAAATTAACCAGTCAGGAAATGACAGATGCCAGCAAGGACGCGGAGAAAGAAGAACCCTCCTACACTGTTCGTGGAAATGCAAGCTGGTGCAATCACTCTGGAAAACAGCATGGAGGTGCTTCAAAAAATTGAAAGTAGAGCTACCCTATGACCCAGCATCACACTACTGGGTATTTACCCTAAAGATACAAATGTAGTGATCCAACAGGGCATGTTCATCCAAATGTCTATAGTAGCAATGTCCACAATAGCCAAACTATGGAAAGAATCTAGATGTCCATCAACAGGTGAATGGATAAAGAAGATGTGTTTTATATATATTTCTTATTCCATCATATATATATATATATACATCATATATATATATATATACATATATATATAATGTATATATATATATATATGATGGGATAATATGCAGCTGTCAAAAAATGAAATCTTGCCATTTGCAATGACATGAATAGAACTAGAGGGTATTATGCTAAGCGAAATAAGTCAATAGAGAAAGAAAATTATATGATCTCTCTAATATGAGGAATTTGAGAGGCAGGGCATGAGGTTGTGGGGGAAAGGAAGGGAAAAATGAAACAAGATGGGACTGGGGAGGGAGTCTAATTATATGAGATTCCTAATTTCAGGAGACAAACTGAGGGTTGCTAAAGGGGGCTTGGGGGATGGGGAAATAGGGTGGCTGGGAGATGGACATTGGGGAGGGTATGTGCTATGGTGAGTGCTGTGAATTGTGTAAGACTGATGATTCACAGAACTGTACCCCTGAAACAAATAATACATTATATGTTAAGGGGAAAAAAGAAAACCCAATAGTCCAAAATCTTTAGGATGCAGCAAACATGGTTATAAGAGAGAAGTTTATAGTAATACAGTACCTTAAGAACCAATAGAAATCTCAAATATAACTTTCATAGTATAAGTATCTCATTTATATGGAATTACACATTATTGTCTTTTTATGACTGGCTTATTTCATTTAGCAAAATGTTCTGAAGGTTCAACTCTATTGTAGCATGTGTCAGAATTTCCTTCTTACTTAAGGTTGACTATTCCATTGTATGTGCATACCACTTTCTCCTTATCCACTCATCTGTGGATGGATCCTTGAGTTGCTTTCACATTTTGGCTATTGTGAATAATGTTGCTATAAACCTGTGTACAAATATCTCACAGACCCCCCCCCTTTCAATTCTTTGGAGTATATCAAAATCCAGAAGTCGAATTGCTGGATTGTATGGTGATATTTTGGGGGAACCACTATACTATTTTCCACAGCATAGGCCAGTTTTCTTAATCCACATATACCCAGAATGGGCTTGGCTACTGTAGGCCTACAGTACTGCCTAGGAGAGAACAATCTGCATAAATCTCCTTATGTTTACCTAAGCACCAAAAAATCTTGTCCCAGCAAGTGTTAATTGTCAGCATGGACTGGTTTCACATGACAGAAGTACACTCCTCTGATCCGACTTCAGCGAAGTGCCTGGTGTAACTGGGCCAGAAGACCTCCAGTCCCTGTCTTGGCCTTCTTTGACTTCAAAGGCCTCACAATAGCCATTCTGGACCCAGAACATCAGCTCCAAATCATCCTCTAGTCCCCTAGTCTCTCTCTTGAAGGGAATCCAGGATTATCTCATGATATTAAAAGATACTGCAAATAGTCACATACCACATCCCTGGTGCCTGCTGTATGTGTTTGTTTCCTAGTGCTGTTTAGAATGAATTACCACAAACCAGCAATTTATTCTTTCATGATTCTGGAGGCCAAAAGTCCAAAATCAAGGTGTTGGTAGGATTGGTTCTTTCTGAGGGCCCATTCCATGCCCCTTTCCTAGATTCTAAAGGCCACCAGCAATCCTTGGTATTCCGTGGCTTGGAGTCGCTTCTCTCCAATCTCTGTATCTGTCTTCACATCACCTTCTCTGTGTGTTTGTGCGTTTGTGTCTGTGTCTCTTTCTTGCTCTGCCTTTCTCTTCTAAGGGGACCTGACATTTGTTTTAGAACCTACTCCAAATCCAGGATGATCTCATCTTAAGATTCTTAACTTAATTACATCTGCAAAGACCTATTCCAAATGAGGTCACATCTGAATTCTTGTCACATTCAGATTCGGGTTGGACATATATTTGGGGGACACCATTTAACTCACTACACCATAGATAAAGAAAAGAGAGAGGAGCTGAAGTGTCCTTGAAAGGAGACTGTCAGGGATGAGGAAACAGTGTGCTTGCCTCTATCAAGACCGCTTATCCTTTTTTTTTGCCTCTGGATTTTGATTGATAATCAAAAATAATGTACAATTTGACTTGAATGGAACCTACTCCAAAATAATGAATAAAATAAGAATTACCTTTATAAATCTTTTTTTTTCCATAAATAATTGTCATTTTCTGGAGTGCCTGGGTGGCTCAGTGGGCTTATCCTCTGCCTTTGGCTCAGGTCATGATCTCAGGGTCCTGGGATCAAGCCCCACATCAGGCTCCCTGGGAGCCTGCTTCCCATCTCCCTCTGCCTACCTTTCTGCCTACTTGTGATCTCCCTTTCTGTGTCAAATAAATAAATAAAATCTTTTAAAAAAAAAAAAGAATTGGCATTTTCTACTTAGCAAGAGACTCTAGGACTGGCTGTTTCTCACATCAACTATAATTATTGTTACCATTCAATCCTGTACCTGGGAACCCTGCCTCTTATCCACCTAAAAAGGAAAATAGATTATAAGTTCAATTAAAATTGATTAGAAAGTTGGACAAGAGCTCCTGGAGGTAATTACAAGAACAGGGCCTCCCATAATTGAGAGAGTTTTCCTAATAGACAAGAAGAAAAAATAATCTTTCAAAAGACAAAGAGAATATACTTACATGAATGGAGAACAAGAACCTGACTGGGACTGAGGAATATATTGACCTAGAGGAAATGGAAACATCTATAAGGATAGGAGCTGAACACACAATAGCAATTTCCCATGCAGAAGAATGATTCACTCGATCAACTCAGTTATAAGGACACCAAGATATAAGGACTTGCCCATGGCACTCATAAGATCATGTTGAATTAAGTTCATGCAGTACAGACTGAGTTAGACAGACATGATCCTTAGGGCACTCAAATGTCTATAGATTTGTCATCTTGGAATTTGCTACCAGAAATACTCCAGATTAGTATGGACCAAGCATGAATGCCAAACAGTATTCTTGAGCTAATGGAAGCCCCTAGGTATGATCCCAAGGCCTCTGGGTGTATTCCCGAAGTGGAACACGTCATGGAATCCCACTGCCATCTTGACTCATTAGAAACAGAACAGAGTTGCTGGGGGGCTTTCTAGCCTGATGCTTCTTTATCATGTGTCAGGATGGTTTGGAACACCGGCTCCCACCCCAGGGGACAGCCATCACAGGAACTGCTCATCCTACTCAAAGGTCAGACTGCTGGAGGAAACATGAAGGCAGTGGCCCAATAGCTTGCTGGGGGGATCCATGCTTTGTGATGGGTTGGAGATCACAAAGCACAAACCCATCATCACATGTTCCATCCCTAATACCCTCTAAGCCACTCTTACACAGTGTCCTTGTTGCTAATATTTTCTAGAAACCCCAAGCCTAGAATCTCTACCCAGTGGCTTTGCCTCAAGGAAATTTGCCCTACTCACTCAGCAGAAAGATATTGAATCCCACAAGCATATAAATGTGCAGAAAAAGAAATCTGTCTATTATAATGGAATAACATGGTCAGGACAATAGCATCAATATTTCCCAGACAACCACCATCAGATAGTTTTTCTTATACATAACACGCTGCTGAAGTATGCTAAGCATTCACTAAACACTTTGGGAATGAAAGTAAGCCAACTCTCAACTTTCCTTAACTCAGCTTGGGAGACATACATAAAACCTCTCCATATAGATTGGTATGTGGCAGTGGGCAGCTCCTGCAACCAATACCTAAAAATATAAGAATGGCTTTGGAACTGTGTGGATACTGGAAGAATTTTGAAGAACATGACAGACAAAATCTGAATCAGCTCCAATAAACTGTTTGTAGAAGGAATTTTGAGGACACTGCTGGTAAAGTCTTAGAAGGAAGTAAGGAACATTATATTGGAAATGGGAGGAAAATGAAATGCTTGCCTTGTAGTGGCAGAGAGCTTAGCAAAGTTGTCTTCTGCAGCAAAATGTAAAGCAGAAGATGTAAGTAATGACCTTGATTATTTAGCTAAAGATATTTCCAAGCAAAGTGAAGAAGGCACCATCTGATTTCTTACTGTTGCTTATATTAAAATGCACAGAAAGACAGACAAATTGAGAGAAAACCATTACATAAAGAAAAGCACTTAATGATTCTGAAAATTATTAGACTTCTTAAGTGGCAAATGGGAATGGCTTCCTTGCACTGTCAGGAAAATGTGGCATGGAGGAAAAAAACAAGAGTTTGACTGTCCAACCTTTTGTTAAAATCTCAAGACAAATCAGAAAAACAGAATCACATAAAGGGTCCTCTCAATATATTAAGGGTATATCTCACAGATCCTCTTAATCAAATCAAAGTGTTGGTGGGAAGTTTAGGAGCCTTATCCTAAGTCATCTCAGCAGGAGCACAAGGTAGAAAAGGGCTTATCTCAGAAAGATCTGTAAGGTGGTGTGGCTTTTGTTAATGAAATGAACTCCACTGAAATCCATGGAAGACCCAAAAAATTTTTGAGAAAGTTATCTCAGAAAAACACTGCTGGGTTGGGCTGAAAGGAATAGAAATTCTACCAAGAAAAGAGATATTTGGACTCATAAAATCCTACTTGCAGGAAGCAGGCTAATGGGATTATTAATCTGCAAACATGTCCTTCCATTTAAAAAGGCAGAATGGAATAGGAAGGAGTCAAGATGGCAGAGAAGTGGGGCATCTGGGTGGCTCCACATTGGGCTCTCTGCTCATCTGGGAGCCTGTTTCCCCCTCTCTCTCTGCCTGCCTGTGATCTCTGTCAGTCAAATAAATAAATAAAATCTTTAAAAAAAAAAAAAAAAAGATGGCAGAGGAGTAGCAGACTGAGATGACATCAAGTTGCAGGAGTTCAGCTAGATAGCTATCAAACATTCCGAACACCTACAAACCCAACAGGAGATCAAAGAGAAGAAGAGCAGCCATTCTAGAAACAGAAAATTGACCACTTTCTGAAAGGTAGAACCTGCGGAGAAGTGAATCCAAAGTGACAGGAAGATAGACTGCGGGGGGAGGGGCCGGCTCCCAGCAACCGGTGGAGGAACAGAGTACAAAATTTGAACTTTTAGAAGTCTGCTCCACTGAGGGACACCACTCCAGAGGCTAAGTTGGGTGGGGCCCTCATAGGGAAGTGTGGTCTCAGGTCCCAAGGGGTCACAGAAGGATCGGGGGTGTCTGAATGTAGCAGAGCTTGCAGGTTTCAGAGCAGGGAAGCTGGCTACAGAGATTTAGGTGGGGAGTGAGCTCTCAGCTTGGGGTTACCTTAAACTGTGATCGGCAGCACAGTCAGACCACTGTTCTTTGAGAAGGGACCCAACAAGTGGCAGATCTGGGGAAACCCACTTTCCTCCTCTGGAGGCAGGAATCTGCTAGGTTTGGAGACTCCAAACATGGCTGTGCTCCAGAGACAGAAACACTCAGTCACAGGCTGGGTGAGCTCAGAGCATGGCTGGACACAAGGGAGATGGGACTGATTGAGTGCTTTTCTCCAAGGGCGCCCTGAGGAGTGGGGCCCCGAGCTCTTGGCTCCTCCAGACCAGATATTGGGAAGCTGCCATTTTCATTCCCATCCTCCAGAGATCTACAGAAAGCATTCAAGAAACAAAAGCAATGGACAGCAAACCTGAGCAGATTCCTTAGCCCAGCCCCTGGCAAGGATGGTGCAATTTCGCCCCAGCAAAGAAATCTGAGAATCACTACAACAGGTCCCTACCCCAGAAGGTCATCAAGAACATCCAGCCAAGACCAAGTTCACTGATCAAGGAGAACAGTGGAATTCCAGAGGAGGAATATAATCCCAGAGGAGGGGAAAGCAAAGCATAGAATTCATGGCTTTCTCCCCATGATTCTTTAGTCTTATAAAGTTAATTAATTCTTTTTAATTTTATTTTTTTCTTATTCTAATTTTTTAAATTTTTTCTCTTTCCTCTTTTAACTTTTTGTAATGAGTTTATCTTAACAAAACCAACCTTTTTAAAAAAAATCATTTTTTTAAAAGATTTTATTTATTTATATGACAAACAGAGATCACAAGTAGGCAGAGAGGCGGGCAGAGAGAGAGAGGGGTAAGCAGGCTCCCCACCAAGCAGAGAGCCTGATGTGGGGCTTGATCACAGGACCCTGGGATCATGACTGAGCCAAAGGCAAAGGCTTTCACCCACTGAGCCACCCAGGCACTCCTAAAAAAAAAAAAAATCCTTTTAAACCTTCATTATTATAGTCATATTTTATCTTTCATTTTATCAACCTTTATTTTTTATACATATACAGGGTTTTCTCTTCTAAAAAATTTTGGGATACAGTTTCTTCTAATAGATCAAAATATACCCTAAATCTAGCACAGGGCTTTGTTCTAGTCTCCAGCCTGAGAAAATTCTCTCCACTTTTTTTCTTTCTTTTTCCAACCAACTTATATTATCAATGCCTTTTTTAGAATTTTTTTTAAATTTTCATCTTTACAGTCATATTCTATCCCTTCATTGTGTTTACCATTATTTTTTTATATATATAAGTTTTTCTTTCTTTAAAATTTTGGGAGGTAGTTTTTTCTAAGAGACTAAAATACACCCAAAATCAAGTGGGTGGCTCTGTCCTATTCACCAGTCTAATATATGTATATTTTTCATTAAAAAAATTTTTTTAACTTTTTCTTACCCCATTTCATCTCCCCCAATTTGGGGTCTCTTCTGATTTGGTTAGTGTAAATTTTCCTGGGGTCTTTACCACACTTTTAGTATTTTATTCTCTCCTTCACATATTCTTATCTGGATAAAATGACAAGATGGAAAAACTCACCACAAAAAAAAAAGAACAAGAGGCAGTACCACAGGCTAGGGACCTAATCAATATGGACATTGGTAATATGTCAGATCTAGAGTTGAGAATGAAAATTCTCAAGGTGCTAGCTGGGCTCACAAAAGACACAGAAGATATTAGAGAAACACTTTCTGGAGAAATAAAAGAACTAAAATCTAACCAAACTGAAATCAAAAAATCTATTAATGAGGTGCAATAAAAAATGGAAGCTCTTACTGCTAGGATAAATGAGGCAAAAGAGAGAATTCGTTATATAGAAGTCCAAATGATGGAGAATAAAGAAGCTGAGCAAAAGAGAGACAAACAACTACTGGACCATAAGGGAGAATTCGAGAGATACCATAAGACAAAATGATAATAAGAATAATTGGGATTCTAGAAGAAGAAAGAGAGAGGAAGGCAGAAGGTTTATTAGAGTGAGTTATTGTAGAGAATTTCCCTAATATGGCAAAGGGAACAAGCATCAAAATCAAGAAGGCTCAGAGAATCCCACTCAAAATCAATAAAAATAGGTCCACACCCTGACATCTAATAGTAAAACTTAAAAGTATTAGAGACAAAGAGGAAATCCTGAAAGCAGCCCAGGACAAGAAGTCTGTAACATACAATGATAAAAATATTAGATTGGCAGCAGACTTAGTCACAGAACCTGGCAGGCCAGAAAGAACTGGCATGATATATTCAGAGCACTAAGAGAAAAACATGCAGCCAAGAATACTATATCCAGCTAGGCTATCATTGAAAATAGAAAGAGAAATAAAAAGCTTCCAGGACAAACAAAAACTAAAAGAATTTGTAAACACAAAACCAGCCTTATTGAAAGGGGTCCTCTAAGCAAAGAGAGAGCCTAAAAGTAGTAGACCAGAAAGGAACAGAGACAATATACAGTAAAAGTCACCTTACAGGCAATACAATGACACTAAATTCATATCTTTCAATAGTTACCCTGAATGTAAATGGGCTAAAGGCCCCAATCAAAAGACACAGGGTATCAAAATGGATTAAAGAAACAAAACCCATCAATATGCTCTCTATAAGAAACCCATTTTAGACCTAAAGACACCTCCAGATTTAAAGTGAAAGTGTGGAAAATAATTTACCATGCTAACGGACATCAAAAGAAAGCTGGGGTGGCAATCCTTATATCAGATAAATTAGATATTAAGCCAAAGACTATAATAAGTAGTGAGGAAGGATACTATATCATACTTAAATGGTCTGTCCAACAAGAAGATCTAACAATTTTAAATATCTATGCCTCTAACATGGGAGCAGACAACTATATAAACCAATTAATAACAAAATCAAAGAAACACATTGACAATAATACAATAACAGTAGGGGACTTTAACAACCCCCTCACTGAAATGGACAGATCATCTAAGCAAAGATCAACAAGGAAATCAAGGCCTTAAATGACGCACTGGACCAGATGGACAACACAGATAGATTCAGAACATTCCATCTGAAAGCAACAGAATACACATTCTTCTCTAGTGCACATGGAACATTCTCCAGAATAGATCACATCCTGGGTCACAAATCAGGTTTCACCGGTACCAAAAGATTGGGATCATCCCTGCATATTTTCAGACAACAATGCTTTGAAACTACCACAAGTTTTTCAGACAACAATGCTTTGAAACTCAACCACAAGAGGAAAGTTGGAAAGAACTCAAACGCATGAAGGCTAAAGAGCATCCTACTAAAGAATGAATGGGTCAACCAAGAAATTAAAGAATTTTTAAAAATTCATGGAAACAAAAGAAAATGAAAACACAACGGCTCAAAACCTTCGGGATACAGCAAAGATGGTCTGGAGAGGAAAGTGTATAGCAATAAAAGCCTCTCTCAAGAAACAAGAAAGGTCTCAAATACACAACCTAATCCTACACCTAAAGAGCTGAAGAAAGAACAGCAAAGAAAGCCTAAACCCAGCAGGAGAAGAGAAATAATAAAGATCAGAGCAGAAATCAATGAAATAGAAACAAACAAACAAAAAAGAACAAATCAATGAAACTAGGAGCTTGTTCTTTGAAAGAATTAATAAGATTGATATACCCCTGGCCAGACTTAACAAAAAGAAAAGAGAAAGGACCCAAATTAATAAATCGTGAATGAAGGAGGAGAGACCACAAACAACAAAGAAATACAAACAATTACAAGAACATATTATGAGCAACTATATGCCAGCAAATTTGACAGTCTGGAAGAAATGGATGCATTCCTACAGACATATAAACTACCACAACTGAACCAGGAAGAAATAGAAAACCTAAACAGACCCATAACCAGTAAGGAGATTGAAATAGTCATCAAAAATCTCCAAAAAAGCAAGAGCCCAGGGCCAGATGGCTTCCCAAGGGAATTCTACCAAACGTTTAAAGAAGAATTCATACCTATTCTCCTGAAACTGTTCCAAAAAATAGAAATGGAATGAAAACTTCCAAACCCATAATATGAAACCAGCATTACCTTGATCCCAAAACCAAAGACCCCATCAAAAAGGAGATTTACAGACCAATATCCTTGATAAACACAGATGCAAAAATTCTCACCAAAATACTAGCCAACAGGGTCCAACAGTACATTAAGAGGATTATTCACCATGGCCAAGTGGGATTTATTCCTGGGCTACAAGGTTGGTTCAACATCTGCAAATCAACCAGTGTGATACAATACATTAATAAAAGAAAGAACAAGAACCATATGATACTTTCAGTAGAAGCTGGAAAAGCGTTTGACAAAGTACAGCATCCTTTCTTCACAGTGTAGGGATAGAGGGTACATACCTCAACATCATCAAAGCTATCTATGAAAAACCCACAACAAATATCATTCTCATTGGAGAAAAACTGAGAGCTTTTCCACTAAGGTCAGAAATATGGCAGGAATGTCCATTATCACCACTGCTACTCAACATAATACTAGAAGTCCTAGCCTCAGCAACCAGACAACAAAAAGAAATTAAAGGCATCTGAATCACCAAAGAAGTAAAACTCTCACTCTTTGCAGATGACATGATACTTTATGTGGAAAATCCAAAAGACTCCACTGCAAATCTGCTAGAACTTGTACAGGAATTCAGTTAAGAGTCAGGATATAAAATCAATGCACAGAAATCAGTTGCATTTCTATACACCAACAACAACACAGAAGAAAGAGAGATTAAGGAGTCAATCCAATTTACAACTGCACCCAAAACCATAAGATAACTAGGAATAAACCTAACCAAAGAGGCAAAGAATCTGTACTTGTAAAACTATAAAGTATTCATGAAAGAAATTGAGGAAGACACAAAGAAATGGAAAACTATTCCATGTTCATGGATTGGAAGAACAAATATTGTGAAAATATCTATGTTTCCTAAAGCAATCTACACATTTAACGCAATCCCTATCAAAATACCTTCGATTTTTTTCAAAGAAATGGAACAAATAATCCTAAAATTTATATGGAACCAGAAAAGACCTCGAATAGCCAAAGGAATGTTGAAAAAGAAAACCAAAGTTGGTGGCATCACAATTCCAGACTTCAAGCTCTAGCACAAAGCTGTCCTCATCAAGACAGTATGGTACTGGCACAAAAACAGACATATAGATCAGTGGAACAGAATAGAGAGTCCAGAAATAGACTCTCAACTCTATGGTCAACTAATCTTCAATGAAGCAGGAAAGAACGTCCAATGGAAAAAAGACAGTCTCTTCAACAAAGGGTGTTGGGAAAACTGGACAGCCACATGCAGAACAATGAAACTGGACCATTTCCTTACACCACACACAAAAATAGACTCCAAATGGATGAAAGACCTCAATGTGAGAAAGGAATCCATCAAAATCCTTGAGGAGAACACAGGCAGCAACCTCTTTGACCTCAGACTCAGCAACTTCTTCCTAGAAACACCACCAAAGGCAAGGGAAGCAAGGGCAAAAAGAACTACTGGGACTTCATCAAGATCAAAAGCTTTTGCACAGCAAAGGAAATAGTCAACAAAATCAGACAGAACAACTCACAGAATGGGAGAAAACATCCGCAAATGACATATCAGATAAAGGGGTAGTATCCAAAATCTATAAAGAACTTACCAAACTCAACACCCAAAGAACAAATAATCCAATCAAGAAGTGGCCAGAGGACACGAACAGACATTTCTGCAAAGAAGACATCCAGATGGCCAAAAGACACAGGAATAAGTGCTCCACATCACTCAGCATCAGGGAAATACAAATCAAAACTACAATGAGGTACCACCTCACAGCAGTCAGAATGGCTAACATTAACCATTCAGGAAATGACAGATGCTGGCAAGGATGCGGAGAAAGGGGAACCCTCCTACACTGTTCGTGGGAATGCAAGCTGGTGCAATCATTCTGGAAAATAGCATGGAGGTGCCTCAAAAAGTTGAAAATAGAGCTACCCTATGACCCAGCAATCACACTACTGGGTATTTACCTTATGGATACAAATGTAGTGATCTGAAGGGGCACATTCACCCAAATGTTTACAGCAGCAATGTCCACAATAGCCAAACTATGGAAAGAACCTAGATGTCTGTCAACAGACAAATGGATAAAGAAGATATGGTATATATATATATATATATATATATATATATATATATATATATATACAATGGAATACTGTGCAGCCATCAAAAGCCATTTGCAATGACGTGGATGGAACTAGAGGGTATTATGCTGAGCAAAATAAGTCAATCAGAGAAAGACAATTCCCTGATATGAGGAATTTGAGAGGCTAAGTGGGGGGTTTGGGGGTAGGGAAGGAAAAAAGAAACAAGATGGGATCAGGCAGAGACAAACCATAAGAGACTCCTAATCTCACAAAACAACCTGAGGGTTTCCAGGGGTAGGGGAGGAGGGAGAGTGTGGTTGGGTTATGGAATTGGGGAGGATATGTGCTATGGTGAGGGCTGTGAAGTGTGTAACCCAGACGATTCACAGACCGTACCCCTGGAGCTAATAATACATTATATGTTAATAAAAATATATATATTTTTAAAAGGCAGGATGGAACCAAGAACCCAGGAGACAGAGGCAAGGATAGTTATTTCCAGTACTCCTCTGTACTTCCCATTTTCTCCTTTTAAACTGAAATTTTAAACTGTGGCTATTTCACAATTTCAGGTTGCAAGAGCAAGAGGTGGATAACTTGTCTCTCTAGCTTTAAAAATTGATAAATCTAGAGGAATTTCACACAAAGAGTGTGGTTTCTGGTTTAGATGAGATTCTGGACTTGGAGTCTCTTGGCTTCCCTTGGAAAAAGGTGAATGTATTTTGTGCATAGGAGGGATACACAGAAGAGAGTAAATCATTAGGAGCCAGAAGGCAGACAATGGTTAGCAGATTCAAAGATTGTTCCCAGTGGTCCCCACTTGCTGGCATTCATACCCTGTATAACCTCTTCCCCTAGAGTACAGCCTGAACCTGTGATTTGCTTTAGACTAGAAAATGGCAAAAGTAATAAGATGTCACTTCTGTGACTACATTACAAAGATTGAGTCCATCCTGCTAGTGGACTCTCTCCCTCACTGTCTTCATTGTAGCTAGATCACCCATGTTGGGGATGCCTACCTGGAAAGGAACTGAGGATAGCCTTTGGCCGACAACCAACTAGAAACTGAAAACCACACCCCGCCAATGGCCAGAGCTAGAAACTGAAGTCCTTGGTGTTATAAATGCAAAGATCTGGATTCTGCTAACAACCACCTGAGCTTGAAAGTAGCTCCTTCCCCAGGCAGTCTTTCACATCAGACCACAACCTGAGAATGAACATAGCCTCCTGAGAAATCTTGAGCAGAAAATCCAGTTAAGCCAGACCCAGACTCCTCATCCACAGAAACTATGAGATAATAATTGTGTTATTTTGTAAACTTCTAAGTTTGTGGTAAATTGTCACACAGAAATAGATAACTAATCCTGATTGTCATAATCTAGCCTGAGCTTTCCAAATGTACAGTACAACACTCACACCTCCATGCTCAAGGCCCCAAAGAGACTTCCAAAGGAGAATCTCACTCCCTGAAAATACCTTAGTCTAGTGGCTATGTTTATTATACATATTATTCACTTATTCATTCAATACATACTTATCAAGCACCAAAAAATGTGCCAGGACTGTTATTCTAGGGGCAAGGTTATAGCCATTAGTGAGGCAGATAAAGTCTTTGCCCCTAGGAGGTTGATGTTCTAGAAAAGGAGGCTGTCAAGAGGCAAATGAAGAAAAGTAAACAAACAAATAAAAGATATTTTCAAGGTGTGAGAAGCTATTTGGTAAAAAAAATGGGACGAGATGTGAGTGATTCAAAGAAGGGACTCTTTTATTCAGGTAGGCCAGTCAGGGGTGTCCACCTAAAAAGTGACATTTAAGTAGAGGATGAAAAATGAGAAGCAACTATCAATACAAAGTACCAAAGGCAGAGGAAACAAGTGCAAAGGCCCTGAGGCATGCCCTAGGAACAAGATGGCAGGCAGTGAGGATAATAAGTGATTAGTGAGTAAAAGAGGAAAGTAACGGCAGAGTACTTCAGGGAGTTGGGTAGTGCCAAATAACTTGACCCCCTTGTAGACCATGCTTGGGAGTCTATTTTTATTCCTACCAAATCTTGTAGTCATAGAAGGATTTCAGGATCTGATATTCAGAATGATCCACTGGTTTTCCTTCAGGCTTTCTTTCACTTACAGAACCAGTAATGAGTCATAGGATAGAAACAAATCATGAGTTTTCTTGAAAAACCATGGCCAGACCTGCACCTGAAGACTTTTACTACCTCCCCAGGTGTCGCTGACTACAACCACAAAGCTGGCAGGATGACAGCTGCTGTGACCATCCCCCCAAGGGCTTATGTCTAGCTCCCTCTTGACTGGCCCTTCAAGGAATGGACACAATTCCAGAGGCGTGCAGCCACATCTGGCCACCAGGTGTACACAGGAGCCTCGAGCCACTTGTCCCTGGATGGTGGCAGCAGACAACCTGCCCCCTACTTCTCACTTTGGTTTCTCATTTTCATCTTTAAAAATAAATCTGTAAAAACCCAATGAGCTGTTCACGTTGAACGTGTGCACTCTTCTGCAAGGCTTTTCTACTATAATCAGCTGCGAAGACGGAAGGATGCATGCAACTTCATAATGAAAACAACACCTCCACACCTGATGTGTTTTTTATTCATGAGCTTTTTAAAATGCTTCTGCCCAGCATTCCCTTCTCTCTCCCACTGCTGTAATTGAGCTAAACTGTTCATGTCGGGTTTTATGAATCTTCAGAGGTTTCCCTCTGTGATAATTCCTCACCAAATTACCAATAATAAGGGAGCAGGACTACACCCCCACAACAATCCCCGTGACCTTTGGGCCCTCAGATTTAGAGGTGGGGGAAAGATTATGAAAGCTGTCTGTCTCCCACCTGCCTCCTCCCAGATGCCCCCCAGTGCCACCTCTCCTAGGCTTGGGGGGCCCTCCCACCCCCAGCATCCAGCCCTATCTTCTGGAGCTCTCACAAGGAAAACGCTTGCCTTTGAGATTCCACAGGCTTGATCCATTCAATCACAATCACTGACACTTCAGATGGCTCCTTACATGAATTCACTGTTGTCTGAGGCACTCCAGGTGCCGCAGTGCAAGGCAGAACAGTGATAATAATATCCTTTTTGTGTCAGTGAAATAGCCTGGAAATGCCTAACGAATTAACACCATCTGATGTGCACATTTCCTCATTGGAGCAAGCTAGAAGACTGCGTGTGCCAGCTTTCTTTCTAATCTGGGACACAGTAAACAGGGGCACGGGTCAATTCCTGAGCCTTGCATTCTTAAATGCTCAAAAACAAAAGTTATGTATTTAAGGGGATGTGAGCTCACTAAGTTGCTCCCTAATGCTTGACCTGGATCTGCCTTATCCTTCTATATGGTAGTTACTCCAGCCTCAGAGAGAGCCCCTTTTATACCAACAGGCATGTCTCGGTCTGCCACTGAGGTTGACTATGGTCTGGTTTACTGAGCTTTTGAGAAAAGACTACTCACTAGTTATTTGACCTATTTTTCAGGCATTGAGACTTCGGTGAAAGATAGCTCTGTTTCTTCTGCAGGGTTACTCTCTTCTCTCCTTTTTCACTACTTTTAGCTCATATGGACTCCTCCAGCTGTCAGTGGTGGCTCCCACATCTCCAATTGTTTATACTGCTGTTCCTTCATTTAGCAACTCTACACACATTAATAATAATAATTTTGCACAATCTATGCCTCCCATCCTCCTCATACACTTATATCACCATTTTTGTTGCTTCAGTAATCAGGGACTACATCAATAAGACTATGAGAAGATTCTCGGCAGCCTAGTAACCTAGGTGATGTCATGTGCTTGCCATATGCACCGAGAGAGGGGCGTCATGTCTGAAGCATCCTACCAAATAATGCGTAACTTCAACTTAATCATGAGAAAACAGCAGAAAAACCAAATTGAGGGACATACTAAAAAATAACTGACCAGTACTGTTCAAAAGTTTCAGGAATGAAAGATAAGGAAAGACTTGTGATTTTCTGAGGGTTTTTTAATAGTAACTTGTCAATGGGTGTGAGGGAGTATCTCACTGAAGTTTGGATTTGCATTTTCTTAATAATTAGTGATGTTAAGCCTCTTTTCATGGGCTTATTGACCATTCATATACTGTCTCTGGAGAAATCCAAGTTTTTTGCCCATTTTGTTATTGGTTTGTTTTGTTGTTGTTGAGTTTTAGGTCTCTGTTTTTTCTGGTTATCAACTCTTTATTAGGTAATATAATATGCAAACATTTCTCCCCTTCTGTGGGCTGCTTTTCTATTCTGGGGTTAGTGTCTTTGGATACACAAAATTTTTTGAATTTTCATTGTCCAATGTATCTGTTTTTCTTTGATTATCTGGGTCTTTGCTATCATAGTCAATACATTATTGCCAAATCCAATGTCATGAAGCTTTTGTCCTATTTCTTTCGAAGAGTTGTATTGTCTTGGGTCCTACATTTGGGTTCTTGATCCATTTTGAGTTAATTTTTTTACATGGTATTAGAAAATGGTATGACTTTATTCTTTGGCATGAGCATATTCAGTTTTCCCAGCACAGCTTGTTGAAAAGAATGTCCTTTCTTGATCTAATGGTTTTGGCATCCTTGGCAAAATCATCTGACCATATATGTGAGGGTTTATTTCTGAGCTCTCTATTCTCTTCCATTGGTCTTTATGTCTGCCCTTGTGCCACTAGCACCATCCTATTTTGATTTTTGTAGCTTTACAGTAAGTTTTAAAATCAGAAATTGTGAGTCCTACAGTTTTTTCTTTTTCAAGATTGTTTGTCTATTCAAGGTTCCTTGAGATTCCACATGAATTTTTTTAATGGATCTTTCTATTTCTACAAAAAAACTTCATTGGGATTTTGAGAGTAATTGCACTGAATCTGTAGATCACTTTGGATAGTACTGACATTTTAACATTATCAAGTCTTCTCATCCATGAGCATGGTATAGGTTTCCATTTATATATGTCTTTTTTAATTTCTTTCAGCAATATTTTATAGTTTTCATTGTACAAACCTCTTCATTTAATTCCTAAAGATTTTATTCTTTTTTATGCTATTTGGTATGGGGAACTATTTTTGTAATCTCCTTTTCAGACAGTTCTAACTTTTTTCCCCTTTAAATGTATTCGTCTCTTAAATCAGATAGTAAACAAACAGAAAGTACAGTTAAAAATCATTGTTACAATAATTCTAGCTTTTATAGTTGCCCATGTATTTTTCTTTATTGAGATCTTTATTTCTCTATACAGCTCTGTGTCTTTAAGGTCTATTGTCCTTCCATTTCACCTTGCAGGACTCCCTTGAGCATTTTTTGAGGGGTGGTCATAATGGGCACAAACCACCTTTTTATTTATCTGGGAATGTTTTAATTTTTCTCTCCCTTTTGAAAAACAGTTTTCCCAGATATAGAATTCTTCGTTGATTTTTTTTTCTTTTACATTTGAATATATTAGCCCGCCGTCTCTGGCCTCCAAAGTTTCTGCTAAGAAATCTGCTGATAATCTGGTTGAGGATCCCTTGTATGTGATGAGTTGCTTCTCTCTTACTGCTTTCAATATTCCCTCTTTCAAGATCCTTGGACTTTTTGTGGTTTGATTATAATAGTGTGTAGTCCCTTTAAAGTCCTCTTACTTGGAGTTCATGAACTACTTGGATATTGATATTCATACCTTTCATTAAATTTGAGAAGTTTTCAACTATTATTTCCTGTAATATTCTCTGCCCTTTTCTTTCTCTTCTGAGATTCCATGATGAATATGTTTGTCTACTAGTGGTGTCCCACTGTTCCCTTAGGTTCTGTTCACTTTTCTTTAATCTTTTCTCTGTTCTCTGCCTCAATAATTTCTACTGTCCTATCCTTGAGGATTCTTCTGCCTCCTCAAATCTCCATTTGAATCTCTACAGTGAATTTTTTATTTCATTATTGTAATTTTCATCTCCACAATTTCTTTTTGGTTGTTTTAGTTTTCTATCTCTTTACTGATATTTCTATTTTGCTCACATTTGATTCTCTTGAATTTCTCTACATCTTCCTCTTTATTTGAGCAACTTCGAGGCAGTTGTTTTAAAGTCTTTATCTTGTATACTTGCCATTTGGTCTTTTTCAGGGAGTTTTTGTTGATTTTTTTCCCCTTTGAATGGGCTATATCTTTCTTATATGCCTTGTAATTTTTTTGTTGAACCCAGCTCTTTGTATCTAATGGTGTGGTAACATGGAAAATCAGATTCTCCTCCTTCTTCAGGGTTTATTGTATTTTGTTAGTTTTCATTTGTTGTTGCCATTTTAACTGTTGTAGGGTGTTTCTATGTTGAGGACCAGCCTGGCTTGTAAACTGAATGTCTTCTCAGATTTTTTATGAGACTTTCCTTGGGCATTTTTTTTTTTTGGTCACTTTCCAATTTTCCCTGCATATGCAGTTGTTTTTTAAATGTCTTAGCCTTTAATGGCTGGCTCCTGAAAGGGGGAAAAATTGAAGCACAAAGGGGAGATAAAAAGGCTCTTTAAATCCTCTGGAAGTCACTTCGGCTAGAAAAGGAGGGACCTGCAACACTGAGGGAAGGTACAAGAACTGTGGATGCCTGCCTCTGCATCGTGGTGATCAGAAGAAGCAATCAGCAATCCAAATACAGATCTCCAACATTTGGAGGAGAGGTCCCCCTTTTCCCACCCTAGTGCCCACATATTGTAGGCAACCTGCTCCAGGAATGTGTACAGATGCCTACCATGGGGCTGGGGGTAGGGGATGGGTAACTACTACTGTACTAAAAGCTGAAACATTATAGAATTAACTATAATTTACCCTCTACAACTTCCTCTGGAATTTGCAAGCCTTCAGTAGACTCCAGAGTTCCAAAATAGTTACAGCAGACAGATTCTGCTGATGCAATTGTTGTCTAGGTGGGGAGACAGATTCCTGGTGCTGCCTAGTCTGCCATCCTTTCAGAGCCCAGTATCTTATAAAACAAATGTACACTGCCATCTGACCCCAAAATACCACCTCAGATATATCGGTAAGAAAATTAGAACCACATCTACAAAAATACTGTAAGAATATTCACAGCACTGTCACTGACAGAAGCCAAAAATTGTAAACAGTCATTGATAAACAAACTGTGATATATTCATATAATGGGATGGCTACTCAACAATATAAAGGAATAAACAGCTGACACATGCATCAACAAAGACTAATTTCAAAAATATGTGCAAAAGAAGCCTTACACAAAAGAATGTATGTGGCATGATTCCACTTTCATGACATTCTGAACAGGCAAAACTAATCTGCTGTGAGAAAAAAATCATAATGGTTCTCTCATGTCAGAGAGTATTAGGAATTAACTGGGGAGGTATAGAAGGAACTTTCTGGGATGATGGTAATGTTCTATATCTTTTTTTTTAATTAAATTGATTTATTTATTTTCAGAAAAACAGTATTCATTATTTTTTCACCACACCCAGTGCTCCATGCAATCCGTGACCTCTCTAATACCCACCACCTGGTACCCCAACCTCCCACCCCCCCGCCACTTCAAACCCCTAAGATTGTTTTTCAGAGTCCTTAGTCTCTCATGATTCACCTCCCCTTCCAATTTACCCCAACTCCCTTCTCCTCTCTAACACCGCTTATCCTCCATGATATTTGTTATGCTCCACCAATAAGTGAAACCATATGATAATTGAGTCTCTCTGCTTGACTTATTTCATTCAGCATAATCTCTTCCAGTCCCGTCCATGTTGCTACAAAAGCTGGGTATTCATCCTTTCTGATGGAGGCATAATACTCCATAGTGTATATGGACCACATCTTCCTTATCCATTCGTCCATTGAAGGGCATCTCGGTTCTTTCCACAGTTTGGTGACTGTGGCCATTGCTGCTATAAACATTGGGGTACAGATGGCCCTTCTTTTCACGACATCTGTATCTTTGGGGCAAATACCCAGGAGTGCAATTGCAGGGAATTGCAATAGAACTTTACAGGGAAGTTCTATTTTTAATTTCTTGAGGAATCTCCACACTGTTCTCCAAAGTGGCTGCACCAACTTGCATTCCCACCAACAGTGTAAGAGGATTCCCCTTTCTCCACATCCTCTCCAACACATGTTGTTTCCTGTTTTGATAATTTTGGCCATTCTAACTGGTGTAAGGTGATATCTCAATGTGGTTTTAATTTGAATCTGCCTGAGGGCTAGTGATGATGAACATTTTTTTCATGTGTCTGATAGCCATTTGTATGTCTTGATTGGAGAAGTGTCTGTTCATATCTTCTGCCCATTTTTTGGTATGTTTGCCTGTTTCATGTGTGTTAAGTTTGAGGAGTTCATTATAGATCCTGGATATCGATCTTTTGTCTGTACTGTCATTTGCAAATATCTTCTCCCATTCCGTGGGTTGCCTCTTTGTTTTTTTGACTGTTTCCTTTGCTGTGCAGAAGCTTTTGATTTTGATGAAGTCCCAGAAGTTTATTTTGGCTTTTGTTTCCTTTGCCTTTGGAGACATATTTTGAAAGAAGTTGCTGTGGCTGATATCCAAGAGATTACTGCCTATATTCTCCTCTAGCATTCTGATCGATTCCTGTCTCACGTTGAGGTCTTTTATCCATTTTGAGTTTATCTTTGTGTACGGTGTAAGAGAATGGTTGAGTTTCCATCTTCTACATATAGCTGTCCAGTTTTCCCAGCACCATTTATTGAAGAGACTGTCTTTTTCCCACTGTATTTTTTTCCTGTTTTGTCGAAGATTAATTGACCATAGAGTTGAGGGTCCATATCTGGGCTCTCTACTCTGTTCCACTGGTTTATGTGTCTGTTTTTATGCCAGTACCATGCTGTCTTGGCAATCACAGCTTTGTAATAAAGCTTGAAATCAGGTAACGTGATGTCCCCAGCTTTATTTTTGTTTTTCAACATTTCCTTAGCGATTCGGGGTCCCTTCTGATTCCATACAAATTTTAGGATTATTTGCTCCAGCTCTTTGAAGAATACAGGTGGAATTTTGATCGGAATGGCATTAAAAGTATAGATTGCTCTAGGCAATATAGACATTTTAATAATGTTTATTCTTCCAATCCAAGAGCATGGAATGGTCTTCCATCTTTTTGTGTCCTCTTCAATTTCTTTCATGAGTGTTCTGTAGTTCCTCGAGTACAGATCCTTTACCTCTTTGGTTAGGTTTATTCCCAGATATCTTATGGTTCTTGGTGCTATAGTAAATGGAATCGATTCTCTAATTTCCCTTTCTGTATTTTCATTGTTAGTGTATAAGAAAGCCACTGATTTCTGCACATTGACTTTGTATCCTGCCACATTGCTGAATTGCTGTATGAGTTCTAGTAGTTTGGGGGGTGGAGTCTTTTGGGTTTTCCATATAAAGAATCATGTCTTCTGCAAATAGAGAGAGTTTGACTTCTTCCTTGCCAATTTGGATACCTTTTATTTCTCTTTGTTGTCTGATTGCTGTTGCTAGGACTTCTAATACTATGTTGAACAGGAGTGTTCTATATCTTAATAAGAATGTAGATTATAGGGGCACCTGGGTGGTTCAGTGGGTTCAGTGGGCACCTGGGTTAAACCGCTGCCTTCGGCTCAGGTCATGATCTCAGGGTCCTGGGATCGAGTCCCGCATCGGGATCTCTGCTCAGCGGGGAGCCTGCTTCCACCTCTCTCACTCTCTGCCTGCCTCTCTGTCTACTTGTGATCTCTCTCTGTCAAATAAATAAATAAAATATTTAAAAAAAAAGAATGTAGATTATACAGGTATATGGATTTTTTAAAACTCACTTCACTGTATGTAAATTATACCCCAAAACAATACAACTGTGAACAAATATTAAAATCTGGTTAATGTACATGCTAAAGTATTTAGGAGGAAAGTTTACTTAGGTCTATCATTTACATTGAAATGTATTTTTTTAAAAAAGATTTTTATTTATTTGGGGTGCCCAGGTGGCTCAGTTGGCTAAGCATCTGCCTTCAACTCAGGTCATAATCCTGGGGTGTTGGGATCGAGTCCTGCATCAGGCTCCATGCTCAGAAGATTATTTATTTATTTGACAGAGAGGAAAGAGGGAAAGACTGAGCACATGAGCAGGGGGAGAGGCAGAGGGTGAGGCAGAAGCAGTCTCCTCATCATGTAGGGAGCCTCATGTGGGACTCGATCCCAGGACTCTGAGATCATGACCTGAGCTGAGGGCAGATGCTTAGCTGACTGAACCAACCACGGACCCTTGAAATGCATTTTTAAAATAAAATGGATTAATGGGTAGATAAAAGATAAACCGGTACAAAGGTGATAAATGCAAACATGGTAAAATGCTAATGGTGAATATATGGCGTTCACTCAGATTCTCTCACTATGGCTGCATGGTCCAAGTGTTTCTTAATAAAATCTGAGCAGAAGGGGGAACAAAGGCAGAACAATGTGTGTGATCCTACCAGAATAAAATGTTAAGATTTTAAGAGCATAATTATGCTGAGACGCACATTAGAAGTTTTCTTGAAGACTACAAAAAAACCTTTAACATGACATATGGTAAATCCACAAAACAGAATATGACTTCATAATAAAAAGAAATGGAAAAAAAAAAGAAAAAAGAAATGAAGCATTGGATACACACTACATGAATGAACCTTGTGAACATGTAGAGTTAAGCCAGTCACAAAACACCACATATTGAAGGATCCCATCTATATGAAAAATACAGAATAGGCAAATCTATAGAGAAAATAGCTGGTGGTTGCTTGGGGCTGTGGGGCAGGGACAACATAGGAATGGAGAGTGACTGCTAATGAGTTTGAGGGGTTTTAGTCTTCAGGTAATGAGAAGATTCTAAAGTGAGTAGTAGTGGCTGCATAACTAAATACACTAAAAACACTGACTCAGTTACTCTAAGTGGGTGAATTTTATAGTATGTGAACTACATCTCATTAAAGTTGGGTTTTCCAAAAATGAGAAAAGAAAAAAAAGAATTTGAGTAGTAATTACCTTAGGGAAGAGGCTGAGGACTTAGGGCTAGACTTTTATCTTATGCCTTTAGAGAATGTCTGAATTAGTTTCCTTGAGAATACAATATTGCTTTTCGAACAACAATTTTAAGAGAAAACAATTGACAGTGCAAAAGAAGATAAGGAGTAGAATGCAGGGCCTTGTGAAGAGGCAGTTAGCCAAGATTAGACTAGCGTGCTGGGGAGAAGCCCGCGGATACAGGTGCTAGAAAATCTAAGTGCATGAGTTGGAGTAAAAAACTGAAGAAGCTGGTAGCTGATAATCTCGTCTTCTACTCAAGTTCAAGTGGATGGGTTGCAATGAAGAACTTGAAGAACTTGTGATACAGAAGTCTGGGGTAGCTCTTGGAACAGAAAGGGTGGTGACTGGAAATTCAAGGATGAATAAAATACAGTTCTTTCTTGAAAGAGAGTAAATTTCAGTCTTACGTTATGGGGCATAAAACCTGATGTGTGTCCTCAGAAGAAGGCATCCTACTGTACAGAGATCACTGTTCAGATCAATTTGGAGTCAGAATCTTCCTTTAAGCCCTGGTAGCTGTGTGAGCTCAGAAAGATTACTTAACATATCTAAACCTCAGCTGTTTTATCCTTATCCATAAAATGGGCATAACATCTACCCCAGGATTGTTGTAAAAAACTAATGATGAATATAAAATCCTTGCCACAATATAAGGCATACAGATTTGATCAATGACAGCTATAGTGATTACTCATCCATATTTAAGTTACTACCATAAATAATAACTTCTATTGCAGGTAATAATTCCATTTACCATGTACTAGGCTTTGCATTAATTGCTTTATACATATTATCTAATATAATAAGCACCATTTTGCCTGCATTTTACAAATGGAACTGAGGCTTAGTTAGATCAAGAAACTTTCCAAAGTCACACAGTTGAAAGGTAGCAGAACCCAAATGATTCCCAAGGGGCTCTGATTTCCAAGTCCACAGCCTTCCTTTTGGGTGTTCCAGCCAGAGACATCTTGCCTGTGAGTTTGGTGAGGAGGCAGGGGGCTGGGCCTGACATCCATCCTGGTTCCAAGGTCTCATATCACCTAGTAGCAGCGAAGTTTGGCTCAAATTACACGAATAATTCCGAGTATGATCTCAGAACAGGTGAACTAGAGAATAAAGAAACAGAAAATCTGAACATCAGAGTATGGGCAAGACTATAATCAGAGCCAATCAATAAATACTGACCAATCCACCAATAAATGCACGTATCTTATTGCAGACTTCAGGGCTTGGGGAGGAGCACGGAGCTATGCAAGATATATTGTTTTTAATCTGCCTTTTTAAAGAATAATATAATGAACACGTATCATAAAAAAAATTAAATTTTAATTTCCCCAAGCTATCCCATAGTTTAGTCTCAATTAAAAAAAAAACACCCAATGTGACTTGATCTAATAGAAACCTACAGGATATGCTACTATATGAAAAATCTGGGAGACAGGAATTGGGATTATACATTTACTTTGCCTCCATTATTATAAATATTTGTTTACAGGCAGGAGGCAGTATTAGACAGATATTCCACTGAAATGAACTTAGATTTCTTTGAACTCTAAAAATTTTTTTGTTACCAGTTTCTTCTTATAACTTGCCAACAGGGTGATCTTCAGACGTTATATATGGTTACGTTTTGAAATACAAACTTGCTGAATTTACAAGGATTTTTCTCTCCCCAACTCTGGAGTTTAAGCATGCAACACTAACTCTACATAGTTCCAAATCTGATGTGATTTAATTAGCCAAGAGAGATCACACCTAAACAAATGCTTTAAAGCACTGATTAAAGACGACACTCCTCTTGTCACAATCACAGTGAGGTCTATGTCCCCTCCACTTGAATCTAAGCAGACCCTGTGACTGCTTGCTTGACCAGTAAATTATGACAAGTGATGCCATGAAAGTCTCTGGGCCCAGGCCTCAAAGAATTGGCAATTTTCCCTTCCAGTCTTTATTAGAGCAATCATTCTTAGAACCCAGTTGCCACCCTATGAGGAAGCCCAAAGAAGAGCCACAGGGAGACCCATGTCTTAAGAACTGAGGCCTCTGACTGAACCCCAAGGCAACAACCAGCACCAACTTGCCAGCCCTGTGAGGGAGCCACGTTGGAAGTGAATTCTCCTGCTTCGCTTGATAAACCCAAGCTGACACCTGAGGAACAGAGACAAGATGTTCTTGCCAAGCCCGCCCAACTGTGTATCTGTGAACAAAACAATTAACGGCTGGGTCATGCCACTAAGTTTTGGAGTAGTTTGTCACACAGCAAAAGACACTGGACCACTCCCCAACATTACATCCCCCAATCATAAACTGGTTTTCTCACAAGCCTTGAACTCACAGCTAAACTGATCGAATCTCTGAGTCATATGGTTCAAAAGGCGACGGGGGTCAGAGACAACACAAACAAACACGCACAGCCAGGCGCCTGAAAACTCTTCACTGCTTCTTTATTAGGATGTACCCGCAGTACAGAACCTCTCACATGTCTGTGAAAGGGGAAGGTTACATTTCTCTTCAGGAGCACCTTCATTTTTGTTTCTGTTACCACTCGGACGAAAGTAAATCATTTTCAAAGAAAGACATTTTCAATTCCAAGTGTTTAAGACCCAGCTTGCATTTTGTTGTGTTTGAAAAGGAAGTAGCATATTTTAGCCAGAGCTGTAAGATTGTTTTGTGGCATTTTAACTTTGATGTGGATCAGAACTCTTCACTGTCTGGATGAACCAGTCTATAATTTTCATATGCAATTTTTCATATCAAAAATGTTTCATTTTTAATCTCTACCCACAAACAGATGCTCTTTGAAACACACACACACACGCGCACACACACACGCACACGCACACATACACACAAACAATTAAATTTAAAACCAGTATGAACCACAGCATTTCTAACAGGGAAAATAAACTTTTGCTGCCCTCTCCTGCTAAAACAATGAAATACTAAAATACCAATAGATTTATAAAGCTAAAGCGACATTCTCAAACCAAAAGCAATGGATATGTCATTCTCATTATACCTTGATCAAAAATCAGACAACAACCAGAAAATGTATTGATAATATTTATATTTGAAAGTTCCCCATTGATACATGAGGTCTGGATTACAACTTATTTACAATAAGTGATTTCAAAAAAAAAAAAAAAAATGCCAAGGGAAGGGAAGGAAGAAGGAAAGGGTTTGGGGAGAGGGCGGGGAAGGAGGAGGGAGGGGGAAAAAGAGGGAGAGGGAGGGAGGGAAGAAAAGGAAACCTATATTCATAGACATCATCAAATGGGATGTTTATTTCCAAGAGATACTACTGCCGCTATCGTGCACAAGAAGCAGCACAAATTAACATTCCACTAGATCAAAATTTCCTCAACTTTCTCTCAAGACGCACAATCCTTTTAGGTTTTCAAAATTAAATACCGAGAAATATAAAACGCATTGCCAATATGCCTACTACAGATATCCTTCGCGGGTCATTCCTTAACTTCACTCAGAGAAGCAGCTGAGCCAGAATAGAAAAATAAAAATATCGATGTGCAAATAAAACACCACTGATCGTGTCTGGTGCCACCTTTTGCTACGGGTGACGTAACTTTGTGATCACATTGGTTATAGCATCAAAAGAGAGAAATCTCTTCCTTTCCTGGGCCAGCTCAGTGCACCTAATTAAAGGGAAAGAACAAAACGAGAGGGAAAACAAAAACAAAACAAAACCAAAAAAAAAAAAACAACACAAAAAACTCTGAACACTTAAAAATGCCAATAATATCCATACATCTTCCCTTTTCCCACCCCACCCCAATCCCCACAAAAAAATAAAAAAGCTTTTAAAGCTCTAAATATACTTTTTTTTTTCTTTCCATAGTGTGTTTGAGCCTAGGGCTATACATGTAAGTATAGCAGGTGCAATTACAAGCAGTTCCTGGCTCTGCACCCTGGACTGTCCCACGCATAGGAGGTACAAAATAAATTAAACCCTTCCATTTAGGCAAGCAAGCCCAAGATGAAGGAGCATAACCCTGCTTGTGAGTATCCAGCGGCATCGAGGGTATTATTTATTTCTTACTTTTTTTATTTTTTATTTTATTTTATAAAAAACAGATGTCAGGGAGAGCAAAATATAATAAGATTTAAAAGAACGAAAACTCAACACTGAAGGGAAACAACTGGGGACACTTGCACAATGAGAAAAGGAATGCATGCTTGATTCAAAGGAAGAGATGGGTCAGTTCACTCACATGGTTGTTCGGGGGCCTCTAACCCAGGCCCCAGCATCACTCTAAACCACAGGATTTTTTTTGTTTTGTTTTGTTTTGTTCTTCCAAAGACACTCTTTATCCTACCCCTGAAACCAATATGGCAGGGATGAGGTTGGAGTGACCATCACTCACTAACTACAGTATTTGCTATTTAAAAAATATATTTATATATAGTTCTGGAAATGATGAAGCGAACAAAATATAACACAAAGATGCATTTGTCACAATGAACTCAAGTTGCAGCAACAGCAGAAATGTGGAAAAGGACAGAGGGAGAGAGGGCTGCTGTAAATGCAGCAAGTACAGCCTGAACTATGTCACATAGTGCAACGGTCAGATCACCTCAGTTATTCTGCGTCACCGGACACAACATGACGAACGTCACATTGTCACTTTCGGTTAAAAAAGTAAAGACAGTGTTTCTTCTCAGAAGTTGCCCTATACATTTTAGACATATATTTATAATTGCGTCTGTAAATATGTCTAAAATTTGGCTTTGTTCTTCTCAGTTTGGAATGATCAAAATACAGAATTAACATCAAGGGTATCTGTGCAGTCCTCACCGTAACGTGGAGGTCAGGGAAAGGTGCAAAACGGGATCCTCGTCTTTCTCATTTCAAATGACTGCATTTCACGGTAATGGGCAGAGATATTTCATAAACCTGTGACTTTAATGTATTTTGTCTAAAAAGATGAATTGATGGCAAACAAAAGTTTATACTGTCAAAAACGTAATGCAGACTCAAAGCTAACGGGCTCAAATCAAAAGGGCTAAAGGAGATGATTTGTTACAAATTTATTTTTTATCTTTAGTGTTTGAACTTGCACCTTTGCTCCGGCACTTTTAAAGTAAGTCGTTTCATTTTGGCAGCCCCTGCCAGCTTCACACTGAATCCCCATTAATGCTCTTTAAAAAAAAAATCTCTTCATTCCATTAAACCATGTTGTGTTGGGTGTTACATATGACTCTTTTACTGCTGTTTCTTTTTCAGAATTCACATAGCCAAGTTTTTTTTTTTTTTTTGTCTTACAAAGTTACTGAGATGACAATATCCATCCTTAGTGGACTTTTATGCACAAACTGTGACCTGATAATCCTGAAACACTTAATAGGGGAAAAAGGTCAGCGGCTCCCCCCCCCACCTTTTCCTTGGAAACAATAAAACTGCATATTCTACTTTATATTTAAGTGGAAGGAAGAGAATATACAAGTCCATGTTGATATTATATTTCTATTAAGAGCAACAACAGTTCGTATGTTCATGTTTGCTACTATCACAATTCAGTACATGAACACAGAATCAGCTCTATGCCACGAATACTGCTGGAGGTGATGGTTTAGGATTATCAACTCACTGCTGCCACGTCCATAACAAGCTAAACCATCCTGAAAATAAATTCCAAAACATGTTATCTTTCAGTACATAATAACGCAACTGCATCAGGTACGTACATACTGGACACAAATTTCATCGGCATTTTATCTCCCCAAGATGTCAGATTCCTCTTCTAAATACAAAGCAGAGAGCCAATAAGGTATATGTATAATACAGCCCTAAATTTTGTTTTGTTTTTCATTTTTTTCTTAAACAATTTGGTCACAATGCACCTTTGATAGAAAAGCATTTTTAAACTTTATTATTAATACTCAGGACATTAGGGATTTCCAGATTTTTTTCAGTAGCATTTGTAGAACCACTTTTGGTAACAAATACAGTAGTTAGGAATACGCATCCAATTCAGAATGCATAGTAATGTTTATCCTGAATCCTTTCCGGCTAAAAACAGGGCTGGCGCTGTGATGAGATATAGAACGAGAATCTACAAAAAACACTGTAATATGTTTGTTTTTTCCCAGAGGCTACATCCTCTTTTGCTGGAATACTTTATAAATACATATTAAAAAGTAAGGCAACAACTCCAAACAGTCCAAGCTGTTTGCTCAACTCTCTTCCCAATTAGATTCGCAATCCTGGCAATCAATTTCATGGTTGTACTGTTTAGTGTTTGTCTTTCTTATTACAAAATGGTCCAAAAAGATGTTTTCTGACATTTCTCGAACATCTCTGGTGTGTGTGCTCAATGATGTATGCAACTAATACTGGTCAGGTACTGAAGCCTATGATGTCCCAGTGCCTGTTTTCAAAGGATTCAAGACATTGATTTGGATTCACCATAAATTGATGCAGGAATCCAAAATTCCCTTCCCTACTATGTTTATCACCTCTTCTCTTTTACTCCTAATTTTAAAACTAAAGGAGTACCAGGACTACCTGGTTACTGGAAAGATGTTCACTCCAGCCAACAAAACTTTTATCAGGGACCTTTACAATTCCTGGCCCCATTCCACATGGACATTCAACTCATGAAGATGTGCAAAAGGAAAAGATGTTAAGTTACAGTCAAGTTATCCAGAGGAGGATGTTATACAAACTTATAAGGAAATGACAGTCTTTTTTTTTTTCTTCCATTACTATAAATACATTTAACAGCTTAGCAGAAAGACAAGCTAAATTTAAGATTGTTCACATTTGAAAATTGTTTCATACTCTCTGCTAAGGATAAATAAGGAACTCCTGATAATAGAATTTTAACATAGCAATTTCATCAACAGATCTTTGAAGACTGCTTTTTTGTTTTTTAAAGAGGGTTAGAACAATGATCATGTTTGCAAAGTTCTGAGAAGTCCATCTACTGTCCAAACTTTGGATTGAAGTCCTTATTTTTTTTTCCGTTACTTAGAGACAGGTATATACAGTGCTGTTGTAATAATGAAACAAATGTGAAATCTACTGCAAAGTTGCACAATACAGAAAACTGTTGCTCCATCTTCTACTACATAAATGTGTGACTCCACAGGTTAGTGATGTTGCTGTCATTGCTTCTGTTAAGTTGGAATTATGCCATCACGTCTAAGCCCTCTCTTTAATTCCAGATCCTCCAGTTTTTTCCACAGTTCTTCACGCTCTTTTTCTTTCTTTTTCTCACTGGGGAGAAAACGGAATATAAGATAAACAACTAGGAAAGTCAGAAAAAATTATCTAACAATACTGCCCCTTTGACATACTTTTCCCCCATGTACATTTCACAAGTAGTCTTTGAAAAGTTTGGCATTAAGCTTATGGGTGTTTTCTCTTTTGGTTCTTCTCTTGCTTTTTTTCCCCCTTGATACTTACATGCACAGAAAAGAAGGATCAATGTACTAAGCAAGAGATGACAGGACTAATTTTAAGATTTCACATGAATAGCCCTTTATATATACTTAGCTTATTAATGAAAATTAACTTCAAAACAAAAATGAGGATCATTTCTACGTATCTGTAATCTTCGAGATCCAAAGACACATTAAATGATTTTTACACGGGATCTAGTTAAAATTTAATTTTCTGTCTCCAAATAGTTTCTCAAAAGGGAATGCTAGAGATTATACTAATACAAAGTCACAGGTCAAGAAAATACACTTCCCGTTTAGTATTCTATTTCCCTTACACTAAGTGTCTTAAACTCTTTAGCAGAGTCTTGTTCTTACTAGTATTAATAAACCACAAAATTCAAGTTATTAATTTATTTTATACCTATATATACGACCAAATGAAATGTTCTTTTGTGATTTCAGTTTTAATGATCTGGAAAGATTGTTTACATTATTATGAATCAAATTTTTAATGTTCCAAGCCTTCAAATTTGGTTCAATATCAAGTAGACTAGCAATTTCCAGATTTTCAGATTTCACTGTCTGGTAAATTTGACTAAAAAACTGAATGTCCAAAATATGGTCAACAAATTTTATTTGTCAAGGACATTTTAGATCAGCATAGTTTTATAAAAGAAAGGATGTTAATTTTAACATCAACCAGGTAGAAAGTATAAAATAGAGGAATATATATTGACTATACTGTAAATTAAGTCAATTCCTATTAAAAATAATTTACTGCTGTCCCTAGCTTTCTCATACTGTGACGATCCACTAAACAGACTCAGATAATATTTCTGAATCTATAAATTCATATAATTCATGCCCTCTCTGGCATGGGGGATATGGTCCTTGTGCTACTTCACCCAGCAAGGAATTAACTTCAATTATAATACAATATTTACTTAGGAAAGCCCACATAGGTTAAGTAAAACATATAAATTCGTATAGTTTATCTGATTTACATACAATACATATAATTCCAAAGCCTCATTTTTTTAATGTCATCACCAATTTATTAAAAAAATTATCTGAAATCGATATCAACATAAATTAATTCATCCACTCTGCTGAAAAAAAAATCTCTAGAAATACCTAAGTAATCTTACATTCCCATTCCATAAGTCAGAGGAAATACTTAATTATGTAAAATATAATAACTAATATTATCATTTCATAATTAATTATTTCGGCAATTCACACCTTGTATCCTGAACTAGTTTCAGAGATCTGGAATACAATATGCATAATATGAATTTCAAAGGCCATAACAATTTTTTTTTTGAATGGCCAATCTAAAGCATTTATTTCCAATAAGGTAATATCATTTTCTTTTACTATTATCTAAAATAATCTGCTTTGTTTTTCCCTAATGATTTCAGAACAGTACATTTAACCAACAAAAACATCATTTAGTAAACATTTGTTTAGTATTTTTATATAGTGTAATAACAGTTCCTCGGTTTAAGAATGTTCTTCTTGTTTGCTGTTTGCCTTTTAATTTTACATTTGATTTTTTCTCAACTAAGTTGTATAATTTGTATTTGCAAAATCTCCTTTATTATACTTAAAAGGTCTTTTGCATCCCAAGATTAAATAATCATCTTCTCTATTATATTTTATGCTTTCCTTTTTTAAATTTCTCTTTAAATTATCTTTATCTTTTAATTTATGTAGGTATAAAATGTGATTTATGGGTCTAGTATAATTTTGTCCCATACGGTTAATCTTCCCAGAGCCATTCATTGGTTAATTAATTCCCATCCCATTAGTTTGGGCTCTTTATTTTTATTATGCACATACCTACACATATCTGCTTTGTTCAATTAACTTGCCATTTTTCCATCAAAATAACACTTTGAATTGCCAGCCACTTGGTTATGCATTTTAGTAAGTGAACAAGTTGTCTTTGCTATTCCTTTTTGGGGGCAAATTCTTGATGAAGTTTAGACTTTATTCTTCATATTCCCCCAAAATTCAAATGATGTTTAGGATTACATCATGCTTATAACTTGGTAAGAATTAACATTTTGAAAATCAGTCCTCCTAGCCCATTTATGCAAATCTTCATTTACAACATCTCTTAGTAAAGTTCTTTTCTAAGACTTTTCTCTATGGAATTGAAAGCTGAGCCTCATCTGGTCTCATTATACTGCTCTAAAGATGTCACCCCAGTCACTGCTGGAGACCACTGGGGTCTCCACTGGGGAGATCCACTTTGTTACAAAAGAAACCAACCTGCAGAGATGAGGAAGATTGTTGCCCCAGTAGCATTTGTTTCCCTAAAATCAGCTCTTCTCCGCCCCTAACAATTTTTGAAATGATTATCTATTGGGTAATTTTGACCCTGAAACATGATATTTTAAAGAGCAACAGGGACAAAATTAGATGATCCTCCCATCATTATGAATTCCAGATTCTTGACTATAAGCTGTTTGGTTAAATTAATCATTTTTGGTTTCTTGGTAAAGGAAAAATACTAAGTCTAAATAAACATTATCATGGAACACTGACAACCTTTTCATTTGGATGGAAAAGAAGGTGGTAAGCAAGGGCCTAAGAACTTTCTTCAACTAAAACACAGGTTAAACATATATTAGGTTCATTCTGCCCTAATCTGAAGTTTAAATTAAGTGCTGACATCATGAAAACACTCCTCATCTTGCTACTGAAACATTTCAGTCGCATCTTTGATCAAAAGTTTTATGGCATTCAATAAAATTTATCCTGTGGGGCTTTTCTTCCAGATGAACTTTATGCTGAGTTATTAAATATCTTTTATACTGACAACTTCATCTTCAAAAATTCTAAATATTTCTGAAATAGTTACTTGTCATCCCATTCTTTCCTACTTTTCTCTCTCCCTGTAGGTGGGAATTTTAAAGCTTAACCACACTGTCCTGCTAGGGATAGGGATACTGTCAATTCTCTTCCAATTTCAATTTCACATAGCACAAATGTTGGCATAGGTATCTTAACAGCACTAGTTATTCCACTCACTATTTTCAGATTTGTATAAAAATTTGATCTACTGCAGAGAAAGGGGAACCCTCCTACACTGTTGGTGGGAATGCAAGCTGGTGCAGCCACTCTGGAAAATAGCATGGAGATTCCTGAAAAAGTTGAAAAGAGAGCTACCCTACGACCCAGCAATCGCACTAGTGGGTAAAATGCAGTGATCCAAAGGGGCATGTGCACCCGAATGTTTATAGCAGCAATGTCCACAAGAGCCAAACTATGGGAAGAACCCAGATGTCCATCAACAAATGAATGGATAAAGAAGATGTGTTGTGTATAGATATACATACTCACATACACACACAAAACGTATATATATACAATGGAATACTGTGCAGCCATCAAAAGAAATGAAATCTTAACATTTGTAACAACAAGGATGGCACTGGAGGGTATTATGCTGAGCGAAATAAGTCAATCAGAGAAAGACTTATCATATGATCTCCCTGATATGAAGAATTTGAGAGGCAAAGTTGGGGGTCTGGGGGATAGGGAAGGAAAAAAATGAAACGAGATGGGATCGGGAGGGAGACAAACCGTAAGAGACTCACAAAACAAACTGAGGATTGCTGGGAACGGGGTAGGGGAGAGGGTGGTTGGGTTATGGACACTGGGGAGGATCTGTGCTATGGTGAGGGTTGTGAAGTGTGTAAGCCCAACGATTCACAGACCTGTACCCCGGGGCTAATAATACATTATATGTTAATTTAAAAAAAAATTTGATCTACACCAGAACACTTCAATTTGGTGCCATCTAGAAATAAACTCCTGCAGGTACTTCTTCTCTAAGAGCACCAAATAAATCCCTCCTTTCTCTTCTCCTAGTCCCACATCCAGGGAGAAGCCAACTGTCTATTCAGTACAATCTGCTATAGCTCATTTGACAAAAACTACCCTTACTTAAAAAAATCCTTCTCTCGTTAAGAAAGTCCACTCACAATAAGTCGCTCTAATACACTAGATCTTCAGAATCAACTTTGCTCTGTCTGTTCTTGGACCCCTTGGTCAACAGTCCCTTTTCTAAAAATTTGATCTATTTAGCTTAGATGATAAATGATCAGAAAACAGTTTTACCACTGAAACTCAATAAATATTAATTTAATTTCATTTGAATATTTTAGAAATAAGGTCTTTATTTGTCTTAATTGGACTCTACAGATTTTTATTTAATCCTTTTTGACTAGGATAATCATTATGGGTTTTTGGTTGCTATAAAGAGAAAGGACATTATGTACAACACACTCTTTTTTAATGATATGCCACAGTATGAGAATGTGTTCTTTATTTCCTCTACTTAGATAACATTTTTAAAGACTTGAAGTTTGACACGAGGAGGGTTACAAATGTAATGATTAACAACACCTGTAAATATTTAAAAGTTCTTTAAATTACGAGTATGGTACAACATATCCCATAACTGATACTTATTCCAATATTGTATAAAATATCCCAACTTCTTCTGTCTATAGCTGAACACTTGCCAAATTCCATAATTAAATTGCTCTTCAATATAACCAGATCCTGGTAATTTTTGTTAAAAAAAAAAAAAATCACTGTGATAGTCCTTTACCCCACCACCAAATCTTTTCCCTCATTGCTCTTTTTATCAGTAAAATGCAAGTAACACATGCAAAATCAGGCAAAGCAAAGAAGCAAGGCGACCACAGATAGCTTTGATCAGGAGGTTCAGCAAGGCCTTGGGTATGAACACTCGTACACATCCCTGGGATCTTCTAAGTCCATGGTTTTGTAATACATAAAGCTGACATTTGCATCTGGATCCAAGCCAAACCTGAAGCCCAACTATTAACAAGCTCTCTAGACTTTCCTCAAGGTCGCCAAGTGTATCAATGCCATGGTCTGAATATTTGTGTCCTGTCCCACCCAAAATTCCTAGGTTGAGATCCTCACCCTCTGCATGATGGGCTCAGCAGCTGCACTTTTGGGAGATGATTAGGTCATAAGGTTGGGGCCCTCCTGATTGGCATTAGTGACCTTATAAAAGAGATCCCACAGGGGGGCCTGGGTGGCTCAGTGGGTTAAGCCGCTGCCTTCAGCTCAGGTCATGATCTCAGGGTCCTCGGATCGAGCCCCGCATCGGGCTCTCTGCTTAGCAGGGGGCCTGCTTCCTCCTCTCTCTCTGCCTGCCTCTCTGCCTGCTTGTGATCTCTGTCTGTCAAATAAATAAATAACATCTTAAAAAAAAAAAATCAAGCTCTAGGCTTACTTTAAAAAAAAAAAAAGAGAGAGAGAGAGAGATCCCACAGAGATTCACTGTCCTCTTCTATCACCTGAGACACGGTGAGAAGGGGCTGGCTAAGAATCAGAAAGAGAGCCCTTATCCAACCAGGCCAGCACCACGACCTTGGCTTCCTGCCTCCAGAACTCAGAGATAAAAATTTCTGTTGTTTAAAAGCTACCCATAACTTGGTGATATTTTGTTATCAGCAGACCAAACGAACCAAGACAACATCTTTTGGGAAGCTGGACATGTTGAACAAGAAATAACAAAGTTGAAAAATCATGTAAATGAAATCAAGAAAGGCCTTACTAAGCCATAAGTGTTTATGTAAAGAGTTCAACTGGTTTTTCCTTCTTTTTGGTCTCAAACATTTCACGATTGCTAGAATACCAGACTCTTTACTTCCATATTCTTTTCATTGTCCTTTAAATCCTAATGAACTTGTGTTCTGGAGCAGTAAGTTAGTTCTGGGCCAAAGAACTAAACAAAAATGGTGCCTTACCCCTCCTGCTGCTGGGTAAATTACACAAGATCTGCCCCCAACTCCAGTTCAAATAAGTTCAGAATGGGAGTGAACCCCAAGGGCAAACCACCCCCAGGGGCAGGAAACATCCGGGAAATCTGCGTGACATGCCAGGCCCTTAACCCTGAGGCAGAAGAGAAACATTATGGAAAGGAAGGAGGAAAGTAGTCTTTCTCAAAATGATACTTTGTTACCTCCTGGCATGCTAATGAAGACACAGCTAATGAGCATGCAAAAATGAACATATAAATAAATTAAACTGTGCTGCTTAGGATTTCGGGTGCAATTAGGCAACTGTAGCAAAGAGCAAGGAAAGAACTCAACAGTTTTATGCACAGCTGACAAAAAAGCTTTAAAAAGTTACCGCTGACGATCTGACTTGTATGTGGCTGTCAGCTCATCAAACATGGTGCTGTTCATTTCCATAAATGCCTTCAACACATTGTACACTAGCGCCACGATAGCCCTGGGAAGCACAGAGAAAAGAGAACATGTTGGTTAGTCTTATATAACGGGAGGTGCACTGAGAAAGCCAGAGCACCATCTGCGTCTGAACGAATTCCTTGTATTGCAGAATCTCCATCCCTTCTCCGTTGGAACAACTAGAAAGGACCTACGGTTCATTTCCACATCAAGAGAGTTCTATTCTTTACTATTCTAGGCAAGATATCTTTCTGAGGGGTTGACAGGATCAGAAAAAGAAAAATCTAATTTTGCCCTTCTAATTATTGGTACCCAGAATAGACTTGCCTGTGGGCACTTGTTAACTTCATTTAGTAAGAAGACAAGTATAAAAATAAAGCCACTTCACCCTAAAAAGGAGCACCTGTGCTAGGACTGACCTTAGAGACTTAAATTTGCACAGAATGCTTTATTATACTTATTTATTTATTTAGAGAGGGAGATGGGGAGAGAGGCGTGGGGGGGGGGGGCAGGGAGAGAAAGGGGGCGGGGGAAGGCAAAGGGAGAGAATGTAAAGCAGGCTCTACACCCATCGCAGAGACCCAGAGACCGAAGCAGGGCTTGACCTCACAGTGCTGAGATCATGACCTGAGCCAAAGTCAAGAGTTGGATGCTTAACTGACTGAACCACCCAGGCACCCCTAGAATTTTATTTTGAAAGTGATAATACACATAATTCATCAAAATCAAAACCTGTTCTCATGGTAACAAATAAGATATATGTTATTCACATAACCTCTGTAACCTCTGTAAGCTGGGTAGTTTACTACGCGTTAAGTTTCTAGTTGTGATTTGTTTCAGTCCATTCACGCCTGCTAAGTCTCCTTGCGGACCCAACACATACTCTGGTAAGGTGACTGGCAAGCTGGTGATGGATCCCATTAGCTGTGAAACAGCTAAATGGCCAAAATGGCAGCACATCTTTATCAAGAGGAAGAATAAACTCTTGACAACATGAGGACTGTGACCATGACAGGCTTGGTATCTTCCGACTAGACTCTAAATACTGCCCTTTGCAAAAATGTGCCTTACTACTCTTTGCTACAAACTTGCAATCAATGCTGCTGAAGAAAGCACTGGTAAGTTAGGCCATAGGTGAAATAAACTGTGGGTTTGATGCTTCCAAAACGTAAGTGTATTTGCTGTGTTGCTTCTGCCCTGTGCCCATTAAAAGGAAAACTTCAGCTCCCTTCTGCTGGGGTGAATGACCTTCTCATGGACAATGGGCGCAGGTGGGGAAGGGCCAATATGGCACACTGGGCAGTGACAAGACCCTCGCCAGAACCACTCTCTAGGTCCTCAAGACCTAGAGGAGTGGGTGACCTAGATGATGAGTCTTCACTGTTTACAAGTTCTAGTAACAAACTTTGGCAAATTTGGAGACAACATGAACAATGACTGAGTTGGCTTTTAAAAAATGCATCATGCTAAAATGCAAATCAATTCAAGCGTGTTCCTCTTTACGACTCCTAAGTGTTTCCTTATCTTCCACTGGTGAAGGTGCACGTGCGCTGCACTCCCCTTTTTAACCCCATCTTCCAGCATCCTCCCCAAAAGATCAGGTACTTTAGCCCTCTCAGATTCACACGTTTCAGAACCTGACAGGTGACTGTTACATTCTGGGGCCTTCTGATGTGAAGAAGAGCCCCACACTACCGAAGGGCCCCCCCATCCCATCCACCTGCCGCATTCCTGTAAGACTCGGTTTGAGCATCACTGCCCCATCAATATCCACAAACCCCTCCTCTCACTCCAGAGGATCCCCAAAATAGTTCTGCTACATTCACAAGCAAATCAGGAACCCCTCGAGTAAACAGATACTTTACAAGACAGTGTTGTTTAAATGCTGTGATGTTCAACTATCTGCTTGTGAGTCTCCCTAACACTGGTCAGTGAATTTCTAACAGATGGGCATTTTCATGTATCTGTCTTTACCAATCGTTACCAGCATGCACAGCATCTGGCACATAGCAAGCACTCAAGACCTTTTATTAAAAAAAAGAGGAGCAGGGAAAGAGAGAAGGAAAGGGGAGAGGGAAGGAACGTGGATGGAGGAAGAATGGGAAGGGAGGGAGAGAAGAAGGGAGAAACTGAAAACCTACGGATTCCAATGTTCTTTTGAAATCCTATAAAGACTGGAAAACATGATGGGAAGGATGACATTGGAGTTTTCTTCTATCAAACTCATGATGTATTCATTATTCCAATAATACAGGGCCCTTTCTGCCACCTTTGAAAAAAAAAAAGAAAAATAATATTAAGAGAGAGAAAAAGACTCATAAAGCAAAATCAAAAATCTCTCCAAACAAAAATAATTTGAAGACTGTTTTTTATATCATTCAATCAAATGTGAAGTTAAATATTTATCACACTTTACATTTTTGTGGATTTCAGTTTCAGAAAGTTCTAAAGTGGTTCATCAATTGGGGGAAGGAAAAAAGTTTTCCTGCCTATTTCTTTATGTCCTCCTTTTTATAGCGCCCATTTCATCTGATTCCACATTTTCCCCACCCAGCCCCCGAACTCCAAACAACTCTTCTCCACTTCTAGATGCACACTGCTGTCCGTGTGTCTTTAACCCTCTTATGGCTCATTTCTTTCATCCCACACACTTCCGATCACCCTAAGGGACCAGCACAAAGCTGGTATTTGGGAAAATCCAGCTGCTCATCTCTGGAGAACATTCTTATTCACTAAGCACCTTTCTTCTCTGGCCAGCCATGGGGCCTGCTGTAGGCAGAAGGTGCCGTCCTCACCGCCATCCAGAACTAGGTGCCCTTGGGTTCACTGTACAGACAAAGAGGCTGAAGCTCAGAGAGACTAATACCCTCACAAGGTCACTCTGTTAGGAAGGTGAAAACTGGGACTCAAAGATGAGTGACCAGACTCTTTCCAAAGTTTATTTCCGGTCCCTTCCTTTGAACTGGGTAAGCCGGATGGGAGTCACTCAGTTTTTGGACTCAGAGACACTGACATTACACACAATTGCTTGCCATCTCCGATCTGTTTTTCTTTGACCACCATGCTATCCAATGGACTCTGTGATTTCAAAGGAAGACCTCAAAAAGAATAACCTAAACAATCTAAAAAGCAGTCAAATCGGGGCGCCTGGGTGGCTCAGTGGGTTAAACCACTGCCTTCGGCTCGGTTCATGATCCCAGGGTCCTGGGATCGAGCCCCACATCGGGCTCTCTGCTCGGTGGGGAGCCTGCTTCCCTTCCTCTCTTTCTGCCTGCCTCCCTGCCTACTTGCGATCTCTCTCAAGTAAATGAATAAAATCTTAAAAAAAAAAAAATTTAAAAAGCAGTCAAATCAAAAATCTCATAAAAGTTAAGATCTCCTTTTAGAGATAGTTTTTAAAAGGGAAAAAGAAAAAAAGAGTGGCTTTGTTCATCCATCCAGATTAAGAAATTACGTTCTAATTTAATAAATTTAAATTAAACTTAAATTTAATAATTTAATTTAATGACATGGTACAAGATGTACCCACCAGGAGACTCTGAGAAATTAAGCCTTTCCACTTACATTACTGAACTTGTTTAAAAAAAAAAAAAAAAAAAATCCTGGGACCATGAGGCACTAGACCCTGAGAGTACAAAGAAAATAATCATTACTGAATGTTTACCCTATGTCAGGCACTGTGCTAAGTGTTTCACATATTATCTCATTTAATCCTCACAACCAACACATAGCGTAAGGACCATTAGGCATGTGGCTACACAGAGTGTCACTTAAAAAATGTTTGCTGGCTGTGCCAACGAACACTTAACAAATGGATAAAGAAGAACCTTTTTACTGTCTTTTCTTTTGTTCTAAATGTTACTTTGGCCAAATAATTTTAAATTCTCTCTTCTTTTTGCTATGGATAAAACTGTCCCCTCCAATTCATCACTGAAGCCCTAATCCCCAATATGAGTGTATATGAGAGACAGGACTTTCTGAAGGTAATTAAGGTTAAATGAAGTCATATGGGCAGGGTCCTAATCCAACAGGCCTGGTGGTCTCAAGAGGAGGGAGAGGGAGATCTTCTCTTTCCTCACACACACACCAAGGAAGGCCATGTGAGGACACGGTGAGAAGGCAGCCAGCCATCTGCAAGCCAGAGGGAGCCCTCACCAGAAGCAGACCAGGCTGGCACTATGATCTCAGACTTACAGCCTCCAGCATTGTGAGAAATAAGTTTCTGTGGTTTAAGCCACATGGTCTATAGTGTTTTGTTATAGAAGCCTCCTGTGATCTGAAAGCTTCTGTCCCCAGAAAATTCATATGTTGAGATCCTAATCTCCCAAGATGATGGTATCGGTGGGCGGGGGCTTTGGAAGGTACTGAAGTCACAAGGCTGGAGCCCTTATGAATGGGATTAGTGCTTATTAAACAGACTCCAGGGAGACCATTAGCCCTTCTGCCAAGTGAGGATACAAGAAAACCACAACTCAAAGGAGAGGCCTCATTCAACTGTGCTATGGCACCCTGATCTCAAACTTCCAGCCTCCAGAAACAAGAAAAATAAATTTCTGCTGTTAATAACCCACCCAGTCAGCAGTATTTTGTTACAGCAGCCTGAGTGGACACAGCCGTGCTTATTAGACACTTTGTCTCCTTTCTAAGCCTCTGTGCATCATTTAAGCCTCCCTGGTGATCTTAAAAGAGATTTCTGAAAGAAAGGGTTGGGGGGGCTTCTGCTCTTTGCTTTCCACAATGTCAAAACTCCTGATGAAAACTGAAAAGTGAGGTAGACAATCCAGAGCTTGGGGAAAAGCCCACTGCTGAGTCTATCTCGTTAGCTGTGGGATTCTTTGCTACCAACGACAATATGAACCATCCTTCGAATCAGCAGGCAGTATATGGAGAGTTAATTTTCAAAGTCTGTGATTCGGACCTTCAGTTAGACTGCGAAAGGACAGAAAACGTGACCCGTTTTCTTTCACTCCAGATCACCCCCTTCCCTCCTGCGTACGTTCTGCAACAGCCCCAGTTGAGAAAAAGGTTGTCAGGTTCACTTCCCTGTGATCCCCCCAGTGGCCACAGGGAGGCAGAGTGGTGCCATGGAAGGTGACCAGCTTTCACAAGAAGCTACACCTAACTGACTTCACTCCCCAGGAAACTTGCGGCTCTTAAGCAAATCATTCTGAGTCTCAAAAACAGCAGGGTTGGGGGTGAGCAGGGAGGGCAGAGCCTCGTAGGATAATGTGAAATTTATAAATAAGGTATGAAAAGCATCTAGCACATTATATACGCGTGTTCTCCTTGCCTCTTAAGCTTTATTTTGCATTCTCTCTTATATTCTATAAATCCTACCAGTCCACCTCTTACTCAGCCATTTTATTGGAGACAAGTTATTTTACCACTTAAACCTTCGGGGTTCAAATCATAACACTCTCCTTGTAGAGTGATCATGAGCATTAAAGTTACTAGGCAGAAAGCACCATCAAAGGAGCTGTCATACTGCACATGTTCAAGACAAAGGTGGTTACGATGAAAATTATTATTGTATGAGAAAATAGCAAATAAAAAACAAGCAGCTAGTGCCCATGGCATGTCTTTCAATACAAATAAAACTTAACCAAATAACATCTGTTGCTCAGGCCACTGCGGTTCATCCTCTCTTTACTACTAACCTGAAAATGGGGGCTAGATACACACTTGGCAATTTGTTTAAACAAAGGTTCCTGAATTTTAACAAATTGTGAGGGTTCAATCACATCCAATATTTCTTCCAGCTCCCCAAGGAACATGACCTGTAAGTACATACAAAACACAAAATGTCAGATACTTCATGTAAAAATCCAAATGAACGATGAGAATTAATTAGAGTTCGTAATGTTTTAAGAAAAATTTACACCTAAAACAAAACAGGAACAAATTAGGCATCATCTTATGTTAGATGTTCATGTCACAAAGAGTTCAGCAGAGGGCACCTGTTAAGAGCGAATTCTCTATAGTTTTGAAAGTATGATTCTATTTACTTTGAAAAAAAAAATCCTCTACATGCTACATCTATAACCCAGAACAAGGGGCACTGACACATTGCAGTGGGGCCCCTGGGGAACAACAGCCATGTCTCCGTGGGGGCGCTCCTCTCTATTGCTATCCACCTGGCCATTTGCCCCCCTACTCTTATTTTTCAAACAGTGGGAGAGCAGCCTCCTGCATGGATGGACAGAAGTTCACGGTGGCACATGCAGCTATCTGCGAAATGTTTTCAGCCCCTGCTGTGTGCTAGGAGCTCTTCTAGGATGCATTAGTTAACAGAACACAGACAGCCGGAGAGACACAAATGAGCAGGTTCACCCATACACAGGTACCACTTTAAACCCAAGAGCACACACTGACCCAATCTGCACACGGACAAACGTGTGCACAACTGCTCACAATAAAGCACAATGTATCCCAGCCTCAGCGCATGGGTCTCAAGAAACAGAGCTCTAATTTTTTTTTCCCCCCCAAGATTTACCAATTTATTTTAGAGAGAGGGAGAGCGAGTGTGAGCTCACAGGGCAGGGGGAGGGACACAGAGGGAATGGGAGGCAAGTAGACTTCTCTGCTGGGAGCCTGACACAGCTGATCCCAGGCCCCTGAGAACATGACCTGAACCAAAAATCAAGAGTTGGACGGTTGACTGAGCCACCTAGGCGCCCTGAAACAGAGCTTTAGGTCACAAAATGGAGCCAAGCCAATAGCACAGCCAACTGTTTTCAATATAATGGAAAACTGACAGAGAAATAAGAACCAGTTACCTATTTAGGCATTAAAAAAAAAATAATAGTAATTACCTTAGGAAAAAACTAGGCAATTAAAATACGAAAAATGACCATGTTTTCCTATCCTGAGGTACATCTGGATAGCAATATATAGCTTAATTTTGTCACACAGGTATTAAAAAATTAGATGACTTTCTGAAATTGTGTAAATTAGGGTTCTGAAGAATTAAAACTGATTGAGAAGGAGCATATTTCTGTTAAAAGTAATATACAGTAAGTAGGCAGCAGACCCTGGCCATTTGTCAACATATATAGAGAAGTTCTCCCAAAATTCTCTCCCAAATGTCAAACTGACAGATGACCTTTCTTGCTGGGCCATTTTCCACGTGGCCTCTATAGAAGAGTGAGTAAAGACATGGCATCCAGCGAGCCTCACTTCTAAGCTAAGACTTACTCCCAGCACGGCACATACTGGTTAGGTTTTGGCAAAAATATAAATAATCGTAGGTCAGAAATTTCCAGTTCTATGAACACCTGAAACTAAATGTCTGTAATATATTTTAAAACTGTACATCTCTATTATATTTTAATGTTGGGTATTTGGGCAGGTTGGGCAGGCAGCAACACCAAAGCCTCCACCCTAGGAGTGGTCACTAGAAAGGTGACTTTGATAAAGCTAGACAGCGAGACACATGACCACAGCCTGACTAGGGTTTCCCTGGGACTGAGCAGAGCATGATGGAAGTTCAGGGTTCAGGAATCACGGTGGCGGATTCCTAATCACTTAACACTTAGCATACCCAGGCAGGCTACTTAAGCTCTCTATGCTTCAATTTGAAAACTAGTAAAATGTGAATATTTACAGTCCTGCTTTAGAGAGATAAAACGAAGATTGGATGGGACGCCTGGGTGGCTCAGTTGGTTAAGTGTCTGCCTTCAGTTGGGTCATGGTCCCAGAGCCCTGGGATCGAGTCCCACATCAGGCTCCTTGCTCTGCAGGGAGCCTGCCTCTCCCTCTGCTTATGCTCTTTCTCTCTCTCTCAAGTAAATAAGTAAAATCTTTTTTAAAAAATGAAGATTGGGTGAAATAATGTATTTTTACACATTGGCTCAGAGGCTGACACTCTAGTAAGTTCTTAACACCGCAACATTAAGCACTTACCTCTTTTTGACTACATGTTTTAGGCCAAAATTTCATTAACCCCCTAATAACCTAAAATGAAAAGGAGAAAAAACAATGGCAATTAATTTCCCATATATACTTCATGAAAGGTAGTCTGTTTGAAGTTTTTTGAAATTATAGAAAAAAATACTTACTGGTTCTGTGAGTGAAGGATCTTTCTCCAGAAACTGTACTATGCAATACGCCAGCTGGAGAAACAGAAAAATGAAAGACAAAATTGGAAATGCTATATACTCAAAAAGGACTCAAAAAACATATTAAAACTTCCTAAAAAGTTTCTAGACTCTGGTTTTAGTAACTTCATGTTCAATTCATTTTAAAAATAAAATATAAAATGAAAAAAAAAAAAGCTACTTTTTCAAGCCAAAGATTGACACTAATAACACCCCAGGGGAATTTTTTTTTTAAATGAATACTGAGACATGAAGTATCCAGCTAATGAAAAGCAGAAATATCACAGTCAGTATATTCTGAAAGTATCTCATCTATATATGGTCTAAGCTACATCTCATGGGCTTCCCTTCTCTTTTTGCCAACCTCGACAGTACTGGGTTTTACTGTGTTTCTAGAAGAGTCCTAGACAAAAAAAAACGTAGGCAGCACTTACTAAACACCCTGCTGACTGCCTAAAGTGGCCCGTGCGAACTGAAGCAGTTTCATGAAGAGACAAAAGGTTGTACCTGGCCACAGCTGGAGGAGGGAAGAGTTTTACATATGATGCTGGCTCATCTAGGTTAAGAATTCTTCTACACGCTCATGAAATGTGATAGCCTATTTCAAATACTAGAGGCAAGATTTGTAAAAGGGCTCGTAAAGATTTTTGGACAAGAAATCCACCCTTGCGAAACAACATTTTGATGGTGTTCTAAATTGGAAACATATGGACTAATTTTTCCTCGAAACACAGAATTTCACATTTAAAGAGGAACATTGCTCAGAAAAATGTGTGACATTTTTATGCAAACTCAAAACATTCCCATTGGTTTGGAAAACTAAACTTAAAATGCCACCACATCATTTATCTGTCCCCTAGTGACATGCTCACCACACAAGGCAGTGTCAGCACGGAAAACAGACTTGGGACAAGACAGAGTAGGCTTTTTAAAGTAATGGAGGCTAAAAATAAAAAGATGTGAAAATATTGATTTGTTGACTTGTGAGGTTGTTTATTTATGTGTATAAAGTGAGAAGGAAATAGTGAATTAACTAGGGGGCAAAGAGAAACTGATAGACTAATGCAAACGAGGAGATAAAATATTCCAGAATATTCTAAAATGATGACACATGTGCAAAGCTTTAAATCTGAAAAACCCATATATTTGATTGTATGTAACATGTTCAACATATAATTTTGTGAATTAGGCAGGTCCTCAAAGTTCTCAGGTAAAACGACTGAACAAATGCTCCTCCCACTTGAAAAATATTCCCATGGGGTGCTTGGGTGGCTCAGTGGGTTAAAGCCTCTGCCTTCGGCTCAGGTCATGATCTCAGGGTCCTGGGATCGAGCCCAGTATCAGGCTCTCTGCTCAGCAGGGAGCCTGCTTCCTCCTCCCTCTCTCTCTGCCTGCCTCTCTGCCAACTTGTGATCTCTGTCTGTCAAATAAATAAATAAAATCTTTAAAATAAAAAAAAAAAAAGAAAGAAAGAAAGAAAAATATTCCCATGAATCTACTATGCACAGAAAAACAGAGCACACATTTTAATTTTCCTTGGGAGGCATTTTATATGAGTTTTTTTAAACTAAGGAAATATCAGTATCAACGAAACACTGAGTTTGTAAACTTCTAATATTGCTTCCAAAAGTAGTTGCATAAAATTCTACCTGGGCATGGAAGAGTGATAAGCTCCTGACAGTGTGTAAAGGGATCAACACTTTCACCAGAAACTGTTTGTGTTCTGCCTTAAGAGGTAAAGCAAAGCCATTGATAATACTAGGAAAAAGAAAAAGAAACATGAATTAGCAGCATGATCACAACCAACTCAACTGAGACAACCAGCTCCTGGAAGACCAAGTTAAATATGAATCAGTTTCAATTTGGTCCAAAACAGCCCAAACCCCACCTGGCGACATTCAAGATTTCTGAGTTACTTCAAAGAATACATTTAAGTAGGAAGGAAATTTAAGAAAATTTGCTTATGATAATCTAGCACAGGCTCTTATGCTCTTAACATCTAGTTGGATGATTCCCAAAAGCTTTTGTAATCAGTAACTCTTTATTTTTTCTTCTCCCCCAAAATCATTGCCCTCCTCACTTATGACCTTTCCAGGTGCAGACATCATTCCTGAAGTTTCTTTTCCAACTAAGAATACCACAGACACAGCAATCCTGCCTGGGGAAGTCACAGAAAAAACCATGTGACTCCACCTTCTTTTTCTCCTCACATTAGGAGAAGAAACTAAGTAATCACATTGTCCAGTCACATTAACCTCCCTTGTGTATAAAAACCTACAGAGCAGCTGTCTCTTTCCAATTCATTCTACTTCTCCCAGCAGCAGCTGTTCAAGAACTACTCCTGGGTTCGTGGTTCCAACGAAAATGGCAATCTTTCCAATTTATTTTAACTTGCTTTCAAAAGATATGGCAAAGGACAGGTAGCCTAGAAACTACGAGAATAAGATGTTGTGGAGTAACAGGTTTGGGGGCAATTAGATGTATTTTCTCTGTAGCAATGAACGAACTGTTAGCTCTTTCAGTCATTCCAGTAGAAATCAGCAATGCATAATTGTGGGACAAGGAGGAATAAGAAATCACGTCTTGTAGAGTCAGTTGGGAAACATGGGAAAGCACAAATTAAGAGTGCCCCATGTACCTACAGCAAGAGATGTAGGTCAGCATTTCCCTGTGCCACTTGAATCTCATTCTCAAAACGCTATTCACCTGAGATTAGCCATTAGCTAAAAATGTGCTTACCTTCCTAATATTTCCAGCAGTTCAGCTACACCATTGAAGTGTTCTGTTTCATAAACAAACCTTTTTTAAACAAGAAAAGAAAGAATAAAGTCAGTACACGATGCTCAAATGTTTGAAGTTCATTTAACACTTCTATAAAACCACCAATTTTGCTTCTCCTTCTTCCCCCACCCTCCACTTACCTTAGAAAAATATTGTTAATCTGTTTTCGGATAAATGCTCTAAGACCAAGAAATTTGCCATAAATTCTGTGTAAGACTGTTTTTAAGTAGTCCCGTTCCCGAGGGTCTTCGCTGTCAAACAGCTCCAAAAGCTGTTGTAAAAGAAAAGACAGTGTAGCTGTCAAAAGTGGGTTCAGGAAACGATTTAGGAATTCTGCCACTCATCATTTAAAACCCCTCCCTCCTTTACTTCTTAAAAAAATTTCTTGAGTATCTATTAAGTGCCAGGCACCAGTAGCCAGTCTTTGGAAAACTGATTCATAAGTCAGGTAAGAGGCTTACATTCTACTGAAGAGACAGACACAATAACAGTAATCCTAACAACAATAATAAGAGAACACAAATACAGCTTTTAGAATGATCATCATGCAATTTTCTAAACTACCCACTTGTAGTAACCCTCCCTATAAGGTAGTTTTTGGTCTGTTTGTTTAAGCAGGCTTCACTCCAATGTGGGGCTTGAACTCACGACCCTGAGAGTGAGACCTGAGCTGAAATCAAGAGGGAAATAAACTGCCTGAGAGTCCCAGGTGCTCCCCTCCATAAGGTAGTTTTATCCCCATTTTACAGATGAGGAAATCGGAGCGCAGAAATGTTAGTTAATCTGCCCATGGTCTCACTAATGTATGGCAGAGTTGGGGTTCGAACCCAAGCAATCGAGGCCCTACAGTCTGTCATCTCAGCTGCTGCCCTGTTGTAAAATAAACTACCCACTGACCTTACGTTTCAAATACAGTCAAGAGGAAGCTGTCAGATCTACTCGAGCATACAGGTAAATGAAACAACTTAACCCAAAGCCAACATTCAAAAGTCCCCAAAAGTACCGAAAATGTTCTCTTTGCAGAGCTTGGTTCTTGTTACACAAGTATGCTAACTTTGTAAAACCTGAGATGAACATTTAGCACTTCTGTATGTATGCTATATATGAATAACATTTGTTAAGTTTCTACTCATTTTTTTTTAATTTATTTATTTATTTGACAGACAAGAGATCTCAAGTAGGCAGAGAGGCAGGCAATGAGAGAGAGGAGGAAGCAGGATCCCTCTGAGCAGAGAGCCTGATGCGGGGCTCGATCCCAGGAGCCTGAGATCATGACCTGAGCTGAAGGCAGAGGCTTAACCCACAGAGCCACCCAGGCGCCCAAGGTTTCTACTCATTTTAAGCTAAAGTTCAAAACTGAATGATGATATCAACCTGACAACAAAAACACTCGTACATGAGTGATCAGAGCAGCATGATTCATAACAGCCCCATCGGAAACAATCCTAACGTCCACCAACTCATGCATGGACTATTACTCAGCCATAAAAAGGAATGACTACTGATCTACGCCACTGCATGGATTAGCCTCTCAAACATCATGCTAAGTCAAAGAAGACGGACAAAAAAAATTATTGTAGAATTCCATTTATGTGAAATATCTGGACTATGGCCAATCCATACAGACAGCAGAAGGAAGAATGTCTGCTAAGGACCATGGTGTTTCTTTCAGGCCCGATAAAAAATGTTCTGTAATTTACAGTACTGATGGTTGTACAAGTTGGTGAATACACTAAAAACACTGAATTATAAACTTTAAAAGGGTGAATTTTATGGTATATGAATTATATCTCAATAAAGCTTTGTGTTTTTTTTTTAAATGACAGGTTCTGGGAAGGTTCTTCTCTAGCTGAAGAACGAACCCGGAGACTGGTTTGAATTTTACTGTGTTGCTCATATATTCATTATCATCACAGTAAAGCAGGACTTACTGTTTATCCTTAAGTTGACTTTATAGTAAAAGCATTTACTATAGTAAATGTAAAATATTTCAAGAACATATAGACAGTCTACAAAGCAACACAGACTACCATAATTACCAAAGAAGCTATCAAGACCTCCATAAGCATGAATCAGGTAATTAAGAGAGTAGGAGAATAACTCGGGCAGTAATCAAATAAATTATCTACTTTTGCTTGCTGCTTTTCTTTGAGCAGAAGACAAAATTATAGACAAAGAATGGCCCTTCAGATAATGGCAGGAAGTACAAACTGAGGGAGAATCTTTAAAATTGGTCAGTGAGACAGGTGCGATTTTTAGCTATACAATGTCATCCATCCATCCACCCATCCAAAAAATGAATTATCTCAGATAAATATGTGTGTCTATTAAGAGCCAGCCAATGGGCAAGGTGTCAGGGATATAATGATGAGCAAGACAGACAAAATCAGCTTTCACAGAGTCTAGTCTAAATGAGGAATCTAAGTAAACAAAAAGCATAAGTGGTTTAGGATGCTAAATACACAGCAGACAAATCTACTGTATTTGGGAGGATCAGAATGATAGGGAGGGCTTCTGGAGGAAGTTACACCCAGGCTGACCCATGAAGAAGTTAGGAGGCTGAAGTGGAAAGAGAGTGTTCATGGCTGGTTCAAGAACACATACCGTCACCAGCAGCCTATCAGAAGAGAAGATCCTATTAAAATACCTGCCATCTCTCTGCCCATTCAGCCCCACAATCAATCAGCCAATCATTCAATCTCTGCATATGCCAGGAACTGTCCTTGTTCCTGTGCACACAGACACCACTGAACAAACTTGGAGCCCATTGGGAAATCAATGAGCAAGTCAACTATACATTTCCACAGGAAATAGTCTAAGGACGAAAGGTATGTGACAATTATAAGTAAAAAAAAAAAAAAAAAAGTCCCATGGGTTCAGTATCTCTTATCTACAACACACACAAAATGATGTAAGATCTCTAACCTAATCTTATTCCTTGTTGATGGAAATAATTCATCTTTTAAGTTCAATTTTTTTAATCTGGTTTCTATTTTTAAGTGTTGTAAAAGGATGTAATGAGTAATCTGCAACCAACATAAATTAGAGAAAGTCTGAGGGAGTGTGCTGTTAGCAAAACCTGAATCAACTACACTTGTATATATAATGTTAATCTTAAGAGCTTAATGAAAATAAAGTAATTAAGCAAAAATTATTTAACTAATGTTTTCATTAAGCCCTCAAAAAACATACATACACAAGCATCTAACTTAAGTCATTTACAAAGCCACAAATAAATAACTAAATATGTGTGTATACATATATGCATAATATTCTATGAGAAAGAAAAATTACAGTATATAAATTATTTTCATGCTGCTCTACAGAACATATTTTTGATGATTTTATGGTTTAAAAGACAAAAGAGAAAGTATAATAATGCACAGGCCCCAAAACGGGGAGTAGGATGAGCTCTGATTTCCAAAACAAAGTATGTCTTGTGCTTAGTCATATATACACTCCCCTCAAAAAAAGCAATGGGAAATACAATCCAGCAACTATAAATGCCCAGCGGACTGCACTCCCTACAATATAGCAACAACTTGTCAGAGAAAAGAAGCTGGAGAGTTTCCAAGGTGATTACAGAGCAAAGACAGACCTGCCAACATGCTGACTCCTAGTTTACAAAACCATCCTTCCTGAACTTAACAAACAGGGATGAACCGTACAGTGATATAGCCAAAGAACCCTCCTTTGAGCGTCATTAAAAAAATCTACAGTAAAATGAGAAGGGCAAAATGAAAAAGGCAGTTAGGGTCTTCCAATCAGACAGGGTAGAGAAACTTTCTCCCCTCAGAGCCCTCTCTGAGATGAGAATAAAGGAATAAAAAAGGAAGAAACACACAGAGCAGAGAGGAGTAGAGAGCAGATGAGACAAATCTGCAAATTTTTCAAAGATGGAAAGTGGATGGCAAGGGGTAACTATCTTGGGTTTCCTCTTCCTCCACTCTGCTAAGTGTTTTTCCATTCTGCCAGCAGGGATGGAAGCCAAACAAGAAGCAAGCCAGTTCACAGCAGAGAACCCTTAAAAGGCTTAAAAATTAAAGACGCCAGATATATTTGATGGCAAGGGTGTGGGGAGCGAAAAAGAGGCCTGGTTGAAAGTTTGTCGAAAGAGTAACAAGACCTCCCAGATCCATGTCCCAAGCAGTGGACTGAAGATTTACAATCGAAGTCTGGAGAGCATAAACATGCAAGTCTCTAGTTTTCAAGACATTGTACACAGTAAAATGAAAAATTTATTGAAAATAAAAGGATTAAGTAAAACTCTGCATGCTGAGGAATGAGACATTTGCTGTCTCTTAGAATGAGACGAAGCGCCCAAAATTCTAGATGAAAGTAGGGGATACGAAGGTCCCTTTTGAGGGACCTCAGCCTCAGCCTCTTGACAGCCTCAAGAGGAAGCACCTATTGATACCTATTGATATTTGAGAGTTTCCTGATGAAAGAGCAAGGTCTCTGCACAGTGTTCTAAGTGTCTCCCATCTGTGTGTATGCACACAGGCATGTGAGCGCAAACACACACATTCTAACAAGGTTCTTAGATGGCCCTAAGAGGCTCTATGGTGACTACCATATGACTATGAAGCCAAGGATCATCAGACATCCTAACATAAAAGATGGAGACCAAAACAATCATTTAGAACTCAGAGGAAATAGCCACAATGCAAGTAAAAAAAAAAAACAAACAACAACAACAAAAACAAAAAAACCACAGAAAAGAACTTATCCTCAGAAATAAACAAATCTGCTGGATCCCTGAAACAAAACCAGAACTGTTACAGACGAATATTCAGAAAATAAAAAAGAACTTTTAGAAATTCAGGACATAACAGAAATAAAAAGTTCAGAAGAACTGGAACATTAGAATGAACAAATGTATCCTGAAAGTATAACCAAAAGAAGACCATTTTAAAGAAGAAGATAACTAGAGGATCAATCCAGAAGGTCCAACACGTTCCAAAAAGGCACAGAAAATAGGTACAGAGACACCAAGCAAAGAAAATGAAATTATCTGACAAAGAATTCAATGCAATTAAAAGAAAAATAAGACATGAGTTTCAATATATATAAGGGCCATTATGTTCTCTGTACAATTAATAAACAAAGACCTGCACCAAAGCACATAACTTTGAATTATCTGGACGCTGGGGACAGAGTAGATCTCAAAAGCTTAGGGACACAATGGGACACTGTAAAGCATAAGGAGTTCAGCCGGTGCAGGCCTCCTCAATACCAACACCAGAAATAGAAGACAATCGAGAATTCCCTAAAACTTCTGAGGAAACATGGGTTCTAACCCATAACTCTCTATCTGGCCAAAATGTCAATCAAGTATGTGGGCAGAATAAACATGTTTCGAGAACTAGGGCTTGAAAAATTTATATCCCATTCATACTTTCTTAGGAAGCATCTAGAGGATGTATCCTGCCAAAATGAAAGAAAGGGAGATAAGCCAGGAAAAACACAGTACAGAAGAGTGGCGAAGGGACGTCCCAGAACGACCACTGTGGCTCCAGCCAAGGGGAAGCCACCCGTGCTGACTAGCGCAGGATGATGGGGCTCCAGCTTCAGGAAGGAGGCCTCCAAGGACAACAATGGAACCGAGAGGCTGGCTGGTGCGTGGGCCAGACTAGGAAGAGTTGTACGGTGCTCTCAGAAAAGAACTGAGCAGTGAACGAGTAACCCATACACAGGAAAGCAAGCATGTGAAAAATAAGGCACATTATTCATCCCAGAGGTTTTCGAAAAAGCTCTGTAAGAAATGCAATCATAGTCTAAAATGTGTCTCGGCTGAGAACATGTACACAGTCCTACTAATGCAACACTACAATTTCATTTCATTAGATTTTGTGACATAACTAACCACATTATTAAGATGTAGATGTGGGAGATACAGAAGGAGACATATAATGATTTATAGTAGGAAAAGTTTTTTTTTTTAAAGATTTTATTTATTTATTTGACAGAGAGAGATCACAAGTAGGCAGAGAGGGGAAGGGAAGCAGGCCCCCTGCTGAGCAGAGAGCCTGATGCGGGACTCGATCCCAGGACCCCGAGATCATGACCTGAGCCGAAGGCAGCGGCTTAATCCATTGAGCCACCCAGGTGCCCAGGAAAAGTTTTTCAAAATCAAGAAACAGCAGTACAAGAATGCCTGTTAGAGATAGGAAGATACATAGAAGCAAACAGCTAAAGACTTGAATGTGGTTACTTTTAGGGAGTGAGACTCAGCTGGGGAAGGACTGAGGCAGCAGACTGCTATTTGTCTTTATAATCCATATAAATATACTTGAATTTTTTTAAACAGACATTACTTACTAATTCAAAAAAATTAAAGATTTATTTATTTGAGAGAGAACAGGAGAGAGCACGAGCAGGAGGGGCTGAGGGAGAGGGAAAGAGAACCTCAAGCAGAGTCCACACTGAGCAGAGTCCAATGTGAGGCTCAGTCTTATGACCCTGAGATCATGACCTGAGCTGAGACCCTGAGATCATGACCTGAGCTGAAACCAAGAGTCGGATGCTTAACGGACTGCACCACCCCAGGCGCCCCAATTAAAATTCTTTTTAAAAATTAAGAGCAAAAGGCTTGAAACAAAAAGCCCAACTGCCCTTTACTATGATAAAGAAGCAACTACCATGCCCCATTCCATGTAAAAAAGATTTTAAAGAACATCAGAAATGCTTAAGTAAACAATCAGTGAAACTGCTATTCTACATCTATTTTACATGTTTTTCATGTAAATGATGTTTTCATCCAAACTAAAATCAGGTCTCCATATTTCTGGCTTTGTTTTTAACTTTAGCTCTTCTACCACCTGAAAAATACCTTCTGAATACCTTTGCTCATGAGAAAACAGTCCAGAACCAAGCAGCAAGAGCCAACAGCAGCCTGACTCCAACAAATGAAAACAACTCAAGAGGACCAACACATCAAATGAGCTGATCTACGGGCACCACTGAGAAACACAGTATGGACAAAAGATCTAAAAGTTACACATTACAAGCTTCTAGCAATTCTGACTTCAAGACTCCCCTGGGAACTCAGTATAAAAATTTCAAAGGTGTAAGTCCTTTAAATATGAACAAGTCTGCCAAGTTGCAATGCTTTTATTTTCTTCCTAATTTCAGGCATTCTTCCCACAAACTAGAGAAGTCCATTCTTTTTTCCCTCAAGCTTTCATTTAGACTGATTCAACAAAAGCTGGCGATTTAAAATTTTAAGACAATCAATTTGGTCAGCATTTCAAGAAAGAGTGGTTATTCTACATAATGATGCACTTAGTGGGATGCAGGCAGGGACTAGCTACATAATTTGTGGGGCCCAATGCAAAATGAAAATGCAGTGCTCCTTGTGCAAAAACCACAAAGAGTTCAAAACAGCAACAGCAGCAAAGCATGAAACCAACAACAGGGCCCCTCTCGGCATAGGGCCCCGAGTCACGGCCCAAGCTGCACACCGCAGAGCTGGCTCTGGACGCAGGAGCCGCAAACGCTGAAGCCCTTCTCCACGGCTGCTACACTCTAGGATGGACTGGATGGGGCGAGGTGAAGAGTAATTGGTAATGGCTATCTGATAAAATTCCTCATCGACTAAGTTCTCTTAAGTTTTATTTGCTATAGAGACTCTGAGAGAGAAATGCAAACATTTTGACATATTCAAGGAACTTGTTTGGAAAATAGCTCTTTGTATTAGAGCTAAGATTCAAGGCCTCGTGGAATTTATTTCAGTTTAGAACTTAGAAAATTTTTAACCGGTCGGTTTGTGTCTTGTCCAATGTGTCTTGAGTATTTATTTATTTATTTATTTATTGAGTTTTTAAAGCACAATAATAAAAGGTGACTTTTAAGGACAGGGTAAACTATTTGCATAATTTGCATGATAATTACGGCACCTTTCAGCTAAATATAACTGCAAATGTGAAATACAAATGCTAAATCGAAATCTCCAGCAGTACATATGTTTATGGGGACGCTTGAATAGTATGTCTCTTAGCAACCACTGACTGCTTTTCAGATTTGCAGAGTGGTTGAAAGCAGTCTTTAGAAATATGCTACTAAACTCTTGCCACAATAATACACCCAGTGAAATAATTCAAGGTTTGGCAACCCATCTTTGGCAGGGGTGGGTTGGGGGGAGAGGCGGGCAGAGCGGAGATCATAAAGAAACCATTTTCCCAACTGTCCTAACACAGATGAAAATTATCTTTATTGGGAAAAGACACGTTCCATAAGCCTAAGCCAGGCTGCACGCTTTATAGCATAAAGGCGGTTACTATGTCTAAAATCAACAACATTACCTTAGACAGGAGTGCACTATGTAATCAATTGACTATCCTTGATAATCTGACAGCTTTCTTGTGTAAAGACTTACATTAAGTACATAAGAAATGCTAAAGGTTATGTAAATCTAGATTTAATAAAAATTACAATGAAATTTAAACAAGTCAGTCAGTCAGTCATACCATTCTTAAATTAAAAAAACAGCAAACTCTTCAAAGGTACATACAAGTCACAGAGAGTTTTGTCTGGCCCACACAAAAATCTAGATTTCCAGGTTCTCTTAACCTCTCTAGGTCATTACTGTTTCGGTCACTCCGTGTCACACCTAAACTACACCATTACCTATCACTTGTCTGGACTCTGTAAAGATCTGAATGTGTTATCCCTGTTTTTCACCTGTTAAAGGTATATGATCCTGGCACTAATAAATATTTACTTCTAACACTGGAAGAAATCAATGGTGAAATGAACCCAAGGACAGGAGAGACCACATTTAACATCTGAAAAAAAAAAAAAATCTCAATAACCAGAGAGGAGCCATATAAATAGAGTCCAAAGGGTTTCTTTGATTTTTAGAATGGTTTAAGTCGGATTTCAAAAAATTCTAACATGCTAGTTAAGATGCTGATAAACCAACACCATATGACTTCGCAGCCTGAGGCTATTCTAGAAGGTATTACTAAAGAAGATTTTTTTTTTTAAGATTTTATTTATTTATTTGACATTTGACAGACAGAGATCTCAAGTAGGCAGAGAGGCAGGCAGAGAGAGAGGTGGGGAAGCAGGCTCCCTGTTGAGCAGAGAGCCCGATGCAGGGCTCAATCCCAGGACCCTGAGACCATGACCTGAGCCGAAAGCAGAGGCTTAACCCACTGAGCCACCCAGGCGCCCCCAAAAGAAGATTCTCAAAACAAGAACTGATCCTAATAGAAATAGTAGTTATAGCAGTAACATAACATTTACTGATCAATGACTCCTGTCAGGAATTGTTCCAAGTGCTATGTCTGTATTCGCTTATTAAATCTCCACAACAACCTGAGCATTGTATTGTGGATATTTTGCATTTATTTTTCAGATGAGGAAACTGAGGTAAACAGTGACAGAACCTGCCCAAGGCCATGCACTACAAAAATGCCAGAATCTGAATTCAAACCAGCATATATACTTAACCACCAATCTATACAACTTCCTGATGAGGACAAAAATTAGTATTGAAAAGGACTCTTGAGGCAATACTGGCAGCTTTCCATTGAACTTCTGATTTTATTTCATTTTATATTTTTTTATTTATTTGTCAGAGAGATGGAGAGCACAAGTAGGCGGGGCAGCAGGCAGAGGGAGAGGGAGAAGCAAGCTCTCTACCGAGCAGGGAGCCCGTGTGGGGCTCGATCCCAGGACCTTGGGATGATGACCTGAGCCGAAGGAAGACGCTTAACTGACTGAGCCACCCAGGCACCCCAGAACTTCAGATTTCAAAAGGGCATATACATATATAAGAGATGAAAGGAAGGAATCACAACAAATGTGAAGTACAAATGAATGGGGCAGTCTTAGAGAAACAGTCTTAGGAAGCCTAATGCACAGAATCAGCTGAGGCTTATAAGAAATGTCAGGCAACAAAATAAGAATGTACTTGCAATCTAGATATTTTTACTACTCATACTGATTATAACATACATGTTCATTATTTTTTAAATGTTAAAAAACAGAAAAATACAAAAATTAGAAAGTGGTGATCACCACATATAATCTCATTCTACCAGATGACTAACAACAATTTGGTGTACTGCCTTCCAAAATTTTTAGTGCATATACAAACCCTCCTTTTCCCTAAAATAAGACTCAGATTCAAAAAATTCATACTGTTCCAGAACGTGCATGTTACCCTTAAAAATAGATCATGTGTAGCTCTCATTCTCTTTACCATCTGAATATTCCATTATGTGAATGTCCATGGTTTATTCAACTAAACCCCTACTGAGGAACTCTTAAATTGTTTCCAATATTTCTAATAATTATTAACAATGACACATTCAATATCCTTGTACGTATATCTTTGTGTACCCATCTGACTACTTAAGGAATTGCTCAGTGTAAAATTTAAGTTGATAGAATTTAAACTGACAGAATACTATCAGTTTTCCTCTTCAGAGGGGTATACCAAGTTAATACATACATATATATGCACAACACATATCTCTATTTATCTATATATAGGTACATTTTGGGGGGGTTTTGGCACACTAAAAAGGGTCTTTTCTACCCAAGCCTCTGCTATGTTCCAGTCTCCCACTGTATCTAGGCCACACTGGTGTGTCATTGTGGTGGTTTTTCTTCTTTTAAGATTTTATTTGTTCATTTGTTTGTTTGTTTATAGCACACGAGTGAGGGGAGAGGCAGAGGGAGAAGAGAGGCAGAGAGAGAATCTCAAGCAGGCTCTGTGCTAAGGGCAGGGCTCAGTCTCACAACCCTGAAATCAGAACCTGAGCCCAAATCAAGAGTTGAATGCTTAACCGACTGAGCCATCCAGGAGCCCCTATGCCATACTGATTTCATTCATGTACCTTTATAGTTATATATGTTAAACATTTATATGTTTTAATATCTAATAGGCAAGGGATCATAATACTTTTCTTTTTCAAAAATCTTTTATTTCATGAACTTTTGAAATTTTCAAATAAAAAATCTACTGAACTACTGAAAATTTTTAAAATATTTTATTTTTTATTTGAGAAGGGGAGAGAGAGAGAGAGAGAGCATGAATGCGGGGAGGGAGAGGGAGAAGCAGACTCTCCTGTTAAGCAGGAACCTGACATGGGATGTGATCCCAGGACTCTGGGATCATGACCTGAGCTAAAGGCAGATGCTTAACTGACTGAGTGGCCCAGGTGCCCCCAAACTACTGAAATTTTAATTAGAACTGCACCAAATGTATAAATTAACTTGACATTCTATGGATATCCTCATGATGGCAAATTTCCCATCTAGGAGTATGTTATTTATTCAAGGCTTCTTTGCAAAATCTTCCTTTAAGTTTCACATAAACTTTTACATTTCATTTCAAAAGGTGGAGATTTTAAAATTAATACTGGAATCAAGAAAAATAAGATATTCTGCTAATGTGGGTAGATAATATAGTATGAGAAGTATATTTAAAAAGGAATTAGTATTTAATGAGCAACTATTATAAACCATGCATGGTAACAGCAGATGTTTTTACAAGTCAGACCGTTTTATCTCATAACAAGTCTACTTGTTAAAAGAGAGGTCACCATTATAGCCATTTTACAGAAGAAAACACTGACGCTCAGAAAAGTCAAAAATCTGCCCAAGTTTTCAAGTATTTGTTTACAAGTGAAGGAAGGGAGCCTGTCTTTGTATGTATAGTGCCAACTCAATTAAGCAGATTTACCAACTGTCAGTTTGGGGGCACATCCTATTTTCCTGTCACCGCATGTTACAAATGAGGAGACTCGAGCTTGGACAGAGAGTGCAGTAACTGGCTGAAAGTCACACTGCCGAGTAGGTGGGAAAGCCGGGGTTTTAAGCAGTTCTGTCTTACCCCACAGCACATATTCTTAGCTCCTGCAATATATACTACTTAAAGTATACAGAGGAGTCAGGATGCAAATCCACAGCTTGTTAACTTTCTTTCCACTACATCATGTTGAAATAGCTCAATTCTTATTTTGCTTTTGTCTTTATTGATGGGAAAAATGAGAGTCAGAATAGACTGTAAAGAATACAGCTAGCTGCTATAGAAAATAAGGTTTAAATCTCATGGCTAGAATACATTATGCCTAACTAAATAAAAAAAATTTAAGTTGAGATCACCGAAATTCCTTTTGAGAATCCCCAGAGAATAAAAAATCTGCTCAAAGAAGAAGAATGCAATCAATGTCACCCCGACTTGCAAGAGGGGGAAGGTATGAGGGTTCTCATGTCATAAGAAAACCAGGCTTACGAACAAACACACCAGAACTAGGTGGCACAATTGGGGGGGGGGGGCTGAGGAGAGAGAAACAGGCAGGGGAAAGCGGGGGTGTAAATCATGAATAAGCTGGCTATAGGGTACATAAAGGAAGGGGCTGAAGCTCAGAGACAGGTAAGGCATGGTGGCAGGAGGAAAAGGCAGCGGGGAGGGGCAGCAACAATGCCTTAAGTTCCAAAAGGCCAACCAGGTCCCAGGTTGGAAATAAATCTCCCAGAAAGGGAGCTCAGGAAAATTACATAGGGGATTGAGACCCCACTCCTAGAGGGGGCTGGGATTCCAGGGAAATCATCAGTAGACCAAAGGGTAGGAAAAGGGGCAGCAGACCAATGCAACAGGTTACCAACATGAATGAACAGGATATTCTGGAAAATGGCAGCTAATCGGCACCCAGGGCTTACCCCAACATGATAGGTAATGCTCTGTTAGTCATATGATTATATCCAAGTATCACCCAGTGGCGTTACTGATTTTGCCAATACTCTGCCTATCCCTTTCCTGACAAATTCAGGAACTTCTGGGAGCCCTGGGGTGAAGGTTGAGTTCATCACCAGACCCAGCAGAGGGAAGGTAAAGGAGGCAAAGTTTGTAAAAAATGAGGCAAAGGCTATAGGATTCACTATATACTTGATTTCTTGTCTCCGGCAAAATTCAGAGACAGATGATCAATCACATGGGTTTTAAGTACTTGGGACAAAATTACCAATAAGTAACAGTAGCCCCTAGAAGTTCATCAATGTCCCCAAGGCAGATGAACGGCATTCCTTTTTATAAGAAAGTCTCAAAGCCCATAGATAAGAGGATGCTGTAAAGACACAGTGTTGGCTTCTACCAGAGCATCTGACAGCCCCTACACTCTCCTAATGAACAATAACCAAAAAAAACTTTAAGCATTTTTAAAAAAAAAGATTTATGTATTTATTTTAGGGGCAGAGAGCAAAGGGAGAGGAAGAGAGAGTCCCAAGCAGACTCTGCGCTGAGCAGAGAGCCTGATGCAGGGCTCGAGCACACAACCCTGAGATCACAACCTGAGCCGAAACCAAGACTCGGATGCTCAACTGACTGCACCCCCCCAGGTGCCCTGAACAGAATTTTAAAATTTAAGAAGGATGATGCTATTCTAGAGTAAATTTCTAACAGGTTGGAGGATGGAATCCAAAGACTGCGGATTAATGAACCTGTTCTAAAATAGAGGAAAGCTGCTGAAGACATGCCGAAGGCCTCTGTCACCAGTGCTGGCTACTCTAACAATTTTAATCAATGACCTGAGACGAAACCAACAGCTACTAGTACAGTTAAGAAAGTCAAAGATGTGATAAAGATGGAAGGCACAACGAATACAGTGGAAGACAGACTCAAGATCGAGAAAGACTTCAAAAGGCTTGGAAGAAATGATATTCTGCAGGAATCTATGTTAAAGCCTACACTTAGATTAAAAGGGAAACTGTACAATGAACAAAAAACAAGGGAAAACATATCTTTACAACATCATGCATAAAACTAAATTAGAAATCAGCTCAAGGGGCCCCTGGGTGGCTCAGTGGGTTAGACCTCTGCTTTTGGCTCAGGTCATGGTCTCAGGGTCCTGGGATTGAGCCCTGCATCGGGCTCTCTGCTCAACAGGGAGCCTGCTTCCCCACCTCTCTCTCTACCTGCCTCTCTGCCTGCTTGTGATCTCTGTCTGTTAAATAAATAAATAAAAGCGTTTTTAAAAAAGCTTTTTTTTTAAAAAAGAAAGAAATCAGTTCAAGACCACAAGCTTAACATAAGTTAACGTAAGTTAACAGCAAGAAAGAGCAGCAAGAATAGCTAATGGGACTTGCCCTTTAAGAGACCCACACAAGGGAATGTAGAACCCAACTCTAAGCTGTGGGGGACCGGCCAGGCTCAGGCCAGGCTCAGGGCGCTATGTTCATACATAGACATCACTTTTAAAGACAAATGGACACATGCTGAAGACTTCCAAAACAGAAAAATGAGATAGGGCTGACAGAAGTAAAGACGCAGTCTAGAACAGAGAATGCAAACTGACAGCTGCTAAGCTAGATCCAGAAGGCAGATGGGTTTAGTTCACCAGAACATTTCACATAAAAATCTGGATTTGTTTCTCTTGGGCAGGGCGAGCGGGGGGGGGGGGGGGGGGGGTGTCTAACTGAAAGAAGAGGGGCAGCCAAAGCTCATAGAAACCTGTCTACCTCCTATTGTCCGACACCTGGTCACCAACTTGTTAGAAATGAGGCTACAAGCATTTGAGCTGCTACTTTACTCCTGTTCCTAGGAAAAAGCCAAGAGGTAAACATAAGTGCTGTGTTCTAAGACCTGAAACATTATGTCCAAGCTAGTGAACACTAAAGGACTACTCTGGGAAAATAAGGCCAAAGGGTACAAAGTATAGGGAGGTTCAACATAAAGAACTTTCTAATAAAAAACAGAATAATCTGCCCAGATATGTGGTCTTTCCGCACTAAAAAAGAGTAAATGGGAGTCACCCCTTCTCAGGGTCTCAAAGGAGACTAACTCACTGGGTGAAGAACTAGAACAGACAACCCAGAACACCCCTTTTCAAGTCTGGGTTTCTCTGATGTTTTAAGCTTATAAGCTTTATTATCACCAGTACCCATCAACCACGAAGAACACAGTGAGCTGGGCTGGGCCTAGCATGCTTTTCACGTGAAAAAAAGCACTGGCTTCATCCTGAGATCCTAGTTCTTACTGTTTCCATGTAAACTAAACACAGCCTTCACTATCTGATCTTCCTGGGTATTTTAATTTACCATAAATATAAAGGAACTTTAATATTTCATTAGTGTTGAGAAGTGAGGGCTAGTCCTACCTTGAAGTCATTCCAAGTTACAGTGAGGGGAATCACAAGGAGGCATCATTGACACAATGGACAGAAAACCAGAACAGGAAATGTGCTTGAGAAAACTTGAAGAAGTTTCTAGACATCAGTTTATTCATCTACAAAATGGGCCTGAAATTTAGCTTTGTCTGTTTCAGATTATGGTATGAATGAAAATAATGTATATAAAGATGCTCTGACAATTACGAAGTGCATTATAAATGCAAGGACTTTCCAGTACAAAACACAGACCTGTTAACGTGTTGCTTTTTTGTCTGAAATGCATTTTGCCTTCTTGGTATAAAAATCTGGATCAGTTGACCTATTCACCCAATGTTCTATGTAACCACCTATTTACCTAGGTGGTTATCCAAAGCCTCTTTGCTAAAAACCCCACTTTTCCAAAGCCTCTCAACCGAACACATACCAAATTCTAAATTTATTAATTGAATTAAGGAAGGGAAATGAGGTCATCACAAATGTTATCAATCTTTATCCAGGTAAGACATAGAAGACCAACTTCTGGCCAAAGTAATATTTGAACTTTGAAGTTCTGCTTACTGGCTCACTAGGAGATAAATATTTATTCTTATCAACATGAGGTGTTCATTAATCATTTAAAAAGGAGCTACAATACCCCATACACCAGTTGGCTCAAGTACTGATTTTTAGAGATGAATGTCAACAACAGGACCAAGAAGGTGTTACCTAAAAATTCAATGTCATGAACATTCCCAAGTTCCAGGTAAAAAGGAAGATGTGGTCTATTGTTATAAAATATAAAATGGCAAATCAAGAAGAATATGCACCCCAAGAAGCTCCAAACAGATGGGTGAGAGTTAATCACTTTAGAGGAATTTTAAGGTATTAAGCAGTGCTATTTCCTAGCTGTGAAAGCTCATTAGTATCTGACTTTACTTAATGAAGGTTATTTATGCTCTTGACCGTGCTTATTCAGTTTTAACAGATCTATGCAATAGTTCCTTAAGAATCCTTATGCAAATAGGAGTTTTCAGGCTATAGAAAGATTCACACAAACTAGAGGTCTTATATATGAAATTCCTTTATAATTAAATTTTAAGAAACTGCAGAGATTTAGGCATTATCATTCCTTGTTGTTTAAAACAAAATTAATTTCCTTCAATAAACTAACAAATTGAAGAAGTACCTATTACTTTTAACAGGCAATAATGGAACTAACTTATGTATACAGTATTTGTTTAAAAGTTGATAGAACCATTGCGGAAAGATTTTAAACAACGAAGAGAAAAGGTAAAGTGTTACAACTGAATAATCAATACAAAGCATAAAACTTTCTCTGTTTTGCTTACCTGTAATACAAATTTCTGATCTATGTATTTTTTGGCAATGCTGGGTTGGAATTCTTGGCTTTCCAAAAATCGTATGAAAAATTCATATACAAGCTGCAACAAACAGATTATAGTTAATTTCAAATTATAATTCACTGAGCGTAGTATCAAAAAACCATAAAAAGCCTGTAACACTGAAGCTGACAGGGCTTAGAAAATTGAGTTTTAATATCAGTTATAAGCTATGCTAGCCCTTCTTTTTTTTTTTTTTTTTAAGATTTTTATTTATCTATTTGACAGACAGATTACAAGCAGGCAGAGGAGATAGGCAGAGAGAGAGAGGAGGAAGCAGGCTCCCCGTCGAGCAGAGAGCCCGATGTGGGGCTCGATCCCAGAACCCCGGGACCATGACCCGAGCTGAAGGCAGAGGCTTTAACCCAGAGCCACCCAGGCGCCCCTATGCTAGCCCTTCTTGTGGCTCATAGTTGCTATTATGTTTTTTAACTTTTTTAATTAAAAATCTGAAAATACAGCCAAACAAAGCAAATAAAAATCCCCCACTGCCTCACCATTTATGATAACCACTGTTAACAATTTAATGTATGAACCTCCTGATTTTTTCTATATTTCTGCAACATATCAATGAACTATAAATATATTTTTATATAGTTTTCAAGTTACTTTTACCATCTAAACATACAATTGATGTCAATAATATCTAAGCTATCGGGGCGTCTGGGTGGCTCAGTGGGTTAAAGCCTCTGTCTTCGGCTCAGGTCATGATCCCAGGCTCCTGGGATCGAGCCCCACATCAGGCTCTCTGCTCAGCAGGGAGCCTGCTTCTCCCACCCTCTCTCTCTGCCTGCCTCTCTGCCTACTTGTGATCTCTGTCTGTCAAATAAATAAAATCTTTAAAAAAAATAATAATAATAATAATAATAATATCTAAGCTATCATTCTTAGTAGCTACAAGTAGGCCATTATACATAATTTATAATGAATAATTCCATTATTCATAATCAATTTAACCAATCTCCTATGTTTGGACATCTAAATAGTTTCTGATTTACTTCTACGTCAAATTATGCCACAATGTGTATTATGTAATAATATACATCATGGTGCATTTGCTCAATTATTTCACAAGGAAATATTTCTACAAGTGAATTGTTAGGGCAAAACATATCCAAACATTTTAGGATTTTCAACACCCACTGCTAAATCTCCTTTCAGAAGATGTATGGCAATTTATACTCCTCTACCCAATACATGATAGTTTATCAGAATACTCTCATCTGCAAGGAATAAAAATATCCTCATCTGTAGAGTCAATCTCAAATAATCGTTCTGGTAAACAGTAGAAGATCACTGTTTATGCTCTTTGCAAAATAAATCTATGTTAAAGTATACATTAGATCCTGGTGGAGTATAGAACAGTATATAAAAAACAGAACTTTTTTTTTTTTTTTAGGTAATTGATTAATCTTTTTTTTAAATTAACATATAATGTATTACTAGCCCCAGGGGTACAGGTCTACAAATCGCCAGGTTTACACTTCACAGCACTCACCATAGCACACACTGTCCCCAATGTCCATAACCCCACCACCCTCTCCCTCCCTGCTGCCACAACCCTCAGTTTGTTTTGTGAGATTAAGAGTCTCTTATGGTTTGTCTCCCTCCTGATCCCATCTTGTTAAAAACGGAACTTTTAACAAGAGACAGGCAGGCACTGGAAGTATAGCTCTGCCCCTTACTAACTGTGTAACCCTAGGCAAGCTCATTTCGCTAAGACTGTTTCTTCACCTGAATAACAGGGGATGACAATCCCTAAGATTAAATGTGATAATATATATAAAGCGCTATGCACAGTGACTAACACACAACACCATTATCACTTTTGCCTAAAACAGCGTTCTCAAACTTTTCAGTCTTGTTCCTTTACATTTAAAAATTGTTGAAGATTCTGGGACGCCTGGGTGGCTCAGTTGGTTAGGCAGCTGCCTTCGGCTCAGGTCATGATCCCAGCGTCCTGGGATGGAGTCCCACATCGGGCTCCTTGCTCAGCAGGGAGCCTGCTTCTCCCTCTGCCTCTGCCTGCCATTCTGTCTGCCTGTGCTCACTCTCTCCCCCCCCCCTCTCTGATAAATAAATAAAATCTTAAAAAAAAAAAATTGTTGAAGATTCCAAACCTTTTGTATATATAACATATATATATATGAAAATACACATTTATATATGTAAAGTCAGAAACACAACCTAAGAAAATTAAAAATACATACTTACTATTTCATTTTAAGGCAATAAAATATATTACATATTAACATATGTTTTTGTGGGAAATAACTTTATTTTCCAAAAAGAATTACTAAGAAGCATTATTTTTCTTATTTTTGAAAAATCTCTTAAATTGAGTATTAGAAAACAGATTATTGTCTGCTTCCATATTCAATCCATTACAATATACTGTTTTGGTGGAAGTATACAAAGAAATCAAGCCTCATGCAGAACTAACAGTATGAAAAAGGATGAGTATTTTCATAATCTTTTCACATAATTGTGAAAATTCTTCCTTGATACTACACCAAAACTTGAGTTTCTTAAACAGAAGTTGCAATGCAGCATTTGAAGCCAAAATCAATTAATTTTTCATACTCTGTAACACTCAATTCCAATTGTCTGTCTTACACTTCGAAAGGATTTTTATCCATGCACGGTTTCCTAACATCATTCACTGGCCAACTGGAAAATACTGGTTCACCGAGTTACACAGATTTTTCAAATGTTGACAAGTTTTATTATATGGTATCCAAATTCCTATTCCTTAAAATCTCCAATTTTATCAAAAAGTCTAAGCTTTTTTTTTTTTAAAGATTTTATTTATTTATTTGAGAGAGAGACAGTGAGAGAGAACATGAGAGGAGAGAAGGTCAGAGGGAGAAGCAGACTCCCCATGGAGCTGGGAGCCCGATGCGGGACTCGATCCTGGAACTGGAACTCCGGGATCAAGACCTGAGCCGAAGGCAGTTGCTCAACCAACTAAGCCACCCAGGCGCCCAAAAAGTCTAAGCTTTTATAAACAATAAAGTTCAAGGTGACAGCAGAAAAAGTTTTCCAAAATTATAATTCTAAATTTTGCTTGAATGCTCTAATTTTATCAGTTGTTTTGTCTATTTTCAAGAAAACATCCACCAAATACCCAGGACAGAACTACAGTTTGCCAGACATTCCTTCCAGTAAAAATACTTCATGAAAAACCAGCTAGTTTAGCTGGTAGCTCAATCAATCACATAAATGCTTTAGCACAAGACAAATTGATATACTTCAATATGTAGTCACTGGGCTTTGGGCATACTTCCATTTCCCTCTTTGTCACAAAGAGTATTTTTAAAATTGTGTACTCATAGGTCAAGATTTAATATTTAATTTCATAATTCTTATTGCTTTTCCAAGAACATTTTTAAATGAAATTGCCCTTATTTTTTTTAATTGTCAGCCCACGGCAGTAAAGAATATGATTACAAAACTAATTTGCCACAACCATCTTGATTTGTGCTAAGGCAGCAGCAATTTCAACCACCAATGCTTTTACAACTATCCGTTCCAACGTCAACACAGTGAAAACAGCAAATAGCACAGTAATATTATGAAACTAAGTTTTGACTTTGCAGGCCTGAAAATCAGGGCTTGGGCTCCCCCAAGGGTCTGCTGTTACCACTAACCTAAACGCATCATACAGTGACCTTACAAGACTTCAGACTCTAACTTAACACTTTAGTTAGGTATTCACATTAGGATTTTACTTTAAAGTAAAAAAAAAAAAAAAAAAAAAAAAATGTTTTCTCTTTGAAACTCTGAATTTGAAAAACTTCTTGCCCAATGATCTGAACATTGTCAAGCTGTATTTCTACACATAATAATGACTGAGCCCCCAACACGCTCTAGAAGAATAGTTCTTTCTTCAATACACTAATTTTTCAACTCTTTCTTTTATAAATAGAATGTCAGCCTTATTCAAACAACCCATAAAAGGGGTTTAATTCACACAAAGTGGAACGATTCTCATCTTGCAGGCCTGACTTGTGGGCTGGCAGGGCTTTCTAGCGGGACTGGCAAAGTGCTCCCCTCTGGTCCCTTGAAAGCAGATATAGTTTAAAACAGTTTGGTGGAAACACTTTAGACACATTTATTAATAAGCATAAATCTTCTCTACACTTATGAGACAGATTTTTACCTCAGAATCAAAAATCTCCCTTGAATTTCTAAAGGGAAAGAAAGACTAAGGACTGAGAGAATAATTTCACTTTTCAAAATCACATACGTGACTGCTCCAAGGAACATGAGTTAAAAAGACTTTTTAGCATTTCTGTTTTGCAGTCTCAAGTGTCAAGCACTCAAAACAATCCGCTGATTGTAAATGGAAGTCCTGCAAAATCACATTCTACTGGAATTACAGACAGGAATACAAAAAACACACACACAGAAAGCCATAGTAACTACGGACTACCAGTTTAAAAGATAGCAAGACAGATAAGAGAAAAGATCAAATAATACACATACAGTAGAACCTTCGGTATATTTAAACTAAAAATCTGTGGATTTAAAATTTGTCTATTTTTCTTCAAGTTTATTTATTTGAGAGAGAGAGAGCAAGTGAGTAAGGGGAGGGCAGAGGGAGAGAGAGAGAATCTCCAGCAGATTCCCTCTGAGCACGGAGGCCAAGACACAGGGCTCAGGGCTTGATCTCATGACCTGAGCCAAAATCAAGAGTCAGACACTTAACAGTGGGCCACTAAACTTTCTGCTATTTTTAAATATCTCCAAAGATCCATTATTTGTTGGATGCAGTTTCATATGGGCCATAAATTTAAATCAGACCAGAAGCGTGCAAAACAGTCAACTGGCCAGGCTCATTGCCCCCATCGCCCAATAACCACGACTCAATGCAATTTTCTTATTGCGTACTATTATCAGGTATCTGGTAATAAACACTGTGCTTCCTTATAAAAATGTAATCCAGAAGAAGCAGCTCCTGCTAATGCTAGAGTTAATAAAAAGTGGAATGGTCAGAGAAAATGCTATGTTTTGGTCAGAAAAATATTGCTGGATCAATTAAAAAGTAAAATGTTAAATTTAGTAATAACTCACTATCACATGAATGACCTGTCATGAACAGATAAGGAGATTTCTTGAATGCTCAGTGAGTGTTCTTATCAGTATTAAACCACCTACCAGTGAAAATGGAAAAGTGACCGATTTGTAGAGTTAGAAGACATAAGAGAAACGCAGGAATCTTGAGTACAAAGACCTCCAGAAAGGAACAGCTGAAGACAACAGTGTGCCTACTGACTTGACCTTTATTACAAATGAAGGTTAATTTGTGAATTTTAAAAAGTAGGTTTCCTTTGGGGCACCTGGGTGGCTCACTGGGTTAAAACCTCTGCCCTCGGCTCAGGTCGTGATCCCAGGGTCCTGGGATGGAGCCTCGCATCGGGCTCTCTGCTGGGGAGCCTGCTTCCTCCTCTCCGTCTGCCTGCCTCTCTGCCTACTTGTGATCTCTCTCTGTCAAATAAATAAATAAAATCTTCTTTGAAAAAAAAAAAATAGGTTTCCTTTACCTGATCCAGTCTAAGTCATATTTTCCCCTAAGCTAAAGCAGGGATCAGAGGCTTATAGGCTTGAACAGGGTGTCAACACAGATGAAGCCAGCCCGTTTTGGAATACACTTTGTGACTTTACATCATAAGGGTAAAGGTCTCATCCTCGCTCCTCATTGTCGCTTTGGTTTTACAGTTTCAGGTGAATTAACAGTTAATGCTCCTGTAGGAATGACACAATGTAAGCTAGAGATTTTTGGTGACAGAATTTAGTGTCATAGCTTTAGAAATTAATTTGGTCTGTATTTTATAGAGTCATTAAGCTTAGGAAGGATTAACTGAAATACTCAGTTCAACGTTACTGTGTTTTAGGGGAAATTTATATCTCTGGTGATCATGATTTAGAGCATTCAAAAAGCTCTTGCAGGGGCGCCTGGGTGGCTCAGTGGTTGGGCCGCTGCCTTCGGCTCGGTTCATGATCTCAGGGTCCTGGGATCGAGCCCTGCGTCGGACTCTCTGCTTGGCGGGGAGCCTGCTTCCTCCTCTCTCTCTGCCTGCCTCTCTGCCTGCTTGTGATCTCTCTCTGTCAAATAAATAAATAAAATCTAAAAAAAAAAAAAAAGCTCTTGCAAATGACGAGAGTAGTCTACTGTCTCTGGGATGTAGAGAAGAGAAGTTGAAGCTTTGTAGACAGCTTTCTTCCTGTCCTTTCCAACCATGAGATGTGGGACTTTCCTGAAGAGATTATCTTACTTGTTTTGGTTTTTAAATTTCTTCCAGACTACACTGCACTTTAGGAACTCATGCCAAATATTAGGAATAAGACATGACAAGAAGTCCACCTATTCAAAAGAATGATTTTTTTTTTTTTAATTTTTGTCAATCTGGGATACACCATGAAAAGCACAAATAATTTTCTAAATTTCTTAGATTGCAGATAGTATGTCTGACACCTTAAAAAAAAAAAAAAAATCAAGCAGCTAAAATAGGAAATCAACCACAGCATTTTAACTTATTTACTCAGTCTTGGCATTGGCAGCAGGAATACATATGTATAACACACCCGAGTAAGAGCTGAGGAAATGGAGGCCCAGAAAGCTCTCTCCATAACTAGGGGAAACGGCATACATGTATATCCGTAGCAACCTTGAGCTGCCAAAGCAGGACAGGGAAAGTTGCAAACTGATGTAAAAAATTCTGAAGTGGGGAAGAAAGAAACTTTTAAGACACACTTCTAGGCCTCGCCTTGTGCAGTTTTCTGCTCTTCTCAAAGTCAACAAGTAGCCAAGAGCACACGTCAAAGATACAATGGCTTCTGCCTCTGGCTGAAAGTGTACAAGGTTTTAGCCCCTCTCTACCACGCCTTCCCTCCTGGCTGGTAGTCATCCAGCCTCTGAGGACATTTTAACTCAATGGAAAGATAGCTTGGGGGAGCATTACATTCACATTTCCTTGTTCTATTCCTTTGGAAATGTTGGCCTGCAGCGCAAGCCACCAGGAAGGGAAGACGGAAAATGACTGGTATGGGTAAGTAAATACAGTCCAGATGGGCCTGGTGCTGGGAGAGGAGATACAGGGATGGCCATCCCTTGACCTGTCCTGGTACATGCATATTGACTGGAAAACATGGCTTTCCCAATGCAAGAGAACAAAACTGTCCTTCACATAAGCTTTCTATCAGTTGTTGCTCTGCCTTACAACACTATGAAATAACTACTGCAATTTGTTTTTGCCCTTGCAGGCTACAGAAGCACATCTGTGGCTATCAGGAAGACAGGCGTTCAATCCCCAGGGAACCTGCTGATGAAAATGAGATATAAACTCTATGACCTAATCACATCCAACTAGTATTAATGTGAATATAGTTCAGTTCCTGTTGGCAGCTCCAGCAGGCAGGATCACACAGAAGCTCTCATCAAAGGGCAAGAACTGCTGGCTTGACCCACAACCTGGGAGGAACCACACTAAAGCATTATACCACAACTTAATATTTTATTCTGTTGGCATCCTAATTACTGAGAGAGAGAGGAACACAGCATTCTCCAGCTTTCCATTAATGTACTCTGATTTGATTTCTGGGTGAATAAAGGCCTTCAAGAAATTCCCATGCTAATTAGCTAATGAGTTAATGGAGCTTTCTTTTATAACAAATGGTAGTTCAAAGTACCTGTAAGTGTGGCCACGATGCCTCAAGGGTAGGTTCGTCTTCTTCTGGATCAAATTCATTGCTGTCACTAGGAGGGAGAGTTCTGAATATATTGCAAGATACCTAAAAATAAACAAGCAGCAGAGTTAAATAAAAGCACCTCCAGGTTTGCAGCCAGCCAAAAGGAACCCCGACGACAAATGACAGCAACACCACCAAACTGGAATGGGGACCTCTTTCTACAGTCCTCATGGCCTGGACCACCTCTAGACAAAGCCGGGGAGCAGCAGAGCTGCACCTCCTGCCCGCTTGAACAATACTCCTTGTCCTTATATGGCCATCCCCACCCCAGACCCCTGTGACTTTAGACCTCCCATCAAAGCCTGCTCTTGGTTACTTACTGGTCAAGTGTGTTTCTAATTAACCAATTTACATGAAGATATAAATAACCGCTAATGGGCTTTGTGTATTTCCCTTTTCAGGTTTATTCACAATTTGCAAATTTACAGGTTGAACTAATGGTAAAATGTCAGACATTTACAGAAAGCAAATCAGAAAAGATTATTTCCGAACCTAACACCCTTGAAATCATACCTCATCTGTTCTCAGTGGGTTTACAAAAACCAGGGTGCCTGATAGGCTCGGTCACAAAAGCATGCAACCCTTCATCTGGGGGTTGAGAGTTCAAGCCACATACTGGGTACAGAGATTACTTAAAAATAAACTTTAAAAAAAAAATAGTAATGATGCCCAGGATAAGATGTATCTGTGATACAAATCTCTATAAGCTAATTAGTTATTTCTATTGGCAATTTCCAGATTAAATGCTGGTTGCTCAAAGAATGGCTCGGAGTTGATTTAACCACTGAAACTGGGCGATGAAGAGATGAGGACTTATTATTCTATGCTACTATTTCTGCATATATTCCAAGATTTCTGCAGAAAATGCTTATTTTGAAAATGTGGTTGCTACTATTCTCAGGGTTCCTTCTCAATTTCTATTCTGTTTCTCGTCCTACTTAGTCATCTATCCTCTCCCAATGACCCAAATACGTCCTCAGATACGAAGAATAAAACAGGAGGGGAGGGGTAGCGAAGAATAAAACAGGAGGGGTAGCAGGGGGGTAAATGTATAGAAAGCAAGAAGGGAAAAGAAAGGAGACTGAACCAGAAGCCTTTGCTGGACTTTCTAACGCAGAAAATACAAAATATGATATGCTGCTCTGAAAGAGGAAAGCAGAAAGGCTTCTGGGGTACCACATAATCTGTATGTTTATCCATTTAACTAATATTCATTAAATGCTCATTATATTCATACACTATTCCATACACTGGGAAAATAACAGTGAACAAAGCAGAAAAAAGTGTGTATTCTCCAGGAGCTAATATTTTAGTTAAATTCACAAATACCTTAGTTTTCTTACTATAGAAACTGAGCCCAGATATGTAAGCTATGGGAAGGAGAAATTTGATTTTACGTGTCATAGGAAGCCATCAGTTGATCTTAAACAGAACTGTGACAGGATTTTATTTTTCCTTTAAAAAAAAAAATCATTCTGGTAGCTCTCTCTGTATTGAACAGACAGGGAAGAGACAAGTTAGAAACCTATGGAGGTGGCAAGCAACAATGATGCCTTGGACTGGAATGATGCAGAGGAGACAGAAGTAGACTGATTCTCAATCTACTCTGGAAGTAACATCTGCTGCTGGCCTGGATACGAGGGATAAAGAAAAGGAAAGAATCAAGGATGAATCACAGATGCAGGCCATTTACCCAAGATGGAGATGGGTGGGAAAAGGAAAGCGTTCTTTGTTTACTAGTTTGGGGTAGCCCGGGGAGAATCCAGAGATCTAGTAAGGAATGTGTTAAAGAAGCAATATCCAGGAGGTCATCAGACATGTAAATCTGGACATTAGAGCTGTACATGTCAGGACTAGAGATATAAGGACTCCTTGGCGTATAGATGATTTTAAAGCCATGAGCCCAATGGATCACCTTGGAAAGGAGTAAATAGGAAGAAAGGAAAGAACCCACAGGTATCCAACATTTAGAAATCAAAGAGTAAAAGAACAACCAAACAACACAAATGAAAAGGAATAGAAGGTAGGAGAAGAAAAGAACTAGAGTTTGGGGTCTCAGAAGCTAAGAGGGAAGAGTATATTAAGAACAACAAAGAGGTCAACAGCAGTAAATGCTACTGTGTGGTTGACTAAGATGTGCACAGAGCAGTATCTACTGGATTCTACAGCCCTATGAGGGGGATACCATCATGATTTTCAATTTACCCTTGAGGAAATGGAAGCACAGGTGTTGTTAAGATCTGAGGTTACACGTGGTAACCAGCAGTTACAACGGAACCCAGGCTGTCAGACTCTACCACAGTGTTATAGAAGAGTTGGCAGGCCACTTCTCTTGCTTTACTTTAGCTTAGACGACTGGGAAAAAAGAAAAAGTCATTACATTAGAATGCTTTTGCCATGGCCAATGACAGCCTGCGCAGGTCTATTATGTTATTTTCGTCCCTTCCAATGATTATCAGAACTCCCGTTTACAAAGAAACTAGTGACTTTTCAGAAAACCGTCAACCCATGACTTCTCTTCAACCAGCCAGCCACACTGTAATCAAAAGGGCAGAAGTCTTTTGGTTACTTACTTTTGAAACTATACATATATTTCAAAACTGAGTTTTCATTCCAACTAAACCATTTGTATCTACCTTACTCTGTAACAATTTTCTTTCCTCTCCCAAGATATAAAAGTAAACCATGAAAGTTTTTTAAAAAGGGGGCGGGGGGGTGCTCCTGTATAGTAAGAAACCTGGATAAAAGGACATGGAAACTTCTGCTCCCTGATATTCCTGGTCGTATAAACCCTCTTACAGAGCCCACCATGTGCTGTAGCAATTATTTGTTTACATATTTGCCTGTCTTTCCCTACTAACCAAGAAGATGCAATGTCATATTCACAAAATAAAAATTTAGACATATTTACAAAACTGTGTATTTTGGTTTGGCTTTTTAAAAATTTCAAGTTAAAGTGTTCTGAGTGATTTAAATTAATCTAAGTTATCTAACTTAAGATGTTTTAACTCTGAACACTGAGTGATCTAAAACCTCTGATTTGGTCAAAACTTCATCTCTCGATTATCATATCAAAAAAATGTCAAGTTGTGTAAATTATGTGTGGATAGCAACTAGTTCCAAAAGCATGCACTTCTCACTCAGCCACACACTGCCATTTCTTCAGATGTGCCTTCCTTAATAATGCTTAATTTAGCTTACTTCTAAATATTCACCAGATGAGTTATAAGGAAGCACAGATCTATTAGGCTAGACAATGAAGAGCTGACAATCGGTTAAGTAGTTCTCTAGCAAATTTGGAAAGACTGTCAAAGCATATCAAGTGTCATGGAAATGGCCAAGCTTTTGAAGCAGCCAGGGCCATACAAGGTACTTAATAAAAATGTCACCAAATAAATGAATCTTTGCTCCCATTCTTAAGAATCTTTCTAAAAAAACTAATCCAAGACAAGTCTGAAAAAACTACTTAAAGCAGTCATCTGCAACATTCTCTAAAAAGTGTAAAATTGGAAATAACCCCTATGTCCAATATTTAAGAGGTACATCAACTTAGCAGAATACTGTGCAACATTAAAAATGATGGCTAGGGCACCTGGGTAGCTCCATCAGTTAAGTGTCTGCCTTCGGCTCAGGTCATGATCTCAGGGTCCTAGGATCAAGACCCGCATCAGGCTCTCTGCTCAGCGGAGAGTCTGCATCACCCTCCTGCTAGCCCTCTTTCTCTCACCCTATCAAATAAATAAATAAAATCTTTAAAAAATAAAAAAAAAAGATGATGGCTATATGGTAGCACGAAGAAATGTTTATGACTAAAGATTCAGGGGGAAAGACAACAAAAAATGATATGACTATAAGGGATGAAAGTGGATAGCTAAAAGGAAATTGTTAAAAGCTGTAGTAAAGCATGAGGAATATGGATGATAAACCAGTAGTTGCTGTTATCTCTTGAGGCATACAAAATAAGTCCTAAATCTATAAAAAGCCTAAGTTAGAGACAAACAGCATATAAGTTATGCCCTTAATTTCAATATGAAAATGGGCTCTTGAATTTATTTGAATAGAGATTATTACTGTCAGGAAAGAGTTAAAAATCATGGCTTCCTACAATGCCTAGCGCCTAGCTCATGAATGAATGGTTGAAAGATTTAATGAATGGACCAGTTTAACTGTACAGTTAAATCATTAATTTAAAACTTGAGCTATCCATGGACGGGGGAACTGGGTGAGGCAGTCCTCCAAATTCCCTGACTTTTCTGCAATAATTTTGTATGGTGAGTCCAACTGGGGAAACAATCCAGTTGCTTTGGTCAGACTTTCAAAAGATTCCCAAGATCTAAAAATGGCCTAAAAACCACTATCCAAAATGGTACATTTGCTTCCCTTAAATCTTTATCAGTGGCAGCCACTTCTGATGTATAGTCCAGGTTTTATTTTCTAAGCTTTTATTTATTTATTTGAGAGAGAGAGAGAGAGAGAGGAGCATAGGCAGGGAGGGGTAGAGGGAGGAGAAGTCGCAGGGAGCAGGGAGCCCAACACAGGGTTCAGTCCCAGAACCCAGAATCATGACGTGAGCTGAACACACACACTTAACCGACTGAGCCACCCAGGCACCACTATAGCCCAAGTTTTAAAGGGATTATTAAATAGGTAACATTATTAAGTTGGTGACTGCAGCTATATCCTTATGCAAATACATCATGCAGTCTATGCAGCTAGATTAAAATGCACCGAAGTATTCCTAAAGTCACAAAAACTGTCTTATATTTAAATAAATGAGGCTCTAGTCCTAAAATGTCAATTTTATTCATTCAGGAATGGTTTATCCAAAATGAACAAAAGAAAATTTTTAAGTAAATTACAAGGGTTTATTTTCCAACTGTTTTATTTTCATCTACACTGCTATCAATGCAAAGAAAAAAGTTTAAGTTAAAGAAATAAGTTTAAGAAATAAGTGTCTTTGACGTAGCCTGATTCATTTTCATCCCAAAGGCATTGTAATAAACACTGGAATGCTGGAATCAAACTAAAGGTTTGAAGGCCCTGGGGTGGCCTCCAGAAAGTGGCTCTAAGGACAGAAAGCGAGTCTGAGGGGACAGGAGAAAAAGGTATTAAAATCTAAATAACCCCTCCTCAAAGGCAGAAATTTAGGATTAGGGATTCCACCGGGTTCCTTCTAGAATCAGATCATGTTAAAGACTCTCTCATCCAACTCCCTCCTCTTACAAATAAGAAAAGTTCAAAGAGCTTGTGAATTTTTCAAGATAACACAGCACCATCATATGCACGGAGGGATCTCAGGGTCCCCTCTCTGGCACTCCACCTCCATGCCATCCACAAACACCATGCACGGACCTATTTTGTCTTTCTTTCCTTCTCTTGTGATTCCCCCACCACATTTCTTTTTATCAGTTTTTACCCTCTCCTTTTCTCATCTCTCCTTTTCCCATCACCACGCTCCTATGTTACTGGCCTGCCGGTGGCCCTCAGAGGCACTCGCAGGCGGTCTTCCTACCTGTGCGCATTCAGAGCTGCAATGACCTTGCTCAGCATTAACATAAAATACATAACACTCCCTTCATCCCCACTGTCTTGTCCAGACCTTCTCTTCAAACATCTTGATTACTGCCAAGTTTCCTCTCTGGTGTTCCTATGCTCCACATCCCTTCTGCTCCATTCCCCGCCTCCCACAATCGGATTTTGAGCTCCTCAAGAACACCTTACTAAATTCTGAATGCCTAGCACCTTCACATTTAAAAAAAACCAAAAAACAAAAAACAAAAAACAGGAATAACAAGGTTGCCAGATAAAATACAGGACAATAATTAAATCTGAATTTCACATAAACAAATAAGTTTTAGTTCAAGTATGTCCCACATCTTGCATGGGCCACAGTTAAGACTTTAAAAAAAAAAAAATTATCTGAAATTCAAATTTAACTAGGTGCCCTATATTTTTACTTGCTAAAACTGACAATTCTGACACTAACACTAAGAACCTCTTCTGCTTACAACTCAGTTGTGATGCGGAACTATAGCACTGTTGCAGGCAAGGCCTTGAACCCAACAGCGACTTGCTTTGGACCAGCTGCTCTTTTATTTTTCAGCTCTTTGGTTTACCGCCAATTACTGTGAACTACGGCACTAAATAAATAAATAAATAAATAAAATTCAAAGTCTTGGCTAAATGTCAAAGAGATGACTTAGAAGGATCCCAAGTATGTGGCCCCAGCAGTAAAGAGGAAGGAGTGTTCACGCATATTTTAATCAGGTTTTCACTAAACAAACAAGTTACTATTTTCTGACTTATAATAAAAATACGACTATTAATATATTTTTTAAAGATTTTGTTTATTTACTCGAGAGAGAGAGAGAGGGAGAAAGTGAGCTAAAACATACAAGCAGGGGGCAAGGCAGAGGGAAAGTGAGGGGAAGCCGGACAAGCAAACTCCCCGCTGAGTGGGCAGCCCAACCTGGGGCTCAGTCCCAGGATCCTAAGATCACGACCTGAGCCAAAGTCAGACACTTAACCAACTGAGTCACCACGCAGGCATTTTTAAATATTAAATATTAATATTTTAAATTTTAATATTTTAAATATTAATAATAATATTTATTATAATAATATAATATTTATTATAATAATAATTAATAATTTAAATATTTTAAATATTAATATTTTAAATTTTAAATATTAAATATTTTAAATATTTATTTAAGTTACTGCAAGGAGAAAACCCCTCCCTTTCCCCAATCTGTTTATCTTCATAGAAACTACTAATTTTACATTTTGGTTAATATTTTGCTGTTGTATAAGGAAAATGACTAGCACGTTATAAAAGAACAGAATTTGGCTAGCGCCTAATAACTATTCACTAAATATATGCCAAGATTAGCAATAAACAAAACAGAAGGTAAGAAAATATAATAAATTATTAACAACAACTACTACTAATAATGAATACTTTCAATCAGGCATATTATGTTCTTAGGAAAACACTTTTAACAACAGAACAAGCAACTTAAGTCATCCTCTCTGTGTTTTACAATACTACTTTCTAGATGAGTAGGTATCATCTTTTCCTGGATAACAGCGTGAACTAGTTGACCTCGAGAACATTTCTCCCTCTGTTATCTGTGACACCATAATTTTATACAATTATGCAACACTGCAAATATATTGACTATAAATATAAAAATAATGACATCACAGCTATAAAATGGATTTTGAGATTACATCCACAAAATAAATTTTCTAACAAAAAGGGATGATATGATGTTAAATAGAAAACATCTAAGCAATTTTTAAAGTACCATTATTCCTCTAGCACTATTTGTATTAAGATCCCAAGCAAGTAATAATTTTAATAATATCCCTCAGTTTTTTCATCAAGTTCATTCATTCATTCGTTCATTCTATAATCCACCATGTACTGAAAAGAAACAAAATTATTTAATCAAGCATTTAGAACCAGAGGGAGGACCCAGCAAATGCAATGTTGAAACTGTGTCATCATGCATTCTTCTCACAGTATTTTGTGCTGGCCCAAAAAAATGCAATAAGATAAAACATATTAAAGTAAGCAAAAGTTCCTTTAAATCTCAAAATCAAACATTTGAACAGAGAAGACTATTTCCAAACATATCAGAATTTGTATTAATATTCAAACTCTAACAATAAGAACTAAAATTCAAACAGAATTTGCCTAGATACCTTGCTATTTATGTTTTGAACATAAAATAAATAATATACATATAATGGTCAAGTTACCTCTGGTAAGGCCAAATTTAAGATTTCTTAACAGTCCCAGTGATAAAGAACCTTTCAAACCTGACTCTCAGCCCCTTTTAGAGTAATTATTAATAATTATTGATAAATAAAATCAAGGAGAAAAATCCCAAAGCATTTGTAATTATGCTCAAGAAACTTAGAATCAGCCTTGGGGCAAATGGTACATTATATGATAATAAAAATAATTTTTAAAAAAAGAAAAGAAATTTAGAGCAGATGTATATCTTTCAAGCTGGGACTTTGATTAGGAAACAAATGGCAAAATTTTAAAACTTTCATTAGCACTTAATTTAATTCACTGGCAATTTGTTCAATCAGTAATTTGTTTCTAGAGCCAAACCATGTCTTTTAATTACCATAGTGTTTACTGTAGTTTTAACTTCAGACTAGATATAAAGTCTTTTTAAACCTCACCATCTATGTGAATTAACAGAGCTGTTTAAAAGTTATCTGAACTTGTGAAACCATTAAAATCTCTTATTCTAACATAAAGACATGTCCTTAGCTAAATCTAAAAAGGAGAAATTTAATTAAATCAGTATGACACTGTCCTATATTATGAGGCACCCACTGCAGTCTACCTTTATTCTGTAAGATATTAAATATGTAACTGTCACTACTATGTAACATTATCAATATAATTAAAAAGTTCAGCAAGAATTTCCAGAGGTTATTATTACAAACACGTTCACCTGAGTTAAACATGATTCCCTGAGCCAAAATAATGTCAAAGCTGTTGTTTGCCACACAAGTAGAGGTCTCAGCAACACAAGAGGGACTAAAACACCATGACACATAGGTATGGTCAAGCCACTCCACCAACGTGTCCACACTTTTATCATAAAAACACTTCTGTAGACAAAGCTCACGAAGTTCACAGTCAGTGAACCAGAACCAAAGACAGCATCCACTGTTTACATGTGACTAAGAAACATGCACTTGTGACAGCTGTTAGATTTGTTTTACAACATCCAGAAATCTAGAAGAGGATGTAAAAAATGTCTAAAGTCAAAGATTTCAACTTTATTATTGTTACACAACATGGTCATACCTTTAATCTTTATTACCAGGGCTTTCTAGGCCATAGCAACTATTCTGTGAAAACTAATTTCTGAAATGAGGCAGAGGGAATATCTTAATATGATAAAAGCAGCTTAATAGTCAGTTGGAGAAAGGGAAAATCAAACAAAAAAGGAAGTTCAAAAACATATTGCCTAACTAGAATTTTCAAATACGAAACAGATAAGATTACTAGAACACTGCATCAAAAACTGATGATGTATTTTATGGTGACTAACATAACACAGTTTTTTTTAAAAAAGGTAAGATGAAAGTAAAAGACTATTTCCCTAACTCACAAAGATGTCATTTTTATTTGTATTTCCTTTAGCAAGTATTTCTTTCAGAATCTACTATGTATGGCCACTGTTCAGATTTCTATAGACTACAATGAATCTGTTTTCATTGTTATTACTGCTGCTGCTTCTGTTGGCTTAGCTGATCACTGTTATCATCCCTCGGTATAACTGTACTTAACACACACTGATTGTTTCTGAAAATAATTTGATCCCTTTAGATACGCAGTTTTTAGAAGGGCTAGAGCACTGACAACTATGGAAGAAAGGAATCTATCCATGAGAGCTCAAGAACAGAGAAGCAATAGAATTTGAATACAAATCAAAGTAAATACAAAGTAGTTTTGAAGAATACATCAACATTTAGTTATAAGGAGCAAAAAGGAAGAAAAATGTGTGAAAGAGAGTAACTCGGTCTTTTGTCTACTCTCTTTGACCTACCACATGACCATCAGAGGGGAGGAAGATTGCCACACGGCAGGGAGAGAGATGGGGTGGGGGGTGAAGATGCAAGGGAAAGGGAGAATTGTGAGTCGAGTCCCCTCCATGTACATTTTATACAAAGTTCAAAATCATACAAAACTAATTAACAGTATTAATGTCAGGAAAGTGTCAGAAGAGAGAATTCAAGCCAAGAAAATCTGTGCCCTAATCACAGTTGCATATCCAGGCATATTTAAAATGGAAGCTCTGGATGAGACGGTGGCACAGAGTCACCGAGGAGTGGGCTTGTCTGGGGTGAGACTGGCTGGCCTATTTCCTTCCCAACATCCCCCTAAGAACTCTCCTTTAATTGGTGCCTTTAGGTATTTATTTTGGGCTTGTCTGACTCTCTAAAGAATTCCCCATCCATCTCGCGATTAGAGGCACACGGGATCTGAGAGCTGAGTGAGTGGCTCTGAGACCCTGAGAGCTGAGGGTTGAGGATCTTCCCCGTTCAACGTGCTCCACTACTTTCAGAAAGGTACCCACTGCTTGCGGCAGTGCCTAATGTCCCCGAACCAGATTCTCCCCAGCGTAGCCTCTACAGAGAGTCAACCTGCAGTCTTTTGGGTCTGGTTTTTTTTTGGGGGGGGGGGGGTTGGGGGTGGGGTGGGATCAGGAATTCTAGTTGCTTCTTACACAGACTTTTCACCAAGTCTCCTCTTTTTGTCTCCATGCGCCCTTACTTGTTTGAAAGGCATCTTTCTGAGCCTTCCCACAGTTAATGTGGCGTGAGTTGGCTACTTCCAGACACTCCCTACGGCTGCTTATGGCTTCGGCTTTTTCTCATCTGCCAACATAGTGACCACCAGTTCATTCGCTTTGTAGTGCTGATTCTGAGACCTCCTCTCCATTTTGTTTACTTCATCTGGGTTTAACTTCTTTTCAGTAATTTTTGTCTGATTTCAGGAGGTAAAGGAAGTAAATATATGCATGCGTTCAATTCCCCCCATTTACTCAAAAGTTAGCAATTTTTTCCTATTAAATTACATCTTCCATTCTCCAGTAACTTCTACTAATTCAAGGAATTTAATTTTCTTATGCAAACATGTCAATCCCTTTTAGTAGGAAAGAATCCAGTAGAACCACAAGAAAACCAAATGGCAGCTGCTCTAACTTTAGCCAAAGTAAAGTGGTATCACCACCACAAGTTTTATCACATTAGTAGGTCTTAGTGTGAAGCAAAAGAGAAAGTAAAACACATTCTGGATCCTAAGATCATAAATACAGAAGTCAGATGAATGCCTGAAAGTCATCTTTTCACCCAATGAACAACACAAATCCTTACCCAAAGAAAGTCAGCATCAGAACGCAAGGTAGTGCAAAACTGAATCCATGGTGTGATGCTCTTCTCTCAATAATCACTGCTATGCCCTCTTCTACTAGGACTTCTATTTCCAGGGCAGGCGGATGTCTTTAATTTCACTTTTTCCAGTTATATACAGAGCAGTTCTGACATCTCCCTAGATCTCAAATTCAATCTAGTCAAAACCAATCTCATCCTCATTGACCTCCACTTCCCTCGAGAATTCCCGTCTCACCTTCCTCATTCTAAGTCTTTAGAACTTTCTTTAACTCTTCCTCTTCTGTATTGGCTTTAAGTCATTTTACTTTTGCCTTCACAATGGCTCTTTGATGCTATTGGTGGTGTTATTTTTAAGAGTGGAAATTTGGAAAACAGTTTAAATGCCCCAAAACAGTTAAGTAAACAATCATATTCCCCCATAATGGAATATTAGGTGGCCATTAGAATGATGTTTTTAAAATTTACTTAATTACACGAAAGCATGTTTATATCACCATGCTAAAGAAAAATTTTTTGATTAAAATCATATAATTATATGTGCTAAGAAATTATATATATATATATATATATATATATATATATATATATAAAGTAAACTCAGTATGATATAATGTATATATATTGTAAGACCAGGGAAAAGTGTTTAACAAGAAGAAAAAGGAGGGTGCCTGGGTGGCTCAGTTGGTGAAGCAACTGCCTTCAGCTCAGGTCATGATCCCAGAGTCCTGGGATCAAGTCCCATATCTGGCTCCAAGCTCCATAGGAAGTCGGCCTCTCTCTCTGACCTTCTCCCCTCTCATGCTCTCTCTCACTCTCTCTCTCTCTCTCTCATATAAATAAATAAAATCTTTAAAAAAAAGAAGAAGAAGAAGAAAAAAAAAAAAAAGGAAAGAAAGCACAAGGCGATTTTCCTGAGTAATGGCAATCTTCTAAACCTGGGGTAATGACTATACGAGTATAGACAATTATTAAATTCAGTGACCATTCACTGAACCAGGGGCCTAAGCCCCGTTCTTAAAATCTGTGTTGCATGTTAAGTACATCTGGATTTTTTTCCCTTTTTTTTTTTTTTTTTAGTTTAAGGGAAAGCCTCATTTTTAAAAAACAGGCTAGATGGAAATTGGCTAAAATGTGAACAATGACTACATTTAAATAATGAAACTATATATAATTTTTTGTCCTCTGGTTTTAAATTTTCTTTGATGAGCAAAGGAGAAAAATTTAAGAGATGGGCAGTTCTTTTATATCTCCTTTTCCATTTCCTCTTCCTTTGCCACCATCTGACTAGATGAGGACAGCAGCCCTCTGCCGTCAGCCATCCTGGGTAAAACCTGCCAGCCTTAAACCTCCTTAAAGGAGCGGACAGAAGGGTACAGACTTTCTAGGTGGAGGCTAGAGAAAGAAAAATAAGAATATCACTTACATTTCATCTCCTGTTCAAAAACCTTAGCAGCTCCCTGATGCTGTCTATAAGATTAAGTCCAACGTCTCTGTAATTTAGACCTGTCCCCACCTCTCCCCCTTATTAGCCACAAATCCTAACCATGAACCTTCCACTCCCATTAGGCTGCCATGGCAAGACTTAACTTTGCTCAAAACAAAAAAGCAACTTTTTACCTGCTGAAATTTGACAGTAACATTAAATTAATTCTCTCGAGTCACAGGGAAATGGTATTTCACATACAGAGATAACTATATTACACTGTCTCCAAAATTGGAAATGTAGCAGTGAATCCAAAAGTGAAGACTGTTGATATTAAATCTTAGAATCCAAATATAGACATGTAAACACTGCAATAGTCATAGCGCTTCCGGTATATAAATACAGAGCAGGTCCTCGTCCTTGCGAGTGTTTGCAGTGAAAGCACGCATGCCTCACACGGAGGCTGGCTATGCAATACCAGATTTTTGCCACATTTTGTTGTGCAGGGACTTTGGGTCTTCAATCCTAGAAAGGTACTAAAACTGCTAAATGAAGTGATTTCTGGAAGAGCCAAAGTGCACAAGCTGATAAAACAGTAAAAACATGGGGCTTTTTGAGGACACATATATTCTACCATCTGCTTTGATCACTTTATGATTCAAAATCAGCTAACACGAAAAGAAAAATTAAACCTCTTAAACACTGAGTTTAAAAAACACACAATGCACTTGGGGCTTCTGATGTTCATTTCCGGCAATTGAGTATGTGTCCTTATTTGAAATCACTAAAAATAAACAGGAAACCACCCGAACTGTCACAGTCCCTTATTCTATATGTGTCTCTGTCTCTGTGACCCTTCATTAGTAAAACAAACCTTGGGCTAGCTCGTGAGCTATGAAAACAAAAACACACCTGCATTAAATATGATCACAGACTTCCATCCCTCTTTACCCCATACAGCTTCATAACAAATTGAATGAGACACGGCACTCCAAGGGAGGGCAAGACAGTCAATCCTCCCTCAAGAACCTCACAGAGGGGGGCGCCGGTGTGGCTCAGTTGGTTGAGCAACTGCCTTCGGCTCAGGTCATGATCCTGGACTTCCAGGATCGAGTCCCACATCGGGCTCCCAGCTCCTTGGGGAGTCTGCTTCTCCCTCTGACCTCCTCCTTTCTCATGCTCTCTCTCACTCATTCTCCCTCAAATAAATAAATAAAATCTTTAAAAAAAAAAAAAAAAAAAAAAAGAACCTCACAGAGGCATGCTGGCCTCATCTTAAAGGGGGAGGCTGGAGTGCAGGTAGAGGTGCCTCAGAAAGAACCCAAGCAAGGGCTCTAGGGACAGGAACTGCCCACTATCCCTGTTAGTTTCCATTTTAAACGCAGATTTAAAGATAATTGCCTTCTGATTTTTTTTTTCCCCTCAAATAACTACTCTTACTTTCCAGAACAGGGCACAACAGATTCCCCAGTTTCTACCTGATGGCAGCAGAATTACAAACTCAATTTTCCAGTACCTTCTCTGTTGCCTAAACTCAATACATTTTTCTAACCTCTCTAGAGAAAAGGCCAAAGGTCCCATAAGAGGAAGAGGCCTCCATTATTCCAGAGTGTTCTACCCTATTCTCATAAAGGCCTTTACTTCTTTAGGAAGGGAAATTCCACAGTATTTCAAAACACCTCAGTTAGTAGCTAACACTATCTGCCCCGCCCCCACTCCCTGTTTGTCATCTACATTTGTGAAGAGTCAAAGAAACATTACATTCCCCAATATAGCTTGCTTATCCATTGTATTAAAAGATAAACTTGCTCTCCAACTTACCAAATAGTTATAACCAGTCCTACTTTTATTCCGGAACATCCTCTCCCCTCTGCGTCCCCCTTGCCCTCCTGGCACTGCTTCTCCTTGCCCAGGACCTGTGGCTGCCTTGGGCTCTGGTCTTTCTAGTTTTCCCTTCACTGCTCAGCCAACCCCCACCTTTCTCTATTCATCACTGTAACTGCATTTTAACTCTAGAAGTCCCTTATCTTATCCTCACTTTACAGAGACAACTTCCTCTGCAGAAGTCTCTGGACAGCGCGTATTTCTTCTTGTTTTCATCTACAGATCAAGTTTGGCTTTTAATATTGGTCAGAGGCCAACTACCTCCTGGAAATGACCTGCTCGTTGTTTTCTTGCCAAATTCTTGCCTCAGGCATTACCGTCTCTGAGAATTCCACACTGAGGACATTCATTTTCTCCAGCTTTTCCTGCTCATAGGCATCACAGTGGTATAACCAGCTTCCTCCTTAGAGAATCAAGTAATAAATCTCTCCCCCTCTCATTTCTGTCCTCGGTAGAAAGACACTTGAATGAACTACATAACCTAACAGCAAGTGCTAGAATTAGCCAAGACCCACTTATATATATATATATATAAACCACAGGCAGTATTACCCAATCATTTGATCATACATTTTTCTTAGTAGATTTTCCCAGAAGTATTCCTTACCCCTCTAGCCATATTTTCAGTTTCGAGGTTCAACTAAAAGGTAGGAGAAAAGAGAAACCAAAACTTGGATGCAGTACTGTAACTCATCCTGCAAAATTGTGCTGCCAGCTTCGGGGGAGAGGGAAAAAGGGGGAGCATTCTCCTTAGAGTGAGATGATCGTATTGGATACATCAGTGCTAGACAAGTCGCAGCTGTCAAACAATTTTAAGTATATTGAAGACTCTGAACAATCTGTAAAGCAGTTAAGCCAGAAGGACTACAGCTTGTAAAAGAAGCAAATAGCAATCATGAGTAGCTCAGTTGCTTCCTGAGTAAAAACCCACTCCTTAGCACATTTAAATTAAAACCAAACACATTAAAATCCCTGTCAGATTCCTTAAGAGAGAATGTTTGCATGAGAGAAATGGTAAATTATTAATATCGACATGAATATGCAAGTATATCAGGAAAATTTTTATTTAGGTAAACTAAGGATGGTATATATACACATGTATATATAATTATACACACACAAGCACAGGCAGATTTACAGGATACCCCCCCCCCAAAAAAAAAAGAAAGAAAGAAAAGAAAAAAAAAGACTTGAAATTTCCCACAGAGAATTAAAATTTTAAGTCAACAATCTGAGAAAAAAATATGGGAAATTACCTTAAAGAGACAAAAACAAAAAAACTTTCAGGCTATCAAATCTTTTCTGGTAACCAGAAAACCTGATTAACCCATCTAAAGAAAAAGGCAAGTCTAGCAAGGGTGGTAGAGGTAGTACTATGACTAATGATAGCGATAATAACATCACAACAACCTTATAAAGTCACAAGGGGGTAAGAAGTTGAAAAAGGTGAAGACTCGTCTAAGATCCCAGCTAAGTGGTAGGACGGGGCCCAGGTCTGTCCATCTACACCATCCACCTGGGGAAGGACAACAAAAAGTAGGCTGTGCATACGAAAGTGCTTCCCAGGATGAGAGACCATCCTGGAGATGGAGGGATATTCAAATCATCTAACTCCCTCGCTCTAAATTCAAGCTAAGCAAGCAACATAAGGATGCTTTGGCTGCTGGTAAAGCCTGCCTGCATCCAATGGTGGGACAGAGAGAAAACATGGGGGTGGGGAGGGGGTGGCACATGAACTTGGGAGAGAGGATCATCTCAAGAACTGTCACTTGGGAGGAACAGAGGAGAGTTTCAAACTACCCAGGTCTCCTCCTGAGCTCCTCTCCACCCCCACCCCAAGACCATTCACTCTCACAGACCCGGGAATGAGTGGCGGAGCAGGCAAACAAGGTGAAGAAGCACTCCTACTTCTAGAATAACACAAAGGCAAAGTAGGGAAGTGGTGAGAGGAGACAGTGAAAGGGATGCTATTTCTTAAGCAAAAAGGAACATTTAATCCTGAAGCCTACTATTTGGTCTGGCCTTGTCAGAAGCAGCAAGATCCAGGGAAAAGCTAATCAAAAGCCTTACTACCTGTTTATTTGGGAGAACTCAATGAAAAGAACACAGTATAGAGGAAGGAGTCCAACCTTTGGGTTTTACTCCTCATTCCCATTGTAAAGAATGATTCCAGGAAAGCATTAGGCACAGCAGTCAAGAGTATTGGCTCTGGAGCCAGACAGCCCAGATCAAATCACCTCTGCCAGTTACCGTGGTAAGTAGCTCTGGGCAAGTTTCTTAACTTCTCTCAACTTCCTTTATTCTTTTTTTTTTTTTTTAAAGACTTTATTTATTTATTTGACAGAGAGAGATCACAAGCAGGCAGAGAGGCAGGCAGAGAGAGAGGGAAGCAGGCTCCCTGCTGAGCAGAGAGCCCGATGAGGGACTCGATCCCAGGACCCTGAGATCATGACCCGAGCCGAAGGCAGCGGCTTAACCCACTGAGCCACCCAGGCGCCCCTCTCAACTTCCTTTAAATCATCTGTAATATACATAATGCCACTATCTACCTCACAGGGTTTGTGTGAAGACTGAATTAACTCCTATGCCGTAACTGCGGCAGGGAATTATGCTTGTTAAGCATAGAAGTTGTACAGATGCTCAAGATCTTCTCTTGGTACACACCTTTGAGAAGAAGCTCTATGGATTCAGTATTTGAGGACAAACTGTAAATTGTGAAACTATTATAACAGCCTACCAAAACTGACACAAGATGAAACAGAAAATCTAGAGTCAGACACATATTTAAGAAATTGAATTCACTACTAGAGGAAACCTTCCAACAGAGGAAACCAGAGGCCCAGACTCATGAAATCATTCTAACAATTTCATTCTTTAGTTATTGCCATAAATAGGAAGATGCGGCTCCTTTCCAATCTATCTTCTATTTTCCAAGAAAGCAGCATCTAGCAGAGCTGCATGTATGGTAAAATCAAGCTTAAACCATTCTGGATCAGATAAGTCTTTGAATATTCCATCAAAAGCTATGGCTCTTCAGCCACAAAAATACACAAAACACTCAAAATTCTGCAGTCAACATCAGAGGATCCACAGACCCTATAAAACCAATCTACAGACACCCTAAAAGATCCTAAATGAATATTAGGGAGCATTAATCAAAGAAGAGCAGCACTATTGTTTAAGATTTACTGTCCTTAAGGAAAGGACAAACATGCCTGCCGGTTTCTCTATCCTCTGATAAATTACAAATGGTAACAATCTACTCCTAACCTTAAGCAGGGAATTCTTCCTAATCTCATTCTAAAAAATGTCTTTTGCTATCTTTATCATCATAACCTTAAATTCTTTTCTAAGTACCAAGAATTCTTTACCTTCTAATTTAATTCTCAAGTCCTATCTTTTAGACTTATCCTATCCTCAAAATAGGATAGGATAATAGCCAATAGTTTCAGTTCCTAGATGCCTTTCCCAGATATCACTCAATTCTCTTCCATTATGTATACTCTGAATAGTGTAAACAGCTCATCTCCACCACATCACCTACCCCCCAACCCCCACCACCACATGAGTCAGATCTTATCACCTTTGAGTCTGAAGAGTCACCTCCAAGGCAAATTCTGGCCAGGATTTATGGTTACATTCCTTATCAAATACCAGAAAATGAAAAATGGAAATTTCATATTCCCCCTCCCCCCAGCTATCATTCCTAAGGCTACTTTTAGATAGTTATCTTATGAAAAGAAACTCTCATCCTTCAGCCAATAAAGTATGTAGTGAAGTTAACAAAGCACTCCTAAAAATCTGTGTAGGCAGACTCTGAGACCTTTAATTGCAACTTCATAATTTTCTACAAAACCATATTTTTCTATTAAGAGGCGAGTCAGAGCTGTGACTTCCAGTTAAGTCAAAGGATGTATAAAAGATAAAACACTTAGATAACCAAATGACAGGGTGTAATTTGAGAGTAGGAAAAACAAAGCTAACAATGGCCAAGAAACAATAATTAGGACTCAAGGAAAGACTTCAAGAGAAAAGAAGAAAAAACTGTCCAAAATATCTCTTAAAACTACATTACTTCTGGAAAAATCACATATTCTACGAATTCGGTATACAGGAATTTAACCACAGACTGGGAATGGGGCAGACTTTAAAACCAGTAAGTCATAAGGACAAAGTATAAGAGTAATACTATCGAACAGCCAGTGCAACAAAATATACTTTCCCCAAGAGGGAAATGATAGGATTTTATTCTAATAAAGATTCCACCACTGTTCATGCAATCACTGTCTACAGTTATCACCTCGACTTCCTTCTACTTCATGCTCTCCTCAACCAGCTAGTTCCAACCTGCACCACCGCAGGAGAGCGCACTGAGTCCCCCAGGATTCCCTTGTACCACCTGGAATTCCAGCCCTGTTCTTTGTCTCCTGCTTTCCCCCCACATTACCAATCTTCATCTCCAGCTCTCCACATCTAGGTCCCATAACCTCCATACTTCAAAGTATGAACTCTGAAGTTCATACATCAAAAGTGTGACTCCCCTCAGCTTCCATCCACGCACTACTCTCCCTCCTGCTGTACTTTTCTGAAACAACAACACAACAAACCCCCTAAATCGCAAAGCTATCCTAGACCCCTTCCCCTCTCTCACACTCCACACACCCACACAAATGCCAAGTGGCTTCAATGTTACCTGCTAAGTGAGTCTCAAATGCCTTTCCTCTCCTTCTCTACTTATACACTTGCTTTAGGCCCTTTACAACTTCTCTATAACAACATTTCCCCTCTTGACATTCAACTTCAGCCCCCTCCAATCTCTCTGGTCCACTGCCATCACAATATAAACCTCACCATGTCACTCGACTGCTTCCAACTTTTCAACGGTTATCCACTGTCCAGGAGATTCTTTCAGGATCTGGTCCTCACCTACAGCCTCCGCTGCCACCATCCACCTCCTCCCGCTCCCCAACATACACACAGACACACACATAATCCCACAACAACACAACACTACCGTGTTTCTCTGAATATATTATGGGATTTGGAAATTCCTTTACATCATGTAATTCTCTTTTTTTAATTTCAACACTATTTCAGCCACTTAGAAAACACACATTTACCTGTCAGCACCCTGAAGAGGCTTCACTCACCATGTGAAAAGCCTTCCTTGGCCATCTCTACTAATCTCTAACCAATCGCCAGTCACTCTATTCCTTCCTTGCCTTGTACATACTCTGTTAAGTTAATGCACATGTACCATTTTGTTATTGGTTCATGAGAATCCCTTCTACCTGTTTTTTTTATCCTGTTTTTTATCCTGTTTTTTTCTACCCTGCCTTTTTTTATCATCAAAATGTAAAAATGCAGTTCTTAGTCATTCAGTAAACTTTACCTGGACTTCACTAAAATAATGTCTTCAGCAATGAGATTTCAACTCACACTCGAACTACACCCAAAAGAGACATTTTTGAAAAGGAAGATGTGCAGATATAAAAAGAATAAAATACAGAGAATTTGAGTTTGGGGGGAGGGGGTGCTGTGCGGGAAAGTACAAGATACCCAGGAAAGCCAGAAAGTCTAAAAAGCCTTTCAAATGGATGCATGGCAACAGAACCAAAAAGAAAACATTAGCATAATGTGGTAAAAATGCTGCCTCAAGGACAGAAGCCTGACACTTGAACTGATACAAAGCAGAATGCACCAAAGCCTAAAAGTACTACAATCCCTGATTCTGGTTTTTCCATCAGATCTGCCCTCATGAGAAATACAGGCCTAAGCAACTATTTTGGGTGCAAAATCCGCTCTTAGACTGTGTTGAAACCAAAAGAGCTGACTGTGTTCAGAGCTGGAAGAGAAGGGGGGGGATGGTCACCATGAACCCCTTCCATTCACAGCAGGAGAAACTAGGGCTTGAGAGAAATTACTTGCCCAAGATCTGACCATCAGTCAAGTGGAAGATGAGAAACGAGGTCACTTTCACGTTTTCCGCCTGAGGCTCTCTCCACTACCCCACACTACTCTTCGGCAGGTAAGTTAAGTGCTACACTGTTTTATTTTATTTACACATAAAGAGCTGTTTTGCTTTCTTAATTCCAGCAGCCCTTGAGGTGGCATCCAGACTACATTTACATGCTAAAAATGGCTTCCACAACTCACTGATTACTTTTATCCGTCACTCTTTTCTTGCCCTAACAGGGTTAGAATTCTCACAGGATAGGTTCCATCAGGTTAAATCAAAGGCTTCTCCTAATAGTGCTGACACCAGAACATGTCATCGTTGGTTAAGTCATGACTCATCCTAGTTTATAAAAACCTAGCTATCATTTCATTGATATTTCACTAAAAGCACCACCATTTCCTTCACTAATCCCAGTGAAGCAGTTGTATTTTACAATAACAAGGCAGACTGGGTAGGGACAATGACTTTTGCTCCACAGACAGGATCATCTTGGAATTGCAGAATCTGAGGACCACACATCCAGTTGACAGCATCTTAAGTCCATAAACAGGAACTCTGGGTTCCCCCAATGATTGTTAAAATCAAGTACATGATAAGGGAATTATCAAACAATAATAATATTATTGACTGAATGTGTTAGGGACTATTTTAAGAGCGTTATACACATCCTTACTGCCAATGCTCCCCAAAAGCCCAAAAGGGCAATAATGATACAGATAAGGCAAGCAGGCAGTAGCAGCACCAAATATAAGGGGCCTAAGAGGTGGCAAGAGCACACCAAGTGGGGCTTTGGTTCCAGCCCTTCTTACAGAGCAGTCAGCGCCCAGCTTGTTAGACTGTATACAGATCTGAGGTGGTAAGAACCTTGCTGTACAAGCAAAGCACAACGATTTTACTCAGGCAGAGTATTTACGGAGCAGGGCAGGAAGGACTATGGCCACCCTCCCCCTGATCCCATGTACCTCCCAGCACCACACAAAAACCAAGGGCCCCGAAGACAGATGGCTCTGTCCAAAGTGATGGAGCAAGTTAAGTGTGGCCAGAGCTGGCACCTGAACCCTGGCTTGTGTGGTTGCAAAGTCCCTTCTCTTTGTACCCTTCCCCACTAGCTCTGCTCTGTAAATGCCCCCAGATGGCCTAAGAACCATGTAAAAATAATAGCTACAATTTCACAAATCATGAGGTACGAAAAATAAATTACACCTCTGAGAACCCTAACCTACCAACTGGAAAGAAAATTTTCTAATGCCCTAGAATAGCATGTGTGCTACAGATTTAACACCTCCTAAGGTAGGGCTCAAGTATATTTTAAAATGCACATTCACACACAACTGACAGGAGACTTTTAAAAAAAAAATTGATAGGGATTTGGGAGAGGGTAGCAGAGAAGGGAAGAGTCTCCTTTAAAAAAAGACCAAAACTGGTATAGAACCAAGCTGGTTTCATAAGAATAAAAAAATTTTTTTTATCATGCCAAATACTGAATTTAAAAACTGAATGTAATCCAAGAACATTCAATATCTGAATCATAATTCGAGAGCCTGGAATGCTGACATTTAAGAGAGAAGTCATTCACTCATTCAACAAACCTTAGGTAGGCCTGTGTTAGGAGGTATTCTGGAGGCCACGAGACGAGCACGGCATAGTTGCTGCCTAGAAGTGCCTACAGCATAATTAGAAATCTTGGATTAACACATGTGAAAAAATTAAAAAGCAGCAAATGAACAAATTCCAAAAGGGTGGTTTGCCAAGAAGTGGAGGAACTGAAGGAAGGAGACAACTCAGGGCTTTTCGGGCAACAGTGGAAACACTTTAAGCCAAGTCTGGGAAGGAAGGGGGAGAATCAGAACTAGAGGCGGGGGCCAGGAAACACATGAAGGTCCAGAAACAGGAAAAACAAGGCAATTTAAAAAAAAAAAAAATCAGTAAATACACAGCTCTTCTCACACAAGGGGAAACCGACGCACGTGTGTGTGTGTGTATGTGTGTGTGTGTACACCCATATATATATATATGGCAATTGATAGGGTGGTAGTTAAATAAATTAGGGTGCCTAATTTATTATTAGTACGTAGCTTTAAAACTGAGTAAGACACCTTTATGCATACTATATGATATATATGATATACTGGTAAGTAAAAAAAGCAAGGTACAGATAAGCATGTACACTATGCCACCACTTGTTTATTTATACCTATATGCTCGTATATGCTTACATATTCATGGACTATCCATGGAATGATATAGGAGAAGGAAGTTAGAAACAGTGGATACCTCTGTTGGCTGAGACCAGGTAGATTAGAAGCAACAGGCCTTGCTCTCTGCAGAAACTAGATGGACTAGAGAAAACCCTAAATATCAGGTTAAGAAGTTTAGATAGCATGCAAACTCTAGAGCAGGGCTTTTCAACAATGGTTGAGACATTTAGGGCCAGATAATTCTCCATTGTGGGACTGTCCTGTGCAGCATAAGATGTTTAGCTGCAATCCAGCCCCTTCCATCTCTGGTTGTGACTGCCAAAAATGAGGTCTCTGGACATGGCCTAAGTGCCTTAGGAAGCAGAATCACCCCTAGTTGAGAACCACTGCTCAAGAGCTACAATGTTAATGTTAATCCACAAAACATTATGCTACAACAGTCTCGGAAATTAACAACAAAGGCAATCCACACTCAGATATGGACCTGGCGAATACACTGGACATTGTTTTGAAATGATCTTCACAAATCAGTCATGGTTTCTCAAGTTATGCTAATTCACATCCCTTCCCAAATCTGTACTGTTCACTTTTGACCACATCTACTCCATCACAGATGTCTCTTTTCTGTATTTGTTGAACACAAATGATAAAAGTTGGAACTGAAAAGCTAGACAGATTTCCGGGACTACAGAGGGAGTGGGCCAGATTCTCCAAAGGGCTTCCCAGTGGTGCACTGACCCTTTTGGATCTCTGCAACACAGTTTCACCAGTTAGCAGAAGAGCTCCACCTCCCCCAAGAGCACGTACTCTCTAGATCCAAGATCTTCAGGGATGCCAAAGAAGGCAATCTTCCCATAGAAATCTATCAGAAAACTGTATTTTGGCTTAGCTTTTTAAAAACTAATTACTGACTCAATAAGAACATAGTTACTTCCATTATGCTAATAATGTTTCTCCTCGTAACTCCTCATGACCACACAAAGTGCAAGACACAGTTCAAAAATAATGCAAGACATCACCCCTGATTTCAAGATTATGAAGACAATGATTAGTTTATAAAGCCAGGACAGGCTTTAACTAGATTCTACAAGTCACAATTTTATTATGGTTAAAGCCATTTCTAATTTACCACAATGAACCAGGGGGAGAGTGGGGGGATTAAGACATCCAACAGGCTTGAATATTTTTCAAACACAGATCTAAAACTCATGTTGATTCTCCTGCAGCTTTTCTTTTCGCAATGCCAGAAATCCAAGAGTACCTGGCAATCTTGGCTTCATATTTTGAAGTCACTGATTCCTCCAGTACTGTTGTAGGTGAAAAGTTCTGGATCTCATTCTCCTCAAATCACACTCTTCAAATTCTAGTATTGTTCCGACTACTTTAGCTTAGCTCTCAGAAGGCTGGCTCTCATTTGTGGAGGTGACCTCCAGTGACCTGACTCTGCAATCAATACACCTGTGAGTCGCTATGGAAGGTGCTTAAAAGTGTCCGCGGCGAAAAAAAGAAACTCACCATTCTAACTACTTCAGGGTAAGTCTGCTCTGTCAAACAGCCTCTGCTTATTGTAATGTAGTCCACCAGTTCATTAAGAGTGGAGCGCTTGTATTCTTTCATTTTAAGATCAGATAGCGTGTCCATGAAGTCAAAAATGACACAGCACTGCTGAAGTTTCTTTAGGAACAGTTCAGGCTGCTCTGAGGATGGAACGTCTAAGAAAAAAAAAGGAAATGGTGTAAGTCTGTCATCAATTTCTAGGTAACAGGAATTCTCTGTGAAAGTTACTGCAAAAGCAAGCTCAAAAAAATAAGAATTCACATGACAACAGTGTTCTTTTTAACAATTACACATGGGCGGGAGGGGATCCCATAGCCACTACGTCAGAGACCTTGTCTTTGAAAACTACATGGTACCAACACAATGGACAAGCATTTGCTATTCCACAACCAAAGATTGACCAAAATCCCAAGAGCCATTAGAAAGTTGAAGCACATTTTAACCAAAAACACCCCCATGTCAAAACCCCTCAGCCAAAAACACTGAAAAAGGTCACACTTCCCATTATAAGGTAAAGCCAGAAGTTTTCACTGTTGGTTTAAATTAGTTTTACTAAAAAAATTTCAAAGCAGAAATGTCAGTAAATTCATTTTAATTTCATGCTGACACCCTTGGTATTTAAAGCAACTGTTGTATGTGTATGTTTATATTTTTTGTTTTGGTTTGGTTTGACATCTATGAAGTTTCTTTGTCAAAGAAACTTGAAAAACCAACAAGATGAAGTAATATCAAATCTCTCAAAAAGAACATACCAGTAATGGGACAGTAAGAGTAGACTCTACTTAAATCTATGCTCTCTCTTTTGACCCATCTTATTCCCTCACAGTGGGAGAAAACCACTAGCAGCTTCATTAATATGTTCTTAGAATAAACATCTGTTCTTTTCCCACAAACAGCACATCAGACATTTGGTTTGGTATCATTTCTAAAAACTAGATAAAATTTTTAGGTTAAAATTCCCCAGTTAGAATGAAAACCTGATCTATAGCTGGACTTGAAGCACACTAAGTTGTGTATGACCCATTCCATTCCTGTTTTATTTTCACTATTTTATTCCCCAAACTGGAACTTCTCTGCAAAGGCAATGAAATCATAACCAGGGTAGGCTGCTGCCTCCATCCAAGGTGATTAACTCATTAATCCTCAAAACACTCTTAGAGGTAAGCAGATGGCATTCTATTATTAGTCTCCATTTTTCTAAAAAGAAACTTCAAGGTAGTCACTGAGGTCCCACAATGAATGAGTTTCGGAGCTGGGCACAGTGCCCAGGTCTCTAACCACATTTCCACATTCCCTTTGTACTACTCAAGAAGGACTATAACAATGTTTGGCCAGTCACTGGCAACCACCCTCTGTTGCCAGCCTCCCTGTAAATGCTTTACAGCAGACATAAAGCATAAGCCACCTAGTCTCTGGAGGTAAGTCAACAATTAACAGCGCCCACCTTACAACCACCAGCAGCCCAGCAGACAGGAGTGGGAGCTATCTACCCTCTTCAGACTCCACGTGACTCCTCTCCACAGCCCTCCTCCCCTGCTCACACCCCACAACCCACATGCTAGCTCAAGTACCCAGGACCTCATAGGTAATTCCCCCCAAACACTGCCTCCTGACATCAACTTGAAGGTAAGCCTAGATGAGAGTGGACAGAACACCTGAAAACATAGGATTTCTCTACCAGATACAAAGGAACAAGAAATAGTCAAAAATTTTGAAGGTATATAGAACATCACTGCTAAAAACAAGATGTAAATTTAGAGATTATTCTTAACCAGTATGTTTCCCCTCACACCACCACCCCCACAGTTCCCCCAAAGCTTAATGTAATGTACCTTAGAGTAAAAGACTCTGGGATTTGAGTTAAACCGTGAGATGACTTATTCTATGCTCCTATACTTAATCACTTTAAAAAAAAAAATCTAGCTTTAGACTCTAAGAACTAAATTTAGTCAGACCAAGCATTCTCCTTAATTGCTACCTATTTCAGGTGTCCAAAATAAGTTAACTAGTTAAAAAAATACTAAACGAGGCTGCTTATGAACATAGCTATATATCCTTAACCAACAACTAGTTACATGCACAGGACCATTATTGGTTAATTACTGAAGTCTTGTAAGTCCTAAATCAGACCCCATACCTCAAAGCTGCATAGAAGTTTTGATGCTGCATAGGGGGAAAAAAATCTTATTAATGTTAACATCAAGGTTAAAATCATTAGAAGAAATTGTAATTAATCCTATTTTTGTTACAGTAACTTTAATAAAGCTTAAAAACCAGACCATCTACATGGAGAACTACATTAACTCAGCACATACGGATTATGAAAGCATCTATAAATGATATCCTTTCCTCCAAAAAGCAAAGCATCACTTAAGTAGTGACAACAATGATTAATCTTTGTGGTCGCTGTACTAATACTCAAGAGATTCATATATTTGGCTATTTTAAAAATTTCAGGCAATTAACATTTAGTCTTTTTCTTTTTTTAATGTTAGGCGGCAGTTGAAATTTATTCTCTATCCAAATTGATGTAATGTAATAGGCAAATGTGAAGCAGACTATCCATCTGCCTAATGGAATAATGGTAATAGCTTACATTTACTAAGCACTACTGCACACATTTATTATGTACTATTCTAAGCATTTTCACATATTCTATCTCATTTAATCCCACCAATTCTATACAGTTGGCACTATTTCCAATTTACAGATGAAAAAAATCAAGACACAAAGAAATTCAGTGACTTGCCCAGAATCATACAGCCAACAAACAGTGGAGACAGGATTCAAATGCAGGTGAACTGGCTCCAGGGCCAGAACTCTTCACCACTGTCCAACATTCAAACTCAATATAAGGCAAGAAGAGGAATATCTTATTTCAGAAAACTGGGTATGTGCAGACATAAAAAGAGAAAGAACACAGAAAGAAATCAACCAATCTCCAACATGCCCCATTCATAAAGGATCAACCTGAATGAACCCCTTCTCTACCTCCTCTCTAGCCCATTCCCAAGATTAACACATACAGCAATAAGCTATTCTTTATCCGTTAGCATAGACTAAATTTTTCTAAGATGATCTCCTCTCCTTAAATTAAAGACTGACCGAAGAAATGGGGAGTGTTCCTCAAAGAGCCAATTCCATTATAGCAACAACTTAAAAACATTTTTTTTATTCTCACTGAAGGAGGACCTAAATCAGTCTGAGCAAAGGGCTCTTCTTGTAATGTCTAGCCCTCAGATTGCCTCAAATAGCTATGCTTCTCCCAAACTCCTTGCTTTCATCTCCCTAATCCCAGTAAGATATGTAAAGGGGTAATATAAAAATGTACAACAGGCCAGGATCAGAGAAAAAACACTTGGGAGTAATCTAGAATGTTTCAATGATAGAAGTTTACTGTCTATGGAACCAGTCCCAGAAGCAGATAATAAATATCTTTGTAAAGAAACATTTATAAAAAGTATCAGATACTAGGCCATAAAGAAAATATCATAAATGATAAAAAGTAGAAATTAGATAGGCAATACATTTTGAACATGAAGCACTAACACTAGATTTTAACAATTTAAAATGACCCACCTCCCAAATCCAAGCCACCTGAAAATCTAAACACTTTAAAATTAACTTAGATTGAAGGGGAGGGGAGTGGATTACAAACATTTAGAAATAAAATGTAGATCAGAAAAATTAAAGGTCATCTCAGAAACCCAAAGCAGACCAGGCAGTGATGCTTGCGTCATCTCTCTTCCAATGGAAGCCTCTGGTCTACACAGGCCATCCCTGCCCCCTGGAGAAGAATTCCATAGAATCATAACCATAAATAATGAGGAATCAATAAGTGATTATGTAATACCATGAAGGTCATTAGCACAACAACCCGTCCATCCCATATTAGCATTTGTTTAAAGGGGAGATAACTGACCCAACTATCACAGCATGGTAAGATTCTGCTGCTCTGAAACCACTCTTAAAATTAACCTGATTTCCAGTGTCTGTTTCTCAGCCAAGAAAATAATGTAACCAGCTAAGTGGTCAATCCACCTGGCAGTTACATTTCTCACTTGTACTGTCCCCCCCTTTTTCCTTTTAAGCATTAGGTATTTTCTCCCTATGCCCTCTTTTTTTTTTTTTTTTTTTTTTTGGAAAGATTTACTTGAGAGGGAGCGAGCGTGTACAAGTGGGGGAGGAGCAGAGGGAACTGCAGACTCCCCACTGAGTAGGGAGCCCAACACAGGGCTTGAGCCCAGGATCCTTGAGATCATGACCAGCTGAAGGTGGTTGCTTAACCAACTGAGCCAGCCAGGCGCCCCCTGCATGACTTTTCCATCACCATCTCCCAGCATCCTCTTATCAATTCTCATCAATAAGCTGAAGAAAATGACTACTCCCACTTACAAGGTGTTCATACCCAAATAATTTTAAAATTTACAAGTACGAGAAGAACTGGGAACATGGACATAGAATTCAATAGTAGAGGAAGGATGAAAGTTCAAATTAAAAAACAAAGATTCTCAGGGCTCTGAGAGGGAGGCTCAGTTGGTTAAGCATCTGACTCTTGATTTCAGCTCAGGTCATGATCTCAGGGTTGTGAGATCAAGCCCTGCGTCAGGTTCCACACTAGATAAGATTCTCTTTCTCCCTCTCCCTCAGCCCTCTCTCTCCTCCCTTAAAGGGAGAGAGACACACACACACACAAATTCTCTTTGTGTCCAAAGAACAGTCAATAGGAGCTATGTACATTTTAGCCACAGTCCAACCCCCCCACACACACACACATTAATGCACACATGCATACTCACACATCTCTCCTCACCCTTACTATGATTTCAAGGGCTGGCTGGAGATTAGATGGTTGTCTGTAATTGGCAAAAGCAGCTCATTCCTCCCCTAGTCAACAGCTTCCATCATTCCATCGCATCTAATGTTTGGGGCACAGGATCATGGATCCAATACTGGCCTGTCTTCCCTCGGCGCCTGACTCAGTCAAGACTTTGCAAAGCAAAAAGGAGCAAAGGTAGAAGAAATAAAACATAAGCCAGGTGTCCTTTGGGTCTGGTGCTCTAAGACTCCATTAAACTTAAGTGGTTGAAAATCAGAATATTAGGGATGCCTGGGTGGCTCAGTTGGTTGGACGACTGCTTTCGGCTCAGGTCATGATCCCGGAGTCCCAGGATCAAATCCCACATCGGGCTCCCAGCTCCATGGGGAGTCTGCTTCTCCTTCTGACCTTCTCTGCGCTCATGCTCTCTCTCACTGTCTCTCTCTCTCAAATAAATAAATAAAATCTTTAAAAAAAAAAGAAAATCAGAATATTAAATTCACACTCGCAAACAGGCCAATCAAATAAATACAGAAGGCCCACATCATTATAACACTTATTAGCTACGTATCAAAGCAAAAAATGCAAAGTGATTTAGGAAAAAAAATAATGTGGGCTGGTAACTTATTCACACATAGGCTGTTAGAATGAATGTGGAAATACAGTGAATCTATAAAATGATGCTTGCACTGGAAGCTAAGCATTATTTGAGCTCCTAATGAACAATATTTATAACCCATTATTTCAATTCAAAAGATGTAAAATAAAATAAAATAAAATCCTGCTAAATTGCCAATGCTTTTCACCTGAAAATGTCCTAAGCTCCTATGTGGCCTTTTTACAGTACCAGCACAGATGGGAATATAAACATGGCCTTTGATTCCCCCCTCCCATCTCATCTCCTTAGAATTTTCCTTAAGGTGAATAAATCCCCAACCATGGATACTATCAGTCCCTCACACACAACCCTCTAAAACTTCCAACAAAGTCATGAGACTCTTACTTCCACAAAGCATATCAACCTATAGTTATAGAAAACCAGTTTCATGGTAGTGATGAGATCTTAGCACTCAACATAAAGTTGACTTAGCCTTGAAGGACTGAGGCATGGCATGCTGGTACACGTGGCAAAATACCTAACTGCCTGACCATGTGGTTTGTCCAAATCCTCGGCACCAAGTTTACTTCTAAACACAGATATAAGCGGCATTCTTCCTATAGCACATATTTCAGGAAAACTGAACGGAATCTTATTTTTATTAGTGAACTATGTTTAAATTAGAAATTGTTTTGGACAGCCACAAAATTACAAATACTAATTACTAATACTAGCAATATTTCATCAAAACAGGGAGACAAAACTATAAATCTTTCGAATGAACCAAGTAGTGTCAGGCCTCTTGTCCTATGAAATATAACATGTTGATTTCACAAGTTATTTCAGTGTAAATAAACAAATGAGAAACTACCCCCAAACTAACATGTCAGCTAAAATAAGTATGAAAGACTTGACCATTCTAAAGCCGTTATTATAGTATTCAAAGCAGTGGCTTTAAAAACCGTGTGTTGATGTAGATGACAATGTTGGTGGTAGTGCATTGTTTCCATGACTACAGATTTTTTTAAATCATCTCAAGTGATTTTAATGTGAGGGCACACTTGAAAACCCCTGTTTTTTTAAAGCATTAACTATAAAATCCCTCTTTCGTCTTCTTCATCTTTGAAATTCTTTCTCTTTTAGTTTATTTAAAACTAACCATGGAAACTTCCCATTTCCACACAAAAGAAGGTCCGTGGGAACATCTACAACAGTGAAAGCATCCTTCTTTACCTGGGCTGGAAAGAAGTGAATGGACAGTGGGCTGCTTTTAGACCTCTTTCCAATCTACTGGGAAGTTTGGAAACACTTTGCTGATTGTTAGCATGCCTTTTTTTCCACAGGTTCAAAATATGTCTCATAGAATGGCTACACAGATAATACAGTGTCCAAAAATATGAGACCAAGGTTTGCGTATCAAACAAACTTAGACAATAAACTGAATAGCAGAAAACTCCAGTGCTGGTATTTCAAGGTAAAAGAATGACGCCAATGATAATGAACACTGACTGCTGCACAGCACTGGACTAAGCTCCTTATGTCCATCATCTCCCTTTAATCGGCATAATACCTGATGAGTGGCTGCTATTAATATCCCAGTTTTTCAGAAGAAAGGACTGGTGCCCAGAACAGCTAAGTCACTTGTCCAACATCACCCACTCCTAAGAGCTGCAGCTGGTATCCGAACCCAGGGAGTTTTATCCCAGAGCCAGCGCCAGTACCAACAACGATGACGACAGTGACAGTGATGGTAATGAATCACAGCAACTAACAACCAGCACCCCCAATGTGAATCTCTCCAGTTTTCCTTTCCCAAAAGCTGACAAATACGCACTTTCCACTTTATAAGTAAAAGCCAAAGGTCTCCATGGTTGCAAACTAGTGGCTGCAGCAGCAAAATTAAAAGATTCAAGGCTTTCACGTTATTTTGATGCTTCGTTCCAATCAAAATAAATACAGAATTGGGCTCTCTACTCAGCGGGGAGCCTGTTTCCTCCTCTCTCTCCGCCTGCCTCTCTGCCTACTTGTGATCTCTCTCTCTGTCAAATAAATAAATAAATAATCTTTTAAAAATGAATAAATAAGTACAGAAAAACATGCACACATTCAAATGTGCACACTGCACGCACGCACGCGCGCGCGCGCACACACACACACACACACACACACACACACACAACTTCTATTAGATACTTCTATTTGCAACCCTTCATATTAGCTATCCCTTATGCTTTATCTTCTAATGCCGAGGCAGTCACTGCAACTTGTCAGGACAAGAAATACAACATTTTAAAATTGATCAATTCCTAAGTATAGGTATAGATTACTTTCCTGCCACCAAATTCACCCACAAGACAGAAGCCAGAGTCAGAAGTCAAGTCAGTCTCTCTATTATTAATTCATCACCTAAGGGCTTATTTCCAGAGATGGAACCAGGGCCTTTGAACACAAGAAAATTCCTAAAGCATGCTGGGCTACTGCCTCCACCGCACCCCGCCCCAAACAGAGGGCTGCAAGAATTACACAGTGTTCTAAAGTATCTTTGTCAGTGATTCCCTTTTTTGAGAGTTTTACTTATCAATGGAATTACAAAAGAGACCAGGTTGACTTTTCTTTTTTTCCAGATAAAGTCATTAAAATAGTAAGTGACAGGGTGCCTGGGTGGCTCACTGGGTTAAGCCTCTGCCTTGGTTCAGGTCATGATCCCAGGGTCCTGGGACTGAGCCCCCTCCACCCCCCACTCCCCCACCCCCACCCCACCCACCACGCGCATTGGGCTCTCTGCTCAGCAGGGAACCTGCTTCCCCCTCCCCCTTCCCCTCTGCCTGCTTCTCTGCCTACTTGTGATCTCTCTCTCTCTCTCTGTCAAATAAATAAAATCTTAAAAAAAAAAAATAGCCATCAAAATAATACGTAAATACATTACATGGTATACACTATGGGGTATACACTATGGGGGAAAAGAGTATGCTGAGCAAAAAAATTACAATCATTAATTTTCACTATAATTTCATTTACTAAAAAAACCAAAAAGGTTCTTTTGAATAATAAAAGAAGAGAAAGGGCAATCTTGGAATAAAAGACAATCCTTCCCAAAGAAGGAGGGTGGCACAGATGCGCAGGCTGTGGTGTACACATACATCCTATGCTCTTCCTGCTACCTCCAACCCCCACCCCCACCCCCCAGCTTCCTTCCCTTCTACTTAGTGTTCACTTTGCCCTGCACCCGAAACAACTTTTCCACAGGCCTGTATCTGGGAATTTGGGACCATATCACTCCTTTGTTCCAATATTTGTCTAGTAGCAGAGATAACTGAGTTCTAGCTGTAATGACATACCATTTCAATTGTGTTTAGATGACCATGAAAGCTGAGAAGAGAATCATATAACCTACAACAGTACAGGAGCTCCTCCTCACTTTACACTTTACACATCCCTGTAGTCCTTAGAAAATATGTAACATAAAAATTTGCACAAACTTCCACTGAAGTACTTGCCACATTATACTGGAACTTTTTTTAACCAGTGAATCAAATACATGTTTTGTTCATCTTTTAATACCCAGCCCCAAGGAGAAGTTTCTAGAATATGTTAAGTACAAAACAGATACAGGTTCAGTCAATAAATTCTACATATTGAATCTTCTTTCTCCATGTTTCCAATTCTAAATTAGAACTTTATTCCTCTGGAAATAACATTATACTGAAGAATAGAGGCAATTAATATTAAATTAAATTAATTATTTTCTAATATTTTAATAACACCAAGTCATAAAATACAAATTAAAAAATAAGGATGGACTGAGCAAAATAAGTCAGACAGTAAAAGACAGATACTATATTACTTCACTTAAAACCCAAACTCATAGAAACAGAGACTAGAACCATGGCTACCAGGGTTCTCAAGGGTGGGACAAATGGAGAGATGTTGGTCAAACATACAGAACAAACTTCCAGATATAAAATGAGTAAGTTTCAGGGATCTAATGTATAGCATGGTGATAACAGTTAATAACACAGACTTCAAAGTTACTTAGAGAGTAGAACTTAAATGTTCTCACTAGGAAAAAGAAACGGTAACTGTGTGACCCTATGGAGGTGTTAGCAACATGCTGTACATCTTGTAAGAGGTTATATGTCAGTTCTATTTCCAAAAAGGTGGAGGGAAGGGAAAAAGGGAAAGTGAAGAGGGATTGGAAGAGGAAAGGAAAGACAGACAAGGATGGTTTTTAATGGTAACAGTATCTATGAATGTAAAAAGAAAAGGCCAGCTTACTTGACAAAAACCTAACTAAAAAATGCAGTTCCTTCCTTTCTTTAAGTATCACTTTCCCCCACTAATATCTAATAAAATAATGACTTATTTTCTAACACTTCATTTTAAAAATCCAGTTGATTTTTTAAATAAACAAAATAGTTTATATTCAAGTATGAGAGAAAAAAACAACAGAGAAAAAGAGCCAAAATGAAGAAGGTACAACATTAATGAAGCAGTATAATTTGGAATGCCCTCCATAGCCAAAACAACCTGATTAATTTGCCAAGTGTACCCTTAATAAGTGGAAAGTTGGAAGGTTTAGTGCAAATGGCTTAGGCTTTACACTCAGTCAGTCAGTCAGTCAGTCACCAAATATCCACTGAACTCCCACTGAGGGCCCAGGACTGCTGGGATACCACAACATGAAGAGACAAAACCCCTTCCCTCACAGAGCTTTACATCCTAGCACAGGAGACAAATAATTGCAACTAAAAATAATATATAAATACATTATATGGTATACACTATGGGGGAAAAGAGTATGCTGAGCAACAGTACGCTGAGGTTGGAGGGTAAGGTTTTAAACAGAGTATTCACCTGGAAGATGGCATTTGAGCAAACACTTGAAGTGACGTGGTCAGCAAAGAGGGCCTCTGGGACAAAAGTGGCCCAAGCATAGGGACAGTAAGGGCAAAGGTACTCTGAAGCAGGGAGTGTGCTGGTGAATCTGAGCAAAGAAGCAGATGTGGCTGGAGCCTGAGTGGAAAGTAGGGGAAATGGATCAAAAGAGGAAGGTCTGAGTAACTGCAGGAGACCATCTTGGGCCTTATGGAACACTTTGACTTTGGCCTTGACTCTGGCTATGAACTGGAATCACACCTTTACTGCTTTGCGAGGAGACACTAGACAAGCCACCTACTTCTCTGAGCATTAGTCTCCTCATCTGGGAAATTGAGAAAATGTACTTCACAGGGTTGAGTGAGGATTCCATGAAAAAGCTATTTGTAAGATGGAAAGTGCTTTCACAAAGTTCCCATTCATTTGACAAACATCTATCAAGTATCTATACCATACAGCATGGATCCAATTCCTTATTTACTGCAACTTGTCAGGACAAGAAATAGAACATTTTAAATTTGATCAATTCCTAAGATTATTTTCTTTTCTTTTTTTTCTTTTTTTTTTTTTTGAAGACTTTATTGTCAGAGGGACAGAGAGACAGAGAAAGTACAAGCAGGGGGAGCGGCAGACAGAGGGAGAAGGCGGCTCCCCAATGCCGGGCTTGATCCTGGCATAGCTTCAAAGTTATTTTAAAACTATTCATTCATTCATTCATTCATTCATTTATTCAGAGAAGATAGGGAGGGGCAGAGGGAGAGGGAGAGAGAATCCCAAGCAGGCTGCACACCCAGCATGGAGCCAGAGGCAAGGCTCAATCCCATAACCCTGGAATCACGACCCAAGCTGAAATCAAGAGTTGGATACTCAACCAAGCCACCCAGGCACCCCTTTAAAACCACTTAAAAAATAAATTCTGAAGCATTCCTAGAAATATTAAATTTGTGTTAAAATTTTCTCTAATAATATCAACCTTCAATTAAACAGAAGCTATCTACAGTATTTAAAACCCTCAAATATCATAATTTCTCTTCTGCCCTTAACTTTTAAAACAGGGAGGAGGCCATAAAATCATAATCTGACAAAAAGGAATTAAGAGGACAAAGTTCCAAGATGTGTTTGAGAGTCAACATTGTTGAAGACCAATTTTTAGCTGGGTTCAAAAGTAGGAGCAACAAGAACCTTCAAAAGGACTATTTTCACTTATATCATGGTTATAAGGTAAGGAAATAAATTAACGGAATTACAAATTTTCAGCAAGCATTTACCCTTCATTTGATCCTCCATCCAAAAAAATAAAATAAAACCAATAAAAGATCCCATCACTTTTTTTTTTTAAGATTTTATTTATTTATTTGACAGACAGAGATCACAAGCAGGCAGAGAGGCAGGCAGAGAGGGGGGGGGAAGCAGGCTCCCCGCTGAGCAGAGAGCCAGATGTGGGACTGGATCCCAGGACCCTGTGATCCCGACCTGAGCCGAAGGCAGAAGCTTAACCCACTGAGCCACCCAGGCGCCCCAAGATCCCATCACTTTTAAGTATTTCAGTTAATTGAGAGCTTCCCTTCCCCCAGAGATTACTTCTACAAGGGATAAAAAAATGGCCCATCTACTTTCTGTTTGTTTTGAGGATTAACATGGATGTGAATCAGTTGGGATGAACCTGCAGCTATTTTAACAGTATGATATAAGGTTTAAAAACAAATTAGATAGATACGCACATAGATACCACATTAACATCAATTAAGCCCACTGCTATTTCACAACTTAACGCTGACACCAAAGGTATCTTTAAACTTCTTTTTTAAAAAAGATTTAAAATATAAAAAAGAGTCAATCCCGGGCACCTGGGTGGCTTAGTGGGTTGAGCCTCTGCCTTCGGCTCAGGTCATGATCCCAGGGTCCTGGGATCGAGCCCCACATCTGGTTCTCTGCTCTCTTGCTTCCCCCTCTCTCTCTACCTGCCTCTCTGCCCACTTGTGCTCTCTCTCTCTGTCGAATAAATAAATTTTAAAACAAAACAAAACAAAAAGAGTCAATCTGGGACACCGGGGTGGTTCAGTCGGTTAAGCAGCTGCCTTCAGCTCAGGTCATGATCCCAGCATCCTGGGATGGAGTCCCACATCTGACTCCTTGCTCTGCAGGGAGCCTGCTTCTTCTTCTGCCTCTGCCTGCAACTCTGCCGGCCTGTGCTCGCTTGCTCGCTCAGGCACGCATGCTCTCTCTCTCTCTGACAAATAAATGAAATCTTTAAAAAAGAGTCAATCCAGTGTTTCAATGCCAGCTTAGAGATGCTATTTCTGAATCTCAGTTGGGAATTTTAAATATGAGACCTTAAGCTCCTGAGAGTGACAGGACTGAGTGAATACAGTGGCAGAATGGCCTCTCTTATCCCAAGAGTGTACATTTATAATTGAAGTCATCATCTGGACAATATAATCTGGTGACAGCATGTAGTACATCTCACTTATTGTGGAATTCACATATGCTTCATACAAGGCATACTACTTAATATAAATCAAACATAAATGTAAAGCCCATATATAATATAATCATTGAGGAAATGATTTAAAACATCATACTAAAAAAAAAGAAATTTTAAAACCTTGTTTTTTAGGCCATATGAAAATAGTGCTGTCAAGCATAGAACAAGAGAGAAGCTTACAAGTATGTATTTATGGATGTATATATACAAGTATGCATAACTGTTCATGCATGACTCTGAAATTAAAAACTTCAAGAACAGTAATACAAAGATTTTATAAAACACAAAAATATGTCTCAAAAGCTTAACACTTTCAGAGCAAAGAAGCATTTTAAAGCACTGAATTGGCGGGGGTTGCGCCTGTGTGGATAGGTCTGTTAAGCATCTGCGTTTAGCTCGGGTCATGATCCCAGGGTCTAAGACTGAGCCTGGCACAGGGCTCTCTGCCCAGCGGGAAGCCTGGCTTCTCCCTCTCCCTCTGCCAGCCACTCCCCCTGCTTGTGCTGGTAAGTGCTTGCTCTCTTTCTTTCTCTGTCAAATAAAGAAATAAAATCCTTAAAAAAAAAAAAAAAAACATAAAACACTGAATGGTAAGCTAGGATACCAGTTTAAACCAGGATATTTACAACTTAAGTTCTTTCTTTGCTACTGACATCCTGGCCACAAATGGTTGTCAGTGAGGCAGAAAAAGTCACTGAAACCTGAAGATATGCACACTGATGATGCAATTCTAAGCACAAGCCTTTTTTCTGAATCTTGATATAATTCAGCATTCTGTGCCCAATGTGGTAACCCCAGGGCTTCACTGAAAATGCCATCAGGTAGTACAAACATTTTCTCTTCAATTATACTATAATGAGTTTCCTTTCAGAAAACACATTCCATAACTGCATCTTCCACTGAAGCAGCCAGGCCATATAGAAGAAACAGGAACTGGCATTATTCAGAGTAATACAATTAAACCTAAGCTGGGCAACTAAGTCCACTATCTCAGAAGTCTGCTAGTTGTTACTCTGGAGGAACATCGTAGAAACACTCACAAATTAAGTCAATTTCTTTTGGCACAATTGGGAACTTAGGGGAAGGAAAAAAAAAGTGAACCCATTCTGCTTTCTTCCAGATGGCTGAGGATGCTCTTTGGGCCACACACACCCACACTTTGAAGTCAGGGAGCCTAGGCTCTAATCAGTCTCCACCACGGTCCAGCTAGACAACCGGGGTGTGTGGTGTGGCGGTTACGACAATGGGCTACAAAATCAGACTGCCAGGATTCCAAGCCTGGTTTTGCCAGTTCCTGCCTGGGAAGCCATAGGTAAGTGTCTGTGCCTCAGTTTCCTCATATATACATGAGGGCATAATAATAGTAGCTGCCCCATATGGCTATGGCTGACGTAAGAGTGAGTGAATAAAAAGAAAAACACACAGAACAATATCCAGAACACAGTAAGTGCTCAATAAACTCCAGCTGCTAATTACTGTTAAAAATCACTGCTGGACCTTTGTGTCCTTTGCAAAATGAGCCTAAGAATAGTCGCTCTGTCACAGCAATAGCTTGAGAACTTCATGAGAGAATACATAACATGTTTCACATAGTGGGCTCCCTGCTCAATGGGGAGCCTGCTTCTCCCTCTCCCTCTGCCTGCCGCTCCCTCTGCTTGTGCTCTCTCTTTCTCTCCCTCTGTCAAATAAATAAAAATGTTTTTTAAAAAAAAGTTTCACACTGAAAATGTGAAAAATGTTCAATAAATGTCAGCTTTTTAAAAAAACACATCAAATGAACAGCAAAAACTGCTAACACATACGGGGCTTCTTCCCTTCTTCTGTGTGTATCCAATTGTGAAACAGTATTGAGCTCAACCTACTAATATCCAGTGAGATTACTTCAAAGTAAAATTGTAATTTGATTAGAGCAAAGGCAAAGAAGCTGACTCAGTCTGATGTGTGAAATGATTCATCTACCAGGCCAGATATCAGCAAAGTGCCCAAATCCTGGAGAAGGAAGGGAGTTGGCATTTGGATGAATGAAAATGACGCGCTAACAGAGCTTTTGGGACAGAAAAGCAAGAATTTTTTTTTTTAAGATTTTATTTATTTATTTGACAGAGAGAGACCACAAGTAGGCAGAGAGGCAGGCAGAGAGAGAGGAGGAAGCAGACTCCCTGCAGAGCAGAGAGCCCGAGGTGCGGCTGGATCCCAGGACCCCGGGACCATGACCTGAGCCGAAGGCAGAGGCTTTATTTAACCCACTGAGCCACCCAGGCGCCCCAAGCAAGAATTTATGAAGAATTCAATAATTTGGAGAAGCCCTGCCAAGAGGAGGACACACCCATTTCTCACACATCCTCAAAGCTCCTCTCAGACATAATCAGGTTTACGCAAAGTTGGCAAACCAAAGAAAACAAGCAGAGTTTGACAGCTTTGTCCTTGTAATCTAAATTTTAAGTTAATATTCGTATTCACAGATATTAATACTTAAAAATATTAGCTAAAAGTAATAATAGTAATTTACACTTAGTTCTTCATAATAACATATCTGTAACAAAGGTTATTGACCTCCCACTAAAATAACATTAAGTACTGAACCACTTCAAAGTATTTTGTAAACCTTTTCTCTTTTCCACACACCCTGTTATTTAAAGATCTAAGGCACTAGCTAAAATTCTGCAAACTTTTCATAGCCCCCTACAAGGCCTCAGGCTATGTCTGGAAGGAATATGATAGGTAGTTTCAACCTCCCCAGAAGAAGTATTTGCTTAGAATCTACTATGTTTAACTTACTAATCAATCATCCATTCATTTATTCCACAAATATTTACATAACACTTCTTGCATGCCAGGCACTAGTCTAGGCCTTAAAGTTATATTTCTCAGCAAAATCAAATGTGGCCCTAGCCTTCATGAAGCTTATAGACCAAAAGTGAAGAAAACCTAATTAAATGGTCATATAAATAAATGTAAAACAGTTGTACTATGAAGGGAAAGGTACAGGTACATAATGCAAAGAATGAAAAAAAATGGTACTTTACCATAAAAAATTTATAGTCCGGTGGACAGTAAGATTAATAAATATAAATAAGAGCAAGAAAATGCTATTAAGTAAATTTCATGGACCAAGTTGAAAGGAAAGAGAAAAGCACTTGGCGAGGATCTACAATATTCTAGCTAGGGTCTTCCTGTGTGTTTTCCCACTGAAGCCTTATAACAATCCAGCAAAGTGGGCATTAATACTCTCATTTTACAGATAAGAAAACTGAGGCTATATAGCCTTCGGCTTTACTAGCAATGGTACAGAAACAGCTTCATGACCTAAAACCAGAAAGCATGATAAATTTAATACCAAGAGAATAATTCTTTGACATTAATTTGGACAGATGTAGGTGGCAGCAGGAATATGGACATGCCCCTCAACCTTTACCTCCCTTTTTACAAAAAGCCCACCTCCAGCCCCCCCTCCCCACCTGCCACAGCACACATTATTTTCATCACAATCACACCCTGTGCTCATGACCTTTCCACACCTGCAAAGATCTGCCTTTGTCCTCTGAAACTATGGTCACTGACAACCCTGGCTGCTAAAGGGACAAGAAACATATTCACATTATTGCAAAGAACTCATAGGAACAGTAACAAAACAGCTTCATCCAATGACCAAATCTGAACAATAGGAATTTCAGACCCAAAATGGGCAAATTATTTAGAGCCCCTCAAGCCACAAATACTCTTTCACAGAATCATAAGGTGACCATTATCAACAGATAACAGAAAAAAATTTTCCTAAAAAGAAAAAATATCTTATTCTGAAGTTTTAACAATTTGCATTGCCTGCATTAGTGCATGCTGGTATCACAAAGTTGACCAAGCAGTAGCTTCTGAGCCACTTTCTACCATTTCCTTAGGTCCAAAGACTTGAGAGTTCCCAGGTATCACATGCAAATGACAATGTCTCTTTGAAAAGGGCCAAGTGCAGCAATTTCAGCAGGAATTGTTTTGAATGACATTCATCTAGGTCTCAGAAAGGCTCATATTACATAAATCTGAAAAAACATGCACTAGGCTCTCTGTGGAAATGGAAAACACATACAAAAATGTGTATCTTCCAACCTTCTGATGAAATCAGATGCTTTACAGATTCTTCAGAAGTCTGGATAGACCACGAGACCCACATTCACACAACCCTCACCGGAGTCTTTTTCAGAATCTATTGAAAACATCATGATCTCCTACAATCTGCCCTTCTAAGGATCTATAATGCTACAAACAATGTGAAAAGATATCTGTTATAAATAAGCCAAAATAAACAAAGGTCACCAAGGACAGACCAGGTAATAAAAAAGAAAAAAAAAAAAAAGATACACATTCTGAAGAGCCATTTCCTGTTTCACAATAAATAGTTCTTTCTGAAAATTGGGAATGAGTCATCTTTTCCCAGTCATATCATATATAACATAATAATAGTAAAAACTTAGTAAGCACATACTCTGAGACAGTCACTGTTCTAAGTAGTTTATGTGCACTGACTCATTTAGTCCTCTCCACAATGCCATGAAGTGGATATTATCATCCTTATTTCACATATAGTAAATTGAGTCCCAGAGGTATTTAGTGACTTTCACATAGCTAGAAAGTGGTTCTGCTGAAGTTTCAGACCCAGGCAATCTGAAACCTGTACATTAAATCACTTCTGCTAAAGAGTAACATAAACTTCCTTATCACTAAACCACTGGTATTTTTTCATTTAATGCCTACAACATACACTAGGCGGGACCACCTGGAAGGGTTAATCTTCCTAATAGATTCTTTGACACAAACAGAAGCAGACATGAGTTCAGTCATCTCCCTCCACTTTACCAAGTAAAATGCAACTACCATGGGTTATACAGATTCTCCAGCTGGCTTGTTATTTCTGTTAATATTTAAAAGGACCCTTTCTAGTGGTGGTAAGTCTCTCACAAGATGATTTCAAGTCTTCTGTGGCCTTCCAACATTTTCCTTTGCACCTAAGCTGCCTTATTTTAAAGACTTCAAATTCCCTCTGTTCCGATTGAGTTTAAGGAACTGGAACACAGAAGTTCAGCTGTTTAATTGTTTTGGAACACGTGACATTTGTTGACTCCAGCTACATTTTGATAACATGCAGTAGGGTGAACTGCTCCCAGATGGCAATGGGAAAGAAGGGAAGCATGACTAGAAAACGGAGAAACATAGGATAGGTAAGAAGACATCTTGGGCAGGTTAAGAGTGAGCACACTGCACCATGAAATGTGAGAAGATATGCAGGACTAGGCAGAAGAGACAGAGGACTGGGAGGAACAGGAGACAGGAGTGAAGAATGTGAACGAACTTGGCAGTGAAGGACCTGAAAAAATGCAGGGTAATCTGGATGTCGTGCACTGACCACATACATTGGGCTAGAGCGAACATAATAAATATGTGCTTTAGAGAGGTTCAGAGACAGGCAGTCCAGTTAGCCAAAACACTATCACCAAAACTAAGCATGAAGAGTTACAAGGAAATATCCTAAGCTGGCAGCAGGGGGAGAACAGAAGAAAAGACAGTCTGAGATACATTTTTGAAAAATGAAAACCAAGGAATTTTTTGTCATATCAGACATAATGAAAAGGAAAAGACCAAAAACTATTAATGTTTCTAGGTTTCGAGAATACCACCGGTAGAAATGAAATCACGAGACAAGTTAGTTTATCAAGGAAGTTCAGGCAGGTTAGTGTTAGGGACAGTGGGGTAACTCCCAGGCATCCAAGAGAAGAAAGATTCAAGATAGTTTTGGAAACATGGGGTTATCCTAGACAATAGAGATTTTAGAGTTCTCCCATAAAGGGGAAAGTCAGAGGAACAGATGAGTTCAATAAAACAGCAAATGGAGAACAATGAACAGAGATTAAAAATGGAACCATGGGGCAGCTAGAGACAAAACAAAGAAAACTGGACAATAAGGCAGAAAGCTCAGTGTGTGAAGAAACAGAACCGAGAAGACGAAGTGTCACCAAAAACAAGAAGTGAAGTTCCAAGTCTCTTCTAACGATAATAGTATATGACAGATATATAAGCAGAAAAACTTCTCTGGTAGCCTTAAAGAAATTCCCCTCATGCTAATCAAACAACCCAAACAGTTCTCCAAGAGGCCTAAGAGATACCAAATCAAATCAAAGAGCTGGGGGACTGAGACAGGGCTAGTCATGATTTGAATCGGGTGTGATTTTATTAAATTAAGATGAAGAGTATGAGGAAAGGGGATAAGATAAAAGTGAGGAAAATCAAGTCCATTCAAGTTTTTAGAAACTCAAGAGTTTTAACCCACAAGCATTTGATTTTAATATTAAATTTCAATTGGCAATGTCAGGAAAATTGTGTGGAAAAAAAAGTCCAGATGAAGAGAATATCAAAAGGCAAAGGTAAGGAGTTTGGATTTAATTCTAGATACAGGAAAAAACCAACACAATGTTAAAGCTTGAAGGAGAGACACAGCATACAACTTGTATTTCTAAAAAGATCACTCTGCTCAGTATGAGTTAAACGAATGGAAAAGAGGCAAGAGAAGAAGTAGGGAAACCAGTTAGAGGACTACTGTTAGAGAATCATGATGATGACAAAGTGGACAAATGAGAAACAAATATTGGATACAGAAGCAACAGTACTTGCTGACAGTAACTTTTCTGGGGGTGGGGGGCAAGGATCTGAAAGTGAATAGAAGGCAAGAAACAGAAAGGAATAAAAGATGACTATCAGTAGTCTTGGTTATAATAGCTGGGTGAATAGAAGAGTTATTAAGTAAAAGAAAGAAGAAATGGTTTGGTGGGGAAGTCAAGGGTTCCACTGAGAATGTATTAAGTTGGAGATGTCTGGAAAACATATACTTGAAGATGTCCAGTCAGCAACTTCATATACAAGACCGAAGTCTGAACCAGAGACAGAAACGAGCAACAATATGTAAATGGTCTTCAAGCCAATGGAATAAATGAGATCACCTACTGTGAGACTGCAGAAAGTAAAGCTCACAGAGCCCTGAAAAAATCCAACACATACAAGTTAAGTAGAAGAGGAAGACCCAGCAAAGAGAATGAGAACAGACAGAGGCAGAAAGAAAACCTGAGTAGTGTCACAGAAGCCAAAGAGTATGTTTCCACAAAAAGAATGTAGTCAAGTAACAAATGCTACTAACAGACATGAGTCTATCAGATTTTGAGGTGAACCTGATAAGAGTACCTTTGGTAGGGGCACCTGGGTGGCTCAGTGGGTTAAAGCCTCTGCCTTCGGCTCAGGTCATGGTCCCAGGGTCCTGGGATCGAGCCCCACATCGGGCTCTCTGCTCAGCAGTGAGTCTGCTTCCTCCTCTCTCTCTGCCTACCTATCTGCCTACTTGTGATCTCTGTCAAATAAATAAATCTTAAAAAAAAAAAAAAAAAAAGAGTACCTTCAGTAAAGCATTGATAAAAGCAGAACCATATAACAGCAAGGATTTATGAAGTCTTATGCTATGGCCCCACCATTAACACACCTCTTTTTGTCTTTAGCTTCCATTCCTGCCTTCAACTGCTCCATGCCAAGTTCAAATGTAAAGGTTCTGATTGGTATACCAAGTCACCCTCATCTCTGGTGAGTAGAACCTCTGGGCTAGATTGCTGCCTAGACCAAAGACCTGCCTCCTAATCTGATTAGATGATCTTGGGTCAAGTGGCCCAAACCAGTCATCTGAGACCAGAGCACCAGAGACCAGTCATCCATTAAATAGATGGTGGTCAGTGGCTATAAGGGGGTATTTTAAGTTTTGGCCTGTCTCTAAATACACTTTACTGAAATTTGTAACAAAGACTAATGAATACAATGAAGGTCTAAGAATTAAGTTTATAAATTATAAGCCATTAATTTTTTCTTAGCTTGGAATAGGTATCCAGATGTTCAGACAAGGTATCATCACTCTTTGTATCTACTAATAGCTTATAAAAACGATTTACATTCTTTGAACTTGGATACACTGATGACAGTGATCACTTTCAGAGAAAAAACTACCAGAACAGCAAAGAAAAACTTTTTCAGTATGGCATCACAGTATCTAGTATTTTTTAATTAAAGAAAAAAAAAGTACATATCAATATTTTTAAAACTTTTATGATAAAATGTTATAAAATATAAGAAAACACACAACAGTTTTGAATAGCATGCATTTATCCTCTATTAAAAAAAGAAAAAAGTTTCCATCCAAAACCATTCGGGCCCCATAATTTTATCCCACAGGAAAACAAAACTAAAATGAAAAAACGACCAAAAGGAAGTTTACAGTGGAAACTCTGACAAATGCTTGACCATAGTGTCAAGAACAACAGGGTGATCATATGCATATGTCTACACAGCTAGACACAAATACATACATTATTCATTTCAGTTAGTGGTCAAAACTGAGGATTAGGATTCTTAAAGCTTGTACTTACCACTGATGAACCTAAACAAAAAATTAAAACCATAACTTGAGTCGGAGTCAGAACACTCCACAAACAAAGCCCTTACATTTGAAAGTAGAAGATGCTAATTTACATTTGTAGAGTACCCAAAAGTTTTTCAAGGCGTTCTCAAAGGTATTATTTCACTCAATAATCCTAACAAACCTATGAGCGAGGCTGGCTAGGTTTGATACTCTTTGCAACTGATGCATGATCTCCTCAAAATCAAACATATAGTAAGTAAATCTATGTCTTACGGACTACAAGAAGCCCACTGCTCCTTCCGCTGACATTTGTATTAATACAGCCTTTAATACAGCCTATTAATACTAAGGGCTTCAAATCCCCGCTGAAATTGGTTCAAATATCACACATCATATTTGGACTGCTAAAATAGCCTCAACTACTCACTCAATATATTAAACATGCTATCATTATCAGTTTTTTTTTTTAAGATTTTATTTATTTATTTGACAGAGATCACTAGTAGGCAGAGAGGCAGGCAAAGAGAGGGAGGAGGAAGCAGGCTCTCCGTGGAGCAGAGAGCCCGATGCAGGGCTTTATCACAGGACCCTGGGTTCATGACCTGAGCCGAAGGCAGAGGCTTAAACCACTGAGCCACCGGAGGCACCCCTCATTATCAGTTCTAAGGCATCTGATGCCCTTGTACACTGATGTATTACTAGAAAACCAATACTGACAGTTTATTCATTATGTTACTGTATTTATTTTCCTTAATGAGTACACAGAACTTGTTATAAGGCTGCTGGTGGTCACTGTGTTTCCACCCTTTCTCAGAATTCCACTGATGTCAAACACAATTAGCTAATTAACAATTAGCAGCCATAAAGCAATCCACAAATTATGTATTCATGACATTCATAAATAAGATCATGCATTTAACAATAACCTAACTGAATGAAAAGGAACTTTATTATACTTGACCATTTTCCACTAATAGCTAAAAAGTAAAGAACAAGGTGAATGGGTCTAGACTGCAAAGTCCTAAACACTTTTGACTTTACTACATACACCAAAAATGACTCCAAAACAGCTCCCTTTTAAAATGCTTATTTAGGGGTATCTGGCTGGCTAAGTTGGTAAAACATGCAACTCTTGATCTCAGGGTTGTAAATTTAACATTTGGTGTAGAGATTACTTTAAAACAAAATCTTTTAGAGGTGCCTGGATGGCTTAGTAGGTTAAATGTCGGCCTTCGGCTCAGGTCCTGATCCCAGGGTCTTGGGATCCAGCCCCACACTGGGCTCCCTACTTGAGGCGGAGCCTCCTTCTCCCGTTCCCTCTGCCTGCCGCTCCCCCGCTTGTGCTCTGTTTTTCTGTCAAATGAATAAAACCTTTTAAAAAATAAAAAAATAAAATCTTTTTAAAAGAAATACATAAAATGCTTACTTAAAACACCTAATCGTCTCCCCACTCCCCGTGTAATGCAATGAGCTATTCTCAGAGCATCCTTTATGTAAGTCCAGAATAGCTACTGACTATCTGGATCACAGCCATGGGCACCAGTATCACTCCATAAAAAAGAAAACCATCATTATTAGAAATTAAGACAGCCTATAAGAATACTACCACTTCATATCTGTCTCAGCCAAACTCAGTGTACCACCTAAAAGCAAATGAGTAACTACCACCTCCAGAGCACTCAATACATTCCGGGAACTGCCAATCTGCTTCAGTGGTAACAAACAACAAAACACATAATGGCCGCTGACATTTACTGAGCCTGTACGGTGTGCCCGGCAATGTTTTACGTGGTTTACATTAGTTATCTCATAACACCACACCTTACAAGTGAAGGAACTAAGATACCCAGCGACAAAGTATTCTGCCCAAAGTCACGGTGGCCGTAAAGGAGATACCCAGCACCAGGCTTTCTTCACCATTTGGGGTAGAATGGGCTAATTTAAGTAAAGTGCTCAGAACAATGGCTGATACAGATAAACGCTCCGTAAGTACTAGTAATCACTGAGATCATTATTCAATCTTCACAACAATCCCGTAAAATGAAAAAAGCAGAAAATAGAATGAGAAATGCAAAAGGAAACTGGAAAGAGAGCAGGAAGTAGATCAACAGACAATACTTCCAAAAGAAAAAGAAAGCTAAAGCTTTCAAAAAGAATGAGCAATTTAAATGATGTCTGCCCAAAGGTTTGTTTTATAGCCTTTGTGTTTATGTCTTTTTCTATCCTTTTACTGATTGGTTTATGATCAAAAAAGGAGATGGGAAGGGAGAACAATAAAGGGAAGAGAGGGAAAGAGAAGTTAACACATTCTCTGTAAAAAAACAAATAAATGCAAAACCTCATTTTAAGGCAGCCCCTTCCAAAGAAAAGTATAAATGCAGGACAACCACAGTTGTAAGTTTCTAATCTATCCACTACTGGATCCTTCGGAAAAAGTGCTTTATAAACACGTACATTACAGTTAAAAACAAAAGTCTATGTGAGAGAAACAATGAATTCTAATTAGTACTGCTCTTAAGCAAAACAAGGGCAAACAAATCAGTATAATTTAACTGTGGGATCCTTCAAATAAATACCCACTTTAGGCTGGCTTACTCCCTCAAATGTGAAAATAATAGCAACAACAACAACAACAAAAAACACAGCTCAGTTTCATTTAATATTTGGTTCATTTAATATTTGGTCATCTGTTGAAACTACTAATTAGGAAACCAAAGAAGGGCAAACTGATTCTTCTTTTTTTATGATGTATACACCTGCCCTGTAGTGCTGAACACTGAGACTACTGTTTTCAAACAACCTGTTAAACATCAAATGAAAACTTCGGGTCCTTGGCAACCTAATATCCAACAAACAAGTTCTTTCTTTCTTTCCTTCTTTTTTTTAAAAAAGAATGACAAAACTGAAACCCATAGTGGTTAAGTTCAACATGGAAGCAAAACAGTCCAGTGAAAAGTGAATGCATACTGGAATCAGACATACTTGGAAGTACGATCTTGGTTTCCTCACTGACTAAATGTTGCCTCCATTTCCCCACCAATGGGAGAATTACACCACTCTCCCAGGAAGCTGTGGTGAGAAATAAAACAATGTAGAGGGGTGCCTAGGTGGCTCAGCCAGTTAAAAATTTTGACTCTCTATCTCAGGGTCATGAGTTCAAGCCCCTTGGTGGGCCCCCCCGTGGAGCCATGTGTTAAGTGGCAGCTATTGGTATTACTGTTACCATAATCTCCTTGTGAGTGGCTCAGTAGGTGACAGTTATCACTGTTTCTATTAAGAATACAACCTTCTCGGGGGCAGGGACCATATCTGTCTTAAGCAGTGGCCTGGCACAGAGTAGCCCTGAAATACAGGAGAGAGGGAGGAACAAAAGAAAGATTACACAAGCAATCAGCAGAAGAATTGATATTCAACACAATTCTCCAAAATTCCTTCTAGAAGGCATTATGCCATATGTAGAGTAACAATATGTTCTATTTCATCATTTATTCAAACTCATTTAGGGGGCTGTAACATCGTATTTTTGTAAATCAAGGAGGACAGAATACAACATAATAGAAACAAGTGCATCTAACATGATAAGCGTAAATTCTACTTCATTTAACGTCAATACTGGTTACATGTATGCTCTTTTTTTTTTTTAAGGTTTGATACAGCGTGCACGCATATGCATTGGGGAGTGGAGGGGGAAAAGAGTCTTTGTTTTTTAAGATTTATTTATTTATTTGTTTGTTTGTTTATTTATTTATTTGGGGGTAAGAGAGGGAGAGATAAAATTCTGACGCAGACTCCCCACTGAGCATGGAGAATGACATGCAGCGGGGTCCCAGGGCCCCAAGATCATGACCTGGGCTGAAATCAAGAGTCAGCCACTTAACTGACTGAGACACCCAGGTGCCCTGAGAGAGTCTTAAGCCGATTCCACACTCAGCGTGGTGCCCAACATTGAGGTTTGATCTCATGACCTTGAGATCATGACCTGAGCCGAAATCAAGAGTCAGATGCTTAACCAACTGTACCACCCAGGTGCCCCACATGTGCACTGTTGCATTAATGTGTGTGTATGTACTGGGGTCCAGATGTAAAATGAATTCTTGACTGCTAGAGGTAGCACCAAAATCAGAAAAATACCATCCTAGATCATCCAGGACAACTCTAGTTTCATGTGATCTTGCATTTTTTTTAGTAAACATGAAATGAAGTGTATTAACTAAGTGGGATCTGAGATTTACATACGTTTATCAAAAAGAGGAGCACCTGGGTGGCTAAGTAGATGAAGCATCTACCTTCGGCTCAGATCATGATCCTCCAGAGTCCTGAGATGAAGCCTCACATTGGGCTCCCTGCTCAGTGGGCAGTCTACTATTCCCACTCTTTCCCCCCTCTGCCATACCCCTAATTGTGCTCTCTCATGTGCTCTAGTAAATAATAAAATCTCTTAAAAAAAGGAAAAAATGTATATCAAAAATTATGAAAAAAAAAAAAAAATCTCTGCCCAACCTAAGCTGCATCTATTGGTACAGTACCTATCTAAAATCCATAACCTGAAACACAGATCCAGAACTGCACCAAGAAAGTCATCCTACTGAACTCAAGTGAAACTAAAATCACATAGCTTAGTAGTTATAAACCATGGCAGCTCTTCCCCCCTAATTCAAAACATAAAAATTACTATGAATTCAAGGTCATTTCCAAGCATTATAATTCTTTTGTGAGGGGCGCCTGGGTGGCTCAGTGGGTTAAGGCCTCTGACTTCGGCTCAGATCATGGTCCCAGGGTCCTGGAATCAAGCCCCGCATCGGGCTCTCTGCTCTGCAGGGAGCCTGCTTCCCTCTCCCTCTCTCTGCCTGCCTCTCTGCCTACTTGTGATCTCTGTCAAATAAATAAAAATCTTTTAAAAATAAATAAATAAATAAATAAGTCTTTTGTGAGTTACCATAAAATAATCATATGATATATATTAGGCTCTCTATAGCGAGGATGAAGTATCAGAGCAAATTGTACCCTGGACAAAGCTCTTCATTGAGCTCTCCAAAAAGAAAATGCAGAAGTTAGATTTATTTAACACAAAAGCCATTTTCTGTTCTAATTTATGGCATGTGATGACTAACTCAGCAAAAAGTACATTAAATGCTCAATATCCTCTGTAAATTAAAAAAATATAAAAGTAGGGTGCCTGGGTGGCTCAGTGGATTAAGCCACTGCCTTCAGCTCAGGTCATGATCTCAGGGTCCTGGGATCGAGTCCCACATCGGGCTTTCTGCTCAGCAGGGAGCCTGCTTCCTCCTCTCTCTCTCTCTGCCTGCCTCTCTGCCTATCTGTGATCTCTCTCTGTCAAATAAATAAATAAAATCTTAAAAAAAAAAAATATATATATATATATAAGTAACACATGTAACTAGAGGAACAGAAAACTCTGGGTGACAAGAGCCAAGGTAGCCAGGGCAGCCCATTTTGAGACCGACTAGAGTATGTGGGACACAATGAGAATCCGCTGACTTACCATGATACGAGATTAAATCACTTAACTTCTCTAGATCCTTATCTCCTTCTGCTAAAGAAAACATTAAGAACAGTACCTGTCTCTGGGCTGTTGTTCCCGTACTCCACAACAAAGACAAAAACACAGAGATACACTCTGAGCTCTTTAGAAGATTAGTTTCTCTTCTAAAGTCAACTTGTCAGGGACCATTCAGGTGACAGCTCCATCTATCTGCCCGAACATTCTCTTCTGTTCACTCAACACCTCACTAAATTAACTGACCAGCATGTTTGCCCACACTTAAGAAAAAAGAACTGAACAAACCGAAACTTAAGTCTTTGGTACAATAAAGGAAAAGGTTGCTGCATGTTTAACTCAGTATAAACAGCACCTGACCTGTATTGACAGCAAATGAAAATTCTTTTTGACAAATCTTAACTAAAAAAGAGAGTGTTCGAGGAGCAAACTGAAAAAAATTCTCCTTGAGCCATCGAGCTCTGTTCCACTTAGTGAAATGAAACTGATGGGCAGGGGAAACTAATACATCCAATCAAATAGTGTTAGGTTGAATCATATGAAACTGTCATTTTTGCAGGTCCAAAGACGGTCAAATATTGGCAATTCCACTTGGATCAACCTGAGAGAATGCCTTCTTTTGCTAACAGCCCTAAGACTAATGGTATTAGTAGCATCAAAGGACGGGGGTCTCAAACCAGAATACACACATGGGAACATTTTCCACAAAGAATTTTTGCTTTGTTTTGTTTTACTCTTTTGTTAGGTAAATATTAAAATACACTCAAAAATAGAAAGAACAGGATAATGAACCCCCATGTACCCATCACCCAGCTTCTGACATTCTGCAAATGTCAGTATCTACAAGATCCTGGAAGTTCCATGCTGTGTAATTATCTAAACATACAAGAAAAACTTTCCAGAATCAATGTAAAAATTCATTATCTTACAAAGGTCTTTCAAGCTTATACAACCAAAAATGTTTGAAAACTGCTGGCTTGGGGCATGTATGATTTTGGACCCTAAATAGATGGTACAGGGTCCAAACTTGGGCGAAATATTTTCTGATTCAGTTGTTGAGCATTGGCTTATCTAAGAAAGGGGAGTACTGTAAATGGGCACAAAACACACCTCGCTGACTAAGACATCTGAAACTAATAAATAGAGTAAACCAACCTTTTACAAAAGGACAAAATCTATTTGAACAGATGAAAATTCTAAAAAGTATTTAATTAAATTTACTTCTAAGTACCAAACAAAGGCACAGGCATATACCCCCTAGAAAGTCTAACAGAATAAATTGCTCATTAACAGTTTAATTTATCCAATGCCTGCTGTGAGCTGGGCCCTGACATACAAATACACGTTTCTTCAACAAATTTTTCTCAGTATTTTCTATGTATCCAACATTATTCTAGGCAATGATGATTCAGAGGTGAATGAGAGACAAAGGTCTCTGCCCTAGTAGAGTTCCCGTTCCAGCACGGGGGTGCAGTTAATATTACAAATAAGAAAAACATAGTATGTTTAAAGGGGATAGGTAGCAATCAGAAAAAGAAAAAGTAAAGCAAGGGAAGGGAAATGGGGAGGGAGCGGGAGATAGTCATTTACCTGATTATGACTTCAAAGTGGTAAGTACTACCTGATATTTGATATCAAGACTGATATCAAGACTAATGAAAATGTGGAGGAGGAGGCACTTCATTCTGCCTCCTGGGGGAAGTGATGTCTGAGCCAAGAGTTAAGAGAGCAAGAGAAGTTGGCCAGAAGCGTTAAAGAACTAAGGGCTCTCCATGTCCAGAGAACAGTACATGTGTGGGCATGGAGAGCAGCAAGAGCCCAGAGCACTGGGAAGAGGCTAGAACCTAGGTATGCGAGGGGGAGGAGGCAGCCAGGAGAGAGGCAGACAGCGGTCAGATCAGAGGGTTTCCATTTTCTATGGGGGGATGGGCAGGAGCTAACGGAACTTTCTACCACAGAGCTGTGAAACAGAAAGCTCACGCAGGCAGCTCTGAAATAAACATATTTTACTTCTTGCACAGCCAAGAAATAAAAGAGCAGAGCAATGATGGGGAAAAGAGGAGGCAGGACAGATTCAAAGAGCTATCGTGCAGCTGGAGGCAGAAGACTCAGAGCTCTAACAGATAGGGCTTGGGCTACAAAGGAGATAATGGTGCCACTCACCAAAATGGGGAAATTCAAGAAGAGATCCTAGAGAGATTTGGGGCATGCAGAATTTGAAGTGCCTGTGAGAGCAATGAAGGAATAGCTCAAAATGCAGGTATGGACTGGAGAAAATTCGAGCCTGAAAATACAGACTGAAGAGTCTAAGAGGAAGATGTTGGGATGCCTGGGTGGCTCAGTGGGTTAAGCATCTGCCTTTGGCTCAGGTCATGACCCCAGGGTCCTGGGAGAGAGACCTGCATCACACTCCTTGCTCAGTGGGTGAGCCTGCTTCTCCCTCTCCCACTTGTCCTGCTTGTGCACTCTCTGTGTCAAATAAATAAATACATAAATCTTAAAAAAAGAAAAAAGTCTGAGAGAGATGGCAGAAGGCATTAGAATGGTAAGATTTCTCTCTCTCTCTCTCTCTCTCTAATGTCTCTCTCTCTCTCTCTCTCTCTCACACACACACACACACACACACACACACAATGATATCAAGTATGAAGAAGAGCACTGGGACACCTGGGTGGCTCAGAAGGTTAAGTGTCTGCTTTCAGCTCAGGTCATGGTCCCAGCTCTGGGATCGATCTCTCTCTCTCTCTCTCTCTCTCTCTCTGACAAATAAATAAATAAAATATTTTTAAAATAATTTTAAAAAATAGAAAAAATAAAAGGAAGAAAGGAAGGGAGAAAGAAAGAGAGGAGGTGGGCACTGAGGACATCTAATCATTCCCCTTTTCAGAAAGAACTAGCCTGCATCAACAGTACTATTAATATCTTTCATATGTCCCAAGCAGGTACTACACCAAATGCCCACAATTACCCAAAAGCAAAAAAGCAGCTTCTTAAAAGAGTGAGGCAATGACACAAATGAGGCTATTACAGATAATTTTCAGAGCTATGAGCAATAATGTTATAATTCAAACCAAAGCAAAGTTATTCAGAACCCATGCAAAGATCTGGAAGACCAGACACAATAAGGTTCTAAACCTAGGCCGAGGATATTTGCTAAGCCCTTCACAGTTTTCTAGGGTAGTCAAAGATACAAGGGAAATTTCAAAACACTATCACAGGGCACTACAAAGTTCAACTTTCACAGCCTTGTATTTGAATAATTCACAATGAAAACATGTAAAACAGTAATTCCTCTTAAATTTGCAGAAGACTGAGGCAGAAAAGAAAAGCCATTCACAGCCAACTAAAGCAAAAGTTTGCTGATCTCTCCTTACAGGGTGCACTTCTGACAATACTCACAACATGAAGGAATGATGCTTCTTATTTTAAAAATAAGTAACTTTTCAGCACTTTAAGAAAAGGGAAAAGAGGGGGCGCCTGGGTGGCTCAGTGGGTTAATGCCTCTGCCTTCGGCTCAGGTCATGATTCCAGGGTCCTGGGATCAAGCCCCGCATCAGACTCTCTGCTCAGCAGGGAGCCTGCTTCCTCCTCTCTCTCTCTCTGCCTGCCTCTCTGTCTACTTGTGATTTCTGTCTGTCAAATAAATAAATAAAATCTTTAAAAAAAAAAAAAAAGAAGAAGAAAGAAAAGGGAAAAGAAAAACTTTCTCCTGAAGCAATTATTATATCATAACTCAACAGTTAATTTCTTTAAATAGCTGCCTCACCTGCTTTGTTTTTCTAAAAGTAAATGTTCTATCCAAATGATGCATCAGTTCCTTTTGTAGATTTCTGGGCTGATATTGCTCTGATTCACAGGGGAGCTAGTACTGCTGCGATATTCAAATAAGATGAACTATGAAATACACAGGTCCTCTTCCATGTTTCTCTTACTTTTTTTAAGATAGGGGAAAAAAGACATAAAAATCTACAGACATTTTCGTTTTTAGTAATATATAACTTGGAATTAATTTGTTGCAGTCTGAGTGGTTGTTTGTACATATACTGACAAACACTTTTGATGGAGAACCCCACCCAAAGGCATTTCTTCTAAACCATGAGCCCTAATTACATTTAGCTGTAGCTCTGCTCTTCCCACTGCTTTTCACTTTTCTCCTCTCTTCCCCTCTATTTCCCTCATTCAGACACACACAGACACGCACATGCGCACCCAACACCATGATTCTTCTACCACGGAGCAATTTTTTCCCATGATGCTCCTCGGTGGAAACATTTGCACAAATGGTAGGTTGTCTACAAATCCCAAAAGAAATATTTCCAGAGTACATTACACACACACATGCACTCATACATAAAGATTATGCACATATGCCAATATTCTTACATTGAGATATATACTTTATCTTGAGATATATACTATATAGCAGCACTGCAGGTTCTCTTCATAAGTCTTTATCAACACCATCACTTAGGTCATATCAGAATATAAAACTGCAAAAAGCATGAGGTCCACAGTACTCCACCATTTCCCCTCTCTGCCCATTTTCTTCCCCAGCCTATTACTACTTTCTTGCCTCCCCTCTCAAAACAAACAAACCTATGCAAGACTTCCCTCTACCTGTTCTGGCCACCTCAAATGCTCCTTCCCTTTCCAGCCTCTATCTCCATCACTTCTTAGGAGTTCCCTCTCAAATGGCAAATCTTCCATGAAGCCTTTCCTGGTGATTCTCTCAACCTGATCTCTCTTCCTACCTGTGGGCTACAAGGGTCCCTTGCTTACACCTCGCTCACTGCACTTAACCAGACTTCCTGACCCAATAATATGTGCCCACTTGGAATTTTATTTAATTATATTTGTGCTCCTGCAGCACCTAAGAGACCAGCACCTAACACAAATGAGCTGAGCTATCTCAAACGCACATTTCTCGAACAAATAACTTAATAAATAAATAAATAACACTGCCCATAAAGCCCCACCTGTACTCAGGCCCTTTAGCAAGCATAGTTTTTACTTGAGGAAGTTACTCAACCAGAAAAGGAATATAAAACCAGTCTGCTAGTATTTAAACACATTGCCTGGGTTTCCATAATGCCACCAACTAAACAAATTATTTAAATGAAAACAAATATTAGCTTAAATTGTTAAGATATTTTAAAACAACAGGAAAGTGGTATATTCCACTAGGAAATCAGATTTAAAAATTAAAAGAATTAAACAATTAGAACAATTTATCCCGTCTCTCTTTTAAATTCTTCTGTTTGGTCTTTCTCCAGAGCCAACAGATGTTTTTCTTCTTCAGCTTAGTCATTTGGAGAAGAAAAGGAGCTTGAAAATTGTTCAAAAGCAGAAGTTTGGAAATTGATCGGATATTTTCTGAAAAACATCTCAGAGACGACTACATAAACCTAGGAGGAATATCTGTGTTTTGAGGGTCTCCACAAATCTGTAATCTTTTCTACTTTACGGATTGATTACTCTGCTTTCAAAATGACTTTAAACCCAGCAATCAATTCACTGTATGCCCTCTATAAAATTTACTATGTCAGAGAATCCTTCCTGCTGTTTCTAACACTCAAGTTTAATTTCAGGGATCCGTATTCACAGTCATCTCAACACTGAGATGAGTTATTCTCTCAGATTTAGTCCAAATATCCTTTTCTCAGATTATTCTAAATACTGCTTTATTACAGTACTCTCAGCATTTTGTTAACTTCCTCTTCTTTATTTATCATGTGAACTATTTCCTTATATATATATTTCTTCCCTCCTAGCTCCATATTTTAAAGGGTGTTAATGAGATACTGAACAGAAAAGCACCTTTTAAATTGTACAGTACTATGTACAGACTCACTGTATTGCTATTATTCATTGTCATCTTTCTGCTTCATTCTTTTCTATCCCCATTTCAACGTCCACCCCTTCTTAGGGGTCCACCCAACTTCTTTTTTTTTTCCTTAATTTTTTTATAAACATAGAATGTATTACTAGGCCCAGGGGTACAGGTCTGTGACTTGCCAGGTTTACACACTTCACAGCACTCACTATAGTACATACCTTCCCCAATGTCCATAATCCAACCACCCTCTCCCTACCCCCCTACCCCCTGCCCCCCATCCCTGTTTGTTTTGTGACATTAAGAGTCTCTTATGGTTTGTCTCTTCCAAATTCTTTAGAGCTAGGGGACACTGCTTAACACTCAGGAGGGCATCTAATAAACATTCAGTGTGTGATTTCTGGAGAAGCTCCTAGATGCTCCGTGAGCTATATATTCCTTCTAAAAACTTCTCCAAAAGTCTTATGTAGAAACTATCATGGAACTGTATTACCATACGACCAAAGACCCAAAGAGCCTAATCGACTATAATGTCTAGTTCTACAGATAAAGAAATGGGTACCCAGACTTGCCCAAAATCACAATGTTAACTGACTTGCCCCAAATCATATAGATGGTTAATGACGGACCAGAATTGGAATCCAGGTCTTTGTGTACTACTGGTGAGTTTGGCTTGTTGGGTTTTTTGCTCTTTTAAGTTTTGTTCCTTTAATTTGGGGGGTGAGGGGGGTTTATTTCTGATTACAAAAATAGTACAGGCTCACTGTAAAATATTTGTAAAGTAAAAAGTGAGTATAAAATAGTGTTGATTCACTTCCGGGTTTTGTTGATTTGTTTTGTTTTGTTTTTATGATATAGCAGTGTTTTTTTTTTTTTTCCAGATTTTATTTCTAAGTGATCTCTATACCTAACATGGGACTCAGATCCACAACTCAAAGAGCAAGAGTTGCATGCTCTATTAACCGAGCCAGCCAGGTGCACCTGTTGATTATTTTTAAGGTGTCACTGTCTCTCACATACCCTCACCCAATACAAAGTATCTGTCTCAAAACTGAGTTTCATTTACTGAAGTTTAAGTTTAAATCCCATTCAGACCGCCTCAATGTTTAAAGTTTAATGAAGATAGAGCCAATTTTCTTCTTCGTGGATTTATATGGTGTCATACTCAATGTTGATCACTGAATACCAAAATCCTTAACTTCAATTATCAACAAGAGTCCTGATGATGCGTAGGTAAAGAATGTTTCTATCAGAATATATTACAATTCACTGTACGTAAAAGTTATTTTCTTTGTCCTTGGATGATGCTTCTCTCAGCTATATGCCTGTTTTTAAAAAATACACGTCATTGGAAAATTGGCATATGCACAGCCTCAAACACAGGGAAGTCTGGGCCAATCTACACTGAAGCATGACATATTTTGATTTTAAATAAGAGTGGTTGAGGTTACCAACTACAGAAGTTTTCTTCTTAAATTATATGTTAGTATATGGACATCTCTGACTGACTGTCCCGTAACTAGTAAGCAGTAAAAAAAACATTGCAGAATTGAAACAGACCAGTTAAGACTGTGATGTCCAGAGGGGAGATGTTGGTCAAAGAGAATAAACTTTCAGCTATAAAATGAGTAAGCTCTGAAGACCTGATATAGAGTATGATGACTAGTTGAAAAATAATGTATTACAGGGGTGCCTGCGTGATGCAGTTGGTTGAACATCTGACTCTTGGTTTTCACTCAGGTCATGATCTCAGGGTCATGAGGTTGAGCCCCTGGGCTTGGCTCCACACTCAGTGCAGAGTTTGCTTGAGGTTCTCTCCCTCTCCCTCTGCCTCTGACCCTCCCCATCCCCACTCTGCTCACATTCTCTCTCTCAAATAAATAAATCTTTAAAATAAAATGTATTACCTACTTGAAATTTGCTAAGAAATTACATCTCAAGTGTTATCTCACACACACACACACACACACACACACACAATGGTAACAATGTGAGATGATGGATACATTAATCAGCTTAAGTGTGGTAATTTCACAATGCATAGACATATTAAAACATCATGTTGTAAACTTTAAATATACACAACTTTTTTTCACCCTTTTTTTTTTTAAAGATTTTATTAATTTATTTGACAGACAGAGATCACAAGTAGGCAGAGAGGCAGGCAGAGAGAGAGGAAGGAAAGCAGACTCCCTGCTGAACAGAGAGCCCAATGCGGGGCTTGATCCCAGGACCCTGAGATCATGACCTGAGCCGAAGGCAGAGGCTTTCACCCACTGAGCCACCCAGGTGCCCCATAAATATCCACAATTTTTACTTGTCAATCACACTTCGATAAAGCTGGAAAATAGAGACTGCGCTGTCAATATGGTAGCCACTGGCACAGATGACTACTGAGCACTTGAAATATGACTAGTCCTAACCAAGACTTGCTATAAATATGAAATACACACAAGATTTCAAAGACTTAGTATAAAACACAGAACATAAAATAACTCATTTTCATATTGGTTACATACTGAAATTATATTTTAGATAAACTGAGTTAAGGAAAACATTAAAATTAATTTCATCTGTTTCTTCTTACTTTTTTTAAAAATTTGGTTACTGGGGAACTTCATTTATTTATTTACTTAGAAAACGTTAAATTACGTATGTGGCTCACACTGCGGTTTGCATTACATTTTTGGGGATGAGCACTAAACTAAGACAACAAAAGCAAAGGGAGCAACGAAAAGAAGGAGGACAACAAAAACAAAGGGGAAGCTTCCTGTTCCCTCAGACCTGGAAGAGAACCATTCTACGCTGTGGTCAGAAAAGAAACCCCATCATTCTCTAGTCTTCAAAACCTGACTTCAAAAACCTGACTTCCATCTTACTGCCTCTGAACAAGAATTACAGGTATATCTTAAAGAGCACACCGAAGTTTTACACCTTAATATACAATCCATATGCTTAGCCTAAACCTAAATGGTCAGGAAAAGAAAGAATAATATACCTTATTTTCCAACACGAGACCTTCCCTCTAATTCAAAAGGAAACGTACTTCATGAGAATCTCTGCCCCAAGCAGCTATTCTTTCCTGTTAAGGACCCAAAAATTCCAACCTGTTTTTTTCTCTTACATGACTGTTGATGATACAAGAATTATGGCCAAATATAAAGGTGCCCTTTAGAAAGACTTCCACTAAACAAGCAGTAGTCCCTGTCATTATGGCTCTCAAGGCCTCTTGTAGAGATTTTTAAAGGGTTACAACAGGTTTAAATTAACCCCATGGAAAGAATCTGGCATTTTAAAAAGATCTGATGACTCAAAACATTCTTTTGGACTTTCCCAGCCTCTTCACTGGAAATGCTCTCGGGACAGTCATACCAGTTAGCTCTCTTTTATGCTACCCCAGGTCAAGTACAAACTTGAAACGTGGAATAAGGCAAATTACTTTAGGTTCTTCCTGTTCACCAGGTGTTTTGTTTTTGTTTGTTGCGAGGATTTTTGGTTCATTGGGTGGGTGGGTGAGTGGATGTTTGTTTGGGGGGAAATGAGGTTATGTGTTTGTTTTACTTCTCCATTTGAGTGCAAAGGTACTTACTAGCAAAATAACCCTAGCCACTTCTGGTTCAGAAATTACCAGAATCCTTACCAGAGCTCAGAAGTTGAGTATCTACATCAGGCTCTGCTTGCCAGACTCTGCCTGTCTCTACCTCTAATCAAAATGTGAGAAAAGCTAGCAATTCTAACAACAAAGTCCCCCAAAGGTAACCAAGGCTAGCCACAGTCATCTGCCAATCACTCTAGGCACGGAATCCTGATATACTAAAGATAGGCCTGGTATGTAGCTCCAAGAAATGGAGAAGAATAAGCTTAAGTAAAGGAATCAGGAAGTTGTAGACTGAACACCCCAATCTTCTTTATATAGGGCTGGGTTTCTCAGCCTCAGCATTACCAGTATTTTGGCCCAGATAATTCTTTTTTTTTTTTTTTTTTTTTAAGATTTTACTTATTTAGGGCACCTGGGTGGCTCAGTTGGTTAAGCAACTGCCTTTGGCTCGGGTCATGATCCTGGAGTCCCGGGATCAAGAGCCGCACTGGGCTCCCAGCTCCGCAGGAGCTCCCCTCCCATGGTCTCTCTCTCTCAAATAAATTAATAAAATCTTTTAAAATAAATATATATGTATATTTATTTATTTATTTATTTATTTATTTGACAGACAGAGATCACAAGTAGGCAGAGAAGCAGGCGGGGGAGCGGGGGCGGGGAGAAGGCTCCCTGCTGAGCAGAGAGAGCTGATGCAGGGCTTGATCCCAGGACCCTGAGATCATGACCTGAGCTGAAAGCAGAAGCTTTAACCCACTGAGCCACCCAGGCGCCCCTGGCCCAGATAATTCTTTATGATCGGTGGATGTTCTGTGAGTTACAGGATCCTTAGTGGTTATCTCTGGCCTCTCTAGCCACTAGATGCTAGTAACACCCTCCTTTCCTGACCCCACTCCCACCCCCACATTTGGTTCTGACAACCAAAAAGGTCTCCAGACATGGCCAAATGCCCCTTGGAGGGAGCACAAATGTTCCAGGTTGAGAATCAGAGCAAAACCACCTGAAAAAGTTGCTGCGGCAGCCACGTCAAAGGCACCCCGCTGTATCCAAGCAGCTGGCCCTGCACACCTAGTAACAAATACTCCTCACCAAGTTTCTGATATTATCCAACAATAAAGATAATAATGTAAGGAAGTACTCTAGGGACGGCGAACCAGCCAAACTTATGACACACAGTTCTTCAACTACAGTGGAAGCCAAGGTTTCCGGGCTCAGTACTACTTTACTTTGTTCATTTTTTTTAACAGATTAACCAGTAATGATGACCAACTGCTCAGAAGACAGGAGGTTACAACTCCTAAATTCAAACTGTTATTTTTTTTTTTTAAGATTTTATTTATTTGAGAGAAAGAGAAAGCAAGAGACAGAGCAGGAGCAGAGGGGGAGGGGCAGAAGGAGAGGGAGAAGCAGAGTCCCCACTGAGCAGGGAGCCTGATGTGGGGCTCCATCCCAGGACTGAGCCCAAGGCAGACCCTTAACCAACTGAGCCACCCAGGTGGGCTCAGACTGTTATTTTCAAGAAATACAGATTTAAAGTAAAAATAAGATACCACCTTCTGACCTGTATAACCAGCAAAAATTAAGAGGACTCAGAACTTTCAGAGACTGCAAGAATCCCTTGCTAGGAATGTAAATTGTTACTTGTAAAGGAATTTGGTGCCATCTACCAAACTTTTAACTTTTTACTCAGAACTCCACCTGTAGGAATCTACCCTACAGATATACCCACCCATGCACAAGGAGAGACAGGTATTAAACAGTTCCCACAGCACATCTGTAACAGCAAAATACTGGAAATTCTTCAAATGTTATTAACAAAGAAATGGTTTTAAATAAGTTACTGTATATTCCCACCTTGGAAGACTGTATAGTTATTAGAAAGGCAACGTATACCAAAAAAAGTAAGAAATAAATGCTCAAAGATATATAGTCAGAGTACGGTCCTATTTTTGTTAAAAAAAAAAATGTGTAACATGTAGACAGAGACAGAGAAAAAAGTCTAAAGGAATATATATCAATTTATTTTCATTATTTTGACAAGTATGTGGGGGTTTTTTTAAGCAATTAATATTTTTCAAGACATGGATTTAGAATTAAACTAAGGCTATCTTCATTTCTCAAATTTAAGGCTTAAAAGCTTTCTTTCATAAATGTCACTTTTTCTATAAGTCCAGGTTTGTGGATGTTTCTGTACCACACACTGGGATGTACTGGTGTTTACCAATTGTCCACCAATATTACACTGACACTGGTGAGCCTTCAAATGAGTTACATAAAAAGGCTTAATTCAATTTGCCAAAAAACTTCAAAGAAGTAGGAAACCTGACCCAGCCAACCTCTGGAACCATAACCAATCAACCACTAACAACATATCCAGAGAGAAGTAGCTTAAGTTATAGTAGAATTTTTTTTTAAGGATTTTATTTATTCATTTGAGAGAAAGAGCACAATGGCGGTGGGACGGGCAGGGAGCAGCAGACTTCCCCTTGAACTGGGAGCCTGACGTGAAGCTTGATCCTTGGATCTGGAGAGCATGACCTGAACCAAAGACACACCCAGCCATCTGAGCCATCCAGGCGCCCCAGTACAATGTTTACCTTTAATAAATATTTAATATATGTCCCTTATTAAACTTAGCAGAAGTTTGAAATAATGCAATATGAAATAATGAAAGAATATACAGTCAATTTTAAGTGATTCTAATTTTCCTTTTTAATTTATTCATCAAAATGATCAAAACTTACTGATGTGGCTTTTCCTCTCCTACTTAAATCTTGCATGAATAACCAAAGAAGTCAAACATCTGAAAGACTGACAGACCTGACACTTAATAAAAATTAAAATCTCAATTCTAGATTTGGAGTAACGATTGTGTCTGGGTGCACAATGAAAAAAGCAATTTTCCAAGAAATTTTTCTGGTTCTTAAACAAATGAGCAGATATACTTCAAAACAAAATGTCAGACACACACCATAATAGCTGTGGCCTTTAAACCACCCCAGCACCCCTCCCCCTGCCCACATCTCTAGCCTGTTGAACTGCTTTTAAACCGAACACTCTAAATTACTAAAAATAAACCATATCTATTTCCTCCTGCTTCAGTTTTCCCATTTTTCCATGACATTTTAACCGTTATACAGGCAGTTATCACAAGTACACAATATCCATGATACCATTTCTAAACATTTTATATAGGGATGCGTGAATGTGATAGTATTTCCTTTCCTTTAAAGAAACAATACAACCTTAGGACCTTAAAGGTCTTTTTATTCAATTAGAATCCTGGATCTGAAGCCTGGCTCCATGGGATTTCATAAAACTTGGCTCCACATCAAAAAGCCACAATCCTTCACTTGACAAGCACCACCTCTGACTAAACCACAACCCATGCCTTTCCAAACTGCCCAACTCTATACAGAGGAAGGAACTAGGTATAAATACACGCGCCTGCTCCAAGTTTACCCACAAAGCTAAAAGGTGACTCAGTGGTCACTGCAAGCTGTCACAGAACACTACTCCGTTCCTGTCCAGAAGCACACTCACGCTAGCGGCATCACCTGGTATCACACCTCTACTGTGCGGTATTTCTTCTGTAACAAATAGCAATAAAGTTCATTTTCTTATTCACAGAAGAAGATAACATACTGGGGAACTTTTGGCAATAAATGAATTCAGTTTCTGTAGCTTAGGTCTTATTTTAGGAATGATGACAAGTTAGTGAGCAAAACTAATCATCTTATCAGAAATAAAGTTAATGTCTTTTCCTTATAAATTCAATTGTTTTAAGTTAGGATCAACCAAATCTTGAGGGTTGGGGGGGGTGCTGTGTGACATTTTGCCTTGAGACCCAATGCCCTAAATTCATTAGAGAGGCAAATAAAGTGGTTTTATTAAGTGAAAAGGCAAAGATTGATTAAATTCCTTAGGTTTTACTCAAAACAGAAAGCACTTAATATAGCTAAACAAAAGTGTAATATCAGGTAGCCCTACCCTCCTCACCATTTCACTACCTTCTTGACATGGCTGTAGAAAAGAACGTTTCTAGGCTTCATATATATGAACCTTTGGAGGGTTTTTAAGTGTTCTTGGATCACATGCTAGTAGTAACTGTTATCAATGATACCATTAGTAAATGAGTTTAAATAAATCTGCACTTTATTAACCACAAGCATCTATATACATTTGAGAAACACCAGCATATTTATACCCAAGGTCTACTATATTCTGCAGCTTAGGGGTTTGTATGGTTGACTAAACACCTTACAATAACTTCATAGACCTCTCCAATTTTCAGAGCCCACAGTTGTAAACCACTGGCAAAGAACACAAAACCTAAAACTGTCTAGTTAACACACAGAATGGCTCTTTAAAGTAAGTGTTTGGAATCTTAAGTGAAAATTTATTGTGTCAGGTGCCAATGTTTTTTCCCCTATAAACTATAATACTTAATTTGAAATCAAAATTTGTCACAAAAACCTTCTATATATAAACATTCACTTCACAGGCAATTTTTAAGAAGTGCAATTATTCGTAAAAAGGCCTAAAGACACACTGGAACACAGGACATGCCAGCTTCCATTTCCAGCACAGAAGGAAGGCTGATTTTGGTCTTTAGCTCAGCCAGAGAATCTGTAACTAAAATCTTAGTAAGATTTTGAAGGCATCACGGGTCAGAGCTGCCTTCAAGAGATGAATACACATGGCAGAAATGCAAAAATTCAAATAGTAAAATAGGTACCTCACTGTGAAACTAGAAGGGCCATGGCAGTAATGAAATAATAGGAAAAATAGCAGCAAAAAGACAAATTTAGATTTTTCTCTTCCATATCCTTCCCTTACTAATGCACAGAGAATCAACTGGTGTTCGGTAGCATCTCGTTTGTTGTTATGAGAAATAAACCAAACAATCTTCACTCTGGAAAAGTCCCCATGAGACCATCTATCCGTTCGAGTCCCACCATCTCATTTTACAGGTAAGGAGACTGCTGCCCAAAGAATCTGAGTGGCGGGCTCCCGGTCGTTCGGTTGACCAGGAGAATGTCCAGGTCCTAAACTTCCGGTTTCCATTCTAGCATCTCCCGCGTCTTACCTGGTATTTCACAATGCCTCTCATATGCCCTCATCTAGATGCAATTCGCATTTCTGTTGAAAATTATTTTGACAGTCATAACTATTTTAAACAGACATTTCTCCTGCTTCATTTTACTATCCTGAAGATCATTTAAATAGATCCTAAGAGTTTTCCCATCTATGGAGGTGGTGGTGGTGGATATATTTTGGGTACTATGAATTTTTCTTACTGGAATATAAGATCTTGGAAGTCTATGAGAAATAAATGTGTTTTAAAAAATCAGTTTCAAATGCAACTTTTCAAGACACAAACTTACTTTAACGAAAGTACAACTCGGTTTTCAGAAGCCAATGCCCTAGATTTACTTTTACTTTAAATCAGATGGGTGTATCATCTCTCACTCAAATATATACACCAAGGTGCCAAATGAGATGCACAATTAGACTGCCAAATGCTGCAGTTTTTTTCACCAAATAAAGTCTTCACAACAGGAAAAAGTTTATAATGACTAAACTCTAAACTCAGAATTTAGGACACGATACTAAAACTGACCTAAATAATTTTTATATACTTATAAGGTTGGCCATGAACAATGCAGAAATAATAAATACTAATATGGGAAACTACAAAATAAATTAATTAAAAATATGATCTTAGCCTAATAACAACAGCTAAGATTTACAGAGTACTTATTAGGGAAAGACACAGCTTTAAGTGCTTTCCACATGATAACTTAATTCTTACAACCACCCCATCCAGACACTATTATTATCCCTCACTTTACAATCTAGGAAACTAAGAAAGAAACAAATTACATGACAAGTGCACCATCAGAGAGCTAGGATTTAACCCAGACAGTGGAGCTCCACATAGAAAATGCTAACAAGATAGATAGATGATGAAATCTTTTAAGAATATCCAGAACAGGCAAACCCAGAGAGTCAGGGAGTAGATTAGTGGTTGCCTGAGGTGGAGGGAATCCAGGGAAGGGGCAGAGAGAGAAATGGGCAGGGACTATTAATGAGTATGGGGTTTCTTTAAAGGTGATATAGTTATGGTTACACAAATCTATGAACATATACTAGAAACTAATGAGCTGTACATTTTAAATGGGTAAACTGCATGGTATATGAATTCTATCTCAATAAAGTTGTTTTTAAAAAAAAGATGATGGTGAGATATATTCAAAACTGAACATACTCAACAGAAAAAAAATAGAGATGACAGTTATATAACTTGCTAGTATTAAGGGAAGCAGTTTGAATTTTCTATTTTTGTAACTTTAAATCTAAAATTAATTTTTTTAAGTTTCAGGGTTTTTTTTTTTTTTACTGGAATCATCAACACAGCAAGAAGTAGAGGGCACCAGATTTGGAGGCAGGAAGTACTGATCCTACCACCCATAACCTTTGTTTTAAAATTAAGTAAATAATGAGATTGATAATACTTATCTTCCTCACTCCCTCACTTACCAAGAGGACCAAATGAAACATGATTCAATGAAAATGCTTCTAAATTAATTAAATAGCATCTATAGGAAGGATAAATGTTACCTTGTTGAGCTTTTAGAAAATCAAAATTACCACAGAAGATTATCGGAAAGTTATCCAAAGAAGGCACATGAAAGCTCGAGAAATATAGCAGTAGTAATAAAAATTAACAGTTAATTCCCAGCACTCATGCCACAATGTTGGGAACATTACTCATCTGTTAGGACATTTCATTTTTACAAGCCGATAAGATAAACACTATCATTATTTAGCCCCATTTGAGAGAAGCAGCTACTGAGGCACTTGCCAAAGGGCACACACTTAACAAGTGGCTGAACCGTGGTATGAACTTAAGCACACTGGCCCCAAAGTCCATGATCTAATCCAGCATGGACACTGTTCCTAAAATAAAAATGATTAACATTTGAAAGCTATTCATTCATCACATATACATTCATTTGACTCATTCATCTGGACTCCTACACCAGACAAGTAAGACATAGCTGGAACCCTCAGGGCCCTTACCCTGCAGTAGGGAAACCAGGCAAACACACTCCACATGCCAAGTGCTCCAAGAATGTTGGGGATGTTATCAGAGTACAGATGGTAGCATCCCCGTGAGGCCAGAAGTCACAGGCCTCCTGCAGGTGGTATCTGAGCTACCCCTTGTCAAATGGAGAAGAGTCCAAGAAGAAAAGGAGGAGGAAGAAGAGAGCCAGAATAACAGAAGGAATGACCAATGAAGCAAGGACTAGAAGAGGATAAATCCAGAGCAGAGATGGAAAAATGAATTTACTGAACAGCAGAAAGAACACCTTCTCCACTGAAATAAAATGGAAAACATTTGGGTGCATACAAAAGGAGAGACAGGACAGAAAGTTCAGGAAGCTAAGGTCAATTTATGTCTGATGGTCATCACAAGGGATGTTCATGGTGGGGTGTGGAGAAGTGGGGAACGGAACAGGTTAAGACTAGAGACTTAGCGAGAAAGTGGTTATCTCATTTATCCACCAAATTAATCTTTTGAGTTTGGGTTTATTTCCATTTACGGATGAGCTAACTATGACTCAAAGCAGTTAATTCTTGCTAAAGGTCACACACAAGTAGAAAACAGCAAATCTGAAAAGCTTGTTATCTTCAACTATACCGTACTTCTTCTATGAAAACAAGAAATCTTTTTACTGGCATAAGCCAGCAGTAATTTGGATTCTTTCTGCCTAGAAGCTGTAAAGGATGAAAAGGGAATTGAGAAACATACACATTGTATCATAAATCATCATTCTTCAAAACACAGAGAAGCTGAACGTGAACACTCTCCCTCCTCAAACCATAAACAAATATGTTCTGACTCAGTGTTCAACACAGACACACACACACACAATCAGTGGTTCCCCAAATCAAACAGGTACATAGTTTACTGAAGCAGAAGCACATGCCATCTAATACTCTAGTAGCACTGCTTTGTATTCTTTTTATTTCAGACTTGTTGTTCAATAGCGCTGATCTGAGCAGGAAATGTTCTACCACGCAGACAAGGCAACCACTCAATTTGACTTGATAAAAAGGCAAATTAATATAAATTATTCACAATGATGACTTGTCAAACTTTTACTGAGTCAGTTATAATACACAGATAGGAAAGAACTAAGCCCTTCCAAAAAAATTATTTGGATTAGCTCATGTGTGCGTGCGCACGTGCTCTCTCTCTCTTGTGCTCTCTCTCTCTCTCTCTCTCTCAAACAAATAAATAATCTTTTTTTTTAATTACTTATCATAACCTTAGAAATTATAAAGTGGAGTCCTGGTAGAAAAAGAACTCTAAAAATTAAAGAAGAATATTCATTAAATTTAAAACTGTGGCTAATCTTAAATCATTTCTGTTAGTATAATTCCTTTCTAAATAAAAGACAAAACAGTACCACCACATTTATCTGTTATATGAAATTGGTTCAAAAAATTTCGAAGAAAATAAGCTGACTATAAGTTACTGTGTGCTATGGAGAACACGAAAACCTAAGATTATTCCTATTTTGAGGCTTAAAAATCTCAAAATTTTGAGATTTAAAATCTCACTGAGAGGGGTGCCTGGGTGGCTCAGGGGATTAAGCCTCTGACTTTGGCTCACGTCATGATCCCAGGGTCCTGGGATCAAGCCCCACGTCCGGACTCTCTGTTCCGCAGGGAGCCTGCTTCCTCTCCTCTCTCTGTCTGCCTCTCTGCTTACTTGTGACCTCTGTCTGTCAAATAAATAAAATCTTTATTAAAAAAAATAATAATAAAATAAAATCTCACTGAGAGAAATGGACTATTTTTACACTAAAAGACAGAGGGTCAGCACATAATATCATGCAGTATACAACCTGAAAAGCTGTAGATGGGAGCCCTGAAAGGCATGCACAAAAAAAAGAATAGTGCAATGAGCAAGACAGACCATAAATCAACAATATTCACAAGAGCCTGAAAAGGAAAGATTATGAGTAAAACCAGCTCAATGAAAATAAGATAGTATCACAAATGTGAAGATAAACAACAAATGACCCTTGTCCAGAATTAAGGAGGTAAGAGGAACAAATGAGACTTGCAAATTGTAAACTAACCAAATGCAGCAGATCAGCTCTAACCAGTACTTATCATGGGAGTTAAAATTTCTGTAAGAGCTCCTGATGTCTAGATGTTGGCAATTTTTTAAATTTTATCATATTTTTATTACTATTATATATTTAAAGATGGAGAGAGGCAGAGGAGGGGCAAAGGGAAAAAGAATCTTTTTTTATTTTTAAGATGTTATTTATTTATTTGAGAGAGAGAGAGAGAGAGCACTGACCAGGGAGAGGACGGGGGAGAGGGAAAAGCAGGCTCCACATTGAGTGCGGAGCCCAGCAGAGCTCGATTCCAGGACGCTGAGATCATGACCGGAGCTAATGTCAGAAGCTCTACTGATTGAACCACCCAGTTACCCCAAGAAACGGAATCTTAAGCAGGCTCCATGCTCAATATGAGGCACACCCCGGGGCTCAATCTAAAGAACCTAAGATCATGACCTGAGCTGAGATCAACACTCAGATGCTTAACCAACTGAGCCACCCAAGTGCCCCCAAATGTTGGCAAATTTTTGAAAACTACCATATATACAGAGGAGTTTGGAGGAAGGCACCATCAGGGTGGGCTAGACTAGAAGAGATAGCTTCTCGGGAAGCCCACCTCTGGAGTGGGATTGGAATCATCAACACAGCAAGTAGTTGAGCTCTAAAGAGACAGCATGTAACTCTTGATCTTGAGGTTATGAGTTCAAGCCCCACAATGGGTACAGAGATTACTTAAAAAAAACATCTAAAAAAAAAAAAAAAAAAAGAGGGGCACCTGGGAGGCTCAGTTGGTTAAGCATCCAATTCCTGATTCCAGCTCAGGTCATGATCTCAGGGTGGTAAAACCAAGCCTCACCCTGGGCTCCGTATTGGGCGTGGAGCCTGCTTAAGATTCTCTCTCCCCCTGTTCCACACCCAGTTCTCACACACATGCTTTCTTAAAAATAAAAAATAAAAGAGAGAGAGATAAGAGAGAGACAGGCCAATGAAGAAGGTGGGGAATGGGGCAGCAGGCAGGCCTAAGTGCAGGAAGTACTAAGCAAAGAGGTTAGAAAGAAACATTGTGAAGCTTCCGAATCATTGTCCAGTCTGTGGCCTGCAGCCTCCAAGCCATCTGGCCGGCAGGTCCTCGAACAAGATCTACTGATCAGAACCACTGAGAGACCTGGGGAGAACTGACAATGGGAACCAACTCCTCTGATTCTTACGCACACTGAAGTTTGAAAACTGTTCCCCAGCAAGAAGGTGACATAATGAAAGCAGCAAGGGCAACAACCCGTACGTTTAAGTCACATTTTAAATGTTGCAAGGAAGACAGTTGTTTTAAAAGATGTTGTTTTAATACTCCCCAATCCCCTCCTTCCCCCAAGTCATGTTAATGTATTATGTATTTTAATGTTTCACATCTAATAATCATAGTCTGACTCCTCTTAGGTAAAATGAACTATGAGAATTGTATGAGGGCTTTGAAAGCCTTTATAAAAAAGGTTCAAAAGGCAGAATGTGAAGAAACCACTTGGAAAAAACTCCAATCAACTGAAACAAACAAAATTCTGCTTTACTAGGAAGGGCACAGCCCTGGTTTCAAAAGCAAAGCAAAACAAAACAGAAAACCTCTTTGAAGTTCTGACTGAGCATGCAGTACCACAATCACACGCCAGTGTCCTGAGTCCAAAACTGGAAAGCGTTAAGTCCATTATTCAGAAATGAAGAGGGAAGATGAGAAGTTCTAAATAACTCCCCCAGCTCCTTCCAAAAGAGAAAAAAAAAAAAACGGCCACATTACCACTTTCCTTGTGTAACCACTTTCAGGACCTGTACACACTGCATAGATTATAAACTCCAAAGTTCTGATTTCACCAAATAGGCCTCATGTTTTCTTGACAACAGAGGTTTTTCTTGGCAATCAAACAAACCCCATCCAAGAAGTCAATCAAGCAATTCTTGAGAACTCTTTATGTGGCATATTAAGATGATCAGGGGAATGAGATATAAAAACATAGCTGACAGTCTGACTACGGAAAGAAAACCAACACCCACGAATAGCAACAACCTTTAAAATGCAAGAGCCTGGCCCATCTTCTTCACATTTAACCACTAGGGTACAGCATAAAATATGTGCTCATTAAACACTTACACAAATAATCACCTTTGTCACTCCAGCATTCACAGGTTCCCAGTACAACATTTGCCGAATGAATGAGTAAGATAGTGCAAGATACATGAATATGTCTTGCACAACTTCAGTTAAGAAAACAGAAATCAGGGTGCCTGGGTGGCTCAGTGGGTTAAGCCTCTGCCTTCGGCTGGGGTCGTGATCTCAAATGGAGCCCCGCATCTGGCTCTCTGTTCAGCAGGGAGCCTGCTCCCCTCCCCCTCTGCCTGCCTCTCTGCCTACTTGTGATCTCTCTCTCTCTGTGTCAAATAAATAAATAAAATCTTTTTTTAAAAAATAAAGAAAAGAAAACAAATCATTGAGGACTAAAGTAATTAAGAAATATTTCATAGGGAAGACAAAGTCATGAACCATGACATCGTAGAGCTGAAAGAAATCTTAGGGCATCAGTAGGATCATGTAATCTGGTAACTCCCAAGGACCTTTTCAAAGATGCCAAAAGCAGCTTAGCACCTCTAAGGTTAAGAAGATAATTAAACTTGGTAGTAGCTACTTTAAAACTGAGGAAATCCACATGGACAGTGGTATGACGAAACAGAAATAACCACCTCCTCACACACTCAACCCTTCGCCACGCACTGTTCTCCCCGCTCTGTCCCCACACTCAAAACATCAGGCAAGGGAGGCAGTGTTCATGGGGCCAACCTATCCAGTCTCTGTCACTAGAGAATATATTTTCTGAGGATTTAACTCCCCACATCCTTCTGTGTATACTCAACAATCTTATCTAAATTGGTTCATGAAAGCTGAGAACCAGTAACCTAGCCCAGATGCATCCTCTCTTTCACTTTAAAGAGCTCCCCAAAGCAGCTCATCCATTCACAGGCAACATTTACTGACGTCCTTATGCTATCCTACGACACCTGGCAGCAGCTCAGCTTGTAATATAGCACCTGCTGCACACAGCTTGGACATAGCACCTACCTCCCAAGGTATCACTGGGTGGGGGAAAAAGATATTACAAATAAATTACAAAACAAGGTAGGAGTATTATAACAGGTATGAGAAAGTACACATTGTAGGAATCCAAGAGAGGAAATGACAACTTTGTAATAAAAAGCCCAGCAAGGCTATCAAGAAAAGGTAGTGTTTCTTTCAATCATTTAACAAATATTTACTGTGCACATACTATCTGCCAGGCACTGCATGGACATATCAATGAAAATGTGCCCTAAGTGTCTGAAAGACTAAGTGGGAAGCTTACTAAATAAAAAGGAGTAGGGGGTGGGGAAGGCATTCTTAGTCAAGAAAAAAGCACTTGCAGAGCCATGAACCAAGAAAAGGGTATGAGAGATTTAGATGTATGGGAGACACTTAGCTCCTCCAGAGAAGACATGCTACAGAAACAGAGTAGGCCAGCTTGTGGGAAAGCTTTAAATGCCAAACATAAGAGTTTAGATTTTATCTGTTATGGACAACAAGAAACCAATGAACATGTAAGGAAGAGGGAAGCAATATAATCAGTTCGGATCTTCTAGGAAAAGGTCACTTTTGTGCAGGACAGACTAGTGTAGGCAAGGCAGTTACCTGCCCACTGTCAAACAGCTCACTAGTGGCAAAATGGACTAAAACTCGGGTGCTCTGATTCCCAGCCCAACAGTCTACAGAATAGCTAGGTATTTAAAAAAAAACAGTAATAAAAGCACAAGCAATAGAAGAAAAAATAAATAAACAGGACTTCATCAAGATCAAAAACGTTTCTGCTTCTAAGGACACCATGGAGAAAGTAAGAAGACAAAGCACTGAATGGGAGAAAATACCTATAAATCATATATCTGATAAGGGACTTGTACCCAGAATATAAACTCAGTAACAAAAAAGCAAACCAAAAATGGGCAAACAATTTCAACAAACTTTTCTCCAAAAAATATACACAAATGGCCAATAAACACAGGAAAAGATGCTCAGCACCATGAGCCACAAGCGAAATGCAAATCACACCCAACGTAATGGCTATAATCAAAAAGACAAAAAATAACAAGTGTTGGCAAGGATGTGGAGAAACTGGATCTCTTATACTGCTGGTGAGAATGCAAAGTAGTGTAGCCACTTTGGAAAAAAACAGCTAGGCAGTTCCTCAAAAAGTTAAACATATCGTTACATATGACCCAGCAATTCCACTCCTCAAGTGTTACCCACACAAAAACAAAGTAGCATTATGCATAATGGCCAAAAAGTAGAAACAACCGGAATGTTCATCAACTGATGAATGAATAAGCAAACTGTGGTACGAAGCAAGCAAAATTATTACTTGCCCATGAAAAGGACGAAGTACTGACACATGCTACACCATAGGTTAAACTGGAAAACAACATGCTAAGTGAAAGAAGTCAGTCACAAAGGTCACTTCTTATAGGATTCCACTTATAGGAGATGTCCAGAATAGGCAAATCTGCACACAGAAAGTAGATTACAGATGCCCAGGGCTAGAAGTGACATGGGTGGAAGTAGAGAATGAGAAAAACCAATAATGGGTAGTTTCTTTTAGGAGGAACAAAAATGTTCTAAAATTAGACAGCAGTAACGGTTGCACAATGCTGTGAATGTACCGAACACTTTAAATGGGAGAATGGCATGGTATGCAAAACACAGCTCAATGAAATTGTTCCAACAAAAAGGAGTAAGAAGTTGGGTATTTTAGACCATGGGAAGAGAGAACATAAGATGGGGAAGCTGTGAGCACTAAAGGACTGTTAATGGCGAGATGCCTTACAGAAAGAAAGGATTTTGGGGTCGACAAAGCCTGGGAGAAGAGTAATGAGGGGCATCTTCTGCCTCTCTGACAGCTATGACTGGAAGCACCTTCTAAAGCCCTTCAGTCTTGGCAGTCCAAATATCCCACTGGCTAATTACCTTGCTCCTGGATTAATCAGAGGACAGAAGTGCAAGCACCTTCCAGAAGCCATGGGGTAACCATGGAGCCATTAAGTTTACTAAAAAGAGCCAGTTTTTAGAATGAAAAGAAGCTAGGGGCGCCTGGGTGACTCAGTGGGTTAAGCCTCTGCCTTTGGCTCAGGTCACGATCTCAGGGTCCTGGGATCGAGCCCCACATCAGGCTCTCTGCTCCACAGGGAGCCTGCTTCCCCCCCTCTCTCTGTCTGCCTCTCTACCTACTTGTGATCTCTATCAATTAAATAAAATCTTTTAAAAAAAGAAAAGAAAAGAAAGAATGAATGAAAAGGAGCTAATAAATTATGAAACACGAAAATCTCTGAATTTTTAAAGTAAAAAAATAAGCTTCAAGGAATTGCAGGATTTCAGCAATTCTCTTATTCCTAGGGACACCCACGTAGATAAATTTGAGCCTCATCCTAGGAATCTTGTCGGACACCAACAGAAGAACCTTATTATTCTTCCAGAGATTCGGCTGTATCATTTGCCTTTGCAGAGGGAAGCTTGAGTGGTTCCTAACTGCCTCTGGAATCAAATATAATTGCCAGACTGAAGCCTGCAAGCCCTCACTCCACCCTCCCACCCCTGTCCCTGTCCCCAACACACTCCTACATACTAGTATCCTCTTCCTGCTCTGGTAGCTCTCTGTCCTCACCACCAGGTATGTACTTTTCCCTCTTCACACACCTCACACTCCTCTCTCTGGAACTACTGTGCACATGTGAAAGGCCCGGCCCACTCCTCACCAAACCACCCTATTCACTAACCCCCCCTAAGCCACTGTTCTTATGAATGCTGTGGCAACCCCTTCCCTCTGCCTGTCACTCATCATCCTGCTCCTCTCACAAACTGCACGTATTCAATATTTTCATAGGGGCCAAAGCACCACAAAAGACTATGCGCTGGTGCCAATGTAAGCCCTGCTGGTATGAACATTCTTCCAGATTCTTAAGAATGCACGCCTTCTCCTACATACAAGCTAACATTTCCTAAGCATGTACTATGTGCTTCTTCTAGTACTAAGCCTCTGACACACATAACTTTATTCCTTACAACCAATCTAAGACACAGGCTCTACCAGCAACCCCCCCCCACCTTTTTTTTTTTTTTTTAATTAAGTAAGCTCCACACCCAACAGGGGACTTGAACTCACAACCCTGAAATCAAGAGTCGCATGCTCCATGCACTGAGCCAGCAAAGCACCCCCAGCACCCCCATTTCTATCACAAAGGAAGCTGAGATACTAAATAACTTATTTAAGACCACTCAAATAGTAAATGGCAAAAACCAGAATAAAACCGTAGGCCATCTGCTTCCGAAGTCCAGGTTCTTAACCCTGGTCCTTCCTGTCTTATGAAGCCAGAGTCCAGAATGGTCCCACAATCCCTGTTGTCACTTTTTCGCGTTCTCTTTCCACTAAATTCTTTGAAACCCCATCATTTTGTCTCCCAGCTTTCTTTTTTTTTTTTTAAGATTTTTATTTATTTATTTGACAGATAGAGATCACAAGTAGGCAAACAGGCAGAGAGAGAGGAGGAAGCAGGCTCCCCACCAAGCAGAGAGCCCGATATGGGACTCGATCCCAGAACCCTGAGATCATGACCTGAGCCGAAGGCAGAGGCTTAACCCACTGAGCCACCCAGGTGCCCCAGTCTCCCAGCTTTCTAACTCAACCAGCGTTGGATCAACAAAAACAAACACATACCCACCCATTTTCTAGGATAGGAGAAGATGACAACCTGGACAGCCAGAGGACAAGAGCCGAGGAAGTGAAACCTCAGGTCTCAGGTCCTCCATGTTCCCATTTTAAACACAAAGAATGTGATTCTAAACAAGCAGCAGTCCACACCTGCACATTTTGAGGTCCTTACCAAATAGGAAAATGTAATATAACAATCAGTAACATTTTCAAATCAAAGCTTTCAAGAAATTAATGATTCCTCACATTCTTTGGGTTAGCCCTTGAATTCCAAATCAAATACCCCTTTCCTAGACTTTGCTGCTCAAAACTCTTAGCTTATTCTGTATGCCTGTTGTGAACTGTAAATATTTCCATTACTGCTGCTTTCATGGCTCATTATGCCCCCGTTATATATTAGTCTATCATGTGCACCATAATTTAAAAATCATATAATTGTCTTTCTTTTTAAATAATCTGTGATTCAGAGGTTTCATTAAGCTGGAGTGTCCTTCCTCCTACTCATTTCCGTCCCATCTCATTCTTCCAAATTAGAGGTTTGACTATCTGTTACAAATATATACCTGCAAATGGTAAACTCCTGCGGACAAACAGAACTCAGGTAAAAAGCCCGAGAAGCAGCTACAGGAAAGTCATTGGAGAGACAAATTACACTTGAAGGACAGCAACTTGCCGCCTGGGTTAGTTAAAGCTCAGAGAAGTCTGGCCCGTGGGGCCTGAGCAATTTGGCATACAGGTCTGAGTGAAAGAGGCTTGGGGGACTGAAGGAATTTTAAGAGTACCTAAAGATGGTATTAAAACCACAAGTACCTGAGCCTCCTTGCCTAGTCTAAAGGGCTTGCCATGTGCCACCCTCTGCAAAAAAAACCTACATGTGTCTATCTGTGCATTTACATAAACCATGTAACATGTAGCATGTAACAGAATGACTGTATTCCTAATCCATGAAGATAGGGATTTATACAGGAAAATTATCCCCAAATCATCAAATTAAAACTGCCTTAAATTTTTGAAAGGGGAAAAAGATGAACACTCCATTAATTACGATCACACCAATCCAGGTGAACAACAGGCAAGGGTAAAACAGGATGCCTCCAGCCCAGGATTGTTGGAACACAGGCCTCACCAGCTCTGGAGAAAAGAAGCGCCACCATGAAGACCAGATGAGAAATATCACTTTACAGCCATTCCACGGAGACTCATGGAGCATAAACCCTGCACCAGGCCCTGTTGTGGGCACTGGGAATAACACTGTCGCTGCCTCCCATGGAGGAGACAGAAAATAAACAAATGTCATGTGGTGGGCGTCACGGAGTACAGTAAAGCAAACCAGAAAGGTTGGAAAGAATGTTATTTTATGTAGGGATATTGGGACGCCTGGGTGGTTCAGTTGGTTAAGCATGAGCCTTCATCTCAAGTCATGATCCCAGGGCCCTGCGTCAGGTTCCTTGCTCAGCAGGGAGCCTACTTCTCCCTCTGCCTGCCACTCCCTTTGCTTCTACTCTCTCTCTCTCTCTGGCAAATAAATAAAATCTATAAATAAATAAATAAATAAATAAATAATGCAGGGATAACAATGAAGGCCTTTCTGAGGAGGGGACTTACAAAGAGCCCTAAAGGAAGTGAAGGAAGCAGCCACTGAGCATCTGGCAGAGGAAAGGCAGATGCGAAACCCTGAGGCAGGAACGTGTTTGGTGCCTGTGACTAACAGCACGGAGGGAAGGAGGGAAGCAGGGAAGCAGGAAGCGTAGCTGGGAGAGGATGAGTGAGGCGGGGTGAGATGAGGTCAAAGAAAGGGCCACATCAGGTAAAGCCTTGCGGCCCCAGTAGGAAATTTAAATTTTATTCTGAATGAAATGGGAAGCCAATGGAAGGTTCTGAACACGCTCTGACTTCTCTTTTGAAAACTTGGCTCTGGGGGCGCCTGGGTGGCTCAGTGGGTTGAAGCCTCTGCCTTCAGCTCAGTTCATGATCCCAGGGTCCTGGGATCGAGCCCCGTGTTGGGCTCTCTGCTCATCAGGGAGTCGCTTCCCCCTCTCTCTCTGCCTGCCTCTCCTCCTACTTGTGATCTCTGTCTGTCAAATAAATAAATAAAATATATTTTTTTAAAAAATTGGCTCTGGTTGCTGTGGAGATCATAGAGGGGGAGGGCAGAAGCAGGGCACCTGTGAGGACGCAGACACTGAGTGGTCTGCACTTAGGGGCAGCACAGGAGGTAGTGAGAAGTAGTTAGAGGTCCAGATGTATTTCAAAACAGAGGCAATATCCACTGAACCAAAATAGGAAGTCCTCAGAATATCTGTGGCAGGCTGCAAAACTGGCCACAAATTCTTCCCCTTGTGCCCATGCCACGGCAGTACACTCAGAGCTCCACCCACAAGAGATGGAGTCTGCCCCCCGGAAGTTCAGCTGGCTTCTAACCAACTTCGGCCAAAGCGGTAACTGCAAACACAAATGCAAGAAGAGAACTGAAAAGTGCTTAGCAGTTGTGCTTGTCCTTTCTTACTGCTCTAGAGAACCCCACAACCCACCACGTAAAGAACTGCAGGCTAACCAGCTGGATGCTGAGACTCACACACCCCGGACACCCCTGTAGCCACAACCGACCAACAGTCAAGCCAACCATCAGATACGTGAATGGGACCATCAGCTGCCAGCTGACTGCAGGTGCATGAGTGAATCCAGCAGAGACCAAGACAATCACGCAGCTGAACCCAGTCCAAACTGCCAAACCACAGGAGGACGAGCTTAATAAATGGCTATTGTTTTAAGCCACCAAGTTCTGGAGTGGTTTGTTAAGCAGCAAAAGCCAATTCAGTATCTTTTTAGCCCTCAAATTAAACGTAAGCCACTAAGCCCTCTGGGTTTCTCTGATGGCATTACCAAAATTAATTAATTAATTAATCAAATTCTAAAGTAAACTGATGCAGAATGGGCATAATGTTGATGAGCTGATTAGAAAAGGAGAGGGCACAAGTCACAAATTACTGTGTAACTCTAGCTCATTGAAGTGCTGTGTATGACAGCCAAGAAGCAGCGTTCTTTGTGCAGTAAAATCACCAAGATAAGTATCTCAGAAAACGGTGAGAATAAGAGATTTCACACCAACAGCATTTATCTTTTCAATGCCCCACACACCATTTCTGAAAATTGCTGAGTACCCTCCCACTGAACATCAAAAATAATGTTTTTCAAGGTTATCTATCCAAATAGATGAGCAATTAAAGCTCTTTCCTTACAGAAAAAAAAAAAAAAACAACAACAATAATATTAAAGAGATGACGAGCTGAACTTCTTTTGACTATTACAGACAAATGAGTAAATGGATGATGGGTAGATGGAAGATGGAAGGACAGACCAAACATACATACACATCAAATAATACTTTGATTATTAATTACTTGAAATATAAGCATTTATGCTATACAAAAAGAATCCTGTATATATTTCCTCATGTTACCACTGCTTACATAAAGCCTTAATCTAATGATCACCAATGGTCAATGGCTCATTTTATTCCCAGTAGTTTGCTTACTTTTATTAGCTTGGGAAACAGACACATGACTACCCTTCTGTTTTTTAATTAAATTTCTTTAATGTCAAGGTAGAAAGTGAAACCCTCTATTTCTGTTCCCCAAAGATAATCACTGTTAAGAGTCTCTTTGCATCTCTTTCTAGAGTCTTTTTTTTTTTTAAGATTTTATTTATTTATTTGACAGAGAGAGAGAGAGAACAAGTAGGCAGAGGGACAGGCAGAGAGAGAGGGGGAAGCAGGCTCCCCGCTGGAGAGCCAGATGTGGGGCTCCATCCCAGGACTCTGAGATCATGACCTGAGCTGAAGGCAGAGGCTTAAGCCACTGAGCCAACCAGGTGCCCCTCTACAGTCTTTGAAAGCTGTATGTCTGACACTGCAACTTTTAAAACCAAAACATTTATAATTCTTTCAAGCCATCCCATAAATCAAGTAGACTCCTATCTATACGTGTTTTCTATCAGAGCTTTTCAAACTTCATAAAAATCTAACAGTCAAATTTATTATATATGATGAATGGACCGATTTCTGAAATACCCCATCTATTAAAACCAAAAAGAACTCAACAGCAGTGAATAATCAACTCTCCCTCAAAAAGAAAGAAAGAAAGAGAAAGAGAAACCTGAGTATTTAATGGGGGAGGGGAGGTGGATTACCTTTTAGAACTGAAACAGAAACTGTTTGGATGGTTAATGAAAGCACTCGCCAGAGTCTATGGGCCTATGTTACATTTGACATGCGGGAATGAGGCTTTAGAAAGTAAGAAAATTCCTGGAGACAGATCTTGATTGCCTCCGTTTCCGAAGATAATGCTCAGCAAAGAAAGGGCCTCCCAGGGTCATGACTGGCCTGTGCAGAAAATACACTGCATATCCTTCAAGTACCAAAGACAAGGACAGGACAAGGAAAGATAGTCTTAACAAAATATGCACAGCAAAAGGAAGAGCCCAGAAAATGAGGTTTCTAGTAAAAGAAAATCTTCCCAAATACTGTACAGAGATTTTCAAAAATATGAGCCACTAAGTGTGCTTTTTGTGTTCCCTAAAAATTTAGCAAACCACATCAAATCCTTGGACCTCTTATTATACTACTACTCACTAATGAAGGGATAGAGATGTGAATAACCTAAAATGCACTTCTTCCTGAGTATTAAAAAAAAAAAAAGTACCAATTGTGGGGGGGGCAAGGGGAAAGGGAGCAGACTTCCTGCAACAGCAAACAGAAACTTTTCCTTTTTAATTATGTTTGCTGAAGGCTAGAATTAAAATAAGTTTTTTAAATTTCCTGAATACACATCAAACAAAAAAGTAAAGACAGACTGAGTGAAAAGTCCATCTAAGAAGAAAGAGAAACTACACAGAGGAACAGAGTAGTAACTTCTACGGCACTTAACTTTCATTAATCATGATGAGTGTCTGAGCTGACATAAATCCCTACAAGGCAAGGGGGGCCAGAGCAAAAGGACTAGACATCACACTCTCTCCCACAGCTTACATCCCCTCCACACAACCCTCTCCCCACCCCCCAGAGGAGACTTACACAGTTAAAACTGATTTTCAAGTCCTGGGTTCCAGCCCAGGGAAAGGTTTTTCTATGATGTACCTCGAGGAACACACCAAAGTGCCAGGTTAGTGCCAGCACCAATTCTTGTGAACCAACAAGTCTCTGGTTTAAACCCTGTATGTGACAGGAAACCAAGCTGCTTTTATTGTCAAGTCTGCACTAAAATTCACGAGGTGTTTGTACACTAATTCTGCTCTCCAAAGCTGATCAAATAAATACTGCCCAATAAAGACCTCACTATATTTTGCTATCTGAATAATCACCACACTCATTCAGTCACTGAATAAACACTCATTCCATGTCTCCTAAACTCCAGACTCAGCCAGCTCTCAAACCGGAAACAAAGACTTGGGCCCAGAGCCTTTCAAAGTTCTCGGGGGACCTTTGATAATCATGGGCCTTTCAGAGACTGTGCTCTGTCCAAAGCAGCACCTTTTCAGCTAAGCAGTACAGGCCACAATCATAAACCTTTGTCTTTAAAACTATGTTCAGTTTATTACCCAAAACTCTCATTTAAAAATATATATATATTCTTTCAAAAAGTATTTAGCACACAAATGAGAAAAGAGAAAGGAATGAGTAAGAAGTCATGAGTCAGCACTGCTTCATATCCATGAAGAGTTCCCTCTCTACCTGAAAGGATGGTTGCACTCAGCAGGTACCCACTGAGCAGCAAAGATGTGAGGGGGGCGCTATCTTGGACAATGGAAATACAATTATGAGTGGACATGGTCTCTGACTTCAAGGACAGAAATCATTATAATAACTATCAATTTCCCATTGTGTGCCACATCTGTACTGGTCCAGGCATTTCACATACACCATCTCTCAAACTAATGCTGCAAGGCAGATGCTATTATCACCACTTTACAGATAAGCAAAGTTAGGCTCTAAAGTCACCCAGCTTGCAAGGAACACTGACTGGAATGCTAAGACTGGCTGGCTGGCTACAAACCTATTCTCTTCCGATGACTTGACCTTGCTGCACAGGCAACATCTTTGAATTGTAATCATCAGTCTCCCTAGCTTCCCATGCTACTTCTATATTTCTGAACTGCTCACAGCTCTACACAGCCCTAAGCAAACCCACCTGCAAAACAACTAAAGGAAGGGAAAATACAGTAGTCCCCACTTATCCACGGTCTCCCTTTCTGCGGTTACCCACAGCCAACCTTGGTCCAGAAACAGATGATCCCCCTTCTGACTTAACATCAGAAAATCAATAGTAGCCTAACTCTAGGTCACGCGGCCTACATCATTCACCTCACTCCATCTCATTACATAGGCATTTTATCATCTCACATCATTACAGCAAGGGGGTGTACAGAACAAAGATATTTTGAGAGACAGACCACAGTCATATAACTTTCATTATAATATGTTGTTTTAACTCTCATTGTTGTTAATCTCTTACTATGCCTAATTTATGAATTAAACTTTATCACAGGTATATACTACAGGAAAAACCATATTATATGGAGGGTTAGGCACTTTCTGCATTTCAGGGTTTTGAAACATAACTCCCACAGCTAAGGGAGCTATTACACAGAAAAGAAAAAACAAATGTCAAAAATTTATTTTTTTAAATATGTTAAATAGATGGGAGGAGAGAAGCACCTGCGTGGCTCTGCTGGTTGAGCATCTGGCTCTTGGTTTCAGCTCAGGTTATGATCTCAGGGTCCTAGGATCAAGCCCCGAGACCTGCTCAGGGGTGAGTCTGCTGGAGATTCTCTCCCTTTACTCCTTCCCCATCCCCTCATGCTCCCTGAAGGGCTCTGTCTTGACTGAAGCTTTCACTGCTCAATCTGTAACTCTTTATTTAAAATCTTTAGGATAAAAAGTAAGAACTCAAGGTAGAACAGAAAACATGATCATCTACTCAAGAAGGCATCTTGGAAGAAAGAAATCTGATCGACATTCCAATTCAACTACACTTACGGAACTCTAACCTCTCAGGGGTTTCTTGGTACCTGGGTTTCCCTCATTACGTACCCACTTCAAATATATGTACACGTTGGTCTTGTGAACATATTCACTCACATTCAGTTATTTTATTTGAATTCAGCATGAAAGACAAAAATTCAAGGGCTGAATACATTTTCTTGTCTCGATAGAAACTGAAGACCTGGGATGCCTGAATGGCTCAGTGGGTTGGGCCACTGTCTCATGACCACTCAGATCATGATCCTGGGGTCCTGGGATCAAGTCCCACATCGGGCTCCTTGCTCAGTGAAGAGCCTGCTTCTCTCTCTGCCTCTGTCTGCCACTCTGCCTGCTTGTGCACTCTCTCTGACAAATAAATAAATAAAATCTTTAAAAACGAAAGAAACTGAAGACCTGTCAAAGACAATATTCATTATCTTGAGATAAGTTCGAGAAATGAGTGGCTTACACACCGTGATAACCATAACTTCCCATGAGAAAAAGGAAAAAAAAAAACTTTCTCATTTTTTTCGAGGCTTCGAATGAAGACTAAATACAGGTTTCGTTGCTCATCAGAATTACATGTATACGGGGGACGCCTGGGTGGCTCAGTTGGTTAAGCATCTGCCTTCGGCTCAGGTCATGATCCCAGCCTCCTGGGATCGAGTCCCACATCGGGCTCCTTGCTCACAACTGCCTCTGCCTGCCATTCTGTCTGCCTGTGCTCACTCTCTCCCCCCTTCTCTCTCTGATAAATAAATAATAAAATCTTAAAAAAAAACAAAAGAATTACATGTATACAACAAATCCAGTAATTTCAGTTCATAAATATAGTTTTAGGTAAAAAACTCACAAATAGAGAAAAAATTTCTAACACATGAAATTCATATTGTAAGCCACCTGCACCAAAGATACTTTTGCAAACTCCTAGCAACTCCTTTAAATTTCTTTTTTTCAGATTTTTCAGTGCTCCCACTTAATGAACGATGTTAGGTTAATGGCTGGGTTCTATCTCCAGGTAGCATCCACCAACCTCTTAACTTCATTCAGCAACCACCAACAGTCCTTCCCAAGGTTTCACAGTGACAGTGTTCACTGTCATCACGCACATCCAACCCCCCAATTTCCCCAATGCACCACACACACCAGAGCTAGGCAAGACAGGTGAATTCACTACTTTAACATCTGTCATAAAGCAACACAGTTCACACGTGCCTAGACTAGTCCTTGGGTTCTATAAAATACTGACTGACAGCTTCCAAATGTTACTTCACTCAAAAATTTTTTTCATTAGCAAATGTAACAGTGATAAGTTCCTTTACTTAAAAGATTTAGTTTATGGATAAGCTTAATGGATTTTAAAAAACAAACACCCACTTTCCTAAACACAGAACACAAAAATAGATCACCTTTACAAGATCCACTTGAAATCCAAGTCATAAAATACAGATTAAGTAGTACTGATAAATAATGATAACAGCAATGATAAAGATAGCTAACACTGACATAACACTCACCGTGATCTAGGCCCTGCTCTTAGCATTAACTATGTTAACTTGTTCAATCCTCAAAACCACCCTATGGAGAGGTTCTTGATCTTTCTTTTCTAAATGAGTAAAGTAAAACTTCAGGACTAACTCACCAACAAAGAGGCAAATAGCTGCTCAGTTATCCTTGTGTTTATGGAGAGAAAAGAATATCCATCATGAACTATGATACCCTAATGTGAAGAAATTATTCTCTTAACAGACAGTACATTATAAACAGCCTTGCTCAAAAACAGGGGGAGGGGAGAGGGAATGTCTTCACTCTCTCTACATCAACACATGTAAGAAAAATAATATTCCATTAAGTAAAACTGTAAAAAAAAACACATAGATTTCACTAAGATTCTGTTAATTTTGAATATAGATTTGCACTCACAGGAATGCACATTGTTTGACTTACCATGAAATGATTCTATAATCATTTTGAAATCCATTAACCATTGAGGTATAAGAGTGATGTTCTAAGTACTATCAAAACTCCAGACTCCCCCATTTTATTTATTTTGTTGGACTCTCTCACAGGTCAGAGTCTGAGATAATCCTAGATGAAGCTTTCCTCCTTATGTAAACCATCACAAATCCAGTTCTGCTTCAAGCACTAGATCTGAAAGCACATACTCAACTTTTACCACCCACAGAATGCAGCACAGATAACGCTCAATAATTTAAATCATAATAGCTCGGGAAAACTTAAAATTAGCAAGTGATGAGGAGGTGGATTCAATTTTTAACTTCATTCAATTTGCCAAATTTAAAATACTTTCAATTATTTATTTTTCCAATCTTCACAGAAACCATAACACCACCAACGTTAATTGCTTTGCCTAACTGTGGTTTTATTGTTGCCTGCATTCTCATTTAATGAACATCAACTGGTGCTGACAGTAATTCCAGCTCTAATCTTCTAAACTTTTATTCTCTTAATGAATTAAATCTATTGTATTATGTCCCCCACTATTCCAAGCAGCAGTTCATAAATCAGTGAATCAAAACACATGAAAACTTAAGATCATGCACTTAATAACAGAGTGCCATCTGTAGAGTATATGGGTTGACCCACAGATGGATTTTCCTTAGTTTTAAAGGGACTCAGTATGTTTCTTACATTTTGTACATTTCATGTTTATAGCCTGTCAGTAAACTAGTAATTTTTTTTTTAAGATTTTATTTATTTGACAGAGATCACAAGTAGGCAGAGCGACAGGCAGGCGGGGGTGGGGAGGTGTGGGGGGGGAGCAGACTCCCTGCTGAGCAGAGAGCCTGATGGGGGACTCAATCCCAGGACCCTGAGATCATGACCTGAGCAGAAGGCAGATGCTTAACCCACTGAGCCACCCAAGCACCCCTAGTAATGCTTTTTTAAGCAAGCAATCATCAATTTGTTCTCAAAGAAACCTCAGTATTATAAAATGACAAGCAAAGTGTTACCATAACAAGAGAATTTTTTAAAATTCCAACTCCAACAATAAGACTATCTCAAAGTAATTACAACACTGTTAACAAAAACAATTTTTAGCTTAACACAAGAATATATAAACATGAGGGGGAGATATTATTCCCCACGACTGGGTAGGGAATTTATGGGTGATTTATATACTCAGCGATCGTGTATTTACAGACAGGTACAAATGCTCTTAGGATCAAGGACAAACTTCAACCCAGCCAGAATGATCTGGCCCCAGCAACCTCAGTAGCCCCATCAAACTTTGAACTCCAGCTACAATCAATGGCCTTTTGAGAAGAACCACATCCACCTTCTTGTTTTGCTCACCACGGTGTTGTCAGGGCAGTGCCTGGTGCATTACACTGCTTAGTACAAATGTGAGGAGTGAATGAACTGAATCACGCAGCCCACAGAACAATCACAAAAATGAGAACACAAGGCCCTTGTAGGAGACTACTTAGCCAGCTCATACAGTGACTCCTTTTACTCCTTTTACTCCTTTCTTCATACACACTTTGAAAAACATTTGCACACAATTCATTTCACTGAAACCTCATCATAATTTGAGAGTATGAGAACAGGGTCTATCACTCCTAAACCCAAAGGCATCTAAAGTATGTACCATTTCTAGAACATCTTGCTAAACCAGGAAAGCCTAAATAAATTCCACCATTAGTTCAAATGCCTTTTACAATGTTAAGATAGAAATCTAAATACAACAAAATATAGCTCCACCCAACATCTTTAAGGAATCACTAAATCTAGGAAGTAATGCACTAAATTTCCTCAGCAGCCAAAGCCTATGTCAAAGTTCCTTAAGCCTAAAACCTTAGAGACAGATATCCACCTAGATCCAGCCACATGCCAGATAATTCTTAGGTCTACTGAGTTTCAGAACTTCAGCTCAACTGTTTTTGATTAAAATGGTGTCTTTAAGTTTTCTTAAAGTGAAACGAATATTGTTTCTGGATGACTGGTTACTATGAAGGATACTAGTTAGTTAAAACAGTTGTAGATGGAGTTGAAGAGGCGACAATAGAAGGATGCATGGAAGACAGGGTAGTTCAGAGTATCAACACTTTCTTTTACTTTTTTTTTAAGATTTTATTTATTTACTTGACAGACAGAGATCACAAGTAGGCAGAGAGGCAGGCAGAGAGAGAGGGGGAAGCAGGCTCCCTGCCAAGCAGAGAGCCTGATGTAGGGCTTGATCCCAGGACCCTGGGATCATGACCTGAGCCAAAGGTAGAGGCTTTAACCCACTGAGTCACCCAGGTGCCTCCCTTTCACTTTTAAAAAGTCCTTTGTATAAATCTGCTTTCATTTTGACTTTGGCTCACAAATTAAGTATCCTTTGGATACATCACTATTATTCTGAAAAATTAACCTGATAAGACAAAGCAGGCTTCTGATCCTCAAAAGGAACTTCCCTTTTGCTACCAATGTCTTTGATTTCAAAATACTCACTCATTCAAAAAGAAAAGTGTTTTTTGCTATGATTTCCAACCTGCGAATGTAAGATAGCTAGCTCCTCAGGAGCCTGAACTCACTCTGATTTCCTTACAACAAATGGCAAAGGAGGTATTTCCTTCCACTTCCAGATATTGTCTTCTGGAGGCAGTCTGGTAAAAGGCTAATTCCAGAGCCTCTATCTTCCTTATTAGAAGATAGGACTTTTTTCCTGAAATGCTGCCAAGTCCCAATTTTCTCCATGTTTTTTTAATGTTTTAACATTTTACTTAAACAGTGTTGCAGGCACCAGCAACCACGAATTAATTAAATTACAATGTAACACCACCAGAAGGTAAAAGTCTCTCATGATGCCTACATAAATAGATAAACTTTTGCCAGATCTCTTCCCTCACAAGATCTGAAACAAGATGCAGGTCCTCAGGAGTGACTCAAAGAAAGATCGATGACAAAAAGAAAGATAAAGGAAGGAATATTTATTACACAACCAACTGTATATTAGGCAACCTACCCACATTATCTCCCTCCTCACAACGACATTGGGAATTGTGAGTCCCATTTTACGGAAGATGTTAAGTAACTAAGCTCAGTTCACAAAGCCAGATTACTACCTAGACTTGAACCGCCACCCTTTCCTACTTAAGCTAGCTCCTAAGGATGTAAAGATGAATGGCAAAGAACACCACTGCCACAGTGCTCCACAGTGCTACCAGGTTACCAAACCCAAACCATTCCATGACTGACAGGACTTTATCAGGACAGGGTGAGTCCAACAGGATCCAGAGTGGCATCTTCCCCTCTCTCCCTGCCTCTCCCTCACCTTTGCAATCATCAATACCGGCTACCCTTCATGCCTGCCTCTTAGCAGCACTGCTTAGCCTTTCTAAGGAGCCAACTCTGAGGTCTGCTACTCTTCTGTGACTCCTTCCGTCACTCCTTCCGTCACTCCCCACCACCCACACGGCTATTACTGGCCTGGCTCCTAGCCCTCTTCTCTTCTCCACTTCTCTTTTCATCACTTCAGTCTCCCCACAATTTTCAAGGTTCTGGCAAGAGGCAGTAAAATAGTTCACTTGGTAAATCATCCTAGTACAGCAAGAGCAAGATGGTGGTTGGCTCCAGTGCTCACCCATGTTCATGCACAAAAAGAGAGAAGGCACTGGCTTTGGGACCAGAGAGACCTGCAGTCCCCATCCTGGCTCTCTCTGATGTGATGAGGAAGTCATAGAGCCCTCAGGTAATGACAAACATCCCTTGTTATTGGTTCTGTTGGGAAGGTTCAGTGTGACACCAGGAGCTTTACAGTATCACTTTGCTACTGCTCAATAAATCTTGCTTGCTTTGCTGCCTACCAAAAAATTAACTGATTAATTAATTAATTCTCTTTGACATCAAAAAGAACTAAAAGGAGAAACAAGCAGAAATTTTTTGTCAGGCGATCTTCCTTCTACAGAAAGGAACTATACGACAAATTCTCTCCTCAAGTGAGGAAACCAATACCCACCACCCAAAGCAGTAGCTCCTAGCCTTCAGGGAAACTCCTTGGAGAACCTGATGAAAGCTCTGAACCCCTTGTCCATAAAAATGACAATCTGTACAGAGACATAAAATACCGCCTGGAATTTCAAGAGAGTCAAGGGCCCCCCGCAACCCACCCATCAACAGCAAGGTAAGAGTCCTCAACAAAGAACCATCTCCATACTTTTTTTTTTCATCTATGTACTTCTTAAATGGGCAAAATCTTAATTCAGATTTTGTTTCTTTAAGGCGCAACAAATTTAAAAACCTGGACAAAAACCTCCAGAACGTAAAGAAAAGTTTTCTCATTCCACTCTTCACATCTCTCTGGCTTAGAACAAAATGCTACAAAATACGGCTCTACAGCTGAAGAGGTTCTCTCTTCCAGGCAAAATCTCAAAACAAAGATGTGCTCAGGGCCAGTGCATGTGTTGGGGGGAGGGGTAAAGGAAAAGGAGGTACCAGAATTAAATATTAGATCATCTATACATTTTATATTTCAGTATCATCTTTTTTAATTTTCTGTATTTGTGCATTTTCTTAATGTGCATTATAGTTGTCTAATTGCACATGTATTCTATACATAAACAAATACATACGTTATTTTTTACTGATATGAGTAAGCAATGACAAAAAGAGATTAGAGATCCTGTCCTAGTAGATGACTTGCAAAATAAACTTATCAAACAATAATTTTACCTGGGAACCCTCCACGAATGGAATTTCCCTTGGAAATAATTCCATTATCTACTTTATGCTCTTATTCCTGAAATGAGAAGCCAGTCTGAAACTGATGTTAACTGAACAGTAATGCTGAGATTGTTCCATAAGAACTAGTTCTCCTTTTGGCTTTAAGAGTCTGATTTGCAGAGTTCTACATGCTCCATATTTTTCTTCCTTAAATGGAAAAAACCCGTGTAAAGTATTGAGAGAATAGAAATCAACTGAAAAACTCAGGTAAGCATTTTTCTATAACACAGCTTTTCCTGCAACTGTAACAGTTAATATTCTTCAACTCCTACTATGTATCTAACACTGAGATAAATGTTTTAGTTACTTTATGGCACTTAATCTGACTATATGAGGTGGGTTCTAATACTCTCCCAATTGGGAGATAAAAGAAAACTTTGCTTAGAAGTCACATTAATTTGAAGAGCCTCAAAATTCAAACCCATGGGTATGCCCCCTCAGGGCCTCCATTCTTACCTCGGGGAGGCTACCTGTCTCACTTAGATAACATGTTATATGTATTAGGCACTTATTGTTACATATTGGGCAAAAATAAAATAACATAATAACATTATTTTTATCCCATCAATATGTTCATCACATGTCTAATTCTACTGTAATATAAAAATACAATCCCATATTTGTTTTCAGGAAATCTGCAAATACGAAAGGTAGAAAAGTATTAAGTAGTAAAACAGGATGCTATGCCATCATTTACAAACAAACCAAAGAACTACCTTACCCAGCATTTTAGAAATATCTAGAAACTTTACTCTTCTTTTGCAAGCACTACAAAATCTAATTAATATTAAGAGCTAACGTTATTGTAAGACCGAAGTTTTAAAGATAAGAAAACTTAACCATAAAACCCTGTTCTGAAAGTCCATTATAATATTCAGATATGCTATTCCCTCTTAAACTATGTAAAGAAAGAAAGTCTGGTGATTTGATTAGCCCTCAATTCAGTCCTCAGAACATCAGCAGAAAAAAGTGTTCCATCTGCTGCAAAAGGCCAAGTGATGAGTCCCCTAAGTAAAAGGAATCACTCTTAGTATGTCACATATAAAATCCCCTCTATCCTCTCCCCACAAGATATTTCTGTTCCTAACCTGAAACATTCAGAATTAACAAAGCGTAAGTCCTCACTCAATATTTTAAGTGAACACTCAACAATTTGATCCTTTAAAAATATCAAGTCTTCATTAAACAAGTTTGTAACTTTGTGTAAATTATAACTTGAAATAAAACTTGCATGACCTGGATTTGGGGGGAAAAAAATTTAGTACTTAGGAAGAAAAAAGAAATGTTCATACTATTATCACTAACAATTTAGATGTCAACCCACAATGTTAATTGGCCAACAAATATTTATTGAATGCCAACTATGTACTAGGCACTAATCTAAGCCCTAGAGGTACAGAAATAAGATTTCTACACTGAAGATTATATTCTAATGGGGCAGGAGAAAGAGATAACACACAAGTGAACTAACAAAGAAACTAATTTCAGATTATAAATATAATGCAAAAAACAATAGACTGATAGGAACTTCAAAGAAGACTATTTTTTAGGGACGCCTGGGTGGCTCAGTTGGTTAAGCAGCTGCCTTCGGCTCAGGTCATGATCCCAGCGTCCTGGGATCGAGTCCCATATCGGGCTCCTTGCTCCGCAGGGAGCCTGCTTCTCCCTCTGCCTCTGCCTTCCACTCTGTCTGCCTGTGCTCGCTCTCACTCTCTCTCTCTCTCTTACAAATAAATAAATAAAATCTTAAAAAAAAAAAAAAGACTATTTTTTTAAAAAAGTCAGGAGGGGCCAGTTCCTAAGAAAGTCCCATGGTGCAATGAAACTTGAAGAATGACACTAAGTCAGGGAAAGAAAGTTCTAGGTAGAAAGGGACACCTCGCCTTACGAAAAGATTAATTTAGCACCTAAATATTTTATGTCTGGGCTGAGTCATACACTGGAGAGATCCACATTACGATGAATTCTGTTTATAGCTTACCATATTTACTGTTATGTGTCTAATGGATATGTGTACATATACAGCTAACATAATACTCAGAAAATAAGAATACAATTCCCAATCTTTTGGTCTAACCCAAAAGTTCTTAACTGGGGAAAGAGCAAGAATCATACGGCAAAATCGTCTAGAATCTGAGATAAGCAGTGAACTGTGCTCTCCCAAAAAAAAGCCCACTCACAGAAACTTCACAGATTAATTTTAGGAGGGTCTTAGAACATAAAAGCCCAAACACAATGCCCATACCTCATCCCCAACCAGAAATCCATGAACCCAAGGTTACGAACTAAGCAGTAATTATCATACTCAGATGGTATATGAATACAAGTTGCTATCCTACTTTTAAATGATTATAAATCAGATATGCTTACTCTCAAAATCTTTTGGCCCACATACAACTCTATGTGGGACTTTTCTCTATGCTATAAATTATTAGGATATATAAAGAAAAAACATTTCCCCCTAAAAGTAAATGAAATACCTCCTCACTACAACTAAGTATAATCTTTCACACATGAAAACACAGCAACTGACATTTGGTTTTGTGCAAAATCTTATAATTTCTTCCCAAAAAGAAAAATGTTGCCACATTGTCACAAAGGCTGCAAAGCTGAATGTTATTACCTATTAACTTATATTCTTCTAGTTCAGAAGAAAACTTATGATTATTTCTCAAAACCACACACACAGAGACACACACACACTCTTTCACTTGCCAATTTAGCTATCAAAAAAACATGTATCATTAATCCAAGGTACAAACTAGAACAATGGGTTGGGGTTTTTTTTAAGATTTTTAAAAATTTATTTGACAGCACAAGAGAGAACAAAGCAGGGGGAGCAGCAGGCAGAGGGAGAGGGAGAAGCAGGCTCCCTGCTAAGCTGTAGGGCTCAATCCCAGAACTCCAGGATCTGAGCTGAAGGCAGATGCTTAACCGACTGAGTCACCCAGGTGCCCCTAGATCAATGGTTTTTTCTTGATTCAAACACCCCTTTGAGAATCTGAAAAATACACTGTAATTCTCCCATTTAAAAAATGGATATACACATACAAAATGTGCACCTCATTTCAGGCTGCAAAGTGCATTTCAAATTCAGCGAAAGGTTTAAGAATGTCTTCATCTTCTACAGAAGACTATTATCACTGATTGCTTCTGGGAAGGGCAAGTAGGAGAACCAAGTCAGGAAGAAGATTTTTCACTATACATCCTTTCGGATTCTTTGAGATCTGAACCATGTAACTATATTACCTATTCAAAAATAAATTTTAAAAAAACCAATACACTAAAAAATGTAGCAGGATACCAATGTATTTGGTGAGGATCTCCAAATAAAAGTGTTTAAAATAATCTGTCTATGAAATTCAATAGATTTGCAAACTGTTTCTCCCAATTTTTTGGTTGAAAAAGATTCATCCCTACAAAACATGGTCTTGTTTCATAGTTGAGAAATTTCCAATTTCAACTTTTTGCTGAAAAAATATAAAAAGTGAAATAATAATTCCACATTGTTCATATTTTAACTCCTAAAATCCCAGTCAAATAACGCTAGCTAGTATTTACTGAATGTGGCATTGCCATATCTACTGACTACTACTATCATCCCCACTTGATAGTCAAGAAAACCAAGGCTCTCAGGAGTTAACATACTTGTCCCATACAACATAACTAGTGAGTAAGGCAGGACTCTTCCAAGTAACAAGGCCCATGTGCTTTCTCCCAGGTGACACTGCACAGTACAAGGAAAATGGCAAACACTAAAATAAAGGACATTATTCCTTAAGAAAATAATGTCATCATAAATACACCTTAAGGCACTAACCCATTATAACAATTGGGACTTACTTCTGCATATTCCTTCCTTACACACTACACAAAGCAGAAATGGATGAAAAAGAATGATCCCCTCAACAACTCAGAAAAGCATCAACATTAGTTTTAAATTGGGATTTTTAAAACCTCACAAACTGTCACCCTAAAAAATAAAAATGTAAGCTGAATCACAAGCCTAGAGATTTAAAAAAAAAGAAGAAGAAAAAAAGGTTTTCATTGAAGAAGGAATTTAAAGAAACACAGTGTTACAGATCTAAAAGTTTTAACAGCAAGGGGCAGAGTTTCTGCTGAAGAGTATCTCCAGTCATCACAGGTTTTGGAATGTTTAATTATTGAATGTCTGAACTATTAGGAAAATGCCTTAAAAACATATAAAGAATTATGAGGCTAGAAATAATGACATACTCTCATTATAATTCCACCTTCAAAGAGGTGGTTCTTGTCAAAAATATTTCACTCAAATCTAAACTTGCATAAGCTATTAATTAAGGTCAAAGAAAGAAGGAAACAGGTCATAGGGAGGATGGGGGCGGGGGGGATTAATCACCTAACCTAGTAGTACTACTAAGGCTACTACTACTTAGTATTACTATGATGATAATAATGATAAATATGTGTGTATATATTTCCTAAGTGTTTTTTTTTATTTTTTTTTTAAGATTTTATCTGTTTATTTGTCAAAGAGAGAACATACAAGCAAGGGGAGCGGCAGGCAGAGGGAGAAGGCTCCCCACTGGGCAAGGAGCCCAATGTGGGACTCCATCCCAGAACCCTGGGATCATGACCCCAGCAGAAGGCAGATGCCTAACCGCTGAGCCACCCAGGCGCCCCTCCCTAAGTGTTTAGTTTAACTGTCCTTATAGAGATGGATAATTGTCAAAGCTTGCTTCGTATCATGCTGTGTAGGCACAAGGAAAGCATACAAGCCTTTACATAAAGCACTCAAACTTTTACTAATTCCCCTTGAGTAAAAGTCCTTCAAGTTCAAAAACTTTAGGAGTCTCTGGAAACATTTTCAAAAGTATAAAAAGACAGAGAAAATTCAAATGTTTCTACTTCATTATAAATTGCTAAGGAAAACTAGCTATGTTCACAGAACAACATGCTAGCATTGCTTTCTGTTGAAAGTAACATGGTTGATATAAATTACAAGACCCCCACCTATCGGAAAAGAGCAAAAAAGATGAAACTTTTCCTTTAATTTTGCAAGTGAAGAGACTTTTAAAATGCCAAACGCTGGGGCGCCTGGGTAGCTCAGGTAGTTGAATGTCTGCCTTCAGCTCCCAGGATCAGGACCCACGTTGGGCTCTCTTGCTCAGCAAGAAGTCTGCTTCTCTCTCTCACTCTCCCTCTGTACTCTGTCTCTCTCTCACATAAATAAATAAAGTCTTAAAAAATAATAATAATAATTAATAAAATGCTAACGGCCATTATTACATATAAACCAGTCAAATATTATGATGCATATAATAAACATTCTGATAAGGGATACATACAAAACAAGTAATCATTAATGAATACCTAATGTTTCAATTTTCAAAAATTATATATTAAAAAGATGAGTTACAAAATAATACAATTTCTGTTTCAAAGTCCCCTAAAATTAAAGATCTTAAGGACATGAATTTGACTTTATTCTTTAATGCAACCCACAAAATTCACCTGCCATTTATATTACAGTACCAAACAAAATTAATTCAAACCTTCCTATTTGGTCAAAGCAATACTATCAAAAAAAAATTAAAAAAAAAAAGCAATACTACAGAAAATTACATCAGTTACTACCTTTGGCATGCGCACATAATTTGTTCTGGTTTCTCCTAAGGAAATGGTAAAAAATAAAGAAATACCTCCTGTATTTTCTTTATATTCCATAAATTACTCCCTGAAGTGAGAAAACTGCACACAAATAAAATTCAATCCATCGTATGAAAAACAAATGTCATTTAACAAATAAATTCTCTGTAAAAATCAAGAGCAAGTAAACATTTCTGAAATCTACATCTGACTGTTACTTCTCTGTTATTCTACAGATAGGGAAATCGAATTTATGGAATGCTTTCCAGAATATTTTCCCATAACACACTTACTACATAAGAATCATTTTCAGTCTGTCTGGAATTAAGCTGTGGATATATCTAGTACTACATGGTCCTGTTATGCTCCAATTCTCCCACGCTGGCAAAATACACAAGTTCACAAAAATGATATTCCTAGAGAGCAGGGTTCTTGGAAATTTTTCAATATTACCAGACTTCACTTAAAAAAAGGGAAAAGGATATACAAATAGCCAGTAAGCACATGAAAAGATGTTCAACATCATTCATTAGTCATAAGGGAAATGCAAATCAAAACCACAATGAAATACCACTTCACACACACTATGATGGCTATTATTAAAAAAAAAAAAAAAAAAACAAGTGTTGGTGAGGACGTAGAGAAATTGGAACCCTTGTGCATTGATGGTAAGAATGTAAAATGATACAACTGCTGCGGAAAACAGTCTGGCAATTCCTTAAAAATTGAAATATATGATCTAGCAATTGCACTTCTGGGCATGTACCCAAAAGAAGTGAAAGCAGGGGCTCAAAGAGACACTTGTACACCCATGTTCACAGCAGCATTCACAATAACCAAAAGGTGGAAATGGGTCCCCAAGTGTTCACTGACAGATGGATAAATAATATATGGTTTATACACAAAGCAGAATATTATTCAGGCTTACAAGGAAGGAAATTCTAACACATGCTACAACATGGATAAACCTTGAGGACATTATGCTAAGGGGAATAATCCAGTCACAAAAAGACCTAGAGAACAAATCCATAAAGACAGAAAGTGGAATGGCGGTTACTTACCGAGGGGCAGAGGGGAGGAGAGAATGGAGAGTTAGTGTTTAATGGATAGAGTTTCAGTGGGGGGAGATGAAGAAGTTCTGGAGGTGGGTGGTGGTGGTGGGTGCCCAACAATGTCAGTGTCCCTAACGTCACACTTAATGCATACATGAAATAGTTAAAATGGTCAACTTTGTTAGGAATATTTTACCATGATTTTTTTTTAAAAATGAGATATGGAACAACAAAATCTTAAAAAGTGCCAAATTCTTCTCACCCATGCCTTTTCACTACCCACAAAACCAATCAGTGGTCAGTTCAGTTCAAATGTAAATGTTTGCCATAAGCCCCAAGAAATAAATATAACAATAAAGTTTAAAATTCTTTTTAAACCTAAAAAAGTTTAATCGTCTTCCTCAAAATAAAGTCCTTTGCCAGACAGGCATGCTAATAGCTCTTATATGTCTAGTTCGATCAAAAAAGTTGCCAAGGAATCCATACGCCTCTCAACTTTGTATTTCAAACTTTATCCTTAGAGTTTTTCCTTCATTTGTTTTCTGAAGCCTCACAAAGACTTTTTCATTTTTACCAGCAAAACCTTTAGCTAAAATTTTCTCCCCCACAAACTCATAAGAGCTCATCTCTACAAACTAGTACATGTATCATTTTTACAGTAATCAGAATTCATTTAGTTTCCACCAATTCCAAGTATATACCTCAGAATCTCATTTGTGACTCTAACTCCAAAAAAAAAAAAAAAGTTCACATGGGGAAAAATAGAAGCCTGAAATATCCTAGGCTAAATTTTGAAGATCTTTTCTAGTCAAACTCCAGTTCTTCTTACAATACCTTCTAATTTCACAAACTGTTTCAGAAGTAAATGTTCATTAACAAATCAGGTTTTCTGGTTTCCTCTGAGCTACGAAAGTGTACTGCTTTGTTCATGTTCCCTTTGTCCTCACTCTTAAGTGTTCAGCAGATAAAAATCTACTTTCAAAGGCAGATTCCAACAGTTTCCATGCTATAAATACTACATTCTGATATATTTCAACCGTGTCTGTTCATAAACATAAAGCAAACAAATGAAAATTAAAAGTGTCCACATATACATACCAAAGGCTGAAAGGCCCAATTTAGAAAAAGCAAATCTCATATTAAAAACTTGTCCTTAATTCATTCCAAAGTAAAGACAAAAGTAGTATTAAACGAGTATGATCATGTTTTCTACATGTATTATCTGAAAACACAATTACAACCATTTTTTATTTTTAAAAATGAATTCTTTCAATCACCACTTTCTGTATGTAAGTTAATGGTATCATCTCCTCTCCTAAGTCTACTTCCTGTGACTAAAACTGTACAATTTGTAGCTGTTATCACATATATGATGTATATACCTAAAGGTCAAGAAAAAATGAAAAACGCAGACCCAGGCATCTTAAAGTTTCTCTGGCATTCAGTTTTTCTCTTTATCAGCATGAGAGAGGGTCCTGATAACAGGTTTCTTTACATTTGTTCACAGCTATTTATATTAAATTGAGCCCTTTAAAAAGGAAAGTGGGTCTATCTGCCCACAGAGCAGTAACTTCAACATGTCCGAAATCTCCCCTCCCTTCAATTTGCCACACAGAACTTTACAAATATGGAATTCTGCAAAAAGAAGATTAAATACAAATATATAAAGATCAACTGGAAAGGAATCCATCACCTGGTCATGAGCCTTACCTTTTAGCAGCGGCAGAGGTGTTAACTCAATAGGCTTGCCTTGAGACCTAAACTGTGAGGAACTTTGCGACCTCTTCTGTCTGGCTTTTCTGACGGACTTCCGAGAAAATCCGTCTACTTTATCCACTGATGGAGGAGTAGATGGTGCTGAGGACATATCCCTACTGAAGAGAAAGAGGTATCATAAACATATTCCCAAGGTGGAAGCATACGTGTGAATTACACAAATTCGAAAATTCCCATAAACAATATGCATGAAAATTGGAATGTGTGATGAAGAAAGCAATTAAAATCAATTAAGAAAAGTCATACATTCAATGGGGAAACATGAAAATTTGATGATAAACAGAAGGAATTTAAGTACCATATAAGCAATATTGTAGTTCTAATGCACGGGCTGCTCCCATTCTGATAAGCAATAAAGATGTTCACTGACACTTGAAGAAGTCTTCTAAGTCATCTACTCATTTTCTAACTGCTCTTCTCATCTTGAGATTCCTGAAGTAATTCTGGAGCTATTCTGCCACTGGAAAACTTCCATCGATACTCCCAAGATATTTAATATTATAAATGGGCTCTGGAGTTAAAACCCTTATTTGTACTTCAAGAATCTACACCAAGTATCACAGCAAGGTGAAATTTACAAGTACTGAAACTATGTAGGCACGACTTTTAATGCAATGTGCTGTGTTAGCTATGATAAACTATACCGTACCAGAAATGAGGACAGGTTAGATTACTTTAAACAGAACACATAAAAAGCATAATTAGAAGCATTTCAAAGAAGTCTTCTTTTTGAATGAAGCCATCTTAAGTTATTAAAGCTTAATAAACAGAATTCTGATGAAATCGTGCACCAAAGTTGAAAACATAAATTCACACCCTACTTTGACAACCAAGTTGAATTCCCTTTAAGTTCATCATCAGATATTAATTTTCATTCCATCAAGCTGATAGAACAGTTCTTTTAGATTTTTTTAACATTCTCAAATTATTAAAATGAAGGCTAGTTCCTAAAAATAACAAGACTTAAGCTCAATTTCATTCTCCAATTTAAACATATGCCATCATTTCCATGGCACTGAGGCTCCATGCAAGATTAATGGCAGACTTGAATAAAAATAATGCATATGGGGGAAATACCGAAATGCAATTACTCACCTGTCATTCCAATACATAAGATAAGTGTTTTCTAACCTCTAAATAAAAAGGTAAAGGAGTTTCTTCCTGAACATGCATGAATAAAAAGTTATCTGGATTATCTGGATTCCGACAAAGTAAAAAAATAACAAAAATTCGTTAAACAAAACCCAGGATCTTAAGGTTTGGAATTTTGAAGTCTTGTTTGATTTTCTTTAAAAAAAAAAAAAAAGTTTTTAGAAAGCTACCTAATTTAGCCTTAAATAAAATGGGACAGATTCAAAATGGAATTGCAAACTATGAATGACTATGATAGAAGTAAGATCAGTTAAAATTTTTCACAATGACTGCATCAGCAAGAAGTTCCACATCTCATCTCTATGTTGTAAATTTAGGTGCAGCTTTTCCAATGTGGTATGTGAATTATTTAGATTTCATTTAACCCAAACAACGCAAGATTTCGGTAAACCCTGTTCCTTCATCACTCTTTTTGTCTTTTCTTTATTCCTCACCTCCCATCTCTAAAGATGATTTATTGCTGGCATTTTTTTTTTTTTTAAACGCATTTGCCCCTTCTGCCCGCGGCCCAGAATAAACGTCAAGGATCTCAACCCTAAAGCGCTGCAGAACTGAATTTGCAGTAGCAGTGGGTCCGTGCAAAGCCCGGAGAAACAGGTTTCGCCCTGGACCAGGACGCCAGAAGCTTTATCATCGTCTAAGCAGCGGGCACGGGGCATTTCCAAGGTTCAGGATAATCCAAGGGGGGTGCTGGGGTGGAGGAGAAAGACAGGGAAGGGGTTGGTCTGTAGGGATGCTGACATACTCCCTTTGCTACCCCCCCCCCCGCCCCAAGCCCTGGAGAAGATAAGCTGTTACAGAATCCTCCTCACTACATCAATCGCCCCCCCCCCCGGCCGGCTTCCCCCCGCCCCCCGTCAGTGGATAAAGGGGGACAAGAATATGCCTCCAATGCCGGAAGGTGGGGGGGGGCGGGGGGAGGAGAGGCAGAGTAAATGGGCGGCATCGTCAGAAGCCTTTGCAGGTAAATCAGACAAGTGGGACGGGCGCTCCCTCTCCCGCACCCCACCCCACCCCACCGCACCCCTCGCCTGCGCCGGCCAGGCCTTCCCGAAGCCGGTGTTCTGCAGGTTCCTGAGGAAGACCTGGAAGAGGAAAGGAAGCGGGCGAGCCGAGGTGCTGGAGAGACGAAGTTACCTTGAAGCTTCTGGGGAAGAATCCGAAGATGATCTGTGGTTTCGAGGGGAGACCGGTGTGAGGGCCGCAGCGGGGGCGGGTGGCGGGACCGGGACGTGCGGGGGGAGGTCCGGACAGCGGCGGGGAGCCCGGGGCGACGGCTGTCCGGCGCGGCGTCCCTCCGGTTCCGCGGCGGCGGCGCCTCTAGGCCTCACGGCCGGACCTGAACCTCAGCGCTCCGGCGGTGGCGACGGCGGCGGCAGCCTCACGATCCTCCCCCGCGGGCCCGTCCCATCAAATCGGCACCGACCCCGTTGCGGCTCCGCCGGTGGCTCCTCGCTCACATTCCCGGCGGGCGGCGCCTCTGCTCGTTGCCCCGGACCCGGCGGCGGCGGCGGCGACGACGTGGGGAGGGGGGGAAGGGAGGGAGGAAGAGTGGATCCGCAGCGGCAGCAGGAGAAGGAAGGAGAAGGAGGAGGAGCCGCTGGAGCTGGAGCCGCCGCTGCCAGAGCCGCCCTTTGGTACCCGCGGTGGGTCCCCGTCAATGCCCCTTTCTCTCTCCTATTGTCAATATCACCGGGCGGCTGAGTCCATGGCACACGCGCAACCGAACCTTCTGGCCAGCAGCGCCCGCCTCCGGCGCCCACTCACTGGAGGCTTCAAACGGGAAGCGAGGCCTCATTGGCCCGCGTCCGCCTTCACTCCCATGCCAGCAGGTTCGTCTGAGAGCCGATCAGGGATTGGCGGCGGGGGGGCGGAGAAACAGGAGGGTGGGAAGAGACAAGGCCGAGGATTGGGCTGAGGCGAGAAGGACCCGGATGCAGCCGCGATCTCCGGCCGCGCTGCTGCAGCTTCCGCCAGGCGGGTGGGTAGACTGTAGTACGGGAGCACTGCAGCCCCTAGGCCGTTGAGGAGCTCCTGAAACCCGGGAGGTGTGCGACTGATAGATCAATGGGATGGCTGGGTTTCCACGCAATGCGGCTTCTCTGGGCGGCGGTTGTCTTCAGCGAGAGGATTCCAAGGGCAAGGGTCGGCTGAGGGTGGGGAGGCCCCTGGGCCTTGGATCCGCCCCCTTCAGCAGCTAGGCTGGCCCGTCTGGGCTTGAAGAGCCCCAACTCGGGACGGGTACCAGCGCTGAAATAAGCTTAGAAAGAAGGAAGATGTCCCGCCCGCGCCTGTGCACCACTGTGTCAATGGGCCCCTTGCAGCACGCCCTGAAACCTCCAGCAGTCGCTCTCCCCTGAAGCTTGTGGGAGTCCTGGCACCGAAATCTGAGCCGCTGGGCCTGGGCCAAGGGTTGGGTATCGCTTCGAATTCTGACTCACCTCGTCTCCGTTTCCCTAAACCTCTCTTTGAGTATCAGCTCCCTGAAGCTCCTGCAAGCCTCGATAGCGGCTAGCCCAGTGTAGCTCTTGCAGGAGGGATCGCTGTCCCTGTGCTCTGCAGTCATTTATCCGGATCAGCTACGTGGGCCCTCCTGCTGCACGGAGCTCAAGGAAACCCAGCTCCAGACTGCACAGGCTTTGTGAGATTTTAATTGGCAAACTGGATCCGAAAGAGTTTATGGAGAAAACTTCTCTGAACTCTAGCTAGACAAGTAATAAAATACTTAGGGATGTGTTTACGTGCTTGGGGAGCCCAAACCCAAATGGTGCAATTCCAGATAATGTTACTGGGGCTCTTCGTTCCACTTGAATGCATGCGGGGCACATCTTTTTTGGGGGTTGGGAGGGGTGGGCTTGAGGCAGGAAGAAACAAATTCTTTTTTTTTTTTAGGAAGAAACAAATTCTTTATGGTAACTACTAATGACAGATCACCAGTTGCTGAAAACTTGGAAGACGAAAAATATTTTCTAACTTTTATAAACCATGTTAACATTTTGATGTACTTCCCTCCAGTGTTTTTTTTTTTCCTTTAATTTTGTATGTTTTGTTCTGTAGCCTAGTTTTTCCCCCTCAGCGTTTTATCATGTTTTCTATACAGTTAAGAAATAAGACTATGTACCATATGTACAAGTAACAACAACAGCAACAAAATGCATTTCTTGTTTGTTTTAACAGTGAGGTGTTGCAAATTTTTATTCACACTCCCGTAAATGGATCTTGAGTGAAAAATAAAATTGTGTGCCATGAAAGATTTTTTTAAAAAATCCGTCTTGAACAAATGGGAAACAGGAAAAGATCACTTTCTTAAATAGAAGTGGTTTCCTCCTACTGAATCCAGATGATTGCCCACTGTATAGATAGTACCCATTTTTGCCCTGCAAAGTTCATCACTAGGCCTTATAAAAGTGGCCTTCCTTGCATCTCGGTTTCATATACCAGTCTCCATGAAAAGTTCAGGGTCCCAGCCATGCAGAACTTTTATGCTCAGTCTCTGACTGAGGGAAATGCAGAATTAAAACCAAGGAAGATTTTAAAGCCAACTCCATTTCCCTTGGCAACAGTTGGACCGTCAAAGAGTAGTGCACGTTTGAAATGCTCACAGCTGTTGCTTAGAACATTTCACATTTTGCAGAGTGGGGATTTTGCTTGAAAATTATGGATCTCTATAAAGAATTCATTTCAAAACTCTTTCATTTTCTAGAAAATGGCTGAGTAACTGAAATGAGCAGGTCTTTTAAAATGGGAACATCCTTGCCTATGTGAGAAATTGTTCCTTGGACAATATTTTCTAAAGGAGGTCCATGCAAGCCAGGGTTGTCTATGTTCCAGGAATAGTACAAGGCAATCCATTTGGAAAGCAGAAGAAGAAAATATGGAGACATCTGCTTATGCTTAATTCTAATTGAGAAGTAGTCCTTTAGATCAATTAATATTTTATATACAGAATAAGTGACCCTGTACTCAGTCCATGGAATCATCTCTTGACCTAGAACAGCATAGGAGATGTCCTCAAGGAAAACTGGAAGTTACCCATTTCCAGGGGTGGGCAGTGGAAATCCCACCCAGTCAGTCCCGGTCAACAGGTAGTGACTAATTGCAACTTGCTAGGTTCAACTTAGTGGATTTACTGATGGTTTTACCCAGGCTTGATTTAACCTGTAGAGAACAGACATACACCTTTACCAGGGTCCTTTGCAAATAAACCACAGGAAAACAAACACTGCAGAACACTTCTAATACTAGATCTTTGACAGCCACATTTCAAAGTTAAAATAACAACCTAATAAATCTAACCAAGTTTCTAAGAAAATATATATCAAATTCATCAATGAGATTATTTGAATGAGGATTTATATCCACTGTCATTGACAATGCCTTTTACCATACGCATATATTTTGACTGAATCATAAATGAAAGCTTGTACTTTATAAGCAAATATACATATCTTTGGTTAGAAATTGCTTCCAAAAAATATACTGATGGGAATAAATGATCAAAAAAAGTTTAGAGACTTGTTACTCAAAAAATATATATATATACAAAAAAAAATAAAATACCTTACAGTCATCTGGGAAGCCATTATCGAGTGACAAAACACTGTTCATTACTATCAGATGAAAGAGCTCACTTCCCAGATACCAAGGCTGAGCTTATCGTGGATCTACTGAGACTATCAAATGGTGGCTGACTGGTGAACTAAAGAAGGGTCAGATAATAAGCAGAAACATCATCAAACCAATTCTCAGCCACCAGAGGAGAAAAAGATCTGCACTGACAAGACATCACAGAGGTGGACAAGCCCAATGTTTGTGTTGGGGAAGTGGGCTTTGGGCTGAGAGGGCTGAGAGGGAAGAAAGATGAAAAAGCCTGAGGCAAGAGCTGCTCTCTGGAAAAACAAGAAAATTACACAGCTAGTGTAGACACAGGACTGTGCTGTAATATTTCTCTGAGCCACATTTATCTACACTGGCAACACCCTGAGCAGTGACATTTTCCTGGGTCACAATTTAAGTTTTGTTTTGTTTTATTTTTTTTTTTTAAGATTGATTGATTGATTTGACAGACAGAAGTTACAAGTAGGCAGAGAGAGAGAGGAGGAAGCAGGCTCCCTGCTGAGCAGAGAGCCCGATGCGGGGCTCGATTCCAGGACCCTGGAATCATGACCTGGGCCGAAGGCCAGAGGCTTTAACCCACTGAGCCACCCAGGCGCCCCTGTTTTGTTTTATTTTTTTTAGAGAGGGAGAGAGGGCATAAGCAGGAGCGGCAGAGGGAGAAGGAGAGAAAATTTCAAGCAGACTCCACGGTGGGCACAGAAGCCAATATGGGGCTCGATCCCACAACCCCAAGATCATGACCTAAACTGAAACCAACTTAACCAACTGTGCCACCCAGCACCCTACTTAGGTCACACTGTAAATAGTACAATTGCGTTTTCAGATGCGCCTCTGGGTGATAGGTTATTCATGGCTTTCCATGTGATTAATGTGTATAATCATTGCTTGAGATTGAAAACATTTAGGTACTCCAGTTTCCTACCTAGCAGTGAGAGATCCTAGGTCACTGATGGATCAAGACAATGGGGAAAGAGAAAGTCAGCTTCAAGTGCACTTTGGTTTGCACGGGATAAAACAAAATAACATACCACAACAATTTTGCTTTTAAGACAGTTAAATTATACAATTAAATGAACTAAAGCTATAACTAATTATAAGCACAATGCTGATTACACAGACTCTGGAATCAGATTTACCTGAGGTGGAATCCCAGCTCACACAGTCAGGAGCTGGGACAAATTATTCATTTGTCATACCCTTGGTTTCCTGGCCTGTAAATGGACAGACTCATATTTCCTAACTCCTGGGGCAGTCATCAGATTTTCATGAGGTTATGCATTTACTATATGACACATGTCTGCACGTGTTCACTGCTCAACAAACACTAGTTATGACCATAATCATCCACTTTGTTTGTATTTTAATGGTTGCTATCCATCTAGAAACTTCTAGAAAGGTTTTTTCCCCCTCGAAATTTTATTCTGGCGTGTCCCATTGTGACAGGAAGAAAACAAGAAGCAAGGAAACGAGGCATGCCTTTCAATCCACTTCCATGCTAAATTATAGACTGTGTGTGAAAGCATTCATTAGCAATAACAAGAATTTGCATCTTACAATATCCATATACTTCTAAAAGTGAAAAAATGGTCATTTGACTTAACATCCTTTCAGAGCTTTATCTTCTTTTCTAATTGACATTCCTTTAAAAGAGGCCCAAACTATTTTTGCTCTAAACTTAGCTATTTCTCTTCCTCTCTATAACCTGCAGAATGGCACTAGAAACAAGGTCCTGATTTCTGTCCTAGCCCTGCCCTTAGTAATAGCCTAGACTTGATGTGGTAGATATCTGCTTCCCGTCCACCGTTGCCTTTCCTTGGAGGATCACACCACTTCCCTCATGTGATCCTGGTGGACAGGTAATAACCACACTGCTAATATCTTTCCTCCCTGCAGAGAGGAAAGTACAGGACCCAAGGAGATCAAATCCAAGATTTCCTCTCTGAATGTTGGGAGAGGGATACCTTTCTTCCTCTTGGAACAAACAACCGTAGAAAGGATGTAAATTAGAGCTGCATGTCATCATTATCCTCTTCTTCCTCCATCTTGGAGGAATCCAGTACAGTAGAGGTAACTTTGGAAAATGCCAGGTTTTAACAACACAGTTGGAACTGCTGGATCCAGTTCTGTTTGAAGGTAGTTTCAATTATATGAGCCCATAAATTCCCTTTTTTGTTTAAGCTACTTTGGAGTTGAGGTTCTATAACATATGCCCCCAAAGAATCCTGGCTTATAAGACACAGGCAAGTCACTTAACCTCACCAAGCCTCACCTTAGACCCTGGATCTGGGGTTTTCTAGGAGTTGCACTAAATGAAATATTTAGACGAAATCTGATCTTAAGCATGAAAGGCAACCATTTAAAGAGACCCTGCCAATAATTCTTTCTTAATGTAATTCCTCAAGTCTAATTTGTTTGTTGGCTTTTATTTTTAAGACTCGAAGCAGATATTCTTAAGAATTATACTTTTAGGGATGCCTGGGTGGCTCAGTTGATTAAGCGTCTGCCTTCACCCCAGGTCATGATCCCAAAGTCCTGGGATTGAGCCCCGCCTGCTGCTCCTCCTGCTTGTGCTCTCTCTCTGACAGATAAATAAAATCTTAAAAAAAAAAAAAAAAGAATTATACTTTTAGAATTAAGTGCCCCTAAAATACACCTGCATGAGAAGAAACAGTACAGTGATCTACCAAACATGCAAATGAGCTTTCTTCTTAGCAAACTACTGCTTTTCAATAGTTTGTTTTACTGCATCCCTTAAAACACCAAGGCCAGGGACGCCTGGGTGGCTCAGTCATTAAGAGTCTGCCTTCGGCTCGGGTAATGATCCCAGGGTCTTGGGATACAGTCCCACATCAGGCTCCTTGCTCTACAGGAACCCTGCTTCTCCTCCCACTCCCCCTATTTGTGTTCCCTCTCTCACTGTGTCTCTCTCTGTCAAATAAATAAATAAAATCTTAAAAAAAAAAAAAAAGACAAACACCAAGGCCAGATTTCAGGAAATGCAGCCTATGGTTGAATGTTGCATCTAGGGTTCCATTACTCTATTGAAGAGAGAGAACATTATTTTGAAGGTATCAATAGAGTAAAGCCTATGAACATAGGGTAAATTTCTGCTAAAATGTTCTAAGAGGGCAAGATAACCAAAGAAGGTGAAAACTTAAATCTGAGCACACTGTTATTAAAACAAAATAAACCAATAAGGACAACATATACAATCTTCTATGGTACTGGCGATAATAACTAGAAACGTATAGCAATTTCAGTTCACTTTCATATACACTATTTAATTGGAACCTTAATGCTGTAGATACATAGTATTTCTTTTTTAAGATTTATTTATTTATTTGAGAGAGAGAGAGAGAAAGCCTGCAGGTGAGAGTGAGTCCAGGGGAGGTGCAGAAGGGGAGAGAGAGAATCTCCAGCTGACTCCCCACGGAGCCGTGAGCCCAATGCAGAGCTCAATCTCATGACCCCTAGATCATGACCTGAGCTGAAAATAAGAGTCAGACGCTTAACCAACCAAGCCACACAGGTGCCCTTGTAGATACATAGTATTTCTAATTTATAAATAAAAAACATGAGGATCAGAGAAGTTATCCAGTGTCATACAACTAGTAACTAGTAAAACTACAATTTGAACCCAGATCTTCCAAGGGCCAGGTTGTTGGTTTTTTGTTTGTTTGTTTGTTTTGTTTTTTAAGATTTTATCTATTGGAGGGAGAGAGAGAGAGAGAGAGAGAGAGAGAGCACAAGCAGGGCAGGGGGAGGGGCAAGGGAGAGGAAAAAGCAGACTCCCTGCTGAGCAAGGAGCCTAACAGGGGGCTTGATCCCAGGACCCTGAGATCATGACCTGAGCCAAAGGCAGATGCTTAAATGACTGAGTCACCCAGGCGTCCCATGGACCAGACCTCCTTATGCTGCATCAAGTTGCCTCTGTCTTTAAATCTTTGCTTGCTAACAATATGTCCAAGTGATTGAATATAAAGCTACTCTTTTCCCCATCACATAGAAGAGACTAGTAAGATACAGAAGTTAAGTGTCTAATAGAAGGTCATAAAGAAAAGAAAGTAGAAATAATGGGCCAAGTCTTCCATCCTCATCAACACAGTCTCCCATTCATTGAACACTGAGCCAGAAACTATGGCAGACATTTTGTATGTATTCTTTTCACAATAACCCATTGGTGTAGGAACTTTGGTCCCATTTTACAGATGCAAAAAGTAAGACACAGAAAGTTTAGTTTTTTTCCCAACGTTATACATCTAGTAAGGGGCAGAATCTGGGCAGGAGTTAAGACTAGAAGGCACTGAAATTCTAAACTATCTTACTGCCTGTCCCACTGGAAATCTTCTACACAATCAGGTTTGTATATAATGCTGTGTTAGCATATATATAAAATGTCAAGGCTTTCTACTCATTTCCCTTGGTATTTGTCTCTCTGCAAAATAACAAAGAACACCCATCTGTCTTCTTGAGAAGCATACTTTGTTGGTAGAGTGAGGTTACCATATGGATTCAAGTCAACCTTCTTTTTCAAAAGAGTTTTTTGTTTTTTTTTTTAGAATTTAGATTTAAAGAGCTTTGAAAACAAGGATGATGGCCATAGTCACCTCAAGTATTTGAAACTGTTTTGTTTGATGGTTCTTCTAAGTCAAGAAAGTTTATAGTCTCAGATTTGGAAGGTTAGTGACCCAGTTAACATACCAGTTGGCAACTAGAACAAAGTACTTATGAAAAAGTATTTTTGAAATAAAAAGCATTGGGAGAGATTCAGTCAAAGTACAAAATTCTAGCTGTCTTGACCTTCCAGGGAAAAAAAGTTATAATTAACTACAACTCATGGGTCCCACAGGCTGACTGTGGCAAATGCTCCACGTCAAGAGAAATCCTCATCACGATGGTCAGACATTTCAATAAGCCTTTCAAACACTTAATATAGGAGAACTCTCATAACCAAAACTTTCATTATTTAATTTAATCATTCCCTCATGCATTCATTCCAAACATTTAAGTCCCTACCTACCCTGGGCCCTGGGGAAATTCAGATCCGAGTAAGACAGAAATACTCTCTCTCTGCTGTATTTATGAGATGTTATGATCAAGGGCTAATTGTTATGAAAGCCCAAAGCCCAGGGTAAAATCCTGTGACCAGGAGAGGAAAGTGGGAAAAAAATTCGGGAAAAAGAGGAGATGATATGTAAGCTGAACTTTGTGACACTCAGAACTCCATTCACTCCTGGCTTGGTACCTGGTTTGTGTTTGTTTGTCTCTTCAGGGTATTCTTTTTTCTTTTCTTTTCTTTTCTTTTTTTTAAAGAGTCTTGGGGTCTTTTATTTTCTTTACATTTATCATGCCATGAATTCACAGGGAGTGGGTTCCAGCAGTTCGGGCTCGTTTCCATTGGTTCTCACGAACTGTGTTTCTCCTGGCGGAGCAGGCCAGTGCTTCAGGTGTACCCAAGTACCTTTCTCTTTGGCGTCCTTCTTTTTCTGGTCATTTTCCTTCAGACGCTTCAGGAAGATATCTCGGCTCTTTGAATGTTTAATATGCTCAATGCGTACATTAATTCTCTTGGCAAGAACCTTGCCCTTAACTTGTTTACAACAATGCCAGCAGCATGCTGAGTAACATTGTAGACTCTTCCCGTTTTGCCATGCTAACATTTGTGGAGCACTCCTTTTGAACAGTGCCCGCTCCCTTGATGTCCATAATCTCACCTTTCTTGTAGATTTGCATGCATGCGGACAAAGGAACAAGTCCATGTTTTCTAAAAGGCCTGGAGAACATATAATGGGTACCTCCCCTCTTTCCCTTTGTGTTGGTCATTTTGGACAGTTACTGGAAGATGGCGGTTCCCGCCGAAAGGAAGCCAGGGTATTCTTTATTATGGGCCAGGAATGATCCAAAGTGAGTCACATAGATTATTTTTATTTAATTTGTAAGTGTTCAACCGATTTAGATTCTTCCTTCCATCCCTTCTCACCTTCCCCGTACACCTCCAGGCCAGAGTCAGAAAGTAGGATATCCCTCTTCCTTCTCTAAGTGCTGGGATATTTGGGAACAGGCACGGTTCTCTCTCTCTCTCTATTTTTTTAGATTTTGTTTGTTTGTTTATTTATTTATTTATTTATTTATTAGACAGAGAGCGTGAGAGCAGGGAGGGTCCAATGGAGAAGCAGTAAGGAGCCTGATGCAGGATTCGATCCTCGGACTTCGGGGCCAAAGGCAGTCCCTTAAACAACTGAGCAACCCGGGCGCCCCATGGTTCTCTGTTTAGAGTCAGAGCCCAGGAGACTTACCAGGCACTTATGGGACCTGGTGTAAGCGAAGTAGGGGAATTGTTAGAATGTTGGACAGGGCTGTGCTTCACCTCGGTAAGCGGGGACTCGCAGCAGACCCTGGGCTCTTTTTTGTTTCTGTCTCTTAATTGTGCTCCAATTTTTTTGTCACACTAAAGAGGGGCTTTCTTTGAGGGCCAGGCCATGTGGTACAAAATGGCAGATCAAGCCCTCATGTTTGCATTGTCTTGATTCCAGAGAGCAGCCATGAGTTCAGTTGGGATCCCTGGAAGGAGGTCGTGGCCCAGCTCGGGTCAGGTACCTGTGGTAGTCCAGTCAGCTGTGGTCAGGATATCAGTCATGTTGCACAAAATGAATGTTGGGGGCTCTTTGTTAATTCCAGGTGTGCTGGGGAAGAGAAAGTAGAGAATGACCCATTGCTCCAAAATAACACACAGTGATCGTCTATAACACCTTAATTTTTCAAATTAAATTGTTAATAGTAGAATTAATAAACTGAGAATATGAACAATTTTAAGTTTCTTTTTAAAAAGATTTTACTTATTTGAAAGAGGGACAGAAAGTGCATGCATGCCAGAGTGAAGGAGGAACAGAGGGAGAAAACCACAAGCTGACTTTGAGCTGAGTGCAAAGCCCCACACAGAGCTCAGTCCCACAACCCTGAGATCATGACCTGGGTCAAAACCAAGAGTAGCGGGGTAGCCAACTGAGCTACCCAGGAGCCCCAAATATTTTTAAGTTCTTGATTGCATTCTGCCTGTTTGCCAACATGATTATCTTTTCTCATCCTGTCTAAATTTAGAGGCCTAAAATTTGAAACCGATTATCACTTTCATCTTTTCAACCACAGAGGTAGAATAGTTAAAATATTTTCCACACATTTGATAGTCATTTATATTTATTTTTCTGCAAATTATCTAGTGCTGTTCTTTGGTTCTATTATAGTTTTATTGTTTTTGTGATTTACTTAAATCCATTTTTTATATGTTGAATTTTACATAGAGAAGCATACCATAATTCCTTGGAGGTTTCTTTCATTGCTAAGCAAAGTTCTTAAAAAGTCTTTCCCTTAAAAATTCCTCCTCCTGAAAATCTTTCAAAGATACTCCTAAGGTTCATCAAGGATATTTATTGCAGAATTTTAATAACAAAAAATAGAAACAACCTAAGTATGTATCAGTTGAGGGATAGTATAATTATAGCATATTCATGTCATGGAATATTATATAGCCATTAAATATGAGGGAGATGTATATATATATATATATATTTGTTTGGAGAGGTGTCAATGATATTAAGTGAAAAAAAGCCAGAATTACAGAATTATGTGTAAAACAGTACCCTATTTATACTAGGAAAAACATAATATATGAAATATAGAGTTACCTAGACAAGGCAAATATCAAAAATAAGTCTGGAAAGATATACTTGGAATTGTGACTGGTGAATTCCTTTCATCATGGTTTGGAGTTAATGATTAAATTATGTATTTAGATATTATTTTAATTTTTTAAAAAGATTTACTTATTTATTTTTAGAGATAGCACAAGTGGAGGGGCAGAGGGAGAAGGAGAGAGAACCTCAAGCAGACACCATACTCAGTGCGAGCCCAATGGCAGGCTCAGTCTCACGACCCTGAGATCATGACCTGAGCTGAAACCAAGAGTCAGATGCTTAATGTCCTATACCACTCAGATGCCCTTTGTTTTAATTTTTCATAGGGAATACATATTACCTTTAAACTTTATTTCATGCTGTGTCCAGGTCGCTCAGTCCATTAAGGGTCTGACTTTGGCCTAGGTCATGATCTCACATCTGGAGAGTAAGGCCCTATGTCAGTGTTTCTGCTCAGCAGGGAGTCTGCCTGCCTCTCCCTCTGCCCCTTTCCCACCTCCTCAAATAAATAAATTAATTAAATTTTTTTAAACTTTATTTCACAAAACATTTTAGACATACAAATCATTGAGTGAATAATATAACGTATAACCATGTACCTACCACACAGCTCTAGAAATAAATACCAGCACAGTGGAAGCCTCTTGTGTAACCTTTTCCATCACATTCCTTCTGTCTCAGAGGTTACCATGCCCCTAAATTGGGTGCTTTTTAGTCCTATGATGTCATACCTTTACTAAATACGTACATATTCTTAAACAGCATGTAATATTTTTGCATATTTTAGGATTGTAAATAATTGGTATTATGTATACAATTGGTATTATGTATATAATTGGTATGTTATATTTTGTAGCTTATTTTTTCACTTAACATGATATGCTTTTTTTTTTTTTTTTTTAATTTTCTTTATTTGAGAGAGAGAGCCACCACAAGTTCAGGGGAGGGGGAGGGAGAAGCAGACTCCCCACTGAGTAGGGACTCCAATGTGGGGCTCGATTCCAGGACCCCAGGATCATAACCCGAGCCAAAGGTAGACATTTAACTGACTGAGCCCGCCAGGCACCCCATGGTGTGCTTTAAATTTAACCATGTTAATACAGATACTTCAGATAATTCCCTTTCCCTGTTACAGAGTATTCCATTTACAAATGTTCTGCAGTTTGTTCATATGGTTTTGTGATGGTAGGTTTCCAGCATTTTACTATTTTGAACAGTGGTGCTATGAGCATTTCTAGGCCCATATCCATGTGTATGGTTCTCAAGTTCGTGTGTGTGTGTGTGTGTGTGTCTAGCAGTAGAATCAGGTCATAGGGTATGTGCTTCACCCTCACAAAATAGGGACAAATTGCTTTCCTCAATGTTTGTACCAATTTACATTCCCAGCAGCAGTGTATTAGAGGTTTTGTCATTCTAAAAACTCCTTAACCCACTCAGAGAGCAGACATTTATCTCTATATATTTTCTTCTCATTTTTGTTTTATGTGTCTCTTACAGTATACTCTTTAATTGAGCTTGAACTAATTTTGCTATAAGTTGTGACATGGGACCTAAAATGACTTATTTTTTTTTTTTTTTGGACAGACAGAGATCACAAGTAGGCAGAGAAGCAGACAGAGAGAGGGAGAGGAGGAAGCAGGCTCCCCGCAGAGCAGAGAGCCCAATGCAGGACTCAATCCCAGGACCCTGAGATCGTGACCTGAGCTGAAGGCAGAGGCTTTAACCCACTGAACCACCCAGGCGCCCCATGACTTTTTTTTTTAAACAAATAACCAATTTTCCCACCGTTGTTCATTGACAAGGCAAGTCCTTTTTCATTATACTTTTAAATCTTTCTCATCTGATGGTTGAATTTCTCATCTGGTTGAATTTCAGTATCATTTTGTAGAGTATCCTAAATAACCTATTGAGATTTCATTGTAATTGCATTAGGCCCATGAATTATTTGGGTCTAAAACTGGCATTCAACAGCTCATATCTCCACTCTCAAAATGAAATAATTGAAATAGAATCAAGCATCTTCAGTCTGCTCCCGAAGTCCCCTATTATTTGTATCCGTATTCATCTTTCAGGATCATCATTTTCAGCAGGCCAGTGTCTTCCTTGTCCGCTAAGCTTTCCTTAATTTTTTTCCTACAAACTTTGTTCATGAAGTTCCCTCCAATCAGGAATGCCAACCCTTGGGGGCCCGGGGAGGGGGTCCAGATGGTTGGGCATCTGCCTTCGGCTCAGGTCATGATCTCCAGGTCCTAGGATGGAGTCTTTAAAAAAAGAATACCAACCTTTTCTTCCATTCCCTTTGTTTATTTAAAACTTTTCCTTCTTTCAAGGGCCTGCTAAGCTCTTAGCTAGAGTTAGAGTCCTAAACACGAGTTAGCCCACCATGTTGCATTGCTATTCAGTCTTCCAGTAAGTATGGATTTAATCTCACCAATTCTATGACTGAGTTAACTAAAATAAGACAATGGGAGACAAGAGGAACTTGCCTGGAGAGAAGTCAGGAAGAACAGTTGTTGGTAAGAGAACTTTTACTCCTGTAAACTTGGAGTGGACAGAATAGCAGGACAAGTGGAAGAGAGAGGCTGGAGCTGGTGTCTCAACATCCCACCTTACCCTCCTACGACCAGAAAACAGTGGTGAAGCCAGGTAATAGACAAGTCCGGCATCTGCACCATCAAAATGCCTTGCATTTGAATAGTGCTTCAGGGTTTGCTAATTTGCACACATATCATCTCATTTAACACTTGCAAAACTTTGAAGTAGGTGACATATCTCCATTTCACCAGTGAGGACCCTGAGGATTAGACGTTTAAAGTCCCCAGCTAGGAACTGGTAGGGCCAGCTCTGTGACTCCAACCTTCCAGTGATCCCACTTCATCACTCATACTTCCCGTTGCTTCCGTGTTGACTTCAAAATTTTTCAAATTTTATTTTTAACTGTGGCCAAAAAAAAAAAAAAAAAAACCCTCACATAATATGAAATTTCCCTCAAACACTTTTAAGTGTATGGTTAATCATGTTAACTATATTGACATCATTCTATAGCAGATCTCTAGAATTTTTTCATCTTGTAAAACTGCACTTCTAGGGGCGCCTGGGTGGCTCAGTAGGTTAAAGCCTCTGCCCTCAGCCTGGGTCATGATCCCAGGGTCCAGGGATTGAGCTCCACATTGGGCTCTCTGCTCAGTGGGGAGCCTGCTTCCCCCACCACCACCCCACCCCCCGCCTGCCTCTCTGCCTACTTGTGATCTCTGTCTGTCAAATAAATATTTTTTTTTAAAAAAACTGTACTTCTATAGCCATTGAACAACAGTTCCCCATTTCTCCCTTTCCCCCAGCCCCTGGCAACCACCATGCCACTTTCTGTTTTCATGATTTGGATTACTCTAGATATCCCCTATAAGTGGAATCATACAATATTTGCCTTTTGTGACTGGCTTATTTCACTCAGGCTGATCCTTTTGGGATTATGTGTCTGAATTTCCTCTTTTTTAAGGCAGAACAATATTCCCTTGTATGTATATACCACACTTTCCTTATCTCTTCATTTGTCAATGGACACTTGGGTTGCTTCTACCTCTTGGCAACTGTGTAATATTGCAATGAACACGGATATACAAAAGTCTCTTTGAGAACCCGCTTTTGGTTCTTTTCCATATATACCCAGAATGGGATTGACAGATCCTATGATGATTCTGCACTTAATTTTTTGAGGAGCCGTGTTAACTTTTACACAGATAGCCCCATTCTCATAGACTCTACTGCATTATGTTAAGCAGAGCATATCACCTTTCCTTTAATTAAATGAAAACAGCCATCGTGCTCTTATAGAACCATTAAAATATGTTTAAACTTCTTACTTAAGATGCATCACTTACCACTTGGGCAACTGTAGATGCTTTCATTTCCTCCCAGTCTCAGTGAACACTTGCTTCTTCACTTTTAGCTCCACCCACCCTCAGGGGCACTACATGAGAAGATTCATGATGGAAGGACCCATCTATTTTTGTGCAATTCTGCGCCTCAAGTAACTAGCACAGTGACTGGCATATAATACGCATTCAAAAATGGTTAAATGAATTGATGAGTGAGGGGTCCTTGGTGGCTTGGTCAGTTAAGCGTTTGCCTTCGGCTGGGGTCATGGTCTCAGGGTCCTGGGATAGAGCCCCTTGTCACACTTCCTGCTCTCCCTCTGCCCTTCCCACTCGTGCTCTCTGTCTCTCAAATAAATAAATGAAATCTTTTAAAAAGAACTCTATCTGACAAATAAGTTAATAAAACTTAAAAAAAGAATTGGGAGTGAGTGAATAAAAGACTATGTTCTGGGCATAGTCAAAAAACTTGAACTTATCCCCCAAAGTGGATGTTGTCATTTTTAAGAGAGCATCGTTCAGGACTTTTTTTTTTTTTTTTTTTAAGATTTTATTTATTTATTTGACAGAGAGAGATACAGGGAGAGAGGAACCACAAGCAGGAGGAGTGGGAGAGGGAGAAGCAGGTTCTCCGCTGAGCAGGGAGCCAGATGCGTGGTTCAGTCCCAGGATCCTGGGATCATGACCTGAGCTGAAGGCAGACGCTTAACGACTGAGCTGCCCAGGCACCCCAGTTTAGCACTTCTTGTTCCAGCAAAGCAGAAAGTAGATCCCATATGGCAAAGAGATATTCAATGACATGAATTTTACCAGAATGATACAATCTCTAGGATAAATTCCGACTAATGCTCTAATGGTAACACAGAATCGTACCAACTATGAGGATTTGGAGAGCTTGGGAAGCCCTTGGAATTCTAAGAATGTCCTGCTGGATTAATGGGACAGAGCTCAAGGTAGAAAAAGTCAAGAGAGGGTGCTAATAGCGCAGGACTGTATTTCTCTTCCCTTCTGCCAGACAGCATGGACCCTGGTTAGAGAGCATTGGCAGCAAAAGCATTGTCATACCAAGTGGCAGATTTCCTCCTGGCCAGCTTGCTGTGCATTAAGCTGACTGGTGCCCTCTAAGGAGGACAGGGGTGTGAGAGCAAAGAGAGGATTAAACCCCTGGGGATAAAAATACATTTTATGTTTATTTAAAAATTTAAAAATTAAATAATTTTTTTTTTTAAAAAGAGAGAGGATTAAAGAAACTGAGAGCAGTTATTTTCTCCTAAAGAAAGCAAGGTCTCCTGCTAAAGACTGCTGGCTATTCATCTGTGGACTTGATATACACCCTTATGAAAGGAACTGGAGGAAATGGAATTACAGTGTATCAGCAAAACTTAAATCTAGACTTCACAAAAATCGCATGAATTTTCCAAGGATAGAGGCCCTGGAACAAATTGTTCAGTAGAAATTATGCTCTGCACATATTTAAAGAATGAATGAATCGTAGCTCTCTTCCATTCAAACGGGAAGATGGAATTCAAGCGAAAAATATCTTTTAATAGGCGTGTCCTCACAAAAAGATAAAAGACAAGGTTAAGTTGCTAGATGATTATGTGAACTCTTTTCCCATTCTCTTAGTCATGACTTTATTATTTTTTCTAAAGTTTTTTTTTTTTTTTTTTTTTTTTTTTTTTTTTTTTTTTTTTTTTTTTTTAATTTAAGAGAGAGAGAGAGACAGAAATCCTAAGCTGGGGCAGTGGCAGAGGGAGAGGGGGAAGAGGGATCCCCGCCGAGCAGGGAGCCCAGTGTGGGGTTGGATCCCAGGACCTCAGGATCATAACCGGGGCCAAAGGCAGACTTTCACCGACTGAGCCACCCAGACCTCCCTCTTAGTCATGAGTTTAAATTCACACTAGCAGATCAATATAGTAAATAGTGGGATCTTTTTTATATATTGCTTAATATAGGAGACAGCATGGTTTCATGGAAAATGCTAAACACAGGTCAAAAGACTTGCCTTCTGACACTAGTATCACTTGGACCACACTGGCCTTTCAGAAAATTATTGGTTTTTATTGCCTACGGTGCCAGAAGAATGGTACAAAGCTGATCATGTCACTCCCCAGCATAAAATTCTTCATGGGCATCTGTCACTTGTAGACAAATTCAGAGCACTTTCACCTAGTAAATTCCTTATCTCACTCCGACTTACCCAAATAGCTTAACGTCTATCATTTGCCTCTCCAAACATGTGAAGCAGTACTGAATGATATGTAATTTCCTCAGGATAAACCACACTCATTCATGCTTTCACTGCTTAAACACCCTTCTCCCTTCTTTTATTTGGCTTCTATTCATGCCTAAGTGCCACTATTCTGACTTTCCTCTAGGAACCTCCATGTGTCCCCTTGTTAATACTGCCATAATGACGTTGTATTATAATTAACAGTTTGCATGCCTGCCTTCCCATTAGACTCTTCTCCCACCGCCATAAAAGTAATCTCTTTCTATTATATAAATTCAAACAAAGTGTAGAAAGTAAAATGTCCCCTTGAAACCCACTCCCAAAGGCAGTTCTTGTTAACACAGAGCAGGAAACCGTAAGTTTCCTTTGAATTTTCCGAACATAGCAGTGCCTGGTATATAAGAGGCCTCAATAAACAGAGCTAAATGGGGGTGCCTGGGTGGCTCAGTCGGTTGAGCATCCCACTCTTGGTTTTGGCTAAGGTCATGATCTCATGGGTTATCTGCTTGAAGATTCTCTCCTTCTGCCCCTGCCCCTCCCCCTGCACCATGTACTCTATCTCTTTCTAAATTAAAATAAATCTTGGGGTGCCTTGGAGGCTCTGTTGGTTGGGTGTCCAACTCTTGGTTTCAGCTCGGGTCATGGTCTCAGGGTCATGGAATGGAGCCCCGTGTCAGGGCTCTGTGCTCTATGGGGAGTCTCTCTCCCTTTCCCATTGCCCCTCTCCCCCTTGCTCTCTTTCTCTAAAACAGATAAATAAATCTTTAAAAAATAAAATAAATAAATCTTAAAAAAAAATAAACAGAGTTAAGTGAATGAATCTGTAAAAAGAAGATGGCATAGCTGGCTATACAGGCCAGCAGTATGTTGTGGTGATGCAATCATGCAGGCTAATGACTATGAAATCTCTGGAAAGCATCATGTAAGTCCAAAATCTCATGACAAGTGGCTAATGACCCTGGACCTCATTTTATCTGGTATCTTGGTTTCAATGATGCTGATGCTGATGATAAAAATAAACAATAGCTAACATTCACTGAGCACTTTTCATGTCTGAAGTACTGTCCTAAGTGTTTCACCTGTATTAACTCACTTAATTATTATAAGAATCTAAAAGGTGAAGACTATTAATTGCGCCATTTTTTTTTTCAGATGAGGAAACCAAGGTACAGAAGGTTATGTAACTTCCCCTCCAAAACCACCTAGGTAATGAGTAATACAGTCAGGATTTAACCCAGAGGATCTCACACCTGGATCCACACTCAGCCCCATCACCGGGCTGCTCCCGATATACAACCCTGAGGTCATAAAACAAGAGCCAGTTACCTCCCATTCCTACAGTGCTTCTTGATCTAGTTTTAGAGTTGGAAGTACCTTCATCTCTGTCGTCCTTTGTTTCCTCACATGTAAAATGGGTATATTAATGACCCCCATCTCACGAAGGTATTTGTGCGGAGTATCTCCAACTCTGCCTCAGGTCGCCAAGCGAGAATGGGGTTGAAACCCAGACCCTGGAGCCAGGGACCGGTCACACTGCAACAGAGACGTGGGTAAGGAAGACAAGAAGACTGCACTGGTGATCCTAATCTCAGAGCAGCTCAGCGTCCCTCGACAAGTGTATTTACCGGCAGATGAATGCTGAGAACTAGCACTCACACTCGGGCCTTTTCAGTTAAAGTCTGGGTGGCCAAGGAAGCAGGCTCTGTGAAGAGAAAGCCAACTCACAAGATGGGACCCTCACTTCGGTTCTTTGGCTCTGGTCCGTACTAACGGACACAGTGGTTGCTGGCTACCTATACCCGATAGGACAGGAATGGAAGTAAAACTTTACAGCGTGTCACGCGTTTAACAGCAGAGGTACGTGCACTCGGTACTGTGGAAGCAGGGAGAAGACTACACTGGCAAGTGCTTACAGATGGCGCTTGGATCTGGAACAGTCTTCAAGGCTTATAGAAAACTCAATCCAACTTTCAAAAAGGAATTGCCAAGGCAGAGTGCTAGAGCTCTATCCAGCCAAGCCACCGTCCTATCACACCAGGCTCGGGACCCTGTGGGAGTCATAGTTAATGAGGGTCTCCAGGGAAATAGTACTTGGTTAAGCCCCTGCTGGGCTCTCATTCAACTCCTGGGCCAAGCTCCATTATTGGTAAAGCCCCTAAGGAAATATGGAGCCTTTATTCTGTCCTAGAGAAGAGAAATGAAGGCACAGATGGCAACTTCATACATAGAGTCTAGTTTAATCAATGAGGAAGTTACTGGAACCAAAAAAAAAAAAAAAAAAAAAAACCTGGGGAAAAAACAAAACAAAACAACCCTCAAATTAATGCAGCATTGCCCCTAGGCTAAGTACTAAAGACAGAAGGTGGAAAACTGACAGATCTGCTGTTAACTAGAAATGAATAGCTAAAAACTAACCAGGAAGTTTTTCCAAGGGAGTCTTGCAAATGCTCTGGATGTCAGAGCAAAGAGTGAGCCTCTAGAAGGAAGAGCTCCCGAATGCAGGGTGCTTGTAGGGTGAGTCAAGGGGCGATGAGGGGAGGGATTTGAGTGGCACTGAGGAACACTTCTTTAGACTAATAATTTTAACAACTTTGGCCATACCTAGTGGCACGGAGTCTAGAAAACAGCACAGGGAAACATCGTCCTCAGAATTAAAACAGTGAGAACTCAAGGCATAATAGATGCAATGAGCCATCTGCAGAGGTAAATCACCCTAAGAAATGTTTCGTGAATGTGTTTGCAGAGAAACTTGGGAGGACCTGAGTCCAATGCTCATGACTAAAATTAACCACGTATTTTATGCCTCTGCGCCTTTGCACATGTTTTCCTTCTGCCCGTTTTATCATCTGTTGCTCTTTTCTCCCCTTTTTCCAGCCTATCGGGTAAATTAGTTTTCTTTCAAAATACATTCCAGGCATCATCTTCTCTTAACATGTGCCTGAGAACAGAATGAATCATTTCTCTCCCTCCTCCCCCTACTTTTGCACTCTGTACATCTTCTTTTTATTAGTTGAGACTCTGTCTCCCCTGGTACATTGCAGGCTCTCTGAGGGCAGAGACCAAACCTTCTCTAGCATCTCCCACTACAGTGCCTAGCCCAACGGACACTTGGTTCAGCTAATCCACCGAGCAGGTCAGAAGAGGGGAGGAAGGTTATGTCTCCTCTAGAAGTGGTACAGCAGGATCTTTGGGGTGAGGTTGGGAGGTGTGGTGTTTTGCCACATCAGCATATTAAATCCTGCCATTGGTTTAGGGGCAGTAGCAGAATCTACAGGATCCATGACATTTTTATGTTTATTGAAAGAGAACTCTAGAGGCACCTGGTGGGCTCAGTTGGTGGAGTGTGTGGCTCTTGATCTTGGGGTTCTAAGTTTGAGCCAAACGTTGGGCATAGAGATTACTTAAAAACAAAATCTTTTTTTAAAAAGGCAACTCTAACTTTTTTTTTTTTTTAAATGAGAAAGCAGTTTAGTAAGGAGACAAATTTGTAAACAAAAATATCCAAGTTGCTATAAAAGTACACATAAGATTAAGAGCTAGTACAAAGCAATGGGAGGATTAACTCCCTAGATGGAGATCAGAAAAGGTTCGCAGAGGAGGAAATGATTGAACTGGGTCATAAGGACAAATAAAAGTTTGTCAAACAAACCACAGGGCAGAGGGAACAACCTTACCAAAACATGGAAACAGTGTAACATTATAATTATGACTTAGAGCTTACTCTACTCCCAGGCACTGTCCTTTTTTCTTTTTCTTTTTTTAGATTTTATTTCTTTTTTCAAGAGAAAGAGAGAGTACAAGTGGAGGGCAGTGCAGGGGAGAAGCCGACCTCAGTGATCAGGGAACCTGACACAGGGCTCAATCCCAGAACCTTGAGATCATGACCTGAGCCAAAGGCAGGTAACCGCAGAGGTACTGAGCCACCCAGGCATCCCAACTCCCAAACATTTTTCTAAGAGCTTTTACATGTATCCACTCATGTAATATTTTCAACCATCTTAAAAAGTTTATACAGTGTTATCAATTAGATTCCACTGCTTGTAACAGAAACTTGAAATAATAGTTGCTAAAGCACAGGGCAGTTTCTTTCTCCACAAAACCTCAGGGTTCCAGATTCCTTTTAGCCAACAGCTAGAAGCTAGTCGTGGCCTTTATCCTCACAATCCAAGACGTGGGGTAGAGAGCTCCAGCCATCCCATCTACATTCCAGACAGCTGGAGAGGGGGCCCAGGGAACTCAATAGCTGTCAATTTATGCAGATTCTTAGAAGTTTCCACATACGTTCCATTGCCCCAACATAGTCTTTTTTTTTTTTTTAAGATTTTATTTATTTATTTGACAGAGATCAGAGGTAGGCAGAGAGAGGAGGAAGCAGGCTCCCCGCCAAGCAGAGAGCCCGATGCGGGTTCAATCCCAGGACCCCCGGGATCATGACCTGAGCCAAAGGCAGAGACTTTAACTCACTGAGCCACCCAGGTGCCCCCCAACATAGTCTTATAACCACAAACACTTGTAAAATATTCTGGGAGATAGTCCTTATTCTGGATATTACATCCCCCAGCTATGATGTGGAGTTCGATAACTACGGGAAGGGAGAACAGATAACGAAGACAGGAGTTTCCGCACCTACTCTTATCTCCAGTTTGCAGATAGTGACACCAGTGCCCAGTGGGGCTACATTTGTCGTGACGCGTTCAAGGATTGCAAGTAGGTTTTGCTTTTTTTGTTCTGGGGTGTGTGTGCGTGTGCGCACGCGTGTGCATGTGTGTTTTGCTTAAGCATACAATGTAAAGCGGGAAGAATGAAGGACGACGGGGCCTCAAAGTTAGATGATTTTAATTCTGACACTTTACGTGATCAAGCGATAATGGGCAGTGTAATGCACAAAACCCAGGCAGCACTAAAGTGCCAACAACATAATGTATGAGTAATCTCAAAGCTAGATAATTGAGTTGGTTTGTGGATCTGAGAGATGGATTAGTAAAACGGGTCAGTAATTGAATAGCAAATTGATTCACTATGACATTGCTGACTGCAGCGGCAGAAAATCACATAAAATTTGCCAAAAGGACAACAGATACCATCTGACACATTTTTCAGTTTCTCATTTTAAATTTGTTAAATGTCTCCCTCTCCTCTAAATAAGCACCCACTAAAGGTCGAATGGCTTGCATTGAATGCATGTTGATGAAAAAAAGTAAAACAGTGCAGGCTAACTCTTGCCTCACAAATACTTTACATTCATTTGAGTCAAGGTTCCAATGAGAAATATTTTGAAGAAATCATATACGTGACTGAAGTCAAGCAGTACCTATAGAAGGTACTGCACCTTCCCAGCAACTACTCAATAACCCCAACATACTTTTTGTATTCTTCCCTGGACCCCTGTACTTCAGAAAAGTCTGTTTTACCCCCAACCCCAATTGGTGGTGATCGCATTTCTCCTGTTAGTGACTATTTGAGGCATGTGGGCACACAATGAAATTCTGGCCAGTAACACTTGGTGTGAGGTTTCTCAGAAAGTGTGTGTTTGTGTGTAACTGTGCGATCATTAATAAAAAGGATCACAAAGAAACACTCTCTTTTCCACTGGACATAGTTGAGTGTGGATGTGATCGTTGACGGATTATAGCAATCTTGGGAACTTGAGGCTGACAAGATAAAGATTGGCAGAGCAGAAGAATGGAAAGAATTTGCCTTCTTGCTAACAAGCAACCTTGGAAATGCTCCACTTCTGAACTTATGTGAGGTAATAGGTTCCTTATATAGTTCATTTGAAATGAGCTGTTATTTGCAGCCAGAAGTATCCTGATATTCCACCACAAGGTATCCTATAACAAATACTGAAGAACAAAAACCAGCACTCTCCTAACCAATCTCTTCACCCCAGCTCTTCTCTAGAGGGAATCCCTTTCAACTTGTTTAACTTTTTTGGCAAGCAATTTACTTACATGTTTCTAAATAATGTGCTTATAGTGCTATTTCCTTGCTTTATCCACAGAGTGTTGACTCTCTGCTATGGGAGAGGAAAACTAAACATTTGCCCACGTCTTCCACTTCTCTTCCCTGCTCTCAATAGTTTTACAACATTTGAATAATCAATACTGTGCTTACACTAGTATGGCTCCATAAATATAATTTATCAGTGAAGGGTTAAGTAGTGTACTGATTGCATTTCTTTTTTTTTCTTTTTTAAAGATTGTATTTATTTACTGACACAGAGAGAGAGCACAAGTAGGAAAAGCAGCAGGCAGAGGGAGAGGGAGAAGCAGGCTCTCTGCTGAGCAGGGAGCCCGATGTGGGGCGCATTTCTTTTCTTACACATTTTTTTTACCCCCACCCTTGTTCGTATACATTGCTTTCTGAGTGCCTTTTATTCATTCTTAAACTCTCCAACAGATGTGTAATAGTCTTTGAAAGTTATTTTTTCTTTCCCATTAAAGTTTCTTTTCGGGGTGCCTGGGTGGCTCAGTGGGTTAAGCCACACTGTCTTCGGCTCAGGTCATGATCTCAGGGTCCTGGGATTGAGTCCGGCATCGGGCTCTCTGCTCAGCAGGGGGCCTGCTTCCCTCTCTGCCTCCCTCTCTGTCTACTTGTGATCTCTGTCTGTCAAATAAATAAATAAAATCTTTAAAAAAAAAGTTTCTTTTCTACTCTTTCCTCCTTCCCTCTCTCATTCTGCCCTCCTCTTTTACTTCTAAATTCACTTCCTTTCCCTTCTCCCCCATACCAGGCAATCACTCTGTGGTCACTACTATGTACAGCTTTGTATGTCCTTGCAAAATGTGAAGTTCTTTGTGTATTTTAAATTTATATAAATGGCTTTCCCTATGTATGCATAGTTTCCCATTTCCATTGGGTACTATCTTTTTATGGTCAAGCCATGTGGCCAAGTGTACATCTAAACCGTGGCTTGTAAATACCACAGAATACTTCATTGTGTAAATCCAATACATTTTTACCTGTCTCTCAGGGATGGATGTCCAGGTTGTCTCCAACTCCACGACATCACAAATAATGCCCAGTAATGGACCTGTATGAAAGTATCTTTGAGACATTACCCCATTACGACTGCTAGGTCAGAGAGTACGTCAGCACAAAAGTGTCCGCTCTCCAGAAGAGCTGCATCTGGGCCTACGCTCCTATCACCAGTGCGTGGCGGATCCTAGATGCCCACATACCTCCAACACTTGGTATCATTTAGTTTTCTAATTTTGTTCTAAAAGGTATAAAATGATTAAGTCTTCATTTCCCTAATTTTGAAAGAGTTTGGCCACCTTTTTAAGCTCTTCCAAAATTTGCCTTTTCATAGTCTTTAAAAAAAAATTTAAATTCAACTAGCCAACACATTGTCCATCATTAGTTTCAGATGTAGTGTTCAACCATTCATCAGTTGTATATTCCCTTCTCACAGTCGGGTCATTTTTCCATTGGCATTGTTTTCTGTTAAGGATTTGCAGTTCCTCCTATAGTCTAATTAATCACTTGTTGATTTCAGATATATTTTCTTGCACCCTGTTGCTTATCTATAGATTTTGGGGGACCAGAAATGCTTAATTTTGATATAAAATTTCTTTTTTCTTTATACTGCATACTTTTGAATTTTAAGAAGTCAATTGCTATTTGTAGGTCACAGACATATTGTCTCATACTTCCTTATATTATAGTTTTCATCTTTTATCATTTAAGTCTACCATTTAAGGAATCTAGTTTCATTTTTCTCCATCTAATGAGCTAGTATCCTCAAAACCAACTAATAAAAAACTCTCCCTTTTGCATTATGTCACGTTTATAAGATATTAAGTTGCTATATATCCATGCTTTCTGTGCTCTATTCATTGACATTGTTCTAAGGCCACACCACAGTTTTTACTATGAGTTTGTGGTTATCTGATAGTCTTAATGTCTGGTAGGGAAAATTCTCCTTTTCTAAGTTTACTGTTCTTTGTGGATCTTATGCTTTCATATAATTTTTAAAAAAGATTTTTATTTATGTATTTGAGAAATATACAGAGATAGTGAGAGAGAGCACAAGAGAGGAGGAGGAGAAACAGGATCCCCAGTGAGCAGAGAGCTCAGTGTGGGCCTGATCCCAGGACCCTGAAGATCACGACCTGAGCTGAAGGCAGACGCTTAACTGACTGAGCCATCCAGGAGCCCCAGCTGTTTTTTAAGTAGGCACCAAGTCCACCATGGAGCTCAGGACTTGAACTCATGACCCTAAGATCAAGACTTGAGGTGAGACCAAAAGTCTGACACTTAATCAACTGAGCCACCCAGGTGCCCCATCCATACAAAATTTTAAAGTAAGTTTGGGTTCTTCAAAAAGTCCAACTGGGGGGCAGCTGGGTGACTCAGTGGGTTAAACCTATGCCTTTGGCTCAGGTCATGATCTCAGGGTGCTGGGATCAAGCCCCCATCTGGCTCTCTGCTCAGTAGGGAGTCTGCTTCTCCTCCTCTCTCTCTCTGCCTGCCTCTCTGCCTACTTGTACTCTCTGTGAAATAAATAAATAAAATCTTAAAAAAAAAAAAAGTCCAACTGGAATTTGGTTGAGGTTACATTAAATTTTCAGACTAAATTCAGAATGGTTACTTTTATAATACTGTCATCTCACTGGAAGCAAGGTTTCTTAGAACATCTTCTATTTTTTTTTTTTAAGATTTTATTTATTTAATTTAGAGATAGAGTCTGAGAGAGCAGGAGCATGGGGAGGAGCAGAGGGAAAGGGATAAGCCAAATCCATGCTGAGCGTTGAGCCCTCCTCAGGGATTCTATCCCCCCAAACCCGAGATCATGACCTAAGCTGAAATCAAGAGTCTGAACACTTAACCGACTCAGCCACCCAGGCGCCCCACGTCTTCTGTCTTTATTGGAGTTTCAAAGTTTCTCCGAACAGATCTTGAGTATTCTTGTTAATTCCTTGATACTTTTTAGAAATTTCCTGCTATTGTAAAATGATATTCTTTAGATTTTCGTAGGCTGGCCTTGGTCTGGCAGCTTTGCTGACTCTCTGAATAGTTCAAAGAAAATTGAAAATAAGTCTAGGTATATACCTAGGTATATATCATTTGCATACTGGATTTTCTAGGTATATATAATTTGCAAAGGAGTTTTTCCCCTCTTCTCTTCCAATCATTACACATTATCCTACTTCTTCTTTCCTTAGAGTATTGGCCAGCATTCATACTAATGCGATAAGCTTCCTCATTGAATCTTGGTATTAAAGGGAATGTATTTAATCTAACATTTCTCCAAAAAGAATAATGCGTACTCTAGATTTTGAGGATAGTTCTAACCAAGTTAAAAAAATTATTCTATAGATAGCATGATGTTTATATTTTTCATATGTAGGTGTGAAACCATACTGTTTTTCTTTATCAATTAAAATAATTGATTTTTTCCATTTTGTCCATTACCATGATAGATTTTTTTAAGTTTTTTTTTTTTTTTTTTTTTTTTTTTTTTTTAATTTGACAGACCAAGATCACAAGTAGGCAGAGAGGCAGGTGGTGGGGTGGGGGAAGCGGGCTCCCCACGCAGCAGAGAGCCCGATGCGGGGCTCGATCCCAGAACCCTGAGATCATGACCTGAGCCAAAGGCAGAGGCTTTAACCCACTGAGCCACCCAGGCGCCCCGACTTTTTTTTTTTTTTTTTTTTTTTAAGATTTTACTTATTTATTTGTGAGAGAGCATGAAAGACCATAATCAGGGGAGGGGCAAAGGGAAAGGGAGAAGCAGGCTCCCCATTGAGCAGGGGACCCCCCTCCACCCGAGATCATGACCTGAGCTGAAGGCCGATGCTTTGCTGACTGAGCCACCCAGGTGTCCCTGTGATAGATTTTCTGATGTTGAGTCATCCTGAGATGAACCCTAGTTTGTCTCTTTTTTTAAAAATGCACCATTGGATTCGGTTAGCTATTTTTAACAGTGAATATATATTCATAAACAAATGAACCTCACTTTTTTCTTTATTTTCATCTGGTTTTGGAATTAAGGTTGTATTAAACTTAAATTCTATTTTGTCAAGGGATGCCTGGGTGGCTCAGTCGGTTAAGCATCTGCCTTTAGGTCAGGTCATGATCCAGGGGTCCTGGGATTGAGCCCCACGTCAGGCTCCCTGCTGAGCAGGAAGTCTGCTTCTCCCTCTGTCCCTGCTCCCATTCTTGTTCTCTCTCTCTCTCAAATAAATAAAATCTTTTTAAAAATTCCAATTCCTCCCAGGTTTTTTGGTTCATATTTGTCATATATTTGGTAACAACTACATTTGGGTAAAATTCACATGTAATTCATTTACTCAAAGTGTACAATACAATGGTTTTTATTATATTCAGAGTTGTGCAACTATAATCACCATCAATTTGCATCACCCCTACACCCCCCCAATCATCCACAAACCCTCCCATTTCCCTCTTACCTCCCAGCCTTCGGTAACCACTGATACATGTTCTTCTGTTGTTGTTCTTCTTCTTTATAGACTTGACTATTCTGGGCTTTTGACGTATACGGGATCATACAGGGTAGTCTTTTGTGGCTATTTTTACTTAGTATGTTTTCAAGACTCATCCAAGTTATAGCAGGTATTAGCACTTCCTTTCTTCTTATGGCTGAATAATATTCCATTGTTTGAATACACCATAATTTACCCCTCCAACAATTGATGATTATTTGATTGTTCCCACCTTTTGGTATTATGAATAATGCCATTAAGAGCACTCATGTACAATTTTTTATATGGACTTACGCTTTCAATTCTCTTCAGCATTTACCTAATTTGGAACCACTGGGTCGATCTTGGGGTCCTGGGATCGAGTCCCGAATCAGGCTCTCTGCTCAGCAGGGAGCCTGCTTCCCTCTCTCTCTCTCTCTGCCTGTCTCTCTGCCTACTTGTGATCACTATCTTTCAAAGAAATAAAATCTTTAAAAACAAAGAAACAAAAAAATCTCCCATGTTAGGGCAATTTGATCTATAGAATTATAGGTGAGAAAAGCAATTATCTCCTGAAATCCAAATTGTTAAATTCCTAGCGGCCAATGAGTTTGGTTAACAATGGATATTCTGTTAGGGAAATAAATCTAGTTCCTCAGTTTCAGAAGGCAAGTGAAAAATATTTGCTTAGCAAGGGAGGTCTCAAAAAAATTTTACTGCCATTTGCTTCATGAGTTTGGAGAGCACAAGTTCAGATAGCAGGAAATTGTCCTCAGAAGCTGGAACTTTGATTCACCATCTTGTGTCATCCAGATTTGCTAATGAAGAGTCTAATTCACATGTTTTCCTTGTACCTAAGTGATTGCTTCCCCCCCTCCCTTTCTTTGGAATTTAAAAAATTTTCTCTTTGTTCTTGGGAGTTCTGACACTTCACAGTGCTATACCTCAGTGTGGATCTTTTTCATTCATTATACTTGACACTCTGTTGGGCCTTTCGATCTGAAGACTGAAGTTCTGGGCATAGCGTCTAATGTTATTTCATTTTAATAATCCCGTCAACCTCCTTTACATTTCTTTTCACATTGTAAAAACTGATAATCTGATAGTAGACCCTTATTTTATCTTCTGTGCCTTTAATCTTTTCTTTTACTTTCTCTCTCTTTGAGGTCTACTTTCAAAGGTATTTGCTTACCTACATCTTCTAACTCTATTAATTACTTTTTTTTTGGAGGGGGGAGAGAGGGAGAGAGAGGACAGAAGGGGCAGAGGAGAAGGAGAGAAAGAACGGTCAGCATGGAACCTGACACAGGGCTTGGTCTCACACCTCTGAGATCATGGCCCTAGTCGCCATCAAGCATCTGACATCGAACCTACCCACCCACCCAGGTGCCCTCTATTAATTACTTCTAAAGTTTAAACATTTTTGAAAGTTTTACTGTTTTGATAACTGTTTCATTTCCTGTGTTGTTTTATAAATGCAGTGTCTCCAAGTCTTTTTATACAGCTTTTCTACTTACATAGTCAGCATTATCTCATATCCTAAGTATCTTAAAAACATGGTTTTTCATTTTTACATAGTGCTCCATCAAAAGATCAAAATGTACCAAAGATTTTAAGCAGCATGAGGCATTATCAAATCTGTGTTTCCTATGTTCAGCCTAGAAATAGTGGGAAGAATGAATTGGAGCAGATTAGAAAAAAGGGTCTGTAATCTAGGAGAAATGATGAAACTCTTATCTAAGGCAGTAGTGGGGGGGGTGGTAAATGCAAAAGAACAGCAGACAGATTCTGGGAGGTGGAGTGGCATAGGTCTTGGTGATTGACTAAATAAGAGAAAAGAAAAAAGTCCAGAATTAACCTCAGGTTTATGATTTGAACAAAAGCAAGAATTGGTGAATTTTTTCAAATAAAAATTACATATTTTGAGGGGCACTTACTTGGGTGGCTCAGTTGGTTAAGCCTCTAACTGGATTTTGCTCAGGTCATGATCTCAGGGTCATGAGATCAAGCCCTGCCTCAGGGTCCCCGCTCAGCATTAAGTCTGTAGAGATTTTCTCCTTTCCCTTCTACTCCTACTGTTCATGCTCTCACTCTAAAATAAACAAATCTTAAAAAAAAAAAAAAGAATTATTTATTTTGAATATGCTTAACAGGGACTTAACTATTGCTCCCTCTCAAGTGAGTGAAGCTAGATCAAACCTACATGTACGTTGGACTGTGCTGTACGATATGATTTTCCCCTAGTGCTATGGTCTCAGTGATAAATCATTAACATTTAAAGAGAAATGTACAAGGTTCTCAAGTAATGTTTGTATTTTTCATGAGAATATTTTTAGTTCAAAAGATAAAAACATTTTAAAACATCTTTATAAATATTCTTTTTTTTTTTAAAGATTTATTTATTTATATGACAGACAGAGATCACAAGTAGGCAGAGAGGCAGACAGAGAGAGAGGAGGAAGCAGGCACCCTGCTGAGCAGAGAGCCGGATGTGGAGCTCGATCCCAGGACCCTAGAATCATGACCTGAGCCGAAAGCAGAGGCTTTAACCCACTGAGCCACCCAGGCGCCCCTTTATAAATATTCTTATCTACAAAGATATTTTTATTTGTAATTAAACATAAGAAAACATACCAAACCTTTAGAGCGACCAACTTTTTAAAGAATAGTTTATTTGTTTATTTGAGAAAGAGAGAGCACACGCGTGAGTTAGGGAAAAGCAGAAGGAGCGGGATAAGCAGATGCTCCTCTGAGCACAGAGCATTGTGGAGCTCAATCTCATAACCCTGAGATCATAGCATGAGACAAAATCGAGAGTGAGATGCTTAATCAACTGAGCCATCAGGCACCCAAGTGACCAACTTTTTAATTAAGATTCTTTGGAAAAATATTTAACAGTAAGGATGAAAAAACTGGCAGCAAACAAAAATTCAAGTTCAAAATTATGGCATCATCCTTTCCCAGCAGCACCTCCTACATGGCCCCCATTCCCCATGGGCACTTAAGTTTAAAATTATGGATGAAACACTATGAAAGAAAATTTTATCACAAGATAGTAGAATATTTTGAAATAAAAAGTCATTCTGCTATATAAATACTTTCATTTTTTGTATATTCCCTTTGAGTCTCAAAATGAATTCTGCAAGATAATTTCCTTTTCATCAGTGAAATATCTGTTTACCATTTAACTATTTAAAGATATAGATGCAAACAGGGGTGCCAGGGTGACTCAGTCCGTTAAGCATCTGACTCTTGATCTCAGCTCAGGACATGATCTCAGGGTCGTGAGTTCAAGCCTTACACTGGGCTCCATACTCAGAGTGGAGCCTACTAAAAAAACAAAACAAAACAAAACAAAGAACTATCTATCCAGATAGATGCAAATATAAACTAAATATCTTTTTTTAAATAGATGCAAATCATTTTATTTAAAAAAAAAAAACCCTTAGTTCTACTTAGAATCATTGGAATATTTATATTTAAATACTCCAACTTAATTTATGTGTATTAAGCAAGTGGGAGCTCCTACAGAAAAGTCTGATTTGGTTTTATAAATAATGAAGATGATTTAAAATGTAAAAAAAAAAACCTAAACTTAAAAAACGTATTTCAAACCACCTGATTTTTTAAAGTCACACCAGTCATCCACTTCTAAAAAGTCCTTATCAAAGCTATTTCTTTAAACCCAACATTTACTAACTCAACAGATGGGTTTTAAAAATGAGGAATGTAATTTTACTTTCAACTCACTGATTATATACTCAACTGGCAGCTTTAAAAAAAATAATTTTAGAATACATGAAGACCTGAATTAAACCATTTTCGACATTTCTCCAGGACTGTTTGCTAACTGGCTTGTTTTTACATAGGAGCTTTAAACATAGCTATCACAGGTAGTACCCAAAAATAACTACTTGCAACTATAAAACCTGTCAAGTAAACTTCCAACAGAACATCACTGCTTCTTCCTTCTCTTGTAAGAATCATTACTGTGAACTCGTACTCGCTGGGACACAGAGGATGCTATTTTCATGCTGTCTTTCTTTGTAAATGTCTTCTCTATTGGTCCGGGTTTCCAAAGTAACAACTGTGCGTCTTCTCCTCCGGTTAGCAAAGAATCATCCTGCATATTCCAAGAGAAAGAACGGACGGTAGCAGCATGACCTCCGTGAAGGCTGGTCACATGGCTCAATCCTGATGTAGTGCAGCTCATTAAGTGAATAATTCCTGTGTTTGTTCCTCCAACAACAAACAATTTGTCCATTTTTTCATGATATAGGCCACCAATTAAATAGTCCAAAATACCTTCTTTCAGATTAACCACTTCTCTGACATCTTGGATGTTCAAACATGTAATTGGTTCATCAGTATTCAGATGATTAAGATCCCACCAAGAAAACCCTTCATCGTGTGTCATGCAGTAAATCTGTTTATAATCCTTTCCAGACCAACCAATACAGCTTACTGATGAAATGGAGTTACAGGTTGTAATCAGTGCATCTTCTTCATTATCCACACTAATATCGAATACATTTACCAGGCCATCAGATGAACCTGAAACTAACATGTTGGGATTGTAGGGATGGAAGCACACTTGAGTGACATCATCACTATGAGTCTCTGAATATGCTCCAAGTGGGTCTTTAGTAGTAGACAAATCCTGAGAACTAATTCTTGCGTCCCAAAATACCAATAAGGCATCATCGTCAACTTTTTCTGTACCAGCACAAATGACATGATCATTGCAGTTGATATCGAAACTAATAAAAATATTGGAAGGGTAACCCTTGAACAGCTGGACAGGTTTTTCACTGGCTAATCGAGCATCCCAACACTTTACGGTGCCATCGCTACATGATGAATATACACTGTCACTAGAACTTGCAAATCGGACTCCATTCAGAAGTCCAGGATATCCACTAAATTCTCGTAGTACATATAACCTTTCTTTATCATATATTCTGATTGATCCATTAGAACATAAAACAGCAACCAAGTTTTCTTTTTCTGCTTGTACAGCTTTTGATGTGTCTATACCAAGCAAATAAGTAGGCTCTTTAGTTTCCGAGGAACGTTTAACAATGCTCAGATTAGCAAATTGTTCCTCAATCTTTTCCATGTCAGGAGTAGCATCCAAACGTAGTAAAGATCTGTAATAAAAATACAAAACTTAAAATTAAACGCAAAGCTTCTCCAAAATTATAATCAAGTCAAGAACACTTTCCTCTGAGGACTGGCACAAAAGAACAGAAATAAAGTCTATTCTAATATTTTAATCTTTCCCTGCCATGATATAACTCAAACTCGCTTGCTTCCCTCTAATTCAATCACTCTTGAATACTGAATCGACCACATATACCTTATGTCAGTAAGAGAATTTTAAAACATGTACATATACTGCTCAGTAGTTCCTTTAGCTTACACCCAACTTTCGGTCCAACTCATAATTCTCAGCATTAGCCAATGCTGGCTTCTCCTGGCCTCAGCTGCCTGAGGCAACTTTTAGAATTTAAACATAGGCAGGAGGGTGAGCCGGGTGGTAGGTATTAATGAGGGCACGTACTGCATGGGGCACTGGGTGTTATATGTAAACAATGAATCTTGGAACACTACATCAAAAATTAATGATGTACTGTATGGTGACTAACCTAACATTAAAAAACAAAAGAATTTAAACATAGATGTGCAGATGTGCAGAAAAATGGTCCCCCAAGATATTGATGCCTTAATCCTTGGAACCTGCGAATGCTAGGTTACATGGCAAAGAAGAATTGAGGTAGCTTATCATTTGATCTTTAAAAAAATTTTTTTATTATTGATGTATAGTTGACACACGTTACATTAATTTCAGGTGTACAACACAGTGATTCCACAAGTCTGTGTTATATTATTCTCATCGCAAGTGTAGCTACCATCTGTCACCATACAATACTATTAGAATATCACTGCCTATATTCCCTATGCTGTACTTTTTACCTCTATCATTTATTCATTCCATAACTGGAAGCCTGTATTTCCCACTCCCCTCCATCCATTTTGTCCACCCCCCACATCCCTCCCCTCTGGCAGCCAACAGTTTGTTCTGTATATTTATGTGTCTGTATCAGCTTTTTATTTTTTAAGTGCCACATCTAAGGGAAATCAAATGGTATTTGTGTGACCTATTTCACTTAGCATAATACCCTCTAAGTCCATCCATATTGTCATGAATGACAAGATCTCATTTTTCCTTTTTTTGTGACTGAGTAATATTCCTGTGTTTGTGTGTGTGTGTGTGTGTGTGTGTGTGTGTGTGTGTATACATGACTTCTTTATCCATTTATTTATCCATGAACACTTAATTGCTTCTGTATCTTGGCTAATGTAAATAATGCCATAACAAACATAGGGGTGCATGTATCTTTTTGAATGAAGTATTTTCATTTTCTCTGAATAAATACCCAGTAATAGAATTACTGGGTCATTGGGCACCTGGGTGGCTCAGTGGGTTAAGCCGCTGCCTTCGGCTCAGGTCATGATCTCAGGGTCCTGGGATCGAGTCCCACATCGGGCTCTCTGCTGAGCAGGGAGCCTGCTTCCTTCTCTCACTCTCTCTCTGCCTGCCTCTCTGCCTACTTGTGATCTCTGTCTGTCAAATAAATAAAACCTTTAAAAAATATATATAAAAAAAGAATTACTGGGTCATATTGTACTTCTATTTTTAATTTTTTAAGGAACTTCCATACTATTTCCTACAGTGGCTGTACCAATTTACATTCTCACAAGCTGTGCATGAGGGTTCCTTTTTCTCCCTATCCTCACCAACACTTGTTATTCCTTGTCTTTTTGACTCTGGCCATTCTGGCAGATTTAAGGTAATAGCTCATTGTGGTTTTGATCATCCCTGATGATGAGTGATACTGAACACCTTTTCCTGTATCTGTTTGCCATCTGTATGTCTTCGTAAAAATGCCTACTCAGGTCCTCTGCCCACCTTAATTGGATTATTGGGGTTTTGTGTCGAGTTGTGCTTATCAGTTGATCTTAAAATAGGGAGATTATTCGGATTATCCGGCTGGGTCCAGTGTAATCACCATTGTTCTTAAAAGTAGGAGGAGGCAGAACATGATGCGAGTCAGAGAGAGATTTTACTATGGAGGAAGGGCACAGAAAAATATATTGTTGGTTTGGGGGAAGAAGGTCTTTAAGTGGATGGCCTGTAGAAACTGGAAAAGGCAAAGAATGGTCCCCATTTAGATTCCATCTAGATGGAACCTAGATTCTCTAGATGGAAATGCAGGCCTGCCAACACCTTGATTTTCACCCAGTGAGACCTATTTTGGACTTTCGACCCCTCAGAACTATAATAAATTTGTATTTTTTTCAAGCCACCAAGTTTGTAGTAATCTGTTACAGCAACAATAGGAAACTAATACTAATACATGGGGGTTCCCAATATGAAATTCTGGAGAAGTACTTCTCAGGCAGTAGTAACTTATAAATGATGGAGCTGGAATGTGACCCTAGGCATTCTGGCTTCAAGGACTGTGCTCTTCATCACCACACCATATTGTCCTCCACTTTTTTTCTCTTAAAATATTTCATTTTGGGGGCTCCTGGGTGGCTCAGTGGATTAAGCATCTGTCTTCAACTCAGGTCATGATCCCAGGGTCCTGGGATCAATTCCCACATTGGGCTCTCAGCTGAGCAGCAGCCTGCTTCTCCCTCTCCCTCTGCCCGCCGCTCCTCCTGCTTGTGCTTTCTCCCTCTCTGTCAAATAAATAAAATCTTAAAAAAAAATTTTTTTTTTTTTTTAGGGGCACCTGGGTGGCTCAGTGGGTTAAAGCCCCTGCCTTCGGCTCAGGTCATGATCTCAGGGTCCTGGGATCGAGCCCCGCATCGGGCTCTCTGCTGAGCAGGGAGCCTGCTTCCTTCTCTCACTCTCTCTCTCTGCCTGACTCTCTGCCTACCTGCGATCTCTGTCTGTTAGATGGGTAAATAAAACCTTAAAAAAAAAAATTTTTTTTTTTAATTTTTAAGGAATCTCTACACCCTATGTGGAGCTTGAACTTAGAAGTTCCTTAATGGTAGAACAAGTTCAAGGCCAGAAAAACTTGCATGCCTAGTGACTTTATCACAAATTTCCTATCTTGCTTTTACCAAATAAATAGTCTACCTCACAAATTAACTTTTTCATTCTTATGATGAAATGGTTTTTTTGTTGTTGCTTTAATGATATCTTTAATGATATCTGTCTTTTCATCTTTAAAAGAAGAAATGAGTACCAACTCAAGAGTTGTCAGAAGAATCAACTAAAATAATGTGTTCAGCACAACACCTGGCAAATAAAATACTTATTCAACAGATGTTATATAAAAATTATCCGTATGGGGCGCCTGGGTGGCTCAGTGGGTTAAAGCCTCTGCCTTCAGCTCGGGTCATGATCCCAGGGTCCTGGGATCGAGTCCCACATTGGGCTCTCTGCTCAGCGGGGAGCCTGCTTCCTCCTCTCTCTCTGCCTGCCTCTCTGCCTACTTGTGATCTGTCAAATAAATAAATAAAATCTTTAAAAAAAATTATCAGTATTACCACTACCAATACCACTAACACTATATTGGAGGCTGGGTGAGTTTGGATCTAGGTATTGTTACTCAGACCTCAGTGTCACCTGCCTAGAAAGATCCTCCCTAGTCAACCGATCTAAAATAGTCCCTGTCACTTCCTATCATATTGCTTGTTTTATCAATTTAAAAATTAAAAATGCCTAATTATAAAATATTTCAAATATACAAAGCTTAGAAAAAAGATACCCAAATATAGACAGATACTCAGATTTAACAGATGTTAACATTTTACCATACTTGTTTGTTTTTTATTTAAAGAAACATTACAGACACAACTGCTCTGAATTTATAACATGGCATTGCATTTATGTCTTCTTTGCATTTGCTCTTTTCACTCAGTATTTTTGAAAAACCCTATTTTGCTGTTGAAGTTCTTACTCTTTCTTACTTATCTAGTATCAATAAATAATTATTGAATAAATGAATAATTGATTCAACTTTCTTGCTCTTGTTCTAGGAGAAACAGAATAAACCTAAAAGGATATTGCATGTGTTAAGTGTTTACAGGGGGAGCTCTGCTCATGGAAATTAGTAAAATAATGGGATTCTTGAACAGTACTTTAGGGCATGAAAAGGAACTACAGAGAAAGATTTTATATTGTAAAGAAAAATATTATTTAACTTTTTTTTTTTTTTTTTTACCACAAGCTATTCAAATTATTCTTCAAATGTATATTTACTTAAGAGTATACTTCCTGGGGCACCTGTCTGGCTCAGCTGGTTAAGCGTTGGCCTTCACCTCAGGTCATGATCTCAGGGTCCTGAGATTGGGCCCCACATTGGGCTCTCTGCTCAGCGGGGAGCCTGTTCTCCCCACCCCCCCCAACCCCCCACCTGTCTCCCTGCCTACTTGTGATTTCTCTCTCTGTCAAAAAATAAATAAAATCTTAAAAAAAAAAAAAGAGTGTATTTCCTATACCCTTCAAGGAGAAACAAACCCTTTTAAAATTCCAGATAAAAACTATCCATTCTTGAAATATTCCAAGAGTTAATATGAGGTTATAAAATAAATAATTTTTCCTACTACTTCATTTTGATTTTTGCATATGAAAGGTCAGGTTGATGGAAATTTTAAACAATCAAGTTTAATGTGGCTTTTAAGCTGACAGTAATTTGTAGGACTATGACCATGCACTCAAGCAGGATAGTAGTACAGCACTCCCTCCCTCCCCTACATTGCCTGGAGAGTCTGTTTCATATTGGAACAGTACCCTAAATGGCTTCAATTCAAAGGATTCTAGGGGTTGATGGGTCAGAAAGGGTAGGCCCCAGACTGAATGCTACAGCAAACTTAACACTTCAAGACTGTGGAGATGGGGGCACCGGGGTGGCTCAGGAGGCTAAGTGTCTGCCTTCAGCTGTCATTGTCCCAGGGTCCTGGGATCAAGCCCTGCATCGGGCTCCTTGCTCAGCAGGGCATCTGCTTCTCCCTCTTCTACTCCCCGTGCTTGTGTTCCCTCTCTTGCTGTGTCTCTCTCTCTGTCAAATAAGTAAATAAATAAATAAATCTATCTTAAAAAAAAAAAAGATTGTAGAGAATGGTAACAATCACAGTGGTTGTCCACTTGACACACTATTCAAATGCAATAGAGTTTCTCAAGAAAGAAGAACTAAAGGATGGATGGATGGATGGATGAAGGAAAGGGAGAGAGACAGAAAAAACAAAAAGGAAGAAGGGTATTGGAGGTAAGGTAGTATATCTCACAAAGCCCTCAAGCTTTAGAGCTTAGAGAGTACACAGATACAGTGAAATAATTTGATCTCTTACAGAGAAACATGAAAACCTCTAGCTTATGTTTTAACACATTAATATGCAAGTGAGTCATACTTGAAATACAGCCTTCCTAGGCTATGTAGCTAATTCTTAATTTTACATGCTAATGAATCATTCCAAGATGATAAATACTTTTTCTTCTATGCACAGTTTTTATCTGCGTTTTCTTTGCATGATCCACCTCCGGTCCTTAAGAGAAGCCATAGGCTCTTTTCATCCCACACTACATCCTCACAGGGTGACTTCATTCACGTTCACGTGCCGTCTATATGCCAATGATCTCATCCATTTACAGATCTGTATTTCCAACCATCTACTGGCCATTTCTTTTTGGATGTGTCCCACTACACCCCAAAATAAAAGTGATCATTTATGTTTCTCTCCTCCCCCACCAAATCTTCCCTTTAAAAACAAAAACAAGATATATTTCACAATTTTCTCCATTTTGATTAATGGTATTAGCACCATGACAGCCCTCTGATCTGCCTGGCTAAGCTAGAACCTCTGGGATATCTAATTCTCCCTCAACCAATCAGTTTCCAAATCCTACTTTTGGCTTTGGGCTGTGGGAATGCTTAGGGGAAGTATTAAGTTAAATCTATTTCTGTCAATCAGAACAATATTGACAATTTCATATGATTCAACCCAACCAAAACATATGATGAGAACAAGTAAGATTAACCACAATTTCTATCTTTTCTCTATTTGTTCCTGTTAGATGCATAAAAGGAAGCTTAGTTAGCATTCTAGATCTTAACGGGCTAGGGAGAGCTGAGGATTGTGGACTGAGCCCTTCCTATGTCAACATACAAACATACAGATACACAAAGAAAGAGGGTGCAAAAAGAGGGGGACACAAAAGAGTATTAAAGAATATAAAAGAGAAGAGAAATGAAAATAAGCCAAAAGGGAAGAGCAGAGCAAAGAGAAGGGAATGTACAAAAGAGGGGAAAGTTACTGCCACTGTCTCTGGAGTCCTACACGAGGGAGATACTACAGTTTGTACTCTGCCGACACAGAGATGAGATGAGAAATCCAGATAATGGAAGTTTAGGAAAGTCTAAAGCTATGGTAATTTGTGTGGTTAAAAAGAATTTTTCTTTCTTTCTTTCTTTCTTTCTTTCTTTCTTTTTTTTTAAAATATTTTATTTATTTATTTGACAGAGACACAACAAGAGAGGGATCACAAGCCAGAGGCTCGATCCCAAGACCCCACGTTCACGACCAGAGCCGAAGGCATCTGCCCAACGACTGAATCACCCAGGCGTCCCAAGAATTTTTCTTCATTTAAAAAAGACTGCTTGTTATAATTCAATAATTATAATTATAATTAGCCTTTATAACCAACTGCAGTATGGGCCTAGGTGTTCTGAGAACAGTGGTGGAAGAATTACTAATATCTCATCTTGAGCCACTTAGTACAGATCAGACAACAGCAGGACCCCAGAGTTGCTATTGTGGTTCTTACTGGAATACAGGATTCTCCCATCTGACTATAATGCGGAGGGTGGAAGATATTTAGAAAAGCAACCCAAAACAAACATTTTGGGTTAAGTTTAATGTGGTGAGAATATTAATTCCTGATGAACTGCCATCTTGGAATATAGTAGGTGGGAAGTGCTGACTAATCTCTTATCTGAATAATTGACCTTAGATAATTAGAAATTGTTTACTTAATAACAAAATCCCTAAACATAAGTATGAATTTCTTGTCGCTTTTGCTTTTGTAAGATTTAAGTTTTTTTTATCAGTTGAAATGCTATTTCATTTTATTTCCTATTAAAATATACCCAGTAAAATGTTCTTTCTGTAAATAAAGTACATCCCAAACATACCTAGCTGCAACTAGGTACTGCTCTGATTCTGAGATGGTTAAGTTTAAATATGAAATCTGAAGGACAGACTAGCTTAAATATCTCCGTAACAGAAGAAATAGCTTTTTCCCCCCATTTGAACAAGAAACAAAAAGGGAAATAACATACATTTTATACCCATTTAGAAAATACTGATTACAAAAGGCACTATACTAAACATCTTCTGCATATTATTTTGCATGAAATCAGAAATGGCAGTATCTTTAGAAAAAGATGTATTTCTTCCAACTATGAATGCTCATATGCCTGAAAGACCAGCCAGCATCAGCATCATACACTACATTTTTACTACTGAAAAGTAACAATTGTGTGTGAAGTATATGTTGAGTATAGGACTAGTTTTCTTGACAAAAGTTATCAGACTTGAGTCAGAAAAACCTAATTCTCCACAGCTGAAACTTAATGTTGCTCACTTATAAGGAAGTAGCTATAATGACTGTGGAATGCAGACGTCCAGCCAATATCCCAAATGTGGGAAAAGGTTTCAAGGGAAAAGGCATTCAGGAATGGACGTTAATAACTTTACAATCCACACCTACAATTGATGACAATGCTATACCCACATTTAACAAATTGGGCTAGGATACCTGAGCCTCACAGAGAAGAAAATAATCATAATTGGAGTTCAACAGATGCTAGCCTATGGGCTACCAACTTCTATCTAGTCACTTTTTTATCATAATCATTTAACCCTATAAGATAGGGTTATCCCCATTTTATGGCAGAAATTGAAGCTCAGAGAGACTAAGTAACTGGTCAATGTTCTCACAGTTACTAAGGGGAGGAAAAGGGGGCACTGTGGTTTGAAAAGCAAGTTGTCTCTCCAAAACGTGTGAACCTGTGTTCACGCTAATACTACGCTTCTGCTCTTTTATGTAAGTCCTGAAGCATTAATGTCAACTATAATTAAGGAATATGCCTATTAGCCTTTGAGAGGGCGAATTACATGTTAGCCCTACAGATAAGCAGAGGAGAAAGAAAGAGTGCAGGATGATTGGGGGGGAAAAAAAACCCCACTGGTCTAGAAAAAGGTTACTGTAAGCAAACATCACTTATTCTTTATTTTTTTCTGTCCCTCTTTTCAAACTTTTTAATTATGGAATTTATATGGAGTAGAGAATAGTAAAAGAAACCACCATGCATGCATCGGCCAGCATAAACAATTACACTGCACAAAAGTTATTATTAGGGTGAGGGGAATCAGTTATGTATCATATATTATTTGAAGAGCAGTTAAGGAGCTCTCGTGGACAGTATGATGGATCCCCTCCAACTCATTCCCCTCCTCCATGTGGCATCAGCATGGTTTCAAGACTTGACCCTAGCTCCAGGAGCAGATCCTGATTAGCCTAAACCAATCACAGTAATTCTATTCTTTTAAACCAGTAATTGGTTCAGAAACCTTATATTCCTGCCAACCCATGCATGTATTCTCCTAACTACAATTCGTTCAGATATAGAACACTAATTCTAAAGTGGACCCAATCCAACTGATGGAAAGAACTTTTATTCCATGTTAATGAGATTCCACATTTTCTATTTAAGTCAGTTTGCCCCAGAGTTTTTGTTAATACAGCCAGAGCCTCTCTAACTAATTGAAGATAATCAAATAAAGTTTTGTGTATATCACCAAATATTCACTTTATGTAAGAGTCTCCTACAAGGAAAGATTTAGGTAACATACTTTAAAAAGTCAAACTTCATTCATACTGAAACGAGAGATTTGATCTTTCATTCCCTTTAGAACATCTATCTATTCTCTCCCCCGCCACCCTCTATATTTTTTGATCAAAAATAAAAGGGGAAAAAATAAGAAACACAAAGGAAATCAACAAGATAAAAACACAAACCACTGAAACGATACAATGTTTTAAAACTTGTTAGGGGCGCCTGGGTGGCTCAGTGGATTAAAGCCTCTCTCTGCCTTTGGCTCAGGTCATGATCCCAGGGTCCTGGGATTCAGTCCTGCGTGTGGTGTCGGGCTCTCTGCTCAGTGGGGAGCCCGTTTCCTCCCCTCTCTCTCTGCCTGCCTCTCTGCCTACTTGTGATCTCTGTCTGTGAAATAAATAAATAAAATCTTAAAAAAAAAACCAAACAACTTAAACTCTATCTGGTGAGTTTCTGTGTTTTTTTTTCTTTCTTTCTTCCCTTCCTTTTTCCTTTTCCTCCCTGCCTCCTGCGCTCCTTCCTTCCCTTCTTCCCCCCTTCCTTCCCTTTTCCTTCCCTTCCTCTCCTTTCCCTTCCTCTCCTTCTTCAAGTGGGTTACACACCCAGTGAGGAGCCCAATGTGGGGCTTGAACTCACAACCCTGATCAAGACCTGATCTGAAATCAAGAGTCAGACGCTTAACTGACTGAGCCACCCAGGTGCTCCTGTGTATTTTTAAAAATGCATTTTGTAAGGGTGCCTGGGTGGCTCGGTGGGTTAAGGCCTCTGCCTTCGGCTCAGGTCACGATCCCAGGGTCCTGGGATCGAGCCCCGCATCAGGTTCTCTGCTCAGCAGGGAGCCTGCTTCCCTTCCTCTCTCTCTGCCTGCCTCTCTGCCTACTTGTGATCTCTGTCGAATAAATAAATAAAACCTTTAGAAAAAAATGCATTTTTTAATATCCTAAATAGTCGTATGGTTCAAAATTCAAAAGGTTCCAAAAGGTTCCTCAAGCCCCTTTCTTCTCCCAGGAAGCAACTTATGTTACCAGTTTCTTCTGAATACTTTCAGAGATTGTCAATTTGAAAATAATGCATTGGGACACCTGGGTATAGTCAGTTAAGTGTCTGACTCTTGACTTTGGCTCAGGCATGAGAACAAGCCCTGCATCATGCTCTATGCTCAGCCAGGAGTCTGCTTAAGATTCTTTCCCTCTCCCTCTCCCCTCTCCCTCTTCCCATTCTCTCTCTCTCTCTCTCTCAAATAAGTAAATAAATTGTTAAAAAAGAAAAGAAAAGAATGCAGTGAAGTATTTTCAGCTTATAAAAAAATTGTCAATGTGGTACAACAGAAAAAGCAATAGGTTTAAGAATCAAACATCCTAATTTCAAGTTGTTATTCTACTACAAACTAGCAAAGTCATCACTGTACCAATTACCTAAACTCTCTAAGTCTCAGTTTCCCCATCTATAAAACAGGGATAAAGGGGAGCCTGGCTGGCTCCACTGAAGAGCATAGGCTCTTGATCTCAGAGTCATGGATTCAAGCCCCACACTTGGTGTAGAGAAAAATAAATTAATTATTAAAAAAATAAAGTAGTGGGGCGCCTGGGTGGCTCAGTGGGTTAAGCCTCTGCCTTCAGCTTGGGTCATGATCTCAGGGTCCTGGGATCGAGCCCCATATCAGGCTCTCTGCTCAGCAGGGAACCTGCTTCCCCCTCTCCCTCTGCCTGCCTCTCTGCCTGCTTGTGATCTCTGTCTGTCAAATAAATAAAATAAAATCTTTAAAGAAAGAAAAATAAATAAATTAGAGATAAAAATGGATAATCAGGGGCGCCTGGGTGGCTCAGTGGGTTAAGCCTCTGCCTTCGGCTCGGGACTTGATCTCAGGGTCCTGGGATCAAGCCCCGCATCAAGGGGAGCCTGCTTCCCCCTCTCTCTCTGCTTGGCTCTCTGCCTACTTGTGATCTCTCTCTCTCTGTCAAATAAATAAATAAAATCTTTTTAAAAAATGGATATTCAATATTCAGTGCCTATTATGGCCAAGTATGACGGTAAATGCTAGAGATTCAGATGAAAACAAATTTGCTGTCTTCAAGAAGTTAGGAGACAGAACAGTAAAGAATTATAATATAGGGTGATAAGCACAAGGACAGAGATAATCATAAGATCCAGGAACACAGAGGAGAAGTATGCAGAGGGCACAATTCGACAGTAAGAAAATAAGCAACAAATGGTATTTCCTTTCTTCTAATTAATTTTCATGTGATTTACATTCATTTAATTTCATTTTACATTCACATTTAAAAATTTACAATTCTTATAGCTCTTAAAACAGGTATAAGTAGTCTCAATTACTCTTATATTAAAACTTTTAAAAAAATGAATCAATACATAAAATTTCATGAACACAAGTATCAAACATAATTCTCAATTCTGAATAAACTTTATATCAAATTGCTTTTTAAGATTTTTTCATTTAATAATGAAAAATACACTTCTAAAGAGCAAATAAACTTCCACATGTTTTAAAAGACAACAGAGCTTCACTACTGTATAATCTTCAGTGAACTTCTCCAAGATTCTTATCTTTTAGTTAGGTACTAATTAGAAAAGCTTGAGCTCTAACCTATTTAAAATAACCTTGGAGGGTGCTGGGGTGGCTCAGTGGGTCAAGCTGCTGCCTTCGGCTCAGGTCATGATCTCAGGGTCCTGGGATCGAGTCCCACATCGGGCTCTCTGCTCAGCGGGGAGCCTGCTTCCCTCTCTCTCTCTGCCTGCCTCTCCGTCTACTTGTGATCTCTCTCTGTCAAATAAATAAATTTAAAAATCTTAAAAATAAAATAAAATACCCTTGGAGCTCCTTGAACAAATGGCTGATTCTAGGTCTGGGACAGGGAAAATACAGATGAGCCACGAGCACCAGATAGTGCCAGAAAGTAATGTAATGTTTAAAAAAAAATAATAAGAAGAAACAAGAGCCAAAGAATAAAATAAATACCCATGAATCCATACTGATAAAAATAAATGACTATACAATTAAATAAATGAGGGAAGAATTTCAAGTAATTTAAGCAGCTATACTTCCTAGGAGGTAGAGCTTAATTCTTCTCCCCTCCAGTAAAGACTGGACTTAATTAACCTGCTTCAAAAAGCAGAGTACGGAAAGAGTAAAAGATAATAATTTCAAGTAGAGAAACCTGGAAGACGTTGCCTTAACCAACTGATGGAGTTTAACATCACCAACAATAAGTCGGTAAGTCATGTTGATGTCATCTGCCCCCTGGTGTGACATGGGAAGGACACTTCACTTCTGTGGTATTCTTCCCCCCAAGTCTATCACCCCAGTGTAATCAAGAGAAAATACCAGACAAACCCATTCAGGAACATTCTACAAATACCTGGTTAATACTTGTCAGAAGTTCTAAGGTCACGAAAAATAAGCAAAGTCTGAGAGATTATCACAAGTTGGAGGAAGGAAGGAGGTTTGATGACTAAATGCATGCAATGTGGTATCCATGACTGGCCTGACCAGAGAAAGGATGTTAGTGGAAAAGCTGGTGAAATCCAAATAAACTTTATAGTTCAGTTAACAGTATTATACCAGTGTTAATTTCTTAGTCTTGGTAAATGTATCACTGTTACATTAACATTAGGGAAGTTGGATGAAGGGTATACAGAAACTGTAGTATCTTTGCAACTTTCCTACAAACCTATTACTCAAAAAAGCATTTAAAAATAAATGCCCTCAATACGTATCTTGGATATTTAAAGGTTCTAGGTAGGAAAGGATTTCAGGTACATACATACTAGGAATGTTCCTACGTGGAAATGCTCTTATGTCATCTCAACTCTAGACCTGAGATGACTCCCACAGGCTAATCATGAATGCTACCACCAAGTTCTGCCCCTATCACCTCTCTATTTTCATGATGAAAATATAAAAAAATAAAATCTACTAATACTCCCAAATTGGGAAAGAAGTCAACTGAGGAGGAAGGTAGGTGACCTCAGAAAAACTCTAGTAAACACCCTTACTTACTAATGCAGGAGTTCAGCAAAGAGGGCTGCTAGGGCTTACTATATTTCTAAGGTCTCCATGCTAATTTGGGAAATGAGAAGCAGTCCATAGGAGTGAGATAAAATTGGGATTTGGGACAGAAAATATCACAGGATCTCAGGAGAAAAAACAGAGACCAGGTCCCCCATCAAGACTGATGCCTCAGTCTCAGTGAGTAGTTTTTGCAAGTAGAAGTGAATCATGTCATGTATGGGTCAGGTGATCAAGAGGTGGTGGGTACGTCTTTACCTTCTCTTCACTTAACTGCTGGCTGGATGCAGAGGACTTCAAAGCCCTACAGGATGGCTGAGCCAAAAAATGAAAGGAGTCTGAGTCCCCCAGCCACCACATGAAAGGCTACCTGCTCACGAGAAAAACCTACATCTGCCTGTATCAAGCAGTTGTGAAGACATCTGAAAGATGTAGTTTAAAAAACTGCAAAATAAAACCCCAACCTCTTAGTATCATTCACCTTTTCTTTAGGTTAAATTCAAAGGGAATTAATACCTTATACTAAAGAAACACCAGAATTTCAGCAATTACCTATTTATTTATTAAATCCAAGTTAAACTAAATATACTATTTAGAGAATGTATACTATACCATCCCACTTTAATAAAATTATTCCTATGCATGTTTTTGCTCACTCTATCTGTATATATGCACAGAAAGGTCTCTAGAATAATGTTCATAAAATGTATTCCAGGGGCGCCTGGGTGGCCCAGTGGTTTGGGCTGCTGCCTTCGGCTCGGGTCATGATCTCAGGGTCCTGGGATTGAGCCCTGCATCGGGCTCTCTGCTCAGCAGGGAGCCTGCTTCCTCCTCTCTCTCTGCCTGACTCTGCCTACTTGTGATCTCTGTCAAATAAATAAATAAAATCTTTAAAAAAAAATGTATTCCAAATATCTGGAGTGTCTGTATGCACACACACATGTACATAGGGGATGTGTTGCCTTCCCAGTACTTTTCTACATTCCTAAAATTTTTAACAATGATGATATAACCTCATAATAACTCCATAAGTATGATTATGTTCACTACCCTAATGAGAAAAGCACAGTTAATATACAGTAAAACCGGTTTCTGAATTCAAGCATTCTTGTTGCAGAGACCGTAGTATCAACGCCTACATTATACTGCCTCTGTAAGTATATGTCACATTTATTTATTAATTTAGCAATTTCTATATCCAGTGTGGGGCTTGAACTCATGACTCCAAGATCAAGAGTTGCATACTCTACCAACTAAGCCAGCCAGGTGTCCCAAGTACATATATATATTTTTAAAAATACGGGCAGCCTATGTTACCTGTAAAAAGAAATATACTACACTTATTTTTTAAAAAGGGGGTGAGGGCTATATTAGTAGAGCACCTGGAAGGAGTAGCTTCTGATGTCTAATGTCACGTGCTAGTGGCAAGCATGACAAGTCAAATGGTAGCCACAAACTCTCTATGCTGGATATTAAAGAGGCTTATTGTTTATCAAGCATCTCTCAGGTCAGTGTATCTGAAGTAAAACTGCTTAAGTAAAATTTAGGAATCTGGCAAGTAATGTTTATTTGAAAACCTGGGAAGAGTGACATAGTAACAGTCACTCCTCTTCATTATCAGTACGTCTCAGAAAAACACCACCTTGGGGTAAAAAGTATGCATTGGCTTAACGTCAGCAGAACATCTCTCAGAAAACGTTTATATCAGAAATTCAGAGAAATTTGTGTGTATAGTTTAACACAGAATGGGCTTTGGAACAACTTGCCAAAGAGCCATTTGTTTTAAACTAGGAAGAAGTGCTGAATATTTAGTGGAAGGTATGCTAAACTGACATCTGCTACAACTTCAATGTCATTTTAAATATCATATTCATTAATGACTGAGATTAATGTCTTTGTAGATTAATCCTGCTCAGTGAGTCTGAATATGCTATTCTTATTCACATGAATGTTCAAGATACTGGTTGCAGCAACATATGGCATCTCATACACTGAAATTCTTAGGAAAGCACAGTTTTTAAGTGCAGGAATCTGTTACCAAGGAAAGGGGGGTGGGGTAGAGGGAATGAAACACACACTTTCTCATGCAGTATGAGATACAACATTCAAATATCAGGTTCCAGATATAACATTCCAGTATCTTTTTAAAAACAAAGACACTTTCCTCAATAACATCCTGAGATGTCAAATTTCTCAAGGAAATCTTCCACCCAAAAGTCACCCTTTGAATTAAATCTATGAATGCCTTGCTTCTTTCAACAAGAACAATCAACTGTGTTTGCCTTTCCAGAACAACCAGCTGGTTAACCAAATACAGAGAGAAACCAAACTTCCCCAGTCACCAGATGTCTTAATTTGGAACAGTTAGTAACAACGTGGAATAATCCAAAATTTTAAGCTGGTACTCTATGTTTACTACTTCTTTTTCTAATTCTGAATAGACGCTTTTAAAAATTAAGCAAATGTGTTCTTTGAAAACTGCAAAATAAGGGATAAAAAGAACCACTGCCTATAGCCTGAACAGATCAATGTTAACATCAAAGAACCAGCCACTTGAATATTATATTATAGTTAGAAATTGATCTATCAACATTAAATCTTCTCTCAAGTCCTAAAGAATTACCCTATTCAACAACTCAAAAATGATTCCTGAAGGTCTGACATGACAGGCCTAGAACACACTGGATTCAGCTAAGAACACAACAAAGCCCCTGCCTTCATGGAGGGCAGTGGGGTGACAGATAGCCATAGAGACACATAACTAATTAAAATAATAAAAACAGTTGAGGTGTTATGAAAAACAATAGTGGTTAAGGCAAGAAAAATGAAGCAGGAAATTCTTTTGAATAGTCACTAAAGGAAAGCCTCTCCCAGGGGTGACATTTCAGCCAAGACCAGAAGGAAATGAGGGAGCGAGATATCGGACTCTGTGAGCTAAGAGCCTCCTCCTGGGCAGAGAGAAACAGCAAGTGGTCCATAGCAGCTGAAGCTGAGTCAGAGAAGGAAAGTGGTGTAGAAAATAAGGTTAAAGAAGTAGTAGCAAATAAATAAATAAATCTTAAAAAAAAACAAAACAAAACAAAACAAAAAACAAAAACCCCCAAAACAAAAAAATACGATCTTGGGTCATGGGATTAAGCCCCAGTGTCTGGTCCCATGTTCACTGGGCAGTCAGCTCTCTCCCTCTAACCCTCTCCCCATTTGCTCATATTTGTGTGCACGTGTATGCGCACACTCGCTCTCTTTCTCTCTCTCAAAATAAATAAGTAAGTATACAAAAAAAAAAAAAGGTAGCTGGATCCAGATAAGAGCTTTGCAGGGCCACAGTCAGAACCTGAAATTTTATTCTCAAGTGAGAAAGGAGGCTGGTTGAGAGCAGATGAGAGATGTCTGTCAAGGGATTCTTCTGGCTGTTGCCTGGAGAACAGACTTTAGGGCAAGAGATATAAAAGTGGGAGATGTGGCTGGATACAGGCCACAGTTATGAAAGAGGAATAAAAAGAATTTCCTGAGTAGAAGACAAGTGGGGTATGAAGAGAGGTGACAAAGATGGATGAGGCTTTTGATTTCCAGCCTGAGCAACAAAGCCAAAGTTGGCATGTTACTTTCAGGGTAATTACAAGCCTTTAAAAAAGTTACAAGATGATTAATTAGATAATTAGACAAGTATCTAGTTGTTTAAATAATCTTTACTAATCAACTGTGGTATATTAATAGACTGGAATGCTACATGGCAATAGAAAATCAGACACTACTGGTAGAAGCAACAGTATGGAAGAATCTCAGAACTGTTTAGTGACAGAAGCCTGACACAGAAGAATACTATTGTGATTTCATTTACACAAAATATAAGAACAGGCAAAACAAGTCTACAATGGTAGAAATCAGAATACTGGTTATCTTTTGAGAGGGTTATGGACTGGGAATGAGAACAGGAGAACTTTGTGGGTGATGATTATGCACAGATATTTGCATTTGAAAAACAAACAAACCATCATGGAGGAGAATGACCCCTTGCCTCCAGCATGATTCTCATGAGGGAAAAGCATCAACAGTTGGAGGAGGAAGGAGAGTGTGTTGAGAAATCCCTTATAGATAAGCAGGGCCTGCTAAAAGTTGAGACCTGAGGAGGAACAACGAGGAAAACCCTTCAGCATACCAGGCCCAACACTAAGCACAGGATATTAACAGCCCAGAGCTGAAGAATTTCAAGTCTGTAGTGTACCTAAGGTAACCACAGCAACAACAAAACCTAACCAGCTCACTTACAGATTACACTATTGAATCCCTAACACTAACAATCTGACAGAAGCAGAGAGGGGTCCATTTCCCGGAAAAAACACTATTTACCTTGTTGTCTACTACTCCTCTACATATGATGCCCAGAATTCAATTAGAAATAGAGAGACACACATATAAACAGAAGCAAGAAAAAAAACAACGAACTGTCAAGAAATTTGGCAATGAGCAGAAAAGACACAGAAATCACCCAGATAATGGACTTTAAAATGACTATAAATTCTGTATTAAAAACAAAACAAACAAACAAGAAAACAATAAATGTTGGCAAGAATGTGAATAAATCGGCACCCTTCTACGATACTTGTGAGAATGTGAAATTCAATCAGCCTCTCTGAAAAACAGGTTGGCAGTTTTTCATAAATTTAAACATATGTTCATGCAAACATTTGTATAGGAATGTTCATAGTAACATTATTCATAATAGTAAAAACGTATAAACAACCCAAATGTTCATCAATAGATGAGTGGATAGGCAATATATGGTATATCCATGCAATGGAACACTATTCTGCCATGAAATGGAAAGAAGTACTGTTAAATGCTACAACATGGATAAACCTTTAAAATATTACACTAAGAGAAAGAAGCCACAAACAAAAAAGCACATATTGTATGATTCTATTCATATGAAATGTCTAGAAGAGGCAAACCTATTAAAGATCAAAAAGATTAACGACTGGGGCGCCTGGGTGGCTTAGTGAGTTAAGCCGCTGCCTTCGGCTCAGGTCATGATCTCGGGGTCTTGGGATCGAGTCCCGCATCGGGCTCTCTGCTCGGCAGGGAGCCTGCTTCCTCCTCTCTCTCTCTCTGCCTGCCTCTCTGCCTACTTGTGATCTCTGTCTGTCAAATAAATAAATAAAATCTTAAAAAAAAAAAAAAGATTAACGACTGCCAATGGCTGGGGGGAGGAGGAAATTGGAAGTGACTGATAATTAGAAAAACTATGTAAGTCAGTGGACCAAGAGTGACATTTTTAAATCATTCAAAGGAAAGGGAAACTTGTACCCACAAAAAATACCTTTCACAAAAGAGGGTAAAAGGAAAAACAGACAAAAGCTGAGAAGAATCACCACCAGCAGAACACAGAACAAGAATTGTTAAGAAAGTTATTCACCCACAGTAGTACTGGAAATCTAGACTGACATGAAAAAATAAAGAGAACTAAAAATGGTAAACTTGAGGGTAAATTTAAGAATTTTAAAAATTAAAAATTTTGAGGTGCTTGGGTGGCTCAGTTGGTTAAGCATCTGACTCTTGATTTCCACTTAGGTGATGACCTCAGGGTTGTGAAACTGAGCCCAGAGTTGGGCTCTACGTTCAGTGCAGAGTCTGCCTGAGATTCTCCCTCCCTTTCCCTCTGTCCCTCCCCTCACTCATCCACACATTTGTGTACTCTCTCTCTCTCTCTCAAATAAATAAATAATCTTTTAAAATTTTCTTAAAAAACAGTTGATTTTCTAAAGCAAAAAATAGTAACAACATATTAGAGTGCTATTAAAACTCAAATATTTGACAGCACTAGTAGGAGGATGGGAGGAAAGAAATGGAAACATATCCAGCAAGGCTCTTACAACATAATTAGGTATCATATTATTTTAAGATAGACTTTACACAAGTCAAAGAAGTATACTGTAAACCCTAGAGCAACAACTAAAGGACAAAAGTAGTAAAATTAAAAAACCAATAGCAGAGATGTAATGTAATAATAAAAACATGTAATAATAATAACAATGTAATAATAAAAACATCCAAATGTAATAATAAAAATGTAATAATAAAATGTAATAATAAAAACAATCCAAAAGAAGGTACGAGAGAAGAAAAAAGGAACAACAAAAACAAAAAATACCAAAGAACTGAAGAAAATAGAAAATCTATAAACAACTAGCAAGATGGTAGATTTAAATCCAACCATATGAATAATTACATTAAATATAAATGATCTGAACATCTCGATTGAAAGACAGAGATTCTCAGGTTTGTAGAGGGCAGAGGAGAAGCAAGACCCAACTATAAGTGTCTAAAGGAAACCTATTTTAGCAAAACTATGGAAAAGAGCCCTGATGTCCATCAACAGATAAATGGATAAAGAAGATGTGGTGTACACGCTACAGACACACACACAATGGAATACTACTCAGCCATCAGAAAAATGAAATCTTGCCATTTGCAATGACGTGGATGGAACTAGAGGGTATTACATTAAATGAAATAAATTGATCAGAGAAAGACAATTATCATATGATCTCACTCATATGTTGAATTTAAGAAACAAAACAGAGGACCACAGGGGAAGAGAGGAAAACAAAATAAAACAAAATTAAATGAGAGAAAAAGACAAACCATAAAAGACTCTCAAGCATAGCAAACAAACTGAGGATTGCTGGAGGGGAGGGGAATGGGGAGACAGAGTGACTGGGTGATGGACATTAAGGAGGGCACAAGATATAATGAGCACTGGGTGGTATACAAGACTGATGGAATCACCAATCTCTACCTCCAAAATCAGTAATATATTATATATTAATTAACTGAATTTAAACTAAAAAACAATAATGAAAAATTAATAAAAGAAACCTATTTTAAATATAAAGTAGGTTATAAGTAAATGGATAAAAAAGTATGTATCATGCAAACACTAACCAAAGGAAACCTGAAGTAGCTTATTAATACCAGACAGAGGAGAAGTCAGAAAAGAAATTCACTCAAAATTGACCATAGCCCTAAATCTGAGAACAAAGAATTACAAAATTCCTGGGAAAAAAAAATAGGGAACCAAGGACTCCTAAGTTAGATGAAGATTTCTTAGAATACAAAAAGCATGTACCAGGGGCACCTGGCTGGGTCAGTCAGAAGAGCATGTGACTCTTGATCTCAGGGTCATGAGTTCAAGTCCCAAAGGGAGTGTAGAGATACTGAAATAAATAAAAAACTTAAAAACAAAAAACATATACCAGAAAAAGAAAAATGTGAGTTAATTAAAATTTAACTTTTCTGCTTTTTGAAGAAGAGTGATATGAGGCTGGGGGGCCTGGGTGGCTCAGTGGGTTAAAGCCTCTGCCTTCAGCTCAGGTCATGGTCCCTGTGATCGAGCCCCGAGTTGGGCTCTCTGCTCAGCGGGGAGTCGGCTTCCTCCTTTCTCTCTCTGCCTGCCTCTCTGCCTACTTGAGATCTCTGTCTGTTAAATAAATAAATAAATAAAATCTTAAAAAAAAAAGAGTGTATAAGGGACAGTTTATATGAGAATTTCACAGAAGGTTAGATAGCCGGCTGAAAGGTGTTAAGTATCATATTATTTTAAAGTAGTTGTGAATGTGAGTGCCCTGACAGGATGGATACAAGACGATCAAAGAGGATTCCAGAACAAGCTCTTCTGTAGTCTTACTGAAGCGCAGTAGAAGGTATAGCTGTAAGGTATGGGGGTCGGGGGGAGGCACCTTCAGGCTGCTAGATCTAATTTTTGGCTGTAGTAACTTAGAGGTCAGTGACAGCCCCCATGCTTTTGGGTAAGTACTCTGAGGATATTTCCTTTCTTTCCCTACAAAAAGGAAAAGGGGGGGCGCCTGGGTGGCTCAGTGGGTTAAGCCGCTGCCTTCGGCTCAGGTCATGATCTCGGGGTCCTGGGATCGAGTCCCGCATCGGGCTCTCTGCTCAGCAGAGAGCCTGCTTCCCTCTCTCTCTCTGCCTGCCTCTCCATCTACTTGTGATTTCTCTCTGTCAAATAAATAAATAAAATCTTAAAAAAAAAAAAAAAGGAAAAGGGTAGCTGATAATTTGGGTGTCCCAGGGCAGATGAATCGATTTATTAAGCTTTCCTGCAGGGTCTTGAAGACAAAACCATCTTGGTTATCCCAAACAACAGGCTATATGTGGAATACAGGGGCTGAACCATTAAGGAGAAATTTGGGATCCAAGTACAATAACCAGCCAGCCCAAAAAAACCCCATTAAGTAACATTTGGTTTTAGGGTTTGGAAAGTTCAAAATGCCTTGAAGCTTATCAGGATCTAGGTGTAGTCCCTGTGCTGAGATTAAATGTCCTAAATAGGGGCATCTGGGTGGCTCAGTCATTAAGTCTCTGCCTTTGGCTCAGGTCATGATCCCAGGGTCCTGGGATCAGGCCCTGCACTGGGATCCTTGCTCTCTCCCTCTACTACTACCCCCTGCTTGTGCTCTCTCTTGCTATCTCTCAAATAAATAAATAAAATCTTAATAAATAAAAAAATATAAATGAATGAATGAATGAATGCATGTCCTAAATATTGAACTTTGGTTTGGATAAATTGCAATTTTTCTTTGGAGACCCTATGCCCCTTAACAGCTAAGATTTTAACAGGTAAACACTCTTTTTGTGAGAAGCCTTGGGAGAGCAAGCAAAGAAGCAAATCAGCCACATATTGCAGTAACAGAGCCTCCAGACAATTTTATATCATTTAGGTCAGCCTTTAAAACTTGCGAGAAGCCTCTCAGTAAAGCCCTGAGGCACAACTGTTTGCGTATATTATTGTCCTTCCCAGGTAAAGGCAAAAAGATACTAACTACCCTTATCAAAAAGGATCTTCAGAAAATCCACTCTATTAGTCAGCCCGAGTAAAATAATTGCTTTCAGTTGGCACAGATACCAATAGCATGTGGGGATTAAGGATGACTAGATAATAGCAAGAAATTAAGTTGTTATTTATTACTCTAGATCTTAGACAAATCTATTCTCAGCCATTAGATTTTTTATGGACAAAATAGGGTATTAGAAGGACTAGTGCAAGAGATAATGAGTCCTTGAGCCTTACAGTCCTCTATAAGTCTTATGTCCTGTAGGGTTTATTTATAGGGTACTGTTTTTTGTTTTTTGTTTTTCCCCCTTGGGAGAGTTTTTTGAGGGGTCAGTCTAGATCTTAATGGGAGGGGCACTATGAATTCTGTCTACATCTGTTGAGGATCTTGCCTGGAGTTGAGGTTACTAGGTTTAATAGTGGGAATGAATCCAAAGTTTAGACATCCTTGGTTTATAGAGTACAAGTAAAGACAAAGGGGATTGAATTTTCCTAAGTGTTGGATTCAAACTCAAGGGTTAGTTCCCTTTTTGGGACCCCTGGGAGGCTCAGTTAGTTAAGCATCTGCTTTTGGCTCAGGTCATCATCCCAGGGTCCTGGGATCAAGCCCTGCTTTGGGCTTCCCGCTCAGTGGGGAGCCTGCTTCTCCCTCTCCCTCTCCCTCTGCCTACTGCTCCCCCTATTTGTGCTGTCAAATAAATAAACAAAATAAAATTTTAAAATCCTCTTTTTAAAAAAAGGGTTATAAATAAACTGAGGGTTGCTGGGGGGTGGGGGGGCGGGGATAGGGTGGCTGGGTTATGGACATTGGGGAGGGTATGTGCTATGGTGAGTGCTGTCAAATGTATAAGCCTGCTGATTCACAGACCTGTACCCCTGGGGCAAATACATTATATGTTAATAAAATAAAATAATATTTTAAAAAAGGGTTATTTCCCTTTTAACATAAAAAAAAAGGCAACATTAGACTTCTCCAGGAAATTTTATTTGAAGAAATATATGGGAACTAAATAAATTATATGTCAATAAAATTAAATTAAATTAAAAATAAATATAAAAATATATAAAAATTAAAACATATATAAAAATATAAAAAATAAAAATAAAAAAATTTTTTAAAAGGTCATTTCCCTTTTTGACAGAAAAAATGGCAACATTAAATTTCTCCAGTAAATTTTGTTCTAAGAAATATATGGGAACTAAATCATTGAGGACAAATGAGTAGCTCACTTGCAAAGGTCTGACAAAAATATATGGGCTGAGAAATAGGCATATGTTGTGATTTTTTGAAGACCTACACCCACCCCACATATGTATTACTTAGATGAAGAGACTCTTTAACTGTAGAGGGGTTGAGCACTGATAGTGTAGCTCCTACATCAATTCCTAGCAATCCATTTCTAATAGCCAGGAGTTTTGCAATCATGATATAGTCCAGTAAGATGGATTTGGAGTTTCCATCTGTGAAAGGTAAATATTCAAAATCTTAGTTATCTTTTTTCTGGTATCATGTTTCTATGGTGCAGGCTAACAGATTATCCAAACTGACAAAGTCGGGGTGCACACTGTCTCCCATTTTATATGGGTTCTTTTGACCAACAGGGTTAAGTCTCTGTTTAGGCCATTAATGAACATGGAATTATAAGCTGCCTGAGCGGCAGGGGCCTCAGTGGCGGGTGGCTCAGTGAAGCAGCCAATTTGGATTCTGCTCAAGTCATGATTTCAGGGTCATGAGATCAAGCCCCAGGTTGGGCTCCTGCTCCAAGCTATGTCTGCTTAAGATTCTGTCTCTGTCTCTCCCTCTCCCTCCTCCTTCTCACATGTGGGTAGGCACTCTCTCTCTCCCTCCTATAATAAATAAATAAATCTTTAAAAATAAATAAAAGCCACCCGAGTGGATTCAGCATCTATGGAAAGTCCAGAATTTTTAAAAATGACTTGGAGTCTGTTTTATTAGTCATCGACAGATTTAGTAGGCTTTTGAATGTATGCTTGAATTTTGTTCTGGTTTAAGGTTTAAGGAAGTCCCTAGGGATGGCTTCATGTAGCCTTTGACCATACCACAAACTTGATCATATAAAAGGACAGTGATTGGTTTAATTTAAATCTTATAGATTGTTGGAGGACCTGGGTGGCAGGTTAAGCATATGCCTCTGGCTCAGGTCATGATCCCGGAGTTGTGGGATCAAGGCCTGCCTTGGGCTCCCTGTACAGTGGGGAGTCTGATTTTCCCCCTCTCACTCTGCCTGCCATTCCCCCTGCTTGTGTTCTCTGCCAAAGAAGTACATTTTTCTTAAAAAAAAAAAAAAAAAAAAAAAGCACCCCCCCAAAGCCTAGAACTTGAGATTTCCCCAAACTGCAGTTTCTTTGTTTGTTGTTGCTGTTTAAGATTTTATTTATTTGACAGAGAGAGAGGGATCACAGGTAGGCAGAGAGGCAGGCAGAAAGGGGGAACCCCACTCTCTTGTGGCATTTGATCCAGGACCCTGAGATCATGACTTGAGCCGAAGGCAGAGGCTTAACCCACTGAGCCACCCAGGGGCCCCCCCAAACAGCAGATCTATTGTTGAGCATGACCTTCTCTGACAAGCAGGTAGGCTAACTGATAAGAGATGGAAGAGCAGGTTTGTAAGTTAGAGTTACAATACCGAATTCCTCTGCAAATGCATGGAGATTCCCATTTACCTTGAGAAAATTCTAAACTATAGTCCTAACTTTGGCCTTTGTCAATGGGATGTAGGAAATCTGGGGTAGTTTGGAAGGATCCTCCGGTTTAATTTTGAAAGGGAAGGTTTTAATGGGATCAGTGGATGGGGTTTCAATAATAGGAAAGAAAGGAAGTTCAGAGAGAGGAGAAATGTTAAGAGAGGTAAAGGAGAATATAGGGAGGTGGAGTAGTAGGGTTACGGAAGACCTTGGTTACCCCAAGGAAGAGGTCCCTGGTGTTTTTTATATGTTAATTTTCTTCAGTCCATTTAAAAACAGTATTTTGTAAAGAGGCAATTTTAGAATCCTAAACACATTTAGAAGCTTCCAGACACCAATTAAAATAACTATCCCATTTGGACTGTTCAATAGTACAGCCATGGTCTTCTAACTTAGAAGAAAATAAGTATGGGGAAATCAAAGTTTCCACTGGACTTCTAGGTTATCCTTAGTAAGGCTGGTTTACTTAGTCAAACGTGTGTGAGGAAGGACTGTAATTTTAAAAGATTTTATTTATCTGAGAGAGAGAGAACATGCATGGGGCATGCAGAGGGAGAAGCAGACTCCCTGCCAAGGGGGAAGCCCGATGCAGGGCTCAATCCCAGGACCCTGAGATCATGACCTAAGCACAAGGCAGGTGCTCAAACCAACTGAGCCAACCAGGAGCCCCAGGACTGTAATTTTTCAACATAAAACCAGCCAGTGTTCCTGAAGGGGGAGGGCCACCCTTAGAAAATTCTGATGACTGGGATCCCATTATCAGAAATAAGAGTACATACCAGAAGGACAATCTGTCCTTATCCAGATCCCAAATAAAGTCAGAGAGCTCCACCAAAGGAGGGAACTCAAGACCTAAGAGGAAATTTGCCAAACTGAAAAATTACCTTATTTGCAGAAGCAAAGAGTGCAAAGGGCTCACGTGCAGGAAACTCACTTATTTCTGGATGTTGGTATTCCTTAGTGGTCACCTCCTTCAGATCCCACTTTTGATACCATGTAATGTCTATCTAAGAGAAAAGAGATAAACCAAAACAACCTCGAGTTACCAAAAATCAAGTTTATTGAGCACTAGTTGATGAATTGCAGCTTGGGATAGGCCAACTGCAGCGAGCTATAGGAGAGTCTGCTGAAGGTTCAGCTTGGTTTGCTTTTATGGGCAAGGAGCACAAAAGGAGAAAGTCCAGCTAGGAGCCAAGCAGCAAGCATGAAGATGAGAGAGATTCTTGGTGGATGCTCATCAATCAGAAGATAAAGTTCAATCCTCCATAAATCAGCATTTATGAGAAATCAGTCCCAGTCTTTAAGTTTCATTTTTCTGAGGGCACATGTATGAGGTTCTCCACTTCATATCCTTTGGTTCCATTTTATATTAAAATCTTTCCACTGTTTTATCCATCTCAAGTCTGAAGGATATGTGGGGATGCCAGAAGCTGGATATACAGCAGATATTTGGATACATTAGTCTACAGCTCAGGGGGAACGTATACAATTGGCTCATCAGATTATAGGTAGCAGGCAGTAGTTAAAAACTAGGAAAGTGGATAAACCTACTAAAGGGAAATTATACAGAATGATATAAAACAGCAAGTCAAAAATGGAACACTGGAATAACACCACTGTTCAAAAAATGGGCAGAATAAGAATGAACTATAAGGGAGACAAAGGAAAAAAAGAACTAGAAGAATTTCAGAAAAGTGGCCAGACAACAGCTTATGTTAAATGATCATTAATATATAGATTTTTGTATCACATGCATTGCTTCATTTAACCCTACCAGTGACCCTAAAAGATAATCTTTTTATTATTGCTTTTTAGATCAGGCAACAGAAACTTACAGAAATAGGTCTTGCATGGTAGTTGAAAGAATGGATATATGCTCAGGTTCAAATTCTGGTGTCACTAGCTATGTCTTTCAGCTTCCTATTTTTCAAACAGGGGTAACAGTTGCAACATCAGAGGGTTGTTAAAAGAAGTAATTTAATTACTACATGGTAAGTGCTCAAAATGATGCCTGGTACAAAAGAACAGTAAGTACCAGAACAGAGAATTTCGAAGAAATGCAATGGTATCAAATGATAAATCTATAGAATAAACTATTAGGTATAAATTCTATTATCTATCTATATACGTGTGTGTGTATATATGTATGTGTATTTATATGTATACATATATGTATACACATATATGTATATACATATACATATATACAGCATATACATATACATATATGTATACATATATGTGTACATATATATACATAATCACTCATATACACACAGAGTGATTATGTATATATACGTATACATGCATATGCACATACCCATGCTCTTAATCATGGTAACTGAGATTTAAAATGTATACACGCAAGGGCACGCACACACAAGGTGGGAAGGAGGGGAGACAGACTAGATATATCTAAAGTGAATTCACAGTATGAATTATTCCTCAAAAAAGTCACCAAACAGAAAGATGCAAAACAAAAACAAAACAAACCAGAAAAATGCTTTAACATATTATTAATTCTTTAAATTTCCACTGTTAACCAGTGTTACCCCGACACTGGATATCTTGCAATCACGTCAACGTATCTCACACAATCAGGTAATATTTTATAAGAATTTATAAATTGATAGTTAAAGATACTTTCCTTTACATTCTAAAGTAGATTCACTGTTTAATACTCCAAATTGGGTGAATGTCCAAAAGGGATCTGTTGAAATTGAAATCAAAATGGCAAAACCCTTGAACATCAATATTTATAGCTTTATACTTGTGTAAAGATACAGTAGAACAGACGAGTTCTCTTAACTACTTTGTGCCATATCATGGGCAGATCAGAATCTAGTTAAATTCTAAATTCATTTCCTCTCTTCTGAACACAGTAAAAGATCCTGATAATAGAGAGATAACCAACAAAAGGAATAATTCTTGAACCATCCTGCAAAAGCCGGATATTAAGAGAAAAAAAAATTCACACTTATTTTATAGATCTGACGTGAAGGATAAAAAGGATTGGAAATAATGTACTGTCGACTGTAAGTTTACTAAACACATGAAAATGTTTAGCTTAGGCTTACGCTATCAAACTCTTTCAATACTTGCCTTCAATGCCCTTGGAATTAACTACTACTGCCATCTAGCAAAAGGTCGAAAAATTAGAGAATGGAATAAAAAAGTCATTCAGGGCTTACCTACAAAGTCTAAACAGACAGATGCTTTAACTGATTAGTAATTATTGAAATTTTTGCTGCTAACCATGATAACCAAAATTGAATTTCTCTTACTTGTTCTTTCCTCTCTTCCCCATGCAACATAAATTATCACCTCTATGTGAACTCCTAGATTTTACCATCAAACCTGATCTCTCTTCAAAATTTCAACCTCATAATTTCTAACGTCTGCCTAGACCACTATCCCTGAACATGCTACCAAAACTTCAAATTCAATATACCCAAAATATAACTCAAGTACCTGTATTCTTCATCTACATAATCTTCTTAGTCACCTGGGCTCAACATCTCAGAATCATCTTTGATTAAAGAAAGTCAAAGGACAAGATGCAACTAGCCAATAAACCCTACCTTGAAAATCATCCCACACATTTATCTCATCACTGTCCGCCCCACCATTATCCTCCTCCAGCAGTCCATTACCTCTCATCTGCCAACTGCAATGGTTTCCTGTACGGCCCTGACACAGAACAGGGCAGGAAATACTTGATTTAACACCTAATTCCTGGAAAAAGATGGGAAGAATAGGACAAATTCTTACTTCATATAAAAAGTTTTGATCTTAGAAATCAATTTCATGTTGTAAAAAGTACTGACATTCAGTGTGACATGAAGTGGAAAATAAAAGCACATAAGTGATTTCGCAAATATTTAAGGACATAAAACTACTTAATTAAAAAAAATTTTTTTTAAAGATTTTATTTATTTATTTGTCAGAGAGAGCAAGCGAGAGTGAGCACAGGCAGACAGAGTGGCAGGCAGAGACAGAGAGAGAAGCAGGCTCCCCGCCGAGCAAGGAGCCTGATGCGGGACTCCATCCCAGGATGCTGGGATCATGACCAAATTTACCCTCATGTTTACGATTTTTAGTTCTCTTTATTTTTTCAAGTCAGTCTAGATTTCCAGTACTACTGTGGGTGAATAACTTTCTTAACATTTCTTATTCTATGTTCTGCTGGCGGTGATTCTTCTCAGCTTTTGTCTGTTTTTCTTTTACCCTCTTTTCTGAAAGGTATTTTTTGTGGGTACAAAGCTTTGTATTGACAAGTTTTCCTTTCCTTTGAATGCTTTAAAAATGTCACTCTTGGTCCACTGACTTACACAGTTTTTCTAATTAGCAGTCACTTCCAATTTCCTCCTTCCCCCAGCCATTGGCAGTTGTTAATCTTTTTGATCTATAATAGGTTTGCCTCTTCTAGACATTTCATATGAATGGAATCATACAATATGTGCTCTTTTGTGTGTGGCTTCTTTCTCTTAGTGTAATAGTTTCAAGGTTTATCCATGTTGTAGCATTTAACAGTACTTCATTCTTTTTCATGGCAGAATAGTGTTCCATTGCATGGATATACCATATATTGCCTATCCATTCATCTATTGATGAACACTTGGGTTGTTTATATGTTTTTACTATTATGAATAATGTTACTATGAACATTCCTATACATATGTTTAAATTTATGAAAACTGCCCACCTGTTTTTCAGAGAGGCTGATTGAATTTCAAGGCAGCTGCCCAACCAACTGAGCCACCCAGGTGTCCCCTTTTTAAAGATTTTTATTTATTTATTTGACAGAGAGAGATCACAAGTAGGCAGAGAGGCAGGCAGAGAGAGAGGAAGGGAAGCAGGCTCCCCGCTGAGCAGAGAGCCCAATGCGGGGCTTGATCCCAGAACCCCGGGATCATGACCTGAGCCGAAGGCAGAGGCTTAACCCACTGAACCACCCAGGCGCCCCAACTACTTAATTTTTTATAAAGCATCATACACGTTCTCTTGTTTGTGCATGGGCTGCAGTGTTCAAACATGTGAATTACACAATATATTTTATAGCAACCCCAGACACAGCAATATTTTAATGGGTGAAGTATTTTCCCCACAATAAAACTGTAAAAAAGATTGCTAATCTTTCTAAGAATCCTATATTATCTTCTTGAGTTATCTAGATCCTACCCATGCTTCAAGATTGAGATCAAACTCTACCAGTACTATAAAATTATTCTTAACCTGGCCTAAAGCAAGTTTTTACTTAGTCTGAATGCCAAAATATATTGTTATTTATATAGCAGTAATCATATAGTAAATATATTGAAGCGTTATTTTTCTTGAGTTATATTTCACATATTCACATATTTATATTTGTTTCTCTTTACTATTGAGTATACATTTCTTAAAAGACAAGAGCCGTGTTTTCCAATTCTCTTAATATCAATCCTCTACCAGCCTGAGGCTACCTCTACCTCACAAAATCCTCCTTCCCAGAGAGGAGTATAAAAACACAAACACACACAAAACACACTCCAAAGAGGAAAACAAAGAGGCAAAGATAAGGAACTACACAAAATGTAAAACAATGACAAGGACAGGACACACATACACACACATACACACACACACACACACACCCAAAGCCATAGACACAGCCATCCCTTTTCTGGAAAAGCAAAGAAATAAAAAAAAAAAATAAGAAATCAAGCAGTATCAATATTGACATCCATGACATCCATAAACACAGCTTTTAGGTCAATTCATTTTAAACTCTATAGTCATATAAAATACCATGAAGGCAGAACTGAGGAAGCTAAGAAAGGGTTAGGATTTGGGAGCATCACTTTCTTACCATCTTACACAGGCAGACAGCATTCAATGAACACCTACTGGTGTGAATATGATTTAATCGACGGTACTACATACCCAAATTCCAGAATTAAACAATTTGTTCAAAATGCTATTCCTTCACAAAATACATTATAGGATCAAGTTACCTCAAATTTCCAGAGTAATGGAGCAAAAACTATGTGCTTTATATGATATAAATAAAGTTTTGATGCCAAAAAAGGATACATACACATTTTAATCATTCAAGAGTTTCAAAAATAACCCAATGATTCATAAATTGTATTCTTCCTATTTTTAGAATGGCTCAGAGGATTCGTGTGATTCTCAAATTCCATACTCAATTCCTAAGAAAAAGTTCAATTTGATTTTACAATTTGGAGGAGATAAAGTAGCTTTATAAAAATAATTCAGCGCCATGTAAAATACAAATTAATAATAGGCTAATGGGATCACAAGTAAAAAAAAAAAAAACTAACCTTTATGAAAAACTTAGCTTCAGTATCTATTCTTTCTTCCTTTCTTAAAAAATAAATGCCTGTCATGCATGCTAACAACTTAAAAGCCCAAGTAATACAGGGTTGCAGAATTTATGAAGAGAAATGCTCTGATAGGATGAAAACCAAGATGAGGGATGTCTGGGTGGCTCAGCTGGTTAAGTTTCTGCTTTTAGCTCAGGTATGATCCCGGGGTCCTGGGATCCAGCCCCATGTCCGGCTCCTTGCTCAGCAGGGAGCCTGCTTCTCCCCTGCCTGCCGTTCCCCCCGTGCTTGCTCTGTGTGTGTGTGTCTCTCTCTCCCTCGTTCTCTCGGTCAAATAAAGTCTTTAAAAAAGAAAACCAAGATGAAAATACTCAGACAAGTAGCCAAGAATTGGAAACACAATGGGAAATAAAGGAACATGTCTTTGGGGTGGACTCGGTCAGTATGAATAAGCTAAAGAGGGGTTATGGGAAAAGATCTGCACTAGAAGCAGGCGTACTTTTTTCACATGACCTTCTGTTAATCATTGAATCTGATCTGAATCTTGGTTTTCTCATGTTTCCATTTGTTCTACTTACTGGCTCTTTTTTTTTTTTTTTAAGACTTTTATTCATTTATTTGACAGAGAGAGAGTATAAGTAGGCAGAGCAGCAGGCAGAGGGAGAGGGAGAAGCAGGCTCTCCACGAGCAGGGAGCCTGATGTGGGACTTGATCCCAGGACCCTGGAATCATGAGCCAAAAACAGCCACCCAGGTACCCCATTACTGGCTCTTTTGTATCCATCAATGATATTAATAGTAACTAAGATAGACTGAACTCTTGCTGTATGCAAGGTACTGTTCTAAATGCTTTATATGCATTGTATCTCATTTAGACCTCTGGATGACCCTACAGAGTACCTTACTTATCTGGTTCTAGAAGGTGAAGCTTACAAAAGGCAGGTGATTTGCCAAAGATCCTTTGGCTTACAGTGCATAACAGGGACAGGAAAATAAATCTGATTTTATTTACTTATTTATTTAAAAGATTTTATTTATTTATTTGACAAAGAAAGAGGGAACATTAGCAGGGGGAAGTGGGAGAGGGAGATGCAGGCTCTCCGCTGAGCAGGGAGCCCAGTGTGGGCTTGATCCCAGGACTCTGGGATCATGACCAGAGCCTAAGGCAGACACTTAACTGACTGAATCACCCAGGTGCCCCTAGAGCCCACACTCTTAAATGCTTTCTTACACTGACTCTCAAATGATAGAAAAGATGTATTTTACAAAGCATTTTTAAATGGTCATTCAAATGTAAAGTTGTTATAATTCTCATCTGCATTAAATGAGATGAATCAGTAACACTCATACAACCAAGCAACATGGTTAAAAATTTAAAGCACATACATGTGGAAAGTCTTAATACCAGCAAAGATTTAATATCAAAACCAATACCATATGATGTGAAGTCCAGCATAATTTTTAGTTGCCTGGACATGCAAATTCCAAGTATTTACAAGGTTAAAAAAGATTTAAAATAGTATCAGCTGTAAGATATGGTAAATTTAAAAATATAAACCATAACCTAGAGGTTTTTCTCTTCTTATTCCATATTCATATTTATACTTGATGAATAATATTGAATAAAATCAGAGAAAGAAATTTATTTTTAAGATTTACTTAGAGTGAGAGAGAGCACGTACAAGCATGAGCAGGAGGCACAGAGGCAGAGGGAATCTCAAGCAGATTCTGCTGTTGAGCACAGAGCTCAGAGGCAGGGCTCAATCTCCAGATCCTGAGTCTGAAGCTTAACCAACTGCAGCATGCAGTGCCTCAGTGCCTCAATAAAGAAAGGAATTTATTTATTTTTAAAATTGTTTTATTATTATTTTTATTAATATATAACGTATTATTTGCCCCAGGGGTTCAGGTTTGTGAATCGTCAGTATTACACACTTCACAGCCCTCACCATAGCACACACCCTCCCCAAGGTCCATAACCCAACCACCCTCTCCCTCCCTCACATCCCCAACCCTCAGTTTGTTTGTGAGATTAAGAGTCTCTTATGGTTTGTCTCCCTCCTGAGCCCATCTTGTTTCATTTTTTTTCCTCCCTACCTCCCAAATCCCCCACTGTGCCTCTCAAATTCCTCATATCAGGGAGATCGTATGATAATTGTCTTTCTCTGATTGACTTATTTTGCTCAGCATAATATCCTCTAGTTCCATCCACATCATTGCAAATGGCAAGATTTCATTTCTTTGATGGCTGCATATGTATTCCATTATATATATATAGACCACATCTTTATCCATACATCTGTTGATGGACATCTAGGTTCTTTCCATAGTTTGGCTATTGCGGACATTGCTGCTATAAACAAGGAATTTTTTAATAGTATTTGTCAGGCACTGTTTCAAGCACTTCACAAATATTTACTCATTTAACTCTTATAACAGCTATGAAGTCCTTGTAATTATCCCGTTTCATAGATGGGACAACTGAAGCACAGAATGGTTACATGTAAACAGCCCAAGATCACAGAGCTAGTAATTGCAGCCAGTATTCGATTCAGGCAATTTGGTTTAAAAATCTGTGCTCTTAACCTCTAGCTCTGCTACAATTTACAGAACGGTGAAATTCCTTTTTGGCGGGGGTTAAGATTTTATTTATTTACTTGTCAGAGAGAGAGAGAACAAGCACACAAGCAGAGGGGATGGCAGGCAGAGGGAGAAGCAGGCTCCCTGATGAGCAAGGAGCCCATTATGGGACTCCATCCAAGGACGCTGGGATCATGACCTGAACTGAAGGCAGACAGTTAACCATCTGAGCCACCCAGGCATCCCATGAAATTATTTTTTAAAAGCCAATAAGAAGTAATGATCACAATGAATGCCCACAAAGAGAACAGAGCTATCACTTACCTCAGTATACGTATCAACACTAAGGAACATGTAAAAGAAATATTTTAACTGACATGATAAACAAAGTAATCTATATTATCAGGAAAAGTTTTAATTATAATGGTACACTAAGCTTATTAGTCTTTGGAAAAAGTTTCTTTTAATTTTCCTATGAAACTCTATGGTTAGTAAAGCAATGACGTTTGGAGACTAATATTAACATTAAAAGATTTGCAAGACAGGTTTTTTATGATTGTTTGGTCCAGCCGCTAGATGCTAGATGCTAGAGCTTAAAAAAAAAAAAAATCACCAGAACTGGTAGAATTCATAACAGAATTAATGCTAAATATGAACCCTTTAAAAAATACAACATATAGGGGCACCTGGGTGGCTTAGCTGCTTAATCGTCTGGCTTTGGTTGAGGTCATGATCCTAGGGTCCTGGCATCAGGGCCCACTTTGGAGCCCAGAGTCAGGCTCTCCTCTAAGCAGAGAGTCTGCTTTTCCTTCTCCCCGGCCCCTCCCCCTTTCTCATGAGCTCTCTCAAATAAATCAATAATACCTTTTCTTAAAAAAGGTAAAACATATACTTAATATGACCTGCTTAAAAAATCACATTTTGCAAAGGACTACTGTATTGTCATTTCATCGATTCTCACACTGAGAGGTAGGGAGGACAAGCAATAGTGTTATTTCACTAATAAGTAAACTAAAGCTCAGAAAAGTTTAACATTTTATATGGTCTAGATAGAAAGATCTTCTGATTCCAAGTGCGTATCACATGGTGCTGCCAACAATTTTATGCTTTATACTTTTCAAGTTGTTTCATAACAATTAATGCTTAGCCAAGAAAATTTGAAAAATAGTGAACACATAATGAAGGTTATGCTCATTAAAATGTTAAAAGTGTTTTATTAAAAACCTTGTTGTATGGGGTGCCTGGGTGGCTCAATCGGTTAAGCGTCTGCCTTGGCTCAGGTCATGATCTGAGTCCTGGGATCGAGCGCTGCATCGGGCTCCCGGTTCATCAGGAAGCCTGCTTCTCCCTCTTCCACTCTCCCCGCTTGTGTTCCCTCTCTCACTGTGTCTCTCTTGGTCAAATAAATAAATAAAATCTAAAAACAAACAAATGAATAAAAAAAACTTGTTGTATGATGTACAATTTATCTCCTGAAATGAACAGTTAACTCATCCAAAATGAACTTGCAATCTAAGAAAAAAAAAAATCTGTATTAAAGCTAAGTGAGGGGCGCCTGGGTGGCTCAGTGGGTTAAAGCCTCTGCCTTCAGCTCTGGTCGTGATCCCAGGGTCCTGGGATCGAGCCCCGCATTGGGCTCTCTGCTCGGCGGGGAGCCCACCTCACCCTCCCCATCCCACCTGCCTCTCTGCCTACTTGTGATCTCGGTCTGTCAAATAAATAAAATCTTAAAAATATATATATTTTTTAAAGCTAAGTGAATCCATACATTTATCATCATGAGCACTGAGTAATGGGTAGTAGTGTTGTTTTATCACTAAATTGTACACTTGAAACTACTGTAACACTCTATATTAACTATACTGGAATTAAATTAAAATCTTAATTAAGGGGGCACCTGGGTGGTTCAGTGGGTTAAAGCCTCTGCCGTCGGCTCAAGTCACGATCCCAGGGTCCAGCGGAAAGCCTGCTTCCTCCTCTCTCTGTCTGCCTCTCTGCCTACTTGTGTCCTCTATCAGATAAAGAAATAAATAAATCTTTAAAAAATTTTAATTAAAAAAACTAAGTAAATCCAATTTAAAATCCTTAAACATGAAATAATGTAACCCTACAATAGTACTATTTTTTTGAGAATTAAAAACAAAAATCATGGGGTGCCTGGGTGGCTCAGCAGTTGAGTGTCTGCCTTCAGCTAGAGTCTTCTCAGGGTCCTGGGACAGAGCCCTTCGTCAGGCTCTCTGCTCAGTGAGGAATCTACTTCTCCCTCTGCCCTTGCCCCTGCATGTGTTCTCACTCTCTCTCAAATAAATGAATATAATCTTTTAAAAAAAAAAAGTCCCTTCTAACTACCATTTTATTTCAATCACTTAAGTTTATTCTAAACCGAGTAAGGCAACTTGTAAGATCAAATGATTCTGCTTGATGATTGGAAAACCTAAGTGATTTGTCACTGAGAAATGCTAGTTTCCCAGAAATGATCAATTTCAGAGAGTTTTTTGGTTTTTGTTTTTACTTTTTGAAGTAGGCTCTACACCCAGTGTGGAGCCTGATGCAGGGCTTAAACTCACAACGGTGAGATTAAGAGTTGCATACTTAACTGACTAAGCCACCCAGGTCCCCTCAAAGATATTTTTTTTTTTTTAAGATTTATTTATTTGATAGAGAGAGACAGAGAGAGAGAGCGAGGGCATACCAGATTGGGGGGGGGAGAGTAGAGGGAGAAGGAGAAGCAGACTCCTGAGCAGGGAACCCAATGCAGGACTTGCTACCAGGACCCTGGGATCATGACCTGAGCCGAAGGCAGATGTTTAACTGACTGAGCCACCCAGGCGCCCCCAGATAGTTTTTTAAATGTACATTCCTCTATATTTATTTCAGGTAGATTTAATTATTACCAAACCAAGAACAGAGATGGCTGGTGAACCAAACATTTAACAAATGGAATTACTTAGGCTTGGAGGAAAACAGTAAAAGGAGGAAAATGCTTAGTAAACAATATGTTGTACTTCATAGCCTATAAACTGCATATCATACCCTCACATCTCTAAGTCAGGTGGCAAACTGTCCACACTGGACTTGCAAAGATGACCTAATATTAGTTTTGCATCTATTAGCTTGACATCCATCCATTTTGAGGAAATAAAGACACCAAAGTGAAGCAGCTGAAAAAAGAATTTCTTTGGAAGTTATTTGTGAAAAAATATGACATTTTTCTCCTTGTTCTCACTTTACCAAGGATGAGTAGCTCAAACTTAGACCTTGATCTGGTCCCCTGTAGATTATGAATACAGGTTCTATGCCTGGCAAAGTCTAAGAGACTGTGGCTCACTACCTGCTCAAAGAAAACAAAGAAAAATGACTGCATTGCATTGTTATTGGCCTGTACATGCAGACTTTGTCAGGGCCAAGGATGTGAAGTTTTTCCTGTGGACCCGATGATGGCATTGGTATGGAACCCCTTAAGAAGGACTTTTGGCATTTGGATGCCAGGGCGAGTTCATAGGGCAAAGAAACTGGAGGTTAAGGCTGGAGGTTAAGGGCTGAGAACAAATCTTAAGCAGCTGGCTAAGTACTGCCCATTGTGGCAGAGACCAACTCATCAGCAGATCTGCAGATCTGCAGAGGCACACAACTACACATTTGCTAGATGTGACTTTCTGTTAGAGAAAGCAACATGAGAAAAAGTAATGTAGGTCACTTCCAGGCCTGGCCCACACGTACTTCTCCTTCCCATTCCATTGACAAAGCATAGAGATCTTTACTGAATAGTTCATACATACTGAATACCCATTTGGAGCTGGGCTCCTTTTCATACTCTTATTCCAACATACCTATCAAATGGTAAGAAACCCAACTCATCAGATCTAGTCTCCTAATTATGACTTTCAGATAGACACAAGAGCAATTGTTGGGTTATTTTCTTCTGAAGATATGACAAAAACCTGGTCATCAGAGCTGTCTTGCTGGGGGAATTGGAGAGTATTATGATGAGGGGCTGTCAGTCCAATTCTCCATGTAGCCTAGTGCACATTCTAGCCTTAGAAGCAATGGAACCCAAAGTCTTTATCTGGTTGCCTACATGGCTTCCTTATAATGAATCCCCATCACCTGAGGTCATACTTCTTAAACTGGGGGACACAACTATGACCATAGTAAACTGGCTATTTTAAGTCACGAAACAGTCTAAATCCCTATAACAGCAATGTTATGATGTGGTAAATAATTCAAAAGAGTATCAAACATGAGCATATTATGAAGTCAAATACAAAAGTCACACGAATTCTTAAAGTAGAAGATTAGAACTCAAAAAAATCTCACTCTTCATGCATATTTGATTAGAATTTAAGCTGCACAAGAATAGGATCCCCTTTACCCTCTTTATACCCTTTGTAGTAAGCTGAAAGATGGCCCCCAAAGATATCCAAATCCTAATTCCTATGAATATTTCCTTACATGACAAAGGGGTTTGTAATTAAGATTTTGAGTTGGAGAGATCATTTTAGATTATCGAAGTGGAACCTAAATGTAAGCATAAGTGCCTACATAAGAGAAAGCCGGGGGAAGGTTCGGCTACGGAAAACAATGTGATTATGGAAGCAGAGACAGCTGTGACATGCTTGGGAAGATGAAGGTACCGCAAGCCAAGGAACACATGCAGCCACCAGAAGCTGAAATAGGCAAGGAAATGAGTTCTTCTCAGAGCCTCCAGAAGGAACCATAACAGAAGTTATTTGAGCTGAGCTAGCTTTATGCTTTCTACATCAGTCTAAGAATACAAACTATATAACACTATATAATACACATTATATAACACCATCCTCAACCCTCGATGAATAGATAAGGGGGCCATAGAGGCTTCAGAGTATTTTGGAGCTTCCAGACTGGGGAACAAATGAAGACTGTAGAGAGTAGAGTGCCTACAGAGGGCACGGAAGTTTGAACGCTTTCTGCATACCTCACTTTGCATGCATCTCTTTCATCGGGCTGTTGGGTCATCTACTTTTTCATAGCCTTTAATAAGCTGATAAATGCAAGCTGATCAAGATGCACTGGGGGATGCTCTTCAGGAAGCGCTCATTAGGGGAAGTGCTGGAAGTGATGCCACTGACACCTCACACTGGCAATGCTACTCAGCAAGCCAGACAAGAGATGATGGAACATTTGGTTCAAAGCGTCCCGGCTTCTCTCAATGGCCTTTCCATTCCTAATGAAATGCTACTTAAATGATTCATGCGGGCTGAAAATTCAGGGAGATGAAAACCTAGCAGATTCAATGGCGGGGTGGGGGGTGGGGGATCTTTATAAAGAAAAGAGGTAGTTCACACGTGGTACTAAGCTACCTATTACCACTCTTTTTTAGACACGGAACATATAAAACTACGTATATAAAATTATCTACCTATGCTATTTAATGCTCGTCGGGCCTCACAGGAAAAAAATTTGAAAAGCAAAGGGATTATCATCAATAATTTATATATTACATCCATTCTCCCATTCGATCCTTAAAAGTACAGGACACAGTCACGTAGTCAGGTCTGGTATGGATTTCAGTTCTGCAGTCGAGGAAGCTGCGGCTCAGAGGGCGACGCGCCCAAAGGTCAGGAAACGGTTGCCAGTCCAAGGTCTTCTACTAGATGACTTTACATCCATAATATCAACTCACTTCTGAGTATGTTGTGTCAACTTCTAAAATAACGTCAGGTTCGGCAAGAAAACAGGAGCAACATTTTACAATTCAAGAGTGTATTTTAATTTGACGTCTCTGGAACCCAGACGCCACACCCGAGAGACCAGCCGAAGACGACGTGTGGCCGCGTACTGGGCAGTCTGGTTTCCTCACTTGAAAATGAGAACAGTTGATAGGACCCCTACCCTGTAGGCTGCTATGCGGATTGTGCATCACACGGAACGGGTTTTTAAGACAGCCGGTCTCACGGTTTGTACTCTATGTTACAGGGCGTCTGATCCCAAATGAAAAGTGACTTTCTGACTTCGAAAGTTTACGAACTCAGGAGAGAAGAAAAATGAGAGTTGCAGGAGAAAAACAAAACCAGGTCCTGGGTACCGTTCCTTGAACACTAGACGAAGGGCACTTCGCGTCTACAGAAACGTGTCACAGAGGCGACACCTCTGTCGCCGGCGACTGCCACCCCAACACCAAACCCGCGGAAGGCCCGCAGGGCACCGACAGAGCGGTTGTGGGGCGAGGGCTCCGACCCCGGCACCCGAAGCCCCGACACGTGGCTTCCTCCTCGCAGCCCCTCCCCACTTCCCTCAGAGGTTCTCGTGCCAGAGAATCAGCGAGGACGGCTTTCTAGTCTCAAGCCACACTGTCGCCGACCGTGGAGACAAATGCCCAACCCGCGAACACGCCCAACCCGACCCTATGAGATATACCTCAACTGCAAGCCCACAACGCGCGCGGGAAGAAACGCGAGCTCAGCCGGGAGGAACCGCTGACGACCGGAACTCCACCCCCTACCTCTCTGATAGGGCAAACGCGCAAAGGAAGATGAAGCGCATTGGTCAGCAGTCCACAGGCGGGGGAAGGGAAAGGGGACGGGTGGGGAGGGGCGACGAAGTGCCAAGACCCAGCCTCTCTCCGGATTGGACGAAAGCAGGACGTCTGCGCTTGCGTAGACCCAGTTTCCGGAAAGCGCTGCACAGGACCTCCCCGTTTGCTGTTCGGTAACGGAAGTTTCAACGACTCATTGGTTGTGACTAAGGTGGAGTCTCCTGGCTGCGTGGCCAGTAAAGGGCTAGAATAAAGCGGGTTCCGCCTCTTCCTCGGGCGACTGAGTCCTTCCGTTGTCGTCGGGCAGTGTGAGTTCCTTTTTGCTTAAAGACGACGTAATTTCCACTGAGACAAATTAAGGTAGAGAATTGTTATGGTGACCAGGAAGCTTCTACTGCGAGTAAGAAATACTTAAGAGTTAGGGCCCTGAAACACCCACGTACCCTCAGAACTTCTAAGTAGGACTTCAGAGTTGGAAGGTTAAGAAACCGGTTCTTTAGGCCCCCCCCTTTTTTTTGCGTGGCTTTGTCATTGGCTGAAATAGCTATCAATTTGAAAGTAGCTCCGCCTGCGTCCCTGGGAACTCTGGGATTTGTAGTATCAGATGCTCAAGTCCTGTAGCTTTAAATGCGGTTGTTGCTGAGTTCTGCCTAACACCCGCTGACGTTTATTGTGGTTTTGATGTGTTCCGTTGCGCTTTTATCTTTTCACCGATCAGCACCGTTAAAGCCAGAGGACACTTAGGGAAATTGAAAAGACGTCTTGTGTGTCTGTAAAGATAAGTAGCTGAAACACTGTACAAACATTGTACTGCTTGTGCTTAGGCGCGCTCTGCCAGATGTTCATAAATACGGTACTAAGATTCTTGGATTGTAAAAATTTTGCTATTACCATAAAACGGTCTTTGATTTTCAAATTAGTGCGCATTCGAAAATACTTGAAAAGTTCCCGAAACTTGGGCCGTTACAGACACTGTTTTGGCGGAGGTAGCAGCTGCTTACATCAATCAAGTGTTGATAGGACGGGGAAGCAGAACTGGCTGCTGCCTTGACCGAAGAGCGCTGTAGTTAAAATGTCAAGCGTGACCAATCTCAGGTTACACGCACTGTGTATTACTCAAGATTGTATTGTGAAGTCCATTTCCAGCCTTTATGGAAACATCGTGTTCCTTTAAGGCCAGGTTTCCCTACCTTTACTGAATCGTTAGCTTTCACTTCCCTGAGCGCATTTAGTAGTGTATCATCACTTTTGTGTTTGGCAAAAGTAGCAATCAGCCTATAAACTGAGTGGTCTTTTCCCTCTTGACAATTTTTTTCCTATTTAATATATAATACAAACTGTTCCATTTGTGTAAGAAAACACATGATTAGTGATATATAATAGTTCTACATTCTTGATTTAAAATTAAGTACATTTTATAGGATTACAGCCAAGCAAAAACTGCTTTTATGACTGATGCTTGGAATTCTTGCATTTTTGCTTAAAAAAATAAAATAATTTTTATGTCTTTTTTGTGTCTTCTAAGTGACGAGAGAAGACATCAGGTTGTTTGTAAATGAGACATGGAAGATATTTCTTTTCATTCTCAATAAATGAAGAGCAAAACTAAGTGTACTCAGCACTGTTTCTCCTTTCCACATTCCATATGATGTATTAAGTAAAATCTATGAATACAAAAGTCACCCTGAGGTAAAAATTCAGAATTATCAGTGTTTTGGGTTTTTAAAAAGATTTTATTTGTCTGAGAAAGAGCACAGAAGCAGGGAGAGCAGCAGGCAGAGGGAGAAGTAGTCTCCCCAGCTGAGCAAGGAACCTGTTGTGGAACTGGATTCCAGGACTTTGGGATCACCACCTGAGTTGAAGGCAGATGCTTAACTGACTTAGCCACCCAGACGTCCCTAGAATTATCAGTTTTAATGCTTTCCATTTTAATGCTATTTTTATAGCATTAAATGCTATCTTAATAGCATTTTAATGCTACTTTTCCTTTTGCCTCCTAAGTTAAGTCAGTGTCCACATTTGGGATATAAGTTAAATTCATATAACCAAGAATGAATAAACATTAAAAACTGGAGGTGTCAAGACTGCTACTGTGATTAGCAGTGTTTAGGAGACTCAACTGAGTGACTGAATTGTGAGCACGTTTGGCTAATCTGTATTAACTGTCCTAAGTGCTTACTCTTTTGGAAGCTTCCAAAGTGTTCCACTTAAAGAGAAAAAGCTTAGTTATTTGTTCAGAATTTAAAAAATAGAAATTGAAACAGATACCATTACTTGCTTTTAAGATGTGAACCCTGGGGCGCCTGGGTGGCTCAGTGGGTTAAGCCGCTGCCTTCGGCTCAGGTCATGATCTCGGAGTCCTGGGATCGAGTCCCGCATCGGGCTCTCTGCTCAGCAGGGAGCCTGCTTCCTCCTCTCTGCCTGCCTCTCTGCCTACTTGTGATCTCTCTCTGTCAAATAAATAAATAAAATCTTTAAAAAAAATAAGATGTGAACCCTGGAATCATTTTTGTATCATGTCTGTTGAGAAATAGGTTACAGAATGGTCTCAAAGTGAGATAAATGCAAGAAGAGTCTTGAGATGCAGGAAGAGAATATTACAACTTCTTTTTGTATTTACTTTTTAATCTCAACATTTTTCTTTTCATTTTTGTGTCTTAAAAAACTGTGCACATGATATGACAGTATAGATTTCTTGAAATCTAGCTATCTGATTTGGAGTGAATGGCAAAAAATTTGTGATCAAAATAGTCTGGGAGTGTTAAAGAAAAAAATGTTCACTATACTTATTAAAGGTGGTGAGACAGACTACTCATGAGAAGCTACTGTGGTGGGGTTTTATAATAGGGGAGAGATACTGAACTCAACTCCCAATATACATGTGGGAATTTATAGCCAATGAGCAGAGTGTGGGAGTGAGTGGATAGAAAATTACTAAGAGGAAATATCAGGGTAAGGGGGATTATTGCTAGATTGAGTCAGCAGTATTCTTACAGAAAATAGGTTAGGGTAATCAGACATCATCTGGGAGATAGTTAAGAATGAGGAACCCAGTCAGATATGGTCAACCTGACTTAGCATTCTTACTAGAACTGGACACTGCAAGGGAGGACTTGGGAACCCAAAGTCAGGCCTACTAAAAAAGAGAACAAGTATACATGTAGACCTACAGAGACACTCTCCTATACACACACAGAAATGCTTATATTTGCTATTAAAATACAAAGTACAAATTGTACATAAAACTTAGAAATACTGATGTTCAATCACTGTATCAAGGATCAACCAGGGAAACAAACAGTAAAAAAATTTTATATTAATTTTATTAAGAAATATTTTTAAAGAAAATTTTGCAAGGAACTGACTTGCACAATTTGGGGGCTGGCTGGGGGCAGGTCTGAAATCTGTAGAGTAGGCTGTCAGGAAAGGCAAGCTGGAACTTTCAGTCATGAGCTGAAGTTGTAGTCCACAGGCAGAACTTCTGCAAAACCTCAGTTCAGCTCCTAAGGCCTTTCACACGATATCAGGCCCACCCAGATTGCCCTGGATAATCTTTATTTAAATGTGTTCACAGCAACACACAGATGAAGAACTTCAAATCATGAGTTTGAGAGTGGAAGTGTGGGGGGCTGGTGGTCAGGCCTGAAAGTCATTCCAGAAAACCATGTTTGATATAGTGTCTTATATTTGTGGTAGTGGATTAGTACACACATACAGAATGCACATACCAATCCTGTTTTCCACTGTCCAGTAAAATACATCTAAAAGGAACAGCCCTACTTTTAACTTCATTCCAGCCTGCTTCTTTAACTCCCTGCCTCATTTGGCTGGCTCGTCCTTGAGACCTCGGCCTAAGAGCCTACATTTGAAGCCTCTGGCTTCATTCCTAAGCTCCATATTCCTCTGTCCAACTCTTGGATCCCAGAGCCCATTGAAGGCTTCCCAATAATATGTAAGACTTATCCCTAGGCAAGCATGCTTTTTAATATGTAAGGGATTCTTCCTGGTAAGCTACCAGATCTGACGCTTTTGAAAATGCCAACAAGACTGCTGTTGAAGCCACAGTGGGTGGTGGTGAGGACATCCTGTGACAAGTGCCAGCTGGTTTATACCAGTCCCCATAACAAGAGCTTTTTTCAGTGGTGGTATTTTACCTCAGTTTTAAGATGGACTTTATTATGACTCCTTGTAGTTTAGATTGACAAAAGTTGTAGAAGAAGGGCCAGTACTGAAACAGATAATCGTGTTCATCAAAAACAGCACCGACTGCCAGAAAACCTCTTGACAGAGCTGCTTAAAGTGAATTGACTGGTTTAAGCTTTATATTCTCTTCCTGCCACTTGGAAGTTAAAAAGAATGAACAAATAGTAAAATAGCACACTAAGTGGTGCTAAGAGTTGAGAAGAGAAAAAGGCCAGAGTATTAGACAAAGTAGTCTTTGGGTCTTTTATTTAATTAAGAATTAGGATTATAGTTTATTTTACCCAGTATGGTTAGGACTGAAACAGCTTGGGATCTTTTTTTTTTTTTTTTTTTAAAGTTTTCTTTATTTATTTGACAGAGAGACACAGGGAGAGAGGGAACACAGGCAGGGGCAGTGGGAGAAGAAGAAGCAGGCTTCCCACTGAGCAGGGAGCCCAATGTGGGGCTGGATCCCAGGACCCCTGGATCATGACCTGAGCCAAAGGCAGCAGCCCAACCGACTGAGCCACCCAGGCACCCCTCAGCTTGGGATCTTAATAATTGCTATGAAACAAATTCACTTTTTTCTTAAATCAGATATGAAGGTGCCTATTTGCCCATGCATGTGAAGTGATTCAGAGCTCCTGGCAAGGTTAGCTCTAATGGAAGTAGCTGAAAGAGTTAGATATTGAATTGCTAAGGTGAATGCCGCTACACAGTTACATCCTCCTCTCTTTTCCTCCTTCTTGCATCCAGTTGATACCAATTTTACTTTTCAGGTTACTTACTTTTAAAAACTGTTCAGTTTGAGAAAGTTCCATCACACACAAAACTAGAAAAAGTGGCATCACAAACCCTTAGGTATATGACCCTATCACCCAGCTTTAACTGATGGCTAAACTTAGTTATATCTATGCTTGCACCCACATTCCTGCCACACCTCCTATCCCACACATCATTTCGTTTGTAAATATCTCTCTCTGTCTCTAAATGATACGGATTTTTTTTCTCCAAGCGTAACCTCAATAGGCAGATATTTTAATAAGGACTGTTACTCAAGATTAGGTGTGTGAGTTTGAGCAAGATACTTAATCTCTCCAAACCTCAAATTACTCATCAGGTGACATTAACTCCCTTTCAGGGCTTTTCTGAAGATTAGCATAACCTCAAAACACCCAGCACAGTGCTTGCCACATTGTAGATATTCAGGAATTGTTCATTCAAATTCTGACCTTTAGTGGCTTATGCCACTTAATTTGAGAAGCTGTAGGAAAGAAAACAAAAAAAGGATGTTTGCTGAGCATTTTAACTGTTGAAAATGATCCTTGAAAAAAAAATTTTTCATTATAACAGGAGGAATGTACAACAGCTAGAAACTGGAATCAAAGAAGTTTAAATGAGGTAGATCAAAGTTATGTGCAAAGTAGAGCCCAATAATAAAGACTTCATGTGAACTTACATGAAATACAGACTATTTGCTTAATCTTGGGATTTTTTTTCACATATCTCCAACTGCTATATGTGACGATATAATACATAACTATTTGTCTGAGCTATAAAAGAAATAAAGCCTTCTGTTTTCTTTTGTAGCATTTCTGGAACTTTTAACCCCTCATAGTCAAATAGCAGTTGGGTTCTTATTGTCTTCATCTTTTTTGGATTTACTTATTGGGTTTACCTGTTTATTCTCTCTCCTCTGCTATTCTAGGAAAGTATTTAGTAGAAGGTTGGATTTAATTTTCTAATCATTATATTAAATGAATTTCCTTGCCAGATAATACAATATCCTCAGTTATGTCAAACATTATAAAGATAGATCTGATCATGATTGCCAGCATCTTAATATCTAAGCAATAACAATGTCACATTGCAACAAAGTCTTGTTTTCTTTCATTTTAAAAATATGTGGTAATGATAAAGGAGATAAAATACAGTCACAGAGAGAGTCAGCAGCTTGAATACATTTGTAATTAGGTGATTACAGATGATTACAGATGGTTACCCTCAGGCTGATGAAGTGAAATGTTAGAAGAGAAAAGGCACATTAAATAGATTAGGTCACAGTTATGAATATATTAATGTAATTAATTAGCATTTTCTCAACCTTGAAAATTTTGAAAATCAATACTTGATAGTTGTTGGTTTTTACTACAAAGTGACTACCTTTTTTTTTAAGTGACTATTTCTGATAATCATTTCCCACTGAAACTTGTAGCATGTGATAATTTTTCCCATAAATTTTCCACCTTAAAAAAAAAACTACTTTTCAAGAAACTTTTTGACTACTACTTAGAGCAGCTTGATTGGTGAAAACTGTTTCATTCAAAAAGCAAAAATCATAATTTTGGTAAGCAAAATAAGTCAGAGAAAGACAAATGTCTTATGAGTTCATTCGTATGTGGAATTTAACAGAACAAACAAGTGAAGGGTTTAGAGAGAGAGGTAACCCAAGAAATAGACTCTTAACGAAGAGAAGAAACTGTTGGTTACCAGAGGAGAGGTGGGTAGGGAGGGGGAAATTAGAGGATGGAGATTAAAGAATGAACTTCTGAGGAGCACCAAGTGTTGCATGGAAGTGTTGAATCACTAAATTCTGCATCTGAAATTAATATTACACTGTATGCTACCTAACTGGAATTTAAATAAAAACTTTAATAAAAGAAAAATAGGGGTACCTGGGTGGCTCAGTGGGTTAAGCCTCTGCCCTCGGCTCAGGTCATGATCTTAGTTAGGGTCCTGAGATCGAGCCCCACATGGGGCTCTCTGCTCAGCAGGGAGTCTGCTTCCACCTCTCTCTCTCTGCCTGCCTCTCTGCCTACTTGTGATCTCTGTCTGTCAAATAAATAAATAAAATCTTTTTAAAAAGTAAAGAAAAGAAAAAGAAATTTTTAAAAAGGAAAAAAATAAAAATCATAAATACTAAGTATAAGTGGGATAAATTTTAATCTTTGTGCCCCAGCCCTGGGAGAAATCTCTGGGCAGAAGAAAACAATTCTCCTTCTTTTCCATATATTTGCCTTGCTGGCCTATTTGATCAGCTAAGATAAGGAAAATCAAGAACTTCAAAGTTTTACTGTGTCTTTGAGTAAACAGATGGCAGACTTAGGGTAGATGACGCTAACATGAAATGGGCACCACTGTGGTCATTTCTTATGCACAAGTAGGCATCTGGGCATGATTAGGAAACTGGAGGTTAAGAAATGAGGAATGGAAACCACTCTGCAAAAACAGTATAAATAACTGCATCTGTTATGGCTAGGAACTTACATAAAATGTGTTTTATTTAGAAAATGTTTCTCCTTATTATGAAATGATTAATTCATTGAACAAATATCATTGCTCACATACTATATGCCTGATATATTTTAGGTACTGAAGATTTAATATTTTAAAAAGTCCCTGCCTTTATACGGCTTACTTTCTAAGTGGCAGACAAATATCTATAATTTATATTAAAAATATATAATGTAATTTCAGCTAATTATGAGTACTATGTAGGGTGGAATATTCAAATATGTAACTGGTATGGCCAGTTTATGATATTTAGTATGGTTTCACATCCCCTTGTATTCCCTTGTGTTTTCTCTCTTCTTTTCCTGCCTTACTTCCCTTTCCTGCTCACTCCAACTTCCTTGACGTTGAACTTCCCAATAAAGTGTTAGTTTATAAGCTTTCCCTCCCCACTCCCATCCACTCCAAGTGTGAATGTGGGCCAGCTTAGTGGCTGGTGTTAGGCCTTTCATTGCTGGATCCAGGGAAGGTCTGGGAGATGCATCAGGATCTGGGGCAGCAGCTCTCTGCTTTCCAACACAGAAGTAAAGTATTTTAATATTATAGCAATTGATGTAGCCATGATAATGTATATCCACTGAAAATCAGACATGGTCTTTGAAGAAAAATAGGGCAGGCTAAGAGGATAGGGTGATAGAATAATGTTGTGTTAACTCTATCCTTTCTGAGTATAGTGTCCTTGGGAGGTGTCTGTGTATGCGCACGTGTGCATGCACACACACACACATACGTGGATATTTTATGTCCGTTGGATGACCAGAGAGCATGGGAGTTATCCCTTTACCACACAGTGATGGAGAGATTCAGTGGAACAGGAACTAGGAATGCCAAAGCCAACCTTACACTCTTCTGATGAAGCCTCCTTTGTGTTGTTCTGGACTGAATAATTCATACTTTAGGATATTTGTTACAATGCATTATTGTTTCCTATAGATCGAACTGGTGGAATAGAGACAGATACAAATCCTAGTGCAAGACAAAAGCCTTGTGTAGGGGGTTGTTTTCTGTGTGTGTTTAAAGGGGAGCCGAGTTTGCTAAAATATTCTAGGAAGCTCAGGAGCACCCTTGTTTCTGAGGTTGATCTCTGCCCACTTAATCACGTGTCCTCTGAGGTCTTGAATGAATTGTATCCTCACTTTATTTTCTCTTTTAAAAGATTTTATTTATTTATTTGACAGACAGAGATTACAAGTAGGCAGAGAAGTAGGCAGAGAGAGGAGGAAGCAGGCTCCCTGCTAGGCAGACAGCCTGATGCAGGGATGAATCCCAGGACTCTGGGATCATGACCTGAACCAACCGCAGAGGCTTTAACCCACTGAGCCATCCAGGCACCCCTTCTTACTTTATTTTCAACCTTTTCCTCATTTCTGTCTTTTCCTTCTTCCTACAAATGTGTTAAGTCTCTTTTGTTCTATGAGTCCTGTGACTCTGACTACCCATTGATTTACTCCATTTTGTTTTTTGATTTTTTTTTAAGATTTTATTTATTTATTTGACAGAGAGAGATCACAAGTAGGCAGGCAGGAAGGGGGGAGAGGAACAGACTCCCCACTGAGCAGAGAGCCCAATGTGGGACTCGATCCCAGGGACATGATCCCAGATCATGACCTGAGCTGAAGGCAGAGGCTTAACCCACTGTGCCACCCAGGCGCCCTTGATTTTTTTTTTTTTAAGATTTTATTTATTTGACACAGGGAGAGAGGGATCACAAGTAGGCAGAGAGGCAGGTAGAGAGAGTGGGGGAAGCAGGCTGCCCACTGAGCAGAGAGCCTGATGCTGGGCATGATCCCAGGATCCTGAGATCCAAAGGCAGAGGCTTAACCCACTGAGCCACTCAGTCGCCCCTCCATTTTTTTAAATGTTTATTTATTTATTATTTATTTATAGATTTCATTCATTCATTTGAGAAACAGAGAGAGAGAGCACAAGCAGGGAGACAGAGAGAGGAAGAATCAGGCTCCCCGCTGAGCTGGGAGCCCAACATGGGGCTCGATCCCAGGACCTGGAGATCATGACCTGAGCTGAAGACAGATACTTAACCATCTGAGCCACCCAGGAGGTGTCCCTGTTTTTATTTATTTTTTTAAGTAATCTCTTCACCTAACATGGGGTTTGAACTCACAACCGCAAGATCAAGAGTTGCACACCCTACCAACTGAGCCAGCCAGGCGCCCCTGATTTACTCCATTGTCTATAATACTTTCTATACTGCCTCCATTCCATCTCACCTCACCTTCAGTCAGCTGTGATATAGCTTTACTCTCTAGGCTTCCACAAAAAACCTTTCTCTTGCAGGTCACCAATCAATTGCCAAATCCAAGGGCTTTCTGTCTGAGAAGACCTACCTACAATTTGAAAATGTTGACTCCCCATCATGTGAAACAATTTGTCCTTTGGTTATCTTTCATTGCAGTCCCTTTTCAGTCCCTTTCCCACCTTCTAAGTGCAAATGTCACCAATATTCCAGGCAGGATTTTCTCCACCTTCTGTGTTCCCTTTCTCACTGACTGCACTGTCTGAAAAGCCTAAAAAAGCCTAAAGCCACACTAAAAGCCTTAACATAATTTTTTACCTCAACCCTCTTCGTCCAATCACACATTGATAGTATCTGGAAGGAAAAACCACATCATTTTCATGCACCCTTGCTTTCTTCACTGCTGCTATCCTTAGTCCTTCGTTATAGTTTGCTTGGACTTTCAATAGCTTTAAACCAACTTTGCCTCCATTTTCTTCCTCCATCAGCCTCTTCTCTATAAAGTCACCAGTGTTTTATCTTTTAAAAAGACAGAGTAAATCCTTAACTCTCCTACTTAAACCTTTAGTGTACTTCTGGTTTTAAAAGGTAGAGTAACACAAGTATTCTGTTTCCTCCCATTTTTTTCCCTTCCTTCCTTCCTTTTCATGGTTCCTTCATTCGTTCCTTTGTTCTTTAACTAGGCTCCTTGCCCAGCGGGGAGCCAAGTGCGGGGCTTGACCCTGAGATTAAGACCTAAGCAGAGATCAAATATCAGTGTCATTTAACAATCTAAGCCACCCATGCACCCCTCCTTCCATCTTCAAACAAGATTGTTAAGGGATGAAAAAAGTTATTAATCCTAAAGGACCAAGCAAACAAGAGAAAAAAAGAGATTTTACTTGATTTATAGAAGGTGAAAATTGAATGGAATAGTGATTCTTGATTTAGCAGGGTGGAGGAACTAACAGTTTAAGGAACAAAAATCATACGTGTTAATGAAAAATGAGACAGTTAACTGCGAAGAATCCCTGAGAGACTCAGTACTTGTAGATACCAAATCCACAATATGGCATTAGACCTAACACCTAAAGTCTGTCATTGGAATACCAGTTCCTGTTTCCCATCCCATTGATCCTCACCCCTATAAATGAACAGACAGCCAAAGATTCCAGACATTGGAGGAAAACCTCCAACAAATACCAAATAGGGCGTGGAGAAAATAGGATCATGTAGGGAAAACTTTAAAATAATTTTTCTCAGGGCATCTGGGTGGTTCAGTGGGTTAGGCCTCTGCCTTCGGCTCAGGTCATTGTCTCAGGGTCCTGGAATCAAGCCCCACATTGGGATCTCTGCTGAGTGAGGAGCCTGCTTCCCCTTCTTTCTCTCTCTGCCTCTTTGCCTACTTGTGATCTCTCTCTCTCTCTCTGTCAAATAAATAGAATCTTTAAAAAAATTAAAATAATTTTTCTCAGGGCACCTGGGTGGCTCAGTTGATAAAGCCTTCATCTCAGGTCGTGTTCCCAGAGTCCTGGGATAGGGCCCCACATGGGGCACCCTGCTCAGTGTAGAGTCTGCTTCTCCCTCTTCCTCTGATGCTCCTACTGCTTGTGCTCTCTCACACTCTTATGCTCTCACTCTATCTCAAATAAAAACAAAATCTTTTAAAAAGTATAGTAAATAAAATAATTCTTTTTCAAAGATTGATTTATTAGAGAAAGAGCGCATGAGTGAGCTGTGAGCATGAGCAGGGAGGAGGGGCAGAGTGAGAGGGAGAATCCTTAGAGCCAACCCCTCCTGAGCATGGAGCCCAACACGTGGCTCCATCTCACCATCCTGAGTTCATGACCTGAGCCAAAATCAAGAGTTGGTCTCTCAACCAACCTGAGCCACCCAGGTGCCCAAAATAATTTCTATTATACTGATAAGGAGTTTGCTTCCATAAAAGAATAACATGATGTTACATGTAATTATGTATGTAATTATATGTAATATCTAACTACATATATCAGTTATAAGAAAGTTTGATATACATTATACATATGTGTGTATGTAAAAGAGATACACAACATACAGGTCTATATTAGGTACGTATTATATATGTATATAAAGTATGTTATTAGTTAACAAGAAAGAGCTCTTGGAAATGAAAGAATTCTCACAGAAAGTAGAATAAAGGGACACCTGGGAGTAGAATAAAGGGACACCTGGGAGGCTCAGTTCGTAAAGCATCTACCTTCAGCTTAGGTCATGATCCTGGAATCGAACCCTGCATCAGGCTCCCTGCTCAGCGGGGAGTCTGCTTTCCTCTTTTCCTCTGCTCCTACCCCACTCCTCCTCTCACTCTCTTTCAAATAAATAAATAAATCTTTTTTTTTTTAAAGGTAGGATAAAAGCAAAGAAAAGGAGAAGAGAAGAAAAAACATTTCTATTCAGTTTTTAATTTTAATTCCAGTATAGTTAACATACAGTGTTATATTAGTTTCAGGTGTACAATATAGTGATTCATTGCTTCCATACATCACCTGGTGTTCATTACAAATGTGCTCCTTAATCCCCATCACTTATTTCACCCATCCCTCCACCCACCACCCATCTGGTAACCATCAGTTTGTTCTCTGTAGTTAAGAGTCTGTTTTTTGGTTTGTCTCTTTTTTCTCCTTTGTTCATTTGTTTTGTTTCTTAAATGCCGTATATGAATAAAATCATATGATATATGTCTTCAGAAGAAAAAAATTTTGAAGAACTTCTAAGGTTCAGTTAATATGAGGTCCAGAAAGAGAGAAGAAAGAAAATGGAAGACCGGCATCTATCAAAGAAATAATTCAAAAACATGTCCTAGAACAGAAGGACATGAGTCTTTATTATGTCTCCCAAAGAGTGAATGAGAACACACAACTACGGTATGTTACTGTAGGGGCACCTGGGTGGCTCAGTCAGTTAAGTGTCCAACTCTTGATCTCAGCTCAGGTCTTAATCTCGGGGTCAGGAATTCAAGCCCAGTGTTGATTTAAAAAAAAAGAAGAAGATGTATGTTATTGTAAAATGTCAGTATTCTAGGCCTACAGAGAAGATCTAAAGAGCATTAATGATAGTTTGGGGCAGGAGTGGTAAGACCTTGGCAGAATGAACTCTTCCACCAGGGTGGGAAGTCAGTATCTAAAATCAATTTTTAAATAACCTATAATGGGCTCCTTTGTGGCTCAGTTGGTTAAACATTTGACTTCCGCTCAGGTCCTAGGATCAACCCCACTATGGGGCTCCCTCCTCAGTGGAGAGACTGCTTCTCCTTCGCCCTTCACCCCACTCGTGCTCTCTCTCTGTCTTGTACTCTCTCTTGCTCTGAAATAAATTTTAAAATCTTAAAAATAAAATATCCCTTAAGAGCATTGTTTAGAAATATGGCTGTAGAGGTGCCTCAGTGGCTCAGTTATTGGGTGTCTTCGGCCTCAGGTCATGAGCCCAGGGTCCTCATGGGATTGAGCCTCACATTGGGCTCCCTGCTTGGCGGGAGGCCTGCTTCTCCCTCTCCCACTCCCCCTGCTTGTGTTCCCTTTCTGGCTGTGTCTCTCTGTCAAATAAATAAAATCTTTTAAAATTAAATGGCTTAAATTTGGGTAAACACCTGAGAGTTTAGGATAGTTGTCTGAAAATAGGACTGGGAGTAGAGCATGCCTACTGTTCGAATCATGATCCTTTTAGTATGTCTTTTTTAAAACTGTAGACTTTTTTTTGTTTTTTTTGTAAGCCCTATGCCCAATACAAGGCTTCGAACTCATGACATTGAGATCAAGAATAGCATGCGGGGGCACGTGGGTGGCTCAGTTGTTAAGTGTCTGCCTTCAACTCAGGTTATGATCTCAGGGTCTTGGGATCGAGCCCCACATCAGGGAGCCTGCTTCTCACTCTCCCTCTGCTCTTCCCTTCCTCTCTCAATCTGACAAAAAAATAAATAAAAATAAATTAAATAAGTTTTAAAATTTTAAAAATAAAATCTTAAAAAAAGAAAGAGTTCTGTGCTCTACTGATTGAGCCAACCAGGTGCCCCTTAAAGTGTAGACTTTAATTGCTTTGCAAAATAATAAGTAGTATTAACAAATACCTTGCTAGCTTCCTTGTTCCCTTTTGCCTGCAGTTAAGCCTTTCATCTCCAGAGTCTGGTCTCTAAAATCAGGCTGGCTCCTGCCTTCCGATCTCATTTATCAGCCCTCTCTCCCCAGCCTCAATTTGCACTCCAATCACTTATTCCTTCCAGAACATCGATTGAGCACCTACTGTGAGCTAATGGATGTAGGAAGGTCTAATGGTAGAAACAGATGCATAAAAAATAAGCACTTCCGTGCATTTGATGATTCAATAAAAGTATGGACAATGGTTTATTCTGTGGGAAATCCAAAGAAAGAGCAACACGTTGCCCAAGTTTGTCTCTTACTCGGAGCTCCATGCCCTTGATAATGGTGATTTGTGTTTTGGAATTTTTTGTAGCCATACAAAAGGACAACATGAAACTTTCTCTTACTGGTCCTGTTCTGTCCTTCCTCCCACAAAGGCTTTTCTTTCTTGCTCACCAATCACTTTGTCCATTGTGCTCTGATTCTTTTTTACTCAGCAAGCATTATAAGATAATTAAGAACTCCAGCTGTGGAGTAGAGAAGACTCTGGCACGTAATACGTGATAGGGCAGGCTACATATCTGCTTAGTGTCCAGTTGCTTCATTTGTTAGATGGAAGGTAAATCTGCTCATAGAATAGGGTTGTTTTGAATATTATGTGGGATAATTCATTTTAAATGCATGGAACATACTGTTTATTATGGTCATATCAGTCTCCCTGTTGGATACAATCCTGAGGGGGACAAGGATTGTGTTTGCTTCAACTTTTTATCACTGATATCTCATTCAGAGCTTGACAGCGGCCAGGCCCCCATTTGCTATGATAACATAGGAAGAAAGAAAAGCACATTTAATGGAGACTGTGGGACCGGAACTTGTATTAAAGGAAGGATAACATCTAGTCTGTCTTGGATAACATCCCCCAGATGGGCATGGCCAGTGCAAAAAGTCCATCATTGAGAAAGAGTATGTGGGAGCCACTGAGGCAATCAGCTTGCTTATAGAGAGGGTGTGTGTTGGGTTAGTGGGAGATAAGTTTGGTACGTGGGATGAAGTTGTGAGCATGAACAGGGGCAGAGGTATTTAGACCTGAGATGGTAAACAGGGACTCAGAGACTCTCTTAAGCAAGAATAATGCTACAATGCCAAATCTTAAGGAAGGTTAGTGTGTGAGTCAGAGGGAATGCAAGACTCCCTCCCACACTCTCCACACCTGATGAGTCACCATGGTTGGTATGGAACAACATGAAAAACATGGATCTGAGTTCCAGCAGCGAAGGAAAAATCAGAGACAAGTCTGGCTACCTGAGCATCAAGGTCAAGCAAAGATACATTTGAAAAGGAGAGATTTAGAAGAAAACTGGGAGAGCAACATTCTTTTTTTTTTTAAGATTTTATTTATTTGATAGAGATCACAAGTAGATGGAGAGGCAGGTGGGGGGGGCAGGCTCCCCACCGAGCAGAGAGCCCGATGTGGGGCTCAATCCCAGGACCCTGGGATCATGACCTGAGCCAAAGGCAGAGGCTTTAACCCACTGAGCCACCCAGGTGCCCCGCAACATTCATTTTTGAACTCAGCAAATACTTACTGAGCTTCTTTTACATACAGAGCATTGCTGAGTACTGTGGTGAATGCAAAGAGTGCTGTGTCTTCTGGTAGAGGCAGTAATACAGGTGCACAGATCTGCACGTGTAGGAAGGAACATGCTGATGCCAGGAGGGAGAGAGAAGATGAATAGAGCATTTTATTTTACTTATTTTTAAAGATTTTATATATTTATTTGAGAGAGAGAACCAGCAGGGGACAAGTGAGAGAAGCAGCTCCCTGCCGAGCTGGGAGCCTGATGCCGGGCTGGATCCCAGAACCCTGGGACTATGGTGGCTGCCCCAAGAATGAGCATTTTAGACTAATTCTCAAACATTTTGTTCTCAGGACCCCTTTACACTCCTAAAAATTATTCAGGACCCCAAAGAGCTTTTGTTTATATGTCAATAGTTATGTATTTGAAATTAAAAATTTTAAATATTTACCTCTTTTTAAATAACAATTTAAAACCCATTACATGTTAACATAAGTAACATTTTATGAAAAGTGTATTTTAAAAATAGGTAATAAGAGAGTTGCTCTGTTTCACGTATTTGTAAATCTCCTTAATGTCTGGCATATAGAAGATACCTGAATTCTAATAGGTGCCTCTGCCAGTGATTCAATCGTGATTATGTTCTTCAGTTTGAGTATTTGAAGAAAATCTGGCCTCCTACAGATACGGAGTAGGAAAACGGAGGAATTCTCAGATTCCTTGACTGGGTCTTAGAGATCCTCAGGGGTCCTCAGTCCATATTTTCAGAATCCTTTTTCTAGATGGTAATCAGTTATTTAACCTTCCAGTTAGGAGCCGTTTTTAGGTGACTACCCCATTTCCAACATCAATGAGGGCTAACAGAAAGTAAGTGAAACTTGTTGGATATAAAAAAAATAATATACCCCCCCAAAGATACAAGTGAAAAGAAAATTGCCCTTCAACTCCCATCCCAACCACCCAGATTCCCATGCAGGAGGCAACCAACATATTTCCCACCAGAAATATTCTTTTTTTTTTTTTTTAAAGATTTTATTTACTTATTTGTCAGAGAGAGAGAATAGAGCTGCAGTGAGAGGGAGAAGTGGGCTCTCTGGAGCCAGACACAAGACTTGATCCCAGGACCCTAAGATCGTGACCTGAGCCAAAGGCAGATGCTTAACCGACTAAGCCACCCAGGCATCCCTCAACAGAACGACTCTTTGCCTAGATCAGATAACATATGACATACAATGGCCAGTTAACAATATACCTTGGAGATTTGTTCACATATACATATAAAGCATACATTATTTTATAATACTTTATACTTATATACTTTATAATACTTAATACTTTATAATGCTTATGTATATATATAAAGTATATATATATAAAGTATAAAGTATTTAAGTATATAATATATATAAAATATATAAGTATTATAATATATATAATATAAATACATATAATAATATAAATACAAATATATATTACTTTTCCACTTTTTAAAAAATAAATACATAAAAATCTTTAAAAATCATAATTATTTGAGAGAGAGAGAGGGAGAGAGCACACAAAGGAAGAGAGAGAAGCAGACTCCCCACTGAGCAGGGAGCCCAATGCAGAGCTCGATCCCAGGACGTAGGGATCATGAACTAAGCTAAAGGCAGACACTTAACCCACTGAGTCACCCAGGCACCACAGCACTTTTTCACTCACTGGATGACAAAGCTAAAATAATTTAATAATACATTGGGGTGCATAAAATTGGAGAAATAAATATTTTATGGTGGTCAAATTTGGCAGTAACTGTCAAAAGGTAAAACACACATCTCTTCGATCCAACAATTCTGTTTCTAATAATTTATGCAAAAGATATACTGGTGTATGTGCATAAAGATGCATAATCAAGAGTTTTTACAGCATTGTAATAATACTATATCCACCATAAGCATTTTTAATTAATTAATTAATTGATTGATTAATTTACTCTTAAAGATTTATTTAGAGAGAGAGAGCATGCATGAGCAGGATAAGGAGCAGAGAGAGAGAGAGAGAATCTCAAGCAGGCTTCATACCCAATGTGGAGCCCAAAGTGGGCCTCTATCTCAGGACACTTAGTTCATGACCTGAGCCAAAAACCGAGAGTCAGACACTCAACTGACTGAGCCAGCCAGGAGATCTGGGAAAAAACTTTTTAAAGAAGAACATTAGTAGAGGATTGATTTAGTCTTCCTAGAAATTAAAACATATTGTAAAGGTGCAGTACTTGAAACACTTGCAATCAGATAAACAAATCAACGACTCTAAGTGAAGGCTACAAAAAAAGACTAATATCTGTATGGGAATTTAGTACAGATAAAGATGACATTTCAGAATGAACACAAAGGTTATTCAACATTAGTTTTGGGAAAGTAGGATAGCCAACACAAAGAAATCAAAAATTCCACTTTGAATTCATGTATAAAATGTATATACAAAATGGTAACTATATATCACTATTTTTAAAAACCTAGCGATATCGGGGCCCCTGGGTGGCTCAGTCTTAAGTTAAGCCTCTGCCTTCGGCTCAGGTCATAATCCCAGGGTCCTGGAATGGAGCCCCGCATCAGGCTCCCTGCACAGTGAGAAGGCTCTCCTCCTCCCTCTCCCACTCTCCCCCTGCTTGTGTTCCCTCTCTCGCTGTGTGTCAGATGAATACATAAAATCTTCTAAAAAAATAGCCTATCTTGGGGCGCCTGGGTGGCTCAGTGGGTTAAAGCCTCTGCCTTCAGCTCAGGTCATGATCCCAGAGTCCTGGGATCGAGTCCCACATCGGGCTTTCTGCTCAGCAGGGAGCCTGCTTCCTCCTCTCTCTTTGCCTGCCTTTCTGCCTACTTCTGATCTCTGTCAAATAAATAAATAAAATCTTTTAAAAAAATAGCTATATCTTAAATGTACAAATGTACAAATAGAATACTAGTTAAATTATGCTTTAAGAATACAATAATGGGTATTAAAATTAAGTAGACCCTTATCATACACATTTTTAAATGAAGAAAATTATACAGAACCATATATATATAGCTCATTTTTAAATTGTAAAAGGATGTATATGCTAGTGTATACTTTTTATTTAGTTTTTAAAAGTTGGATTTTTGTTATTGTTCCTGTTTGTTTATCTGTTTGAGACAGAGAATGCAGGCATGTTTCTAAAGCTATTATGAAATTCAGAAGGCAGTGCAGGGGAGGGGCAGAGGAAGAAGGACAAGTGGACTTCCCACTGGGTGCAGAGCCTGACGCAGGGCTGGATCCCAGGACTCTGAAATCAACAAGAGTCAGCTCAGTTAACCAACTGAGCCACCCAGGCACCCCTGAACTTTTAAAATATATTCACTAGGAGCACCTGAGTGGCTCAGTAGGTTAAGCAGTCTGACTCTTGATTTCAGCTCAGGTCTTGATCTCAGGTTTGTGAGATAGAGGCCTACGTCAGGGCTAGGCACTGAACACAGAGCGTGTTTAAGATTCTTCCTCTCAACAACAACAAAAAATTCTCCCTTTCCCTCTGGTCCTCCCCCTCTTGCACTCGCTTAAGAGTGCGTGCTCTCTCTCTCTCTAAAACAAATTAGTGAAATTAAAAACATTTTCATCAAAAAGTTTTTATTTATTCTTTTTAAAGATTTTATTTATTTATTTGACAGAGATCATAAGTAGGCAGAGAGGCAGGCAGAGAGAGAGGAGAAACAGGCTCCCTGCTGAGCAGAGAGCCTGATGCGATGTGGGGCTCCATCCCAGGACCCTGGGATCATGACCTGAGCTGAAGGCAGAGGCTTTAACCCACTGAGCCACCCAGGTGCCCCCCAAAGTTGTTTTTTTTTTTAAATACTCAACTGATTTTTAGGGAGCTAATTAAATGGTACATCTCAAAGAATTCTGGTGAATTTTGTTTAACTGACATTTAGCTATAAATCAATACACTTTGAAGTACAGATAATATAAAAATGTTCAAATTACTGCTGATCAGTTTAGGCCTCTCAGGACAGTGAAAGTAAGTTGTTAATGTTATTTCCTGATTTTGTAAACCTCCAATATATTGTTTGGAATAGCTGCAAAGGAAGAGACAGAAGTTCTTTCTTTGGAAAAAACAACTACTGTTTTACTCTTTACTCTTATGTGGTTACACACGTTACTAGATTTTCAAAATAGCACAAATTTGGATTCTACTGAGAATACACTCTTCATAAGATATAAATATTCAGACTATCCTAGAAACACCATAAACAGAAATAAACCAAAATCTTTTTAAATCCAACCTGTATCATCAGAATTTGTATTGAGAACTTATTTGAAACATTTATATATTGTGAACCTTGAAAAAGGTAGCATATGTAGGTTAAGGTTTCACCAATATTACTAATGATATATTTGCTATGTATATAATGTTGGAAATTCCTATCACTGCATTAGTCATGCTTTTTTTGAACATGGTAGAGAGGAAGATCTGTGTAAGTCTGAGAATGATTAATTTCCAATCTGGTAATACATAGTAGCCTTTTATACTTTGAACTGATTTATTAATTAATTACAAAGTCTTCATCCTCTTGTTATTGATTTGTTTTGGACCTAGAAAAGTGTTCCCTACATCTCCTCAGTCCTTAATCAGGTGAGTTTTTTTATTGGAGTCTTAAGCTACAGTAACATAAGAGAGAGATACATTTTTTTCCAGTTTTATTGTTTTGTAATTATTAGGGTACTGATTTGTGGGATTTTTTTTTCCTGCAATACAAATGTCCGCAAAGTGAAGTATTTTTTTTTATGTTTTATTTATTTATTTGAGAGAGACCAAAAGCAAGAGAGATCACAGAGAGAGAGGGAGAAGCAGACTCGCTGCTGAGCAGAGAGCCAGATGGGGGGCTCGATTCCAGGACCCTAAGATCATGACCTGAGCTGAAGGCAGACACTCAACCAGCTAAGCCACCCAGGCGCCCCTGAAATGAAGTTCAGGACTTTCAAGTTCAGGACTTTCTGCTTGCATAGCAGAAAATAAAATGCTGATTTGAAATATCTGGATAAATTTAGGGAGAAGTCAAAAACTTCAGTTTGTTCAGTTTACTCTAGAAAAAACTGAAGTTATTAAATGTACGTTATTGAATGCATTAGAGTTAGGTTTATATGAACTTTTGTAAACATTCTTCCTTTCTCTTTTCTTTTAAACCTATGATTTATAAGGATTATTATTCTTGAAGCAAGAGAAATTATTTTATATTTATGGTATTCAATAAAATAATGTCAATTTAGAGTGCCTGGCTGGCTCAGTTGGTTAAGTGTCTGTCTTCCACTCAGCTCATGATCCCGTGGTCCTAGGATGGAGCCCACGGGCTCCCTGCTCAGCGGGAGCCTACTTCTCCCTCAGCCCCTCCCCTGCTTGGGCCTCTTTCTCTCTCTCTCCCTCAAATAAATAAAATCTTAAAAAAAAAACCTGTCAAATTAAATGTTGATAAATGAAGGTAATTTGAAACAGTAGTTTATGCTGTTGCATGATAATTAGTAAACAGTGATACATGACTTTTGTTGTACTAATTGGAATGAATTGGATGTACTAATTGAAATGAAATGAATTGTTATTGATTTGTTTTCAGTTCAGAAAGTTCAGAAAGAGAAAGATGTCACTCTTAAGGTTGTTATAAACAGTGCCTAGAAACTGATGGTGCAGGTATCTATTGAACCCATAATAGAATTTTTATTATAAATCTTGATCACTAATGGGCATTTTCTTTTTTTTTAAGATTTTTAAAATTTATTTCAGAGAGTGTGAGCAGGGAGAGGGACAGAGGGAGGCACCCCTTTCAGGGTTTGTTTTTTTTTTAAATAGAAGATTGAAAATGCCTGTTAATGGGGCACATGGGTGGCTCAGTCGGTTGAGCATCTAACACTTGGTTTCTGCTCAGTTCATGATCTCAGGGTTGTGAAACTGAGCCATGAGTCGGGCTCTGCCTGAGGCATGAAGCCTGCTTGGGATTCTCTCTCTGCCACCACCCCTTCTCTTTCTTTCTCTGTCCTTCTCTGAAACAAAACAAAACACTGAAAAATAAATGTTCTTATTAGTTTTACAAATATGAACCACAAAATTATAGCTCTAAATTGTGAGGTTCTTCTATCTTAGACCTTCTTTCCTGGCATACATAGTGTTTGTAGGTGTGACATTGCCATAAAAGCCTCGTGCCCTTAGCACACAGACTGACCAGTGAAGTAACCAGGACCGGTGGAAATAACCAAATCACAGTCAACAGAGAAAAGTAAGAAAGCCTTGCATAGTGAGCACTGGTTCAGCTGCGTCAGCCCTATGACGTGTAAAGACTGGCTAGATAATCAGTTTTCTGACACTAGATTGGTATCATATAAGGAAGCCAGATTTTAATTACTTTAGGTAAAGACCTTAGATAATCACAAGACAGAAAGGGAGAACTTGGCAAGAGAAGCATGCTTTTTTAGACGGCAGGATCTTCTTAAGGGATCTATTTTGAAATGCAGTATAATGTTTAATAGAGCTGTAATAGATGTACAAATAAATTGTTGTAAAAGGGAAGAATTTTTGCAGGACATGTAAATGGGTAGTGAATCAAAAATTGAAAACTGTTCCTCACAGATGAATGTGTCAAAAACTACTGTATGGAGTTTTGGTGTGTCAGGAATTGGCTCAGGGTGCCTAAGACTTCTGAGCTCAAGCCATGGGGAGTTAGGGAGAGGGCACTGCAGAGAGGAAGTTCTCTTACTTGTGGAGATTGCTGCCCCACCCCGGAGTCATCATATTTCTTCCAGCTCAGAGCTTGCTTGTTTGTTTGTTTTTTTTCCAATGCTTAATAGACCACAGCTGGTCAATAGACCACATTACCCTTAAAAGACTTAGTTGGCTCTAACCCCTTGAAAGAGTTTGGCAGGACAGAATCTAGGTCAGGCCCACCAAGTGGATTAGTAACTTTGTAACTGTGTAGCTTCTTTAATGAGAAAGTGCTGTTACAATGCAATAACTGGAGTGTGCATCCAAATCACCTGGTGGGCTTATTAAGCAAATTATTGGGTCCTGGCTTAAGCTTTGAATTCACAAAGCCTGAGATGGGAGCCAGGAATTTGCCTTTCCACCTGGTTCCCAGCTGCTGCTGCTGCTGCGGCTGGTCAAGAGACTAAGCATTGAGAATCACAGTTTAAGGGAGACGAGCTGATCCCCTTGATGTGGTTCCCTAATGTTTCCTCTTTGTTTGACAAATACAAAAGCTTACTTTATTGCTTATGATCAGGTGCTACAAAGTCATTTGATGGATATTGTTAGCTTTAGGTTTTACATTCTTACCGATTCAGATACAATCTAATCTTAAGATTTAATGTAGACTTTTTAAAACTGTAAGTAACATAATCAGTTCTAGCATGGAGTCTCCACCAATTTCACAAATCTGTAAACCTCAGAAATGTATTTACTGCCTCATTTCCCAGTTCCTTTTCTCCATTTAAAATAAATCATTTAATCAATTATTAAAATTTGACTACTGACCCTCCCACATAACACTATTAAAATTTCTTTTGTAAAGGTAAACAAGACATCCATGGCTTTTTTTCTGCCATCATCCTGAATCCTTCTAGTAGCGGTTAGACACTGTCGACCTCTTTGTTCTTCTGGGAACTCTCTGCTCCTTTTTAGTCTAGATTTTAGTGCTTCTTGTGTTGGCTTTATATCTTCTACCTCCTCTCTCCTTTGCCCTTGGTAGACAACACTGACTATAGCATTCTGTTAAAAAAGAAAACCATAGCCCCAGAGTGGTGTCACTTAGACCAGGCTTAATACCCAATCTAACTGCAGTTTGAATCTCCCCCAGAAATGTGGCCTTAACTGGGCAGTCAGGAAATTTTTCTTTATATCAGCACCAATTGAGTCTGTCATCTGGGTCCTCTCCATCCCCCAAAGAAAGATGAGGTAATCTATGTAAGACAGTTTGCTTTTTCCCTTAGCAAGCAGCCCCCTCCGAAATAATCTTTTTCTTTTGCTAATCGATTTCTTGCCACCTCCCCCCACCTTGATCTATAAAAACCTATTTAATACAACTTCTGGAGGGCCTCTCTATATGCTAGATAGAGTGCTGCCCAATTCATGAATTGTTTAATAAAGCCAATTAGATCTTCAAACTTACTTGGTTGAATCTTGTTATTTATCAACTCCTATCAAGAGAACTTTTTTTAAAAGATTTTATTTGGTAGAGAGGGAGAGAGACTGAGAAAGCAGGAGCAGGGGGAAGGGCAGAGGGGGAAGCAGACTCCCTGCTGAGCAGGGAGCCTGAGGCAGGCTCAATCCCAGGATCCTCAGGATCCTGAGATCCTGATGTGGGATCATGATCAAGCCTCTGAAGACAGAGGCTTAACTGACTGAGCCATCCAGGCGCCCCCTATCGACAGAATTTAAATAATTCTTCACATAGCTCTTCAGCAAAATACTTAGTTGATTGGTGTTTGTCTTTGAGATGAGACATGTGTTGGGATTGCTCCAGAAGCAATTATATCTATTTCCATGGCTTTAGATTTCACTGGATCAAACATGGCCTGGAGCCCACTACTTCTAAACATTCCGTTAAACGAGACAATTACTTTTTTTTTTAAAGATTTTATTTATTTATTTGACAGACAGAGATCACAAGTAGGCAGAGAGGTAGGCAGAGAGAGAGGAGGGGAAGCAGGCTCCCCACTGAGCAGAGATTCCGTTGCAGGGCTTGATCCCAGGCCCTGGGATCGTGACCTGAGCCAAAGGCAGAGGCTTTAACCCACTGAGCCACCCAGGCACCCCAATTACTTTTTTTTTTAACTTTTTTTTTTTTAAGATTTTATATATGTATTTGACAGAGAGATCACAAGTAGGCAAAGAAGTAGGCAGAGGGTGGGGGAAGCAGGCTCCCTGCTGAGCAGAGAGCTTGATGCGGGGCTCCATCCCAGGACCCTGGGATCATGACCTGAGCCGATGGCAGAGGCTGAACCCCCTGAGCTACCAAGGGTCCCTGTAGTTACTTTATTTTTAAGACCATTTTGGGATGCTAGGGGAAATAGAGTAAGGACTACAAGAACTTACTGGCCATGAAGAACAATAGTAGCAGATCTGTTGTTTAATTCTTATTTAATCTATTGTTTAATTCTTGCTATTTTTCTTAAAATGGATCATACTTTTTTTTAGTATAGCAAGTTTTTAATATAAAGATTAATGTAAAAAGGAAAAATTAATGTAATTAATTTTGTAATTGTAATTACAAAATTACAATTAATTACAAATTACAATTAATTTGTAATGTAATTAATTTGTAATTAATGTAATTAGCAATAAACATTTAAAATGATAGTTGCACAGTGTTCAGTAAATTGTTCAGTGTTCAATAAATTGCTATAGATATATAAGGCAGGGAACCAAGAGAGATGATTAAGACCATGAGATGATTAAAGATCAAACTTGAGATTATTTGCAGAGGTAATTTTAAAAGTCCTGTTCTATCTTCTTACAGTCCTATGGTGATTTTTGTGATATGAGACAATTTGAAATCTAACAAGATTGGAACGGAGAATACATTCTTGATATAAGAATGCAAGGCTTTCTCTTTGGATCTGAGCTATTAAAAAAACAAACAAACTTGTTTTATGTTTAAAAATTTGTGTATTAATGGCCCTGGGTGGGTTAACTGTCCGATTCTTGATCGAAGCTCACATCCTAATCTCAGGCTTGTGAGTTCAAACCTATGTTGGGCTCCATACTGGGCATGGAGCCTACTTTAAAAAATAAATAAATAAAATACATAAAAATTATATATGAGAGCTCTTTAAATTTTTGTGAGGAAAGGAAACAAATGATGTTGGGGAAGAAGACAGCATATCATCTTATTTACTCATCTTTTGTTGGCTCCCTGCCTATATGTAGTCATGTGCAATTACAAAAAGACCAAGAAGTGGTGGCTGGGTAGCTCAGTCAGTTAAGCATTGGACTCTTGATTTTGGCCCAGGTCATGAACTCAGGGTCATGAGATGGAGCCCTGCACCCGGCTGTGTGCTGAGCACGGAGTCTCCTTGAGATTCTCCCTCTCCCTCCGCCTCCCCCCTGCTCTCACACACATGTGCTCACTCTCACTCTCTCTAAAATAAAATTGAAAAGAAAAACACAAGAATATTCAGAGTAGCATTATTATAGCAAAAAATTATCAATCTGAAAGACCATTAATAGCATGATGGTTAAATAAACTGCGGTAGAATTATGTAATTATACCATGCAGCACTTTAAAATAATAAGGCAGATCCATTCAGTCATACATAAACAAATGTGTTGAGTCCCTACGAAATCTACGTGCTGGGAATAAAGCATAGAGTATGACAGATACGGTCTGCCCTCACAGAGCTTCCATGCTAGTGGGAAAAAAATATAAAAAGCAAATAAATAAACATGGTAATTTCAGTGCTATGAACAAAAGGCAAGATGATGTGATAAAAACATGCAGGAGATGGGGAGGGGGGTCTCCATTAGATAAGATGACAAAGGAGCACTTTATTGAGAAGTGCTGTTTAACTGATTGAAGAGGGGAAGGCATCCATATGAAGAGGTAAGGGGTACAGATATTCCAGGCAAGGGAGATGGCAGTGGCAAAGTCTGTGATGCTTGAGTTAGATAAATAGGCCATTGTGATTAGAACAGAGTTTGAGTCAAAGAGATAGATAGGGCCAGATTAGGTAGGGCCTTGATGACATTCTGAAGGTGTTGGGATTTAATTTCAATGACAGATCTTCCTTCACTTAACACAGGTTTATGTCCTGGTAAAACCCACTGTTAAGCTGAAAATATCAAAGTCAAAAATGCATTTAATACACCTTACCCCCTGAATATAGTTTAGCATAGCCTACCTTAAATGCGCTCAGAACACATTAGTCTCCATTGGGCAAGATCATCCCACACAAAGGTTATTTTATAATAAAGTGTTGGATATATCATGTAAAATATTGAATACTGTACTGAAAGGGAAACACAGAATGGGTGTCTGTGGTATGTATTATCCACACCATCACTTGGCTGACTGGGAGGAGTGTCTCCTGCCACTGCCCAGCATCACAAGAGTATGGTACCACCTATCACCAGCCAGAAAAGATAAAAATTCAAAATCCCATGTACAGTTTCTAGTGTATAAATATCACTTTTGCACCATCACAAAGTTGTGAAGTTGAAGGTAGAGCCATCATAAGAAAATCACTGAATGATATTCAGGAATAATGTCCTGTTTTCTAACAGAACTTATATTTTTAAAAATACCTTTCTGCAGTACACATTATTAAGTTTTAGAAATGTTCTGGTGAACATTTTATGGGGGGATTTTATGTTTGGCTTACTTTACTTTAAAAAATTTTTATGAGGCCCCTCGGTGGCTCCATGGGTTAAGCATCAGCCTTTATCTCAGGTCATGATCCCAGGGTCATGGATCCAGCCCTGCATCCCACTCTGTGCTCAGCAGGGAGTCTGCTTCTCCCTCACCCTCTGTCTCTCACCACCACTTGTGCTCTCTCTCTTGCTCTGCTCTCTTTCTCTCAAATAAAATCTTAAGGAAGATTTATAACTTGATACTGTGCTCTACAATTTTAAAATGTTTTATGTTACAGGGGTCTTATTTTCAGAAATGCAGCATGAATCTTCAAGGTTCATACCAGGTTTATGCTTTAATGTCATTTAACATGCCTTATCCAGCATTCTCTTCTGTTTTAGTTCTGAATGAGATTCCCAAAGATTTTTTTTTTCCTTTTTCATTTACACATCCATCCCCATAGCTAGCACCATTTTTTCAATGTACTATAGAATTACTGAGCTCTTGGGTGTCTACCATTTCCCCCTACTTTTATTTTTTAATGAAGAACTATTTAGGGTGATTACAATTCAGAACTATTTGGAGAAAAAGTTGAATTAGGTAGTACTTCAAAGTCGCTTTAAACCTTGCCATTCAAACCAATGTTGTGACCCATGTAAAGCAATTAACTCATTGTTTCTTTTCTGAGACACTTTTAACTTTTTAAAGGGGTGTATGCAAACTTTTTGTGGACAAAACAAGATATGCTCCCTCAACTCTATTTCCTTAATGGAAATGGATTAAAAGTTGTGTTTTTTTCCTTTAAATTTTAGTAGTACACACAATAGAAATATTCCCTTTGTTTTTACTTGGTCTAATATCTAATATAGTTTAATTTTAATGTTGAAAGGGATCTTAGAGAATATCAAGTCTGACCTCTTCATTTTATGTGCGGTCAGGTGAGGCAATTGTGTCTCGCAGAAGGCAACTGTGTCTCATAGAAGACAGAGCTAGTGCCTAAAGGTATAGCAAATTAGAGTTAAAGTCCAAAATAAAGTAAAAACAAAACTTCTGGTCTTCTGATTTCTTCATCTGTAACATACTGGCTTGAGTGTGTTGCTTTTATTCCACATACCTGTTTTATCACTGTGTTTTAGAGAGAACAGACACAGAATGGGAACATGAAAGTCAATTCCAGTTTCGTACTAGTGTCTTCACACAAGAGTGGAATTCATACACAACCGTTTTCACAAGAATGGACAAAAGAGTTCTCTGTAAAGTGTCAGAGTCAGGATTTGAGCAAAACTGCTGCTTGCAAGCTCAAAATCTGAAATGAACTTTAGGAGACATTAACATATCATGACGTGGAATGCATTAAAGTCCCCCAAAACAGAAGTCTATAATCTTTCCTTTTTACTTATAAAACCATCTCATGGAACAGTCAGCCAAGTTTCTTTGGAATGAGAATTTCAGGTGAACGATGTATATGGAATACCTGTACTCAGAGAGCTGCAATAGTTAGTCACATGTTGGAGGGCTAACTGTAAGGTAAATATGTCTTTTTAAAATAAGTCATACATACCCTTAATAACTCAAGAGCCTTCTTGAACAACAGTGTTGAATCAGGAAAATTAGGTGGTTGTAGGTGTAGTGGGGATTACCTCATACATGAGGAACATATTTTGGTGTCTGTGATTCTACTAGCAAACACGCTTTCTACACTCACCTTTCACAATCTTCATGTCTCAAGCAGTTGGGGTTAGTCATATGTGTGATAGGTTCTGACCTCAATCCATAGAAGAAATGTTATAGTCTCAGTATGGTGGGGTAAGAAATAAGTTGAAAAACAGCAACATTATTCCCAGAACATGGCTGGAAATCCCAGAGTGAGTCCCCTGGGGGGCAGTTCTCATTATAGAACACATAAAGGCTGCTTGTAGCTGGTCTGCAGCCTCTTCCTTATCCTCATGACCCATTTCCTCATGGTCTGTTAGCAGGTTTCTGGGTGTAACAGTTTTACATCCACATAGTATAGGGATACTATAGTATATAGGCTCTCTGTCTCTCTCTGACAAATAAATACAATCTTTTTTAAAAAGAAAACAAAAGAAAAAAAACAGGGCACGGTAGGGGCCAGTTGGTGGCTCAGTTGGTTAAGCAACTGTCTTCAGCTCAGGTCATGTCCTGCAGTCCTGGGATTGATTCCTACATGGGGCTCCTTGCTCAGCAGGGAGTCTGCTGCTCCCTCTGACCCTCTCCCCTCTCATGCTCTCTCTCTCTCAAATAAATAAATAAAAATTTTTTAAAAACCAGGGCATTGTAATAATTACAGGCAAAACATTTCAAGAATCTACATTATCCTTTTTTTTTTTAATATTTTATTTATTTATTTGTCAGAGAGAGAGAGACTGAAAGAAAGCAGGCAGTGTGGCAGGCAAAGTCAGAGAGAGAAGCAGGCTCCCTGCCAAGTAAGGAGTCCGAGGCGGAACTCCATCCCAGCACCCTGTGATCATGACCTGAGCCGAAGGCAGCGGCTTAGCCGACTGAGCCACTCAGGCCTCCCGAGAATCTAAATTATCCTTTAAATATTTGCATAAAAGTGAGAAAATTCCTAGGAGATAAGTTGGTAGCATTTATTTACAACCTGAACTTTTGAACAGCTAAACCTTTTACAGGTAGGCTATTATGTAATTTTTAGCTTTTTTTAGATCATTGATGTCTTTGAGGATCTGATGGAAGTTGTAGAATTTTTTCCCCCCAGAAAAGTGCAAATACTGAAGCCTGTGTAGGGACTGAGTATTCATTCAACATGTATTAATTGAATGCCTCTTATGTCCCATGTACCTAGAAGTAAACGAAGTACAAGCTACTTTTTAAAATACTTTTAGTATAGTACATAAAGCAGTTTTACAATTCATTTGGCTTTCAGAAAATCAGGGGCAACCTCCTACAGTGCAAATATATTCTGTCATATCCTTTTGCTTGCAGTGCTAGGTGCTGGGCTCTTTAAACTTATCTATGGAAATTGCACCAAGACTAAAGATGATGAAAGAAAAAAGACAAAAATTAAATACCCAGTAGTTGAGTATTAACAAACTAGTGTTTGTTTCTGTAAATGCTTTTATTTTTAAAAATGTTTCTTCTGGTTTTCTTTGAGTTTTCCCTCCTATGAATCTCACAAGGAAGGCATTTGTTTATAAAGATCTGTAGTGATTTGGTAGGCTGAAAAATGAGTTTTCTAAAATGTCCTTTACAGTTAGCATGTTAAACTCATTTTTATTGTGCTATTTACAGCTTAAGTAACCACACTTAAAATTCAAATGTAAAGAGATTTCTTTTTAACTTATGTCTACTACAGAAGAAGCTGGAAGAACATGACCATAATTTGACAAAATACCCTGCATGGTACCATCCACTATATCCAATTATAGTACTCTTCTCAAACTTCTGCTTGTTCCCTTTCTCAAAAAATCCTTAGCAAACAAAAGCTCCCTTCAGAAAAGCTAATTCAGCTATAAAGCTGATTCTTATTTTTTTAAAGATTTATTTATTTTAGAGAAAGAATGCACATGCAGGTGTGGGGAAGAGCAGAGGCAGAGGGGGAGAAGCCAACTCCCCAACTTGGGCTTCATCTCAGGACCCTGAGATCATGACACTAGCCAAAACCAAGAGTTAGAGGCTTAATAGACTGACCCACCCAGATGCCCCTAAAGCTGAATTTAAAAAATCGGTTCTTACTCATGTCTAGATTAAACAGGTTTTTAAATCTAGAGAAGACATTCTTTGTTAACAAGAATGAAATTGTTTTGCCAATAAAAAAATCTTTGCTTTACAAAACTGTGTTATCATATACTCAACAACATTCTAGAATTTACTCATCCTTATGGAAATTTTTTTTTGGAAATTCTCTTTTAAATTATACTTGTATATGGGGCACCTGGGTGGCTCAGTGGGTTAAGCCTCTGCCTTCGGCTCCAGTCATGATCACAGGGTCCTCGGATCAAGCCCCGCATCGCATCGGGCTCTGCTCAGCAGGGAGCCTGCTTCTCTCTCTCTCTCTCTCTGCCTGCCTCTGCCTACTTGTGATTTCTCAAATAAATAAAATCTTTAAATAAGTAAATAAATTATACCTGTATCACTTTGTTGTCTTTGAAATATTTAATAAGGATTACGTATAAAGAAAGCTAATAAATAAAAATAATTATATAAATCTACTGTAGTAGCATTGTTTTATATTAGATCTTAACATGAGTTTCTGGCAGACCTAGTTTTGCAATTCATATATCATGACATTTTATCTTTTTCTAATTAGGCTCTACCCCCAATGTGTTGCTTGAACTCACAACCCTGACAGTAGTGCTCTACCTACGGAGTCAGCCAAGTGCCCCATCAAAGCATTTAAAAATTACAGAATGAAATATCCTTATGTTTATACAGCTTAGAAAGAATACCTATTCCTAATATTATGTTTAATTCCTGAAACAATGAATTAGCAGTCAACTATATATAATACTATTGGCCACAGTGTGCTGAAACTTATTTATTTTATTTATAAGTTTGTTTTTTTAAAAAAGATTTCATTTATTTATTTGTTTTTAGAGAGCAAGTGAGCATGAGTGAGTGGAGGGAATGGGAGAGGGACAGAATCTCAAGCAGACTCCCCACTGTGCACAGGGCCGAAGGCGGGTCTTGATCTCATGACCCTGAGATGATGACCTGAGCTGAAAGCAAGAATCAGATGCTTAACCATCTGAGCCATCCCAGGCACCCCTATTCATTAAGTTTCTTAAAGAAATATTATGAAACTTTTCACTAAGAGTACAGCATCAGAATGATCATAATTGGAGCCCAAAGTCAGTTGGAACCCTAAAGAACTTCAGTGTCTTCTATTACTGATATTCTATTACTGATATTATATTACTCTGATTTTAAATAAAATGCTTCAGAGGAAAAGCCTGCTAAGCATGAAAATCCTAGGCATATATTATAAATCTCTATCAGATAATGCAGACACAAATGCATACAAGGCAAACAAAACACCTTCAATTCTGAATTTGGCTTTTATTTTAAAATACACTTAGCATGAACTATTATAGGACAGAAAGTAATAAACCACAAAGAAATGGAGTATTTTCAAATACCTTTTAAGCTAGATATAAAAATTAATAAGATAGCATAGACCCAAATTATGGGCAATAGTCCCCAAAATTCGATTCATTAAACACATTTTGAAAGAAAAGTTCTTTGCACATTTTCCAATGTACCGATATGTTCCTAAGTGCCTTGGTTTCCTACTAATAGGTAAAGGTCCCAAATGTAGTTGCTTTATTTAAAATTATCAGATTCCGTGTTGGTAAAAATTACCATGTCCCTAAATTCTCAATCAGAATTATAAAAATATGAGCTCAAATCGTTATGCTGTCCAAAATAGAAACATCTTAAGTGGTAATTCTGGATAATCAGACAGATATTGCACTAAAGTCAGTAATTCCATACCTGATGCTCATTTGTATGGAAAGTTAATTCTCTTCTTTATGAAAAACTTACTACAAATAAACTTAATGTTAACCTAACTACAATTACACTTCAAAATATAAAGGCACAGACAGAAGAATAAAGAATAGTTTAATACAATACCCAAATTTTCCACTGTGAAAATAATAAAAATTGAAAAAAAAAATAACAGGATCTGAAATACTGATACTTTTAGATTTTATAATTTACCTTAAGTAGCTAATAAATGGGTATTAAAAGTTAACACTGCTAAACCCAATCCTTTCTAAATAATTTAGAAAAACGGTTTGTTTACAAATGAAGCATGTGCATTGTCCCATCTATAAATTTCAATTACATTTCCATTCATTGGAAATATCTACCTGCAGTATAAACAATCAAGACAATGTACAAAAAATATATCTTGTTCCTGTAACTTACAATGCACAGAAAAATACCTACAAAAATGCAAATATTTATCCATTTAGCTTCCCAATAAATTAGTGAGAAAGTTTAGCCCATTCCACATTTCTTTCCAAGCAAAGGCTGAAGAATTGAGGGTGGCTTACTTCTAGCCCTGTTAGTTTGACATGTATTTTAAAAATATTTGCCTGATTATATGTAACTTAAGATAGAGTTAGCATCTTATTTTTATATCACAGTATACATGGCATTTCTTAATTCAGCAACAGAAAGGCACAATTAGCAAGCAATAAAATTCAGTACCTGAATTATTAAACTGATGTCCAGAACAACTGCAAATAAAGTACATTCAACACAGTGTACAGAACTTAAAAAAAAAAGGAATAAAAAACTAACTTTTCTGAAAATTTGGTCCATTAAAAATGCCTCCCATGTCCAACATCATGGGTAACATGAAAGGTGATGGCAGTGTAAAAAGAGGCAGTAAATCATTATGTGGTAGCATATGAATTCTGGCCTAGTAATTACGCAATTCAATTAGGAAATGGCTCCCATAGTAAATAAATGTTAAATATATCTGTTAATAACAACGTGCCTGTATTAAGTCAAGATATACAGGTACACTGTTTGCATATTATTATTGACTTTATAATACAGCCCCACAGTTTAAAATAACTTAGGTATATTATTTCATATATAACATATATTTGATACATAACTGTACATTATGTATCTTAATATATATTATATATAACTCCAATTCATAACAGCATAAAACTCTCCAAACATTACATGAACATTCTAAATGGCTACTTATCATTTTCTCCCTGTTAAAATAGCTCAGCTCATCTAAAACAATATCTGGATGTGCAATGATAAAATGCACTGACTCTTATGAATTTACTTAAATAATTATTTAAGTTAAATTCCTGCAAAAGCCTAACTCTGATTTGGCTTTTAACTAGAATATATTTTTAGATACAGGAAACTGATACCCTCCTTTCTTACAAACAGTATTTCTTCATCAAGAGATACCAATAAAGAAAAATATGTAAGGAACCAAAAATGTGATAGAGAAACCAACCATTCCATAGGTAATATACCGATAAGGAAGTTCAACTTCCATGTGTTGTCTTGCTTTTCGAACATCATCACATGGTATATTGAAGATTTTACAGGCTAAAGGAATGGTGATTTTTTTCATTATATCTCTGACTATTAATACAAATACCATCCCGATGAGGATCCGCAATATGGCTTTTCCACACAGAGTCACTGTAATGGGGGGCCTAGCTAATGGTAGAACATCCAGAGAAGGATCTAATATTAGACCTATGTTATAGGTAACATGAGATCCACATGCAATTCCAGCACCACTTCCTAGAATCTCAGCTGTGTCTCCTCGGGATGTACTCCAGGTGTCAAGAGTGAAAGAAAAGATCCCCAAGGCTAAGTGAAGCCCGATGATGATTAATGGAGCATATTTGTGAGTTTGATTGAAGTTGTCAATCAGGTCCACAAATGGATAGAAGATAGCTAAGATTAAAATGGTATATAGGAATCCAGCAATAATATCCTGGGAAAAGAGAAGAGTAGAGCTGTTTACATTTTAAATGTTAATAAATATAAATTTTTTAAATGTCACAATTTCAAAATAAACTTTACTAATTGACCATATAAATAATTAAAGTTTTTAGTGATAATAAAAACATTAATTTGACAATAGTAATGAAAGTATTGCTTTCATAATTCTACCTTTTTATAAATTATATATATATACACTATACAAAAATTTATATTTAAATCCCCAATAATAAACTATGCCTAAATCATGTAGTTTCTATTTCTAGGAAAAACAAGACTACACAGCTCCTTAAACAATAGAAGGACTAGGGTCACCAATCCCAACAGAGTGGAAAATTCACATAAATTCACATATTACCAGTATGAATCTTCGGGTATGCTGTCTCCCAATTCTATTAATCTGTATCCTCCACAAATGCATTTAGAAACCTGAGTTTTGGCTAAGTACCTGTTTTTAAAACCTAGTTTTTCTTCTTTCTGAGCTTTAGGGAAAAAATCTAGTTTTTCTTTCTGAGCTTTAGAAAAATGTTGTGAAGTTTATAGTCTCCTTTGACTTCCTTTATACAGAAGTTAACATTAAACCTTCAAGCTTCATTCATTATATCAATTAGGTCATTCACTTTCACAACAGTGTAATACTTTGCTGTGTGATTATAAAGTTTATCCATTTTCCCACTGATGGTCATTTAAGTTGTTTATAGGTTTTGGATTAGTTTATTGGTTATGGCTGAGCTCCAGTGTTTTCTTAATTGGTATCTATTCTTAAACCAACCAGGGATACTATGAACAGTGCAACTATGTTTCTTTGTTTTGGTGTCCACTGGTATGGGTCTGTGAGAGTTTCCTAGGAACAGAATGGCAGAATCATAGGATATATACATGTTCAATTTTATAAGACAGTAAAAAAATTTCCAAAATGTTTATGAAAGTTTACATTCCATCAATTGTTGGCATTTATTGATGTTTAACTTAGGTTTTCCTGATTATTAAGTATCTTTTCATAAGTTTACAGGTTATTCTCTGTGTAATATATATTTGTGTCTTTTTGCAGCCTTTTTTTTTAAGATTTTATTTATTTATTTATTTGACAGGCAGAGATCACAAGCAAGCAGAGAGAGAGAGAGGGAAGCAGGCTCCCTGCTGAGCAGAGAACCCGAAGCAGGACACTATCCCAGGACCCCAAGATCATGACCTGAGCTGAAGGCAGTGGCTTAACCCACTGAGCCACCCAGGCGCCCTGTTCTTTTTTTTATTTTTTTTTAAGATTTTATTTATTTGACAGAAAGAGAAAGAGAACGCCAGGGAAAGCACAAGCAGGGAGAGTGGCAGGCAGAGGGAGAAGCAAGCTCCCTGCTGAGCAAGGAGCCCATTGTGGGACTTGATGCCAGGAACCTGGGATCATGACCTAAGGTGAAGGCAGGCAGATGCTTAACCAACTGAGCCACCTGGGTGCCCCTTTTTGCAGCTGTTCTTTTATATTTTCTTTTTTCTTGCTGATTTACATGATTTTTTCATATGGCCTTCATATAAATCAGTTATATAAAATCTTTAATCAATAATGTGTTCTATAAACATCTCTTTTGGATTTTGTGGACTGCCTTTTCATTTTCTTTATAGTATCTTTTGGTGCACAGAAGTTCTAAATTTTAATATCATATTTATCATTATTTCTTGTTTAAGAAAACCTTCCCTACCACAAGATCATAAAGGTATGTTATTCAAAAGTTTTGAAGTTATGAAGTTTGCCTTTTACACTTAAGACTTCAGTATACTTCCCCAAACTCCTGCCATTGTACTCACTGTGCAGCAGTTCTATAAAAACTCTACCAAGGATCAGCAAAGTCAGTAGTACAATGCATTGTTCTAACAATATGAAATTCTACATCAGAATACAATGAAATGTAAGAATAGCTAAAGATAGAGACAATTACTAGAGTAAGAACTGCATATGCAGCTAAAATTTTTGAGGAAATTATCCTCTTTAACCACCACCTTCCTAGGAAGCTTAGCACATTGCAGACATGCAGATATTTATTGGATGAATGAATAAATGAATCCTTTACAGAATTTATCTGTTCTAACAAAATCTGCTAAATTACTGGAAAGTGAATATCTTTTTTTTTTTAAAAGATTTATTTATTTATTTATTTATTTGACAGAGAGAAATCACAAGTAGGCAGAGAGGCAGGCAGAGAGAGAGAGAGGAGGAAGCAGGCTCCCTGCTGAGCAGAGAGCCCGATGCGGGACTCGATCCCAGGACCCTGAGATCATGACCTGAGCCGAAGGCAGCGGCTTAACCACTAGCCACCCAGGCGCCCCTGGAAAGTGAATATCTTTACTCTGTTTTTCAACAATTACATTACAACTATCTTTAGGAAAGCATTTAAAAAATTTATTTCCATATAGAACAACTTTTTGTGGCTATTTTCTGATTCTAAAATATGAAATGAGATAATTTAAAAGTAATTGTGTTCTCTTCATAGAAGTGGCTGCTTTGATAGTAGGTCAAAGAAAGATATAATCACTTAGCAAAATGTTTATGAAAATATGAACTAAGGCAATAAATATCACTTGTATATTCAAACTCCTTAGGACACATAGGGCATTTCGTATCTGGCTTCTATCTAGCATAATGCTCTGGTGGAGCATGTGACTCTTTTCTCAGGGTTTTGAATTTGAGCCCCACACTGGGTACAGAGATTTACTTAAAAATAAAAAACCTTAAAAAATAACACTTCAGTGCCAGATCCCATAATGAATTTATAGACTCCATTTTCTGTCACCTCAGAATTACCTTCCCTTCTATATTTTAGGCAAACCAGTACATATCATTTGAGAGTCTGCTCAGGCACCTATCTCCTTCATAAATTTTCTCTTCCAACCCCCATGATAAGGAACTTCCTCCTCTTTACCTCCATGGCATCTCCAACAAACCTGCTACTACAGTTACCACATTTCTTTGCTTTCTATTTCTGCCAGAAAACCGAGAAGGTTCACAACTCCTGTGCCCTTTAAAAATCACTCAGGAACTTTACCAATATTGATGCCTGGGCCAATCCTTAGAATTTTTTTTTTTTTTAAATGTCCTCGGACCAATTGCCAATGACTTTTTTTTTTTTTTAAGATTTTATTTATTTATTTGACAGAGATCACAAGTAGGCAGAGAGGCAGGCAGAGAGAGAGAGGAGGAAGCAGGCTCCCTGCTGAGCAGAGAGCCCGACTCGGGGCTCGATCCCAGAATCCCAAGATCATGATCTGAGCCTAATGCAGAGGCTTAACCCACTGAGCCACCCAGGTGCCCCATTCCTTAGAAATTTTGATTGAATTGAATTGGTAGGAGTAGGACACCAATTTTTCTTTTTTCTTTTTTTTTAAGCTCCCCAGTGATTCCATTTTGCAGCCTCAATTGAGAATCACTGCATTACATATTTATTTTACATACTACCTATTTAGTGATTTCTCAAAGGCAAAGACTTTATCTTATTTATACATAAATACCCAACTGCTGGCACACGGTAAGTAGGCAATAAATATTTGGTTAGTTAAACTGAGACAGTATTTCTTTAGATTCATCATGCTGATTATATAATCTTGCTTGATAAGAACTCTGTAAGAGAAATAAGAAACTTTTCAACTTATTTCAAAAACTAGATGAAACTATTTTTTTTTAACTTAGGCTAAAGACATTTTCAGGGAATAGTATTTTCTGTACTGAAAATATTATTGTAATGCTTTACATTTAGTGCCATATTTGATCCTCACAAACACCCTGGTATGGCTCACCTCGAACATTTTGCTCTTTCGTCCCCTTTCAAGGAGTGTCCAAATTTGATAAAAATTTATGGTTACCTTGATTTCCAGTTTTTTAATAAAGAAAACTGGACTACTATCACAGAGCTATGTATTTAATCTCATAGATTGAAGGTGCTCAATACATTTGTTTAAAAAATGAATACTCTCAGCGTTAGGAATTAAATACTGGAGTGAAAAACTAAATTTCAAACATTTTTTTTGAATATGAGGTCTTCCATGAAAATTGACTGAAACTACTAAAAATTACCTAAGAATTCTTATCAATTGAATTTTACTGCAGGTACTCAAAGATTCCAAAAGTGGCCTAAATTGTGACCATGCTTTTGGATATGCAGCTGTCCAATTATATGACTGTCAAACCTCTAGCCTTCATATTTTGAATCCCTAATTGACATATAATTACACTTTTATGAGATCATGTTCCTTTGGTTGCTATCTTACCCTTTCTTCCCTACATAAAGGCATAGGTCTTGCGAAATAACTACAGGATTTTGGCCAGCAGGATAAAAGCTGTTGCTTTATTTCTTATTAACTTTCATGACTGATTCAAAATTTTCAGAATATGCTAATGTGGAAGTGTTCTGAGCCTTGTAAATCTCACAAAGAATGTGTACCAAGTTAGAAGTTTTAAATAAATAACAATGAGTTTTTTACATAAAACCATACATAATACATTTACTATAAGGTTAATTGAAAGGAAGAAGGGTTAAGAGCTCTGAAGTCATCTATTTTTTTTTAAATTATAGTTTCCATACCATACATATAAGTCCCTATTCATTCCTAGAAAATGTTTTTTACAGTACCTTAAAAAAATGAAAAAAAAATCAATTAAATGACTTTGAGCCCTTTTCCATTTGATCACTTTTTATATTATTATTACTTATTTAAGTTTTTATTTATTCATTTATTTAAGTAATCTCCACACCCAGTGTGGGGTTTAAGCTCACAACTCTAAGATCAAGAGTCACACACTCCTCTGACTGAACCAGCCAGGTACCCCTACATTTGATCACTTTAAGAATTCTTTAAAATAATTCATAAAATTTAATTCTAGAAATATATTTCAGTACAACACAAAATATCCAGTATTTATTATCCTCTACTGTTTTTGCAGAGCTCCAGGAATATTAAACTTAGATTGTTACAAGATTCTCTATACAAATCTACCTCCTTTTCAGATTGAATTATTAATTATTTATGATATTACCCTGCATAGTTAAGGACAAACTGAACTTCCAGGCAACAGAAACAGAAGTAAGGAACAACTGAATTCAGGACATAAACATGATGCTATCAGTGTGGTATCAATTTCATGTATAACATTAAAATGTATAGTAGGTGGTTTTAAGCATTATAGACAAAGTGCTCAATAAAGAGAAAATGTTAAAGGTAACAAAAAGAACTTAGAGTAGCAAATAATTTTAGATACCACTAGTTATAGGTAAGTTATCTATAATAATAGAGATCTATAATAATAATTTATAAAAATAGTTACCATTAATAATGCCCTCAAGTTAATAGATCACATTTGAATGGAATATTCAAGGTTATCAAATTTATGGTAAACAAAAAATATACTAAATTCAATAAAGATTAATTATATATTAAATCAACTTTTATCCTTTTCATTTCTCCTGATCAGGAAATAGACCTAGAGAGGCTGTTGATTTGCTGAGATTAGAATTCAGGACTCCTGTCATGTCCTAGTGGGTTTTTTCAATTATAACATATTTTAGGTGTCCTACTTCTAATTTCAAAATGCCAATGATGCCAGCAGTTTCAAACAACAAACAACAACAAACAAAAAAATTATTGCATTTTATTTTATTATAAAGGCACTATTAAGGATAGATTTTGGAATGTTTTTCTTTAATAAAAATTCAAATTTAATGGAAACGCCTGGATGGCTCAGTCTTAAGCAGTTGCCTTTGGCTCAGGTCATGATCCCAGGGTCTGGGATGGAGGCCCTCAATTGGGCTCCCTGCTTGGCAAGGAGCCTGCTTCTCCCTCTCCCCCTCCCTGCTTGTTTTGCCTCTCTCACTGTATCTCTTTCTGTAAAATAAAATATTTTTTAAAAAATTCAAATTTAATATGTAATTATAGAAAAACTAGGAAATACAGATTAACAATAACAAGTACTTATTACCTAGGAATAGCCACTATTAAGACTCTCAAAGTTGAGTGTTCTAGATCTTTGTTTCTGGGTTTTGGGGGGTTTTTGTTTGGTTGGTTTGATGTTTATTTCTTGTCACAAAAGTGGGTTTGAGGGGTACACACTATTTTATAATCTGGTAGTATCTTTCTAAAAAAATTTCCACATATAGACATATAACCTTTCAGTACAATTTTGGGTTAGTGAATTGACAACACATTCATAATCTTACTAATGTAGAAACAAAATAGTAGTTTGACAAGTACTCATTCTAGTAACTTAAAATGGCCTGCCTTTTTATGAATTTAAATTTTGAAAGCTAGGTTTTAATAATAAAAAACAGACGTAGTAACTATATTTTTCATGGAATTAAGAAAATCAATTTATGAAAGTAGGTAGATGTTGAAAACAAACTAAGCTGTTAGTCTTTGTGTTGTAACAACAACAAAGCTTATGGCAAATACTGAATGAAGTGTTCATTATAAATTTATTTAGAACATGATTAGGACTCCCTTATGTTAATGAAGACATCGGCTTAGATAATATGGTTTCTAAGCACCTATTGGAAATTCATAGGCCACATACTGCCTATAGTTCCATACTAATTTCACAATAAATTGTAAAGATACAAATTATTACTAAGAAAATTGTTCAAAACACAGGTAATTAGCTGAAACATTAAAATATAGGAAAAAGCAAAAATTGTGGGAAACCATTAGATCCATTATGTAAAAAAAGTGGGGTTCATTATCGGTTTAATTTCATACATCAACTAGCAAATGATTAGAAGCAATGTACTTATTGATTAGGAAAAACTGTGGTCATAACACAGGGCATTATTTACATGTTTGCAACTTACCCGTGATTTTACTTTTAAAAGGAAAACAAAAATTTATAATACTACACATAATAAAATTCAGTAGCTAGTCAGAATAAAACTGATGAAACATTCCACAGGACAAAAAGGTTTTTGAATAAAGGACTAGGGTTATCAGACGCATGATCTGAAAAATACAACATCAATATTGTTTTTACATCAGCTGATTCAAAAATAGGGGCACCTAGTATGTAAAAACTGAACTAAACTCAGCTTGAATATTTGACCCATCCACTAAACATCTGTTTTTTTAAGAACACGTCTTTTAGATTATGTATTCAATATAATCAGATGCTTACTACTCTTTTTATTATGATAATGAACCTATGGGTACTATTATCTAATATCTTTTCCTCAGAAATATCAGGGATCCATTTTTTATCATTCAAAGATGCAGAACCATTTGGTAGTTTTTTAGGAGTAATATTACTAACTTTTGGGATTAGAAGGGAATAACTAACAAGGCAAAGAGCTGGATAACGTTTTCTCTTGACAAATATTAGATCTGACCTGAAAATATGATACTTCTCTCATTATAAAATTAGTAGATATCAATCAGACAGAATTATGTGTAAATTCACAATTTGTAATTAATACCAATGATTATAAAATTATTGAACACAAATAATGTGCTTACTAATTTCCAACTTCTGGAAATTTACTAGTGAAGCAGCAGCTACTGAAGGTAAGCAATCTAAGTAAAAAATAGAAACCCAGTATTTCTACAGCTATGAAATAGTTAAGTAGATATTTATCAGTAGAAAATTCTAAAAGGATAAGAAGAATTTGTAACCAGTTATAATTTTTTTTATTCCATGAGTTAGTTCATATTTACTTTTTTTTCTGATCCTTTACCTACAAAATACATTATACATTCAGTGTACTAGGAGACACCAGACTTGGTGCAAGGGACAAAGAAAAAACATAGTTACTTTTCTTCTGATGCTTACTGTCTACTGACTTAAAAAAAAAAAAAGCAACTGTAGTTTAGCATTAACTGCGATGCTAGATTTATGCTCAGGATGCTCTGGAGAAAGGTCACTTAACCAGTCTAGAGACAGGAAAGATGGGGAATGTTACAAGGCTTTTTTAAGAGATAAGAATGTTTTTGTCTTTGAGGAATGGATAAGATAGTTAGCTAGACAAAAAAAGGTATTCCAAGCAGAAGTTAAAGCATTCCTAAAGGTATGGAGATAAGGAATACAGTTTACCTTTGAGTAAACTTGAGTCATTCAGTATGGCCTCACTTTTGTGTTTTGGAAGTAAAGTACAACAGCAGACTAAACACTGTGGAGAGGTGTCAGACTGGAAGTAGGGCTACTAATGAAGCTATTACTGTAATCTCGTGAAGAGATGATACAAGCTAGAATTAAAGAAATGCCGATGGGACGGTGAGGAGAGGCTAAAGAGTACAGGGTCCCTGTGCCACTGCTCTTTAAACTGAACAGCATTCTCAAAATGAAATAACTAGTGCAAGCGCTAAAATACTCTTGGGGAAAAAAAGAAAACTAGAGTTTAATATGTAAATATAAGTGATTTTTTACTAATAATAATAAATAGAGCTCTCCCGGATTTCTGTATTGCTGGCTTTCACTCAGTGGTAGAAGAGGCATAGAAGAGAATGAGAAGGAAAATCAAACTGAGACTGGAAAGAGGGAGAAACCTTATCCTGAGCACAATATCTGGTTATTTGTGATTGCTGGGAACTGTTTCGATAAAATACATGATTACTAAGTTAAATGTTCATAAAACATCATGTTTATATATTTATACATTACATATCTTTTAGCAAAATAAGATTTATAATAATATTTTCTCAAGTTTCCTATAAGCTTGAAAATGATTATAAAAACTATAAAACTGCCTGTCAATTTCAGAAAAAAACATAAAGCACAATGAACACAAAGTTTTCCTTACCAGAATGGAGTGCATTCCCATGTAAATTCTACTTAGGCAAACTAGAGAACACCAGCAGGGGATAAGAATCAGTCCATATATAAGAGGATACTGAAGGGGAAAAAAAGTAAAATCAGTTAAATAGGTTAAATTTAAACAAGGAAATAAATCACAATACCACAAAACTCCACAAAAACAAGAACTGTGTTTTTACTTTCCATTGTATTCCTTGCACCTAACCCCAAGCATGGCACATAGCAGACATTTAAGAAAAACTTTTGCAGGGGTGCCTGGGTGACTCAGTTGGTTAAATGTCTGACTTTTAATTTTGGCTCAAGCCATGATCTCAGGGTTGTGACACTGAGCCTGCTTAAGATTCTCTTTGCCTCTCCCTCTGCCCCTCCTCCTCCCCCGCCCCTCAGCCCTTGGCTCATTGTGGAGCACGTGCTCTCTTATCAGGGGGGAGAAAATACTTTTGCATGACTGAACAAGTGAATGAAATCTGGGGTTTCTACACTCCTCATTGTGAGAACTGGCTCGTTTTTGTTTCTATAGTAAAGACTTGATCACTGGCATGCTGCAGAAGAAAAACAAGTAGGAGACATTTTTCATGTAGCTCCAAAATGAAATACCTCTGGGATAGTGCTTGAATCTGATCCATGTAAGCATCCTTGCTTCCCTGGGGAGGAAGACTGAGCATTATCTCCCTCTCAGTTCCATCACTGACTGCTATTTGTAGTTTCTCTTGGTACTTCCCTATCTTGTATTCAGTATTCAACACCCTGTAACTGGTTTTCCACTTCTGCCCCTCCAGTAAAATTTCAAATGGTAACCTTTTTGAGAAAAATTGTGGGGGGAGGGGAGGACTGGAATCAGAAAGTCATAAAAATAGAAAAAAAACAAAGTGTAGATAACTCTTGGTATCAGGCACTAGTGTTAAGACTTGACTTTGAATCTTCTTGTATTCGAGGGAAAGAGGAAATGATGGATAGACACAGTGGCAAGTTTGTAAAGGAATAAGGAAGGGGACACAACTGATGCTTTATAACTTCAAATCTCTCCATGAAACTGAAGCCAAGGTGGTTCAATTTAATCAGAATCAACGTGGTTCAATAAGAAGTGAAGTTGAAAGAAGCGAGTTAGTAGGGCTTCAAGAAGCGTGGTAAAGATTTTACTACATAGTTGTTTTGATTTGACTTACCTACTGTATTTGACATGGCCACCACTTTCTTGAAAGTCTAAATACCCTGATTTCTCTAGTACCACATTCTGTTTTCCTCTTTCACCATGTATTTTTTTTCTGTGTTTCCCACACAAGGGCCTATCTTCTTCTTGTTCCTTAAACACTGCATAAGTAAATAAGGATTCTGCCCTTAGCAGTTCTTGGTAGTCTCAGCTTTTATTTTTTAACTACTTCACATGCCAAAGACCTACCTAGCATTTCCTTGCGTTAAGAACCATATGGCCATTGCCTGCACCTGCACCTTCTACCACACATCTCTCTCTCTCTGGAGTTAATTAAAAACCCACTACACTTCAAACCAATGTCATCATCCTATCACCCAAACTTGTTCCTCCTCTCATATTACCTATTTCATTTAGAAACCTCATAACCCATATAATAATCTGAGAAACATGAATTATCCTTGATTCCTTCCTTATCCCTCATATTCAACCAATAATCACATCTTGCTGATTCTACCTTCTAAATACTTCTTGATTCTATCAACTCTTTTCCACTCTTCTTAAAATGTCCTTACTCAGATCCTCATCATTTCTTTTCCAGGCTCTACCTGTTTCTCCAGTGTTCTTCCACATGCATGAGAAACTTGGTTAAGGGGGCAGACAGACATGTAACTATATAGTGAGGTAAGTGCTATGAGAATACCCTAAAAATTCCGAGGGATTCTAAGGGATGGGCACCTAACTTAAAGACGTTAACAAAGTCACCCAGATTAAATAATATCCAAGTTATCCTGGGAGATGAGTAGGATTTAATCTTTAAAAAAAAGGAGTACAGGGCAAAAAAGATAAAAGGCATTATAAACAGCAGGAACCCCACGAACAAAGGCTCGCCAGCAAGAAACTGTAAGCAGTATGGTTTTCTAGGAGAATAAACTTACCCTGTAGCTGGCGGAAGGCACTAAATAAGTGAACGTAAAATATGCAAGTTATACGATATTTAAAGATATATAGATTATATAAGATGTGTTCAATACTATGTGTTCAAGTGTGTTAAGTGCTATGGAAAAATAAGAGAACAGGTGTCGAAACAGTAATGTTCATCAAATACTCCTTATGCTCCTCCACATTTTTAGGTTCACTTGCACTTAGATTGGGACTATGTGACTAGTTTAGCCAATGAGCTGGGTAAAAGTGACTTATGCCACTTTTAATCATTCTATGAGCTCTCTTCCTTATAGATGTAACCTGGAAGCCACATGCTGACATGTATACAGGACAGGCAAACTTCCATCAGTCTGGGTCTCTGAAGTCCAGTTGGTTTCACTGGTGAATTTTACCAAAATTTTTTTTTTAAGTTTTTAAAAAATATTTTACTTATTTATTTGACAGAGAAGGATCACAAGTAGGCAGAGAGAATGAGGGAAGCAGGTTCCCTGCTGAGCAGAGAGCCCAATGTGGGGCTCAATCCCGGGACCCTGAGATCATGACCTGAGCTGAGGGCAGAGGCTTAACCCACTGAGCCACCCAGGCACCCTTTACCAAACATTTTTAAAAGATTTAATATCCACCTTTCTCAAGCTCCTACAAAAAAACAAAACAACAATAACAAAAAAACCCAGAAGTGAACACTTCCTAACTCTGTGAAGCCACTATTACCCTGATACCAAAACCAGAGAGACATCACAAAAAAACTACAGATCAATATCCCCTGTTTAAGTACAGGTGCAAAAACCTCCTACAAAATATTAGCAAGCCAAATCCAAGAATTTGTTAAAAGTATTATACACCATGATGTATGATACGGGATTTATCCCAGAAACGCAAGAGTGGTTCAACAAAGAAAAATTAATGTAATATATCACATTAACAGAATTAAGAAAAAAATACCCATGATCATCCTTCATAATAAAAGCACTAAAAAATTAGGAAAGAAGGGAATTTCTTCAGCATGATAAAGGGCATTTATGAACTACCTACAGATAACATACTTAATGATGACAGACTGAAGTTTTCTCCCCAAGATGAGAAAGACAAGATGTCTACCTCTCACAGCTGCTATCTAACACTGTGTGTAAGTTCTAGCCAGAACAATTAGGCAAGAAAAAGAAAAGACATCCAAATTGGAAAGGACAAAGTAAAACTACCTCTACTCACAGATAACATGATTGTAAGAAGAAAGAAAAAAAAAGAAAAGAAAAAGAAAATCCCATAAGAATCCACAAAAAATGACTAGAGTTAATAAATGAATTCAGCAAAGTTGCAGGGTACAAGATCAAAACACACAAATCAGTTCTGTTTCTATACACCAGCACTTAACAATCTAAAAAGGAATTTAAGAAAATTCAATTTACGATAGCACCCAAAAGGATAAAATAACCTAGGAATAAATTTAACCAAGTAAGTAAAAGACTGGTACACTGAAAGCTACAAAACATTAATGGAGGGACGCCTGGGTGGCTCAGTTGGTTAAGCCACTGCCTTCGGCTCAGGTCATGATCCCAGGGTCCTGGGATCGAGTCCCACATCGGGCTCCTTGCTCAGTGGGGAGCCTGCTTCTCTCTCTGCCTCTGCCTGCCTCTCTGCCTGCTTGTGTTCTCTCACTCTCTCTCTCTCTCTAACAAATAAATAAATAAAATCTTAAAAAAAAAAAAAAAACATTAATGGAAGAAGTAACAGACCTTGAATTTGACATAGGATATATTTATACATTAGGATATAATAGATATTATGTATATTCTCTATATGTATGTATGTGTGTATGTATATATATGTACATATCTAAAAAGTCATAGTATTTATTTTAATTATTGTCTCTTTCCTCAAGAATTTAAGTTCGGGGGCACCTGGGTGGCTCAGTGGGTTAAAGGCAGAATTTGGATCAGGTCATGGTCTCAGGGTTCTGGGATTGAGCCCCACATCGGGCTCTCTGCTTAGCAGGGAGCATGCTTCCCTCTCTCTGTCTCTGCCTGCCTCTCTGCCTGCTTGTGATCTCTCTCTGTCAAATAAATAAATAAAATATTAAAAAAAAAAAGAATTTAAGTTCCATGGGGGGCAGGAACTTGAATCTGTTTTGTTCAATACCGTATTATCAGTGACTACAAGTGTCTACATATAGTAGTCAGTCAATAAATACTTGATAAATAAAGTAAACATAAGCCTTCAGCCACAGGAGAGTATCAGTCTTACCTTATCACATTCATGATAACCTTAGGTCACAGGTCCATCAGTTCCTGGCCTCAAACCTGGGCTGCCTTAACCTTTAGTTCTAAGAGCATCTCCGGAATCCATCATAATAAATTGGAATCTGAAAATCCTTTTGAGTAAGCTTAGGGAATTTCCAATGCTTGTTTTAGAATAATCACTGTTAGGTAAGGATTCTGTAACTTAAGCTCTTAAAACTAATATACACTTTCTAAAACAAAGTAACCAAATTGTATAGAAATAAAAACAATTTCCTACAATAGCACATTATGAACTGTATTTTGTATACTAAAAGCAAAACAAAGCAAAAAACTTAATCACAACAGCATGTTTTCCTTCATAGTACTTTCCACACTGGCAGGCTAGTATAGTATATAATAACATATGGGTTCATAAAGGTAAAATAATAACAAAAACTGACCCATATGCAGTCATTTAATGTATACATTAAGACAAATATGTGAGCTAAAGCATTTTCAACTCAATCTGTCCTTTTCACCTATTCATATCTGGTGTCACCTTACTGTTTCTTTTGAATTCTGAAGTTACAAAGTATCAATTTAGCAACAGAACTCATCAAGTAAATATTATAATTTTAAGTATATTTTTTATTAAAAACCACAATAAGGAAAGTATTATTTAGGGCACCTGGGTGGCTCAGTCGATCTTCCCCTCAAGGTCACGATCCCAGGGTCCTAGGATCAAGTCCTGCATGGCGCTCAGCTGGAAGACTGCTTCTCTCTCTCCCACTACACCCCCACCCCGCTGTATTCCCTCTCTTGTGTCTCTGTCAAATAAATAAATAAAATCTTAAAAAAAAAAGAAAAAGAAAAGTACTGTTTATTACCATCCTATCCTATGTAGACTTAGGTTAACAAAATAGGATCTCTTTCCCAATTTCTGTTACAGGGAAGGGATTTGTGAAAAGGAAAGAAAAGGACTACATGTTTTAGCTTGTATCATTTTACAGCTGCAGGCAGGCAGACCACAGCTTTCCAGACAGTTAGGATGAACAAGAAATTCCTGATTCTCTCTGTGGAAACCAGAGTAGAAACAAGAGAAACTTAGTAAATTCAATCCTTCAGGCAGTTACCCATTCATTCATTCATTCATTCCAATTCTAATGTATCAAAGAAATTTTTATATAATCATCTGTTGGATAATCTAGCCCTATCTGCTACAAAGCCCCAGAGAATTTTTCCAGTGTCTAATACGGATCCCATGGGGATCTGTTTCTTAAAAAAAATCCCTATTCAAATATCCAGGGTTGGGAGCAAATTTAGCCTGGGGTATGAATAGCTCTTACAGAGCCACTTCAGCACTTGGGAGGGTAAGTGGAAGAGGAGCAACTAAGTACAGTAATTTTAAAAATGGGAAGAGCACTGCAACAGAAAACTCAAATTGTCTTCTCCACACTGGCAAATTTAGCAATTCTGTAAGAGCCCTAGTTTCTATTTTTATATAAGTCCTCTTCCTCTTTTCCTCTGCAATAACAATCTAACCAACCTTTTTCTCACTTCTGATGCACACATATTTGCAACTGTTCTGTCCTCCCCTTGACTGTCACACTCTACTAACTCCTAACCATCCCAGTCCTTTACTTGACAAATAAACTGGCTGGATTTTTTAAAGCCACAGTTCATTTCTAGGAAGATGTTACAAGAAGTAAATGTGGATTTGTTCTTTATTGAAGGGTTAACAGATTAAGTAATTTTACTTAACACAACTTACTGTGTACCAGGCACTGTTTTAAGACCTTTAGAAATTAAAAAAAAAAAAAAAGACCTTTAGAAATATTAGCTCATTTAATCATAGAACAACCCTGTGGGGTATTCTAATTCAGATGAAACTGAGTCAAAGAGAGGTCCAGAATTAAACAGGCGTTAAGTAATGGAGCTGAGATTCAAACACTGAAAGTCTAATTCCCAAATCTAAGCTCTTAACCACTATACTAAGCTGTCATTGATTAATAGCATGTTGTTTAATTCCTTGTATCACTGTATCAAGCAGATTATCTCTCAGATCTTTTTTATTTAGGTTTTTCTTAAAATAGAGCTAGGTACAAACTTAATTAGAGGTAGAAGGGATCTTAAAGATATTAATTCCACTCTCCTTTCTTTACAGATGAAGAAACGACCCAGGGACACTTATTCTTCCAGTGGCCTATCCTGATACCTTTTCCAATTTACCATGCTTGTTACTTTACACTTTTATCACTATACAAATAGGTAATAATTTTAAGTTTGGTAGGAGTTTCTAGTTTTTATTTATTTTTTTCTTAAGAGAATGTTGAGCTTTACTTGCTGAATTTATGTTATGTCCTCTAATAAGAAAGTTTTACTTAAATCTTTAGGTCTTATCAAAAAAGCTTAAAGAAAAATTTATAAGTCCTTCACATTATTTTCAAATTAGAAAACATTTAGCAAACGGAGAACAGATCATATGACCTCCTAGATGCTTTTAATTTGACACCACGATCTAATCTTTTCATTGCACAGGCTATTATGGGAACACTTATCTAAACTCTCCCTTCTGTTATTCTACTAAACGGTTTTATTCCTACTGATATGCTTTCCTTAACTCTTTACCACACATAATCAGAATTAGTTTTTATATTGTGTCATTTGTCATTCGCATTCATTGAGGTTAGTAAAAGTCCATAAAATGACCTGCAATTAAAGCAATGACAAAAACTGTCTTCAATAGAATTTGGAATTTTCATAGTAATTTAAATATGGGACAAAGGCACCAGAAAAAAAACTATATTTTGAACTCAAGAAATGGATAGTGTATATGTAAACAACAGATGACAAGGATACCACGTTAATGATATATCTGCCTTGTTTTCATACCCTGCTACTCAAATAAAAATTGATGCAAACTTCTGAAAAGCATTTTGTCCATACATAAAAAAGCTCTAAGTGTTCATATACATTGACACAGTGATCTCTCTCCTAAAAAGGCTTAGAAATGTGGACCAAGGATTCATATATAAAAATGTTTATCATGCAATTATATATACCATACAATGATGAACAAATCAGTATTTATTGATTATAATGTAGTAGTTTAAAATAAAAATGTAGATAATAGGAATTGAATTATGTAGAGAAAATAAAGTATTATAAGGATACAGAATATCTCACTGAGCCCTAAGGCAAAAGGAAGCTAAGGCTTAAAGAAACTGGAGCTATCAACTAGACAGTCACAGGATCCTCTCTTCTTCCATATCCACTTCATCTTTTTCTGTGTGGCAGCTTTTCCGCTCTTTAGTCCAGATGGTAGATGAAGGTTTTTTAAATTCTTCAGTGGAGAAACCTGCCCAAACTCAGTACCTGTTCTCAATTTCTTTTCTTTTCTTTTTCTTTTCTTTTTTTTTTTTAAGATTTTATTTGTCAAAGAGAGATCCCTCTCTTTGACAAGCAGTGGGAGCGACAGGGAGAGAGAGAGAAGCAGACTCCTTGCCAAGCAGGGAGCCGGATGCAGAACTCCATTCCAGGACCTCCGGATCATGACCTGAGCTGAAGGCAGCCCAGACAGCTTAACCGGCAGAGCTACGCAGGTGTCCCCTGTTCTCAATTTCTGATGGACAAGACTGCATGGACAAAGTATTTGCCCTAAAGTTGAGGGACTCATAGGGGGTTGTTGATGAAGTTTTAGAATATAGGTGAGGTTCAGTGGGATGGAGGTCCAGAGCCGATGACCAAGAAAGAATTCTTGAGACATCTTTGATGCAAAATGGTTTTTTTTTAAGCACGGGGACAGTACCCGTGGGCAGAAAGAGCTGCATCTGTGGGGTTGTGAGGGGTGGTAGGTTATGTAGGATGGGGTTGGGTAGGTAAGGAAAAGGGAGGTTTCACTAGAACTTTCATATGCTAAAGAGGACCTACAAGATATGGGAGGCATTGTCAAGGTCATTTTTCCCTCTAGCAAGGTATTAACATTGTTAAAGATAGGTGGGAGATTTTTAAAAAAAAAAAAAAAGATAGGTGGGAGATTCCTAAAGAATGTCACATATGTCCCACCCAGAAGTGGGGGTAGAGGAAGGTTGCAGGGTGTCAGCTTTTGCTTTGTCCTCAGCCAGCCTTCTGTTCCCTCATCATTGTAAGCTAGGCTGACTTGCCAAAGGTGACTACTTCTTCAGGTGTGGGACAATGGGCTAATTTCATAATCTCTTTGTATCAGTTTCCTCATCTATAAATGGAGATAACAGTATCTATAGTAAGTACAGTCCTATAATATAAAAACTATTTTGCAAGAATATGAAAGTGTTTCTTTCATTAAGAATATTTTCTAGAGGGGTGCCTGGGTAGTTCAGTTGGTTAGGTGTCCAACTCTTGACTTTGGTTTAGGTCATACTTTTGGGGTCGTGGGATCAAGCTCCGCATGGGGCTCCCCACTCTGCAGGGAATCTCCATCTCCCCACTCTCCCTTTGCCCCCCCCCCAACTTGGAAACACTCTCTCTCTCTCTCAAATCAATCAATCAATCTTAACAAAAAAAAAAAAGTTTTCTGGGAATTTTTACTGATAGAGAAAAAAGATTAGAGTTCTCTAGAGAAATAAATCCGGTAAGATACACACACACACACACACACACACACACACACACACACACATATATAAATGGAGAGGGAAGTCACTGCAAGGAATTGGCTTTATTACTGGATTTATTTTAAGGATCATGGAGCCTACAAATACAAAATCTGCAGGGTATGCCAGTGGACTGGAGATCCAGGAAAAAGTTGATGTCACTCAAGTCCAAAGATAGTAGGTGAACAGAATCCCCTCTTCCTGGGGGGAAACAGTCTTTTTTTCTCTTAAGGCTTTCAATTAATTAGATAAAGCCCCACCAATATTCTGCAAGATAATCTCCTCAAAATCTACTGACTGAAATGTTAATAACCACCTTAAAAATATCGTTTTTTCAAAGATTTTTAAATTTGTCAGAGTGTACACATAAGCAGGGGGAGTGGCAGGTAGAGGGAGAAGCAAGGTACCCAGTGAGCAAGGAGCCTGATGTGGGACTCAATCCCAGGACCCTGGGATCATGACTGAGCTGAAGGCAGATGCTTAATTAACCGACTAAGCCCACCCAGGCATCCCTAAAAAATATCTTCACAGAAACATCTATAATAGTGTTTGCCCCCAAAATCTGGGTATCGTGGCCTAGATAAGTGTCCTATAAAATTAAGTATCACACATTATATTAAATGAAAATATGTTGAAATTATTTTCAAACTGTCAGAAAATACCAAAAAAGTTAACATTAGGTTTTTTTCTATTTTTATTTTACAAGTCTTCTATAAAGCTCAGTACTTAGCTTGTCTGTCCTTTTAGCAACATTTAACCATATTAATTAGGGGTGCCTGGGTGATTCAGCCAGGTAAGCAGCTGACTTTGGCTCAAGTCATGATCTCAGGGTCTTGAGATCAAGCCCCGAGTCCTGCTACCCCCTCAGTAGGGAGTCTGCTTGTCCCTCTTCCTCTGCCCCTAACCCCCGTTCATGTTCTCTCAACTAAATATAACCTTCAAAACAAACAAAAAATATTAATTATTAGCCTTTTGTAGAAACACTCTTCTACTTGTAGCTTCCCTTTATAGTATATTCTTTTTATGATACTGTCCAATTTATACTCCTTCTGCATATATCCCTGCTTAAGCCCCCCTGCAGTGTGGCCCTGGAGACATGCTAATACTGTGTTGATCCAACTTTTTTTACTACAACATTGGATCAGGTATGGACACTTGGTCCTGAAGGAGCAAATCCATTGGCTGGAATGAGCTGATTAGATTGTTTTTTCTAATTATAATTGAATTTAAGTCAGTCATGACTCTCTGTTGTATGCTTGAAATTGAAATAATGTAGAAGCAGGGTAAGGCTGACATGCATGCCAAAGCAGAGAGAGAAGGAAACAAATGAGAGGCCATGTAACCCTAAGAAACAGATGGATGGCACTGCCTGATAGCATTCCAGGGGCCTGGCTCCATTCCCTCAGGAAGCCTGACAGCACTTTCTTGATTTTGACTTCCATAAGAAGATATTCCTTCTAGTCCTCAAATAAATTTTCTTTTTTTTATTTAAGCTGGTAGAAAGAACCCCCTGCCACACACACAGCCTTAGTTAGATAATCCCTAAGATCTCTTCTTACCTCTCAAACTGCTACTTATCAGATTCTGTTTCAGTTTCTTTTTACCCTATCCATTCCTTAAATATTAATGTATTTTAAGGTTTTTTCCTTAGACCCTCTGTTCTTCTCACTGTATGTACTCTCCAAGGGCAGTACCACCCACTCTTATTCATTCTGCACATAGATGCTGATGATACAAACCTGTCTAGGTCTCTTTGCTTTGCTTTGCTTTTTAATTTAAAGTCAGTTAGGGGTGACTGGGTGGCCATGTTAAGTGTCTGCCTTTAGCTGATGAGGTCATGATCCCAGGATCCTGGGACTGAGCCCCACATTGGGCTCCCCATTCAGTGGGAAGCCTGTTTCTCCCTCTCCCACTCCCCCTGCTTGTGTTCCCTCTCTAGCTGTGTCTATCAAATAAATAAAATCTTTTAGGAAAAAAAAACCCAACATATAGTACATCATTAGTTTCAGGTGTGTTCTATTATTAATCAGTTGCATGTAACACCCAGTGCTCATTACATCACATGCCCTCCTTAATGCCCATCCCCCAGCTACGTCATCACCCCATGCACCTCCCCTTCAGCATCCCTCAGTTTGTTTCCTAGAGTTAAGAATCTTTTCATGGTGGGCGCCTGGGTGGCTCAGTTGGTTAAGTCACTGACTTCAGCTCAAGTCAGGATCCCTGCTCAGCGAGGAGTCTGCTTCTCCCTCTCGTGCTTTCTTTCTCTCTCTCAAATAAATAAAATCTTTTTTTAAAAAAAAGGTCTCTCATGGGTTTTCTTCATTGATGAGTTTCCATTCCATTTTCCCTCTCTTCCCCATGATCCTCTGCGCTGTTTCTTATTTTCCACATATGAGAGAAATCATATAATTATCCTTCTCTGATTGACTTACTTCACCCAGCATAATACCCTCCAGTTCCACCCACATAGATCTAAATAGTAAATATTCATCCCTTCTGATGGCTGAGTAATACTCCATTGTACTCCATTATACTGTACTGTATACTATACATTGTATACCATAATACTCCATTATAGTTGAGTATTTGCTTTCAAATTGTGTGTGTGTGTGTATATATATATATATATATATATATATATATACTCCATTGTATATATAACTTCTTTATTCATTCATCTGTCAATGGGCATCTCAGCTCTTTCCACAGTTTGGCTATTGTGGACATTGCTGTTATAAGCATTGAGGTGCCCATGTCCCTTTGGATCAATACATTTCTATCTTTGTGGTAAATATGTCTAGGTCTCTTTCATGTGTAGACCTGCCTCCCAGATAGTTCTGTCTTAAAGACACCTCAAATTCAATTAAAACTAAAATGGAATTCTCCTCCTGCTTTCCAGATTTTCTATTTCTACAAATTAAACTACTATTTCTCAGCTTCCCAAATAGGAAATCTGGGAATAATCCTTTACTCCTGTTTTTTCTTCCCACTGCCAACTGGAATTAATCACCACGTCTTGTCAATTCTACCTCTAAATATCTCTTAAAGGTATCCATTTCTTTCTACTCCCACTGACACTACCTAGGTCAGGGGCCAGTTGAGTTTTTAAATAAAGAGGCAGATAGTAACTGTTTTGGACTTTGTGGATTACGTAGTCAGTGTCACAGTTATTCAGCTCTATTGCTGTAACACAAAAGCATCACACACAATCTAGATATAAATGAATAGACATGGCTGTGTTTCAATAAGGTTTTAGGAATCCCCACTAAAATTATTAATTTCCTATAATTTGTACCTGTCACAACATATTCTTCTTGTGGCTTTTTTCAACTATTTAAAATGTAAAAAAATCATTCACAGTTCACAAGTCATATAAAATCAGGCAGCTGTTCGTAGTCTCCTGATCTAGGCCTCCCATCTTTTCTCCCTTGAATTGGTGGAGTAACATCTTAGTTGGTCTAGTTTCCCTGCCTCCAGTCTTACTGCTCTCTAGTCCATTTTCTATACTTTAGACACAATAGTCTTCCTAAAATAACAATCTAATCTCCTCCAAGCAAACAGACCATATTTTGGGGGTTTTGCCCTGTTATCTGTAGGGCTTGTGATACTGGCTAGTACTTACTAAAAATGAAAGGATTATATTTGTGGAATTTAATAGCGTTACCTTTATTAAAGCTTTTTAGTCAAGAAAAAAGGTACACTTGCAACAGAAGAAATAAACATCATAATTCTCAGTTGATACGATTTTCTTCTATGAAGAACAAATGAGATTATACATATAAATTATTAAATTAAAGGAGACCTGAAAAAAGTTGCTGTTTATATGATCAATGCATAAAAATCAAGCATGTTTCTATCTTCCAGCCCCAAAGTTAGAATATTTGATTTTTAATATCATTGTAACATATAACATGCGTTTTATATATATACATATATAAAAATGCGTTGTATATATATACATATATACATATATATGTATATATATACATATATAAACATATATAAAACGCATGTTATATATATATACACATATAACATATAACAATAACAAAAAATATAAAGTAACTACAAATAAATCTAACAGAATTTATACTTGATTCATATGAACCTTTATATGAAGGTTATAAAACTCCATTGAAATAAGAAAACCTAAATATATAAGATTCACCATATTCACAGATACATTCAATATTGTAAGGCTATCAATTCTCTCATACATTCATTTATAAATTCACTGCGATTTCAATAAAAGTCCAGAGTTTTTTATAGAAATTAAAGAACTCAATCTAAAAAGTACGTTGAAAGCAAATACTCAAAAACAGCCAAGACAATCTTGAAGAATATGGTAGAGAACTTTCATAAATAAGACTTACCCTAAAGCAATGAGACTTACTCTAAAGCATAAATTAAATAAGACTAAAGCAATTAATAATTACTCTGAAGCAATTTCATAAGGTAAGACTTACTCTAAAGCATGACAGTGATAAAGAGATAGACAAAAAAAACAGTGAAACACAACAAAGAACCCCAGAATCACACCCATACATATATGGGAACTTGATATATAACCTAAGTGGCATTACAGGTAAGTGGAGAAAGGATGAATTATTCAAAAATAGTATTAGGTCAATTAATTATCAGTGTGAAAAAAATCACATCAGATCCATATCTCACAATATATACAAAACTAAGGTTAGATCAAATTTTTTAAACATGAAAGTAGTATTTTATCTTTCCAATAAAAAAAAAAATAGCAACAGGATTTTTCTTTTAGAGCTAGAAAAACAGGGGCGCCTGAATGGCTCAGTGGGTTAAAGCCTCTGCCTTCAGCTCAGTCATGGTTTCAGGATCCTGGGACTGAGGCTGCATCAGGCTCTCTGCTCAGCAGGGGAGCCTCTTCCTCCTCTCTTTCTACCTGTCTCTCTGCCTACTTGTGATCTCTGTCAAATAAATAAATAAAATTAAAGAAAAAAAACCTAGAAAAACAAAATCCAAAGTACATACAAAAAACTGTATAAACAAGTGAAAACAGCAAGAATAAGTAAAAAATATTATAAAGCTACAATCAATGTAATAGTATGGAACTTGCACACAAATATCAGATGTTCCAATTCTAAGTAAAAAATATGGATATAGACCCAAGTATATACCTATATTTAATACATGATAAAAGTGACAGTTCAAGTCAGTAGGCGAAAATGGGCTATTGATGCTATTGGGGAATATCAAGTGAGATTCCTTCCTCAAAGAAAGAGATGGTTAAAAGATTTAAGCATATGGGGCACCTGGGTGGCTCAGTGGGTTAAGGCCTCTGCTTTCGGCTCAGGTCATGATCCCAGGGTTCTGAGATCGAGTCCCACATCGGGCTCTCTGCTCAGCAGGGAGCCTCTTCCTCCTCTCTTTCTGCCTGCCTCTCTGCCTACTTGTGATCTCTCTCTCTTTCTCTGTCAAATAAATAAAATCTTTAAAAAAAAAGATTTAAGCATAAAAAAAAAAACCACAGAAGTACTATAAGAAACAACAGTAGAAGGCTATTCTATGTATGATACAAAACCCAGAAACTATGAAACAAAAGATACCTAAAAAAAAAAAATTCTGGGGCACCTGGGTGGCTCAGTGGGTTAAGCCTCTGCCTTCGGTCATGATCTCAGGGTCCTGGGATTGAGCCCCACATCGGGCTTTTTGCTCAAAAGGGAGCCTGCTTTCTTCTCTCTCTCTGCCTGCCTCTCTGCATACATTGTGATCTCTGTCTGTCAAATGAATAAATAAAATCTTTTAAAAAAAAAATTCTGCTTGGAAAAAATGGTAGGAAGAAAATAGGAAAGCACATTTCTAAATCATACATGGACAAAAAGGTAATATGACCACAATATAAAGGGCTTCAAAAACCAATCAGTAACCCAAGAGAAACAAAAACAAAAACATATGTCCATGCAAAAACTTACACAAAACTATCCATAGCAACACTATTCAAAATAACCAAAAAGTAAAACCAAATGTCTATCAACAGGTGAAGGGATAAATAAAATGTATATCCATCTGATGGAATAGTACACTTCACAATAAAAAGTAATGAAAGGAATAAAGCACTGATACATGCTATAATATGGATGAATCTTAAAACATGCTAAGTGAAAGAAACCAGCAACAGACTATATACTGTATGCTTTCATTTACATGATATGTCCAGAGTAGACAAATCTACACAGACAAAGTGGATTAGTGATTGTCTAGGGAGTTGGGGGGGTGGTGAAGAGTGACTACTATGCGTATTGGGTTCCTTTGGGTGGTGATGAAAATATTCTAAAGTTGATTGTAGTGGTGGTTGCACAACTCTATGAATATATCAGAAGCCACTGAACTGCATATTTTAAATGGGTGAATATATATGAATTACTTATCAGTAAGTTTTTTGTAATAAAAAAAGTAAGGTAAATAAAGGTGAGAGGATTTGTTTCTGTCCATAAAGGATTAACGGCTATAACAACAGCCATTCCATTATAAACAGCCAGAAAACTTGACAAATTATATAAAACAACCATTTTCATATACTGGAAAACAAGCAGCATGAACTGTAATTCAGGAGAAAAGGGAAATAAATGAGATGAGCCCTATGATTGCCCTGACTTGCTGCCAGAGGCAGTTTCCAGGCTATAGCATGGGAGGAGGAACCAAAACAAAGGCTAGCAGTCTCACTGGGTTAAGGGAAGAAGAGTGGAATTTGCAGAGGCCAAAGCAGGCATTAATTTGCAGCACAGAGCACAAGAGAGAGGAATCCACACAAGAGAATGAGCCCCAAAGAACTGTAGGGGGTCTCTGGAAATTGTTTGCTGAGTACTAATGTGTGCATGCATGGGGTGAAAATCCACCTGTCTGGGGAAAATAGTAGGCCAAACAATTCCCAAAGCTCACATAGGACCGGAAATGCTTTCCCATTAGGCAGAATACTAAGGGAATTGGGCAGTCTTTGTAAGGTTATCACCTGGAGAGCCTGGCTGCCTTAATAGAGCATGTGATTCTCCATCTCAGGGTTGTAAATTCAAGTCCCACACTGAGTGTATAGATTACTAGTAAGTAAAATATTTTTTAAAAAGGTTATGATCTTAGCAATGAGGCCAAATTAGCTCTAGACTAAGGTTATTCTGGACGCTCTCAGCTTAAGTTGACAAGTAATTTAACTGTAACCACGATCATGTCCAACTCTATTTAAAGTAATAAACACAATCTAAAACTATAAAAATTACTAAGCAAAGAAGCTGGAGAATATGATCCAGGAGAAATACTAGAGTCACACAAAGATGACAAAGATGATGGTTAGTGGAAAAGAATCTTTAAACAGCTATTAAAATCTTATACTCAAGGATGTAAAAGAAAACAGGAACATAATGGGTGGAGAAATGGAAGACTTAAAAAACACATAATTGGAGCTTCTAGATATAAAATAAACAGTATCTGAAACTATATCCCATCCTACTTGAGGAGTCTACCAGAAAATCAGACCCTGCAGAAGAAACAATCAATGAAGCTGAAGTCATAGCGATAGAAACAACCCAAAATTAATCAGAGAGCAAAAACACTGCAATCATCATCATCACGTCAGTGATGTGTGAGTGACCAGTGTCAACAATTTAACATACATGAAACTGAAGTTCCAGAACAGGAGGAGATGATAGAAGAGGGGAGAAAAAATTTTTTCTAGAAATGCTGGGAAATTATACAAAAATAATAATGTATTACTGTGAGTTTTATAACATGTAGATATAAAATGTATGACAATAATATAAAGGAAGGGAGAGGGAAAAATGGAAGTATAGTTTTATAAGGTTCTTAAGGTATACTTGAAGTGGTATAACATTACTTGAAGGTAGAGCAACAGTTTAAAAAAAAAAAAATCCCCAAAAGAATAGTTTCGAAAAAGGGGTGCCTGGGTGGCTCAGTGGTTAAGCATCTGCTCAGGTCATGATTCCAGGGTCCTGGATCCAGCCCCACATGGCGCTCCCAGCTCAGCAGAGAATCTGCTTCCCCCTCTCTCAATCCCCCTGCTTGTGTTCCCTCTCGCTGGCGCTCTCTGTCAAATAAATAAATAAAATCTTTAAAAAAAAAAAAAAAAAAAAGAGGGACACCTGGGTGGCTCAGTGGTTAACGCGTCTGCTTTGGGCTCAGGCCGTGATCCGAGGATTCTGGAATAGAGCCCCGAATTAGGCTCTCTGCTCAGCAAGGAGCCTGCTTCCTCTTTTCTCTCTGCCTGCCTCTCTGCCTACTTGGGATCTCTGTCTGGCAAATAAATAAAATAAATAAAATCTTAAAAAAAAAATAGCTTCAGAAAAAAGAATCAGTAAGTAAAATGCCAGTAATCTAATAGAAAACAAATATGAGAAAGGTTTGAATAGGCAGTACTAGAATAGTCAACTTACTAAATAGATTATGCTACGTTAATATATTGGTGCAGGGGCGCCGGGGTGGCTCAGTTGGTTAAGCATTCAACCCTTGATTTCAGCCCAGGTTATGATCCCAGGGTTCTCAGATCAAGCCCTGTGTCAGGCTCCCTGCTCAGCTGTTTGAGCCTTACTTCTCCCTCTCCTGCCCTTGCTTGTGCACTCTCTCTCTGTCAAATAAAATAAGTAAAATCTTTAAATAAATACATAAATAAATCTTTAAAAAATATATACGTGTACTGGAACTTAAGTAAAATGTGAAAAAATCACACAACTCTATATAATATGGAAAGGCTATATAATACAGTAGCATAATGTAATTTTGCAGCCAAACCAGGTTTGAATCCAGGCTCTGTTATGTACTTGCAGTCATCTGGAGCAAATTACTTAAGTTCCCACCACCTCAGTTTCTTCTTCTGCTAACCAGTGATAATACTCAGAGGATTTTATGGGAATCAAAAAGAATTAAGCATTTAAAACCATTGTTAAATACAAAGTAAGTATTCACTAACTGTTGGGTAAAAGAAAAGGAAAATCTTTCTACAATATACTTCTAAATGAGAAAAGCAGGGTCCAGAACAGTATAGTTTGTTACCCTTTGTATGAAAAAATAAACTATACAGATACATGTCTATAATAGACAAGACTTTCTAGAAGGCTAAAAAAGAAACTTCTAGGGGCGCCTGGGTGGCTCAGTGGGTTAAACCTCTGCCTTTGGCTCAGGTCATGATCTCAGGGTCCTGGGATCAAGCCCCACATCGGGCTCTCTGCTCAGCAGGGAGCCTGCTTCCCCCTCTCTCTCTGCCTGCCTCTCTGCCTACTTGTGATCTCTCTGTCTGTCAAATAAATAAATAAAATTTAAAAAAAAAAAAAGAAACTTCTAAGAGTGAATCCCCTGGAATAGAGATTCTGGTAGCCATGGAATAGAAGAAGAAGAGAAATGCCCTCTCCACTTCATATTTTCATGTAAATACTAAATTTCCTATGTATCCCCCATTCAAACAAATAAATTTAATTAATTTTAAATCAAGAATTAATAATAAGCACTTATAAAATAAGGAAAATATGCATTAAAAACATAAGTATGCCACTAGGTAAAAAGAAATCAAAGAGCAAACCAATTTGATTTTTTTTTTTTTAATAAACTGTTTCTAGGGGCGCCTGAGTGGCTCAGTGGGTTAAAGCCTCTGCCTTCAGATCTGGTCATGGTCCCGGGGTCCTGGGATCAGAGCCTTGCATTGGCTCTCTGATCAGCGGGGAGCCTGCTTCCTCCTCTCTTTCTCTGCCTGCCTCTCTGCCTACTTGTGATCTTTGTCTGTTAAATAAATAAATCTTTTTACAAAATTTATAAAAAACAAAACAAAACAAAATAAACGGTTTCTTCTCAGAATTACCAGTGATCAGTTTCCATTGGCTCTTGCAGCCTTTTCTAGCCACTGTCATTTATGACCCACTTTTGTACTTTTGTAGCTCTTACTTTTTTTTTTTAAGATTTTATATATTTATTTGACAGAGAGAGATCACAGGCAGGTAGAGAGATGGGGGGGGGGGAGCAGGCTCCCTGCTGAGCAGAGGGCCCAAAGCAGGGCTTAACCCACTGAGCCACCCAGGCACCCCTGTAGCTCTTACTTCCTGTCTTCCTTTTATCTTTTCATGATTCAGTATCTTTATTATATACAATAAACTGTATTTTAATAAAGTATATTATAAGCTTTTCTTTTCCAAAGTTCTTATGTTTATGGCATTTTTTTATTATAGTAGGAAGACAGAAGGAAATGTGAGAAAATCAGCAAAGATTTCAGTCAACAACTTAATATATGTTTAAAACAAACATTTGTAGATATTGCATATGTATGTACATACACATTATCTTCTCAAGGCATATAAAAACTGTTTTTGTAGTTTAAGACAATCCTATTTCAAAAATATTTATCACCAACAATTCTTTAAAAATCACATTGTGTGATTTGGAATGTTTTCTGCATAAACTCTGGAGTCTGAAAGATTTAAATTTGCCTTCTGAGACTTACCCAGAGCTATGTTACTTTGTCAAGTTACTTCACCTCCTTAACCTCCCTCTACCTTAGTTTCCTTTAAATTTCTATTAATAGTAGAACCAAACATTGGGATGTTTTAAGAGCGGACTAAACCAGGTAATAGACCTTTCAAAAAATGTCTGACTTCTATTAAGACCTTCACAAATGTTAATAATGTTAATTATAGAATTACTATTATTATTATTATTATTAAAATTAGTGAAAGGATATAGATTAGTTGGGAATGGGTTTGGCTATAGTGTGGTGATAATTTTTTTTAAATGAAATTAATCTAAAACTTTCTTAATTTTATTAAATCAGGTATGTAATTAGAACTCATTATTAAAGAATTTAGAATTTTTATTTTTTGAAAGAACATGCAAAAATAAATATAAAAGGAGTGCTTTATTTTTAATTTTTTATTATTCTTCAAAGGACTATGTTCTTAATACCTGCTGCTCCTTATTCCTTATTTTTTCCCAACTTAGGCTACAAAAGATTCCAACAAATAATATGAGAGCAGTAATTATTGCCCTGGCTAAATGGATCAAGTTAATACCTGGAGAAATGCCATACATTTTCTATCTTGCATCACCATGAATAAAAAAATTCTCCTAGAATCAAATAACCACTTGGAGTCATACTATCCACATCTCTCTTTCGATATTATAACATACCTTAAAAAGATTCAAAAACTGGAATCGCAAAAAAAGGTGAGACAACAATGTTGGAGAAATGTAAAATATATTTTAAGGATCAAGAGTTAATTTTACTGGAAGGGATTTAAGAAAGTACATTTTTTTCCTCAGAAATCTTTGGGGAAAGTTCAGTAAAATGGACTACACCCTCACTTAGCCAGCAAATGGATCAGAATCTCTGGAAGTAAGGTGCAGAAACCTACTTTTAAACAAGCCCCAAGTAATTTTTTTTGTCCATGGTCATTTTAAGAACAAATAAGGACTAATGAAACAAAAGGGTTAACTAAAAAGGCTCTGTGTAGGAGGTGAATCTTGAGCAGATTTCAAGTAGCAACATTAAGTGGCAGGGAGGAGTTCAGTAGTTATTCCACACCAAAGGGATGGTATGTGAGATAAGTCTGCTTCCACAGCCATTTCAGCATCCTGGGCATACAGAAGTAACCACACTTGTCCTGAATAAGCTGTAGGGGCCCAGCAGATGGACAGGACTGTCAACCAAAACTACTATTAGAAAAACACCAGGCTTTCACTGTCTAATTCTTATCCCAAGTTTCCAAGATATATTTTTAAAGATTTTATTTATTAGAGAGTGAGCAAAGGCGGGGGGTGGGGGTGGCAGAGGGAGAAGCAGACTCCCCACTGAGCAGGGAGCCCCATGCAGGGCTCTATCCCAGAACCCTAAGATCATGACCTGAATGGAAGGCAGAATCTTAACCAAGTGAGCCACCCAGGAGCCCCACCAATGTTTTTTTTTTCATTACCTACCCTGGAAATACAAGCCTCTGAAGTACAATAGTACTGACAGAGAACAGGACCGAAACAACTTAAGCAAAGGGAGGTACTTTTGTTTTCAATTCATAACAAGGATTTTTAAAAAGTAAAAAGGTTAAAAAAAAGTCATTTTGGTTTTTAAACTAGATTATTACAAACATTTATAAATAGGACTTCCATACAAGGGAGGCTTTCCTCTCTAACAGCAAATCAATTATTCAAACTTAGAAGTTTACTCAAATTTAGAGTAAAACATGTAAAATAAGAAATTTTAACTAATTTTACAAGACCAATTCTAATAGGTCAGTTTCCACATCTATAAAATGATGTTTGAGAGTAGGTGATTTCTGAAGTCCTGCCTAGCTCAATTTCTAAAACTGAACGACCTACAATTTTCTCAGACTTTGAACAAAATATATTACATTGTTCAAAAATTATAATGTAAGTTTATTCGGATAATTCAAATAACCCTGAAATGTTAGAATACTAGTATCTACAATCCATAAATGATCGGCAGTGCTGTTTTCAGACTTCCTGTTAGCATGTGTTCTGAATAAATGATGAGCAAAAAATAACTTTCTCTTACTTGGACTTCTAACATTAACAGCAAGCAACATAGTTACTCATTGAGGAGTTCTAAAAGGCCCTATAGTAATAGAATTATGAACCCTCTCATGAAAATAAGAGAAACATTATTAGCTAACTAGTATCACGCCAAATGTAACTCAATGACAATCTTAAATTTGAAATATTTAAATAAGATTTGAAATCTTTATCATTCAAAAAAGGCAGCACTACTTTATAATCTGAATATCCTCTATATTTCCTTTGGCTAAATACAAAGAAAAAAAACTGTCCATGGTACTCTTCCCTCGTAATTCTGTCATTCTTACCCTGCACATTACATAATTTCCATGTTACTGTAAGAGAGATGCACTGCACATAAGTGCCCATGGGGACAAGATTTTATCTATACTGGAATTAAATCTGGAATAAAAAAGCTTCTCATAATAGAGTTTTACACAGATTTGAGTATTTCTCAATATAAACTGATTTGGGGCTCTAAAGGCAAAAAAAAAAAAAAAAATCCAGGAAGACTGAGTCTTTAGATTCTCTATAATTATCAACTTTATTCTTAAATTAAGGGACTGTATGCAGTAGGAACAAAGCTTCTTACAATTTAAAAGATAAAACAAGACAGCAGTCTAAGAATAAATTTTGTTTCCATAGAGAACAATGAGTTTTCAAACCCATGTAACATTTATGGGCCATGAAAAAGTGAGAAATGGGAGGCCAAAAGAAGCAGGCAAAATACAAAATGTTTACCATTAAAAACTCATCCCTGATTGTCAGGCTGGCCCTGCTGTCATATATAACACTTTTACAAACCCACCAGTCTGACCAAGAACTCTAATTTTAAGAAAAACTTTAAAAGTATGCATTTTTAAAGCTAATGCAACAGTAATCCCATAGTGGCTCAACAACTAATACTACAGATCAGTGATTCAGAAGGTAATTAAGCTTTGTGTCTATCAGCAAATTAGCAACCACACCCCTTAAAAAAAGAACTCAGGCTATGTTCCATTAACTTCCATAAACAGCGACTTTCGTTTAAAATTCATTACTTCATTGCCTAGAACAACAATGTTTGTTTTGGAATTACACTACGGTTTTATAAACAAGCCTAAAACAGAGTTAGTTTGGGGGAAAGCAGCGGATATTATGGTAAAAGTGAGTCTTAGTTACCTAACGATGACGTATAAGAACACTATAATTAATTACAATTATATTCTGTGCATCACAAGAATTAAAACCATTTAAAAACTCAACCAAAGCCCGATAATTTGTTACTCCACGAATAGCGTTTCCTCTGGGTTCTAAGAAAGGCATTGCTATTAGAATACAGTTTGACAGCTAAGTCTCTAGGTTTCCCCCGATCACTTTAATTTTTATAAAACCTAGAAAGGGCCTGTTCGCGGGGACTGTGAAAACCCGTGGAAAGAGAGGCTTGGAAGGGGAACGGCCAAATTAAAATAACTGTGCGGAGCGAAAAGAACTCCGGGTTCTCCCGCGGAGAACTCCCCTAGGCACAGCAGGCGAGGAGCGGGAACCTTACCTGCCAGCGGCCATAGGTGAGGAGGACCATGGAGATGGGGATGGCGGTGCCGGACATGGCATGGGTGGAGGGCATGCTGTACTCGGAGTTGTAGAAGACCTCCAACTTGACCACTGGCGGCGATGCGGGCCGCGGCCGGCGGATGATGTCCTTGGTGCACTGGCCCAGGTACATGACCAGCACCCAAATGACCACGAGCCTCCGGCCCACAAGGGGGTCCAGGTTCCAGATCCAGAAGGGGAAGAACAGGATGTAAAAGAGTTCGTTGCCCAGTTCCGTGCCGAAGCAGAACAGGTAGTAGAGCGGCCAGTTGCTCACGTGGGCCAGCTCGCCCTCCTCGCCCGTCAGCGAGTTGCGGCGCAGGGCCCCCACGCGCCGCGGCGAGGCCGGGCCCAGCTCGGTCGCCAGCCCGTTCCGCACGCCGTTGGGAGCGCCGGCACCGCCGCCGCCGCCGGGCTTGGCGGGACACTGATTGCGGTCGCTCCCGGGCGGCTGGGGGCCTGCGGACGCCCCTGGCTGCTGCTCTCGGCGCCGGACGTCTCCGGCGAGGGGCGCCTCCGCCTTCTCATCCTCCCTCGCATCGGTGGCGGGAGCGGCGGAGCGGCGCGGGAGCGCTTCCACCCCGCACAGCCGCTGGAAACGGGCCACTTTCTGCGGCTCCTGCAGACGGCCAGCCAGCTGGGCCAGGCGCTGCCTCAGCGACATGATAACGGGACCAGGGCGGCCGGCGGAGGGGAGGGCGTCAGCCGCGGGAGGACGGGGCGGCCCCCGGCGCAGTCCCGAACCGTCCCCGCGCGCCGGGCCAGCAGCAGCGGCGCCCAGCTGGACCCGACCGGCTCTGCCGAGTGACGGCGCCACAGGCCGCAGCGGCCGCCGCGCGCCCCCGCCCCGCGCGCCCCTCCCCGGCCGCGCGCGCTCCGCCGCCGCCCGCGGCCTCCACGCGCCGGCGCGCGCAGCGCCCCGCCCCGCCCCCCACCGCCGTTCCGGGAGAGGGCCGGGCCGCGCGGGGCCGCCGCGAGCGCATCCGGAGGCGTCTGGGTGCTGAGGCTCGGCGGGGCGGCCGCCCGGAGGTTCGCCTTCACCTCCACCAGGCGTCGCGGCGCTCGGCGGACGGAGGTTGCCCGCCCCGCTTCGCCAACTTGAGCCCTCGGGTCCCTCCCGCTGTGGTGCCGGCTCCCTCTGGGGAGCGCTGACTCGGAAAGGCCACGATCCCGGCGCGGGCGTCCGCAGGGCGAGGGGCCGAGCACCCGGACATCCTGCTGGCACAGACTCAAGTGTTGAACGGTGGAGGAAGGCGAAACCACCACCCCGGGCTCAGAATCGTTGCTCTCAGGGCATCGCAAGTCATTCCAGAGCCGTCTCTGACGGTTGATGTCCTGAAAGCCACGTGCCCATTGACCAATGGTGGCAAGACTAGATGTAGGTCCCAGGACAATACTGGGCCGGGAATCAAATAAGAGATCACCGTTATTCTTGCCTTAAATGTAGAATTTGCTTTTAATAAATTCTAATAGCTAGGAGGGTTCGCATACAAGTAATCGGTGACAGTGATTTAGAGTCTCAACCTCCATGTCTCACAAGGTACAAACTTGACTTCTAGAAAACACAGTTTTTATTAGAAGATCTCTGAACTCTGAATCCAGGAAGTTACTTCAGGTAAGATGGATATCTATAATTAAAGAATATGAACCTCTTCCAAGAAACAGGCTGGAAATTTCCCCTGCCGTGTCCGTAGAAATATTTCCTTCGTTTCCCACAGAGAGTGAGACTCTTCCTCCCGCCCCACTTGCTATACTGTAGCCAGAGAAAGACGAATAAATCATCATCCCTGTTTTAATTAAAGTTGCTCACAGTATCAATGGAGACAGACATAGGTCTACCTCTCAAGTACGGAGCAGATGATAAATGCTAAAATGGAGACATCAACAACATGCTCTGGAAAGGTGACTAGAGACAGCAAGAAAGGTGAAAAGTGATCCTCTGGAGCTGATATCCTAATTAAAGAGCAGCATAAGATCAGGTGGAGAAGCTTAGGCAAAGAGAAAAGGGATCAAGACAGGATTGGGATGTGCAAAGATGTCTTTGGTGAACAATTAATAGCTCATAGAAGAAGGAGTAGGAAGAGTGAGTGAGTGGAATGGGCTTAGAAAGAGGGGATAGGACCAGATTGGAAAAACCTCGAATGCCTAGTTGGAGATTTTATTTTATAGTCGGTAGGGAGGCATGGAAGGCTTTTAACCTAGGGAGTGACACCATCACAACTGTGCTTTAGAAAGATAACTGAGAAGGAAATCAAAGATAAATTGCCAGAGGTCAGAGACCAAAGGCCAGGTAAATAATTAGAAGATGATTGCACTAGTCAGGTGAAAGAGAATGAGAGCCTGAACTAGGACTGTGGTTCTGGAAATTGAAAGGAACTGGATAGATTTGAACAGGATTTTGGAACTAGGAAAACGTTAAAGCATTTCATTTGAATTCATGAGTCTTCAGGCAAATAATGGTCTGTCCTTGGTTGGAACACGTTGTGTCTAATATTGAGGCATTTATAATCTATGAGGGAGACAAAACCTGAGAAAACATGTAAGCATGTTTACAAAGATGTAAACCCAGGCATACCAAACAGCTCCAGGAAGTGAGACACAAGCAGTCACTACATGGAGTAAGCCCAGAGGCAGCACTGGGTTATGTATGAATGGTTCTGTGAAATGGATCATTAGCTGGCGTTTGGAAACAAGGAGCAACTTGTACAGACAGGTGGAAACAGCCTCAGCGAGGCAGTTTACACGTGTTCTTTTGTCAAAAATAATTCATTTATAAAGGAATGACTCAGATTCATTCAAGGAATTTCCAATTCTGGGGACTCATTAGCCTAAAAGATAGCAAGAAAAGAAGAAAATATATAAAACAGAGGTGATATGTATATTTTATGCCTAAATTATGACCTCTTCAATAATGGCATATTTTGTCAGAATGCAATATTCTCTTTAAAGGTAATAGAGAGAAAAATGAAATGGGAATTTGGCCTATGACTGCACTGAAGAGAAAAAGAATGTAAGCTGACAAAATTTGAAAGGGCTGACAGTGTCCTGCTGATACCGTAAATCTGTTAATAAGGACAAGGTCAAAAGCACCAAAGCACCATGATGAAAGGAATAGTTTTAGTAGGTTCTATTTACACCTACCTGGAACTTTTCATCTTGAAACTTAATAGGAATTTAAACATTTTTATAACAAAGCATAAACATTTTTTAAAAAGAAAACATTGCGGGGGCGCCTGGGTGGCTCAGTGGGTTAAGCCACTGCCTTCGGCTCAGGTCATGATCCCAGGGTCCTGGGATCGAGCCCCGCATCGGGCTCTCTGCTCAGCAGGGAGCCTGCTTCCTCCTCTCTCGCTGCCTACCTCTCTGCCTACTTGTGATCTCTCTCTGTCAAATAAATAAATAAAATCTTTAAAAAAAAAGAAAAAGAAAAAAAAAACCATTGCGGGGAGGAGGTGGAAAAAAAGGGAAGGGAAGAAGAAAAAAAAGAAAAGAAAAACATTGCTACCAAGAAAGGATATGACTAACTGGATGTGATAGTCAAATGTCTTAGTTTATGTTGCAAAATTAACATGTTAAATAAATTTTGTTAGATCCTCCTCTGTACTTCAGTTTAATTTAATGTAATATTAAATAAAACCTTTTTGAGATACATGAACTATAAGTGCAAAGTATTGCTGTCATTTCTAAATGGGCCTTTCATAAAAGTAGTAGGGAAACACGATATTAGTCTTGGTCATTTTAACTTCCACAGCTAACTTGTTTTTTTATCATATTGGGTTGAGATAAATCATTGATTCAACTACTTTTACAAAGAAGTCCTAAGAATTTTACCTTAGAAATACATATTCTAAGTGATATATATTTAAAACTATGTTATACATACTATATATTTGAAGGTTGCTAAGATAATAGATCTTAAAAGTCCTCATAATAAAAAAAAATTGTAACTATGTGAGGTGATGGATGTTAAGTAAAATTGTGGTATTCATTTTGTAATGCATATATCAAATCATTATACTATGCACTTTAATACAGACTTCTATGTCAATTATATCTCAATGAAACTGGGAGGGAAAAACTGTTACTTAATAAGAAAGTGATAATATTCATTTATTATTTTTTATTTTATTTATTTGTTATTTTTTTAAATAATTATTCAGATTCTTTATTAGTCGGAAAGATAGTTCTGATTAAGAATAGGTTACTATTTAAATAATATCCCTTTGTTTTCATTGACTGGTTATTTTTTTTTCCCAAGAGATTTACAGTCATTTCTGGTATTCCATAACAAAACACTGTACAAGAAGCTTACTACTCAGGTTTTGAAAGAGTGGGATTTTTTAATCTTTCACATCCATCTTTTTATCTACAATCCATCAGGAGTGGCTGTTTGCAGCTCTGCAATGAGAAGGAGCCTGAGCCCATATTCAGGAAGGCACAATGGAGAAAGAAGGCGACAAATGATATTTGATTTTCATGTAAATATTATCATCAATTTATTGTCTCTTGCCTGGAATACAACTTAATTTTTTATTTGTTAAACTACAAAATTTACATATTGCTAACTACTTGCCCTAAATTATTATCACTATTAGTAGACTATGTTTGACATGTAGGTGTCAGTACATAGCACATTATGGGCAACAATAAATGGTGAATATGAATTTAATATTTTTAAAATATTAAACCTATGTTAATTAAATTCTTTGCATATATACCTAGTGATTTTATCCTGCATTTTTTATTAGTTTTATATTTCTAAAAAATAGTACTTCCTCTGAATTCTCAAAATGATGCCTATAACAGCACAAATATAAGTAATATGTGATAAATATACATAAAATTTTATAATTAACAGTTAAGGAGTTTTCTATGCTTTGTGTTTTCTGTACCTCAACATTTCAATCACTTTCTCCCAGAGTAAGATTCTAAAGAAAAAAAAACAAAACTTACAAAAAATTATCTGAGGGGCAGCTGGGTGGCTGGTTAAGCATCAGCTTGGGTCATGATCTCAGGGTCCTGGGATCAAAGCCCACTTTGGGCTCCCTGCTCAGGAGTCGGCTTCTCCCTCTGCCACCCCCACCCCATGCTCATGCTCTCTCTCTTGCTCTCAAATAAATAAATAAAGTCTTTTTAAAAATGATCTGAGAGTATTCTAGGCAACAAAATACATGCCTCTCACCCATGCTGACTGAGATAAACATGGAATTCTTTCCTTACCGTATTCCATTCCTTCCTTTCCATACCATTTATACCAGGTTTTTTTACCCTAAATCTGTAGTACTTCTTTTTAAACCATTTTTTTCTTCCCAAGATTTCCCCCCTTTGTTTGTTAACCTCTCTTTCCAGTTCCAGTTTTCTTAAAATCTGATTCATGGCTTTTCCGCCCCCCCTCCCAGAAATGTTTGGAAATACAGGTATGTACCCAACTCTGAAGATTTATTTCTTTTTATTATTTTTTTGAAGAATTTATTTATTTATTTGACAGAGAGAAATCACAAGTAGGCAGAGAGGCAGGCAGAGAGAGGAGGGAAGCAGGCTCCCCGCTGAGCAGAGATCCCGATGTGGGGCTCCATCCCAGGATCCTGAGATCATGACCTGAGCTGAAGGCAGAGGCTTTAACCCACTGAGCCACCCAGGCACCCCTGAAGATTTATTTTTAATTCAAGACTTGAAGTCTCCAGCCCCATTTGCCCATTGACCATTCCAGACATTTTGGTAGGTGTTGATCTGCCCTTAATATTCTATGTTTGTAATATACTAGAATAAATTCTACATTAATCAAAATGGTTCATTTAATTTTCTAAAGGACATTAAGTGTTTTTATAAACTTTAGCTCAATGCAAACATTTATAAAACATGTTTGGCATATTTTCCTTTTCTTCTTTTTTTATTGAGGTATAATTGACAATGTTATTTTAGCTTCAGTTTTATAATTTAGTAATTCAGCATTTGGATACATTGCAAAACAATAACCACAATGAGTCTCATTACCATCCGTTACCATACAAAGTTAACACAATGTTATTGACTATATCTCCCTGAGCTGTACATTATATCCCCATGACTTATTTATTTTAGTACTGGAAATTCGTACTACTTGACCCCTTCACCCATATCTCCACTCAGCAATCCTCTTCTCCTCTGGCAACCACCAATTTGTCTTCTATATCTATGAGGCTGGGCTTTGTTTTGTTTTGTTTGTTTTGTGTTTTAGGTTTCACATATAAGAGAAGTCACGTGGTATTTGTCTTTCTCTGTCTGACTTATTTCACTTAGCAGAATGCCCTCCAGGTCCATCCATGTTGTGAAAAATGGCAAAATTTCATTCTTCTTAATAGCTGAGTAATATTCCATTGTGTATAGACCATATCTTCTTTATCCATTCATCCATCAGAGGACACTTGGGCTATTTCCATATCTTGGCTATAGTAAATAATACTGCAACAAATATATCTCTTTGAATTAGTGTTTTCTATTTCTTCAAATAGAATACCCAGCCCTGAAATTGCTTCATCACACACTAGTGCTATATTTAATTTTTTTAGGAATCTCCATACAGTTTTCCGTTATGACAGCACCAATTTACATTCTTGCCAACAGTCCACAAGAGTTTCTTTTCCTCAGGGGCGCCTGGGTGGCTCAGTGGATTAAGCTGCTGCCTTCAGCTCAGGTCGTGATCTCAGAGTCCTGGGATCGAGCCCCGCATCGGGCTCTTTGCTCAGCGGGAGCCTGCTTCTCTCTCTCTCTCTGCCTAACTCTCCGCCTACTTGTGATCTCTCTCTCTGTCAAATAAATAAATAAAATCTTAAAAAAAAAAAAAGTTTCTTTTCCTCTACCTCCTCACCTAACCATGTTATTTCTTGTCGTTTTGATAATAGCTATTCTGACAGGTAGGTGGAGATATTTTGTTATGGTTTTGATTTGCATTTACCTGATGATTAGTGATATTGAGCATCTTTTCATGTATCTGTTAACCTTCTGTATGTCTTTTTTGGAGAACTATCAATTCAGATCTTCTGCCCATTTTTAAATTGGGTTGTTATTGAGTTGTATGAATTTTTTTAAAAGATATTATTTATTTGTTTGACAGAGAGGTCACAAGTTGGCAGAGAGGCAGGCAGAGAGAGAGAGGCAGAGAGACAGGCAGGAAACAGGCTCCCCGCTGAGCATAGAGCCTGTTGTGGGGCTCAATCCCAGGACCCTGAAACCATGATTCGAGCCGAATGTAGAGGCTTAACCCACTGAGCCACCCAGGTGCCCCTGAGTTGTATGAATTTTTTACATGTTTTGGATATTAGCCCTCATCAGGTATATAATTTGCAAATATCTTCCATTCAATAGGGTGAATTTTGCCTTTGCTGCTGGTTTCCTTTGCTGTGCAGAAGCTTTTCATTTTGATGTAGTCCCACTTATTTATTTTTGTTTTTATAGCCCTTGCCTTTGGAGTCAGATCCAAAAAAAATCACGAATACCGATGTCAAGGACATTACTACCTGTTTTATTCTGGGAGTTTTATGGTTTCAGGTCTTGCATTCAAGTTGTGTTAATTTTTATAAATGGTGCAAGATAATGGTCCAATTTCATTCTTTTGCATGTAGCTGTCCAGTTTGTATAACATTTACTAGAGAGACTATCCTTTCCCCATTGTATATTCTTGCCTACTCTGTCATAAGTGAATTGGCCATATATGTGGGGGTTACTTCTGAGCTCTCTTTCCTGATTTCACTGATCCATGTGTCTGCTTTCATTCCAATACCATACTATTTTGATTGCTATAACTTTGTAGTATTGTTTGAAACCAGGGAAGGTGATACCTCTGACTTCGTTCTTCTTTCTCAAGACTGTTTTGGCTATTCAGGGTCTTTTGTGGTTCCATATAAATTTTAGTATTATTTGTCCTAGTCCAACTGCCACTGGAATTTTGATAAAGTTTGTAGTGAATCTGAAGATTATTTCGGGTGATATGGACATTTTAACAATATTTATACTTCCAATCCATGTTCATGGAATATTTTTCAATATTTTGAATTTCTTTCATCAGTGTCATATTTTTCAGTGTACAGGTCTTTCATCTCCTTGGTTAAATTTTTCCCTAGGTTTTTTATTTTTCCTAGTGCAGTTGTAAATGGGATAGTTTTCTTAATTTCTCTTTCTGATGATACATTATTGATATATAGAAATGCAACCGATTTTTATACATTAATTTTATATCCTACAAATTTACCAAATTCATTATTTCTAATAGTTTTTTGGTGGAGTCTTTAGGGTTTTCCATATATAGCATTATGTCATCTGCAAATAGTGTCAGTTTTACTTCTTCCTTTCCATTTTGTATGCCTTTATTTCCTTTTCTTGCCTAGTTGCTGTGGCAAAGACTGCAAATACTATGTTGAATAAAAGTAGGGATGGTGGTACCTGGCCAGCTCAGTCAGAAGAGCATGTGACTCTCGATTTGGGGATTGTGAGTTGAAGTCATATTGGGTGTAGAGGTTACTGAAAAATTAATACATAAAGAAAAAAAGTGGAGAGTGGGCATTCTTGTTTTTTTTCTGATCGTAAAGGAAAAAGCTTTCACCTTGCAGCTTTTTACCATTAAGTGTAATATTAGCTACGCATTTGTCATATATGGTCTTTATGTATGCTGAGGTACATTCTCTCTATACTGTCTTTGTTGAGAGGTTTTTTTTGTTTTGTTTTGTTTTTAGAGTTTATTTATTTGATGGACAGAGATCACAAGTAGGCAGAGAGGCAGCAGAGAGAGAGGGGGAAGCAGGCTCCCCGCTGAGCAGAGAGCCCAATGTGGGGCTAGATCCCAGGACCCTGGGATCATGACCTGAGCCAAAGGCAGAGGCTTTAACCCACTGAGCCACCCAGGTGCCCCTGTTGAGAGTTTTTAATCATAAATGAAGGTTGACTTTTGCCAAATGCTTTTTCTAAATTTTTTTTTTTAAGATTTTATTTATTTATTTATTTATTTATTTGACAGACAGAGATCACCAGTAGGCAGAGAGGCAGGCAGAGAGAGAGGAAGGGAAGCAGGCTCCCTGCCAAGCAGAGAGCCCGAATCGGGGCTAGATCCCAGGACCCTGTGATCATGACCTGAGCCAAAGGCAGGGGCTTTAACCCACTGAGCCACCCAGGTGCCCTTCTAAATTTATTGATATCATGATTATATTTTAATCTTTCATTTTTTAATTGTGGTATATCACATTTATTGATATGAGGATATTAAACCATTCTTGGATCTCTGGACTAAATACCATTTGATCATGGTTTATGATCTTTTGAATACATGGTAGAATTCGATTTGCTAACATTTTGTTGAGGATTTTTTGTAACTATATTTATCAGGGATATCAGCCTGTAATTTATTTATCTTCTTTCTTTCTTTCTTTTTCTTTCTTTCCTTCCTTCCTTCCTTCTCTCTTTCTTGCTTTCTTTTAGATTTTATTTTTTATTGATCTCTGTACCCAGTGTGGGGCTCAAACTTAACAACCCCTGGATTAGGAATCACATGCTTTACCAACTGAGCCAGCCAGCTAGGCACCCCTGGCCTATAATTGTGTGTGTGTGTGTGTGTGTGTGTGTGTGTGTGTTTGTGTGGTGTCCTTGTCTGGTTTTGGTATCAGGATAATGCTGGCCTCATAAAATGAGTTTGGAAGTATTCCTTCCTCTTCAGATTTCTGGAAGAGTTTGAGAAGGATAGGTGTTAAATCTTCTTTGAATGGTAGAATTCACCAGTGAAGCCATCTGGTCTTGGGCTTTTATTTGTTGGGAAGTTTTTGATTAGTGATCAAAACTCCTTACTATTCAGATTTTCTCTCTCTTCATGATTCAGTCTTGGAGGATTGTAAGTTACTAGGAATGTAGTCATTTTTTCTAAGTTGTCCAATATTTTGTCATATCGTTGCTCATGGTATCCCCTTATGATCATTTGTACTTCTGTGGTATCAATTGCAACTTCTCCTCTTTCATTTCTGGTTTTATTTATTTGGGTCCTCCTTTTTCTTGGTGAGTCTAGCTTAAGGTTTGTCAGTTTTATATATCTTTTCAAAGAACCAGATCTTAGTTCCATGTATCATTTCTTTTACTTTTATTATTATTATTATTATTATTTTAAGATTTTATTTATTGTGGCTCCTGGATGACTCAGTCAGTTAAGTGTCTGCCTTCGGTTCAGGTCATGATCCCAGGGTGCTGGGATTGAGCCCCACACTGGGCTCTTTGCTAGGCAGGAAGTCTGCTTCTCCCTCTTCTGCTGTCCCTCCCCTGGCTCTTACTCACTGTACCTGTACCCCCGGGGATAAAAATATATGTTTATAAAGAATAAAAAATTTAAAAAAATTTTTTTTTAATTTAAAAAAAGTCTATTTTGTCTAATACAAGTATGGTTTTACCAGTTTCTTTTTGTTTCCATTGCATGGAATATCTTTTTCCACCCCTTCCCTTTTTTTTTTTTTTAATTTTATTTATTTATTTGACAGACGCAGATCACAAGCAGGCAGAGAGGCAGGCAGAGAGAGAGGAGGAAGCAGGCTCCCCGCTGAGCAGAGAGCCCGATGTGGGACTCGATCCCAGGACCCTGAGATCATGACCTGAGCTGAAGGCAGTGGCTTTAACCCACTGAGCCACCCAGGCGCCCCAGCATCCCTTCCCTTTCAGTCTCTGTTTATTTTTACTTCTGAAGTGAGTTTCTTCTAAACAGTATATAGATGTGTCTTTTTATTTTATTTTATTTTTAAGATTTTATTTATTCATTTGAGAGAGAGACAGAGACAGAGAGAGGACAAGCAGGGGAGAGGCAGAGGGAGAGGGAGAAGCAGACTCTCCACAGAGCCGGGAGCCTGACATGGGGCTGGATCCCAGGACCTGAACATCATGACCTGAGCTGAAGACAGACACCCAACCATCTGAGCCATCCAAGTGCCCATGTTGTGTTTTTTTAATTCATTCAGCCATCCATTCATTTTGAGTGGAGAAGTTAGTCCATATATATTTAAAGTAATTATGGATAGGTGTATATTTATTGTCATTTGTTAATTTTTTTTCTGGCTGTTTTTATTGTTCCTCTCAGTTCCTTTCTTTGTCTCTTTCTTTCTTCCCTTCCGGTCTGAAACTTTCTTCAGTGTTATATTTAAATTACTTTCTCATTTTCTTTTGTGTATTTTCTATAAGTTTTTTGCCTTCTCTTTACTGTGAGGTTCATATATACTATCTTATGTATATAACATATTAAGTTGATAGTAACTTAAATATGAACACATTCTAAAACTCTACTTTTCAGTCACCCATAAAATGTTGGTTTTGATATCACATTTTACATTTTTTAATTTTATGTATCCTTTAACTAGGTGGTTTAGTTTTACTCTTTTTTACTTTTAACCTTCACATTAGCTTTATACATGGTTAATCCACTACCTTGTATATATTTGCCCTTTCCAATGAGACTTTTACTTTTATATGTTGTCTTGTATTAATTAGTGCTACTTCTTTTCAGATTAAAGAAGTCTCCTTAACATTTCTTATAAGGCTGATTTAGTAGTGAACTCCCTTTAGTTTTCACTTCTCTGGAAATCTCTGCATCTCACCTTCACTTCTGAATGATAACCTTGCTGGGTAGAGTATTCTTGGTTGGAAGTCTTTTCCTGACTTTGAATATGTTATGTTTCTTCCTTCTGGCCTGCAGTATTTCTGCTGGTACCTCTATAGGTTTTCATGTATAGTAACAATTTGTTTTTCTCTTGCTGCTTTTAAGAGTCTCTCTCTTTAACTTTTGTCATTTTAATTATACTTTTTCTGTGTATCATTTTTGGGTTCATTTTATTTGGAACTTTCTGGGCTCCCTGAACCTGGATGTTTCCTTTCATAGGAAGTTTTAGAGAAGTTTTCGGTTATTGTTTCTTCAAATATGTTTCTGCCCGTTTCTGTCTTCTCTTTCTGGACCCCAATAATGTGAATGTTATTTCACAGAAGTTTCTTAAGTTATCTGCATTGTTTCTTTTCTTTAAAGATTTTATTTATTTATTTGAGAATGAGAAAGTGAGAGAGAGCATGATGGAGAGAAGTCAGAGGGAGAAGCGAACTTCCTCGGAGCTGGGAGCCTGATGTGGGACTCAGTCGCAAGATTCCAGGACATGACCTGAGCTGAAGGCAGCCACTTAACCAACTGAACCACCCAGGCACACACATACCCCACCTTTTTTTCTTTTCCTTTCTTTTTCCTATTTGGAAAATAGGAAAAAAAATTTTCTAGATAAAAAAATAGGAAAAAATAGTTTCCAAATATTTCCTATTTGGAAAAAATAAGAAAAAATATTCTGGGTGGATTCCATTGCCTTTTCTTGCAGCTTACTGATTCATTCTACTTCATCCAGTTTGCTGTTGAACCCCTCTATTGAAGTATATTTTTTCAGTTCGGCTATTGTATTCTTTACCTTTGCAACTTCTGTTGGTACTTTGTAAATATTTTCTAGCTCCCTTTATTGAAGTTCTCCCTATGTTCATTCTTCTCCCAAGTTCATTTAGTTTTTATGGTCATTACTTTGAATTCTTTATAGCCTAGATTACTTATCTTTGTATTATTAAGATCTTTTTCTGAGGTTTATGTTGTTCTTTCATTTGAAACATACTTTTTCATTTTGCTTGACTCTGTTTCTATGTATTAGACAAAAGAGCTACCTCTCTCAGTCTTGAAGGAGTGGCCTTGGTAGGTGATAAATATTCTAGTTTAACTTTGCCCTCATTCTTGCTTGTCTCTGAAACCTTTGTGATAGTCTAAACTGCCTGATTTATTCTAATGTCCTGTTGTTGAGGGTGTGCCAAGACTTGTCAGTGTTCCAAGGGGAGGAATCTCATTTTGCACCTAGTTTGAAGCATATTGAAAGCAAAGCCTTCAGGTAGCAGCTTTTTTTTTTCCCTTAAGATTTTATTTTTAAGTATTCTCTACATCTAACTTGGGACTCAAACTCACAACCCTATCAAGAGTCACATGCTCTACCAGCAGAACCAGCCAGGAACCCTGGTAGCAACTTTGAAAATATGCAAATATATATAGTACTGTCGGGCTGCAGTCATAATCCCTGCTGGCCTCAAGACCAGATCTGGAGGTACCCCCTGAGTGACAGTTGCAAAACTTGGGATTCCAAATGAGTGTATAAGCTTCCTTCTGGGAGGTCTTATTGAGCTGTTGTGAGGCCAAGGGAGTGTTGAGGATGGTGTCTCCCTGCTTACATTCCCTGGGTTACTCTGTAACCTCAGCAAGGCAGTCGGATAGTGCAAACACTGTGCACTCCCAGCTGTCTTAGCATGGCAGCAGGAGAGAGCCTGGATGTGCCTACTTAGACTCTAGATGTTTGGGAAGCCTAGAGTCTGTCCCTCAGGCTGCAACTCCAAACTAAATAAATGGGCCTTTTTCACAAGACTGGGGTTGTGTTTCAGTCTGCTGTTTATTAATTTTTATTTTAGGGAGAGAGTGTGCAAGCAAGGGGATGGACAAAGGAGGAGGGGAGAGAATTTCAAACAGACTCCATGCTGAGTGTAGAGCCTGATGCAGGGCTCCATAACATGACCTGAAATCACGACCTCGAGATCATGACCTGAGCTGAAACCAAGAGTCGGTCACTCAGCTGACTGACCCAACCAGATACCTCCAGTCCACGGTCTATGCAGTGCCCTTAGCAGGGAGGGAGGCATGGCTGGCCAAGAACTGTCTCTCTAATTGTTACATTCCTGTGGAGCTCAAATATGCCAGCCCCTTTGGCCACCAGGGCCAGCTGATCAAGGGCGGCCCCCGCTAGCACCCATAGTTTTAGCTAGATGGCTGGAGAGTATGGGGGTGTACTCACTGGCATTGGAAAGGCAGCAAGAAAATGTCTTGACTGCACACATCTGCGAGCTTCAGGAATACACTGGGAGAATACTCTGTGTGCCTGTACCGGCTTTAACCTGGGAGCAGGACAATGCCACAGCAGTTCGTGTCTGCCCACCCTGGCTAGGGACCATGGGAGTGCTGCAGCCACCTGCACTCTGTAACCTCAGCAAGGCAGTCGGATAGTGCAACCACTGTGCACGCCCAGCTGTCTTAGCATGGCAGCAGGAGAGAGCCACGTGGGAGGTTGCCCACCTGCGCTGGTAGGATAGGTGGAAAGTGCAAAAGTGGCATCTGCCAACACCTCCATCTCTGGGGAGGGTTTCAGCTGTTCCCTGCCCCTCAAGCAGATGCTTTTATGTTAGCAAATGAATCTCCTTCACATACAGACCTAGGCACTTTTCAAACTGCTATTTTTTCCCTGAGTACAATGGCAAGTGAGACCGCATGAGGGCCCTTTAAAAGGATAATTTCAGTTCCATATAGGACTTTGGGTCCCTTGAACATCAGCCCTGTTTGTTTTCTAAGCCAGATGCTTTGGAGGCTCATCTCTCTGGTGCAGATCCCAAGGGTTGAGGTGCCTGATGGATAATACAAACACTCCTCTGGAAGAAGTACCAGGTGGGTGAGATCCCTCCCTACTGTGTGTCACTGAGCTGGGAATAAGGTTTTTGGCAAGACTGTCTCTACCTCTCCTACCTGTCCCATTGTGGGTTTTTTTTTTTTTTTTTGGTTTTTTAATCCTTTTTTGGAGGGAGAAGCAGATCATTTAATTTTCAGATCTTTTTCAGAGAGAAATGATCCATATGTAGCAGCAGATTTGGTGTTTTGAAGAAAAGAGGTGAGTTCGGGATCTTCCTCTGCTGCCATCTTGCCATACTTGGTATATTTTCAAATGCAGGTTTTTGAAAGTACAGTAGAATGAACAACCTATCTTGGAGGGGGCAATTTTTTTTTCATTGTGGCCCAAAATACATAACATAGGGGTTCCTGGGTGGCTCAGCCAGTTGAGTGTCTGCCTTCAGCTCAGGTCATGATCCCAGGGTCCTGGGATCAAGCCCTGCATCTGACTTTGCACTTGGTGGGGAACCTGCTTCTCCTTCTCCCTTAGCCCTGCTTGTGCTCTCTCTCTCTTCAAATAGATAAATAAAAATTTTTTTAAAATATACACAATATAAAATTTGTCATCTTAACCTTTTAAAACATACCTTTTTTGTATGTGGATATTCAAGGACTTTGAAGATATTTAAGATCAGGATGGGAGATGGACTCAGAGTTACATTGTTGGAAGGGGGTTAGAAGCCATTTTTAGAGTCATGCAATATATTAATCTTATAAATTTTTTTTTAGGATTTTACTTATTTATTTGACAGAGATCACAAGTAGGCAGAGAGACAGGCAGAGAGAGACAAGGAAGCGGGCTCTCTGCTCAGCAGAGAGCCCAATGCGGGGCTCAATCCCAGGACCTTGGGATCATGACCTGAGCCAAAGGCAGAGGCTTTATTTAACCCACTGAGCCACCCAGGTACCCCTTATATTATAAATTAAACACCAATGTTTTAAGCACCAATGTCATTAAGACCATCTCTTGCTTTCCATAGGCACACGTTCAAAGAGCCATTGCGGGTGTGATCAAGAGCTGTCATCAGGGCTGCCGGGTGACTCCGTCAGTTAAATGTTTGCCTTCAGCTCAAGTCATGATCCCCAGGTCCAGGGATTGAGTCCCACTTCAGGCTTCTGGCTCAACAGGGATCCTGCTTCTCCCTCTGCCTGCCACTCCCCGTACTTGTGCGCCCCGCCCTCCCCCCCACACACACACACATAAATAAATAAGGCTGTCATCGTTCTTGTGGGCTCTCAGATTGGACAACTGGGGATTTTCTTTTGAATTTCCCTCCTCTGAATTCTGTCACTCATTCCTCTTGGTTTCCTACTGCCACAACTCTAAGCCAAGTTCAGCTGACAAGGAAGGAGCATTCTAGGAAATGGTCGAGGATCTGTTTATGTTATAAAGTACAGTTTCAAAGTTACAGTTGAATCCATACGAGAAACCTGTAACGACCACTTCAAGTATGATGATTTCTGTGTTTGCCTTTTAGATCCATAATACTCGGTTCCTCCTTTAGCAATCCAGTGTGATTTTTTAAAAATTAATTTATTTATTTGAGAGAGAGACACACAGTGAGAGAGGAAACACAAACAGGGGGAGTAGGAGAGGGAGAGATAGGCTCCCCAGCTGAGCAGGGACCCCAACCCCAGGACTCGATCCCAGGACCCCTGGGATCAGGACCTGAGCCAAAGGCAGCCACTTAATGACTGAGCCCCCCATGTGGCTCAGTGTGATTTTCAGTGGGAAGAAGAATGCAGCCTCCACTCCAAGCAGGCTTGACTTTTATTCAAAGATCACCTATGTCACAAACTCAAAACCTCTTTCCTTTACCTGAAATGCTGCTGTTCTTTCCTTCTATCTAGCTATATAATGCCTGTAATCAAGGTTCATGTCTTTCATCAAGATGTCTTTCATCAAGATGACTTGGGAGTCATCTCTCTTCAATGGCTGTAGCTTTAACTTCTAATATCAGAAACATAGTAGCCATATTTCTTCCTTTAACCAAAGCTAGTTAGAAGCAAAAAGAAAGGGAAGCTGCTACACAGATAGCAACAGAAACAAATGATTTTGAAAACTCTTTAACAAGGTTCAAGCCCACTCTTTCCAGTTGTTCCTAAAGGCTACCTCCGCAGCCTTACCTTTGTAATCATGGACTGTTGAGTCCTTCCGTGGGTTTAATGAACCAATAAATTCCCCTTTCTATTTAAGTGTGTTTGAGGTGGACTTCTGTTATTTTCAAATAAAATACAATCACATAGGTGGCTGAGGCAGAATTAGAATCAGAAGCCAGATTTGTTTGCTGATCTACAACTTTGCTCACAAACGGTGCTGTTGTTCCTATGCTGATCTCCTAATTCTGTTTTTTTTTTTTTTTTTAATCTCTGCTAATGTACTGCGAAGAGCAGAGTGGACACAAAGTGAGAGTTGATGGGTTACTATGAGTATGTGCAGTTCACTGTGTCACCTGGAGCTAGGTTTAAAGCCTGGATCTGCCCCCGACTTCCTCTGTGATCTTTCACAAGTAAATCACTTATAATCTCAGAGGCATAAATCTTCCTTGAAAAATGGGAAGAATAGCAGTCATGTCTACCTTATAGGATTATGGAAAGACTAAAATGACATTATATAGGCAGGAATTTTTTTTTAAGATTTTATTTATTTTTTCGAGAGAGAACAAAAGTGAGATCATAGAGGGAGAGGGGAGGCGGACACTTGGCTGAGCAGAGAGCCTGATGTGGGGCTTGATCCCAGGACTCTGGGATTGTCCTAAGATTGTCTTGGATTGTCCTAGGATCAGGACCTGAGCCGAAGGCAGATGCTTAACCGATTCAGCTGTCCGGGCACCCTATAGGTAAGAAATGTTTAAGTTATAAAGTGAATTAACAACCACAAACATATAATTGTAGTAGTTATAGAAAATTGGACTGAGGGTGTGCGGAGGACAAAATATGCCTTGGAACTTTTATTTAAAGAACTAAGTATGATCTCTTACTATCATTTTAACATCATCATTCAAATATCCGTCGTGATCTCCAACTCAGCATATTCAGACAGAACACACTGTCTTCGTCATACCTCTCCCAACATTCGCCACTCCCTCGAATCTGTTCTCCACACTTTCACAACTGCTTTCTGAAAGGCAAACTTGATCCCAGTTCTGCCCCTGCTTAAAATCCTCCAGTTTTTCCCTATTGCCTTGAGGATAAAATTCAAATTTTACTTTGGCATTCATGACAAACTAAATTTACGTTGTCCAGGATAGGATAGATGAGGAAAAACAGGTGACTGAGGTCTAATTTCTTCAGAACTTTGATTTCACAGAGCCTGGTTCACATCCTACCTGGCTTTTTTTTTTTCTTTTTCTTCTCCCTCCCCACCTCCTGGCCAGCCCTGTGATCTACGAAAGCTGAGGGACTTTGATGGGCAGAGTGAGGGAAGCCAGGTGTTTTTCAGGCCTCACATAGACAATCTTCATCACCCTGCCCCTGCTTGTCTCTTCTACCACTGCCCAGATACCCTCATTCCTCAGTCACTTATTCTTAAATGAAGCTCCCTGAAATAGTCTGAGCTCCGGCATACCTCTGTTTCCCTCCATATTATTCCTTTCTGTCTTGAACTCACTTCTTCCATTTCTTACCTGACTGAATCCTTCAAGACCATGACTTAATTGCAGACAGGAACAATACCCTTGATTTCTACATCCCTAGCACCTAAATGCGTACTGAATAACCGCATGACCAACATAAATGAATGGGGTTTGGGGATCTATTCCTACAGAACTCCCCTAACAAGTTATTGAAACTTAAAGAGATTGTTAAGATGTTTATGAACTTGATCACTTGGCTTTGGCTTATTCTCAATGCAGCTGTAGGTTATATGATATCATTTTCTTATCTGCTCCTTATACACATCGTTGAGACCTGATGATCCTTAGAGATGTTATATTTTCTGGAAGAACCAGTGTGTCCAGTATCTACTTGGTAATACATTCTTTGTAATTACTTGACTAAATGATCACTGACAGGCATGAAGAAAGTGAAGCTTTTCCAGTTTTCATAATAAAGGTAGCAGTTATTGGCTCTTTTTACACAACATGTACTATTTGATGTGTTTTACAGGTAGTAACCAATTTAATCCTCTCAAAAGCCCTGTAAAGTCAGTCTTTCTATGTTCATATTCCACATGAAAAACTGGGGCACAGAAACATGGAATATGCTCAAGGTCGCAGAGCTAGTAAGTAGAAGAGCCTACTTTCAGATGTCAGAAATGTTCAGATGTTCAGCCTACTTTCAGATGTTCAGAACCCATACTCTGAACACATTATTCTATCTTACCTCCCAAGAACTCTTAAAACTGTCAGATCATCTTTGCTGTTCTCTTATTACCATCATATTTAGGAGATTCTGTATTCTGCTTTTCAGTAAACAACAGTCAATTGACTTCTAATCCTGAGCCTCTCATGTTATATTTAGTTGATAATTAGATATAATAAACATATGTTACATAAAATGCCACATGCAGCCACAAAGGAAATAGAATAATTTTAAAATTATTTTAAATTTTAATTAAAAGAATGAATATTGGACTGTGTGGGTGGCTCAGTAAGTTAATTGTCTGACTTCTGGTTTCAGCTTAGGTCATAATCCTGCATCAGGCTCTACACTGAGCATGGAGTCTGCTTCAGATTCTCTCTCCATCTCCTTCCCTCTCTCTCTCTCTCCCAAATAAATAAATACAATTTAAAAAAAAAAAGAGAGGGCGCCTGGGTGGCTCAGTGGGTTAAGCCGCTGCCTTCGGCTCAGGTCATGATCTCAGCGTCCTGGGATCGAGTCCCGCATCGGGCTCTCTGCTCAGCAGGGAGCCTGCTTCCTCCTCTCTCTCTGCCTGCCTCTCTGCCTACTTGTGATCTCTGTCAAATAAATAAATAAAATCTTTAAAAAAAAATAAATAAAAATAAAAAATAAAAAAAAAAGAGAGAATATTGAGTGCCTTTCAAGTGTGAAGCATTAGACTAAGGGCCAGAAAATACACAAAGGAATAAAACACTGTGTTGACCTCAAAGAATAAATGATCTAGGACAGATTTTAAAATGTATACAACTTGCTGTAATTTAACAAAAAAAAAACCCTATTTTTAATGCTTTAAGGAAGGTACAGACACTGTTAGGGGAATAATAATGCAGAGATTAATTCCCAGACAGGGAAGGAATGGTATTTGTGTTGGACAGAAACTGAGGAGGGGGAATTTGGAGGGAAAATATCTGAGGTACAGAAAAAGTAAATGGGCAAGCACAACAAGACTGGAGAAAGAAAAAAACCTTTCAAAAGGGTTAGAAGATTTAGAAGGCTTCATGGGAGGAAGAGGTGAGATTAGACCTCATTGTGGAAAGACTTAAATGCTAACCTAAGGAATGTGGACTTTATTCTTAGGTAACAGAGAGCAAAAAAGAAAAAAAAAAAAAAAACCAAAACAACAACAACAAAGAATGCAAAAGAATGCTGAGATTGGAGGAACAATCTTTAGGAAGATGAACTTACTGGCAATGTGAGAAGGTAAATAAAACTGGAGGCTGAGGAGACTAGTTCATAATGGGCAAGGATGAGGTTAATAAGGGCATGAACAAGAGCAGTGGCAACGTGAGGAAAGGAGATGGCAGTGCAAGATACTCAGAGAGTATCTGTCTAGAATGAAATAATGGGAAATCAGTTTAAGAAATGACATATTCAAAGACAGTGTCAAATGAAAAATCTGAAAAAAAGTATCCAGTGTGAATGGGGCCACTGTAATAAGGAGAACCCTCTGACCATGAGGACTGCAAGTATCTCAGAAGCTGGGCAAAAGGGGTTTTCTTTTATAGAGACAGGTGAACAAAGTTAGCATGAACCAGGTGTGGGGACAGGAGATGGAAGTGTCATCTACACAACAGTAGATGAGACAATGTTTTACCCCAACGCCAGTCTCTTGCCAGGCAGCTGCCTACAAGGAAGGGCAGTGTGCTGACTCAGGCTCAGGGTGGGCCAAAGTTCAGGGACCTGGGGAAGGAAAGCAGCTTAAGGGAGGTTTAGTTACTGTCATTTTGTTCCTGTTGATCAGTAAGGACAACAGTAGTTCAGCTAGTCACTTACAAGACAAAAGAATGGGAATTTGGAGGGTCTGTGTCTTCACTGTCAGAGGTAAACAAGGCAGGCATCATCACCTGAGGCTCCTGGGGAAGGGTGGTTCCTTGGAGGAAGCTCTTTTCAAAAAAGGGTGAGGGGATTTCTTAACCTTCAGGTAAAGTTCTACATTATCAAATAAAATAAGGAGGCATTACTTTATACTGAGACTCCCACTGAGGAGTAAAAGTGTTAGCATTCTTTGACCTAAACCTATTTGTGTTTCATTTCAACACCTAGTGGTCGTCCACTCTGATACAGCCACGTCCAGTAACAGGACAGACTCCGGGGCAGGTTTCCCTGGCTAGCTGAAAGGAGAGCATTCCTTTTGAAACTTTTCAGGACCCAAAAGGGCATAAAATGGAAATCCTATTCAGATATCTTTCAGTTCGCAAAAATGGTACTGTTATGGGTCTTTCATATAAGCAAAGTGGCATAATGCAGACTTTCAAAAAGTGGGAGATACCTATTTTTTAAGACTTTATTTATTTATTTTAGTGGGGGAGGAAGAGGGGAAGGGTCAGAGGTGGGGGTAGAGAGAGAATTAAGCAGGCTCTACAGTGGAGATCATGCCAAAACCAAGAGTTGGACGCTTAACCAACTGAGCCACCCTGGGGCTCTGAGATACCAACTTTTAAAATTTATTTGGAGCATGGTCATGCCATTGTTTTCAAAGTTTAATGTCCTAGGCTAGTCAGTAAGAGTAAAAGTGGTTGACAGATACTAAAATTGTTGCTGTAAGGTAAACTGCAAATGACAGATCTTGGGCTTTGAACTTGCAGTTTGAACATTGCAGTTTTGATTGTTGCCAGTTCAGGGATAATAGGAAAAGTCAGAATGAAGTTTGTCAGAGTTTATGGACTGTTGATATGCAGGTACCTAAGGTTATAATTATATCTGACAGTGCTCTATTTATAGTATATACTTATAATATACCTATGAGCAAGGTTCTCTTGCAAGTGGCAGAAACCTAACTTAAACTAACATAAAAGGTCAACTGCTGCTAGATTCAGAGTCTCAGACGATGTCATTGGAATACTGTCATACACTCGCTCTCAGCCTTGCCTTCTTGCTCTTTTTGCCTTTATTCTCACATAGGCTTTCTCTAAGCACTCAGATAGGCAGCTGGCAGAGTTGGCCATCTGCACCTTTAAGCTTATATTTCCTCAAAGCTGAAGATTTCTTCAACATTATTAGCAAATGTCCCAAAGAGGACTGTGACTGACCCTGCTGGTTCCCTCCACATGGCCAATCCCTGTTGCCATGGATATATGGGATCTAGCTAGGTCTGTACCACCTGTTTACTCCTAAAGTGATGGTGGTGGTATATGCCAAGTGCATGCTTGGTGGAAAGGGTGTATGGAATCAGCCCTGTCTGTGGAGTATGGATTCTCCACAAGAATACAGGGGGAAGATGTGTACTGGCCAGGACTGTAGCTATCATAATTCACTACTGATAAGAGTGGCCGTTTAAGTCCAGCATCTTGCATGTCTTTTGTTTGCTTGTTTTTAAAGATTTTGTTTTTAAGTAATCTCTACACCTGGGGTGCCTGAGTAGCTCAGTTGTTAAGCATCTGCCTTTGGCTCGGGTCATAATCCCAGGGTCCTGGGATCGAGCCCAGCATCCGGATCCCTGCTTGGTGGGAAGCCTGCTTCTCCCTCTCCCACTCCCCCTACTTGTATTCCCTCTCTCACTGTGTCTCTGTCAAATAAATAAATAAATAAATAAACAAATGAACAAATAAATAAATAACAATCTCTACATCTAACATGGGGTCTGAATTTACAATCCTGAGATCAAGAGTTGCACACTCTACCGACTGAGCCAGCCAGTGCCCTCATCTTGCATTTGTTACTCACAAAAATAATTTCAAATCCTCAATAGACACTGCTTATTTTCAAATTCTTAAACTTTGGAATTATCTTTCCAAGAAATTATTGTCCTTCTTATGACATATAAAACATTTTGGTGTGTGGCTCTAGTGAGCACTCAACAATGTTTCGTTCAACAGTCAGCCTTATTAACAGAATTTCTCAAGAAAGTCATGTATTGCAGCAGTACATAATACAAAGTGCTATGATTTATGCAAAATGTTTCACATTTTTTTCTTTAAAAAAAATTTATTTGAGAGACAGAGCATAAGCAACAGAGAGGGGCAAGGGAAGAAGGGGACTGCCTGCTGACCATGGACCCCCAACTCAGGGCCCTATCACAAGACCCCAAGGTCATGACCCAAGCAGAAGTCAGATGCCTAACCAACTGAGTGACCCAGACACCCCTCACAAACTTTCTGATCAATGTCTCTGCAACTTCAATACTCAAGCTTTTTTTTAATTGGTTTTATTGATTGTTTAAGACTAATTATTCTGCTTTGCTTAAGGCAGGTATTGTTGCCCAGGATACCAAATAGGACCCAAGTATTTCTGACTAGATTTTGGAGATCATTTAGAGACAGTTTCATCTATTAACTCCCTGGTTTTCTTCCCGGTTTCCATTTTGAGTTGTAAACCATTAAATTCTTTTATTCTCTACCTCCCATGAGATTCTTTTTTTTTTTTTTTAAGATTTTATTTATTTTTTTACAGAGAGAGATCACAAGCAGGCAGGGAGGCAGGCAGAGAGACTAGGAAGCAGGCTCTCTGCAGAGCAGAGAGCCCGATGGGGGGGCCGATCCCATTATGTTGGGATCATGACCTGAGCCGAAGGCAGAGGTCCCAACCCACTGAGCCACCCAGGTGCCCCCTCCCATGAGATTCTGAGCCTGGTCATTATACTTACAGAATTTGATTTCCCATGTATGTTGTGTTGAAGGTGGTTAGGAGATAAACCTTAGAGACAAATAGAAGTGGGTTTAATTCCTAGTTCTGTTATTTGCTAGAGATGTGATCTTGGAACAGGTAATAATGCTTATTACCTCAAAGGGTTTTTGTGGAGAAAAAAAAGAGGTTATTTATGGAAAAAGCTTAACACAGTGCCTGGCAGATAGGAAACAATGACCTCAGGGTCATTGTGAGATGGAGCCCCATATTCAGCTCTGTGCTGGGTGTGGAGTCTGCTTAAGTTTCTCTCTCCCTCTGCCCCTACCCCCTGCTTGCTCTTGCTCTCTCTCCCTCTCTAAAATAAATAAATCTTTAAAAGAAATTATAATGATTGATCCTCTTCCATTTGCAACATGCTAACATTGATGTTTCTCTCTCTTTTTTGGAGTTTTCATTGTAGCATTATTATTATTATTATTTTTTAAGATTTTATTCATTTGGGGGCACCTGGGTGGTTCAGTGGGTTAAGCCTCTGTTTTCGGCTCAGGGTCCTGGGATCAAGTCCCGCATTGGGCTCTCTGCTCAGCCGGGAGTCGGCTTCCCTCTCTCTCTCTCCCTGCCTCTCTGCCTACTTGTGATCTCTGTCAAATAAGTTAAATCTTAAAAAAAAAAAAAAATATTCATTTGACAGAGAGAGAACACAAGCAGAGGGAGAAACAGGCTGTAGAAGAGGGAGAAGCAGACTCCCCACTGAGCACAGAGCCTGATCCAGGGCTCAAACACAGGATTCTGAGATCGTGACATGAGCAGAAGGCAGATTCATAATTGATTGATCCACCTGGGCACCCTAAAATGAAAATTTTAAATACACAAAAAGCATTAATTGCCCTGTCTAGTAATTTTTTGTAATTTTTGTTTAACGACAGATAATCCTGCTGCTCCTCATTCTAGTGACTTTTCTATTAACTTTTTATTTTAGCTCTTCTATTTCCTCACATCCCTTTTTCTAGATAGATTCCTGTCTTTTGGTCACTGAAAGAAAATTTATTTGAATAATGAAAGATTCTAAAATAACTCAATACGTCACTTGAAAAACTGGTTTGGAAAGTAAAATGAATTTGTCAAGTCAGTTTCTTTTAGAGCTGGTATCTAAAATTGGCAGTTATGAAGTACATGATACATCAAGAGACAGCTTGTCTATAAAACATATATGCAACTGTAACTGAAATTCTAGAAATTTACAGCCCAAGGAACCCTAAGTTGGATTCCCTTGTCATTGTTGCACTGTGTCTCATGGCATTTTTATGAAAAAAATAGAAAAGGTGAAGAAAGGCATACTATGAAAATAAAAGAAACATAAAAATTAGAAATATTTTATTGCAACACTGAAGAATGAATAATGTTGTTAATGGGAGCTGTGTAATAAACTTTGTATATTGAATTGATTAGATAAGTACTTTAAATTTGAGAAATACCACTCCCAAATCTATATTACATCATGTTAATACATTTTTTTTGGTCAGCAATTTTAAACAGATAAATAGCTAAAGGTGCCAGGTATTACTGTAATAGTCTTATCATCCTAAGTCTATTATTAAAACAGTTTAAAAAAAAACAAACAGTAAATTAATTAATTACTTAAAATAGTTTTTTTTTAATTTTTTTTTTTTAAGATTTTATTTATTTGTCAGAGAGAGAGGGAGAGAGAGCGAGTACAGGCGGACAGAATGGCAGGCAGAGGCAGAAGCAGGCTCCCTGCCAAGCAAGGAGCCCGATGTGGGACTCGATCCCAGGATGCTGGGATCATGACCTGAGCCGAAGGCAGCTGCTTAACCAACTGAGCCACCCAGACGTCCCTTAAAATAGTTTTAGAAGACATTCCTGTTGCCATTGACAAAAGCACCTTGGCAAGTGAAGACTTCCTTTTACTTCTACCCCTTTTGTTATATATATCCACAGTCTAGTAAGAGCCATTACTTTAAAGATTTTCCTTTAGTATTTCACGTTCATTGAACATTAGAAATTGAAAACTTTGGGATTTTTTTTTTCTTTCAAGATTTTACTTAAATTCTAGTTAGTTAACATATAATGTAATATTGGCTTCAGGGGTAGAATTTAATGGTCCATCACTTGCACAGAACACCCAGTGCGCATCACAGTAAGTGCCCTCTTTAATGTCCATCATTCATTTACCCCATTCCCCCACCCACCTCCCCTCCAGCAACCCTCAGTTTGTTCCTTATTGTTTTTTTTCTTTTTTTAAGATTTTATTTATTATTTGACAGAGAGAGAGGGAACACAAGCAGGGGGATGGGAGAGGGAGAAGCAGGCTTCCCGCTGAGCAGGGAGCCCGATGTGGGGCTCAATCCCTGGGATCATGACCTGAGCCGAAGGCAGACGCCCAAAGACTGAGCCACCCAGGTGCCCCATGTTCCTTATTGTTTGTTTGTTTTTTTAAAGATTTTATTTATTTGTCAGAGAGAGGGAAAGAGAGCGAGCACAGGCAGACAGAATGGCAGGCAGAGGCAGAGGGAGAAGCAGGCTCCCTGCCGAGCAAGGAGCCCAATGTGGGACTCGATCCCAGGACGCTGGGATCATGACCTGAGCCGAAGGCAGCTGCTTAACCAACTGAGCCACCCAGGCGTCCCCATGTTCCTTATTGTTAAGAGTCTCTTATGTTTGCTTCTGGATATTACTAGAATATCTAAACATCGAAAATGTTGGAAATAGTAAAGGATGCAAAATTTAGTCCTGTCTCTGGTCACTGAAATTTGGTCCTAGTGGACTGAAAACAAACACTTTTTTAAAGTTGTGCTTCATCAAAGAACCTCATATTTAGGCGTAGGACTCTACCATGATGCATATTAAAAATCAGTGGACTGAGATATTAACTGAATCCCACACCTATTCAAAGATTTACCCATTAAATGCTTGTTTTCCTCATCTCATTTAGCCGAAAGCCTAAAGATTAATTCACTTCAGCTGTTCTTGGCAAGTATTTGTTTTCAGTAATTAGGGCAGATGACCAAAGAAAGGAATACATGGCTTAAAGAAGGATTAGAGTGGTGGAAATTGTTGTCTCATGTTTCAAAGAGTGCCTTTGATCTCTTTTATTTTTTTATAGCTTAAGCTGCTTATTTTGTTTGACATGTTTTTTTCAGTGACTGCTGTTGGTAGCACCTCTTTGTTTGGGATATCTGCTTTTATTTTCTTTCACTGACTTTCACTGGCTTTACTTCATTTGTAACTCCAGCCTTTCCTTGACCTTCAACCAAACCTGGTTTTTGATGTATTCTTTCTGTTTTTCACAAAGACTAATGTGGTGTGGTTTTTTGTTTTGTTTTTTAAATAGAAATTCTAGCCAACAGCTTGAGGGTACTGGTAGAAGAAATACAGTTGTGATAACTTAATGGTTACATTCGTTGTGTATTCAGACCTCCTGGAAAGTGGTTCCTTTGGTAGATGCCTCTGGGTTAATAGATCTGAAAGAATCTCCTTGGCATGTGAGTGTGTGTGTGTGTGTGTGTGTGTGACTATATATATATACCATATGCAAAGAAATATATCATAGAAACAGAAATATAGATGTGAAGTAAGATCTTCACACAAAGAAAACACACATCTAATTAATGCCATCGTAGTATAGAGTATCTTGCCTGACTGATTCGTATATGTTTTTGGCTTGTCTCATAAAGCCATCTAGCATGGATTCACTGGAAATGTCATCAGCACAATTCTTCTTATATATTAGCTTTGTTATTTCAATATTTATGAGGGCATATACATCAAAATAGGTTGTTTTGCTTTTTATTTATGAATCATATATTCAAACATTTTTATACCTTATGAACTTAATCATAAGAACAGATAAATCCCCTGCATTTTTCATGATTTCTTCTATGTAAAAAAAGCAGATTGAAAAAGATTTTTAAAAAAGGTGCCTCGGTGGCTCAGTAGTTAAGCATCCACTCTTTATTTCACCGGAGAGCATGATCTCAGGGTTGAGACATGGTGAATCAAGCCCTGAATCAAGTCCACGCTGGTTGTGGAGCCAGCTTAAGATTCTCTCTATCCTTTCCGCCAATCCCCGTCACTCACTCTTTTTCTCTCTCTCTTAAAAAAAAAAAATAATAATAATAAGTCATCTGGGAGACTCAGTTGGTTATGCAATTGTCTTCTGCTCAAGTCATGATCCTGGAGTCCTGTGATTGAGTCCCGCATTTGGCTCTCTGCTCAGCAGGGAGTCTGCTTCTCCCTCTGACCCTCCTCCTCTCATGCTCTCTCTCTCAAATAAATAAATAAATAAAATCTTTTTTAAAAGTTAAAAAAAATACATAAAATAACATTGGATGTCTTGGGGGATTTTTCCTTCATTTTATTTTATGTCATTTTAAAATATTCTATAATTATCTTCACAATTTACAAAAAATAAGTAACATATTAATTTAGCATTTTTATAGAACTCTATGGTAAATTTTTTTAAAGTAGGCTCCACGCCCAATGTGGGGCTTGAACTCATGACTCTGAGATCAAGAATCCCATGCTCCACCGACTGAGCCAGCCAAGTACCACTGGAGATTTTTAGTGTATATGATGACAATGGTAAAGATTTCCGGTCCAAATGCACTAATTTAACATTTTATATCTAGCTGTGCATTTCAGTTTCTTCCTTTTGAAAAAGAATATCCCACAGCATTCTCAAAAGATGATCAAAATGTACTGAATCAGAGTGAACCAACTTTAAAATACTCTCCAAACATTTTTCTATAATATTTATTTCTACATTATATAAGTGTATTGCCGTAGTAATATATAATATATATTATTTTTAATGTGTTTTTAAACATGAAGTAAAAAATAGAAATAGACATGTGATCGTTTCTCCTGATATCCCAGGGGGCTATCTTGTGTAGTCCTGAAGGACATACAACAGACTTCGGAGACCATTACATTAGAAAATTAAAAAGTCAAATAATTTAGGATTTTACATTTATTTACATTCTGTATTCCTTTCCATTATTTAAAAAAATAGATTTGAAAGTAAATAGTAGAAGGAAAAGGAGAACTAAATTGTTGTATGCCTTTGGTGGTAGATTTTACTTTTTTTTTTTTTTAATATATTATTTATTTATTTGACAGACAGAGATCACAAGTAGGCAGAGAGAGAGAGGAGGAAGCAGGCTCCCTGCTGAGCAGAGAGCCCAATGTGGGACTCGATCCCAGGACCCTGAGATCATGACCCGAGCCAAAGGCAGCGGCCTAACCCACTGAGCCACCCAGGTGCCCTTTTTTTTTTTTTTTTTTTTTAAATGACAGAGAGAGATAGCAAGAGAGGGAACACAAGCATGGGGGAGCTGGAGAGGGAGAAGCAGCTTCCTGCCAAGCAGGAGCCCGATATGGGGCTCAATCCCAGGATGCTGGGATCATGACCAACACTGAAGGCAGATGCTTAACAAACTGAGACACCGAGGCACTCCTTACATTTATTTTTTGAAGATTATGTTTACTCTTTAGGTTCGAAATTTGATATTTGCTGCTTAAAATTATGTTTTATGGAATTGTTGGGGAGGAAGAAATTTTTCTCTATTCAGGATTCTTCTAGCTGAACTAAGGATTAAATTTACATGAGATCAATTAACAGGAGAAAATCAATTTTAGTGTCCTACTTGCAATGAATCCACATGGACATGGAATTTCAAAGACAGGCAACAGGAGGTTTCTTTTTTTTCTTTTTTTAAGATTTTATTTATGTATTTGACAGACAGAGATCACAAGTAGGCAGAGAGGCAGGCAGAGAGAGAGGAGGAAGCAAGCTCTGCTGAGCAGAGAGCCCAATGTGGGGCTCGAGAGGCTCAACCCACTGAGCCACTCAGGTGCCCCGGCAACAGGAGGTTTATGTGACATTCTGAGCTAAGGAAAGGGGTAGGGGCATAAGGATACAAAGGAGAGGAGGACCATTAGCAGAAAGGTGAGAAATGTTTGGTAAACAAAGGTTGCTCTTTTAATAGCTGTCTTCCTAGTAAAGGCTTTCCTTTCTAATGTAAATTTAGGCAGTTCAGGGGGAGGTAAAGAGCTGTTCCTGAATCTGCTGGGTTTTGATTGCCTTTTTTTTTTTAAGACTTTATTTATTTATTTGACAGAGAGATCACAAATAACCAGAGAGGCAGGCAGAGAGAAAGGGGGAAGAAGGCTACCCGCAGAGCAGAGAGCCAGATGCAGGACTCTATCCCAACACCCTGAGATCATGACCTGAGCCTAAGGCAGAGGCTTTACCCCCCTGAGCCACAGTTGCTTTTAACTCAAGCTAATCTTCATGGCAAAGTAGCCCTCCTTGGAGCTGCCTGACCTTGGCCCCTACAGTTCCTTCTTTTTGGAAATTCCCACTGTAAGGGCCTATTTAGCCAGAGCGGCCCCACCTCAATTGAACAGCCATTTTGTTGTTTATGCAGTAAAACTTAAATTGACCCTGTCTCCCCCCCCCCCCACTCCCAGGGGAAACTTATTTAAAAGCAAGTCCAGGAAACCAGTCCCAGGTAACAGAGCCCAGATAGAAGGGTGCATCAGGTCAGGTAGAGATAACAGCCAGAATGCAGGGATGAGTCGGGTCAGGTGGAGACATCCAATCAGTAAAGCGCACATACTGTCTCCCTAGCTACCAAGGAGTGTGGGCCCTGCCTTTTGGGGGCCAATTCTCACCAAGGTGTAGCTAATGCAAATGTCTACTGTGGGGTGAATTGTAGTTCAATTGGCCACCTGTGTGTGGCCAGGCTCAACCACATGGCCTTTGCTCTATAAAAGTTAGTTTGTGAGGCAGGGAGGGTCGTTGTCCTCTCTGTAAGGGGCGGCCCCGACGGGTCTGTTTGACGGTCGGTTTGATTTTTGATGCTTGGCGCAAAATAAAGCTTTGCTTGACCTTCACTTTGTATCAGTCTCGCTCCTTTGACCATGGACCCACTATTGGGGGACCCAACACCCACATGAAAAGTTTAGTGGGTACGTTTGTCCCTCTTGTTGAACCAGTCACTTAGTCCTGACAGTAGGTCAATGCAGTAAAACTCTTCAGGAGGCAGTGATGCAGGTTTGTTCTCAAAGTTAGGCCAATGGTTCAAGTAATCAGGTATTAAATAAGAAGCATTTCTATGGAAACAAAAACAGTGGTTAACAATTGGATCAAATTACAAACCGGTTTCTGAGTTCTTAGGTTAGCCAGTTAAGATTTTTAGTTGTCAGGCTCAAAGCATCTTCAGATGGAATGAGAGCAGTCAGTGGTAATCGGACAGATTTTCTCAATTTGGAGTTCAGATGTCTCTGGTGATCTTTCTGAGTGACCCACAGAGTAACAGGCAAAAAGATTATCTTTAAATATTAGCTATTGTGATTTCTCTGCATTTATGTCAAGTCACTCATATTTAGTTTGCAGGGCTTTAGGAAAAAAGGGCAATTTTAGTTCTCAAATGATTCCAAGTCAGAAAGGTGGGAGAAAAATTGAAAATGTTAGTTTGGAGAGTTGTGGCCAGGCACTGGGGAAACGAGAAGAAATCATGTTCTAGTACTGTTGATAATAACAGTATTAGAATCCAATAATCTACCCAGGAATTATTGAAGTATATTTTTTTCTACATAATCACCCTCATTCTATCAAAGATGGCCATGTTATCACTAATATGTTTGCAAAATAAAGTCTAATTTCAAAAAAATTGGGCATGATTATTTACATGAATGCAGCAAGAATAACAGTTGACCATATAGGCTCTTTAAAACCTGCTTTACTGGAACTTTTCATAAGAAATCTCCAGACTGGGGCACCTGGGTGGTTCAGTGCATTAAGCCTCTGCCTTTGGCTCAGGTCATGATCTCAGGGTCCTCGGATGGAGCCCCACATTGGGCTCTGTGCTGAGCAAGGAGCCTGTTTCCCCCTCTCTCTCTGTCTGCCTCTCTGTCTACTTGTGATCTCTGTCGAATAAATAAATAAAATATTTTTTAAAAAAAGAAAGAGGGGCGCCTGGGTGGCTCAGTGGGTTAAGCCACTGCCTTCGGCTCGGGTCATGATCTCAGGGTCCTGGGATCGAGTCCCGTGTGGGGCTTTCTGCTCAATGGGGAGCCTGCTTCCCCCTCTCTCTCTCTCTGCCAGTCTCTCTACCTACCTGTGATCTCTCTCTGTCAAATAAATAAATAAAATCTTAAAAAAAAAAAGAAAGAAAGAAAGAAAGAAAGAAAGAAAGAAATCTCCATACTGAACTTTTAACAGCCTCTCAAGGCCAAAAGCTAAGACAAATACTTGCTATCAGACGTCACCTGCAATACCTATAGATCTGGTTTAATTTCTCTCCCTTTGAGGTCTCCAAAAATATCCTGAGATTCCTGCACCTGCTAGGAAGTGATCTTTACTTACTTGCTAAGGCTGCTGAAAACTCAGTAAGCAGGGTAACAAACTGTTATTTCCAAGGGGCTTTACGGGTTCCATAAAGTCAACCATAGTTTCTTTAAACATTTTGGTCATATCTGAGACTGTGCATGTCTCTCAAATATGACATTTCAGTTAAGGCCTTGATATTATGACCAATGTTTCCAATTATGTCATGTTACAAAGAGAAAAGATTCTTATTGAACGTATGTAAATAATATATTCCCATGAAAATTTAAGAATACTGAAAATTTCTGAATTCTGGAGCGATCAGGTAGGGAGAAAAAGATAAATGTTTCCATTTGATCACAAAGGTATATTTTATCAAATTGCTGCTATAAGTCAGCTTAAGATAAAACATTTCCTTGACTCTGGAAAAGCAAAACATTTTAGAAAGTCAGCTTAAAATGAAAATCATACAAATTATAATTACTCTCCTCACTCCATTCAGTCTCATGTTATTAATTCTTATTCTACTCTACTCTATTCTATCTCTCTCTTTTTTTTTTCCTTAGTAGTTCCAGAAACACTTACCTAGTTCAGTATTATGATCTTAAGGTTATCAGAAGCCTGTACTCAAGAGTTTTCTCCATGAGTCTCACTAAAAATGAAATACAGTTGCTGGAAGCTTTTATAAAAGCATAACTGCTAAAGGATTTATTTTCCTTTAGTGCTCAGGTTCTTGGTCACATGGCTTCCAGGAATGGAGAGGCAGACCAGATGAAGAAGAGTGGTGGGCGACAAAGCAAAGTTTATGGAGTGGTAGTAAACTTTATTGAGCAATAGTACAAAGCTCTGGTAGAGGGAGTGGACCTGAGAGGGTTGCCACTAACAAAACTAAGGGGTTTTATGGGCTTGTTGGGAGGGTGTTTTAATCTGATTAACCCTCCATGTCTGCCACCCAATCAGGTTTTTGCCAGCTACATATCACATGGGAAAGGGTGGAGGACTCACTCCTTCTAGGGTGGTGTAAAATCCTCTTAAGGGCAGTTTCCTCTTATGGCAGTGGGGAGGGGGGGCCCGTCCTTGCCTGCTTTTCTTTCAACTATCTTGCTTTATAACTGTCTGTAAATGATAAAAAACTTAAAAATGGCCAAGAGTAAAGATCTTATTAATGAGTCCATTGTAATGCAGTTAGTAAGGAAATTTCATTATTTCTGAGAAACACAGAACTTTAAGATGACAGGACAGGACATCAGATTTCTAGGACTTTCCATACAATTTGTAAAACACTTATTTTAGTAACCTATCTACACAAATATAATTTAAGAGGGTTTAGTATCACTTATTTGGCCATGATTCCTATGTAATTTAATGTACCAAATAAGTATAATTACTTTAATTTCTCACCAAATCTCTGAAATGTTCAAGGGACCCTCTGGAAAATTTCAATTAGGTTATAGTCAAAAGACTTCATTTTAGAATTTAGTTTTGGGAATTATGCCAAAAGATATCAAGAGGTTTGAACATTTGATTAAATAGAATCACAAATCATTATGAAACAGTAGTTAATTATCCATTTAACCAAAATGGCAATAAAAGATTTCAAAGGCAAATACAGATAGCTGTGAGCAAAATTTAGCTCTCTAAATATTAAGACTCAGTTTTCTTAAAAAAAAAGAAAAGAAAAGGACTCAGTTTTTTTGAGTAATCAAAGACTGATAAACATAAAAAATTATTCTGGCAAAACAGAATCCTTATTTTCTAGGCAGATTACTTTAAAGGTAAAGAAAAACTTTTGTTAATAATTCCTTATTAAGAGCAAATCGATAGTTAAAGAAAACTTGGTCCTTTTAACAAAGAGAAAACAAAATTTTATTTTTTGCCAGTGTACTTTCGATATTAAAACTCAGTTGTTAAGTGTCTGCCTTGTGCTTAGGTCATGACCCAGGGTTCTGGGATGAGTCCCACATCAGGCAGGGAGCCTGCTTCTCCCTCACCCTCTGCTTGTCACTCCCCCTGCTTGTGCTTGCATCCACGCTCTCTCTCTCTATGACAACTAAATAAAAATTTTAAAAAAAACCTCATTTACTTAAATTTATCCTAATCTTAGCCAGTAGTGACCACACATTCTTTCTAATTTCTTTTCTATAAACCTACAACTCTCTTTTTTACATTCAGATTTTGTCCTAAGTTTTCCCTCTTTGAAAAACCAGCCTCACTTTAGGATGAATTTTCTTTTTTCTCAACAAAAATGTATTTCTATATCTTAAACTTTTTCTTACCAAACACACATACCTTACTTTCCTTGCATGCAGAGTTGTTTCCCTGATTATTTCCAGTAGTCTTAATTACATTTATTAGAATTCTGAGCTCCTGGAAATCTTAGTTTCTAGTAAAAACTAAGTAGTAAGTGAGTGTGAACTATTACTCCAGAGTTCTTTAGATTGACAAATTTATAAATACATTTTATAATTTCTAGAAAGGCACTTATCATAGTACCATCTTTCAGTAAAGCACAAGTCATGTTTACTAACACACTCAAATTTGTCTTTAGTTTCTCAGTAATAAGACAAAAGTAGATAAAATAACAAAACATTAAGTACTAAACATAAGCATATCTTATTTAGAAATGATCTAGATGTTCAATGAATTTAACTTAACTCACCATTTAACTTGGCAAGATGTTAAAGTTTCACGTTACCAGGGGTACTTGGGTAGCCCAGTCAGTTAAGTGGCCTACTTTTGATTTTGGCTTGGGTCATGATCACTGGGTCATGAGATCGAGCCTGACACTGGGCTCCAAACTCAGTGCAGAGTCTGCTTGAGGTTCTCTCTCTTCTCCCTCTGCCCCTCCTGTTCATGTTTTTTCTCTCTCTTCATAATAAATAAATAGATTTATTTATTTTTAAAAACATTTTAAAAAACTAAAAAAAAAAAAAAAGTTTCAAGTTACCAAAGATTTTAGAAGCTGCTTAAAATGTTGCCTATAAACCTTTTTTTAATCTTATTTTCATCTATTTAATTTACTTGTTCTTAACAATTATGGTTAGTCCACCCACAATCCTTCATGAGGCATTGGACAGAGTCAACCATAATCCTTAGGGGTTTTCTTGTTTTGTTTTATTTGGGCAAACTTCTTTTGTTTCTCCAAACTTTTTTTGGACAAATTTCTATCGTCACCAGCTGGACCCCCAAGACCTGACCTTTACTGCCCCCTCCTTGAACTCAGCAACCTCTGTTCCGCCTATTTCCTTAAGCTTTCCTTTCCAGTGTGTCTCTTAACTCAGGCAAAAGATCTAAGAGACATAGTATCCCATGATGGAAACCAGAACCATATCTTAAACAAACAAACTAAAAAACTGCCTAGACAGAGACCCCCAGGTGGTTCAGACTACCCAGAACTATTGAACTTAGTCCCTAACTTGCCCCTATGCCGATGGACCATGGAGTGACCTCTAGAATGACCCCAAACTGCCTTTACCTACTATAGTACTATCTCCACTCAAGGAGGAGCACAAGCCTCATTTACATAAAAGACATTATGTGTACAGGCATGCTTTCTTAAGACGATGTGTGACATTTTGTCCCCCTCTACAGATTATAACAAGTTTCCCATTCTAAATATTCATCCTAACCCCAAGTAAAAATAACTTATCCACCCTTGCACCCTTGAGTCATGGCTTTGGAAGTCATTCCCCATGATCTTATTTGCTGCAAATAAAGTTTCCTTTGCGGGACAACTGCACCTGTTATAGTTTTCATCTGTGGTTCACTGAGGAGCAAACTCATATTAGGTCAGTTATTAAAAATGAACTTATTTAACTTTCAGTAAACATAGGCAGAATAAAAGTTTTATATTTAATACTGGTTATTCTAGAAACATATCTATTTTAATCAAGCCAACCTTAAATAGCTTTAATATCAAATATTTTCCCAGAGCACATGAACTTGATAAACAATTGGGTTAGTTTCTGTGTTTCTGAGCTTTAGAAGCCCAATTCTTGTAAGTGCTTACCTTCAAAACAACTAAATAGAGCTCTTTTACAAATTAATTTCAGCAGTACTAGAGATAGAGGAAATATTTCACATTTGCAATATATATGGACACACAAATAGATACATGCAAACAAAAGTTTTATAGCTTTTGCTTTTTACTAATATTTGTAGAGAGGACATTATAGGCCCACTTTCCAAATATCTTCCTCTTTTTTTTTCCCTCCAGGTGAAAAACTTTTCCTTAAGTTTGTATTTCAAAGAGTGGCTTTTAGGTCCTAGAGATGATGAGGGTAGAAAATAGTATAAATGCATAGAGAATGTATACAAGTTTTCTCCAAGGTGGACTTTTTAGGACATATTGGTCTCTTATCAGAGGTGCTAGAGCTTTGGCAGAAAAAACCCTTTTATTTTATTATTTTTTTTTTTTAAAGATTTTATTTATTTATTTGACAGAGAGAAATCACAAGTACACTGAGAGGCAGGCAGAGAGAGAGAGAAGGAAGCAGGCTCCCTGCTGAGCAGAGAGCCCGACGCGGGACTCGATCCCAGGACCCTGAGATCATGACCCGAGCCGAAGGCAGCGGCTTAACCCACTGAGCCACCCAGGCGCCCCAGAAAAAACCCTTTTAGCGTTTGTGTTTTATAAAGGCCTTTCCAAGCCTCCTCTTTTTTTTTCCTTCAGGCTCAGGTGGTTGAGGGCTTTATTTACATTTCAAAGAAATGATAAGATCTGTAATTTCGAGGGACAGTGAAAGAATGCAAAAAACATTTTTCTTTCCTAGAGTTTCAGAGTAATTGCTATTTATAATTCACCTTCCTATTCTTAAGTACAGGAGAATTTTGTTCCAATATCCTGATCATTTATAATATTCACAAACATTTTGAGAGGAACAAGTGAGGTTTTGGGATTGGTAAACGTAAGATGGGCTGTAACCTGTTTCTAGAGTTGTATTTCTGGTTTTGTAGAGACCTGTAAGACAACGACAGATGTTCCTAATTCTCCAAAGAACTGGATGACAGCCTGAATATCAGGAGACTGGCCTGTCTTTTAAACTAAGCTTATTTCCTTGGGGCACCTGGGTGGCTCAGTGGGTTAAGCCTCGGCTTTCGGCTCAGGTTATGATCTCAGGGTCCTGGGATCGAGCCCCGCATTGGGCTCTCTGCTCAGCAGGGAGCCTGCTTCCTCCTCCTCTCTCTCTCTGCCTGACTCTCTGCCTACTTGTGATCTCTGGCAAATAAATAAATAAAATCTAGAAAAAAAACACCCAAAACTATAAACTAAGTTTTTTTCCTTATATGAGGGAAATTTCTTTTTAATTTATTTATTTATTGACGGAGAGAGATCCCAAGTGGGAGGGGCAGATGAAAAAGAAAGAATCACAAGCCGACTCCCTGCTGACCGTGGAGCTTGACATTGGGCTCACCTCATGACCCTGAGATCACAGCCTGAGCAGAGCTGTCAGCTGCTTACCCAGCTGCACCACCCAGGCGCCCCATCAGGGAGATTTTTAACTAAGAGGGGAATCAAAAGGTTTATACCTATGTAAAGTCTGTGTTGGGGAGCAAGAATTCTTGTTACCTTAAAAGTTATTCTAGCTGGACTAAGAATCAGATAAACAGAAGAAAATAAAATATAATAGGCATAGGTATGGGGAATCCTTGTAGACATGGAAATTCCAAACACAGGCAAAATGAGGTATGTATGTCATTCTGAAGTAAGGAGAAAAGGGGGTAAGGGTCTGAGAGTTCAGAGGAAAGGAATGCACTTCACAGGGTCATAAGAAGAGTAGATGTTTGGTAATTAGAAGTTTGCCCAGCTATACTGATGGTCACTTGGATAAAGTTTATCTCTGTTAATATTCCTTATTCTGGGAAAGACCCCCACCCAATTTAGATTTTTCTGTGTGTGTGGTTTTTTTTTAAAAGATTTTATTTATTTATTTGAGAGAGAGAGAGAGACAGTGAGCATGAGCAGGGGGAGGGGCAGAGGGGGAGGGAGACACAGACTCCCCACTGGGCAAGGAGCCCAACACCACACAAAGGCGTGATCCCAGAACCCTGAGATCATGACCTGAGCTGAAGGCAGACACTTAACCAACTGAGCCAACTGGGTGCCCCAGTTTTTCTGTGTGGTTAAAGGAGGGATATTTGATCCTACAGGGTCTCAAGTGCCTTTAGCTCAAAATAATTCACATGCCAAAGGGGCACATTCGGAGGGGTCCTGTCCTGAACCCCTTCATCTGTATAAAACATTTTAACAAAAGCTGCCTTTCTGATTACACAATTCAACCGTGGCTTCTTCTTCTTTTTTTTTTTTTTAAGATTTTATTTATTTATTTGACAGACAGAGATCACAAGCAGGCAGAGAGGCAGGGAGAGAGAGAGAGGAGGAAGCAGGCTCCCTGCTGAGCAGAGAGCCTGATGCTGGGCTCCATCCCAGGACCCTGGGATCATGACCTGAGCCGAAGGTAGAGGCTTTAACCCACTGAGCCACCCAGGTGCCCCAACCTTGGCTTCTATTATTAGTCCCTGAACATTGGCCTTCCACTGATAATTTGTAGGGGGCCTCAGAGAAATTTTGTTTGTTTCCTCCGTGAAGGGGAGGTCGCGTGAATAGTCAAATAATCTTTCTAATTTCTCTTTAAATTTGGTAGGATGTTCTGAAAGTAGAGATAAAGGGGCTTTATTGTTTAAAAAATTCGCTGCTATCCAGTGGACGCAAATTCTTTTATGGCAGAGGATCTGTGATACACCTACGTAGAAATGCCTGAGGCCGGCACTGCTGGATTATAAAGCCCTGGGAGGCAGGAGGAAACAAGACTGATTGCCAGTATTGGGGGCTTTTAAATTCACTTCCTGGCTTTCGGCATTTACATGAACAACCCATATACCTTGAACCTAGAGACTGGCTGGAGTGTGCACTATAAATCCTATAGGGAAGGGGGAAGTTAAAAAAGGAAGATGAAACTGGATTTTTAAGAAGGGTAATTTACTGGTGGGGTTATGGACATTGGGGAGGGTATGTGCTATGGTGAGTGCTGTGAAGTGTGTAAACCTGGTGATTCACAGACCTGTACCCCTGGGGCTAATAATATATTATATGCTTATTAAAAAAATTAAAAATTATTTTTAAAAAAAGAAGGGGAGTTTACTTTGGATGTGAACATTCATTTTTGTCTTAAGTCTAATTTCTGTTCTTTTATCTTTTCAAGGCAGTCCCTAAGGCAGGTCATTATACTAAGGAAATTGAGAGCTATCTATAAAGAATATGTGTGTTTCTAAAATATGACCTATTTAAAAGATCCGTCATCTGGCCATTGACAAGTAGGATCTCTCAATAGCAATCCAAACCAGAAAGCCTTCTAATGGCTTAACCAAAGATGAAGAGGAATCCAGAGAGGGGACGATGATGTAGACCTCACAATTCAAAAGTTTACTACCAAAATGAGTCTAAGAAAGCAAAAGCCGTTTTTGCACAGGTGGTAAGGATGACGTGGTGAGAACAATGTCTCCTGTCTCCCACGGACACGTGCGTTGCCTCCACTCAGTCACAGATCTCCTCATCTGTGACGCTGGGCAGGAGCTACTGTAACCAAACTAAGGCAAGTTTGCTCCTGGATGAATTACAGGTGGAGACCACACCCGATGGAGTTGTCACACAAAAGAGTGTTTATTTGCAGCAAATAACTTCCAAAGCTGTGACTTCCCGAGCAGGAGTGAAGGGATTCTTTATATTTAGGGTTTAGGATGAATATTCCGAGAGGGCAGCTTCATCATGGCATTTGAAGAGGACATAAAGTTGTACAAGCCTGTACCTGCAAACAGGGTTAGGTTAATGAAGCTTATGCGTCTCCTGGGGCAGAGGCCTTAGCATTACGAGCAATCTGAGGTAACTGTCTCAAGTAAGGAATGCAGGGTATTGCCTACCTTTGACATAGCACTGGGAGTTTCCAAAGGAATTTATTGTCTCTGATATGGTTAGGCTGTTTCCTGGCCAGGTGGAGACTGTTCTTTTTTTAAAGATTTATTTATCTGTTTATCTATTTTTTGAGAGAAAGAGAGAGAGAGAGAACAAGTGGGAGGGGCAGAGAGAGATAGGGAGAGAGAATCTCAAGCTGACTCCATGCTGAGCTCTATCTCAGGACCCTAAGATCAAGACTTGAGCTCAAGTCAGACACTTAACCTACTGAGCCCCCCCCCCCCCCGGGTGTTTGTACTTCTTTGTCATTCAGACACCGACTGGGCAGTTCTACAAGCAGGATGCTGAGGCCAGTAGAGCTCACCAGGGATCTGTGAATCACCGGAAATAGCTGGAGGCCTGAAATGACTTCTCTTACACCAGGATAGTTGTGTCTCATCTTTCTTTTTCTAGAGATAGCTAATTCTGCTTACATTACTGGAAAGGGAATGTCCAGCACTAACAAGCAACAAAGGATGAGACAATGAAGGAACTTAAACACCTTGTGACAAATACCTCTGGGAGCCGGCATGTCTAGACTCTTGGAACCCTACTCTATTTGACTGGCCTACAAAGTGCACCCTGGTAAGTGTACCCTCTGGATGGTGGAGACCAAAGACAGTACTATCACTGGTTACAAAGCCAGGCTCTTAGGACTTACAGAACAAGATGAAAAGGAAAATCTCATCCAGTTTTTCTTAGAAGCACATTAACAGCTTTAACTAAGCCTTGAGGCTCTTGGAGCCAAACTAATACATAGCAGAGATGTACTGTGGGGTTGGGTATTGTGTGCTGTTCCACAGTGTTGCGTGGAACTTTTCTTGAGGTTGGCGGGTGACCTAGTGTCAATCTAATCCATTCCATGACTAACTTACCTAACACAGGAGTCTTTGAGTAAGGTGATAAGTATTCTAGTAGATTTTTTTTTCATCTCTGTCTGCCAGCTTTTAAGTACTTGACCCATGTCTATTAGTTTTGTGGCTTGGACTTCTGGACTTCGAAGATGTGCCTTAGCAACAGCCTTTACCTCACGTGCACATTAACCCACACCGAAGTTTATATGACAAATGACACAAAAGACGTAGACAAAGGAAAACAAAAACCGTGGAGAGGACATGGATCAGTATTCCACTAAATTTACCAAGAGTTACTAAGCCCGAGGAACTAGTTCCACAAGTATTTTCTCCTGCTAATCTAAATTTAGAAAGAAAAAAAAAAAAGGAAAAAAAGGACACTCATTACTCTTGCTCTGTCAGACTCCACAGATAAGGATCTCTGGAGACTGACGTGGTTAAAAAATCTTACCTTCTGTTGGCTGTATGTCAGATTTCCCAAGGAGCTCTTAGCTGCCACTGTGTCTGGGGCAAGCAGTGTCCAGCAAGTCAAAGTGTCCTGCCAACTAGGCCACCTATTGAGGAGGAAGAAATTTTCTTCTCTCCTAGGTTTTTCTAGCTGGACTAAGAATTAAATTTACCTAAGACCCAACAGATCAATAGGAGAAAATCAAATTTAGTTTCATATCTATGGAGAAATCCACACAGACATGAAATTCCAAAGAGAGTCACTCAGCGTGAAGCTCATTGACTGACCTCCTGAGCCTGAGGAAAGGGGTAAAGTTCTAGGAATACAAAGGGGGGAAAGACCATTAGCAGGAAGGTAAGAAGAGATTTTGGTAGACAAAGGTTGCCCTATTTATTAGGTAAAGCAGAATCTTTGTTAATAACTCTCTCTCTTTTTTTTTTTTTTTAAGATTTTATTTATTTATTTGACAGACAGAGATCTACAAGTAGGCAGAGAGGGAGGGAGAGAGGAGGAAGCAGGCTCCCCGCTGAGCAGAGAGGCTGACTCGGGGCTGGATCCCATCATGACCTGAGCCGAAGGCAGAGGCTTTAACCCACTGAGCCACCCAGGCCCCCCCTCTTAATAACTCTCTTCCTGGTACAGGCTCTCCTTTCCAATGCCGGCTTTTGACTGCTTTTATTTTTTATTTATTTATTTATTTTTTAAAGATTTTATTTATTTATTTGACAGAGAGAAATCACAAGTAGATGGAGAGGCAGGCAGAGAGAGAGAGAGGGAAGCAGAGAGAGGGAAGCTGAGCAGAGAGCCTGATGCGGGACTCGATCCCAGAACCCTGAGATCATGACCTGAGCCGAAGGCAGAGGCTTTAACCCCCTGAGCCACCCAGGCGCCCTGTTTGTTTGTTTTTAGTTTGAAAGTGGTTAGTCCAGATTTGTATGTAAACAAGTGGAGTAGATTATCTCCAGCTCTAAGTTAAATGAATAATCAACCACACCTTTACTTTTAGAATTTTTTTTTTCCTTAAAGATTTTCTTTTTAAGTAATCTCTACACCCAGTGTGGAGCTCAAAGAGTCACATGCTCTGCTGACCGAGCCGGCTGGGTCAGTCACTTTTAGAGTTTTAATCAAAATTATTTAAGAGAAGCAAAATTAGCTGATTTAACTTTTATCTGTCTGCCTTTTGGATGTGCAAGTAAGAACATGAACTAAGTGGCCTGACACCCATGTTTGTTCATCATTCTTTTATGTCAGCCAGCTGGTTATATTAGCATAATACTTCTTTTTATTTTTTTATTTTTTGAAAAAGATTTTATTTATTTATTTGAGAGAGAGACAGTGAGAGAGAGCATGAGAGAGGATAAGGTCAGAGGGAGAAGCAGACTCCTGGTGGAGCTGGGAGCCCCGTGCGGCGCTCGATCCTGGTGATGAGGGAGCAGGAGGCTGGCTGAGGACAGAGCAAAAGCTGGCGCCTTGCACCCCCTCTTCACCCGCTCCCCTCCATATGTGTAGCATTCCTCAGGCACCCCTGACTGCCATAAAACAATAAATAGTTAACTTGCAGGGATCACAATCCTGCAGAACAGGAATCTCCCTTGCCCTACAAGATGTCCTAGAGACCTAAACAGGGAGGTTACCTTATCAATAGCACAAATTTCCAGAGGCAAATAACTCTTGGTTCCTGAAGTCCTAATGTCCCCCTCCCACCATAAACTGGAGGAGACTGGGGTAGAAGGGAATGTAAATGATAGCCGGATCATAATGCCCCACCAAGAATCTCCCAATTATCTTGATGTTAATGCCTGACCTAAAGACGACAACTGATCAGGCCATAAGAGCAAAGACTCCCCCCGGCACCTTGTAGGCCCTCCCTAACATGTGAGAACTCTGTTGAAACCTCCCATTCCTTCACCACCTCCCCCCCAACCGTGGGGTATATAACATGCCCACCCTCACAACCTGGGGCAGCAGCTCTTCCTGCCCACGGGTCCTGTCCCCGTGCTTTAATAAACCACCATTTTGCACCAATGACGTCTTAAGAATTCTTTCTTTAGTCGTCGGCTCCGAACCTCCTCACCCCACCAAACCTGACTTAGGTTCTGGGACTTCATCACTGGCACTCTGGGATCACGACCTGAGCCAAAGGCATTTGCTTAACCAACTGAGTTACCCAGGCACCCATAATACTTCTTTTTTAAAGATTTTTTTGGGAGGAAGCTCTTAACAACATTTTGTGGACAATTCAGGAAACTAGAATGGACTACATTTGTTACATTTTGGGGCATAAATATGGAATTGTGGTTATGGAAGAGAATACATGATGAACTATTTAGCAGTGAAATGTCATGATGCCTTCGTTACTTCCCAGTGCTTCAGAGAGAAAAAAGCAAACTGGTACAATGCTACCAAGTGGTGAATACCGGCAAAGATTATATGTAGATTTATCAAATGCTATCATATCTCTTTTTTTGTAGATTTTAAAATGTTGAAGAAAAATGATGTAAATAAAAGAGCTTTTGAAGCTTGTACAAGGATTTTTTTTCTCTTTAAGCCTTCTGTAAGGAAAGAATATACATCACTTTAGAGGCTATATAAAACCTATTCTAACTCCTGAATCTTATTTTAATTTGGCTAGAATACAGGTTTGTGATCAAATGCTAAATGTCTGTCTTCCCAAGAAATTTTAAAAGGAAGGCAATATAGGTAATTCGAAATGAATTTGCAAAATGGGATTCTCTGCATCAGACCAGGATAATAAAAATAGGAGGGATAACTGTTGTAGGTAGAAAATATGACTAAATACAGGCATGTGTGGTCAGTTAAAACTGACATTCTAGTCTACAGATTGGATTAATGACATCTACCTCAAGCCTCAGAGGCAGATTTATGAAGAGTTGCACTGTGTTTGTATCAGTGAAGGTCTAGGCAGAAAAAGAGAAACCAGTGTTTGAAAGAGAGAATTTCATGCAAGGAGTTGATTTTACACAGGTGACCGAACAGCAGAGGCTGAGAAACCCCCAGGGCAATGATGCAACTCAGGGTGAGCACAGCAGAAGGACCTCCCTCTAGAGCCCGGAGGCCTTTCCCTCTCGCACCCAGGGGCCTTTGAGAGAAAATGGCGCCCTTTGCTGGAGGCTGAGGCTGCCAGTTGAGAGCTGGAGCCAGGGCAGGGGCTGTTAGTTATGAGCAGAACCCTGGAGGAGGGGCAGGAGACCATTTTCTAGAAAGGGAAGAAATTCTGAGATAATATTTCTTAGTCTGTGGACTATTTCAGGAGACAAAAGAGAAAACAACAACAACAACAACAACACAAAACGCTTCCTTGCATTACACCTATCCCTTTCCCCTCTGTAAAGAAGATTTCTCTGGGGAGAACAGCAGGCAGAGGGAGAGGGAGAGCAGGCACTGCACTGAGCAGGGAGCCCCCCACGGGACTTGATGATCCCAGGACCCTGGGATCATGACTTGAGCCAAAGGCAGATGCTTTACTGACAGAGCCACCCAGGAGCTCCTCTTGATTTCCTATGTCTTTTATTTTATGATACTAGACTAGCGAAGGGGGATGGAACTGAAGGTTGATGGTAGGATGTAGGGGGAGGAGAGTGAAGTGGGAGAGAGAACAAGTTCTCGTTGGTTAGCTGATGAGGACATAGTTGGGCAATCTAAATTAAAGATCACAAAAAGGCAGAAGTGTTTTATTCAGCTTGTACAATAAAAAAAAATTAAGCTATCTGACATTAAAAATTGAGAATCTCATATGAAACTAAAATTCTAGCTTATCTTATAAATTAAGGTGTTCTGGTCACACTCGGCCCTCATTCCTGCCTGGCAGACTTGCTGGAGCATGTCCTTTCCAGTTCTCTGTGTCCCAGCTTTACCTGGTCCAGTCATGTGTGCCATTTGCCTGGCCCCTGCAGGCAAGCAATCCTCTTTTCTTCTTTTCATTCTAGACTGGATAAGGATTTGCACTAGCAATCACCTCCTCATTCTCTCCTTTCATATTGAATCAGCTTCTGCAACACTTAAGAGTTTACTTGGGGGGGGGCACCTGGGTGGTTCAGTTGGTTGAAGGGCTAACTTTGGCTCAGGTCATGATCTCGGGGCTCCTGGGATAGATAGAACTTGGTGTCTGTGCTTAGTGGGGTGTCTGCTTCTCTCTCTCTCTGCTCCTCCCAGCCCCATGATCTCTCTTTCTCAAATAAATACATAAAATCTCTCTTTAAAAAAAAAAAAAATCCACTTGGTAAGTCACTAGTCAAATCAGTGAAAACCCAACTCAAATTCTAGCAATATTCCCATGATACATCATTTTATATTCTTTGTGAAAGAAGGGGATACAGGCTGGCTGGGACTGAGGACCCAGCTGTGGGGGGTCGGTGTCCCACTGGACCAGCCAAGAAAGTCCTTGGCTTCCAACAGGGTGGAAATCAAGCACAGCCAAAAAGGAAGTGAGAGCAGTTTCTTGAAGATAGTGTAGATACTGAGCCTATTAGGAGCCTAGGAAAGGGAAGGAAAGTGAATCTCATTCTTTGCTTGGGACCTGGGGTTTTTACTCAGGACAGTGATCTGGTGAACTTGTCTTCTCAGTAATCCAGGAACAAAGATGAGTGTTTAGGCTATTCTCCAGAAGTCACTTATGCCCTGGAGCCAAGAGTTGATGAGTCAGTGGTCTTGAAAAATGTTCATGAGGACCCTGCCCAGTCACTCTTCAGATGTTATCTATTTTGTTAGAAGACTCTAAAGAAGTCATTAAATCCTTGATCTTTACAAGGAGGGCATGCATTCTCTGTTCTGTGAGGTATGTGTAAGGGAATTAAGGGTAGCAAGAATGGAAGCAACTAAAGGAGCGAATAAAGCAGTTTTTCAGGGGGTCCCTTTAGTTTCCCTGTTTCAAAGGGATACATGAAAGTGATCGTGTGATTATATGTACAAACACATGTTTGCCCACAACTAAAAAAACTTTGCATTGACTTGAAATAAGACAGTAAAACCAAAACAATTAAAAAAAAAAATAGAATAAAAGTCAAACACCCGGCAAGAAATGTTAACTAACTGAGGTTAAGTCCTCATGTTGATAGCTTCCTTGAAGTCTTTCTCTCTTATTTTTTTTTTTAAGATCTTATTATTTATTTGAGAGAGAGAGCGAGAGAGTGCACGTGTGCATGGGAAGGGAGGGAAAAGCAGACTCCCTGATGAGCAGAGAACCCAACGTGGGACTTGATCCCAGGACCCCGGGATCATAACCCAAGCCAAAGGCAGATGCTTAACAGACTGAGGCACCCAGGCACCCAGTCTTTCCCGTTTGTAGTATGTAGCCTGTGTTGGGAACAGAATTCCTGTCCCTTTCAAGGTCCTTCTAGGTAGACTAAGAATTGACATGAAACAGAGAGAGAATAACAGGAGAAAATAAAATTTAATTTTATATGTAACATTGACTCCACACAGACATGAAAATTCCAAAGACAGCCAAGCAAATTGAGATATATATGTCATTCTGAACTAAAGAGAAGAGGGCAGCAGCCTGGGACTTCAGAAGGAAGGAATGCAATTTGCAGGAAGATGAAAAAGAGCAAATGTTTGGTAAACAAATGTTTGCTGGGCCACTCAGAAACAATGGCGCATAGAGGACTTGGATCAAACAGGGCTTGCTACATTCCTCCCTGTCTACCATCCCTAGTTCATGGTATAATATAACTATCTATGGTAATAACTCTTCCTGGAGCAGGTCCTCTATCTAAATTCTTTTTAGGCATTGGGGAAGTAAAAAAGAACTTTACTGAATCTGCTGGGTTTTGATTGCTTTTTAACTCAAAATAATCTTCATGCCAAAGTGGTCCATCTTTGGGTAGTCTGCCCTTGGCCCCTACTCTGGTTTCAACTTGTTCGACGCTTTGCTCTCCTACTGGACTATAAGCTCTTGATGGCAAGGATTCTGTCAGTTTTTTATATAGCTGTAGTCCAAAGCAGATAGCAAAAAGGTTCATTGTTTCAATAAAGGGATGAAAATATATGAAGAAATTTTTTGCTCAGTTACTGCCAAAATCAAGCTATAGTAATCAAACATAAAATTATTTTTGGGAGGGTGCCGGGGTGGCTCAGTCAAGTTGAGCATTCGACTCTTTATCTTGGCTCTGGTCATGATCTTAAGGTCATCAGATGGAGCCCCATGTTGGGCTGGCTTTCTGCTGTGCTCTGTGCTGGGCATGGTGCCTGCTTAAGATTGTCTTTCTCCTTGTCTCCCCACCCCCAACATGCACATGCATGCATACTCTCTCTCTCTCTCTTTTTAAGAATTTATTTATTTATTTGCTAGAGAGTGAGCAAGAGAGAGCACAAGCAGGAGAAACGGCAAGCAGAGGGAAAAGCAGGCTCTCCATCAAGCAAGGAGCGTGATGGGGAACTCAATCCCAGGACCCTGGGATCATGACCAGATGACTGAGCCACCCAGATGTCACTTTAGCTTTCTCTCTCTTAAGAAAAAGTATTTTTCAGGGGCACCTGGGTGGCTCAGTGGGTTGGGCCTCTGCCTTCGGCTCAGGTCATGATCCCAGGGTTCTGGGATCAAGCCCCGCATCAGGCTCTCTGCTCAGCAGAGAGCCTGCTTCCTCCTCTCTCTCTGCCTGCCTCTCTGCCTACTTGTGATCTCTGTCAGATAAATGAATAAAATCTTTAAAAAAAAAAAAAGTATTTTTCAGATTTCCAAAAACCAGGACAAGGAGAGAAGCAGCAAAGAGCCTTGGCTTGTGGCCTGACCATATCCTACGATTAGCCTCTGTCCAGAAAGAAGTGCGAAAAAAACAAGGAAACAAACACTCTAGGTAAGAAGGTCACTCTTGATTCCTCACTGTTAGTGACTTGAGGAGCAGGGTACAGGGTACATATCTGGTCTGGGTTTCAGGACAGGACTTTGGTTTCTTGGAGGAATGCTGCCATAGAGAAACTAATTTTCAAATGGTAACCTAGTTGATAAAAGAACAAAACAGAGGGGTGACTGGAGGATTCAGTTGGTTAAGTGGCTGCTTTTGGCTCCCCTCATGATCTTGGCATTCTGGGATCAGCCCTGCATCAGGGCTACCTGCTCAATAGGAAGTCTGCTTCTCCCTCTCCCTCTGACCCTTCCCCTGCTCGTACTCTCGCTGGTGTGAATGTACTTGCTCTCTCTCTCTCAAAATGAGTAAGTAAAAAATCTTAAAAAAAAAAAAAAAAGAACAAAACACTAATGTTGTTTACAATAGTTGAGAAAGTGGCAGAATCCCATAACTAGTACTGGCCAGCAAGACAAACTTAATTTGTAGGAAGTGACCAGAGCTGACACTACTCAATTTCAGATTTGATCCTAGAGTCCAGCGAAGGGTCAAGACTGCAGTGTCTGGGGAACACCTTGAATGAGATTCAGGAGGACCATTAAAAAATTCTAAATGTAATACCAAACAAGTTATTTAATCTCATTATGTGCCTTACTATGCGATGGTGATATGGGAAAATAAAAATGGTGAACTAGTAGAGGAAAGATGAGACATAATGCAAAAATACTTTAAAACCTTGATATCTTCATATAAGTTATACTGAAAAATACTCTTAAAGTGCTCAGTAAGGGCTGCCTCGGTGGCTCAGTGGGTTAAGCCGCTGCCTTCGGCTCAGGTCATGATCTCAGGGTCCTGGGATCGAGTCCCGCATCGGGCTCTCTGCTCAGCAGGGAACCTGCTTCCCTCTCTCCCTCTCTGCCTGTCTCTCTGTCTACTTGTGATTTCTCTCTGTCAAATAAATAAATAAAATCTTAAAAAAAAAAAGTGCTCAGTAAAACTAGAGTATCCTATCCTTTTTATGCTTGAATGCTATGCTGTACAATTCGTGGACTCTTTTGAGCTCCCTCTGGTGGCACACTAACCCTTAGTGACTACTGAGTCTTTTCAAGACTCCTGTAAATTAAAAAAGAAAAAGAAAAAAGAAAATAAAAAACTCTTATAGATTCATTAATTGTAACTTTCATTAAGAATGTTTTTTAAGGGGCGCTGGCTGGCTAAGTTGGTTGAATGTCTGCCTTTGGTTTGGGTCATGGTCCCAGGGACCTTGGATTGAGTACCTTATCAGACTCCTTGCTCAGCAGGGAGTCTGCTTGTGCCTCACCATCTGCCCTTTCTCTTGCTCATGCTCTCTCTCTTGCTCACTCTCAAATGAATAAAATCATTTAAAAAAATAGTTTAGGGACGCCTGGGTGGCTCAGTTGGTTAAGCAGCTGCCTTCGGCTCAGGTCATGATTCCCAGCATTCTGGGATCGAGTCCCACATCAGGCTCCTTGCTCGACAGGGAGCCTGCTTCTCCCTCTGCCTCTGCCTGCCATTCTGTCTGCCTGTGTGCTCTCTCTCTCTCTCTCTGATAAATAAATAAAATCTTAAAAAAAAATAGTTTATTAGGAGAACCCTGTCTGGCTTAGTTGGTAGAGCATGCAACTCTTGATCTTGGGGTTGTAAGTTTGAGCCCCATCTTGGGTGCAAAAATTACCTAAGCTCTTTAAAAAAAAAAAAAAAAGATTTTATTTATTCATTTGACAGAGAGAGAAAGAGAGAGCATAAGCAAGTAGAGCTGCAGGTAGAAGTAGAAGGAGAAGCAGGCTTCCCACTGAGTAGGGAGCCCAATGTAGGGCTCCATCCCAGGACCCCGGGATCATGACTTGAGCTGAAGGCAGATGCTTAACAACTGAGCCACCCAGGTGCCCCTAAAAAAAATAGTTTTTTTAGTTGACCAGTCTTAAATATTCAAATAAGTAAAAAGTGAATTTTCCAGAAGACAGATGCCAGAAACAGACCCATGGATAAATGGAAACCTGATATAAGACAGAGGTGGCCTGGTAGATAAAAAACAAAGTACAAACCAACTGGAAAGTGAGAAAATTATATGATTAGATATTTCACAGTGGAGGGAGCATGTATACCAATAAACATACGGAAAGAACCTCATGAGTGAACAGAGAAATACAAGCTAAAACCAGTGATATACCATTTCGTACCTACCATGTTAGCAAAACCTTAACAATCAGTCAACTTTTGATGTTGGTGAGGAAGCGGAGCTACAGAGCCTTCATATACTCCTATGGGACTGTAAATTTGATAATGATTTTGGATAACAATTTAGTATTGCCTCATAAGTTGAAAATATTGTGAAGGAAGGAAGGAAAGAAGGAAGGAAGGAAGAAAGAATACTATTTCTAGTGATCTGGCATTCCATTCCTAAGTATATACTCCAAAGAAACATTTTTTTAATATTTTATTTTTGAGTAATCTCTACACCCAAGATGAGACTTGAACTCACAACGCTGAGATCAGGGGTCACAAGCTCTACCAACTGAGCCAGCCAGGTGCTCCTGAGAACCATTTTTATATACACTTGTAGGCATGTGCGGGAGCACTGTTGCACTGTTCATGCTAGCAAAAAATTGGAAACCTCATTAAAGGATAAAACTGTGGTATATTCAAATAATGAAATACTATATAGCAGTAAAAAGAGTGAACCACAGCTGTAGGCATGAATATGGATGAGCCTCCCAAAAATGCTGAGTGGGGAAGAAAGCTATCACAGAAAAATACTTAGAATATGATTCCATTATATAAGATAAAGACAGGAAAAACTAAAAAATATATAGGAATATATATATAGGTAGCAAATATGTATTTAGAAAGTGAAAAATCTAGTGTTTATTATTCTTTTAACTATATATGTTTACTGTATTTTACCCTTTCATTTATGATATATGTCACAGTAATAAAGTACAATAGAAAGTATTCATTTAATTCTCTATTCATTTAATTCTCTATTCTATATTCATTTAATTCTACATATTAATTGTGTATTACCCCCTTCCTCCCAGTCTCCATTTCACATCATTAGAGACTAGTCTTCCTGTTATGGCTTATGTAATAGCCGGATCCCTGCAGCAAGGCTTCCTATTCACCATAGTATGAAGTGTGGCAGCTTAGGTAATAGAGGATTGAAGCTCCTCCCAAGTGTGATCCCAGCTGACCTTTCCCATCTTGTTGTCTACCACAGCACTTACTGCAGCCCCGTGGGCCTCCTCACGGATCTGGTACTGAAACAGACTATGAGTCTTCTCATCTCTTGGTCTTTGCTTTTGACATTCTTACTACATGTTAGTTTTGAGTCTAAAAACCATACTTTTTATAACCGTCAAGCTACTTACCAGCAATTTTTTTTGCATTTTTAAAATAAGCTATTTTTATATTATGTAAAGAGCAAAGTTGTCCTGTCTAAAGCAACAGACTTCAGTTTTCACTGAGAAGTATAGACACCATTGTGTTTGCTTGTGATTATCTGTAATTATCCTTCTGACCGGAGAATCTCTGGTTTGAGCTGAACACATCTTGTTTTTGCAATATGATTATAGAATTAGAGATTCTTACCTCTCAAAGGGCTCTCACGACTATAAAAATTATTAGTGCTTTGTATTTGTACAATTTGCTATAGGTAACATAACCATTCAGTTGATTACCAAGTATCTCTAGAAAACATCTCCCTCATTTTACAGGTTAGGAAACTGAGGGAAGGAGAGAAGGCTTTAATCATTAAAATAGCATGATTTGGTAGGTGGGTTTAAGGTATTGCATTAGTAGCAGAAATAAAAATAGCAATAATAATAATGTCCTGAAAATGAAAGACTATCAGGTCCTGAATTTCCACTATTACCTGGAAAAGTTTACAAAATAAAGATGGATTTTTTTTTTCAACTAATATTGGCTGACCACCTGCCAAAATGCAAGGCCAAGATGGTAGGTACTGACAGAATCACAAAGATTAATATGACATGGTCAGTGTCTCCAAGAAGATTACAAAGTAGGAGGGGGAATCTCTACCAGTATTTGTGATCAGATGCCAGTTTTTGTGTATGAGCTAAACCTGGTGCTCTCAGTTAACACACTAAAAAGAATACCTAGTACTTTTCCTTTATCATTAAAAGCCTTCAGAATGTATTCAGTAAATTAGTAAGCATACTACCAAGGAGGAGGGAACATTCTGACCTATATCAGTGTATTGTTTCTCATTCAAATAGCATCTTAGTTCACAGGAGGCTTTACATGAATGTTTATTACAGTATTTATTTCTCTTGATTAAAATGATAGCAGGTGATTATTGAGTTCCATATCACAATTAAAATAAAAATTTTCCACCTTCCTGAAAAACAGGAGTGTCCAGACATTAACAACTCTGAAACTTAAATCAGAAAAAGGATTGCAAAACCCTTAGGCAACAACAAACTTTTGTAAATGTGTCTGATTGTAGGAAGTTAGCACAGTTATAGCTTTAAACTAATATGAAGGTCTTAGTTCAATATACAACTGCACACATGCCTTTAAACTTAAGTATAAGTAACATTTGCTGTGAACAGTACACATTTCTTAGAATTTCTCAAAATCTTTTCTTTGTCTTTTAGTTTGATTAGTATTATGACAATGTCATACAGACTAGCAATATTGATGGCAAAAAAATTAGTAATAGAGTTTTGCAGTATGGATCCTTGGATGAGCTCAAAGAGAAAGGAATCAGAGGAGTATTTTTTGATAAATGATACTATTTGCTATTAAGTAGGCAGCACTTTGAAGGTGATCACTCAGGAGTAGGAATTTCAATGTAAAAGATTATTTTTACACGCATATACCCATATTCTATAGTTGAACAAACTAAAATATATTAATTATTGAATTTCAGAGACTATTAGAGATTACCTAGACTAATATTTACAAACTTTTTTCAATAGCAGCACCTTTTAAATAAAATCATATACAAAGCCCAATATATAAAACTAATAAAACAGAGCTGTTGTAGAGGGAGTAGAGAATTCTTCTTTATCTAACAAATGGAGAAAATAAGTACATTACATCATGAGGCTTTTGATGGAAAGGGTGACTCACAGCTGAAAGAATTTGCACTTGACTGCTTTGACAGAGTACTTTGTCAGAACAGAGGACAATCTTGCAATTCAGAATAAGAATCATATCCTATTGCATTCCCAGAAAGTAAATTATTACTAACAGAGACATGTCTGGTTAGTATCTTCTACCTATAGTAGTTACACAGCCTTGGATTTGAAAGACTCAAAGAAAATAATTATAATTTTTTAAAAAGATATTATTTATTTGTTTGAGAGAGTGAAAGCAAGAGAGATCACAGAGGGAGATGGAGAAGCAGACTCGCTGCTGAGCAGAGATCCTGATGCAGGGCTCAATCCCAGGACCCCAAGATCATGATCTGAACCAAGGGCAGACACTTAACCAACTGAGCCATCCAGGCACCCCTAAAAGTAGTTATAATTTTTCATTAATTATATTACTGTTCTAGTAATGGTGGAGTAGTTCACATTGGACCAGTGCTCCCACAGATAACAACTTTCAGCCTCAGATAAAGTATAATTAATGCTTACTTGAAGGCACTGGAGGGTGAGTGACAAAAGCTGCCAGAAACTAGAGAGAAGTTGACCCTTAAAAGAAGGGAAAGTCACTGGAATATATCTACAGTTTTTATGGCTTTTCTCCAGAGAGTGCTCACCAGTCCATACAGAGTGGAACAACTAGAACTCAAGCAAAAAGCTAGTCTTTGAGGATGTCAGAATGACTCAAAAGTGAAGGGGAAAACTCTGGAAAGGGGATAGCCACATAGGAAGAGTGGTCAATTCTGCGTATAGATTCGGTCCAAATCTTTGACTTCCATTCAGCACATTCATGAGGGAGACTCCAAGTACATTCACAAGGGAGACTCCAAGCAGCATGGCTAAAAGAAGTAGGTTAAAAGGAGGTCGAAGTTGGGGCGCCTGGGTGGTTCAGTGGGTTAAAGCCTCTGCCTTCGGCTCAGGTCATGATCCCAGGATCCTGGGATCGAGTCCCACATCGGGCTCTCAGCTCAGCAGGGAGCCTGCTTCCTCCTCTCTCTCTGCCTGACTCTGCCTACTTGTGATCTCTGTCAAATAAATAAATAAAATCTTAAAAAAAAAAAAAAAAAAAGGAGGTCGAAGCAGAGATTAATGTTGCTGTTGACCATAGAGGAGACAGAGTTCGGAATTTGAGTCCAGTTAATTTATCCAATAGAACAACACTCAACAATTTCCAGAGTGCCATGCAGCATTCATATTTGCCAAAAATATCATTCAAAATTTGAAGGTATAATGAAGACATTTGCAGATGAAGACTGAGAGAATACATCACCAGCAGACTTGAAATATAAGATAGTGTGGATCTTCACAAAAGGATAAAGAGTACCAGAAAAGGTAAATTTGTAGGTATATATAAAAGATTTTTTCTCATTTTATTTAATTTTTTAAAAGACTTTGTTTGTTTATTTATTTAACAGAGAGAGAGAGAGAGAGAACTGGCAGAATGGCAGGCAGAGGGGGAGAGAGAGAAGCAGATTCCCTGCTGACCAGAGCCCAATGTGGGGCTTGATCCTAGGACCCTGGGATTATGGCCAAGCTGAAGGCATACCTTTAACGGACTGAGCCACTGAGGCACTCTTCATTTTATTTAATTTTAAAAACCAACTTACTATTTAAATAAAAGACAAAAATAAAAGTGTAGTGTTTATAATATACATAGAAAACTATAACAATAATGCACAAAGACAGGAAAGGAAAAGTGGAAGCTTACTTTTGTAAGGTTATTACATTATACATGAAGAGGTAAAATATTACTGAAGGCAGATTGGGATGAGTTAAAAATGCCAAACTAAGAGCATCCACTGAAAACAAACAGGTATAGCTAATAATCCAATAGAAAAAATAAAATGGAATGTTAAAGGTAACCCAAAAGATGATAGGAACAGAGGAAATAAAAGAACAGAGAACATATTAAACAAGTAGAAAAGAAACATCAAGATGATAGACTTAAACCCAATAATATCAGTTATTCCATTAAATACAAATGGACTAAACAATCCAAATAAAAGGCAAAGATTGTTTAGACCCACTGCATGCTATCTATTAGAAAGTCACTTAAAATAAAATGCATAGATTAATTTTTTTTTTTTTTTAAGGAGGCTTCATGCCCAACATGGAGCTCATTTCAGGGCTTGAACTCACAATTCTGAGATCAAGACCTGAACTGAAATCAAGAGTTGGACCTTAACTGACTGAGCCACCCAGGTGCCCCTAGGTTAAATTTTTTTTAATGGAAAAAATTACACCGTGAAAATGTGAATTGTTAAAAAGCTGGATTAGCGATTAATGTAAGATAAAGTAGACTTCGAGATGAGGAATAGTACCAGAGGCATTTCATAACGATTGATGAGTCAGTTTCTCAAAAATACATAAATAATACCAAGTGTGTATGCACTTGATAACAAATCTTTTAAATACTTGAAGGGAAGGCATCTGAATGGTTTAGTCTGTTAAGCATCCAGCTTTTGATTTTGGGTCAGGTCATGATCTCAGGGTTGTGAGATTGAACCCTCCATGTGGCTCTGTGGCTAGGCATGGAACCTGCTTAAGATTCTCTCTTTTCCTCTCCCTTTATCCCTCCCGCCATCTCTCCCTCTCCAGAAAAATAAATAAACAAATAACTTGAAGGAAAAGCTGACATTACAGAAAATAGAAACAGATAAATCTATAATTATAGTTTATAATTCAGCATATCTTTCTCCATAATTTACAGGACAAGTGGAGAGGGGGTAAGGATATAAATGACTTGAACAATGTTATCAATCAACCAAATTGCAGTAGTTGGCATTTATGGAACACAGCACTCAAAAATGGTAGCATACACGTATTTTCAAGTGTACATGGAATATTCACCAAGTTAAACCATATACTGGAACAAAAAACAAGTTTCAGTAAATTTTGAAGTGCTGAAATGATATTGAGCATAGGCTGATTGCCCATAACAGATTTAGAGTTGAAATCTTTATAAATGCATCTGGAAAATTCTTTTTTTTTTTTTTAAGATTTTATTTATTTATTTGACAGAGAGAAATCACAAGTAGACAGAGAGACAGGCAGAGAGGGAGGAAGGGAAGCAAGTTCCCCACTGAGCAGGGAGCCTGATGCGGGCCTCAATCCCAGGACCCTGAGATCATGACCTGAGCCGAAGGCAGCGGCTTAACCTACTGAGCCACCCAGGCGCCCTGCATCTGGAAAATTCTTAAATATTTGGAAATTAAACAACAAACTTATAAATAACTCTTGGGTCCAAGAAAAAATTATTGTAAGAGAAATAGGAAAATAGTTTGAACTAAATGATATTGAAAGCATAACACATGAAAAATTGTAGGGAAAGCTAAAGCAGTGTTTAGAGAGATTTATAGCTTTAAATATTCATATTGGAAAATAAGAATGGTCTAAAACAATGACCCAAAGGACACCTGGGTGGCTCAGTTGATTAAGCGTCTGCCTTTGGGTTAGGTCATAATCCCAAGGTTCTGGGTTCAAGCCCTGCTCAGCAGGAAGACTACGTTTCTCTCTCCCTCTGCCTCTCTCTCTCTGTCTGTAATGAATAAATAAAATCTTAAAAATAAAAGGCCAAATAAAATAAAATAAATAAAACAATGACCCAATATTGGATTAAGAAAAGCTGAAGGAAAGAGTAAAGTTAATGAAAATTAAGTAGAAGAAAGGAAATAATAAAGAGAAGAGCAGATATAAGTTTGGGGGGAGGGCCAATAATAAAAAAATGTAACAATGTCAAAAATTGGTTATTTGGAAACATCAGCAGGGTTGTGTGGGTGGCTCAGTTAGAGGAACATGTGACTCTTGATCTCCGGGTCTTGAGTTCAAGCTCCATGTTGGGTGTAGAGATCACTTAAATGCATAAAACTTAGAAAATACCAGCAAAATCGATAGCACCTAGGTAGACAGATCAAGAAATAAAGACAGAGGGACGCCTGGGTGGCTCAGTGGGTTAAGTCACTGTCTTCGGCTCGGGTCCTGGGATCGAGCCCCAAATCAGGTTCTCTGCTCAGCAGGGAGCCTGCTTCCTCCTCTCTCTCTGCCTGCCTCTCTGCCTGCTTGTCATCTCTCTCTGTCAAATAAATAAATAAAATCTTAAAAAAAAAAAAAAAGAAATAAAGACAGAGAACTCAGGTTTATCAATGTCAAGAATGCCAGGTGAATTATCAGTATAGAACCTATAGACATTGATAGGATAACAAGGGGATATTATAAACAACTTTCACTATTTTTAAAATTTGACAATTTAGAGGAAATTTTCTGTAAATACAACACAACTTACCAAAGCTAGTCCAATATGAAAGGAAACAGAGTGGTTCTGTATCTGTTAAAGAAATTTAATTTGTTATTTTAAATTATCAAAGAAAACTCCAGACACAATGGTTTCATTGATGAAATCTACCAACATTAAGGAAAAAGTAACCAAATCTTAGAAGAATTCTTACAGAAAAATCAAATAAGAGGGAATACTTCCCAACTCTTTTTTATGAGTCGGTAATACTCTAGTACCAAGCTTGCGAAAGACAGCACCAAATATAAAGAGGAAGGGGCACCTGGGTGGCTCAGTCAGTTGAGTGTCCAGCTCTTGGTTTCAGCTCGGGTTGTGATCTCAGGTTTGTGGGATTGAGCCCTGAGTGGGGCTCAACTCACAGTGGGGAGTCTACTTAAAATTCTCTCTCTCCCTCTTCCTCTGCCCCTCTCCTCACTCTCTCTTTCTAAAAAAGAATAAGTAAATATATTTTTTTCAGATTTTATTTATTTATTTGAGAGAGAGAGAGAACATGAGCAGCGGGAGAGACAGAGGGAGAAGCAGACTCCTCCCCACTGAGCAGGGAGCCCAATGTGGGGCTCAATCCCAGAATCATGACCTGAGCCAAAAGCAGACATTTAACTGACTTAAGACGTTAACTGGCTTAACCCTTAAGCCACCCAGGTGCCCCCAAAAGTAAATAAATCTTTAAAAAAACTAAATTAAAAAGAAAAAGAACAAAGAAGAAAAGGAGGGAAGGAAGGATGGCTGGATGGACAGAAGGAAGGAAGGAAAGAAGAAAGGAGGGAAGGAAAAATTACAGATCAATATTTTTTATAAACATAGAAGGAAAAAAAATTTACAAAATGTTAGCAAATCAAATCCAGCAGTAAATGCAATGTGATCAAATAGTCCTTATCTCAAGGACTATTTATCTCAAGGATATAAGGTTGGATTGACATTTAAAAGTTAGTATAATTCACCACTCTAACAGAATAAAGAATAAAAACCACGTGATCATTCTAACAGAAGCAGAAAGCATTTGCTTCCTCTTGCCTGTAATCTCAAAAACATTACACTCCGTGAAAGAAGCCAGACCCAAAATAGTACATAATGTATGATTCATTCACCTGTGGTTCTACAACAGGCAAAACTAATCTATAGTAAAAAATCAGTACAGATATTGCTCTTAGATTGTGTTGGGATGGGGATTCACTGGAAAGAAGGTTGAGAGAATTTTTTAGGATGATGGAAATATTCTTAGGGGTGGGTTAAATTGGTTTATACAGTTGTCAAATAATACTCAAGATTCATATAGTTCACCGTATATAAATTTTACCTAAAACATAAAAAAATAACTAGGTAAATAATGATCTTTGCTTACTAGGTTTGCTTTTCACAGTAGTGTGGGGTAACAGTCCTAAAAGTGCATCCTTGTGCAAATAAATATCTTGACAATAATCGAACCAGTTTCTCACTGTTGGAGAAGGAAATTACAAATATGGCAAGCTAGAGGGAGCATATATATGTACATAAACATAAATGTATATGCATATTTTTTTCTAGCTTTGTCTGTTGAGAAGGCCTAGAAATAATGACACATCAATAGCAGTAAGTACACCTAGCACCCAGAGTTGGTTCCTTTATTTTTCTCTTAAAATAGGGAAGAACAAAATAAGCATAGAAATATCTTGTGCCAGAAATTAGAAAAGTGATCAGAGAATGATTAGAGAAGTGATCGGAGAATGAGGTGTCAGAGGTAGAAAGGATCTAACCTGAAGTTTTTCTCACTACCTAAATTTAGCTTTTTTTTTTAAATTTAGCTTTTTACATTTATAATTTGAGCATGCAAGTAAATGATGGAAATGGAGTATAATCCATTAAATAAAATGAGATTCCAGGAATCCATGCTGATATGAATGAATGAAGGAATCAATTAATTAGAAAAAGGAAACCTTTGGGATGCCTGGATGGCTCAGTCGGTTGGGCCATGCCTTCGGTTCAGGTCATGATCCCAGGGTCCTGGTTTGAGTCCTGCATCGAGCTCCCTGCTGAGCAGGAAGCTTCTCCCTCTGCCTGCTCATGTGTGTGCGCTCTGTCTCTTTCTGACAAATAAAACCCGAAAAAAAAAAAAAAGAAAAGAAAAAGGTAAGCTTTTATTTACAGTAGAATGGTAACTAAAAGTGTAGAAGAAATGCTGAAATGAGACGTCATCAGTGGATGTTTGAACCAGTAGGTGAAAATATGCCGGTGTGTTTACATAGTATCCAAGTACTTTCCCACAAATTACTTAATATTTGCATAGAGGAAAATATTAACTTAAAATGAGGTAATGTCTTGGCCACTATTTTCACTTAGTGAGAAGAGTTAGCATTAGCAACATTGGGACAGTATGACATCATGTGTTATTTAATATGATACTCTCAGAAGGCTATCGCATCACTTCTGTATCGTTCTTGCCAGAAATGCATAACCCAAATTTCATTATGATGAAACAGCAGACATTCATGTTGAATGACATTCTACAAAATACCTCTGTCTTCTCAACACTGAAGAACTGTTCTAGATTAAAAGAGACCAATGAGTCATCACAACTAAATACAATATGGCATCATGGGTTAGAGTGTGGACAAGGAAAAATAAATAGCTATGAAGAACATTAATTTGATTAGATAATGGTATAATATCAATGTTAAACTTTTTTTTTTTAAGGTTTAGTTTATTTAAGAGAGAGAAAAAGAGAGAGCAGGGGGAAGGGCAGAAAAAGTCTCAAGCAGACTCTACACTCAGTGCAGAGCCAAGCCGGGGCTTCATCCTACAACCCTGAGATCATGATCTGAGGTAAAATTAAGAGTCGAAGGTCAAACTGACTGAGCCACCTAAGGATCCCTATGTTAATCTTTCTGATGTAGGTCATGTACTGGTTATGTAAGAGAATGTCCTTGTTCTTAGAAAATACACACAAAAGGGGCACCTGGGTGGCTCAGTCAGTTGAGTGGCAAACTCAGTTTGGGCTCAGGTCCTGATCTTGGGGTGTGGGATTGAGCCCTGCATTAGGCTCTGGGCTTGTTGCGGAGTTTGTTTGAGGATTCTGTCTCCCTTTTCCACTGCCCCTCTCCCCCAACCCACGCTCATTCTCTCTGTAAGGTAAATAAATAAACCTTCCAAAAAGAAAATACACACAAAAGTGTTTAGGATTAAAGGACCCAGTTGGCTGCTAATCTGGTAACAGCCTAATTTTAAATGGTTCAGAAAGAATATATGTACATATATATGCATGCATATATATGCACAAACAAAGCAACAAATTAAATATGTGTCAGAAAGAGAATGATGAGTGGTGCAACATTTAAATAGTTTGTCAGTCTGCTGGGTATACGGGAGTTCCTTATACTATTCTTGCAAGTGTTTTGTAAATTTGTACTTATATCAAAATTAAAAGTTTAAAGTTATTCACACTACCAGGATGTGTATGTAGATGTGTATCAGAGTGCATGTGTACATGTATCTGCTAAATTCAGAGGCAGGTTGCTATACTTTAAGTGTGGGAAAAACACAAGCTCTTAGTGTTAAGTATGAAATGGTGATGCATATTCTTAAGGAATACAAACCCTCTATGTTGATAGTCTCACCATTCTCTATTCTTTAAATGTTTTTGTTGTTTTGGAAATACTGAGAAATTGGGAAAAGATATCCCACTTTGTTTTCACCCTTAATCAAAACTAGTGTGCCTCATGTTCAGTATCTACTTCGGATTAAGTCTGCGTGACAATATGAATATTTACAGTCATGACTTCAAACCTGCTCTTGAAGTAATTATATCTCTGTCAAACTGCTTCTAGGGATGGATTACATGAAGGATTTAGTATAATCCAAAAAAATGCATTGTGTATCTAGAATGAAAAAATCTGCTCATAAAAATCTACAAAACTGAACAGGTGGAAATGTTTTATAAAACCAATAGGAAACTTTAGTAAAGTTTTATGTTTGTTTTTATCATCAACTATATACACACACTTTGTTTAAAGAGTCACATAATTCAACAAGTTTTTTAAAATTAACATATAATATATTATTTGTTTCAGGGGTGCAGGTGTGTGATTCACAACTCACAGCACTCACCGTAGCACATTCCTTCCCCAATGTCCATCACTCAGCCACCCCATCTCTCCCACCCTGCCCTCCACTCCAGCAACTCTCAGTTTGTTTTCTGAGATTAAGAGTCTCTTATGATTTGTCTCCCTCTCTGGTTTCATCTTGTTTCATTTTCCCCTCCCTTCCCCTGTGATCCTCTGTCTTGCTTCTCAAATTCCTCGTATCAGTGAAATCATATGATAATTATCTCTCTCTGATTGACTTATTTCACTTAGCATAATACCCTCTAGTTCCATCCACGTTGTTGCAAATGGCAAGAGTTTGTGTTTTGATGGCTGCATAATATTCCTGTGTGTGTGTGTGTATACCATATCATTATCCATTCATCTGTTGATGGACATCTGGGCTCTTTCCATAATTTGGCTGTTGTGGACATTGCTGCTATAAACATTGGGGAGCAGGTACCCCTTTGGATCACTACATTTTTATTTTAGGTGTAAATACCCAGTAGTGCAATTGCTGGGTCATAGGGTAGCTATATTTTCAAATTTTTAAGGAACCTCCCTACTGTTCTCCAGACTGGCTATACCAGCTTGCTTTCCCACCAACTGTGTAGGAGGGTTCCCCTTTCTCCACATCCTCACCAACATCTGTGTTTCCTGACTTGTTGATTTTAGCCATTCTGACTGGAGTGAGGTGGTATCTCATTGAGGTTTTGATTTTTCAACAAGTTTTATTAAGAGAAATAGCAGTGCCCTGGCCTCCTTTTAACCCATTACCCACTTTTCAGAGACAACCACTTCCATTTCTTCTTCTTCTTTTTTTTTTTTTTTAAGATTTTATTTATTTGACAGACAGATCACAAGTAGGCAAAGAGGCAGGCAGAGAGAAGAAGAAGCAGGCTCCCCGCTGAGCAGAGAGCCCGATTCGGGGCTTGATCCCTGGACCCTGGGATCATGACTTGAGCCGAAGAGGCTTCAACCCACTGAGCCACCCAGGCGCCCCACCACTTTCATTTCTTACAGCTACTTATTTTGATATTTACTGCTATGTCTCTAAATAACATGCTTAATTGTTATTTCTTGATTTTTTTGATTTCATAAACTTGATTTATTGGTTTATTCCTGTGGAAAATGGGGACCCAACTTTCTCTGTTCTCCCTTTACCCACCACACAGGCATTCACCCTTCCCTTCCTTCCAATCTCCCTTACCCTCCATCCTCCAAAAATTGTCCTATCAGACTTTTAGTTACATTGATTTTTTAAAGATTTTACTTATTTATTTGAGAGAGAAAGAGAGAGTGTAGGAGCAGAGGAGAGGGGCAGAAGTCGAGGGAGAAGCAGGTTGCCTGTGAGCAGGAAGCCTGGCTTGGGGCTCAACCCCAGGACCCCTGGGATCACTACTGAGCTGAAGGCAGATGCTCAACCAACTGAGCCACCCAGGTGCCCCTGCTTACATTAATCTTAAGGGTTTACATAATTACGACTACACAAATACTAGCCTGGGCAAGTAGTATACCATGATCATCTTCTTTTCCTGAACAGGTCTTTGTTTTTCCCAGAGTTAATAATTATCATGTTTTTTCATTGGTTTAGGTTCTAAGTACTTATCACTAACTCAGCCCCAGACTCTGACAATGGTCTGAATCTTAAGAGGTTCCAATGCATCACCTATTTGGCTTTATCTTCCAAAGATGTCTGGCATGACACCTGTGATCTACTCTAATCTGAACTGGTTTGCTGTTATGCCTGGGGACAACTGTCATCCTGGAGTCTCCATTCACTATCATCCTGGTGATTCCTTTCACTCCTTGCCTATTGTAGATCTTCTGTTTCCTGTGCTGTCAGTCATTTTCATTTTGGGTTATACTTTTGATTTAGAGGAGCACTTCCTGTGAAAGATGCAAAAGTTTTGTTTGACTTTTTTTTTTTTTAAGTCTTTGTGTGTATGAAAATATCCTTAGTCCTCCAGTGTCCTTGATTTGTCAGGCGTAGGACGCTCACCAAAGACAGTAAGATTGAGTGTGATTAAGTGAACATAGAGGTGAAAACCCTGTGGGTCAAGTCTGGAAGGTCAGGAATGGATTACAGAGGACTGCCCAGTTCAGTTACTGAACTGAGATACTGAAACAAGAAGAAAACTGTGAGGTGACTTTACTTGATGGTTTTGCATTTCTACCCTACTTCCACCCTCTATCTGCAGAATGAGAGCTCAGGCAGAAGTTACAGAAAACAAGGATGCTGTATTTTTGTTTATCTGAGTTTGTGATGTGTTCCAGGTTGACCCCTCGGTGTGCCTTTCTGATTTCTTTCAAATTCCCCCCCACACACACACACACAATGAGTGTCTTTTGCTTTTATCACCAGAAAAACCAATATGGGTGTTCCTAGTTCATGATGAATTTTTGTGGAGAACTAAAAGAAATGTTCAGAGGAGCCTTTCCAAGGTATACAGTAAAGTTTCTAACCCACAGGTGACAGGAGAGAGCGGTAGGAGATCAGAGGTGGTCTGATAAGTGGAAGGTCAGTAGGGGGGTCCGCATTCTATTGAACGTGATTGAGCACTTTGTAGAGGGGTCTAGCCTTGTGCAGAAAGAATTGTCACAGTGTTTCAGAGAGTAACACAGGGATATAATGACTTTATTTGCCACTCTTTTGCTCTCCATGAAAATTTCATTCTCAAGAGCTAGGTTATAGCCATCCCAGATTCTGATGTCTCAGGGTTGTAGCTGTTGAGAAGATGCTTACCTAACTTTGGTGAGCTCTGGTCTCCTTACCACCCCCCTTTTTCCCCCCCTGGATCCTATAATTGCTAATAAAAACCCTACTGATGAGAAGTCCATGTCAGTCTGATTTTTATTCTTTTTCAGTAATCTGTTTCTGTACTCATCCCAACCTCTCATCCTCAATAGTTTTTAAGATTTTCTCAGTATCTTTAAATTTCTACAGTTTAACTTCTGCGTGACTTGGTGTTGTTTTGTTCTCCTTGTATTTATCCTATTAAGATTCACTGGAATTTTCCAGTCTTAGGATTCATGTCTAAGAAATTTCTCCACATCGTATTTCTGAATATTGCTTCTCTCCTATTCTCTAATTTCTCCTCCTGAAGTTTTTACTATGCACATATTGGAGCTTCTCATTTTCATATTTCTTAAATTCTCTTTTGTAGATTTCTTTCCTCTGTACCCCCTTTTGGATTTTTTCCCCACATCTCTTATTTCTTCTTCTCTATTTTTTTTCATAATGTATTTTGTCCTCTTAGATGTTTAATTATTTCTTCGTGAATATAGAATATAATAACTAAACTTTCATCTTGCCTGATCATCTTGGTGTCTGGCTGGTGATTCTTTCTCAAAGATACTGTTTTCTTTCTAATTTTTGACTGAATTCATCCTCAGAGTTATTTATTTTATGAATTGTATGTGTTCTGGGTGATGAAGATACCCTTATCAGGTCATTTCTGATTTGGCTCTGCTAGGGCCCTATGGATTTTACTTGTTCTACGTAAGTTTTTTAATTTGAGGATATTTAATTGTTACCTTGAAGACAACACGAGTTTGCACTACAACCACATTCTGCAGAGGCTCTAGGTTCCTATTTTTCTTGGTGGCTCCTTTTCCATCCATGGCCTACCCTGTTATCTTGTGTCTGTGTATGTGTCTACACACACCAATGGTGGAGTTTTTCTTCTCTCTGTTTTGAAGGCAGAGCAGCTTGTCCTGCTGCCAGCTTTACACAGTAACCTTATTTACAGTCCTACTCTGTGCATAGTCTGTATCAGTAGTGGCAGTCTCAAGTCCTGTTTCTTCAAGGGCTTTTAGACCCTGGCCCCTTACACTTATACTCAGCTCTGATCCTTAAGGGATGTTTGGCTTCAAATTGTGATCACTCTTCTAATTTGCAGCTTCTCTTCATTTATTGGCATATGGGAATTTCTGGGTGGAATTTGTAGAGACAAGAGCCAGGAAAATTAGCTGGTAAATAAATGGGTTTGAAAATTTAAAAAATTGGTTTATAATAATAACCAATCTCATTTCATTACACTTCCCATGTGTACTTGTTGCACTATTTAAAGATTAATTTCTTTTGATTTGTAAGATTTATATAAGTTTGCAGAGGTTTTTGTTGTTGTTGTTGTTGTTGTTAAACTTATTATTTGCTTACTGGTTTCACAGAACCACAGGGAAACTTCCAGATTGCAAGGTGGGTACTCATGGAAAGGATAGGGCTGCCGCATCAGACTGATTTGATTCCCATGCTGGCCTTAACAGTTACTGCTCTCTGACATTGAATAATTCACTTCCTCTCTCAAGTCATTACTTTCTTTATTAGCAAAGTAGATACAGTAATATTCATTTAGTAAAAGAGGACTGAAAGTGGTCTTAACCCACAATAGTAATTGAGTATTTATGATGTACTGATCACTGTACTGTAAGCTTTACAGGATTATCTCTTTTAATGTATGTGAAATTTTTAGTTCGGTGCCTGGCAAATGTTCAATAAGTGTATCTATTCATCTCATGTAACTTACCTCCTCCAAGCCAGGCTCTGATCCACATATGACACATTTCACCCTATGTCACCCCTACTACTAGTCAGCAAACTTCTGTTTGAACACTGAGCAGTCAGAACTCTAGCCTCAGAGTCAGACTCCATGGATTCAAATCTCCCACTTTCTAGCTGTCTGGCATTGGACAAATAAATAGAGTTCCTTATCTGTGAAACAAGGTTAATAGTAGTTTCTTCTAGAGTAATTATGAGGATAAAATAAGTCAATTCTTTTTAAAAATTATTTTTATTAACATATAATGTATTATTTGCCCCAGAGGTACAGGTCTGTGAATCGTCAGGCTTATACATTTCACAGCACTCACCATATCACATACTCTCCCCAGTGTCCATAACCCCACCCCCCTCTCCATACACTCCTCCCCCCAGCAACGTTCAGTTTGTTTATAAGATTAAGAGTCTCTTATGGTTTGTCTCCCTCCTGATCCCATCTTGTTTCATTTTTTTCTTCCCTACCTCCCGACCCCCCCACCCTGCTTTTCAAATTCCTCATATCAGGGAGATCTTATGATAATTGTCTTTCTCTGATTGACTTATTTACCTCAGGATAATACCCTCTAGTTCCATCCATGTCATTGCAAATGGCAAGATTTCATTTTTTTTGATGAAATTTTTCATAGTATTCCATTGTACATGTATATGTATGTGTGTGTGTACACACACACACCACATCTTCTTTATCCATTCATCTAGGTTGTTTTCCCCCATTCGTCTCTAGATGGACATCTAGGTTCTTTCCATAGTTTGGCTATTGTGGGCTTTGCTGCTATAAACATTTGGATAAATGGATACATTTGTATCTTTAGGGTAAATACCCAGTAGTGCAATTGCTGGGTCATAGGGCAGCTCTATTTTCAACTTTTTGAGGAACCTCCATGCTATTTTCCAGAGTGGCTGCACCAGCTTGCTTTCCCACCAACAGTGTAGGAAGGTTCCCCTTTCTCTACATCCTCACCAACATCTGTCTTTTCCTGACTTGTTGATTTTAGCCATTCTGACTGGTGTGAGGTGGTATCTCATTGTGGTTTCGATTTGTATTTCCCTTATGCCAAGTGATGTTGAGCACTTTTTCATGTGTTGTTGGCCATATGGATGTCTTCTTTGCAGAAATGTCTGTTCATGTCTTCTGCACATTTCTTGATTGGATTATTTGTTCTTTGGGTGTTGAGTTTGATAAATTCTTTATAGATTTTGGATATGTCGTTTGCAAATATCTTCTCCCATTCTGCCAGTTGTCTTTTGGTTTTGTTGACTATTTCCTTTCCTGTGAAAAAGCTTTTGATCTTGATGAAATCCCAATAGTTCATTTTTGTCCTTGCTCCCCTTATCTTTGGTGATGTTTCTAGGAAGAAGTTGCTGCAGCTGAGGTCGAAGAGGTTGCTACCTGTGTTCGCCTCAAGGGTTTTGATGGATTCCTTTTTCACATTGAGGTCTTTCATCCATTTTGAGTCTATTTTTGTGTGTGGTGTAAGGAAATGGTCCAGTTTCATTCTTCTGCATGTGGCTGTCCAATTTTCCCAACACCCTTTGTTGAAGAGACTTTTTTTCAATTGGACATTCTTTCCTGCTTTGTTGAAGATTAGTTGACCACAGAGTTGAAAGTCTATTTCTGGGCTCTTTATTCTGTTCCATTGATCTATATGTCTGTTTTTGTGCCAGTACCATACTGTCTTGATGATGAAAGCTTTGTAATAGAGCTTAAAGTCTGGAATTGTGATGCCATCAACTTTGGCTTTCTTTTTCAACATTCATCTGGCTATTCGAGGTCTTTTCTGGTTCCATATAGATTTTAGGATTATTTGTTCCATTTCTTTGAAAAAATTGATGGTATATTATAGGGACTGTATTAAATGTGTAAATTGCTCTAGGTAGCATAGACATTTTCACAATATTTGTTCTTCCAATCCATGAGCATGGAACATTTTTCCATTTCTTTTTGTCTTCCTAAATTTCTTTCATGAGTACTTTATAGGTTTCTGAGTACAGATTCTTTGCCTCTTTGGTTAGGTTTATTCCTAGGTATCTTATGGTTTTGGGTGCAATTGGGATTGACTCCTTAAATTCTCTTTCTACTGTTTTGCTGTTGGTGTAAAGAAATACAACTGATTTCTGTGCATTGATTTTATATCCAGACATTTTCTGAATTCCTGTATGAGTTCTAGCAGTTTTGGAGTGGAATCTTTTGGGTTTTCCATATAAAGTATCATATCATCTGCAAAGAGTGAGAGTTTGACTTCTTTTTTTTTTTTTTAAGATTTTATTTATTTATTTGACAGACAGAGATCACGAGTAGGCAGAAAGGCAGGCAGAGAGAGAGAGAGGAGGAAGCAGGCTCCCTGCTGAGCAGAGAGCCCGATGCGGGACTCGATCCTAGGACCCTGAGATCATGACCTGAGCCGAAGGCAGCGGCTTAACCCACTGAGCCACCCAGGCGCCCGAGTTTGACTTCTTCTTTGGTGATTTGGATGCCTTCAATTTCTTTTTGTTGTCTGATTGCTGAGGCTAGGATTTCTAGTACTATGTTGAATAGCATTGGTGATAGTAGATATCCCTGCCTTGTTCCTGACCTTAGCAGAAAAGCTCTCAGGTTTTCCCCATTGAGAATGATATTCACTGTGGGTTTTTCATAGATGGCCTTGATGATATTGACGTATGTACCCTCCATCCCTACACTTTGAAAAGTTTTGGTCAAGAAAGGATGCTGTACTTTGTCAAATACTTTTTCAGTATCTATTGAGAGTATCATATGGTTCTTGTTCTTTCTTTTATTAAGGTTCATTTTGATTAATTTTGATCATTTTGATTAATTTGCGGATGTTAAACCAACTTTGCAGCCCAGGAATAAATCCCATTTGGTCATGGTGAATAATCTTATTAACATACTATTGGGTCCTATTGACTAGTATTTTGGTGAGAATTTTTGCTCTTTGTTCATCAAGGATATTGGTCTATAATTCTCTTTTTTAAAAAATATTTTTATTTTTATTTATTTGACAGACAGAGATCACAAGTAGGCAGACAGGCAGGCAGAGAGAGGAGAGGGGGAGAAGCAGGCTCTCTGCTCAGCAGAGAGCCTGATGCGGGGCTCGATCCCAGGACCCTGGGATCATGACCTGAGCTGAAGGCAGAGGCTTTACCCACTGAGCCACCCAGGCACCCCCATAATTCTCTTTTTTGATGGGGTCTTTGTTTGGTTTGGGAATCAAGGTAATGCTGGCCTCATAAAATGAGTTTGGAAGTTTTTCTTCCATTTCTATTTTTTGGAACAGTTTCAGGAGAATATGTATTAATTCTTCTTTAAATGTTTGGTAGAATTGCCCTGGGAAGCCATCTGGCCCTGGGCTCTTGTTTGTTGAGAGATTTGTTTTTTTTAAAGATTTTATTTATTTATTTGACAGAGAGAGAGAGATCACAAGCAGGCAGAAAGGCAGGCAGAGAGAAAGGGGGAAGCAGGCTCTCTGCTCGATGCGGGACTCGATCCCAGGAGCCTGAGACCATGACCCAAGCCGAAGGCAGAGGCTTAACCCACTGAGCCAGTCAGGTGCCCCTATTGGGAGATTTTTGAGGACTGCTTCAATCTCCTTACTGGTTATGGGTCTTTTCAGTTTTGGTAATTTATATGTCTCTAGGAATGCATCCAGTTCTTCCAGATTGTCAAATTTGCTGGTGTATAGTTGCTCATAGTATGTTCTTATAATTGTTTTTATTTCTTTGTTTTGGTTGTGATCTCTCCTCCTTCATTCATGATTTTATTTAATTTGGGTCCTTTTTCTTTTCTTTTTGATAAGTCTGGCCAGGGTATATCAATCTTATTAATTCTTTCAAAGAACCAGCTCATAGTTTCATTGATTTGTTCTACTGTTCTTTGATTTCTATTTCATTGATTTCTGCTCTGATCTTTATGAGTTCTCTTCTCCTGCTGGGTTTAGGCTTTCCTTGTTGTTCTTTCTACAACTCCTTTAGGTGTAGGATTAGGTTGTGTACTTGAGACCTTTCTTGTTTCTTGAGAGAGGCTTGTAGCACTATATACTTTCCTCTTGGACTGCCTTTGCTGTGTCCCATAGATTTTGAACAGTTGTGTTTTCATTTTCATTTGTCTCCATGAATTTTTTCAATTCTTCTTTAATGTCCTGGTTGACCCATTCATTCTTTAGTAGGATGCTCTTTAGCCTCCATGTATTTGAGTTCTTTCCAACTTTCCTCCTGTGATTGAGTTCTAGCTTTAGAGCATTGTGGTCTGAAAATATGCAGGGAATGATCCCAATCTTTTGGTACCAGTTGAGACCTGATTTATGACCCAGGATGTCATCTATTCTGGATAATGTTCCTTGTGCACTAGAGAAGAATGTGTATTCTGTTGCTTTGGGATGGAATGTTCTGAATGTATGTGTGATGTCCATCTGGTCCAGTGTGTCATTTAGGGCCTTTATTTCCTTGTGTTTCTTTGATTTTGTTATTTTTTTTTTAAAGATTTTATTTATTTATTTGACAGAGAGAAATCACAAGCAGGCAGAGAGGCAGGCAGAGAGAGAGGAGGAAGCAGGCTCCCTGCTGAGCAGAGAGCCCGATGCGGGCCTCGATCCCAGGACCCTGAGATCATGACCTGAGCCGAAGGCAGCGGCCTAACCCACTGAGCCACCCAGGCGCCCCTCTTTGATTTTGTTATTAATTGGCTTATATAGTTGGCTGCTTCCATGTTAGGGGCATAGATATTTAAAATTGTTAGATTTTCCTGTTGGGCAGACCCTTTAAGGATGATATAGTGTCCTTCCTCATCTCTTATTATAGTCTTTGGCTTAAAATCTAATTTATCTAATATAAGGATTGCCACCCAGCTTTCTTTTGATGTCCATTAGCATAATAAATTATTTTCCACACCCTTCTTTTAAATCTGGAGGTGTCTTTGGGTCTAAAATGAGTTTCTTGTACACAGCATATTGATGGGTCTTGTTTTTTATCCATTCTTATAACCTGTGTCTTTTGATTAGGGCATTTAGCCCATTTACATTCAGGGTAGTTATTGAAAGATATGAATTTAGTCCATTATATTGCCTGTAAGATATGAATTTAGTCCATTATATTGCCTGTTATTGTATATTGTCTCTGTTCCTTTCTGGTCTTACTCTTTGCTTAGAGGACCCCTTTCAATATTTCCTATAGGGATGTTTTGGTGTTTGCAAATTCTTTTAATTTTTGTTTGTCCTGGAAACTTTTAATCTCTCCTTCTATTTTCAATGATAGCTTAGCTGGATATAGTATTCTTGGCTGCATATTTTTTTCATTTGGTGCTCTGAATATATCATGCCAGTTCTTTCTGGCCTGCCAGGTCTCTGTGGATAAGTCTGCTGCTAATCTAATATTTCTACCATTGTATGTTATAGGCTCCTTGTCTCGAGCTGCTTTCAGGATTTTCTCTTTGTCACTAAGACTTGTAAGATTTACTATTAGATGATGGGGTGTAGACCTATTTTTATTGATTTTGAGGGGGTTCTCAGTGCTTCGTGGATTTTGATACTTGTTCCCTTTGCCATATTAGGAAATTCTCTACAATAATTTGCTCCAATATACCTCCTGCCCCTCTCTCTCTTTCTTCTTCTAGAATCCCAATTATTCTAATATTATTTTCTCTTATGGTATCACTCATCTCTCAGATTCTCCCCTCATGGTTCAGTAGTTGTTTGTCTCTCTTTTGTCAGCTTCTTTATTCGCTGTCATTTGGTCTTCTATATCACTAATTCTCTCTTCTGGCTCATTTATCCTAGCAGTAAGAGCCTCCATTTTTATTGCCCCTCATTAATAGCTCTTTTGATTTCAGTTTGGTTAGATTTTAGTTCTTTTATTTCTCTAGAAAGGGATTTTATTTCTCCAGAAAGGGTTTCTCTAATATCTTCCATGTCTTTTTTGAGGCCAGCTAGCACCTCGAGCATCATCATTCTGAACTCTAGATATGACATATTCCCAATGTCCGTATTGATTAGCTCCCTAGCTTTCGGTACTGCCTCTTGTTCTTTTTTTTTTTTTTTTTGTGGTGAGTTTTTCCGCCTCGTCATTTTATCCAGATAAAAATATATGAACAAGAAAATAAAATACTAAAAGGGTGACAAAGACCCAAGAAAAATGTATGCTAACCAAATCAGAAGAGACACCGAACCCAGGGGAGAAGTAACGGGGATGGATTAAAAAAAAATGTGTATATATATATATATATATATATATATATATTAGACTGGTGACTAGAACAGAGCCACCCACTTGATTTTGGGTGTATTCTGGTATCTTAGAAGAAACTATCTCCCAAAATTTTAAAGAAAGAAAAACTTACATATATACAAAAATAAAGGTAAACATGATCAAAGGATGGAATATGACTGTAAAGATGAAAAATTTTTAAAAATTCTAAAAAAGGAATTGATAAGTTGGTTGGTAAAAGAAAAGAAAAAAAAAGAGGGGAGGAAAGAATGTGCTCAGGCTGGACACTAGAATAGAGCCATGTGCTAGATTTAGGGTATATTTTGAACTATTAGGAGAAATTTAGAAGAAATTAGAAGAAATCTCAAAACTTTAAAGAAAACACACCTATAAATATATAAAAAATTAGGCTAAATACAATGAAGGGATAAAATATGACTCTAACAATGAAGGTTTTAAAAGTTTTTTTTAAAAAGGTATTGTTAAGATAAACTAGTTAAAAAACAAAAATGAGGAAAGAGGAAAGGTTAAAAAAATAGAATAAGAAAAAATAAATTTAAAAAAATTCAACTTTGCAAGACTAAAGGATCATGGGGAAAAAGCCATGAATCCTATGGGTTGCTTTCCCCTAGCTCTGGAGTTCCGCTGTTCTCCTTGATCGATTAGCTTGGTCTTGGCTGGATGTTCTTGATGATTTTCTGGGGGAGTGGCCTGTTGCAGTGATTCTCAAATGTCTTTGCTGGAGGTGGAATTGCACTGCCCTTGCCAGGGGCCAGGCTAAGTAATCTGCTCAGGGTTGCTCTTGGTAGCTTTTGTTCCTTGAATGGTTTCCATACAGCTTTGGAGGGTGGGAATGAAAATGGTGGCCTCCCAATCTCCAGCCTGGAGGAGCTGAGAGCTCGGGGTCCCACTCCTCAGTGTGCCCTCAGAGAAAAGCAGTCAGTCACTCCTGTCTCCCTGGTCTCAGGCTATACTCTGTGCTCACCCAGCCTGTGACCGAATGTTTCTATCTCTGGCACACGGCCCATTTGGAGTCGCCAAACCCAGCAGATTCCTGCTGCACACTCCTGTGCCACTCCTCCTGGGGTAGGAAGGAGGGAGTCTTTTCAGATCTGCACTTGTGGGGTCCCTGCTCAAAGAGCAGTGGTCTGACTGTGCCTTGGATCATGGTTTAAGGTAACCCTGATCTGAGGGGACACCTGGGTGGCTCAGTCATTAAGCATCTACCTTCGGCTTGGGTCGTGATCTCAGGCTCCTGGGATCAAGCCCGCATTGGGCTCCCTGCTCAGCAGGAAGCCTGCTTCTCCCTCTCCCGCTTTTGGTCCTCTCTCACTGTGTCTTTCTCTGTCAAATAAATAAAACATTTTTTTTTTTCATTAAAAAAAAAAAAGTTAGCCCTGATCTGAAATCTCACTCCTTGGCTCTGTCTCTATAGTTGGCTTCCCTGTTTAGGTACTTGGGAGCTCTGCCACACTCAGACAGCTCTGATCTTTCTGTGACCCCGAAGGACCTGAGACCACACTGTCCCCACAAGGGCTCCACGCCCACTTAGCCACTGGAATGATGTCCCTCGGTGCAGCAAACTTCCAAAAGTTCTGATTTTGTGCCCGCTGCTCCACCACTTGCTGGGAGCCAGCTGTGGTCTATCTTCTCATCACTTCTGATTCACTTCTCCGCACATCCTACCTTTCAAATAGTGGTTGATTTCCTGTTCCTAGAATTGGTGCTCTTCTTCTCTTCTATTTTCTGTTGAGTTTGTAGGTTTTCAGAATGGTTTGATAACTCTCTAGCTGAACTCCTGGGACCTGATGTCATTTCAGTCTGCTACTCCTCCACCATCTTGGTCCCCTCTGCTCTAAAATAAGTTAATTCTTGTGAAGCACGTAGAGTAGTTCCTGGGACATTGTAAACCCTCAGGAGATTATTGCCATTATATTTGTCATCTCCTTGAATAGCTTATTTTATTTCTAGAGCATCCTGATGTTAAAAATTCAATTTGAATTGAAATCTGCTCTCTGCCATGTCTACCAATTGATCCCATTTTTGCCATCTGGAGTAGTATAGAGAAAATCTGATTCTCCTTTCCTAAGATGGTACTTCAAACACCTTTTTGTTGTTGTTGTTTTTGTTCTCCAAAATAAACACCTTACTCTCTTCGAGTATTTTCCACAGACATGGATTTGAGTCTTCTCACCATTCTAATGACCTCCTACGAGGACAACTCAGTTTGAGACTCCTGCAGTGGGAACACCACCGTCCAAGCATTGTCTGAGGAGTTTGGGGTACTCTCACACTTCCTTCTTATGAATATTGCGTATTTGCTTAAACTATTACAAATTTAGACTTTGTATTCTATATAGTCAAACTCATTTATAACTGGCACAATGTTCATATGTGTTAAATTTTAATTCTCTTATTTATTTATTATTTTAGCCTTCTTAATCTGTTTGTATCCCTAGACTGCCAACAAATATATTAGCATGCCTTCCAGTTGCATGTCATTTTCAAGTTTGATGCATAGACTGTCAAAATCATTCATTCAGAGAGAGAATATCTTGGGGATTCCTAGCTGGCTCAGTTGGTACATTATGCAACACTTTATCTCAGGGTCATGAGTTCAAGCCCCACATTGGGCATGGAGCCTACTTAAACAAAGAAAGAAAGAAAGGACAAAAAAAACAGAGAGAGAATATCTTGGATATTTACCATCAAGATATATTAGCTCAATTGGCAGTTTTTGGTAGTGTTACTATCGATTACTTACTATTTCCTGCCTGTATAAATTTTGTTTTTTTTTTTTTATTTTTTTTTTTTTTTAAAGATTTTATTTATTTATTTGACAGAGAGAAATCACAAGTAGATGGAGAGGCAGGCAGAGAGAGAGAGAGAGAGAGGGAAGCAGGCTCCCTGCCGAGCAGAGAGCCCGATGCGGGACTCGATCCCAGGACCCTGAGATCATGACCTGAGCCGAAGGCAGCGGCTTAACCCACTGAGCCACCCAGGCGCCCCAAAATTTTATTCAAATTACCCTTCATGTGGGGTTTTAAGGAGCTTCAAGTAGTCTCATATGAAATAAACCTGTTAAAACAAAAGTGAATGTATGTCTTATTAATTGAAAATTAGGCACATTAATTAAAATTATTAATTTTTTGAGAGTGTTCTGGTGACATGAAAGCTGGTGAATATTAAAAAGAGAAAAAATTGGGACGCCTGGGTGGCTCAGTTGGTTAAGCAGCTGCCTTCAGCTCAGGTCATGATCCCAGCGTCCCGGGATCGAGTCCCACATCGGGCTCCTTGCTCAGCAGGGAGCCTGCTTCTCCCTCTGCCTCTGCCTGCCATTCTGTCTGCCTGTGTTCGCTCTCTCCCCCTCTCTCTCTCTGATAAATAAATAAAATCTTTAAAAAAAAAAAAAAAAAAGAGAAAAAATTATAATCTACTCTAGAGGCTAGGGTAAGGGTTAGTAACAATACATTGATAGCCATGAATTTCTTTTGAACTCTTAGTTTAAAACTCTGACTTGTCTGCTTTTTACTCAAAGTATAAAAAAGGCTTTTTCTTTTTCTTTTTCTTTTTCTTCATATATAATATGAAGGAGCTAATCAACCAGTAAATGAGATTAAGGCTGGAAGAAGGAATGAGACAGAGATACCATGTATTTAATTATATGCAAACTCAGTAGATGAATTCTGAATAATTGAACATTGTCTTGCATGATTTAACACACAGTGAATCCCCAGCAGTTGGAGTTTATGGCTTTGGAGCTTTACAGGCTAAAGATAGAATGTGTGTAGGCCTAAAGGTCTGACCCCTGACCCCATGTAAGGATTCACAAAAACTACATTGGTAAGTCAAAACAAACAAACAAACAAGCACTGGAAGGATCACAAGAGAGCTCTGATTTGTCCAATGGCGCCTCCCTGAAATTGACCTCCTACATTTGTGTTAGAGTGTCTAACTGAAATGCACATGTGACTATGTCTCTGTATACTTTAAAATAAATTGTGCCCCACCAACCCCCTTTCCCACTGATTTAGTATGGTATACGAGGACTTTCATGATCTGGCTCTTGTTACTTCATCTTTCGTTTCCCTGTTGCATTTTATGCTACTAAACTGGCTGTGTCTTGATTCATGCCTTTGTGCATGTGTATCCTTTTCCTGGAAGACAGCATTTCTTTCCATTTTCTAACTTTCTATCACCTGAAAATATTTGTGACCTTTGAGATTATCAATCTCAATCTGTCCCATCATTATAAGAGGAGGGAGAAAATGGAAGTCTATCAGAGCAAGTTTGCTATATTTACCAGAATTGGTCAGGATGAACCTGAAGTAAATTATGATAAAGATACATACATACCATAATTCCTAGAGGAACCAGTAAGAAGATAAGTAAAAAATAGCTTAAAAATGAACAAAAGAATTAAAATGGTACACCAAGGAATGTTTGTTTAATGCATACAAAACAAGAAAGTTGGAACAGAGGAACAACAGTGACATGACACATAAAGAAAATGAATTTTAAAAATAAGTTAGTTAATTAAAAAAGAAAACAAATTGAAAAATGGTAGGCATAAATCTAACCACAAAAGTAATTATATTAAATCTGAATGAGTTAAGCACCCCAATTTAAAGGCAGAGATATAAGTAAATAGGATCCAACTATATGCTGTCTACAAGAGACACACCTTCATAGATACAAATAGATACAAATAAGGTGAAAGTAAAATGATGCAAAAAATAGCCATAAGAGACATGGAATAACTATAATATCAGATGAAATAGACTTTAAGAGCAAACACATTGTTAACTACAGGAGAAAAGGGACATTATAATGATAACATGATCAGTCCATCAGGAAGATAAACAATTAAAAACATAAAAACATCTAAGAATAGACCTTCAAATGTATGAAGCAAAAACTGAGAGAACTGAGGAGAGAAATATAATTCAACAATAATAACTGGAGATTCTAATATACTACTTTCAAAATCTAAAATAATAGCTAGAGAAAAAATCAGAAGTTACAGAAGTCTTAAAACACTGTTAACCAACTTGACCTATGTGAAACCTAGAGTTTTCCACCAATCTGAAGTAAAATATACAGTCTTTTTAAGCATATGTGGAACATTCTTTAAGATACCATATACAAGGCTATGAAGTAAGTCTCAGTATATTTATAAGGATTGAAATCATACAAATGTTTTCTGAACACGAAAAAGTAAATTAGTTATCAATGATAGAAGGACATTTGGGAAAATCCAACAATATTTAAAAATTAAATGTTTCTAAATAACCCATAGGTCAAAAAAGAAATCATTAGGGACATTAGAATGTATTTCAAACTGAATTAAAATGCAAACAACACATCACAACTTATGAGATGCAGCTAAAGCGCAGGAAAATTTATAAACCTTTATGTCTCTATTAGAAAAGAACAATCTCAAAATCAATAAACCAGACTTTCTCCTTAAAAAAAATCTAGAGGGATGCCTGGGTGGCTCAGTGGGTTTAGCCTCTGCCTTGGGCTCAGGTCATGATCTCGAGGGTCCTGGGATGGAGCACTGCATCAGGCTCTCTGGTCGGCGGGGAGTCTGCTTCCTCCCCCGTCCCCCCGCCTGCCTCTCTGCCTACTTGTGATCCCTGTCTGTCAAATAAATAAATAAAACCTTTATAGGACGCCTGGGTGGCTCAGTTGGTTAAGCGGCTGCCTTGGACTCAGGTCATGATCCCAGCATCATGATCCAGCAGGCAGGGAGCCTGCTTCTCCTTCTGCCTCTGCTTGCCACTCTATCTGCCTGTGCTCTCTCTCTCTTTGACAAATAAAGAAATAAAATCTTTTAAAAAAAATCTTAAAAAAGAAATCTAGAAATATGAGTAAGTCAAACTAAAAAAAAGAGAGAGAGAGAGTAAATCAAACTCAAATCAAGCAGAAGGAAGGAAATAATAAAGATTAGGGAAGAAATAAATGAGAAAACGAACAATAACAATAGACCATCAATAAAACTTAAATTTAATTCTTTGAGAAAATCTACAAAATTGACCAAGTTTTACCTAGACTAAAAAGACAGCTAGAAAAAAGACAGATGATACAGATTACTAAAACCAGTAGAGAAAGATAGAACAAAACCATTCATACCACAGGGATAAAAAGATCAGACACAAATAGGATGGAAAATATTATGGCAACAAATTAGTAACCTAGGTGAAATGCACAAATTCCTAGAAAGACACAACTATCAACACTGACTCAAGAAGAGAAACTGACTCAAGAAAGGGGCAACTCCATGGCTCAGTTGGTTAAGCATCTGCCTTTGGCTCAGATGGTAATCTCAGGATCCTGAGTCAGGCTCCTTGCTCACCAGGGAGTCTGTTTCTCTTTTTCTAGCTGCTCCTCCCTGCCCCCCACTCATGCATATGCACCCTCTCTCTCAAATAAATACTAAAAATAAAATATTTATTTATTTAAATTATATATATGTATATCCATACATATATAAAGATATGTGTGTGTGAATGTGTGTGTGTGTGTGTGTGTGTGTGTGTGTAGAGAGAGATTTTATTTATTTGACAGAGAAAGACACAGCAAGAGAGGGAACACAAGCAGGGGAAGTGGAAGAGGGAGAAACAAGCTTCCCACTGAGCAGGGAGCCTGAGGCAGTGCTCCATCTCAGGACCCTGGGATCATGACCTGAGCTGAAGGCAGATGCTCGATGACTAGGCCACCCAGGCGCCTCTTAATAAAAAAAAATTTTTTTTAAGAAGAGACAAAATTTGAATAGATCTGTAATAGGTAAAAGATTGAATTAGTAAAAGCAAAAACAAAAACAAAAACAAAACAAAAAAGTAGAAATGAAAATCAAAAAGCACAACAACTTTCCACAGAGAAAAACCTGTCCCAATGCTTTCACTGGTAAATTCTATCAAACATGTTTTTTTAATTTTTGTTTTGATTTGTTTTGTTTCATTTTAGTAGTCTGTGTACCTGATGTGGGACTCAAACTCATGATCCTGAGATCAGCAGGTTCTTCTGATTGAGCTAGGTAGGTGCCCCTCTATCAAACATTTAAAGAAGAATTAATACCAATCCTTTACAAACTCTTCCAAAAAATGGGAGACGGAGGGGGAGGGGAACATTTCCCTTTCATTCTGTGTCTGGCATAACCTTGCTACCAGAGTCAGACAAAGACATAATGAGTTAAGTATAGCCTGATATCTGTCATGAATGTAGACCAAAAAGTACACAACCAAATATTAGCAAACCAAATCGAGCAGCACATAAAGGACATTATGCACCATGGCCAACTGAGTTTACCCCAAAAATGTAAGATTGATTTAACATCCAAAAGCTGATTAATGTAACACATCATATGAATAGAATAAAGGGGGAAATTGTGATTACTTCAATAAACATAGCAAAGGCATTTGGCAAAATTCAGAATCCACCATGAATTTTTAAAAACAAAAACAAAACAAACAAAAAAAAGAAACAAAACAAACTCTCAGCTAACTAAAAAAAAGGGAATTTCCATGATCTGATAATAAGCATCTATAAAAAACCTACATCTAACATGCCTAATGGTGAAAGGCTGATTATGTTCCCGACTAAGATAGGGAATAAGACAAGGATATCTGTTCTCATCACTTCTATTCAAGATTTAACTGGATTTCTAGCCACTGCAGTCAGGCAACCAAAAATAAATAAACAAATAAATAAATGTCAGTCAGATTGGAAGTAAAGAAATAAACTGTCTTTATTTGTAAATAATATAACCGTATAAATAGAAAACCTTAACAAATCCACAAAAAAGAATTATTAGAACTAATAATGAATCAACTGAGGTTATAAGATATAAGATCAATATACAAAAATCAGTTGTATTTCTACATATTAACAATGAACACCTAAAAGTGAACGAAGCCATTTACCAGGACTTCAAAAAAAAAAAAAATTAAAATATGTAGGAAAAATTAACAAAAGAAATACAAGTCTTATACACTAAAAGCCACAAGATGTTGCTAAGAAAAATTAAAGATCTAAATAAATGGAGAAGCATTTCATATTGACTAGAAATCATTAAAAAGAGGCCAAACAACTCAATTTAAAAAATGAATAAAAGAAAATATTTCACGAAAAGATATATATAAATGACTAATACACTCACGAAAAGGTGTTCAACATTATGAATCTTAGGGAAATGCAAATTAAAACCACAATGAGATACTACTGCATACTAATTAGAATGGCTATGAAAAAGACAGCCCATACCAAGTGTTCGTGAGGAAGTGGAGAAAGGGGAATCCATACATTGTTGGTGCAATGAAAAAATGGTGCATCCACTTTGGAAGACAATTTGGCAGTTACTTAAAAAAAAAAAAAAAAACAGATTTACTGTATGATCCAGGAAGTCCATTCCTAGAGATTACTTGAAGAGAGCAGAAAGCATCAGTCCACACAAAGACTAGCATGTGAATGTTCACAGCAGTGTCATTCAGAATAGCCAACAAGTTGAAACAACTCAAACATTTACCAGCTGGGTGAATGAGTAAATACAATGTTCCTATCCATACAATGGAATACTATTTAGCAAGTAAAAAGGAACCAGCTTCTAATGCTACTACAGAGAGACTACATATTGTATGATTCCATTTACATGAAATGTTTAGAAAAGGCAAATTTATAAGACAAAAAAGCAGATCTGTGATTGTTTAGGGCTGAGGATGGTAGTGGGGATTAACTATAAATGGACACAAGGGAACTTTTTAGGGTCACGGGAATGTCCTAGAACTGAATTGTGTTTGTTGCACAGGTCAGTACATTCACCAAAAATCATTGAATTTTACTGTTAAAATGGGTGAATTTTATGTTCTGTGAATTACACCTCAATAAAATGTTAAAAAATGAATTCAATGGGGCGCCTGGGTGGCTCAGTGGGTTAAGCCGCTGCCTTCGGCTCAGGTCATGATTTCAGGGTCCTGGGATCGAGTCCCACATGGGGCTCTCTGCTCTGCGGGGAGCCTGCTTCCTCCTCTCCCTCTCTCTGCCTGCCTGTCTGCCTGCTTGTGATCTCTGTCTGTCAAATAAAATCTTTAAAAAAAAAAATGAATTCAATAATAAATAACTTGTCACTTTTTAACATATTAATAGAAACAGTTCCAACAATAAGGAGGATACTGAGCCTTTGTTCTGTGCCAGTCGCTGCTCTCAGCACTCCACTCAATCCTCACAACAGCCTATTATCTCAGAGACGGAAATAGATACTATAATCCCATTTGCAAACGAGGAAACTGATGCCCAGAGAAGTTAAGTATCTTGTTCAAGTTGTGCAGCATATAAATAGGCGAGCCAGGGTTTGTATTTAAGCAACTGGTTCTAGTAACCATGCTCTCACCTCTCAACTAATACAGATCAAATTTTATGGTATTTTTAAAGGTATAATGAAGCAGCATCATTGCCAATTTCTCCTCTTGAAGTAAAAAAATATACAATATACCAAATGTGATAGTACAAAGCAGGGGAGGAAATGTGTGATTTTTCCCTTTTAAGATAATAGTAAAAGTGCTTTATCAGTGTCCTAGACACTAATGAAGAAGAATGGCTTCCATTTTCTTTTCCTTCCAGTTTTATGGCAGGAGGCAATGTATATCCTGAAAAGATAATGGGCTTTAGAATTGAAATCACTGAGATTTACTCTCTGACTCTGCTACCTAAGTTATGTGACTTGTTAGAAGCCTCATCTTTCTTATCTATAAAAATAGCTTGAATAATGCCTACACACCAGGATTGTGTGTATTAGACACGATACGAGTTAATGTATATAAAATTTGAGCATCATGCCTTGCTTCAGTAGACACGGAACAAGTGGGAGCTTTCTCTAGTCATCAGGCACAGGCGTCCTCTTTTTTTTTTTTTTTTTTTGAAGATTTTGAAAATTTATTTATCTAACAGAGATCACAAGCAGGCAGAGAGGCAGACAGAGAGAGAGAGAGGAGGAAGCAGACTCCCCGCTGAGCAGAGAGCCCGATGCGGGGTTCAATCCCAGGACCCTGGGATCATGACCTGAGCCAACGGCAGAGGCTTAACCCACTGAGCCACCCAGGCGCCCCTCAGGCATCCTCTTATACATTAGAACCAATCATGTCTTCTAGCCAAGGGCTGGGCAGTTCTCTAAGGCTTCTGAGCCACGTTAAACCTGAAAGAGAACAAAAAACAATTTAGAGTTTATTGGTGGTGTTATTTAGTTGTCTACTTAGTTATATGTGATCTAGCTTAGTATATTAAACTATAGGATGAAGAAGCTCCTCTTCTGAAGGCACATAGCTTTTCTAGAAGTCTGACTTTAACAATCTTCTCCCATGCTTGACACTAACCAGACTCCAACCCTGATCTCTAAGAGATATTATTTCACTATTGTCTCCTAGTACCTTTGAGGGGTATGATCAGAGCTTCCCCTTAAGTGTAGCTATTGTCAGAACACCTCCTCAGAGTTCTGATGTTGGGAAGAAAGGGGGATAGAAACAGATCTTGTTCTCGTGCTAAGAAAAGTTTTGAGAACACATGGTATTACCTAGTATCTATGGGGCCCAAGGCCCTGCTCACACAAATCACTGAGAGCCATTTCAGAGTAAGTGTGGAAAACTTCCTTTATCAGTGACCACTGACCTGTATGTATATATATTAAGAAAACATTTACTGAGGGACAAATTTTTTTTTTTTAATTTTTTTTTTTTTTTTTTTTTTTTTTTGTCAGAGAGAGAGCAAGTGAGAGCAAGCACAGGCAGACAGAGTGGCAGGCAGAGTCAGAGGGAGAAGCAGGCTCCCCGCTGAGCAAGGAGCCCGATGCGGGACTCGATCCCAGGACGCTGGGATCATGACCTGAGCCGAAGGCAGCTGCTTAACCAACTGAGCCACCCAGGCGTCCCGAGGGACAAATTTTTTGAAGCATATTTTTTTCTTTACGACAGAAATAGAAAATGTTTATCTAGCTACTTGGTAAATTATTGAAGCATTTAGTCCACTAGATGTCGCTATTGCGCTTAAAAAATAAACATGGCCTTGCACTTCTATAACATAACCTGTTGTAAAATGAAAGTTAAACGTTTTAACCTTGGAACGGCATTTTTCTTTCTTTTTCTCTAACAGAAGAAGAAGATACCTCCAGATGACCCAGACTGATCTTATTTCAAGATAATTTCCTTTAAAGAGAAACCAGGAAGGAATTGGATATACAGAATTTAGGTTTTGGCCAGAAGATCTGGAAGAATCCAAAGCCTGCTGCCGAATGACAGTTTCCAAAACCCAGTATAGAAAGTAACTTTAACATTTTCTGTTAGTTTGTGCATTCTGGAGGAAGAGTTCCTTTTGGATTGCCCTTTGAGTCTTCATGACCTGTGTCCTGTTTCCAACCCAGGACCAGCTCTCATCTGAGGGTGGAAAGATGTTGAACACCTTTCCAATACTCTTTCCTACTTCTACAACCCACCCCTTCTGTGAGGCACGTCTACAAAACACACAGTATAATCCTGTTTCCATTGTAAAATTGTAACACTGAACATTTCTTTATTCACGGAATGAAAAGACAAGTCAGAATTTTTCTTTGTTTTCCTTTCCCCATTGTATTTATAAATGACGTGGAACCTACCAGCATATTGTTTGTGAGCCCTCGACTACTTCCCTATCCCTGAAGTTATATTGAAACAGAACAGATGGAAGCACAGTGGGATCTGTCACATATGCTACACAGAGAAGAGTCAAAAGGCTATCAGTGCTTTCCAAAACAAGCAAGAGAATGAAAGAAAGGGGGCGGGGTGTGCAGAGAACAGTGGCTATTCTTGATGTATGCTAACTGGTACTCTGTGCCCCACTAAACCATTTTGAGAAGGAAGTTAAGCCCTGGAAAAGCCCCCCTCTCCTTAAATGCTACCTTTTTTATTTTTTGTTTTTTGTTTTTTTTTAGATAGGTTGCACATCGAACATGGAGCCCAGTCCAGAGCTTGAACTCAAGACCCTGAATTCAAAATCTGAGCTGAGATCCAGAGTTCGATGCTTAGCCGACTGAGCCACTCAGGTGACCCAAGTGCTAAGTTTTCTAAGGACTATTTTAGCTGTATCTCACAAATTTTATTCTATTTTTATTATATTTAATTCAAAATATTAAAAAAATTTCCACTGCGTTTTCTTCTTTCATCTGTGACATTTTTGGACATACTGTCCTCAATTTCCAGAAGCTTGGGGATCTAAAATTTATCATTCCGGGGTCCTGGCTGGCTCAACTCTTGATCTCAGGGTCATAAGTTCAAGCCCCACACTGCGCACTGATTTTACTTAAAACAATTTTTTTTTTTAAAGATTGTATTTATTTATTTGAGAGAGACAGAGAGTGAGAGCACAGAGGGACAGTGAGAAGGAGAAGCAGATTTCCTGCTGAGCACAGAGCTCAGCATGAGGCTCCATCCCAGGACTCTGAGATCATCACCTGAGCCAAAGGCAGACATTTAACTGACTAAGCCTCCCAGGTGCTCCCGCCTCCCACCCATCAATTTTTCTTTTTTAATTCTCTTTCTGTTCTTGATTTTTAGTTTAGTTTCATTGTGGTTAGAGGAAATATTTTGGGTGGCAAAATCAATCCTTTATAATTTATGAAGACTTGCTTTATGGCCCTGCGTATTGTCTATCATGGCAAGTGTTCTGTGTATCCTTGAGAAAACTATATATTCTGCAGTAGTCAGGGGATGGTTTCTACATAGGCTGAATAGGTCAAGCTGATAAATTATGTTGTACAAATCTTCTATGCGCTAATTCTCTGTCTGCTCGTTTTATTTGTGACTGAGAGATAGGGTTGAAATCTCTATCTTTGTAGACTTACCTATATCTCCTTATAGTTCTGTCAATTTTTGCTTTGTATATTTTTTTGAAGCTATATTCAGTTGGAAGAGCATGCTACTCTTGATCTCGGGGTCATGAGTTTTGGTCCCACTTGGGGTATAGAGATTACTTCAATTAAGAACTTCAAAAATAATAATAATGTGGGGGTGCCTAGGTGGCTCAGTATTAAAATAATAAAAGGTTGAAAGTCAATTATTTAAGTCCGCATATCAATGACCTATTTTATTTATTTTATTGTAAAGATCTTATTTATTTATTTAACAGGGACACAGCGAGAGAGGGAATACAAGTGAGGAGAGCGGAAGAGGGAGAAGCAGGCTCCCAGTGGAGCAGGGAGGCTGAGGCAGGGCTCTATCCCAGGACCCTGGGATCATGAGCTGAAGGCAGATACTCAATGACTGCACCACCCAGGTGCCTATCAATGATCTATTTTAAAAAATAACAAATTAGGGGCACCTGGGTGGCTCAGTGGGTTAAAGCCTCTGCCTTCGGCTCAGGTCATGATCCCAGCGTCCTGGGATCGAGCCCCGAGTCGGGCTCTCTGCTCAGCAGGGAGCCTGCTTCCTCCTCTCTCTCTGCCTGCCTCTCTGCCTACTGTGATCTCTGTCAAATAAATAAAATCTTTAAAAAAAAAAATTAAAAATAACAAATTAAACTGAAAAAGGTAGAAATAAATAAATAAATTTAAGAGCAGAAATTAATGTATTGGAAGATAGGAACCCACTTGAAAAAAAATTAACAAAGCCAAAAGTTGGTTCTTTGGAAAAGTTAACAAAACTGATAAATTCCTAATAAAGCCAGTAACAAAAATAAAAGCAAAAATTATCAATGACTGAAATAAAGTTGGATATTTCTATAAAACTTACAGACATTGAAAGAGCAATAAAATACGAATAAGTGCATGTCAATAAAAAATGACAATTTAGATCAGAAGCACAAACTGTTAACCTACTAAAACTGACACAAAAACAAATTAAATAGATGGATAGTCTTGGACGCCTCGGTGTCACAGTTGGTTGAGTGTGGGACTCTTGGTTTCAGCTTGGGTCGTGATCTTCGGGTCATGAATTTGAGCCCTGGGTTGGGCTCCGTGATGAGCTCAGAGTCTGCTTGGGATTCTCTCTCTCTCTCTCCATCTCCCCTTCCCACTGGTGCTCTCTTTCTCTTTTTCTCTCTCTAAAATAAATAAATAAATCTTTAAAAAAAAAAGATGGCTAGTCTTAAATACAACATAAATGAAAAATTCAAATTGTTACATCTTCCCACCATGTGTGGACAAAGACAAGAAATATGAACAAGTCAAAGTAAGGAGGTCTGACAACAGCCATGAGATTTAGTTCTTTTGGACTTTGGGCTTGTCCTTAACTGTATGAACAGCACAGAATAAATCAAGTCCCAGAAGAACAGAAGAAAGCCATGCTAGCAAGTAACAAAAGACAAACATGGTCTCTGGTCCTGGTATGGGGCTAGGTTTTCCAGAGGGAGTGAATCAGCTCCAGCCACGTGATGGAGTTAAAACAAAGTGGGAAGAATCCACTTGATAGTGTGCTTAGATAGTGTTCAGGTCTACAATCAGATTTTTCTTTTCTTTTTTTTTAAGATTTTATTTATTTATTTGACAGAGAGAGTAAGAGGTCACAAGTAGGCAGAGCAGCAGGCAGAGATAGAATGGGAAGCAGGCTCCCCGCTGAGCAGAGAGCCCGACGGGGGGCTCGATCCCAGGACCCCAAGATCATGACCTGAGCCGAAGGCAGAGGCTTAACCCACTGAGACACCCAGGCATCCCTGATTATTCTGTTTCTTATTTAATAATCTCGGCAGGCATGCAATGAAGTCTGAGAGCTTTATGTATCTCAAGGAACGTACCCCCGAATGTGCCCTCACACAGGCAGGATCCTGGTGAAAGTCTCTTTTACTCCATATAAACTCTTGCTTTTGAGCAGCCATCTTGTTTTCACACCATAAGCCATTTTGCTTAGGTGGTCTAACTAGTTCTGATAATCATTTATTTCTGATCCTGTTCTTTCTGCCCCTGGATTGACGGTTCCAGACTACCTTTGTTTCCTTGACCAAAACTTAGACTTTGGTTCTTGATTGTTCCCATGCCTACAAGATACAGGTCATCACCCTGCCCCTTTTCTTTTCCAGTCTCATCTTCTCACAAGACCTTAACTCAGGCCAAAGCTCCAGGCCTGTTTTTAGCCTGAGAAAGGATTTTGGGCATTTTAATTCTGCTTTGCTCTGCCTCCCTACCCCTTAAGATTTATTTATTTATTTTTAGGAGGTGGGGAGGGGCAGAGGGAGAGACTCTTCCAAGCAGACTCCTCGCTGAGCAAGGATCCCACATGAGGCTCGATCTCACAACCCTGAGATCATGACCTGAGCTGAAACAAGAGTGAGGCACTTAGCTGACTAAACCACCCAGGCACCCCAGGCTTCCTTTTTCCATACCTTTAAAAAAAAATGTCTCTGGGTTGCCTGGGTGGCTCAGTTGATTAAGAGTCTGCCTTTGGTTCAAGTCATGATCTCAGTGTCCTGGGATCAAGGCCCGCATCGGGCTTCCTGCTCAGTGGGGAGTCTGCTTCTCTCTCTGCTCCTCTCCTCTGCTCGCGCTCTCTCAAATAAATAAATAAGTAATCTTTAAAAAAAAATTTTTTTTTGCGTCTTGCTAGGTTATTTATTGTTTTCTCAAGTCTTGGTCTATAATGGAGAAATTATTTTCTAGTGTTTGTTTTTCTCCTAAAACTCTTGAATAGTAGGTTATGTAATGAAAAGAGCAATAGTACCCCTTTCTCTTTCTTTCATAGGCATATATATGACACCATCTTCTTTGGATCGTGTTTTTATGATCTGTTACTTCGAATAATTTCTAATGCACCGGCTGTTAAGTTTTACATTGTGTGTTTTCTGCTCCCTGAATGGCAGGTGTCTGGCTGAGTTGCTTTTCAGGTAATTGTTGTAGAAAGCAGTGTAGGAGAATGGCTAAGAGCATAGAAGCCTGCACAGCCTAATACAGTAGCCGCTATCCATACGGGACATGGAGCAGTGAAAATGAAGCTTTGACTGAGTGCTTAAACTGAAGTACAGTTGAAGTACAAAAGTACAGATATCTTTTAAATTACAATCAGTGTAGTAAACCAATGTAATTAACCATATTAATAGACCAAAAATGAAAAACCATGTGATAATCTCTCAATATATGTAAAAAAATTTAATAAAACCCAACATCATTTCAGATTAAAAATAAACTCTTAGCAAATTAAGAATAAAAGATAGTTTTCCCAACCCAAAAAGGAGCAGCTACACAAAACATACGGCTAATATACTTACTGGTATAATGAATGTTTTTTTCCTAAATTCCAAAGCAAGGTAAGGGTAGCTACTCTCACCAATTTTTTCAAACTTGTACTGGGAGTTCTAGCCAGTGTCTTAAGGCAAAAAAAGAAAGAATAGAACATTCAGTTTGTAAAAGGAATGATGAAACTGTCTTTAGACTCAGTCAACATTACTATCTAGATAGAAAATCCTTTGGGGGGTGCCTGGGTGGCTCAGTCAGTTAAGTCAGTTAAGATCAGGTCATGATCTCAGGGTCCTGGGATTGGCCATGTCAGGCTCCCCACTCAGTGTGGAGTCTGCTGGAGGATCTCTCTCCCTTTTCCCCCGCCCCTCCCCTCCACTTGCACATGCACACATGCTCTCTCCAAATAAATCTTTAAAAATAATAATAAAATCCTTTGGGATTAAAAAAAAAAAAAAAGCTAGAACTAAAAAGTGAGTTTACCAAGGCACCAGTTTGCAAGATCATTATATGGATCTCAATTGAACCAAGACTGATGTCAAGGAACTTACTGCCTATGCTTCTTCTAGGAGCTAAGGTTTTTAAGTCTTAACATTCAAGACTTTAATCCATTTTGAGTTAATTTTGTGTATGGTGTAAGATAGTGGTTCAGTTTCATTCTTTTGCATATGGCTGTCTAGTTTCCCAGCACCATTTGTTGAAGAGACTTTGCTTTCCCCATTGTATATTCTTGGCTCTCTTGTTCATTAGTGAACCATGTGTATGTGGGTTTCTTTCTTTTGTTTTTTTTTTTTAAAGATTTTATTTATTTTATTTGACAGAGAGAGATTTGGCAGAGAGGCAGGCAGAGAGAGAGAGGAGGAAGCAGGCTCCCTGCCAAGCAGAGAGCCCGATGCGGGACTCGATCCCAGGACCCTGAGATCATGACCCGAGCCGAAGGCAGCGGCTTAACCCACTGAGCCACCCAGGCGCCCTGTGGGTTTATTTCTGAGCTCTTGATTCTGTTCATTGATTTATAAGTCTGTTTTTATACCACTACCATACTGTTTTGATTACTATAGTTTTGTAATTAGTTTGGAATTAGGAAGTATAATGCTTCCAGCTTTGTTCTTCTTTCTCAAGATTGCTTTGGCTATTCAGAGTCTTTTGCAGTTACTTGTGAATTTTAAGATTATTTTATTTCTGTCATTATCATAAAAATGCCATTGGAATTTTGATAAAGATTACATTGACTCTATAGATTACTTTGGGTAGTATGGGCATTTTTAACAATATCAGTTTTTTCAGTCCATGTGCATGGAATATCTTTTCATTTATTTGTGTCTTCCTGAATTTCTTTCATCAGTGTCTTACAGTTTTCAGTGTACACATCTTTTACCTCCTTGTTTAATTTATTCTCGTATTTTATTTTATTCTTGATGCAACTGTAAATGAGATTGTTTTCTTAATTTCTCTAATGGATCTCTTTGATTTTTAATCTGGCTTCTACAGTTTAAAACTTGCCACATAACCAAAATACAATTAAATGAAAGGTCAACAATAAAATATAACCCCCCCCAAACACTCTGTATAAATATGGAAATCTCAAAATGCACTTATGTAGAAACATTTCCAGAATGGCTGAATTAGAATCTATGAAAAATCTGCTCATCCATAAAAGCAAGGGAACACTGATAAAAATTGTCAAAAAATCAACTTATTCAGAACTCTGGAAATTAACAGAAGGTTTGCAATATTCCAGAATCATTTATTCAAGAAAAACAGTTGAACATCAGTAAAAGCAGCAAGCTTTGTGGGCTTCAGCTTGCCCTATTCCCACTCTCCTCTCCCCATTTCCTGTGTGGACTTAAAAATCAGCAGACTCACAACTATGATAGTTACAGAAACCAGAAGCTTAGCAGTTACTGGTGGGAAAGGACAGAATGGATCTGAGATTCCCCAGTTGTTTCATCCCCAGAGAATTGTCACTATATGACCCATCTTCAACTCCTTGTAAAGTTCCATTTCCAAGGGTCGACTTTATTTGACCTGACTCAAGCTCACTTTGCTTGACTAGTCTTATCCTTAGGACATGTGTCAGAAAGAATTAGTGGCAACTGTTAAACATTGCAGTTTCATGAGGCGGTGATACCAGTTGGAGCTAATAAGAAGCTAACAAAACAAAACAAAACAAATTAAAAGGAAAAACATGTGGCATGAGATGTCCATGTAGGGCTTTGCAAAGCTCCAAAAAGTTCCTGGGAAAGTGGAAAGACATGTGCATGCAGTGCTCTTCCAGTGCTCAGCAAAGATCTGAGAAGGCCCTAGCTCCTCACCTCTGACTGACCTTGGGGCTCTGCACAAGCAAGAAGTGAAGGTGAAAGCACAGCTGTAAAGGGCCTGCTGGAGCATTGAAAACACAGCCCAACACAGACAAGAGCAGTGCTTGGATGGAAATGTATAATTGTAAACACCTATATTAAAAAAGAAAAAAGATGGCTATGCCTGGGTGGCTCAGTCAGTTAAGCATCCAACTCTTGGTCTCATGAGCTCAGGTCTTGATCTCAGGGTTGTGAATTCGGGTCCCCAGATTGGGCTCCACACTGGGAAGGAAGGGATGTTAAATCAATAAGTTAACTTTACACTCTAGAAAACTAAAACCGAAGAGCAAAGTAAACTAAAGCAAACAGAAGAAAGGAAACAAATTAGAGTGGAAATAAATGAAAAAGAGAATAAAATATATATATAAAACCAATGAAACCAAGAACTGGTTTCTTGAAAAGATGAACAAAATTGACAAACTCTTATGTAGTTTGACCTAGCAGAAAATCTCAAATTACCAAAATCAGGAATGAAAGGGACGAGTGACCATACAGATAAAAAGGGAATAGTATGCCAACAATTTAGATAACTTACCTGAAATACACAAATTTCTAGAAGAAGAAAATTTAAATAGGTATTTAAATAGATTTATTAAATAGATAAAATTTAAACAGATAAAAAGGGAATAGTATGCCAACAAATTAGATAACTTACATGAAATACACAAATTTCTAGAAGAAAATTTAAATAGACTCATATCCATTGGAGAGATCATATTAGTAATAAAAAGTCTTCCCATGGGGCACCGGGGTGGCTCAGTGGGTTAAAGCCTCTGCCTTCAGTTCAGGTCATGATCCCAAGGTCCTGGGATCAAGCCCCACATTGGGCTGTTTGCTCGGCAGGGAGCCTGCTTCCCTTTCTCTCTCTCTGCCTGACTCTGCCTACTTGTGATCTCTGTCTGCCAAATAAATAAATAAAATCTTTAAAAAAAAAAATCTTCTCATAAATATAAGTCCGGGTCCAGATGGCTTGAATGCTGAATTCTACCAAAACTTTAAAGAAGAATTAACACCTATTTTTCACACAGTCTTCCAAAAAATAGAAGAGGAGGGAACACTTCCTAACTCATGTTATGAAGTTAGTATTACTCTGATATTAAGACCCTATGAAGATACCACAAGGAAAGAAAACTGCAGGCCAACATCTTTTATTAATAGAGATGCAAAAATTCTCAATAAAATACTAACAAGTCAAACCCAGCAACATGGTAAAGGATTATTTATACACCAGGACCAAATGGGATTTATACCAGGAAAGCAAGGTTGGTCTAGGCATAGAAAAGTCACCAATGTAATAAAACATTAACACAATAAAAGATAAAAACCACATGATCATCTCAACAGATATAAAAGATAAGCTCGGAAAATTAAGAAGGAAACTTTCTCAACCTGATAAGGGACATCTGATGAAGAAAACTATAGCTAACAATACACTTAATGGTGAAAAACTAAATGCTTTCATTCTAGGATCAGGAACAAGACACGGATGTCTACTTTCATTACATCTATCCAACATTGCACTGGAGTTTCCATCCAGTGCAATAAGACAAAAAAGAAAAAAAAGAGCATTAAGATTGGACAGGAAGAAGTTAAAATGTCTTTAATGTAGATGACATGATCTTTTACATAGAAGATCCTATTGTATCTATCAAAAAATTCTGAAACTAATAAATGTGTTTAGCAAGGTTGTAGGAATCAGTTGTATACAAAAATCAATTGTTTTTAGAGGTGTCTGGGTGGCTTAGTTGGTTAAGCAGCTGCCTTAAGCTCAGGTCATGATCCCAGGGTCCTGGGATGGAGCCCTGAATCAGGCTCCCCGATCAGCGGAGTTTCTCCCTCTCCCTCTGCCTGCCGCTCTGCCTACTTGTGCTCTTTATCTCTCTGTTGAATAAATAATAAAAATCTTTGTAAAAAAAATCAACTGTTTTTTTTAAAAGATTTTATTTATTTATTTGACAGAGAGAAATTACAAGTACACTGAGAGGCAGGCAGAGAGAGAGAGAAGGAAGCAGGCTCCCTGCTGAGCAGAGAGCCCGATGCAGGACTCGATCTCAGGACCCTGAGATCATGACCTGAGCCGAAGGCAGCGGCTTAACCCACTGAGCCACCCAGGCGCCCCAAAAATCAACTGTTTTTATATATTGCCAGGAAAAACTCAGAAATTGCAGTTTGAAAATACCATTCACAATGGCATCAAAAAGCATAACATATTTAGGAATAAATTTTTAAAAAGTGCAAGACTTCTAGAATGAAACTACAACACATCATTGAAAGAAAGAAGACCTGGGGCACCTGGGCGGCTCAGTGGGTTAAAGCCTCTACCTTTGGCTCAGGTCATGAGCCCGGGGTCCTGGGATTGAGCCCTGCATTGCATCGCATCAGGCTCTCTGCTCAGCCTACTGTGATCTCTGTCGGTCAAATAAATAACTAAAATCTGAAAGAAAGAAAGAAAGAGAGAGAGAGAGAGAAAGAAAAAGAAGGAATACCTTTCTTTTTGGAAGAAATGGAAATACATCCCATATTCATGGTTGGAATACTTAATATTGCTTAGATGGGAATACTCCTTAAATTGATCTACAGGTTAGACGCAATTCTTATAAAAATCTCTGCTGCCTTTTTTTTTTTTTTTTTTTTTTTGCAGAATTAGGCAAGCTGATCCAAAAACTCATAAGGAAATGCAAGAGACCCAGAATAGCCAAAACAATCTTGAAAAATAATAACAAATTTGGAGGAGTCACACTTCCCATTTCAAAACTTACCAAAAGCTACAGTGATTGAAGTAGTGTGTTGCTGGCATGAGGATAGACATATAAGTCAATGGAATAGCATTGACAATCCAGGAATAAATCCTCACATTTATGGTAATTTGGTCTTTGGCAAGGGAGTTAAGAAAATTGAATAGGAAAATAATTTTTTATTTTATTTTATTTATTTATTTGACAGAGAGAGATCACAGGTAGGTAGAGAGGCAGGCAGAGAGAGAGAGAGAGAGAGAGGGAAGCAGGCTCCCCGCGGAGCAGAGAGCCCGATATGGGACTCGATCCCAGGACCCTGAGATCACGACCTGAGCCGAAGGCAGCAGCTTAACCCACTGAGCCACCCAGGTGCCCCAGGAAAATAATTTTTTTTTAAATGAATGGTGCTGGGAATAACCAGATAAACACATGCAAAAGGATGAAGCTTTCAACCGTACCGCTCACAGAAATGAAGTTGAATCTCACACCATTTATAGAAATTAACCAAAAATGGAACAAAATGGAACATCCACTTAAATATAAGAGCTAAAACTACAAATAAACTTTTAGAAGAAAACATAGGTGAGTATCTTTGTGACCTTGAGTTAGGTAATGTTTTCCTAAACATGATGCCAAAAGTACAAACTATAAAAGCAAAATAGGTCGTTGAACTTCATTAAAATTAAAACCTTTTGAGCTTTGAAGAACTCTGTCAAAGAAGTGAGAAGACAACCCGACTGAGTGGGAGAAAATATTTGCAAGTTATACATCTGATAAACATCTATATCCAGAATATACGAAGAACTCTTGTATCTATCTTTGCCTTTTTTTTAAGATTTTAAGATTTTATTTATTTATTTATCATTTAATTATTTATTTTATTTATTTATTTGACAGACAGAGATCACAAGTAGGTAGAGAGGCCCCAGGGGGGGGGGGAGCAGGCTCCCTGCTGAGCAGAGAGCCCGATGCAGGACTTGATCTCAGGACCCTGGGACCATGACCTGACCCGAAAACAAATTTAACCCACTGAGCGACCCAGGTGCCCCTATACGAAGAACTTTTAAGAACAACAAAAGAATTAATAACAACAATTAAGAAATGTACAAAATATTTTCATATTTATGACTCCAAAAAAGAAAAAAAAGGCAAAGGTAATAAGCACATGGAAAATGCTTACCATCACCAGTCATGAGAGAAATGCAAATCAAAACCACAATGAGATACCGCTTCAACAGTAGGATGGCTATAACCAAAAAGAACAAACAATAAGTATTGGCTAGAGACCTCTTGGTGGCTCAGTCGAATGAGCGTCTGACTCTTGGTTTAGGCTCAGGTCATGATCTCAGAGTTGTGAGATGGAGCCCCACGTCAGGCTCCCCTCATTCAGCAGGGAGTCTGCTCAGGGTTCTTTCTCTCCCTCTGCTCCTACCCCCACAAATAATAAGTATTGGCTATGATATGTACAAGTTAAAATACTAATGCATTGCTAGTGGGAATGTTAAATAGGGCAGCCACTCTGAAAAACAGTTTGGCAGTCCCTCGATGGTTAAATACTGAACCATATGATTTACCACTCCCAGAGAAACAAACACATATGTTGACACAAAAACTTACATAAAAATTTTCATAGCAGCCTTATTTGTAATAACCAAAAGATGGAAAGAAGCAAATGCTCATCAATTAATGAAAGTGGTCTATCTATATGGAATATCATTTGGTTATAAAAAGAATGACATGCTGGCACATGCTACAAGATAGATGAGCCTTAAAAACACACTTAAGAAACTGAGGGTTGCTGGGGGTAGGGGGGCAGGGAGAGGGTGGTTGGGATGGTTATGGACTTGGGGAAGGTATGTGCTATGTATGGTGAGTGCTGTGAAGTGTGTAAACCTTGCGATTCACAGACCTGTACCCCTGGGGCTAATAATACATTATATGTTAATAAAAATCAAAAATTAAAAAATAGGGGCACCTGGGTGGCTCAGTGGGTTAAAGCCTCTGCCTTCGGCTCAGGTCATGATCTCAGGGTCCTGGGATCGAGCCCCACATCGGGCTCTCTGCTCAGCAGAGAGCCTGCTTCCTCCTCTCTCTCTCTCTCTCTCTGCCTGCCTCTCTGCCTACTTGTGAACTCTGTCAAATGAATAAATAAAATATTTTTTAAAAAATTAAAAAATAAATTAATTTAAAAAAAAAAAGACAAAAAAACCCCCACACACTTAAGAGAAAGAAGACAAAGGACCACATATTTATGTATGAGTTATGTGTAATCATACATTTATGTATGATTCCATTTATATGAAAGTAGACTAGTGATTGCCTAGGGCAGAGGTGGGTGGCAGTTGTGGGGCTGTGGCATGGCCACTAAGGTTTGTGAGGTTTCTTTTTGGAGTAATCACAGTATCCTAAAATGGTTTGTGGTGGTGGATGCAAATCCGTGAGTACCCCAAAAGTCTTTGAATTGCACACACAAACACAAATTATCAGGACATTTTAACTTTTTCCTATACTTTCTCATTTTTTTCCCCATTTCTCTGGGGTATTGGAATCATTTCTTATATTCATGTTATTTTTCCTTTACATTATGTATCTTTTAAGGCCTGTTAAAAACATTTTATTTGTTTTGTAGTTATGCACATTATTATAATTTTATGATTAAATTGGTTTTTAATTCTCACCACCAATCCTTCAGTTTGGTGATCTCGTTCCACTTTTTTTTTTCGACAGAGAGAGAGGGATCAAGTAGGCAGAGGGGCAGACAGAGAGAGAGGGGGAAGCAGGCTTCCCGCTGAGCAGAGAGCCTGATGCGGGGCTCGATCCCACGACCCTGAGACCTTGGCAGAGGCTTAACCCACGGAGCCACCCAGGTGCCCCTCGATCCACTTTTAGATCTCTATTTTAATTCTCTTTTAGAAAATTTTTTTTCAGCAGCTGCCTGAGTGGCTCAGTCAGTGAAGCGTCTGCCTGCAGCTCAGGTCACGATCCCTGGGTCCTGGGATGGAGTCCTAATCGGGATCCCTGCTTGGTGGGGAGCCTGCTTCTCCCTCTCCTACCTCCCCTGTTTGTGCTCTCTCTCTCACAAATAAATAAATAAAATACTAACCAAAAAAAAAAAGATTTTTTTCAGAAGGTTATGGGTAATACTTTCAGATCCCTTGCACATTTGAGCCTGTTGTCTTCATGTATGAAGTGACATCGTGACTAAGTATAGAAGTCTTGGGACCCAGTTTCTAAGTACAATGGCATTATTTTGTTGCTTTCTAGATGTGGTGTCATAGAAGAAAAAAAGTCTGGGCATGGTTGGTTCTTTTTGTTGTTGTTATTGACATTTGCTCTTGATTTTTGTTTTAGGCTGTGTGTTTGTATGATGATTTTGTTTTTTTTCTTTTAAAGGTCACAATTTTCTCCAGCATGTGTCTAAGTACTGGTCTATTTTCATTAACTGTTTTCTTTCCTTTCTTTCTTTCTTTCTTTTTAAAAATATTTTATTTATTTATGGGCAGACAGAGATCACAAGTAGGCAGAGAGGCAGGCAGAGAGAGAGAGGAAGGGAAGCAGGCTCCATGTTGAGCAGAGAGGCAGACAGAGAGAGAGGGGGAAGCAGTCTCCATGTTGAGCAGAGAGCCCGATGCGGGGCTCGATCCCAGGACCCTGGAATCACGACCGGAGCAGAAGGCAGAAGCTTTAACCCACGGAGCCACCTAGGTGCCCCCATTAACTGTTTTCTTAAAACATATACTTCCCATAGACTTCTGGAAATAGAAGAAGTTAGAATGCGATACTCATTTTTTTCCCTAAGAATCTTAGTGACGATCAAAGTCATCAAAATAATATAAATTAAAAAAAAAAAAGAATTAGAAGGGGGGTCTGGGTGGCTTAGTCAGTTAAACATCTGACTCTTGATTTCATCTCAGGTCATGATCTCAGGGTCTTGAGATTGAACCCTGAATCGGGCTCCCTGCTCAGCAGGGAGTCTGCTTGTCTCCCTCTCCCTCTGGCCCTCTGCCTGCTCATGCCTGCTGTCTCCCTCTCTCTCTTATGTACATACATACATACATAAATATAGCTAACTAGCTTTTGAAAATTTTGACATTTAAGAAACCACATCTTTATGGGACCTGTGCTCATGTTTTTATTATTATTAACTTATTATATATGATTATCATTACTTTGATTTATAATAGCCTGTCAATGTCAAAGAAATTTGTGGATAAATGTTCTGAATAAATATAACAGGGAGCACCATCTGCCTTTGGCTCAGGCTATGATCCCAGGATGGAGCCAGGGTCAGATTGGGCGCCCTGCTTGGTTGTGGGGGTCTGCTTACCCCTCTTCATCTGCCCCCCCTCCTGTGCATGCACATCCTCTCTCTCAAATAAATAAAATCTTTAAAAAAAACCCACAAAATAAATATAATGCATTAAAAAAAGCGAACATTATGATTTTCAAATTACTCAGGTATACATTGCTTTAAGCTCTTGAGATAAATTTCTTGGCCATCAGGCAAGAGAAAGAACAGCAGAAATGGGAGGGAAGGAGGGGAGATGGGAAGAAAGAATCTAGAAAGAGAGAAACAGAAACAGAAAGAGAAAACATAAAATTAGTGGATGAATGAAAAAAGACAAGTAGCTGGAGATTCAGAGGAACGGAGACATGCACATACACACCAAGGAAGAAGAGGAGAAAGCTCTTTAGGTTAAAAGGACTCAGTGTAGGAGAAAAATACGATGGAGGTAGACTCACAAAGAACAAGAAAAAAAAGAAAAGAAAAGCAAGAAAGGGGGAAAGAAAAACACCAGAGAAAGATGATCCTAGTTTTTCAAGTACTGGTGCAAAAATGTATTCTGTGTCACTGTCTCAGCCAGTGAAATTCAAAACATATAATTGCCCATTATCAAAACTCCTTGAAATTTTAATTAAACTGCTAGCCAATGTTCAAACTTTGTGATTTTTCTCTAATCCTGGTGAAGTTGTCTTCTGAATTTGAAAATCGTAATGATTTGCCAAGGGAAAATGATGCCTTTAGGTGCGGCTAAGGAATCCAGAACACAATTATCATGAGGGACAGGCCGTGAGATTGGATGGATTCCCCATTTCTGTTTTAGTGTTTAACTATTGTCATAGAAGAGAAGTGACCCGAAGAAAGCTATCATTGATAATAAGCTAGAGCTTAGCAACTTAAAATACACCAAAGCAGGAACACTTTAATGGTAAATAACAATGCATGTGTTGTGTCTATTTGGACTTCTACTTGAGCAAAGGGGGGACTACTGAGAAGAAAGAAAGGGAGTAAAGCCCATTGCAGTTGGAATTCAAGGGGTTTAAAAAGAATTCTATATGGCACTGCAGAGATAGCACTTTAATGGTCATCCCCCCCACCCCCAAATTGAGGCAGAGGAAAAAATAAGACAAAGATAAGCTCCGTTATTTCACATGTAGATTTTAAATATTAAAGCATCAGCAGGGACTCCTGGGTGGCTCAGTCGTTGGGCGTCTGCCTTTGGCTCAGGTCATGATCCCAGGGTCCTGGGATCGAGCCCCTCACCAGGTTCCCTCCTCAGCAGGAAGCCTGTTTCTCCCTCTCCCATTCCTCCTGCTTGTGTTCCCTCTCTCACATCTCTCTCTGTCAAATAAATAAAATTTAAAAAGATAAATAAAAGCATCAACAGTTATGATGTTCTAAGATACAACGTGGCCTAAAATCCTGATGAATGGTCAAATGTTCTATTTCATTCAGGTAAACGTGACTAAGTTCAGGTGATGTAGACACTTTAGATAGATTTCATTTATTTATTTATTTATTCATTTATTCATTTATTTATCTGACAGAAAGAGCATGATCGGGGGAGCAGCAGGCAGAGGGTGAGGGAGAAGCAGGCTCCCCACAGAGCAAAGAGCCCGATGTGGTGCTCCATCCCAGGACTGCCAAGATCACGACCTGAACGGAAGGAATCTGAGTCACCCAGGCACCCCCACAGTAGACAGTTTAAAAACAAAGGGTAAATGAAGGTTTAGGCGTTCATTTGGTTTATAGAAATTCAGCTATGTAGCTGTGTGGGTTTTTTTCTATATGCGTATGATTCTCCCAACAAATAGTCGTTTTTGTTTTTTTGTTATTTTTAAAGATTTTATTTATTTATTTGACAGACAGAGATCACAAGTAGGCAGAGAGGCAGGCAGAGAGAGAGGAAGGGAAGCAGGCTCCCTGCTGAGCAGAGAGCCCAATGCGGGGCTCAATTCCAGGACCCTGGGATCCTGACCCGAGCTGAAGGCAGAGGCTTTAACCCACTGAGCCACCCAGGCTCTCCAACAAATAGTCATTTTTGAATCAAATCATGTTATACATTATTTCGCTAATATTAAAATATTTATTAAATATCCACATATATGTTCTGCTCTACCAAAGGAGGTAAAACACATAGATGTAGCCCCAGTCTTGTACTTTTCTTTCTCAGTTAGGTAACACATGTGAAGAGAGACATAAAGCAGACCAACAGACACTCGATGAGCTGACCACTGATTGACATGAGTGTTACATATCTTTGTATGCGATAACACCACAGCTAAGTACTAGCAGCTTCTCTTTACTACCATCTGTTTATACCTCGTCTTTGAATAATTGTCCATGGATCATTGAGAAGCAGGGGCGCTTGGCTGGTTGAGTCAGTGGAGCCTGTGACTCTTGATCTCAGTGTTGTAAGTTCTAACCCCATGTTGGGGGCAGAGATTACTTGAAAATAAAATTCTTAAAAAAAAAAAAAAAAAGTAGTATCTGTCCAGAATGCCAATTACCTTCCCAAAGCTCATCATTATTATGGCATACAATGTGCTCTGTCCCTTTTCTTATTCTTTTAACCCAATGTTTCTAAAACTTCAGTCTTTCACTTACTATCTTCACAATTTTTGCAATTATCCTACAAACCATGCTATTATTTAAAAAATAATTTAGAGGCACCTGAATGGCTCAGAGGGTTAAGCCTCTGCCTTCAGTTCAGGTCATGATCTCAGGGTCCTGGGATCGAGCCCCCCATCGGGCTCTCTGCTCAGCCTGCTGAGCCTGCTTCCTTCCCCCTCTTTCTCTGCCTGCTGTTCTGCCTACAGCAGATCAGACAGATCTCTCTCTCTCTCTCAAATAAATACATAAAATCTTTAAAAAAAATTTAAGTCATACTTCTTTTATAGTAATACCTACTTTAACCTAGTCCTAAACATTGATGAGAGTCAGAGATTTGTTTTTTTAAAAAAACGTGTCTAGGTATCCTCAACTTAAATAATCACATGAGCCCCCAGTGCTATGCTAACTGTACTTGGATAACCACACCGTTAATGGAGTCAACTTTGCTATCACCTAGCAAGAATGATAAGTGTATCAACATGAAATCCTGCCCTGCAGGACATAAGCTACGCTATCTTCTATCTCAAAAGGTAGTCTTGTTTTTTGTAATCTCTTATAAGTAGACACATTCCAAGATACGCATAGCAAACAATATGTAAGGAAGTCTGAGTTTCCTAATTTAACTATTTCAGATTAAAATATCTCTTAAAAATTCATCTCTGGGTTTTTCTTCAAAGCTCTTCAGATTGATTTAGTAATTATTGATATTTACTCTGATAACAATGACACAAATATATCGCTGTCTCTTAATTCTTAACATTCAGAATAGTGTAAATCAAACAGCATTCCTGGAGTTTAAATAATAAGGGAGGAATTGGATCTGGCAAATGAATGAGGCTCTCTTTCCTCATTTATTCAACAGATGTCTGCTGAATGCGTATTATGTGCCTGCCCTTTTTCTAGGTGTTAGAGATGCATCAATAAAAAACTTAAAAATAGATAAAACCACTGTTATCATGCATACATAATAATTATTATAATACAAAATTTTATGGAAAAGTTTTAAGATACACATTTGTCGTTGAGATACTCCCACCAGTGTTTTTTAGTATCTCATTCCTTAATTTTGAAAATCTCCAAATTTTTCATTAATATTTTAATTTATATTTATAATTATTAGTAAAAATATTCTTGGCCTTTGTGTATAATAAAATATTTCTAACCTATAGAAAAGTGCAGACAATAATATTAAACTTTATTCTTCCATTTGTTCAGACTGAAAACATTGGGGTCATTGACTCGTTTCACTTACTGAGGAGTAACTTACTTAGAATCAAATGCACAGATGTTTAGTGTGCTGTTCAATGAGGATTTTTAAAGATTTATTTATTAGAGAGAGTGAGCACAGGGGAGGAGCAGAGAGAGAATCTCAAGCAGACTCCCCGCTGAGTGCAGAGGCAAATGTGGGACTCAGTCCCAAGATCCACGAGATCATGACCTGAGTCGAAATCATGAGGCAAATGCTTAACTGACTGAGCCACCCAGGCCACCCAGTGCAGTGAGTTTTAATGAACATATATACATATGCTACCATTTCCACAATCAAAACATAGAACATTTACATAAGCCCAGAAAGTTCTCCCTGTACTTCTTTGTAGTTAGGCCCTTCCCCTAGGCAGCCATTGATCTGAATTCTAGGAGCATGGAGTGGTTTTATTTGTTTTAGAATTTATATAAATGAAATGACATAGCATGCATTCTTTTGTGTTGGCTTCTTTCCCTCAAAAGAATGTTTTCGAGACTTGTTGGGGGAGAAGAAACTTTTGTTGCTCCTCAAGGTCCTTCTAGGTGGACTAAGAAAGTCAAATTGACATGAGACAGATTAACAGGAGAAAATCAAATTTACCTTTATAGTTATAGGGAATCCACATATACGTGGAATTGCAGAGACAGTCAGGCAACAGGAGGTTTATCTGAGCTAAGGAGAGGGGTAGAGGTGTGGATATACACAGGAAAGGAAGATCATTAGCAGGAAAGTGAGAGATATTTGGAAAACAAAGTTTGCCTGTTCTGCAGATAAATTTCTTTTTTTTTTTTTTAAGATTTTATTTATTTTGTATTTATTTGTCAGAGAGAGAGAGAGCTAGAGCGAGCACAGACAGAGTGGCAAGCAGAGTCAGAGGGAGAAGCAGGCTCCCTGCAGAGCAAGGAGCCTGATGTGGGACTCGGATCCCAGGATGCTCATGACCTGAGCCGAAGGCAGCTGCTTAACCAACTGAGCCACCCAATGTCCCTCTGCAGATAAATTTCTTAGGTAAAGAGGAATCTCTGTTAATAGTTCTCTTCCTGGTACAGGCAGGTAGTTGAGAGGGGTAGGTAAAGAGCTTTTCTGAAAACATGAGTTTTGATTGCTTTTAACTTAAGATAATGGATCTTCCAACAAATTTTTTTTTAAAGATTTTATTTATTTATTTGACAGAGAGGGAAATCACAAGTAGAGAGGCAGGCAGAGAGAGGGGGAAGCAGCCTCTCTGCTGAGCAGAGAGCCCTATGCGGGGCTCAATCCCAGGACCCTGAGATCATGACCTGAGCCAAAGGCAGAGGCTTAACCCACTGAGTCACCCAGGCACCCCTGATCTTCCAAACAATTTTTACCAACTGGCTCTAGCAGTGTATAAGAGTTCCTATTGATCTATGTCTTCATTAGCACTTTGTATTTTCTGATTTCTTAATTTTTCCAGTAACTAATAGGTAAAATGTTATCTCACTATGGTCTTTTTTTTTTTTTTTTAAGATTTTGTTTATTTATTTGACAGGCAGAGAACACAAGTAGGGGGAGAGGCAGGCAGAGAGAGAGGAGGAAGCAGGCTCCCTGCTGACCAGAGAGCCTGATGCAGGACTCCATCACAGGACCCTGGGATCATCACCTGAGCCTAAGGTAGAGGCTTTAACCCACTGAGCCACCCAGGGGCCCCTCACTATGGTCTTATTTTAAATTTTCTGATTAGTAATAAGGTGGAACATTTTTTCTCAGTTATTGACCATTTGGGTTTTCTTTTCTCTAAAGTTGCAGTTCAAGTATTCTGTGTCTAATGTTTCTCATTCACGTTGTAATTCTACATGGAGGCAAGAGCTTCTTCTCCTCTTCCCCTGCCTTCCTCTCTCCGACTCCCACTGGCAAAACCTAAGATAAATCATTTGGCATGAAACAAAGTGCTGCAATGGAAAATTTTGTGTATATTTTGTTTTTGTGGAACTACTTCCTCAGGGCAAATGCTTAGTGGGATTATACGTAGCTTTTATGAGATATTGCCAAATTTTTCTCTATATGGGATTGGACCATTTTGCACTCAGCAACAACATATGAGGGTGTTTTTCCACAGAGCCACATGAATGGGGTACATTGTCAGACTTTTGAATCTTTGCCAAACTAATAGGTACTAAGTGATATTTCAGTATAATTTTAATTTGGATTTCTCTTATGGAGTTGGACATCATCTTATATGTTTGGGATCCATTTATATACCTTCTTCTGTGAATTTTCTGTTCATGTGTTTTGCCCATTTTTTTCTATTGGATTTTGATGATTCTAGTCATTTTTAAATATATGGTATGGTAATTAGCCCTCTACTTGTCATGTAAATAGCAATATTTCCTCCTGGTTTGTTATTATGTTTTGACTTTGGTGATCAACTTACTTAACTCTGGAAAACAAAAAAATCACATTGGTATCATTATGGCATTGCCTCACATTTAAATGTTAATTTTGAGGAAAATTGACATCTTTTTAATTTTGTTTGCTTTACCCAAGACCATGGAATCCTTTTTATTTGTTCAAGGTTACTACTGAAGTTTTTGTTAAGATTTTTCTCATATAAGTTTGTACGTTTCTTGATAAGTTCAGCCTTAAGTATTTTATTTTTTGTTGCTTTTATAAACAGGGTTCAGTTTTACATTAAGTCTTTTATTGCTTGATATGTATGAAGAATATTGTTTCTACATGTTAATTTTAAATATAGCAATGTTACTGAATTCCTTGTGTAGGCAAAGAGGCAGGCAGAGAGAGGGGGAAACAGGCTTTCCACTGAGCAGAGAGCCTGATGCAGAACTTGAACCCAGGACCGTGAGATCATGATCTGAGCCGAAGGCAGAGGCTTTAACCCACTGAGCCACCCAGGCGCCCCGGGTTTGGATATTTGTATAATGACATATATCCACCATTATATTATCATACAAAATAGCTTCACTGCCCTAAAAGTCCTTTGTGGTCCACCTATTCATCTTTCTTTCCCCTGACCCCCTGGAAACCACTGATCATTTTACTGTCCCCATAGTTTTGCCTTTTTTAGAATGTCTTATTGTTGATGTCATGCAGTATGTAGCCTGTTCGGATGAGCTTCCTTCACTTAGTAACATCCATTTACATTTCCTCTTTGTCTCATCGGCTCAGCTGGTTAAACCACTGACTCTTTTTTTTTTTTTTTTAAGATTTTATTTATTTATTTGACAGAGAGAGATCACAAGTAAGCAGAGAGGCAGGCAGAGAGAGAGAGAGAGAGAGGAAGAAGCAGGCTCCCCACTGAGCAGAGAACCCGACATGGGGCTCAATCCCAGGACCCCAAGATCATGACCTGAGCTGAAGGCAGAGGCCTTAACCCACTGAGCCACCCAGGCGCCCCAAACCACTGATTCTTGATCTCCGTTCAGGTCTTGATGGTGATGGGATGACGGTGTCTCAGAGTTGTGAGTTCAAGCCCCATGTTGGACTCCATGCTGAGCATGAAGCTTATTTAAGAAAAGAATTTCCTCTGGGTCTTTTCATGGCTTGATAGCTCATTTCTTTTTAAAACTGAATAATAGTCTATTGTCTGGATGTACCGCAATTTATTTTTTCATCTACTGAAGGATATCTTAGTTGCTTCCAAGTTTTGGGAACTACAAATAAAATTGCTATAAACATCCATGCAGGTTTATGTATGGATAGAAGTTTTCTGCCCATTTGAGTAAATACTAAGGAGTAGGACTGCATAATTTTTTGAAATATGCTTTTGGATTCTGGGGCCAATATTTGACTTAGAATTTTTTATATCCAAATCCATAAGTGAGAGTTGAGCAGTATTTGTCATATTTTGAGATTGATGTCATACTGGCTTCCAAAAAACAATTTGGAATGCCTTTTTCTTTTAAAATGCTCTGAAGGGGTGCCTGGGTGGCTTAGTGGCTTAAGATTCTGTCTTTGGCTCATGTCCTGATCTCAGGGTCCTGGGATCGAGCCCCACATCCTGCTCTCTGCTCAGCAGGGAGCCTGCCTCCCCATCTCTCTCTGCCTGCCTCTCTGCCTACTTGTGATCTCTCTCTGTCAAGTAAATAAATAAAAATCTTTTTAAAAAATGCTCTGAAATAATGTATTTCAGGCATCAGATCTTTGGGGATTTAGAATTTCTTTGTGAAGCCATCTGAGCCTGGTACTTTTTCATGTGGATAGTTATTAGATATCTTTCTTTGTTTCTCTTAATAAAATTGATTTGTCCAGGCTTTCAATATTTAGTGGAATTAATTTTGGCATATTGCAGTCTAATACTATGAAAATAATTACATAATACCATGTCACTTTCTGTTTTACTGACTATCTTATTGGTTCTTATTTTGAATGGTTATGCTTTTTTCCTCTTTTTTTCTGGATTAGGTTTATTAGTGGTCTGTCATTAAAAGCTTTTTTTTTTTTTTTTTCAAATAGTCAGCAGGTTTATTTATTAGTCTATGGCTTTCTGTATTCAACCACATTGATTTCTGTTTTTTTTTTTTTAAAGATTTATTTATTTGACAGAGAGAAATCACAAGTAGACAGAGAGGCAGCCAGAGAGAGAGAGAGAGAGGGAAGCAGGCTCCCTGCTGAGCAGGGAGCCCGATGCGGGACTCGATCCCAGGACCCTGAGATCATGACCTGAGCCGAAGGCAGCGGCCCAATCCACTGAGCCACCCAGGCGCCCCTGATTTCTGTTTTTATCTTTATTATCTTTCTGCTTTTCTTTGGTATAGTTTTTTTTTTTTTTTTTTTTACAAGCTTTGTTGTTGTTTTTAAGATTTTATTCACTTATTTGTCAGGGTGAGAGAGAGCGCAAGCAGGGGGAGTGGCAGGCAGATGGAGAAGCAGGTTCTCCCCTGAGCAAGGAGCCCAAAGCAGGACTTGATCCCATGACCTGGGAATTACGACCAGAGCCTAAGGCAGATTCTTAAGCAAATGAACCACACAGGCATCCCTGGTATAGCTTTTTGAGTTAGAAATATAATTTATTTAGAGTCATTCTTTTGTTTTCATTACATAAATATTTGAAGGCTACAAATTTCCCCTAATCACTGATTTGTTTTTTCGTAGATTCTGATGTATATTGTTTCCCTTTTTTTTTTTTTAGAAATTATGAATCCAATTTGAATACTAATTTTCATTTCATCTAATACTTCTTTAATAGCACCCTTTAAAATTTCTAGGTGGAAATGATTGTTTGTTTTCTGATTTTGTTTTTTTTTAATTTTTTTTAAGACTTTATTTATTTATTTGAGAGAGAGACAGTGAGAGAGAGCATGAGCGAGGAGAAGGTCAGAGGGAGAAGCAGACTCCCCATGGAGCTGGGAGCCCGATGTGGGACTCGATCCCGGGACTCCAGGATCATGACCTGAGCTGAAGGCAGTCGTCCAACCAACTGAGCCACCCAGGCGCCCTGTTTTCTGATTTTGTTATCAATTTTTAGTATTATATGTTTATTACTATTACTGTTTAATTAGAATACTATTTGCATTATTTCTACTTCTATTATTGAGAAGTGACACAGTACAAAGTCAATTTTCATGACTGAGTCCATATGTGTTTGGGAGGAAAGTATATTCTCTATTTTTGAGGTATAAATTTGAATATATCCATGAGACCTACTTTATTTATTATCTTGTTAGATTTTTTTACATCTCTAATTTGATCTATTAGACCTTGGTTGGTATGAGAGAGATGCTGATGTCTCTTATTCTTATTGTATTTTATTGTAAACTGAGCAGTATGATTAATTTACTATTTTGCATTTGAGAGTAAGACAAACAAGATACACAACAGGATTCCTCTAAGTGATACATTTATTTCTGCTAAAAACTTCTCTAGCTTCTAGTCCAGGGACTGTCAATACTACTTTTAAGTTATTAGGCAAATATTTTATTCTTAGGCTTATCTGTCTTCTGTGTAAAATGAGGTGAGTTATGGGATATTTCTTCAGTCCAATATTCTAATTTATCAATACAACAAAAGTGCTTTTGAAATAATACCTGCTGCGGGGCGCCTGGGTGGCTCAGTGGGTTAAGGCCTCTGCCTTCGGCTCGGGTCATGATCTCAGTGTTCCGGGATCGAGCCCCGCGTTGGGCTTTCTGCTCCGCGGGGAGCCTGCTTCCTCTCCTCTCTCTGCCTGCCTCTCTGCCTACTTGTGATCTCTGCCTGTCAAATAACTAAATAAAATCTTAAAAAAAAAAAAAAAGAAAGAATACCTGCTGTTACTGACTGGGGTTATGGCAATAACAGTGATGGTTTGTTCAGTGCTTCCTGCCTGCCAGGCTCCCTGCATAGCACTTTACATATATGTTTTAACTGAATGGAAGCATATTCGTTTAGTTTTTCTTCAACCTCTAGAACGTTGGCCTCTCTCTGATTCAGCTGGCAGAAACTTGATGGATTGGCTCAGTATTTTAGGAGACCACCCCCTGCAGAAGTTGACAGTGGGTACTTGCATGTTGTCGGACCCGGCCTTTTACTTGAATCAGGACAATGGTCAGAGAGCACATTGGTCAAGGGAGCAATCAGGCAGCATTTATTTCTGTTAGGTTTCCAGGTTTGGCAGGAAACTAGACCAGAAGGAGATAAGGAGCTCAGACCTTTACAGGGTGTGATTGGAGTCTTGGACAAAGAGGAACAGAGCTGTTTTCCTGGCCAGCTATTTTCATCCCTGGCTCATACAAGTGCTCTCAATGTGTAAAAAATACTGTGGCGAAAGACTGTTCCTTGAGATCAGCAGACATAGCGTCCTAACAAGGAATGGTTAGCTCTAAGCCAATCTCCTTTTGCCTTTAGTAGTAACTCTGTTGATAACATAGACACAAGTAATAAAATGGTCTCACCCTGCCTCAGATTAAGTGACATAATTCCTGCCCCTTCAGCTAAAGATACTTTGTATTATTCTCAACTCACTTATCCAGCTGGTCAATCATGTAACATTATTATCTTCTATTACCATCAGGGTTGATAAATATGTGATACTAGTGTCAATTCTTCTTCCCCCTGGGCCCCTGGCAGAGACTCAGTTACTATTCAGTTTGTATACTTTCTTGCCAAACTTCTCAACATGACACCCAAGTAACAAGACTAGGATTTGCTCCCACTATAGAATCCGTTGCCATTCTTATTTAGGCACTCTGGATTGAAAGACAAGGAACTGGGCAGCCTCGTGTGGGACACAGGAATGTAAACAGCCTCTCTAGATCAGAGAATTCCATGCTGTGACAGAAAGGAGCTGCTGTCTAACTTTAAGACTGGCAAATTTAATTCCAAATGGCATGAGGATGTCCAACTCGCTTGAATGCCCCAGACTATGTTATTTGTCCTGCTCAGTAGGTATTGAATATCTGCTTTGGTTGTTCTCACCAGATGCCCCAGCAAGACTTGTGTACCAAGTCCCAGATGTGCTTTCAGTTTGCTCAATTTGCAAAACTTGGGTTTAGCACAGTTGGGGCTGGCAAAGTCTTTCAGGTGGGCTGTTGAGCCCAATGGGAACTTCTGCTGGATGTAAATAATAGCTAAGAGGCATCACATGATATCATACTCTGTTGTACTATCTCTGTTTTTTGGTGCATGGGAGAATGTGAGCAGGGCTGGGTTCATGGCAACCATGAACCTGACAGAGATGTAAACACAGGAGCCCTCAGCTCACATGCTCAGTGTTGTGTTTTAAAAGGAATGGGTGTGTCTGTTTGGCTTAGCATTACATTCTATTTTCATTTCAAAGTATGGAGGATCTGTTTCAGTGTTCCTGTCATTAGTCTAATTTGCTGATTTACAAGTAGGTATTACTTTTATATCCAAACAGGCATGGCTAGGAGACACCATAGATCATTAAAACTCTAACTGGGAACATCTGAAAGCAATTTTGAGACACTATTCTAGACCTTCTTAAGTGCACTAGATATGGAACAATAGTCCTTTCACTTTGAGGACTTGTAGCATAGATGCCTGCAAAGGAACAATAATTAAGAAATGATTCACAATATTTTCTCCAGAGACTGTTGCTATGATGATTTTGCAGCATCTACTCTAAAGGAAGCAACCAATGTAAAATGGAAATGAATAACATGAATAGGGCAGAGAAGGAAAATAATAGACAATGCTTTGTAGACAGCTCCATAAACCCTAGAGCCCAGACTTTCCTGAAATTGACTCTTTCATTTATATGTGTTGTGCCAGGCAACATGCTTCTGTGAAAAGACATTGTAGGACCAGAAGGATCTTCTTGCTTTTTTTTTTTTTTTTTTTTTTAAGATTTTATTTATTTATTTGACACAGAGAGAACACAAGTAGGCAGAGAGGCAGGCAGAGAGAGAGAGGAGGAAGCAGGCTCCCCGCTGAGCAGAGAGCCCGATGCGGGACTTGATCCCAGGACCCTGAGATCATGACCTGAGCCGAAGGCAGCGGCCCAACCACTGAGCCACCCAGGCGCCCGGATCTTCTTGCTTTATAGACCTCTCTTGTGACCTACGCCATTAGTAATAAGTAATACAAACCTGGGTAGTCTAAGAAGAGAGGAGATACTATCAGAATGATTATCTTGGATTACAAGGAATGGCACATAGATTGACACTGTGCTGTTTTGTTGAGTTGAGCTACTGACCACCGATAAAACAGATGTCAAATAACTAAATCATCTGGTACTCATGAATGTACAAGTTTTTGTGCGTACGAGTTTTTGAAACAATTGTCCCAAACTGTGGGTAAAACTTGCAACAATTTTTTGCATTAATATGTGTTAATTTAATGTATTATCAAAACTAATGTTTGCTCCTTACCACTTGGTTTGGATCAAAACCACCAAATTTAAGTAATGCAGACAAGATTCCGTAGCCATACAATATATATGAACTCGGATTTATAAGAAGTTTAATTTGATTGCGATACAAAGACAATATTTTAAAGTCATATATTTATGTAGTAATAGTGAGTTCATACAATACCTTTCATTCAGAGCTTAGTAATGCAGTACAGGAGCTAAGTGGGAGTCAGTCGACATCATCCTGAGTCCAAGGGCATTGAGTAATTTGTTGGTATATCTAACTTGCCCCCGCAGGATGGATTCCCAAGGATCTAGCTTGCAGTGAGTTTCGGATCTGGAAGATGCATATGGTGTTGTAAGACGTGAGGCGGTTCTTGTGCAGGGGGAGGAAAGGACCCATCATTCTGCATCTTAACAAGGGCCTCGCCTTCCCTCCAGGTGATCCTTAAGTCTGGACCACATTATAAGAAATACTGACCAAGACCTTAAAGGTCATCTAATTCCAAGTCCTCATTTTAGGAAGGGTCCACAAAGGTTAGACGACTTGATCTAGGTTTGGTAGCTAATTTGCGCATCGGCTGTCTTCCTCCCACCCCTAAGACCCGGGAGTCTGGATGGTTAGAGAAGTTCCTTGATGAAATCGGGCAGAAAAGCTTTTTTGAGGGAGTCTGTGACATTTTTTCTTCCACCCGGTCGTTAACCTGCATGGAATCAGCATCTCCCTCTGACCATCTCTGACGTTCCAGAACACCGAGAGAAAGTTGCCAGGCCAGGGCGGCCGCTGGGTCTGCGGGGGGAGGCGGGCGGCTCCGCCTCCACGCTCGCGGGCGGGCTCCACACTGGCCGCGGAGCGGCGAGCGCGGTACTCCCAGGCAGGCGGCGGGCGGGGAAGGCGCGGGGCGTGGTTTGCAGCTTTCTGAGCGCCAAGGAGCGGAGCGCGCTCAGCTGCGTCCCGAACCTTCGGCTGGACCGATAAAGCGAGCGGGAGAACGAGCAAAGGGCGCGATCGTGGGAGCAAGGCAAGTGGGGTGCCGACCTGGGTCGGCCCCAGCCCGCGCCCTCACCCCTCGCGGGGCCAGCAGCGGGTGAGCGCGGTCGCGGGCCCCCAGCGCCCCAGTGCGCCCCGGAGAGAGCGGGCTGAGGCGGGGAGGGAAAGCGGGAGGGAGGGAGGGGAAGGGGCGGGGGCGAGGGAGGGAAAGGTCCCCGAGCCGCGGGCGGGGGGCAGGGGGCGGTAGGCGCGAGAACCGACCCGTTGTTGGGGTCCGAGCCCGGTCATCGGAAACTTTGCCCGGGTGGGGAGAGCGGGGTGCGTGGAGGGCGCCGCAAACTTGTCAGCGGGCGGGGCGCTCCGGGGATTGGAGCGAGCGCCGGCGGGTGGCGTTTGTCTCTCCGGCTTCTTTGTGTCACCTCCGGGCCCCGGCCCGCCTGGGCGGCCAGCTCGGAAAGGGGCTGCGCGGGGGGCTCGGCCCTGATCCCCGCGCCGCCCCCGTCGGGCCCAGGCCCCAGCACTCCTGATCCGCTGATTGTTTTCCTTCCTCGCGTCACGCCTGGGCGGGAAAGATTTTGAACCCCGCGTGAGCTAGAACGCGGAGAGCTGCGGCGCGGAGATTGCCAAATCGTGGGCGGTGCGAGGCTCGCCCCGCGTCCCCGGGCACCAGCGGGCAGGGGCGCACCGGGTCTGGACAGGGCGCGGGGACCCGCGGGCCCAGGCGCTGGAGGTACAGCGGCGGGCGCGGCAGCCAAGCGCCCCCGCGGCGGGGGCGGCTCGGACGGCTCGGATTATAATTCCATTTTGATTGCTTGGGGTCTTTGTTGTCTGAAATTGCCTTGAGGGTCTGACGGTAGCACCTTCCCCTCCTTAGGTTATTTTTCTTCTGTTAAAAAAAGGGGAGGGGGCGGGGGACTTCTGTGGAATCAGTGCTGCTCCAACCGACGCGAGCCGCCTTATTAGATGGAGATTGAGAAGTCCTGTGTAACATTTGCCTTTGTGGACGCTTGTTATTTCCGAAAGTTATTATTTTCCCCTCCCCTAGTGGAAGGGAGCGTCTGAGCTGGATGCCAGCAGGCTCGATTGTGTACAGGCACCAGCAAGTCAGAGCCCAGCCTAGGGTGTTTCTTTGTAGCCGCTCACTTGGGCATCGCTACCCCCCCCCCCCCGGCTTTTTTAAAAGTTTGATTTCAAGCAACTTTCATCTGCTTTTTTGAAAGTTTCCCTCGCCCCGAAGTCCTCCTTGCAGTTATTACGTGGTTGTGCTCGGATGGGTTCGGTACTTTCAGGGTTGTGGGTTACAATGAACATCCGAACCCTACCTGGCCCTTCACCCCTCGGGTCCCTGCCGCTGAGAACGTGTAAATATCACCAGGAGAAGGTATTCTCCCTTTATGAGATGGAACATTTGGCGTGTTTTTGTACTTTAGTGCATGACTCCTTTTTTAGTTTTCTTTCTGGAAAACTGGTGGGACTTTCAAAGGCTTTTCCCGAGATAATTACTAAGCGAACGGCCTTAGCCCCGCCATTACGCCCCCTACCCCCAATGCACCGCGACGGAGAAGGGAGCAGGTGTAATCCTCATTAAGTTGTTTTTGTTGTTGTTGTTTTGTGAAGACTCTGGAGCTGTCAAAATAAGTAAAAAGTGGAAATTCTTAGTTCTTTGTTCACATGTTTGAATCAACTGAACTTTATTTGAATTCAACAAAAATAAAAATCAAACCAGTTTTGTCAGCTTAGCATTGGACATGAAGATTGCTTTAAAAAAAAAATCATGTGAATAAGTTTACCCAGTTAGAAGTTTTACAAGCATTTCAGTGCCTTCATACTGGTTGCAGGATATTGCAATATGTTCAGAGAAGTGAATCACAGTGAAATTATTCTAGGTAGTGCCCTCCGTAGTTTTAACAGAGTTTTTAAGTAAAGCTCACAAGAGGAATCAGGCATGTCTTAATAAGTAAAGGTGAGCGTGGAAAGCAATTGAGTAATTTGTCATTACTCATATGTTTTTTATACAGATTTTTAATAATTTCACAAAATTGTTCATTTACTCAAATAAGCTCTTACCATATGTTAGCCATTGTGCCCCAAACTGGGGTTCCAAATAATAATAATTACCAATTATAGAGTGCTTATTTTATACCAGTAAATGCTTTGCATAGATTACCTTATTTATCTGATAAATATTTATTGAGTGCCTACAGTGTATTGTGCTAGGCGCTGAAGTTCCAGCAGCGCATGGGACTGCTGTGGTTTCCGCCAGTCATGGGGGAGAGCTTGGGAAGATCCACAGAATATGAAAAACATTAGCAAACTGATTAGAGATTTTACAGTGTGAATCAGATCGCACACTTCCCTGTTGAAAATCCTTCAGTAGTTTCCCATCTCCCTCTGAGTGAAAGGCAGACCTGACTGGCCCCCAGAGCTTGCTCCATCTGGTCCTCATGTCCCAGTCCTTCACCTTTTTGATCTTATCTGCTGCTCTGCTTCTTGCTCATACTTCTACAGCCAGACTAGTTTCCTTGCTGTCTGAGATGCCTTTCGACTTGCTGTTTCCTCTGCTTGGAATGCTCCCTGCGCAGCCTGCGGATCTGCCTGGTTCCCTCCCTGACCCGCTTCACTTCCTTACTCAATATTGTGTTCTCCGTGAGCCTTGGCAAAACCCCAGATTTAAATAATCACCAGCTCTCTTGTAACTCCCATTCCCCTGTTCACGATTTATTGTTTTTCTCCATGGCATTTTTTTTTCCCCTAAAGATTTTATTTATTTGCCAGAGAGAGAGAGAGAGAGAGCGCGCGCACACACAAGCCGGGGGAGCAGTAGGCAGAGGGAGAAGCAGGCTCCCCACTGAACAAGGAGTCTGGCGCGGGACTCAGACCTGAGCCACCCAGGCATCCCTTTCCATGGCCCTTGGGATCATAAAACTAAACATACTCTATGTTTGACTCATTTGTTAATGGTCTGTCTTCCCCTGCTAGATCGCACTCCATCAATGCTGTTGTAGACGCTGTGGTATCCTCCGAGTCTGGAACAGTGCCTGACGTGCACTGGGTCTTTAAGAACTGTTGAATGAATGTTGAGTAGAAAGAAGGAGACTACAGGGGTCCGAAACAGAGACCAGGGTCTCCTGTGTTAATAGTGAGAAGCCCTCTCTGCAGCTGGTGTTTAAGCTGAATGTTTGTTAAGAAGGAGATGGCCTTGTGGTTGGGGCAGGAGGTTGTGGGGAGGAGAGAGGCATGGCAGAAGATCAGCGGGAGAAACAGCCTTGAGTCAGGAGAGAGCTTGGCTTTACTGGAACTGGGAGAAGGTGGTTATACCTGAGCACTGTCAGCTGGAGGGAAAGAACTAAGTGAAGATGGAAGGGTAATCCGGTGGAAGATCAAGCAGGGCCTTCCTTGTAGGCCAAGATTTGGATAAATTGAATCCCCATATATACCCTATTAGCTCTATTTTATAGTTTATGAAACTGGGCATCAGGTAGTTTTCTCCAGCTACCTGGTACGTGAATAGTTAAGCCTAGGATAGAAAACCAGGCCCTCTGACGTCAGAACACTTACATTTGACCCCATGCCTGTGTCAAAAGACAGAGTCCCCATCCTGATGATTAAGCCATTGCGGTATACACGTGGCAGCGCTGGAAAAGATGTGTCCTTCCGGTACCTGGGGAGGGGAAGCACCTTGTTCTGCCCAGGAGTAGAACAGGCCAAACTGGAAGAAAATGGAATCATTTTTCCATTTTTTTATTATTATGAACTATTTCACATTGACTACATCTTAATTATGAAATAATATTAATCTTCAATGCAACAACCTGTGCTTCAGGACTTCTCCGTGTGTTCACTTTTTAGCCTGGCTTGCTTTCCCGTCTACCCCTGACTGGTTCAAATGCCCCCTTTCTTACTTTGACCAAATGAAAGAGCGTGTCTGAAATAGTGTAAAATCGCTTGTGTTTCAAGCCTATTACTCTTCACTGAATTGCACGGGTTATGTTCTTTTCTGGTCATTATCTTAAACTGTCTCCACTTTGTGGGTTAGTGTGATAATTCTTACGCTGGCTCTGTTGAGTGTAATTGACACGCGGTAAGCTGCACATATTTAGAGGGTAAAATTTGGTAAAATTTTCACTTATATAAAGACCTGTGAAACCATCTCTCTCTTTGGCCCCTCCTTATCCCCTACATCCTCTTTTCCTAGACAACTGAAAATAGCTTTTTTTTTTTTTTGGACAGACAGAGATCACAGGTAGGCAGAGAGGCAGGGAGGGGGAAGCAGGCTCCCTGCTGAGCAGAGAGCCCGATGTGGGGCTCGATCCCAGGACCCTGGGATCATGACCTGAGCTGAAGGCAGAGCTTTAACCCACTGAGCCACCCAGGTGCCCCCCTGAAGATACTTTTTTGACCCCTATGGATTATTTTGTGTTTTTAGAATTTTATATAAATGGAATCATAACGTCCCTTTTTTGTCTGGCTTCTTTCACTTAGCATAATTATTTGGAGATTCCTCCATGGGGTGTAAATCAGTGGTTCACCCCGTTTCATTGCTGAGCGCTATTCTACTGTATGGATCTACCCTAGTTCATCCATCCGTGCACCCATTGATTGACATGTGGCTTTTTTCCCAATTTTTGACTATTAAAAATAAAGCTTCTGTGGACATTATGTACAGTCTTAAGTAGACTGCTGTTTTCATTCCCCCTTGGTAAATATTTGGGAGTGGAACAGCTGGATCGTATGGTAGATAAGTGTTTTGAAGGGGTTGTACTATTTTACGTTCCAAAGCTGTGTATGAGGGTTCCCGTGGCCCTGCGCCCATGTCAATACTTCGTGTGGTTAGGCTTTCCAGAGACATTCTGCTAGAGGTACAGTGGTATCTCATTGTGTTTTAAATTTGCAGTTCCCTTATGACTAATGATATGCTTATTTACCACCCATGTATCTTCTTTTTTTAATATTTATATTTATATTGTTTATATTTTTTGCTTCCCTTTTTTTTTATTGGGTTGTTGCTTCCTTATTATTGAGTTTTGAGAATTCTTTGTTTTCCAGATGCAAGCTCTTTATTGGATACATGATTTGCAATATTTACTTCTAGTCCGTTCCTCATCTTACTGTCTCTTAACAGTATCTCAGAAGATCGGAAGTTTCAAATTTTAATGAAGTCAGTTTATCAATTTATTCTTTTATGAATTGTACTTTTGATGTTGTACCTTAAGAAATCTTTGCCTAGGGGCGCCTGGGTGGCTCTGTGGGTTAAGCCTCTGCCTTCGGCTCAGGTCGTGATCCCAGGGTCCTGGGATTGAGCCTCTCCCATCCAGCTCCCTGCTCAGAGAGGGAGGCCTGCTTCTCCCTCTCCCACTCCCCTCGCTTGTGCTCTTTCTCTCAATGTGTCTCTCTTTGTCCAATAAATTAAAAAAAAATTTTTTTAAAAGATTTTATTTATTCATTTGACAGAGAGAGATCACAAGTACACAGAGAGGCAGGCAGAGAGAGGGGGGAAGCAGGCTCCCCGCTGAGCAGAGAACCCGATGCAGGGCTCGATCCCAGGACCCTGAGATCATGACCTGAGCTGAAGGCAGAGGCTTAACCCACTGAGCCACCCAGGTGCCCCCAATAAATAAAATCTTTAAAAAAAAAAAAAAGGAATGTAAAACTATATTTATCATTTTATATTTAGTTAGTATTTGTTTACAGAGTGAAGTATGCATTGAAGTTTACCTTACTGCTAATGGGAACATTTGGCAATTTCTAGAGTCAGGTAATGTACAGAGATGATGTCTTGTGTGTGTTACGGGTGGGGGTTGGGTGGTATTTGCTGTTGGCATCTAGTGGGTCAAAACCAGGGATTCTGCTCAAGATACTGCAGTGACCACGAGCAACAAAGAATCATTCAGACAAAATGTCAGTGGTGCCAAGGCTGAGAAACGCTAAGCTAGAGGTTTATCAATTTTATTGACCTTCGCAATGAACCAGCTCTTGGTTTTATTGATATTTTCTTTTGTTTTTCCATTTTCTATTTAACTAACTTGTCACTCTGATCCTTATTGTTTTTCGTATTCTAGTTTCTTTTTTTTTTTCCCAAAGATTTATTTTTATTTATTTTATTTGGGAGAGAGAGCATGAGCAGGAGAGGGGCAGAGGGAGAAGCAGACTCCCCAGTGAGTGGGGAGCCTGACTCAGGGCTCAGTCCCAGGATTCTGAGATCATGACCTGAGCCGAAGGCAGACACTCTGACTGAGCCACCCAGGCACTCCATTATTCTAGTTTCTTTAGGTCATTGATTTTGTGACTATTTCTTTTCCTACATAGATGTTTAGTCCTATAAATTTCCTCCCAGGTACTGCTTTATTGACATCTCACAAATCTTGATATGACGTAAATCCATTTTTATTCAGTTCAAAATACTAAAACACATTTTGTTTGATATATACTCAGCCCCTGAGTTACCCATATTACTTGATTTTGAAATATTTGTGGATTTTCTAAAGATCTTTCTGTTATTGATTTCTAATTCAATTCCATTGTTGTCAAAGAGCATACCTTGTATGGCTCAAATCCTTTTACATTTATTTAGAGTTATTCTATAGCCCAGAATATAATTTCTTTTGTTAAATGTTTTATGTGCACTTGAAAAGAATGTGTATTTTATTTATACCATGTTAAAGGAACATGATATCAACATGACTTGTCCCTGTTCATGTTAACCTTGATCACCTGGCTGAGGTGTCAGGTTTCTCTCAAGTTACTCTTTTCTCCCCCTTCTGTACTGTACTTTTTGGTAATGAAGTCTCTATGTGCAGCTCACACTTAAGGAATGCAGAGTTATGCTTCACCTCCTTGAAGGGTGTTACTTTTTTATTCAGTGTGGTGATCTATGTCTTCTATTTAAAAAAATTTTTTTTTGAAGACTTTATTTATCCAACAGAGAGAGAGACAGAGAGAAGGGGAACACAAGCAGAGGGAGTGGGAGAGGGAGAAGCAGCCTTCCCGCTCAGCAGCCCCTAATGGGGGGCTTGATCCCAGGACCCTGAGATCAGGACCTGAGCCAAAGGCAGATGCCTGAGTCACCCAGATGCCCCTGTCTTTTATTTATATTTTATTTTTTAAAAAGTTTATTTACATAATCTCTGCACCCAACATGGGGGTTGAATTCATGACCCTGGGATCAAGATTCACATGCTTTTCCTATTGAGCCAAACAGGTGTCTCCACTGTCATGATTTCTTTTATTTATTTATTCTTAAAGATTTTATTTGTTTTGGGTGCACAAGCAGAGGGGATGGGCAGAGGCAGAGGGAGAAGGAGACTCCCCGCTGAGCAGGGAGCTGACAATGGACTTGATCCCAGGACCCCAGGATTATGACCTGAGCTTAATGCAGATGCTTCACCTACTGAGCCACCCAGGTGCCCCATCTCTGTCTTTTAATTGCATTGTTTAGACCCTTTGTATTTAAAGTAGTTGTTAACATGGTTGGGTTTAAATCTATAACCTTGCTATTTGTTTTCTGCTTTTCTCATCTGTTCATTGTTTGTTTTTTACCTTTTTTGGATCTGTCTTTGGATTTATTGACCATTTTTCATCATTCTAATTTATATGCTTTTTTTTTTGCTTATTAGCTGTCATTCTTTTTTTTTTTTTTTAAAGATTTTATTTATTTATTTGACACAGAGAGATCACAAGTAGGCAGAGAGGCAGACAGAGAGAGGACAGAGAGGCTCCCCACTGAGCAGAGAGCCCGATGTGGGACTCGATCCCAGGACCCTGAGATCCTGACCTGAGCTGAAGGCAGTGGCTTAACCCACTGAGCCACCCAGGCGCCCTAGCTGTCATTCTTTATTTTGTTATTTTAGTGGCTGCTTTAGGATTTGTAGTATACATCTTTAACTCATTACAGTTTACCTTCAGGTGTTATTATCCTACTTCATGTACAGTATGAACACCATGTTTATAATAGTACATTTCCATTACTCTCCTGGTAACCTTTTTGCTTTGTCATATATTTTATATTTTGTCTTTGATAGACCAACCCCATGCTACATTATTATTTTTGTTTGAGTAGTCAGTTATTTTTAAATTTAAAACATTTTTAAGTTAAGCTCCTTTTTATTTTTTATTTTACTTTATTTATTTATTTTTTTTGAGAAAGCGAGAACACTCACACCTGTGTGTGAGTGGGGAGGGTCAGAAAGAGGGAAAGGGAGAGGGAGAGAAAAGAATCTTTTTTTTTTTTTTAAAGATTTTATTTATTTATTTGACAGACAGAGATCACGAGTAGGCAGAGACCAGAGGGGGGGGGAGCAGGCTTCCTGCTGAGCAGAGAGTGATGTGGGGCTCGATCCCAGGACCCTGGGATCATGACCTGAGCCAAAGGCAGAGGCTTTAACCCACTGAGCCACCCTGGCATCCGAGAGAGAAGAATGTTAAGCAGGTTTCACACTGGCATTGAGCCCCATGCAGGGGTTTAGCCCATGATGCTGAGATCATGACTTGAGCAGAAATGAAGAGTTGGACACTTAACCCACCACCAGGATCTCCTGAACAATCAGTTATTTATTTATTTTTTAAAGGTTTTATTTATTTATTTGTCAGAGAGAGAGAGAGAGAGGGAAAGAGAGAGCAAGCGAGAGCATACAAGCAGGGAAAGTGGCAGGCAGAGGGAGAAGCAGGCTCCCCACTGAGCAAGGAGCCCATAGGACTCGATCCCAGGACACTGGAATCATGACCTGACACAAAGGCAGATGCTTAACTGGCTGAGCCACCCAGGTGTCCCCAGTCAGTTCTTTTTGCAGTCAAATGCTCTATCCCTGAGCTATACCCCCTCCAGTCAGTTATTTTTTTAAAGAGATCTAAATAATAAGGAAAAAATCATATATATACCCATTTAGCTCCACAGGTTATATTCTTGATTGTTGTATTGTTAAATGATAGTAAATCATAGATGTTGAGGTTATTGGATTCATCTATATATGTATGTATATAAAAAATACATTCTAACTTCTAACGTTAGAATAAACTTTGAAGAAGTAGTGAAATTCAGAAATCAGCGAAGTTCATTTTCTTAAACTCTGTTGAATCGCCGTTGAATAGGTCATTACTATAATAGAAAGATGGTTCAGGATGCTGTAGAGTATTACAACATTCCAAACACCTGGGCTTGGAGAACTCACTAGACAGGCACTGATGAGTGTGCTGTGGTTCTTTTCTTTCCTCTGGGCAACATTAGGAAGGTGGATGGAGAGAAGGAATCAGTCCATCTGTGCTGATATTTTCCAGACCCTGAGAAACTTTGGAAGCATTTTTTTCTTTTGATGGTTTGTGAGATGAAAAAGTATGGTTGTATAGCTCCTCAGGTCAAGGCAACACATTTTTTAAAAATTTTACTGATTTTTTTTAAGAGCTTTTATTTATTTATTAGAGAGAGAGCAGGAGGAGGAGGAGAGGGAGAGGGACAGGCAGAGTCCATACTGAGCGGGGCAAGGGAGGGTCCTGGGAGGGGGAAAATGCGGGGTTCGACCCCGGGACCCTGAGATCATGACCTGAGCTGAAGGCAGACACTTAATTGACTGAGCCACCCCAGGTGCCCCGTCAAAGTAACAAATTTGAGAACAGTGAGCCTCAAGCTTCTGCTGGTCCAAGTCCCTATTGGATTGAAGACTCCAGTCTGATACGCAGTTCTTGGATCTCTCTAGAATTTGCCATCTACTTGTTACTCTGATTCCAGCTGACTTTTCCTTTTCCTTTGGGCACTGCCCATGTTTGCTGTTTGTCATCAGTGAGCAGCGCCTCTCTTTAAGATTTTCTCTTAAAATCTTTAAGATTTTATTTATTTATTTAACAGAGAGATCACAAGTAGGCAGAGAGGCCCGCAGAGAGAGAGGGGGAAGCAGGCTCCCTGCTGAGCAGAGAGCCCAATGTGGGACTAGATCCCAGGATCCTGGGATTGTGACCTGAGCCTAAGGCAGAGGCTTTAACCCACTGACCTACCCAGGCGCCCTGGTCTAAATATTAATACACTGACGAAAACTCCACTATAAAGGAGGGGGAAAATCAATTCATTCTGTAAGTTAATTTATTTTGTGAATATTTATCGAGTCTGGGCTCTGGAACCTTGGTGAAAATGTATGTCCCTTGCTCTTGGAAAGGCAACTGTCCAGTAGGAGAAAGGCCCACCAGCAGAGGAGTGTGCAGTTCTGTGCGGTAACTGGTGATCACTACAATGCAGACCCCAACAGAGTGGTGGGAGTAAGCTTAGAACAGGGCTTCTCTAAGTGTGTTCCCGGCACCAGCAGCATTAGACGTACTAAATCAGAAAGCTTGAGGCTAGAGCCCAGCCATCTGTGTTTAACAAGCTTTCCAAGTGATTATGATGTGTGTTCAAGTTCATGAATCACTGGCCTAGAGGATTAGATACCTCTGAGATTTTTTCCCCAGCTTCAAAATTCTATGAGTATTGATTTAGAAATGTGATTTTTACTCTATTGTCCTTTTTTTTTGCTTATGGTATAAACTGTATGAAAAGCATCGTCTTTGTTCCAACATGTGTTTTTATTACTCATTTCCCCCTCTTGTACCTCCTACTCATGATGAACTACAGTATCGGTGTTACTGATTCCTTATCATTTATCCCCATGTCTTTGCATCCTTCAAGATGATAGACTACAAAATGTGCAGCAAAATATCAGTCCATAAAATGAAATCCTTCCTTATTGACGTTAGCTCATTGATAATGAAGGATTTTCTTCCATTTCTTCTAGATTGGGAGCCGTGCTGAGGTGCTTTGGGTACGCAAGGTTGTATGTGCCTGTGTGTTTCCCAGCAGGCGTCATCACTTTCCTCTGATGTTCGCCAGTGTGCATTTCAGACTTTCTAAGGTCAAGCCAAGTCTGATGGTCCTGTAGCCAGGGATGTCTAAGATTTATCACCCCAGCGTTGGTGGTATAGTGGTGAGCATAGCTGCCTTCCAAGATTTATCACCCCATTGTACTTAAAGAGCAGTGTTGGCACTAATAAAATATCATGTAAAACATTAATTGTTATGTGGGTAAAACAGATTCAAAAGGACAGAGTTATACCTGACACTGGAGTAGTAGTAAACTGGATTAAAAAAATATATATTATGAAAAATTTCATATATATGCAAAAGCAGAGATAATAGTGAAATGAACTCCTGTGGAAATATTACTCGGTATCAGTAATGATCAAATCCTGTGACTGTGGCTTGACTTACACCCATCCCCCCTGGGGGATTATTTTGAAGTAAATTCCACATATCATATTATTCACCCATAAATAATTAGATCTTAAATTATTTGAGCTATTAAGATGCTAGAGAGGGGGGCGCCTGGGTGGCTCAGTGGGTTAAGATGCTGGAGAGGAATGTGCAACTGAATTACAAGTAGACATTCCATGGTTACACATTAAATTATAGATAAAGTTTACTGGAAGTTGTTTACACAAAAGATAGTAAAACAAAACAGTGGTGTGGAGACATATACATATATTCCCGTTAAAATTCACTAATATTTTGGTTACAACTGAATACATTCTATCAAAATATTTTATCAACCTTCATCATCATGATAGCAATCATGATAGAAAATCTACTTACAGACAATTTTCCAGAAGAATGAGGAAGACTATATACCCATATGTGCTGCGAGAATTGAAATCTCATGCTGGACAGGGAACCTTTAATTTGAAAGGCAGATTTTTGGGAAGGGAGGTATTAGGAGAGTGTTTTGTAGACTTTTAGGCACATTTTTAATATATTTAAATTAAAAATTCTTATTCCTCATTTTATTATTTTTTTTTTAAGATTTTATTTATTTATTTGACAGAGATCACAAGTAGGCAGAGAGGCAGGCAGAGAGAGAGGAAGGGAAGGAGGCTCCTTGCAGAGCAGAGAGCCCAATGCGGGGCTCGATCCCAGGACTCTGAACTAAAAGCAGAGGCTTTAACCCACTGAGCCAATCAGGTACCCCTTATTCCTCATTTTAGCAGTTAATGTGGCTTTGTTTGAAAAGAAAAGGTATTTAACATTTAGGGATGAACAATACATCTTTAAAAGAAAAATGCTCTCATCTTAATCCATGTGCTACCCACACCTCTTTTCATCAAGGTTAGAGATGACCTATTTAATTAGAGCTTGGGCTGAGAGATACTTCATGTTTGGGGGGTGGGTGATGTAGAATTAATCTACACAGACATACCACCACTTTTCTCCTACTCTGGCTTTCGAGTATAAGCCAGGGTGCCCTGAAGATAAAATTGATCCAGGCTATTATGGCTGGGATCTGTAGGTATGGCTGTTCTGTGTGATATCTTAAATAATGGGTCATACCATAAAACTTAGCTAATTTTCATTAACAGAAGATTTAATTACTCAGAAGTAATCTTTATCTTAAGTGTAAACTGAAACAAAATAAATAAAGACCATTTCCCATGCCCCCAAAACAAATAATAAAGAAAAAAACCCCCAGAACTCAAACGAATCTAAGCTATTAGTACTATGGTGGGTGACACAGCCAACGTATGATGGGATCGTTTGGTAGAATAATGCATTGCTAGAGCTTTTTGTTCAAAATTTTGAGCAAGTGATTCAGAAAGAAAAAAAGAAAAAGGGGGTGCCTACTATAAATTGTTTTTAAGACTGTTAAAGGTGTGTTTTATTATCTGCATTTGTATGTTGACAAGAAAAATGGGTCACAAGTGTTCCCTTGAATGTCCTTTAGAGTCACTCATTTGATGACTCTGAGTAAGAACTTTTACTGTTAATAGACCTTTGTTTAAAAGAAAGTCTGTTACCTTTGTAGTCTTTGTACTTTCTTTCATTATAGGAAGCTTCAGCTTAGTTGCATAATAATTTAATAGCTAGTGTTTAGTCCAGAACTGGTTATGATTCCTTCCAGGCCAGATGAAAAGAAATGCCAGAATGTTTATAACCACAGGTTGGTGATTTGGTGACAAGACTCTGTTAGTGATGGTTTCTGAGACTTGGAAAGTAAGCTTGCCCCTTTCATGAGTCATCGTGTCGTCTCCCAGTTGGCTGTATGTTTTCTTAGTAACTGCTGCCGATTTCAGGTTTGAGCAGGGCAAATATGTTTTGGAATGATCAACATACTCTTTCAGGTTATATATGCCTGTTAAACCTTATAAAGTTACTGTTAATGTTGTATGTTCCACAAAGAAGGGAAGATTTAATGGTCTTCCTGTCCTTGCCTTCCAAATTATTATTATTTTTTTCTGATTTGCTTTTTAGGGGCTTGGGGGTGGAGGTAGGAACAGAGAAAAATAAGTGAGTCTGGGAGACTGTGGACCTGCTTGTGTATGACCCTGGATGAGAGCAGAACCAAAATGGCCTCCCTGTGCTGGTAGGATAAGACATAATTTACTGAAGTTCTGGCCTTGGGTATTCCCATGTGTGTAAGTACTAAAAGAACAAGTGGATTTTGGAAATGTCTGTGCCGTAGCGGAATGGTTAAGAGTATAGCTTCTGAAGTCAGACTGACCTTGGTTCAGATCCTGGCTTTGTCGTATACTAGCTCCGTCGCTTTGCACAAATGACATAACCTCTCTGAGTAGAGTTTTCTCATCTGTAACATGGAGGTCAATATACAATTTGCCTTAAAGGAGGGTGATGAATATTACTGAGATAATACACATAGTGGACAGTACGGTATTTATTGTTGCATACTGCACAATACATTGTAATCAATGCTAGCTGTTACATTGAGTTCATGGGTGGGGTGAACTAGGGGCTAAGTGACAGGTGTGGAGGTGGCAATAAGAAGTGATCAGATATGGCCCCTTTTCTTCAGGGACTGGGGGAGTTGGCTTCATGAACTAATTATTCTAGTATGATCCAGAATGAAAGAAATGGTAGCTGAAGTGAAGGCAATGTGCTGTGCGTGTGTAATGTCAGTGGTAATTAATGCCTGGTTTGGGGAAGTTAGGGCTAGATTTGTAGCACATCGACCTTAAATTTGGGCCTATAGCCAGGCCCAGAATGCAGACGAGGGCTTTTGTGGATAGTGAATGGAGGAGAGCAGATTAGGCTGAAGAAGAGCACAGACTACAGGGCAGGAGTCGTGGCAAGATGCAGCGGGAGAGGTCTGGACAGATGTCTCGCGGTTAGATCTTGGGGACTTTTGAACATGTAAGTGGACCGTATTTTGTCAGTGGCGAACCACATTTGGAGTGAGCTCTGTTCCATGATAATGTTTTGGAAGATGTTTTGGAGAGGCAGGGGGTTTCCTCTCCAGGGTGTTTTCAGAAATCCAGGTGAATGATGGAGAAATTCAGAGGACAGAGTCAGAGAGAATTAAAAGGAGATGGCAGAGAGAGAATTCTAAATTAGAGGTCAAAGAGAACGGTGCCGTTGGTGCCATTACTTGAGAGAGAACACAGGAAGGGGAAGGATAGGAGAGAATGGATGGTCTTGGTGGTAGGGTGGGCCTAGTGGGCTAATCTTTTGAGCCCAAAGATTAGTGGACATCTAGCTGGCAGCTGGATATTTAGTTCTGCAAGAAAGAAGCCAACCCTTACTATGCATCTGTCACGCCTCTGATTTATGCTAAGCATCTCCAAAACCCCCAAATCATTATTAGAAGCAGATGGTATTTTTACTGATGAAGAAATAGCTCAGCAGAAGCCTGATATCCTTTCAACATTTACCTTTGTTACAAAGCACTTCTCACTTTTATCTTTCTCTTCAGGCTCTTTGGAGCAAGAGGCCAGCGGGGGCTGGGAAGAATGAGTGCGTGATTTGCACATTCAGGCTCCTGTTACATATGCTTTACCTTGAGGAGAGAGTAACCCTCTACCTGGGAGATTTCCCTTTGTTACCTGAAGAATGTCGAGGGAGTTCTATTTCCAATCTTCTTTCTCAAATTCTATTATTCCTTTCCTTTTAGAGCTGCTTGAAGGTTGAAGTCCCTCAGGATTTTTTTTTTTTCCCTTCTTGTTCTGATGAAATGGACACATTTGGGTAGGAAAGGGTGAACATTTTTTTTTTTTTTTAAGATTTTATTTATTGGGGTGCCTGGGTGGCTCAACCCGTAAGTGGCAGCCTTCTGCTCAGGTCATGATCCCAGTCTCCTGGGATCGAGCCCCGCTTCATCGGGCGCCTAGCTCAGCGGGAAGCCTGCTTCTCCCTCTTCCACTCGCCCTGCTTGTGTTCCCTCTCTCACTGTCTCTCTCTCTGTCAAATTAATAAATAAAATCTTAAAAAAAAAAGATTTTAGGGGCGCCTGGGTGGCTCAGCGGGTTAAGCCTCTGCCTTGGGCTCAGGTCATGGTCCCAGGGTCCTGGGATCGAGCCGCAAATCATCGGGCTCCTTGCTCAGCAGGGAGCCTGCTTCTCCCCTTCTCTCTGCCTACTTGTGAGCTCTGTCAAATAAATAAATAAAATATTAAAAAAAAGATTTTATTATTTACTTGAGAGAGAGAAGGGGGGAGGGAGAGAGCACGCATGGCGGGGAGAGGCAAAGAGGAAGGAGAAAAGCAGGCTCAGGGTCAAGCAGGGAGCCCAGGGGGGGCTCCATCTGAGGACCCCGGGATAGCAACCTGAGCTGAAGGCAGATGCTTAGCCAACTGAGCCACCCAGGCGCCCCAGAGGATGACCAGTTTATAAAATAAGTCTTGTTTTAGTTGAGTTGGAGAGGGGTAGAGAGAATGATGGTCTTTTCCTTAATAGTGTCCCCTTCATTAGGTGATGAAATATGTAATTCTAATGTCAGGCTTGTGGGTGCAGGTTAAAAATTAAATCTGGCAAGACTTGGAGCATTTGTTTAAAATTTTTTTGGTGTGTTCTTACAAAAATGCAACAACACACATATTAAAAGGCAAAGCCCTTCCTCCTATTATTTTCACTTTCCATTCCTGCAGTCCCTGTCCCTAGAGATCATCACCGCGGACAATTCTGTGTTTATACTATTTGAATGTTTCCCAATACCCGGAACCCTGGCAATAATTAAGCAGAGTAGCTAGAATTTGTGCTTTTCCCTTTTCACCTAGATATTTGGAATCAGGGTTTATTATTGAGGTTTCATGGATATGGGTTCTTTATTCAAACTGTGTTCTGAAAGCCATATAAACATCAAATTTAACTTAAGTTAAAAACTATTGGATCATCTTTGGAATCAGTGACGTACCTATGATTAGAATTTAGAGACCTTGAGGTTATTTGTTGCTAAACCAGTTCTGTTAGTTAATTTATTACACAAGTTTGCCAGCTAGCTGCAACAGTGGGGGGGAAAAAAAACAACCTAAAACACAACAAAACAAAACGTGTTTCATCTTACTTATTTTAAAGAGGAGAAAGGGCATATTGAGCTGAAAATTTTAACTCACAAAGATCCATTTTAGTTTGGTCACGATATTAGGCTGTTAATCACTTCCTATGTTGACTGCTCAGATAATATGTGCTTTGGTAAATTTCTCTAACAGAATCGTGGGATACGTGAGTAGTAGCTTAGCTCTGCCTTGCCCATTAGAAACTTTCTCTTAAGGACAGGGAGTGGAGCCTGCTTGTGTTCAAGCAAGTCTTGCCAATGACTTGCTGAATGGTCTTGGGCAAGTTACTTTACTTCTCTGTTCCTAAATGGGGTAGTGTTTATATTATGGACTTGTGAGGATGAGAAGAGATGGCACGTATAAAATATCTGACACAGAGATGCCTGGGTGGCTCAGTCAGTTAAGTCTTTGCCTCCAACTCAGTTCATGATCCTAGGGTCCTTGGATCGAGCCCCACGTTGGGCTCCTTGCTCAGCTGGGGGTCTGCTTCTCCCCCTCCTTCCTGCTCATGCTCTCTTTCACTATTTCTGTCTCTCTCAAACAAACAAACAAATAAATAAATAAATATTTTTAAAAAATCTGGCACAAATGAAGAACTAAATAAATCTAAACCATTCTTAGTAGTTTTGTCATTCTTTGAAAAAAGAGAATCTGTGATTTAGATCACCCATGTAAGAAGAATTTTACTGTTCTCACTTTCAAGTTATGACAAAGGAGTATTCACTGCCACCTTACTTTCTTAGCGCTGTAGATTGTCAGAAGGAATGTGCAAATTGTGAGATATGCCCTTGAAACAGATACAAATCTACTTCTCTTAGTTGGTCAGCTTTGTAACGAAATAAATTGGAGGAGCTTCAGCCAAAGGATTACACAGAGATTTTGTTTTGTCTTAGTGGTCTTACTTCTCAAGATCTTTTGGTAGTTCTAGTTTGTTTTGGTCCACCTCAGAAAATATTGTGGGGCTCCTGGGTGGCTCAGTGGTTAAGCCTTACACTCAGGTCATGGTCTCAGGCTCCTGAGATTGGGCCCCACAGTGGGCTCTCTGCTCAGCAGGGAGCCCGCACCATCCCTCCAGCCCCCCCCCCCCCGTCTGCCTCTCTGCCTACTTGTGATCTCTGTCAAATAAATAAATAAAATCTTTTTTTTTTTTTAAAGAAAATATTGTGGAATGATAAGACATTTTGGGGGGAGTGTTCTAATTGTTCACTGATAAGGAGGAAACAACTTAGGTGGTGGTACTTTTTGAGGGTGTTTTATGTTCTATGTGTTTCAGGGGCTGGGGACAGGTCAGGTATATTTTCATGGGGAAGGCTTTTTTTTTTATTGAAGAGAAAGAGCGCATGGGTTGGAGGGGGAGTCTCAAGCAGACCCCCCCACCCCTCACCAATTGAGCATGGAGCCTGACCCTGAGATCATGACCTGAGCCAAAATCGAGGGTTAGATGCTTAACTGAATGAGCCACCCAGGCACCCTGTGCGAAGGCTTTGAGAGAATGAAAAACTATTTCTTAGAAATCTCAAAACTGTAGTTTGAAATTCCATGAAAAGAAAATTCAAGAATTTTGTAATCCCAGTTATGGAGGTAAGGATTATGTTTTAGGAAATTTATTTTTGGGGCTCCTGGGTGGCTCAGTTGTTAAGCGCCTGCTGCCTTAGGCTCAGACTGAGCCCTGCGTTGGGCTCCCTGCTCAGCAGGAAGCCTGCTTTTCCCTCTCCCACTCCCTCTGCTTGTGTTCCTTCTCTCATTCTCTCTCTCTCTGTCAAATAAGTAAAATCTAAAAAAAAAAAAAAAAGAAAAAAAAAGAAAAGAACTTGTTCAGGGTCACTTAAAAAACTTAGTTTCATAAGGAAGTACATAAATTTCTAAATATTTTAAAGAATTAAGAGATATACTAAAGAAAAAGTGATCTCAGAACTAGGCAATTATTATTATTATTTTAAAAAGCTGGACAAATTTCTAATAGCGTCACTGCACATGTTATAAGTAACAAAGAGGGTAATTTAGTATACACAGAAGTGCATTCTGTTCTCTTCCTGAGATGATCTGACCTCAAATCAGATCTCAGAATTGTGTCCACAGAATTGGCAAATATGTATCCTTGGGGAAAACTCAAACAAACAAGTTTGGTTGTCTCTTCAGGTGAGAAACTTCTGTCTGTTTAGAAATGAAAAGGAAACTAGTTTGCAAGCTCTCTAGCAAGTCACAAGGGACGCCTGAAAGAGGAGGGTTTCATAGCGTAAAGTTCTGCTATTTCAGAAATAAATCTGTTTTTCAGAAACACCCTCTGTTTCCATAGTTGCTTGATTCAGCAACTTTTTCACAAATGAATACCTGTTAGAATTGCTCGCCTGGCTGGCACCCTAGAAAAAACAGCTTCTAAATCACACAGCAGTTAATTTTCAGCACCGCCCCCCCTCCTCCACCCCCCCCCCCCCGCCCCATCTAGTTTCCCACTAACCAGTCAGAATGCTAAGATTTACTGGTTGAGTAAGACTAGGTGTCAAGTAAAAACTCCCTATTTATCAGTGCAAATCACACAGTAATGAATGGGATATTTTTGGGAATAAAGAGTTAAAGAGAAGCACAAACTCAAAGAACAGAAGGGAGCTCTATTTGGGGGGAGATTTTGAATTTTTAAAAAATTCCCTTAGGACTATTTCCTTAAAATCCTAGCATGCATGTGAAGTGTGTAAACCTGACGATTCACAGACCTGTACCCCTGGGGCTAAAAAAATATGTTTATTAAAAAAAAATAAAAAAATTATTTTTTTTAAAAAAACCTAGCATGCAAATTATAATCTAAAGTGGTTAGAAGAAATGCATCTTTTTTTCTTTCTTTCTTTCTTTCTTTTTTTTTTTTTTTTTTAAAGTCATAGCACTTTCCTAAGCAAAATTATATGTACCAGAATCTGGGACTAATTTATTAAAATCTACAATGTTTTACTGAGTGATCTAAGAATTTGCTCATTTATTTGCTTTGTCACTGTGCAAGTCTTGGTAAATTATTAAATATAGTTGGATTGTAGGGACGAAAAGGGAACTCTTTTCTCTAAGAGGAGTCTTGAGGGTTTGTGAAATAATGGTCTGTCATAGGAGAGATAAAAAATTGAGTAAAAACATCACTTCTAAGATACCAGTTATGAATTCTAATCCTGGGTTTACCCACAGAGTTGTATGCCCTTGAAGAACTCATTAACGGTCTCAGTTTCCCCCACTTTAGGAGTATCATTATTATGTAAAATAACATATAGGCACAACTAAATATAAAGTATGTTTTATCTTGGATCAATTACACTACCCCCGCTCTTTACTGATAATCATTGCTTTGCTTTCCTGAACCTAGCCAGCTAGCTTCCAGAGGTCTCCCTCAGAAAGGACAGTAAAGGAGAGAGAGGGTGGCAGGATTAAAAACCATTCCTGGGGTGCTTTACAATGTTTATGTGCTTAAAAAAAAAAGCTACAAGCTCTCCATAAGCAATCAGTGAATCTTGTCTCCTATATGATTTATAATGCTGGTACAGGGGCAGCAGTGGGGGGCTGTTTTATTAGAATCTAGAGAGGCCCACAGCCATCATGTTGAATTCAGGTAAGAATTTTAGAACTGAATGATACTTGAATTCTCTTACTTCACCAAAGAGGAACCAAGATTCAGGAGCAGCAAGGTCCCACAGGTAATTGATAGAACAAGGAATAAAATGGCTATCTCCATCCAGATTCCTGGCTCAAAGCTTTTGCCGATTTATGTATGTGTATATATGTTTAAATTGTTATGTATTAAGATCTGTGAAATCATATAAATCATCAGACAGTAAGTACTTACGTGCTTTAACATCTTATTTAAGAAACAAAATATTGGTAACATGGTTGTGACCCCCTACCCTCTTCACAGGTGTTGCTATCTAATTTGGGTATTTATCATCCTCATGCATTTTATAATTTTGTTGCATATGCATTTTTTAAAAAAGATTTTATTTATTTATTTGACAGATCACTAGCAGGCAGAGAGGCAGGCAGGCAGAGAGAGAGAGAGAGAGAGAGAGGGAAGCAGGCTCCCTGCTAAGCAGAGAGCCTGATGTGGGACTCAATCCCAGGACCCTGAGATCATGACCTGAGCTGAAGGCAGAGGCTTAACACACTGAGCCACCCAGGCATATGAATTTTTTAAAAAAGATTTATTTATTTGAGAGAGAGAATGAGAAAGAGAACATGAGAGGGCGAGGGTTAGAGGGAGAAGCAGACTCCCAGCTGAGCAGGGAGCCAGATGTGGGACTCCATTGTGGGACCTGAGCCGAGGGCAGTTGCTTAACCAGCTGAGCCACCTAGGCATCCATGTTGCATATGAATGTTAAGGGTGATTTTCAAAGCATTTAACAACTGACAGTGTATTGGGAACAGCCACTCATAATGGTGGCTGGCCATAAACTACAGATCAGCCATGTCAAGCTTACTGGCTGAATATCATGGACTCCTCACCATTTTTTTTTTTTTAAATGTCAGCTGTAAACCCAACATGGGGCTTGAACTCAGGACCTCAAGATCAAGAGTCAAATGTTCTACAGCCAGGCACCCCTCCTAAAGCAATATTTTTTAAGATTGCATGTAGTTTGGCCTCATTCTGTATGCATTCTTCGGCAGGTTGTTTTTTTCTCCCTCAACTTTTTATTTGTGAGCTATGTCAATATTGATATGTGTAGCTCTGATTTATTCATTTTCATTGATTTTTATTTTATTTTATTTTTTTAAGATCTTATTTATTTATTTCACAGACACAGATCACAAGTAGGCAGAGAGGCAGGGAGAGAGAGAGAGAGGAGGAAGCAGGCTCCCTGCTGAGCAGAGAGCCCAATGCGGGACTCCATCCCAGGATCCTGGGATCATGACCTGAGCCGAAGGCAGAGGCTTTAACCCCCTGGGCCACCTAGGCGCCCCCATTTTCATTGTTTAATATTCATTTGTATGAGTATGTCACAGTTTATTTATCCATTCACTAATGTTTGAATATGTAGTTTTTTTAAGTCCTTTTCTAGGACCCATTCCTATCATTTGTGTATTTTCCTGTTAGGTTTTCTTTTCCTTACTGATTTGTGAGTATATTATTTTTGTATTTTTTGGAAAGTATTGTTTAATAGACAAATAACATTAACATCTCTACTTAAGAAGCTGCTTAAAACCTTTCATAGCTTTGCCTTCCCAGTATTATTGGAGCTGTATATAGCTATTCACATTCGAAAAGATTCAATATCATCTCTCTTATCAGATTGATGTCAGGTATACCCATGGGATTGTCCAAGTGTTAATATGTTAATATGTCTGTGACATATTTCTTACATAAAATGGATTTGGCATAGGCTTAACATTTTTTTTTTTAAAAGATTTTATTTATTTATTTGACAGGGAGAGACACAGTGAGAGAGGGAGCCCTGGCAGGGGCTGAGGAAAGGGGAAGCAGGCCTCCCACTGAGCAGGGAGCCTCACTCAGGGCAGGGCTGGAGCCAGGACCCTGGGATCATGACCTGAGCCCAAGGCAGGTGCTTAATGACTGAGACACCCAGGAGCCCCAAGACTTAACATTCTTTATTATGAAGGTAGACTTTATTTTCCTATATTTACATGGTCATGCAGGTGAAGATGTTCACCTTATTATACTCTAAAATATGGGAGGAAAGTCTTAATGGGAAATTGTAAAATTCTCATTTTTTTCCTTTACTAAATAAAGCAGGGTAATGGCACCCTTGCTTCCTTCGTAAACCACAGATGGGCCACAGAATATAAAGGGGGATTGAGGCCACAGCTTGGAAAATTCTTCCTAGAACTTGATCTGTTTAAACTATCTGGGTTCATGGTTTTCGTTCTCTCCCTTTTTGTCCCCCAGTGAATGGTGACTTGACTTGACAGAGGCACATGCTAGGCTGTCTGTTCTTTTGTCGACTACTTGTATCTGCTTTCTGGAAGGTTATTGTTTTCAAGGGTCTTAAACACTTGGATTAGGACAGTTAAAACCTTTCTCGCTGACTGGGGAAGTGTAATCTTCCTATTCATTCTGCTTTCCTGGGCTTATTGGCTTCCTTCCCTTCCTTGTTTCTTTTTACTTACAAATCGCTCGCAACTGTTTGATAGCCATCCTTCAGAGCACCCAACATTTTGTTCATTTCGATTTTTTTAACCTAGTTCTTGTTGTACAAAAGGACATAAACATGTAAAAGTACTTTTAGTACTAGAGGTTGCCTTCTCTTGGAGTATCACATTTGGGCACTGCCCCCCCCAATTTGTAGGAAGATCCCCCAGCAGCCCCACCCCCAACCTTTCCACCGCCCCCCCCCCAGGCCTCTTTTGTCTTGGGAGCTAACAAAGTACTGTAATTTGCTGGATATTGTGCATGGAGGATGGGCCAAGGGGTTCCTGGAAGAATTTCTGTAACCTGCCTGAGTTCTCTTAAAAATTGCTGATTAACTCTGTCTTCTGTTTTGGGAATAGCTGGAACTTTAAACTTAGGAATGTTTTTCAAAACAAAGATGTTTATTTTTAGAGGCAGATAATATTTTGAGCCCATTTACCATAACTGCTTTTTTAAGAAACAAAACCCAGGGATTTGAAGTGGGTAATCCCCAAAGCAAAAATAAGAATCTTGCTGAAAGAATTAGCAATATATATAACCATTTTGAAAACAAGCCGTGTTTTCATTTTAGCTTTCTGCGTCTGCTTCGTCAAAATGAAGCCGAATTTTGCTTAATTACCACAGTTGTTCTGAAATATTCCTTTTCCTTGCATGACTTGTCCTATGAAATTGATGTCCTGATGCAGAAGATAAAAAATATCAAAAGAGAAAAGTGTTGGAAGAAATTTTGTTGTTAGGGCAAAGGGCATGGTGTTAAAACTAGTGGGCAGGGGGAGTTCTCTGAGATGGAGTCGTCCAGGTTAATTTTTATCTCCATGATCACATGAGTAAAAAGAACCCTTTCAAGTCTTTGATTTTTTAAGGAATTGTGGGGGGCGGGGGGGGTGGATAGTTTCCACTTTATTAGCCCCCATTTACAGGAGCAATGTAGCGTGCAACGTAGATGAAAATCAAAGATGGGGCTAGTAGCATAGGCCTTCCTACAGGATCTCTGTGAGCAGAACCCCAAACCCTTTACAAAGATCTATTTAAGGTTCACAATAACAATGACAACATTTTAGGGCTGTCTTCCAACCCTATCACTTCCTTCTTCTAGCGGGAAGTTGAGCTCGGGGCAGAGAAGGTACACGGGTGTTGCTGGACCAGTGATCTCAAGCTGTCACCTGCTTTTGTGGAATCACATACCTCTGTGAGGACGTTGCACAAAGGGATTGGTGAAGTGAAAGTACTTTGATTGATGTAGACGAACAGAATAGAAAAAAAAAATTGAGTGAGTTAAGAAATACTCATCAATAGCAGCCAGAACATGGGGGGAAAAAACCCCCTCACGTCTTAAATAACAAATAAAACTTTCAAATAGTAACATTTACAGTAAATAGTTTTCTTCTTCTTCTTCTTCTTCTTTTTTTTTTTTGGCATGAATCTTTAAGCAGGTGCATTTGAAGGACTAACAGTGCATCCCCAAGGTGATGCTTGGCTGCTGAGGTGGAGGAGCTGGCTGATGGCCTCGCCGGGGTTCCGGAGCTCCCAGACTGTGCCAGAAACTTCAGCATGGAAGCAGATTTCTGGCTAGAGTGCCTGTTGCAAGGGCATTCACTGTACCTTAGCACATCTCTCTGTTTGATTTTGCTCCGCCCTAGGGAGGTCTGTGGACCATGGATCATCCCAATGATTCTGGTTCAGACTACAGTGGACCTGAGGCTCTTGTATTTTTCCTAAGCTGATCCCCAAAATTTGCGATGGCTTGGCCTGAGAAATCTAAAATTATCTCATTTTTTTGGAGCTTCCTTTCTTCCTTTCCTCCAGGAAGATTTTATAAGGGTTCACACAGGGGTGTGGACTTTCCCAGTTCTCCCAATCTGGGTATATTTAGGGTGGACCCCAAACCCCTAAAGACTTGAAGTAGATCAAAGCCTGACTTCATTCAAATCACTGGGGTGCTTTCGGCAGCCTGGAGGCACCAGAAGCCTCTTGTAGGCCTGTGGACCCTGATGGGAACTTGGGGAAGAGATTTTCCAGCGTTCTCCTGCCGTAGGGTTTTTTTTTTTTAAGATTTTATGTATTTATTTGACAGAGAGATACAGTGACAGAGGGAACATAAGCAGAGGAAGCGGTAGAGGGAGAAGCAGGCTCCCTCCTGGGCTCGATCCCAGGACCCCGAGATTAGGAAGGCAGACACCCAACAACTGAGCCACCCAGGCACCCCTCTGCTGTAGGTCTGCAAGAGGATCTAGCAGCCTATAGTTGAATACTGATTCCAGGGCTTCAAAAAAACATACCTCAAAGTCTTTTCAACTCAAATGTATTCTTTGCTTGGCTCCTAAGCAGTGTATGCAGGGGCTGTGCTACATGGAGATACGGGTGTTACATTTGGTGGCCTTGGATCAAGTTGGTTGCTTAAAGCTTAAGTAGTTGTGATAGTGGATACCATTATATTTGAATTATTTCTTATTCTCTTTCTCTCTTTAAAGATTTTATTTATTTATTTATTTGAGAGAGAGAGCATATGTGTACAAATGGGGGAGGAGCAGAGCGAGAGGGAGAGAATCTCAAGCAGGATCCGTGCTGAATGTGGAGCTTGTTGCGGGGCTCAGTTTCATAACCCTGAGATCAGAACCTGAGCAGAAACCAAGAGGCAGACATTTAACTGACTGAACCACCCAGGCACCTGCCCCATCTTCCTAATTTTCAAAAACCCCCAAAATATGTTCCTTTTGATCGCTTTGGTCGTCGTCTTTTATGGTCAGAGAAACTAAGATAGTATGATGACTTGTTTGAGGTCCCCCTAGTGAGTGAGGGGGAGGATGGAAGGGGTCAGATCTACTGTCCCTGGATGCCCAGTCTGTTGCTCGTCCAGCAAACCTGTTACTGAGGATTAGCATCCACCCAGACCTGGAAAGAGACCAACTGAAACCTCAATCAGTTCTGGTCTTTGGTCTGTGAGGATGAAAGGATGCAGGATACATTAATTTGCTGGGCCGTTGATTTTCCCTTGAGGTAAGAGAAAAACAAAACCAAAATTGTCCGTCCCCAAAAATGGCACAGGGAATTATGTCTGGGTTTGGAAAATGTCCAGTTCTATAAATATATTATGGGAAACCCTCAGGGAGAGAAAAGAGGTGCATCATCACTGTTTTCATATATAAAAATAGCAGTCCCAGGCCCCTGGAAGAAAAGCTGGGAAGTCTGTAAGTTAACTTGTAGTCAAATAGGAACTATAATTCTTTTTTTTTTTTTAAGATTTTATCCATGTATTTGAGAGAGAAAGAGAGAGTGAGAGAGAGAGAGCACAAGCCAGGAGGAGAGGCAGAGGGAGAAGCAGACTTCCGCTGAGCAGGGAGCCTGATGTGGGGCTCCATCGCAGGACCCTTGGATCATGACCCTAGCCTGAGGCGGACGCTTAAAATGAGTGAGCCACCCAGGTTGACCAGAACTTCAATTTTTTTTTTTTTAATTTTTAGAGATTTTTATTTATTTATTTGACAGAGAGAGAGATCACAAGTAGGCAGAGAGGCGGGAGGGGGGGTTGGGGGGGGAAGCAGGCTCCCTGCTGAGCAGAGAGCTGGATGTGGAGCTTGATCCCAGGACCCCCAGATCATGACCTGAGCTGAAGGCAGAGGCTTAACCCATTGAGCCACCCAGGCGCCCCAAAACTTCACTTTTTAAGTTCATTACCACTCACTGCCAAGAATTGGTGAGCTTAGAAGCAATAGGTCAAAAGTTTAGGAGGAGGATTTGGGGGAGGGATTTGTATCAACAGGAGGTCTCTGAGAGTTTCCAGTTGCTCTGCTGAGAAGGCAGTGATTTGATTGCCTGCATTCACATTTTGCCTTCATAGAGACGAAGGAAACCGTGGAAGTAGAAAGAAGCACCGTTTTAATTCTGATATTTTAATACTGGGATCGAAATAGAGTGTGTCAGAAGATTTACACAGGTGTTAATTGTCACAGCTCTGATTTTCTGGGCGGACGATGGTGTTGTTCGGAGCCAGTATGTGGAGCTGGATATTTACCGATGCTGTTTGGGATCAAAGAGATGTATTTCATTTTTCATAATGAACATATGCATGTTTTCCTGTGTGTTTCTTGCTTTGTTTTCTTAATCTCTATGTTTGCCTCTTTCCTTCCCTGGTGTTTCTCATGTCATTTTATGACTAAGCGTGTTAAGGTGTGGCCTTCTGGGTTTTCCAGGCTGGGCTATTTGCCTTGGCACATGTGGTCTTCTCTGCATGGCGAGTGGGTGGGTGAAGCTGAACGGGCACATGTGGGAACTTGAATGGGACTCTGCCCCGTGGGCCCGGTGTGTCTAGATCTCACCAGTCTGCATTTGATCTGTCCACACCGCTCGATGAGGCCTGTAGACCCGGTTAACAGGCCTACGGGGGATTGGGGAGGGTGGCAACACACACCCTTATCTCCTGAGCTGGGGAGGTGGGGGGCAACTTGGTTAAAATCGCTTATATTTGGGGCCACCCAGGAATCAAGATAATGATTTGCTGACACCCATTCTCTCTGGATTTCTGTCCTTTCAGTGTCTGCTGGTGAAGCTCCTTTTTAAAGCAATGAACAAGAATGTTCAGGCAAGGGGCACCTGGGGTGGCTCAGTCATTAAGCGTCTGCCTTTGGCTCAGGTCGTGATCCCAGGGCTCGGGGATTAAGTCCCACATTGGGCTCTCCCTGCTCTGCAGGGATCCTGCTTCCCCCTTTCCCTCTGCTGCTCCCCCTGCTTGTGTTGCCTCTTTCATTGTCTCTCTGTCTGTCAAACAAATAAGTAAAAATCTTTAAATAAAAATAAAATAAGAAAAAGAACATTCAGGCATAACTAACTCTTCTGGTCCCAGGCACTTCCATAATGCAGTTTGCTTCATCTGCTCCGTTCATGTTGCTGGTTCTTTTAACAGTGTAAAGCAACCCACATCCTTGAGGAATCTTCCTCTGTTACGTAGGGAATGAGTTAATGGATTCATGAAGGTGATAATATACAGATCATGACTGAGCCCTTGATTTGGGGATAATAAACCTAAGGAAAAAAGGCCTTTGTGCGTAGGCAAGAATGGGAGGGCTTTAGCATAGGGCATGGAAGATTCTGTTCCATCCGGAGTAGTAGAAGGCCCTGGTCTCAGCCTGGGGAGTTTGAGGGCCTTCCAGGAGAATGACCTTATCTTCCATCAGGGGAAGGGATACATGTTCTGTATCTGGAAAATGCTAGGCAATTTAAAGAGTTCCACTGCCTCACAAACCAAGAAGACTGTAATGAGAAGAACAGGTAGGACGGATTTGTCTTAATAATAACAGCTATCAGGAAGCCTCTGTTCATGCAAGTGTTATCAGAAGATCAACTTCAAAATCTTTTCCTTGTTGTAAATATGTGTCCTCTAGCAGGCAGGGGAAAGAGACCCAGCACCCCTAAACATGAACTTCTGGTTGAGAGGCCACCTGCCCCAGAGTTAGCCCCAGTGGTCACTAAGCTGTGAGTAGAGGGAGGAGACAGGCAGGTCTAGGTGGAAAATCCTGGTGAGGGCCCACCGGAGCCCATTGAGGGTCTCCACCCCCTGAACTCAGACAGTTACCATAATAGTCTGTTGGTTTTCGTTTCTTCCAAGAAACTCTCTCCAGGGGGCTGGTGTATCCTAGAAGGGAAGCTGGGAAGGCGGAAAAGCCAGTTCCACAGAGACTGTTAATTGTGTTCAGGGAGAAAAGGGACAGTAGTCAGGTGTAGCGTCACTCAGAAAGGAAGAGGCTTCCCAAGTTCATCTTCTAGGGCCTGAGAAGAACGGAGGAACATTAAAGGTATTCAGATAAATAAACAAAAGAAGATAGAAGTCTTTCTGTGTTTTCCCTTTACTATGCCACAGAGTACACTTTTATTATAAATACCACAAAATTAAATTCTTCAGTAAGTCAGAAAAAACAAGGAGAATTCATGCTAGCAAAGGCTATTGTGAGGATTCTGTGATGGACGTCACAGGGGCACTGAAAGGACTTAGAGTTATTATTATTTTTTTTATTAACCACAAATCACATTCTTTTTTTTTTTTTTTTAAGATTTTATTTATTTATTTGACAGGCAGAGATCACAAGTAGGCAGAGAGGCAGACAGAGAGAGAGAGGGGGAAGCAGGCTCCCTGCTGAGCAGAGAGCCCGATGCGGGGCTCGATCCGAGGACCCTGGGATCATGACCTGAGCTGAAAGCAGTGGCTTAACCCACTGAGCCACCCAGGTGCCCCATCACAAATCACATTCTTAAGGGAATGGTTTCTGGTTGATTCTTATTTTGTAGATAATCTTCTAAATTTTATATACATTATTTTAGTTGGTTGAAGGGATGTGGCAAATGTTGAGTTTAAGTGGTTTAAAAAAATGATGTGGGGATGCCTGGGTGGCTCAGTTGGTTGGACGACTGCCTTCGGCTCAGGTCATGATCCCGGAGTCCCGGGATCGAGTTCCGCATCGGGCTCCCAGCTCCATGGGGAGTCTGCTTCTCTCTCTGACCTTCTCCTCACTGATGTTCTCTCTCACTGTCTCTCTCTCAAATAAATAAATAAAATCTTTAAAAAGAAATGATGTGCATTACATATTTTTCATTTAGAAGGTAAAGTAAGTAGCAATGATGCTTAAGGATTGTTTTTAAAGAAAAAAAAATTTTTTTTTTTTTTAAATAATCTCTTTACCCAGCATGGGGCTTGAACTCACAATCCCAAGATCAAGAGTTGTACGCTGTACCGACTGAGGCAGCAAGGCGTTCTGCTTAATGATTTTGAGTGAGAATTTTCTAAGTGGCATCACTCTAACACAACAGTTTTTATTTTGCACTTTACCTTTTCGCCCATATATTTGTACGGTTACACTCCTATTGAACCCATTTGTTTTTTGCTTATCTTACTAAAATTTTATATATATATATATATTAATTTTTTATAGACATATAATGTATTTCTATCCCCAGGGGTACAGGTCTGTGAATCACCACGTTTACACACTTCACAGCACTCACCATAGCACATACCTTCACCAATGTCCATAACCCCACCCTCCTCTCCCAACCCCCTCCCCCCAGCAACCCTCAGTTTGTTTTGTGAGATTAAGAGTCACTTATGGTATCATGCTTAGCGAAATAAGTCAATTGGAGAAAGACAACTATCATATTATCTCCGTGATATATGAGGAAATGGAGATGCTACATGGGGGGGTTAAAGGGTTAGGAGAAAAATAAATGAAACAAGATGGGAGTGGGAGGGAGACAAATCATAAGTATTTTATTTATTTTTAAAGATTTTTCATTTTATTTATTTATTTATTTGACAGAGAGATACAGCGAGAGAGGGAACACAAGCAGAGGAGTTGGAGAGGGAGAAGCAGGCTTCCCACTGAGCAGGGGCTGGATCCCAGGACCCTGGGACCATGACCTTAGCCGAAGGCAGATGTTTAAAGATTGAGCTATCCAGGTGCCCCTATTTAGTATTTTCTTATTTAATATTTTGTATAGAATAATGATTGTTTTATTTTTTTTTTAAGATTTTATTTATTTATTTGTCAGAGAGAGAGAGAGAGAGAGTGAGCACAGGCAGACAGAGTGGCAGAGGGAGAAGCAGGCTCCCTGCGGAGCAAGGAGCCCGATGCAGGACTTGATCCCAGAATGCTGTGATCATGACGTGAGCCAAAGGCAGCCGCTTAGCCAACTGAGCCACCCAGGCCTCCCGATTGCTTTTGTTTTGATTAAAAACTTTTTTTTTTCGCATTGAGGTACCAAATTATGCAAAGCATTCGAATGTTTTGAGTATCTGTATTATGTGTATCTATATTCATGTATCTTTTTGTTTCTAACAAATTACTTAAAATAATCCCAGGAGTGGGATTACCAAGTCAAATTGCATGAGTCACCAGATTAATTTGTCAATATGTCACCAGATTAATTTCCAAATTCGTTATTGTCTGTATTGTGTAGAGGTATATCAACTTTTTTGTCCATTAGGAAAGATGAACTTTTTTGCACGTGTCTGTTTAGTCTTTGGGTTTCCTCTCATGTGAATTATCTGTTCATATGTGTCAGATCTTGGTTTGTTTTTTAGAGGAAACTTTTTATGGCTTCCAATGACCTTTGAAGCTGTTCATGATTGTTTCTTGTCTTGGGTTACTTTATGGGATATTGCTTATAGGAGCATTTGTTCCTTTGTATCAGGTTATAACATGGATTACTTTCTCTAAAGGAATGGGAAAAGTCCAAATTAATTCCTCCCTTAATGAATTTAATCTATCATGAAGCCTTTTGCTGCATTTCATGCTAAATGTCCAGTGGTTAAGATACTGCGTGCTCACACCGCTTGGGGAAACACAAACTTCTCACAGCCTTAAGTGCTCTGGCCTTGCCAAGGCCATCAGGACAAAAGACACAATTACTGATGTTCGTCAGTGGAAACTGTAATATGCTTCTGACTGGCCAGCTCGTCAAACTGCTGTTGGATTGTGGATGGGTTGTGGAGACTGTCAGCTACATGTGAATTTCATTCTTCTTCTTCTTCTTTTTTTTTTTTTAAAGATTTTATTTATTTATTTGTCAGAGAGAGCGAGCGAGAGCAAGCATAGGCAGACAGAGTGGAAGGCAGAGTCAGAGGGAGAAGCAGGCTCCCCGCGGAGCAAGGAGCCCGATGTGGGACTCGATCCCAGGACGCTGGGATCATGACCTGAGCCGAAGGCAGCTGCTTAACCAACTGAACCACCCAGGCGTCCCTCTTCTTTTTTTTTTTTTAAATATTTATTTATTTGACAGAGATCACAAGCAGGCAGAGAGGCAGGCAGAGAGAGAGAGGGAAGCAGGCTCCCTACTGAGCAGAGAACCCGATGTGGGGCTCCATCCCAGAACCCTGAGACCATGACCTAAGCCAAAGGCAGAGGCTTTAACCCACTGAGCCACTCAGATGCCCCAATTTCATTCCTCTTTAGAACAGGATTGGAGAGGAAGAATATATAATCCAAGCATTTAATTGAAGGGAAATAATAAAACCTATAGTCCTTTTGTAGTTTATAGGTCTTGATCATGTTTGTGTTATGTTTGCCTTGAACCTTTTAGCAAGCTCTGCAAGGTGGAGCTGTAGGTCTCTGTGTCACCGAAGAGGAAGGAAGCTTGGGGAGTGGCAGGGGCATGGCCATGGTCATGGTTATGGCCTGGGGACGTGGCAGAGCCAGGATGAGAAGCAGTTAGTTCTTTGTGCATCCTGAAAAATGTCAGCTTGAATGTTGTACTCCTTGGGATGAGTTCAGTAAAGAGCTGCATACAGTCTGTCCATGGCTTTAATTAGAGATAAAGGCAATAAAATGAATATTAATAATGGTGTGTGTAAGTCACCAAAGAAAACCTAAGTCATATTCCAGATATTGTATGTAGTGGGTCAAGGAGTTTCCATCACGACTGATTAAGAACAAGTGTTGATGTTATTAAGCATGAGTTATATAATTACTTGAAATGTTTACTTATCCTGACTGCCTCATTCTGGGATTGATTATATGAATCAATAGAGGTTGAGAATTTGGATTCAAGAGTGAGACAGCTGGGGGCTCTGAGACCCAGCCCCCAGACTGAGCCACCTGGAGAAGGAGCCCTTGTTATCTGTAAACTGGTGATGTTAGTATCTGTGTCAGTGATGTTCTATGAAGTTGAAATCACACGTGTACGTAAAACGCTTAGTGCATAGTAAGCACTCTATTTTGCCATGAATTAGGTGTTATTTGTTGGTAAATATGCTTAGTTTTTTATTCTTTTATATTTAAAACTTCAGTATCATTCTTCACTCTAATAAAGGTTACAAATAAGAAATGATTGTTTCTTGGGGTACCTGGGTGGCTCAGTGGGTTAAGCTTCTGCCTTTGGCTCAGGTCCTGATCTCAGGGTCCTGAAATGGAGGCCTGCATCAGGCCTGCATCGGGCTCTCTGCTCAGCAGGGAGCCTGCTTCCCCTCCACTCCCCAGCCGCCTGCCTCTCTGCCTACTTGTGATCTGTCTGTCAAATAAATAAATAAAATCTTAAAAAAAAAAAAAAGAAGAAGAAACAGTTGTTTCTTAGCATAATCCTGATTCATTGTAACTTCTTTTATATGGCCTTCTATATTTTTTTAAACAGAATTGTATGCGGTGAGCAAATATATTTTTGGACAGACACACTTTGCATTGACTGTGGGTCGATAATTATTGTGATCTTGTCCTTTCAGCCATGTTGAGTCTTATGAGTCAAGCCTCAGGAATTATCTACATTCCATGAATTCCATTTGTACATGAATCTTTGAGAGCAGTTTTTGGCCTTTGATATTTGGAATGAACTTTGCTTTTGCAGATATTTTATTACATTTTACAATAATGATCGGGGCATGGCCAAATTCAGTTTCAATAAACACAGAAAAGGGCAGAATTTATTTGAACATGCATGACATAGGAGAGATTATCCATTTTAGATGATTCAAGGATTAGTTACTTAGTTTTTGTAGATATTTGCGTTCTTGTTTGCTCTTCAAGCCTTTGTCTATTTCGTTCTTGTCCGTTCTGGGGAATGAGATGGGAAAGACATGTTTTCACAGTTGGACCCCTTTTTTTTTTTTTTTAAGATTTTATTTATTTGTCAGAGAGAGAGCGAGTGAGAGCGAGCACAGGCAGACAGAGTGGAAGGCAGAATCAGAGGGAGAAGCAGGCTCCCTGCAGAGCAAGGATCCCGAAGTGGGACTCGATCCCAGGATGCTGGGATCATGACCTGAGCCGAAGGCAGCTGCTTAACCAACTGAGCCACCCAGGCGTCCCCAGTTGGACCCTTTTATTCTCAAATGCGTTGAGCATTAGTGGCTGTTGTTCTAGGATCTAGATAGCGCTTACCAGTCTGGCAGAAGCTTTAATATAATTTTGTCTAGGGTGGGTCTTCCTGAGTATAGATCTATACCTTTAACTTTCTCAGTTTTCTGCTGTAATTGAGGAATAAATTGATCAATATAGTGTCATATTGGTGAATACTGTCACATTTTGACGTATTGTCAAATGATGAACATTATGAAAATATCGAATACAACTGAAATTTTCTTTGAGGTTCGTAATCTTTTGGTACATTGCAAAATTTTGGAGTCCTTTTATATTATTATAAGTACAAGCTTCATTGTACTCAAGATATGGAGAAGTGTCAGTTAATAAAGACTGGAAATGCAAAAAAAAATTTTTATAGTGCATACTTAGTATTTATTTCCTGTAGAAGTAGGGATTTGGGGGAAAGTTGTTCTAGACCAGAGCCTGATGTTTTCTATCATAAAATAGTAAATGTAGCACCCTTTCTATTGCTTAAAATACAGAAGCTAATGAATTTTTTTTTTTTAAAGATTTTATTTACTTATTTGTCAGAGAGAGACAGCGAGAGAAGGAACATAAGCAGGGGGAGTGGGAGAGGGAGAATCAGGCTTCCTGCCGATTAGGGAGTCCAACTCGGGGCTCTATCCCAGGACTGTAGGATCATGACCGGAGCTGAAGGCAGACGCTTAACGATGGAGTCACCCAGGCATCTTAGTGAATTGTTTTGAAATGAAAAATGTGCATTGCAGCACCAGGAAGAGAATTTTGTGAAGGGACCAGGGGTGGTGGTGGATGGCCCAGGGGAGAGCCGAGGGTTCAGGAGATGGAAAACAAGTGCGCAGGTCAAAGCTGAGAAGAGAACCACAGCCAGGGTGGCAGGGCCAGAGGGATGGTTCAAGCATCTTCCTGCTCCTCGACCTTATCAGACAAGGGCAAACTGGCCTTGTCCCAGACTACAGGGAAGGCAAAATCTCTAGGACTGGAGGGTGGGGTGGGGAGGTGGACAGCAGCCCTGTGGGGCCAGAGAAGTGACTCTAGGCACAGTTTGAGATAGGAAGTACCTGGTGAGACTGCTTAGTGAGTCCGTCCATCCCTCCCTTCATCGACACCCCGCACGTGTGTTCAGCCTTTCTGCCTCAGCCTTGGTGTCGGGTGCTGCGGCTTCCAAGAAGAAAGTGGTTCTCCCAAGGAGCTTATGGATCCCCACTTGGGATCTCAGACGTGCAGGGCTGACAGTTGTGATATCCGTACTGAATTGAAAGTCGGGGGTGGGGTGCGTGGGGAGCTCAAAGGCAGGTAGCCTCTCTCCGGCTGGGCTGGGGCAGGAGAAGCAGCATGTGCAAAGGCAGAACAGGGAGAGAGAATACGGGCCGTTAAAGAGAGCTTCGATTCACTTGCTGTGTGTATAGCCTTGGGCCTCTGCCAACAGTGTTAAGAGATAGTGTTGAAGAAGTGGGCAGGTGCCAGATCTGAAGAGCTTGGAATGCTGTGCATTTGTTGGGGAGCCTTTGAAGTATTCCAAGCAGAGACGTGAAATAACTAGGCATGATTTAAGAGTGCCCTGTAGGAGATACTGATGTGCCATCCAGATCTTTCTTCATGGAGGACTCACCCAGCCTCTGGGCAACAGTGAACCCACTCACTTGGGGTTGTGCCCCTTCCCTGGGGAGGGGTGGGGATAGGGTTTTCACATGCAGCGGCTGATGAGGTGGGAAGGTGAAGGCCATCTAGGCCAGCTGACGACAACTCTGCAGGGCCATTTAACCCGCAGAGCTCACTGTGGGGCGAGGGTTTCGAGGGGAGGCCGTCTGGCAACCTCAGCTTCTTCCTCTACCCAACCTTGTTTCCTTCTCTGCTCTAGCCACCTGGGTCTTTCTGAATTCTGATCTCAATGAGGCTCAGGCTCTATTTCATATTCCTCTTGTCTTGCTAGGGTCTGCACATTGTGTCCAGGTTGGAAACACTGACCATCAGAAGGCTCCCCTCACTCATTTCCTTTCTCAGAAGAATGACACTCTTGCATTGCCTGTCACAGTTTCAAAATAATTGTTTCCTATATTTAAAACAATTTTCTTGTAGAAGGTTACATCTGGACCCTGTAAACTCTCGTGGCCGTCTGTGAAGTCATCTGTTCTTTTTTGAAGAGGTTAAACTGGGAGCCACTGAAGTAGAGCTATTCAGTAGGCTCAGTGTGGTTTTTTGTTTTTTGTTTTTTAAGATTTTATTTATTATTTTTTTGACAGACGGAGATTACAAGTAGGCAGAGAGGCAGGCAGAAAGAAAAAGGGAAGCAGGCTCCCCACTGAGCAGAGAGCCTGATGCGGGGCTCAATCTCAGGACTCTGGGATCATGACCTGAGCTGAAGGCAGAGGCTTTAACCCACTGAGCCACCCAGGCGCCCCTGCTCTGTGTTTATTTCAGATACTCAGCTTATACTTATCAAACACTCAGTTGAAGCTGAGGGAGGGTGATCTGAGAATCAGCAAGTTGAATGGATGCTGATTTTCTTCATTGTACCTGCCCGACCCCTCCTGGTGCCAACGTGAGATCCTTTTGCTCTGTAGTTAGGTGACTGGGCCCAATAACCACCTGTGTTATACTAGCACCAACAGATAATGGTTCTATTTCACAGGATCAAAGTAGCTTTAATATTCCCACTGCCTCTGTCATGACCAAAATTGCAAATGCACTGCTGAGTGGGCTCACTACCTCACTACCTACAGAAGCGTGCACACTGGCAGACACACAAACTTGGTCACCTCTGTTTAATGTCCTTGGCCAAGGGATGGGACTCTGACTAATGCACCAAAAGGAATATGTGTGCTTAGGTAATTGAGAGTTGATGGTGCCTTTTTCTTTTTTGGATGTATGATCTTCAGATAAGTCATGATTCTTTTGTTAAGAATAATTGATTGTAAGGGCGCCTGGGTGGCTCAGTTGGTTAAGCGTCTGCCTTCGGGTCAGGTCATGATCCCAGCGTCCTGGGATCGAGTCCCACGTTGTCGGGGAGTGTCCTTGCTCAGCAGGGAGCCTGCTTCTCCCTCTGCCTGCTGCTTCTTTGCTTGTGCTCTCTCTCTTTCAAATAAATAAATAAAATCTGGTGGCTCAGTGGGTTAAGCCTCTGCCTTTGGCTCAGGTCATGATCCCAGGGTCCTGGGATCGAGCCCTACATTGGGCTCTCTGCTCAGCAGGGAGCCTTTTTCCCCCCACCCTCTGCCTACCTCTCTGCCTACTTGTGATCTCTGTCAAATAAATAAATAAAATCTTTAAAAAAAAACCTTAAATAAATGAATAAAATCTTAAAAAAAAATAATTGACTATAATTCCCATGATGCAGGGTAGAATGCATGCTCTGTTTTCCACTTGTTTACTATATGGAGTATTCTTCCTTTTTTTTCTTTTTAAATCATAGACTTTGATTTCCAGAGGTAGGTAGAATAGAGGTAATTTCTAAGTTATTAGGTGCAAAATCAATTATTAAGTGCAAGCTTTGTTATCTACTGGATGTATATCAATTTTATATCTCATAAATCGGTGTCTAAATTGTTTGATAGAATATTTTGTAGTGGGGCACCTGGCTGGATCAGTAGGAGGACATGTGACTCTTGATCTCTGGATTGTGAGTTCAAGCCCCAAGTTTGGTGTAGAGATTACTTAAATAAATAAAGCTTAAAAAATATTTTGTACTTATTAGGGCAGTAATCTTATAAATTTTGTTTGTAAATGGCATGGACTGGGTGTCTGGGTGGCTCAGTAGGTTGGGCGTCTGCCTTCAGCTCAGTTAGTGATCCTTGAGTCCTGGGATCAAGCCCCAGGTTGGGATCCCTGCTCCGGGAGGAGTTTGCTTCTCCCTCTGCCCCTCCCCTGCTTGTTCTCTCTTGTGCCTACAGTCTGTCCTCTCTATCTCACAGATAAATAAAATCTTTTTTAAAAAATGGCATGGACTATTGTCTATTAAAAAAATTACAAAGAGGGGCGCCTGGGTGGCTCAGTGGGTTAAGCCGCTGCCTTCGGCTCAGGTCATGATCTCAGGGTCCTGGGATCGAGTCCCGCATCGGGCTCTCTGCTCGGCAGGGAGCCTGCTTCCCTCTCTCTCTCTCTCTGCCTGCCTCTCCATCTACTTGTGATTTCTCTCTGTCAAATAAATAAATAAAATCTTTAAAAAAAAAAATAAAAAAAATAAAAAAAAAATTACAAAGAAAACCCTAACAGCATGGAAATGATAATCATTTTGAGAAAAAAATGCAAATAATTTTTTTTAAAAGATTTTATTTATTTATTTGACAGAGAGAAATCACAAGTAGACGGAGAGGCAGGCAGAGAGAGAGGAAGGGAAGCAGGCTCCCTGCTGAGCAGAGAGCCCGATGCGGGACTCGATCCCAGGACCCTGAGATCATGACCTGAGCCAAAGGCAGCGGCTTAACCCACTGAGCCACCCAGGCACCCAAAAAATGCAAATAATTAAAAAAAAAATTTTTTTTTTAAAGATTTTATTTATTTATTTGACAGAGAGAGATCACAAGTAGGCAGAGAGTCAGGCAGAGAGAGAGAGAGGAGGAAGCAGACTCCCTGCCGAGCAGAGAGCCCGATGTGGGACTCGATCCCAGGACCCTGAGATCATGACCTGAGCTGAAGGCAGTGGCTCAACCCACTGAGCCACCCAGGCGCCCGCAAATAATTTTTAATAAGAGAATTTACCCTCTGTTTTCATACTGTCAGAGAATGTCATATAATGAGAATGTGTTGTGGCCGTCAGTCATTTCAAGTGAATCTTTACTCTTTTCTATTAGAGGGGAAGATTTGAACTGATCAGACCCCCTCTACTCTCTCTGGGTCCGTGGGATAGGTGGTCAGCTTGTGGCCATAGGAGAGAACACAGTGACTGTCCTTCAGGGGTCAGAGCCTCAGCATACTCCCAGGCACCATCCCCCAGCCTCATTGGCATGGCCAGCTGGACTTGAGATTGATCACTACCTGGAATAACTCAGTAGCTGAACTAGAAGGGTATACATAACTTCTAGAGCAGCTAGAACTGGTTTTTATTCATTTCTGGTATTTGAAATAATGCCTGAGAAGTGTAAGATGGTTGAGTTTGGTACTTGTGGGGACTATGAGTCCTGCTTTTGGTAACATCGCAAAAATCACAGATTTAACCAGCTAGAAGGGCTCTTAGAGAATGTCTAGCTGCACCCTTATGTTATGGGTGAGAAGAGTAGGGTTCAGATATATTAAATGTGTTGGGGCGCCTGGGTGGCTCAGTGGGTTATACCTCTGCCTTCGGCTCAGGTCATGGTCTCAGGGTCCTGGGATCAAGCCCCACATCGGGCTCTCTGCTCAGCAGGGAGCCTGCTTCTCCCCTTTCTCTGCCTACTTCCTTTCTGCCTACTTGAGATTTCTCTCTCTGTCAAATAAATTAAAAAACAAAACAAAACAAAACAAAAAGATATGTTAAATGTGTTCTCTATGCTTGGACCAAAACTAGGACTGGAACTCAGGTCTTCTAAACCACTGGTTCCCAAATAATTTGGTGACATGGCTTTGCCCCCTCACAAGACCATTCAGCTTCCCGGACTTGATGGCTCTGGTGTCTTGGGCCTGCGTGGGAAGCGCTGTCCTTCACTTGGTCCCCAGCTAGCCGCGGATGGGTGCTAGTCGTTGCTTCTCTTACCCTGGGTAGGGATTTTGAGGCCAGACTTCATATTCTGGCTCAGATGAGCCTGGGTCCTTATTATTGCTGACCATTCACCGTTTCTGCCCTACTGGGCATTAGTCTCATGATACGACTCAATAATTATTTGATTTAATCTGTGCAGAACAGAGCAGGAGCCCAGTGGTAACAATAGCCAGGAATTAAGGAAGGTGAGGGAATATGTTTCTTTTTGACCTTGGAGTCCATATTCTTAAGGATTGGTTATCTTCCTAACCACCTAGTGTAGTTCCTGAAACATGCAAGCTGTACCTGAATACTTTTGGGGTAATTTATTGACCAATGATAAATGAACAGGGGCTAAACAGTAACAGAACTTTTTTCTTTCTTTCTTTCTTCTTCTTCTTTTTTTTTTTTTTTTTTTTGGTTTTCTTGAGAAGCTGAGGAGACTAACTCTTGCTGTTCTTTTCCAGTTCAAATTTCTATATATAATCAAGATTACAGTATAAGCATTATAATGGCATTTATGGAGACTAACAACATGGAAATGTTAATGCTTAATATTTAGCAGAAGAAAACAAATTTGTAGTATACTTAGCAGCTTTGTAAAAGCAGAATAAAAAAGCTCTACCAAGATAAAAATTGTCTAAAACTTTATGGATAGATTTAATTCATTTTTTCCCCATCTTGTTAAAAAAATCACTTTAATAAACACATAGTACTTACATAGTACAAAAAAGTCCTTGTAAAAGTAAATAAAATGTATAGTCCATTCTGTAGAAAATAAATGTGAACCGTGGTTTGCCTTTTTATCCTATGATATACAAAATTTAGATTTAAAGGATTTTTCTTACCCTCCAGAAGTACAAATCCATTTCTGAACCCTTGGCTCTGTTGTGGTGGACTGGAAGAAGTGATTTTGAGGGGCACCTGGGTGGCTCAGTGGGTTAAAGCCTCTGCCTTCAGCTCAGGTGATGATCCTAGAATCCTGGGATTGAGCCCCACATTGAGCTCTCTGCTCTGCGGGGAGCCTGCTTCCCCCTCTCTCTCTGCCTGCCTCTCTGCAAACTTGTGATCTCTGTCTGTCAAATAAATAAATAAAATCTTAAAAAAAAAAAAAAAAGAAGTGATTTCGCACTTATTCGTGATTTATAACATGAACAGAATCTCTTGTCCTGGCCAGTCTTCTCATCCAGCAGTCTACATTTGCCAGGTCCTACCTGCTTTAGCAGGGACATCTTAAGGGAGGGTGCTAGAAATTGGTCCTTTTCTGTTTAAGCCTGTTATGACAAGCCTTGTTTGGACTTCCCCAGGCAGTTAGTTCCTGCTGTTGTTTTTGCTCCTCAAACATACTCTTCCTGTCTCTGGAAAATCTTTTACACTTCCTCATCTTTGTATCTTCAGTGCCTGATAGAGTGCCTGACAGGTAGTAAGCACTCAACCGGTCTTTGTTAAATGAATGAATGAATATGGTCCCTTCTAGAACTCTCAACTTTCCATGACTCTGCTTCATGTTTTGATAATATTTATTTTAAACCTGAGTGCGAGAAGTAAATTGGACCCAAAAGCTTCTGAATTAAATAAAAACTCAGCAACCATGTACACGTGATTGAGGGCTCTCATGGGACTTGGCCTCAGACCATTACCTGAGAAAGGTAGATTTTGTTGATTTCTGGTGTAAGTGAACACAGTTAAAGAGAAAGAATGGGTCCCTGGCCAAGCAGCTGCTGGTACATCTAATGATAAAGGCTTGAGTGACTTGGGTCAGTTGCTGTAGTACACCAGCCAAAAGGAAAAATCCAATCACTCCGCCTTTGCCCATTTGTAAAAGTAAATTAAGTTCTGAGTGTGAAAGCAGCTTTGCAGCTGCCACTAAAATTAACAAATATTTTTTCTAAAGAAATAGTACATTTTAGAAACAAACTCCTCATTTCAACAGCCAACATATTTTTGGCTGTTGTATTTGCTGGCAAACATTTCAAATTTAGAAATACTTCTTTTAAATATCTTGGAAAGACTAGTGTTTGGATTTTAAAGACAGCCCATCCCTCATTCCTGGGAAAATGCTACCCAACAGAAACTTGTGTAAAAATGCACGTACAGTTACGTTACTTGAACCACTAGATAGAAATGCTTGTTTGGTCACAGTGAGATCCTGCACATCTTTTCCCAAATATTTCAGTCATTTCTGTTCTGAGAAGTTCACCATGTGCATGCAGCCATTGGACTACAGTTCAGCAGGACTAGTTGAACTTTATAAACTTAACAGAATTCCTCCAGTCCCTCAAGAAGAAAGTCCTTCTTTCCCCAGAAGAGTTTGGGACTAAAGTTTCTCTGAAACCTTGAAAATCCAGCAAAAAATTAATGACTAGTAAAAGTAGACATTTGACCTTAAGATACATTCAGGAAGACATTTGAGGGCAATTCAGTTTTCTATGGCTAAGAATTCTGGCCATTTGGTGAGGGGGAAAAAAAATCTTGTCAAAAATGAAAGTAGAGCACATTCAAGTAGATATATTGAAGGAGGAAGTTGGAACTTAAATAAAAATCCTGTGACTTGGGAAGACCTGAATTTCGAAATTATTTTTATTTTTATTTAAGTGTGTATAAAAAAATTCTTGTAAAGTATATTTTCTGAATTTTTGTTTGCTTGCTTATTCATTTAGTTTTTTAATTTGTTTATTCCATAGTTTATTCATGAAGGATTTAAGATGACCACAACAAATACATGTAAGATGAGGTGTGGTATGTCAATAAAAATAAAAAACAAAAAAATAAGATGAAGTCCAGGGAAAACCGGATGTAGGAGGACTTACATAATTACTACAGTTTGATCTCATAGTGAGCTCTGTGTTTTGGATACCAAATGAAAGGGGAACATGAATTGTATGGCTCTTATTTTCAGGAAAGAAACAACAAAAATAGTACAAAACAACAACCTAAATCCAACTTATTCCTCCAAGGAAGTGGAACCATTTCTTAGTACTAAGTTCTTTTTTTTTTTTTTTTTTTTTTTAAGATTTTATTCCTTTATTTGAGATTGAGAGAGAGAGAGAACATACAAGTGGCGGGGAGCAGAGGGAAAGGGAGATGCAGACTCCCTGCTCCTGCTGAGCAGAGAGCTTGATGTGGGACTTGAACTCAGGACCCTGGGATTAAGACCTGAGCTGAAGGCAGATGCTTAACAGGTGGAGCCACCCAGGTGCCCCTGTTTCTTAGTACTAAATTCTAAGCGGGGCCAAGAGCTAACAGCTTCCCCAACTACAGTTCCAGTTTGTTCCTTCATTTCTTTACTCTTTTAATCTTATTTCATCCACTTATTATGTGCCACACACAGCACCAGATGATAGAGGTAAACAGTAAACAAGACATAGTCCCTTCCCTGGGCTCACCATCTAGAATCTGCAGAAGATGCAGGGTTGAGGGAGCTGCCCTGAAGGGGACAGTTGGGCTCCACCAACTATGGAGTTTGAAGTTTGAGCTTCAAAGGGAAGGGCTTCTCCAGTTGGCTGGCATTTCAAGTTAGTGTTCAGGCCCACAGCCGCTAAATCAATGCCAGGATGCTTGCAGTATACTTCAGCACGAGACACCAGGAGGGGACTAACAAGAGCTAGACGATGGGAGTCAAGCAGAGCTGAAGTTATTCCTGGAGTGGGGACCAGAGAGAGGTGACATGTCAGTTACATAGCTCCTTCGTTGGGGAAGAAGCCAATTCACCTGAAGCCAAGTTTACTGAATGGCCAATGAACCCAAGTACTTGTTTCTTTTCATTAAGAAAGTTTAAGCAATTCTTGTAAGATACGATGATCTTAACAGCTTTTTGAGGATGTGTGTGGTGTTTAAGGCGGCCTCTTTTCATATTAGTGCGGTGGCATTTGATGGAATATTCAGTCTATGTTTGCCTTGCTGTAATGGGAGGGGCCTGGGCAGAGGGATCAGAACAGGCTGTTCTGCTGATCAAGACGAGAGAGGAGATTGAGGGGCAGGGCATGGGGACTTAGGGCAGAGGCAGAGTAAGAATATATTCATGAGGAGTACAGTCACTAAAAATATATATTCTTTTTTTTTTTAAAGATTTTATTTTTTTATTTGACAGACAGAGATCACAAGTAGGCAGAGAGGCAGGCAGAGAGAGAGGGGGAGGCAGGCTCCCTGCTGAGCAGAGAGCCCAATGCGGGGCTCCATCCCAGGATGCTGGGTTCATGACCTGAGCCGAAGGCAGAGGCCTAACCCACTGAGCCACCCAGGTGCCCCAAAAGTACATATTCTTGTGGGCTAAGAATTCTCAGGAAAATATTTCTCTTGTGAATAAGAATAAGCCAATTTATTATCCTCCCAGGACCCTCCACCAGAGGCATTGTGTATCCATTACTTCTAGTCAAGACTCTCCATTGATTTGGGTCTCCAGGGTACTGAAACTATAGGTGATGTGAACTTCCTAGAGCTTAGAACTAGAATATGGATGTCTTCAGGTGACTTGGCATTGAGAAGTATTTGAAATGTCTCTTTTACTGAAAGCACATACAATTTCATTTTTCCATAGTGAATTTTCCTGTTTCACCAGTAAAGAACAGGTTTGCATTACATCTCATTTTCTGATTTTCAACATGTTCTATCTTGTCCTTACAGAAAGTGTGAGTTCATTTAACTCACTTATTCGTACCCTCTCGTGTCCCCGAGAAAGTTGGAAGTCATCTGTAGAAAAACATAGAATTAAACAGAATTAAAAAAAAAAATAGAGAAGGACCTTGCCGTGAAGGGGGGAAAAAGGGTTGTTGAATAACGCCAGTGGGAAAGCAACTTGTTTCCATAAAGTCATTTGTAATTGCTAGAGCTGGGCTATACCAGCCAAAAAAGAGAGGGAAACTTTGTTCATAAAAATAACATGGTCATTAGATGAAAAGAATAAATCCTCTGGGTCACAGTTTTTCTTGGTCCAGAGACCTGAGACAATGTTCCACAGAGTGTTCTCGTAAAAGGAACACGGTGTGTCTTACGCCTGGTACTTCTGAAATTCTGTGGGAGAAGTGGCAGGGTACGTTTCTCTTGCCTGGTCCCTATAATATCCGGCTGGGTAGGGCTTACGAGATTATACCAGAATACATTTTAATAGAAGCAGTTCTCAGGGCTTACAGCAATGCCGTTCAAGTTCACAGTTCCTGAGGCTGGACGGGATCCAACGACAACATGCAGGACTCTAGGTCTTTGAGGCATTCCTCCGTGACGGTTGTTCCTTGTAATCCACTGTTTTAAAATGTGCAGCCGGGAACTCGAGTTAGAGTCTTTGGCAAGAACCCGAGAGGCTGTGAGTTGGCTCAGACAAAATCATTATCCTCATTTCACGGACCTGGGAGAAGTTGATGATTATCCAAGGTCGTGTGGTCCGTGGCAGAGCCGGTACTAAAGCCAGAATCTTCTGACTCTAAACCTAGGGCTCTTTCAAGCATTTCATCTCTCCTCTCTAGCTTAAGTGGAATTCTGTTAGACTTTTGAAATGTTAAGAATGAATATTTTAAACATCCATAGTGCACTCCCTACTTAGATTTTCAATTTTGGGGTAAAAGGAGACATTAACTGTAGAGCTGAAGTCCCGCCACCCCCCCTTTCCTTTGCCCTCACTCTGTAGTTGGTGGGTGTCATTCCCCACCCTGTTTCTGTTCTTTTACCATATATACGTGTGTGTGTGTGTGTGTGTGTGTGTGTAAAATTTATATGAAGAGCAAAAATGACTTCATAGTATATTAGTCCTTCTGCACTTGCTCCTGTCCCCCACCCCATTAGAGTTTTGATGTATAACCATGCTGATGCCGGTCGGTTGTTCATTTTGCAGGTGGCTATGGTCTTCCTTGCATGAATCAACCACAGTTTATCCATTGATTCAATTATTTCTATTTTTTTCTGTTACAAATGTTTCCACCATGAACATTCTTGAATATGTCTGTGTCTTTGTGCAATTTCTTTTAAAAAAAAGTTTATTTTCAAGTAATCTCTGCACCCATTGTGGGGATCGAACTCACAACCCCAAGATCAAGAGCAGCATGCTCCACTGACCGAGCCAGCCAGGTGTCCCTCTGTGCAATTTGAGAGGATTTTTTTAGTTGTTAGAAATGGAAGTCACCAACAGGTGCTGCTCCTGCTTGAGCCTCAGTCAGATGCTGAGTCCTTCTGGGAGAACCTTGCATCTATCCAAAATGCCATTGGGGTCCACTGAGGCCAACGCTATTCTGGCCTCAGTGTGTCTGCCCTGCCCGCCAGCTCCTCGTTTCTAGTGTGTTGGTTCAAGTTCTTGACTGTGGCCTGTTTCAAGCTCCATTTACTTTTCAAGGACCCTATCCCACCCTTGCTCCCCTTGCTCCCTAGGGATGACCTCACTTCTTATTTTCCTGAGAAAAATGAGGTCATCTGTTGAGAGTTTCCTAAATTCCTCTCTCCCAAACTCCTCAGCATTTCCATCTAAAAGGATAGTGAGCATATCTTTGTAAACCATAAATTCTTTATGGAATGAATGGAAGCAAAATTTCTTTTCTTAACGCCTCTCAGACCTCAAATTGGAATTTTGTCTTAACAGGTGCTACACCGTTTTCGAAATCACGAATTCAGATACCTTCTGACCATAGCCTCCAGCAATTCTAGCATAATTGTCGCTGTCATGGTTCTTCGCATTCACAGAGCTTCATTCTGTCTCTTTCCCCCTTCCTGTCTGCACGTCCCCTCTTTCCACTTCCTGCTCCTGCCAGCTCCCACCCTGGACTTCTCCGTCAGAGCCCTGTTTGTTTATGCACGGATCTGCCTGGCTCTGATGCGGGAACTTTCTTTTTTCTCCTGTGTTTGAGATCTAGTGTCTGTTTTTCTCATTTTTGGTTACGTTTTCTCTTTCATTGGAATACTTTCTTTCCTCTTGTTTTACTTTCTTATTTTGTTGGAGGAAGTCTGCCAGTAGCTTTCTAATTGTGAGCTTCTGGGACATGAATTTTTTGAAGGCTTGCGTGTCAGGAAAGGACTTTTTCGTGTCCTAACACCTGATTAATACTTCAGCTGCATATAGATTATTATAGGTTGAAAATCATCTTCTGATTTTTAAAAATTGTGGTAAAGTAATACCACTTTAATCATTTTTAAGTGTGCAGTTCAGGGGTTTGAAGTATTTTAAGTGTGCAGTTCAGGGGTATTCCCACCGTCCCCCACCACCCATCTCTGGATCGTTTTTTTTCTTGCAAAACTGAAATCCTATACACATGAAATAATTAAAAATTAATTAAAAGTTAATTAAAAAAATCAACTCCCTACTCCCTCTTGCAGAGCCCCTGGCAACCACCATTCTGATTTCCATATCTGTGAATATTTTTTTTAAAAGATTTTATTTATTTATTTGAGAGAGAGTGAATGGGAGGGGAGAAGGTCAGAGGGAGAAGCAGACTCTACATGAAGCTGGGAGCCTGATGCGGGACTCGATTCCGAGACTCTGGGATCATGACCTGAGCCGAAGGCAGTCGCCTAACCAACTGAGCCACCCAGGCGCCCCATATCTGTGAATTTTACTATTGTCGGAACCTGTAAGTGGAATCATGCATTTATATGATACGTTTTGTGACTGGCTTATTCCACCAATCGTCATGTCCTTCCGTGGCAGCCATGTTGTAGCATCTGTCAGAATCCCCTTCTTTCTTAAGGCTAAATAGTATTCCATCATATGTACTGCCACAGTTTGTTTATCCATTCATCCCCAGATGCACACTTGGGTCCTTTAGCCTTTGAATCTGCATCTATATATATATCTCCGAAACGCTGCTTTCAGTTTTTCTGAAGATATATCCAAAAGTGGAATTGCTGGATCATGTGCTAATTTTATCTTTTTTTTTTTTTTTAAAGGAAACTCCACACTGTTTTCCATAGTGACTGCACTGTTTTACATTCCCACTGACAATGCGCAAGGGTTCCAATTCTTCTCCACATCCTTAACAACACTCTGGTTTTGTTTTTGTTTTTGTTTTTTTTTTGATAGTAGTCATCCTAATGGGTTTGAAGTGGTATCTCATTGTGGTTTTGATTTGCATTTCTCTTATGAATAATGATGTTGACCTCAAGTCCTTTGCCCGTTTTTAGTCGGGTTATTTTGTTTTTGCAGTATGGGAGTTCTTTGTATATTCCGGATATTAATTTCTTAGCAGGTATATGATTTGCAAATATCTTCTCCCATTCCTTGTTGCCTTTTTACTCTGTTGATCGTATCCTTTGATGCACAGTTTTTATCTTTTTTTTTTTATTTTTAAATATTTATTTATTTGAGAGAACAAGAGTGAGAGAGGTATGGGGCAGAGGAAGAGAGTGAATCTCAAGTGGACTCCTAGCTGAGTGTGGAGCCTGACTCAGGGCTGCATCTCATGACCCTGAGATCATGACCTAAGCCGAAATCAGGAGTCAGGCACTTAACCCACCAAGCCATCCAGGCACCCGGATGTGCATCAGTTTTTAATCTTTTTTTTTTTTTTTTTTAAGATTTTATTTATTTATTTGACAGACAGAGATCACAAGTAGGCAGAGAGGCAGGCTGTGGGTGGGGGGGAAGCAGACTCTACGCTGAACAGAGAGCCCAATGCAGGGCTCCATCCCAGGACCCTGAGATCATGACCTGAGCCAAAGGCAGAGGCTTAACCTACTGAGCTACCCAGACGCCCCCCCGAAGTTTTAAATCTTAATGTCCAATTTATTTTTTATTATCTATGCTTTTGGATTCATATCAAGGAAGTCATTTCCAAATCCATTGTCATGACACTTTTGCTCTGTGTTTTCTTCTAAGAGTTTTATAGTTTTAGCTTTTATGTTTAGGTTTTCTCAGAACTTTTAATATATTCCTTGTCTTGTGATAGTGTAAAATGGAAGAAATGATGATTCTGTTTGTAACTGATATTGTGAAGCTTTTTATGAGTTTTGAAATAAAGTTCATTTTATGGGATCTTTTTTAAAAAAAGTCAATTGTGATCAATTTCAGTTTTTATTTTTCCCTTAAGTTTTTCTTTTTTTCCCTACATTTGCCTCTAGATTCCTCTTTTGTGTTTGTTTTGATCTCTTTCATTCTTGGAGGATTTCCCTCGAGGTCTGGTTATCTTTGACTGTCTGCTCATGTTTAAGAGTGAGGAATGAAAAAGCCAGTTAGTGGAATTTCACAGTAGGGTAATGTGACAGGGAACTGACCTTTCCATTTAGAAACCCCATATATCAGTATCTGGAGGTCTTTTCTGGGGGGGGGGGGGGATCCTGATCCAGGCCAGGATCCTCTGAAATCCTACCTGTGGTACAGCTAGGGATCTGGAGAATAGATCTGGCTGCTGGTGTTTTTGGGGGAAGAGGGTGGGTGGGGGCTGGGGGTCCTACTGCTGCTGTGGAGACTTGTCTAAGCTCTTGCTATCAGCCCTGATCTCCAACATACTGTTTTGTTTGTCTTTAGATCTATATTTCACCCTCAATGTCTGCTGTATCTTTTGCCACTATGTTCCACTCCTCTTAGGGATTCTCAAAGACAGGGATGGGGAAGCTGGAGTTAACAGGAAAGCCAGGAATCTTTGGTAGCAATTTAGGGGCAAAATAATGAGTTCAGGGGCAGAGGTGATGACTAAAGGAATGAAGAGATATACATGGAAAAGAAATAACACAAACCATTGTCCGTACTTACAACTTAAAGACCTATCCAGGACTTTGGGGGAGATTGGCGAGTTGGTGGTAAGATGCTTTTACTGGGGGAATTATGATCCTTTTTATTTTATTTATTTAATTAATTAGTTTTTTAAAGATTTTATTTATTTGACAGAGAGTGGAGGAATTATGATCTTTAGAAAATTTCAGTGTGTGGTAGAAGGGCCAAATTTCAAGGTTAGAATGTACTGATGGAGAGGAAAAATAATTACTTCCTGAGTACAAACTTTCTAGATCTGTGCTAATTTAACACATCAGCATTCATAGTTTGGGAAATTTTCATCTTTAAGGTTTTTTTTCTTTTTTTCCCCCTTTTCATTTTAGTATTGTGAAGAGGTTTTAATTTTTCCTGCTGATTAAGAAATGGGCAAATTCTGGGGCATCTGGGTGGCTCAGTTGGTTAAGCCCTTGCCTTCAGCTCAGCTCCCACTTGCCCTACTTGTATTTCCTCTCTTGTTATCTCTGTCAAATAAATAAGTAAAATCTTAAAAAAAAAGAAAAAGAAATGGGTGAATTCTGATAAATTCTTTTTTTCCCCTTACAATTTTATTTATTTATTTGCCAGAGAGAGACACAGCGAGAGAGGGAACATGAGCAGAGGGAGTGGGAGAGGGAGAAATAGGCTTCCCACTGAGCAGGGAGCCCGATTCGGGGCTCGATCCCAGGACCCCGGGATCATGACCTGAGCCAAAGCAGATGCTTAACGGCTGAGCCACCCAGGCGCCCCACATCCTGATAAATTCTTTTCACAGATGATAGTAAATACCATTTATATACTGTCACTCATCTAGCACAGCAAGCACTCAGTAAATGTCAGTTGTTACTGTGGTTTTTAAGTTTCATGTGCTTTTTATTGGATTCCAGCAGCTGCCCTGTGAGACACACACTATCATTCTGTAGCAGTGGACACTGCAGTTCAGAGCATTTGGGACTTGGTCAAGGCCAACACAAGGCTCTTTTAGGGAAGTGGCTACATTCAGCCAGAATGTTGCTATCAGGGTTGGAGTGGGTGGGTTAGCGGCCCAGTTGCTACTGGCTGCTGAGGGACACTGCTTTGTTGTGAGCTAACAAGCGTAGCAGTTATATCCAGAGAATTGCTACATATTTGTAGCAGAGTGAATAGTTAGACTTGATCCGGCATTTTGTGGTGGTCATAGGAAAAATAAAGTGCTTGAAAGGAGATAGCAGCATGGAGCTTAAAAATGACCAGGTCTGATTTTTCCAAAGACATCCAGGTGGCCAACAGATGCAGGAAAAGATGCTCAATCTCACCCCTCATCAGGGAAATGCAAATCAAAACCACAATGAGATATCATCTCCCACATGTCAAAATGGCTAGAATCGAAAAGACAAGAAATAACAAGTGTTTGGTGAAGATGTGGAAAGAAGGGAAGAGTCATGTACTGTTGGTGGGAATGCAGACTGGTACAGCTACTGTGGAAAATAGTCTGGACATGCCCCAAAACATTAAAAATAGGCTCACTGTATGATTCAGTAATTCCACTACTGAATATTTACCCAAAGAAGGTGAAACCACTAATTTAAAAAATATATACACCCTTGTTTATTGCAGCATTATTTATAATAGCTAAGATATGGAAGCTACCCAGGTGTCCATCAATAGATGAATGTGTAAAGATGTGGTGTAGATACATGATGGAATGTTACCTAGCTGTGAAAAATGAGGTCTTGCCATTTGAGACAACACAGGTGGACTTAAAAGGCATTATGCTAGGTGAAATAAGTCAGAGAAAGACAAATCTATATGATTTCACTTTCATGTAGAATTTAAACAAAATGCAGAAACAGAGAACAAACTGATGGTTGCATGAGGGGATAGATGTTGCTTGGGGGGAGACATGCACAAAATGGGTAAAGGGCAGCGAGAGATCCAAGCCTCAGGTTATGGAAAGAGTAAGTCGCACAGATAAAAGATACAACAGAGAGGGAATAGTCAACAGTGTTATTACAGGTTGTGTAGTGGCGCGGTAGCTACCCTTGTGATGAGCCCAGTATGATGTATAGACTTGTGGAATTACTGTGTTGTACAGCTGAAACTAAGGTACCATTGTGTGTCAGTTGTACTTTAATTAAAAAATTAAATTCCCTGGTCTGGGAATTTGTACCAACAGCTTCTGGTTCAGTGGTGATGAAAGGATAGGAGATAACAGAATTAGGAAAAGTTGCTGGGAAAAAGATAAAGAAACTCACTGCATGTGGGCCACCAATTTTCTTCTAGAAGTTTGTAAGTGGATCAAAGCTGATAACTGTCAGTTGCTAGAAATAGCTCTATAACTCAGCTGATAAAGGGACCTCCTTTGGAATTGTTAGGTGGATCATAAAAAATGTGGTGCTGAAGAGAACTAGAATAAAATGATGACCTTTAAATCACCCTGTTAAAGAATTACCTGAGTGTACCCACTTGGTGCTGCAGTGGTATACCTTCTGATCAGCCTCTGAAGATGAGGTAGAGATCCTTTTCCTCCTGCTGACAGTTTTCCAGTGCTCAAAGTAAGAGACCTTTTGAGCTACAAAAAATATTTTTAGGAATATTTTCTAGAAATTTCTGTCAATGCCAAAAAAATTTTTCTGATATTTAAGTTGTGTCAAGAGTATTTCCTCCGTGGGGCCCCTGGGTGGCTCAGTGGGTCAAAGCCTCTGCCTTCTGCTCAGGTCGTGATCCCAGGCTCCTGGGATCAAGCCCCATATCCAGCGCTCTGCTCAGCAGGGAGCCTGCTTCCCCCGCCCCCTTCTCTCTGCCTGCCTCTCTGTCTACTTGTGATCTCTGTCTGTCAAATAAGTGAATAAAATCTTAAAAAAAAAAAAAAAGTATTTCCTCCTTATGAAGACATAGATCTACAGGTTCCATAGGGAATCAATTGGAGAACTGGCCCTGAACTAAATAATACCTTATTCCCCATTTTGTTGTCCTTTCATTAAAATAAAAGTAAAAATGTTTCTCTTACTGCATTAGAAATGGGCACTCACCATTTGAAATTTTATACATGCAGAAAAGCAAAAGAAAAGAAATAAAAATTATCCATAATTCTGTTCATGAGAGATAATCTCTACTCAAATTTTACTTTTGAGTTGAAAAAAATTCTAGTCATAATAATCCGAAGTAAATGCCAACTTTTAAAAAAAAAAAAAAGATTTTATTTATTTATTTGAGAGAGTGTGGGCACAGAAGCAGAAGGGGCAGAGGAAGAGAAAGAGGGGGACTCCGTGCTGAGTGGGAAGCCTGACATGGACCTTGATCTGAAGGACTCTGGGATCAAGACCTGAGTGGAAGACAGAAGCTTAAGGGACTGAGCCACCCAGGCACCTGCCAACATTTTATAAAAAAATGGAAATTCTCTAGTGTTTGAGGTTTTAGAGACACCAGAAGAATATTAAGATATATTGCCTAAGCAAACGGCAGTGCTTTCCAAATAGCTATGCCATTTATAAAAGTGTGCCTATTAATTTATATGAATTTGAAAAACACAATTCACACCATTCCACTTGATTTTTGAATCTTTAATGCCATTACATTAATACTTTACCCAGTCTTTGGTTATGTGCCTGAAGATGGTCCATTATTTTCATTCTAATCCCAGGATTTATCATGGAATTATGGGTAACTTTTATGTGAAAAGGAAGAGTCAACCTATGAGGAGCCCCTGTGAAGGGCTCTGCTGAGCAAATTCTATCTCCACAGGGAAGAATGCATTCTGCACAGGGAAGTTGGAACATAGATGAGATGGCCTTGGGGAGTGTGGTTGCCAGATCCTCGTGACTCCTATGGCCCCGTGGACACGCCCTTGTTCCTCTTTCTGCGTTCCTTTTTCACACCCTTTCTAGCTTCTCAATTCACATCCTGAGAAATCTCTTAAAGCTTTTCTTTTCTACTTTGTTCCAGTTTTTCATGGGCTCTATTAGCCAGTAAATTCCTCTCTGGAGATGGTCGGCTGTTTCTCACCAAAAACAGTTGTGTTGGAAATATGATCATAAGTTGTCTTCAGTTGGGTCCTTGTGACCTCTGTAGCATGTTTTGAGAAATAATGGTACTAAGACAGTATTTGGGTTAATAATCTAACACTTCCAACTGATTCAGTCTCTAAAGTTTAATTTTACTTTTTTTTAAAGTTCTTTATTTATCTGTCTGAGAGAGGGGGGCGGGGTAGGCACAGAAGAGGGAAAAGCAGGTTCCCTATTGAGCAAGGAGTCAGATGTGGGACTCCATCCCAGGACCCTGGGATGAGCCAAAGGCAGACCCTTAACTGCTGAGCCACCCAGGTGTCCTAGTTTAGTTTTACTTTTGATGGACATATTTTAGAAGCTCTTAGAAATTCTTCACTACATAAAAAATTATTATATTTTATTGACTTCTTTGCTAATAAATTTTCCCTGTTAAAAACAGAAACCTCGGGGCGCCTGGGTGGCTCAGTGGGTTAAGCCGCTGCCTTCGGCTCAGGTCATGATCTCAGGGTCCTGGGATCGAGTCCCGCATCGGGCTCTCTGCTCAGCAGGAGCCTGCTTCCTCCTCTCTCTCTCTCTGCCTGCCTCTCTGCCTACTTGTGATCTCTCTCTGTCAAATAAATAAATAAAATCTTAAAAAAAAAAAAAAAACCAGAAACCTCAGGGTGCCTGGGTGGCTTTGTTAAGTGACTGTCTTCAGCTTGGGTCATGATCCTGGGGTCCTGGGATTGAGCCCCACATCGGGCTCTCTGCTCAGTGGGGAGCCTGCTTCTCCCTCTCCTGTGCTGCTGTGCCTGCTTGTGTTTCTCACTCTCTCTGTCAGATAAATAAATAAAATCTTAAAAACAAACAAACAAACAAACAGAAACCTCTTGGGAAAATACAGTTAACCCTTGAACAACATGGTGGTGAGAGGCGCTGACCCTTTTCCCTCACCACACACACAGTTAAAAATCCATGTAAAACTTTTGATTCTCCCTAGACTTAACTAATAGCCTATTGTGGAGCCTTACTGATAACAGTTGATTAAAACATATTTTGTATGTTATATGTATTATATATAGTATTATAATCAAGTGAGCTAGAGAAAAGGGAATGTGAAGGAAATCATAAAGAAGAGAAAAATGTATTTCAGTACTATAAAATATCTTTGTACAAGTGGACCTGCGCAGTTCAAACCCATGTTTGGGGTCAACTGTATTTATTTTAAGGTCTACACTTCTTTTCGCTCATACGTTCTTTTTCTTCAACTTTAATGCACAATGTGGCCAATCTCACTTACCAGTCTAGTATGGGAACAGTTGATTCTCGGGTTATCAATTTGTTCTCTCTTGTTCTGTTTTTATTTTAAAGTCTTCCCTCTACGTTTAATACCTTATATTTGATTAATAGTAAATGGCAATAAGTGATTCTCAAAGACATTCTTATTAAATTCAAGATATTGTTTGAATAATGCTAATGGGATCATTCAGAGTGAAATAATGTTTTATAATAGGTACACTCCTGACAGTCACGTCTCTCTCCAGCTTGCACAGCTTGGGATGTGCCTTCTTTGCTTGCACAACACCTTCGACATCCATTTCTAGAGGATTTCTTCATTCACTATTGTGTTCCTTTGTCATTCTCAGAAAATTGAATTCCTTGGGGCACCTGGTGGCTTGGTTGGCTGACTGAGACTTGATTTCAACTCGGGTCATGATCTCAGGATTATGGGAATAGAGCCCTGTATTGGGTTCTGTGCCGAGCATGGAGCCTGCTTAAGATTCTCTCTCTCTGGGTTGCCTGGGTGGCTCAGTGGGTCGGAGCCTCTGCCTTCGGCTCGGGTCTTGATCCCGGGGACCTGGGATCAAGCCCCACATCTGGCTCTCTGCTCGGAGGGGAGTTTGCTTCCTCCTCTCTCTCTGCCTGCCTCTCTGCCTGCTTGTGATCTCTGTCTGTCAAATAAATAAATAAAAAATAAAATCTTGGGGCACGTGGGTGGCTCAGTGGGTTAAAGCCTCTGCCTTCGGCTCAGGTCATGATCCCAGGGTCCTGGGATCGAGCCCCGCATCGGGCTCTCTGCTCATCAGGGAGTCTGCTTCCTCCTCTCTCTCTGCCTGCCTCTCTGCCTACTTGTGATCTCTGTCTGTCAAATAAATAAATAAAAATCTTTAAAATAAATAAATAAAATCTTAAAAAAAAAAAGATCCTCTCTCTCTGCTCCCCAGCACTCCCCTCGCCCAGGTCTGTTTGCAAGTATGTTCTCTCTCAAAAAAAAGAAAAGAAAAGAAAAAGATTGAATTCCTTGAGAGCAGGAGCTAAAATGTTTAAACTCTTGTTGAATAAATGAATGAAAAAAAGAGTAAATAAAATATGGCAGGGGGTGCCTGGGTGGCTTAGTGGGTTAAATAAAGCCTCTGCCTTCAGCTCAGGTCATGATCCCAGAGTCCTGGGATCAAGCCCCGCATTGGACTCTCTGCTCCGTGGAGAGCGTACTTCCTCCTCTCTCTCTGCCTGCCTCTCTGTCTACTTGTGATCTCTTTCTGTCAAATAAATAAATAAAATGTTTAAAAATAATAAAATAAAATATGGCAATTTGAGCTAGCTCTATGAGGTACCAACATGTATTGGTTAAAAGTGTAGACTCTGAAGCGAAAACTACCTGGATTCAAATCTTATTCCATCATTTGTTAGCTGTGTGTCCATAGACAACTGTATGTGACATTTTGTTTTGATTTTTCAACTCTTACAGTTATTATAAAGGTTAGATGAGGTCGTATACGCAAGGTACTGGAAGCAGTGCTTTTGTGTAGTAAGTGCTGTGTATTTGCTACCACTGGTATTATGCCCCCCTTTAAAAATATAGTTGTGGCATGGAATAGTAGATACCCTTAGGACATTCATTCAGGAATTCACTTTTTCTTCTGTCATCATGAAGAAATGCTTTGTCTTCACTTGGATTCAAGAGCCCTTGGGCATTGGAAGGGGTAGTAGAGGTCCTCAATACATCAAAAGCTGAGAACGTTTGTACCTTTATCAATCATCAGGCTGCACAGGCTCACTTGAACAGCTTTTTCATGTTGGTTAGAAGCATATCAACTCAGTACAGTGACACTGTTACATCAGGCAGGCTCTTGAGTCATCTTAATTCCAAGGATAAGACAAATTAATTATTAATTAACAAACAGTTTATCTGGTAGTAAAATCTTTAACAACAGTGATCCATGGGAGAGCTAACAAAGGAGTTTTGGATGATAAATAGAGTGGGGAAGACTGAATTGAAATAGTCTGTTGGATATGATTGATTGTATTTAGCTGTTGACCTACGGTTTATTTATTTTTAGTTGTATCCCTCCAAATACCTTATTATAAAGAATTTCTAACATATGGGAAAGGTAAAGGCTTTTATAGTGAACACCCATAGTATATGGAACACACAGATTCTACCACTAATGTTTTGCTATACTTGTTTGATCGAGTATCTGTACATTTATCCATTCTTCTATTCATTCCCTAATACGTTTTTATATTTTTATTTATTTGGTTGGATTTGTTTTGATAGAAAAAGCCATTGTCTGTGTGGGAAAAGTCAAAATTTTCAGCCCTCAGGATACTAACAATGGCATACAAACACATGAAGTGGTAGAGTCGCACAGCAAGAATTAACTCTTACTGGGAAGATTCTTCAAGAGTCAAAGTGGGGGTTGAGAGAAAAGTGTGTGGAAAAGTAAGTGCTTGGGAAAATAATTCAATATAATAGATAATCTCCTCAAGACATTCTTTTTGATACACTTTTTTTTTTTTTTTAGTTTCACTTTGCAAGCTATGCAGGCTAGTATTGTTTCCAGTGAATGGCAACATTCATGGAGCAGAAAGGAACTAAGTGAAATAAAAAGTTATAAAGAAAATCCTTACAGGTTGCCGTGAACAATAAAATACAAAGGCCTGAGACATCAATTTGTGTCAACTTGACTTCCTCTGAGCAAGTTATGGAATCTCATTGGGTGGTTTTCCTTTTCCCCCACCCGTGTAGGATCCACAGTGACCTCTCGTTGGGAGTCATGCCAGCAACTTGGATAGGTCACAGGGCAAAATCTTGATTAGGATTCAAAAAAGAAGGCGTAGTCACTTTGTTCCTCGTGAACTACGGAAACACTCATAGAAAACTGCTTCTTTCCAAGGGCAGTTTTCGTTTGCTGTTGGTCTCTGGCAGTGTGTGTTTACTAGAAATACAGAGTTGCAGAGTCACTAATGAGCACTTATCCCTTTTGCTTTTAGTTCACTTCTTTAACTGAGATGGACATGATATAATCCCCTTGGAGTCAAAGGATGGCATCTAGTCCTGCGCCTCCCACTGAGGATGAACAGGTTTCCTTGGACATCGATGATCGCCATTTTTCACTGCAAGGTAATTAAGACTGGGGGGGTGGGTAACACCTGTAGTAACTGTGGAAACCTTACCCTCGTCTTTCCTTCTACTGCTTTCTGACTCTCTTAGGTAGTTTTCCAATTGTAGGCCCTTTCAGTTTATATAAATGTCTTTATTGCTACCTCAGCTCCCTAAGAAAGTAAAAAATACCTGGAAAGAATTTGGTATCATGGTTTTTTACTCTGAGCCTATGTATATTTTATTTGTAGTGAAAACAATTAACTGTGGTTTCTTTGGAATTGTTTGCACTTACTTTGCATCTTTTTGCATAGCCTCTTTTAAATGTATATCCTTATTTTGTGCAAAAAGAAAAGAATAGTTATATGCTCCTAAGTGTATGGCCTTTCAATCCTGTGAATCACGTGTGCATTTATGAGACTCAACACTGTCTATATTGTTGTTGTTGTTGTTGTGGTTTTTTTTTAGTGCTTCTTGTGGAGTTTGGCAATATTTGTTGAGTACTTTTAAAATTCATTAGACTTTTCACCTTTGTTGATAAAGCAAATCTTGGAGCTGAGTACAGTTAACTGGTATAGAAGAGATAAGGCTATGGTAAGCTTTTGAAAATATATTTTTTTAAAATTTTATTTATTTATCAGAGAGAGAGGGGAAGAGAGCGAGCACAGGCAGAGGCAGAGGGAGAAGCAGGCTCCCTGCTGAGCAAGGAGCCCGATGTGGGACTCGATCCCAGGATGCTGAGATCATGACCTGAGCCGAAGGCAGCTGCTTAACCAACTGAGCCACCCAGGCATCCCTGAAAATATTTTTGAAACTGTATTTTTTTAAAAAGATTTTAAAAATTATTTATTTGACAGACAGAGATCACAAGTAGGCAGAGGCAGAGAGAGAGAGGAGGAAGCAGGCTCCCTGCTGAGCAGAGAGCCCGATGTGGGGCTCGATCCCAGGACCCTGGGATCATGACCTGAGCCAAAGAGGCTTCATTCAACCCACTGAGCCACCCAGGTGCCCTGAAACTGTATTTTAAAGTAATCTGTAAGATTATGTACAGTTTTCAAAAATTGTTATTTACTTATTAGAGAGAGACAAAGGGAGCCTGGGAGAAGCAAAGGAATGAGGACAAGCAGACGTCATGCTGAGTGCAGAGCCTGACATGGGGCTCCATTCCAAGACCCTGAGATCATGACCTGAGCTGAGATCAAGAGTTGGATGCTTAACCAACTGAGCCAGGTGCCCCAAGATTATGTAGTTTTGTACAACATTCTTAGAATGTTTCTTAGAAGCCATAGATATTGAGTCCTTTATTTTTATTTTATTTTTCACTTTATTTTTCATTGAGGTGTAATTGACATACAACATCTTATTAGTTTAGTTTAGTGTTTAGTTTCAGATATATAACATAATGATTCAATATTTGTATATACTGTGAAATGATTGTCACGGCGAGTCTGGTTAATATCCATTACCATGTGTGATTATAGATTTTGTTTTCTTATGATGATAACTTTCTAGATTTGCTCTTTTTAGGTTTGATCTTAGGGGTGCCTGGGGGGCTCAATTGGTTAAGCATCTGCCTTTGGCTCAGGTCATCATCTCAGGGTCCTGGGATCGAGCCTCACATGGGACTCTCTGCTCAGCAGGGAGTCTGCTTCCCCTTCTGCCTCTGCCTCCCACTCATTCTCTCTCTTTCAAATAAATAAAGTATTTAAAACAAAAAAAAGATTTGATTTTAGATTTAGATTTGCTCTTCTTAGATTTTCAAATATACTGTAGAGTATTACTACAGTTGCCATCCTGTATGTTCCTCGTATTTGAAGTCATTCATGACAAAGATCCAAAAATGACTTTCTTTACTGATAATTTTCTTTTTAATTAAAAATATGTTTGGAATGATTAGATTCTTGACTTTGGGGTCAGGAGCTATTGCAGTAGGCTACACCTACATGCATCAGGCGTTTAGAAATAAATATCATGTAATTTGTATAGACTAAGAAACACGTGTTGAGTTAGTCCTTGAGGTAAGAATTTTTTTAAATTTCCAGTAAGTACATTTTTTGTAGTGTCGTATAATGTCCATAAGTAACTGGAATTAAATTTTCACTTAACTAGGTAGAGGGGGATGGGTAAAATAGGGCTTGGGGATTAAGGAGGGTGAGGAGCCCTGGGTGAGGCATGCAAGTTCTGGGTCCCTTATTGTACACCTGAAACTTATATGACGCTGTATGTTAACTCTACTGAAACTTAAAATTACATTAAAAGATTTTTCATTTAACTGGAAAGAAAGCCCCAATGTTCTTGTTTTTCTCTGAAGTTTTGGTTGCATGAGAGTAATAACTCCTGTGACCTAAAACATACGAGGAAACCTAATTTCTGTCACTGGCTCTGGCACTTACTGGTTCTTTGAACTTGGACAAAAGACTTTTATCTGTTTTGAGTCTCAGTTTCCTCCTATTTGAAATATGGATGACATTGCCAGTGTTGCACCTGTGTTTTCAAGATGAAAAAGAATGCCTAGTGCCTGCCAAGGGCCTCGCTCAGTACCTGGCACAGAGTAGGAGTCAAATAAATGCGTTGTAAGTTCTTTTTATATATTTACAGCCAAAACCTTTGCCCCAAAAGGTTTCTTCTCTAGGAGCACATGGCTAGAGTAGAAGCTGCTCAGTGTATGGGGAAAAAACTGTCAACCAGAGTCTGGTTCTTACTGTTTGTTTTGCTTGTTTGTTTGGACAATTCTCTTCAGTGGCTTCCCATCCCATGCAGGAGAGTCTAGACTTCTTGGTGTGGTTCCCAGGCTGGTGTTCCTTTTTCTCTGCCCTCGTCTCCCACCTCGCCCCCATCAGCACCCTTTGTTCTAGCTGTATGGCTGCCCAAGGGCCCACGCTCCCCCTGCCTGTGTGCTTTTCTTCAGGCTGTCCCCCCATAGTCTGCACACAGCCTTCTCCTGCAGGAAGACCTCCAGCTTGCCTGTCCCTCATCCATCCCTTATCCATCGCAAAGTCAGCCAGACTCAGCCTCCTCCTGATGTTCTCTCTTTGCTTGAGATTCATAGTCTCGTCTGTTCACCCAAAGTACTTATTTTAGCACTTATATAGTATTATAAGTTTATATCATAGTATCATACATATTTTTATTTTTTATTTTTTAATCTTTATTTACTTATTTATTTATTTGTCAGAGAATGAGAGCACAAGCAGGCAGAGTGGCAGGCAGAGGCAGAGAGAGAAGCTCCCTGCTCGACGAGGAGCCTGATGCGGGACTCGATCCCAGGACGCTGGGATCATGATCTGAGCCGAAGGCAGCAGCTCAACCGACTGAGCCACCCAGGCGTCCCTCTATGTATATATATTTTTAAAGATTTTATTTGTCAGAGCAAGAAAGCACAAGCAGGCAGAGTAGCAGTCAGAGGAAGAAGGAGAAGCATGCTCCCCGCTGATCAAGGAGCCAGATGTGGGACTTGATCCCGGGACTTTGGTATCCTGATCTGAGCCGAAGGGAGCCACTTAACCGATTGAGCCATGCAGGTGTCCCTATAATTATATTTCCTGTTTTCTTCCCCCACTGCAGTGTGCTCCAAGACTTTTATGTCCCAGGCTCTAGCTTACACAGCACTCTTAGGCACATGATCTCATTCAGTCCTCAGAGATTTTTTGTCTTGGAGCTCCAGAGAAGGAAGCTGTGGCTTGGGAAGGTGGGATTACTCTCCCAGAGTCACACAGCTAGTGAGCCAGGCGAGCTGGGGTTTGACCTGAAGGATAGTTTTCTTTCCACTGCACCACACCCCCTCACAGGTCAACACATGTAGGCACATTTCAAAGAACAGTTTGAAAAAGGAATTTCCTTAGTGCTCTCTTTGGAAAATCTGCCCAAGTCTTAACCTTATTCTAGTGAATCCATAGTAAACTTTTACATCCATCTTCAAGTAACATTAATTATCTCAGGCTCTTGGGTTGCTCAGAATCATTAGAAAGTTACTGAGAAATGAATGGTTTCTTTCTTTCTTTTTTTTTTTTTAAAGATTTTATTTATTTATTTGACAGAGAGAGATCACAAGTAGATGGAGAGGCAGGCAGAGAGAGAGAGAGAGAGGGAAGCAGGCTCCCTGCCGAGCAGAGAGCCCGATGCGGGACTCGATCCCAGGACCCTGAGATCATGACCCAAGCCGAAGGCAGCGGCTTAACCCACTGAGCCACCCAGGCGCCCCAATGAATGGTTTCTTATAAGCATGTTTTGAATTATATTACGTTAATACAGTCTGCTTTACAGTAAGAGATGAGTATGGGCTGTGTGGCGATGGGAATGTGATATACATTCACCACCAATGTGAATGATTTTTCTTCATGACCCATTTAGGGGAATGTGGTGCTGGATACATTGCTCTGTGGGGGGAGGGGTGGAAAGCCAGTGCTGGAATGTAGTCAGATTCACACCAGGTGAGTAGGGCTCCCATGAGCCAGGTACACTCAGGATGTCAACCAGGAAGTTCCCATGACTATAGGATGATGGCTTAACTGTGAAATGAATAGATTTCACAGGGTAAGTTCTGTACTAGTAATAGCAGGTTTATAATTCAGCCTGGGTTGAAGAAAGAAGGAAAGAAAGGAAGGAAGAGTAAAAGAAGGAGAGAGGAAAGGAGGGAAGAAGAAACCAATATATATTTCTAAAGGTAACTTTGGTTTCATAGCAGGATTTTTAGCTATTTGGACAAAAGATTGATAGACGATATTATGTCCCTTAGCTACTCCTGAATGTCAGGCTGTTGGCAATAGTCTTAAAAGCATTTGGGTTTGTACACTCTGTTATCAGACTTGTAGTTCATGAAATTCACATGTGCTTAATGATCCTTGGAGTAATATGAGAAAACAGATTTTATGTAATATGAGCAGCTCAGGGTCACTGTTCCTAAGGAAGTTTTTTTCCTTCTAATTTCAGAACATTTTTTTAGAGACAGACAGAGACCTGTTTAACTTACAACGTCTACTTTACTTTAGCCAAACATATCTGCGATAAGACAATTATGCCATACCCTGACTTGGAATAATATACTCAAGAAAAAAATTAGGATGTCTGCATTGAAATGTAGTGAGTCATCGTTGATATGCTATGAAAACCGATTCCCGCAGGGCCTACAGTGAATCAGGCCCAGGAAATCACGCAGTGCTTTGCTGAGATTCATAGAGCAGGACAACAAACAAGCAACTTTGTGTTTCTTTTTGTTCAACATTTGTGTGATCTTTGAGAAAATGTCGTTATGGAGGGTATGAAGGGATTTTGGAAGGCCCTTATTGTAGGGAGATATTTATGTTCTCAGTCTCTCCAGGAGCATTGCATTGAAATGTTTGGATTGTTAGGAAGGGAAAGAAATGACGTTGCTGAATTTGAGCAGATTAATGTAAAAATGGAATTTATCCTAGTTGAGTGCCTTTTGTACTACTACAGAGGGTCCATGTTTTATTTTTTTAAGCTGATGGTGATGTTTATTTTTTCAATTTCTTCGTTGATGGATGGTCTACATTTTAAATAAAATAATATATGAAAGTTCAGGCCATGAAAACGATAAACAGCTGCTTTAAAAATGAGTTGCTTTACCAAAGCGTCCATTACAGAATTTCTTTAAATCTTTCCATTGGCTTTGTTATCTGGCAAAATCACAGGTGCTTCTTTTCCTTTTAGCCTGAGAAAATAGTAAATACATATTTTGTATGAAACACCTGTGCCGAGCTCTTCAGGTGGGGAAGGGTGTGTTGAGGGAACAATTCCTTAGCGTATTAGATAGATAGGATTGTGGAAGCAGGAAGGGTAAAGTTGGATGAGTATCACAGAGTTTTCAAGTTGAGCGGGACTTTCTTTGCCATTCAATTTAATTTGAGACCAAAGTAGAAATTTCTAGATTAAGATCCCTGATGGAGCGAAATTCAAACCCAAGAGGTTTGGGGATTTTTGCCTTCAGGTAGCAGGTAGCTGCCAGGTCTGGAGAGTGAGAGTTGGAGGTCAAAGTTGTACTTTAGGAGAGCAGTCTGGCTTGGGAGTGTGGGAAGACTTGAAGCAGGCCGGAGAGTGGAGTTGGGGAAACCAGTCTGGAAGGTTTGTAACCGTCTGGGTGTTGGGTAACACTTGTCTGGATTAGAGGTAAGTCCTGAATGTGAAAGTAGGGACAGATGTGAAAACCGTCAGGATGGAAGACTCAGCAGGATTCTGGAACTACTGAATATGGGCTGCAATGTTTAGAAGCTGCGCTGCCTTGGGAGATAGCAGTAGTGGCTGTCATGTCCACATTTTTTCTTTTTTAAGATTTTATTTATTTATTTGACTGAAATCACAAGTAGGCAGAGGCAGGCAGAGAGAGGAGGAAGCAGGTTCCCCGCTGAGCAGAGAGCCTGATGCAGGGCTCAATCCCAGGACCCTGGGATCATGACCTGAGCCGAAAGCAGAGGCTTGAACCCACTGAGCCACCCAGGCACCCCTCACGTCCACATTATTAATTCTCTTTCTGTTCAGTGTGTTCTCACTAAGTATTTAATAGCATCAAATAAGAAGGCCGTAGGGGATTGTTTTCTGTAGATGTGCTTAAAGTAAATTATCGTAGATAAAATATATGGCTTACAAGGAATCTCTTTTGAGAACTTCATGTCATGGAAAGAGAGAAAGCACGACACAGGTAGAGGACCCATTTAAAAGTCAAATTAGTAAGGAGTGAAATTGCCAGACAAGGCTGACTCACCGCGTGCTGTTTATCCACAGCAGCTATGATGCTCTTGAACTGTTTTGGACACTTCCTTTATAGATTTCAGATTTCAGTTATTTCTTTAGAATCATTTTGTGGCCAGAAAAGGGTCTGAGAAATTCATGTGACAAGAGCAGACTGCTTTCAGCAATAAGCTAGGCCAGTGCTTTAGAAAAATAGCTCTTGAAAACAGAATGTTATCATTAATCAGACAAAGAACTAAGAAGGAGTGTGTATCGATGACGTTTGCCACTGCACGAGGACTTAACTTTCATGCTCTTCTGCCAAAATTCTGGGGAATGGTTAGCCGTCCACGGGAACCTGTATAAAACCACATTCAGCCCAGTTCCTGTGTCATCTCAAACAATGCTCATCTGCTTGATTTAGTGTTTTCTTCAGATGATATATTTTAAAAGATTAAAAAACGCTCTGTGCCTTCTGGATAGACATTACTTGGTAGGGCTTGATAGTGAAATGCAGATCGCTGTTGGTTAGGTTATTATTCTGTCGAAATTTATTCATTATTTACTGAGTATCCATCTAAGGGAGGCTTTCAATCTGTGTGATATTCTTAGACATTATTCATGTTCAGTGGCCTAGATAATAAGCACAATAATGTAATGTTTTAATTTTATTCGGTTGCTCAGTAAACACCGAGCGCCAACCACATGTGGTAGGCTTGTTGTTAAGGGGACAAAGATGTGAATGGATTGAGCACCTTCAGGAAGCACGTGGCCCAGCTGGGCTTCTGCTTGTCGATATCCTGTGAAAGTCAGAAAATGAGCTGGGATGCAGAGTCAATCATTTTATATAACGAAGTCCTTCTTGCTCCTAATTTTGGACCCAACATAAAATTCAACCAAAATAGGACTGAATATGCTATCTGAGGTATCTTTTCACATTTCAGGTGTAGGGAGGTGAAAAATGAACGTGTTTTCTAGGTAATATTATCTGCGAGGTGAGTTATCTATCCCTCTCACTGTAAAAATCAAGGATTTTCCTAAGAACTTCCCTGGAGTGAGTTGTCTTCTTCTGAATCTCTTGTGATGGCTTTTTTATGCTTGAGTTTCCTTTCCTCCTTGGACATCGCTTGCTTTAATAAGCTTCCTGAGTTCCTCCAAGTGTGTATTAGGTGCCCCGTGTAGGATGCTCCTGCATCTTTACTGCCAGTGACGTTTCTGACATATTTTAGGCTTTCAGTAGACAACTGTGTAATGAATAAATGAGCGGTCATTTCCAATATAAAAAAATACATAAAACACCCTGAATTAGAAGAGTGGTTCAGTGTCCAGGAAAACCAGTGAGAGAGGATGGCAACATGGATCTCTGTAGACATGAGGCAGTGATGTGTACTTATGGCATTTACAGGTGTATTGGTGGTTTACTGTTGTATTCCTGAGACAAATTCAGTTTACTTTATGACGGCAAGTGAATGAAACTGTGTATAGTCAGAGGAAGAAGAATGGGATTAATAAAAGGCTTCTGGGTGGAATTTCTACCCTTTTACAGCCAGGTCCCCAATTTGGAACTTTGATGGCATGTTGAAGGAAGAGTAAGGAGAGGGCATGCACTCTTAGGCAGTATTTCTGCTTCCCTAGCCATTCCGAGTGCTCAGTTATTGGGAGTGAAAGCAAATCAACTCTGGGGGCTTTTTTAGGGATTAGGAGATTGTTATACCCAGAGAAATTAATCAAATCATGGTTCCTCAGTGGCTATCAGGGCAGTACTGTCCCAACACAAAAGCTTCCAGAAAGTTCCTGATATCATAGTAGCTGATGATGTCATTTGCTGTCTTGGAAGATTACTTGCCTTGATACTGTAAAGCTTTATAATCTTAAAATGTTCCAATTATGTGGAGAATAAAATAGCTCTGCAAGCAGCAGTATTTGCACTGTATGGTCTCTTTAAGAGAGAAAAAAATTTTTTTCTCAGGTTGTATGTATACAGTTTTGGCTTCTGGGAACTTTGCTTTTGTTTTTGCGAGGAGTGTGGGGATAAGCTTACTTTATTCTGGGTCAGTTACATTTTGAAAACTAGGGCAAGATAAATCCAGGGTCATTTAGAGTCCTGTTAAAGTAGGTTAACAAAGATCTCATTCATTCCTTATAGAAATCAGAATCCTTTTTAATTAGCCCCATGGGAGATACAAGAGTTTTCTGAGCTTTTGTGTATGTGTGTGTTTCAGGAGGGAGTATAATTATTCAGAGCTTGAAGTAGTATATTAGGAAAAATAAAACTCAAAATAATTTCCCCTTGAAAATGGGAAAGTAAGAAGTCGATATAAGAGATTAGTTTATAACCATTTGGTGGGGCTAGCGTGTGATTTTACACTCTAAAAATTAGAGGTTATTCTAAATGTGCTCTTCAAGAGATTACCTCCCCCATCTGATTTCAGCGTTGGTGATTATAATTTCTCTGATGGCTGTGTTTTTCTAAAACATTCAGGGAATTTTTGATAAAAGGTAACTGCATTTATTATTTTCAATATATGTATGAGAACTGAAGGTTACTACCACCAGGTATTTTTAGAATCATTTAAAAATAGTACTTAAAAGGATAGGAAGGATTTATCAGAGAAATGAACTGTTTAAGGTTCTAAATGTGTGTATTTTTGGAGGAGAGACATGAGATTCTGGGTAAATAATCTCTTCTAGTCATTGACAGCCTGTGCGGTGATGCGTGTTGAATGAGCATAGAAAGAAAATGGCGGAAGAATGGCCACGCACGCTTGCTCTCTGCCCCCAGGCTGGAGCCGCACTCACTGGTCATGCCTTGGTCTTTTCCGTCTTTATTAAAAAGGGTCTGCCAGTTGCATCAGCAGCTAAATGTTGTCAGATGAAAGGCACCTGGCTCAAATCAGAACACAAACGGCCTTTATCAAATTTGAATAACATTAAGATTTTCCAAAACATTGTGATTGTTGGCCCTGTCTTCAGTGAAGTAGGCTTATTAATAGTGGGAACTAGTTAAGCAGTGTGTCTCTGTCTGCCTCAGTCTGAATGTTTATGTGGTAGAACTTCTAGCATGGTTTGATTTCTTGGAAACAAAAGGTTTCAAAAGGATAGGTGGATTCACACTTACTAATTCATCACACAGTCATGGTTTTTATGAGTACAGGTGACTGTGTTCATTGATACGTTCGTGCCACATGTGTTTCCTGAGACCCTACTCTGTATCAGGCACTATTTTGGGTTAAGAGAATATTAAGATGAACAACTCCAATAAGCTTCATATGCCCACGGTGCTTGTATTTCAGTTATTAGAGAGACAATGAATAAATTAATGAGAAAAATATCAATGCCTGGCAAATGCTATGGGGAGGATTAGAAATGGGTTTATTTGATGATTTCCTGCTTTCTTTAGATCAAATGGTTAGTGAAGCTCTTTCAGGAGGAGACATTTAAGGAATGATTATAACACAAAGGAGCTGCCAAGCAAAGAAGAAGGGAAGAGTGTTTCAGGGTGAAGCAGTTCTAAAGGAAAAGCTCAATGAAAGAAACAAACTTGGTGAATTCATGGAGCCTGGTGAGATGGTTTGGAGAACAAGGCAAGACAGAGCTGGATCAGGCTGGGATTCGTCAGCTCTAAGGGAAGGTGTACGGATGGGAAACCACTGGATGGTTTAGTTAGGGGAGTAACATGATCTAATTTACATTTTCCAAAATATCTGGCTGCTGGGTGGAGAGGGGATTTATCTGAGTGATAGGAGGGGAAGTGTAAAGCCAGTTTAGATGCTTTTGTTGTCCAGGTGAACTACCAAAGTAGTTTGGATAGTAGTAGGGTGATAAGGATGGGATAAAGAATCATGGATTCTTTTTTTTTTTTTTTTTTTTTTCTTTTTAAGGATACTTGTGAATGTTGAGATGTATGGAGTGAGTAGTAAGAGAGATCAAGGATAACTTCTAAATTTTTGCTTTGAGCAATTGAGTAGTTGATTATGTAATTTATTGCTATGAGGAAGACTGATAGACAAGTTTTGGGGAGATTAAGAGTTTGTTTTTGCTATGATAGATATGAGATGCTCATTTGCTACGCAAATGGACATGTCAAGTAGACAGATGTGAGGATCCAGAGGCCTAGGGAAGGGTATAGATTTGGGAGCCATCAGTATGTGGCTGGTATATTTGCAGTTAAAACCATGGTGTGGTCTGACCATTTGGATCTTTAATTGTTTCGAGGTCAAGCAGAAGAGGAAGAAAAGCAAGGGTCACTGAGAAGGAGTACCTAAGGCCAAAGGAGGAAAACCAGGCTAGTGTGATGACATGGAAACCTCTAGATGAAGATATTTCTAGAACCAGGGAGTGGTGCCTGCATGGCTCAGTTGTCTGCCTTTGGCTCAGGTCATGATCTCAGGGTCCTGGGATCGAGTCTGCTTTTCCCTCTCCTTCTGCCTGCCCCCCTTGCTCTTGCTTGCTGGCTCACTCTCAAATAAATAAATGAGATCTTCAAAATAAAAAAAGGAGGTAATTCAACCACATTGACGAGAAATGGCCAGTGGATTGGGTCCATAGAATTAATTGGTGGCTCTAACAAGGTTAGCCATACTCCAGTGGTGGAGATGGAGGCCTGACTGCAGTGGGTGGGAGAGAGAATGGCGGTGAGGAAGTAGAGACAATGATTTAACCAACACTTTGAAGAAATTTTGCTGTGAAGGGGAGCGGAGATATCATACTTGTTGAAGAGAAACCTAGGACTTTTTAAGGTAAGAGATACCACTCCATTATTTGTTATGCTTTTTCTAAGTATAGGTTAATCTATCCTTAGATCCCAATTCATTTATTTGTCCATTCATCATTTGACAAGTGCTTTTGAACAACTCTGGTGTATAAGACACTGTGGTGAACACGCGGGATGACACAGAATGTGCTGTCCTACGATGTTTCTTCTGATTACAGAGAGACAGCAAGTGCATAGACTATTATGGGATGATATGGGTGTGCTCCGGGAGAGAGAAGACATGGTACTCTGGAAGTACAGAGTAGGGGCACCCACCAGTCTTAAGGTCAGGGACGGCTTCCCAGGGCAAGTGGTTTCTAAGTTTTAGACCTAAAGTATGTTAGCACATGAACAGGGTGGAGATGAGGCAAGTGCCCCAGATAGTGGTAGCAGCCTAGTAAAGGCAGAAGGGGGGCTGAACATGGCACATTCAAGGAAATGGGTGCTCAGTGAGACCAAGGAGTGCATTTTGAAGGAGAAAGTGAACAGAGGAAGTTGTAAAAGGTCATGGGAATATATAGGGGTTTGAGTTATTTCCGGAGACCAAGAAAGAAGAAGTGATCGAAGGATTGTGAGTGGAGACATATTCAGAACTGGTTTTAGAAATCACGGGGATGCATTGTGGGGTGTGGTCTTATGGGAGGGAATGTGGAGACAGAATGACCAGCAGAAGTCTGTTAGGGCCGGTCAGCTGAGAGATAATGGTGTCCTGATCTAGGAGGTGCCCACCACGTTGGAGAGAGATAGGTATCAAGAGATACCTTGGGCTTTACATTCTTAAAATTTTTAAATTTTATCTTAATTTTTCTTAATTTTAGGTTTATTTGGGTAATCATTAGATCTTTTTGATTGACTGGGTATGGGAGGGGGAGGTGAGGGAAGTATTAAAGATGATTCAGGTTTATTCTTGGGCAGAAGAGTAGATCATGGAAGCATTCGCTGAAAAAAAGAAAATCCTGGGCGCCTGGGTGGCTCAGTGGGTTAAGCCTCTGCCTTCGGCTCAGGTCATCGTCTCAGGGTCAAGCCCAAATTGGGCTCTCTGCTCAGCAGAGAGCCTGCTTCCCTTACTCTCTCTGCCTGCCTCTCTGCCTACTTGTGATCTCTCTCTCTGTCAAATAAATAAATAAAATCTTTAAAAAAAAAAAAAATCTCGAACACCTTTGGTGAGGGAGGGAGTCGGTTAGAGATGACGACTCCCTTCTGGCAACGTTGACTTTGAAGTGTCTGTGGAATAACTAAGTGGGGATACCCATGAAACTCAAGAGAAGCAGACACCTGGGCTGACAATAAAGATTTGAAAGTCATAAGTATGTAAACAGTAATTCGTTCCTATGGAGTAGATGAAAATATCTCGAAAAAGAGAACATTATAGAGATATTGAAGAAGCAAAACAAGGTATAGCAAAGTCTGAGAAAGGGGTATCACTAGAAGTAGGAAGGATAATCATGGAAACCAATGAAGGAGAACATTTCAAGAAGAAGAGGGTAGTAAGCAGTATTGGAAGTTTCAAGCTACCTAGCGTGTTCTGAGAAATACCCACGGGGTTGAGCAATGAGAATATTACAGGTAGCCTCACTGAGAATCAGATGGAGTAGTTGGGGTTGAAGCTAGTTTTCTCTTGGTGAGTTGAAAAGTACATCATAGGTAAGGATGTGAAGATAGCAAGTGTACACAATACTTTGAAGAAGTTTGGGTTTAATGTCGGGGAGAGATAGGTGCTAAGCTGGAGGGGCCATGGAGGCAACATTTCAGCTGAGTTTTAATTATGATGAAAAAACCATGGATTTTGGTATCAGTCAGATCTGGATATGAAAGTCCTACCAGATGTGAGATCTACAGCACAGTATATAGGACACAGGGCACTTTTAATAAGTGTTTATTGAATGAGTGATTAAAAATCCTTCATCTTCTGGGAGCTACCATTTTCAGTAAGTGTTTATTGAATGAGTGATTAAAAATCCTTCATCTTCTGGGAGCTACCATTTTCTCATTTCTCACAAAATGCCTGCCTGACCACTTCATTGGAAGTGTTTAATGAAATGATGTCATTGTTCCTAACTCTGAATTCCTCCTTACTCCTGGACATAAGTTGGTTCAGCAAGCCTTCTGAGCCCCTTCAAGTGTGTCTTAGGATACCTATATATTATCACAGATTTGTATTGAGTTACATTATATTATAATATATATTATTTCATCCCTATTTTTGCTAAGCCTTTCCTGTTCCCTTGTGTTATCTCAGGAATAAATCACATGTGTAAATCAGTCCAGTTACAGGGGTGTTTCTCAGAGTGAGCTGTGTGATTTCCTTGAATTGGAGACTCTGGGAGTTGGGACCTAGAACTCTGAACTCAATCACCGACCCTCAGTAATTTGCTGGCATTCAAATTGTAAGAACCCTAGATCTGTGATCATAGCACAGATCACTTCAGTGTGGTCTGGTTCTTTTGTTCTCAGAAGTCAGGGCTCAGGCTCACACGTCATGATTCTCAAAAGATAAGCACTCAGTTTTATATAGTAGATGAAAGGTAGTAAGTTGTAAGAAATACGTGTTGAAAGAAATGGAATCGTTTCTTTGGTTTATTCATTCCACAAATATCTGTTGAGCAACTAAGATGAGTCAGAAGAGGGTGAGAAAGAGACGAGCAAATAGCACCCCAAATTCTAGGCATTTTATCTGTGTTCTGGGCTCATTTGCACGTGCTAGAAATACAAGGTTTGCTTATGCAGAGAGAGCCAGGAGCTATGTTCCAAGGAGGCTGGAAACAAAAGCCTCAGTGTGAGAATCTCAGGTGTTTCACGGGGTGTGGTTCGCTCATGTGGCAACATGAAGAGACTGGATGCCACATGCTAAGGCCCAAAGTAGAAACCATTTGTTGTATGTTGTATATTTTGCCAATAAATTCAGTATTTAAAATCTCTACATTGGGGAAAAATAGCCGCAAAGCCCCATTCCCTTCTCCCCCAGCCATTTAACTATTCATTCAACAAACATTTTCTGAATTCCTGTCACATGTGGTAGTGCTTCAGGCAAAAGCAGGAGCAAAAACAGACCTAGGCTCTCAGGGAGCCAGTAGGCTAATGAGAAGGCCCATCTTAATCAAGTAGGCTCCCAGATATTAGCTCATTTTTTTTTTTTTTTTTTTTGGAAAAGGGGAAGGAGGTTAGATCTATTGGCTGCTGCAGAGAATGGATTGAAGGGAGCGGAGCAGACCTGGTTGGCTGTGGGAGGAGCGGGGAGGAGCAGGCCCTGTCTGATGGCAGTTGGGGAGGGAGGGCTAGGGGAGTGCAGGGGTGCCTAGTGGTGTAGGAAGGAAGTGTACCTGGGAGCAAATTTGGCCCGATTTGTGGTAGGCTGTACTTGGGGATGATGAAGGATGGTGGCATTAAATATGTGAGGTGGAAACACTGGGGAGGGCAGGTGAGGGGCGGGGGAGGGGAGGAGGGTGTGACTTGAGTCCTGGAATGCAGAGTCTGATGGGTGAGTGCTGCTTTTGCAGTAGTGCCGACACAGATTCTCCAGGGGAAAGATATTGACCTAAAAGAGTGTTGGGGGGTGCTTGGGTAGCTCAGTGGATTAAGTGTCTGACTCTTGGTTTCAGTTCAGGTCATGGTCTCATGGGTAGTGGTGGCAGGCTCCACGCTCAGCAGGGAGTCTGCTCTAGATTCTGCACCTCCCTCTACTCTCTCTCTCTTTCAAATAAATAAATCTTAAAAAAATTTTATTGATTTATTTGACAGAGAGAGAAATCATAAGTAAGCAGAGCAGCAGGTGGGGGTGGGGGTGGGGGAAGCCGACTCCCTGCTGAGCAGAGAGCCCAATATGGGACTCAATCCCAGGACCCTGAGACCATGACTTGAGCCGAAAGCAGAGGCTTTAACCCACTGAGCCACCCAGGCACCCCTGAAATAAATAAATCTAAAAAAAAGTGTTGAGATTGAGATACGGTTGCATGCTGTGCTTATGAGTTTTGTTAGCCAGGTGTTACCTTCTAAACTCAGCTCTTCTCATTTATCAGCGGAATCTCTGTCTTGGTATGATTTATTTTTCTTGCTGGCTTTTTTGTTTGCTCATGGTTGGTTGCAAGAAATGTGTAGTCCCCCTGCTTTTTCTGTTAGTTAATAGCTTCCCCTTTTGTAGTTCAGTAACACACCTTTTCCTGTTTATTCTTCAAATATTTTAGGCTTTTCTTGTTTTGATTGTGCATGCCTATGTGGTTTTATTCCCTTTGTTTCTTCATTTATTTCTGTTTGTTGTCATCTCCCGTGAGAAACAAAGAGGTGGCCTTCTTATTTTAAGTTCCCTTTCTGTTCGCTAACAGCTTGATTAAGATTCTTTGAGATGACTTTTGGGGCAAATGGCTAAAAGGTGTCACATTATTTTTTGGATTTAGTTAGCCTTACCATTTCTGTCCCAGCGGGACAATGAGTTGGCATTGTTGTTTTAAGGAATGACAACAGTGTCTCATTATAGCACCTGCCCTTTTGTTCAAGGCATTTTATTCATCAGAGAAAGAAATTGTCCAGGGGTTATAAAAGCAATGACCAGGACAAAACATAGGCCTAGTAACTGTTGTCAGTAAATTATTCTTCTCCACAGTAAGATGGTTTGATCTTAATACTCTTAATAATAAGTCTTTCAGTTGGCAAATATTTGAGTACTTTTTTTTTTTTTTTTAAGATTTTATTTATTTGACACAGAGAGAGATCACAAGTAGGCAGGGAGGCAGACAGAGAGAGAGGAGGAAAAAGGCTCCCTACTGAGCAGCGAGCCCGATGCAGGGCTTGATCCCAGGACCCTGAGATCATGACCTGAGCCCAAGGCAGAGGTTTAACCCACTGAGCCACCCAGGTGCCCCACTGAGTACTTTAAAAAAAAAATTTTTTTTTAATTTTTTTATTTGACAGAGAGAGAGACAGCGAGAGAGGGAACACAAGCAAGGGGAGTGAGAGAGAGAGAAGCAGGCTTCCTACTGAACAGGGAGCCCCATGCGGTGCTCAAACCCAAGACCCTGGGACCATGACCTGAGCCCAAGGAAGACTACTTAACAACTGAGCCACCCAGGTGCCCCTTACTGAGTCCTTCTTATCTACAAGGCACTGTGCTAAGGGGAAGCAAAACCACAAAAGCATCAGTGTTTAACTTTAAAGTTCATACATTGAGTAGGAGAGGAACCATATGTCCTTATGTGGCTGTAGTGTATAAGCGGCAAGTAGTAATTATCATAAGGTAGAAGTAGGCTGTTGGGCCATACACAGAGCTGTCCTTTAATAATAAAAATACAGATAGAAGGGCACCTGGCTGGCTCAGTTGGTAGATCATGTGACTCTGTATCTCAGGATTGTAAGTTCAAACCTTCAGTGTAGAAATTACTTAAAAATCTTAAAAAAAAATACAGATAGAATAGGAGTGAGGCGAACGTGATAACCACTACACTACGGAAACGAAGCACCAGATAGAATAGGAGTAAACATACTATGTTACAGCTTGCTTTTTCTCAATTAAGAATATATCCATATCAGTACATATGTATCTATTTTGTTCTTTTTATTGGCCAGATATTTTTTCTTACTTTCTGGTAATTTGGAAGGGTTATGATCTCCTTTTGAAATATTTCTTATAGCTTAGCAGATGCTTTTTAACTTAAAGAAGTTAAGGTAAATCTCTGTTTTTTGAATTATCAACTTAAGAAATGAAGCTATCATGTATATTCATTTAATTTACGTATACATACATTCATTCAACAAATATTGACTGAGGCTCTCCTACTATTCTAAACCTAGTGACCCAGTGACCAACCTAAACAAATCCTTGCCCCTTTAGAATTTATGTTCTTTATATTTAATGTGTCTAGAAGGATGCACAGGAAACTTAATTAATGTTGTTTTCTGGGAAGGGAAAATGGGAGGTTTGAGGGAATTAAGATTAACTTTTAGTTTTGAGTACTGCTTGGAAAATGTTTTATGAGTATTATATATCACTTTAATAACAATAAGAAAAAATGCAGTAAATTGCTGTGGAAGATTAGAACTAGAAGAGATTATATCTATTTCTTGTTCGGAAGAGGGGGGCATTTGAATATAGTATGTCTTATTTTAACAGATGTCCATTGAATGCCCAACGTGTACTTTGTGCTGGGTGCTGAGTTTTTATAAGTGGGAGGTGGGGAGGATTGGCCGTTCCAGAGGATACAGGGCATGGCAATGAAGAAAAGAGTGAAACTTTGTTTGAGTGAAACTTAACTGGGGAATTGTGGATTTCCAGTTTGCTGAAAAAGTAGAATATGTGTCGAGAAGTCATGGGAGATGAATCAGGAAAATTAGACTGGAGGCAAACTATGAATGACCTAGAATGTTAGGCTGAGAATTTAGAATTTATTCACTAAGGAATGAAGGAATGATCAAAAGATTTTAATGAGGAGAATGACGGAGGAGAATGACAGATCAAAGGAGTGAATCTGGAGCCAAGTGCAGTAAGTCTGTTAGCAATAAACCAATAATAGAAAGAGACAAAGAAATCCCTGGATAGAAGGAGATTGCAAACCTTCCTCAGGGAACTCATGCAGGAGAGGACATTCTCAGGTAAGGCACATTGTAATAACGCATTGCTCGGTGTTTAAGTGGAAACGTGTACTAGGGATTCTGAGGTGCAACTGCTTTTGAACTTCCTACTCCCAGGGAGGACTGCTGGAGTCAACACTTCAATTAATTAACTAATTAATTAATTATTTGGGGGGAGAGTCAACATTTTAAATTAACTATCATGTGAAGCTCCCTAGCCTTGTAGTTTTCTTGGGAACCTTATAGTGAATTTAAAATCCATACTTCTTAACTGAGCTTAACTCAATTAGTTTTCATTTAAGGTGCCTTCCAGCTAAGGAAGGCTATGTGTTGCCAGCTCACAAAAGGCAGATTGAATAAGAACAAACTCAGGGATTAAATGTATTTTTATGGTAATGACATCTAGAGAAAACCTTTGCCTACTCTGTCTTGCTTCTCAAATTCAGTCAGATATTTCCCAAGAATGATAGTCACGGATGTCAGCATGGGCCTGAATAAAATTCACTACATTTTTCTACATTATCCATCTTTCTTTTTTTGCCTTAAAAGTCAGGATGGAGAATTTCTCATTCTCAATTCCTTGGCCTTTAACAGAGAAATCCATCATTTGACTAGATTTTACTATTCTTTTTAATTCTTTCACTTTTTAAAATCCCTAACAGCTGCTGATTCTATTCTCTACATGCCATTTTGAGAAGTGTTTTACTATTTTATCAGAAACTTACCCCAGAAATTACAAAATAAAATCTGGCAGTTGGAAAAAAAAAAAATCTCACCCACTCAAATTAAGTTGCTTTATAAAGCAGTTGGTTCTCAATTATTTTTTTTCCCAATGGGTCAGCCTTTGAAAGGAACAAATGGTCACTTATCCTGCCATAGGGTGAGCTGTTTGGCTCTGGCTCCTGTTGAATTAATAGTGCTTTTCAGGGATAAGACAGTATGAAAATGTGAGAAAAGTGTGTCAAGGGACATAAAATGGCACGTACTAAACCATTTAATTCAGCTGTTGCAAAGGTGTTTTAATTGTACTTGGGACGTCTTTGTTTGCCATTCAGCAAAGGGTCCTTGTTGCATTTGAAGGGTTCTGATTTCTAGGGTGACGAGTTGTTCTCTAAATGTGCACAATGAGTTTGTTAAAAGCCATGAAGTTTCTTTTCTAAATCCTTTTCTGAAGATTTCACTTGGGCTTTGTTTTCTTTGCTAAACTGGAGAGTACCGGTGGGGATTTGTTTTGGCGGCTTCTCTTTTTGTTTCCCCCCCTGGTTTCCATTAGATTTTATCAAATTAGGACAGGAATCACGTAGGGGTTTTCTCTGGAAAAGTTTTGATCGTTTTCAGTTTCTGTCCCTGTCTGGACTGGATTAGGTGCACCCAGTTTGAACAATCCACTTAGAGCCCTGGTATCCCTGCCTCTTTCACAGCCTAGGGAAGTTCATTTCTGTTTGCCCAGTACCAAGACCCTTTCTGTGTAACATCGCACGCAAATGAAATGATCCCTCGTATTACCTGGAAATAGTTCAGATGACTGCGGTTTCCAGGTGGATGTGGAACACTAAAACTCCCCGGGCACAGGCACGCAAAAGTCTTTTAGTACTTAGTTTTGTGCCAGTGGCTCACCCTTTCCAAGATGATTTTACCCACCTTCCACAGAGACTACCCCCCTTCTCCCCCATGTAACTCTCCTAAAGTGCACTTTTCTCTCCTGGACCTAGCAGCATTACTGATTTGTTTCTTTTTCACACTTTATCACCTAGAAATAAAAGTCTCCCTTGGTCCCTTAGGGATAAGAAGAGTCATCTTTGGTTTTTTGTTAGTTTGTTTGTTTGGTTTGGTTTGGATTTGGATTTCTGCTTTATTGTTATAATAATAGGTAGGTCCCTCCCCGCTTTTATCCGTGGCCTTGATTAATGTACATTGTGTGCTGGTAACTCGATCCTGGGATCATCAAAACTACTCTCTAGATTTTTCTGTTGAGAAGCAAAATTAACCTTCAATTTTTGTTTTAATGTTTCAATATATGCTTAAAAATATTGTTGAATCATCTACTGATACTAGGAGAAAAAGCAATGAAGACATATCTGGAAGATTCTAGAAGAGGTCGTAACATTTTGAACTATAGGACAAAATTGTGCTTCTTTGTAATTCTTTTGTATAAAACAAATAACTTTCAAAAGCTTATTACACTATCTAGTTGGCTTTCCAGAACTCCGTTCAGTTCAGTTAACAATTATTGAGTATCCTGTACTGTGTAAATTACTGGGCTATAACTAATGTAAGCTGGTAATACAGGAAAATGAAGTCGATTTAAAAAGATAAGAAAAAAAATCCAATGAGGCCAAGTGCATCTTTAATCTCTAATTAGCCAGGATTATAAATACCGGAAAATAACATTTACTGATTCTCTTTAGTTCCTTAATCTGTACTCCCATCAGATTAAAAAATTTTTAAGAACTCCAGTTAGATGTCCTACCAACACTTTCAGTCTGTTAAAACCGTGGTAGCTAGAGATTAATAAAGAAGAGTGGAAAATGTATTAGAAGGTAGATCAAACAACTAAAAAAAAAAAAAGAATATAAACACATAAAGGTAGATTTGACTGGCTTGGTATAGTAAATAAAACATAACATAATAATCAGTGAAATTATCATTTACTAATTTTAATTATAATTTAATTTTATTATTAATTTCAATCAATTTAATGTTACTAATTAACTATTATTATTATTCTTTTAGCAAATTTTTTTTAGAGTCTATTCTGGGCCAGGTTCCTCTAGGCACTCAGAATAGATCACAGACAAAACAGCTTTATCTGTGTGTGGGTTAATTTCTTTGGGAGAACAGCAAGACATGGAATGATAAACACACAACATCTATAGCTTATGTAGATGTTAAAAGGTGGTAAGTGCTGTAGGAAAAAATAGAGCAAGCAAAGGGAAGCAGGAGTAGAGATATTACAACTTTCAATAGGATGGGAATTAGGCTTGTGGGGAAATCTGTAATAAGAGCATTCCTGGGAGAAAGCACAGTTAGGGCAAAGCCCTAACATGGGAATATTTCTGGGGAGTTTGAGAAAAACAGGGAGGCCAGAGTGGCTGGAGTGGAATGAGCCAGGGGCAGGAGAAAAGGAAGTGGGTGTCAACCTCGTAGCCATCTTAAGGAGTGAGGTAAGGAGCCCTCGGAGGATTGTGAGCAGAGGAGTTTCCTGGTCTGAGTTAACATTTTAGCAACATCACTCTGGCTGCTGCTTGAGAACAGTGTGTTGAGGACGAGGCTGGAAGGAGGGAGACCTGTTAGGGATCTAGGGCAGTAATGCGGGTGGGGGTGGCGAGAAGTGGTCATATCCTGAGTATATTCTGGAGGGGGATGGAAGAGGATTTCCCAAGGCATTGGCTGTGAAGAATGAGCGAAAGAGCGAAGCCAGCTTGTGATGTAGGAGAAAAGGCAAGAGTGTAGGGTCCAGAAAGGTGAAGGCTGAGAATCGACCATTGGTTCTAGTCAAAGATGGGTGGGTGCGGGGTGGGGAGGGGTGGTTCGTGGTGACCTTGATGAGGGAGCAGCTGGAAAAGGGTGGGAGGAAAACTATCAGTGAGAGCAAAGGACAGTGCAAAGCAGGCAGAACTCATGACTTGGGGTTGCCGATGGATGCCAAAGATTGTTGGAATGGGGATACTCAAGGGAAAGAACAGAAAAGCTCGGGGCTGTTGTTCCGAGATGTACAAAATCGAGACTGTGAGGAGTTGCACTTACCAGTAATGATCAGGTGTGGGGTAGGACTATGACAGCCAGTGGTGGAAGCAGAGCAGAAGACAAGTTTATTGGAGAAGGAGAATAAAACAGAGGGACCAGGAGGTTGGGGGCTTCATTAATATGTATGTTGAAATCGCCAAGAATTAGGAGTTGTACTGGGGAGAGGATATTGGAGAAGGAACTAAAATGTTTGAGAAATCACGAGGAATGGACAGAGGCCTGTAGATGACTCTAACAATGGGTCTGTCTGATGACTCGTCTGGTGGTGACCTGGGGACAAAGAGAGTGGAGAATGATCTGGAAGTGGCTGCAAGGAGCAGATCCCCCAAGGTCCAAGGGGCTTACATAAGAGAGAGCCAGCACTCGAGAGGGCTCGTTTTCAGGAAGGGCAGAGAGGCCTGGTGGAGAGGGTTTGGACACGGGGTTTTGTGGATGGTGTACCATGGGCTCATCACCGGCAGAAGGGGATCAGGAGTTAAGGACAAGGTGGGAGGTGAGAAAAACGGAGGCCTGTGTGGAGTCTTACTTAGAGTGAGAGAACAAAGGGGAGCCTGAGAGCCCCGGGGCGTACGTGTGCTTGTGTGTGTGCGCGTGCGCGTGTGCCTGTGCTGGGATGAGACCTGCTGACCTCCAGGTAGATGGTGGTGACACGGCTGTGAGCGCTGGGTGCAGGGAGGGTGGGTATCTGTCCTCACCTGGGGGCCCAGCCACTTAACATGTCGGGAGATGGAAACTCCGTCCCGGTGTGCAGAGCTGACCTGGCTGCGGAGGACTGTAGGAGGCCGGTGGGGAGCTTGGTGCGGCAGTGGGGCCTGCCCCGCCCTGGCGAGGAGGGGGAGACATACCTAGAGTGTTCAGATCTTCTCCCATTGACTCCTGTCCTGTGAATGAGAGTAAAGATGGCCACTTCTCAAGTGAACCATTAACAGTCTCTGGAGGCCAGAGCTTATTACCTTATTCCACGAGGAAACTGCTGTCCCACAGCTACTTGGTAACAGAGGCAGGATTCGAGCCCGGAGAGCTCAGACTCTAATTGGAGCTCATTTACTGTTCAGTCCAGTGGCAACATAGCCTCCAGGAGAAATCCTGCAAGTGTCAAGACTAAACTGCCCACAACTTGATGAGCCTTTCCAAACGTCTTCGGATGTTCTGGGGTTTGTCTTCACGTCATGTGGCTTTTGCTTTTGGGCGCGGAGGTCTTCTGTCTCCTCTTAGTTCCTCAGACCACACTGCCAAGACCACATGACGATGTAGTGCTTTTGTCAGTAAACACTATTAAAAGTCACTGTGTCTTAGCTCGCTGGCAGTGATCAAAAATACCTCCTATCAACACGCTGTTTCCAAAGCAGTCCTTGAACAAACACCGGAGACTTCCACCAAGTCCTAGAAAGCTGGAGGGGTTGTGAACTAGGCACACATCCCCAGAGGGGTAGACCTTTGAAGCTCTGATACATTGAAAAGGTTTCTGAGGCTTCTCATTTTGTAACTGTTGTTGTCCCTTTTCAACAGCGCAACAGGAGGACACTCAGAAGAAAACCTTTACCTGCTGGATCAACTCACAGTTGGCAAAGGTGAGGGAAAAAAGAGCAAATAAAGCTACAGATATATTTAAGTTACTCCTCCTTCCCTCCCTTTGGGTCCCCCAAATGGCAGGGCTGAAAGAATGTGCTGAAATCCCCTTGATCTTGTTTAGATGTGTTCGTTATTCACCCCCCAGCAGAAAAAAAAAGACACTTTTGTTAAGGGTATGGGAGACAGTGCTATAAAAATATTTAAAGCAGCAATAGCTTTTTAAAATCCATATAATAATAATAACAAAAAAACAATTCATACGTACGGAGTGTTATATGTTAAAAACACCGTCCTAAGCTCTTCTAAATGGCGTCAACTTGCGTCACATTTACGGGACCTTACAACATCCCCATAAGTGTTATTCCGGTTTAAAAAAAAAACAAGGAAACGAAGACACAAAGAAGTTACGTGACTTGCCCAAGGTCACACCACTTGTAAGTGATAGCGCTGGGATGCAAACCCAGGCAGTCTGGGTCCAGAGACCTTGATCTATTTCTTTTGTTTGTTTTAAAATATTTTATTTATTTGAGAGAGAGAAAAAGAGAGAGAGAGAGCAAGCACAAGTGGCGGGTAGTGGCAGAGGGAGAGAGGGAAGCAGGCTTCGTGCTGAGCAGAGAGCCCAATGCAAGACTCCATCCCAGGACCCTGAGATCATGACCTGAGCCGAAGGCAGCGGCTTAACCCACGGAGCCACCCAGGTGCCCCCAGGTGCCTTGATCTTAATCACTGTGTCATCCTATCTCTCCGTGACTCCAAGTGCCTGGAATAATGTGGATACAAAATGAGTGAGCCTCCTCTCCCAGGCTACTCATCCCTGACCAATGCCTTTCTAGAAAGGGTAAATTTGTAAACAGATTACTCCAGAAATGTAGTCTGTTCCCCAAATGGGTCACTACCAGCTGATTTTTGAAGGCCTTTCAGGCTGCCTCCGTGCACAGGTTTTATGCCCCCACTGAAAGCGGCGGGAGTGTTGTGTTACTGGAAATTTACCACGAGATAAATTAAGTTCGCTATTTCTCTTATCGTGCTTTGACATAGAACGTGGTGTGTTCTAAAATCACTACCGGATTTTAGCTTTTGTGAATGCCACAAAGCCCATTTATGGGATTCTTGAAGGTATTATGTTTTCGGACCAACATTTGAATGAGTATTTTTCTTGTGACCTTTTGTAGCACACTCCCCCCTCGGTGGTGTCAGACCTGTTTGCAGACGTTAAAAAGGGGCACGTTCTCCTGGACCTGCTGGAGGTGCTCTCTGGACAACAGTTGGTAAGCTTTTAAAGTGACATTATAAAACCTTGTGTTGATTTACACATGTTTCCCCCCTCCCCCATATTTCTAATATATTTCACTTGAATCCCATAGCCTCGAGACAAAGGATCTAATACATTCCAGTGTAGAATCAATATAGAGCACGCCCTGACATTCCTAAAAGACCGATCAGTGAGTATGAATCTGATCTGAAGATGGACTGGAGAAATTAACGCTGTGAAATGTATTCTTTTAACCTGTGTTTCTTCTTTTCCAGATCAAGCTAATAAATATTCATGTTACTGATATTATAGATGGAAACCCATCCATTATTCTTGGCCTAATTTGGACAATTATACTGCACTTTCATGTAAGTAGTTTGATGACGTGCAAGTTATTTCTGTTCTAATTACTGCAGTATGAAATAAGGGTATTGCAGTAAGATTCAGTCCTGAGTTTTTTCCAGAAACAGGACACTCCAGAAATCTCGACAGCTAGACCTTGGCCATTTATGTTATTTTGCAGTTGAAAATTGAATGCTGAATTACGGTATCTTAAATTATCCATGATATTAGCACCAGTCTGAATAGAACCTGCCGTGATAAAATTTTGCTTATTTTTGTTTACTTACTGTGGCAGAAGATAATAGAAAGCTGGAGTAAATTTGTTTTTTGTTTTTTTTTTTAAGATTTTTATTCATTTATTTGAAAGATAGAGATCACAAGTAGGCAGAGAGGCAGGCAGAGAGAGAGAGGGAGAGAGCTGAGCAGAGAGCCTGACTCGATCTCAGGACCCTGGGATCATGACCTGAGCTGAAGGCAAAGGCTTTAACCCACTGAGCCACCCAGATGCCCTTTCTGGAGTAAATTTTTTTTTTTTTAAAGATTTATTTATTTATTTGACAGACAGAGATCACAAGTAGGCAGAGAGGCAGACAGAGAGAGAGGAGGAAGCAGGCTCCCCACTAAGCAGAAAGCCTGACTCGGGGCTCGATCCCAGGACCCTGAGATCATGACCTGAGCCAAAGGCAGAGAGGCCTTAACCCACTGAGCCACCCAGGTGCCCCTGGAGTAAATTTTTTAATCCACTAAACTTCACAGACTCTCCTAGATTTGAGGACTCTTGTTCAGTCCAATAATCCTATAACATCTAGTCATGTCCCAAGACGGACTCATAGATTAATTTCATTCCATAAATACATTTGAACACCTATGTGCTAGCTTTTGTGCTAGGACACCAAGAAAACAGCAAAAACAGTTGTAGCCCTGACTCCATGGTACTTGTGACTGAAAGTATATTTTTCCAGTCCTGGGATTCTAAGTTAGTGCAAGTTTTCTGCAGCTACCTAAAAAAGTTGCATGTTCTATGTCTCCATATTTACTTTGAAAATAAAAAAATTATGTGGGAAATAAATGCTTATTTTATAAAAACTAGAAAATAACATAAATAATTTGTATAAAATTTAAAATGTAAAATAAGACTATATATGATTTATGGATACTACATTTGAAGTTAAAGTAGAATAATAGTTGTGAGGATGATGAAAACCAAATTTATAATTGTGGGGTTTTTTCTTCTGAAAAAGGAAGGAAATGGAATTGCAGAGGAAAAGACAGAAGGCTTAAACTGTATCCGTGTTTCATTTCTCTCTTTTTAAAAAAATTTTATTTATTTATTTGACAGACAAAGATCACAAGTAGGCAGAGAGGCAGGCAGAGAGAGAGGAGGAAGCAGGCTCCCTGCTTAGCAGAGAACCCAATGTGGGACTCGATCCCAGGACCCTGGGATCGTGACTTGAGCTGAAGGCAGAGGCTTAACCCACTGAGCCACCAGGCGCCCAGTGTTTCATTTCTTTAAAAAAATATGAACCAAATATGGTAAAATGTAAAATTGGGCAATATATAGGCATTTGTTATATTTTTTCCCCCATACTTTCTGGAATATTTAAAATATAATTAAAATTTCAATATGGATAATAAAAACCAAGTAGAATCATCTATAATTCTACTGCTCACTGATAACCACCAAATAATTTGGGGTATAGACTTCATGATACATACAGCAGGAATGAATGTATATATTTATCTAAATATGTATATCTTGAATGGTCATGCTATCCAAACTCTTTTCAACCTGTTCTAATGAACATCTTTCTGAATTCATACATAGTTTTTAATGGAGGCATGATGTTCTGTTGCAAAGAATTATATTTCATTAACAAGCAGAATGCTCACAGTTTTATGATTGTAAGCAATTCTAAAAAGACTACCCTTCTGATAAAACTTTTCCATACCATCTTAATTATTTCCATGAGCCCGATTCCTAGAAGTGAAATTGTTGGGCCGTAAGTTTTGCTTTTCTTGGCTTCGTTTTACTGATGTAAATAAACTTTTGTTGAAGAAGAACACACATGGAAATGCACAAATCTGAGATGTAGAGCTTGATGTATTTTTAAAAATTAAATATATCCATGTAACCACTACCCAAGATAAAAATAGAGAACATTGCCTAATCACAGAGTTCCCAGGTATTTCTCTCAGTCTTTGCTCCCTTCAAAGACCACCACTTTGATCTCTGTCATTGTTTAGCTTAGCATCTTAACTTCCATATAAAGGAATTATAACTGAATTGTCTTACATATGAGATATACTCTTGTGTCAGACTTATTTCACTTAACATCTTCCTTGAGTTTCAAGTTGTTGAAGCATGCATCCGTAGTTTTGTTCTTGTTGTTTTTTAATTTTTTTTTATTTTTTAGTATAGTTGATACAATTAATTACACGAGTTTCAGGTGTAAACTTAGTGATTTGACGAGTTTATACATTATGTTCTGCTCACCTCAAGTTAGCTGCTATCTGTCCCATTACATCGCTATTATAATATCATGGACCGTATTTCTTTCTTTCTCTTTGTTGTGTATGATTATACCATTGCATAAATATGCCAGAATTTATTTACCACTCTTCTGTTGATGGACATTGCTTTGGTTGGCAGGGTTCAGCTGTTATGATTAAAGCTGCTAGGTGCGTTCTTGTGTATGCCTTTTGGCGGTATAAGCCCTCATGTCTCTCATATATATGTCTAGCAGTGGAATTGCTGGATCATAAGGCATGTGATGTTCAGCTTTGCAGGGTAGTGCCAACTAATTTTTCAAAATGGTGGTTCTGATTTACATTGGGTGAATTCCTTGCTCCCATTCTCACTCATAGTTGACATTAAAAATTTTGTTTTTTAAATTTATTTATTTGTCAGAGAGAGAGGGAGAGAGAGCGTGCACAGGCAGACAGAATGGCAGGCAGAGGCAGAGGGAGAAGCAGGTTCCCTGCCAAGCAAGGAGCCCGATGTGGGACTCGATCCCAGGACGCTGGGATCATGACCTGAGCCCAAAGCAGCTGCTTAACCAGCTGAGCCACCCAGGCGTCCCTGACATTAAAAGTTTTTTATTTTAGCTATGCTATTGTATGTAAGGATTTATAGAAGTCTTAAGATATATTCTGGATCCAAGTCCTTTGTTGAGCACACATAAATTACAAATCTCTGATTCTGTGGCTTGCTTTTTCAGTCTTTTTTTTTTTGTGTGTGTGTGTGTTAGTTTTTTTTTTTTAATTTTTTCTTTTTTTTATAAACATGTATTTTCAGTCTTTTTTTTTTTTTTAAGATGTTATTTATTTATTTGACAGAGATCACAAGTAGATGGAGAGGCAGGCAGAGAGAGAGAGAGAGAGAGAAGCAGGCTCCCTGCTGAGCAGACAGCCCTATGTGGGACTCGATCCCAGGACCCTGAGATCATGACCTGAGCTGAAGGCAGCAGCTTAACCCACTGAGCCACCCAGGCGCCCCACCTTTTCAGTCTTTCAATGAACCAGACATTCATGATTTTAATGTAGTTCAAATTTATCAGCTTCCTTTTTTGGTGGCTTGTACTTTTTATGTTCTGTAAAGAAATCTTTCCCTTTGTCAACATCATGGAGATGCTCTCTTAATGCCATTTTCTTGAATAGTTCTGTCCAAAGAGGACTTTCTGCAGTGATGGAAATGTTCTGTAGCTGCATTGTACCAGACAGTAGCCACTAGTCGCTTATGGCCATTGAACACTTGAAATGTGGCTGGTATGACTGAGGAACTAAGTTTCAAATTTTATGTATTTAATTAATTTACATAGCCACAGGGAGGTAGGGACTATTGTATTAGATAGCACAGTTCTAAAAGCTTAACCGTTTCATATTTTACAATTAGATCTACAGTCTTTCGAGAATGAATTTTTTTGAGCATGTTAATGTTAGAGCAATCAAGATTATTTTGCCCATATGGCTATCTGGTTGACCCAACACCATGTATTGAAAAGACCATCACTTTCCTAGTGTACTATCGTGTCAGTTAATTAAAAAATCAAGTAACCATATATGTGTGGCTCCATCGTCAGATTGTCATTTCTGTTCCATTATTCGTTCTTGGCACTAGTACTGTACTGTATCAGTTTCTATAGCTGTATAGAAAGTCTTGATGTCTTATAGTGTCCAACTTGTTCTTTAGGATTATCTTGTTTATTCTTTGCTCTTTGCATTCTCATATAATTTTTTAAATTAAGATGTAGTTAACATATTCCATTGTATAAGTTTAAGCTGTATAACATGGTGATTTAAGATTCATATAAATTTAAAGATAACTTGTTAATTTACATGCACACCATCTGTTGGAATTTTAATAAGGATTTCATTGAATGTATAATTTAGAAAAAGTTGACATCTTTAAACCATTGAATACAGTATTTCTGTTATTGCTCTGTTCAAAATATTTTCATTATGATTTCTTATTTGACCTCTGGATTCTATAACATTCTGTTGCTTGATATCCAGATATTTGGAGATTCTGGTTGTTATGTCTCTGTTACTGATTTCTAGCTTAATTTGAGTGTGGTCAGAGAATACCATCTGAATGATTTCAATTCTTCAAAATTGCTGAAGCTTGCATTATGACTCAGTGTTGTCAATTTCAGTAAATATTTCCTGTGGATTTGAAAAGGATGTTGATCCTGCCATTTTAGGTACAAGGGGGTATGCCCATCAGATGAAGTTTGTTAGTTGTGTTGGTCACACCTATTATTACTAGTTGTCTGGTGCCTCTGTTAATTATGGAGAAGTGCACTTTTCTCAATAATACTTGCTACTATGTTTGTGGATTGATCTTTGAAAGTTTTCCATAGGTATTATGTTACTGCCCTCCAAAAAATCTAAACCAACTTGTGTGCTTACCAGCACGATGTAAAAATCCACTTTCTGTACTCTTCCTAGAGAATACATCACTTGATGTTAACTTTAAATTTTTTTGCCTGTGTTATAAATGAAGAAACTGTCTCCTTGCTGGATACATTTAGCTTTTTTAAATGATGAATGAAGATATTTTCCATATACTTAGTGACATTTTTTTTTTCTTTCTTGGGACTTAGCTCTCATGTATTTGATTTTTTTTTTCTGCATGTATATTTGTTTTTTAATAGTTTATTGGTTTTTTTTTAAAGATTTTATTTATTTATTTGACAGAGATCACAAGTAGACGGAGAGGCAGGTGGAGAGAGAGAGATAGAGGGAAGCAGGCTCCCTGCTGAGCAGAGAGCCCGATGCGGGACTCCATCCCAGGACCCTGAGATCATGACCTGAGCCGAAGGCAGCGGCTTAACCGACTGAGCCACCCAGGCGCCCTAGTTTAATGGTTTTAATGGTTTAATGGTTTATAAGGATCAAGGATACATTTTAATTGACCCAGACTTTGGAAGACACCCTAGACTGGGATCTCAGATGAGTTCAGTTTAATTTAGAGCGACAGGTGTTCAGCCTCAGTGATTTTAGTGGGATGAATACATACTTGTCCTTGAGAGGGAATGCAGTGCACGAATTGGGGCAAGGAGTGACCCAAGTCCACTGAAAGAGAGCTTAAGTGTAGCCCAAGATAACAAACCCTATTATTCAAGGATTTGTCTAGTGCTTATTTCACCATGAGTAACGTCTCACTGTTACCGGATAGGTCTTGTGTTGGCCAAAGGTTTTGCCTCAATGCTGCTAACTCGTGATTTGTATGCATTGACTATGATTATGTTTTCCTTAGATCGAGGAGCTTGCCCGGACTCTTTCTTGCAATTACGATCTGCCTTCCCTGGACAGCGTGAGTGAGGCTGACTCATCTCCTACCTCAAGTCCTCCGGCTAAGAAATGCTCCAGAGCCCAAGAAAGATGGCAGATATCTGCAAAGAAGGCTCTTCTCTTGTGGGCCCAGGAGCAGTGTGCCCCGTAAGTCATTTGCTGTGACCACAGGAGACACACAGGGCAGCTTGACCCTTGACCCACCAACACTGCATTACTGACTCCTGGTCTAAAAATCAGGCCAATGGCGTGTTCACACTTCTCCTTTCTCAAAGACAAAGCACCAACCTCCTTAGGTGGACTGTTACTGTGTAGAGATAAAGTGGTCTTTAAATATCCTTTTATTTAGGCACAATCCCCTTATACATCTGGTTTACATCCCAAGCATTTTACCACACTAGGAACTCTTTTAAAAGTCGGGACTACATCTTTATGGACTGTGTCCCCAGAACCTAGCCTAATGGGAGTTCATGGTAGGTGTTCCATAAATGTGTACTGAATGAATGAATGAACAAATGAAGGAATAAGTAATCAACACATAAAATGATCTCTTGGAGCTCTATATGGCTACATTAAAAGACCACGGTCCCCATTGTTTAGAAATTTGTAGCTCAATTAGGGAACAGAAGCCAGAAAAGTGGGAGTTTTTTTAAAGAGTAGGGATGATGAAAGGAAGGTAGTGCTCAGAAATTCTGTTTTATAAGAAAAAGGGCTTTTTTGCTCTAGGGATGCATTTACTCTCTCATTTTAACCCCCTGCTGGGATTGGATTTAGGGAAAATAAGGAGTCAGGATGCAGGAGATGGCCAGGAGATGAGCCGTGGAGTTCAGAAGGCATTCCTTGTCACATCATAGCATCATCCGGATAAATAGAGGCGTAAAGATGTTGCTAAGGCCTGAGATGGTGGGCTTCTGAGTCCCTTCTTCCCAGTGAGAGGCTAGGATGCTAATTTCTGTCTTCAGTCTTACTTTCTTTAGCTGTCATCCAGCCTTTGCATTTTACAAGGGACAAAAGAGCGTACATATCTTAGGAGGTTTATTTACATACATATATCAAATGAACTTTTTCTTGACTCTTTAAGATACAGTTTTGTTTTACTTCAGTTTTCTAGATTTTTTAATCCTGCCTGTTGGCACAGGTTCTGATCCCCACTCTGCGCTGCCCTACGCCCCAGCCTTCCTCCCTTTAGTTTTGCTTCGGATCTAAGCGCACAACCTGAAGCTGGAATCCTGGGTTTGAGTCCCGGCACCAGCACTTCCTAACTGGTGCCTTCAGATACTTCATCTCTTTGTGCTTGAGTTTCCTCAGTCATAAAAATGTGGACAATGCTAACACTTCATAGGGTTCATATGTGTATTATAAGAATTATTTTTTTAAGAGTATTTAGAACAGTTTCTGGTTGTTGTTAAACAAGTAGTTGTTAAACAAGACAAGATTCACTGAATACTATCGGGTTTGTCACAGTCATAGTTTAGGTATTTATTCCTAAGGGAGTCAGGAGAGCCCATGTCATCTGAAGCTATTTCTCCAGTAGTTTTTTTTTTTTTAAGATTTTATTTATTTTTTTGACAGACAGAGATCACAAGTAGGCAGAGAGGCAGGCAGAGAGAGAGGGGGAAGCAGGCTCCCTGCCGAGCAGAGAGACCGATGCGGGGCTTGATCCCAGGACCCTGGGATCATGACCTGAGCTGAAGGCCGAGGCTTACCCCACTGAGCCACCCAGGTGCCTCCCACCCATTTTCTTTAAATTTTTATTTTTATTTTATTATTATTTTTAAAGATTTTATTTATTTTTTTGACAGACAGAGATCACAAGTAGGCAGAGAGGCAGGCAGAGAGCGACAGGAGAGGCAGGCTCCCTGCTGAGCAGAAAGCCTGTTGCAGGGCTCGATCCCAGGACCTGGGATCATGACCTGAGCTGAAGACAGAGGCTTTAACCCACTGAGTCACCCAGGCGTTCCTCCCCCACCTTTTTTTTTTTTTTTTAATTTTTTTTAAAAAGATTGTATTTATTTATTTGACAGAGAGAGATCACAGTAGACAGAGAGGCAGGCAGAGAGAGGGGGAAGCAGACTCCCTGCTGAGCAGAGAGGCTGATGCGGGACTCCATCACAGGACCCTGAGATCATGACCGGAGCTGAAGGCAGCAGCTTAACCCACTGAACCACCCAGGTGCCCAACCTCCCCCACCTTTTAAAAAAAGTTTTCATTTATTTATTTGAGAGAGAGAGAGAGAGAGATAGTGGGAGAGAGCACAAGTGGGGAGGAGAGGGAGAAGCAGGGTCCCTGCTCATCAGGGAGGCAGCCCCATGTGGGGCTTGAACCCAGGATCCTGAGATCATGACCTGAGCCACAGGCAGCTGCTAACTGAGCCATGCAGGGCCCCTCTCCAGTGGTTTTAATCATTTGATTCACACCTCAAATTCGTCTGCTGAATTTCCTTGTGTTTTTTAATGAGATATTAAAGGACGCTATGGGGGACGCCTGGGTGGCTCAGTTGGTTAAGCGGCTGCCTTAGGCTCAGGCCCAGGGTCCTGGGATCGAGTCCCACATCGGGCTCCTTGCTCGGCAGGGAGCCTGCTTCTCCCTCTGCCTCTAGCCTGCCACTCTGTCTGCCTGTGCTTGTGCTCTGTATCTCTCTCTCTCTAACAACAACAACAAAAAATCTTAAAAAAAAAAAAAAAAGGACACTATGGTTGTGCTAGAATAGTTCCCACACTTTGTACGCAACTATACTCTTATAAGACACTGATCCCTCATCAAATACAGATTAGTGATGGATTTGAAATATTTATATTAAGCACCTTTATATGCTAAACACTGGTTGGGGATGATTCTACTGTGATAGACAAGAAAGACAAGGCCGTTGCTCTCCAGAGGTTTGTGCCCGTAGCGGATGGATCGATAAAATACCACAGTTGGAAATAAGGCCAGGAAGGACTTAGGATGATTGAGAATGTCAAGGGTGGCCAATGAGGGTGGCCTTTCTCTGAGGCGGTCATGAAGCGCCTTTCTGAGGAGGAGCCCTTTGAGCTGAGGCCTCAAGGAGAAGGCTTCAGGTGTATAAAGATCTAGGAAAAAGAGCATCCACAAAGAAGGATTACAAGGAGCATGGTGTTGAGAAAGAGGAACAAAGCCAGGGTGGTGGTGAGATCTCAGAGGGGGAGTGGGAGAGGCAGGGGCCAGATCATGGTAGGCCTTGAGTGAGAAGTGTTATTCTGACAAGTAAAAGGTACCTACATAAAATTTACCATTTTAATCATTTTTTTTTTAAGATTTTATTTATTTATTTGACAGAGAGAGATCACAAGTAGGCAGAGAGGCAGGCAGAGAGAGAGAGAGAGAGAGAGAGGAGGAAGCAGGCTCCCTGCTGAGCAGAGAGCCCGATGCGGGACTCGATCCCAGGACCCTGAGATCATGACCTGAGCCGAAGGCAGTGGCTTAACCCACTGAGCCACCCAGGCGCCCCCATTTTAATCATTTTTAAGTGTACATTTGGGCGGCACCAAGTGCTTTTATGTTATTATATAACCATCACCACTGTCTCCAGAACTTTTTTCATCTGGTAAACCTTAAAATTCCCCCCATTCTCCCCTCCCCCAGCTCCTGGTAGCCAGTGGTCTACTTTCTTTGTGAATTCACTACTGTAGGTACCTTAAATGAATGAATGGTGTCATATGGGATTTGCCCCTTGGTGACTGACTTTTTTCACTCTGCTTAACATCTTCAGGGTTCATCCGTGTTGTAAAATATATCAGGCTGTCCTTCCTATTTAGGGCTGAATAATATTTGTTTATGTACATATACCTCATTTTGTTGATCTATTCATCTGCCATGACTGGTTTTAAGCAGAGGAGTGGCAAGGCCTATTCAGTGAACTGCTGGCCGTTGGTGTGCCGCAGACTATCAGTTAATTTGCTATCATGAGAAAGAAGATTGTTTCCTCTGGAGAAAGGAACATAACTCCATGCGGGGGTCTAAAGTCAGTCTTGAGCCAACGGACTGTTGAGTAGAGAGAGTGTAGAGAGAGTGTTAAACTTCAGTGAGTATGGTCTTGTGGAGGGCTTTCAAAGACACAGATCTCTTGGACACCTGGGTAGCTCAGTCAGTTAAGTGTGTGCCTTCGGTTCAGGTCATGATCCCAGGGTCCTGGGACGAGTCCCGTGTCAGGCTCCTTCCTCAGCGGGGAGTCTGCTTCTCTGCTCCTCCCCTGACTCATCTGCATTCTCTCTCTTTCACTCACTCTCTCTCTCTCTAGTAAATAAATAAAATCCTTAAAAAAAAAAAAAAAAAAGACACATCTCCAATCTACCTCCAGAGTTTGATGCGGTATATTTGGGGTTGGGCCTGAGGATTTGTGTTTCTAGCCCTTGCAGCCCAGGTGATGCTGATGCTGCTTGTCCCAGAGTCACACTTTGAGAACCGATGTCCTGTGGTATCAAACTTGGCATGTTACTTTCATCTGACTACCAGATTAAAAGAAAATGTTTTCCTAGAATGATTTATATGATTTATTTGATTCCCTGAAATTTGATTACCATTGAATGTAGTAGATGTGCTTTGGTAAATTCTTTTAAATAGTATTTATCATGTTTTTATCCTGTGGTGATAGGTGTGAGTCTGTCAGTGTGACAGATTTTAAGTCAAGCTGGAGAAATGGGATGGCTTTTTTGGCCGTCATTCATGCCTTGCGACCAGACCTAATTGACATGAAGAGTGTGAAGCAACGATCCAACAAAGACAATCTGAACGAGGCCTTCAGAATTGCGGAACGAGAATTTAAAATCCCCAAAATGCTAGAACCAGAAGGTAAAGAAACTTCTTTCTTTTCAAAACAATGTCCAGTGGGAAGTTTGCTTGAAAACGGTACTGCAGATAAATGAACAAAACGGCATTGTATTTTAGTCCTGAAGGGTTCAAATGAAACTCTATTAAATTTCATGAAATTAAGAATTCCTACCAATTTGTTAACCTCCGTAATTGCAGGGATGACATGACAGCTGAAAGGAAAGAGTGCTGTTACTGGAAATAATTTGAGCTTTCATCTTAATTTTCTTTCATTATGCTCTATACTGGGTTCACTTGATTCTTTTATTCTGTTCTAAAATCTCTCGAGTAAATCCGTTCTTTGAGCGAACGTATTTCCTCTCTGCACTCCCTCCCCCTTAGTAAAGCTGAACTTCCATGAGGTTAGAAACTGCCTTTTCTGTTTCTCCCTCTATGGCTGACTCCACTTTGCCATAATTATGTTCGATACATCGTGTTAGATCGACCGTGAACAATGACTGTAAAAATTCTAAATACTGGTTATATTCGAAGATATAATTATGTTAACTTCATGAAATTAAGATTAAAGTGGTTTACTTCTTTGGAAAAGGACTTTACTTTGGATTGGGTTGTTTCTTAATTTACCAAAGCTTATTAAAAGTCCTAGTAAGGTCATAAAAGAGGTATGTAGGATTAATGAAGATTAAAATGAGCTAACAGATTAAGAGATACAAATTCTAGTCTCAGCTCTATAACCAGAGTAATAGAGGTGTAAGTAATGTGTGACTGGCTCTCCAAAATAATGTGTGTGTGTGTGCACGAGTGTGTGTGTATATATATATACACACACATCCAGGTCTATTACAAATAGTACCAATACAGAGCACATACAGCACATAGTTTCAATAATAATAAAACAAATATATGCTATACTTTATTATAAATTGCATGTAGCCCCAAAATGCTTTTGTTGATTTTCGCCAAATTCCTGCTACCATCTGTAGCCAACTTCTGGAAACAGCTGCTGGACATGCAGAGTTCTGACATGAATGCTGGTGGATAATTTCCTTATGGTCACGAGTAAGTGTGACAGCAGAGAAGTCTGTCACAACTTCATTTGTTCTTCAACAACATGAATGAGTTTTTTGTCGAATCTAGTCATGGAAGAATATTTCCTCACTTTTTTTGTGCCATGTGCAACTTAACAGCTCTAAACGGGTCAGACTTCTAAGTTTAACCTACATTATTAACATTTTCTCTATCCCTTTCTTCATAATCAACAAAACAAAAAATCAAGCCCTTATTTGCTGGTCTCTGTGTGTGTGTGTTGTGTGTGTGTGTGGTTTGAATGCTACCACCATGGCTGATTCCAGTGAGAAGTCACTGTAGGGAAAAGATACGCAACGTTAACACAACGTTACGTTATTTTTTTCTGTCACACAGGTACAGTAGAGATAACCACAAGAGCATAGGTAATAGTAAAATGTAGTAAAATAGTTGGGAAGTGGTGAGTTTTGAGTATCTATTATCTTTATTTTAATATATAGACTTTTTTTTTTACATTTTTAAAAAAAGATTTTATTTATCTGACAGAGAAAGACGCAGCGAGAGAGGGAACACAAGCAGGGGGAGTGGGAGAGGGAGAAGCAGGTTTCCCACGGAACAGGGAGCCCAATGCGGGGCTTGATCTCACGACCCTGGGATCATTACCTGTGTCAAAGGCAGACGCTTAACGACTGAGCCACCCAGGTGCCCCATAGACATATATATTTTTTAAAGATTTTATTTATTTGAGAGAAAGAGAGATAGTGACAGAGATAGTGAAAGAGGGCATCAGCAAGAGGGGAGGAGAGGGAGAATCAGGCTCCCCGCTGAGCCCCGACATGAGGCTTCATCCCAGGACCCTGGGATCATGACCTGAGTTGAAGGCAAACAGTTAACCATCTGAACCACCCAGGCACCCCTAAAATATTTTTTTGGTTGTGCGTTTATACAATTTAATTTTTAATGCTGGCTGTGTTTAACAACCAGCTTATAAAAGTGCTGAAAATTTAATAATCTGCTCTCAAGTTGAGCCTTCTGGCTCCAACATACCACTAAGTGAATGTGGCTTTGTCACTTAACTTTTTTTTGCTTTTATACAGCTTTATTGTGATGTGATTTACATACCATGCAATTTACTCATTTAAGTGTACAATTCAATAGTTTTTTAGTATATAGGTAAAATTTTGCAACCATCATCATGATTAGTATTAGAACCTTTGCTTCATTCCAAAAATAAATCCCATCCCATTAGCAACCCATTCCTATTTCTCCCCACCTCTCTCAACCTCTAACACACACACAGTCACTCACAGAGCCCTGGCAACCACTAATTCTTTGTCTTTCTATAGATTTGCCAAGTCTGAACATTTCTCCTAAATGTAGTCTTTTGTGACTGGCTTGTTTACCTTAGCATGATCTTTTCAAAGCTTTTCTGTGTGCAGCATTTATCAGAATATCATTCCTTTTTTTTTTTTTTAAAGATTTTATTTATTTATTTGACAGAGAGAAATCACAAGTAGACGGAGAGGCAGGCAGAGAGAGAGAGAGGAAGGGAAGCAGGCTCCCTGCTGAGCAGAGAGCCCGATGCGGGACTCGATCCCAGGACCTTGAGATCATGACCTGAGCCGAAGGCAGCGGCTTAACCCACTGAGCCACCCAGGCGCCCCATTCCTTTTGTTTTAACAGACTTTATGTTTTAGAACAGTTTTAGGTTTACAGAGAAATTGGGAAGCAGATTTAGTAAGTTCCCATGGAGTTTTTCCCTATTGTTGACATATTAGTGCATTACATTTGTTACTAATGAATCAACGTTGATATATGTTTATGCTTTATTCACATTTCTTTAGTTTTTCCCTGATGCTCTTTTTCTTTTCAGGATTCCATCCAGTATTCTACCTTACATTTAGTTTTCTTGGCTTTTTGGGCTGCTGTTGACCATGACAGTTTCTTAGAGCATTTTGTTTTGATGGCCTGACAGTTTTGGGGATTCCTGGTCCTGTCTATCATAGAGTACCCCCTTTCCTGGAATTTGTGTTACGTCTTTTCTCATTTTAGACTGGGGTTATGGGTTCTTTGGAGGAAGACCCCAGAGGTAAAGTACCATTCTTACCACAGCATATGAGAGGAACATGCCGTCAGCATTGTAACACTGGTGATATTCACCTTGATGACCTGGCTGAGGTAGTGGTTGTCAGCTTTCTTCCTTGTGAAGCTAGTTTTTGTTTCCCTCTTCCTGTGTTGTCCGCTTTGGAGGGAAGTCACGCTACATAGCCTACACGGAGGAGAGTACCTCAGCCTCCCTTACCTACATAAATTATTTACAGTTCTTTTGCCTGAACTATGTCTGTTCTCTCCTGCATTTATTCATTTATCCAGCCATTGATTTATATCAGTATGGGCTTATGGACATTTTATTTTATACTTTGGGTTGTAATCCAATATTACTTTATTTCTCAAATTAAGAAAGATTTTTTAAGCTCAATGTTTTTTAGCCCCTGGGAGCTCTCTCAGCTAGCTCCTGTGCTCCTTTGACATACCCCACCCTTGTGGTGTTTCTTTGTTGTTTTGAGCCCATCCTTATTTTCAGGCCTTTAGGATGCATCAGGCTCGGGATCAGCCCTCTCTCCAGCCAACTGCTGGTTGGAGAATGGCCTGAGAAGGCTAAGATCTAGTAGCTACTTGGAGTGAACTGTGCGTGTTGTAATTGGTTCTTAGCCTTCTTGGACCTCACTGAATTAGGTGATACTTCTAAGTTAACAGTTAGCCTGATGATTCCAAATTTTTATGTTAGGTTTGTCATTATATTAGTTTCAGCTTGTTATTAATTCTTCTTGTTAACTTTCCTCTCCTTGTTGTTTTTCTTTCTTTCCTTTTCTTCCTTTCATTGTCTTTTCTCTTTACTTTTTGGCTTTTCATTACCTTTTGTCCTTGTTTTTCCTTATATTTTGTTCTATCCCCTTTTCTGATTACTTTGTTCCTTCCTTCCTTCCTTTTCTTCCTTCCCTTTCTTTCTTTCATGCTTTTCTCCTACTGTGATTCTCTATCTTTATTAGTATAAAATATTTTCTCTAGTTCAGTATGTGAAAATAACTAGACAAATAATGTAATAGACAATATAAAAAAGGGCAAATTTGTACTTATAAATGATTGCCTATTATTCATTTTAAGTGGCTTAAATAATAACTTGAAATGTGAAGTACATCGTGATTATTTACGCAAACCAAATACTGTTGTCATATTTAAATGAGAGAGTTATCTTTTGATGGTTAAGACATTTAATCACAATGCATAGCTTCATATACAATAAAGTTTTGAAAAAGAAACATGTAGTGAAGTCAGTCTAATTATTTCAGGTATCTCTTGATATACTTTGTAAAAAAAAGATTTTATTTGTGAAAGAGAGAGAGAGAGAGCGCGCACAAGCAGGGGGAGCAGCAGGCAGAGGGAGAAGCAGGCTCCCTGCTAAGCCAGGAGCTGGATGCGGGACTTGATCCCAGGACCCTGGGAGCATGACCTAGGCCCAAGGCAGATGCATAACCGACTGAGGCACCCAGATGTCCCATACCTTTACTTTTCTACTTATATATTTTTTCAGTTAAAGAGTGACTCAGTTCTTAGGGATGCTTCCTTATTGAAACTCCATTCACACCTTGTTATTGATACCTTTTGTATGTTTACTATCTTGAATTTTATTATTTGTGTGGATTAGATTCATGTTCTCCCTCAGCCTATTAGAACTGTCATGGAGCCCAGTAAACACATTTGCTAAAGCATCCATGGTGTCTTATATTTGTTTGCTGTTTGTTTTTCTCCTAACAGTAAGCTCCAGTGAGGGCAGATAATGTCTTAAAGCATCTGACATGTACTCAAAGTGTCTAGCATCCCCTTGTTGAATGAATACAGTGATGAAACATATGGCCCCCCAGGGCGAGAACTCAGCGTTACCTATCTTGCTTGTGAGCTCACATTTGTGAGTGCTCTATAAATATTTGATTAACTTATTTTAACTGATTTAATAAATAAACACTGAAGCTTTTTTTTTCAATATCCTCCTGGTTGTTTGGACAATATACTGAAAGACATCCCCAAATTATGTGCTCATTCTGACTGTAGTGTATTGATCACTTTCTTGTGATTTTGTGATCTATCTGATTTATTAGATATCTGGAGAAGTTCTGCATTTAAGGGATTTATAATATTTTTACTTTGTTTAACTCAGCATTGTCTGATTTATCTCACCATGGACTTTGTTAATGTACCACAAGGACTGGCCGAGAAAAGGCTCTCAGTAAATGTATTTGTTCCACAAATGAACAAATAAAATCTTGTGGATGTCTTGAGTAAGTCTGCTGTACAACATACGCTTTTGTTCGTCAGAGACAGTGCACAAGCAGGGGAAGTGACAGGGAGAGGGAAAGAGAGAGGGAGAAGCAGGCTGCCTGCTGAGCAAGGAGTCCGACACAAGACTCAATCCCAGGACCCTGGGATCATGACCTGAGCCAAAGGCAGACGCTTAAACAACTGAGCCACCCCAGGGATCCCAACATATGCTTTTGGAAATGCTTTACTGCACACTTGCTGAGACCCAAGTGATGGGAATGGATTCCAGTTGCTGTATGTTCCTTTTCCTCTCCTGGAGGAGTTTCCGTATCGTGTCTCTGGAAGGAGGAAGGCTGTATTTTCTCCTTTCTGCCCTCCCTGACTACTCTTGCCCTTAACCAGACAGCATGCAAGGTGGAAATTGAGGCTGTGCACATACTATTGGCAAGATTCAACTCAGCCTTGTTTGACTCTGGATCTAAGCTCTGAGCCACTGCACAGACTTGGAGCAAGGGCCGCTGACCAGACTGCATGGCTGCTTAACTCCTTCGGTTCATTTCAAGACTGTCTTATGGTCTAGCCTGTTTTGTGTAGGAATTACAGTAAGTCACAGTTATAGCTGATAAACAGTGTGGCATCTCTTCCAGATGTGGATGTTGTTAATCCTGACGAAAAGTCCATCATGACCTACGTGGCTCAATTTCTGCGGTATTCGAAGGATGCAGCAGAGACTAGAGATAAAGCTCAGGTACATCCTTCCTTAGAAGTATGACTCAACCGCGTTTTTGTTGTACCCTACTAGTGGCTTAATTTTTAAAATTAAGGTATAATTTGCATGTAGAACTTAAAAGTGCAGTTCTGTGAGTTTTTACAAATACCTACACCCGTGTTAACCATGCAGCAGTCATGATGTAACACATTTCTGCTACCTAGAATGTTCCACTGTGCCTCTTCCTCATCCGTACCCCCCACCCTGGGCAACCAGTATTCTAATTTCTTTCACTGTGGATTAGTGTTGCCTGTTTTAATAAAAATTTTAAGGTAAAAGTGGTAACTAATGAAACTTTGCTGAATTATCTAAAATAACTTTTACATAGGTACTCTAGAAGACAAATTAAGTTTAGCAGGCTTTTAAAAAATTCTAATTTTTGTCTGTTTGAATTTTAACAGTTTTTTTGGGATATAATTCACATGCCATAAAATTAAACCATTTAAAGTTTACAATTCAGTGGGTTTTGGTATATTTACATAGTTGTGCAACCATCATGGCAAGCTATTTTAGCACATTTCCATTTTACCTGTTCTTTGACTACATAGAACTGGGATTGTGTAATTTATGAAAAACGGAAGCAGTGTGTTCTACTCTTCATTGTTGTCTGTTGAGGTGTGCTTGAATCACTCTCAGCTCGCCATTTGATTATTGCATTTTTTTCCTTTGACTTCCAGCTAGGTTCGCAAAATGTTTTGGGTGCAAATTTCATAAAAATCAGTGAGATGCAAATAAACATTTATTCTGTCGCTGTGGAGGTAAATGAGTGCTGTGAATTTAAAGTGGTTTTGAATATTATTTTAATCTTTATTTAAACTACTTCCTCAGACGTGTTTACATGCAGTCGTATTGTCACATTTTATGTGACAAATTGAGGCCTGTGTTTTTCCAACTGTTACATTTGAGGCCCCACTGCCAGATTGTTGCTGACTCTGGAACAGAAACTCAAGCTGGGATGCAGGCGTATAATTCAGTTCACTTATTTCTGACCTGCTGGGGAGCTACTCTTTTCTAATTAACTTTCTTATTAAAAAATAACGTGAAAAATTCAGCTGTCCATGAAATCAGATGCAAAAGTATATCAAAAACACTCCTGCTTAATAGAAAGAGAAGCTTAAATGAAGGTTAAAGGAGAATGGAAATAAGATGTAACGTCCTTGGCTTTATCCTCTGGCAGTAAATTTTGCTTTCAAATGTAGACCAGAGAGAGTCTAAGAAAAAATAGTTGTTGCTCACATTCACAGGACAGCCGAACCCAAACCGTTGGCAGCGTTATTTTTAGGGTCTTTAAAATGCTCAAGATATTTTTGATGTCCATGTATTTGGGTGTAAATAGTGCTTGAATTAACCTGTATTTAGGTGTATTGGGAAGCAGTGTTTTGAAAGGCCTACTATAAATGAGTAATTTAGAATAATGTTCTCTAAAATTGAGGAATAATGAAAATGGATAAGCCAAAAATAATGAATGAATGAATGAATGAATGAATAAATAAATAAGGGCTTGCTTGCCCTGTCTCTTTAGCACGTTATATTCAGGTGCTAGTTTCAATCCATTTAAAAAAATTCAAGGTGTTATGTGCACAAGCAAAATTCTTCTTTGCCACCGTGAGTCACTGGTGTGTAATGATTGCATTATTTCACTGATGTTTGAAGTTGTTAATTTTATGATTAAAAAAAATCTTCAAGTCTATTCAGGGTAGTTTTTTAAATGTGTGTGTGTGAATTTTAGGGCAAGATGAAAGATGCTGTCATCTGGTTAACTCTACAAGAGAAAAAACTACAGAAAGCCCTAAAGGACTCAGAAAATGAGACCTACTCTAAAAAGTATGAAGTAAGTATGACTTTAAACAGCAATTTATTTGTAGCTTACTGTTAAGGAAGAGTAGAATGTTTTTGGAAAAAACCTCTTCAGGGTAATTATTTAAACACTAACCAGACTTTGAGTTTTAGCATCGAGTTCTGAGACAATGCCTCTCAAACTCTGACGTGCGTGTGAATGACCTGCACAGTCTTGTTAAATCGAGTGTGGATTCTAACGGAGTAGTTCCGGCGTGGGGCCTGGGTCTCTACCTTTCCAGCAAGGTGCTGATGCCTGGTCGTGTGGGTCCTTTGAACAGCAAGCTTTTAGAGCAGGGTGTGGCAAACTGTTTTTGTGGGTCCCATCACGGGGGTTTTGCGATCCAGTGTTCCTGGAAGAGAGCCACACCCGCTCAGGTACTGCTCGCGGCTGCTTTGCACGTTGCTTAGGCAGAGTCAAGTGTCGCCACAGATGCCATTGGACCCTCAAACCTAGGACATGTACAATCTTCCCTCTTGCAGTAAGTCTGCCAGTCCCCAGTCGGGACTGAATGAAAAAAGATCAGGAAATCAGAAGTGAAGCCAGCCCCGAATTATCACAAGACAGGGCCTCAGTCAGGGTGTCCTTTGAGGAAAAATGACGCCTGTTAATTGTCCCCGCATTTGAACAAGCGCTCTATACCAGGCGCCTTGCTGATCAGCATTTTACTCTGAGTGTGGGATTGCTCTTCCAGTTTTACAGATGAAGACAAGTCTTAGAGGCATCAAGCGACGTGTCTGAGGTCACATAGCTACTGAGAGGCAGAGGTGGGATTTGAGTGAAGTCTGGCTTGGAAGCCTGGCTCTCTTTGCGTCCTGGGCTTCTCCAGGTTAGGCGGTTTTTCCCAGTACCATCTTGAAAGAGACTAGTAGGAGCCCAGGTGAGGATTCTTCCGCTCTGTTCCTCAGAACCTCCCGACTCTGCAGCTCTGCCCCCCACCAGTCCTCCATCCTGAATAAAGCAGACAGACTCGTACGAATGAGAGGCCCTCTGAGCTTGGCTTCCCTGTCTGAGGGAGTCAGATGAAGCCAGCTTTTCCGATCCTGCCATGGATCGGGGGGTGCAACTTGCTGGCGACAGCATCCTTGTGGGTTTAGAGGCATCAGGGAAGAAAGGGACATGATGCTCTCATATTCCTTTCATCTGAGCTGCTTCAGCCTCTGTGCTCCTATCTTTGTTCTGGCCTGATGTGGTTTTTTTTTTTTTTTAAGATTTTATTTATTTATTAGGGAGAGAGAAAGCTAGCACAAGCACGGGGAGGGGCAGAGGCAGAGGGAGAGAGACAAGTAGACTCCCTGCTGACCACGGAGCCCAACTTTGGGGGCTTGATCCCAGAGCCTGGGGATCATGACCTAAGCCAAAGGCAAATGCTTAACCAACTGAGCCACTCAGGCACCCTTGGCCTGATGTTTTTTACTGACGAGGTGCTAAGCGTCCCCTGGAAGTACGTTGCTCTCACATAATGTCGTTGATTTAGTAATGTACCACAGATGCAAGTTTCTTAAATAAAAGGCTGTATGAAGTTATTCATAATCAGAATTACAATAATTATCTCTTGGTTGGCTCGTAAAACTTAATCTTTTTTATTTATTTGTTTGTTTGTTTGTTTTTAAAAGTAAGCTCTACTCCAAACATGGGTCTCGAACTCATGACCCCAAGATCAAGATCAAGAGTGGCATACTCTCCCAACTGAGCTAGCCAGGCACGCCAACTTAAAATGCTGCCAATTATGATGAATAATGTTTGAAATACTATTTCTGGAGTTGATGACTCTTCAGCACTAACATTTCGCACAAATCTGAACCAAGGACAGCTTTATTTATTAAATTTTTGCAGGCAGGGACAGAGTATTTTCTAAGGTCCTTTGACTTGGGCAGCACTGGCTTACATGCAGTTAATCAGAGACATGTTGACACGTGATCGCTGCTGCTGTATAGTTTTCTCTTCCACTCATCCTTATTTTGTCGTGAATCCATGTTTGGGGAGGACATACCAACTCACATTCTCCATATGGCCTCAGGAGTCATCCTGTTGAGCTGGGTGACCTAGCCAACCACTTCCAGTAGAAATCCAGCAGTACTGACACCAGACACAAGCTGGGACCTTTCGTTACTGTGACAGCACTCAGGTGATCGGGTTGCACTGATGAAAGACACCAGAGCAGTGAGAGGATCCATTTAAATGTGACCTACAGTTACAGACCTTAAAATAGCAGATTACATTTCAGAAATTGATAAAAAATTTCTGTCTTTAAAATATTCTTCCGATTGTAGAGTCTGCTGTCCTTTTTGGAGTCATTCAATGAAGAGAAAAAGCCCTTTTTGGATATCCTGCCAGTAAAAAGGAATCTGGATGAGCTGGATGAAGATCAGTTACAGTTGAGAGAAGCCTGGGACGGCCTCACCTACCAGGTTACTGTGTTATACTGATTGGAGGAGCATTTTCGTGAGGCAGCTTTGTTGGATGATTACTTTAGCCTTCCATTAGAAATTCTGTGAAAGAGTGGATGCTACATTAGAACTTTGGGAGAGTGTTCTTTTATTTTCTCCATAGCCTCATTTGAGGGGTGATTAAGATTTAATAGAAATTTATAGCATACTGCTTAGAGAAACCGCTTATTCAAAGTTTTTATATTTGTCCTCAGTGATTGGTTTGGCCCAGTAGATTATCTATATAATCTGATTGACCTGCAGCCTCATCTCTACCAAGGACCAGTATCCTGTATCACTATTAACAGATGCTTGAAGGGGGTCAGGGACAAGCCTAGAGAGAATGTGTGAAGATGAACGTGTATGTGTGTCTGAATATATCTGTGTGATTTCAGTTGTTTGCAGTTGATTGGGATTTATGTTATGACCCAGGATGAAGTGCATTTTTGTTTGTTTGTTCGTTTTAAAGATTGATTTATTTATTAGAGACAGAGAGAAAGAGACAGAGATAGTGAGAGAGAGCAGGAGCAGGCTGGAGAAGGAAAAGCAGGGAACCCAACGCTGAACTCATCCCGGGACCCTAGGATCATGACCTGAGCCAAAGGCAAGCACTTAATGGCCTGACCCACCCGGTGCCCATAAGTAGTGCGTGTTGGTGTATTCTGTGGTTATTTGATACAGCTTGCTTGCTTGCTTTTTCTTTTTTTTTTTTTTTTTTGCTTTTCCATTTTTATTTATTTGAGAGAGTGAGAGAGAATGAGCAGGGGGAACGGCAGAGGGAGAGGGAGAAGCAGACTCCCCTGCCGAGCAGGGAGCCTGAGTGGGGCTCGATCCCAGGACACCCAGAATGACCTAAGCTGAAGGCAGATGCCCAATCCACTGAGCCACCAGGTGCCCTTGACATAGCATTCAACAGATATCAGTTAAGATAAGGTGGTTGATAGTGTCAGATTATCTATGTCTTGAATGACATTGTGCTTAGTTCTATCAATTGCTGAGAGAGGGCTATTAAATCTATAGAATCATTCTGTTGCTGCTGTCCGATTTTGCTTCATGTATTTTAAAACTTTGTTAGTTGTGTATGTTTATGGTTGTTATGTCTCCCTGATGAATTGCCACTTTTATTAGTGTGAAACATTTTTGTTTATCTCTGGTAATACTTTTCTTTTTTTATGTCCACTTAATCTAATATCAGTATGATCATTCCAGTCTTACGCTGACTGTGTGATACATATTTTTCCTTCATTTGTTTTCAATCTATTTGAGTCTTTATACTTAAAATGCATCTCTTATGGGCAGCGTATGGTTGGATCTTGCTTTCTTATCCCTTATGATAATCTCTACCTTTTAGTTGGAGAACTTCGTTAGTTAATATTTAATGGAATTATTGATATGATTCAATTTGGGTATACCATTTTACTCATTTTTTCTGTTAATTCCCTCTGTTTTTATATCTTTATTCTTTTCCTGCCTTGCTTTATCTTAATAATTTTTAGAATTTCATTTTAATGTATCTATTGGCTTTTTAGCTCTACTGCTTTGTATCAGATTTCTAGTGAGATTACAATAAACATTTAAAAATTTTTACAGTCTATGGAGTGTCTGAGTGGTTTAGTCAGTTAAGTTTGCTTTCAGCTCTGTTCATGATCTCAGGGTCCTGGGATTGATACCCACAATGGGCTCCCTGCTCAGTGGCGGGGGTAGGGGTTCTGCTTTTCCCTCTCTCTGTATTCTCTCTCTCTCTCTCAATAAATAAATAAAATCTTTAAAAAATTTTCTTATAGTCTACTTATACAACTTTTAAGTCATCATAGGTAGATAACTTTCTTCTGTAGAAATCTTACAATTAAATTGATTTATTTATTTGTCATTCTTTATGCTCTACCTTCTTTATATATAAATATATATATGCCACAAACATGTTTTAAAGCCCCCAAAATCATGTTATAAATTTTTGCTAAAAATAGCCATACATTTTAAACAAACTAAGAGAAAAAAAATGTCTCTTATATTTATCTAGATGTTTATCATTTCCAGTGTTCTTCATTCCTTTCTAGAGGTCCGAGTTCCCATTTGAACTCATTTCCCTTCAGCCTGAAAAAACTTTAACTTACCTTATAATGCAGGTCTGGGGGAACAAATTCTCTTAGTTTTCTTTTATTTCTGAATGTCTTTATTTTGCTTATATTCTTTTTTTTTTAAGGTTTATTTTTTACTTTAGAGAGAGAGAAAGAGAGGGCACAGGGTGAGGGGCAGAGGGAGTTGGAGAGAGAATCTCAGGGAGACTCCCTGCTGAGTGGGGAGCTGGATGTGGGGCTTGATCTCCTGATCCTGAAATCATGACCTGTGCCAAAATCAAGAGTTGGATGCCTAACCTACTGAGCCACCCACGTGCCCACCTTCATTCTTTTTTTTTTTTAAACATCTTTATTGAGGTATAATTTACATACCATACAGTTCATTCATTTTAAATGGATAAATTAAATGATTTTTGGTGAATTTACAGAGTTGCAACAGAGATTTTATGGTCAGCAAGTCAAAAATACTCTTTGGCCCTGGGAAAGTTTTTTGATATCTGCTCAAGCCTCGTGGCTGTCAGGAGTTGCTAGCCTGTTTTCAGAATACATATTTCACATCATTTAGGAAGGTTGTTAAATAGTCAGGTTAGCTTAAAAGAGCCACCCTCTCCAAGTACCTAATTTGGGAGAACTGACAAAGCTCTGGAAACCTTCCCATTAAGGGGCAGGGCTATTGCCCAGCTTTGAAACTGACCCTTTGCAAAGGGCAGTATCTCTCGGTTACAAATACTCAACAAAATGGGAGAGGAAGAAGATACTGTCTGTAGAGTTAATGATGTTCCAGGTGGCAAAGACCTGGCATGATTTTATTGAGTATGATTTGGAAAAAGTGCCCAGAATAATGAAAAAAACACTAAAAAAACTATTTTTGCATGAGTAACTGCCGCAAATTGATAATAGCTTGAAAATCCATTCCTTAGTTGGATATAATAGAGCTCATTGTCTTGGTGTGGCAAAGGAGACATACTAACTTTGAAGCCATCAGGTGTATAAAAGTCAATACCATTTAGACAGTTTCTGGCTCAGTTGTTTGAGCACACAGTTAACTCAAAGCATCACAGTGAATGGTTTCATTTTAAGCCAGCTAGGCAAAATAGCAATATTATGTTATTTTGACCTGACAAGATCAAGGCTGACCAGATACAAATTTCCATCCAAATGCAAAAGTAATTTCCAAACTTAAGAAAGTGTGGAGCCAGTTTTTTTCTGTGGTAAGTGAGAAGGAAGAGAAATAAAAGGTAAATATCATCTTTTACTTTTCCTCTTCTGTATACAGAGAACCATTTCTGTACACAGAGTACCATTACACAGAGAACAGCTCCCAGGCAGAAAGAACACGTTCTATTCCAACCAGAATGTATACAGCTTTCTTTTAGGTGTGAAAAGATCATCAGTTGAACTAGAGCTGTTGTTCTTAGCTTCTCTTTAACCCAGTCATGTAGCAAATTTCTGACTTATTTTGGCAAACACACAAATAATTTGGGTATAATGAAAGAACATATTAAAATTTCATAATAATGAAAAATTTTTTCATTCTTTTCCAACTGGAGGCTTAATCACATACACTTAATGATTTAAGATTGTAGAGTTGCCTTTTACCCTATGTTTGAGAAGATAAACTTACAAGCAACGAAAGTAAAACAACATACGACATGATATTCTTTACATGTGGAATCTTTAAAAATGGAGTCAAATCAGAAACAGCAAGGAGAAAAGTTGTGAGGATTGGAGCATAGAGGGAATAGAAGTTGGTAAAAGGGTACAAACTTCCAGCTGTAAGTTGAGTAAGGTCACACAATGGCTGTACTTGGTTAATACTGTATTAAATCATTAAAATTTACTAAAAGAGTTGAATTTAAATGTTTTCACCAAAAAAAGAGATAAATACCTGAAGTGATTAGATGTGTTAATTTACTAGATAGTGGGAATCCTTCCACGAAGTATATGTGTATCAAATCACCATGATCAACACTTTAAATATCTTACAGTTTTGTCAATTATACCTCAATAAACCTAAAAAAAAGAGTAAACAATGTGAGAACTATATTTAATGCTTCTAGTTTATGAATAGTTCCATTTGACTGCCTTTAAGAACCCTAGCTTTTTGCTCGTTTAATATCTTTATACTTGAGTATTGCTTATATGTTTCTTTTTGATATTTGCCCTGCATACAGTGGTACCTGATAAATATTTTTCAGTCAGTTAGTGATGAATCAGATAACCCTATTCTTTTAAAAGTGTAATTTTGCTTTTTCTTTCCTCTATTTAAAATCAGTTTAAGAATTGTGGCAATTCATTCAGTAGAACTATAATGGAAAGAGAAATACAGATTTAAAACTCATGCTTTCTTTTTCTTTTTTTAAAACTCACACTTTCATTAGGGAAAGTCATTTGAATGAAACGCATTTTAAATTGTGCTTGATCTTCATGGCAGTAGGTGTCTTTGGAATGAGAATGCCATAAAAAAACAGAATAGAGCTGTGTGAGTTCCAATAAAAAACCACAGTCTTAAAAATTTTTTTATTTAAATTCAATTAATTCATATATACGATGTTGTTACTTGCAGAGGTAGAGGTCAGTGATTCATCGATTGGATACAACACCCGGTGCTGATTACATCATGTTCCCTCCCCAGTGTCCCTCACCCAGTTTCCCCATCCCTTCATGACTCTCCCCTCCAACAACTCTCAGTTTTGTTTCCTATGATTAAGAGTCTCTTATGGTTTATCTCCCTCTCTAGTTTCATCTTGTTTTATTTTTTTCCTCTCTGACTGGTGTGAGGTGATATCTCATTGTAGTTTTGATTTGCATTTCCCTGATGTTGAGCATCTTTTCATGTGTCTGTTAGCCATCTGGATGTCTTCTTTGGAAAAATGTCTATTCATGTCTTCTGCCCATTTTTTAACTGGATTTTTGGTTTTTTGTATGTTGAGTTTGATAAATTCTTCATATCTTTTGGATACTAACCCTATATCAGATATGTCATTTGCAAATGTCTTCTCACATTCTGAAGGTCACTGCTTATTTTTGTTGATTGTTTCCTTTACTGTATAGAAGCTTTTTTATCTTGATTAAGTCCCATTAGTTCATTTTTCCTTTTGTTTCCTTTGTCTCTGGAGTTTAGGAAACAAAACAGATGACTGTGGTGGGGGGGCGGGGTGGGGGCGTGGAAACAAACTGGGAAACAGACTCTTAACTATGGAGAACAAACAGGTTTGCTGGAGGGGAGGTGGGTTAGATGGCTAATGGGGATTAAGGAGGGCACTTGAGATGAGCAGTGGGGGTTGTATGTTAAATAATGAATCACTGAAGTCTCCACCTGAAGCTGATATTACACAGAATATTAACGAACTGGAATTTAAATAAAAATTTGAAAGACAAAAAAATAATTAAAAAAGAAAAAGAAAAAGAAACAAAAAGAATTCGCTGTATCATAATCAGTTTCTTCCAGGGTCTTCCCTGGGCCCCTATGTTTGGCTCTGTTACATCGCTGACCACAGTTAACTGTAATCATGTACTTTGCTCCCCCCACTATGTGCTTCAGGCAAGACTTGTAGTTTTTTTGTTTTTCTGTTTTTTATATTTATCTGATTGACCCTTAGATATTGAGTGTTGTGTTACTTACTCTCCCCTTCTTGGCACATGGATTTGGGCAAGGCCCTACTCTTACTTTTATTTACTTGTTTAATTTGTGTTTCCGTCTAGACCCAGGCCCTCCTTCCATTTCCCTTTCTCCCTAGGCCACTCTTGTGATGTGCTTAAGGTGTATCTTTTTGTTCTGTATGTTCTCTCAAAATACATATTATATTTGTATGCTCATATATTTGTAAATTACGTAAATCGATGTTATATGTTATTTCTGCTTCTTAAATTTTTGAGCACGTATATTTAAAATGCTCCACTGTTCCAATGTACATGTAATTTGTGTCTAATTGCTGTATGTACTCTATGGTGTGCAACCACCACATGCCCCTTCTCCTTTCTGGAAGATTTTTATAGCTCTATCAGTTATTAGCAACATAGATTATTAATAAATGTTTGCAGAATGAATGAGTGAGTGAATGAATGAATGAGCAAACCAGTCAATCAATTCGGGAGTGAGTTCTGAGGGTCCTTAGTGGGGAAAAGATCCAGGTGGAAGGGACAGCAAGACTCAACACCTTGGGAGTGCCGTCAGTGTTTGGAGAAATAAGTAGTTGGCGTTTGTGTGACTCCTCTGTGTGCACGGAGTGGTGGGAAGGCTGAGGAAGCAAGAGCTTTATTTATTTATTTGAGAGAGAGAGGATGTGTGAGTGAGGGAGGGGGAGATGTAGAGGATGAGGGAGAGAATCCCAAGCAGACTGCCCCACTGACTGTGGAGCCTGTGGTAGGGCTCGATCTCACCACCCTCAGACCAGAGTCAAAACCAAGAGTCGGTTGCTCAACTGACTGGAGCCACCCAGGTATCCCCAAAGAAGTAAACTTTAGAAGAACGTTGGCTGAAGCACAGATTTTTGTTTTTTCAGATTAATATGTGGGAAACAGAGCTGAATCGTGCCTTGCCCTCACCGCTATGTCAAATTGAAGCCTGGCTCCAGAAGGTAGAGGAGCTTATAGATGAAGATTTGCCGGCTTCCCAGGATTACTGTGCAGCCAAGGCTCTAATACAAGAGAAAATTACTTTAATCAAGGTTGGAATATAAAAAAGAAACGTGGAAAAATCTGTGTTTTGTTAGAGACTGTTCTTGAGGAAGACTGTGTCCTAGGGAGAAGGGAAGGAAATAAGTGGGTATTTGAGGATGGTTCAGAACGATTCTCTTGGGGATTTTGGGGAGCCATAGATACCTTCACTTTCTTCATGGGCATTCTGCTAATTCAAGCTGGAAACAATAAGGTACAGTCTAGTCAGTTCTAAAGCAATTGAAAAGCCTGGCCAAAAAGGAGGGAAGAGACTGGTCTAAAATGTGGGAGATTGAGTTCTCAGCAAAATGGCCCGAAGGAGTTTGATATGTGATGTTTATAGCATGTGAACCCACAAAGGAATGGAAAAGAAATCCAAAAACTAAAGATTTTGATAATGCTTTTACCAAAGAATCTATAGTCTGCCCATCTGTAAAATGTTCCAGTTTAAAGCACTTGGGATGAAAATACTCATTTGCAAAGTTTTAGTTAAAAAAAAAGTAACGGCTTTATGATTTTGGGGGGGGGGAGACATGCCCAGAGCAAATGAGATGAACAAACCCCCAGTTACAACATGTGGCAAGAAGTCTGGTTCATGTCATGCTGAATTTCTTTCCAGAGTCTGATGGACAAATGTGATTGTCATTCCAATACTCTTCTGACATTCGAAAATGGAGATGAACAACATTTGCCACCGGTACCATCTAAGAAACTGGAGGAAATGAAAAGACGGTTTGTAACACTTTCCCTTCACCACTGCTGAGACCATTCCTGTTTGAGCGCTAATAGGAGGCCGCAGGGACCAGAAAATAACACATTTTTCGATACTTTCTGACAAGTATTCTTGAAATCTTGATGAATGTACCTTCAGGTTCTGGGTGAAAGTAACATTGTATCATGCTAACCATGCTTCCTCTCTCAGCAGATGATGGCGATGGGCAAAGTTCTGGATGTGGAGTCAGGAACTGAGCTCTGTATCTGAGTTTTGATGACATTACTGTCTTTCTGAGGGTATAGCCTCATTTGTAAAAACAGAAAGACAATCATCGCCCGGTTCATGTCTCACAGGGATACTGGGTGAAATGGGAGGTTGTATTTGAAAGCCCTCTGTAAACTCCCAAGTAGGATAAACAGATTATCCAACTTATGGTTGTCCACCTCTGCTCCTCTTTTCTCATCATTCATAAGTAATTCACTAGAATGATAACGAGAGGGCGTTAGCCTTAATATGAAAGCTGTTTGAATACGTAAGTGTTGAAATTATCATTGCGTTCAGTTATAGAAAAGTTTACAAACTGGGTAGAATATTTTGGAGATTAACATTTATTGTAGGATTTTTTAAATAGGGGAATCATTTGTTCAGAAAATGTTCTGTTAGATTTTTCTTTTAATCTCAGGAGGACTTGTTTTCTATTTAGCCACAATGTTTGTTTTACTTTGGGTTTTTCTGTTTGTTTGTTTTGTTTTGTTTTAAGAGAAAAGAGTTGGGGCACCTGACTGCCCTGGTTGGTAGAGCATGTGACTTCTGATCTCAGGGTCCCGAGTTCAAGCTCCATATTGGGCATAGTAGAGCTTACTTTAAAAAAAAAAAGATTTGAGGATACATCTGAGTTCCATGTGTTTAAAATAAAAAGCCAAAGACCCAATATTTTTAGAAATGCCAAACAGATTATCTCGCATTTGGGGAATAATACTAAGTTAAACTCTAAAACCTGCAATATTTTCCAGAATCAACAACATTTCGGGGAAAAAATTCATTCCACGTCTAGAATTTCATTACTATAAGTGCTCAGTTCTTGGTTTGCTAGATGAAGTGAAATTAAAGTTGGATGTTTGGAACATCAAATATGGGAACAAAGAATCTGTGGAATTGTTGCTGGAAGACTGGCATGTAAGCTTTTTATTTTGTGTTGTAGACAGTATTCTCCATGTCTGGGAGCTGGGTTTGCATTTTTCCTTGGCACAGTTTCCCTTCACCTTTTCAGGTTTTGAGATGAGTTTTCTTGGTAGCTTTCATTAACTTAAAATTGCCTGGAGAGCAGAAGTATAGATAGTCACATAAACAGACAGTGGGAGGAAGAAGAAAGAGAAAACAGCATTATTTACCTTACCAGGGGAGAGTCAGTTAGCCAGGCTACTTAACATAATAGTTGGAAGATGTTTCAACATTATTTCCGTTAACAGTTCCAACTTTCACTTGTTTAATATTTTTTTCCCACTCAGATTCATGGTTTCATTCAAAAATTAGTTTTTTTCTTAGAACATTTTGTCTTAGCCTTTCAAATTCTAAGAGTGGGAAAGACAGTGTATTTTGTCTTGAGGCTTTTCTTGGAGAGGGGGTTTGGCTCTTGCAATTTATAGGGAGAAAGTGTTGCAATGACTTAAATATATATATGTTCATTTGTAAATTAAAAGCATCCTAGAAATTTCTACAATTAGGACTTACCATTCTTTCTGTTCCCTTCTTTGTGGAATGAGACCCCAAAATCTTGGAAAAATCCAAGGTTGTATTTTGCAGTGCAAAAATTGAAAAAGATGTTGAAGAGAGATGTATTTACAGTGGATGATTTAAACACTATACATTCCCGAATAGGAGGCATCATTCTAAATTAGACTAGGTTTTGAATATCTTTCTTTCTTCTGCTTTCTTTGATTTCTCATTTTTCCATTTAAGTAATCATACCATTGGAGCCTAATAAGTGCACAATAAATAGGAGTTTTTAGTTAACTCTGCATTTTTCCATAGCAGAGTTTGCTTGCATAGGACACATAATTTGACTAATATCAGTGTCTCAAATGTTTTTATGTGACAGGTGGTAACTATTTATAGCATAATATAATATGTCTAATCAAAATTATTGGTTATTAAATGTGCAAAATAAGAGAAACTGATATAAATTATGTAATATTAATAAATACATGAAACAGGAGATTTTTGAAAATTCTGTACTTCACTTGTCTTTTCCTGCAGGAGGAAAACCACTCTAGAACTGTATCACTACAGTAAGATAAAGTTTGTCAGGTCTTATACCTGCCTAGTGTTCATGCTCCTACTTCTATTTCTTAGGTCTTAACTGTCTTTCTTCATGACCTGCTCTTCTCTTCTACCCAAATATACAGTATTTAGGCCTTAAAGAAATTTTGGTGCCTACGTGTTTCATCAATATTTATGTCTCTATCTGGATATCATGGCACATTTTAAATAGTAAAAAAACTGTCAATGTATTTTTTTTCCTTTCCCTCCCAGAAATTTATCGAAGAAAAAGAATTCCTAGCTCAACTTGAAACTTCCTTTCAGAAATGTGAAGAAATCCATAAGAATTTAGGTAAAGCTGTATAGTTACTTTTTGATGGAATGACCATCACTTAAAAATAGCATTTTATCTGTTTTGCTTACTTTATACCTTCATGTTTTAGGAATTGGTTTTACGTATTGTTTTTTTTTTGAAAACCCTTGCATTCACTTTTAATATTATCGAGTATATATTTATTTCAACACTGTCAATTAATATACAAGTATTTTTCTTAAGAGTATGATTTTTATTAATAATAAACTGTTTTCTGAGATTACTTTCTTGTTTTGTTAACATTATAGCTGGAGAATATCAGGATATTAGTGAAGAATATACCATGGTGGAATATAATGTTTGTATGTATAAAAAATATATATATAATGTGAAATCCACTCTACAAAAAGTTCTGACATGTTGGGCTACTTATATGGAAAAACTTCGCTTACTCAAGGCTTGTTTTGAGGAGACAAAGAAGGAACAGATTAAAGAGGTATTTTCGGTCTAATGGTACTTTCTTTTTTTTACTTTCTTTTTACTTACTTTTTTACTTTCTTTTTTTTTTTTCTTCCATTTTGTTTGGAGATCCTCATTTTCAATCCAAAAATGAGAGGCCAGGGAAAGTAAACATGACTCTTGGAAAAATTCTTTAAGGTATTGGAAAGAGTTTAGTTTCTTTCTAATATAATTGTCAAAAGGAAGTTTTCTCCTCATTATAGGTGTTAAACACACATACACACACGCACACGCACACACACATACAGTGTAGTTTTTGAAAGATATATTGCTAAGTTCTTTGGAAAGAAATTAGAAGACTTGGAGTATTTGATAGCTTATAGATACATTTAACTAAAGTTGATATTTTATGAAGTTTTATTTTTCCATTTGGTTGAATACATTTCAGCTCTAAAATCTCTGAGTTTCTAGAGGAAGAAAATGAAAATACCTTAGACTTATGTGGAGAGGCATGGAAGAAATTTCAGTGTCATTCATTATTCTTTTCATTTGCTAGTCATGTAATAATCTGTTTTATGATTATTCTCTGAGGTAGTGTTTCTTTCATTTGTTTTTCCCTGTTGCAAATAGATATAGACAGGTTAAACATTTTCCAAATAGAAACTAAAGTTACCCAGCTGAAATGGACTGTTTATATGAAAGTAAAATTTGGGATAGTGTAGGAATGCAGGAAAAATATTTGAGCGGTTAGTGAGTCATTCTCCCTGTCTCCTGTAGTGATACTACAAATCTGAATCTTTGACTTTCAACACTCATGTGTTTAAAGATTTTTTAAAAAGTTTTAATTTAATTTTAGTCGGTTAACATACTGTGTAATATTAATTTCATTTGTACAATGTAGTGATTCAACACTTGGGCGCGGCACCCAGTGCTCATAAGGACAAATTTACTCCTTAATCTTCCTCACCTATTTCTCCCATCCCCCCAATTACCTTCCCTCTAGTGGCCATCACTTTGTTCTCTATAGTTAAGAGTCTGTTTCTTGGTTCCTCCCACCTCTCTCTCTCTCTCTCTCTCTCTTTCTCCCTTAGCGTAGTTTCTTAAATTCCACACATGAGTATAATCATATGGTATTTGTCTTTCTCTGACTGACTGACTTTGCTTAGCATTATACTCTCTACCTCCATCCATTAAAGATCTTTTATGAAAATTCACATAACTGAGAAAAGCAACACATGAAGCCTTGCAGTTTCCAAACTCTGTGCTGAGGTGTCCTGAGCTGCCAAAGAGGACTTTCACGATAATTTAATGTTTGAAGGAAACACACCATCAGTCTGTTGGACACCATGCAGCACATAACTACTAAGTGGTTTGGACCCACCTACTTGAAAATAAGACCTGTAAGATAAATCTGGCCTAGGGACTCTATCAAAAAATTACTGAGACATTTAGGGGACCATGAACTGATAAATGCTTGAGAACCTTTGCTCCAAGTTCATTAACCACTTAAGAAAGATAGAACATCAGGGGTGCCTGGGTATTTCAGTTGGTTAAGTGTCTGCCTTTGGCTCAGGTCATGATCCAGGGATCCCAGGATGGAGTCCCACATGGGGCTCCCTGATCAGCAGGGAGTCTGCTTCTCCCTCTCCCTGTCCGCGCGCATGCGTGCTGTTTCTCTCTCTCTCTCTCTCTCTCCCTCTCCCGTGCACGCGCAAATAAATAAATAAATACATACATACATACAATCTTAAAAAAAAAAAAAAGAAAAGAAAGAAAGAACATCAGTTGCTTCCTAAAAGTTTAGGACCAGAAGTGATGACAGAAAGCTGGTGTCTCCCAATTAGTGATCAGGAATGAAGAGCTAGTCCAACAGGGAAGGGAAGGCTCAGAATCCCTAAGAACCTCACATTCGCTTTTGCTTAGAATCAACCTTAGTAAAGATCTCTTCTGGATAATGGAAAGACAAGTATTAATGTCATTAAAATGTGTTGCTTCTGTGTTGTGTAGGTGCCCTTTGAGACACTATCCCAATGGAATCTAGAACATACTACTTTAAACGAAGTGGGAAATTTCCTGATTCAAGTCAGTAATGATGTAGTTGGATCATCTATTTCTAAAGAACTGAGAAGGCTGAATAAAAGATGGAGAAAATTTATTACCAAAACTCAGCTTGTAAGTTTTTTTGGTTTTGTTTTTGTTTTTTTCGTAACAGTTTCATTGAGCTCTAACTCCCATGCCATACAGGTCACTCATTTGAAGGGTGTAACTAAACGTGTTGAGTATATTCAGAGTTGTGTGGCCATCACCATCGCACATTTTTGAACATTTTTGTCACCTCCTAAGGAAGCTCTGTACCCTTTAGTCGTCACTTCCCACCTTCTCCCAGTCTCCTCAGCAGCCACTAATCCACTTTATGTCTCAGTAGATTTGCCTTTTCTGGATATTTCCCTCAGATGGGATCATGTAATATTTGGTCTTGTGTTTCTTGCCTTTTTTCACATAGCATAATGTTTTCAAGGTTCATCTGTGTTGTAGCATGTATCAGTACTTCCATTTCTTTTTATGGCAAATAATAATCTATTGTATGGGTACCCAACATTTTACTTATGCATTGATCAGTTCATGCGCACTGGCTTCTTTCCACCTTTTTGACTATTACTAATAATGTTGCTGTGAACGTTTATGTGCAGGTTTTTGTGTGGAAAAGTAATATATTGCTTTCTAGTTGAAATTCATTTACTATTAATAGAATAACATAAGCATTTTTGCCTACCGATTTCAAGTTTCTTGAGAACATACGCCAAGCTTTATATAGCTTTATAGTTAGCATAGTGCCTTATAAAAGTAGACCTTTAATTAATAATTTTTGAATTTAAATTATTAAATTATTGTTTCTTAGTAATTCAAGACAGGTTTTTTGGGGAAATACTCATTCTTTATAACACTGTTATTAAGTGATAAATCCCAGAAATACATTGAATATATTATGTCCATTTATGGTTGGTAATAATATAACTTCACGTGAAAAATATGGGCTTTAAATTTTGTGACATTTTTTATAGGAGATGAACCTTCCACTTATAAAAAAACAGGATCAGCCCGATTTTGAAAATTGCGAAAATGCTCAGCTACCTAAAGAAGGAAAACCAACTGTTGATTTTTCAAGAGATATGTCAATAGAACTTCCTGAAAATCATAATCAGAATATAAAGGTAAAATAGTCATATTTTATATATTTCATTTGTATATAGAAATAACTTGGCAATTTAAAAAAAAGTTTTTTTAAGTAGGCTCCATGCATGGAGCCCAGAGCAGGGCTTGACCTCATGACCCTGAGATCAAGACCTGCACTGAAATCAAGAGTTGGATGCTTAACCGACAGAGCCACTCAGGTGCCCCAACTTCGCTATTTTTCTTTTGATAAAAGCATATTGTTGAAACAGTGGTAAATGTGATTATTGGATAACATTTAAAGTATGGTCATTTTCCATTAGAATGTGTAAGTGGATCCCTTCATGAAGGAGCTTTCAGTGTCCAAGTCTGTGTCTCTTACTCGCTGAGGACTTTCACAGGCATGCAGAAGCAGCCATGACATCTAGACTGTGGAAACAGAGTTGATATTTTCTTCAGATGATTTCTGACTTGTGCTCAGGGACTGCCCAGCTTTGGTCTAGCCCCTGGCCTGTGTCTTGCTTCCTTTCTGTACAACGGGGGACAATATAATCTTTATTTCTTGTTTTGTTGGAAAATTTGGACAATGATTTAGATTATAGACAAGACTACGGAAAAGGAACAAAGAAAGAATTATATACATGTAAGATATAATACCTGGGATTTATGAAATGTGCCCCCTTCCAAATAATAATGGATCCAACTTCACCTGAACTAAGTTTTCACTGGCTTTGGCCAGTGGCCCTGATGGAGTGCCAGTGTTTCCCACCATAAGGAGACCTGATGAGAGATAGAGATAGTCTTGAAAGATCTGAAGTTGTGCAGTATGCTTTTAGAATATAAGAATGTGGAATACTATTTTCTTCTAAAACATTTAAGATACAGTCGATTAACAACAACTTTACGAATGGATCTATCATTTAAGGTATAAAGCAGCAGCATAACAGCCTACAGGCTACTGAGAGATGACTAATGGGACAAGGCTTCATTTTGAAGCCTTGTGTTGAAGCTGGATTCCGAGTCCCTTCCTGGTGATGATGTTTCACAGCTACTGTTGCGCAGAGTTGTGTTTAGTTAAATTGTATATGAGTTTTAGACATTTCTGTAGAGTCATTACCCTAATTTCCTAACCCTTAATCTTTTTATCTGTAAAGTGGAGCTGATAGTAAATAAATGATAGGAATGATATTCTCATTAAGAAAATATATGTGTACATGGAGCACCTGGTTGGCTCAGTTGGTGAAGCATCTGCCTTCAGCTCAGTTCATGATCCCAGGGTCTTGGGATCAAGCCCCGTGTGGACTCCCTGCTCAGTGGGGCATCTGCTTCTCCCTCTGGCCCTCCCCATGCTCGTGCTTGCTCTCTCTCTCAAATCAATAAAATCTTAAAAAAAAAAAAGGAAATATATGTGAACAAAATTTTTGCTTTCTAAAGTGATTAATACGATCATAAAGTGCTATTATCATTGTCCCAAAACTAGGTTTTAAGTTACTAAAATAAATAGGTTGAATTAGTTGTCTTCAGGAAAAAAATACACAACTTTCTTTTTTTAACTGAAAATTCTTTTCTAATATAAATGTTGTTCTTAGCAATAATTGTGACTGTTGTAGGCTGGGGAAGAACGTGAAAAAGAAAATGAATTCACAGGGCAATTTCAAGTGGCTGAAGAGGTTGAAAAACTCATTGGACAAGTGGAAATCTGGGAGGCAGAAACCGAATCTCTTTTGGAGCTTCTGAGACATCAAGAGGGTGTCGATGCCTCAGTGGAAGAGCGTTTGCAGGTATGAGTGTAAAAGTATTAAAAGGATAGATTTCATGGTTGTGGACTTAAGTATTAAGATAAATACAAGGTTTTGAGGCGCTGGGGTGGCTCAGATGGTTAAGTGTCTGCCTTCAGCTCAGGTCATGATCCCAGGGTTCTGTGATGGAGCCCCGCATCAGGCTCCTGGCTCAGTGGAAGTTTGCTTCTCCCTCTCCCTCCCCCTGCTCATGCTCTCTTTCTCTGTATCTCTGTCTCAGGTGAATAAATAAGATCTTTAAAAAAAAAGATAAATACAGTTTTGTTTTGTTTTTTAAAGATTTTTTCTTTATTTATCTGACAGAGATCACAAGTAGGTAGAGAGGCAGGCAGAGAAAGAGGAGGAAGCAGGCTCTCTGCAGAGCAGAGAGCCCGATGCGGGGCTCGATCCCAGGACCCTGGGATCATGACCTGAGCCGAAGGCAGAGGCTTAACCCACTGAGCCACCCAGGCACCCCGATAAATACAGTTTTAAAGTAAGTAGTAATAGGGGGTGCCTGGGTGACTCAGTTGAGTGTCTGACTCTTGATTTTGGCTCAGGTCATGATCTTAGGGTCGTGGGATGGAGCTTTTTCTTGGGCTCTGTGCTCAGTGGAGAGTCTGCTTGAGATTCTTTTTCCTTCTCTCCGTGGCCCCCTCACCCTGCTCATTCTCTCTATTTCTAAATAAATAAAATCTTTAAAAAAAATAAGTAGTAATAGGACTGTTTGAGTTTTCTTTGTTCAGAGTTTTAATAACTGCATGGATTGTCATCCCTGGATCATTTGCTGTGATTTTGCTTGAAGACAGAGAATAGGTTAGGAGACCACCAATACTACCTTATGACTCTCAATTCTTGAACTAATTTTCCCAGCTACAGAATGGAGATTAAAATATTCTCTTGTTTCCAGGGGCAGTGGGGACATGATGTGTCAGATAGGTCAGTGCCCTGTGACTATAAGAGATTATAGGATCCGTGCTTTGAAAGCTCACCCACTGATTAAGCCACTTTCCCTTCCTTCCTTGATGCAGGGAGGGTGACGGATGTTGTTAAAACCGCTCTGTCTTTATTCTCTGGCAGTTCAACTCATTGAAAAGCAATGAGGCAAGAGTGTGTTTTAATATCATTCAGTTCTCCTGGGAAAGAAGTTACAATTGAGGTTTTTACTGAGTTCCCGCTCAGCTATAAAACTTATGGAGCATGTCATAAATTACAACAAGATGGAAAGTTCCTGGGATAAAGGAATATTTATATAATTATTTTTTTAAACCTGCCTTTCTGAAAGGTGTTTATATAGCATTTTGTGTTTTCATGGTTTATAGTAATGGTTTTCTAAAAAAGGATTTTATTAATTTATTTGACAGAGATCACAAGTAGGCAGAGAGGCAGGCAGAGAGAGAGTGGGGGAAGCAGGCTCCCCACTGAGCAGAGAGTCCCATGCGGGGCTCCATCCCAGAACCCTGAGGTCATGACCTGAGCTGAAGGCAGAGGCTTAACCCACTGAGCCACACAGGTGCCCCAGAATGGTATTTTTTGTTGCTTTGTAAATATTAAAAAAAGTTAACCTGTGCCATCTGTCAGTGCTTTTATTTATTTTTATTTTATTTTTATATTTATTGATTTGCTATAACTAGAATTTATTTTAGTGAAAGAAATGAGCAAGGAATGAGAAATTCAATATTTTAAAGCCTTCTGTAAACAATGAAAATACAAACATACAGGAATATATTTATGTTAACAAGGAATTAAGTAGCTCTTTACTAGAGCAAGATATATGGTGCATAAAGAAATGCAAATTGCGGGGCATCTGGGTGGCTCAGTTGTTAAGCGTCTGCCTTCAGCTTGTGTCATGATCCCAGGGCCCTGGGATTAGGCCCCACATGGGGCTCCATGCTCGGTGGGGAGCCTGCTTCTCTCTCTCCCATTCCCCCTGCTTGTGTTCCCTTGCTTGCTTTGTCTCTCTCTGTCAAATAAATAAAATTTAAAAAAAAAAATTGCTGGGGCTCCTGGGTGGTTCAGTTGTTAAGCTTCTGCCTTAGGCTCAGGTTATGATCCCGCGGTCCTGGGATTGAGCCCCACATCGGGCTCCCTGCTCATCCGGGAGTCTGCTTCTCCTTCTCCCACTCCCGCAGCTTGTGTTCCCTCTCATGCTGTTTCTCTGTCAAATAAATAAATAAATCTTAAGGGAAAAAAAAGAAATGCAAATTGCTGAGCAGTATAGATGATGTGATTTTTAAAAATGGTTTTTAAAACGGTTGTTTTTTTTTTTAAATTTAAATTTTAGTTACTTGACATATAGTTCAATATTAATTTCAGAAATCAAGTTCAGCAGTTCATCATTTACATGGAACCCCAGTGCTCATCATCACAAGTGCCCTCCTTAATACCCATCTCCCATCTAGCCCGTCCCCGACCCAACTCCCTCCATCAACCCTGTTTGTTCTTTGTAGTTAAAAATCTCTTGGGGTGCCTGGGTGGCTCAGTGGGTTAAGCCTCTGCCTTCGGCTCAGGTCATGGTCTCAGGATCCTGGAAAGTCCCGCTTAGGGCTCTCTGCTCAGCAGAGAGCCTGCTTCCTTCTCTCTCTGCCTGCCTCTCTGGCTACTTGTGATCTATCAAATAAATAAATAAAATCTTAAAAAAAAAAAAAAAGAGTCTCTTATAATTCGTTTCCCCCCTCTGTCTTTTTGCACCCTCCCAAATGTTCATCTGTTTTGTTTCTTAAATTCCACATATGAATGAAATCATGTGGTATTTGTCTTTCTCTGATTGACTTATTCTGCACAGCCTAATACACTGTAGCTTCATTCACTTTGTTGCAAATGGCAAGGTTTCATTCTTTTTGATGGATGAGTAATTCCATTGTATAAATACAATATTTATCCATTCATCGGTGGGTGGACATTTGGATTCTTTCCATAGTTTAGCTATTGTTGATAATGCTGCTGTAAACATTGGGGTGCATGTACCCCTTCGAATGTATATTTTTGTGTCCTTTGTGTAAATACCTAATAGTGCAATTGCTGGATCGTAGGGTAGTTCTACTTTTGGCTTTTTGAGGAAGTTCCATGCTCTTTTCCAGAATGGCTGTGCCAGTTTGCATTCCCACCAACAGTATAAGAGGGTTCCCTTTTATCCTTGCCATCACCTGTTGTCTCGTGTTAATTTTAGCCATTCTGACAGTTGTGAGATGGTATTTCATCATAGTTTTGATTTGTATTTCCCTGATAATGAGTGACGTTGAGGATAAAACAATTGCATTTTATACTTCATGCTTTTACATGCATAGAAAAATGTGTGTAAAGATAAACAGAGAACTAAATTCTTTGTTGATCCTGTATTATGTCCCACTCTTAGCACAATTCCTGTTGCCTAGTAGATGCAAACCAAGTATTTTTAAAATGAATGTGTGAATGATTGACTTAAATGGCCACAAAGGGAAGAATGGGGAAGAAGAGAAGCTTTCGATTTACATTCTGTACCTTTCCATTTCTGAGTTTTTTAATTGAGCTTTTGTTACTTTAATAATGAAAAAGAGAAAAACATTAAAATGATAAATGAATGTAGTACATTTGGTGTAGGACATTTAAATATTGCACAATATTGCACTGCTCTAAGATAAATAAAGTCAGCATTTATCTAGTTGATATCAAAGTGTGATTTCTATATTATCATACTCAGACCATCCTTGAGTTGTGATTAATTTTTTTGCTGATTTGATAATTGAAAAGCAGTACCTTGTTATTTTTTGAATTTGTACTTATTTTATTACATGTAAGGTTGAACTATCTGTTATGTATTATTCAACCATTTGTTTCTGTAAATTATCTGTTTATGTGTTTTCTGAATGGGGGGATCTTGGTACTTCTCTTACAGAATTTATAAGCTCTTTGAGTCATGACACATTTTCATTTGTATGGCATATATTTTTACCAATTCATGGACTTTTAGGTTGTTTATTTTATTTTACATAGAAAATCTTTGTGTTTATGTTTCTACTCTTACCCCCCCAAAATTGCTTCATACCCAGAGAGAGTATGTTAGTTTTCATGGATAATTTCTTCTGTTTCATAGTTTCCTATTTTATATGTAACTTTCTGATCCATCTGAAATTTATTTTTAGTATGTGGTAGAAAGCATAGTTTTAAAAAGGTTTATTTTCCAGTAGTCATTTTCTCCAGTAACGGTTACTTTATTTCCTTCCAACTGATTTGACTTAGAACAACTTCATTTTAAAGTTTATTACTATTCACTCAACTTATTTTCTGTCAATTGGCGTTGCATTACTTCTAGGCTTTAGTTTATTGCCATGCTTACTGTATAAAGAATAATCTGTAAAAGCCTATGTTTCTCAGAGTCTGTTCTGATACAAAGTTTCAAAATGAATTTTTAAAATAACATTTCTAGAGTACAGATTTATCTCATTTGGGATTTACCTCATTTTTATGATTTTGTGATGAGATTAAGGCCAATGTTTAAAGTTTAATCAGAATTTCTGTTGTGGTCTCACTTTGTTTTAATAGCACCTTATTGCCAAAGGCTCTATGTATGAGGAGCTTATGTCTAGAACTGAAGATATCTTACAAATGGATGTACAAAATATTTCAAGCCAGGAGTCCCTTCAACATGTTCTCACAGTTGGGCTTCAGACGAAGATTCAAGAAGCCAAAGAGAAAGTTCAGGTCTCTCTTTAGTATTTCCTAGTTAATGAATTTGTCTTTAAAAGTGAGTGGTCATTGGGAGGATGGGGAAGAGAGGGAGGGGTTGCCCTAGACATGGGCAGTGTTTTATAGAATATTACTTTTGCATTTTATATATGTATTTTAAATAATTCAGAGCATATTAGAAAATACCAATATAATAAATAGGCTATTTTTATATCTAGTGGGAATTTAAGAGTTACTACTCAAAGAATGTATTTATTAATTTATGACTTACTGAACAGCTGGGTCAGGCGTTGAGAATTTTTTTTTGTCTCTGCAGATCAGTATGGTAAAATTAGTTGCCGCATTAAAAAACTCAGCTGATGCCGAGTTCAACCTGGATGTCAGGCTGAAGATGGAAGAATCACAGAAGGAGCTCGACTCCTACATGACAAGGGCTGAGCAATTACTTGGACAACGAGAAAGCCAGAGCGGACTAATTTCAAAATACAAGGTGGGACTTCTCTGGCATCAAACGTAGGCTCTTTATTATTGGCTACATGTCTCATTTGAAATCGAGGTATTTTCATCCCTGTAGTTACAAAGTTATGGTAACTTGACAAAGCTTCCCAGTTTTAGACGCTGTTCCCGGAAACTATTAAAAATAGACATTAACATGAATGATTTTTTCAATTTAAATTTTATTATAGACCTGCCGAGTGGACTCAGGGGCAGTGCATCGAGAGCACAGCTGATTCTATGATAGTGAGCATGGATTTAATTTCTCTTGCTTTTCACATTAGTGAAATGGGTAAAATAATGCCAGCTACCAAGTTCATTGTGAGACTTTAAATGAAAATGAGGCCAGTAAAGGCACTTGGGATAGGTAAAATTCTCTGAATGTGAAATAGCACTTTTATTATTAAAATGCTTTGATAAAAGTTCCATGTGGACCTAATGCTGACGGTAGTTCAAGATCCAGGGATGCTTTTCTGGCCGGAGGCACTTTCAGGTTGCTTTTTCCTGGCTTGAGAGGGGGCTGAAGATGTGTGCAAACCTGAGAGTCATTAACATAGGGCAGGTGCTTGGGGGGGATAGGAAGTAAAAGTAAGTCAAGGCTCTACCCCTGGACACACTGGAGAGGTTGAGTGATGGGTATCCTTCTGCTCATTCCTTTATTCAACATTTCATACACTTGCTGAACATTTAAAATGCATTAGGCACCGGTCGGGGGGCACCCCCACACTTTTTTGGGAGTCTCATTCCCTCCTTCATTTTTCTGGGCCTCATTCCCTGTGTGGCTTTCTGCATTGTGAACCAGACAGGGCCCCCTCTTATCAGCCATCTCGACACTGCTTTTCCCATGACCTCAGAACCCTCCCTGCCTGATCTGTGCTGTGCACACATTGCTAGTCACCCCCTTTGACTGGTTCCCTCTGTAGGCTTTTGCCACTTCTGTTCCCAGGTTGCTGAGAGTACTAAACTGACCTTATAGCGTCAGTGGTTCTCAGTGTTTCTCGTAATAATCACTGGGCTGCATGTCAGGATGCTGATAGGGTCTGCTCAGGAGAGACAGAAGGCAGAGGAGACATGGAGGCTGCAGGCCCCTTCTCTACCAGAGAGGGGGAGTTAGAGGTGTTGGGCTGACACCGCTTTTCCTCTTTCTGACCTTCTGACCATTTGCCTTTTGGAATCTGAGGCAGGGATTTCCCCTCCTCCCCCGCCTTTTTTCTCTGGCATTTAGTAAAGTAGATCTGTTCTCAAACAGAAGCAAGACTCCTGCACTGCCAGGTCCTGCCCTGAGACCCTGGGTCTCCAGGGACACATGAATAGTAGGAGCCTCCTGCCAGCATGTGGGTTAGTGTCTCCCTAGGTCATAAATCTCGCAGGCCTCACGGAGGCCGTGGAGGGGAGTCCTGGAGCTCAGCACTGTATCTTTTCTGCAGGAGGCCCATAACAGATGCCATGAGGGCATCAGCGAATTCCCACCCGGCTTAATTGCCTTATTCCCTAGAATTACTTTTGTCTTCTGTCTCTTGTAGGTTTTCTGCCTCTTTTGCAAGCCCTAGACTATTCTTTGTTCTGTCATTTGCTAATTAACTAGGTTTCTGCCAGGTAATTGCCAGGTAACTACTCCCTGGGAGCAGGTAAGCGTGAGATAAGGATCAGATGCATCTCTGTCTACAGCCGCTCCCTCTCTGGGGCAGGACTGCCAGTGTGGTTGGCCCTGGGCAAAACTTTGAAGTTGACAATAAGGTAATGTTGACTCATGGCAGCATAAAAATGCCTTATGCACAAGACGAAATATTTGCCTGTTAACCCTGCTATAAATTGTGTCTTATTGCAACACAAATCTCTAATACAGGCCGCCATGTTCTTCATATGGTATTGTCAAGGAAGTATGGTCCTCCACTCACTAGTACTTAAGAACCTTAGAGGAAACAGCGCCAGTGGCTCATTACCCTGCACAATAATCCTCTTAATTATTTATCAGAGGGTAACAGAAGTCATCCTGAATATCCTAAGGAAGCCTTTATGTGGTTCTCAAATGTGTGACTACATTTGAATAATAAGTATCTTGCAGTTCTTTTCAAAATAATTCAAGAGATGTAAAAGGGATGTCAACCTTACTTTACAAAAAGTCTCCCCTAAATCTTTGTTGATTTCAAAAAGTCTTGTCCTATGGGGCACCTGGGTGGATTAGTGGGTTAAAGCCTCTGCTTTTGGCTCAGGTCATGATCTCAGGGTCCTGGGATCGAGCCCCGCATCGGGCTCTCTGTTCAGTGGGAAGCCTGCTTCCCCATCTCTCTCTGCCTGCTTCTCTGCCTACTTGTGATCTCTGTCTGTCAAATAAATAAATAAAATCTTAAAAAAAAAAAAAAAGTCTTTTCCTAATTGTGCCTATTAAAGACCTACCAAAATGAGCTTTGAGGACTTGGCAATAGAATGAGGCTTTCATGTTCTCATTTGCATTCTCTTTTCTAGGAAGCACTAATAATTCTTAATTCTAAAAGTCTGGCCAAGTATCTGAAGGCTGTTGAAGAACTGAAAAATAATGTAACTGAGGGTGTGAAGCTGTCTTTGGAAGAAGAGAGTAGAGTTGCCTGCTCCAAGTGGGAGGTAAGGACATGCACATGTGTCTGGGCTTCCTCTGGGAGAGCCAACCCCGGGGCCTGTCTGTGCTTGGTCACTGTTAGTGTCCCTGTGTGCTTGGTATCATGGCGAGGTCAATCCCGAGGTTCCCAGGGCCCAACTGGCTTCTGTGTTCAGCCAGTGACAACACGGTTTAGAGATTACAGGGTGATGGAGGGGGAGAAGGGAGAATCAAAGTCCCTGTCTTTGCGCAGCATCTCTGGCGGCTGTGTCTTCCCCTGGCTGTGGGTTCCGGAGTTCCAGCTTCTGGTGACCCTTCTGTCTGGGCTTGTCTGAAGCCTTCAGCCCCGTGGAAAGAGCAGCCTGGCGGCTGGGTTCATCTCCAGATCACCTTCCAGTCTCTGGCTTCTCTGCTCTTTGGTCCCTCGCCTCACCAGTTCCCTGCATCTAATTCACTCTGAGTTATTAAATACTTAGTGTTTCCTGGGTCCCTAGTTGGATCCTTACTGAGACACAATGTATCCACACACACACACACACATACACACACACACACACACACTCACACACACACACACACACACTCTTTCCCAGAGAAATAGGCATGGGCATTGGTGGCAGACAGACCCAGATTCAAGAGCTATGACCCTGGGTAAGTTGTTTAACTTCTAGGAACTTCACTGATAAAATGTGGATAACTCCAGCTACTTGGCAGGATTATTGCAAGGATTTATCTAAAGCCTCTGCCACAGAGATTGTGTTCAGAAAAGGGTGATTAGTATTCAATGTATGTGCCTGGAGTCAGAAAATAAAGTAATATAATTGAATGTCTACTGTTGAAGGTGCTCTTAAGACACATTTTAAAATAAACTTCTAAATTTTAGAACAATTTTAGATTCACAGAATTATTACAAAGAGAGTACAGAGAGTTCTGGTATACCCCATGCCCAGTTTCTCCTACTGTTCTCACCTTACATTAATATGCTGCCTTTGTCACAATTCATGCATTAATATCTATTCATTATTCAGTTTATACTTTATTCATATTTCCACAATGTTTCCCTTCTGTCCTTTTTTCGCTACTTCAGAATCCCATCCTGAAGACACAGTACAGTTCCGTGCTGTTTTTCCATAGGCTCAGTTATGCGTTTTGTCTATGTGTTTTCTCAGTCTGAGTCTCACTTTCTGTTTTCTTAACAGTGTCGTTCAGCTAACACACATTTTTAGTTGTTAGGAAGAAAAAGAAAGTTCCTTTCTGGGTCTGGTATAGTTTAAAACGTCCTCCCTGAAGACACAAGGATGACAGAGAATGCCACTTAAACTCCCTTTCTATCTTTTGTTACTACAAATATTTTTATTGTGGGATTTTTTTTTTAAGATTTTATTTATTTATTTGACAGACAGAGATCACAAGTAGGCAGAGAGGCAGGCAGAGAGAGAAATGAGGAAGCAGGCTCCTTGCTGAGCAGAGAGTCCGATGTGGGGCTCGATCTCAGGACCCTGGGATCATGACCTGAGCCAAAGGCAGAGGCTCAAACCCACTGAGCCATCCAGGTGCCCCTTTATTGGTTTTTTGATGAAAATCTTTCCAATGTATTCTTTTCCCATAATGACTATGACCCTCTGTGGGTTTCTTTTCTTTTCTTTTTTTTTTTTTTTTTTGGTAGGCTCTTCATCATGAGATGTCTTTGTATATTCAACAACTGAAAATAGACATTGAAAAAGAAAAGCTCAGTGACAATATTTCAAGACTCGAAAAACAAATAAATAAAGAGAAGAAACTGATTCGCAGAGGGAGGACCAAGGGTCTCATCAAGGAACATGAGGTAAACCACCTGTTTCCATTTAAGTGCTGTCATTATTTTGGAGTTTATCCTACATGGTTGTGTGTGTCCTTACTTAGCCTGGGATTAAACCTGCTCTGAAAATTACTTCAGCGCTCTCGTCTGTCCCCTGGGGACTATCCCTTACGCAGTTCCTTCTCTAACTACAAAGCTGTTTGCTTTGTAGAATGAAAAAAATTCAGCATCGAGTTAATATTTCATGACTTTCCTTGCTATGTCTCCGTAGCCCCTGTCCTTCAGACTCTGGTTACAAATGTGTCACCTGTTGCTAATGTAGCCACAGTTGATTTTGAGGGATATGGTGTCCTTAGAACTGCTGCTTTGGGGAAAGATAGCAAATGGGAGGCATATCTCATGACCTCTCTCTGGCCCCCATCCTATATGACTGCGTCTGTTTGTTTGACAGTACTGACCCCTCTTCTTTCCTTTAAACTTTCTACTGCTGTAACTCTCCCAATATTAGTCTCTTTTGCTTTTCCTTATTTTATTATTTTTGGTGGGAAGTGGGGAGCTTCTTCCTAGTGTCCTTCACAGATTTCTCTCTCTTCAGGTAATCTCTACACCCAGTGAAAGGGCTCAAACTCACAACCCCAAGATATAGAGTCACATGCTCTACTAACTGAGCCAGCCAAGGGCCCTGTAAATTTCTCTGTTTTCATTTTGTTGTCTTAATGTTTTAGTTTTGAGAGTCTCTATTTTTTGGCTGGTTTCATGCCTACTCTCAGGGATTTTATGCCCTCTGCATTTTCTTTTCTTTTTTCTTTTTTTTTTTAAAGATGTTATTTATTTATCTGAGAGAGAGAGAGAGTATGTGCACACAAGTGATGGGGAGGGGCAGAGGGGGAGGAGGAAGCAGATTCCCTGCCAAGCAGGGAGCTCAATCAGGGGCTCCATCCCAGGACCCTGGGACCACAACCTGAACCTAAGGTAGACACGCTCAACCGACTGACCCACCCGGGTATTCCCCATCTTTGTGTTTTTTTTTTTTTTAAATATTTTATTTTTATTTATTTGACAGACAGAGATCACAAGTAGGCAGAGAGGCAGGCAGAAACAGACTTCCTGCAGAGCAGAGAGCCCAATGTGGGGCTTGATCTCAAGACTCTGAGATCATGACCTGAGCTGAAGGCAGCGACTTAACCCGCTGAGCCACCCAGGCACCCTCCCCATCTTTGGTTTTAATGATAAAGCCCTCTCTGTAATGTTAGTGCCTAAATTTCTGTCTGCAGCTGAGTCCTTTCCTCTGCACTCCAGGTTCTGAGTAGTAGCTGTCACCAGTGTTCTTCAGAGACCTGCCATTCGGCATGTCCAAAGCCTGTCAGTACCATCTCCTTTCAAACTCTTCTTCCTCTTGTGTCTGTTGGTCAGGAAGGACAGTGTCGCCTGCGAACTCCCCTTCTCCCCGTCCCCTTTCCTTCCCGCTCAGTCATGATGGAGTCTGGGGCCAGGCCCCCTCTGTTACTCATTAGAACAATTCTTCTTTTCCTTCCTTTCCACCAGTGTTGCTATTGCCGCCAACCTAGATTATTCTCCCCGTTTGATGATGGTCATGTCATCTTCCAGATCCATCCCCTGAGAGACCCCGCTGAACCACAGATCCTATGTCAGTGGCTCGCCCGTACTCTCAGAACATCTCTAAGCTCCTTAGAAGACCACGCAGGTCCTTGGCAGCCTGGCTGCAGGACACGCCTTCGGTATCCCTTTTCCTGTGCTGTGCCCTCCCTCCAGCTCACTCGACTGCTGTTGTTTTAGAACAGCTGGAGCCTTTTTCCTCTTGTCTGTTCCTTCTGGTAGGAAGGACCTCTCTCTGCTTTTACTTCGGGGACTTGTCCTTGTTCTTTCTGCATCTCCCTCCGATGGTTCCCACATGTGAGGTAGGTTTTCTCTGACTCCTTACAGTAGGCAGTGGCTCTATCGTAACACTTGTCACACTAGCTACCCATAGTGTGTGTGACTGCTGTAGGGGAGTATAAAAGGCTCCTTGAGGGTCCCTGAGAATGAAACTGACAAAGATGGACAGGAACAAAGCATACATATTTTATTGAATTATTATGTTCACACGGGATCCTTTGCAAGAGAATGAAGACCCAAAGAAGTAGCCAGAGAAGGAGTTTTTTATACCTTTTAGACAAAGAGACCGGAATTGACAAGACAAAGGTAAGGGTTAGTTTAACAAGGTTTGTTCGCAGATTCCTCTGGTACTATCTTTGGGCTGATGAGAGTCTGTCTCTAATAAAAAGAGACTTTATTTCTGGCCGTTAGGCAGGAAGCAAGGAGCTTTTTCTGTGTTTACTGCTTCTTAATTGCGTTTAGCTCAAAATAATTTTCACATCAAAAAGGTGTATTTTAGAGGCTATCTGGCTGGCTCAGTCTGTAGAGCATGTGATTCTTGATCTTGAGGTCATGAGTTTGAGCCTCATGTTGGGCAGAGAGATCACTTCAAAAAAAAGAGGCTTATTTTGGGGTGACGTATTCTGGTTTCATTCACTGCATTACTGGCCTGTGGTGAATCTCTTTCAGGCTGACTTCCTCATCTTTGTTTCTCCAGTGCCCATAACCACATCAGGCACACAGTCGATGGCCTATAAAAGAATGTGATATTGAAGTCACACGCATCTGTTACTTTCTAATCCTTATGGACTAATCATGGAAGCTCATCTGAAGCCCATTTTCTGCTTTATTTCCTCAATCAGGCCTGCTTTTCTGAGGAAGGCAGTCTGTACCAGCTAGATCACCACATGGATGTCTTGCGGGAGCTGTGTGAAGAGCTGACTTCTCAGAAGAGTCAACAAGAAATGAGGAGAGCACTCAAAGATTATGAACAAAAGATAGAACGACTGCGGAAATGTGCTTCCGAGATTCGTAGGACACTGCAGCCCACGACGGGAGGCACGTCGAAAACCAAGTTAGTGCTTCTGGAGAATAATTACACATCAGGGAAAAACGAGATGAAGCTCCTTGTGAAATCAAATGAGGAGGAATGTTCTTTATTCTCATTTAGGCGTGATTTTTCTTCCTTGATTTTAATATGCAATTTTGATTCCTCCCTAGGGAGACCATGAACACATCCGAGAATGGAGGAAGGGATGCCCACAGGGAGGGACCGTCTGCAAAATCACGTGATCAGCCATCAACCGAAAAGGTGTTAAATGTGGATAATGTATTTTAGGAGCAAACCTAGTAATGAAAAGGCCAAGTGTTATAGTAATCCACTTCTCGTTAATTGTTGGTTTTAATTATCTGATTTATTTTCATCAGCCAAGAATTCCCGTTTAAATAATGCAAGGAAGACTCCTTTTCCAAGAATTATAATACAACGAGCCACAGCTGTAGTGAGCCTCACTTTATCTTCCTCTGAGGTTACAAACAGGTCTTTCAGAAAGAGACCATTTGCTGCCATTATGAATACATGTGGTCTGTGGACATTCCTGTTGAGGATACCAGAGGTGGAATTTAATCTGTACAGATGCCTCAGCTTCACTGAGCTGAACTAGTTCATTTATCATTTGTCTTTTTCTCAGTAGGATGTCCTCTACTTTTCTCAGGAATTGAATTTTTCTGAATTCTTGAATTTTCGGTAAGTGGGCATGGACTATATGTCTCAGCCCAGACTGCCAGTCCGAAGTTGAGGGAAGGACGAGGTGTATTTGAATTCAGAGATCTGCTTTTGGCTGTGGCTATGAGGTCACAGGCGGATACAGTATTTTGTGGTTGGGAGAACACCTTTTCTGTGTTGACATAACCAATTAGAAGGTAAAACTCAGTGTCATAAATCTCTGTCCTAGAGGAAGACCTTTCTTGGAGCTGAGAAGCTTCAAATAAGTTGTATTATCTCCTGGTTTGGGGTATAAAGAATTAGTGACATACCTTTGTGTTATAAAGTGTTTATCTTTTCCAATTTAGTTAAGTATATCGAAATATCTTATGCGTGTGTATGTATATTCCAGTTGTATATTCCATTTGTCTATGTATATCCCAGTTAAGTATACTGAAGATATTATGTTTGCTATTTTGCATATTTACTTGGACAATGGGATCGATGAAGAATTTTAGCCTGAAATCCAAGTTAAAGCCTCAACAGGAGGAAAGCTCTATGGAGAAGTCTGAAAAGGATCACAATGCAGCCCTCAGTTGTTTACAAGAGAGGTAACCCCTTACATAACTGGAAAATCCACCAAAAATATTTCATAAATGCAAACATGTTATACTTTAATACATGCCTATAATCCATAAGTCATAATTTTTTTGCACATGGTCTGGTAACTTAAGCACAAATTCCCGGATATTTCTTCATATATAATTAAAAATTATAAATTAAGAAATTATAAGTTAAAAAATTATAAATAAAAAATGTTTTGTCTTATTAAAATTAAGTACTATTGCATTTAATTTTTTCCCAGGTATGATATCCACAGAGAAAATCTTGAGTTATACCTGGAAAATAACAAATTCAGAATTATTTCTGATTTCTCCAGTGACAAGGAAAGGAGTAGTGCTTGTCTGCAGGATAAACTGACAGATCTACGGGTAATTACCAAAAAGATCAGTAAGATAATAATACCACCATCTGTATAGAATTCACTGTTTTTGTTGAGGTTACATGTGCTAGATGTTTCCAAAGAATTCTCTCTGTTGGATTGCATTTCTAACATTATTCTATTTCAGAGAGTGATTTGCATTCAGCTACCAAGCCCAGGAAAGACTTGGTTTTGGGGTCCTAATTTATTGCTCATGCTCTAATTTGGTAGTCAAGATACTGTGGCTTGGAGAGTTTTGGATTATGTTTAGGATGGGAATGAGGGCTTCAGAAGAATTGCTCAAAACAATGTGTTTCGAGGCAGTTTCAACCAGTAGTCCAGCTGTGTTGCTCTCAAATTAACAATACATGAGAAACCAGTGGCTCCGAATATTTATTTCAGTCATCATCATTTTTACCAAATTGTCACTTATCTATCTGATGTTGGGGCAGTTAGGAAGGGGCAGGCAATGGAGGGATATTTTGCTCTGAGTGATGGATAATCTTCTGGAGAGCCATTTGGCTCTGGCACTTCAGAGAAAACTGTCTAGGGTTAAGCGAACCAATCGTAAGCCGTACAAATAAAGATCTCCCTTATTTTGAAAACAATCTGTGCAGTGCAGAACAATACCGTTGTATGCTTGGAAGTGCATTAGAACGATCCCTCACAGAAAACGCAGCAGGTGGAGGCAAGGGCCACAAGAGAGCCTATAGTGCCCTTTAGTGATCTTCCCTTTATGATGGCGGTTCCTGAGTCACACTCTACCATCTGGCTCCTCTCTATTTTCCATCTGAGGAAGCAGAATTAATATGTTACAATCTCTGTCGTTCAAGTGATGAATTTAGCACGTTTTCATCACAATTAAGAAACTGTCTTGAGACCTTACTCCAGTAACTGAATAAGGAGTTGGTTATAAAAGCTGCAATAATCCATGGGGAAGGTGAAGAACAAATTATAATGATCGGCACTCAGTAAATTCTGTAGCAGCACCTTTAAAAAAAACACACACACACACCAAATAACAAGATAAGGAGCTAGAATCGTATTGAATTTTTAGGTGTTTAATTATAAATCATAATTTAATTTCATTCACTTCTTATGTGATAGAAACAGTTTTGGTTCTCTCTAGTTTTGTTTTCAGTTTAGGGAGAAACAAAGATTTATTATCTAGAGGAAGTAGGATATCTGTTCTTACATTGCATGTATCTTTCTGAATTGTATTCTGTATTCTGTGCACCTGCTTATGGGAAGGGAGTTTTTTCCTTTGTTGTTGACTCCCTTGACTTCACTGAATGGGACTTCTAAGAAGACAGTTAAGATCATTGTTCCCTGAAGGATACTTCACTTGTAGATGGTCGGAAAATATTTTAAAATTTAATTAATTTTATTAATTAAATGAGATCTAAAAATACTTCTAATGTATTTTCATGTGAAACTCTGTGTTAATGGTTGGCAAATGTCCTCATTTTGTAAAAACAGAATAAGTGTGCCTATTAACCCACTAGTTGATAGCTTACTTCATGTGGTTCACCTAGGTCTTAAGAGATGAAACGGATTCTTGCTGGAAAGAGTTTGAATTCACCTCATTGAAGTTAGAAGAGCTTGACAGTGACATAAAGAAGCCTTTAATAAGGAACACGAGAGACAGATTAAAGGAAAAGGAAAGAGAGTTTCAGATGACTCTTAATACCAGGTATAATTCTGAGATCTGTTAACCATGAGTTTACTGAATTTACTGAATTTTTTTTTTTTTTGAATTTACTGAATTTTTAATGCTATTTTAAGCTAGGCTAATACTATACTAAGTATGCTATTATATTTAGTTCTTACTACCACAGTGAGAGAGGATACTATGATTGCCATTAGGGAATTTAAACAACATCACCGAGCCACCCCACCAGCCAGAGACTTAGGTGGAACTTAAACTCTGTTGAGTTCCAAAGGCCATGCCCTACCTGGCGCCACCCCTTACTCCACTACTTCATCCCCCCCATCTGCCCTTGGGCATGAATTTGGCCATGTCACTTCTCTGGGCCTTGGTTTTCCCATTTCTAAAGTGAGAGTGCTGTTACTATCCCCTATACATAGGATGCGCTTCCCCAGGACACATCCCCATTTTACATAGGAGGAAACAGGGGCTCAGAGGCTGTATGTTATTTGTCCAAGGTCACACATTTCGATTTATTATTAATAGAGCCTATTTCTTTGAATTCTATTGTACTTTCACTAATAAAATGATTTATAATGACATTTCTTTGTCATCAAAGGCAAACTTAAATTGCATTCAATATTTTGTGTTTCAAAAGATACAGAGGGGTGTCTGGTGGCTCGGTTGGTTGAGTGCCTGACTCTTGGTTTTGGCTCAGGTCATGATCTCATGGGTCGTGGGATCAAGCCCCCTGTTGAGCTCCACACTCAGTGGGGAGTCTGCTTGAAGGATTCTCTCCCTCTGTCCCTCCCCCTACTTGCTTTCTCTTTCTTTCTAAAATAAATAAATAAATCTTAAAAAAAAAAAAATTCAAAAAAAGGTAGGGGTAAAGCTTAGAATATTTTACAATAAATTTCCACTTAGTATGTATTATATATTATGCTATTAAGAATATTGGATATAACAAACCACTTAGTCTTTGGGATTTGGGATTGCTGGGTTTAGTTTTTGAAAGGTTTTTTGTTTTTAATTTTGCTGGTTTTGGGTTTTAATGTGATGATCTGTACATATCATTGTATGTCTTAGTTAAATCATGGCATTAATATATTTTATAGAATATCTTTATATTGTCTTTTTCCGTTATGTCTGGTTTATTTTTCACCCAGAATGGAATCTTTGGAGACCGCACTGAAGATTGTGTTACCTGTGGAGAAGGAATCACTTCTGCTCTGTGGCTCCGACCTGCTCCTCCGTGAAATAGTCATTCAAGAATTTCATCTCATTGATGCTGATGGCATTTATCAAAACCTGAGGGTAATTAGAAGTTCTCCCAGTGTACTCATAGAATAATTCAGTTCTTCAGAGATTTTTAATTATACATCAATGGTATACAGTTAGACTATAAGCAATGGCAGAAGAGCCTTCAATAATTTAGACTTATTTGTTTCTCAACTCGCAGTTCCTTGCAAATTTGAAAGTAGGTACGGTGGAGTAAATAATTAGATATTTTCTTTGAATTCAAAATGAAGGTTTGCTTGTGAATGTCTTTTCCAATGGCTGAAATCCTAAATATTGTCCTAGACTCACATGCATATTCTAAGGCTTACTTATTCCAAGTCTCATTTAAAAAAATTTTTTTAATTTAAAAAATTTTTAATTTAAATTCACTGTAGTTAACATACACTATATTATTGGTTTCAAGGGTAGAATTTAGTAATTCATCAGTTGCATACAACACCCAGTGCTGATTACATCAAGCTCCCTCCTTAATGCCCATCACCCTGTTACCCTACTCTCCAAACCCCAAGTCTCATTTCAAATGAAAAAAATTAAAGTTTTATTTTTCAGATTATAAACAGATGTCTCAACAGCTTAATCTCTATTTTCACTGAAGCAGTAGAGTTATATACTTGTTTTCTTTGGGGGGATTGAGACATCAGGAAGGTTATCAGATAATGGAACAGCTGGACCATCTGATCCTTTGTAATTAAAATATTTCCTTCTGTTGAAACTGTCAGCCTTAGAAAAACCCAGAAGCCATTTTCTAGATGCCACCTAGACATTGTAAGTTTAGGTTCATTTCTGGTATGCAGTCTGCCTTTTCTTCTGCCTCAGCCTTTTCAGCATTCCTTCCTTTATTTTAGAATATCCAAGATTCCATAGCTGGACAGATTGAAATATATAACAACCTGGAACAGTCGGGCGACTTTGCATTAAAGGAATTACACCCGCTTGATCTCCGTGCGACTCGGGAGATTCTGCAGAAACACAGAACACAACTCGAAGAAGTGAACCACCAGGTCCAGAGGAGTAAAGACGCACTCACAGCTCTGGAGGAGTTTCTGGCTTCTCTGAGAACAGCTGAGCTCTCTTTCGAGCCTGTTACAGATACACAGGTAGTGCGAGAAAACATGGTGAGGGCAGAAAATAAAGAAAAAGAAATCAGCCTGATGAAGGACCAGGCCAGACACTTGGATAAACGTTTGAAAACGCTCGGCATAAGCTTTAAAGACGCCGAACGGGGGGACGACACCTGTGACAAACTTCTCGTCGCTCTGTCCCGAAAGTTATCTGAGACCTGTGACGATGGCGTGCACGGAGAGCTCACTGAAGAAAACAAATTACTAGAGACTTGTATTTTCAAAAATAATGAACTCCTGAAAAACATTCAAGATGTGTATAATCAGATCGGTAAAATCAGTCTCAAGGATCCCAGTGTTCCTGCTGTGAAGCAACGGTGAGTCTCGTTTTCATTCATGTCCAGACGCAGGACAGTACTTTTCTGTGTTTTCAGTATCTGTTAGGTGAGAGAACTACTTCCCGTGCCTTTCTACTTCTGTTCCATCCTGCTCTACTCCCTGTTCAGCGTTCTTTTCTGTAGACTTTTCTAGCAAGCTTGATTTTTGTTGATAGTGTGTCTTTACAAGATATTCTGTAATTTTTTTTTCCCATTAAAGTGTGCATTTCATGGACAAAGGGAGAGTGAAATAAGATGTGTGTAAAGTACTTGAGCGCTTCGCTAAAAGTCCCTTTTAGTGCTCTGTGGTTACGGGGTTCTCGTGATGGGGGAAGATCCACGCGGTGGGTAATAAAGATGTGGTGGGAGATAGGCATGCCACGCCCTGTCCCTGCTTCTTCCTGAATTTTTTGGTTTTCCCCTCTCCTGCCAGCAGGATTGGGAAGGGCACTGAGTGGGAAGTCATAGGATTGACTTTGAGAGGTCAGTGAAGGTTAGTGCTAGTTCTGGAGAATGAGCAGAGTTTCAGTAAACTGAGGTGGGCAGTCTTCCGGACGAGTGCTGTTATTTTAATGCAGATGTTCAGAGCCAGCCTCCAGGTCCTGCAAGTGACAATGTTAGCAGGTTACTTTTGGGAACTCCCCTTCCCTGTCTAAATCATTTCCACATTCTGTCTCCTCTGCCCACTGAATCCCTCAGGCTCCATGCTGTCTTGAGGCTCCGTAGCTGACCAAGCTCTTCCCTCTGAAACTGCCCTGTGCTCCCAGTCACAGAGAGACTTTCGTTCCTACAGTGCCCAGTTCTTAGTAAGGTGTTGAACTAACTACTCATTTAGTCACTCATCGTTAATACATTTTTATTATATATTTGTAAACACTAAGTAATGAATAAATCCATGTTAATTTGCACATGAAAAATTATACATTGATAAACCATAAGTTGTTGTAATTTTTAGTTTAGTTATTAATAAAACAAGTATGTGTTGTGTGTCCGGTACTACTTTAGGTCTTGGGGATATAGCAGTTAACAAAATGGACAAAAACTCTTGTCCCCGATAGAGCTTCTTACCTAGTGAGAGGAGTAAGATACTCAGTGTTTGATGTTGATAAAAGCTATGAAGAAAAATTAAGCAAGGAAGGAGGAGGGGGTTGGAATTCCAAAAGGGTCATCAAGGAGAGTTTTACTGAGAAAGTAAATCTTTGTGAGTCAGATGGATGAGAGAGCTAGCCAGGTGACTACCAGGAGGAAGAACCTTCCAGGCTGAGGGAGTGGAAGGTACAAAGGTCGGCTGTGGGGATGTGCCGCGTGTCTGAGGAGAAGTAAGGAGGTGAGGTTTGGGGAAGAGGTATGAAAGGGGATCAGAAAGGGAGTGGTGGATGGGGCTTAGCTCAGGTAGGGACCTCTGGGCCATGTGATAACTCTGGCTTTATCTTTGAGTAACATGGGATGTCACTGGAGGGTTCTGAGCAGATGGAAGCTATGTAGTTTTTAATGTTAACAGACGTTCTCTGGCTGACGTGTTGAGAACAGAGTGTAGGAGTCAGGGGAAGATACAGGAAGTCTAGGTCCATCTGTGGTAGTAAGCCAGGTAAGGGATGATGGTGGCGTGGACCAGAGGTGTGGTGGCAGAAAGTGCTAAGATTCCGAGTATATTTTGAAGATAGAGTCCATGTGATTTGTTGACACGCTGTACCTAGGTTATAAAAGAAAGACTGGAGTCAAGAATGATTCTAGGCTTTGGGCGCCTGGGTGGCTCAGTTGGTTGAGCGACTGCCTTCAGCTCAGGTCATGATCCTGGAGTCCTGGGATCGATTCCCGCATTGGGCTCCCAGCCCCACGGGGAGTGTGCTTCTCCCTCTGACCTTCTCCCTTCTCATGCTCTCTCTCACTCTCTTTCCTCTCTCTCAAATAAATAAATAAAAGCTTAAAAAAAAAATGATTCTAGGCTTTGACCTGAGCAACTTGAAGAACAGAGTTACCACCAACTGAAATGAGAAAGAGTGAATTTTGTCAGATATTGAATGAAAGATCAACTGTGGTCAGTTTTAGGATAGGTTCGAAATACTTGACATTCAAGTCGGGTACCAATAAGACTCATAACAGTAGATGGAGTCAGGAGAGAGGGGTGAGTAGAGGTATGCATTGGAGAGTCCTCAGCATCTAGATTGCTATATAAAGTCCTGAGATGCATGACCTTGCCAGTAGAGTGAGTTCAGACAGGCCGGAGAAGAGGGCCGAGCTGCATGCTCCAAGTACTCCATGTTAGGAGATTCGGGAGATGAAGAGGAACCAGGCACAGGTACTAAGAAGGGGTGGCGGGTATGGGAGGAGGAAAATCAAGAGTCCTGGGGTCAAGTGAGGAGGCCTTTCAACAAGGAGAAGTGGTCAGCTGTGTCAATGCCATTGACCAGTGAAGGGGACAAAGACTGAGAATGGACCATGGGTTTAGCATCAAGGAAGCTACTGGAGATCTTGACGAGCCATCTTGGTGGGGCGGTGGGGAGTGAGAGTCTTGGGAGTAGATTCCAGAAAGAACTGGAAAAGAGGAGGTAGAAACAGTGAGTATCTGGTAAGAGCAATTCAGACCTGGGTGAATGGAGTTAATCCCTCCAGGATCAGTTTGCAGGTTAAAGCTCTTAGGTCAAATGACTTTTTTTCATGGGGAAGAAGTTTTGGTATAGAAGGTAGATATGCGAGGTTTCCTTGCTTGTTCCTTTCTCCTTGGCCTCCTCCACTCTTCCTTAGAAGCTTGCAGGGCTTCTCTCCATGCCATGCTCTTTCCCATTCACACACATACTCTTTCTCTCTTCTCTCACATACTTACACGTCCTTTTCAAGCACGTTCACCACAGAAAAATGTTACTGCTTGAGGTTCTGTATATTTATTATGTCTTAAATACCAAATTAGTATTCTGGAGATGCATAGAACCTCGTGAACTCTATAATAGGACTGTGTAATTTTGATATAATAAATTGAGGGCAAATTAAAGTTAGCGCGCTCCCCCAAATTACCCATACTTGTGTTGAATCAGATTGGCTAATAACTGGCTATCAAACTTTTCTCTTTCGTAATCAAGGAAAAAATCACTAACGAGACTGGATAAGGATCTAGATGACTATGAAGAAGAGAAGAAATGGTTGCAAGAGATGGTTAATTCTCTCCCACAATTCAAAGATGGTAGAGAAAAATCACTGAATGAACAGTTCCAAAATACAGCACTTTTGTGGGAGAGTACAAAAGCTTCGGTCACTGAATGGTAAGGGGGAAAGTCCCTCCCAAATCTGAGAAGTTGTGTGTAGCACAGTTAACTTTTTGAAATACATTGAAAGCACATTTGCATGGATGTAAAGGAGGAGCAAACGTGAGAGTTTCATACTGGAAGCTGATGGGGTCAATGTCTGGGTAAGATCTGGCATCCTAGATTATAGCCCAGTGAATTTAAGAGGTTATCTAAGAGGGACAGCAACTACACAGTGTGTTTATTGTTACCCCACCCATGTTAGTTTTCTGTTGCTGTTCTGTTTAATGGAAGTTTAGTGGCTAAAAAAAAAAAATTAAAAAAAAATTAAAAAAAAATTTTGATTTTTTATTAACGTATAATGTATTATTCGCCCCAGGGGTACAGGTGTGTGAATCGCCAGGTTTCCACACTGCACAGCCTCACCAAACAATACAAATTTATCTTCTGGTCTGGAGGTTGGAAATTCTGACATCAAGCTGCCTTCCTTTCTCCGAGGCTCTAGGACAGAATCCTTTTCCTTTCCGAGGCCTCCTACCACTTTCTTTGATGTGTGTCCCCTTCCTCCATCTTTAAAGCTGGCTGTGTGGCATCTTCAAGCCTGGGCAGGCTCAAAAGTGTTCTTAACTCTGTGATAGCCATTACCTACCAGTCCTAGTTGGCACTTCTGCTCAGTATTCTCCAGCCATGCCTTCTTTCCCTTACTCTCTGCCTGGACGGGGAAGTAGTCAGGACGGCTGATCCCTAACAGCCTGGACCAGCCAGGCCAAGGGGGCCCAGTTGGGATAGGAAATGGGACGCACAAGTAGGAGATTTGAGGACTAACAGAGATGGTCTTAACCGCCTCCCTTTCTAGCAGGGGGTTCTGGCATCTCCTACTGGCACCCTCCTCTCTGTCTCAGGGTACTTCCCCCCTTATGCTGAGGCTGAGTGGTCTATCTGTTTTTGCTCTGGTTGGTACCTCAGTTCCTTGGAAGTTTCCTGTAACTCTGCTCACCTCTGTCTGTGGTCCTTTTACCCAGAACTCTGTCTGGGTGCCCCTCCTGTGTTCTCCTGGAAGCTGAGTGTACAGTAATCAAGATAAAACTTGCCTGTGGTATTTGATCTAGTCTGCCCTTAGATTTTATAGAGGAAAGAAATGGAGGTCCAGAGAGGTTAAAGTAACTTATTTAAGTTCACATGACTGAGTAGTGCCCAGATATAAGGAAATCAAGTATTCAAGTTATCTGTACTACTTTAATTTTTTAAAAGGGCTAAATCTAGGGGCACCTGGGTGGCTCAGGGGGTTAAGCCTCTGCCTTCAGCTCAGGTCATGATCTCAGGGTCCTGGAATTGAGCCCAGCATGGGGCTCTCTGTTCAGCAGGGAGCCTGCTTCCCTCTCTCTCTGCCTGCCTCTCTGCCTACTTGTGATTTCTCTCTGTCAAATAAATAAATAAATATTTAAAAAATTCTTCTATTAAAAAAATAATAAAAAGGGCTAAATCTAGAATAAGTTAAATTGACCTAAACTGTGACTTGCTGAATTAGTATCAAAACAATCTCCAGGAATAGTGCTAGGGAGGCACTGTTTTCCAAGATGTTTTTTTGGTTCATGATGAAATTGAGATGCTGATTTCTTAAGATTATGAATCTTGTGTTTCCTTCTAGAGCTTACACCTGGTAATTTTTTTTTTTAAAGATTTATTTATTTATTTGACAGAGAGAGAGATCACAAGTAGGCAGAGAGGCAGGCAGAGAGAGAGGAAGGGAAGCAGGCTCCCTGCTGAGCAGAGAGCCCGATGTGGGACTCGATCCCAGGACCCTGAGATCATGACCTGAGCCGAAGGCAGCGGCTTAACCCACTGAGCCACCCAGGCGCCCCTGGTAATTTTTTTTTAACTTTTGATCTGGTGACAATTATAATCCTGTGATTTTTTTATACCACCCATTTGCCAGATAACTATATGAGCCATTGTCTTAGGTTATGTTGGTAAAGCAATATGCTAGACCATGTCAAGAGGAAAAATCTTCCATCATGTATTAGTCATTATCATAGGGTACTTACAAAGAGAGAGAATGGTTTTCTTATTTTTCGAGATTTACCCATTTTACTTTTTTTTTTTTTTTTCCTTTATAGCCTTGATCAATGTGAAAGAGTTTTGGAGCTCTTAAAACAATATCAGAATTTTAAAAGTGTCTTGACTGCTTTGATTCAAAAAGAAGAGAATGTCATCTCCCTTCAGGCTTCCTACATGGGAAAAGAGAACCTAAAGAAAAGGATAGCCGAGGTGAGTCCAGATTCCAAAGGAAACTCCGCACAGTGGCCTTGACCATTACGAGGATATTATAAATAGTCATTTTTGAAACTTGGCTTAAAAGAACAGTGACCCTGTCTTATCAGATATCTAAGACTTTATTGAATTTATTACTAGGGCTTGAAATATTTCAGTCCCCAGGTTGATGCTGGGTTACTTGTGTTTGGTTTTTGATCCTGGTGATGTGGTTCTGTTGACATCTGGGGTCACTCCTGCTACTACCTCTGTATGGTTTTGACAGTCTTTGCACTGACCTTCTACCAAAAAGGAACGTGAGACTTCATTTTAGCCTCCAGGGAATGAAGGTAGCAGACAAAGGAATAATTACATTTTTATTTATTCACTTTCTGTAAAAATGTATTTATATCCATGATGCTTCATCTATATTCACAGCCTCACCAATCACAACATACTCTAAGAAGAGTAACACTTTTGGACACTAGGTGTCATTATTTTCTACGCATTTAGGTGGTTATCCACCAAAGTGGCCAAGGAATGGAATAGTTGAAGAATACTACTACTACACTATATTACTGTATTCTAGAAAGTTGCTTTTCCTACTGGTTTTATGAGTCCTGTGCTAAAGTGCTGTTAAAGGGTCAAAAGCATGTGGGAAATACAATCTACCTGATACAGCTGATTGTTAGGAAGCTATTTCATTTAACTTCTTATTGCTGAGAAAGAATCAACCAGACTGAAAAATTGAGTCTTTATCTAGAACTCTTATCCCTGAAGCTGAAGTAATATTCAGGGTACCAGTACATGGTCAGAGCTATCTAGAGTAGGAGCGAGACCTACTTCTCAGACTCAGTCTCAGTTGTACAACTGGTGTCCAAACAGGGTTCTTTATGACCAATCATAAAGAACCCTGTTTGGACACCAGTTGTACGATATGTGACTGTCTAACTAATTTCCTATGAGATTTTTTTTTTTCGTAAGATTTTATTTATTTGAGAGAGAGAGGGATGGAGAGCGAGCACAAGCGGGTAAGAGGAGCAGAGGGAGAGGGAGAAGCACATTCCTGGCTGAGCAGGGAGCCTGATGCTGGGCTCAGTCCCACGACCCATGACCTGAGCTGAAGGCAGGTGCTCAACCGACTGAGCCACCCAGGGGCCCCTCCTATGAAGATTTAAATGAAGAAGGCCACCAAGACCAGGAGCAGACAGTGAGGTAGAGTTGCTCAGGAGCAGCCTGTCTCCTTCCATCTAGCAGTGGTAGCTTCTGGGTTTGGTGGTCTCCGGATCTAGGAGGATCCTGTCCGTATCCGAGTGGATATAAGGGGCTGAGTGTTCTTTTGGTTCTCAGAAAATTCAACATGATCAGCCTTACAAGAATGAGAACTTTTAATAAATTATTCCTGTGTATAATATAATTTCATGTATGTACAATATGTAGTAACAATATAGTTCACTTGAACATGCCCTCATAAATAGAAGTTAATATGATAAAATTTAATTTTATATTATTTTAAATAATACTGTAGGGGCGCCTAGGTGGTTTAGTTGGTTAAGCATCTGCCTTCTGCTTGAGTCATGATCCTGGAGTCTTGGGATTGAGCCCTGCATTGGGCTCCCTGCTCCACAGGAAGCCTGCTTCTCTTTTTCCCTCTGCCCTGACTTGCCTCCCTCTCCTCCCCCTCCCTCTCTCTATCTCAAATAAATTCAGTCTTTAAGAAAAGGCTGTTGAGGGCGCCTGGGTGGCTCAGTGGGTTAAGCCGCTGCCTTTGGCTCGGGTCATGATCTCAGGGTCCTGGGATCGAGTCCCGCATCGGGCTCTCTGCTCGGCAGGGAGCCTGCTTCCTCCTCTTTCTCTCTGCCTGCCTCTCTGCCTGCTTGTGATCTCTCTCTGTCAAATAAATAAATAAAATATTTAAAAAAAAAAAAAGAAAAGGCTGTTGAGTAAAAATATTTTCATAAGTGAATTTGCAATAATATACAGATAACTCATAGAAATTAGCGAGTAAACCACAGAGATCCAAACAGATTATTTGTACATAGGGAATAAATTGACAGTTGTTTAAAAAAAAAAAAAAAAGAGCGAGAGAGAGACATACATAGTTTCTAGTACACCCTTGTGAATAACCAAAGGAAACCAGAACTCTCAAAAATACCTTTGTTTGCCTTTTGATAGTCAGCGAGATATATACTCTTTATGTTGCTGGTTTAAGAGTAGATTGATACTACCCTTTTGGAAAACACTTTGACAATATTATTCAAGATCCTTGAAAAGCTTTCTACTGTTTGATCAAATATTTTATTTCTAGGAATCTAGCCTAAGGACATAATATTAAATATGGAAAATTCTTAATACCAAAGACATTATATGGCAGCACTTTAAAAATTTACTAATTTCTGTCATGGGCCAAACCGTACCCCCTCCACTCCAATACATGATTTATCCCAGAAGCTGGAAAATCCTGAAGCCAGAAAAATTGGTTTTATTTGTAAATAAGACAATCATGTGGTCTTGAGGTTTTAAGTAACACTACTAGGACTACTGCTACTAAAAATGGTAATGGTGATAATGATAGTTTCTGCCATGGATGGTTTGGTCATTATTGTATCATTTCATTCCCACATAACCCTATAACCTTGCAAGGTAACTAGTATTGACCCTGTTATACTGGTGGGAAAAGCAAGGTTTAGAGGTGGGGTTTTTTGGCTTCTTTTCTTTCTTTCTTTCTTTCTCTCTTTTTGTTCTTTAGAGAATTTCAGAGGTAACTTTAGGGGTTTTAATGTTATTAAGATGGTGTCATAAAGGGGCGCCTGAGTTGCTCAGTGGGTTAAGCCTCTGCCTTTGGCTCAGGTCATGATCTTAGGGTCCTGGGACTGAGCACTGCACTAGGCTCTCTGCTCGGCGGGGAGCCTGCTTCCTCTTCTCTCTCTCTGCCTGCCTCTCTGCCTGCTTGTGATCTTCTCTCTTTCTCTGTTAAATAAATAAATAGATAGATAGATAAATAAATAAATAAAATCCTTTTTTTTTTTTAATGGTGTCATAAATAAAGAACACAGAAATTCCCCAACCCTGCCCTGTCAGTTTTCCTGATTTGCTGTGGGATTGTCAAAGGAGATATATATTCAAAAAATAAGACCAATGGTATTGCCTTATTATAATCTGCATGAGTGCTCAATACCCCAGCAAGTTCCCTGGGAAAAAAGTGGTTGGGGCATGTGGGCCAGCCTAAATGCTTACAAGGCCTTTTTCTTGACCAGATCTAAATCCAAATCTTGGAATTTTATCACAGGGTAGCTCAGATATGGATACACTGACCTGGGTTCTTCACCTAATCTGAAGATAGCTTCATAATGCTAGTCTCAAGGATCTTACCTATTGAACAATAAGGAAGCAACACAGAACAGCAGAAGAAGAACCATCTCCATGTATTGAATTTTTCAGGCTGACTGATCCTGCTTACCAGTAATGACCAATTGATGTCTTGGAATTTGAATAGAGTAGCAACTTCCTCTGTAAAAAAAAGGCAAAAAATGAAGCTAGAGTTTAAGTAATTTCCCCAGGATTATATGGCTAATGAATGGTGTAATCATTATGCCATATGATTATTAATCATAACCTGGTTAATCCCAGGTCTATATGACTACAAAGTCATGTTTCAATCATTATCATATTGTAGTCTCTGGAAACATTTGAAAGACGTATATGGCAGAGGTAAAACTTGGTGACCTTTGCTTTGTTCCCCTTTTTCAACTGTAAAGGTGCACTCACAAAGGTATTTTAAAAACTAATAGGGGCTCCGGGGTGGCTCGGTTGGTTAAGCAACTGTCTTTGGCTCAGGCCATGATCTCAGGGTCCTGGGATGGAGCCCCACATCGGGCTCCCTGCTCAGCGGGGAGCCTACTTCTGCCTCTGCCTGCTACTCTTCCTGGTCATACTCTCTGTCTCTGTGTCAAATAAATAAATAAAATATTTTCTAAGATTAATAGAAACAGAAATGTATAAGGGTCCAGGCCCTTCTTATTGTGTTGAGAATCTTCTGTGTAGCAGGTGTCTAGCATAGGAGCATTTCATATATTTGTTGAAATAATATATTTGTATGTATGGAAGCTATACAAGTTCTACTACACTAATGTTTAATTCTTTTCTACGATGCTTTTTTAACTCTGAAAAAAAGGACATTTTAGTACTGACAGTTAACATAAATTTCATTTAATTTCATGATGCATTAGATACTATCTTCAGAAACAATCCATTTCTGTAGTATGTATTCGTAACATGATGCTCCGCACCAGTGACTGAAACACGATACCACTGAGAACTTTCGTCCTCCAAAACACAGAAACATAGATGTTTATCTAGGATATGGGACCAGATTCCCACTCCCTTTAATGAAAGACAGAAGTGCAAAAGTAAGACTAAAGGCTAGAATGTCAGGGGACTATTCAGGTTTGGGAAAAGGCAGAGTGAGTCTACTTTTTCTTTATTCTGCCCTTTCCATTGACTGTGGAACAAAACCCATAGTCTTGCTCTTTCTTTATTCTTCACTCAGTGGTGGCTTGTGTCAGTGTAACAACAAGGTTCTTTGAATGTAATGAAAATTAAATACATATAATTTTTTCCCCATTTGAGTGAAGATAAATTATTATGCCCCATGCAGAGAGTTCCGTGCCAGGAGAGAGTTTGCATCTTATCTTTACAGATGTATGAGTCAGCCTCCAGACAGGAGATTGAAATCTCCCTAGTAATTTTTTTCTTGTTTAAAAATTTTTTATTCAATTATTGTTTTAGTTACACTTTTATTTTCAGATTATTGTAGATTCACGTGCAGTTGTAAGAAATTATATAGAGAGATCCTCTATACCCTTTACTGTAAATTTCTCCAATGTTAAATCTTATAAAGGTACATAGTACCATATTGCAGTCAGGATACAGATTTTGAGACAGTCACGATAAAGAATGTTTCCATCACCACGAGGGCCCCTCATGTTATCATTTGAGAACCTACTGTTTCCCTCCCAAGCATACATACAGTATGTAACCTTTGGGAATTGGCTCTTTTCACTCAGCATAATTCTCTGGAGATTCATTCAGATTCTTGCATGTGTTAATAGTTTGTTCCTTTTTCTTGCTGTGTAGTATTCCATGGTATGGTTGTAATCACAGTTTGGTTAATCATTCACCACTGAAGGACATCTGGGTTGTTTATAATTTTTGACTCTTTTAAGTAAAGCTGCTATAAAACCTCCATGTAGGGGTCTTTATGTGAATAGAAGTTTTTATTTCTCAGGGTTAACTGCCTAAGAGTACAGTTGCTGACTTGTATGTTAACTGTGTATTGAGTTTTTAAAGAAACTGTCAGGCTATTCCCATCAGCAGTATGTAGTGACCCAGTTTCTCTGCATCATTGCCAGAATTAGATATTGTCTCAGTTTTTTAAAAGTCATTTGGATAGGTTAGGTATGTAGTGATATCACATTATGGTTTAATTTGCATTTTCCTAATTGCTAGTGGTATTGATAATCTTCTCTGGTGCTTGTCTGCCATCTGTATGTCATCTTTGGTGAACTGTCTCTTCATATCTTTTTCTATGGTATTTAGCCCTAGTGAGTGATTATTTTCTGAAAGTGTTCTGTCTTGCTAGACTGTCCCATTTTTGGGTACTTTATAGTTTTCTGAGTATAGATTCTGTGTCTCTTTGGTTAGGTTTATTCCTAGGTATCTTATGGTTTTGGGTGCAATTGTAAATGGGATTGACTCCTTAATTTCCCTTTCTTCTGTCTTGCTGTTGGTGTAGAGAAATGCAACTGATTTCTGTGCATTGATTTTATATCCTGACACTTTACTGAATTCCTGTATAAGTTCTAGCAGTTTTGGAGTGGAGTCTTTTGGGTTTTCCACATATAGTATCATATCATCTGCGAAGAGTGATAATTTGACTTCTTCTTTGCTGATTTGGATGCCTTTAATTTCCTTTTGTTGTCTGATTGCTGAGGCTAGGACCTCTAGTACTATGTTGAATAGCAGTGGTGATAATGGACATCCCTGCCGTGTTCCTGACCTTAGCGGAAAAGCTTTCAGTTTTTCTCCATTGAGAATGATATTAGCGGTGGGTTTTTCATAGATGGCTTTGATGATATTGAGGTATGTGCCCTCTATCCCTACACTTTGAAGAGTTTTGATCAGGAAGGGATGCTGTACTTTGTCAAATGCTTTTTCAGCATCTATTGAGAGTATCATATGGTTCTTGTTCTTACTTTTATTGATGTGTTGTATCACATTGACTGATTTGCGGATGTTGAACCAACCTTGCAGCCCTGGAATAAATCCCACTTGGTCGTGGTGAATAATCTTTTTAATGTACTGTTGAATCCTATTGGCTAGTATTTTGTTGAGTATTTTTGCATCTGTGTTCATCAAGGATATCGGTCTATAGCTCTCTTTTTTGGTGGGATCCTTGTCTGGTTTTGGGATCAAGGTGATGCTGGCCTCATAAAATGAGTTTGGAAGTTTTCCTTCCATTTCTATTTTTTGGAACAGTTTTAGGAGAATAGGAATTAGTTCTTCTTTAAATGTTTGGTAGAATTCCCCCGGGAAGCCGTCTGGCCCTGGGCTTTTGTTTGTTTGGAGATTTTTAATGACTGTTTCAATCTCCTTACTGGTTATGGGTCTGTTCAGGCTTTCTATTTCTTCCTGGTTCAGTTGTGGTAGTTTATATGTTTCTCTGGCTGAAGAGAGCAAGCTTCCCTTGGGACTATTTTTTTTCCCCCTGTGCTTATTGATATCACTATGTGTTGACTTCTCCAGCACACACTCTGGGATATCTGAGGGAAAAAGAAAATGCAGGGAACTTACCACAAAGTTGGTGTTCAGAGTTGATGTCCCCAGTTGTTCAGGAAGGTATATGATATCCAGGGTTTTTAGTCATACTTAATAGGAAGAATAGGGAAGGTTCTATCTGCTCTATATTTCCAGAAATTTCCTGAGGTGTATATATTTTTTAAGATATTTGCTTGTTGGAAGTTTATTTTCAAATTTTATGTAATTATTAAAAATGCTCAGGTCATGCTGGTAAGCTGAGCATGAAGATTACATGAAAACATGTAGATTATATTAGTCAACTCTCAAATTTTTTTTTGATAAAGTAGTGTTTCACATTCCATGTTAGAAATGATGTGGAGTTAGAATCATGAAAGATGAAAATTGAAGTCATATTAAAGATGTATTAGAGTTTTGTTTTATTCAGATGAGCATCTAGGTTCTTCAGCATTCCAACAATGATTCCTGTTAGAGGAATCTCGGATCTGCCATTTTTTAGACTACTGAATGAAGGTGGGGTTTTTTGGGGTAGACTGTTATTTCACATGGACAAGAAACATGGTTTTAAATTATTGTAATTATTTTATCATGCAGAGTGGGAAGAAATTTGGATATAAGTTTATTGTGTGTTTTTTTTAAAGATTTTATTTATTTATTTGACAGAGAGAGATCACAAGTAGGCAGAGAGTCAGGCAGAGGGGGCGGGGAAGCAGGCTCCCAATGAGCAGAGAGCCTGATGCGGGGCTCGATCCTAGAACCCTGAGATCATGACCTGAGCCGAAGGCAGAGGTTTAACCCACTGAGCCACCCCAGGTGCCTATGGATGTAAGATTATTGTTAAATGAGATAGTTAGGATTCTAAATACTTTCATTGAGAAAGTAGGTAAATAGTAGCTTGCTTTAGAAAAGTAAAATATACAAAGGAAATACTCTGTTATAAATAGCCAGTAAAAGAATTTTGGTTATTGGTTTTACTGTGTAAATATATAAAAAACATGTCACCTATCTTTTTTACAGATTGAAATTGTCAAAGAAGAATTCAGTGAACATTTAGAAGTTGTAGACAAGATTAACCAGATCTGCAGAAATCTACAATTTCATCTAAATAAAATGAGAATTTTTGAAGAGCCTCCTTTTGAGAAAGAAGCTAATATTATTGTGGATAGATGGCTTGATGTGAGTGACAGTTTAATTCACTAAAATTTTTATTTTATAGCAAATCAGTCTTTTCTGTCATACCTTTAGTATTTTAATTTAATTATTATATTTGAAAGTGTTTATTATAAAATGTTCAAATAGAATAAAATTTATGACTTAAGAATTAATTTCACCTCCTGAGTGAAATGGGTCTACTAACAAATGGGTCTGTCATCTTTGAGATATAAAGGCATATACTCAACTTATGTAAAATAAACTAGTTAATATATTAACCATTCAGGATATTCATGTCCAATTATATATTTATTTAATACAGTTTTAGTTGAGTAACATATTTTTATGAATTACAGATTAAGCATTTTGTCCATGTTATATTTTCATCTGGGTTCTTAAAAGCCCTTTTATTTATTGTGGCTTATTAATTCGTTAGACTATTGCTTTCAGTTGCCTATAAGTGGCAGCAAAGTTTTTGTGTGTGTGTGTGGAAGGAAGAACTATGTGATCTGTTAAAGCATATTTTTTTGTTGATAGATAAAGCAAATTATTTAATAAGCAAAGATAAATTCAATTTTTATTTTAAAATAGAGCATCTGAAACAATGGTCTTCATTCTTTTCACCACTAAATGTATTCTTTCTATTTTTTAATTATGGTAGATAAATGAGAAGACAGAAGACTACTATGAAAATCTTGGTCGAGCTCTAGCTTTATGGGACAAGCTTTTTAACTTAAAAAATGTCATTGATGAGTGGACTGAAAAGGTCCTTCGAAAAATGGAATTACATCAACTGGCTGAAGATGAACGAGAAAAGCTGAAGGTAATTTGCAACAGAAGTAAAATGTATACTCTTTTTGTACACAGTTGATGTTTAATATGGAGCTTACTTTCTTGAAGCAGAGTAGAGAAATCACAAAGAAATGTTTTCTTTCATTATCCCTTGAGTGGGACCTTTCTGTTGTTTGTGTATCTAGGAAGATGTTAGCAGGTATTATTAACCTGGGGTTGACAGACATGCAAGTGGTTCCTGGATAAAATGACCTCATACGGGAAAAGTTGCATCTTTATTTTTATGAATGTCTAACCAAATTGTAATATTGGTTCCAATTATGAATATAGTCAACAAACATAGTAGGATGAATGTTATACACGACTTTGTTGTCAAGAAAATCACAGATACTTTTGAATCATCTGGTTGTAACTGTTACCCTTTATCAGTACTTTGAAATTATGGTATTCAGTAGAATCACTTCTAGATCTTATTATTTAAAGTATTAATATAGAAACATGTATATTACTATGGCAAAAATTATTTTTAATATTTTGAAAACTGTAACTCAATTTAATTGTTTTCCCTTATCCTCCTACATGATTTATCTTATATTTTGTTATTAAAAAATAGTCATGCAAAGGGTCTGCAGGATTTACCAGACTATCAGAGGCATTCATGGTATACAAAATTTTAATAACTCCTAGAAGAAGCCCCGTCAAAATGCATTATTATTCCCAGGTGGTCAGTATAGGTCCCAGGGGTTGGCAGACATTTTCTTAAGAGGTCAAATTGTAAATATTTTAAGCTTATAGATCATTTGCTCACTGTCACAAATGCTTATTGCTGCTATTGTAGCATGAAAGCATTCAGTCATAGATGATACATAAATGCGTGGAAGTAACTGGGTTCCAATGAAACTTTACTTATAAAAATAGACTGCCAGCCCTTAGACTGTTAACTCCTGATCTTACATCATGATTATGGTCAACTTTCATAATCTGAATTAAGCAGTCTCTCCTTACCAAAGATTAGAAAAAAAGTATCAGGTTAAGTATTAAAATCTTATTAGAGCTTCAAAAAAGGCTATTTTTAAAACTAATCTCTGTACCATTTGGAAAGATTTAAGTTATCTCTTTTAACCCTAGGAAGAATTCTTTCTAATTGCTTATTTATGTATTATTCACTTGGATCACATGAAATCTCTATCTTTGTAGGTCAGAAAACAGTTAAAGATTAGCGATTATATCTGGTTCAGTGTAATAGAAAAATAAATGTCTGTGTGCATGAAGGTTTTACAGTATGCCAGCTCTAGTCTTCATCTGTTCTTGAATCTTTGTTATTTTATCTGCTTTTAAATTCATATATCCATTTTCATACATTTGGAAAAGGTTTTCAAAAATGTGTAGAGATATATGAGTTTCCATTGTGTATGATGACAGAAATTATGATTTTCTAAGTGTACATGAGTAAGTCCCTTAGAAATGCCTTGACAGGGGCGCCTGGATGGCTCAGAGATTAAAGCCTCTGCCTTTGGCTCAGGTTGTGATCCCAGGGTCCTGGGATTGAGCCCCACATTGGGCTCTCTGCTCGGCGGGGAGCCTGCTTCCCCTCCCTTCTCTCTGTCTGCCTCTCTGCCTACTTGTGATCTCTGTCAAATAAATAAATATATATATATATATATATCTTAAAAAAAAAAGAAATGCCTTGACATACAGGTTGTTTAAAAATTTGAAGTTAAAGAGTATAAACCGCCAGCCTGTGGGCTGGATTCCATCAACAGAGTGTGTGTGTGTGTGTGTGTGTGTGTGTGTGTGTGTGTGTAACTCCTAGGACTTCTTCAAAAAACAAGTGATTCTTCAAAAAACAAGGGATATTGAAAGGCTCTTTTAGTTTCTGTATATAATAATAGTAATCCTGGGTACCAGAAAATAAAGAAAAAGTAAAAATATATTTTCCATTAACATTATTTGTTCTAGGAAGAGTTACAAGCCTATGAACAAAAATCTTCAGAGTTTTCTACAAGAGTGGCTAACATACAGTTTCTCCTTCAAAGCAGTGAAATACCCCTTGAATTGCAGGTGAGAGAATTTTTATTTGGAAGTTGCAATTAAAACACTCTAAAGTAATGTTCACGGGTGTCTGGGTGGTGCCGTCGGTTAAGTGTCCAGCTCTTGGTTTCAGCTCAGGCCCTGATCTGAGGGTCATGAGATTGAGCCCCCCATTGGACTTGCATCCAGTGCAGAATCCGCTTTGGTTTCTCTCTCCTTCTCCCTCTGCCCCTCCCTCCGCGCACTCTCTTTCTCTCTCAGATAACGAAATCTTAATTAAAAAAAAAAAAAGTTCATAAGCCAGAATTCTAAATCTTAAAACTAAAATGAAATTAAGATCATTATTTAGTTCATGTTTATTCAATTCCTACGTTAAATCCAACTAAATTTTTAACAGTTGGCATAGTTCATTGTATTTGTTTAGAATAAATATTTTCATATTATTTTAGTCTCATTTCACTGATTTCCAGGACTCCTGTGTAGAGGTGGAGATGTTGTCCTGCTTCTGTGTAAATTAATGAGGGTTTCCTCTTGAGTGTCTTTGGCCATAGGAAGGAGAATATGGCTCAAGTGATTCCCTCTTTATTAATTGCTGGATGGAGAAGCAGGGAGATGGCTGCAAGTATGGTTTTCTATCGTGTGAAGAGATTGGTTACAATTTTATTTCAATCAGACCGTATAGTGGCTGAATGTGACATCCGAGTCAGACCTTCTGGGTGGGGTTCTGGCTTGGCACCACTAGCTTTGTGATCTTGGGCAAGTTACTTAACATTCAAAAGCCTGTATTTTGTATGTAAAATGCTTACCACAAAGCTGTGCACATAATAAACACTCAATAAATGCTGACCATTTAATTTTTCTGTATATTTTAATATATTTTCCAGTGAGTGCCTCGAGAGGGCACCTCAACTGAGATGCTAGATAAAGCTTGCTTTGGAGGGGGAAAGGACTCATCCTATTTAGTCTTTCCGGAAAAAAAAGTCAGAACGTCAATCTCGGTTTTTTCGTATTATTCTTTTTTTTAAACAATTGGCATGGTATCAGCGATGTAGAACATCGAAGAATTAACTTTGCGTTGAAATGAAGCAAAGTTTCAACCCGTTCTCTAGCAATGCAGTTGTCTTAAAATCTAGTTAAATAAAGCCTGCCACAGACTTTTTGTATGTTTCATGATTTCAGGTCATGGAGTCCTCCATTTTAAACAAGATAGAAAACGTAAAAACACATTTAATAGGAGAATCCGCGTGCTCTGCACTCAGTGGTAGCCCAGCTGAGCTAAGGGAGGACCTGGACCAAGCCAAGACCCAGATTGGAATGACAGAGTCCCTCTTAAAAGCTCTATCTCCTTCAGACAGCTTAGAGATCTTCACTAAACTCGAGGTATGTCCCAGCTGTGTCTCTTCGTGGTTCAGATTTATTTTTATACTTGTTTCTGATGGCTTTGACCTCTTGAAGTTAATAAACCTAGTTACTAAAAAATGAAAGCCAAGGGCAAAAACTCAGAAAAACAATTTGTATATTTAGCAGTCTCACCTTTGAATTGCTTGGGGGACAGTAATTATTTGATATTAAACTGTATTGTGTTATACCTGTACTAGCTAAGGTAAAGCCAATCCACCCGACAGAAGGTCATTGAGATTTTTACAAAAACAATGGAGATGTTATGCTTTGTATAAACTGAGCTCATTTTGAGACCTAATGGTTGTTTGTTTATGTATTTAGGAGATACAGCAGCAAATCCTACAGCAAAAGCACAGTATGATGTTACTTGAGAATCAAATAGGTTGTCTGACTCCTGAACTCTCTGAATTAAAAAAGCAATATGAAAGTGTCAGTGACTTGTTTAATACCAAAAAAAGTGTTTTGCAAGATCACTTTTCTAAGTTATTGAATGGTGAGTGCGATGTTTCTCCTAACTCTTTCTGGGAATCTGGAAGTATGAATAAGTATTATGAATGCGAAGGCTTATGTAAGCTTCACTTACAAATGGTTGCACAGATTCTAGTTAGGAAAAGGATTTATTTAATTAGTTAGGACTTATTCAGATAACTCTTTGGAGGGGAAGTGCTCACTAATTTATGCCTATGGTAAATAACATCTTTTCCTTTAAAGTCCCAAATATTTATTTCATGAAAGAAGGTCACCAACATTTTCAGATTTGATCTGCTCAGCGTAGTGAGTAAGTCTAGGGACATGTCTGTGAGCAGGCTGCCCTTGCAAGTGTCTTTGGGTGTCCTATGTCCTTGGAAAGGAGGTTTGGTATAGAAAATATACCACAGTTTGGGGCACCTGTGTGGCTCAGTTGGTTAAACAACCGACTATTAATCTCAGCTCAGGTCTTGATTTTAGGGTCATGAGTTCAAGTTCCGCACTGGGCTCCATGCTGGGCGTGGAGCCTACTTAAAAAGAATAAAAAAGTTAAAAAGAAAAAGAAAATATACCACAATTACTCTCTAGAATCTGTTAGCCTCAGAGTTGGGTTTCAACTTATTACCCACTTTATACAATGACTGTAGTAGCCATGTCATGCAAAGCAAGTGTCAAATCTCTCAATTTAACAAGGTGTTTGAAGTCTCCCTTGAATGAATGCAGCTTTCTTTGTTTTTTCCTGCAGATCAGTGTAAGAATTTTAACGACTGGTTTGGCAACATTAAAATGAACCTTGAAGAGTGTTTTGAATCATTAGAAACAAAAAAGAGTGTGGAACAAAAGCTACAAAAACTTTCTGTAAGATCTATGTGTATATATATATGTATATACTTTATAACTAAAATTTATCAAAACTAAAGTGCTAGAGACATAGGGCTGTATTTACGTAGATAAAATCATTACTTTGGGGGTGCCTGAATGGTTTAGTTGGTTAAGCATCTGATGCTTGATTTCTGCTCAGGTCATGATCTCAGGGTTGTGGGATTAAGCCCCACCTTGGGCTCCATGATGAATGTGGAGCCTGTTTAGGATTCTCTCTCTCCTTTTCCCCACTCTCCCCTCAAGCTCTCTCTCTCTCCAAAAAAAAAAAAAAAAAAAAAAAAAATTTTACTTCGACTTACTAATTTCTCTACAGAGATAATATTTCCAAATAACCAACTTTTCCCCAAATATTTCAAAATTCCATATTTATTGGATAAGGATGCAGGCCAATTAAACAAGTTGTATTTTCACACCTAGTCTAAGATGCTATTTAACTTTGTGTTTACCGGTAAATCCAGTCAACTTAAAATTATATTTGATAAAAAATAAAGGCTTTACTTAATGTGGCTTTTGAAATTCCTTTATTTTCTTGAGAGAGATCTCTTGACTTATTATTATTTTTTTCCTGAGTAATATTTAAAACATCTCAGTTGAGAGGCACCTGGGTGGCTTAGTCGTTAAGTATCTGCCTTCAGCCCAGGGTTCTGGGATCGAGCCCCACATCAGGCTCCCTGCTCAGCAGGAAGCCTGTTTCTCCCTCTCCCACTCTCTGCTTGTGCTCCTTCTATCACTGTGTCTCTCTCTGTCAAATAAATAAATAAGGGGCGCCTGGGTGACTCAGTGGGTTAAAGCTTCGGGTCCTGATCTCAAGGTCCTGGGATCGAGCCCCATATCGGGCTCTCTGCCCAGTAGCAAGCAGAGAGCCTGCTTCCCTGCCTCACCCCCTGCCCCCTGCCTGCCTCTCTGCCTGCCTGTGATCTCTGTTTGTCAAATAAATAAATAAAATCTTAAAAAAAAAAAAAAGACTCAGTTGCACTTTACTATAGCTGGTTGAACTGTAGTGTTAGGTAGCCTGAAATAAAAGGTAGTATGCATGGGGGCATTTAAAATGCTTACCACATCCTTAAATCTTGATCACTTTAGGCTAGGTTTCTAGTACTTTAGTGTTGATGATAAGTCATACTCTCAAGCTTATGAGTGGCACTAAATGTTCTTTGTTTGATTGCTTGCTTTGGTGATACTGTTCTTTACTGATAAAAATTGCCTTTCTGCTCTTTTTTGTTTAAGTCCCAACTTTTTATTTTTTATCTTTTGCCTTTAACTTTGCCCATGGCATGGGTCTTAGCAATGGATGCTCAAACCTTGACCCACAAACACTGAAATAAAATGTGGATTCGGGCAAAGTTAAATGTGAATTCGCTGTTTAGGTTTACATGTTGATTTCCATAAGGGAGCAAGTATTTAGAAGCTGGGCAAAGAAAAACGAAGCTTTCCCAGTCTTATTCCTACTGACGTTCTTGGTGACCCTGCATTATTTTTCTTGATCCATTTCCAGTGAGTCAGATGTAAACACACATTCTACACCTAACAAATTGGTCATTCGCGTTTGAAGTTAGCCTTGTCTGCATAGTTCTTCTCTTGTACTGGGTGTTTAAAAAGGTGGCCCGTCTCTGGAAAAGCATCGTGGGGGTTATAGAGATGATACTTTGACTTTGCCAGTAGAACATCATTGACTTTCTGTCTTTCTTAAGGATTTCTTGACTCTTGAAGGAAGAGGCAGTAAAATACAGCAGGTGGGCACTGTACTGAATCATGTTAAGAAGCACCTGCCCAAAGCCCATGTTAAGGAGCTTAACAGTTGGATTATAAATCAAGAAATCGAATTAGAAAAAATGGAGTCCGTTTGCCAGGCCCGGGCAAAGGAGCTTAATGACTACTTGCAGCAGCTGCTGAGGTAGGAAATAAAGGCAAGATCTAAATAACATGTTTTCTAATGGTACCTTTATCTGTTCTCTGCCTCAGTACAGCTGACACTGGGATATACAGTCACACAAATTTCACAAATAAAATACATATTTTCAAATCAAAGTTTGTCTCTAGAAGACCGAAGTTAAGAGAATTCGTCAAATTATCTAATATGGTAATAGTTCAGGGGAGAGTCCAGAACTGTTTTCTGTTTGTTTCTTGCTCCTTCTGATACATTTGTATAGCTCATTGCTTTTATAGAATCCCACTATAATACAGGCTATTATTGTTCGGATTTTAATGTTACAAATTAATTTTTCTCTAAAGAATAACCAAAAAAAAAGTGGTTAAAAACCTGGTTAGCTTCTGAAATTCATGCCTACCTTCTCTTCATAGACACACTTTTTGCTTCCGTTCTATTTTAACGTATGTTAATGTTCTTTTAGACTCCAGGATGACCACAGCAATCTGAGCAAATGGTTGACTAGTCAAGAAGAGAAATGGGAAGAAATGGAAAAATCAGGAGAGAAAACTGAGCTATTTTGCGAAGCTGTAGCTAGAAAGAGGTAGAGCTGATCTCGTACGAGTGTATTTTCTGCCAGCGTGGTTTCTTACATGGTGCTGTAGCTGCTGTAAACTTTCTGTGATGTTTATTTACATGTGTGTAATGTTATTGCGATTAATGTTAATTTGTTTTTTAATTGTTAATTATTAACAATTAACTTAAGAATTTACAATTGTTAATTAACAATTAAAATTAAACAGTTAAAATTGATAATTAACAATTAAAATAATTGTTAATTATTAACAGTCATGTTAATTCACATGATGTGAATTTACAGGGAACAGTTTGAGTCTCTGGCCCAGATGACCAGCTCTTTGAAGGAATGTGGGCTTACCGAAGAGGAAGAAATAGTAATGGAATCAGCACATTTGATTGATAGGTACCAGGCATTTTTGAGACAATTATGTGAAATTGATGAAGAGGATAAGTTACCTCCTACAGAGGACCAGAGCTTTAATGATCTCGCACATGATGTTATTCGCTGGATAGCAGGGATTAAAGAGTCCCTTATGGCTTTGAATTCATCGGAAGGCAAAATGCCACTTGAGGAAAGAATCCAAAAAATAAAGGTATATCTGTGGGAACTGAATTTCAGAGGTCAGAGTGAACTCTAATTTTTAAAAGATTTAGAGGAAAACTACAAAGATTTGTTTCTTAATGGAAAATAGGATCACTGTGGATTGGCTGAAGGCATTCAGATGACTGTGCTTAAAAGGCAGAAGGGCTGTGTTGGATCTAAAGTTATCTTAAAGCAGACAGAGGAGAGACGGTATAGCCTCTCTTTGTAAGGGCAGTGCCTACAGAGGGTGGCAGTGGGAGTTGGCTCAGATGTAAAGAAATATATGTATGTCAGTACAGAGAGGCATCAGCAATGTCCAGGGCAGGGCTAGAGAAGAACTCTTCTTCACAGTGAATAGGTATGGTTCATAAAGATGATTAGATATTGAGTGTGTTGTGTGGTTCATAAAGGTTATTAGGTGCTGGTGGGGGGGGGTTGCAGAGGGCAAGGAAATCTCAAGCTCCACCCGGCTTACTTTTTACCCGAGGGGAGATTCAATAGACGTTAGTCTATTGTCGTTAGTTAAACAAGCAGGGGATAGAAGCACATGTGCGTAAAAGGAACCCGGAAGGATTGAAATTAACATTAATCAGAGCATATTACAGGAAGCAATGGTTATGCATCATGAGCTCTAAGGGTTGGTGAAGCTCACTGAAGTAATTGGGGTTATATGTGAAAGGCTTTCCAGGGGATGTGAATCTGGAGTTGCGTTTCCAATTAGGGAGAAACTTGATTGTTTAGAGCAAAGGAGGGAAAGAGAGGAGCAGGGAGTGGGAATTAATTATGTTGTAGCCCGGGGACAAGAGTTGACAAGGGGCACTGCATTTTCCTGTGGGAAGCCCTAAGTCTCATCTTAAGTGTATAAAAATGTTGTGTTCGGTTGTTACCTTAACTCTCTCTCAATAAATAATGGAGTGAATAGGAAGGATTTGCCAGAGTCTTTCGGGCCTCTGCTTATTTGAAGGCAGTTGAAAATAAAGATGAGAGAAGGAATGCAGTGAGATCAACCTGAAAAATATTTATTGAGAATCAGTTCTGTATCATGTGAAGGAGATAGCATTGTCCTATAAAAATGAGAAGATAATTTTGAAATCTACTCTGCAGTTACTCTAAGTATAATGTATATAAATCAAAAGATATCATATGTACTTTCCCTAAATAATACAAATGAGTTTCTAAGTTCTGTTTTATTTAATTCAGGAAATCATTTTACTAAAGCCTGAAGGGGACGCTAAAATACAGACCATCATGAGTCAGGCTGAGAGCAGCAAATCTCCATTGGCTCCAAAGACCCTTACTGATATCAAGAATCAGTGGGACAACACACTCCATTTAGCCAACACATATCTAAGGTAAAGGACAATGCCTTCACTTATTCATGGCTTTCATTACACTGTGAAGCCATAACAAGTATGTTTTGTCTGCCTCCTGGATTTGGATATAATATCTATTGGGGAGAAAGTCCGTAGTGTCAGGGGCATCCACAATGTCAGAGGCAGAAATAAAGACGGAAAGTTCTCTGGATCAGATAGGAAATACCCCGTTTTAACTGTAGCAGTGTTTAGTTTGGCTGGTTCATCAACCCATGGAGTTCTTGGTAACAAATTAGCATTGTCTATCATTCCACCTTCAGCACTGCTTCTTACCAAAACTCCCCTCCCCCAGACAATCTCAGTAGTCTGCATGATATTACTGTATCCTTTTAAGTATATATTCTAAGAGATTCTTAAATGTATAAACGTGGTAAATGTCTGAATTCAGTGGACATAATTCTGGTGAAAATTTTTAATTCATATCACATCTTAAATGATACATTTATTGTTTAGTGGAAATGTGAATTTTATATTTTGTTCTAGGAAGTCAGATCAAAACTAAATTTAAAGTATAGAAAGTATAAACTAGTTAGTTGGCAAATGTACTGGATAATTATTTATTTTAGTTATATGAGAAGGAGAAATGTAAGATAATATAATTTTAAGCATAGTAAAAACTGTAATGGTCTGGAATCTAAATTATTAAGTGTTTATTCTCAGGTCAAATTATGTAACAAAATATTTTTTAAAATAATACTACAAATAATTTCTGTCTTGATTTCTGAGCTAGACTTAGTGCTATTTACAATGTCATTAATGCCAAAAGGAGTCTTCGGGAATAACTAATGTTAGTGTTATTTCAATGCTTTTTATTACAATGTATGTTATACATAATATGCAGAAAGCATTCCAATTTGCTAAGAGTCATGTCATTTCTAAAATATTTGTTCAACTTAGCCATCAAGAAAAGCTTCTGCTAGAAGGAGAGAAGTATTTACAAAGTAAGGAGGATCTGAGATTAATGCTCACGGAACTAAAAAAGAAGCAGGAAGTGGGCTTTGCGCTGCAACATGGTTTGCAGGAGAAGAAAGCGCAGCTAAAAATTTATAAGAAATTCCTCCAGAAAGCACAAGATTTGACGTCTTTGCTAAAAGAGTTAAAATCTCAAGGAAGTTACCTCTTAGAGTGCACTAAAAATCCCAACTTCAGTGAAAAACCTTGGCTGGAAATAAAGCATCTACATGAAAGTCTTTTGCAACAGCTCCAGGTGAAATGGTCAAAATGAAATTTCAAATGATTGTCATAATTATGCATACTTACGTCATTTTTGTATGTGGAACCATTTTTTGTTCTTTTGGTAAATCAGAACCTTCTAACATTTAATTGATCATTTTGAGATACAAATACTAACTCCTCAATCTGTCAGTTTTGCTAGAAGAATCCAGTGCCTATTGTTTGATGATGATGTTATTTTTTCTCCTCCAGCTTCTCCTTTTCAGGGGTCAAAGGGTTAAGATTTTTTTTTTTTAAGATTTATTTATTTGAGAGAGAGAGAATAGGAGAGTGTGTGAGCTTTATCTCATGACCCTGGGATCATGATCTGAGCTGAAACCAAGAATCGGACACTTAATGGACTGAGCCATTCCAGGAACCCCTAAGATCTTTTAATGTATCTCTCTGAAAGAGATGTTGTCAAAGTGATCCATGCATCCACCAATCCATCCATTTGTCCATTGGACAGATCTATCCACTGGAATGGCTTACAGTTGACCCTTGAACAAAGTTGAGGGGACAGGGCTGTTGAGCCCCCCACAGTTAAAATTTGTGTATAACTTCTGACTTTCTGAAAGCTTAACTGCTATTAGCCTACTAGTGACCAGGAAGCCTTATGGATAACACAGTCGATTAACATGTTGTTGTACGTTATATGTATTATACATTGTACAGTAAGCTAGAAGAAAGAAAATGTTAAAATCACAAGAGGAGGGGCGCCTGGGTGGCTCAGTGGGTTAAGCCTCTGCCTTCAGCTCAGGTCATGATCCCAGGGTCCTGGGATCGAGCCCCACATCGGGCTCTCTGCTCGGCAGGGAGCCTGCTTCCTCCTCTCTCTCTGCCTGCCTCTCTGCCTACTTGTGATCTCTCTCCCTCTGTCAAATAAATAAATAAAATCTTAAAAAAAAAAATCACAAGAGGAAACGCATTTACAGTTCTGCACTGTATAAGATCTATGCATGATTGGATCCATGTAGCTCAAACCCATGCTGTTCAAGGGTCAGCTATACATTCATGATTCTGTATAAACCTCCTCAGTTTCCCTCTCTTGAATGGTCTGCAGTAAAAGAGATAAGAGATGTCAGCTTGCCACTGAGGGGGAGTGTATTCTCATAAGAGAATTATCTATATTTTGCATTTTGGAAGTTAGATTCAATGTAAGAATCCTGTGGATGAGAAATCGTGCTCTATAGACCACAGGAGATGTACAGAGATAAAGAGAGATCCACTTGACTGAAGGGGTTGAGTTTAATAATTACTACTGTTCTGATCAGGTGTGGCCACCTTATGTTCTTATTCCAGGAAGAGAACTTCAAGGTGGGTTTGCTTTTGAGTTAGGATTACTTGTTCCTAACACACAGTGTTGGAATTTAATACTTAGGGAAGGAATCCGAGGTTAGGCTGATCTCAGATAGCCTCATTTCCAGCTGTGGATATTTGGTTATACTAAGAAGGATAATTAAGGGAGCTGCTTTATTATAGATGTTTGTGATTTGATGATATAATTTGAAGCATTTATGTTTTGTAAACCTCTTGAGAAATAAATTGTCCTCAGGAATGAAATGAAGGCAAAGAAGCATGGGGGAAACAAATGTGATTTCAATAAGCCATTTTCAGGGGGACGGAGGAGATTTTACATGGAAATATCTCAGCTACTAAAAACTTTACTTAAATTTTCTGGACAATTTATGGCCCTGTTTCAAGATGAAACAAGGGTTTCTGAACAATTTAATTATATTTCTGAGTGAGAAAATTCAGAGACATCATGGGTGAATTGTCGGTGGTTTTATTTTTAGGATTCTGTGCAGAAATTGGAAGGTCATGTTCAAGAGCACCACTCATACCAGCTTTGCATCACAGACCTGAATGCCACATTGGATGATATCTCCAAGGAATTTGCCAGTTTTTCTGATATGCCTGGGGATCAAATAGGTGTTGAGGAAAAACTACAGAAACTGCAGGTATTGATCAGTGTCCAGACATGATGGGCATAAAAACAGAATCGGTATTAATTATAATGAACAAATCTGTGTGTTTGGTAAGAAATCCAGTTACTCTTCAGGTAACGAAGATGACTAAGGTTCTGACTAGTCATAGAAAATGGGAATGCTCTTTTTTAGTGACCAAGTCCCTTTATAATTTGCATTGAACGTTTCCCTGCACTCTGGACCCTCCGAGACCATTCCACCATGACCAGTCTGTACCTCTCGGAGATCTTTGTTTCCAAGACAGCACAGTGATTCCAGGAGATACTGGAGAGTCAAAGAATGTATCTGATGCCACAAGACCAAGGGGGAAATGCTTCAGTTTTGCATTCTTTATCAGGGGTGGATGGGAATTGTATCATTTTTACCTTATTACTTTCCATACTCTCGGTCTAAATTAGAGCTCTCTCCAGATGTAAGGCGTCCGAACTCCTCTCCCTCACTTCAACAGCCCCTAGCCTTTTGCAGTGAGGATCACAGACAACCCTTTACCCACATCCTCAAAACACATTCCTTGGATTCTCACTTTTTGCTTAGCCAATGTCAGCAAACCTGAGAGGTGTCTTCTAGAAGAAAACAAAGTAAAGCATTTTCTCAGCTACTTCTTTGACAGCTCCTTAACTGGAGATTTCATGGCGTGAGTCTCAAAAGCAGCACTGCTGGCCCGAATGTGGGAGTTCTCTATCTCTTTTTTTTTTTCTTTTCTTTAAGTTTTTAAATTTATTTAAGTAATCTCTCCACCCGACATGGGACTCAAACTCGTATCCCTGAGATCAAGCTTCCCATATTCTTCCAACAGAACCAGCCCCCTCATCTCTTTCATTTAGGGGCCTGGAAATCAAGCAAGCCCTCTCCTCTGTGGCCTGACATTGTGACAGTCTACCTCCCACCCCCCCCCCCTTTTTTTTTCAAGATTTCATTTATTTATTTGACAGAGATCACAAGTAGGCATAGAAGCAGTCGGAGAGAGAGGAGGAAGCAGGTTCCCTGCTGAGCAGAGAGCCTGATGCAGGGTTCGAACCCAGAACCCTGGGATCATGACCTGAGCTGAAGGCAGAGGCTTTAACCTACTGAGCCACCCAGGCGCCCTGTTACCTCCCTTTTTAACAGCAATTATTTGACAGATGTTCAGGGCTCATCATGTCCACAGTACTGTTTAGGGGCCATGGATAATTAAGAAAAGTGTTAGATGTGAGCCCAGCTCAGTCTTCTCCAGAAAAATTAACATAGAGCCTCTGTTATAGGTAGAAGAAATCTCAGAGGCTATCAAGTTCAGACCCTTCGTTTTATATGTGATAAGCTGGGTTCTGGAGAGGTGAGGGACTTACAAGTTCACCCAGAGTAGGGGCTACTGCTCAGGTCTTCTCACCCCATGAAACACCTCTACTTAGATGTTGTACACTTATATATCATTCAGTATGTCCAGAAAGTAACTCAACTTCCCTTTCTCCATCTCCCTACCAGTAGGCCTGCTTTTTCTTCTGTGTTCTCGGACTCTGAATATTTCTACCATCTCTCCAGGCTTCAGGTCAGAAACCTGGTTATCCATCCTCTCCCAGACTCCTCAGTTTAGTCAGACATTAAGTGCTGTCTCTATCATGTCTGGAATATCTGTACAATTTGTTTCTCCCCCTTGACCCTCCATTATTGCCTCTTCAGAGCAAGCCCTCACCTCAGACACCCCTGCACTGAGTTCCGAATAGGCTCTCTGCGTGCACTTGCCACCCTCTCCATGGCAACATCCCCATGGCTGCACCCGGATCATTCTAAAATGCAGTCTGGATCTCCCTTCTTCCAGCTGAATTTGTTTCAATGACTTGTGCAGACTTGTTAGCACAGTTTTCACGTTCTGTTAGAATTGTCTGTTGACTTCTGTGTCTCTCTCACTAGACTATAGGAACCTGACTTGACTGTGTTTTGCTCATCTATGTAACTTTGAAACCTGTCATAATAGGGCTGCCTGGCTGGCTCAGTTGGTGGAGCATGTGACTCTTGATCGTAGGGTTGTGAGTTCGAGCCCCACACTGAGTATAGAGATTACTCTAAAAAGATTTTTTTTAAAGATTTTTATTTATTTATTTGAGACAATGTGAGTGTGAGCATGGAGAGGGGGAGAAGCAAACACCCTGCTGAGCAGGGAGCCCAGTGTGGGGCTGGATCCCAGGACCCTGGGATTGTGATCTGAGCTAAAGGCAGACACTGAACCAACGGAGCCTTGCAGATGCCCCAAGATGGCTTGAAAAATTTTTTTAATTAAAAAAACCCCCAAAACTATCATAACATTTGTTGCTAGTTAAATGAACAAATACAGGAATACTGTGTAGTCTATTAGGATAGTGACTGATAAATACTATATAATTCACCTAGTAACTCTAAGGCTTATTCTATTTCAGCAGTAACATCAGTAACTATTCTAATACCTCACATTTCCTTTTGAGTCTTAAGGTCTCAAATCAGCCTGGTTTGTTCATGTGTTGAGTCAGTATTGATCGAGTTCCTGCTATGTTCCAGATACTGCATTAAGTCATTGATTTAAGCTTTACTCTGAATTGTAAATATTAGTACTAGATTCGTGTGGGTACATTCTAAATGATTCTTCTATTTTCAGTGCTTTGCACAGAGTAGGCACTTATTATTTAGTATTTTGATTGTGTAAAAAGTCTGTCTCTTGAACAAAATATTACTTAACAAATACGTGTTGATGCCTCCTACGTTCCAGGAACTGTGTTGGGAGAATTTTCTTTGTTACTTTTGATTAACTTCTAGTATCTTATAAAATCTGTTGGAGATTTAGATCTGGGATGGCACACTGGTTTACATTTTGCCCAAAGTTTCTTCTTTGTGATATGAATTGGTAAATTTTTTACACTTTCTGCTAGTGGAGCAGAATACTCTGTGATTTATAAAAGTCAATTAACTCTCGTGACCATTGAACAGAGGTACTTTTCGTGACAATCTTTTCTCCACTTACAGGAACTAGAGAATAGACTCCGTTTGCAAGATGGCACATTAAAGCAGATTTTAGCTTTAGCAAACTCCATCAAGCAAAATACATCTTCAGTGGGACAGAAGATTATTAAAGATGATATAAAATCACTTATGTGTAAACAGAAGGACTTGGAAAACAGACTTGAATCTGCCAAGCAGGAGACAGAAAATTGTCTCAATAGCATTCTCAACTCAAAACGCTCATCAGAACAGAGAGAAAAGTTTACTCCGCCAGGCAGAGAGAAGGAGGTCACTTCTGAAGTGCATGAGTCCACTCAGGACTCCAATGCACTGGAAAAGTTTGAGGAAGACTGCAAGATAAACAAGGTAAGTGCTAATGATTGCGTCTCTAAGACATCGCGTCTGAGAATGAAGAGGTGTTGGGCTTTGAAAAGAGGATGGTAAATCAAGCCTTCTGATTTCATAATTAAACCCTCAGTGTGCTGGCTATTTATGATGCCCACTCGTAAGAAGAGCCCTTAGAAAACTATCCAAGATTTCAGTGGTGAAATATTACTGTTTAGTGTGTTAAAATGTCAGTCATCAATTTAGGTTGATTATTCTCTCTGATATGTAATCAGATACAGTTTCTTGGGTCAAGAGCACAAAGGCAAATTAGAAAAGGCAAAAGAAAAGAAAGTGTGTTCTATCCATTTTCCGAGGGAAAAAAATCCCAAGAGCCTTATTTCTTTTTTTTCTTTCTTTTTTTTTTTTTTTGTGTGGATTTTATAATGAAATCAGAGACTACTTCAAAGGACAGTTTCCTTCTTTTTTTTCTCATGTTAACCCTATACTGCAAATGCATCTTTAAATGTTGTCAGATCCCTTGGTATGAGAATACCAACATTCAGGCTCCTGATTTTCCCTAGGGAGAAGAAAGAAGAATGTTGTTTTGTTTTCATTCTCCTATGGCTCTTAAAGTTCTTTCTCACAGGGTAGAGATTGAAATGAAAAAGGCACAGAGAACCATCCAGTAAACCATATTTGAAAGGGTCTTTCTGTTAGGCAGCCTCTCACAGTCCAAGGTCCAGTGGGACATTGGCAAAGGCTAGACCATTCAGGTGTAAGTTCTCATCAGCTTTTTATGGACTATGTGATCAAAAGCAATGAAAAGAATGTGCATTTCTGTTGTCTTCTTAAAACAGAAGTCCATGAGGGTGCCTGGGTGGCTCACTCAGTTAAGCATCTAACTTCAGCTCGGGTCCTGACCTCTGGGTCCTGGGATTGATCCCCAGGTTGGGCTTCCTGCTCAGCAGGGAGTCTGCTTCTCCCTCCCCCCACCCCCGCCCCACTCATGCTTTCTCTCTCTTTTTCTCTTTCTCAAATAAACAAGTAAAATCTTAGAAAACAAAACAAAACAGAAATGTATGGAAGATTATAGGAACCAGATAGTGTTCTCTAGAAATATGTAAAACCGTAAATGCCAATGGAGCATCTGTCTGGCCATGAGAAAAGACTTACTAAAATCCCACAAGCAGTGTTAGATATTGCTAAGGAAAATGTCTTAAGGAATGGAGGGCCCATACCTGCGACTCCTGAGGAGTATATATAAAAGAAACTTTCTTAACAGTATTAAACAGCAGTAGTTAAGTGAGAAAGAAAAAAAAAAAACAAACAAACCTGAGTGCTTTCTATCCTAATACATGATGTTGCTATAGGGAGTTGCTTAATAACTTTTAAAATTAGCTTCTCAGACCCATTTTGGCTGTGAGCCCCCAAAATACAGTAGAGTATATTGAAAACTAAATAAAACTTATAATCCAATAATAAGAGTTTTTATAATTTATTAAGCATTTACTTGATCTTGAATGATGAGTTATTTATAATTTATGATACTTCATTAAAATATTTTTCCATTGAATCATGTAAGACAAATATATTGTAATATAAATTTTTATTTGATTTGTGATGCCTTGTGTCATGGTCAGAAGACTCATGTTTGTGAAGGAGAAAATAAGCTACTTTTATTTATTTATTTATTTTTAAGATTTTATTTATTTGACAGATCAAGAAGAGGCAGGCAGAGAGAGAGAGGCGGGGGGAAGCAGACTTCCGCCTTAAGTAGAGAGTGGACACAGGGCTCTATCCCAGGACCCTGAGATCATGACCTGAGCCAAAGGCAGAGGCTTAATCCACGGAACCACCCAGGCACCCTGATAAGCTACTTTTAAACCTAAAAAAGTGATAGAGGTACTTCAGTCTTCAAGTAGGTTTAGGGTAGAGGAGTGGTTTGGGGTAGAGGTTTGTGGTTTTAATTCTCTAGAAATATTTTATTGTGACTTTTTATTCTTTTGTGACATGAATCTTTTTTTTTTTTTCCTCTGCTTGTGCTTTTATTTCCTCTACTCTAAGTACTGGCTTGATATACTTTATTCTATATAATAGACTATGAAGGACCAAGAATAGTTTTAATGTTGAGCAGCTAGTAAAGGCGATCAAAACATGCATAAACATGTGTAAGACTCGAGTGTAAAGACTTAAGCAGGAGTCTCTGAATAACATAAAAGCACCATTTACTGAACTGTAAGTCTGATTAATCAGAAGCTATTATGATAGTGAAAATAAGCATTTAATTGATTAAAAATACTTTTCAAGGCCTCTTTTGTGCTAATCATTCTGCTCAAATATGCCATCAGTTATCATGGTTTTAAAATGTAACACTAATTATGGACTCCTGGGTGGCTCTGTAGGTTAAGCGGCTGCCTTCAGCTCAGGTCATGATCCCAGGGTCCTGGGATCAAGTCATGCATCGGGCTCCCTGCTCAGCGGTGAGTCATCTCCCTCTCCCTTTGCCCCTGTCCCCTGCTTGGCTCACACACTCTCTCTCAAATAAATAAATAAAACCTTTTGAAATATTAAAAAAAAATCTAACAGTGACGAAATATCTAATTAATGCTCATTTCACATGCCTTTTTAGGATCTACAGGGGTTTTTGTCAGATCCTTTAAAATTGCCTCCAGAAGAATTTTTAGGAAGTTTTATTTTCTTCTACTTTTTTCTTTAGTAAATTCCATTCGATCTTAGAGTTTTGTTGAAGGTGTGATTGCATTTGTCAAAAATTGCGATTATAGTATGTATGTATTTCAATCTGTTGCCAAGAATTTCATTTTTTTTAAAAAATTTATTTATTTAATTTTCCGAGATTGAGAGAGAGAGCATAAGCAGGCAGAGTGGCAGGCGGAGGAGGCAGAGAAGCAGGCTCCCCACTGAGCAAGGATCCTGATGTGACTTGATCCCAGGACCCTGGGATCATAACCTGAGCCGAAGGCAGCCTCTTAACAGATGGAGCCACCCAGGTGCCCCTCCAGGAATTTCATTTTAGATGAAATTTAGGCGATAACTTAGATCTGGACCTTTGGTTGACTTTTTCTTTAATAACTCAATATTAAGGGAAATCTGGAGGCAAAAAGAAATTGCAGCATGTAAACTGAAGGATATGGGTGCTTATGATCCAATATCTCTGGATATTCTTATAGAAGTGACTTTCTAAGAGTTTTTAAATATGAGGAGGCAGAACTGCCTTCTATCTTCTCTTCCTGTGTAGGCAAAACAAAGTAACAGATTAGGATATGGAAAAATTGAAGACTGACTAATCCCTTCAGATCTGAGGTGTCCATAAAGGGAAATGATAAAGAGGAAGAAAAACGAAAGTAATACATTCGTAGTTTGTTATTATTCTAAAAACTCATAAAGCAGCATTACAAATTAACTGGTATTAAAGCTTCTTTCTTGCCCCCTCGTTCCCCAGTGTCAACCTACGTGATGTAATTGCTCCTAAAACAACCTTTTGCCTATAATTACTTCTTTTAATTCCTTGTCATTAGGTGTAATTGTTAGTATATCTGAGTTTTTTTTTCTTTTCAAAAATTCCTGAGCATTTATCATTTCAGTGTTTAAGAAGGCCTTCGTAGAGAAATTCTGAAAAGTAGCTAGTCGCAGATACAGGGAAAACATGTCAGGTGTCCTGCTGAGGGTGAGCGACCAGAAACACAGTAGAGTCAGGGAAAACCACTTCCAAGGTAAAGAACTTTCAGTCCTGGGGTAAATGATGTCTATTTTTGGTGTTATCCTGATAATTCAGTAAAAAAAATTTTTGTTAATAGAAACACATAGTTGGGCCACATGCCAGCTCTGTCTTGGAAGTGTACTACTTTGCTGGGTTTGGCCTGTATACAAATATACAAATCTTGCTTCTTGCTCTGGAGGTATTTTTCATAATGCAAGATTTATTCCTTTACAGGACAAGTGACTTAGATCGTGTATGTGGTGTTGACATCTGTGAGCAGTGTACATTGGAGAACATGTTCCCAAGTCCTGAAATCTTATAGGCTGGGGGACCTTAGAAACTTTCTAGGCTAACCCTTGTGTTTCAGGTGAGGGAATTGAATCAGAGATGATAATTGGCCGAGTTTATACTCCAGCAGCCCTGGGACTAGAACCCATGTCCTCTACCCAGCCTGATGCTTGGTGGCTTACCCTTACCATTTTCTTGAATGCATTGTGTGGGTTGTTAATTGAGGCTTAATATGCTAATGTACTGTCAGACTCAGTGAACCTTTATTGAGTTCTTGGGTCTATTTTGAACCTTCTCTACTCTCAGTAAACCCAGCCAAAGCCTATTGCTCTCATTCCTAGCAGATGTCTGGCCAACAAGAGCTAGATTGGCAGATCCCCAGTTTCTTTCTACTCTGCCTTAAAACCCACAGATGATTCATCTTAACAAACAAAAACTAAATAAAATGCTCTTATTTTTTGCCCATTATGATTTCTTCTACACATCCATTCAGTAAAAATTTATTGAGCAGACAATGAGGGTTCAAGGGTAAGCAAAAATAGGCATGGTCTGTATTCTCACTGAGCTTCTAGTCTAGAGGAGGAGGCATATATTAATCAACTAATTAACTAATGAGAGCCTGATTACTGAAACAAAGTGAAAGAAGACTAGTTCCATGACAGTCTGTAATAAAGGAGTCTGACCTCAGCTGTAGTCAGAGCTTCTCTAAGGAGACAACATTTGAATGGAGACCCGAAGGGTGGGTTGGAGTTAACAGAGCTTAGGGCTGGCTGTTGGGACGATTTTTGACAAAGAAAATAGAATTTCCTCTTGTGGTGGGAGAGAGCATGAGGAGTTAGAAGGGATGAAAGAGAGAGTGGAGGCAGAGAAGAGTGACAGAGTGGGGGCCTGAGAGGTAGGCGAGTCTGGCTGCATCACAGGCGCCTGATAGGTCACGTTAACATTGTAGACATGACGCTGGCACAGAGAGGCAGCCTCTGAGACTGTGTTGATCTGCCTTTCGATTTGTCACTGGTGGTGATGATGTATGTTTATCTCTAAATTGTTTTTCACTGCTTCATATTGGGATGCTTTAGAGAAGAAAGAAATATATCCTCTAGGCTTGTATGATACTGTCCTACTGTTAGCAGGTTACAGGTGATAGATTTTGGCTTCTCACTTTCCTAGAATTATGATAGCCATGAGGCCCCTGTCCCTGAACAGGGCAGGGGATTATGAAGCTGGTGCCAGTCTTCCTTCTGTTGGCTGTTTTTATTTGTTTGCTAAGCCAGACTTGGAGCTCCATTATGTAAAGCCCATTGTTTTAAATGTGAATGAAGAAGGTTTACTTTGTGACTTAAGGCACATATAGATGAAAATATCATGCCCCTGCCCTTAAAGAGAGTTGATGATACTCTTTCTCTCACTTCCTATTTCTTTTCCAAACAGGCCAAACTCTAAGGAAAGATATGTGGTTGAAAAAAGTAGCATTTCTTTAAAAATTAAACATAGCTGGTGATATAACTCAGCCAGTCTTTTGAGAGAATGGTCATTTTCCACTTTAAATTTTTTAACCTTAAAAATTCCATTTATGCTCAGAGGCTCAATATGTACACTTTTTACACTGTTTAAAAGTTACACTTTTGGGGGCGCTCAGGTGGCTCAGTCGGTTAAGCATCTGTCTTCAGGGCTCAGGTCATGATGCCAGCCAGGGTCCTGGATGGAGCCCCGCATCGGGCTCCCTGTTCAGTGGGGAGTCTGCTTCTCCCTCTCTCTGCCCTCCCCCCTACTCATGTTTTTTTTTCTCTCTCTCTCAAATAAATAATCTTTTTAAGAAAGTTATACTTCTGTATGTTTATGCTAATTAAAAAAAACTTTTTAAAGGGAAATTCCAGGAGAGGTGGGGAATGGAAAGAATCAGATGTTTAGGGTTTTTGGGGTCATAAGGACTCATGAGAAGCCATGTATTGAAGTGGATATTCCATAACAGACATAGGCCCTTGAGAAGCTTATACTCTGGGAGAAAGATAGACCAGAAAATCTCTAACCCAGAGAAAGGACTAGGACAAAATGTGGGAAGAAAAGTTCTCCCATGAAATCGAAACTTAACCTATATCTCAAACAGGTTTAGAGTTCAAGTCTATAATACTTGCATTATAGAGTAAGTCAAATCAAGAAATGAACAATAAATTCAGTCTCTATGTCTGTCATCTACATACCCACCTACCTACCTACCTGTCTTCATGGGATACTTGGAAGAAGCAAGCACAAATCCACAGAAATAGGTCACTTCTATCAATTAGGCCAAAAGAGTTCCCACAGTGAAATGAAAGAGAAGTCTGATATTGAGCTAGTACCAATGAGTTAATCAATCAGGCAGTGATGCATACAAAGGAACAGTCTACAGGGAAGGGACCTCATTACTACAAATGAGAGGAATTAGTGCATTAAGAAAGTGAGATTATGAATCAGTCTGGAATATATTATACAATATGTTTAAAATGATTAGTGATAGAAAAGATGGATTTGAAATCATAAGAAGAAAGTAAAATACTTTGAGAAAAACGGTAAGATTTGAGAAAGAACCATATGGAACATCAGTAAATAAAAAAAAATTAGTCATTGAAATGAAGATTGCTCTGGATAAGTTAAGCAGCAAACTTAAACTGAAGAGAATTAGTTATCTAAAATATATGACTGAGAAAATTACCCATAATCCAACACAGAGCTGTAAAGAGATGGAAAATAGGAAAGAAAGTTTGAGACCTAGAACATGTACTGACAGTGAGATGGTCTAACACAAACCTGAATGGAGTTGTAGGAGAAAAGAGTAGAGAAAATAAAATAAAAGCAAGCCTGGGAATTTTCCAGAATTGGGGGGAATTATAAATCTTGAGTTTCGGAAAGTACAGAGAGAGCCTTGAACAAGCTAAACAATAAATCACTAAAGCCAAAATGAAGTATCTCAAAGGCAACCAGACTAAAAGTAATTATGTTGACAATAAATTTTTCAATACCGAAAGCCAGGAATAGCATCTGCACAGAGCTGGGAGAAAGACAGTTATTAGCCTGCACTTTGATACCCAGTTGAACTATCATTCTGGAGTGAGGCAAAATACTTGAATTTTTCTGACAAAGACTGAATTTATCAAAAAACTCACCCAGGAACACATTACAGAACTTAAATGTGAAAAAAAAAATGTTAAAGCCTTTGCAAGAAAATATAAAGAATATTTTTATGTTCTCAGAGTAGAAGACATTCTTAAGCAAACTCTGAAAACAGAATCCAAAATAGGAAATGACTGATGCAGGTGACTGCATTAAAACATTAAACTCAGGCACTTGTGTGACTCAATCTGTTAAGTGTCTGCCTTCGGCTCAGGTCTTGATCCCAGGGTACTGGAATCAAGCCCCACATAAGGCTCCCTGCTCAATGGGAAGCCTGCTTCTCCCTCTCCCACTCCCCCTGCTTGTGTTCCCTCTCTCATGGGCTTTCTCTCTGTGTCAAATAAGTAAATTAATCTTTAAAAAAATATATTTTAAAAAAACACAAAAACATTAAACTCTTGTTCAACAAAGAAATCACATATAAAGTTTAAAGGCAATCTACTGGAAGATAATAATTGCAGTGAACAAAACTATTAGGAGATAAGTATCCAGAATATAAAAATAAACACCAAAATCACAAATCATCCCAGTAAAAAATAGATAGCAGATATGCAAAAGTAATTCATAAAAGGTCATATGGCCAATGAACATGAGAGTAGCTCAGTCTTTTTTTTTCTTCAAGTATAATTGGCATACAATATCCCTTTAGTTTTATGTGTACATTATTATGATTTGATATTTTTATACATTATGAAATGATTCCCAGGATAAGTCTGGTTATCATCTCTCACCATACAAAGTTGTTACAATATTACTGACTATGTTCTATATACTGTACATTACATCCCCATGACTTACTTATTTTATAACTGGAAATTAGTACCTCTTAATCCCCTTTATCTCTTTCACCCAACCCCCCAAGCCCTCCTGACTCTGGTAACAAGCAGTATCTATGAGTCTCTTTGTTGTTTTGTTTTTAAAGATTTTATCTGTCCACTTGAGAGAGACATAGTGAGAGAGAGAGAGAGAGAGAGCATGAATGGGGGGAGGAGGGAAGCAGAGGAAAAGGGAGAAGCAGACTCCCTGCTGAGCAGGGAGCCTATTACTGGCCTCAACCCAGTACCCCAAGATCACAACCTGAGCCAAAGGCAGACGCTTAACTGACTGAGCCACACAGATTCCCTTGGTTTTTAAAATTTTTGCCCCCCCTTTCAAAATTAAGTAAGTTCTGTGCCCAGCGTGGGGCTTAACACTCAACCCCAAATCGAAAGTCGCATGCTCTATAAACAGAGCCACAAAGGTACCCCTCTGTTTTGTTCTTTTAGATTCCATGTATGAGTGAAGTGATACAGTATTTGCTTTATCTGTCTGACTTGTTTCACTTAGCGTAATACCCTCAAGTCCACCCATGTTGTCAAAAATGGCAAGATTTTATTCTTTCTTACGACTGAGCAATATTCCATTGTATATATACGCTACACTTTCTTTATCCGTTTATCTACTGAGGGACACTTCCGGGTGGCTACCATATCTTGGCTGTTGTAAATAACACTGTAATGAGCGTAGGGAGACTGTATCATCAAATTGGTGCCTTTGTTTTCTTTGGATAAATACGCGAAAGTGGAATTGTTGGGTTGTATAGTATTTTTACTTTTATTTTTTTGAGGAACACTCATAATGTTTTCTGTAGGGGCTAAGCCAGTTTACATTCCTGTCAGTAGTGTATGAGCGTTCCCTTTTCTCCACATTCTCACCGACACTTGTTATTTTTTGCCTTTTTGGTAATAGCCGGTCTGCCAGGTGTAAGGTGATATCTCATGGTGTTTTTTTTCCTTTTAAAGATTTTATTTATTTATTTGACAGGCAGAGATTACAAGTAGGCAGAGAGGCAGGCAGAGAAAGGGGGGGAAAGCAGGCTCCCTGCTGAGCAGAGAGCCTGATGCGGGGTCAATCCCAGGGCCCTGAGACCATGACCTGAGCCCAAGGCAGAGACTCAACCCTCTGAGCCACCCAGGCACCCCTCTCATGGTGGTTTTTTAAAAAATTAACTTTTATTTAAATTCAATTAATTAACATATAGTGTATTCTTAGTTCCAGAGTTAGAGTTCAGTGATTCATATCACGTGCGCTTCTTAATGCCCCTCACCCAATTACCTCTTCCTGCCACCCACTTCCCCTCCAGCAACCCTGTTTGTTTCCTAGAGTCTCTTATGGTGTATCTCCCTCTCTGATTTCATCTTTTTTTATGTTTCCCTCCCTTCCCCTATAATCCTCTGTTTTGCTTCTTAAATTCCACATATGAGTGAAATCCTATGATAATTGTCTTTCTCTGATCGACTTATTCCACTTAGCACAATACCATCTCTAGTTCCATCCACATCATTGCAAAGATTTCGGTTTTTTTGATGGCCGAGTAGTATGGTGATTTTTTTTTTTTTTTTAGAGATTTTATTTATTTATTTGACAGACAGAGATCACAAGTAGGCAGAGAGGCAGGCAGAGAGAGGAAGAAGCAGGCTCCCTGCCGGGCAGAGAGCCCAATGCCAATGATGCCGATGCCAGGCCTAATCCCAGGATCCTGGGATCATGACCTGAGCTGAAGGCAGAGACTTTAATCTACTGAGCCACCCAGGCGCCCCTAATATGGTGATTTTGATTTTGATTTGCATTTCCCCGATGAGTAGTGATGGTGAATTTCTTTCATTTTCCTGTTGGCCATCTGTATGTCTTCTTTAGGAAAAAAAAATATGCATTCAAGTCCTCTGCCCATTTTTTAATCAGGTTTTTTTTTTTTAAATAATAAATGGTATAAGTTCCATGTATATTTTGGCTGTTAATCCGTTATCAGGTATATGACTTGCAAATATCTTCTCCCATTCAGTGGTTGCCTTTTTGTCTTGTTGATGATTTCATTAGCTGTGCAACAGCTTTTTAGTTTGATGTAGTCCCATTTGTTTTAGTTTTTGTTGCCTTTGCCTGAGGAGACTGGTCAAAAAAAATATTGCTAAGACCTATGTCAAAGAGCTTACTGCCCATGTTTTCTTCTAGGAGAGTAGCTGAGTCTTTTAGCAGCTGGAGAAATTCAGTAAAACAACAATGGTATCAATTTCACATCCAATATATTGGTAGCACCAAATATCAGAGAGGATTAGGGAAAATTTTGAATTCTTTTACCATGCTGATGGGAGTAAAAACTATAATTCAGAGCAAATCAACACATATTGATAATCAAAAGGAATAATTTTAGTTCTAGAAAATATCCCAAAGAAACTCACAGAGATGTGCAAAAGGGCCTATTCAAAGGTGTTTATCAGACCAATATCTCTAATAAGAACAACTGGGAATACTACATTCACAGAAGCCTATAGATAAATAAGACGTGTTCATGCAGACAGAAGAACAGTATACAAAGCTAAAATGACTGTACCAGATTTGTATCTGTTCCCATGAATAAACCCCAAAACATACTGCCTAGTGGAAGAAGGAAAACAAGTTATAAAATGATAATACATGATTCCAGTTTTATAAGAATTAAAACATATTAAACAATACTGTATGAATACTAATATATGTAATAAAAGTATAAAAATGCATGTGTAGGGCGCTTGGGCAGCTCAGTCAGAAAAGGGTGTGACTCTTAATCTCAGGGTCATGAGTTTGAGCCCCATGTTGGGAGAAGAGATTACTTAAGTAAATAAATATATTTTTTTAAATGTATGCATATATTTTAGGGTAGTGGTTATTTCTGAGGAGGAAGAGATGAAAGAATAATGAAGATCAAGTTTTAAATTGTATTTGTGATTTGGAAAATTATATTACTTAAATCTGTATCGTGGTTAATGACTGTAGATTTTATTTTGTTCTTCTAACTATGTTTGAAATATCATATATTTAAAATAAAATCGTTCAAATGAGACTGCAAAATCAAAATAAAACAGAGTCAAGAGTGCTGAACAGAGGATAACTGGTTTCAAAAGAATCTTTCCAGGAGCCAGTCAGGACCTAGAGTCTGTGTTCCAGCCTTTCTGGCATGTGCAAGGGAATGTTACCTTTTAAATTTGAAATGTTCATTTGAGGGACTCTGTTGGGTTTTCTGCCAAGGTAGACACATGGCTTTTGGAGGTGGTAAACAAGTGGTGTTTGGGGGTGATTTCAAGTTTTCAGAATGCTCTCTCTGACCAGGAAAGGCAGATTACAAGTGGCAAATTGTTGCTAGTCCTCAAGTCAGTGGTTTATGAGGTAAGATAGACCAGGGGCTCTGAATTCTTAGTAGATGATTAATCCTAAGTAAAGTCTTCCTAGGGTCTAATGCCCCAGCCTTTACCTCAGGCACTCTTTCTTATTCTGTAGGTGGATGGGGGGGGGGGGTTACTATAAGGAACAATAACCATCAAGTCAAGTGGGAGGCACGTGTCCACCTCCAGTGATTGTGGCTCCTGGCAAGGAGCCCCCATAGTCTGCTGGAGCCTATGGTGTGACCCCCTCTTGCTCTCTTCCTGGATCCTTCCTCCTGAGATGCTGTCTTCCTGTAGGTTTTTAGCTATAGTTTTGCATGAATAAATTGTTGGGAATGGAGGAAATGTATAAGATCATTTTAATCCTTTGTAGCCTTTTAAAGAAGTGACTTGTGCTAAGTGCCAACTATGTTGAAATCAGTTAACACTGGTCAGCTGAATTTTCTTACCAGTTAGTTTCAGTGAAGCTCCAGACACATACACCTCCGTACATCTGTTTCATTTATATAATCTTTTAACTTTAGGTTAGCTTTACCTTGTTGGAAAAGTTGCAGAGATGGTACGGAAAGTTTGCATGTATCTCTTAACCAGTTACCCTTACTGTTAACAGTCTGCAGTGCTATCCACGTAGCATTTGGACAACAGTTTCTACCTTGTTGGGGGAGGTGGACACGTCTTATTCACAGACTTGCTATAGATGTTACTAACATGAAAGTATTTGACAAAATCAAATGGTATTTCATTTATGTAGCAACTGGAAAATAAAAACTAATACCTTCACAAAATAACAGAAATCTTTTTTAATATTTTGGACATGGCACCTGGTTCATGCATGTACTCAACAAATATTTGTCCAAAGAATGAACCTGCATGAATGCAGGTACCATCTCTATGTACCCTATGAGAAAGTCAAGTTCTTGTGGCTTTCAGAAAAGATCACATTACTATCTGTATAACCTGCCTTACCCAGCTTGGAGTTCTTCCTATGAATTGGTGTAAGGCGTAATTCATTCTTAATACCATGAAATCTTGGTGTTTCTGCCATCTGTCCACTTGCTATTTTAAACTACCAATAATAACGTTGAACGCCTCTTATCTGCCCTGTCCTCTGCATCGCAGTGAATACTAAGCATAAACTTTGGAACTTTTGTTTTTTCTGTATCTGTTTTCTTTCCTTATACCTAGATTATGCCTCGCAACATAATCATAGATCCTATACTGTCTTGCCAAAAAGGTTTTTTTTTTTTTTTTTTGGGTGGGATACCAATAAAGGCAATTAAATATTATATGGAAAAATCATCTTTGATAATGCCCAATGATACTTTTGAAAAGTCTTTAAGTAAATAGAAGGAACTGGAATGTTTTCACCAAGAGAAAGAAAAATTATTTATTTGTAAGGTAGACTATTCAGCAATTAATCTTTTTATGTTTTCAGAATTCAACTGTAGAAGTGGTTTTGTCAAAACAACTTTCTCTGGATGTTCAAGAAAGCATGAAAAACACTGAAGATGAGCACAAAGTCAATGAGCTGCAAAATCAACCTTTAGAATTAGATGTTATGTTAAGAAATGAACAATTAAAGGAGATAGAGGTATGGAAACAAGAAAAACACTGACAACATGATTGCATCATTTATCCAGTGCAATACAATATATTTTAATTACCAGAAACTTGCTTGCACAGAATGAAAAGTCTTATTTAACCTTTGCCTGATGATCAATTTGGTAACTATATAATTATGTACTAATCAGTAAGTTGTATAAATCTTTCCATTTAAAAAGTGGAAGAGTTTAATGAACATTAGTCTTTTTCATGAAGTTCCTAAAAACTTACTTATTCGTTAACAGAATTTGGAAATTCTGACTTACCATTCCTCTTCCTTGTCAGATGTGTTCTTCAGATTCTGACAAGTTTATTTTTCCTGATTAACAGCATTATGGGGTATTCCTTCATTTTACAGCTGTGCTTACATAGCTATGTTTATATATTTATATATTTATAGCTGTGTAATCTTAAAAGTCCAATACATGGCCATGTTTTTTAAAAAATGACCCCTACAATTCTAGCTGAGTTTACATGACTGTAAACATGTATTTAAAATGGGAAAGAGGGGGTGATGTATGTGAATAATAAAAATAAGATATACATAAAGGATGCATATAAATGGAGTGCATATAAATCTAGAACAATCTAAAAATATGATAAATCTTCCTGTAGACATTGCAGAACCTTTTAACACAATAGGGAGATCTAATTGCTATTAAATCCTAGACCAATTCTGAGTTTCAGTCTAGATTTTAACATGAGTTTAGTGGAAAAAACTTTTAAATGTCAGTACCTTAGTTTCTGTGTGTACAAATGATATATTTAAAGCCCATTTTTGGGATAGAACGTGTTATTGGAAAGAAAAATATTAACAGGTGAATGAGTGAGTATGCATTTACTGATTTCCTTGACTTGTTTTTAGGAATTATATGCCCAGTTGGAAGCAAAGAAAACAGCCATTGAGCCACCAGAACAAACTGAGTGTCTCGATAAAGCAGAAACAAGTGCCTTGGTTCTTCACAACACAGGACATTCCGTGCACCACTTGGACCATCTGCTTCAGGCACTTAGGACTTCGAAGAAAAATAAAGAAAGCCAATATTATCTCCTTAATGATTTTCAGGAACACCTTGCTTCAGTTGAAACTTCAGTGAAAGCCTTATTGACAGAGAAGGAAAGTCTAAAAGTGTAAGTATAAGAATTTAGGACTTGTGGGGCGCCTGGGTGGCTTCCTTGTTTAGCGTATAGCTCTTGGTTTTTCCTCGGGTCATGATCTCAGGGTTCTGGGGATTCAGCCCCAAACAGGTTTTGCACTCAGCAAGGAGTCAGTGTCTGCTTCAGGATTTCTCACCGTCTGCCCCCTGTTCACCCCCTACTTTCCCCAAGCCCATCCCATGCGTGTGCTCTCTCTCTCTCTAAAATAAAATAAATATTAAAAAAAAAAAAAGGATTGAGGACTTGCATTCTTTTTATTCAAGCATAGGCTGCACTACCATAGACAGGCCCCGAGTTTTAAGAATTTATACTGTGAAGGGATATTATGACTTTAATACTACAGTATGAAATTAATTCCATATAGGAGCCATTGAAGAAAACTGTCCGTTTTGTGCAATAAATTTTATATGATTTGTATTGATTGTACATATTCTTTCACAAATAATTTGTTAAGCAATTCTCAGGAAATTCTGCCAAATAGATTTAAATTCTATGGAATTCGGCACTCTTTTTGTCAAGAGTTTATCCCAAACTGTGGGGGTGGAAAGAAATATTCTATGTTTGCAGTTGCTGAATATCAGCATAATTGACTTAAACAGTTTGGAACATATATTAGGATAGATATATACTGAATATATATCTATCCTAATGAGATATATATATATATATATATATGCATATATATATGCTCCTTTTGGCTTTGAAAATAATAGCAAATGGTTGTAGATAGAATCTTACTGTGTAAATACTTTCCCACCATAAAAAGGCTGATTTTGTAGTTTTGCCTTAATGTGGTTTACTTCCAGTGATCTCCTTTTGAGGAAACAGTTTTATATTCAAAACACTAGTCTGATGATTATACCCTCTTAGTCATTATTGTTGGCAAAAGAATAGTGATCTGGTTGGATTTTGTGGTAATTTCTTAGTCCTAGACTCAGCCTTCCGCAAGTCCTTCACAGTTCAGAGTCCTTTTACATTACGTTGTTCCCCTCCCCTCTTCACTCCTTTCCTGTGGTTCTCCATTTTTATGAAACATACCTTACAGGTGAGCTTTCTACATTGTCATAGGCTCATCAAGAGCCACACTAAACTAGATTCTGATTTTTATTTTTAGGACGGAGTGCTCTTAGAGATGACCTAATCGTCTCTTCTGAGAATTCAAAGAATTCATTTCTTTTAGTGACCTCTAACCTCATATTAGTATGTAGTAAGTATTAACAAGCTCTGTTTGTTTTTCTCTTTCTAGGGGACCCCTAGACAGTGCAACCTATCTGGACAAAATTAAAAAATTCCTGGCGTCGGTTGAAAAAGAGAAAGGTTCTTTAAGCAAGATGAAAATCGAATGGGAAAACTTATCAAAGTGTCTGACCGACATGGATAAGAAGTTGTTAGAAAGCCAGATCAAGCAACTTGCACACAGCTGGGAGCAGGTGAAACAGCTGGCTCAGAAGAAGTATTCTCAGCAAGCAGTGGAGCACGAGGAGTTTACACTCCTCATGAGCGAGATCCAAGACCTGGGTTCTTCTCTGCAGCAGCAGCAGCAGCAGCAGCAGTGCCTACAGTTTGGGCCGGACTCTCCGGAAGAAGAAGCGGGGTGCGCACACATGGTTGCCTTGGCCACTGAACTCCAGATCATCAAGCATCAATTTTCTGTTTTAAAGGGGCGAGCTGAATTTCAGATGAAGAGGATTTGGGGAGAAAAAGAAAAGAATACTTTGGAAGGTGCAGTGGATAACTTGCAGAAGCAATTAGAAGCCTCGGAGCCATTAAACACCCAGGTGGAAAATCAGATCAAGAAGTACGAAATAAGGAACAAGATGAAAGAGATGATGCTGTGGGTCAAGAATCTGCTAGGTGAACTCACTCCCCCCATTTCCCTTCTCCCCGATGACATTCTGTCACAGATTAGGAAATGCAAGGTAACCCACGACAGCATCCTGGAGAAGCAGCAGGCCATGGAGTCATTGGTTGAAGAGGTCAAAAATAATATTCCCAACCTTATGGCAGGTGAGAGCAATGATTTAAATCACATCCTACAGGACATACAGAATCAGTACCAGATGCTAATTTTAAAATCGACGGAAAGGTCACAGCAGTTGGAATTTAAACTGGAAGAAAGGAACAGATTCATTGCAGTCATAGAGAAGGTGCAACTCTCACTTCAAGAAAATGAGGCGCTGATAATTCCCAAGGTGAGAACAGCCTCCACACAGGCTGAGCTAGAGCTGGAGCAGGCCACTTTGACGAGATCCCAGGAGGAACTGCAGGAGGCCCAGGGTATAATTGCAGCCCACCTTCAGGAGCAAACGCCTGTCTGTAAGGATCTAAGTGTGTTCGAAAGATTATTTCTGGACGACCTGCTCAAAAATCTTAAGACGAGAGCCAACAGAACGCAAAGATTCATTCAAAATAAATGGAATGAAGTAGAACAGAAGAGAGATTTTTACAGAGAATTCCATGAAAAGGCCTCTGTGCTTCAGAAGGAGGTTGACCACATACAGCGCAACGAGCTGCTGCTAACTCAAGACATAAATGGAGATGTTAAAGAGGAGCTCTACGGTCTTAAAGACCGAATCACCGGTATTCAGTCTGGTATCCTGCGGCTGCTGAAACTCAAAGAAGCGTTCGATTCCATGGGACTAAACTGGGATTGTTCCCAGCTCGACCAGTTACAAGCCCTAGTATTTGAAAAAGAGAAGGAACTTGAAGAAAAAATCAAGCAGCTGGACATCTTCATGGCAGAATATGGCAAATACCAAGCATCACTAAATAAATTGAGGGCTGTGGATCTGCAAATTAAGAAAAGGGCGGAAGCCGTATTAGGAACGCCCCCTACATCGCCAGAAAGCAGTTTGCTCAGTGCTCAAATTTTGAAGCGGAGAATTGAGAAAGCCATGTGCTTGTGTCAAGAGATAATAAAGAAATTAAATGAAAGTAAGGCCTTTGATGATTCTTTCAAAGAGAAAGAAATACTCCAAATAAAGCTGTATGCAGAAGAAAATGACAGGATACACAAGATTCTCCAAAATGGAATCCTGAAATCCCAACCACAAGAAATGGATGAAAAGGATTTTCAGGACAAACTGGAAAATTCCTTACATGTTTTGAATCAGATAAAGGCTCAGTTAGAGCAGCCTTTACTTTTAAATTTGGACATTGAACATATTCAAAATGAAAAGGAGAATTGTGAAGTGTTTCACGAGCAAGTTCAGGCCGAAGTGGATGGCGTGAAAGCCGTGGCCCTTACTGAGAAGCAAAGAGATGAAAATTCTTCTGACGCTTGTGATGTGGAGACAAAATTGCGGGACATTGAAGATCTTCACGCGCAGGTTAATACAAGCATTGACATGCGCACAGTAAGTTTTTTTCTTAATTCAGTAGTTAGTGCATTTCTTTTTATTTCATGGTTTTACGTTTTACTCTAGTTAGTATGTGTGTATGTTAGTATGCTTCTTAAGAAGTTCCAGGTTCAAAAAAAAAAGCTCCAGGTTCTGCATGAACATTTCCCCATGGAATACAGTCATTTTAAAAACTTGCAACGAAAAAAAAAAAACTTGCAACGGGCTAACTTATGATCCCAACTCATTTTACATCTAAATACAGTCAGTACCTTATAGATGGGAAAGAGGAGTGTGACACCTTTATTTCTATACCCCTTGTAGCCTCTATTGAGCTCAGACAAAATTTGGGTTTTGTTTGTTTTGTTAGAACTACCGGGGCAAAATAGAAGAAATAGGGTGTAGTGAAAAGAACGTATAATAACTCCCCTTCTATTTAGAACTTTCATTGTCTAGGCACCGTGCTCAATACTTTGTTTTTAATCCTCACAGCAACCCTGTGAAGTGGTTGCTATTAATAGGCCCATTTTAAAATAAGGAAATTTAAGTTCAGAGTATCAACATTTTCTCAGCTCTTGCAGCACTAACAGAACGAGGATTTGCATCCAGATCTGATTTTAGAGTGGGGGATCACCAGATGAAGGCTCATGGGCCAAATCTGCCCACAGTGCTTGATTTTGTAAATAAAGTTTTATTGGATCACTGCCGTGTTCATTTCTTTAGAGAATGTCTATGGCTGCTTTCCTGCTAGAACAGCCTGGTTGAGTAGTTGTGATAGCCCAGATGGCGTGTAAAGCCTAAAATACTTAGTCCGACTCTTTACTGGAAAAGTTTGCTGACCTCTGTTATAGAACGAGTCCAACAAATTCCCTCCTTTTCCACAATAATAAGATAGACAGCGTAGGCATTATTGGAACACTCGTACTTAGTATAATGCCCTTCACTGTGTTTTCAGAATTGTTGCATGAAATTTATAGAATGGGGAAATCCAAAGAATTATTTGATAATATTTTGATAGGCTTAAGTGCTATAAAGTCAAGTCATAGTATGAATCTTAATGTTCTTTAAATTAGTACTTAACAAATGTTGAGTAAAGTCAGTACATCTCTACTTGATTTTAATATAGATTCCAGGAACGATGATGTAAATCTCCAGAATAATAGATCAGAGCCAAACTGGAAGGGAACTTCAAAGTTATCTATTTTGGCTACTTGTTATTTCCTTGAGAAGGCTAAAGTCTGAGACATTAGGGAATGTGCTCAAAAGTAAAGTTAGTGGTAGAGCCATTTATTTAAAAACACAAGATGGGTGGGGCACCTGGGTGGTTTTGTTGGTTAAACATCCGACTCCTGATCTTAGCACAGGTTGTGATCTTAGGGTTGTGAGTTTGAGTCCCATGTTGGGTATAGAGATTACTTAAAATAAATAAATACAGTTTTAAAAAACTAAAAATAAAAAACACAAGAAATCTGGGGGGTTTTTTTGTGTGTTTGCTTTAATTCCCCCTCCCAACAACATTTGTTAAAGTTATATATATTAAATATATCCCGTTGTTTTATTTAATTCATTGTGTAATATAAGAGTTCTAGGACAGGGATATATATTGTCAGACATGATTCATGAGATGTATTTTTGAATTTAGGACAGATTTCTTAGCAAATCTAGAAATATTTTTTCTTTATGCAAGCAAAAATACTAGTCTAATATTATCAAACTAAAAGTAGGAGATGCTAACCCTTATAAGACCCAGACATATTATGAATGCCTATAAAAACTCAAGAAAGATAAAAATCCTCAAAGTTTGACAGCTTTGTTGCAACATTTAATCTCCTATTCACCAGGATGTTTTGAATGATGCTTGTGAAAGTATAACACACTATAATGAGGCAGTCATCAGGGCGAAGGGGATCTTGACTGCCCGTGAAGCCATTGTTGCATCCCATAAAGTAGATCTTGATAATCCAAAAGCACCACTGGAGATGCCTGGCTGGAAACAAGAGGAATTGCAATCCACAATCGCAGACATCCAGGACCTCACTGAGAAGCTGGGGACTACATCCAGCCCTGAAGCCCAACAACAACTCCAGAGTACTATGCAGGAATTACTTTCTAAGGATTCCGCCATGACGGAGGCAGCCAAAGTAAAGGAAAGGGAACTTGAACGGTAGGTACTTCTTCCTGAAGGGGATCCTTCAAGAAGAAAATTGAGATTTTTTTTAAATTAGCATGTACGCATTAGAGATAATTTGGGGGGTGCCTGGGTGGCTCAGTTGGTTGGATGACTGCCTTTGGTTCAGGTCATGATCCTGGGGTTCCAGGATCGAGTCCTGGATCGTGCTTCTCCCTCTGATCCTCCCCCTCTCTCTCAAATAAATAAAATCTAAAATAAAATAAAAATAAGGACTTAACTTGGAAACTATGGAAACATTTAAAAATCATTATCTGCAGAAGACCATAGCAAATATTATATTTATTTTACTTGTATTTAATATTATGTACAACAGAATGTTTATAAAAGTCTGCATATGATATAAAGAATAGTGATCAAACAAAGAGCTTTGTACCCAAAAGTTCAAAGGTAAACATCATGACTTTTGAATTTTCTTGTGTGGTCCTTTCCTCTTCTCAGAATTAACCATTATGTCCAATTTTTTATTTACTATTTTTCTTCCTTTTTAAAATATTTTTACTATGTGTTTGTCCTCCATATTCATGTATGTGTATTCTTCTGTCACTTCATTTTTTCAAATTCATCATTATGATGCTGAAGTTTATTCACGTTCTTGTCTATAGCAAAATTCAGTCACTTAGCTATTTGATAGACATTTGGGTTTTTCTAGTCTGCATTTACAAATGGTGCCAATAGGAACATTTTAAAATTCAAGAGCTTCCCTGGAATATATACCAAGGATTGTGATTGTGGGGCTAACTGGTGTGTACACCTTACATTTTAAATTCCATATGATTTTACTTATTTATAGTCCAGGACCCTGGGATCATGACCTGAGCCGAAAGCAGAGGCTTTAACTCACTGAGCCACCCAGGCGCCCCATCATAGTGTTTTTAAATATAGCACAACATTATGCTCTGTAAAAATATGCTGCTCTATGTGCTCTTTTCCTTTTTGTAGTAAAACTTCATAAAGTGACTATATTTGCTATAAAATATTTTATAAAATGGATTGTTGTAATTTACTTAACCATGCCTTTTGTTATATATGAAAGTATATTCCAATATTTGCCATTTTAATTAATAGTTTAATAAATAAAAAGATTTTACTGTGCAGAGGTTTTATCAGGTTTAGGATAAATTCCTACTTTGAGGACTAATTCCTCAAGTTAAATTGTGGAAGTTGGATTAATGGTTCACTACAAGAATTTCAGTGAAGAATTTATACTTCATTAGCAGTGTTAAAGAATGCAGTTGTACAGTTTAGGCTTTTTTATTTTTAAGATTTTTTTTCATTTATTTGAGAGTGAGAGAGCACAAGCAGGGAGAAGGAGAAGCAGACTCCCCACTGAGCAGGGAACCCCACACAGGACTCGATCTCAAGACCCTAGGATCTTGACCCGAGCCAATGGCAGATGCTTAACCCATGAAGCCACATAGGTGCCCCTACAGCTTAAGTGAATACTCTTATCTCACTGTTAAGTTTGTGTTAAAAGTCTTATGCAGGTCCCTGTGAGAAGCAGTCAGTCAATAAAAATTTGTTGAAAAAACACTGAATAGCAAAACAAGAATTTCTTTCTGTTTTTTATTAAGTGTTCAGAATTCATTCTGGGAAGTCCAGAATTTATTGTACTAAATAAAATTTAATATCACTTTTTTCCCCCTTAACTGTGCTTCACAGGTGTCTTGAGAATTACAAATGCTACAGAAGAATTAAAGAGAAAATTTGCAGTGACCTAAACCAAATGGAGGCAGTTCTTAGGCAGTCTGTGTTTCCGTTGCCAGCATCTTACAAAGAAGCTTTAGAGCGCTTGGAACAGAGCAAGGTAATAGTATTTGCACATCTCTAATAAGACTGTATGCAGAAAATTGGCAGAAGGAGCAAGTGGCAGCAGCAGGGCATGTGGCTCTGTTGTGACCCACGGAAATCTTCAACCTGAGTTGTACACTCAAGAAAATACCCCAAACCGCACACCAGGGGAAACATGAAACAGTGGTTCCAAGAGAGTTCATCATTCGGATTCACGGGACTGTCACAAACCAGTAGTAACCTGTTCTTAGTGATCACTCTTTTGCTTTCTTTCTTCCTTTTTTAAAAAAGTTATTTATTTATTTGAGAGAGAGAGGGAGAGTGTGTGTAAGAGCGTGGGTGAGTGAGTGGGAGGGTAGGCCGAGGGACAGATGCTCAAGCAGACGCCTGCTGAGTGGAAGCCCGTGGCAGGGTTCGATCTCAGGACCGTGCTACCAAGACGTGAGTGGAAATCAAGAGGAGATGCTCAATTGACTGAGCTACTCATGTGCCCCAGTGATCACTTTTCCTAAAGCTTCACCTTTCATGTTATTTTATTGGATGTTGTTGGATCAGTTACAGAGAATTGAATGCAACTATCATAAGGCTAAACTCTGGCGACTTCTTATTCTTACTATGCAATTTTTGTATTTGTTTATTTTTATCTGTTAGAATCTATGGCATTATGTTATTAGGATTTGAATGAAAACGTTCTAAATTACCTATGCTTAACATCTGTCCCCAAACAAACAAAAACAAAACCCCTAAATAATGAGTTGGTGGTTGATAAGTATAGTGCAAATTAACAACTTAGTGAAATAATGAGACTGATATTAAAATAACCATGAACTTTTAGGATGTTCACCTTTCAGAACACTTTCTTACTCCAAAGAATTGTTTTATGGGTCATTTTTGTCAACCATAGTTCCAAATTTCATGGGCAACACAATTATACGTAGGTAATTCTCTCTCAGATTGACTTCTAAGAGGACTGAAAAATGGATCATGGAATACTTACTGGATGATTTAAAATCATCAGTAGTTCAAGATCTTTAGAAGTTTATAAGTCTCTGAAAAATTAACAGACATTCTATTCCTCCTATTCCTTTTCTTTCCTAAGGCTTTGGGGTCAAAGCTCCTATCAACCAAAGAAGAATTAATGAAACTACGGCAGGTCCTCAGACACCTGAGACCCGCGTGCACAGACAGTGATGACATGTGTTTGCTCAGAACCACGACAGATTTGTGGGACAAATGGTTAAATTTGCTGGAAGCCACCAAAGAATGGGAGATATGGTGCGAAGAACTGAAGTGGGAGTGGAAATTTGTCAGTGAAGAAGTAAGTGCTTCATTTCCAACAATCAAGCGAGTTTCCTAGTAAATGTCACTTTAAATTGTTTTGTTACTTTCATTTCGTTTTTATATAAAACAATTCCTCAACTGGTAGGATTTGTTTATATCTCATATACGTAACACATAGTTGTTATAGAGGTCAGGTCCTACTAAAATAATCTCCAAGAAATGATTCAAATTCTTTTCTTAATAGTGCCCTTTTTTTGGTATCAGGTAATACTTACAAATAAGTACTTGCTCATTTGGGCTTTAAAATCTTTATTGTGCATCTGAGTTAATGCCTTTTAAAATGACTGTCTTAATGGAATACTAAAGGTTAGAATTAAGTAATATTCATAATAACCAGCTAATTTTGAAGTTAACTACAATGGTTAACTATGGAAACTTACTCCAATGAATTGTTAACTATGGACTTAAAATAGGTACGTTGCTCTTGCTGAAAACTCTCTTAAAGAAAACTTCCATAATATATCAATCACAGATGTTAATCTAAGTATGATTCTGGATTTAAACCATCACATATATTTAGAAAGAAAATTTAAAATCATATAACATTATCTTAGGGTATTCGTTAATCTTTCCAAAGGATCAGGTATAAATGAAGTACAAGTCAGAACATTAAATGAAAGTCCTTCTTCCTTATTCATGTGAAAATTCTTGCTAAATTTACTTAAGAGAGAAATACAATGAGTCAATACTTGACTGGAGGTAGGTCACACTTTGGGATGTACATGTTTAACATTAGCATATTTTTCTGCTTAAAATTTTGTTTTCTTGCTTTTTGCCCTGTTGCATCCGAGAGAACAAGATTGGCCACCAACAGCTCTACCGGAGCTATTGGAGAAAATTCATTCAGGGTCCTTGCCATGTCTGTTCAAACTGGCACGGTCTCATCTGGAAATAATGGCCTCAGTCTGTGCCTCCAGTATTTCCATCAGCACTGGGAGGGTACAGGCTTCATTATGTTGAATTAGGTGAACCTCCTTGAATGGGTCAGCTAAGATACCTATCTTACTGCAGATATCCAAGATACCTACCTTAATGCTAGCTCTTTGTACATGAAAATAAAAATCCTTCAGTTAAGGAACACAACTTGATATTCTTGAAAATGAATATCATTGTGGTAGTGCTGATAGGGTTTGACTAGTCAATAGACTCTTGAATGTTAAAACATGAAGATACTTTGTAAATTACTGCTGCTTGCCTCTTCTTTCCCATTCATACTGGCACAGTCAATGGAGTTCCTGAAGTAGGCTGTGTGCCTTCCGAAGAGGGCTGTTCACACAGGACACCACCAAATCCTTGCATTACCTTAGGAGTTAAATATTATTACCATTTTATTGATGGGGATACTGAGTTACGGAGAGATTTCTGTTGGCACAAGACCTCCCAGCTAGTGATTGAGCTGGGGCCATATCTGTTTTGCTCGCTGCTGTAACTTTAGAATCTGACCGGGGCCTTGTGCTTAGTAGGCAGTTAGTAAATATTTCTTGAGGGACAGTTCTTGTTGAAACCCACGTCTAGGCTAATTCTAAGCTTTTGTTCTATTTTACTACATTGCCTCTCTATTGCTGTACACCCATTTGCAATTATATTTGATTAATTCAGACCTTATTCATTTAGAACTTTGTAATTATTCATGGAAACATTTGACAACATCTGATGGCGGAGTGTGTTTTTCCTAAAGTAGCCCAGACAAAATATGTGGTCCTGTAGTAACAGTAATGGCAAATGTAACACTTAGTGGGCGGGCATGGTGCATGTGTGTGTGTCCCGCAGAGTTCTGAGCACTTTATAGGTAGTATCACTTATTCTCTCAACAGTCCTGTCTGCTGGATATTTTTATTTTACCCTCATTTTGTAGACGAGGAAAGTGAGACTGAGTAAGTTGCCCAAATGCACAAGTGAGTGGTAGAGGAGGAGTCAGACATATGATCTGGTGTTTTTAATGATGAAACTATCAACTTAAATGACATTTACACGCACTGAATTGTTGTAGGAGTAGCTTGTATCCATTTAATAAAAATGATATCATCTAAACACCTGTACATGCGAGATCCTGTTATCATGGTTGGTGCTTTTGGATGTGACAGAATGAATTTCTTTTTTTAAGATGTGGATAGTAATAGAATAATCCAGTATCTTTATGGGATAAAGGTTTTGTATGAGTAGGTTTTCAGAAATTTAAATGTTGTGTTTAAATTTTTGACTTAAAATATAAATTAAAATTTTGATTTACCTTCTTTTCCCTCTAAAATTTTACCTTCCTGTTTTCTTACACAGGATCTGCTTGATTTGATTATTCATCTCTGGTTATTCAGAGTCCTCATTTTTGTTGCAGTGATCATGATGTGCTGGAATAAAGTCATGCTTTCAGGGATAATTGGAGGCATAAGGCTGACTTCTTCAGCATGTACCAAAGTTCAAAGGACTTTTACTAGTGCTGGTTACGGGGTTATCAGTCTCCTTCACTTGTTTACTTGTGGTGCTACTATGGCTCCTTTTCCCTTTCCAGACTCTCTGATTGTGAACCTAAAAGTTTTATAGCCATATTATTAGAATTCTGTGTCCAAGGGAAATCATTCAGGGCCTGCAGAGTCTCTTCTAGAAGAATGAATGCACAATTTTTGTAGAAACTGTTTTATTGATTTGGGAGCTGTTTTCATCCTCTTTAGCATAAGTTTTGACGAACACAGTCACATGATCACCAATGAATCTAGTTAAAGATTTAGAACATTTCATCACCTCCAAAAGTTCTCTTGTGCCCCTCTGTAATCAGCCCCTTCTATCATCTCCAGCCCCTGGCATCCATTCCTCTGTCTTGCCATTTCCAGAATGTCATATAAATGGACTTGAAGAGTTTGTGCCTTTTGGGTTTGGCATCTTTTCACTAAGCATCGTGCGTGGGAGATGCATACCTCTTGCTGTTTGTATCAGTAGTTTATTTCTCTTCACTCCTGAGTAATACTGGGTTGGATTTGGTTGTCTGTCATAAGTTGAAGTATTATCTGGCTTTTGAGTAAAATTGTCCTAATTACGCCCCTCCCTAATTACTTACGAACTTATATCAGACAGCAGAGCCTGAGATGGGGCTCATGGGCAGATGGTTTATTCTGGTAAGTGATCTCAGGGAACAGGGGTGGGGGAAGAGGAGTACTGGACTGAGAAAGGACAGAACCTTTTGAGGCTTTACTCCTCCTGGGTCATGGTTGCCATGGTGGCTCCTTTATGGTCGTCATGGCACAGAAGCACCACGAGATGCTCCATTAAGTTCTGGGTTACAGACATGTTTCTTTCAACCCTGATGTATAGCAGAAACCCTAGGTGCACAATTATCTCTGACAATAACAGCAGTTCCTTTCTTTGCTTGTGGGTTCTCTGGCAGGGAAATTGCAAAACAAGCTAGTGGAACCCAAAAGGGTTTTTGAGTAAAATAAGATAAAAATCTTATTCCCCGGTAGAAGTGTAGCTGCCTGCCTAAGAACTAGCACTTATAATCCAACTGAATTTAGGTTTGAGGAGATGGAAAGCATACATTCTGTAACTAGGTCTGTCGGAGATGGATTGTCTATACCCATGTATTCTAGTGAGCCGCCTGGCTCAGCTGGATCATATGGCCCAAGTGGCCAGGCAGCTTATACTTGCGCCTGACCCTGCTGCAGACCTCCCTCAACACTGTCAGCATTCTGATAAATGCATCTGAGCAGTATTCTCCAGATAGCATAGACTGCCCGCAAAATCCCAACGGGCACCTCCCATGCTGGGGCTCTTTCTTAATGGTAGAGGTGCAAGATTGAGCAACTTGATCCTTACGTATGGAATTCTGGCATTCCCTAGACCACTGAGCCCCTGGAAGCGTAATTTATGCTGGAATTCCTAAATTCTCTTAGATTTTATTTTCTACCCTTTGGATCCAGATTTTCATTTATTGTTTACATTCACGTTGAATAAATGTAGTTGGCCGGTGTGATATTCCATAATGTCAAGATTGCAAGGTGGCTGACAAGTTGGAACATTAGAGCAGGAGAGCTGACAGCGCCAGGGCAGAATTTGGTAAATGTATGGTACAACTAGGGTGGGGGCCACGGGGTTTGAAGAAGTGCATTAGAGAGATCTGCTTTTCTGTGTCTTCGTTCTGGGGCCACGGGTGGGACAACTCCATTCTGCAGATGCGCAGCGTTACGTGTTTCCGGGTTCTGCACGTTGCCGTGTTGACAAATACATGATTAGTTAGGACTGTTTTCCCTTTGGTGTAGGTGTTCGAGTAATGAGGAAGTACTGGACGTACCTTTTTGAACATACAGGAATAGGATGTGGAAGAAAACACACCTGTAGAAACATGGTCTGGCAGTCGTCCAACCTCATATAGGCGTTGCAGTTTTGGGGGGCTCATTCTGGCTTATAGACATCTCAGGAGACATCACTGCTTTCTGCACCTGAAATCTGAAGGAGCAGGAAATTATTTATGAAACTATTCAACAGTGTTTCCTTCAGCTCACGACTGCAGTACTTCATTTCATAAATTAAATGGTGAGCAGATCTGCAGCTGGGATCGGAACTCTGGGGTTCCAGTGCTGCAGGAATAAGATTCCCAACTCGAGGAAGACAGATACTACTTCGAGCGAAGATATGGTATTAGGAACCCTTTGACCAGCCAGGATACAAAAATGATGATTGCCAAGGTCTGTTTCAGCTTCTGAAATGGTCAGAGCGCATCTTCGTTAAGTCAGTTCTCTTTTTTTGTTTATTGAATTAGATTGAACGGGAAGCAATTATTTTGGATTGTCTTCAAGAGGATCTGCCTGAAATTTCAAAAACCAAAGAAGCGGCCACCACAGAAGAGCTCTGTGAGCTGCAAGATTCTTTATGCCGCTACCAAGAAAATGTGGAGAAGCAGCAGCTGTTACTGACCTTACTTCTTCAGCGTATGAGAAGTATCCAGAATGCTCCCAAAAGCTTAGAGGCTGTAGAAATGATTCCAGCATTTCAAGAGATTACATCGATGCAGGAACGATGCAACAAGTAAGACTTATGAAAAACTATTAAGGAAACGTGCCTAATAATTCAGGCTTAATTTTTTTAAGGATTTTATTTATTTATTTGACAGAGATCACAAGTAGACAGAGAGGCAGGCAGAGAGAGGAGGAAGCAGGCTCCCTGCTGAGCAGAGAGCCTGATGCGGGGCTCGATCCCAGGACTCTGAGATCATGACCTGAGCCCAAGGCAGAAGCTTTACCCACTGAGCCACCCAGGAGCCCCTAGGCTTAATATTTAGAAAGTACTGAATTTTGAAAATGTAAAAATAAAGCATAATGACAAGTGATACCATAGAATTGGGTTAACGCAGAAAAGTATAAAAAGGGTTGGAATAGTACATCCCCTGTGGAAAAACACTATGGAGGTCCCTCACAAAATTAAAAATAGAAATATTATATGCTCTGATAATTGCACTATTGGGTATTTGCCCAGGGGGAATGAAAATGCTACCTTGAAAGATACATGCATTCCTGTGTTTATTGCAGCATTATTTAGAATAGCCAAGACACAGAAGCAACCAAAGTATGCATCAGTAGACAAAAGAACAAGGAAAATATGATATATATATCCAATAAAATACTACACAGCCACAGAAAGGGATGAGATCATTGCCACTTGAGACAATATGGATGGACCTAGAGAGTATTATACAAAGTGAAAGAAGTCAATCTGAGAAAGAAAATACCATATGATTCCACTCATAAATTAGATCTCAAAAAAAATTAATAAGCCAACAAAAAGCAGAATTGGAGGGGAGTGAGGGAAGTGGATGGGCTAAATGGGTGAAGGGAAGTGGGAGATACAGGCCTTCAGTTACGGAATGAGTAAATCATGGGAATAAAAAGCAGATCGTTAGGAATACAATGAATTGTAATAGCGATATAATGGGACAGATGGTAGCTATACTTGTGGTGAGCATAGAATAATGTATAAACCTATCAAATCACTAGACCGTACACCAGAAATGAATGTAATGTTGTGTGTCAACTAGACTCGAAAAAGTTGGTTGGGGGGGGGTGGGTGATGGACAAGATTAATAATAATAAAAAGAAACACATAGTCTCCATCTTGGTATTACCGAGAATGAATATCCTTTGAATTTTGTTAATATTTGCTACTTTTCTATTTTAGTAATATAGATTCTCTATCGGATGTTCAGGAATGTAGAAAATTATAAAGATTAATATAACCCCCATTTAATTTTACCACTCAGCAATAATCACTGCCAGTCATTCCTTTTTTTTACTATGATTGTATTTTTAAACAAATTATGGCCATAATGCTATACTGTTTTGTGTGCTAGATGATTTATCAGCCTATCATGTTAATTTGCCTATGTCACTAAATGTTCCTTAAAACATAACTATGTCATATCTCACATGTGACTATCCCATAATTTATTTAACCCTAACATAAAACCTTTAAATTATATGTAATTTTTTTTCACTTTTGTAAAACACTGTAGTGAAGATTTTTATGCTAGAATTTCTGCATCTGTGATTAATACTTTGAGAAAGAGGCCAAGAAGTCGAATGACTGGGTCAAAGGTTACAATATATTTACAGCTAAAAATACTTACCGAATAGCTCTCAGGAAAAGTCGTACCTCTTAAACATCCCTACTAATAAGGGGGCTACATCCACAGCAAATGGGGTCAGCTGAGATAAAAATGCTAATGGCATCATCTGTCCCCAGAAGCCCACCAGTGACTCCATTCTCCCCTCTACGTCATATTCAGTTGAACTCAAGGATCACCTGGAGAAAAGTAGGGTGGAGAGAGCAATTGGAATGTAAAGTGTGAAAAGTATTTTGAGATGGACATTTAGAGAGGTTTTTGACTGAGTGATAGAATTTGGTATATGTTTGTGTATGTAGTAACAAAATCATGGAAAATGGTACTTTTTGCTCAGGAAAAAGACCTTTTGTGAACTTTGCAGACATTGTGTTAATTATTGAAATGAAACTATCTCACTAGAGAGCGGGATAGAGAATTTTATTTTGATGTTGTATGTTAGGCTTTTTCAGAAAGCTCAAGAAAATAAGGAATTGATGGAGAATGAAATCCAAGAAAGACATTCTTTTACAAAAGAAATAATTACTTTGAAGAATTTATTTCAACAGACTGCAACTTATTTCCAAAATATGGAATTACAAGACCACCCAGAAAAGGTAGACCAGTTTGAGGTAAGTGAGGAATGAAGTGAGAAACCAGTGAATGTGGCCAGCACAGGTCTGCAGTCTTGAATCCAAAGTCCTTGGGGCAGAGGTAACTTTGTGACTGGAGTGGAGGGAGTGGTCCAAGAGAAAGAAAGCACATACAAAGGCCCTGTGGTATGGTGTGGGCCAAGCTATAAGAGATCACTGTGGCTAGGTTGCAGAGAAGAAAGTTGAGAGGTCGGGGAGGTCCCCAGAGCATTATAGAGTAGGGTGTTAGACTACTGACTTTAGTAGGATGTATGATTTATCTCTGATAGGAGTGCAACTGTTTTTACTCACAATACTTCCTACACCAAATGTGTGGGAGTTTTCCCCCAAGGCTCTGGAAGCCAACTAGGTGTCCTACACTAAATTCAACTGTAACACTAACTAGCAGGAGTTAGCACAGACCACACAGATTAAGGGCTCACTTCCACAAGACCACCCCCACTTCAGAAGCAAGTCCTGGTTCTCCTATAATTCTGACTGACTCACTGTCAGAAGATCAGGGGTTCCCATAACCCCTTCCTCAGCTTTAATAATTTACTAGAATGCCTTCTAGAAGTCAGGAAAGCACTTTACTATTTTTTTTTTTTTTAAGATTTTATTTATTTGACAGAGAGATCACAAGTAGGCAGAGAGGCAGGCAGAGAGAGAGAGGAGGAAGCGGGCTCTCTGCTGAGCAGAGAGCCCGATGTGAGGCTCGATCCCAGGACCCTGAGATCATGACCCGAGCTGAAGGCAGAGGCCTTAACCCGCTAAGCCGCCCAGGCGCCCCAGGAAAGCACTTTACTATTACTGGTAAGGGATACAACTCAGAATCAGCCAACAAAAGAAATGAATAGAACAAGGTAAGGGGGCAGTCTCTCAGACCCTCTGGGCCCTGTCTGGGTGTGCCACCCTTCCAGCACCAACTCCAGATTTTCCATACCTCACTGATTAGGGGGTTTTGTGGTAGTTCCACTAAGTAGGCATGATTGATTAAATCGTTGGCTGTTGATAATTAACTCAACCTTCAGCTCCTCACCCCACCCTAGAGGTTGGGAAGTGGGGCTGAAACTTCCAGCCCTCTAATCACAGGGTTGATTCCTCTGGCAACCAGGCCCTGTCCGGAATCTATCTAGAGGCTCCCCCACACCCCCCCCTCCAAGAGTCATTCATTAGCATAAGCTCAGGTATGGTTGAGAAGGGTTTGTTCTGAGTGAGGAAGGACACTCCTCCTACTCCTAGCCAGGAAATTCCAAGAGTCTTAGAAGCTGTTCAGGAACCAGGGATGAAGACCAAATACAGCTTTTTAAATCACACTATCACAGGGACTGTTCATATGGCCCTGTGTGATTTGGGATATCGTTTTTTTAAGAATGATTCTGGTCCCCTGGTAACAAGCAGAAACGGCATTCGAAAGTTGACTCCAGAATCACGCACGGTTGTTCATGGAGCTCAGTATTGATAGAGGGAACTTCTCTCTCTCACAGTCTTGGGGAAGCTTCAATGTGTAGCTCTGAATGATTCTGACTAGATTCTGACTCGGTCTAGATGAAACCAGAAGGCATTATACTTAAACTCCACCTTTGTCTGAACGGCATTGTTCTCTAAGTTTCCATCTCTAGATTTGTTCTCAGCTGAGGGTGAAGAAAAAACAGGGACACATCACGGAGTCATTCAAATTGTAATCATTCTTCAGTGCGGTGACTCAACCCATTAACACGAATAATGCTACTGAACAGCTACTGTAAAAACAAAACAAGTCCCAAAAAGCCACAGTAAAGTCAAGAAGTATTTTTCCACTTGATCTTTGGGAAACTTTCCCAAACAAATGAGTTTCTCCTTTATAATTAGTGCAGGAGAACGTAGATCAGATTTTGTTTCTAGGCCACAACCAATACACTGTTTGTTCAGGTTTCTTTTATCTCCTAAAATCCACATTCTTTGCAGGGAACTGGAACCCTGCCTTTTGAAAGAAGTTGGGCTCTGCTGGGCTGTCTAATTACATGAAAGCAGACACTTGTGCTTCAAGCCTAGGGCTTTTAGTGGCCTTGAATCATTGTGATGATAATGTAGGAAGAAACAGAAATGGCAACAAGTTAATAACAAAAACAAAAAAACCCCAACAAACTTCTTTGAAACTCTTTTGCTACTCGGAGCTTTTTAGCTCAAGACTGCAACCGAGATAGTTAAATCCTAGAGTTGCTTTAGAAGCAGGAGATGTTGTAATGTCTTTAGAGGACAATGGTTTGACACTATGGAGAGGTATCAAGTTCAATTCTGACAAACTAGAAAGCATCATCTGACCACACTGAGTATCTCTTCGGCTTAATCGGCTTGTATCAGTAGTGAGACTTTGTCATGCAAAGTGTGCTCATTTAAATCAGAAGGATGTGCTGGAAAGCTGCTTTCACTTTTAGAGTTAAACTTTTTCCCTGTTCTGTGCCTCTTTGAAACTCTCTTGGTGATTTTAGGAGCTTCAAAGCATTTTTAAGAAAGGGAAGCTAACTTTTGAGAATATTATGGAAAAACTGCGAATCAAGTATTCTGAAATGTACACCCTAGTCCCTGCAGAGATTGAATCCCAGGTGGAAGAATGCAGAAAAGCTTTAGAAGACGTAGATGAGAAGGTAATAATTGTTTGTACTAGTGTTATTATTTATGAGTTGAATGGATATAAAGAAAAGATCCTGTAATGTCACATTTCTTTTGCCCTTATTTTAGCAAAGACTGTTTTTATAGAGTTTAGATAAGTGATAATTCTGTGTATTTTTGAATACGGAGGTGAAATTGCTCTAAATAAAGTGACATAACAGAATTAGATAATGTGGTTATTTTTAATTGTCAAGATGCTTAGTTTTTCTTCTCTTACATTTAAAAGTAGAATAGATTAGCTTTTACTTGGCTTTTTTTTTTTTTTTTTAAACTGGAGAATCACTTTAAAATATTAGACAAGAATAATGTTTTGCTTCAGCACTTATTCCCTGTGAATGTTCTGAAATTGCAACCAAGGACATTAAGAATATAAATTTCATAACTCATGAGGAATAGCATTTAACACACATTATCTTTTTGATGGTGGCAACACAGTTGTCAGAACACACCTGCACAAATCTTTACCCCTGAATGGATGAATCTGAAGGTTGGAAGAAAGAATGGGAAATGTTTCATAGTACTGAAGACCTAGGAGCTTAGAAGACAGATTTATTGAATTATAGAAAGAGCCTTTACATCCAACAGAACAAAATTCTATTTGGTCCAGCATGCAGGGAAGGATTTTTGTATTCCTTTTGAAATCGGGAGTACTTCTAACTTAATAAAATAGATTTTAAATGCAAACACACACAAATTGCATTTCAAACTCAGTTAACTTCTTTAACAGATTTCTCAGAAAAATCTGACCCATGAAAAAACATGGAAGCTCCTAATACACATTTTTAACAAATGTTGTTGATTAAACACCCAAGAAAATCTGTTATGAGGTACTTGCTCAAGAATCATGCACTATTGATTTCAAGAGAATACTAAAGGTTTTGAGAGCAACTAAATTTGTTTCCATGAATACTTCATGTGAAAATTGCTAACAGAATGAATAATCAAAATCAATCTTAAATTTAGCAGTTGAACATTTCAAGAGTAACTTGTGTATTTGTAACAAATAGCAACTGATTTTTATTGTTTGGTGTGTCTGAAAGATCCAGGCCAACTCTAAACCATTTGATGTAATTCGAAGGGCTGCTTACTTTTTGTAAATCATGGACCTAAATTATATGCTTTTCTGCTAAGAGAATAACTGCCCCAAGTATCAGAAAACTTCACTTTATAGTAATTTGTTATATAGTAATAAAAAGCTATCACAGCAATTTAAAAACCAACATAGAATTAATTTTTTTCCTAAAAATCTCAACTGCATTATGATCTGTGGAATAAAAACATCTTATAAATGTATCAACATCCTGAAATGTTAAAAAGAGCCTGGGACTTCAGTCTCATGACTCTGGACTTCTCAGGACAAGTTTTAACTGCTGCCTTGATACAGGCAGGATAACCACCTGCGTTGAAAGGTTTTAGTCTCCATGGTTACACAGATATTGTGGTTTTTTAAAAGGGTTAAAGGATTATACATAAGCATAAAGTATTATTTGGTTATTTAGTGGCTGCAAGGGGAAAGCCTTATCAACATAGCCTTAAACAAAACAAACAAAAACAACAAGAACTAAGCAGGTATTTGAAAAATGACACTTTCAACATTCATCTGTTATCTTTCCTAGCCCAAGTTATTTTCTTAGGAAAATCATTCAGATAAAAAAACTACACTGTTCAACGCTAGATTTCTGATTGCTGTGAACACACTGGAAACATTCACACAGAGAAAAACTAAGCTTTGTGCATCCTCAAGAAAGAGCGAATTTTAGGTTATTTCCCCCAAATCAGTACTACAGTGGGAATTACATTTTTTAAAGTCAGCTTGAGAGTAAGTTAGGTTATATTGAAAATTGGTCTATGCAGAGGTCTTTCTCATAAAATGAGAGACTGTATAATAAATAATTTATCTCCCTTGAATTTTTTCATATCATTTGCTCCATTGGGGTATGCCTAAGACAGTACGCCTAGTTTTGATCAACTCAGCACAGATTTGTAGTATGTGGTGTGGGTTACATTCAACAAATTTTTGTTTGTTGATTTTCTTCTTTTCTTAGATTGGATTTAAAAGGTCAAGTCGGCAGAACTACCATTGGTCTAGTCTGCTGATCTACCTCTCATTATCATATTAACTGGCTTGGTTTGGGATTCTCCCCTCCCCGCCTTTAAAATATTTTTGTGAATAAAATTGCCTAACAGTATGACTGTTCCTTTTATCACCTGAACCTGTAACTAGATATTGAAGACGTTTGTAAGCCAGATGTGTCTTTCTTTCATTGTAACAGATCAGCAATGAAGTTTTGAAAAGTTCACCCTCCTATACAATGAGTAGGAAGATAGACGAAATTAACAATGGGCTTCACAGTGTTGAAAAGATGTTGCAGCAGAAAAGCAAGAATATTGAGAAAGCTCAAGAAATTCAAAAGGTAACTTCCTCCTTTAATTTCCCTCAGCATTTGGTGTTCCTCCTTTTCCTCAGTCCTCAAGGTGTGCCCTGTGGAGGACTCAGAAGCACAGAGATCGTAACTCAGATCCATAGGGAGCCCCTTTCTGAGGGTCCCCTGCAGAGGCTTGGTGGAGAAAGTTGCATTTAAGAACTGTTCTCAGTTGTTGTTGTTTGGGGTGGGGGGGGGCTGAGAGAGGGTGAGAGAAAGACTCCCAAGCAGGCTCCATGCCAGGTGCAGAGCCTCACCAGCCTTGAGATCATGACCTGAGTTGAAACCAAGAGGTGGACACTTAACCGACTGAGCTACCCAGGTGCCTCAAGAACTGTTCTCAGTTTTTCCATGGTGAGAATGTGCCTGAACCCCTGAGAGCCTACAATTATGAACTAGCCTTTTCACAAGTAAAGGAGAGTAAGGACCTTATCCTGGGACGGCTGATAATAAAAAAAATATTGTATATAAATACCAAATATAGAAAACAAAGCTAACATGTTTTCTGTGTTTAAGCATTTCTCGGAGTCTTTTTTTTCCTAACGTGGGTTAACATGGGAAATACAACACAGAACATTGCTGAGACATTTGATTAAAAAATATATTTCACTAGGATTTGAAAAGAATTGACAGCTTTTCTTTAGACGACGAAGGGAAACGGGAAAACAGAAATTCCAAATTTATTTCCCTTGTAAAATATCTTAGGAAATCAAGTGTTAGGTAAAACTGTATATAAGCCTAATTTTCTACCATTAACTCCCAGTAAACTTCTGCATGTGGAAAACATTCTTATTTTAATCTACATTTTTTTTTTTTTAAAGATTTTATTTATTTATTTGACAGAGAGAAATCACAAGTAGTTGGAGAGGCAGGCAGAGAGAGAGAGAGGAGGAAGCAGGCTCCCTGCTGAGCAGAGAGCCCCATGTGGGACTCGATCCCAGGACGTGAGATCATGACCTGAGCCGAAGGCAGCGGCTTAACCCACTGAGCCACCCAGGCGCCCTATTTTAATCTACATTTTAAGGAAGTTTTCTATGTGAATGGAGACTTTTTAAAAATAGGTCAGACCGGACAAAATCTTGATTCTTAATAAGTAGAGGAACCTAATTTAACCAGTCCTATTTTTCCTATTTCTAAAAATTCAATTTTTAAGCAAATATTAAGTAAGAATTAAATATTTTACCTTTGAGAGTTCCTCTGACCATACAAGTCCAGGCTTGAATGCAGTCTGTTGGTTTCTTGAGCCAAAAGCAGTTGCTAGAATTTTTTGCCACTGCATTAATCCTAAGTCAAAACAGATCTTTTCCTTTTGTTAGTTTTATTTTTATAATTTTTTTTAAAGTTGGCTCCATGCTGGAGCCCAGTGTGGGGCTTGAACTGAAGACTCTGACATTAAGACGTGAGCTAAAACTAACTGAGCCACCCACACACCCCTGTCTTTATACTTAATAAAATTGTATTCTAGATTAAATACACACATATACATACATATAGATGTGTGTGTATTCTAAAAAGATTTGGGTATAACATAATGTTACCTCATCACTCCTGAAAGAGTAGGGTTATATTGTCCTTGTTCGGTGTCATTTGTCTCTGGAAATATCCCGGTCTTTCTGCACCCTTGCAGCTAAGTCTGTATCTGAAACAAAAAGCAGTTAGACTGAAAGACCTCAGAAAAGGTGTTTTTCAATTTAGGTCACAAGTGGTTCCTGGGTATAAATGAAATAGTATGCCTGTGATGTTGTTTTGGTAGCATTCGCAAGTGCAAATACAGGGCAAAAACTGGGAATTAACACAGTGAGTCGCGACCTCTGCATTCCAAGTGACTTGCGGTTTCCTTCTCCAGAAAATGTGGGATGAGCTAGATCTCTGGCATTGCAAGCTAAATGAGCTGGATTCTGAAGTGCAGGACATTGTTGAGCAGGATCCAGGACAGGCTCAAGAATGGATGGATAACTTGATGATTCCTTTCCAGCAGTATCAGCAAGTCTCACAGAGAGCGGAATCTAGAACCTCACAGTTAAATAAGGTACGACAGTAACACGTGATAACCATCCTTAGCTTACCGTGATATTGGGAAGGCTTTGAAACAAAATGAAAAGAGATATTCAAAGGCAGCCGGTTTCCCCTGAATTGCCAGTTTTAGGTTCTGAAGCTAGAGCCACACGACAGGTTCGGGTGGGCACTGGGAGGAGAGCTTTAAGTGCTGACACTGGCGGGAAGTCCTACTAGGCAGGCGGAAGCAGGTTTCCGGAAGTCGGGCTGCAGCAGGAGTCCAGGCTGAGCACTGGGCTTCCTGGCAGGTCATGGACATTTCCAAAAGGCCATCTCAGGAGTCCCTGGGAGGAGCCAGCCACAAGAAAGAATGTCACTCAGGAACAAGACACTGTCTCCTGCCTTTCCAGATAGAGGTCATGGTGGAGGAGTTGTATGTGTGATCTAGCAAGAAAAGGCAGCAGGACTTACTAGTCCCAGAGGCACTGGGATATTAGAAGACAAAGCCCTGTGTGGAGGCCAAAAAAACTCAAATCCAGTTTTGAGAATGAAGCATCAAATGGGAACCAGACTAGTTGGAAGGCCACCTGGAAACAGTTACGAGACCCATAGCATTAGGGTAGAACTTCTTAAGTCCTTTCTACCTGTGGTCAGGATTACTCATCTTCAAAGTTGGGAAGGTAAACCTGGAAAGGGTGGGCAAGTCCCCCCAGGATAACAAAGTCTTTGTTCAAGGCTCATTTGGCTCAAGTAGAAGGTGTCAGACTTCTTGCTGCGGCCTCTCTTTCACAGGCCACAATTAAGATGGAGGAATATCACGACCTTTTGAGGAGTACGGAGGCTTGGATAGAAAACACCAGCCATCTGTTGGCCAGCCCTACTGACTATGATTCTTCAAAGGAGCTGAGTCAGCATGCCAGCACCCTTCAGGTAAGGAATTTCAGTGTTCCTGAGGGCCCTAGAATCCGCATAATGATTCATAGTCTAGTTGACTACCACAGTGCTTAGAAAAAACCCTTCTTTCCCAGAAAACCACCTTATCTTCAACCTTGCCAGATGGCAGGAGGAAGCCTCGGAGAGTGGAAGGCTTCCTTGGCAGTGGCAGAAATTTTGGAGACGGGATCTAGTTCTTTCTGTCTTGATAACTACTGCACAACTTTTTGGGTAATCTACTGTTTTCCTCTGTGGTTTCCCCTGTCTGTGAAGGAAGAATGTTGGAGTGATTAGTGTTGATGGTATTAGTCAACAGAATTCTACAATGGCTCCCAGTATTGCTGTCCCCTGATGCACACAGTTGTATAATCCTGACCTGCCGAGCGCGGGCAGGGATAGGAAAGTATGTGTTGAATTAGCCACTCTTAATTAGGTTACAGTGTATGGCTAAGGTAATAGGTTAGTCACTCCCAGGAATACGTGATTAATCATGGTCATATGATTATAAGACTCCCTGAGAACACACCGCAGAGTTCTTTAGCTGACTTGATGAAGTCAGCTGCGATGGTAGGGGAGGGTCTTGGGGCTAGGACCCCTGGGCAGCCTTCAGAAGCTGAGAGTGACCCCCTGCCCCAGTCAGTATCCAGCAGGAAAACCGAGATCTCAGCCCTATGACTGAATTCTCCCAACAACGTGAGTGAACTTGGAAGAGAAACCTCTGTTCCAAATGGCACCTTGATAGCAGCCTTGTGATAGCCTCTGATAGCCAAGGACCCTTCTGAGCTATGCCTGTGCTCTCGAGCCATGGAAACTAGGCGAGAGTACATTTGTTTTATTGTAAGCCATGAAGTTTGTGGTAACTAGTTACACAGCGTTAGAAAATGAATCCATAGTTCCTTCTGGTTATAGCATGCTGTGATTCCAAATGTTCCTTCCTTTTTGGCGCCCGATGTCTCCATGCTAGCTTACAAAGACAATACAAATGAGAGTATTTTCTTATTCGGGCCATGACTTCAAGAGATCTTTCAGATACCAAATATTGGCTTAAGTTGTACTGTGAAGGCATCATTCCTTCTCTTCCATATTATTCAACCCCAAGAAAGGGTCTCTTAGGAAAAGGTTATTCTATCACAATTTTTAGAATAACCAGACCTCAGCGTTGATCCAGCTCCTTGTTATATCTTTAGACTAGCACAATATGTTCCGAGGGAACAGCTGACTTCGTACCTCCCTGATGTGTGAGACTTGTTGGACCACGTGGTAACAGTTGTAAAGATGCTGCCTTTCAGCCATCCGTTTGTTTCTCCCCCTTGCCTGTGATTGCTGCCCTCACCTCTCGGGCTGGCTTTCCAGGTCCCCATAGCATGGCCTCTTTTATTTTAAATTGCCTGTATTTTTCATCATTTCAAGAGAGGAATTAATACTCTTTTCCTCAGATGCTTGTTCTGAGTTAAAAAAAAATTTTTTTTCAAGCATGAACTCAAGGGGCGCCTGGGTGGCTCAGTCAGCTAATTAGGCATCTGCCCTCAGCTAAGGTCATGATCTCAGGGTCCTGGGATCGAGTACCACATCCAGCTCCCTGCTCAGTGGGGAGCCTGCTTCTCCCTCTCCCTCTGCTGCTGCTCCTCCTTATGCTCTCTCACTCTCTGTCAGACAAATGAATGGAACCGTTAAAAAAAGTGAACTCAGGCAAAAGCATCTATACTGTTGCTATCTTCTACTGACACAGATGTAATGTATAGAAGTATCTCTTAAACTGTTTAAGACATTCTAATTTGCTGGCCTTAACCTTATGAAGTAGAACTTAGTGGAACTCTAGTTTATTAGCTAGAAGAAGTAGGCACAAAGGGAGGTTGGTTTACCTCAGAGAGCATCCTCATAAATCCTACAATGGGAAATAAGTCTCAAACAACTAGTTCTATGTGAAATTCCCATTTTTTCCTATTTTGAAAATAGTTGTCCTATTTTTATGATACTCTTTTCTATTTTTCTAGTATTGTCAGACATTGATTTTTTTTTTTTTTAACAGATTTTGTTGATTTGTCAGAGAGAACATGAGCGTAGCAGGCCCGGGCACATGGGCAGGGGGTGGGGGAGGGACGGGCCAGAGGGAGAAGCAGACTCCCTGCTGAGCAAAGAGCCCAATGTGGGACTTGATCCCAAGACCCTGGGATCATGACTTGAGCCAGAGGCAGACAGTTAACTGACTGAGCCACCCAGGTGTCCGAAGCTTTCTCTTTTAATTGCACTATAACCTTCTACCTGGATTTTGTTTTAAACAGGTTTTTATAACCCAAAGTTGATTCTAGAAAGACTGCTGTTGTAAAAGAATTGTTGAAAATCAATTGTCATTGTAAAAATAGAAAACAACTTGTTTTTAAATACATTTCATCAAGGTGTAATTCACATATACTAAAATACACCGTATATATGTATATGTATGTATATACAAATGTATATATTTTTATAGTAAACTCTACCCAGTGTGGAGCTTGAACTCTTGACCCCATGATTAAGAGTTGCATGCGCTACCAACTAAGCCCACCACGTGTGCTAAAATACACCTGTTTTAAGTGTGCAACTAGCTGACTTTTGATGAAGGTATACATTTGTGTGATTACCACCACCATCAATATAAAGGACATCTCCATCACCCCATCAAGTTTCCTCTGTCTCCTCTTCTGTCTTTAGTTCTATGAATCACTCACTCTTTGTTTTCTGTTAATATAGTTTGTCCTTTTCCATGGGGTCCTATAAATAGAATCATGTGGTATATACCTTTCATACCTGACTTTGTTTATTTGGCATAATGTTTTCAAGATTCATTCAGGATAATGTTTATAGATAGTTCATTCTTTTGGTAGGTGAGTAGTGTCCCATTTATGGATATACGCAATATGTTTATGCTTTCACCAGTTAATGGGCATTTGGCTTGTTTCAAGTTTTGGGCTGTGCTAGGCTAGCAGCTTAAAACAGTAAACATTGATTATCTCCATTTCTGTGGGTCAGGAACTCAGGCATGGCTTTGCTGAGTGTCTCTGTCTCAAGGTCTCTTGCAAGAATGCAGTCAAGCTTCGGTTTGGGTGAGGGAAAAGACAGGATGCACTTCCAAGGTCATTCACTTGGCTATTGGCAGGCCTCAAAACATGCACTTCCATGGCCCTCCCCGCAAGGCTGCATGGTAGCTAACTTTACTAACTGTGAGCAGTCTAAAGAGGGAAAGCCCCCAGGCTAGAAACAGTCTTTTTTTATAACCTGATCTTGGAAATGACATCTCAGTACGTAAATCAGTAAAGCCAATAGTAAATAAGCTGGTAAATCAGTAAGCCCAGTCTCCATTCAAAGGAGCTGATTCTAAGGGCAGGAGTATCAGGAGGTCCCCACCTGACCTCCCAGGTACTCCTGGAGGGGGACCTCCTGATACTCCTGCCCTTAGAATCAGCTAAGGGGATCTGGGGGTCCACTTAGAAGCTGCCTGTCACACGCTACTGTAGCAAAGCTGCTGTGAACGTTCATATACAGATCTTTGAGTGGATCTATGTCTTCATGTCGCATCATTTGGTAAATATCTAGGAGTATGTTTGCTGAGTTTTATGTAAGTATTTAACTGAATGAGAAACTGTCAGATTGTTTTCTACGATGGCTGGACCATTTTCAGCCCCCTGGCCATGTGAGGTTTTTTTGCTTTTTTTTTTTTTAAGATTTTATTTATTTAGGGGCACCTGGGTGGCTCAGTGGGCTAAAGCCTCTGCCTTTTGCTCAGGTCATGATCCCAGGGTCCTGGGATAAATAAATAAAATCTTAAAAAAAAAAAAAAGATTTTATTTATTTATTTGACAGACAGAGATCACAAGTAGGCAAAGAGGCAGGCAGAGAGAGAGGGAGGAGGAAGCAGGCTCCCTGCCCAGCAGAGCCTGATACGGGGCTCGATCCCAGGACCCTGGGATCTTGACCTGAGCTGAAGGCAGAGGCCTTAACCCACTGAGCTACCCAGGTGCCCCTGGCCATGTGAGTTCTAATTGCTCCATATTTTCATCTATACTTAATATTATCTGTCTTTCAAATTTTAGCCATTCTAGTGGTATGTGGTGGAATCTTCTGGGGTAGTTTAAATGGCCTTTCTTTATGACTCACTACTTATTTATGTAATTTACTTGTGTGTTTGTCATTTGTGCACTTCCTTTGTGATATGTCTGTTGAATTTTTAATTGGGCTGTTTGTCCTTCTGTTACTGAATTGTAAGTGTTATTTATAAAATACTCTAGAAACCAGTCCTTCATCAGATACATGATTTACAGATACCCTCCTGGTCTGTGGCTTGCCTTTTCGTTCTCTCAGTTGTATCTTTCAGAGAGCCAATGTTAGTGATTTGATGAAGTCAAGTTCATCAGTATTTTTCTTTTATGGCTTAGCCTTCTGTGTTGTATCTAAGGAATCTGTACCTAACCCAAGGTCACAAGAGCCTCCTCCTGTCTTTTCTTCTAGAAATCTTATAGCTTTACTTCTTAGATCAATTTCAGGTTTATTTAATATGGTATGAAGGTTGATTTTTTTTTTTCCTGTGGGAATATATTGAGTGTTTACTATTTGTTGAAAAGACTCACCATTGCCTTACTTCAGTGCCTTATTTAAAATCAGCTGCCTTGGGCATCTGGGTGGCTCAGTCATTAAGCACCTGCGTTCAGCTCAGGTCATGGTCCCAGGGTCCTGGGATCGAGGCCCATATCAGGCTCTCTGCTCAATGGGAAGCCTGCTTCTCCCTCTCCCACTCCCCCTGCTTGTGTTCCCTCTCTCTGTGTGTCTCTCTCTGTCAAATAAATAAAAATCTTTCCCCAAAAATAATTTTAAAAATAAAATCAGCTGCCTTGTTGAAAATCAGTGTGGGTATAATTCTCGGCTCTCTCATCCGTTCTGCTGATCCGTGTGTCCTTATTGTAGCTTTATAGTAAATCTTGAAACCTGGTCACATAAATTCTACAGCTAGCTCTTTATCAAATTTTTTTTGGCTAATCTGGGTCTTTTGTGGTTCCATGTACATTTTGGAATCAGCTTATCAATATACACAGGCCTATTGGAATTTTGAATGGATTGCATTAAATCTGTTCATCAGTTTGGCAAGACTTGACATCTTAACCATATTGACTGTTCCAGTCCAGGAACATGATGTATCTTTTTATTTTGGTCTTCTTTAATTTTTCCCAGCAGTGTTTCATAATCTTCAGTGTACAGGTGTTGCACATGAATTGTTGAATTTATCCCTAAATATTTTTTGTTTTGATGCTGTTATAAATAGTACTATTGGTAAAAAAGCATTGGTTTTAAGGTTTGTTTTCCATAAAGTATTCTTCTAGTATTTTGAATAAGAACAATGTGAAGTTCTGAATAACCTCATAAGTTTTAGAGACATATGACTAGAATTCTCATTGAATTAAGTGAATGTTTTTTCTCATGCCATATTATGTTTTATGGAATTACCCGAAAACTACATGAGCAGATTGAACATTTGCATTTGGATACTGAGATAGATATTTTGAAATGTTAGGTTTGGAAGTTAATACATTTTATTTTTTATTTTTATTTTTTTAAGATTTTATTTATTCATTTGACAGAACAAGAGAGCACAAGCAGGGGGGAGAGGCAGAAGGAGAGGGAGAAGCAGGCTCCCCACTGAGCTGGGAGCCCGATGGGGGGCTCGATCCCAGGACCCTGGGATCATGACTGCAACTGAAGACACTTAATGACTAAGCCACCCAGCCACCTCAAAAGTTAATACATTTTAATTGTTAAAAGGAAACAGAAATTATAAAGAGGAATGCCGAAGAAATTATAAAAATGGAGGTTTTTCACTTCCATTTAGTTTTATTAGCTTGTGCTCCTTTGGTGCCCCAGTTATTAGGGTCAACTCGATGGTACAGAAGTCAGTAGCATTGTGTGGGAGGGCCTGAGGAGAACACTGGCACCAGGACTGGCAAGCCACAGGATTGCCTCTTCATTTCCTATACCCACTTTGTTTACTTATTTCTCTCAAATTCATATTCCCAAAATTATTAGTCCAGCCAGTGAGAAAGCGCCTGAATGGCTTCCTTGGCCCCAATTTCAAATTAGCGTTCCTACTTCTGTTACCAACAGCTGTAGGAGCAGGTTTATATAGTATAAAGTAGCTGCTGGAAGCCCACCAGAATAGGGTAGATGCTCTAAGGTCACGGAGTATTGGTGGAGTACCCAGGTGGCTCAGTTGGCTGAGCATCTGACTCTTGATTTCAGCTGAGATCGTGATCTCAGGGTTGTGGGATGGAGTCCTACATTGGGCTTCATGCTGAGCATGGAGCCTGCTGGAGATTCTCTCTCTCTCTCTCTTCCTCTCCCTCTCCCTGCTTGTGCTCTCTATGTCTGTCTCTAAAAAAGATAAGAAGAAGAATTAATAATAAAATAGTGAATCTTTTTAAAAATACATAAAAATAAAAAAAATAAAGTCACCAGTGCTGTTGAGAATGTAGAGTGTTTAGTGTTCTATTATGAAATGATACGAATAGGTGTTTGAAATACTGAGACAAATTTAAAAGTTCTCTAATTCACATTTATTCTTACTAAGGTATAATTGACACACATTGTATGAGTTTCTGGTATGCAATGTAATAATTTGATATTTCCATCATACATAGTTACAGAATTTTCTTTGATTTAAATTTTAATCAACTTGTTTCAGTATCCTGATGTTCTCTCTTTTTTCCTTTGTTTCCATTGTGTAGATGGCTTTGGAAGATTCAGAACAGAAACACAATCTTTTGCATTCAATTTTCACGGATCTAGAAGACTTGTCAATAATTTTTGAAACGGATGATTTAGCACAGTCTGTACAAGAGTTAAGTCGTCAAGTAGCAGCTTTACAACAAAAAATCATGGAAAGCCTTCCACAGATTCAGAGAGTGGCTGATGTAAGTTGGCACTTTAAAAATGTGATTTCTTATTTTTAATTTCTATTTCATTTAGTAAAGTAGAGTTATACTGCTAATCAACTCCTAATTATATGGAGACATTGATCTGGTACGTTTTTCACTTACGTTTTTCTTTTTTTTTTTTCTTTTTTAAAGAATTTATTTATTGGGGTACCTGGGTGGCTCAGTGCGTTAAACCTCTGCCTTCAGCTCAGGTCATGATCTTGGGATCCTGGGATCGAATCCCGCATCGGGCTCTCTGCTTGGCAGGGAGCCTGCTTCTTCCTCTTCCTCTCTCTCTGCCTACTTGTGATCTCTCTCTCTGTCAAATAAATAAATAAATAAAATCTTTAAAAAAATTTATTGTAGAGAGGGTGAGCAAATACAGGGAGAGGGGACAGAGGGAGAGGCAGAGAATCTCAAGCAGACTTTCTGCTAAGCCAGGAGCCTGATGCAGGGTTTGATCTCACAACTCTGAGATCATGACCTGAGCCAAAAACAGGAACCAGATGCTTAGCTGAGTGAGCTACCTAGGTGCCCCTATGTTCTTATTTCTTATTTTACTTTAATTTGCAGCCCATGGTTCAAACCCCATTCTCAGTCCAGAAATGGTCTATTTAAAAGAAAGAGTCCTGATCAGATATGCTTACTCTTTTCTCTTTGTCAGAGAGGCGATATTGTTGATATAAAAGCCCAGATTAGCAAAGAGGGAGATACCCTCTCAAGTTTCTATTCACCAGTAGCAAATATTTACTGAGGAGGAGCCACAGGATTTTTAAATAATTTTATTTATTTTAGCTTGATATGTGTGAGGCATTTATTGAAAGATGAAGTTGCATAGCAGAGGCAGGTACAATTACTCTTAATTATTTATTTTTTGTTTCTCAGTTACATTCCCTATGCTACACTTACGTAACTTCAGGGAGTGATAATCGTTAAACATTCTTGGTTATTGAAGCTTATTTCAAGGGTTTTAAATGCTTTGACAATTTTTGATAGAAATTATGCTAAGAGATACTGTATGCTTTTTTATATATTTTTCAATATAAGATGGAAAAATTATTCCAATATAATTTAACTTCATTTCATAACTTGGAGATATCACTACAAAGTTACTATACTCATTGTTTCATTTGCTTATAAAGTTATATTTATCTGATATTCAATGGCTTAAACTGCTGCGATTTTGAAATCCTCAACCTGATTCTATGTAGTGTTTAAATCCTATCCCCTTTCATTACTAGCTATACCTTTTGGTGGCTACAGTGTCTCTGCATTGAGCTCTTTTTTTTTTTTTTTAATTTTATTTATTTATTTATTTGAGAGAGAGAGAGAGAAAGCACAAACTGGGGTTAGAGGGAGAGGGAACAGATTGCCTACTGAGCCGGGAGCATGATGTGGGACTTGATCCTAGGACGTTGGGATCATGACCTGAGCTGAAGCAGACACTTCCACACTGAAGGCTGAGCCACCTAGGCACCCCTCTGCATTGAGCTCTTTTTATGTTTTTTTTTTTTTTAAGATTTTATTTATTTATTTGACAGACAGAGATTACAAGTAGGCAGAGAGGCAGGCAGAGAGAGAGAGAGAGGGAAGAGGCTTCCTGCTGAGCAGAGAGGCCGATGTGGGTCTCAGTCCCAGGACCCTGAGATCATGACCTGAGCTGAAGGCAGAGGCTTTAACCCACTGAGCCACCCAGGTGCCTCATGCATTGAGCTCTAAGTAAAGGTCTGAAGGCTGCCTTACAGTGCAAGTAGACGTTAGTATGTAGGGTTTGTAGCCTATATTCATCCATTATGGTTTTATAGCATGTATTCTTCCGTACATGGGGTTTGGAGCCCGTGTGTAGGTTTATAGCACGTGCTGCAGCATTTTCACTGTGAGGTTCTTGGCTAAGTCCTAGAGGTTGACATTGATGAGAGAGTAACTACTAGACAAGTGATCTATTGTTTAAATTAATCTTGAGGATATTATAAAGTAATTTAGTGACTTTGCATGACAAGAGTTCATTAGGGGTTTGGCAAGAAAATCCTGCCAAAATTCCCAGCTCCTTTTGTGTTGTATTTTCCAAGGGTGACTTTATCATTTTATGTAAATGATATAATTTTTTTAAATGTTAGACCCACTTGTAATTGTTTAAGCACATTCCAAAGATAAACCTGAAGAGTGTGTAGGTATCGAGAATTTACTTAAAATTTGATTCTGGCTGGATCAGTTGGAAGAGCATGCAACTTTTGATCTCAGGGTCATGAGTTTCAGCCCCACACTGGGTGTAGAAATTACTTAAAATACAAATAATGTTTAAAAAAATGGACTCAGGGCTCTTGGGTGACTTAGTTAAGTGTCTGCCTTTGGCTCAGGTCATGATCCCAGGTCCTGGGATCGAGTCCTGCATCGGGTTCCTCCTCTCTCTGCCTCTGCCTCCCTCTCTCTGTTTCTCATGAACAAACAAAATCTTTAAAAAAAAAAATTGACTTAGATGCATAATACTTTTCTTCTCATAGTGTAATTGAAAATTGGCCTTAAGAGAAGTTTTATCTCAAGAAGGTATAGTATAAGCAGTGCTTTATAGTTTGACATGCTGTTAATAGAATGACATTTTTATTGAAAGCAGTCAACATCTATGTACATTTTACTAGTTTTTTGTTTTGGCTTGGTTTTTTTTTTTTTTTTAAAGATTTTATTTATTTATTTGACAGACAGAGATCACAAGTAGGCAGAGAGGCAGGCAGAGAGAGAGAGAGAGAGAGAGAGAGAGAAGCAGGCTCCCTGCGGAGCAGAGAGCCCGATGTGGGGCTCGATCCCAGGACCCTGAGCCCAAGGCAGCAGCCCAAACCACTGAGCCACCCAGGCGCCCCTGGCTTGGTTTTTTTAATTCCAGGATAGTTAACGTACATTGTTAACATTAGTTTCGGGCATTCAGTAGAGTCATTCAGCAGTTCTGCATGTTGCTCAGGGCTCATCACAATAAGTACACTTTTAATCCCCTTCACCAGTTTCCCCCATTGCCAACCCACCTTTCCTGCAGTAACCATCAGTTTGTTCTCTATGGTTAAGTATCTCTTTTTTGGTTTGTCTCTTTTCCCCACTCTGTTCATTTGTTTTGTTTCCTGAATTCCACATATAAGTGAAGTCATACGGTATTTGTCTTTTCTCTGACTGACTTCACTTAGCATCATACTTTCTAGATCCATCCATCTTGTTGCAAATGGCAAGATTTCATTCTTTTTAATGGCTGAGTAATATTCCATTTCTCTCTTTTTCTCTCTCTCTCACGCACACACACACACACACATCCTACATATTCTTTATGCACTCATCTGTCAATGGTCACTTGGGCTGCTTCCATAATTTGTCTATTATAAATAATGCTGCAATAAACATAGGGTACTAGATCTCTTCAGATTAGCATGTTTGTATTCTTTACCAGTAGTGGAATTACTGGATCATTTTTTTTTTTTTCTGTTCTACTCTATTCTCTTTTTAGAATAGAATAGAATTCTGTTCTTTTTTAAGTTTTTGAGGGTTGTCCATACTGTTTACCACAGTGACTGCACCGGTTTGCATTCCCCTCAACAGCACACATTTCTTTTCTTTCCACATCCTTGCCCTCACCTGTTTCTTGCGTTTTTTATTTTAGCCATTCTGACAGGTGTGAGGTGATTTCTCATTGTGGTTTTGATTTGCATTTCCCTGATGATCAGTGATGTTGAGCATCTTTTCATGTGTCTGTTGGCCATCTGGATGTCTTCTTTGGTGAAATGCTTGTTCACATCTTCTTCCCATTTTTAATTGTATTACTTGGATTTTTTGGTATTGAACTGTATAAGTTCTTTATATATTTTGGGTACTAACCCTTTATTGGATATGTCATTTGCACATATCATCTCCTGTTCCATAGGATGCCTTTTAGTTTTCTTGATTGTTTCTTTTGTTCTGCAGAAGCTTTTGTTTTTATGTAGACCCAGTGGTTTATTTTTGCTTTTGTTTCCTTTGCCTCAGGAGACAAAGCTAGAGAGATGTTATGGCCAGTGTTAAAGAAGGCAGAGCCTTGTGCTTCTCTAGAATTTTTATGATTTCAAGTCTTATATTTAGGTCTTTAATCCATTTTAATTTATTTTTGTGTATGGTATAAGATACAGATAGCTATCCAGTTTTCCTAACACCATTTGTTGGAGATAGACTTGGTTAATTTTTAAGAGGTACAAGTGACAAACATTTTTGATTAAATAGAATACATAGCAATAAATTGTGTTTTTTACATTATTAACATTACAATATATACTGCATGAGAGTTTTTGTTTCTGAAATTCTAGGATGTGGTGGCTATCGAAACTGAAGTAAAATCAGTAGAAAAAAAAGTTTCAAAAATCAAAGCTGTCCTCTTATCAAAAGAAATATTTGATTTTTCACCAGAAGAACATCTTAAGCACGGAGAGGTAAGGAAGCATGGATCATTATTAAAAACATTTTCTCATAATAATTATTACATTTATTTTTTAATATATAATAATACAATATGATAAAAAGTACTTAGTCTTGCTAGAGTAATACCAAAATAAAATTGGGAAATAGATAGGAATGACAATAAATACCACGTTTTAAATCATGCAGTACTCTCTATAAAAAGGTAGTTTTCTTGTAGGTTTTTTTGTTGTTGTTTTCATTTAATTTCTTCTGAAAACGTCAAAGTTTTGGAATTTTGCCTTAACATCAAATCCCGGTGCTTAATAGTTCAAGAGCTTGAGCCTGTAAGTCAAGAGAACCAGGTTCTAGACCCAAGTGCATGCTTACAGGCTATGTGACTTCAAGCAATTAGTTAACATTTCTGGGTTCTCTTCCATATCTGCACATTGGTATTGTGGTGTTTGTACTGGACAAGTATGTACAGAGCCCAGCACAGGATCTGGATCAGCATATGGACACTGTTGCCCTCTCAGCCTAGCAGTTAGGAGCCTGTGCTTTGGAATCAGGTCTCCTGGGCTCTAATCCCAGCCCTGCCTAATCCCAGGGTCTTCTAACTTCTGTGTACTCCGTTTCCTTACTGTGACATGGAAGTTCTGATACCTATCTCCCAGGATTATATAAATCCAGGTCTTGTTGGAGCAGATGTCAGTCAAGCGAAATATTATTATATTTTTTGGGACTTCGGAAATTTGGCAGTACCATTCAATCAAGTATTTTTTTGAGCGCCTCCTGTGGGAGGCCCCATGCTAGGCTCAGGTGCTCTGAATGTCAAAGACAGCACTTGTCCTTGCACAGCTCACTCAAAAGCACCAGTTCTGCAGAGAGGGACGGAGAAGGGAAGAGAAGGAAGGCTGGGGTGGTCCAAACACAGAACCTAGCCCTGGTGGGTTACTCTTGCCCCAGGCCTTCTTTCCCGAGACTTTTAGCTATCTGGTCACAAGTGATCTGAGCATTCTTTTGAGTCTGAGGCAAAGAAATGCTTTAAAAATAAAAATTAGAGATTAAAGACTAAATCATACAGTATTTTCATTTTGTACAGACTTTCAGTGGCCATTTCTTTTCATTGATCTATCATGCTTATCTGATGCAATTAAGGTCATACTTGAAAACATCCGTCCCGTGAAGAAAGCCATTGCTGAACTCATGTCTTACCAAGTAGAACTGCAGAGGCCCCAGGCAGGAATGAAACCTCTACCTGTGTTTCAGCGAACAAACCAGCTTTTACAGGATATTAAACTGTTGGACAATGTGACTCGGGAACAAAATGAACTATTAAGGGTGAGCCATTATGATGATGACGGCCAACTTATTGGCTGAAAATGTGTGGCAAAGGATGGTTTTGTTTTCAGTTTTAGTGGTTGGGTCGGTGAGATTCTTATGACCCCAAGAATGCCTTTGTTGATTCCTTTCTGTTCTCTTCCAGTATTACTATCCAGGAGGAGACATTTGATAAAAGAGAGTATCTTACTGCTCAGATTCTCAGTTCTTAACTCTTCTTGGGTCAGAGGCACTAAAGCATAGTTATGATCTGTTTGATTCTATCCCACAGTTATTGAAGACCTCCACAAGTAACTGCTGTGGGGAGAGATTTGAACCTGAGCAGTGTATTTGCAATTTCATGAGACGCTTACAGTAACCAGCACCACAATAACCTCTCTGTACATCTCAGTTCCTTTTCTATTAATCATTTCATTTTATTCTCTAACATATGATAGTTAGAGGAGGCACCTTGCCAGCCTTATTTTTCCATATAAGGGGACAAGAGTCAGAAGGTTAGATGACTTGCTGAAAGACCACGGAGTTCACTTGTGTCCATATTCATTTGTGTGCAAATAAGACAGGAATTTGGATTTCTAGACTCCTATTATCATTTATTCTCCATACCAGGGTCTCTTCCTTCTAATCTTTCAGCCTCTCCCCAGCAGGTTGGTTTTTTGGGTTTTTTTTTTTTGTTGTTGTTCTGTTTGTGTTTTTAAAAATTTTTTTTTTTTAATTCTTATGTTTTGACTGATCTCCAGGCCCAGGTCAGGAATAATTATTAGATAGAAATTACATTTTTCTTTGGTTTGCTTTACTAGATTAATAACCACTTTCACAAGAACAGAAAGTTGCCAAAAGAGCCTTAAATTCCACAGATTTTTCAACTCCATTGGCAGATCCACCCTACTCTCCCAACCACCCACTGGCTTTTCCTGATTAGATGGGCTGGGGTAGGAGAAAAGGGTTTTTTTTTTTTTTTTCTGTTTTTTCCCCTATTTCCAGCCGCCACCTGATTATAGGGAGAAAGCTGCTCTTTGTCCCTCTTCAGTTTCATTCCCATTTAACTGGCTACTCTGTGTTCTCCTAAGATTTGAAGATACTGTAACCTCTGGTTTGAGTCTTAGCTCATAAAAGCTACTGGCTACTGACCAGCAGATGTCATTTCCTAACAACCACAGGGAGAAAAAAAAATCGGTGCTCTCTGTACTGCTTTTTAATACGATAGAAGAAAACAAAGAGAGAGAAAATTTGATCTATTCTTTTTATGCCTTTTTCCTGCTTTTTTGGTTTCCTGGTCAGGAAAAGAAAATAACAGTTGTAACTATGCTATCAAGTGTCTTCTTCATAGGATGAGAAGAGGGGAAATAGAAGAGGAAATTATATTTTGTGTCAAGTTAGGTCTCAAACTGTGCTGCTAAAATTTTCCATTGTTATTGTGTAGGTGGAAATCGGATGTCATCTCATGTATTTCAAAATTAAGTAAGCCAGTGGTAATGAAAATCATTAGAATATGGTACATTTCTTTTAATTTCTATTTTGAATATTGTAAGTCCTCTCATTATGGAAAATAAGACAAATTACTTGGGTGGGTGGGTAATAGGATGTAGCTTGTTATTGAGGGCTAGGGATCAGGTGTGTTCAGTGAACATATTTAGTTATTTCTAGCCTACAGCTAAAATTCTGATTAAATATTAAAGAAAATACGAGGAAGAATTCTACACTGGTCAGGAACTTGGAAGCTTTAAAAGGCGTTTTGCTTCATTGTGTAGCGTACCAAGGAAATCGCTACCCTTTATCTTTCTATCATACTTTGAACATACCGTTTAGTACACAGATAGGTTTGAGCTTCAGTACTTAACACTAGATTCAGTGTGTTGTTCTGGTTAGCTTTGCCATTTCCTCCTACAAACTCAGACTGCTCTTGAACCCTCAACCTCTTACTCATAAAATGCACATCACTAATCCCAAGGGCTGCTGGGTGAGGACGTGGTTCATTGGGAAAATTCATCATCTCTCAGATCACATGCCCTTTCCACTCCAAATAGTCATGTCACCTTTCTGTGTGGAAAACTTCATATGGAGCAGGCATTAAAAGAGCCTGTATTTTCATAAAACTTGGCAACTTCCTGTTAACGTGCCATAAAATGCTTCCCAGAATAAGCCCACTAAACCGGAAATACTTAAGAGCAAAGGCGTGTCTTATTATGCTTGTACTCCGAGTGCTGCTCAGGGTGTCCCGGCATCCAGTAGAGCAAGAAAGTCAGGCACCAGCTCTATTTCTCTTCATATTTAGGCTACCATTTTCTCTTACAAACAGTGTGGGTGTGTATTTGTTGTAATTGATTGAAACTTGTGGTGGGGATGGACGTTGAAAGTAATCCATGAATCTAGTCTTTAGATTATGACAAAGATTCTTCTTTTGGGGGGCTTATTTTATAGATTGTCATAAAACAGACTGATGAATGCAATGAAGACATAGAAAATTTGAAGCAGATCTTAAATAATTATTCAGCTGAGTTCTCCCATGAATGTGTATCACCAGACCAAGCTGCCAACCTAACAGAAGCACAGGTATGTCTCTTTCATTTATTTGCCCTGCAGTTCATTCTGTAATCACTTACCAAGCCCTTGGTGTCTAGAATCTGCCTTTGGGATGGTATGATGTGTTTCTTCCTTCTTTCTTCCAGTTGAAGGTACGTTATGTGTACCTTCCTTTCCATTCCTGTTTCATAAAAGAGGTGCATTTAGGTCTGGATTTGCTCTGCTACTGAAGAAGCTGGTATAACACAGGATGTTTAGACAACTTGACTTTCCATCTCGCTTTTTGAGATGGGGGCCAGGCAGGGTGGGTGGGCTGGGCTCTTTGTAGGTAAAGACCCTGAACCCTGTTGTAATGAAAACATATACTAAGTAGTATTTCCATATGCCATAATTAGCAACATCCTATAGACCCAGTTATAGTGGTGTTCATATTGACCCTCTACTGCTAGGCTTTTTTTTTTTTTTTTAATTTAGTCTTTATTTTTGAATTAATGTTTCTATAACAAAAAAACCTGAGTGTGTGCCAAGTGTTGTAAAGAGCTGCGTTTATCCTACTATCAAGCTGATTGGGCAGGCCAATGCTACAGTATTCCAAACCGGGTTGTGAAACTAGCTAGCTGTGAGGTCTAAAGCAAATTACCAACAAAGGGGTCTAAGGGGACACACCTACTAGGTGGTAGACTCAGTAAGGCAGACTCAACATTAAAGACTCAGTATGGTAAATCTGTTAAATTCCCATTACGTTAAAAAATACGAGGACCCCAAAGAGCTTTGGTTTATGTGAATCATATCTACTGATAGAGAAAGAAATGAAAACTCAAAACATGTAAAAATAATTTAGTTTATTTTAAAATAAAAATATACCCATTACATATTGATAGAAATAACATTTTTATGAAAGAAGTTACAGTTTCCAAAAGGATATGTAGTGAGAAGAAGGACTTCATTTTACATTTTTGCAAATCTCAAATGTCTGGCTTGGTAGAAGACAGCTAGGTTCTCGTCTGCTTCTGCATTCCGTCTGTTGAGGTATGTAGTTTTGTTTGAAGTATATGAAAACAACCCAGCCTCTCAACAACATGTACTTGGAAAAGAAAGGAATATTTTAATAACCCTTTTGAATAATTGTAGCGATTCTTTGAAACTAAACTCCAACCAGTAGAAGTTACTCCCAGTTTAGTCGTTAAATGGAATCCAAAGCCATGTCAATGAACTTTCATGCCCTTGGATTAAGGTTCATTGGCCTGTTTGTATTTTGAATGGATCTTCTAACTGTGCATGGTTTTATGACATCATGCTTGGTCGTGTGGAAAATTTCGTTTGGCCAGTTACACAGATCCTCCAAATATGTCAACCTTTCCATAGTTGATATTTTAAAAATTCACATTTGCTAATACTAACACTTACCTTTGCAGAAAACTCTGTTGTGTTTTCTGCAAAAATAAGTGTTAGTATTAACAAGTGTGAATCTGATGGACCGGGTTGTCCAGTGAAGCTAAGTCATCCTATGAGGGAGCTTATAAACCCTTGACAGGTCATTTGGCAACACAGCCAGGGTGGGGAGGAGCTGTACCATCCCAGACATTCACTCCTGGCTCTGCACACCAAATAGCATAGAACACTCATCACCCCCTCATACCAAATGATGCGAGCTCCTGGGGGCAGGCAGCAGCCTCAGATGGCTCACAGCGATACAAACGCTCTTTCTGCACAGGGAGATATCGAAGGTATGGAGAAGCAGATTCTGAGTTTGAACCAGAAGAAGGAGAACCTGCTGGTGGACCTGAAGGCTGCCATACTAACCCTTCACCAGCATTTACAGCAAGACCAACCAGCATTAGAACAAGAAATGCTGTCAAGCGGAGCATCAGAGGAGGAGGGAGTGGCCGAGAGGGATTCTGAGTGGAAGGTGGGTAGGACTTCAGGCTAATGTTGGTCCCACTCCCCCACGGGAGTGCTGAATCGGTGTTATTTGTCCCCTGAAAAGCCTGTGGCATCTAGGGTGAGGGCCTATGGGATTTTTTTTTTAATTAAAGATTTTTATTTATTTATTTATTTGATAGACGGAGATCACAAGTAAGCAGAGAGGCAGGCGGAGAGAGAGAGAGAGGAGGAAGCAGGCTCCCCGCTGAGCAGAGAGCCCAATGCGGGGCTTGATGCCAGGACCCTGAGATCATGACCTGAGCTGAAGGCAGAGGCTTTAACCCACTGAGCCACCCAAGCGTCCCTGGCCTATGGGAATTTTAAAAGTGGAGCTATTTGCCTGAAATTGTTCACTAGGGAATATAAATCCTCAGGCTGGGTCTGTTCTGAACTCAACCTGGAATTCTTAGGCCCAGGTTCCTTGAGGTGTGAATGGAACTCCACGGGCAGGAGGCTGGGAGCATTCCTGGAAGGATCTTTGTCCCAACCGGTTAGCTCAGTGCAAAGTCAAAAATGGACCTGACCCCACTCTAAGCCCGCTTGGAGCCCACAGTGGTGGATCCCATTTTGAACTGTTGGAGGACGGGCCACAGGGAGCGATGTGGGTAAAAGGGATATAGATCTGACCTGCGTGGGTGGGTGGGCTTCTTGAATTAAGCGAGTGAACAATTAGCTACATAAAGATGCAGCCGGGCCGGGATCCTGGGGATGTTGACCAGCAAAGCGGCTATAAGTGTTTGTGCTGTGCCTTTCAGGTGAACAAAACCGGTTCCATGTCTTTCCTGCCAGCGCTCACGGAAGAGGCGGAAGAGAGCTCCCTGAAGAGCGAAGTAAGGAACATGATTTTCTCATTATATTGCAGGAGAACCGATCGCTAAAAGAAGTTCAGTTCAATGGGAAGCTCTTAAAAATGAATGGAAACACAAGGATTTTAAAACATAATGCCACTGTTTTATAAGGGCGATTGAAGCCATTCTCCTACATTATTAATGTCAAGAGCGTCTAAATCTACTTCTTGCCCGAGTGGGAGAAATGCAATTCAGACACACTCGTTAGCAGAAGGGAGGAGGTGCAGTTCTTAGTCATATCCTGACTTCTGAGTATATCCTCTGAAGTTGGGAGAGTATGTTGCTGGGTTGGCACTCCTAGTGTGCTTTGTAGAACTTAATTTTTTCAGATTTGAATTAGTGTGAAACAGCATTGTGTTAGCAGCTAACACCACTCATCCTTACGACTTCGTTAGAACAGATTGAAGGGGACATGGATAGTTGTCTTTCCTGGTATTAATTTTCGTTTCATACTTTAAAAACAAAAGTTATGATGGGTCTTGTGCCGAAAGGAAGAAAATTGCAGCAATCGGTCTTCTCTGTGTCTCACATGTCACCACTAGACACTTTCTCTGCTCATTTTATGGACTAGCACCACTCTCACATGGAACCACCGGCTTCCCTGTAGACCAGGACAGCATGGAACAGGGGGTAGGACAAGGGAGAGCGCAGGCACGCTGCACGCTCAGACCACCAGCTTTGTAATCTGATGATGCCCCTTCACGGCAGACGGAAGAGTGAGAACAGAGGAGGAACTGGGGCCAAGAATAGACAGCCTGGGCGTGTGGTTCTAATTTAAGACCTCTATTTGTCTCTGAGCTGATACGTTTATAATATCCCCTGTTTGTCTTTGGCAACAGCAAAACGCATGTTCATCAGGCCGTTATTTAAAGATAACATTTAAGGTTACATTTACCAAAGCAGATGAAATTCCTAAAGCGCCATTTGAAAGAACCTTCTCGAGAGATGTGAGCTGACTTCCAACTTTTCAGAATATCTTTTAGGCTTCAGGAAGGTCAACCGCATTTGGACTCCTGTGACTTAGTTAGCCGAAGAAAGGGGTGAAAAACAGGAGGTGGGGAATTAAGGGCTATGGTTACACTGCCTGATAAACTGAGTTTTCCAGGAGAGCTAAGTAGGATGCTGTGAGGATGGTAGGAAATGACTTCGTCACTAATCCCTTGATTACTGTGTTAGAACGGAGATAAGAAAGCAGAGCCGTCTTCTGGGTCTTGGTCTTCACTCTGGAAGCATGATAGGGATGTGGAGGAAGATAGAGCATCCTCGTCCTCTGGAACCATCGTTCAGGTAATGCTGAGCATAACCAAATGGGTGGTTGAGAGTTCACAGGGACAGTAAAGGACGTAAGTCCAAGGAATTTCTTGGTTGAAAGACTGTTAGGGAGGGAACTTGCGGGGGCTGAATTTGTTGTAAGTTTCTCACCATTACTTCTGCACAAATTCAAAAACAGCCAAGTACTTGCTTATTATTTGCATTTCTGTTGTGTACTCAATGATAACAGGAGAGTATTTTCTGAGAATTCCATATGCAAGAATTCAGACTAACATGATCAAAGGAGCCCTTCTTTATTTTTTTTTAAGATTTTTTTTTTTTTTAATGTATTTGACAGAGCGATCACTAGCAGGCAGAGAGGGGGGGGAAGCAGGCTCCCTGCTGAGCAGAGAGCCTGATGCGGGGCTCGATCCCAGGATCCCGGATCATGATCTGAGCCCAAGGCAGAGGCTTAACCTAACACTGAGCCACCCAGGCGCCCCTAGGAGCCCCTCTTTAAAAGGTTCACCATAGTGTTTCAAAGCATTTGACACACCTCTCTTTGGGGAGTAATTGGAAGAAGAGTCTCCCTTTAATCCTCTTTTTTGAACAAGGTAGTGTGTAATGTGTATTAATCTCTTTTTGTTCATTGTGACCTTCCAAACCTTCTCCAGCCTCTCAGACTAAAGGCCAAGTGCCCTTACCTTGGAAAATCATTATAAGCTAATGTGAAAACGATGTTTTCCCCTTGTTCTGAAATATCCCAGCATCATGGCCACCTGCCTCCGGATCCTGGCTCTGGTCCAGGGCTCCCCCCTGCCCCTCCGCCCCCAGGCCAGTCCTTTCATTAAACCTCAGCACCAACTCTGCCTCTTGACTGGTTCCTTCCCTCTCTATCTGAGATGTAGTCAGTCTCCTCACCTCCAGCAAGTCTTTCTCCCTCGTGGTCCCACCCTTCTAAACCAGCTGAGCATCCCAAAGCCCAGACTGTCTTAGAGACTGCCTTGTATGCCCGGAAGGCCCTTCTCTCCCAGCCGGCCTGTAGACAGCGTGCTCAGTGACCCGCCAGGGCCTGTCATCTTCCACCTCCTCCAAGAAGCCTCCGCCTTCCCTTCATCCTGGAAGCATTCTGAACCTCAGTTGGGACTTAACCACACTTTTATGCACATACAGACACAGTTCAGCGAATGGCAAAGAATTGATCTTTTACATGTTTATGTCCTGTACTGGGCTCAGCATGGTACTTTAATGCATTGACTTTCTCCATCCTGCTTCCCTTGGGTCATTTACTATGCTTCCTCTTGTTCATACCCAGAGGTCTTTACTGGGGGCTTCACACCTTTGGCCCCTGATTATAAATCAAATTTTTGCCCCTGGCTATGTTTAAATTGCCAATGACTATTAAAACATCAGTGTAGTGCCCCTTAATGAGTCCTAATCCTTACTAATCTCTCCAGCTTTAGACACTATCAGCATCTTTTCCTTCGTGAAATGCAGGGTTCCTTTGGCTTTCTAAATTCTGCGCCCTCTGGTCTCCTCTCCCTGCAACCCCTCCTCTGTCACCTTCTCTTGCCCCAGCCACATGATGGTGGACATTTGTCTGGTGTTCTGTCCCCTTCTTTCCTTCATTTCCCTCAGGGCAGTTTTATCTCCTGTAGGTTTGGTAGTCCCCTCTGTGCCAGTGATCCCCGCATCAAGCCTCTTGTCTTGACTTTTCCTTTAAGTCTGTTTTACATTTCTACCTTGCTGATAGATTTCTCTTTTTGGAGGTGTTTCCTTCATCTCAAGTCATTTTACCAACTTCTTCAAACACCGCTGCTTCTAATTTCTCCATGTCTGTTGATGGCACCACAATTTCCTCAGAGTCTAAGACAAACTTCAGAGTCTTGTCAGGTACATCACGTCTCTTGCCTTCCATGTCCAGTCAGTGGCCAAGTGATGTCCATTCAGTCTTGACATCCTCCTTCCCATGATTTTGCCATCCTATTCCAGGCAGTTGTGACTCTGCCCTGGACTTGTGGAATAGCCTTCTAATTGGTTTTAGAGCCTCCAGTTATTTTGCTGAGTGCATCTTAGTAACTGATGACTCTCCCTTAAACCATGATCTGATTACCAGATTCTGATTATCTGCTGAGTAAAATGCATTCTTCTTAGCCTTTCCAGATTTCACTATCCTGACCTCCCTTTCTAGTTTTGCCTAAGCTTTACTTTTAGTTCTGATTTGTACCTTTCTAATAGCATCTCTTGTTTTCAGTATAAGAAGCTGAAAAGTAACATTTTGTTAGTTACGTTTAGATGCTTTCTATATGTCATCTTGTTGAGTAATCACATGCATGAGTAAGGTCGTTGTGGTCCCACCTCATAGGCTCAGAGAAGCCCAGTTAACTTATCTGAGATCATGCAGCTTGTAACAAACAAGATTCGTCGATTATATTTTTCCTACCACATGATATTAATTATTTGTGTCGATATGATTTTCCCAATGTTTAACCTTGGTTAACTTAATTGGGAGTGCTGGGTCAAAGTATACATCCATTAAGTGTCACACACATTATCAAACTAGAAAGTTTGCCCTCTGGAAACACCATATCCGTTTTTTTCCTTACAGGAATGCATGGAAATGCCCCAAACTGACATGGGTTATTTTCAGTTTTAGCCAGGCTTATCCAGTGGTTTAAATAACATTTATGTTCTAAGAATGTTGAATATGTGTTTATTGACTTTTGTATTCTTATTTTTAAAGATGTATTTATTCACTTGAGAGAGGGAGAGCACGTGTGCACATGTGCAAGAGGGGTGGGGTGGGGGGAGGCAAAGTGGGGGAGAGTCTGAAGCCCAGTCCCTTCTGAGTAAGGAGCCTGATGTGGGGCTTGATCTCATGACCCTGAGATTATGACATGAGCCAAAACCAAGAGTTGGACCAGGATGGGGACACTTAAGTGATTCTGCCACCCAGGTGTTCCTGTTTTGTATTCTTCTTTTATGAGTTGCTTGCTCATGCCCTTTGACTTTTTCTCTACATAGGGTTTGATGTTTTCCTTACTGACTTATAAGGATATATATTAAGGATATTAACACATTGTAAGCTATTATCTGTCTGTTCATTTATTTTTAACTTAGGTTATGATGCTTTGGAAGGTAAACATTATTATTTTTTTATGTTGCTAATACTAACATTCTTTCCCTTTCTTGTCATGCTTTCAAAGTCTTCCCCACTGCTAGATTAGAAAAAGAGTCACTTTTTTGTAAGAGAGTTTTTTGGGTATAACTTTTACATTTAAATAGTAGATACAGGGGCACCTGGGTGACTTAGTTGGTTGATTGACTGACAAGCTCTTAATTTTGGCTCAGGTCATGATCTCAGGGTTGTGAGATCAACCTCTATGTTGGACTTAATGCTGGGCGTGGAGTCTGCTTGAGATTCTCTCTCTCCCTCTCTCCCTCTACCCCCCCAACCCTGCTTGCACTGTCTCTAAAAATTAATTAATGAATATTAGATACAATTAGAATCCATTATTAGGAGTGAGACAGTGATTTGGTTATACTTTCTCACGAAATACCAGAATAGCTCCCAAATTTAATAAGTTAATCTTTCCCCCTTTTATTTGAAAGGTGGACTTTAGCATATAATTTCACTTAATTTTAGTTCTATTAATCCACTTAAATACAGAATTGTATAGATTTCCTTGTAGGTTCCTCATTAACTAGAGAGCTTTGGAAAATTCAAGTCTTTCAAATAAAGACAAACCTGAGGGAACTGATTTTTTCCCCCCCTAACGAACCAACTTTTCTCAAAATGTGCCTGACTTTTCTGGACATTTCTGCAATCAAGTGATACGTAAAATGAGCCAAGGCAGGAAGTTTTCTGGACTTCTAGTTCTCTTCTTTACAGGAGGCAGCTGAGAAAATAAGCACATGTGATAATCCAGTGGCCCAGAGTCTTACATCAGACTCACCGAGTCCCAACCAAAGAGAGGAGGTAAGTAAGTCCCTACCGGTAACAAGCAAACTGCTCGGGTACCTGGGCGAGCACACAGAGCTGACCAGCTCTCTGTGTTTGCAATACTTTGTATATCAAGGCAAGAGTTCTTTGTCAACTTAAGCATCTTCATATGTGCTGGCAAGCTGGAGGACTGGAAGATTTGCCATCAGTGACCTAGCATGTAAGCATGGTGCAGAGCGAGGAAGGATTTAGCGCTTGCTCACCCTTAAATATCCAGAGCTAGCTAGCCTTTCCACCAATAGCTACTTCTTTCTTCTGTAGCTGTAACTTATGTAACAAATTTGTGTACAGTGGTGCTGGCAGGGGGGAGACTAGAGATGTTTGTAGAATTGACTGTAAAATATTAAGGAGTAAATTCAAAGCATCGGTATTTTGACATGAAATACAGCCACCGCCAGAAAATTAGCTCGCACTTTAACTGAATCCTGTTACTTCGATCAGTGGCCTGTCAGTGCAGAAACCAAGCTGTGTGACATTCACCAAGCGAGAGCCTGACTTGGATGCTAGAGCATCAGCAAAGTCATGTGAAGAATGTGGACTTGTGGACCCCAAGGCATAATGAAGTCAGGGATTGAAGCATGGTGGCCTGGCCCCTGAGCCCAGTAAGGGGTTGGGTATTACTAATTTATGGTTACGTGGTAGAGAGGACATAATTCTCTTTAACAAGAAATGCTTGGGGTAATACTTTTGAGTGCCCCCCCCCCTGAAATGCACAATCATAAAACAGTCACTTAAATCATTTCTGGTTTTAGAATTTAGGGCTGCCATTTAGAAGAGATATTTAGCAGGGGTATAATTGTGGGGGGAAACTGTAGACTCTGAATGAAAAGATGGTAGAGCTGTGTTACCTCAGGCAAGTAACTAACACATGGGCCCAAGCTTCTCAGAAGCAAAGTGGTAAAATGAGTGGTGAGTGAATTGCTTAAGCATTAAATGAACTTAGGTTTCTTTGACTATAAAAAGGGGTGGGTGAACTGGTTACTGGCAGGTTTCCCAGGCCACCTTTGCAAGTGCAGTTTCTATGGTTGCAAATATTCTTTTTTCCCCTTCCGTTCACCTTTGGATTCTCTTCAGTGTCAAATAACTAGCAAGTAAAGCCCAGATTAGTTACCCAGCTTCCTTGTTTTCTCATTAATTCAACGAGTTAGTGAAAAAGGAAAGAAACTCAATATTGCCATTAAAAAATGTGTGTGGCCCATGATAGGTGCTCAAATAATGTTTTTGAATAAATAAAGAAGGTCGATGGTAAATCTGTTATCACAGACTAATTAGGTAATATTAATGATTGTTATTTTGGCTGAGAAAAAAAGAGGATCCCCCAATCTTTGCCAGCAATATCTGAAAACTAGAAGTTAATTAGTTGACTGGCAGTTGGTGTTTGGCCGTAAAATCACACCACTGTTGCTTTTAAGAAATCTGGATTTAAAAAAAAATCAGGATTAAAAAAAGAAAATTGAAACCAGGAGACTCCCAAGTGCAGACCCAGTTGTGCAGAGAAACAGAAGGCAATGGAAGACTTTCTTCAAGAAAGGTTATTCTTAAATAAAAATATTGACTTGAAGGCACGGGAGAAATAGTGTTTTGTTAGTAAAGATCATACAGGTGAAGTTAATACATGGTCGGAGGAGCAGGTGCAACTCAGAGACACTTCTGCTAAGCCAGCTTTCCTAATACTCACCATGTGTGTGAAAAATGGATATTTTCACACCCTGCATGTTGTTGTTACCACTTGCCTGTTTTGTTTACTTTTGTTGTACAAAATTCTGTAGACATTGGGAATTTTTCTGCCTTTGAGTTGAGTTAGGGTATACATTTGTGAACTATTTTAGATGCTAACACGTAGTTAGCAAAGTCTTATATAGAAAATATTGTAGTTTATCGTAATCATAATAAATACTTACTGAGATCAATAATCTTGTAGAGCAAACACAAATTCCTGAAAGCATTTCTCTAGAAGGGTTGATAGAATCTTTCAGTATTCTGGAAAAGGATGTGAGAAGCAAATACATCTGTGTATCAGATCTACTTTTACTTCCATATTGAAAATACCTAATATATATTTTTAAAGATTATTTATTTATTTGTCAGAGAGAGAAAGAGAGCGCATGTGCACACACACACACACACACACACACACACAAACGGGGAGCATCAGGCAGAGGGAGAAGCAGGTTTCCTGCTGAGCAAGGAGCCCAGTGTGGGACTCGATCCTAGGACTCTGGGATCATGACCTGAGCTGAAGGCAGACTGTTAACTGACTGAGCCAGGCAGGCATTCCTGAAAGCATCTGCTATATTATTAATAGAATACTCGATTTGGTATCCAGAAGAAATTTTTCTTTTGGATCAATAAGCCACCCAGGTGCTTCAGTAAGAACACATCTTATATCATGCTTGCTTTGTACTTTAGTGTAAGCACCTGAACTCAGTAATATTTGAGTATCTAGACAGTGAAAAGCAGTTTCAGGGACTCTCTCATAAGAACAGAAGAAAAATTTCCAGATTACCCCACTAAAGCTCATTAGTTGACTCACACTACTTTCAACAGGGAGAAATTTAGATGAGTAATAGCATGCATATCAGGGGGGGAAAAAAAAAAAGAAAAGCTACAATATTTTAAAATCTACTTGTTGAGTGTGTGGCACATTTCCTTGTATCCCAGCCGGTGTGTAAAGAGCCTTTTTTTCCTGTTTGATCAGAGCTCACAGCAATGTAAGCATTGCTTAATCATGTGTCACACAAATTCATACGCTGGCCAATTCGCTGCAAAGTTTCAGATACACACACCCACACCCTCTCACCTGTCTCCCGGGGCCCACTCGCTGTTTAATGAGCTGCGAAGCCCGTTTGCGTCCTCTGTGCCTGGGAACACCACCTGTGTACATGCGGATCGGCTGCTTGGAAACCTGGAGCACGAGGTCACGTGATAGTTGCTATGAGTGTGGAGGTGCATTTTTCTCTTCTTTCTTACTTCTTCTGCCCTTATTTACTTGTTTTCTCATAACTGGGGGAAATGCTGGAAGTTCCCAGCCTTTTGCAAGCTCAAATCTGCAAACTTGGGATTCCATGGCTTTTCACTGCTGGCTTATCTTTGGGTTTGTCATAGGGTGCCACACCTCCTCTCAAGGCTGCTGCTCTGGGCTTTTCCGACAAGCAAGGAGCTTTTGAGTCCACGGTGGAGAAATTTGGGCCCGAGCCTGCGGAAATCCTCCATGCCTGCAAGACCCAGGTGGCCGAGCTGGAGCTGTGGCTGCACCAAGCCAACGTGGCGTTCGAGCCGGAAACGTTAGATGCAGACATGCAGCATGTGGTGGAACAACAGCTGGTAGGGTGCCAGGTAAGGCTCCTGGGTTGGAGTTCATGGCTGGCCGCCTCACCAATCACCTTCCAAGACTGGGTGAAGTTCTCTTAAAGCAACAGTGCATTTCTTCCTGTTACTCAGACCCCTGTGTTTATCTTGGCCTCAGGTTTTTGTTCTTGGGGTACTTCTTTGAGATTTATGGAAGCAGAGTATTTGGAGAGACCGTAGTGGCTAAGAGCTCCGAATGTAGAATCTGGATCCAGCTCCGTCACATTAACTATGAACTTGGGGACCTTAGCTTTCTACCTCATTTTCCTCATGTGGTCAGTTATCTCATAGGACTTTGCAGGGTTCAATGAGATAAGTCACAAAAACCAGTGTCAGGTGTATCAAGTGTATGAGAAGGGCTCAGTGAAGGCTGTTACTTGTATTCATAGTAAGTCCTTAGAACTTCCATTCTTCTGAAGTGAAACCAAATAGCCTGACTTGCAAGATCACAGATACAGCATAAAAGGCCTTTGCTGCCATTTTACTGTGAATGCTCCTATCTCGCTGGGGGAGTGGCGGGGTGGGGGGCACAGGGGACAGGAAGATAAACCTTGCCTTTAGTCATTTTGAGTAACATTTGCTGCCTCGACCAAAAGGATGGGATCTCTCTGTCCCTCCAGGGAAAAGCTAGAATGATGACCTCACCACAGCATAATCCAGTGTCCCCAGGGGTGGTTAGATCACCCTTGGTCCAATATCTCAGCCTGATTGGCTCATTTGTCTGCCATAGTGGACACCAGGAATGAGGACATCCTCTCAGAGTGCCCCCGTATCACTGGCCCCACCACAGCGGAACTCCTCCCATGATAGCCCATTGGAGCTGCAGGTAGCCCCTCCTTGGTCATCCCCTTTCCGCACTAAGGTGCACAACCCTACGGTATCCAATGCCTGCTTCATAGGGTACCCAGTGGATAGGCAGACCTCCTTCCCCAGGAAATCCCCACCTCTGACACCCAAAGTCAGCTCTTGGTAGGGTGGGTTCCCTTAAATACTGGTGCTGCTGCGTGCCTGGTGAGGCCCAGAGGAGTCTGGAAAACACCATACCACGACACAGAGCAGTGTTGTGCTAAATGGCACCTGAGATGTTCAAGGTGTTAAGTCTCAGCCACGCAAAGCTCTGCAGGATAGATTTGCCCATTGATTGCTTTGCAGACCGGATGGACCCCATGCTGATTTCCTTGAGCACCACCAGAATCCCCTTCTCATGCCCTTGGAGAGAGATCAAGGATTTGGGGGCTGGCAATGGAAAGACACGACCACAAGGTGGCAGTAGCACACAACAGGCTTGCTTTGGGTAACATTTTGGCAGGAGCTCAAGGCCTGGGAAAGTCCCTCTCTCTGTAGGCGCCCTTCCAGAGGCTGTGGCAGGGAATAGAGGTGGGGCCATGACCTGGAAGGGAAGGAAAGCAGAGGAACTCCCAGGGAGCAGGGAATCCAGAGGGACTTGTGTGGTCTAGGTGATGTCAGAGAGCTCCAGAGGGCAGCAGAGGCGAGGGTCTTCCAGACCCCAGAGTTGTGTGTCGACGATAGGGAGCAGATGTGGGTCCCACTTCAAGTTTGGTGCCAGTAGAATTTGAGCTGATGGTTCTGGCCTGCTGTGAAAAAGTAAGCCCCAGGGGCGCCTGGGTGGCTCAGTGGGTTAAGCCGCTGCCTTCGGCTCAGGTCATGATCTCAGAGTCCTGGGATCGAGTCCCGCATTGGGCTCTCTGCTCGGCAGAGAGCCTGCTTCCCTCTCTCTCTCTCTGGCTGCCTCTCTGTCTACTTGTGATTTCTCTCTGTCAAATTAATAAATAAAATCTTTTAAAAAAAAAAAAAAAAAGTAAGCCCCAGAGGGGTGCTGGGTGGTTCAGTCATGATCCCAGGGTCCTGGGATTTAGCGCCACATTGGGCTCCCTGCTCAGCAAGAAGCCTGCTGCTTCCTCTCCCACTTCCCCTGCTTGTGTTCCCTCTCTCACTGTGTCTCTCTCTGTCAAATAAATGAAGTCTTTTTAAAAAAAAATAAGCAACATAGGGACCCAGAGAGGGGCCATCTTTGGCTTATTTGTAGAACATCATGGCACATAAAACTTAATATTGATATATATATAAAAAGCCTTCCTGTGGAAAACATGAAGTTTCCAGTGGGAACATGTCCAAAGGACAGGAGCAAACAGATCAGTCAAGAAAAAAACTATATTTGGTCATTTAATATTTGAGAAGAAATTGTTCAGCCTTGATTGTTAAGAACATGTGAACCAAAACAGCTGTTGTTTTGTTCCCATGTTGCCTTGGCAAAAATTATATCATCCTGGAAAACTCTGGGTGCACTATTCTGTGATTGTCTCAGTGTTTGGGGAGGTCAGGTATCAGAATATACAATGTCCATCTTATTTGACCTAATAACACCATTACTTTAAATGTACCCTCTGAAAATAACCCAGAAAGAAAAATATTTGTGGCAGTGTTAATGACACATGTGAAGGACTGGAACCAGCTTAAAGGCTTCCCAATAAGGAAGTTACATGAATCACGGAATATCCACTTGCAGCTAGCAAAGTGGGAATCATGAAGCATATGTCTATAGACACGTGTAAAATTATAAAGTATACCTAAAATAGCTACATGGAAAAAAGGAGCACAAAATTGTAATACACTCTGTAGCCACTGTAAAATCTATGATTACGTGTTAAGTGTAGAGGAGTCTGTAGAGGATACAGGTAGTTTGCTTGGATAATGGAGTTACAAGGATACATTCTTTGAAAATTTTGGTTTTGTTCTTACAGATTTTGTTTATTAGAGAGAGAGAGAGAACGAACGGGGGGGAGGGGTAGAGGCAGAGGGAGAAGCAGACTCCCCGCTGAGCAGGGAGCCCAATTCGGGGCTTGACCCCAGGATCCTGGGATCATGACCTGAGCTGAAGGCAGACGCTTAAGGACTGAGCCACCCAAGTGCCCGTGTTTTTTGTTTTTTTGAGATTTCTTTAAGTAATGTATACAGCTACTGTGGGGCTCAAACTCATAACCCCAAGATCAGGAGTCACATGTTCTGCCCACTGAGCCCCCCAGGCACCCCTGAAAATGTGTTTTAAGCATAGTGTCTCCTTCAGTTTCTCTCAAAGAGCGGAACTTGTTCCTAGTCGAGCAAGTTTTAGCGCACACAACCCCAGTGCTGAAGTGGGACTCCAAATGCTGCTATTGCTTGGTGTGTACTCAGCCAGTTGGCGTGACCGCTTGGGCTACAAAGTCCCAGAGGAGGGCTGGCTCGACCTGTTGGGGAAGAATACAGTGACGGTGACTTACAGGGAAACTTACTTCATCTAGCGGATTTATTTTTAGATCCGTGTGTAAGTTGGCCAGTTGTATCAATGACTAAGTGTTTTAGGTTCCAAATTACTTCTTCTGTCATCTTCTTCTGATATTTTAGAAGTTTATTTAACTTGAAAAAGAGAAGGGAAGGAACCTTCCAAGGGTTCTGTGAAATTCTTTTGCTATTATTACGACTCGACTCTTGGATTGGAACAGGAAAAGGTTAGGAAAGTTTGGGATGGGGGGAGGCGTGGAAAAATAATAGCATAGACTGTGTGTCAAGCACTGGCCAGAGTGCATGGACTTTAACTCCTATTTCCTCCGAGTAACCCTAGAAGGTAAGTTCTGTTAGTACCCCCATTTTGCAGATGACCTGAAGGCCCATTCATGCACGGTAAGGTGTTCAGGTTTACCCAGCTGCTAAGTGGGATCTGAACTCAGTCGACTTCCAGTGTCTGTGTTTTTGTTTTTGTTCTAAGTTTGTTTGTTTGTTCATCTAAGTAATTTCTGTATCTAACATGGGACTCGCACTCACTACTCTACAAGAGTCACGTGCTCTTCTGACTGAGCCAACCAGTGTCTGTTCTTAACCACTGTGCTATGCTGGTTACATTCAACTGTATTTTCTAAAGGGATTATAGAGTCACTGATTTTAGATTATTTTGGAGGGTGACATCTGTAGTTTGAGATTGGTTTGGTTGTACCCCCGTCCGAAAGCTCAAGAATTACGTGGAAATTGTTGTTGCTTTCCCAAGGTCCCTTCTAATCTGTGGTTCTGATACTTATTACATATACTAGGTAGACAGAGGGAATCTAGCTCATTTTAGAGTGTAATGCTTGTTCAAGACCAAAACCATGAACACTCCAGTGACTGTGTTTCCTAGGCCATGCTAACAGAGATCGAGCACAAGGTCGCCTCCCTGCTGGAGAGCTGCAAAGATCGAGGGCCGGGAGACAGTGGGGCCACTCAGCAGGAGGCTGAAGCTCTGTCTGTGAAACTAAAGACTGTGAAGTGCAATTTGGAAAAAGTCCAGATCATGCTTCAGGAGAAACACAGCGAAGACCAGGTAAAACACGGCCACATGCAGGGGTGTGGGGGTGGATGATATGGGACAGCTACCAGGAAGGAGTCTGGCAGAGGTGGTGAAACGGCTACTGAAGAATTCCACGGAGTACGGAAGATGGAGCCTTTTTTTTTTTTTTTTAAACAGAGAGAGAGAGATCACAAGTAGGCAGAGAGGCAGGCAGAGAGAGAGGGGGAAGCAGGATCCCCGCTGAGCAGAGTGCCCGATGTGGGGCTCGATCCCAGGACCTTGAGATCATGACCTGAGCTGAAGGCAGAGGCTTTAACCCACTGAGCCACCCAGGCGCCCCAAGATGGAGCCTCTTAAAGCTAGAAGGGATGGCCATGTTGACTCTTGTTCCTGGTCCCATTTTACCTTGTGGTTTTCCTACCTGGGCTGCTGTTGGTGACAGTGTAGGTTTGGTTTGGGTTGGTTTGATTGGTTGGATGGTTCTTGCTAGTAATGAGGCAGTGGAAGCCTTCTTCTTAAAGGAAGGGTAAGTTTTAAAGAAAATTTGTGATTCTGGTTGACTGGAAAATAAAGCTCTTAAGAAGATTAAGATTTGATATCAGGAATTTAAAATGTGTTTCCACGGTCCTTCTTGTTACTCATTTACAAATATATATGCTGATCAAAGTATCCTACAGTTACAGTGTTCTTGAGACTTTGAAAAGACTTCTGTGTTTATAAATGCAGATACACATCTATGAGTAGGGTCTTACTATGTGAGAGTTGTGTCTGTACTTAGGAGATGGTGGTTCCCACTCAGAGAACTTACAGTCACAGAAATAAGATTGGCTGGATATACACAGGCTTCAAAGTTCTCCTTTCATCCTCCTGTGTTCTCTCTTTTTAAACAAAGATTCTGGACATAAGGGAAGTTTGAATGCATAAGCATAACTATCTTTTGGTTTTTTGTTTTTGGTTTTTTTTTTTACTTTGTTCTTAAAACAGAAAAGCAATACATTTCCTGGCTTTTAGTAATTCATTGGATGAATTACACTGAGGAAACAGGAGGACCACATCATCAAATACAATGGTTTTTTGCAGTTGTTTTGAAATAAGTACATGAAATCATAGCATATAATTACAGTAAATACGAAAATACAGTCACTTACTTTATATAAAACTTGTCCATCATGTAGTCTCATTATTAGAACTGAAATAAAGTGAGTCTTTTTTTTTTTTTAAATACCCCACCATCATAAAATTTTTTGCAGCATTCTGCCATTCTAAAGAGACCTTCAGAGCATCAAAACGATCTCCAACCAGATAACCTTTCTGCATTTGAATCTATTGTAACCGAAAGGCCACAGTTCGGCAGACAAAGAGATTTCCAGCAGCAACAGGTAATTGCAGATAGAAGGATAGGAATAAAGCTTTGCATGGACTCTTCCTTTGAACTAAGTACCAAACTGCCATTGGGGTGTTTTCTTATGTGCCTGGATGGAAAGTGTGGTATCCAGGTGTTACTGCGTATTGAGCGTGTGCGGTATGGGCTGCTTTGCTTTCGTCTTCTGCAGGTGGGGGCTCTGACTTTGCTACTTCATTAACTTGCACCTTATTTCAAACTAAGCAAATACCTTCAAGGTGAACTTGCTTCTGTAACTGTAACATCTCTCCCCCTATTGTTTCAAAATGTGTTGACATACTTTGGGGAATATTCCACGTGTGTAATATGTATTGTATATATATTTGGTCATTCTGTGAACATTTTAAGTAGGTTTTTGAGACGTAAAAGTTAATGAGAATAAGCAAGCAAGAAAAGGAAGTAGTAACTAATAATTGAGGAAGTGGCTCAGAATGAGATCTCAACAGAAGAAACCACTGACCACTAATTGAAAACTTTGGACCACTTGAATCTCCCCCAATTGTAGGTTCTGGAGTTAAAACCAATGGAACAGAAAGATTTCATCAAACTCATCGAAAATAATGCCAAGAAAATGTGGCCCCAGCATTGCCAACCTGGTAAAGATACAACTCAGCAGTCATCTGAAAGGTAAAACATTTTTAGAGTTGGACGTTCAGCAACTTCTATGGGTGGGAGAGTTAAGAGCATTTCTTTTTTTTTTTTTTTTAAAGATTTTATTTATTTATTTGAGAGACAGACAGTGAGAAAGAGCATGAGCAAGGAGAAGGTCAGAGGGCGAAGCAGACTCCCCATGAAGCTGGGAGCCTGATGTGGGACTCGATCCCAGGACTCCGGGATCATGACCTGAGCTGAAGGCAGTCGTCCAACCAACTGCGCCACCCAGGCATCCCAAGAGCATTTCTTTTTAAATCACTTGTAAAACACTGCTGAATGTAATAAAATTTCTGTATGTTGATGATCCTTTTCACCTTTTTATTTTTCTTTAACAGCATTCGGGCATCAAACCCTGAAAACGATGCTCCAGACTCTGTCTTGTCAGCTCAGGGCCACAGTGGGGATAAGTGGCAATATTTACATCACGAACTCTCATCAAAACTCGGGCTCCCGCTACCTAAGCAGGTGCAGCCTCAGGTCAGTACATGCCTACACAGTATAACTAATAAGCACGTTGATCTTTGAAAATGCAACAAACATTCATCACATACACATCTCCCTTCTGTATTACGTAGTCCTTTATTTACAGAAAGCGAAGAATTCAAGTGCATTTTTCATTTGACTCACCCCTTTTCGCCCTCCTGGAAATCCTGCAGTAAAGGCCACTCCTTCATGCTTCTGTGGCACCCCGAGCTTCCCTAATCACGGCTCTTAGCGTCCTGTGTGCCTGTTGCTTTGTCTGTGTTTCCCATTGGGTGGTATGCCCGCCTGGTTCACATGATCAAATCGCAGTTTCGATATGTTAAATGAATAAAGGAATGAATAATAGAAGTTTTTTTAAAAAAAAACAAAACACTGTAAAAACAGCGCTGTATTACTGTCATCCCTTTATCAAGAGCTAATTTGCATTCTGGTGTACCAGCCCCCGTTGCCAGCGGTACCTGCATTCCACCAGCACGCGCTCTTACTGCCTTGGCAGGTTTTATTCGGACCACTCCAGCTGCGGCTGGATTTCTGTCTAACCAGGGAGCCCATGAGCAGAATAGCCCTGTTGCTCACAGCAGTCAAGCTCTTCTGCCTTCAGCTTTGCCCTCATGCTGCCCAGGCAGATGTGACCAGTCCTTTTCCCAGTTCTCCAGTCTGGTGGGAACTTTTCAGCTGTATTCTCCCGAGAACCTTCTGTAACCTGTTAAGGTTGAATTAAACCAAGACTGCTTCAGTCTCGGTTTCTCCTTGTCACACACACCGTAACACGTATGTGGTTCTCTTTCCAAAGTAGAACGTCCTCAAGAGTTCTTTCCCCCAAGCAGAGTCAGATACTGCCGCACCGTGAGCTTCGCCCTTACTCATGTTCCAGTCTGAAACTTTCTCTCTGCTAAAATCGCAGCGCATTTTTAATACTTATTTAACTTCTCGGTAATAATTCAGGAGGCAGATATGTCCCTGGAGGTGACTGTGCTGTATTCCAAGAGTTGGCTGTATACCGGGGGCCCCCCCTAAATGGGAAGAGAAACAGCTCACCTCATCACGTGAGGGGTATTGCTACTAAATTGAAAGATTAATGATTAATGATTGTACTCCGTTTTTCAAGGGATGCTTTATTTCCCCCCATTTTGATACCTAAATGGATCCTCAAGTGTCTAAGTAGCTTTTCATGACCTTTCAAACCTGTCCACAATATTTAAGATTTAACTGTTTTGTCTGACAGGTGACAGGGTAGCAGAAAGCCTGATGTGACAGTAACACGTGAAGGCCATTTTGCTGTTTTCTGTTAACATCGCCAGGATCTCAAATTGTAACAAGGCTCCCCTTTTTCATATAGGTTGCCACAAATATGAGTGTTCTGCCCAGTGTGAGTGTGTATAACTTTAGATACCCCACAACTGAAGAATTGAAAATATACACCATACAGCTGGAAGACCTGCGTCAAGAAGCCAGTAATCTGCAGACCCAGGTAGCAACGTCACATGTATTTTCCTCATGGCTGTATCAAAGAAAGGAAATGGGACGCTGTGAATTAGTCAGAATTGTCTTTATTGAATAAACAGTAGACTCATAATGGAGTGGATCCTAGAATTGCAAATAGAATCTCTTTCCAGCTCACATTTGGTAGTGGCTGCCTAATCATTGTGTACAAAGGCTTCTGAACCCACGTCCAGGATTGCCAGGAACAAGCAGCATTGTGTTTTTGTTGTTGTTGTTGTTTTAAGATATATTTGTTTATTTTAGCGATAGAGAAAGAGAGTGGGGGAGGGACAAGCCGACTCTGTACTGAGCACAGAGCCCGACATGGGGCTCCGTCCCAAGGACTCTTGAGATCATGACCTGAGGCCAAATCAAGTGGATGCTTAACCAACTGTGCCCCCCAGGTGCCCCCAACCAGGATGATTGTTGATTAGTATTGTCTGCAGCAGTGCTCTGTGATTGGAAGGGGGAGGAAGAAGGGGAGTATTGACAAGATTTACAACCTTGACTAGATTTAATGTTGAAATGGTATGCTGGGTCGTGTGCGGTTTCCACCAGAGAAGACGGTAGGAACCAGAGCCCACATGGGGCTCATTCGAGCTTTGGCTTGCGTCTAAATTACTTGTAACTGGTCAAGAATTCAAGGTGATCATGGGTTAAGAGAAAGAGGTGGCTGCAGCAGCTTATGCTAAAACATAAGGAGATCTGTGGCTCCCGAACTCACCAGGGCACCATGGCACCACCCTAGGTCCCCCCCTTGGAGTCGTACTTCTTCATCTTCATTTTAGTTATTTGTTCTTCTACCTACTTCAGGAAGTTTTCAAAACAACCACATTTAAAACAGTGTAACTTGTGGGGCACCTGGGTGGCTCAGTGCTTTAAAGCCTCTGCCTTCGGCTCAGGTCATGATCCCAGGGTCCTGAGATCGAGCCCTGCGTCGGGCTCTCTGCTCAGTGGGGAGCCTGCTTCCCTTCCTCTCTCTCTCTCTCTGCCTGCCTCTCTGCCTACTTGTGATCTCTGTCCAATTTAAAAAAAAAAATCTTAAAAAAAAAGTGTAACTTGTAATCTTCAACAGAAATCAGGGAAAATTTAGGCATAGGAAAGTAAAATCCTAATGATTTTACTTTTTCTTTTTTCCTCCTGATTCAGGAAAACCTGACAGAAGAAACATACATAAATTTGGATAAAAAGTTATTTGAGCTCTTTCTGACCCTCAGTCAGTGCCTTGGCAGTGTGGAGGAGACACTGCAGACACCTGGGCTCTTCAGAGGGGATGTCTGTGCACAGCAGGTGCACTATGAGGTAGGGAATTTCCAGCAAGCCCAGTGCCGGCCCATTGCTACAGGCAGCCCACCATTTAAGCCCAAGAAGAAGCCTTTTAAGATTAGAGTCCATTCCCTGTGTCTTCCTTCCTCTCTTCGCAGACGCTGGCTCTTGAGTTGAAAAAACTTTACTTAGCTATGGGTGACAAAAAGAATGACCTTGTGAAAGCCATGGCCTGGCCCGGGAGCAACACCAGTTTGTTTCTTGAATGTTTCAACAACCTCCAAGTCTACCTGGAGCACACCCAGGCCACAGCCACTGCTAAAAGCAAGTCCCTGAAAGCTGGCCTGGACTATAACCGCAGTTACCAGGTACGGAGCTAGGCACTTGGCTTTCTTTGGCACTGTTTTAGGTTAATTTCCGTTAATTCCATCATTCTTGGTGGCATTTGTGAATAGGGATTGTTGACGGTCTCTCTGGGAGGGTTTCTAGGTTAGTTCCTGCTGCACGTGGTTGGAGACCGTTTATTTGAAAGCGAGGTCCTTCCCAGAGTTGCGGTATGAATTTGTTAGGTCGACCTAACACAGCTTCTTTCCTGTGTTACACTTAGCTGTTAATGAGCGTCATACAGGAGGATTCTAGGTACCAGGGAGCCATTAAAGTTTTTGAGCAAAGGAAGGACAGTCTGTGTGTGTTTCAGGTAGATTCATCTGGCTCTTGTCTTTTGTGGCTTGAAGGGGAGACTTGAGGCAACAGACGATTTTACTAGCTTCCTAACTAGAGACGATTTTAGTGGCTTCCTAACTAGAGGAAAAGAAGTGAAACACAACACCATTTACGAAGGGGTCTCGCCCATAAAATCAAACCTCAGTCTGATGAGGCCTCTCGAATCCAAGTAAAAGAGACCCAAGGAAAGAAGAGTGTTTGGAGCAGCACAGTGGGAGGGCGGTCAGCCCCATCCAGACGGTGGGAAGCTGCGTAGGAAAAAAGACCTAGTTTTTCCACGATCCCACCCCAAATCCCAGGAACAAAAAAGAGGTGCTTGGAGATGCCTGCTGCTGTTAGCCCATTTCAACCTATTGGACCTCATTTAGATTCCAATTCAAACAAACCAAAAAGAAAAATCACAGGCAATTAGAGAAATGTGAACCTGTTCTGACAGTTAATAGTACTAAGGAATTATTGTTGATCTGTAGTATTTTTAGAGGGAAGACTCTTTTAAAGAGACACTTACACTGATGAAATAAAATGTCTGGGATTTGTTTCAAAAAATATGAGGGGAGGGAAATCAGGTACAGTCAGGAAAGCTCAGGGGGAGGAGACAGAGCAGAGACCACCGGCTACAAGTCAGTGATTGTTAAAGGTGATGGTGACACGGGGAGTCCTTTATTTTGGTCCATGTTTGAAACTCCTGGTAGCACAAATATTAAAGGACAAGTAAATTTTAAGAAAAGGTACTGAAAGCCAAAATGAGACTCTTAACTGTTTTCCTGAATTTATCTTCCTATGCAGAATGAAATAAAGCGACTGTACGATCAACTTAGTAAATATAAAACATCTTTACAGCAGTCTTTGAATGAAATTAGTGGCCAGAGTATTGATGAACAGCTTCAGGTAATCAAGTCAAAATAGTTAAACCGATCTACCCCGGGAATGAAGAGTTTTGTGCGGAAGCTGTCTTCTAAATCACTTCCTTTGTGAGCATTGGCAAGGCTTAAGTAAATAGATAAAAATGAAAACGATTTATGTGGAACCAGTAAGTTAAAAGAGTAAATTAAACCAACACAAGACCATTGTCCCCTCCCAACTGGGCAGAAGTGTAAGTTTGTGCCATGTCGGTGAGGGTGTTGGGAAAGGAGACCCCTCCTTCTCTCGGGAGGGGCGGTGATCCGTCCCCATCCGGCTTCTCAGGGTCACTGGGTTATGCACCCACAGCAGTTTCACTTCCTTCATTCACTTAGCAAGTATTCATTGAGCACCTACTATGTTCAGACACCGCTCTAGGCATTGGACTGGCCTTATCCTAAGGAAGACAAGTGCAAAGAAATAAATATGTATATAAATACTCAAGGATGGGCCAGGTAGCACTGCCTGAATCAGAAACCCTTACACAGCCCCAAAGCCATTAAGAGCTGATGGTTACAAAAGCAGTGGGGGGCCTTCCAGTGGCCTACTGTGCGTCAAAGGCTAAGAGGAGTCAGGTGTTGGTGCTGATGAGAAGAGCGGCTGAGAAGCTGCTGGGTGAGGACGCCGGAGGTGCATCAGCGAGTGTGAGGGTGGGCACGGATGCCTCTGCTGGGGTGAGCGTCAGACGGGCTGAGATCAGATCGTCAGCTGGGGCTCTTCGGCAGAAGCAGGAGGTGAGGGAAGAGAAGCGGGACTTTCATGTTTCCCTGATTTTTTTTTTTTTTTGTCTGTGCTGTTTAATTCTTTTAAAATGAATATATGTACCTCTCTGACTCATTAAAGGATTTTACCTTTCTGTGTCGTCTCTCACTTTAGAAGGCAGACGCGTGCACAGTGGAGCTGCGGAACTCCGAGAACCGAGTGGCAAAGCTAAGAGACGAAGGGGAGAGGCTTCGTTTACCTTGTGTTTTATTGCAAGAGGTCTACAAACTAGAGGTGTGTCTGAGTGGAAAACATTCAGTCAGGGAATTCCTGTGATTATAAGGAGGAAGACTTGACTTGCTTCTTCCATGAAGGGAGTTTAGATTCATTCTCTCATTTGGATTATTTTCATGACTGGATAAAGACGCTTTTTCTTTTCAGGATTTACTTGACAGTATGTGGGGAATCCTGAGAGCCAGGTACATGGAACTGAGCAGCCCTTTCATCACGGAGAGCCAGCAAGATGCCTTGTTGCGAGGCATGGCAGAACTCGTGGACATTGGGAAGGAAAAGCTTGCGCACAACCACTTACAGCAAACCAAGAGTAAAGCTGCCTTACAGGCTCAAATACAGAATCACAAGGTAAGACACGGGTCAGATTACCTTTTCATAGACTTTTAAGTCGTTCTGACTTAGCATCCATTTTCTTCCTCGGTGAAATATCCATTGATCATTGGTTCATTCACTCGTCGTTTTGACAGACATCTATTAGAGGGCTCCCAGTACACGAGGAACCCTGCTAACCTCTTAGAACATGATTGAATGGAAACAGACACATTTCCTTACATTCCTGGAACTTTTGGTTGAAAGATAAGGCATATTTATGAAGGAGTCCTTCAGATAGATTTAAAATTGAGATATGTGCCTTCAGAGCATTTAAGAGGAGAAATTGAATTCAGAAAATTAGGGAAGGCTTTCCTGAGAACTGAGACCACAAGAAATACCTCTGTACCTCCGGACAGAAATGTATACCTAGGGTAAAGCTACAATAACTCTTTCAGTTTTCCACTCATTTATTAAACAGAAACCTCATGATCACAAACTAAACCCCTGTAATAATGTAAGTGGTGATGTAATAAATGTAAGATAGTTCCTGCCTAAAGAAGTCTAGGCTTGTGACAAGTAGACCTTAGTCTAAGAACTTCAGAGGTAAATATTCTATAAAGAATGGAGGGAGAAAGGAGAATACTGTGAATATTCACAGTGTGTTGGGACCTATGCTGGATGCTGTTCTAAACCTTCACTGTATCTTCTTCAAAGAAATAGAAGGTATTCACGTAAGTTCCTCCACTTAGAAGGGGCGGCTGACTATAGGTGGAGGACAACCATGTGAAGCAAAGCCTTCCTCTGTAAAGGTTCTTAAAGTATTAACCTGGGAGTTTTTACATCCCAGGATCCCAAGAGACCTTGTCAACAAATTCCCTTTATTTGTCCATTTCATTAAATAGAAAATCAAGCCATAGTGTAGGAACCTCTGGCTGTTCCGTGTGTGGGCTTCTCGGGCTCACGCATCTATCCCTCCATTTTATTGTCTTGAAATACATCAGCCACATACCTACCTTTCTGTAAAGTTTCTTAAAACTCAGTAACGGATTTAGGATGCTCTCACTGGAAAAATTGAAATTGACTAATAATGTTTGCCCTTTTACATGGACCGTTTTGTGGAAAATGTTACCTACGATGATTTTTCTTCATGATTTGTTAAAATGCCACTAAAGACTAAAGGGTACACAATTTTCTTTTTTCTTTTCTTAAATGTTTCACTCTACATGGCTATCATGGGATTTGGGATTAAAAAGCAAATATAACTGTATAAAAGGTGGAAGTAATTTGGTCTGTAAGTTCTCACAGTGCAGAAATAAATAAATCTGAAAACCTTGTTCATTTTACAGCTTTTTTTCCAGAAGCTTGTTGCTGACATGCTGTTGATCCGAACATACGCCAATAAAATGCTTCCTTCTTTATTGCAAAAGAAAGAGATGTTTGGGGCAGAACAAATAAAAGAAGTTAAATTACTGGAGGAAAAGTCACACCAGTGTGGAATAAAGCTGCAGAATTTGCTACAGGTGTTTATTTGGGTTTTATAAACCTTGTACATAAGCCTGGATATTTGTACATAAGCCCGGATATTTAACTACCGCCTCCCAGTGTCCAGAAACCTCTATTTATCATGAAGCTGGCGTTAAATGGGAACTAACAATGAGGAGTGTGGATGCCTGTTCTAGCTCTGACTGCTACTCCCTGAGTGAAATATTTCTCATACATACATTAGGGAATGACCCAGCATCTTCCCACCTTCTCGGTCTGTGTGCAAATAAAATCAAGAGCACTGTAAGATCCTGAATGAAATCTTCCACATGAAGCTTAGTCAGTGGTTCCAAAACAGCTCTTCCCGAAGAGGACAGGCTGAAGTGCACCCCTGAGAGTCTTATCCCAGTTCACAGAAGAAAATTGTTTGCATGAAGTTCTCTCTCAGTTTTAAGGTTTTCTCCTTTAACTTCTTAAACACAGTGGATGGTAGCCCTTTAAGGAAACAACCAAAAAGCAAGGGACTATCCAGCTTTATTATGTGATCATGTTATTTTATGCTAATGAAATGAATTTTCTGACTAGTTTGTCAAATTGATATTTATAGCAGTATCTCATGGTATTAAAAAAAGAGACCCTCTGAGCCCAAAGAGTGCCCCGCATAGCAGAGTGACCCACTACTTCAGTAAATAGGAGAATTAATAAGGGGGTTATTTTTCCAACAGGTAATACTTAGTGTCTATAAGTCAGTTGTCTAGTGTGCTGAGATCCTGATGGTGGGCCTCTGTAGACACAAAGAGAACTAGGATAAGGCAAGACTTGGGCTAAGAAGATAGTCCTCCCCTGATGAAATGTAAGCCCACATTCCCCCGACAGTGGAATTATGCTCTTAGCAGCACAGTTGGGTAATGGTCAGTGGGCTGGGGGTTGGAGCAGGGAGGGGGGATGTAAGCTTAGAGGAGCCTCTGTTAAGAAGTCAGCCCCTTCCTTTCCAAGTAAACGAAAGGCTCTCTTCCAGCTCTGAAGTCTTCCAGAGGTGTGTATGCCTAGAGTATCCCTTTAACTTAATTATACTAGTCCCTACTTGGTTTGATGAGACAAGCATAAAATGTGCCAACTGGATTTTTTGAAACCGTCTCCACAAAGACAATGGAATGGTTTTGCATTAGACCTTGAGCTCTTGTAAGGGTGGCTTATATCTCTCAGAAACCCCTGGAATCTGTGTTTTAATTTTGTATGGTCTCCTAGTTCATTTTTATTCTTAAGGTTAATTTGGCCATTGTCTAGAACTATTCTAGAAAAGGACTCCCACTGACGTTACATTCTTGATTCTCTAGAAATGGGAAGAATTTGATGAAAACTATACATCTCTTGAAAAGGATCTGGAAATCCTGGTATCTACGTTGCCCTCTGTGAGTTTGGTGGAAGAAACAGAGGAAAGATTAGCAGAAAGAATTTCATTTTACCAGGTAATTTTGCTCCCATCACTTGGTGTTTTCTTTTGCTTTGACCAAATCACTCACCTTTGGAGGTGAGTGGTTTGAATGGAAGTGCATCACACCGCTCACCGTTAGACCTCCACCGGGAAACTGTGGATTGGGCTTCGGGCTGCTCCGTGTAGCCTCAGTCTGCTTTAGGGTGGAGGTCCTGGGTTTGAGTCCTGGCTCTCGTCTGTCCCTGTGTCACCCTTTTGTCTCCCAAGTCTCTCTTTCTTTATTTGTGGAATGTAGGTAATCGGGCTGGTTCTCCCTGTCTCAGGAGGTGGGTGTCAGTGGGTATGGAAACAAGTTAAAGTACAGAAAGAGCTTTCTAGAGCAGGGGCCTCTAAACCTATATTGGGTTTTCTTCAGCAAAGCCCTGTTGGGACACAGCCCGTGAAAGAGGCAATAATCTGTTCCCTGACACCAGCATTCTAAAAGGACTTCATACAAAATTTTTCTTGTGCAACATTAAGTAGTATTATCTTCAAAGTCTTTGTGCCTCCAATCTAGATGCCATAGAAAAGAGAGCACCTTAAAACTGCTTTCGAGTGGCACTGAGATCACGACCAAGGTAAAAATGAGTTTTAAGTCTTCTCGACAGAAAACCTAAATCACTTAGTTCTAACTGTGGAATATATGTCGTCAGCATCTGAGCTGTGCGACTGGAGGTGGCACTCGGACGTCCACTTCAGAACTTCAAAAGCAGGTGTGTTGCCTGAGTAGACTCTGGGATAGAAAATGCATAAAGTACTTGGCAGGACCCTGCCCTTCCTCAGAAGCATTTCAATTCCTAGAAGGAACATTTTCCAGAGGCAGTGACGCTGTAGTTGTGCTGGCTAGGTGCCTGGAAAGGGACAATTGATCTCTTTGCCGTGTCACTATATTGAGCATAACAGAGATAAATCTGAATCCTCTGGGGGCAGGAAGCTGCTGCTTAATTCTTTGTTAGCCTCAGGATTCGATGTACCCACTGAATAGCTGAAAGAATGCAGGGGAAAACAGCATTTTAAACCTCCTCGTAGAAGACTAATGATTTCCCCAGAAGTGATTGTGTCCCTTCAATTGCAACCTGTGAGGGGCGCCTGCGTGGCTCAGTGGGTTAGGTCAGCTCAGGTCATGATCCCAGGGTCCTGGGATCGAGTCCCATATAGGGCTCTCTGCTCAGTAGGGGGCCTGCTTCCCCCCCTCCCCCTGCTTTTCCACCTCCCCCTGCTTCCCCCCTCCCCCTGCTTTTCCACCTCCCCCTGCTTTTCCACCTCCTCCTGCTTCTCCACCTACTTGTGATCTCTCTCTGTCAAATAAATTAAAATCTTTAAAATAAATAAATTGCAACCTGTGATTCTGTTAAATTTAGATATTTTTTTAAGTGAAATCGTTCTAAGACTTTTAAATAAATTTGCCAGGCCGAAAAGGCCGATGTCTTGTCAAGCCCATCTCACTTACAGATTTCCTTAGGTCATTCTCGGTCCTCTGCGTCATGGAGAGATTTGTATCTATCAGTGGGCCATGAACCGTGGTGCCTTTGTGGCCCCTGGAGTTGAATGATCCTTGTTAAATGCTGTCTCTGCACCTTATGGGCTGAGTAGCCATCACAGTCTGTCCGGTGTATAAAATGGCATAACTAAAACTTCTCAGGGCTACACTAGGGGTGCCTGGGTGGCTCAGTCAGTTAAGCATCTGCCTTCTGCTCAGGTTATGATCCCAGAGTCCTGGGATGGAGCCCCATGTCGGGCTCCCTGTTACAGGGGAGCCTGCTTCTCCCTCTCCTTCTGCCTGCTGCTCCCCCTGCTTGTGCTTGCTCGTTCTCTCAAAGGAATAAATAAAATCTTCTTAAAACAGACAAACAAAAACTTCTCAGAGATACACTAAAGATGAAGGTCTTGCACTAAAGGCTTAGAAAATTAGAATTCTTTTGTTGTTTTTAAGATTTTTTAAAAATTTTTAATATTTTTTGATGTTGTGTTAGTCACCCTACAGTACATCATTAGTTTTTGGTGTAGGGTCCCATGATTCACTGTTCGCGTATAATACCCAGTGCTCCATGCAGTCCATGCTCTCCTTAATACCCACCAGCAGGCTCACCCCTTCCTTCACCACCCCCCCTCCCTCTGAAATCCCCAGTTTGTTTCCAGGAGTCCTTGGTGCCTCGTGGTTTGTCTCCTGCTCTGATTTCCCTCGCTTCATTTTTTCTTCCTTCTCCTCCTGTCCTTTGTGCTGTTTTTATGTTCCACAAATAAGTGAAAACATACGGCAATTGACTCTCTCTGCTTGACTTCTTTCATTTAGCATAATCCCCTCCAGTTTCATCCATGTCAGTGCAAATGGTGGGTATTCATCCTTTCTGATGGCTGAGTAATACTCCATTGTATGTATGGACCATGTCTTCTTTATCCATTTGTCTGTTGAAGGGCATCTCAGCTCCTTCCAGTTTGGCTATTGTGGACATTGATGCTAAGAACACGGGGTGCATATGGCCCTTCTTTTCACTATATCTGTATCTTTAGGGTAAATACCCAGTAGTGCAATTGCTGGGTTAGAGGGTAGCTCTATTTTTAACTTTTTGAGGAACCTCTACATTGTTTAACAAAATGGCTGCACCAACTTAGATTCCCACCAACAGTGTAAGAGAGTTCCCTTTTCTCCACATCCTCTCCAACATTTGTTTCTTGCCTTGTCAGTTTTTTGCCATTCTAACTGTTGTAAGGTGGTATCTCAGTGTGGTTTTGATTTGAATTTCCCTGATGGTTAATGATGTGGAACATTTTTTTCATGTGTCTGTTAGTCATTCATATGTCGTCTTTGGAGAAGTATCTGTTCCTGTATTCTGCCCACTTTTTGACTTGATTATTTGTGTTTTGTGGTGTTGAGTCTGTAAAGTTCTTTCTAGATCTTGGATACCAGCCCTTTATCTGTAGTGTCTTTTGCAAATACCTTCTCCCACTCCGTGGGTTCCCTCTTTGTTTTGTTGACTGTTTCCTTTGCTGTGCAGAAGGTTTTAATCTTGATGAAGTCCCAAAAGTTCATTTTTGTTTTTGTTTCCCTTGCCTTTGGAGACGTATCTTAAAAGAAGTTGCTGTGGCCGATGTCGAAGAAGTTACTGCCTATATTCTCCTCTAGGATTTTGATGAATTTCTGTCTCACATTCAGGTCTTTCATCCATTTAGAGTTTATCTTTGTGTACGGTGTAAGAGAATGGTCGAGTTTCATTCTTCTACACATAGCTGTCCAATTTTCCCAGCACCACTTATTGAAGAAACTTTTTTCCACTGGGTATTTTTTCCTGCTTTGTCAAAGATTAGTTGACCATAGAGTTGAGGGTCCATTTCACGCAATATGGTGCCCCCAGCTTGTTTTTCTCTTTCAACATTTCCTTGGTGATTCAGGGTCTTTTCTGGTTCCATACAAATTTTAGGATTATTTGTTCACACACTTTGAAAAATGCCATTGGTATTTTGATAGGGGTGGCATTGAAAGTATAGGTTGCTCTGGCAGCATGGACATTTTAACCATGTTTATTCTTCTGATCCATGAGCATGGAATGTTTTTGCATCTTTTTGTGTCTTCAGTTTCTTTCATACATATTCTGTAGTTTCTTGAGTATAGATCCTTTATCTCTTTGGTTAGGTTTATTCCATGGTATCTTATGATTTTTGGTGCTTTTAAATGGAATCGACTCCCTAATTTCTCTTTCTACAGTTACATTGTTAGTGTGTAGCAAAGCAACTGATTTCTGTGCATTGATTTTGTATCCTGCCACATTACTGAATTGCTGTATGAGTTCTAGTAATTTGGGGGTTGAGTTTTTTGGGTTTTCCACATAAAGTACCATACCTACAAAGAGAGAGAGTTTGACTTTTTCTTTGCCAATTTAAATACCTTGTATTTCTTTTTGTTGTCTGATTGCTGTTGCTGGGACTTCTAGTACTATGTTAAACAAGAGTGGCAAGAGTGGGCATCCTTGTCCTATTCCTGATCATAGGGGAAAGGCTCTCAGCTTTTCTCTGTCGAGAATGATATTTGCTATGGGCTTCTCATGGATGGTTTTTATGAATTTGAGGAATGTTCCTTTATCCTGACACTCCAAAGAGTTTTAATCAGGAAAGGATGCTGTATTTATTTTTTAAGCAATCTCTACACCCAATGTGGGGCTTAACCTCATGACCCCGAGATCAGGATTCACACACTTTTCTGACCGAGCCAGCCAGGAGCCCAGGACTTTTTTTTTTTTTTTAACTAATGTTGGAAGTTTTATTTATGCCTACAGGATCAGGTGGGAAGAGAGGGTTATGGATAGGAGTGGTGGAAAGGGCATTACAAGTAGAATTTTTTAGTAATTTCTGAAAGTCTTAAGTTAATTGGAAAATAGCCAAAGTAACATTTTGATCAGAATTTTTTTAAACCGAAATTTAAATAGCTGTCAGGTAAGTGTCATTAGCTGAACCCAGCAGTGCGAGAGAATTGCTTTCAGACAGAGTTCTCTTCAGGGGGTCATTGTATTGCAATTCTAAAGATTTTCTTTTCATGAAGTTGGATTAGTGATGTACTGTTTTGACTTTTTCTAAAGTCCTCTTCCTCCTTTCCCTGTTGAATCCTTCCATTTAGAAGACTCTAGAAATGAATTTTTCCCTAGTCTTTGGACCTAAGCAATAATAAAGAAATTTTTTTTTATCCCCTTCAAACCTAGTTGCCATGTAAAGTGCTTACCCGGGCCAGACAGGGGCACAGAAATTTGGAGGCTGGCTGGGGGTGAGGAAGGGGGGACCTGCCACAGGTGAGTGTGGAAGAGAGGGGGCGCTTCTGAAGGAGGCATGGCTACCCAGCTCCAGCCCATCGGTGCCACGTGAGAATCCACATCCCAGTTGCTTGACCTCCCGGTTTTCTCAGAGTCACAGGAAATCCTGATTACTATATTAAATATCCTGATTTTCAGAGATCATCTTCAGGTCACACAAAACTTGTCCGCAAGCTGAACGTGCCCTGTAGACTACCAGTTTGGTTTTTGCTTTTAGGTGGACAAGTTAACTCTTCGGTCTAAAGCTGTAAATTTTTGTTTTCTGTTTGTATGTGTAAGTCTCTAGAACAGAAGAAATGTGCCACAGAAGTGTGTTAGTCAGACACTCTCATCATGAAAGATGATCAGTAAAACATGAGTTGTGTTTCTTCAGCCACATGGCAAGAGCCTTAAGGGTTGGGAGAGTGTTGTTACTCTTTCTTCAGTAGCCTCTACTGGAGGTTTTTTGTTTGTTTTTTTAAGATTATATTTATTTATTTGACACAGAGGGATCACAAGTAGGCAGAGAGAGAGAGAGAGGAGGAAGCAGGCTCCCTGCCAAGCAGAGAGCCCGATGCGGTACTTGATCCCAGGACCCTGAGATCAGGACTTGAGCTGAAGGCAGAGGCTTAACCCACTGAGCCACCCAGGCGCCCCTACTGGAGGTTTTTAATGAGGTATTTGTGAATAGGTTGACTGGCTTCATTTTTCAATAATTCATTCTGTGACTTTACCTTTTTTTTTTTTAAGCAAATTAAAAGAAACATCGATGAAAAGCATGCCCGACTTTACCAGACTCTGAATGAAGGCAAACAGCTAGTGGCCTCCGTGAGTTGTCCTGAACTAGAGGGCCAGATTGCAAAGCTAGAAGAGCAGTGGTTGGCCCTAAACAAAAAAATTGACCATGAACTACACAGACTACAAACACTTCTCAAGCATCTGCTCAGGTGTGTTTTCTTAGGGATGGATTAATACTCAGATTTCCACGTGGAGAAAGACCTCAGAGGGATCCTGTGGTCACCCAGATTTTACATGCGGTCTCCCTGTTTCAAGGTTATTTGTCAACAATCTAAAGCTCTTGGGTCCCTCTTCTGGGCTCAGTGCCATCTGGGGTCTTTGAGGTTGATTTGCTAGACTCAGGATAATATGTAATCAGCTCTGTGAAAACTAGGAATTATGTTCTAAAGTTATACACGTTGCCTTTATACCATGTCCCTCTCCCCTATTCGCCTCCCAAAGTTCTTAAATTAAAAAATACTAACTTCAGCTAATAGAAAAGTTTCAAAAAGTCTTCAGAATTCTTCGGAGAATTTTGTTTGGCGGACCTAACCTTGAACTCCTTGAGGAGGGTAAAGAACGTAAAACATTTGAATCTCCTCATCTCTGACTCACAGGGAACTATCTTAACCTAGTTAGTTTAAAGCTTACTAGATGTCCGACAACAGATGAATGGATAAAGAAGATGTGGTGTATATTTACACACGCGCGCGCACACACACACACGAGTATCATGCAGCCATCAAAAATGAAATTTTGCCATTTTCAAGGATGTGGATAGAACTAGAGGCTATTGTGCTGAGCAAAATGAGTCCCTCAGAGAAAGACAATTATCATATGATCTCCCTGGTATGAGGAATTTGAGAAAGAAGACAGAGGATCATAGGGTTAGGGAGGGAAAAAGGAAACAAGATGAAACCAGAGAGGGAGACAGTCCATTAGAGACTCTTAATCTCAGGGAACAAACTGAGAGTTGCTGGAGGGGCAGGGGTGGAAGAGATGGGGTGGGGGATGGGCACCGGGGAGGGTGTGTGCTTTGGGGAGTGTTGTGAATTGTGAAAGACTGATGAATCACAGACCTGTACCCCTGAAACAAATACATTATATGTTAATTTAAAAAAAAAAAGTTTAAAGCGTTTAAAGTTTAAAACTTAACAAGAGGAGAAGCATTTTGCTTGGATATTTTCCTTCACCTCCAATAAATAAGTTGGTATGGAGCCAAGAACACTTTATTATATAACTTACACAAATGCTGATTATAGTTTTACTATAAACAAATCTGTCGAGAACATTTAATGAATAAAAGTAATTGCTGTCCTTACCCATGGGTTTATTTTTGCATAGCTGTAATAAGAAAATGTCTTAGACTCTAAAAATGCCCATTTTGTTATAGATTAGTCATCAGTCATAGAAGGTGCCAGGAGCATTAGATTTGGGGGATGGGGTATAACAAGGTGTAATCCTTAAAAACATGATTTTCTGAAGAATAGAGCTGATTGGCACAGGAAAACATACAGTAAAATGAGGAAGAAAATAGGACAATGATGCATATCCACCATAAGAGAACATTTCTAAATTTTCTTTCTCTCTCACTTTGCTCCTGTTAGTTATAACAGAGATTCGGATCAGTTAACCAAGTGGTTGGAATCTTCTCAGCAAACTCTGAATTACTGGAAAGAACAATCCCTCAATGTGTCTCAAGACTTGGATACAATTAGAAGCAACATAAACAAGTTTTTTGTAAGTTGTAATCAAATATGCTCAGATAATTTTTTTTTTTTTAGATTTTATTTATTTATTTGACAGACAGAGATCACAAATACGCAGAGAGGCAGGCAGAGAGAGAGGGGGATGCAGGCTCCCAGCTGAGCAGAGAGCCTGATGCAGGGCTCGATCTAGGACCCTGGGATCATGACCTGAGCCGAAGGCAGGGGCTTTAGCGCACTGAGCTACCCAGGCGCCCCTGCTCAGATAATTATTGTCAGAAAGAGCTATCAAGGGGAAATGGCCAGGGTTGATAGTGATGGTCTCCATAATCATTTGTGGATAAAGGATAAGACTTGGGCTAATAGCATTCTTCGTACTTAGAGCTATTTGTTTACGTTGGCCATTTATGTATTTAAAATGATAAAGTAGATTTTTTTTTTAAGATTTTATTTATTTATTAGAGATTAAGAGAGAGAGAGCATGAAAAGGGGGAGGGTCAAAGGGAGAAGCAGACTCCCTGCCAAGAAGGGAGCCCGAAGTGGGACTCCATCCCAGGACTCCAGGATCATGACCTGAGCCAAAGGCAGTCGCTTAACCAACTGAGCCCCCAGGCGCCCCGATAAAGATTTTTAATTGACCCTACAAAATACGTATGAATTTAAAACTTCCTCTGGCATGGGGCATGCTGTATACAGGCAGGAAATAACTCCCTGCATCCCCCCCCCCAAAAAAACTTAACAGAATTATTAACTCATAAATGTTAAAATTAATAAATACATGGTTTTAAATTGTCATACACAGAACTGATACTTCTACTAAAATGTTCTATGATTTTGAGATTTTTTTTAAAGAAAGCATTACTTTTGTAATACAAGTTTTTCCTTCCCATATTCTTTTCTCTCTTCTCCAATTTCATATTTTGTAGCAGTGATCTCTCACCTTGGTATTAAAATGTAAATATTTTAAAATATACTTGAAAACACCTGTGAAGACAAAGATTTCAGATATTTTTCGTTAAAAACTACTTGCATTTAGTTCATCTCATGTGAACTTTGTGTGCCGTTCCTTTTAAAGTTGAAGTGTTTTTTTGTTTTTTTGTTTTTAAATATTAAGTCACTCAAGGAGCAGGAATTTGATCTCTTTTGTTCCCTGTCATCCATCTGTCTAATGTCTGGAACAGTGCCTGACACTTAGTAGGAAAAATGTGTGTGTGTGCATGTGTGTGTGTGTGTGTGTGTGTGTGCTTATGAGGGCATATGTGCACACATGCTTTTGCGTACACACACACACACACGTATAGATAAACATGCAAACGTCTGTGATGTGAATTGAGTTCAGTGATTTTGCTTTGGACTCAAACTGGGTATTCTGACTCTTTGTTATTCTTTGCTGTTTTCAAATTCTAAACATTTCTCGATGTTGGAAACATTTCCTCCAGGAGTTCTCAAAGGAACTCGACAACAAGTCGTCCTTGAAGGCTGTGGTTGTAAGTACAGGGAGCCAACTTCTCCACCTAAAAGAAGCCGATACAGCCACACTGAGAGCTGCTTTAGCACAGCTGGAACAGAAGTGGACCACGCTCGTAACACAACTTCCAGATATTCAAGAGAAACTTCATCAGGTAGGTGTTCAAAGACGCAGCGTTCGAATTAGCGTTCACTTGTTAGCTCCCAACTCCTTTAAAATTATTGCTCTGACTCAATAATTTTCATTGACACCACCTATTTTTCCACTGGCTCCACTGAATATAGGTCTTAATTACTGGCCTATCCCCCAGTGGGATCTTTCTTAACAGAGAAATCAGGCTTAATTACTTTATTTCCCAGTTTATCTGCATCGCTGTGTTCCTTCATGTGAAGGTCATCATCATTGTTTTGGGGTCGCTTTTTCTGAGCCTGAATGCTGGGTTTGTTTTTGTGAGTCACCTGCCTAATTGTGGAGCGGGACCTTTTATCAAACCAGATAGCCTCTTCAGTGGATGCCCTGATTCATTTTTGTCAACGGCGGGTAATTAAATGGAAATCGCTTTGTCCTTGCAGCTTCAGATGGAGAAATTGCCATCTCGCGAAGCAATCACAGAAATGATCAGCTGGATGAACAATGTAGAGCGTCACATCGTGGGTGAAGACTCAGAGCGCTCGCTGAGTTCCGCACCTCAAGTGAAAAATCTGCTTCAGAAGTACAAGGTAATTAAACAAAAAGAGCCAGAAGCCTTTTCATTAAATAAGAAGGCAAGTCAGTCGGAAGGGAAAGACAGAACAAAGAGACACTTAGGACGGGATTTCAAAAAACTCACTGTAGCAGCGAGGAATGGGGTGGTTGGTGGGTGATTCGAGGCAGATGTTAGCCTACTTGCTCTTCTGCCGCCGGTTTCCTGTGGTGGCTCCCGTCACCACAGGGCAGAATGCAGGCTTGTAACTAGCTCTGGCCCCTCTCGACCTCTCCAGCCTCCTCTTTCTTCATTCCCCGCTAAGACCCTAGACACTGCCGGAAGCGAAAGAACCTGCCGTGTCTGGCGTTCTTCCCACTCGTGCTTCTGTGTGCACTAGTCCTTCGGGCTGGAATTTTCGTGCCCCACGTCTAGCCATAGAAATGCTCTCCGTCACCTTTCTGGAGTCTGCTCAGGTGTCACCGTACTTGGAAATCTGCTCCTGACTTCCCTGCCAGATGACTGGACTTTCAGGGATTAGGTGTCTCCACGGTGCTGTAATTATTGGGTGACTTGTCTGTCTCTCCACCTTGCCTTAGCTTCTGGAGAGCAGGGGCCATCCTTCACCTCCCTGAAATAGCTCGCCTAGCCCGATACCTGGCATCCAGTGAATATTAAGTAATTGTTCTTTGCGTAAGAGAATACATAAGGAAAAGTTGATTTCCTTCAATAAATAGACATGAAGGCAGCCTTCTCCGTGATGTTTGGTTTCATGTAGATGGAACTAACATTGAACAGGCCACACACAAGCATTTACTGTGTGCCAGGCAGGCCCGCCACTAGGAACACAGGAGATGAATGAAGACTCTGGTCATTGCCTTCAGAGCCCTCACAGGCTGGTGGATTGAGCCTCTGGTAGATGGAGGATGAATTCCTTAGTCATGAAGCGTGATGTTAGCAAGGGTTTTATCTTTCTGTGCTAACACATCCTCACTTCAATGAGTGGTAGCATCTTTAGAGGGTCCGCACTTCTGTAGTATAGGCTCTAACAAAGTTGCACATACCACATGGCTTTCTCCCTGCTGCCTCCTCGGCACATGGAATTCTCCAAGACACTCTCCGCTCAAAGTGGACATTCGGTGGGATTCGGGGAAGGGTTGGACAGAACTCCAGAAGGGTGCCCCTAGGGGAACAAATGGGAGATTGGGGCTCCCTAGAGTGCCCCAGAGGGAGGATCCTGTTCAATTACTTCAGTTCAGGTTTTGGTGGTTTAATTTTGTTTGTTTATTTTAGGAGTTCAGAATGGAAATGGACTATAAACAGTGGATCATTGACTTTGTCAACCAGTCATTACTTCAGCTAAGCACGTGTGATGTAGAGAGTAAACGCTACGAGAGAACAGAGTTTGCAGAGCACCTGGGAGAGATGAATCGCCAATGGCAGCGGGTACACGGAACGCTAAATAGAAAGGTGTGCTCACGTGTCACAGTTTGTGTGATTTGGCCTTTGCAACATACCGCTTTCTGAAAAATTTAAAAAGATACTCACGGTTAACTCACAAGGGAAGTCTAATAATCCCCTCCAGATAGCCCTTTTATGAAGCCTGTGTTCTGACATTCTTTGTTGGTGCCTCTAGGAGCCTATGAAGTTCTTATTTCTTTGAGGTTTATTAGTGGGAAATTGAGTTGGGCATCTGAAGAGGAGAAATTTTAAAAAGAGGTCAAGTATTATGTGAGACTACTCAATGGTTGGAGATTTTGACATTTTCTGTGAAAGTAAATGTTCAAAAATGGCAAAGCTATGACAGCTTTGAAAAGATTATGAAAAAAGAAAAATGTACGTGGCCTTGTGGTAGACTTTCATTCCATGACTCTGAAAAATATTAAGAAAACCTTATTCTTGGAGGAATATTCAGTATTTATATATAATTGATAGTAGCAGTTGGTTGATTTCTTTATTTGTAGAGAATACATACAAATGGATTTATACAATTAAGATTCAAGTGCATGAATGGACAAAGAACATGAACAGACAGTTCACAAAAGAGAAAATTTATAATTAGCAAATCAACATGGAAAGATTACAACTTCAATTAACAGGCATTCAGAGTAAACATTATGTAACATACATTTATTAAATTAGAAAAATTTAGTAAGATAAAAGCCCAAAGCTATCCTATTCATATGCAGATAATGGCTTACATACCCTTTTGAAAAGCATTTAGAAAATTTCAAGAACTGGAATAATAATCATCTTATTTCTTTACCTAGCCATGCCACCTCTTACACATTTATCTTAAGTGGCTAGCCCTTCAAAAAAGGGTAAAATATGCACACAAAGGGTTCAGCATTATTTATACTGGTGAAAAATGTAAAATGCCTTAATTTCCAAGTATACAGGAATAATCAGATTATATTGTGTCCATTTGATAAAACGTTGGGCAGCCTTTTAAATTAATAAAAGGCATATGTCATAGCCAGCTGAGCGTGGGCCTATGACATATTGGAAAAGGAACATAAAACTTTATATATCTTGTGACTATAACCTAATAAAAATTGTGAGCATAGAAATGAGAAGAATCACAGGTGCTAAAAAGTCATTATTTTATTGAAGTGATTATTTGTGATATTTTTGATACTGACTTAATTTTTAAGCCACTCTAATGAAGAGTGTCTAGGGAAAGAAAGTTTTTTTAAGTATATCAGTAGATAGTGCAATGAAAAAATACTGCATGTTACGAACACAATTTTTATTTTGTACAGGTATTGTGGAATTCCAAAACTGTCAAGTTGCTTAGGCTGGCTTTCCTTTCAAATGCCAGAGGGCATTTTAATTCTGTTTCCTAATTTATGAGTCATTATTCCACAGGTTTTTGGGAAATCTTATGCTAAATATGAGGAATCTGAAAAGAAACAAAATTATTTAATTAAAAATAACTGTCATGACATTTACATTTTAAAGTATGTGGTTTAAATTTTTCATTTTCTTGTAACTTACAGATACAACATTTAGAACAACTTTTGGAAAGTATCACTGAGAATGAAAACAAAATACAGATTTTGAACAACTGGATAGAGGCCCAAGAGGAGAGACTAAAAACTTTACAAAAACCTGCAAGTGTGATCTCAGTGCAGAAGACACTCCTGGACTGTCAGGTGAGAAGGCACGTGGCTCCTGTCCACACGGCGTGGCCGGGCTGGTTATGTGGTCGTGTGGTTCAGTCGCTGCTTCTGCCCCAAGGACCAGGGTAAGCGGCTGTACTTCTGAAGATCTTCTCCAAATCCCCAGGTACTTCCTTTGTTACATAAAATAGTCTTCCATGGGTTTTACAAAATTGCACACTGCTATTTTTTTTTCATGACAGGCAGAAGATGGTATTTTCCATTATCGTTGTTCCTAAGTCTTGAATGTTACTCCTAAAAGAAAGTGTTCAGAGGACATTTTGATTTGATGTTTTCCAATTTGTGTGTGTGTGTGTGTGTGTGTGTGTGTGTGTGTAATTTTTATTAACTTACTCAGTATTTACAGAATTACTCTTAAGGTTTCCATTATTTTTAGCGTTTCATTCTGTTTCTTTAGAAGAAAGTGATTTTCTTTTACCTGCTCTGTAATGTGTTCTGACAGGACCACTTGACCCTGGGAACCACTGTCTAAATCACACTTGAGCTTATAGCTCTTGGCCGTGCCCTTTGTTTTGCTTTGTTGTCATTTGCCAGGTCACTTGGTCTCTGAGATGCCCTCACCCAAGTGTTGGTTAATCTTCCTTGAGTACTGCCCGGATTTTGTCCCTCCATACTGAGAACACTCCGGCTGTCCCTGTCACTATAGCCGGCACAGGGGATGCTGCCTCTGCAGCTGCTGCGTGAGGGCATGACACGACTCCCTGTTGGGGCTGGAGGTCAGCTCACACCCATTTCTACTGAGAAGGTTCTAGAACAATACGGGGCATGCTAGGGGAGCAGCAGAGCTCATTAGAAGAGGTCTTGCAAGTGGTCCTGTCCTGTTTCTAAGGAGCCACTAGCCATTTCCATTTAGAATTCCTTCAGCCACCTCAGATCCAGTAGCCGACACTCCACAGGTCTGTGCTACACCATCCGCCACAGGCCACCATGGTTTCACTTGAGTTCTAAACTACCCACGGCGTGGGGTGTCCTCACTGTTTTCCAGATGAGAAAAATGGAGGCCTGGAGGTTTGATGACTTAAGGTCTACTCAGATGACCAATACCGGCAGGCACAGAATGGGGACTGGGTCTCCTGGGCTCTTCCTACTATACCATGATGATAACCACTTATTCCCTAGACTCTTCTGAAATCTAGATCTATGTAATGATTGAAATTATTATAAAAACTCATACTGTAATAGTTGCAGAAATTCAGTGTATGTTGATTAAAATGTGTTTAGGTGTGATGTTATTTAATTATGTACTCTAATGGCGTTTTTACTAGAGAAGGGCACTCTTCCTGTCTCTTACACCTTATTGTTCTCTGATATTGTGCATTGAAAACTTTCCCCTCTCACCCTTCCAGGATATAGAAAATCAACTTGCAGTTAAATCCAAAGCCCTGGATGAGTTGAGACAAAGTTACCTGACTTTGGAGAGTGGGACAGTGCCACTGTTGGAAGACACAACATCCAGGATTGATGGGTTATTTCAAAAAAGGAGCAGTGTTATCAACCAGGTACTAGAACTCATTTGAAATATACTGTTCCTCTTCATGTATTCTTTCGTCTTTTTTGGTTTTTGTTTAATTACAGAAACTCATGCCATGCTAAATAAAAACTGAGGAGTTGCTCAGAGAAATACGCAAGTAGAGAAAAGCATTTTAAATCCCATTGTTTTTGCCCTGGATAATTAGAGGTAGAGCCACCAGTTCCAACACCATTGGCAAGCTAGAAATTCATTTGGTTATCTTTGTTTTGTCTAATGTACTCACAGACAAAGATGTCTCCACTCCCCAACCCAACAAGCATCTGGCACTATTTCCTGGCCACATACACAGGAGCTGCTAAGAAAAAGCATGTCCAGGGAGGTGCCTCAGGGAGGGAGTGATCCTGTCTCCTGTAGCCTCTATTAAGTCAGAAGTGTGGTCAGCATATGGAGAACTTCAGAGGTGGGGAGAAGCACAGCATGTGTTGAAGAGGAAGCGTGTAAAAAATGCCTCATCGTTTTATGAAACAGGTCTTATTTTTTTAAAATACTTTTTATTCATTTGAGAGAGAGTAAGCAAGAGAGCACAAGCCAGGGAGGGGCAAAGGGAGAGAGAGGAGCAGACTCCCTGCTGAGCAGGGCCACCACCCTGTGGGACTCCATCCCAGGATCCTGGGATGGTAACCTGAGCTGAAGGCAGACCCTTCACCAACTGAGCCACCCAGGAACCATGGAAGACATGTTAAAGTCTGCATTTACCCCTTCTAGGAGTTAGAGCACCAAAAGAGCAAAGACAGGCATCAGTGTATATTACAACTTTCATGGTTCCCCACAAATGGAGAGAAAAACTATAAATATTAGCCAATTGTATAGGTGTGTCCATACTTCCCAGAGGTCCTTATTGTGGATTTATTTGTTGTCTTCTAAAAGCTACTTTTGACCATTTGCTCCAAGAGGGAATTGGGAATAGCCTTTATGACTGAAACTCATAGTTGACCCTCAACCTCCTTTCTCCCTTAGAACTCAGGCAGGAAAACAGAGATGAGCTTAACACACCTTGTGTGAGTCATTTGTTAAATGTATCTTCTGTGAGGCACTGGGCTCACTGCCAACAGTACAAAGATAAACAAGAAAATAAATGTATCCCACACAAAGAGCTCCCTGGAGGAAACATACTTGAACAGATCATCACAACACAGTGGATTATAATAAAAATGTAGGGTAAAAAAGATTGAGATAATGCAAGTTAAAAAAACATGCAGATGGTACTAACCATAGAAGATAGATGTATAGATAAATGGACTAGAACTAAGAGTCCAGAAATAAACCCTCAAATTACAGTCAACTAATTCTTAGACAAGGATATCAAGACAGTTCCAGGGTAGGGAGATAGTCTTTTCAAAATATGGTTCTAGGAGAGCTGTATATCCACATTCAAAAGAATGAAGTTAGACCTATACCTTCATACCTTGTATAAAAATTAAATCGATCAAAGGTACAAGAGCTGAAACTATAAAACTCTTAGAAGAAAACCTGGGTCTAAATCTGCGTCAGTAGATTAGGCGATAGTTTCTTGGGTATAACACCAGTAGCATAAACAATGAAAGAAAAAATAAGGTGGACTTCATCAACACTAAACACTTTTGTGTTTGAAAGGACACCATCACCAAAGTGAAGTGACACACCACAAAATAGAAGAAAATATTTGCATGGTTAGGGGCTTGAATCTACAATATAGAAAGGACACATGACCGAAGGGAAAACATGAGTGAGTGATCTGAATAGCTATTTCCCTAAAGAATATATGAATGGCCAATAAGTACCTGAAAAGGTGCTCAATATTATTAATCAAGGAAATGCAAAGCAAAGCCACAATGAAACACTGCTTTACACCCCCCTCAGTCGTGGTAATAATAAGGCAGACAAACAAATGTTAGCAAGGGTATGGAGGCATTGAAACCCATCCTGCTGGTGAATGCAGGAGGGAGCAGCTGCTTTAGAGAAAGCCTGGCAGGTCCTAAAATGCTTAAACATAGACTTACTGTATGACTCAGCAACTTTACTCCCAACTGTCTACCCAAGAGAAATGAGAACAAATGTCTACACCAAAAACTTACGCATGAATGTTCCTCGCAGAATGATTCATAATAGCTAAGAAGTAGACACAATCCAAGTGTCCCTCGACTTACGAATGGATAAATAAATGGTATATCCATGCAATGAGATATTACTCAGCCATAAAAGGGAATGAAGTACTGACAGTGACTACATTGATGGCCTGGAAAACATGCTAAGTGAAAGGAGGCAGTCACCGAAGACTATGTATTGTATTTCTCTAGGGAGCAAAGCTAGATTATGGCTGTGGAAGAGTTGGCGAAGAATGAGGAGAGGCTGCCGATTGGGTGGGTTTTCTTTTTGGGGTGATGTTCTAAAACTGATGATGGTGATTGTATACTTTAAATAGGGGAGTCATATGGAATGTAAGTTATATCTCAATGCTACATCTTTTTTTTTTTAAGATTTTATGTATTTATTTGACAGAGATCACAAGCAGGCAGAGAGACAGGCAAGGGGTGGGCGAAGCAGGCTCCCTGCTGAGCAGAGAGCCCAATGCAGGGCTCAGTCCCAGGACCCTAAGATCATGACCTGAGTTGAAGGCAGAGGCTTAACCCACTGAGCCAGGCACCCCTCAGTGCTATTTTTCTTATTAATTTATTTTTTAAAGTATATCTCTCTACCTAATGTGGGGCTTGAACTCATGACCTCTGAGATCAGAGTTGCATGCTCTACTGACTGAGCCAGCCAAGTGCCCCAAAGTTTTTTTTTGTTTTGTTTTGTTTTTTAATGCAGAAAATACAAAACCTAGACCATCCATTCATAAGTATTCCAAAGTCAGTAGAGCCCCATCTTTAAGAGCAAGGGCTTTGATTCTCTCTCTGAATAGAAAATGGGGCTGCCAGATTTTTATCTGTTTCCCAGGGCAGGTACTTAACCTCTCTATGGCTCAATTTCCTGGTCTGTAAAATAGGGGTGATCATACTAGATTTTAGCAATGTCTCTGCTGCCCTACTGGCTGATTCTACTTTTAGCATTCTGAAAATGTTCCTCCTTGTTTCTGGTGTAGTGAATTTTGCTTCATGGTCTTTTTATCTTTCCCTCAAACCACATGTGCCATTTCTTTTCCATGAAGCTGTAATAGTCTGAGGGTTGCCCTTAAGTGGACCAGTAGATGTACCAACTTGGTATGTAGAAGCCAGGAAGGCCTCTGTGGCCTGGACCCTGGCGGTGCCTTGTGTAGCCATGTGCCTGGAGGAAGCCTTTTATCTGACTCATCCCTGCCATGCAGAGAAGTCTGTAGCTTCTGTAGGGAGTTCGCTTCCTACCTCCTTTGTTTCCTTACTATCTTTTGTTCCTTCTTAATGATGGATTCTTTTCCTGAGCCTTTGACCCCTTGTAAAGACATTCCGCCTACACAGTTGCCAGTTGTGAGACTGATATTTTAGCATCCCAGGTGGTTCTTTATCTGTCCCTGTTTGGGGCAGGGTTTGAGGAAGCCTGCCTGTCAACATCGCTTTGTGTCCTCCACGTAGATGTGAAGCAGAGAACAGAGGCCTGAGGGCAGACTGGGTGGTTACATCTAAAATTGACATCACGTCACAAATGAAGCTGCCCAGTTGGGCCAACATCGTGATCACACTCAATTTCTACTCAGATCCTTATTTTAAATTGAGATATAATTCAAATACCATAAAACCACCCTTTTGAGTGTACAGTTCAGTGGTTTTTAGTGTATGGACAGAGGTAGACAAACCATTAGTACTGTGAAATTCCAGGACATTTTTGTCGATGCAAAAAGAAACCCCCATTTCTCTGCATTCCTCCCTTCCCTTAGTCCCTAGAAACACTAACTACTTTGTCTATGTATGTGCCTATTCTGGACAGTTTGTGCATGTGGAATCATACAACATACGGTCTTCTCTGTCTTCCTTCACCTGGCATGTTTTCAACATCAGTATTATAGTCTGTGTCAGAACTTTATGGGTGAATAATGTTCCATTGTATGGATATAGCACGCTTAGTTTATCCATTGATGGACATTTGGGTGGTTTTGACTTTTCATGAATCATGCTGCTATGAACATTTGGGTACAGGTTTTGTATGAACATACATTTCCATTTCTCTGGGGAATAAACCTAAGAGTGGAATTAGTGGGTCATATGATAACTCTGTACTTAACTTTTTGAGGAATTGACAAATATTTTTCTACAGATGCTGTACCATTTTATGTTTCTACCAGCAATATATTAGAGTTCTAGTTTTTCCACACTCTCGCCAACACTGGTTATTGTCCAACTTGGATTATAGCCATCTTAGTGGATGTGAAATGACATCTCATTTTTGTTTTGATTTCTATTTCTCTAATGACTGTGGATGTTCTTTCGAGAGGTATCTGTTCAATCCTTTGCCCAATTTAATTCTTTGGTTATTTGCTTTTTTTATTGTTGAGCTGTAAATGTTCTTTATGCAACATATAGAAATAAATATACATACATATTCTCAGTTGTATCTGAGATCGTTGACATGCTTCAGCCTCCTACAGTTATCCAACATACTAAAGGATAAAATAAGCCCGCCATTGCATTTCCTCCTGCTTGGTCCTTGCGTACCATTTTGACCGAGCATGTGCCTCTCCAACTTACAGTGACTCAGTGCTGGCCAACAGAAAACATTTTATACTTACAATGCTTTACAATTTTCAGAACACTTTCACAGACACTGTGTTATTTGTGTTTTTATTTATTTTATCTGTTTTGTGAGTAGGGAAATGAGTTCAAGGGTTAAGTAACTTGTCCGAGATCAGAAAGCTCAGGTTGTCACGGACATGTATGCTCACAGATCCTGATTCCCCACCTGTTGTTCATTCCCTGGGCTGTCTTCTGCTGGGCTGAGCTTTATCTCTGCTGATCCTTCTGGCCTTAGGGCTCTTTCCCATTCACCTGTTTTAAAACTTAGTCCTCTCTGATATTTTTAGTTCATTAACCTACCCTTCCCATCTGGGTTAATCACGGACATTCACCCAGTGCCCTCCAACTGAGATGCCTAATTTGGATCCCATGGTAGAATCCTTAGAAGGGTGGGACGCCTGGGTGGCTCAGTTGGTTAAGCAGCTGCCTTCGGCTCAGGTCATGATCCCGGCATCCTGGGATCGAGTCCCACATCGGGCTCCTTGCTCAGTGGAGAGCCTGCTTCTCCCTCTGCCTCTGCCTGCCATTCTGTCTGCCTGTGCTCGCTCTCCCCCCCCCCTCTGATAAATAAATACAATCTTTAAAAAAAAAAAAAGAATCCTTAGAAGGGAGAAGATGATGAGAGAGCCTCTTCTCAATGATTTCCTAAATGTTTCCACTTCTCATACAGGTCAATGAGCTCAAGACCTCCATGCAGTCTGTTTTACAGCAGTGGAAGGTTTGTGATAAACTGTATGAGGAGGTGACGATGATGACAATCCGATTCTGGTACTGCATGGAGCATAGCAAGCCTGTGGTTTTGTCATTAGAAGCCTTAAGATGCCAGGTGGAGAGCCTTCAGGTAAATTAACCACATCTTGGCCCAGTGCGTCCACTGTTGGCAGAAAATCTCCAGTGGAGTCAAGCCCGGAAATGGACACAGTGGCCTTGGTGCTGTCCACAGAGAAGCACACAACAGTCTCTTAAAAAGCAGCATCAAAAGCATAACAGGGAATTCCAAAATGAGTTCCATGAGCCCGATGAGTGAAACTTCGTAAAAGGATACCTGGGCTTTTTCGTCATTGTTGGAGTGTGTGTCTGTTAGTGTCCTTTTTAAAGTTCTTTTCTTAAATGAAAGAATGCCTTTCGGTTGTTTTCTTCTTCACATTTCTAATCATTTCCCCCAGTCCTGTTAAAGTTTGAGTGTTCGTGTTACTGTGATGTGGCAGTACATGTTGGAAAGCCGCTGCCTCCTTTGGACGTGGCCAGGCCGTTCTGAAAGGAACATTTCTACTCTCTCCTCTCAGTCTCTTCAAGACGAAGCCGAGGGCAGTGAAGGACGTTGGGTGAAACTGCAGGAGGTGGTTGGGAAGCTCAAGGACCGCTGCCCCTCGGTTGCCGAGATAATGGAAGAGAAATGTCAGAGCACGCATGCCAGGTATGCTTTAAGATCCTGTTTGAATAACAGCAGGTATCTTTATCTCCCTGTGGTGGGGTGAATGACGTTACAGCGGCTTTGTGAAGTCCTCGTAGTCGTTGGAGATAACTGGGTTTGTGCAATTCTGGTTTCTGCTCTGAAGCGTCTAGTTATGTAAGATTTGATTTGGGGAAGGCTGTTTCTTACCTTGTAGCCAGGGTCTCCACTCTCAGAGGGCACAGACTAGCAGCCTAGGGGGAGTCTCAGGGACACCAAAATCCTGGGCAGAGACAGGCTTACGGGGTACTTAGATGGACAGTCTGTTTCACTAGAAACGTAAGATGGAGTAAAGGGGATGTTACTGCTCCTCAGGGAGATGATTTATGAGGTTGGAAAGAATTCTTTGATGAACTGCTTACGGTAGAAAGTTCCTTCTAAGGAATGTGGCCCTAGTTCATTGCAAGGCTTTTATTTTTGCTCAGTAGGACATGAAATTTGGCCTAAAGATCATTTGCTCTGATGACAAAGACATGCGAGCTACCCTCCGTGCCTTTCTCTATCCTTCCTCCACGCAGAGTCAGCATCTCTGGAAATCTACTCTCAACAAGTGTTGATAAATTGGGGGCGTCCAATTTATCTACCCCGCAGTGGCATCCTCAACTCACGATCCAGTCTTTACTGGGAGAAGGGAAGGAGGGAGAGAAAGGAGGCACCTAGACACGGATCTGATGCCACTTCTGGTATCGGGGCCGCCCTCGAAACAGGGCAGTGCGGTTTGCTATAAACAGATTCAGCTGTTGCCACTTGTTACATTGTTGGCACAAGAATGCACCAGAAGGCTTGTTGGAAAAGGTTGCAGAAAATAGCACCAAAGTGTTCATGATTATTATCTGTACATTAATGAGCTGTCAGGTGGTTTTGTTACCTTCTCTTTATAGATAGGTAGGCTAGTATGTAGGTAGAAAGATAGGTAGATAAGCTAGATACAGACGTAGGGATAGATTGAAACATACATGTTTTGTGGGGTTTTGTTTTTATTTTATAAGGAGGGTATGTTGTATTTATAATTGGGAAAAAATATTGTTAAGAGAAAACTATTCTGGGGCACCTGGGTGGCTCAGTTGGTTGGGCGACTACCTTTGGCTTGGGTCATGGTCCTGGAGTCCTGGGATTGAGTCCCACATTGGGCTCCCTGCTTGGCGGGGAGTCTTTTTCTCCCTCTGACATGTCCCCTCTCGTGCTCTTTCTCTCAAATAAATAAGTAAATAATCTTTTTATAAAAAAAAATCTATTCTGGGATTCCTGGGTGGCTCAGCTGGTTAAGTGTCTCCCTTCTGCTTAGGTCAGATCCTGAGGTCCTGGGATTAAGCCCCACATTGGGCTTCCTGTTCAGCAGGGAGCCTGCGTTCTCCCTCTGTCGTGTTCCCCGTGCTTATGCTCACTCGATCTCTCGCAAATAAATAAAATAAAATCTTTAAAAAAAAAACACACACACACACACACTGTTTCGCTAAGATTTTTGAAATCCATAAAAATGAAGCAGTTGTGCCATTTTTCCTTTTCCATCTGTTTAGCAGGGTTAAGGATATTCTGAAACAAGCATTTTCATGTTCTTCAGGTAAAAATGTAAATATTACAATGCTTCCAGAAAGCTAGTTTGACCATATATATACCTATAACCTTAAAAATATTTACATATTTTTATTCCTTGACTAGAGTAATTCTCTCAGAAATCTAGTTTAAGGCCAGTGTCTTGAAATAACAAAAAATGGCCTTTTGAACAAAGTTGTATGTGAGCATTAGATTTGAAAGTAAAAATTGAAAATTACTTCAGTATCCGCATTAATCTCAAATTTGGTAATTAAACAAAAACCAGACCATTTAAAGACTACTATATATGGCCATTTCAAATAAGACTTCCTTATTTTTTATTAATAACAGGGAAAATTTTAAGTCATATAGGAAAGGTACTACAGTCTGTATGTGGAGTAAAAATGATTTCCATTATTCCTGCTGTTACATAAGGGACATGTTGCTTTTGTAATTAGAAAATAAATTTGGGGACGCGTGGGTAGCTCAGTTGGTTAAGCATCTGCCTTTGGCTCAGGTCGTGATCCCTGGGTCCTGGGATTAAGGCCCACATCAGGCTCCCTGCTCAGTGTGGAGCCTGCTTCTCCCTCTGCCCTACTCCTGCTTGTGATTTCTCTCTCTCTCTTTCATTCTCTCTGACAAATAAATAAAATCTTCAAAAATAAAATAAAATAAGGTTGGCATAAGCACAATTTAAATAAGGCCTACTTAATGACCCCCCCCCATCTCTAAACCAGGAGACCCTCCCATGTGGAGAAGGTTTCATCAGGCCTGCAGTTCAGCACGTTTTCTATCTTTGCCTAACAGATATTCATGATCCGATAGATCTTGCCAGTCACAAATTTGGTAGTTTTTGTTGAGAATTAGAAAGTTGATGAAATGTCCTGATTTGGAACTTCTGTTTATATAATGGTGATACATTAATAAAAATGTCATTTATGTCTCATCAGCCTATCTGCTATTTTATTTACCTGTCGGCAGAATGTGTGCACTGTGCTTTTGCTGCAATGGGACGGGTGGTCTGAGCGTCCCCTTGTTCATGTTGTTTTGACAGGTGGACCCAGGTAAACCAAGACATTGCAGACCAGTTGCAGAAGGCCCAGAGCCTGCTCCAGCTCTGGAAGGCATATAACAGTGCTCACACGGAAGCCACAGTGAGGCTGGAGCAGCAAGAAGCAAAGTACCAAGAGCTTGAAAACATCAACATGTCTGGAAACAACCTGGCTGACATCCTGACCCCAGCCCTGCAGGATGTAAAGGTGGATGCAAAGCCCATTGGGAAAACCAAGGCCAAGACAGCCCAACAGATAGGGCCGTGACCCAGGGACTAGACAGACCACAGAGACAAAGAAGTGGGTCAGGACAGGTTCATGAGCAGTCCATATAGGACACGAATGAGCCTGGGTGTTGCAGGGTTAGGAGAGACAGGTGGCTGCTCAGAGGTGAGGTCTAGGCAGCGGGTTAAGCAGGTCAAGAGCACTTGACAGCATCTCATTTCAGGTTTCCCCTTTCAGTCTGACAGGTAAATCTCCAAAGCAAAAGCCTCATACCAGGTCTCCAACAAAGGCAAAAGTATCTCAACTGAGTATGATCATCTACACTCACATAAACATCTATGGTCTTGCTTTAGAAATAATCATGGATTCATGCCACATTAATATGGCATTTCTGTGGGTTTCTAATCATTTCTAATGATTTTTAGACTATATTTAAAAGTTGTATAATTTTATCCTGTTAGAATGATGAATGCCCAGAAAGTGAATACTCTGTAGTTTTTTGTTTTTGTTTTTGTTTTTTTTTAAATATTTTATTCATTTGTTTGACAGAGAGAAATCACAAGTAGATGGAGAGGCAGGCAGAGAGAGAGAGGGAAGCAGGCTCCCCGCTAAGCAGAGAGCCCAATATGGGACTCGATCCCAGGACCCTGAGATCATGACCCGAGCTGAAGGCAGCGGCCCAACCCACTGAGCCACCCAGGCACTCCACTCTGTAGTTTTAAACTGGGTGACCAGATGCATTGTGTGTATCTTCTGATACTAAGGGTCAAATCAAAAAGTGTTAATCAACTTAGACAATCCAACAAATATCTGTATTTCAGATTAACTTCTACCTGATCTGTTGTTTAAACAGATTTCACATACGCTGTATTTATAGAGTAGCCCTAAAATCAGCTTGATTAATGAGATTCTATAGTCTCTGCAAATGAGCCCATTTATGTCATAAAATCTCAAACACAGGATAGAGTTGCACTGATTCATAAAATAGCCTTAAAGCAGATCCCTGAAGTGTTCGATGATTAGAAACATAAAACAGAGGAATCTACCCGGGTGGTCTCCAGTCTTTACACTGGAAGGCCCAGACTCTGTTGATCTCTAAACTGACATATTTCTGAAGAGCACCACTGATGCACCTCATATAATGAAAGCTTGGTTTTTTCAGTTCTTTAAAATAAACGCTGTTGGGGTGCCTGGGTGGCTCAGTGGGTTAAGCTTCTGCCTTCACCTCAGGTCATGATCCCAGGGTCCTGCTATCAAGCCCCGAGCCCCTCATCGTGCTCTCTGCTCGGCAGGGAGCCTGCTTCCCCCTCTCTGCCTGCTTGTGATCTCACTCTGTCAAATAAATAAAATCTTTAAAAAAAAAATTAAAATAAACACTATCCAAAACATAAACACTAACAAAGAGCCACACCCACAATTTTAGGGCAGAAATTCTCCTAGATGTTGACAGAGTAGTGAGCATGGGAATTTGTGTTACGATTGGAGGTAGAAGTGTTTTCTGTCCACTATTTCTCCTCCAGGAACTGCAGCATGATGTACAGGAGACAAAAGAAGCCTTTCTCCAGAATTCCACTCTCCTTGATCGACTTCCGCAGCTCCCAGAGTCCGGCACCCACGTGCCCCGCTCTGCACAACTGTATTCCCTCCAGAGGGCTGCTTACTTGGAAAAGATGCTGCTGGTGAAGGCTAATGAATTTGAGGTTCATCTCATATTTCCATTCAAGTTGTAATCTTGGGCATTGGCAAGCTACCCTCAATCCCTCATATCTTGCGAAGTAATAGTTTTTAGTGCTGTATGGAAGGCCCCTCAGGGAAACTACAGAATCAAGATGCCCTCCGATGACCGTTCAATCACATTGGGCAATGAGCAGGTCATGTGCAAACCTCTGTTCTTCATTGAACGTGTTAGTTGAAGAAATGAGCTATTAGATTCCTTACACTGTTCAGATCGCATAATTATTTGGATCTCCAAAGGGGGTCCTTGAGTCATGGAAATAGCTGCTTAAAGCTTAACCATCCGTTATACTCTTTATTCATTTCTGGAAAAACCTTTAGTGCACGAGCTGTCAGAAAGAACAGAAGGCCCCAGAGCTCCAGTATCACATGTCAGTATCAACAGGAAGAGAAAATTTAACTAGCAAGACTGAGGGAGCAGAGGACTCATGAACCGTCCTCTCTAGACCGCCCCAAGCAGGTGATCCAGTCATCCCTGAAGGTTCGGAGCTTTGCCAGAGGCATGAATGCAGGAGGGAAAACAAGGAGTCTTCTGAATATTCATCTCTGAGTAGTCAAGATAACAATGAGCTGCTGGGGGTTGAAAGCACCTTGAGCTTCTATCCGCTTCCAAGACTGTGCATAATTCTGTTACATATGCACATGAAAATGGTTTCTAATGAAAACTTCTCTTGTTCTAGTTTGTTCTGTCACAGTTCAAGGATTTTGGGGACCGCTTAGAATCTTTAAAAGGTCTCATCATGCGTGAAGAAGAGAATTTGGATAAACTCTACCATCAAGAAAAGGAGGAAAACCTTGACTTATTCCTGGTATTGCCAATATTTCTGTTTCCTTAGGGCTTAGACTCATCATAAGGTAAAAGGCTAGTGACTGTTGAGTTAGAGAATTTGTTTGTATCGTCACTGGAGCACGGTCGTTTATATGCCGTTCATTCTTGGCTTTATTTGCCCTAAGGCCTAGAAGAGTATGACAACACAGAGATCTATTTTAGTAATATGCCATGGTAAATTTAGTAGATTTAAAAAGTTTTGACATCTTTACTAATTAACTTCAGTGAACTAGAATAATCTAGGAACTGGCTGTTGTGATTAATTGAATTTCTCTGGTTAGTTGAAGATCAAAAGTAAAGTAGCCTATAAATGAATTTTGTAGTTTTTATTTCTTTATTAAACTAATAAGTTTAGTGTAAGTAGCATAAATTAAAGAATTCTGGATCCTACAGACGCCTAAGGACCGATATCCATAACCTAGATCAAGAGTCAGCTAACTGTGGCCCACTGTCCAGACCCTGTCTCCCACCTGATCATATAAAGAGTTACTGGTACACAGTCATGCCCCTCCATTTATTAATTCTCTTTGGGAGCTTTCATGCTGCAGGGGCAGAGCTGACTTGTTATAACAGAGATCAAATGGCCCATAAAAGCTGCAAAATTTATGATGTAGCCCTTTACAGAAAAAGTTTGCTGACCCTGGCCTGGATTACTGTGGCAGAGTTCTGTAATGATATCATGGATATCGTGAAGGATGCTTGCTTAACATATCATTGACCTAGATGCTGTCCCTGGAATATTTTAAAAATAACATTTTGCTGAGTTTGCATTCTTGTGATTTCATGTCCTATCAAAATACGGATGTTTTATAAAGTACCATGCTTTACCGGGGTTATTTTTTTGTGGGTAAACTACATGATCTGTTGAAGGTCAAGTTCTTGGCAGACTACATGGGACTTTTGAAGGTCCTAAATGAGTCCTTTAAAAAAAAAAACCCTAATTTCCATCTTTTTTAAAAACATAATCTGACATGATTTTCTATTTCCTGGGGCATTCAGGTGCTGACCACACGTGCACTTGTTCTAGAAAAGCCGCAGGATTGGGAGATCAGGGTTCACCAGCTCTCCCATTAGCTGGTTGTTTGACTGTGGGCCAGTCATTTACCTATCTAGGCCCCCCGTTTTTCCCTCATGGTTGAGATAAGGGTGGTCTGCAGGATCTCTGAGGTCTTTTCATCATCTGGGTCGCTTATTGACCTCCAGAAACCTGAAATGTAATTTTTTTTTAATAGAACCACGTGCTGGCACTGACGGCCCAGTCACTTGCTGTTGAGCATTTGAATGAAGTAAGCCTCAAGCTCCCAGTTAGTGACATAGCCGTAAAGACGTTACAGAACATGAACCGGCAGTGGATTCGGGCCACGGCCACGGCGCTGGAACACTGCAGGTCAGAGCATCCTGTCCCTACCGTTCTGTTTCCGTGAAAAGCTGCAGTGACCAGCTTAAGCTCAGGAATGACATTGTTTTATGACTCTTGTTTGTTCATAAACCTTTGCAGTGAGTTGCAGGGAACTGGCTTGAATAAAAAGTTCCTTTATTGCTGCGAAAAATGGGTCCAACTTTTGGAGAAGATAGAAGAGACACTCGAGGTGAATGTTGCCGACAGCCTCCCAGCTCTTCTGGAACAGCAGAAAACATACGAGGTAAATCTTTGCTCTCCCGCTACTTTGTGCCCTCACCCTGGGCAGGAGTTGGGAAAAGATACTGTATTTTATTTTAAATCTGTCAACCCTTGGATACCGAAGGTCGGTCTTGTGGCAGATTCATTGGTCAGTTGATTGTAAAATTCTCACACATTTCATAAGTTTCAACATTTTTACTGCTCCACTTTGTTAATGAGAGAACTCCTAGATTTTCTGCAGTAGGTGGAAGCTTTAGCACAACTTGGCTCCCATAGAATGCAAACATACCAAGACCAGGCTGAAATACTGCAGCTTCATCTCTGCATTTGCACTGAATAATTCTCTAAAATATTGAAGCACCTAGTAGAATTGCAATTGGAGCATTAACGATTGGACAGGGGAATTTCCCCATGCATGGGCTGATGGACATTTGGAAGTACCCTTAGTGGTTATAGGCAGATACTGCATTTTGAAAGTATGTATGATTAGGTCACTGTAATTTTTAATGTAACTGATTTAAGTCTGCTTGTTACATTAATGCCCTCCAGTGAAAATGAAGTTCATTGAACCAAAACACCCTGAATAATCTTGATTAAATTACCAAACCTCTTTACATCTTAGTTGCCTCGTCTTTAGATGGGTATGGTAATAGTACTTAGTCTGGAGCACCTGGGTGGCTCGGTAGGTTAAGCATCTGCCTTTGGCTCAGGTCATGATCCCAGGGTCCTGAGGTAGAGCCCCACTTCAGGCTCCCTGCTCAGCAGGGAGTCTGCTTCTCTCTCTTCTCTGTTCCATTCCTTCTCATAGCCACTCTCACTTGCTCACTCTTTCAAATAAATAAAATCTCTAAAAAATAGTACCTACCTCTAAAGATTGAGGAATTAGGGAGACATGCATGTTTTACACAGTGCCTAACTAGTGTTGAATGCCCAATAAATGGGCATTAGATGTCATTATTATTTGGCCTATTTGCTTCTGAGATTGTATCCACACACCTGTGGATATGATGGCCGAGCATTTTTTGCAGTGAGGCTCCAATAATTTGAAAATGAATCTTCAACTCACATGTCCTATAGGAGCTTAGATTTTAATGGGACATACAAGTTCCAGGTTTCTTAAGAAGAAATCTATTAGCTGATACCTTCTATTTTCACTCCCATACAGATGTTAGAAGCTGAAGTTTCTATAAACCAGACAGTTGCTGATTCTTATGTCACCCAGTGCTTGCAACTCTTGGACACAACAGAAATAGAGAAGAGGTAAGCCATCTGGGGCTTATGATGGTTGTGCGGGTGTGGAGGGTCACACAGTGGGAGCTGGCCTTCCACCATGTGGGTCTCGACCACATCAGTAACTGGCAGCCATGTTGGTTGATAGCCCATCATGGGGCCAGTCTCCTATTCGGATGGGGACTTGCTGTGTGGCCATCGAAAGGTCAGTCACACTTGTGTGTACGATAGGGGGGTGGCATTAGCAACAGTAGATGAGTACTTTGCAAATACCCACTCACCAAGTATCATTAATGAAGTTTTTACCCCCAAAGGATTGTTCTGTAGTGTTTTCCTCTCTGCCTGTAGCCTCATGACATTTTGCTATTTAAAAAGGAATTCTTAAGGTGCTGCTCTTCCCAGCAGGTAGCTGTGTCACAGAGTTATCAGAGTTGTCAGAGAAGGGATTTCTCTCTGTGCTACATATATGGCATTGGCGTGGGTCAGGCTGAGCGGAGCCTCTCAGCTGAACCTGCTCACACAGCGGTTACACGCAGTGGGCGAGCTCTCTTCGGTGCTTATCTAACTGATGACCGCTACTGCTTTTCCTTCCCATTGATACTGTAGACCTCTGATTTTTCCTTTGAACATAACTAAGAAATATAAAGTGCATTTCTTCATAGCTCTGAAGTTATAAATTCAGGCTAGATTCTTGTTCCAGGACAATAAACTAGTTCTGATTAGATTGGTGCAGCAAAACTTGACTTTTCCTATAATAAATAGAAGGCCTTATTTATCATGTGGTGGGTGTTATTTATCTGGAAAAGAACTAGGTGAGGAGTTGCGGAAAGCATATTCCTTATTGCTGAAATTTTGTCAAGTACAACCCTCAGGTAATGGGTAACGTTGCACAGTCCCTGTTCATCATTTCCCATTGGTCTGATACTCTCTTTTCCATACAGCTTCTGGCGTAATGTAAGTTAAAACAGCATAAGTTTAAGGGATGCAATTGTGCATGCTGGAAAAATACCAAGACTTCCGCAAATATCTCCTGCTAAATGTCTTTTTGCTGCCCTTGCCTGAGTTTCCCAACACATTTAAAATAAATGTACTCAGATTTTAAGGGTTTTTTCCCCCACATAAATTGTGCACATAAACCACGAACATGAGTTCCTGTTATGTGTCAGGAGTGATTTTTTTTTCCTGTGTGCTGATGTCCGAATTATCTGACCATTTGTTTTTCTCAAGACCGGAATTTATTTCAAAGTTCACCAAACTGAAGGACCGGTGGCAGAGCGCTGCCCAGCGCATCCGGCAGAGGAAGAGTGACATCGATGGGCTGGTGGGGCAATGGCGGTACTTCACCACCGCCGCAGAGGACTTGCTGCGCTTCCTGAACGATACCTGCCACCTGCTGTCGGCCTTGAAGGGTCAGGACTGTCACAGCCTCCACCAAACCAGAAGGCTGATCCGTGAGCTGAAGGTAGTACATGCGCAGTCGTGATGTGAGGACTTGGAGGGTGGTCGCTGTTTGGAAAATGTTCCCTCCACCTCAGGTTTTCAGTTGTGGTTCATGTGTACTCTCTGCATGTGGGAAGACCAGTCGGGTCACCATGACCCTCTCCAGCCTTGTCCCCAGCCTGGTGGTGTCAGAAACCCAATCTTCTCTGTTCATCCTGAAATAGTGAGGCTTTCTTGGGCTGTGGGGGGAGGGATGGGATAGAGAAGGGGTGGGGTAGGGTGAGAGAAGTTTGAGATGACAGATTCACGCCACCCAAGCTTCTAAGGTATGGCCTGGTGAATCACTTGACCACCAGAGCTGTAATTTATAAGGACGCTCCTGCTTATTCTGGAAGGGCAAATTCATGTAGGCAACCAAGTTTTTTTTTTTTTCTTTTATCTTTTTTATTTTAATTCCAATGCAGTTAACATACAGTGTTATATTGGTTTCAGGTGTACAATATAGTGATTCAGCAATTCCATGTATCACTCAGTGCTCGTCCAGATGAGTGTGCTCTTATGCAACAGAGTTTTCAATCTGAGGGCTGTTCAATGCGCCTCGGTTTATAGTAGTTAGTTGGCCGTCTCCAAAACATGTTCCATTTAGCTATAGAACCACTCCTCACTGCAGAGACATGGCTAAAAGAAACACTGCCCTTCTGAAATCCTGTGCTGTCCCCATTCATTTTTCTGGTCACCAAGTATCAGTTGAGTACCTGCTCTGTGCCAAGTCAGTGTGGACAAAGAAAAGAGCCTGGCTCTCGGGATGCAGTCAAATCAGTAAACAAGGAAATGCTAATTCGTCTGATTGGTCAGGGAAATCAGACAAATCCATAAACAAAAAAATACCAGATGGCAATAAGGCATATGTAGAAAATTAAAACAGGACCGGTAATGGAGGGGCCGGGTGGCTCCTTTCAGTTGGGTGATCTCCAGGAACACGACATTTAAACTGGAACCTGACAGAGGAGAGGGAGCCGTCTATGCAAAAATCTGGGGAAAGAGCCTTTCAGACAAAAGCGATGTCTTACTCAAAGTGCCCAAGATGGGACCAAGCTTCACAAGGCAGAAGAACAGAAGGAAGGCTAGTGTGAGTGGAACACGGCCAGTGAGGCAGCCCTGGGAGGGAGTGACTTTGAGAGTGGGGCAGGGGGGAGCACTTTGAAGTATGGTAGCCCAGTTACAGTCCTGCTGTAACAGGAATCCTTTGAAGAGTTTCATTCGCAAGAGGGGGCCCCCACATGGAGGCTTTCTGGTAGCCAGACTTTTACATGGCAGCTCAATGGCTTCAAAGATACATGGGAGAAGCTGAATCACCTTCTAGACCTAGTCACAGAAGTCACTTCTGCCATCCTCTGTTAATCAAGGCCATCACATGTGCTCACACAGAATCAATGCAGAGGCGGCAAAGACACCATTGCTTGATGGGAGTGGCAAGGTTCTAAACTAGCACGCTGGACTGGGAATATTGTTGCAGGCATTTTGTGAAAAATAGAGTTGGCCATAACCAGTTAGGAGGCCTTTTCTGAAGTCTTGGATAGTTGTGACAATGGATAAGAAAAGGATGATCATAGTAAAGATAAAAAAGGATATGTTTCCCATGCAAGTACTGACCATCCCTACCCTGCTTATCTTCCAAGATCAGATGAGATAGGTTGTGTTCAGGGTGGTATGGCGGTAGACTTGCTAATGATGTAACTGTGGCCCGGAAATAAAAACCTAAATCAAGATGGCTGTAGGGTTTTAGCTTGAGCATTTTGGTGAATAGTGTGCTGTTGACCAAGTCAGGGAAGACTAGAGGAAAAGCAGATCTTTTCAGAAGCTTAAAATGGCTAATGGATTCCATTTATTTGGCTATGTCAAGCATTGCGGATGCTGGAAAGACAAGTGTGGAGTGCCTGTATATTCATTGAGTTGCATTTTCTCTTTTTTGTCTGTTCCTGAGAGTACAGTCTGCTTTTCTCCTTTGCATCGGGTTATAGCAAGTATTCTCAGAAATAACCTTTGCAAATCAATGCTCTGTTTCCATTTTGGAAAATGCCCACAATTATGTCTCCCTTGAGAAATTTGAAGGTGAAGGAAATCATATCTAGAATAGGAAAAAAAACTAAATTTTTTTTCCTCCTGAAACCAAACGTTTTTGGAAGTAGGAGTCAGTTTAAAACCTTTTACTACATTTTTGTAGTGTAAGTACATAGTTTCAGTCCATTTAAAGAAGAGTCAGCGTGATATTTAAATGGACTGTTTTAAAGCTGTCCCTTTAACGCATATATTGATGCTTATGTTTATGTGCCCATAATAAGCTTAAGTGTATATTTTCTATATTTTGCCTTTTTTCATTTGTTCTCTCCTTTTATATCTGTTCAGCACTGTGTGCACATTCTGTTTTTGTGGGTTAGGATAACCTGACTCATACAGTGGTAATGGATATATGCTCTTAATTTCAGGTCTGATGCCCCACTTATTTTCTTAATACTTTCAGATCCATTTATCTTAGAGGCTCTTAATCCTTGCAGTATATTTTTTATTTCTCTATGCTTCTGATTGTTAAACTAAGAATGTTATCTCTTAACAACTATTGAAAATTATTTAAGAATGCATTATTGGTGTACTATATAGTAGTGTAAAACGTTAGCCTTAAATGTGTGTGTGTGTGTATGTGTGAACACATTCTAATCAGATTTGCCTAATTTATATCTAACGTAACATTTATTAGTAGGAAAAGCTTGGAAGGGAATGCATACAGTCCCGTTTGGATCATATCAGAGGTTTAAGGAAAATCACTTTTTTTTTCTCTTTAGAGTAAAGAAATTCATTTTCAGAGACGGCAAACCACCTTTGAACTAACCTTAGAAGCTGGGGAAAAGTTACGGAACACAACTAGCCTGGAGACTAAAGAGATGATTGACAAGAAAATCAGTCAACTTGGGGACACCTGGAAGGACACTAAGCTCCACGTAGAAGAGCTGATTAAACAGTTGCAGAGCAATGTGGAGGTAAACTCACCATTTACTCTTCAGGATATTCAAATGCAGCACGTAGAGTTTTTATTTGCTGTGCAAAAGTGGGCATGATTTTAGGAAATCACAGTAGGTTTTCTAAGGGACCTTGAGCCCTGCTAATCCATGAATCATGCCAGTTAATGTAAAATAATAATAAATGTAAAAAATAAAAATAATAATTTTTCAATAATAGATCATTGAAAAAGCTCAGAACCTCAGTAGAGGTTCTATTTTATATCTGCTTTTACAAAACAGGAAGCCTAATCGTGTTCCATGAAAGTTCTATATACAAAGCTAATGTTCCACATGTGGTCTGTCTTTGGGTATAGCATATGAAAATAAACACAGTGATGATGCCTCCTCTTCTGTCATCAGAGAATGTGCTTTTCCATGTAAGCACATGTAAGAATTTCCCAGATAATTTATGACTGTATTTTTAAGAACTAACATGTTTTATTCTGTGTCATTGTTGGGAAAATAATTATTTTGTTACGCTAAAACATACCACAGTGTTCTTAAGGACTCTGAGCGGCTTTGAACCTAAGGCCCTATACAACTATGCTCTCTTGAGTAATTTTGTGTTTTTTATTGTTTTTCTTTTCTCTTCTTCTCTAAACATTATTTAAAGTGTTCTATGTTTAATTTTTGTTTCTCTGAGCATACCTACTCCTTATACCTCCCTGATCATTTGTGCATGTGCCAAGACCAGATAACCAAGTTTCTCAGAGATAGTTGTTCTGAGTAATGTTAATAAATGTGTGCTGATTCAGGGCCTGAACATCTCTCCTATGCAGAAAGTATGTGAATTTTATTAGGTATATGGGCTGTGAGAAATTCATTAACTAGCAAGTATTTTGTCGAGCACTGGCTCTTGTTGTAAAACATGGTAGGAAACGTAGCTAATGGTTTGGAGGGAGAAATAAAGACTCCGTTTTGTCTCTCTTTCCAGTCTCCTCTTGGTTGTGTTCCAGAGAGTTGATGTTGCTAGACAAGTGACTTGCCCTTCTGTGAATTCTGTGTTAACTGTAGAATAGGGCCGACCCAAGCGTGTTTAGGGATCAGGTGTACTGAGGAGTAAGATAGTGTTTGACTTTATGTTTGTCTACTTTTAGTAACCTCAGGACTAGAACCTTATCTCAATGAATCCATTATAAATTTGAACTTGGAAATGTGGGCAGCTGTTTTCTCAGTCATACAAGGTTAAAAGAAGAGAGATGGTGTAAAAGAAGGGCATTGCAGGGAAGGGATTTGGAGCGGGACTTCATCCCTAGGTCATCCCTTGACTGGTCTGCTTCTAACTGCTTGTCCTTGGCAAGTTTTCTCTGAGCCTGTAAAACCCTGTGTGTCTTCTAATATTATTATAATTACAATGAGATCATGAAGTTGAGAGGGCTTTGTAAGCTGTAAAGTGCTTTAAGCAGAAGGTGGCAGTCAGTGGTGAGAAATGTTGAGTGAAGTTTCACTGTGAAAGGGCCACTGAAGCTGGGCTCCTTCGGGAAGGAGAGAGGTGAGGGATGCCTAGAAGAGACAAGACAAGTGGTTTAGTGCTTTTGGTTTATGCTGCTGTTATAGGGTCTGCCCAAGACTGTCCATGTTAAAAATTAATCCTTAACAGTAGTCTTTTAAATGTGAATTCCACCCCCCCAAAATGTGAATTTTCCCAGAACTGAACTAGAAATAAGATTAGATAGATCGAGGACATAGGGAAGGAAGAAGAACTATTTTGAGGCAAAAGCCAGTCAACTCAGTAGTTGAAATAAGCCACACATAAAGCTGCACCAGAGATAATTCTGCTTTTGGACCAGGCTGCCCAAGACCAGAAACTGGGTTTCTGTGCGATTTACAAAAACACATTTGTTGGAGTGGATTAAATGAGTTATTCTGTTTTTATAATTCGTTCTTAAAAAGCAAAGTGCTAACCAGTTTTCATACTGTTTTCAAATAGACCTGGGACCAGTGTGAAAAGAAAATCAAGGAGTTGAAAAGCAGGCTGCAAGTTTTAAAGGCACAAAGTAGAGACCCTCTTCCAGAACTTCATGAGGATCTCCACAGAGAAAAAGAGCTGATTAAGGTATTGAAAGCTCTGAAGGAGCATTCAAGATAATCACTTACCGCTTTTGAGAGAAATTGAAGTGTTTGTTTGCCTTTCTGTTCTTTGTTTGTTTGTTTAGATTTTTTTTTGTCAGCACAAGCAGGGGATGCTGTAGGCAGAGGGAGAGGGAGAAGCAGGTTCCCCACTGAGCAAGGAGCCCAATGCTGGACTCGATCCCAGGACCCTGGGATCATGATCTGAACTGAAGGCAGACACTTAACTGACTGAGCCACCCAGGCATCCCTTGCCTTTCTATTCTGTGTTGAAACTGTGTTTCCATGTTTGGTCAGAAAATGTTTTGCCTATCCTCTGTCTAAAATAACATCCTGGTCTCCAGAACATTATGGAATGGATGCTCTTTGAGATCCATGTGTGAACATGAGAAAGACTTCTACAGAAATTCTTATTAGGAATTGAGGATGAGGGGGGAGGCTGGGGGGGGGGGGTTGGTTCTCCTCCAGGTCCTCTTTCTGTGTCTCTCCTCTGTGATATAACATGTGCCCTTTGAGATTACCCCAAAACCTGTTCCCTTAACAGATGACTTTGTGTTTGAAATGAGAGTAAAATATTACTGAAGAATTTGTCTTTTAGAAGCCAACTTTTGAGTTTTTGCTCAAATATAACATTCTTATAAAAACTTCCAAACTGTGCTCTGTCTAGATAAAACACTGGCAGTTATTCCTAGGAGTTTTGGGCCTTTGCTGAAGATTTCTGTAGAAGAATGGATAGGAATTTGGGCTGGTAAAATTCCCAGGTCAGGAACAACCCACTTCTCTTCCCTATCCATGGCTTTGATGTTTAAAAAACATCCAGAACAAATGGTCTTTAATCTTTTATCTTTTAATGACTGCAGGAATCCAATTGAAAAAAAATTAGAAAGAAATGAGTACTCTTATACTTCAAGCTGTGCTGGAAATTGGTGTCCTTCAGTCTGCATCTTTTTTCTTCATTGTAAAAATATCCCAACATGCAAAAAATGTCCAGCATAAATAATAATGATAAATGCCATGAAACCGTCACCCAGCTGGAAAAAAAAAATGGCAAATACAGGTGACATGCTCTACGTACTTTCCCTCTCCAGAGGGACCCACAACCCTGAATGAAGTATTTCATCATTCATGTTCACTTCTTTATAGTTTTTCTACATGCGATTGTAGCTCTTGTGAAATGCAGAAGTATGGGGCACCTGGGTGGCTCAGTGGGTTAAGCCTCTGCCTTCGGCTTGGGTCATGGTGTCTCAGGGTCCTGGGATCGGGCTCCGAGTCGGACTCTCTGCTCTGCAGGGAGCCTGCTTCCCCCTCTCTCTTGGCCTGCCATTCTGCCTACTTGTGATCTCTGTCTGTCAAATAAATAAATAAAATCTTCAAAAAAAAAAAAAAAAAGAAATGCGAAGTATTACGTTTGTTTTTCAGCTTTGTATAAGTAGTACCTTTACTCCATACTAAAGTCATACAAATACACGCTTACATTTTCCAAGCTTTGCTTTGTACCTTTACATCCTTATTCACTGAAGAATTCATTTTTACTTATGTTTTGAGGTAAAGATCCAATTTTTAATTTACTCATATGGATGATTACATGGATAACCATTGTCCTGGTACCCAAAGTCCAGTGTCAAATATCAAGTTTCCATATATGTGGGATTTTTTTTTTTCCTTAGGGCTCTCTCCTGTTGGTTTGCTTACCTCAGCCTTTATATCAACTTATCTTGATTATTGTGCTTTTTTTTTAAGATGACAAATCTTCATTTCAGGTGTGATGTGTAGTCATACTTTGTTCTCCTACAGGCGTGTGGCGGTCCTTGGGTCTTCAGTCTTTCACAACTTTTAGAAGCCATTTGTCAAACTAGAAAAAGTCCTGATAAGAGTTTTAGTGGAATAGTATCAAATTTATAGATACGTTGGAGAAAATGAACATCTTTCTGATACTGAGTACCCCTGTTCCTGCATATGGCATGTTTCTCCTTTCAGTCATGTTCAATAACGATGTATAATTTTCTTTATGCAGTCCTGTACACCTTTTGTTGGATTTCTTTCTTGGCATGTTATTTTTGATACTGTTGAAAATACCTTTTCAAATTATATTTTCTGATTATCAGTGGTTCCTGGAAGTGATAATTCTTTGTTATTATAATCAGTCATCATGCTGAACTCTTTTGTTAACTCTAATAATTTGCATAATCTTCTAGGTGTCTCAGATGGTGACAATCACCATCTGAGAAAAAGGATTCTTTTTCTGTTCCTTTTTATTCTAAACTTTTTTTTTTTTTCTTGCTCTTTCTATACTGGTTAGTACCTCCAGAACATTTTTTTGTAGAAGAACTGATAGGTGGCTCCTTCATGTCGTTCCTGATTTTAAAGAGAATAATTCTGACATTTTATCGCTAAGTATGGTATTTGCTAGTGATGATTTTATTAGGTCAAAAATTCCTACTTATCCCTAATTTTCAACATTGTTACGATCTCTGCATCTTTAGGTGTAGATCTAGATGTCAGGGACAGAAGAGATAATTCAGAGTCATACTCTCAGTTGACACATAGAGTTTCCTTCCATAAAGTCTAGAAACAGTACAGAATGTGAACTGGACACTCTTGAGAAGGCATACTGTTTCCCAAGTGCCCCACCCTTCAGCTTCCAGTATGATCCTTTCAGCTTCCACAGCCTTAGTGTTCTCTCACTGGAAAAATCGGGAAGAGAGACCACGAGCATTGAGTTCATCAATCCCATGACCATACTCCAAAAAGAACTCAAGTAACCCAAAGCCTGTCTCGGAAGGTGCTTATCATCCCCAAGTCACTTGGGAGAGATCTACCAACCACTTGTCCAGTCTGAGCTTCGCTCTCCTCCTCAGAAGAGGACATTCTCATTACATCTAAGTTGACACATTGACTAACACTTCATTACATACTAGCTTTCCACTGTTCCCAAATTGGCCTAGTGGCCGTCTGTATTTATAAGACTTGTCCAGTGATTGAGCTCAGGGGACACTTATTTTTAAAATAATTTTTCAGTTCATAATATTGTCACATGTTTCAAAATTCAGAAGATGGAAAAGGCATACATGAAGATGAAGATGCTCCCATTGGTTCCTCTCCGCAGAAGCAATCAGTGTTTTGTTTTTGTTTAATCTAATTGTTTCATTCCAAGCCATTGATTTTTCCAGTAACCTTCAAAGAAGGATCTTTTCTTTCACCATGGATTTATGAGTCCTTCTTCAGCATGTATTAAATTCTAATTCAGGCACTGAACAAATATATTATTTTAAAGATGTATTTATTTATTTGGGGGGGTGGGGGAAGGGTAGAGGGAGAGGGTCTAAAGCATACTCAGTCCTGAGGACAGAGCCCAGTGTGGGGCTCAATCTCACAACCCTGAGATCGTGACCTGAGCTGAAACCAAGAGCCGGTCCTCAACCAATGAACCACCTGGGCACCCCAGTGTTATCTGTTTGTTGTGTATTCTTCCAAAGATTATCTGTGCATATACAGGCCAGTAATTAATAGAGACACATTCATTTTTGGCCCTGTTTTTACCCAAATGGTAAGGTAGAAAAATGGGACTTGACAATCCCCCCGGTAACTGAGTTAATTAATGCTGTCATGTTGTGTCTGAGTCCAAGCAAGGACTGTACGGCTTCCCTTCATGTGGTCAAACAACTAAATTTTACATCCTGTGAGAACCTTTTAGGCAATACCGACAGAACTGGCGTGTCCTTTTGCAGTTACGATTTGGTTGCAAATCTGGAATATTTTAAAGACCAAAGCATGATTTTTTTGAACTGTGTGTATAAGTGGTGATGAGCTGTAATAACTTCCACAGTAGACCTTGCTCTGTATATTCTTTGACTCCCTGCTTTTTGTTACTTTATGAACATTTTAAAGTTCTGAAGACATTGCCAGATTGCTTTCCTTTCCATCCTACATTTCTGCATCTGAGAGCTTGGATGCGCCAGGCATCATGGTAGGTGGTGAGCAGTGTTGTCACGGCTCTGACCGATAATGGAGCTGACAGTTTGGACTACTGGAGAGACAGGTGTTAACCGAAGGGTCTCACTCTTGGATACATGTGTGGGGGGACAATTGTAAGCATGGTGAGTGTTAGATGGGAAAAGGACAGGGGCCGTGAGAGCATAAAACGGGGGTCCCAGCCTTGTCTGATGAGTCTGAGAAAGCTCCTCTGAGGAATTGTCTTTGTGTCTGAGATGTGAAAATGTAAGTAGGAATTAACTAAATATATCTGTGGAAGCATCGGTGAAATAAAGAAATACAAATTTAAATAACTAATTATTATATATATTAAAGTTGTCTAAACATATGTATAAAACTCAATGTCAAAAAGTATGTGGAGAAAGGTAGTCATTCCTCTTAGGATATAATTTAGCATATTTATTAAGAATTATTAATTATTCTTAACCAACTGAGCCACCCAGGCGTCCCAAGAATTATTAATTATTCTTAATAAATTATTAAGAATTATAAAAATGTCCATATTCCAAATGCCTGGATGGCTTATTCGGTTAAGCATCTGCCTTTGGCTCAGATCCCGATCCCAGGGTCGTTGGATCAAGTCCCACATCAGGCTCCTTGCTCAGCGGGGAACCTGCTTCTCCCTTTGCCTGCTGCCCCTCTGCCTCCCACTTGTGTGTCTGCTTGCTCTCTCTCTTTCTCTGACAAATAAATAAAATCTTTAAAAAAAAAAAAATGTCCATATTCAGTCATAGGGAGAAACCAAGTATCCAAACCAAATAATTTAAACCTGGCTGTGGAAAACAGAAACAGGTGTCCTTATCGTGCAGGCATCTGAGACTGCACTTGTGAGCAAGGCCTTGGACCAGACCGGGGAATGTTGCACGAAGCTCAACGGTCTTGGGGGTCTCTAGTTTGAAGTCTGTGAGTGGCATCTCTCCACCTGTGAGTCTGTAGCTAGTGAAAGTGTTCCACACAGAATCTGTTCTCATCCACTTTACTAGAATCATGAGGGGGAAACTAGGTAACGAGAGTTTAAAGTGATGATTTTTCTTCTGATAAAGGCATTTCTGAATCTTCATGCAACCTTGAAAGAGTATTCTCTGGGCCATTTTATTAAATCTGAATTTTTTTTTAAGATTTTATTTCTTTATTTGACACAGAGAGAGAGATCGCAAGTAGGCAGAATGGTAGGCTCCCCACTGAGCAGAGATCCCAGGACAGATCCCAGGACCCCTGGGATCATGACCTAAAGCCGAAGGCAGAGGCTTTAACCCACTGAGCCACCCAGGCACCCCTTAAATCTGAATTTTTGTCAGCAAACCATGTAATCCTGCCAACGTAGTCTTTAGAACTCTGAAAAACAATCAGAATTAACACACTTTTATTGTTGCCACACCTCAGACTTACTTCTGATATAAATGAAAGAATCTTCTATTGCAATAGACAGGTATGAGCTGAGATTCTTACAATGTGCCAAAGTATGAGAATTGTGAGCACAATGAAAATCTGGAAGACTCTTGAGTCCTCCTTCCTTGCTGTTTCCTTTTACCTCCCCTATTGTGAAAGCAATTTTCTTTCAGAAGGTTTAAATCTGACACATTTTAAATAATAATTGTTTCCACAGCCAGGGGAGATTTTCTGTTAACCAAGTTCTGCCTGTTATTAGGGAAGAATTTATTTTTTTTCTTCCATTATACTCATGTTTTTTGAAGCTTAACCAGAATAATCCCCTTCGAGCAAAGACTGTTGTTACAAATGCTACAGTAGCAACAATGCATTTCTTAGGGTTTGGTTTTGTTTTTTAAGATGGAAAAATCACTTTATTCAACATTTTTGTGACATAGATTCAGAATTAAAAGTGTGTATGTGTGTAAGAGAGATTGTTGCCAGACTCCAAAAATAATTTCTTCTCAATATAGGTAAAGACCTCCGTGATTTTAAAACAGAACTAATTACATAAAAACCTGAGTTACCCGAGGAAATTAAAATAAAGGTGGAAAAGAATTTTCTTCTGAGAAAAAGGTGGTGAAGAGCGACCCATTCCCTGGAGCAGCGTGGCGGCTGCCTTGGGCTGTTTCCCATTCAGAAGGTCCCGCCCCCTTCCCCGGACCTCCCCTCCCCCAGAGTCCAATCAAAGGATTAGCCTACAGGTTTGGAAACAACAGCAGCTTGAGTTGATTTCCCACCCCCCTTCTTGTGTTTAAATGCAGGAGCTAGAGAAGTCTTTGGGCGACTGGACTCAGAACTTGAAAGAACTTCACACTATGAAGACAGACTTAACCCGGCACATTCTTGTGGACGACGTGATGGTTTTGAAGGAGCAAACAGAGCATTTGCACAGACAATGGGAGGACCTCTGCTTAAGAGTAAGTCAGTTAACTGCAGGGCATGGCTGTTGTGGAGTTTATTGAAATGTCTCCGAAAGGGACTTAATTTCATTGAACCGGAGGCCCTTTTCAGCTGGAGCCCAGGCTGGCTGCTGTTCCTTTAGAAGGCAGCACTGGAGTAACAGATTGGCCCCTTTGTTTCTCCAGGGCTCCATGCTGGTACTTTGTAACACTTCTAATAAGGTTTTTTAAAAACTCACCTTAAATGGGGGGAAGGGGGAATTGCAAGGACAAGCAGCGGTGAGCACTCTGCTGTTTGTTAGGTCGATGACGAGTCCCCCATCGGGATATTAGAATCTGGACTTCAGCAAAGAGGTCTCGTCCTGGCCTTAGAGCAGAGTCTTTGCGGTATCTCACTGGGCCCAACAAACAGCAGGCATCTTCTTTGGTGCCCCCACAGAGGGGTGTTTTATCTGAGAATTCAGGGTTCACGTGCAGCCCGATGTTTCTTTCCAGTAGCTGGCTTTTCTCAAAACTCTAAAAGAAATGATCAGCAGCTTCACTTAGTATCTCAGTAGATCCCTTCTCCTTGTTAAAAATGAGATCGTTGTTATAGACCCATATGGTACATGTTTGTGACAGATGGAAACTAAAGGTTTACAAATAGATCTTTGTTTTAAGAACATGGAATTCTAAGAAAAATGAATTCCTTAATCTCATTTTTGTGAACTGTGAAGAGATACTTAAAAGTTGAGATTTTTTTTTTTAAAGTTGAAATACAGATGTTTTTGAGTGCATTTTAATCAGGTAAAATCATTTTCCCTTTTTGGCATTAGTATTTAATATTCATAATGAACTGTAATTGTAAATGGCCTCTTAGAATCTTTATTAATGTTTTACGTAAAAGAACATATTTAGGATATGTGAAAAGTATCCTGGAAGGAAGGTAGAAGCAGAGACTGGGGCCCAGATGTTCCTCATTGTTACCATTAGGAAACCAATCAGGGTGACACTGTCCGAAATGCCAGGATTTTAAAAAGCTAAGATAAACAGATGCCCTGAGGAATGAAACACAAGACTTGTGTTTTGGTTTTTTGTTATTGTTTTTGTTTTTTAGGGCTAGTTCTTTGAGCCTTCTGAACGCATTTGGTTGGTGGATCTAAGTCTTAGTTAGGTATTTTTGTCTACCTCTGAAAAGGTCACTGTTTCCTTATCCATAGTAGGAAAGCCTCTGGGAGTTAACACCTTAATTTCCCCATCTGTAAAGTAGGGGGTTAAAACTTCATCAGAATTCTTTTAACTCGAAGATTCTAAAGATTTTTTTAGAGCTGAGAATACTTTTGTATATTTAGAAAGGCTGTTTGCATTCTTTTTATTTAAGTTCTACATTTGAACCTTTTAAGGAGGGAAGAGCCTTTGTGGAAGCCCACGTAGGGGTTACTCGTGCGTAATGGACTCTTGGTTATTTGGGTCAGCCTACTTCCTACAGAAGAGTATTTGGTTCCATTTCCATAGTTTCCATCCAAAGCCATAGTGCATAATGGGAAGGTAGATTAAATAAGCAATATGCATTTGGGTTTTTGTTTGTTTGTTTAAAGATTGGTTGATGTCAGAAAGAGAGAGTGCACAACCAGGGGGAGAGGCAGGCTCCCAACTAAGCGGGGAGCCCGATGTGGGGCTCAATCCCAGGACCCTGGGATCATGACCTGAGCCAAGGGCAGATACTTAGCTGACTGAGCCCCTGTTTTGCTTTATTTCTGAAATTTACCACTAAAATATTGAAATAACCAATTTTGTAGTCCATTTGCATTACAAATGTTAGATTTATGTTATGATCTAGATAATAGTTTTTAAGTTAAATAGGCAGGACATTGGTCTTAAATAGGAATTAGGACTTGATTGTTTTTAAATAGGTAAAAAGATTTGGGTCATAAAACTTTAAATGAGCATGTAGCAAGCCATCAATAAATGTATGTTGAGGGGTGCCTGGGTGGCTCAGTGGGTTAAAGCCTTTGCCTTCAGGTCAGGTCATGGTTTCAGGGTCCTGGGATTGAGCCCCACATCGGGCTCTCTGCTCCACAGGGAGCCTACTTCCTCCTCTCTCTCTGCTTCCCTCTCTGCCTACTTATAATCTCTCCCTACCAAATAAATAAATAAAATCTTTTTTTTTTAAAGTATGTTGAAAGAACAGGGATTAGAAGAAATTCGGTTTTTTGTTTTTTTTTAAGATTTTATTTATTTATTTGATAGAGATCACAAGTAGGCAGAGAGGCAGGCAGAGAGAGGAAAGGAAGCAGGCTCCCTGCTGAGCAGAGAGCCTGATGTGGGGCTCAATCCCAGGACCCTGGGATCATGACCTGAGCCAAAGGCAGAGGCCTGACCCACTGAGCCACCCAGGGGCCCCTGAGGTGATGTTTTAATTTATTTATCTAACCTTCCCTGTTTCTAATTTTTAACAGAACCTGGTAATAATAGATATGCATTGGATAAAGCTGAATTCTTTGAGTCAGTTACATTTCAGACACGGTCTTTATTTTGTTGCTTTTTCTGGCATTTATCAAAGGTATAGCTATCCATATTGAACCCCTAGGTGTTAGGTAAACAGTGATTTAAGTCTGTAGGGTTACTGATGAAGATGAATGAAATTCATACTCTTTTTAATGAGGGGAAGGGAAAGGAAATGCTTTCCTTCCTGCCTGTATTCAGCTTCCAAATACATTTTCATTTCCAGGTGGCTATACGCAAACAGGAGATTGAAGACAAACTCAACTCATGGGTTGTGTTCAGTGAAAAAAATAAAGAGATGTGCGCATGGCTGGTGCAGATGGAAAACAAAATTCTGCAGATTGCAGATATTGGTATTGAAGAAATGATTGAGAAGTTACAGAAGGTAAGCAGGAGTACCCCCAGGGTAGGAGTCACGACTGCTTCGGAATTTTCCGCCTTCCCTCACAGGCTCAGAGTGGCATAACGTTACAGATCTAGTTCTAATACCCTTGCAGAACTATGAGAGCCGTTCTCACTGTCTTGTTCCTTCTCAAGAAAAGCTGATAAGTGAGGATCCCAGAGAGACGGGAGATGTGGGACCGTTCGGGTGAGGGAAGGTGCTTGCTGGGCTTTCTCTCGGGAAGTCTGGCTCTCTTGAGTTCACACCCGCAGCGTGTGTCACAACCAGACTTCTCTGCTTGTTGCTGTGAAGGCTTGTTCCTCGCCAAAAGGGCGGGGCCAGCAGCAACTGGGCTTATAATTCTGAAAGGGCCACCAGGCACCACAGGGAAAAGCAGAAAGAGCCTTCTTGGGGCACCTGGGCGGATTAGTCCATTGGGCATCGGCCATCGCCTCAGAGCGTGATCCCAGGGTCCTGGGATCGAGGCCTACGCTGGGCTCCCTGCTTAGCAGGGGAGTCTGCTTCTCCTTCTGCCTCTGCCCAGGCTCAGGTGCTCTCGCTCACTCACTCTCTCAAATAAATAAAATCTTTAAAAAGGGGGGCTGCCGTTCTTGGTGCAGTCATCCAAAAAGGCCCTTAGTGATATTATAGGCTAATTTAGTTACACTCCATTGCCCTCAGTGACCTAGTAGGTTAGATTTGAACAAATCTGGGAGGGGAAACCAGGGCTACTGAATGAAGAAAGTAACTACTGGGGGCACCTGGCAGCTCAGGTCTTGATCTCATGGCACGGAGCCTACTTTCAAAACCAAACCAAACAAAACCCGTAATGACTGCCTTCTATATTACACATGTGCCAAGTGGGCGTGGTTTAACTGTAGCTACTCACTGACCGGTTGCATTCACAGGTGTGAGAAGTTTTTGGAACTTTTTCTTTTAAGAGGCAGCTGTATGCTTGTAATTGGCAAAGAAATGAGTTTTTAGTAGTAACTGAAGCTTTGTGTTTTGGTGCTGTTGCCAGGACTGCATGGAAGAAATAAACTTGTTTAGTGAAAACAAGTTACAGTTGAAGCACATGGGTGAGCAGCTGAGGAAGGCCAGCAACAAGACAAGAGCAGCTGAGATCGAGGATAAGCTCAACAAAGTCAGTGACCGCTGGCAGCATCTCTTTGATGTCATCGGATCAAGGTGAGAAATGGCCTACGAGTCATTCTTCTTTCCTAGGTGCAGTGATTACTTCACAGATGGAGAAACTCAGCTCAGTCTTCCCCTAAGACAATCCAGCCATTTCATAAGCTTAGAGAGAAAGGCAAAATTTGGTAAAAATGAGTGGAAATTCTTATCTCAACATTTTAGGAAGATCGTATTTTAGCACATGACCTTTTAATATTTTTTTCAGCTTAAAATTTCATACCAAGTTAGGTTTCAGCGAGAGTTGGAAATTTAATATGGGAAGAGATCCTTGAAGAGGTTCCGTTTAGAAATTTTAACTCTGCTTGAGGATTTGCACATCCCCCCAAATAAAATTATGCCTGCCTGTTGCTTGTGCTATGTGGCAAATGAAATAGGTCAGGACCCGGGCCTGATTCCTAGATGCTGGTCTGCAGGTTCCTGACCATCCTCCCTGCGGGGCTTTGGCCCACTCAAGCCAGGGGTCCTCCATATGTATGTGCTCAGCGCACCAGGCCCCGCTGGACATCTGGGCCTAAGATGTGGATTGGAGAGACATGTCTGTGGCCACAAATCAAAGTTAAATTCTCTAGTACAACCTTATCGGAAATAAGACCAGTAATTTTATCTCCCTTCACAAAGTAATGAAGATGATGCCACCCCAAGCTTTTAAAGGCCTTTTGTCTTCAAATTCTCTCTCCAAAGACAGACCCCAACCAAAGTGTTTTTTACGGGCAACCTGACATACAAAGAAGAGGGTCACTCAGTTCTGGGACCACTCACGTGGTTCTGTGTTTACACCAGCCGGATGAGTCTTTCTCATAACATACAAAGTGGAATACACAGGAGAACCTGTAAGGAGAGTGAAGAATTAGGGAGTAATGAAAATAGGATACTCTTAATAATTTGGCATTTATTTCCTTGACCTCATTGTTACTGTAAACCCTAAGTGAACCCAATTCAATCAGCAAGGGCGCCAGGTTAAGTGCTGTGAGAATTTACTGACAGGAAGTAAGATGGGTCAATTACGTTAATGGGAGCAGCTGTAAAGCCAAGTGGTCTGAGAGTTCAGAGCTCTTCTTTCTGGAGTGGGGGTGGGGATTAGGAAGAGCCTTACAGAAGAGAGGTGGTACCAGATGGTCCTGCGCGAGAGGTTGGGATCCTTGAATGTTACTGGTAGCACCGATAGACATGTGTTGTGAGCAGAAAGGTACAGAGTTGGGCATCTGGGTGCCTCTGACGCTTAAGCGTCTGCCTTTGGCTCAGGTCATGATCCCGGGTTCCTGGGATTGAGCCCCTCCAACTCTCTCTGCCCCTCCCCCTGCTCATGCTCTTGCCTGCTCTCTCAGATAAACGTAAAATATTTTTTTAAAAAAGGTACACCAGGGCACCTGAGTGGCTCAATCTGTTAAGCATCTGCCTTCAGCTCAGGTCATGATCCTGAGGTCCAGAGATCAAGTCCCACATCAGGATCCCTGCTCAGTGGGAGTTTGCTTCTCCCTCTGCCTCTTCCCTGCTTGTGCTTTCTGTTTCTCACTCACCTTCTCTCTCAAAATAAATTTTTTAAAAATCTTAAAAAAAAAAAAAGGTACAGAGATAGGGCAGCATGGAAATCTTCCAGGAAATGATGAGAAGCTCTGTGGGTTCAAATAGAGGAGAACAAGCCGAAGAGGTGGGTTGGGGCTAAAGCTTAGAAGATCTTCAAACTCAGCTGAAGACTGGGCCTCGTAAGTCAAGTCTGACTCATTCATGGTTCTCTAGCAGTTGAAGGCCTGCTGTAGACAAATATTAGGGTGATTTGCCTGGCAGCATAGGCTGGGCTGAATTTGACTTCTTTTTGTGCCAGTTGGAAGAAAAAAAAAAATCCATGGCGGTAACCCAAATAAGGATTAAGAGCGCAGGTTTTGAGCGCATGTCCTGACTTCTCACTTACTTACGGCAGAAACTTGAGTCGTACCTAACCCTTCTAAGCCTCGGTTTACAAATCTGCAGAAAGTGTCTAACAGCACCGCTGTGAGGGTAAATGGCATGTCTCGCGTGTGGCGCAGGACCAGCGTGTGGGAGCCAGTATTTACTGAGTGGCTGTTATCACTGTCCTTGTTCAGACTCTAAGACAAAGTACCACGTCTGTTGAATGGGAGGAGGAGTCCCTTATTTGTGTCTAATACTGAGTGATCTCTCCTCCGTGAGACCAGTGTCTTGGACTGTCTTATTTCCAGCGCTTAGAACTGTGCCTCGGATGCTTGTTGAAATGAACATTCCAGTGCATGAGAATGTGATCGTTTCTGTTGGATGAATTGTGTCTAGTACATCGTTGTTGACCTTGTCCTTATGTCCTAAGTTGTCTTGGGCACCTGGCACTGATGGAGGGTATGAGGACATCAGACCTATTTATGGCTCATCAGGAGGAAGGTCTAGATTATGCTTCCTGAAGACTAGAGTCACAGGCTGTTCTTAATCATTCATGCTTTGGTTCTCTGTAACTTTGGAGTTTAATAGACTCTTTGCTTTTCCTCTGTTCTCACTGGCTGCCTGTCTTCAGCCAGTTCTTTGGTGGGAAAGAGATAAAACAGCAAGTGAAATTTCATTAGTCATCTTTGAGGGAGCAATTGGCAAAGTAAGGAGTTGAAATAATAGGAAATATATTGGCTGCCAGCTATATTCTTGACCATGTGCTTTTTATGTACGATTGCACGTAGTCCTCTTTGTAATTCTGAAAGGTAAACACCGTTAGCCCATTTTATAGATAAGGAAACTAAGACACTGAAGATAAGTAACTTGCCCATACTTACATAGCCAGCACATGAGGCCACCAGGGCTTCAACCCATAGTTGGTATTGCCTCCCTGCTACCCCAGACTCTTCTGGTTTATAATGAGTAGAGTGAATGAGAGCCTAATCTCTCAAAACTGAAAATGGAGTAACTTGTCTTACCTTAAAGCAAAAAGCAGGTGAGACAAATGGCTGAGAGCCTAAGAAACTCCGAGCTGAGTTTGCCCTTCAGGTGAATTTGTGGATTGAGGCAGCGAGCTGGGACCTGCTGTCAATCAGCCTCATGTAGAATTAGCTGCTTGTCTGATCTCTGACACTGATTACATGTTGGGTCCTACGCAGAGGCATCGCCACTGGGGAAGAGGGTTGGGGGCCCAGGCTGCAGAATTTAGGTTTGAGCGGTGCCAAGCCAAACCTGTAGCCCTGCAGGATGCACAGGCCATTAGCCCACAGAATTCTGGACACCATTTCACCGTCCCTCTCCTGCTCACGGTGTTCTGCTTCACCCCCGTAGCTGCCGAAGCATTTCGTAAGTAAGATTTGGAGGGAAACCCTGCATAGGTAAAGAGCCTTATGACCTCAGGACTTTAAGTCCAAGCATTTAACTTCAAAGTTTAGAATGGTGTTTAAAAGTCTATGACCTTAGGGTGCCTGAGTGGCTCAGTGGGTTAAGCCTCTGCCTTCGACTCAGGTCATGAACTCCGGGATGGAGATCAGAATCATAGAATCAAGCCCCTCATCGGGCTCTCTGCTCAGTAGGGAGCCTGCTTCCCTTCCTCTCTCTCTGCCTGCCTCTCCACCTCCTTGTGATCTCTGTCTGTCAAATAAATAAATAAAATCTTTAAAAAAAAAAAAAGTCTGTGACCTCAGTAAGTCAGGTTTAATCATTGAAAAAGAAAAAAATGAGGTTTATTTAAAGGCCTGTTTTGGGCATGTTCTCAGCAAAATAGAGGTAAATTTCAGAAGACTTGGTAAAATATTGAGATAGGGTTACCTAAAAACATTGAATTTCTGACCTCTTCAAGTAGTAGGCTTCGTGATGGGATGGACAGAGGAGAAACCAGTGTTGTTTGTTTTGGAAGTCAGCTTCCTTGTATAAATCCTTTTCCTTCTCGCCACAGTCCTGCAAGGGCACTATCTTCAATTTTAGCGAGAGGCACACTGCAGGTCATAGAGGGTAAATTACTGACCCCAGGGCAGAGGGGATTCTGCTGCACAGGGTGGGGATGGCACCAGGGGCGGGCTGTCGTGCTCCACCGTGCACCCCACCTGGGCTCCTTTGAGACCTGGCCTTTTCGAGGTGGATTATTCGAATTTTTTCTAAAATGTAGAACTCAGTGTGGAATGTACTTGTCTACTCCAGAGCAGTGAGTTCTCAAACTTAAACATGCAACAGAATATAGTGGCTCATGAAAACCTGGGTTGCTGGGCTCAGAGCTTCAGATTCTGTAAGTCTGGGTGGGGCTGAGAATGAGCATTTCTCCCAAGTGCCCGGGTACTGGCCACAGCGCTGGTCAGGGCAACAGAGAGCTAGAGTGAGCAGCAGGGCAAAGTGTCACCACGCTGCCCCATGAGTCAGAGATGCTGGACCTGCCACCTGCTACAAACAAGTCTTGGGCCCCCTGTGGGCCCTGGTCTCCTTGTTGATAAACCCTGCACGAGAGCGTAGCAGAGGAAGCAGGACAGTGATGGGTCCGTCCAGCCACACACACTGTTATCCTCTGGCGCGGTTCACCATGGTTGTATGTAACAGACGAGCAGGGCAAGCTCAGACCCAGACCACAGTTCTTCCTCTCCTTGTAAAGTGTTCTTCAGCTTTTATAAAATCAAAGCAGAGAGCCGGAGGGCTGCAGTTCCAAAATAACCAACTAATCAAAGGGAGCTGGGGAGCCTTTGTCAGTCTTAATGCTGATTCCTCACATACAGTTACATGGGCCCTGGTGTAGACATCAGAATTCACAGTAACTGGCTCTCCCTCAGAATTGCTGCAGGAGCTTCTAGCATTCTCATGGGCCTTGGGCAGCTTGTATTTGTAACATCTCACCACTTTAAAAACATGCTGTTCATGGACGCCTGAGTGGCTCAGCTGGTTAAGCGTCTGCCTTCGGCTCAGGTCGTGATCTCAAGGTCCTGGGATCCAGCCCCACTTTGGGGGGTCCCTGCTCAGCAGGAAGCCTGCTCTCCCGTTCCCCCTGCCTGCTGCTCTCCCTGCTTGTGCTCACTTGAGGTCTGTCAAATAAATAAATAAAAATCTTTTTTAAAAATGCTATTCATTTCATCAACAGAAGGGCCATTTGTTTTCGGGGGAGGGGTTGTTTGGGGCGGGGAGAGGTTTTTTTTTTTTTTTGGTTTTGTTTTTAAGATTTTATTTTATTTTAGAGAGAATATGAGTTGGGGAAGGAGCAGAGGGAGAGGGACAAGGAGACTCTGCACTGAAGCAGAGCCCAGCGCAGGGCTGGATCCCATAACCCTGAGATCATGACCTAAGCCAAAACCAAGAGTTGGACACCCAACCAAGCCACTCAGACCCCCAGAAAGGCCACTGGAAGCACTGTATATTTTTTGGCAAATGGTGTGATTATTCTAGAACCCAATCTGATCTGAAGACCAATATTAATTATATGCTGCTATGCTTAATGGACAAACTAAATGAAGAAAGATAGCTTTTTTTTTTTTCTTTTTAATTGAAGCTATAGGGGCACCAGGCTTGGCTCATTGGGTAGAGCTTGCAACTCTTGATCTTGGGGTTGTAAGTTCAAGCCCCATAGAGGGGGCAGAGGCTACCTAAAAATAAAATATTTTAAGGGTTGTCTAGGGTGGCTTAGTTAGTTGAGTGGCTAACTCTTCATTTTGGCTCAGGTCACCATCTCTGTGTCGTGCTCTAAGCCCCGCGTCGCCGGGCTCTGCACTCAGCGCGGAGTCTGCTGGCCCCTTTCCCTTTGCTCCTTCCCCCACTCCATTTGCACACCAGCTCTCTCTCAGCTAAATAAAATCTCGTTTAAAAAATAAATCTCCTGGGCGCCTGGGTGGCTCAGTGGGTTAAGCCGCTGCCTTCGGCTCAGGTCATGATCTCAGTCCTGGGATCGAGTCCCGCATCGGGCTCTCTGCTCAGCAGAGAGCCTGCTTCCCTCTCTTTCTCTCTGCCTGCCTCTCCATCTACTTGTGATTTCTCTCTGTCAAATAAATAAATAAAAATCTTTAAAAAAAATAAATAAATAAAATAAAAAATAAATCTCCTTAAAATTTTTGTTTAAAATTTATTATAGCTATTAGCTCCTCCTTCCCAATGCTCTCTTAGATAATATCCTTGAAAACAGACCCCACAAAATGTGAATGCAGGAGAGACCACTAAAGAAGTTCTCAGAACTACCAGCATGTTCGACCCTCCGTTTTATTTTTTTTTTTAAGATTTTATTTATTTATTTGACAGAGAGAGATCACACGTAGATGGAGAGGCAGGCAGAGAGAGAGAGAGAGGGAAGCAGGCTCCCTGCTGAGTAAAGAGCTGGATGCGGGACTCGATCCCAGGACCCTGAGATCATGACCTGAGCTGAAGGCAGTGGCTTAACCCACTGAGCCACCCAGGCACCCCTGACCCTCCATTTTAGAGGGGGTAGGTAGGCTACCTATTAGTAGGAGCACTTTGGGTGCAGGATGAGGGACAAAAGATGCCGAGTTCACTTGCTTTAGCCAGCAGAGACCAAAGGTCTGAAAAAAGGATCCTGCCCCCCCCAACACACACACACCTCCCCAGTGTCCTGCCCTCAGTGGGACTCCTCCCAGAGGAAGACTTCAGTCTGACATTGCTCACCTGTGCCTACGTTGATTTCAGAAACCCAGTAGTTGGACTCCCTAAAAATCCATCTACTTTTGTTTCCCAGAAACTTCTCACCATTCATTAATCACAGCCTTTACTCTGTCCTGTGTAGCAGGAGCCCTGTGGTGACAAGCAAGTCTGTGTCTTTGGCAAGTCACTCTGGCTGGTTGTGGAGCCTCTTCAGAGACATGGGGCCAGTAGGCCAAGGGGAGTGGAGCCTCTTTTTTAAAGACTCTAGCAGCATGTGTGAATGATCTGGGCAGTGGTATCCATGCCTAAAACAGATGGGACAGCTAAGTGGAAAGACTTACTCCAGAATGTTTACATGGGGTATTTTTTGGTGTTGACATCATTGATGATTGTAATTTTCTTTGTGCCTATCCGTATTTTCTGATGTTCATTACGGAAAAGGGAACATGGTTTTGTTTTGTTTTGTTTTTTTAATGTAAAACTATGTCATCAATGTTTTTACCTTTCGCCTTCATTTCTCTAAATGGTAGAGACTTGGCACCATTGAGCCAGTGTTGGAAGGAGGGATTTATTCAGACATGCTCCCATAGGATCCCTCCCTGTTAGACTAGATAGTTGTCTCAGCATCAGAAGGATCAAGGACATGAAAAGAAACTTTTCAACTAAGCATAATTTTCACATTTCACCTTCCAATATGAAAAGCCCCCCTGTTGTATAATAGTAGCAGTTAAAATGTTGTCATTTAAACTTAGCAGTTATTACCATGGCAACTGCGGGTTGGGATTGCTTTTCCGTCCCTTGCAGAATGGGCAGGGAGATGTGTGCCTTTTAAATTGATAAAGTTTTTCATTGCTGTCTTTTTATCTGTATTTTCTCAAGGTTATTTTGGGAGACCAGACAATGCTGCTAGTCATAGAGTTGACTTGCTACAGCCTGATCCAGTAGGACTGGAAGGGCTTAGAGATTTTAGCACAGGGAGAGCCAGATGTGAGATTGGCCTCCCCACTTCCATTTTCCTTCTGACCAGCCTGATCATTGCACCTCTGGAGTATGGGGTTGCTGCTCCTGGAGCCTGCAGAAATGCTTTGCTGAGGGTTGGGGCACTTCCTCGAGGAGACCACAGCCACCAGTGTGCTCAGGGGACAGTGGCACCCCGCAGCATCAGCAGGTCCAGTGTGCTAGGCTTTGGGGACCGTGTTTAGCAGGTCCCAGGGACAGTTAAGTATGTGAGCACAAGTTAGATGTTGCATTTGGAGGAAGTATTTCTAAATCTGCGCTCCCTGATTTCACTGGTGTAGAATGTGTTCTCTGTCTTTTAAGGTACGGATGTGATAATTACTAAATGTTGGTATTTAGGGACCTATGAAAAATGATTGATATTGTTGAGACTTAAAATAAGGCTGAGTGAGCCTAAAAGGGACTGGGCACAAACCAGCGGTGCTCTGGTAAACAGCCACTTGGGCTCTCCTAGAGAAACCAGTGTTAGGGATGTGGAGAAATTTTCAGAGACATTATGGGAAACCCTGGGAGGAGCTACCAAGGAAAACTGCAAAATTTCTTCCTCTGCCAAGTCTTGAACTCCATTTGTATTATAAGATAGATATACACAGAGCTATCCCCCCCCCCCCAAAAAAAGCAGAGTAATGGACTCAATGAACTCTCTGCCTTCCCTAAACCAAGATGCACAGGGTTAAAAAGGCAGGGCAGAATCTCGCCCCCCCCCCCGAAATTTCTTCAGAAGGACCCAGGAAGGCATTCCTGTTGCACTCAGGGCCTTCCAATTTCACCCTTTTTTTCAAACCTGAAACCAATTTGATTTGAAGACAACAGAAATCCTCTTTTCCATGCCGCAAATGCGAATGTTTCTTCCCTCGGTTTACAGCACTTCATAAATAACCCATAACCAAGATAACACTGTGACTTTCTTCCCCCAGCATCGCAATCCTGTAGCGTCAGAACAAAGACTGTGTGTGTATGTGTGCTCGAGAGAGGAAGGAGTGGAGATATTTGTTTATTGCCAGGGAGAAAACGAAGATTAAAACATGCACTGAGCGGGGAGGCAGGTCGGCTGCCTTCCTGGGGGCGCTGCTTTGTGGCCGGGAGCCTGCAGGAGGGCGGCCGCCGCGGAGGATGCTGAGTACAGGGATGGAGCGGCCGGCCGCAGGGGGAGGGGCTGCCTCGGCCAGGGAGGTGGAGAGGCAGCCGGGAGCTCGGAGCTGCCGCTAACCGGGAGGAATGGTTTTTTCGCATCAACAGTAAGTGCCATTTCAGCCATCAGCGCAGCATATGGTCGAGGGGCGGCTGCTCTGTCTGTGTGTCTCGCTCCCTCGCTCCCTTGCTCCCTCGTGTTGGTTACAATAGGAGTGACCGACAACGACAAGAGATGGTGGCTGTGGAGTGTGTGTGCTCTGCCATTAGGGGGATGGGTGCATGCCTGTGTCTGCAGTCAGTCTTTGACAAGCAGGGGACAGGGGTGATGATGCTATGTGGAAAATGGAAGTCCTCTGGCGACATCAATGCTTCGGAGAGGCGATTAGCTCAAATATCTCGTGATGTCCATGCCCCCCCCCACATCAGGGCTTCAAGATCTTGGAGTAATCGATTATCTTACCATAAAGCTGTTCAGTCATTTAAAAAGATGCATGTGTACAGAATCTGTACAGTGTTTTTAAGCAACTGACAGCTGCCCCACAAGTTTGAGTATCTGTTTGCTTTAGCATAAATTCAGATACTTAGACAGTCTCATTTTCCTTAGCATTTTTTTTAAGTTATGCTGTCCACATTGGCATGGGATTTTTTAAAATTTATGATGATCTGAGGTCTTCATAGTTTAACTGTAGACCTTTTAGCATGTAGAAAATAGGACTGAAATGTAAATTCTTCAATAGAGATGAATTCGATAATAAAAGCCTCCATCATACATTGTAAGACTTAGGTCTGATACACAGAATGATACTAACCAGACTTGATTTTGTTTGTTTTGGAGACAGAGTAGGGTTCATAAGTATTCTGTTCTGATCTGTCGCTATTAATATAAAACTTTAATTCACCTTGATGATTTTCTACACTTCTACCCATAATCCCTGCAAACGATCTTCTAATTTGTAGCTACTCATAGCAAAAACTCTTAATTTTGTTTGTTTCATATGAAAATGTTTCAGTTCTATCCAGATCTTCCCCTAATCTACACAAGTGTAAAATTTTCCCTTTGCACCAAAAAAATGTTGCTTTTCTAATCCTCGGGATTAGAATTCAACTCAGGAAATCGCACTTATTTTTTCCTGGGGAAATATGACTCGCTGAACTACACGGGTGAGCAAGGTTGTTGAATGCACCTGGGTAAGAGATCGGGAGCTACAGAAACAAACTGCCGGGGGGGAGGGGGTTGATGTCATGCGATGTCGTGGTTGCTTCCCTGGGCCAATAAGCTGGATTCTGAACGGCTTGCCTTGTTTGCCAACATTAACTCGAGATTTAAATTTGTCCAGGAGCGATATTAGCCAGGCCTAGCATGGAGGTTGGTTGCCTGGGTTGGCAAATGACACATACTTCTTGGCCTGGGAAAGGTGATAATTAGATTACAGTATCTGTATAGAATACAATAATACAGACTCCACAGTACAGCTGATGGTTCCTAGAGTAAGTTGTACCATGATTATCTGAAAAAAATGTGGTTTTTAAAAATTAATTCATTTATTTGATAGAGAAACAACTTGAGAGGGAACACAAGCAGGGGGAGTGGGAGAAGGAGAAGCAGGCTCCCCGATGAGCAGGGAGCCTGATGTGGGGCTCAGTCCTGTGACCCTGGATCAAAGGCAGATACTTAACGACTGAGCCACCCAGGTGCCCCTGAAAAAAATGTTTTAAATCACAATGTGGTTTTGGATATTACACCTTCTGTCAGAGGGTCAGGACCTGGAAGTAGGTTAAATCCTGATTAGATGAATCTTTCGTAGCTTCCTGGCAACCTCTTGTCTTTTCCTCCTGCCTTCCCTTCCTCTTCCATGTGCTCTAAGAGTATGTGTGATCTGTGTGCTTGTTTGTCAGTATTTCACTTGCCCCACAGGGAACCAAGAGTTGGGAACTTATAGGCCTTGTAATGTGGCAGCAAATTGTTCTGTGGCAAGACGGATTGGGGGTGCTCTGACCCTCTATTTCTTTCCTTTAATATATAAATAGCCATGTCTTTTATGAAAATAAATTTGAAGGTAAGCATCATTTACTCATTCAAAAAATACTTATTGAGCACCTCCTATGTTGTATTACGTTGCTGAAATTCGATCTGAATTAGATCATGAGCTCCATGGGAATAAGACCTGTATTTCAGTTATGAAATACTGAAATACTGAATCCACACAGGATCCAACACAAAGCACTGGTTAAATGCCTGTTGAAGTGAATTACAGAAGGGCAGATGTGGGTCCCCAAAGGAGAGCCCTTGGTGGATGGCCTTCTGCCCGCCGCGGTACCCGGAAGCAGGAGACTGCACTTCCTGTCATGGTCCCTAACAGCAACGAAAACCATCCCGTGCTTGATCCAAGCTCACGTGCTAACGTGTGCACATTCATGTGTGCAGGTTTACATGAGTTGCCGTGAGGAAAGGGCGTAAGGACAGCAGCTCCGGACCAGGGTACCCAGTTGGAGTCCTGCCCCTGCCATTTAATAAATCACGTGCCGGGGCAGGTTATTTGGTCCCTGTGCCACAGTTACCTCCGCCTGTTGAAGGGGATGCTAACAGTACTGATCTCCAGGCATCGCTGGGAGGATTAAATGAGTCGCTAATAAATGAAGCACCGTGAGCCTGGCACAGGTAGATGTGCGCATGTTCATAATCATAAAGTCCGTGAATTGGAAAGTATACCTGATGTAGACATTTAAAAAGAATGGAGTAACAGTAGAAAGTCTTAATTTTATTCACGTACTCCATGGCGGTCCTAAGCGCTCTATTTCGCACACCACTGGCCTGGAGTACCGTAGGGCTGGGGAAGCCAAGTAAATTCCTCCTCCATCAGCTCTGTACCCCCACCCCCCCTCTTACTGCACACCTCACCCTGGAGTGACCAGGATTCATGATCACTGCCTCTCTGTGTCTGCACCCAGGTTCTTCTGCCTCTTGCTCCTCCTGTCATTTAAGAAGTTACATTTTAGCCCTTTTCTTTTTTAAAGAAAGAGGCAGGGATACTTGGGATGGAGTAGGGTCAGGTGCCCAATAGAGGGGGAGACAGGAGATCCATGCAGGAGCCGCCAAGCCTGAGCCCCTCTGCCCACCTCTCTGAAGCTCTCAGGGCTAGGCTGCTTCTCCAGCCAGAGCCTTCCCAAAGGGCAGCCCCTTGCAAACTGCATGAAAGACTCCTTATCCCGTAGGGCGTGGGGTTCCCAGCTCCTCTGGCATTGTTGGGAGTGTCCTTTCTGGTCCCTAGGCAGTCAGGGTGACAGGATATTGGGGTGAGGAGGGTGTACCTCTAAAGCTGTGGGAACAAAGGCAGGATCTAGGTTACAGCTGCATCCAGGCCTGGCCCCAGATTCTGTTACTTGCTTTTTAATAAATCATCTTGTGGCTTTGAAAGGACCTCCTTGTGGTGTTTGCAGTAGGACTGTAATTTAGAAAAACATACCGCCATGAAAATCATCTCGATCGTGGTTTCTGCGCATTGATCTCTGTTAGGCACTGTGCCAGATAAAATTCATGTGTTTATATCTTACTCAACCCTCTCAGCCACCCAGAAAAGGAAGAGATAACTAGTGTTAACACAGCTTTTCAGATGAGCTTAAACAGAACCAGTATTCAAACTCGGGCCCTGCCCACAAAGTCTGTGCCCTTTACCACCAGACTCCATGAGTCCATGGCCTCCTCCCAAGCCTGCCCACCTCATGGCAGAGTTGAGAATAAACATTTATGAAAGGACTTTGTAAGGTCCAGTGCCCTATAAATGAGCTCTTACTGTAGTATCATGGAATCCCAGTTGGCAGGAATAAGAGCTAGTGTTACACCGAGTGCTTACTCTACACCAGAGACCTTACACACGTCCTTTTGTTTCGGTCTCATGACTACCTGCAAGCTGGCTAATTTTGCAGATAAGAAGGACACTGGGAATCAGGAAGGGTAGGTACCTTGCAGGGGTGCACAGCTCATGGATGGGACAGTGGGACTTAGAGCCAGGTCTGTTCCCGTCCAGAACTCTGGCCTTAACTTGACCCAGATAATAAACACCTCCCTGAAGCTCGAGGGACCTCAGAAGCCTACTAGAGATAAGGATGCCGAAGTAAAGGGATTTTCCCTAAATCCTAAAACTAGCTGCTAATAGAGCTGGAGCTGAAAGTCCCCAGGGTTGATTTGATTGATGGTAGGATGCAAGCAATAAAAAAAATAAGCAAAAATAAAAAATTCAAACACATGCAGTATCATGGAAGTGCTCTGACACATTTATTCTGCAGTGAATGTTCGTCAATACCTCCTGTCTGCCCAGCGGAGTGAGGGTTCTGTCCACGCAGAGGCAACAAGCCCCGTGCAGCCTGGCCCGCTCTCAGGAGCGGTGCAGACGCAACACAGGGCAGGAGGTCCCAGGGAGCACTTGGGCGAGGGGCCCCCAGTGTCTTTGGTGAGCAGTGGTAGATGCTCCAGGAGAAGGGAAGGGGGGGGACCAGTGAACACTTGAGGACCTGCAAAGGTCAGGGTGTTAAACTGGTACCCTGGGGTGGGGTGAGGACTGTAAAAGCCTTTGAGCAGGAACAGATCAGACTTACCATCTGGAATGTGCATTTTGGCCACAGAACCACAGCTGGGTAGGGGAGGGGGGCAAAGAGGGTGCTTGGGAGCCATTCACAGGCAGTCCAGGTAGAGGAGATGATGGACACAGGGAATACAGTACACTCTGGCAACTTTCAGTGCCTCTGCTTCTCTTTCTAGTACTACAGGATGGAGTTCTGACAGCACCTTATAATATGAGTCTTAATAGGTGGGAACTCTGCATTGTAGCTGTTACTCCCAAGTCTCTGGGATTCACTTGGTATCCCATGGATCAGGGTGCCTGGAAGGCTCAGTCGTTTAAGCGTCCAACTCTTGGTTTCCACTCAGGTTATGATCTCATGGGTGGTAAGATCAAGCCCTGTGTTGAACTTCATGGGTGGTAAAATCAAGCCCTGTGTTGAGCTCCATGCTCAGCCGGGAGCCTGCTTGAAGATTCTCTCCCTCTGCCCCTCCCCCACTAGCATTCTCATTCACTTTCTCTCTCTCAAATAAATAAATAATTTTTTAAAAATAATAATGCCACAAGTCACCAGAATAAGCGCTCACTCACTTTAGGATTTCCATGAGGGCAGTTTGTAGAAGAATTTTTTTTTTCCCAAGATCTACATGAAGATTATTTTCCTAGCCACTGCGGCATTTCCCCTTGACATCCCATACGCCAGTGTCCCAGTGAGCTCACCACGCACATGGACTCGGTGTGTGTGTGTTCGATCCGCTCCACACTGTGTAGGAGGCAGATGGCTTAAAACTACATTTGTACATCATCTTTGCCCTCTTTCCCAGCACACTCCTTGTTCCCCTTTTGGTTGATACAGCTGTGCCGTAATGGGCTGGGTTTATACATAAAGCTCCCTCAACCCTTAGACCAGAGGTGGTGGGCTTTGGCACAGTCATGTTCTGTGCCTGCTCGAGAAGAAAGTCCCCCAAGAAGCAACATGGGCCAGATGCCACCAAAGGAGCCAGGAATGTAATATCTTTAAACCATTGGGGGACATCCTCGGCTGCTGCAAACTTGGGTATACCCAAGAAAGAAACTGGATAGAAATCAAGTGTAGTGGGGCGTCTGGGTGGCTCAGTGGTTTGGGCTGCTGCCTTCGGCTCGGGTCATGATCTCAGGGTCCTGGGATCGAGCCCCACATCGGGCTCTCTGCTCCGCAGGAAGCCTGCTTCTCTCTCTCTCTCTCTCTCTCTCTCTCCCTGCCTGCCTCTCTGCCTACTTGTGATCTCTGTCTGTCAAATAAATAAATAAAATCTTTAAAAAAAAAAAAAAAGAAATCAAGTGTGGTTATTTTTTTTATTAAAGATTTTATTTATTTATAGAGAGCGCACATGTGCATGTGGGAGGGAGGGGCAGAGGCAGAGAATGAGTGCAAAGCTTGACAAGGGGCTCAGTCCCACAGCCAAGATCTTGACCTGAGCTGAAACCAAGAGTTGGACACCCAACCGACTGAGCCACCCAGGTGCCCCACATGGGATTCTTTTAATCTTGAGAGAATGAGATAACATCTCCTCTTTCCTCTGGAGCTCTAGAAAAATGTACTGGGTCTCAGGGGATCCCACTTTAGGAATGATAGGACTTCGCATTCGCAGGAGTAGATGAACCCTTAGCCCATTTGAAAATCAACCAGACCATCAGTTTTGTAAAGTGTCACCTATTCTGTGAAAACTCCTGTGACTTGAGACCTGTTTCTGCTATAAAATCAGTGACTGACATAAATTGCTTTTTACGCTGTGACACCTTTGTTAGCACCTTCTTGTTACTGCTAAATGTTGGGCTTTGTGGGTTTTTTTTTTTCTCTTTAACCTCTTTTTTTTTCCCCCACAAATACATTTAGGGTGAAGAAGCTGAAGGAGACCTTTGCTTTTATACAGCAGTTAGACAAAAACATGAGCAACCTTCGTACCTGGTTGGCTCGAATCGAGTCCGAGCTTTCTAAGCCCGTCGTCTATGATGTCTGTGACGATCAAGAGATCCAGAAGAGGCTCGCCGAGCAGCAGGTGAGGAAAGAAAGCCTTTTTAAGAGTATAGGTGTCTGTGATATCTGCTAACTGAAACCCGTATGGACTGTGTCTTTCATTTAGCATGTTCACGTTTCATAATATTGATTCATTGTTTTCCAGAGAAAACTGACCACCTGTCCATGTTCTTATACATGGGAGACCATGTGTCGTGTGCCCATCTTCTGCCCCATGCATCCATCTGTTTGTGAAATGCTTTGAATCATATTTGAGATGTAGGTCTTAGTCTTCATGGTGAATAAGGCATTTTGTATATGTATCTTTTTTTTTTTTTTAAGATTTTATTTATTTATTTGACAGAGATCACAAGTAGGCAGAGAGAGAGAGAGAGAGAGAGGAAGGGAAGCAGGCTCCCTGCTGAGCAGAGAGTCCGATGTGGGGCTCGATCCCAGGACCCTGAGATCATGACCTGAGCCAAAGGCAGAGGCTTAACCCACTGAGCCACCCAGGCGCCCCTGTATATGTATCTTTTTACTTGGATCTCTGTTGTGATTTGTGAATATAGTTTTAGAAGGCAATGAATTGAAAGAAAAATAAACTTTCTAACCAAGGAAAGTTTTTATGGAACAACAGATCATTTGATAAGAGCTCCCCCCCCCCAAAAAAAGGAGGTATAAAAAAGAAGATGCTTAGGAAGTCCGTCTTCCAGTCCTCTGTGCCTTTCTTTCATCAGTTACTCACCCTCTGAGCCAACCCTGGAAATTCCACAGCACGAAATCACTGAGTCCTGCCGGTGTTAATCATCACACGAATCTTGTGGGTGCTCATTGATACCACAGACTTACCAAATCCCCCTTCCTGCCCTCCCATCAGCTCACATTCCCAGGTTCATTCTCGTAGGCAGTGCCTGGAGCTTGTCTTTATTTTCAAAATTAAGTTCATAGTAGCCTTTTGGTGGCTTTCTTTCACCGTCGTGGTTTTTTTTTTTTGTTGTTTTTTTTTTAGCCCCAGGAGCAGATTCTGTTTTGACCATATAAGCAATATGGCTGTCTCGGGTTCTCAGATGTGTATCTGGTTTTTTCACGGTACCGCCAAAGCCTTGGTGTTTGCTGTCAGCACCCAGGAAGAGGAACCCACATGTAACAGCTGCTCTTAGAGAAAGACTTGGGGGCTGAACCTTTCACACAGATTCAAGGGCAAAAGGTGATGGTAAATTAATGACAGATTCCCTTGAGTTCAAATCAGTCCTTTTAACAGTAATGCGTGACATCTCCTGCTACGATAAAATAGAGCCAAGTATTTGATATTCCTCTTGACTTAGATCTTTATTCAATCTATTACTATTACTGTTTGTAAACGATGCCTGTTCTCTGACTTTCAAATTAGTAGGATTTAGCAGTGCTATGAAGTAAAAATATGGTTTTGGCACTTAGCCACAAAAATTTAAGTATGTCCTTTCTGTTGAGGTCCTCTCTAATCTGTTTTCACTTTGTGGAGAAATGAATACTGATAGAAGTACCATGTTAATGGACATTGCACAGATTTTAGTGCCCTTCTCAGTGGAGTCCCAGCTGCTGGACATTATCAGCATTATTTGCAATTTTGAGCCACTAAGATCAAGTTCTTGAAGATTCTCTTTACAGATAGGCCTTACAAGTAACAATTTACCCTGAGTGATGAGTTTTTTTCAGGTAAAGAGTATAGAAACTGAGTATATTTTTCCTCTTAAAGAATGCCTGGCTAAATTTGGCAGGGGCCAGTCATGTGTGTTAACATTTTAAAATCTGAGGTGTGCCAGAGCATCATGAAATTGCAGGGAGTGTACTCCCCAGAGGGTACAATTTGGAGCAGTTGCCGACCTTCTGGCCTTGTTTGATCCTGTTTTGAAAGGGTCCATAATTTCATTCTGATTGACTTGAAGCTTCCCTCTTTATTGAAAGCATAATCACTATCATGGGATTCGTATCTCACAGTGATCCAAAACAAATTAAGGAGTTGGCGTTTAGGATTAGCATTACCGTAAAGAAGGTAGATGAATTGGGAGGGTATGTGCTTTGGTGAGTGCTGTGAAATGTGTAAACCTTGTGATTCACAGACCTGTACCCCTGGGGATAAAAATATATGTTTATAAAAAATTAAAAATTAAAAAAAAAAAGAAGGTAGATGAATGAGTTTTCTGTGATTGCTTTAACAAATTATTGCAAATTTAGCAACTTTACCCAAATTTATTCTCTTACTGGAGTTCTAGAGGTTAGAAATCTGACCCCAGACTAAGAAGAAGGTGTCAGGAGGGCTGAGTTTCTTTCTAGCAGCCCTATTGGAGAGTCTGTCTCTTCACCCTTTCTAGCTTTTGGAGGCTGCCCACATGGCTTGGCTCATGGCCCCTTCCTCCATCTGTAGAGCCGGCAACACTGCATCTGTCTGTGCTGTTCCGTCACGGTCCCTTCTCCCTCGGGCTGACTCATCTACCTCCCTCTGCCAATTTTAAGGACCCTTGGGATCACACTGGGCCCACCTGGACACCTGGATAGTCCAAGATGTTAAGAACAGCTGATAGGCTGTTCTGCCAACCCAGAATTAAGGTTGCCAAACATATTCACAGGTTCTGGGGACAAGGGCATGGACATCTTTGGGTGGCCGGTATTGTGCTTATCACAGACAACCTGAGGAAAGTTTCAGTATTTCTATTTAAAAAAAAAAAATTTTTTTAATACCCAAACCAGATCTTAAGGCCTCCGTCAAAACCACAAGAAAACAGAAATGTATCACCAAAAAAATTATGCATGGGCCATTAAAAAAAACAAAAACAAAACCTTACTTGTGTTTCTATTGCTAAATATAGTAAGTCTCATGGTTATTTCCAGAAATAAGACCTATAAGCTTAGGGTAGTGCCTTCTGCAAAATCCCTTAGGCCCCAAAAGTGATTAGGAACCATGCTTCCCAGATCCTCATTGTAATGTTCTTGGGAGCACCCTAAGGAAGAAGTCAGATCTTACCAGAGTCTTTTTTTCTTTCTCTTACGTGGAACTCCTTGGGTAATAAGGACAGTATAACTGTGTGTGTGGGGGGGAATATATCCTCTTTAAAATGCAAAGGAAGTGGTAGCAACCTTTGTAACTCTTTTTTTTTTTTTTAAGGTTTTATTTATTCATTTGACAGAGATCAGAAGTAAGCAAAGAGGCAGGCAGAGAGAGAGAAGCAGGCTCCCCGCCCTGATGCCAGGACCCTGGGATCATGACCTGAGCTGAAGGCAGAGGCTTTAATCCACTGAGCCACCCAGGAGCCCCAACCTTTGTAACTCTTTTAAACCATGAACCACTTGCATTAAGCCTTCCGCATTTCTCTCCCATGGGTGCTATATGGTGACGTTGAGGGAGAGTGCTGTTAGTTAGCCCCCATTCTGTAATTACCAGTAACCCCCTTCCCAGCAGGTGCGCTCAGCTTCCAGCCAGCCTCCTCCTAAACCACTCAGCTCCACTGGCTTGCCAGCCCCAGCCCCTCCCCCAGAGTCTGTCTGGAGCCGCACCACCCCACCCCCCCACCCACCCCCCACCCCCCCACCCACCCCCACCCACCGGTCTGCCGTCAGCCGGCTTGGCTTTCTTTTCCCCCTTTATCTTGTTCTTCTGGTTCCTTTTGTATTCTCCTCCTTCCTGGCTGCATTCTCCACCTCTCCCTTTCTCTGTGGATCCTCCTCCTGGTCATTCCCTCCAGCCCACCCCCAACACCTACTCTGCCCCACCTCTAGAGCTTTTGTTACCTGCTCAGGAGCAGAAACACAAACAGGAGCAGGTTTTCAGAACCACTGGCAAAAGCCTTTAACACTTTTTTATTTTGTTTCTGAAGTCTCATTCTTCAGATTGCACTGAAACTGTTGTTGAACTCCGATTATTATGTATACCTGCCTCAGTGGGAACTAGTGGTGAGATTGTTTCAGTTTGTAAATGTCACTCACTTAGCCCTTAAATGGTTTGCATTTTTGAATGTGGTTCACTGCTTTATATTTTACAAAGTAACCAATACATACTATAAAAATCAATGGGTCATTCTGCAGTGGTTTGAAAAGTTTGTTTTGGAAATTTTGAAAATTACTGAATTCTTTTAACCAAGATGTTGATGGTCCTTATAAACTTAGCGTAGAGCTCATTTCTTGCTCTCATTCACCCTGTGTATTAATCAGTTCTCAATAGCCATTTTGTTCAATATAAGCTGAACAAATAAGGTAGAGAAACTGCAGTGAGTCTGCTAAAATACGGAGCACTCACGTTTTTCCACAGACTAGCCTTTTTCAGTACTTTTCAGTCAGATCCTACCCAGCCCTACCCAGGTGAGGTCAAGGGTGGTACCATTTTTTAATAAAAATTGTCACTATTACTCATTTCACACCAATGTTAGGATTCCTTATTTATTATTTTAATGAAGTCAAGAGACATTTATCAGTGCCAGTAAATTTAGGATGGTTCATGAGAATTCCGTGGGCTTGAGTTCTGTTTAAACCCAGTAATTAAAGGGGCGTCTAGGGGCTCAGTGGGTTAAGCTCAGGTCATGATCTCAGGGTCCTGGGATCAAGCCCTGCATCGGGCTCTCTGCTCAGCAGGGAGCTTGCTTCCTCCTCTCTCTCTGCCTGCCTCTCTGCCTCCTTGTGATCTCTCTCTCGTCAAAAAATCAATAAAATAAAATAAAATAAAAAATAAACCTAGTAATTACAAAGCTGGTGCTCGCATGGACCCGAGGAAGACTTCTGCCATTAGTCCTGGGCTGCAGAGCTTTAAACAAAATCACCCTATTCATGTCTCATCACAGGACACATAGGGTGACAAACGAAAAGACACATTTGTTTTTTAAAGATTTTATTTATGGGCGCCTGGGTGGCTCAGTGGGTTAAGCCTCTGCCTTCGGCTCAGGTCATGATCTCAGGTTCCTGAGATTGAGTCCCACATCAGGCTCTCTGCTCGGCGGGGAGCCCGCTTCCCCCCATCTCTCTCTGCCTGCCTCTCTGCCTACTTGTGATCTCTGTCTGTCAAATAAATAAATAAAATCTTAAAAATATATATATATATTTTTATTTGACAGTGAGAAAAGTCACAAGTAGGCAGAGAGGCAGGCAGCAAGAGAGTGGGAAACAGAAAAAAACACATTTTTTTAAGTTTATTTTTTAGTAACCTCTACCCCCAACACAGGACTTGAACTCATGGCCCAGAGACCAAAAGTCCTGTTCTCCTCCAACCCAGCCAACCAGGCCCCCCTAGAAAACACATTTTCTTACCATAACTTTGTGCTGCTTTTTTTTAATCAGTTAGGATCCTGAAAATGTGGTTTGAGTATTAACATTTTCTTCTTTCATATCCACCTGGACAGAGAATGATCAAATTGTACATTTATCAGAAGAAAAGTAAGAAAATATTAGCAGTAATTTCTAGAATTATTAAATATTGAGGTGACCCAGCATGAACTTTATGTTGCCTTTCTGTAGACAGTAGGTTAACAGTGGCTTATTTCGCTTTGTCTTTGTTATTTCTTCATAATGTAATTTGAAAGGAAACTAAGATTAGTGGCGTGCTCTGTTGTCACTTATCACAGAATTTAGATATCTGGAGAAATCTAATACCAGAATCCAAAACAAAGAGGCTCCTCGTCTCCCTTCTTCAGCCCTCCCATGATGTGCAGAAGATACAGTCTCTAGGCGATGCCTGAAAATGCTGTGTTTATTGTTTAACAAGTTTCTCATTTTTCCCCATAACTGTGCATTGCCTCCTCATGAATGCTCTTTTTCCTGAATCCAAGAACAGCACCGTCACCTTCACAGGATAAGACTCCAGAGGGACTTGGACCCCATCCTTTGGGATAGTGGGGTCTCTACTTCCAAACTCTTCCCTTGGGCCTGTGGAGCCTGAGGATGGGCATGATTTGGGGTGTGTGTGAGGATGGCACAAAGGGGAGTTCAGGGACCCGTAAAAGGTTAAGAGTTCTCCTGAAGTTCTAGGTCCTACTAAAGAGACTCCCAAGGAGGACCTCCCCGGAACCGTGTCTGAGTGAGGGGCCCTTCGTTCAGGTGGCATGCAGTGGATCCCATGCCTACCCGAATCGGTGGGGGAAGTGGGCTCTCAGGAGAGGGTATTCCTGCTTTCCCACCCCCTCTAGTCGTTCAGCAAATAAATCCCAGTTGTTGCCAGTGTGTAGGCTTTGTATCGGGTGCTACAGGACAAGGGTTGCACAGAGATGAGAAAGACACGGTCCTTGTTGCTGATCCCAAGGTGGACATGCACCTGGGTTGGAGCTAGGGTGGGAGGAGTAGAGATCTTCCCATCCCACCGTCATCACCCCCACCCCTGCCTCAAGGTGCTCCTTACTCTGTCCCGTAGGACCTGCAGCGAGACATAGAACAACACAGCGCAGGCGTAGAGTCCGTCTTTAACATCTGTGACGTCCTACTGCATGACTCCGATGCCTGTGCCAATGAGACCGAGTGTGACTCCATCCAGCAGACCACCAGAAGCTTGGACAGACGCTGGAGGAACATCTGCGCCATGTCAATGGAACGGCGAATGAAGTAAGAACCGGGCTGGCCCTGACATACGAAACACGGTCAGCCGAACCCAGCTCCCCCCCTCATCTCAACAGCAGTGTTCTGTTGGCTTCACGTCCAGCGTGAAGAGAAGGCTCAGTAGGTGTGCCCATGCTCATGTAGTGAATTATTCAGAAAAAATAGCATCAGGGTGATGGCTTTCCCCAGCATTCCTGTGTCTTAAGGTGTAACCATGGCTGGCCACTGTGCATCTGTGTCCCCAGCTAGAAAGCAGTGGAGGGAAGCCCTGTCTCCTGCTGTTGGACCTCTGTGAGGCAGGAGCTTTGAGGGGCAGTCCCAGGAGGAAGGTGTCCTGACCAAGAGGAGGATGTTCCCAGTTATCTCATAAAAGAGGGATAGCAGGGTCTCTCCCCCTACATGGTGCCAGTGCAAGGGGTATTGGGAATGGGACCGGTAATGGGAAGAAAAAAAGAGGAAAGCTCACGGTTGAAATGGATGGCTTTATTGAGATGCTTTCCTCCTGTCAGAATCGAGGAGACGTGGCGACTATGGCAGAAATTTCTAGATGATTACTCCCGCTTTGAGGACTGGCTCAAGTCCGCTGAGAGGACAGCAGCCTACCCGAATTCCTCAGAGGTGTTGTACACAAATGCTAAAGAAGAGCTGAAGAGGTTTGAGGTAAAGCCCCAAGCCCCTCCCGCCCCGTGCTCCTGAGAACCAAGCCTGTTGTGGCCTGGGCAGCCCAGACCACCATCCCACCAGCTGCTGACAAGACGGCTTTGCCACACGCGGCCGATCCATGCCATGCGACATGCGGGGACCTTGAGAGCCTGTCCTTTAGCACCCACACAGGGGCAAGGGGCTCTCTGTAGCCGTTTCAGCCCGGGGATTAACCTCTAGGGTAGGCCGTCTGGGGCTGGGGCGGGGGTGTGCTGGCCTTGGCCCTGACGCCACGTCCATGTGCGCAGGCCTTCCAGCGGCAGATCCACGAGAGGCTCACGCAGCTGGAGCTCATCAACAAGCAGTACCGGCGGCTGGCCCGGGAGAACCGCACTGACACGGCCAGCAGGCTGAAGCAGATGGTGCACGAGGGCAACCAGCGCTGGGACAACCTCCAGAAGCGGGTCACGGCCATCCTGCGGAGACTCAGAGTAACCTTCCCTACGTTACCCGCCTCGTTTGTAGGCTGTCAGGGAGAAGTGACAGGCACGATCGGGCTTGTAGCAGAGCAGGGAGTAGATTGTAGTTCAGGCCTGAGGTGTCATTCTTGAAACCAGCTTTCTCCGTGGTTTAAGCCAAAGCTGCCAGCATTCATGTGTGGGTTTTTTTTAGTTTTTTGTTTGTTTGTTCGTTTAAGAGGTTATTTGCCTAAGACAAGGCTTCTGAGGCAGGGCCTGTGTATTTGATCTGTAGAACCAAGCACATCTTTTTCCATAAACCCTAGAGGTTTGCATGCTGGCTCACAGATGACCTGAAGGGTCTGGGCTGCTAGACTTCACAAGTTCAGGCCCAGAGTTGTCTTAGCCTGGAAAGAGGCCCGCCTTGCCCATCTGTCCATTTTTTTATGTACTGCTGGTTCTTGCACAATAAAAGATGTAGCCAAAGCCCCCTCTGCATTGTGGAGCTAGGGGACAGCAATTACCCCCCAAATTCCAGAGCACATTGACCTGACCTCAAAGGCTGGGGTTGATATATATATATATATATATATATATATATAAAATATATATATATTTTTTTTACAGAGATCACAAGTAGTCAGACAAGCAGGCAAAGAGGGGGAAGCAGGCTCCCTGCTGAGCAGAGAGCCCAATTCGGGGCTTGATCCCAGGACCCTGAGATCATGACCCGAGCCGAAGGCAGAGGCTCAACCACTGAGCCACCCAGGTGCCCCTGGGGTTGATTTTTGAATGTAAACATTCATCAAAGATTTGTGTACTTTGGGAGACATGGTACTTCAGCCTTCATGAGTCTAGGTGTAAACTGGCAGGATCTGTGTGGTTTTGGCAGCAGGAAGTCTTTTTTTTTTTTTTTTTTAAGCAGGAAGTCATTTTAATCCCCACTTGTGTTCTCAGGGCAGAACACTTTTGAAATCATTCTAAGATGAGGAGAATCTGGGCTTTTTATTTTTAAGCTCATCAGGAAGAAATGGGCTAGCTTTTCAGACAGTTTCCATGCATTAATTTCCTTATCTCCTGATTTGACTGTGACCAGTGTAAACCTTCATTTGGCACCGAATGCTGCGTTGTCTGAGAATCAGCTGCCGATCTATGAGGTAGTAACCTAAGAGCCTTCCCTAATTGAAGGCGATAAATCTGGGTCTTCTTTCTCTGAGGGAACACGTTCAGGACTACTTCAATGAAGACATGTGGACCATTAGGCCAGGCTTATCCCTGAGATCAGTACTTTTCCATCTTGAAGCTACTATTTCAAGCAATAGCTTCCACAGAAGGTTTATGAGGTAAAGGCCAGGGGTCTGGCCTGGATGTTGAGGGTGTTCCTCAAAGGGTAAGTTGGGGAAATCACTGACTTAGAAAATTACAGGATTTCAAATGCTAAAAGGACCTTCGATGTCATAGTCAACATTCCCATACCTTAATTTGCCAGTGAAGACACAAAGACTCAGAGATGTTGAGAGGCTTGTTTATTATCACACAGCCAGGACCAGAGCCCAGGCTCCTGACCCCACACTGGCCCCCTGATGCCCTGTGGACCCCCGGGATACACTTTCCTCTTGCCCAAAATCAACCTTGCTGTCTACCCGAACTCTCTTATGCCCTCAGAACAAACATGTTATTTCTCCCCCTTTCATAGCATTTCACCAACCAAAGGGAGGAATTCGAGGGGACCCGAGAGAGCATTCTGGTGTGGCTCACAGAGATGGACCTGCAGCTGACCAATGTGGAGCACTTCTCAGAGAGCGACGCTGACGACAAGATGCGCCAACTGAACGTAAGGCCTACTTCGTCAGCCCCTTGCATAAGAGTGCACCTTCGCAGGGGAGAGCTGGCCAAGGACAAGTGTCACCTGACACCCTGAGAGCAGATTCCAGCACTGAGAGAGCCTCCAGGCTACACGCACCCGTATCCTGCAGGGTCATCGTGAGCGAGGATGCCATTCCTTACAGACAGGGGTCATTGGACAAGGCTCCTCATTCTTTGTAGTTTACAATCATTCATGGGGAGAACGCGCTGCAGGTTCCAAACAGAACTGCATAAGATGCCCTTTCCCCAGCTGTCTTGAGTCTGAGTGCAGCATGTTGGGGGAGGGGATGGCGGCAGGAGGGGGGATCCGTATCAAGAGTGGGGCCAAGAGCCGATCTAGTCCGCTCTCCCAGATAATCTGCATTTCACTTTCATTTCACTGTGATTCCCTCCTTGGGTTTTAAAAGCGATTGCAAAATAGAAATGTGCCTTCCCTCATGCAGTGGCACCAGTGATCATGTCAGAAATTTTGTTTCCACCAAGCGTCAGCAAGACCCGGTTTCCTCCCTCACACCCAGTAGCAGTCAATGTCTATCCTTGCCCAACTTTTAGAATTATTTTATTTATTTATTTATTTATTTATTTATTAAGATTTTATTTATTTACTTATTTGTCAGAGAGAGAGGGAACACAAGCAGGCAGAGAGGCAGGCAGAGAGAGAGGGAGAAGTAGGGTCCCCGCTGAGCAAGGAGCCTGATGTGGGGCTCAGTCCCAGGGATCCCTGGGATCATGACCTGAGGCAAAAGCAGTGGCTTAACCGCTGAGCCACCCAGGCGTCCCTCGAATTATTTTAATTGGGAAAGTCAGTTCCCAGAAGGGGTGGGAGGGAATCACATATTATTGTTCTAAATTATTCGACCTTTATTGTCTCCTTGTTAAAAATCAACCAAGCTAGAGTCCTGGGTGCCAGGGACAAGGCAGTGGGGACGTGGCGATGCTGCTTCTGCAGCCCGGGTAGAAGCAGCAGACCCTGGATCCTCAGGGCAGCTTACCTCCTTTGAAATCCTTTCTTTCTCCTCTTCCGAATAGGGTTTCCAGCAGGAGATTACATTGAACACCAACAAGATCGACCAGCTCATTGTGTTCGGGGAGCAGCTGATTCAGAAGAGCGAGCCGCTGGACGCCGTGCTGATCGAGGACGAGCTGGAGGAGCTGCACCGCTACTGCCAGGAAGTCTTCGGCCGCGTGTCCCGCTTCCACCGCAGGCTCACCTCGCACGCCCCGGTAAGGGGAGCGCCACCCTCGCCCACCCGGCCTCCCGGCGCCTCACACTTGACCCCTGACTGAATGTTTAAGGAACTGGGAAATCTATGGAACGGTCCACTATGATGTATCTTACGGTAAAAGGTCAGGGGGAGGAGCACCTATTGGTTTATTTAGCTGTTCCTACTGTGGAGTCACGCTTACTTGGAGGCTCCCGTTACCCCGTGGAGGGGGCAGCACTTCGAGAGTTCGTGTTCCTCTGACCTTTTCCGCCTGTTCCTCAGTGCAGGGCTTGCCTGACGTGTCTGTATCCCAAGGTGCGGTGATACTTGTTCTGGTTTTGCTTATGGTAGTAACTTGGTAATGTGTTGCCTGTTCCTCTTAATGTCTGGGAACTTGTAATATTTGTGCCTTTCTGGTGCTTTCTTCTCACCTCTGAAATGATAAAAGCACCCGGTTTCCAAAGCAGCTACGAAGTTTCCCTTGACAGAAGGGCCTTTTGGGAAGTTTAGGTAGAGTTCTGGCCGTCATTCAGTGTTCATTGCCCTTGGGTGCCAGATGCTTTCGTGGTGACCATATTGACCAAGACGACTGGCCACTTTTTCCTTCTTTGCGTCCCCAGCTGGCTAACTTGATTAACTTCATCAGACCTAGCCTTAAAAATCACAGTACAATTCCCTTGTGTCTTTTTTTTAAGATTTTATTTATTTACTTGAGAGAGAGAGTGCACGAGATCATGAATGGGGTGAGGGACAGAGGGAGAAGCAGACTTCCTGCGTGGGGCTCAATCTCAGGACCAGAAATCATGACCTGAGCCGAAGGCAGATGCTTCACCAGCTGAGCCACCCAGGAGCCCTGAATCCCCTCATTTCTTAACATAGCGGTTTATAGTCTCTTACAACATAGGGAGAATAGGTTCTATATCCTGAACAATAAGATTAAAGATAGGAATGGCCTTTAGATTTTTTTTTTTTTTAATTTAAACTTTCTGATTGTTGGAGTAAACCTGCCATTAGCCACCAATGAAACTTTGGCCACCATCTCTTACTTTCTAGCTAAAGTCGTTTGACGTAGATCACCAAATTTCAGATTTTTCCTAGGAAAGATACAGATTCTAGGCCCCACACTGGAGAGTCTAATTTATAATAACCACAGACAGGCCCTGGGAACCCAGTTCTCTTTGAAAGCTGCCGCAGAAATGCTGATGGTGGCCATTCTCAGGCACTGCCAGACAGGCCCCTGGCACTCCTCGCCCCCACAGCAGCTTGTAATCTGGTTCATTCTGAAAATGGGACATCCCTGCTTCAGGGCTTGGAAGAAGAAAAAGAGGCCTCGGAGAATGAAACAGACATGGAGGACCCCAGAGAGATCCAGGCCGACTCCTGGCGTAAAAGGAGAGCGAGCGAGGAGCCCTCCTCTCCTCAGTCCCTTTGTCATCTGGTGCCTCCGGCGCCGGGGCCCGAGCGGTCTGGCTGCGAGACCCCCGTCAGCGTGGACTCCATCCCTCTGGAGTGGGATCACACGGGGGACGTTGGGGGCTCCTCGTCTCACGAAGATGACGAGGAAGGCCCGTACTACAGCGCACTGTCAGGTAACGGCCCGCGTCTGCAGAGCCCTTGACATTGGCCCGCTCGGTTATGTTCTTAGCACCTTCGCAACACGGCCAGCTCTGGGCGGCCCTGAGTTCAGCTCTGTGGCTTCTTGTGTTGTGTCCTGCCCACTTTAACTTACGTGAGAGTCACTCAGTCTTATCGCAGATGGAGTGAAAGGCAAAAAGAAATGAAATTCACCTTGGGACATGAAGGTTGTTGCCTAATGGCTCTCATCTGTGAGCTCTGCAGTTGAGTGATCAGTAGATCGTCTGCATCGTCTCTCTGGACTTCACCACTCCCGCTGCTGCTTCAGACAGTCAGGAGTTGGCTGGGAAAAACAAAACCCTTTGGCTTTTTAAACCTTTTTAATAAAATAGATACAGGGTAGTTACTTTTCTTCTCCCAGCTGACAATGTGTCGACTGTTTTAATACTTGGGCATTCATCTCCAGACGCCTGCAGTGAGGAAAATGACATTATTCTTTTTCAGATGTAGAAATCCCCGAAAATCCTGAGGCATATCTTAAAATGACCACAAAAACTTTGAAAGCGTCTTCTGGTAGGCCCCTGCCCGTGCATGTGTCTCAACATGGCAGCGTCCTGTGGCGCACACTGCATCCTAAGCCTCGCTCCCATGTCATGTCTGACCTCTGCCTTCTGTGGACACCATGCACCCGGTCCTTGTGTCATGGTGTATTTGCACTGCCGTACTCACACATGCCTGCGTGCTCCTTACGAAACCCCGCCCACTCAAGAGCAGTCTCCACGCCATCCCTCTCCTCCCCCTCAGGCCTGTGCAGAAGGGAATTTTTCACAGTGCCTTTTAGAGTTTTTATCCCCACCCCCACCCCACCCGAAATCTAACTGAAGTTCTTTGGCACAGCCCAAGCTTTCTTCATGGTGGTTTGAAACTACTTTCTCCCTTGCTTATGGTGTTTCCTGGGAAGAGGATGGGTGGGTAGGGTTAAAGGTACTATTGCATTTGCCGCAGGAGAAGAAACCTTCCTTTCCTTGACTTGCAGCTCTAACCTTTGTTCCCTGCCCCATCCCCCCATGTAGCGGTAGGGTAGAGCCGCGAACGCCCTCTTGGTCCCCAAGTCCATCCTGATGTTCACTCTCCCCCAACATCTGAGAGGCCTTCAGTTCTCCTGGCCTCCGGCCCCAGCCTTGCTGCCAGTGTCCCCACCCCTACATGCCCCGGCTCCAAAACACCACTCATCCTGCAAAAAAAAAAATCATACGTTTGTTGTGCTCCATTGTGAACCCATCTAGTGAAGGCGCAATGCTGTTCAGTTGCATGACTCTCATTTCATTCCCTTCTGGGACATACTGACATTTTGCAAACATGCATGCTTTGCAAGGAAAGCTGCAGAACTCATACTATAACCTGATGTCATGTTACCCATGACCTTCTTTGTGTAACTAAATACGAACCCTTTGGTTGGAGAGAACGGACGGTCACTTGCTCTGCTTTGTTTCAGGTAAATCCATTCCTGAGGACCACTCATGGCATGTTCCTGACAGCCCTTCCTGCCCCAAGCTTCGCTACAAGCAGATGGGAGGTGATAGGAATGTTCAGACCATCCCCTCAGATTCCAGCACTCCTTACAAGCCAGCCTATGTAAGCGTTCACTCCACTGAGACTGTAACCCAAGCGCATGAGTAATAATTGAGATTTTAAGAGAGAGTGGGATATTGGTGTGTGCTGCACGTGCTCGCTTTCCAGCTGTTTTTCCCATGGTGTATCTAGATACCAGAGATACTGGTGTATCCCAGTATCTCTGCTGGGCTGTCTGTACATCTTGAGAACCTGGCAAGACAGACTGGAGTTCTAGAGTGGCTTCTGGCCAAGAACCATTGTTGTGTACATTGACATGATGGGGCGGTGGTTATTACTGTTGAGCCAGTCATCCGTGTGAGCAGTGGGGAACCAAAGTGCTGGCTTTCCTGAGCTGCTCCTGAGCTCCCAGACCATGTTCTAATTCCCTTTCAGCTGCACAACCCATTCAGAACATTGTGACGTCATAATCAGGAAGATTTGACCCTGTGCCATGGTAGACATGAAGTTTGAATCCTAACGCTACCATAAACTACCCTGGGGCCATAGCCTTTTGCCGTGCCTCTGTAAGCCTTCCTCACCTGAGGACAAACCTATTTTACATAATTGTTGTTAGGATTGATGTGTACGAAGATATAAAGAAGGCTTTGACAGGTGGTCCCTGCTACTGTTACTCCCACTGCTACCACACATGGTTTGTTGTTGTTGTTTATACCCGTGACTGCTCTTCCTCACTGTGTTTTCCTCCGGCAACATGAGTCCTTGGCGTGCTCTGGCGACGCAGCTGTCGGGGGCAGCCAGCCTCAGATTTAGTAGTGTTGGCTCCGGATCATCCCCATTACCTAGAGTTAGTGACAGGCGAGTTGAAATTAAAGTACCTGTGTGCACTTTTAATAATCACCTCGTAGACAAACCAGAGCCGTATGAGCATCTCTGGGTAGGTCCTCAAAGTGCCCTCTGAGTCTAAGAGTGAATATTAGAGAAGATTCTGCCTGTGTACAGTCAGACTCAAGTCACTGGCTAGCGGGCTTTTATGCCCAGTTCAACCACTCCTCTTCATGCTTAGCAAGCAGTTGTCAGTTCTAATCTGTCTCTTTGGGGTGTGGAATAAGACCCGACAGCCCGGGGGCAGAGGGACCCCAGCACCTCACCTCGGTTTCACATGTAGGGCCACCAGGTTGGACCCCTCCCAGTGATTAAGTTTGTGTTCCCCACCTGCAAGTTGCAAAAGTTCCACCCTTTCCTTTGTGTCTGAAACCAGGCATGTCACCAGAAATTTGCAGGGTTCTTTTCTTTTCCCCCCACATTCCACACAAGTAGGCTGAATGGACACAAACCAAAGAAGGCGTGGCTTTTCCAAAAAGGATACATTTATTTTTGGAAAGGCCTGTGATAAAAATAGCCCAATGAACACTGCACTAATAGAAGAGTATGTTCAGTGAAAGGTAAATGCTTGGTAATGAATGGCCCCCGGAGGCAGATCTGTCCTCTGTATGTCTACAGTTCCAGGTGATAATCTGCCAGGCGGCTCTGCAGAGTGACTGGGAGGGAGGACTGAATTTTGCAAAACACTGTGCAGATGCGCAAGGAAGCACACAGTAACAGCCCAGCAGATCAGCAGTGGTTTCTAAATTCTTTTTTGCACGATTCATTTGAGGAGTGCTAGGAAACCCTGAATTAGGCCATTTTATTTCCATCCCTGACATGTCATCTGCTTCCCCACCATCTCAGCCTTTACTTCTGTCGTTAGTCCTTATAAATGCTTATAAATGCCCCCAATATGCTACAGAAGCCCCTATTTGATTTGGAGCAAATATTTGAAGCAAATGACCCTTCGAAGGAAAGAGGTCCCGTATCTTCGTTTCCTTCCTGTTGCTGTGAACTGAGATACTCTTCACACAGCCTCTGAAATGTTACAGATGGTGACGTGGAAATTGCCTCATTCCAGGTAAAGCTGCTGTTATCCCCGGGCACTGATGGTGGCAAAGAAGGCTCCAGAGTCTTGAATGGCAGCTCGCAGCAGGAAGACGAAGGCCTGGCCGCTCTCGGCGTACAGCAGTCAGGTACACTTAAGTTAGGCAGTTGTCAGGACAGGTGAAGTCTGTATTTTGGGTTATCTGAGCATTTACTTTAAGTCCGTGCTCAACAGAACGTTAATTGGGAATTGAACAGTTAGGGGCACCTGGGTGGCTCAGTCAGGTAAGTGTCAGACTCTTGGTTTCATTGAGCTCAGGGTCGTGAAATGGAGCCCTGTGTGGGCCCTGCATTGAGTGTGGAGCCTGATTCAGAGTCTCTCTCTCCCTCTGCCCCTCCCCCCCTTAATCTGCCCCAAACAGCTGAACTTAGCCTATGCCAGCCAGTGTTATCTGAGAACTAGCTGATTTGTGGGGCATCTGGCTGGTTCAGTTGGTAAAGCATGCAACTTCTTAAGATCTTGGGATTATAAGTTTGAGCCCCTTTGTTTGGTGTAGAGATTACTTCAAAACAAAAAAAGAATTTGGGGGAGCGCCTGGGTGACTCAGTGGGTTAAAGCCTCTTCCTTCGGCTCAGGTCATGGCCCCGGGGTCCTGGGATCGAGCCCCACATCAGGCTCTCTGCTCCAGGGGGAGGCTACCTCTCTGCCTACTGTGATCTCTCTCAAATAAATAAATAAAATCTTAAGAAAAAAAAAATTTTTTTTTTAAGTTTTTTAAAGCAAGAACAGAATCAGCTGACTTGTATTTATGAACAAATTCCTAAGCTGTTTACTTGCAAAGTTATCCTTTAATATTGACAGAAGGAGCCTGGTGGGATGAAGTACGTGTTTAATGACATCACTCGTATGTAAAGATCAGACATGAAGATGACAACCACAGAGTTGTCAGGTTTCTCCTTGTGAGACAGGCTCGGTGATTAGAAAAGTAATTACTCAACTAAACCAAAAGTCAGACCAGTGGCATTGACTTGATCATACATGGACCAAAGAAGAAAGGGCCCTAAAAACAGCATAAACTAAAATGCCAGACTTGGGCCTGCAGTGCACGTTGGCAACACTTTTGGGTCCCCTGCCCCACTTTCCACCCCATTCCGGCCTTTGTGGGCAGGTCCTGGCACAGGCCTTGAACCAGAGTGAGGGAAGTGGGTTCTTTGCACTCCAGCCTCCAACAAGGTGAATCCCCTACAGGTTTTCTCACCCTGACCCTGAACTCATTGGAGGCAGAGAAATCTGTAGGTGCTACTGCTGCTTTTCAGGTGTGACTTTCTATTCCAGGTGCCTTTGACAGGTGGGAGCTGATTCAAGCCCAAGAACTTCGCAATCAACTCAGAATAAAACAAAACTTGCAACAGGTGAACTCTGAGATCCGCGACGTCACCACTTGGCTGAAAGAAACGGAGGCAGAGCTAGAAATGTTAAAGAGGGCGCAGCCGCCCTCGGATATCCGGGAAATGGAGCTCCGAGTGAAGCGGCTCAAGGTGAGGGGGTGCTGCGGAGGGAAGAGGGATTAGAATGTGCGTGCGGATGCATGCCCCGCAGCACCGGCAGGTCCCGTCTGGCAGTGGCATGGGTGGTGAGCTGCAGACAGCTTTGGTAGCATTCAGTCTGTCCCATTGCACTTCTATCACTGGTAAGGACACCAAGGTAGATTTCCGTTTCTGGAAGAGCATCTGCACATGATCCCAAAGCTCAGATCCCCTGTGCTGGAAACATCTGACAGCAGAGACACCACTAGACTCTTGGGGAGACATTAGCGGTCACTGCCGGGCAGCTTAAAAACACCCTTCCACGCTGTGCTGTCCAGGCGGGGATAGAGCGTCGAGGATGGGGAGGAGGACCAGCTCACCTGCTGATGAACTCTGTGGCCTGATGTATTCTGTTACACGGAACTTGTCACCCACCTGGTCAGGCGTCACCCACCAGAACTAGCCAGCGAGCAGGGAGAGGGGCTGGTGGAGTCCTGTACCTGGGGGTACCCTGAGCATGAGTCTGAGCTCCTAAGATGCCCCAGGGCAGTATCCAGGCAACTTCACAGTGGTACTCTTACTTTGCTTTGTGCATTACTATATCTGGGATTACTGTTCATCCCAAGGAATACCACTTCTGTGATGTCTAGAGGCCCGTGCGGGATAACTCTGCGTACTTCATCTGGAAGACTTTCAGTCTGGTCCAGAAATAAGCCAACCAGGGCTCAGGGGGGTCTATTCCTGGCTGTGGTTGAGTCGGCCAGCCAGGAGCCAGGGCTCTGCTCCCAGCTTGGCCAGCCAAGGTCACCGACCTTGTAAGACAGCTCCTCACCTGATGCTGCCCAGCCAGTTACAAGCAAGGTCGCACTTGTGTCTGTGGCCACAGCTCAGAGACATGCTTGGCAGACATGTTCCCCCCTGAGGTTCAGATGAACCCCGCATCCCTATTTTCAGAATGCCTAATCCAGTCTTTTTCCTCTGCGGTAGGAGATCTTGAAAGCCTTTGACACCTACAAGGCTTTAGTGGTCTCTGTCAACATGAGCAGCAAGGAACTTCTGCAGACGGAGAGCGCGGAGTCGGGCGAGCTCCAGGCTAGAGTTGGGCAGTTGGGGCGGCGCTGGGACATGGTCCGGGGCGCGGTGGAGAGCTGGAGAGCAGGCTTACGGCGGTTCCTCCTACAGTGCCAGGTATGAGGGCCCAGGGGTCTGCGTGTGTGGGAGAAGCTGGTATTTTTATGCTCGGGCTGCTTTGGCACAGATACGGCTTGTAGGAGGGAAATGGGCTTTACCATTTGCTTCCAAGAGGCTCAGCTGCTGTCCAGAGACCTGCTGTTTGCCCTGGGTCTCCTGTTGCCCTGGCCCACTCCTAGCATAAGGGTTCCAGCAAGCATTCCAGTAGGTCGGGAATGCCACCCTGCATTGCCCCATCTCTGTCCTCTCGCCAAGAGGACCTTACAGCAGAGTGATTAAGAGACCTGGCCCAGAGTAAGGAGTGGTTTAACCCAACTCCAGAGTTCCCGTAGCTGTGTGACTTTGGGCAAGTCACTGTGCCTGGTAGACTTCTGTGTCCTCATCTGAAAAATGGGAATAATTCTAGTCTTTACTTCGTGAGTTGCTTTTTAGGACTAAATTCATATAATCTTAGCCCAGCACTTGACACATGGTTCATGTGTTAGCTCTGAGCCCACCAGCGAGCCCACATGCGGCCCTGTCCCTGGGTCCCAGCCTGCCCTGTAGGGGTGTCTCCCTCTGCCACTGAATCCAGTACATTTGTTGAGTAATTTGTGGTCTTTTCTGTGTAATGGTGGCGGTGGGGGCCGGGGGGGGGCACTGCTGGAGCCCTGTCTTTCTGCTAGCACTTTTCCACTTGACAGAATTCATCGTGCCTCCCAGGACTGTCCCACCTGTATCCTCTTTCCCTTTTCCCGGTTTTGGGGCCCTGGCATTTCATTTAAATCTGGCCCTTTTATTCACTGGACAGTGACAAGAGCAAATACTATGAAGGCCCAAGCTAGCAAGCTGCTTCTCAGTACCCCGTCCTTTACAGAAAAGGCAACACTATGATGTGTGTGTGTGTGTGTGTGTTTTTAAGGACTTCCACCAGTTGAGTCAAGATCTGTTACTGTGGTTGGCGAGTGCTGAGAGCCGGAGGCAGAAGGCTCAGGTCACAGACCCAAACGCAGACCCCCAGGTTCTCCTGGAATGTCAGGAAGAGTTGATGGTGAGTTTCTTCCTAAGGGGTTCTGCACTGCCCTGGCCTCTGTCAGGTGCATACTCGTGGAGCCTCACCTAGTGTTCCTGGGAACGATGCCAGTGTGGCGTTGCGTTCTCACGTTCAGGTTCTATCTACTGAGCACCCCCTTATAGTTAGGAAGCAGGATGACTTGCAGGGAGGGAGAGGCATGGCCAAAAGCAGGAAGTCTTCGAGATCTTGGCAATTGGGGGTCTAGGTGTTTAGCAATATCCTCAGATACTTAAAGCCGCTTTACTTTCTCCTTTGGGAATAGGACTCATAGGGGGAGACTATGCTCAGTGACTCCACAGACACCATGAGCTGTAGGGGTTTTCTGAATCCACTATAGAAAAGTCTTATTTCTTGGAGGGTAATTGTGTTTTCTGATATTTATTTTACTTACTTAACCGGGTGACATTCTTACTCATAAATTGGTACGTGGTTCAAGTATAAATAAATGTAAAGTACTGGTCCTTATTTTAAAAACATTCTCCTACTAAAATCTTGGCAAAGCCCCGCTCTCCAGTGCTCCCCAACAGACAAGGTGCAGTGAAGGAAGTGTCCGTCTCTGCTGCCCAAGACGGCAACTGCAGCCGCTGGGTGACTGTTGAGCAGTTGTGACCCTCACTTCTTTCCTCGAACTCCTCCATCCAGTTGTCTACAGACTGAGGAGGAATGGAAAACGGGCAGGGTGTAACCCACCTGCTGCCTCAAGGCTGCTGGGCTTGAGGACACGCACCGGCACACACAGAAGCAGTAGAAGGTTCCGGAGTCAGCCCCCACCCGTCATTCATCCCCAATGAATGTCAGGGCACTAAGAGAGCCTCCTCTGGCCCCAACGAAAGGGGGCCTTCCATTTCACACCCTTTTTGTGTTTTTAGCGACTGGAAAAGGAGCTCGGGGAACGGCAACCTCAAGTAAATACCTTACGGGAGATTTCAGACAGCCTTCTTGTTAAGGGGCGTGGAGAGGACTATATCGAGGCTGAGGAGAAGGTACATGTTATTGAGAAGAAGCTCAAACAGTTACTTGAGCAAGTGTCCCAAGACTTAATGTCCCTGCAGGGACGCCAGGTGAGTCCGCTCGTGGCTTCTAAATGGAAAGATGTCTTTGATCAGAGATGAACGAGCGGCAGTACGGCAGCCTTGCTGGGGGGTGGGCTGTGAGCACGTCATGGAGCCGAGTCTCAGTCCTGCCCCTGCCTAGCTGGGCGGCCCTAAAAAGTTACACAGGCTCTCTGACACCCTTCTGGCATTTGCAAGGGGAGGATAACACCTTAGTGCCCACATGTCACGTGGCTGGCATATGAAAGAAAAAGCCGCCCAGTCCGTCTGTCCTTTCTGACTTGCCTTCATGCCCAACAGTTGTGGGAGTCCTCTTCACTGTCCTACTCCCTGTCTTCTGACCACTCATTTTTCTGCGTTCTTCCTTGAAAACATGATCCGACTCCAAACTAACCCAGACCTTCCCCCCGGCCGACTGAGGGCAGGCCTGCCCCCTCCGTGCTGGAGTTCCCTTCCGGCTCTGGCGTATTGAGGGCCATTTGACTACATCCGCACAGACCGCTGCTCCTGTCCCTCCCGCTGCAGCCAAACTCCGTGTTCCCCAGTGTGTGCTGTGGGGGCTGAGTGCCAGTGGCTGGCCTTGACATGCCTACTGCGCTCCTTTTTGTCTGCAAAAGTCCCTGTTAAAGCAGGGGGGTGAGGGATAGAGGAGCTGCCTCTTCCAGAAGGATGGGAGCTGTGGGGAGGGGTGAGTGGAGCAGTGTCGAGTCTGCACGAAGCACGTTTTTGTGCTCTTGAGACTCTTCAGAACCTCCTGTTCCCCTGAACTGAGCCCTCGGGGTGTGCATTTCAGAACCCAGATCCATCTCTGCCCAGCTTGGACGAGGAGGACGGTGGAGACCAGCCGCCAGCAGCCTCCACACCAGCTCCTCCAGCCAAGGTGAGAGCCCCTCTTGGTCCTGAGCACTGTGCTGGCAATTTCTTGGTAACTGGTGATTGTTCAGTGACAGGAACGGGAGCCCCCCACCAAGGCCCCAGCCCTCATTTCACAACAGCACAGATCGCTTCAACCTGCTGGGCAGCGGAGAGGCTGACTGTACAGAGGAAGAACGTTGCCCCAACAGGAAGGCTGGCTTATCTGCTGCTCTTCACTGGAACGGGAGCAGGTTGTGAAAGAGGGGAGCCCTGATGGTGTCGTTGAACGGGCTCCCCGATTTCCCCATTAACAACCCACCCACAGACGGGAACGTGAAACTCCCAGCATTTCTTACCTCGTCCAGTATAATCTCACACGCATGAGATCACTCTGGTCTCAAAATCTCAGCAGGGAGAGGACCTAAGGAAGGGGTATAATTTAAGAAGGAAGAGGCTTTATCCTGGCCGGGACTCACGGTCTTCCGTTACTAACCGGATTCTTTTTATCCAGCAGTTTGGAGCAGAGAGAATGACAACAGACAAGAGCAAGACGGACAGCAGGTGAGGGGGCCCTGTAGTCACCGCAGCAAGTCCCTTGTCGCGCACACACATCCCTCACCAGTCTTGCCTGTCCGTGTTCCAAGTCTTTGGACAAAACCCACTTTGTTTTCTTTGGTCTGGAAAGAGCTGGGCTGCCTTTCCGGGACCAAACCTCCATCCTGGGCCCCACTTTAATTTCGGGTCCTGGAGGTCTGTCTTGACACAAGGGGGTCAGGTAACAGGCGGAGGGGTTGCCTCCCAGCAGTGTGCGCTCAGCTTTCCATGCCGTCCTTTGGCAGGGTGCCCGGTCCCGCTGGCCCCAGCAGCTCCCGGCCGCAACGCTCCTTTGTGTCACGGGTGATCAGGGCCGCGCTGCCCCTACAGCTGCTGCTGCTCCTGCTGCTGCTCCTGGCCTGCCTGCTGCCCTTCTCCGAAGAGGACTACAGCTGCACTCAGGCCAACAACTTTGCCAGGTCCTTCTACCCCATGCTGAGGTACACCAACGGGCCTCCCCCGACCTAGAGGCCCCGTCTGGCCCGCAGCACCTCTCCACCACCCCACGCGTTCCTGTGGGTGCCTGACTCGTGGCCCCAGGCCAGCCAGTGAGTGACCCTCAGCGTTGGCCTGGCCCAGGGACCTGCTGCAGATGCCGGGCTCAGCCAGAGAGAGCAGTGCGCGCTCTCGGGACCCAGGGCAGCTTTCCAAGGATGTTCGTCCCTGGTGGGCAGGGAGCCCGGGCAGCAGTTGCCCCATATGGTTTGGCAAAGCTAGTTGATTGGTCTCGGGGTCTTCAGTTTCCTGAAGAGCCAAGCACTTTGTGACTTCTGATTTATTTGTGAAACACTATTCAAATGTAGCTAATACGCTCAGTGAACAGCAACATTCATCACCTGTTATAGAAACAAGCCACTTCCATCTTAGAAATGGTTCGGAAACTCACGTGCACGCTCAGCTGATTGAAACAATCACATCTGATATGTTTAGAATTAATTTCACTGCGATCAGCTAGCAATCCAGAGCTGCAGGTTATAAACCAAAATGTTTTGTTCTGTACTTAGGTCTGCTCTTTTATATTGCTTTAAATTTTTAAAGAAATTATATTGCATGGATGTGGTTATTTGTGCATATTTTTTAACGATGCCCAATCTGTATGAATAATGTAAACTTCGATTTTTAAGAAATCAGATTTTAGCTTGAGCTTTTGACTAATGTACAGTAAATGCCAAACTACTTGATAGGGATGTTTTTCTAAGTTAATTTTATAAGACTTTTCACCTTTAAAGTGATGCTTCAGGTGTTGTGTGGCTGGTTGGCCATGGGGGGTTGTTACAGAAACTTGAAGCTATTTGTGGTATGTACAACTCAAATGTTTCTCATTAAAACAGAAAAAAATACCCATACTTTCATTGTATTGGATCCTATTACAAATTAGATGTTCTACGCAATCTACCCCAGAACAAAAGTTACTTTAAAAATATGTAGGAGGATTTATGGGTTCTAATTCTAAGCTAGGCTTTATATTCTACTTATTTAACTTGTTACAAGATAACGTAGGAGATCGAAATTCCCACCACTTGTAGACATGGCGATTTTACAGTGTGTGACCCTCCCTTGCTGGAGGGAGTGGCGAGGGCGGCATGGCAGGGAAGGTGGGTACAAAGGAAAGGAGGAGCTCACCCGGATTGTTCTATTGCCAGCTCTCTCCAAAGCAAACAGATCTTAACAAATGTTCCAGGCAGAACCAACCACCTGCCTTCCAGAGGATTCCAGTACCATTACCTGTTTCTCACCAAAACAAAGTGATTAGAAGTCACTGAACAGGTCCTGGGTTAACTACTCCTAACCTGCATCTTTTTTTTTTTTTTTTTTTTTTTTTTTAAGATTTTACGTATTTGACCGAGAGCGCACAAGTAGGCAGAGGGGGCAGATAGAAGCAGGCTCCCCTCTGAGCTGGGAGCCTAATGTGGGGCTCCATCCCAGGACCCTGAGATCAGGACCTGAGCTGAAGGCAGACGCTTAACCCACTGAGCCACCCAGGGGTCCCCTAACCTGCATCTCTTGACACTTGGGAGACACCACTGTCCTAACCGCCACCTCAGTCCATGCCCCCCTCTTTCTCCGCCAAGCACAAACCTCAGGGGAAGCCAGGGAGGCTTGGCTGTAGATGAAGACCAGACTCCCAGCACTGGCGGCCCCTTCCGTGGGTCAGACACCCCCAGGACGTGTGCCGTTCCCCAGTGGCTTGATGTAATGGTACCAGTGGAAGGGAGTCTGTTTTCACTTTACCAAATTGATGAAAGCGATAGGCAGAAAAGGGTATTTTGCAGTTTTAAAAAAGTCTTTTGATGCTTTAAAGTAATTCATTTCTTTTCATGGATTAACAATGTCACCCAGCTGTTTTTCTGAGTCACCGAGTTGGTCAGAGGATCCTTGCTCCAACTCTGACAGAGGTAAAAGGCAGAATCTCTCCCTCCTTCTCTTCCTTCCTGTCCAAAGGAGGTGATGGTTCTGGAAACCTTTCACTCTGGTGGTCTGTATTTTAAAGCCTGATTGTGCACATGCATTCTCAGGATAAAGGTCTTTTGATTTTTTTAGGCTTCTAGACCCTACCCTGACCCCAGCAGGTCTTTTTTCACTCAAAGCTCAGTGTATTCCCAGACACTTGTTAAGAGATTATGTTTTACACTTTGAGGAGGCTTTGCATCTTCCATTTCCCACACGCGAGGGAAAGTTTTAAACGACACTTGGCATTTAGATCGCTTCAATATGAATGAATGACCTTTCTCCCCATCCCTGATCGGGTGTCATACTGACTGACTTCAATGGGGTCATTCCAGAAAATCCACCCAAGTAATTGACGTACTGTGTACCAGGACTTTGATGTGTGTGGGCTGGCTTTTACTTGAACACATACATAGTGCCTGTGGTCATTAATCACAAGGGTGAAATTAGCTGATCAAAGATTAAACTGCTACTTTTTAAAAAGTCTGTGGGGCATCTGGGTGGCTCAGTTGGTTAAGCGTCCATCTCTTGATTTTGATACAGGTCATGATCTGGTCACAGGTTCAAGCCCCACATCAGGCTCTGCACTGAGTGCCGAGTCTGTGTTCTCTCTCCCTCTGCCCCTCCCTCTGCTTGCACATACTCTCTCACATAAATAGAATCTAAAAAAAAAAAAAAAAAAATAGGCTTTGGCAGATTAAGACAGATTCCTAATCCTCTTGAATTATATAGTCAAGCATATTTGTGTTTATGTACCTTTTTCCAGGAAGAGTGTTCATGGTTTTCACCAAATTCTTAAAGGGTGCTGCATACCTAAAATAGAATAGAATTCAGAATACAATGGGAACACTGACTACTTAGCCTAGTTATTACAAGTTCTTAGATTCCCAACAAATACATTTTTAAAGCCACAGTTATGAAAAACAGTTTATTTAGCTTTTGTCACATTAAACTTCTTTCCACAACAGTTCCATAAATATTAAGGGGACACAGTGGAGGAAAAGCAGTACCTGGAAGGAATGGAAAGCAGACCTCAAAACCTCCTTTCACACAACAGCAAACATTCATTTGTAAAGACCCAGATACACAAGCCTGCTTTGTGGCACAAAGCATTCACCTGAAAAAACAAGGGAGAGCCACCAGCAGGCTCCAAGGTCCACGGGACCACCGAATCGTCACGTTACAGAACCACGAGTCGTGGCATTGAGACACCTAGCACAGAAGCACAAGCACAGCAATGTAGACTGTGCTGTTAGCAGGAGCTGCTCTGGGCTGGCCTGAGCAGACCTCTGCCCTTCCCATAAAGGAAGCCCTCCGAGCACCTCACCGCCACTGGCCTCATAAGTGAATAGGATCCTTAGAACTCAAAAAACAAGGATCCTTGACTCCAAAACAACAGAAGGATTAGAAGATCACATATCGCAGACAATGCACTTCTTTGAGCTGCCACTCGAGCCAAAAGTCCAGCAACTTTGAAGCTATAAAGAATTAAGGGCATGTGTTTCACAGTACTCCACAGGGAAGCATCAGTACCTAAAAGGTGTGCGTGTTTTACACAGGGAAATGTCCAACGAGCGGACTCCACATCAGTGCATTTGGGAAGAGCAACAGCAGGTATGAGGAGATGACCGGAGTGCCCCCCGCTAGCTCATGAGCCCAGGATGGCAAGACGGAAACGATCGAACTCACTTCTTTCCGCCTGTTCTATAACATTTCATGCAGACCCCCATCTTGGCAGAAAAGATAGGATCTACGGGGTCAGTAGAAAGCAACTGGTCGAGTCTGTTAGGCATGGAGATTCAACTCCAGCAGCTGACTTAGGGAGGCAAGTCCTGTGGCAGGAACAGTGGCGGCCCGGCAGCAGAAGACTTAACTTCCTGTCGGAGTTTGTCCGTAAGTAGTTTCATGACCTCGAGCAGATCAAAGTCCCCTCTGGGCTTTAATCTACACATGTATCCAAGATGAGATTGAACTTCTGCATCAGGTTTTTAAGCTGTCACTGTATCTAGAGTGTTGTGCAAATCGGGAGGACCCCACAGAAGCCCGAGCGGCATGCGTGTCAGATGCCAACTGATGCGTGCGTTCTGTGGTCTAAGAATCTCTTTTCAGTTTTGTGTTAAACTCAGCTGCAGGATTACCTTAAGCACTAGAACTCGGTCTCTGCTCAGCTCTGTCACTCACTTCCCTGTGGGACCCTGGGCAAGTTCGCTTATACTCCGGTTTCCACAACCAGAAAGTTAGGATCACTGTAATTATTATTAAATGTGAAAGTATGAGGCCTTGAGAACTGTGTCTGACACAAAGTAAGTGGCACACAGATATTTTTAGGTGCTAAATGGTATATTTTTATCCTTTCCTTCACATAGTCTTTATAATGTGTTCTAAAAGGTTTCTAGCAGCTTAAAGAAATGTGTCAAATCTTACTTAATAAAAAAAAATGCCGTGTATCAAAATAGATCTAGACGCAGAAAGTCCACCTTGAATTTGGAAAGGTGTCTGTATGTGCAAGCTCCTTAGCAGATTTAAAGAACGACCAAACTGGTTTCACATGCTGGAACATTCTAGAATTGCTTCATCCTAGCTTATATATATGAATATATGATATATATATATATATATATATATATATATATATATATATATATGGCTCTGCCAAGAAGTGGTAACTGATTTCTTTTTACTGAAATCTGGAGTGATTGCCCTCCTAGCCAAGCTGGCAGGTGAGATGATTCAGGGAGAGACCCTCTCCCTCCCAGAGCCTGTGTCGACGTTGTCTGGTTTTGTTCTTAATACAGTTGAGGCCCTCCAGATTTATGTTCCCACCTCACGTTTTTAAGAAAAATCTCTTCAAAATTATTTTAGGGTCAAGTCCTCTGTCGTTGGTCCCAGCGGACCGTGTGACAGGCCTGAGGCCACACAGAGGGGCTGGAGGGAGGGGAAGGAGGGGGCAGTTAGGACGATGCCTGAAAACTCACTGCAGGCCCAGCTCGCCCACCCTGGTCCTCTTTTTGGGGATTGCTAGCGCCCCCCTCAGGAATCTGAACATTCTGTTCTAATGTGATCTGTGTTAAGAATACTCCATGTTAATTGTTTCATTAAGATGTATCGACATGATCCCATATAAGACACTCGTGTTTTTGGAATTAACCCCAAATCTCATTTCATCTCCCAAAAATAAGTTTTCTCACATTAAACAATAACTCGCAGATCAAAATGGAGGAATTATCTTGCCACACGAGTCTGAGGCAAAGCTGAGGCTCACTTTTCCGTAATACACAAAGTGTTCCCCCCACCCATACTCAAGTTATTTCCTGTTTACAGTTGTCAGGTCCTATTCCCCCTTGTTCATTCCTTTTAAAAACTGATCTTGAAAACAATGAAGTCCTCGTTGCTAGGCTATGGCAGAATTTTAAGTTGTCCATAGGATGGGGTGTGGATACCCGCCCCCCACAAAACAGAAGACATTTAAAAGAAAGCACTGTTTAGGAGACATTATTAATCTTTAAAATGGATACTGAGGATTTACGAAAAACATATAAAAACAGCAGACTGGCTACACACTGGTGTCTGCTTTAGAGGACAGTTTGGAACAGATGGGCCCAGGGGTTGAAAACACTCCCATCTGCGAGGAGGAATGGGCCCTACACTATTCAAAACAAAAGGAAGAACACCTTTCAGCTACAGACTGTGTTATCTCAACTGCCTCATTGGCCCAGACCCCAGTTCTAAGAGACAGCCTTGCCCCGAAGCCCCCCCACCCCCAACCAAGGCTGGACTGACCTCTATCCCCAGCATGCCACTGTAGCAGTCTGAGCCAAGAAGAAATGACCTAAAGTATTAAAAGCCCCCTCATGGGCTAACTCCAAATGCAGGGAAGCAGGCAGCCTCACAATGCATGCAGGAATAACTAGGAAACGAGCAGTGAGCCCTGGAAGAGCTCACTAGCACACGCACCAGCCCAGGCAAGCACAGGATTTGGTATGGAAAGCTGCTTCGCCCCCTGAGACCAATCTGGTCTCTACTGTGGGCATCAAATTCCAACCTAAAATACATCAGTCCCTATCAGCCACTGTGGCAGTGGCTTAGACCTCGTTCTGGTAATCTCCTTGTAAGTATAACTAAGAGAATTTCACCAGCAGATACTTGTTCAAGATGGCTTCCCTTGCCTCCCACTTCCTGTTCTCCAGCCTTGTAACTTAAGTTTGTTGGGGTGCGGGTCTAGGCTGGCCAGAAAGAGAGAAAATTGACCTTCTGGATGTTCCCCGGCTCCTGTAAAATGCAACGCATACGTTCTGCACCGAGTGTCACCTAGGCTGCAAAACTGAACCATGAGGAATCATTTCAGACCAACTCAGAATACAGACAATGGCGTGTGCTCCTTAGGTCTGTGTCCAAGTGTTTCTGAGACAGCTCTGCTCAACTTGTAGTAAATCTGCACCGATACCAAAACTGAGAATTATTTAAGGACTCCCTAGCAGAAACCAACCTTCATAACATCGAATTTAATCTTCCTGATGACTTAATAAATACAGAATGTGCCCGCCCAAGTAAACCCATTTTAAAAAAGAGAATGAGTTTCATCGATCACAAGGTAGTTTTTCAAAACATCATCACAAAAATCAAAACATGTATGTAACCACTCACTGCCAAGGTATAGATGTAACGCTTTAGTGCGTTCACTATGTTCCTGAAGATTTCAGTTTTTTAAAAGTGAGTTAAAATTGTAATTCCAGACGTGCTTGATCATCTTGTCCTATGTCCCACTTGGAATAGAAACGAATATTCTTCTATGAAGTTTCCATTTCACCCAGCTCGTCATAAAAATGTTCTGATAAGAAAATAGTTTAAAAGAGCACTACGGTGCAAAAGAATTCTTCCTTGCTATAAATAACTATCCCTAGATATTTTTTAAAGTAGAATTCACAAACCAGGTCTCCTTAAAGTGATATGCTTACCAAGTCTACACAGCCTGACATGTCCCCATCTGGATGGCTGATGTGGCACTTGTGGCTGCCCCACAGCATAGCTGTGACCCAGACTCACAGGAGAAACCCGTTCCTGCAAATGCTGGGCCTTTCTCCAGCACACACTGAGCTCCTTGGGATGGGAGTTTTAAGGAAGGGACAGAGATTTAAATCTCCACAATCCTCCATAAAAGTGATCAAACACATAAATGCACCCCAAATAATGAGTAGGCTCGATGAATGCAAATCAAGAGGAATGAAACCCTATGGAGATGGCAGCAAGGTCTGGGGGAAGGGTGTGGCTCACCTCCCAGCCCGACCACTGGCTCCCCAGGTCACGATCCCTCCAGCCTTCCACAGTAATAGCGATACGTGACCTCAGTCCTCACAGGCCTGTGACATAAGTGTGTGGAACTAGTTCATTCACTGCCACGGTTTTCCATCCTACCATCCAGTGGCCCTGAAGAGAGCAAACGGAGGTCTGTGTGTAAGGGCAGGTCAGGCTGCCCCATAAAGGTTAGTCCACTTCCGTAAGGGCCCCGGCGTCTCCCCGCTCTATACACCTTGCACAGCGGATTTCCACCATTCAGTCCCAAACCTTTAAGATGTTTTCCAGAGGGGCAGAAGGGAGATGAGAAGTAAGAAAGGACCACACTGAGATCCTAAGAGGCTGAGCAAGATGTGACGTCAGCATTGGAACATCCCCCCCGGAACCAGGGAACACTGCGGCTTTCTCACCCGACTCTGGGAAGCGGGGCATTCGGGTGCAGGATGGTGCCCAGCTGGGCCTGCCATAACCAAAGGAGGGACCACACGAGCGAGACGACGAAGCCTGCCCATCCCAGACAGAGCTCACGGTTTGCACTGGAGGTCACGCTTCAGCCTCTGACCTCCTCTGTGGCCTGTGGGCCTCAGACTGGGCATCACTGGGACGGGTGCTTCTGGGAGCCCTCCCTGCTCTTACTCTCCTCTGCTGCGCTGCACTCGGCCCCAGCAAGCGAGGACTTGTGCCCGCGAAGCGTGTGGGCGTTCAGCATCTCCAGCAGCAGGTCGTAGACTGGGACCACGTTTTTGCATTTCATGTTGAGCAGGTGTTCCATGCCCTTGTTACTGGAGGACAAAAAGACGCCGAGAGTCCTTCCTGGGAGGCAGCCGTGGGAACGTCAAGATCTTCCCCAGCTCTCCCCAACAAAGCCGGTCTACCCTCCACCCCCTAGACCTCCCCCAGCCATTTCTTCTAGGGTTCTCGCCTCTGGCTCCTTCAGTCATCTACGCTTACGGGCAGGACCTTAGAATCCTATCACCACCCACCCACAGGGGCCTGACAGCACCTGGCACAGTGCCAGGAATTCTCATGGTGCACAGTAGCTGTGTTCTACATAGTTCCACTAACACTGAATTAGCAAATACATTGCTTCTGCGGGAAATGCAGGATTATGTGCCCAAGGCTCTGGTCCCAACATTTTCATCATCTGGTTAATACCGAAGCTTGGTGTACCTATGTTTTTGTTTAAAGACACCTTATTTAACATGAATTGTTGCTTCATTAACATTTAACTCACAGCCGATGCTACCACAGCTCACGTGTGAACAGAGCTTACCCAACACGCTTATTTTCTCCATAAGGCACATCATAGCTTTCTTGCGCTTAGAAACACTGAGCTTCAGCACTATGCTTGGGGGCCATTTACAGACTGTGGACTCACCAACAAAAAGCACAAAAATGCAAAAACATGGCACTAACTAGACCACACGAAGGACATTTCTTTGTAGTACGAGAGCCGGAACAAGAACAAAAGGGTCCCCTTGCTTGACCTCAGTTGGGAATGTAAGTGTGGGCAACTCAGATTTTTTGCCACCCTGAGCTTATCCTTGAAGGACCACAGAAATGCCACTAAATATGGATTCAGGGGTTACAAATAAATTTTTTAAAGTAGTCAAATTTGCAGAGTACCTGGGTGGCTTAAGTCAGTTAAGTGTCTGCCTTAGGCTCAAGTCATGATCTCAGGGTCCTGGGATCAAGTCCAGCACCTGGCTCCCTGCTCCGCAGGGAGTCTGCTTCTCCCCTTTCCTCTGCCTGCTTGTGATCTTTCTGTCAAATAAATAAAATCTTAAAAAAAAATAGTCCAATTTGCAAATAAAGACTGTGACTAATGAGAGTGGACTCTATCTGTTCTGCAGACGGTTCTATGTCAGTAATCATTCAGGAGGAAACAAGGCGGACAATGCTTCATTTCCTCCCCTGTTATAACTCTTGAGTTATACTGTCCTTCTCCACAGCCTCGAGACTCTTCCTCCCCCTTGGGTAGCAATGACCTTCTGTCCTCACTCCCCTGTGCCAGCCCCAGGGCAGGGCTGCCCTCCTCCCAGGAGCCATCAAGCATCCAGCAGAGCATCTCTAAATCAGCACAGGGGCATCGCGCTACACCCGTCCCCTCCATCAGCATACACTGAATGTACCCTCCTCGCATCCTGGCCTCCCGAAACCCGTGGGCCTCCCCAGTTCCCTCAGATCTCATTATTAACGTCCTGATGCTGGGCAGAGAGGCAGGCAGAGAGAGAGGGGGAAGCAGGCTCCCTGCTGAGCAGAGACCCCCGATGCAGGACTCAATCCCAGAACCCCGCTGAGCCACCCAGGCGCCCATGGACTACTTTTTTTTTCCCGAGATTTTATTTACTTGGCAGACAGAGACAGAGCAGAAGCAGGGAAAGTGGCAGCTGACCTCTGGCCACAGCTGTGTGCGCTGATGAAGAACGCCCCCCTCCTTCCCTTTCAGAGGTTTATTTTCCTTTAGGGGTCAAAATTCTACCTTGTCACTCTCAAACCTGCAAACACTTTCCCCAAAGCTCTTGGGCCTTTGCAGGACACAGGCATGCCCCCACACCCCAGCCCACCTCCCACATCCCCAGCGGAGCAGCCCCCCAGGGACGGTACCTGGCGTGTCGAACGTGAGAGAGGAGCATCAGGAGGTTAGCCAGGCGCACGGGCTGCTGCTGGGAGGGAATCCCGCTCTTGGCAATCACCCAGACCAGAGCGTCGGTCACCGCATTCAGCAGGTGAGTCAGCTTCCGGCTGCTCTCAGCCTCCTGGCTTGCTGCGGCCAAAGGGTACATACCTGGACAGAGTGACAGCCACTAGTCACCACTCTGAGACAGGAAATGGAAGTCAGGGGCTCAGCCAGGAAGCATGGCTATGTTCTCCAGAAAGGGGGCCAGACTGATCTCGGTTGTTTTGGTATTTGCATGTGTGGTGATATCACTGGCCTGTGATGTCCTTCCCCCAAGACCCAGCCCCGTTGCCAAGCCCAGATGGATGAGGACCAGTCAACTGGTCTCTCAGAACACCACTGGCCCACAACTGTGGCCTTTCAGAGCAGAAATCTAGTGGCCTGAGACCATTAACCTGGTGTGTCTCAGCAGTAGCAACAAATACACAGACAGAGGTGATGAGAAAGTGAGATCAATCCTACCCTTCCCCACCAGGAGGGTCCCTCATCTGAGGGGAGTTAAATAGACAAAAGACCAGGGCCATCCAGCCTGCCTGGGCCCTGTGCAGACAGACTGAGCCCGTGGCCAGGCCCATGGCATCACACCTCGAGCGGCACCTTGCTGGGGCAGAAGACCATCTCTAGTTCCCTGCCCCAGACCAGTTTCCCAGCTCTTTTGAGTGCAGCTCCTCATTGAGCAAAGTGTGCAGGCACAGGTTTCCAAGGTTCCCAAAACCAGCACAAGAGGGAGGTTGCTTCCCTTATCCTGCCGGCCCTGCTCTGTGTTTAATTCCCCTTGGACTCTAGGCTCAGAGATCCTGTAGCCTCCCACTACTTGCAAACTAACAGCTCGGGTCAATCATCTTGCCCCCACCTCCCACTCCAACTCCTCCCATTCTGGAAGCTATTCTGGAAATAATTAGCTTCTCTACTAGGCTTTCCTTTTCAGAGTAAGAATAAAGGGGAACTCTGTGAAATCCTCGGGGAAGCTGCTGGCTGTGGGCTAGAAAGATCATGAGGACCAGCACCATCACCCATATCCATGGCTTGGGGCCGTTTTTGTTCTATTTTTATTGGCACTTGCAGTTCAATTAAGATAATTCAATTCAGTACAGTTCAGTTGAGGCAAACGACATCCTGAAGCACAATTATGCAAGTGTCGGTCTCCCCACGTCCCCGGGGCCATGTCCCTCCACAATGTCAGACTACGCAGACTTCAAATAGTCAGCTTCCTACATCAGCCCACAACTGCTTCCCTAACTCCCTGCTCACCTTGTTCTCCAGTGACTCTTGCTAGCCACCCCCTACAACCTCCAAACTTCCACTGAACGCCACAGCAGGTCCCCTGCTCTGCCCCCACAGGGGAAACAAGCCCCACCCTTGACCCAGTGCATCCTCTTCTGAGCAGCCAAAATGCAGACCTGCTCATGTGACTCCCTTCCCAGCTCTTGGGCCCAAGTCCAAACCATCTGGTGCAGCTTTCAAGGGTACCAGGCCTGCCTCTGCTCTTTTCATCCTCATTTCCCACCACACCTCACCTTGAACCCCACTTTCAACTCCAGAGCACATGGCATACAGAACATGCTGAGCTCTCTACTTAGGATCTCTCTCCCCCCCTCCTCCTCTCCACCCTCCCCTCTCTTAGCTACATGCACTCCTCCTTTAGAGCTCAGCCTGGTGGTGACTTTCCTTCTGGAAGCTTCCCTGCCCTGCCTACCACCCCACCCTAAGTCTACCTTGGATTCTCTGAAGCTCTGATGGTGCCCATGCCCCCCCAACAGAGGGCACCCTGTTGTCCTGGATCCTGGATCCCCTTGTACACAGCCCAGGGCCACATTCCCAACCCTGAGAGACACCGGACAGAAGAACTTTGAGAGCACAAACCCTGTCTGCTTATCCTTATATCCTCATTACCTAGTGCGATGGCTGGCAGGGAATAAATACCCACAAATGGGAGAATTAGGCTGAATTCACACGGGTTCTGATATTTGTGTCGTTGTAGCCAATCACGCCATCATAATGGAAATGATCAACATGCCTGTTCCAGTCTGCTCTGCTATACAGGATGTGTGCTCCACGGATGTCTCCTGTCTTAAATATGTTTTTGGATTCGAAAAGGAGTTAAAACAGTCTACCAGTACTTGTGTCAATGCAAAGTGACAAAGTGAAAAAATAAAAATAAATACTCAGCTAGGATACAAGTGTTCATAGCAATATCACACACGATAGCCTTAAAGTGGAAACAAACCAAGTGTCCATTAGCTAAGAAATGGATAGACGAAATGTGGTAATATCCATACAGCGGAATACCACTCAGCCAAAAAAAGAACAAAATACTTGTTTGTGTTTTGTTCATGCTACAACATGGGTGAACCTTGAAAACCTGATGCCAAGTGAAAGACGCCGGTTACAAAGGGCCATGTTTTGTAGGATTCCATGTATTGGGCCTATCTGGAATAGGCAAATCTATACAGACAAAAAAGAGATGACTGGCTTCCTAGGAGTAAGTGTGAGACAAAAATTAGGTAGTGATAGCTAATGAGTACAGGTTTTCTTTTGGGGTGATGAAAGTGCTTTAAAAATGGTTATGACAACGGGTACCTAAGTCTATGGATACACTAAAATCCACTGAATTGTACATTTCAAATAGGTGAACTGTATAGTATGAGATTTCCTCCTCATAAAGGAGTACCCATTGCCAAGGGCAAACCCTGGGTCTTCTACAGGCTGTAGGGGCAGTACAGCTCTAAAAAGGACCATCATTGTCAATTACTAACAAGGAATCTGGGGACAGGTGTCAGCCAAGTTTTGGAAGGGCTGTATCAATTTTAGATATGGCAAATGCTTTTATATCCAAAAAGACTAACCTATTTAAAACCATCCTGGGAGGGAAGTGGGCTGAAAAATATCCATTTTGTTGCCTCTTCGGTTAGCAGTGCCAGGCCTGTACTTTGGGCGTTCACACACCCTTGGGCTCACCAAACATGTGTTTACAGAGTAACTGTTATGTAGCGGGCTCTGGCAGAGGCAGGAGACAGGACACAAAGCCCCTCCCTCTAGGATGCTCATTGCCCAGTCACACAGGGAACAAAAATCAATCTCCTCTAACCCACCCAAAGTAAAAACATTATGACTTATTCCAGAACAAAATTAAACTCCTTTTCATGAAACTAAAGAAGCACAGCATCAAAGGCGAGATCTTGGCACCATGCCCCAACAGACCAAAGAAAGTAAAATAAAAACAAGACATAATCTCTCCTCTTTATCGCCTGGGAACAGCTGTGTGTTCCTCTTACCAACCCACCTGGGGACATTCTGAGCAGCACACGGCGGGCGTGGGGGGCAACGCCCCCAAGATCTGCCATGTGCTATGCTCAAAGGATGAAGATATCCTGAAGGGAATTAAATCAGAAAGTGTTTAATAAAGTGTTTAATAAAGACCCCAGAATACTAACCGAAGGAAAAATGTTTGGTTTTTAGGAGGCACACGTCATGTTTGTTTATTTCCTTTAAGGAAAGGCACCTCTAGCCGTGACCCATCCCTCTATCACCATCTCCAACCCCAGCTCCGTAAGAACAGGCTGGCATCTGGGAAGTGCCCATGATCTGAAACCAGCAGGCCGGCGTTCACAATGCTCGGGCCCCACGTTCTCGATCAATAGAAAGGCCCCCGTCTGGCCTCTTCCGCACCCTTCTGTGTGTCCCGTTTGTGCCTCTGCCTTCCACCAGCCGACTTCACCGGGACTCTCCCCAAAACTCAGAGTGAACCAGGGCTTGAACTGCTGTGTCCATCATCTTCATGTCAAAGAGGATTGCCCGGTTCTAAGCCCCTATTTCTTTCATTGAACAAAAAGTCTGATCCTCTTTAAGCCTGAAAAGTGTTTAGATAAATAGACCTATTCCTAATTTTAAATATTTTTTAAAACTATCTGTGGATTGATCCCACTCTATATCCTAGACTCGGTCCAACAGAAGACTTATTCAGTTTTTTCAGATTTCTGGTGATAAGATGGCTAGTCCCACTACTCTTAGTTTGGATATTATAGTGAATACCCCTATTCTAGACCAAAAGAATGTTATTTAGTTCACTTCGACATTTTTATCATTTAGAAGTCACTGGCACATACAAAAACTAAATAAATATTTACTAAATTGAAATTGGATAAAAATATTAATATTCATCCCATATTATATGCACTATTATAGGAGATAAATAACCCTAAAGTATGCAGCTATTTAAAATGTAACTACCAGGGCATCTGCCTTCCGCTCGGGTCATAATCTCCAGGTCTTGGAACTGAGCTCCACATCAGGCTCCCTGCTCTGCAGGGAGTCTGCTTCTCCCTCTACCCCTCCCTCTGCTCATGCTCTTGCGCACACGCATGCATGCACTCTCTCTCTCAAATAAATAAAATCTTCAAAAAAAAAAAACAAACGTAACTACCTACACCTGAAACAACTATTTTATGTCAACTGTACCTCAATAAAAAGACAAATATCCCATTAAAAATGGGTGATTTCAACAGATACTTCTCCAAAGCTATACAGACCACAAACAAGCACATGAAAAAAAAATGCATAGCATTAGTTATTACAAAAATACTAACAAACCACAATAATACACCATCACACACCTGTTAGCATGACTGAGGATCCTGCATTCTAGAAAACTCCTCAGTCCCAGGCAAATCTAAATGGTTGATCACCCTAAATTACATTTAAATAAAATTTTTTAACCCACGGAGCCACCCAGGTGCCCATAAATAAAATTTTTTAAAATGCAAACTAAATCTGTAATGACAAATTCTATTGGGGGCTGCACAGAATTGGACAGGGGGAGGAAGTGTAGAAGGAAGAAGTTATGCAGAGGCATAGGAAGCTTTTGCATGTGACAGATGCATTCACTATCTTGATTGTGGCCATGCTTTTAGGGGCATATATATATAAACGTCCAAACGCATAAAATCATATGCTTTAAACAAGTACAATTTATTGTAGATTAATTATGCCTCATAGTTTTGCAGTCAAATGCTTTACCACTGAGCTATACCCCCGTGCCTCATAGTTCTGTTAAAAATAATCTTGGCCATAAAAAAAATGCATGTGTGTATATATATATATATATTAATGTATATACAAGTTTATACATACATACATACACATACACGTAACTACTAACCCTGACCTGGCCACCTAGTATGCTGATACCAGGGCAGACCTAACTGACGCTATAATCCCAACCTGAGCTCATTGCTTACACAGGAAAACAAGAGACCAACCTACTAAGGAGACTGTCGTCTCCAGACAGCCCAACACTTACCTAGTGCAGCAAGAAAAGCTGCTGGCAGCAGGTCGCAGCCCTCAGAGACCCTGCTCTCTCAATATGGGACAGAGAACATCCACAGCCTTCTGACTCTAAGAAACCTACTCCATTTCTCTTCTCACGACCCTCAGCCCCGGGGCCCCCACCCTGTGCTAGATATGGTCCTTGCTGGACGGTATGTCTTTTCTACTCTGGCCGCAATCTGTGCTCCCTTCATCTTTCTTTTTCTGTTTTGTTTTCATTATATTGTTTCCAGATTTGTTGAGGTATAATTGACCTACAATCACCTGCACATATTTAATGGGTACGATTTTATTAGTTTTGATATGCATTTATGTACACACACACATCATAAAACCCTAAGTGTAATCAAGATAGTGAACACATTCATCACCCCCAAAAGTTCTGTCACGACCCTGAGTAATCTATTATTCCTCCATCTCTCCCAACTCCGTCCCATCCCCTGGCAACCACAAATCTGTTCCTACTATAATCTGCTTTTTCCAAAATTTTATGTAAATGAGATCTTATAGTATGTATGCTTTTTCATCTTCTTTCATTCAGCACCATTACTTTAAGATTCCTAATGTTACATGTTATCTATTGGTAGTTCAATGCTTTTTATTGCTGAGCAGTGTTCTGCTCTACAGGTATATCACAGTTTGGGTTTATCCTCTCACCATTTGGTGGGTATTTGGTTTGTTACCAGTTTGGTGCTATTACAAATAGAGGTGCTATGAACATCTGCGTACAAGTTCTTGTATGAACATATGCCTTCATCTCTCTTCAGTAAATACCAAGAAGTGGAACAAATGGGTCACCAGGTACAGGTACACTTAACTATTTAAGAAAATGCCAATCAGTTTTCAAATAGTTGTACATCCCCTCAAAAAAGGAGTACCAGTTTATATTCCCCCAACCCAGTAATGTATGAGAATTCCCCTTACTCCACATCCTCCCAAACTCTGGATATGATTAGTCTTTTTAATTTTAGCCAGTCTATTGGGTATGGTTTTTCATTGTGTTTTAATTTTAATTTCTCTAGTGAATAATTTTATCATTTCATGTAATTATTTGCCACCACTGTATCTTCTTTGCTGATATATCCATTCAATCATTTGCCTATTTTAGTTTAAGCACCATTTAGTGAAAAGATCGTTCTTTCCCCACTACCTTGACACTGTAAAAAACTGCTTCTTGTGTGGCTCTATTTCTGGACTGTATCCCGTTCCAGTGATCTATATGTCAATACATGTTGTTTTGATTATTATGGCTTTAGACTAAATCTTGAAGTCCAGTAGGATAAGTCATCCAACTCAGTTCTTTTTCAAAGTTGTTTTAGCTATTCTAGGTGCATTATATTTCCTTATGAATTTAAGAATCTGTTTATAAAAAAAAAAAAAAAAAGAATCTGTTTATCAACTTCTACCCAAAAAAGCCTGAGATTTTTACCAGAATCAAATTGAATCTAAAGGTCATTTTGAGGGAGGACTGAGCTCTTACCAACAATGAACCTTCTAGCTCATTAACATCTCTCTCCATTTATTTAAAAATTCTTTAATTTCTCTCAGAAATATCTTGAATTTTCAGTCTCACACATTTTGTCAATTTTATTCCTAAGTTTTATAATTCTAATGCTATTATAAATAGTATTGATATTAATTTCAATTATCATTTGTTCATTGCTGTCATGTAAGAATACAATTGACTTTTATATATTGCCCTTTTATCCTACAACATTACTAAACTCATTTTTTGTCGACTCCTTGGGATCAACTACATCAATTAGGATGTTTTCAGAGGTTTACTTCCACCTTTGCAATCTGGATGCCTGTTATCTCTTGTCTTACCTTATTGCATGGGGTGGAATTTCTAGTAAAATGTTAAATAGAATTAGTTAGGTAACCATTCTTGCCTTGTTCCTGATTATGATTAAGTATAATATTAGCTGTAACTTTTTCATAAATATTTTTATTAGGTTAAGGGAGTTTCCCTGTATTCATAGTTTGTTTAGAGTTTTTGGCAGTATAAGATAGAGTTTTTGGGTATAAGATTTTGTCAGATTGCCAGCAATGAAATTAAATCAGTAATCCAAAAACTTCCAACAAACGAAAGTCCAGGACCAAACACCTTCCTAGGCAAATTCTACCAAACATTTTAAAAAGATTTAATACCTATTCTTCTCAAATGAGTCCAAGAAAATTGAAGAGGAAGGAAAACTTCCAAATCCATTCTATAAGCATTACCCTGATACCAAAATCAGTTAAAGACCCCACACAAAAAAGAGGACTGCCGGTAAATATCTCAGATGAACATAGATGCAAAAATCCTCAACGAAATACCAAGATCCTCAACAAAATACTAGCAAACTGAATCCAACAATGCATTAAAAAAAATCATTTGCCATGACCAAGGGGGATTTATTCCCAAGATACAGGGTGGTTCAATATTCACAAAACAATCAACATGATGCATCATTTCAATAAGAGGAAGGATAAAAACCATATGATCATTTCAATAGATGCAGAAAAAGCACTTGACGAAGTACATCATTCATGAAAAAAAGCCCTCAACAAAGTAGGTCTAGAAGGAACATATATCAACATAATGAGGGCTGTATATGAAAAATCCACAGGGGCGCCTGGGTGGCTCAGTGGGTTAAAGCCTCTGCCTTCAGCTCGGGTCATGATCCCAGGGTCCTGGGATGGAGCCCCACATTGGACTCTCTGCTCAGCGGGGAACCTGCTTCCTCCTCTCTCTCTCTGCCTGCCTCTCTGCCTACCTGTGTGCTCTGTCAAATAAATAAATAAAATCTTAAAAAAAAAAAAAAAGAAAGAAAAGAAAAAAGAAAAAAAAAATCCACACCTAACATCACCCTTAATGGAGAAAATAAATAAGTAAAAAATAGAAATAAGTAAAAAATAGAAGACATAAAGAGACATTTTTCCAAAGAAGTCATACAGACACATAAAAGATGCTCATCATCACTCATCATCAGGGGATGCAAATCAAAACTACAATGAGATAACACCTCACACCTTTCAGAATGAGTAAAAACAACAACATAAGAAACAGTAAGTGTTAGCAAGGATGTGCAGAAAAAAGAACCCTCCTGCACTGTTGGTGCAATGCAAACTGGTACAATCACTGTAGAAAACAGCATGGACATTCCTCAAAAGGTAAAAAATAGAACTATCCTACAATCCAATAATTATATTACTGAATATTTACCCACAGAATACAAAAAAACACTAATCCAAAGGGATACAGTCACCTCTATGTTTACTGCAGAAGTATTTACAATAACCAAATTATGGAAGCAGTCCAGTGAAAGATGAATGGATAAAGAAGGTAAGGTATACATACCCAATGGAATATCACTCAGCCATAAAAAAAGAATGAAATCTTGCCATTTCAAACAACATAGGTGGAGCCAGAAAGTATAATGCTAAGCGAAATAAGTCAGAGAAAGATGAATACCATATGATTTCATTTATATGTGGAATTTAACATAACAAATGAACAAAGGAAAAACAGAGAGAGAGAGAAGCCAAGAAACAGACTCTTAATTATAGAGAACTGGTGGCTACAAGAGGGGAGGTGGGTGAGGGAATGGGTGAAACAGGTGATGGGGAATTAAGGAGCACACTTGTCCTCATGAGGACTGAATAATGTATAGAAGTGCTGAAACACTATATTGTACACCTGAAACTAACACTTTATGTTAACTATACTGGAATTAAAATTTTAAAGTAAAAATAATAAACTTTTAAAAAGTAAAAAACAAATAAAGTATGTGTAAAATTTGGGGTTATTTATTCCTTAAATATTTGGTAGCATTTTCCCAGAAAAGCCATCTGGGCCTGGAGTTTTCTTTGTGGGAAGATTTTTAACTGCAAATTCAATTTCCTTAAATATATGGATGTCAGGATTTTTAGATCTCTTTTTGAGTGAGTTTCAGTAATTTGTGTCTTTTAAGGAATTTTTCATCTAAGTATTCAAATATATTGGTATAGTATGACCTCATTATTCCTTTTAATATCTTCAGAATAGTAAGGTAACCTCTCTCTCATTCCTGATATTAGTAATTTGTGTCTTCTTTTGTTTATTCTGAGTAATCTGCCTAGAGGATTATCAATTTTATTTTTCTCAAAAAAATCAGCTTTCAGTTTCCTTGATTTCTATTGTTTTCCATTTTTGTTTTATTGATTTCCACGCTATATCATTTCTTTTCTTTTGCTTACTTGGAGTTTCATTTGCTCTTCTTTTCCCAGTATTCTTTTTTTTTTTTTTTTAAGATTTTATTTGTCTATTTGACAGAGAGAGATCACAAGTAGGCAGAGAGGCAGGCAGAGAGAGAGAGAGAGAGAGAGAGGAGGAAGCAGGCTCCCTGCTGAGCAGAGAGCCTGATGCGGGACTCGATCCCAGGACCCTGAGATCATGACCTGAGCCGAAGGCAGCGGCTTAACCCACTGAGCCACCCAGGCGCCCCTCCCAGTATTCTTAAGGTTGGATGATAAGGTCATTAATTTGAAACCTTGTTTCTTTCTAATATGGGTCTCAAGTGCGATAAATTCCCCTCAAACTATTGCTTTAGCTGCAACCCACAAATTTTGCCATAATATACTTTCATTTTTAGTTAGTTCAAAATATTTCCTTCTACTGCTTTTGATTTTTTTTTCCTGTGATCCATAGGTACTCAGATGTATGTTATCTTGTTTCCAAATGTTTGGAAAGTTTCCAAGATCTTTTTTTTTTTTAAAGATTTTATTTATTTATTTATTTATTTATTTAAGGGAGATCACAAGCAAGCAGAGAGGCAGGCAGAGAGAGGGGGGGACGCAGGCTCCCCACTGAGCAGAGAACCGATGCAGGACTCGATCCCAGGACCCTGAGATCATGACCTGAGCCGAAGGCAATGGCTTAACCCACCGAGCCACCCAGGTGCCCCTCCAAGATCTTTTTATTATTTGTTTCTAATTTAGTTCTACTATGTCAAAGAAAATACCTTTATAACGTAAAACCCTTTTAATGTATTTAGACTTGTTTTATGAGTCAGAATATGGTCTACCCTGGTAAACACTTCCTGAACACTTGAAAAGAATAAATTTTCCACTGTTGCTGGAGACCGGGTTCTATATATGTCAAGAAGGTCAAGTTGGCTGACAGTATTGTTCAGGTCTTCTCTATATTTACTGATTTTCTGTCTACTCACTCTATATTGAAAGAACTGAGAGAGGGATATCAAAATCTCCATCTCTAACAAGAGATCTGTCCATTTCTTCCTGCAGTTCTACCAGGTTTCGCTTCATATATTTTGAAGTTCTCTTTTTAAGGTATAGGTGTTTAGGATTTTTATGTCTTCTTGACAAATTTACCCATGTATCTTTATGAAAGAAACTTCTCAATCCCCAGCAACAGTCTTTGCTCTAAAATTGACATTTTCTGGGTCACTCAGGAGAGTATGCAGCTCTTGATCTCAGGGTCTTGAGTTTGAGCCCCGTGTCAGTTGTGGAGATTACTTAAATAAACTTAAAATTGTTTTAAATTTATATTTTCTGATAGTAATGTAGCCTTTCCAGCTTTCTTTTGATTAGTCTTAGCATGGTACACCTTTTTCCATCCTTTTACTACTGACTTATTTATATCTTTATATTTAACTGGGTTTCTTGTTAGCAGCAAATAAGTGCATTTTATTTAAGCAATATTTTCCTTTTAATTGAGCTATTTAGCACACTTACATTTAATGTAATTACTGATAGGACTGAGTTTAAATTTACCATCTTAAGTATTTTTTAATTTGTCCTATCTATACTTGGTTTATTTGTCCTTTTTTTCTTTGTCAACTTTTAGATTATTATTTTTTTTAAGATTTTATTTATCTATTTGACAGAAATCACAAGTAGGCAGAGAGGCAGGCAGAGAGAGAGAGTGGGGCGAAGCAGGCTCGTGCTGAGCAGAGAGCCTGTTGCAGGGCTCGATCCCAGGACCCTGGGATTATGACCTGAGCTGAAGGCAAAGGCTTTAACCCACTCAGCCACCCAAGCACCCCTGGATTATTTTTTATGGTTCCATTTTATCTTCTTTGCTGGTATTTTAGCTCTGTTATTTTGATGGATGCATTTGGGTTTACGATGTACATATTTAACTTATTGCAGTTTATCTTCAAGTAATACATAGCAACTCAGGTACAAAATAAGAATGAAATACTTCCATTGATCCTCGCTCAGCCTTTGTGGTCTCATCGTACGTTTTACTTCCACATAAATCCACAATATGTTATTTTTGCTTTGAACACCAGGCTATCCTTTAAAGATAAATACTTTTAAAAAATAAGAAAAAAAATCATTATATTTACCCTCATTATTACCATTTATAGATCCTCTTTATTCCTTTGCACAGATCCATGTCTCCATTTGATCTCATTCTCCTTCTACTTGAAAAACTTCCATTACTGTTTCTTACAGTGTAGGTCTGCTTGTGGTGAATTCTTTCAGGTTTTGTATATCTGAAAATATTTATAGTTCCCTTCATTTTTGAAAGACGTTTTCATCGTGTAAAGAATTCCTCACAGTTCTTTCTTAAAATAATTTAAAGATGCTGTTCCCTTGTCTCCTTGACTTACATCCGAACAGAAATTCACTGTCATCCTTGTCTTTGTTCATTATATATAATATATTTATTCTCTGGTTGCTTTTAAGACTTTTCTCTTTATCACTGGCTTTAAGTAACTTGGTTATGTTGGACATTGGTGTCGTTTCTTCATGTTTCCTGTGCTTGGGATTTATTGATCTTCTTGGATTGGTGTGTTTACGGTTTTTATTACAATTGGAACATTTGCAACCACTGTTTCTTCAAGTATTCTTCTACAGCCCCCCCATGAGAGATTTCAAATTCATGTATATTAATAACTACAGTTGTCCCACAGCTCACTAGTGCTCTGTTCACTTTTTAAACATTTTTCTTTCCATTCTGTTTTGATAGTTTTTATTGCTATGACTTCACATCCACTAATCTATTCTTCTGCTTTGTGTAATCAGATTGTACAAGCGTTGACAATACTGACTCCATCTTTGGTCCTCCATCTTGTTCATGCCTGGACAATGACCTCCCTCGGGGCTACCTGCTCCAGGCCCCATGGAGGTTAATGTAAGCACTGACTGCTCCGCAGGAAGTCTGATTCGGATAATCCCTACAGAAAAGGTATCACTTTAGAAAATTAGTAGAGATCCTCTAGCGCACAGATGGTCTCACTTTAGAAAACTACCCTGTGACCTGACCACCATGTCCCTCGCTCTATATAAACGGGGGAATACAGTCCAGACTTGGCAGACAGCAGGGGTAGAGAGTAGCTGTGACTGTCTGGATCGTCCCATCTGCCCAATTCCTCCGTCAGTAAGTTCCCGTAAATAAAACTGTGTAAATGGTATGGAGTGGTTTGGACTGTTTGTTGGTCTCAAAGTGCTTTCTCAGTCTGGAGGATATTATACTGTCCCTCTTCCACCTTATAACACAGATAAAAGCTCCATGGAGTAGAATTTTCACATCTAGAAGTTCCGTTTGTGTTTCATATTTTCCATGTCTCCTCTAAATCACGCGTGGTTTCCTCTACCTCTTAGACTTATGGAAAGTAGTTACAGTAATTATTGTTACTATTGTTTTAATGTTCTTGTCTACTAATTCTATCACCTGTATCACTTTGAGGTCTTTTCTCATTTACTGGTTTTTCTCCTCACTATAGGTCATGTTTTCTGCTTCTCTGCAGGCTTGCTAACTTCTGATTGGTTATAAGACATTACAAGTTTTACCTAGTTGCGTACTGGGTATCCTTGTATTCTTCTAAATTCTCTTGAACTTTGTTCTGTGATGCAGTTAAGTTACTTGACAATGATTCTGATCCTTCAGGCATGCTTTTAAGTTGTGTTTGGTAGGGCCAGGGCAGCCTTTAGTCTAGGGCAAGTTTTACCTCACTCCTGGCACAACACCTTTTTGGGCACTATACCCAGTGTCCAGTATATTACAAGGTTTTTCCTCTGGCTATGAGAACATGAACTACTCCTGGCCCTGTGTGTATGCTAGGGATTATTCTGTCTGCTCCTTTCTGACGGCTCTTTCTCTGTCCTTGGTTAAGTTATCTTTATAAGCATGAGATTAGTACTCAGCTGAAGACTTGAAGGGCATCTGCTACAGTTCTGCAAAGCCTCTCCGTCCAGTTCTTCCCTCACCAGTAGTCTCCTCCCCTGCAAATCCCAGCTGTGTTGGCTTCCCAAATTCACGACTCTGTCTCCCCAGTGCAGAGAGACCACGGATGTCTATTTGGCTTACATCCCCCTCTGGAACCTGGATGTTGGCTCTATGTAGTAAACCAGATGATAAAGGGTTCACTTTTGTTCATGTCCCTTCTCTTGGGGATCACTGTCCTGTGTGGTTTGTTGTCCAGTGTCCAATGTCTATTTTATACATTCCCTTGTTTTTCTTGTTTTTCTCTAAGGTGGGAAAGTAGATTCTGTCCCCATTTTTAATGTAATGCTACAAATACTCCAGAACAAAAAACCACCTAAACCTTCAAATGCCTAAAACCTAGCACAGAAAAGACCCCTCTTTCCTCCTGACAATGGAAATTTTCCAAGAGAAACAGAATCCCATCTTCCTAAACCCATTTGGCAACTGCTACCGACTACCAAGCGGGACGGGAACTTTGTTAAAAGATTTCCTAAATGGAGATTTACTGTAAACAAATTCCACTCAATTTACCACTACAAGTGGTAATTACCTCACATGCCTGACTCACCCTCTGTAATTCTCCTAATACAGCAGCTCTGTCACATGCTGCAGGAGGAATGCCTCAGCCTTAGTCTTTCCCATTTGCACAGATGATGCTTCTGGCTTTCACAACAACACAATATGATGTCTCAGAGACTAAGGTAAGGAACCTTGCCAAACACAAGGCTTTATACTGCAAAGTGTTGTAACAAGAAGCAAATGGCTTTCCAAGGAGTGCTTTGCTGCACAGAAAAGAGTTCTAAATTATTTCTGCAAGTAAGAGAAGCCCCATAACCTGGCATTTGATGATCTTCCTTGGCCAAGATGGGAATGCAATTTTCAAGCAAATCCCCCTTTAACACAGGCAGACATGGTGGCACACAGGGGAGGTAAGGTCTGTAGGAGGGTTCAAAAGGATCAGGAAAAGTGGATGATCACTTTCAGATGTGTCAGAGGGACATTTTTTTCCATGCACATCCCCTTAATCTCTGAGGTAAGCTGGGCCCTTGTATTGTGTTGTAAAAGGTGAATGGTAACAAATGTCAAGAAGGCGCCAGAAGTCCCAGAGCATTTAAGGAGTCTTCCTGGCTTTCCCTACAATTTTCATTTGTCCAACAATTGACCTTTTCTAGTCACAGATTGTTTTCCTGAGCTGGTGTTGAGAGTGCATTGGGTCTAGGGAAAATGTCCTGTCAGACAGGTAGGGCCAGAGTAAAACCCAACTCAGCAGTACCCAAAGGTTGTCTACAGGATCTCTGCACCTCGCATGATCTTCAGATTCCTTCTTTGTTGGCCCCCTTCCCCTTCCATCAAGACTTACCCCAGAGCCAGCTATGTATCTCCATGCTCTATCCCAGGGCTATTCAGAGTGTTACCAGTCCACAGATATAAGTAGAAACTGAGGGTGAACACTGGGGAACTCTTACAGCAATTGACAGAATAATTTTAAATCAACTTAATGTAATAACAAAAAGCTAGCCTTGTATTTTGCAGTTTTATTTTTCCTAATAATGTTTTTATTATATTTTATCAAAGTAACTGTCTATAATAATTTAGAAACTAAAAAAGAAAAAGAAACCTGATCCTTCACCACAAATAGCTTGAGAAGCACTGCTCTATAGGTGTCCCTTTCCCCTCCCATCAAATCTAGTGCCAACATCCAAGAGTATGTGGGGTGTTAGACATGCAGAAAGGTATAGGCTACAGAAGGAGAAGTCAGCTGGGCCAGAAACTGGCCACAGGTTCTGCACTGAGCTTTAGCTTCAGGAACTGCTGCACTGGCTGATTTAAAATAAAGTAGCATAATACGATCCCACAGATTCCTATTATTTAAAACATGAAAGTTCTAAGGTGAGATAAAATCTAGATAGGAAGGCCCCAGATGATCTTGAAATGGAGTTAGCTCTAAGTCATCAGTTTGAGGATTCAAACTTGCATATCATATTATTTCAGAAAGAAAGAAACCAACAAGAGTAAGTAGCAAAGCGATTACCACCAGGGATAGCAGCTGGACCAAATAGCAGGTGAGACAGTAAACTGAACAGCGTGAACACTACATAGAAACTTAGAAATGTGGACAAAACAGCACCACATTTATTGCAGCAATGTTTACAACAACAACAATAAAAAAAAACCTGTAGGGGACGCCTGGGTGGCTCAGTTGGTTAAGCAGCTGCCTTCGGCTCAGGTCATGATCCCAGCGTCCTGGGATCAAGTCCCACATCGGGCTCCTTGCTCGGCAGGGAGCCTGCTTCTCCCTCTGTCTCTGCCTGCCACTCTGTCTGCCTGTGCTCGCTCTCGCTCCCTCTCTCTCTCTGACAAATAAATAAAATCTTTTAAAAAAAATAAAAATAAAAAAAAATTAAAAAAACCTGTAGTTAAGTAAAGGTCCATCAATAAAGAAATGGTTGAACAATTTAGACAATGTCCTCACTCAAAGATTGAGTTAGATGTCTCCCAGTTTTACAGCATTTTGGGAAAAGTAAAAAAGCAAGACACAGAGAAGTATTTGTATATTACATTTCCCAATTTTTTAAATGGTGGGGGGAGGGCTTATCTTTGTGGATATTGAAGGTGCGGTATTATTTTAAAAGATAACTAGAGGATGGAAGAAGGTATGAAGTCTATCCTCCTGCAAGATTAGCAGCTTGGTGTTGGGGTGGAAGGGTCAAGCAAGGGTTAAAGTCTTTATAATTTTTTATCATAAATGACCATAAAAAATGTTATGCTGTTTATGTAAAATGACATGTATAAGCTTGTGTGTGCCTGGATGTCTCTCTCTATATGTCTGTATACATACATACACCTATCGACCTACCTACATCTGTCAAGAGCTGCCTATCTACAGAGAGCTGTTTGAGACTGGTCACCAGGGCGCCTGGGTGGCTCAGCTGGTTAAGTGACTACCTTCAGCTCAGGTCATGATCCCAGGGTCCTGGGATTGAGCCCCACACCAGGCTCCCTGCTCTGTGGGGAGCCTACTTCTCCCTCTCCCTCTGCTGCTCTGCCTGCTTGTGCGTTCTCACTCAGTCAAATAAATAAATAAAATCTTAAAAAATGAAATTATAAAAAAAAAAAAAAGATTGGTCATCAAAGGTATGGTGGTTATTTTGCCCAGGCACAGGGGAGAATCCTGGTGATTTATTTCTTCCTTATATGTCTTCCTCTTGTTTGAATGTTTACAGTAACCAGGGATTACTTACATAATAAGAAAAAAGCAGGAATGCCACAACACCCATGATACTTTCAACTTCTCTCTTATTTCCCGCCTCTAACCCCTGTGTTTCTTTCAGGTCAGGCCCTTCCCCCCCAACCCCACCCCCTACCCTCACCCCCACCCTGGTCCTAAGCACCAAGTCAGTTCTGGCTCTCACTGTCCCGGGCCCCTGCGCCTGTCTCTCCCCTCTCCAGCCAATCCTTCACGTGGCAGCCAGAGGGACCCTGATGGAGGACCTATTAGATGACACTCCCCCATGTGCACCTCTCCTAGGGCTGCTCGGAACCTGAGGGGCGGTTCTCGGCCGGATGTGCAGCGTAATCTCTGGCACGGGACTGTTCTTCTCAACTGTGCACACCTCCCTCTGCTCTTCTACTGCACCACCTGCAGAACGTATGCCCGCCCCGACCACGTGCTTCCCCCCACCCTCCTCTGCTTCCCTACAGTCCTGCGAACACACTCTATTAAACCACTCATCGTTCTTTTTACTTATTTGTTTTCTCTTCCTCCCTCCCTCCCTACGCTGGGAGGCAGGACTGTATCTTCAATGTCTTTACCAAATGAATAAATGAAACCAAGGAATGAATGAATTTGTAAAAGTAAAGCAGTAAATATAAATGAACGTCAACCACATACAATGCCTGTATAAATGATGAACAAAGGCTGCAAAGTAAGTATTTTAAAGTTCATTTTTTTCCTTTTCCAGCAGTGGCTTGGGCCACTTTTTAAATTACTGCCAGTAATTCAGTCAATGAATAATTTATATTCAAGTTACCAAACGTTAACTACACTTTCAATCCCTATAAAATGAAACAGAAGTCAGAAAGAAAGCCATTTCCCCCTTCTTCAATAAAATAAGTTCAATACTGTTCTTCACTCCATGCCAGTTCTAGAAACAGCAACTCTCCCCCATAAAACATAGCCCAGCTGTGTGACTACTTACTGGAGTTGAGGAGGACCATGGCCTTGACACAGAGATACTCTTTGTGTTGGAGTTTTAACTCACGGAACCTTGAAGTTGTTGCCAAGAGCATGTCGAAGATTTCCAGAATTCCTTCTACACATTTCCCCTCATCCCTACAAAAGTTCATTTGGAAATTAAGAAACATGCAGCACTAGGCAACCATTAAAAGCAATAAGGAGTATTTTCTTGTTAATCTCAAATTTCATCTTGTACACCCTTTAACAAAATGGTAATGAAAGCACCTCCAACGATATGAAATTACTAGAATTATCTTCATATAAAGAGGACAGGGAACTTTCTCTAAATTCTAAAAGCAAACACTTGTAATAAATACTATTTAGGCAAAAACATGCATTGAAAATACACTTACCTTCTACCCATTCACCAAATGTTTCAACGGAATACATTTTTCTTTTATTTTTTAATTTAAAAAAAATTTTTTTTAAAGATTTTATTTATTTATTTGTCAGGGATACAGGGAGAGAGAGTGAGCGAGCACAGGCAGACAGAGAGACAAGCAGAGGCAGAGGGAGAAGCAGGCTCCCTGCCGAGCAAGGAGCCCGATATGGGACTCCATCCCAGGACGCTTGGGATCATGACCTGAGCCGAAGGCAGCTGCTTAACCAACTGAGCCACCCAGGCGTCCCTCAACGGAATACATTTCTGTTGATTGTTTTCTATCTAAACCATTTTGGCCAACCAGCCAGAGTTATGACATATACTACTAAAATGAGACATTTTATGTTCCCCTCAGAAGACTCTGAAGCGCTAACGAGAGTTACCAGAGCAAATGGCCTAAAAAGAAACAACCCTTTACATCTAGGGCTTAACTCACTCCCTGGCGGTCACTTAGAAACCAGTGGGGCAACTAAGAGACATTGAACATAACTTGAAAAAAAGCTAGTCTGATACACAAAGAAATCACAATTAGAGAAGACGGAAAGGAAGGCTGAGAGGGAGACATGAACATTTTTCACTTGCCAACGATTATTTTTAAGCAAAAGTTTTAGACAAACTTTGAACCATGTAATCAAAATTCTTTTGAACATTCATAGAAAGGAATTTTTATGCATACTTTTGAAGGAAATTACTTGAACTGTATTTAGAAAATACCAGCTTCAATTCACTCCAGCCAGACACACATTATTCTGCCTCACTGCTCCCCAAAAACCTTCTATTATCATCAGTCGTAGGCACTGGAAGCCCTTGACAAGCAGTTAGATGGTTTTGCCATGAAACTTCCACCTGCTTCTCGACACCTGCCATGAAGGATGAAGGGGAGCCTGGCAGCAGTGGGTGTCTGCGAGTTTCATCTTTAGTCTCCCTCGCAGCCCCTGAAGGGCACCTGAGATCTTCAGAGAACTGGCTGCTCCCCTTCTTCCTTCCCCAGCCCCAAGCCAGGACATTTCCGGATGGCAGCGGCTGGGCAAAGGGTCTCTGTGAAACTCAAAGCACGGACACCAATGGGAACCACCAAGGCTGGGGCAGCCTTTGCCACTGGACTCTCTGTGAGGGCAGCAGCTTGCCAGGATCCTGTGTCCCCCAGCATTTAGACCACCCCCCGACTCACCTACACAAGCTACCAGCAAATACACTGTGAGTTCCAAACAAACATGTTAGCTTCTGCAACGACCTGAGGCTTTCTGAAAATGCACAGGGTAAGTGATAAAACACCCATGCCACATAATCAAATCACTGTGCTTATGGACAATTAATTATTGAAATCTGTCATTGCTTGGGCTTGATTACATCGGACACCAAGAAAAGCTGGTTCTAAAATATCTTGGGGTTGGGAGGGGCACTTGGCTGGCTCAACCTGTAGAGCATGTGACTCTTGATCTCAGGGTTCCAAATTCGAGCCCCCAGTAGGTATAGAGATTACTTAAAAATAAAATCTCAAAAAAAAAAAGTATAAAATCTCTGGGAATAAATTAAAAGCCCACCAACTCCTGCATTGATTGTTTAATAGTTTGATTCTTTACTTTTCTGTGAGACTCAGTCAGAGATGGGGTCATGTCACTCCCCAGAGAGTCTAAGACCATTCATCTGAAATCAATCCTGTTTTGCAGAGGTTGCCTTACACCTAAAAACACATCCCTGCATGTTGAAATTTGTATCATTTCCTCATTGAAATGCATGCCGTTTTATTTATTATAATTTTTTTATTATTTATGTTAGTCACCTTCCAGTACATCATTAGTTTTGGATGTAGTGGTCCATGATTCACTGTTTGCGTATAACACCCAGTGCTCCATGCAATATGTGCCCTCCTTAATACCCATCATCAGGCTCACCCATCCCCTCATCTCTCTCCCCTCCCATCTCTCAAACCCTCAGTTTGTTTCCTGGAGTCCTTGGTCTCTCATGGTTCGTCTCCCCTCTGATTTCCCCCCTTCATTTTTCCCTTCCTTCTCCTAATGTCCTCCATGCTATTCCTTATGTTCCACAAGTAAGTGAAACCATATGATAATTGTCTTTACAACATGCCATGTTAAATGCAGATTCATATTTTAAAAACAGAGGGAAAGTTTATATGCCAGAGCTTCCTAAGCCCTGAGAATTGCTACAACTCACAGTAATCAGAACATGTGTACCTCACAGAAAGTGAATCTCTAAACTAATTCTTTTTTTTTTTTTAAAGATTTTATTTATTTATTTGACAGAGAGAGATCACAAGAAGGCATAGAGGCAGGCAGAGAGAGAGAGAGGAGGAAGGAGGCTCCCTGCTGAGCAGAGAGCCCGATGCAGGACTCGATCCCAGGACCCTGAGATCATGACCTGAGCCAAAGGCAGCGGCTTAACCCACTGAGCCACCCAGGCGCCCCTCTAAACTAATTCTAAAGAACGAAGGCTGATTGCTTTTCTTAGCAGCTGTGACAGCCAACCATTTCAGTCAAGGGGTGGCATGGTTAGGATATTTTTATTCAATTCACAGGCTGGGGAAACCAAATACATTTTTTAGGAAATAAATGGGAAATACAGGAAATAAGGTATAATACCTCATAAATGATATCCTAATAAAATTCTGCCTGAAATGAGTTCTATAGAGGAAGGACTTTTAAATAATATATTAATGACATCTATTATACTTATTTCATAACTATGGAATGAAACAGAATTTGGACTAAGAAATTGGGATAAGATTAAAAGATCTGAATTAAAGAGAGAGGACGTATGGTTTGAATGTTAAAATACTGAAACAATCTATAATCAAACCAAACCACTCACAGAAACTTACTTTTGCACATTTGTCCAGAAATTAGGGCTAAGCAAAAATAAAATAATAAGTAGAGGTGGAATGTCCAATTATGTGCCAGCGACTACTTGATAAAAGAAAGTGATTCTGTTCTATACTAAGGACAAAATGTTGAATGAGTGAATGTTGCTTTGGGTGCACTATTTTGTACCTACATACATACCACTGGCAGCACACATGTGGGCGTGTGTAGACCACACACAGTTCACTTCTGGGCAGGGGGAGGGCACTAGAGTTGGGGGGGGACGAGCTCCTGGCTTAACACATGGAGAAGACTTAAATATTAAACTGATGTGAAAATTCCCTACATACAAAAAGGGAAATGAAAATTTTAAAGTGAAAATTCTTAGGGTGTCTTGAAATTCAACGCACACGTCACTGATAGGAATGCAAGCTCAGTACATTTACAATATGATTCCATGGAATTCCACTAATGTCCACAATGGGGTCCAAGCCCAGATCCAAACACCCTCTTTTTAATGATATGCAACATTAGACAGTTGCCTGCTGATGTCAAGGACATACATGTCTTAGCATATATGATTTTTTTAAGCAAGCAGAAGCTCAGATTCTGTGGCAGATCCCCACATGAATTTTTGATCTAGTGGTTACTGAGAGAAGAAACACCTTGTTTAGAAATAAGCTGAAGTGACCGGAATTTCCTCTCATCCAGAGTAGGTTCAAGTTTTCTCACTACAGAAGCCTCAACAAGAATGAAGGACAGCAGCAATTATTATCTCCGTCTGCACAGTGAGCTAATTTAGTTGTATTCATACCTTCTACAGTCACACCACCACTGGATGGAACTGATAGGACAATCTGCCAAAAGACAGTGATTTTCAAGTACTGTGCAAATTATTTATTCATGTTGCAGAGAAACCTCATAATACTTCTTTATGATGTGTAATCTCTGACTTTTTAAATTAGGAACACTTGGAGCATTGTTGAATAGGCAACCCCCCAGAAAAACATGTTCACATAAAACAATATTCATCTGTATTATATATGCATGAAGGAACTGAACTATCTTAGACTTGAAATTCTTGACTTCACCAAGTTTATGTGTTGGCAATACGAGAGATTGCAAGAAAAAATAACCATGACAGGTACCAAAAATGCCCGCTCAATGTCAAGGCACTTAAAATTGCAGAGACTCCAATACTCAGATATATACATCTGTATGCCTTACGACACGATACTTTCACATATTTATAGAGTAATGGGAGGGGAGTCTGGATGGCTCAGTCAGTTAAGTATCCAACTCTTGATTTCGGCTCAGGTAGGGATCTCAGAGTCATAGGGTCAGGCCCGGCATCAGGTTCCACACTCCGCATGGAGTCTCCTTGTCCCTTTCTCTCTGCTCCTTCCCCTGTGCTCTCTCTCAGGTAAGTAACTAAATAAATAAGTAAAATCTTTAAAAAGGACTGTGAGTCTATTAAAATAATTTGTAAGAAAAATTACTTTTTTTCTCCTATTACGTAACCAAAAGGTAGGCCTAACGTAGGCCTAACATTTGTCCAGGATGTATGTCCATTTATAGTAACTTAAACTTACAGGAATTAAAGAACCCAAACAAAGAGGAGAGTTAATTCTCCTAAAAACCAGGAATGAAAGAGTCACTGAACATAAACATTAAATGTGGCACCAATTTAGAGATCAAGACAAAAAAATAAAGTAACTTAATAAGTGTCTGCAAATGTATTGATTCATCAAGGGATGAAACTTCTTCCTAGTACTAAGTTCTAAGAGAATTATGTGTGTATAATATGTGTGTGTGTGTGTGTGTGTGTGTGGCTTATTTGAACACCAAGTGGAACATAATGAGTGAATGAATGAGAGTAATGACTTGGCTTTTCCGTCTGCCTTGTAACACAGATCTAGATCTTCGATGAAAGCAAGAGGAGTAGGTTTGTGAAGTGGGCAGAGAGTAAAATAGAGTTGTTCTAAGATAAAAGAATAAAGTAGAAAGTCACTTGCCTTTCAGCCTCCTGTTTCCCCTCCCAGTTCTCTACCCCACTGAGAGGCATGTCCTATCATACAGGGAACTACTGTTATATTAAGAACATGGACTTCATAGCCCCAAAGTCCAGATCCACCACTTACTACTCTCTACCTGCAGGCAAATTACCTAACCCCAACATTTCCACATCTGAAGAATAGTGGTAACGCCCCGACTCAGAAAGGGCACTTACGATGATGAAGTGAGTTAACACATCAAGTGCTTAAGAGGGTGCCTGGCACATACAAGCCAATAATTTGGCTATTCTGATTGCTACTGAAGGGTCTGGACTTCCAGAACCTTCTTCTATGGTTTAACATCTGGGCGTGCTCCCTCCTGAGCCACAGCCCAAGCTCTAGCTCTTGCCAAAGGCCCTGCTCTCCACCAAAATAGCTACGTTACTTAAAATAGTGCTCATTGTCAGTGTTGTGACAATGGACAGAATGGGTGCTAAAACCTTGAGGTTATCACTTTTTATTTGTGTAATATGTGCATAGGGGTCTTCTGATGATCCAAGTAGGCGAGAGCAAGGGTTGGGCACAGATGCTCTCGAACCGTATAATAGCGTCCTTCTACTCCATGCACAGAATCAAATGTGACTGAACATCCTACTTGAGAACTTTTTCAAAATAAGGAATGTGGAGCTCTATTTCCATCAAGATTTTTAACCTGCTCAAATGTATAACAGGAAAGAGGTCTATATTTTGAACTAAAATTTTGAGTGTTGTCTATTCTAGCTTTTCCTCCATGAACAGTTTACCTGAGTCAATTAAAAATGGGTTCCTTTCCTGTGCCATCTTTAAAAGAAAACAAAATGTAATTGAGTGATGGCACTGGCACGATGATTCCCCAATTTCTATTACCTTTCATTGGTTTTAAGAACTGGTCCTTCCACTGCTATTGTCAATAATGTTACAGAATATGTGCACTTACAAGTCAAAGCACATTAAAATAAGCTTTGCAGATTTGTAAGAATCTTATCACCTGTCTAGACAGAGATAGACATAGTCCCTATAAGTGGAAACTGAACAGCAGGACAATTTAAAATTATAAACTGAAAATGCAATTTTTAACACAGACAAATCGTGTTAAAATTGTACATTTTAACATGCTGACTTGTTAAACATGTTTGACTTGTACATTTACTGGCCACCTAGTCTACACGATCTAGGCCCTGCTATGGTCTGTAAAGGCTGCCACACCACAGCTAAAAATGAGGCACAGGACACTAAACCCTGGGACCCAGGGTCTCCTTCCCGGGCTCTCGACCTGGGGAAGGAATTCATGATTTTATCAACCTCTTAGTTCCCCCTTTAGATGTGAGATTTTAATTGCAGCACCCAGGACTCAAACAGGTCAGAGAAGAAACATGATGTCTTTTTTCTCACCTGTCCAGAACGAGGTCGGGGGCAAAGATGAGCTTGCCCGGGTGGTCAATGGAGCGCCACATCAGCCCCACCATTAGGACCTCCATCCAGCAGCTCTCCAGGAGGCGCACTTGGTCATAGAGACTGAGCTCCACAAAGCCTGGGGAAAGCAAGAGGCTATGAGACATACCCACTCTCCTCCTCAATTCCCTGTTTCTGTGAAAACAGAAGGGCAAGGTTTAACAAGCTATTGAAAACACAAGCAATACAAGGAAACACTCAATACTTTAAAGATGTGGTTAAATTTAAAGATGTGGTTAAAATGACCTAAGGAAGGAAATTCTGAACTCAGGGGAGGCAGTCTCACACTGTCCAGCCTTGGAGACCTTCTAGGGATGAATCTATTCCATTTAAGATTTATAAAGGATGGTTACCCAGGCTTATAGCTCCCCAGACAAATGCTAGGGATGAACAGAAAGCTGGAACAGATCATTTTCAGTTACATTTTAAAAATTCCTCTGCACTGATGAGAAAGATGAGTCAGCTGCCAGCCAGAGGCTGCCAGTCTGGCCCAGTCCACAAGAGGGGCTGGAAGGGGTAGGGGGATGGGCTGGGGGGAGGGGCGTGCAGGACACGCAGAGAGACCAGCACCAGCCCCTGCAGAAAGTCAAGGCTTCAACTGAAAGAGATCTCCAGTTGCTTAAAATTTCAGTCTTAGAATCATTCTTCTGAGTAGGAGTGCTGTCTCCAGGCTACTCTATCCTGAAAAGCAAACGTAACAATTGAAGCAGGTCCCAAGAGCTCGAAAGCCTAACAACATGGATTGGTCCAAACATCAGAAAGAAACAGGTGATCTGGAGGGAGGTGAGCACTTTCAAAGCAAAGCTGAGATCACTGGTGCTTCCTCCACAACCATGATAAGAAGAGAAGGCCGGGTAATATAAAAACTAACCAAAAACACGGCTCAAGGAGTGCAGCAGACTCTGGTTATGATCCCGGCTCAGCCTCATCCTAGCTAGTTATGGAATCTCCTTTCAAGTCAATTTTGTTACAGAAAAAATGGGGAGTAACAATGACTACCCTCCAAGAATGCCCGTAGGTAATCTCTTCCAGCATCCTGGTTTTACAGATGAGAGGACCACGGCTCGGGAAGCACACGCGGTTCAAACCTGTGAGTAATACAATGCTGGTGTGCACATAGGAGACCTGAATGGAGGGAATCACGAACGGCAAGACGGCTCAGTCCTCCTCCAAAACTGCACCTTGTCCTAACACACGTACATGTGCCAATCTCACCTGCGGTTACAGACAATAAGCCTGCCCACGGGACATTAGGCTTCTTATATTTGCAGATATTCAACAAGGTCAAGGTGAGGTGATATTTTACTATTTTTCTTTTTAATTTTGGAAAATGACAACACCCACTAAGAGAAGAAAGAAAAATCACACCTTTAGACTATGCCTAAATTTTCTGAAAATTTTTTTACAACACTAGGCTTGAAGAAGGACTAAAGCAGCTCAGGAATTCAGTTTTGTTATGGCACAAAGAAGCTACATGGTTTTCAATGATCACTAATTTCACCACCACTCTCCGCGTGGGGTCCTGAAAACCAGCGTTCGGTATACGTGTAGCACGACAGCTAGAGGAAGACCCATCAGTATTGTCTCCTGTGAAAAGAGCAGGGAAAATAACAGAATTCCAGCTAAGGGGAAGATCTAGACTATCAAAACAAAACTAGACACCAGGAGATCCTCAGGAAGCTCGGAAGGATTGGGCACAAACCAACAAACGACCCAAGAGATACTATTACACTAGGCCTGGGGTCCCACAGCTCTATTCCCCCAACTCCTCCCCACTGAGCTTCTCAGAAGCTCCCAGACTTTACACTTTGCCTAAAGCGGTTGCAGCCTGCAGGCCGTGGGAACTGTCCCTAGTGGCTTAGAACCTGGAGCGAGACCTCATTTCCTAGATGATTGTAAATATGCACATGGAGAAGCCCTGTCGGGGGATGGGCTGCTGCCATTCTGTGTTAGAATTCTAGATTCACTTTCACAGAAACACCAGTTCAAATGATAATGAGGTGGTAATTGTAGCACAATATGCAGTGTTTCAGGTATATATCACAAGCTGGCCTGCCCCTAGAATTTCTTGCCCAAATGGCCACTTTCAGCCCACTTCCAGAGTCTGGGTGGGTTTTTTACGTGGGTCCACCCTCTCAGTCCACATCTCAACATGAGGTGTCCGACAGGCTAGTGTGGTTAGGAGATGTGGCCGCAGGAGGATGGGGTGTGGACAAGGAAGAAAGAACATATTTCATTTAAGATTATAAATCAAGTTGTCAACTCTTACACACCCAGACATCATTTGTGTAGACCTCCATTTGGTACCCTTGCCCTACACATGTTAAGGGCAGGCCTTTCTTCTATAACTAAAAAGCTAACATCCAGAGAGCCCTACCTGGAATTTTCTTGGCCCAGCCAATCATGTGCACCAGCTCCTTGTCGGCCAGCTTGGTCAGGGACATCATCATGGAGGCCTCGGTGAAGGGCGTGCTGGGGCGGCTCACGAGCACATGGGGCGGCTCTGCCTCCAGGAGCGTGAGCACCAGCTGCTCCGGGCTCAGGGCGCTCAGCAGCAGCTCCTTCACTCGGGTCACATGTCCGCCATTTTTCTTGGCTTTGCTCAGGCAGTGCAGCTGCTCCTCGGAACTTTTCTGCCTTCGCATAACACGGTACCCACACCTTTCCCTCCGGGAACCTAAACCGGAGAGATGATAACACAGTAGTTTCCCGTGGTTTCCCCCAACCCAACATTCAAGTTCCCTGAGTCACCAGGGCAAGAGTGAGGTCATGACCTGGGTCCAGCTTCACAAAGTGTGTTAGACCAGAAGCCTGGCTTATTTCCTGGAACCTGTGGGGCAAGTACCAAAGATCATTACATTTGAGTCTATTTTAACAAAGCCAAAATACAACTTTTTAGGAACAATAGCCCAAATGAACTTAAACTCTCCATTTCAGGATCACCTATGGATACTAAATCTATTTCTCTTTTAAAGAGCGCTGGCATACCTCAGTTTCCAAACCACAGAATTAGGAATATTCTTTTTTTTTAATTTTTTAAAGATTTTATTTATTTATTTGACAGACAGAGATCACAAGTAGGCAGAGAGGCATGCAGAGAGAGAGGAGGAAGCAGGCTCTCCATGGAGCAGAGAGCTCAATGTGGGGCTCTATCCCAGGACCCTGAGATCATGACCTGAGCTGAAGGCAGAGACTTTAACCCACTGAGCCATCCAGGCACCCCTAGGAATATTCTTGAGACAAAAGATGGGGAAAAGTTAAGAACTGAGTATTGATATTTCCAAACAGTTATCAAATAATATACATTAATATTATAATATACATTATCTTATAATATACATTCTTAAAATGTTTATATGCACATATGTGTGTTTACACATACACATGAACACATATGTATTCTTTTTACATATTTGCACAAATAAATATATTTCAAGTAATATTTTTTTAAAAATTTATTTGACAGAGAGAGAGACAGTGAGAAAGGGAACACAAACAGAGGGAGGGGGAGGGGGAGAAGTTGCCTCCCCACTGAGCAGGGAGCCCAATGCAGGGCTCAATCCCAGTGATACCATGACCCTGGTATCATGACCTGAGCCAAAGGCAGACGATCAATGACTGAGCCACCCAGGCACCCCTTCAGTAATAAATTTTTTAAAAATCTAAAAAATATGGAAGAGTACAAATTTTGGTATAAATCCTTTCAGTTTTAATGCTTTTTACTTTTCCATATTTTATATGCAAAATTTGGGTCACAGTATATATACGTTATTTTTAAACTTTTTCTTTTTACTAAAAATGTATTATTGTACAATTTAAAAATCTATGCAGCATTCTGTTTTATGAAGGTAGCATCACTTTATCTAAAGTGTCCCCGTTGGGGCACCTGGGTGGCTCAGTGGGTTAAAGTCTCTGCCTTAGGCTCAGTTCATAATCCCAGGGTCCGGGGATGGAGCCCCACATCAGGCTGTCTGCTCAGCAGGGAGCCTGCTTCCCCCCTCTCTCTGCCTGCCTCTCTGCCTACTTGTGATCTCTGTCAAATAAAAAAAAATTAGTAATAATAATAAAGTGTCCCCAGTCAATGGAAATCTAGGTTAGTCCTAATTTCTTTCTTTCATAGTACAATGAAAATGCATCTTTGTACACATATCTAATTCATTCCCAAAAATAAACTCAAAGAAGTCAAGCTGCCAAACCAAGGAGTATACACACTTAAGATTTTGACACATATTAATAGGTTACCTTCTAAAACTATTTTAAAATTGATCATACAGACAATACTTTAAGGAGCTTCCTATTTTCTCATAACACCATTGGGCAATAAAAGTCATTTCTAGGGGTGCTTCAGTGGGTCAAGCCTCTGCCTTCGGCTCAGGTCATGATCTCAGGGTCCTGGGATGGAGCCCTGCATTGGACTCTCTGCTCAGTGGGGAGCCTGCTACTTCCCACCCCCTGCTCCGCCTGCCTCTCTGCCTACTTGTGATATCTGTCAAATACATAAATAAAATCTTTAAAAAAAAAGTCACTTCTAATCTTTGCTAATCTGACAAGTGACTAAACAATCTCATTTTACTTTGTATTCTTTTAATTAGTAGTGAGAATGACTAATATATTTGCCATACTTTGTATTTCTTTTACTGGTGTATCACCTATTTGTTTCTTTTCCCCTTTTCCTGCCTAATAACCTATAAAGTCTATCTAATAACTATAGATAACTTCTGTTATGTGCCATATTTGTCTTGTTATATAGCTTTTAACTTTACTCATGGTATCTGCTGTCCTAAGAAGGTTTAGTGCACAGTCAAATCTATCTTTTCTTTCACATCAAGATATACAAATATTTTCTTATATCTTCTTTAAGCACTTCTGGGGTTCAAATCTATTTGAAATTTTATGTATGTTTGTATCATGTCATATTGATATTTCATGTCATATTCTTCAAATGGATGTATAATTTTCCCTGTAGCATTTATTTCCCAAGGTTTTCCCACTGATTTTTATAAATATATATAAAAGTATCTTCTACCAGGGGCACCTGGGTGGCTCAGGCAGTTAAGTGTCCAACTCTTGATCTCAGCTCAGGTCTTGATCTCAGAGTGGTGAGTTCAAGCTCTGCATTGAAAAAGTATCTTCTTCTGGATTTTCTCCTCTTTCATATATACACATGTGTGTGTATACGTATGTGTGTGTGTGTGTATGTGTGTGTATTTTTTTTTTTTACTCCTGTGCTGGTATATATTTTAATTACTGTTGGCTTATGGGTCAGAAATACAATGGGATAGGTCTTTAAGATGGTATGGGGAGGGAGAAACCTTCAATTTAGAATTATATTCCCAGCTAAACTATCATTCAAGAGTGACAATAAATTAAAGACATTTGAATTAAGCAAAGATTAAAAAGATATGCCCTTTTGAAAAATTACTGTGTTATTTGGGATGAAGAAAAATGAACCCAAGAGAAGCAATGAAATTCAAGATGTAATGGTAAGAAAATAAATTGGTAAGCATGAGCAGAAACCTAATAAACATAGAATGAATAAAGTAATAATTTTTGGAGGTACAGAAATAAAGTAGAACCAAATACTGGGTAATAATAAATAAGATGAAAAGTGAGTAATTTTGGCTGGAGCTTTCTAAGATCCTTAATTTGGAAAGAGAAATATCTATTAGAGTGGCATGAAATTAATCAAGAATGCATTGCTAAAGGGCACCTGGGTGGCTCAGTGGGTTAAAGCCTCTGCCTTCATCTCAGGTCATGATCCTGGGGTCCTGGGATCGAGCCCAGCATCGGGCTCTCTGCTCAGCTGGGAGCCTGCTTCTTCCTCTCTCTCTCTGCCTGCCTACTTGTGATCTCTGTCAAAGAAATAAATAAAATCTTTAAAAAAAAAAAAAAAGAATGCATTGCTAAAATAGAACTATCACTAAAATAATTGAAACCACATGTATAGACCTCCAAACTAGCAAAAGAGGAGAAGAAATAAAATAAGAAAATGGGATCAATTCCAAAAAGGAAAAAAGAAAATATATGATGAAATTGTCAAAATCCTAAAATAAGATGACAGAAATGAATTAAAATATCAATGATCACATTAAACATAAATAGACTAAATTCATCAATTAAGAGCAACTCTGAGAACACAGTTTTTTAATCTAAACATAGACTGGTTGTAAGGGATACATTTAATGTATAGAAAAAATGAAAATAAAGGAATAGAAAAAGATAACCGGCAAAAATTAACCAAATAAATCAGTTACTCTATCAATATCAGACACTAACCCTTAAAAATCATGATTAAGTCCTCATCAGATTATAAAAGGAAGATAAATATTCTAAACCCATAAACATCAAGAAAACAACAAAACATCAACAAAACAACAAGAAAACCTACAAACATAACAGCAAAAAATGACTAAAAGAAAGAGAAATGGACAAATACATTATTATAATACATATTTTAATGTATCTCTCTCAGCAACTGACAGAGTAAACAATTAGGGGGAAAGGCAGAATACAGAACATTGGAATTGTACAACTCACAAGCTTGAGCTATAAAAACTCATGGAATTTGCAGAAATTATCACATACTAGTTCATGAATAAAATTTTAACTAAAATTGATTATCATATAGATCATACTCTTTGATCACAAAAAATACAATTTCCAAGCTCCAAAGTTTGGCACAAAAATATTTCTAAAAATCCACTGGCTAAAGACAAAAATACAAATGAAAATTAAGAAAGACATAAGTTAGGATGTCATTAGCATGGGTACAACTTTTATATGCATCCCTCCCCCCGCAAAAAACAAAACAAAACAAAACCTAAATGTTATATCTGTAAAATGCCAAGAAAATTTAGCTGAATTTCTTCTTATCCTTGGTTAATCAAAGTAAAAGGAAGGGCTCTATCTACCTAGAGATGATTAAATCAAGCTCTTTACTGAAAAAACTAAAAGCCTAAAGTATAATTCATTTTATTAGTAATCAGAGAGCTTTAGGTATTATTATTTTTTTTTTTTAAGATTTTATTTATTTATTTATTTGACAGAGAGAGAGAGATCACAAGTAGGCGGAGAGTCAGGCAGAGAGAGAGAGAGAGAAGCAGGCTCCCGTTGAGCAAAGAGCCCGATGCGGGGCTTGATCCCAGGACCCTGAGATCATGACCTGAGCCGAAGGCAGCGGCTCAATCCACTGAGCCACCCAGGCGCCCCAGCTTTAGGTATTATTTAAGATTAATTATAACCCCAGGGTAAAATGGAACAAAATGTTTGGTTTTAAAAAGCACCTTTCTGATCACACATCTTCTTGTAGAGTGTATGAGGAAAAGGAGTTTACAAAACGGGTTTACATACAAAGAGAAAGGTTTGATTCCATGCACTCAAATTTGACCAACTTGCACTTACAAAGCCCTATACACTGGGCCCTGTACTGAGTCCTAGGGATTCTAAGATCAATAAAATAAAGCCCTTGGCAGGGAACTCACTGTTTTCTACCAAGGACATTTCTAGTGTCATGGCTTTCCCAATATAATCTTGGCAGAGTCACCTAGTGTGCCTCTGAGCAAGCCTGAAGGGGAATGCCACCAAACAGGAGTGCTCCATATTAAAAGTGATAAATAGTCCCCCCAAAAAACAGGATGATGATAACGGTGATGACAATGATAACAAAAATGGTAATAATGGTAAATGATAACAATGAGAGCTAACACGTACTGGAAAGCTTCTACATGTCAGACATTGTGTATTGTATAGAGATTATTTCATTCCAAAAACTGCCTTAGAGGGCAGGTGCTATGATCATCTCCATGACACAGAGGAGGAACCAGGCCCAAGAGAGCTCAACTAACCTGCTAAGGGTGGAAAAGCTTGAAAACAGTGAAGGCAGCATATGAACTCAAGCAATTGCCTGAATCCACAGCTGGTGCTTTTACTGCTTTATACTACCTCCCTATCAAGCCCCTTTCATGTGTATATACGGCAGATGAATCAAGAGACGGCATCTGAAAGATGTGGATTTATTCTCACAACACAGGAATACAGACCAGATGTGGCTATTCCGATTCTTCTCCTGGCTATGTACGTTTCAGTGTATCCTTATAATGAAGCCTTATCCCTCACGTTGGTCTGGATAAGCACTCTCCCACCATTTAATCCACCATATTAATATTTCCACAGAAAACACAAGATTGGTGCAGAAGAAGAAGGTGATAACAGAGAGACATAATTTCTAAAGGGGGGGGGGGGTGAAATGATGCAGGAGGATCCAGGATGGGAGGGAGGGAGGTTCCTAATCTTCTAAGCCCGGAGAGAAGAAAGAATATGAATGGAGGATTTATTGAGAGGGGAGACAAGAAGAGTGCTGGGCAAGAAGGGAGGCATTGTTAAGAAAATGCACTCCTAATGGTCAGTAAAGGGTTAAATATCCAACTGTTTCCATGTCAACCCATCTCATCCTTTCTGCAATCTCCAAAGATAATAAAATATTTTTTTCTTAGACAGCCCTACCCAATTTCTTTTTGGCCAAATTTAATGACCCTTTCTCTGTTCTCTTTTCCATGAAAGATTTTTTTTCCAGTTTTATTGAGAAATAATTGCCATATATCACTGTATAAGTTTAAGATATATAGCACAATGGTTTGGCTTACATAAACTGTGAGGGGATTACCACAGTAAGTTCAGATCCACCACTTCATATAGATAAATAAAGAGAGAAAGGCAAGAAGAAAGAAAGAGAGAGAGAGAGATGAAAGAAAGTGAATGATTTTTTTCTCTCAGAACTCTGCCTTACTTCACTTAGCATAATGCCCTCACAGTCCAGCCATGTTATCACATACGCAGAATTTCTTTGTGGCTTCTGTTTTTTTTTTTTTTTAATGGCTGGATAACGTTCCATTTTTACACACACACACACACACACACACACACACATATATATATATCAACTTCTTTATCCATTCACCTGTCAATGGACACTTGGGTTTTTCTCATGTCTTGGCTGCTATAGATAATGCTGAAGGGGTGTGGTCGTGGGGGCCCAAATATCTTTTTGAGTGAGTGTCATGGAAGTTTTTTTTTTTTAAACTACACCTTTATATTCTGCCTGTGCAGGACTGTATTGCATTAAAACTTCTCATAAGGGAGAAGGGGGGTGGGGTTATGGACATTGGGGAGGGTATGTGCTTTGGTGAGTGCTGTGAAGTGTGTAAACCTGGCGATTCACAGACCTGTACCCCTGGGGATAAAAAATAGATGCTTATAAAAAATAAAAAATTTAAAAAAAACTTATAATTTATATGAGTTTTCGAAGAGGGAGAAAGAAAGGAAGGAAAACTAAAATTTAGCTACAAATACTGTCCTAGGTCTTTATGTCTTTCTTCACATTCATTCCTCACAAAACTCAGGGAAAACCGAGGGCCAGAAAGGTTAAGTTTGAGCATAGTCACAGTTCACAAGAAGTAATGAGACAAAAAATGAGTTTTGGTCATTGGGGGTCCTGTCCTTTTGTTCTTCCCGCCACATACACTGCCCCCTGCAGGCGGATTATGCAGGTGCTCCTGCCCTGGTCCCAAACCACCGGGGCTATAGCTAGCTGTCCAACAGACCCTAGGACAGTAACATTGTTCTTATCCTAGAACTAAACTATAAATCGCTTTTTAAAAAATACGCTCAACTTAAAATATGAAACATCAATTTGCAATCTTTTGTCAAAGGGCCAAGGTTTTCTCCTTCAGTACCATCGCCAATTAAATCACGAGTGCATTTCCTACATACGCCACATCTGTAATACACTATCTCTGAATTTTCAATTTCAGCTTCGTTAAAACAGAGCAATAACTTAGGCACTCATATAGCAATCCAAATTCAGAATTTTTCTAGGTTCATGACCCCTCCCCCCAATCTCACTCATACCTAACTCAATAGTTAATAGTCCTTTACAGTTTGTGAGGTATTTTTTAATGCAAGCACTATACCCAACATGGGTTTTGAACTCATGATCCCGAGATCAAGAGTCAGCTAGCTGGCCAGGTACCCCTCTTTTACAGTTTTATCCAAAGCTTTCAAAGAAGTGACTGTCTTGGGGCACCTGGATGGCTCAGTTGGTTGAGCATCTGCCTTAGGCTCAGGTGATGATCCCAGTGTCCTGGGATCAAGCCCCACACTGGGCTCCCTGCTTAGTGGTGAGTCTGCTTCTCCTTCTGCCTCTCCCCCTGCTCGTGCTCTCTCTCAAATAAATAAAATCTTTTAAAAAAGAGAAATGATTGTCTTTTCCTACTCCTATTTCATATGGTTGCATAAATTCTAATTAAATTATATAATTTGACAGTTACAGAAAGTAGAAATAGGTTTTAGAAGAAGCCCACTGGTTACCGATAAGGGTATAACTGAAGCAGGGGGGAACAGAAATGCTCGAATATTTTAGAGAGTAACCAGTACACACTGGGAGGTCATGGGCATTGGCAGGGTATTTTACAAAGGAAACAAAACCTCAGTGATTCTCAGAAGCCAGAGAAGTGTGATCAAATAAGAGAACTTCTGCTCTACAGGATATAGCTGGATGAGATGTCTTACATATTATACACATTTTTTTAAAAAGGACAGAGAATGTTTAAAAGGCAGAGCTACTAAGAGACTGTCAGGGAGAAAAGAGACTTTTGTTTCAAATTTTTCAACTAGTTAAAAATTGAGAGAAATTACAACTAACCACAGGCAAAATACTGACAGAGCAGAGTCAGGCAGAGCTGATGTGAGTGCACATGAACCAGCAAGTGTGTATAGAAGAGGAATGAATCAAAAAGAGAGAGGATGTAATGTCAAAGAGATTATTGAGAATGTAATCTCAAAGAGAACAGGATGTAAGCATTCTTGTCAGCTGTTATTCTTACGTACCCATTTTTCTTTGTTTCTCATGGATGTATGCGTCTATGTGTGGACACACACACATATGTATGTTTATTCATAGATATGCAGATATACCTTCATAACAGAATCCCCCTATTTGCTTTCCAGAGTTCTACCATGTTTCTGACTCCTCTATAGATCTTCTCTAGAAAGCTAATAGGGGATGGGCATGATTCTTTCCCCTCGCTATCCAAGTAACCCACCAGATAGTCTACTTTCTTGTCACAGCTTTCACTGTGAACATTTACCAGAACTTTCTCCTTAGACTTCTCAAGGCCTCCAGGCAGATGGTCATCCAACCCATTTGCATACTTCAGTAGCCAGAGCTCTCGAATCATGCAGTAGTCTATTGTGTTGTCAGACCACTTAATTGTAGAAAGGTCTTCCCTACACAGACCTGTACCCCTGGGGCTAATAATACATTATATGTTAATTTAAAAAAAAAAAAAAAGAAGAAGAAGAAGAAGAAGAAAGAAAGAAAGGTCTTCCCTACACTGGGCCAAAATGTGCCTCCTGTAACCTGTTCCTGTTTACCTCAGCTCTGTCCTCCACACTTACAGGGAACAAATCAATGCCCCTTCCAATGGGACAGCATACACATACTTGAAGATAATGACCAAGTCCTAAATCTCCTCTCGTGCAGGCTACCTGTCCCCAGTCCCGCCACCTGTCCTGTCTGACAGAGCGGTCAGCGTGGCCCACACATGATGAAAGGGGAAGCGAAAACTCACCACACTTCACCATCCCCACTTCATAGCACTTCCGGAGCCGGCAGGCCTGGCAGCTCTTGCGCCGATTCTTATCTATTGTACACTGATTTGTAGCTGGGCAAATGTAATCATTATGTCCTACAGCAGGGGGGAGGGGAAAAGCAGGCTATTATTACAATATTTTGATTAAATATCTTCCTCGTCAACAACACTGGTAATCCTACTCAGCTAAGAGGTAGGCGACATCTTCTTAATGACAGGTACAGGTACAATAGCCAAAGTTGGGTCTCATAAGTGCCTTGTTGGTGAGTCAAAAAACCTAGGAATATTTAAATAATAAATATCTTACTCTTTGACTAATAGGCTATTCTCCACATGTTCTTTGAATTCTTAAGAGATACATTAGAAATAGTCTCCTTCATGGGGCGCCTGGGCGGCTCAGTGGGTTAAAGCCTCTGCCTTTGGCTCAGGTCATGATCCCAGGGTCCTGGGATCCCAGGGTCCCAGGGTCCTGCCCTAGAAAAAGATAAGATTCCCATTTTTCAAAAGAAAACACATGAGGTCGGTTCAATAAGTTCCTTAAGGTCATGGTTTTAGTTTTCCACGCTGTATAATAAGCCTATAAGCTTAAAACCAAATAAACTTATTATCTTGTTTCCACGAGTCAAGAATCCAGGCACAGGTACACCTGGGTGGCTAAGTCAGGGTTAAGGATCTGCCTTGGGCTCTAGTCATGATCCCAGAGTCCTGGGATCGAGTCCCCACATTGGGCTCCTTGCTCAGTGGGGAGTCTGCTTCTCCCTCTTCCTCCACAGCTCCCCCTGCTTATGCTCTCTCCCTGACAAATAAATAAATAAAAGAATAATACATGATGTAATCCTTTTTGTTTTTATAAAGAGGTTTATAACAATAAGCATTTAAGGGACTAGAGGTTCATTTTTTTCCCCTCAGAGTTTATTTTAGAAGATCATTTTACTTAAAAAAATCAGAAAACACAATGTTATGAACACACTAAATAAAAATAGCCTAGAAAATATCTTATGCAAGAAGTTCAGGGTAACTGAATTCACTTCTGACATATACACACACAGACACACACACACACACACACACACACACAAGTCCTCCTCAAACTACATGAACTACCTCACACATCAAAATGGTTTTCTTAGTGGGGCACCTGGGTGGCTCAGTGGTTTAAGCCTCTGCCTCGGCTCAGGTCATGATCTCAGGGTCCTGGGATCAAGCCCCGAGTTGGGTTCTCTGCTCAGCAGGGAGCCTACTCCCCGCCCCCCCCCACCTGCCTCTCTGCCTATTTGTGATCTCTGTCAAATAAATAAAATCTTTTTTAAAAAATAAAATGGTTTTCTTGGAGTACCCAGATGGCTCAATCAGTTAAGCATCTGACTCTTGATTTCTGTTCAGGTCATGAACTCAGGGTTGTGAGATCAAGCCCCACATTGGACTCTACACTCAGCACAGAGTCTGCTTGGGGATTTTCTCTCCTTCTGTCTCTGCTCCCCACACCCCCCAAAAATAATTAAAATGGTTTTCTTGTTCCATGCAACAGTCCGAGAAGCACACTATTCCATACTAATAGAACTCAGAGAAAAGTTCAAAGCAAAATTAAAAGCAAAATGTAGCTAATTCGTTAAGATATAAAGCTTTATAGGAAAATGTGCTTTTTATAATCTAAAACATAACCAGTTATCTCTGGACTCTGCAGAATTATCGAGTCTGTCTGAATATCTGTTGTCATTTATATACAACTGCATGGAGAGGACAGAGAGCACTGGACTTGGGATCAGAAGATCTGAGTTTCAGCTCAGTTCAGCCTCCTAATGTTGTCATTTCAACAATAGGGCAATGTTTGTCACCCATACCCTCCCTGGCATGCTTATCCCTCAACAGCCGGCAATGACCTTGCGTTCTGTTACCTCAGGGCATCCCTCATGACTTCAAAGCCAAGTAAGTCCCAAGTAACAGAACATGTACCTCCAAGATAAGAATCTTCTACATACCCTACCAGCTGTCAGAGCTTCCCTCTTAAAGCTCAGCCTCTAAAGTCGTAAAAAGCGGCACTCTATGAGCAGCACGCAAATAGATTTTAACTTTCAAAGGACAAGGATAAAAGGTTATTATAAATACCAATATGAAAGTGAGTAGAATAGTATTACTATTATATATGGATATAAAATAAATAGCCCAAAAGAATGAAATTTACAGAAATACAACTGAGAAATGTACCAGATACATATTTTTTAAAACTAACAAAACTGTATGAAGAGATATGAGAGGCCTAAATAACTAGAGACATAACATGTTCTTGATGTGAAGACTATTACAAAGATTCCTTCAAAAATAATTCCTGGGTTTAACAAAATCTCCACTTAAGGATGGGAGGCCACTTAATAAAATTACTCTAATGTTCCTATGAATAATAAATGAATAAGTAAACAAAAGAAAATAGAACACTTTAAAAATAGGAGGTAATTATATTGGTATGTATTAAAATGCATTATAAAATTATAATAGTAAAAGTAAAAAATAAAACTATAATAGTTAAAATAATGTGGTACTAATAAGAATGAAGAACTATGTCAGCAGAACAGAATAAAACAGTATATATAAGAACTTAATATATCATAGAAAAAAAATCAATGAACACATGAAAAGATGCTCAAAAAGATCAGTAATCCAGGACACTCAATACCACAACAAGACACACTTATATATGGAATAGAATATCTAAAATTAAAAAGGCTGACCAAAAAAAAAAAAAAAAAGAAAAGAAAAGCTGACAATATCAAGGATTTTTACAAGGATAGAAGACTGGAAGTCTCATATGTTATTGCTGGAAATACAACATGGTTCAACTATTTTGCTGGTTTCTTATAAAATTAAACACATGCTTATCCTACAACCAGCAATTTTACTCTTAGGTATTTCCCCAAGAGAAACAAAAATACAGGTCTACAGAGAGGGATATGCATGAATGTTCACAGAAGTTTTATTCAAAATATCATAATAAGTGAAAGAGGTGATACACAGATGGTTATATACTTTACAATTCAATTATATGATATTATAGCAAAAAGCAAATCTATAGGGAAATAAAATAGATCAATGGCTACCAGGCCTTGAGAGGTTAGGGCAAAACTGGCTGCGATGGGTCTGCAGGAACTTTTTGGGCTGATGGTAACATTCCAGATCTTAATTATGGCGGTGGCCGAATGGGTACATTCATTTTCAAAATTCATAAAATTGTATCATAGAGGAATCTTACTATATATAAATTAAATCTCAAATTCAATGAGAAAAAAAAGCTCTATTTAAAAAAAATCAATGAAAATGAATAATCTTCAATAAAACAATGTAGAGAAAATTGACGAAGATAAACATTTATTTTTTCCTTTTTAGTTTTATTTTATTGAAGTACAATTAACATTCAATGTTAAATTAGTTTCAGGTGTAGAACTTTTTTTTTTTTTTTTTAACCAGAAGATGGGTTTATTTGGGAATAAAAGAGAATTACAATCCAGGACAAACAAGCTGTGGTAAAACCACAGGCGACTCTGGGAAACAAAAGCTCAGGTGTACAACATTTTGATTCAACAATTGTGTACATTACTCAGTGCGCACCATGTAGTATAGTCCTCGTCTGTCACCTTACAATGTTTTTACAATATTAATTAGATTCCATATGCTGTACTTTTCATCTCTGTGACTTATTTATTTTAATCCCCTTTATCTATTTCACCCATCCCTCCCCACCACACTGCCTTCTGGTAACCACCAGTTTCTTCTCTGTATTTGAAAGTCTGTCTTTTGGAGTATTTTTCTATCTTTGCTTATTTGCTTTATTTTTAGATTCTACATGTAAGTGAAATCACATGGTATTTAGACGCCTGGTGGCTCTAGGCAGTTAGGTGTCTGCTTTTGCTCAGGTCATGATCCCATAGTCCTGGGATCGAGTCCCACATCGGATTCCTTGCTCAGTAGGGAGCCTGCTTCTCCCTCTGCCTGTCACCGCCTCCTGCTTGTGCTCACACTCTCTCTTACTCTCTGACAAATAAGTAAAACCTTAAAAAAAACAAACACATGGTATTTGTCTTTTTATGTCTGACTTAGTTCACTTAGCATTATACTTTCTAGGCCCATCCATATTGTTGCAAATGGCAAGATCTCATCCTTTTTATGGTTGAGTAATATTTCATTATGTAACTTCTTTATCCGTTCATCTATTGAGGGACACCTAAATTGTTCCCATATCCTGGCTATTGTAAATAATGCTACAATAAGCACAGGGGTGCACATCTCTTTTTTTTTTTTTTCAAAGATTTTATTTATTTGTCAGAGAGAGGGAAAGAGAGCGAGCACAGGCAGACAGAATGGCAGGCAGAGGCAGAGGGAGAAGCAGGCTCCCCACTGAGCAAGGAGCCTGATGCGGGACTCCATCCCAGGACACTGGGATCATGACCTGAGCCAAAGGCAGCTGCTTAACCAACTGAGCCACCCAGGCATCCCTGCACATCTCTTTTTGAATGAGTATTTTTGTTCTCTCTGAATAAATATCCAGGAGTGGAATTATTAGATCATTTGGTATTCCTATTTTTAATGTTTTAAGGAAACTTCATATGGTTTTCCTCAGCAGCTGCACCAATTTACATTCCCACAAACAGAACATGAGGGTTCCCTTTTCTCCACATCCTCACCAATACTTATTTCTTGTGTTTTTCATTTTAGCCATTCTGAATGGTGGGAGGTGGTATCCCATTGTGGTTTTGATTTGCAGTTCCCTGATGATAAGTGCTGGTGAGCATCTTTTCATGTGTCTGTTGACCAACTGTAGATCTTCTTTGGAAAAAATGTCTATTCAGGTTCTCTGCCCATTTTTCAATTGGGCTACTATTATTTTTTGGCATTAAACAGTAGAAGTTCTTTATATAGTTTGTATACTAACCCCTTAATGCATATATCATTGCAAATACCTTCTCCCATTCAGCAAATTGACTTGTTCTGTTGATTGTTTCCTTCATTGAACAAAAGTTTATTATTTGGGCGTAGTCCCAATAGTTTAGTTTTGCTTTTGTTTCCCTTGCCTCAGGAGACAAAGGAGAGGGAGAAAAATGTTGCTAAGACTGATGTCAGAGAGATTAATGCCTATGCTTTCTTCTAGGAGTTTTATGGTTTTAGGTATCACATTTAGGTCTTTAATTCATTTTGAGTTTATTTTTGTATATGGAATAAGAAAATGGTCTAGTTTCATTCTTTTGCATGTAACTATTTTCCCAGCACCATTTACTGAGGAGGCTGTTTTCTCCCCATTATACACTCTTACCTCTTTTGTTGAGGATTACTTGACCATATAATCATGGGTTTATTTCTGGGTTCTTCATTCTGTTCCATCCGTCTATGTGTCTATTTTTGTGCCAGAAACATACTGCTTTGATTACTAGAGCTATGTAATAGATCTTGAAATTTGGGATTGTGATACCTCCAGCTTTGGTCTCCTTTCTCAAGACTGCTTTCATTACTCAGAGTCTTTCATAGCAATTTCAGTATTATTTGTTCTAGCTCTGTGAAAGATGCTGTTGACATTTTGATAGGGAATCCACTGAATCCATGGATTACTTTGAGTAGCATGGACACTATCAATATTTGTTCTTTCAATCCATGAGCATGGAATAGCTTTCCATTTGTTTATGTCATCTTCAATTTCTTTCATCAATGTTTATAGTTTTCAGAGTACAGGCCTTTCACCTCCTTGGTTACGTTTACTCCTTGGTATTTTATTATTTTTGTACAATCGTAAATGGGATGGTTTTCTTAATTCCCTTCTGCTACTTTATTATTAGTGTACAGAAATGCAACAGATTTCCATTCATTAATTTTGTATCCTGCAATTTAATTCATTTATCAGTTCTACTGAGTTTTGGTGGAGTCCTTAGGGTTTTCTATATATAATATCATGTCATCTGCAAATAATTAAAGTTTTACTTTTTCCTTACAAAATTTGTTGTCTTGTATGATTGCTGTGGCTAGAACTTCCATCACTATGTTGAATAAAAGTGGTAAGAGTGGGCATCTTTGTCTTGTTCCTGATCTTAGAAGAAAAAGCTCTCCATTTTTCACCACTGAGTGTGATGGTAGCTGTGGGTTTTTCATATATGGTTTTTTTTTTTTTAAGATTTTATTTATTTATTTGACAGAGAGAAATCACAAGTAGATGGAGAGGCAGGCAGAGAGAGAGAGAGGGAAGCAGGCTCTCTGCTAAGCAGAGAGCCCGATGCGGGACTCGATCCCAGGACTCTGAGATCATGACCTGAGCCGAAGGCAGCGCTTAACCCACTGAGCCACCCAGGCGCCCTCATATATGGTTTTTATTGTGTTGAGATATCCTCTGTCCAAGCCTCCATTATTGAGATTTTTTTATTATGAGTAATGATGATAAATACATTTCTTTCTTACATCATTCAATATATAGAAAGACTTGGGTGGCCATTTTTAGCTACTACAACATATTTTATATGAGAGAATGCTAAAAATACAAAGAGGCCAAAGAAACAATCATTTACATAGTAAACAATTGTAAAAGTACTCACTCTTTACCTTATGCGCACTTAGAATATGACATTTCTTTCTCTTTCCCAATAGTTTCTTGGCTCATGTAGTAGGAAGGAATGTGGAAAGCAGAGGAAATTCCCCTGTCATTATAATCAGTCATAGTTTAAGGGTTCAAAGATACTTTAGGTAGAGATTTTTTGCAACAACAAGGGGAAAAGGATCCTTTTCAAAGAATATAGTTGGGTGTATTGGGTCAAGATTTCCTTAAGGAATAAAATTCTGGAATCTCAACAAGATAGAATTGTCATCCTCTCAAGAGTTCAGTTCTAAATTTTGTTTTATTCTTTCTAAATTTTAGAACTCTGAATTGTTCTCACTACATAATAGCAGGAGAGTAAGCCTGGCCTTATAGTTTACTACTACAATTATCATAAGTAAAAATATTAAAGCACTAAATATATTAAAATCAGAATGAAAAGTTTTGTGTATAAATTAAAAATAAGCAAACCACACAACTTATGTTTTAATAATATTTGATGACATAGGCTTCCTTTATCTGTGATTTTTTTTTTCTTTTAATAAAATTAAGTTTGGAAATAGCAGAGTGCCCTGATCCACCAAACTATGAAGATTTTAGAGAAGGTGGGTGTCGATATGATGAGGATTAGAAGAAAAATACAAAGAAGAAAGAAAAGATGTTGATACAGAAGAGTTAGAAGAAAAGCTAAAATATCTTAAATTTGCATGATGTTTATAAATGACTAAATATTTTCACAAAAACTCTTTAAAAAAATAAAAATAAAAAGTTGCTTATTTATTTACCCATTTATTTTACCTATTTATTTAGAGAAAGTGTGTGTGTGTGAATATGGGGAGAGGGAGAAAGACAAGCTCAAGCAGACGCCCCACTGAGCATGGAGCCTGACACAGAGCTCAAACCTACAACCCTGAGATCATGACCTGAGCCAAAATCAAGAGTCAGACACTCAACCAACTGAGCCACCCAGTCACTCCCGTTCCACCTTTAGAACAATTCTGTAAGTATTTCCATCTCACAGAAGAGCAAACAGGCTAGGAGGTAAGGTCATAGAGCTACTAAGTGGAAGATCCTGGAAAAATAAGTTGTTATCTATACAGGGTGAATTTCAGGGTCTCCAGGAAGGTAACTCTTAACTGTTAACATTCTACCCTTCCCCACCCTCTGGTTTCTATCAGGAACCATCCCACCATCATCACTCTTACACATGCCAAATATTAAACATAAGTCAAAGGGAGAAACAATCTTTGTAATTCCTAACAAGCACATTTTCCCCCAAGCTTTAATCTTTGTAAGCATTATAACTAGGGACTTCTGGGGAAGATGGCAGAATAGGAAGATCTTAAGCTCATCTCTTCCCATGAATACAACTAGATAATACAACTAGGTAATAACACATTAGTGTAAATAACCCAGAATATGACCTAAAGACTGGCAGAACAGACTCTCCACAGATAAATATAGAGAAGAGGCCATGCCAAAGAGGGTAGGAAGGGTAAAAAGGGAGTTGGGAGCTAAACAGACCATGGGGAAAGACCTATGGAACTGTCCATGGGAGGGAGGGACCTGCAGGCTTGAAGAGGGGAGAGAAACAGACTATCACACCAGGTACCCCAAGTATGGGGAACTCACCCAGGTGAGGGGAATCCCATAACATTTGGCTTTGAAAAACAGAGGGGGGTGGTAATTTTATGAGTTCTTACAATGAATGGGGCTTAACAGGTAGAACTTTCAAAATCAGCAGGCTTGGCTCTGAGAGAGCTGGGAAAGCAAAAAGAAACAGAGTTTCTGCCCTTAAAGAGAGTACAGCAAACAGCCCCCATGGAGATACAGCATAAAAGCAGCAGTTTGAAAAATGCCTACGGTATATGGGAGGGAAATTTGTTTACTAATCTTAGTGTATGTGCTGGAGGCAGAGGGATCATTGGAGACGTTTCTAGGAACAAAGGAGCTGGTGGGTGCCCTTTCCCTCCCCTGCAGCCCATAGGTCTGTTTAGCTCCCTGATCTAACTCTACTCAAGCCCCAGGTGGCTCCAGATTGGCCCATTAGCAATGCAGGGACCAAATCCTGCCCACAAAAGGCAAAGAGAACCACTGCAAACAACTGGACTAAAGGCACAAGCAGCTCAGCCACTACAGTAGTGTGCACACAACATACATAGGCGACACCCCTGAAGTTCAGGTCTGGTGAACAGGAGACATTACACTGCAGAGCCCGAGAGAGCCTCTTCCTCATAAGGCCACTATTTACAAGAGCAGGAGATGTAGCTGACTTTCCTAACACATAGAAAGAGACACAGAGGGCTAGACAAAGTGAGGAGTCAGAGGAACATGTTTCAAAAGAAAGAATAGGACAAAATGACAGCACGAGACCTAAACAAAACAGGTAAGAAATTCTCTATAAGGAATGTTACTTATTTATTTTTAAAGATTTTATTTATTTGCCTGAGAGTGAGAGAGAGAGAGCATGAGAGGGTCAGAGGGAGAAGAAGTCTCCCCGTGGAGCAGAAAGCCTGACACAGGGCTCAATCCCAGGACTCCAGGATCATGACCTGGGCCAAAGGCAGACACTTAACCCACTGAGCCACCCAAGTGCCCCACCCAATAGAGAATTTAAAGTAATGGTCATAAAGATACTGATTGGACTGGAGAAAAGACTGGAGAACCTCAGTGAAACCCCTCACAAAGAAACAGAAAACATAATAAAGAACCAATCAGAGATGAGCAACTCAATAACTGAAGGCAAAAATGCACTAGATAGAATAAATAGTACACTAGAAGAAATAGAAGAACAGATCAGCAACCTGGAGGACAGAGTAATGGAGAATAATCAAGCTGAACAGGAGAGGGGAGAAAAATGAAAACAGACTTAGCAAACTAAGCAACACCATCAAGCATAATGACATGTGCATTGTAAGGGTCCCAGAAGGAGAAGAGAGGGAAGTGGGGGTGGGGGGCAGAAAATGTATTTGAAGAAATAATAGTTGTAAACTTCCCAAATCTGGGGAAGGAAATAGAAATGCAGATCCAGAGGCACAGAGAGCCCCTAACAAAATCAACCCAAGGAGGTCCACACCAAGACACATAATACTTAAAATGGCAAAAAGTGGCGATAAAGAGAGAATCTGAAAAGCAGCAATAGAAAAGAAAATGGTTACATACAAGGGAAATTCTGTAAGTTTGTCAAATGATCTTTTAGTAGAACCTTTGCAGGCCAGAAGAGAGTGGCATGACACACTGAGTACTGAAAGAAAAAAACCTACAGCCAAGAATACTCTGTCCAGCAAGGCTATCATTCAGGGGGAAAAAAAGAGAGAGTTTCCCACACAAACAAAAGTTACAGGAATTCATGAACACTAAACCAGCCCTACAAGAAATGGTACAGGGGACTCTTTGAGTGGAAAGACCATAAGCAGTAATAAGAAAAGTAGACAGCACAAGAGCAGTAAAATTAAATGTATCTATAAAAATTAGTCAAGGGGAGCACCTGGGTGGCTCAGTTGGTTAAGCATCTGCCTTCAACTCAGGTCATGATCCCAGGGTCCTGGCACCAAGACCCACACTGGGCTCCTTGCTCAGTGCAAAGCTTGATTTTCCATCCCCTGCTTGTTCTCTCTCTTACTAGCGCTCTTTCTCTCTGATAAATAAATAGAATCTTAAAAAAAAAATCAGTCAAGGGATTCACAGAATAAAAGGATATAAAGTATGACACCATAGATCTAAAATAAGCAGGGGAAGGAAGTAGGGGAGGAGTAAAGAATGAGTTCAAATTTAAGAGACCATAAACTTAATATATAACATCTTATGGATATAGTAATTTATATAAACCTAATGGTAACCACAAATCAAAAGATATGCAAGTAAGAGATATGCAAGAGTTGTAACTACGCATCTTTTCCCAAGAAGATAGTGATGGGTGATGGTGGGAAGAGATCCATTCAAGTTCTGGGGCTCTGGGGCGGAGATCCACAATTAAAAGTAAGGTGCTCAGGGGATGCCTAGGTGGCTCAGCTGGTTAGGCTGCTGCCTTTGGCTCAGGTCATGATCCCAGGGTCCTGGGATCAAATCCCACATCGGGCTCCTTGCCCGGCAGGGAGCCTGCTTCTCTCGCTGCCTCTGCCTGCCTCTCTGCCTGCTTGTGTTCTCTCTCTCTTTCTCTCTCTCTCTCAAATAAAAAAATCTAAAAGTAATAATAATAAAAATAAGGTGCTCGGGGCACTTGGGTGACTTAGTGGGTTAAAGCCTCTGCCTTCAGCCCAGGGTCCTGGGATTAAGCCCTGCATTAGGCTCTCCACTCAGCGGGTAGCCTGCTTCCCTTCCTCTCTCTCTGCCTACCTCTCTGCCTAATTGTGATCTCTATCAAATAAATAAATAAAAATATTTTTAAAATAAATAAAAATAAGGTGCTCTACACTTGAAATAACCCACTCCATCATCCACCCCATCCCCAAACACACACAGTCCTCTGAACTGCTCATCAAGTACTTTGTGTACCAAAAAGGCCAATGGTGAAATTTCTGCCAGGTCACTACAAAATTATTTGAAAGCAAAAGCGGAAAACTAAAGAAACTAACAATAGTCTTGTACCTTGAATGCTTCTTTTAAAAAAGGCCTTACATCCTTCACATGACCAGACTCCATAGTGATATCCAGATGCGTAATCGCTGCAGACCGCACAGAAGTGAGCATCCCTCTTTGAACTTGGACTAGTAATAGGGCTGGCACCACTGCTCCCACTAACTTTCCTTTTCAGTGTCTCTCTGGGGGCAAAGAAAACTTTCATTGTAAAACAGCATTAAGAGAAAAGATGGACTCTCTAGAAAAAAAAAAAAAAATAGCATGAGCACTGCCAAATTTACCTCTTTGCCCTCCAGGGCTCAAGATAAATAAATTCCAGGAAACCCAGTCAAGCATAGCCTTTGTTGCTGGTATCAGATCTATGAAGAGTCACACTGTTGGGAATGACTGATGTTTGAAAGTGGTTCCGCAAGTGGTTCTATGTCCATCCATGCAGCGTGGATGAGACTAGTAAACACAGACGGCTAGAGGTAGCCGCCAGGTTGCACATCTCTGAGCGGAGTAAGTGTCCAGGACAAGTCGCACCCGCAGGTCTGAACCATGAGCAGGATGTACAGGAGCCTCCTGTAGTTGCTAGAATTCATCAACACTGCACAGATGGGCTTAAATGTACCTAACCATTTTCAAGTCTCGGTCATTCCCAAGTGTTGCTAAATAGCCCTTCAGAGTTCCCATTTAAATGGGGCAACAAAATCTTTCATTCTGCGGTATAAGATGAAGGTCTAGAATGAAAACAATTTTATGAGGAGTAACAAATGGACTCTTAAGTTTCATTGAAGTGAATACTATATTCTGGTTTAGAGAGACATTGGAAGGGCAGGGAAGGGCAGGGAGAAGAAAAAGAGAAAGAGAAAGGAGAAGAGAGAGGATAAAAGTGGACACATGCCTGTCCTTAGAAGGTTTTAATGGAAGCAGGTGCCCAGTCCTGGGGAGAGGGCAATGGCTCCCATAGAGGCAAGGAGAACCCATCAAGGCAGCACTGGCAGACACCAAAAGTCCACACGGTCAGTTCCTAATTTTGCCAGACCATGCTTCTTTGGGAAAGGAAATGTTTAGAGGTATGATTGATTTGTAAATGAACATAATTATACCATGGGTTAATTTATTCTAGTATTAGCAGAACTCTGATTAGAGTTCACGCCCAGAAACAAATGATCTTCCCTTTTAGGCTGGGTGAAAAACAGTAATTTAAAAAAGATATATACAAAGTTTATATTCTCTTTTACCAATAAAGTTTTTAAAAGAAAAAATTACTGTGTAATATGGCTTTCTCAAAGTATTACAACAGCATTTGAAAGTAACAAATTTCAATATCCAATATGCATGGACTTAATATTTCGGTCGTTTTAGAAATTTATCTACTTCTCATCTTTCTCTCTACCCAAACTCTTCCCACCATAGCTGTAATTTTCATTAAATACATTATAAATTGAATGGAAATAACCATCATGTTCCCTTGCTTTTAAAGGTACAAATACCGTTTTGAACTTAACGAAATTTCAACTAAAGTCTGCAATTAGTTTCCCATCAATATTTAGCAAACATTATTTTAGTTCACTGCTAAAAAGCTTATGCCAATTACTGTCTGTCTTTCCAGGCTTCATGTGTCCAGTATATTTCATTTAAGTAACCACCACTACCAACTACCACCATTGCTTTTATCCTGGACACAATGTGCCATGAATGCTAAATTGTGATTTCACCACAAAAAGGACCTAACTTGAAAGTAAACATTTCTTTTTCAAACCCACATCACTTTATCAAGAGAAAAGGGATTTAAGTTCAGTCTTTAATGTCTAGTCATGATAGTGAATTCTCCCTACAACCCAGATCTACAAGCTTACTTTTTAACGAGGAATAGAATATCAGAATAGATATTCTAGAATTTGGAATATCCTATGTGTTGGGTGCTCTAAGTAATCTATGTGATGAATAAAGACTTTGAATAATGCATAGCTTTCTTCCAACTCATAAAGGGATTTGAATAATGCCCCTGACGTACAATTCAGAATGAAGACTGAATTTACCTGTTTACAGGTAAGGTGGGTTCTAGTGATCTTGCTTCACACCAAGGACTCTTTTGAGGTTCTGCATACAGAAGTGATGACTGGCAATGGATCGCTAAGGGAGAGAGGTGTCCAGGAGTTGGCCACAGCACATTCGGGCTTGTGGTCTGTCGACCGGGTCCACCTTCTGAGTTACTGGCACTGCTGGGAAGGCTGTAATTCATCACAGCAGGGCTGTAGAACGTCATGGTGGAATATTCATGGCGGCTCTCAACATAGGAGGAAGGTATATATATGGGGCCGTGCTCCAGGGGTAGGACAGATTGACTGCAGTTGTAGGAAGCTGGAGAGTTAAGGCTAGATGGTGAGTTTTTTATATCCATGTCTTGAATAGGTAACAGCTGAGGAAACTCTTTGTGAGGAGAGGCACAAAGGGACATTGTACTGTTCTCAAAGACTCATGGGCAGGTATGCTGGCTGTAGAGAAAAACAAAAGACATTTCTAAGTTACAGCTACAGGCCTAACTATTCAAAAGGTCCAAACATATTTATTATTTACACACACACACAGAGCTTAGAAACACATCCTGAAAAGACAGACTCAAAAGCATTAACCTCAGGGATTGTGAATGGGAGGCATGAAACTCTCATCTGCTACTTTATTCACTTCTTTATTGCTTTTGTTGTTGTTAGCTACAAGAATTTTTTTAACCACAAGAATTTATTATACTTTTAAAAATTAAAAAATTCAGGATGATATTAAAATGCCAAGGGAGTCCCTCCCCCCCCCCTTCTGGAACTAGAGAAGTTTATTTTAAAGTTCTTACGGAAAAATAAACAAGAATAACCAAGAAAACATTGAAAGAGCAGGTCGGTGAGCAGAGACAGCATTAACAGATATACAAATACATGACAAGTCACCAGTAATAAAACACAAGGAACAGACAGGTCAACGTTCCCATGACCTTTATCTATTTATTGCTTCTCAGCCTTCAATGCACCCTTTAATATGAAACCTTTATTAAGCACAGAAATTGCTTTATCTGGTTAAAGTGAGCGCAATACTAAGCATTCTCAGTAGAGGGCGCTGCAGGGACACCAAAAGGAGGAAAAGGCAGCTGTAATTTCAGGAGCCCGCAGAGGTCCCCAGTGCGGGGGGGCTGAGAAAAATGGGTGGAGTCTGGCCCCCACCACCGGTCCAAAACAAGGTCTTTCTGCAACCTTGCAGCGTCCATGTGGGGATAACATTACATAGCCACCTGCCAGGACTGTGACCCCAAGAGTCACAAAGAAGTTGTTCCTTGTACAAATCTCTTCCCCTCCTGCTACCTGCACACTGTGAAGGCCTTCCGTCCCCTGCCTCCCCCTCCTGCAGGCATCTGGACTCCCAGGGCACAACCACGCTGCCAGTTGCTGATTGCCTGGTCTCTCTTGTACCCTGGAGGCTGTCCTGTTGCCTGTCCAACAACCCTAGACCAGCTCTGGCCTGGCTAAACTAGCAAAATCTCTGCTAGTTAGTGGCCCATCCACCTTTCCCAAAGAGGTCTGAACCCTGTCCAAGTTTGTCCTTCCTTGGGTGCTCTCCCTCAGCCCGAGGGTGCCATTTATAGTTTACTTATATATTATACTTAATTTCTTACTAGTTTTTTTTTTTTTAAGATTTTTATATTTCTTTGGCAGGGTGGGATGGGGAGAAAGCATGAACAGAGGGAGGGAGAGAAGCAGGCTCCCCACGGAGCAGGGAGCCCTACGTGGGACTTGATCCCAGAACCCTGGGATCAGTCTTAAATGACTGAGCCACCCAGGTGCCTCATAGTTATTCTTGACATTAAAACTCCCTTGTTGAACCGACTGCAGTTTCTATCTCCTGATTGGACCAGACAGCTACCTAACAGAATAGAAAATCAAAAATAGAAAATTCAAGAACTCAAAAGTTTTTGAAAATTTGGCATATGATAAAGGTGACATCTCAAATCATGGAGAAAACATTGGACAGTAGAACAGCCACTGGGATAAAAACCTATGCCAGAATAAACTCCAAAGGGTTCAGAGATCCAAATGTTAAGAGAAAAATGGAAGGAGGAAGGAGTGGGAGGGAAGGGGGCGTGTGAGGGAGAGAGAGGGGCTGCACAAGTCCTTAAGCACAGATACACTTTATATCTTGTGGGTGGGAGAAAAACCTGACTAATGCTTAAAATCCCCATCTATCCAATTAATAGATGACCAATAAATTCAGAACAGAAAAGGAAATCTTTGCACATCATTAAAACACCATAAGCAAAGTCAAAAAAAGACAAATGACAAATTGGGAGGAAAATACTCTCAATTTCTAGGAGAAACAAGGAGCTAATTGTCCTAGTATTTAGAACTCTTAAAGTGAAAAAAAGATTTTAACAAATTCTTTAGATAGGGACAGCTGGGTGACTCAGTCGGTTAGGTGTCTGCCTTTGGCTCAGGTCATGATCCTAGGGTCCTGGGATTAAGTCCCACATCAGGCTCCTTGCTCAGTGGGCAGTCTGCTTCTCCCTCTCTCTGCTGCTCCCCCAGCTTATGTGTTCTCTCTGACAAATGAATTTAAAAAAATAATTTTTTTTAAATTTTTCATGACATTGACTTTTTTTTATTAACATACAATGTATTGCTTCAGAGTAACAGGTCTGTGATTCATCAATCTTACACAATTCACAGCACTCACCATAGCACATATCCTCCCCAATGTCCATAACCCAGTCACACCACCCTTCCCACCCCTGTCCCCTCCAGCAACTTCAGTTTGTTTCCTGAAATTAAGAGTCTCTTATGGTTTGTCTCCCTCTCTGGTTTCATCTTGTTTCATTCCCTCCCCTCTTCCCCTATGATCCTCTGTTTTGTTTCTCAAATTCTTCATATCAGTGAGATCATATGATAATTGTCTTTCTCTGATTGACTTATTCCACTTAGTCTAATACCCTCTAGGTTCCATCCATGTCATTGTAAATGGGTTTTGATGGCTGCATAATATTCCATCGCGCGTGTGTATACACACACCAGATCTTCTTTATCCATTCATCTGTTGATGGACATCTAGGCTCTTTCCATAGTTTGGCTCTTGTGGACATTAATTCTTTAAATAGGCAAAAGACATAGAACACAAAAAAAGAAAACAACTCTGAAAACACAAAGATGATTAACCTCACTCACAAAATTTAAAACTATACCAAAATACCATTTTCTTGTGTTTGGCAAAAATTCAAATGTTTAACAAGAAACTTTCCTGGGGCGCCTGGGTGACTCAGTGGGTTAAAGCCTCTGCCTTTGGCTCAGGTCATGATCCCAGGGTCCTGGGAGCCTGCTTCCTCCTCTCTCTCTGCCTGCCTCTCTGTCTACTTGTGATCTGTCAAATAAACAAATAAAATCTTAAAAAAAAAAAAAAAGAGAGAGAGAGAGAGAGACTTTCCAGGAGAGGCTGTGGAAAAACAGACTCTCTCTGAAACTGTTGGTAGGAGTGCAAAATGGCCAGCCTCCACGGATGTCTGGCATTATATACAGATTTTACAGGTGTTACCTTTGGATGGAGTCCATAGTGATATTTAAAAAAAGAAAAGAAGAGAGAAAAAAAGAAAACAAACCATTGGCTCCCATTGCAAATGATACATCAGTTTCTCACTCAGAATTAGCAATTAAGGGAAAAGAATTAAGTCTGTATCCTGCGTTTTTGAGAGGTTCTATAGTTTATGCCATGGTTGAGGGCAAACTCTTCTTTACAAAGTATGCCACCCAATAAGTAGTTCAGACAAAAAATACTTGGATGGATAAACTGGATAGTTACAGCAAGTAAAAATGTTAACAATGACTGAATCTAGATGGTGGGCATATGGACATTCATTATACCAGTCTTTCAACTCTTCTGTAAGTTTAAAATTTTTTTGTAAGAACCTTTGGAGGAAAGACACAAAATAACACAAGAAATTATAAACAGAAACCTTTAAAAAAAGTTAGAATAATATTATCTAGAAAATATAATATAATCTGGAAAAAGGAAGAATGACCATTAATAACTAGACTGGTTGAGAAAGTTCCTTAAGTAAAGAAGCTTGTCTTGAGAAGTTCTCCATGTTTGACATTTTTAGCTCCGGCTGTCAGCTACTTCCACATGTCGGCAACTGGGCTCTCTAATCCTGATAACTTTCTCCTGACATTTTCATTTGAATGCTCATTTTAATTTGTCCTCCAAACAGTATACCTATGGTGATTTTGAACTATGTCCACAAATTCTTCAACATTCTTCCCTTCAAAAGGGAGTCTGATCTCCCCTTGAGTGTGCGCTAAATTTAGGACTCATTTTGAATGAATAAATTAGGGTATGTGGCTTCCATGACAAGGTCATAGAAGGCACTGCAGGCCTTTCCCGGCTTGCTCCGTTGGGTCACTCACTCCAGGGGAAATTAGCTGCTGTACTGTGAGGACACATGCAGCCTTATGGAGGCCTCTTGCCAATAGCCAGCAAGGAACTCCAGCCAACAGCTCTAACAGTGAGGTATTTTGGAAACAGATCTTCCAGTCCCAGTCAAGCCTTCAGATGACTGCAACCTCATGAGAGGAGCAAAGCCAGAACCTTCTGGCTAAGCTAATCCTGGATTCCTGAACCTCAAAAAATGTGCATGAGATATTATGTTTGTTATTTAAGCTACTCAATTCTATGATGATTTTCTACACAGCAGTAGATAATACAAATCCAAGGTAAAAATCAATCATTTTCCTCCCCCAAACCAATCCTAATTTCCTATTTGTTAATGACAAAGCGCAACACACTTCACTTTGACTTCTCCACTGCATCCAATTACCTTTAATCACTAGGGCACACTTTATTTTTCTCCACAGTGCATTTTCCTCATGGACTGTCTTTTGCCATCATCTAAGCAAGCTCTCATTACTTCTTATCTGTGCATCTGTAATAGACCCTCAACATGCCTGGTCTCTCGTGAGCTCCTTTTCCAGGTCCTCAGAGCTACCAGAATAACATTCTTCTTTTTTTATTTTTTAAGATTTACTCATCTGAGAGAGAGAGAGCATGTGTGTGGCACACTTGGGGAGTGGGGGCTGCAGAGGGAGAGAGAAGCCCAAGCAGACCTACACTGAGCATGGAGTCAGAGGCAGATCCCAACAGAGGGCTTGATCCCATGACCCCGAGATCATGACCTGAGCTGAAACCAAGAGACAGAAGCTTAAATATCTGCACCATCCAGGTGCCCCCAGACTAACATTCTGAAAACCAGCTCTGATCACCCCTCTGTCCCCCCAGCCTGTGAAATAAGTCACACCCTTCTAACATCCAACGCATTGCACTCTACTGCCCCAACCCATCATCCCACTCTAATTGGCTATTTTCCTACAGAAGACTGGTCATGCCTATAAGGAAGATGCAAAGTGCATCGTAAAGTGGTTGGCGTTCTATGCCTTAGCACCCTTCTTACTCTTAGCACCCCTATAATTATTTACAAACTTCATCCTCCTTATTAGAATAAAACTCCATCGAATCATTCTTGTACATGGTAGAGGTAGAACTAGATCTTAAGCTCCTTGAAGGCACACACTATTTTTATTCACCTTCTACTACCCCTCAGTAATTATTTGCTATAATGAAAGAGTATGAGGGAATGTGTTTATAAGATTTCACCCAGTCAAGAGTGTTAGTCAAAAATAGGAGCACCAACATCACTCAGCATCCAAGAAATACAAATCAAAACCACAATGAGATGTCACCTCACACCAGTCAGAATGGCTAACAAGTCAGGAAATGACAGGTGTTAGCAAAGATGTGGAGAAAGGGGAACCCTCCTACACCGTTGGTGGAAATGCAAGCTGGTGAAGCCACTCTGGAAAACAGCATGGAGGTTCCTCAAAAAGTTGAAAATAGGGACGCCTGGGTGGCTCAGTTGGTTAAGCAGCTGCTTTCGGCTCAGGTCATGATCCCAGCGTCCTGGGATCGAGTCCCACATCGGGCTCCTTGCTTGGCAGGGAACCTGCTTCTCCCTCTGCCTCTGCCTGTGTTCGCTCTCTCTCCCTCTCTCTCTGACAAATAAATAAAAAATCTTTAAAAAAAAAAGTTGAAAATAGAGCTACCCTATGACCCAGCAATCACACTATTGGGTATTTACCCCAAAGATACAAATGTAGTGATCCGAAGGGGCATGTGTGCCCCAGTGTTTATAGCAGCAATGTCCACAATAGCCAAACTATGGAAAGAACCTAGATGTCCATCAACAGATGAATGGATCAAGAAGATGTGATACACACACACACACACACACACACACACACACACACACACAATGGAATACTATGCAGCCCTCAAAAGAAAAGAAACCTTGCCATTTGCAATGATGTGGATAGAACTAAAGGGTATTATGCTGAACGAAATAAGTCAATCAGAAAGACAATTATCATATGATCTCTCTGATATGAGGAATTTGAGAGGCAGGGCAGGGGGTCATGGTGGGTAGGGAGGGAAAAAATGAAAACAAGATGGGATGGGGAGAGAAACAAACCATGAGACACTTAATCTCAGGAAACAAACTGAGGGTTGCTGGGGGGCTGGGGGTCGGAATAGGGTGGCTGGGTTATGGACACTGGGGAGGGTACGTGCTATGGAGAGGGCTGTGAAGTGTGCAAGACTGATTATTCACAGACCTGTAACCTTGAAGGAAGTAATACACTGTATGTTCATTTTAAAAAGGAGGAGGGGTGGAAGCACCTTCAGTAGGTATGGTACCATGTAGAGAAAGGAGATCTAAAAGAGTCCCAAGACATGCAGTCTGCATTCAGAGAGCTACTGAGCCAGGTAAAGGAGGCAAGATGCACCAGGTAAAACGCTAAGGAACTAAAACAGACATCCTACCACTTATAATCAGCACTGATTGACCATGAAGGACAGGAGAGGAAACAGTAGCTGGAGAAGAATACAGAACTTAAAAAGTGTGTGTGTGTGTGTGTGTGTGTGTGTATAGATAGATATCATACATATCATATATACAGAATATATGATATGCATTATAGACATAATACATGTATGCATGTAAGACATGTATAATATATAGATGCATTATATATAGTACATATATAATGCATGTATAAGATATATGTATATATCTTATATATATTTCATATGTCAATATAAATTTATTAATCATAACAGAATTTCATATTTCCATTACTCAGCTTTCTAATCAACAGATACAATCCCCAATTCCTAACAGAAAATATGCAGGATAAAGGATATAATGTTAACTATTATCAAAACTAGCCATGTCCAATTTTTTTTTTAAGTCGTGGTAAATTACACATCAAACTTACAATGTTAACCATTGTAAGTTAGTGATGATTCAGTAGTGTTACATACACTCATGCCATTGTGTAGCTCATCTCCAGCACTCTTTCCATCTTGCAAAGCTAAGATTCCCTGCCTGTTAAACAACAGCTCCCCAAACTACCCTCCTCCAGCCCTTGGCAACCACCCTTCTACTTTGTCTCTCATGGCACGGACCATTCAGCACCGCAGAGAAGTGGAATCATGCGTCTGTCCTTCTGTGTTTGTCTTATTTCACTTACCACAATTTCCTCAAGGTTCATCCATATTGTCTCATGTGTCAGAATTTCCTTCCTTTTTAAAGCTGCATGATATTTCATTGTGTTTATGCATCACATTTTGTTAATCAAGAAAGGGTTTTAAACAGAAATGCCTGAAAACATTTACAGATTCATGATATGACCTGGGTTGGAGCAAGTGGTTGACTATAGAAGAAACACAGTTGTTGGTAATTAGGTCACTGGTGATCTTGAGACGGCACCTTTGGGCTGGTCAGCATTGTGAGGGAGCATCCATCCTTCCATCGGACCTGAAAACACTTCTCCTGTTTCACTCCGCCTCCACATAGGCTTGTTTGCTGCGCTTGGGTTTTTGATATTGTACTTTGGGGACTGCATTTTAGTGCATTGTTTTTGCTATACAATCTGAGCATATCTTGTGTGGCCAGATATTTAATCAAAAGACATTTCAAGTAGGTTAACAACACAACTGAAACAGTACACAGTGTAACAATTCAGAGGAAGATACTCAAGGTAACATGCTTAATGGATTGTATCTATGTATAGCAAAATGTAACCTGGAGGTAATACATTTTTTTTTTTAAGTTCAAGAAATACAAAAAGTACAAGAAGACAAGATGGCCTACCCAGTTTAATAAATAGAAGTATATCTAGAAGTATGGTCACTGTGAGGAGTATACACATTACATTCAGGAAATTACAAAGCAGGAAAACAGTGAACTGAAGAGTAACCATTTGAACAAGACTTCAGGTTAATATTCAATAATAAAAACAGTTGAAGGATTTAAACAAAAAAATTCTCTGAACATTTTGGTCTGTCAAGTTTTTACTCAATTTCATATTATCTCAACTTTACATTGCCCCAGAGAAACATAAGTAGCATTTTTACATAAGTAATTCAGCACACCAATCTATCAGAAAGCCACTGCTATCTTTTACTTTCAGTAGGCCTCTTAAAAACAGAAAGTTTCTTGATACAAAGTGACGAATAGCAGCGCGGAAATTCATGAACTTGAAATAACACATCCTATTATCCAGGTAGAAAGTGAACACACAATTTAAAATGAAGATGACATCTCTCTCAGGAGCAGAGAATCAATCCTATTACTCATTTTCACCTGTAACTGAAATGTGCATTCTCAGCTCAGAAATGCTGAAATGACCTGTCCAACACACACCACTGAATGGCAAATCCAGGATTCGTCCAGGCAATCAATCAGGTGCCACGGTGACTTCGCTTAGAAAAATCAATTTCACATACATACACCAATCAATTTCTCTAGAATTTCCACACAGCCCTAGCACAATAATAATTCAGGATCGAGAATTGGTGGCTGGATAGTTAATTAAAAGCCTGTGTTCCCGGGACGCCTGGGTGGCTCAGTTGGTTGGACAACTGCCTTTGGCTCAGGTCATGATCCCGGAGTCCCAGGATCGAGTCCCACATCGGGCTCCCAGCTCCATGGGGAGTTTGTTTCGCTCTCTGACCTTCTCCTCACACATGCTCTCTCTCACTGTCTCTCTCTCAAATAAATAAATAAAATCTTTAAAAAAAAAAAAAAAAAAAGCCTGTGTTCCCTTTTGGTTGAGGATCTTTCAGATGTATCCAGATTCAGGTGGCAACAATTTGTCAGTGGAACACTGGATCATTAGTAACTTGCTAGCCAATGCAAAGGGTTTTTTTCTTTTGAAGCAAAGATACAACAAGGGGTGAGGAACTTAAATCATGGCAGGAGACCCTGTAGACAAGCAAGTAGCAAAAGTCTTCACCCGGGGGGTCTAAGAAAGTGACTAAGCAACGTGGGCTGGTTATGTGAGTAGTCCGATCTAAACCAGGGAGATATTTCTTCAACACTGCAGGACAAGATTTTCCCAACACAGTCCTTTGAACAAGCCCTGATTCGGTGAGCACAATATCTGGAATCAGAGGGAAAAATAGTCTCTAACCAGATTAATTATTGGGCCTGGCAGGCATGGAACTTCACCTGGTCAACAAAAGAACACGTACCCAGACATCCTGATTCTAAGAATTAAACACTTCTTTGCATGTCAATTTTCCTTAACTAGTCATCATAGCCTAAGATAGTTGGCCCATATCTTTCATGATGAACAGCCCTTGTCCTCTGTCCAGAGACTTCTCTGGCCCACTCCTCCAGCATGAGCACACGCACATACACATACAGACACACATATGCTGGTGGTGAGCCCTTGCGGGTCACATCGGTGTTCAGCAGGAAAGCTCTCTGTACACATGGGATTATACATCATGTTCTATCATACTGGTAACACATTCTGGAATTTAAACAGAAAAAAAAGTTCTTAAAATCCCAAATATGAACAGCAATTCTTCGGGAGAAGAAAAAGGCAGGCCCTAGAAATGCTAGAAAAACACTCAGGAAGAATAGAAGATTTTATCAAAGTACCAGTCAAATCTGGATAAACAAGACGAAGGCAGTCACCACCAGGTCTGCTATTACATATATTCTGTGTCCAGTGGACAGAGCAGTACACAAGGTTCTAGTCCCCACTCTGCCTGAAAGCCAGGAGGTCTCACACAAATCACGTCAACTCCCCGAGGTTCCACGGCTTCTTCAGTAGAAATGGGGACCTAATATGGGCTGCATGTTCTCACAGTATTCGGAGGATAAAGTGAAATGATGTATGTGAAAGCATCTGTGAGGTATTAATACTCATCCAGAAAGATGAAGTCTGTCCATTAGCAGGTCACTGGATACACCTGCAGTGTTGGGCAGAACTTCTAGAAGAGTTAAAATGCCCTCATGACCACCCTGAAGATTATTGCCTCCTCACTGTACTTCTGTTTGACAATTCATGATGCTGGTCCGAACAGCTGGGCGCTGGGAGCCTATCTGAACCTTATGAAGCCCAGAATGCCCCATTCTCCTTGTGCTGTGCCCTTGAGTATGTCCATCACACCTCCCCAAGCATTCAAACATCCCCATTTGTGTGCCCCCACAGAAGTCATAAATGCACACTTGCCATGCAGAACACAAGGAATTTCATAGAAAAGAAAAAAAAATATTTAAGTGTCAAACATCCTTGATGTGTGTCAATGGCAGTCTACCAATCGCCGACCTTAAATTTTCTACAGCCAAACAGAGCTCTTGATCAACTTTTCATTAGAAAGAAAAAAAATGCTCCAAAAATCACCACAGAACCGATCATTAATAACTGACTTACATGGACAAGTATCTTCCAACGTGAGAAAAACCTAATTTCCCTTGAAGCCCACTGGACCTTATCAAGCTGGACAGGAAATAGAACTTAGCAGCTGGACGGGAAAGAGGCCAGAGGCTCAGCCACAGAACCAACACACACACTAAGGCAGTGCTGGAGAGAGAGCCCACCAGTCTGCTCTCTTTAGCAAGTCTCCATCCCTTCCCAATTCGGACCGCTCTTAGGAAATGGAACCATTTTCACATATCCATTTGGGCCAGGGTGGGGAGGGTTGTGCATGAAGAGGTTCAGGAAAACTGGACTAAGGCATTAGTTAAGCTGAATGCACTCCTCTTCTCTTCCGGTCCCAGGTTTGACAGGTGAACATGAACACTTACCACGAAAATATTGCTGTGAGGAAATATCTACAAATCCAGTAATTTGTCTTTCCACGGCCCCTCACTCTCCTGGCCGGTCAAGAGCACCTGTACAGATTCCCCACTAAAAATCCTTAATGATGAAGAGCTGTAAAGGCTTCAGCTAGGAACGCCGACCCCCCAGCCTGCCGGAACTTCCTCAGCACCTCACTCTGCCTCTCCTAGCACCTGCCTGCCACTGGAGTTCTCGTAAGTAAGCTGCGTATATCAAATACAGGCCCTCGTTTTCATAGCACAAAGGAGAAAGGAAAAGGACATCATCTGACGGACGTTCAGTAGGAGTACTTAGCAGGAAGAGGCTCCCAACTGCCAACTGAATTGAATAATGTATTAAGCAGTAAAAAATATTAGTTTGCAAAAGATTTTGGATCTATGTCCTGCAAGACAATCTAGATTTCAAAGCATGAGCACAGAAATGAAAAAACTTGATGTCAATAGATAATCGCACACAGACCTCAACTCTGAGTATTTTAACTTAAGTCACCATCACTCTATATTGGCTTTTCAACGTCTCCAGATTGCCATTTTCAATCACTCTTCTGCTCCTCACTATTCAATGATATGTAATTTCAGGTAACTTTCTTAATCTCTAGTATAATCAAAGTATTTTGTAAATGCCCAGAGTATTAAAAAATGTAATACATTCTATTAATGTTACATAAGTAACCAATGTTTTTTATTTATTTATTTTTAAGATTTTATTTATGTATTTGATAGAGATCACAAGTTGGCAGAGAGGCAGGCAGAGGGTGGCAGGAAGCAGGCTCCCTGCTGAGCAGAGAGCCTGATGTGGCTGGATCCCAGGACCCTGAAATCATGACCTGAGCCAAAGGCAGAGGCATAACCCACTGAGCCACACAGGCATCCCAACCAATGTTTTTTTTAAATAACCCTTTGTTCCGTTTGGGATAATTAACATTACAGACCATAACCAACGGCTTATCCCACAGTGGAGTCTGAATATGCTAAGAGTGAAATCTATTAGCACACTGGGAATTTAACACTTAGTCCCATTTGCAAAATAGCTTCTCTTTGCCTCAATTTATTCCAAAGCATATAGGATTAAAACTAAAATACCAGAGGACAGAGATACTCTTGTGAAAAGCAAAGGAAGATAATTATTTCTTGGTAAAAACACACTGAAGAGTAGAATGGTAAAATCAGCAAACAGATCAATGATTTCCAGGGGTTGGAATGGGTGGAGAGGGTTGACTACAAAAGCACAAAGAGGACTTTGGGGACTGAGGGCACAGTTCTAGGTCTTGAGTGCATAAGTGATTATATAAATGTTGCGACTGTCAGAATTCATCAAGGGTACTTCTAAAGAGCCTAGGTTTTACTGTATGTAAATTATACTGCCAGGAGCCTACCTTTTTAAAAAGGTTATTATGTCTAAATCCATGTGCTCGGCACTGAATTGAGATTATACTCAAATATGCAGTTCTCAAGTGTTCTATATGTAATTACTAAGAAAGTTACCAGCAAACAAGTCAAGCTCAGCCTTCAGTATTTTATATAATTATTACATATTTGTAAGTATTATATAAAATGCCTCAAAACATGAACTAAAATTATCACAAGATGTAGTTTGCATGATTACCTGAATATGTATTTATAGAAAACTGCAGTGTTTACCTCTTACAAATGGACATATTAATATCTACTAAATGTTAATTATATTTTAAGGGTTAATTTACTACTAAACTTTACCTCTTTCAGATTATTAATAAATTGAGGAATATAAAAGGCCATTAGATTAATTTGAGTCCCTCAGAACCACTACAAAATGGATTCCAAATGTGTTTCTAATTGATTTCTGGGGCTCCAGGGTGGCTCAGTCATTAAGCGTCTGCCTTTGGCTCAGGTCATGGTCCCAGGGTCCTGGGATCGAGCCCACGCTCAGGAGGAAGTCTGCTTCTCCCTCTCCCACTCCCCCTGCTTGTGTTCCCTCTCTCACATTCTCTCTCTCAAATAAATAAAATCTTTTTTAAAAATTGACTTCAGAGACTTTCAAGTCTCAAGTGTTACACGAGACTGGCTGCTTTTGAAAACATAAGAATGTTTCAGTAATACAGCTGGGAAAAAAAAAAAAAAGATTGAATGTAAAATGGATCCTAAGATTATGGTTTAACACCTATTGATGAACAGACCCTTACATTTTCCCTCTTCCTGGATATATGCAGAAATATAGATTTCTCTGCAGAAAAAAGAAGTCGAAGTGTTATAGTCACAGCACATTTCTATTTACAATACTCACAGCACAAACCTTTCTTTTCACATGTTCACTTAAGTAACAAACATCTTTCCCCACAAAGGACAATATCCACTGTGCGTTCAGAAACTTAAAAGTAAAAATCCCAATGGAATGCCCATGTAAACACTGAAAATCTAACAAAATAAGACAAAATCTTTTCTCCAAAGTGTTGCATGCCACACCAAAGCACAACGTTGTTTCATAAACCAGTAACCGGTTTTCCTAAACTAAAAAAAAAAAAAAAAAAAAAAAAAAAAAACCACTGGAACCCAAAGTTTTATTTTTTCCAAAAATAATATTCCCTTAAGTTTATGCTTTCAATTTGAATTAGGCACGAATGGCAACGTAAAGGGGTAGGAAAGCAGCAGCTAGGTTCCTCATCAGCAAATGAAACGACTAGATCTTAATCTAGCTCCGTTTGCCCAGGACAGAGACAACTGTTTTTGTTATCACTGAGGAATGCCAGTTAGTGCATTCAAAACACTGGTCACCTGCTTGACCCACGCACACCTTCCCAGCCCCGCACAACTCAAGCATGAAGTCCTTGCTCAACTTTCCCACTGTCACCATCTCATCCTCTGTCGGGAAATCCACTGAAAAACATCCAGTTGGTTTTTTTTTTTCTTTCAAAAGGACACACATCAATCCGGAGCGTAGAGGCACAAACTGACTAACTAAATTAACCTGCCAGCGTCTGGAATGAAAATACTTAGAGCATGACATTTCTGTTTCCTGTAGTTTTCAAGAAAAGTGGTTTAGGGTGGGGGGGAGGGGCAGGGATCTTTTATTGTTCTCAATATGACTGGTTTCCCACCCCAGGATTTCACACAGAAAAGCAGACAAACCCCATCTGGGGCCGAGGTGCACTCACCTAGCAGGTGAACACCAGCCCGGCGGTCTCTAAAACGCCGACCCGTGCTCCTCCCGGAGGGGTAGGTCCGGGCCCCGGGCTGGCGGCCACCCGGCGCGGAGAGCGAGCGCACCTCGCGCAGCCCCCGAAGGCCAGCCTACACCGCAGCACTGGAAGCCCGGGTGGTCCCTCCCCGGCCCGGCTCTCCCGCCGCCTCCTCTCCACCCGCTGCAAGTTTCCACGGGCGCTTCTCGCAGCTTCGGCGCTGCCGGCTACCGAGCCGCAGGGGCGCGAACTGGGATTCAACAGGTCTGGGAGGCAGAGACGCGGCGAAGATCACAGACGACTTAACGAGGAGCCTCCCCCTCCTTTTAAAGACAGGGGGCTGGCTGGCCGGGGGAGGAGGGCAGGCGTCCAAGGGCCCACGTGACCACCAAGCCCGCTGCGCGGAAATCTCGGGAGGACGCGCACTCCCCTGCCTTGCCAGCCACGCTCACCTGCGCGAAGGGGGAAGCCCCCCCCCCCCCGGGAAGAGGCGCTCCGCAGGCGCCCTCAGGGGGAGCCCCTCCCGCCGTCCGCACTGTAGGAAGTGTGGGGCGGGGCCTGAGAATGTGCTTCAAACCAGGGTCGGGGTGAAGCTGAAATTGATGCTGCCCGACTGGGGGCCATACTGGAGGCATCACCTCCCTGGACGCTGACCCACGTGGATCTGACAGGGGCTGGATGCTTCAGTGTCACTGAAGTACAGAAATCTAAGACTCCAGTGATGCAACTAGAGAGGTTTGGGGTTTTCCCAGTCCCGGGTTGCAAGCGCAGGTTCGTGGCACTTGGCGGGGGGGCGGGCAAGCCACGCGGCCGAGGCGGGAGGTGGTGGCTGCGGGCTTTCCGCGGCTGGCGCAGAAGGCCTTTCTCGTGAGGGCAAAGATCCCAGGAACCTCCTCAAACTCACCTACTGCAAAGCAACACCTGGGGGGGGGGGCGGGGATCTGCCTCCGTGGCGGCTGCGCCCCTCTTCCCTCCGCAGCGCCTCCGTCGAGCTCTCTGCACGCGAGCGTCCCCTGGTGGCAGCTTCAGTTCCCCAGTCTGCGGGGTCCCCAAGTTCTCCTCACCCACCCTGCAGCGGCCCACAGTGAGGAGTACCGACCTCATAGTCATTACTGAAGCACCCGGCTTGAGGGCAGCCACTGGTGGCAAAAATCCAAAGGCAAGTTGCAGATGTCCCATAGGCCATTCTGGGTCCCCAGGGCCACATTTGTGTCTAACTAATCACCACACTATCCATACACACGGCAGAAGGGATGTGGTTCTTGATCCGGCTGTGACTCCAGATCTCTGATAAAAGAAGACCAGAAGGGCATTTGAAGGAAGACTTACAATGCCAGCCTCAGGTGCTGGGCTTTAGCCAAAAATGGCCTAGACCAACTCTAACATGCTCCGGGTTTCTAAGAGTGAGGTTCACAGGTAGTGAAGGCAGGCTCCACATATGGAGAGCTGCCCTCTTTATAAACAGTTGAGAACATGGCCAGTCCTCGGCTGAGAAAGACTAGAACCCAGGTGAGAGCCCAAAACTCTGTTCTCTTCCATGCGCATGACTGCAGTCAATCAGAAATGAAGATGTCTTGAATGTCAGGACACTAGATCTCCCACAAACAAGCCCTGCCTCAAAGCCTCCAGCCACCTGACAGATAAACGTCTGCTCGCCCCAGAACTAGAGTTCTCTGTTTGCTGTGATGCTTCCTTCAGAAGGTGTTCCACTCATGGCAGCAGCATGTTCTCTTTTTAAAGACCCTCAAACATCCACAGAAGTGGTTACATAAGGAAACCTCATTGCCGGGAATAAAAGCAGAGAATGAATGGGAGTGAGTGCATTTCCTTCTGACTCACCCTGTGGATTGAGAAAGATAATGGTACCTTAGGGATGGAAGCTTTGCCTGGTTTAATGCAGTGAGTAGGGAGTTTATTCCAAAACTAAGAAGGGACTCTGAGACAGTTAATATCAATGTCTACACTGAAAAGCAACCTGAAATCTAGGTTTAAGGACCATGCCTCTGTTAGAAGATCCCCTTCTCTTTTCCACCTCACTCTTGACCTCTCTAAGGAAGCCCCTACAGAGTAAGACACTGAAAGGCTTTCCTCTTCCCAAAATATTCTATAACAGGGACCGAAGTCCTCACCATGCAAGTCATCCTTTGGGGTTAAAGCATTGGATTGTTAAAATTCAATCATGTTATATATGATGAGTACTACTAATCTACTAGCATTTGCCATTACACTAATGAGATGAGTTTATGAGATGAGCTAAATGTCACCTAGGAAAGAAAACAAAGGAGGTTGGCACAGGGCAGGTACAGTTTTGCTGTCGGAGGAGAGAAACCCTCTCCATCTGGAGGCACCTTCCTCATCTTTTCATCCTGCCCATTCTCTGTCCAGTGAAGTCTTACCCAGCCCAAAGCCAAGAGCTTAAGTGAAGACAGCGATAGCCCCGAGGAATGCACACACTGCCTTCCCCACAGCGCTTTCCCGGCGACCAGGCTGCCTGCGTGGTAATGCTACAGTTCGTGTCTGATATCTCTGGAGTCCCCGAGCTGGAGCATCATACCGGCGGTACGCACCTTGTTCAACCCAGACATTCAACAAACACCTGCCACAGGCTTCAACTTGGAAAGAACAGAGGGAAAGCGGAGAGATGTTCTATAGGAAAGATCCCATTAAGAGGCAAAACAACCAAAAGCTTGTTGAAGGCAAAACAACCAAAAGCTTGAAGAAAGCAAAAGCTGATGTGGAGGGGAGGAGTCCTACAAATCGCGGAGCGCTGCAGGGTGATGACTTTGGATTGTCGCACTTTCTTCTCTGAGCCTGGGATGAACTGGGAGGATTTAAGTCCTGGGATGCTCTGACCTGCTCCGGAGGATAAAGGATCAGGCTGTTTCTTCATGATGGGTGGTTATAAATTGGTCTGTTTTAAGAGGATTTGGGAGATGTAACCTTAAATTTAAGGAACTACTGAGAGAGAAGGGGAAAACTTGTTGCACAGTAGTGACACCTTCATTTGTAGGTGATGAATTGGAAAGGTGGGATTCCTAATGCTTTATGTCAGGTTATTTCAGCTGCTCGTGAATCAGGGTTTCTAAAATAAAATTTGATATTTGAAAATTGGATTTGGGTAGACAGAGCTTTTTAGGATCATGTCTTTTGTGGAAATAAAAATGAACATAACATTTATGTACCTTTCCAACCCCGGCACCACAGGGGGGCAGGCTTGCCCAGGTTTGGCTCAGTTTTATTTTATTTAATTCTCATGACTTGCCTTTGGCTGTCCCTGCTTTTCAGATAGGGAAACAGAGCCTTAGAGAGACGACATTTCTTTTGCAAGGTCATCTATGGGCATATAGCAAAGTTTTCTACCTACCTGTGAATCCTTTGCTTTCTCCTCTGTTATAACTGTGAGTTTGATCTTCCTTGTGTAAACTGAGTCATATTTGTCTTGTAGAGCCTGGCTATTGCTGAAGGAAGTCTTGTCAAGTTCTTGTCTAGCCATGATGATCTGTGTGCACATTTATATAACTTTATTCTTTACTGACATGGGTTTGACTGGAACTGTTGGTAAGGCTGCCAAGGACAGAAGCAGCAAGGTAGCCCTAACCTGGTAGGTAAGTGCCCAGACCACAGGACAAGGTTACTCTGACCTGCTGATGAAATGAACCACATGGGCAGCTAGCATGTATAATCAGCTCCTTATAACTTACACCCATCTGTCTCCATCTTGGTCTTTGACATTTGCAAACATACAGGTCAAATAAGTTTTTGTCCTATCTAACTGCTCCTTGAAGGTACTTAAATTCTGCACAAATCTTTTGCATAATTTGTTTTTAATTTGGATCCATTTGAAATCAAACAACAGAAGAATCTATGTTCCTATCCTGAGCCCCAGCTGTGATTGAAGCAATTCTCTTGTGAGCTCTAGCAAAGAAATTCGCCTCTGGAGGTCACTGGCAGGAATGTGAACACCCTGTTGAGAAAGAAAATGTTAAAGAACTGTTAGAAACCATGGCAAATTGTAATATGCAATTTCGCAAATGACTCCAGTGCAATTCTGGAAATGCAGCTTCTCTACCTCTTCTGGCACAGAATAAAATAATATTAATAACAGGTCAGACAGTGTAATAATCCCAAATAGGAGGTCAAAAAAAGGGGGGGGAGTATATAGACAGAAATGACTCAAGTGGCCACAGATTCTAATAAGAACATCTGCTTCCATAGAGTTTAGAATTTTAAAAAATTGAAGTTTTTTCCACTTCTCGTAAATGTATTTGACATTTTCAAGTTCTTTGTTCATATCATGGAAAGTTACTAGAAATGTCTCATTTTGTCAAGTGCACATCGCTTTAATGGCTTTTATAAAAATGTAGACCCCATCCTTTGTGTACAGAGTGTTCACATATGTCATTGCTCTATCTGATGAGTCTAACCAGAGAGAGGAACGGTCTTCTCCATGATTCAATCTCCCTTTTCCCTGAGAATTACAGCCAGGAAATAAACTTCTCCAAGCAGTTTATATAGCTTCTGAGGGGTGACCGACGTTGTCCAGTGTGCTAGGGTCCCTACACTCTCCCCCTTTTTCACTTCTTTTAACATCTCTACAATTTTTTTTTTCTGTCTATTCAGGCCATTTGCTCACTAATCTGTTCTGCCCCCGTTCAGGCCAGAAGCTTCCTCAGCCTGCTCCCACCTTCTGTACTCTTCCATCCACCAGCCACAACTTACCAAGAGAGCTGCTATCCTAAGGTGACATTGGCTTTTACAATGAACAGAGCACACACATGGCCATGTCATGCTTTGATTTCACACCAGCTCTGTGACAGTAATTTTATCCCCATTTTTGCATGTAAGGAAACTTCATTGAGTTTGGTAGATTTACACTTACAGGAACACTAGTCCTCTGACTTGTTCTGTAGATCCAAACCTGCCTCCCTGAGGGAAATTCATTTCCTGCGTTGCTGTCCCTGGGTGGGGTTTGAGGGAGGAGGAGGTCCCTGAGGGTCCGTGGGCTTTGTCACCTGACCCCACTCCTGCTCTCTGCCCTTCCCACTTTATCTCAATCTTAAATACCATTGAAGGGGGATAATCATTGACAACTTTTTCTTTTCTTTTCTTCTTTTCTTTTAGAAAGAGAATGTGCATGTGAGTCAGGGGGCAGGCAGAGGGAGAAGAAGAGATTCCTAAGCAGGTGCCCCACTCAGTGTGAGCCTGACTCAGAGCTCGATCTCATGACCCTGAGATCACGACCTGATCCAAAATCAAGGTCAGACACTTAACTGACTGAGCCACCCAGGTGCCCCTCATTACAACTTCTTTGATTATTTTTACTTTAAAATTATCCTGACACTCAGCGTTACGTTTATTCTTTCATAAAACCCTCTTCTTTGGGACTGCTTCTTGCCCTCCTGCATTTATCTCTTTGTGAGAATACCTTCTTAAGGCTGAAGAGTCTTGCCGGAAGTGCTTATGCAGCAGACCCAGGAGAACCTGAAGGTATTTGCTCTCAGATGAGGAGGAGATAACATTCATTCAGCAATAGCTTGTAAACACTTTATCTGTACTATTTCATGTAATCCTCAAAACTGTCTTACAAGGGAGGCCCTATTTATGTTCCCATATAGCCAATGAGGAGACTGAGGCTCAGAAATTTAAGTAATTTGCCCGCTATCACACAACAAATAAGAGCAGAGGGTTCCTACCAGATCTGTGTCACAGCAACACCCATTCTCTTTACACTGCTGACCTCCTGGAGGCTTTATAGTCTAGCAGAGGGGAGGAGACCAATGCCCAAGAAATGATCTGCAGTGCATGTTACAAAGGATCAGAGACAAGTGAATGGTGGAGATGGGGAGTTCTGTGGACATTCAAAGGATTCCTCACAGAATCCTCTTAGAGAAAAATTTGGTTCCTCTTAGAGAGAAATTAATCCCCAGAGCTTGTTTCCTGAGCTCACTGAGTTTCAGATATGGGAGGTGCTGATCTCCCAGGTTGGGGGTGGGAGGGGCGGTCTCTGAATTCTGCAGGTGCCCAGGTTCAGTGTTGTGTCTTTCTCTTGACGTCCCTCATTCTTCCTGGCTGCTGGAAGTTGCTCAGGGCACAGGAGTTCTACAGAGGAGACGGAGAACACACGGGCCGATCGAGCCCCACCGCTTAGCAGATGTACCCCCTTGAATGAAAAGCTTTTCTGGCCTCTTTGATCTTCGGTAAAAACAAGAACACAAGAATGTCCTGCACAAGATGTGATGATGATGAGCTGTAACCTGTCTGACAGCTGGTAGGTTCTCCACACAGGATGGCCTTTAAAAAAATCCACCTGTCCTTGGAACAAAGGGCTTCACAGGTGTGGGGAAGACTTGGCAGAGGAGGCAGCGAAGAGCGGGTGTGGTGCTTAGAGAGGTTTGGGCTCCTGGGGTGGTGGACACAAGAATTAAACGCTCTGGCAGGAGCTGGTTGCAGAACTCGGCATATATCTCTTCAGGCAGGTCCAATGGTGAAGTGAGTTAGACCCACAGACATATAACCCAATGTAAGCCTGATTTAAAGCAGAGTTTTTCCACATCCCTGGATCATGAGTCACCTGAGTCACTTGTTTAGAATATGGATTCCCAGACCCCCTCCTCCCCGATCTAGCAGGCTCTGAACCAGGAGCCCTGGGACAGGTCCTGGAAATGCACATTTTCCCCAACCAGGTGATTTTATGATGAGGGAAAATTGGGAAAACATTGCTTTAAAATGTTCAAACTTCTTAGATGTCCACTAGATAATGGAATCTGTGTAACGGGTGATTTGTCATCCCTATCTTATAGGAAAGATAACTGAGACCCAGCAAGCTCAGCACTGTGCCAAAATCTGTTCCCACTGGCTCAGGAGGGCTAACTACTCTGGAGAGTTAAATACTCGAGGAATTTGCGATTCAATTGTTAAACCAATCGCGGCTACACTGTGGATTTCACTTGGCCAGAGAGGAGCCTAAGGGTGCTGTTTCCTTCAGAGAGCACGCAGGTCAGTGATAGACGTGAATACTTCTCAGCTCTTCTCTGGGTTTTGATTCATGGCTCACTCTGAATACTGTATTGTCTTTTTCTTTAGGGAATCCACAAGTACTATACGCAGAAGAACTTCTTCTTTATTTTTTTTTTAAGAATGGTTTGCTAGCACACCACCTAGCAAAAGTAATGTCTTGTTAGTAACTGGGCCAAGTTCACCTGTGTCCTTACTACTGGTCTAGGTACTTACTACGAGGTCCTTACTACTGGTCCAGACATTTTCTCCTCCTGCAGTTAACATCCTTCATCATCCCTAGCACCTCCAGTCCTAGATAGATTTTTTTAAGGGCTCAAATTCTACAAAGGACCACCAGCTATGGAGTTGGATCATATTTTCGAATTAGAGGATCTGAGCATTAGCTTTACACAACAGGGTCATGTCTCCCTCTAATGGATGGTAAAGAGTAAGACAAGTAAGATTTCTACTTGTTGAATCAGAAGGCTGTGTATAATTTATCATATGTGATATATATAACATGTGTTGAAACCATATATAGTAACTTAAGCAGCGGATTTCCAAGAGCAGCACAAAAATGTCCTTTTGTTTTCATTCACTCAATATTTCATTCATTCGGTATTTATCATTTACTTAACTATGTTTCAGATATTGAGGTATAAAGCTGTGAATGACACCACACAAAGGCAAAGAATGAGAAAACTCATGATATGAAAGATTGTCAAGATATATAAAGGGAAAAAACCACAGAACAGGACGGTTATGAATATGTCATTTGTTTCGAGGCACCTGGGTGACTAGGTGGATTAAGCATCTGACTCTTGATTTCGGCTCAGGTCATGACCTCCGGGTCCTGGGATTGAGCCCCATGTCCTGCTCCACACTCAGCGGGGAGTCTGCTCAAGCATCCCCTTTCTCCCTCTCCCTCTGCTCCTCCCCCTGCTCTCTCTCTCTCTCTCACTCTGAAATAAATAAATACATCCTTGGAAAAAATAAAATAAAATAAAATATAAAAATTTTATCATTTGTGGGGCACCTGGGTGGCTCAGTGGGTTAAGCCTCTGCCTTCAGCTCAGGTGTGATCTCAGGGTCCTGGGATACAGCCCTGCATCGGGCTCTCTGCACAGCGGGGAGCCTGCTTTCCCCCCCACCCCCACCCCGCCTGCCTCTGTCTGCTTGTGATCTCTCTCTCTCTGTCAAATAAATACATAAAATCTTTAAAAAATATATATCATTTGTTCAAAAGAAAGGAGAAAGAATACATACACACAAACTCACAGAAAATATTTCCAGAAACATACACAAAAAATACTACTAACACTAATTGGTTTCCTTACAGAAAGAAAAGATTATCTGGAAAATAGAGGTAAGAGAATTTTTGTTATATTCCTTTTATATATTTTTAATTGCAAACTATGTGAAGGTATTTCCTAATCAAAAATAAACAATGGAAATTAGCAAAGCAAGTCCTGTGTTCAGTTACTTGGGAAGACATTCACATACACATATAATAACCATGGATAGAAGCATGCACAGTGTGCTCGCGAGCATGGGAAGAGGCATATATTCTGACTGGATGGGAAGAAGAGGTGGAAGCAAGAAAGCTCTTTAGAGACCAGGTCAATGAGGACCTTCTATGCCAAGATAAAGAGCTTTCACTTTATCCTGTAGGCAACAAGCCATTCAAAGACTTTAACAGGAAAGTAAAAAGTAGATTCACATTTTAAAGGATCATTCCAGGGGCTCCTGGGTGGCTCAGTCGGTTGAGTTTCTGCATCTTGGTTTCAGCTCAGGTCATGATCTCATGGGTCTTGAAATATGCTCAGCAGGGAGTCTGCTTGAGGATTCTCTCCCTCTTCCCCTCCCCTCACTTTCACAGGCTCTCTATGTCTCTCTCTAAAATAAATTTAAAAATCTTTTTTAAAAATAATAAAATAAAGGATCATCCCAATGGCCATGTGGGGCAAGATTGCAGGAAGTCTCAACTAGACTACAGCCAGACCCCTTTTCAGTAACTTTCTTCCTTCAAAGACCTATTTTCTAGGGTTGGAATGCCTCAGTGTAAGAACAGAAATAGGCTTGGCTGAGTCTAGGTTAAAGACAATTTATGGAATCTATTCAGATTACTTGTTCTTGGTCTGCAGAAAAGAGTAAATTATCCAATAACTGTAATTTACTTACAGTATCCTAGGCACACTAGCAAATACTGAATGGCATCTCACTAGTCCTTGCAATAATCCTATAAGCTAGGTCTGAGTATGCTGCTCAATTTTACAGATGAGAAGACCGAGACTCACATAGGTTAATGGCTTGCCAAGGTCAAATAGCTCAAAAATGAGACAGATGGACTTGAGCCCATGTTTTCAAGCATGGGCATACACAGGGTCTCTCCTCTGAGCTGTTCAACCAAACCCTCATTTCCTCTCACTGTCAAACCTGACTTCTAAAATATGCCCCTTCTCAACCCTCTTGCACTGCTGGTGGGAATGCAACCTGGTGCAGCCACTCTGGAAAAGAACATGGACTTTCTTCAAAAACTTACAAATAGAACAACCATAAAATTCAGCAATTGCACTACTATTTACTCAAAGGATACAAAAATACAGATTCAAAGGGCTACATGCACCCTGATATTTATAGCAGCGTTATCAACAATAGGCAAACTATGGAGAGAGCCCGAATGTCCACTAAGTGATGAATGGATCAAGAAGATACGGTGTAGGGGGGGGCGCCTGGGTGGCTCAGTGGGTTAAGCTGCTGCCTTCGACTCAGGTCATGATCCCAGGCTCCTGGGATCGAGTCCCGCATTGGGCTCTCTGCTCAGCAGGGAGCCTGCTTCCCCCTCTCTCTCTCTGCCTGCCTCTGATCACTCTCTCTGTCAAATAAATAAATAAAATCTTGAAAAAAAATACTCCCCTCCCTTTAAAAAAAAAAGAAGATATGGTGTAGGGGTGCCTGGGTGGCTCAGTGGGTTAAGCACCTGCCTTCCTCCTGCCTTTGTGCTCACTGGCTTTCTCTCTCTCAAATAAATAAACAAAATCTTTAAAAAAACAAGATGTGAGATAGATATAGATATACATATACATATACACACACATATATAATGGAATATTACATAGCCATAAAAAAAATAAAATCTTGCCATTTGCAACAACATGGATGGACCTAGAGGGTATTATGCTAAGTGAGGTAAGTCGGCCAGAGAAAGACAAATAGCCTATGATTTCATTCATCTGAGGAATCTAAACAACAAAACAGATGAACATAGGAGAAGGGAAGGAAAAATAAAATAAGATGAAAACAACTACAATAGACTCAATGATAGAGAACAAACTGAGGACCAATGGAGGGAGGTGGGGGGGTGTTGGGCTAAATGGGTGACGAGTTCTAAGGAGGGGACTCATGATGACCACTGGGTGTTGTATGTAGTGACAAATCACTGAATTCTACTCCTGCAACAATACTGTGCTGTATGTTAACTAAGTAGAACTTAAATAAAAATTTAAAACAAAATAAGATGAAATAAAATGTTCCCCTTCCTTCCAGCAGCCCTAGGCAAAATGGCAGAAGGAGCAGTTAGACATTTTTCTCCTTCTCATTGCCTCTCCCAGCTGCAGCCTCCATTTCCTCATCTCCCTCCCCCCTCCCCTCATCTCTTCCCCCTCTCTTCATTTCCCTCCTACCTCCCTTCCCCGCTGGTCTCCGTCCGCCTCTCCACATCACCATCTCATCTCCTCTCCTCTCCTTCCGTCTCCCCGTGTCTCTCTCTCAGCTTCCCCGTGCTTTGTGGTTCTTCCGCCCTGTTCCACTGGAGATGCAGGCCTTCTCTGCACCTTTCCCCAAATCAGATCTCCTGAAATGCAGGACACTGAGACAGAGAAGGACTGAGACCTTAAAATAAGGTTCTAAGGGTGGCATTTCAGGCATCCTCCAGCACTGAGGACTGAGGCGGGCTAGGAAGACAGCCAGTCTTTTTGCAACTTGCTGAGTAAAGTACGGTCTTCGCAGATGCCTCTTCTGTCACATGAGGAGCTCCACATATTTACTGCAAAGAGTAGTTTACGGCATTAAAATGGAAAAATTAAAATTACATGGGGCGATCTCACAACCTTGAGATTCTAACTTGAGCCAAAACTCCGAGCTGGGTGCTTTGGCCAGCTGTGCCAGCCAGGTGCCCCTCCATACCATTAGATTTGATTTGCTACACTTTTCTTGGCAATTGATCTGTGATTTTCTTTTCTTGGCACATCTTCATCTGGTTTTGATATCAAGGTAATGCTCTCATCCTGAAATGAGTTGCAGTTTGTTTTCTCTTTGCCCCATGAGTTCTTTGGGAGTTTTTTCCTTTTCTTCTGTGTTCTTTGGGATTTTTCAACTTCATGTTATAAACACCATACTGTGTTTTTTTGTTTGTTTAAAAGGCCCGTTATCTTTAGAAGAGATTTGAATTGAGAAATCATGTCTTTTTACCCATGTAGTTAGTATTTCTGGTGTTTCCAGCAAAGATACAGATTTCCATCTGGTATCATTTTCCTTCTGCCTGAAAAACTTACATTTCAAAGAAATGAGGGACGCCGGACTGGCTCAGTAGATAGAGCATGTGACTCCTGATCTCAGGGTTCTGAGTTCCAGCCCTGTGTTGGGTGTAGAGAGTACTTAAAAATAAAATCCTTCTTTAAATTACCATTTAAAAATAAAACACAAAGAAATGAGCTATTTAGCCACAAAAAAGATATGGAAGAACCTTAAATGTGTATTTCTAAGTGAAAGAAACCAGTCTGAAAAATCTACATACTATTAGCTTACAACCATACAACATTCTGGAAAAGGTGAAACTATGGAGGTGGTATAAAGATCAGTGGTTGCCAGGAGTTCAGGGAGAAGAGGGGGAGCACAGAGCATTTTTAGGGCAGCGAAACCATTCTGTGTAACACTGTAATCGGGGATAGATGAATGTGCATTTGTCAAAATCCATAGAACAGTACAACACAAAGGGTAAACCCTAACTACAGACATTCATATAAAATCTGTCAGTATAGGTTTATAATAATGAGCGTATTACACTGACGCAAAATGTCAATTACAGGAGAAACTGGGGCCATGGAGGAGGTATAACGTAACTCTACTTCCTGTGCAATTTTCCTGTGAAGTTAAAACTACTCTAAAAATTAAAAGTCTATTTTTAAAAACTATTTCTATTTTTTTACACTGCAGATCTGCTGGTGATTCATTCTTTTAGCTTTTGTACATCTGGAACATACTTGTTTTACCTTCATTTCCAGAAGGTATTTGTACTTGTAATATTTGTAATTTTTACATTGGCAATTCTTTGTTGTTGTTCCTTTAAGGATGTTGTACACCTAGCTTCTCAATTGTGTATTTTGATGAGAAATATTCTGTCATTCTTACCTTTATTTATTCAGGCATAAAATATTTTTTTCTTTTCTAGCTTCTCATTTCTCTTCATCACTGTGTGTCAACCAGCATTCAAGCGGAGAATCGGAACCAAAGAGAGATTTGGTTGCAAGGAATGGGCTTATGTGATGGTGTGGGCTGGCTAAGTAAGCCTGAAATCCACAAGACAGAGAGTCAGGAAGGGCACTGGAACTCTCAGGCTCAGGAAGAACTCCATCTTCTAGAAACAAGCTACATCCGACCTCTACCTGGGGAAGACACTGGGGTTGTGGACCACTTCTCTCTCTGACCAGTTTCATTTACTTCCAGCTGCTTTCTGAGACTTCAGAAAGGCCAGAGGGCTGGCCTTTGGTACTATTGCTAGAATCTGCAAGTCTACCCCCATTCCCAGTGTATTTTGTGGAGACAGAGATGGAAACGGGCAACATGAAGAAACGTACATGGATGTTCAGCTATTTCTCGTATATCATGGTCCAGCATTTGTTTCAGAGCTTGAACAGAAATTCGAATGGCTCTCGGGTGCTTGACACTGCCATCCTGAAAGACACCTATGAGAGAATTAATCAGGTTATTTCATGGAATTCATGGGCTGAGAGCGTCTATTTCTCTCTTAGAAAGAATTCTGAATGGAAATCTTGGCTAGATCATCCCTGGGGCCTATACTATACCCCGCCCCCACCAACCTGTAACTCCCTTTACTTGGAGGAGAAAATTCAATTTAGATGCCTCCCTCTACTTGATCCTCCCCTCTCACTTTTTTTTTTTATGGGTTTTATTTTTTGTAAGTTTCGTGAGGCTCAAACCAACAGCCACAAGATCAAGAGTCACATGCTCCCCTGACTGAGTGAGCCAGGCATCCCGTTCTCACTTTCTATCCTTAGAAAGCTCGCCAGCAGGAACAGCACGGTTCTACCAAATCCCAGTTCTCCAGCCCGATAGCCCATGCACTGTGGACACATTTAGGGATGCAGCCCGAGCAGGCTACCTGGACTCCTTAACCACCACCCTCTGACTCCATCTCTATCCCCTCTCCTTCTCGCCACTTGGAAATGAGAGCAACTGCACCCTTAGAAGCCTACTTTCAATAGTCCTTCCACAGTCACTTTTTTTCTCCTGAGTAGAAAGTCCTGATAATTTTCCAAAGCTACAAAGCAATTTTGACATTATTTTTTTTTATCATCCTTAATCACTAGTACATAATGCCTGATAAAAGGGAATCAGACAAATCAGGAGCATAAGTTTTATCAAAAGGAAAAAAAAGAGACTTCTGTTCAATTCCTTTCTACCTCTTACTAGTATTTCATATTGCACAAGTGGCTTAAAATTCCTGAGCTTCAGTCTCCTTACTTGTAAAAACAAAAACAAAAAATGGTGGCAATAATACCCAGGCATTTTGTGAGAATTAAATGAGATAATAGACCTAAAGCATTTGGCACAGTGCCTCATATGCAGTAGATATTCAGTAAATGGTAGCTATTATTGCCAAATTCTTTTTTCTTTACCACAATGGGTAAAAGAATAATATGGCATTTCTACATTCCCTCCAGAATGCAAAAATGAATTAATACACATCACTGCTTAAAGGAGTATGTTATCTAAGTGGAAGGCATTCCACAGCCAAGGATCCTTGACATAATATGATTTTAACAAGACCTTTTTGGTTATAAGTAATAAAGAATCTTGACTCAAGGGGCCTACACAGAAGGACATGTAACACCTCATCAACAAGTCTGGGTGTAGGGCAGCACCAAACTGCATTCCAAATTCAGAAGCTCAATATTGTCATTAAGTCTGTCCTTTCCAGCTTCTGCGGTCCTTGGTGTGACCCATCTCCTTCTAGAGTCTAGACAACTAGAGTCATTCAAGTGTCACATTCAGCCACAATGTGCAGAAGAAAAGAGGATTACCTCATCCCTGGGTCTTTTCTGAAAGCAAGGAAAACCTTTCCAGAAGTTCCTCCAGCATATTTCTCATGTCTCCTTGGCCAAACTGGTTGATAATCATACCTCTAGACCAATCACTGGCTAAGGGAAAGGGTCTTACCTAGTTTCAACCTACCAGGATTTCTCTCTTCTCCAAGCAAAGGACAGCAAAGAAAAAGTGGAACCCAAACACACATGGGGTTCTAACAGAAAAAAAAAAAAAAAGAAAGAAAGAAAGAGGGAAATGGCTGTTAGGTAAGGAACCAAATGCACCTGCTACACTTAGGATACCAGCTCCTTGAGATTGACTCAGGGCTGCTTTGGATTCCTGTATTTAAATGCAGTGTAATAAAGGATGGAGAAACCTTGGTAGGTTTGTGCCGAGCCAAGACCCGTTATGGGGGACACCTGGCTGGCTCAGTTGGAAGAGCAGACTCATGAACGTGGGGTTATGAGTTTGAACCACATGTTGGGTATAGAAATTACTAAAAAAATAAACTGTTTTTGAATATTTTATTTATTTGAGAGTACATGTGTGCACGTTGTGTGAGAGCAGTGGGGGGGGGGTGCAGAGGAAGAGGGGGAGAGAAAGAATCTCAAGCAGACTCTGCACTGAGCACAATCCCGCAGCAGGGCTCAGTCCCAGGACCCTGAGATCATGACCCAAGTGGAAATCGAGAGTTGGAGCCTTAACCCTCTGAACTACCCAGGTGTCCCTAAAAGAATAAACGTTAAAAACACAAAGCGCTGTTATAGAAAAACCCACTGAAACCCTAAAACAATAAAAAGTGAGGAAGGTGTTTGAAGATGCAAATCAGCACCATGTCTATTGCAATAGTATATAACGTACAATTATTTCGTATGCAATTATAAACACGGTTTCTAAAGACAAGGTTATATAGGAGTGTAGTTTGCCTTTTTCAAGAGATCCTGGGAAACTTACATACAGAACTTCCATTTGCTTTCTTTTTTAAAAAAAGATTTTATTTATTTATTTGACAGAGAGAGAGATCACAAGTAGACACAGAGAGGTAGGCAGAGGGGGAGGGGGCAGCAGTCTCCCTGCCGAACAGGGAGCCTGACGTGGGGCTCGATCCCGGGACACTGAGATCATGACCTGAGCTGAAGGCAGAAGCTTAACTCACTGAGTCCCCAGGTGCCCCAGAGCTTCCATTTGCTTTAGTAGCTAAACCAAAGCAGTATTACATCTTTCCATCTTGCCTTTCTCCTTAAAAGTTCTTATTAGATGCAAGAAAAATGGCATATTGATTTCAAAATCTCATTTACAGTGCGTTCAAAATACTTAACAATTCAATCTGTCTGACCTACTCCTACATCCATGTTCCTGGTCATTCTCTGTCAGTTACCTAATACAAAATGAAGCCATTTTTTTTTATTAGATTTTTGTTCACAGTTCTCCAAAATCATTTCAACTTGCAGCTATGCTTAGGAGATTGGAGGATACTAAAAATTACAGAGAAAGGATATTGACTTAGGGAGTGATTTTTAAGTAATTGTGGAGCTCTACAGGCTTAGGGGGTGTTAAGGTATACTAAAGAAAACTGTATGAAAATGCATTAAGAGGAGAACTTAATATTACTTTATAAAACTTTAACTTAAATTCATATCTGGGCCTCTTGACATTTCAAAACTTAATGTGTGATTCCCAGTAGAATCCCAGAACAATTTTGCTTCACATTCTAAAAGCCTACATTTCTTCCCTAGCTTTACATCCTCACCTCACCATTGCACAATGCTACAGTCAATGATTGACATTGGCGACATCAAGAGGTCTCACACCTGTGCTGTGCAACAGGTACTAATCCTTGGTGCAGGGGAATTCATTGTTTATGCTCTAAAGCTTTGTGAACAACACAGGGAAATTTATTAACAAAATTAGAACATGGAATTTTTCTTAGGCAGAATAGCCATACTTTTTCCATAGAAAAAAGAGTGTGTGTGTGTGTGTGTGTGTGTGTGAGAGAGAGAGAGAGAGAGAGATGTGGCCACTCCCTCTGACTAAATTGAAAGGATTTTAAGGGGCGCCTGGGTGGCTCAGTGAGTTAAGCCGCTGCCTTCGGCTCAGGTCATGATCCCAGGGTCCTGGGATCGAGCCCCACATCGGGCTCTCTGCTCAGCAGGGAGCCTGCTTCCTCCCCTCTCTCTGCCTGCCTCTCTGCCTGCTTGTCATCTCTCTCTGTCAAATAAATAAATAAATAATCTTTAAAAAAAAAAAAAAAGAAAGGATTTTAAAATGTAAACTCACAATCTCAGACCATTTATTTTAGATTACTGAGCCAAGCAATTTAACTATGAGAAATAGATTTGATATTCTTGTCAGTAAGAGTTGAAGGCATAATTTAATCATTAAGTTATTTGAATGTAGATTTATACTCCCTGCTGGCAGTGTTTCTCTTCTGCCTAGTCATTTGTCCATGAAATCAAATACAGGTTTGAAACATCTATAATTATCCCAAAACAGATCTGCCTGTAAACTGCCTTTGAAGAATTAAACTACCATGTTTTGTCAAGTACACTTTTATGTACAAATATCTGCTCACAAATGAAATAGGGGTAAATCTGTGGCTATAATAGGAGTAGTCTGCTCTAAGTCAAAACTTAAAATATTTACGTGTATTCAGAGGTTGTATTCACCAAGCATCTCTGAATGTAATTAAGGTATATCAAATGGAAAAAAAATTATCTTACAGTAATAGGAATATTTTATCTTGTCAAACAAAATGATTTGGCCACAATACCTTAGCAAGACATAAGCCACACACTTTCAGCAAAAATTGAAGATGGGGACTTGTACTTTGGCAACATAGAGTTTACTTCCCTATTTTTCCTGCTACTTCAGTACAACTAAAAACATTGGCACTATATATAAAACAAGTGCAAGATGACTCTGAAAGTTGAGAGAAGAAAGCAGACCAGCCAGGGACCTACGCAACAATATGGTGGTTAGTTGCCTGGATTTTCTTTGATGCCCCAAGTATCCCAGACTTGAAACAGAAGTCAGCTGATCATAAATGCAACAGCTTAAAAAATTTTAAGGGATTATTATTGTCTTAGTTTATTTGAGTTGCTATTACAAAATACCACACACTAGGTAACAACATAAATTTATTTCTTACAGTTGTGGAGACGGGGAAATCCTGTCTGGGTCCTCACATGGTGGAAGGGGCAATAGATCCCTCTAGAGCCTCTTTTATCAGGGTGCTAACCTCATTCGTGAGGCAGAGGGAGAAGAAGAAGCAGACTCTCCACTGAGCAGGGACTCGATCCCCAGACCCCAGGATCATGACCTGAGCTGAAGGCAGGTACTTCACTGGCTGAGCCACCCAGGCACATCTGTGTTCATCACTCTTATCAACACAGGGCTGAAAGATTTAGCCAATGCAATAAAGCAAGAAAAGGAAATAAAATGAATACAGATTGGCAAGAAAGATATGAAATTTTGTGCCCCCAAAAATTTCCTAAAGGGGAAATGTGTGTATTTAAGATAGCTTTTAAAATGAGGATTCATTCATTCAGCAACAAACAAATTCACCACAGTGCAGGTTTGATCATTCATTCATTCCACAAATTTATTTCAATACTTGAACATATTTATTGAATGTTGGCTAAATTTCAAACAACATTCTAGCTGTAAGGATTCAGCAGTAAACAAAATAGATCAAATCTCTGTCTTTATAGAATCTCTATTTAGCAGAGGGTAAGGATGGGACAGAAAATAAATGAAATCAATACATCACATACTATACATTTGACAGAGGTAAGTACTATGGAGAAAAATAAAACAGAGAAGGGGGAGAATGAATACAGGGAGAGTGAGGGAGCTGCTACAATTTCAAAGAGAGTGGTCAGGAAAGGTCTCAGCAAGAATGTGAGATTTGAGCAAATCCTTGAAAGAGCTGATGACAGTGAGCCACGCAGGTATCTGGAGTGCCATAGGAAGGGGGAACAGCAAATGCAAAGGCCTGATGTGGAAGATTGAATGGTGTCTTTGAGAAACTGTATGACTAGAATGAGAGACAGAGAAAAAGCAATTGGAGATAGAGGTCCCAGGAAATGGAACCCTAGTATGTAAGACCCTGTAGGCCACCCTGAGGCCACTGTAAGCACCTTGGAAAAGATTTTCACAGGACTGAGAAAAATCTAGATAGAAGGAAAGGCAAGAACAAAGATGGAGAAGTAAGGGTGAGGGGGAACTTTTGAAGAACACAAGAACTCTTTCCAGAATCATAGATTATCTAGAGGAATAAGAGAGATAAATAAGGGTGGAAAACATAATCAGAAAGGCCTGGATATACCACTGAGGCATTGGAACTTAATCTGTGAGGCAATGGGGAGCCATTAGAAGCATGAGTGAAAACACTGAAGCTGTGCTTTATAACAATTAGAATGGTCAGAAGAGTAGAGTCTGGCAGCTAGTAAGTGCAGAACAAATACCATAATTTTAAACATTTTTTTAAAAAGATTTGATTTATTTATTTGAGAGAGAGAGAATGAGTGAGAGAGAAGCACACACCCTCTTGAGCAGGGAGCTCAATCCCAGGACCCCGAGATCATGACCTGAGCTGAAGGTGGACGCTTAACTGACTGAGCCACCCAAGCACCCCAACAAATACTATAATTTTAAGTATCATTGTTTTCCCTCTTCTCATGAAATAATTAATTCGGGTAAGGATCATCAATGAATGAGGAAGCCATGAAGTGGGAAGTTGATGGGAAACTGGATAAGCTCACAGTAAGTTAACATAGGTTATAAGACATCATGTAAATAACAGCCTCAGTAACGTGAAAGAAGTGTGCATGACAAACGTCAGGAAGTAGGATACGGAAAGGGAACTAAAGGACAAGTCAAGAACAACAAGACGCTCATTTCACTAATCCAACGATCAAGAGATATCAGAAATAGTTGAGAGAAGAATTAAAACTGTCAGTATATTAAGTCACAACAATAACTAATGGAGGAACTAAGAATAATATAACCTTATTGGAAAGATGGGGAAAAGGATATGGAGGACTAGGGTGGGTCACCTAGATCTTCTGCCATGGCTGGAAGTCAAGAGATAATTTCTAAAGTTGATTTCAAAAAGGGGATATTCTTTCTTTCTTGTGGTAGATAGCCAGTATTAGAGGTAACGACGGAATTAGGAAATCCTCATTTTACAACCACCATAATAAAATTTGATTCAGGAATCATCTATGGATGCACGGGGTATAGGCCAAGTTTGATAAGAAACAAAATACTTACTCAGCATCAAAATTTCTCTTCATAGTATACTTTTTAAAATGCTTTTATTTATTTCTTTATTTATAGTAATCTCTATCCCCAACATGGAGCTCAAACTCATGACCCCAAGAGTCACATGCTCTTCTGACTAAGCCAGCCAGGCACCCCAACAATATACTCATTAACTGTGAAAGGAAAAACAATGCCTATACACCAGAGGAATACAATACCTTAAGCAAGTGACCAAAATAAGGGGCAAACAGAGGCGCCTGGCTGGTTCAGTTGCTCAGTTGGAAGAGGTTTAAGTTCAAGCCCCATGTTGTGTGTGGAGTCTACAATCAATCAGTCAGGCAAACAGATATCAGGTGCCTCTGGATATAACCTGAGAAGGACAAAACACCATCGTGTTTGTATTGTAATGTGTTGTATTCCACTCAAAAAACTCATAACCTAGGGCACCTGGGTGGCTCAGTTGGTTAAGCATCTGCCTCCCAGTCAGGTCATCATCCCAGGGTCCTGGGATCGAGCCCCACATCAGGCTCTCTGCTCTGCTGGAAGCCTGCTTCTCCCTCTCCCATTTCCCCTGCTTCTATTTCCTCTCTCACTGTCTCTCTCTGTCAAATAAATAAATAAAATCTAAAAAAAAAAAAAAATGCATAACCTGGATCTAATCATGAGGAAACAATATCAGACAAACCCAATGAGAGACATTCTAAAAAAAGACTGGCCTTTATTTTTCAGAAGGCTTAGTATCTTTATATATTTTTAAAGATTTGGTTTATTTAAGAGAGAGAGAAAGAGAGAGCACAAGCGGGGAGAGGAGCAGAAGGAGAGGGAGAAGCAGAGCAGGGAGCCTGACATGGGGTTTGATCTCAGAACCCTGAGATCTTGACCTGACCAGAAGTTAGATGCTTAACCAACTGAGCCATCCAGGAACTCCAAAGGTTTAGTATCTTTAAAGACAAATGAAAGGCTGAGAAATTATTATAGATGGAAATTAGACATGGAGGGGGCACCTGGGTGGCTCAGTGGGTTAAGCTGCTGCCTTCGGCTCAGGTCATGATCTCAGGGTCCTGGGATTGAGCCCCGCATCGGGCTCTCTGCTCAGCAGGGAGCCTGCTTCTCTCTCTGCCTGCCTCTCCATCTGCTTGTGATCTCTCTCTGTCAAATAAATAAAATAAATTCTTTTTTTTTAACTGTATATATTTATTTCACACAGACAGAGAGATCACAAGGAGGCAGAGAGGCAGGCAGAGAGAGAGGGGGAAGCAGGCTCCCTGCTGAGCAGAGAGTCCGATGTGGGGCTCGATCCCAGGACCCTGGGATCATGACCTGAGCTGAAAGCAGAGGCGTTAACCCACTGAGCCACTCAGGCGCCCCTAAAATAAATTCTTAAAAAAAAAAAAAAGAAATTAGACATGGAACTAAATGCAATTCATCATGCTGGACAGGATCTCATATGAGAAATAAAATAACGCTATAAAAAACATTACTGGGACAATGACAAAATTGCAATATATAATATGGAGTCAATATAAAATTTATTGAATTGTTTCTAGTCCTGACAAGATGAAATAAGCACATGCCACCCTATTCCTCCTGCTAATCACAAAACAAACAAATAAACCTGGAAAAAATCCATAAAGCAATTGACAGAAGACCAAAAGCTGAAGAAAAGACAAACTGGCTAGTGACCTTGGGCATCGAGTTCCCTGGAATTTTGTTTGCCTGCAGCATATACAGGCCTGAGCACAGGGAAGGTCCCCAATCCAAAAATATCAGTGGGCACATACCAAAAGTCTCCCAAGAAAAAGCCCACTCTTCTGGCTACCCAGCCAGGAAAAAAAGCTTCCCAAACCCACCCTACTCAAGGCAAACCTGTCAAAAAGTCTACTTTTCTCTCACTCCCTTTTATTTTTTTTTTTAAGATTTTATTTATTTATTTGACAGACAGAGATCACAAGTAGGCAGAGAGGTAGGCAGAGAGAGAGGAGAAAGCAGGCTCCCTGCTTGAGCCCGATGCAGGGCTCAATCCCTGGACCCTGGGATCATGACCTGAGCCGAAGGCAGAGGCTTTAACCCACTGGGCCTCCCAGGTGTCCTCTCACTCCTCTTTTGCTTCCACTGTCTCCCACCCTTGACAGACCCACTGGACTGCCTGGGACTTCATTATAACCCGGGCTGCCATTGCAGCCCTAGGTAAGCACTGTTCTACTAATGGGTCAACCAAGCTGAGTTTGGGGAGGACCTTTTGACAAAAACTTCATCTTTTAAAGGGTCTGGGCCCTCTTTTCTGTCACCTTTGTCCCATAGGGCAATCAAAGATCTCTTTGTCTAGGCTAAGCAAATGCCCTCAGTGCAAAGGAACTTAAAAATGGCTTTCCCCTGGAATGCCTGCCCAGATTTTCCCTTCATTTTGAATCTGTTCTTTACTCCTTTGTCAACTCTTAGATAATATAGTAAAAGTTTCTTCTCAAAAGTAACAGTCTTTTATTACTTAGGTATTTTATTATTTAGATCTTGTCAACAAAAGAGTTTGTGATAGGGCGCCTGGGTGGTTGGGTCAGTTAGGTGTCTGACTCTTGATCTCAACTCAGGTCTTAGTCTCAAGGTCCTGAGTTCAAGCCCTTCATGGAGCCCTCCACTGAGCCCCACATGTTGATACTGAGATCAGGAGTCAGATGCTTCCCCAACTGAGCCACCCAGGCACTGCTTAACTAAATGTCTGTGCTAGGTTCTCCCAGAAAAGGGAGGCCTAGGCAACTAATCCACAGTTCCCTTGTCAACACGTGTTACCTGATCTGGCTCTGAACCATCCCTTTGCTCCATATAAGGAAAGTAACCTTGCAATAACCAATCTGCTTTTACCTAGTATGATTTCTCTGTGCCTGCTTCCTTGTGCCTATAAGTCTTTTTTTTTTTTTTCCCTACAAAAGACCAAAAGTTGGTCTTTTTTGCATAGCTCCTTGGTGAACTTTTCTGCTAGAGTGGATGTTCCCCAATTCATGAATTAGTGAATAAAAGCCTACTAGATCAGTAAATTACGGAAAATTTTCTTTTAACGGGAGGGATATATTATTTTATAATGTGAGAGATACAGTGAGGAAAAAATGGAAGGTGTTATTTTGAATCATGTATATTGGATTCTTTGTTGCTAGATTGGAATTACTACGAACTACTTTTGATTCCTGAATTACTCGTTTCTAACACATAAATTAGATCATGCAGAGCTTGGCATACAGATCACACAGACCAGCTACTAGAGTTAATTGAAGGTATCTGAATAACGTTTCTACTACGTTCTTGACAATATCCCTCCCTGCCACTCTGACCGACCCCAGGCTTCTGTACAACCTAGTCTTCTTACGAATTCTTACCAACTGACCAATCTCTGACTCTTATTCATTCAATGAAGATTTAGGAACCTCGTTCTCATTCCTCTTCCATACCAAATTCATGCCATAATCCGAGATTTCAACAGCCACAGTAGATGGCCATCCAACAATACAGCTTTGTGATTGTATGCCTATTTAATTGCAGGGACCTTCACTTATATTCGGTGATGAGTTATTGAAGTCAGTTCATTCCAGCTTCTGTAAGCTGATTGCTCCTATCTCTTTCTAGTTCCTCATTCAGTAACATGTTGGTAACGACATCAGCCCTGCTCAGGATTTATACAACAAAAATCAACAAATGCTACAAATCAGGGAAATTTATTTATTCTTGAGGACCAGTTTCCCAGCGATAAGTGTCTCTATCCCACTTCAGCCTCTCACACGCAGATCCAGAAACTACCTGGGCTTTGGTCATCAGCAGGCATTGCTCCACACCGGAAATATAAAACTCCAGTAGTTCCTTCTCTAGCCACTGCCTCAGCTCTCAGCTCTCACAGCCCTATTCCCCTATACCTTCTCTTCAGTATCGCACAGACCTTCAGGCCCTGCTTGCATATTCTCTCCATATATCGTAAAGGTAGATAGGATTCCAGTCGACTATGCCTAACTTTTCATTTTAATCCTCCATTAAGAAAAGGACCAACAAACCACTCAACATTTACCAATCATCTCTCAGAGTAACACAAGGGAATAAAAATCCTATTTCTTTAAAAATCAATCAAAACTTGTTCTTACCTGGGGCACCAGGGTGGCTTAGTCATTAAGCGTCTGCCTTCGGCCCAGGTCATGATCCCGGGGTCTTGGGATTGAGCCCCACGTCAGGCTCCCTATTTAGTGGGAAGTCTGCTTCTCCCTCTCCCACTCCCCCTGATTGTATTCCCTCTCTCACTGTGTCTCTTTGTCAAATAAATAAATAAAATCTTTAAAAACACACACACACACACACAAAAACCTTGTCTTAGCTTCATCAGGAAATGTTCATGGTAATTTCTTTTGTATTTTTTACTTTATAATTAAGTAAGCTGTATGCCTAGTGTGGGGCTTGAACTCACAACCCAGAGATCAAAAGTCACATGCTTTACTGAGCTGGCCAAGTGCCCTCTTCTATCATAAAAAAAAAAAAAAAAAAAAAAAAAAGAAAGAAAGAAAGAAACAAGAAGAAAAGAAAATATAGACCTGCTATTGTTTATCAAAAAGGTAAATCAAACAACCAGGCATCATCACGCAGGATGTTTTGAGTCAACATTTCCAGTGGGACATTATATGCAACTACATGTCCTTGTAATCTAAAAATATGTGTGGTTGCAGGGATAAATGGAGGAAGGCTGGGGTACTAGTTTCCTGTCACTGCTGTAACAAATTACCACAAACTCAGTGGCTTAAAACAATATAAACTTATTATCTTACAGTTATGTAGGTTAGAAGTCCTATACAAGTCTACCAAACTATAATCAAGGTGTCAACAGAAATCCTTCCCAAGGTTCTAGGGGAAAATTTATTCCCTTGTCCTTTTCAGCTTCTACAGGCTGCAGTGGTATTGTCTTCTCTTTTTGTATTCATATAAGGGGTGAATCTGTTCACATCTGCCAACAGATCTAGAATGGTTTCTTTTCAATCTTGCCTTTCCCCTTTCAGAGGTACCCTGTATCAATAGGCTAAAAGAATTCAAATAACTTTCAAATACCACTTAAAATAATAAAAAAAATCATATATAAAGAGAAGGGGAGAGACAGACAATGGATTTCTAATGAAAATGGTTGTTCGGTCATACAAATATTCCCATGAGGAAAGTCATTTCAGAAACCAGGCTTTCAACAGAACATTTGGGTAGAAGTGTTTGCTTAAATACTAGGATAATGTGATGGTCAGGACATTGCCCATGGACTAAAGTGCATCTATCACAACAATTCCTAAAGGGGATTCATTAATTGGATTGGAGGAAGGAGAAAGGAATTGAAAAAACTACATTGTGATTTTAAAAATGACATATGTAAAACTTGCTTTGTCATTATATATATAAATAGCTTAGATACACAGCGAATTCTGTTTCCATGCTGCTTTGAATACCAAAGGGAATGGCAGGGAATGGTAACATCTCCTTACTCTGAAGCCTGTTTACAGTTTCAGTCCTATTTCCATGTTTTCTGTTTGTGTGTGTTCTGTTTCCATGTTTAAAGTTAAAAAGTTAATTTTTAAAAAATGGCTTTTGAGACATTTGGCACACACTCAAAAGATCTAATGTATCTAGAACTGGAGTGTCAGAATAAAAGAAAGAGGAAGAACAGGATTGAAGAAATAATGACTAAAAAAATTGCCGAACCTGATGACAGACATCAACCCAGAGATTCGATCAACTCTGCAAATCTTAAGCAGTATAAGGATAAATAAAACCATACCAAGGCACATTATAGTCAAGTTGTTTACAGTTAAAAGACAGAGAAAAACTTACAAGCAACCACAGGGTAGAAAAAGACACATTACCTTCACAGATGCAACAGTAAGGGGCACCTGCCTGGCTCAGTCAGGTAAGCCACCAACAGCTGATTTCAGCTCAGGTCATGGTCTCATGATTGTGGATTCAAGCGCTGCATCAGGCTCCATGCTTAGCGTGGAGTCTGCTTGAGATTCTTTCTCCTTTTGCTTCTACCCCTACCCCGGCTCACATACTCTCTCTCTCTCTCTCAAAATAAATAAATAAAAATCTTAGTTTAAAAAAAAAAAAGATGCAACAACAAGACTGAGGACTGACTTTTTTTTTTTTTTTTAAGATTTTATTTATTTTAGAGAGACAGCGAGAGCATGGGAGAAGGGGCAAAGGGAGAAGAGAACCTCAAGCAGACTCCACTCCGATTGTGGAGCCTGACTGGGGGCTGGACATGGGGCTGGACTCAGGGCTTGATGTGGGGCTTGGTGCCAGGATCCTGAGATCACAACCTGAGCTGACACCAAGAGTCAGATGCTTAACCAACTGCTCTGCCCAGGCACCCCCTGAGGACTAACTTTTAACACAAACTAAAGTAGTCAGAAAATAACAGACTAACATTTTTAATGTACTATGAAAAAGCCTGTTATCCTAGGGTTCTACACCAGTGAAAATACCATTCAGGGCCCCTGGGTAGTACAGTTGGTTAAGTGTCCAAATCTTGGTTTTGACTCAGGTCCTGATCTCCTGAGATTGAGCCCCATGTTGGGCTCTGTGCTCAGCACGAAGTCTGCTTAAGACTTTCTTCTCTCCCCCTGCCCCTACCTTCTACTCTCTCTCAAATAAATAAATAAATCCTTAAAAAAACAAAAACAAAAACAAAAAACACTGGAGAAGGTATGTGCTATGGTGAGTGCTGTGATATGTTAATAAAAAATAAAAAATTTAAAAAAAGAAAACACCATTCAAAAAATTAAGATTGGGCGCCTGGGTGGCTCAGTGGGTTAAGCCGCTGCCTTCAGCTCAGGTCATGATCGCAGGGTCCTGGGATCGAGTCCCGCATCGGGCTCTCTGCTCAGCAGGGAGCCTGCTTCCTCCTCTCTCTCTCTGCCTGCCTCTCTGCCTACTTGTAATCTCTCTGTCAAATAAATAAATAAAATTTTTAAAAAAATTAAGATTAAATAAGGAAGTTTTCACGAAAAACAAAAACTGAAGGGATCCACTGCTGTAAGAACTATGCTGTAAGAAATACTAAATGAAATTCTTCAGGTTGATGGAAAATTAGCCCATTTGGGAACACACAATGCTAGGTAGGAATAAAGACCACCAGTAAATAAAAATGTGTAAAGAAAGAGAAATATAAGCACTCACACTTAAGAACAACAATAATAAAAATGTCTTGTGTGATTTATTAAATCTGTAAAATTATATGATAATAATAGTACAGTGGGTGTGGGGTAGTTTAAAATGAAAAAATAAACTTCTTAAAAGGAGTAGAAATTATAAAAGTATTAACTTAAAGTAAGTTGTTGTAAGTCAAGTACGTCTCTAGGTCTAGGGTAATCACTAAACATAACAGAAGTATATTTTAATAATATAATGCAAAAAGAAAATACAATAACAAAATAAAAATACTCAATTCAAAGTAAGTGATAAAGGGAAAATTAAGAAACTACATTAGGGTTCTTCAGAGAAACAGAATGAATAGGATGTGTGTATATATGTAGGAGAAGATTTTAAGAAATTGGTTCTATGCAATTATAGAGCCTTGCAATTCTAAAAAATCTGTGGGGTAGACCAGCAGGCTGGGGACCCAGGGAAAAGCCAATGCTACCATTCAATTCTCAAGGCGATCTGTCAGCAGAATTCCCTTTCAGACAGGGGAGGTCAGTTTTTGTTCTGAACGGCCTTCACCTGAGTAAACAAGGCCCACCCACATTATGGAAAGCAATCTGCTTTACTCAAAGTCCACCATTTTAAATGTTAATTTCATCCAAAAACACCCTCACAGAAACATCTCAAATAATATCCAACCAAATATCTGGGCATTGTGGCTCAACCAACTTGGCCCATAAAATTAACCATCATAGGAACAAAGAACAGATGTGGACAATAAACAGCAATATGGTAGACTTAAATCCAACTTTATCATTAAAGCCTAAACATTCCAATTTATAAGACTGAATTTAAAAACACAAAGCTCAATTATATGCTGTTTATAACAGATGTGCTTTAAATATAATAATACAGAATAGTTGAAAAAGTTGGAATTGCCATGCAAACACCAACTGAAAGAAATGTGGCTTAGCTGTGTTAATATTAGACAAAGTAGACCATGAGATAAGAAGTATTACCTGAGGGGCGCCTATGTGGCTCAGTGGGTTAAAGCCTCTGCCTTCGGCTCAGTTCATGATCCCAGTGTCCTGGAATCGAGCCCCACATCAGGCTCTCTGCTTAGCAGGAAACCTGCTTCCCTCTCTCTCTCTCTGCCTGCCTCTCTGCCTACTTGTGATCTTTACCTGTCAAATAAATAAATAAAATCTTTAAAAAAAAAAAGGGGGGGGGCAATTCAATAGAAAAATAAAAATCTTAAATTTGTGTGCCAACTGTTTCACAATTAAAAAGTAAATGTTGACAGAACTTAAATATAGAAAAACCCATAATCACAAGAGCAGATTTTAACAAAAAATTTTTTTACTAGCTTACAGAACAAGCAGGAAGTCCTGAGCCTAAAAATCTCAGTCAATCTAGCCCTCACTCCAAGGAGAGGACAGCTGAAGGACCTGGAAACCTGACACGGTCTAAGAAGAATACTTTGTATGGAGTGTCCTCCACAGTCCACTCCATAGGACCTGCTTCCAGTCCTTCTTCTCTCCCTCTTCCAACACTGGTGGAATGATGAAACATTGAGAAAAAAAAAAAAATGATCGCATAGTTAAATAGTCACTACTTTCTGGCAAATAGATTATAGGTGAGGGTGTTATTTGCCAGCTTCCAGGATTCTTCCTTAAGAGAGAGGACTAGGATAGTCCCTTTGTCTCTTCTTTGTCCTTTACTTAATTCTGCTGCCTCCGATCTGTCTTGGATGATGAAGTCCTAATAGGGAACCAGCCAAATTCTCTATCACCATAGAGAGCTGTAACCGGTCCTTGACAAGCCTACTTAAGACTTTAATGTAGCAGAAAAATAATTTTCTGTCTCTATTGTCTTTTTAATTTTAGCCACTCCAATAAGTGTGTAATGAATCTCATTGTGGTTTTTATTTGCATTTCCCTAATGGCTAATGAGGTTGAGCATCTTTTCATGTGCTTATTTGCTGTTTGTGTAACTTCTTGGGTGAAATGTCAATTCAAAGCTTTCGTTCACTTTTTAATTAGGTGGTTTGTTTCCATGCTATTAAGTTCTGAGAATTCTTCAATGAGTTCTATAGAAATACTTACCTCTTTTGGCTCAGGTCATGAATCTCAGGGTCCTGGGATCGAGCCCTGCAAGGGGAAATCTCTGCTCAGCGGGGAGCCTGATTCCTCCTCTCTCTCTGCCTGCCTCTCTGCCTACTTGTGATCTCTATCTGTCAAATAAATAAATAAAATCTTAAAAAAAAATAATCCCATTGTCTATTCCCAAGGCAGATTACATACCTCAAAAATCCCAGGGAAATGCTTTTATAGCAATGAAAGTAAGTCCCAATTACATTAGTCATAACAGAAACAATAGGAGAAAGCTCAAAGATCATCTAGAAGTCTTCACACCAGCCTGCATATTAGAATCTCAACGAGAACTTTTAAAAAACTTTTAAAAAGTTCTTTTTTTTTCCTTTTTATCAGTAGGTGACCCTGTGTCCACTTTTCCATTTTTAATTTTTTTTAAGATTTTATTTATTTATCAGATAGAGATCACAAGGAGGCAGAGAGGCAGGCAGAAAGAGGAGAAGCAGGCTCCCTGCCAATCATGTCCTGAGCAGAAGGCAGAGGCTTTAACCCACTGAGCAACCCAGGGCGCCCCTAAAAAAGTTCTTTTAAAAGAACTCAGGGGCTGGGCCCTCCCTGAGTTCTGATTTCTCTTAACTGATCTAAGGGTGCGACTAGCATATATATTTTAGAAGCTGCCCAGATAATTCTAATGTGGAAACAAAGTTGAGAAGGCCTGTCCAACTATTTTATAAATGATAAAACTAAGGCAAAGAAAATTAACTGATTTTCTCAGGAATGAAGCTAATAGTTATTAGCAGGAGAAAACAAGAGACTATAACATTTACAAAGAATTGGTTATTTGTTGCCACTTATGATATTACCCCCAAAACGTAATGACTTAAAACAACAAACATGTATTACTGGACAGGATTTTGAGAGCACTTTACTGAGTGATCCTGTTAGTATCTCCTGTGATACGGCTGCCAAGCTGTCACCTGGAGATGTAATCATCTGAAGGCTTACCTGGGGCTAACAAAACTGCAGAAGGCCCAAGTTCCTCACTGGCTGTCAGAAACAGGCCTCTGTTCCTTGCCAGACAGGACTTTCCAAAGCACTGCTCGCTGTGTCATGAAAGGGCAGCTGGTTTACCCAAATGAATGATCCAAGAGAGAGAGCAAGAAGTCATGATGCCTTCATGATCTATCGACATCCCTCCACTTCTACCATGTTCTACTTAATAAAAGCAAGTCACTAAGTCCAGCGCACACTCAAGAGCAGGGAAATTTGCCACCACCCTTTGAAGGAAACAGTAGGAAACAACTTGTGGTCGGGGCGCCTGGGTGGCTCAGTAGGTTGAGCATCCAACTCTTGGTTTCAGCTCAAGTCATGATCTCATGGGCTGTGGGAGAGGCCCATGTAGGCTCCCCACTCAGTGGGGAGTCTGCTTCAAGACTAACTTAGATTAACTGTAGCTTAAACACCAAACATTTATTTTTCCCAGTTCTGGAGGCTGGGAAGTCCATCTTCAAGGTGCCAGTTGATTCAGTTGCTGGTGAGCACCTGTTTCACGGGTTGCAATGCCCTCAAGTGGCAGAGAGAAGAGAGCTCAGGTCTGTCTTCTTCATCTAAGAACACCAATCCCATCACAGGGGTCCCACCCTTGAGACCTCATCTAAACCTAATCACCTCCCAACAGTTCCACTTCCAAATACCATTACAAAGCTTCAATATTTGAGTGTGGGCAGGGGACAAATTTCAGGCTGTAGCAGTTATCTTTCATATCTATATGCTAATATCTTTCTTCTAAAACTATATCAATTTTGATGAAATTTTCCATTCCCTGTACTCTTAGTTTGCCTCTTTTTAAAATATGCCATGTCTCAATATCTAATATTAGTGTTTCTTTAATTGATCGTTGTGTACTCGACCAGAATATTAACTGAGGGTAGGAATTTAGCTGGTTCACTACAATATCTCTAGCATGTAGAGTGGTTTTATGTTGTTGCTGGCATACTGATCACTCAATAATTATTTGCTCTATAAATGAATGAGTTGTACAGGTCATACATACATTTAATTGAAAATCAGGCTGGAGTAGCAAAGGCAATAAATTTGGAGATAAAGCACCTAGGACAGGGGTTTAGTCTAGGCACCGCTATGATGCTTTAGGCAATTTATCCTTTAAAATCAATTTCCTCATCTGTAAAATGGGGTTTATGCCACACTCTTCAAAAAATGAGACCGTTGATACAGTAACTCTTTGGATTGCAATACACAAGTTTCATCACTGCAACATCTAAGAAAAGATATGCTTCAATTCTAATTTCATCTACTCATGTGTAAGAACTTGAGTGTACATCTTCAGAGTCTCTTATGCTACACTGTACCTAAATGCCCACTTGTGCAAACTTGAGAATAATAAGAGCAATTACCAGGAAAATCGCCAGATTTCCTTAATTCCATTATAGTGATGGTTGTACAACTATGTAAATATGCTAATAATCATTCACTGTACACTTAAAACAGGTGAACTTTATACTATGAAAGCCACATCCCAATAGCCGTTAATAAAACCCCCAAATAAAGAATCTAGTTCAATAAGTAAGCTCTGCTATCGATTAGATCATCTTAAAAAGGGTTTATGAAAGAAACATCGACATTTGGTCGAGTCCAAAGTGACCTGAACAGCCAATCTTCAGAAAGGTAATGGGATAACTGAGGTGAACGCAGTAAGAAACAAGGCAGGTTCCTCCAGGAGAGAAAAAGCATCATATTCCGAAGCCTGCAGTGTCCGTCCTCACAAGCGTCGCCCTTGCCCTATCTCACTATGCAGAGTGGACGCCTGCAGGAGCGAGTGTCCCTCCTTGCTGCTCACTTAGCGTCTAAGTTTACTTAAGGCCCCCGTCCTCTCCAACCCTAGATCTGCGCGGGGAGCTGACAAAATCTAGGCTTGCAGAGCTGAAGTCCCTCCCAGCATGGACCCACCCCGAGGTCACCGGGCACTTGGGAACCACACGACGCTCCAGCTCAGAGGGGCCTAAAACAGCGCGCTGGCTCCGACCCTGGCCAAGCATTAGTCACCGGAGACTTTTAAAAACGGTTACTGGCGCCACCTGAGCCCTCCAACTCGCGGCTGTGGGCGCCACCCAGAGCACGCCCGCGCGGAAGCCCCGCCAGAACGCTCCTGGGTGAGCCCAGGCCGCTCCGACCCGACCGCGTAGGCCGCCGGCGTCCCGGGGAGCCCGGGAGACCCGCCCCGCGCCCGCGCCCGCGCCCACAGTTCTCCCGCGACACCGCCCCTCCGCAGCGCTGGACGCGCGAGCTCCGACCTCCCCCTCGGCGGGTTCCCCGCCCCGCACGGAGGCGCGATCTGACGCGAGTCGTCCACCAGCCAATCACTTCTGCCAGCGAGTCACCACCAAGCTCCCCCGGGTCTTTTCCGCTCCCTTCCGACGTCGGCGCCGCTCGACGGGGCGCAGGCTCAGTAGCGCGGACCCGCTGAACCGTAGCCGCCGCTGGGCTGCGGTGCGCTGCATGGGGTCGCACCTGCAGTTTGGACGCGTCCGTCGTAGCATCTGCCCAGCCACGTGGTCTTCTATAAGCAGCCGCCCTCGTCGCTCGGGTGTGTTGGGCCGCAGGCGAATCTTTACAGTAGGTTGTACAGGCCCTAATGGTTCCTCTTTTGCGAAAGGGGACGCTCCAGATAGGTGAGGAGGGAGGAAATTGATCTCAGCCTTTCAGGTCTGAAAATGGCACCTTGCGTTTGAGGCAACGATTCCCGACAGAATGTGTCTAGTGGCTGTGCCTGCTGGCTCCTGTCCTGCGGCAACAAGCTCCATTAATCTGACCCGAAAAAATGTTTCAGCTAGGGCAGTTGGGGCTGCCTGAAACCCCAGAGCCACGAGACAGAAATCCAGGCCACATTTCCTGACTTTGAGGTTTATTTTAAAATTGGAAGATGGTCAACAACAGATGTGCGACAAGAACTAAGTTCTCTTTACAAGCACTGGTTATTGCATGCTAAGTGGAATCCCATAAAGTTACCGTTTCCCTTCAAACTCATTGTCCTCTATTTGTCATATCCCCAGTGTTAGACCTGGAGTCACTTTATGGTTTGACCACTAAGAAAATTTCTCATTCCAGGTGACCTCTCCCTGTCCCACAAGTGAAGGAGATCTGATTGCTTAACTGATGGATCTGGTTGTCAGAGTTAACTCTACTTTTGGTCATTTGGACAGTTTCCAGTTTGAGGCAATTATGAACAATGCTGCCATGAACACTTTTATAAATACCTTTTTGTAGAATTTATATTCTCATTTTTATAGTTTATTTTATTTTAAAGATTTATTTATGTTAGAGAGAGCGTGAGCAGATGTGGAGGGGCAGGGGGAGGGAAGGAGACTCTGGCTCACTGCACAGCCCAACGTGGTGTTCAATCCCATGACCCTGAGATCATGACCTGAGCCAAAATCAAGAGTCAGAGGCTTAACAGACTCGGCCACTCAGGCGTCCCCTATATGCACATTTCCATTAGGTAGGTATATATGTGTATTCAATTTGGGTAGATGTGAGCTATGGTCAGCAGAATGATGCCTCCCCAAAAAGGTCCATATCCTGATCCCTGGAACCTGTATTTTAGGCTACATGGCAAAAGGGAATTAAGGTTACCAATCAGCTGACTTTAAAATAATTATTCTGGACTTTTCATTTTAGAAATAGTCTGTTAACTATAAATATAAATATTCCCACTGAGAACACAAGTTCTGGTTAATACCCTGCTTATAATACACTTAATAATAAATATAATTAGATATATAAGTAACAACATAGACTAGACCATAAATAAACATATAGAACAAGATAATGACAAAGAAAAGTTAACTGCCAAATATCAAAGAAGAGAATTTTTCAAGTGAAAAATTCCCAATGCATTTTATTCATTATGTAGCCAATTCAAGATGGTGGAGGAGATAGCTATATCTTCTGTGCTCTTGTTGGCAGCAAGGAAGAAAGAACTTTTTTATTCATTATCCTGTCCAGTCTCACAATCAGAAGCAATCTTTGATTTGTTAGATGCTTCATAATCTTGTATAATAAGCCTTAGGTGATTGATGATTTCCTTGTCAGCTGTTTTCATGTTAAATCCCAACATCTTCATAATAGTTTCTCGAAAATCAGAATGCTACAAAAAAAAAACACCAAAAACTAGATATATCATTAGTTTTGTCCATTTCTTATTGTGTACAACGAAATTGTTATCAGAAATGTAGTTTTATTAAACATTTCTTTATGAAACGTAACATTCTACATTCAAATTTTAAGCTAGAAATATTACACGAACTCTTTATTTAAAATGTCCTTTTCATTTTAAGATTTTATTTTTACACTTTATAGACTAAGCCTAATTTTACTGCTGCTTGTTTTTCATCCCTAAGGAAATTTCTTTTTGGACTTTGGATTTGCTATATGGTCATAGTAGTCCGCTAAGCATATCTCTTCACTCCTCCTCCAAAAACCATGGTGATCTTCTAAGGAAAGCAGTTATAACCCCCCACAAATCATATCTAAAGCATAAGTAGAGAATATCACAGAATTCAGTTTGTGTATAAGTGGGGAAATAAATATCCTAAACCAGCAGAGGCAGCTCCTGAGCCCACACTGGAGGATGCAGCTGGTTTCCAGTGGTGTCCTGGACATAGGACCACGCAGAAATGGGAAAATATTGAGAAGTCTAAGACCTGATGGGTCAGAAAACTGGCAAGTGGGAAGGAAAAGAAAAGGGCTTAGAAGCCCATGAGACCAAAAATGGCTGTCCTTTTTTTTTTTTTTTTTTTAAAGATTTTATTTTTTGGGCGCCTGGGTGGCTCAGTGGGTTAAGCCGCTGCCTTCGGCTCAGGTCGTGATCTCAGGGTCCTGGGATCCAGTCCTGCATCGGGCTCTCTGCTCAGCAGGGAGCCTGCTTCCCTTTATCTCTCTCTGCCTGCCTCTCCATCTACCTGTGATCTCTCTCTTGTCAAATAAATTAAAAAAAAAAAAAAAAGATTTTATTTTTTTATTTTTAGGGAGAGAGCTTGTGCCCACAAACGAGCTGGGTGAAGGGGCAGAGGGAGAGGGAATCTGAAGCCAACTCCACACCCAGCACAGAGCCTGAAGTGGGGCTCCAGCCCGTGACCATGACATCATGACCGCAGCAGAAACCAAGAGTCCGTCGCTTAACCAACTGGGCCACGCAGGCAATCCCAAAAATGGCAATTCTGAAGGACAAGGTTTCTGAGGGAAGAGGGAGATACTTGGTGAGATGTTCCTTGGAAGATAGGAGATAAAGGAAAAGAAAAAAGCAAACAGTGGAAAGTCAGGGACTTCTATAAACAAGAGTACTGCAGAAGCAGGCATCATATAACTTCTCACCCCAACATAAAAGGCTTGATGGGGAAAATAAATAAATAAATAAATAAATATAGGGCTTGACAGAAGACTGTAGGACTGACTCACTGTCATAACACAAGAGGGTAGTATTGAGTTTAAAAAAACAAAAAAACAAAATAAACAAGCAAGTAAACCCTGCCCTGTATCTTCCCTAAAGTGAAACACCTGAAATTGAGATGTCAGGGCCATTAAAAGTATTTTATTTTATTTTTATAGATTTTACTTAATTATTTGAGGGAAAGAGGGAGCAGGAGGAGGGAGAGTGAGAGGCAGACTCCCCACTGAGCCTGGAGACCATACAGGGCTCAATCCCAGGACTCAGTTCCAAGACTGCACAATCATGAACCAAGTCAAAGGCAGACAATCAACCAACAGAGCCACCCAGGCACCCCAATTAAAAGGGTTTTAACATGAATAGATTAAAAGGCAAATAATATCTGTCCAAATTTCTTTAAATAGAAAATAGCATCATCCAAACTAGTCAGGTGAGGAAAATACTTCCCCCCAAAAAACTGCCACAGAGCAAAAGGGAAATATTTGACACAATAGCTGATATGGATTAAATTTCAGGGGTGCCTGGGTTACTCAGTTGGTTAAATATCTGATTTTGATTTCTGGGATTGAGCCCCTCCACGGGGTCGGTGCTCAGCATGGAGTCTGCTTGTCCCTCTCCTTCTGCTCCTACTACCCTACCCGCATGTGCACACTGTCTCTGTCTAACAACTAAATAAATAAATAAAACCTTTTAAAAAAATTTTCATACAAGGATTTGCAGACATGGGGCAGGGAGAGGAGGCCTCTATTTTGAATGAGAAATGTTGTAATTCAGAATACAAATGGACCAAAAAATGATATCCAATATGCCTTATAGATGACGAAGATGTGGTGGTTGAACTCGGGCAAGAATAAAACAAAGTCATCTCAGAAGTAAAGAGTGGGGCACCTGGGTGGCTCAGTGGGTTAAGTCTCTGCCTTTGGCTCAGGTCATGATCTCAGGGTCCTGGGATCGAGTTCCACATCGGGCTATCTACTCAGCAGGGAGCCTGCTTCCTCTCTCTCTCTCTGCCTGCCTCTCTGCCTCCTTGTGATCTCTCTGTGTCAAATAAATATTAAAAAAAAAAAGAAGTAAAGAGTGAACTACAGAGTAGCCAAAGAAGAGGAGATATGACTGAAAATATAGAAAGGATATTGAGAAGAGTAAAAACAAAAATATAAATATGCAGAAATTTAAAAAGAAAAAAAAACAGAAATAATATGATTTTGTGTTTCAAGACTCTTTTAAGGTAATTGGTTAAATTACATATTTCTTAAGCTACTAATAAGAGATGTAGCATATAATTCCACAGTAGCCCCAAATTATCAGTTAGCCTTTTAAAAATTCTTTTAAGGGGCAGCTGGGTGGCATAATCCGTTAAATCGTCTGACTCTTGGTTTCAGCTCAGGTCCTGATCTCCGGGATGTGATCTCAAAACAATCCCAAACAGGGCTCCAAGCTCAGAGCAGGGTCTGCTTGAGGTTCTCTCTTCCTCTGCCTCTGCCTCAGTCCCTTCCACTCATTCTCTCTCCCTCTTTCTAAAATAAATCTTTCAAAAAATTCTCTTACAACACCTGCTTTATAAATGTTGTGAGAATCTAGGCAAATTTAGAAGCACTACCCTCTTTTCCTAGGAGGTGACTCAGCCCCAGACACATGGTTTTCCCTGCACTTCCATTCTTGGACATCTTTTTCTTCTCACCATTGGTCAATCAGAGGATGTATATGCAAACCTAAGTGAAGATAATAATTTATGCCATCCCTTGCTACTGTGGATTCACCAGGAATAGGCATTTGACCTAAGCTGGGCTCTCTTAGACCCTTTCTGGGGACTCTCTCCCCTGTCCCAGAATCTCTAAACATAAAGCAAGCTGACACACACACAGATGCCAAGAAGAGATGGTGAGAAAAGCTTTAGAAGGTTCCAGGTGCTAATCCTGCAGCCCAAGTGCCGCTCTTGCTGAGGTCTGGTTGCTTAACTCACCTTTGAGTCCAGAAGCCAACAAACTCCTTTTTGTCTGGATTAGACAGAGTCTAAGGTGACAGCGGTATTAATCACTTTAAAGACTCTTAATATAACAATGAACAAAACAAACCTCTTGTTGTTGTCCTGGTACTTTATCAACTGTGCTCTTTGCTGTGCAGGGCTCAGAAGTGACAGCATCTAACAGCTGATGGACCTTCTCTTTGTTCCCTCTTGCCTTTGGCTTGGCAGAGTGTAATGTAGTTTTCAAATTGTCTGTTTTCATAACTGCTTTCCCTTTCATTGCTTCAACTTGTGTTAAAGATTGCCTGAGCTTTTCAATTGTTTTGTCCTGTGAGGGTATAAGGTTGGGGGAAAGGGATATGACTAATTAGATCTCTTTTAAGTAAAAGACAAGATGGGTGATATAACCCATGCTTCTTTTCTTCTTTTTTTAAGGTTCTGATATATGGAAAAGAAAGAAAATTCCACAGTTTATGAATTAAGAAGACATGTCTCAATCATCATACTCCTCAATAATAGTCACTGGGTGCTTTTATAAACTAGGCACTTGGGATTTAAAGAAGTTTAATGAGTATTCATGTCCTCAAAAGTTGTACTGCCTCTGCTAACCAAAATCAGAAATAGAGAAAATTAACTGGCGTTGCAGTTAAGATAAACATTGCTGGTAAAATGCCAAAAAAAACCCACGTATGGAAGTATTTAGTGCACCTTTGTTTTAAGGCATAAAACATATGTTTGAAATACTACAAGTGAAGCTTGATATGGAGAAGATCCAAAGAAGAGTCTCCAAAAGTGAATAAAACTTAACTATTACCCCAATAAGACTGACCAAAATAAGATGGAAAGAGCAAGGACTCTAGAATTCTAACATTTAGAATACCAGTTAACTTTGAGAAGTAGGGAAAAGAATAGATGAAGGTTTCAGTGGGGTTGACAATACCCTGGTTTTTAAGATAAGTGGTGGATGTCTATGCATCTAATTTTATTATCCAATATGCTTTTATGTTATATACACTTATGCGTGCATATAAAATAATTTTAATGTTAATTTTTAAAAAAAATTCATAAGAAACATGAAGCTAAAATAGTAACACATCAAAGCTGAAGAGAATTTTTGAAAGCCTCACTTTACTCACTTTAAGGACATTCACTCTTGTAAGTTGAATTTTCATACTTTTATTTGACAATTTCAAATCACTGAGCTGTTTCTGAAGTTTCTGAATTTTCCCCTCTAGTCTCTGAGTTGTAGCAATCTGTAAATTCTGCTGAATATTCAATAATGTTTGTTGCTCATTATCTTTCTCTAGCTGTCTGGACATCTTGCCATGCTCATCTGTCCACAAATTCTTAGTCCCAGAGTTTTCCTTTGGAGAAATCAACAGCATTGAAATAAAGAAGTTGTGCTTTAAGGTAGTGTTCCACATTATCATACCAGTTCTACTCTAGGCTGATAAGCTGCAGACAGTAATACTTGCTTACTTGAAATATTTTTTTCACCATAGATATGCATTATTAAAATAATCTGGAAAATAAAATAATGACAATAAAATTGATGGCTCATGCTAACAATTTTATAAACACCCGATGGTAACATAGATTGTATCAACTTTTCTAACAATGTATTATAAGGAAACAAATATTTAAAGATTCATACACAATGATATTTACATTATTTATAACATGGAAAATAGAAACAATGCAAATGTTCAAAAAAGTATAATTAAATTACATATAATTTATTATACCCTCCCTAAAAGTCAAGTTACAAAAATATTTACTAAGAGAAAATACTAGTGATATAACTAAATGGAAGAAGCAGGATTAAGAAAAACTATGCCTATAAGTTAACACTGGTTATCTCATAGTGGTAGGATTATTGGTGAATTTAATTATATTTTTTCTAGTAATCTGTACTTTATGAAGTTATTACCAGCAGAAAAAAAGAGAGTATGCAAATTTCATTAAAATAATGAAAATTATTTTATTCATTAAATATTAAACAAATAAATTCATTAAAACATTTCATAAAATAAAAATTTTGATTATATAGAGATCAAAAGCTAGTAAAAATTTTTTAAAGATTTTATTTATTTATTTGACAGAGAGAGAGATCACAAGCAGAGAGAGCAGCAGGCAGAGAGAGAAGGGGAATCAGGCTCCCCGCCAAGTAGAGAGCCCAGTGTGGGGCTTGATCCCAGGACCATGAGATCATGACCTGAGCCCAGGGCTACACAACTGAGCCACCCAGGTGCCACCAAAGCTAGTAAAATTTATATTTAAAAAGAACCACTTGGGGCACCTGGGTGGCTCAGTGGGATAGGCCGCTGCCTTCGGCTCAGGTCATGATCCCGGGGTCCTGGGATCGAGTCCCGCATCGGGCTCTCTACTCAGCAGGGAGCCTGCTTCCTCCTCTCTCTCTCTGCCTTCCTCTCTGCTTACTTGTGATCTCTCTCTGTCAAATAAATAAAATATTTAAAAAAAAAAAAAAAAAAAGAACCACTTGTGGGGCGCCTGGGTGGCTCAGTGGGTTAAAGCCTCTGCCTTCGGCTCAGGTCATGATCTCAGGGTCCTGGGATCGAGCCCTGCATCGGGCTCTCTGCTTAGTGGGGAGCCTGCTTCCTCCTCTCTCTCTGCCTGCCTCTCTGCCTACTTGTGATCTGTCAAATAAATAAATAAAATCTTAAAAAAAAAAAGAAAGAAAGAACCACTTGTTCTTTGGAAAAATAAAATACATGCCCCCAAGTAAGCTTGGGGACAAGAAGAAGGAAAAGAAGAAAAATAAAAAAGGGGCGCCTGGGTGGCTCAGTCAGTTAAGCGTCTGCCTTTGGCTCAGGTCATGATCTCAGGGTCTGGGTCTCCATCCCAGCATCAGGCTCCCTGTTCACAGGGAGTCTGCCCTCCCTCTCCCTCTGCCTCCTGCTGTGTGTGCTCTCTCTCTCAAATAAAAAAAATATTTTTTTTAAGGAAGAAAGAGAGAAAGTAAAAACACATAACATTAGGAAGGAGAAATATGCAGAATTCATAGATACAGAAAGTATGAAAATAATTCTAAAAGAATATTTTATACCTCAGTGGCAATAAGTTGAAAATCATCAACTCATCAGGGAGTTGGCTTGAGATTCTCTTTCTCCCTCTCCCTCTGACCCTTCCCCGAGTTTGCGCACATGTGCAAGATAAATAAAGCTTTAAAAAAAAACATATCAAATGTTTTTATTTATATCAGTAATAGCCATTTCAAATAGAAATGGGAAAATATGTTATTAACAATGAACAGAAAATCTATAAAAGACCTAGGAATAGATTTTACAAGAAAGACTTATAGGAAGGACTTATAGGACTTATATGAAGAAAAGTATAAAATCCTATTACAGTATATAAAATAAAATCTGCTATAGGGAAAAAGAAGATGTGCCAAATTATCAAAAATTACCAATTGGGGCACATGGGTGGCCCAGTGGGTTAAAGCCTCTGCCTTGGGCTCACGTCATGATCCGAGGGTCCTGGGATCAAGCCCCACATCGGGCTCTCTGCTCAGCAGGGAGCCTGCTTCCCTTCCCCTCTCTCTGCCTGCCTCTCTGCCTACTTGTGATCTCTGTCTGTCAAATGAATAAAATCTTTTTAAAAAATTACTAATCACTAATATAAATATTTAAACTACAGATACCTGTAATAGCAGCAAAAAGGTATATTAAACTATTTTAAATATACATTTTGAAATAGACATTCAAAAAGAGTATTTTTAATTTGTTAAGAATTATATTACAAAGCTAACAGAGTAAATTGTAAATTGCATGTGCAAATTGCCACTCTGACAGGTATAAAATTGGCATTGAATAATTATACTCACATAGTATTATCATTGACCTACTCTATTTCTGTCCTCTGTTGAGAAAGAAGACACCCCCATCAAAAGAAAAGTAAAATATATGGAAATTATGAAATAAGTTAGGATAATCACATACTAATATAATAATAATTGCAATAAAGATAAATATGTTAAATTCACCAATTGGATAACTCTCTAATTTAATTTTTTAAAAATACAACCATATACTGTCTTTAGTTACAAAGATGGAAAAGGGCAAAAAATAAAAGGATCAAAAGATAGATCAGGCAAACATGAACTGAAAGTGCATTGCATTTGTAACCATAATTTCTGAAAATGGAGAATTTAAGGCAATATTTTATAAAGCACAAAAAAGAGACTGTTTAATAGTGCCTAAAACAACAAGATAGCAAAGATCATCATGAGTGCACATGCTCCAGTAATCTCTAAAGCATAAAATGATAAAACAGCAAAGTTACATGGATGAACAAAAAATTATCCTTACAGAATTAGGATCGCTTTCCCAGAATCAAGGATATAGAAATAATCAGAATACTGACAATTTGAACCATATGAATAATATGTTTGAGCACTAGCTGTGTATGGAACGTTATACCCAACAGAGAACACATTCTTATAAACACATATGGAACAGCTACCAAAATCAACCATGTATTCAGCCATGGATAAACAAATTCTCAAGGATCATATACTTCCAGCATATTATAATAAAATACAAATTTCTACAAAATTTTTAAAATATCATACATCTGGAAACTTAAAAATGTATTACTATATTTAAAATGAAAAATAAGGAAAATACTGGTCAAATGTTGTTCAATCTCTAAACAATCTCTCTAAACTTGACCAATAGTTTGTCAACATTTGTGAAACAAAGCTAAGGTACCTTTTGACAGAAAATTATGATTTAGATGAGCATATTTATCAGGATATTTGAAAAATTAAACATAAAACAGTTACTCTTATTCTCTTTTTATTCTCCCTTTCCTTTCTTTTCCTCTCTGGACAATTCAGTCCTAAAGCCATTAAGTGGGCAGAACTAAGTAGGCTCCACAATGTGGCCCAAGCAGGGCAATAAAAGTGGGCACAGGGGAGAGGTCCTCTGCAGAGGGACTCAGAGCCTGACTGGGGTGAGAGGAGAGCCCACATGGGGAGGTGACCTGCCATGGAGTGTAAGGGTCTGAACAGGGTGAAGAAGACAAGCACACAGTTATGGAAATTAACAAGAATAGGCTGGAACCCAAATAGGAAAAAAGGTAAAGGAAACAAACAGGCAAATACTAAGCCTAAAGACTAAAAAACAAAAAGGAAATGCTCCAACTCATTAATATTGAGAGAAATGGGGGCGCCTGGGTGGCTCAATGGGTTAAAACCTCTGCCTTCATCTCAGGTCATGATCCCAGGGTCCTGGGATCAAGCCCTGCATCTTGCTCCCTGCTCGGTGGGGAGCCTGCTTCCCCCTCTCTCTCTGCCTTTTTTTTTTAATTTATTTAAATAAAATCTTTTTTAAAAATTGAGAGAAATGCATATTAAATTAGTAATCATTTTATACCCAATGAAATGGAAAAAAATCAGGAAGCTGGTTAATGCTAAGAAATTACAAGAACGTGGAGATTCAAGAACCCTCATGTATCGCTGGTGGGACTGTCGTTCTGTGAAAGCTGACTGGCTTAATCAAATTAGTCACTTAATCAAATTAAGTATATGTATAATCCTAACACAATGAGCCACCAATTCCAGTCTTGAGCAAACACCCCTAATAGTCTCTGACAGTTCTATGGGGGAAATTGTACAAAGATGCTGGTAGCAGTGTTTGTGGTGGCAGAAAGACAAAGGTAACCAAGACACTCATCACCAAGGAGTGGACAGGCAGAGCATGGCAGATACACATCCCATAGAATTCCATGTAATAGAAGCAATGAACTAGATGAACACATAGCATCACTAAGTCTACCTTTTTTTTTTTAAGATTTTATTTATTTATTTATTTCACAGACAGAGATCACAAGTAGGCAGAGAGGCAGGGAGAGAGGGGGGAAGCAGGCTCCCTGCCGAGCAGAGGACCCGACTCATGGCTTGATCCCAGGACCCTGGGATCATGACGTGAGCCGAAGGTAGAGGCTTTAACCCACTGAGCCACCCAGGCGCCCCTTACTAAGTCTATCTTAAAGATACAATGCTGAGTTATTATAATATAATTATATTAATGATAAATTAATAATATATTAAAATTATATTAAAAAAAACATACTATTGACCCGTGAACAACATGGGTGTGAACTATGCCAGTCCATGTATTTTTTTTTGAGAAATAGAGCACAGTACTGTCAATGCATTTTATGATTTTTCTTAACATTTTCTTTTCTCTAGCTTACTTTATTTTAAGAATACAGTATATATAAATATGGCATACAGAATATGTGTTAATTGACTGTTATCAGCAAGGCTTCTGGTCAACAGTAGGCTGTTAGTAATTAAGTTTTGGGGAGAGTCAAAACTTACACATGGGGGGCACCTGGGTGGCTCAGTGGGTTAAGCTGCTACCTTTGGCTCAGGTCATGATCTCAGGGTCCTGGGATCGAGTCCCGCATCGGGCTCTCTGCTCAGCAGGGAGCCTGCTTCCTCCTCTCTCTCTCTCTCTCTCTCTCTCTGCTTGCCTCTATGCCTACTTGTGATCTCTCTCTGTCAAATAAACAAATAAAATCTTTTTTAAAAAATTAAAAATTAAAAAAAAAACCTTACACATGGGGATTTTCGACTACATGGGGAGGGTGTTAGTGACACTCCCCCCCACACTGTTCAAGGGTCAACTGTATAAACAAAAAGATACGCATTAAACACATTAGATTGATCTCCTTTGCTTTTGTTTCAAATTGGCTCACAACCCTGAGATCAAGTCCTGAGCTGAGATCAAGAGTTGGACATTTAACTGCCTGAGCCACCCAGGCACCCCAGATTGATCTTTGGAAGAGGGAATGGGAAAATGGACTTAAATGGAATAAATAATAATAAATAAGAGAAAGCCCTTCCACAGCCCAAGATAATGTGTTAGGAACCACAGAGTTTGAATAACTCTGCATCTGAGGTTCCAACCTGTGAGGAGTATAGAGGAAAAGGAATCTAAGAAACCAACATTTAAAAAGGGGGTGGCGGGGCGCCTGGGTGGCTCAGTGGGTTAAGCCGCTGCCTTCGGCTCAGGTCATGATCTCGGGGTGCTGGGATTGAGTCCCACATCGGGCTCTCTGCTCAGCAGGGAGCCTGCTTCCTCCTCTCTCTCTCTGCCTGCCTCTCTGCCTACTTGTGATCTCTCTCTGTCAAATAAATAAATAAAATCTTTAAAAAAAAAAAAAGGTGGTGGCACTCAACCTTACTAGTTAGTAATCAGGGAAATGTTAAAGCTGTACTATTTTAACTCAACTCTCTCTCTCTCTCCCTCTCTCTGTGTCTCTCAAAGAATGACATCTCGGGGTGCATGGGTGGCTCAGTCAGTTAAGCATCTGCCTTCCTTCAGGTCATAATCCCAAGGTCCTGGGACTGAGCCCCACATTGGGCTCCCTGCCCAGCGGGAAGTCTGCTCTTCCCTCTCCCACTCCCCCTGCTTCTCTGGCTGTGTCTCTGTCAAATAAATGAAGTCTTTAAAAAAAAAATGACATCTCCAATGCTGACTAGACTATGAAAAGAAAGAGCTACTCCTATATTTCTATTCGGAAAGTAAATTCCTTCCGCCTTTTGGAAGTAGTATTTTGGCAGCCTATTGAAATTTAAAATACTCATATACTATGATCCTACAATTTCACATTTAAAACTCAGTCTCATAGGGGCAGAAAGCACCAACGTGAAAGATATATGTATAAGTCTATTTACTGCTCCATTATTAGCGGTGTTATAAAAGGTGGAAATATTTTGATAGTCCGTCAGTTGGGAACTGATCAAATAAGTAAGTTCTATAAACTCTGTGAACCACTCTGTAGCTATTAAAGGAATGAGTTAGGGCGTCTGGATGGCTCAGTGGGTTAAGCCTCTGCCTTCAGGTCAGGTCATGATCTCAGGGTCCTGGGATCGAGCCCTGCATCAGGCTTTCTGCTCAGCAGGCAGCCTGCTTCTCCCTCTCTCTGCCTGCCTTTCTGCCTACTTCTGATCTCTCTCTCTCTGTATGAAATAAATTAAATCTTTTTTTAAAAAAGGTGGGGGGGGTTGCCTGTGTGGCTCAGTGGGTTAAAGCCTCTGCCTTCAGCTCAGGTCATGATCCCAAGGTCCTGGGATAGAGCCCCACATCGGGCTCTACCCTCAGCAGGGAGTCTGCTTCCTCCTCTCTCTCTCTCTCTGCCTGCCTTTTTGCCTACTTGTGATCTCTGTCAAATAAATAAATAAAATCTAAAAAAAAAAAATTTGTTAAAGGAATGAGTTAAACCTTTATCTTTTCACCTAAGAAAAAAACATGAGGTACTTAACTTTTCACTATGTAAGAACAACATTTGACTAGCATAGTCCCAGTTTTATAAAAATACCACCACCCACATATATGTACTTGTATATTTCCATAACCATGGCAATAGTTGTAGAAGATATATACACTACTGGTTACTGAGGGAAAGTAGGCAGAAAGAAAGTTGAGGAAAATTATTCTTTCCTCAAACCTTTTAACTTAGTTTCAAGAGTTGTAGAAAGCATGTGTTAACTGAATATTCTTAAAATCTAAAATAGCATTTTAAAATGTTTGCAGGGAAATGAATAATCATAGAGCTGATGCTTTCATATCTTCCTTACAGACACGGGGAAGTGGAGAGTAGAGAAAGTACTGGTCTACATAGTAATTACTGAGGAATAGTATCGCTGGTCCCTCCCTGATACTCCTCGTATCTTGCTGACAGAGTCCCTTATGTTCTACCTGTACAATCATTTCTTGGAGCTTCTTTGCCTCCAATCCCCTTTTTAAAGTACATTAAGAAATACACTAACAACTGCCCTCCAAATGAATATGGAATATGTGTGTACTAGAGAAATGAGAGGTATGGAACAAAGAGTAGTTTTTTATAAAAGCAGAAGGTTTAAAAATTTGTAGCAAATTTTCCTCTCTTTTCCCATATTAAGTATAAATAGCACTAACAGCATTAATAATATCTAATATCAAATCAACATTAGATAATGTAACAAAATCTGATCATTTTCATTGTCAGAGAAATGCCTTATCCAGGAAAGTCTTACTTTATTCCTGTCCAAGGCTAAACTCTCTGGAAAAAAGTCATTAACAGCAGTTTTTCTTTCCAGATGTTTCCAAGGTCTTTTTTGTTCCCTACACCTGTCTTGCATTGGGGATGATTCTCCAGCGGCTTCTTCAGAGTGATGCTGCAGCTGCTCCAGGCGCTGAGTGAGCATCAGAACTTCCTGCTGCAGGCCTTCGGTCCTCTGTGGGGAGAAGGAAAGCTAAGACTCCTGAGGGCCCACAATTTCTATTTCATTTCAAAACTATGTGCAAGGGCGCCTGAGTGGCTCAGTGGGTTAAGCCTCTGCCTTCAGCTCAGGTCATGATCCCAGGGTCCTGGGATCGAACCCATATTAGGCTCTCCACTCAGTGGGGAGCCTGCTTCCTCATCTCTCTCTCTGCCTGCTTCTCTGCCTACTTGTGATGTCTCTCTGTCAAATAAATAAATAAAATCTTTAAAAAAAAAAAACTATGTGCAAGTTCTACCAACACCCACACTGTAGTAATGTTACGTTACTAACTAGGTGAGTAGGGAAGATTTAAGATGTGACATATATCAGCTGGTTTTAGAAAAATAAATGGAGAGGTCTGATATATTAAATGAGACATTTTAGTGAGCACTGAGAAATAAAATTGTATAATGAATTTTAAGCAAAAAGTGAAAGAAAAAATTGGAACTCTACAATAAACAGAGGGCAGCAGATTTTTCAAACACGTTTAACCTAAGCAATACCTATCTTCGTTTGAATTTTAAGTGAAGGGGCATGAGATGGTACTCAGTTGATGTGGACATGACAAGGAGATAGAGCCACTGAAACTTGCTCGTTAAGTCTTTTCATAGAGTTGACCAATACATTCAACGAATGACCTGAAAATGGATTTACTGTCCTGGCTGGCCTGAGCAGTATTTAGGCATGATAGACACATTATCTTCACCATACCACCATACCACCACACCACTATCTTTAAGCCAGGATTCACTGAGCTTACGCTGAGCTGTACTAAGCATTTATCATGTATTAATCCATTTAACCCTTACCACTCTTGTGAGATAGGAGCTATGCCCTTGCAGCCCCCAGCCCCACACCATCCCACCAAATTTTACAAATGAAACGGAGGCCCAGGGAGAATAAGCAATCTGTCTAAGAGCACACAGCTGGTAATGGCTGAGCTGGGATTCATACCTGGGCTCTCTGCTCTTAATAAAAACACTACACTATCTCTGCTGTAATAATGGACATCTTTTTTTCCTTTTGTCACTGTAGTAGTAAAAATAAAATCAAAGTTAAAATTCAGAGCCACAGAATTTACTAAATCAGCTAATATCAAAATTGACATGTTAAAAGTAACAAATTTGAAAGAATGACTTGTCTGTCAATACACTTACAGACTTCCAAGATTGTTCTTTTGCACCAATTTCCTGAATCTTCTCTTTTACAGCTTCCTCGGTAGCTGGTATCGGGACAACATTGTTGCTCAGAAGAGTAGCCAACTGACTGAGGAATTTCTGGTAGTGGGATCGTGCATTTTTGGTTTCCCAGCTGAATGAATGTGGAGGTCTGTCCAACTCATATTTTTGTTTTTCTTTATAGATTGAATCTTCTTGACACTTATCCCAAATTTTCTGCCCATCTTTTGGTCCTTCAGAATGAAAAATGTCTCTTTCAGAGTTCTTGGTCAGGATATCTTCACCTTTATCCTAAATATGCCAACACACATGTTAAACTTCCCATTTGGAATTTAATATGATTTTAATTCCTTTTTTGAAATATAAATTCACTTCCTTTTTTGATACATAGTCACAATACAAAATTTGAGGAGCAAGGCCCTCAGAAGAAATAAAGTGTTATGGAGTCATAAGAGAGACAAAGGCATACTCAAAAGAGCAAACTAGAACATCAAGAGGTATCAGAATGATCATATGGAGAAACTGGTTTGAGAACATAGGAAATTGAGCTTGGGGAAACAGCTGACCAAACAGCCTCAGTTAATGAAGTTATACTGTTTACAGACTATTTTGAGCTAATAAATATAGAAAGAATGACAGAAATTTTAAAATCATCATTTTGCTTCTAATAAAATAACTGATTCAGGCTAGGATTATCAATGAATGTTAAGACAGTTAAGTGAAAAGTTGGGAGGGAAATGGATATTTCCATAAAGACTTCATTATGGTTATAGAACATCATTTAGTAATAACCACTTTGATGATGTAAAAGTATAAACAAAATAAGTTCCACTTCTTTCCCCTAACTTTTCCCCTGTGCTCCTGTAATCATCCTGCTTCCATTGTAAATAGCCTTGGGCGGCGGGGGGTGAGGAAGGGATGATAATACTTGTATTTCTTTCCCAATCTCCCATGGGAATATTCTACCTTTATAAATTCTAGACTTCTTTCCACTTTCTTGACACCTTCAACTCTGGAAGCTAAGTAAATAGGTTCTGTTTCTGGGCTTTTTGTCATGTGAAACTGAGAAAGAGAAAGAGAGCCAGAATTTTTGAAGTAATGATAGTTTTGTATCACTAAAAGGCTAGAAGAGGCAGATTAAAAGGGCAATGGGAGTAATGGTCAGGGTTGCAGGAATATTAATTTGGGAGAGGTTTTTAAGAATGTGACAGATTAACAAGAGAAGTGAAAAAAAATGGGAAGTGTTACTGTGAATTACTTGAGGGGGCTATTAAAAACTGGAATTACTTTAAACTACTTTAAAAGTAGTTGCTGAATTTTTTTAAATGGAAGTTTTTTTTAAATGTCAGATCACATTAATTGGATTATAATGGACCTTGTCTTATATTCAAGTTATATAATAAACTTAAAGTCTAAGGATTTCAAAATAAACTTTCACCACTTCCTTGACTATTGTAGATCCCATGCTCCAACATTCTTCTATAAAGCCTCTACTCATCCTGTGAATTGTGACTACTAAGGACCAGGCTTGTCTCTTCCTTCCAAACCCAATTAATTCCACAATTCTAGATTTCAAGGTCCAATATAGATGCTCCACCAATTTAGCTTCGTGATCCCTGTGCCTTGGTTTCAATGACTTTTGTCTACACCTCTCTTCAATCCTTACATTTACAGCCCAAAACCCAGATGTTGTCCGCAGCAGGAAGTAACCCACACCCAAAATGTAAAACTCCAACACTTCATTCTCTACCACTCTTCCTCCCAGTTCTCTCTCAGCTCAGTTCTCTTCTGCAATATCAGAGACCTTAGATCTACCCTCTGCCTTCTCTCTCTATTCAGAAAGGCTTTCAGTCAACCACATAGCACAGCTTTCTCTGATCCTCCATAAGAAGCAGATCAAAAAGCTACTCAATATTTGCCAGTTATCTCTTAGAATAACACAGAGTAATAAAAATCCCATTTCTTTAAAAGTCAATCAAAATTTATTCTCACCTTCATCATGAAGCTAACCAAAGAATCGTCTTGTCCTTTCATATTCATGTAAGGGATGAATCCATCGGTACCTGCTAACTTTTTCTCCAAAAGGCCTGCTTTTCGTTCTGCCTTTTCTCTTTCAAACAGATGTACTCTGTGTAAGATATCAATAGGTAACAACAAACCAACTCAGTATTCAAACTTCAATTAAAAATAATTAAAAGAGGGGCGCCTGGGTGGCTCAGTCGGTTAAGCATCTGCCTTTGGCTGAGGTCATGATCCCAGGGTCCAGGGATCAAGCTCTGCATTGGGCTCCCAGCCCAGTGGGAAGCCTGCTTCTCCCTCTCCCTCTTCCACTGCTTGTGTTCCCTCTCTCGCTGTGTATCTCTCTGTCAAATAAATAAAGTCTTTAAATAATAATAATAATAATTAAAGGAAATAATCCCCACTTAAAATATATTAAATATGTGTATCAAGTAGAAATGTCCTTACTGTGAGAAGAGCTAATAGTTACCCAACTATTTTTAGGGAGAGAGAAATGACAGAGAAACGGAGAGAAAAACAATCCAGTGGTAAATCCTCTAGTAGTTCCCCTGGGGAAGGTCAAATTTTAAACCATCCTTTTCATGGGGAAATTTGAGCATGAATATCTTGCCTGCCACTATTGGTAACACTGTGATGATCAGGAGGTTCCAGAAGGATATAAGTACTCCTATTTTAATAATACCTGATGGGCTCTTCTACTGGGATTTGATGAGAGAAAAGGGAATTAGAATAATGATGCAGCAATAGAGAATAGCATATGTAAAAGGTTTTTTTAATCAAATATACAAATAGCTAATTACTTGGTTTTTGTTTTGATTACTAATTGATAGGTATTGGTAATATTTTCTACCCCATACCTATAGCTAAGTTAAAATTTCAATCTATCTTCTATGTTTTTGGGTTTTTTCTCTTCTGTCTAGTAATCACAGCTTACAGAATTAGTGCATTTGAGTCAGTTCAAAAGAAATTATTCATCCAAATAGAAATCATCCAAATAGAAAATTTTACCTCGAAAGGTTATATTAAAGACATGCAGGACACATGCAAAGGTCTAACACATCTGTAACTATAACCCTAGAGTGAGAGTAAAGACACAGTGGGACAAAAACAATATTTGAAAAAATAATTCCCAAGATTCCAAACCTAATGAAAGACATAATTGATAGATTCCATAAATTCTGTAAAGCCTAAGCAAGATAGATACAAAGAAAGCCACACGAATACACATCATAGTCAAATTGCTACCAACAACAACAACAAAAAGCACACATTATTCCCTTCAAAGGTACAATGAAACTGATGACTAACTTTTCAATGGAAACTATAGAAATCAGAAGATAATCAGATGACATCTTAGAGTGCTGTAAGAAAAAATATTAGCCAGAATTCTACACTCAGTTTAAAAAAAAAAAAACACTCAAAAAAAAAAAAAGAAAGAAAATGAAATAATATAGTTTCAGAAAAAAGAAAAAAAAAGGAAAAAAAACTGTCAGAAGAAATGCATTAAAAGAAACAGTAGATGTCCAGTCCAAGATGGTGAAATGGGAAGACCTTGGGCTCACCTCCTTCACAAAGGCACCAGACCTACATCTCGAGGGTGCGGCAGTTCTGCCCGAGGGGGAGTTGAGGGCTGTCTGAACAGTTTTTGCACAACAGAAGATGGGAAGACCACGTGGAGAGCCAGGAGAGATAGAGGTGATTTGACTGACAGGTCTGCAAGCTTTGGGTCACTGGTCCACACCAGCCGCAGATGCCCTGGGGCTTGGAGGGATAGCTGGAGGTTAGAAAAGCAAGTGGAATGTGGAGGAACTAGCCCTGGAACCCTTCCTAGGGTGAGGGAGCTACTGGAACTCTCTATAGGTCAGAGAGGCTGGCAGGTGGCATAGTTTGTGCTCCCCCTCCACCTTGGTGATGCAGATGGGAGCAGGGTTCCAGATGCTGTGAGCACTGGGTGCCTGGCCCATACCAGCCTCAGATGCCCTGGGGCATGAAGGAACCATCACCGTGTAAAGGAGCTAGGTCTAGAATCTTGATGGGACATGAGGGAACAGGTGGAGCTGTCACTGAGTGGAGGGGCTGGGGGCACCAGGGTTTACATTCCCCTTCCATCTTGATGGTGAGGATAGGACAGGGGTCAGGCACCATGGCCAGCCTGTCACACCAGCAAACCTGGCCCACACTAGCCTCAGATACTCTGTGCACAGAAAAGCCACGGTTTAAAAGAGGAGCTAAGATAAAAGAGCCAGCCCTAGAACTCTGAAAGACAGCAGGGGGAGCTGCTAGAACTCTCTCCACGTTGAAGGGGCTGGTGAGCACCATAGTTACATTCTCCAACCACCTTGATAATATGGATGAGGACCACACTAGTGTACAAGTTCAAGGCACCATAGCCAGCCTGCCACCTCAGTGAGCCCCAGATCCCTGGCCCACACCAAACACAGCTTTCACACAAAGGTAGCCCCAGCATGGCACACACTGGGACACCTCTGGTCCAGCAACTGCTAGAGCTCTAGCCTTCATATGAAGGTAATACAGGCATAAAGCACCTAGAAAATTCCAGGCTCACACCACTTCAGCCCCAGAGAGCTTACTAGGGTACTCCCAATGCAGAGCACTCTGGGACCTCCTAGCTAATGCCTATTTCAGCTCTAGCTGTCTTGCCATGGTACCCCCTGCAGGGAACAACCTGGGAACTCCCAACCCATGCTCACCTCACCTCCAGCTGCCCTACCAGGACACCTCCTGCATGGGGCACTCTGGGACTCCTACGCCCGCACTCCACCTCAGCTCCAGCCACCCCACCATGGGGCCTCCTGTACAGAGCATCCTGGAACAACCCTGGCCCATGCCAGCCTCTATTCTAATCACCCCAACAGGGCACCCTCTGCACTGAATACACCAGGACATCCCAGCTTTCATCCACTTCTGCTTCAGCTTACCTCCCAGGGTAGCCCTGTGCAGCACCCCAGAATCCCCTGGTCTAGGCCCCACCTTGGCTCTAGCTGTTCTGCCAGGGTTCCCTCTGCACAGGGATACCTAAGATGTCCTGTTTGTACCCACTTCAGTTTCAGCTATCCTGCCAGGGGGACTTTTGCACAGAGAACCCAGGATCCTACCAGCCTGTGCCCACTTAAGCTTTAACTGTCCTGCCGGGGCGATCTGCATGAAGAGCTCCAGGACCCACTTGTTTGCACTCAATTCATCTTCAGCCATTCTGCTGGTACACTGTGTGCACAGAATCCTGGGACCACCCAGGTTCATACTCACTTCGGCTCCAGCCATCCTACCAGGGTAGCCTTAGCACAGAGGGCACTGGGAACCTCAGCCCATGCCAGACACAGCTCCAGCCAGCCAGCCAAAGTCACCAGGCACACACAGCATACACAGGAGATGACATTACACAAGACCATTCCTTCAAGTTTAGGAGAAGTTGTCCTCCATAATTCATAGAAACAGACAGTCCGGCAAAATGGGGAGACAGAGGAATATCCCCTGAATGAGTGAGCAAGATAAAACACCAGAAAAAGAACTAAATGAAATGGAGATAAGCACTATACCTGATAGAGAGTTTAAAGTAATGATCATAAAGATGCTCACCAGGTCAGAAAGAAGAGTAGACTCAGTGAGAACTTCAACAAAGAGAAAATATAGAAGAGAACCAATCAGAATTGAAGAGTACAATAACTGAAATGAAAACTACACTAGAGTGAATCAACAGTAGATTAGAGGATGCAGAAGAATGTACCAGTAATCTGGAAGACATGGTAATAGAAAGAACCCTAGCTGAATAGCAAAAAGAAAAAAGAAAATTTTTAAAAAAGGATAGGTAAGGGATCTCTTGGACAACATCAAGCAAACAATATGCATTATAGGGGTTCCAGAAGGAGAAGTGAGAAAGGGAAAGAAAAGTTATTTGAAGCAATAGCATCTGAGGGATGCCTGGATGGCTCAGTTGGTTGAGCATCCGCCTTTTGGTTAGGTCAGGATCCTAGGGTCCTGGGATTGAGCCCTGCATTGGACTCCCTGCTTAGTGGGGAGCCTGCTTCTCTCTCTCCCTCTGCAGCTCCTCCTGCTTATGCTTGCTCACACACATTCTCTCTGCCAAATAATTAAGTAAAATCTTAAAAAAAAAAAAAGGGGAATAATAAGAATTCCCTAACCTGGGGAAGGAAACAGACTTGAAGCATGGAGAGCTCCAAACAAGATGAAATCAAGGAGGCCCAAATCACCAACACATAATAATTAAATGTCAAAGATTAATGATAAAGAGAGAATTTTAAAAGCAGCATGAGGGAAGCAATTAGTTACATGCAAGGGAAATCCAATGAGTCTCTCAGCTGATTTTTCAGCAGAAACTTTGCAAGCTGGAAAGATGAGGCAACGAACTGAAAGGAAAACACCTACAACCCAAAGTAGTCTGCCTAGCAAGGTTATCCTTCAGAATTGAAGGAGAAGTAAAGAGTTTCCCAAACAAATGATAGTTAATCGAGTTCATCACCACCAAACCAGTGATACAAGAAATGTTAAAGGGAGGGGTGCCTGGGTGACTCAGTGGGTTAAAGATTCTGCCTTTGGCTTGGGTCATGACCCCAGAGTCCTGAGATCAAGCCTCACATTGGGCTCTCTGTTCAGTGGGGAGCCTGTCTCCCACCTCCCCACCCCCCGCCCCACCGCCTGCCTCTCTGCCTACTTGTGAGCTCTCTCTGTCAAATAAATAAATAATATCTTAAAAAAAAAAAAAAGAAATGTTAAAGGGACTTGTTTAAGTGAAAAAGAAAAGGCCATAATTAGAAGTAAGAAAAATGTGATATAAAATATATCACAGGGGCGCCTGGGTGGCTCAGTGGGTTGAGCCTCTGCCTTTGGCTCGGGTCATGATCTCAGGGTCCTGGGATCGAGCCCCACATTGGCCTCTCTACTCTGCAGGGAGCCTGCTTCCCCCTCTCTCTCTGCCTGCCTCTCTGCCTACTTGTGATCTCTGTCAAATAAATAAATAATCTTAAATATATATATATATATCAATCACAGCATATACATAAGACATGAAGGAGAGAGTTTAAAAAAAAGTTACTTTAGAATATGTTCAAACTTAAATCAACTTAGTATAAGCTGCTATTTATTTAGGGTCCTACATATAAACCTCAAAGTAACCCCAAACCCCAAACCCATGATAGATACACAAAAAATAGAGAGAAAATATTCAGGCATAATACTACAGAAAGTCATCAGTCACAAGGAACGATAATGTGAGAAGATAGAGAGAATAACTACAAAAATAACCAGAAAACAATTAACAAAATGAAAATAAGTAGATATCTATCAGTAATTACTTTAAATGTAAATGTTCTAAACTGCTCTAAACAAAAGATAAGTGTGGCAGAACAGATTTAAAACACACACACACACACACGAGCCATCTATATATGGCTATAAGAAACTCAGGTCAGAGCTAAATAGCCTGAAAGTGAAAGTGAAAGGATGGAGAAAGATACACCATGCAGATAGAAATGAAAAAAAAAAAAAAGGCAAATCCAGAATAGCAATATTTATAACAAACAAAACAAACTTTAAAACAAAGACTGTAACAAGAGACAAAGAAGAGCATTACATAATGATAAAGGAGTCAGTTCAACAGAAGTATATAAAAACTGTAAATATCTAGGCACCCAAAATTGGAATATTTAAATACATAAAGCAAATATTAACAGACATAAAGGGAGAAACTGACAGTAATACTATAATAGTAGGGGACTTTAACACACGAGTTATATCAGTGGATAGATTATCCAAGCAGAAAAATCAATAGGGAAACAGTGTCATTGAATGATATATTAGATCAGATGGACTTAACAGACATATCAAAAACATTCCATCCAAAACAATGGAATACACATTCTTTTCAAGTGTCCATGGAACATTCTCCAGGACAGATCACACATCATGCTTTGAAACAAGTCTCAATAAATTTAAGAAGCCTGAAATCATATTATGCATCTTTTCTGACCACAATAGTGTGAAATGTTCCATGCTCATGGATTGGAAGAGCAAATATTGTTAAAATCTCTAAGCTACCTAGAGAAATCTATACATTCAATACAATCCCTATCCAAATACCATCAACTTTTTTCACAGAGTTGAAACAAATAATCCTAAAATATGTATGGAACCAGAAAAGACCCCAAATAGCCAAAGGAATGTTGAAAAAAAAAAAAAAGCTGGTGGCATCGTAATTCCAGACTTCAAGCTCTATTATAAAGTTGTAATCATCAAGACAGTACAGTACTGGCATGAAAACAGACACATAGATTAATGGAACAGAATAAAGAACCCAGTGGGGCACCTGGGTGGCTCAGTGGGTTGAAGCCTCTGCCTTCAGCTCAGGTCATGATCCCAGGGTCCTGGGATCGAGCCCCACATCGGGCTCTCTGCTCAGCAGGGAGCCTGCTTCCCCCCGCCTCTCTGCCTACTTGTGATCTCTGTCAAATAAATAAATAAAATCTTAAAAAAAAAAAAAAAGAATAAAGTACCCAGAAATGGCTTCTCAACTCTATGGTCAACAAATCTTCAACTAAGTAGGAAAGAATATCCAAGGGGGAAAAAGGACAGTCTCTTCAACAAATGGTGTTGGGAAAATTGGACAGCCACATACAGAAGAATTAAAGTAGACCATTTCCTTACACCACACATGAAAATAGACTCAAAATGGATAAAAGACCTCAATGTGAGACAGGAATCCATCAAAATCCTAGAGGAGAACACAGGCAGCAACCTCACTGACCTTGGCTGCTGCAACTTCTTGCTAGACACTTCTCCAAAGGCAAGGGAAACAAAGGTAAAAATGAACTACTGGGACTTCATCAAGATCAAAAGCTTTTGCACAGCAAAGGAAACAGTTAACAAAACCAAAAGACAACAGATGGATTGGGGGATGATATTTGCAGATGACATGTCAGATAAAAGGCTAGTTTCTAAAATCTAGAAAGAACTTATCAAACTCAACACCCAAAGAACAAATAATCCAGTCAGGAAATGGGCAGAAGGCATGAACAGACATTTCTCCAAAGAAGACATCATGAAAAAATGCTCAATATCACTTGGCATTAGGGAAATACAAATCATAAACCACAATGAGATACCACCTCACACCATTCAGAATGGCTAAAATTAATAACTCAGGAAACAATGAATGTTGGCAAGGATGCAGAGAAAGGGAAACCCTCTTACATGGCTGGTGGGAATGCAAACTGATACAGTCACTCTGAAAAACAATATAGGTAGAAGGCAAAAATAGAGCTACCCTATGACCCAGCAATTGCACTACTGGGTATTTACCCTAAAGATACAAATGTAGTGATCCAAAGGGACACCTGCACCCCAATGTTTATAGCTGCAATGTCCACAATAGCCAAACTCTGAAAAGACCCCAGGTGTCCACTGACAGATGAATGGATAAAGAAGATGTGGTATACATACAATGGAGTAATACCCAGCCATCAAAAATGAAATCTTGCCATTTTTAATGACATGGATGGAACTAGAGGGCATTAGGTGAAGCAAAAGAGTCAATCAGAGAAAGATAATTATATGATCTCACTCATATGTGGAATGTAAGAAATAAAACAAAGGATCATAGGGGAAGAGAGGAAAAAATAAAACAAAATGAAATCAGAGAGGGAGACAAACCATAAGAGACTCTTAATCTCAGCAAACAAACTGAGGGTTGCTGGAAGGGAGGGGGGTAAGGGGTGTGGTAACTGGGTGATAGACATTAAGGAGGAGCACTGGGTATTATATAAGACTAAGGAATCATTGACCTCTACCTAGTAAACTAGTAATATACTATATTTACTAGTAATATATTTATTAATTAACTAGTAATAATTTATTAATAAAACTAGTCATTAATCAATAATTAATAAATTATCAATCAACTAGTCATATATTATATTTATTTATTAATATATTAATTAATTGAATTTAAAAATTAAATATTAAACAGGGGTGCCTGGGTGGCTCAGAAGGTTAAGTGTCTGCCTTCATTAGGTAATGATCCCAAGGCCCTGGGATTGAGTCCCGCATCGGCCTCCCTGCTCAGCAGAGCCTGCTTCTTCCTCTCCTTCTGCTACTCTCCCTGTTTTTGTTCTCTCTCTCTCTGTCAAAAAAATAAATAAAATCTCTTTAAAAAATGTAAAAATAGGGCGCCTGGGTGGCTCAGTGGGTTGGGCCGCTGCCTTCGGCTCAGGTCATGATCTCAGGGTCCTGGGATCGAGTCCCGCATCGGGCTCTCTGCTCAGCAGGGAGCCTGCTTCCCTCTCTGCCTGCCTCTCCGACTACTTGTGATTTCTCTCTGTCAAATAAATAAATAAAATCTTAAAAAAAAAAAATTTAAAAATAAATTTAAATTAAAAAATAAAATAAGGGGCGCCTGGGTGGCTCAGTGGGTTAAGCCGCTGCCTTTGGCTCAGGTCATGATCTCAGGGTCCTGGGATCGAGTCCTGCATCGGGCTCTCTGCTTAGCGGGGAGTCTGCTTCCTCCTCTCTCTCTCTGCCTGCCTCTCTGCCTACTTGTAATCTCTCTGTCAAATAAATAAATAAAATCTTTAATAAATAAATAAATAAATTAAATAAAATAAAATTGGGCAAAGGATTTGAGTAGATATTTCTATTTCTACAAAGAAGATACACAAATGGCCAATAAGCAGATGAAAAAATGCTCAACTCTTTAATCTTTTGGAAATAGAAAATAAAGTCACAGTGAGACGCAAATTCATACTATATTCTAGTGGTAGAATAGCTATCATAAAGATGAACGGTAACAAGTGTTGTTGAGGATGTGGAGCAATTGGAATGCTCAGACATTGCTGGTGGGAATGTAAAATGGTGCAGCTACCTTGTAAAATAGTCTGGAAATTCCTCAAAAGTAAATTAGAGTTACTTCATGACCCAGCTTTCTACTTCCAAAGCATATCCTTAAGAGAAATGAAGTATACAGTCACATAAAAACTCACACAAGAATCATCACAGCAGCATCATTCATAAAGCCCCTCCAAAAAGGGGAAACAACCCAATGTCCATTAACTAATGAATGGATAAGGAAATTGTGGTATATTCATTCATTCAACAGAATATTATTTTCAGCCATAAAAAGGAGTGGAGTATACAGATTTATGGTTCAACATAGGCTAATCTTAAAAATATTGCACTACGTGAAATAAGGGAGACACAGAGGCCATATACTGTATGATGGCATTCATGTGAAATGCCCAGAAAAGGCAACTCAGAGAGAAAGAATGTAGATGAGTGGTTGTCAGAGACTGGACAGAGTGATACAGAGTAATTGCTAATGGATCTGGGGTTTCTTTAGAGGGTGATGAAATGTTCTGGAATTGAGTAGTGGTAATGACTGCACAACCTTGTGAATACACTAAAAACTACCAAATTGTGTACTTTAAAGAGGTGAATTTTTTCTTTTCTTTTTTAATGAAATACAACTGATTAAAAGGGTGAATTTTAATCATATGTGAATTATATTTCAATAAAAATGTCTTTTTACACATAGTAATTTTGAGTCAGGTATTAAAGGAAATCTTACTAAATTTAATTTCCATGATCAATCAGGAATATAGAGTTTATATATTCTTTTCAAGCTTATGACAAATGACGTGTTTGAAAAAAAAAACTAGAAAATTTCCTACCTTAGATGGTTTTCTAGTTCTATAATTCTTTCAGTTAGATCCCAGTTGCCTCTTTCAAGATTCTGAATATTGGTGTTTTTCAAAGATTTAATTCTGGTTAGAGAAGCAATAAGTTCCTCTAGATCCTTGATATCATCTTTCAGGGACATTATCTGGAAAGACTGTTGCACATTATTTTCTTTATAACTTTCTAGCACATTCTTCATCTCTTGCAATGATGTTTCTTTTATGAAGAGCTTGTTTTGAAGATTTCTTAGCTAATGAGAAAGGGAAAATCATAATTTTGGTTTTAGAAAATTCATTATTTTAAATCATTATGGGTATTTAATTTATACATCTTTTTTTTTTAAGATTTTTTTCTTAATTTATTTGACAGACAGAGATCACAAGCAGGCACAGAGGCAGGCAGAGAGAGAGAGAGGAGGAAGCAGGCTCCCCTCTGAGCAGAGAGCCCAATACGGGGCTCGATCCCAGGACCCTGAGACCATGACCCAAGCCAAAGGCAGAGGCCTTAACCACTGAGCAACCTAGGTGCCACTATATGTCATTTTTTTAAAAGACTTACTCATTTATTTTACAGAGATAGAGTGAGCAAGTGGGGCTGCAAAGGGAGAAGGAGAGAGATAATCCTGAGTGCAGAGCCGGACTCAGTACTCGATCCCTGGTCCCTGAGAGATCATGACATGAGCCAAAATCAAGCGTCCGCCACTCAGTTGATTAAGCCACCCAGGTGTCCTTATTATACATTACTATACAATAAAATGAAGATTCTCAAATTTCCTAACAGCATATTCCAATGTTACATATTTTAAAAATTATTTCAGGGGGTGCCTGTTTGGCTCAGTTGGGTGCAACTCTTGATCTCAGGGTCATGAGTTTGAGTCCCATGTTGATTGTAGAGATTACTTAAATACATAAACTTATAAAAAAAAATAAAATAAAAACCAAAGCAGTGTAATTTAAAAAATCATATCAAAATGACACATACGGTTTGGAATAAGTTATTTCATTCTCATCAACATTAAAGTTGTTCAAATCTTGTTATAAGAGTAAATTATACCAATAATGAAGTCTATAATTCCTAGCAGAAAAGAAATACTTAATGCTTTGGTCATAGATGTTTGCTTTATGCTGGTTGTGATGAGAAATGGATTCCGAGGCCTTTCTTCTAAAAGAGATTCCACTTGTTTCCTGGCCTTGTCCTTCGTGATCAGAGAAATGGGTGGATAGGAGAGTGAAGAGAAAGACTATATTTTAAAGGCAAACAAAGGAAAGAAAAGATCCTAAAGTTATGAAGAGTGATGACCTGTGAGAGGGGAAGCAAGAGTAGAGAGCCACAAGCTGCTAGCTGAAAAAGACCGGGGACATCTGGGTGGCTCAGTCAGTTAAGTGGCTAAGTCTGGCTCAGGTCATGGTCCCAGGGTCCTCAGATCAAGCCCTGCATCAGGCTCCCTGCTCTGTGGGGAGCCTGCTTCTCCCTTGGCCATTCCTCTTGTTTATGCTCTCTGGCTCTTTCTATCTCTCTGTCAAATAAATAAATAAAAACTTTATTATTTATTTATTTGACAGAGAGTGAGATCACAAGTAGACAGAGAGGCAGGCAGAGAGAGAGGGGGAAGTAGGCTCCCTGCTGAACAGAGAGCCTGATGTGGGGCTCAATCCCAGGACCCTGGGATCATGACCCGAGCCAAAGGCAGAGATTTTAACCCACTGAGCCACCCAGGCATCCCCAGAGTGTGTTTTAAAACCTATTTATTTATTTATTTATTTATTTATTTATTTTTAGTTCTATTTATTTATTTGACAGACAGAGGTCACAAGTAGGCAGAGAGGCAGGCAGAGAGAGAGGAGGAAGCAGGCTCCCTGCTGAGCAGAGAGCCTGATACAGGGCTTGATCCCAGCACCCTGGGATCATGACCTGAGCCGAGGGCAGAGGCTTAACCCACTGAGCCACCCAGGCGTCCCCAGAGTGTGTTTTAAAACCAATTTATTTGCTTACTACAATGGGCTAAGTATTCTATGAAAAATCCATTTAAAAAAAAATCCATTTAGAAAAGACTTTAATAATAAGATCAAATGTTTTAAAAATGGAAAGTTCAAAATTCATTTATATCTCTGTAAAAACATATTAATTAGATTAGAGTCATTTCTTGATTAACCCTTTTTTAAAAATCCTCCCCTCAAGTTACTAGGTCTGTTCATTTTACCTCTGTCTCTCATATCTACCCCTTTCTTTCCAGGCCTGCTGCCTTGCTGCCTTGTCTTGTGTTAGGGCCCCATTGTCTATCTCAGGCACTGTTTGATACAAGACCTCCGACTTGATCTTCCTGCTTCCCATCTATCATCTCTCTAAGCCATTCTTTATTTGACCAACCAGCCTTCAGTATCTTCTATGTTCCAGGCACGTGCCAGGAGAAAATTAAGAACTCTCGAAAATTTATCAGCTCATCAGGGAGATCAATTTTAAAACAAATAATTAGAATATACCTTAACAGGTACAATAATAGTGGTATGAGCAGAATGTTCTAAGAATACAGGCAAAAGATATCTATTCTATCCTTAGTTGTCACTTCAGATCATATAATATCACTCTTCTTTTAAAGGTCATATGATAATTTATGTTTAGCTTTTTATGTAGAAAACACCTTTGAAATGATAACACTTTAGAATGAAGGCAAGATTAGTGGTTACCACAGGTTGACAGTAGGAAGGAAGTGGGTATGGATATGAAATGGCAACAGGAAAGATCTTTGTGGTGTTCAAACTGTTCAGTATCTTGACTGTTTAGAACTTTATACACACAAACACACGAATACAAGTTAAACTGGGGAAATCTCAATAAGATTGGTGGACTGGTAGATGTGTTGCCTCAATTTCAATATTGAGGTTGTTATATTTTGCAAAATTGTGGAATAAACTCAATAAAGTTTATAAAGGATCTCTCTGTATTATTTTTTTTTTTTTTTTTTAAAGATTTTATTTATTTATTTGACAGAGATCACAAGGAGGCAGAGAGGCAGGCAGAGGGGGCCGGGGGATGCAGGCTCCCCACCCAGCAGAGAGCCTGATGTGGGGCTCGATCCCTGGGATCATGACCTGAGCCAAAGGCAGAGGCTTTAACCCACTAAGCCACCCCAGTGCCCCTTTCTGTATTATTTCTTAAAACTGCATGTGCGGGGCACCTGGGTTGCTCAGTCGTTAAGCATCTGCCTTTGGCTCAGGTCATGATCCCAGGGTCCTGGGATAGAGCCCCACATCAGACTCCCTGCTCAGCAGGAAGCCTGCTTCACCCTCTCCCACTCCCCCTGCTTGTGTTCCCTCTCTTGCTATCACTCTCTGTCAAATAAATAAATAAAAATCTTTTTAAAAAAAACCTGCATGTGCTTCTTCAATTATCTTAATAAAAATTGCAAGTAAAACTAATAATAATTGGTTCTGATATATTTTTCTTTAGCAGCAAAATTGGTATTGCCTCCATTCTCCCCATCCAGAGATGGCTGCATCTACTAGGTTTCTACTATTTGCCTTATTACTACACTAAAGAAAGAAAAAAAAAAAAAAACTTATCCGCATAAACACAGTCACATTGCTCTCACAAATGAAAAATTTCCATGAAAAAATCACACTAAAAATACTGGCAAAATGCTTTAAATGTATTTTAAGTTTAACACACAGGCCTTATTATATATATTATGAGTAACATTTTTTTACAAGTTGTTTAACTCCTATTTATTCCTATAGCAGCCTACCCAGCACTATGCAAGACTTTTAGTTCAATGTCATAGTGCCTAAACTAGACAACACAATCACCAACTGAACACTTTAATATTTACTATGTCTATATCTGGCTTTTCTTAAATATAGTCCCTCTTGTTCCTGTTTCTCCATTATTGGGCAAAACACAGGATAATTATTTTTGTATGTCCAACAAAGAAGTAAAGTTGATTATAACAAAAAATTTTAGATTCATACAGTGAGCAGAAAAACTGCCTTATCAAGATAATTGTGTTCCTGTGGATTGAATAATAGGCTATTGGAAAAGAGAAAAATAACTTATGCTGAAGGTATTCTGTTGAAATTACTAGATTCTTTTATTTATATATACCATCGAAAACGAAGTCAAAATGAGACCTCATAGAGCCGTTCATATTTCTGCTTTGATAAATGGGTTAAAAACATTTATAGTTACCAAATGATTTATGTACATGTAGAGAAATACTTTTTAAAAGTACTTTGAGGGCACCTGGGTGGCTCAGTCCATTTAGAGTCTGCCTTTGGCTCAGGTCATGATCTCCAGGTCCTGGATGAGGCCCGGCATCTGGCTCCCTGCTGAGCAGGGAATCTGCTTCTCCTCCTCCGTCTGCCTCTCCCCCTTGCTCATGCTCTCTCTCTCTCAAATAAATAAATAAAATCTTTAAAAAAATAAACAGTACTTCAAAATTCTTAAAATTAGTTTACATTTAGACAAGGTTTAAAACTTGTGATCTTTTTTGACCATTTGGTTTAAAACACATCTTTATGAATTAAGCATAGACCAAAAAGCCTTAATCTAATCCGAATCTGAATGATCAAAAATCCCAAACTTAGTAAATATTAGTAGGAAGTTATACTGTGGACAAGAGCATTGATGCAACCCATACTGAAACTGCTTTAGTTTTCAGGTATTGGCATTACATTTTTCTAGGGGGAAAAAAAGACAAATTAAGAAATATTTCCAGTGTTATAAAATGGATTGACTTATATAAACCCCATTTAAATTTAAGTTCATTCATCTCTATGCTAAAGGAAGGAAAATATTAGAATAAATAAAACTGAAAGAAATATGTTTTTATCTACATATATATAGACACAGAGACTAGATGGCCATTTATAAGCCAAAAAAAGAGGTCTCAGAAGAAACCAGCCTTCTCACCACACACACACACACACACACACACACACACACAGTCATTATGTGAGGTGATGGAAGTATTAATTAACATTATTGTGGTCATTATTTAGCAAAGTATATGTATATCAAAACACCACATTGTACGTCTCAAACTTAATGTTATATGGCAATTATATGGCAATAAATCTGGGAGGAAGAGGAAGAGGAGGAGGAGAAGCAGCAGGCAGAGGGAGAAGCAGGCTTCCCACCAAGCAAAGAGCTGGATGTGGGGATCCATCCCAGGACCCCAGGATCATAACCTGAGTGGAAGGTAGACGCTTAAAGGACTGAGCCTCCCACACTCACGTTTCATCAAGTATTATATAAGACTAGTGGATATTTGACATTTGGTGCTATGTGTTTTTTTTTTTTTTTAAGATTTTATTTCTTCATTTGACGGACAGAGATCACAAGTAGGCAGAGAGGCAGGCAGAGAGAATGGGAAGCAGGCTCTCCGCCTAGCAGAGAGCCTGACGCAGGGCTCAATCCCAGGACCCCGGAATCATGATCTGAGCTGAAGGCAGAGGCTTTAACCCATTGAGCCACCCAGGTGCCCCAGTGCTATGTTTTAAATAGGAAATCAACCTTTCCACTAAAAAATTCTTAAAACATAAAATTTCTTATTTTTACATAAATTTTGAGCATCCTCAACACTATTTTAACAATACAGCATTTAGCAGTCACCTCAAAAGCACTTAAATACATATGATTTATCTCAAGAGAATTTATCTAGCAAAAGACAGACTTGGGTCTAAATTAGTGCTTCTCCATGATAAGGCAGTTCAATATTGAGAAAAAAGCAAAACTGGGTTAAGATAATACTTTGAGCCCTTATCAGAATGTTTCTCTTCCTACTTTTGCAGAGGACATAATTTCCCTTGGCATTTTATTTTCAGATAATCCATATACCTCAGCTAAAAGATTCTTGTTTTTCACCAACAAACCAGTAAGGTCAGGATGGACTGGGTCAGCTGCCCTTTTGTTGTACATCACTGGGTTCTTAGTCGGAACCACAACAGGTGGATCAAAACAAGCCTACAAAGAGAAATACAAATTAATTAACTAAACATGTATCCTACTGATGAAAACCAACAATGTTGTAACCCACACAAACTCAAATAAGCAGCTTTAAACAAAATACAACTTTAAAATATTTATTTTGAGTTGCTATGGTAACCAATGCAATCGGTCTCAGGAAGATAACAAGTAACATGTTGACCTAAAAGACTACTTTGTTTTTTTTAAAAATTGCTACCTGATAATTTATAACACCTTAAATAAAGCACATCTAAATAAATATAATTTCTAAGAGTATAGGAATCAAAAAAACACAAATAAGATATCTGGGGAAATTTTAACTCACATCCAATAAAAACTTTATAAGAAACATGAAATATCAGAAGGCCACTGATGAAAGATATACCAGTATTTGTTTTACTTTTGGTTACAAATCAATTCCTGTGCATTATATTATTATACAAATCAATTTCTTAAAATCTGACTTTAGTAAATCAATAATTTTGTGTTCCTTCCATATCTATATTGAAGGTAAAGATTAGGGTATATTTACCTATAATACAGTATCTCCTCGTATTGTCAAAAGGGTATGCAAAATGTAATTGTTAACATTTTTGTTAAGTAACTTTTGTTAAGAACAAAGTATGCAAAGTATAATTGTTAACACTTTTGTTAAGTAACTTTTGTTAAAAACAAAGTTTGCATGATTCAAATAAAACCAAGAAAAATGTATTAACATAAATCTCTTAAAAGTGTATAAATGTATCACATGGTGCTTAATGTACTGAAGGAACAAAATGTCTTTTTTTTTAAGTTATCGGGTTTTAGAATTTTATGCTTACCAAGATAATAAGAAATAGAACTGCACAAGAAAATACGAAATAATTATGTTTAACTATTTAAAGAAATAAAAGAGGGTGCCTGGCTAGCTTAGTAGGTGGAGAGTGCAACTCTTGATCTTGACATTGTGAGTTCAAGCCTCAGGTTGGGTATAGAGATTACTTGAAAATAAAATTCTTGGGGTGCCTGGGTGGATCAGTTGGGTAAGCATCCAACTCAATCCTGGCTCAAGTCATGATCTCAGAGTCATGAGATGGAGCCCTGTGTTGGGCTCTTATGGAACATGGAGCCTACATAAGATTCTTTCTCTCCCTCTCCTTCTGCCGTTCACTCCCCCAGCTTGCACATACTCTCTCTCTCTCTCAAAATAATAATAATAATAATATGAAATAAAAATACAATTTAAAAAATCCTTAATAAAATTTTTTTAAAAAAGAGAATTTTGAAAATATAAATAAGTCACAAGACCACAAAGAATAAACATGTTGGAAAAAACTGAGCAAGATTCCAGAAAGGAAAAGTATAATAATTTTAATTCAAAAATTGAATGGACACATTAAAAAGCAGATTAGACCTAGCTGAAGAACAAATGGATTTTTTTTTAATTTCATTTATTTATTTGACAGAGAGAGGAACAAATGAATTTTTTTTTAATTTATTTATTTGACAGAGAGAGGCACAGCTGGAGAGGGAACACAAGCAGGGGAAGTAGAAGAGGGAGAAGCAGGCTTCCCGCCTAGCAGGGAGCCCAATGTGGGGCTCGATCCCAGAATCCTGGGATGATGACCTGAGCCAAAGGCAGACACTTAATGACTGAGCCACTCAGGCACCCATGAATGAATGGATTTATATGAAGGAATTATCAAGAGGACAGCATATAGGAAAAAATAAGTGGTAAATATAAGAGAGAGTTTGAAGACACAGAGAACAACATGAGGTGGTCTATCATATGTCTATATGGAGTCCGAGAAATTTATAACTTAGAGAATGGGCAGAGTCAATATTAGAAGACATAATGCCTGAGAATTTTACAGAATTGTTGAAAGATATCAACAAATCTCAAGAAGAGTAAAAGAATTCCTTACCTATACACTCATAATGAAATTGCAGAATAGCAAAGAATTATCTAAAAAGCAGATAATAGAAAGGACAGATGGTTACAAAGAAATAGCTGTTGGGCTGGTGAGTGGCTTCTTAATAACAAAGAAGCTAGAAAACAGCAAAATGATAGCTGTAATACACGAAGAAAAATATATCATCTTTCATTGATTCTGAGACACAAGTTTTCTCATCTCTGCAGTTGGGATGCAACTTTTTTTTTTTTAATTAAGATTTATTTATTTATTTGAGAGAGAGGAAAAGGGGTTAGGGGCAGAGGGAGAGAAAGAATCTCAAGCAGAGTCCTTGTTAAGCATGGAACCCAACACAGGGCTCAATCTCACGACCCCTGAGATCATGACCTGAGCCAGTATCACAAGTCAGATGCTTAACCAACTGAATCACTCAGGTTTCCTTAAGTGGGATGCATCTTAAAGTTGGTATCTCTTCATACTATGGATAAGTTAGCTGGCAAGGTTTTTTTTTTTTTAATATTTTATTTATTTATTTATTTGACAGAGATCACAAGTAGGCAGAGAGGCAGGCAGAGAGAGGGGGGCCATCAGGATCCCTGCTGAGCAGAGAGCCTGATGCAGGGCTTGATCCCAGGACCCTGAGATCATGACCTGAGCTGAAGGCAGAGGCTTTAACCCACTGAGCCACCCAGGCACCCCATATATTTTATAATAGTGCATAAAATAGTAGTGTTTCTTCAAGGATCTATTATAACTGGCAGTTAGAATTTTATTCTGAATGATATTATGTTTTAATATGGGATAGCATAAAGACATTTTGGCAAACAAAAACTGAATTTACCATATGCCCTCATTTAAGAAAATTATAAAGGATAGATTTCACATAGAAAATTAACTCACAAAGTCTGAAATACAAGCAAGAATAATGGACAAGAAATAATAGTAAAAATGTGGGTATATTTAAACAAGTCTTAATTTTTAAAAATCTGATTTATGTTTGAAAATAAAGAATAGAACCAATACAAGACAAAAAAAATGCATTCAAAGGGGAAAAATAATTTAAAGTACTATAAAATCTTCCAATTTCTCAGGAGTAACATAAAAATTTCAGTTAGCTTTGTTAATTATACATGTTGAAACAGCTAATATAATTACTAAAACAGTAGTCATATAGCATATAATTTCTAAAATAGTAGAGAAGGAAAAAATGGAATGAAAAATCAATACAAACAACAAAATAAAAATATAACCAGGGGCGCCTGGGTGGCTCAGTGGGTTAAAGCCTCTGCCTTCGGCTCAGGTCATGATCCCAGGGTCCTGGGATCGAACCCCGCATCAGGCTCTCTGCTCAGCGGGGAGCCTGCTTCCTCCTCTCTCTGACTCCCTCTCTGCCTACTTGTAATCTCTGTCTGTCAAATAAATAAATAAAATTTTTTTAAAAAATAAAAATTAAAATTAAAAAAATAAAAATATAACCATTTTTTGGCATGATAAGAGGAAGGAAAAGGAAACAGAAAAATAATGAGACAATAGAATATGCATAATGTAATGACAGAGATCTATCCAAATAGTAATATCAATAAATGTAAATGGACTAAACTTTCCAGTTAAAAGCAAAGATTATCAACATTATTTAAAAAGCAAACAACTGAAAACTCACATATCAGATAAGAGTTTAATAGAAAAATAACTTGTGGTATATTCATACAAAAAATACTACACAATGTTGAAAATTATTATTAATCACATACATCAACACAAATCTCACAAAGCAAAAGAAGTAACAAAAGAATAAAAGCAGTATAATTCTATTCAAGTAGCCTTTCAAAAATGGATAAAAATAATTTTAATTAGGGATACAAATATGGGTATTAAACTAGGAAGAAAAACAAGGAATGATTAACACAAAATCCAAAATATCTACTATTTAAGTGTCCAACTCTTGATCTCAGCTCAGGTCTTGATCTCAAGGCCATGAGTTCAAGGCATTGGGCTCCAACATTTTATTTAAAACAAATTTTAAATAAAAATAAAAATAAAATATCTACTGTTTTGAATTGTAGGTGCAGCAAAGGGATTCAGTTAGGAAGAGACACACAGGGAGTCTGTCTCAGGTGCTGCAACTTTCTATGAAACTAGGAGGCAGGTTCATAGGTATTTTTCTTATTATCTAATCTGTGTGTATACATTTTATAATTTTCTAAGTGTGACATAATTTAAAAAAATAAATTCATACGCAAAGCACATACTTATGAAAGATGAATATATAGTCAAACACACATCAAACATATCAGATTGAAAGGAGTTAGAAATGGAGATGGGGGAAAAAAAGAAGAGCAACCTTGTACAGAAAGACGGTAATGTACCATGAACTAACATGACTGACTTGACAGCATACCTGAGATCTAACACAGGGGTACATTGATTAAACAGTGCTAGGTGTATTATTTAGTACATTGCAATATCACTACAACTTTTTTTTATTTTTTAGTTTTATTTTCTTTAAAGATTTTATTTATTTATCTGATAGAGAGCAAGATCACAAGTAGGCAAGAGGCAGGCAGAGAGAGAGGGGGAAGCAGGCTCCCCGCTAAGCAGAGAGCCTGATGCAGTGCTTGATCCCAGGACCCTGAGATCATGACCTGAGCCAAAGGCAGAGGCTTAACCCTGGGCCCCCAGGTGCCCCTCACTACAACTTTTTTAAATAATTGTATTTAATAATATTTCTTTTTATTTCCTCTTAATACTTCAGTGCATATTTAGCTTTCACCATTCTGTAAGAAAGGCATGTACAGAAAATATCCATTATTTTTTGCAATATCATTAAGATTTTTTTTTTTAAAGATTTTATTTGTCAGAGAGAGAGAGTGAGCACAGGCAGACAGAATGGCAGGCAGAGGCAGAGGGAGAAGCAGGTTCCCTGCTGAGCAAGGAGCCAGATGTGGGACTCGAGTGACGCTGGGATCATGACCTGAGCCAAAGGCAGCCACTTAACCAGCTGAGCCACCCAGGCATCCCATTAAGATTTTAAAACACCAGGGTGCCTGGGTGGCTCAGTGGGTTAAACTGAGTCCTGCATTGGGCTCTCTGCTCAGCGGGGAGCCTGCTTCCTCCTCTCTCTCTCTGCTTGCCTCTCCGCCTACTTGTGATCTCTCTCTGTCAAATAAATAAATAAAATCTTTAAAAAAAAAAGATTTAAAACACCAATAATAAAAGTATTAGCTATTACATCCAATTAGGCTTTTAATTTATAAAAATAAGAAATAGTCACCCTGTAATTTATTTTTTGTAGCTAGCTCTTTCAAATACAGCTTGAAAATGTTTTTATTTCATATTTAGAAGATATGGACAAGGAGGCATGCTATATAAGAATACTCACTGCAGCTTATTTATATAAGAAAAAATGTATAAATTGTAATATATTAATCTGTAATGAAATTCTATGCAGCAGTTCATATGCACAAAGTTAAGTGAATCAAAAGTATAACTTTCAAAAACGTAAGACTGAATGTAAATAGCATAGCAGAAAGTCTAGAATACCATTTATGTAATTTTTTAAATGTCCAAAACAGAAGTATCCACATATATATAAGAACATAAAGGTTATGTACTTAGTTCAGAATAGTTATCTCTGAAAAGGAAAAAAAGGTTTGGGGGTGTGGTCCAAGATGGTCAAATAACACTTCGTAGAAGTTTATCATAGCAGCTGCCTTAACACCTCCATCTCTTACAGCCTCAGTCCCTGGGTGCACTCACCCCCTTTTCAGTCTAGTAACCAAGATGCCTAATGCTCAACAACAGGGACTCCAGGGTCTGCCCCAGTGCTAGGAATGGCAAAGATTCTTACCGGTTAATGTCTGATCCTACTTGTTAAATTTTTTATATTATCCATCCCCAAAACTGGGGATGTGATCAAAAGTTACAAAACAGTCTTTAATGTTATCAGTGGGGTTTTATCCCTCTCCTTTTTTAAGATTTTATTTTTAAGTAATTTCTACACCCAATATGGGGCTGGAACTCATGACCGTGAGATCAAGAGTCACATGCCCTACCAACCCGGCCAGCTAGATGCCTTTCCGTTTGAGTGGTTTACAACTGGAAAGGGCCTGACATGCTGGAGATAAAAGAAGCATGAAACAGATGTAGTAATGGTGACCCAAGGTGCTTCCGAGGAGAGTCTGTATAGAGCATCCAGGAACTGATGCTGGGGTATGCCAGCACCAATAGCAATGTCTTCAGGAAGGTTCCACTTGAGATCCTCACAGCTTAACCAGACTTCAGAAGGAGGTGCCTGCTGAACCTGTTGCTTGGAGACAAGGCAGATCTAGTTTCTAAAGATAGTATCAAACCACTGTTTAAATTGTAACTGGTTGAAACAGCCTGCTAATGTACATATATGCACTCATATCATACTTAGATGCTATTTATTAATCCTATTTATTCACACCTGACTCGCAAATATCTTTCATTTTCAATTTCTCTAACTATCAGGAACCCTAACTATATCTCTTGAGATTCAGCCAAAAGATAAGTCTAACATGAGTAAATAATGTAGCATCCGATAGCTCATAGTGTTCTTTCTGCTCTGAGGAATGCAAAATGTAACTTTATATTATAATTTTTATATATTCAGTTTCCCAAGAACTTCAGTACTGCCTTAAATCCATATTCCTTACCCAGTTCAATTTCATACATTATCTTTCTCTTCTAAAGTAAAAGAAAAAGAGGAAAGTCATCTTCCATGTGTTTATTAGGTAACAGAAAAAACACACACACAAAAAACTGAGATTTCTTTTTAAAGATCAGGGGATATATCAAGGAGGGGAATGAGAAAGCAGATTTAGAAACTGGGGACTAGAAGGACTACATGTAAGTAGAGAGTATGTGTTTCCTTTGCTAGTTAGTATCTTCCAGAAAATTGAATTTTCTCAGAATACAGGAATTTTCAGAGGAAAAAAAATTAAGACGGTGAGATTTGAATAACATGGAACAGAAAGCATGAAGGCCTGATTTTACTCATTAACCCTGAAATACATTTTGGAATTCCTGTATTATTTCCTTTTACTGATATTAAAGGCAATTATTAAAGAACAAATATCTCTGGGGAGCCCCACTGGCTCAGTCACTAGAACATATGACTCTTAATCTCGGGGTTGTGAGTTTGAGCCCCACGCTGGGTGTGGAGATTACTTAAAAATAAAATCTTCATAAATAAATAAATAAACAGAGTATAAATATCTCTAATGAGACTTTAATCTTTTCCTCATTTTCATTATTTAATACCTAAAAGTCATTACTGCATTAATCCCTTTTCTAAGAACAAAGAAGAGAATAAAGAAAACAACTTAAGTTTTGGTAAATGAAAAGGGACAACAAACTGCTCCTCAGTACTGGAATGAGAATGATAGCAGAGATAAAAGACTTCTTAAGAATTCTATTTACTTTTATTTCCTTCATATTTTATGAATCTTATGCTCTATTAAAAGCAAATTTAGTTAATGAGTTTCACTCATATCATCTCTAAAAAAATAGGCTATTATGTGGGACAAACTCTATCTCTAGAAGCACAAACATATAAATCCTTCAATATCAGTTCAAACACCACCTCATTCCTTAATTTCTGCAAGGTGAGGGTAATTATGCTCTTTCTTTAACTCTTGTAGGGTATGATCTATATTTCAAGTGTTATCTCATTCAATATTATATTATGTAAAAATCTTATCTCTTCTACTACATTAAAGGTACCTGAGAGCAGGATCTATGCCTGGTTTATTTATTTATTTTGTTTGTTTGTTTTATTTTATTTTATTTTTTTCAGTATTCCAAAATTCATTGTCTATGCATCACACCCAGTGCTCCATGCAATACGTGCCCTCCATAATACCCACCACCAGGCTCACCCCCCCCTTTACCCCTCCTGGTTTATTTCTATCATCCCAGAGTAGACACAAAAATAACACATTAAACAACTAAAGGACTCAATAGGAAATGAAAAACCTTAATACAAAGTTAACTTCTATGGATAATACAGTTAACAAAGTTAACTTCTATGGATAATAGTACTGTTTTCCCAAATTAACTTTATATAATAAAAATGTATTAGGAGACTAAGTAAATAAAACACAGCAATATGACACAATTATTCTGTGGTTATAGGTTTGCATATGACTATTCTATGTTTTCTGTGTGCTCATAAGATTTATCGATACCTCAAATTAAAAAGGTATAGTATGCTATACTTCACTATGCTTTAGAAAGTGAAAACCATAAATTTTTACCATATCAGGCACAAGAGAAAATTCCAAATCAAAGTTCACTTCCCAGAAGAAACCTGAACTGTCCTGTAGGAGTGGTTGCCTTGCACAATTTGTCAGTAGAATGTTTGCACATCAAAGAAGCTGTTTCTAGGTAAACGCATCACAGAGGTCCTAGGAAGAAAAAGTCCTCCCAAAGTGATACAGGAAGGCCTATGGTTATTTCCCTAATGAATGAAGTGAAAACGTGAAGTGGTTTTCATCCAGCATTAGTAAACTTAAGAACTCTTAAGAAAGTGATCCCACTGAAAGAAACCCTTCCAGTAAATGTGAAATTTGGGGTCTTTCCTTTGTGAATTTCTTGAAATAGTTTAAATTTTTTGTCTCCAGTACCTACACCTCTTAAAGGGAGAAGTACTTTGAGAGGAGCAAATGATTGGCTCAATCTGCTATTCCTAAAGCAAAAGATGATTTGTCTGAAACACTGATATTCTAATTCTTGGAAAATACTTTTACTCTAGAGAAAGTGTGTCCCTTTATGTATTCTTGATACCAGAATCCTTAGGATTATACTTCATATATATAATCTAGTGGTCCTCAACTCTGCCTGAACATTAAGTGTCTCAAAGGAAGCTTTAAAAAATACTGATACCCTGATTCCACCCCAAGTTCTGACTGGAAATTGGTCTACACTGGAGGCTACGCATAATCTTTTCTTTTTAAATCTACACAGGTAATTTTAATGTGACTTTAGGGTTAAGGATGACTGTTCCACTATCTTCATTTATATATATTTTTAAAGATTTTATTTATTTATTTATCTTTAAGAGAGAGAGAGAGAGAGGGAGCACAAGCAGGGGGAGCAGGCAGAGGGAGAAGCAGCTCCCTGCTGAGCAAGGAGCCTGATATGGGGCTTGATCCCAGGACTCTGGGATCATGACCTGAGCGAAAGGCAGACACTTAACTGAATGAGACACCCAGGTGTCCCCATCCACTATCTTCATTTATATAAATGATAAGAACAAGGCAGTAAGAAGTGATATTCATTGGAATGAGAGTAATAGTTAATAACTAAATTAAAAAAATGTTCTTTTTTCCCCTAAAAAAGATTCTAAAATTTATATCCCTGAGCAGCAGGAGTGTAAGAATGAACAAGACGGGAAATGTATTACAAAGCTTACAATCTGGTGGAAAAAGCGAACACATATATAAATAAAATCATTTTACAAAGTGGTAAGTGTTGTGAATAAAATAAGCTAGTATCACAGTTATCAGGTAAATAAGCAGGCAACCTTTGATAGTATAGTCAAAGAAAACCTCCTTTACATGTATTAACATAAATTAAACCATATTGTACATTTTACTGGATAACCTGCTTTTATCACTTAACAATGTATGAAAACTATCCTACACATCTATACACATCTATTACCTATCTACCCCTCCTTTAACAACTGTATCCATCTTGATGGAGATTTTTTTAACTATTGTAACCAACACTTTGAGGAACACTTTGGTACATATATCTTTGTTTAAAAGCATAAATATCACTCTAGGATAAATTCCTAAAAGTGGAATTAGAAGGTCAAAAAAAGCATGTATTTGGGATACCTGGGTCTCGGTTGGTTAAGTATCTTACTCTTGATCTCAGCTTATGTCCTGATCTCAGGGTGATGAGTTCAATCCCCACATTGGGCTCCATGCTGGGTGTGGAGCCTACTTAAAAAAAGAAAAAGAAAAAAAGAATACATTTAAGCTTCTGATAGATATTATCAAATTACCCTCAATAAGTTTGTAAAAAATGGAGATCCTGCAAAAAGGATATACTTTTTATTCAAGCAACTGCCAATAAGATCATTTGAATAAAAATATTCTGAAAAAAATATTCTTTCTTTCTCTTCTTGGTGAAATGATTGATTCTCAGTCTTTACCTGATTTGACCAATCTGCAATATATTTTAATTACCCCTTTTCCCATGAAACACTTTTTTTTTTTTAAAGATTTTATTTATTTATTTGACAGAGAGAGATCACAGTAGACAGAGAGTCAGGCAGAGAGAGAGAGAGGGAAGCAGGCTCCCTGCTGAGCAGAGAGCCCGACGTGGGACTCGATCCCAGGACCCCGAGATCATGACCTGAGCTGAAGGCAGCGGCCCAATCCACCGAGCCACCCAGGCGCCCTGAAACACTTTTTTTAACCTGTCTTTTAAAGCTGTATGCCTTTGCAGATCTCCCCATAACACACTGGACTCTGGTTTTTAATCTGCCCCCCAGTTTTCTCCTCATCCTTGAATTCTGAACACTGAAGTGCCCCAGAAATCAGTTTTTGGTCCTCTCTCTACCTACACCCATACCCTTCATGGGCTCTTACCTAATCTTGTAGACTTAAATATGTTTCCATTTGGATGTCTGAGGGGCAGGAAACATCTAAAAAACATCTAAAACTGGGTGATGAAAACATCTAAAACTGAATTAAACCTCAAAACCTGCTCCTGCCACAGTGTTATTTCAACTCAATAAATGACAACTCCAGGTCAAATACTTTCTCTCATTGTCTTACATCCCAACTTCCTCTTTTCACTTAAGTTTCTGCTCAAGTCAGAATTCCCAGAGTAGCCTTTCTTATCACATTTCTCAAACAGTACTCTCCTGCCTCTTACCGTCATTACCCATCATGTCTCAACATCTAAAATTATGTGTTTATTTAATTGATCATTGCTTCACTTACCAGAATATTAGCCGGGGGCAGAAAGTTGGTTGTTTTGCTATGGCATCTCTAGCACCTTGAGCAGTAATTTTGTTGTTAGCACAGCAGCCACTCAGTAACTATTTGCTCAATGAGTGAATGAATTATACAAATCATACGAAGGCATTATTACTATTGAAAACCAGGCTGTTGAGCTGGCAAGGCAATATATTTAGACAAAGGAAGGTGAATTTCCATGATGACGAGTGATGTTGAGCATTTTTTCATGTGTCTGTTGGTCATTTGGATGTCTTCTTTGGAGAATGTCTGTTCATGTCTTCTGCCCATTTCCTTTTTTTCTTTTAAAGATTTTATTTATTCATTTGAGAGAGAGAGTGAGAGAGAGCATGAGAGAGGAGAAGGTCAAAGGAAGAAGCAGATTCCCCATCGAGCTGGGAGCCCAATGCGGGACTTGATCCTGCTACTCCAGGATTATGACTTGAGCCGAAGGCAGATGCTTAACCAACTGAGCCACCCAGGTGCCCTCTTCTGCCCATTTCTTGATTGGATTATATGTTCTTTGGGTGTTGAGTTTGATAAGTTCTTTCTAGATTTTAGAAACTAGCCCTTTATCTGGTATGTCATCTGCAAATATCTTCTCCCATTCTATCTGTTGTCTTTTGGTTTTGTTGACTATTTCCTTTGCTGCACAAAAGCTTTTAATCTTGATGAAGTCCCAGTAGTTCATTTTTACCTTTGTTTCCCTTGCCTTTCTGGGAGTGTCTAGCAAGAAGTTGGAGCAGCCAAGGTCAGTGAGGTTGCTGCCTGTGTTCTCCTCTAGGATTTTGATGGATTCCTGTCTCAAATTGAGGTCCTTTATCCATTTTGAGTCTATTTTTGTGTGTGGTGTCAGGAAATGGCCCAGTTTCATCTTCTGCATGTAGCTGTCCAATTTCCCAACACCATTTGTTGAAGAGGCTGTCTTTTTTTTCCATTGGATATTCTTTCCTATTTTATTGAAGATTAGTTGATTAAGTTGTGTTTCTAGTATGTCCACTTGTGCAAATTACCAGAAAAAAAACTCACCAAAAATTCTTTAATTCTACTATGGTGGTGGTTGTACAAGTCTATAAATATAGTAAAAATCATTCAGTTGTACATTTAAATTAGGTGAATTTTATGGCATATAAGTTATCTCAGTAAAACTGTTAATAAACAAAAAAGAGATTCTCTAATTTCACACATAAAGCTACTAAATATCCTCAGAATTTAAAATAAGGCAAAAGCACCTACCAAAAGTTTCCCCAACCTCCCAAAAAAGAATGAAGTTGAAAAGATGAGCTCTTCCATTAGTGAAACATGGCACCCCAAAAAATGGTTTATAAAAGAAACTATATTTGGTCAAATCCAAAGTGACCTGAACAAAATCGCTCTCAAAGAGATATAGGCACCCTCAATTTACAGTAGCCAATATATGTAAACAACCTGTACCATGGAAGGAAGAATAGATAGAGACTGTGATACACAATCCTACCCACATATATATAGATTATTCAACTATAAAAAAGGAAATCCTGCCTTTTAGGATAATATGGACCTCGAGGTCACATGCTAAGTGAAATGAGAGAAAGATAAATACCAGAATAAACCTACATGTGGAATTTTAAAAAGCCCACTTCATATACATAGAATAGAATGGTGATTGCCAGGGAGTAAGGATGTTAGTTAAAGGGTATAAACTTCCAGGTATAAGATGAATAAATTCTGGGGATCTAATGTTCAGCATGGTGACTATAACAATAGTTAAGAGAGCAGATCTTAGGGGCACCTCGATAGCTCAGTGGGTTAAAGCCTCTGCCTTCCACTCAGGTCATGATTCCAGGGTCCTGGGATCAAGCCCCACATTGGGCTCTCTGCTCACTGGGGAGCCTGCTTCCCCTCCTCTCTCTGCCTGCCTCTCTGCCTACTTGTGATCTCTGTCAAATAAATAAATAAAATAAAATAAAATAAAATAAAATAAAATAAAAAAATAAATAAAATTAAATTAAATTAAAAAATAGGAGAGCCTCTCAACCTCAGCACAATTAACATTTTAGACTAGATAATTCTGGGTTGGGGGGTGCTATGCATTGTAGGATATTTAACAGCATCTCTGGCCTCTACTCACCAGATGCCAATCACACTGACCCACAAAGTATTATTAACAACCACCACAAATGTCCCCCAGACATGGCCACATGTCCCCTAGAGGACAAAATCATCCCAGGTTGAGAATCACTGCTAAAAAAAATAAAACCAAAAAATAAAAATAAATAAATCTTAAATGTTATGGCCACACACAATGCTGTTGTAATCATGTGAGAGAATGGAGATGTTAACTAACCTTATTGAAATTATTTCATAATGTGTACCAAATAAACTTGCATACTTTTTCTGTCAATAACACAGGGGAAAGAAACCAAGTGCCTTGTACAACTTGACTTCAGAGCTCTCCAGGGATGACTGTACCGTAAGCACATTAAAACGCAGCTCGTGGGACACCTGGGTGGCTCAGTGGGTTAAAGCCGCTGCCTTCGGCTCAGGTCATGATCTCAGGGTCCTGGGATCGAGTCCCGCATTGGGCTCTCTGCTCAGCAGGGAGCCTGCTTCCCTCTCTCTCTCTGCCTGCCTCTCCGACTACTTGTGATTTCTCTCTGTCAAATAAATAAATAAAATCTTAAAAAAAAAAAAAAAAAAAACGCAGCTCGTTTCCTGGAGCAGAGTGGACGCCTGTGGAGAGGGAGCGTGTGCCTTGGCCGGTGGCTCGTGGGTTTTAAGGCCCGCGTCCTCTCCAACCCCGGATCTGCGCGGGGAGCTGACAAAATCTAGGCTTGCGGAGCTGACGTCCCTCCCCGCACGGACCCGCCCCGAGGTCACCCCGGGGCACTTGGAGCCACACAGCGCTCCAGCTCAGAGGGGCCTTCAACAGCGCGCAGGCTCCGACCCCGGCCAAGCAGGCGTCACTTGAGATTTTAAACCGGTGACGGGCACTATCCGGACCCCGGGACTCAAAACAGGGGTGCGGGTCCCACACCAGTTTGACAGCGTCGGGGGCAGGAACGCCAGAAGGGAAGCCGCCTCACGGCCTGCGGGTTTCATCCCTGCAGGCCAGCCCTGAGCCCCATGTTCTGCGCGCGGGAGCCTGCCCAGATATTTTCCTGGGAAGCCACGCCCTCTGCCCCCGGGGCGACACCTTGGCGAGCCCAAGCCAGCCCAGAGGTACAAGCCTCGCTCCCGCGCGCGCCAAACCGTTCTCCCGCGAGATCGCCCCTCGGGCTCCGCCCGCTGCTCCGCCCAGGAAGGGCTGGGATCGAAACTGACCCCTCTTCCGCGAGTTCCCCGCCCTACCAGAAGACGCAATCCGAAAGGGTTTCTTCCACCAGCCAATCATTTCCGCCAGCCACTCATCACCGAGTTCCTTCATCTTTCCGCGGCATCGAACTTCCATATCCCCGCTCTTCGCTACATCAGGCCTTTCCGTTTTTCCGGACTGCGCACGCGCATTGGCGGGGGGGGGGGTGCAGGGGTTGGGAGGAGCGCAGGCGCAGAAGCAGCATCTCCGGGGTAGTCCCTAAACACGTGGGTTGGGTTGTCCCGCGCGCCGGTGAAGCTAGTGGATCCTCAGTTTTGGTGGTGTCCATCGTGGGCAGCGGACTAATAAAGGCCATGGCACCGGCGGAAATCCTGAACGGGAAGGTGGTCTCCGCGTAAGCACCTGTCATTGTTGTTAGGGCATGTTGGGCTGCAGGCGAGGGTTCTGAGCATAGTGTGCAGGTCCCCAGGTTCCCATTTTTTTTGCTGGAGGTACACATGTAGCGCAAGAGTAAGGCCAGCCGGGTGGGGAGGGAGGACATAGTATTGAACTCGTCACACCTGGAGATCGGTCCCTAGCGGTCAAAGAATGGGGCCTTGGGCACAGTCCCGAGTTTCTAGAAGGGCTGCCCGGTGCCTGGGCTCGCTGGCTATTGTGTTTTGGCGGCCCGAGTGGGCTCCCTAAAATGCAGCTGCTGACGACTTTCTGCCAGGAGAGTGTGTTTGGGACTGTCTGAAGCGCCATAGTCAGAACTCATTAATGCAGTTTACCCCCCTCCCCATAATTCAGCGGTGAGGAGACAGACTAATGAGGTGAAAAAACTTGACAAGGTCATAAGGCTGATTAGTGATGGAGGGACTACTTCCAGCGCTGGCTTTTTCCACTACACCTGAGTCATTTGCTAAGTGGAATCTAGTAAACTTCCTTTCCTTCAATTTCATGCTCTTCAAAAAACCTTGTCTCCCTCCAGGTCCTAGAGTTACTTTCAAGTTTGGCTCTTGAGTCCTGCGACTATTCCCTATTGCATTTGACCTACAGGAAATCTAAAATGTTTAGCTAGTGGATAGGATTGCGAAACACTCCCAGGAAGTACACCCTGCTGCTTTTTGTCTGGGAAGTGACTGGTGGCGAAATACCAGAGTAGAATGGGGAAGGATGTATCTTGTGTGACTCTCCTGGAAGTTGATCTTGAGATCTTTGACCTCATCAGTTACTTAGTAGTTGCTGTAGTTGGCAACAGTAATTGCCCTGTGAACTTGCCAACTCTGTGAGTAGAGGTCTTTGAGTGTGTTAGGGAGTCGTTGTTGGTGAAACCCACCCTGGGGCAAAATGATTTTGCCTGGAAGGTAGTGATGGTGGACAAACAAGGTGAGATATACAGTAAATGGTAGTGAATCTTTCCTGTAGGTAAAGAGGAACTCCAGACATTTAGACTCGAAATCACAATACTTAACATCTGACTGCTTTTCAACTTGTGCTGTGCTAAACTGCACTGTTTCTGCTTGCCTTTGCTTTTTGTTTGCTTATAGTCAAACCTATTCCCTTTACCAGTGGCTTTTCTGATAAAGTCTTCTTTAAAAAAAAAAAAGAAGAAGGGGCATCTGGGTGGCTTAGACGTTAAGTATCTGCCTTCGGCTTGGGTCATGATCCCAGGTGCTGGGATTGAGTCCCGCATTGGGCTCCCTGCTCTGCGGGAAGCCTGCCCTCCCATTCCCCCTGCTTGTGTTCCCTCTCTTGCTGTCTCTCTCTCTGTCAAATAAATAAGGAAAATCTTTGAAAAATAAAAATAAAAGACTGAAGAAATAATTTAGGCTTGTTTCCTGGCAGGCCACTGAGAATAGGTGGTCAGTGGATACCTATTGTTGAGTGAAGAGAAAGTTAAATATGTCTGTTTGCTCCATAAAGGCAAATACATGCATTGTCCTGTTTATGTCTATATCCCAAACACCTAGAAACCTTCTTCACTCCTTAGTGGTTGTGTGGCTTTAAGCAATTTAGTTAACCTGTCTATACCAAAACTTCCTCAGATATAATAAAAATAATATCTGGGCTATTGAGTGATTAGGAGAATTGAATTAATTTTTAGCTGAAAAGGATTTAGAATTGTTCTGGCACATGATAAATGTTCAATACATCTTAGTGGTGTTAATGATTAAGTTAATGTATACATGGATGATTATCTTTTTGACAGTGATAGCTGCCTTGAAGTCAATTTCAGTGGTTCTCAACATGAACTCAAAGTCACTCAGGGAGCTTTTTGTTTTTATTTCTTTTTATTTAACTATGAATACATAACTCAATGAATTTTTTGTAACTGAATTTACTGAGTAACTAGCACCCAGATCAAGAAGTGTCATTGGCACCCCAGAAGCCCTCCTTCCTATACCCTCCAGTCACCACCCCCCGTAAAGGTAATCAATACCCTGACTTCTGACACTGTAGATTAATGGTGCCTGTCTTTGAACTTTATATAAATAGCATTGTACTGTATAAAGACTTCAGTGTCTGGCTTCTTTGAATTAACATTGTGTTTCTGAGATTACTTCATGTTGCATGTAGTTGTAGTTCATTTACTCTCATTGCTGTATTGTATTCTACTGTATGAATTTGCCACTATTTACTCATCCACGGACACTTAGTTTCTAGTTTTTGGTGGTATGAGTTGTAACTGCTATGAGCACTTTTTTTTTTTTTTCTCAAGATTTTATTTACATGAGAGAAAGCACAAGCAGGGGGAAGGGCAGAGGGAGAGGGAGAAACAGACTCCCTCCTGAGCTGGGAGCCCATCACAGGGCTTGATCCCAAGACCCCAAGATCATGACCTGAGCTGAAGTCAGATGTTTAATTGACTAAGCCACACATATGTCACATGAGCCTTCTTTTACAAGTCTTTTGGTGGAACATACACACATTTCTGTTGGTTACGTATGTAAGAGTAGAATTGTAGAGTAGTAGGACAAATATGTATGATTGGTTTTAGTAGAAATTGCGTCTTTTCCAAGATAGTTTTGCCAAATTAGTCTTATAGGGCACTTGGGAAAAATATTAGTGCCTGGGTGCCCACACTAGACTGGTAATTGGAATTGCTAGCAATAAGCCACTGAGTTCATATATTCTCTAAGTCTTTTAAAAGCTCATTTCTGTGATTCTGATGCATCCTGAAAGTTGAGAACCGCTTATTTAAAACCTTAGATATAAATCTAGTTCTCATCATCAAAGTATGGTAGTGATTTGGTTATAAGGATTGAAAGCATTTTCTAGAATTGCATTTCAGGTACTGGAAGGGTCCCTCTACCCAGCCTGCTCAGAGTTGACTGGGCTTTTTTTTTTACATTGCCCTGTGGTAATCAGTTCCTACTAACACATTGTCAGTCTGAGGTCTCCTTGTACTTAACTGAAGATCTTTCTTTCATGTGTTAATAAGATGGCTCAGAGACTGCCAAACCTTGGGCCCTTGACCTTCATGGAGTGCTGGACTCGGGAAGCTGGTACTAGTCACGGTTCCTCAGAAGGTGGGAGCTTTGGAAAAGTGGACAGCTTTCTTGGCTCATGGGGTCATGGAATCCCCCAGCAACTTGTGCTGAGGCTGCAACAGGCTTCTGACTGGGGCTATGGCTTTGGGGGAATCTGCATAAGAAGGCACTTCTTATAGCTTGAGTAGGCTGGACTCCCATGTGGAGGCTCTGGGAGGGTGTCCCCACCTGTCCTCTTTTACTAGGTCAGGGACACTCTTGAGAGGAAAGGTAAGTGAACATCTTCCATGGCATCCAGGGATCCTGGAGTCCAGGGAAGGGGTCCCCTCTTCTCCAAGTTTACAGGTTAGCTTTCTTGGTTGCTGGCAACTCCTGGTTCTCTCCAGGGATAAATTTGCAAGCTTTCAAGGGCCTTGGGCAGTCTTTTCCCTGATACAGTCTTTTAACTGTAAAATCTCTTACTTGGAGGGAGAAAGAATGGGCAGGCCATGAGTTCTACAGTCAGAATTTCTCCAAAACCCAGTCCACTCAATCCATCCCATCCTGCCGCTGAAAGCGATGTGATTTGGCCAAAGGTCACTAGGCTGGTCAGTGGCAGAGGTGGCCCAGTACACGGTGTTTTTCATTCTGTCAGGCACTTATTACTTTGTGAGAAGGAATTTCGGAAGCTAATCTTTACAGCAGTCTTCCTTTCACGGCCATGTTACCCACTCTGCTGAAAAAGGCCTTCCTTGAGTTTGGTTTGTTTCCATTATTCTTCTTTTGTATCTTCCTTGGAGCCAGGACTAGACAAGAGTTGATTCCAGATTTCATCTCTGCCTGTTCGACTCTGTGGGAAATCTAGTTGCCCAATTATCTCCCTTTAGAAGGAACACCCCTTTTCTCCCTTGAGGGGACTTCCAATGCTGCAGTCTTGAGTTTAACATTTGGGAGAGATCTGAAGGTTAGAGGCAAGTGTGTGTCATTTTTGGGTATTTATTCACTTTTTTTTTTTTTTAAGATTTTATTTATTTACGTGAGAGAGACAGTGAGAGAGAGCATGAACGAGGAGAAGGTCAGAGAGAGAAGCAGACTCCCCCATGGAGCTGGGAGCCCAATGCGGGACTCGATCCCAGGACTCCAGGATCATGACCTGAGCCGAAGGCAGTCGTCCAACCAACTGAGCCACCCAGGCATCCCTATTTATTCACTTTTTCAACAAATATATATATGCCTCCTGTATGCAAGCACTCTTCAGAGCATAGGGACTGTGGTAGTGAATAAAATAGCCTAAATCCCTATTTCTGGAGTTTGCATCCTCTTGGGTAGATAGTGACAATAAAATAGGTACAGAAATGTGAAGTGATGAGAAGTGCCAAAGGGAAAACCAGAGCAAAGGAAAGGAATAGAGATTTCTGAAGCATGGGGGAATTGTAATTTTAAATGTGGGAATTAAGCTCATACTGGAAAGATGACTTTGGGGCAAATAGTTGAAGGTGGTGGCACTGTGGGCCTCCCAGTGTAATGGGGAAGGGAGTTCCTGACCAAAAAACACAGCTTGTGGGGCGCCTGGGTGGCTCAGTGGGTTAAAAGCCGCTGCCTTTGGCTCAGGTCATGATCCCAGAGTCCTGGAATCAAGCCCCACATTGGGCTTTCTGCTCGGCAGGGAGCCTGCTTCCTCCTCTCTCTCTCTCTGCCTGCCTCTCTGCCTACTTGTGATCTCTGTCTGTCAAATAAATAAATAAAATCTTAAAAAACAAAAAAAACCCACAGCTTGTGTGATGGACCTTTGACCTCACTGGTTATTAAATGGCTGCCTTGGGGTCAACAGTGATGGCCCCAGAGAAGCGACTGAGAAGAGGAACTGAGTGAAATACCCTATCATTTGTGGTGAGAGCCCACCCTGGCTTTACAGAGATGTCCTTTCAGAGATTATTCAAAGGTGGGGTTGGAGGATGCCTGAGTGGCTCAGTCGGTTGGGCACCTGCCTTTGGTTCAGGTCATGATCCCGGAGTCCTGGGACCTAGGCCCCTGTCACACTCCCCCTTGCATGGTGGGTGGGTAGCCTGCTTCTCCCTCTCTCTCTAACGCCCCTCCTGCTTGTGCAAGCGCTTTCTCCCTCTCTCTCTCTCTCTCTCTGTCAAATAAATAAATAAATATATTCTTAAGAAGTGAGATTAGGGGCGCCTGGGTGGCTCAGTGGGTTGGGCCGCTGCCTTCGGCTCGGGTCGTGATCTCGGGGTCCTGGGATCGAGTCCCGCATCGGGCTCTCTGCTCGGCGGGGAGCCTGCTTCCTCCTCTCCCTCTCTCTGCCTGCCTCTATGCCTACTTGTGATCTCTCTCTGTCAAATAAATAAATAAAATCTTAAAAAAAAAAAAGTGAGATTATTCAGAGATGTGGAAATTAGATGGAACCCTGAATTGGTTTTTAGGCTAGAGATTACAGTTCTTACCTCTGTTCTTTTCAAAGTGGGGCCTGCTGAATCTTGTGTGATTTGTTTGCCCTGTGGTTCCCTTTGTTAGCTACACTGGAGCCCTCCATTGGTGGCATTTTTTCTTGGTCAAGTCTTCTTTCTGGAAAGACTGGTTGTGAAGAGACGTGGGTTTTCTGCTTGTCAGGCCTGCGAGAGAAGGTGCTCTTACTAGTTTTTGTAGGTTGAGTAAATCTGTGAGCTCCCTGTGGGAAGTAACCCTAGAGCTAGATACAGTGCTGCCCCCATCCAGGAGTCCCTGGGTAACTTAGTTTACCTCTTTGTGCCTTAGTTTCCTCCTCTGTATGTTGGAGAAGTAATGGCACCTAATTCATAAGGTTGTTGAAATTAAATGAGTACCCTTATTGGTACAGCATTCAGAGCAGTCCCTGGTACATAGTTAAGTTTTAATGAATTGGTGCTTAGGAAGTACCTGTTGAATAAACAAGTCATGTTTGTATTTATTCAGGCTGTATCTTTGGCAGTTGGCTTATAACCTTGAACCTTAAAATTAGAATTTATTCTGCTGGTCACAGATAAAAATGGAACCATGGCTATACATTTAGCTCCAGGGTCAGAAGAATTCTTTCTGGAAACAGAATTATCGGGGAAGGGCTACTAAATGTTGGTAAGGTTTTTGTTTTTGTTTTGTTGATAAGCTTTTTATGTTGTCCTAAGGATAAGATAAGCGTAGACCCTTTTGTCCTTAACAAATTTTGAGATCCAAATAATAAAAGTAATATAAAATAAATAAAATAAAAATAGGGAGATCCAAAATGCAGGCCTTTCAGAAGTTATCTTGAACCTTGAACGCCCAGGCTGGCCTGAGTCTGGGAGCCTTGCGGGGGAGCAGGAGGAATCGTTCCTCTGCGAAATTGTAAATAGTCCATGCAGCCAGGCTCTGGAGTCTAGTTCTCTCTGGCAGAGTCTGGGGCTGGCAGCTGACTGCTGTAACCATGGCACTGGCCATGGTGCCTGAGGATGTGGTCAAGAACAAGTGTCCTCATCCATCAGGAAGGTTGGCATCAGGCAGCTTGGGATTTACAGTGGGGCTTTGAGTAGGGGTGAGTGGTCCCCTGTGTATCTCCATTTGCAGGAACTCGGAGGAGGGTCCCTGCAAAGGCTCCTTCTCCTTCTGTTGACCCTGGTAGGGGCTGGGCAGCGTAGAGATTAAGGCCTTGTATGGCCAGGGCCAGTCACTCAGCCTCACTCTCCTCCTCCCTGCTTTGTGGGTGGCAATAGCCTTGTTTATATCCTGGGGTTGTAGACAGGATTAAAAGGGTGTGTCATCGGGATGCCTGGGTGGCTCAGTTGGTTAAGCAGCTGCCTTCAGCTCAGGTCATGATCCCAGCGTCCCAGGATTGAGTCCCAGGGATTGAGTCCCACATCGGGCTCCTTGCTCAGCAGGGAGCCTGCTTCTCCCTCTGCCTCTGCCTGTCATTCTCTCTGCCTGTGCTCGCTCTCTCCCCCCCCCTCTCTGATAAATAAATAAAATCTTTTAAAAAAAAGGGGGGGGGTTCATCTTGAGCCCTGGGAACAAGCCTGTGTGCTTGTGTTGTTGGGAATGGATTCTCTGACGATCCATTGTGCAGAAAACCCCAAGCAACCTCTGCCCTGCACTTTGCTCCCCCTGCTACTTTCCCATAAGGCGTCCCTAGCACCCTGTAAATCCATGAACTTGAAGGAATGAGTGGTTGACAGTTCCACAGGCAGGATCCCTCAGCCATCCCGGCCACCTCACCCTCCATTTTGCAGTTTCTGAAACTTTGGCCAGAGGACTAATATGACCAGGAGTTATAAGGCTGGTGGCAGGGGCTCCATGTGGCATTCTCCTGCCTTGCCACTTGCTTGTCACTTGCTTGCTAAAAGGAATTGCAAGCTTGTATCCACTGGATTGGCTCTTCCTGTTAGGAGATGAATGGACTAATTAATCTGTTTGGAAGGCTTCCAAACTGCTTCTATTCAGAAAGTCATTGTCAAGGTTGGAGACAAGTCAAACCTTGCATTGTGAGCTAGGGTTTTCTTTTCCCCCTTGATAAAAAGCTCTTCCGCTGGAGCCTGGGCAGGAGGGGTACAGCTTTGAGTTGCTGGTGCTTGAGAAGTCCCAGGAAATAGGGTTTTTTTGGTAAAAGGTTTTGCCAGAGCCTGTTAAGAAATGTATCTTCACTGACTTTTTAAATTTTTTTTAAGATTTTTTTTTTTTTTTGACAGACTGAGATCACAAATAGGCAGAGAGGCAGGCAGAAAGAGAGGGAGGAAACAGGCTTCCCACCGATCAGAAAGCCCGATGCGGGGCTCGATCCCAGGACCCTGACCATGACCCGAGCCGAAGGCAGAGGCTTTAACTCACTGAGCCACCCAGGAGCCCCTGTCTTCACTGACTTAACATGATAAACGATCTTTCATTTTGGTGCCCAAGTACTATACCCAATTTATTTAGTAAGCAGCCTCTTAGACCTAAGCCCTTTTTACCCAAGATTTTCCTTTAGCCTTGTCTAAAAGCAGAAAGCTCAGGTCTTTGTGAGGCTTTTCTCAGAGCTCTTAGTCTACTCTTCCCCTCCAAGTGGAGGCCCCCTTTCTGCAACCTTCTTTCCATATTCCCTTTGGATGATAATCCAGAGGCCTGCTTGGGACCATCATCAGCTCTGACGGCCACACCTGTGGTTAATAGACTAATTCTGGGAATTGGGCTCTCTCAGATCCTCGTATTTGGGGCCATCAGCCATGAGGTCTCATAACTCTTGCCACCAACTAATGCTTACAAAATGGTGGCCTAGAGGCCAAATAGAGGTTTTATTGGGTTTACAGAGTTATTTTTAAAAATTGGATTGCTTCCCAACACATTTATGTATGTCGTCATACCCCCAAATCTGGATGCCTGACATTTTGAAAGGAAATGGAAAGTTTAGCAATGCTGTACTCTATTCTTTCTGTCGCAGATTTGCGCGATCAGAGTGGAAGCTGTCCCACTCCCATGTGAGGGGGAGGGAGGTGGAACCGCATTGTTCAGGAATCCTGCCACACCTGGTTGTGTTCCCCCTGAACTCTGGCAGTGCTTTTTCTCTTTCTGACCTCTCTCTAATGCCTTTTTTTTTCCCCCTCTCTAATGCACTTTCGATCTATTTCTAAATTCCTACCTTTTATGAAGCCTGTCTTGACCAGTTCAACCGAGTTTCCCAGATCCATGTTTTCCTTCTAGGTCAGTGGTTCTCAAATGGGGCCAATTTTGCCCTTTTCTCCACCTCAGGGTGCGTTTGGATGTGTCTGGAGACACATTTTTGGTTGTCATATGGGGAGTGGCTGTGTGCTAGTGGCATCAAGAAGCACAAGCCAGGGGTGTTCCTACCAAGCATCCTACAATGCACAGAGGAGCCCCCCGCAACAAAGAATATCTAGCCCAAAGGCCAGTAGTGCTGAAACTGATAAACCCTGATCTAGAAACTCATAGTAAGTAGTTATTTTATGATTGTGTATATGGATGACCTGTACACACACTGGGAATCAGGAGATGCATTAGAATTTTACACCATTTAGCCATTTTTCATGTCATGAATATCCGGCAACCTAACCATCCTTGGGTCTTTGAGAGAGTTTGAGAGAACTGGGTGGAAGAATTTTACATTATAAATTTTATTGGGGCATAAAATAGATTCACATTAAGCTTTCAAATATATATTTGAGGTACCTGTCAAGCTTAGTATATATTTGCATTAATTATAATAATTCTTATTTTAAATATTCTTCAACATAATGAAGGAAAGTACTAGTATTAGTTGACTGTTCTATATACTGATATAATGTAGCTGTTACTATTATGTCATGTAGCAGTGAAAACAATCAGTTTCTGAAAGAAGGTAATTCAGTCTTTAAATTTGACTTAAGTAGGAATTTGAAATATATGTATTTCTTGGAACACTAGGTGGCCTCACAATCACAATGGATTTTACAAGGAACTACATGGTGGTGGTGTTTTTTTGTTGTTGCTTTTTTTTTTTTTTTTAAATTTGAAGTATTTTTTAGCAGTATAAAAGTTGTTAAGGACAGGGGCGCCTGGGTGGCTCAGTGGGTTAAAGCCTCTGCCTTCGGCTCGGGTCGTGATCCCAGGGTCCTGGGATCGAACCCCACATTGGGCTCTCTGCTCAATGGCGAGCCTGCTTCCTCCTCTCTCTCTGCCTGCCTCTCTGCCTACTTGTGATCTCTGTCAAATAAATAAATAAAATCTTTAAAAAAAAAAAAAAGTTGTTAAGGACAAATGAAATAAAACAACAAAATATGAAAATTAAGCAAATAAAACATTTGTGTTGTACTACACTGTTAAAATCTTAAAACAATCATCTACTCCTTGCAGGGTAGAAGCAAAAGACATTTGTGTTCTTATAAAAGCCCTGCATACCAGGGTTGCCCGGATGGCTCGGTGGGTTTAAAGCCTTCGGCTCAGGTCATAATCACAGGGTTCTGGGATGGAGCCTCTCTGCTCAGCGGGGAGCCTGCTTCCATGATGAATGTCCTTCCTTTTTCTCTCATCAGTTACAAAAAGCTTATTACTCTGTGTACCTTTGAGAATCGTTTGAGAATCATTTGGGAATGACTCTAAGCTTGTGCTACATTTCAGTGTTAACTGAGGCAGCTTTTATTTTCATCTTGTAGATTTCTTAGTCAGAAATTTCCTACTGCCTTCTCTTTCTACCTGTAGCTTCTGTTGAAATGTCCCTATTGAGTTATATTTCAGCCACGCTTTTTTCCTCAGTCATAAAATGTCCAAAATTTGGAAACGAACCATCGTGTTAAAGAACGAGTTGTAATTTGTAGTGGACTTTGCCAGGAATAATTGTATGAGACTTTGGGCAAAAGAGATCTGGGTGACTCTGTAGGGGTATTAGGACTCTTTGGGGGTGATGTAATTTGTAGGAATGTGTACCTTTGACTTCTACTGATTAGACTCTTTTACAGCTATATGTGCTGGAAGTTGACTTGAGGAAAACCAGGAGTAATGCACATGACTCTTGACTGTAGATATATAAACACATTTTGACAGGTTAAAATACAAATGATTTCTACCTTAATTTTCGCCCCTTAGGGAAAAAAAAGATAACCCCAAACATTGCCTTTTATTGGCCCATAGCAGCGCTTCTAAACCTTGGGTGAGGTTAACATGTGGGCTCGATCATTGCTGCCCTGTGCACTGTAGGATATTTAGTTGCGTCTCTGGCCTCTACCCACTAGATGCCAGTAGCGACTTAGTTAAAACTGCGTCTGTATTTGTGTACATCTAATTGGCTATGATTATTTTACTAGTATCAGTCTAACAGGACTGTAATAGTTTACTGCTACTTTGTCTCACCACATTCACTGATACTCTAGTACGGATTTCTCCTACATTGGGATTGAGATGTATCGTCCCTTAGGTTTTAGAGAATGTTCATGCAGGCTGGCATTGGGAGGTCTACTATTCAGGGATCAAGGGCATCTTTCCAAGTGCCTATTTCTGCCTCACTTTGCCCCAGAATCTTTACCAGGATAGTGTGACTCATGGGCCATGGCTAGAAATCAAGGCATCTGCAACTCAAGGAAGTTTCTGTTGATTTAGGAGGTGATTCAGAAGTCGCTCTAGCATTTTAACTGTCTGGAAATAAGAACTGTAAAAACTGGAGTTTCCTACCATTTAACTCATTACACTACTAAAAGAAAGGTAGATGAGGGAGAGAGAGGTTAACTTTTCTCTCCACAGAGGTCTTCTACAGTTTCTTAGCCTCAGGCATGCTTGACACTTGGCTCTTCTTCTTATACTTTTCATTTCAAGGTTCTTCAGTTAGGGGCCAGCCCAGAAAACCAAGAGGGGGGGGTGGGTTTCAAAGGGACCTTGGAGACCGAATTCAACTGCCTTGATTTTTTTTTTTCCCCTTGCTAGAGCAGAAAACTTTTTGCCTATTACTTCAGTGTTCTGAGCTAATTCTTCCTGATTGTGGTTTATGTGTATTTTTAAATGTCTCATTGCTATTCTGATCATCTTATGAAGAGGCCTAAAACGTTCATTTTTAAACAAATCTTTCTAGTTGAAAGAATATCTCTGCTAATGCAACTTCAAAAACAGTCCTGCTTCTTAGAAAAAGTTTAAAGGATTCAGTGTAACTGATCTCAATCTATTATCTTTTTTAGGAAAAAATTTGCATACATGGACCTATTTTACATTATAGCACAGAAAACACAGAACCTGAGTGGCTCAGAGGGTTAAATGTCGACTCTTGGTTTCGGCTCAGGTCATGATCTAGGGGTCGTGGTACTAAGCGCCATGCAAGGAGTCTGCTTGAGATTCTCCCTCTCCCCCTCCCCCTGCTCATACACATACTCTTACTCTCTCAAATGAGTAAATACATCTTAAAAAAAAAAAAAAGACAAGAAGATACAGAACATTTTGTTGTTTGCTCTTAACCTACTGGGCTGAAATATTTTCCACCTCTACCACCGTGTAGTACTGGGATCTCATAGCTTGCTACCTGCTGGGTAAAAGTATTATTTTCAGTTGCCTCTAGACTCCTTTCTTCAAGTCTCAGATGGCCATTATTCTAGAACCCTTATAAGATTTGGTGGATAAATTCACAGTATTAGTATGGAATCTGCCCCGTGACTTAAAATACTTGTGGTGGTCAGTTCTTCCCACTCTATTTTACACCAAACCCCCCCGCCCCCCGCCAATCTCAGAGTCCTCTGCAGCCCTGGCATTTTCTCTGTGCTTCATGTTAATACATCTGGAATCCAACCACTTCTTGCCAGCATACCATACAATAGTCCAAGCCACCATCACCTCCGGCCTGGATTTTTGCAATTTGAATAACTTCTTGTTGGTGTTCCTGATTCTCACCTTTCTCCTGATCCTCTCTTCCCAATTCAGCCAGGAGTAATCCTTCAGAAATGTTAGGTCCTATCATGTCAGCAACCAAGAATAATCCTTTAGAAATCCTAAGTCCTATCATGTCAACCCTGTTTCAAGTCCTCTCAGGCTTCCCATCACATATATAATAAAAGACAGGCTGCCTCGGTCTGTCTCATTTGGTTACTGCTTCTCCTTGGACCTCATTTATCCACTCAGGGCCTTTGCACTTGCTGTTTTCCTCTCCCGTTGGCTCACAGAAAGCCCCAGGACTGCCCAGAGCCCGTTTCGGCATCTTTGGGATAAGGAAACCCTCTCTTCCCTTGGTTTCCAACATTACTGAGAATCTCAGATACAGATTTCCCTGACAGTTTGAAAGTACAGCATTCCAATGAAAACTTTCACACACCAAAGTGGCACAAAGCGAAGAATTTGTTACCATTAGCTCATACGGAAAGTTTTTGAGCATTTCCAGACTCAAAAAAAAAAAACTCTCTTGGGCTTTTCCGATATCTTAAGATACATCTCACTAAATAGATGCACAAAATAAATCAAGGTAAAGCACAGATGCTCACGGACACAGTTCAGAGCTATAGGGGCTCGAGGCTGAGTTGCTGAGTTCCCCAGGAAGGAGTCAAGTAGTGCCTCTATAAGGGCTTGCTGCAGAACAAATAACTGAATGCCATTTTTGTTTTTTCCCTTTTTTCATAAAAGTGAATATCCTCTGGGGACACCTGGGTGGTGGCTCAGTTGTTTAGTGGCTGCCTTCAGCTCAGGTCACAATCCTGGAGTCCCAGGATCAAGCCCCATGTTGGGCTCCCAACTCAGTGGGGAGTCTGCTTCTCCCCTTCCTCTGCCCCTCCCTCCCACTCCCACTTGTGCTTGCTCACTCTCTCATTTACACTCTCTCTTAAATAAAATCTTTTTTTTTTTTTTAAGATTTTATTTATTTATTTGACAGAGAGAGAGAGGGGAGGAAGCAGGCTCCCTGCTGAACAGAGAGCCCGATGTGGGACTCGATCCCAGGACCCTGAGATCATGACCTGAGCCGAAGGCAGTGGCTTAACCCACTGAGCCACCCAGGCGCCCAAATAAAATCTTTTTTAAAAAGCTCAAAAATCCTCTGGATTCGTTTCTGAAAAGTGAAGTGGAGAAATCTGAAATGTTGAAAAGCAGGGGATACCTGTATGGAGCCGTTACTGCTGCTCTTCCTTATTACTGTCTTACATTCTGCCTAGAGATGGTTATTCCCCAAACCTGCCTCCCCGCCCAGCGAATTTTGTTTGGGTTGCGAGGGTTAAAGGAGAGCCCATAGGAACCTGTGTCTAGACCTTTGCAGTTTGAATAACTTCTTGCTTGTGTCCCTGATTCTCACCGTTCCCCTTACAGTCTGTTCCCAGTTCAGCCGGGAGTAGCCCAGCACTCTGTCCAGTCACCCAGGGAAGCAGCCAAGACTAGGACTGCTGGGCCCTTTCAGTGGCAGGCCGGTGATAACATGGCGGCTCCAGTATTTCCTGTTCTCTTGTGTCAGAGCAGAACTGTGGCCTCTGTTCAGGTCAAATTCCAGTGAAAGAAACTCCCAACAGTCTATTCATCCTTTTGAACTGTATTATTGTATAGGATAATTGATGCAATTGATTTTTAAAAATAAGGTCTCTAGCTAGAAATACAGTTTTTAACTCTTTAAGTATGACTTCTTGTATCATTCAACATTCTTAACGTTGACGAGGCTAATCCAAATAATCTATTTGTGCCTATTTATGTCAGTGGTTTGGAACTGGATCTGGAAGTAACCACATTAGAAAGAGGGAAGAGATGTTTGCTAATGTTCCTATATAGTTCTATGTCAGAGATGGTTAAGATGAAGAAAGGCAAATGACAAAAGGGCTCCTTCAACAGAGACAGAGCCTGTTCAAGTTCGTGACTGGGCAAAGTTGGACTATTTTGAATGTTTACTTATGGGAGTGATTGAATGTACTTGCTGTCCTGTTGTATTATTGAGAAATTTCATATTGTTTCATGAGAGGTTATACTTTTTACCTTGCATTAAATTCTTTTGTGAGGAAAATTCTTTTGCTAATTAGGATATAGTTTTTAAGTTCATACTGTCTTTGGAGTGGGATTCATTGGTTATGATTCAGTCTTATGTGAATGCACTGTGATCATCTTACCGGGGAAAGTTGAGCGGGTGTGAGATCTAGTTCTTCCCTGCAAAGTTTTTTCATATGGCACCTGGAGAGAGGAAATGCTGAAAAAGAATGAGGATTGGCAGCATTCCAGAAGTACTGGTTCAAGTTTCTGTTTGTTCATGGTGTGATTTTGAATGCCATCAACTAAAATGTTTTTTTTATATATAAATTCAGTTAATTAACATGTAATGTATTATTTGTTTCAGGGCTACAAGTCTGTGATTCATCAGTCTTATATGATACCCAGTGCTCATTGCAACACATACTGGCCCCACTATCCATCACCCAGTTACCCCATCCCTCCCCCCCCTCCCCTCCAGCAACCCTCAGTTTGTTTCCTATGATTAGGAGTCTCTTACAGTCTGTCTCCCTCTCTGGTTTTGTCGTCTTTAATTTTTCCCTCTCTTACCCTGTGATCCTCTGCCTTGTTTCTTAAATTCTACATATGAGTGAGTTCATATAATAATTGTCTTTTCTGATAACTAAAATGTTTTAAATTAATAATTCCCCATACCTCGTAGCCCAGTCAGTGTCATCAGGAGTTAGAAAAGACCCGTGTCTGCTTGAGTCCTGGAGAATGTACCACATAATGTCTCTTCAGTGAAGGTGTTTTGAATTTAAGAGAGAAATGCATGTAATAATCCACATGGCTTACTTGTGCTTGAAACCTTTGATGTTAATTCCAACCTTTCCTTTTCCTCTAGGCAAATAAGGGAGAGACTGAAGAACCAAGTCTCTCAGATGAAGGAGCAAGTTCCTGGTTTTACACCAGGCCTGGCCATTTTACAGGTATTGTGATCGTGTTATTTCCACTAAAATCTTCCTCTCCAGACCTCTCAGTACCACAACTGTCCTTTTGTTTTATTGGTTTTCTGCAAAACCTCATCCTCTCTTTTTAGACCACCCTTCTTCAGCTCAGCTTGTAGATGTCAGTGTGTCCTGGCCGTCTGCTCTTCTGTCTGGGCTCCTTTTCCCTAGTACAGTGTCTCTTGCCCTTTGGTCTCAGCACTGCTTACACTTTTCAGAATTTAAGACCTTAAAGAGCTTTTGTTTATATGGATTTACCCATTGATATTTACTGTATTTGGAATTAAGATAAGTTTTTAAATATTTATACATTTTAAAATGCCGGTAGTAAGTTTATTACATGTTAGCATAAGTAACATTCTTAGGAGAAAAAAAATGACTTTTGAAAAACAAAATTTAGTGAGAAGAGGAACATTAGTTTGCATTTTTGCAAAAACGCAAAATTTTTTTATTATTATCTGGCTAAATAGAAGACAGCTGGATTCCCGTCTGCTGCTGCCTTAAGCCTTTTGTCACATGCTGGCTTGAGTGAAATAAATGAAGAAAATCTGGTTTCCTATAAATGTATATTTGTAAAAGGGAAGGGTGTTTTCAGTTGTCTTCCCGGAGAAGTGTGGCTGGTTTTTTTTTTTTTTTTTTTTTAAAGATTTTATTTATTTATTTGACAGACAGAGATCACAAGTAGGCAGAGAGGCAGGCAGAGAGAGAGAGAGAGAAAGAGGGAAGCAGGCTTCCTGTGGAGCAGAGAGCCCGATGCGGGGCTCGATCCCAGGACCCTGAGATCATGACCTGAGCCGAAGGCAGCAGCCCAAACCACTGAGCCACCCAGGCGCCTCAGTGTGGCTGTTTTTCTTTGTTACTACAACAGGACCCTGTAAAAGTTTTTACAGGTTAGTCGCAGTGTGGAATCGGAAAGTGTGCAGGTGAACGTTCCTCCTCGGTTACATCAATATCTGTTGTATTCTGTTGCAGTTTGAAGGGCTCTTTACCCAGCTTGGTTTGTTTACTCCTTCATCTCTCATTTGGAAAATCATGGTTCACTGAATTATGCAGCCCTTCCAAATGTTAACGCATTTCATTATGCAATATAAAGAAAGTCACAGGGGCGCCTGGGTGGCTCAGTGGTTTAAGCCTCTGCCTTTGGCTCAGGTCATGATCTCAGAGTCCTGGGATCTAGTCCCGCATCGGGATCTAGTCCCGCATCGGGCTCTCTGCTCAGCGGGGAGCCTGCTTCCTCCTCTCTCTCTACCTGCCTCTCTGCCTACTTGTGATCTCTCTCTATCAAATAAATAAATAAAAATCTTAAAAAAAAGAAAAGAAAAGAAAGTCACAAGCGTTAATATTGCCAACAAACTCATCAGAAAAAATTACTGAGAAGTTTATCAAGCTCCCAGGAGTGGATAAAAAATTTTTTGATTTTCACTCGATAGCACAGATTTTACCATTGGCAGCAAATACTGTTAGCTGTTTTCCTTGAAGTAGTGGGCTCACTTTGTCCAGTTTTGAGAAAATATTTGCCAATACGCAAGCGTGAATAATCACGGTTTGTCGGTTTTTTCAAATAAAGATAGTGTTCTGTTTAAAAATGCAACAGTTTTGCTGGCGAGGGCAAAAAACTCGGGCTTTTCCTGGTGACAACCCTCTGTGTGGGATGGAAGTGCTTCACGAATGCTTCCCAGTTCTCGACACAGGGTATTAAAAAGACATGTACACAAGGGCTCAGGTTTCATAAAATGAATAATTTTTACTGCTTCATCAAGAGCACTTTTTTTTCAAGATTTTATTTATTTATTTGACAGAGAGAAAGAGATCACGAGTAGGCAGAGAGGTAGGCAGAGAGAGAAGGGGAAGCAGGCTCCCTGCCGAGCAGAGAGCCCGATGCGGGGCTGGATCCCAGGACCCTGAGACCATGACCTGAGCTGAAGGCAGAAGCTTAACCCACTGAGCCACCCAAGTGCCCCAAGAGCACTTTTTTTTTAAAAGATTTTATTTATTTATTTGAGAGAGAGTGAGAGCAAGAGCCAGAGAGAGAGAGAGAGAGCATTAGCACAAAGGGGCAGAGGGAGAGGGAGAAGCAGACTCCCCGTTGAGCAGGGAACCCCACATCGAGTCACCCAGGTGCCCCCATCGAGAGAGCACTTCCAAGTGAAATTGGCATCTGTTTTCACTAGTGTGTGGGGTGTGACTAGTATAGTTTGGTGCCACTGCCTTGTTTTCTGCTGTGTCCCTGGCAGTCTTACCCACTGTTAACCTATGCATTGTCAATACAGATGTCAGTCCTACAGTGAAAAAGGCAGATGATGTCGTAGTATCATGATAAAGCAGTCTGGCACTCACAGAGCTTCTGAAGGGGTCTTGGAGTCCCCCCCCCGCAGAGTGTTTGAACCACGCTTTGGGAACCACTGCCCCAAATCTGGCAGTTTAACTTGGCTCTCAGTACCAGCTCTAGGTCAGTAGCTTCTAAACCTGGGTTTCTTCTGAATTCTAGACTCGGTTTTTAGGACATCTCTCATTTCCCTTCCTTCTCTAATCTCCGTTGCTTACTATTCCTCATTTTCCTGATACCCAGACCATTTGAATGCCCCAGCCTCTTTTCCACCTGTTCTTTCCCTAAGTAAGCTCACCTAGTTCTTCAGCTGCCTGGGAGAATCCTTCCTGGTTTAGGCCCCTTTCCAGGGTTTCTTCCCTGAGCACCTGATTCATCCTGTAGGAGGCATTCAACAAATGTCTCTCGTATGAACAGATGGACAGATGCACATTTGAAGGGTTGATTTGGATGACAGGAGACTGACAACTTTCACTTGAAATGCCCTTCAGAGACGCCTGTTTCCTCACTTCACATTTCTGTGTGTCTACGTGCTATCAGTTTAATCCCTTGCTGAGTTTCTGTACTGTGTTCATCGAGAATATCGGAGTGAATAGTTCTTAAATATTTTCCCCCATTGCTGTTCATTATCTAAGAGGCCTTAGCTGAGAAGAAAAGCACAAAGGCCTGTGGTTCTGCCTGGTGTGTTCTCTGCTGTAGTGGGTTTTTTCCTTTTTTTGCAAATTAATGAGAATCGAAGGGGTATTTAGTGGGTGTTCACGTGGTACATCTGGCAGACCAGTTATTTCTTGGTTTATTCTTGAGAATCGTTTGTTGTAGAAAGAGTAAATGTGGTAGGCAAGAACTTTATTTCTGTAAAGCCTTCAGAATGTTTCAGAAAGGATTTTTTAAAATTCCAATTTTAGCAATATTACGATATTTTTTTCCTGTTTATAAGATTGACTTCCAAACTTGTATTTTAAATTTGTTGATTGCAAGTGTTTTCGTTACATAAACACTGTTCTGCAGCTTGTCTTCTGTGTCCTTGCCAATAAAACAGTGGTAGAATATTGTAATCTTGCACTTTAGCACCAGAGTCAACATCTTTCCATGATGCAAGGCCTACACGTTATGTTGTAATCACATCCCTGCTTTCTCAGACCTCTTGTTTTCTCCCTGCTGGTGACTGACACCCATCTTCCCACACACTCAACCAGAAAGCCAAGCCCTTCTCTTTAGGATTTCTCTCCTTCAGTCCCTTAGATGTAGGGAAATATCATGCTGTTGGTTTTGCCTCTCATAAACTCTGGGAATCTCTTTGCTCCTTTCAGTTTCTATTTCTCCCACCCTCTGGGGCCACTATAGTCACCTGCTCACAGGTTTTAGGCTTCTGATCTGGACACTTCCTGTCTGTCTTTCAGCTACAACTGAAGGACTGGTCATAATCCATGTAACCACACCCACCCTGTCCTTTACAGAACGGATGACCATATGTACAGGGTCTGTCCCTTCCTCCTGCCTCTCTCCCTTTCCCTGCTCATACTCACTCACTCTCTTTCTCTCAGAATAAAATAAATAAGATTAAAAACAAACAAACAAACAACAAAAAAGCCAGGGATAAGTAAATTGTGGTCCATATCCAAATGCTACCCAGGTTGGAAAGGGTAAGAATGAAGCAGAAGAATATATGAGAGAGTATATGGCCCCCAAAAGCGAAAATATGTACTCTGACCCTGTACAGAAATGGTTTGTAGGGGCGCCTGGGTGGCTCAGTCGGTTAAAGCCACTGCCTTTGGCTCAGGTCATGATCTCAGGGTCCTGGGATTGAGCCCCGCATCAGGCTCTCTGTTCAGCAGGGATCCTGCTTCCTCCTCTCTCTCTGCCTACTTATGATCTCTGTCAAATAAATAAATAAAATCTTAAAAAAAAAAAAAGATTCTTCTTCTCCCCCTCCCTCTGTCTTTAAAAAAAAAAAAGTCCCTAACTTGTTCAGGGATAGGCCCTTTTTAGACTAATGCAATTCACCTTTTTAGAGGAAGAAATTAGCATTACTGATAAAATGTTTCAGTGATTTTCTTGATAAATTGATAGGATTAAGATTTGTTCTCAGAAACCAGTCTTCCACCTACTCACTTGACTGTCAGTCAAGAATCTACTGTTCTCAACTAAACATTCTTTCTGCATCTAGTCCCTAGGCTGTCAATGATTGCATAACCATTTTCAGCTCCAAAATGTCCGAACTGCAGTACCTGGGTGGCTCAGTCGGTTAAGCGTCTGCCTTCGGCTCAGGTCATGATCTCCGGGTCCTGGGATCAAGCCCTGCGTCGGGTTCTCTGCTCAGTGCGGAGTCTGCTTCTTCTGTGGTCTCTCTCTTTCTCTCTCTCTCAAGTAAATTTTTAAAATTAAAAAAAAAAAATTTAAAAATAAAATGTCCATACTGAGAGCCTTTGGGTTGGCTTTTGAGAGGTCTTTTCCTTTGCGTTAGGATTATAATAAAACTTTGATACATGTTTATAACTGTTAACATTTTCTTTCTTTCTTTTTTTAAGATTTTATTTATTTATTTGAGAGAGAGACAGTGAGAGAAAGCATGAGAGGGGAGAAAGTCAGAGGGAGAAGCAGACTCCAAGGAGCAGGGAGCCCGATGTGGGACTCGATCCCAGGACGCTGGGATCATGACCTGAGCCAAAGGCAGTCGCTTAACCAACTGAGCCACCCAGGCGCCCTACATTTTCTTTCTTAAAACTGGTGGCAGCTTTGAAATTTATGGTTTTGTTGTTGTTGGGTTTTTTGTTTGTTTGTTTGTTTGTTTGTTTGTTTTTTTAAGATTCTGTTTTTAAATAATCTCTGCACCCAATGTGGGGCTCAGATTTACAACCCCAAGATCAAGAATTGTATGCTCCACCAGCTGAGCCAGCCAGGTACCCCTGGTTTTGGAGTTTTAGAAAAATTCTTTTAGAAACCTGTAGCCAGAAAACAAGTTACCTATAAAAGAACCACAACAACAGACTTGAGACTTCTCTTCTGTCACACCAGATGCCGAAGATAGCATCTCTGAAGGAGAATGTTGTGACTCCAGATTCAGCCAAGTGAATCCTGTCAAGGGCAAAAACAGCAGAAAGATATTTCCAGATAGCATAGACTCAAAAAAAAAAAAAAAAACCCACATACCTTTTCTGGGAAAGTGACTTCAGGTTGCATTTCAGCTACCTGGGGGAATGTAGGAAGATAAACTATAGAACAGAGAAGTTGTGGTTTAAAACAGACCGGAGGTGAGCAGTCAAACCATTTAATCTCAGAGTTAAGTTTAGATAACTCATTATAGTTATAAATATTAACGTAAGTGTGAAGAACAATACTGTTGTATGGGAAACCACCTCCTTTTCCACTCAGATCTAAGAATTCCAGGGTTTCTCAAATGTGATAACTGAATCCCAGAGGGCTGGGTGGTACCAGCAAGGAGCACATGTAGGAAATGGCCAAGGAACAAACATGAGAGGCTCCAAAATTCTAGTGATTTCCCCCACAGGAAGCAGCTAATGCACAGAGCTGCATGTAACCCACAAAAAATAAAATTTCCCTCGGTGGGTTCTTCCGACATGAAATTCAGATGAGCACAAGCAAAACTGAGAACTATCTGTACAAAGGACAGCTGAAGGTCAGTGCAAGGTGGGGTTCTGTGACCTTCAGGAGAGGCTCCACTGACAGCAGCAACGTGACAAGGACTGGAAATACTCTGTTCCTAAGGCCAGCTCTTTCTCTGTGGTTGTCCTGTTAAGAGGAGTCATGCATTGGTTGTCTGTTTTATCAGTGGGCCTGCTGTTTTTCCCCTCTGCAGTTTTAGCAGAAATGAAATTTATGTCCGTCACTGGAACATGGAAAAATACCTGTAAAATAAAGTTTTACAGATTGATGGTTACATACCAAAAATTATAAATATATGTTCATGATGAAAGAAACGGGGGGAACACCATAGTGAGACGAGGCATACTGGTTCAGTGGACGCCACGCCTTCCTCTCTGCCTTGAGGGCCATGGACTGCCCTTTGCCTTGCAGAGGTGTCTCTTCTGTGTAAGCTAGAATTAGTTCCACCCCAGCTGGTTTCTCTTCTCTGTGTAGCTGGGCAAGAGAACTTTCCACTGCCCCTGGGGAGGGGGGGTGCAGAATATACCCTTTGGGTTTTCCGGGCTCCCACGGCCGTGGTGTTTTTCTTGCCTGATGACAGTTCAGCCCTCTGTGCTCTGTTCGGGTATGTCAGCTCAAAGGTCGACAAATTCCGCGTGTTTCTGGAAGGCCTGTGGCATCTGCGCTCAGTTTCCAAGGCAGATGCAGATGTCCCCTAGTTTTTTGTTTGTTTGTTTGTTTTTCTTGTGGCTTTTCTTCAGTGGCATTTGGGCGGGTCATATTTGGGGAGGGATTGGTAACACCACCTATGTTGCTGTCTCCATCCTGCCCCAACATTCTCCATTCTCCTGTAAAGTTCTCTGCAACAGGAGTCTCATGATTAAACACTCCTTTTATCAAAACTAAAATTTCAGAAGCTTTTCTGTACACTTTGCCTTTCTTTGATCATCTGATTTGCATGTATTTATTATTCTAGGTTGGCGACAGAGATGATTCTAATCTTTATATAAATGTGAAGCTGAAGGCTGCTGAAGAGGTAAAGCCCGGAACAGCCGTCACCCCTACCCCAGCTCTAGTTGGTGACACCTTGCCCTTTGCACCACTCCTTGTAAAACTGTCACTGCCCAGACCTGAGTGTCTCAGTTTTGCAAGATAGAAATGCAGACTTAAGCTGCAGGCTCTGGTTTGCACTTGGATGTCTCTAATCAGTGATCCCTAGACTTCCCAAAAAGCAGAGACGGTGGACTGGAAATTGCTTGAGTGCAGTGGTGACAGTGAGCAAGTAAAGGGTGAATGGGTCAAAACGAAAGACTGGTTCTTCAGAACGTACGAGGCTGAAATGGAGACTAAGGGCCCCAGATTTGATTCAGTCATCGTGGTTGAAAGAAATGGGCCTGTGCCTCACGTTCTCTTGCCACTTACCTGTTTTAAATGTCCGTTTTTGCAGATTGGGATCAAAGCCACACACATTAAGTTACCAAGAACGGCCACAGAATCTGAGGTGAGCAACAGATTGATAAGAGGGCAGCTAAAGTGCTGGATCCTCTCCGGATTTGGGGTTAGCGGAATTTTAGGGGTTGGTACACTGGCCACAGGAAGGACCTCGAGGAATTTCTTCCTTCACAGACTGACTCTGCCTCCAGAATATCTTTGCAAACACCTGCGGAGTAAATGGTGCCGTCCTAGGGTATGGCGGCTTTGTACTCCATGCCTGCTTGCACGGTGTCGTGTGCTTCAGATCCCCTGCAGTGTTCGTTAAAAACTGATCCTGGGCCTGTAGCTGTTTGCCTTTTAAAAACCAATACGCATTTCATTTCTGTGGTGGTCAAGAATAGGCCAAACAGATCATCAGCGAATAAAGTTGGAACTGCGGTTCCCGGAGGGTGGAGAGAGTAACAGTGAAGGAGCAGGTGAGGAAAAGAACTTTCTGAGGTCACGAAAATGTCCTGCGTCTGTGCCGTCCAGTGGGGTAGCTACTAGCCTCCAGGGTCCATGTCATTAAAATGAAATGCAGAATTCAGTTCCTTGGTTGTGCTAGCGAGCCACATTTCAAATATTCCTTCACCACTACTGTATGGTAAACATGCGTGATGGAACATTCCTGTCTTCACAGAACTCCTGATTGGCGTGAGTGACATGGGTATTACTGTTGAAGTTCTTATTAGCCCTTTTGATGAATTTCTTACCAGACCCTGAAGATTACATCTGGTGTTAGAGTTGCTCTCAGGCTCAAGGGGAGCTTCCTGGGGGGAAGATGGAGCGACTGAAAAGTGCTTCTCCATCTATTTGGTTTCTAACATACAAATGGTGTGCGGTACTACTTTTAGGTGCTGAAGTACGTTACGTCACTGAATGAAGACCTCACTGTACATGGTTTCATAGTGCAGCTGCCTTTAGATTCAGAGAACCCCATTAACACTGAAGCGGTGGTCAATGCGATTGTACCCGAAAAGGATGTGGATGGGTGAGTGAGCCTTGGCTCTCCGTGTCACGTTGCACAATTCCAAGTACATTTCAGTTTCGGGAACAAACCATATGTGCACCTAAAAAGCAGAGACATCTACTTACTTTCTTTTCCCCCTTCACTGCTTTCATTGACTTAGGTTAACTAGCATCAGTGCTGGAAAACTTGCTAGAGGTGACCTAAATGACTGTTTCATCCCTTGTACGCCTAAAGGATGCTTGGAACTCATCAAGGAGACAGGTAAAGACAAATGAATGAAAACAAAGCACCATTTCTTGGGCTTGTTCTTGACACATGGAGGCATGGAGGAGGTACCCTGTGGGCCCTAAATAACGGGACTTGATTGGCTCAAGGACCTGTCAATTGGGAGCTTTACCTAAATTCTCAGTTTTCTCAACAGCTGTATGAACTAGGTTCTGTTACTGCGCAACAGCTTGAGAAAACAGTCTCAGAGAGATGCATAACTTGTCCAACAGGTAGCAGGGGCAAGATTTGAACTCAGAGTTATTTGAGTTCAAAGAAATTTATTTTTTATGAAAAAATAACTTATTAAATAAAAAGAATTCAGACAAAAGGGAAAGTCCCAACCCCCCAAGTGGGCCCTGAGTCTTCATAATAGTTTGAGGACTCGACAGATGGCTGGAAGCAGATCTCTTGAACAGTTGGCCATGCTACCCCATTACCTAGTCAACATCTTGGTATTTTAATTTCATCATGAACACTTTTTGCAGAGGTTATTTTTTACAAGGAAATGTGTCCTATTTAAAGGAAGTGGATCAGAAGTTTTAAGTGGAAAGTGTTGGCCAATGTAAATGAAAGTTTTCTGTGGTTGGAAGAAAAGGTCAGGCTATCAGCCTGGGGACAGTTATTACCGTTCAGTCCTACAACTAAATTTATACTCCAGCATATTTAGCAAACTGTATTACAACTTGATAGAAACAAATCCCCTGAGCCACAGCAGCTGTAGGCTTCCCACTTTTATTAATAGTGAAGCTGTTTCCCCTAATGCAGCTTCAAGTTCTTTGCTGAATCCTAAGACGTGTAGAGTAAGGTACCTTTTGAACACTTCACACTTTAAGGGCTTTACTTCTAGGCGTTCATCATGTTAACATTATGTAGAAGCTTACCTTTTTAAAATAAATTAATGTTATATAAGAAGCACAGTTTAAACGCAACCCACCTTGGGGTGCTTGGGTGGCTCAGGCAGTTGAGTGTCCAACTCTTGGTTTCTGCTTGGCTCATGGTCTCAGGGTCATGGTTCAAGCACTGTGTTGGGCTCCATGCTCAGCGTGGGGTCTGCTTGGGATTTTCTCCCTCTCCCTTTGTCCCTCCCCCTGCTCATGCTCTCTTTCTCTCTCTCTCTCTCTCTCTCTCTCTCTCTCACACACACACACACACACACACACACACCACATGAATATATAAATCTTTAAAAAATAAAAATAAACACAACCCGCCTTAAGCAAGAGTTCACTTCAGCTGGACTGGGTAGAGGGGCTCAGGCTTTCAGGATCTTATCCCTGCTTGCTTCTGTGTGATGGCTCCTTGGGCTCTCCTTGATGGCCCAGAGAAGTTCCAGCCTAGTGCCTCATAGGTCAGGAGCAGAAATGTGGGTGAGCACCCCAAACCATCTCTTAAATTGAATATGTCAGGGCGCCTGGGTGGCTCAGTGGGTTAAGCCGCTGCCTTCAGCTCGGGTCATGATCTCAGGGTCCTGGGATCGAGTCCCACATCGGGCTCTCTGCTCGGCGGGAAGCCTGCTTCTCTCTCTCTCTCTCTCTCTGCCAGCCTCTCTACCTACCTGTGATCTCTCTCTGTCAAATAAATTAAAAAAAAAAAAAATTGAATATGTCAGTCCTGAAAAGGACATTGTGAGAGTGCCCGAAGAATGGATGCTGAGTAAACAAAAGAAATCTTTCTGCTACATTTAAAGTTCCCCTTTATCACTTCCCTGCAAATAGCCCTGTGGCTCAGGCCCTATGCCAGAGGAGAAATGCGGATGAGGAACAGCATAAATAAACTTAGCAGAGCTGGAAAGACTTACTGATCCTCATCTAATTGCCTTTGCTTCCCTCCAGCCCATCACATGCCCCCTATTTGTTATAACTATTTTTCCCACGTAAGTAAATCTACTGTCTTCTTCCATATGGCCATTTAGCCGTATGTCAGGATTTCTTTTTACTTTGCGTGTAGGTTTTCTTCCCACTCCCTATGACTCAATGAATGGATCTTGGCTTCGGCTGCTCCCGAAAACCCACAGCAAGAAGGACACAGTACAAGTCCCAACTTGCCACTGAAATCCTAGAGTTGAGAGTATTATTACCAAGGAAGGGATTTTTTTAGGAAGATTTCTGTTTGATGCTAAGAACCCATTTTTGTGCGCTTGTTCTGCATTTTCCCATTTTGGTGGCATGTGAAGAGGGCAGCTTCTGCCAATGCTCTGACTCAGCCTGGTCTTCTTTCAGGGGTGCAGATCGCTGGAAGGCACGCAGTCGTGGTCGGGCGCAGTAAGATAGTCGGTGCCCCCATGCATGACTTGCTTCTGTGGAACCATGCCACGGTGACCACCTGCCACTCCAAGACTGCCAATCTAGGCGAAGAGGTCAGGAGTCCAGAGAGCCATGGGAGAGTTGTATGTGTGTGTGTGTGTGTGTGTGCATGTGTGTGGTAGGTCTTCTCACATGACAGAAACAGGGGACGTTTAAGTGCCAAACACTACCATGTCCTTTACCTCCTTCGGTATTTCACTGAACCCCTGTGGCCATTCTCTGGTTTCTTGTCTCATCTTACATGACAAAGAAACAAATTCCAGTTACAAGACCTGCCCATCATGTAGCTCGTGTTCCGGTCATATTTTTTTTTTGTAGCAGCCTGCGTGGCGGTTGATAGGGATGAGCGATAGAGAAACGGGGGTGGAGCCCAGCAGCCAGATCGCAGGTGTGCAACAGAGTGGTGGCCTCTAGCGGAGGTGCTCCAGAGAGGCCTGTGGACAGGGGTCCTGTGACATCTGTCTTATCTTGTTCTTGACCCAGCATTGGATTCCTAAGCCCAGGAGTCCTCACCTGTACCTGTCTGTGTTGATAGCGCACCTTCTCTTTTAATTCTCCCCAAGTGGCATTCTGCATGAGGTGCTGGTCCCAGTACCCCGTAGGAGAGGGAGCCCTTTCCCAGCATCACGTAATTCAGAGCCGGGCCTCCGTCTCCGAGCCCATGCCCCTCCTGGCCCTGTATGTTTTCATCACATTCCCCACTCAGGAAGATGTCTAGTACCGGGGAGCATTTCGTCATGTGTGGGAACGGGCACCGCCCATGAAGAGCCGGCGGAGACGGTGTGCGGCCCGCACAGAGCAGCTGGTGGCGGTGAACAGTGTCGTGCAAAGCTTAGTCTGCTCCACTTCCAGATTGTTGGTTTTGGTTTGGGTTTTGGTTTTATTGTTATTGTTCCACCATGTAATTTCTGAAGTCAAACCTTCTTTCCCTAGGTAAATAAAGGTGACATCCTGGTGGTTGCAACAGGTCAGCCGGAAATGGTAAAAGGGGAGTGGATCAAACCTGGGGCAATAGTCATCGACTGCGGGATCAATTATGTCCCTGGTGAGTGCTGCTGGAGAATGAAGGTCGTTTCTGAGGGTGGGGTGGTCGGAGAGCAACGCCTGGGTCATTGAATGAAGCCTCGGGGAGAACCCCTTGTCCCATTTCCAGCATGAGGAGCTCAGGCTCAGAGCAGGTGTCCTGCCCGTGGTGCAGACAGTTGGTAGATAGCATCATGGCCAGCAGGACAGTAGAGCCCAGGATTTTAACCACTGTGCTGTGCCTTTCCCAGAGTGACTTTATCAGAGGAGAGTGTGGGAGGGGCAGATCTCACTCACCCTTCGCGTACAGATCCCCCTTTATTTTTAACAAAAGATGAATATATTTAAGATACAGTGTCTTTACAGAGTGCTGTGTAATTCCAGGAGAGGGGCTCACTTCACCAAGAGTCTTCTAGGAGGGCTTTACAATGAAGACGTTGGACCCAGGCTCTTCTAGGCCGCGACAGTCAAGCCGGCCCACTGTCCTTGCCTCCCAGTCGGTCCCTATATCTGATCAGTTTTTAAGTACCAGAAGGTTTTTCCTTTCTTCTGTCACCAATGTCCCCGGGGAGTGCTGCCCTCTCAGGTGGATGCGTGGCTGCAAATCACTTATTGATCTCCTGCCGCCTGCTGACTCCCACTCACAGCCATCTGCATGTTCTTGCCGTGTTCGTGGGTCTGGATGTGGAGCGTCTTCCTCCCACGCCGCTTGTCAAACTGCTTAGCCCACACTAGCTGCAGCCGCCTCTGGGCCTTTGTTCTCACACCACTTGGTGAACCGCTGTCTTGAATGGTTGTAAAGCGGACCCCGTGCCCCTCTCTGCACATGCCTTATTTGTCCTTGGTGGCGTCTACACGCAAGTCCTCCGTGCAGTAGGCTGTTGCTTCATCGTGAAATTCTCACACATAAAATTTCACAGGCTGATACAGTGAATCCTTGTGTGTGTGCCTCGCAGATTCGAGAAAAGAGAGTCTTTAAGCAGATTCGAGAAAAGAGAGTCTTTAATCAGACAACTTTTTCGGTGCATCAGGTGCCACGTGGGCTCCGTGATCAGATAAAGCCCTACTTTGATCTTCAGTTTTAACCCCTCTCATCCCACCTCTCTGCCCAGAATGCCCCTTCTTCTTTCTAAACCTGGTCTGATTTCCCTTCAGTAAGGAATAATCTCTTGCTCTCCCTCTCTTCCTTCCTGGAGAACTGGGTGTCTCTTTCATTGCCTGGGGCATCCTGTGTGGTCCTCCCCCATGGGGCGTGGTCTCTGCTCCAGCAGGTCTGGCTTTCTGCCTTCTAAGTGCCGGCACTCAACACCTGTTGAATTGTCAAAGGACTTAGAGCTAGAAGAGTGTTTTTTCTTCCTTCCCGTCTCAGACTTGGAGCATAGACACTAAGCTGCCAGGGACATTAGTCACTGTCAAGCCTTCAGCAGTTTTAACCTCCCTCCCACTCTTTCTACCATGCTTTTAAGACAGTAGCTCATAATTGATCACTCATTTTCTTATATTGTAATTATCTAATGGGTGATAAAGAAATTGCTCTCCTACAACTCTTCACTTTGAGTACTTGTGATACGACATTCAGGCTCATTCTGTTTAAAACCTGCATCTTCTGTATCATATTTCTGCTTTTGGTTTTTTGGGGTTTTTTTATTTTTGTTTTTTTTGGGGTTTTTTGGTGGGGGCGGGGGTTTGAGAGAGAGAAGAAAAAAAGCCTGGATGGGAACTTTGAGTCTTACAGAGAGGTATAAAATGTTCACTTAAACATTGAACTCACTGTCCGGTTCACATTTATTCTTCACATAGATGGTGAAATATAAATAAGACCAGATCAATATCTGGTCAGCTGTAGAGTTATATAAACAAGTAACTTTTGGTAAGGCTGGATATTATCATCTCCTTCTCCAGTTGTTTTTAGTAAGCCAAGTAGGAAGAACACTTTGACATGTTTCTCTGGCCAGTACTTCTGCTCTGCACTTGAACCTTAAAAGTATTCCTTTTTTTTTCCTTCGAAAAAAAAGAATATATACTTTAATTCATTCTTTTTTTTTTTTAAGATTTTATTTATTTATTTGGCAAACAGAGATCACAAGTAGGCAGAGAGGCCACCAGAGAGAGAGGGGGAAGTAGGCTTCCTGCAGAGCAGAGAGCCCGATGTGGGGCTTTATCCCAGGACCCTGGGAATCATGACCTGAGCCGAAGGCAGAGGCTTTAACCCACTGAGCCACCCAGGCGCCCCTTTAATTCATTCTTATTCTGGTAAATGACTTAGGATGTTATCCACGAGGGGACCAGGCGAATGATTTAAATAATCAAAATATGAGTCAAGATGTGGTCCAGTTACAGAATATGGTGCCTTGAAAAGGCACTTGCAAAAAATAATTATTGGTTCTTCTAGTGCACCCACTGGTCTGTAACTCAGTGATGGGACTCTGTAGCTGGAATTCCCGTGAAAGGGGAATTCTAGGGCTGGGCTAGGGCTGGCTAGATAATCAGAATGTTGGTTGGTTACTGAAGCCATACACCTTGATGGATAATGGTCGCTTTTTCTGTTGACAACATTATACTTCGCATGAAACACTGGATACGTACCAGCGGGCATTCCAGTTGAACATGATAGTTAGTGTTTGTTTAAGGAGCAAAACAGCCCCCCTCGTGTGGCAGTTAGTTGTGTGGTAACTGATATGTCTCCTGTATGTGGAGATACTAAAATCACTACCACAAATACAGAGGGGTGCAGCGTATTTTAAGCTCATATCTGTGTTAGCCTCTTGAGACCTGCATGAAGGGCAAACCCTTAGCCATAGCTCCTCGGTGTTTCGAAACAACTCTGGGGTTCTGAGAGGAAGTGTTCTGCTTCTAGAAACCTGACACTACCCCAAGGAGCTTTATTCGTCAGCTCCTTAAAGTACATTTAGAAAATATCTTCTGTCTCTAGGATGAGAAGAGAAACCTTTATGTTTAGAGAATGCTTTTCCAGTTTCACACATCCACACGATCTTTCACTTGATTCTTTGCAAGCTTGGGGAATAGGTAGTGTGAGTCCTTCTTGTCGTCTTTGGGCTTGCGATCAGTAAGGAGCTCCCAGGGGCTGAGGACTAGCATTAGTTAGAAGAGCTGATTCTAGAACTTCGTTCTCTTGAGTCTTACTCTTTGGCCCTACTCTAACATTGGCTCTCTCACTTGTGGGGATCCGCTCAAAGACAAGTGGTGAAATGGCTAAGATCCTCTGAGATCCTGCCTGGGGAGCCTGCAAAGCTGGTCCTGTCCCCTAGCCCCTCCCGGAAGTGCCCTGAAGCCAAGTGTAGGATGTACTTTGAGTGAGCAGTGATGCATCACTGGGTTTTGTTCTCTTGAATAGCTATTCTTTGCTGGTAAGATTTGTAGTTGTTCTTGTATCCTTTTAAGGGAAGTGTAATTATATTCTTTGCCTTTTGCATACATTTAAGTAGCTGCTTGTCTTTGGAATTGGATGTTGAATTGTTCCTCCAGCTCACGCATGGAGCTTACAAAATGCTGACAGTTGCTGTAGAAACGGTATCTGGCAGCTGTGGCATAGTTGGAGCTTTGTGCACCCAAAAAATTCCTTTGTAGGCCTCGGCAAATTAACATTTTAAAAGGCGCTCATTATATACTGGGTAGTTGGTTTTTAAGAATAAAAAACACTTGGTATTTTATTTGCCACCTGACTGCGAAAGGATTCTCCTGGTCCTGAAAAACCACTTAAGCACCTTGTGAATTTTTGCAGGTAAAATGAGTTTCTACCTCAAAAATAGCGAACACCTGTCATCTTATCGCTTTGAAGTCTAATAGGTGCTCGAGCCCTGATGGGACTACACACCCTGAACTCTACTCAGTTTTTGGCACAAGCTATGATCATTGATCACTTAACTTGGAAATAAACACCCGAATTACAATTCTGAACCTTGCTTTGATTTTTTTCCCCCCTTGACCAGATGATACAAAACCAAATGGGAAAAAAGTGGTGGGTGATGTGGCCTACAGTGAGGCCAGAGAGAGGGCAGGCTTCATCACTCCGGTTCCTGGAGGCGTGGGGCCCATGACCGTGGCAATGCTAATGCAGGTGCGTGTGAATTAAAGTTTCTCTACTGAGGTAACTGGACTCGCCGTGGTATCATTTCGCAGTATATACAGATAGTGAATGGTCGTGTTGTATACCTGAAACTAACGTTATAGGTCAGTCAGACCCCCATAAAAAAAGTTTCTGTAATAGTTGCAGAAAGCTGACGGAATTCAAGGTACTGGTTTTTTCCCCAGGTAGAAACTTAATCAGAAGTAAGGATGCAAATCTATCGAAGGGGGGAGAAAAGGGACTGTTAGAACAGAAATAGGGAAGCAGTCATATTAATAGAGGAAGGTAAGGATGGCACAATACGAATTTACTTGGGAGTAGAAGAACCTCAGAAAAAGTTTGTCTTGCTTGCCCTTAATACGCACATCAGCTGTGGGGGCGTGTACGGCAGCCCAGGGCACCATACCTGCTTGTAGGTTCTTGCTTAGGGTTGAAGCGTGTTTATAGGTGGATCATAAAGCCATTCATTTTGTGGTTAAACTGGAATGACCTGGGACTTGGGATTGAGGTGGAGGTTAAAAGAATCACTTCTTTTAAGTTCCGTTTCTGACATTTCGTTTAGAGCACGGTAGAGAGCGCAGCGCGTTTCTTGGAGAAATTTAAGCCAGGAAAGTGGAGAATTCAGTATAACCACCTTAACCTCAAGGTTCCTGTTCCAAGGTAAAAATAAAATTTTGCTGGTTTAAAACTTTGTGGATTATCTGTGTTTAGCTAATAAGCGGCGTCAGGGGTCGGGGAGGGGCATTCGGAGGAGGCGGTTGATTAAATTCAGTGAGTTAAAGATTGATACATGTTTTCTGTATTTTTTTTTCCTGTATTTCTTTTAAGTGACATTGACATATCACGATCTTGCAAGCCGAAGCCCATTGGCAGCCTTGCTCGGGAAATTGGTCTGCTTTCTGAGGAGGTCGAATTGTACGGTGAAACAAAGGCCAAGGTTCTGCTGTCCGCACTGGAGCGCCTGAAGCACCAGCCTGACGGGAAATACGTGGTGGTGACTGGGTAGGGACATTCTTCCTTGGTTCATCGAGCCGTCATCCTGATTGTCATTACCGAAGGTGACATTTGTTCTCACCATATGTGTGTCAAGCTTGTGTTGAGTCTCATTCGATTCTTATAGCATCCCCGTGAGGTAATTCAGAGTAGGTGATGATAGCCCTTTGGAGAGGAGAACATTTGTCAGGGTTATCCATGTAGTGGATGAAAGAGTTGAGTTTTAAAAGCTGACTTTTTTTTTAAACCCCAAATTCATTAATTCATTAGATGTATTGGGCATTTATTTTTATTGTTTGGCTGAGGTACATACAAAAACTAGTTTTTGAGATTAAATTGAGATATTAAAGTTAAATCAGTGCTTCTCTACAAGATAAAATGTATTTCCTGCTCACAGTGAGAAGAGCTCAAGTACATCAATCATTTTAAAAATTACCATGTTCCGGAAACTTCAACTAAGACTCTTGGGAAAGATTCTTTTCGGGTCTTTCATCTTTGTTACCATTCAGATTAAGAGTCATTCTCTAGGATTTGTTAGGTTTGACTTAGTGATTCGCATAAATTTAATTCATATTAATTTAATTTTCCTCTTTTGCTTTCATCTTGAAGGATCACCCCAACGCCCCTGGGAGAAGGGAAGAGCACGACCACCATTGGGCTGGTGCAAGCCCTTGGCGCCCATCTGTTTCAGAACGTCTTTGCATGTGTGCGACAGCCTTCTCAGGGCCCTACCTTTGGAATAAAAGGTATTACTAGGACTAGACTTTGGGTGGCCAGAGGGCACTGCTTCTCCTTCCATCCTCCCTGGCCCACTTGACCCATGAGTGCCTGTAGAGCCTTCACTCATTTAGACATCAGGAATGTCCTGACACACACAACCCCCTCCTCCGGTCACAATCATGCCAGCTCTTGCTGTCAGTGTTTGACTCTGCACAGGGGTTCCCTGGTGGGGGTTATGATGTAGCTAGGGGTGATTTTATATGACTAATAGTCAACTGTCACAGTAACAATAAAGGTAATCATAGCTCATTATACTGCTCATCATGCTGACTTTCTAGAGACAAAGATAAATGCTACAGATGTTTTTCCCTTTTGGGAATAAGAAAAACCTACCCTTATTGAGTATAGGCTTTGTGCCATGTTTTGTGCTAAGCAGTTTGTGGATTTTATATTATCTTGTAATATGCAATTATTACTGGTATCACTATTTTCTCAGTAGCAGCAACTGGGACTTTCAAGGTAACTTAGTCAAAGGCACTCTGATTAAGAACCAGAGTGAGTGTCCTGTCTATTTCAAGAGCTTTCCCAGTACGGCCAGCACAGTGTTTCTTCTCCTTCCTTTTTTTTTAAAAGATTTATTTATTTATTTATCTGAGAGACAGAGACAGAGCACAAGCAGGGGGAGGGGCAGAGGGAAAAGGAGAAGTGGCCTCCCCGCTAAGCCAGCAGCCTGCGGTGGGGCTCGATCCCAGGACCCTGAGCTCATGACCTAAGTCAAAGATAGATGCTTAAGTGACTGAGCCCCCCAGGCCTGATTACAGAAGGCCATGACATCACTAAACATTCTTCACTTTTAGTTTTTGATAGCTGAGGTACTGCCAATATGCCCTTTTAATTAAGATTATTTTTATCAATTATCAGTTTTTGGAGTTAACTTTCTCGTTTGGTGAGAGTATCACATGTTCTGTTTGTTCTAGTGATTACTACACAGCATACACCTTTGCCCTTCTTCTGCCTATATTAATATATTTTATACACATACTGACTTAGCTCTGCTTTTGAGCTTAACAACCCTCTTTCAACTTCAGAATGAACCTTTCACTCGTTCTGCTTATGGAAGCCAGCATTCTGCTTTTCCTGTCATCATGAATTGTCCCATTTTTACTGCAGGGTCTCTGCCTCACAAAAAACCTCACAATGACATTTTATCACACTGATAGCCTCATAACCAGAACATTTTTTTTTTTAAGATTTTATTTATTTATTTGACAGACAGAGATCACAAGTAGGCAGAGAAGCAGGCAGAGAGAGAGGAAGGAAAGCAGGCCCCCCCCTGAGCAGAGATCTTGATGCGGGGCTCAATCCCAGGACCCTGAGATCATGACCTGAGCTGAAGGCAAAGGCTTTATTTAACCCATTGAGCCACACAGGTGCCCCAACCAGAACGTTTTTGTCTGGTCTTCTGTTAATAATACAAACAGTCCAGCAAAAGGTAGCAGTTAAGCTGCTTTCTAACATATGTCTCCTGTTTAGGAAGAATTGCAGTCTCTGTGTTTGTGTTTGGTGTGTATATTTTAAACATTCTTTTTTTTTTTTTTTAAATGCCAGAGTAGCATTTATGAGAGTAGGAAATTGAACAGGGTTGCCTTTATGTAACTGTAGGCTGGGTCGTTCAACAAATGTTATGAATCGTGGGGAACCTGTTTCTAAAGATAATGAGTAGGTATGTATGTGTTCATGGTTTTGTCATTTAGACCCAAATTTCAACAGAAATTATCCTGTGTGAACAGGATCAAGTGTTTTAACCTGGTCAAAGAAAACTAAAAGACCCTGACTCAAAGCAGTCCAAGTGGTTGGACTGCTTTCCTCCTTTAGGATGAAGACTGATGCGTCCTTTATAACGTGGATAGGAATACAGTTGCCAGTACCCTGTAGTTTGAGTACCTGCTCTTCCCAGCAGTGGGATCTTAAGTAAGAGCAGTTACTTCCTTATTTTATTTGAATTTGTTACAAATACATAGTCATCAAACATACACTGTACCATGATAAGCATTGCAGGGACAGAAACCAATTTGCTTTGATTTGATTTAATTTGTGGCCGAAGCACACTTAACACAAGTCCTCACCCTTGACCTGTCCTGTAGGTGGCGCTGCAGGAGGAGGCTACTCCCAGGTCATTCCCATGGAAGAGGTAAAGTGTCTGGAATTTGGTTTGAATTGGACCCTTTAAGATAGCTTTTCCTTCCAGAGATTAACCTTCTTCTGTAGAGCTCTCAGTGGACAGATGACTGGTTTCTCATCAGAAGTAACTCTCAAGGGGAAAACATCTTAATATGCAGACTTGTGAGACAGCTTGGTTTTTTGACATGGCAGAGACTTCAAGGTCTGGCTTTCAGTGAGAATAATAATTTTCAGTGAGAGATAAAATGAAGCGTGAGAGTGGGAAGAACCAACCCAGAGCGAATTCAGGGTGGTGACTACAGAAATGGGAACCTTCCCATTTCTTCACAGTTGAAAGGACATGAGCCTATCCTCAGTAGGCGAGGGTTGCTGTTGATGCTGGGCTGTGTCATTTGTGGTTATGGGATGTGTCCCTGAAGGAAAACATCACTTTCTCCTGAGGAGAGAGAGTCTATAATTTATGTCTTCAGGAGCTATTTGTGTTGGGTGTTTGTTCACCAGCTCTGTTGCCATCGGTTTTCTGTGGGCTTTAATGTGGGGATCGATTGGGTTGCAATATGTTGATGGCTGGAAAGATGCAGAGAAGTTGAAAGCCTGATGTGGCCTCTGTTACAGTTTAATCTCCACCTCACCGGTGACATCCACGCGATAACTGCCGCGAATAACCTTGTCGCCGCGGCCATCGATGCCCGGATGTTCCATGAACAGACGCAGACAGACAAGGTAGGCTGCTGGGGCCTTAGGGACACTGTTGAAAGGGTGAAAGCAGCCGAATTAATGTTGGCCCCTCGGGGGCTGGTGTTGCAGGTAAAAACGAGTTTCCTCTCATTGAGAAGCCCTTTTCCTCCCTTTCTTTAAGGCTCTCTTCAATCGTTTGGTGCCTTCAGTAAATGGAGTGAGAAAGTTCTCTGATATTCAGATCCGAAGGTTACAGGTAAGATTTTCCCTTCTTCGTTTTTGATCTTGTATAAAATTGGGTGATTGATAAAAGATAAGGAAATGAAAATCTTCTTGGGGTAATCTATTTTGGATCAAGTTATATCCATAATCATAGTCTTCTGGTCATGATACATCTAGCAAAGATTGGTGGTAGAGGTTCTCATTCATCTGTAAATTATAAGTGTTTAGTCCTGGAATAAGGAGAGCACTGACAGCCTGCCCTCCGTTAGGATGAAGACTGATACGTCCTTTATAGTGTGGATAGGAGTACAGTTGCCAGCACCCTGTAGCTTGAGTACCTGCTCTTCCCAGCAGTGGGATCTTAAGTAAGAGCAGTTATTTCCTTATTTTATTTGAATTTGTTACAAATACGTAGTCATCAAACATACACTGTACCATATGACCCAGAAATCCTATGCCTTGGTATTTATCCAAAAGAAATGTGAAATTGTGTTCATACAAAAATATGAATTTTATTGTTGTTATTATTATTATTATTTAGAAGATTTTATTTATTTTTGTGAGATAGAGTTCATGAGCAAGTACATGAACAGGAGAAGGGGCAGATGGAAAAGCAGACTCCCTGCTGAGCAGGGAGCCCTGTGCAGGTCCTCCATCCCAGGACCCTGGCTGAGATCATGACCTGAACCAGAGGCAGACGCTTAACCCACTGAGCCACCCAGGTGCCAGAGCAGGCAACTTCTAATCTCATCTTTGATGATGGAACTTTCTGTCAGATGTGGGGAGATACTGGACTAAATCTGTCTACTTTTAAACCTGTCTGATCCTTTAAAAAGCTCTAGGATTTGAAATCAAGGGACCTACCTGGGACCACAGTACCCCACACCAGGTTGGAACTAGAACCTTTCTTTTTTTTTTTTTTTTTAGATTTTACTTATTTATTTGACAGAGAGAGATTACAAGTAGGCAGAGAGGCAGGCAGAGAGAGAGAGAGAGGAGGAAGCAGGCTCCCTGCTGAGCAGAGAGCCCAATGCGGGACTCGATCCCAGGACCCTGAGATCATGACCTGAGCTGAAGGCAGCAGCTTAACCCACTGAGCCACCCAGGCGCCCGGAACTAGAACCTTTCATGGGTCCCCAAGTATCCTCTGAGCTCTCCCCGTCTGGCCCCGTGCGCTCAGTCAGGGTATGCGGTCAACGGCGGACTCTCAGCCTAGCGACTGCGAGTTTTGCTGACTCTCTAAACAACGTCCTGTACTAGGCCTGTGAGACCAGTTTGATGAGCCAGTGAGGGCTCTGAAAACACATCTGAGATTTTAAAACAAAGTCCTCACAGTATAAAAAGGAACTGTGGGAAGAACAGGACTTGCTAGAGCCCACTCAGATCGACCACACTTTAGGGGAAAAAACAAATACATTTTATAGGCACTTTCCATTTCAGCATGTGACCTGCATATACACTGTAAGTAAATAAAATTTCCAAGTTCTGTGAGGAGGAAGAAGAGACAAACCTATCTTGTGCCTTTTGGAACAGTCAGAAGGCAGTGAAAACGTAGTGTATATTAAAAAGCCTAGAAAAGGGCGCCTGGGTGGCTCAGTGGGTTAAGCCACTGCCTTCGGCTCAGGTCATGATCTCAGGGTCCTGGGATCGAGTCCCACATCGGGCTCTCTGCTCAGCAGGGAGCCTGCTTCCCTTCCTCTCTCTCTGCCTGCCTCTCCGTAATAAATAAATAAAATCTTAAAAAAAATAAATTAAAAAAAAAAGCCTAGAAAAGTGATTTATTTATTTATTTTTATTTTTTAGAAAAGTGATTTGCATCGATTTTTGCCTTTCCTCCTATTTCGTTTGAATTAGGCTTCTCAGTCTTCTGATTGAAAAAGCCGTGCACTTTGCTTTTTCCTTCCAGGGTGTTTGGGTTTGGTGACCACTTGTCTGTCATTATGCGTATTTACGGTTGGTTTAGGGAAGTGCCCCTGGTGTTCAGTTAGAGGAATAAACATGTTAATAATACCTTTGTCTGCGTGTGAGGAAGAAATAAAACTGCAGCCGAAGGTATTATAGTTTTTCCTTCTGACTCTAACACAGTCTGTATTTCCTAGAAGGCACCCCATCTGGAGATAGAGAATACATTTTTTAAAAATTTACATGCCTGGGTGGTTCATTTGGTTAAGTATCTCAGTCCTCCAGTTGTGAACTCAGGGTTGTGAGATCGAGGCCTCTGTCAGGCTCTGTGGTCAGTGGGCTTGGGTTTCTCTTTCTTCCTCCCCCTCTGCCCCTCTCCCCACCTCAAAAAAAAAAAAAAAACGTTTCCAAAAAATTATCATGCTTTTATTTGTTTTGTCTTATTTCATGTTGTAATTTTCCTGCCTTTTCAGAGACTAGGCATCGAAAAAACCGATCCTACCACACTGACAGATGACGAGATAAACAGATTTGCAAGATTGGATATTGACCCAGAAACCATAACTTGGCAAAGAGGTACCCGTGCAGTGCAGTATAGACACCCCATTTGCTTCCATTGTTTACACACCCCACGCTGCCCACGTGGGTTATTCAAGTGTGAGGTCCAAGAGCTCAGGTGTTGGTGTTACAGTTAAGGCATGACCAAGATGGTGACCCATTTGTTTTTTTGGCCACCCCCATCAGTCTTTTTCCTTATTAGCTGTAATCAAACCTCCTTTCATTGGGTTCGTTGGATATTTTGCTGGCTTTTCAGTGTTGATTGGAGTGAGGGTGGTTTCAGGGAAGTTCATGCCTACACCAGAAATAACATTTTGCAAGTTTCATTTTATGCAAAAAGTTTCGGTGTCATGAAGTAGAGAAATTATGTTTTATCACTTCTTGAATCATGTTGCTCTTTTCTCTCAGAACTCTTATCTGGCATAAAGTGACTTGCTTTTTCTTGTCGCTCTCTAGCTTGCCTACTCATTTTTACATCATTTTATTAAACTCCTGTAACAAAGTAGGTAGCCTTCAAGGTTAAAACAGTTGGCAGTTCAGTGAGTGAGTTGCATGGCTTCACTGCCATGTGATGAATCTCTGCATGCCGTCCACGTGGCTTAGCATTTTCTTTGGTACCAACAGTGCATCTCTCTGCCCTGTGTCACTGCTAAGAAGGAATTTTTGTCCAGTCATGCAGAATGCACCTAATGGCAAATTTATTGACTGTTTCTTTGATTTTCATTGGCTCAGTAACTATTGCTAGCTAATGACATTTTTTAATTTTTTTTTTAAGATTTTATTTATTTATTTATTTGACAGAAAATGTGAGATAGCAAGCACAGACAGAGGGAGAGGGAGAAGCAGACTCTGCTGAGCAAGGAGCCTGATGTGGGGCTCCCTCCCAGGATTCTGGGATCATGACCTGAGCGGAAGGCAGACGCTTAACCGACTGAGCCACCCAGGCATCCTGCTAATGGCATTTTAGAGATGACTCCCTTAATATCAAAAACCACCCTGATATTTTTTTCTTCCTTTGCTTCAGTAGCTTTTTTTTTTTTTTTTTAAGATTTTATTTATTTATTTGACAGAGAGTGAGATCACAAGTAGGCAGAGAGGCAGGCAGAGAGAGAGGAGGAAGCAGGCTCCCCCGCTGAGCAGAGAGCCCGATGCGGGGCTCGATCCTAGGACCCTGAGATCATGACCTGAGCCAAAGGCAGAGGCTTAACCCACTGAGCCACCCTGGTGCCCCAGCTTCAGTAGCTTTAGACAGATGGTATATTTTCACTTTCCCTTTGCTTTATGTCTAAGTCATGCTTTCTGGAAAAGTAGAAGGAAATAAAGGAAAAAAATGGATCACATCTACTGACTGGCTACTTTATCTTGAGAAATCAAGTACAAAGAATTTGACCTAGTTTTTGAAAACAAGAGGCTCCAACAGCATATTACATCCTTCGCTTATCAAGTGGGATGTGTGTGTGTGTGTGTGTGTGTGTGTGTGTGTGTGTGTGAGTGCTTGCGCACGCGTGTGGGCACACTGCGTGAGACACGGTGCGAGACACTGCTTTCGGAGTTTAAGTTATTGCAGTCTGTGGAAAGCAATTTTCCATGTTTTTCAAGTACTTTAAAAATGCCTCTCCCATTTGACCCATTAAATTGCAAACTGGTTTGTTGTTCGTTTTGTGTTTTATGATTGTTTGGCATGTCATTACAAAAAATACAAAATTGGGAATGCACTAAAATGTTAACAGTGATTATTCCTGAAAGGTGAAAGGAAGATTAGTTAGTGGGTTGATCTTTGGTGCGTTTTCTAAGAGTATACAATTGGCTGGATACTCTGTCATTGGGATGGAAATTATTTCTTCTAAGTATGCTGAAGGGAAGAGCAGATAACCTAGTATGCTTCAGAAAGCATTTGCCATGTCCTGCATTTATGGCTCTTTCGTGTTTCAAGATGATGTAGGGTCAGTGAGTCATCCCACAGAACAATAGCCTTGGCCTTTTAAAAAACTGGCCTGCTCTGTTTTCCTTTTCATATGGGATGGGCTTCAAAATAGATGCCAGATTTCTCCTGGATGGTTTGAATTCTCTAGACAGAATAAAACCAAGCCACTCCCCATTTCTTAAAAATACCCTTTTTGGGGGAGCGTCTGTCTGGCTTAGGTCAGTAGAGCATGTGACTTTTGATCATGGGTCGTTGGTCATGAGTTTGAGCCCCATGTTGTGGGTAGAGATGACTTAAAAATAAGATCTTTAAAACAAATAAATAAACATAGCCTTCTTTAAAAATAACTCCTGTTCATTTATAGTATGTGAGCATCATTTCTTAACTTGCTCCCATATTCTAGCTTCGCCATCATCTCTGAAATCCAATGTTACTAGGCGGTCATTAGCTTGGACTTGTTTTAAGACTGGCTGGTCTTAACTTTATGGCCCTATTACTAAAAACTGTTCTGTATCTTCTTTTTCTGCTACAGTATTGGATACCAACGATAGATTCTTGAGAAAGATCACCATCGGACAGGCTCCAACGGAGAAAGGGCACACACGGACGGTAGCTATTTGTTCCTCTCTAAATGAATTATTCCTGTGAGGCAGATCCTTGCTGCTTCTGTCCTCCTCCATCCTCTCCCGTACGATTGATACTGCCAGGTGCTGCTCTGCCTTTTCCCTTTTAAAATGGAAGTGAGTAGGTGTGTGGCATTGAGCACTCCTGACAGCTTTTGCAATAAATCCCATGTGTCACCTGTGTGTTTTTCCCCCAGCACTTTTTCCTGGAGGTGGTGAGCCCCCGGTGAATATCCTTGCACATAAATGGATTAAAACCGCCTCTCTATTTTTTGTGGCCATTTACGTGTCTCTTCAATCTAAGAGCTTCTGTGTTGTTTCCTTGTGTGTTAGGGAAACCATCACCACAGGATTATTAGCTTCCTTCAGCAAAGATTGTTGGCGCTACTGGAACATTTATTTTTATTTTTATTTTTATTTTTTTTTTTTATTTTAATTTTTTTTAAAGATTTTATTTATTTATTTGACAGACAGAGATCACAAGTAGGCAGAGAGGCAGGCAGAGAGAGAGAGAGAGAGGGAAGCAGGCTCCCCGCGGAGCAGAGAGCCTGACGCAGGGCTCAATCCCAGGACCCTGAGATCATGACCTGAGCCGAAGGCAGCGGCTTAACCCACTGAGCCACCCAGGCGCCCCTGGAATATTTATTTTTAAAAATGGGCAACTCAAGGTCCTGGAATCACTGATGACAAATTTTTGCTATTGGAGAGTTATTTTCATTAAGTTCTTTGGGTACTGTTGTGCTGTCCTGTCCTTTGAAGCTATTTATGTAAGCCTCAGATGCAAACAAGTGTTGCTTTTACCACTCTTTTGGTTTCATGTGGTATTCCCTGTTGTGTTTTTTCCCGGCCCACAGGCCCAGTTTGATATCTCTGTGGCCAGTGAAATCATGGCTGTGCTGGCTCTCACCAGTTCTCTAGAAGACATGAGAGAGAGACTGAGCAGAATGGTGGTGGCATCCAGCAAGAAAGGGGAGCCCATCAGTACCGAAGATCTGGTGGGTACCCAGGGTCTCTGTGGGGACACAGGCTTGGTGAAGCCTCCGTGTCTATTGCTTGAGTATCCCAGTAGTTACTGATGAATTCTCTGTAATTTTGCTGCTTACAAGGGAATTACGAAATTTCCAAAAAGAACTTCATAGCGAGTAATTAGGTGCTGCAGTAACAGACCACGGGTTTCAGATGGTTTGAGCAACAGCTTCACCCTGTGCATATTTCTGAAAGCGGGTGTTTGACCTCAGTTTGTAGAGAATGTCAGATGTCCCAGTGAGGTCCTTAGCCCCTGAGACTGGAGTCACACGCTGGCCTCTCCCCTGGACAGGCCTCCCCGGGACAGGCCTCCCTGGCTGAGGCATCTTTGCTCGAGGCTCATTGCTCGCCATCTCCATGCTAATAACCATGTTGGGAACTGCACTTTGCCGGTTTTCGGATGGCCCTCCTGGCTAGTTCTCCACTTCAGGGTTATTTCTGAACTGTCCATTTGGTAATACGAGGTTTAGAATGAGATCATCTTACAGGTTAATTTTTTGAAAGCCGCTTTGTGTTGACAGACACCAAAATGTTTGGCCTGTGATTAGCAGTCTGTCAGCTGAATTCAGAAAAGGGAGAAAATACTAATTTCCTCTTCTTACAGTCAATATGTGTAAGAAATGAAATCATTTTGAATTTTTACACCCAAACCAGAAACTTAGAAACTCACCGCAAGTGAATATAGGTGGGATCCATGGCTTTATCTTCCTACTTTGTCACCAGTTCATTCAACTCTGGTTGGATGGCTTTAAAGAGGGACCTGATATGTGAGAGTGTGTATTGAACTCCTGGGTACATCTTCAGTTTCAGCTTTGGAAAACACACCCTGAATTTGGTTTTCAATCACTTCTGCCCAGACATCAAAGCTACAAATAATTCAGTTCCTCTAAGAGCTAGCATTTCTGCGCTATAAACTAGTTTAAAATGGATTCCCTCCTCAATCAGCAACAGTGCTTGATTGGGATGCTTGTTTCCAGAGTTAAATGTTTTTCCACAAATTACATGTGAATGTCATTTTCATTCTTTGTATTCTTCCTGCTAAAAATAAGTGACAACCTCATAGTATATCCAGAAAAAAATAAGTCAATGGATGGTCTAGTTAGGTGAAAGTACTGATTGGTGCAAAATGGCTGGAGAGGGAAGATCCAAGAATGCTCAGTTTTGGTTCGTACGGTTGGGGTTTTTTGCTGCTGGGAAACGTGTCTTGCCCTTGTTTTGTAGGGGGTTAGTGGTGCGTTGACAGTGCTCATGAAGGATGCAATCAAGCCCAATCTCATGCAGACATTAGAGGTGAGCAGAGCAACTCCCACCTTCCCGAATCGGTCTTCTGTGTCACAGCACTGTGGTTATAAAGCAAACTTCTCTTGGGGGGGTCAGAGAATTCTCTGCCTGCTCATGTCTTTCCTTGCGTACTTTCTCACTGTTGTGTTTGGGATGTTCCTGAAATACAAAAGAGGTGGCTTTGTATTTTTCTTCCGGGAAGACTTGGTCTTTTGGATTCCAACTAACTTTCACACCCTTGACCACGTGATCGCATTTGGAAGCAGGATCGGCAGCGTGGCCCATGCCATCTCGTTTCTGCAGGGCACTCCAGTATTTGTTCATGCTGGACCGTTTGCCAACATCGCACATGGGAATTCCTCCATCATTGCAGACCGGATTGCCCTCAAGCTTGTTGGCCCTGAAGGGTTTGTGGGTGAGTATTTTTGCAAAACCTGTGAATAAACTGGGTGTTTTATTTTAACATCAAGGGAGTTGGGATGGCCTTTTTACAGTTGCTTTTCTCCTCACTTACAGTGACTGAAGCAGGATTTGGAGCAGACATTGGAATGGAAAAGTTCTTTAACATCAAGTGCCGGTATTCTGGTCTCCGCCCTCACGTGGTGGTGCTTGTGGCCACAGTCAGGGCTCTTAAGATGCATGGAGGTGGCCCCACGGTGAGGATTGAGAGTTCAAAGAATCTGATTCTCAGCAGTGTTCTGAAGGCTAAAAGGAAGTCGGGATGGCTTGTCCCTCTTTTGTCATTCAGCTGCTCTTGTCCTCATGATTAATAGGGTGCCAGAGGCAAGAGATATTTCTACAGCTCTTGTACGGCCACCTTATCGATCATGGAAATTGGCTTCACAGCCAGTCTTTCTGAGATCTAAACCAAGGACATGTGCTTGGCCAGATGCACAGAAAACTCCTTTATGTTCAGGCTGTTCTTTTTAAGGAAGTCCCCTTTTCCCTCTAAATAGTGACACTGACAGCCAGCCCGCTAAACCGTTTAGCAGAGACAGAGGTCAGCCCTTTCTTCAAAGGCGCTTGCTGGGTGAGACTAGCCCAACCTGGGAGAGAGAAGGAGAAAGGTAGATATGCCCTGGACGGCCTCCGGGTAATGGAGAGAAACTAGGTCAGGACTAGTTTATCTTTTTTTTTTTTTTTAAGATTATTTATTTATTTATTTGACAGACAGAGATCACAAGTAGGCAGAGAACCAGGCAGAGAGAAAGGAGGAAGCAGGCTCCCTGCTGAGCAGAGAGCCGGACATGGGGCTCGATCCCAGGACTCTGGGATCATGACCCGAGCTGAAGGCAGAGGCTTAACCCACTGAGCCACCCAGGCGCCCCAGAAATTGCACTTTTTATCCTATTATTGTAATACCTTTTTTCAGCACCTGCACATGAAGATATTGTGGTACTTTTCAGAAATTACTTGAAGTATTAAATTCCTAGCCTTACTGAATTCCACAAGCCAGTCTTGCAACTTGAGAAATAAGACCTCCTTCACTTAAAATCAGTGTTTCTTAGGGAAACCCGTGATCACCACACTAACATAGAAGTTCTCAAGAGTTTTAGCCTCAGAACTTCTTTACACTTTCAAAATTATTGAGGACCTGCAAGAACTTTTGTCTCGGTGGATTGTATCTATGATATTTACTGTATTAGGAATTGAAGCTGAGTTAAATAGTAAAAATATATATATATTTCTTATATATATATATATATATATTTTTTTTTTTAAGAATTTAATTATTTGAGAGAGTGAGAGCACAAACTGGGAAAGAGCAGAGGGAGAGAGACAAGCATGCTTCCTGCTGAGCATGGAGCCAGACACAAGGCTTGCTTCCAGGATGCCAAGCCAAAGTCAGACACTCAACTGATTGAGCCATCCAGATGCCTCCCAAATTTTATATATATATATATATATATGTATTTTTTTTTTTAATGAAAAGTTGTTAGATTTCCCCAAACAAAATATAAGCATTGTACATTGTTCAGATATCTTCAGGATCTGGCCTAGTTGGAGACCACTGGACTTTCATCTTCTCCATGGGATCACATGTCACATGTTTTTTTGCAAAAGTCCATTGTACACTCCCCTAAGAGAATGAGAGTGGAAAGAATCACTTGATATCTTGGAATTATTATGGAAATAGTCTGGACCTCATGGACCCATAAAAGGATTAGGTCCCCAGACCACACTGTGAGAACCACTGCCATAAACAACCCCAGCATACCTCTCCAGTCTCAGTTGTCCGCAAGGCACCAAAAGTGTTCCTAGCCCAGGAGTGCAGGATGGACTCCCCTTTTATTCCCAGGTATAACCTACATGTTTTCGCTTTGTATGCCTTAACACCATTGCACCTTCTTTCCTCCTAATCTCAGGGTCTAAAAAAGAGTGCCAGACACTTAACATGGGTAGCACTGAGAGGAGATCATCCCACAGAAAGTTCTGTCCAGAAACCAGCCCTACCGCTCTTGCTCCCTCAGGGAGCTGCATGTAAAACCCAGAACATGGCGGCTCAGGTCCCTGCCCACCCCGCCACCCACCCCCCCAGCCCTGGTCGTGGCCCCTTTTGGAGTCGGAGCACCATTATCTCCAAGGAATGGGAGCAGACCAAGCTGAGATGCTGTGCACTGTGAAGTCTCTGGAATTGGCACCTTCACCTTAACGTTTGTCCCTGTAGGTGCAGCGGGGCCAGGCCACTGGGCATCTCCGTAACAGTGAACTCACTGCTTCAGTATTCTGACTCTGTCCATATACCCTGATGGAAGGGGAAAGTCCTGTGTTGTGTCCTCGTGTTTGCATTGCTTGTGCTCCTTCGTCCAGCTTCACGAAGGCATGGGCTGGCTCCACGGACCAGCTCAGGAACCCATTGCAGGGCTCGTCACAGACTCCACTAGTGGCCATTTCCGGGTGGCCTTTGCGGGGCTGACCACTGCCTTTTTCCCACAAGCCCCTTGACTTCCACCCCCGCTGCTATGTGCTTCATTGGCTGCGGTTCTCGCCCCCTGCCTAGAACACATCCCTTTCCCCACCACCTTAACAGATCTGTCCTCACCTCCTTCGTTCAGGCCACAGACGTATCCCACTCTGCTCAGAGCAGTCATTTTTGATTGTGTGCAGTAGGCTTGTTCAGATACCCTAAATCCTTTGGGTTGGAAACCACCTTATCCTGCTATAACCGTCCTCCCCTGCGGCTGCCCCAGGGTGCAGCTTCTGGCCTTCTACACCTGACAGGGCATCATTTTAAGATAAAATGGGATTGTACGTAGAAAATGCCTCTGATTTTGCTTCCTTTCCTTCCAGGTTACTGCCGGACTGCCTCTCCCCAAGGCTTACACAGAAGAGGTAACTTCAGTCATTTCTAATCCCTTGTCCTAAAGAGCACCCCATCCCAAATCAGCACTACTCAGCCCAGTCCGTTCAGAAATGAGTGGGTGGGCGTATGGCTGCCAGGGCAAGGCAAAAGCCTGCAGTGTGCTGAAGAACTGCCGTGGATGAAGTTGGGAAGAAGCGTTTAGGAAACAGCCACCCCACAGAGGCTGCCAGTAAAGCCATTAGGGCTAAACCAGTGTGGCTGGTTCTCAGTCGGGACATTAGGCAGTGTCTAGAAACATGTGCGATCGTTTTGACTTCGGGTAGGGAGTGCTTCTGGTGCTGAGTAAAGGCCAGGGACGCTGCTCAACACCCTACAGCCCACAGGACGGCCTCCACAACAGATACAATTTTGCCCCAAATGTCAGGAGTCCTGAGGTTAGGAAACCCTGCCCTACACTAATGACCTTTCCTTCCACTGTCTTCCCTGCATTGGCTGCTTCATTACCAAACATCATCTGAGTGTGAAGCAAATAGGAACTTTTTTTTTTTTTAAGATTTTTACTTATTGGGACGCCTGGGTGGCTCAGTTGGTTGGACGACTGCCTTCGGCTCAGGTCATGATCCTGGAGTCCCGAGACCGAGTCCCGCATCAGGCTCCCAGCTCCATGGGGAGTCTGCTTCTCTCTCTGACCTTCTCGTTAATGCTCTCTCTCACTGTCTCTCTCTCAAGTAAATAAATAAAATCTTTAAAAAAAAAAAAGATTTTTACTTATTTATTTGACAGAGATCACAAGTAGGCAGAGAGGCAGGCAGAGAGGGGAAGCAGGCTCCCTGCTGAGCAGAGAGCCCGATGCAGGGCTCGATCCCAGGACCCTGAGATCATGAGCTGAGCCGAAGACAGAGGCTTAACCCACCCAGGTGCCCCGGAACTATTTTTTAAAATATCTTTTCATCTGTAGATTTAAATCCATGTTAAAGGGCCAGTGTGCGGGTCAGGATCCCAGTTATTTTGTTAGGTAAAGTGTCCCTAAGCTGATGAGGTTGATAGCAGTCAAGGGGGACAAAGAACTGGGAGCTTGAGTCTTTTCCTACTTGGATCATTTCCTCTCAACCATTGGTAGAGGCTGTTTGGTGTAGTTTTGTGAGAGACGGACCCTCACATGAGATGGAGAGGTCAGCCACTGCCACCGTTCCATTTTTCTTTCTTTTGGGGGAGACTGTTAAATTGTCAGGCAGTACACTGCCACTGTTCAAGCCCTAAATGAGGTATTTCAGAAGTAGCTAGAAAAGAATTGTTGGTGCCTTGCGTCTGCCTGTCTTCTGAGATATGATTTGCCTTTTATGGTCATTTGTCTGATTCACGCGTAGGAGGGGAATTCACAGTTCTGGCCCTCCTGCCACCCCACAGCCTTTCCTGTGTCTAATTAGAGTGACTGCCCCTAACCAGCCCAGCTGGCGTCTTCATTTAAGAAATTCTCCTTTTTAAAAACTGTTCTCAATCAGTCTTACATATTAATTGGTTTTCATGTGACTAGAGGTAAAGAATTAACAGGGCTCACAGAGAAAAAAGAACAAGAGAGTTCCTCAAAGAGAGCAAAGAGATGAATAAGGCTTCAAGTCAAGCAAGAAATGTTAATGTTTTCAGATGCAAAGATACGTTTTCAGAGACAAAGATATATGATACCAGGAAGACATTTATTTTAGCACTGGGGTTAAATCTGAATTCTACACTAATTAGTGGTCATTAAATCTATAAAATCTCCATTCTAGGAGCATATAGAGTTAAAAGTATACAGTCTAATATATGAATGGGATAGTTTTTACAAAATGTAAATAAAGTCAATCTTTAAAAAAAAAAAAAAGAATTTGGGGCGCCTGGGTGGCTCAGTGGGTTAAGCTGCTGCCTTCAGCTCAGGTCATGATCTCAGGGTCCTGGGATTGAGTCCCACATCCGGGCTCTCTGCTCAGCAGGGAGCCTGCTTCCTCCTCTCTCTTTGCCTGCCTCTCTGCCTACTTGTAATCTCTCTCTGTCAAATAAATAAATAAAATCTTTAAAAAAAAAAAAAAGAATTAGCAGGGCTCTTTAGAATATCAATTAAATCCCAATTTTAGTTTTCATCTATTAAAGGGGAAAAAGCAGAAGTCGTGGTAATAATCTTAGTTGTTTTCTGCCTTTATCTTATCCCCTTTTCCTGCTGTTTTATTGAATCCACAGACCAAGGGGTGTTTTACTGCTGGGGTTTGCTCATAATCCAGTGTATTTATTTTTATAGAAGACTATTATATTTTTATCTTAAAAGATTTAGTGTATTTTTAAGCTTATAATAGTAACATCCTTTTTGTATTTTAAAAAAAAAAAAAAGGTTAAACAATTTAAAGATATAATACATGATTTGAGTCCCCTGAACCAGTTTGGTACATATTTTTCAACATGTAAAATATTTCATGAATATATTCATGTTTTTTTTATATTTGTCCAAAAATAGAATTAATTAAGCTGTCCATCGTTTTGCAACTTTGGTACACTTTAGTATATCTTTGCTAGGTTCCATGTTAAAACAGATTCTTTTCACTCTCGTAACGCCTACATGGTACGTATTTATTGACTGTGTATGTCATAATTCCCTGGCCCGTCCCCCATTGAAGGAGGTTTGTGTTTGCAGTTTTCCAAGGCTGAGAGCAACACTGCCATTAACATTTAACATATTTAAAGGTATGTTTCCTTAATCACTTTCCTCTAAATGTCACAGTATTCTGTTCTTAAAGGTGGCATTTATCCTGTTTTCTTTGTCCCCATTGATGGCTCATGGTCAAGTTCCTTAGAGCCTTTGAAAGCATCCCTGATCACTTTCTATTTTCTGAGAGCACTTTGGTGGGTGTGTAATGGACACCAGGCACTGTGCTGGGCGCTGTCTTCTGACGGAAGGATCTTTGTGTCCCCGAGTAGAGTCAGTTTATGCCATTGTACCATGAGTACATAAAATCTACAAACACAAGGTTGTCAGCATCATTTACTTAAGAGCAGCTAATTCCCAGCAGACGGCAAATATGCTGGTAAGATGTGGTTTGGCGAGAGCAACTATACCAGCTCTCATGCCTGTCGTTCAGCCAGGAAACAAGCTCCACTCCAGCTCGGCAGGCTGGCACAGGGCAAGGGCGCCATGGCGCCCCCTCCCCACCCTGTGAGAAAGGGCGTGGGCAGACCTGCCGTGGGCTTGTTCCCACGGGAAGCAGCTTCTGGCTACAGGACACACGTTCCGTTTTAAGAAGAACCTGCCACTGACCTTATGGACACTTCCCCGTTGTTCTTACAGAACCTGGAGCTGGTTGAGAAAGGCTTCAGTAACTTAAGGAAACAAATCGAAAATGCCAGAATGTTTGGAGTTCCAGTGGTAGTGGCGGTGAACGCATTCAAGTAAGTACAAAGAGTAGGAGTCAAGGGGGGACTGTGAGAAAGAGCCAGAAACCATCCCCCGGCGCTAACTGTACAGCCCCACGGGTAGCTCTGTTCTGTTCTCCAGTTACTGGTATTAGTTATTAAGCCTCTGATCTGGGAGCTCCTGACAAGAGCCTGCGGGGGGAGGGAGGGGCTCCACAGATGCCACAGCCAACTCGTCACTTCTCCCACGGCGGGCCCCGGGTCAGCTACGGCTCCTGCAGGTCCCCTTCTCCACGGAAGGACACAGACGTGAAGTGAAGGGTTCTTTTTTGCTCTCTAGAGGCCTGTGATGCTAACAGGAAGTCATAGCCCTACAGCGTTCCCTTATTTCAGTACGTCTAGTGGGGCATTGTCTTGACAAAGAGTTGAACATGCTGAGCTAGAAGGGTTCGTGCGAGAGAGAACTTGGGGAGGTTGTTTAGGTATCGGAGTACTGGTTTTAATCTTGCTGTAATGGCCAAATCACAGTAGAATGGGAGAGAACAATTTTGGCAAGCTAGTGTTTATTTTATTTTTATTTTTTTAAAGATCTTATTTATTTGACAGAGATCACAAGTAGGCAGAGGAGGTGGGGGAAGCAGACTCCCTGCTGAGCAGAGAGCCCGATGCGGGGCTCGATCCCAGGATCCTGAGACCATGACCTGAGCTGAAGGCAGAGGCTTAACCCACTGAGCCACCCAGGCGCCCCATAGCTAGTGTTTATTGATTGCTGTGATGGGCCTGGAGTGTTCGAGTATTCTGCATGTTTCTGTCATCTAAGCCTCATGATGTCCCAGGGAAGTAAGTGCCGTGGTTATTCCCATTTTACCACGTGGAGTCCAAAGCACATGAGGATTAAATAATTAGCCAGGGGTCACCACGTCATCACTGGTGGAGCCAGGAGTTGAACCCAGTCAGTATTACTTGATTCGTTTCCGTTCATCACTGAGGAACTCGCTGGAGTTTTCATGGCAAACACAAGACCAAGCTTGTCTTTTCCCACCGTCCTCAGTGCTTTAACACAGATCGCTGCCTTTCCAGGACTGATTCAGAGGCCGAGCTGGACCTTGTCAGCCGCCTTGCCAAAGAACATGGGGCTTTTGATGCTGTGAAATGCACACACTGGGCAGAAGGGGGCAAGGGTGCCTTAGCCCTAGCTCAGGCCGTCCAGAGAGCATCTCAGGCGCCCAGCAGCTTTCAGCTCCTTTATGACCTCAAGGTGAGTTGCATTCTGTATGAAAGAAACAAAAAAGCACTATGAGGTTTCTGTGTGGTTGCCTCTCTTTGGAGCCTGTGTTTAGCACCTTCAGCCCCACGGGTTTGATCCCCACGTCGGTGAGTTACACCAGCACAGCCCAGGCTGCTTACTTACAGAGTGGGTCCCTGCAAGAGCTCACTGGGAGGGTAGTTCCCGGCCTAACTTTTGAAAAGACTCACAGTACCTTCCCTTTGCTGGCAGCAGAAAGGGTAAAATGGAGGACCAGGAACGTAATTGACGACGGCCTTGAACCCAGGTCACCAGCCATGTCCTGGCAAATTGGCAAGGGGCCACAGCAAGCTCAGAAAAGTTTGCTGACCACTTCCCAGTCACGGGAAAGCCCTGTGCTCCTCAGCTCACTTGCTGGTTCAGGGCTGCCTCAAGTTCAGAGAAGCTCTCGGGTGTAAAGCCAGAGCACTCCGGCAGGGCTCAGCATTCTTTGCGTCACTGAGTAACTCTAAGCAGCACTGCTTCTTCTGTGGTCTCATAAAGTTAGTTCACAGAGAGGTGGTTCTTACTGTAGGGTTGTATTTTGTTTTCAGTTCTCTGCCCCTGTATTTCAGGATGTGGTTGGACATTAGGTAAGTATGCCCACAACAACTGGAACGTTCATTAGGAACATAGGATGGAGGTGATATATAATTCTGCTTTTATTTTCCTGACTGGTTCTTGGCATGGTTTCTAAAAGGTAAGCATAGACTTTCAAAATCAGCCATAAAAAGGGAGGAAACCCCAGTATTCTTGAATTAACATTGCAGATAAAATACACTGACATTTGGTCAATGTTGTCCTATTGACCTTGACATTTTCTTACTGAGCTTTAGTTTTATAGGCTGGTTTGAATATCCGTTCAACCAATCATATTTTTCGGAAATGCCCTAAACACACATCTGCACACAAATGCAATGCAAGCATTGTTCAGGGCTCTCTCTAAGCCCTGTTCCCAGTGCCTGAGTTAGGAGCCCCAGTCCTGGAAGGCCAGCAGCAGGCCCCAGGGAGGTGGCGTGATGAGGACTTGAATCTCTCATTTTTATTCGGAATTTTTCTCTGTTGCGACAGACAGGAGGCTGCCACTTTTTGTCTTCTTTTGCATCTCTTGGTCTTCAGTCACCCCTCAACAAAAGTACTGCTGCCTCAGAAGTTCTGAGTGTGCCTTGGCATTTATGAAGCTCCAGGGATAAGATGCAGGTGAAAGCAGTATCACTTGTCACCTCTTGATAAAACCATGGCTGAATAGACACTTTATTTTTGTCCATTATCCAAAGCCTCTTCATAAATTATCATTGTTCAGCTCAGAAGGGATTTTTATCTTTATAGATTATTGCTCCTTACAGAAAACAACCCTTGCCCGGTATGTCCTCCTGACCTTAGTTGCTGGGGAGCATGGAGGCAGACATTTTGCCGGATTTCGGTACTTTGCTCATCCGAGAGGCTTTCCTTCCCATTTCCCTCAGGCAGTGTCTCCCTATGCTGGTGGCCATGCGTCCCAGCACCCCGGCGGAGCAGCGCCACAGGGTGGGGACCCCCCCCCCCGGCCTCCATGCAGGGTGCTTTCTGCTTCATAGCCTTCCTCAGCACTCCTGGTGCATGAGCATCATGGAAATCACTGGGGTGTTGTTTTTTTTAATAAGTAGATGATTTGGTTTTTAGGACTATTTCTAAGCAACAGTCATCCACAATCAATATGTTGTGTTAAAAATAGGCTCTGCCTCTCATGTACAAAGTGGGGATTATTGGATGGATATTGGACGTCTTCCTTCATCAGTAGTACCCCAGGTCTGGTTTGATGTGAGTCTCATCTCCAGTCACAGGAACATTTGTTTTTTGAAGAAATAATCATTCGTGGGTAGTTGGTAGTACTGTCAGTGGTGTACCTAAGGACATCCTGAATGTGCATGCGTGTTTGTGTCTGTACACACACATAAACACACACACACACACACACACACACACACACACATTAACTATACCTCTGTGGGACATTTTCCACTCACAATATCTGAAGCTCGGTATTAGGGTCCTGGGATCGAGTCCCGCATCGGGCTCTCTGCTCAGCAGGGAGCCTGCTTCCCTCTCTCTCTCTCTCTGCCTGCCTCTCCATCTACTTGTGATTTCTCTCTGTCAAATAAATAAATAAAATCTTTAAAAAAAAAAATCTATAAAAGAAAATGTTGCTAACCCAAATATACCTCGGGCTATTTGCATATTTATATGTGTGTGTAGGAGTGCCTGGAGGGCTCAGCTGCTTAAACGTCTGCCTTGGGCTCAGGTCTTGATCCCGGGGTCCTGGTATCGAGCCCCCATGTTGGGCTTCCAACTCAGTGGGGAACCTGCTCTACCTCTGCCTGCCACTTCTCCTGCTTGTGCATGTGCTCTCTCTCTCTGACAAATAAATAAAATCTTCAAATATATGTGTGTGTGTAAGAGCATTTTCTCAACCTTTTAGGAACTCTGGCCTGGAATGTGGCCGTGTCCCAGTTCACAGTCGTTGTGTGCACCCGGTCATGGCATCTCCCTTCTCTTCCCTGTCTGTTAGCTCCCAGTCGAGGATAAAATCAGAATCATTGCACAGAAGATCTATGGGGCTGACGACATTGAATTGCTTCCCGAAGCTCAACACAAAGCTGAAGTCTACACAAAACAGGTAGATACTTGGCGGTTCATTCACTTCTTTACAGTGGCCCAGAGTCAGAGCCCCCAAGTTCTCCCAGCCCTGTGGGGTGCCACTGCCTCACTTCTCTCGGTGGTAGCCCTTTCCCCTCTGAATACTGAGTTTGGATGAGGTGGTCCAGGCCTTTATCTACTCAGAGGTGGTATAGATGAATGTGTGGAAAAGCCATGAAGAAGTAGGAAGTATCTTCCTCAAATATTAAGAGCCTGCCTTCAGTTGTATTCTCATGTCTGCTCCAAACTATCATTTTTAATTGGTTATGTAGATGAAAATACAATACTCACTTTTAGAATATGGTTGTAGGCCCTTGCCTCTCTCACCCAACAGAGGTTTTGATTTTTTTTTTTTAAATGATCTGTGATAATTAAACTCAAGGCAGTAAGGTCCAGATGGGTATAAAGGGAATTGGATATTTTAAATAAATGGAAGAATCTGTATCATCACCATCCCCAGGTATGCTTTGTAGCACTGTCAGCCTTTCATTGGTCTTGCTTTTTCCCTTCTCAGGGTTTTGGGGACCTGCCCATCTGCATGGCCAAAACACACTTGTCCTTGTCTCATAACCCAGAGCAGAAGGGTGTACCCACGGGCTTTGTCTTGCCCATCCGTGACATCCGTGCCAGCGTCGGGGCCGGTTTTCTGTACCCCTTGGTGGGGACGGTAAGTGATTGCTACAGGCAGAGAGGGGATGGTTCATCTGGGCTTCTTGTCTGACATTGGTCACGGAAAGCTGAGCAGAGTTCCTCACTGAGCAGCAAGCTGGAGTCAGGACCCGTAGATTAATCCCCTTGCTGTGGACCATCCAGGCGTCAGTTCAAGGATGAAGCCATAACAGCTTATCATGAATAACAGTTCTGTTTCCCAGGGGCGGTGTGACATTGACTGAATTCAGGACAAGCCTCATCGATCATCTGTGGCAGTGCTAATGTATAATCACAGCTGACCTTCACTCGGCACCTTTCACAGATGAACTCAGTCCTGCCATGCATCCGTTGAAGTATGGACAGAGGGTCCGCCCCTCCCGGGTCTTCTTTTTTTTTTTTTTTTTTTTTTTAATATTTTTATTTATTTATTTGAGAGAGAGATCACAAGTAGGCAGAGAGGCGGGGAGAGAGAGAGGGGGAAGCAGGCTCCCCCGCTGAACAGAGAGCCTGAAATGGGGCTCGATCCCAGGACCCTGAGATCATGACCTGAGCTGAAGGCAGAGGCTTAAACCACTGAGCCACCCAGGCGCCCCGCATCCCGGGTCTTGACAAGCCTGGAGCTTAGGCCTGAAATTCATTGGGAATTTGTTGTTTCTGAGGAAAGAATTTCCCCCGTTAAGTTAAGATGCAAATGAACTCCGTAGATGTGACAAGTGAGGTTGCTTATTTCCACTTCAAGATGAATTCAGTACCCAATGCTGCTTTATCTTACGAATTGTATGCACACGGAAAGAGGAGTCCTGTTCAGGAGTCCTGTTCGCAGGGGGGACAGGGTGCGGAAGGGCGCAGCTGACCATCCCAGGTTAACACTGCCCCATGCCTGGCTTCCCCCCTTTGATCTGCCCATATCCTATACCTGCAGCTTGTGCTTACCTGCAGTACAGGACTGACCGAGCAAACAGCCAGCTGACAATGTAAAAGAAGCTGATAGATCTCCTGTTGGAGCTGTGTCACTCGGGATAGTAAGAAAGTGGTAGGTGGCATGACAGAGTCAGACGTGTGTAATGTGAAAGCCACATCCAGTTCTCACTGCTCGTTCTGGGCTTGGCCAAGTTCTTACAGACGTGTGCCCTGCTTCCCTCAGCTCTCAGTGTGGGGCAGAATCATCCCATAACACCAGTGGTCAGACAAGTGCCAGTGTTCACCGGCGGGAAAAATCCTCTTTGGTAAAGAGCAAAAATACTGAAAATCCGAATCAGTTTTGGGAGCCATCTTTAGAGTTTTCTACTGCCATTCACATGTGTGTCTATGTCATTGGGCACATGCCCAGTATCTTTAAAGTCCTCTTCAGGTTTCTCTGCCAGGTCTAAGGAACAGTCCCTTCCTACCCCATTCTTGTTCCCACACCCAACAGTTGCCTACAGAGTTCAGAGTTCACGAATAGAGACAAATATCAGACCCCTGTAGAATGTTCTGGTAAGTTACAGTTCAGTTGTAGAAGTTGAGCTTCAGTTCTTCTCCTGTCGGATCTGATTGGGGACTTGTATGTATTCCTTATGCAAGACTGAGGTTTTACTTACAAGTCTTATGGATCTGCAGCTAATTAGATACTTGTCAAAGCCTATTCCTGAGAAAAGAAGTTCAAATGTAATCTGTAGGCCTTAACACCCTCAGTTTTAGAAGGCCACTCTGGACCAGTAAACATAGTGATGATAAAGCTATCTAGACCTTGTACGGAAATGTCTTGCCCTAGTTAAAGGACACCAGCGCTGATGTGTTGCTGGAATAGAGGCATCGACATGAAACTCATCAAAACAGTATTAAAAAGGCAGAGAAGGGGCGCCTGGGTGGCTCAGTGGGTTAAAGCCTCTGCCTTCGGCTCAGGTCATGATTCCAAGGTCCTGGGATCGAGCCCCACATCAGGCTCTCTGCTCAGTGGGGAGCCTGCTTCCCCCTCTCTCTCTGCCTGCTTCTCTGCTTGCTTGTGATCTCTGTCTGTCAAATAAATAAATAAAATCTTTAAAAAATAATAAAATTAAATTAAAAAGCAGAGAAGCCCCATACCCCTTTTGGTCTCATGAGAGGGGAGGAAGTGCCTCCTCAGCGCCCCCAGCCCCTGCCCTAGACACTATGAAGGTGTCTCCTGCTATTTCTTGTTACCACTGTCAGGGTGGAAGATGACAGGGAAGCCTGGCATTCGGCATGCTGGAGGACACGCGAGTTTCTCTTGGGGGTCATAACGGGATCCGTGATGTGTTTTTCAGCATGTAACAAGAAGACTACCACCTTATTGACAACTATAAAATAATATTCTATCTTTGTGCCTCGGACTTTTTATCTGAAGAGAAGTTGAAAACAAAGGTCACTTTATTTCTCATGCTATTTCACATCTCCTAGATGAGCACAATGCCTGGACTCCCCACGCGGCCCTGTTTCTATGATATTGATTTGGACCCCAAAACTGAACAGGTGAATGGGTTGTTCTAGACAGGTGAGTTGTTACTGGTAAGAGTTTTGCTTTTTGGCTTTGAGGTATATTTATGAATCATGGGACTCCAACAGAAGCTGTGAATGCAGATTTGAATGCTTTTGAAACTTTTCCTTCCAAACATCACTGAGGGGAGAGTTGGCAGTGACCAGTGGAGGAAATAGTGCACAGTTGTGGAAGAGCGTGGCTTGTTAGGGAACAGTGTCGGGGAGAAAGCCGCTAGTGAACTCTGGAGGGACTGCCACAGAGGCTGGGCTGAAGGTCTGTGTACTTTGAGTAGATAGCAGGCAGGAGTAGAGTAAATGTCCCAGGAAGTAGAAAAGAGGAGGAAACAGGACCAGCCCAGGAATACTTGGAGTCTTAAGTAAAAGGTTCCCAAGTATTCATCACAATGAATGAGCCTTCCCTAGACACATCCTGTTGAAATTTCAAAAACATTAAAGATACAATTCTAAAAAGCCTTTTCTAGAAAAGAAAAAGTGTCTTGTCTATAAGAAAATGGGAATTAGAGTGAACAGCTGTCTTCTTACCAGAGTTAAGGGCTTTTCAACAGTGGAGGAATCCCCTCCGAGCTGACTTGGCACCTGCACTCACACCCCACCGCATCTTTTCAGAGGCTTTCAGACACGTGCAGGTTTGCTGCCCCACCTCAATTCCTAGAACGGTATTTAGCAGTGAACTCCGGCAAAATGGGGAATCAACCAAGAAAAAGGAAGCCATGGTTTTCAGGAAACCGAACCCTGATCTGGGCAATCACAAAGGAAAATCCTGACAGCTGCAAGGGACCTAGAGTTATCAGTCTAGGAGGGAGGAATTGAGAAACGCTAGAAAAGACAAGGGTATCAAAGGTAATGCAAAACTGAAGCTCTCACATTGTTTAAAAAAGTAAAAGGTCCAGGTGGAAGCAAACAAGTCCTCTTCTAAGCAACCGTAAGGATGGGTTGCTGAGATACAGAGACGAGATGGTGTGCTTGCTGCCCTGTCTTTCCTCCGGGAGGGCTTCTGTGACACGGGGAGTGTCCGTCTGGCTCAGGCCTGGCCTGGCCTTGGACAGTCTTCACGGAGCCAGAACGCAAGGGCCATGTGTGCTCTCAGGCCTCGGGCCAGCCCTACAGAGGTGGCTGTGGAAAGGCTGGAAACAACAGCTTTGGCGGCGCCAGACGGGAGTGCCCGGGCATGGAAGGGCAGAGGCCATGCTTCAGCTCCTAGAGGAACGTTTACTTCTTGTCTCTTTGTCCTTCTAGATTGCCCCTCTCCAAGAAGCTGCTGTGAACATTTGGCCGTTGTCCACTGAAGCCGACTGTTGGTTAGGAAGTGTGGGGAAGTCGAGAGAAGGCAGCCCCTGGTCTGAAGATCCTCGGAAATCAAGAGCAGGCATTTCCCCAGTAGCCTTATCTTCAGTCTTAATTCCCACCATCATGTATAAACTAACATAAATCATGCACAAGTCTACTTGATTGAAGTTCCACAGAATAAAAGGAAATGATTTTGCTATCTGGGTGTTTAAATATAAATTCTAGCAGTCACAGACCGTGCTGCAGTATCTGCCGTCCTGGGGGACCCATTTGCTGGCAGAGCCCAGGACCGAAGACGCAAGTTGCAAAACGTACTTTATGACACTGTTGTGTTTATTTTTTTTATTTTTGTAAAGGCCTTTATTTATTTGTCAGAGAGAGAGCATGAGAGAACATGAGCCGGAGGAGGGGCAGATGGAGAGGGAGAAGCAGGCTCCCCACTGAATGGGGAGCCCCATGCAGGACTCAGTCCCAGGACCCTGGGATCATGATCTGAGCGGAAGGCAGACACTTAACGACTGAGCCACCCAGGTGTCCCAACACTGTTGTGTTTAAAGGAGTAAATGGTGCGTGCTTGCAGATTTCTGGGAGGACACATCATGAGGAGACCGCCTGATAGGGTTGAGGGGGAAGCAGTATATAGAGAATGCACCTTTTTATCATACAGCTTTCTCTATGCCTTTTTTAACCTGAGAAAGTATTGCTCATATAGGTTTTTGTCCTGAACTTCCTTGGAATGCCCATTTCTGTCACAGCTTTAGCTCCACTTATTTTTAAGTTCTCAGGAAGGATGGTCGTAAAGCTCTAACTATAGTGAACCCTGTCTGCTCTGTTGATTCAGCAAATAACTGATTGAGCTGTGCCTGAGCTCCACCCCTCCCTCTGGAATGTGTTTTCCCTGTAGTGTTTTCCCTTCTCTTCCTGTTCTTCAGAGTCTATCTCGGTTCTTCCTCTCCTACTCTTTCCTCCTTCTTCCCCTTTGTCTTCCTGTGTTAGATCTTTCCAGAAGATGTTGTGTCCCCACTGAGGCCAGTGTAAATGCTGCTGGCATTGGCAGAGCAGTATCTTTCCTGGTGTCCTTGGTTTTACTATCTTTCATTCCCCAGGTTCACATCAGTGTTGTAATACAGTCAGTTTTGCCATCCAAAGAAGCGATGGCAGTGCTTTGGGGACAAACGAAAAAGGAGTCATGTGCAGAGCCCCAGCTTCACCACACTTTGCACGGTGCCAGTTCACATGGTGCCAAAGCATCACACGGGCCCAGTCTGCACTGTTTTTGATGTTTTTTTTTTAATATCCTATAGGACTTCATCTAGAATGGGACTTGCTGGGAATTCATTTTGTAAGGAAGAGAAGAAAGCAGTCTATTTTCAGACACAGTGACTTAAAGATCATCTTAAAGGATTGAGGCTTCTTCGAATCCCCAAAAGCCATGCGGGTTTACATCCTTAAGGCCAATAAGAATAGTGAACACAATTGGTTCGAGAGGGTGAGTGGAGTTTTATAAGCCAAAAATGATAAAGCCCTAATAAGGAACGCAAATTGTATTTACCAGATATTGCTTGGAATGAATGGACTATCACTAATGTAAGAATTTTCCTAAGTAACAGTAGAGTAGGTCTTTAGTAAAAATTCAAATGGTACAAGTTGCTTTTTCCACCTGCCAGTATATCTGGGAGATCTTCCTACATCAGTCCTTTGAGATTCACCTTGTTTGTTATGGCTGTGTAGTATCTAAATAGTCCTCTGTCAGTGGACACTTACCACTGTTCTGTGTGTTTTGCTATTACAAGTAAGAGAGTGAGGCATATTCTTTTACGTATCCGTGCAATTTGTGTAGAACCATCTGTTGGATAAATTGTTAGCAGTGGAATTGCTCAAAAGTGACCTTTATCTTCAAAATGAGAGCTGCCCTTTGGCTAGAAGTAGAGATAAATCCTAGAAAAAGTTGCAAACTAGGTTTGTATCTCCATTTTACAGAAAGGCAAACTTCAAAATTGCACTGCTGTTGTGTACCAGAAGAACTTGGTAAAGACCTCTGATTTTAAAGCCTTTGCTCTTTACCATCATTCAGCCTATCAGAGCTGTCCTGGCCAGGCAGCACAGAAATGAACTTCCTGTTTGTGACAGGTGGAGAGCTATGCCCATTGCACTTTCCTCCAGAAGGAAGGGATAATAGAAGGTAGCAGAAGCAGAGGGAAGGCCTGAGGAGGAATGCTGCTGAGCAATTAGTGATAGCATGGGTTTTGTGGGACTGATTCTTTGGTGTGTGATAAAGCCTTTGCCTTCTTTCTACTCAGGTCATGATCCCAGAGTCCTGGGATCAGGCTTTCTGCTCAGCAGGGAGCTTGCTTCCCCACCCCCCCAACTCTCTGCCTGCCTCTCTGCCTTCTTGTGATCTCTGTCAAATAAATAAACTCTTTAAAAAAAAATTTTTTTTTAAGTGGTAAAGAGGGGCACCTGACTGGCTCGGTTGGTGGAGCATGTGACTCTTGGTCTCAGAGCCAGGAGTTCAAGCCCCATGTTGAGGGTAGAGATGACATAAAAAAATAAAAGTGAGAAAGAGATGGCATGTAGGGTTCAAAAAATAACTGCAGGCTAATTGAAGACATGAATTCAGGACCTACAAAAAGCATTAGTGCTTGGGGTACATTTTAGAGTGTGTTGCCTGACAAGGTCCAGTACCTTTGCCTGGGGCCTAGGAGCCCTTCCAGATCCGTGTTCCTAAGCCTGCTCTGGGCCGCTGATGCTTTCCCACCCCGTATTTGCAATGTTACGGATGAACAGATTGGACCCTCTGTTCTGTGCTTCGGAGGCTGTTGCCATGCACTGAAGATGTATGTATACTCTTAATTCAGAAGAGGCAGCATTTGTGCCCTGTCAAGCAAAACGGATTACAACAGAACTACTGTTTGTGTTCTCTAGTACAACCCTGATGGTGCCTAGAAACAGATCAAAATACCAGAAAACGAGCCCCAGGTTCATCTAATGGTGTACCAGGGAAGGGGATAGAGGTCTTATTCCCAGAAGGTTTCTAGAGTGTAAGAATTATTCCTAAGGAGTTATAAGTCATTTTTGGTAGCTACAGGCCCAGGCCATGGGTAGATGGGGACCAGGGTGGGAGAAAGGCTATGATCAGTTGAGATCAGATAAATAGGAGTTTGGATAAATATGCAAGCTATTCTATCGGCATTGTGTGTCTGGTGATATTAAAAAGATATGCTGTAGGTAGAATAATTTTTCATCAGATTGGAGAAATATATTTATAGCCTGCTTCTCATTATATAATCAGAAGCTACTAATGGAGTAGCAGACAGTGATATGGGTAATAGCTTACTGTCACTTAAGTGAGTTCAGGGATGACAGGTTTCTTTCATGCATGAAATACTGGATACATTTCTTAAAACTCAGATATGGCATCAGATTCTAGTCATATCCTAAAGAAAAATCAGTGCAGTACTTCATTTATAGTACTCTATTCTGTGTGTGTGTGTGTGTGTGTGTGTGTGTGTGATGAGTTATTTGAAAAATAACTGAAAAGAATTCCCTTCAAATACAAAATCAATTTACCGTTTACCTCTTACCGCCCTTCAGTTCCCTTTTCATTAGTACCCCCCATCACTTTTTTTTAAAGAATACTGGAATAAGATCTACAAGTCATTTAAGGGGCCTTTATTGTTTTGACCTATCCCTTGTCTCACTTCCAATTCCTTCCTAATAAGACAGCTGTTTTCCCCTGTTCTCGTTTGGATAAGCTCATCTTATTTTTGCTTGAAATTGTTGAAAACACGTAGATCTGATAGATTTGGGAAAGCCTGGATCTCAGTAAGTAATAGCATCTCAGTTAGTTATGAGTGGCATGGATTTCTTTTGGCTTGTTTGAAGTCCCAAAGTGTCAGTAAGCAAGGTTAGCCATCCATCTGGGGATATAAATGACATTTTCAGACTGGTATTTGCTGACTGCACAAAGATAGACTGAATTCTAATTACAACTAAGCAAGATGGTTGGGGGTTTTCCTGTTTTACAGCTCTTGTCTCTCATTTTACCTGTAAACTTAAGACCCTGATAACTTAGATTCAATATTGCTCTTGTGTCCTAAGGTTTCTTTCTTTCTTTCTTTCTTTCTTTTTTAAGATTTTATTTATTTATTCGACAGACAGAGATCACAAGTAGGTAGAGAGGCAGGCAGAGAGAGAAGGGGGGCGAAGCAGGTTCTCTGCTGAGCAGAGAGCCCAATGCGGGACTCGATCCCAGGACCCTGAGACCAGGACCCGAGCTGAAGGCAGAGGCTTTAACCCACTGAGCCACCCAGGCACCCCTAAAGTTTCTTTCTTAAGTCTCAGCAACAGCTTCAGAATCCTACAGAGGTAAAATATATTCCTGGAAAACATCCAAAAGCAGATAACATTTACTTCCCTGAAGATCATGATCCTATCAAAGAAAAGCGGTAAGTACAACTGCTTTTCAGTAATTCTTTCCTCCACCTTAATAGGTTCTTCATCTGGATGGTATACCGGGAGGGGCTGGGAGGAGCCAACCGGGCAACCCAACACGCAACAACCCAATCCTGGGGCGGACCTCACAGCTGGAATTCCCAGGAATGCCTCCGTAGGTAATGTTAAACCTGAAGCATGTCCCCTAAGCCCTCATAGCAACGCCTTTCATTGGTTAATGAAACCTACGCCTTATGTGTACAAATGAAATAAATGCTTGCAGTGCTTTTCAGTACAGCTGGCAACTTGTTTAGATAAAGACCCAGGAAATGTATGAAAATACACAGCCTGGCCATCCAGTCAGGCTAGAGGGTAAATGCTCCCTGTGCCCTTTGCTCTGACTCGGACTGGAATTGTGAGGGAAGCCATCTCCTGCACCCTGCCCCCTCCCCGCCCCCTTAACTGAGAGAGACAAGATTAAGCAGACACTGGAAATACATAAAATATAAAAGATGGATGTGGCTGGGTTCCTGTGCCCGTCTGACCTCCTCGCCCACACATCGTATCACCTCTAACTGCCGCCCAGACTAGGGAGGCCAAGGGTCTGGGTCTTGGGTCTCTGAGAGTATTTGGCAGTGAACCATAATAACACCATTACACCCAAAGCCACTCCAAGGAAAGTTTTTTTTTCCCCTGTTTCAATTCATATATGTAATTTTTCCCCCAAATGAGCTTTCACCCTACACAGTTTTTAACCCTACTTTTCAAATGTAGTATCTGCCGTGTATTTAAAGACTCGGCGTGTTGGAGGGGCGGGGGACTTAAATGGAAGTGCCCCTAAATTAAAACCAAATTTTGCTACTTTGCGTCTCAGAAAATGCGGGGTTCACTGCCCTGGTCCGCATCCCATCTGCCCCCTCCCCCTCTGGGTGGTCCGCTGCCTGTGCTGCACGTGGTGCGCCGCGGGGGCTCGCGCGGGGGCCAGGAGTGCCAGGTGCGCTCCCACGCCGCGGGGCGAGCCGCTTGCAGACTGAGCCCCCGCGCCCGCGCCCGCGCCGCCCGCCCCGCGCCCTGGCCCCGCCCCGCGCCCGCCTGCCCCGCGCGCATTGGAGCCGCGGGCTGTCGCTCCCCGCGCTCTGGGGAGGGGGCGCCGCCGGCTGCGCTCCTGCAGCAGAGGGCTGCACGCTGCTGGTGCGACCCGGGCTTCCCGGGCTGCCTGGGCGTCCAGCGCCGCCAGCGGACATCCCCCACCCCCCGACGTCGGCAGCAGGGTCGCCAGGAACCCCGGCGCCGTCGGTAAGTGAAGGAGGGCGAGGGAGTGTCCAGGAGCGGGGTCAGGGCTGGGGTCCGGTCCGCCGGCCGCCTGCGCGGCGTGGTGGGCGGAAGGTCCCCCTGGACACCCGCAGTCCCGGCCGCCGAGGAGGCCTGAGTAGGAACCGGCAGGGGTCGTTTGTCTGCCGGAACCTCCAGCCCCGCGACCCTCGTCAGCGGTGCCCACCCACCCTCTTCGCGTTACAGCTCATGCTGGCAGCAGGGGTGGCGGGGACCGCTTCTCCTTCCTCACCTCCTTTGCGGGAACTGTGATTTGGGGTTCCTGGCCATTGTAACTGCAGATAGCCTGCAGCCGCGCTCTGTTCCACGCCCCCGGCACTTTCCTTTTCGAGTACTTGGTCCTGCGCTCCGGCTCCTGCCGCCAGGCGCATCCAGTCGGAAGGAGGCGCCTTCCTCCGGGTGGCGGCTTGGTGGCCCGCGCCTGGCCCTGGGAGAAAGTCACAGCTTTCCTCCCGATCCTCCCGAAGGGTTTGCTCTTGGTCTCCGGGCTTCTCTGCTCAGGGGGGAAAGTGGCGTTAGACATGGGACTCTGTCAGGAAATGACAACAGGGACTTTGAGATTACCGCGACAATGAAAGTACCCTGCAGGTTAAGGAGCATCGTTTGCACGCGAACGTTCTGCAAGGTTTTAATGTTTTCAGACTGTATTTTTCCCCATTTCAGTTAGGTTTTTGTTTGCGTGTTTGTTTGATTTCTACCGTAACAGACGTTCACGTGAGCTTCCCAGGCAGTTGTCTCTGGGCGACCCAGGTTAACCTCAAATAGTACCATCTTAAACATGATCTAATTGCACTATTTCTGTTGTACATCCTCCAGTTGGTAAAAACTATCAGGTGCTGAGAACTCCCAAGACGTGAGAAGACTTGGCTTATGGAAGCATTGTGTGAAGACGGACACTGTACATTGTTCACATTTTAGGTCCATCGTTGTTCTAGGATGACTTTGTCTTTCTGTCGGGGCATAGCGTATGTAACTGCCAACCTAAGGGAATATTTATTTAGATCATAAACTGATTTCCTGAGTTCCAGTCCCTTTTGTGGTTCATAGAATCAAGAGCTAACCAAATACACCTTCAGCGCTGAAGGATTTACACAAAAACAGTACAGGGAAAGAGTCCCCTCGCTTATTTTAGGATATACATCAACAAAAATTAATATGGCTTTTGTTAGATCATCACCTCACTTCTGTGTTCTTTGGTGCTGTCATACTATTCTGTGGATCAATTTTATGTTTATAAATAACTAATCAGTTTGCCACTTGCATAGCTTATCAGTTATTTTTGGCTTTCAAATTAGTTCCAGAACCAAGAAAACAAAATACAGAGAATTTCAAAAGCTTTATTTTAAAATAGCAAGAATTCAGTCTGGTCTTGGTTCAGTTATGACTTGACAGGCTACCTTGTGGTTAAAGAAAACAATTAAAAATTTTTTGACTAGTGAATCTAGTGCAGATTAGTATCTCCAAACAATTCATTTTTCTGACAAAACTCTAATGCCTACATTCCAAGTCTGGGCTTCAGAAACAGGCAATCAATCTGGTTCAATCTAATCTGTTACCTGCTAGTTGTATAATCTCAGGCAGGTTGTTTAACTCTCTGTGCCTCAGTTTCTTCCTCTGTGGAGAGTGATACCTCCACCTACTCATTTTATAATGTGGGGAAGACTAGAGATGTATGTAAAAGTGTCTAGCATATCCTAATGCACAGGAGTTGCTCAGTAAATGTCAGCTATTATTATCATTCACTCTTACTGGCCTTCGACTGTGTGCTCATGGAAAACATTTGAACAGTAGATACTTAGCTGTCAAAATAGCTGAAAAAATGTCAAAATTATACAACTAAATTTAAGAGGGGAGAATGACAGTGATGTTAAATTTCCCAAGAGTGTGTATGAAAAGTAGCACCTCTCTGATGGAACATACATTTTTAGAACAGAAACCTTATGGTATAATGGAGAGAACATTGGAAAGTCAGAGTCTTCTGTGCTAACTCTGGCTGTGACCTTATCTAACTGTAATGGCTTTCGGCACCCCAACTACCCACCCTGGAGTTCGTTTTCTTCATCTTGCTGGACTTGAATGATCTTTAAGATTCTTTGCAGCTGCAGAATTTGCATGTAATAAAAATCACCCTAGCTCTCTTACCACTTTGCCTTTCATTGTTTTGTTACTGTCCTCTGTTTGTTAACTTGGATTTGAACTATAAACATCCATAAAGACAGCACAACAAAAGATTGATACTGGATTTGCAAGTAATCCAAGTTGAAGTTTTAACAAAGAGATCAGAGCAAAGTAGACTCTATAGTAGATTATTAGATGGGAAACGTTCTTGGTAGAACAATATACATTCAACTGAAATCTTTCTGTAGGAAACAGTAGGTTGATGGTGAAATAAAATACACTCTTTTTTCTCTCATCAGGTTGGTCCTTAAATAAAACAATAATCTATCCAGTAAAGGGCTTTCATGAAGAAATTAACGAGAGAAATTACAAGTAAGAGAGAAACTAGGAATTGTACATTGAAGAAACCACCTCAAACAAATGTATGGAGTAAAACAAAAAGAGTGAATACATCTGGAAGAAATTTTACTTAGTATATTTTTGCCCACCTTTTTGTCATAAAGGCTGCTAAGGAAGAGAGAATATAGTTTTCTAGAGAAAGAACGAATGTGATGTAAAAATGGAAACCACGGTTTCTGAAATTCAAGTTGAAAGCAGGGATGAGAAGAGACCCACAGAAGTTAGTCCTCAAGATAAGAGGCAGGAGGGAAGATCATCAATGCTTTGCTTCAAGAGAAGAAAGAAAGCAACCAAAACGATGAAGCCCAGAGCTAGCTCTGAAGCTGCTGGTACGGCAGGAACGCGTCCCCCAGAAGCAGGAGCTTCCGATCAGCCACAGCCCCCAGGCGGGGCCTGGGCCTCAATCAAACGTCTTGTAACACGCAGAAAAAGGTCAGAATCTTCAAAGCAGCAAAAGCCCTTTGAGGCTAAAGTGCAACCTGAAATCAGTGCTGAGGATGCTGATCTTTCTAAGAAAAAGGCCAAATCTGGACTTAAGATTCCCTGCATTAAATTCTCAAAAGGAGAGAAAAGAAGTAATCATTCCAAGATTATAGAAGACTCAGACTGCAGCATCAGAGTCCAGGCAGAGGCTGAACATGTGGATACAAAAGCCCTGGCCCAATCAGATGAGCAGGCAACAAAAACCGAGTTGCCCCAGGATTTAAGTAAAGACGGCTCTGGGAAGGGGGGTGATGAGGTCTGCGAACCAAATGTGAGCAACAGCACAACTACAGCTGGAGAAAAAGTGATCTCAGTAGAACTTGGGTTAGATACGGGGCACTCTGCCGTTCACCCAGGAACACTAATCCTTGAAAGAGATACGGAAACGATTGAGGAAAAACAAAGTATTCAACCCCAGCAAGCAAGCCCACTTGAAACTTCTGAAACAGAACATCAGCCTCCAGTGGTTTCTGAGGTTCCTCCCTCACCCACAATCCCAGATCAGCAAATTGTGGAAGATGCCGGAAGCAAGATCCTAGAAAGTGGACCAAATTGGGAAGAGCACGAAAGTAGAGAGATTGTAGCCGAAGAGAGTGAGCCAAAAGATACTGAATTGAGCCAGGAATCAGAGCTGAGAGAAAATGAGGTCACTGCAGAAAAACCCAAACCAGAAGAAAGCAAAAGAATGGAGCCAATTGCTATTATTATTACAGACACTGAAATCAGTGAATTTGATGTTAAGAAATCTAAAAATGTCCCTAAGCAATTCTTAATTTCAATTGAAAATGAGCAAGTGGGGGTTTTTGCTAATGATAGTGGTTTTGAGGGTAGAACTTCAGAACAATACGAAACACTCTTAATAGAAACAGCTTCTTCTCTTGTCAAGAATGCTATCCAATTGTCGATAGAACAGCTGGTTAATGAAATGGCCTCTGATGATAATAAAATGAACAATCTTCTACAGTGACTTAATTTCCAGATCATGGGAGGAGAAAAAAAAAAAGCTTCCTGCTAAATTATTTTGCATATTTGTGGCATTTTGCATTCAGTTACAAATGAGAGGCTATCATCTGTGGAATTTATAGGTACAGTTCCAGCCCGGAAGTGCTAATTAAGTATGTAAAACTCTCCTACCACGGAAGTGCAGTCACTTCTGGATTTTGGAGGAAGTTAGTAAAGATCACAATGGAAGTGACATATGGGGAGTAGCTAAAATGACATGCGGTAGTTGGGGTGCTTAGGAGGGGGAAGCTGTGTTTATTGAGCACTCATGGTATGCCAGAAACTCTTTAATATTCTCTGATGTCACAAAGCCTTGTTTCCTTTTGATAGTTTAATCCTGTGTATAGGTTAACATCACATTGGATTTTCAAAAAAAAATTTTTTTACAGTGCACTTTTATGTTTAAAATGGTGAATAAGGTGAGCTATTTTTGTGAATGTGTGATTTATAGTTGTTACACTCATAGGCAGTAGTCTTACCTCAAAAAAAAAATATTGCCTTTTCCTAATTTCAGCAGAATGTGCATATTTGAATCAAATATGAGTGTTTTTTTTGTCTTGCTTAGATACCGTACAAAGCCATTCATAATTTATTTCAAATAGGCAAATAATTACCAAGTGCAAATGTGTGGAAATGGGCCGTGCATTTTCCCTCTCTGTCTTTCTGCCTCACATCCATTTCTGCATGGGGTCATCTGCTGAAAAGTTAGAGACAAAACCCAAAAAACTAAACAACAGCAACAGCAAAAACAGGAAGAGTAAAATACTGTTTTCCATCCAGGAGAAGGCAAATTGCCCAAGTAAAAATATGATCCCAGATAACATAGGATTCATCTTGCAGGACTGCTTCTCTAGAGACCACTTTCATCCACCTCTCCCCAAAGAGGGAATTCATAGCCAGCCTGGCAGTAAAAGTCCCAGGAAAACATAACAATTTAGTGAAAATACTCTTCACTTTTGACCAAGAATGAGCCAAGTTCATGGTTGAATAGAAAGTGAAAAATTATTGTTAAAGCACATTGTATTTTAAATATCAGTATTCTCTTGTTGTGCCTATGTGTCAACAGACACCAGTAACCTACATTTTACATGGATTTTGATAAATAACTTTTTCATCAGTATGTTCAATCCAGTTAATCCCTTACCAAAAAAAAAAAAAAAAAAAAAAAAAAAAAAAAAGAACTTAATGTAATGATGAGAAGGGCTTATTTGCATTTTATCTGGTTATTTAAATCATCGATCTCATCAACGATTGCCATATTTTTTGAAAAAGTAGTTCCATTTCAATCTTTCCTTGTGTTAAATGGCCATAATACTATAACACACTTCCCTACCTCACAGGTAAAGGTCCAAATTGTTTAGTCCCCATTGTCTAAACTGAGAGACAGCATGACTCTGACAGTAGATGAAGTATAAAAAGCTTTCCACTCGAGTTGCAAAGCATTTGTTAAAGAGGATTTGTCCATTCTTGGAGAAAAGAGTGTACATTAGATGATTGTAAATGACCTGGTGACTTCTTGCATTATTTATGGATTACATATAGAAAGTATGTGCTGATTTGTCCTGTAGAACCTTCTTTGTTTCTTGCTGTGAGTACATCTTGAGACCTCTGGCAGAAAAACCTAATCTGACTTTGGAACTGAACCAAATAATGGATATTATTAGCAAGATTCTTTGCTGAAGTACAAAATTATTCCCCCAGACTTTTCTACCTTCACGCGTATAACCTTGGGAGGAGAAACCCACAAAAATCCTTCAATTTAGCCACACAAAAGTGGGTTTTCAAAACATATGACCCAAGAAGTGAGTTTCTTTTAGTAGTATAATTTTCAGACATAAAAAGAAGACTGCTAAGTCATTCTCCCTAAAAATACTCTTTTTCATTCACTGTATGTGGTGCTAATGGACTTGGATGGTTACCAGCAAATATATTTAAAAGTGAAAATTTTTTAAAAATCTGACCAAAGTTCGTGCATTTTACAGTGTTTTAAGGAATCCTGTCTTCATTTATTGCAAGAATGGCTCAAGCCAATATACGTGCGTTGTAAGTTTTTCAGTAATCTCTCATGAATGAACAAGTATAGCACTTACCAGTGATTGCAAATATTTTGGAAAGCTTATGCATATTTGGGAGTTTTAAAGAGTTATGAGATAAATATGTGTAATTAGTTATTTATGTTAAGGTAAGAATACTTTCTCTGGTCCTGGGTTTCTACTTTTTTTTTCCCCCACTGTAGTTTGATACATATTTTTTGGTTAGACCGTATAGTATAACCAATTGTATTTTGTGATAACATGTGTACCCTACCTGTTTTCATTTTTAAGTGGTTCCTCCTTAATCTTTTCTATTGAAAGTATCTGGTGAATTAAATAAATAGGATTTCAGTCTGAAAAAAGAATCCAGAAATTAATTGATCTCAGTCTGAATATACCTGCCACACGGCCAAATCCTTTTCACATGAATTCTAAGGTGATCCAGATTGTTTTGTTATAGAAGCAAGCAGGGATCCAATAACTTGGAAGTCTCTTATAAAATGTTTAATTTCAATAGTATTTATTTTAAGCAATTGGACTTTATATGCCAAACATTAAGTGCACATAAATAGGTTCCTATTCAGTTCGTCCCCATTTGACATGATTAAAATGATCATTTAAAAGGCAGTTTAATAATACTGCATTAATTTTCATTTAAATTTACTGTGATAAATGTTGCTTTTAATGAACATTTTATTAATTCGCTGGGATTCAGTTTCCCTTTGAACTCAACATTTTACAAGGTGGGTTGGTTTATTGGATACTTGTTAATTTTTTCAGCGTATTATCTTCGCCTTTTTAAGAGCCAAGTGTTATTCACTTTGCTTTACAACCCAGTGAATATGAAAACCCTCTTCTATTTTATGTAGCACTAGTCACTTAACATTTTCTCAAAGTACTTTATAGGATATAAAAATAGTACTGGGTAACATTTAAGTAAAGGTAGCAGAAAACAAAAGAACTTTCAAACAGAAATTATGTTCCCTGCCACCACCTCCACCTCAAAGAATAATAAGTATGTGGCACAAATGGGATTCTTCAGAAAAGCTGTCTGCATAATTTTCTTTCAAGGTAATGCATTTGACAGCACGAAGTTTGTGATGATCTTAATTGGTCTACTATTTAGTGGAATCTGAGAAACCATCGGATTTATTTCTGAGAGATTAATTTATTTTACCAGCGCCTGTGAAAAGCCATCCTGCTCAAGGTCATTAAAGACAGGGGTCATGGGAGGGCACCAATCAAATATGGCTTCTGCATGCAATCCAGAGTTCACTTTATCAACGTTTCACTTCAAGTTGCCTTATTTTTTATAGTTAAAGAGTTAATTTGCAGGGGTTGGGGGGGTCTACAGCAGAATTTTTAAAATAATTGTTAGGCTTTAGAGTCCATTGTTTGGAAAGATCCTTTTAATGTTAACTTTATTCAGATATGTAAAGTCTTCTAATTTCAACTGATACTCAATACATCAGGGGTTGACTTTTCTGCCTGCCATTTATACATTTTCTTAAGAGTCCTTGTTTATGGTTTCAGGTTATTTAGGTTCAAATTCCTATGAGGTTTTATCGTGTAACATAAAGTTTCTTATTATACAGAATTCAGAATTTCAGTCAATAGTACATTTTGTGGTACATTTTTGAAAAAAGTTCTTGTAATCCTTATTTAGTTACAAAAAATTAAACAGAAGGAAGCTACATAAAATTTAGATGTCCTGATTAAATTCAGTTTGGTTCAACATGTGTTGGGTATAACATATGCCCAACACTGTAAAGGAGACAGGCTCCCAGCCCTCCAAGAGCTCAAGCTAGGGAACGGCAACCAGAGGAACTAGGACAGGGATTAAGGTTAGGAGCCACAGGCATGAGTGCCATAGAGGAGAGAATAAAGAGAATGTGATTAATTCGTCTAGTGAGGGGAAGTTTGGTCATCTAAATACAGGGACAGTTTGAAAGCATTCCATTTCTAAATAGTTAAACGGTTATATTCACTATGATTTGTGAACAGGTGCAGAAAAAAGCCTGCATTATGTTACATATTTATAGTAGTTCTTTGTCTATAAAAATGTTAAGTGGATGAGCTATTATGAAAGTAAAAAATTCCATTTTGTAATTTCTTGTTAAAATCAGTACTCTATGACTGTGGATCAGATGCTAATATTTAAGAAATACTCTGTAGAAAAAGATTTCAACCTGAATTAATATATGTATGACTCTTAATATAGAATAAATGATATAGTGGCTCATGTTTATTTTATTTTACATCATCTAAGAGAAAGGTGGTATATTATGTTTACTTCCTCAGAGTTACAAAGGTCAGACTGATGGAACTGTTGAGTTAGCACTACCAAGAGTTCTGCTCTGCTGATTGGGAGCTAGACAGACTTTACAAAGACAAGCCTAAAAGAGCCCGCCTCCAGCAGACAGAAACACAAACTCCTCGAACTTGAATTCAATTTCAGTGAACTATCTATCCATCTAAAGGGCGTATCTGACTTTGATGCCATCTATAAATTTGATAGACATGTCCTTGTTTTCATCATCTCTTGCTATGCCGGTAGTTGTCTTTTCTACATTATAGTAACCTATGAATTGTTAGCAGTATTACTTCATGGCTTTCCAAATAAGCAATCTTCATATGAAAGTGCTTAAGTTATTCAGATCTTGTCTGCTAAAGCTGGATGTTTCAAAAGTTCTCTGTTTATGAAGACACTGATTTTATGCCTCTAACATTGACAACCCTGTTTTTCCTGTGGCACAGTGCAATGGTAATAATTGGACTCTACAAAAGAATGTACTTTACAAATCTTGGGACCAATGGCAAGTTGATCGTGTCTGGGGTGCTCAGTCAGTAGAGTGTGTGGCTTTTGATGTCAGCGTTGTGAGTTTGTGCCCTGTGCTGGTTGTGGAGGTGACTTAAAAAAGTAAATAAACTGGATAGGGTCCTAAAACTAAAACTTGTTCCAAAGCAAACAGTCTTACTAATGCACAAACCCTGTACATAAGCTTATTTAATATTTCACATCTTGCAGAGTTTTTTTAGTATATGTGCTGCCAAAGCGAGCATACATCTTGCAGAGTTTTAAAATTCTTATTAAATCACATCTTTCTAATAGATAACACTACCTTTTGCAAAATTTGTCCTCATAGGCAATTATGCTAATCCTTTAGACCCACCATAACTGCTGAAGTCTGGAGTCCCTGACTGCTTTGTGAGCACCTACTTTTTTTTTTTCCCCAAAAAGCTTGAGAACACCAGGGTGGGGGATGTTGAGTTTTCTGAGCTTAGGAAAGAGTGACTGCAGACAGTCCCCACTTAACAATGTTCAGCTAATGACTTTTTGATTTTATGATCGTGTGAAAGCATATGCCTTCAGTAGAAACTATACTTGGAATTTGGGGTTTTGAGCTTCCGCAGACTAACACCTTGTGACATGATGCTGTGCTGTGACAGCTCCCACCCACAAGGGTCAGAAAACAATACACTTAAAACGACACACGTTCTGTACCCATACAACCCTTCTGTTCTTCACTTTCAGGACAGTATTCAGTAAATTACATGAAATAGTCAATGCCTTATTACGAAATAGGCTTCGTGTTAGATGACTATTCCCAGAATAGGCTAATGTAATTGTTCTGAGCTATATTTAAAGTAGACAGGCTAAGCTATGATGCTCAGTGAATTAAGTGTCTTTTGTTTTTTTCTTTCTTTCTTTCTTTCTTTTTTTTTATTTATTTACTTGACAGACAGAGATCATAAGAAGGCAGAGAGGCAGGCAGAGAGAGAGAGGAGGAAGCAGGCTCCCCGCTGAGCAGAGAGCCTGATGCGGGGCTCCATCCCAGGACCCTGGGATCATCACCCGAGCTGAAGGCAGAGGCTTTAACCCACTGAGCCACCCAGGTACCCCTGAATTAAGTGTCTTAAATGCATTTTCAACTTACGATATTTTCAATATGCAATGGCTTTATTAGGACATAACCCCGTCATAAATAGAGGAAGATTATGTGTGTTTGTACATGACAGGTGACACTACACATCTGCAGAAAATCCTCAGCGAAGCTGGGCACAGGTGCCATGAACAGTTGAGGAAAACCTAAGTAAGTGGAGGGTGGTGTGGTGACCCCCAGCCTAGAAAAATCCCAAACTAAAAATTGTCTCTGGCAATTCCAACTCATCATAACAGCAGTGGTAGCAGGGTCCAGCAGTTTCTGCACATTAGTAAGACAAGATGCACTTTTCCTAGACTTGTTTTGTGGCTAAACTCCAATAGGACTTTCAGCCTTGATTGTTTATTACAGTGCAGTTATAGAGATTCAGCCTTTCACAGCTATCCTGTGGCCATAAAACCCAGAACTTCTACTTCTGCTCTCCTGGAGATGGGGAGCACAGGGTGACCCAAAAGCAGGTGCCATCATTTATGTATTTGTCCGTGAAGCTTTTTTTTTTTAAGATTTTATTTAAGGGTGCCTGGGTGGCTCAGTGGGTTAAGCCTCTGCCTTCGGCTCAGGTCATGATCTCAGGGTCCTGGGATTGAGCCCCACATCAGGCTCTCTGCTCAGCAGGGAGCCTGCTTCCGCCCCTCTCACTCTGCCTGCCTCTCTGCCTACTTGTGATCTCTCTTTCTCTGTCAAATTAAAAAAAAAAAAATCTTAAAAAAAAAAAAGGTTTTGTTTATTTGACAGAGAGGGACACAGCAAGAGAGGAAACACAAGCAGGGGGAGTGGGAGAGGGAGAAGCAGGCTTCCTGCGGAGCAGGGAATCTGACGTGGGTTTGGTCTGAGCCAAAGGCAGAAGCTTCACCACCTGAGCCACCCAGCTGTCCCGTTCTTGAAGCTTTTATTCCCAAATCCTTACTGTGACATCTGTACCTTCAGGGCACAGGAAGATCTAGTCAGTATGGCGACAACTGGGGTCTCCAGTCACAACTAATGTAGCTACAGGCATGCACGCTCAGATCAATCGCATATCCTCATACAGAAATTAGCATGCAGAGGTTCCATGTAGAGCAGCCATTTGTGGCATAAAGACTTACAATATATTGCCTCTCTTTAAAGATATCATCCAGGGGCGCCTGGGTGGCTCAGTGGGTTAAAGCCTCTGCCTTCGGCTCAGGTCGTGATCCCAGGGTCCTGGGATCAAGCCCCACATCGGGCTATTTGCTCAGCAGGGAGCCTGCAATCCTGCCCCGCGCCCCTCCCCACCCCGCCTGCCTTTCTGCCTACTTGTGATCTGTCAAATAAATAAATAAAATCTTAAAAAAAAAAAAAAAGATATCATCCCAAACCAGAGTATTTCCATCCTCCTGATCGCAAAATAGTTAGAGGGGCAGTGGGTTAAGAGTCTGCCTTCTGCTCAGGTCATGATCCCAGGGTCCTGGGATGGAGCACTGCGTGGGGCTCTCTGCTCAGCAGAAAGTCTGCTTCTCCTTCTTCCTCTGCCCTATTCATAGTCTCTCTCTCTCTCTCTCTCAAATAAATAAAATACTGAAAAAAATAACTAGTTAGAACTGTCCTTGTACTCTGGGTAAGGCTGAGATGTACAGAAAGCCAAAACAATTGGTCACCACTCAGTTCAAGTGAAAAAAGTCAAACTAACTTTCTGATCTTTTATCCAGGTGTGTCACAAACAACTTTATCAGCAATTTCACTGATTTCAGAGTGAATTTACTTAGAATTATCTTTTGAGTTTTATGGGTTTTATGGGTTTCTTCTATACCCTTGATGTCTGGCTGATGTGTTTTTTCTGACCTGTGGAGGTTTAATAGTGAATGATAGTCATTTGCTGATGGCATCAGTGAAAACTGCTACTTGCTGCAGAAATTTAAAATAAGGGCTTCTTAAACTCGACATTTGAACCAGGAAGAAAAAGCAATGCCGCCATGGAGCGCTGTGCAAACTGGACAGCCACACTACAGAAGTCTTCATGTGGGGAGTAGCGCCCCCTAGTGTTTACTTTGCGTAATCTGCATGGCCATCCGTGGTGGCTCTGAATATAGCCGCCAGTTGGAGAGAGCTGCAAAACTGTGGTGGTGTTAACAGTGAAACAGGAGATGTTTAAAATAAAAAAAGGAGGCTTCCATTTATATGCCTTTCCTCCCACACTTTAAAAGATTGTGATGGAAAGAGAAGACAGGAACCACTGGGCTTATAGCACCAGACTTTGCACATATGTGAAAGAAGGGCAATGTTGCAAAATGAGAACTGGTCGGGTAAAAAAAAAAAGAAAGAAAGAAAGAAAAGGAACTTGGAGACTCTGCTGAAATCTCTAGTCTGCATTTTATTTTATTTTATTTTTTAAAGATGTATTTATTTGAGAGAGAGCACATGCACACAGTGTAGGGGTGGGGGGCAAAGGGAGCAGGAGACAGAATCTCGAGCCGACTCCCCGCTAAGTGGGGACCCCAATGTGGAGCTTGAGCTTAATCTCAAGACCCTGAGATCGTGACTCGAGCTGAAATCAAGAGTTGGACATTTAACCAATAGAGTCACTCAAGTACCCCACTGGTCTGCATTTTAAAGCCTTTTCTCTTACCTTTGCAAATGTTATATCCTTCTTCTAAAGAACCACAATAGGTTCTTTAGATGTTCCTCCCTACAAGGCACTTCGAACAAATGCCAGTTACCAAAAAACACCCTTTTTAAATTAGATATTTTCCTACATATGGTTTGAACTAAGTACCAGAAGGCTCTCACTACAGAAAAATGTGGCAAAACTAAATTCACAAGACCTCATTCTGCCAGGGCCTATTCGGTCCACACAAATCTAACATGGATGGTCCAGAAATTCAGACCAGACAAGGAGTAACAACTAGAGCTGATGAGGGTCTCCTTCTCGGGCTTCTTTCCCACACAAGCCTCTCTCCCAGTCCCCAGGAGAGCAAGGACCAATTCGGTTGTGCAGACATTTCCCAGAGTACTACTGTTCCTTCAGATTTCTGGCATGGAAGGACACCATAGTTCTCCAATAGTTTAAGGGAAGATATTTTATTTCTATTGTTTTGAGACAACATCACTAAGTAGTTTCAATGAAAAAAGTTTCAACATTGTATAAGCAATGGATGATAACTTATGTGAGAGGAGACGGGCTCATTCTCCAAACTGGCTACTCAGCTATGAAACGAATTTAAGAAAAGCATTTGGTGATTAGGTACGAAGTTCTAGGGTAATAATATTGCAACCAGAAATGATGGTGAAAAAGAGGCAAACCACATTCACTCAGTACTGGAAGGCAAGAAGAGTTGAAGGCAAAAGAACGCTATTAAAGAAGGTCTCAACTTTCTCAGAAAATGGAACTTGTTGGCAGGAGGTGAGGGGGGAAAAAAGTATAAAGGATACCAATTTAGGCGCAGCTGGCTGACTCAGAAGAGTGTGTGACTCTTGATCTTAGGGTCATGGTTTGAGTCCCACCTTGGGTACAGAGATTACTTAAAACAAACAAACAAAAACCCACCAGCTTAGCAATTCCAGAAAATAATATATAGGCCGACCTCACAAGGTTGTGAACATGAAGAAAGGAAATAGGAGGCAAGAAACAATTCAAATGTCCCTGGATTTATCTCCTGATCAGGGAAGACACCAAAAACAGTCTGAGGTCTCATTAAAAGAGCAAATGAGGAGATGGGGACTAAAATTCCAGGGTCTTACCGTTAAAGACTTGCAAAGAATGCTTAGAAATGCTTCATGTAACAATCACAACAAATGTTATATTTTAAAAATATTTACATGTAAATTGGAAGCTTCTTGATCAAAGAGGGATGTCAACGGGCATCCCCCTTTGGGTGGGTGACCCAGTCAGTTAAGTGTCCACCTTCCGCTCAGGTCATGATCCCACAGTCCTGAGATGGAGTCCCACACTGGGCTCCCTGCTCAGCGGGGAGTCTACTTCTCCCTCTGCGCCACCGCCCCCCCACCGCCCCCTGCTCACGGGTGCACTTTCTCTCTCCTTCAAAAAAATAAATAAGTAAATAAATAAATAAACATCTTAAAAGGAAAAAGACGGATGTCAAAACAAAGAGATGCCCAACACATTATGGAATTCTAGAAAAAAAAGTCTTGTTAGTCATGACTAAATAAAACAAGATCCAGGAGTAGCTAAGTACTAAATAAATAGTGAATTAAACAGCGATGCGAAATTTGAGCATAACATAAAATATATTTTTAAAAGATACATTGGTGCCACCTTTTGGCCAAATTAAAAATATACACAAATTACAACCTACAATCACATTTTAATTTCAAAGAGATCTTGTGAGAGACACAGATGTTAAATTCAAACATTATGTGAATAGATTTAAAACTGCCTTGCTATTTAATATGGCTGATTTTTAATCCTTTTTTAAAAATTTTTTAAGAGCTAGGATAGAAGATAATATCAATAGAATTTAATTCTGAACTAACACATCTCATGCTCTGTAAGTACTCCTTAGTCCTTGACAACCATCACAAAACTTATTTTAAGCTTTTGGACCAGGACTTGTGAACTTTAGCACTAATGTTTTGGGCTGGATAATTCTTTATTGTGGGTGGAGATGGGGGTGGTCATCTCCTGCACTGGGAGATTCTTAGCAGCAACCCCAGGCTCTACCTACTGGATGCCAACAGCAACATTCCCCACACCCCGCCCAGTTGTGACAACTGAAAACAGCTCTGTTGCAAAATGTCCCCACAGTGAGAGGGATCACCGTGTGTCTAGTTAAGAGTCACCTGGCCACAGGTGCTCAGATATTTGGATAAACATTCTGGACATGAATGTGAAGGTGTTTTTGGATGAGATAAACATTTGAATCAGTACACCGAGTAAAGCAGATTGCCCTCCCTAAAGTGAGTGCCTCTCATCCAGTCAGCAGCAGGACTGGATAGAACAAAAGGCTGACCCTCTGAGATCAAAGGGAATTTCTCCTGCCTGTTAAGCTGGTACATCAGTCTTCTCTTGGCCTTGTGGGACTTGAGCCTACTGGCTTTTAGACTGGAATTACACCATCAGCTCTCCTGGGTCTCCAGCTTGCCAGCTATAGATCTTGGGACATCTCGGCCTCAGATTTGTGTGGGCCAATTCTCTATAATCAATCAACCTCTCTCTCTCTCTGTACATAATAACCGCTGGTTCTATTTCTCTGTAGAACACTAATACACGCCGGCTGAGAACCACTGTTTTGATTACATTACTAGAGAAAATACAGTAGGGAAGAAGGAAGAAAGCAAAGCAGGGAACTACTGGGCAGTGGCTAGAAGTTACCTTTCTTTCAAGAGATGGCAATTGGAAGGTACTTGAGTAGGATGCCAATTTTCTATTCACACTACAGTTGATAAGAATGGGGCTCAGGAGCACCTGGGTGGCTCAGTGGGTTAAAGCCTCTGCCTTCAACTCAGGTCATGATCCCAGGGTTCTGGGATCTAGCCCCACATCAGGCTCGCTGCTCGGCAGTGAGATTGCTTCCTCCTCTCTCCCTCTCTGCCTGCTTCTCTGCCAACTTGTGATCTCTAATAAATAAATAAAATCTTAAAAAAAAAAAAAAAAGAATGGGGCTCAGTGATGCATTTTTGCCTCATTCATCCAAGATGTTACCTGGCACAGAGACATACTGACCCCAGTGCTAGGACGACAACATTGGGCAGACCCCGCTGCAAAATGAGAACACAGTCTGTAAGTGGGACTAAAAAAAGGTTTTGTTTATGATCAAGTCACATTAATTTATTTGTCATGATAAAATACATGAAATTCACTGCTTTCATTCCAAATAGAGGATACTAAACTTTCTAAAATAATGTTTCTGAAGCAAACTCAAAGTCTGTAAGGTAGAAGAGCTCAGCCATACAACACGCACTGTTCACCAGAGTCTCCCAGATTCGCCATGTGTTACTTGTTCTTGGAAGATTTCTTCACTGGGTCTTTTTTATTGCACACGTTTTTGAAATCCAGTTTCTTTGAAACGAGTTTAAGTTGCTATCTGATCTAGTCTGACTAAATGACTTTATGTGGCACCAAACAGAAGAGTTGGTGGCAGCTCATGTCCAGTGTGTTGGAGCGGTGTCTCCTAAGTAACCCAGTGTGGCACACGGAAACAACAGATTCTTCCAGGTCTTGAAGACAAACATCAGTCTGTGATTCCTTGCATTTAAGACATCCAAACTTGGGACTGTATAATCTTACCAGTTTTCAAAAAGTCCAACCATACAAACATGGAAGTATAGCAGAGAATAATCAGTTCTAGATTTCACTCTTAGGAATTCAAAAATTAATTATAATAAAATACCACAGAGCTACATTTAGTTTAAAACGTACAAAGACACAAATTACATTATAAAAACTCTCCATGTGGCTTATTTACCTCAATTACTACTAAAAAATGACACACTTATCAAGGATCTGGATTACAACAGTAAGAATTGGCCTGTGCAGATAAACATTAATGGAATTGTACCATTTTTCAGAGCCTCTTTTTCCATGATTAATATGTATTTCCTTCTGTTTAAAGTGAGGCCTTTCCGTTAGGAATTACTTCCAATAATGAATTACTATGTTATTATCCCCACCCATTTACTTTCTAGATGATCTACATCAAAGTAATGAAAATGATATTTTCTCCATTGCTTTTGTTCCTCTTCCCATATGTAAAGAATATGTTTGGGGGAACTTTCCATGAGGCTGAAATTGGCAGGATTTATTCCATATAATGCCAAAGAACTAATATCCTTCTTCCTAAAGGCTAAAGAGAAGTACTGGCAGTTAAACTACAGTAGAAAAGGAATTCCAGCAACAATACTGTTTCCAAAATATTTCTAAAAAATAAGATTTGTGTCAATTAATTATTAAGTATTAAATAATATATGACTGCTTCTAAGACATTCTAGGGTTTAGAGGTTGGAATCCTGAAGTTATTAAGTTTAGCTATAGAACACATGTAGTTTTCCTTATATGGTTGCTTTTTGTTAAGAAAAACCAAGAGAACTTAACACTTTTTTTTTATTTTGTTAGAGAAGGGTATAGAGGGGCAGAGGGATAGGGAGAAAATCTTAAGTGGGTTCCATGCCCAGCACAGAGCCCAACATGGGACTTTATCTCAGGACCCAGAGATCATAACCTGAGCTAAAATTAAGAGTGGGACACTTAACTGACTGAGCCATCCAGGTGCCCCAAACTTCACAAAATTTTAATACAAATCCTCACAACACGCCTGTAAGGTAGGTATTACTTATAACCACTTTACAAATGGGAAATCAGAAAAAGAGAGCATGAAATAATGATCTCAAGAGACATAAATCAAGAAATTTTGTCTTTTTGTATAGGGCAGACTGCACTTAGGAGTTCTAGAGTTGTGACAATATACTAATAGCAACAAATACTGAAAAAAGTCTGTTTTTCTTCAGAAGACAACTATATGGAGGATCTGGAAAGAAGGGAAAATTCTAAGATGATCCAAGAAGAAAATGTCTGTTTAGTATTTGCCTAATATACTGATTAAGGTGTATAAAGCATTTCCTGTTTGAAGAGCTTGGTAATCATTATGCAAACTGTACTATATGGTTCAAATTACAGCTCCATTTTGCAGATGACATGGTCAAAACTAAAGGTTTTAGCTGCAAAAACCTTTTTTATATAAAATAAGATTTTCTTAGTAAGGAATCATGTCTTAAAAAAATACATGCAGGCACAGCATTCATTAATCATAGTTATTTTAAAAATATGTCGAATGATGAAAAAAATTAAACTGGGGTCAGTCCCCACAGCACTATTCACTGGTTCTCTGGAACCCACCTCTTGGGGCTATTTTTTCTATAAAATGAAATTAACATTTTTCCACTTCCTAAAACAGAGAGACTATTATGAAGACTAAGGAAAGGGGCGCCTGGGAGGCTCAGTGGGTTAAGCATCTGCTTTCTGCTCAGGTCATGATCCCAGGGTCCTGGGATGGAGCCCCACATTGGGCTTTCCGCTCAGCAGGGAGTTTGATAGTCCCTCTTCCTCTGACCCTCCCTCCACTCCTGCTCCCTCTCTCTAAAAAATAAAATCTTTTAAAAAAAGAAAGAAAGAAAGAAAAGGCTAAAGAAAGAATATTTGCTTTGAATTTCTAATATCAAAAGGAACTATATGAATGAGAATAAAAATACAGTTAACCGTTATGTTCTTAACATCCAACAAATGGAGATACATTTCAGCTTTGAATTAATGTTGTCTGCCATGGCTAATCAACCATAGCAAAACTCTTAGAATTTCTCCAGACCCTGCCCTACACTGCTGCCCTACTCCTCAACTCATACATACCCAAAATCCACCCGTTAGCTACACGTTTCTTGTGTCAAGGACCAACGACTGGGCGAGAAAGAAAGAACAGAGAAAATAGAAATCAGAAAAATTGTTCTCCTGAGAAAAGTAAAACTACTTGAAGAAGGCTAGGGAATATATAGTCTAAAATACATGAAATCAATGTTAATATTTGTGTTCATCTTATGAGACGGAATTGTTGAGGGAAGTGTAAATTTGAATAAATTGCTTGAACGACTAAAGATTAGACAAAGTTCTCACCCCAAGGAGCAACACATTTGTTTTTAACCACTCCCAGTATAACTGATCCTGTATCAGCGGCAACACATCTCAGTCTTGACCCCAGGAAGCCTTAGTCGTTTGTCTGAGGCGGAAACTCAACTACCTTAAACAATGCCCACTGGTTTCTTCATTCAGCTTTCAAGAAAAACTTATCATTTCATAATTGACCTAAGGACCTTACTGTTTACCCACAGAAAACCTTTGTGCCCTTCGAATGAGCTAGCTTAGTCTTTGAGCTCCCTTCTGACTAAAAGCCCTGACACTGTCAGGAGATGTCCTCTGAAGGATGCCATCATAAAGGAGCTCAGAGTTTCTGCATACACTTAATTTCTAAGCCTCACAAACCAGATCTATTAACATATCTATGAGGCTTTGAACGGGGCAGCATACCCAAAAGATGAGGCTGTTTCAAAGCTTCTCTCTTTTGTTATTCTGGATTATCTAATCTTTTAAATTTAAATGTTTCAGAAACAGTTTAGATCTATCCTTTGTGGAGAAGTTTGACCAGCTACTCCCAGCCACAGAAAGCAGGAGAATGTATCGTTTAGTCCATCAGTTTTAATTTTTCCGATGTTATAGCTTTGTAAGTTTCACTGCTATAAAAGGGAGCTAAGTTTATTCACAAAGGAAAAGCTATCATGGATTTCAGACATAGTTCTAGGACATTGACTGTATCTACTGCTAGTTTTATGGATTAGGAAAAAATGAAAACTGTGTTATTGAAAAAACAACTTTTTCAAGTGATATGTAGAAAACTAACATCAACTTGGGCAGCCTAGAAAATCCTCGGACATTGAGAGTAGAAAGGTAATTTACATTTTATCATTTTCCTCTTTAACACTGATGTAAATTTCTGGTCATAAAAAAAATCTCAAATTACTCTTAGGGTCTATAAGAATGCTCTAGATTAAGGTAACAACACTGGGTGTTAGTGTAGATCTATCTGAATCTGTCTCTACATTTATCGATCTTTGTATCTTCCTATTTCTCTCTGTAGGACTTTGTTTTAATGTCTGATTCCTCTGCCTTCCTCTCTTTTTACTAGAATATTTTTTATTAAAAATGAGGTATGTTTAATGTAAAAAAATTTTGTTTTTTTAAGATTTTTATTTACTTATTTGACAGGCAGATCACAAGTAGTCAGAGAGGCAGGCAGAGAGAGAGGAGGAAGCAGGCTCCCCGCTGAGCAGAGAGCCCAATGTGGGGCTCTGGGATCATGACCCAAGCCAAAGGCAGAGGCCCAACCCACTGAGCCACCCAGGCGCCCCAATGTGAAAAAAAATTTAAAAGCCATGTAAGATGCTGCAGAGCTAATAAGTAAAAAGTGATTTTAAAGCTACTTTTGATTTATTATAGCTATGCCTTAAAACCAAAATCTGTATACATAGTTATGCAGTAAAATAACTTTAACTTCCTATATGGCCAAAAATATTTTTAAATAGTCTTCATAGTGGCGTATTCATGTGAAAAATTAGCCAAAACTGATAGTCTAGAATATTCTTTAAAAAATATTTCATTTACTTCATTTTCAATTCAATTTTACTGATTCTACAACTTAAAAATTCTATAAATATTAACTCTAAAGTTCCATAGTTCCTATATTGACTTCTGATTTCTGAACTGTGATTTATGATTGTTCGTAACTCTACTTGAAGGTTACCTTTTAATAGCCATATGTATCTTACAATAAGAAGACCTAATATATACAACCTTAAAACTGTGGATCAATGGTAAGGAAAAAAGTTAATAGAAGTTGAGGAGGAAAATAATTTATGAATAAAAATGCATATGAATTTTCTTTTTCAGAATGGATATAAAAATCGTGAAGGAGAAACTGCTACTCCACAAGAATAGTGTCCACATTTTCTTGTGGGAGCTCTGACTCTAAGGCACAAGATGAATCTAACTGTTCTTGTGACAAGCGAGAACTTTTCAGGGGGACATCAGACCAGCTGTCACAATATGGCTGAAACCTCTGGGCCAACGCATTGCCAAACCTTTGGCATCGGTTATATCTGTACGATTTACCTTTGTGCGTATACATGTGTTCTAGCAATTGGCTTTTTCGGAGAAATTTATGACCACAAATGGAACAGCTGATTTTTCTTTTCCTTGAAAAAGAAAAATTACAGTTTAATTCTACTGGCTCTGTGTCTTTGGAGATCAAAGACACTTGACTGATCTGCAGGGGCTCTGTGGCCCCCTGGTTTGAGTGGTCAGGCTCCTGCTCGTTCTCCTTGACAATGAAGGAGCTGAGCCTGCGGCATTCAAGAGCCTCACTATTTTCATTAAGTGGATGCACTTCACCAAGGTCATTGCTTTCCAGAATGGAAGCAGGGACACCAAACGGGAGGGATCCAGACACATGGGTATGGAGATGTTGCCTTAGGTTACCTCGGGAATCAAAACGTTCCCCACAGTAATGGCATAAGTGTACTTTGATACTGCTTTCGGTGAAAGTGGGACCTGTCCCCTCTGATGAGGGTGAGGCGTGGCTCTGGGAGATCACAGATTCTGGGTCACATCTCTCCTGCTTGATGGACACTGGGGGCTTCTGATGCTCCTCCAAGGCCTGGGCGGCAGGATGGGCCCTCTGCTGCTCTGCAGTGCCATCATCCAGCCCAATAGCGAGAGAGAGCTGCAACTGGGGGTGGTCACCCTGGACAGCAGATCTGTTGCCACCGTTGTTGGAAGGAGCTTCTTTGACCTCCAGCCCTGGTTTGACAGCTGTTTTTTGGGTCGTTGAGATCTGAATGCCATACAAATTTGAGGACTGCACAGTCTCTGGTGAGAACACTTGATTCATTTCTGTTGCAATGTGAGAAAGGTAGTCGGCGTGAAGAAATCGAATCCCTTCCTCCAAACGACCGTGATCCACAATCTGTTTTGGCCCTTTCCCCGTGTACATAATGTGCAACAAATAGCTGAATATGTCGGGTTGGATGTCAGTTGGTTGTATTTTTATGCATTCACTGTTAAAAACAAAAAACAGACCCACACAAGATAAAATGACCAGTTGGCCTTTTAGTTAGCAGCATACAGCCATAGGCTAATGCAATTTCTTCCTAAGAAGCTCAGACTTAGCAATCTGCCTTAATGAAATATAGCAACAGATAATTAGACATTCACAGCACACCAGCTTTATGGCCCAGCAACAAGTCTTCATGTATTCGACCTACTGGCAAAAGTTAAGAAATACACACAGATATTCTGATTAATTCAACATTCAGTGACTCCTAAGTGGTATGCACTATAGTAGGTGCCAGGGAGGAGAAACCTGATGAAGAAAACAGAAACCTTCCTCTTAAGGAACCTAACAGTCTTTTGCGTACACAACCGAAAGAACTGAAAACACAGACCCAACAGACACCTGGACACCAATGTTCATCACAGCATTATTCACATTAGCCAAAAGGTGGAAACAACCCCAAGCATCCATCAATAGACGAATGGATAAGCGAATTGTGGCATATACATACAGTGGCAAATTATTCAGCCAAAGAAAGGAATGATGTGCTGAATGATGTTACCGTATGGGTGATCTGGAAAACATTTGGTAAGTGAAATAAGCCAGACACAAAAGGACAAATTTTGTATGATGCCACTTATAAAAAATATCTGGGATAGGCAAATTCAGAGAGACAGAAAGTAGATTAGAGTTTACCAGGAGCTTGGGGTGAGGTGGGGAGATGGGGAGTTATTGCTTAATGGGTACAGAGTTGATGTTTAGGGTGATGCAAAGTTTTGGAAATGTCAAGTGGTGATGTTGCACAACACTGTGAATGTACCTAATGCCAGTGAACTGTATAATTAAAATGGTTAAAATGGCAAATTTTATGTTGTCTATATTTCACCAAAATAAAAAATATTTAAAATGTTAAAAATCCATTAAAATTGGTAATATTTGGAACTTAAATTACACTAACCTTATTTTGGCTTCTAAACTATAGTAATGTATCTACTCTTTAAATCGCAACTGAATATAGGTATAACTGAAAAACTTCAAAATAACCCAAGCTCAATTTTTAAACATGAATTTACAATTCAGATAATAGAAATAACAGCATAACAAGAAATCAGGAAACACTCTGCAAAATTAGGATAAAGAGAACCTGAGGGGAGTGTTGGAGGAACAACAGCCCCGTCAACGGACTTATTTTCCCTGAAGCCAATGTTCCTGTCTGCTTCAGAATGCACAGGGTGTCTGTCACATGCTGGCAAGCCATTTCTTTAGTCCCCATATCTCAGGATTCCCTCTCCGGTTTCACTCTTAGCTCTCACCCACCCACTTCCAGGGTCTATGGGAGGGGTTTTATTTATCAGCACAGAGCTGTTAACTGAGGATTTTTAGTTGTTCAACAGAGATAACACAGAGCCAGGCCTGACACCTTTGTATCTCTTGGATTAATTTAGCATGGTGCCTGGCACACGAACAGGTTTTTGGGAGCTGAACCAACTCCTAGCTCTTAGACAAGACTGAGGTGAAGGCACTGTTTCTAATCCAGTTTCTACACTGACACTTCCCATAACGTATCTCCCACTCTAACCTTCTCCCCACTTTGTGCCATGCATTCCAACCATTCTGGTCTACTCTGTTTCCTGAATGTACTAGCCCAGTTCATGTCTGCCTATGTTTTCATACACTTTTTCCCTCTGCCTGCAATGCACCTTCTTGAATTCCTTTACAGTATCTGAAAAAAATTCCTCCTGATCCTTCAAGATCCAGGGCTTCTGTAAAGCCTATTCCTACTTCCTACCTCCTCAAATAGGGCTACTGACACTCCACTCTACCTTATACAACACTTTTATTATAGACGTATCACATTAATTATTGATAACGGTAGCTGACAGTGCAAAGCTCTGTTTTAAGCATTTTAATATTATTAATCCATTTAATCTCAACACCATTGGGTAAGTATACATACTATGCCAGTGTTTGACAGAGAAGGAAACTGAGACACAGGCAGATCAGTTACATCGCAATTGTCTTCTTTACATGTGTTCTCTATTGAATGAACTCCTTGAGGACAGTGAGCATCCTAGCCTGTTGCTGGGGTCTAACATAGCGCTGACATGTAAGTACCCAACAAATATTTAAAAATATGAAGGGAAATGAAACTGTGTAATTGAGGCTAGACTTCTTTAAGTTTTTCATGAAAGGTCTTTTAAAAAAAAAGAAAAAACAGAACAGAGAATTCTATCACCTTCAACCTAGGAAGGATTAAAGCTATTCTCTAAGAGCTCAGAATCTGAATATGACGTCCCTGCCCACTCCCTACATACCTGTCATGCTGGGATAACCCACATTCAAAAAATCAAAACACTTTCTGAAAAAAGTATTTGAAACAAGTGTCTTTTGAACTGTGATATGGAATATAAGGTGTGTAGAATTATGACATTACACCCTTGCTATGAAAGTATTATAGAAAAGATATCAGCAATGTAATGAGTCAGAACATAGATCTAAGCACAGATCTGCATTTGAGGATCACTTATTAGCTGTATAATCCTGGATGGGCCAATTCCTTGACCCAGGCTCAGTTTCCTTTTCTCTAAAATAGTATGGATAATAGTAGAATGTACATTAGGTAAATACTTAGTGCTTGGGTACGGGATAAGCCTTCAATTAATTTTAACTATACTATTGTTTTCATTTTTACCTTCCACCATGCATCCTACATACTGAGATGAATTACTGGATGTGCAAAAAAAATACATATTTTTTTCTTAAGGTGACCCCATAATAAAGAATCCCCCAAATGATGTTATAATAAGGCTTAGCTATATCACATTAAAAACTCCTCAGATTTACAAAACCATATCCTTACCTTGTTTGGTGAATAAATATCATCTTGAAATAGTTAGAAAAAGCAGCAAGCACTGCTCTGTGGGCTTTGAAGTATACATCTCCAATGGCAACTGTGCAATCACACAGAAAACCAAATTCTCGCTGCATGTTCAGCTGCTGTAGAAGGACAAGGCTATGGCTAGCTGTGTCCATTGTGGCTCTGAGAAAAAGGACAATTTTTTTTTTTAAACAAAATTAGCTACAGTTCACACAAACCTACAGAGTACAAAGAGGCCTAAATTTAAATGAGATTATTCAATAGTTTTTAATACTGTTAATTTCACCCCAAACCTAGCTAACATTAAACCCCCCATTATAAAAATATCAATTCTGCTAAAACTGTAACATATGGTCTTTTTCATCTGGTAAGAAGATAGCTTGGTATGAGTGACACAGAAGCAAAAGGAAGGCCTGTCCTTTTTTTTTTTTTTTTTAAATCAATGTGACCATGTTTCTAGCCCTGTTTCCTCACGAGAAAATGGGAATGAGATACGGACCCCTTCCTTAGAGCTATATGAGTGAAGTTACGTGAAAAGCACCTTGTAATGGAAACTGCTACTCAAATGTTAGCTCTAACTGTTCATATCAGACCACTGCCCTGGCTGGGCTACAGCAGTCATTGCTCCATAGGGATCCTTTGTGTGCTTGGGCTACATGGGCCTCCTAACTATCTTACAATATGTTTGGGAAACGTATCAGTCACAATATGTGCAGGAGCCCTTAAAACAGATTATCAAGCCACATCCCCTGATTTACATATGAGGCCCAGGGACCCAATGGAAAGAGCCTAAACCCTGATATTAAGTGGATTCAGACACATACAAGCATGGAGGCTCCCGAAGAAACAAGAGAGAGTGGGACCACTGGTGTTGGGGAAAATCACATATGAGCTAAAACATGCAGAAGAATTCTGGAAGAGAAGTCTAGTGTGAGCAGCAAGGGCATTCAAGAGTGCCAAGAGTTCCAGGCAGATGGGAGGCTCTGCTTCAACCCCAACTGTGCGGACAGCCCTGGTGCCTTAAGGAGAAGGCAGCTGTGGTATAAAGGGCATCACTGGCCAGCTGCGAGATCCTTCTCTAAAAGAGCAGCTTCTGAAAAAAGAGAATGAGGTTTTCTCACTAGCCAGAGACCGAAGTCTAAAGAGGTCAGTGATGAGACTGTGGGGTTGCCTGTCTGGAGATTGGCCACAGCTTGGGCAGCAGACAGCTGAGTGATCAGTAATATAATAAAACCAGCTAACACTTATAGTGCCTCCTGTGTATCAGGCACTTTTCACTATAGTTCTCAATATCACTATACAAGAAAGGGATAGTCAATGCATCTACCTATGAAGAAACTGAATCAGTACAAAGAATTAATTTATTCAAGTCACACTGCCAGTAAGTGGCAGAGCAGGGGATTCAAACCTGGACACTGGGCTCCAGAACCCAAATGTCCTCCCTTTCCACCTCCCGGAGAGAACACGATCCACAAACTGGAGATGCCTAGCGAATGGTCAGGTTCTACATCAAGATACCTCGAAGCCGCAAGAATGTCTGGAAAGAGGAATTAGGGAGAAACCCAGATTTCCTGCTGCTTAATTTGCTTACACAAATTTAATACAGAAACACATACTTATTAATGAATAAAGTCTAGGCTATAACTGATAAACAAAAAAGTAATTAGTATTGATATAAGGCTAAATCTATGTTTATTAAAACTATATATTTAATGTACTGAAATGAAATAATCTCTAAGATATATTAAGTAAAAAATGCAAAGCATAAAATCATACAGAGAAGACTACTATTTATGCAAAAGAGGGTAGAGTGGTTATTTTATTTTTAAAAGATTTTATTTATTTATTTATTTGACAGTAAGAGAGACAGCAGAAGAGGGAACACAAGCAGGGGGAGTGGGAGAGGGAGAAGCAGGCTTCCCATCAAGAAGGGAGCCTGATGTGGGGCTGGATCCCAGGACCCTGGGATCACAACCTGAGCTGAAGGCAGATACCCAACAACTAAGATACCCAGGTGCCCCTGGAGTGGTTATTTTAGGTGGCAGAGAAATTTATACAGAAATATAGTCTTCTTTATGTACATATTTTGGAAAGGTTCAAAGAAATGAGTAAAATGTTTACTTCTGGGAGGGAAACAAGGGAGCAGGGTGGGGGAATTGTACTGTTTAAATTTAAATCCTTTTTTTTTTTTTCTTTTTGAGAGAGAGAAAGAGTACAAGTGAGCTGGGGGTTGGGGAGCAGAAGAGGGAGTGGATCTTAAGCAGACTCCATGCTGAGCATGGCACCTGATGTGGGGCTCCACCTCACAACCCTGAGATCATGACCTGAGCTGAAATCAGGAGTCGGACACTTAACCCACTGAGCCACCCAGGCACCTCAAACTTAAATATTTTTATTGAAGTTTAACATCACAAGTACATTCCAACATGTATTCCTTTTCCCCTCATTTTTAAAAATTAGGAGTTATTTCAGATAGACAAATAGGTACAGTGCCAAGGAGACAAACACACAGCCAGCCAGCCATCTCTCCCTCATTTTAACTACCCATTACCTTGCCTCCAAAGGTAATCACCATCCAGACTTTGGGGTTTATGACTGTCTTGTAACATCATCATGTTCTTACTGCATCTTACGTATCCCTTAAGGAGGTATGGTATTATTTTTCATGTGTTAAAATTTTATATAAATAATACTTTAGGAATCCTGAAACTTGCTTTTAATTCTATTCATACATTACTTTTTAAAATTCTACTTGCTCAAACATTAATCTTCTCCCAAACCTCCCCAATTAAAAAATAAATAAAAACAAAGCCCTTATTTCTTACCATCTCATTTTAAAAGCCTTTAGGCAATGATGAAATAAGAGGGAACAAAATACCAGAATCTACAGAGACCTGAACATAAACGAAACTCCAAATTGTAAGTATTGTTCCAAAAGGCCATTTAACTAAAAGTCACTGTTTATTTCTATTTGCTGCATTACCTGGATTCTAAAACATCACCAACTTATTATAGAGAGATTTAAAAACCAAAATAAAACTGTATGCTAGAGATTTCACCATGTGAAAAACATGTGTCTTAGATTCAATGAAATGGTTCAAACTGAAGTAGTTTAAACCAGCCTTACGAACTGTTTAAGAAAAAAAACCCCTCAGATCATAAACATTTTCACCAGGTCTATCTATACACACACACACACACACACACACGTGTGTGTGCATTAGTATAATGAACTATTGAACCACATAGAAATGAGACAGGGCACACTAAAAAGCCACATATACAAAAATCTTGTGGTTAATGGTCTATGAGTAACAGTTAAATTCTTCACTTACTGAACACATTTTTTGAAGAGAAATTTAATAAAGAAAAATTATTTGAAAGCATGCATTATACAAAGCATAGGGACAGAAGAAAAATACTTACATGCTGCAACTAAGAAGAGACTGCAGGCTAATATGCACCCCAATGTTTATAGCAGCAATGTCCGCAATTACCAAAACACAGGAAGAGAATAAAATCTTGCTATTTGCAATGACGTGGTTGGAGCTAGAGAGTATTATGCTAAGCGAAATAAGTCAATCAGAGAAAGACAAATACTATATGATCTCATTCATATGCGGAATCTAAGAAACAAAACAATGGACACAGGGGCAGGGAAGGAAAAATAAAATAAGAGGGAAATAGAGACGGAGGCAAACCAAAAGAGGTTCTTAACTATGGGGGAAAAACAGGGTTGCTGGGGGTGGGTGGGGTAACAGGGTAATGGACATTAAGGAGGGTGTTTGAGGGCGCCTGGGTGGCTCAGTGGGTTAAGCCGCTGCCTTCAGCTCAGGCAACCCAGTGAAAAATAAGGCATTTGAACTGAATTTAGATGAAGAGGCAGAAGGTGAACATAGCATTCCAGGCAGAAAAAAAGAGAATGAATAAAATTACAGGGAGGAGTGTGAATATATAGGTAACTGAAGAATTCAGTTTGGCACAGAAAAAACAAAAGTGAATAACAAGAGATGTGGTACCGAATGTAAAACTGAAAGGTACTCCAGTTGTGTTTGTAACAAATGGTGTAAAGACGTTTTTGCAGGAGGGAGAACAGCATAGTAGTTACAGCTTGGACTCTGGAATTAAACAGCTTGGAATAAAATTCCAATTCTGTCATTTAGCTGTATGATCTCAAGAAGATGCTTAATTCTCTGGTCCTTGGTTTTACTTACAAAATATGGATAACTACAGTATCTACCTCACAGGCTGTTACATGGATTTAATAAGAAAATGCATATAAGCACATAGAAATAGTGAGGCAGGCCCACAATAAGTGTTCAGTAAATACCAATTATCACCATCATCATCATCATCATCATCAGGCCTGTGACTCAGGGTTGCTCTAGTAGCAACACATAAAAAAAGATTAGCAAGGGAAAGGTATGGAGAAATAAAGACCCGCAAGAAGTCCACTACAATATCCAAGGGACAGTAGTGGAAATGAAGGAATACAAGAGATACACCAGACATAGAACTGACATGGTTTGGCAGCCAGACTGGATGTGGTCAGCCACAGAGGAGATAAAGTCAAAGTCAAGTCTCAGAATTCTAGCTTGGGTTACTGGAAGAATTCATTCATCCCTTCAGGTCTTATTTGCAGAGTAACTGTCATGTGGTAGGTATCAATATAAGAGCAATGTTCCAGAATGCCAGCAAAGAGGCATAGACATAAAAGAAAAAATTCATTTTGGACACAGTGAGTTCAAGGTGTTCACGCCAGCGCATCCGAGTAGAAATGTTTAGTGATCAATGGAGACACTATGCAGGGCTAGACAGGGAGAGGAGGTCTTCTGTAATTACATAGCTGAAGCCACCAGGAGTGGATGGGACTATTGAGTGAAATAAAAGGGGGGAAACAAGCTACAAATGAATCATCAAACAACACAGAAAAGACACAAGAGGAGTAATAAGGAAACTTATCAACACTGAGTGGGGGGATGGGTGGGGGGAGGTAAAGGAAAGGCAAGAACCTGGGTGGGGAGTGGTCCACCTCTGGTGGAAAGTACTGCAGAGAAACATGCAGATGAGGCCTATTATAAATACTCCAAGTGTGGTGACTAAGAGATTTCTGGTGACCTCTGACAATAGTCTGGGAAAGCATCAAAAGCAAAATATCTGGGGCGCCTGGGTGGCTCAGTGGGTTGAGCCGCTGCCTTCGGCTCGGGTCATGATCTCAGGGTCCTGGGATCGAGTCCCACGTCGGGCTCTATGCTCAGCAGGGAGCCTGCTTCCCTTCCTCTCTCTCTGCCTGCCTCTCTGCCTACTTGTGATCTCTCTCTCTGTCAAATAAATAAATAAATCTTAAAAAAAAAAAAAAAAGCAAAATATCTCACTGCAAGGGAATGTTAGACGGCAGAGGCCATAAAGGGCAGGTACAGATAGGATAGGATGCTGACGATAGGGAGCTTCCGCTCAGAGAAAGACTTTCAGGCTGAAGAGGGGTGGCACCTCCGGAAGCCAGAAGGAACAAGCACAATGTAGCAGTCAGCCATAGAGAAGAGAGAGGTTTACTTCTGACAGTGGCAAGGAGACAGCTGAGGTCAGAAGAGAATGTGAGAGTACTCTGTCCATGGCTTTGATTCATACACTATGAAGGCGGTCCACATGCTGAGGGAAGAGCTGAGTTTAGACCTTGAAAGAAACCTAGAGTAAAAATCCCTGCTGCTAATGTATAGTGATGAAGTTAAAAGATTTTATTTATTTATTTGAGAGAGAGAGAGAGAGCACAAGCAGGGGAGCAATAGGTAGACGGAGAAGCAGACTCCCAACAGAGTGGGGAGCCTGATAGGGAACTTGATCCCAGGACTCCGGGATCATGACCTGAGCCGAAGGCAGAAGGTTAACTGACTGAGCCACCCAGGTGGCTCCCTATAGGCATCCCTACAGTGATGAAGTTTATATAGAACTTTCACATCAATAATTTTTCTGTTTCAGGGGTGCCTGAGCAGCTCAGTCAGTTCAGCATCTGGCCCTTTGTTTCTGTTCAGATTGTGATCTCAGTGTCACAGGATCAAGCCCCATGTCGGGCTCCACACTCCTTGCAGAGTCTGCTTGGGATTCTCTCTCTAAAATAGATAGATGAAATCTTTTTTAAAAAATTAAGGCATAAGGGGATTAAAATATTTTTTTTCAGGTGAGATACTTCCTATTAAGCTGTAAGTTCACTGTCATTTTTGTTAAACTCATTCAGTGAATTTTTGTTATATTTCTAGTCTAAAATTTTTATCTCATTCCTTTTTAGTTTCTATTTCTCTGCTGAGATTTCCTATTTGTTGACACATTACCACTTTATTTTGCTTTACAATCTTAAGCAGAGTTGTAATAGCTGCTTTAAATCTCTGCCAAACCCAACTTCTGGGTCATTTTGGAGTTAATCTCCATTAATTAGGGTAATAGTTTCCTGTTTCATTTTGGACAATATCCTAGACATTGTGATTACTGTGGTAAAAACTCTAGATTCTGTAATATTCTTCCAAAAAGTACTGATGGTTTTGCTTTGTTGTTACAATTAACTTGGCTGGACTTAAACTTCAAACCCTGTCTCTCTTTTGGTTTAGTTTTTTACTTGTTGGTGTGCTGTATGAAAGTTCAACATATGTATAAGTTTAGGGGTTGGCAAGAGATTCAATATGTGGGGGTTCCCCCAGCATCCTTTCTAGGATTTTCCTTTTCTTTCCAGCTGTGTGGTCACTCTGAACTCTGTCCTCTTTTCTTCAAGCAAGTAAGATTACAGATTATTAACCTAAGTTTGGCCAGCTCCTCCTGTCACCAACTGGAGACTTCTCTCAGGAAAAAGCCATAAAAATCATCCACTGCTCTTCCCTTCTTCCAAGTATAGACTTCATTCCAGTTTCTGTCTGATTTCTGTCACTTTCAACTGCCATCCCTTGTTTCTAAAGCTTTTTTTCAAGTTTATAGAGTTGACCCTCGAACCACATCAGTTTGAACTGCATGGGCCCGCTTATAAGCAGATTTTTTTGGGATAAACACAGTATAGTACTATACATGTATTTTCTCTTCCTTATGATTTCCTTTCCCTTTCTTTTTTTTTTTTTTTTAAGTAAGCTCTAGGTGCAACATGGGGTTTGAACTTACCACCTGGAGATCAAGAGCCGCACACTCTACAGAGCCAGCCAGGTGCCCCTTATGATTTTCTTAATAACATTTTCTTTTTTCTAGCTTATTTTATTATAAGAATACAGTATATAATGCATGTAACATATGAATTACGTTAATTGACTGTTTATGCTATCAGTAAGGCTTCCAGTCAATAGTAGGCTGTTAGTAGTTAAACTTGGGAGGCTGGGGGTAGGTGTCAAGTTAAATGCAGATATTTGACTGTGCAGGGAGGCTGGTGGCCCTAATCCCCACGCTGTTCAAGGGTCAAATGTAGTTTCTAGTTCAGAACTGTCCCAACAGGAACTAGTCAGCCATTATTATTACCCTTCACCACTTCTAAGAAGTTCTGGCCTCAAGATCCACTTACACTCTTAAGAGCAGCATTAGGGACTGCAAAGAGCTGTTGCTTATGTGGGTTGTATTTATCAATATTTACCATATAAAAAGTGAGACATTTTAAAATGTTTAATTCATTTTAAATAATAATAAACCCATTATATTTTAACATTTTTTTCTAAAAAATAACCACATATATTTTTTAAGTGGGAAGAGTAGCACTGTTTTCTATTTTACAGTACTCTTTAATACCACGCTTCAAAAAATACAGCTGGGTTCTTTGTTTCTTTGTTCAATCTGTTGCCACAAGTTGTTTTAATTCAAGTATATTTAGAGATTTTGGCCTTTCAAAAGCAAGATCCTTGCAGATTCTGAAAAGGTTTCAGGAATCTCTGGGGGTCCTTAATCCACACTTTGAGAATCTCTGCCCTATGCTATCTTTTTTTAAATCCTATGAGGTAATAGAGCAGATATAATATTAGTTCCATTTTATGGCTGAGGAACCAAAGGCTCAGAGAAGGTGGGAGAGGTACGCAAAGTCGACAACTAGCCATAATGGTGCGGTAGTATTTCAAGTCTGACTTTTTTTTTTTTTTTTAAAGATCTTATTTATTTATTTGACAGACAGAGATCACAAGTAGGCAGAGAAGCTGGCAGAGAGAGAGGAGGAAGCAGGCTCCCCGCTAAGCAGAGAGCCCAATGCGGGGCTCGATCCCAGGACCCTGAGATCATGACCTGAGCTGAAGGCAGAGGCTTTAACCCACTGAGCCACCTAGGCGCCCCTTGAGTCTGACTTTTAACTCATCCCCTTTCTTCAAAATCCCCATCTGTAACTTTTAACCTACATACCGATGGCAGATTTTGCAAATACATTGAAGTGAATAAAGGGAAACTTTTTCCAAGTTTATAAAGTGAAACAAATTCAGATATGCTTAAAAGGGGAAAAAAAAAAAACTCACAACTTAGACACATAACAGGTTTGCTCAAACTTCTTTGTATAATAACAGACCTTTCACATTTTAAGGCAACACAATCAGATTTTATTTGTCAAAAGAGCCAATCCATCACAAAGTTATTAAAAATGTTTTAAGATTTTATTTATTTGAGAGAGAGAATGAGCATGAGAAGTGGGAGGGTCAGAGGGAGAAGAAGACTCCCTGCAGAGCACGGAGCCCAATGTGGGACTCGATCCTGGGACTCCAGGATCATGACCTTAGCTGAAGGCAGTCACTTAGCCAACTGAGCCACCTGGGCATCCCTTAAAAACATTTTCTAATACAACCTACTTGGCAAATTTATTAGCTAGGTTTTTCATGTAGCCTTTGCTCATCATTTCTTTGACCATAAATATTATTTTCTCTGGTATGTGGAATAGCTAAAGATTCCTATGCATACAGAAAGATCTCAGAAGTTTTATTTAAGAATTTTGAGTGGATAGGGGCGCCTGGGTGGCTCAGTGGGTTAAGCCGCTGCCTTCGGCTCAGGTCATGATCTCGGGGTCCTGGGATCGAGCCCCGCGTCGGGCTCTCTGCTCCGCGGGGAGCCTGCTTCCTCCTCTCTCTCTCTCTCTGCCTGCCTCTCTACCTACTTGTGATCTCTGTCTGTCAAATAAATAAATAAAATCTTTAAAAAAAAAAAAAAAGAATTTTGAGTGGAGAGGCATGTGGGTACCTGTACTGGTTAAACATCTGCCTTAGGCTCAGGTCATGATCCTGGGGTCTTGGGATGGAACTCCACTGTCAGGGCTCCCTGCTCACCGGGAAGCCTGCTTCTCCCTCTCCCCACTGCTCATGCTCTCATTCTCTCAAATAAATAAATAAAATCTTAAAAGAAAAGAATTTTGGGTGGAAATTTTAAGATGTGAGAAGAGATGCAAAAAATAATTTATCATTTTATTATAGAGACAAAAGCCAAAATGAAAGAGTGCTTCATCTTAAAATGCTGTACCTATTATCAAAGTGGTATTTATACTATAATAATAGAATTAGTATTAATATTTAAGAGAGACTACAAAACCTTGTTTACTAACTAAATTGTAGTAACTCTGGATTAGCTCAAACTAAGTAAACTACAACAGCTTTATACCAGTATCCATTTTTGTTTAATTCAAAGCTAACTTGAAATTTAACATCTTTTGATTTTTACTTATTAAAAAAAAATCTTTTGTATTAGTTAGACTGGACTCTCAGACCTATGGTAGCCAGACCATGTCCTGGAATACATAGCTTTTCATTCTCTCAGGCTGTAGAATCTTTAATAAAAATGGGACAAGAGGACTAAGACATCTGTTCCTGTAGAAAATAAACAGTCTTAGATATTTTCTCTGTGGTTCCTACCACTGTGACTTTATTATTAAATTATCATTAAGAGAAGGAGACAGAAAAGTTGGCAGAGGAATATGTGCAGCTTTTTTGAGATACTTACTCATGGCTATAAATACAAAGGTAAAAGCAGAAATATTCAAAGTGCCACATGATGACAGACTTTATACAATGATTTTAACTTTTTAATCATACTTTCACAGGATTATGGAGGTATAACATTTTATAACCCAGGGAAAGAATGTTTGCAGAGATCATTTTATCATGGACTAGTAGCTCTTATCACTGACTGTATTGTAAAACTTTCAATGCAGACTGATGCCTGTGTCCTACTCTAGACCAAGCTAAACAGAATTGCTGAGAGTGAGTCTCAATCCTTTTTTATTTTTAGTTTTTAATTTTTTTCAAAGATTTTATTTGTTTATTTATTTGACAGACAGAGATCACAAGTAGACAGAGAGGCAGGCAGAGAGAGAGAGGGAGAAGCAGGCTCCCCACTGAGCAGAGAGCCCAACGCGGGACTCAATCCCTGGACCCCAAGATCACAACCTGAGCTGAAGGCAGAGGGTTAACCCACTGAGCCACCCAGGCGCATCTCACATCCTTTTTAAAAAAGGATAGTGGTTCTAATACGACGCCTCAGTTAGGAACCACTGTGTTAGAAGGAAACCAAGGAAAATAAAGAGAATATGTCACACTGTAGAATTACAGAGAAAAAGAAGCAATTTTACAAGCTATGCTCAAAATGTGGGAATTGTACCAATTACATTAAATGAACAAAAATCAACAATTGTAATTCTAATTGTAAATTTAAACAAAAAATTATCCAGATTCTGAGAAATAAAAGTGCTCTCAAACTAGTTAATTGGACAGTGGGGGCAGAAGAGGAACATACCATTTTCAGACTTCTTCTAAAAAAGTATTAAAAAAAAAAAGGTATTTTCTCTCATACACCATTATGCCTATTTTCATAACATCTGAAGATGATATGGAAATCTCAAATCTGAGAATATTGAGATAAAATGTGCAGTAATTCTAAGCATCTGCTTACGAAAATCACTGAAAACATTAGAGAAGAGGGTAAGAAGCAGACGTGGTAGATGACACAGGAAGAGCAGTTATGCTCTAGAAACCTTTAACGGAACAGGGAAACGTTAGTTTGGGGCCTGCCTGTTGCCAGACACAGCCAGCCTACTACATCTCTAACCATCTAACCAACATGTGGGATGCCTGATAAAGCCACAGCACCAGGCAAACAAGAGTGCTAACACTGGTTAGTGCAAATTGCTAGTGAACCTTAAAAAAATCAGAACCCTGTAAAGGAAAATAAATGATTCTTCTTAGTCCACTAAAAAAAAAAAAAAAAAAAAAAAAAGAGTGATGACTGCATTTCTGAAAGAAAAAACAAGGTACTCAAAGGACAGAAGGAAGCTGGATAACGACAACGCGAGTACAGACCTAGAATACAGTACAAACAAGACTAATTATAACTTCTGAATATAGGTGAACCAATACTTCCTTTGCCACGGAATGCTCCACAAACACGTTATCCAGATGGCTTAATGAAGCCTTTTGCTTCAAGTGCCTCGAGTTTTTCACAAGGAACAAAAAGTCAACGTATGATTGATATGTACAGGGAAGGAATAGTTTAGAGAATTTTCAGAAACAACTTACAATAATATAAACACTTTTTCTTCAGTTAAGATTAAAAAAAAGAAAGAAAAAAATTCCTGTGAACAAAGGGAAAGCAGATGTGTGAATAAATTCAATTACTAATCCTGAAACTGATGTTTGTTTCAAATACTTTCCTCTTCCTCTACTCTCCCCAAGCACGTTCAAGTAGTAATACCTTTCCCATCCTAGAGGGAGTAATACTGTTCTAGTTCAAATAGTTACCATTATAATGAGTAAATACTACATGCAAGGCCTTGTGCTAAGTGCTCTATGTACATTCTTTTAGTCCTCACCTTGGCTATGTGTTATTTTTATATCTATTTTACAGATGACATGGGCTTAGAACATACAACTAGGAGACAGTATAAAGTGGCGATCAAAAGCTAGGTCTAACTCCATAACCTGTGCTGTAACTATAAATTATAGTATTTTTCTTAGCATTCTTTTCTCAAAAGATGGAAGTTCCCATGCAATTTGGAATAAATAAGCAGAAAGGGGGCACAGGAAGTGGTGTAGAAGTACTTTATAATTTATCAAGATAAGAACACCTGCACTGTTTTTTTTTTTTAAGACAAGGAAAAAACCCTGCAATAATATAAATCCCCCCAACTCTGTTTTGGACTTATATTACAAAAAAAGGACAAGTTTTTTCTTTAACAAGATGGTCAAGCACCACCTACGGGCCATAGTAAATAAATCACTTTGGTTCAGTGGTGGGGAGGGCATTATGCAACACTTCCCAGCATTGCCCTTGCCAGGATATTTTACAGCCAAGACTCTTGGGCCCCTCCTCCCCAGCTAGACAGCCTGGCTCCTGCACATTCCCCTCAGGAGATAGGGTGGAAGCACACAGCTCCATTTTCTAAGGCAAAGAGGGCAGCTGAAAGTCCTGCTCAGCCTCTCTGGGCAACCACAGGCGCCAATAAATCAGCCACAGGCGATTCTCTCATCCCTTTCCCGGCTTGAAGTGGTAGCAAGATAAAATGCAAAAGAGCACTGACTGGACTTGGGAGATAAGTGATCTAGCCTTGAATTCTACGGCAAATGACAGCATCGCAGAAGCCAGGTAAATCTCTGTTTCCTTGTTTCTAACAAAGAGACAATACCACCTCCCTTTTTGTCAAGTACTCAGAATTCATCTATGAAAGTGGCTAGCCTCTGCAGGTGCTCAATAAACAGCCAACAACTGGAGCAGAATCCATCTCCACTACCTCCAAATAAGACATTCAGGGAAGGGCTGGGCAAAAAGGTAGAGCAAGTCATTTGAGGCCCCTCCCTGCTTTGTTACTGACCATCCCTTCCAGGTTCCACTCTTTCCTGATAACCTCCCAGCCATCAGAACTAATCTATTCCAAGTGCTATCCCCATATACTGCTCGCTCTTAAGGAACCGATTCCTGATACTGGATAGTTTACGCTTAATCGAAACATACCTAGATTGCTCAAGGAACTTGGATGCCTTAACCTAAGGAAGTAACCAGTGCTGCAAATGTTGATTATTCTTACAGAGAATAGGGCTGAATTTTGGAGAAGATGGGCTTTGAGCCCCCAAATACATCATAGGCAATCTATTCCACCTAAAGACAATGCCAACCCCATTACTTAAAATACCAGAGCCAACACACAACGGCCAAGCCTTGTTTCTCAATAATCTGAATCAAGCCAAGTATAATCACCTCTGGCAGACTGTCTCTACAGTGAGTGGGTTAAACTGGCACTGCGCTCCTGGTGTGGTAACCAAGGCCTCGAGCCCTGGAGTCCAGTTACTCAAAAGGGGTGTAGGGCTTCAGTCAAGCTACACGTTCGTTAGGCCCAGTGTCTTCATCTGTAAAACAGAGGGATGAACTGGATTTCCCTGTAAGGCCCCTTTCAGCTTTAAAATCTGTCATCCCAAAGTGTACTTTACACACTTGACAAAACGCTGCGCGAAACAACAGTTTTGTCAAAAAAAAGACAAAAAAAAAAAAAAAAAAAAACAAAAAAACCTTGAGTCTCAAGAGATTGAATGCGAAATGTAATTTCCTGGGGGGAAATGGGCGTTACTGAATGAAACACGGTAGCTGCTGTCAAATTCCAAGTACAGCTCTAAGTGCTGTCAAAGTAGCTTGGTTTCTCCAAATAACGAGAGCTAGGGAAGCAGTGAACGATCCGGCAAACTTTAAAAAAGAAAAACTGGATTTACTCAGAGTGAGATTAACATAATCTGAAAAAAAGGAAAGAAATGAATTATGGAGGAGGAGGAACTTCCTGCCCTAGAAACGGGGTAATCACAAACGGGGGTGGGGAAGGGAGAGGACAGTGGCCGCAGCGTCTCTCAGCTTGCACCAAGAGACCCGCCCACTTGCAAGAAGGGTTCGCGCGGCCGCCCGGGGAACGCCGCGGGCCCGTCGGGGGTTCCCGCGCGGGGTCAGGCCCCTGCAGCCGCCTTCTGCGGGCAGCGAGAGGCGGCTCTGGGCATTCTCCGCCCAGTGCTCACTCGCGGTTGCCATTTTCCTCCTGCGCCCTGATTGACATGTCAAGCGGACCAAAACACCCCTCGCCCCAGCTACTTGCATCTGTCCCGCGACCGGCGCAGCTGCAGGCCGCCGCCCCGGGCGGCTCGCGGCGGGAGGGACTGAGCCCGGAGCAGCCCACAGGGGCCGGGCCGCGTCGCTTACCCAGACGCCGCCGCGGCGGCCAGCCGGCTCCTCCGTGCGGGAGGGGCGGCTCCCGCGCCGCGCACGTCACGCGGCGGCGCCGGCTCACGCACCCTGCGGCCCGCTCTCGCGCGGCTTCCCGCGCCGGCCGCCCCGCGATGGGCCCACGTGACCGCGCGCCTGGTAGCGGGGGAACGAGGGGCGCGGGGGTTGAAGTGTGCGTGCGTGCGTACGTGCGCGCCCTCCCGCCTACTCTAGTGGCCAGGCGGGGGTCGGCCCGCGCTCGGGGTACCTCCGCCACGGTCCTCAGTCGTGACTCTGTAGGCGGAAGCGTGGAGACGAGCCTGAGCGTCACAGGCTCCCCACACACAACCGCGTGACCCGGGGACTTTCCCCAGGGCGTGCAAAAGCACAGCAGTGCCTCACTTCGGGGGTGGGGGTGGGGAAGGATGCGCCCGCGTGTTCGCGGGGAGAGGGGTGGGGGCGCGGGGCCAAGGAGGCTGAGCCGCTGGAGCCTGGGAGGGGAGGCGGGTTGGGTGGGGTGGGGCATGGCGGGGGAAGTGACTCAAGGCCAGAGGCGGACAGGCCTATGGCAGGCAGAGTGGGGGGAGCGCGGGGAATGGGCGACCCCGGACCGCCTGGCGGCGCACGGGACGGGGCGAGGGAGCTGGCGCCCCCACAACGTCAGGGACGAACTGAGAGGGAAGGCTCGGCTGCCGAGCCCTCCGGGGCAGGGGTCTGACATCTGGACGGAGTGGGAAAACAGCATCCTGCCCTTGGGGAGTCGGGAGGAGCCCAGTCCCATCCAGCTGTGCAAACAGGAGGAGGAGGAGGTCCCAAGCCTACCCTTGGGAGAGGGGCGAGAGGGGTGGTAAAGCCGCCGCCGCGCCGGCCCCCGCGGTGCGGGTTGCGCCAGCCTCCCCGGAGCCCGACGCAGAAACTTGTTGCAAACAAACAGGCGACCGCGGGTGCCCCTAGCAGCCAGCGGCGGAGTGGGTGGGCGGGCGAGAGGGAGGGGAAGGCTGGCGGACGCCGCAGCGAACTGGTGGGCAGACCCGGAGTCGCCGCGTAAGCGGGGCCGGCTCAGTGCGGTGCGGCAGGCGCGGCTGTGCGGCAGCGGAAGTCCTTTGTTGCAGCACAGTCCCTGGCAGAGCCAGAGCCTCTCCGCGCAGTCCAGCCCGAACGCCGCGCGCCGCCGCCACTGCAGCTCGCGGCCCCTTCACCTCCGCCCGCCTTTCCCGCGGCTGATTTGCCTTAAACTCCCTAAAACCTCCGCAGCCCCGGTTCCTGCTGCGGCCGGTGAGTATCTGCCAGTTGTGGGGCTATTTGCGCAACTTTGGCCCGGGCGGGAGGACGCGGGCCGCGGGCCTGGCGGAGTGCGGGGCCGGAGCGGTGCCGACCCGTGCGGGGATCCAGGGCGCGGAGGACGCGCCGCGAGGACCCGGCGACGGGCGGCTGCCGGGCCGCCTGCTCGATCCCGCCGTTCGCCGGCGCACCTCGTCCGGGACGTGCGGCCTCCCTGGGTCGGAGGCGAAGCCCCGGCGGAGTCTAGTTCTCAAATTAGTTACCTTCTTTTCCCTTTCTTTCTCTGTCTTTATTTTTTGGGGGTGGGGGGGGGAGGGGAGGGGAGGTGTAGACGGGAGGCGGGAGGACCCGGTTGATTGACGTGCCCAGAGCCCGCTTCTCTCAACTTACAGCTGCGGCTCCTCGGCGGGTGGGAGGGGAAGTGTCCCGGAGCCCGAGGCCGCAGACTTGGGCGCGCTCCGAGGGAGGAGGCGTAAGAGCCGTGCAAATTCTTGCCACGCTCTTTTCACCCCCCTCTTGCCGGCACACACGCTTTTTGTTCAGTAAAAAGTAGTGGGTCTTGGGTTTGGGAATTTTCGGTGGAAAAGATGTGTTTCCTGGGAAAAAAGTGCTTTCGATTCCAGTGGTGGGCGCTTGCTAGAAGTTCTGTTAGTGTTCGGCAAATGCGTTGGGCGTAGATCGGGAATCATAACCGCTAAAACTTGGAGGCTTGGGTCTGAGCTCAGCCACCTTCCCAGCCTTAGGCAAATTAATCAACGAACGCGTCTGTAGGATCTGAAAGGTTAACATGACCTTCTCCAAATTGGGAACGTCGGGGAGATGTCGATGAAAGTCCTTGATGTTTCCTGGGGGACAGCAGGGCATTTTGTATGTGTGTAATAATAACTCCAGTCGAGCTTAAACGTGGTAGGTTACGCGCAGATTCTCTGTTGGCCTGAGTGTAGTTCCGTACCGCATGTCTCGCTGTCTCACGACAGCAACGATTTTCTCGAACCCGAGGAGTGGTTCCAGGCTTTTTGAGGAGACTTCTTAGAATCAGTTTCTTGGTTCGAAGTTCAAGGCACTTTGGAGCAGAAATGGTGAAGGATGTAGTTCTCATGTTAACTTCAAAGCAATCACTACCTTCTCCTTTGACAGGAAGAAATTTGAGTCTGTGAAATTCTGTCAGTGCATATGGATATGATGGGGGGAGAATTGGGATACTAAAAGAGGAAGCCTGAATGATGGCTGGCCATCACAACCTCAAAACTTTATTTTTGATTCACTTGCTGGCTCTTTGATGAAGTATCAGTAATAACTGAATGGGTTTGGGCGCTGGGTGGGGGCTTCCTCATCTTAGAGAAAATTGAAACCTGGTGGATGGGAAACTATTTTCAAAGATCAATAAAGACCGTCTGCAGTAGAACTTTTTTCTTTAATATCTTAACATTCGTTTTAAGAGATTTCTCCATCGTGACCAAATTTTCACTGTATAGAATAATTCAGGTTGAGTCGCCTTTCCAGAAGCCTTTCTATTCTTCCCATTACAGTGGGATGGCCTACTTTGGAGGTGGTTTGTGGGGGAGTCTTGGTGCCTCATTGTCAGAGAAAAAAGAGACCATATTTAACCAGGACCTTAGCGGGGCATGGAGTGCAGTCTCAGTCACTTGCTCTTGACCTTGTGTTTTGATTTCATGTTAACAGTGCTAAATTTTTTTTTTAAGATTTTATTTATTTATTTGACAGATCACAAGTAGGCAGAGTGACAGGCAGAGACAGAGAAAGGGGGAAGCAGGCTCCCCACTGAGCAGAGAGCCTGATGCGGGGCTCGATTCCAGAACCCTGGGATCATGACCTGAGCCAAATGCAGAGGCTTTAACCCACTGGGCCACCCAGGCACCGGAACAGTGCTAAATTTTGTACTGTTTCCTTTCCTTATTCTCTTTCGCCAGTCTCTGAGGAAGATAAGTTCATGGAGCTTTTTGAGAGTGTCTCTGTGTTCTTTTTAGCACCATTTCCTATCCTAATGTGCGGGAGAAAAGAAGTGTCTGCTTTCCGGGCCTTTCTTCTTCCAGTCAGGAAAGTGCTAATAAGCCTTAGCTATTAACCTTCTGGCCCAAAGGGAAGACAACCAAAGGCAGAAAAGTTTCCATAGATTTTTATTGTTAAGCTGTAATCTGTTGTCTTCCCAAAAAATTAAATTGTATTTGAAAAACACCTGCTTGAGAGGTCACTTTGGTCTCTACAGGATGTTTTCTCCTGATATTTTTTTCCTTGTGCTAGTATATTTTATCCTGAAATATTAACATTGTTAGTCTTATATGCTTTTATGTGAACCAAATTAAGTGATTCATGTATATTGTTTTTTTCCTCAAAATGGAAATACAAAATCCATGTTTTTTTGTAAAAATTCAACCTATACTAGAGTACATAAAATACAAAAATGAAAGTCATTCCAGAGATAACTGTTAATAATCAATTCCTTGTTTAAAACGAGGAGAGGCAGCATTCGATCATAACTGTGCTGTTGTATATGCATCACCCTGCCTAAGGATGGCCTGTGATGATTCATGGCCTTATGTTCTCTATTCCCTACTCAGGTTGGTGAGAATTGACTAGGTGGAGAAAAGGAATGTTTTGCCTTGGACTGGTTTAAAATTCTATGATCAAGTAACAGACGTGAGTGTTTAAATATAACAGGGTTGCTATTTTAAGTTTGTCCTTATGAAGTCTACTTCCGTGGTCTCGTTCTCAAACTTTTTCATGCTAATGATGATGTCCATCCAGCCTCTGATCGTTTGATTTATATTGGCCAAACTCATTTTAAAAAACAACAACAACATCAAACCCCCAAAAGCTTCATATTTGTAGAGAGTTTAATAATTTCATGGTTGGGAGGGAAGGAGTGGCTATACTTGCTGTGAAAACCACTGCCCAGACATCCCTGTATTGATATGGTGTGAAGGGTTCTCCTTGATCCGTATCTAGAGGTAGCATGCCAAACATCAAGGAAAGAGAATTAGAACGAAGAAGGGGGATTAATGACTGCAGTTTGTAGACGTGGCACGGGAGGACACGGCACATATTTAAGGTAGATTTCTAACTATACTTACATCGTGGCTTGTATGGGAACTACAAGAGATCTTAGAATGAGTGTGAAGTGGTTGATGATGTTCTGAAAACGAAGCCCCAAAATAGTACATAGAAGTTTAATCACAACATTGAGTGTTGGGGACATGGGTTTTTTTACACTGCTCTGCTCTGAGTTTAAAATCGTTTTCCCAGTAACGTTGGAAAATGAATTAAATCACCAACCGGATTTTTCATTTCTTATCTACGTGAGCTACACATAATCCTTTTTTCAAGGTAACTAAAGAGCTCCGTCCCCACTTGACATCTTTTAGTGTTAGGGAAGGGCTTGCTCTGATGGGCTGTGGGAGTCAGCAGATGGAAGAGGAGATGGGGCAGGGGCATGGCGTGCCGCCTGCCATGTGGAGCTGTGTGAGAGTGGGTGACTGTGAGGCTCAGGACGTTCCAAAGCGGCACTTCAGTTAATAGTCATTGCCAGGAAGAGTGTTGTCTGGCTTATAAAAGCTGAAACTCGGTTCTGAATCAAGACTCCAGAGTTTGAGTCCCATCTTCTGCTTGCCAGATGAGCACTCCAGTAACAACCACTAAACTTGTTGCCTTATTCACAGAATGAGGATAATGAAAATACCTATCTCAGTGTCGTGAGAACCAGTTGTTTAATGTATGGGAACTTGCTTTGTAAATTTTTACCACTATGTAAAAGTTGCCATGATTGAAATAATGCAAAAATTTAAGTGCAGAAATGCAAATAATGCAAAAAATTGAGTGCCTGGCAGGCTCAAGTCAGAGGAGCATGTGACTCTCGATCTCAGGGTTGTGACTTTGAGCCCCTTGGTGGATGTAGAGATTACAAGGAAGGAAGAAATTGGTAAGTAAGATAAAATGCCTATTTCAACATTTATTCATTCAAAATTGATCAAATACCACTTAATGCCAGGCCATTGTTAAAGACTGAGGGATACCTTGATGACTAAGACAATGCCTTGATCTCAGGGAGCTTACAGCAAAGCAGGGGAGCCACATAATTATAATCCATGCCAAGAGTGTGGTAATAGACCTAACATTCAGTTTGGATGATACATTTTTTGGTCACCATATAGTTGTAGGTAGGGGCTGTTTGGAAGCACAGAAGAGGGACATCTGCATTATCCTGGGATGGGTGGGGGTTGGGGGGCTTCCCAAAGAGAGTGAGCTGGACATCGAAAAGGTTCTAAGCAAAGCGAATGGCATAGCATATATGAAAGCATGGAGGCTTTGCTGTGGTAGGTCCTGGGGATGAAGGGGATCTTAAATCTTAAATAGATTTAAGGCTTAAAAATGGAGTTAAGCTTCTTAGAATGAACACACTTTTTTATGATACTCTTTTTATTGGTTTCATTTTGTTGACTTTTAATTAGATGAGAGAGTGAAATTTTCAGGGTTTTGGTTGGAATTAAACAAGAAAAAGGTAGCTATAATTGGAAAAAAACACAAATTAAAAAGCGGTGTGTATCTATCTGCTGAGGGAAGGAGTCTGGGTAGCACTTCCCATTGTCCTAGAGCTGCTTCACCAGCTGCTTCTTTAGAGGCATTTATTGAATGCTTACTGTATTGCACAGAAACAGGCTAACAGCCTTGCCTTCAGGTTGCTCATAATCTAGTGGTGAGATCTACGGACAGACACACAGATAACGGTAGTAGCCAGCTCTTATTTAGCATTTTCTCCCTGACAGCCACTGCCTTGTGATAACTCTACACCCTAGGAACGATCATCATCCCCATTCTCCGATGAGAGAATTGAGGCACAAATTACTTATGCAGCCTTCTCAAGGTCACATACCTATAAGTGGCAAAGCCAGAATTTGAACGCAGGCAGTCTGGTTAGTCTGCGCTTTAACACCTACTTTATGTTACTGTTCTGATGATGAAAATATAGTGTAAATAAGTGCAAAATAAGGAGATGATACAGAGTAATATCAAAACCTAGAATAGTGGGAGAGGGAGGTACTACAGGTTTTCTGGAGGAGGTGATATACTGATTCTTAGGTATGTGGGAGGTTCAGGCAGAAGCACCAATCGGCATGAATAAAAACGGAGATAAGTACATTAAGTAAGGTGGGCTTGAGGGGGGCGCGGTTGGAGTAGAGAGAGCAAGCGGTTTTATGCTGCTTGAACATGAAGTTTGAAGCAAGAAGCAGCCAAACATAAGACTAGATGGGTGGGCACTGTTGGCTTTCTATGCTTTGCTGAGAAGTTCGTACTTTACCCTGAGGATACATGAAGGGAACCATAGAAGGGTTTAAGAAGGAGAATGATACGGTCTGATTTTTGTTATTTTTGTTCTTTATTAATTGTTTGAGGGTGAAGGATGGATTTGAGGAGCCAGTTAAGGAGCCTGTTGTAATAACTCAGGAGTGATGTTAGAGGCCTCAGGAGGGTAGGGAAGGTAGGCATGGAATAGTGGGGCAGATTTGAGAAATACTGGAAAATTGGTGACTATTAAGGGAGGGAGAAGTCCCAGGTGATTCCCAAGTAGCCTGGGTGATTGGTTCATGGCAGTGCCAGCTGAGACAGAGAATTCAGGTGAAGGAGCAGATTTAGGTGGGTCCCAAAGTCACAGAGGCACTTTGGAATAAATAGATCTAAGTTCCACAAAATGAACCCTGAGAATACCAAGAATACCAATGCCACGTGCAAAAAAGTGACTTCCTGGTAAAGCTGCTTCTTGCAGAGAGAAGCCTACTGTTCACATGGTGCCCTCTAGTGGTCAGAAGATGCCGTGTTGCCTCTAATGTAGAGACTGCCTGGATTAAATACTTCTCTACTTTTTTTCTTTAAAATTTATTTGTTTGTGTATGTATGTATGTATGTATTTGAGAGCGCTTGTGTGTGAGCATGAGTGGATAAAGGGGCAGAGGGAGAGAATCCGGCAGTGGAATCCTGAGCAAAGAGCCTGATGCAGGGCACAGTCCCAGGAGCCTGAGATCATGACCCAAGTGAAACCAAGCGTCCAGTTCTTAATCAGTTGAGCCACCCATATGCTCTTCTCTTCTCCTGGAGGGAGAGAGAAATATTCCAGAAGCCACTGTGTTCCCTTTGCTTTTCTGTATGCATAAATTTATTTCCTAGACCTAGCAGCTTACCTGTAGTAACACCTCACTTAATCAGAAGTCACTCAGTTGGCAACCTCAGCTTATCCAGTCCCCTGGCCAGCAGCAAGGCTAAAGCAGATCATTGCCTATTAGCAATTAAAATAGATGAAACCAAGTGCAGGAATTAAAGTCTTATCTTACAGATTACTTCCCTAGGTCCTCTCTGAAAATTATATAAATTCAGCTTCAGTGAGTTTTTGTCTAATTTCATAACCCATAACAGATTGAAATAGTAGGCAGCGGGAGATCAGCATCCCTTTCAGAAGTGATCGCTGTTGGCTTGACAAGCAAGGAGGCATAAAAATAGTAACCAGCCAACAAACCACAATCTCCCAAAGTACAGCAGTCTCGGGCCATTTTGTGTAGGTGCAAACAGCCCTTGGCAATTTGAATAGCTCCTGTATTTCAGCAAAACACAATGCAGAGGAGAAAGCAGACAGCCAGTTGGTTCTGTACTCGGGGACCAGGATTGAGGAGCCAAGGGCCTTTGCCGTCAGCCACTAAAACTGAAGTGACCTTTTCATGTCTCTGAACCTCTTAGGGCCTCATTTTGTTTTCTCATCTATAAAGAATCAGGTTGAAATTGATCATTATAAATACCATGAACTGTGTTCACAATGATGACATTAATACTTAAGGAAAATTGTATTATGCTTGACTAAAAAGACAAGAAGAAATTGTCCTCTCTAATTTATATGAGAACCCTGGGAGGAATAGGATTATTGTTATTGATGAGAAAAGCAGGTTTAGAGAGGTAAAGATGTTTCCTCATAGCTGAATAAGTGTTAAAGTTTGTATCCAGATCTATTGGTGCCTACTTCCTGGGCTCGCTCGCTCTTTCTTTCTTTTTTTTTTTTTTTTAAAGATTTTATTTATTTGACAGAGAGAGATCACAAGTAGGCAGAGAGAGGGGGAAGCAGGCTCCCTGCTGAGCAGAGAGCCGGATGTGGGACTTGATCCCAGGACCCTGAGATCAGGACAGAGCTGAAGGCAGAGGCTTAACCCATTAAGCCACCCAGGTGCCCCTTCCTGAGCTCTTTTTTTTTTTTTTTAAGATTTTATTTATTTATTTGACAGACAGAGATCACAAGTAGGCAGAGAGGCAGGCAGAGAGAGGAGGAAGCAGGCTCCCTGCTGAGCAGAGAGCCTGATGTGGGACTCGATCCCAGGACCTGAGATCATGACCTGAGCCGAAGGCAGCGGCTTAACCCACTGAGCCACCCAGGCGCCCCCCTGGGCTCTTTTTAAGACTTCATTTGAACAAGCATGCATCAGGGGCCAGCTGTGTGGGCAGTGTGTGCTAGGCAAAGGCACAGAGGCCATTAAGCCACATCCTTATACCTGGAGGTCAGTGAGGTAGGCATTACTGTATGGTACCTCTGTTAGTACAAATGATAAAAGTCACCCTGTAGCACTGGTAGGACTGATGTAAAGCTACATTAGGGTTTTAAAAGATTTTAGGGTGTGAACATAGAACTGACTCACCATTTATAGCATTGTTTCTATGGGAATATGTGTTTCAAGTTCCAAATAACTAACTTAAAAATAAAGTTTTGGAACATAACCCAATTATAATTTCAGAACTTCCTGTGCTAAGTACTGAATTTGCAGTCTAATAACCAGCCAGAATGCCTGTTCTAAAAAGTGAAAAAACTTTTAACCTTGTGTCTGTCATTTAAGTGCCTTGAAGAGAAACTTATTATCTTTAGAAGCACCTACAAAACTGGTTCTTCCTGGAAATTTCAAAGAGAAAACCTAAGGAACTTAATTAAGCTTAGACATTGGACCATATACTTTAGAAAATGGAATTCTAGGAAAGAATTTCGCCAGCGTGACCTTATTTTTATAGGTGACAAAAATCACTGTTGCCATATTGTCAGGCTCAAGAGTCATATTGCTTGTATTCTAATCCCACCAAGTCCTCTGTGGCCTTCCAGAAGTTATATAACATTGCATACAATGCACATTATACACACACACACACACACACATACACACACCTGCTTAGACTGGAGCCTGCCTGACCATTGATATTAAGGCTTAACAAATGCTGGCTATTCCCATTATTGTTATATGATGGTTTTCATTTACTCTACCTTTATAACCTCCATTTACCAGTCCAGTAAAGCATATCTGCTTTCCCTCCCATTACATTTTCATACTTTTGTTTATGCTGCTGTGTACCCCCTCCCAGTTCTTTATACCTACACACTTACGCAGATACCTGAAATGCCTTTCCCCTTGCCTTCTGTTTTTCTCTATCCTATTCATTCATTAAGGCTTCACTAAATTCCTACATCCTTCCTAAAGCCTACTGTTCTAGTACAGTAATGATTTTTTCTTTTCCCTCTCTTGCTAAACTTTATTCGCTATACTTAATTATTCTCAAATCGTTTCTTGGTTCAGAATTTAATCTCTCATGTGGTATTAGCTCTGTGTTTACCATCCTTCTCCACCCTCTACCACAGTGCTTTATGCAGTGTTAGGAATGTTGTAGGTGTTTGACACATTCTGATACTCTGATTTATTAACATAAGAAAATCCTTTCATTTCACTTCAGGCAGGCTTTTTAAAAGGGTAGTCTGTAACATTCAAATTAAATCCATATACATATATCCAATCATAAAAGACACAAATAGGTATGAGAAAATCACTGTATATATACCTAAATGACCTTGGAGATCCAGAGGTAATTGTTAGTAGTTCAGAGATTGGGGCACTGAATTGAGAGTCTAATGCTAGGCTCTGCTGGAGATTCTCACCGAGGCTATGCAAATTGTCCCCAGGGGAGCTTCCTTGGTCTATGGCACACAATGAAAAGAGATTATTTGCTTTACAGAAGGAGTCACTCCAAAATTGTAACTGTAAGTAACTTCTTCATTCAGTTTATATGCTCGTTTATAGGCCCTTCAATTATCATTTGACTAAGGCAGAGGCAAAAGAAAGAAAGTTTCAGCAAACCTGTTTTTGCCAATTTAAGAGATTTATAGTGATGAAGGAAAAGTATTTCTGATATCTTACTGTGTCGGTGAGAAATTTACTGAAATAGCTTACATGCTGTAATTTAGGGACCACGTCTACTGGATAAGACTGGAGGCACCCATACAGAGAAAACCGCATTAGAGGTAAGAGTTCAGATGTGAGTAGTGGCTTGTGCCAGTAAACCCTGTTGTGAGGACGACTGCCCGGTCGCTGCTGTGTGTTCTTTGCAGGAAGGCACATTACAGAGTCCCAAGTGGTTGGTATCCACCTGGGTGGTCAGAATTCCATCCTGTAATCCTAGTACCTACTTTACCACACTTAACTACCCCCTTGACACACAATTTAACAGTCTTAGATCTTTGCCCCCTCTATGAAATAAGAATGTTGGACCAGATCAGATCTCTCTAAACATCTGTGGGTATCTAAATTAATATACTGAATGTGCTTGGCAGCTGCCTTTGAATGAGATGAAGCTTTCAAACTAAAAATTTAAAAATTCAGTGTAAAATGTTTTGCATTACCTAACTCCTTTCTCTTCTGGGAGAACTGCATGTATACAGATACCCTTCTGGCCTTAGAGCCCTGGCTTTGGATCACATTTGAAGTCCTGCTCTCCTGAAGTACTTCTAGCTGTAATAAACTTATTTCACCAGTGATAACAGCTGGTAACACAAAAGCAGTCACAGATTTCAGTTATAAAGACAAGAACAACTACACCCTTGTGTACTGTTGGTGGGATGCAGCCACTGTGGGAAACGGTATGGAGGTTCCTCAAAAAGTTAAAAATAGAGCTACCGGGGCGCCTGGGTGGCTCAGTGGGTTAAGCCGCTGCCTTCGGCTCAGGTCATGATCTCAGCGTCCTGGGATCGAGCCCCGCATCGGGCTCTCTGCTCCACAGGGAGCCTGCTTCCCTTTCTCTCTCTCTCTGCCTGCCTCTCTGCCTATTTGTGATCTCTGTCTGTCAAATAAATAAATAAAATCTTTAAAAAAAAAAAAAAAAAAAAAAAAATAGAGCTACCCTGTACCGGCAGTTGTACTTCTTGGTGTTTACTCAATGAATACAGAAACACTAATTCAAAGAGAAATATGCAACCCTGTGATTATAGCAGCATTACTTATGATAGCCAAGATGTGGAAGCAGCCCAAGTGTCCATCGACTGATAAAGGGATAAAGAGGATGCAGGATCAGGGCACTTGGGTGGCTCAGTGGGTTAAAGCCTCTGCTTTCAGCTCAGGTCATGATCCCAGGGTCCTGGGATTGAGCCCTGCATCAGGCTCTCTGCTCCGCAGTGAGCCTGCTTCCTCCTATTTCCGCCTACTTGTGACCTTTGTCTGTCAAATAAATAAATAAAATCTTTAGAAAAAAAAAAAAGAGGATGCAGGATGTGGTATATATACACACAATGGAATATTATTCAACCATGAAAAAGAATGGAATCTGGCCACGTGCAGTGACATGGATGGAGCTAGAGAGCATATTCTAAGCGAAATAAATCAGAAAAGCAAATGCTAGAAGGTTTTATTCATATGTGGAATTTAAGATAACAAAACAAGCGAGCAAAGGGAGAAAAAGAGAGGCAAACCAAGGAACAAGACTCTCAACGCTAGGGAAAAAACTGATGGGTTACCTGACGGGTCATTGTGGGGGAATGGGTTAAATAGGGAATGGGGATTAAGGAGGGAACCTTTATGAGCACTGGGTGTTGTGTGCAGGTATTGAATCACTAAATTGCACACCTGAAATTAGTATAACACTGGATATTAACTTGTATATACTAGTATAACACTGGATATTACTGGAATTAAAAACAGGAGCTAAAATTTAGTACTTTTACTTAAAACATTTGCAAGCTTTACTGTAAGATAAAATTAAGGTTTTTTTGGTAGAACTATTTAAGAATATCAAAAAATTGAAAGGAGAAAACTTTTGGAATTTGAGTGAAATTAGTTTTTTTGTTTGTTTCTTTCTTTAAGAGTTTATTTATTTATTTGACAGAGAGAGATCACAAGCATGCAGAGAGGTAGGCAGAGAGGGGAAGGAAGCAGGCTTCCCACTGAGCTGAGAGCTGGATGTCGGCTGGATCCCAGGAACCTGGGATCATGACCTGAGCCAAAGGCAGAGGCTTAACCCACTGAGTCACCCAGGCACCCAGAGTGAAATTGTTTGTTTGTTTGTTTGTTTTAAAGTTTTTATTTATCAGGGGGGAGGGGAGAGAGCGAGCACAGGTAGACAGAATGGCAGGCAGAGGCAGAGGGAGAAGCAGGCTCCCTGCTGAGCAAGGAGCCCCATGTGGGACTTGATCCCAAGACGCTGGGATCATGACGTGAGCTGAAGGCAGCTGCTTAACCAACTGAGCCACCCAGGTGTCCCAGTGAAATTGTGAATAATTAATAATAAGTGAATGAATAGGGGCGCCTGGGTGGCTCAGTGGGTTAAGCCTCTGCCTTCAGCTCAGGTCATGATCTCAGGGTCCTGGGATCGAGCCCCATGTTGGGTTCTCTGCTCAGCGGGGAGCCTGCTTCCTCCTCTCTCCCTGCCAGCCTGCCTCTCTGCCTACTTGTGATCTCTCTCTCCTCTGTCAACTAAATAAAATAAAAAAAATCTTAAAAAAAAAATAAGTGAATGAATATTTAAAATTTTAATGCAAAAATTATTCTCAAGAGATAACAAGCTAAAAGTCTCACAGGAATTCAGATCCCTCACCCCTGGTTCTGTGCCCTGCTTCCTTTCTTTTTTTCTTTTCTGTGTTTTGGGGTTTGTTTTGTTTTGTATTATTAGGCCCTCTCCAAGTTTTTCTGAGTGAGGTATAACAAGAACAAAGTTGTTGGGACTACTGGGTTTAGGACTGCTATTAAAAGTTATTCCACCTTGAGGCGCCTGGGTGGCTCATCGAGCCCCGCATCAGGCTGTTCTGCAGGGAGCCTGCTTCCTCTCTCTCTCTCTCTGCCTCTCCACCTACTTGTGATCTCTCTCTCTCTGTCAAATAAGTAAATAAATAAAAATCTAAAAAAAAAAAATAGTTACTTCACCTTTTAAAGTCCGGTTTACTGGAACATGGATGTTTGCACAATGCCACTGAGGACGACACTACAGTTCCAGGGCAGCCTAGAAGCTGTAGAAGTAGTGTTAGCAGAATTTTGTTCCACCCCAAACCCTGAGAGGAAGGCAGGGATGGAGAGAGATGGCTGAAGACAGTGGGATTCACACCTGTGCCTTTCTGACCCGGAGCCCTTGGTTCTTGTCACCAGAGCGTGATGCCTTCTTTCACAAAGGAGGCACTTTACCGAATACGTACATGTTGAATGAAGTCACTAATGCGGAATAAGTCAAGGCTCCCCTCAGGGGTGTGTCCTCGAGGTGGCAGAATGCTCATTGCTCGTGGCTGTCGCCAATCCTCGGTACTTCATGCCGTGTCTGGCGCCCAAAGTGCTCCGTGCATGTTTGTTGCAAGGAAAATGCCCTTGGTGCTCTTGTGTTCGTATTTTATGTTAACACAGATTGTGTTTTTACCAACGGAACTGAACCATGGTTCCAGTGGTAGCGGTGCCTGTCGTGGTGGTGGTGTATGTCTTTGCGCCAGGCTTGGTGGCTGGCCATAAAACTGCTTTCCATTTAGCTTAGAATAGAAGAGTTCTTGGAACTTTTAAGCTCTTTATATCATTATTTTAAGCACAGGAGATTTAAAACCTGAAAGTCTTTATGTATTAACTGCTGGCTTTCTTCTGCAGGACTCCTCCATTTGGAAGGAAATTTTAAGGTTATCTAATCAAGCATAGCTCCTGATGCTTGAATAAGCAACTTCCAGTCTGACTTCCATTAGTTATCACATGTCAGGAAATATAATTTTACACGTTGCTTCTATGACTCCTCATGTTTGATAGGGTATTTGACATTTTATTATTCCCACTGTGACAATTCAGGAAACTTGAGGTCTGTGAAGATAAATAAGGTGGCAAAAGTAGATTGAAACTTAGGACTCTCAGATCCAAAGCCTGTGTTCCTTTTTTTTTTTTTTTTACATTTTTAATTTTTATTTATTTGTTTGACAGAGAGAGACAGTGAAAGAGGGGGCATAAGCAAAGGGAGTGGGAGAGGGAGAAGGCTGCTGGGCAGGGAGCCCGATGCAGGGATCGATCCCAGAACCCTGGAATCATGACCTGAGCCAAAGGCAGACACTTAACGACTGAGCCACGCAGGTGCCCCCAAAGCCTGTGTTCTTTTCCTTCTATCATACTGTCCTCAACGACTTTTCATCCATCTTCCATGCAGGGCATCCACTGTTCTCCAAAAGAGTTTGTTTCATTTTTTAACAACTCTTACTACTAAAAATTGTTTTGAGATGTCTATCCTTCTGCCTCTTTCTCTTTATTACTCGTTAAAGTTCTCTCTGAGTCCCACAAAATGACTATAGACCTAGAAATCTCCTCTTAAATAAAATGGGCTTGGGGGTGCCTGGGTGGCTTGGCTCAGTGGGTTAAAGCCTCCACCTTCTTCTCAGGTTGTGATCTCAGGGTCCTGGGAACGAGCCCTGCGTTGGGCTCTCTGCTCAGCGGGGAGCCTGCTTCCCCTCCTCTCTCTCTGCCTGCCTCTCTGACTACTTGTGATTTCTGTCAAATAAATAAATAAATAAATAAATATTTTTTTAAAAAATGGGCTTGGGGTCAGCATTTGTGTGTGTGTGTGTTTTCATTTTATTGTTGTTTGGATTCGTTTTACATAATTTTTAAAGACCACATGACCGTGAATTTTAGGTAGTGGATTTACCTTGGTAAAGGTTGATTTACCTTGGTTTACTTACAACTCCCTTATTACCAGGCATTTCAGATTATTGATGAATATCTTTGTGCATATATTGCCTTTTGTATCTAGGTACATACCTAGCATTAAGTACAGATACCTGATTTATAGAAGCTTGAAAAGGTTGAAAGATTGTACCTATGTGACATGTTTGACCTGCCTTACAAAAGTGGTTAATAATCGTTGCAATTTTAAGAAGACAGTAGGTTTCATTATAGGCTACCTTCCTTTCACTAGAGGTACATCCCTGGCTATGCAACTTTCTGTCATTAGATAGGAAGAACAGGAAGAAGGAGGTAGGATAGGTCCTTAGGTAGTGGGGAGAAGGGATATGTGATCCACATATAGTCTGTGGCGAACAGATAAAAAGCACGTGGAAATAAGCGTAGATACCTCTTAATTACCACCGTAGGGATTCAAGGGTTTGGGGACTGAAGACTGAACATTTTATTTCTCTGAACAGCTTGTTAAATGTTCTTTTTATGCTCAGATTGTGTAGGAACTTACTTTTAACTAGAAGATAGATTCTGAAGTTTTATATATACAGATTAAAAATTGAGGCTAAAATTGGATCTTATTTTAGTTTTACAATATAATGGATAGGGCTTCTAATGCTTTTAATGTTTTTCTCTCCCTCTTCTTTTCCCAAAGTCAACTCACTACATTAATAATATTTATAGTGTCTACCAGATGTTCAGTGAAGAAAACTAGTTGCAGAAAGGTATATATAAAATGATACCATTTAGGGGAAGCCTGGGTGTCTTGGTTAAGCATCTGTTTTCTGCTCCAGTCATGATCCCAGGGTCCTGTGATCTAGCCCAACATTGGGCTCCCTGCTCTGTGGGGAGCCTCCTTCTCCCTTTCCCTCTGCCTGTAGCTCCCCTTGCTTGTGCTCTCTCTTTCTCTCAAATAAATGAATAAAACCTTTTTTAAAAAAAATCCTACAGCAAGAGCAAAGACTATGTGCCTAGGCTTCCATTTGCTCTTGCTGTATGATTTTGATATTGAGTAGGTACTCAAAATCTATTGACTCTGTATAGATACATATAAACAGAACTGAAGATACACAATCCAGAGTGTTTGGAAAGGTTACCTCTGGGAAGAGGTATGTGACCTAAGTGTGTTTTTATTCTATTTACTTTATATATTTGAATTTTTTGTACATGTTACTTTGTATACTCTTTTTTGGTAATTAAAAAAATGAGGAAAAATTTACCTTTTGAGGATAGACACCTCTTTCCCTAACGGATCCATTGCTTTGTTATTCCCTAAAGTACATGCCCAGCAATATAAGACATATTCTGACTCTACAGACTGATTGCTTCTTAAGTAATCAAGGGAAGAGCATTGATCAGACCTATTTACTTGTTGCCATTTCCATATAATATAAGCATTTTATTTTATTTATTTTTTACTTAAGGTTTTTAAAATTTATTTGACAGAGAGAGCGCACAAGTAGGCAGAGAGGCAGGCAGAGAGAGAGGGGAAGCAGGCTCCCTGCTGAGCAGAGAGCCCCGATACAGGGCTCGATTCCAGGACCCCGGGATCATGACCTGAGCTTAACCCACTGAGCCACCCCGGCACCCCAATATAATAAGCATCTTAAATGGAATTTTTCTATGGAAATTTTCAAACATACAAAAATAGAATTAAATATACCTGTCTCCCAGACTCAGTAATTATCAGCACATGGCCAATCTTGTATCATCTGTAGCCCCCACACCCACCTCACTAGGTTATTTTCTAGTGTATTTTAGATTATATAATTTCATCTATCAATATGTCAGTATGTATAACTAAAAGATAGGGACTCTTAAAATACACTCATCACCCTTAAAAAATGAGCGATACTGGGGCGCCTGGGTGGCTTAGTGGGTTAAAGCCTCTGCCTTTGGCTCAGGTCATGATCGATCTCAGGGTCCTGGGATCAGCTGCATCTGACTCCCTGCTCAGCAGGGAGCCAGCTTCCCCCTTTCTCTCTTCCTGCCTCTGCCTACTTGTGATCTCTGTCTGTCAAATAAATAATCTTTTTTAAAAAATGAACAATAGTTCCTTAGTAGCAATTTTGTGAGACTTTTTAATATTCTGCAGTTATGTACTTTTAAGTTGCTATTTTATTTACTTTCACTGTTTGGATCTTTCAGATACTTTTAAACTTTTTCCTTTCACATTTAGCGTACATTTTCCCCCGTAGACTTGTGATGAAACCAAAATGATGGTTTTTGCTTTGGATGCTTTAGCTTCTATTTCTTAAAACCAAAATGAGAAGCTTGACTAAATGGCTGGGTTACCGTCCTCTTCACGTCTGAAAGATGATTTGGGTGTCTGTTACTGAGTTCTGCTACATTAGAATAAAGAGCTATTTATATATCCCTTTATTGTGATAGCCAAATCGTCCAAGTCCCAACGTGCGATCAAAGCGACCCTCCTTTTCAGGTCCTTTTCTAAAGTTACCTTGTCTGACTCTACTATTCTTGTGTCACATAGGTCTCTCAGTAATAGAAGATGGCAAAGCCCAGCCACAGCAGCTACGTCCTCCAGCAGCTAAACAACCAGAGGGAGTGGGGTTTTCTCTGTGACTGCTGCATTGCCATCGACGACATTTACTTCCAAGCGCACAAAGCCGTTCTGGCTGCCTGTAGCTCCTATTTTAGAATGTTTTTCATGAACCATCAGCACAGTACCGCACAACTGAATCTCAGCAACATGAAAATTAGTGCTGAGTGTTTTGATCTCATTTTGCAGTTTATGTACTTGGGAAAAATTATGACGGCTCCCTCCAGTTTTGAGCAGTTTAAGGTGGCAATGAACTACCTGCAGCTGTACAACGTTCCCGACTGCTTAGAAGACATACAGGATGCAGACTGTTCGAGCTCAAAGTGTTCATCCTCTGCTTCCAGCAAACAGAACAGCAAAATGATATTTGGGGTGAGGATGTATGAAGACACAGTGGCTAGAAATGGCAGTGAGGCCAACCGGTGGTGTGCGGAGCCAAGTTCAACAGTAAATACTCCACACAACAGAGAGCCCGATGACGAGTCTTTACAGCTAGGCAGTTTTCCCGAGCCACTGTTTGATGTATGTAAGAAAAGTTCTGTGTCCAAATTATCAACTCCAAAGGAACGTGTGTCACGGCGCTTTGGACGGAGCTTCACCTGTGATAGTTGTGGGTTTGGCTTTAGCTGTGAAAAATTGTTAGATGAGCATGTGCTGACCTGTACTAATAGACATTCATACCAGAACACAAGGTCCTATCACAGAATAGTCGACATTAGGGATGGAAAAGATGGCACTATCAAAGCCGAATTTGACGAAAAGGAGTCTTCCAAAGCATTTTCCACACAGACAGACAAGTACAGAGGAGACACCAGCCAGGCTGCTGATGATTCGACTTCAACCACCGGAAGCCGAAAAAGTAGCACAGTGGAGTCTGAGCTAGCCGGCGAGGAAAAAAGCAGAGCTGCTGAGAGGAAAAGAATCATCATCAAGATGGAGCCTGAAGATATTCCCACAGATGAACTGAAAGACTTTAACATTATTAAAGTGACTGACAAAGACTGTAATGAGTCCACCGACAACGACGAATTAGAAGATGAGCCCGAAGAGCCCTTTTATAGATACTACGTCGAAGAGGATATCGGTATTAAGAAAAGCGGTAGGAAATCTCTCAAACCGCGGATGTCGATAGCTGCTGATGAAAGAGGTGGTTTAGAAAGTCTGAGGCCCCCTAACAACAGCAGTCCGGTACAAGAGGATCCCGAAAACGCGTCCTGTGAGCTCTGCGGACTCACAATAACAGAGGAGGACCTGTCGTCTCATTACTTAGCCAAACACATTGAAAACATCTGTGCGTGTGGCAAGTGCGGACAGATCCTCGTTAAGGGGAGGCAGCTTCAGGAACATGCTCAGAGATGTGGGGAACCCCAGGATCTGACAATGAACGGGCTGGGCAACGCGGAGGAGAAGATGGACATGGAAGAGAATCCCGACGAGCAGTCGGAAATAAGAGATATGTTTGTGGAAATGTTGGATGATTTTAGGGACAACCATTTCCAGATAAACAGTATGCAAAAAAAGCAGTTGTTCAAACACTCCGCCTGTCCTTTTCGATGTCCTAATTGTGGCCAACGTTTTGAGACCGAAAATCTAGTGATGGAACATATGTCTAGCTGCCTAGACCAGGATGTGTTTAAGAGTGCCATCATGGAAGAGAACGAAAGAGATCACAGGCGAAAGCATTTTTGTAATCTGTGTGGAAAAGGATTTTATCAGCGGTGTCACTTAAGAGAACACTATACTGTTCATACTAAGGAAAAACAGTTTGTGTGTCAGACATGTGGAAAGCAGTTTTTAAGAGAGCGTCAGTTGCGACTGCACAATGATATGCACAAAGGCATGGCCAGGTATGTCTGTTCCATTTGTGATCAAGGAAACTTCAGAAAACATGACCATGTACGGCATATGATTTCTCATTTATCTGCTGGTGAGACGATATGCCAGGTCTGCTTTCAGATATTCCCAAATAATGAACAGTTGGAACAGCACATGGATGTTCATCTGTATACATGTGGAATATGTGGAGCAAAGTTTAATTTGAGGAAAGATATGAGATCACATTATAATGCCAAGCATTTGAAAAGAACATAAGTGATTTTCTACTGTACTATGTTTAGTTGATAGCAGACAAAAAACACCAAAGCAAAGGATATGAGCTATTTAGAAATTTATAAGATGGATTGTTGGGAAAAAATTTTAAGGCCCTTTTACCTTTAATATTTTTGTTTAGGATCTTAAGTATCTACATTTTAGGTGTTATTAAATGTTTATCATTTTTGTTATTTCTTAATAGAATTCTCTGATTTTAGTTTGTTTTAGCTATGATTAAAATTACTTTTCAATGTAGATTACCAGTGGTTGTTACTCCTCCAATGACTATTAAACCTTAGGTTTTTTTTTTTTTATCATAAGGTGATAACTTTACTATTTCTATGTGGGATTTTTTTTTTTTTTAAGGTTATCCTGTGAAGTTTTAAATCCAATATCATTGGCCATTCATGCTCATTTTTAAAACTATTTTTAGGTAATTAGTTTTTTGAAACTCTCATCTACTTTTATCCCCATTTTTTTTTTTTTTTGTTAAGTTGAACAGTGATTTAGCCACTGTTTATTCCCCCTTATCAGTGAAATTCATATTCTTAAATTGACATGCTTTATTAGGCAGGTTAGGTGCATTGACTCTAAACTTGAAGGTTGACATGGGCTCACACTTGGCCTAAAAACATTGATGGACCTAAGGAAATTCCTATAAATGAATATTTCCTATAATTGATAAGATATTATCATTTAATAATCACATTTAAAACTTATATTAAGTGTAAAACCCAATGACTTTACCCCACTTGAGAAATTAGTGAGGACAAGTCATTTGTTTTGTGATATTAAATTTAACTATGATAGTTAATTAAAAAGACATATCTTGTATTCACTTAAAATAATTTAAGATATTTTGATTTCTAAAGTGTGTTAGTTTATCAATTATTTTTGTTTATAAATAGACTTTAATAGCTCTCTAGGAATATGACATCTAAAGAAAAATGATTTTTTTTTCACCTTTAAAATTACATACTTTTGGAACTTTGAGATTTGAGAAAGCTGCCATGTATATTGATAAATCAAATAAAATAAAGAAATCAATTACAAATCTGGTTGTTCTATAAAAGTATAGAGTGTGGAAAAAATGTCTTGTGTTTTATACTATCTAAGATTTGGAGGAAATGTGTTGTGGCAAATTGCAGTTTATCTCTATGCTTTTTTTTTTTTTTTTTCTGTAAAGGAATACAAAATTTGAGGACTATAAAATAACCACAGAGCATATAAGTGGAAATAGTTTATCACTTTTAAAGTAGTAGTATTAGCTGTTGTTACCACAGGGTCTACATGAATTACATGTGAATTAAAACACTGGCAAAACTGACCCCACCAATAAACACATCTATTGAATAGAATGCCTTTTAATGTGAATTACTTGCATTGTAATACCCTTCTCATAATGAAAGGGATTTTAAATAACATCTGTATTTAAAGTATAATTTTGTAATTATGAACAGTAACTTCATAACATTGCTTTTTGTTTACATCAAATTTTTAAGATATGCAAGTCATATTTTTCTATAGTTTGCATAAAAGAATAAATTGCCAAGAGAATTGAGAGATATTGACTAACACAGATCTAGTTGAAAGGGAAGTAAGTAATAGAGCACAGTGTGAGCTCAGAGATTTGTGGGGATACACTGTGGTGTTAAGTAAGAACAGGAACAGTATAGGAAACGTGTGGTATGAGAACAAAATAATGGGAAATGGAGATGGGGGAAATACACTAAAAGTTAAATGAGAAGTAAGGCATTTTTTTTTAAAGCCGCATAGCACAAAAAGCAGGAAAAGTGATTCATCTTACCCTTGGACACAGTAGTTTATCAAGGAATTCAATCTGAAATGCAACTTTAAATGAAATATGGTGTATACATTACTACTGATAGGAACCTGCTAAAAGTTTTTAACAAACCCAAAGACCATCAGAGACTCACTCCAAATCTCCAAACTGTTTATATAGTATCTTAGGTAGACATAATTTTTAGGGGGATCACTTTTTTACATAACCCTCATGAAAATCTATTGCAATGGTCTCCCCTGTTAAAGAGTAGGGTTCTTCCCAAATACTACCACCCTGTATAAAGGATTATATGTTCCATTAGGAAAAGGGGGGGTTAATTTATGTTTTGACATGATAACAACCAACAATTAGCAAGCAAATATATAAACATTGAACATGATCTAACTTTACGTAACTAAGATGTTTATGGTTTCACAAAGCCCCACCTCACCATGTTGTCTCCTCCCAGTTTCATATTACACAGGACACCTTGTGAGGTGTTTTGGAACTAACCACAGGGCAGCACAGGCTTCTGTAAGTGTATTGTACAAATTTTCCTCCTGAAGGAGGAAAGGCACCTGACTCTTAAGGGGAGTGAAAAATGGCTGACACCTCTCTCCAGTCCAGTTTCTTCTGACTTCCTTTCTCTGCTGGGGTTACAGGGCTGTAACTCCTTGCACTTGCTTCTTGCCTTCCATGCTGTGAAGGCAATGAACCAAAACTGTGGAAGCTGCCTTCTCCTGCTTTTATAATTTATGTAATTAGGTTCCAAATCCAAAAATGAAAAGAGAATCTAGACAGATAGATGTGGGATCTTGTGTCTTACAGAGTCTTGCTTAAAGGGCCTGTTGTTCTCCACCAAGAAATCCTGGAGAAAGGGAGTCAGAGCCTAACAAGCTTGTCACCAGTTACAGTGCAACTCAGAGGTTTAGAATTCTTTAGTAACAGGACTAAAATCTCAGATTAATAAAGCACAACAAGGCGGCAATGGAGTAGGACTCAGAAATTTGTCTTAATCTCCCATATTTTTAAAGTAAAAATAATTCAGAGAAATGACTCTCATGCATAAAATGATACACAGCTAATGTTTAATGTATGAAGTTTGAATATGGACAAAACTTAGAAGAAAGTACATAAGTATTCCAGGGGCTAGTTATAAAATGAATTAAAATAAGGACAGACTTTGCTAGGGCAGTCAGGATCCATTAAAAGGAAAAAGAGACTGACGTGAAAAATCATACCTAAGTATTGTAGTTGAGAACAAAAATGTGAACAAAATTTAAAGTTGAATAAAAAAATTAACATTTAGAATTGTCTAGGTGAGATTAGAGATCAATTTGATAGGTTAAAATAATATACGTTAAAAAAATTACAGCTATAAAATGCCTAATAAAACAATTGCTGTGAACATGGCAAGGATGAGCCTAAATACTCGAGATGATGCACCCACTTCTGTATTCTAAAAAAAAGGGGGAAGGGAGACTGGTGGTGATTGGCAACTTTGTTCCTGGGGTGAAACAATACTTGTTCCTCTACACTCCTAGTTAAGGAACTTCACATATTTAATAGATCTCTGAAAAATCCTCCCCCACCCCCAAAGAACCAGTTCAGCAGTTAAACAAAACTTTGCCATCATTAACAAAGAGGTAAATTAGTATCAATCAAAAGAAAAACCTGAATGTGTATGTATACACATTGTTGAAAATCAAGAAATGTGGTGTATTTCTTAATTTTTAATGAGTTTTATGAGTTAAATTTTTTCCATTTATCTACTTGATCAGTTCCTCATCTTTCCTTACCCCATCTCCTTTGTAACAAGTGCTTCTTGGTGATAAATGCCAGTGTTGTACAGGCCCCCAACCTAAACAATGCCTAGGATTCCAGGATGCCAAAAAGCTCTGTGGGGCCATCTCCTTGGGAAAGGCCCCCCATCTCCTTGATACGTGAGGTGTAGTGAATGGGGGAGACAGGATGCATGCCAGTGAACTGAATCACATAGGGTTCATATGGGTGTTAAGAGTCTGATGCTGCTGCCCAGATTTGGAAGCCCATGGTCTGTCCATCCTACTAGAGCCCACACTGAGTAATCCCAGCATCCATTACATAGTGCTCCTTAGGCTCCACTATTGTGCTTTACAATACACAATGTTAATTAACCTCACAGCTGTATGAGGTAAGTATTACTCTGATTTTCCAGATGGGGCACTGAGGTTCAGAGAGACTGGAGTGTTTTTCCTAAGATCACACAGAAATTAAACACTAGAGCTGGAATTTGAACCTAAACCTATTTGATTTATGCGTGCCTGTGCTTAAATCACTAAGCCACATACCTCACCTCCCAAGAGGTACAAAGAAAGGCCTTTTCAGCCTAGGAACACATGTGATCAAGCTCCTATGAAACTCTGTGCTCCATGTTCATCATCTGTGATCTGCTGTGCCTGGTAAGGTAGTGGGTACCTCGTAAACATGTTGGATAATGTGAATATAGATTAGCTGGAAACGAAACCATTTGAATGGGTCACTTAGAATGATGTTTTAGAAATAATATTGACATGGTTTAATTTTCTTTATTTAAACTTAAACCTTTAGAGGTATTATCAGCCATTTTGGAGGGCCCATTGTTAAGTGCTCAATTAAAAATTAATTTGAATTCAACTTCTCTATTTCTACCTCTGTGACTTTTTTCCCTTCTGTTTTCCCTATTCCTGATCTTTAAGTTTTAATCTCCAACCAATAACCATTTTATTGGTTATGAGACTGATGAATTCAATACTTCAAATCATTTGAAAATATTCCCCCCAAAAAATCAGAGCCCCAGAAGAACCAGTTTCCTCTTTTTGTCTTATTTGTCTTAACAGATGATGTGGGTAAGAAGATTTTCATTTCTTTGGGTAAAAAATAAAATCCCTAATTGCCATATTGTGATTGATTAAATTTTATAGAGTAGTATGTTTGTCTAAAATCAAAAGTTAATTATTCTAGCTATTTATAATTCAATTTACCAAAAATATTTTGTGTTAACTTATACAGTCTTACTCATAAAAGAAATGAAAGATAATGTTAGGAAATGACAGTCATTTATGCATCCTAACCTAGCAGCAAACTTTAAAAAAATGAACATTTAATGCTTTAAGTGAAACAATCCCCCTCCCAATCTGATTTTAACTTTATGATTCTATTGCCTGATTTCTAAAATCTATACAACAGGTTTTACTACCGCTATATTAAAATCTACTACTTTAATGGTCATCTTTCTACCATCTCAATGTTATTTCTTAAGTGAAATGAGAAATGCATGTTAATGAAGACTCCATAAATGATGTCTATATAATCACTTAGGTGGCCCACTTTCATTGCCTTCTATCAAACTCAAGGACATATTACTTGGTAACATGGGTAGAGTCTCCTACTCAAACCAGATGAAATTTAGCCACCTACAAATTTATCTGCTGGCAAAAGGCAAAGGTGCAATGATTTAAAATGCAAGGATTTTTGTGTCTGTGAGTATTGGTAAATATGAATATTAGCTAAATGACAATAGCTTGTGAACTCATGCTAATTTTGAATGAATTTAATACCACTTACATGTTTATATTCAGATGCTTAGTTGAATTTAGCATTTAGAAACTTAAATCCTATTTGTCTCCTTTTATTTAGGAGAACCAAATCATTGAGGTCCTTTGGTAGTGACAGAATTGTTCATTCTTCCTATCAAAATCTACCACAGATCACTAGGGGGCAGGAAGCCTTTATAATTTCTCATTATCTCTCTCATTCGCTGACAAAAAAGATGGTGTAAAGACTGCAATCCAGTACTTGGTTTTGAATTGAATGTACCAATATACTAATCACCATTTCAATAAGAAGGCAGAGGAAACTCTAGAGCCAGGGGGATGACAAATATGTAAAAGACATTTCATTTCAGAATTAGGAATATTAACACTTTTATGTGAGAAAATTTGTATAACCCTCTGTACTTACTATTTGAGAAAGGAATACAGTCAGGTAGACAGCCTATTATTTTAGAAGTTATTATTTTGTTTTTATTGTACTTAAACCAATTGCTTATGCTAATCAATCAGTAGAGCTCATTTTTAGATGACAGAAATATAATTGTCCAGATTATGAAAATCATCTTTTCTTTCAAATGCTTATGCATTCCCTAATGTGGGACAAAATATATTTTTTTAAGATTTTATTTATTTGACAGACAGAGATCACTAATAGGCCAAGAGGCAGGCAGAGAGGGAGGGGGAAGCAGGCTCCCCGCTGAGAGGAAAGCCCAATGTGGGGGCTCAATCCCAGGACCCCGGGGTCATGACCTGAGCTGAAGGCAGAGGCTTTAACCCACTGAGCCACCCAGGCGCCCCTGGGACAAAATATTTTAAGAGACAATCACTTTAAAAAAAAAAAATTAGGGTAAAGTGTTGTTGCAAAAAATAAAATTCTACCCTGAATGACGGGCAGTTTAGGAGAGTTATGAACTTAGGAACTGGAAGGAAAACTCCTCGGTGTGTGTGTAATGTGTACTTTATTTTCATTTGCAGAGTATACAACATTTACTATTTAAAGAAAACAATGTTAGCTTAATGGGTGAAGGCACTCAGTACAAAGAACATGAAATTTTAAATTTCTTGGATCTTTCAACCAGAGGTTTTCCATTAACAAGTTGAAGTACATTGTGGGGCACCTGGCTGATTCAGTTGGTAGAGCATACGGTGTTTGATCTCAGGCTCATGGGTTCGAGCCCTACCTTGGACGTAGAGATAATTTAAATAGATAAACTTTGAAGAAAAAAAAAGTACATTGTAAAATTATTTGATTTGAGGGAAGACTCTTAATTGCTTCCTTCCTCCCTACTGTCCTCTACCTGGCTGGCCTCCTGTCTTTTCATGTGGCATGTGTCCTACCCATTCTAGCTTGACTCATGCAAGAAAAAAGAAAATGCCTCTAAAGGTGAAGAGTTATATTAGTAATAAGAACACCTTATATTTGAAAGGTACAATGAGTTACATTAAGGAAGAAAGTAAATAAACTTAAGTCTTAGGAACTGTGCTTTTATTCCCATTCTTTGTTGTAGTGATGTGCTGGCCTGGTGCCAAAAGCATTGAATTCTGACCTAAGAATTATGTTGTATCTTGTAGAGCAGTCAACTTGTAATACTATTTTTCTTGAGTTTTGTCTTTTTCTGTGTGGCAGTGGTGAAATAGGGCCTTCTAAACCTCTGGAGAAGTGAGATCTGAATTTGGAGAGGACATGGGGAAGAATCAATCTTCAACAGATAATCTTTAAGTCCAGACCCAGGAATATCAGATCTGAAGTGACACCATCTTTTCTGTCTTCCTGACAAACCTCATCAATCCCAAAAGTTCCAGTTTCAAGGATCCAAGAAAACTCAGTAAAGATCACTTTGGAATCACTTTGCTGTGACAAAATTGATTCATGGTGACTCTCCTAGTATTTGTGGAAAATCTGCCAAAAGAAAAGTAACTAGAATATTCATATGACATCAATGGTTAAAGCTACACTAAAATGAAAATTTATATGCTAATTATCTTCCATGGTCCCTTCTGAAATCAAAGGGCTTGCTAGGCTACTATAAATATATTATAAAGAGATAATAACATATCTGTGTAAACACATATAATCCTAACAAAATAATTTGAATCACAGCTTATATATTATGAAATATAGTTAGACAGTTAAAAAAATTATACCCCAAAATCTGTAGTTTAGAGTATAAATAAAAAGATGTGGGTACAGAAGAAAAAAAGTGAGACCAATATTTTAACAAGGAAAGATAATCTAAAGATATCACTGTAATGTAACATTTGCCTTTCCTCTTTTTCACTGTATATACCAGTCACAAACAATTATTAAGATTAATGAAGTTCCCTTTTAAGCCTGTTAAGCTGAAAGAAAAACAGAAATGGTTATTACTTCAATAGTGGTAGATTTTCATAAAACACGAACAACCAAAAGAATGTATCTTAAGACACATTATTTTCCTCTGAATTTAGCAATATAATCTAATAATGTAGAATGAGTTTCTGTTAAATATATATTCTTGGTATTAATGTATAATACCATTATTTCTCAGCTTTCAAATTTCAAGATAAATTTCAACTAAGTATTGAGTGAAAGAATAATTGCTATGTTTTAAAAAAACTTCCACTAGAAATGAAATGTTTGATGAGATTTTAACCTGGCTTCAAATATTTTTTTATATGTATATGCTCGAACCTTATGAGTCTTAGTCGTATTATTTCCTTATTGTGAATACACTTATAGTTTTACTTCTGGTTAACTGTCTATACAATTCATTATTATTATTATTTTGTTTCTTATATAATATCATGGTATATATTTTCAGAAATGCTTATTTTATTTTTATGCTTGTTTCTTCAAATGTTTTAAAGAGTTACACAAATCTAACAGTATACATAATAGTATATGCAGAAGTAAAGTCATTTAAAATCTCTAGGTATAAAGTGGGATGATAACTTGAATATTCATTCTACTAATTAGACTAGCAAAAAATTAGATAAAGTTAGTTAGAATGTGATTAGTGGGTATAGGGGCCTGAAGGGAGCAGAGAAATTTACTAAAAACTTGAAATTCATATGTATTCAACTGCTTCAAGAGAAATAAGTTTAGAAAAGTGTTACATTCTAAAAAACAAAAACAAAATTAAAAACTATCGCTAATCTCTGGGAACTATATAAAACTGCAGACTTTTAAAAAGTAGGAAGCAGACAAGATTAAAGATTACTGATAATTAAAGGTGCCAGATCAATATAAGTTGAGATTCAACTAATAATTTTTGACTGACTGGTAGAAGCAGATTCAGAAAAGGAACATGGCTTGAATTGTGACTACACTAAACTACAAATGTAAAGAATTACAATAATTATAAGTGATATAAATGCATTCTATAATGTGATTATTTTCTGTATATCAGTATAAAACGGAGTTACTGAGTTACATGGGAAATTTCTGTTAACATTTTTTCAATCCATTGCTTTTACCTAATAAAATTTCCTCCTCTATGTTCAGAAGTTAAACTGTCTGTATATTACTTTTATTTATACTGTATTTTTTTCAACCTGGCTCTTTTACAAAATTGTGTGAAAAGTTATTATCAACTCTTTCCATTCTCTGATACAAAAATAATAAAGTATCTGATACAGCGATTTTTGGTGTTCCTGAGCAACTTAAGAAGTACACAAAACAGGGGTACCTAGATGGCTCAGTTGGTTAAGTGTTCCACTCTTGATTTCAGCTTGGGTTTTGATCTCAGGGTTTTGAGTTCAAGCCCCATGTTGGGCTCCATACTACGGAATGGAGCCTACTTAAAAATAAGAAAATAATTGTTTTAAGTGCACAAAACAAATTAACTAAAATTCCTATTACCAAATCCTGGTTTCTTCTGTATAGAATGATTAGAAAAGTACTATCTCATGACAAACACAGATGACAACAATTAGGTTTCCTCACAATATAAAAAGATATATTTATTTTAAAAATCCACTGACATAGTATTTATTTCTTTCAGAGGGTTTATTTTTCAAAATAACAACCTATTCAGAGAAATAACTTCCTTCTCAATACAATTAATTTTGTTTATTTTCAGGTTAAGAGTTTAGTAAGTTGCCCCCCTCCAAAGTGATCAGCAAAGAGTATTCTCTTCATTTCAGTCCAGTTCCCAAAGATGATTGAGATAATTGCATAGAATTCAGTAAATATTAACAATTACATGGGGCGCCTGGGTGGCTCAGTGGGTTAAGCCGCTGCCTTCAGCTCAGGTCATGATCTCAGGGTCCTGGGATCGAGTCCCGCGTCGGGCTCTCTGCTCAGCAGGGAGCCTGCTTCCTTCTCTCTCTCTCTCTCTGCCTGCCTCTCAGTGTACTTGTAATTTCTCTCTGTCAAATAAATAAATAAAATCTTTAAAAAAAAAAAAACAATTACAACAATACTGGGTTGGACTAGTCCACAAGACTATCCTCGAAGTTGATGCTGTGCAAAACTGAAGTAGGCACAATTAGTGTTATTTTCACAAATTTGCTTCTGGAAAAGCCTCTCTTCTAGGTTCCAGTCTTAGCCTTCCATACCAGGAAGTGTCCTCCTGCAGGCCACTGTGTGTCTACAGTTTCTTTAAAGACTTGAGTTTTTCAAGACTTAAAAGAAACAGTGGTGAAATTTTTCCTATAGTGACAGGTGACTGGAGAAATATTTCGTAACAGGGTACATCTAAAGAATAGAAGTTGGCAGTATTTATAGAGATCTTCAACTCCAGTTTGCTCATAGGTCCTCAAATTACAGCTGCTACTTAACTTCTCCTCAGGCCAACACTGCTTCCTCAAAACAATCCACAACCCTTTGTTGTTGTGTTTTTAATCCACAACCTTTGTAAAAGTTGTGTCGGAGTAGGAATTGAGAGAATTCCAGAAAATCCATACATTTTTTTCTGTGGTAATTCTGGAAAAATTCATTCTTAGTCTCCTTACGGTAGGCCTGATTACCCAGGTACGAAGTTTTAGACCTAATTTTACTCATCTTTGTATCTCTAGTACAAGTATTTTCAGATTTGAGTTTGTTTTAATTTTTGGTCTCAAGTATTATTTAATACAGAAATATAAGAGGTAGGCAGAGAATTTCCCCCTTATACAGGAAAAAAATGAAATTATTATTTCCAATTTTTTGGTTAAATTATGTGCCTTAGGCCACTTTTAATAAGCACTGAGCTAGTTAATCACTACTATGTTCCACATACTTTTCTAGGTACTGGGGATTAATTAGAGGGTTTGACATATGTTAAAGCTCTTTTTTCTTCCAAACTGTGTGGACTTCAGTCTTTGGATTTTTAAAAGTATTTTGAAACACCCTACTATTTATAATCTGCCAAAGAGATTTTCTTTGTTGAAAGTCAGTAGTAATTTCTATATAAATAGTAGATTAGCAAACTTTGTTTCAATGGTATGTTAATAGTCAACCTTTAAAAATCATTGTAGGGGCACCTGGGTGGCTCAGTGGGTTAAGGCGCTGCCTTCGGCTCAGGTCATGATCTCAGGGTCCTGGGATGGAGCCCCTCATCGGGCTCTCTGCTCAGCAGGGAGCCTGCTTCCTCCTCTCTCTCTGCCTGCCCCTCTGCCTGCTTGTGATCTCTCTCTGTCAAATAAATAAATAAAATCTTAAAAAAAAAATCATTGTAAAAGTACAAGAAAATTTAGAAAAAATACTGATAATCCTACCATCTAAAGATAATAAATTTTAATCCAGGTTTTGGATCCACTCTTAATATATGAAAGATTGTCCTACATATAAAATATGAAAAAATAAAATGAAATAAAATACGATACAAAAGTCTTATATCTTATTTTCCCACTTAATTATACCAGGAATGTTTCCTATGTCATTAAAAGTTTTTATACAGGGGCGCCTGGGTGGCTCAGTGGGTTAAGCCGCTGCCTTCGGCTTAGGTCATGATCTCAGGGTCCTGGGATCAAGTCCCGCATTGGGCTCTCTGCTCGGCGGGGAGCCTGCTTCCTCCTCTCTCTCTGCCTGCCTCTCTGCCTGCTTGTGATCTCTGTCTGTCAAATAAATAAATAAAATCTTTAAAAAAAAAAAAGTTCTTATACACAATGTTATGGCCACATAATAATTCATCATAGGAATGTATTATGCTTTACGTAATCATTGTCTTATTGCCAAATATGTAAGCCATTTCCCTTTTGTTATTGTTGTTATTATAAATAATATACCCATATGTTCTATTATTTCCTTAGGATAAATCCCACAAAGATTAATGCTAAACGAATGGTATGATCATATTGAAGGTAAAGAAAAAAATGTTGTCACATTGACCTTCAGAAAGACTGTACTAATTTATATTCCCACCAGTAGCATTTCCCTCTTTTGCTGCACCATTGCTGGTGTTGATGAATATTATTTGATCATAAATTTGCTAATTTGATAATATTTAATGGGCTGTGTTTTATTTTTTAATATTTTTTATAATATTTTATTTCTTTATTTGACAGACAGAGATCACAAGTAGGCAGAGAGAGAGGAGGAAGCAGGCTCCCCGCTGAGCAGAGAGCCTGATGTGGGGCTCCATCCCGGGACCCTGGGATCATGACCTGAGCTGAAGGCAGAGGCTTTAACCCACTGAGCCACCCAGGCGCCCCATGGGCTGTGTTTTAAATGAATTATGAGCCACAGTCATCAAAAAGAAAAGAACAGATTTAAAAAAAAAATTAATATAAACAAGGAACAATATAAAAATTCCAAGAATGGGGACGCCTAGGTGGCTCAGTCACTTAAGCAGCTGTCTTAGGCTCAGGTCATGATCCCAGTGTCCTGGGACTGAGTCCCTCATCTGACTCCTTGCTCTGCAGGGAGCCTGCTTGTCACCCTGCCTCTGCCTGCCTATGCTCTCTCTCTCTCTCTGACAAATAAATAAATAAATAAATAAAATCTTAAAAAAAAAAAAAAAAATTCCAAGAATGGTCAGTATATGGCAGTGTTCTAGGGCTGCAAATGTTTATTTCATATAAAATGAAAATGCAAACACTGTCTTTTTGGGAAAAATTCAGATGCCATATGAAGTATAAAACATATGGGGGCACCTGTCTGGCTCAGTTGGTAGTGCATGTGACACTTGATCCTGGTCTTGAGTTCAAGCCACATGTTTGGGGTAGAATTTACTTTTTTCAAAAAGTATGAAGTATCAATTTACTAGTAATTACTAGTAACTATGCATTTAGTACACAGTTACTATACAAACCTCTCTGTTCTGAAGCTGTAGTTTTAGTGTTTGTAAGAATTAGCATGTTTGCTTTTATGGAATCTTGCTTTGCTTGAAGTGTGTGAGGGCTGTCTGAATACAGTTCTGATGAGTTTGTTTCTCACTGTTTGCTTTCACAGTTGTAACTGTAGATAGAGACCCTGTCTCTAAATTACACTGTATCATCAGTTCTACAAAGAATTCCTATTGCTCTCTCCAGCGGGCTAATGCCGCTTCCCTTTTTACATAAAAAGCAAAATTTCCAAGAATAAAATCAAGAGATTTGTACTCAAAATTTAAGACAACTTTAATAGGAACTTTTTGGTTTTATCTTTGCTTCTCTAATATTTTCTTTAAAAGTTTTCGTAATCCAAATTTTTTTAACTTTTTTTTTTAAGTCTTTTTTTTTTTTTGAGGTGCCTGAGTGGCTCAGATGGTTGTGTCTGCCTTGGGCTTAGGTCATGATCCTAGGCTCCTACAATGGAGCCCCAGCATTGGGCTTCTTGCTCTGAGCAGGGAGCCTGCTCCTCCCTTTCCCTTTACTGCTCCCTCTGTTTGTGCTCTTCCCCTCTCTCTGTCAAATAAATAAAACCTTTAAAAAAAATAGTCTTTAAAAAAAAAAGATCTTATTTGAGAGAGAGAGAGCAAGCCACCACCCACGCACCCACGTGCCTGTAGCAGGGAGGGTTAGAGGGAGAGGGAGAGGGAGAAGCAGGTTTCTAGATGAGCGGGGAGCCAGGACCCTGGGATCTTGACCTGACCAGAAGTCAGACTCTTAAAGGACTGAGCCACCCAGGTGCCCTATCTTCAGCTTCACTCACAGAGAAAGAGATGGGAATCCTGGTCGAAACCAACACTATTTAGCCAATGGGATTAACAAATAAATAGCAAATGTGTTTTTAAAAATTGGAAATGACATACACTAGATAAAAGAAACTTAAATTATTCATTGATTGATTTTACAGGATTCTGTCAACATTACTTCTTGGACACAGCTTTGTGTGTTTCTTAGACAACCACTTTTCTCCAGCACTGTCTCACACAAAGTCTGATACAGGCCATGCAGTGTTATTAGCCTTCTTCAAAAGAGGCCCCGCCCCCTTCCCATAGCCTCAGGAAAAAATCATGACCCCTAAAGCTCTTAGGTGTATCCTGTCCACCGGAAGAGACTATTTTTTGTTTGTCCTTCTCCTTGAGTGACACTAACCTTCCGTACAGAACTTGTGTTTGCCTCAGCACGCACTGCTCTTATCCTTGCTCAAACTACAGTCCATAGCAAGAATGCCTTTCCTCCCCTCTTCGCTGTGCCCCGGTTTCCAGGAAGCCTTCACCAACACGCTCTCCCCAGTCTGTGGGAGAGACTTTTTTTGTGTTCCCACAGCACTCCTCTCAAATTACCTTTATCTTTTTACCAGAGTCTTAACCTCGTAAAAACTGACCGTTTTGTCTTTTCACGCTCACATAATAGGTACCTGTTAAAGCTCATTGAGTGAATGTCCCCAGCTTTCCCCCCATAATGGGAAGCGTTCTCGCCGTTTTGGTCACAACAATTTCGTTGTTGTCATGCTGCAGGAGCCCTGTCAGCTGGTGCCAGATGGTACCCCCAGACCTATTCTCAGGGTCTTCCTAAACGTAATAGAATGCGTTACGCTCCTTTTCATCTTCCTACTCCGAGGGTTTGAGGTCTTTGACCGAAGTTCAGCATAGTTAACAGAATCCCATCCAGTTGAACTTGGTCATAAAACAGGACTCGGTCAGTAAACACGAGTGCGTGTGAGAGAACCGTGTGGGGCGTGAGCCTGATATTTCACGGTGCTTCAACGTGCACGTTTTATGATTAATTTCTAGATTTTCCAGCGAAGAACTCAAAGCGGCGAATAAAGCACCTGAAACGGAAAATAAGGAAAGCAGTGGAGACGACAGGGAGACGAAATCAGGAAGCTTAGAGGGGCAGGACAAGCCGGGAAAATGGACAGAGGTGGAGAAAGTTTAAACCCGGGGAGGACGACTCGCAGTCGCTCCCCAGTCTCCACTTTTGCAGGCCGTCCGCGCGGCGCGGAGAAACCTCCCGCCTCTCTGGGCGCTCCCCCGGGCTCCTGTGGGCCCCGCCCGCCACGCAGTTTTTCATCAGGCGCTCACACCCACAGAGACGCAGCAAAGCACGCTAAGTAAAATTCCAGGAGGCCGACCAGGAACTTCAAAGGCGTTTCTTTTTGTCCCCGCCTGCGGGGGAGCCGCCCTCACGCCCAGGCCAAGCCAACTCCATCCAGCTCCTTCCCATGGCAGGGTGCGGGCGGAGGGAAAAAAGAAGGCTCTGGCCCTATTTCCTCCGAGCAGCCGACTCTAAAGGAGCTGCCCCGCCCCTACGTGCTAGGTTAGTTGGGACGCTCGGCTTTGAACTGTACTTAAGGCCTTAGGAACTGAGCGAACCGCTCAGGTGATTCCCCTCTCTGAGCTCCCCTTCCGCGTCTCCTCCCCTGTACCACGCCCCAACCCCTCCTTCCCCACCCGCTTGGGAATCCGCGCTGCTCATTGGTTGCGTGCTCTGCCAATCCATCGGACATTGACGAATCCCGCCTTAGGAAAGGCAAAGATCAAGCTAGAGCGCTTACACCTGGCGGAGGGGCGCGAGCCTAACGCCCCTTAGCTGCAGGCGGAGCGCGAGGCTGGGTGGTCAGAGGCTGCCGGGGAGAATTGAAGGGACCCTCATTTGCATAACGGCCGCCCGTCGCCTCTGAGCACGAGCCGGGGTCCCGCCCCTCACCCAACTAGAAATCTGTTGGGCTACGGGCGGGTCACTCCGACCCAGGCAAGCCTGTGGCGGGCTGTCCTGGGAGCGGATTGGCTCCGGGAGTTTCCAGAAGGCGGCAGGGAGGCGGCTATAAGAGCGGGGAGCCCAGCGAGGGGAGCGGGAGATAGTGTTGGCGCTCGCGGTGTCTGGTGCGAGGCGACCGTTAGTTGACGCCGCAGATTTTCGGTCCTAGGTGCTTTCGCCTAACGTCGCCTGCCTATCTTTCAGTCAGGATGTCTGCCCGCGGCCCGGCTATCGGCATCGACCTGGGCACCACCTACTCGTGCGTGGGGGTCTTCCAACATGGCAAGGTGGAGATCATCGCCAACGACCAGGGCAACCGCACCACCCCCAGCTACGTGGCCTTCACCGACACCGAGCGCCTCATCGGCGACGCCGCCAAGAACCAGGTGGCCATGAACCCCACCAACACCATCTTCGACGCCAAGAGGCTGATCGGACGGAAGTTCGAGGACGCCACGGTGCAGTCGGACATGAAACACTGGCCGTTCCGGGTGGTGAGCGAGGGAGGGAAGCCCAAGGTGCAGGTGGAATACAAGGGAGAGATCAAGACCTTCTTCCCAGAGGAAATCTCCTCCATGGTCCTCACTAAGATGAAGGAGATCGCCGAAGCCTACCTGGGCGGCAAGGTGCAGAGCGCGGTCATCACGGTCCCGGCCTATTTCAATGACTCGCAGCGCCAGGCCACCAAGGACGCGGGCACCATCACGGGCCTCAACGTGCTGCGCATCATCAACGAGCCCACCGCGGCGGCCATTGCCTACGGCCTGGACAAGAAGGGCTGCGCCGGCGGCGAGAAGAACGTGCTCATCTTTGACCTGGGCGGCGGCACCTTCGACGTGTCCATCCTGACCATCGAGGATGGCATTTTCGAGGTGAAGTCCACGGCCGGCGACACCCACCTGGGCGGCGAGGATTTCGACAACCGCATGGTGAGCCACCTGGCGGAGGAGTTCAAGCGCAAGCACAAGAAGGACATTGGGCCCAACAAGCGCGCAGTGCGCCGACTGCGCACCGCCTGCGAGCGAGCCAAGCGCACCTTGAGCTCGTCTACGCAGGCGAGCATCGAGATCGACTCGCTATACGAGGGCGTGGACTTCTACACGTCCATCACTCGCGCCCGCTTCGAGGAGCTGAACGCTGACCTGTTTCGCGGAACCCTGGAGCCGGTGGAGAAGGCGCTGCGTGACGCCAAGCTGGACAAGGGCCAGATCCAGGAGATCGTGCTGGTGGGCGGCTCCACCCGAATCCCCAAGATCCAGAAGCTGTTGCAGGATTTCTTCAACGGCAAGGAGCTGAACAAGAGCATCAACCCCGACGAGGCGGTGGCCTACGGAGCTGCGGTGCAGGCGGCCATCCTCATCGGAGACAAGTCAGAGAACGTGCAGGACCTGCTGCTGCTCGACGTGACCCCGTTGTCGCTGGGCATTGAGACGGCTGGCGGCGTCATGACCCCACTCATCAAGAGAAACACCACGATCCCTACCAAGCAGACGCAGACCTTCACCACCTACTCGGACAACCAGAGCAGCGTGCTGGTGCAGGTGTATGAGGGCGAACGGGCCATGACCAAGGACAATAACCTGCTGGGCAAGTTCGACCTGACCGGGATTCCCCCGGCGCCCCGCGGGGTCCCTCAGATCGAGGTCACCTTCGATATAGACGCCAATGGCATCCTTAACGTCACCGCCGCCGACAAGAGTACCGGTAAAGAAAACAAAATCACCATTACCAACGACAAGGGTCGTCTGAGCAAGGACGACATTGACCGGATGGTCCAGGAGGCAGAGCGGTACAAGTCGGAAGATGAGGCCAATCGCGACCGGGTCGCTGCCAAAAACGCGGTGGAGTCCTATACCTACAACATCAAGCAGACGGTGGAAGACGAGAAACTGAGGGGCAAGATTAGCGAGCAGGACAAAAACAAGATCCTCGACAAGTGTCAGGAGGTGATCAACTGGCTCGACCGAAACCAGATGGCAGAGAAAGATGAGTATGAACACAAGCAGAAAGAGCTTGAAAGAGTGTGCAACCCCATCATCAGCAAACTTTACCAAGGTGGCCCTGGCGGCGGCGGTTCTGGAGCCTCCGGGGGACCGACCATCGAGGAAGTGGACTAAGCTTGCACTCGAGTCAGCGTAAACCTCTTTTCCTTTCTCTCTTTCTCTTTTGTTTGTGTTTCTTTGAAATGCCTTTGTGCCAAGTATGAGATCTGTTGGAAGTCTTTTCACTCGGTGTATGCATGGGAAAGGAAGGATGCAACAACTTAGTTTAATTATAAAAGGTTAGTTCTGAAGTTTGATTTTTAAAACCATTATTTGAGGTTTCTCTTTAATGCGTTTTGGGTGTTTGCTGACTTGAGCATTTTTGAGTAGCTTAGTTTGTGCATGGAGATTTGTTTGAGCTGGGAAACCTGAAGTTTGCACATAAGTTCTGCGGAAGCTTGGTAACAATAAAATATATAGAAGCTTGAATTGTTTATTTTTATGTACTACTTTAAGACTAAAATGAACATTGCAGTTATGTTAAGGACAGGCTTTCTTTTTTTTTTTTTTTTTTTGCAAACAAATGCATAAATACAGAGTTAAAGTAAAGCTGAAATTGATCTCAAAATCACAGTCTTGGAGTTTTCAATTTTCCCTTCTCACAGTTTTACCCATGTTATTAGTATGAGAGGAAATGTATCTAACTCAGTCTTGTCTAATTCTCAGATGAGATTTCCTGCTTTGAATTGCCAACAGCTTTTAAAAAGGAGAAGACCTGGGTAAACTTTCCTCCTCCTTTTAATAAAGAAACCAGACTCCTAAGCCTTGATTTAAGTGTTCCAAGTGAAAATCCACCTGAATATTCCAGCAAAATACAAGCCGTATTCTGGGGTTAAGTATGAAATGATTCTTTTTCTAAACTAACAAAGGCTGGGGCGGGAGTTGTTCTCTGATAATAAATAGCCTGACGCAGTATGAAACAAATTGCTTTTTGTGGCATGCCAGTGCTTGCGACAAGAGCCAGCAGGGCAAACTTTAAAGTCACTTTATATTAAGAGTCCAATTTAGTCAAACTTGTTTTAACTTTAATTCTCTAGTGAAACAGCTTAACTTCTGAGCTTATCCAAATTCCATAAGGATAGGTTTTCAACAGTTACAATTACTTGGGGATAAAGGGAGATAATGATTTTTTTTTTTTTGATTTGAGAATCACAATGCTTTTGCAATACTTGCCTTAAATCACTAGAATAGATTTTTTTCTTTTTATTTTTAAAATATTTGTTTTAAAGATACATTTATTTGGGGGGGAGGAGGGGCAAATGGGAAGAGCGAGACAAACCCAAGAAGTCTGTGCTGAGTACAGAGCCCTATGTGGGATGTGGGATTCAGTCTCATCACTCTGAGACCAGACAGGAGCTGAAACCGGGAGTCAGCCACTTAACCAACTGTGTCATCCAGGTGCCCCAGATACTCTTTTCTAAAAGACAAAACTGCAAGATAGTCCAATATTTTGTAATATACAACTTGTCCATTTTTCTGTGTATCTGATTTGAAATTGTTACAGATAAGAATACTGGAAACTTTTGGGTTGAGCGTCCTGGGCTTAAGCTTTAAAATGCACATCCTTAGGAGAAGGGGGTTCCTATTTGTATTTCTTAGTGGAATGTCATTTCTACTTTGATCTGATTTATTTAAGGGGAACTTGGGAGAAATTCAGTAAAGCTAATTGGAAAATGCATGTTATTAGCCTAATGTTTTCACCACATATGGACATTTTGATACCTCTATTCAATGTAGATGTGCTTCATGTTGTTCATAAGCTAACAGTGCATTATAGATGCTGTGTTTTTAGTAGTGGCCCTTTCTGTATCATGCAGACATTAATTTTTGAAATGATATAAAAACTAGAGAACAAATTAGCCTAAAAATGCTGAGCTGTATAATGACCCTCTCACACAAGAGCTGACTCTCATATACATAAGTATTTTATTTTTTAAGCAGAGTCATTTGGGTAGGTGGGAGTGAGATAAAAAGGCAATTTTGAATTGTTCCAAAACTTAAAATTTTAAGGTAATTGCTCTTTACACTCTGAAAAGCTAATGGTAACTCCATTTTTTTGGTGCTAGTGCCACTTTGGTAGAAAGTTTCCAGCAAGGAATCATTAAGGTTGTTTAATTAACATAAATTAATGTCACATAAATACTTGACAAACTACCTTAGTATTAATAGAATCCAATGAATACTGGATTTAGAGTGATGATTTTTTTTTTAACATTTTATTTATTTATTTGACAGAGATCACAAGTAGGCAGAGAGGCAGGCAGAGAAAGAGGAGGAAGCAGGCTCCCTGCTGAGCAGAGAGCCCAATGCAGGACTCGATCCCAGAACCCTGGGATCATGATCCGAGCTGAAGGCGGAGGCTTAACCCACTGAGCCACCCAGGCGCACCTAACATGAATTTTTACCAAGACAATGCTCATTCTAGTAACCTTTTATTAGTCCTTTATTTGTTGAAAGTGTTTATTTCTTGCTCTAACTTCAAAATGTAATGGAATCTTTCTGCAGGTGCAATTTGGTATTAGTATGATTCATTTTAGACCTTTGTTCAGAAGAGATTAGTTTCTAAACTCAGAAAAATGACCACTGGTAGTTTCTTTGACTATCCTATGGCCTGGCCTCTGGTAACTTGCTATAACAGGAATATCAATTTATGTTAGATACTTCATTTTCTGTTATTCTGAAAACTAATTTGTAAAACTCCTGGCCTTCTTGAGTGTTTTTAATTTAATTTTGTCTTCTCAGATTTAGATCTGAATTTTGTGAAGATAAAGCCACCAAAGTAGCCATTCAGTGTTTCCAGGGGTCAGTTGAAACTGGTAATTGGATAACTCCTGGGAACTCCTTTACAGATGTTAGATCAGACGTAGTCAAATGACAATGGAAAAAGTACTTGAAACTAGGATGAGGCTAAATTACCACTTAAGGAATAATTAACATCACTTGAACTTGAAAGTAATGTTATACTAGGGCCTAGTGGTCTGGACTAAAGCTAACCCAATACATACAGAATGCTAAGGGATTAGAAAAGAACATTTTTCAGAATGGGCACTTAAATTTTACCTAAATGTCTAATATAGCTGTCTCTGTTTTAAGGCAATAAATCCAAACATCTGCCAAAATAAGACCTAACAGGTTGTTCATAGTATTTGAGAAGCATGAAGTTTTAAAACAAGCTTACTCTAAATTTTTGACGGTATTAGTTTGATGTATATAGTGGTAATTCATTAACATTTGTCCATGAGGAGATATTAATGCTGTTCACATCTTTAAATTTAGCATGAATAATTGGATACTTAATGTATCACCTGCACAACATGTCAAGGAGACTTAATGAGAATTAAGAATTGAATGTAGTTTATAAAAGTTGTGCTGTGAGGCATGTTCCCTTTGCTTTTGAACACTGGAATTGAAGTTTTAAAGAATCGCAAATCCATATATCACAAGTCAGTTGCTAAGGCAATATATATGTTTCGGTTAAGGAACAACAGGCATATTCAATTGCTTCTGTATAACGTCTAAATAGGAATGAGTTTTGAAGGATTATCCTTAACCACTGCAATTAGATACAGAAAAATTATACATTCCTTAAAAATTATGGATCTTTAGAGATAGCCCTTGGAATACTTTAGGGTATATGCAGTGCTGAAATTTAATAGGGTGATAGTGTTGAAATGTCCTTCCTCTAGAACAAATAAATCAGGGGCGCCTGAGTGGCTCAGTGGGTTGAAGCCTCTGCCTTCAACTCAGGTCATGATCCCAGGGTCCTGGGATGGAGCCCCACATTGGCCTCTCTGCTCAGCAGGGAGTTGGCTTACTCCTCTCTGCCTGCCTCTCTGCCTACTTGTGATCTCCGTCTGTCAAATAAATAAATTTTAAGAAAAAAAAAAAAAGAACAAACCAAGAAGCCTTGGGCTCTTTCCTCTTTCAGTATGATTAGGTGGAGATTAGATAAAAGGAGTTGATAATTCAAATACTGACATTGCCATTTTCTTAATATGTTATTTTATTTTATTTTATTTTTTTTAAGATTTTATTTATTTATTTGACAGACAGAGATCACAAGTAGGCAGAGAAGCTGGCAGAGAGAGAGGAGGAAGCAGGCTCCCTGCTGAGCAGAGAGCCCGATGTGGGGCTCGATCCCAGGACCCTGGGATCATGACCTGAGCCGAAGGCAGAGGCTTTAACCCACTGAGCCACCCAGGCGCCCCAATATGTTATTTTTTAAAGGTAGAATTATAATACTTTGAAAGTCTGTTTTCATAGTATAAACATACATTATATTCAGTTAATGTCTTGGGCCTAAAATCTGAGACCAGCAACTTAGTTTTATGTTACATGCTCTTAGTTATATGACCTTGAGAAGTTTCTCTTGGGCAAAAAAAAACCAAAAAAAAAACTTACAGGACACTTGAAATTAAATATTTAGACAGTACCTTTATCCCTACTTTACAACATCATGAATTGTTTTCTTTCTTTTTTTTTTTAACTTTTTTTTAAAAAATTTATTTGAGAGGGAGACAGTGAGAGAGAACATGAGCGAGGAGAAGGTCAGAGAGAGAAGCAGACTCCCCGTTGAGCTGGGAGCCCGATGCGGGACTCGATCCTGGGACATTCGGGATTCCCAGATCATGACCTGAGCCGAAGGCAGTCGTCCAACCAACTGAGCCACCCAGGCGTCCCGTGAATTGTTTTTTTTTTTTTTTTAAGATTTTATTTATTTATTTGACAGAGAGAAATCACAAGTAGATGGAGAGGCAGGCAGAGAGAGAGAGGGAAGCAGGCTCCCTGCTGAGCAGAGAGCCCGATGCGGGACTTGATCCCAGGACCCTGAGATCATGACCTGAGTCGAAGGCAGCGGCTTAACCCACTGAGCCACCCAGGCGCCCCCATGAATTGTTTTCTTAAAGGGAAAATTATATTTCCATTTTAGATGATGAGATTCTGATGTCATCTAAACTAACTGGTAAAAAAATCTCAAGAAATGAATAGGTCACTTTTTAAATAAATAATGACTTAAAGCCATAAAAACCATCTTTTTTATTCCCTTTTTTGTTAGGGTCTGGTAACAATAGTATAAGATGGCCCCTTGAGAGCTACCAAAGTTTTCCTATAAATATTATGTCCCTCTAGCACAGGTAGAATAACTTGTCCTGTAACTTTTATGTAGATTACTGTTTTCAATTCTCATCTCTTACTTTCTTAGTTTTGTACATTAGACAACAATGGTGAAGTAGAAAAGATCTTTGGTTTTCTATTAGCATTTCTTCACTCACTGGGATAAACTGAAGAAGTTGACCGAAGTGTGATCTTCCGGACATTGGTGGTGAGGTAAATGGATTCGTTCTGAAGTCCTTGGTGTTTCTCAGGTCTTTATAGAGCATTAGCTTATAATTTCCCCTGTCCTCCTCACCCCAAGTTACATACATTGTGAGGTGAAAAACTCTTGGTGACTGAAATGTTTTTAACTCCTATTTCGAGTGAGTCATCTCATGTAATCAGTCAGTCCTGAGGCCACAGGTTCAAAGTCCCACTGCCAGTGTATATAGGTGGGCTTCCATACATCTGAACAGCAGTCCGCTGAGTGGAACATGAATCCAGCGGATGTTTTATACTACTCTAACCAGTGATTGTTTGTTACTAGGTAGTGGAGGGGGGCTGCCGAGAGGGGAAGCAGCCAGATGGCCATTGCCATCTTCTTAAAATTGATGGGAATATAGTTAATATTTACTGAGCATCTCTTAACTAAGCTGTGGGGATAACAAAGGCAAAATATATCAGGCATTCTCAATCATGCAGTGTTATCTAGCATTGCTGACATCAGTGTTGGAAAAAGACAAGGAAAGTCAGTTGGAAGAAATTCAAAGGATTTGAAAAGTGAAAGGCATAAATGTAAAAATATAATGGAATACTCATTGACACAAAGCAAGTTTCTTTGCTTTAAGCAACACTAATTTTGAGTACTTTAGGGTGGTGCTTTACACACATTACTCCTTTAAAAACCTCCTAACTCCTGATTTAGGTATCTTCATGAGATCAAAGTAGTCTTGCCCTGGGTAACACATCTAAGTTATGCAGCAGAACCAAGTTACGAAAACATTTCCCCACGCATCCTCCCCTAAACCTCCACCGACCCGACCCCTCCCCATCACCTATCTAATCCCAAAAACCAATTAAGTGGTTTACTTCACGGTGGGAAGGCCATGAAAAATCGACTTCTACAGAAATAACCCCCGGGCAGCTTCACTCTGCAGACGCCTACAGACCCCCGAGGTAGTCCAGGGGGACGGAACCCGGAGGGCCTGGGAGCGGGGAGGAGCGGTCTGCCGCCGCGGGGTGCGCAGCCCAGCCGTTCGCCAGCGCGCCCACCCGCCAGCCAGTGCTGTCCGCGGGCGGAAGCAGGCCCCCCTCCCCCCCTGCGGCAGCCCTGGGGCCGCGGTTGCCGGCGCTGGCCGGTTCCCTGGGAGACCATGTTTGCGGGGCTGGGAGCGGACAGGCATCCGGTGCCGGAGTTTTACTCCCGGAGAAGGCGGTGGGACCCGCCGACCGCTTCCCTGCCGGAGGTGAGTACGGCCTAGGTCGCTCTCACCCCCGAGGCCCGGGCACGCCTGCCCCGCCGTCCGGTCCCCGGCCCCTGGCTCCCGCGGCGGCTCCTTCTGCCGCCGCCCTGCCCTCAGCCCCCGAGGCGAGCGGCACTGCGATGGACGTGCCTAATTTGCCTACAAAACCGAGACGTAGAGAGGTGTAATCAGCCAAAGGTCAGACTGAGTTCTGGCTCCCTACCAAGGTATTTGGATGTTTATGAAAGTTCCGCCTCAGCACCTCGAATTGGTTGGCTGTAAAGTCCATAGCCCTCCCGCGCGGAAAGCCGGCCCGCCCCGGGTGGATCCCCGGCCTGCAGAGGCTGGCGGCTTGGTAGCTCCCACTGCGGAAAGGGTAAGCTTGTCCTTAGCCTACATCCCCTGGAGGGCGGGGTTGGTGTTAGAGCGCGCTCCTCTGCGGGCGAGTCGTATCTCCTCTTCCCCGCCGAGGCTCCCTGGGTGTCGGTTTATTGCGGGCTGAGACCCAGTTCATCAGAAAATCGCTCTGATGAGCCTTGGGCTACTAGTGCGGCCTAATTGAAATGTCCTTCCTTCTCTTCCTCCTTCTCTTCCATTTTTCTACTGAAACTAAAAAAAAGGATAAAATCCTGGCTTCAGGTAAACAAAAAAAAAAAAAAACTCCGCATTACGACACTTGAAGACTCTACATCCTTACTGAATAAAGTGCAACAAGTGGGAATTGTTAAACGTTCATTGTGACGTGTATGTGCTGTAAACTGAATTTTTAATATTTGCTGCAACATTTCATTTTATAGCAGTTGGGATTGCGACTGGGGATGTGGTACTGGAAAGATGAAACCAGAACTCTTGAATTCAGAAGGTAAATTTTATTAAAACTTTATTATAGCTTTTATAAAAATTACATGTGCTTGGGGTAAAAAAAGAACATCAAGCAATACACAGGAGTATAATGAGCAAAATAAAAATCTGCTGAAATCCCACCATCTAAAGAAAACCATTTTGGGGAGCAGCCTTCCAGGTACCACTTTCTGATAACATATATCAACTGCTTCCTATATACCCACTGTGCTAATCAGTTTGCCTACCTTTTGAAAAAGCTGTGTGTTCATCCACTTTTACAGATGAAGAAACTGAACTCAAAGAGGTAAACAATTTAAAGAAAACTAAGTGACTTGGCCAAATCACACAGCTCACAGGTGACTAAGATGATTAAAATCTAGGTCTGTTTAACTCAGAGTCCATATATATGTGTATATATGTATATATATATATATATATATATATATATTTTAAAGGCTTTAGATATTTGAGAGAGAGCACGAGCAGTGGGGGGGGGGGGCAGAGGGAGAGAGAGAAGTACACACTGTGCAGAGCAGGGAGCCCAACGGGCTCCATCCTAGTATCCTGGGATTACGACCATAGCTGAAGGCAAATGCTTAATGGGCTGAGCCATCCAGGTGTCCCAAGAGCCCACATTCTTAACTACTTTATAAAATTGCCTCTTGGAGTTACAGAAATACAGTTTTACATTAATGAGACTGTACTATACTTGCTGTGCAATAGACAGTCAATTCTCCAAGGGAAAATTATTAAATTAGAAAAAACTGATTTTAATCTCCATTGAGAAAATACTGACTCTATGAAAAAGTGAGTAACTTGGGATGTGTGGGTGGCTTAGTCGGTTGAGAGTCTGGTTATGAGAGTCTGGTTGAGAGTCAAGTTATGATCCTAGGGTCCTGGGATGGGGTCCTGTGATGGAGTCCCATATTGAGCCCCTGCATTGAGCCCTGCATTGGGCCCCCTGCTTATTAGAGAGCCTGTTTCTCTCTTTCTTCCTGGCTTGTGCTCTCTGTTGCTATCTCTGTCTCTCTCTCTCAAATAAATAAAATCTTTAAAAAATAAAAAAAAGTGCATAACTAAACAATACTAGCCACTGTCTGCTGTGTACCTAGCATGTGCCAGAAATTTGCATGTTTTGTGGTTCTTAAATAGCTGTGGAAAGTGAGAATTAATACCTCCATTTTATAGATGAAGAAACAAGGCTCAGGGAAATTAAGTGATCGACCCAAAGTCAGTCAGTAAGTACCAAAACTGACATTTTGAACCAGGTTTGTCTGATGCCAAAGCCCTTCCCACCATAGATACACTGTCTTCCTCCTATAGACCTTAAGCCCCTCAGTGGCAGGAACTGTCTTACTCATCTTTGTGTCACCAGGAGCTGTCTACAAAACAAAACTTTGCAGAGTACACCCTTGCTAGATGTTTACTGAATATTTCAAAAAACCAACTAGATTCAAGTAGAGGAAGGCCATAGGCAGGGGTCCACTTAAAAAACTAGTTGTGGGAGGATTACAGATAGCTATACAGGACAAAACCATGAGTCGAAATGAAGTCTTGTATTTGGAGGAACAGAGAGAAAGGTGCAGGACTAAGAAATATGTCAGCAGTGGAACTGACATGATTTTGGATAGAATTGATAAGATGTGAAGGGAGAGGAAGAGAAGAGGTGCTCATGCTGATTCCCAGTGTCCGGCTCGGGTGATTGGATGGCTGGGGTTGCCCTTCACCTAGTATACAGAATAACAGAACTGGTGATGTGTTTGAGGTTAACTGTGACGTGTTCCCAAATGGTCTCTTAGGCTGTTGGATAAATGGGGCTGGAGATCAGGAGAGGCTAAGCAGATGTACTTTATAGTTATATTATAAATGTAGTAATAATTGTCAAACAGTTTAAAGGCTAAGCATTGTGTTAGGGTCAAAATCAAAAGTTTATATTTCATAGAATACTTGTTTCAGTATTTCTGAGTAGTTTGTCATTTCCAAAGTGGTGATTCATTTCAGTTTTTTGTTTGCAGATGTGTCACAGAAAATTCTGTTGTGTAGCTCCTGAAAGGTCACATTCAGTGAATGTGAGATCAACAGTGAGAAAGACAGGAAGAGCTTTGGGATTAGACAGCCAAGATAATCACAAGAGTCAAAGTATAAGTTAAATATATGTTAAAATACCAGAAAATATGGATATAAATTATAAGTGCCAACATTTTCATTTCTCAGTCTTCATGTATATTTAAAGACTATCTCAATCCTCCCTCCCTCTCTTTTTTGTTTTTGTTTTTGAGAGAGAGAGAGGGAGAGAAAGCAGGCGTGTGTGGCGAGGGGGAGAGGGAGAATCTCAAGCAGGCTCCATGTCCAGCACAGTCCATGCAGGGCTCGATCTCACAATCCTGAGATCATGACCTGAGTCAAAATGAAGAGTTGGATGCTTAATCTACTAAGCCACCCAGGTGCCCCTCAAAATTCTCTCTTCTAATGGTGAAAGTTGGACCATGCTTTTTACTTTAAATAATACCATCACACATACGTACATAAATTCTTTAAAAATGGCTTGATTGGGGCACTTGGTTGGCTCTGCCACCTAAGGTAGAGCTCTACCATTAAGGTTCGCTTCAGCACTTGAATCTGTACGGTTAGAGCCTACGGTATTGGAAATGTATGGAGAAGACAATTGGATTTGCTGGATTTTTCTGGCCTGATAAAGTCTCAAACAATGGACTGCAGGGTTATCACACTCTTGGTACATTTAGCGTTCATTCCACAAACAATCATTGGTTCCCTGCATGAGACACGGGCCTCTGCCAGGCGCTTGCCCCAGGTCCTGTACTCGGAAGTTCATGGCAAGGGAGAGAGAGGCACACACACACCACGGGACAATGGGCGGGTTCTACCCTGGAAGCACAGGGAAGCGCAGCTGCGGAACCACTCAGGAGGGGTGAAGTGTGAGAGCAGGCAATAGCTGAAAAAGCTAGGATTTTGAAGAAATTCCAGGTCCAAGGACAGCACGTATAAAGGCAAGATGGAGACAGTGTTAGAAACTCGGAGGGGATTCTCTCAGTCAAGTGTGTTTGGTAGATCCTTCACGTCTAGGTTTTCACGGTCTTCCCCACTACTCCAGTTCATTGCTGTGTATATTTACATTGTTTTGTGTTTGCTGGGGTCAACTCCGGCGTCTGCAGCAATCAAGGCTCCCAAATGAATAATATATTTTATTCATGGCTTGATTGATTTCCACTAATTTTGGAGAATGTATGTGTGATGGTATTATTTAAAGTAAAAAGCATGGTCCAACTTTCACCATTAGAAGAGAGAATTTTGTAAATTAAATTAATTTGCAGTATTTTTCAAACTAATTTTCAGTGCTAATTTAATGATAACCCACCCCAAGTGTCACTGTTTCCTGTACAACCCTACCAATAAATTTATAGATTTTTAATTTCATACTGACTTTCTTACTCATAAAATACTCATTAGTTTCTTTTGGCTTATTACCAAATTATTCTTTAAAAATGGCTTGATTGGGGCACTTGGGTGGCTCAGTGGGTTGAGGCCTCTGCCTTCAGCTCGGGTCATGATCCTAGGGTCCTGGGATCAAGCCCCGCATCAGGCTCTCTTCTCCACAGGGAGCCTCTTCCTCCTCTCTCTCCACCTGCCTCTCTGATTACTTGTAATCTGTCTCTCTCTGTCAAATAAATAAATAAATAAAATCTTTAAAAAACCCTGTTTAAAAAAAAATGGCTTGATTGATTTCCACTAATTTTGGAGAATGTATGTGTGATGGTATTATTTAAAAGGTAGATTATATGACATGATGTTGAAAGGCCAGACACAAAAATGTAAATCTATAATTCCATTTATATAAAAGTTTAAAATAACAGGCAGAAAAGAACTATGATGATAGAGGTCAGAATAGTGGTTACCTTTGGGACATTATCAACTGGCAGGGGGTGGGGGAGGGTTTAGTGCTGGAAATGGATTATATTATTGATCTGGGGGGTGGTTACATGGATATGTACATAGTAAAAAATTCATCAAACTGGCCACTTAAGATTCATGTACTTCACTACATGTTAAATTATAGCGCAATTTTAAAAAGCAGAAAACTAAACCAAACCAAATAACATGCGAACTCCAGACTGTGGAGTACACAAAATGGGAGTCGTTAGGAAAGAGGGAAAAGAGTGCCATGAAGAGTGGGTGGGTGACAGCCCCTTTGTGGTGGAGCTGCTCTGTGTTTAAGCAGCTCAGCGTGGCAGGTCTCAGACTGTCAGAATTCCCTTGGGAGTCCTGCTGCTAAGGACAGTTACTAAGGAAGAGGAAAGCAGACCTTTGTATGTTTTAGAGCAGAATTAGTGTTTGGATTTGATGGAAATGCAGGTACTGATTCCCTTTTGGAGCCTAAGCATATTCCATCACAAATTAAAATGTGAGAGGACTTACGAGCAGAACATGCTCTTTTTTTTTTTTTTCTCCATAAACTCTGTTTCAGAGACTTATGCCACCCCAGTTGCTGGTGATGGTACAGGGCAGAGGCAGCGGAGATTGAGTGGAGACGGTGGTAGAGGCGGGAGCAGTGGAGGCACAGAGGGAAGGCCTGTTCAGTCACTGCACTCATACCTGGTTCTGTTTAGTTCGCTCCATGAACCTTGACTGAGCATACAGGATGGGTTTGCATCTGTGCTCTAGAAGCCTCTCCCACAGTAGCCCGGGAGGGGCATGATGAGAACCAGGGGGACAGGGGCGCCTGGGTGGCTCAGTGGGTTAAGCTGCTGCCTTTGGCTCAGGTCATGATCTCAGGGTCCTGGGGGGATCAGGCTCCCTGCTCAGCAGGGAGTCAGCTTCTACCTCTAAATCGCCCTGTGTGTGTGCTCTCTCTCTCTCTCAAATATATTAAAGGAAAATCTAAAAACAGAACCAAAAAACTAGAGAGTTAGACAAGCATCGATCCTGGGGGCATGGGACTAGGGCTCTGATGAAGACTGGCAGGAGAACAGGGTCTTTGACTCGACTGTTGTAGGGGTGCTCGGAGTTAAATCTGGCCTTGCTGAAGGAGGGAGTAGTTGGTGAGACTGGCTGTGAGAGGAGGGGACGAGGAAGCACAAATGTCGCAATCACTGGGTGATGAGATTGTCCCTTGAAATAAGGACAGCGGGGGGAGTCAGTAAGTTTGTGGAAGGGGTGAAAGATAACAAGTTGACTTTTGTAGATGTGCAGAATTTGAGGTGCCTGCCCATAGGACTCCCAGGTCAGTAGGAAGGAGTTTGGCCCTCATGAGAGAGGCCTGATTAGAATTAGAGTGTGGTATGAAATGACAAAGGTCAGAACCCTAGGAAATACGTACTTCTAAACATTTTGAAAAAACATTTAAAAGTCATACTACTTTATCAGAAAATACCAGTAAGAAAAAAAAAACAACTTTGCAGTTCCACCCCCAAAGTAACTGTTAACATATTAATATTTGATTCTATAGTCTCTAAATCTTCTATATATGTGTACACAAACACACACATGCTTTTAACTTACTGCATTCTGCATTTCTGTATCTTTTTTCTTACTGCAAAGTTGTACATATGTATTGAAAAGAAATACATAAATGTACAAAGTTGAAAGTGATTCCGGCATTGTTCTACCCCCCAAAACACCAGTGCATCAGTGTTAAGGGTTACCACCTTATTTTTATTTGTTCTCAACATACTGGTCACATTTATTTTATATCTTGTGACTTTTAATTCCAGTATCTAAAATCCTTGCAGGTCTGGTTTTTTGCTAGTTTTTTTTTTTTTAACAGCATTATTGAAGTTTTTAAAATAATTGTAAATATTTAAAACTTTTTATACTGGAAGATTTCAAGCATACACAAAAGTAGGAGAATGATATAATGAATTCCAGCATTCTCTTGACATAGCATCAACAGTCACCAAATTAAAGTCAACTTCATCCACACCCCATCTGCTCTACCCCTTGATTATTTTTAAGCAAATCCCAGACATCATATCGTTTCATTATAAATATCTCACTATGTACCTAAAAAAAAAAAAATACGTGCTCTCTTAAAAAAAAATTTACTGTTTACGTAATTACAAATATAAATGGTAATTTCTTTATAGCATCATATATTGAATTTGTACTCTGGTATCTGCTGTTGTCCAGTGTTTTATAAGTTTCTTCCAATCAGGATCCAGATAATTTCCATACATTGTAATTGGTTTGATATGTCTCTTAATCAAGTGTAAAGATCTTAAAGTTTTCAAGGGTATTTTCACGTGGCTCCCAGGAATAGTGGACAGTCAAAGAAAGAGGAGCTAGCAAAGAGGAAGAATAATTAGGAGAGTCAGAGAAAAAACCCTGAGACACATAGGCCTTTGAAAATAAGAGAATGGAGTGGGGAGTGTCGCAGTGTCACATGCTAAAGAGAGTTGAAGGTGAGGCAAATAGTAAAAACGGCTTTGGATGTAACAAGTTAGGATTGCTGGAGGCGATCTGGGTGAGAAGCCGTTGCAGGAAGCAAGTAAGGTAGAAATCAGGTTAACAGTAGTTTGAAGAGAACATCTGAGATAAATTCAAGAACCTAGCAAAAATAGAGTACTCTTACCAGTTGGTGAGAGTGGAGAGAGTAACTTGTGAAGAAGGAAAAAAAGAGATAGTAGCCTTTTGGGGATCCAGTTCTAAGGGAAGGGGATTTTTGTTGGTTTTGTTTTCAAGGTAGGAAAATCTCAAGCTTGTTTTGGAGAAAAAGAAGAGATGGAACGGAAGAGGAGGAGTGGGGAGTGGGGTCAAGAGCCCTGAAAAGATAGGAGCACCATGGCCCTGAGTGTGGTGGGAAGGAGGTAAAACAGACAGGAGGACTGGGGTGGTTGGAAGGCGACGGGGTGGGCTGGGTATCTGTGCTGCCCTTCTTACTGAGAATAAACCAGACTCTCCCAGGCTCCTGTTGGAAAGAGCCTGTTGGTAGCAGTGCTACGACCCTAACTCTTTCCCCTGAGATTGCTGCTCTCGCTAAGCCCCATTCATTCGTTACTGTCAACTACTGCTGCCACTGGGCTAGGGCCAAGGACTGCATTCAGCCAAGTACCTAGACCCAGTCCCCAGATGGGGCTATCTTCTGAAACCCCGGAGACGGGGGTACGGGGAAGGCTTCCCAGGGGAGGGGATATCCAAGCCAAGACTTGAAGGCAAAGAGAGATTTGGTTGGGGAGGAAGAGAGTGGATTCTATGTAGAAGGCCTAACACAGGTAAAGGCCCAGTCGTCAGAGGGCCTGGGGCATATTTGAAACTGCAGGTAGTTCAGGAGGTTGGATACAGGGTTCCAGGCAGGCATGAGTAGATTTAAACCAGGGTAAGATCATGAAAAGTCTTCCATGCCATGCTGAGGAATTTGATCTTCATTCAGAAGGCACAGGTGAGCCACTTGAAGTTTTTTTTTTTTTCTTCATTTAAAAACATTAAATTTTTTTTTTTTTTTTAAGATTTACTTTAGAGAGTGTGTGTGTGTGTGGGAGGGGCAGAAGGAGAGGGTGAGAGACTCTTAAGAAACTCCCTACTGAGGGGTGCCTGGGTGGCTAAGTGGGTTGGGCCTCTGTCTTTGGCTCAGGTCATGATCTCAGGGTTCTGGGATCAAGTCCCGCATCAGGCTCTTTGCTCAGCAGGGAGCCTGCTCCCCGCCCCCCCCCCCGCGCCACCCCCACCTGCCTGCTGCTCTGCCTACTTGTGATCTCTCTTTCTGTCAAATAAATAAATAAATAAAATCTTAAAAAAAAAAAAAAAAAGAAAGAAAAAGAAATTTCCCACTGAGTATGGAGCCTGACATGGGGCTTGATTCCAGGACCCTGAGATCATGGCCTGGGCCCAGTCAAGAATCAGATGCTTAACTGATTGAGCCACCCAGGTGCCCCACCTGGGTGGGCAGAGGGTTTTAAACAGAGAACTAAACTGGGTTTGGAACTGCATCTTAGAAAAAAAAGACTCTGGCTGCAGGTTGGAAGCTACTTTGGAGGGAAACAAAGCCAGAGGCAGGAAATAAGGTGAGAAGCAGTTGCAGACATTATGTTGACGGGTGATGGTAGGTAAAATCGAGAAGGTGGCAATGGGAAGAGCGGGAAGTAGACAAACTCAAGATGTATTTAAGGATTAGGTGTCAGTGGGCTGCAAGGGCCACAGGTGATAGAGAAATCAGGGATGACACCATTTTGCAGCTTGGCCACTGGTAGGTGCCCATTTGCTGAGAGGGAGGAGTAGGGAGTACAGGTTAAAGCGGAATGAATTCAGTGTTGGACATACTGAGTTTGAGGTGTCTGTAGGATGGCCAAGGGAAGGTGTCCAGTAGGCAGATGTATCATTTTATAAGTCTGCAGAAAGAATTGAACCTTCACTATAATGTTGTCAGTTACCGATGTTAGTGGAGTAAATGAAATCACTCAGAGAAAGTGAGAAGAGAAACCAGATGGAACCCTGAGAAAGGCTCTCATTTAGGAACATGTCCAGGAAAAGGAGCTTTAGAAGGAGACTAAAGAAAGAACAGTCAGCAGTGGGGGAGAAAATTTGAAGTGTTATGAATCCAAATAATTGGCTTTCACAAAGTAAAAGCTTGATCTCAAGGGCATTCAGTTTTTAACCTGTCAATTTCAGACCCTGGGAAACCTGTCTGGGATTTTAGTCTTCTCCACACGGGGGAGGCCCTCATTTACACCCACTAGCAAATGGGAGTTCGCAGTCTTGTAGGTGTTCCCAAGTTCAGAGAAGATGATCCCTTTCCTCTTCCTAACCTGCAGGTCTTGGCATCTTTCCTGAATGAGTGACCTTGGAACTCCTACCCTTCATAGAGGACCTAGCTCCCTGCATCACAGGCGGATCTTGCCGTACATTTGCAGATTATAGCCCCAGAGGGAGAACTGTATCAGAATGCAAGATACCCATAACCTCCACACAGGAAGGAACACACAATAATGGGTGGCAAAGGATCGTCATTCTTTCCTAATAGGCAATTAAGGAAGAGACTTTGAAGGGTAGTTTGAAGGAAAACCTGGGTTCAAATCCCAGGTCCCTCACTGACTAGGTTGTCAAGTTGCTTAGCCTTGCTGATGATCAGTTTTCTTATCCATGAAATGGAATAATAATGCTTTGTGAGGAGTAAATGAGGGTGTTGGATAATCCATCAGCACGCATGCGCAATTCTTATTTGTTAAAGAGGGAATATCTTTCTTCAAAGGCCACCTCTGGGTTGGCTCATGAGGCAGGCTTCCCCCTGACACAGTGTCAGCTGTCCTACCCTTTCTTGTTTTAAGAAAAGCCCCATCCTCACAGCTGGGAGAGAACCAGCAGCCCTCCTGAGTCTTTGCCAAGGTCGTTGACTCCCCTAAGGATACCGTTCAGGAAACTACTGCCAGAAGTCCCGAACTCCTCTTGTCTTTCCTCATGGTCTGAGAGGAGACTTTAATAACCATTGAGGAGCTCTAACTTGTGTGAAAGCCAAGAATGGTCCAGCCTTCTGCATTTTAGTGATGGGTTCTAGGGGAAAATATGATTTTTTCCCCTCATTTATTTCAGGGCAAAGGGAAACGACACGATTGTATTGTAATACTGGGAATGTAACAAAATGTGGTCCGAGAAAGGCCCAGATTCTAAATGGGTTGCCAGATGGAGGGGGAGACAGCGGAGACCCCATGAGGGCACAGAACTAGCTCGGACTACAGTTGGGAGCCAATCAGAGGTATGATTTTAAGGACAGCTTTCAGTTATTACTAGTGACACTTTCTAGTGATTTCAGATGAACTGCGAGTGGAGTCTGCCTGTAGAGCTACGGTTGGAGCACTTAAAGGGAGGAATCCTCCCCCGGTGAGCTAGAGACTCAAGGTGAACTTGACACCAGGCGAACTTGACTCAAGGGAAGAGCCACTCAAACAAGTGTGAAGTAGAGAATTCATGTCCGAAGTTCAGAGAATAAGGACTAGAAGCTTAGCAGTAAATGTCAGAATACTGGCGAAGGCCAGGCACTTAGTGTCTTATTTTAAGGCTCTCTCATCTTAGATCATCTCAGGCAAATAAGGCAAGACACTTTGAATTATAAGGATAGGACTGAGAAAAGGGTAGGAGACAGCAGTTTCAGTTGAGCAGTTTCAGTCACTGAGATTGGGTGTATCTATCTTGTCTTCTAGAGAAGAGAAATCCTGGGAGAGCTGGTGTCCTGTGACTTCCTTAGCCTGGGGTAGGAACATTAATAGCCAGTGGCTTGTAAGTGGCCAAAAGGGTTTGATGATAAAAGGAGAAATGTGAAAACAACTTGTGTTCTTATTTAGGATGGCTATGTAAAGGAATCTTCAGAGAGCCATTAGAAAATGTCTTGGGGGGGGGGCGTATGGGTGGCTCAGTCATTTAAGCATATGACTCTTAATCTCAGCTCTGGTTTTGGTTTCAGGTTGTGAGTTTGAGCCCTGCGTTGGAGCCTACTTTAAAAAAATAAAAAAAAGTCTAGATGTTTGGGAGATTATTTTATTAAAGGCTATCCAAATGGTCTGTCAATATAATGTATCAACCATATAATGCTGTCTGTGTGTCTCTGTCAACTCTGTCAACTTTTTCTTAGTGATGCAGGAAATAAATCTATATATTCTTGTTATTAATAGAAAGTCAAATAAAATGAAAATATACAGTTTGGAAGATAGACCTCTTCACCACCATTTCACCTCTCTGCCATCTAACCGCCAGTCTTTCTTTGGTGGTAGCCTCCACCAACATTTGGTATTTATCCGTTTCTTTTTTTTCCCCACCCACCCCCTCAATATTTCGGCATACCCTCCCCCACTAAATACCCAGTCCTTGGGCACCAGTGATAAGGGGAGCATCAGAATTAAAAGCTTAGAAATCATCCACTGATCAACGTGGTGCCAATGATCTTAAAAAAAAAAAAAAAGGAGAAAAATGCAAAAGGTCATTCCCTTGTGGTGACATGATGTACATGTTTTTGGGAGCTAAGCTATTCTGCAATCTGAATACCGCTAGGAGGTTGGCAAAAACTCCTGGGGGAAGAAAGAGGCAAACTGATTAGCTTTATTATGCCCACAGGAAGGTATTTCTCTAAAATGATTACTTTGTGGGTAGCATCAATCCCAGAAAATTTTCAAAGAAAGTTGTTTCAAAACTGTTGTGTCAAAAAAAACCAAAAACAAAAAAAAACCCAACCAACTGTTAAAATCACAAAACTGTTGTGTTGACAAGGAGAAGAGAGTAGACATGATTCATATCCATCTTTAGAGAATGAGTAAAGTCTGAGGGAATGTGCTTCTGTTACTACACTTGCACTTAAGCTTAGCTGAGAGACATGAAACTGTGGGCAGATTAAACTTCTGGGTCGTGTTATCATTCTGGCATTGTTTCAGACAGAAACATGAAAATCATGATCCACAGTGGGCTTCCAAACCAATGTATTTGGTAGACACCCCAATTCTTCCAGAAAATGTACTCTCTGTAAAGGCAGGAACCACATTTTGCTGGTCTTCAAAATGTTTTTCTTGGTTTTTCTATTAAGCATTTGCTGATATTCCCAAGAGGCTATGTGTGGACTTGAACAGACGCCATCTTCTTTTCCTGTCGGAGCAAAGTGTGACAGAGTATGGCCTCAGTATCTGTGTGTTTGTTGCTCAGTCATGGTCCCTTCTTAGCTCTGTTACTGTTTAGTAAATGTTTGTGTGATCTTAGAGTTTAAGAACGGAATTGTTTATTTGACTGAGTGAAATAAAGGGTCCTGAAACCTTCGGTGAGATAGTCAAAGAGTCTAGAGCAGTGATGACTGAGATGGCAGCTCAGGAGGCAGGACTGCCTGGTGGGTACGTGCGTGGCTCTGCGGTGAGAGATCCCAGACCCGGGTTCTGGCTCTGACACGACCTCAGTGATCTTCGTCACATTACGTATCTCTTTCTAAGATTCATTTTCTTCGTGTGTAAAAGTGGCCACACTAGTAGTATTTTCCTCACAGAGTCGCTGTGATTGAGTAAGATTGTGCCTAAAAGCACTTGGTGGGTTAACAAGTGTTCAATAAATAAAACCATCTCTCCAGATTTCTCATGAGCTTTCTGTTTTCTTGTGAAGCTACTACATTATTTTCGGATGGAACTATTTTGTGTATGGTGGTGTTCTGGAGGCTGCTTATATGTAGAGGCCGAACATAAAGCCTAAAATGTTCATCTTTTTCTAGATGGTTTTTCCACATGTAAATATGTGAATCGAATATCCACAGTGGCTCAGAGTCTCTTCAGGCGCCATTCATAACTTCTGCGGGTCCTGAGATTCCATGAGTACTGTCCTGCTAGGATCAGTCTTCCTCCTGGGGAAAGGTTACATTCCTAATTTTCTCCCGTCTGTTACAGTTTTACACCTGCAGTGGAACTCAAGGAGAAAGGAAAGAAAGGCAAAGCAATACACTTTGCTGAAACTGATGGTCCCGCTACAGATAGGTATAACCGTCTTCCCAACCGTCACAAGCGCTGCTCATAGCTCCTCTCAGCAGAATGGCTCAAGTTGTCACATATTCTAAGAAAATATTATTTCCGTTACTGGCGGTTGGTGTGTAGATACCCATTAAGGAAAGAACATGCACTGTTTCTCCACAGTGGGAGATGTTACAGTAGTCCCTGCAGATATATCCCCGTGATAATTTGGCTCATAGCAAAATTTCAAAATTTTTACCTTTTTTTTTTAAATCTGAAAATAGTAGCTACACCATAAATAGATTGTCTAAACAGATAGGTAATAGGTGATTTAAATGATCTGTTTTGGATGGAATTGGTGGTTACATTTTATATCAGGTAGTGTGCATTTCTCCTACCCCTCACCTGGTGAATGTAATGTTTAATAAAATGCGTTCCAGAATTCTCCTCCATTAAACAAAACCCATTTTGGGGTTTTGACACTCAGGCTCTCCTTCCTTTATAGTAAAAGCCTCGTGTACCTCAGGATCAATTAAATACAACTTGAGACCTTTCAGACCACCATTAGAGACTGTTCTCTTCCAAAACAGGTTGACAGATAAAAAGTTTGTTTCGAGAGAGGATAAGTCACCTAAAGCCTTAGAGAAACAAGGTCAGCAGGGCAACGTGACACTACATGATGCTAAATGTGAGTGACTGTCTCGGCATCTTCCTATATCCTGAACCTCTGCGACGGCCCTTTGTCCCTCTCTCAATTGTTCATCTTCTCTCCTTTCAGTTGTTGCTTTGTTTTTGCTGCAAGATACCGAGATGCAGCGGATCTGTTCTTTTACAACATTTATGAGGTACGCAATGCTTGTGAGACATTTTAGACCTTTTATCTTTAATCTGGAGCAATTCCGACTGATCAATGATGACAAATATGATTCTGGAGAAAGGACATGGGTCTGGCTTTATGCAGCCATGCCCTCAAGGAGTCAGTCTCGGAGATGAGACCAAAGACAGAAAACCAGAAGTCACAGGAGCCCAAAAGAAAGCCCCAGAGCGAGTATGGAGAGCACATTGTTGAAGTCCCATAAAGACTATGTTATCTTTCTCTAATGGTTAGAGGGTGTACTCACTCACTGAAGTGAACTCATTCACATGTTTGGAGCCCGAGCAGGTAGTAGTGCATGATTCTGGGTGAGCTGCTTGACCTTTCTAAGCCTGTTTCCTCAGATACAAAATCAGAAGTAATTATGTCTTGGTCTGGCTGTGCGTGGAAAGTGCTTGTCATGGCGCCACACTTGCCAGTGCTCAATGAAAACTGGGTACCCAAAGATTGGGAGCCCTCCCACATTCCCTTAGCATTCAGCAAAGGCTGCTTGTGGGGCCTGAAGCTTTATTCTGCAGCAGGAGCACACTCAGCCTGACTACAGGGCACGCTGGGAGCACTGGCCAGTCAGTGTCCCAGAAGCAGTCTTCAGTTAGAGTTGTGCTAGACGGAGAATTGGTATCCCAGCTTCCTTCTGTCTGGATAACTCTGAGAAATTTTCTGCACTGTCTCACAGAGCCCCCCACAGGACTGAACTGCATCTGTCTACCGGGGTAATGAACTTGTTAACACTGCTTGCTGTGTGGGCTTCCTTCCCTTTCTCGTCCGGTCCGGCTTCCCCACCCTGATACCGATGTTTCCTGTGGGCACTTCCTAAGTAAACTACTTAACTCTCACATCTTTGTCTCAGAGTCTGTTTCTGGGAGAACCCAACCCAGGACAGGTAGTTACTAATGTTGTGGAAAAAAAATGTGCAGTGTTCATCTTTGTCTGGTTGTCAAGGTATAGTTGAAGAAAGAGTGCCAAATTCTAGCAAATTTGCATTTGCTAGAAAGGAAGCAGCAAAAATCTTGTAATGTTGAGAAAGAAGACAAAGGCTTCTAGGTTTTTTTTTTTTTAATTTTATTTTGTTTATTTATTCGGCAGAGAGAGTGATCACAAGTAGGAAGAGCAGCAGGCAGAGGTGGGGACGGGGAGCAGGCTCCCTGCTGAGTAGAGAGCCTGATGTGGGGCTTGATCCCAAGACCCTGAGATCATGACCTGAGCTGAAGGCAGAGGCTTAACCCACTGAGCCACCCAAAAGGCTTCTAGGTTTAAAACAGATGAGATGGGATCGTGAATCAGTGTAACCTTTTCCTAGAGCAAAACTCTGAAGCTTTAATGTGCCCTAGCATATTTCATATATATACCATGCCCTAGCAATTTCACTCCTAGGAAGTTACTCAGAGATGTGGCCATAAGGATAATTATTCGAGCAATGTCAGTAATATTTTTAAAAGACGTGCATATCCATCATATTGAGGACTAGTTAAAAAAATTATTAGATTTAGAATACTTTATCCAGCTTTTAAAAGAATGAGGAGAATCGAAACATGGTATCGTGGAAGGAGATCCATGCTAAGCTGTTAAGTGACAAGAGCAAGTTGTAAAGACTTGTGTATATATAGCATTATCTTCATTACCAAAGAAAATTTTAAGGCATATATTCATGCATATGTGTGTTGGTGGGGGAGGGCCTTATCTGTAATGGTCTGTGCTTTGAAAAGTTCAAGAAGGATTCATTCCTCTCTTGGCTGTCACTTGGAAATAGGATAGGAGTATGGTAGCAAAGGAGTGAGAGGACTTTTTACTTTACACATGTATACATTTTTTTAAACAATGGAAAATATTATTAATGAAAACTTCTTAAAAATTAAAACTAGTTGATAAGCAAAATTGTAATTTAGTGTGTGACCCATCTCCCCTAAAAAGTTTGGTCTTAAAAATCAGATTTCTTACATCTTCAGTAGTATAGAGGATAGAATTTTAAATGGTGAATCAGTTGTGTGATAGGCATGATAATGTGTATTTCTGCATATTCTTCTGTCATGTGCCCATGTATTCTTAGGATAAGTTTTATGTTTAAAATATGTTTATACTACATGTTAACTAACTAGAATTTAAATAAAAATTTGAAGAAAAAATAAATATGTTAGCATTCATTTCTTTCCTTCTTTTTTTGCTCTCCCCATAGGAATAAAAATCTTGACAATTTCCTCATGGCATTGTTGTACTATTTGTCTCATTACTTGGAAAAAATCTCCCTGGAAAAGAAACCCAAAAGCTATATGGTGTAAGTAGGATTTCGTAGTGCACTTTAAAGTTGTTTTATTGCCAGTGTTAAAACCAAGGTAAAGAAATGATGGAAATATTTAAAGTTTTGGGGTATACAAAAACATCTTATATGGGAGGAGGTCATCTGTTCTTAAAGCTAACTGAATAATTCAAGTGTTTTTCTAGCAACAGAATATTCCAGACACTGTAAACCAGCACTGCCCAGTAGAAATATAATGAGAGCCATGTATGTAACTTAAAATTTTTCAGTAGCTATATTTAAAAAAGTGTAAGAGATAAAGGTAAATGTATTTTATTTTTAATAAAATACATTTAATTTAATTTAATTTTTATTTATTTGACAGACAGAGATCACAAGTAGGCAGAGAGGCAGAGAGGCAGGCAGAGAGAGGAGGAAGCAGGCTCCCCGCTGAGCAGAGATTCCAATGCAGGGCTCGCTCTATTCCAGGACCCTGGGATCATGACCCGAGCGGAAGGCAGAGGCTTTAAACCACTGAGCCACCCAGGTGCCCCACATTTAATTTAATTTTAATAATGTATTTTATTTGGGGCACCTGGGTGGCTCAGTGGGTTAAGCCGCTGCCTTCGGCTCAGGTCATGATCTCAGGGTCCTGGGATCGAGTCCCACATCCCCACATCGGGCTCTCTGCTCAGCAGGGAGCCTGCTTCTCTCTCTATCTCTGCCTGCCTCTCCAACTACTTGTGATTTCTCTCTGTCAAATAAATAAATAAAATCTTTAAAAAAAAAATAATGTATTTTATTTAATGCAGTGACTCAAAAATGTCATTGTAACATGTAGTCAATATTAGGAAGTTACTGATGACATACTTTACCTTTTTTTTTGTAGTATGTCTTTGAAATCTGATATTTGAATTACACTTACAATATACCTCAGTTCAGACTAACCACAGTTAGTGCACAATAGCCACATGTGACTCATGGCTGTCATATTGGACACTGCAGATAGAGATATTGGTTCTCTGGTTTTTATGCTTATGAGATTCTTGCTAGGCCTTTGTAAGCATCTAGTGAAAAAAACTAAAAATTAAAAAAATTAATAGATACAACCAAAATGATATTCCATATCACAGAAGCAAACAAGATTTCTTAGGCTACATAGGAAGAATTTAACTGCTTTAGGCAGAGGTGGCTCCAAGCTATACAGGGCAAGAATCTGGAAACTCAGAGTCCAGAGCAGAACAATGCCTCTCAGGCTTGGTGACCTTTTGTAAGCCATGGAACTTTCCAAGTGCCCAGGCTGCCCTCCCCAGTATATGTGGAACCAACCCAATGATTTAGCTGTTAGAAATGCTGTCAGAGTCATCAGTTCCTTGCTGTGGAATGTTTTTAAAAAGCAAAATCCGTGGGTACAACCAAGCAGTTCGAAAAACATTTTATGGATAGATAAATGTATCTGGACAGCAGTTTTGTAAAGAACCAGATAAATAATTCAGATACTGCTACTGCAGTGAAGCCATCATAATATACCACATCCGCATTATTTTAGGGCTGCCTTCACAGCAGGGCAGCCAGAGATCATGAGGAGGTTTTTTTTTTTTTTTTTTTTTTTTTTCTTTTCTTTTATTTATTTATTTGGCAGAGGAGAATTGGAACCCAAGCAGGGGAAGTGGGTGAGGGAGAAGCAGGCTTCCGGCTGAGTAGGAAGCTGGATTCGGGCTTGATCCCAGGACTCAATCCAGGACCCTGGAATCATGACTTGTGCCAAAGGCAGATGCTTAACGACTGAGCCACATAGGAGCCCCTTGTGAACTGTTTCAATGGTGGCAAGCAAAAGGGTTTAGCCAGCTGGAGAGGCTCAGAAGGTTTGAGGAGTCCTACCATCCCCGAAAAAGACCTGATGAGACTTTGACAGCACATGAGCTTATATTTTATGTGGTGTTTTCTATTTCTGAGGGTTACTGCTAATCTAGCAGAGACCTTTGTTTCATTTCTATATTTATAGGAATAGACAACAGAGAAAAAGATTTCTTAGTTGTTTTTGAAATACACTAAAACTATTAGAGCACAGTGGTGTAAGGTAGACTTTCTTAGAAGGAATCAGTTACAGAATGACAGAAAAATCCAAGCCTTAAAATGATTGGCTCTATGGTGGGATTCTAAAATAATTATATTAACGTTTCACTTTCAGGCTTCCAGTAGTCAGTCAGTTTCCTTTAAATATAATAAATAAATATAAATAAAATAAATATAAAATAAATATAGACTGTATTGAGATATCTGGACTTAAATAACTTTAAGTAAAAAATTGATTTCAGTCAAACTAGTGAGGTAGAACAGGGATAATGGTAGTATCTACTTTACGGAGTTATCATCCAGATTAGATGAGATAATTCATACTGTTTTAGCTCAGAGGTTGCTCCTTGGGACGAAGGCCTACAACCTGTGAGAGGAGAGTGGGAAGGGGTACCGAGGTATACGTTGGTGGTTTTAGATGATTCAGGCCCGAATTCCAGAAGAAGGAACCTTATCCCCATTTTACAGATGAAGAAGCTACGGCTCAGAGAGGATAAGGAGCTGGCTGGAGAGGACTTGCCTAGTTAGTGATGGAGCTGAGATGGGAGCCCAGCTCTACCTAACTCCCCAGCCTCTCAGCCTCTGCAGTGCGTCTGCCACCCTGTCCCAGTCAGCAGAGCTCTCTTATACAGAGTTTATCCATTTGTAATTACGATTTGTAGCTTCTGTCAAAGGCAAAATTCTGCAGTTTTTAAAACTGGTATTTTTCAAGTTATTACATCTTCATAATTATAATTTTTTAATGGTGGCATAACTTCCCATCCAGCTAATGTGTGTTATCGACTGACTGACTTACCTATTAAGAGGCAGTATAGTACAAATAGTGGTTAAGGGTATGGACTTTGTTGCTGGAATAAATCCTAGAGGGACTGATATGTTAAGTTAATAAATGTCAAGTCCTTGAGCAGTATTTGGCTGTATTCCTACAGCCTGCATTACTACTCCTTTCCCCCCTCCATTTTATATATTTTTAGCAGTTGCCGGTTTTCAGACAAATAGGTAATAATTGGATATCTTCATGCATTAGATTCCCCCTTAATTTTGGATAATTTTTTTAAGAAGGAAAAATTTCCAGGAGAGATCATTGGATCCAAGTTTATGGTCAATCTTATGGCACTTGAAATTATCATCACGTTTTTCCCAAAGGATTATATTTAAATGCCAGGCTCTATGCAGACCTACTGAATCAAGATCTTGGACAGAGGGTAGCATTAGGAATCTACACTTTTAGCGAGTATCCAGGTGATTCTTACATATATTTAATCTTGGGGACCAGGGACCTAAAAGTTTCAAGGCATTTTGTTGTTTTGTTTTCAACAGCAAGGGGGCTGTCTTTGCTGCTGGCAGTTCTGGCACCTTAGGGGTGAGAAATAAGAGGGTGGGGGCTGCTGAAGGAGACAGGGAGGAGGTAGGCATAATGATGGGCATTGGGGTGCAGTTGTTTGGGTTATATGAAATTTGGGTATTTTAAAGCTGGAACTCGCTCTATCTATTCCATAAACTCATTTTTATTCCAGTGACTCACAGGACTTCTCATCGCATGTGATAACATTTTGTGCTTTGTAATATCTCTATTATCCTTACACCCCTGCCTCCACAGCATATCCTCGTATCATCAGTCTAGTGGTTGATATCAGAGGGGGCAGTGTGTTGTCCCTGTTGTTTAAAGTGCATTTCAGGGGCGCCTGAGTGGCTCAGTGGGTTAAAGCCTCTGCCTTCAGCTTGGGTCATGATCTCCGGGTCCTGGGATCGAGCCCCGCATCGGGCACCCTGCTCAGCGGGGAGCCTGCTTCCTCCTCTCTCTCTTTGCCTGCCTCTCTGTCTCCTTGTGATCTCTGTCTGTCAAATAAATAAATAAAATCTTTAAAAAAAAAAAGTGCATTTCATGGGGTTTAAGTCTTTCTGAAAATTAAAAGGCAGATAAAAAGCCAATGACATTTCACTTTTTTTTTTTTTTAAATATTTTATTTATTTATTTGACAGAGATCACAAGTAGGCGGAGAGGCAAGTAGAGAGAGAGAGGAGGCAAGCAGGCTCCCCAGTGAGCAGAGTGCCCGATGCGGGGCTTGATTCCAGGACCCCGGGACCATGACCCAAGCTGAAGGCAGAAGCTTTAACCCACTGAGCCACCCAAGTGCCCCGAGACTTCACTTTTCTATAGCCATCATTGGAGTGTATTGTTAGAAATATAGTTTCCAGGGTGTCTGGGTGGCTCAGTGGGTTAAAGCCTCTGCCTTCGGCTTGGGTCATGATCCTGGGGTCCTGGGATGGAGCCCCGCATCGGGCTCTCCGCTTAGCAGGGAGCCTGCTTCCCCCTCTCTGTCTGCCTGCCTCTCTGCCTACTTGTGATCTCTGTCTCTGTCAAATAATAAATAAGATCTTAAAAAAAAAAAAAGAAATACAGTTTCCTACTATATTGTACCACAAAAATTCTATTTAGGCTCCAGACATGCTGTAACCTAAGAACAGGTTGTTTTTTGGAAATTTTCATTTGCAATTCAATTGGAACTGGGGAAGTGTTTTCACAGGGAAGTAAGGTTATTATAATTGATGCCAAAGTTCCCAGAGGAGTGGTCCACACATGCTTACTCAGCAAATATAGAACTGTGAGAAGGGAACCGTTGAGAAGGTCGAACATTGAACCTTCAAACTTAGTAGCAAAATCAGGAGCCCAGGGGATGCTGGAGGGAGAGAACGTCCTTTACTCTTTTAACAAAACAGCAGGGAAATGGGCTGCTTGCTGCCTCAGAAACCAGTGTAGGTAATTTGTTAGTTGAGCTATTCTGTATAAATTAGCTTGGCCTATATGTAAGATTAAGGATACATACTATAAAGAATCTATAAAAAAGTGAAAATTCACCATAAACTCGAGATACTGATTATAATGATAAAAGTCAAAGGGCTTGGAGGCCCTCCCTTAGCTCAAATGGAGTAAATGAAAGGGGGAGGTGAGATGCGTTGACTCACTTGTGTATTTCTTTCAAAATAATTTACACTTCTGGCCCAAATGAACCCACATGATCATTTTCTCTTTCAGGGGCCTTGTGGAGAAAAAAGAGATGGAACTGGTTATAAGTAAGTTAGAGGCGGCGCAGAAGTACTTGGCGCAGAAGTACTGCATGCTCGTGCTGGGCTTGGCCATGCCTGATAAGCATCACATGTGCTGTGGAAAGTAAGTGCACACTTACGAGTTCTGTGAGATCCTTCCTTGCTTGTGTGGTCCTCTCTGGACCACTTTTGGTGCCTTTGAGAAAGTTTCCTTTTTGACTGTACAAAATAACTGGGCTCGGGGGACGCTCAGCCCCAAATATAGGTGCCGTTTTGTTTGGGAAAGCCGAGTTTGGGAAGAGTCCCAGAGTTTACACTGTATACTTGCTCAGTGGCATTTTGCTCTCAACCTGGAAGACTTCCTGTTGCCGATCATGGCCACATGGCTGCCAGGGGCAGGAGGCCTGGCATGGGCCGGTTTTGAAGGGGGCACTGGGTGTGTCTCCTGCCCTCCCGCTGCTCGTTTTACAGCAACGATAGAGAGCGGAGAGCCGTGGGTACAAGCTAGGAGGGTGGGGATTAGGGAAGATGACCTTGTTTGTGGGGAGATACTTTTTTCCTTAGACTGACAGTTTATGTATCACTGTAATTAAAATTTAAGTATCTTGTGGGTCACTGGGCTGGCTCAGTCAGTATAGCATGTACCCCTTGATCTTGGAGTTGTGAGTTCCAGTCCCACATTGGGTGTAGAGATCACTTAAAAATAAAATCTTAAAAAAAAAAAAAAAAAAAAGTCGTATCACAGGAGAATTTGGAGGCATCAAGAAAAAGCTCTGATCCTTAATGCCCCCTCCCCAACCCCCTTCTCTGAGTGGTTTTTATTTTATTTATTTATTTTTTAAAGATTTTATTTATTTATTTATTTGACAGAGAGAAATTACAAGTACACTGAGAGGCAGGCAGAGAGAGAGAGAGAAGGAAGCAGGGTCCCTGCTGAGCAGAGAGCCCGATGCGGGACTCGATCCCAGGACCCTGAGATCATGACCTGAGCCGAAGGCAGCGGCTTAACCCACTGAGCCACCCAGGCGCCCTCTGAGTGGTTTTTAAAACAGGCTCAAGAGCCACAACATGGTCATGGCTAGAACTCCTTACTTTTAACCTTATAGGAAAGAACAGAATTCATGGTTTCTCTCCGCATTCCCCACATTTTTAAAATACAGATTGTGTTCTACATTTTCTGTGTACCTCATTCTGTTACTCTGCTTACAGAACCTCACCTACAACTTTGAATAGCAACTATAGGTGTTCTGCTGTGTGACATACCAATTTGCCTCACCATTCCTTATGTGCAAACTTACGGGATTTCAGTTTTTCTGCTTTATGGTGTTTCTGCGTCGGATATCTTCATATAAATTACTTTGTCTATTTGGGCTCTTTACTTATGGCTTATAACCCAGAATGTATTTACCTAGAAGGCATCAGTAGTTTTCTAGCTCTTGTTGCATACTGCCAGATTGTTCTCCAAAGAGTCTAGAACGTTTTGTACCACCATCAGCAATAAGCATACCTAGCTCTATTAGATTAACATTTTTGATAGCTTAAAGTTTAAAAAAAAAAAAGCTTAAAGATATTTTATTTGACTTTGAATATCTTTCATGACTGTGGGGTCTGTGCTGTTTTTCTGTATAAAATAATTTATTGCCTGTTTATTATATTACTATTATAATTAATTGTTAAATTAATTACTGCCTTATCTAGTTTTAACCATCTATCATCTGGAAAGTGGGTAATTTATGTGTCCTATAACGAAGCTTGGCCATTTGTTTTTCTAGTTTGTTGCTTGCCTTTGATGTTTATATTTTTACACTTTATGAAAATATTTAAAATCTTTGACTATTTCTATCTTGTTTCTGATGCTGTTCAATAATCATGCAAGTTCATCATCAGCTTCACAGTTTCCTATTCAATCACTTTAAAATTACATTTTCTCAGTGGTGCCTAGGTAGCTTGGTCAGTTAAGTGCTGTAACCTTGGTTTTGGCTCAGGTGATGATCTCAGGGTTGTGAGATCAAGCCCCAGGTTGGGCTCCATGCTGGGTATGGCGCCTGCTTGGGATTCTCTCTCTCCCTCTGCCCTTGCCCTTCCCCTATTAAAAAAATTTTTCTCACATTACTCTAATTTCTTCTGTCTTCTAAGTATCACTTTAGATTGAAAAAACTAGAATTTGAGGTTTGAATTAGTCAGCTTGGGCTGCTGTAACAAATTACCACAGACTGAATGGCCTGAATGGGTTAAACAGCAGAATTGTATTTTCTCATAGTTCTGAAGCCCGGAAGTCTGAGATCAGGAGGCCAGCATTGTCCAGTTCTGGTGAGAGCCCTTTTCCGGGCTTGTAGACAGCTGCCTTCTCACTGAGTCTCTCCATGAATGAAAGAGAAAATCACTGGGCTCTACTTCTGTGACTTCATCTGAACCTAATCGCCCCCCCAAAGCCCCACCTCCAAATGTTACCATGATAGTGGTTTTTAAGGCTTCAACATATGAACTTGGGGTGGGGCTAGGGAGACACAAATATTCAGTCCACAGCAAGGTTAAAAAAACACACTGTAGGGGTCCTGGGTGGCCCAGTTGGTTAAGCAGCTGTCTTTAGCTCAGATCATGATCCCAGAGTCCTGGGACTGAGTCCCGTGTTGGGCTCCCTGCTCAGCAGAGAGCCGCCTTCTCCCTCTCCCTCCACCCCTCCCCACTGCTCCTGTTCTCTTGCTTTCTTACACTCTCTCTCAAATAAAAAGTAAAACCTTTATTTAAAAATGAAAAAACCTACCCTAAAAAAAAACACAAAACAGAAAAAGACCTACTCTAAAAAAGTAATTGTATTGGCAATATTTAATGTTTAATTTTTAAAGATTTTTATTTTTAAGTAATCTTTACACCCAGTGTGGGGCTCAAACTCACAACCCTGAGACCAGGAGTTGGCGTGCTCTACCGACTGAGCCAACCAGGTGCCCCTTAATGTTTAATCTTTAAACGCATGTGTGCAGGGACACCTGGGTGGCTCTGTTGGTCAGGTGTCCTCGGACTCTTGATTTTGGCTCAGGTCATGATCTAGGGTCTGTGGGATTTAGTGCCTTGGGCTCAGCGGGGAGTCTGCTTAAAATTCTCCCCCCTCTCTCTGTGCCTTCCTCCCACTCATGTGTGCACACTCTTTCTTTCAAATAAATAAATAAATAAATAAATCTTTAAAAACATTAAAAATAAAAGCATATGTGCAGCACAGACTAATTTTGAGACTGAGAAACCCAAACTGAACAATTCTATCATAATTAGAGATTTTATTGTATCTTTTAGTTCTCTGGATGTAGAGCCTACACTTAAATTATTATACTTTTAACAGTACATTTTTATTACAATGTAATTTTTATACAGACTTTTAAAGAACTCATTATGCTTGAAAGATATGAATTGCCTGGGTTTAGTACTGGTTCCTCTCCAGGAGGTGCTGGTCTTTTTTGTGGTTGTGTGCAACATCACCTGATTTTCTCCTGGCTATTGGATCGCAGTTTAGAAAAGCATCAGTTTAGACTTTAGAGTTCACCACCCATTACTCACAGAACAGATTTCATACAGGTCATTGAGCCAACAAAGGATATCAAGGAAAACAGATTACAGCATGTTTTTTGCCAGTAAAAGTTGTTCATTGGCCATGGGCCTTGATTATGTCCTAGAATGGCGTTTATATTGTTCTTCCGGCTATTTTTATCTAGAAGGTGAGGACAGTTTATTTTGCTAGTCAGGAGTGATTACCTGATTTTAATACATCATTCTTTCACTTCCAGTGTGAATAAGCTAATATTCCCCTGAGAACATTCTCGTGTATTTTCTGACTTTTTGATATACACATACTTAATATTGGACAAGGACACCTTATGCTATTTGTCTCTGGAGTTAAATTAGATATTTCAGAAGAACCAGCAATTTGGGGGCTGTTGTTAATTTAGTGCTTTCATGTTTCTCGAAAAGTAGGAGGACATGCTTTTCTATTCTAAATACATCTGTAAAATCCTGATAATGCAAAAGCTTTGGCACGATTTTGATGAATGTGTTCAGTAAAAGATCTCTGTGTTTGCCAGGATAGATAAGAAAACCTCTTCATGGCATACGCTGTAGAATTAGATCTATTCTTTGTTTATGGCCAACTCCGGCGCCAATCCCACCTCTGTCTTGGGATTTCTACCTCTTCCTTTGCTCTCAGTGCAAGCTGTCGCCTGGTGGATGACCAGAGAGTCTGGCATAGGGATGAGTATACTTGAAGCTCAGATTTATAAATCATCCTTAAACCCCACTCCCCACCCCACCCTCCCAGTCTCAGTTCAATAAGGCCTCTTTCCCCTCCCCCAAACAAATTCCTTTGATATTCTGTTCCTTTGTACAGAGTAGGCCTTGACCTTCATTTAAACTGGATTTCTACCCAAAGCAGCAGGGGGGTTAAGTGGGAACGAACTTTTTTTCCTTTAGGGCCTTGAGATGCCATTGGCCTAGCTTCCCCACACCCTCCCAGGAATGACTAAAAATATGTTACTTTCCTCATTGTAGTTTAGAGCTGAGAGTCTAAGGTAGCAAGAAGGAGTAAGAAAGCATCATAACAGGCTACTGAAAACCTCTGCGATTTCCCCCAGGCTGGCTTTCTCCCCTTTTCTTCAGAGTTTGTCCTCACAGGTAAAATGGACAGCATTTTTGCTGACTAGCATTAGCGTGGTAGCCACTTGCCGCATGTGTCTGTTGAGCACTTGGAATGTAGCTGGTCCATATTTAAATGTGCTATAAATGTAAAATATACACTTTACAAACAAGTTACAATTGAACAAAATATCTCATTGATCATTCTAAAATGCAGATTACATATTAATATTTCAGGGTTTGAATACAATAAGTATATTATTAAAATTAATTTCACCTGTTCTTTTTACCGTGGCCACTAGAAATTTTTAAATTACATTTGTGGCTTGCATTATATCTCTTTAAAAAAAAAAAAACTTATTTATTTGACAGAGTGAGAGAGGGAACACAAGCGGGGTCGGGGGTGGGGGGGTTGGTGGGAGAGGGAGAAGCAGGCCTCCTGCTAATAAGCAGGGATCCCCAATGTGGGCCTTGATCCCAGGACCCTGGGATCATGACCTGAGCCAAAGGCAGATGCTTAACAACTGAGCCACCCAGGTGCCCCTGCTTGCATTATATTTCTATTGGATTTTGCTATTGTATAAAGTCTCATTCAATTTGCGGAAGATTTGAATTGTTTAAATTTGTTATTTTGCTCAGTAAATTTTTAAATTTATAGTCAGTTTATAATTATTAGGTACTTAATATAAAAATTATAAATTAAAATTAAAAAGAAGAAAAATTGCACCCAGAGATGAATTTGCTGATTTAAGCTAGGATGTTCCCAAATGTGCACTTTCTCTGCCTCCATTTCTTGGGCTCATTTCAGGTTTATATGTGGAGCTAAATCAGAATGGTAAGAAGAAACCTGTCTTCTGTACTTGATTTCTGTTGGTAGGCTCTATCAGTTTGCTTTGGGCTTTAAGGGAGAAAGAAGTCCCAGTTTTCTGGCATCTTGAGGGGAAGGGGAAGAGGTTCATAGTACCTTCTCTTCTAACGTTTAAAATGAGAAGAGAGAAGCCTGGTTGGCTCAGTTGGAAGAGCGTGTAACTTTTGATCTCGGGGTCATGAGTTGAAACCCTACATTAGGTATAGAGATTCTGTAAATAAAACTTAAAAAAAAAAAAAAAGAAAGAAAAAAGAGAGGGGCACCTGTGTGGCTCAGTCAATTTAGTATCCGACTCTTGATTTGGGCTCAGGTCATGACCCAGGATCCTGGAATCCAGCCCCATATCAGGCTCCCTCCTCTGCAGAGATCCTGCTTCTCCCTCTCCCTCTATCCCTCCCCACCACTCACTCTCTCTCTGTCTCTCTCAAATAAATAAATAAAATCTTAAAAGAAAAAAAAAAGGAGAAAGAAAAAGAGGAGAACGTGCGTGTTGCCTGCGCCCTCTGTCATTTCAAAACCTCGCTGACACGGTGCCATTTTGAGTTGCACAAACCTAAGTGCTGCTCTCTGTCTTCTCCCAGAAGGCAGGCTGACTTAGTCTTCCCCAAACCGAGTTTGGTTGGTACTTGCTTCGGCTTGGCAGGTCTGCCTGGTGTCCGGTGTCCACTGGCAGAGCCGTGGAAGGGTGGAACGGGCACATAAGCACTCCTGTCGAGTGGAGGCTGCAGGTGGCGCAGACGGACAGAAGGACGCAGAGGCCTGTCCTGAAAGCTTCTGCTGGCTCCGTAGTTGACTGTGTTCAATCCGCAGACTCATCTAGAGGAAAGGCTTGTTTCCCTAGAGTTCTGGTTACAGTGACAGATGTGGAGAGCGGACAGGCCCGAGTTTTGGTACAGACTCTGTCCCTAATTACATATGTCTTTGGGCTTTGGTCTCTTCAGCTGTAAAGTGGGAATAATAATGCTGACTACGTCATAGAGATCTTAGGACGACTAAATATGACCATGTAAAGGGCTTAGCACAGTATTGGCATGTGGTCCGTACTTACTAAATGTGCACTGTATTGAAGGCCTTACTTCCTGGTTGAAGACTTGCGCACAAGGAAACCGGTGTAGGAATGCAGAGGCTGCAGGAGGAGAGGGATCCACCCCAGTAAAAACTGAACCAGTGATTCTGTGTGTCCCCTGAACGGAGGGCTAATTTGGGCCCACACAGATCATGAAGTCCCTGAGGGTTTGGGTCATCTTCCCCAGACCACTGGAGTTCAGGAGGTTCTTGAAAGCCTGATAGCAAGGGCCAGTCCTGGGAGTCGTCCTAAGCAAAACCAGAAGCAAGTCCAGGATCAGCCTGGCAGTGCCTGGGTCTAGCCTTGGCCCCTTGAGTGATCAAGTGATTGCAGGTGCACAGCCTTTTCCATCAGTTCTCAGGTCCTCTGCAGGTCATGCCTGCTCTCCTCAGGCCGGGATCAGAACTAGAATGGCCTCTCTTGGGGAGGGGAGGCCAAGTTCAGTAAGTGTGCCTGTGCCGGTCCAGTGTCCTTAACGTTGAATTTGTATTGCAAGGATTCCTGAGCAGATGCCTGCCTTTAAGAGCTGTGGCTCAGCATGTATACTGCATCTAGTGCTTTCTCCAGTCAACTGCAGATTTTAAGATCTTTTAAATCTTTTTAGGATTAAGATGTTTGATCTTTGTCTTTTTCTCTACTTTAGACTTCCCCTTAGTTCTCTGTTTCCCTACTGATTAACACCCCATGTTACCTCTTTACCACCTTCCCACTCTCCTTTCTCCCCATCTCTCACATCACCAAAAACATTCATAAGAACACATTTCCTGCTGGCTTGTGTATCCTGAATTTATATATATATTTTTTTTTCTTTTTTTTTTTTAAGATTTTATTTATTTATTTGACAGACAGAGATCACAAGTAGGCAGAGAGGCAGGCAGAGAGATTGAGGGGGAAGCAAGCTCCCCGCAGAGCAGAGTCCGATGTGGGGCTCGATTCCAGGACACTGGGATCATGACCTGAGCTGAAGGCAGAGGCTTTAACCCACTGAGCCACCCAGGCACCCCCTGAATTTATATTGATTAACTTTTGACCAAACACGGTAAGGGTTTTGATCTGGATAAACTAAGAAATTGAAGAAAAAGATGTTGGGATTCACAATGCCTTTGGACAGCATTTATGTAGCTAAATAGCCTTGGGGCCACGGTAATGGTCTTGCCAAGAGGCCTTTGAAGATAGGGGCTTGCCTAGATCACTGAAAGACTGAGCTTCCTTCTCAACCTATAGTTGTGATTTGTTGTGTTGCAGGGAGAAAATATCAGATACACAAAAAGACTGGAAATTCTTTGAGGTGAGTCACTCATATTTTGGGACTTTTCTCTTTCTATGAACCATGAATAACAAATAGCTGTTTGTCAGGCACTTATTTTTAGTGAATATCTTTTCTTAAAAGGATGCTAACAAGCTGTATGCTATATCTTAAATTTTTGGTCTCGTTTTCCTCCTGCAAAGGCGAGTACCTGTGTATTTTCCACAACTTTTCAGGAGTGCGGGGAAGTGGGGTCACTTGGGTTTGCGTCTGCTTAGCAGAGTTACATAGACAGGTGGGAGTTTTACTATCATCCCTGTGGGTTGTGATTCTTGTCTGTTTTCTGTCGTAGTCCTTTTATACTTTCTGTACATACGTAGCTTGGATTGTCTTCCGACGTCAGCACTTCGCAGAGATTGAGGAAGAAATAGGGAGGCTCTTCCGTACCAATATGTTCAATATTCCTCGGAGGAAACGCGAGGATGAAGAATCAGGAGGGGAAAAGAAACGCATGACTTTTGTACAATTCAGGTACGACCTTGTGACTTCCCAAAGCTCAGGGACATTTCTAGAAACAGAATGGTATAACCTAAATGTCTCCTCTCCTACCCCTTACCCCCAGGAGAATGATGGCAAAACGCCCAGCGATTAAAAAAGCCATTAACATGCGCTCTCCAGTCCTGTCTACTCTGCTGCCATCTCTCAGAGAAAAAGCTCAGAATGTCTTTGAGAAAAAGAATCATCAAGGAGGCATCAAACTCCCAGCCCAGATACAAGAGCACACGGAAAATCTAGAGTCTGTGCCCATGCCAATGTAAGTGGCTCAAGGAGAGGGAAAGGAGAGCCTCAGCATGTCCTAGGTTGGGCCAGGAGGCAGACACCACGCCTTGTCCAGAAAGTTGAACAAAGATGAAAGCCAGCTTCTTACCCACCCCTCCACCTCTCCACCTATTTCCTTTCCCAAGCAGCTCTTGGTACACCCAGCTAGACTAGAAAACATTGCTAGAAAGTTATGCTAGACTTCAAATAGCTCTAATTCGGAGGTATGGGTAGCCGACTTTACAAGGCTGAGGTTTCTTCATTAGAAGAACCATCTCTGGGAAATGTGGGAAGGCCAGTTACAAAACCTTATGTGGGCTGAAATTTTGGATTCATACTTAAGACCACAATGTGGGGGGCCGCCTGGGTGGCTCAGTGGGTTAAGCCGCTGCCTTCGGCTCAGGTCATGATCTCAGGGTCCTGGGATCGAGTCCCGCATCGGGCTCTCTGCTCAGTAGGGAGCCTGCTTCCTCCTCTCTCTCTCTCTGTCTGCCTCTCTGCCTACTTGTGATGTCTCTCTGTCAAATAAATAAATAAATTAAAAAAAAAAAAGAACCACAATGGGGGTTCATGGAAATAGGGAAAACTTAAAAAAAGTATATATGTGTATATGTATATGTATGGGTGTGTGTGTGCGTAGCTTTGGCATGTACACACACAAACACACACATGCAGGCACAACCATAACCATACACCTTATTCATTGGCCTCACCGCTTCAGTTATACCAATAATTCTTTTCACAGAGTTGGCATCTTGGGGGAGCCTCGATGTCTGTTCAACCCCCATACCCTTCTCCCCCTTGAACCAGAAGAAAACACGAAAGCGGATGGGAAACATTCCTCCCTGATAGAAAGAAATAACATGAAGATCCAGGATACACTGAACATAGTTCTGAGAACACTGTCGTCTCAAACAGCATTCCCTAAATGATCGGGTACCTTCTGTTTCTGTAATTCAGTCCCCGTATTTGAAGTAAACTACTCTGACTTAATCACTTTATACAGGACTAATATTTATTGTTATTAAACAATTTTAATTGTTCAAATTATTTTGTTGAAAGTTCAGTAGTAGACAATCTCAGAAACCTTTAGAAAAGCTCATTTTCCTGTATTTACTAGTTTGCTGTGTTATTTAATTACTTCCTTGGCTTTTGTGTGACTGTTTAGAGTAACATATTAGGACATTTAGCCAGTATTCTAGTGGACTAGTAAAGAAACATTCTGTGTTTATTTGTTCCTACGTTCATTTTTACTATATGAGAGAAGATGTTTGGGACATTTGAAAACTAAATTTTATAAAAAAGGAAATTAAAATATTATTAAAAGGAAATCTTTTTCTGTGGCTTTATTATTATTGACATTGAGATATAAAGTATATATGATTCATTTAAAGGTTTTTTTTTTTTTTTTTTAATTTGACAGAGATGCGGTGAGAGAGGGAGCACAAGCAGGGGGAGTGGGAGATGGAGAAGCAGGCTTCCCGCTGAGCAGAGAGCCCAGGTGCAGAGCTTGATCCCAGGACCCTGGGATCATGACCTGAGCCGAAGGCAGTTGCTTAATGACTGAGCCACCCAGGCGCCCCTATCTGATTCATTTAAAAGGCTTTTAGCATATATGGATTTTTAAAAAATATTTTATTTATTTATTTGACAGAGATGACAGGCAGGCAGAGAGGCAGGCAGAGAGAGAGGAGGAAGCAGGCTCCCTGCTGAGCAGAGAGCCTGATGTGGGGCTCCATCCCAGGACCCTAGGATTATGACATGAGCTGAAGGCAGAGGCTTTAACCCACTGAGCCACCTGGGTGCCCCTTAGCATATGTTTCATTTATTCTTTTATTTACTCATTTAACGACAAACATGTATTAAGCCTCTGCTCCATCCAAAGCCATGTGCTGGGTTATGTAGAGAAAGGGGGTCATCAAGACAGAGACCATATCTTCCTATGTGGGTAGTAGAGAAGATAAACAAAACACACACCTGCTCACAAGACAATATTGAATGTGTTAGAGGCCATAAAAGAAGTAAAAAACCAAGTGCCCTAAGAGGACAGAGCAGAAGAGCAAGCACTTCTGGGGGGCCCGGGAGCATTCAAACTTGAATTTGGCTTTGGGGGGAATTGGTTGGCACTAAAGGGAGAATTCCAGTCAGAGGAGAACACGTGCAAAGGCCTAGAGATGAAAAAAATGTGCTTGAGGAAAGGCAAGATTGTGGTACCTGCGGAGGGAGTGTTTAAGGAGAAGGCTAGAATGGACAGCTGACTGTCCCACTAGGGACTGAGCTGGATGTTATTTGGCAGGCGGTGATGACTAAGAGTCACTAAAGAGGGGCGCCTTGGTGGCTCTGTCAGTTAAATGGCTGTCTGCAGCTCAGTTAGTGATCCCAAGGTGCTGGGGTTCAGTCCTATATCGGGCTCTCTGTTCCACAGGGAGTCTGCTTCTTCCTCTGCCTGCTGCTCCCCCTGCTTGTGCTCTGTCTCTGTCTCTCTCTCAAATAAATCTTAAAAAAATAAATTAAAACAAGAAATAAAACTTCAAAGTTCTCATCTTTTAATTTATGAAGAGAATTTGGTTATAATGCACTCTGTCATAACAAATTTAAATCTAGAATATGTTGACATGGTTTTATTTTTTGTTTTTGTTTTTATTTTTTGATATTTAAAAATAAAGCCTGAGAATTATGAGACTTTTGTAACCATCTTTACCAGGACACTGGGCTTTTTCCTACTTTCTTTCTGAATGGTGAGGTCTTGGGATACTTCATTTACTAATTCCTTCATTTGTTTATTCATTTTTTTCATTCTGTAGTTTAATATATCCCCACTCTGTGGTGGGCACCATGTTTGGTGTTAGGAATTCAGTGTAGAAGAACTATAGCCAGCTCTGACTGGGAACTGACAAGTCTTAGAGAGTTGTCAGGAAAGGAAACAAATACCATGACAATGAACTAATTGCAGGGGTGAGGAAGTCTGCATAAGAGGAGAGAATACCAAGAGTGTGCAACCAGGGATTTGCTGGTGCAGGATGGGCAGGGGGAAGAGAGCTTACCCCGCAGTACCCCGCAGGAAGTGACATTTAAATTTGAGACTTGAGGGGTGCCTGGCTGGCTCAGTTGGTGGAGCCTTTGACTCTTAATCTCAGGGTTGTAAATTCGAGCCTCATGCTGGTTGTAGCAATTACTTAAAAAAAAAAAAAAATCTTTTTAAAAATTTAAAAAAATAATAGGGGGCACTGGGGTGGCTCAGTTGATAAGCGTCTGACTCAGTCTCAGCTCGGGTCCTGATATCAGGGTTGTGAGTTCAAGCTGTGCATTGGGCTCCATGCTTAAAAAATAATAAATAAATTAGTAAATAAATCTGAGACTTGAAGACACATGGGAGTAGAGTGGTGGGAAGTGAGGAGGGGAATACTCCTAACTCTATTAGTTAATCTATTGCTGTGAAACAAATTACCCCAAAACAGTGACTTAAAAGAGTAAGTAACATTTATTGTCTTATAGTTCCTGTGCATCAGGCATCTGCATGCAGCTTTGAATCTGTTCTAACTCCTGGTCTCTCAAAAAGATTTCAGGCAATGTGTCAACGTGGGGTGAAGTCATCTGAAGGCTCAAGTGGTGTTTCATCTGCTTTCAGTATGACTCCAGTGGTTGCTGGCAGGATTAAGTTCCTCATAGACTGTTGGAGTAAGGCCTCAGCCCCTCATAAGCTATTGGCCCAAAGCCTCCTTCAGTTCTCTGCTATATGAGCCTGTGCCTCAGTAGCTTACAGTATATCAGTAGGCTTTGTCAGAGTGAACAAGTAAGGAAGGAAGAGAAAGTGTGCAAGACAGAAGTTAGTCATTTAAGTCATTTACCTAATATTGGAACTGCCATTCCATCAGTTTGCTGTGTTCTGTTCTTTAGAAGCAAGTCACAAGGTTCAGCCTACTCTCAATGGGAGGAGACCATATAGTGTTATGAATACCAAGAGTTGAGCATCATAGTATGGAAGTCTTTAGGCTGGAAGCAAAGCCTTTTCAAGTTGCTGAGATAAGGAATCATGACCCACTAAGATTAGAAAAGGGGCACCTGGGTGGCTCAGTGGGTTAAAGCCTCTGCCTTCAGCTCCGGTCATGATCTCAGGGTCCTGGGTCCGAGCCCCACATCAGGCTCTCTGCTCAGGAGGGAGCCTCCTTCCCCCTCTCTCTGCCTGCCTCTCTGCCTACTTATGATTTCTCTCTCTCTCTCTGTGTCAAATAAATAAAATCTTAAAAAAAAAAAAGAAATATTCATTTTTACTGCTTTTGTGTTTCCTACCTTCAGACTGTCATTTTTTATCTTTCCTTTCCTCTCACAGGAAAGGGCTAGTTTAGTGGTTGAACTCCTTTAATTTTTGTTTGTCTGTGAAACTGTTTATCTCTCCTCCCATTCTGAATGATAGCCTTGCTGGATAGAATATTCTTGGCTGCTGGTTTTTCACATTCAGCACTTTGAATATATTGTATCTCATTTCTGGCTTGGAAAGTTTTTGCTGAAAAATTTCCTCATAGCCTTATGGGATTTCCTTTGTATATAACCATCTTCTTTTGTCTTGTTGCTATTAAGATTTTTTCTTTATCAGTATATCTTGCCATTTTAATTACAATATGTCTTGTGTGGATCTGCTTTTGTTGATTTTCTTCAGAGTTCTCAGTGATTCCTAGATCCAGATATCTGTTTCCCTCCCCAGATTTGGGAAGTTTTCAACTACTATTTCTTCAAATAAATTATCTGTCCTCTCTTTTCCTCTTCTTCTGGGACTCCTAAAATATGAATGTTATTACATTTGATGGAGTCACTGGGTTCCCCAAGTCTGTTCTTGTTTTGCATAATTCTTTTCTCTGTCTTTTTTCAACTTGGTTATTTTCCATTACTCTGTCTTCTAGCCATTAATTCATTTCTCTGCTTCTTCCAGCCTGGTGTTCATTCTATCAAGCATGTTTCTCAGATGATCAAATTTTTAAATGGGCAAAGAATATGTATAGATATTATTCCAAGGAAGATATAAAATTGGCCACAAGCACATGAAAAGATGCTCAATATCATTAGTTATTACAGAAATGCAAACCAAAACCACAATGAAATACCACTTCATACCCACTAGGATGGTTATGAACAAAAGACAGACAAGAACAAGTGTTGATGAGGATGCAGAATAATCAGAACGTTCATAACATTGCTGATAGGAATGTAAATGGTGCATCCGGTTTGGAAAAAATATTTGTCAATTCCTCAAAAAGTTAAGTATAGAATTACCCTATGACCTAGAAATTCCACTTCTATACATATACCTACAAGAACTGAAAGCATATGTTTACACAAACACTTGTACACAAATATTTATAGAAACACTATTCATAATAGATTTAAAAAAATGGAACAACCTAAATGCCCAACAGTTGATGAAGGATAAACAAAATGTGGTATGGCCATACAATGGAATATTATCCAGCTGTAAAAAAAGAATGAAGTACTAATTCATGCTACAATGTGAACAAAGCTTGAAAACATTATGCTAAATGAAAGAAGCCAGGCAAAAAAGGCCACATATTCTGTGATTTCAATTGTATGAGATGGCCAAATAGGGAAATCCATAAAGACAAGGTAAATTAATGGCTGCCAGAGGCGGAGAGGAAGAAGGAATGGGGTGTGAGTGCAACAGGTACAGAATTTGCTTTTGGGGGGTGATAAAATGTGCATTAGATAGTGCTAATGGTTACACATTGTGACTATACTATCACTGAATTGTACACTTTAAAAGAATAAGTTTTATAATTAAAAAAAAAAAAAGAAATTCTGAGAAACTACCACATGACCACTAAATGTAATATAGTATCCTAGAAAGGATCCTGAAATAGAAAAAAGACATTAGGAAGAAATTAGGGAAATCTTAATAAGGTGTGGATTGTAGTTAATAGTAATGTATCAATATTGACTCATTAATTGTAGCAAATGTACCATACTAATGTAAGATGTTGATAATAGGGAAAGTTAGGCATAAGTTATACAGGAATTCTCTATATTATCTTTGCAATTTTTTTTTACATTTAAAATAGTCTTTAAACAAAAAGTTGATTTAAAAAATGTTTAGCAGATACTTACGTAATAATCTGGTATGTGGACAAAATGCAGTTTTTATGCAGGTTGCTCTCTGGGCATAAGGGAAGGATAAAACAAATACAGGTTTTAAAAGGACACTAGATATCAGAAATCAAGAAAAACAATGCAGGGGACGCCTGGGTGGCTCAGTGGGTTAAGCCGCTGCCTTCGGCTCAGGTCATGATCTCAGGGTCCTGGGATCGAGACCCACATCGGGGCTCTCTGCTCGGCAGGGAGCCTGCTTCCCCCTCTCTCTGCCTGCCTCTCTGTCTACTTGTGATCTCTCTTGTGATCTGTCAAATAAATAAACAAAATCTGAAAAAAAAAAAAAAAGAAAAACAATGCAGGGATGCCTGGGTGGCTCAGTTGGTTAAGCGTCCTCAGCTCAGGTCATGATCCCAGAGTCCTGAGATCAAGCCCTGCCTCAAGCTCCCTCTTCAGCAGGGAGTCTGCGTCTCCCTCTGCCCATCCCCCTGCTTGTGTGCTCTCTCTCTGGTCCCCCAGTCTCTCTCAAATAAATAAATAATCTTTAAAACGGGGGGGGGGGGGGGGGGGGGGGGCAAACAATGCAATGGGGTAAGGGGAGGGAGCCTATCAGGTCGAGGGAGTGAGAGGTGGGCATGGAGATGGTTCTTGAAGATGGAAGGGATCTGGGTAGGCCGAGATGGGGTGGAACAAACCAGGGAATGCTTCTAGAGATTTTCACAGGGTTCATATCTGGAAACAAGGGGCCCTCATGCAGTTAAGTTAAACCATGGGGCTGGTTCGGCAATAGTGAGGACTTCTCCAGAAAACAAGGGGTCTTATTGCTTAACCTTAACCTTCTGCTGGTGACTGCAGAACTCTTTTCTCTTTGGTCTTTGTTTAAGGCTCCCTGCTCCAGGGTCCTAGAGCATTTGAACCATCACTGTTGAAGGATTCAGCCTGCCCAACCCTATCGTCCTATTTCAGACTTGATGTATGGCATTCTGATCCCTCAGCTAATTTTCATACCAAGAAAGAAAATAAACTTGACTACTCCAGGCCCATTTTCATTCACCCCTCCTGCCTATGAATCAGCTTCAGGTTGCAGGAAGCAAGTGGGAACTGAATGTACAGTGTGAACTGGCCTCTGGAGTCTTTGCAGATGGTCCCCAGAGCAGTCTGTGTCTGGCAGCAGGCTCCTACAGTTGTTCTCTGTCTCTGAGTTTGGGCACATGCTGGTGGCTGTCTCTCTGGGGGCAGTCTAAGGGAGCCATGTCAAGGGACTTGGTGTCCTAGATCACTTCCTTTGCACCTTGGCCTCTGTCTTCCTCCTTGTACCTAATGATTTGTTCTCATCTCCTTTACTTCTCCTGCCTCTAACTCAGCTGTTCCAGCAGAGCCAAAGGAGAATGCCTGGGGCCAAGGGCCTCAGCCCTCACCCTGCAAAGTCAGGCCACACTGAAACCTGACACAGCGTGGCCACCTAAGCCTAGGACCTTGGCAGGGGTCTCCTCTCCTGCCCTTGGTGGCCAGTGTCAGAACATCAGAGCTATTTAGAATCAGTTTTATGCCTATTTTTGGATGCCCCATATCAACCCATACTTCTTAGAAATACTTAAAAAAAAAAATTTAGATTCAATTAGCCAACATCTAGTACATCATTAGTTTCAGATGTAGAGGTCAGTAATTCATCAGTTGCATGTATCAGCCAGTGCTCATCACATCATGTGCCCTCCCCAATGCCCATCACCTGGTTACCCCATCCTCTCACCCACCTCCCCTCCAGCAACCCTCAGTTTGTTTCCTATAGTTGAATCTTTCATGGTTTTTCTCCCTCTCTGATTCCTTCCATTCTGTTTTCCCTCCCTTCCCCTGTGATCCTCTGCACTGTTTCTTATATTCCACATATGAGTGAAACCATATGATTATTGCCTTTCTCTTATTGACTTATTTCGCTCAGCACAATACCTTCCAGTTCTATCCACATTGGTGTAATGTTAAGTATTCATCCGTTCTGATGCTGAGTAACATCCCATTGTGTGTGTGTGTGTTTATCACATATTTTATATATATATATATATATATATACACATACATATACACACACATGTATATATATACATACATATGTATATATATGACACCTTCTCTATTCATTCATCTGTCAGGGGATACCTTAACTCTTTCCATAGTTTGGCTATTGTGGACATTGCTACTACAAGCACTGGGGTGCAGATGCCCCTTTGGATCATTACATTTGTATCTTTGGGGTAAATACCTAGTAGTGCAATTGCTGGGTCATACGGTAGTTCTGTTTTTAACTTCTTGAGGAACCTCCATACCATTCTTCCAGAGTGGCGGTACCAGTTTGCATTCCTACGAACAGTGTAAGAGGCTTCCCCTTTCTCTGCATCCTCACCAACATTTGTTATTTCCTGACTTGTTAATTTTAGCCGTTCTGACCTGTATGAGATGGTATCTCATTGTGGTTTTGAATTGTATTTCCCTGATGTCAAGTGATGTTGAACATTTTTTCGTGTGTCTTTTGGCCATCTGTATGTCTTCTTTAGAAAAATGTCTGTTTGTGCCTTCTACCCACTTATTGACTGGAGTATTTGTTTTCTGGGGTGTCGAGCTTGATAAGTTCTTTACAGATAGTGGATACTAGCCCTTTATCTGATATGTCATTTGCAAATATCTTCTCCCATTCCATAGGTTGCCTTTTAGTTTTGTTGACTATTTTCTTTGCTGTGCAAAAGCCTGAGCTGCAAGGGTGGTTCAACCTTCACAAGTCAATCAGTGTGTTACATCACTAATCATTACATCATTAATCAAAGAAAGGACAAGAACCATATGATCTTCTCAATTGATGCAGAGAAAATGTATTTGACAAAATACAGCATCCTTTCTTGATTAAAACTCTCCACAGTGAAGGATTAAAGGGAACATACCTCAATATCATAAAAGCTATCTATGAAAAGCCCAGAGTGAATATCCTTCTCAGTGGGGAAAAACTGAGAGCTTTTCCCCTAAGGTCAGGAACACAACCAGGGATATCCAAACAGTACTAGAAGTCCTAGCCTCAACAATCTGACAACAAAAAGAAGTAAAAGGCATTCGGATTGGCAAAGAAGAGGTCAAAGTCTCACTCTTTGCAGATGACATGAGACTTTATCTGGAAAACACAAAAAGACTCCACCCCAAAATTGCTATACCTCATACAGGAATTCAGCAAAGTGGCAGGATATAAAATCAATGTACAGAAATCAGTTGCATTTCTATCCACTAACAATGAGAAAGGAGAAAAGGGCAATTAAGGAATCGATCCTATTTACAATTGCACCAAAAACCATAAGGTATCTAGGAATAAACCTAACCAAAGAGGTAAAGGATTTACACTCTAAAAACTGCAGAAATTGTAAACAGAAAGAAATGGAAAATATTCCATGCTCATGGATTGGAAGAATAAATATTGTTAAAATGTCTATGCTACCTACAGCAATCTACACATTCAGTACCATCCCTATCAAAATACCATTGACATTTTTCACAGAGCTGGAACAAACAATCCTAAAATTTGTATGGAACCAGAAAAGACCCTGAATAGCACAGGAATGCTGAAAAAGAAAACCAAAGCTGGTAACATCACAATGCCTGACTTCAAGCTCTGTTATAAAGCTGTGATCGTCAAGACAGTATGGTACTGACACAAAAACAGACACATGGATCAATGGAACAGAGTAGAGAACCCAGAAATGGACCCACAACTCTATGCTTAACTGATCTTTGATAAGGCAGGAAAGAATGTCCATTGGAAAAAAGGTAGTCTCTTCAACAAATGATGTTGGAAAAATTCGACAACCACATAGGGAATAATGAACCTGGACCATTTTCTTAGACCATACACAAAGGTAAACTCAAAATGGATAAAAGACCTAAATGTGAAACAGGAATCCATCAAAATCCTGGAGGAGAACACAGGCAGCAACCTCTGTGACCTCGGCCCCAGCAACTTCTTGCTAGACATGTCTTCAAAGGCAAGGGAAACAAAAGCAAAAATGAACCATTGGGACTTCCTCAAGATAGAAATATTTATTTTTATTTTTATTTTTATTTTTTAAAAGATTTTATTTATTTGACAGAGAGATCACAAGTAGGTAGAGAGGCAGGCATAGAGAGAGGGGGAAAACAGGCTCTCTGCTGAGCAGAGAGCCCGACATGGGGCTCAATCCCATGGGGCTTGATCCCAGGACCCCAAGACCACGACCCAAGCCGAAGGCAGAGGCCCAACCCACTGAGCCACCCAGGCTCCCCTGGAGATAGAAATACTTTTTAATGACATCATCCCTCCTCCCCCCTCATTTACATAGGTAAACCTTGTTTGGTGTAAAAAACCTTAGAAAACACAAGGAAACACAAAAACCTTAGAAAAGCACTAAAAGAAAAAAAATAATTGTGTTTTGTGAATCCCCTTTCAGGCATTTCTGTGCAAATACATACAAACAAAAACTGGGTCACGCAGTGAGCTGTAGTCTGCACCCTCCTTTTTTTCTATGTAATGAATGATGAGCATTCTCCTATGATAGCCAGTACTCATCTGAAATATGATTTTAATTGCCCTGTAGTATTCTATGGTATGAATATGTCACAGTGTCCTTGCTCAATCCCCTAATATTTTACACATCCGTTGTCACTCAAACTGATGGCTGCTTTCTTAGGATCAGTCCCTGCAAATGGTATTGCTGTATCAGAGAGCACATGCATCCTCAAAACCTTATTATGGCCAAATTTTTTTCCCAAACGCTAGCTCCAAAGCACACTGCCCCATCTGTGTATGAGAATCCTTACTTTCTCATCTGAGCATTATCCTTTCTTTGAATCATTGCAAATTCTATGGTAGTGAAAAATAGAATTGTATGTTCATTCTAATTTATACTTCCAAATAACAGGAGGGGTGAATACCTCTTCACATTGGTCATTTGTGCTTCTCCTTTTCTATGACAGGAATAGTATAATGTATGGAATGATTCTTTCCTGGATTGAATGCATTACCCAACCTAAGGAACTATATTAGGGCATCACAGATAATAAAAGTAAGAGCCCTTGTCATAAGTTCTGGATAAAGGCAAATGGCCTCTGGGCGTTTGTTCCTTTTTTTTTTTTTTTAAGATTTTATTTATTTGATGGGGAGAGAGAGACATAGTGAGAGAGGGAACAGAGGTAGAGGGAGTGGGAGGAAGTAGAAGCAGGCTTCCCACAGAGCAGGGAGTCCGATTCAGGACTCGATCCCAGGACCCTGGGATCATGACCTGAGCCAAGCTTTAACCCACTGAGCCACACAGGCGCCCCCCCACCCTCTTTTTTAGAAAAGATTTTATTTATTTATTTGACGGAGAGAGGGATCACAAGTAGGCGGGGGTGGGGGGGAGCAGGCTCCCTGCTGAGCAGAGAGCCCAATGCGAGGTTCGATCCCAGGATCCTAGTACCCTGAGATCATGACCTGAGCCGAACACAGAGGCTTAGCCTGCTGAGCCACCCAACCTCCTGGAGTGATTTTTTTCTTCAAACATTTTTGCTTACATGTACTTTTTTTTTTTTTTTCCAAAATAGATTGAGAAAATAGTGTCCCCGATTTCTTGCATCCTAGTGACATCTAGCACTGCACCGCCCATCTGGCAGCACATGGGAACCTCAATGTTTATAAGCAAAAGACGTGAGTAGGTAATTAGCCACAAAAGGAGAAACACAAATGGCCAATATGAGGAGGTATTCATTCTTACAGCTAACTGGAAGTATAAATCAAAACAAACAATTCCATTTTCACCTATAGAATTGGCAAAGATTCCAAGAAATGACCATGTCTAATGTTGGCAAGTGGGTGGACAAGTAGGCATTCTTATAGGCTGACAAGGTTATATACTCTGGTGTGAGTTCTAGAGGTCCATTCGGCAGTAACATATTACTTTTTGAACATACGTATGTATTCGTGAATTCATTTAGGGCTGATTCAAGTATGTGGCTCCTTCCATCCATCTGTGATGGTGTTGTCTGTTATTGATTGAGGGCTTACTGAGTGGGAGCTATATCATTTCATTCAACCCTCTGACCAGATGGAGGCTTCAGAAGTGGCATGAGGGTGATGATTATAGTCATGACAGAATAACTAATTCATCATCCTGAATTTACAAGCAGTCATCAGTCGTTGACTCATAGCCTCCTCAGTGCTCGGTGCCTGGCTCAGTGCCTTGCTGGGAGAATAGGAGAATAAGGTGAGATGGCTGTTCTCAGAGCTGAGCTGGAGTCCGGACAAAGCCTAATCACAGAACAGGGAAGCACACAGATAAGCTCAGTTGTGAAGTGGAACCGTAAGGGCTCAGCTATCCGCCGGCTCATAATCATCCATGCAGAAGTAGCAAGGAACTGAGTAGGAGGAGCTCACCTCAGCGTGAGTCAGGCCTCACGGTGGCTCATGGCCTTCCTGCTTCAGAGATTGTGTTCTTTTGTGTGGCTTCTCTGAGCCCACTGACTGGATAAATATGCCAGTTTCTACCCCAGCACTGTGGCTTAGCTGGGGAGTAATTATCTCCTTCTCCACACACATCCTATTCCCTTCACACACATCCCTTATCTTGCCATGATAATCACACACTGATGCAGATGTAAAAGGCACACATGGAACATTTGCTTGAGGACTCAAGAGAGTTGTGTCATTGCACACAAAGAAGAAAGCGAGGAGGAGCCCCGCCTGTCATCACAGGGCTCACACTGGGACATGTACCCATTAAAGAACAATTGGGAGGATTTTTAGAGCTAGCATTTCCCCCCAACTAGCTCTCACAGCAAACCAGGAAGAATGGTAGTTATAGATGCTGGCTTTTCAACCCAGGACCCTGAGACCCAGAGCTGTTGTTTCCAGTCTAGGACTGTGAGTTTATCTTACGAAATCATTTGTTTATTGGTTCACAAATCGTTACTGTGTACCTGCTATATTAGCATTTGTGAATACTCCCATTACAAGGCAGACATGGTCTGTGCCCTTCCATGTGGCTGGAGTTCCTCCTGGCAGAGGGTGGAACGAGAGGGAGTTAACAGGGACCAGATGGTTTGTGCTTTGTAGGTTGTAGCATGAAGTTTGGATTTTGTCTAATTGGTTGGGAATCTGATGGAGGATTTTAAGCAAAGGAGTGACACTATCCAGTTTATGTTTGAAAAGACTGTTCTGGATTCTGGTGGAAGATGGGCTGGGGGTGGGAGGATGGAGAACAGAGGCTGGAGGTCAATTAGAAGGTACAGAGGTGCCCCAGGACAGGGAAGGTGGTGAGTTGGACTAGGGAGGGTATTCTGGATAAGATGACACTTGCTGATGGATAAGCTGTTGGGGTTGAGAAAAGAGAGAGCAAGGAAACCTCCAGACTTTTTGTCCTGAGCGATTGGATGTTTGGTATTTCCATAGAGGGACGACAAACAGGTTGAGGGAGAAACGTTCAATGCTATTTTGGACTGTTAAGTTTGAGATGTCAATCTGTCTTCCCTTTGGAGTTGGCCTTCAGATAGAGAGATCTGGAGTTCTGGGGACAGATTTGGGAGTAAATAGCTCTGGGACTGGTTAAGATGACCTAAGTAGAGTGAAACTAGAGAAGAAAAGGACCAGCTGTAGGGCACCCTACATGTAAGAGGGGACAGAAGAGGAACAAAAACAATGTGGCAAATCCCTTATGTGCCCCAATAGCTCAACTCAACTTCACAATGTGCCACGGGCCAGTGAGGCAAGAAGAAAAACATGAGGTGCGCCTAGATGGCTCAGATGGTTAAGCATCTGACTTTGGCTTAGATCATGATCTCCATGTCGGGCTCCCAGCTTGGCAGGGAGTCTGCTTCACCCTCTCCCTCTCCCTTTCCCCCCTGCTTGTGCTCTCTCTGTCAAATGAATAAATAAAAAATATATTTTTTCTTTTTTAATGAACATATATTATTTGTTTCAGGGGTACAGGTTTGTGAATCATCACTCTTACTCGATTCATAGTACTCGCCATAGCACATACCCTCCCCAATGTCCATCAGCCAGTCACCCCATCCCTCTCAACCCCCTCCCCTCCAGAAACCCTCAGTTTGTTTCCTGAGATTAAGAATCTCTTATGGTTTATCTCCCTCTCTGGTCCCATCTTGTTTCATTTTTCCCTCCCTTCCCCCCCCCGACCCTGCCTCTCAAATTCCTCATATCACAGAGATCATAGGATAATTGTCTTTCTCTAATTGACTTATTTCCCTTGCCATAATACCCTCTAATTCCATGCATGTCATTGCTAATGGCAAGATTTCATTTTTGATGGCTGCTTAGTACTCCATTGTGTGTGTGTGTGTGTGTGTGCGCATCACATCTTCCTTATCCATTCATCTGTCTATGGACATCTAGCCTCTTTCAAAAAAGAAGAAGAAGGAGAAGAAGAAGAAAAACATGAGAAGGAGAAGTCATGGCAGATAAGAGAAAAAAGTCTGTCATGAGGTAGGGAGTGGGCAGCTGGATGGAAATGCTGCAGAGAGAAACGGTAAGATGACCACTGAGAGGTGACTGTTAGATTTGGGAACATAGAGGTCAACTGTGCGGTCTCCAAATGTGGAGCCCCCTTGATGTCAGCCAAGCAGAGAAAGGCTGGTGAGAAAGTGGAGACCAAGCCCCTGGACAATGCATGGTTTGCCGAGAAGGGAAAGAAAGAAATGGCCCAGGAGCTATGGGAAGATGTAGGGTCAAGGCAGGTGGGGGAGTTTTAGTGTTGGGTTGTTTGGGTTTTGGGCTTTAGTGATCAGAGATAACAGAGCCACTCTGTATGGTGACACAGCTGATCTCCTAGAGGGAGGAAAACTGACTGTTCAGGAGGGAGAGGGGATACTTGTAGGACCTGAGAACTAAGGAATGGGAAGCACAAGGAAGAGGCATTTGTCATTGCAGGAGGGAAAGCAGAGGGTATGATATTCTTTCTCCAAGTTCTTCCGAGTCTACTAGATACCCAGAGACCCCTTGTGTGTGCAACACTTGAGCAAGGCCCAGTCTCTGAACTGCCAATAGAAGGAACCAGAGAGCAAACATTCTCAGCCCAGAGGAGTGCATAGCTAGTGATGGACTTTCAGATACCACATAGGCGAGACATAGCAAGGCTGTGAAGAGGGTCTTTTTAGTTCCCATGAAGCCACACTTTTTTGGGTGATCATCTACTCCATTTAGGTACAAGACCAGCTGGGAAAGTTGTATCACTTTTTCCCATAGGATCCCTTAACCAAGTCAATGGGTCCTCAAGCATTAAAAATAACAACACCTGAGCCCTGAGCCAGTCTCTCCCCTGTAGATTTTATTTTGTGTCCTGGGTTGTATTTTAAGAATATAAAGTTTGGGGCACTTGGCTGGTGCAATCTGTTAAGTGTCCAACTCTGAGTGTTTCAGCTCAGTTGTGATCTCAGGTCGTGAGATAGAGACCCGTGTGGGGCTCTGCACTCAGTGCAGAGTCTGCTTGAGGTTCTCTCTCCCTCTGCACCTCGTACCTTGTGCTCTCTTTCTCTTTCTCTCAAACAAATAAGTTAATCTTAAAAAAATATATTTAAAAAATCTTTAAAAAAAAAAAGACTTAAGTTCATCGCTCTTTTAGAATTTACTGCCAGGGGCACCTGGGTGGCTCAGTTGGTTAAGCATCTGCCTTTGGCTCAGGTTATGATCCTGGAGTTCCAGGATCAAGTCCTGCATTGGGCAGGTTCTGTACTCAGCAGTTCTGAAAGAGCTTGCTTCTTCTTCTCACTCTTTCCTCCCCCTACTCAGCTCTCGCTCTCTCTCTCAAATAAATAAATAAAAAGAACTGACTCCCAGGGTAAAGACTGTCTCTCCTAAAAATTTACTGTGATTACTTTCATGAGAAAACAAGAATATTTGTCCTATCATGGTTTCCTCTTTTTCTTTTGCTGCAAGAAATCAGAGAAATAAATGTAATGCTTAAACACGAGAACTCAGACTTTTGGTTTCTCAGGTTTATATTTTCTATTTTTGCATCTTTGTGTTGGTTATACCTTTTCCATACCTTTTCTTTTGTTTCTTTTTTAATTAAAAGAATTTTTTTTTTTACTTTGAAATAATGGCAGTTTCACATGTAGTTGTAAGAAATTATACAAAGGCATGCTGTGAACTCTTTATCTGGTTTCTCCAAAAGATATCATCTTGCAAAATTACAGTACAGTTTCACAACCAAGTTATTGATATTGACCCAATCAAGATAGAGAGCATACCGCTGATCCAAGAATGCCTCATGTTGCCCTTTTATGGCCACACACTTGTCTCCTATCCCCACTCTGTTCTTAACCTCTGGTAACCACTAATCTGTTCCATATTTCTGTCATTTTGTCATTTCAAGAAAGTTATATACAGGGATGCCTGAGTGGCTTAGTCGGATAAGCGTCTGCCTTTGGCTCTTGTCATGATCCCAGGGTTCTGGGATCAAGTCCCACACAGGGCTCCCTGCTCAATGGGGAGCCTGTATCTCCCTCTGCCTGCCTCTCTCATTCTCTTTGACAAATAAATAAATATCTTTAAAAAAAAAAAAGAATATTATATACATTTTGTAACCTTTTGGGATTGGCTTTTTTCACTCAATACAATTTTCTGGAAATTCATCCAAGTTGTTGCATGTATTAATAATTTATTCCTTTTTATCAATAACTAGTATTCTGTGAGGTGGATGTAACACAGTTTGTTTATTTTTTATTTTTTATTTTATTCATTTATTTTAGAGCTAAAGCTAGAGATAGAGAGATTGGGGGTAGGAACAGAGGCAGTGGGACAAACAGACTCTGTGCTGAGCACAGATCCTGACATGGGGCTCGATCCCATGATCCTGAGATCATGACCTGAGCCGAAATCAAGAGTTGGACGCTTTAAAAAAGAAAAAAAAGAAAACCACTGAAATTCTTTTTTTTTTTTTTAAGATTTTATTTATTTATTTGTTAGAGAGAGAGAGAGTGTGAGCACAGGCAGACAGAGTGGTAGGCAGAGGCAGAGGGAGAAGCAGGCTCCTTGCCAAGCAAGGTGCCTGATGTGGGACTCAATCCGAGGACGCTGGGATCATGACCTGAGCCGAGGACGCTTAACCAACTGAGCCACCCAGGCATCCCAAAACCACTGCAATTCTTTTTTTTTTTTTTTAAAGATTTTATTTATTTATTTGAGAGAGAGATAGTGAGAGAGAGCATGAGAGGCAAGAAGGTCAGAGGGAGAAGCAGACTCCCCATGGAGCTGGGAGCCTGAGGCGGGACTCGATCCCAAGACTCCGGGACCGTGACCTGAGCCGAAGGCAGTTGCTTAACCAACTGAGCCACCCAGGCATCCCAAAACCACTACAATTCTTAAGATGTAGCTTATTTTTGCTCTTCTTTCCAGGATCCTAGACTATAGCAACCATGTTGGCTTCAAGTTGCTTGCTTAGGAAAGGCTCAAAGATGGAGTTGGGCATTCTTTCATGTGTGCAGGCAATCAAAACAAAAGTTTTAACAGAAATGGAAGTACAGTTGACCCATAGACCTACTTCAATCTGGACATAACATTTGAAATTAAGATAATTACTTCATGAAGCCGTGGTTTATGCAGATCTCTACTAGAAAGAACACTCAATTCAGAGAAAGAGACAGAATTAATCCACTATAAAACCCAAGCCATATATTTTTGTGGAGGCCACATCTGACAAACAATAGTGGAGGAATAGAGGATGGGAATGCATGTGCACCTGTTCATTTTCAAGGATCTAAAGTGACGTACACAATGACAATGCTATGCAACTTGTAGTCAACCACAAGAAAAAATTTGGAAAGACCACAGATACACAGTAATTAAAAAACATCCTGGGCACCCAGGTGGCTCAATTGGTTAAGCATCTGCCTTCGGCTTAGGTCATGACCCTAGAGTCCTGGAATTGAGTCCTGCTTCAGGCTCCCTGTTCAGTGAGGAGCCTGCTTCTCCCTATGCCTGCCATTCCCCCTGCTTGTGTGCAGTCTCTCTCTTTCAAATAAATAAATAAAATTTTAAAAAACAAAATAAAATGAAATAAAGGACATCCTACCAAAGAATGAATGGGTTAACCAGGAAATTAAAGAAGAGATTTTTAAAAATAAATGGAAACAAATGAAAATGAAAGCATAACCGTTCAAAACCTTTGTGATGCAGTAAAGGTGGTCCTAAGAGGAAAGTATATAGCAATACAGGCCTACCTCAAGAAGCAAGAAAAATCTCAAATATATAACCTAAACTTACACCTAAAGGAGTGAGAAAAGGAATAGCAAATAAAGCCTAAAGCCAGCAGAAAAATAGAAATAATAAATATTAGAGCAGATATAAATGATGCAGAAAGAAACAAACAAAACCCCACTAGAACAGATCAACAAAACTAAGAGCTGATTCTTTGAATTAATAAAATTGATAAGCCCCTAGCCATATTTATTAAAATAAAAGAGAAAGAGAGAGAGAAAGAAAAAATAACCCAAATAAAATCATGAATGAAAGAGGAAGGATCATAACCAACACCATGAAAATACAAACACTTATAAGAAAATATTATGAAAAATTATATACTAACAAAATGGACAATCTGGAAGAAATGGACAAATTCCTCAAAACATACAAATGACCAAAACTGAAACAGGAAGAAAGAGAAAATTTGAACAGACTCATAACCAACAAAGAAATTGAATCAGTAATTAAAATTTCCCACAAACAAAAGTCCAGGGCCAGATGGCTTCCCAGTGGAATTCTACCAGAGATTTATTTTATTTATTTTTTTTTAAAAGATTTTATTTATTTATTTGACAGACAGAGATCACAAGTAGGCAGAGAGGTAGGCAGAGAGAGAGGAGGAAGCAGGCTCCCCGCTGAGCAGAGAGCCCTATGTGGGGCTAGATCCCAGGACCCTGAGATCATGACCTGAGCCGAAGGCAGAGGCCTTAACCCACTGAGCCACCCAGGCGCCCCCTCTACCAGAGATTTAAAGAAGAGTTAATAGCTGTTCTTCTCAAACTGTTCCAAAAAATTGAAATGGAAGGAAAACTTCCAAACTAATTTTACAAGGCCATAATTACTTTGATTCCAAAACCAAACAAAGACCCCACTAAAAAGGAGAATTACAGATCAATATCCCTAGTGGATATTGTGGATATTATATGGATACAAAAATTCTCAATAAGATACTAGCAAATTAAATCCAACAGTACATTAAAAAGAATTATTCTTCACAATCAAATGGGATTTATTCCTGGGCTCAGAGGTGGTTCAATATTTGCAAATCAATCAGTGTGATACATCACATTAATAAAAGAAAGGATAAGAACCTCATGATCCTCTTAATAGATGCAGAAAAAGCATTTGACAAAATACATATTGTCATAAGAAAGATCCACAGCTAACATCATCTTCAATGGGGAAAAACTGAGAGCTTTTCCTTTATGGTCAAGAAAAAGATAGAGATGTCCACTCTCACCATTACTATTTAACATAGTATTAGAAGTCTCAGCCTCAGTAATGAAACAACCAAAAGAAATAAAAGTCATCCAAATCAGCAAGGAAGAAGTCAAACTTTCACAATTGGCAGACAATATGAATCGCTTCTCGGCCTTTTGGCTAAGATCAAGTGTGGCAGACAATATGATACTCTTTGTAGAAAACCTAAAGACCCCATCAAAAATTGCTAGAACTAATACATGAATTCTACAAAGTTGCAGGATATAAAATCAGTGTACAGAAATCTGTTGCATTTCTACATACCAATAATGAAGCAGCAGAAAAGAAAATCAAGGAATTGATCCCATTTATAATTACATCAAAAACCATAAGATACCTAGGAATAAACCTAACTGAAAAGGTAAAAGATATGTACTCTGAAAACTATAGAACGCTTATGAAAAAAAAAAAAAAAGCAGAGAACACAAAGAAATGGAAAAACATTCTATGCTCATGGATCGGGAGAACAAACATTGGGAAAATGCCTATACTACTGAAAGCAATCTACACATGTAATGCAATCCCTATCAAAATACCACCAGCATTTTTCGCAGAGCTAGAACAAAAAAATCCCAGAATTTGTTTGGAACCAAAAAAGACCCTGACTAGCCAAAGCAATACTAAAAAAGAAAAGCAAAGCTGGAAGCATCACGATTCTGGACTTCAAGCTGTATTACAAAGCTGTAGTCATCAAGACAGTATGGTACTGGCACAAAAACAGACACAAAGATCAATGGAACAGAATAGAGAACCCAGAGGTGCCTGGGTGACTCAGTAGTTAAGTGTCTGCCTTTGGCTCAGGTCATGATTTTCCTCTCCCTCTGCCTGCTGCTCTCCCTACCTGTGCTTGCTTTCTCTCTGTCAAATAAATAAATAAAATCTTTAAAAAAAAAAATAAAGAACCCAGAAGTGGTCCCTCATCTCTATGCTCAAGTAATCTTGGACAAAACACAAAAGATTATCCAATGGAAAAAGAATGTCTCTTCAACAAATAGTGTTGGGAAAACTGGACAACCACACGTTGAAGAATGAAACTGGACCACATTTTTACACCATACACAAAAATAATTTCAAAATGGGTGAGAGAACTAAATATGAGACAGGAATCCATCAGAACCCTAGAGGGGAATGCAGGCAGAAACATCTTCTGCCTTGGCCATAGCAACTTCTTACTAAACATGTTGCCAGAAACAAGGGAAACAAAAGCAAAAATGAACTCTTGGAATTTCATCAAGATAAAAATCTTCTGCACAGCAAAGGAAACAATCAACACAACTAAAAGGTAACGTAAGGAATGGGAGAAGATATTTGTAAATGACATATCTGATAAAGGGTTAGTATGCAAAATCAAAATCCATAAAGAACTTATCAAACTCAATACCCCCCAAAACAAATAATCCCGTCAAGAAATGGGCAGAAGACATGAATAGATATTTTTCCAAAAAAGACATCCAGATGGCTAACAGACATATGAAAAGAAGTTCATCATCACTCATTATCAGGGAAATGCAAATCGAAAGTATGATGAGATATCACCTCACACCTCTCAGAACGGCTAAAATTACAACACGGGAAATAACAGATATTGGTGAGAATGTGGAGAAAGGGGAACCCTCTTACACTGTTGGTGGGAATACAAAATGGTGCAGCCACTCTGGGAACAGTATGCGGTTCCTTAAAAAGTTAAAAATAGAGCTACCCTATGACCCAGCAATTGCATTGCTAGGTATTTACCTGAAGGATATAAAAATACAGATTTGAGGGGCGCCTGGGTGGCTCAGTGGGTTAAGCCTCCACCTTCGGCTCAGGTCATCATCTCAGGGTCCTGGGATGGAGCCCCACATTGGGTTCTCTGCTCAGCAGGGAGCCTGCTTCCCCCTCCCCCTCTGCCTGCCTCTCGGCCTACTTGTGATCTCTCTCTCTCTTTCTCTGTTAAATAAATAAATAAAATCTTAGGAAAAAAATAAGTTAAAAAAAAAAAACAGATTTGAAGGGGTTCATGCACCCTGATGTTTATAGCAACATTAACAACAGCCACGTGCCCCTTTAAATCTAAATAATCACAAGATAATGTGCCAAGTGCTATACCAAAGTTTGCATGTGGCAATGGTGACAGCAACAGCCTCCAGGGAGGAGGGGTGGCAGTAGCAGGGGGGCACATTGGTCTGGTTCAGCAGTGTGGTCTTGCCTGTGGTTGTGGTTAGTTGTCTACCCTCCCTTTATTCTTGGCTGTTTTCTAAGCTTTGTTCTATCCAGTATGCACCCAGTAAATTATCTGTCTGCTTAAATCAACCAGTGTTGATGAACAGGCCACTAGTCTCAGAAAAACTTCCAGAATTGTTTTATGTATGTAAATGCAGGACTAAGCCTTACCTGGTGTAAACATGTTGAAATACTTCCATGTCGGTTAGTAAATAGACCCTGCCTCTACCCCTATGGGACCCCAGACTCCCTGGTCCCTCATCTCATACCCTGTCCCCTGTAATCATCTCAAGGGGTTACACCAGGCCCAGGCGCTCTGGTGGCATTCTTTCTTTTTCCCTTTCTTTCTCTCTCTCTCCCCTTCCTTCCTTCCTTTTTTCTTTCTTCAATTTTATTTTAATTTTATTTTTTCAGCGTTCCAAGGTTCATTGTTTATGCACCACACCCAGGACTCCAGGCAATACGTGCCCTCCTTAATACCCACCACCTGGCTCCCCCAACCTCCCACCCGCCGCCCCTTCAAAACACCCAGATTGTTTTTCAGAGTCCACAGTCTCTCATGTTTCGTCTTCCCCTCCGATTTCCCCCAATTCACTTTTCCTTTCCTTCTCTTAATGTCCTCCATGTTATTCCTTATGCTCCACAAATAAGTGAAACCATATAATTGACTTTCTCTGCTTGACTTATTTCACTCAGCATAATCTCTTCCAATCCCGTCCATGTTGATACAAAAGTTGGGTATTCATCCTTTCTGCTGGAGGCGTAATATTCCCTTGTCTATACAGACCATATCTTTATCCATTCCTCTGCTGAAGGGCATCTTGGCTCTCTTCACAGTTTGGCGATTGTGGCCATGGCTGCTATGAAAATTGGGGTACAGATGGCCTTTCTTTTTACCACATCTGTATCTTTGGGGTAAATGCCCAGTAGTGCAATTGCAGGGTCATAGGTATCTGATTGACAGAGGAAGCTCTGGTGAAGCGCCTGACTATATATAGTACACACATGTAAGTGGAGGTATGTAAGTATGTATTCACGACAAGTTCATCTCAATGGGAACTTCCTACATGTTCTGTGTGCCTAAGGTGAGATCTTTCCATATCAGTACATGTGGTTTTACCTCCCCTTTGAAATGAATGTTTGGTGTTCCATCACATGGATTTATCCTGAAGTAATGTAATCGATTGGGGGAGGTTTCAAAAGATAGAGATGCCCTGCCCCCATTTCTTAACACTAACTTCAAGATGAAGATTCAGGAAATCGAGGGAGGGGTTGACCCTGCGAATTTTCTAGACCTTCCAGACCTTCCTCCAACTATCAGTATTACTAGACAGTGAGGGATTCTTTGGAAGAGGCAATGCCTCAGTTCCCCTCACAAAGATGAAAGCACACAGGAGGCTAGGAAACTTCCTTAAAAAAAAAAAAAAAAAAAAAAAGTTTGTGTTCTCCTTTCTAGGACAGAAGATGTAAAATAAACAATAAAAAAACCTGTGTTTAAAGACTTCCAAGACTTCAGTTCATAATTGCCCTGGCTTGCTACCAGATTGTAAATTTGCTCCGTTTAGCAATAACCAAAAGGAATGGCAGTCGAGAAGCAAGATGAGGGGGGTGCAGAGTCCTCTCAGTAAGTTCCAGCTATCTAGGCCAAGATTTTGCTTCCAAAGAACATTGCTGACCCTCCTGTATTTAGAATAAATTCAACTTTGATTGTCCTCCAGGAACTGAGCAGTGGCCAAACATCAGTATTTTTTCAGATTTGGAAATGAATTGTGATTGTTTCTTCATAAATCGGCATAAGGCTTAGATTATCAACTGCAGTTCTTGGAAAAGATTAAATGTGAACTCAGTTCACCACTCCCAGACTATCAGAAGCCAGAAAAGTATATTTATGGGAAAAGAGGTTTATATAAATACTTTTCTTCAGTGACCCACATGATAGAGTTGAGAATAAGTATCTTGCTTTTGGTGGATGTTACCAAATTAGGTGGAGTTGCCAACATCCCAACAGCAAGAACTAAACCCAATATGAACCTTTTAGATTGGTCTTGACAAATTTTTAAAAAATGATCCACACCACAAATACAAGATGAGAAATGGCTTGCAGCCCTATAGTCAAAAAATTAAACGTTACAAAGTTTTCAAAGTTAACAAGTGTGTCATGACTGCAAAATTAGTCAGCAAAGAGGGAAACTATTGGGAAAACAAAAGAACATGATGCTGGAATATTAATGAGGAAAGGATAAGCAAAGCTCCTGAATACTTTCCCACATATGGCCTTGATTGGGCCTTAGCTAGATGACACTCTTATCCAGTTAGAGCCTTCCGAATTTGGGAAGAATTATCTAGAAGAAATCAAGTGTGCCCTGAAAAAAAACTAAGGCAGAGGCTTTAACCCACTGAGCCACCCAGGCACCACTATTTTTCTTTTTTTTTTAATAAAACCTTAAAAAAATAATTCCAGCTCTGCCACCTAGCTGCACTACTCTAGAAAGGCTGTTCATTGGCACTCAAGGTTTTTAGACAAGGGTTTATTATGTTCAGCTCAGAAGACCCTGATATAAGGATGAAATGGGGAGTGGCATACAAAAGCAGCCAACTTAAAGCAGATGCTCTATTGATATTTGAGTGATTTTTGTTCTTGTTACCATTATTATTTTGCCCAAGTGATGTTGTTGGCATAGAGCTATGACATCCCCAAATGATCGTGAACACGAAACAGTCTTAGGGGCCACAAGAACTCAGAGGCCATGGGTAGAAGCTACATCTCCTTGCAGAAAGATTTGAAAGGCACCACTGAAAATTCAGAGTAGAAATCCTGGGGGGTGGGGGGGAGAATCCTGTGTGTTTATATCTATCTATCTATCTATCTATTTCTTTTTTAACCATTCTTAACACATTTGGACCAAAACAACTCTCTAAAAAATAAATGTCAGAACCAGAAGCCGTATCTGTGATAAATAGGGTAGAGCTCTTTCCTCCAACCCTGTTTCTAAGGATTCTGGTAATATCCGCCCGAATCATAGAAGTATGTTAGAAGGAGGCCCCCATTCAGTTTATTTCTATGTTCCAAATTGGTTCAAGTCTAGAATACTCTACCAGTCATGTGGGAATATTCAAGAGGCGCCTGCCCCCAACCCATGTCATTATGGAACTTTCCACAACAGGAGCAATAGGGAAGCACAGTAAGAAGGGAGAGCAAGGAGAGTGGTGGCAAAGAACACAGGGGTCCCTGCAGATCCAGGCCGAGAATAGCCTAGGGGACCACTTTTAAAGTCCCTTCAGGCAGCAGGATTGATTTCTCACTGATGTTTCCCTAAATAATGAGAAGTCAGTCCTGTTATAAATCAGTCCATCTTGGGATTACAAAGAAGGCAGCCTGGGTGTCACTGCCCTAGCCAGTCCCCACCCAGCAGGCTCAGGATCCTGAGGAGACAAAGCGGTATATATGCTCCTGAGCCCCAACTTGTCTCTGAACATGGCCAATGGCCCCAGCACCACTAACAGGAAGTCTTTATTTTCAGGGCTGGGCAGGGAAGGGGCAGCTGGACAAGGAGTGTTCAGTGCTTTGCTATGGTACAAGGTCAAGGCTTTTTTCAAAGCAGATGACAGATCATCCTTTGTCCATCCATAGCGCAGTGACACCCGAGGCCCCAGGAGGAATAGTTGGTGCTCATCATGAGACGCCAGGCTCTCATCACATGCTTGTGTCAGACTCTAAAATGAGAGGCGATGAGCCTGCCCAGCGGGGCTGCCCCTGACCTCCGGCCAACGACTCTCCTTTCACCCTGTTCTCTTCTCTGGTGTCTGGTTTCACAGATGCCAAATAAGAACCTCATTGATTCAGCATTTAGGATCACTGGAGCCGAACAAATGGGAGTTTTCCTTTGCAACACCCTTAGGGAAGGGTTTGATTAAATGAATGAGGTAAAAAGTGGTTAGAGAAAAGGGGGATTTGACCCAATTACAATAATAAATGAATTAAGAAGACTTTCAGTAGGGTTGTGTTAGCCCTTGGTAGTTGATGGGTTTCATATCTTCGCTCATCTCCATTTGGTTTTCTCGATGTTGTATCTGAGTTTATTTAAAACAGTGCTGTGGTTGGAGCACCTGGGTGGCGCAGTTGGTTGAACATCTGACTCTTGGTTTCAGCTCAGGTTGTGATCTCAGGGTTGTGAGATTGAGCCCCACGTTGGGCTCAGTGCTCAGCAGGGAATCTGTTTAAGATTCTCTCTTTCCCTGTCACTCGGCCCTTCCCCTCCCCCACTGCACCCAAATGTGCATTCTCTCTTTCAAATAAATAAAAATAAATCTTAATGGAGGCCTGGGTGGTTCAGTCTGTTGAGTGGATCCCTCTGGCTTGGGTCATGATCCCAGAGTCCTGGGATTGAGGTCCATATCAGGCTCCTTGCTCAGTGGGGAGTCTACTTTTCCCTCTGCCTGCTACTCACCCCGCTTGTGCATTCTCTCTCTCTGACAAATAAATAAAATCTTTTACAAAATTAAAAAAAAAAACAACTAACTAACTAAATCTCAAGGAAAAAAAAGAAAAAAGCAGTGCTGTGGTTGATTAGCCATGTCTGCTCTGGGCTCATGAAGGATGATCAGAAGTAGTAATAAATAGGCCAGGTATTTGCTTCCTTGATAGTGTTCAAACATCTTTTAGAAACAGAGCTGTCTGAAGAAAACAAACAAAATGTTTGTAATGTAAGCAAGTAACATTAATTCTATGTTATGTTCTAGACCTATGCTAGATACTAGAATTAATTTTTTTCATTTCATTCTCCTTGTACTCTGGAAAGTAGTGATGATTTTACCAATGGGGAAGGGAAGGGGTGTCTGTCTGGCTCAGTTGGAAGAGCGTTGTGACCTTGATCTCGAGTCATGAGTTCAAATAAAGATTACTTAAATAAATAAAACTTAAAAAAAAAAACCCAAAAACCAACAACAACAAGTGGGGAAGTTAAATCTTATAGATACTGAGTTGACAAAGATCACACAACCAGTTAGTGGCAGAGCCAGGTTACAAATGAAGGTTTGGTTGACTCCAAAGTCTGCACTCCTTCAATTAAAATAAAAAGGACCTCTAGTTAACAATGCATTAAAAGAATCAATACATTGAAAGGTTTCAGTATGTTTGGGAACACTTTCACATTTTTTAAAGACTTTTTGTTTATTTATTTTAGAGGAAGACAGAGAAAGAGCATGGGGGAAGGGGCAGAAGGAGAAGGAGAGAAAGAATCTCAAGCAGACTTCCCACTGAGTGCGGAGCCTCTCTCAGGGCTCAATCCCATGACCTCCCACGACTGTGAGATCATGATCTGAGCTGAAATCAAAAGTTGGCCACTTAACCGACTGAGCTGCCCAGGTACCTTTGTATGGGAACACTTTCAGTTTAAAGAGTTTATGTGGGGTTGGGGTGCACCTGGTTGGTGCAACTCTTGATCTTGGTGTCGTGAGTTTGAGCCCCACATTGGGGGTAGAGTTTACTTAAAAAAAAAAAAAACTAAATAAATAAATAAATAAAAAGTTTAAGTGGAGGTCAAACAGAATAATTAAGAAATACCAAATGAATTAAAAGAAGATAGCAAAAGAGAATAAGGAAGCAAAGAAGAGATGTGATGAACGGAAAACAGCTAGCAATGAGGTAGAATAAATCCAACACATGGATAACTACATTTAATGTAAACAGTCCGAACCACCCCTAATAAGAGGGAGAGATTATCGATCTGAACAAAAAGGCTAGACCCAGCTATATGCTGCCTGTAAGAAACACACTCGAAATATAAAGATACAAATAAAAGTAGAAAGAGGAAGAAGGATATATCATGGTAATCAAAAGAATGGCCTTTCTGCTGGAGTGGCCTTTGATAACAAGGAATATTACCAATAATAAGGAATTTTATTATATAATGATAAAAGAATAATTTCACCAAGAAGATATAACAATTCTAAACATATGTGTACCCAATCACAGAGCTGCAAAATTTCTGAGGTAAAATCTGATAGAAATGGAAGAAGAAATGGAGAAACTCAAAATTAAAGTTGGAGATTTCAACACTCTTCTCTCAGTAACAAGATGGAGCCAGTGGATAAAGCAGAGGGTAGAACAGAGGACAGAGAACTAAGGATAGAGAAGACTTGAATGGCACTATTAACCAACTTGACCTAATTGATATTTATAGGACATTCCACCTGACAGTAACTACCCAGTCTTTTCAAGTACACACAAACTGTGCCCCACTATAACCTGGACCATAAAACAAACCTTAGAAAATTTAAAAGAATCAAAATCAAAGTATGTTTTCTGACCACAATGGAATTAAACCAGAAGCCAATAAAAGAAAGCTATCTGGAAAATCCCTTAATATAGAAATGAAACAATACGCTTTGAAATATCCCACGGGTCAAAGAAGAGATCACAAAGGAAATTAGAAAATATTTTGAATTGCATGAAATAGTCTAAAGTGGTGACATTTTACGAAATCCACCTGGTCTGAATTAGTGTGGTTTGCCTGCAGGTTTTAAGGCAATGCACCACTGGGGCAATTTTATTAAAATACAGGAGCAAGGACACGGGGCTCTCATCAGTCTCTAAAATGGAAAGCAGACAGGTAATGTCTACAGAATGCCTTCCTCTCTTCCCGTACTCCTGGCTCCGTCTGCCGTGGTTTCGGGTCACAAGTGAAGGCATCCCCAGTGGAATTTGACCCGGACACCATACTAGTGTTGTTTCTTTCGGGGGGAGCGTCTTGCCAGGATACAGTCACTGTGCTGTGAACCAAGAGGCAGGATGCTCTCTCTTCAATAAGCAGGAGTCCGCTGTCTGACTGGCTCTGAGTTTAAACACCTTTAAATAACAGCACCAAGCATGCGTCTTGCCCCGCTCCAACCTTCTGAAGAGAACTGGAGGCCCGTGTGAAGTTCATTCCTTCATCTGAGGAGCTGATGAACGGGGCTTAGACACCACGGAAAACCACCTGAGGTACCAGGATGTATAGACTGCCTGTCACTAATCCTGATGGTAATAAGTATGAACTGCTTCCTCTGTCCCAGGCCTTATCCCTTTAAGCCTTCCAGCAACCCCATGGGGCAGGTCCATGCTGCAGCAGAGAAACTGAGGCACAGTGAGTTAATAAATTTTTAAGGTCCCACAGCTAGCAAGTGGTAGAGCTGGGATTCCATCGGGCTGTTTGCTCTAGTAGCTGAGTAGCTCTGGAGGCTTTATATTGGCGTACCCATTCTCAGCCATCACGAGGAGCCCTGAGGGAGCCTCATAGTAATATGGGGGAAGGATGGTGGGGGTCGTCAGGGCTTGTACAGAGGAACCAACAGGGACCCAGAGAGGTCAAACAAGTTATCCATGGTTGTTAGGCTCTTGATGAAAAATCTCGAGGTAGGACTCAGCCCTTCTGATCCCCAGGTCCACGCCCTTTGCTCTCCACAGGGCTGTTTCCCAGGATCCCCCATGAGAATCACTCATGTTTTGTGTATCCTGATATATATACTTTCCAAAGCACCTGTGTGACCTGTTGTAGATGCAGATGTGAATATAAAGAACACAACAGACCTAGTATTATAGAGCACTGTTCTGAGAGCTCCTTGGTGTCCAGAAGAGGGAAAGGACTGAGAATTGCTGGGCTCTGTGGGTCCAGATAATATGGATCTGGTCAGAGAGGCTCAGGTCACAATTATGAGCTGTGTGACCTTGAGCAAATTACTTCATCTCTCTGAGCCTCTATTTCCTTGCCCACAAAATTGGGGTGATGATACTAATAACTTCGTGGAGTCACTGTTAAGTCTATGCACACCCAGCACCCAATCCAGTGGCAAGCACAAGTTTTCTAAGCGTGGCTTCTTGAATCTGCTTAGGAATTGCTTGAGAGTACATGTCTCTAACTATGACCTCTGGATGAAACAAACAAAAACCTGTTTTTCTCTTCCTTTCTTTACCATCTTAAGAGTGATGCTTTCTACCTGTATGTCTTCCTCAGGTGCTCAACAGCCCGGGGCTTCGAGACATTTGCCTGTCAGGACCTGTCCTCCCAGTCCAGCTCAGAGCCTCTCTTTGCTTTTAACACACACCACCCAGCTTTTAGGAAGTTCCTCCCTGGATCCAGAGAGGGTGTGTTGAGCAACACATTCTTTCCAAAGCCCAGAAACAGGAGGATTCTATGAGAATGCTTTGTAGAATACGTACATTTAGCAGAGAAGGAGGAGGGTGGCTGGAAGAAAGAGCCTGTTGTTTTGGTTCCTAGTTTTGTACATTTCAGCCTCTTCTGGAGAGGGTTAGGGCTCCATGTGAGATTTTTATTTTTATTTCTTAGTTTATTCAAAGATTTTTATTTATTTATTTTAGAGAGAGCGTGTGCACAAGCAGGAGAAGCAGAGGGAGAGGGAGAGAGAATCTCAGGCAGACGGCCCTGAGCGCGAAGCCCTACACAGAGCTTGATCTCGTGACCTTGAGATCATGACACGAGACGAAATCAAAAGTCAGATGTTCAATCAACTGAGCTACCCAGGAGCCCCTCCATTTGAGATGTTTAGAGGTAGCACCTCTAGAGTCTGCCCTGAGATCAGTAGGGGGTTGTTTTCAAGGGTTGGACCCCTTCCATTGGAAGCATCGAAAGCTGATCTTTGGACTGAATGAAATAGTAGAATCTCTTCTCCTTGCCAAAATGCCAGAAATGAGCTCTCGCTACTATGTACGAAGAGTCCTAAACTTTTTTCTCCACTATGACTCCTTTTTACTTTTTAAAAAGTTTACCTTATTTTGAGATATGGTTTAGTCATCTCCAAGTGATAAAATTGTAGATGATTTTTTTTTTGCTTATTTGTACTTTTCTAATTTTTCCATAAGAATGACTGAAGTAATTTATCCAAAGGAAATAACCACTTATTCTGACAAAGATGTCTGCGTTACATATGGAGAACACTACAATGGCAATATTCACCAATAGTGAACAACTTACCTGAAGTATGATTCACCTATACAATGATATATCCACAGAGTGACATTTACAAAGAATATTTAATATCATGGATAACACTCACAATAGAATGTTAAATTTAAAAAATAGTATGTGTAATGACACAGTCGATCCAATGGCTGAAATTAAAAAGACTAACCCTACCAAGTGTTCATGCGTGTGTGGAGGAACCAGAATGATCATATACTACTATTGTGTGACTATAAGACAGTACCAATACTTTGAAAAACACTTTTACTTTTTGAGATGTATAAATTTAATATAGAAATTTAAAATTAAAAAAACATAAATGTGGGGGCACCTGGGTGGCTCAGTCAGTTAAGCATCTGCCTTTGGCTTGGGTCATGATCCCAGGGTCCTGGGATGGAGCCCAGTGTCAGGCCTCCTGCTCAGCAGGGGAGCCTGCTTCTTCCTCTGCCTCTGCTCCTTCCCCACCCCTCCAGATAGTGCTCTCTCTTTCAAATAAATAAATAAAATCTTTAAAAAATAATAAATAAATTTAAATTTATACCTGCCTTGTGATCCAGTAACTTTACTCCTAGATATTTACTCACGAGGAATGAAGACATTTGTCCACATGAAGACCTGCACAGAGCAGCTCTATTCATAGTAGACCCAAACTGGAAACAATGCAAATGTCTATCAGCAGGTGCATGGGTAAACTGGTGTATTCATACAAAGGAATACTACTCCATAGTTAAGAGGAATGAACTACTTATACCTGCAACAATGAGGATGAACCTCAGAAACTCTAGACTGAGTGAAAGAAGGCAACATAAAGGAATATGTAGGTATGGTTTCATTTATGTGAACACCAGAAGAACAAATCAAATCCACGCTGACAGCTGGTTGGTGGTCTCCTGGAGCTGGGGATTGAAAGCACTAACTAAGAAAGGACATGGAGAAAATTTTGGGGTAATGGAAAATTTTTTTAAAAGATTTTATTTATTTGACAGAGGGAGGGAGACCATACAGGTGGGAAGAGTGGCAGGCAGAAGGAGAGGGAGAAGCAGGCTCCCCACTTAGCAAGGAGCCCTCTTGGGGCTTGATCCTAAGATTCTGGGATCATGACCTGAGCCAAAGGTAGAGGCTTAACCGACTGAGCCACCCAGGTGCCCCAGGTAATGGAAATATTTTGTATCTTGATTGCAGTAGTAGTTCAAGGAGTGCATGAAGAAATAGCCTTTGTCAGTATTTACAATATGACTAAATAAAAGGTATTATATGTCTGCGTGTGTTTGTGTGTGTGTGTGTGTGTGTGTGTGTGTACTAGATATAACACTGAAGGATCTCAATTTCAGAAATAAAAAGGGGGCAGAGAAAGAATACTGGAAGCATATTTATAGAAAGATAGTGGTGGCTAACTCTAATTTGTGCAGTTATAAGAGATTAAAAGATTATTTTAATAATTTTCTGGGTTTTTCCTAGATTTTGTCCTATGAGCAAATATTAATATAAACATTAGCAAACACAACCTAAAAATAATTGTTGAAATTATTATTTAAATTAATTATTTTTTGTGGGGTTTTTTTTTTTGCATCTTCAGAGATATTCAATCAATTATATCTCAGTATAGCTGGGGGAAAAAATCAAAGACTTTTTGGTGACACATGTCTGTAGAGAATTAAAAAAGAAATAGCAGGCGTGTTGTTCTTCAGCTCACTAGATATCTTTACCAATCTGTGACCTGCATGCCAGCCATAGCATGTGAGAAAGTAACTCCCAGAATGCTGAGAAACACATCCCAGTAGGGGTGCCTCCTGAAAGTTGAACGGGTTTACATCAGGTAAGTAGATTTTGCAGGAATGTCCTACTGAGATCATTGAGCACTCACTGTGGGAAAGGCTTTGTTCCACAATCTTCAGGGAGGTGGAGCTAATGAGACTTCTGGATTGGACCTTTAGGAGCTCTGTGGGTAGTCCTCACCCCAGGGCCTGTGCCACCTAGTCATATGGGCACAAGGGGACAGATACCCTGGAGTGTCACTCCATGGGGTGCAAACCCTGGGAAGGACTCATGTTTGGAGGGACACTCCCAGAGTTGTCATGGCTGTCATCCTTAATGGCAATTTCCCTCCTTTGAGACCCTCTCCTCTCCCAGACTGTGGGAACCACAATTTCATCCTCTTGGGTACCTCCCACTCCCATTGATCCTATGTGTGTAGATAGTCAAGGATGACTTTTACCAGATTAGATCATTTTTATTTAGTTGATTTGGTGAAGGGAAAGGAGCCATATCCCCCAGGAGAGGGTGCTAAGGCAAGGGCTGAGGGAGAACACTGGGACCCAGACCCTAAACTTCTCATAAGGTCAGAAATCCCTGGATCCTTCCATGCATTTCTTTGGAATTGATGAAGTTGGTTAAACTTTCCTGGCCCAGGTCAGAGAAGGTGCTTCCTCACCCTCCTCCTGCCTTTGGTGCCTCTTCATCCGGGAGATCCGTGTTCTCCCAGATTGGTTCTGCCACCAGCATGGGCTCCATGCCTTAGCTTCTGTTCACAAAGAACTAGCCGTCCTGGCTGAAACCTGGCCAGTCTTGCTCAAACGATCTTCATGGTGGGTCACTCTGTGTATCTAGACCACGTTCTTTGGCCTTCCTCTAACGTCACCACACTGAGAAAACTTGGCATCACGGTGCCTTGCAGACTTGCCACCCACCACAGGAAGTGGATGTGGCACTGGGAAAGCAGGCTGGCCCTGCCCACAACACGTAATTACTGGGTTTCATATGTGCATGGTCTCAGCCACTGCCAGGTCTCTTGTACTCGGAGGAGCCAGGACATAATCCCCCATCCTTTCTTCCAAAACAAACCCAATGAGCCTTTATTCTCTGTGCTGATTTCCTTTGATGAGGTTTTCCAAGGCCCGATGGATGACTGTTCCCTCACCTTGGCCTCTAATTACAGCCCACACTTGCTTCCATCTGTTGTGGTTTCTGAGCTGGGAATGGAAGTGTACTTGGATGTTTTATCATCGCTTTGGAACACGGGCCTAGAAAAGCACAGTGTTCCCTGTAATTTCCACTCCTTTGGATTTCTATTCAGCCTTGGTTTTTGCTGAAACAGCACACGAGGCAAAGAATAGACAAGGTATGGGCACCTTCCCAAAGTGCTGGCTACCTCCCTGTCTTATCAAGAGGGAAATCAAATAACAGTGATGATCTGGACCCTTGAAGATGAAGAAGTCCCTATATCCCAACATTCCCCACTTAAGTAACCCAATGCAAGTACATATGGTCACTGAAGTAAAACTAGCTAATTACAGAAGCTGCAGGGGTGTGTGGGAGAGGGTGTTAGACCGAGGGGGACACTATTGGGTGCACAGGTTGGGTGGAAGGTGAGATGGTGCCGGAGACCGAGAAAGAGCTGCTAAAGAACACTGAAGGTCAGTGCCAAGATGTTGCATAGTGTGTGGAGGTCAGATGCTTGAACAGTTGTATTTGTCTCTAGGGCAGAGAGAGGGGCAACTAGAGTGAAAGAATCAGGGTTAATCTGACCCACCCTCTGGGCTCTGTGTTGAGCCTTCAAAACCTAACAAGATTTCCTTTTAGGTAAGAGACTATACCTTCCCTCCCTTCTACAGCTACAAGGGATTTCGAGGTAAAAAACCTGTGCACGGAAGGAAAATATCAGGAAGGACATGTGTGGTGAGCTCTGTGACTTTGGGTCCCTGGTCAGTCTCAGAGTCTCTGAAGTATGACCCTGTGAGTGACCTCTGGACCCAGAGCCACCTCTGGCCTCAGTGCCTGGCTTCATGGCCTGCACTCCTGCCAGTACTTTCTCTCCTCCATCCCCCTGCTAATAGCATCCCTGGCTAGACATGGGGGAAAGCCTGTCCCGAACCTGCCCAGGCACTTCCCTGGGGAGGGAGTGGGAAGAAAGAGCAGCAGCTCTGGGCGAATGGGGCTAGTGAACCCTGAGGAGGCCCTCAGGGGGGCTACTGGGCCGGAGAGGGGGTCCCCACAAAGCATCTGTCCATGGAAAGTATAAGCGCTCCGAGGGCAGGAGGTTCTGCTAGTCTCTTACGCTGTATCCTTGGCGCTTGCCTGCCTGCTGTATAATAGACACAAAACAAATACTTGTTTGTTGAATTCATTAAGTATTTAAAGATCACCAGATCAAGGCTGGAAGCCTTTTCTTGAAGGTTGACGTCTGGGGAAAGCTGGGGCCGAAATTCTGCAGAGCCTGAATTCAAGATCCGTCCATCCGTTTATTGAACACCTACTGTATGCCCTGCACAGGGAGGGATGTTTGAGGTACAGAAATGAATCACGTATGATCTCTGACCGGAGATCTGAAACAAAGTAGTGGGGGGCGGGTGGGGAATGCTGCTGGGATCAGGTGGAATCAGAGAGGAAGTCGGCAGAAGTGGACTGAAGCATGGGTCCCGGCCTCCGAGAGACTGTTTTAGAAGTTCCTCTCAGCTTAAAGTTCCCGACCTTTAACTGGGGGATAATAATCACTTGTTTCCCGTAGGGGTTGTTGCGAGAATAGGATGACCTACCAGAAGCCGGCGCAGGACGTGGCACGCAGGGCGCAGGCGCAGAGGCGCCGGGGGAGGAGCCGCGTGCGTCGCGCAGGGAGCAGGTGCGCACAAATGGCGTCCCAGAGGAGGGGCTGTGCAGGGTCTTCAAGGATGAGAGCACGTCCGCCAGCTGGGCTCAGAAGAGGTTGGGTTAGGTGGCATGATGGCAAGGCTGCCACACAGCCCGTGTAGCCCAGCAGATGATGAGGCCCCAGGAGGTCAAAGCGGGGATTCTTTATGCTTGACCCTCGCCTCCCCCACCCCTCAACACACGACGCACAGCCACTGGAAGGCTCTGCTCTTTTTCAGAATGCCTGCGGTTTCATCTATGCATTTAGGGCCTTCTAAAACATGATCGTCAGGATGTGCGTCAGCGACATCCCGGAGCACACAGAAGTTACCCCCACACAATTCAGCTGGGGGTGACCCCTGTGAATTGGCAGTGTGCGAAGGAGGTACCCCCGTTGCCGCTTTGGTGCCAGGCTCTGTTCTAAGCGCTCTACCTCTACTAACTGATTTCACCCTCACAACAACAAGCCAGTGAGGTAGGTGGTATTACTTGCCCCATTTTTAAACTGAGAAAACAGGGGCACAGAGAGGTTAAGTAATTTGCCTGAAACCACACAGCTGGGACACAGAGGCTGGCTTCAAACTCCAGGCAGTCTGGACCAGAGTTGGTGCTCTTAGCCATCACTTAATGTTACAAACGTAGGAAGGGGTAGAGAATCACAGTCTTTACTATTTATGTAGGTGTAAAAACCTCAGGTTTGCTTTGTCAGGAGTATATTGGAGACCTATATAAGGCTAAACATTTTTAGTTCTAGGGTCCTGGAGACTGAACATCTGGACACTTTTCCCAGAAAAACACATGGTTGAAAAAGCAATTCTGAGGGGTTGGTGGGTCTCCTGAAGCCTATCCAAACACCCCTGACGGACCTGTGAACTTGGGGTTCAGGGGCCCAAGATTTCCTATTTGGCCTGGAGATGGGGTTAGGGCAGGGTGTTACCACAGAGACCAAGCAAGAGGCAGACTCAGGCATACACAACTGCCTACCCTCCAGCTTCATGCTCTGGAGAAGAAAGCATTCATTTCAAACTCTGAATCATCTGGAGCTGTTTCTTTACATATTTCTGCAAGAAAAGAAGGCTTTATTTGGAATGATTTGGAATGATTCGCCAACGTATTATAAATCAAGGGACATGCAACATTGACTTAAAGGAGCTACAGAAACTTACAAAGCCTAGGAACCAGAAAAACAAACTGTTTCCAGCGTTTCCATAACAAAGCATGTAAACCTAACTCCAGGGAAAAGAACAAATGAAATCAACTCACTTTTCAAGAGGTTACAAATCTAGCTAATATGAAGCACAGCTATTTTTTCTTTAAAAATGGAATCAAGGAAAGGCATGGACAAGATTAAGAAGTTTTAAAAAAACAAACAAACCAGAAGAAAATCCAGCCATGAGAAGCAGCAACTGTGACTTTCCCCACCTTGAGTCCCAGACCCTAAAGGTAACTAATTTACCCGTTCTGTTTTTACTGCTTCTCGGAGCTACCCCTTCTCTCTAAAAAACCATGCTTGACTTCTGCTGTTCTGCTGTGACGGCAAGGATTTCAATTATGTCACCACCCTCTACGACACCTATCTTCAATTAATTGATAGGTAGACCACTCTTTCCCCTCTGTTGCCTTGGTTGACATTGTAACTTTGAAAAATATAGACTTAAATCTCTTTCTCTTGCTCACTCAACTTCGGACAATTTGTTTTCCTGCTTTACAGGTGAGGAAATGGGTGGCTTAGAAAGAGCATCGCTTGCCCAAGGTCACACACTATAGGTAAGTGGATCTGGTGACAAGCCCCACTCAGCCCCCAAGTCTGGCTGGGACTGCTGTGGTCCCAGAAACACCGTGCTTGGCACCTGTCACGGAAGTGGGATCACCTGTTATTTATATACCTGTAACCCTGTGAAGAGAGCTGCCTTCCCAAGGATTCAGCTGTGCTAGCTGGTAAAAATACCACACTGGCCAATGGAGCTCGGGAAGTCGATTGCAGGGTACTGTGGCTCGGTCCCAGAGGTCGGGGCCCCTCTGCTCCTTCATTCTCTTGCTATAGGGAAGCAGGGCGAGAAGTGAGGTATTTGACAGCTAGGGGGATGGTAAGGTTGAAGCCAGCTCAGAGGTTCCCAGTTCAGCACTGTGGGTATTTGGTAGTGGCCAAAGAGAGGAAAGGTCCTGTGGTGAGAAGCTCCTTGTTTGGTGTCCACTCCATGTCTGGGAACACGTGGCTGGTCTCCCTGGGTATCTCCCTCTATGGAGCTGTGGAAGCCTGGGTTTGTATTCATTGATCCTTGATGGTTTCAATCCCAAATCAGACCACAGCACACCTGGTAATAGTTGTTTCTCAAGCTTTTTTTAGTTCACCTACTACTTTATCAGAACAAACAGGCCCATGTCAGCATCTCTTGCTGGTAAAAACCCAGCGACTGGCTCTTTCAGAAGGGACTGTGGTGCTGATACACAGGGTTTGCTGGTTTCCATGACGTAAATCCTCCCACCACTGTAGAGTTAAAACTCCAGCATGACTTCACTGAACAAGGACTTGGCAAGAGGTGGACAGTAGCCACTCACAATAAAATTATTTCCACCATACAGAGGCAATAGTTTTGAATCACCTCAAAAGCACAAATAATAGGAAACTAGAGAGACATACTTAGGAAATGGTGATTTTTGAGTACAGGTGTACCTTGGAGAGACACTGAAATCCAGTGAGTATCTCAAGATAGTGAGTCAAATGTATTTTCTGGTTTTCCAGTGCAGGTAAAAGTTACATTTACACTCTGCCATGGTCTAGTAAGCAACAGCATGGTGTGTAAAATAAACAAAATACATACCTTCACTTAAAAAATGCTTTATTGCTAAAAAAAAAATGCTAGCCCTCATCTGAGCTTCCAATGAGTCCTGCTGACCACAGGTCACCATATCAAAGGTAATAATAATGAAAAACCTTGAAATATTGCAAGAATTACTGAACTGTGACATAGAGGCATGAAGGGAGCAAATGCTGCTGGTGGTAATAGACTTGCTCACTGTAGGCTTGGCACAGACCTGCCACTTGGAAAAATCATAATAGATCAGAAAAGCTCAATCAAATGAGGCATGCCTGTATTTATTACTTTTTGAGAAATACACAATTTAGATCACTGTAAGTTTTTGTGACTTAATTCTTAGTAATGACTGTATTTAGTACCTGGCTCCTAAATTTCCTGAAAATTCAACAGCTAGTTCTTGTGACATTGCGCCAACAGCTCCAGTGTGCACCTGTTCCCAGGCAACTTGGGCAGCTGCGAGCTAAGCTAAAGGAAGGAACGAGGAGCCTGGGATCTAATATAGTACTATTACTATATAAGACTTATACTATCGTATAAGTGACCAGCCTGGAAACGGTAAAATATCCGGAGGCTGGACTCCAGTGGCACCGAGACAGAGGAACAAGGGAGGCCTAACTGTCTGCGAGATTGAATGGAGCTGGGCTGCGCTCTTACTCAGTACACTCAGATGTGCAGAAAAGGGCCAGAGTCTTTGGGACCACTCTTACCTTCCTCTGCCTATAGGCTCTGTTTCCTCTGAGGGGCAGAGATTTCCACTTGTCTGTGAATTTTTCTTTTAGTTTAGAATAATCTTCCTCAGGCATTCTCAGCCCCTCTTTTTTTCTTTTTTTAAAGATTTATTTGAGAAAGAGAAAGAGAGAGAGAGAGATATTGAGAATGGGCAGGAGGGGCAGAAGGAGAGGGAGAGAGAATTCCAAGCTGACTCTGTGGGCTGAACACAGAGCCCCATGTAGGGTTGGGTCTCACCACCCTCAGACCTGACCTGACCTGAGCTGAAACCAAGAGTCAGATGCTCAACTGACTGAGCCACCCAGGCACCGCCTCTCCCAGTGCCTCTTGAATACAGGTCTAGTCTTTCAGATTTCTCCCCTTGCACCTTGTGCGTTTAGCAAAGATGGTGTGTTAATTTGCTAGCACTGCCAGAACCAAGTACCACAGCCTGGGGGGCTGAAACAACAGAAATTGTTCTGGAGGCTGAAAGGCCAAGGTCAAGGGGCCAGTTGGGTTAGTTATGTCTCCCAATTTCCCATTTCATGGAAGGATACAAGTCATGGACTAGGGGCTCATTCTAGTCAGTCTGACCTCATCTTAACTAATTATATTTGCAGCAATTCCGTATCCAATTAAGGCCACATTCTGAGGTACTAGGGGTGTGATACTCTGATTTATAGTAACAAGTATATATTTGGCTTTTGTCTTGTTTCTGGCACAGAGCTCCTAAAACTGGGAATTTCCCAAGTGAAGGGAGCAGTAAAGGTGTCATCTGTTGTGTTAATGAGGTTAATTTAGACCACACCTAAGGATGGGGGCTGGTTGCCTCCGGTGCCAGCCCAGTGACGAGAGAGTTGGAACTTTCGGTCTGCCCACCCCCGACCCCATCCTGACTTCTGGTGAGGTGAGAGGGGCTGGAGGTTGAGTCAGTTGCTGATGGTCAATGACTTAATCCCTGATGCCTACGTAATGAAGCTTCCCTAAAACCCCAGAAGGATGGGTTCAGAGAGCTTTCAGGCTGGGGAGACTCAAGGACAGCGGTGTACTCAGAAAGGACTGGAAGCTCTGTGCTCTTTACTCCTACCTCACCCTATGCATGTCTTACATAAATAAAATGTTTCTCTGAGTTCTGTGAGCTGCTCTCTAGCAAATTGATCAGATCCGAAGAGGGGGTCATTGGAACCTCCAATCAGAGGAACAGGTGATGCCCCGGGGCTACAATTAGCATTGAAGTATGGGGGGAGGGCAGTCTTGGAGGACTGAGCCCTTAACCTGTGGCACCAGACGCCACTGCTGGGTAGATAATGCCAGAATTGAGTTACACTGTAGGCCACCTTGCTGATGTATAAAAAACCCCTCTCCCCACACTCAGTGAAGAAATATTAAGTGTAATTTTGTTCCTGTTTATTTTTAAATTTTCTTTTTGTTTCACTGGAAAAGAAAGATAGTGCTCACTTTTATTTTATTTTCTTTTTTAAAAGATTATTTATTTATTTATTAGAGATCACAAGTAGGCAGAGAGGCAAGCAGAGAGAGGAGGGGGGAGGCTGAGCAGAGAGTGCGACTTGAGGCTCGATCCCAGGACCCTGAGATCATGACCCGACCGAAGGCAGAAGCTTTAACCCACTGAACCACCCAGGCGCCCCTAATGCTCACTTTTTTTTTCTTTTTTTAAAAGATTTTATTTGACAGACAGAGATCAGAAGTAAGCAGAGAGGCAGGCAGAGAGAGGAGGAAGCAGGTACCCTGCTAAGCAGAGAGCCTGATGTGGGGCTAGATCCCAGGGTGCTGGGATCATGACCTGAGTTGAAGGCAGAGGCTTTAACCCACTGAGCCACTCAGGCGCCCCATCACTTTTATTTAAAAAAAAAAATTTTTTTTAAGATTTTATTTATTTATTTGAGAGAGAATGAGTGAGAGAGAGCATGAGAGAGGAGAAGGTCAAAGGGAGAAGCAGACTCCCCAAGGAGCTGGGAGCCCGATGCAGGACTCGATCCTGGAAGCCCAGGATCATGACCTGAGCCGAAGGCAGTTAGTTACTCAACCAACTGAGCCACCCAGGCGCCCCCAATGCTTGCTTTTAAATGTTAAAAGTGTACAGGTTGCTTCGTTACACTAAAACTAAATGTGTACACAAACACACACACAAAGAAATCTTAAAGGGTTAGGAATTCAACATACAAATTTGGTGGAGGACACAATTCAACCGTAACAAATGGTATTTGGCTGTAAGGACATCTGAGTGGGAATTGATATGCATGTGTCCTCAGGAGGGTGACTGGTCTGGGAGTCCTAGAGAGGCTGGTTCGGTCTGGTTTTTGAATCTCCAGTGCCTGCCCAGTGCTCACTCAGGTAAAGCTGGTCTCATCTGGCTTTCTTGGCTCCTTCATCAATAGTTCTGGTCATTTGGTTCTTATATTTGGTGGCCTCTCATTATCCCTCAACCTTCTGTAATCTGCTGATTTGAAGCACTTACTCAAGCCCCCTGGGAGACTGGGAACCTTGGCTGCTGTTGCACTCCCACTGGAGAGTTCAGGGCTCTGCGAGACCCCTTTACAGCTCACCTATCTCTCCATGCATCTTCAGCCTGGGCAGCCCATGTTGGATGTGGACCTTTCCTAAGGTGCCTGAAGAAAGAAGGAATAGTCCCACTGCTCTGGGAGTCTTCTGGACTGACCCAGCAGGGTTTCAAGCCCAAAAGGGGAACAGGACATGCCCCCCCAACACACATGCTATTTACCTCTCCCCCTCTTCTCTCCCCCACTTTGCCACACTGACAGAGTGATCTACTTTTGCCCTACATGAGTGGATATTTAACTTATCTCTCCCTACGGCCTGTAGTTAAAGAACATATAAAACTCTAAGCAATACTTTTTTTTGAATATGTACATATTTGATATATATGTGTATCATATATGTACATAGAACTTTGTATATTTAACACTGTACTAATGTATTATGTGCTTTATAAAACATATAACCCCAAATAGGCATTTTTAAAGGATAAGATAAAAATGAAAATGGAAGTGCTAATATTCTTTTCCTGCACCCAGTGTTGTCTTAGCACACCCCATGTTGGAGGCTGCTGTTCATTACTGTTGTCTTACAAGGGATTAAAAAAAAAAAAAAAAAAAAGAAAAAATTTGGCAGCCAAAGCTGAGCAATGACCTGGTTGTTCTCTTTGGCATCTCCCTTTCCCTGAAGCATGGAAACCTGTTGATTAAATGGGTGGAGAACCACAGAGCACCATGATTTAATCGGAAAGAAAACATACACCAGTTTAATATATACTCAAAAGTATCATCCCCATTACATGGGAACCATGCCATGGGCTGGCCCTGATCACCAAGCCCTGGGAGCCAAACAGGCTGCCTCTGTGGGGCATACAAGGGGCCCTTTGTCATCCCCTGAAGACGGATGGGTTAATGCTTGTTGTCCCCTACGCTCTCTGGAGCTTCGGGTTAGCTAGGGTGTCTATGAGCATGGGAAGCATGTGGACACCCACGCCTGTGTATATGTTTGTCATGGGGATGGGATCCACCAGGACATGGATTGCAACAAGGCAAAGAATGCTAAGTTCTCCGTGCTGGGACTTTAAAAGGACCTAGAATCAAAATCAGGGCTTGACTGTGATGACCGTGTGTGCCAGTGGCTAACGAGATCTCGCTTTCAAATAGTATATTACATTGCGCAGAAGTTGCTAAGAATGAATTCCGGTCCTGATCTAGCAAGAGAACTAGAAAATCCTTCTCACTCTAGCATCTGAGAACCCAGGAGGTCAGGGTAATGTTTACAGGTTTCCTCTGCTATCTGAAAGTAGGCTGTTCCTTTGAAAGATTTTGTAAGCAGAAATGGCCTAGAGTGAGGAAGGAATAACCATGAATTTATATGGCAAATGTTCAGAGTGTTCTCAGACGCCAAAAATCACTTCTTTTAGGCTTTTTTGATACCTTAGGAAACCTCTTGCTAACGGAGGCACAAATTAAATAGAGATAAAGCCCAGATGCGCACACAGAGTTCAAAGCTGTAGTGGTCTGATGCTGAGATGCTGAGCATGACAGGGCCTCTTGCTGCAAAACAAATGCTGAATGTTATTTTTGCTTTTTGTCATAAAAGCAGAAACTGTCTTCAGATGTCTTTCAGTTAGCAAACACGGGTACTAACATCAGTCTTTTTATAAAAGTTAAGTAGCAGAACATGGATTTCCAAAAGCAGGGAATACCTGTATGAGACTTCTGTCTCTTTCGTTTTAATAACGACCTGTAACAAATATTATGGGGACTTTTGGAGATTTCCAGTAGCTGGTCACCTCCCAGGATTTGTGATGTTGGCTTACTCTGGCATAGTTTTAGTGTGGTCAGGGAGAAAGGGCAGGAAATTCTGGAATCTGGGCTTGCATTCTGGTTTGAATCCTGGCTAGTGCTTATAAGGTTGGGGATCTTGGATCAACTTTGTGAAGCCTTGGTTTCCTGTTGATAAAACGGACCCTTACTAAACAAAATGATGTATACACAGTGTCTGTTGTACCGCAGAGCACACAGCCGGCATTTAACATTCCTGATAAAAGTTAGCTGATGAGGGGCGCCTGGGTGGCTCAGTGGGTTAAAGCCTCTGCCTTCGGCTCAGGTCATGATCTCAGGGTCCTGGGATCGAGCCCCGCATTGGGCTCTCTGCTCAGCCGGAACCTGCTTCCTCCTCTCTCTCTGCCTGCTTCTCTGCCTACTTGTGATCTCTGTCTGTCAAATAAATAAAATCTTAAAAAAAAAAAAAAGTTAGCTGATGATAGGTAAAAGCTAGACTTATTAAAAGTTTCCCTCCCAAATTTCCTGCCTGCCTCAGGTCTGCCCCGCCAGCCAAAACTCTGAGTTGTTAAAAGTGGTCCGTTTTAAAAACAAAACTTCTGGAAATGTTTAGCTTTCTTTCTTTTTTTAATATGTATGTTTGTAATTTTAAGTACAAGGTAACCCCCAACATGGGACTCAAATGCCTGACCCCAAGATCAAGAGTCTCATGCCGTACCAGCTGAACCAGTCAGGCGCCCTAATGTTTAGCTTTCTAATTAACTTTTATATTAATACTGTTTGTACATGTAAAAATGTTTTACATTGTCATTAGAAAATCACCAGAGAGTTTCTTTTTTCTAATTAATTAATTAATTAGCTTGTTTGAGAGAGAGGAAGACAGAGACAGAGCATGAGCAGGGAGAGAAGGCAGAGGGAGAGGGAGAAGTAGACTCGCCGCTGAGGGATGCCTCCCCCCTCTCTCCTCCCCAAGGTTACATTTTCAGTAGGAAGCTCTGGAAAACCTGACCATTCTCAAAGAAAGTGTATTTTCAATACTATGACTTGAGGCTGTGTGACAGATGGTAGAAGGAAATATTTATGTGAAGGCTGTGGGTGGGAGAGGAGATACTTCTCACTGTTGAACTTGCAGTAGCTGCCAGTTGGACAGGCTGCACAAACCCGGCAAAACCTCCGCCAGCCCAGAAATGTCTTCCTCACAGCAAACAGCCATTATCATGCGTGGCTCCTTTGGGCACCAGGTTTTCCTCTGTCTCCCTCACAGTGTCCCCTTGGCAGGGTGCATTGTTCTCCCTGGAGATGGATGCAGGGCTGGCTCACGAATTTTGGAGAGCAGGTCATTCCCAAAGTGAGGCAGCACACTGGTGACGGGATGGTGGGACAGGCAGGTAAAGCCTGGAAATAATTGGAAACACCCCAACGGGTGTTTCTGGAAAGACAGATCCCTGGGGAGCATCACAGTAAGGGCCTTGGGCCACCAAGGGCAGCTGGTGACATGAGAAGTGAAGGCAGGTTCTCTTAACTTCTACCATTTTCACAAAAGCCTACGCTGCTTATTTTTAATACAGCGTTTCAGACATAAACTGAAAAAAAAAAAAGGCATTTAGAAAAAAAACAAAAAGGCATGACACAGACAGGTGGAATGCTCTTTCTGCCCCTCCCCACCCCCCAATTTGTCTTCAGGTCCCTTCCCAGGTTCTCTGAGCAGACCCCGGTGGGCTCTGCCAGTATGGAGAACACTGCCACCTGCTGGGCCCTTTGAGAATGTCAGCTGACCCTGTCCCTCAAAACTAGTCCCAAATTTCCCCAGTGTGCCCTCCCTGGGTGTCAGCACCCGCTCCACCATCCTCATTGTCCTGAAAACAAAACAAAACAAACACCCCGACATACACACACATACACACACACCGAGAATTCTGACCAGAATGTGACCAGGAGAACTACAGTTGACACAGTGGAGGAGAAAGGCTACAAGGACTTTTTTGTTCCTTGCGCCTTTGGAGGCCACTTTGTCTTCAACACTACTATCTCCTGTCTCCGGCCTTTGAATCCGGCCTTTGAATTTGAATTTAAGCCACTGATCGAGGCTCTGATGTGATTTAACAGCACATGGGAGAAAACACCTTAGAAAGGCACTGAAGCAAAACAGAACAAAAAATGGAAAGGCTGTCTAAGGGAGAAGCGGAGGGCCTGGGGCGGGTGTGGAGCAGGGGCTGTGAGAGCGGCTGACAACTTCTGTCAGGAGACTCTCCACCAAATGCCAGCTTAGGGGCACGTGTGAGAGAAGAGCAGAGAGGAGATAGGAGGAAGGGGAGAGAAAGAGGGAATAAGGTTGCGTGGAGCTGGGAAATGATCTCTTGAACTGTCCTTCCTTCCACAAATGCTTTCTCTGTGTTAGACATGAGATGAAATGGTAACTAGAGCTACACACCACTCTTCTGGAAGGGAAACTCGGGGCCTGCTCCTTGGAGGTTCACAGCCTTGCATGATTGAACCTGAGCCCCGACCTTGATAGGCTTTATCCAATATCCTCCTGGCACAGGTGACAATGGGCAGCGCCCCAAAGTTCCTCCTTTGTTCACAGCAGTGCAGTCTGCTCAAACAGGCAGTAGAAATGGGCCTGCGTTTCCAGCTGCTGTTTGGGGGAGACGTCATGTTTTGGAGCATCCCAGCTTCAGAATCCTTTAACCTAAGCATGGTCAGATGTGCACTCAAGAACGAATGAAATTATGCTCTGTGTAAAATATGAAACAAGAGCGTATCTGATCACCACAAAAGCAGTTAACTGTGTCTTATATTTATTGTGGACAGACTGAAGACCTCAAATTCAAACACTCAGGACTCTGACATGCCCAGCACCAGCCAGTCAGAGTTAAGTGACTGAATGGTGGGCTTAGCCACTGCCATTTTATGAGCAAATTAGGTTAATTGAGAAAGCAGATCATTTGTGTGTGGTAACGAGAATTAAACAAAACATGAAATTATAACATTTGAGAGTGAAAATATTGAATCAGATCATTGAAAAATAAAGCAACTTGCTGATCTGTGATTTTAGGCTTGGGTAGTTCTAATAAAAATAGCAGGGTGGATCGTCATATTGTCTGCAAGCTCATTAGGAGGTGTGTGGTGTGTATTTTGTTTCTATGCCAATGTAAAATCATAGAAACTGGGGTGCCTAGGTGTCTCAGTCCGTTGAGCATCTGCCTTCAGCTCAGGTCATGATCCCAGGGTCCTGTGTTGGCTCCCCACTCTCACTGAGGGGAGACCTTGCTTCTCTGTCTTTCCTCTATTTTTCCTACAACCTCTGCTTCTCCCCTCTGCTTGTTCTCTCTTTCTCAAAAAACAACAAACAAACAAACAAAACCACATAGAAACATAAGCATAGTTTGGATGATCTTTATGTCCACTGTGGAGCAGGATTCCACCATGCAATTTCAAGGTGATGTTTTGTTTTACAATCACCATGGGGCCAAGTGATTATCCAAAGTAACAGAGTATAACTATTAATGGATCTGTTTTCTAACTAGGGTGTTTTGAATGACTCCTCAAGTTTTATTAGCTAAACACTGCTTAAAATGGAGAACTTTAGAGTTCCTTATAGCACAGTGAATTGACAGGGTAAGTCCAGGAATGTTAAAATATCAGTGTAGTGTATAGAAAAACCCATTGTATTCCCTAAAACTTCTTTTCTTTTCATCCCAGGGACTCCCTTGCCCTTCGGTGTTACCATATGACTGAGTTCTGGCCCATAAACTCTTAAGTGGGAGAGGCCAAAATCCATAAGAAATGGGTCAATATCACTGAATAGAGAGTCAGTATACAAAAGTCAGCTGTAGGGGCGCCTGGGTGGCTCAGTGGTTGGGCCGCTGCCTTCGGCTCAGGTCATGGCTCAGGTCATGATCTCAGGGTCCTGGGATCGAGCCCCACATCAGGCTCTCTGCTCAGCAGGGAGCCTGCTTCCTCCTCTCTCTCTGCCTGCCTCTCTGCCTGCTTGTGATCTCTCTCTGTCAAATAAATAAATAAAATCTTTTAAAAAAAAACCCCAAAAACAAAAAACAAAAGTCAGCTGTATTTCTTTATACTGGCAACAAACAATTTGAAAGTGAAATTTCAAAAAAGCAGTTCCATTATCAGTAATAACAAACAAAAAAAATCACCTGAGAAGAAACCTAACAAGATGTCAAAGACCTCTGTATGGAAAACTACAAAACATTACCAAAAGAAATTAAAGAAAGGAGAAAAGGAAAGTGGAGTTATATACTATGTTCATGGATTGAAAAAATTTTGTGCAGCTGTTAACTCTCCCCAGTGTTGTCTGTAGATCCAATTCAATCCCAAGCAAAATCCCCCCAGACTTAAATGTGTTCATGTAAAAACTAACATGCAAATTCTGAAATGCCAAATGCCACAACAGCAAAGATAATCCTGAGTAAGAACAAAGTTAGAGGATGCAAATTACTGATTTTTAAGCTACTGTAGTCAAAACTATGCGGTATCAGTGGAAGGATGGAACATTGACCAAAATAATGAAGTAGAGTCCCCATATTGACCCCCACATATATAATTACCTGATTTGAAACAAATGTACATTGTAATACAGCAGGGAAAGGATGGTCTTTTCAGTAAATAGTGCGACTCAAGAGATATTTAAATGGGAAAACCTTGACTCCTACATCATACCAAACAGAGAAGTAAATTACAGCTAAATTATGGGCCTAAAGGTGAAAGATAAAACAAAAAAGCTTCTAAGAGTTAACAAAGGGAACATAGAAGAGTATCTTCATGACCTTGGGATAGGTAAGCCTTTCTTTAACTGGACACAAAAACAACTACCTCTAAAAGAAAAGATCGATACTCTGTATCTCATTTAATTTAAAACTTTTGTTTATTTAAAAAAGAAAAACACACACAAGGGAGCAAAACAGCAAGCCACAGAGTGTGAGAATATCATTGCAATTCATAAGTAACAACAACAACAAAAATTATATCCTGAATAAGGAAAAGAGTACTCAAAAGAAAAGCAGGCCAAAGACTTGAATGGAAAATTCTCAAAAGAGAAGATTGAAGTGGCCAATGACCCTTTTAAAAGCTGCTCAAATTACATTAGTCATTAGAAAAATGCACATTAGAAAAATGCACACATGGTGAGAAAATCAACCAACCAATCAGTCCATGAGGAGATACCACTGTACTTACACCAGAATGGCTGAATGAGAAAGAGGACAATACCAAATGTTTGCAATGATATGGAGCCACTGGACGTCTCATGCAATGCTGGCAGACACGTACCTTTGCAGAACCACTTTGGAAAAGTATTTGGCAACGTCCACTGAAGTTTTACCTGCATGCTTTCCAACCCAGCATTTCTACCATGAGGTGCATTCCCAACAGAAATGTATAGATTGGTGCACCTAAAGATACATTCATCGTAGTTTTGTTGATAATAGCCCCAAACTGAAAACAGTGCACATGCCCATCAGCAGTAGAGTGGATAAATTGTGGTATAATCATGTAATAGAGCATTACACAGCAACAAAAGAGAATGAACTATTGTTTCAAGGCACAATATGGAGGAATCTCACAGACACGCTATTGTACAGTAGAAGTGGGTGTACCTTGCCTATGCACTCTTTCCTCATCTGCTGACTAAATAACAAGGACTCCAAGGACCTTCAAGAGGGTGGATCTGCGAAACAGAGCTTAGGGAACCCCAAATGATCGTGTGAATGCTTAGCTGGCCAGGAATACCCACTTTATACTGTGACATGAGTGACAAAAATGTTTCATGTTAAGTCACTGAGAATTTGGGGTTAATCTGTTTCTGTACTGCTTATCCTCCCTCAGTGGTGCGTAGTGCAGCTAGCAATTAAATTGTAACAGGTGATACCACCAGAATGTGCTGGAGAAGCTTATAAGATGGAGAGATCACCAGGAGCTGGGGTTGTCAGGAAGGACATTTTCCCCTTTACAAGTGGAGGGTGGGGATTGACTAAGTGAAAGGAGAAATCCTTCCAGGAGGGGCAGAGGCTTGGGGGCTGACACCAATGGCAGGTGGATGGAGAGCATCCCAACCCTGCAGGCGGAAGCGGTTAGAGGCTTTTGCAAGTGCCCCTGTCATCTACAGAAGGATCTTGGGAGAGAAGGGTCAACACCATTCTCGGCGGATCTGCCGCCCACAGTGTGAAATGACCTATTCAGCCGACACATTCAGGGCAGTTTCAAGTGAGACGTATGTAAGGCCTTTCCTCTGACAACTTGCGCCATTGTCTTCTGTCCCCTTCACAGTCAAGTACTTTTAAGAGAATTTATGGAGCCTGGTGAATAACTTAATGTTTCCTTCTTTGAACTCCCAGATGTTCCAACCAGATTCCAACTTCCAGTCAGTGTTCCCAGCCCTTCACCAGAGCTGTGGGGGAATGTTCTAATCCTCCCTGGGACATTCCTATTTCCTGCTGAGAAATAAGAAAACAACAATGCTTCCCAGAGGCTGGTAGGCCTCAGCCCTGAGGCCTGGAATCTCCATTTTAGGAGAAGTGTTTCCAAGGGTGTAAAGCTCTGAAAGGAAATGGGCCTGTGAGCCTTCTGGGAAAGAATATGAGAACCCACCATAAGGATTTCGCAGCATTCCTCAGCAGTACGGGGCTGCCTAGGAAGTTCATTTTGATTAAAAAATATATCAAAGTGAATGTGTGTGTGAGTGGGTGTGTGAAATAGATCTGAGAAACAGGCAAAAGTAAAGGGAATGAGGGAGATAAGGAGAGAAGTAAAAGGCAAAAGGTTTTCTTTCTTTGCAAAAAGACCTCTTCAGTGCCTTTGATTTTTTTTTTTTTTTTTTATTCTGGAAATATTCAAACATACACAAAAATAGAGAAATAGTGTAATGAACCACTATGTTCCTGTCATCTGACTTCAACAATATCAACATTTTGTCGTGGTTTTTTTTTTTTTCACTACAACCAGAAATCGCAAACTGTGACCCCATGAGCCAAATCTGACTTGTCTCCTGTTTTTGGAAAATAAAGTTTCATTGGAACACAGCTTTACCTATTCATGCGGGCAGTATCTATGCCTGTTTTCCCATCACAGCAAGGCTGAGTAGTTGTGACTGAGATCATGTGGCCTAGGAAGACTAAATTTTTGGTATCTAGCCTTTTACAGAAAAAAATTGTCAACCCCCATATTGGAGTATTATAAAGCAAATACAAGACATCATATTGTTTCTTCTGTAAATGCTTCAAGGGGCACCTGGGTGGCTCAGTCATTAAGCATCTGCCTTTGGCTCAGGTCATGAACCCAGGGTCCTGGGATTGAGCCCCGCTTCGGGCTCCCTGCTCAGCTGGAAGCCTGCTTCTCCCTCTCCTACTCCCCATGCTTGTGTTCTCTCACTGTCTCTCTCTCTCTCTCTGTCAAATAAATAAAATTTAAATAAACAAGTAAGTAAATAAATGCTTCAATATGAAGATCTAAAAATAAGAGCTTTATTAAAGCCGTATTAATAATAGAATTATTGTATCTCAAAAATCTAAGAACTCAGTTTCATCTACTGCCTGATTTATGTTGAAAATTCCTTGATTATCTTGAAAATGTGTTTTTATAGTCTGCTTTTTCGAATCATGATCTAGATAAGGTTCAGATGTTGCACTTGGTTAGTAATGTCTCTTAAGTATTTCTTAATCCATTCTCATTTCTCCCTTGCCTCCGCTCATCCCACCTTCTTTTAATGACATTTATTTGTTACAAAAACCAGGTCATATGTGCTATGGAATCCCACATTCTCGACGGGCTGGTTGCTTCCTCTCTGTATCAGTGAATAGGATCAGAGTGCATTTATGGGTCCGTGTCTGGGCTATGTGAGGTGATGTGGGGAACGTCCCGTTGTCTTTTCACAGTTGGGATGCAGAGAGATGTGGAATGAGAAGTCCGTCTAATCGGATCTGGTTCTACCCTCCTGGGATGTAGAGGAGAATGTCAATTATAGTTATGTTCAGGGCTCTTGTAGCATCAGCCAGACTCAAGAAGCAATCAAACGTTGCTTAACTCAACTATGTTGGAGCTTATGTTGCACAAGGGGTGAGAATAAAATCGTCTTAACATGAGGAACATCAATAGAGTAATAAAAGCAAGAAGCATGATGCTATCTAGAGCAATAGATCATTCATAAAATTAGAAGTACAAAACAAATTAAAACAACCCTATGTGCTTGACAAGGGCCCAGGCCTCTTCCAGGATCCACAGCGAGCCCTGGAGTGGGTGCTTATGGGAAAGAGGCAGGACTGGGAGAGACCATGGATGAGGAGGAGGAGAGAGCCAGGGAGAGAGGAATGGGTAGTGTTCTGACCTTTGATGGTGGGTTGCTCCAAACTGCAGAGAATGATTAATTCAACTCTGCACCATACAAATAAACCAGCCCCACGGGATTCTTTTCCTCATAGGCGATTAAACTGTATGGTTGCCAAGAAAAGCCAATGCTCATTTTGGAGTGACTTGCCAGGTTTTTTTTTTTTTTTTTTTTAAAGTGGTGAATGATCTATCATGCCCCTGGCTGGTAAGGAGACTGAACTGAAGTGGGGTCCTCTACTGTGGGACAACCCTGTCCCTCTCGGGTGATAATGGCTTAGCAGATGGCAAGGTCCCAGAAGAGAGTTTCTGCAATGGCAGGGTGAAGCCCTGAACTAGGGGACATAGAAAAGGCAGTTGCCTGTAAAGAGGAAGAATTTAGAGTACTGAGAAAGAAGTTTAGAAAAAGTAACCCACAGGATAACCTTTTTTTATTTTAAAGATTTTTTAAAAAATTTACTTGACAGAGATCACAAGTAGGCAGAGAGGCAGGCAGAGAGAGAGAGAGAGAGAGAGAGAGAGAGAGAGGGAGAAAAGTAGGCTCCCTGCCGAGCAGAGAGCCCGACGTGAAGCTCGATCCCAGGACCCTGAGATCATGACCTGAGCCGAGCGCAGAGGCTTAACCCACTGAGCCACCCAGGTGCCCTAGGAAAACCTTCTTTTAAAGGCCTAGGTCTCTGGTATGGGTTGAATTGCGTCCCTCCTCCCGAAAAAAGATACATGGAGACCTAACCCCCAGGACCTCAGAATATGAATATTTGGAATATGAATTCCAATATGAATTTTGGAATTTCCAAAATGAATATTTGGAAATATTCCAATATGAATATTTGGAAATACGGACTTTACAAAGGTAATTGAGTTAATACCAGTTATTAGTAGAGCCTTGACCCAATATGACTGGTATCTTGATAAACTGAAGAAGACAATACATTTCTGTTGTTCTAAGTCCCCCAGTTTGTGGTACTTTTGTGATCACAGCTCTAGGATATTAAAACAGCAACACCTTTCCTTTGTGGTGTTTGAGGATGTGATAGCATGGTATAGTTAGAACCTTTGCCCATCCTGTGGTTTCCTGCTCTCTGACGAATCACCTGGCCCATCCACAGAGGGCTGGTGCACCTTTGTGACAGTCTGAGGAATATGGGCAAGACAGTTCTCGAGCAGAGAACACTGTCAGGCACTCTGCCAGGACACTGGGGAAATGCAACATCCTGTGAGGATGGGTCAGTTTCTAGACCAGTCATCAAGGGTTATTGGCAGTGGCAAGAAGGACCTATAGGACTGTCAGCAGAGGAGGTTCCTCTGGTCATAAAAAGAGCAATCTCATCTGATTACTCACCTCAGAGTTACACAGGAACATGACTTAGGAAGGCAGGAGGCTGCCATACTTGCATTATATAAAGGTGTAACACCCAGATCCCTAAGCGTTTTGTCCTAAAATTCTGACAGCTGGGCTCAAAGCTGGAGAATAGGCAGTAGGTTATAAATCTGTATATATATATATTTTTTTTTTTTTAAAGATTTTATTTATTTATCAGAGAGAGACGGGAGAGAGCGAGCACAGGCAGACAGAATGGCAGGCAGAGGCAGAAGGAGAAGCAGGCTCCCCACCGAGCAAGGAGCCCGATGTAGGACTCGATCCCAGGACGCTGGGACCATGACCTGAGCCGAAGGCAGCTGCTTAACCAACTGAGCCACCCAGGCGTCCCTGTATATATTTTTTTTAATTTGGTTATGTGGGAACGACTTTTGGCAAATAGAAGCAGACATCAGGATGCAGGGAAAGGCTACCCAAAGGGCAACATTCAGGGAAGTTTAGAAGGAATGTGATAAAGAAGGTGCAAAAGTCATGCTCTCACCGTTCAACTAGAGTCTGAAGCAGGAGCACAGGGAATGAGTCCAAGGAAGTGGTACAGATGGACGCCACTCTGCGACAGCAAGCTCCTCAGTTAGGGACCATGACCTTGAATGGCTGGGATCACTGGGTCCACTGCTGGAGGTCAGACCAGGATGCTTAGGCAGGTCTGGAAACTGAAAGACAGTGGGAAGTTGTTGTTTTGACCTGCCACCATCCCTTCCCTTACCTCCCCGCCCCTGCTTTGAGGGTAAGAGCATGCCTCCTTCCTTTGGGGAGTGATTCTGGTGGGGAGGTCTAGCACAGCCCCCTGCCTTCCCCTCCCCACAGCCCAAGAGGTGGCATGAGACCCAAGCCAAGCCAATCAGAACCATTCCCTGGGAGTTATGTCTTCTAAAGCGGGGAATTGTTTTCTTCCTTTGTGTTGCCAGACTGGCACGATGGGAGCCTAGAGCTACGTCCAGCTGTGTTGGGCCTGGCCCAGCAACAAAGGCTGCACCACCGTAGGGTAGTAAGAATCCTGATAACAACATACAGGTCACTCAGTTCTGTCCCTGCCCAACATATGGACACGTGTCTGAGATCTAAGGAGAGAGAGGGCTGTGAGTAAAAACAAATTATTTTCATAAACTCTCGATAAAATTGTGGGGTAAGGGCAATGCACTGGAGAGGAGAGAAGCGTCTTTCGGCCACACTATCACAGAGCAGCTCCTCACTCTGGTCCGGTGAATTTCTCAGAAGCAACACTTGGAAGGCAGGGAATGTCTGGTGGGAGACTTTGGTGCTAGGCCAGGCACTGACCCCTGGTGGCAACATGGTGCTGGCAGGAAACAGTAGTAGCTCAGAAACCATTAGTGACACCCATGCGAGACATGAAAACTGCACCCAGGGAGATTCATAAACACACATGAGACCTATGCCTCGTCTCCCAATTCATAGGCGTGCTTGTCCTTTTCTTAAGAGGGAAGGGTTAATTTACAGAGGATCTCAGGTCCATGTCTTGCTTCAGCAGAAGAGGTGAGAGCAGTGAGATCCAAGTATTACTCTTGTTCTGTCCTCTTTCGTGTTTATGGATTGAGGTGGCTGGGAACCTCAGTAAAGGTGGGCCACCTCCTAGCCAGGTTTAGCTGCACAATAACTTAACCCAAAACCTAGAGATTTAAAAATAGCAGTAACTGTTTATCATCTCAGACAGGTCCTGTGTTTCAGAGTGGCTTAGATGAGAGGTTCTGGCTTGGGGCTCTCTCAGGAGGTTGCAGCAAGCCACTGGCCAGAGCTGTAGGATCCATTTCTAAGAAGGCTCACTCACATGGATGGCAGAGTTTATAGGCTGTCGGAGGGGAGTCTTGTTTTTCCCATGTGGACTTGACCTCGGGACTGCTTGAGGATCCTCACAACATGGCAGGTGACTTCCTGAGAGCAAGTAATCCATCCAAAAGAATGAGGTAGAAGCTGCAGTGTCTTTTACGATATAGCCCCAGATGTCCCACTCCTTCCTTTCTGCAGTATCCTATTATGACAGTTTGTCCCTATTCAGTGTGGGACGGGACCACACAAGGGCATGAATTCTAGCAGGTGAGACTCACTGGGCCTTCTTGGAAGCTGGCTACTACAGCCCGTCTCAGCGTGGAGCCATATTCCAAAGAAGCACCAGGTTCATATCCAAAAGCACTGAAGTCTTTACTGAAGTCTCTAGAAGGGGCTAGGTAGGAGGAATTACACTGCAGAGTGCCTAGCAGAGGTTCTAAAGTTCCTCTTCATGTGTCTGTGTCCCCAAAGTCACACTCGTCCCAGCAGCTACTCTCCAAAATCTCCCTTCTTTCAACTTACTCGAATCTTTATATCTCTCCTGTCCACCCCACTCCACACACCACTTTAATTATGTAGATCAAGCCAACCTCTCTCAGTTCTCAGCTCTCCCCTCTACCTTGAAGCCTAGGAACCAGCGAGGCAGTCGTAAATACTCGGAAGTGGGCATAGAATACAGAGGAAGAGGGAAGGCTGGAAAGAGTGACATGTTAACATTTTGAGTCTATATCGCATTTATGTCCTAAATGCCTAGTATAGTGACCACGACATGGTAGGTGCTCAGTGTTGGTGAATTAATAGATGGTGGTATTTAGCAAATTCTAAATGAAAATGCTGGTGTTCCGGAGTAATGTTATAGCAACACGTTCCCATATTGAAAACAAAGTGATACAGCACTATCTTGTCTAAAAATGCACCTGGCTGGCTCGGTTGGTAGAGCTAGTGATTCAGTCTCAAGGTCATGAGTTTGAGCCCCATGTTGGGCATAGAGATTACTAAAAAACAACAACAACAAAAGAAAACACCTGGGGTGCTTGGCTGGCTCAGTTGGTAGAACCTGCAACTCTTGATCTTAGGGTTCTAACTTTGAGCCTCATGTTGAGTACAGAGATTATTATTAACAAAATCTTTTAAAAAATGTTCATGATAAGAACATGTGATGTTGCTTTCCCATGTGTATATTTTTTGTGTTCTCTGAATAACGCTCTTGAAAGCAGGATCTGTGTTTTATTTATCATTATGTCCCCAAAGCCTGGTGACGCCTGGCTTGGCAAGTGCCAGACACTTCTCCAAGGCCAGTGTATATACGAACTCACTTATTTCTTATAGTGACTTAATGAGGTCAGTTATATTACTATCCTCCCCATTTCTCAGATGAGAAAATGAGGCACAAGGGGATCAGGCAGCTTGCAGGGCGGCACAAAACCAGAACCAGAGTTTGGAGCAGGGAGATCTTGTGCTGGGGTCCGCGACCACCCTTTCTGCCACATCCACTGAGTTTGAAGAATTGCATTAAGTTGAATGAGGAGATCCGTTAGACTTCTTCCAGGGAAAGCCTGTAAATTTATACAAGACACACCTAGAAAAACACTGAGGAAGTCCTGAAAACACGAGTGTGCTTTACCGTGACTCAGGAAGGAAGAGAGGAAGTTGCAGTGCTTCTGAGGGCATAGTTCTAGTGAAAGAGGAAATACGTCCAAAAAGATCAATAAATACACGAAGGATTTTTTAGGGCAGTGAAAGTGCTCTGTATGCTACTCTCATGATACATGTCATTATACACTTGTGTGACCCCATCGGGTGGGCAGCACCGAGAGTGAGGCCTAATGTAAACTATGGGCTTTGGGGGATTATGTGATTGTGATGGGTCAGTGAAGCTTGGTCACTCGTAACAAGTGTGTCACTCTGCTGGGGGGTGTGGATGGGGGGGATGCTCGGCATGAGTGTGTGTATGAGGTCGGGGGTAACTGGAAATCTCTATACCTTCCTCTTAATTTTGCTGTGAGCCTATAACTGTCCTAAAAGAAAAAGGTTTTTAAAATTACCAGCAAGAAAAAAAAATCAATAAACACAAATAAAGCCAAACAGCTGTGTTCATGTTAGCATTGAAATGGAGTCCCAGCCCAAGCAGGCACCTGAGGATCTGTCCAGTTCCCCTTGCCCCCTTCCTGCCCACAGTGACCTGGAGCTCAGGGAGTGTATGGCTGATGCCGGGTCCATCACCTGGGAGAGCTCTGGTCATCACAAAACTCTGGCGTGTTGGATCCATGTTCGGTCTCATCTGGATATTAGTGTTTGAGTGACATTTTAAAAGATCACCATGGAAACCAGGAAGCAACACTCTTATTGAGGAACCAGCTAATGGAAAGTTGGTTAAAATAAGTAACACAGCTAAGGTTTTAGCGATGGGATTTATGGAGTCTCTGCCACGGTACACAGATAATGTCCACCTTCTTTAGGACCACATCATAGTCATTTTAGCCTTCAGAATTTTGAAACTGTGTCATTTTTGGAGAAGTTTTTTTTTTTTTTAAAGATTTTATTTATTTATTTGACAGAGAGAAATCACAAGTAGATGGAGAGGCAGGCAGAGAGAGAGAGGGAAGCAGGCTCTCTGCTGAGCAGAGAGCCCGATGCGGGACTCGATCCCAGGACTCTGAGATCATGACCTGAGCTGAAGGCAGCGGCTTAACCCACTGAGCCATCCAGGCGCCCTTTGGAGAAGTTTAAAAAGAATGAGAACATCACAATTTCCTAAATAAGTCAGGAATTTGCAGAGCTCAAGCAAAGGAAAGCGGGCTTATGAAAATGAGAACCAGCAGGGAGGATCTAGGCTGGCATCCGGGCGGGCGTAGGGCTTGGAATTTCAGTTCTGCTATTTGCACACTTTGACTTTTCCTGGAAGCTTTTAACTGCTCTGCGCCTTGCTTTCCTCATCAGGAAGTTGAGAGGGTTGCCCTCCACGGTCCTTAAGGACCCACCCAGGCCTAGGTCTGAATACAGGATTTTATAGGAGGAGGCAGAGGAAGTCAGAAAGGCAACAAAAAGCTGGAGACCTAGTACAGGGAGCAGCCTTTCCCTCAACAGGTCTCCAGACTCCTCGACTTGTACAACACCCAGTTTGCTCCTGACTTAGCAGCTGTGGCCGAGTTAGAATTTGTCTCTCATCCTTCTTCCAGAGAAGTTTGGTCAATATCCTTCCAGAGTTTTTCTGCTCTGGTCATCTGTTTGGGCACATTTCTTCCCCAGATAACAGACCTTGAGGAGATTTGGGAGTGACTTCATGTCTCTGCTTACCACTACCATGGCTTACATCACCTCTGTGACTTGATTTCCCCGTCTGTAATACCCAGGTCACACCCACCATTACCCTTGAATAGGCTATTTTAAGGATTGGTAAGACCATTTTGTACAGAGTTTCGCCTGGTGCCTGCCCACTCCTTCAATGTATCCAGTGCGTGACGGCTTACAGAACACTCTGGTAGGCTGTGCCCCCCAAATGTCAGCTCTGTGGGGGCTGTTGTGTCCTGTGCTGAGTTCCCAGCCCAGGAACAGTGGGGCTAAACAGTCGGCACCCAATCAGAATTGCTTGAATACAGGAATGCAGGACAAGGGACAAGGGGGTGCCTTATTTAGTTTTGGGGCAACGCTGTGAGGTACTTCTCCTCCTTCCCATTTCACAGATAAGAAACCTGAGTCTCAGCAAGACTGAGGAATTTCCCCAGAGATCTTGGATTATTAGCACAGGTTATTTGACTACAAGTCTGTGGACTGAGAGATACATCAAAATAAGCTTATTTTTTCTTTCTTTTCCATTGTTTTGTTTCAGCTCAAATGGGTTTTTATTTAAGACTAGAGGTCATAAGTCTTATATCCTTAGGCTTGGTTTATGTTGATTTTAAGTTTACTTTTTAAACACCTCTGCTGTTACATGAAGCCAATACCTTGAGCTTCTGTGATGACGCTGTTGCGTCCTGTTGTTCCTTTGTCCCTCTGCTCATTTTTTCTTGCCTCGTCTCTTCCTTCCCTGTCCTGAAGCAGCTTCGTGTTTTCCTTCCCTGGCATCCAGCTCTTTGGTCTTCCAGCTATTTGAGAATGCTGCTGTGGCATCTTTCCCTCCTCCCCAAACGGCTGGGAAAGAACTCCTTCCTACTACTCCAGTTCTCTCCCTAGGACGAGTCCTGACAAACTTAGTCCCTTCTGTCCTAACACCTTCCAGCAATATTGTTGTTCCCCTTCTAGACTGGGTCTGGCCTCTGTCCCAGCGACCTCTCCCTCACAATGAGATTTGCTGAGCTTGGGGGGGGGGGCGGCGATTCTAGACTCTGTTAAAGTCTCTCTTCTCAGTACTTGAGTCCAAATCCTTGGTTAAAAGTCCCTCTGTGTTTATCAGGAATGGGACACATTGACGTCGTGTGCCTCTTAACACGATATCCTGAAAAGAGCATAGCACCACTCTTGTAGTATTCTGGCCCCAAATACATAAACCATGAGGAAGCAAATGCAGATTGGGGGGCGTGAACTAGTGTAACAGGCCTGTGCTCTTCAAAACTGTCAAGGTCATAAAAGATGAGCCATGCCTGAGGAACAGTTCTAGACTGGAAAGACTAAAGGGACATGACCCCAGAATGCCACTGGGATCCCAGTTCAGATGCGTAAGTGACGTCATTAGAACAACCAGTAAAATCTGAATGGGAGCTGAGGGTCACCCAGTGTTATAGATTCAATGTCAATTTCCTGATTGTCGTGCTGTCCAGTGGTTATGGAGGAGTTAGTCCGGGACTTGGGGAGTATGCGTACAGCTGTTAAGGGGGTACAGCCTCTCTGCCTTTGCAGGGTAGCAGCATGGAGAGAGTGGAGCAAATACTGTACCCTACCTCTGAGGCTATTTTAAGGATTGGTAAGACCATTTTGTACAGAGTTTCGCCTGGTGCCTGCCCACTGTAGGTGCTCCAGAAATGCTGCCTATCTTTACTGCCCACAAGCGTTTCAAGAGGATGAACAACTTCTGTTGTACTCAACACCAGCTCTCCAGCTTCGTGCTGGGACCCTCCCTGGCTCCCTCCTGCTGCTCTGCTTTGAGAACAAACCACCATCATCAAGGGCATTGTTGTCTTTGGGACCAGCCACTGGTCAGGATTCTTTTCTTTGGCTGGGATTCAAATTCCCAAATTAAGCGTTGTCTGAAGGAAAGCTCCTGGAATGAAGCCCTTGCTTCCCAATCTGGCCTTCCTGTTCTTGCGGTGGCGGCCGGCTGGAGCTTGCTTCTATCTCTTCCTGAACAGCCTGGGGCTTGATTGAATTTCCTCTGGGCCTCTGGAGGGCACGACTCTGGATCCCAAGGTGATCCATCTAAATGCCTGGTTTTGGAAGATCTGTAGAGCAGCTAGTTAACCCCTGGCCTCAGCTTCTTCCTTAAAGCGGGCGGTTGACGGTTTCCCTGGAATGTGGGCAGGCCCAGATCAGAGGCGCACATTGGAGTCCAGACCCCTGAGGCTCTGGGTGGGAACTCATTGAGACAGGAAGTAGCATCTTTCCAGGCCAGATATTCAAGTGTGTAGTTTGGGCCCTACTCTGCCTTATCACCTCAAGCACCTGGTCAGGAAGTCACTGAGGGCAGGTGTGTCCCTAGACTAGGGAGGGTGTGCTCAGTTTTCATAGGTGAGATAGCAAAGACTTTATTACAATTTTAATTCTTACTATTTAGGGACCCTAAGTTTATTCTTCCTTTCCCTTCCCTTCTCTTTTCCCCTTTTCCCTTTCCTCTTTCCTCTGCCTTCCTGCCTTCCTTTTTAGAGAGACAGAGCGGAGAGGGGCAGAGGGAGAGTAAGAAAGAGAATCTTAAGCAGGTAACCACACTCAGTGCAGAGCCAACATGGGGCTCGAACTCACGACCGTGAGATCATGACCTGAGTCAAAATCAAGAGTTTGACGATTGAGCCACCCAGGTGCCCCTAGGGACCGTATCTTTCAAGTATCAAATCATTTAGATAAAAAAAGTTTTGAAAAAAGTCTTGAAATAAAATTATTTAATCATTTATTATCTCAAGATTTCTATTGATTAGTAATTCAGACCAAACGCAGTAAGGATGTCCATTCTCTGCTCTGGGATGTTTGGGGCTTCAGAGCAGGGTTGCTGATAAAGGCCGGGGGCAGCGGACTTTCAGAGGCTCCTTTACTCACACGTCTGGTTGTTGCGGCTCATTGCAAGCTGGGCTCCTGTTGCCAGGAACATCCACACATGGCTTCTCCATGTTGCTCGAGCTTCCACACAACATAGTGGCTTTTTTTCAAAGCAAGTACCCAAAGGAAAAGAGAGAGTAAAGTGAAGGCTGTATTGCCTTTTATGATGTAGTGTATTAGAGTTCTTAAGAGAAACAGAAAACCAGTAAGGTGTATATATCCAAGTCCAAATCTGTAATTCCAAAATGGGAGTTCAAAATCCACAAAGTGGGCCAGCAGGCTGTGGACTCAAAGAGCCATTGCTGAAGTTCAAATCTGAATACCACTAGCTGCAGAATTCCCCCTCTAACTGGGGACATCAGTCTTTTGTTTTATTCAGGTCTTCAGTGGATTGGGTGAGGCTTATCAACATTATGGAGAACAATCTCCTTTACTCATTTTACTTGAGTAAAATACAGGCTTAAATGTTAATCTCACCCAAAACACTTTCACAGAAACATCAAGAATGATGCTTGACCAGATATCTGGGCACTGTGGTTCAGCCAAGGTAAGACAAAATTAAACATCACACCTAGTTTTGGACATCACACAGCATTACTTCTACCACATTCTGTTGGTCAAAGCAGTTACAAAGGTCCATCCAAGTGCAAGGGGAGGAAACTTGGCATTCCACCCTCTCCTCCGCCACACCCCTCTCCCCACTCCAAGCTCAGTGGAGGAATATCAATGTCATGTTGTAAGGAGAGCACACGGAATGGGGTATATATTAGTGTGGCATCTTTGGAAAATACAGATGTCACAAACATCTAACTGTAATAGAAGGGAAAAGGAGACCAACTTATACTATGTCTTTCAAAATATAGATTCTTGGGTATGGCTGCACTACAAGTTACAACAGAGAAGTCAGGTGTCCTGCACTGGTACACAACACCGCTGAAGAAGCCAGTGGTCTCAGTTGTGTGGTCTGGGAAGCTCAAAAAACACCGGTAGAGTTGCTGTAGGTAGAGTGACTTTCCAAAATGCTGACTACCGTAAAATTCGACACAAAAGGAAGGCAATTTCCCCTCTGTTTATGTGGTAGTTGCATTCCTGGAAGAGGGTGGGTAAACTGGGCATATAAAAGTAGGTAAAAAATACATTGTGTTCACATGTAAAATGGAGTTAGGCTTCAAGGCTATTGTATAGGGATTGTTTGACCTACAGAAATGTCTCATGGAATATTCGAACCCGTTGTGGGCTATAGGATGATTCCTGCAGAACTCACCAGCACATGCAGGAGGACTTTCCATCTTTCTGATTTTTCCCTACTAAAAGCCAGTAGTGCCCTTCCCAGCACTGAGACAACAACAAAAAAGCCTCCACAAATTTCTAAAACACCTCCTGGAGGGTAGTAGCACCCCTGTTGAGAACCAGTGCTGTGAAGGAAGGAAACAGAAGTTCCAGAGATTCCTATGGAGATAATAAGGAGAAAGTCTGGGGAGTACAGAAACGAACGAACCAGTGTTAAAGGATGGAAGGCAAAAAGCCCCATGCCACACATGAGGGGTGGGACCACTGTGTGTGTGTGTGTGTGTGTGTGTGTGTGTTGGAGGGGAGCGTCCACCCATCCCAGACAGCCCCAGTAGAGGCCGCACCCTGCTTCTTTAGAGATCCAGCACCAGCCAGGTCAGGGAAGAGTCCTTTCTCATGTGTCCACTGTCATCGGTGTTTAGGGCCCCTGTGTTTGTAGGGCATTTTCTACCCTGAGGGTGAAGCATGGGAAAATGAAGGGCCATCCAGTGTTTTCTTTCAGATCACTGCACTCTAGTAGTTGGGCCTCTCTTTGTTTTGGGATGAAAGAAAAATCTTAGGTCTTACTGAGACTATCTGATAAAAACTAGAAACTCCATAGGGGCCTTATTTTTTTTTTTTTCTAAAGGAAGCTTCAGTCAGGAACCTCTATGTCAGACCTAACATATCCTTTAAATTCCTACCCGTGGGCCTTTGCACCCATCATCTGCCCTGTTGGAATGCCATCTCCCCTGCTGGAAGCCCGCATGTTGCCTGTCCCACTACCTTCAGGAAGCCTGGACCTCCTAGCCTAGCCCAAAGGGAATTCTCTTCCTGCCCCTGTGACTGTGTCTGTTTTGGCTCAAACACTCTAAGAATTCACATGTGCTGCGTGTATCCTGTCTTAGGCTCTTCTCTCCCACCACACACTTTCTTAAGGAATAGTGACATGGGGCTGGATCCCAGGACTTTGGGATCATGACCTGAGCTGAAGGCAGAGACTTTAATCCACTGAGCCACCCAGGTGCCCCTATTTATTTATTTTTGTATCTTCCCATAGCACTGAGCCTAGGACCTAGATCAAAGTACAAATATATTTTTAAAATATTTTATTTATTTTGGGGCGCCTGGGTGGCTCAGTGGGTTAAAGCCTCTGCCTTCAGCTCAGGTCATGGTCTCAGGGTCCTGGGATCGAGCCCCACATCGGGCTCCCTGCTCAGTGGGGAGCCTGTTTCCTCCTCTCTCTCTGTCTGCCTCACTGCCTTGTGATCTCTGTCTGTCAAATAAATAAATAAAATCTTAAAAAAATAATAATAACATATTTTATTTATTTAAAAAATATATATTTTAGGGGCACCTGGGTGGCTCAGTGGGTTAAAACCTCTGCCTTCAGCTCAGGTCATGATCCCAGGGTCCTGGGATCGAGCCCCACATCAGGCTCTCTGCTCAGCAGGAAGCCTGCTTCACTTCCTCTCTCTCTCTCTCTCTCTGCCTGGTTCTCTGCCTATTTGTGATCTCTGTCTGTCAAATACATAAACAAAATCTTTAAAAAATATATTTATTTATTTATTTATTTGAGAGAGAGAGAGCGAGAGAGCGCACAAGCTGGGGGAGCAACAGAGGGAGAGGGAGAAGCAGACTCCATGCTGAGCAGGGAGGCTGACCCTGAGCTTGATCCCAGGACCCTGAGATTTTGGCCCAAGCCGAAGGCAGATGCTCAACTGACTGAGCCACTTAGGCGCCCCCAAATACAAATATTGTGGATTAATTCAACAGGAATAAAACTTTATAAGTTCTGCCACTTGAAATATGGTGACTTTAACCTCCTGAGGTCAAAACAAACTCTGACATCACTGGGAATTCACTGCTGACGTTTTCAGGGCTTCCTTTCTTCTTGTGAGAGGCTGAACAATTAACTGCTCCTTTAAACAGTAGGGCATTGATTTTTGTTTAAGCGAATGTTGGGAATAGTTGCCAGGAAAAAAAGGCTGCAGAGGTCTGAGTCGGGAAGGCAGAGGGCACGTGAAGAAGGTGGTCCATCGTCCTTGGCTTTAAGGAGGCATGGCCCTGAATCCCTCTGGAGGAGGAGGAAACCAGTGTGAGAGTTTCTTCAAGCTCTTGAAGGGAGATATCAAGAATTATCCTCAAACTTTATAACCTATTCCCTGCTTACATTTCCAAGTCTAAATACCCTGTAAATAATTTCAGATGCTACCAGAGCACATATATGGACTTTTTCTGCTCCCAAATGGTGAGAACTTTCAGGAATCCACTGAATTATAAGAACTTCATTTTAGTTTTTTGAGAGAGTTTGCAGGGGTTTTTTTGGTTTGTTTTTATTGTTGTTATTGTTTTTGGTGGTGGTGGTGGTGGTATCACAGGCCATGGATTTGATGTTTCAAGAATGTCTATATTCTTGTCCTGTGACCTTGTTCAATCCTTAGGTGAGGTCACCCTGCATGACAGTCTCATGGCAACCTGAGCTTCCTCTTGGCACTTGTACAAGCTGAAAAGCAATCTATTTTTCAATTATCTGTTTAATGCCTCCTTCTCTTGCTGGATTGTATGCTCCTGGGGGACAGGTGGCTAGGTCTGTTCACCATGGTGCTATTGGTTCCTAACACAGCAGCGTAGTGGGGCTCAGTTAATACGTACCGAGTGAGCCACATGGTCTGGCAGTTCCTCCAGCAGTGAAACATACAGTTGCCATATGACCCAGCAATTCCGCTCCTAGGTATACATCCAAGATATTGAATAACATCTGTCTACACAGACTCTTGTATGTGAATGTTCATAACAACATTATTCATAACAGCCAAAGAATTGAAACAACCCACAGATCCATCAACTCAGGTATGGATGAATAAAAGGTGGTGTGTATCCATACAACGAAACGTGTTTCAGCAATAAGAAGGAATGACATACGGATACACGGTTCCACACTGCAACGTGGGTGTAACGCAGAGTCTTGCAAACACCCTACCAAGTGTAACGCAGAGTCTTGCAAACACCCAACCAGACACAAAAGGCTGCATAGAGGACGATTTCACTTATTGAAATGTCCAGAATAGATAAATCATAAAGACACCAAGTAGATCGGTGGTTGCTAGCAGCTGGGAGGGAAGGTGAGGGAGAGTGACTTACGAGGTTTCTTGTCATGACAGAAATGCTCTGGAATTAGAGAGTGATGATGGTTGCACATAGGAAATACACTAAAAAACACTGACTGGTGAACTTTAAGGTGGTAAGTTTTATGTTATGTGAACTACATCTCAATTTTTAAAAATACTGCCTTAAAAATTTATAATATATATATGTATATATATTTTATATATATATATTTATTGAGTGAATGATTCATACAAGAGGAATATGCAAACTCAGGGGGCTCTGTTTCACTTCTTGGCCTTTCTGGATTTTCCTGCTAGCCATGGTGTGTGAGAAAAGTGGGCTCTGAAAGTTGGGCTGTTGGCACTCTGTGTGAGAAAGGGGTGTGACTGTGATTCATCTGAGATTGTGTGTTGGCTGCAGGCACTCTTGCTGGATATGGTCCATCACCGACATTTTTATCAACTCTAGAGAGGAAATTTGGAGAGGGAGGCTTTCACCCTATTTCCTTGAAACTCATTTCTGAGACATATCAGATTAACCAAAAATGTCCTAGATATTATTCAATCATACAGAGAGAGGGACAGGTGGCAAATACTAGAGTTAGAATTTTGATGTATTTTACTGTAGGCTTTGGAAGTTTGGCTCTATCTGGGGCCATGCTTTAGAGCTGTCATGAATCCAGAAAAATGAGCAACGCCTGTAGTTTAAGCTCTGGTGGAATGGGTGTAGATAGTGGGACAGACCCTCCCTGTGTGAATATACTTAGGGGCTCACATCAGTTTGGCAGAACAAGAGGCATTTTTAGGATTTTCCCTTGCAGCTGTATTGCCTCTGAATGAGAAGGGAGGACTGATCCTTCACCAGTTTTTCCCTTCTTGTCTGGAAAGCACAGAGATTCTGAGAAAAACCAATTCACAAAAGGGAGAAACCATTTTGCAGGACAGACACAGTTACAACTCAGGCTGCATGGATTCCTTGCCCTCATCATCAGGCCTTAGCCAGGGCCTCTTGGAGCGACCCACAGTGACATGCACTTTTTAAAGATTTATTTATTTATTTTGGAGAGAGAGCAAGAATGAGCAGGGGCAGCAAGAGAGAGAGAATCTTAAGCAGACTCTACACTGAGCCAGGAGCTCGATGTGGGACTCAATCTGACAACTCCGAGATCATGACCTGACCCAAAATCAAGAGTCAGATTCTTAACCATCTGGACCGTCCAGGCTCCCCCACATGCATTTTTTTAAAGCTCCTAGTATAGGGGCTCTAGCTGGCTCAGTTGATCAAACATGTGATTCTTCATCTCAGGGTCATGAGTTCAAGCTCTACGTTGGGTGTAGAGCTTACTTTAAAAATAAATAAATAATAGTTAAAACTCCTTAGTATATGAAAATGTGAAGAAATGCAGCTGTCCCCCCAAAAAGATTACTAAGAACTGTGGCATATTTAAAGGGCTGACCTTTGACAGATTAGTGCTTTTGTCACAGAAAATTAAAGGAAAGGTAATTGTGCTTTTGCAAGATAATTCCAGGACACATTTTAAATATATTATTAAATAATATATTTAAATTTATTTTATTTAGATAAATAAACATTTGTTTATTTATTTAAATAATAAATTTATTTATTAGTCTTTTCAGCCAACCCCATATGCTTGTTTGCTGCCAACTTGCAGTGCCTGGGTGTCTTGGTGGATTTTATTTTTGCTGCATTTTGGTCAAAAGCAGTAGCATATTAGATGGGCAAGGGCAATAATTATTCACTCTTCAGCTGGAAACCAGGCAAATGTGGAAAGCAGGCCCACGCGCTGCCCTCCTAAGTCTTGCTTGTTTGGCTGGCTCCTCTAAAGCACGTCAGCAAGGCTTTGGCCTGCCCTGGACCCCTGACCCCTCACGCATCTCTCTTCCTGCAGCCTCAAACCCAGGTGGACTACCCTCTGAGGACTTGGGAGTGGCACTCTGAGCCCAAGGACCCGCTAAAGACTCACCTTGAGCAATGTAGAGGAAGGGTTGGCTTCAGTGGAATCCCTTTAAACATGAGCAAGGGAACACTGGCATTGCAGATCATGACAGAGGTCAAGCTGGAGTCCCTGAAGGAGTCACTTGGGTGCTGAATGTCTGCGTGGAGTACTGATTGTGAACTGCCTTGTCATTTCCTAGTTGTGGCAGTCAGGGAACATTCCAGAATCTCCATTATGTACCAAGATATTAATATAAGCACTTTTCCTGACATCGTCTCATTTCATCTTCACTACAACACATTGAGATAGGTACTATCCTTATACCTGTTTTGCAGATGAGTAAACCAAGTATAGAATGGGTAACTTGCCCTAAATCACATCGCTAATGAGTAGCAGGGCTAGGATTTGAAGACTGGTCATTCTGATTCCAGAATCCCTTTTCTTGGGATTCTAGAGAACTTTCCTTTTCCAAATCAACCTTACTTTCCCCAGCATCTTTGTGTGAATAGGATGCCAACTTTGCATGGCACACGGCAGTGAGAAGAAGGATCCTATTGTGTGGCTGTGAAATCAGGACATGAAAAGCTCTGAACCCCAGCTACTTCTAGAAGAGCTGTGAGCGGTGTGGCAGGATGCTGGTCTCTGCCCTTGTGGAGACCAGCCTCCTAAGGAAGTCCCCCAGGGTTTCCCTGTAGCCTCTTGACAAGGGGTGGGTTGAAGTCTGGCAGAGACAGAGAGAGAGACTCAGGGGTCTTGGAGCAGGAAGGAAACTTGCTGAATACCAGTTACAAAATAGGCCATTTTCTAAATTAGGAAGCTGAGGCTTTTAGAGGTGATGTAGTTGACTGAAGGCAAGGACCCATACTCCTCTCCCTTGGACTGTTCCCCATGCTGAAGTCATAATGGGCTGTAGATAGAAGGCACTCTTCCAGCCCTTGTAGGATGAATGAATCATATGCATCCGTGTTTCCCAAAGACTTGCCTGAGCAAACGAATCATCATCTGGGGGCTGGTGTTAAAAATGAAATATCCAGTTTGACTGCAGGTCCCCGCCCTTGATATTGTGTTCACACTCCTGGTCCAGAAAATCCCCAACCTGTTATCAACAACCTTCCATAAACTAAAGGGTGTTCTTTTTAGATTGGTTTATTGCAGGCTGGACCTGCAGGTTGGGATTTTGTGCACACTTCTTAAAAGCTGCCTTCCGGTCTTTAGTCTCAGTAGTGTAGGTTGCGTCCTCTAGGGGGCAGAAACGAGCTACTTGAGCTTTCTTTGGGACTGCGCCTTCAGACTTCCCAAAACTTAAGGAGAAAATAAATACCCGAAGGGGATTGACAGGAGGCAGATCTTACATATGTTCTTCCCACTAGGTTGAAATGTCCTCTAAGAGTCAGAATACTGATAAGAACTCAGGCCCTGAATTCAAACAGATCTAAATTTACAAATCAAATGTAGAGTTCATAGTACCTTATTGTACTTTTGAAATTTTCTGAGAGGATAGATCTTCAGTCACACACACACACACACACACACACACACACGGGAACTTGGTGAGGTAATGAAAGCATTAGCTAACCATATTGTGGTAATCATTTCACAATAGATCTGTGCATCAAATCATCCCATTGTAATTCCTCAATGTCCACTATGTTATTTGTTGGTTATGGCCCAATAAAGCTAGGAGGAAAAAGCAAACAAACAAACAAACAAACAAAAGATGCAAGTTCATATCCACTCAGTCATATACTGTCATTGTTCATTAAGCCTCAGCTTCCCGTTCTGTAAAATGGGAATAAAAATACTACTAGCTTAACAGGATTGTCTTGAGCCTTTTATCACAATTGCTAAAAAAAAAAAAGAAAAAAAGAAAAAAATTTACTGTAATTATTGTATCAGCTGTTCGTGCTGCTCTCTGAATGGCATGTGGTTGTCAAGTATCAGGAAGGCAGGTTCTACTTTCCTCAATAGTTGGCTAAGCTCTCTAAAGAGACATTTGGCCCATTCTTTTCCAGGTTCTGTCCCAGGATGACATTTCACATCCTGGAAACCAATAATATGAACAACACAGAGTACACATTGGACGGAAGGAGTGTGTTGACTTCCTTAATAAAATCAAATCCGCTTCCTCTGAGGATGGCTCCGGCTGCCAGGAGATTCTCCGCACAGGAAGGATGGTGGGATCTCTTGGCTCTGTCTCCCAATATTCACCTTTCCCTAGAGGTTTCTCCCTCAGCTCCCTGCTGCCCCGGTGGGTAAGGGAAGTTGCAACCCTTCCTTACCCCTATGAGAATTTCGCCTCCACCCTGGCGTTGGAGGAGCTGGGTTTGATTTCGCTGAGAGTGTCAGGAAGTTTCTTTACCCTGAGACTTGGTGATTCTCTTCTTTTTAGCTTCACCTGGAATAGCTTGAGATTTCAGGATTCCTAGTTCCTAACTGGAAAGACTAATAATGCTCACAGCAGCTACCATCTTCTTAGGTGTTCTTATGTGCTGGGTGCATATGGAGTCTCTCATTCCATCTCTACTGCAGCCCAGTTCCAGAGACAGCCCTCATTTGTGCAGGTGGAGAAACCGAGGCACCGGGAGGTTGGTGAACTTGCTCCAAGCCTCAGGGGTAGTCAGTGAAGGAGCTTAGGACTAGAACCTGGCAGTCTAACTCCAGAGCTGTCTCCTAAATCCTTTAGCTGTGAAGGGAGCTGAAGGAACACAGAACCAGCCTTCCTGCCCCTTCTGTCCTCTGGAACAGCGATTAAAGCCCGAGGTCTTTGACAATACCAGTTTTAGCACGAGGTTTGACTATAGCCTGGACTCCCTCTGGCTGCCTCCGACTCAGGTGAAGGTGTCAGGGGTGGGTAGCTCCGGTGAGGCAGAGTTAGCTGGCAAATGCCTGGCACAGGCGGGAAGAGAAACACCCTTGAAGTCTTCTCTTGTGAGACAAATGGAGTCCCACCCCTACACACCGATGCTGTGCCCTCCCGCCTGGCCTCACTTCCTTATTTCTTCACCATGGTGCAGGCAACACTGAACAGGGCATGTGAAGACACCGTCCCTGTCTGGGAGACTCAGAATCTGTCACCGTCACGCTGGGGTGAGGAGGAAATTGCAGTGTTGAGGTGTCTTGCTTCTTCCTCACTGAGAGAGAAACCTAGCTGTTGACAACCCCCCAACCAATGAACCAAAGGGTGCCGGGAGGCTACTGGGCAGCAGGCTGTGTGTGTGTGGCAGTAGGGTCATTAGCTAGCCCAGGCACAGAAAGCGAGGTGACAAAGGACGGAGGCTGAGGAGCAAGGCTGAACAGAAGGAGGCTTGAAGGTCGGAGAGGTGAGGCCAGAGTGTGGGGATTCCCCAGGTACCAGGGTGCCAGAAGGGTAGGACCTGGGGGAGGAGGAGGGGAGGCAGAGGAGAGGAAACTGGAAGGAGGCATCTGAAGAGAGGGATCTGTGTCCTGAGAGGCAAAAACACCAAAATACCTTTAAGAGAATAGCAAACATTCCAGAGAACCAAGAGGTCTAGGATGGTGAATACCCAGACTTGTGAATACCCCTGGGGAGCTGAGGTTTGCACGAAGGGTCCACTGGAGGGTGGGGAAGCTGCAGAGATAGCTGCTGGTCTGGATTTATCCATATAAAGCAATTTATAGAGGGGCGCCTGGGTGGCTCAGTGGGTTAAGCCTCTGCCTTCGGCTCAGGTCATGAACCCAGGGTCCTGGGATGGAGCCCCACAGCAGGCTCTCTGCTCAGCGGGGAGCCTGCTTCCTCCTCTCTCTCTGCCTGCCTCTTTGCCTACTTGTGATCTCTCTCTCTCTCTCTGAAATAAATAAATAAAATATTTTTTTAAATAAAGCAATTTGTAGAGAAGGCAGAATGGAAGAAGGGGAGGAAGCAGAGGTAGATACTGTTTAAAAGTTCGGTTAAAAAAAAAAGTTTAGTACAAAAGGCTACACAGTAAGTGGTTCCATTTATACAACTTTCTGGAAAAGGTAAAATTATAAAACAGAAAACGTATCTGTGGTTGCCAGAGGCTAAGAGTGGGAGGACCTGATTGTGCAAAGGACTACAAGAGACTTTTTGGGGTGATGGAACTATTCTGGATGTTACCTGAGGTGATGATTATACAACTGTATACATGTGTCAAAACTCACCGAATGGCTACTTTAAAAGGATGATTTTCACTGTATATAAATTATGACTCATAAACCTGACTTAAAAATAAATTGGGGAGGTGTCAAAATTACATACTTCAGAAAAAGAGAAATTTAGCCTCTTTATTTTTTAGAAATGATATAAACTTCTTCACAAATTCTTCTTTCCATTAACATTATGTGGGAGAATTTAAACTTGCCAACTAAAAAAAAACTAGCCTCTTCTGCTTTTTTTTTTTTTTTAAAGAGATTTTATTTATTTACTTACTTGAGAGAGAGGGAGAGAGCAGGCAAGGAGAAGGGAGAGAGAGAATATCAAGCCAACTGTGTCTGGAGCCCAATGTGGGACTTGATCCCACAACCCTGATATCATGATCTGAGCCAAAATCAAGACTCACATCCTCAACTGACTGAGCCACCCAGGCACCCCAGCCTCTCTAACTCTTCTAACTACTTTAATAAAACTTTAAAATCATTTTATTTTTTTTTAAAGATTTTATTTATTTATTTGACAGGCAGAGATTCCAAGCAGGCAGAGAGGCAGGCAGAGAGAGAGAGAGGAGGAAGCATGCTCCCCACTGAGCAGAGAGCCCGACTCGGGACTCGATCCCAGGACCCTGGGATCATGACCTGAGCCGAAGGCAGAGGCTTTAACCCACTGAGCCACCCAGGTGCCCCTAAAATCATTTTATTAAAGTAGCTCAGCTCAGGGCGCCTGGGTGGCTTAGTGGGTTAAGCCTCTGCCTTTGGCTCAGGTTATGGTCTCAGGGTTTTGGGATTGAGCCCCACATCAGGCTCTCTGCTCAACAGGGAGCCTGTTTCCCCTCTCTCTGCCTGCCTCTCTGCCTACTTGTGATCTCTCTCTCTCTCAAATAAATAAATAAAATCTTTTCAAAAAATAAAGTAATTCAGCTCCTTTTGCATACATATGCAGTCCAATCTGTCTGCATTATTACCTGCTGTCTAGGTGTGCCCCTCCTGCCCCTTCCCCTACGCCCCTCCCCTGTGGATGGGTCTGGAGCAATGGCAGAGGGAAGTCTGGATGCTGGACCTGGTGCTGTCGTCTGGTTCTCATTGGCCTCTGTGGGGCTGTCCTTCACCCGCCTTGTCTGCTGGTGTCTGTGGTGAGGCCCTGACTGGTGGGGCCCGATGGTTCTCTTGGTTCACTGGTCCTGTCTCAACTCTGCTGGTTCTGTCCATACAAACCTACACCTGTTCCATGTCTCTGCATGTTTTCCATTTCCCAAGGCAGGTCCATGGGCTCTCAACTCTCCACACCATTCTCTATTCCCTAGCAGCTCTAGAAACTTCTGGGTTTCTCCTGGGCCACCCTCAAGCCAAGGGGAATTAGGATGGGGCAGGGTAGGGGAAGATACCTAAAGACTCTCCCAGACTAAACATGCCATGCAGTTGTCTCTACTTTGCTGCAGCCATCTCTAGTAGACATAGGGACCCATGGCAAGGGTGACCGCCTTAGGACTCCATTCAAGGAGCAGGGCACAAGTTGTTTTTGTTTCTAGCATGCTCTCAACCCTGGGGAGGTTTTTCTACTCTACACTGCCATCAAAGTTTAACATGAGTGGGAGAGCATGAACTTCTGGTCTCCTCATCCCCTTCCTCTCTCCCTCCAAATGCCAAAACAGTTTGTACTTCTTCCTGATGTTTTTCAGAGACTTTTTCTTCATCATATCTCCATCATATCCAAGCACAGGATTTTTCTCCTTCCCTACAACATTAGGCCCCGTGGTGCAGTGAGAGAATATAGCTCAATGATAATGAAAAAACCTTGGGAAGTATTGAGAAACAGTATCTCCATTGCTGTAGGATCTTAGGAATGAGGCAGCTGTTTCCAAGGGAGTGTTTTTGCTGGCATGTTAAGGAACTGTCTTTGAAATGATGCAGGTTTTCTATAAGTAGAGGAATTCTCATTCCCGTCAGCTATATAGCACGTTCTGCACTACTTTCTTCACACCCTGTGTATTACTATATATTCCTTTTCTTAACCTGGAACAAGCCTTGTCTGTGTGTCCTCTCCCATCCCCACTGCTACTACCTTAGTTCATGTCCTAATATTTCTCACCTGAATTGTTGAAACGGTTTTTTGATGGATCTTTCTATCCTCCTAGACATGTTACCTGCTTTCTTCTACCCATCCTTGCCCCTGATCTTTCCAAAGACATATTTTGGTCTTTCCAAACACATATCAGACTGTGTTCTTCCTCCACTTAAGAGCCTTCAGTGGGGTCCCCATGCCTCTATGATGGGCAGAAGCCCATCACTCAAGATTCATCTCCTTTTCTTGTGAACAAAATCTCTACTCCACCCATATCAAACCAGTGCAGTGCAGTGGACTGGCTGTGCTGTGCTGGTGCCCACCTCTGTGTCTCTGCACCTCCTGCTCCCTCTGGTAGGAATATGCCTCCTCACCTTCTTACCATGCAGCACTCAGCTCAAAGAGTTCCTTTCCTCACATCTTTACTTATCCCTCCAAGCGAGACTCTATGGTTTGGGTCATTGTGCTACCAACTTGCCTCTGTTAGGACACTCACCACAAAGAACTGTGTTGGAGTGCTGGGCTGTGAGCTCTTTGGGGCCAATGATGGGCTATTGTAATCTCCGTTTCCCCAGCCTGTAGCACATTGCCTGGTCCAAGCCCATGGAATGAATGAATAAACAATGAGCATCAACCACACAGTGGGAAGAGACTTTGAAGGTCACTGGGTTCAGTGTTTGCATTTTCTAGATAAGTCTCAGAGAAGTCAAATCACTGGGTTGACTTTACACAGGTAATTATTACATAACTTAGTCTGGGGCACATGGCTGGCTCAGTTGGAAGAGTGTGCCAATTTTTATCTCAGGGTTGTGAGTTTGAACCCCATGTTGGGTGTTGAGATTACTTAAAAATAAGATTTCTTTTTTAAAGTTTGCTTATTTTTCTTAGTAATCTCTATGCCCAATGTGGGGTTTGGACTCATGACCCCAAGATCAAAAGTCACATGCTTCTCCAACTGAGCCAGACAGGTGCCCCCAAAATGGAAGCTTAAACACACACACACACACCCCTAAACCTGGTCCTTTGACTCCAATATAAAGCTCTTTCAACTCTCTACAGGGCCTCTAGACACAGGAGAGGGGGGTGGTAGAGATAAGACTGTGGGCAGGGGTCAGTGAGAAGACACCAGGGCCAAAATAACTCAGAGCCTGGTGTAACCTATTCTCAAGCAGGAAAATGGGTCAACTCCCCCAAGGGGTTTTGTAAAACCCTCTTACCTGTGCAGCTGGAGTGATGTACACAGTGTCAGCAGGAGCAGCTGGCATCTGACGTTACAATAACAATGTTGTGAGAGGAACTTAAATAAAGCCTTGCTTGTTCACTGCTGATTTGTTTGAGGCCCAGCCGTGTATCTTGGCTGATGATATTACCATCATCACAGGGATGTTATTGCTTCATTTCCTTAAAAACAAAATTTGTATTTTATGATTTTAAAAAAGCAGTCATAGGGGCACCTGGGTGGCTCTGTTCATGAAGCGTCTGCCTTTGGCTCAGGTCACGATCTCGGGGTCCTGGGATTGAGCCTCATATCAGGCTCCCTGCTCAGCGGGGAATCTGCTTCTTCTCTTCCCTCTGTGCTCTCCCTCTTTCTCAAGCAAATAAATAAAATCTTTTTTTAAAAAATATATAAATAAAATTATATATATATATATATATATATATATATATATATATATATATATATATATATATATATATAGCAGCCATACATCCTAAGCCCTCACCTTGTTTATTCCTGGAGATTCACTGTGGGATGATAGAAAGAACTCTGGGGACCCAGGCTGAATTTAGAGTCTGTGGCTTATTTACATAGGGCAAGTCACTTAACTGCTCTTCACCTTAGCTTTTATATTTATAAAAATAGAGGCCATGCTAGTGTTCCCTGCGGTTGTCATGGGGTTGAGAAGAAGGCACTAGGGAAGGGACCAGCAGGGTGAGGAAAGCCTGGCCCTGGAGCCAGATGGTCCGCGTTTGAATTTGGATACACACCTTTCAAGGGCTGTGAGCTCAGACACGTTCCTCGTCCTCTCTGCGGCTCAGCTTCCTCTCTTCTGTACTTAGTATCCATGTGGCACTGGGATGGAGCCCAGTTGGTGAAAATGCCAAGCCAGGTGCCAGGCACATGATATGGTGATAGTTCCTTTCTTCTCCCCTCCTGGAGGGAGCTATGTGTGCATCCATCTGACGAATGCTCAGGGTCCTGGCCTGTGCCCCTCAGCCCACCTGTGTCTGCTTGTGGTAAATCTGGAGAAACCCAGCCTTCTCTGTGGAGCCAATGACATACAAGCTTTTTTGGCTGGTCCCTGAAGTCGCCACAGGCTGGCCCACCCTGACCCTGCGGGTGGAGCTTGCTCTCTCCCCACCTTCTGGTTTGCATATCAGGGATGACAAATGCGAACCCAGTCCAGGGCTGGTGCCTGCCCCCAGATCTAGAACCCTGTGGCCTCCCATCTGGCTTGACTCAGGGTGTTTTGTTTAGTTCTGTGGCCTGGGCCGGGGCTCCTGAAACCTCCCTGAGGCTTGCTTGGACCTGTTGTTTCTTGGGCTTATTAGTCTCAGCTCACTTGCTTGCCTCTCAACTCTGCATTCCAGCCCCATTCGCCTCCTCCATTTGGACACACCCCAGCCTCTGAGAGGGAAGGCCAGCCCCAGCCCCCTGCTGCAGCCCTGGGGCTGGTGGAGGGAGAGGTGGGGGGCAGGCAGGGGCCAGACCTGAACTGGGAAGAGGAGCAGCCTGAATTCAGCTGCCCACGAGAAGTTGAAAACAAAGACAGTCCAGGTCTGCAGGTCTGGCTTCTGTGTCTCTTGGAAGCTCCTTTACCTCATGGCAGTTCCGGGCCCAGGATTCCAGAAACAGAAGAGACTTTAAAGCTTCTTGAGGCCTGCTCTTGCCTCATTGGAAGCAAAAGGCCATGTTATGGCATCCCAGACAGGAGGTCTTCTGGGCCCTGCGTGAATGTGCTCCGTACTAGAGCTTTCTACTACTCCACCCTGTCTGTGCCATGGCCGAGCCCCTCCACCAGCTGGAGATGGGGCTTTGGGGACTTTGACCCAGCGCTCCCTAGTCCCTTTCCCATGTGCTGGTCGGTTTGAGCGATTATCATATCATACACCCTTTATCCCCCCCCCCCGCCCTCAACTTCCCCAGGCTGAACACCCTCACAGTTCCTCATATAACACGATTTCCAGACCCTTCCCCATTCTGCCCATGATCACTGGGCTTCTTTCATGTCCACAGAAAATCAGATGTAACAATAACAACAAAGCCAGCAAATATTTAGGGACCTCTTGTGTGGTGGGCATCTCAGCAGGTGCGGGGGTGGGGGGCAGGGAAGCACACAGGTATCACCTCTAGTCTCTGACCTCACGGAGCTGACCACAGAGGTGAGAGGGAGATAGCTTACCCTCACATTTGCAGGCCAGTGGGGGCCACCTGCCATATACCTAATAGTAAAAGTTTAACAGTCCTGTGATTGAGCCCCACATCGGGCTCCCTGCTCCATAGGGAGGGAGCCTGCTTTTCCCTTTCCCCTCTGCCTGCCGTTCCCCCTGCTTGTGCATTCTCTCGATCTGTGTCGGATTAAAAAAAATGATTACAGTGAAGGTTGTACACATCTGTGAATATACTAAAAACCACTGAATTCTAGAATTGAAGTGAATTCTACTAAAATTCACTTCAAACGGGTGAACTGTATAGTATGTGAATTACATCTCCATAAAGCTGTTTAAAATTTTAAAAGATTAAGAGTTAAGGAATTATATTCTACTTTCCTATCATGAAAGTATTCCTTCACATAATAACCTGGAAAGCCAGGTTGGAAGTGAAGAGTTCTCAGAGTCCTTGGAATTCTGCATGAGAATACAGCAGCACAGGGAGAGCTGGTCTGGTCCTCTGCACGGTCCCCTCCACCTCCCCATGCCCAGCTCCTGCACCTTGAGAGCTTCAAGATGCCAGTGGATTCTTAAGTTCTTGAGTTCTAGCTCCATCCACAGCACCCCTCCTTGGTCACCCTTATGAGTAGGGGTGTGCCCATTGGCAATAGGGTCTGGTCTTGGGGAGTCACACCCAAGGAAGACATCAATTATCACAGACCCAAGTGGGCCAGTGACTTTTGACCAGGGAATTCCAGAGTGCGGTACACAGCAGTGCTCTACGAGAGAACATTCTATGTATTGGAAATGCTCCATATCTGTGTTGTCCTGTATCATAGTCATTATCCTCAGGTGGCAATTGAGCCCTTGAAATGTGGCTAGTGCACCTGAGGAATGGAATTTTTAAGTAGAAATTTTTAGTTAAGTAACACTTAAATCTTAATTTCTCATGTAGCTGCTGGCTACCATATTAGGTAGCATGGGTCTGGAATGCGGTGGGGTGGGGTGGCTCTGAATGAATTCGTCCTGTCCCCTGTCGACTGGGTTAACTTTGTCTCATGGGTGGGGGTGGGCGCCTGGAGAAGGATCAGAGCTGAGTTCCCAGGGCTCAGGAAGATATGGGAGATGGAAATGAGATTTGTTCTTGAAAGCAAACTGCCATATGAGGCTGCATATTCGTGGCCAGTGGAGCTTTCTGGATCTCAGAGGAGAGGGAGGCAGATGGCTGTGAGCTGGGGGAGGGTAGGTGACTTGAGGGCACCCCCAGACAAGTCCTCCTGAGATCTTTGCAGGGACCTGTTTCACATAAGAAGCCTGCTTTGGTAGTTCAGGCCTGCTAGTACTGTGGGTCTTGGCAGAGAGAGAAGGCTCTGTTATTTTTTCTGCTGAGGCCATGTGAACGGGGCAGGCCGTGTGCATAGTTTCCATGGCATAATCTGACTATAAAGCCCTGTGTGTCTGTGGGGGAGGGATGAGGAGAGGCCCTCAGCCCAGCCTCAGTCAGGACCGGGCATGGGCCCAGGAGGCACATTCTCTCCTGATTCCTGCAGGGTCCTGAGCCGTGATGCAAGGAGGGCCGGGCCTGGCTGGCCTGAGCCCTTGGACGCTCATTTGGTTGCTGACTGGAGTGAGGGTGTTGGCTCTTTCCGACGCCTGGATGGGAGGTAGAGGAAAGATAATCTCCCAAGAACTGGGCCGGGTGGAGGCTGGGGCAGAACACAGGCTGTGGATTCACTGGGAGGCAAAGCCAAGGCAGGGGAGGAGAGCCTCCTTGTCTGCACTTGGCTACCAGATCCCACCTGCAAAACAGAACCTCTCCGCAGGCTGGCTGCGGCCCAGCCCCAAACAGGGTGATTTGCTTTGAGTGATTCTAGGCAGGTTCCTTGAGCACCTTTCCCTGCTGGGCCCCTCGAGAGCCCACCCTGTTCGCTGCAGAAACCTGGGGCTTCTCAGACAGAAGTCAGGGGTACAGAGCACGGCCTAGCAACATTTATTAAGCAACTGTCATGTACCAGGCTTTGCGTTAAGCATTTTGCCTTTCTGATTTCACTTGGAACAATATAGATTAATAGTCATTGTGATAGCTATAATTCTTGAGTGCCTACCAAGGTAACAGACATCCATTTGTTTGATCCTCACAACCCCCCTGTCAACAGGGTGAGAGAAACTGTGGCCTCATCTGTCATTTTGTTTTGCCCTATGTCACTTAGCCAGGAAATGTGCCAGTTGGGATTTGAACCCAGATGCTCTGACCTCACACTCCCTGCTCTCAACCATCAATTTTCCCAACAGAGATTCTGAATGTAGGTTTTGTGAGGCTCCAACCTGGGACCTTCAAAATGGTCCCTCAGCTCTGAATGATCCAGATTGTCCCCAGGTTCCCTCTTCTGGTCTCTACCCTGGCCCCTTGGGGTCTCGAGGGCACCCTGTGCTGGGAGAGTGGCTGTCCCTCTGCCTGCTCTGGGTTTGTTGTGACGTTCAGGATGGCAGCCCCAGGCCGCGGAGGTTGCCTGAGACAAGCCTGCCTTTCTGAGGGGCGCAGCTCAGGCTGGGGCGCCCGCACACAATGCCCTCTGTCTCCACTGGGGCAGAAAGGCTCATTATTGCGGTCGGGTGACTCGGGCTCTGGAAGGGGGGGTGGTGATGTCTGTGGTCTGCACATCCCCCACCCCATACCTCCCTACTCCAGTGGGTTGGCCAGAGGCTGGGGCAGGGGCTCAGGGGAGGGGCCCTTCCTCTTGAGGCTCCTGCCTTGCCTCCCTGTCAGACTTGGCCCCTCAGGCTCCAGCCCCTCTGGGAGGCCCTTCCCTGAACCCACAGCTCACACTTCCAAGCCTTTGAGCGCTCAAATTTAGCTTATTCTGGAATGCACACGGCACTGTGCCTGGTACAGCCGGCTCTCCGCAAATGTGACCTTCTGTTCTGTTCAGGAGGTAATTTTGTCATCAGGAACTTTGACAGAGGGGCCTCTGCGTGGCTCAGTGGGTTAAAGCCACTGCCTTCAGCTCAGGTCATAATCCCAGGGTCCTGGGATCCAGCCCCCACATCGGGTCTCTGCTCAGTGGGGAGCCAGCTTATCCCTCTCTCTCTGCCTGCCTCTCTGCCTACTTGTGATCTCTGTCTGTTAAATAAATAAATTAAATTAAAAAAAAAAAAAGGAATTTTGACAGAGACCCTGAAAACCAAGTGTGTTCCTCAGAGCAGTAGAAGCCCTCCCCTGGCACCCAGATTCTTATGGCAACTCCGGGTGGGCCGTGCCCTTTCCAGTCCCACGTTAAAAGTCAGAAATGAAGGCTCAGAGGACTGGAGTGTCTTCACCAAAGCGGCAAAATGAGTAAATGGCACAGCGGGGAGTCAGACTCCGTGCTGACTGAGCTTAGGTACACGTGTTTGGCCATGGTAGGATTGTGCCAGTCCTAGCTTCCCTGGGCTGCCTTAACAAAGTACCCAAAACTGGGTGGCCTAGAACAACAGACATGTATTGTGTCACGGTTCTGGAGGCTAGAAGTCTGAGATCAAGATGTTGATAGGGCTGTTTCCTTTTGAGGGCTGGGAAGGAGAATCTGTTCCGTGCCTCTTGCCTAGTTTCTGGTAGTTTGCTGGCAATCTTTCGTGCTCCTTGGCCTGTAGGCGGATGGTCCCGTGTCTGCCAGACCCTCACGTGGTGTCCTCACTGAGTGCCTGTCTGCCTCTGTATCCCAGTCTCCCCTGATTGTCAGCATGTCGGTTGTGCTGGATTTGAGCCTGTCCTCCTGACCTCGTTTTAATTTGATCATCTGCAAAGACCTTATTTCCAAATAAAGTCCCATTCACCGGTACTGGGGGTTAGGATTTCAACGTCTTTTGGGGAATCATAATTCAACCCATAGCAGTGCCCTTCCCCCACTCAGTTCCCTGGTGACCCAGGCTTTTTTAAAGAGAATTAAAAGGAGGTGATATTTCCTTCAGCCCCAAGGACAAGAAGATCTCTTGTCAGGACCCCCTTTGGCTTGCTCACACAGTGTACACAATGCACACAGTGGCAGCAATGGTCAGGACAGAGTGGACAGGCTGAGTGGCCACATTCACATCTGGACCCAGAGGCGTTGGTGGCCCATGTGGCCCAGGCGAGGCATGGAGGATGCCAGGTGCTCTGGTGAGACAGAGAGGCAACGGCTGGCAGAGCAGACACTCTGCCCTCTGAGCCTAGGAGTTTGCACACAGCCACACCAAGACTGTTCTCAAAATAGCCCCCTTTCCCCTCCAATCCTTCTACCCTTCCCAGAGCCGCTCCCTTCCCCTCCCGGCACTGGGCCTCAGGCCCTCCGGGCAGTCTGATTAGGGTGGAGGTAGGGGGCCAGTCTGTCTCTGCAGCTCTAGCTTTGGGCGCAGAGTGAGTTTATGGGGCATGGAGGGCAGAGGGAGGCAACCTGCCAGCCCCAATGTGGACCCTTCTGTCCGGCCCACTTACTGCCTTCCCTTACTGGGTCTCACCCTGTTTGGTGGGGCCAGGGAAAAGGAATGTTGGGCTAGGGATGTTGCTTCCTGGGTCCCTGGCTTGAGGGATGCCGTGGCAGTCTTTCAGCCCCAACGCGTGGAGAGGCCCTTGTAGCCCCCAGCTGGCTGCCATGGGGCCCTCTCTCCCAGGCTCTCCCCACATCTCCATCCGTGTCCAGCCCATGGCCCCCTGCCTCTTCCCACTCCCCACATAGGCGCCCATTCAACTTTATGTCGTCTCAGCTTCCTGCCCACCTCAGTGACTGGTTTCCCCTGGGTCAGGGCTCCACGGGCTTCAGTACAATCACTCATACACATGTTCATAGCCCCACACTTTACAAGTCACACACTCATACACTCACATGGTTTGCATGCTCACACATGTGCACACCTTCACACATGCTCACACACACACACACACACACCCATAATACTGTTACACACATGCTCATACACGTTCACACACACACACACACACAGCCTCACACAGGCTCCTAGAACCTCCCTGCTTAGGACTCTGCCATGGTTAAGGAGGACCTTCCTTGCGCTGGCTCCTTAGGGGTCTTATAAATGGGCCCCCTGGGGTAAAGCACCCACTGCTAGGAGAATGAGAACAGACAGGAAGTGTTGGGCCCTGAGATGGAGGCACAGGAGACCAACCAGAAGCCTGCCTGACTTTCCGGTTAAACCCCAGCTCCAGTGTTGTATGTCCGCGGGAACTGAGGTACTTGCTTTATTTCTCCAATTCTCAATTTTCTTATTTGGAAAATAGAGATTATGCTATGCATTTCACAGAGTTGTGCTAAAACTAGAAAATGCGTTTGAAAGATACAGCCTGGCATACAAGAGGCATTTGTTATTATTTATTGAAAATTTTTAATTGTATTTACATTTAAATGATTTAAAATTCAAAAGGCAGAAAAGGGTATACAGTGATGTTTCCCTTCTACACTGTCCCCAAGCCACCTGGCCTCCTTTCCCCCAACAAGTGTTATAAAATTCTTATGTTTCATTCCGGAAAGATTTTAATATCATGAGTAACTATATATGCATATATTACTATTCTTCCTTTTTTCCATGAATGCTATGTACTGTACATACTGTTCTGTGCCTTGGTGTTCTTACTCAGCAGTGTATCTTGGAGGGGCACTTGGGTGGCTCAGTCATTTGACTGACTCTTGATTTCACCTCAGGTCATGATCTCAGGGTTGTAGGATCAACCCTCACATCTGGCTCTGTGCTCTGCAGTGAGTCTGCTTGGATAGTCTCTCCCTCTGTCCCTTCCCCCACTCACCCATTCACTTTCTCTCTCAAATAAATAAATAAATTGAGAAACAAAAACAAAAACAAAAATCACCCAATCTATCCTGGAAAATGTTTCATGTCAGTACTAAAGGGTTTCCTCCCCATTTTACGGCTGCACTGAATTCTACCATAAGGAGGTACCATCATTTATTTAACCACTTCTCAATGGATGAGACATTCAGGCGGTTTCCAGTCATGCTATTTCAAAGCTGTAGTGAAAAATCTTGTATAGATGTCATTTCCCACAGGTCTGAGGCTACCCATTAATACTGTAAATATTAGACATCAAAAAGCCGCTTTTCTAGGCCATCGGTCACTCTTCCTCTTACATAGGCAGCCTCAGGCTGCAAGAAGTCTGAGCCCTACAGGCAAGCCCTAGAACAACCCAGAAGGCCCTCGCTTTGGTGATAGAGACAATCCTCCTTTCCATTTCCAGCCTTTCTGCTGGACTCAGTTCACAGGTAGTGAGCTAACACGGCCTGGAGGCCGAATGACAGTGAAGGGTGACAGTGAAGGAGCAGTTCTGAGAAGGGCATTTGCAACCCAAAGAGCCTAGCGCTCCTGCATTTGCCTGTGGCTTCAGCATCAGCTCCTGCCTACTGGACACACACTGCCTCCCGGGCACTGTGCTGGGGACTAGGGGTGCAGACAAGGCAGGCAGGCCCTGCCTACAGGGAGCCTGCCTGTATGGTGGAGATAGATACAAAGCAAATAATTCACACACTAGCTGTGACTGTAAAACAGGGAGTGGAAAGAGTATTCCTCTTTTAGGCCAACCCCAGAATTCTGAGAGAGGCAGGGGCACCCTTTGACTTCTTTCCAGAAGCCCCTTCAGCTTTTCTCTGGAACCATCCCAGCGCCTCTGCCTTCTGTGCTGGTTATCTTTCTATCTGTCCCCCCTTTCTCTCCCTGGCTTTGGGCAGGTGGAGTTCTGTGGGCTGGCTTGGGAGGTGCCTCAGGCTTCTCCCCTGCTGACATCGGCCTCCCGGGCTTGAGAAAGTAGCTTGGGTCACTGGTGAGAGTGGGGACTATAAAGTGGGGAGAGCTCAGCTGTCACCCACTCGGGTTTTCAGGGAGGGAGTACTCAGCCGTGGCAGCTGCCTGGGGCTGTCCTTATCGGGGCCAAAGCAGGCTCGCCCTTCCTGACACACAGGAAAGTGGCTATCTGATAAACTAGATCACACCGAGGTGTCAGCCACTTAACTTGGTAGCCCTCCCAGAAATATTTGCATAGTAGATGACACCACCGTGAGGACTTCGCTTCTCACAAAGGAGGGAATTGCTAATGACACAGGCGAGGCGGGCGGGCTGGAGGGAAGGTTTTATTTGGGTGGATCACAGGGCACCTTCCCATACTGGCAGCCATTTACTTCTTCTCGGATGGTAAACTCCATAATCTCTGCCCTGATTTCATTGTTGTTTTAACTGGGAGGAATCTGTCAAAAGGAAACATTTGCTTAAGTGTGGGAATCCTGCATATTCTGAGCCCTTGGCTGGAGTGGTCCCATGTAGTAGGAAGTGTAGCCTTGGCACATGGAGAGAACCACACCCACAAAGTCACAATTCTGTGAGCACTATAGGTTATGGTTAGCTTCTAGTATCAATCTACAGTGAGAAGGAAAGATGGAATTAGAGGCCATCAACCATAACAGTGTAAATGGAGAAATACAGCTGGCAGAATTCAGGGGCAGAAGGGGACATCTCTGTGGGAAGATAGGTAAGGAGCTCATTTAGCTGACCAAGGGGAGTGTTGAACACAGACCCAATAAGAAACCAGGCGAGGGGCGCCTGGGTGGCTCCGTGGTTAAGTCTCTGCCTTCAGCTCAGGTCATGATCTCAGGGTCCTGGGATTGAGCCCCACATCGGGCTCTCTGCTCAGCGGGGAGCCTGCTTCCTCCTCTCTCTCTCTCTCTGCCTGCCTCTCTGAAACCAGGCAAGCTGTAAGCGCATTGCTTACAGTTACGAAGATAACCAAACAGAGGAACTGACAGCTGTCTGTAATAACTAAACCCGGGAGTATTGGGGAAGAAGGTGAGGGTTGGGCTAGGAGCTAAGTCCTCCCATTTCTCAGTCTGGAGTCACCACTGAAGTTGACAGAGAAAAGTTTTGCAGCAAACTATGTAGTGTTAGGTTGATGACCATCTAGAAGCAGAAAAGTCTAAAACTGGCTATCTCTGGAAGGGGAAGAGAGCGGGGGTGGGGGAACCCAGAGTGGGGCAAGGATCTGGTTTTTTTCTCTATAATCCCTATTAGGTCACATTTCATTTATGGTCAGGACTTACTTTCACAAAACTTACAAGAAAAACCTCAATTTTCTGTGTTTTCCCTAATGGGCATGTAGGACAATATAGGATAAGACAATACATAAAAACCTTTATTTATTAATTATTTCAAAATTTTTAATTGTGTGAAAAACACATGACCAGAATGTACCATCTTAACCACTGTTTCGTGTTCACCATATTCCCATTGTTGTGCAGCAAATCTCTAGAACTTTTTCATCTTATAGAACTAACACTATCCATCGAACAACAACTCCTCATTTTTCCGCTGCACAGTCCCTGGCAACCACCATGCTACTTTCTGTTTCTGTGAGTTTACTACTTTAGATACCTTATATAAGTGGAATCATGCAAATTTGTCTCATTTTACTTAGCATAATGTCCTTAAGTTTCATCCATGTTGTAGCGTGTAACATGATTTCCTTCTTCTTCTTCTTCTTTTTTTTTACTGTTGAATAATATTCCATTGTATATATAGACCACTTTTTCTTCATCCATTTTTCTAAGGATGAACATTTGAGTTACTTCCACTGCTTGGGTATTGCAAATAATATTGCAATGAACATGCACGTGAGCTTAATTTATTTTTTAAAAAGGACACCTCAAATAGATAGTCAGAGAAGACCCCGAATTTATTTAAGTCTCTCCTGGGCCAGAGCAAGCCAAGTTATGGAATAGCATGGAAAGTGCACAGAAAGGAACCAGCTTGGCGGAAGCCTGGCACACAGTCTGCCCTGCCGACCCCCCTGCTCTGCCTGGGCTCTTACAGCCCTGCTGAATCTACCCAGGGCCAGGCCTGACTTCTGGTAGCTCTGCGCAGCTGCAGTGGGAGTTCAATGGGAAGACAGTCTCCACATGACTGACCGGCTGCCTTTCCCACAAGCTCACTTTTGTCTTTTGGTCTTGGGCCCGTGGCGTGGTGCTCATTTGCAGGGCTGGTTTAGGTCTCTCCTGGGTTGATCAGGACTCCTTCACCTAGTAGTCCCTGATGGTCCTGATAGCGCAGATCTCGTTCTAGGCTGGAGGCTGTGGGTGGGGCCGTGTCACACTGCTGGCTGGCTTGGACGGTTTCCCACTGTGCTAGGTGACAGATTGTTCTTGGACAGGAAATTATTTAAGTTCAGCTTTTCCTCTGATGATCTGGGAGGCACTCAGTCAACAATGTGGAACTGAGATCCCTTAGAGATCTGCCCATTTATGGGGTCCTTAGGCATAGCATGAGATACTTTCCATAGTGAGGGAAGAGTATCGGGATACAGGGTCTCCCATATCAATGGTGGGAGGGTGTTCCCTTTGGGGCTATGGCAAGGTGTGGAAGTTATTTCCTTCCTCACCGGACTGTGGGTTTGGAGCCACCTGGTAGCCTCAGATGACCTTTTGTGAGGTTCTTTTCGGAGGCAGTGGCTCTCAGAGGGAGGGGGTGGGGGACAGTTGCCAGAGTTCAGGCAACCGATGTCTGTGTCTAGGAAGGAGGTTGACACCAGGGGTCTTCTTCATTTCCCAGTTCTGCACCATCTGCCTTGCCTGACGTAGATGGTTGACTGGGATGTTCCATTCCAACTTATCCTGCCTTTTTCCCTTCCAAGCCCTGGAGGTACATGGAGGAAGGATGTTCTCTAAGACTTAGTATCGAATACATAACCACTAGCCACATGTGGCCTTTGAAATTTAAATTCATTTCAATTAAATAAAAGAAAAAATCCAGTCTCTTGGTTGTGCTAGCCACATGTACATGCTCAGCAGCCGGCTGTGGCTCCTGTGGAGGACACTGCAGTTATAGAGCATTTGCATCCACATAGAAAGGTCTTTCCGCCAGCATGGCCCTAAGCCTCCACTCTGTTTTTCCCTCTGTGATTCTGCTCTGGAGGGTTGCATAGCTGCTGCTCCCTTGCCCTGGGGCCCCCCCAGCGTGCTGCCTACTGAGAACTCAAGAGCAGGCGATGAGCAGGGTGGAAATGCCTTCAGTGTCTGCTCAGTATTGAGTCTGGTCTGAAATCTTGCTCTTCCTGAGTAGGACACCTACTGGGTCCTTGCTCTTCCTAGTATGACCTCTACTGCCCTGAAAAACACTACCCAAGCCCTTTAAGTGAGTTCTGGCCTGCAGTGAGGATTCCATTCTGCTCACCACCTGATCCATTTCAGGACTTTTCCACAGTGTAAGGGTTTACCAGCCTAACCCAGTCTTTGGAGCTAGGTCCCACCCCTAAGATACCTACAGCCCTTTGGATGTTTATCCAGTTACTAACCCTGCCCCAGTGTCTTGTGATGGGTAGCTGTTAACCATTTGTTAACCTTTGGGTAGATGTTAACCATTCTTAGCAATTAACCATTTGTTTCCCTACAGAAAGAGCCTGGCTATTAGGGATGGGAAGAACTGGGGACATGTGTCTATCTGGGAGTCCGTAACAGGGAATGGGGTCTTCCAGAATAATGCAACACAGCCTTGCCTGCTTCCCCAGGCCAGCCCTATATTGTCCTTTTAGTTTTTGGGTCTACCCCACAGCATAGGTATCCCTCCACATGACAGCCAACTTTGGGACTCTGTAAGTGAAACTCTTCTACCTCCTTCATCAGGGATGCTGACTGGGGACTATGAAGAGGGAGTAGTTGGTGTTGATAAGTTCAGAGAATATGAATCTCAGGTGACTGGCAGCCATTTTCTCTGCCTCCCTGTGAGAGCCAGCCTATAAAGTGATTCTGAGTACAGTAGAACAAGGGAGAGAAAACAGAGCCCTGAGATAGTATTAGATCACTTAGAGGCAGCTATGCCTTAGTACTCTAGTTAACTAATGTGCCTCCATACCTAGATTTTCCAGTTCTAAGAGACAAAGCTCTTTCTGCTTAAGTTAGTTTTATGTTGAGTTACTGTCACTTGCAACTCAAATAAGTGTAACTCATACAGAGTCATTAGGTCTGAATGTTTGGAAGGAGAAGCCCCTGCTTGATGATAAAGTTCAAGTCTTTGCCAAGACACCTGGGAAGAATGACTAGCCTGGAATACCAGTGAACCAGAGAAAACTCACATGTATACCAGCGCCACACACAGACCAACCTTGACCAGAGGTTTGCCTTCCCAGCACTGTCTTTTGTCCCTCATATTTCCTCTCCTCTTCAGCTCCCCCAAATCCACTCTTTCTCTCAAGACTCTGGTCAGAGGCCACCTCCTCCAAGAAGTCTTTCCTGACTACTCAGGCCTCTAGACTACAGTAAGCTCTCTGCCCTCTGGCTTTTAGTACCAATTAGAATTATCCAAAAGTTGCTAACTGTCTTGTACCATGCCTGCTTTCATTGTCTATAATGGCACTTTAAAGATTTTACTGTTACATGTTTAGAGTTTGTCACCCTTTCCCACCTGGCTGAGGTCAGAGATGGGGTCTGATGCTTTCATGTCCTTGACAAGAGCCAGCATAATGGCTGACACATAACAGAACTGCGATGAATGTTGGTGGATGAGAAACTTGTGGAAACAAGTTTGAGAGCTGCAGGAGTCGGGTCTGTGTGCAGCTCTCCTCAGTGGGAAACAGGCACTCCACTTAAATGCCCAGGAGGAGGAGGGGTGGGGGGTTACATCCCCCAGTAAGTTCTGTAGTCTACCAAAAAATTATTTTCCACCTCAGAGAGTGAGGATGGGGGAAGAGGAGGAGCCTGGGAAGGAAATGGAGAGGAGGTAAGAATGTAGATCTTTGTTTGATGGCCGAACATCAGGGAAGGGTCCCTAGGTCACATGGGCTGGTGGAGACTAGTCTGGGCCTCAGACTTCTCTCAACTGGAAGCACCTTTAGAACTGGCTCATGGGCCCCCTGGGAGAGACTAGTGTCCTCACTCCACTGCATCGTCTCATTCCGGATCCATATTAACGCAGCCAGAGATTACATTTTCCACCTGACTAGGGTCTGAAAGGTATTTGGCTATTTCCCAAGCATCCTATCCCAACAGCTGAGGCCCAGGGTTTGCCAGTATTAAAGCCATTATAATCATCTGAAGGAGGCTCCCCCACGCCCAGGGAGGGCAACCCACTTTACTCAGCCGTCCCATTCAGATGCTAGTCTCTTCTGGAAACACTCTCATAGACACACCCAGAAATAACATTTAACCAGATGTCTGGGCATCATATGATCCAGTCAAGTTGACATAGAACATTAACTAGCACAAACCCTAACATCTACTAAGCACTTACTATATCCCAGGCATGTGCTAAACACTTTCCTGATATTATTTCATTCTCAGAGAGAGCAATGTATGAAAACTACATAAGGAAACAATACTTACCTCAGGTGACTTCTAGTCTCTAACAGCTGTAAGATTCTTTGACTTGACAGGGCATTAGTGAAACCAGGGTGTTGACATGGTGCTTGCGGGAATAACCCTTAGAGGCAGAAGTCCAAATAGCATTAGAAGCCACCTCTTTCTGCGGACGAGGATCTATGTGTTCCTTACAGATATTTTCTCATGAATTCCTGGAAAACATCCTGTGAGATAGGTATCACTACTCACCCAATTTTCAGATGAGGAAACTGAGGCCCTGTGAGGTTAATGGCTTGACTAAATATCGAGTGTGTAGGTCTATTGACTCTGAAGCTTGCGCTCTTAACCACCGTGCTTGCAGAGGGACTGCAAAGCCCTGCATGTCTGGTCTGGATACCTGGGAAGTTGCTCTGCCATGAGGCCAGGGGATAGAGGTGAGCTGGGGGGTTGGGGAGGGCAGAGGGAGTGTTGTCATAGGGACCCCAAGTTCCACATAAGGACAGGTAGCAGGCAGTGCAGCTGGGGTGGAGGCAGGTTCTAGAGACAGTTCTGCAGGAGTCTCTGAGCCCAGCAGGGACCTGACTCTGCACTCCCTTCAGCAGCTCTTGGTAAACTTTATCTCTGTTCCCCGTCTCTCCGGGGGCAAGCAGGACAGGATGTTCTCTGAGTTCCAGCAGCCCAGTGATTCCTAGGGAACAGGTGGCAGGGCCATGATTAGGGCTCCAGAGACTGTTTTTGCCAGGCAGATGTCCTGCCTTCCCTTTTATGGCTGGCTTGCTCGAGATGTCACAATTCCTTAGAGATTTTTGCATTTTTCCCCTTCTCATCCTCTTTATGACCCTGAACCACATTCTTCCTTCAACCCCCATCACTTGATTTACCAGCCCCTTGAACAAGTCTGGAACTCACTAGTAGGCTTTCCAGTCAGTCATGAGGCAATTTGCAGCAGTTTGGTTGGGCAGAACAGGAAGGGGACATTTCTTTTCTTGGGTTGAATTCTTTAAGTTGCTCCCATCTGCTGCAGTCTAGTGACTCCTTGGGAACTGGGTGGGGTATTTTGGTGGCAGGCTGCCAGTTAAGAGGATAAGTTCAGGCTGCAGAGGGGCCTGGGAAGATGTTCCGGCTCTACCATTAAGAGCTACGTTACCTGGGACATGTGATTGACCTCTCTGAGCCTTGATGTTCTCACCTGTAAAATGGGAGAGAACAATTACTTGCCTCCAAGGATTGTTGGGAGGATGGAATGAGGATACTCGTGGAACACTGAACACTGCTCCTGGCACAGAGCTAGCCCCATAATCTTCCTAGCAGGCTGAGGACAGCCACAGGCCTGAGATAAGGGCATTTGGATTATGGAGTCAAAGGTTGTGAAGTCAGACTTGTCTCCCTGATCAAGCTTGGAGGTAAAAAGATAAGAGAGCTTGTAGCTGAATGGTCAGTTTGGGATTCCTTAAGATGATGGAATCCAAGATTTTCAGGATTGGAAGAAACCCTGGCAATCCTGAGAAGAATGCAGTTCTGTAGCATTGGAGTGAAGAATGGACCCGGGTGACCTCCACAAAGCACTACCTGTGAAGGGAGGTGAGGTCTCCATGGGAGTGCCCGGCAGCCTAGAACAGGATAGGACTGCGTGGGCTCCATGAGCCTGCTCACTGCTTGGGTGGAGGAACAGTTATTCCTTCTACCCCTGGGTCAGTTCCTCATTTCTCCTGGAGGAGTTGCTGGTGACTTAGGAAAATAGATGGACTGGGTCCCAGTTGCCCCCATCTGGTTATTACCATGTTTCCTGTAGGGTCTGGCACAGAGATCAAAGAAAGGGTATTCCAGGTGGCTCAGATGGTTAAGCATCTGCCTTCCACTCAGGTCATGATCCCAGGGTCCTAGGATTGAGCCCCACATCTGGCTTCTTGCTCAGCGGGGAGCCTGCTTCTCCCTCTCCCTCTGCTGTTCTCTCGCTCACTCTCTCTAATAAATAAATAAATTCTTAAAAAAAAAATAGGACTCTTTTTCCCTTTCCCCTCCTTTTCCCCCAATATATAAATCTTTTTTTTTTTTTTTTAAGATTTTATTTATTTATCAGAGAGAGAGAGAGAGCGAGCACAGGCAGACAGAATGGCAGGCAGAGGCAGAGGGAGAAGCAGGCTCCCTGACGAGCAAGGAGCCCGATGTGGGACTCGATCCCAGGACGCTGGGATCATGACCTGAGCCGAAGGTAGCTGCTTAACCAACTGAGCCACCCAGGCGTCCCACCAATATATAAATATTTAAAAAATAAAATAGGAAGGAAGGAAGAAAAAGCAGGAAGTAAGGAAAGAAAGAAAAGAGAAAGAGTATGCCAATCTGGGCCCCACTGGTTTCTTGGAACAACAACTACTCTGTACTCTTTGAGCAGGATGCTCTGGGGAAGCCAGGGCTGAATCTACCTATTATAGGCCCCTGTCTAGGAGGAAAACATCAACAACCAAAATTATAGTCAGGAAGAACTGCCTCCATCTGCAAGTAACTGGGCAATTACCTCCTAATTAAGCTCTTATTAATTTGTTTTCTGAGTGTTACAGTCTAGTACTTGGGAGGTGCACCCCGCCCTACCTGTCACCAAGGTGTGGAAGGTTAAGCATTTCACATGAATCAAGGTAGAACCCTTTCATCTGATTAAATCTAAGAGCTTGATGTGTTCCAACATCGTGAGAGCCGTAGCCTTTCATCTTTGGAGCACTGGGTTTGCAGGGTTTCTGTTTTGAGTCCTAAGTTTCAGGGGACGAAGAGGAAGCATCAGGAGGGGAAAAGGCAAAAGGCAGAATTCAGACCACTGTTTTCCCAAGTGTGGTCTATGGGTCTCCCTTGCATCTGAATCATTTACTGTTAAAAAGCAGATTCCTGGGGTAGGCTTCAGCTGTGAGTCAGAAACCTCCTAGGTGCTTCTTATGAATACCCAGGTCTGAAAATCTCAGAAGTAGAAAGTCTTATGGGATATTAACAACATAGATAAAGAAGTACACGGACAACTCACAATACCATTTCAGCTAATAGTTCCTGAACTCTCCCCAGAAAATCTTTTGCTTTAGCAATAAGCTGGGGAAAGCTTGACTGTTCCACGTTTATACTTTATCTACGGGCAGCGTTGTAAATAGAAAAATGTCTGGCCCAAAGGCCAGAAGTCCAAGAAGGGACGGTCACTGTATTAACCAACCCCTAGACCATTAAAGGCTGATGTCTTAGTGCCTACTGTCTGGCCTCAGGTGTTGTAAATGCTGCCTTACAGCCCCTTTATCTGCTGATAGCGAAGGTGGATGTAAGTGGATCTCCAGAAATGGTTCACATGAGGCTCCCAGGTTCTTGAAAAACCACAAGCGATTGGCAAATGTTTCTGTTGCAGACACAAACTCAAACAGCTCATTTCCTTTAAGAGCTCCTCACAGCAGTGGCTGGGAGCCTGAAGGTATTAAGGAGTGGGGGGAAGTCTTCCTCTCCCTTCCCCCATACCTTCTTCCCCTTTCTTACTTCTTCTTCTTCTTCTTCTTTTTTTTTTTTTTTAAGATTTTATTTATTTATTTGCCAGAAAGAGATTGAGTGAGCAGGGGGAGAAGCAGGCTCCCCGCTGAGCAAGGAGCCAGATGCCCGACTCAATTCTAGGACCCAGAGATCAAGACCTGAGCTGAAGGCAGACGCTTAACCTACTTAGCCACCCAGGCGTCCCCCTTCTGATGTCAGATTTTTTTTTTTTTGACACTATGGAGTTTAGGCTGGGGGAAAGAAGCCATTGATAAAGAACTTCATGAAGGGGATTTCTATTTTCCCACCCTCCCAACTCCCAGGTTTTGACCTCTCAGAGCGCCTTACAGACCTTCCATTTCATTCATTTCAGGAAGCCTGGAACCACAAGGCTCCGAATCACAGTCTTGTAAAGCACGGTGTTAGGATGAACTTCAGTGCGTTCTGGGGGAATGCATAGCAGGGGCCTGCCCACCAAAGATTCTGACAGGATTCTGATAGATTCTGATAACAAGAGGTCTGGTCATTCTGGAACTTGTGGTAGTAGTTCACAATTTAAAAAAATGAGTTAACAGCTTTATTGAGATACACACAGTTCACCCACTTAAAATATACAATTCCATGTGTGTTGTTGTTGTTTTTTCCATTTTTGGGGGTATAATCACTATTTTGTTGTAGGGTTGCAGGGTCCTTGTCTCAGAGTCGGAGAATGACTCTCGAGGACACTTAAGGGTGAAATGAAGTGAAAGTTATGTTAAGTGAAGGTGAGAACAGGAAGGAAAGTAAAAAGCACTCAGGAGGAGCCCCTCCCGAGTGGATTGCCACTGAGGTTTTTTATGGTCGGTCTTTTATAGAAGACTGACCAGGGAACTGAAATCTTGACATCACCACTGATAGCACCATGATAACTTCTCCTTTGAATACCTCATCTCTGATGTTTAAGGCCAACGAGGTGGTCTGGTTCTATTGCCTTATCTCTGGTTCCCTTATACCTCAGCATTTCTGGGATTTTTGGTGCGCCTGATCACGTAGCCCCCTACCTATCTCTCCCCACCTGACCCTTCTGTCCCTTACTCTTTTTTAGCAGTCCATTGCCTTAACCACTCGGCCACTTCGTCTCCACCCTTACTCATTTCTAGTGTTTATAGCACTCCTAATAGAAACCCCATCTCCCCATCTCCTCCAACTTCCCACCACCCCAACCCCAGCTCTAAAGCAGGCACAAATGGACTTTGTCTGTATAGATTTGCATATTCTGGACTGTTCATATACATGGAATTATACAGATGTGGTCCTTTATGGCTGACTTCTTTCACTTAGCATAAAGACTTCAGAGTTCATCTATGGTGTAGCTTCAACCAGTACCTCATTCCTTTTATGACTGAATATTCCATTGTAGAAATATACATTTTGTTTATCCATTCATCATTAACTGGTGGACATTTGGGTTGTGCCTACTTTCTGGTTATTATGAATAATGATGCTGTGAACGAACACTCCTGTACAAGGTTTTGTGTGGACAGATGTTTTCAGTTCTCTTGGACACACGCACACACACACCTGGGAATGGAATTGCTGAGTCATATGTTCACTGGGTTTAATCTTTTATGTATGAGAGTTCTAATTCCTCCACAACCTCATTAACACTAATTATTACACGTTTTGATTTTAGCCATCCTAACAGTATAAATGAGATTTCATTAAAAAATATTTTTTTTTGAGGTGGGGAGGGGCAGAGGGAGAAAGAGAAGGAGAGAGAAAACCTTAAATAGGTTTAACGGACTGAGCCTCCCAGGCACCCTCATTTAAAAAAGTTTTTTTTTACTTTTTATTTTTTTTAAGTAGACTAGACTCCACACCCAACATGGGGCCTGAACTCATGACCCCACAGATCACGAGTCACATGCTCCACTGACTGAGCTAGGCAGGTGCCCCTCATTTTTTAATTTTCATTTCTATGGTGGCTAAGGTTGTTGAGCATCTTTTCATATACTTATTGGCCATCTGTATATCTTTGGATAAATGTCTGTTTAGATTTTTTGCTCAGTTTTAAATTGGGTTGCTTTTTTATTTGGGTTATTTGCTTGTAGGGATCCTTTACACATTCTAGATAAAATCTCTTATCAGATACATGATTTGCCACAATTTTCTCTCTCTCTCTCTCTTTTTTTTTTTTACTTTCTTGATGCCTCTTGAGGCATAAAAGTTTTAGATTTTTGATGACATTTAGTTTGTTTATTTTCTTGTTACTGTGGCGCACACTTTGGGAAATATTACTGAAATGCCACTTGATACTCTGGAAGCTTTGAGACATTAAAGCTTGTTTGGGCTTTTTAGGTCACCTTGGAGGAGGACTTCCTCCCCCATTCCAGCCAGCCGGGGTTCCTTCTCAGAGCTGGAAGCACAGAGCCTCAGGACCTTGGCAGTTTTTACATCCCCTCCCTCTCCTGAGGTCTACCACAATAGAGCAGCTGAAATGACAGTTTGGAAATGTCCTTTATTGTGAAACTCAATGGTCTTTGTCTCTGGGATTTGAAATTTTGATGCAGATGTTGGCAGCCAAGAGTTAGGAAGGAGGAGGGCAAGGGCCGGGAGAAGAAACCCTTCCACTGACTTCCATAGTGAGTCATTTCAATTCTCTGTGCCATCCTGGTTTTCTCACCCATAAAAATGGGGGAGAATACCTCCATCTGCCCATCTCAGTGGGGGTACTGTGAAGATGAATTAATCTGTATTTTTAAAAACACTTTGAGATCTTGGATTAAAGACATTACTGGAGCACAAGGTATTATTATAATAATAAATGATTTTATAGCAGGGAGAGTGCAGACACTAAAGCAAGGATTGGAAGAGGCAGGGAGGAGAGAGGCTCTGATCGCTGGAGCCTGGGCCCAGACACAGGTTTTTATTCTTAGAGGTGAGCTATGATTTCAAACTGTTTGGGTTATTTCACCTGAATTGCTTTACAGAATGCTTCCTATATAACTTCTGCCATAAGGGAAGATTAAAATCTTTTTAGGAAATAGGTTATGTACATTCAAACAATTAGAAGAAATGCAAGGCATTATAATGAGCTGAACTGAATATAACAGGTGTCAAAAAGAACGCAGAATAGATGGTGACGAAGATCAGCTTTGCCCAGGTCTATCACACACTAGCTGTGTGACCTTGCCTCTGTTTCTTCTGTGACCACAACTGTTTGTACAAAGGGCTTAGAATGATGGTTAGCAGATAGTAAGCACTCAGATGTTAGACGTATCTGGGATCTTGTCAGGGTCTGTTTTTGCTGGTTATGTAATCTTGGTTAAGTTGCTAGTTACCTTCTGATCCTCAGTTATCGATCTGTAAAATGGGTATAAGGATACTGACTAGCTCACAAGGTAACTGTGAGGATAGAGGGAGACAATGTAAATAGCATAGCACTGGGCCCTACAAATGGTAAGCATCCACCAAATGAGTTATTATTACTGTCATTGGCACTATTCCCTGCCGGAGGTGTGACGGGTGCGTTCAGTAATGGCTTAGATAAGTCAAGGGCCTTCTTTGGAACCTGGAGTTTGAGGTGGAAGAACGGGATAGATAGGATTTGGGTGATCAGAGAAGAAAGCAGGCTCACAGAAAGGCGCAAGTATGAGGAAGGACTGCCTCCCCCACCCCCAGCCCCAAGACAGGAAGGGACTCGGGGCTTCTCACTTTTCTCTTCAGCGGGGGGCCCTGGTTGGCTCTATCTGGTAGAGCCCCGGCGGCTGTTTACCCCCAAACTCCTTCCGCAGTCTCGGCTTTCACCTTCCCGGGAGGCAAAGGTAGGGCTCTGCAAGGTTGGAGCCGACCCTCCCTCCCCGAGGAATGTGGGTCCCGTTTCCACTTAACCTCTTCCCGGGCAGTCGGGAGCTAGGAGCCCCTCTGTCTTCACCCCACCCTCTGCCAGGATCCAGTTTCAAAGTCACCTGAAAGCCATTTCCTTCCGCTCCAGTCCCTCTCCTCCCCTCCCCTCCCTGTAAATCACCTGGAGTTTGCTCCCCTCCCTTCCCTGTAAATCACCTGGAGTTTGCATTAGCCTGGAGCAGATTTTATTTTTTTTAAGCTTGTGTTCTTTTTTTTAACAAGAACTCTCTTTGCCGTTTACTATACACACTTGTCTACACAGAACCCAGTGATTCGATATCAGAGTTCCATTCCTCCTCCCCAGATGGTAATGTCTAAGCAGTGGGATCTCTTCTGGGGCCCCACCCTGGCTTCCTCTCCTGCCTTGTGCTGGAACAGACAGCATCTTTCCCCTATCCTTACTGATGAATTATTTTGCGTTTTAAAATTTATGATCTTGCTCAAGTCCTTACTGAGTGTCCGTGACCCCCTTCCAGGTGTGTACCTTCCCATGGCCATAGTATTACATACAGCCGTAAAAACAAGAGACAGGTTCTCTATTACACAGGTTTCTGCATCTTGTTTTATCCACCTAGCAGCCTTTTAGTGGACTTCCGCCAGGTTACCCGTTTCTTCATCTCCTCAGCTCCCCCGAGGCCGGGATTTACATTTGGAACGGATCACAGGGACCGAGTTGAGGCGAGAAATTCGTGACGTGCCTTTCTGACTCAGAAAAGCCAAGGTGACCTGCTCTGGTAGGCTCGAGACCGCCCCCCACCCCAAGCCGATAGCAATTAATGTCTTCCTAAGCCCCCTTTCCTATCCGCACAACTGGGGCTGTTTGGCTGTGACACCGGCGTGACCCCCACCACGTGCGTCTTTGGATCTGCGAGCATCTAGGCGGCCCGGGAGCGGCTCGCGTAGGGCGGGTCGGTCACCGTCGGGGCGGCGCGCTCGCCCCACCTGCGGGCGTTAATCATTAGCGGCGCCCGTTCCCCTTCACCTCGGGCTCCGGCTCGCCGCGTCGCGAAGGTTCTCCGGGTCCCCGCGGAGCCGCCAATTGCTGGATTCCAGCGGCCGGCCCGAGTCTCCACCCACTGGAAAAATTCCTGGCCCGCCCCTCCCTCCCGCTCTCCCCTCCCTCCGCAGCTCTGGCCCCGCTCGCCCGGCCCCGACTTCCTGCCGGGCGCTGGGAAGGCGCGCGCGGGCTGGGGTCCCGGGGGCCAGCGTCAGCAGCTGGCTGCAACCCCGATCGCGGAGGGACCGTACTGTGGGCGGGAGCGGCCGGCAGCCTCAGCCCCTGCGGAGAGCGACTTTCAAACTCGCGCCTGCGTCGCGGCCGCACCTGGGCAGCCTCGCGCGCAGAGCGTGCGGGACCCGGCGGGGGGCGACCGCGCGGTGAGTGGCCCTCGCTTCTCCCATCTCCCTCGGCCAGTGGCAGTGCCTAGAGCCCCTCCGAAGTCCCCCACCCTCCCGGTTCCTCGCTCCAGCCCCCCGCCGGGTGGGGACTCGGGACGACTGAGGGGGGCCCGGGGCTGCGTTGGCGCCTTCCAGGGCGACCTCTCCCTCTCCCCCAACGCCAGTAGAGGACCGGAGCGCGGGAGGCTCGTACACCGAGACCTTTTCTGTCCTGTAGTCCCCACCCCGGAACCACAAGGAGCGAGCGCGCCAGGTGGCTCCGGGAAGCTCCGTTTGAAAGCCGGGAAGCCCGCGAGGCTGCGCCCGCCCGCTCCCCCTGCGCGCTCGGGCGCCAGAGGGCTGGCCCTTCCCTGGGACTGTGGGACTTGGGCCGGGTGGACCCTTCTGGGGAAGGACCTCAGCCTCTGGTCCTGGGAGCCCAACGGGCGCCTGCAGCTTGTTCCGGGTTGGTACTCCACAGTGCTCGTTCTTGAGAATCTCAGCTCCTGTCCTGGAAGGGTTAGAGTGGGTGCCAGAAAGGGAATGTCGGGAGCCGAAGGCATAGAGGCCACTGCCTGCCACTGTCGGCCTCGACATCGCCCACTCCTGAAATCTATTTGGTTTTCTCCCCATTCTCAGCCCTTTGGTTTGGAAAGCTAGGAGGAGAAGGGCAAACTTGAAATTTCAAGGTATTTTTAGGTAGCTCCTTTTACTCTTCGGAGCTGCTTTTGAAAACAAAGAGAAGAGTGGGAAATGTAATGGTAGGAGGCTGGGGAGGTGTGGCCTGGTGGGGGGGAGCGGCGCGGTGTTTGTGGCCGCGGTAAGAGTTTTATCCTCTAGGCCACTTGCTAAACTGTGGGCAGATGGAGGAGGCTGTCTTCTCCAGGGCCCCTGGGGAGGCAACTCCGACTGCATTATCCTACATGGAACCCTAGACTGGGTTCTTAAGAGTCTCCCTAGCCCTGCCTCTTCTTGAAACCCAGTCACATAGACCTTGCTTAAGAAATAATAAGTAGGGAGAGTAATGACATCGCCTGCTTCCTTTTAGGAGAGTGCTTTTCCAGCACTCATTGACTTAAGCTGGGAATGACTTCATTTCATCCTCCCAACAGAAAACCTAGATAGTAAGAGCCAAAGGAAGGTGTACCCCGTCCTGAGATCCCGGGGTGCCTAGTCTCTTCCTTCTAAGCCATGTTAGGTGCTCCTGGTGCTTTTGCTGAACCTGTTCTCTTCTCTGGGGGCTGGATGACCCCTTGGCTCCCTGGTATCTTGCTCTGGGGATAGAGCAGGGAGTCAACATGGGGTAAACCAAGTCCTAGAAGCAGAGGGAGTGGCTTAGGGGTTGTTTTATTAGATGTGGCCTATCAGGAAAGTGGAAAGAGCACTGGCCTGGGAGTCCAACACAGGATTTTGCTTGAATTTTAATCTGGCTCTACTGCATACCATCAAAGATTGGTAGAGTGACTAGTGCTGGAAGGCGCCTCTCATTAGCCTACTCTACACATGAAGGAAGCAGAGACCGAAGATGTCAGGTGATTTGAGCCTGATCCCTGTTGGCCAAACAGGGACTAGAACTCAGATTTCATGCTCTGGCTAATCCCTGCTTTCTCCAACATGACCTGGGCAAATCACATATCTTTCAGACTCAGTTTCCACGTGAGTAAAGCAGGGTACTTGCGTTCTCTTCCTTATAGAGGTTGTGGTAAGGATCACATAAAGCAGACTTGTAGAAAGCACTCCATAAACTCTTATACTGAATAAAGAGCTCACTGTGGCTAGAGGGGCTCTCAAGAGCTTTAACGTTTACTGGATATGTCCCCTGTGTGCCGCAGGAGATGGTAAATACCAGGGTCCTATGGTGGAGGTTTACATCTGTGGCCTGTGATATCTCAGCTCCAGAGTAAACATTTGGCTTACCAAATCCACAGCTAACGCAGGGTCACTGTGTTTACACCGGAGGAGGCCAAAGGCCATGGCTTGAGGGATGACTGGGGCGAGAAGGGAAAAGGGACTGTGTTCCAGACGCGTGGCTTGCCCCTTTACGTCCACCCCCTCTCAGAACCTTGTGAAGGAGGGCGCTGGGCTGCTAACTTTGGAGGGTTAATTGTGGAGCTATCTAGTTATTCTCTGTTTTACTGGGGTTGAGGGGACTCTGGGCTTTGGAGGGGGGTGTTGCCTTTGCAGCTGCACTGGGGCTCTCTTCAGCGACTCATTTGCCTCCCTCCCCCTTCCCCAGGCTGCCCCTCTGGCCTCGGCCTCTGCTCTGTGCTGGCTCTCTGGCCAGCTGCTTGTCCATAGGCCTTTGTTCCAGAGCTGCCTGCCCACCCTCCCCAGCAGAAGCCCTCAGGCTGGAGGCTTGGCAGCTGGAGGTCACTCCTGTGCAGGAAGGCTCTACTGGAATCCACAGGGGACCTGGCAGACCCTCATTGCCTCCTGTTGGGCTCCTCTTAGGGCTGCTAACTTGCTCCTGGCCACGCACTCTCACTTCCTTTTCTCCTCTCTTTCCCTAAATGGTTGGATTGTCCCTTTTTTTCTTCCTACAATTACGCTTCTTAGTTCTATTTTTAAGTATTCATTCATTCAACATTTATTTGGCGCCTACTGTATATGAATATAGATGTAGTGAACAAAATATACAAATATTGACCAGGAACTGACTTGTAGTGGGGGAGGCTGACAGTGAGCAAGATAGAAAATGAAATAGAAAGCATGTCAGTAAAAAACAACAACAAAAAGAAAGAATGTCAGTGATAGGTAGAGACATGTGATAGGGAAGGAAGTGGATATGCATTGCCATGGAGGGAGTAAGATGGCATTTTGGATGGAGTGTCCTGGGAAGCCGCCTGAGCAAGGGATATTGGAGATAATGCCTGAGGGAAGAATTTCCCTTCATCTCTTATCGCCTTTACTTGACTCCCACTTAGAGCAACCCACTGTGGGATTGAGGGGCCGGATTTGGAATTGGGTGCACCCAGGTTTGAATTCCGGCTTTGCAGCTTGCTAGCCCCTTGGTGCTGAACTCCTCTGAGCCTGTGTTTTTCTCGTGTAAAATGGAGTTAGTCATCATATCTACCATGTATGGTATTCTGTGAGAATGAACAATGAGAATGTGTTAAACGCTCAGCAAAGCTTCCAGAGGTGTTCAGTAAATGATAGTTGTATTATTTCTCCAACCAAAGTGTGTGGGGTTGGGGTAGCTCAAGATAGTTCATGCCATTGCTAAGGACTTAGGCTGAAAGGCTTTGTATTTCAAGTGTTGGGCAGGGGTGAGGAATTGGAGGGAGATAAAACAGAAATCCTGGTTAGTGCAGACTTTGTTAGTGAGACTTTTCTACCGTATCCTAGATTTCTGATGGTTGGGCTGAGGATGCCAGGCTCCCAGGTGTGTGGTGCTTTCCCCAGGATAGGCTGAACTGGGGGTAGCCCTGGCCTTCCCTTGCTCTGGAATTCCCCCAGCATCTAACCAACCCTGATGAATCACAGCATGGTCCCTGGCCTCTCTAGGCGGCCTCACAGCTGGGAAGGCTATCTGCCCCTCTCCCAGACTCCTGTAGATAAGTTATGTTCCGAGAGGGAGGGAGAGGAGGGCTGGGGAAATTGCATGGGGGGCAGGAGGATTCTGATGGAGCCTTATCTTGGGTTCTGCCCAGACTCTAACTGCTCAGCTCCCGCGGTGTCCACCCAGCCAGTCTGCAGTCTCTTCTCTGCTGGAACCACGGCCCTCAAAGGGAGGGGCCGGCTCTAAGACTGCTGTCAAAGCTGTGGTGAGCGGTTTCCTGGGGGCCCTGCCCTGGCTCAGGAAGCAGGGATGGGCTGTGGAGGGTGAGGTCTAGGGAAGTGGTCATCAGACAGACCACACCCCCTGCAGGCCCCGTGGCACAGGCAGGACAGCCAGGCAGGCCCTGTGGTGAAGGAACTTTCTGGGCCTGCCAGCTGGTGCCTAGAGACTGCATAAAGCTAGTTATAATCTGGCTTCAGAGGAAGTTAAAAAGATAGATGGCCCTGAACAGCCCCAGGCATTTTTGTTTTTGGTTTTGGGTGACTGTACTCAGAGGAGGAGGAAACCTGGGCAGGGTCCACTACCGCATGAGAAGGAGGTGCACCTGGAGACGTGTGGCAGTCCCCCTGGGAGTTAGCTGGCAGCTGGCGGGAATGATGGCTGGTCCTGTTAACTGGGCCCCCACTGTGTGCTCTTTATTTTGATTGGACGCTGTCTGAGGGCAGGAACTGTGCTGGCTTCATCTTTGTTCTGTGGCACCGAGAGCTGTATGAAGTGTAATCAACAAGGGTGTGAGCAGCTTGTGCTGAGGTCCGGGCCTGACAGTGATCTGGGCTCGGTGGGCTCGTTGGCTCCCACTTTTGTTCTGTGGAAGCTGAGTTGGGGGGTGGGGGCAGAGAAAGCAGTGGTGAGGGTTAGGCCCCTCCGGGTGGGCTGTGGCCATTTGGGAACATAGGCAAGGGGGAAAGCCAGGCTTTTTACAGTTCTCTTACAGGCCTTTGGGGAGGGCTCTCTGGTTTAAGCTGAGGGAATGGATTTATAAGGACCTTAAACTTCTTTCCTGGTGAGCAGATTGTGGGGCTGGACACAGGACCTGCACAAAGGCTCTGTCGGACTCAGTGGTGGCTGTCCATGCAGCCTTTTGGAAAACCCAGTCTGAGAGTCCTTGAAGTTGCTGATTATTGCTGGGGTCTGGCTGAGAATGCAGGGAGAGGTGTGAGAGGAGTGAGGTCTAGTTCTTACTGTGGTAACAGGATCTCAAGAGGAGAGATGGGTCCTACAAGTCCCGGAAGTGCTTCAAAACACATATCCTCTACTGTCCCAGCTGCAGGACTGTGCGTGTCTGTGTGTGTTTGTGTATATACAATGGAGGTTCTGGAGCAATAGTTGGCAAGTGTTTGTTGGCAGGAAAAGGGAACCAGTATTCATGCAGCGTCTTTCTGTCCTGCACGATGCTACATCCCCAGTGCTGCGTATTAGGATTCCAGTAAATATTTTTTTAAAGATTTGTTTATTTATTAGAGAGAGAGAGAACATGAGTAGGGGTGGGGCAGAGGGAGAGGGAGAAGCAGGCCTTCGGCTGAACAAGGAACCCAACATGGAACTTGATCCCATGACCCCAAGATCATGACCTGAGCTGAAGGCAGATACTCAACTGACTGAGCCACCCAGGCGCCCCTACCAATAAATATTTTTCATATAAGTGAAACCCTATTGTGTGGTAAAACCTTAGGAATTCAAGAAATCTTCACAAATGTTCTATTCCTGTCTAAAGACACCTAGGAAAGTTATGAAAGTTAACCCGTGGTGGGCTGCTATGGTAGGGGGGCAGGCAGCTCTGGATTTCTGCACTCTGGAGGAGAGCATGGCTGCTAGGATCACTGGGTCCAGTCCTGCCAGGTGCGCTGTGGGCTTTGCCCCCCTGCGGACAGGAGGGTGTACTTACAGTTTTGAGTATAGTTTGTCCCATACTAGGTCCCATATTATGCCATTGAAGGCAGTAGTGGGGGTCACTTCTGTGCTCTTTAGGACCTGTCCTCTCTGCAGCCTCGCTTATCTGCATCTAGCCAGTGAGCCTCAGAGCAGCCAGATTCCTACATTATTATTCAGCCCAGCTCCCTCAGACTCTAACTTTTATATGTACGTTATGCCATCCTCTTTCAGAGCCAGCAGCTGAAAGGAAGTAGCCAAGGAAAGAGAGTAAAGAGGTGAGCACAGAGAGGAAAAATGACCTCCTAGTTGTGGAAAGTCGGCAGTGAGAGTGGACAGAGGTCAGAATAGCAGGAAGGGCCAATGCTGGTGGAAGCCAGGGTCTCATTTAGGAGGAATGGCCTGGCACACCTGGGCCCTGGGCCCTGGGGAGGAGGGGGTCATCGTTTTCATAATGGATGCTTTGCTGTAATTGTGACCTTGAGTCATCCAGAAAAGGTTAAATTATGCTCCCTTGACTGTTGAGGAAGGCATGCAAGGAAGCCCTTACTGTGTTTTTTAAAAGATTCCCAACCCGATTGATGAAAAGTTTCAAAAATGCTGATACTCAGATACTAGTATCACTGTTCCTCTCAGCAAGGCAAAATAAGTGGTGTCACCCCCAACCACAGATAAGGAAGCGTAGTCCACCTGAGGTTGGAAATCGGTCCAGGATCCCTCGCCAAGACTTGGCAGGAATGAGATTTGAACTTTTGAATGACCCCTGGGCACAGGCACTCAACTTTACTGAAGACTGGTTCAAAACTCTCTTAAAAATGTGGCTTTTTGGACAGCAGTCTCCACGGGCATCCAGCCAGGGCGGTTTACTGTGTTATGGCCCCACCCAGGTAGATTGCCAGCTGCCCCACAGGGCACTTGCCTTAGGAGAAACAGGAATGCTTTCAGTCCATTTGCATTTTAAGCATTTCCTGGGTGCTGCGCAGCACTTTCGGAGGCCAGAAAATAACAGGGAGGAACTGCAGTTTCAGACATCACAGGCCTCTTTCCATCAGGAGCTTTGTTCCTTTGTTCTGGTCGGGGATGCTGCCGCAGAGTGCTTTGGTGTGCAGTCTTGGTGCTGGTTGTTGGGTCAGTCTCTGGGAGCCTGGGGACCCGCCCCTGCCTAGGAACCCCGACACGACTCCCTGTTCCCACTATCCAGTCCCGGCAAATGGTCATGGTATCATACTTGCCTCTCATTTATCATTGAGATAGAATGTTACGCATGCAGTGGAAGCTTCCTTTTTCTTGGGGAAACCTTTCTCTGGCCTCCCTCCCCAGAAGAGACATTCTCCTAAATATGTTGTTTATTATACCTTTGCATGTTTTTATACTTTTTACTGTTGTCTATAAGTCATGTATGGTATTGGGTTGTTTTTATTTTGACTATAAATAGCATCATGTTCGGTGTGGTTTTCTTTTTTTTTCTTTTTTAAATATTTTATTTATTTATTTGACAGGCAGAGATTACAAGTAGGCAGAGAGGCAGGCAGAGAGAGAGAGGAGGAAGCAGGCTCCCCGCTGAGCAGAGAGCCCCATGCGGGGCTGGATCCCAGGACTCTGGGACCATGACCTGAGCCGAAGGCAGAGGCTTTAACCCACTGAGCCACCCAGGCGCCCCAGTGTGGTTTTCTTGAACTTGGATTTTTTACCCAACATTGTTATCTAGATTTATCCATATTGATGTGTTTAAATCACATTTATTCATTTAACTGTTGTGTGGCACATATTGTATAATTTTATCACAGTTCCCTTACTGATGGACATCCATTTTGCACCACTGTAAATAATACCACTTTGAACATTTGGGCCCCAGTCTTCTCTGCCCTGTGTGTCAGCAATAAGTTGTGCTTTTCAAGACGCTGTGAAACAGTGTCCCAGAATGGTTTGGAACTAAGTTACGTTCTTACCAGAAATATGAGAACTGCTGTTTCACTAACTTTTGTACTGTGTCTTTAAATCTGGTAGGTATGAAATGGTATTTAAAAATTATTTAAAGCAAGGGTTTTTAAAATTAACACTTTTTTTTTTTTTAAAGATTTTATTTATTTGACAGAGAGAGATCACAAGTAGGCAGAGAGGCAGATAGAGAGTGAGAGAAGGAAGCAGGCTCCCCGCCGAGCAGAGAGCCCGATGCGGGACTCGATCCCAGGACCCTGAGATCATGACCTGAGCCGAAGGCAGCGGCTTAACCCACTGAGCCACCCAGGTGCCCCTAAAATTAACACTTTGATTATAGGTAGGGATGAACACTTTTCTTGTTTTTTTTTGGCCAGTCATGTTATTCTGTCTTTGCCCTGTACATTAAAAATTTCTTTTTGTTTTTAAGTGAGTAAAACACGTGTGCTCTGCAGTCCCCCAGCTCCCCTGCCCCCACTTGGTATAGATTCTGGTGCACTTTACTGAGAGTTGCCTTTGCCTTGGGGTGCCTGGGCGGCTCAGTCTGTTAAATGTCTGACTTGGTTTTGGCTCCCTTCATGATCTCAGCGTTTGTGAGATTGGCCCGCATCTGGCCACATGGTCACCAAGCAGTCTGGTTGAGAATCTCTCCCTCTCCCGCTCCCTGCTCTTGGGCTCTTTTGTCTGTGAGTGCACCTTCTGGTGTGCGCTCTTTCTCTCTCAAATTTAAAAAAACAAACCATAATTGCTATTGCCTTTTTCTTTTTGATTTATAGTAATTATATATGTTGAGTAACTGCTCTTTGGTAGGTTATATTCATTATAGCACTGTAAGTTATCGTAACTATTAATAAATGTCATTTTTTATAAGGAAATTTTAATTTTAATGTCAGATTTACTGATTTTTTTCTTTGTACTTTCTGTCTCTTGTTCAAGGAATCTTTTTCTATTCTGATTTTATAAATATATTAAAATATTTTCTTTTAAATTTAAGTTTTGCTTCTCATGGTTACGAATTCACCTGCAGTGTATTTTCTTTATATGAAACCAGATCTCAACTCTGGCTCCACACTAAAGCCTTACAAAGAGCTGTAAGAAAGAAAGGACTGATGTCTGAGTTTCACCTCCGATCAGACCAATAAAATAAAAATTATCTTGGGGTGGGGCCCAGGCTAGGTTATGAAATGCTCCAGGTGACTTTTATATCTAGCTAAAGTGGAGAACCACCCACCTTGTAAGGTTTTTTCCAGAGGAATAGCCAGATTTTCTAGGATTAGTTATTGAATAGTCTATACTTTTCCCACTGACTTACTACTTTTTAGATTTGATTGATTTATATCTTTGAGATATATTTCATATATCTTAAAATTCATCCATGTAAAGTGTTTAGTGGTTTTTAGTATATTCACAGAGTCCTGCAGCCATTACTATGAACTGATCCTAAAACATTTTTATCCTCCCCAAAAGAAACCCTTGCCCCTTATTTGTCATTTCCTGTTCTTCCCATCTCCCATCCCCATGCAACCACACATCTTTCTCTCTCTGTGCATTTGCCTCTTCTGGATATTTCACATAAATGAGTTCGTAAATACGTAGTTTATTATGACTTCTTTCCCTTATCATGGTGTTTTCGAGTTATGCATGTTGTGGAATGTAATCAGACCCTTCTTTTTCTTTTTATTGCCCAATGATCCATCATATGGATAAACTGCATTTTGTTTATCTTTTTTTTTTCTTAAAGATTTTTTTATTCATTTATTTGACAGAGATCACAAGTAAGCAGAGAGGCAGGCAGAGAAAGAAGAGGAAGCAGTCTCCCTGCTGAGCAGAGAGCCTGATGTGGGGCTCCATTCCAGGACCTGGGATCATGACCCAAGCCGAAGGCAGAGGCTTTAATCCACTGAGCCACCCAGGCACCCCTATTCAAATCTTTGCCCATTTTAAAATTGAGTTTTATTATTGTTGTTGTTGTTGTAAAGGTTCCTCAGATATTCTGGTTATAAGTGTGTTGTCGGATATATGATTTATAGCTACTTTCTCCCATTTTTGATTTGTCTTTTCACTTTCTTGATAGTGCCCTTTGTAACACTGGTTTTTAATTTTGATATAGTCTAATTTATCTACTTGTTTCGGTCCGTGTGATTTTAATATTTAAGAAGCTGTTGCTCACTCAGATTTACCAAGATTTACTCCTAAGTATTTTTGGAAGAGTTTTATAGTTTTAGATCTCACCTTTAGGTCCATGATACATTTTGCCTTGATTTTTGCATATGGTGTGAACTAGACGTCCCCATTCATTCTTTTGCATATGAATATCCAGTTGTCCTAGTACCATTTCTTGAAAGTCTGTTCTTTCCCTGTTGAATCATCTTGGTACCCTTGATGAAAATCAGTTGGCTGTAAATGTGAGGTTTTATTTCTGTACTCTCAATTCTGTTCTGTTAATCTAGATGTCTGCCTTTATGCCAGCACAACACGATCTTATGAAGTACAGCTTCCTAGTTAGTTTTGAAATAAGGAACTGTGAGTTTTCCAACTTTGGTCTTTTGCAAGATTGTTTTGTTTATTCTGGGTCTCTTTTCCACAGAAATTTTAGGATCAGCTTGTCAGTTTCCATTAAAAAAAAACCCAGCTGAGATTTTCACAGAGATGGTGTTAAGCTGGTAGATTGATTTGGTGAATACTGCTAGTTTAGCAATGTGAAGTGTTCTGATGGATGAGAACATGAAATTTTGTTCCATTGATTAAAATCTTTATTAATTCTTTCAACAGTGTTTTGTGGTTTCCAGTATAGAAGTTTTACACTGCTCTTGTTAAATGTATTCCAAAGTATTTTATGCTTTTTGCTGCTCTTATAAATGGTATTGCTTTCTTTGTTAATTTCATTTTTGGATTGTTCACTGACAGTGTGTAGGAATAAAATTGATTTTTGTGTGTTGATCTTGTATCCTGCCATGTCGCTGAACTCTTTCATTAGGACGAGTGGTTTTATAGTGAATTCCTAGGGTTTTGTATATATAAGATTATGTCATCTGTGAATAGAGATAGTTTTACTTCTTCCTTTTCAATCTGAATGTCTTTTATGTTTTTTTCTTGCTTAATTGCCCTGGCTAGAGCTGTAGTACAGTGTTGACTAGAAGTGACATGAGGGGACATCCTTGTTTTGCTCCTGATCTTAGGGGAAAGGCATTCAGTCTTTTTCCATTAAGTATGAAGTACCAAAAAAAAAAGTATGAAATACTTACAGTTTTTTGGTGTTTTTTTAAGGATTTTATTTATTTGACAGAGAGGGAGAAAGAAAGGGAATACAAGCGGGGCTAGCGGGAGAGGGAGAAGCAGGCTTCCCGCCGAGCCGAGAGCAGGGTGCCGGATGTGGGGCTACATCCCAGGACGCCAGGATCATGACCTGAGCTGAGCACAAGGCAGACGCTTAACGACTGAACTACCCAGGCACCTCCCAGGCACCTCCGGCAGGTTTTTTGTAGATGCTCTTTATAAGGATTGGAATGTTCCCTTCTCTTCCTAGTTTGTCGAAGTGTTTTTATTGTGGAAAGGTATCAGATTTTGTCAAATGTTTCTTCTGGGTTTACTGAGATTATCAGGTGGTTTTGTATTATTAATATCTTGAATTCTGTTAATTGATGCTTAGATGTTAATCCAATCTTGTATTTCTGGGATAAATCCATATAGTCATAGTGTATACTCCTTTTTATGTATTACTGGTTTCTATTTGTTAGTATTTTGCTGGGGATTCTTTGCATCTTTATTAGGGATTTTAGACTGTAGCTTTTTTCTTGTGATATCTTGTCTGGTTTTGATCTCAGGGTGATACACTCATAGAATAAGTTGGGAAGTGTTCCTTCTTCTATTTTTAGAAGAGTTTATAAAGGATTGGTATTAATTCCTTTAAGTATTTGGTAGAATTCACCAGTGGGGCCATCTAGTCCTGGGCTTTTCTTTATTGGGAAATTTATTTATTTCTTTATTTTAAGATTTATTTATTTGAGAGAGACAGGAGGAGGGGCAGAGGGAGAGGATCTTCAAGCAGACTCCCTATTGAACATGGAGCTCTCCAGAGGCTTGATCTCACAACCCATGAGGTCATGACCTGAGCTGAAACCAAGTCTCAGCCACCCAGGTTCCCAGATTTTTTTTTTAGCTAATGGAGTAACAGTTGGTTCCATCTTTTTACTCCCTTGTGATGGCTTATTTTGTTGTATGGTTATTAATGTTTATACTCAGCTCCTCTTCAGTGGTTGCAAAGAGTGGGATGCTTAAAAGTAAGGTGTTTTGGAAGTCTGCACTTACTGGTGATGATGATATCTAGGGCATAAAAGGGGTGGGTGGGTGGCTGAGGTGGAGTAGAGGAAAGGATTGTTGGAAGACTCTTCCAGAACTTTGCATGTCTGTCTGCTTCTTAAACAGGACTCTGCTCAAGAGTTACTTCCTCAAACATGAGAGGCAACGTGGTGGGGGTTGGGGGTAGGAAAAGAATGAATGAAACAAGATGGGATTGGGAGGGAGACAAACCATAAGAGACTCTTAATCTCACAAAACAAACAGGGTTGCTGGGGGGAGGAGGGGTCAGGTGAGGGTGGTGGGTTTATGGACATTGGGGAGGGTATATGCTATGGTGAGTGCTGTGAAGTGTGTAAACCTGGTGATTCACAGACCTCTACCCCAGGGCTAATAATCCATTATGTTAACAAAAACATTTAAAAAAGAGTTACTTCCTCAGAGTCTTCCTGGACCTCTTGACCAAATAACACCCCATCCCCCCACTTACTCCTTTTTTTTTTTTTTTCCTAAACATTTATTTTTATATTTTTGAGAGAGAGAGCCGGGGAGTGCATCCGAGCAAGGGGAGGGTCAGAGGGAGAGGGATAAACAGTCCCGCTGAGCAGGGAGCAGGACTCCACCCAGGACCCTGAGATCATGACCTGAGCTAAAGGCAGAGGCTTAACCCACTGAGCCACCAGGCGCCCCTCCATTACTTATTTTATTTTATTTTTTTAAAGATTTTATTTATTTATTTGTCAGAGACAGAGGGAGAGAGAGAGAGTGAGCACAGGCAGACAGAGAGGCAGGCAGAGGCAGAGGGAGAAGCAGGCTCCCTGCCGAGCAAGGAGCCCGATGTGGGACTCGATCCCAGGACGCTGGGATCATGACCTGAGCCGAAGGCAGCTGCTTAACCCACTGAGCCACCCAGGCGTCCCATCCATTACTTATTTTAAAAGATTTTATTTTTATTTATTAGAGAGAGAGAAAGCCCTACTCTTTTCTCTGCTTTATCTTCTTTATGACACTTATCACTATCCAGAAATATCTTAGTCATTTGTCTCCCTTTTATGTCCTTCTCCACTGGAAGGTAAGCGCCTGATAGCAAGGGTTTGTCTTACGTATTGCTGTGTTCCTATGACTGGGCACGTGGCTTATACTGCCAGTAAATGTTAGGAGTTTGAGTAATCCCGCTTGCAGATGGAAGTCCTCTCAGTTTCGATTCTATAGCCCTCAGCTGGTCTGGGTCTGACCAGGCAGTCAAGAAGAGGTGAACAGCTTGGCTCTCTGTTCCCAGACCTTTTTCTGTGCCTCCACTGGGGTTGTCTTTTTGTCCCATAAGAGCTCAGAAAATACCATCCACCCCGTGTGCTTTATTTCGGCCCTTTTCTATGTTTGCACAGCTTCCCATGTCAGCAGTAGGCATTTGAGTGTCAGAAGACATGGAGGCAAAAATGCACAAGATCTGGTTCTTAGCTATAGGAGGCTGTAACTGAGTTAAGAAGAGAGAGCATTCACAGAAGACTCTTCAGGGACTTGCTCGTCACAGAGCTGCTGTGAGGATGAGTATCCCTCGCAGTGACAGGGTGGAGAAAGGCAGCCGGTGCACCGGTCGTTGGGCCACCCTCAATGGGCACATAAGCCATTCCTTCTAGAAGCTTCTAAAAGGGAGTTATAAATTCCCAGGTGTCTCCATTTTGCCCCCTTAGATTGCCCCACAGTGGGAGAACTTGTTTTGAGCAAAGTTTATAAAACTTAAAGTGCCCGGGGGCGGGGCACCTGGGTGGCTCAGTGGGTTAAAGCCTCTGCCTTCGGCTCAGGTCATGATCCCAGGGTCCTGGGATCCAGCCGCATCTGGCTCTCTGCTCAACGGGGAGCCTGCTTCCCCCACTCTCTCTGCCTGCCTCTCTGCCTACTTGTGATTTCTGTCTGTCAAATAAATAAATAAAATCTTAAAAAAAAAAGTGCCCAAGGGCATTGGTACAAAGTGGGCTGAGGGAGTGCTATCTGCCTCTTTTAAGGCCCCGGGATTCCAGGAAACCCTGGCTGTCCCTCCTACGTCCCTGTTGGCCCTTGGGTAAGTGAGCACATAGCTCTGGACCTTGGGGTTGTTGGGAGGAGATTCCGTAGGGACTGTGTTGAGCACAGGGCCTGGTGCAGCCTGATGACATGCTAGTTGGGATTCCAGGCTGGCATTTTGGGAGCCACTGGTACCTCTGTTTCCTGATGTGTGAACCGCCTGCTGCGCACCTGCCCCTGCCCCTGGCTCCTCGCTCTTGTAAGAACAAGGGTTAATATCCTTCAGCTGAGGACCTGGGGTGGGGGAGGAGCCACATAAATGGAGTATTGTGCTGGTGAATGATCTGGCTTTGTTCAAGTGTCTTCGGGGTTTGACTTCCTGCAGTCAGTGTCCCCTTGTGTTGAATGGCTCAGAGATTTGCACGTCCTCACTGGGGCAGTGCTTACCTGCCAGATGTGATGGGGGTCCTCACTCAGGGGGACCTGCTGAATGAGGGAGAGAAGCCTCATTTCCTCTGTCAGAGTCCTCCCAGGGATCAGGAATGAAAGAAATGCAGCAAGTAGGACCCACACACGGAAGTGGTTCTGAATAGGACATTTATTGAAGAGGTTTTGCAGGAGGCGGCGGGCACTTTAATTCCCGAGGCTGTTGGTGGCAGCTCGCTGCTTGCCCCAAGCCTGTTAACTGCTCGGCTGCCAGGCCCCAGGTGGCCCTCCCGGTGTGCTCCGATGGGAGCCCTTTTGAGGAAGGCGGTAGGTACCCTTCCGAGGCCAGGCTGGGGAGTACAAGGGGGCCTGATGAGGACTCTGAGCTCTGGGCCTCCAGGCCTTTATAAACTCCCCCGTGAAACCTGGCCAGCCACAGGTTTGGGGGCAAAAGGTAGGTTTCTCCCTTGGGGGTTCAGAAACTGAGGAACCCCATGGATGCAGGTATAGGAGACCTGTTGTTTTTCCTCCTCTCCTGCCCTGCTTTCTTCTAGTGGATTGGTCAGTTGTGGCTGGGTGAGAGTGAGACAATCCTGTGTTCCTTTTTATATATTTTTTTTTTTTTAAGATTTTTTAAGATTTTATTTATTTATCAGAGAGAGAGGGGGGAAGAGAGCGAGCACAGGCAGACAGAATGGCAGGCAGAGGCAGAGGGAGAAGCAGGCTCCCCGCTGAGCAAGGAGCCCGATGTGGGACTTGATCCCAGGACGCTGGGATCATGACCTGAGCCGAAGGCAGCTGCTTAACCAACTGAGCCACCCAGGCGTCCCGTTTTTTTTTTTTTTTTAAAGATTTTATTTATTTATTTGTCAGAGAGAGAGTGAATGAGAGCGAGCACAGGCAGACAGAGTGGAAGGAAGAGTCAGAGGGAGAAGCAGGCTCCCTGCGGAGCAAGGAGCCCGATGTGGGACTCGATCCCAGGACGCTGGGATCATGACCTGAGCCGAAGGCAGCCGCTTAACCAACTGAGCCACCCAGGTGTCCCCTGTGTTCCTTTTTAGAGGAGACTGCGGGCAAATCTGCTGGGGTTTCAGAGGCCCTTCTGATTTCTGAACATGCAGCGTTGGGTGGTTTAGAGAAGGGGCCGCTGTTGGAGGGACCATCACCAAAGTGCACACATGCTGGGAAAAGCAGAGTTAATCTCTTTCTTCCTGAAGTTTATTTTTCCCAGAATCCACAGAGGGTGGTTAGTTTGGATAAAATCTAAGTGGTGGCAGGACAGCAAGTGAAAGGAAGTTCTCCTGACCCTGTCATCCCAGGGGACACTGCTGGGCAGGGCTGTGCCCACCACCACCACTTCCGGAGCTCTGGGCCACAGGAGTGGGGTGAGCGGGCGCCAGGTTGTTGCCCTGTCTTGGGTGGATTTTTTACCTTGAAGCGAGGCCTTGCTTTTCCAGGAGTGGGAGCGGGCTGCCTGGGCTGTGCTGCTCCATACCACTTGCATCCCCTCACCTGAGAACCTGGGGTTTGGTGACAGCCACGTCTCCGGACTGTGTTCTGGTCTCCCGACTTCTCAGCTGAGGGACAAATCTCCTTTCCTCCCACCTGGGAACTGGTTGGATGAGTTTCTTGGGCCTCCCTGGTTGAGGCCCCTTAGAGGGGAAGGTGAGGGCCCTCTGGGGTGGAGGCAGGTGGTGTGGGGCGGAGAGTGGAGAAGGGGCCGCCTTGGGCTCTGGGAGAGGGTTCTGTGAGGGGAAGTCTGTGAGGCCTTGCTATGTGAAGGGCTGGTGCCTTTGAGAATCGACACTTACGGGAGTCTATGAAGTCTGACCTCCCTGGGTCAGGCACCAGGCCCGAGATCAGCATCTGGGGAAAATATTGGGGTGGGGGTTCATCAGTACACTTTTGCTGTAATGCCCAAGAAGTGGGGCAGGCCAGGGGGGTTTGATGGATGGCAGCAGTTCACAAAAGGGGATTGCTCACGTGAACGAACACACTTTTCTGGGTCTGGATGGTCATGCTTGGAATTAGAGAGGAAATTGTGTTTGGGGGAGCCGCCTTGTTGGCAGCCTTGTCCCCTAATTCTGATTTGCTTGGGGAGGGAAAGTGAGAATTTGGGGGAAGGGAGGAAACCCTCAGGTGGTGAGATGTATTCTGACCAACCCCTAGCCTTTGGCCTGGAATCCTAGTGGGACCTTTTTATCCAGCAGAGCCCCCAGATCTCAGTTTTCTACAGTCGGTGTTCTCTTCCTGCATTCGGAAGCATGTAATTTACACGAAACTTTGTTTCTTCACCTTTTCTTGGATCCTAGTTGCTCCCCCCGCCGCTGCACAAGGGTTGGAATAGGTCTTGTTCTTTCTAGCAGATGCTTCCTTGGGTCATTCTCTCTTTCTCCTACCTGATGCTCTCTCTGAGGAGTCAGCACCTTCTTGGGCCTCTGGATTCTTCCTGAACACTTATTTGGCTCTACAGACACCTGGTGCCAAAGCCATGTGTGGTTTGTTCTTTCCTGGGGTCCATGCTCACACCTCAGCTCTCAGTCTGAGAGTCTCCGTGGTTGGTAGTTTTTCTTCAGGTGTGGCTCTGGCGTGTCCTTCCCACAGAACTACTGCCCATGCGTTCTCTAGTCCGATGCCCTCCAGCCTGGCCTCTTGCTGCCAGCTACCCTAGATCCTTGGGAGGTCCTGGGCCTTTTAGGACTGAACTCTCCCATGCTGCTGCCTTTGCCCCGGGGACCCTCCCATTTCTTCATCACTTGGCAAGTACAAGCTTATTCATCATTCAAGGCTCAGCTGAAGCCTCACCTTTAAAGCTGCTCAGATGCCCCAGGTAGTACCAGCTACTCCCTCTTCTGCCAGCACAGTTTCTGTATTTTTACATCTGTATAGCACTGAAGGCGTTGCCTAGCAGAGAATTTGTTTATAGGGCTCTTTTTCCTTCTAGAATTCGGTTCCTCAAAGACAGGGACAATGTCTTACTCATTTCATTATCCCCAGGGCCTAGCATCATGCTCAGAAGTGTGGAACGAATTGCCAAACTGGAGGCAGCCTTGAACCCCCAGACTACCCACGACCCCACTCTCCACTCCTTTTGTTATTGGGGCACTTGTCTTGCTTCTCCAGAGAGAGGATCAACCCTCAAGAGTGCGAGCTCTGTATGTGATTCATCTCTGTCTCCCACAAAGCTGCCATAGTGTCTTTGTGCAAAGTGAGTGCTTGAAAATACTTGTCCAGTGAATTCTGCAGCTCACGGCCTTGGCAGGGCAGGGACTGTTCTCCCTACACGAGAGGGTGGGCGCGCTCGTCTGCTGTGGCGCAGAAGGCTTACTGCCTCGCTCCTTCAACCCCCTCCCCCCCCGCCTCGCCCCTGCTGAACAGCAGACCTGGGACGGGGTTGGGGCAGCGCTGCCTGGAGTCCTGGGGCTCACTCATGCTTACTCTGTCATTTGCACTGCTCCCCACCTTCTTTGATATTCCTGTGATTTAGGAAATGGGTGAGCAGCAAGGCTTTTCCCAGTACCTTGAGTTTTTGTCTTATATCCTGGTTCTTCACATGTCCACCTTGCAGCTGGATTTTGTTTTTTCTTTAAAACACAAGGGTTAGTGTCGAGGATGGTTGTGACTGGTCACTTACTTGTGCCTTTGCCACCTTCCCTTTCCTGTAGTTCTGTTCCTGCTTGCCCCTGTGTTCCTCTTTCTGTTCCTCTTCAGCTCCTAGCAGGACACCTTGTCTTTCCCTGTGGAGCCCTGAGGAATGTGGTCTGCCTGCTGCAACAAAGGGCTCTGACTCACTTAGACTTCATCTTCTGCTTTGCCCTTCTGTTGGCCATGGATACCAGACTCTGCCTTTCCAGCCGAATTGCTTATATTTTCCCGCATGGAAAATCATGGTTCGAGTCCGCGTTGGGATTGTACATGTTGGATGGCTGGTGGGGGAGGATTAGGTCATGCCAGTTCACCAAGCTGAACTTTTATCTTTATTCTTCATGTGAGGTGTGGGTAAAAATTATAGGCACAAATCAGGAAAAAAAAAAAAAGGCACTTGCCCCAGTGCTTGTGGAACAAATAATAACTTCTCCGTCCTTGTCATCCTGCCACTTAGGGTGGCTTTACTGTGTGGCAGATCTTGACTTGCATCCTCTCCATTTTGGGGACCAGTCAGGTGGGTGCTTTTGTTCTCATTTTGCAGATGAGGAACTTAAAGCTCCGAAAGGTGAGGTGGCTTGCCCAAGGCCACACAGGGCCAACCAGGTGGAGTCGTTGGGTTTTAGACCAGATCTGCCTGGCTGTGGAGCCTGTGGAACCGTTTAGTGTGCATAACCTCTGCTTTGCAGACTCCTGGGCACACGTGTGTGTGCTTCTCTCTCCTCCTCTGCTAGGGACTTAGAGGGTCCTGGTGGGACCTCTCTGTTCCCACTTTGCTTCCTGCCGAGATTCTCCAGGGCCTTTGAACGTGATGGAACAGTAAATGCTGCAACTGTTGAAGGTGTTGGCTCAAGTTTCCTCCTTGCTCCCACTCCAGCTGAGAGGCTCCCAAACCAGCAGCTCCTGCCCTGGCTCCACCATGGGGACAAGAGGGCTGATTTGCAGGGAGAGGTTCCTGAAGTTTGCTGGTAAGGAGTGGAGGTCCCAGGGCTTTTGTGTCTAATGAGAGAGAGGTGGGGCCTCTGGGACACCAAATTTGTCTGTGATTTCTAGCCCCAGCTTTAGCTGCTCCATCTTCTGGGGACATTGTGTTATTTCTGTTGACTTACCCTGGCTGTGAGTGGTAGTGATTGCTCTCATTGGCCTTTAGTATGTATGCATATGAAACATCCTGGTAGACAGCTTTTCCTGGGCTATTTGTAGGGGGCCCTTGTTATAGTCATTTCTATAAATTCCAAAGTGGCTCCTTGGCCACTTTTCCCTTCCTCTCAGTTTTTTGTGGCTGGTCACTTGGTATGTGGCATGACAGCAAGGCAGCTGTGCCTCTGCTCTAGTCCCTTGTCTGGGGCCAAGGAGGACAGGATTGCTAGGTTGAATGAGCAGTCCCTGTTCCTGGGTACCTTGACAGACTGGAAACCTGGTAGTGACTAGTGTGGAAATGCGTTAGTCTGGGAGGATCTGGCCCAGCCCTTGGTTTTGACCACTGTTTCTCTTTCACCTGACCGTGGAACTGGTGAAAGGTGCTGCTGCACAGTCCTGCAGCACTTGAAGTGGTCCTTAGGGTCACTAGAGTTAAGGGAAGTGTGTATTAGTGTCCTCTGGCTGTTGTAACAAACCCCACAAGCTTCGTGGCTTGAAACAATATGTATTTGCTGTCTTATAGTTCTGGAGGTCAGAACTGAATCTGGATCCACATGGCTCTGTTACTTCTGGAGGCTCCAAGATTTGTTTTCTCTCCCTTCCCAGCCTTCGGAAGCCGTCCAGATCCTTTGCTGGTGGTCCCTTTCCTCTGTCTGCAAAGCTGCAGCCTCTTTCTGCCTGTCCCTCTGCTTTTGTTGTCACATCAACTTCTGACTCCTGTATCCCTCTTGTAAGGACCCTTGGGATTGCATTAGGCTCACCCAGGGAACCTAGGGATAGTCTCCCCATCCCAGGATCCTTGACTTGATCATATCTGCACAGTCTCTTTTGTCATATAAAACAGCCATAGGATCTTTATATCCAGGGACAATTAGGGTGTGCTTATTCTTTGGGGGGGCATTGGGGAGGGGAGAAGTCTACAGTAGTATGGGTGTTGGATGCTCCAGAAGTGGTTGAGGAGGCCTTTCTGAAGGAGGTTATCTGACCGAATTCGTGTAGGGAGAGATGATCTGGGACACATCCCAGCTCTGAGAATCCACATGAGAAAATGTCGGGGCTAGGAGGTGGTGGGGTTAGTGAGGCGCGGGTGGGTGGTCCTCCCACTGAGACGAGATGCCAGGGGCTTTGCTTCCCTTCCAAGGCCAGGCTGAGGAAGTTTTCTGCACGTCAGTCTATAGGCCCAGACTTCCTCCCAGAATTCAGGTGGGAAGGCTCCCCTGGCAGCCACGATCCCCTTTCCTTCCCAGCAGCTGAAGTCCTGCTTCAAAGACCCGGCCAACCTTGGTGGCTCCTGCTGTTTGGGGTGGTGGGAAAAGGAATTCACGAGGGAATATAAATTCGTGAGGGGAAATGACTTTGAGCCAGCTGGCCTGGGTTTGTGGCCCAGAAACCCTGATGACACTGTTTGCACAGCCTCTGTGATAGTCACGTTGCTCACATGGAACATATCAAATACAGTCATTCCCCAGGGAGCCTTCCCTTGTCCTGCCTTAGGGTGCTTAGAGCCCCTGAGTCTCTGGGGAGGGGCCGGAGGGACCCGAGTGAGGAAGCTGCTGCGGCACGGGACAATGACCCAGACCCTCTCAGGGATCCTCCTGTCCCACAGAAAGCCCCTGTGGCTGTGGTGAGAGGTGGTCCCCCCACACCTGTGGTGGAGGGGGAGCCGCAGGAAGAGCCAGGCAAGAGCCAGGCGTGGGGCGGTGCTGGGCTGTGGGTGACAGCACAGCCGAGTGGGCTCTGCGCCCTGGCGTGAGATCTCTGCGGCCGTTCCCCTTGCTCCTGCCGTGCTTGTCTGGAGAGACTGCAGCTCTCCTCTGTTGCTTCCTTCTGGTACCCTCTCTGTGGACGTCCTAACACAGGACTCGGGGGCCATCCTTCTGGGGAAGGTACAAGGCGGCTGGCTGGCCAGGTTTGGAGAGCCTTTGGACTGGGTAGGAGGTGCATTTGAGAGATGAAAGGAGCCCCTGGGGAGGTGTGCAGGGCTGGCCGGTGTTGGAGCAGTTGCCTCTGGGAGAGCGCCCTGCTCTTTCCCTGCCTGCCTCTAGGACAGGTGTGTCAGGCTTCCGCTCGCTGCTTGGGTGGGGGTGAGGGGGTGGGGGTGAGGGGCGGAAGGTGAAAGGATGACATCAGCCTCCTCCGCACCTGGAGCCAGCCTCTCTGAAGCAACCTGTTCTCTGGGGCGGCTCCAGAGTTGACCCACACAGAGGGTTGTCCGGTGAGTGCCCCCCTCCTTCTCCTGCCTTCTCCTCAGCAGCCCGCTGGCCAGGGAGGGAGGACCAGAAGGGAATGTTGCTGAGTCCTGGGGATTCCCCAGGGCCAGAAAAGGAGAGGTTCTCCGGAGGGTTCCAGGTGAGTGCCTCGTAGGACCGTCTTTTCTTTCTTTGTCCCCCCCCCCTTTTTTTTTTGGTAGGCTCCACACTGGGCATGGAGCCCACTTGGGGCTTGAACTCAGGACCCTGAGACCAAGACCTAAGCTGAGATCAAGAGTTGGCCACTTAACCAACGGCGTCACCCAGGCACCCCGGGACCATCTTTTCTCAAGTTGGTGGTCGGGGAGCAGGGTCCTTTTGCCTCAGTGACCAGAGGCCTGAGGATAGAACATGAGGGATAATGATGGGTTTTGCCATTTTTTTCTGTTGGAAGCATGAGTCTGGGTTAGGTTGGGGCATGGGGCTGAGGCCTCATGAGGAGGAGAAGGATGTGAGACTTGACCCCTGTCATCTGTTGTGGGAATCCAAGGGGCCTGCTGCAGCCTGCCTCTCTGCCTGGGGACATTCGGGGAAGCTACTCAGAAGGGAGGGCCTATAACCTTGGGAGGTGTGGGCAGAGGAAGGGTGCGGATTGTGTTCATATAGAGAGAGAGAGTTTAAAAAAAAAAAAAAAAAAAAAGAATCCTTCCTCTCCGGGACCCCCCCCCGCCATGTTTATCTGAGCTACTTCTTCTGTCCATCAAAAAGAAGGGCTTAGGGGACCATCACAGGTGTGGGACTGGAGATACCAAGTTTTCTAGAAGACTGATTCACTGATTGATGATTGGACTGACTCATGTTGAGAGATGGAAGAGGTCATGGCAGGGGGAGACTTCGGGAAACTGGAGACTGGGTGCGGTAGGAGAAGGAAGGCGTGGGCATCTGGCTTGAAGGTTTGGCCGCTCTCTGCCTGTCTCCCACTTCCCCAGCCAGACTGTGTCTTCTGGATGCGTCTGAAGACCTAAGTTCCAGTCATGGCTTTGAGGTGAACCTTGCAGTTTGGGGTGATACGCAGTGGAGAGGAAGGAAAGGTTGCCTCTGGCTGGGGCATGTGGCAGGTGCAGGTTCTGTTCTGTCTCTGGGAGTCTGAACTACACACTTAGTAATGGTTGGACTTAGGCTTTTAGGACCAGAATGCGCTCAGATTGAGTGCGATGGCTCTGCTAACAGCCCCCCACCCCCAGATTCTGCCTTGTTTGCTCTCCCTGCTGGACATGCTTGTCATCCTCCCTTTTGTGTCTTTTCATTCTTTCCCAGGAATTCTCTTGTCCTAGAGAGCCTTGTGGTCCTGGGTCTCCTGATCCCTGCAGAGCTTGTCTCATGCGGGGAATTATAGCCCGGTCCTGGTGACCTCAGTGACCTCGTGCTTTTTCCCTTTTCCATGACCTGCGATCCTTTGACCTGGAATCTGTATTTTACCATGTTGTTCCAGCAGGAGGGTAAATTGCCAGATGTAGAGTAGCAGGTCTAGAAATGGCTATAAGGAATCTTTACTTTCATTCCTTTACTGTCTCCATGGCTGTCATAGGATAAAATGAAGTATCATGTTAAAAGCCGTGATCTTTGAAGACTTAATAAGTCCCCTATGGCTTAGGCTGAGGCAAGGCCATAGCATCCAGGTCTGTGACTAATCGTTTGCCTCTGGCCCTGGCTTGTGTGAAATCCGTTAGGGAGACAGCAGGCAGGGGAGCGGGAACACTGGGGCTTGTGCGCCCCAGTACACATCCAGGCTCTACCACATGCTGCTTTTGTGGCCTCAGGTTTCTGTATCTGTAAAATGGGGTAGTGATAGTACTGAGTTCGTAGAGCTGCTAGGAGATCAAAGTGACTCGCTGTGTCATGGCAGTTAGAACCCTGCAGCACTCGGCTGGTATGCTTTGTTTCAGCCGCAGGGGTCTGCTGGCATGGAGGTGGGGGCTGCTGGGTATGGGGGGCTTGCTGCTGGCATGGCTGCTCCTTTGACGACGTGAGCTTGCTTTTCAGGGAGACGGCTGCTTCCACCAGAGATTTCTCCAAGGAGAAGAGATGCTCTTGTTTTGTTTCAGGATTCATAGGGCAATGGGGGTCCCTGAAGAGTGACCCTCAGAAGGCCTCCCTGAGAGTATAGAGGGAGTGGTGAGGGGTTTTTTAAAACTGATTTGGCCAGCTGTGAAATCCATCTGGGACTTAGCATCCCCATAGGGGCTGACTGACCCCAGGTTTGATCTGGGAAAGGTCTTAGGTCTTAAGTTTCTGCCCCATTGTTCCAGCTGCGACTGTGCGTGTGGGGGGGGTGCGGGCGGGGACGGGACAGCCAGCGGCTGGGGGGTTGGGAGGGAGACTGCAGCAGGCTTTGAAGGACTCCAGAGTCCCATGGCCCTGGGGGTTAAGGACTTGGGTGGAGTTTGGATCTTTGTCGTTCTTTGTGCCGAAATGACAGAGCTTTACCCTGTGGGCTGGTGCTTTAGAAAGGCCCAGCTGGTTAATTTTAAAGGCTCTTTTGAGGAGGGAGGGAACAGCAACAGTGCTGCATTTCCCAAGGGGCTCTAGTCTGAGATGCTTAGGGTTTCACCAAGATGAGCCTATTAATTCTCCTTTGTTGTACCTGGAAGGGAGGGAGAAGGCAGGATTGTCTTTAGTGTGCCCCTTGTGTCCTTATCTGCAGCTGGAGAAGCTCCTGGAGGTCACTGTGGCCACACCCAGAGCTGGAGCGGGTCCTGCTAGCCTCTTGACTTGAGCTCAGTACAGGTGCCAGTTTGTTTGCCATCATCTCTTTGCCAGATCGCTGCTACGGCCCCAGAGCTCGGGTCACTTACAGTCTAGGGCAGGGGATCTCAAACTAGTCACAGTCACGGAGTGGTCGGGGTAATCCTGCGGTGCCGTAAGAGTATGTAGAAGGGGGCGTCCAGGTTTGTTTTCTGGGGACTGGCTTCTAATCTGAAACCTAAGGATTGGGCATAAGTGACAGGGGGTGGGGGCGAGTATGGTTTGGGATAGATGAGGTGGGGGGTGTGGTGCGTGGGGACTTGGGAGTAATGTCCAGGCAGGGAGAATATTTGCAAAAGCCGGGGCCCAGGGCCCAGGGGTGCTGGCACAGCCAGGGCACTGGTTCCAGGTTTGGGCAGAGGCACAGAAAAGCAGGGGGAAATTCAAGATTCCTGGAGTGATGGCACCCAGATCATTCTTGTAGCTCTAGCCTTTGGTCTGGCAATTTCTGAGCCCTAGAACTAGTGGTGGAAGTCTTTGGGGAAGTGCAAGTGAGGGTGATACTCTGGAACTCTGTTCCTTGTGCAAACAGCAATGAGATACACATTCTGGAAAGGGGTGGTGTGAGCTGTGGTCTTCTGGAGTTGGGGTCCAGTGTTCCTGTCCTTCCCTGAGGCTTTAGCCCCTCCTAGACTTACTGCTCTAGGGTTTTCCAGGTAGGCCTACCTGTGAACAGCCCTACCTGCCCAAGGGATTGAAGTCCACCTGAGTCTGTGTTTGCCTTACCTGGGAGCAGTTTCCTGCCTCCTGTGCTACCTGACCTCACTGTGCTAAAGGGAGTTTAGAGAAACTCATCAATGGCTCAGCCCTGGGGCATTTCCTGTGCGTAGGAAGCTTGACTGAGTCAGGGCCTTACCAGGTGCTGGGGGTCGGGAGCCTTTGGATTCTCTCCTCTGCCTCCCCTGTCAGTATCTAGAAGGTTTCTGTTTGGGGTGCAGCTGCTGGTGCCCCCGGAGATGGCATAATCCTGAGGAGAATTTTACTCTCTGGCACGTGTGTCATCCTAGATCCTAGGAGCAAAGTCTTCTGCTGTCCCTGCTGGTGACCCCAGCACAGGCCCCGACAAGTGAGCCCTTGGGAAGTGCTTTTTGACAGTTGTTATCATCACTGTCTCGAAGGTTTATGGAGCCCTTGCCCCGTGCGGGGCACCACGTTGAGACCTGTCGCTGTGGCAGGTCACTGCATCCCGGGGGACATGGCTCCAGTGTAGGTTCTGAGAGGCTGACTACTTTGGCAGAGCAGCGGGGCTGGGCTTCGGGTTTCATCCGAAGGCACCCCGATGGCTGCTCTGGTGGAGACGTCCTCTCTGTTCTCCTGGGGCTTGGGTTTCTGAGGTCTTTATTGTTCTTGGATGTGGGCACCCTTTCTTCCTGGGAATGCCAGAACTATTGGAGTCAGGAAGGGATGTAACTTGGGCATTCTTGTGCACACTTGTGGAGTCTGACGGAAGGGACTTTCTCAACATTCACAGCTGTTGTGTTTAAAACTGTGGTGAAATACACAAACATAAAATTTCCATTTTAACCATTTTTAAGTGTATGGTGGTTCGGTGGCATTACGTACATTCACATCGTTGCTCCGCTATCACTACCATCGGCCAGGACTTCTCCTATCTTGCAAAATGGAAACTCTGTACCTGTTAAATACAAACTCCCCATTCCTCCTCCCCCAGCAGCCACCGTTTCACTTTCTATTTCTGTGATGATTCTGAGATTGAATTCTTTGTCTGTTCTGCCCAGAACCTCGCTGGAGTGCCTTCGCCAGGCAGCGATGCCAGGATGCCCGTCTCTGCCTCCCTCCGCCAGGATGGCAGCCAAGAGCGACCCGTGAGCCTGACCTCGAGCACGTCCTCATCGGGCTCCTCCCGGGACAGCCGTGGGGCCATGGAGGAGCCCAGTGGTTCCGGGGCGTCGGCCGAGAATGGGGCAGGCTCCCCACGTGGCCGGCATCCCCCCAACGGCAACACTAGCTCCAGCGGCTGGCTGAGCGGGAGGGGGCCGCTGTCCCCGTTCGGCGGATGGTCCCCAGCAGCCCCGGTGCACAAGCTCAGCTACCTGGGCCGCGTGGTGCGGGAGATCGTGGAGACGGAGCGGATGTACGTGCAGGACCTGCGCAGCATTGTGGAGGTGAGGCCCTTCATGTCTATGGCTGCGGTTCCGAGGCTGCCGTGGGGCTGGCCTTCTGCTCTGGGTGGCCCACCTCTCTTGGGAGCCCGCTTCCACCCCTGGAGGGAGAGTTCTCCCTGACAGCCGTGTCAGAAGAAGCCGCCTTCCCTTGTAGCAGTGGGGAGGCCTTGTGTCCCTGCTCCAGGGCAGCGGGTGGGGGGTAACCGCAGACTGTTTTTGCTGCTTCGCGACTTTGGGTCCGATGAGGAGCTGGGGCCAGGACCTCCTGCAGACCCTCGGTTGGTGGGGAGGGGCAGGGACCGCTGTGCTCACAGACATGGAACCCAGGGAGGAAACTGGCCCGGATGTTGCCCATCTGTGCCCGGATCCCTGCCCTGCTGTTTCCTGGCTGTGTGGTCTCAGGCACTTGTGTGAGGCCTGAGCCTCGGGTTCCTCTGTGAGATGAAGACGCACCGGCTTTGTGGGGCCAGCACAATGTGCTTCACCCTGTGGGGCCTGGGCAGGTAGGTGCCTGGGTGGCTGCCGCTGAGGAAGCCCTCTGGTCTTGGTGAGAGAGGTGTGTTTGTTTCTACTGTAACAAATTAGCACAAGCTCGGGGCTAAAACGCAGAGGTTTCTTCTGTGTTGGTTTAGGAAGCCAGAAGTTGGAAATCAAGATGTTGGCAGGATTGGGTCCTTCTGGAAGGTCTGAGGGGAGAATGCATTCCATGCCTCTCTCCTGGCTTCTACCAGGTGGTTGCTGCCAATACTTGGATTTCCTTGGCCTGTAGATGTTCTGTCCTGACTTCTGCCTCCATCTTCCCATTGCTGCCTTCTCCGTGTCATCTGTGTCCTTTCTTCTTATAAGGACACCTGTCATAGCATTGAGGGCCCACCCTAAATCCAGTATTCTCTTGTCCTGAGATCCTTGACTGATTATATCTGCAGAAACCCTATTTCCAAATCAGGTGACCTTCCGAGGTTCCGAATGGATATTGATTTTGGAGGGAGAGTTGTCCAGCCCAGTATAATGGGCAGTGTCTGTGAAGTCTCAGCTGTGTCAGTGGAGGACAGAACTAGGTGTGGCTGGGGAGGACAGGACTGCGCCGGGGTGGGCTGGGTTCTGATGCCTCCCTCCACACAGGACTACCTCTTGAAGATCATCGACACACCTGGGCTGCTGAAACCGGAACAAGTTAGTGCCCTCTTTGGGAACATAGAAAACATTTATGCACTGAACAGGTATGGAATGGGCCTAACACACAGCATGTTCTGTCTGTGAGGCCCATGTGGGCCTGGAGGCCTGAGGAGGAGCCCTGGATGTCTGTAGTCTCCTGGGCTGTGACATGGGGGCCTGGAGCCTGATCGTTGGGGTGCGTGATGGTGGTCCCTCCCTGTACAGGGGGTTAGTTAGCTCCCTGTGGTAGAGGGCGTGTGGGACATGTGCCCCCTTAGGGAACTGCTGGCCTCTGGCACGTGATGATGCTCTTCCCTCTACCTTTGTGGCCCCTCTGTGTCTTGCATCTTTACCCCCACTTGCATATCTCTTCATTTCTTCCTCACCTTCCTGCTGACCCCATGGAAAGTCAGGTCTCCCTGAGGGTGATCTGACCCATTAGGAGAATGATAGGCCAGACAGAATGTGATGGGGGAGGCTGAGCGTGGCCCGGTGAGGGCCTGCTTCAGGGCACAGCGCTTCCTCGAGGCTCAGCGTGTGTTGCCTGGACCCATAGATTCCCCAGGGAAGGGACCCTGGTTGGGAGGGGCAGTGGCTGAGGGGACAGTATCAGTAGACAGAAGGAGCCTTACCCTGGGCCCTTTAATGGGGGCCAGAGGGGCTACCTGCTGGCCCGGCTGCAGAGTCTGGGAGGGCAGGCGCGGGGTGACTTGGGCTGGCCAGTGGTAGGTCGACGGGGAGGCATCAGGGGAACCGTGTGTTTAGGGTTTCCCCTAGTGCCCCATCTAAGTTCTAGGGGTACTGGGACTCACCCTCTTTCTCTCTCTTTTCTGCATCCTTTTGAACTGGGAGCCTTTGGCTACTTTGGGAGTCTTCCCTCTCTCTCATTCTCCCTTTAATCTCTGCTTTTGTGTGTTTGACTCCTTCTGCCTGCAGAGGAGCTGTCTCCCCTCCCGAGGTGGGTACTGGTGTCCCCTCTCTTTTTCTTGCTTGCTGAGCATGTGGGGGTCTTTTGCTCCCCACCTTTGCGGCGGTGCCTGGTACTTTGTGTGGTTGCTGGCCTGGGTGGGGCTCACTCTGAGGATGGACGCCCCGACTCTTTAGCATGACACCAGGGGCTGGCTGTGTATCTGGGCACCGGGAGGCCGGGGAGGGGCATGTGGGAAGCAGTGGAGGCAGTGTGCCGTCCGGGGTCTGATGAGCACTCTCCCGTCCTCCAGCCAGCTACTCCGAGACCTGGACAGCTGCAACAGTGACCCTGTGGCTGTGGCCAGCTGCTTTGTGGAAAGGGTGAGAGGGGCTGCTGGGTCCTTGCCTCTTGTCCTGCCTTGCTGGGGGCTCCGAGACACAACAGTGCCCAGCTTAAGAGGGTGTGTGAGTCCTGGAGGCCTCTGTCCAGGGGAAGTGCAAGGTGCCCTGCCTCAAATGGGAAGGGCATTCTGGCCTAGAGCCAGCGGCTGCTAGATGAATGAGGTGGCCCAGACAGATGGGTCCCAGGATGGGTCTGCAGGTGTTCAGGGAATGGGGGCAGAGTGTGTTCACGGGGGTGGGGAGGGGGTCAGGGCCATGTCTTTGCTATACCCAGGTTTAGAGTCAAATGGGAGGCTCCCAGAAATCACCATCTTTGGTCTCCTCTTAGAGTCAAGAGTTTGATATCTACACGCAGTATTGCAACAACTATCCCAAGTGAGTAATTGGGGTGGAGAGGGGAGGCGGAGTTATTCTGTGAGCCTGGAGCACCCCACATCCCCATGCAGGCCTTCCCAGGTGGTGACAGCCTCTTCCCCTGCACTCCCAGCTCAGTGGCCGCCCTGACTGAGTGCATGCGGGACAAGCAGCAGGCCAAGTTCTTCCGGGAGCGGCAGGAGCTCCTCCAGCACTCTCTGCCCCTGGGCTCCTACTTGCTGAAGCCCGTGCAGCGCATCCTCAAGTACCACCTGCTGCTGCAGGTAGCCCCACCGGTCTTCACGCCGTGGGGGTGGGTGGGGGGTCCGTGGGGTCGGGGGGATGCAGGCCTGAGCCTGGGCTGCCTATGTGCCTGTCTTCCGTGCAGGAAATCGCCAAACATTTTGATGAAGAAGAGGATGGCTTCGAGGTGGTGGAGGATGCCATCGACACCATGACCTGCGTGGCTTGGTACATCAATGACATGAAGAGAAGGCACGAGCACGCAGTCCGGCTCCAGGTGCTCCGGGGCTGGTCGCCAGAGGGACTGGCAGGCTGGGGGATGCCGAGGGTGGGCTTCCTGGCTTGGTGGGCTTGGTGGGAAGCGGGGGGCTCCTGTGGCTGTGTGTGCCCAGTGGCTGTGTCTGTAGGAGTTTCTGGGGCTCCGTGTTGCCACCGGAGGGCCATGAGCAGCCTGACTCTGGGGGTCGGGGCTTCTCTGCTGTAGGAGATCCAGTCGCTGCTCATCAACTGGAAGGGGCCAGACCTGACCATCTACGGGGAGCTCGTCCTGGAGGGCACGTTCCGCGTGCACCGCGTGCGCAACGAGAGGACCTTCTTCCTCTTCGACAAAGCGCTGCTCATCACCAAGAAGCGCGGCGATCACTTTGTCTACAAGGGTCATATCCCGGTAACCAGGCTGCTCTCACGGCCTCTGTCCCTTGGCCCTCTTACCCTTTAGCCCCCTTGTAGTGGGCTAGGCTCCATTCTTTCCTTTTTTAAAAAGAAGATTTTATTTTTAAGTAATCTCTCCTCCCAATATGAGGTTCAGACTTATACCCCTGGGATCAAGAGTCTTGGGCTTTAATGTCCGAGTCTTTGTCAGACACCTGCAGGCTCTGTTTCTTGACCCCCGCCTGGGCCCTGGGTTGGGTGGATGCAGCTTAGTCCTTCTGAGATTACTCTCCCTACCTGCCTGGGTGGTCTCAAGGGGCTGGGACCCCAGGTCAGCCCCCGCCACTTCCTGTGCTTGACTGTGCTCTCCCTCTGCCCCAGTGCTCCTCCCTGATGCTGATCGAAAGCACCAGAGACTCCCTGTGCTTCACTGTCACCCACTACAAGCACAGCAAGCAGCAATACAACATCCAGGTGAGGGCCGGGCCAGGGAGGCTCGGGCTGGGGACACACCTGCCACCGTGGCTCGCGTAGATGTGTGGGGCCTCCTGGTCTCCCTCTGTAAGGTGGGGATCCCTTTGGGCATCTCTTGGGTTTTTGTGGAAGAGTCCAGGTAACCTCAAGGTCCCAGCACAGGCCGTCTTTCTGCCTCGGCACCCCCGACGGAAGCCTGGCCCATGGTAGATGGCTTCAGGCTTGTGGTCGTAACCCTGGCTCCCTCTCCCTTGGGTCTTTTCAGGCCAAAACAGCAGAGGAGAAACGGAGCTGGACTCACCACATCAAGAGGCTCATCCTGGAGAACCACCACACCACCATCCCGCAGAAGGTGAGTTCCCGGTGCCCCACCTACCCCTTGATGGGGTGCAGGGAGAGTCAGCCAGCTCCAGGGTTCCACTAGTGCCTCATCCCTGGAGGATGTTGGCTTCACTGGACTCCGGAGGTCAGTGCAGGGGGCACCGTGGGCTTCGGCACAGCCCTGGGGGGTGTCCCAGTGCAGCAAGAGCAAGTCGGTGGGCCAAGAGAGGCATGAATGTAGAACGTAATAACTGGGTGTGTTTCCTTTCCTTCTAGGCCAAGGAAGCCATCTTGGAAATGGATTCCTACTGTAAGTGTACCCTTTCTGCCTGCTTTCTCCCTACTTGGGCATATCTCTAGATCCGTGGGAAGCTCTGCCTGAGACTTCTGTTCCAGGGAGCAGGGAGAATGGGGAAGCTCTTTCTGTCAAGGGCTAGGGGTCTACTGTAAGACCAGGGGCGTAGTCTTGGCTGGCCGGTGGGACTCCCACTGCCTACCATTTCTGAATGGAAGATGGAAGAGGAGGGAGCTCTGGATCTTCTGGCCCCTGGAGCTGGGGCAGGCAGCAAAGGTGTGGTCAGGTGTGGTCAGAGTCCAAGCCCAGGCTGATTGTCCGTCTTGTGTGCAGATCCCAGTCGGTACCGCTGTAGCCCAGAGCGCCTGAAGAAGGCCTGGTCTTCCCAGGACGAGGTGTCCACCCACGCGCAACAGGGGCGCCGACAGTCTGGTAAGGGAAGGGCGCTATGGGCAGAGTGGCTTCCTCACAGGACTCTTGACCAGGAGGGGGACTGTCTGCAGCAGCATTTGGGGCTGGTGCTCTCCTCCATGGACATCCTGGGAAAGGGCAGGAAGAAGGATCGCCCAGCCCACGTGGCACGTCCTGTCCCCGTGCTTGTGCTACCCTCCAGCAGGCACTTTTTTCCAGGCCCTTCTTGCCCACCAGGGCTGGGCAGCCCACCTTTTCCAGGGCCCTGGGAATGCTTGTTCACTCAGGCTTCCGTGCTCTTTCTTAGCTTTCCTGGGACCAAAACTTGGCTCCTTTGTCACTCAGGATCCTGGGACTCAGCCAGGAGCGACGCTCAGATGTCATGGGGATCCCCAGCCCAGTTCTGGAGCAGAGCAAATGCAGGACGTGGGGAAAAATGAGTTAGACGTCAAGTGGCACCAAATCCAGACAGGAAATATTTACTTTGGGTCTCAGGGAAAAGTTCCATTTTCCTCTGCTGGGTTTTCTTCCATGACTGGGCTTGCTACTGTGTACTTGGATTTATTGGAATGAATTGTCTGTTGAAGAGGAGAAAACCTTGCTTTTATTCTTAGCTCTGGGGGTGATAAGGCTGTGTGTTTTCTGTGTCTGTTTGTACTCTGCTCTTCAGTCCAAGGCCCGGGACAGACTTAGCTTCCGCTGGGCACCTGGTGAACACAGATGAGGTGAGAGTTGGAATGAGAAGTGTCTCAGAGGCCCCTGGAGAGAAGATCCGAGAATGACTGGTGCACTGTCCTGGTGTGGATCTCCAGGGTGCATTGGGCTTTGGCTGTGACCCATGAGTCCCCTGAGCAACTCTGGGGATTGTGTCATATTCTGGAAGATAGAGCCAAGTGGTCTCTGGAAAGCTTTTGTAATTTTTGTTTTGTTTGGTATTACCCCCAGTGGATCTTGAACCCTAGGCAGATTTGTGACGGTCACAAACGTTTTATCACACCGTGTGTGAAAAGCCCCTGACTGGGGGTGTTACTTTATAGGTTTCTGGCCCTCTTCATTTTCCTTTCTTCTGAGATGCTTTTCCTGTCTTTCTAGCATTCCCCTCTACCTTGTCATGTGGCTTTGCATTGGAAGCTTCTGGCACATGGAGGAGCTGCTTGTGGTGGTAGGAACTGCGGTGCCGCCTGTCATGACATCAGCGTCCACACTGTGGCTGTCATGGCACGCAGGCAGTGAGTTGTTTCAGAGCTCAGTCTCTGCTGAACTGAGATTTTAGCCTGCGAATGAGTCAGGTTCTGCCTGCTTGTTTTCGTACTTTAGTCTTAACCATTGTGAAACAAACGTCTCTCTAAAGCATGCTTCATCGTCTGCAGCTTCTTAAGGTAGAGGATGCCAACCACTGTGGAACTTTTCCTTTTCTGGCACCAGTGTGACAGCATCCGTGGGGCATGTGCGCTGTTTGGGGCAGGGGGTCGCCATGGTGGCCGCGCACTCGAGGTGTGGTATCCCCCTTACCCAGCAGGTGTCCCCCCCACTTACCTGGAAGCTGTCCCCTCTTACCCGGAAGCTATTTTCTTACCCAGAAGCTATCCCCCCTTACCTGGCAGTGTTGGTTCTTGTCTGTCACAGTGTCCTTGCCTGGTGGGGCTCTTCTCCCTGCTTGTTTGAAAGCAGTCGATTGAACTTGTGAGAAGTGTGGGTAAGGACCGGCCAGCAAGGGGAACATGCAACTCTTGATCTTGGCGTCATGAGTTCAAACACTGTGTTGGGTTTAGAGATTATTTATATTTATTTATTTATTTATTTCATAGACAGCGATCACAAGTAGAGAGGAGGGCACAGAGAGAGGAGGAAGCAGGCTCCCTGCTGAGCAGAGAGCCTGACGAGGGGCTCGATCCCAGGCTCCCGAGACCATGACCTGAGCCGAAGGCAGAGGCTTCAACATACTGAGCCACCCAGGTGCCCCGTGATTATTTTTTTAAAAGATTTTATTTATTTATTTGACAGAGCGATCACAAGTAGGCAGAGAGGCAGGCAGAGAGAGAGAGGAGGAAGCAGGCTCCCTGCTGAGCAGAGAGGCTCGATCCCAGTCCTGGGATCATAATCTGAGCTGAAGGCAGAGGCTTTAGCCCACTGAGCCACCCAGGCACCCCCCGCCGTGATTATTTTTAAAAAGAAAGTTTAAAAAAAAAAAAAAGGCCAGCAAGTTACTGAGAGGGAAACGGGGCCCCTTGTAAGCCCTGCAGTGACAGCTTGGAGTCCCCTGCTCTGCCTCTGGTCCTCCTCTTCCCAGAGAGCTGAGAGTGGTATGCTCTAGATAATTAAGGTGCTGCTGTCACTGCTTGTCACTTTTTTTTTTAAGGATTTTATTTATTTGACAGAGGGAGAGACAGTGAGAGAGGAAGTACAAGCAGGGGAAGCAGGAGAGGGAGAAGCAGTCTTTCTGCGGAGCAGGGAACCTGATGCGGGGTTCGATCCCAGGATGCTAGGATGACCTGAGCCAAAGGCAGACAGATGCTTAATGACTGAACCACCCAGGTGCCCTAGCTACTTGTCACTTGTTATGTAGTCTTGATTACAGGTTTTAAGATGGACGAGTAGGGCATTTTGTGTTTCTCACTTTAAAAGCTCTCGGATTTGCAGCGTACTTAGGTTGTGCAGATGGTGTGCGTGGATACACGTGTTTCAGTAGAAGAAACTTGTGCAATGCGCTCCCCTGTAAGATTTTCCTTGGTCTCCGAGTGTACCGTGGGCTTCCCAGTTAACACCAGCTGGGCAAGAACCTTGTGGGGTAAGGTCACGGCTCTGTGGAGAGGTCCCTGGACACATGTCCTCTCCTACCGACCTCTCTCAGGTCTGTTTCCAAAAAGTCTGGGATACAAATTGGTGACACCATCAGCCTAATGGGTGTGTTTTGTATTTTGTTCCCAGAGCCTGGTCAGCCCTCGTTCCTCCGGGCCACACTCCCCAGCAGGCAGCGAGGCTTCGTCGAGCCAGGCCTTAATGGCCGTAGGAAGTCGGGTGCGACCTCTGCTTTCTAGCCAGTCTGCTGCAAGGGGGCTTGGCCTTGGGTGTAGCTGTTGTGCTCATGAGCTTGTTGCAGGGAAGGTGGGGCTTGAGGTAGAGCTCAGATCTCCAAGGATGTGGCGAGTCGGTCTGAAGGAGGCAGCTTGGGACTGCAGCTCTAGAAGCTGGGGCCCTGGGTGAGATGCACTAATGCAGGGATTGTGGGCGGGGCTGTTCCTGCGGGGGAGGGGGGGCGGCAGTCATGGAGCAGGTCTCTGGTGCTGGATGGATGTGGCCCGGGCCCTGCCTCCCTGTGGGGGTAGGTAGGAGGGAGGGGGTGCTCAGGCTGGAGTGGACTTTGAGCTGCTGGTGGCGGTGCGGTTGTGAGCATGGGACCAGGGCCAGACGCAGTTGTTTCCAGGCCTGCACTGACTGTCCGTTCACTTTCCTTCTCAGAGCCAACCAGACACCTGCTCAGGCAACTCAGTGAGAAAGGTGAGTGTGCGCGTGGCCAGCCATTCCTGCCAGGCTCTAGGGTCAGGGCAGGGAGGTGACACAGGTAACCTTCTGGGTATTGAGGACAGTTTGGAAGGGTCCCTGCTTCTCTTCCTCCCTGGAGGTGGGCCTCAGGGAGGGGCTGAGCTCACCTTCCTGCATACTTCTAGTACCCTGTCCTTGGGTGACAGTGCTTGATGGACACAGACCTGTGCTGCTTTTCCCCCAGGGCCTTTGCTCTGGCAGTCATTCCTTTGAAAGCCCAGGAGACCAGGTGTGGGTTCTGGGTATAGGATCCCCAGGGTAGCCTTCCTTGGGGGGCTCCTTGTCTCTCTAAAGAGGCTCTTTCTCCTGCTTACCGATCTCTTCTCCCTGCCCCCTTGCCTGTGTGCTGGGACCTGGCCGTGGCAGGTGCAGCCAGAGCAGCAGGAATGAAGGTAAGGCCCCTGGGTAAAGAGCACTGGCCGGCCAGAGGGGGTGGGACTGCCAGGTCAGCGCCCTGGCCCCTTCAGCTGCATCTTCGTGCAGTGGATAGATACCTGTCAGGCCACTACTGTGTGCTGGACTCTGTCACAAGAGTCCCAGAGATGAATAAGCCATGGCCCTTGCCCTGGGATCCTTCTCTACCCTTTCCCTGGAATGGGACCCTGGTGTTGGCCCACCCTGGATCTTCCACATTTTCTTTCTCTGGGTAGGCAGGCCTCTCTGGGTCTTGGAAGTGTCTGACCCAGCTTTCCCAGGTCCCAGAGTCCCACCTTGAGGACTCCCACCCCTGTCCTCCCTCTGCTCTGGTGCAGACCAGGGGTTGGGTGTTTAGGTGTGGCTTTCCCCATGTAAAGCCTCCACACCCCCAGCTGCTGGCAGGAGGAGGGGGCTTGCATGGAGGCCAGTCACGAGGGGGGTCTTCCGCTCTGAACAGCATGCAGGCAGTGCCGGTGCTCTCCTGGACTTTGGGCGGCCTCCTCGTGCTCAGTGTGTGCAGCCGGAGGCTGAAGGGGCTGCCCGGGAGCAGGAGGAGGAGGAGGAGGAGGAAGAGGAGGTGGTGGTGGTGGAGGAGGAGGAGGAGGAGGAGGAGGAGCGGGCCTTTCAGGTGTCTCTGGAGGACCTGGCAGGGCATGAAGGCAGCGAGAAGGGGGCCAGGCTGGAGCCCCCAGGCTCGGAGGAGGAGGAGGAGGAGGAGGAGGAGGAGAGTCTGGCAGTGGCGGAGCAGGTAGCCGACTTTGCCAGCTCGCTGCTGGCCGCCCTCCACTGCTGGCACTATCGGGCCAACGCTTTACTTTTCTCCCGGGGCGCTATGGTGAGGTGTCTCTTTGATCTCCCCTCCTCCTTGCATGTTCCCTGGCCAGTGCATGCCCATCCGGGAGTTCTCTCCCCTGCCCTCCCACCCCCTCTGTCCTGTTCCCTCACTCCTGCCATTAGCACCTAACCCCTCGCCCGCTGTCACGCCCTGGTGAGCCCTTGGCATGTGCTATTCTGGTTCTGGGCGTGAGCTAGTGTCCTGCCCAGTGAGCATGACTAACGGGGTGGGGGCGGCGGAGAAGGGGAGAAGCCAGCGGGTTGGGCTTTTTGGAGGCTGCACACCCGGTGGGGAGTTCTGGGTCCCCCAGACCTGGTGGTTCAGGCTCAGGTCTCAGGCTGGCTCTCAGTATGGCCCAGACCCCTTGGGGCTCAGAAGGTTTGCTCTTGTGGGGCTGCAGAAGGGTTGAGCTTCCGGTTGTCCCAGGAGCTGACAATGGCCCTCTCTTTGCTTCAGGAGAAGGGGCGCAGGGAGTCCGAAGGCCCCCAGAGCTGTAGAAGATCCAGCGGCCGGTCTCCAACAAGTGCTGAGAAGTGCATGAGCTTCGAGTCCACTTCTCCCCGGCCAGAGGTGAGCGGCCGGCGGGCAGGAGGGCCCGTGCAGGAGAGCCCAGAGCGCAGGTCTGTGGGTGGGGCTTGCTGGCCCCAGACTCGCTTTTTGGGCCCATGGGGACAGGGATCCCCCCACAGTCTCGGCCCCTTTTAGGAAGCCGGTCTGGCCTCTGGGCCTGTGGTGAGGTGAGCAGGTGGCCTTCCTGTGAATTAGAAAAAGAAGACCCTTTTTGACAAGATGCAGTCGTTTGTCAAGGGCCCTGTTAGCAGAAGTAATAAGATCTTAGGTTCCTTCACCCAGGCCTCCTCGTATAGGGCGTATGACCCTGTTCCTGCCAGCTGGACAGACAGTGGACTCACGCCCGAGCCCCCCGACTCTGGGTACTGACATCTACTGGCCACGTCCTCCATGTCCGATGTTTTATTTCTTCTGTTCCCCTCAACAGCTCAGGTAGAAAGAGGCTCAGAGAAGTTGAGTGATGTGCCTGGTGTTGGGCAGCTTCCGAGGGGCAGAGCTGAGCTCAAACCAGTCTGTGATTTAGAAGCCCACATTCTACTTCCGGCCACATGCTGTGTGTGGATGGAACCCATACCTTTGTTTTCTCAAAGTTACAAGAAAAAGGGTAGGAGGCCTTGACCTCAGACAGGCCTACCAACCCCGGCAGGTCTGAGGAACCTGACATTGGATTGGAGTCTGGGGTGGTGGTGTCCTATGATAATAGGAAGCAAGCAGCACGTATAACTAAGTTTTCTAGTGGCCATGTTAACAGATTATTTAATTATTAAATGTTAACTATAATTTCAACATGTAAGCAATGGAAGAAGCTATTAAGGACATTTTATATTGTGTATGGTGTTTTTGTGGTCTGGTGTGTGTTTTACCCTTACAGCTGTTCTCAGTTTGAACTAGCCACATTTCAGATGCTCAGAAGCCATTTGTGGCCAGCAGCTGCTGTGTTGGGAAGTGCAGGCCTTGCCCATGGGTCCTGCTTTGCAGACTCTGGACTAGAACAGTTGGGATTGGGTCTGGTTCCTCTGAATGTGGAGTGTCTGCCCTTCTTCCTCAAGGCCCCTCTGGGAAGCCACCTGTACTGCCTGGTTTCACGGTGCAGATTCTTCAAGGTGGTCAGGAGGAGGTTCTTACATGTGCTTCTTCCTTCCTTCCTTCCCTGTCTGCTGGGCATTGGCCGCTTTGTGGCTGGGGCCAGAGGCTGGCTGGGAGGAGCCAAGTCCCTGTCTTCACCCACTCTGACGGGACTCTAGTGTGTGGTCCTGTTGCCCTCTGGACCCTCATCCACACAGGACGTCCTGGCCCCTCTGGGTCTGAACCCAGAATAGCCTCTGTGTGCCTCTAGGGCTTTAGGAAGCTGCCTCTCCAGCAGGCATACCCTCTGCCGTGTGCTGCCACTTTGTCCCTATAGCTCCCAGGCAGGCTGTCCCTGAGAGGTGCTACCACTTTATCCCATCTGTGTTCCCAGAATTTTCCTTGCCTTTTTTTTTTTTTTAAACAACCCAAGGCCGGTAGCTGAATGATGGCTGAGGGACCTCCGCACGTTCCTCTCCCTAAGGCCGTGTCTCTCCCACTCTCGAGTTGTGTTCATTCTCATTGCCTTTGGTCCTAAACTGCATGCCCTCTCACTGGGCTTTGAGCAGGTCATGCTGTCCCTTTCTCTGGGTCTCATGAGGGAGGGTTTTGACTCATAGGAGCTCTGTTGTCCCAGGTTGAACCAGACCCTGAGCCTGAGCTGGAGCAGGAAGTATTTGTCGCCATGGAAGTTCCCAGCATTGAGGAGGTGCCCTCAGACACGGAGTCTCCAGAAGTCCTGGAAACACAGCTTGGTGCCCACCAGGAGCTGCTGGGGCTGGAACCCCCGGGTGACATGGTGGGCTTCGTGGTGGCTGAGAGCACTGAGGACCTTAAGGCTCTGAGCAGTGAGGAGGAGGAGGACATGGGACCCACACCGGACACCGAGAGCCTCCTGCCGCCCTCTGTGCTGGACCAGGCCAGCGTCATTGCCGAGCGCTTCGCCAGCAGCTTCTCTCGGCGGAGCAGCCTGGCATTGGAGGACGGCAAGGCCAGCGGCTTCGGGAGCCCAAGGCTGGCAAGCCGCAGCAGCAGTGTGCTCAGCCTCGAGGGCAGCGACAAGGGCCCGGCCCGGCCCGGCAGCACCACGGATGCCCTCAGCTTGCAGCCGCCCCCTGAGGTGGACAGCACTGTGGGAGTGGCCACGGACAGTGGCCTTTCGGTCAATGGGTTGGAGCCCCCGAGCCCAGGCTGCCCAGCAGAGCCCGACAGGCCTTCCTGCAAGAGGAAGGCGTCGACCCTCTCCACCCGAGACCGGCTGTTGCTGGACAAAATCAAGAGCTACTATGAAAGTGCAGAGCACCGTGATGCAGGCTTTAGCGTCCGGCGCCGGGAGAGTCTCTCCTACATCCCCAAGGGGCTGGTGAGAAACTCTGTTTCCAGATTCAACAGCCTTCCCAGGCCAGACCCAGAGCCCATGGCTCTACCGGGGCATAAGAGGCAGGTGGGCTCCCAGCCGCCTTCATGGGCTCTGTGCGACCTCCCAGGAGCCGGCCAGGCTAGTGCTGGGGAGTCAGCTCCTATCACAGATGCTGAGTTCCGGCCGTCTTCGGAAATCGTAAAGATCTGGGAGGGAATGGAGTCTTCCAGGGAGAGCTCCCTGCAGGGGCCTGGCCAAGGCCAGGCCAATGGTTTTGACCTGCACGAGCCCCTCTTTATCCTGGAGGAGCACGAGCTGGGGGCCATCACTGAGGAGTCGGCCACCGCCTCCCCTGAGAGCGCCTCCCCCACGGAGCAGCCCAGCCCAGCCCACCTGGCCCGGGAGCTGAAGGAGCTGGTGAAGGAGCTGAGCAGCAGCGTCCAGGGGGAGCTGGTGACTCCGCTGCACCCCCGCATCGTACAGCTCTCCCACGTGATGGATGGCCCCATGAGCGAGCGAGTCAAGAACAAGGTCTACCAGCTGGCCCGCCAGTACAGCCTCCGCATCAAGAGCAAGTCTGTGACAGCCAGGCCTCCTCTCCAGTGGGGAAAGGCAGCTCCCACCATTCCTTGCCTGCAGGAGGAGGCCGGAGCACCCTCAGGCAGCAGAGGTACAGCCACGCGGGTGGGGAGTGGGTCCTTCCTGCAAGTCTGGGGTGGAAGAGCCTTTTAGGAGTAGGTTGGCTCCTGGGGGAAGGTGGCCCCATAGAACCATGACCAAAGAGGGGGCTGGTCTCCACAGACAAGTTGTGCGACCCCGGGCGGTTAGTCCAACACCCAAGGCCCAGCGTGTGGCCCTGGTTGAACCTCCTCACGGCCCTCTCCGAGCCCTACTTGTGGAGCAGGGACCTTGGGAGGAAACATGGCCACAGGCCTTCTCTTCCGGGATAGTAAAGGTTCTTGTCTTTTCCTTTGACTCCTGACTCTGTTCACTAGCTTTTCTTCATTCTTCCCATTGCCCACCCCCTGCCTTTTTCTTTTTTTAAGATTTGATTATCTGACAGAGTACAAGCGGGGCAGAGGCAGTGGGAGAAGCAGGCTCCCCACTGAGCAGGGAGCCCAGTGCAGGACTCCATCCCAGGACCCTGGGATCTTGACCTGAGCCAAAGGCAGACGCTTAACTGTGGAGCCACCCAGGCACCCCCCCACCCATTGCCCTTTGATAAAGGGACTGTGGATGATGAATGATTTCTCTCCCCTCATAACCAAAACCCCAGGAAGCAGCCTTGCCTGGAGCACGAGCAGAAGGCAGTGCGGAGTCGTCGCCTGCCCTCTCCCGCCCCGCCCGGTCACTCATTCCATTTACTCTCTCTTCATAGGTAAGAGAAAGCCGGTGCTGTCCCTCCTCAGCGATGAGCAGATGGTGGCCCAGGAGCACAGCCCGCCCAAGCCTGGCTCTCCTCGGCATTTCTCCTTCAGCCCCACTACTGCCAGCCCGAGGACCACCTCGCCTGGGGCCCGGCCTTCCTCTCGAAGCCCCCTCAGCCCTGTTGACACTGAGACCTTCACCTGGCCTGATGTCCGAGAGCTCTGCTCCAAGTATGCCTCCCACGACGAGGCATTCCAAGCCGAGGGTAGCCGGCCCCGCGGCCCGCCTGTCAACCGCAGCCGCTCAGCACCTGAGAACATGGTGGAGCCCCCTCTGGTGGGCAGGGTGGGCCGCTGCTGCAGCGTGGGTGCCAGGAGAGGCCAGGGGGGCCCAGAGGGCGCCCAGCTTGAGCCTCCTGGGAGGTTGCCCCAAAGCAGGCCGGTTGGAGAGGAGACCCTGTATGTCACGGCGGACCTCACCCTGGAGAACAACCGGCGGGTGATTGTCATGGAGAAGGCGCCCCTGCCCTGCCCTGTTGGGGGACTGGAGGAGGGCAGTGGGCAGGGACCTCACACACCAGTAGCCACAGTGGGACAGGGCCTGGATTTCCAGGAGTCTGGAATTTCCAGGAGTCCAGAGTATTGGCAAAAGGAAGAGGGTCCCAGGGACCCAGCAGACCCAGGCCAGCAGGGCCGAGTGAGAAACCTGCGGAAGAAATTCCAGGCCTTGAACTCCGTAGGTTGACTCCGAGGGAGGAGCTGTGCAGCGGAGGGACGTGGAGGAACCTTGCTGGGCTTGCCCACAAGCCTGGGCTCCCTGGGCTCACATAAGCCCCTGAAAGAATGGGCTGATGTGCTCAACCAGTGCCTTCAGCTGCTGGGAATGGCCCGGTGCTCCCCGGGGCTCGTGGTGACTTTCACAGGGCCAGCTGAGCCCTGCTACCCACCCAGGCCAGTGTGGCCACTTCCCTTGTATATAGTTCTTGTCTAGTAAGAAGCCAAATATTTAAGCTCTCCTCTTCCTGGGGGAATAAGCTGTGCTCCGGCCTCCAGTGTCGGGCTGACCACTGCCAGGCTGAGGAGCCTACCCAGGGGAACTGTGGAAGTGGCCTGGGGAGGCTTTGCTCTTTAGTTGTGCCTTTCTTAGGATCCAGGCAGGAACAAGACCCATAATTTATTGTTTCCCATTCTGTGGTGCAGTTGCGCACATGTCTGTGAGTGTGTGTTCTCCAGTTGTTGATTCCTTTCCTGTGAATAATGTAATGGACTCCGTTCAGGTACTTTTGTAGGTTGTCTTGCTGACCCTGTGGTTCTCGCTCATGTACATTGTCTTGCTGACCCTGTGGTTGTCGCTCATGTACATACATTTCATTATTTGCCAACGGTGCAATAACGCTGCTCACCAACCAACTTGTGTGTGCTCCTCACTGGGCCTTGGTGGGGGGTGAAGGGGTGGGGTGGGGTTGCTGACAGGCCACGGATGCCTCAGGGAGGCGGGCTGTGTGGTGGCTGCTGCCACATTCTCTCCTGCATCAGTCGTGCTTGCGACGCATAAGGCAGCAGGGTGCTTAGAGGGGAGGCTGGGGCAGCAGGGTGTGCGGGAAGGAACCTGATCTCTGCCTGCCCTGGCCTGGTGTCCTGCGGGGTGGGGAAATAGCATCATGCTAGCCTTAAGCTCTTTTCCTCAGGGACCAATGTTGGCCTAAAAAGGTGAGGAAATGAACATTTTTCTAATGGGCAGAAATTTCCAATGTCTGGTGCCTTTTCTCTCCCTCTCTAGTTCCCAGGAGACCTCATAGGAGACAAGGATTCTAAATTTGGAGCCTAGACCTGTCTTGCGGTGGCTTGCAACATCACATCAGGAGAGCAAATGCATTTTTTCTGGGGATGGAGCCTCCATTTTCATCCTATTTTCAAAGTGCCTTTTCTCAAAAGGACTGGGAGTGCCTGCCGATTTCTGATTGGGTTTTCTGCCCTTTCTCTGTGGTGGACCAGCCTTGTTTGGCCCTGTTTCTGTAGGCAAGTGTTCCACTGGTCTGCTGGGTCAGGGCTCTGTGAGCTTCTGATCTTGCAGGACAGACTCAACCTGAAGGCGGTTGTGCAGAGTCTGAAGAGGTCAGGGGGAGAGTGGAAGCCACGGGAGGCCTCTCCTAGGCAGAAGCAGATGGGGCAGAGCTACCTGCTGTCCTGAATGTTCTGTGACCATTGCTACTGGTGCTGGGGATTGTTAACTCCTACCAGGCTTGGGGTTTGATGCTCAGGAGTCAGAAAAGTACTGAGGTGAGAGGACACCCAGGTTCTGGTCCCAGCCCTTCCATTAATTAGTTAGGTCACCTGAACTCTTGCTTTTTTCCCCTCATCTATGATTTGGAGAAAATAGATCATGCACTGCTTCTCAAACTCCCTGACTCAAAACTTTTCGGAGGGTAGGGCCTGGGAAGTTGTAGTGAATACTTTTCCCCAGGTGATCCTTAACCATGGTATGACTGGGAGCCTAGAACCAGCTCACTGGTTCTCACTCGCTCCCACTGAGAGTCGTCCGTGGAGCCTTTTGAAAAGGTTTCATCCACCTAGACCAAAAGAACCCCCCCTGCCCCCCTCCCCCGCCCAGATGAATCTTGGGCATGGCACCTCTAATTCCCATGTCCAGCGAAGGCCAAGAGCTCTGTGGGGAAGGGCTTGCTGCAGGCCCTCAAGGTGGTTGACTATATGAACGAGTGAGCTGCTGTCAGGGTCTCTGGTGAGGCACAGCAGATGGGCCTGGGCACGAGACGCTTCGGGGACCAACCAGAGACTGGCTCTCCCTCTGTCTCCATGGTGGTCCCTCCCTGCCCTTGCTCACTCAACCACCATTCCTTGGCCCAATTCAGAGGGAAACAAAGTCAGTCAAATAAGTAACAGAGAAAGATGGAGCATTATTGATTTATTAGAAAAACTAGTAAATGGGTTTTCTCTGGTTGGTGGAAGCACATTTGAGCAGGTGGAGGACAAGGCCCAGCTGGCCCCAGGGCCAGCACCAGATTGTGTGGTCTGTGCCCAACAGGGTTGCAGTCTTGTGGAGCTGCCTCCTCCCTTGTGTCCTCCCTGAGCTTGCTTGTCCAAGGGACCAGGCCGTATGGTCCTCTGGATCCTTGCCCGCTCCCGCTAAAGGGTGGCGAGCGAGATCCAGGACCAACCTTGGGAACCCTAGCTGCCCTCCAACAGGCAGGAAAGAGAAGTGGTGTGGTGGGGACGCTGAGCCTTCCACAAGCTTCCAGTTAGGGGTGCTAGTTTGTGGGGGCTGAGGGGATGCCTGGCGACCTTCCATACTGCCCTCCCCCCACCCTCAAGCAACCATGAGGGGCCAGGGGATGAAGGGGAAGGAGAGAAGGAAGGAGGACCACCTGACCATACCTAGAAGGAGCTTCCTCTAAGCTGCCCTGGGGAGGAAGCCTGTTATGCTGGTGTGGACTGGAGCGTGTCAACCTAGTTTGGGAATACTGCGAAAAGATTGCAAAGTAGAAAATGGAAGGAGGGGAAATCCCTTGCCAGGGGCATAGGGACTTCACCCCCTGTGGCACAATCTCCCCAAGCCGGCCTTCTGTAGCTTCAGGGCTGTTGGGTGAGTGTCTCGGGGCCTGCGTGATGGGGGAGGGGTGCCTGGGGAGCTGGCAAGAGCCAGTGGGTCACATGTGGCTGGCTGCCATTGCCCAGTCCGGGAGTCCTGGGGGACTGGTGCGATCCTCCCTCTTCCTTTGGGGCCCTTTCAGTCTTTGGGCTATGGGATTGCTTGCTGGAAATTTCTCACCTCAGTTGCTACTTTGGCACGCATGGAAGGAAGAGGGGGGCACCTTATCTCCCTAAAGACTGGCCCAGGGAAAGAATTGAGGAAGATGGTTGCCACTACCTGCTCTGCAGTAAGGAACGTGCTGTTTGCCTTGGAGCACGACATGCCCTCAGATGCTCCAGAGGCCTTCATTGCCAGGTGAGTGTAGTCACTGCACGGCCTCCTGCCTGTTTCCCCAGAGGGAGAAAGAGGCTGGTGAGTGGTATATACTAGCTTCTCTGTAGATGCTAAGAGGGATGTAGGGTTAGATGCATAGAGGCCAAGGGAAGACCCTGGCTACAAAGGTGAGACCCCCTACCCTGATCTGGGGATGTCAGGCTCCCATGGAGAACTTCCCTCCTGCTGTTCTTGTTTGAAGTTAGTTAGCTACCCTTTGGTAGGGTGGTTCTGATCTCTAAGCTGTGCCTACAAGAAGGGCTCCTGGGAAGGCCTAGTAACTCTGGGTGCCTAGCCCCGTGGTTGCAACCGGAACCTCGCCCCCCCCTTCCAGAGGAATCCTCTCCGTGTGCCCGAGGCTCCTCATAGGGAAGGTGATAGAGTAGCAGCTGAGGCCCCAGGGACTTAGGGTCTCTTCAGGGGGAAACACTTGCTGCCCCTAGTTTGACCCCTCTTTTGGACCTAAACCCAGTGAAGATGCTGGGTTGGAGCTGTATTGCTTTCAGAGTGGTGGGGAGATCTTTGGGAACGAGTGCCCTCTTTCCCCCAGAGGTTGGACCTTCACAGCATGGGGAAGGTGGGGTGGGGGGAGCCTTTCCCTGGGGAAATTGTGCACAGGGCTCCTTTCAGCTGGGCTTGGGGAAGGGGGTGTTAGATGTTTGGTGGCCTTTATACCCATGTGACTTGATAAGGACCTCAGGAGAAGCTGAGCAAGGGGTGCTGTACCTTCATGGCCCAGCCCCCGGCATTTGTCGTAGTTTCCCAGCGGTGGTGTGACATGGGTGGTAGTACCCAGCTTACGGTTCCGTTTGCCGCCCAGGGTGATAGGTCACGAACTTCACTGTCTGTTCAGCCAGTACCCTCAGATGGTACCAGCTACAGCCAGGACATTGAGCCTTTGGCTTTGGGCTGCTTCACTGCAGATGCTGGCTATCCATCTTCAGTCTGGGGAACTGTACTGTCCCTAAGGGACCCTGGGTCTGAGTTGGACAGTGCTGGTTTGCCTGGGAGTTGGGGAGGATCCCAGAGTGGAGAGGCAGAGCCTTGGGCAATGTCAAGGTCTGAGAGAACCAGCTTGAGAACTCTTGTTCCCTTCTACCACCTGTGGTGGTATCAGAGGGCCCCGGAGGCAGGGGAGGCCCTTACATTTAGGACCCACCAACCTTGGTAGTGCCCCTCCCCCACTTTTTTTTTTTTTTTGGTGAGAGCAAGAAGGTGGAAGGGATATGGTGGCCCCTGAGGTATGAGTCCCAGTTCCAAGGAAGCCCCGTGGGAAAGGCCCCTTGTGTCTCTGGGGTCCCCAGCAGCCCCTCGGCTAGAGCTAGTGCCCTGGGTGCCTACCTGAAGCTCCTTCCTCATGCCCCTAAGGGGCATCTCAGGCATTTCCCTTGTTCTCTTCCATTTCCCTGGCCGTGACCAAATGGGAGGCAGCCCCAAGCAAGGCCTGCTTTGGGAGTGGGCAGCATCTGAGGAACCTCCTCTGTCTTTTCCAGTTTTTGTGGGGCTTGAGGGCCAGAGGGCCCTCCGTCGGGAGGAGGGGGGCAGGCAGGAGAGGAGCGCGGGCGCCTGGGAAACCGTTTCCCGCCCCAGGGGCTCCTGGCCCTGGGCGGGAGCCTGGGCTGCACGGGAGCAGAGGCGGGTAGGAGCCGGTGGAGACAGGCATCGCAGCGCAGCGGGCCCCTGGCCGCCGGCCGTGGTCGCGGTTGGAACAGGCAGGCAGGGGCAGGGGAGGACTGGGCCCGGGCTGAGGCCACGGGCGCCCCGCCAGTCCCTACACGGCCCGGTCCCGCCGGCGGGGCGCCAGAGAGGCTACTTCTTTTTGGGGAAGAAGCTGAATCTCTTCTCCTTGTCTTTCTTGCCAAGGCTGGCATCGGGGCCTGTGACGGAGGGCAGGGGCAAGCTCTGTGCCTTGATGCGGATGCTCTGGGACTCGTTGATGGCGGTGCTCACGCCCTGCAGCCAGGACAGCATCTCCTCCTGCAAGGCAGGAGGGCTGTGGGCCACCAGGGAGGGGCATGCCCCAAGACTGCTGGTGGGAGAGGGACCCCTGCTCCTTGGGCAGCAGGGGCAGCACAGCAGGGGTCTGGGCGAGGCCACCGTGCACTTACCTCGTCCTTGCCGTGGAAGAGCCACTCACTGCCATTGCTCAGCCTAGGACAAAAGAGGGTTTCCTGCTAGGTGGCCACCTCTGCCTGGAGAGGAGCCAGAATCTGGAGCCTCCCTAGGACCAGAACCCTCACAGGCAGCACAGCAACCTGCTGAGAGAGGTGAACATCTGCACTCTAAGCTAAGCCTCTTTGGTTTGAAAAATTCCTGAGGGGCAACTTAGACGAGCTGGTTGCCCCCAGGCTGCCGTCCAGCTGCTGCTGCCAAACTGAGCTGCCACGGAAGGGGTCCTGGGCGGGAGGGGCCTCACCGCAGCTTGAAGACATGCTTCTTCTTCTTGTAGTTGGCCGCGATCTCACAGATGGCGTGTCTCAGGGCCAGGGGTTCCTCCCCGTGGTAGGGCACCCCCAGTGCCAGGTTCTTGGCGTCCTTGTAGAAGGTCAGCTCGCTGTTCCGGAGCACACAGTACAGGTTGTTCCACGACCTGTGGAGATGCCGGCCGGCCGGTCACGCACGTCTGGGTGCGACACCCCGTAAGCAATTATTACAGCTTTGCCTTTTGTTTTTTTTTAATGATACCATTTTTTCCCCAATAAATATTAACACATTTTACAGTTAGAAAAGGAAATGGAAATCATCTGTAACTCCACTACTGAAAGTTAGCTATTGTCAACATTTTATGTATTTTCTTCTAGTCTTTCTATTTACATTTTCTTCTATTCACATGTTTAATGAAAATGGGTTATAGTGTATATTCAGTTTCATAGCCTGCTTTTAAGATTAACACTAAATCAGGGCACCTGGGTAGCTCAGTCGGTTGAGCATCCAACTCTTGGTTTTGGCTCACGTCATGATCTTAGGGTCCTGAGATGGAGCCCTGTGCTGGGCTCCGTGCCCGGGGGAGTCTGCTGGAGATTCTCTCCCTTTCCTTCTGCCCACCCCCCACTCATGCCCACTTGCTCTCTAAAATAAACCTAAAAATATGATTAACAACAATATATCATGAATATTTTCACATATCTTTCAAATCTTTCCTAAAAACAATTTTAGGAATTAATTTTAGGAAATAATAGGGTATCCCATTCTATATATAATCCCTTTATTGGCGGGTCCTATAATTACTGGAAATTTAAACAGTGCAGTTTAAACAGCAATGTGATAAACATTCATGCATGAATCTTTGCTATAACTTGGGTCTTACCTTGAAGTACATTTCTTTCCAATTTTAGTATATGTGCTGCTGAAGCGAGCACTTGAGGTACATTTCTAAGAGTGGGATTAGTGAGTCTAGGACCAGCACTGTAACCTTAACTTTCAAAGCCCTTTGCACCCATGAGCATATGTGAGTCTCACCACAGAACTGAAGGGAGCAGAGCAGCATTTTGTTCTGGTTATTTTTCATTTTATTGAGATCTGTGTGGTATACTATACAAGCACTTCTTAAAGAAACATGTTTGTGCAAATCAAGACTCAGCCAATGTTTGGTGACAAGCTTATAAGCTTACTGGTAGGCAGACCTGAGCTCCTTGACCGACTAATGGGAAACTCAGTACCTATTCACACTTCACAGGAATGAATGCTGGGGAACAGGGCAACGGTCAGCTTTTCCTCCTCCCCTTGGAGGGCAGGAAAGTGGAGAGCTTGTTGGGCTCATAGGGAGGAAAGACTGCAAGTTCAAAGAGAGAACTTGACCTGTGCTGGACAGGCAGGCTATAGAGCCTTTTCATGGGGCCCAGGTTTCTGACATGCAAAGATCCTCCAGGAAAGCTCCGATCTTGCCTGCAGCAGTCCTGCTTTGAGCTTGGACTCCCAAGTAAAGCAGTTGCTGAGAAGGAGCTGGGTCCTGGAGTAAAATACTGCCTCAGACAAATGACTTCTCTGAAATTCTGTTCCTCCATCTGGGAAATAGAAACCTTGGTTGGTATCACAGGGTGGTTGTGAAGATGGTATCAGTCCGAACGATGCCTTGCACATCGTACGTGCTCAGTAAATGCTAGTTTCCCCTTTTCTAGTGGGCTCTGTATAAAATAAACTTCTTCAGGGTGCTTGGGCCCCCAAATTCATTTTTGGGACATGCTTTAGCATGGTCCACCCTGCTCCCAGCCCAGGCTCTGTATGCTGCCACTTGCCTTCAACCTCCTGATGCTGCCCTGTGTCCCCACAACCCTGGAACGCTGCCGGGGCCTTGGGTAGCAGCAGCCCTGAACCGACTGAACTCAAGGACGTAACTGCCTCAGGGCCAGGAAAGGATGTGGCCTTCGAATGAGTTCCTCAGGGTCACAGAGTTGCTGCAGGGCAGCACTGGGAGGGACCCCCGGAAGGCATGTATGCCAGCTCCATTCTGCTCTCCTGTTCTACAGCTGGGGAAACAGGCCCAGATTGGTTAAAAAGTGGGCCTTGGTCAAGGATATGTTGTTACTGCCAAGACCTACCTACCTCTTACCAAGCTTTGGGATAAGAGTAACGGCTAGTGTTCACTGAGGACCTACTCTGTGCTAGGCCTGGGCCTGGGATCTGTACCAGAGGTATGGTCTCCTCCTCATCCTCATTTTACAAATGGGGAAACAAAGGCTGAGTCACTTGTACAAGGGCATAGGATTTGAACTCAGGACTTTCCCCATCATGCCAAGTAGCTCCTGGGCTGACCCAAAGGGAGCTCTCCGATCAGAGGCAGAAGGCCCCCTTTCCCCTACAAATGCCCATGTTGCCGAGGCTCTGTAAGGGGAGAGGTCCCTGGGAGGCGCCCACACCTCCCCCCCAGGCGGCCCCTCCCGCACACACCTGTTGGATGCCTTCTTGTTGGGTCCCTCCAGGTCATGCTTGCGTCCCAGGTAGCCTTCCATCTGCACGCTGTACCCGTGGTCCCGCTGGGCTGGCAGCGTTGTAGGCTCATCACCCTCACTCAGAGGCGTGTCTAGGACCTTAAAGAGAGGCTCGGTGGCGGGCCTCTCATCCCCACTGGATTTCTCCTGCGGCCCCGGAAGCAGTGGTGGCTGTAGGTCCTGAGGCCACTGGCTCTTTTCTTCCCCCTGCTCAGGGGCATATGGGAGGAGCACACCTTGCTAGGGGTTCAGACCCAGGGGTGGCTACTTGGCAGGACTGGGAAGGCTGAGCCCCCCAGGCCCCAGCCTCCTCCTTTTCTGGCCTTCCCTTGACCTGTGGGGCCCCCTGGTCTGCTCCCATAGGCTCTTCCCATGCCTCTAGCTCCATCCCCACTCCTCCCCACCAACACTGATGGAGCTGCTTAGAGTCAGCTGAGGGGCCCGGGTGATGGTTTCAATGCTGGAGCTTTCCAATGCTGCCCCGGCCCCTCCAGCTGAGTTAAACGTCTGGCAAGATTTCCTATGAAGGGTTGTGCTGCTAACACAGATGTGAGAAACATCTAGTATGATGTTGAATGGGGACTCTGCTGGTACTTGCTTGTATCTAAGTCCCCAAAGCCAAGGGGACAGGCCCTAAGTCTCCCCTGCCACCTTATGAAGGGAGAACCTAGGTCCCCCCGGGTCACCGCTCAGGGGTAACTGCTCCTGCCCCCTCAGTGGACTGGGGTTGGCTGGAGTAGGGCAGTGGCTCCCAACCCTGGCTGCCTTCTACCGTGGCCTCAGGAGCTTTCACAGAACAGGCACCAGAGTGGGGGCAGCAGGGTGGTAGTTCTGAGTAAGCTTTTCACACTCTCTAATGAGCAGCTGGTGTTGAGAATCCCCACAAGAAGGAGTCCCTGCTGGGCAGGTGGGGAGTACTGTGGCTTTTACCTCCCTGCACTTCCCTGGGGGGCATGGGGTGTTCCGGCCCCTGCCCAGCCCAGTGAGGGGCCTCCACTGGAGGCAGATGTCCACAAGAAGGGGAGCGGACCTGGTCCCATCTGCAGAGGCCTTTGTGGCCTGCCTTTGTGCCTATGGCAGAAGAGGGCGGGACAGATAGGAGCAGCAGGGGCTGGCGCCCCCCCCCCACCGCCAGGTCGAGCACAAACGGGGGAGTCTTCTGTGTGCCAGATGAGCACCAATGAAGGGAGCCTTGCGCAAGCCAGCTCGTCAGAGCCCTGTCTCCAGGCCTGACTGCTGGAGACCTTAGAGCATCAGGTGGGAAGGGTCTTTCTTGCAGATCGTTGAGCTGGCCACGTCTGGATGGCTGAAGGACCAAGGCCATCAGCCCAGGAGTACTAGGGCTGCCCCAGGCAGGAGACCAGGTTCCCTTTGCTACTCCCTGCTGCTTGCCCCACAACTGAAGGTGGAGCCTGGAGAAGCCAAAGAAGGGCAGAGACCCTGTGCTCCCCATTGTGGGTCCTTCAGACCATGACTCAAACCTGAAATAGAGAAATGGAGGATGGGAGAAAGTGGACACAACATCGGATAGTGGATTGCAGCTTTAAACAGAGACACACTGGGTAGACTCTTCAACAGCTGAAAGTGACCGAGGACTGCCCGAGATGGTATTAAAGCAATGAAGGAGAGGCTTAATGCCGATGTCTGACACCACGGCTGGGAGAAAGGTTTGTATGCCATCAAATTAGGACTGCCCAATACACAGTTTTAAGTTGGGGTTCCAGTAAGATCTTCTTTAAAGAAAGGATAACGGGACTGAAAAGTTTGAAGACCACTAACCTAGTCCAATACCTTTAATCTATGAGGAAATCTATGCTCAGAGAGGTTAAGTGACTTACCCAAGGCCACACAGCTAGTAAGTATCAGAAGTGATTGAGAGCATGCGCTCCAGAATTCAAGTAGGCAAGGGGTTTTTTTTGTTTTTGTTTTTTAAAATTGCATCTTTAGGTCTTTCATCTTTTCCTGTCTTAGAGCCGCATGAGAGCTGTGGCTGGCTGACACTCATCTTAACTCATCCGTAGTACTTGTAGCTTCAAATGTCTGCAGTGAGCTAGCACTGGCTGGCCACAAGGATCTAGAGGACCCAAAGCTCTGTCCGGATCATCCTCTAGCAGTGGGGGAAGGGCAGGATTGGCAGGGATGAGACTGGGAGCCTGGGTTCGGGCTTCTGTGGACTCCATCACGCTGCCTTTCTGACTGGGTGTAAAACTTGGTGGGGGTTGGGTTATTAATGCGGAAAGTGAAGCCTCTTTCATCCCCCACCTCTCCATCTGGCTGTACTGCTCCTAGTCATGGGCCAGAGCTTTCCCTGCACCTGCAGGGGCTTGAGGCGGGGGGGCGGTCAGAGAAGACCCTCGTGCCTCTCTCGCTCAGCCTCTGCTCTCTGCAGACTGGTTTTACTGGGGACTGTGCCCACATATTCTCCCCGTGCTGCCATTCTCCTTCCTTTCTGGAACTGTCCTCTGAAAAGAAAGGTAGATTTTTCCAGGACTGCCGACTTCAACTTAACCTTCCTTCTACTTCCTCCTGAGTGCCAGACCGCCACTCCCTCGCAGGGGCATTCAGAGGCCAATGGCCTGCAAGGTCACAAGTGAAATAGCCAGGTCATGGGATTGTTTTAGAATATGGGGTTTTCCAACGTCTGCAAAGGTTTCTTCTGTGCTCTTGACTGTTTGTGTGGAGACAACTTAAAAGTCACTCTGTCCCTCTGTCCTGAAGGCCAAGGCCTGAGCAAGAGCCCAGCATGAAGGAGAGAGGAGTGTTTGGCCGAGCTGCTCTTTGGGGCTAAGGGAGGAGCCTCGCATGAGAAAGATGGGGCAGAAGGGTCTTTGGCCAGAAGGATCTAACTTTCCCAGCCCCCTTTCTAAAATAAAGCTGGGGGAGGGGTTGGAGGTTGGGGGGGGGGGGTCATGTTCCTGCTGCCCCTGGAACTGCGCCATGCTCCGATATGAAGAGTCTGCCTCGCCCTACAAGGGAGGGATGGGTGGGGAGCAGAGCAGGAGGAAGGGTGGCTGGGTGAGGAGTGGGGCCCAGAGCTGGCTACTCGTGTGGCTGTAGAGACAGGCAGTTTCTGCTAAAAGGCCCTTGTCCTCTGTCCTATAAGGTAGGAGGCCCACTGCTTTCGCCCCTCGCCCCCGAGGACGGAGCACACACAGATTTCACCCACACTGCTGAGGGTGCCTCGCCGGGGGATGCCACTTGGGGTGGCTAAAGGAGGGGGACTGGAGGAAATTCTTGGTGGCAGGCTGCAGCAGCTGTGCAGTCTAGACAGTAAATGGGAGTGACTGCCTGTGGGAGAACAGCCCGGGTTGGGGGGCTGGAATCAGGGACGTGGAGCCAGGTTCTCCCGTTTGGGAAACAGGTGGCTGAAGTGGGGGCATCTGAGAGGAGGTGTGTGTGTGTTGGCTGCTGGGATCGTGAGGAGGGTAGAGGACAGGCAGCACTGCCTGTGGTTTGGGGACATCAGCGGAAGAAAAGGCACAGACAGGAGAGGCTTTTAGGATCTCACAGGACTGTAGTCAAGCAGGGAGAGGCCTCTCAGTTCCTGATGGGCAGGGGATGGCCACCTCTTTTCAGAGTCTTGTAAGCTTGACTTTTTAGGGTCCTGCCTTGCTAGGAAGCTGGCCTGGGCAGGCGAAGTATACAGAGGACCACAAAGGAGGTTCAAGAAGTGGGGGAAAGATGGGTACATTTCTGCTCTGGACTAAAGGAGCTGAAGGTGTACTTCCAGGCTCAGCCAGCTGGTGGTGCAGAAGACAGCACAGAGATGGCCAACTTTCCAGCTCCCATGAGAAAAATCACCTGGGCCTGGGACCACAGGGTGTTTTGGAGGTTCTAGAAGATGCTCAGTGAACTCAAGATGTATTAACAAGCAAGGTAACACAAGTGAGGGAGCTTCTCTCTAAAGGAGATGCTGACAAGCAAGAACCAGGCCATGGGGGTGTCCCCCGCCAACCCCCGCTGAAGACACCATTCTACCTTGTCATGTGCTGGTCTTGCATCTGATCTCACAGCGAGGACTGAGCCTGGAATGCATACTTGGGCAGATCAAGGGGGAGGCGCTGGGGGAGGGGGTTGGTTTGGGAGGGCTCTGGCAATGGATGTTAGAATTCATATGGAGAAGGCTTCTTTTAAGAGACGGAAGACTGCAGTATGGGACAGAAGAAAATGAAGGGAAAAATAAAGGCTGATACTCTCCTAGATGCCAGAAGTTCTACCTATATTATCTCTCCCAATACTCACACCTATGAGGCGTATCATCACCACCCCTATTTTATAGATTCTGGAAAGGGGGGTCAGGGGGGATGAGTAACTTGCTCAGCCACAGATCTAGTGAATGGAAAGTCAAGGTCCCGAACTCTGCATTCTTCCTACAGAATCCTGCTGCACGAGGGGCAGGAACTACCGCTCCAGAGGAGGGCACCTACGCGATGCAGTTCTTGATCAAAATGGGCCGAGCCCGCTGATGTGGGAGGAGTCAGAGAAGACCTTTAGGGGCCGGAAGAGGGGCTTGGGGCCACAGAAGACCTATGGCTGGATGCCTGAGGCAATCAAAGCAAGGCTATGAAATGAGGTGAGAGAAGCCGGCCACTTCTACAGACGAGAATTGCATGCTCCCCCTTGTGTCTGACGTCTGGGCGCTCGTCCTCTGGGAAAGAGGCAGGAAGGACTGTGGGCAGGCGGGCTGGGAAGACAGTTCAGAAGACAGTTGTTTACAAGGAAAGAAATGCTTTGTTGAGTTGAAAGAAGAAATGAAGAGATGGCAACTCAGGGTGAGCAGAGACAAATGCCTACAGAGAGAAGCCGGCAGGAGCGGCTGGGGGGCAGCTGTCACGAGAGGTGGGATGAGGGGGCAGAATGGCTCCACATGGGACCCCAGGGGCCAGCCATCCACCGGAGATGACAACTGGCCCAGCAGGGAAGATGATGAGGGTGGAGGAAGGCTCCAGGTGAAGTGAGGGGAAAGGAGAGGGAGTGTTCGGGGTCCCCGCAGTCAGGGATGGGGAGACCTGGGCCACTGCCACCATGAGTGGGAGGAGAAGGAGGCTTCCTTGGGAGTGGTCTTCATCATTCCTGCCAGCAGTGTGGGCTCTTCTGGTCCCTCTGCCCTCGAGAAGCTGGTGGCCGCTCCATCCCATGGTGACTCTGAGCCAGTTACTCAGAAAGATTCATGATGCCCACTCCCCCATCCAGCTCCGACGCCCAGTGGTTAAGCTGGCAGCTTCAAGCCCCATTTCTGAGATGCCTCCAGTGTTAACTGGGTTCCGTCCCAAGTCTGTCAGTATCTGGGATGCTCTGAAACACAGCTTGGAAGAAAGAATTTAGGGGTGGCCTTTGGAGCAGCCCAGCCGGGAGGGTTATGTGTGGCCACAGCACAGAGAGCTGGACACACCCAGCAGCAGACACAGGTCCAGAAGGAGCCCGGAGTGGCAGGGTGCAGGGCCAGACTGCAGGCAAACCTCAGTCTCGCCACCACTGATTCAGGCATCTGGGGGGAGACAGGGCCACTCCCAGGTTTGGGGAAAACAGGTCCTCTCCAGGCCCCTTCTGCTCCTTATGAACAAATGGGATTCGCCTGGGCTGACAAACGTCTGAAGCAGCAGCTCTGTTGGGCCTCACGGGGCGGGGAGGAAAGATGGGGAAAGCTTGCTCGGGCATGAAGAAACACAGCTGCTCCACACACACCCACGTCCCTTCCATCCAAGGAAGCGGAGCCCAGCCTCTGGCCTCGGAGTAAAGCTTCAGGCTGCTCGCCAGGGAGGCCGCTCAGAGGGGAGCTGCCCAGCCTGCCAAGGGGGCGACAGTGGCCAGAGCCAGCCAGGCATGGTCTGAAAGGTATCCTGGCTGTGACCCAGAGTCCGCTCGGCACCAGGCACACGCCCCTCACAGCTGCAAGTGCCGGTCATTTCCCTGAAGCCACGGTGACCTCTGAGACCTTGAAAGGGAGGGGCGCGGGGCCTAGGCAGCCCGACTGCCCGCCCTCCTCCCGGATGAGCCGCCCAGCCCTCCCTGGGGCACCAGCAGCGGGCAGTCTGGGAAGGGCGCGCTGAGAGTGCCGTCTGTGGGCTGTGCGTGGTCAGAGCTCTCCCTGGGCAGAGGACGAAGGGGCCCGAGAGCAACAGTACCCAGCAGTCGCTCGCTCGAGTACCCTCACGTGTCACCCCGTGACTCTGAGGACTGACTCATTGCTCTTGTGGTCACAGCCCCTAGGAACACCAGTCCCTTTCAGGGATGTCCCTTCCATGGTCACAGCTGCCCCATTGGGAGAGTTCCTCACGCAGGCCCCAATTTCCATCCCAAAGCCCAGAAACATGCAGTGCGCCGCAGACATCCAAGCCCTGTCGGGGACCCTTACGTCCGGAGTGACTTGGACCCACTGTGAAGCCGTCTGTCTGCTGTGAAATCAACCACGTGTCACCACAGATACTAGACCAGGGACTCTCAGGCCCCCAGGCTCTGGAAGACGAGGGTGCTTAACAAGACTCCCCAGCCCCTTCTAGAGCCACACCCTGAATGAAGGGGAGAAACCCAAGGCAGGGGGATTAGGGTGACAGTGCCCCAGGCACTAAGAGGAAGGGGGATGGCTCAGCTTGCTGCCAGGCACCCATCCAGCACCCTGGGGCCATCTTCAGAGCACAGACCCCCCCCCCCCCCCCACCAGAGCTGAGGCTCAACCCTGCCTCTCTCCGCCAAACGAGGACGAAGGCAAATCCCCCAGCCCTTGACCTCCGTGCCCTCTCCAGCCTCACACCAACTAGCACCTGACAAGTGAACAGGCTCCTCAGAACTAAGGATGAGACCAGAAGAGAGAGGGGAAACCTACCTCTCCCAGCCTCTCCTTTATTTTGGTACATTTTTGACACACAGGAATGTTCTAGACTTTCTGTAATCCCCAAGAGAGGGCTTTATAAAGGTGAGAGGACCCAGGAGGATTAGGCGGTCTGTCTAAAATCATGCAGGACGTCTCCCCCAGAATTAGGGACTGGAACCCAAAGTCCTGACTTCCACTCCAGAAGTTTTGGCTTTCGTGATACCTTGTTTTTTCTGCGTGGCCGCATACATACTTACACACTTACCTGTATGAATGCTTTTTTTTTTTTTTTTTTTTTAACCAGAACATGCTCTAATGTGGAAAGGGAGTGAGGGAGGCAATTCATTGTATGGTGAGGTGCTTGGGGAAAAGACTGAGGTGGAGTGGCACACCCGCAGCCGGGAGGGGGAGGCTGAGCTGGGGCCAGCAGGCTGCGCCCCACCCCCACCGAGCTGTGTAGCCGGCTAGGCAGGGGTTCAGGTGCCTGGCCCACTCCCATCTGCTCCCCCAAGCAGGAAGCCAGCATGCACTAGTGACAGGTTTCACAGAAAGCAACACCACATGGTTCTATTCTACAGGGTGCCCACACCAGACCACACATAGGGGACAGCAGGAGAGCCACCGTGCCCCAGGCCAGGCCAGAGAGAAGGGGCAGCGCACTGCCAGCCTTTCCCAGGAGAAGCCTGTGGTTTCTGTAAAGGTGTCCCAGGCTCATGGGACCCATTTTCCTCTCTTCTCAGGTCAAAGACCAATTGCAGATCCTCATAAAGCCCAACAAAGGGCTCAGAAATGAGAAGTGGCAGGGAATTTGTTTCCATGAGGCCTCAGGCCTGGTGTTCCCTGGATTTGCCATCTGGTTTCTTCCTTTACCAAACACAGGTATTTTCCCCTCTGGCGCAGTGGCCGGCTCTCTGGGAAGGGTCTCAAATGTAGGCTCATTCCCTCCTTCCAGAGATACTCAGGTCCAAGCAGATTTTATTTCCCCAAACCCAGTGACATTCAGGGGCTGGACAGAGGCAGCTCTGATGCACACATAATTCCATTTGCACAGACGTACACGACACAAACCACGGAGTCGCACAGGTAGTCACAAAGGAGCCCGCAGACCCAGGAAGCCACTGCACGGAGACACACAGGGATGGACAGCCGAAGCACGGGCGGTGTGTGACAGTCCCAGTCCCAGCCCCAGCGTCCACTGTTCCTGCCAGCCCCCAGAGTTCTTGCTCCTTCCAGGAGGGGCTGTCTCTGGGAAAAAGGGGCTGGGATGAAGTCCACCAGAGACCCCACATGCGGTGATGGCGCTTCAGAGGGCACTTCTGGGAGAGGCCCTCCATCGGGAGCCCAGGAATGCCCTCTGCTGGACATGACGGGCCGGTGCAGCTCAGAAAGGGAGGCCTCTGGCCAGGCTGGAGGCCACAGAGGGTGCTCGGCGTGGGAGGGGGTGTGTGTGACTCTCAGAAGTGTGAGAAGAGCTGAGATACAGACCTGATGGGGATTCTGCACGGGAAATACGCATTGTAGGTGCATTTTTCTGGGGGTGGCTGGTGTATCAGAGATTTCCACCTAGAATACCAATCTCCCTAAAAGTTCAGGCAAGCTCCAGCGGGCAGCTGGACAGGTGGGGCGCATGCACTGGTGAGCCATGCAAGGCACATGCTGAAGTCTCGTCTTCTTAGCTGCTCCCCAGAGCATTTCTCCAAAATTGGGGTTATAGCCTCAGGCTCCCTGCACGGACACCCTGGGTCTTTTCAGCTAATGGATCTATTCCTTCCGAAGCCATGTGCCCCACACCTTTGGCAGCTGGTCTATCTTGGACCCTCCCAACACTTCCATCAGTCAAGACTCTGTGGCACCCTCCTTTTCTATAAGGTTGGGGGACTGGCCCTGTGACGCAGAAGCCCTCGGGCTCTCTTTTGCTCCAGCAGGGCTCCCTGACGTCTGTTCCTGCTTCAGAGCCAGCTCTACATCCAAACCCACCCATAGGCATTAGGTCGGAGGCGGGGGGAGCAAAGGGGGAGAGGCTCAGGGTAGGAAGGAGGGATCTGCCGGAGGGTTGGGTGTCCCCCCTTCACTGTCCTGAATGCCCACGGCTGGGGCAGGTGAGGTCAGATGGTCTGTGGATATGTGAGTATGTGTGTGTGTGTGTGTGTGTGTGTGTGAATGTGTGTATGTGAATGTGTGTATGTGAATGTGTGTATGTGTGTGTGTGAATGTGTGTGTAGGGCATGCTGGGTTAAAGACGGAGTAAGACGGAACACGGGAGAATGATGGGATGGTATAGAAAAATAAACCTTCCCTGGATCAACTCTTTCTCCTAATGTAGATAGTGATGTATTTGTACAATAAAATGTATTAGACTAGATAAAATCAAACTAAAAAGAGTCATGTCAGTGGGCTGGCATGTCAGTGTCTTTGGGTTGAAGGAAGGAGGGCAATTATTCTAGAAATTAAGAAAACCTAAGTGAAAAGGAAGACTGATGTGGAAGAGGAGTCTGGACGCGCGGGTGGTACAGCCTGTCCTCGCGTTCTGCCCTGGCCGAGCCTAGTAGGGATGGGAGGGCTCCGGCAGCAAGGACTCCCAGGAACCAGACAAATAGGACAGGAAACTGACCGGGGACGTTCTCTCGGTGGCTGCGCGATGCGGACCTCGGGGAGCCTCCCCTGCTGTCTCCCCTTCTTCCTCTTGAGACCTGTGGAAGACCCAGCCCCTCTTTAGAAACTGCCTCCCCGCAGCCAGTGCCTGGCTTCTTGCTCTTCCCACCAGGAGCCTGTCCGCTCTCTCCTGGTCCCGGCCTCCCAGCACAAGGCTCTCAGCAAGGAACTGCTTAATTGGAAACACTATGGCAGACTCTTTAGAAATGGACACAGTTGAAGGCAGAACGGCCTCTGGAGCATGTGTTCAGTGGCTCCCAGAGCAGGGGGCCATTTCTGCCTGCACCAGGCCTTCAGACTACCCGTGATTTGGGGGAAACACAAGCTCCTCTAGGCCTTTAGCCTGCAGACACCCCAGACTTCTCTGGCTAGTGGTCTAGGTGTGAGAGGAATTATTAAGACATCCGGGGGCCTGTTTCTGATGAAAAGCACCTTCCCTCCCCCTTCCCACCCATCCTCCTTGGCAGAACGCTCCTGCTCAATCCGCCTGGCCCTCCACTTACCCACTCTCCTCTTCGGGTCTGTCTGGGGTCTGGCGTTCTTTTAGCTCAAGCTAAGGGGAAGAAAAGACCCAGGGTATCAGAGTAGCCACAGAGAAGAGGCTCTCACTGCTTGACAGCCTTCCCTAAACACAGCTCCCCACGCACCTGGTGTTTGTTCTTTTAGAAATTACCGCCTTTATCTTTTGCATTCGGAAGTGCTTTCTATCTCTCCTATTTCCTTCCCACTCTGCCCCTCACCAAGCCTTGTATACTGTCCGCGTGTGCCTAATAAGAGGCTCAGAGTTCGACTCGAGGTCCCCCCTCTTCTGAGGTGTGGCTGCGGGGCCTCCCAGTACGCGTTCCCAGCTCACCGTGGTGGGCTTCTCCAGGGCGGCAAAGCGCTCTGCCCAGCTGGCCGTGGACTTCTCAAAAGCCTCATGCCTCCTGATAAGCTTCTCCACACCATCCACCGTGTGTCCAAAGTCCCGGCTGGCCAGGTAGGGCTCCTGGGCGATCAGCCACGCTTCGGCCACAGAGGCGTCCCTTGAGAACTGGCACACTTCCAGTACTGCAACGGGGAACAAGCCACAGACCCACCCACAGGGCCCAAGAAGGGCCTGTTAGCACTCAGCAGTGAGCTGCTCCACAGACGAGGAGCTGGTGGCCAGGCAGGAGGCCCTCACAGGGGTCCCTGAACCATGGGGACACCCTGCTCAGCGGTGACCTACTGCCTGAGACCACTCGAACCCATGCCACATGGGGGAGGGTTTCCTCATCTCCAATCCATAGTTATATTGGAAAAACACATGAAACAGAACAAACTCTGTTGGAAAAAAATGTAGCTTAGAATCCCCTTTGACAAGCAGCCTTTTGCCCTATGCGCTTGCTTCCCAGTACTTGGCTGCCTCCCATAATTGTGCCCAAGCAGCCGCGGGGCTGTCAGGCCTTCCTGGCTTGCGTGCAGCTCCCTCCTGAGTGGTAGGACTTCCCCTTTCCTCGGTCTCCAGCTGCAGAGGACAGAGCTCTGTGTCTGACAGGCCTCAGATCCAGCAGTGGGAGGTGCTAGAGCCTTAACCTGACCCCTCCCCCCGGCTTCAGGGACCCCAGCCTGGCACATGGTGGTGGTGTCCTCCTGGCAGAAGCCGAGCCACTCATGTTCTGCCTGGACCCAGGCGGGGCCGAGGGCAAGCAGGGAGAGGGCATGCGGGCTGGTTAGGGGTGGGCAGCCAGCAGCGTGTCTATGCGGCTCCTCTGTGTGGACCCCCGAGGCCCTTGGCTCGAGAACCTTGCTTATGGGTGGCATTCTGGGGTCTCCTCTCTAGGAGGTAAAAATCACTCCTGCCCCGCCCCCACCTCAGCAGGAGTCTGCCCCCCTCCCCCAAGTTCTGGGTGTACTCACGCATGCGGAGCTGTTCCTGGCGGTCCTCCCACTTCGCATCCATCTCCTTCCTCCTGGATAGCACCTGCTTCAGTTTCTCACTAATCTGTGGGAAGGAAGGGAGAACAGCTCAGGCTTTTAGTAAACCTTCCCCTTGTCTGAGGTGGTGTGCAAATGCGTCCTGCAAAGCATGCTGAGTTTGGTCACAAGGACCTCACTTCAAGTCCTGGCCCTGCCACTAGCCAGCTGTGCTACCTTGGGCAAGTGACTTAACCTCTCTGAGGCACGTGTGCCTCTCCTAGGAAATGGGTCTTGCCAACGCCACAGCATGCACACATGTGGGTGGCTAGGTGGGCTATGAGCCCGCTCTCCTCTACTAAGCTGCCAGCCTTGGCTGGGGCCGATGGGGCCCCAATCCCTGGGCCTGCACACAGCTCTGACGCTCCACGAGTGGGAGAGTCTCCTCAGAGAACCCATGGCCCACAGCTCCCTCCCAGGAAACTGTCCAGCCCAGCGAGAATGCAGGCAAGGCTCCCCTTCACCCACTGTCCTCTCACCTCCTCCGAGGCCTGGTGCTGCCTCTCCAGCAGGGACTCCCCCAGCTCTAGGCAGGCGCTAAAGTTCTTGCTCCGGGTGTCGATCTCTGCCTTGATGCCCTGGTGATACTTCATGAGCAGTTCCACTGAGGAGACATCCCTGGGGGATGAAGGGGGGGGTCAAGGGTCAGGGAGGGAGTTTGAGGAAGAAGGAAACTCTGGGTGACTCTGGCCTGCCTGATGTCAAGTCTAGACCACAGAGGGCCGCCTTCCACCTGCCTGGGACTCTGACCCCACTTCCTCCTCTCTCTCTGGCCAGCCAGGGAGTCCTCTGCCAGCCTAGCCCCAGGGGGAACATTGATGCCCTAGTGTCTTCCGCTGGTCAGCTGGCAGGGGATGAGTCAGGGGTTTGGGGACCCCAGAAGGAGCCTGGGAATATTATTTGAGAATAAAAAGGAATGAGGTTCTGATCCTTGCTATAACATGGATGAACCTTAAAAGGTTTGTACTAAGTGAAACGAGCTAGTCCCAAAGGACCACATACTGTAAGAGTCCCCTTCTAGGACAAATCTAGGACAGGCAAATCTAGAGAAATGGAAACTAGACTCGTGGTTGCCAGGAACTCGGGGGAGGAGGGAACTGTGGGGTGATGACTGCTAACGGGTACCGGGATTCTTTCTGGGGTGATGAAAGTCTTCTAAACTTAGAATGTGGTGAGGGCCATACCCGGTGGTGGTGAGAAAACCCCTGAATGGGACATGTTAGTGGCCGAATGGTATGTTATGCGAAGTGCATTCTGAATAAGGATGTAAAGTATAAAGTCTTGGCCATGACGGGCACTCCAGGGCAGAGGGACAGAGATGGGCCAATGACCACTGCCAGGGAGACAGTCCCCTGGAGAGCTGCTCCCTGCCAAGGTTCTCACGGCCATGAATCCCCCCGCCCCCACCTCACATGCATAATAAGCTCCTTCTAGAGCTTGGGGAAAATGGCCTCTGCATCCCAGCACGGAGCTGATACATAGGCTCGGACCTGCCCAGCTTTGGGTGTGCAAAGTGCTTACTTTCCCTGACAGCTGTGGTCACTGCCCTGCCATCAGGTCTGAATGGCAGAGGTCTCTCTTGCCACTCTCAGGGCTCCCTTTACTCTGAAATGATCGGTGCCCTCAGGAGAAGCTAAGCTACTCCGTTTCTCCCTGGACACAATCTCAGGTGCTCCCACAGTCCAAGATGGTCCCCCAAGGAGGAGTCGCAGGGCAGCGGCCTGCTCTGCCAGCCTTGGGGACAAAGGGGCTGAGGGGTGGGGCTGTCCTGAGGATGTCTCCCTTACCTAGGCTTCTCCTGGGTCTCAATCTGCCGGATGACGCTTTCCATCCAGGAGAGGAGGTCCCGGGCCATGCTGAAGAAGCGGAACTTGTCTGCCGTGTCTACCAGCTGGGTGCGGCGGCCAGCACAGGCTTCAAGCAGCGCTTGCCAGGCGGCGGACACTTCTTGCTCCTTGTTCTGGATGGTCTCTGCTTTCTCCCCAGCATATGCCTTCTGCAGGCGGCCAGCCACATCCTGGAACTGCTGGACCTGTGGTTGGGCAAAACTGAACGTCGTTCCCCAGAAAGATGTGCCTTGGGCCTCTGCTGGGCAAGTGGTCTCTCTCCTCTGAATCTCCCTCCCCAGGTCTCTTCTGGAAGGCAAGATCTTCAGCCTTCCACTAATGCTGGGGGAGAAGTCTCCTTGTTTTGGCCTCTATGGACCCAAGCCATCCTTTGGGTTTTGATGAGGATATAAGAGTGAAAGGGACTCTGTGCCCTTTGGTCTCCCCTGAAGTACTGTAATAATAGTAACTATGTGCCAGGCATGCTTCACAGGCACCCTATGAAAGAGGTACTACTGTGATCCCTGTTTTTGAGATGAAGAAACTGAGGTACAGGGAGCCTGAGTGAGTGGCCTGAGGGGTGCAGACTGGATTCCCTGTTCTTAACCTCTCCATAAGCTGCCAGTCCAAGGGAGCGGCTCTCCCAGGCCCCTGTCTGAGGCCAGTCCTGGTGCAATGAGGCCTCATTCCTGAGACTTTAGTGGGCTGTGCCCCCCTCAGGAGCTACAGCACCCCTGAAGCCCAAGGGCTGCAGGGCAGGCCCCACCACCAGCTGGATGACATTCCCAGGAGCTTCTCTTCTGAGTGAACCAGGGCCCGACCCACCTCAGTGTCTTATCCCTGAGCCCCGCCGGGTGGACACAGGACTCCACAGCCAGCCCCTCTCTCCTGGGGCCTCTGCAGGGCTCCTGAGGCCTACGCAGCAGGGGGCCCCCTGCTCTCACCCTTTCCATCACACCAAGTTCTGTGGAGCCCTATGGGCCTGCAGCAGTGTCTCAGGGACCACCCCAGTGATGGGAGGAGCAGGTCTCAGTAGTTCCTGGGGTACCCCCCTGCCCCACCAGCTCCCATGTGGAAAGACTGAACAGCCCAGAGACTGAGGGCATGGGGTCTAGAGCCAGGACGCCCAGATCCGAATCCTGGCAGCACTGTCCACATGTTCCAGGGAGCTCATTTACGCTCCGTGCCTTGCTTTCCTCATCTATAAAGAGCAGATGATGTTTGTACGTAGCTCTGGAGTATGGGACAGAGTGCGATGCTGACACCAGCACCGAGTGCTGGAAATGCACCGTGTGCGAGTCTGCCAGGAATGCTGTGGCACAGCCAGACACCGAGCATTTTTAGGTATTTGATGCCTTAGATTTTTGTGAGGTTTCAGATTGAAGAACTACTTCTGAAGCTAAAGAATGACTGAAAGCCACAGCTCCCAGCCTTTCTGCCCCAAGCTGTTGCCTTTTGAAAGAGGTGAAATTTGCTGGTGTCCATTCCAGAGGCTGACACCCCCGAGCCCCTGGGGAAGAGGTGGACAGCAGGTCCCTGGAGCCTGCAGGGGGCGGGGGGTGGGTGGGGATGGACAGCAGGGGACAGAAGGCACCTGCAGTTCCAGCAGGTGGAGCTCCCGCTCAAAGGCCGTGTGCACCCGGTGGAAGGACTCGGCCGTGCTGGCGTCCAGCCCCACGTCCTCGGGCAGCTCTCGGTGCTTCTCATCAATGAGGCCCAGGATCTCCGTGCCCGTGTAGAAGTAGCGGTGCAGGTCGTAGGAGGCGGCCAGCAGCTGCATGCGCGTGTCAATGAGCTCCAGTAGGTCCGCCCACATTTCATTTAGCCCATCCTTCCACTCGGCAATCGTGGCCGCCTCGCTGTGGCCGGCGTCGATGAGCTGCTCGATGATGATGTTCACGTTGTCCACCCGCTCCTGCCCAATTGCCCCTGTCTCACGGGCAAAGTCCCGGAACTTGTCCCGGAGCAGCTGGACATGGGGGAAACACAAAGGTGGTTATCGGGGCCTAGGGCTGGGGTGTGTGGTGTCATCTCCCTAGCCGCAGACCTTCACAAGGCGGGAACCACAACCACCTGGGGCCACACCTTCCCGGGGAAGCGTGGGCTCAGGGGCAGTGTGTCTCCACTGAGGGCATGGGGTCTAGAGCCAGGATGCCCAGATCCTGCGTAGCACTGTGTGTGTGTGTGCACGCGCGCGTGTGTGTGTGTCTGGCCTGGCGGCACCTGTGTCTCTGGCATTGAAGGAAGACAGAGAGCAGTCACTATGAGTACTCACAGTAACATGGTCAAAGTCTTGCCCCATCTCAGGGGAGGAGGCCACCAGCTCCTTTTCTGAAATCCACTGCTCCAAGTCATCTGTCTCCCTCTTCAGCTGGAACAGGTGATACATGTTCTCCAGCTTCCGCCTGCGTTCTTCGGCTACCTCCTTCAGCCCTGCGTACTGCTTGTCCACTTGCCCCTGAAGTCGTATGATCTGCTCCCTGGAATTCAAAACCAGAAAGCACTCAGAGACGAAGGTAGAGAGTCCAGAGCTCTGATCCCAGCTCGGAGGGGCACATCTACTTCTCCCCAGCCCCGTGGCAGGGAAAGCTGGGGAGGAGAACTAGGCAGGACGAGAGCAGTTTTTCCTGGGAAGTTTTGGGTGTGTGGGGGGAACCATCCTGTGGACCAGAATGCCTCAGGAGAGGACAGAAATGTGTCCTGTCTGGACAGGGTGCCTCCCAGCATTGTCCCTCATTCCAGGAAGCTCAGGGAGACAAAAGGGACCTCCTCCATTATCTCCCAAGGAGGCTGATGGAGCAGCACTGGCAGCTCGGCTCCAAGGGCAGCAGGGATGGGGCTCAATCCCTGGGGCTCCTCAGGAGATGCTGGGGTGGCTGCTGAAGCCCCACAGCTGTGGAAGCCCTGCAGGCAGCTGAGGTCTGGGCTGTGCCTGGGGGAGCAGCCCGATGGGTCTGGCCCAGCAGACCCACTGACCAGATGGATGTAGGTTTTCTACCTTCATGCCTATATAATGATTCTTGCTGAGACACTGGGAGATCCTGAGGTGCTTTCTGGACCATAAAGAGAAAAGCAAAGTTTTGGAACTCTTGGTTCACTGAGAGGGTAGCTTCGCTATCATATTTTCTGACCTTGAAAACCAGGCCTTAGTTGGCCCTGTTCATGCAAAACCAAGGCATGAGTTGCAATTAGGCCAATTAGCAGTCCAGAAAGCAGTGGTCTCCAACCCAGTTCTTCCCCAAACTGTTGCTATTTTCCCCCTTAGACCTGAAGGGATCCCAGCTGGTGGGGTCCCCCAGCCTGATGTCCATCACCCGGCCAAGTCACTCCAGTGGCACACGCACCCCTCAGGGTGGCCCGCGGACAGGAGGCCCTGGGCCCTGGTGGCCAGCTGCTTGATGTTCCTCCCGTATTCCTCCAGCGCGTGCTGCTGCCTCAAATGCCGCTTCAGCATCACGATGGCGCTCTCTTCGTCCTAGGAGGCAGTGACTCTCAGGGCACTTGCTCCCAGAGGTGCCCGAGACTGGGGTGCGGAATGGGGGGTGCAGCCAGGCTCGGAGGACCCTCACAGGAGAGTGGTGCACGCTTCCTTCTTGCTACTCGTTCCTCGGCAACACCCCGCCTTCCTCTTGATCTTCTCGGATGCCTACCCTCCCAGGCCCAGCTCCAATCTGACCCTGTGAAAACTTCCTTAGAGGTGACTCACCTCCTCCCTCCCTCCCTCCTGGCAGGCCCTCCATACAGAAGCCACGGCACGAGAAAGCTGGGGAAATCTTGGGTTCGATCACATCTAAGTTGGCAAACGGGGCACCGGGCTGTGGGATGTCTGCCACAGCGGCTGACCCTTCAGACGCCCGGACTTCCGATGCGCAGCTGCCCACTGCCGGCCCCACCCCTGCTTTTCCTCCTGGCCTTGGCTCCCAGCCTGGCACCAGCGCCCCAGCCCGGGCTGACCTTGGGGATCTCGTCGGAGATGATGTAGAACTCCTGCTCGCTGATCCAGGCCTCGGCCTCGCCCGCGTCCAGGTAGTACTGCTGGGCTTCGCTGGCATCCCGCAGGCGCTGTAGCCGCCCAGCCGCCGCCTCCTGAAGCGCATCCCATGCATCCTGCAGGTGCCCCAGGCGGTCCTGGATGTCCTGACAGTCAATCTCAGCCGCCTCCAGCAGCTGCCGCCCTCTCTGCAGCACGTCCTCCACCCGCGGTGCGTGGCCCAGGATCTCATTCTGCAGCGTCTGCGGCCAGAGGGGAAGGGCTGGGAGGTGAGGTGGGGGGCTGGCCTGCAGGCAGCGGCTCAGCCAGGGCCCCCTCTGGTCACTCGGGCATACTCCGGAGCTAGTGAGGGCCCGGTGGTGGCCTGGACCGTGTAACCTGTGCACGGTGAGTGGCAGTGCGGGCCTTTGGACGTGGCTCTCTCTGCTCCCTAGGCCTCCTGTGTCTCAGCACAGCTTGCTTCTTAGCTGATTTCCTAAATGGCCTTTGAGATCCTATTTTAGCACCTCTGGCTCCATGGGAGACAACAGCTGATGGTAGCTCCTTGCTCAGAGTCTGCCCCCCATTTCTATTTCTCAGATCTTTTGCGAACTCTGTATTGTTTGCTGTTTAAGCCCTTGGTCACGGAGAGGGCATTTTCCTCTCTCTCTGGTGACAGGGTGGCTTTTTTCTTTGGTGGGCCATTACCCGTGTGTGGCTCACTTTGGGGTCCTAGAGGCCCTGCCTCGCTGCTGCTTGCATGTGGGCTCTCGGCTCCCACACCCCATCTCCTCCCTTTCTACAATCTCCCCGCAGCCTTGAAAACCATCGGAGGGCAGGGGCGAGAGCCCTACACACAATCCGACAGTGACTGTCAGCACTGAAAGTCCACAGAAGCAGCAGGAGCCACAAGTCACCTAACTTGCTGAAATACCTTCTGACCCTTTATACTGGGAATCTCAATCCTGACCGTTTTTCATGGTCCGTGCCACTGAATTCCCACAACCCATGGTATCAGCTCTGTGTGCCACTTTCCTTCCCTGAGATCCTGTGACCTCTGCAAGGGATCCTAAAATGTATCTCTCTCCCTCTCTTTTTAAGTAATTCCTTTCCAGGCTCCCATGCAGTGTGCTTCCTTATGAAGCATTCTTTCTACCTCACGTGTCCAAAGAGAGCTATGAAGTAATTTCCTAGGTCCTGGGCCTCGTCCTGGGCTCTAGGGACAATGTGGGAATAAGATCAACAAAACCCTGCCTTCATAAAGCTTACACTGTCGTAGACAGAGTGGATGGTAAGCATGGAAATGAGTGAATAAATGTGGATAATGAGTGCTATGAGGAAGATACCCCACTGAGATCGAGAATGTCTGCTGAGGCATGCTGGTGGCTACTTGAGCTGGGGGGCGTCAGGAAGGGCCTTCCCAGGGAGACGGCATCCTAGTGAGGCATGAGCAGTGAGAAGGAGGTAACTGTACAAAGGTTTGGGGAATGAGTGTTGCAGACAAGACAGAAGAGAAAGCGTAGAGTCCCTGGGCTGGAAGCCAGCCGGGACCATCTGGAGGCCAGAAAATCTGGAATACTATGGAGGAAGGTCAGAGTGATGAGAAGTGAGCTTTAGAGGAAGGCCAGAGCCAGATCAGGTGGGACAGTGGTTCTTAACCCTGGGTGCACACTGAATAGTCTAGGAAAACACAGAGTCAGGGCCCTATCCCCAGGGACCTTAATTAATTGGTCTGAGGTAGGAACGGAGCATCCACAGGTTTAGATGTCCCCCAGGTGATTCTACTGTGCAGCCAAAGTCGAGAACCATTCATGTGAGCCCTTGCAAGGGCTCACATGAATGGTTCTAGCTGTAATGGATAACCATCAGAGCAGTGGTTCTCAAAGTGGGATCCCACACCAACACCATCGACGTCATCTAGGATCTTGGTAGATATGCAAAAGTTACCAGGTTCTCCTCCCAGAGTCTGATTCAGTAGACCTGAGACTGAGCCTGGTCAACTGTGTTTTAACAAGCCCTCTGGGTGAGTCTGGTGCATACTGAAGTTGAGAACCACTGCAACAGAGGGAAAGATAAAATGAGATTTAAGCTATAGCTGGTCTAGCCTGGAGAAGTCTTGACAAGGGCAGCCAGGCTTTCCCAAGAGGCTATCTTTCCCTTCTTGGTTGGGGAAACCCACCTATATTTGTCTTGCCCTTTTCCTGAAATAGCAACCTTCATTCAGCGGAGCTGGGAGTCTTCTGGCAATCACACTGAGGCCAGATAGAGTCAAAGACTTTAGTGTCAAAAGGACTGATGTCAGCTCGTTTTACAGATGAGGAAACTGAGGCCCCAGGATACTGCCTTCTACCAGTATCCTTCCTTTAACTACAGGTTGTGGCATTAGTGGAACCCCTACCTACTAACTTCTAGCCCAAGACCCTGCCTGTGCACACTGGAGCCTTTGTGACTAGGTCAATGTCAACTGGAAGCAAATGGTCTGAGGAACTTTTCAGACACCTCTTTGAATGTAACTCAGACCCTTGCCCAGTTGCTGGGCTCTGTGAGCAGATGTCAGCTGCTGTTATTGTGAGGAAGTACTGGCTGCCAAGGCCTTTCTTCCCCAAGGAAGTGCTGAGCTGATTCAAATTCTGGGACACACTGCTCTTCTCCAAGACCATTTCCCAGGCTCTTGTTGCTCTTGGGCGTGGCTGCCCCCACTTCCCGACCCAGAGAGTTGAGCAGGCAGGAGGAGCCACTCTCTGCCCAAGACCAGGGGCTGGCCGTAGAGACACCATGAGCGCGTGCAGCTGGTCTTCTTGGAAGACAAAACACGACACTTGTACTCCTGATACAGGAGGAAGTACTGCATCTGCTCACTCCCAGGAGTCCGACCAGGGTCTCTGAAATGATCCATGAGGTTTAAGAAAGAGCAGAGCAGCAAATGGATGTTGCTCCAATAGGCTCAGGGGCCAAGTTTAAAGGCTTCCCATGAGTATCCTCACGTGGCAGAGAAACGGGGCCTACTTGCTCTGAGGATATCCAACAGGTCAGGCTCAGTCCTGAAAGAGGGGCAAGTCAGTCTTAGGAAAGAAACCAGGAGATATGGGCTTCCTTTCAGGCAGGACACGGGACACATGACACCCAGGCCAGGGTCCTGTAGTCACTCGATGCTCTGGTGGGTCTGAATGGCTCCTCCCAAATCATCTGGACACCCCCCTACCAGCCCTGCCATGGACTTCCTAGAATTCTCTCTGCCATCACCAAAGTTCTCTTTTTATGGGATCTGGGGGCCCCACAGCTACCAACAAGAACAATAATCTGCTGTTGCTGGTCCTCTGAAGGTCAGGGCTGGGCATTCCGCCCTGTGCAGAGCAGGATAGGGCAGGGCTGTGACAGGGAGGGGGCAGGTGGGGACACTAACGAGATGAAGCAGGACTCACCTGATTCTTCTTCATTAACAGCTGCACGTTTTGCAGATTTGTGCCGTAGTTGGCTGACTGGGCCAGAGGCAGCCTCTCTTCCACCCAGAGCTGTAGAGACCAGAAGGTGGGGCTCAGCAGGTGACAACTGTGGCCACCACTCACCCCAGACAGAGTCAGACAGAGCTCCCTGGTTTTCTTCCCACACTCCGTCAGGGTTTTGTCCCCATTTTACAGATGGGGACACTTAGATATTTTGAATTGAGGTTCCAAATAATTTGCTTCTGGTCATCCAGGTGGAAGGCAACACAGCTGGATCTTGAACCCAAGTCTGTCTGTCTCAAAGTTCATGACTGAGTTACTGTACCAAAAGCACTGTCTTTACTTTCATATTTAATATAATTATCATAACGGATCTGAGATCCGGAGGTGAGAGGACAGGACATGTGCTAAGAACCGCCCTGGGCGGCAGCCAGTTATCCTGACGGCAGCTGCCTGCTCGGCCCCTGGGGGAGAGGTCTGCGGCCAACTCACCGTCTCATCTTCTAAGTCCCTGGTGATCTGCAGCTTGGCTCGGGATGATTCCAGCTGCTTCTTCCTCCTCTCCAGGGGCTCTAGGAGGTCCAGGAACCGCCTCTCGATGCTCATGTCTGTGTCTCCTGCCTCCTCTCCCAGCGAGGGCACCTGGGCAAGCAGCTCCCCCAACTCCTCCTTCCGCACGTTCACTTGGTCCTCCACACGCTGGGACACAAGAGGACATGTCGGTAACAGCCTTGGCCCCTGGGTAGCCCTGCGTCTGCTTCATTATCCATATCCTATCCATTCTTAAAGGTCCCGCCTCCCCCAGGAAGTCTCTCTGGATGCCCCCACTCAGCCTTCCCACAGGTGCTTGTCCTATACTTCCTGTGCATTTTTTTTTTTTTTTAAATCCAGGATCCCTGTCTTACCCACTGCAAAGGGGTAAGAAATGGGTTATCAACCAGGAGACAGTTTTGCTCAAGTCCCGCTAAGAGGAACAGAAGGAATTCTCCCTTTCAGGTTTCAGATTCCCTCCCCAAGATCTCCTATTCTGACATCCCCAGTCTACATCCCACTCACGTGCCTTCAGCTTCGCCAACATCCGGTTGACACTGGTCAGGTCCTTGCCGGGGTCATCAGACCGCAGCTGGTCCTCCATAGCACTGATCCACTTGTTGAGGTCGGCATGGGTCTGTGAGCGCAGGTAGGAGCTCCTGGCAGCTGAGAGATGCTGGGCCCTCTCCTGTGTGGTGGCCTGAAGCTCATCCCAGAGCCGGTGCAAGTCTTCCAGCCTCTGGGCCACCCGGGCTGTATACTGGGTCTTCTCTTCCATCAGCTGCTTTCCTTCCTGCATGGGGAAGCAGGAGGGCTCACCCTCTGAGGCCCAGCAACATTGGAGTGGCCCTCCAAGGGTTGTAGTTGCCAGGGGTTAACTGAGGGGAGGTCGGGGAGGCAAAGAATGTGCCTAGAATGCAGGTGAGCCTCCGCTGACTCTGCACCCCCAGAGTTATTTGCAGGAGAAGATGTGACAGGGAGGGGTATGTCTGGGGCTAAGGGCTCCAGAAGACTGTAGTATGGGGAGTTGCTGCTGACCAGGATCAGCTGATCTAAATTATTTTTTAATTAAAAGAAAAAAAAGAAACAAGATCCACCCAGGTCCAGCCAACATGGAAAGGACTCTATGCTCTCAATGGTCTTCCTAGCAGCTGTGCACTAGTCTTCGGTGGTGTCTTTTAGTTACTGGGTTTGTCTTACCGGGTTTTCACCTGCATAAATGTACACTTTCAGCTGGGTACAGTGTAATCAATTTGGGCCTAGGAATGTATGTTGCTAATAACAGCCAATATTTACTGCATACCTCATAAGCGCCAAGTACTATGCATGCTAAGCACTTTAATGTTCACAATTCCCTTGCGCAGGTACTGCTATTACCCTCATTTTTCAGATGGAAAAAGTGAGGCTCAGGGAGATTGAGTCGTCGGACAGTCTGGCTCAGAGTCTGCACCTTCGACCACAATGGCTGCTGCCCTGTGTGGACCCTACATCTGCTTCTTCCTGGACAGCCACAGCAGCGGGGAGCAAAGGTGAGGGCCGCCCAGATCGAATGCCAGCTACATTTAACTTGGGCCCTGGAGCGGGCTTGTTATAAAGGGGTCATCCTCTTAGTGTCCCCCATCTATGAGGGGTGTGAGTGACCACTCCTTGGTGGTCTTGCCCATCCAAACGATGAGGTTTCACAGTCCCCTGGACTACTGTGCTCATCTCCCACGTCCCCCTGCCCTCGGGCAGGACAGTGCTGGGGCCCTGGTGAGGATAATGGAAGCACACGGAGAGAGCTGGTATCCCGGCACCAGAGGCTGAGGCGCGCACCCAGGTCTCCTCAGTGTCTGGACTGTCCCCAGACTCAGGTGCCCCAGAGGACACACCGATTCTGACCAGGCCTAACAGGACTGGATGTGGCAGGAGCTCTGAAGGTTGGACTACTCTTTAGAGAAGTGTTTCACTTCCAGGTTCTATATTGTCCAGTAAGCTTCAGACGGTGGCCACGCGCCGCGTGAAGCCCCACTCAGGCATGCGCATCTGGGAAGAGAGCCCCCAGCGCACCTGACTCATTTCACTTACCGCATCGATGCTATCCAGCCACCCCTGGTGGGAAGCCAGGTCTGCCATAAAGGCCTGGTGCTTTGCCCACTTGTTTTGTAGGTTTCTCGCGTCATCATAGGAGACATCCTGAGACGTTAGCAGCTTGTCATTGATCCAGAGAGTGAGCTGTGGACAGAAGGAGGGAGTCCAACAGTCTTTGAGTGGACCTCTTTGGCCAGGGGCTCAGGGCAGGACCTGCGGTTCACCTCTGACTGCAGAAGGCAGTCCAGGAGAGGAAGTATGAACACAGCGGAGTACTACTGTCTAACGCTCGGTCCCTGACTCTGAGCACAAGCAACTTAACCTGTGTTGTCTCAGGGCTAAAATAGCGGTACCTGAGTGTCTTCCCCAGTCGAGTGTATGCAGGTGACACCAGGGACAGTTACGCTTCTTGCCATTTTTCCAGGACCTAGGACAGGGCCTGGCCCACTGAAGGAACTCAGGGAATGCTTACTGAATGGATAGATAAATCCACCCCTTGGCAGTAGGTGAGAAATCACTAATAAACACAGAGAAAATGTTATCTGAGGAAGAAGCCAAGGGCAGATCTTGTAATTAACAATGAGGGAAGAACTCTGATGAGCATCCGATGTTTTCAGAATGTCCTGGCAGCAGACCAAGCCTGGTTGGTGCCAAGGGCAGAGGCAGATAAAAACAAAGTTGTTTGGGCTGAGAGGAGAGGGGTATGAGGATGGGAGAGAGAACGAAGTCAGAGAAAGCACCATTCCACACAGAAGGACCACTCATGGAGGGGCTCCATGCGTACTCCAGGAGTGCAGTTTAAAAACGTTCCTTGCGGGCTGAGCAAGGACCTTCTGAGTCAGCTCTCCAACTAGGAGACTTGTTGAAAACACTACTGTCTCTCTCATCCCTTGAGGTTTTGATTCCTCTGGGCCTGAGCGGGGCCCAGGACTTTGCATTTAACAAGTGCCAGGAGTGGCTTCATAATTTGCAGGGCCCAGTGCAAAATGGGAATGCTCAAATTATTAAGAATTTCAAGATGGGGGCGCCTGGGTGGCTCAGTGGGTTAAAGCCTCTGCCTCCGGCTCAGGTCATGATCCCAGGGTTCTGGGATCAAGCCCTGCATCGGTCTCTCTGCTCAGCAGGGAGCCTGCTTCCTCCTCTTTCTCTGCCTGCCTCTCTGCCTACTTGTGATCTCTGTCTGTCAAATAAATAAATAAAATCTTTAAAAAAAAAAAAAGAATTTCAAGATGGCAGGGGTGCCTGGGTGGCTCAGTCATTAAGCATCTGCCTTTAGCTCAGGTTATGATTCTGGGGTCCTGGGATCAAGTGCTGCATCAGGCTTCCTGCTCGGAGGGGAGTCTGCTTCTCTCCCTTGCCCTTTGCCTGCTGCTCCCCTGTTCTTGCTATCTATCAAATAAATAGATAAAATCTAAAAAAAAAAAAAATTTTTAAGATGGCAACCACAGAGCATTAAAGCAAGCATGAGGTCCTTCTGAGCACAGGCCCTAGATGAATGCACAGGTGGCATGTCCTTGAAGCCGGCCTTGACCAGGGCCCCATGGGACTTCCATAGAGATAGCCCTCAGGCTATTCTTTGAGAAGCCGTGTCCTGGACTAGGCAAATTAAAATTTGTAGATTTGGGGAAAAAATTATAGAACCCACGATTCTAGAGGATGACCTCAGAGCTCCCCTTATGAAATTCTAGACTCTCAATTTCTTTCTTTTTTTCTTTCAAGTTTTTTTTTTTTTTTTTAGTAATCTGTACACCCCAATATGGGGCTCAAGCCCATGACCCCAAGACCAACTGATCCTGCTGTTTGGACTGAGCCAGGCGGGTGTCCTCCCAGCCCCCATGACTGTTCTACCTCAAGGGCACTTTGGTCCTAGCAGGGAATCTCCTGCAAGGTGGCCCACCTTGCTGGAGCCTCACCTCCTGGCAGTTCTGGAGGAAGTGCTGGAGCTCCAAGTTGTCCTTCAAAATGACAGAAGCCTCCTCAGCCTTCTCCTTGTTTTTCTTGTGCCTGGCAGGGAAGCCAGAAGCTGTTGTCACCACAGTGCTGAGCCCAGGGACCTTGCACAACATCACCTGCCCTACCTGGCTCTAGCCCCGTGAGCTTGGGGGTGGAGAGTACCTGTCCTCGATCAGCTGCACCTTCTCCAGGATCTTGTCTGAGTAGAGGTTTTCTTCAGCTACCAGCTTGTTTCCAGAGTCCACAGGACTCAAGACCTTATCCTCGTTGTTCTCCATAGATACCAAGAAGTCCTCAAACTTCCGGATTCCAACCTCTGCAGCTTCAAGGGAGTCTGGGGGCTCCAAGTGAGCCAGAGTATATTCCTGTTGAAGCAAGTTTCCAGACAAGGCATGGACACATGCTGGGAAGGCAGTGAGGGCATGTGCCGGGCAGAAGCACCCTGTGCAGCCCTCTAGGCTTCAGCATGAACGGTGCTCCCTGGAGTTGTGCAAGGAAGAGGCAGTGCCCTAGGCCTTGGCCCCACCCCCACCTCAGGGGCATCAACTGAACTGTGTGCCTGAAGCCACATGGAAGGGTAATGGCTCAGTGGAACATTCACCTCTTCAGCCTCTAGCTGACCCAAGAACAGGGCACAATTTAGGAAACAGGGCTGGAAAAGGCATGTGATAAGGAACAAAGAGGATTTCCCCCCAATTCATGGCTAGAGAGGGTCCTCGGAATCTAGAATTTGAGGAGAAAAGGGAACCTTCTTGCACTGTTGGTGGGAATGCAAACTGGTGCAGCCACTCTGGAAAACAGTATGGAGGTTCCTCAAAAGTTAAAAATAGAGCTGCCCTACGACCCAGAAACTGCATTCCTGGGTATTTACCCAAAGGATACAAAAATACAGATCTAAAGGGATCCACGCACCCAATGTTTGTTTATAGCAGCAACATCTACAACAGCCAAACTATGGAAAGAGCCCAGATGTCCATTGACTGAGGAATAGATCAAGAAGATGTGGTGTGTGTGTGGGTGTGTGTAATGGAATATTACTCAGCCATGAGGAACAATGATTTCTAGCCATTTATAACAACGTGGATGGATCTAGCTAAGATTGGTTGGTATTATGCTAAGCAAAATCAGTCAGAAAAAGACAAATATCATATGATCTCACTCATATGTGGAATTTAAGAAAGAGATGAACATATGGGAAAGGGGAAAAGAAAAAAGGAGAGAGGGAAACAAGCTATAAGAGATTCTTACTGTTAAGAACAAGCTGAGGGTTGATAGAAGGAGGGGGGTGGGGGGTGGGCTCGCTGGGTGATGGGGATTAAAGAGAGCACTTGTATTGAACACTGGGTGTCGTATGTAAGTGATGAATCACTGAATTCTACTCTTGAAAAAAATATTGCATTGTATGTTAACTAACTAAAATTTAAATGTAAAAAAAAGTAGGATCTGGTCTCTGAGGACATTCATAGACTCACCAGGGCTCTTGCCCTGAGAGATAGCACCCTCCCCCCACCAGCCCTGAATACCTCTCCCTACCTGATTGCTGAGGATGGCTTCAGCTTGCTTGGCATCTCTCTGGAACTCCTGGAAGCCAAGGCACTGGGCGAGGGAGTGGTTGCGGCTCTCCCACATGCGGCACAGGGCATCCCAGCCAGCATCCAGACCCTCCAGCCTCTGGCGCAGGAGCAGGTACTCTGGGTCTGTCTGATCACGGATCACATTCTTCCCGGACTCCTTGACCTTCTGGAAGTTCTCTTGGTGCCTGTCAATGTCGTCTTTGATGGCCACGTGCTGCTGTAGGAGCTGCTCGGCCTCCGGGAAAGACTCAGGCATGTCCTCGGAGGCCACAGATTTCTGGGCCATGGACAGCCAGGCCTGGAAGTCATCCAGATTCTGTAGGAAGGTCTGGAGTTTGCTGGCTTCCCCCAGTGAGGCTTCCTGCTCTTTTAGGGCTTCCTGCAGTTGCTGCCACAGCGTCTCCACGCATGCCTGCCACTGGCCGATGTCCTCTCCTTGCTCGGGGTGTGAGGCCATCAGCTGCTGCGACTCCTGCTCCAGGGCACCCACACGGTCCTGGATGGCGGCCACGTCGCGCTCCAGCCCTGACAGCTTCCGCTGGATGGCAATGATGCCTGCCAGGTCCTTCATGGCCCGTACCACCTGCATCTTGTCTTCGATCCACTTGCTGGTCTCCTCACAATCCACGCAGTAGTTTCGCACCCGGAGGGCCGAGTTCACTGCCTTCCGCCGGTCTGACACTACGGTCTGGAACGCCTGCCACCTGCAAAGGGGGACACAGAGACACCCTCTTTCTTTTGCCTTTTAAAAAAATTAACATAAAATGTATTATTTGCTTCAGGGGTGCAGGTCTGTGAATCCTCAGTCTTACACAATTTACGGCACTCCCCATAGCACACACCCTCCCCAGTGTCCCTGCCCCAGCCCCCCCATCCCTACCTCCCCTCCCCCCAGCAACCCTTAGTTTGTTTCCTGAGATTAAGAGTCTCTTATGGCTTGTCTCCCTCTCTGGTTTTGTCTTGTTTCATTTTTCCCTCCCTTTACCTTAGATCCTCTGTCTTGTTACTCAAATTTCTCCTATCAGTGAGATCATAGGATAATGAGATACCCTCTTTAACATTTCCCACAGGGCCTCCTTACCCAGATTCCCACCGGAGTCTCTCCCCACAGATCTTGTACCCTGAAAAAAATCATCTACCCAACACACTGTGATGAGTAAGACTCATTTATCCAATTTTCCCCAAGACAATATGAGCGTCGATCAGATCTTCCCATCAGCGGGAGCAAGCAGGGATGGGATTCCAACCATAAGTAAAGGAATGGAAAGGACTCTCAGCTCGGCTCTGTAGGTAGTTGAATTTTGGGCAAACAGAACTTCCCCCAATTTTTTGAAATGCTGAATATAATTAGAAAGCTTACATTTATCAACTTAAAAACAATTTCAGGGCATAGGGCCCCATAGGTTCCTGCTAGAGGAACCATACAAATGCCTGAGACTGTGTTCAAAGAACCCAAGGCCTAAAAAAGTCACCTTGGCTCTAAAAGAAAACAGGCCTTATGAAGGAGGAAGGGGAAGAGGAAAGGGAGAAGCTGGGGTTATAACTGAAATGTATAGCATAACCTTAACCTTCAGACGCAGGGTTGGCATGGAAACGGGAACTATGCAAAGGTCTGGCACATGCCCTGGGGTCTGGGGTTGGCCAGAGCTCCCGATCACCCTCTTCTAAAGAGCTGTGCATCGCCCTGGCCCAAGACTACCAGGGACCCTTTCCTTGGACTCACTCTGAGTGACATGTAATATGTTCGTAACATGTAAGCACATGGGAGTGTGCTCACTGCTCATTTGCTGAGCCCATCTTTCCTGAACACCCACACCCACAAGGTGTAAGCATTATGTTAGCGATTGGGTGGATATAGTCCTGGCCAGACTTTGCCTCCTGGAGTGTGTGATGTAGAGAAAAATTAAGACAAGCTCACAAAATAACTGTAATACAGAATGCTGTGTATAAAGCACACACCAGGCAGAGAGGGTCAAGGGAGCCGTGAGGGTGACAACGGTGATGGGGGCAGGTCTCGTGGCAGCCAACTGAGCGGGATCTCAGTGAGCACCTCTCTAGCACTGCTACCGTAGTGACCTACTTAAGGATGGGGCCCTGGCTATCTCACCCTGCTCTGTACCCCCAGCACCGGGGGGAAGGAAGCTGAGGGACTAGGCAAATGGCCTGGGGAGAGTGTACTGTGGGTTCTCCCAAGGTGTGACAACAGCTGCTAGACAGGTCTGCGAAGAGAAGTAGGAGACAGGCAGGGGAGACCTGGGAATACCAGGAGAGAGAAGAGCAAGAGCTCAGAGATTTCACAGCTTCCGTCCTAGACAGAGAAGTCCTTCAGTTCTGGAGAATTCTGTGCCTCTATGCAAGAAGCCTCATGGTGATTTTCTAGGTTTTTCCAGGTGTGGACTCACTGCAGCCATGAGCAGAGGCCACAGAGAGCATGGGCTGGGAATTACGTATGGTTCTCCCTGCTGTGCTGTGTCCCCGATAAAACAAGTTGACAGAACCACTCCAGTCAGCCCTGGCCAGGCCAACTCAGAACCTCAGGCTTGGTCCTGGGCCCAAGATTATTAAAAAAGAAAATATTGGTCAACTCGAGTGCACACGGCAAAAGGCGATCACTTCTTCAGTCAGCGTCTGAAGGACTCCTATGTGCCGAGCTTGGCAGAAGATATTTCAGTTTTGTCCCTGTTCACTCATTTCACTAAGCATTTATCAGGCAACTGTCCTGTGCCTTGTGCCTGTGTGTTCTAGGCTCTAGGGAGGTAGCAACAAACAAAGCAAAGTGCTTGTTCTTATCTGAGTGGGAAGGGACAAATAAATAAGTCCATGATTCATCCAAGTGGTGACAAACACGATGAAAAAATAAAGTGAGGTAACGAGATAGAGGCACAGGGGCTGGGAGGGGGGAAGGAGGTAGTGGTGTTCAACTGGGTCAGTGAAGTCCGCTTCAATAGGCTGACATGGGAGCTGAGATCTGAATAATGGAAGGGAGTAAGTCATGTGGCTATCCCGGAAAAGAATATACCAAACAGAGGAAAGCTCAATTACGTGCTTGGTGCTCAAAGTACTGTGGACGGTAAAGATACTGCTTTTACTTGCTTATAGTATAGAAGGAAAGTACTTCAGGATAAAAGTAATTATAATACAAGGTAGAATATAAAGCTCTAAACCAGTACAGAAGAGGGAAAGACAGTTTTTTTCATCTCGGGCACAGGGAAAAAGAGGAACCTGAACTGGCCCAAAAGAGGGGCCGGATCTGGAGCAGAGAGTTGGAAAATGTGCTCTGGGGCAGAGAACAGTGGAGTCTCGGAGGCAGGACTGTGGGCAAAGATGAAGAATGACAGTTGTTCCAAAAAGTATTTGAAGAGCTGTCACATGGAAGAAGAATTAGAATCAGTTTTGATCTCTCTAAAGGGCAGGGACAGAACCAAGGTGTACAAACTGCAAGGAGGGAGATTTCAGTTCAATAGGGGGTCAAACCTTGTAACCCAAAGGTGTTGCCTCCGAATGGGATGGGCTGCATGGTGAAGGGGTGATCCCCACCCCTAGACGTGTTTGTGTGAGACAGAGTGGTCTGGGAGTATTTGGCCAGACTCGATGACTCCTCAGGTATGTTTCAGCTTTCAAGAAAACCATTTTACTATTTCATGCCCCCAGTTCTCTCTCACCTAAGGATGGCAAGTGCCCTGATATATTTCACTTTGGAATGCACAAAGCTTAGGGATCCGTAAAGATCATTCTCACATGATTTTGTCAGATACACAGCTGACAAGTTCTTCCTGTCTGTCTTGCACACTCACACACATACACACTCACACACACAACATACCCCCCTGCCATTACCTCCAAGCCCGAAGAAGAACAAAGGAGCATCTTCCCCTTCCTCATAAACCTCAGATTGCAGAGGTTCTCTACTGTGCTGACCTCCTTTTATTTTATTTCCCCACACAACTGGGTCTTTCCCTAACTCCACCTCCCAGATCGCTTCGGGCAGAGCAAGGCTCAGACACAAGTGTGGGGAAAGGGGCTGGGACAATGAGGAGCTGGTGAACACGGGGCATTGTGAGTGCGGGGCCCTGGGTAACAAACAGGAACACAGGCTGTCATGTGCTATCCTCAGAGATCCTTAAGGAACTCATGGCAATTACACCTCAGACCATCTCCAAAGGCTCCTCAGGGCCTGTTTTTTTGTTCCAGCCACAAAGTGTGCTCAAGGCTTCCTGCTAATTCTCCTCTTCATTCAAGCCGTCCTCATTACTGATGCTGCATTCTGGCACAGGCTGGAGCTTTCTTTTATGGACAGTACTTAAGAGCTCTCAGAAAGCAATTTTCCTGGCCTAGGAATGTCTGGGGAAATGTGGCATGAGTAGCATATGGCCTGATTCTAACAGCACGTGCACTCAGAATGGCCCCTCCATCCCCCAGGATACGTGCCCAGCCCCTGCGGCATTCACCATGCACGGCCTCCCCCTTGTTGCTACTGCTCCAGAGTCAGAAGAAGACTGGGGCTGAGAAAGACAAGAGCTTGGAGGGGACAAAGGGCAGTGCATAGCAGGCATCCTGACGTCGGGGTCACTCCCCAGTCGGTTGCTGAGAGAAGGCGCCCTCAGCCCCAGCCCTACCCACGCCCCACCTGTCGTTCAGGTGGTCCTGGTACTGCTTCACTTCCCCACTGCGTGGATGGCCGCTGTCTACCAGGCTGTTGGCAGCGAGGTTCACGCCGTCAATCTGCGTCATCAAGGTCTTCATCTCCTGGTCCAGGATGTCAAACCTGATATGGACAAAGAAGATGACTGGGGAGGAAGCATGGGCACTTTGCCTACCGCCCGGTCTCTGGAATGTAGAGCTCTTGCTTTCTCCTTCCATCTCCAGAACACATTTGATGGGGTAAGGAGGCAGAAAGGAAAAAGATATGCTGACATACCCTATTTTCTGGTTCATGGGTTCAGTTTCATGGTTTAGGATTTCTTGGACCAGGCTAGTAAAATGCTAGTTGCTTACTCCATAGGCCACTGGCTCAATGGAAAGGCAGAGGGGAATGAAGAGGTGTGTATGGGGGGCTGCTGATCACCTCAGAGAACAACTGCCATACCTCCAGGGCCACTGCTACTGTCCTTGGGCCCTAATTCCATGCCTTGGCACCTTGCCCTGAAGGATCCCCTCCCCAGCCAGGTGCTCTGTCCTAGGAGAGGGGGGCATGGCCAGGGGGAGGAATGTAGTTCTGAAAGTGGACCCTTCCCTCCGCCAACCTGGGCCCACCTCAGTATGCTCTAGGGAGCGGCATCTCATGCTCCTCATCTCTCTGATTCTGTGCTTAGGAGGGCCACATGGCCAGGGGGTATGCTCCCCTATGCCCGAGCACAGAGACAATGAGAGTACTGGAAAGGAGAGTGGCCTTGCAGCCTGGTGCTTTGGAAACTGGTCCCTGGGGTCATTTGGGGTTCTGTGGCTGAGAAACTGCCATGGAAAGCTAGAGCTGGTGGGGTTCTGACTTCTCACCTCCCCCTGCACTCAACAGTTCTGTTTTCCTCTGTGCCCTATGTCAGGGATTCTGTCTGCAATTCATTTGAACAAAGACCGCTGTGGCTGAAAAGGAATTCAATACTTTGTCTAGAAAGACCCCCTTTATTTTAAGGAAGGCCCCACAGGGTAAAGGACCCAAAGCCACAGAGGCTGATTAAAACCCGTGACTCTGGTGCATAGCCTCAGCCATAAAGGGCATCCCATCACCTCTCAAAGAGAACCTTGCTGATCTAGAGGTGGTTCCCATCCTAGGCGGGGGGTGGAGTGCAGGCCATAGTGGAGGGAGGTGAGGAAGAGAAAGTCAGGCTCTGACCTGTGCCGTGCGACCTCCAGGTCCTCCAGTGTGTCTGGGATCTCCATCTGGGTGAGCCACTTCTCCTTCTCCCCCATCCACAGCTCACAGGCATCTGTCTCCCCAAACACCGTGTACAGGTCCAGGGCGTCCTGCAGCCTCTGCCGACGCAGGTCTGCCTGGGCCACCACCTGCTGGTAGAGCTCCCGGAGGGCCTGCAGCCGGTTGGTCACATCTGGGGAATCCCGAAACTCTTGGGGGAAGCCCTGGGCCTGCTGTTCCAGATGCTCCATCACCCCGCGGCTTTCTTCCAGCTCCTCCAGGAAGTCCTTGTGCTTCTTCCCCAGGGCCCGCGTGGCCCCCTCATCCTGCCCCACGTCTTCGCCTGAGAGCAGCCGGTGGGCGTCCTGCAGCCAGGTCTTCAGGTCGTCAGCGTCCCCCTGGAACTGGAAGAAGTTCTCGGCATCCTGGAGGTTCTTCTTGCGATAGGCGGCTAGCTCCTTCAGCTGGTTCCACTGGGCGGACACCTCCTTGATTCGGGCCTCAATCTGTGGGTGCCCAAACTGCTTCCGCGCGACCATGCCCTCTGCCTCCTGGAAGATCTGCTTCAGGTGGGCGTCCAGCCCGCGGAGCTCATCCTCGAAGGCCTTGTGCTTGCGCTGTAAGATGAGCACACTCGTCAGGTCCTTGCCATAGTCCAGGGAAGAGTAGATCTGCTCCTTCTCCTTGATCCAGCTCTCTGCTTCATCCATCTCCCAGAAGAACTTCCAGAGCCGCTTAGACTGCTGCAGCTGGGCCTTCCGCCCGGCTGCCATGTTGCTCAGCTCCTCAAAGCACTGCTCCAGATGGCTGACACGGTCCCGGATAACCTGGGGGTCACAAGGCTGGTATCCTGGGAGGATTGAGAGAAGGGAAGACAAAAGAGGTCAGGCTTTGCTTGCGGGCAAACTTTAGGTCAGCTGCTAGGCTAGAACCACATGATCTAGAACCTGCCATCTCACGGGGGCTGTGGGATTACGTGTGGGGGGGGGGGCAATTGCTCAGATGGCAGGCCAGGTTCTTTATAATTAGTTAGTGTTCCCACTTACACTTCACGAGTAAGTTGGGTCTGCTCTCAGTAGAAATACCCAACAAGATTTTTTTTTTTTTTTAAGGGCCCAGACACACGGGAACCTTGGGAACACAGTCGGTTAAGCATCTGAATCTTGATTTCAGTGCAAGGTCATGAGATTGAGCCCCATGTTGGGCTTTGAGCGCTACACAAAGTCTGCTTAAAACTCTTTCCCTCTACCTCTGTCCCTCCTCTCTCTCAAATAAATTAATCTTATTAATTTAACAAGATTAAATAAAATAAAATAAGACAAAATAAAAAGGCCCAAATTTCAAGATGACTCTTCAAGAAGGCAACAACTTCTTTTATTTAAGACCCAAAGCTAGAGGGGTGCCTGGCTGGCTCAGTTGGAAGAGTGTGGGACTCCTGATCTCCAGATCATGAGTTTGAACCCTGCGTTGGGTGTAGAGATTACTTGAATAAAACTTTATTTAAAAAAAAAAAAAAAAGACCCGAGGCTAGAAACCTAGATTGTCTCTGTTGTATCTTGAACTAGCAGAGTGAATGAAAGGCAGATGATGCCTTTTTGGTGCTTCTAAATGCCTTCTGATCAGATTACCCAAGCAACTGCCTGCTCCCTAGAGAATTCCACTTTCCTTCAAGCTTCTTTCTTGCACCATTAGCTGATGGAAGAAGCAGAATTCTAAAGCTAAGAGACTTATCCAAGCTCGGGTGCTAAAACGCTGAGCTAGGGGATGGAGAGATAGCTGCGGCCTCACCTTTCTCCTCGGCGAACTGCAGTGTGGCTGCGGTGATGGCCCTCACTTTGTCCCCTTGGATGGCGATGTCAGCCTCCATCAACTTGTGCTTCTGTAGCAAGTCCTCGACTTCCAACAAGTGCTTCCCGAACTCGGCAGACAAGAGGTGAGCCTGGCAAAGAGGACAGACCAGGTAGAGGGGACGAGGAGAGGTGAAGACACATACCTGCTAGGAGAAGAGACACCTCCAAAAGGAGTGTCCATGGTACTTGGGCCTGGGAGTCAGATGCAGCTGGATAATGGTTGCCACTCAGCGTGGAAGCTATAGAACAGGACCTCCTACTGGGAGTGCCTTTCAGAACCAGGCATGGAATGTTTTTCAGAAGCTCAAGCCTCATACTCGATCTCCTGCATCTGTCTCAAGGTTTGGGGCCTGAGCATGTGTATTTTAAGAAAGCTCCATGGTCGGTCTGCTGGGCATCCTCGGTGAGACCCACTGTGGTGGAGGGAGAGGAGATTCAGACTTCTTGGTTGCCCCTAGGCTGAAAGGTCCGGATTCGAACCAGACTCAAACTGTGATCACTCAGAGCCTGATTCTCTGAACTCCTGATTCTGGTCTATCATTTCTAGGTCCTGTAGGTTGGCACCTGTGCTACCATGAACCTAAGATGTCTCGATCACCTGAAATACTGTGGACCCGAGCTGGTGACTTGTCTGGAGCAAAGGGAGCCAAGCAGTTGCTAGGTGGAGGCAGCCAGGCACTGCAGTGCCTCAGTTTTTCCATGCTGGCTCAGGGTCATGCTTGGCTGGGAGGCATCTAAGGAAGCAGCGCTAACTGCAGGACACCCTCACCCCCCAGCATGGAGGTGGGCTCAGGGGCACAGGAGCGCGGGGATGGGCAGTCTCCGGGGCGCACCTTGATCTCGTCCATCCAGTCAATGCTGTGCAGCATGTCCTGGAAGAGCTTCTGCAAGGCCAGGGTGGCCTCGAGCCTCTGGCGCCGAGACCGCAACAGCTCCTGCAGGTAGCTCCACAGGCGCAGGATGTTGTCCTTGCGGGCCGTGATGCGCTTCTGGTCATGGTAATTCTCCTTCTCCAGCTCCTGGGCCAGGTCCTCCAGGGCCTTCACCCGCTCCTCATAAGCAGCTGTGTCCGTCTCGATGGCCTCGTGCTTCTTCTTGGCGGCCTCCACGGCTGCCAGGTCATACCCAAAGTTATCCTGGCCCATGGGGAGAAAAGCAGGCAACTTACTCGGGCCCCCCTTGGCTGGTCCCCTTAAACACAGAGAAATGGTGTGCCCCTTCTGAACAGTGGCTTGAAGGGAAAACCCACGGCCGAGGAGCTCATTCTGTGCTGTCTTTTTCAGCTGATCTTGTCAGAGCCAAGTTCCAAAGACTACATGTCTTACAGGAACCTTGAAAAGCAGCTCATAATTTTATTCACTGTGCTATGCGTGCGGGAATGCTGTGTGTGAGTCACTCACAGAGCACTCTGGCGGCCTGCTGGCGCTTGCCACCTGCCTGGGAAGGAACTGCCCGATTCTGGGCAGGAAGGGGCCACTGCTCACTCAGGAGCCCCACATCTGTAAGCACATGGCTCGCGCCCATGTGATCAATGAGGCACGCACTCTCCAGTTCTCTCACAACACTGGCTTTGCCCTGCCCAGACATTTGGGTCCAGATTCTTAAGTGGGAAGCAACAGAAGCTCTTACGGCGCACATCCCCGGGGTCAATTTTCAGCTAGTGGAATCTGACCTGGCCCTCAGGGCCATAGTCCGTGGAGAGTTCTTCCTCAAGCATGACTCCCACGGGGCTGCAAGGCCTGTGGCGGGGCTCATCTGGCTTCCACCACGAAGCAAGCTGGGGTTCCAGCCCCGCTGATCGCGGGGGGCTCTGGAAAGCTTCCACTGCCTGCCATGCCCTGCGTGTCTCCTACTACCTGAGCCACCAGGCGCTGGTTTTCATTGAGCCACGTCTCCCTCATGGCAGCCTTCCGGTCAAAGCGCCGGGCCACCTGCTCCAGCTTCTCTTGCCGAATGAGCTCATTCCTCAGAGCCAGCTCCCGCTGATACTCAGCCTCCTCCAGGCTTTCCCAGGCCTGTGTGGGGGATAGATGAAAATTCTTGAGGCACAGGGGCACACCTGGATTTGGGGTTTCCATCTTTTTTACCCAACACTGAATGATTTCAGGAATCCAGGCAGAGCCTGAAGTTCAGCAAATCGTTTGGCTGCCAAAGATTTGGGGAGCACTGGTCCTGACTTCCCAGTTTCTTCCTCCTCTAAACCTGCCTTAGATTGCTGGCCTGATATAATGTTACTTGTCTCTGTGGGTGTTCAGTACATTCTCACTGACTCATGGCTACTTTCATTGTGTTAGAATGTCCAAGTGGTGCAAAGCCTCCAATCCCTGAAATATCGAAGGTGTCATAAGCAGGTAATGTTCATTCTATAGTCCGAGAAACTCAGGAATCTATAGAGATTAAGCTATAAAACTAGCTCCAAAAATGGACTCTGGGCATCTGAGCAGAGGGCTGAGCTAATGGACAGTGCGTCGTGTTGGACCTCTCAGAACTAGGTTCAGAGAGTACCCCCAAATAGCCAACATGTGTAGTTAATAATACCAACAGAAAGTGGCTTGGTTTAACCCTGTCCAGTAACCATTCCCTGCACCCTTGTCAGAAACTCAGCTACCCCACTGGCAATGTATAATGGAATACACAGCTGTACCCGGTTGATGTCTGACACTAGTTTCCCATCGTGAGGGGTATACACTTTCTGATTGTTGGCTCTCATCCGGGACTGGATGGTAAAAAGTAGGACTTCCAGATTCCCCTTCTCCTGGAACCTGTCAAGAAAACAGAGGAAGGGAGATTAGTGTCGAGGTCCCCATTGCCAAATTTTTTGCAAGTCAACATGGAACCCTGGCATATCTTGGAGCTTCGATAGTGAAACATATTTTCTTTAAAAACAAAAAATAAAGAGGATATATAGGTTAATTTACCTGTTAAAACATCTATCATACTCACCAATGGTGATCTACTAGGGGCTGAGTCTTTAACATACAAATCAGAAAAAACACAAGAGCCTCCACAGTGTTTGCTTATCATCTGCTTCCCCAGGGGAATGGCTAACTGGAGGATTCTAGAAATTCCTGCAGACACCAAGAGTTTTACCAAGCAACACAGAGAAAGCTCTTCCCTGTTCTGTGAATGATGAAGACTTCTGACTAGTTCTTTAGTTGTTTTTTTAACTGAGCGAGCCAATAAAACCTTAGAAGGAACATTAGCCACGTGAGGACATACTGTCTTGGAAGCAACTTTCACCTGAGTACTAATGAGCAGCCATCCCGACAAGTCCTAAAGGCCTGCTGCTTCAGAGGGGCGAGGAGCGGCTGCACTCCAGGCCGATAGCAGGTGTAGATGAGAACCGACAGCATGGTGAATGTCTTGAGGCTCAGCTCAATGGAACTGCATGCTTTTACATTTCTGCATGGACACCAGTATCTGCCTACTTCTGCACCTCCCACGTAGCAGTCGAAGATGGGCTGTCGACCAGGTCCCCACCCAGAGGCCAGCCTAACAGAACTGACCACTCACAGTCATTTCAAGAGGGCTGGGGCCCAGAGCACCATCTACTCGGCCCTATGGTGTGCGGCCTGGAAGAAGCCCAGAGGAGGTTATCTGTACTGAATTTAGGACTTTAAAAGTGGGTTAGTGTTAGGCCAGAAATCAGTTACTTGCTTATAGTACATTTTAGACTCCGTGTCTCACCTTTCCCTGTTGGAGAGTCATGAATGAAGTGTGGGAGGTGAGGGGAAGGAACAGGGCCAAGGGTACCACCATGAGCTAGAAACTTGCTTCAGAAAAGCTGGACAAGCTAAGGGCAGGTGAGCTGGAATACTCCCTCTGTTTGTGTGTCCACATGTACACGTGCCTATGGGTGTGTCTGTGCACGCATGCACACGCATGGGTGTGGTTGTGAAGACATATGTGCACATGACCCCTCACTGGGTTTCACTGGGGTGAAGAAGAGGTCCTGAGAGGTCCCCACATGCTCTGTTGATGAGCAGTGACAGATTGGAGAGAAACAGGATGTGCCTGGTCATCAGCAAGACCCCTACAGAGAGCCCTGGGGCTGTGGATACAGAGGTCATTACCAGATAACAAAGCACAGCTCAGTGCTTCTGAGTTTCTCAGAGAGAAACTTTCTAGTACTTTCTCTGGTTACTCATCAATGCCCCTTTCCTCCAGGCTGATGGCTTGGGAGAAGGAGAGCAAGATGGGGATGAAGGAGATGACAAATGTGATGCTCTCTCGTTTCTAGGTTACACCTCCGGGTATACTGCTCAAGGCCCAGAGCCTGGCTCTGCCTTTGGCAGTCAGGCTCCTAGCCATGGATGCCCAGCCTCCCAGAGCCCAGACCCTTACTTAGGGGGCTTCTCCACGGTGCGGTAGGTGCTGAAAGCCTGTAGCTGTTGTTGGACGCCCGTCAGGGAGTTGGCAAACTTGCGGCTGTTCAGGACGGCGATGGTCTGCTCAATCCATGTGAGCAGCTCTGTGGCCAGCCCACTATACTTTTCAATCATCTTCTCCGTCTCAATGGCATGGTCAATGACCTGCAGAATCACTTTATTACTGATCCTTATCAGTATCAATGACACCAGTAAGGCCACTGCTGGGGCCACCTTCATCGTGAAGCCGGAGTGTTCCATGTTGGGTTTGTTCCCTGAGCTCAAAAACACTGCTAAGGCAGGAGGAGAGGACTGGCAAGATTAGCAGGGAGCTAGCTCCACTGTGGTTCACCGGCAGCTTCACCCCTCCCCCAACCCTATAAAAGACTGGTAAGTTTGCTGGGCCAGGACATCAGCCACGAGGAAGGCTGATAAAATGCATTATTAGGAATAAAATGCATTATTAGGAATCCAAGGCTTCTAGGCACTGCCTCTGCTAAACACCAGGCACACAAGGGTGAATGAGAAATGGTCTCTACCCTTGGGGTGCTGTGGACTGGCAGGGAAAAGGAATCTGGCAAGAGGGTCTGTACAGTGGGTTGGGTTCCCGATACGCCACGAGTGAAGAGGCCCAGAACCACAACAGACTAATACGTAGAAGCCCATAGTGTCCTATGGAATGTTCAGGAGATGGGGAAGAGGGGATCAGAGCTCCAGCCCAGGATATTTTTCAGGACAGACCAGCAGCTTGCCTTGGAATTTAGCTTGGGAGCCATTAATGTGGCAGTGCTTGGCTTCAGAGGAAGGTGGTGGGGATTGATCTGTGTCCCTTCCCTGCAGCTGGGGTACAGGCACAGAGCTCTCGGGACAGGAAGGGAGCATCAGAGTGTGGCAAACAGGGAACCAAGGTGACACCCTGCGGATCAGCTCCGTACCTTGCCAACGCGCTTGCCCTCTACCGCGAGCACCTTCATCTTGGAGAAGTAGTGGTAAAACGCCACCACGTAGGTAATGATGGATTTCTCATCAGGGTTTTCTGTGAAGACATCTGCAAGGGGAAAGGGTGCAAGCTCAGGACCCAACTGGAAGCTGGAAACGTTGGGCTCAGAGGGTTCAGCTCCCTGTTCCTCCAGCAGGAAATTCAACTCCAGGTACCAAGCGACAACCAGAGGTTGAGAATGAAAGTGTGATTCTGATTTTCGCCAGAGGATGAGCTCCATATCAGGACCACAAACGGAGTGGAAAGAGTGAAGAAGAAGGATCCACAGATGACAAAGGGGCCCCTGGCTGGGCCAGGTGAGGGTCAGGAACCACCACGGATCTGAAGAGCTGGCCCGGAGCAGGGTGCTGGCCCAGCCACCAGCCCCTTGCTGTGTCCATGGCTGGCCCTGTGCCGGGCCCAGACTCCTCCCAGTACCCCAGCAGCCCGGGGCTCCCTCTGGCAGGAACGCTGCCTCCCTCCCAGCAGCCAAGGGCTGGAGCAGGTGCCGCTCACCTTCGGGGTCCAGGAGCGGGATGATGCCCAGCTGGCGCTCGGCCACCTTGAAGGCGTGCTCCAGGTTGTGCCGCGCGTTCGAGTCTTTCAGCTTATCAAAGTCAATCAGGTCAGGCCTGGGGACAAGGCCAGACTGCTAAAAAGCGGTGGCCGCAGCATCCCCCACCTACTGGGCAGCCCCAGCACGAAGCAAAGACACTGGACAGACAGCTGGGCAGAAGTGGAAGGAGGAGACAGAAGCAAGGGAGGGACAGCTGTGAGCACCCGAACGTGGGGGGAGGGGCACAGGGCACGCCTGGGGTTTCAGGGAGGCAGGGAAACCGACAGTGAGAGAAGGCTTAGAGGGACCTACATGCGGTGTGCGCTGTATCCAAGCAGCCCAGGGGTTCGGCCCTCCGCCCTCCTCTCCCTCTTACCGGTGCTTGTGTATCAGGGCGTTAAAGGCCAGGCCATCCTTCCAGCTGGAGGTGAAGTTGGTGACATTGACCTGGGGGTAGCTGTATCCAAGAGAAACATTAAGACCTAAGAGACAGACTATTTTGGGGTCCTCAAAAGTGTCGGAACTGAGGGACCCATACACGGGAGAGAAATGGATCCATCCCTTCTTGGGCCCCTTCAACAACAGAGAGCAATTAAGCTACACGAAGGTGTAAGGTGGGCCCAAGACACTCACACACCCAACAGACACCACGGTCTGACCCAGGCAATTCTGGGAAGGAACCCTCAATTCCAGGTCTTCAAGAATCAGGTCAGGATATGTTTTGCATCTGTCACACTGAAGGTGCTATAGTTCTGGACGATGGTATGTGTGACCCTTAGCTATGGCGGTCCTTGGGGGAAGCAGGAGGATGGTGGGGAATGGAGTAGTGAACTGGTGCCCAGGGCTTACCCTGCTGTCTTCATCTGACACCACAACAGCAACGCATCCTTGGCCGAGCGTGTCTCACGGCCTTCCTGCGTTTGCACAACAATGTCCTGAATCTAGCGGCGCAGGAGCAGGAACGAGAGAGGGAGAAATGAGAGTTGCATCTGGATCTGAGTCTTCGTGCTCGCCCTGGGAAGCTCCCTCCCTCTTTCTTCCTTCTTAGCTCTCCATCTGCTTTGCCAACCCTGGGTCCCCATGGCCTGTTTCCCCACTTAGTTGGCTGTCATGGGCCAGGGATGTCCTCCTCAATTCAGAGGAGACAGCTCTAACTAGATAACTAATGGGATACTGAGAATAAACAAGATGCCCCAAATCCTCCTCTGAGGCACAATGTCCTGTAAGGGACAATGTGAAAACTGAAAAGTATTGGCTTTGATTAGTATCTCCTCTTTCCTTTTCATTCTCCTCAGTTCCACGGTCACTACTGTTTAACCATACACATCCACTGGAAACCCAGGGTCCCTTGGATGAGATCTTCAGTCTGTGAGTTGCTATCTTTATACCCCTTGTCCTCCTGATTCCTCCTATCCCCAAGCCAGCGGGTGGAAGGCCTTGCTTTCTTTCCCTTGTACTTTCTAAATTTCCTTACAAATAACAGACCTTGAATTTCAGGGTGAGAAGAGAAAAGTTTCTGATTGAAAAACAATCTAGATCTTCTATATTGTTTTTATAAATTCTGAATCAAACAATTCTACAAAACCTACACATGTTGAGGGAAAGAGACAAAATCAGATCTCCCAGCCAGACCTCTCCCCAGCTACTGGTTTCTAACTTTCCCCTCAAAAGACTACACTGTTGACTGAACAGCTCACCCCAAGCTTCAGCGATTAGTCAGTGCAGACGACGGTCACTTCTTCCTATAAACAGTGCCCCACAGGACAAGTTTCTAGCCTCCCAGAACGTGCACAAACACTCACACTTCATTCACCATTTTATAAGGTTCTAAGCCCTGGCCCAGAGAGGCTCTCCTACTCCCTCTGCTCCCCCCAGAACCTACCTGGAAGCGAAGGATGATGGTCCAGATGAGGCCCAGGACGAGGCGGTGGTTACCATCCACGATGTCATGGGAGCCCATGTTTTCCAGGTGTACACGCTGCTCCTTGAGGAACTGTAGGGCCTTATCCACATTCTCCAGGCAATGGATGCGCATCTTCCCCTTCGTGGGCTTTGGCTGTGGGATGGCATTGGCCCATGGCATGGAGGGACCTCACAGTTGCCCCAGAGGTGGATGCAGCCTGGACCAACACCCATCATGAGCATCCCCTCCTCCACCCTCCTGGGCAATCTCTAACTCTCACGTTCAGTCCTTGATGCTTTTCAACTCCATCCTTCCTACAAAGTTCAGACACTCCCCCTTCCTTTAGCACCCAAAGCTCTGTAATGAGGCTGCATTGGTGCTATTCCTAGATCTGAACAAAGACTTCTGAGGGGTAATAAATGCCATTCAAAAGCACTGACACATCAAATAGTTAATTGAGCACTTACTATATGCCAGGCACAGTTCTAAGAACTATTAACTGCTGGTGGTAAGAGCAGCTTTTTGTTTGGTGATTGGTAACAGAGGCCACCCCACCATCCAACCTCTTCCCTCCCCACCCCCGAATGGCTCCAGCCAAAACTCTTAAGGTACCATCAAGAGTTAACCACATCATGTAAAGGGTTCCCAGTGGTAACTCTTTCTAGTGGCCTTTCAACACAGGGCAAGAGGCAGGAGCCTGGAGTTAAAAAAAACAATGGGAATATGTAGTACCTTTTCATTCAAACCCTGAGGATCAGGTACAGGTATCATTTTATACTTAGGCAGAAACAAGGAAAAAAAGGTCTTGACCGATAGACCTGAGGTTACAATGGAAGTAACTGAGCAAAACTTGAACGTTAATCTGGTTCTCCCCCAGAGGCAACATCACTGCCAGGTGGGTCACAATGGAGAGGGCCTATACTACATTTCCACTCGTAAGGGTGATAGAACACACAGGAAATTATCTTCCATGCTCTTCTCTTGGTTCTAAGAAGGATGCCAATTTCTCCAGCTGGGTAACAGAATCTCTCTCAGCCCGCACAAGGAAACTGAGGTGGGTCCACTGCAGGTCAGCCACAGGGGCCTAAGTCCCCACCAGATAAATCAAGAGCTGTGTATGGCTTCCAGGAGAAGCATGAAGATGTGGCAATGGCCCAGAGGCGATACATTCCGAGAACTGGTCGGAGAACTCAGTGAGCCAAACGGACATCTCACATCAGTAAGTAATGAAACCCTGGAAGGCCGGGAGAGCTGGAAACACCCCCAGACCACGTCTTTTCTAAAGAGAAGGCACAGCACCCGGCACGGGGCTCGGGCAGAGGGGCTTTACCAGCATCTCTCCAGAGAGCACCTCCAGCAGCTTGATGAGCATGCGCCCGTCCCGCAGGTCCTTGTAGAGGTCGGTGATGCGGCAGGGTACTCGGGCCAGGTTCGAGTTTACCCATTTCGTGAAGGTCTTCTTCTGAACAACTTCCCGCTCGTCTGAGTGGGGAGAAGAGACTTGGGTGAGGTGCCCGGGGTTGGCAGTGTCAATGTGCAAAGTGACATGGGGCTGAAGGTTGTCTCTTAATTCCAGGGTCCCCCGATCCTTGGCGGGGGGGCTGAAGTGTCTATTCCACCCCCTTCCTAGGGATGTTTGTGATCAGAGTGTAGCCTTGGGAGACATGGGTCTGTGTGCCATGACGAGGCAATGAAGAGAGAACTTCCACCACCGCATTCTATGCATTGTGGTATGTACCCCTAATTCAGCCACCTGTTTCCTGTGCCTGGCAGAACGCTGTCCCGTTGTACTGGCAAGCTCAGAATTCAATGCCAGGTTCACCCACCTACTCATCCAACCAACATTCCCTCTGCCTAGAACAGTACCTCTTGCCCTTCCCCTCCGCCATCCCCTCCAACCAACTCCTATTTGTCCTGTAGAAGTAGTGCTTCTCCAAATAGCTTTTCCTGACCCCTTGGCCAGGTTAGGCCTCCCTGTGTGTGCCTTCACCCTTGAATACTCATTTCTTATTTACGACTTGCTTCGCATTCATAGGAGTTGAAAGCCCACCTCTCCTTCAAGAGTACAGGTATCTCCAGCCCAGCGAAATCTTGTCTGGTTTACTTCTATATCCCTAACACCCAGAGTCTGGTATACAGTAGGTGCTCCAGAGCTGTACTGTAGTCGACTGCACATTTATTTCAGCTCCTGTTGGTGGCAGGCTTGGGCTTGGTCTGATAATTCATAAAAATAAAACCAACTGTCTGCCCTCCAAGAGCTCCTGGCAGGCAGAGAAGAATGACAGGCAAGGCAAGGGGAATGTGTGGTCCACACGAGGTCAGGGATAAGGGAGGCATGGGTTGGTGGCTATCCGTCGCGTTATGCTGGCTCGCTCACCCCCAGAACGGCAGGCAGGGCTTCTCCATCTTCAGACCTGAGAAGTGGATGTGACATCCCCACTCTAAACCAACGGTCAGCCCAAACCAGGCTTCTCGCCCAGGCTGTACCAGCTCAGGGGAGGTACCTCTTAGCATCTCTGTAAATTAGGTGCTGGTAATCTGTCCAGTTTGAACAAGATGCTGGAGAGAGGGGAGGAGCTGGGGTGGCAGAAAGAGTGGGGGAGGGGTAGAAGGTAAAGAGAGTGAGGAGAGCGGAGGAAAGAGAAACAAAGGGAGAGAAGAGGGGAGGAGGGGTGAACTCTTGTTCTGCTGACTTCAGTGAACAGTTTGTGGCAAGAGGATGCAGGCACTGTGGTGTAGGAGCTGGCCTGGCAGTGGGGCTGGGCCTACGGCCATGGAGGAACCCCAGGGAGGGCATGTGGGGTTCGGGCACAGCAAGGGCACACTCAGAACAGCCCGGCCAGGAGCGAGGTCAGTACCCTGGGAGCAGCCCAAAATGTCTGCTCGGCTGAGCCCCAACTGTGGCAGGGCTGGCTTTTTAAATTATTAAAAATCTGATTTAACAACAACAAAAAGAGGAGCCCAGCCAGTGGGGCCTCCGGGATATAATTCTGGCGGCTCCTGAGGCTCACAGCGTCAGATCCCTTCCTATCGCACTGCTATTTCAGTGTTAGGAGCTCAGACACTTAAACACTTATTCATTCATTCAGCCAGTGTTTACTGTATAACTGTGAGGTGTTAGGCTCTGGGGGCAGGTGGGACTCAAGGGCGGGAAAGATAGCCCTATCCTTGAGGCAGACGCACTCTATCATAAAGAAGATGAGTGCTGGTGTCCCATGGAAAGAAGTCAGTGGCAGGCCTCGAAATAAGACTTCCACAAAGAGGAATATTACTGCTGCTGCCTCTGTAAGTCTCACATATAAAATTAAAATGGCAATCCATTCATACTGCGCCTCTGGGCAAAGTTTCAGGGGGAAAAACTCTCCTTACTCCTTTATTGGCAGCAAATTAAACCACTTTCCTGATTTCAAGGACTGTTCGGTCAAATGTAACTGAAGTTTCAATGATGCATTGGACAGGAAGCAACAACATTTATTCTGGGGCGTGTCGGGATTCAAGAGAACCAGCCACAACTCCATGGTGCCTTCCCTGGAAACGAGATCTGTTTAAAGAAGGGGCTAGCCCTTTTTTACCCAAATGATGGTGGAGCTTTGACCAAGGGGCTGAAATGCTCAGATCCTTTAGAGATCAGTGTATCAAAAACCCAAGGTGCTTCCTTCCTTCCTCCTTTTCCTGTTTTCAAGAATCCAAGAATTTCATTATATGGGTGCTGAAACCCATTTATTTGTGCTTGATAATGGGTAAGGAAGTGCTATTTTAGCTGGGGACATGGGATTTAACTCTGGGCTGCTGGGCTGGAATGTACATTGGTACAGATGTGTCCTCACTTACCCTTAGATCTCCCCAGTTTTGAACATACAAATGAAGCCTCCTGCACCCCAAAATGTTGGAGCCACAGGTTTAGAGCTCAGGGAGGCAGCTTCTTGGCTGCCTTTTACTTGAAGGCGAGGGTGAAATTACCCAGAATCCCCAGCACCCTGATACATTTTGCAGTGTTGAGACATTGCAAAGATTCTGAGAAGCTAATGATGATCCTGAGGAGATAAAAGACCCAGGGTGGGAATTAATTTCCATTAGCTGTTTGCTCTGGTTGTTCCACATCAGCATGCTCAGCACATTCACTCTTAGCATGGCCCAGGCGTTCATCAGGAACCTTCCAAGTGCAGGAGAGGCAGTGGCCCAGGGCCAGCCGGGCTGGGGCAATGGTCATGCACTGGGCCTGCTATCCCTAGGGGACCTGGGCCATCATGCAGGGACTCTCTGTGGAATGGAGGCCTCAGCAAGGTCTAGCTCAGGGCCAGACCTTATTTCTAGACCCTTAACCCTACCAGTGCAGGAAAGAAGAAAATCCACCAGCATAGCCTGACTCAAAGCTAGAGCCTCAGAAAACCCTGCTGCTTCTGCAACTCTCAAGCTTATGGCATCTCCATTCCTGCCTGTTCCTCTTCCTCTTTTTTTCCTTCTCAGGCTGTGGCCACCCTCAGTCCTCCCCTACATGTCAGGGCTTCTCCTAGAAAACTCACCTTCTTCTCTGACCAGCCAGCTAGAACAAGTGTCTGGATATTGTGTCTGGGTGACCTTTCTTTTACACTTGTTTTCAAAGGTTTGGTTTGAGGTCAAATAAACTCACAATACCAAAACAAATATTTATCCACTAATAAGTGAGTTTATACATGGAAAGTGTTTAGAACAGTGCCTGGCACACAGGGAACTAAGCCTTTAAAGTCCTCATCACTGTTAGCATCACTACTACTGCTATTACAATGTGTAGGGTCCTGTCCTGGATGCTGTGGGGACACAAGGCAGCCTCACTCTTCCCAAGGGCCTCATGATCTAGCTGAGGAAACAAGACAAAAGCCTACAGCAGTTAATTCTGCAACCACACAAGAGCCAAAAGGCAGTTCATTTTAACAATACAAAAGTTGTCACAAGGTGATATTGGATTAATTACCAGATTAATGGCACATCCAGTAAATGGTCATGGGCCAAAGAGGAAAGAGGTCATTTCTAATTGGAATAGTCAAGGTGGGCGGTGGGTGGGGGGTGGTGTCTCATGAAGAAAATCCCTTTGGATAGGCAGAAGAGGAGGGGAGCCAGGGAAGCAAGACGTTCCCAGACAGAGAGGCATGGAAGGATGGAGCTTGTGTGGGGGCTGTTGGGTAGCCATAGGTAAGCGGGAAACATGTGGAAATAGGTTTTTAGTGGAATATGGAAAGCCCTGAATGAAAGACTAAGTTTAGATTTAATCCTAGAGGCCAAAGATACCACTGAAGGGATGGCAGGATCATTTTCTGAAATACTAGTTTATAAGGCCCTCAATGATAACTTAAAAACAAAACAAAACAGTGTTTCAGCTTTAAAAAGTAGTGTTTAATAGATCAATGGAACAGAATAGAAAGCCCAGAAATAGACCCTCACCTCTATGGTCAACTAATCTTTGACAAAGCAGGAAAGAATGTCCAATGGACAAAAGACAGTCTCTTCAACAAATGTTGTTGGGAAAATTGGACAGCCACATGCAGAAAACTGAAACTGGATCACTTCCTTACACTACACATGAAAATAGACTCAAAATGGATGAAGGAACTCAATGTGAGAAAGGAATCCATCAAAATCCTTGAGGAGAACACAGGCAGCAACCTCTTTGACCTCAGCCGCAGCAACTTCTTCCTAGGAACATCGCCAAAGGCAAGGGAAGCAAGGGCAAAAATGAACTAGTGGGACTTCATCAAGATAAAAAGTTTTTGCACAGCAAAGGAAACAGTTAACAAAACTAAAAGACAACTGACAGAATGGGAGAAGATATTTGCAAATGACAGATCAGATAAAGGGCTAGTATCCAAAATCTATAAAGAACTTATCAAACTCAACACCCGAAGAACAAATATTCCAATCAAGAAATGGGCAGAAGACATGAACAGACATTTCTGCAAAGAAGACTTCCAGATGGACAAAAGACACATGAAAAAGTGCTCCACATCATTCGGCATCAGGGAAATACAGATCAAAACCACAATGAGATACCACCTCGCACCAGTCAGAATGGCTAAAATTAACAAGTCAGGAAATGACAGATGCTGGCGAGGATGCGGAGAAAGGGGAACCCTCCTACACTGTTGGTGGGAATGCAAGCTGGTGCAACCACTCTGGAAAACAGCATGGAGATTCCTCAAAAAGTTGAAAATAGAACTACCCTATGACCCAGCAATCGCACTACTGGGTATTTACCCTAAAGATACAAATGTAGTGATCCAAAGGGGCACGTGCAGAATGTTTATAGCAGCAATGTTCACAATAGCCAAACTATGGAAAGAACCTAGATGTCCATCAACAGATGAATGGATGAAGAAGATGTGGTGTATATATATACAATGGAATACTATGCAGCCATCAAAAGAAATGAAATCTTGCCATTTGCAACGACATGGATGGAACTAGAGGGTATTATGCTGAGTGAAATAAGTCAATCAGAGAAAGACAATTATCATACGATCTCCCTGATATCTGAAAGGCAACGTGGGGGGTTTGGGGGGTAGGAAAGGAATAAAGGAAACAAGATGGGATCGGGAGGGAGACAAACCATAAGAGACTCTTAATCTCACAAAACAAACTGGGGGTTGCCGGGAGTTGGGGGGTAGGGAGAGGGTGGTTGGGTTATGGACGTTGGGGAAGATATGTGCTATGGTGACTGCTGGAAGTGTGTAAACCTTGTGATTCACAGACCTGTACCCCTGGGGCTAATAATACAGTATATGTTAATAAAAAAAAATAAATAGGGTGTAAAATCTACATAAAGAAAACCTGAGGGGCATCTGAATGGCTCAGTCCGTTAAACATCTGCCTTCAGCTCAGGTCATGATCTCAAGGTCCTGGGATCAAGTTCCACCTTGGGCTCCCTGCTCAGTGGGGAGTCTGCTTCTCCCTTTCCTTCTGCTGGCCCCCCCAACTCATACTATCTCTAAGAAATAAATAAAATCTTTAAAAAAAATTTAAAAGAAAACTTGAATTTTCCTTTGTGTGCTCCTGAGGCACACAAAAGATTTGAACACATGTGTAGAAAGGCACATCCAATTCTTGAATAGGAAAACTCAGTATCATAATGTTGTTAGATTACTTTATATTAATCTATATTGAATATTATTTTAAATATATTTAAATTGTATTATTCGAGGGAAACTAGAGAAGCTATGAGAAAACTCACTGGGAAAACAAAAATCGCTAGGAAAATTCCCAAATAAGAGGTACAGGCCTTCCAGGTGTTTTTTTCTATCAGATAGTAAGTCACAGCATAAACGTACAACGATAAAACTGTGTGCTACTAGAATATGAATAGAAACATCGATGGAACAGAAATAGTGCCAAGCACAGATAGGCATTTGATACCTGATAAACATGGTATTTCAAAAACAAAGGGGAAAGAAGGATTATTGGATAAGAAGTGTGGACAAAACTAGATGCTATCCAGGAAAAACTGCCTTAAATATATACCTCACATTCCAGGACAATTTCATTTGGATAAAAACTGAAATGTAAAAATGAAACCATAAAAATACCAAAACAAATCATGATTGAGTTTTTGTTTGTTTGTTTTTTTGGTAATGCTGGTATAGAACACAAAATTCCAAAGGCATAAAATAAAAGATTGAAATTTCAATTACATTTAAAAAAAGTTCATGGGGCACCTGGGTGGCTCAGTGGATTAAAGCCTCTGCCTTCGGCTCAGGTCATGATCCCAGGGTCCTGGGATCGAGCCCCACATGGGGCTCTCTGCTCAGCGGGGAGCCTGCTTCCCCCTCTCTCTGTCCTCTGCCTGCCTGTGATTTCTGTCTGTCAAATAAATAAATAAAATCTTTAAAAAAAAAAGTTCAGGCAAAATTTCTGTTCCCCCTAGTTAAAATAAAAAGAAAAAAAACCCACACTTGGGTAGGTTAGATAGGCACAGTCAAACAAATGACTAAAGATATTTGTAACTCACATCCCAAAGGGCCAATTAACTTGGGATATAAGGAACATATACAAATTAATGAGGAAAAGGACCAACAATCCAATAGTGAAATATACATACATATGTAAACAAAAAGTTAACAAAAAACTGTAAAATCTCTTAAATGTGCACAAATTTGTCCAAGGTAGTCATAGAAGTATGAATTAAAAGTATAAACATATACACAAAATTTAATAAATGGTCCTTAATTAGTGTGAGCACATTAACCGTAAAAGACATTTTTGAGACAACTGGGAAAATTTGAATATTAAATGAATATTCTACTATAGTAGAGTTGATGTCAATTTTATTCAGTCTGCATTTTTGCCAGCACATGGCTTTAAGCTAGGGGTAAAGGGAGGTGTAATAGTGGTACTATGGTTAGGTGGAACATGTTCTTGTTTTTCAGAGGTACATATTACAGTATTAGGGGTAAAATGTTGTGACGATCTTCAATTTACTTTAAAAATACTTCAACCCCCGAGGGTGGAGATTCAACGTTGGGGGTTTGGGGGGTAAGAAAAGAATAAATGAAACAAGATGGGATCGGGAGGGAGACAAACCATAAGAGACTTTTAATCTCACAAAACAAACTGAGGGTTGCTGGGGGGAGGGGGATGGGAGAGGTGGTGGGGTTATGGACATTGGGGAGGGTATGTGATATGGTGAGTGCTGTGAAGTGTGTAAGCCTGACGATTCACAGACCTGTACCCCTGGGGCTAATAATACATTATATGTTTATAAAAAAATTTAAAAATTTAAACAAATAATTAAAAAAATACTTCAACCCCCGAAATGGACAAGCAAATATGGCAAAAATTGAACAGTTGTTAAGTCGATGACTCATTATACTTTTAGCTCTACTTTTTTGTATGTTTGAAATTTTTATACTAAAAGCCAAAAAGTACAATGACATCAAGATACTGTTTCACTTATTGGGTGGGCACAGACCAAAAAGTGTGATAAAATATGGTGTTTGGTTAAGGCGTGGGAAAAGAAAACATTCATATGTTGCTAGAGAAAGTAACAGAGGCAATTTTGGCAAGACTTGGCAATTTTGGTCAGAATTACATATGCACATACTTTTGGACCTAGTAATTCCACTTCTAGGAATACGTCCTACAGATAAACTCATATATTGGGAAATAATCTATATATAAGGTTATTCATTGCATTTTTAAAAAGAGACATATACTGGAATGTTCACTAATAGGAGATGGTTAAATTAAAATTGTATGTCCATACGTAGAATAGTTAATTACTACAAAAAAGAGGTTGTTTATGTATTAATAGAAATAAAACAATCTTCAATATATCTTGGGTGGGGGAAAAGGATATTATAGAACAATGTATAGTTAAAAAAAAAAACGCTGGGAAAATAATATAGACCATTTGGAAATATATACATAAAATATTCCAGGAAAGTTGCATGAGAAACTGATAACACTGGTCCTGGGAAAAGAACTGGTATCTGGAGGGACCGAGGTGGGAATAAAACTCATTTTATGCATCTTTTGAGTGTTATCTATTGGATGTACCTATTATTTATTCAATATAGAAATACATTTTTCCTATCCTAAAGAAAATATTAAGGAACACTCCGTACACCCCCTGAGAACAGAGCTCAGGTGGGAGAGTTTCCCTCGGCCTCCCTGACCACCACAGAGCTACTCTCGGAGGTCTGGCCCTCTGACTATCCTAGAAAGTTGTTTCAAAACGCAGCCCTCTCTCCTTGGGGTCAAGGTTCTTCCTCTGCTATGTTATACCTTCTCCAGGCTTCCTCTTGGCTCCTCCTTCAACTTCCCTCCTCCTTTGGCCCCTGCCACACACCACACCTGCCACTGACCCCACCCATTCCAGCATCTGGTTGACTTCCTGACATCATGGCACCTGGCAAGTTTGTTATCAGAAGTCCCAGGGGGGCTATTTTAAAAATAAAATTTCTTACACACTGGCTGATCTGAAGCCAAGTGGTAAGGCTGAACTATTTTATTTCTAGGTCTATGCGCATCTAGTCCTTCCTGCCACATATATATTTCCTAGTTCTTCCTGCCGCCTATATAATTCCTTGCATGCATGCTTCATCTCTCTCCCTCTTTTGTCTGTTACAAATCTGCTCTCAACAGGAGAGAATAGCAACCTAAATATTCAAAACAGGATTATATGATCATTTCGGTACTTATAAAGATATTAATAAGGTTGTAGAAGACCTTTCAGTGGCAAGAAAGGATATTAGAATACATTTTAAGGGAAAGTTCAGATTATAAAATTATATGAATAATATGACCCTGGTCTTATAATTTTTAATATCCATTTAAAAATGAAAGCCTCAGTTGGATGTTGTTATAGCTGAGCAGTAAGACTGTGGGTGACTTTGCTTTTGCTTATCTATAGTTTCTAAAATTGCTGCAATGAACATGTATTCCTTTTATAATAAGAAACAGCAGATGTCATGAAGAAAAATAGGATATAAAGCTCATAAACCCTGAGGAATAAATGACTGATGAAAAGTTACAAAGGTTTTTTTTTTTTTTTTTTTTTTTGAGGAAGCCTGTATTTTTACCAGCATCCAGCCCTAAGGTATGGGTAAAGCTTGGTGGTCAGAAAGACAAGAGGGAGAAGAGGCATCACGGGTGGCCCATGGACCCCTAGCCTGGGCCTGAAGCCAATCATTTAATGTTGAGCACTTTGCAAGTTTACAGCTTCAGATTCTTCTCCTTCTCATACTAGGGAGCCGAGAGCTTTGGGAACCTGAGTGAGCGATACTTGTAACTCCCATGAACATGTGACAAACCGTGAAGCTATAGACAGCAATGCTATAAAGCCTAGCATAGTGGCAGACCCTTAGGGGTGCATCATAAATGATGTTGATGGCACAAATTCAACCCCACAGTTTAGTTTGAGAGGAACTTTTCTTTCAGCCAACCAACTTTCAGCACAGTAGTATTGTGAATGGCTAGAACATGATTCCCCTACCTGCAAGATCTAAAACCTAGCTAGGGTTGATTCTAAGAGACAACTCTAGGATGCTTACTACATACCTGCAAAGGCAAGAATAAAGCACAGAAGACTGACTTTAAAAGTGAGCAGAGTTGAACGCGAAGATGCTGGTGAACTAGACTGGGCTACATTAACACAAAGGAACATTATATGGCCATGAAGATGATATTCTACATGTTTACTGACCTGAAAAGATATTCATAATATAACTGCTCAGTGACAAAGAGTCCAAGATCATAATATTAGATAATGTTTTAATAGTCATGCATTTATATACATAGTCATATATCTATAGGCATTAAAATATCTGTATGGGTCATTAACAGTATCCCTAGTTTTCCCTTTTTTAATCAATTTTGCTAACTTTATTATATATTTTGGGGTAATAACAATGTTTAAAGATATAAAAGTATGCATCCTATTGTTTTTAAAATAGGGTCTTTGCATATAGTAGAAAAAGAAAGCAAGTTATTATAGACCAGTTTAGATTTTTTAAAAAATGTCTTTGAAGGGGACACCTGGGTGGCTCAGTTGGTTGGACGACTGCCTTCGGCTCAGGTCATGATCCTGGAGTCCCGGGACCGAGTCCCGCATCAGGTTCCCAGCTCCATGGGGAGTCTGCTTCTCTCTCTGACCTTCTCCTCGTTCATGCTCTCTCTCACTGTCTCTCTCTCAAGTAAATAAATAAAATCTTTAAAAAAAAAATGTCTTTGAAGAAGGTTAGTTTGGATGTGAAGTTTGAAGATGACCATGGTTTTAGAATGGCAGGGAAGGAAGGAGGTTTTGTTCAAAGGCCTCGATGTGGACACTGGCAAATGTGTGTATGAGGGCATGTGCGTACAGTGTGCACGTCTTGGCGGGGGAGGTGAGAAGCAGTGAACTGACCCAGGGCAAAGAAGCTGAAGGACAGTCTAGGGAATTTGAACTTTATACTCCAGGTAAAGAAAAGCCTGGAGGCTCTTTTTTCTTTTCTTTCTTTTTAAAGATTTTATTTGTCAGAGAGAGAGAGAGAGAGCACAAGCAGGGGGAGCAGCAAAGCCTGGAGGTTCTTAAGTAAAGCAACATGTCACTAAAAGTTTCTTGAAGGACAATGCTTCAAAGTGCTGTGGAAATGGGACCAGACAGAGAGAGGCCAGGGCCTCTGCTGGGAGGCAGCTGCTGAAGTCTCTGCCTGCAGCACCATGGCCCCAACTGACACGTGACCTGTGCAAATGAAATGGCCAGAGTCCAGTGGGACAACCGCAGAACAAGGGTCAGTTGGCCCACAGCAGGGGATCATACTCAGAGGCTGGAGGACAGAAGTAAAAAGGAACTCAGGGTTTTGATCAAAGGGGCTCAAGAAGCTGCTGGGAGAAGGAAAATGGGAAGGGGTGTTCTGGGTGGGATGCAGAGATGGAGATAATGCAGGTCTGAAGGATGTTCGAGAAAGCCCAGGTGCGTAGCCCAGTAGCCCTAAGGCTGCTGGGATGATCCCTAGGATTTGGTCCTGGAGCTCCCTGCTGGGCAGCCTCTGGAATCTATGGAGGGGTATGGTGATAGCTCTGCCCTGCTTCCTTCAGAGTGGGAGGAGCCAGTGAGATCATCTGGATAAAGAGTGCAGAGACCACTCAGCAGCGTGCCAGCACCAAGCCCTGTCCTGCATGCAGGCGGTGGCTGCGAGGACAGAGGACACTGAGAACACAAGGCCACAGAGGTTGAGATGGTCTGGGACTCAGTTGCAGCCTAGCCTTTATTGAACTGAGAATTTCTGGACAATCTACTGATTTGCTAAAAAGGATCAATTATTCCCTTTCCCGAAGCCAGGAACCAAAGCTCCATGGTTCAGGGTAGAGGCATATGGTCAGCGCTATTCTAACAGGTGGCTTCCTCCCAGGCTGCCAAAGCTGGAAAGTGCATCGTCTAGACTCAAGCCCCTTGTTTTTCAGGTGAGGAGCAGAAAAGTGACTTGGCCAAGGTCACCTAATTCAGGAAAGCCCATAATAGTGCAAGAGGCCAGAAGAATGACAATGTGAGGACGGCTCACTTCTCCCTGTTCACAGCGCCCAAGCTGGCTCATGCTGTCATCTCCTCCTTCCCAGACTTTTGCATAGCCTCCCCATAACCTGTTCCCCCCACTGAAGTCAGAGTGATATCCAAAAACCCAAATGTAACCATGCTTCCCTGTGAGAACCCTTTGATGGGTGTGGGAGCACCTCCATCCTTCTGGCCCTCTACTGAAGGCCGCAGTTCCTGTCCTGAGTTACTACAGTGCTCTCCGCTACAGGCTCCCACCCTTTTGACCCTTTGACCCTGCAGCTCCTTTGCAAATAGTCTCAGTAAACCCCTCAGCCACCCTTCTTCAGTTTCCTGCAGCTTCCTGCCAGGACCCTGAAGATACCCACTGCCTAGAAGGGCCCTGCGATGTGGCCCCTGCCTGCCCCTCCCATCTCCACCCCTTCTTCCCCGCCTGCGCTCACTCCAACAAGCCCCACTCCTCCTTGGATGAGGTACGAGCTGTAGGTTATGTTAGAAACTCATAGTTCTCAGTAAATCTTTATGGAATTCATCATACTTTGTCATCGTGCACATATGTCTACATGTACAGAAACACGTGTGATTATCTGATCTACTTCCTTCTCACTGGACTGTAAAATGAGATCTGGTTTCCAGAGTCTGAAGGCCAAAGGGTTTGGAGGCAAAATGCTTCCAGAGACTCAGCTGCTTCCAGCTTCCTTGTCACTCTCTCTCAGTGACACGATAAAAAAGGAAAAGGAACAATTGCTACAGATGCTTGGAAACAAGTCTCCTGGTGTCTCTTCGGCCAAGCAGCACGCAGGGGGCGCCTAGCTGGAGAAGGGGGAAATGGATGCCAGCTTCTTTGGAAGCCATAAGCACAGTCAAGGTCTGGTGTCACAGCCTGCCCTTGGGAATGAAGCGGACAGCCCACAAGAATGTCCCGAAGATGGAGGGGCCTATGCCCGCGGCTCACTCAGACTGCATGGCACAGGGAGGGAAGAGTCTTATTATTAACCTCGGTGTATTAATATTTGAAAAGCATCTTCACAATGATAGATAGCAGTCACCCAGAAATGGGGACAGCTTTGGTTCTGCAAAGCATTCTCAGAGGAAGAACAGCTTTTCTGGAGAGGGGAGGGAGCCAGTGGGAGAAGGTGCTCCGTCTGGAGCAGGGGAGACCACCCCGACTGCACAGCACAGGGGGGCAGGCTAGCCTCTCACTGATTTGTCTGCATGGGTCACCAGCAGGTTTATCTGAGCAGTGGCGTTTCCGGAAAGGAGGGGAAACTCACAATGGCTGACCTCCCCGAAAAAGCTGCTGAGCCAATTATTTTTTCTTCTGACAGTATACTAAAATGATTGCTGATGATTATACATATTTCTATGAATAGTATATTTTCCCAAAATATAGTCTCTCCACAGAACTCCGACTCATGTTTTGAAAGCTGAGAGGAAAACATTTTTTAAAACCCCTCATTAATGACACCATCTTTGTTCTCACAGGTAGCTTAAGAGAGACATTCAGAACATTAACACCTGATGCCTTGGTCTCCAGCAGCTGCATGTGAACTTGTCAACTTAATAGGCTGCCAAGAAGCTGCAGAATCCCGAGCCTATGCCCCACCCCCCTCCACACACACACTGTGGTGAAATCCTGTTCTCTGAAAGACATCATTCACCCTCTGGACACAAAGCCCTTCTCAGGCAACTGGGGCACCTCTGGGGCACCTGGGATCAGTGTCATCCTGGTGCAGGTGGGGAAAGAGGCCCAGGGAAAGGGCAAGCGTAACCTTTTGCTACCAAAGTCAGGAAGGAGCCCATACCACCCTCTCTCTGGAGTTTCCAGGAAGCCAACATGGGTGGGAAGGGAGTGGCAGGGTCGGAGGGCCACTGTTCTAAGGCTCTGGCGGAATATCTGTCAGTCACAGAACTTAAACTTGGGGCCTGGGCAAAGTGGGTCTGGAAGACGTTCAAGGTTTTAAGTGGCAGCAACTCTGTGCTTCAGAGCACAGGGACACAGCCCGCTGTGCACCTGCTGCCTGTTGTGTTCTCTGAATTGTCCTCAACCAACCTCACCACGCGCGACCTCACCTCCTGTTTAGTAAGAAGGCTACAAAGACAGAATGCAGAAAGGAAAGGCATCTCTAGCATGAAACACCACTTGGATTCTGATTTAAAGGCAAAACCAGAGTGGGCCACACCAATTTGTACCCTTTGTTTGAGAAGGATGGCTCTGTGTTCCCTGGGCCACAGAAGAGGATGAAGGGCACATTGGACCCGCTCTTTCTCACAGACCTTCACCAGAGGCCCTGGACTGCTCTCGGCACTGCAACCTTCCAGATGCCTCTGTGCTCTGAGGAGCTAGAAATCCTGCAGTGGGTGGCACTTGGGATGCCCAGATACCAATCTGAGTGGGCAAGGCAGGGGAGGCTCATGCACACGGTTTCTCTTTTGGGGGGGCACCTTTCTGTTGCATTCCTTCTCTCCCACGCCTGAGGCAGGGTCCTCACCCAAATCAGTGGGGCACCAAGACAGGTGCAAGGGGGCAGGCAGGCAGAAGCCGCTGCTGGGATGAGGAGAGAGCACAGAGGACGGACTTTTCTGGCTGGTAAATTCCCTGCAGCCTGCAGTGCCTCATCCCTCATCCAGACAGCCACAAATGTTTACCGAATGGCTCCCAGGACGAAAAAGAGGAAGGACAGGAAATGAGGTGTAAGCAAAAATAACAGTGGCTCTAGGAGACACCGGAAGACTTTCTACTGAGATGTGAAGGCTGGATCCTCTTGGAGAAGGTAGATTTGAGCTTTTCAACTGCACCCTTTCCCCTAAGCTTTCAAAAAATTAGTCATCAAGGCAGAGAACCACCCCTGTTCAGGAAGAATCCTCGGGGCTACCCAGCACTTAACCTCATGAGGTGCTGTCAGCTTTCAGACGCTGATGCAGAGAGCTAACATCTGCCCAGGGACCTACTGGGCAAATATTCCTGCTTGGACCCCGCCCCCCACCCCAGCACTGCTGAGGTCAAATCCATCCCCGTCCAGGAACCTTCTGCAGCATTTTCTTGCCCACCTCCCCCTTCGCTCTAGTCGGGCTCATCCACAGTGTGGAATCCAGTGATTCATTTGGACAGAGGTCAGGTGTTTGTATACCAATGTGGCAGTTTCCACACAGAATAACCAGATGGCTTGTTTATTCCAGTCCAGGGAGGGAGAGTTGGGAATAGTCTGAAAGGCAGAATAGAGAGTATTTCCTTTGGAACTGAGAGGAAGGTGACTTAAGAGGCAGAAAAAAATGGAGCCCAGTTAACCAACTGCAAGTTTTCTAACCACAGGTCACTAAGGGGAGAAGGACCCAGAGAATCTGCCACACGAGAAAGAGCATCTAATAAGACTCATCATCCTTTGGTTTCTTGGGCCTTCTGGGTCACCCGGCTGATGGCAGAGACATGGCTGGGATCCTGGCTGAGCAACCTTAAAGAGAAAGATTTACAAAGCATGGGACCTCATCCCTGTGGGCACTGGGTTTCTGGGGACTGAGCCAAGAGCTCCAAGCACAAGCTTTAGCCAGATGTCCCTGGTCTCTGGCTCCTTTTTCAAACCCAGGCTTTCTAAGACAAAGGAGGGGGTGGTTAAAAAGGAAGAAACTGGCCTACGAACAGGCCAAGGTCACTGGGACAGTGACTGAGCTAATGATCCTGAATGTCTGAAGTTATGAGAAAGGACAGTTAATTCCTGTAAATACAAACATTTTTCTAGTATCTTATTACTAATAAAAAACTTTCATAAACTTTATCTTACTTGACCTTCACACCACCTGTGGGAAAGTACTACCATCGCATTTTATGAAATAGGAAATTGATTTAAACATCAATCAATTGATGTTTGAAAACATCATCAATTGATTTAACAACATCAATTGATTTAAAACAACATCATTTGATTTAAACATCATGGCAGTAGCATTAACGGTGGAATCTGGGTCCTGTGACATTTTCCCCCTCACCTCAAGACCTTCAGTTTCAGAAATAAAAGGCTACACCCATCTTTCCAACCTTGCCACATATACCTACAAAGCAGATGACTGCCGTCTTATAAGAAATACAGGACCAAATACCTTCCTTGCCGGAATGCTCTTAGGCATGGGGGAGTGGCTGGAATGAGAGGAACCAGAGACACTTCTGATTCCTCAGTCTCTGTGGAAACATTGATCCCTGCCTAGGCTGCCAAGGCAGCCCCAAAGATAACACTGAAGAGAAAACGGTCAAGAAAACTGGTGGAACCTGACAGCCCTTTGCTGTGCTCTGCCTATCCACCAGAACAGGTCCATCTCACCTCTCTACTTTGGACCCTCACAAAGCTTTGGCTTCTCCCACAGGTCAGTCAGAGTGGACTCTCAGGAAAGTCAGCAGACTACTTAGGTTTGTTTTTAAAAATCCTGAATGGACCCCAAACTCCCAAACTGCCGTGGTTACCTGTTGGCCAGATGTTCTAAATCACGTCCAGGTGTGCAATTCTGCACTTCGCAGTCCCCCACCCGGGGGGTAGTGGGGGCAGAGGGTGCACACAGAGTCTCAGTAGATGAGCTGCAAGCTCTTAGGGAGACCCAGGCAAGGCAGATGGAGTCTCTTTACCCATCAACCTGATCAACTTAATTCCGCCAGCTTCCCAACCTGCTTATTAGACCTGGCTGCCACTCACACAGTTGAAATGGATGAAGCTGTGTCATGCCTGTGTGTCACCCTTCACTTCTGAGGGCCTTCTCCACACACGAGTTCCTGATTCTGCCTGCACCTCCTCCTTTGCTCTCTCATTGCCATTTAATTATGCGACTTTCCTATGGTTCTACTCTAACTCAACTTAAGCTAATTAATTATGAACATTGTTCATTTTCCCTAATAGATCATAAACTCCTTAGAGACAGATACTATGTTGAATTCATCTCTGTGGTTTCTTTTCCATTTTCACATCTGGTGAAATTCATCTCTGTGGTTTCTTTTCCATTTTCACATCTGGTCAAGAGTTTTTGCTTTACACGGAGTAGGAGTACAATCAATCACTGTTAAAATGGAATTTACCTTGGTTTCTTTAAAAAATAGGGTGTCTGTGAAACATATCAAAGGATCCCTGCACAAAAGACAGTTCCACTCCTCATACTGTCCTTTGACAAGACTTACGGAATCCCACTCCCCCTCTATCACGAGGGTCACTGCAGTCAGGCTCAGCAGGCTCCGAGACATAAAGAAGGTAAAACCAGACTGGCAAAGACAAGGGTTCCTAGTTTGCTTATTGAAAGAGGTTAAGATTACATAAGCAAAGCAAGGGATTGGTGCTGTTATCTGTCCTCAAGGGAAATCAAGGAAGGACTTTTTAAGGGTAGGGAATGGGGAGGAGGGGAAGAAGGAAGAAGAAAGGGGGTTTCCTACAAGAACAAGGGCGCAAGAGCTGATGGCTGAGACCTGCATGGATTCTCTATCACGACAAGGAAAGGAGACACCCCACTGCTTCTACAGAATGGGAAACCCAGACACTCGCAAGGTGAAAGGCCTTCATGGTCCCAGAGGGGCCTAGGGCCCTGCTCATTCCTCAGAGTCAGCTGGAGACTGAGGCTCCTGGGAGCACAGTGGAGGGAGAGAAGGGAGAAGAGTAGTACTAGGAAGTTCGGAAAGGGCCACTGAGTGATGGAGCACTGGAAGGCTCACTCTAGAAAGTGCTTATGGGAGAGGCTGGGTCCTTCTTACAAAGTGAAGATGGAGACAGCTGATGATGGGGCAACAAATCTGATTTGGGTGAAGGACGGGTGGAGCATTCCATGACTGATGGAATCCACCTCTCCCCCTTCTACCCATCCACTACCCCACGGAACTCAAACTTTCTTTACTGGCCAAGGACGTAGCACCAGAGCATAACTTCCCTGGGCTGACTCCAGGGAGGCAATGGTCACAGCGGTCGGCAGGAAAAAATCCCAAGAATCTCATCTCAGCCAGCAGGGTGGAGGAGAAACCATTTCTGCTGGAGATTTAAGTGCGAGCCTGTGCGCACACACATACACACACTCTCTCTCTCTCTCTCTCACACTCTCTCTCACACACACACACACACATACACACACACAGAGAGAGAGAGAGAAATCTATTATGACCCTGCTAAGTAAAAATCTAATTCCAGTTTAAGGATAAGAGGTTTAGTCCAGAAAATCTGGCTTCCTGAGCCACTATGGGGAGGATGTTATCTGTTCTCAATTTCCTATCAAATCACTCTCTTCTTTTGGGACGACAGCGAGGATGACAATAGTTTCTCTCTCCAGGACCGGGCATTAGACTGAGTGCATCAGGAAGCCCCATGCACTGCCAGCTGGCCCTCTAGCCCCTCAGACACTCCTTCACCCAGACTTTTTCTTCATTGGAACTCTGGCCCCAGGTCATTCAGGACAGAGGAACAGGGCAGGGCCTACCTTGCACCTCCTCCCACCTGGGATGAAGTGAGGGATGCCTGGGAGCAGAGGCTGCCTGAGCCTGTGCTCCCTCCCAACAGGGCTGGGTCTCTCTGAGCCACATAATTGTATCTCCCTCGCGTCCCTGCCACGGCTCACGCCAGTTCACCCAGAGGACTGACCGCAGGCAGGGAGGGGGACTGAACCTGGGGACTATGAGACCGGCTCCTCTAACCCCCACGGCCCCAAATGGTACCTGCCAAGGCCTTGATCCGGGACCTCTCAAAGAGCCTGGCTGAGCTGTTGTCATTATCCAGCTCATCGTCCGGGGCAGCCCAGCGGGCATTGATCCGGCTGTACGGTGGCTGGTTGCCCACGTTTTCAAACTCCGTGGCCGATGTCATGTCAGCAGGCTCTCAGCGGTTTCGCCTGCCTCAGTCTTCATGGAAGGGTCCCTAGGGGGGACAGCAACACAGTCAGAGGGTTAACTCCCCTCCCTCGGACTTTTTCTCAGGGGAAACTTCTTTGGAGTATCCAACAGGGGTAGGTCCTGGAGGGAGCGGCACACCATGCCAGCGGCCGGGCCATGCTTCCCCCGGGGTCTCTGGGTTATAGAATATTGCAGCGGCAGCGGCGGCAGCGGCGGCAGCCACAGGAACGGCGACTGTGGCGGCAGGGATGGAGAGCTGCATGCAGAAAGGGTCAGGACGACCAGCAGGTGGAGACGTCAGTCGCTGCAAGCCCGCTTCCTCCAAACCTGCGGCCACCACAGCTGCAGGAGCAGGGGAGAAGGGAGGCTCTCTGGGAGCCAGGGGACTGGGCAGGGTGGGGGATGGTGTGGGGAGCTGAGGCGGGTGCTGGGCAGAAGAGAAGCTCTACCCTTTGGACTGGGGCCAGGACCAAACCTGGAGGGGAGGTGGGGACAGGAAGGAGAGGTGAGAAGGTGGAAGTTGGCTGAGTCCCGCTCAAATGTGCATCAATGGGGAGAGAGACCAAATGTGAGATGCCACGGATGCCACCAGTCCTGGCAGCTGCTGGGGAAAGTGGACTCTTCTCAGAGGCTGCCCAAGATCCCTCCCAGTGCTTTCCCAGCAGCAAATAGTTAGAAAGCTGAGCTCTTGGTTTTGCCTTCTCTGAAATGCAACCAGGTATGTGGACAAGGTCTTCTGTTGAATTCCAAATCAGACCAAGGAGCCCAGATGACTTGCTGTCCCATCAGGTTCATCAGTGTGATGTGGGGGTGGTGGTGAGGGGATCTCACGGATGGTGGAGCCATGTATGTTCACCCATGCAATGCACGTGGGCAGCAGGAGCTCTGTGTTCTTATTCGCCCGTCATTTATCATGTTTGCTCATTCATCCGTGATTAATTCACATATGTACCAAGGCCTAACTAGAGGGCAGGCACTGTGCTAGGCAGTCAGGAGCAAGACAGGAAGGTCCCTGACCTCATGGAGTTTACACTCTGGCAGCAAGATGCCCAATTAAATAAGCATCTTTAGTAAGGTATGATGTATGCCACCACTGGGAAAGAGCAAGGAATGGTGGACGACTCATGTCACGTCAGAGGGAGGGAAGTCTAAGCTGTTCCTAAAGGGAGCTTAGAGGCATTCTGTGAGGGGATAAATGGAAAGGGACAGGTCTAAACAAAGGGGATAAAGAGCAGGTACAAGAGTTCTGAAGGTGAGAAGGAAAACATGGCAAAATTTCGGAACCTAACAATGTTACTAGAGGGTGAGGGCAAGGTCAGGGAGAAAAGGGGGACAAGAGCTAGAGGTACAGGGCTAGGTCCTACATGTCTTGGGCCTTTGGAAAATCACTAGCTTTCCTTCTGCCTTAATTTCCCCACCAATACATGCCTTTCAGGCAACTTCCCATGGAGCTAAAGGGATTCAAGAGATCAAGTCTCTAAGACCCAATATGGAGCCCAGAGCCTCCAAGAGAACAAAAGGGGGTGGAGGTGGGGAGGCCATGAGGCAGGAAAATGCCAAGTGTGAACAACCGGTGAGCTGTGAGGTATACCACTCTCTCCACGAATGTGTGCATACACATACCACACTCCCACACTCATACACACACACTCCAACACGCACATGTGCACAGACATCCACACATGGACAAACACATCTAACACACACACTCACACACCCAAACCAGAGTAAGTTTGAAAAAAATGACACAAGCTCACCAATCCAAGTGTAAATGCAGTGCTGTTGCCCTTATTTTTCCGACACAGAATCACTGAAGACTCCTTTTCCCCAGGCTGATTAATCAATCCCACCACATCCCTTTGAGGTAAGACAGGAGCCAGAATTATCCATCTTAATTGCACAAGGAAGAAAACCAAGGCCTCACACTGGATGAGGCCTTCCCAACGTCATCTAGAGAGTTATTGCTACAGCCTGGGCTAAAGCCGAAGCCAGTGTGAACATTTATCCCCTTCTACTAGACAGCTTTTAGGGAAGCAGATTAGATTTAGGCGGGATAACACAGCACATGGGGACAGAGGCATTCCTCCGCTTTCAGGACCTGGCAAAGGTGTTTGCTTCTCAGCAAAGGGGAGGTGTAAGGTGGGGAAGCCAGTCCTCACCCCACAATCCCCCACAATGCCAGGCCTGTGCCCAAGAACACCCTCATCACTTAGAGCCTGTTGTCTTCCATAAATGGAGGCGGGACTTCCAGGGCTGAGATTTCTCACTGAACTGGTTGGGCAAAGAGCTGGGAAGGACTCCCTCCTCCCCATGCTCCCCCCAGCTTCCCCGAAGGGGAGGCTACTGCTGGCTCCCAGCTCTGTGCAGGAAGACTGACAGCCTGACCATCTCCCATTGAGCCGCAAGCCTGTCCAGTAGCCCCCATGAAGGGCCGAGCTGCCAGACACAGGAGGTGAGGTAAGATCAGATCCTGCTTGCGGGAGGTAACTGGACCCTGGCTCTCCTGCTTGTCTTGGGTTATTTTTAAGAGCGGCTGAGAGAGGCCCAGGCCCCGGGCTGGTGGGAGGGTGGGGGGTGAGATTACCTTTGCCACGGCTCCGTAAATAAGTCTGCCCCAGAAAGATGAGCCTGAGCAGGCACACCAGCAGGCCCAGCATTCGAGACAAGATTGATGGCCCCGGGTGCAGAAGAGCGGCCACTAGACAGCAATTCATCCTGCTTAAAAACGCCATGCCTCCTGCCGCTGAGGCTCAGAGAAGGCAGTGGCCAGGCAACGGGTTGGCCCGGAATGTAATACAACACAAGTGTATGTCCAAATAACCAAGTCTAGGGTTTTAGGGTGTTTGGTTTGGTTTTTAGAACGTCAGGTCCCTGAAGACAACCACCAAAGCAAGAAGATTCAGAAACTCAAGGGAATTCCTCTTTCTCCTGCCTCATAACTGTGCCCACCCCAGGGGCCTGACCAGACTGCATTCTGTCAGAGCTAAGGAAGGGGGTGGGGTGTGCTCAGTGAGTCAGCAAGGAGAGGATCTTGGAGAATCAGGTGTGAAAGACAGAAGAAAAGAACATCTGAAAACAGGAGAGCTACAGATGTTTATTCCAGGAAAACAAAACAAAAGCAAAAACAATACCTACAACCAAGCTTGACCCAGAGCTTTCCCAGCATCACCCATGTCAATTTTCATTACTGTCATGATATCCCTTTGAAGGCCTGAGAATAAAGAAACCAACATGACTGAAAAGAGCAGTGTATGGTGGGGGCTCCTGGGGGGGGGGGACACCTAACCAAATGGGGAGTCATGGAAGTGATACTTAAGTTCTTACCTGAGGGGAACATGGAATTCAGGTAATCTAGTCACATTTTTAATGATGTAAGTCATCTATGCATCTAGAATGGTCTTCCATAAGTCTGGAAGACAGCAAGTACGTGACTAACATTTGACCTTAACCTGCACCTCATTCCCCCGCCAGCAAACCCAGGAGAAAGGGCATAAGAAGTAGTTCTTTGTCCTTTCACTACCCATCCCCCAGCAATGCACCCTCAAGCTCCTAAGAAGTCCTTCTCCCAACCCATGACACCCTTGTCAGAACACAGGTGGCTCCCCTCTCGCCTGTGTGACTCTGCCCAGAGAAAATCCTCTTTCCTGTCTACCTACCTGCCTATTGCAGTGGGACAGGCCAGAGGCTTACCCTCACCTGCCGAGCTTCTGCCACCCACTAAAGCCAAGTTATATTTTGATCAGGAAGGGTTCCTAGAAGACTGGCCTGCAGCTCAGGACAGAAAAGCTCATCTGATTGGACCGGGCCCTCACAGAAGGAGCACCTGCTTGGTAAGTGGATTTCACAGCTTCACTGCGGACACCCTTAGCTTCACCCTTTACAGTGCGCCCAGGACCTCATCTGCTTCTGAGATCAGGTGTGAAGCCTCAGAATCTCAACCTCATGTGCTATGCCTAGTTGATCCCCAAGGCAGTCGGGAATCCAGGAAGTGGTGGCAGAGGTGGCAGAGGTGGCTGTGGCAGCTTCTCCCCCACCTGCAGGGGCTGCCGGCACCCAGCTCACACACAGCATCAGCCCTCCCACAATACCAGCACGGGGCAGAAGACAAGGGGTGCATGGCTCTTTTCTTCCCCACCCCACCTCCTCTTCCCTGGGTGGCATGGATGAGAAGCAGCAGTGCCCAAAGCTTTACTTCAGGACTGGGACATGGCGGGAAATACAGGAGGAGGCTGCTGTTCCTTCACAGGGTCACAGGTCGCAGGCTGTTGCAATGCAGTCTTCCTTCAGCAGAGAACTGAGACCCATCCTACCTTTAATTTTCTCTCTAGATGTAAAGTTGGACTCCTCCTCTTCTTTCTATTTTGTCCTGCCCCTTTCTGCTACCCCAAACCCACTTTTAAAATATTTTGGTACTATGGCAACCCAGGTCAGGAGATTAAATCCTGAAGTTTCCCTGGTAACTTTTCTGCCAGTGCATTTACTAAAACAGAACATCCTCCTACTCCCTCTGGTAGTAATCTCACTGCATATTCACAGACACCTTAAAGAACAAATACATACTAAAATAGCATGTGAACCCAAGAGATGCCCAGCACAGAGTACACTAACTTTATCTCAAACCCTAACCTCCTGCCCACCCCCCAAGCTCTAGTCTGGCGCCTCCATCAGTCTACAGATATCACCACCCTGAAATCACAGCTCCATCTCAATATGGCTAAGCCTGAGCACATAGCTCCCAGGACAGAACAGGCAGTTTCAGGACCATGAGGTGACAGTGAGGCCCAGTGAGATAAACATGCCACCTGTGGGTGACCATTCCAGCAGATGGACCTCAGCAGCAGCACCTGGACTATGCTGCTTCCCCTCCCCAGGGCACACTGCTTTTCCTACACTTTGCAGTTTCCATTCCAAGTGGCCCTGGCTGCCAGTCTGTGAGTGGCAGAGTACAGTTAGGCATTCCTCAAGTGTCAAGACTCCTATCCACGGTGGCCACCATCAAGGATCCCGATGCATTTACAAATCTCTGGCCATTCTAGCCCACTGCTTCCCCAGACCCATCTGCTCCAGTTTCTGTCACCAGGCAGGGACTTCAGGTCCACATGTCACAACTTGTCCACTCTTATCATGGAAACATCTCCTAGTAAGAACTGGCTCCAGTTAAGCTGCAGCTGCTGGAATGGGAGTGGGGATCTGGTGGGATCATGACCCCAGCAGTTATTCCAGAGATTTGGTTGGGGAACAGGTGCAGATCAGCGTTGATATAGGAAGGAATTGCCACCTCAGCCCTCAATAGCGTCTATAAGCACCTCACGTCCTACACAGAGGCAAATGTCCACTAGGAATGGTTAAAGGAGATAGGAGAGATGATACTCTCAATATACATTGTTTTCAAAGACTATCTTCCATTGGGATTCTTGGGCTCAATATCTACATTTATGGAAAGCAATTACAACCCAGTCCTACCTCTTATCTTTCCCAATTCACTTTCTTTCAGGATAGCCACTGGTCTCTCTCCACAGAGAGAGAGAAACCTCTCTCTGTACCTCCTGGAGAATAAGTAATATTCTATGGTAGTCGAATTAAACTTTGAATGCCCAATTTCTCTCCTTCTATGAAGACTTTTCTAGAATACCCACAGTGACCTCTCTCTTCTCTGATGAAAATTGTCAGAGAGGTAGTAAGTTCTCAGTGTTGGAGATGGTTAAGAATAAGTTGAAATAATTGATTTGAAATAATTATTGAGGTATTTCTAGTGAAATAATTGATTCAGAAAAATATTTAAAAAATAAAATAATTAGGCTAATGGAGAACTACGAAATGGAATCAAGTTCCCAACACTTGAATTCACTGATAAATCTTAGTATCACTAACAACAGATGCTGGGTGTCTCCTGATATGATACAGTATGAAGGATAACACAACCAATGACATTCTTGCCAAAAAGGTTGAACCTCAATCTGATCAATCTTTAGAGTTAAGTTCTCCTTAAAGGAATTACAGGAGACCAAAAGACAAGCTAAAAGACAATATGAGAAATTCAGAGACAGACCTACAAGTTGGGATATTCTGCAGACAACTGACACTATTTCTTCAACAAGTCAATGGCTTTAAACAAATAAAAAAGGAGGCGAACAGTCGGGACTGTTGTAGATCAAAAGAGACTTAGGAGATGTAATAACCAATGATATGTGTACCTTGTTTGGATCTTGAATCAAACAACCATTAAAACACATTTTTGAGACAACCAGAGATATCTGAATTATAGCCTCAATATTGGATGGTAACTGGAAATTACAGTCAATCATGTTAGGTGTGATAATGGCATTATGGTTCTAAGAAAATAAACTTTTTTTTTTTTAAGATTTTATTTATTTGACAGACAGAGATCACAAGTAGGCAGAGAGGTAGGCAGAGAGAGAGGAGGAAGCAGGCTCTCCGCGGAGCGGACAGCCCGATGCGGGGCTCGATCCCAGGACCCTGGGATCATGACCCGAGCCGAAGTCAGAGGCTCCAACCCACTGAGCCACCCAGGCGCCCCTAAGAAAATAAACTTTTAAAAAAGATTTTACTTATTTATCTGACAGAGAGAGAGCAGGAGAGCACATGCAGGGGGACCAGCAGAGGAAGAGGGAGAACCAGACCCCTGCTGAGTAGGGAGCCTGATGTGGGACTCCATCCCAGGACCCTGGGATCAGGACCTGAGCTAAAGGCAGTTGCTTAACCAGTTGAACCACCCAGGTGCCCTAGAAAATAAACCTTTTTTAGAGATGCTGAAGAATGTAGTGTGTCGGGGGGCAGACAGGACAGGTCATCTGGGACTTGCCTAAATATGCTACAACTAAGTGGGAAGCAGTTGAGGTAGAAAACCCCTAATAACTGTTGACTTGGGATGACCTACACATGTGGGGGTTCATTCTACACATGTGGGGATTCATTCTACTTTGGGTATAGGCTCAAAAATCTGTACAATAAAAATGTTCACTTTCCATTAAACTTAAATTTTATCAATTTTATATTTATATATTTTATCATAAAAAGTCATATACCCTAGATATAACTGGAACTTAGAATACAAGTCAACCCCTTATCATGGTTGTAATGCCTAGCATGGTTTGACTTCTGCCTTCCTCTCTAAGCACATCTCTCCACACTCACTACCTGCAACCCACAAGCCTTTCAGTTGTTCCAACTTGCCATTTCTCTGCATGCTGTGCCCTTTGCTTGTGTCACTTTCTGGAGTATCTCTGCATGTCTGGTCCTTTAGGTCTCCTCTTATTTTTTATAAAAATTTATTTATTTATTTACCACACACACACACACACACACACACACAGCGCAAGCAGTCAGAGTGGCAGGCAGAGGGAGAGGGAGAAACAGACTTTTCACTAAGCAGACAGCCCAACATGGGATTTGATCCCAGCACCCTGGGATCATGACCTGGCCTGAAGGCAGATGCTTAACTGACTGAGCCACCCAGGTACCCCTAGGTCTCCTCTTAGATATTATCCCCTTATAGAAGTCCTCCCAAGCATCCTCCAGTCTGGGCACCTTGTCTGACCCCTTCCTAGCACTCATCATAATAGTAATTACTCACATATCTGTCAGTTTTCATTTTTGCTTCTCCCTGCCTAGACTATAGGTTCCTTTCAGGCAGCAGCCACATCAGTCTTATTCATTATTATATTCCAGTGCCTGGCATCGTGCTTGGGACATATAGGCACCAAATATTCTCTTCCTCCTAGGGACCTAAGCTCAAACTCTGGAGTCTCTTTAAACCCTTTTGTCCCCCGCCCCATATTCCTTGATCTACTCATTCAGTTATCCCACTTAGGTGTACTGGGTACTTATTCAATATTTATTCATCATCAAAGCCAGTCATTATGCCCTTTAAAGTGTCTTCCTTTCATCATTCTTTTATGTTCTAAAGCTTCCACTTCACTTTAGGCCCTTATGACTTTTCACCTGGACTTGGTAATGGTCCATCTCTGTCCAGACTTGGCCTCTTCAATCCATTCTGCATGGTCCCTCCCATGACGACATGCCTCTAGTCTGTAACACATCCATCACACACAGTCTGCCAAAGACCTACACTGTCCAGTGCTGAGCTCATGCTTTCCTTTCTAACTCTGAATGTCCTTCAACCCCCACCATTGGGTCAGATGCCTTTAACTTTATTTGTGCCACAATCCATACACTGAAATTTAGGCATCTTTCCTCTCTCCTGGCAATTTTAAGCAATTTCCAAACATTTAGAGTCACAATATACAACATTTTCCTAGAATCTGAGGGAAGTCAATTTCCCCTCCTATCCTACTCCATGGATCCTCTACCCCCTCGACATCTAAGTGGAAAGGACAACGGGGATGGGCTCAGGGAGAGCTGACAGTGACCTGTGCACAGATTCCCCGCCCCGGTCAGTCCCACATCCACCCAAGTCTCATGGCTATTTTCGGGTGAGGCCAGATCCTCACTGTCTTGCCTTCTGTCCATCCTGCAAACCTTGGAAGATGAATCTTAAGCTTTTCCTCCCTTTCATTTTCATTTTAACATGCTCAAATCTTCCCTATCTTAAATAAAATTCCTTGCCCTATTTTCTCTCTCCTCTGTCAGAGCCAAACTTCTTGACTAATTGACATATGAGCAGCTGACTTACAAGAGGAAATACAAAAGAATAAAAGCCTATGAAGAGATACTCAAGGTTATTAGTTACCCAAGAAATGCAGTTTAAAGCAAAAAGGAGATCCTATAGGCAGACATTATAAGCTGGATAATGTGAGGTGTAGGTGGGGATGTGCAGAGCAGGAAGCTTGGGCACTGCTGATGGGAGTGTGAACTGGCCTAGCCATTCCAGAGGGCAGTCTGCCAGTTCTCAGGCAGGTTACACATCTGTAACTCTGTTTCTGGGCCTAGAGACCAAAGAAACTCTCATGCAGTTCTGAAAGTTCTGAAATGCATGATGCTCACTGCAATAGTGATGATGGGGGTGGTGGGCAGGTGGAGATAACCTGTGTGTCTGTCATAGGGGGGTGAATGATAAAATGTGGTGAACGTACACATGGAGGACACATGGCAGCACTAGAGGATCTTAAAAACACAGTGCTGGATAAAATAAATAACAGAATGGGATCTACAACACACCATTGACATCATTTTAAAATACACGCATATAAAACAATATTTATGAGCATATTATAAACAAGAGAAAAACAAACACGTGAAAATGGCCACTTCTAGGTTGGAATGAAGGGAGTGGAGAAGGAAAATGAAAAGAAAAGAAAACACCAAACAAACAAACAAATAATTAAAAAAACAGTCTGGTTAAAAAATGGGCAGAGGAAAAAAAAAAATGGGCAGAGGACCTGGTTAGACATTTTCCCACATAAAACATAGAGATAGCCAACAGACACATGAAAAGGTGCTCAACCTCACTCATGATTAGGGAAATGCAAATCAAACCCATAATGAGATACCACCTCATACTTTTTAGAATGTTGAAATCAAGAAGATAAGAAACAAGTATTGGGGAGGACGTGGAGAAAAAGGAAGCTTTTGCACTGTTGGTAGGGATGTAAATTGGTATAGCCACTGTAGAAAACAGTATGGAAGTTGCTCAAAAAATTAAGAACAGAAGTATCATATGATCTAACAATTCCACCATTGGGTATTTACCCAGAGAAAACAAAAACACTAACTCAAAAAGATATATGCATCTCTATGTTTACTGCAGTATTTACAATAGACAAGACATAGAAGCAAACTAAGTGTCCATCAACAGGCAAATGGATCTCTCTCTCTCTCTCTCTCTCACACACACACACACACACAAATGAATATTACACACACACAAATGAATATTACACAGCCATTAAAAAGGATGAAATCATGCCATTTGCAACAATATGGATGGACCCAGAGGGTATTACACTGAGATAAGTCAAACTGAGAAATACAAATAACATATGATTCAATTCATAAATGGAATCTAAAAAAATAAACAAACAAAAAGCAGAATCAGAACTATAAATACAGAGAACAAACTGATGGTTGCCAAAGGAGAGAGAAGTGGGGGCTTGGGCAAGCTGGGTGAAGTGCAGGGGGAGGTAGGCCTCCAGTTATGGAATGAGTAGGTCACAGGAATGAAGAACAGAGCATGGGGAATGCAGTCAGTGATCTTGTGACTGCACTGTAATGAGCCAGATGGTGGCTATACTTGTGGCGAACGTAACATAATGTATAAACTTGTCAAGTCACTGTTGTGCACCCAGGGCTAATATAACATTGTGTGTCAACTATACTTAAATTTAAAAAGACTTGTTAAAAAGAACAGAAAAGAAAAGAAAATCAATCAACCACCAACCAACAAGGAGAATGGCCTTGTCTAGAAACTGAGTTGTATGATGACCTCTGCTCCTAGTGTAGAAATAGATATATTATATTTACGTTCAAGAGAGCTTCCTCATCCCAAATTCACTCTTCAATTCACTGAAATCTGGTTTCCCCAATCACTTCATGAAATTATTCTCTCCAAAGTCACTGAAACCTCCCTTCCTTGTTGATTAAAATCACAGACGCTTTTCAGGTCTTATCTTGACTTCTCAGCAGCATTAAGCTCTGTGGAACATTCAAAAATTTACTGAAGTTGCATCCTTTGTCTTCTGGGACATGCTCCTTGTTCTCTTTCAACTTTCTGGTCCTTCTTCCTTGGCTCCTCTGTGGGGCTTTCTTCCTCTACCTATCCCTTGAATGGTGATGTTCCCCAGGGTTCTACCTTGGGCCCCCTTCCCTTCTTCCTCTGTCTACGCACTCTTCTAGGCTATCCCCTTCACACTCATGACCTGCTAATTACCATCTCAAGCTACTGGCTTCTGAATCTATCTCCTCAACTTCCATCCATCACATCCAACTGCCTTCAGAACATCCACCTGGAAGACCCACAGGCCTCTCACACTCAACATGATCCTTAATTGACCCTATGGCCATCCCTGTTCCAGTTTTTCCTGTCATATTCTTTATCCAACAATATCCCAATGATCCAGACCAAAAGCTGGGGTCATATTCTACCCCTCTCTTTCTTTTCCAGTATCTCGCCTACTCAGTTCCCTCAGTATCTCTCAAATCTCTATTCTTTGTCTCTACCTTTCCTCACTTCTGGTCACCACCATCTCAAGTCTAATGGTTTCCTGCTGATTTCTTTGGATCTATATTTGCCATTTTGCCTACCATATCAACCCATCCTCAATACTATAGCCAGAAAGATCATTTTAGAATACAAATATGAAGATGTCACCTCCATACTTTAATAGCTCTTCTCTATCTCAGAAGAAAGTTTAAAACCTATAATAAATTGTAGTCGAAGAGCTACATGATCTATCATCTTACTGAACACCATTTCCATCCAAACCTTCCTCCTAACTTCCCCAGTTTCATATCCCCACCATAATGAACTCTAATTATATTCCTGGCTCTCTCTGGTCATGCTCTTTGCACATGCTTTGCACATGCTAAGCCCAGAAAACCTTCCTTCATTTTTGGAATAATTTCTCTAAAAAAAAAAAAAGATTTTCTATATTTCTTTTAGAGAGAGGGCGAGCAGGAGGGGCAGAGGGAGGGAGGAGGGAGGGAAGGAGGGGAAGAGAGATAGAGAGAGACTCAAGCAGACTCTGCACTGAGTGCAGAGCCCAACATGAGGCTCGATCCCAGGACCCTGAGACTATGACCTGAGCTGAAACCAAGAGTTGGACACTTAACCAACTGTGCCATCCAGGTGCCCCTTGAAATAACTCCTTGCCCTCAGAACTATCTTAGCCATCACTTCCTTCAAAAAACTTCCCTAGTGGGGTGGTTCAGTTGGTTGAGCATCCAACTCTTGATCTCAGCTCAGGTCTTTACCTCATGGTCATGAATTTGAGCCCTACATTGGGTGTGGAGCCCACTTAATAAAACAAACAAACAACAACAAAAGAGAAACTTTCCCATCTCTACCACCAACCCCTGCAGCTATGGGAGGTGAGGGTGACTATTTTAGGTTCCCATCACACTCAGTGCTCATGTTCATCAAAGTGCTTAACTACACTGTAGGATAATAATCTACTTCTCTTCTTTCCCAATAGACTCTACTCTACTTGAAACCAGGGACATCCTTATTCATTCTGTCTCAATTAGCCTAGCATACTGCCAGGTGTGTGAAATGAGGCTACATAATGTTGAATAAGTAGATGAGAACTGAGAAATGCAGAGCACTGCTCCCTAAAAGCATAAGGGCGCTTCCTGCTGAGGACATACTGAGGAGGCTATTTTAGAGGTGAAGGTGGCGAGGGGACCGGAAACATAGCATGAGGCAGCAATGCCAGGGATTAAAGCTGGGCATCAATGCCCTGACATTTGTCACTGTTGCCCTACTGTCCCACCCACACATTTCTGACACCTCCTCCTTTCTGGCTAGACTGTGGTGGCATGAAGGATGGACAGTGGCAACAGGGCCCATGCTCCTACAAATCGTGACACCCTTCAGAGTAGCTCTGACACAGCCATGCCTCAATTTCCTCACCCAAAACATTGATGAAAGCAGAAGCTTCTTACCCAGAACTCCTCTAGACAGGGAAACCTACCCCACTTAGCTGAGAAGTCTTTTACTTACTCTTTCTTGTGCCACAGAAATGTCAGTCACAGAATGGTTTCTACCCATACATCTCTGCCATGCAAATGAAAAGAGCTATTTAAAAAGCTGAACCTATAAATAATATATAAGTTATGGGTGCCAATTTAATTATTCATTCATGTTGGAGCTTTTAAAATAATTAAATAAAAATTAACCTTTTAAAAGTTGCTCAGGCCCACAAAGACTCCTCAGGGAATAGATGTTGGCCAGAGGATTTCCCCATCCTTGGCCATGACACAAGCCCAATACAGTGGGAACATCCTCTGGAGACATATGGGAAGTTGCCTACAAGGGGCAGCTCCATTCCTGCAGCAGAAACAAGTGCAGCCACTTCAGGCCTGGCAGTTCCCAATGTGCATAACCCCCCAGGCCCACAGAGAGAACACCTCTTGGCCACTAGAGTCTATTAAGCCCCTTCCCTGGGTTCTGCTGATAGGGAGGCACCAGCTGCTAGATCATGCAGTCACTCTGCTGCCCACAGTCCTCAGGGAAAGTTCTTGGCTCTTGATAGGACTAAGTAGCAAATTTCAGGGCTAGAAAGGGAACCTGGAATTTATTAAGACCTTTATGCATATTGCCCCATCTAATACACACCCACACTCACAACTGTTAAATATTATTGTAATTATTGTTATTGTTGTTACTGCTCTATCAAAACCATTGAAATCCTAACTCCTGTAGTAGTGCATTCTTCTATAACTCACTTCACTACTCTGTACCTATCCTTCATCTGTAAAATGGGGGAAACACCCTGTGCGTCTGTGGTGGAGACTGCTGGGGTCTAGCAATGTCTGATTTCTACTCTTTCTACAGACGACCTGGAGGCATTTTCCTGTTACCTTGGTGTGGTTATGTGATTAAATGAGCAGATGTGACATGCACCACTTCAAGACCTGAGCCATAAAATCTTCCCATAATGTCTTATTCTTCCCTGAACTCCTAGAACCTAGACTACCGGGCCAAGGTGGAAGGAGTCTGACTGCTGGGATAGCTATGAGGAAGCAAAGCTTCTGCCTCAGTTTATACCCATTTACTCATATATGATATGAGAAAGAAATAAAAATTTATTTTATAGTTCTGTATTAGGGCAGTTAGGGTACCCAACCACTTACCACACAAAGCTGTTATACAGATTAAATGAATTTATACGAAAATGATGTAAAAACTCTACAGTATGATATAGCCCCAAGGTATTCTTATTGACAAATAATATACAGTATCTCCTTGTAGCAGATTTGTGGGTCTACTCAATATGCATGCTCTCATAACAAAAAGGAACGTGTACAATAGGTGGAGTCTATTGTCATTACCTTATTGCCCCTTCTGCCACTCTCATTCCTTTGTCGCGCTAACCCATGACAGATGCCTCTACTGAGCTGAATGATCCAAGTGGAACTCCTTCTTCAAACCTGCTTCTATCTTTACTTTAAAATGAAACTGACATTGACAACTTAATTCCCTATCATTGTAAACTCCTCAAAGGGAAGAATGCCATTTTTACCATGGAGGTACTTGCACGTGGTAGGTATTCATTTAGTACATGTTAATTGGGTGAAACAGATATAGATCTAGCCTCCCAAGGTGCCAAACTATCCCTCCCAGGGAACACATCTTAGTAAGGGCCTTATGGAAATACAATACCTTAACCCAAAGGAGGGGTAGGAAAGAGACAGTTTAGGAACAAACCAGGCCAATGGATAAAAGGAGTAGCACATCCAAACCATGCAAGGGAATCAACTGTGTACTGTATCTTTGGGACAGCCAGCTCTGCTTATAGAGTTTCTGAAAAGTATAGACTTAATTCAAGATAAAACTTGTGCTAGGAGGCAATCCTGGGCAGAGAGAAGGAGCTGTCCAAGGTTAAAGAATGTGGGGAGAGGGTCAGAATGAAGCCCGTATTTCCTGCTTTCTAGAGTTATACTCAGACTTCTTAACTTCGCCTCACTGCTGTCCTGTCCATAACCAAGGGCTTTGATGAATTTCCCGCCCTATTCTAGCATCTTGTATTTAACTACAGCATCAAGGCAAGCATTCATAAGTAAGTAGAGACTGTTTATTCATTAATTCCACAAATTTTTATTGAACAATAGCGCTCTACAAAGCTATGAAATACTTAGGTACAAATGGAACAAATTATGTGCAAAATCTCAGGCTGAAGATACAAAACACTAATGAAAGAAATTAAAGATCTACATTAAATGGAGAGATATACCATGCCCATGGATTGAAAAATTCGGAATTATTAAGATGTCAATTTTCCCAAATGGATTTAGAAATCACGGGGCGCCTGGGTGGCTCAGTGGGTTAAGCCACTGCCTTCGGCTCAGGTCATGATCTCAGGGTCCTGGGATCGAGTCCCGCATCGGGCTCTCTGCTCGGCAGGGAGCCTGCTTCCCTCTCTTTCTCTCTCTTTGCCTGCCTCTCCATCTACTTGTGATTTCTCTCTGTCAAATAAATAAATAAAATCTTTAAAAAAAAAAAAAAGAAAAAAAAAAAAGAAATCAATGTAATACCAGTCAAAATCCTCATAGAATTTTTAAAATAGAAATCCACAAGCTGATTCTAAAATTTCTATGGCAAGGTAAAGAAAATAGAACAGTAAAGTCATTTTAAGAGGACTCACATTACCTGACTTTAAGATTTACCACAAAGCTATAGTCATCAATATAGCATCATATGGCGAAAGGATAGACATATAGGTCAATGGAACAGAATAAAGTCCAGAAATAGACTGATATATATATATATATATATATATATATGCAAATGATTTTCAACAAAGGTGCAAAAACCATTTAATGGAGGACAGTCTTTTCAACATATGGTGCTAAACAACTGGACATCAGAAAAAGGGAATGAACCTTGACCCACACCTCATACCACAAACAGAAATTCACTCAAAATGGATTATAGACTTACATGTAAAACCTGAAACTTCCAAAAAAAAAAAAAAGGAGAAAGTCTTTGTAATGTTGGGTTAATATTTTAGATGCAAACCCAAAAGGGTACTCCATAAAAAAAAAAAAATCAGGTATCCTAAAAGAAAAGAACTGATAAATTTGGCCACCATAATTAAAATGTCTGCTCTTTAAAAAACAGTGTTAAGAGAATGAAAGTTTAAGGTTCAGACTGAGAGAAATTATTTGCATGACACATATCTGATAAAGGATTGTAGCTAAAATACAAAAAACTCTCCACCAAAAAAAAAAAAAGAAGACCTTAAATAAAAATGAGCAAAAGGTTTGTACAGATGTTTTGTTAAGAAAAAAAAAAAAAGACATGGAAGGGGAAAAAAGCACATGAAAAGATGCTCAATTTCATTTGTCATTAGGGAACTACAAATTAAAACCACAATAAGAAACTACTATACACTTATTGGAATTTTTTCAATATTATTAAAATAGCATTGATTATATTCCCATGCCATGTCTTTCATCTCCATGACTTATTCATTCCATAACTGGAAGCCTGTACCTCACACTCCCCTTTACTCATTTTGCTAATCTTCCTACCTTCCTTCCCTCTGGCAACCATCGGTTTGGTCTCCATATTTATGGGTCTGTTTCTCCTTAATTTATTTTGTTTTTAGAGTGCAAATATAAGTGAAATCATGTGGCATTTTTCTTTCTCCCATTTATTTCACTCAGAATAATATCGAGGTCCATCCATGTTACTGCAAATGGCAAGATCTCATTCTTTATGTCTGAGTAATATTCCATTGTCTAGATGTCCCACATCTTTATCCGTCATCTATCAGTGGGCACTTGAGTTGCTTCCATATCTCGGGTATTGTAAATAATGCCGTAACAAAATTAGGGAAGCATATGTCCTCTCAAATTCACTTCCATTTTCTTTGAGTAAATACCCATAAGTGGAATTACTGGGTCACATGGTATTTCTCTTTTTAAATTTTTGTTTTTCCACATGGAGCTTGAACTCACATGACCCTGAGATCAAGATCTGAGCAGAGATCAAGAGTCTGATGTTTAACTGACTGAGCCAACTAGGCGCCCCACTCTTTTTATTTTTTTTTTAAGATTTTATTTATTTATTTGACAAAGAGAGACACAGCAAGAGAGGGAACACAAGAAGGAGGAGTGAGAGAGGGAGAAGCAGGCTTCCCCCTGAGCAGGAAGCCTAATATGGGGTTCGATCCCAGGACCCTGGGATCATGACCTGAGCCAAAGGCAGATGCTTCAAGACTAAACCACCTAGGCACCCCTTTTTTAGGTTTTTGAAGGAACCTCCATACTGTCTTCCACAATGGCTGCACCAGTAGATTTTTTTTTTTTTTTAAATAAAAACTGACAATGATAACTGCTGGCCAGTATGCAGAGCAACTAATCTCTCAAACATTGCTGGTGGGAATACAAAATAGTACAGACACTTTAAAAAAGAATCTGGCAGTTTCTTATAAAATTAAACACACATTTACCATAAGACCCAGTGATCCTACTCATAGGTTCACACAAAAGCTTCTTTATTCATAATGTCCCCAAACTAGAAACAACCTAAAAGTTCATTAACTGGTGAAGAGATAAACCAACTATGGTGCACAATGGGATATATTCAGTGATAAAAAAGAAAGAATTCATATACATATAACACGAATGAATCACAAATGCCTTATGCTAAGTGAAAGAAGATGGTCTCAAAAGGCTACATGCTGCATGATTATGCGACTTTCTGGAAAAGGCAAAACTGTAAGGACAGAAAACCAATCAGAGGCTGTCAGGGGTTAGGGCCGGGGAGAGGGCTGAAAACAAATGGGCATCAGGGAATTCTCAGGAGTGACTGTGGTGGTGGTTATATACTGCACGTGTTTGTTAAAACTTATAAAAATATACACTGAAAAGAGTGAATTTTACTGTATGTAAATTATACCTCAGTAAACCTAAAAACAAAATATTAAAACCAAAGTTATAAACATAAATAAAAATACTAAAAATGTATTTATTGAGTATGTACCTATTATGTACAAGTCCACTGTCATGAACTGCTTTGATAAGAATGATGTAGGATGGGGCTGCTGGATGGCTCAGTGGGTTAAAGCCTCTGCTTTTGGCTCTGGTCATGATACCAGGTTCCTGGGATGGAGCCCTGCAATGGGCTCTCTGCTCAGCGGGGAGCCTTCTCCCCCCGCCACCCCCGCCTGCCTCTCTGCCTACTTGTGATCTCTCTCTCTCCGTCAAATAAATAAACAAAATCTTTATTAAAAAAAAAAAAGAATGATGTAGGATAATTATTCCTATATATTTTGAAATGAGAAGTTTTTCTCAAGCAAGGTACTAGAATGGAGGATATAAACATGGTGTAGGCATGGATTCTGCCCTCAGGTTGCCTCAGATATGGATATAAGTAATGATACAACAAGACAGAATTAGGTAAGTGTCAAAAGGGAGGCATAAATAAAATGCTGTGGGACTTCAGAGGGATGACAGAATACCAAATGCTGGAGAAACAAGAGTTTTCATGGAAGAGATAGCATTTAGGTAGGTGCTGATGACAGGGAGTAATGATTTTATTGTTGGGGTAAACAATGTTTATCTGAAAGTTTTCTCAAGAAATTTCTCTTTGATCCTCCTAACAACCCTGTGAGACAGGTTGGGGAGGCACTATTCATCTCACTTTCAGTTGAACAAACTAAGACTTAGAGATCAAGTTCCTTGCCCACACTGGGTGGCAAAGTCAAAGCTTGACTTTAGATCTCCTGAGAGTTTGGTTCATGCTCTGCTCCATGATATACCCATCCAGAAGAGAAGATCTGCCTTTTCATGAGAGAGAGCGTGCTAATGGCCCATTTCCACCTTAGGATCTCTCCAAGAGAATGGGCCGCTTCTAGCCATCCTGGATATTGAGAATACCCTACAGGACTAACATGCTTATTCGAGTCTACTGTATATAGAATGAGAGGCAGCAGAAGGCCGATTTTCTATGGTGTTTGTTTAAATTCATGGTTTAAAGGTCTCAAAATATCCTTTATAAACACTAAAAAAAGCAAGAGCCCTAAATGTTACAAAGGTAATATTGACTGCCTCGAATGCATGGCCATGTATATAACCCTGAAATTGTTTAAGATATGACCCCAGACCCTGTAGGGCAAATTTAAAAAGCCCTGCTCATTCTTGGAGGGGACAGCTTCCTCAAAGGAATGAAGGCCATTCCCAGAAGCCTCCTTGTGACCTGAAGGAGTGTACCTGTTCACACACGTCACCTGGCTTAGCCGTGACCCACAGAGCGTTCTTCATCATTCCTTCACACATATGGGAGTTCATCTAACTCCTTGCTTTATCTTTGTGCTAACCACTGGGTTAGCGATGATCTTTCTCCAGGGAAGAAACACATTACCAGAGAGATGTATATGGCCTCGACATTTTGTTGCTATCTCCCTCTTTTTGGTCCACAGCAAACTTAAAAAATAACGAGACAATGCCACTATACACATCAAGTTAGCTAACCAAAAATTTCCTGAATGGATACTACGTAAGTGATCATGAGATGGTCCTTGTCCTAAAGTTGCTTATAGGTAATTTAAACATTCCTCCTTGGCACAACGGGAGAAACTGCTTTCTCCTTTCTGTGCTCTAGTTTTCTCACCTGGATAAGAGGGAGTGGATTTCTCCAGCTGTAAAGCTGTTGTCATCAAATATTTACTGAAAGCATACCCAGCACTAGGCCCTAGACTTACAAACACCATCACATCGAATCTGCAGAGTGAAGCCGTGAGGCACTCACTCTCCTCCCCTTTTGTAGGTGAGGAGACTTAGGCTTCAGAGTCATCAGCGATCACCACAGTCCCTCAGCCTGTAAGGAACAGAGCCAGGATTCAAACCCAGGCAGTTTGGCTCAGAGCCTGACCTGAGCCCTCTGTAGGTAGGAATGTGGACATCAAAGGAGTAGGGCACTTATAAACAGTGTTTAAATCATCTGAGACAGATTCTTCCACAACCAGCTCAACACCAGGCAACAAGAACATCAAGAAAGGCAACAGGAAAGAAAGATGATCTATGTTGGGAGGCCAAAGAGGCCCTGCAGGGTCACAGTTAATTCAACCTTGGGATTTCAGAACACGAATACGCCCAGTTTCTAGCCTGTATCAGACCCACATTTCCTCTGGTGATCTCTGGGCACACTTCCCCCCAAATCATCAGAGACACAGAGAAGAAGGGAAGCAAGGTAGGGTAAATTTCCCAGGAAAAACAAGTGGCAGAGTCAGAAGGGAACCGTTCACGTCTAATTCCCCAGCTCCCCTTGTAAGTCCCACTCTATTTTTAGGGTCTCTCCTTAATACCGCACACATCTATCTATTTACAGAAGAGGAATTTCAATGTGTGCAACCAAAAAGGGTTTCTTGCAGAAGGTTTCCCAAAGTGCCCTGGTTTGATAACACTCTCTCATATCTGTTAAAGAGCGCGGCAAATGTTATCATCTTAAAGCACCCGGGGCAAGGATACCCCAGTTCTGAGCACTGTAAATGGGCTACCCAGAAGCTTCCAGTGACAGCACATCAGCGCCTCACCCTGTAATCAGGCTGAGCTGCTTGCAAAGTAACTGCTACCACATTCCTCTCTTAAAGACGCCTGACTCCAAATAGCTTGGCTAGGACCGAGGTGGCAAGAGCTGCCAAGTGCTGGCCATTTCTAGGGAGGCATGTGTGTGTGGCCAGGCCAGTGGACATATAAGCCAGGGTAGGTCATCTGAAAGGTGCAGAGAAGGGAGTGGTCATTGCTAAAACAGTCTGTAAGCAATGCCGAAAAGCTTGCCGTGCCTTGATGTTCCCTAGTACATGGTGGCAATACTCCTCCATTCAGCGAGGACTTCAGTCAGCTTCCCAAAAGAACCAGAGGGTGATCCACAAGGGATTTAGTGCCAGGAATAGTAGACTAAGGTGACTTTGATCTGCGGAAGTGAATCAGGCAGTGTGGGCTAATGGTTAGGGGCATCTAAAGTGACACTGCTTGGAAGGCCTCCGGACTTAGCCACTCCCTGATTGTGTGGCCTTAAGCCATTTATTTCAACTCTGAGCCTCCCCTTCTTTACGTATAAAGTGGAGTTAATAACAGTCATCACCTTACAGCACTGCTGTTTGGATCAAGTGAAATAACATAGTTAAAAGTCCTGTGCAGGGTGCCTGGCACAGAATGCAGCCCCGAATGCATGAGTGGCAACAGCCCTGCGTCTGGTCTCTGGCTGCTTCCACAGCTCAGAAGAATGCATTCTTAGCCCTCTTTGTGCTCCAGTAATAAAACAGCAATTAGTCCTCCCCCTCTGCTTATAGCACTTAAAAACTGAGGACATGCAGAAATTGAGGGTTGTTTTTTTTTTTTTTTTTTCCTAATTTAGAGAGAGAGAGAACTTGCATGTGTGTGAGAGTGGCAGGGGGAAGGGGTGGACAGCCAGAGGGAGAGAGACAGAGAGACAGAGAATCTCAAGCAGACTCCATGCCCAGTGCTGAGCCCCACATGGGACTTGATCATGGGTCGTGATCCTGAGCTGAAATCAAGAGTTGGACACTCAATGGACTGAGTCCTCCCAGGCACCCCAAAACTGGGGGATTTTTTTTTTTTTAAATACCATTACATGGTATCTACATGGGTACTGGCCATCTTACCCTTTTGGGATATCTGTGTAGATCCTCTAAATGTTGGATGACAGATTCCTAAGTAAAACAAGAAGGCTATGCTTTTGCACTTCCTGAGGCTTTCATGGTGCCAGGAACAGGCCCAAGGAAGCAACCACCCCCCGTGAAGTCCCAGGCATGTGTGGAGAAGAGACACTCGAGGGAAGGAGGCAGAGCAGTGGCGTCGTGCTGCTCAAGATCTGTCACATGAGGTCCTCTCCCCTTCCTTCCCTCCAGCGGAGAGGGCGATGTTTTTACTCCACTGGGGGAAAACAACACATCAGTGTCTGAATGTTTGCCACAATTCTTCACAACAAACAAAGCAGTAACTTTCTTACTTTCTCACTTCTGCTTGGTCACAGCCTCATCACAATTTCTAGCTTCTCATCCTAGAGCAAAGGGGTGGAGCGACTTTCTGCTGAGAGTTAGGCTTGTTCCTGTGGCTGCCTTCTCTGGATGAAGGTGCTCAGCTGACAAGCCAACCTGAGGAGCTGGGCTAAGAGAAGAGTGGGGTGCATTGAGGGGAATACTGCCTGGCTTGTCTTGGCAGCATGGGGTGCCCCACGGTCAGTGGCAGGCTTAGGGAATAGCAACATTGACCTTCTTTTCTTGACGTACATACGCTCAGGTGCCTTGACCCAAAACACTCCACCACCACTGCTAACCTTCTAGCCCAGAAGGGAGCCGTTTAGCCTAGGCAGAGCCGCAATTAATTAGGTGTATTTCCTTTCAGTCAACCCATTATGGTTTTTTGGATTATTTTGAATTAGAAAAGTGATGTCTGCTCAGCCTTTAGAAGATCCCAATAAAAAAGACTGCCGTGGAGATGCAATAATAGTAGAGTGTACCTATCCTCAAAACAGCGCATCCAAACTGAGCAGAGAATCCTCATGTCCACAGCCAATGGCTGTGTTTGCCAAGAGCGGCTCAGCAAGAGTCCTGCTGTAAACATCACAGGCTAGAAAACCCAACCTTCCTTGATTTCTGCACAGTCCCTTGATCACCAGAGAAAGAATGCTCTCAGCTGTGAACGATCCACAGCTATCCCCATCCACCCCCTCTCCCTGCGTTCCAGGCAGTCAAACCACTGGCTACTCACATGCGAAGGGATCAGGTCCCAACACACAGCAGACATTGTTGTACCTTCAACAACAGACATTTGTAGAATGTCATCACAGGAAACAGCAGCAACAACAACAATAATCATATTTGTGAGGACTCCGTATACGGCAGGCTCTCTGCTACGTGCCTGGTACACATAGCTCATTTCAATAGCAATAGACTCCTATGAGTGAGTTTCACTTTCTTCATTTTATAACTGGAGTAGCTAAAGCTTGCAGAGGTTCAGGAACTTGCCCCAGGCCACAGAACCATGAGAAGCAAGGGGTGAAGCGTGACCTCCACATGCTTGCCATGAGTCCAACTGCATAACTCGTGGACGAGTTGCTGCTAATGTTAAATTTCAACCTTGTTAACAGTCCACTAATCCACACTGACATTTAGCAGGGCTTCAGTTGAAAAGAAATATGAAGATGCTAGGGTTCCCCAGAAGCACCTCCTGTTTCTAAAAGCCAGATTTACTCTTCTCCCATTCCCCATCCCATTTCTTCCAAAAACAGCCAACCACATCCAAAATATATCTAAACTGTGTTCCAGGGATCTTACCTAATCTAAGACAATGATGGTTAGAAAGCCATCTGGCTTCTGTGTTCCCTTTGTGACCACAGCATGCTACTTTGGAATGGAGAAGAAGCTGCTGTTCCTAATAGGCCTGAGCATTAGGGTCACTAACCCACCCAGAAATAAGACCTGCAAGTCCCGAGCCCTTGAACTGTTGCTCTCACTATGTATAATAAACAATACTGCTTTGTTATAGAGAGAGGCAGATGGCTAGACATACATGGAAAATAAGCAACATACTGGAGAAGTGAAAGATCCAAAGTAATCCATAACAAACCAGCCCAGGGCTGCCCATGTGAAAGAAACCTGTGAGCCCCCACCCATTATCTGGGCATGGCAGAACTGGCCCGCTCCCCTTACTTATCTCTTTCCCGGGCCTACACAGTTTGCTACACCCACTGCATGTAGACAGCCTTATCAGAAAATAGCCACTTAACAAGTGTTTGCCTTTGAACAGAAGTAGATGTTGAGCCCGCCAAATGTCAGTAACTCGGTGTAGGCTTCTTGGTGTATGTATCATAAGCGCACACACGAAGTTCACGAATACGGCACAGGCACGGACTGCAGGGCCAAGCAGCAGGTGTCTTTGGGAACTGCCCACCTACTCACAAACTGTCAGTGTGAGCCCTTCAACTAAAATACCTGCCCCTCCCCTCCTCTCCATCAACCAGAAACTGAAGAGAACAAAAGCTGCTGCTCTGTGAATAATTCACATTCATTCATTCCACAAATATTTTCTGAGCCCTGTGCTGCGCTCTTAAAGTTTTACCAAAACTGTAGGATTCTGGAGATGAAAAGATCGTGATTACTTAGAAGGCAGCCGGATCACCCATCTTGCAGCCTTACAGATATGTAACAGCCTTTGACGGCACAAATGCATCATTCTGGTAGGGACCAGAGCTTCCCATCCACGTATCTAACATTGTGAAATGATCACCTGGATGATCAGCAATAGGGTTATCTGCTGCCTTCATTTTGGAGTCAAATTATTTTTCAGTCTTTTTAAATTTTATCATTTTGATATGTACATTTTTTTTAAAGATTTTATTTCTTTATTTGACAGAGAGAGATCACAAATAGGCAGAGAGACAGACAGAGAGAGAGATGAGGAGAAGCAGGCTCCCTGCTGAGCAGAGAGCCCTATGCGGGACACGATCCCAGGCCCCTGGGATCATGACCTGAGCCGAAGGCAGAGGCTTAACCCACTGAGCCACCCAGGCGCCCCTGATATGTACATTTTTAAAGATTTTTTTTAAAGTAATCTCTACACCCAACAGGGGACTTGAACTTACAGCACCAAGATCAAGAGTCATACATTCCGCGGACTGAGCCAGCCAGGTGTCCCTCGTTTTGGTTTTTATTGTGTGCATGTTGTTAAATATATTTTGCGGTCAGGTATTTCGGGTCAATATTGATTTCTAAAAAAATACACTCTGCATTTTACGTATGAAATAGGTAGACCATGGAGTTGCGATAAAGTTTTTAATGGCTTCGTGGTTCTTAAAATATTGAAAACCACCGCTGTAAAGCAATGTTGCAACTTAAACAGCCTAAAGCACCTAGTGAAACAGGAGATGCTATGCTTCCGTATCACCTGCTGTGATCAGAATGAAAGCAGAGAACTGTTACTTGGACTTGTGGTAAGTAACTTGATTATAATGCATCAGGATGACTGGAATTCCCTTCTCCCTACACAGAGAAGCCTGATCTCAGCAACAGAACAAAGCCTACATGGTAATTAAAAACCCTGCCCCAGAAGTGGAGTGGGGAATGGACCTCATTCTCCCTAAGCCTTTGGAAACATCAGAAAACACTGGGGGTGGGAGCGAAAGACGGAGTTGTAAAGACCCTCAAAGCTGGGTGCATGTACAACAAAGGTCCCATGTGTAAGGGTTAGCAGGCCTCGTACTCTGCAGAGCATGTTTAGCTAAAGGGGTCTAGATGATGCACAGCTGCAGAAAGCCTGTGCAGGTACAGGGCGGGGGAGGTGTAGAGCCTATGCTCCTGCAAGGGCAGCTGAGTGCACAGGTTATATTTGTAGCTGGATGAAAACACAAGGCAGATAAATGTACCCACCTGTGTTGTAGTAGCTGATTAATTCAATTAATATTTATTGAGCATCTGCAGGGCTCATGGCAATATACCATGGGGAAAGGAAGTATCCTCTGGGGAAAAAAAAACTCATGATCTTGTTAAAATAAGAAAATGATGGGAGATGATGTAACTCAGTATGCTCAGACACTGTGTGAACCATATACATGCATGGCTTGTTTCAGTTGGGTCTAAACATGTCAGAAATGGCCTTTGTCTCACTGATCCTCCACATTCTTGAATGCTGGCAGCAAGAGGTCAACTCAGTAATTAGATTCTAACCTCCTCTAGCATTTTGCTGATAAAGTGAAAGGGACATCAAGCACTCCAGCCACAGCCTCAGAGCAGAGGAACTTGTGTGTTTGGAGAGAGAAGCACTTGCCGAAAGCATGGATGTCTAAGTCCAGGCTGGTCTGCTGGCAACCTGATAGCTACCAGGAACCAATCACCCATGAGTAGAGCTTACATCCTGACATTCCTTAACAGCCATAAAAGCCACTTGTCTATGGGTAGAATCACTTCAGAGTGGGATCTCCTTAGTTTTTCACAGACTTGCGGCCTGGAGCCAAACCAATTTTGAGACAGGCATCCAGTCCTCAAAGCCTCAGAAAAACAGAAATTCATGAGGAAACAGTGGTCCAACAGGCCTGTGAAGAGAAACTAAGCTGCCTGCTGGTCGTCAGTCCTAAAGAACATCCTGGCCACATGAAGTGTGTTCTGTCCACATGAAAGAAGATGGGCAAACATGTCTTCAGATAGCCCTCTTTCCAGTATAGGGTCTTGCTAACAGAACCCAAATGTGGGCATCTAGGGCAGACTTTTTCAACCTATGTCCAGTGGGCATTGGGGAGCAGGCGGATGAGTAGGGAAAAGCCTATTCCTCTATCCTTCAGGGACCTTGCCAGGTCGGTTACAGCTCCTTCAAGCCACACTGGCTTTGAGTCAGATCATCAACTCAGAAGTGGAAATCAGGGGTTGGGAGGAACCACCTAACTCTTCAGCCCAAACAGTAAGAAGAGTCTATGATGAAAGCATTTTTACTTTCATGAGATAACTGGCCAGCTGGTGGGAAATACTGACCTATTCCCTTCTTTTTTAGGCCAGATTCTAAATAAACTACTTGAAACTCAACATAGAGTTCATGCCTAAGGGGCCGGCCCACTCTCTTTTGTTGTATCAACCAGCATGGACCAGTTCTTGAAAAGAAGTATACCTTGTTTTCCTTACTGCTACCCTCTCCATGCTCAGACAAAGGGAAGTACTCCCTAGCGCCCTCACTCCTTCACTGGCTCCTCAGTGCCTGACCAGTGATCATACTCATCCTTTTCCTTCAAAGTGCTTTCATCCCTCTCATCTGTGTCCTCACATTTATACTGGTCAAGGTATTTAATGCCACTCTTAAGCCATGGACGCTTCCGTGACACTTTTTGGTGATGTCTTCTGGGACTCACAGCATCTCATTTATATGTTTTAGTTTTGCTCTCATTCTTTTATTTGCCATTCAAATCAAATCTTTTTATTTTTATCTATTTTTTAAAAATACTTCCTTTATTTGGCAGAGAGAGCGAGGGAGTGTGCACACAAAAGCAAGGGGAGCAGCAGAGGGAGAGGGAGAAGCAGACTCCCTGCTCAGCAGGGAGCCCGATTGGGGTTTGATCCCACAACCCTGAGATCAGGACCTGAACTAAAGGCAGACACTTAACTGAGTCACCCAGGTGCCCCTCAAATCAAATCTTAAAAAAAATGACAAGTACACGATGGTTCCTCCAATTTTTACCTTCAATACAAAGGTAGAATTATTGGCACATACTTAAAGAAGTCCCTTTCACTCCTCTTGCCTTTTTTCCCCCAAGGCATTTTTTTCAGCAATTTTAGGTTTATAATAAAATCAAGAGGACGGTAGAGATTTCCCATATGCTCCCTGCCTCCACACATGCATCCTTTTGTTTCTCAACACCACAATATAAAACCTTCACAGTCTTTTATTGTAGATTCCATTTTAAAATCACATTCATTTTTTTGCTCTTATTAACTCCTACTCCCAATTCCCCTCCTTTCTCCAGAACTAGAAGCTCCCAAATGAGACTCAGCCCTGCATAAAGAGCTGACCAGATGTTCACAGAAGATGACCTCATTGTTGGTGATGTTTTCAATATTGTTACTACAGCACTTAGTTATGTTTAGTTCATGGTTCAAATAAGTAGTTAAGACTCTGGCACGATAAACTGTCTCTGACATTTAATTTCATCACTATTGTTTAATAAGCTAATTACTGTGCATATTACAGTTACTGAATTACAAAGCTGCAAGACATCTCCAACAGCTTTGACTTTACTACTTTCTAACCCATGACCCATCAAGGCAGCTTTTGGTTTAACTATAGCTTTCAGGAGAATTCCAACATCTTTGAAAATACATTTTGAAATTAGAAAAATGGAAAAATAAGAGCTAGTTGTTTAATAGCCACACAAGATGTTTGTCTTATGTCATCATCTTCCTGTTAATCAAGAAAAATACAATTGATTTTTAATGAACACCTGCTATGTACCTGCACCAGGATAGGTAGACATTGTGGAAGATACAGTCTCTACTCTCACAGAGCTTCTAGTCTAATTTAAGAAATGTAGCATGGATCACAAACCCTTCTGCAACAATTCTGAAATTCAAAAAGCTCTGAGTACATAAAGAGATTTGTAATTCGTTTGATGGCACTACCCTGAGGTTAGGCTAATTTATAGCCTTCACTTATCCTCTCCATGTAAATATCAGTTATGCTGCAAAAATAATAACATGTTTGATCATAGGATGCTGCCCCAAACACTGTGTAATGTTAGATCTAAAGGTTTCTGAATTCAAAACATATTTCCTAACAGTTTCAAATAATCTGACCATGGACCTGAAAACTCACATGAGAAAGGGAGTTACTCCATCCACAGAGTGAGGGATTAGGCAAAAGACAGGTTAGCCTGTTACTTTTAGCTTTCAACAGCTCTAAAAATCTACACAGTAAGTGACAAGTAAGTTTCACAGCAATATTTAAATTAACTTAGTCCCTTGGAAAGAGATAGGGACAATCAATATAATTGGAAATTTGGGCCCCATTTTATTAAAACTTGGACACTTGGACTGAACTCAATCCAGACGCAGTAATATCTGTGCATCTCCTTTTGAAGAACAGAACTTTGCTTTTCACCTGTTGAATGGAATCTTGCTCATTTCAAGTCATTCACCCTCCAGTGTCAGGGACTGCCATCTCAGTTGCTAAGATTAGAACCATCCCAAGCATGAAGTCAACATCAAGTACAGTGCGACCTTTGCTGTTTTCATTAACCAAAACTCCCCTTTGTTGCCACTGTAATTAGGAGGCCTGCAAGAGGGGCTTTCTGATCAATAACCTCCTGCTCACCTTTAGCATTAACTAGAAGTCTGAGTTCCAGTGTGGACTTGTGGTGAGGTGATTTGCAAAGCCCTGGTCGAGAGTACAAACTGAGCGCACGCCATGAGGGCTCTACTACTCAAAGACAAAGTTTAACATAACCTGAGCTCTCTTGGAGCACTCACTCTGCACACAGCAGAGCCTGAAGCTAGGTTATGACACTAGACTAGGAGACATCAAATGATAGCCGTTAGCCTGTTTTTGTACACTCAGTCTGCTAGCTAAGAGTAGATTTTACATTTTTAAAGGATTGTAAAACAAACAAGAATGTGACAGAATGTGTGAGACCCACAAAATCAAAAATATTTACAGAAAAAAATGTGCTGACCCCTGCTTTCTCTCCCACGAAGAGGCCTGGGAGAAGGATTTAATGTCTGAATGCCCAGTAAGTGTCCCATACCACAACTCACTGCATATGGTGGCAGGGTAGGGCCTCCCCAGACCCAGTACACACACCTCAGAATGACATTTTTTAGAATCCCACTTTGGAGCTCCCCAGCAGGATTTCAGAACAAATTGATTCAATCTCAGATTTCTATTTTTCTTCTTCTTTTTTTTTTTTTTTTTTTTTTTTAGATTGTATGTATTTGAGAGAGAGAGAGTGCGCACAGCACAAGTAGGGGGAGGGGCAGGCAGAGGGAGAGGGAGAAGCAGACTTCCTGCTGAGCAGGGAGCCCAATGTGGGGCTTGATCCCAGGACCCTGAGATCATAGCCTGAGCCACCCAGGTGCCCCAAACCTCAGATTTATTTTCAAAACAACCTGCTTTTTCTTACGGTACCTTCCTCCATCACCCCAATATAAACAGGATTTGGGCAAACATCTCCAGGCTTCCGGTCCCTTACCCAGAGCCTACCCACAAACTAGCTGCATCCAGAGCTTAGTCCTGAGCCATCACCACAGCCTGTGCCAAGGTGCTGGCGTCCCCTCCCCTAAGTGAAGGTTCCGATTTTTGGGAGAAGCCAGACAGGTGGAACAACAGCACTTTGTATTTTCTTCTCATTCTTTAGGCTACCAGCCTATGTAAAAATGTAAGTAAATAAAGGTTGGGTTTTTTTTTTTTTTCATGGTGCCCCCAGTCTTCCCTTTTCCTCAATGGTCTCCTTTCCCAAGGATGCCATTCTTCTTTCCGCTCCCTCCCCACCTCTCCTGTCCTCCTGTCACACTCGGTTCTGAGGGACTAATGATAGTCAAGAGTTTAATGTGATTCCACCCTCACTCAACAACATGGTGGAGAACCAGATGATTAAATCACGTGGTCCTTGAGACACTGGAGACAGAAGAAATACTAACCACGGGACTCAGCTGGCCCTAATCTGGTCATCTTTCTGCCATACTCTTCATGAACACTGCCCTGGTAATAACCTACTTCCCATAAAAATGTCCAGAGACACCCTCTGCTTGCCCTGCTGACCACTTTTGGATTTTTCCCCCCTCCAAGGACAGAGAACCTATCAGCCTAGCAAGCAACACAAAGAATTAGATACGAAGTTTTTAAAAGTCCTTGTACGTCATCTTACTAGTGGAAAGGCTATACAGTGATGGGATTAGGAACCAGGACTCTGGAGCAGATTGCTGAGGTTCAAGTCGCAGCTCTGCCACTGATGAGCTGTGCAACCTTGGGCCTTATTTCTTCATCTATAAAGTGAGGATACCAACATTACTGAATTTACAGGGTGGTTGTGAAGATTTATATATGCAAAGTTTCATGTATGTAGAATATCTAGAACAGTGCTTAGCATTTAGAGGGAGCACAGGAAACATGTATTAATATCAGTAGTAGTAGTAGAAATTTGTCCCTCAAGCCCATTGTTTTGAGCTCATTCATTCTTTTCCTCAAAAAGTATGATATGTGTGGGGCAGATGGGTGGCTCAGGCAGTTAAATGCCTGACTGTTGATCTCAGCTCAGTTCTTGACCTCAGGATTGTGAGTTCAAGCCCCATGTTGGTTTCCATGATGGGCATGGGACCTACTTTAAAAAAAAAAAAAAAAGCATGATATATGCCAGGGACTTTGCTAGGCATGGGGGTTACAAAGATGATTAAACCTTGCTCCTGCCCTTGCTAGGCATGGGGGTTACAAAGATGATTAAACCTTGCTCCTGCCCTCAGGAGCGGACACTCATAAAAACAGGCTAGGTCCTAATGTGGAGAGAGGAAAAATACCCAGGGCCTTCCAGGAGCACAACAGAGGCAGCCTTCTGCCAAGGTGAATAGCTAGGAATCAGAGTTGAACTTACAGGAAAAACAGGAGTTTTTCAGGTATATCTGAGGGAGATAGAGAAGAGGTAGGCTTGGCAAGCAGGAGCATTTAAAGTAAGTGGAAAGTATACACAAGGCATGAAGGGAAGGAGAGAAGGAATGGCCTGTTCACGGGAACCTGCTGGGAGCAGATGAGAGTTGGGAGACAGAAAAGGGCCACATCCCAGTCAGTCTTTATGTGCTGTGCCGAGGAAGCTGGGTGGTGGGGAGTCAGTGAAGGGTTCTAAATGGATAGAGTGGCTAGATTTGCCTTTGAGGAAACTCCCTTTGGCAGGTGTATGAAGGAATCAATTTAAAGGGGAAGGAACACAATTACAAGCATGAAAAATGATTAAGACAGAACTATAATAGTTGAGACAAGAGAGGATATGGGCACGAACTAGGGTTTTGGTAGTCAAGATGGAGAGGAGCGATCAGGTTATATAACTATTTAAGATTTGGTGGGCCAATATGATCTCCCTGATATGAGGAAGTTGAGAGGCAACATGGGAGGGGGTTGGGGGGTAGGAAAAGAATAAAGGAAACAAGATGGGATCGGGAGGGAGACCAACCATAAGAGACTCTTTTTTTTTTTTTTTTAAGATTTTATTTATTTACTTGAGAGAGAGACAGTGAGAGAGAGCATGAATGATGAGAAGGTCAGCAGACTCCCCATGGAGCTGGGACTCGATCCCGGGACTCCAGGATCATGACCTGAGCCGAAGGCAGTCGTCCAACCAACTGAGCCACCCAGGCATCCCCATAAGAGACTCTTAATCTCACAAAACAAACTGAGGGTTGCCGGAGGGGAGGAGGGAGGGAGAGGGTGGTGGGGCTATGGACATTGGGGAGGGTATGTGCTATGGTGAGTGCTGTGAAGTGTGTAAGCCTGACGATTCACAGACCTGTACCCCTGGGTCTAAAAATACATTATATGTTAATTTAAAAATTTAAAAAAAAAAAAAAAGATTTGGTGGGCCAGTGGGAACAGCAAGTTAAAGGAAGGAAAGTGTCCAGAATGACTTCTCCATGTTGGGCAATGGTGGATAGTGGTTCTATCAACCAGGGTAGCAATTACAAGAGAAGGAGGTTTAGGGGAAGGAATGATGACTTCAGTGGGTCAGAAATACTCTGTGATAGCCATAATGTTATAAGTTGGGTATGCAATCATGAAGCAAAGCGGAAAGGCTCTGTGCTCTCATTGTGCTTTCAACTAGTGGGCAACACAAGTAGTCCATGAATTGTTACAAAATAATTTATAATCTACAAATTGCAAAGTGCTGAAGAGGAGAAGTATGCATATTAAACAAAGATTAACAGAGGTTTCACCTGGTCTGTGGGATATGGGGAGTCTCTAAGACAAAGTGACTTTTAAATTGTTGCCTATGAGACAAATATGACTTAGGCAGTGCATGGGGAAGAGCACGTGAAGGACAGCAGTAGGAGTCTCAGACATCCTGTGGGATATCCAGGTGGGAACGTGTGGCCTGAGGGTGGGTATCCAAGTCCTGGGGAAATAGTCTAGGGATATTTAAAGTCATTAGGAATAAATAGGTGGCAGCAAAAATGCCAAAAGAAGGCAAGACTGTTCCAAAAGAGGCTGGATGAGGCTGAGGACGGACGCTCAGCAACCCCTTCCTTAGGGCATGCTAAGAGAATGGAGCCAACAAAGCCAAGTCAGGGGATAGCCACATCTGGAAGCCTCAGGGGAGAACATTTCCAGAAACAGGGAGTGAACAACAGCCTCTAAAACTCCACAGCGCTTTAGTTATTCACAGGTAGTGACAACAGTAAGATCAGTTTCTGTCAGGTCATGGCTGCACAAGTCCAGCTGAAGTGGGGAGTTGAATAAATGAAGGCAAAATAACGTGTAGCACATTCCTTTGAATATTTGATGGACTTTGACAGTAGGTAGACAGAGATGCAGGGCCAAAGAGTTTTGCCTAATGGGAGAAACCTGAGTTTCTCTTTAGGCTCCAGGAAAACAGCAAGAGAGGAGAGAAGGATTGAAGTCTCAAAAGAGCTTGGGATTTCTTACATAGTGGGAATTCAACAGAATTTAAGACTTACCATTGGGCAAAAACATTCAATAGCTTTCCAGAGCCTTTACTGGATATGGCTCTGTCTCCCTCTCCCAGAGGGTACAACACTGGACTCCTTAGACCAGTGTTCTTCAGTTGTTCCTACAGAATTTCCCGTAGTTTGACCAGGCCCAGAAATTCACATGGGCGGGAGGAAACCTCAAATTCCCATCCCATTCTCCTGGATGCTAGGAGACTCACTCCCTCCTCCAGGCCAAGGCCTTGCCTGTCATTAAGGGGAAGACTAAGAAACTCAGTATTATTTCCTGGCGAATGAAATAGCACTACCTCCGTCCAGAAAATTTCCTACGAATGAGTTCTCTGTGAACAGATAGAGGTTGGCAGAGAAGGGCTGCTGATGTCCCTCAGAGGGGCCTGGCTCTGTGATCACCCCTTTTAGGAAGTGGCGCCTGACTGCAATCATCCTTGGGGCTCTTGCCCTTAATTTGTGGCAACTTGCCAGAAAGCAGGTGCCCCTTGCAACCACTCTGTGGTCAAATGACAGCAGGGCGCCCGGAACCAGGAGGCTCTGTAGAAGACAAGGGCAGCCCGGATGTTCCACTAGGCAAGCAAAGGGCTTCCCAACCAGCAGAACACTTTGAGCAGCAATGAACAGATCCCGAAATCATTGGCAGCTTGGAAAAAGCTAGAAAAGATGGAAAGAATGTGTATCTGTGTGTGGCACATGCATGTGTGTGAGAGAGAGAGAGACAGACAGACAGCAAGGTGCCTTTTAGAAGAAAAGTCTGGGCAGTGCAGTAGGGGTGACCTAACATAGAGACCCTGGCCTAACACCAAAGAGGATCTTACTCTAAACACTATTCTTTATGAAATATGAAAATAACATTCCAAAAAGTTATTCTTCATGGCTGGAGGAGATAAGAAAGGAGAGATTATATTAGATAAAATATTTCCATCACAAGACATCATCATGCCTTGTATTCTAACATGACATAATTGGCTAAAGAGAAATGTGAGCTCTTCTTAGTAAGTGGCCTCCAACTTGGATTTTCCACACAATTCCTCTTATAGCCACTGGGACTACAACCACTCCCCGACCACACACAGACAACAGGGCAAGAAACCAGGGGACTGCAGTAAGTGCAACCCAGTGGGGAGGGGTGACAGTCGGGAGCTCATTCCCTACCCTGTGACCCACCACCTCAGAGGGAACTGCTTGAGCCCTACCCCTTCCTGTTTCCTCCCAGCGATACTGCCCTGCAGGGCTAGAGCAGGACCCTGAGAGGACACCCGCTCAGGGCCACTGAGATGCTCAAAGGGCCGGGGCGCTGGGCAGAGCTGCAGAAGCACTGGCTGAAGCCCAGGCTCTGGCCCAAGGAGTGCGGCCTGGCAGATGGCAAGACACACTCAGCCCAGCTGGCTTCGGAGCCGCCTTGCCCAGTTCAGGGGAGGGAAGAAAAGAAAGCCGTGTGCTAATGCTGGGGTCTGTAGATGCCACCAGCAGAAGCAGAAAAAATGCAGTAAAGCCCGGGAGGCTGTCTCTCCAGGCATTCTTCTTCTGGAGGAGACAGGCCTGCTGTGGTTTTATACAGCAGCTTCCCTGATGAGAGATGAGCTTCCTGACGCTCACGTTACAAGGTTGGGCCAAGAGCCCTTCCTGAACCCCCTCCCCTGGGCTCTCCACAGTCTGCCACCAGAGAGGGAAGATCCGGTGGGAGGGGGGCAGAGTCACCGCCAAGTTCTTTCCTTCAGCACCAGACCATCCAACTTTCTGGACCCTGCTGACCGGCTTCTGAGCCATCTGCCAAGCAGGCTCAGCAGGACACACCTCAGGAGGCTTAGCCATGCTCAGGGAGCAGAAGCGCCATGTCTGGAAGGGAGATTTTAGTCCTGCTAATAACTGGATGCTCTGGGCAAGTCATTTCTCTTACTCACAAAGCCTTCTTCAATTTGGAAAGAAAGAGACCATACTACCCAACCTTCCCCAAAAGGATTAGAAGGAGCAAACTCTGCTTTGGGGGTTTCTAATTCCTCCATCCAGGGTGGTAGAAGGTTTCCAGGGTTTATTCCCATTCAAAACATCTTCAAAGAGAGGGCTCTGCCTAAAGGGGAGGAGTCCTCCAGAGTATGTTACCTTGTGGGCACGGAGGAGGGAAACTTGGCCCCAAGTATAGGAGAGCCACTGCTGAGAGGCCACAAGGCAGAAGAGATGAAAAGCAAGTGGCAGCAGTTGCTGATATGCTGTGGGATCTTGGACAAGTTCACCACTTCTATGTGTGGGGAACAAAGTTCTGAGTTTTCCTTTGGGACTCCAAGAAAGTTTGAGTCCGTGTTCTAATTTCCTTATCATTTATCCATACGGCCCAGTGTATCACCCTTGAGGGATTAGCATCAGAAACCAGTAAACAAAGGCTAGACTCCAAACAAGTAACTCTGGGATGTTGAGTATGAAACCCAAAGATGCAGCATGTCTTCTGCAGGTAACCAGAGTACACAAGACTTCATAGTGGGGGAGCCAGAAAACCACCACCGTTACAATCTGTGACAAACTCCCAAAGGAATGGAGAAAAATCTTTGCTTAGAAACCCTTTCCTGCACATTTGTGGCAACAATCAAACTACAAAGCGTTTCCCCCAACTTAGTTGCTAGACCTCAGAGAAAAAAAGAATCCAGATTCTGAGAGCCATTTGGTGTAAATGAAAATGGCTTTTCTCTGGAAAACACAGATTATTTCTAGCACAAGAGACTTCAAGGAGACATCTAAAGTTTTGTTCTAAGTTTTTGTTTTATTATTTTACTTGCTATTGCCAAGAATAAGAAACATTAATTGGCAAAAATATTATGTTCAAAGTTTTACATTGTTATAGGATTCCTTTCTAACAGGATATTCGATGCATTAATTCTTTGATCCCTTATAACATATGAGAGTAGCTAAAAACGAACAAGTTAGCTAAAGAGAAACCAAGCTATTACAACAATAGTAGCTCTCATTTTTGGTCACCTACCATGTGCCAGATGTGTGACATGCACTTTCGTCCAGTCCATGGCACAATCCCATCTGCAAGGTGGAGATCACTATTCCGCATCTTACTGATGAAGAAAATGGAGGTCTGAAAGATGAAATTGCCTGCTGAGGCCACACAGCTAGTAAGTGTCGGAACCTGAGTTCGAAGCCAGGTCTGGCCGTAGCCAAAGCAGGTGTCTCTCTGCCATACCACAGGGCAGCAGTTTCCACTAGAAATGAAGTCTCTTGGCAAGGAAAGGAAATGTACTATTCACAGGGCAGTGAACAGAGGGTGAGGATAAGTACCAGGTAACATAAGGCAAAGGGGCAGCTGTGTTAAGCTTGGTTTGTATTTAAATCCTTTAAAGGGTAGGGTAAATGATTTGGGGAAGCAGATTTAATATATTTTGCAAATGAAACTACAGGGGACACCAGCAGATGTTAACAAGGGCACCATCTAGAGAAACTGGAAACTTGAGCAGGGGATAAAATGAGATCAAAGTCAGGAGCAGTGGGAGGCCCTGCTGGGGGAGGGGAAGGCTTGTAGAGCTAGAATAGTCACGGATGCCTGGAAGTGAGAATTAGAGGGGAAGCTGCAATTGGACACCAAATTAACAAGAGGAAGGAAGGAAGGAAGGAAGGGGAAAGGAAAGGAAAAGGCAGAAAGCAAAACAAAATGGTAGTGTAATTTGGTCTAAGTATGCTTCATAACAAAAGGTGGTGCCTGGGTGCTTCTTGGGAGAAGGCACAGGGGACTTCCCTGTGCTACAGGAGAGGTCTTTCCCCAGCCTGTCAGGAGAGAATGGAGGGAGTCATGGAGATCAACTTTCCATTTCCCAACAAACTTGCCCTCCTTTTACAAGCTCCCTTAGCTTGAACCCACCATCTACCCTAGCAGTTTAAAAATAACTCCATATTATTGGGTAGAGCAAAGATAAACACACACACACACACACACACACACACAATCTAATTTGGCATCACTTAAAAATTGCTTAAATAAAGTATGATTCTTCCATACACTGGGATAATTTTGAATGAGGAAAATCTATAAATCTATATAAACGTGTATATGTGGAAAGATGACCTTGTGTATTGATGAGTAAAACAACATAAGCTATTAAATAGTATTCATAGCATAAATCTTTTTCTGAATAAAGAGCAATCACATGTTTTATTAATATATGTATTTTTTTTTTTAAAGCTGAAAGTCTATGCATTGAATTGTAATGAATGATTAGGGAATAATGAAGGGAGGTGATGAAGAACTTTCATTTTCTATAGTTTGTATTTCTGCAAAATTTAATATTAGTAGAGCTTTATATTACATTTGTAAATAGTAAGGAAAAAGAAAAATTTAGGGGTGCCTGGGTGGCTCAGTGGGTTAAAGCCTCTGCCTTCGGCTCAGGTCATGATCCCAGGGTCCTGAGATTGAGCCCCGCGTCGGGCTCTCTGCTCAGCAGGGAGCCTGCTTCCCCCCCTCCTCTCTCTCTACCTGCCTCTTTGCCTACTTGTGATTTCTATCTGTCAAATAAATAAATAAAATCTTAAAAAAAAAAAAATTAAGTGTCCCTGAAAGGACTGTGGGTGAGTCTCCAACTTCACCTCAATGACAACAGATACAATTGACAAAAACATAAGTCACATACTTCCTGCTTATTAGAATACTTCATACTGCTAGAATCTAAGATAATTACAACTATGGCCTGATCCTTGGGTTTCTACCATTCCCAAAAATAGAGTATGGGATGACAGGAGCTGGACTTCCTAGCAAAGAGCCCTCTCCTTCACTGGGCATGAAGGAAGTCTCCCAGTGACACAAACCAAGCAAAGAAACTGCATTCACACCCAGAGAGCTTTCAGGAAACAAGATCCTCTCTTATCACCATCAACAAGAAGACTCATCTTTCACCAACTCATTGAATGAGCCCCTTTGTTTCCCCTAAAGGATCATCATATATTCTTTCCCCGCTTCTACCCAAGTGCCCCAGAATTGGGCACTGAGAGGCCGAGGAGGAGCCCTAATACAAACTTACTTGTCCACATTTTCAAGAGAAACAGGACCTGAGGTGGCAGGGCACGGAGAAAAAGGGGAAGTGCATGCCAGTGGCCACACAAATGTGAAGGCAAGAATGTTTGCTTTATAACTGCTTCCAGACTTCCCTGTGCGTCACACACCTCTCCTGTCCCATTACAAAGGAAAAGAGAAAGGACGGAGCCTCCCTCAGGAGGCTGCAGGATGGTGTGGTAAGTCAGCCAGCGTCTCGACAAATACGCACTGAAGCATCACTGTCCTTGTAGGCGTGATTCAAGGCGCAGAGAACGGTTAACATAAAATCCCTGTCCTTGAGGAGCGCAAAGACCTACCGAGATGTGGGATACCACCGTGCCACCTGTATCACCTATCTCGGGGTCTGAATGCGGTAGGCTGTGACAGCCGTGGATGCAGGGCACAGGCATGACCACAATGACTGGCCCTCCTGCCACCTGATGCTTTCCAGCCTCCCCGAGACTTCCATCAACCACCAGTCCTCCTACCCCTGTTGCCTGTGCATGCCAACTTCCTTTCCAAGGGCTCTGCACTTGCTCAGCCCAAAAACCCGGCCCTCCATTTCATAAAACTTCTTTAGACCTGTCTCAAACCATCCTTTCCCATCAAATTCTCAGACAAGCGCTGCACTCACTGCTTTCTCCTCACCAGGGCTTCACTCTAGTTCCTGATAGTTGAGTTCAAGCCTCCACTAAAATTGCTTTCTTGAGGGTCGCTGGAGCGTCTCATACAGCTAACAGCCTCCTCTGATCCTGCCCTCCATCCTTCACCCACATTAGATGCTATTAACCATCCTTTCCGTGGAGCTGGATTCCCATGGCTTTGGATTCTTTTGGTTTTTCACCCATGGTATGTTGTTACATCACGATCATTATGTAGATCCTCTACCTCCAACCATACCCTAAATGTAGAATTTTCCCAAAGTTAAAGTTTGTTCTCTTCCCTCACACCATCCTCTCTCCTTTCTGTGTGGACAGAGGCTGTCAGATCGACACCCCCAGGCCCAGACCCTCCTGGGCTCCACATATGCTACGGTAGCTCCACTGAAACATGCCACTGACCTGGTCAATACTGAACTCTTTCTTTGTACCCTTTCCCCACCCTCAGAGTTGCTCCTTCTTTTAAGGCTTAAATCTCAGTAAATTAGCAACACCGACCTCCCCGATACCTGAGTTGGAAGACTGTAAGTCATATTCAGCAACTCTCTTCCCTTCACTTCAGTGCCACTAGGCAAAATGCACCTATAACTAATTTTAAGAACCTTCAAAATGCTTTTAAACTTGAAGAAAATAGTGCCAATTAAGACTATAAAATCAAAATTAAGAATAATTCCAAATCCCTTCAAATACTTTTGATGGCAAAAACATTATATTTCATATGAGACACTGATAATTTTAAAATGTTTGGTCCTTGGGGCACCTGGGTGGCTCAGTTGGTTGAGCGACTACCTTTGGCTCAGGTCATGATCCCGGACTTCTGGGATCAAGTCCCACATCGGGCTCCCAGCTCCTTGGGGAGTCTGCTTCTCCCTCTGACCTTCTCCTCTCTCATGCTCTCTCTCACTCAGTCTCTCAAATAAATAAATAAAATCTTTAAAAAAAATGTTTGGTCCTTTATGTGTTAGGGTGCATGAAAAATGACAATGGGTCAGTCCTACTTCAGACAAAGTCCATACTTTGACTTCTCTGAATTGCTTGGATTAACCTCTCTTCCATTCCCACTGCCCTGGTGTAGATCTTCTTGAGCCTTTCGTTGTATTTTGGTAGGATATCCTAAAACACACCTGAGAGCACACGATTCTGCTATTCAAAAATTTTGATAGTGCCCCCAGGGCCTGACATGTAAATTCTAAGCTCTTTCTGCGGCATTCAAGGCCTGCTACAACCTACCTCCAACATACCTCTTGGTCCCCTCCACCACTATATACTCTCACTCACCCTCTGCCGCAGCCAAACCAGACTCCTATCCCACATGCCCCTATTTGCCCCATGGAATGCCCTTCCCCCCACTGGCTAGTGAAATACATCCTTGTCTCAAGGATCAGTTCAGATGGCTAATCCACCGTGAAGCTTGCCTTTCCAGGATCCCTGGCCAAAACCAGTCTGAGCTTCCCAGAGATCCTGAAGCAGTTTGCAGCCCCATGAGGCACGTGCCTTGCTCTACCTTGCACTAACTCAGTCTTGTGTGTCTGTCCTCACTGCGGAACCATCAGCCTCTCAAGAGCAGACAGCTGTGTTGTAGTCAGTTTCCTCTGTATTTGCCACACAGCCTAGCACATAACAGACAACAGTGCCTCCCAGAGAGTGGCCATCTCTTGTCCTCCCTCCCCACACCACTGTTTCTGCTCCACCAGTACCTGGCCCTTGTGTCACTGCTCTGTATGAAGTGGACACTTAGCCAAGTCTAAACCAACAACATTTGGAAGCTGTGAGAAACCCTGAGCTTCAAACCCACCATAACCATTCTTCCTCGTGTCCTAGATTTCACACAGTGAGAAAAAGACTTCAGGGTCAAACGGCTTCAGATCTGAAGTCTGGCACTTACTTGACCATGTGACCTTAAGCAAAGGCAGCTTAACTAGCCTCAAACTCCTCACTGGTAAAATGGGAATCACATCTAACTCCGTAGACTGCTGGGAGAATGAAATGAGTTAAGGGCTCTGAAGTCCCCAACATGGCAACGGGTATATGGCAGGTGGAGCCCATAAGTAGCGGCAGGCACCAGAAGCGCGCTCTCAGACTCTACAAACCATGTGACCTTGTCAGAAGTACTCCCCTTCTTGGATATTCACAAAAAACGGAGATTCTTATGTCAACATCACGAACTCAGGACTCAAACTTCATGATGCTGTTTGTACATCTTAAAGTCATCATGGAAAAATAACAGTGTAAGATACTACACAGCTGTTAACTGTGTAGTATCTTGAAAAAGATCAATCTCTATGTCCTGATGTAGAAAGATGCCCTAAGTGTTTCCTTACTAAGTGAAAAGGGCAAGTTGCAGTACAATAGGAAATATAAGCTACTGTAACACACACACACAAGCGCGCGCGCACGTATGCATGTGTGGATATGTTACACATATACATGTATATCCACACGCATATACATACACCTACACACTTACATACCTATATCTATGTGTGTATGCTTGTATGTGCCTAGAGACTCTCTAGAAAGATATATGAGAAACTGTTAACAGTGGTTACCTCCAGTAATGGGTCTAGGAAAGTCATTTACACTCTTCTGTACTGTTTGAGTAATTTTTACCATGAGTATAGGTTCATGTTAAAATTATTTAAAACCAGTTTTTAAAATCTGCTGGAGGGGGCACCTGGGTGGCTCAGTCAGTTAAGGGGCTGCCTTCGGTTCACGTCATGATCCCAGGGTCCTGGGATCTAGCTCCACATCAGGCTCCCTGCTCTGTCGGGAGCCTGCTTCCCTCTCTACCTCTGCCTGCCACTCTGCCTGCTAGGGTTGTCTCTCTCTCTCTTTGACAAAAAAATAAATAAATAAAATCTTTAAAATAAAATCTGCTGGAGAAGAAGGAGGAGGAGGAGGGGCTAGGCAGGGAGGGAGGAAGGACTGGGCCATGGACAGAGAGACCTGGGCTCTCTTTATAGTCACACGTTAACTAATTTCACGACCTCAGGCAAATCATCTCCCCTCTGCGGATCTCCCTTATTGGTAGAACAGGAGTGTTTAATCAGGCACTCTTTGGAGAGGATCTCTAGGTTACTAGATGATGTCTGCAAGGTCCTCTAAGTACATTTTATCCATAGAACATCTCTCTCTGAGATGTTTTGATGCTTTAAGCATCAGGTTTTAACAAAGGAAAATACATACACTATTTTGCTTTGACCTCCTTCACGTTCCAATGAGAAAGCATTCCCACCGTTTTACAGGCAGAGAAACCAAGTACAGACTCTAATGAGCATTTGCCGACCAAAGCCACTGCTCACTAGACTCTGCTGTTTGCAAAGAATTATGATGCCAAGAGTTTTATAGTTCCCAGTTCATTCGTGCCTCTTCTGCAGAGCCGAGTGTGCACAAGGCTTATGCAAAACAAGCAGAAGGCACTCTGCTGGTGGAAACAGGGTGAGATGTAAAGTGACTTCCTCTGGGTCAGAGCATAAACAAAGCTCACTCCCAGCACACTTAGGAAGTAAGTATTGAACCCCTGGGATGGACTCCACACCCCTCCCCCACCTGGACCGGCAGCTTCACCTTGAAGATGCATTTCACTGCAGTCATTTTCTGAGCGTTTTCTGGGTCAGAAGCAGAGAGAGAAGTTAAACCGAGGCTGCTGATGGAGTTGCTACATTGAGGGCACGGTACTGAGTTACCTGCTCTACCATGCACCCACCCAGCTCATCTAGCAACCCGCCTAGCGAGTATTTTTCCAGTCTCCTGGGCAAAGTGACTTCACACAGCTTTGAATGCAAACAACCTCATTTGTCCTCACAAGTATGGGTCTCTGTTTCGCAGAGGGCGTGGGATTTCCTCCTCCCGAGCAGCTCATTTTGGTTCTGCCATAGATTCTCACTCTCCATGCCTATAAACACCTTCCATTCTTCTGATAACTTCACACTCTGAGGGACCCTCCTATCTGATGTCTGGGCAACAAGATTTCTCAACAGCGGCAGAAAGCACATACAGAATGCACATAGCGCCTTGCAGAGACAGGTGGAGCCTGACCCACCAACCCTAAAGGCTGTAGCCTAGATTTCGAATGTGCAAAGCCAATACCCGAGCATTGTGAAAATAGTACAAAGTAAACCATTCCCCAAAATGAAAAGAATGGTTCATTCAAAAAGTGTAAAGCGGGGCTACTAACCAGTAGTCGGCCTGCTGGTAATTTTTGCTATGGCACTTAGTAATCCATGATACGCAATAAGGATCACCAGCATCTGTGTCATCCTAGGGCTTCTAGAAGCTGCTACTAGTTGACCCCACTCTTACTGTCACCTCTGGGTCAAGTTTGCTGACTGTTGTCTGCTTACTACTGGCTTCACTGTGCCCCTTAGAACTCACTAGGGCCTTCACTTGTCTTGGCTGAGTCCCTTCCTTTGTCTCTCTACCTTCAGGTCCCCCGCACAAGGCCAAATTTGTCCTTTGCCCTTCCTTATCCTAGGTAAATCTTCACAAGACCTTTTGAGGGCCTTCCACTCATCACTTCATCTCAGACCCACCTAAAATTTTACTAAAGCCTAGCAGCTGCACTCACTGCCTTTGGAAATGAAAACCCACCTCCTATCAATTGCTGGGCACAGAACACAGTAGAAGAGAGCAGTTGGATTGTAGTGGGAGTGTGTCCATGACAGAGAGTTTTGTTAAAAGAAACAAAAATGCTCTCAAAGGCCTGAGCAAGCAGTATTCTAGGGAGTCTGGCAATTGGTGAAACTCACTTTTTGTCCGGGTAAGGCAAAAATGAGGGCAGAACCAACCAACTAATAGTGCTGTAATATTTTACAGGGTAGTTTCTACTCTGATGTATCTTAATGACAACAAACAAAGTTACATGCATCCAGGAAAAAAAAAAAACAAACCTCTATATGGGAACTTTTAGTATTTTTTCTGAAGTGTTTTTCTTAACCCTTCACCACTATAAAACAAAAGTTGTGTATATGAGTCTGAAACACCCACTCAAAGAGCCTTTCATAACTGCATTCTGAGGGTCAGCCTCAAACATTCACTGAAAAATGAGGTGGGAGTGACTGTATTCTGGAAGAATAACTAAATTTTTCTAGCAATAGACATATTCTGATGATGTAAGTTAAAAATCAGCTGTTACTTTTGTGTCCCATAAATGGAAAGTAACTGGAGAATACAGAGGTGGGAAACAGCTTCCACCCAGGTCTAAAATGTTCCTCTTCACTCCTTATCCCTATGCCATCACTACTGATTATCTTCCGTTAACCCTTCTCCATAACCTGCTATATAAATCACCATTTCAGGGTTGTTTGCCACGCCTAACATTCCTGAAACTTGTCCTTAACTCAATTCAATCCACGTTTCTTGAGCACCGCACATGAACCAGAGGCTATTAGGCACCAGTATTCACACAGACACCAGACAAATGTTCCTTCTTCAAGGAACCCATAATCTAGAGGAGAGTCAAACCCATACATGACCAGTCTAGCCAGGGTATGATGTGAAAAGGGACAGCTTGAGGGCTTTCAAGAGAGAGTGGGTTTCTTCTTGCATTAGGGAACAAAGAAAAGCATCAGAGGGGTTTTATTTGAGATACATGTGTGAGAATTCACAGCTACAGAAAAGGAGAAAGACACTGCAGGCCTAGAACACAGAGAAGCAAAGTCATGGACGTGAAAACACACCCTGAGCTGACACAGTCACAAGCATCCGATATAAAGATGTAAAGTAAATACAAAGGGAATGAAGCCAGGAGGGATGTTGGAACAGACTGCCTGCCTGTTTAAACTTTATTTTGGGGCCATGGGGAACCACTGAGGGTTTTAAAAGAGTGGAATGACTCACATTCATGTTTTTAAAAGTAATTCTGAGACGAGGGTGAGATCAGGGTGTAAGATGGGATAGAAAGAGAGAGACTAAAGGCCAATTATTCAAACATGCGACTGAAAATTGAAAGAAAGAAACTAGTTTGAAATTTTTGGAGGAAAAATGAACACACAGCCAACCAGATGCGGAAGTGTGAAAAGAAGAAAACACAAAAATGTTCCTGGGGTTTGTACCTGGGATGACGGCAACAAAAGGAACCCAGCTACGAAAACAGGCAGAAGAGCAGGTTTGAGGGTGAAGGAGAGAGCGGAGAAGTCCTATTGCTACATAAGAAGTTTGAAACATCTTCTTACAACCAAATGAAGACAGCTAGCCAAATGCTACAAAGTAGATCTGGAGCTGAAGCGGGAGACTGGGGCTAGAGATGAGGATTCAGTCTCACTGGCAACCCCAACAATGTAAAGCTGGTAGAGAAGAAGGAACCAAAAAGAAAGAAAAGAAAAGGCAGGAAAGAAAGAGAAGGCAAGCCAGCCTGAAGTGTATGCAAGCTGGGAGGAGAAAAAGGAGAGCCTTAATCCCAGGAGCCAAGGGAGGGCTTACTTTCTAAGCAAGAGGGGTTAACAAAGTCAAATATTGCAGAGAACTTGGGACCTGGATCTGGAAGGAGGCTACCTCATTTGACAATATCAGACCTCTTTAGAGCAATTTTAGCACAGCTATGGAGAGCTGCTTTATGACAGTCGGTACATTGTACAGTACTAATTAGCATCTTCATCCTCAGATGTCAAAGAACTATGTCTGAAATAGGATTCAGATATTAATTATTTATTAAAAGCTAATAAGGGAATTCAGCCTATTAGGTTAAATCATTGCAAATATAAAGCAACATATAGAGGTAACCAACTAATCACCTCTTTAACTTTAGACCATTAAAGATACAAGATAAAAGAAAAAAAAAAGAAACTCCTGGAATTAAGACCCATGGAATATTGACCTCCTCCCAAGTATGGTGGGTACAGTGATTCGAAGCAAGCACTCTAGAATAAATACATCAGGATTCAAGTCCAGTTTTGATCTTCTCAGTGTATAAGTCTGGGTAAATAAACTTCTTTAAGCCTGATATATTTCATCTGTTAAATTAGGATAACAACAGGGGCACCTGGGTGTCTCAGTGGGTTAAGGCTCTGCTTTCAGCTCAGGTCATGATCCCAGGGTCCTAGGATCAAGGCCGGGTCGGGCTCCTTGCTCAGTGGGAAAACTGCTTCTCCCTCTCCCATTCTCCCTGCTTGTACTCCCTCCCTCACTGTCCCTCTCTCTCTCTCAAATAAATAAATAAAGCTTTTAATCAAAAAAATTAGGTAACAACAGAAATGACAAATATATATAAAAGCTCTCAGCATATCTCTCTATTAGAGACTTATAAATGTTGACTTATTATCATCTCATTATAATATTTATTTCCATGATATATCCCAATTATATATAATTTCAAATATTATATAATTTTTTAATCAATAGGTTTAATTTTTTAAATCATTAGCTATTTTTGAGCTGCTCCCCTCTGTGTACCAAGCATGATTCTAGGTGCTGGGAATTAAAAAAAAAAAAAAAAGAACCTAGCTCTCCATCACAAGAAGCATAGTCTAGTGATGTAGAAGGCAAGATGACAATTGCAAAACAAGGTCATCCATCCTATAAGAAAGGAACAAGAAAGGTGCTGCAAAAACCATGCAGGAGGAAGCCCCTTGTCTTACTCCAGGACCTGGGGAGAGGAGCTGTCAGGCAAGGATATGAAGAGGAGACAACACTTGGGCATTACAAGGAACTCTGCAAATAGTTCTATCTATTATTAAGGATAATAATAAATGTTAAGGTGCCATCACACACACACAAAGATCCCTGAAATAAAATGTTAGAGAAAGAGGAAGCTCTTTGCCCAAGGGCAAACAGCAAGAGAAAAGGAGCTGGAAGCAACCCAGACCCTTGTCATCCAGCTCAAGGAGATATTTTGGTTGAAATACATCATCTCATAATATTTACAGCCCTCCCCACCTGAGTTTGGGTTACACATTTTACAAAGCGAATTAAACGTCTCCTGCCTGTCCTCTAAAAGTCTACAGTTTTAAAACAGGCGAAGTAACATACGGATAAATGTGAGAACTTTGATGACAAACTATCCCCCAAAGACAGTGTTCTCGAATAAACAATTCTCAAGTTCAGTTTGGTTCCAAAGGTGAGGATGCTAATAAATTTTGCCCTTCCCTTTGGGGACCAGGGAGAGATATTAAAATGGTGTGGTTTGGTTCCTCAAAAAATTTAAAAATAGAATTACCATATGAGCCAGCAATAAACTGGAGTCTACAGTCCTGAGTATACACCCAGAAAAACTGAAAGCAGGGTATCAAAGAGATAGGTGTATATCCATGTTCATAGCACCATTATTCATAATAGCTAAGGGACGAAGTGACTGAGTGTCTATAGGTGGATGAATGGATGAACCAAATGCAAACAATACATACAATGGAATATTATTCAGCCTTAAAGAGGAAATTCTGATGCATCCTGCAACATGGATGAATCCTGAAAACATTATGCTGGCTGAAGTAAGCCAGACACAAAAAGACAAATACTGTATGAGTCCATTTATATGAGATACCTAGAGTAGTCAAATTCACAGAGAAAGAAAGTGACATGGGGGTCACCAGGTGCCAGGGCGGCGAGGGGAGTTAGTGTTCAATGGGGACAGAGTTTAAGTTTTAGAAGATGACAAAAGTTCTACAGACGGATGGTGATGGTAGCTACACAGCACTGTACATGTACTTGGCCCACTGAACTGAATACTTACAGATAGTTAAAGGGGTAAATTTCATTACATATTTTTTAAAAAAACACACGGTTGCCAAGTCCATTAAATAACTATACTTTGTCATTTAGAAGCAAATGAAAACACCTTGTTTCTGACATTGAGATGCAATGCCATCTGAAGAGGGGACGAGAGTATGAGACCAGGCCCCTTAGAAAGTCCTGCATCCAAAGGAGCAGAATCCATTTACCATTCCTTGGGAATGGACACCTATGTAACCCGCTAAGAAGGTAACTTTGTTGGCAGCCATCATCTGAGAATTTTTAATTAATATAATCCCTATGTACCAGCACCACCCTGTTAGGGAACGATTGTCAAAGCACACATAATATTAAGTGAAGTCTATGATTATGTAACTGGTCCTTTCACAAATCTGTAGAAAGGAGAGATCACTAGGGGCTGGAATGTTCCAGGAAGACTGATAGAAACCTCTCCAAATCTGGGAGAAATGTTCAGGACTGAACGAGTAGAGGTAGACAAACCTGGCTCAAAAAAAGGTTTGTGATGGGAATTGGTAAGAGATAAAGATAGAAAAAGAGATTGGAGCTATATTACAATGGCTCTTAAAAGTCAACTTTGTAAGTTTGGATTTCTACCTCTATCCAGAGGGGAACCACTGGAGCTTTTTGAGTAGGAGTATTATAGGACAAACACGGAGTATAGGGTGGCTTGGAAGAGGGAGACCCCTAATTGTAGAAAGCTGGACTCCAGGCCTGAGGGTTACTAAGTCACGAAAAGTGAAACCAAATACCTGCTTTTATTTTTTATTATTTTTTTAAAGATTTTAATCTATTTATTTTATAGACAGAGAGAGATCACAAGTAGGCAGAAGGCAGGCAGAGAGAGAGGGGGAAGCAGGCTCCCCGCTGAGCAGAGAGCCCGATGTGGGGCTCGATCCCAGGACCCTGAGATCATGACCCGAGCTGAAGGCAGAGGCTTAAACCACTGAGCCACCCAGGTGCCCCCCAAACACCTGCTTTTAGTAGGTTAAAGCTAGGACTTTAAAATATGGCCATATCCTAATATATGAAATGAATTTTTCTTGAAGGATATAAAGGAAACTGTTGACATTGGTAACGTCCTAGGAGTAGAACTGGAGGTAGGGGAAGGAGGAATCTTACTTTTCATCATATACCCTTGTATGATGTGGATACACTTCTTAATCATGTGCATGAATTCATTTTATAATTAAAGAAATTTAAAAAATATATATGGCAACCAGGGGCGCCTGGGTGGCTCAGTGGGTTAAGCCTTTGCTTTTGGCTCAGGTCATGGTCTCAGGGTCATGGGATCAAGCCCCGCATTGGGCTCTCTGCTCAGCAGGGAGCCTGTTTCCCCCCTCTCTCTCTGTCTGCCTCTCTGCCTACCTATGATCTCTCTCTGTCAAATAAATAAATAAAATCTTAAAGAAATATATATATATATAAATTTTTAAAAATATGGCAACCAGAAAGGGTTAAAAGATGTTTAGACTGTAAAGAACACATTCAAAACATTTCTATTTATAAAGTAAAATATATTTCAATCCTGTTTGTATTATGTCTTGATCTCTATCATATAGTAGAGATGTTGTGAGAATACCCTGAAAGTAACAGAATGCCCTAAAAATACTCAGAACTAACTGCACATCTAAGGCTCTACTTCAAAACAAACAGATGTCCTGAGTCACCCACCATAAAACAGCCTCTTTCAGGTGTACTTCAATGAAAAGTCTGCCTGAATCTATTCCAAATCAACTTCTTGGTAACAACAAAAATTTAAAAAAGAATAGCCCACAGTACGTCTGACAAGATATATCCTGTCTCAGTAAATGGCTTTTTCATTCTTAAAGTTGCTCAGGCCAAAACCAACTGAGTCATCCTCAACTTAATTCCTTTTCTCTCATCCTCTATCCCCAAATCCCATGAGCTCTATGTTCAACTCTATCCAGACGCCTGCTGCATTTCCCACGCCACCACCATCATATGGGTCCATCATCTCTAACCTGGACCGCTGCAGCAGCTTTCATTCTACTTCGTTTTCCTATGCTTTTCATTCTTGTTCCTTACAGTTGGTCTTCCACAGGACAGCTGGAAAGATCTTCCTAATACACAAATCTGAACAAATCACTCCTCTGACCACAGCTTCTGGTGGCTTCCTATTGCATGACTAAAACCCAAAGACTTGCATGGCTGCAAAGCCTGCATGATCCAGACCCCATTTCCTCTCCAGGGTCACGTCCTGCACTCACCCCTTGTCCCTCCTCTCTAGTCAGGCTGGCTTCCTGCCCTCTCCTTGGACATAGCAGTGACCCCACATCAGGGGCCTCACCCTCCGTCTGAATCTCTTCTCCCAAATACACCCATTCCCCTCCCTCACTTGGTTTGGCTCTCTGCTCAACTAAAACCTCATCAGAGAGGCTTTTCCCCACCATGCTACCTCAAATAGTAGAATCGCCTCTTTGTCTCTTCACACTGCTTTTTCTTTACAGCAAATCATAACATATAGTCTTCTGTTGTTGTTGTTATTTATTCCTGTCTCACCCAAGTAGTATGCATGCTTCATGACATCAAAGTTTTTGTCTTTGTTTGTTTTTGGTTTTTGCCATTTTCACTCCTCTAGTCCCTGGACCTAGGGACATCTGATAAATAAATGAAAGCTCAATAAATATTTGTTGAAGATTGAAGTACAAATCAAAACACCTAAGTACTGGACAAAAAGAGGTTTTCAAAGTCCAAAATGAGGCATAAGCATAATAATGCCCAGTAAATTTGGGGTAAAGGAGTGAAAAAGCCAACACATCAGTCAGCAGGTATGTAAACCTATCCTTTACCTACAGCATGCTGGGAATTCAATGCACACTTGACATTAATTCCTACTTTGGGACATCATCTCTGTACATGCTGGGAGGCTACTCTTGAGATTTTAAATAGTAAATACCGTAACAAGTTTCCTCCTCCCTCTTGCCAACGAACTGAGACTGAAAGTTCTGAAGAAAGAAAGAAATCACTGTCTCAACCAGAAGGCCCAGAAGATTCAATTACTCCATTGAGGAGAAGATCTGGACAACGCCCCAGGCCTGGAACTAGGAAATTGGGTTAAAGTCAGGTTCTGCCATAAACTACGAGAGGGAGCTTTGGGCAAAGCACTCTTTGTTTCTAATCCCATTTTCTCTATTGCAGAGCTTCTTCACGTGGTCCCTGTAAAAGACGACAATGCATACACTCAGGCATCCTGAAGGCTGAGTGGTCAATCCATCATCTGTGTGGTCCTTGTCCTGTGCTAGCTAATCTCTAGTTCACCTTCCCTTGCCTGCCACTGGTGAGCTTTGTCTTAACAATGATCTGATCTAGTCCCTCGCCGGCTCAAAAACCTTTTCAGACTTTCGACTTGAACCTCCAATGGTTCAAGCTTCTTCACAAACTGAACCCAAACCACCTTTCCAGTCGTATTTTGGCGCATTCCTGGAACTTGCCCTGCACAGAACTGCTCCGCCATTCCCCAATTCCACCACCCTTTATTGCACATGTGTGGGAGATGTGCCTCAGCCCCTGCCCCCACCCATCCTCCCTTCTTCTGTTAGAGAAACTCTAGGCACTCCCCAACCTCCTCTTGGTGTTCTCTCAGGCACAATGTTGAATAACTGATTATTTGCAAGAATCTTTCCCCACCAGACCAGGATGTCTCCATCTGATCCCTTTTCATGTCCTTAGCATAGAATGGTGTAATGCACACAGTAGGTGTCCAATGCTTGCTCTCTCTCAATATTTCTCAAATGGCTCTCTCAGGCCTTTCCAGCCCCTTCTCTGACTTATGGCTTGGAGGCAATATTACGAAGGGGTTTCTTTAACTTTTCTACTGCTGAGGAAATACATTAGGAGATGCCACTGACGGACCACTCCTAGGGACTTCCAGATACAGGCAGGAACTAAGTAGAGGGACAGAATGAAGCTAGGGACCTTTCTCCAGGCTTCATAAGTTATACCTTTAAAGTGTGCTTCGTTTTACTGGAAGTGCTATGAATTCTCAAATGAGGCACACCCTAATACAAATGGAAATGATTTTCAACTTGTTCATTTTCAGGATTATTCACGATTCTGTTCCTCTTCATGACGGTAGAAACTCCTGAATTGACTATAATTCAAAGCAATTATTGTTCTTTAGCTGCCAAGGTGCCCTGTTATTCTTTTCTTAACTATCCTGGATGATCTGAGCCCAGTTCAATGAAAAGCCTATTTTTTCCTAGCTCTGTACCTTTTCATTTGCTAAATTTACAGCATTCACATGAAAGGAAGAAAGGAAGCCCCACTTTTGCCCCCATTGGGAACATGATATATGGGTTTTAATTGCCCTTGTAATTATACCCTTGTCCAGCTCTGCGCAGGTATGGTGTAGAAATTAAACATTATAGCAAAGCCTGAGAAGGCCTCATTGAGGTAGGAAGACGACGGCTTTGCAAGATTTCCTGTCACCAGGAGAAGGAAAGAGAAAAATGAAAGGTGGTCTGGGAATGTTATAAGCTAGCCAGCAATCTCCACTGAGGAAGCATTTTCTGTCTATGACCGCCTCTAAAACTGTGCGAGCTGTAAAGCTGGGGATCCCCTGGTGGTTTGATATTCAGCTAAGGCTGGCTGAAAATGGCAGAACTTGGATTGCTTGGCTCTGAATTAGGAAATAAGCACAGCAACAAAGGGAAACATGCTATGACATTTTCTAAATATTTACTAAGGGGAGTTGACAATTCAGTGTCTGGAGCCAGATCTGGCAGTGAATTCTGACTGCCTCCTACACCTTCCCTCGATCGCCATCTCTATCTCCAAAACCAGGTGACCTTCACCTCTTGGGGTTGGCAGAAAAAAGCAGCAACCTTGTGAAAACCCAGCAAATGCTACATGGTGATTCGGGCTCACAGACCACTGCATTTATTCCTCATCCCCAGATTTTTTATATGAAGTACAGTAAGGAAAGACCTGATTATAAAAACAACTGGGTCAATACAAACTACTTTTAAGATAAAATACTTCTTTGCCCAGCAATTTCTGACTAGTAATATCCATACAGTTTCAGAACCCAGTATCTATGAACAGTCCCTGCCAGTCCTCATCATAAAATCAAATGTCTCATCTGCCCACATGACAGTTATTTTCATTCCTGATCCTCCCAGGTCAATTGATAAACGTCAATCAGCAAGTCTGAGGTTTTGAAAAAACATTATGGATAATGAAGAAATGTACTTTATGTCACTTTATGACCACCTCTTGCTGGTCATGTTTCCTATACTTTCAAGTCTTATACAAAGAGTATAATTTTGCATTTGCTCTTAAAGTCTGAAATAACACACTTCAAGAGCAATTTGGTGATTGGGTTTAGATTAAAACAGGTATCTGACAGTCCCAATAATTCCCCAGAGTCCTTTCTTTCCCCACAGCCCCAGAAATGCTACATAATTATTTTAAGTCAAGATAGTAATCCACAGGGGCACCTGGGTGGCTCAGTGGGTTAAAGCCTCTGCCTTCGGCTCAGGTCATGATCCTCCGGTCCTGGGATTGAGCCCCGCATCCGACTCTCTGCTCAGCAGGGAGCCTGCTTCCCTTCCTCTCCCCCTGCCTGCCTCTCTGCCTGCCTCTCTGCCTAATTGTGATTTCTGTCAAATAAATAAATAAAATCTTTAAAAAAAAAAAAGATAGTAATACACATACCTATTGGATAAAAATGTATACATCTGTATGCCTAACAAGCAATGGGAAAGTTATGGAGCAGTTTATAGTTTAATGCTCACTGATGTCTTCTCACCTGCCTGTCTCCAAAACCTGTTTTTTTGTTTTAAGATTGTACTAAGATTAAAATACATCCTCTCGCAAATCTCCCTCAAAGGAAAGAAAACTTCACTGGTTTGGTTAGGCACGACTTCAGGAAATAAACCCAATATTGGTCTTGAGAGAAAGACAGGCATGACATGGGCAAGAATGATAAGAAACATGGAAGGCAGGTGCCATGTCTGTACAGAGATGACCAGGTAAACTACAATTAGGTCTCCCCTTTAGGTAAGCAGCCCCACAAACAGAGGCTGGACTCTGTGACCTCCAAGGTCCCTTCCCACTCCAATAGCATTTGCCTCGTGAATTTTTTATAGTCATCCTCTGTCCTATCACACTGTCCCCATGCATCATCAAACCCTCCTGGCCACTTCCACGACTGAAAGGAAAATCTGTTTAAAAAAAAAAAAAATCCATGCTTTGACTACTGCCAAAATTACAGTTCTGTCCTTGAAACAATGACCTGAACGTAATGGGCCAGGCTAAACACCTCTGAGCAAAGAAGTGGTCAATACCATCTTCAGGCAATATTTTTTAAAGCTTCTCTGATGCAGAATTATAACCCAAGGTCTTGGGAGGGAAAGACTGTGAAGCTAACAGACCATCCTAGAACTAAACCTCTCGAACTGCACACTTCTATTCCCTGCCCCATGACTAACCTTAAAAAGAGGGTAGGAACTTAATGGCTGAGTTTGAATCCAGGCCCCACCTCTCATTAGCTGTATGATGTGAGGCAAATTTAATTTCCTTGAGCCTGTTTCCGGACTTGTAAAATGCTGGTTATATGAACTACCTTGCAGGGTTACTGTGACAATAGGATTAAGAAAAGCCTCCGAAATAAAAAAGCGCCCCTGAGCATTCATTTGTTCATTCTCCCATTCATTCATCAAAAGATTAACTGAGCGTCCACAACCAGCCAGGCACCAGTACATTAAAGATGGGGGGGAAATGAAAGCTATTCTTACTTTTATTTACCCAAACAGCCTGTTTCCAGAACTGTGGCAGAACTGTCAGATTTTGACTTCAGCTCAAAACTTTCATGACTAAAATAGTCATTTGTAGTTTGTCAGATATGATCCCACAAGGGAGCACACTTACTGCCTTACCTTTACACACCCCAAAGGTAATCACCTAGTAGATGTTTGGCCAGAGGGCACCTTCAGAACACTTCGAAGAAGCAACAACCAGAGGAAAAAGTGGTATCCCAGCTCTCAGCTGGACAAGCCACTCAGGAAAACTCGATATGTCTGTACTACAAGACATGTCCTGGATGCCTGGGAGTTTTTGGGCGCTTTCAATTCCACGAGTGGACTCTGAGTCTTCCGAGAATTTAGGATTAACAGCTCTGGCTCATCCCCAATCTTTGTGACTGGGCCACTAATGAAGCTAAGAGCAATAGCTAAAGGGTCTAAAAGCCATGTTTTTGTAATGTATAGCTTATGGTTTTCACCTGTGTTTTACTCTACAGTTTGATAAAGGTCAGTATAAATGATCCCCCTATGAGGAGTCAGTTGGTTTCAAGGCTGTAGGCTCTTCTTCAATGGGAGCCCAGCATTCCTTTTCTTAACCAGCCCAAAGCCTCCATGCAAGTACAAACCTAGCTGTATTGGGTGCTGGGCACTGTGTACACTTAAACATTTTGCACTTACAATTTAAAAAAAAAAAAGAACAAAAAGCTTTCAAAGACTTTTTGGAACCCAAGGCTCCTAGCAGAAAAGTAAAAGTCTGACCCTGGCATAAGAAATAACCTGCCCTGGATCATAGGGTGGTCAAAGAGGGAATTCTAGAATAAAATTCAGAGCCATCTGTGAAGCTAAGGATAAGTTAGTGGACAGCAGAGAGATGCCTAAAAATTTTGATATGAAGACTCCTCTCATTCAGGAGCCACCTGAGTCATTTTCCCTAGAAACTGAAGGATAGAACAGGACTACCTGAAGGCTGTGAATTTTGCATTGTTACCTCCTACATGGAGGTGACAGCCTAGGCTCTTCACAGGAGTCATGGGTACAAAACTACTGTCACTATCTTGCCCCCCCCATGCATCTAAAAATTTTTTTTCTAAAAAGTGGATATTCATTACCCTTCAGCCAGTTTAGCGCATTATTATCAACTTCTGGCCCCTCTAATTGCTCACTGAAAACAGTGGTTTGGATATTAATAGGCTATAAATCAAGGCCCCACCTAGGGCTCGTTGTCACGGAAACAGTACTCAAGCCCACAGCGGCTTCCCCACCCTGGGGAAGTCTGGGCGACTTGGTGGGAGTTGGGGATGCTTTTAAAGCTCTTGTTGTTTCTTCCACTTTCTGCTATTTCTCAAGGCCAAGTTGTTGGAGAAAGAGGAACTGGTGAGGCAGGTGAGAGTAAAATGGACCGTAGCAGCTTGGAGAACTCTTTGGAAGAGGAGGGCAGGAGGTCCTTGGAGTATGCCTCGGGCATTCTGTTCTTTCCTCCTTGGGTCTGCACCTAGCCACACTCTCCGCGTCGTTCCCAGCGTCCGGGGATCAGGCCCCTTCGCTGACCTGTCCTGTCCTCCCTGCCTGGGCGCTAGGCTGCCGGGGGAGCGCGCGGACAAGTTCCCCAGAAGAAAATTTGAGCGGCCCCGGGGTGAGAAGCCCGGCGGCAGGAGGCAGAGAGGGCAGCGCGACGCTCCGACACGCTGGAAACAGAATTCCCTTTGCCCCACGCCGGGGTCTCGGAGTAGGTGGCCCGGGACTTGAACGCTCACCGCCCTCCCACCCCCGCCCTCCCAGAGCCCCGGGGCTACGCTCCAGGATCCGGCTCTCCAAAGCAAAGCGCCCGACTCCCCAAGTGCCTCCGAAGCCCACGCGGATTCCCGCGCCCCAGGGTGTTCGCTGCCGCAGCCGCCAGGGCCTCCCGGGCCCCACGCCCCGCACCCAGGGCTGAGCCCCCACCCGGCCCCCTGGGCCACCCACGTCACGCGCCCCCTGGGCCCAGCGCCTCTTCCGCGCTGGCGCTGCGCGCCCCAGCCTCGCGCATCCGCATCTGCACCCAGCCCCCGCCGGCCGATAGGCCCTCCGGGACTCACCTGCGCTGGGGCTGTAGCGGCGGCCACCCCGAGCCCGGGGGCGGCGGCGGCGCAGGGGGAAGAGGGCAGCACGGGGCTCCTAGCACAGCGGCCGCCGGGCGCCTGGTGCTGCCGAGCCGCGGACCCGCCCAGAGATATAAATAACATTATCTGAGGAGGGACATTCCTGCCGGGGGACATCGCTGCTGCCGGGACCAGATAGTCCCGCGGCGGGGGCGGGGAGGCGGGGCCGCAGCCTCCCGCAGCGCCAGGCCCAGCCCCCGCCTTCCCCACCCACTCCCGCACCTGCCAATCAGCCTCCGCGCCGGGGGGCACCTGCCAGGCCTCCGCCCGGGCTCCGGCGGCCGGCCTCCGCCTCCTGGCTGGCCGCCTGGGCCCCGGACGCCAGAAGCTCCAGCCTCCCGCAGCGCCCCCATCATCGTTCACCTCCCCTAACCGCGCGCTGCCGCGAGCTCCCTGCGGCGGGAAAAGGGTTTCACTCCGCAGCCCGGGCCTAATTCGTGCGCCCTGAGCAGCGAGCCTGGACACGAAAACGACCCTTAAAACACACGCTTAGACCGTAGGGTGGGCGAGGCAGACGCCGGGGCCGTGCGCCCCAGCTGCGGCGGGTTTCAGATGGCGAGATTGTTCCCAGGGACTGGCGTGTTAGAAAGCACGCTCCGGGGCGGACTTCACTTGGCAGGCGGTGTGAACAGACGCTGGGAGGCTCCCCGCCCCCAGCCCACAGCCTCAGTGTCTCTTTTTCTGTCTGCAAACCTGGTGCGGTAGGGGCAGACCCAGCACTGCTGACCGGGCGTAGCCCACAGTCCCACAGCGCTAGCATATTGCAAGGACTGTAATCAACAGGCAAACTGCCACACCAGCCCACTGGCACCTCCTGTCCTGTCCCGCTTTTCAGGAGAGCAGGGGCTTCCTCTCTGCAAAATTGGATGGGGTGGAATGCAGTAGGTCAGAGAAAACACTAGAACCAACGGTGCCAAAGACGAAAAGACACGGCATCTCCGAGTCGCCCGAGAGAGATTCACAGAAGAAAATGGGCAGTTTGCATTTTCTTGACTTTCTTAAGATACAAGGTTATTGTTCAGTAACACTTAGTGGTACGTACGCTTCACGGTAGCTTTCATTTCCTTTCTCCATCGGTTGTTCCTGGGACGGTGTCTCATCCAGGTACCAGCCCAGGCTTTCTCAGGTATTAATGCATGGCAGTGGAGATTAAAAGCTCAAAGAGATAGAAAAGAGTTGCAACTTTGACTAATACTGCCTGGTATTCTTAACAACGGAACAGTCTTAGCCCTGAGTTATTTGCTTCGGAGTATAATTATGCTGTTTTCCAGGATTTACTAGGAAAAGGGTGTTTAATTGCCGGATGTGCATGCTTCGTTTATATATTGAACAGATGCAAAGATATTTCACTTCCTGCTGCAGCCACACTTCTGGAGAGTAGGCATTTAGACACTGATATGTGCTAAGTGGGGCAAACTCCACAGATATGACAAAGTCACAGAACTCTCCACCCTAGGCCCCTGATGTCTGGACCCTTATTAACCTCAATTTCTCAAGAGACACTAGTAATATAGGAAAGATGATAGCAGAATATTCGCGATCAGCAATTATGTCCCCCCCATCTGATAACATTTAAGGATCTATTTGTTTATTACTGAGTTAGAAACAGAAAGATCTCTTTCATTTAAAAAAATTATTTAAGAATCAAATTCTGGCAAGAGAAACTCAAGAAAAACAGGCCAGCTTCAAAAGCTGAGAGTATGATAGATCTCAAGTAGAAATCCTTGATCTGTTTTTGAAAGGAAAAAGTGGTGAGAAATTATGCTTTTAAAAAGCCTTGTGTGAATAAACTTACTAAATAAATTCATGATTCCTGAGGATTGCAGCTCTGCAGCTACATAATTGTATACTACATAAAACAAATAATTCCTTAGCTATAAGTCTGTGGCACTGAACTGAAAAGTTGGAGACATATTTTTTAAAATTTTATTTTTTTATTTGATAGAGATCACAAGTAGGCAGAGAAGCAGGCACGGTGGGGGGGGGCGGTGGGGAAGCGGGCTCCCCACTGAGCAGAGAGCCCAATGTGGGGCTCCACCCCGGAACCCCGAGATCATGACCCGAGCTGAAGGCAGAGGCTTAACTCACTGAGCCACTCAGGTGCCCCACATATTTTTTGGTAGCCTTGGGATTTATAATTTTCAACAAGAAAAATTAATATGATAAAAGTACCAAATCAGTGGGCAGATTACCCTAGGATTTTACAAACCAGCTCAGCTGCTTTAGTTATCTCCACTTTAGCTGAAAGCTAAATAATTCAATACAACCTCATTTGCTACAGAGCCTGTTATCCTGACAGCATCCTCAAATGCTTTACAGCTAATAGAGTTACAGTGAAATGATAAATCAGAACTGAGGGAGACAGGAAATTTCAAAGTACAGAGGGAAAGGGCATTGTTAAAGAAGGAGGAGGAAAAAATAGAAAACTCCAGGAAGTGGGAATGAGAAATTGGGGAGAGATAAGAAGGAAAAGCTGAATATATGGGTTCTGCCAGAGAAAACACTAGAACACTAGAACACTGGCACCGTTGGTTCTAGTGTTTTCTCTGGGCATTGTTGGGCAATGGAGACAACAGGGATTTTTCTGAGGATAGTATGTAATGCCTCCTGAATTGTCTGACGTGTGGGAAATTGGCTTTCATTCTCTTTGGTCCAGGGGCTGCACCTCCTTTACCCCATCCATGTTGACGCTTCACACTTCAAGCTACCCAGCAGGCTCCCAATAGGTAATCAGCAGTGCTGGAGCCAGAAGGGAAGGTGTGCGTTTGAGACTAGACCTTGTCAGCCAGTAAACCAGAAAGTGAGAGGAAGCACTCACAAGAATGGCCTACCCAGCTCCAGCTAGTATCAATAGATGAGGCCAAGAGGATATACATTAGGACAATGGAGGAATCTGACACAAAGGGAATTTTCACTTTCTATCTCTATATTCTCTGAATTTTTCACATTGAGCCTGTATTATTTGATAATCAGTAGAAATCATAGAGACAATAATAGGTAGAGATTAGATCCAAATGAGTCCAGCACATGCATTTAACTTTTCTTCCATTCCAAATCTCATAAAAGGATTTAGAATAAGAATTTAACAGCACAGGGAAACAAAACAAAGGCTGATCAACTCCCCAAGCATTTTTAGGAAATCCCGAAATATAGAAAAGAGACAGGATCTGATCTAGAGAGAAATAAAATGAGAGAAAGTCAAAACAGGTTCAGGAGATGGAATCGCTTAGGGAAGTTCCAAGCATGAGTCAAAGGATATAAGAGAAGGAGGGGGCCCTAGGACAGAATAATACATCGAGGATTATTCCCTCCCTGCTGGCTTTAAGTATCAGATGTTTGCCTGTGGGATAAAGAAGTGAGGAGAGATCTTGGAACCAGAGGAAATGACAGGGAACCTTTTCTCTCTCATGATAGCATGTGTGCCTTTCCTTCCCAGAGAGACAGTGGTAAACAGAATGGGCAGGCTAATGAACTATCAAATAAAAGATCCTCAACTCAAATCACCAACGATTTTGTCAGGGTTGGGGAACAACTACATGAAAGAGATTTTCTAGACTAGAAAGAAATGACAGCAGAGGAAACTAAGTTAGGAAAAGGAAACAGAGATAAATTTAAAATGAATTTAAACTTTATTCAGCAAGATTTGAAAGGATATTGCCATCCATGACAAGCAATAAGAAAACAGGGAAATTTTAAATTGAAATTGAAAATTTATTAGCTGATAAGCAGAACAGACCAAGTTGAAAGGCAGATTAGTGGAAACAGAAATTCTCCCCAAAGACAAAGCCAAAAACAAGATGGAAAGTTTGTAAGAATGGCTGAAAGCCATGGAAGCAAGATCCTCAAGGTCCAATATCCATCTGATAGAAGTTATACAAGGAAAGAGAAGAAAGAGTAGAGGAGATATAATAATGAGAAAGGAGAATAAGATTTCTCAGGATTGAAGAAAATATGAATTTTCAGATTATAAAATCCTGAATTTAGAAGAGGATAAAGATTTTAAATATAGTTTATAGCTTTATGACAGTTTAAAGTTTATGATTTTATTTATAAAATCCAATAATTTGAAAACAATTTAAGAAAAAACCAAAAACTATAATAAACTATCTTCCTGTGCCTTGAATTAAGACTATTTTTACTGAGGGACATCTGGGTAGCTCAGTGGGTTAAGCAGCTGCCTTTGGCTCAGGTCATAATCCCAGGACCCTGGGACTGAGCCCCACATCAGGCTCCCTGCTCAACCAGGAGCCTGCATCTCCCTCTCGCTCTGCTTGTTGCTCCCCTTGCTTGTGCTTGCTCTCTCTCCCTCCCCTTGTCAAATAAAAAAATAAAAACCTTTTTTTAAAAAAAGGCTATTTTTAAAAAGATTTTATTTATTTGACAGAGAGATCACAAGTAGGCAAAGAGGCAGGCAGAGAGAGAGGGGGAAGCAGGGTCCCTGCTGAGCAGAGAGCCCGATGCGGGGTCGATCCCAGGACCCTGAGATCATGACCGGAGCCGAAGGCAGAGGCTTAACCCACTGAGCCACCCAGGCACCCCCGCCCAAAGACTATTTTGACTGAATCACAGAACTGAAGTTATTTGCTCGAAATTTAAAACTACTTGACTTAGAAATAAACATATATATCAGAAAGCTACTTACCAAATGAAAAGCCAAACCACATAAATCTGAGCCTACCTGATGTTCCCACTCATTCAAAACCCTGCTAGCAATGGAGGGATCCAGAGGGTATGCATGTAATGTACGGAAAACTTCAAAATAGTACCTGGAGCTCAAAAAACATCAGTTCCCCTCTTTGCTCTTCCACCAAGAGATGTATTTCATGAAACTAAGCTAAAATTTCCATCCCATTTCTGGAAACATCTAGGGGAACCATGCCCTCTACAACTCCCAAAGACAAAGCAGCAGCTGGACCAGCTGGAAAAGCCCTCCATTTACAATATAGAGGATGTAGGACCAAACTTCTCCTTCAGATGCCTCAAACAAAATGGTCACTGTAAGGAACCTGAGAACCCACAGCAGGTATGCAAATACCAAACTGACCAGAGCAGCTGACACCAATTTCAAATTGGTGGGGGGAGGAGCAGAACAAGGCTTACATACTATCATCCACTAGTCCATGGAAGCACCAGCCAAGCTTCAGAATAAATGAACATCTTTCCTTCTACAGCTGTTCCTGAGCTTTTCCTCCCTTTTCAGGATGAGACTGTTACCTAAAGGATGCCAGCTTGTACGGGTATAATAGCAGGCTTATCTTGGGGTGTTCCTGGAGGTGTTAATGTTCTTCTACAGTTGTGCTGTAGGGCTGTATGGGTTTGCTAGTGTTTCCGTGACACTTAACACAGACTGGGTGGCTTGGACAACAGAAATTTATGTTCTCACAATTCCCAAGGCTAGAAGTCTGGGATCAAGGTGTTGGCAGGGTTGTTTCTTCTGAGACTTCTCTCTTTGGCTTGTAGATGGCCATTTTCTCCCTGTCTTTGCAAGGTCTTTCCTCTGTGCCTGTGTCCTTATATCTTCCTCTTTTTTCTTTTTTTCTTTTTTTTTTAGGATTTGATTGATTGATTTATGATAGAGCACAAGTGGGGGCGGGGAGGGGGAAGGGGCAGAAAATGAAGGACAATCAGACTCCCGTGGAGCAGTGGGCTTGATCCCAGGACTCCAGGATCATGACCTGAATCGAAGGCAGATGCTTTACTGTCTAAGGCACCCAGGCGCCCCATAATCTCCTCTTCTTATAAGAACACTATCGTACTGGATTAGGTCCACTCATAAGACCTCAGTTTACTCTCATTACTTCTTTAAAGGCCCTGTCTCCAAATATGGTCTCTTCCTGAGGTGCTAGGGGTTAGGATATCAACATGTGAATTTGGGGGCCCATAATTGAGTCCATAAGAGAGGCCCCATCTTTTCTCACAATAACTGCTTCTGTAAGCCTACCTGCTCTCCCATTCTCTAGTTTCATTCTCCTTCAATTCTTCTTCCATATAGTAGCCAAAGTACATTTTATAAAAAAGAAATCTGATGGTGTCACTCCACTACTTTAAATCATCTAGTGGCGGGGCGCCTGGGTGGCTCAGTGGGTTAAAGCCTCTGCCTTTGGCTCCCGTCATGATCCCAGGGTCCTGGGATCTAGCTCACATTGGGCTCTCTGCTCAGCAGGGAGCCTGCTTCCCTCTTTCTCTCTGCCTGCCTCTCTCTGCCTACTTGTGATCTCTGTCTGTCAAATAAATAAATAAAATCTTTAAAAAATAAAATAAATCATCCAGTGGCTCCCCATTGCTTTCAGGATATAGTTTTAAGTTTTGCAGCACCTAGCACAGTTCCTGGCTGCAAAATGTACTACATAAAGGTCTGATGAGTAAATAAATGAACCAATGAGCAACCAAATCATGGAAACTAAAGGAGAGCTGCAATTGTGGAGATCAACCAAGAACTAGGTAATTCAAAGTCCTTTCTATTTGGCTTAAAAATATGTATTTGTGATTTTTTTTTTTCAGGAGAACCACTTTCTTATTTATGTTTGAGTAAGGTTATTTAAATGAATTCACATTCCCTGAGAAATAATTGGCAATATTTGTGCCTGAATTTCACCAGCTCCTTGGCCCCCTTGGCACAGTCATACCTAACTTACTGTCTACAGGTGAGAAGTGGAGCCAACTAAGTAGGTTTTATGTTCACATCTACTACCAAGTTCACCTGCAGGGAAAAAGGCCTGCTGTCTTTCAAAGTCTCATTCATAATGAGGCACAGCAAATGCAATGGTGACTGTTCAGCATGGAATTTTGTCTCTGTTTGCCCTACCTCTCAGTGTCATTTTCAGACCTCATCCTTGGAGCAAGGCCACACTCCAATATGCCAAATACTTGAGCGCACAGGATTAAGAACATCCAAAGGTAGATCAAAAAGCATTACAGTGAATTGATGTTGCTTTGACATCAACATTCTTTTTTTTTTTTTTAATTTTCAAAGGTATGGCTGGAGGTATGGATGGAGGTCTACCATTGACCAGCCATGACATCAACATTCTTATCTTGAGTACTCCACAAAGTGTATAATCTGTATGTGGATAATTGAGAGTGCCTAAACCTGAAACTTTGTTCTCTTCCTTTAGATATTTATTGAGCCAGGAACTCAAATTAAGAGGAGAAACAAGAGTTACAGTTCAACCAATTAAAGAATTTTTTTGTTTACATGATGGTTATTGCCAACATAAATGTTCTTAATTGCTTTTATTTGTTAGTGAGCAGTTTGCAAATTTTAAAAAAAATTTTTTCTAATATTAACCAAGACCTTTGGGAAAATTTCAATATCGTTTGGAAAGATATTGCAATAAAAGTCTTCATTACCTCTGCAGATTCATCTCGTTTTCTGTTCTGTGGGATATTTGTGCAGCTGCTTAACTTCTGTTTTGATATTTCTTCAAAGCTTTAAAGTCTACAAGAAACTATGATTCAACTCAAACATGATTTATTTTGTAGAATAACTACATCTTATCAAAAACATCATTTTTCCTCATTTTCCTTTGTGTAAGGCAAATTCTATTTTTAAAGGATTACTTATCATTTTCTTTTTACCAAATGCCATATAATCATTTTTATTCAATTTCATGAAGTAAATTGCTATCATTATCCTTATTGCTAGATAAAGAAACCAAGAAACTCAGAGTTCAAGTAATTTTCCAAAAAAAAAAAAATCACATAGAACTCCAAATGTCTTGCTTATTAAAGAGTTATTTATCCAGGAAGCACTATCTCCTGGTTCTTGAATTAACACATTCCCATAATATTTAATGTAGATTATCCATAGTATAGACTAATATATTTTTAAAGATTTTATTTACGAGAGAGAGAGAGATCAAGTGAGAGAGAAAGAGAGAGAGCGAGCATGGGAGAGGCAGAAGCAGACTCCCCACTGAGCAGGAAGCCTGGCACGGGACTCTATTCCAGGACTCTGGGACCATGACCTGAACTGAAGCCAGATGCTTAACTGATCAAGCCACCCAGGCGCCCCTAAACTAATATTTTAAGTCAATAATTAAGCCAAGAATTAAGCCCCAAATTATGCTGAGCATGCGCAAGCAGCAACTTTATGTGGCTTATCCTATTCTATCATCATCTTAATCATCAAAATACACATAATGACGCATATGCTCTGGACCTTCTGAAAGAAGCAAAAACTATAGGCCCTTTTTTGGAAGGGTTTCAAAGCTGTGTCTGAAGATCAGTATCCCATATCTGACCCCAACCCCTGCTAAACCTTTCTCCACTCCCACTCCTTACCTCTACCAAATACTGCCAGTAATTGATAAGTAGGGGCTTGCCTCATATGATTTCAGATACTTGAAACCATATGGAATGCCCTCATTCCAAAGATTATATAGGAATCCACAAACTTATTTCATAACTAACAACAAATGTTAAAAATGCAAATGACCCTGGGAAGAATTCGCTTTTAAGGTACAGCTTTGTGGCTACTGGAGGAAGAAAAAGTCAGTGCCCCTTAGTAGCATTTTAATAGCTCAGCAATTTTTTTGAAAAGAAGTTAGCTCAGTGGAATGGAAAAAATCAGTAGACGTAGTCAAAAGACCTGGATTCTATGCCCCTTATCTTCTCTGTGCCTCCGTGTCTCTTCTGTAAAATGATGGCACTGAACTAGCTAATCTCAAGGACTCTTTCAGCTCTAGCTCTCTATATTTTACACCTATAGTGAGAACATTCTATATATTCATTATAATAATGTTCATTAAAATGAAAAATTGGAAATCAATGTCCATCCAAATGGAATTGGTTAAACCATGTATGGTGTAGACACACACACACACAGAAATAAATTCTATGTAGTCAGTTAAGTGACAATGTGGTTTTATATTTGTTTATGGGAAAAGACACCATGACACACTGCTAAATTTTCTATTTGACTAAGAAAGAAAGTATCAGAAAGGATACTCCTAAAATGTTATTTCTAGATGGTGGAATTAAGAGTAATTCTTACTTCTTTCTCTATTTTTGGATAGTGTTTGGATATTTTAGAAGCAGAGAATATTTTCATAATAAACAACAAAGTTATTTTCACTTTGGGAAAGATACTAAAACGTAAATAACAAATATTCTATCCTTTTCTGTGAGCAAGTTTTGCTAGACAAGAGGGCCAAAGCAAGAATAGCAGTGACCTAAAGGAAAACAATGCCTAAATATTTTAATCAATACCCTGATAGTGAAATAAATATGTGCCTTAAAAGTAAAGAACTGTTCTTGTTACACAAATTGGGCTCAGCTGATTTTTCTTAGTTATCTCAGTCATGACCAGTGTTGGGAGATGGATATGCTTGCTCCCTCACCAGTTTATCCTACACCCAATGAGAAGATTGGTCAAGTCATCAGCCTGGCCATTGGATCCAACCCAAAGCTAACCATCTGAGGACACAATTAATCCCATAACTTTGTATTCTTTACTCTACGCTTTATTTATTTAAGTTTCCCAATGTTGCCTAATCAATCTTGATAATTGTCACCACTCAAATTTGAAAGCATGCAGAATTAAGTATTTGAAGGTAGACAAAATCAGACCAGATAGAAAATCATACATAATTCAACAAAGGAGGAAGAACTGAGCTTTCTAAATCCAGAATGGCGAACGAGAGTTTTGACCGAAGTTCAAGATTGGTAAGAAAACAAAATGTTGCAGGAGGCCGTAAATTAAATACAGACCAACACTGTAGCTATTGTCTTTCAAAAAGTGTGGGGTGGGGCCCGCAGAGATTTCAATGAAGAATGAAATCTCTGGGAGTCTGAGCAAGCTAAGTCCATGGTACTCTGCTCTTCCTGAGAGAGCCTTCTGTTGACAATGAAATTTTTTTTTTTAATTTTATTTATTTATCAGAGAGAGAGAGGAGGAGAGAGCAAGCACAGGCAGACAGAATGGCAGGCAGAGGCAGAGGGAGAAGCAGGCTCCCTGCTGAGCAAGGAGCCCGATGTGGGACTCGATCCCAGGACGCTGGGATCATGACCTGAGCCGAAGGCAGCTGCTTAACCAACTGAGCCACCCAGGCGTCCCGACAATGAAATTTTCATATTGAGTTCCACATTATTTGCTTGTCACCAGCTGTATCATGCCTTCTATGCTAAAATCAATTTCCGTAATTCTCAATTTGGGGGGTCATTGGGTATATGGGTTAACTATCCAGGAGCGAGACACTTGGGAGAGGAACTACGCTCACATGGAAGAGAATTTCTCAAGTTCTGACCCACGGCAGCTCAGGAAGTCAACTGGTGTTTGCGTGCTGGAAGTGCTGGAGGTGTTAAACGACACTGCAAGTACTATCATTTTAAGTCAAGGACAGCCTATATGTAATTAGGGGGAGTGTTTTTTATGAATTTATCACTTATTTTATCATATTCTGCTTCCTGAGAGGATTTTGAGGAGGTCCTTGCATTTTATTTACCAGAGCAGCTTCATGTATTAGTCTTCTCTTTCCAACTAGATTGCATAATGCCTGATACTTAAAAGCATGTCTTTGGTTTCTATTGCTCAAGGTGTCTGGTAGAATGCTGAGCAATGACTGATGGACATACATAAAAATAATACTGAAGTGTAACGAGCAGAAGTACATAGTTACTACTGGTTAATTTAATTAGGAAAGCCATGTTACAGACTCTAGCCCTTCTTCTGGATCCCACAAAGGACAGGGTGATCATATGTCCCAGTTTACTTCAGGCAACCCTGGTTTACACCTGTCGTCCTGGCAGAATCACTCACTCGCTTGTGCTCTCAAAAGTGCAAATTACACAAGGACCCTATTGATTAGGTATCACTAAAGGGCCTCCGAATAAATTCCAATATACAAAAAGCAATTCGGCTTTAGCAGTAAACGAAAGCTTTGTGGTGAAAGACGACCACAAAGTACAAAGTTAAGATTACATTATTAACTGCTTGGTATTTCCTAACACCAGTTAGCTCTATATAAGTTTAAGTCAACTCTGCCCTCTACTGTCTTATGACAGTATTATGACATCATGAAGCTAGCACCGTTTCATCTTCATTGGCTGAAACTGATTATGTTGGTCCTCTTGATGACTTTAGAGGGCTGATCCTCAACCTTGAACCACTACAATTAATTTTTAAAAATCCCCACTGCCTATGCTGTCACCCTGATCAACTAGGTCAGAATCTCTGAGGATGAGACCCAGAAGTCAATTTTTTTTAAAAGCTCCCCAATTGCTACCAATGTACAGCAAAAGTGGAGAACCACTGCCTAGAACGTTAGATCAAATAGCCTGCCATGGTTCGCTTAGTTTTTTTTATTCCATAGCCCAGATTATACTATTCTCTTAATCATATCTGGAAAAGCCTTAGAAGTTAGAAGAAAATGATGAGTGCATCAGGACAAATCTACATCACTACTGAAAAAAAATGGCATTTAAAAAAGCCATTCTAAGGGATGGTGTCTTCCTTGGGTATAAAAAAATATTTTTAATTATAGTGATGACATGGACAGTACTTACTCAGAAAAGAGTCTGTTACGCCATCAGCTTTGATGGCGCAGCTCAGCCCTAATTCTCTGTTGATGGAATTACGTGCTGAAGAAGCTCTAAGATAGCCAAGAAAGTTGAGCCAGAAGATGGGGGCAAATGAGGTAGAGCCCATTGCATTAAATGACTGCTTCTTTTTGTGTGAATGTTCAGAAACTTGTTAATGGAGTTTATCATATGGAAAAGCACTGATGCGAAAGCCCAGGAAATCTGCTGGTAGAAGTTGCATTAATTAGAACATTAACTAAATTAAGTCACTGGGGGGCAGCGAATCCCAAAGGGAATAACAGAGAAAGGAGAAAAATACAGAAAAACCATTAAAAATGAGGCACCTGAGTGGCTCAGTGGGTTAAGCCTCTGCTTTCAGCTCAGGTCATGATCTCAGGCTCCTGGGATCGAGCCCTGTTTCAGGCTCCCTGCTGAGGGAGCCTGTTTCCCCTGCCTTTCTGCCTACTTGTGATTGCTCTCTCTCTGTCAAAGAAATAAAATCTAAAAAAAAAAAAAAAAAAAAAAAAACCAAAACAAAAAGGAGAAAAAGAAAAACCCTTAATAAACAGCAAGAGACGGTTTTTGCAGAAAATTAACCATGAAGCAGGTTTTTAAAAAAAGTTTTCTTTATTGGAGAGCGAGGGAGAGAGAGAAGGGATGGGGGCAGAGGGAGAGATTCTCAAACAGACCCCACTAAGTGCATAGCCTGACTCCCTCTCACAACTCTCACAACTGACTGAGCCACGAGGCTTTATTTATTATATTATTTTATTTTTTATTATTTAAGTTTTATTATTTATTATTTTATTTTATTATTAAAGCCCTAGGCTTTTAATAATAAGTGACAGGTTTACTTCCCACTCCTTTTTTCTAAAGTTCACTAGGAAAGGCTAATGGATCTCGTGTCTGAGACTGGCCTTGTTAAAAGAAGTCTTATTCCTCTTAAACTCTTAACCAAAACTGTGCAATCAGCCAGAGTGTTGGCATAAGAAACAAGGGATCATTTGGGAATTTTGATAGTGAGCATCAGGGTAAAAATCCCCTGTGAAAACAGAAACAGCAGAGGCCTCCTAATACTAAAAGGAGGGGAGAGGAAGATGCATGTGACAGATGTTGGTGTCCTTGTACACCGCATCTGGGATTACATTATTCAGTTCTTCAATCCAGCCAAAGGCAATACTCTTGGCATAAGTGGGGACAGAGTAGAGGTTTGGAAGGAGCACTGGGAATTATTCTAAATGATTCTGTCTGTGCTGGTTTTATTGTCTGTGGAACATCTGATACTTGTAGAAATGCCTTTGCAAGAAAGGAAGGAGGACAAAGTAAAAATGTTTCCATAAATATATTGTTTCATAAGAATGGTTCTTACTCTTTTCTGGACAACAGACCTCTGTGAGTATCTGATGAAGGCTATAGGCCCTTTCCCCAGGGGAAAATGGACATCTTAAAAATTTAAATTCTATTAATTAACATATAATGTATTATTACTTTCAGAGGTAGAGTTCAATGATTCACCAGTCTTATATAATACCCAGTGCTCATTACATCACATGTCCTCCTTAATGGAAAAAGGGAAAATTTAATACATAATTTTACATATAGTTCAATCCTAGTTTAGGAACACTAGACATACACATGGCCTACAGTACATGAAAAGGTGCTCAACATCACTGATTATCAGGGAAATGCAAATCAAAACTTCAATGAGATATTAATTCACACCTGTTAGAATGGCTAGTATCAAAAAGACAAGAAATAACAAGTGTTGGCGAGGATATGGAGAAAAAGGAACCCTTGTACACTGTTGGTAGGAACATAAACTGGTGTAGCCACTATGGAAAATAGTATGGAGGTTCCTCAAAATAACAAAAATAGAAATACCATATCAACCAGTAATTCCATGTCTGGTTATCTATCTAAAGAAAATGAAAACAGTAATTAAAAAAGATATGCACCCCCATGTTCATCACAGCACTACTTATAATAGCCAATATATGAAACAACCTAAACCAACAGATATAGAAAATGTGGTGTATATATACACAATGGGATATTATTCAGTCATTAAGAAAATTGAAATCTTGCCATTTGCAACAGTGTAGATGGGCCTTGCAAGTATTATGGAAAGTGAAATAAGTCAGAGACAAATACAATATGATCTCACTTACATGTAGAGCCTAAAGCAAACAAAAACAAGCTTATAGAAACAGAGAACAGATTGGTGGTTGTGGGGGAGGAGGGGAGTTGTGGTAATGAAACGAGTTAAGAGAATTAAAATATAATACCTCATAGTTATAAAACAAATAAGTCACAGGAATATAATGTACAGCTTGGTGACTATAGCTAATAATACGTAATGCATATTTGAAAGTTGCTAAGAGAGCAGATCTTAAAAATTCTCTTAAAAATAAGAAAATTTTCTTAAAAATAAGAAAAAGAAACTATATACCTATATGTAATGATAGATATTAACTAGATTTATGGGGTGAGCATTTCAAAATATATACAAATGTTGAACCTTGTTGTATACCTAAAACTAATATAAGGTTATATGTCAATTATGCTGTAATTTTATTTTATTTTTAAAGACTTTATTTATTTATTTGATAGAGATCACAAGCAGGCAGAGAGAGAGGAGGAAACAGGCTCCCTGCTGAGCAGAGAGCCCAATGTGGGGCTCGATCCCAAGACCCTGGGATCATGACCTGAGCTGAAGGCAGAGGCTTTAACCCACTGAGCCACCCAGGTGCCCCTCTACTGTAATTTTTAAAAAGAATCATTGATTTATAAAATAACTTGCTACAAATGGATTTTATTCATTAAAATTATTATAAAACATTTATTAAAAACTTACGTACACGAATCTTTCAGCATTACATACACATTAGGTTAAACAATAAAAAGTTTCTGTCTTTTAATTTACTTATTATCTGATATATAATGTCATTACAGCTATGTAAAGAACATACAGTTGCTACATTGAAAAATAAAAACATTTGTATCCTCATAGGAAGGGGAAAGGACATGTTGAGAGGTGGTGGGCAAAAAGCACAGTTATTCAAGGTCCACAAACTTCTTTTCAGTATAGCCAGAGATTTTTTTTAAAAAATGTATTGAACGCTTTCAGTGCAAGGTATAGTACTAGATGCTGGAGGGGATCAAAGATAAAGACCCTAAGTTCTTTGTTTTCAAGTTGTTTTTACTCCAATAGGGTAGAGATAGGAGAAGCACACAAATGACTCTAATGGAATGCAGAATTTGGTAAATGCAATATAAAAATTACAAACAAAATATTTGGGGGCAGGGTTCAGACAGCAAGATCGTATTTGACAGGATCTGAAATATGAACCCCATACCTTCTTCCACCTTCCTCTCTGTGTGAATCTCCTGTCGTTTTCACAGGGAAATGTCACGTGGCCACTCCAGGTAGAAGGGCTAGGTCCCTCTTTTTCAAGCCCTTAAATCAGTTCGAATATAAGGAAATGTGGAAGTTAAAACAGGAAAGATAAACCGAAAGTATACTGTTGCTGGCTCTGAAAAGCTAGGGTAAGGAGCCTGTACCTAATTCAAACCACAATAGGAATTTGTTTTAGCCAGTCACACATCAGATCAGAACTATACTTTAGGAAAATTAATGTGGTAGCAGTGGGTAGGATAGCTGGGGTGGAGGGAGACAAGAGACAGGCTACTACAGTAGCCAGGGTGAGAAGTAAGAAGTAACTGGGCCTAAACTAGAATGGTGGTCAAGAAAGTGGAAAGCAGGATGGATGTCAGGCTGGAAAATCTATTGGTCACCAAAGGATTTCTTTTTTTAAAGATTTTTATTTATTTATTTATTTATTTGACAGAGAGGGATCACAAGTAGGCAGAGAGGCAGGCAGAGAGAGGAGGGGGAGCAGGCTCCTTGCTGAGCAGAGAGCCCGATGTGGGGCTTGATCCCAGGACCCTGAGATCATGACCTGAACCAAAGGCATAGGCTTAACCCACTGAGCCACCCAGACGCCCCCACCAAAGGATTTTTTAACTGGGGAGTGGATTGGGGGAATTTAGAGAACCCTCAAACAAACAAAAAAACAAACAAACACTTCAGTTTTTTTAGAGATGACCTCTCATAACCTAAATATCTGTCTCAGCGATAAATCCATAATGTTTTCTGACTGAACCAAAAGGGACCCCAGCTACATGGAAGAGATTAGGTCCATTTTAATCACCTATTGATCACTAACTGTTAAATCCTTTATCAGTTCTTTTCCTATCTGTATTTTCTTCCTCTCTTGGTCTAGTAAACTTCTTGCTTGGAATCCAGAGGGAAAAAGGTACTATGAGCAATTTGAAAAATCAAGGTTTATTCTAAGCAAATAAAGTGCTATCTACCTATCGTTTAACACAGAATATAAATTCTTTACCATATCCTTAAAAAAAAAGTCATCCCTTAATCCCAGCTATTCCTTGAAATTTCATATTTTTTCCCTCCCTTTACTGACAAATTTCTTACAAGATCAACCCTCATTCATTATGTCCCTTGAATCACCATCTCTCATTCCTTAAGGAGCCCACCTCTACAACTACCAAAAAAATCGTACCTTCCGCAGAACTCATGTCACCACACCAAAACTATGAATTTTCTTAGTTTTAGCCTTCCTTGACTGCTTTCCAACATCTGGCTCTGTAGATTAACTTCTCATGCTTGAGACTTTCTTCTCCTCGGTCTTCTTGATTATACACTGTCTGCACTGTTTCCTTCCACCTCTGGAATCTCTTTTCTTCTGTCTTTACAAGTGATATTCCTTCCTACTCTACAAAATGTTAATTGTAACCTATGCCATAATCTTGGGTTGTGTACTATTTACGATTTTAGGATATTTATGAACATTCAGACTCTACAGAATTCCTAAATGCGCATCTCTAGCCATTATCACCTGTCTCGGCTCCAACTTAGTATTTCCTTTTGGATATTTCAAAACGATGTCTCAAATTCATCATACCTGGGGGATAGCTCATCTATTTCCCCCAAAAGCTAACTTCTGTCAACTCCCCCACCTTCATCAAAGATACCATCATTTTCTTACTACTCAGTTTCTAAATCCCAAATCATTCTTGACTGTTCCCTCTCCTTGCCAGTTACCATACTCTATTAATCCTGCCTTTGCAAATTCTCTCAAGTCTGCACCACCAAATCCCTTATTATTGCACTACTGTAGACTCTTATCACCTCTCTCTTGGGCATTTTTAACACTTTTAGAGCAAGTTCTTCCCCTTTCCTTCCTTTCAATACACTGTATGCTTTAGTTGGGAATATTAATTTTCCAAAATTGTTTTGTTATAAGTATCATTTCTGTTCAAAACTCTTCAGTTACATTTTATTACATTACAGGATAAAATTTATATGTCTTATTCTGGCATTTAATAACCTCCAATATCTGTTCTATGCTTGCTGCTATTCTCACACAAATCCTCTACACAAATTCTTTTCTCCAGCTAAAGTGATCTTCCAGTTGCTCCCCAGATAGGACATACTTAGAGACAATAGTTACACAATCCATAGAGTAAGTTACACAATTCATAGAGAACATAACGTGAGCGGTGTCCCCTGGAGCTGTGCCATGGTTGTCTTTATTCCCATACCCATTTCAGTCTTTCTGTTCTTTATATACTCCTATACAATGCTCTCTTCTTCCTCTGTCCTAATTCTTCCTACAAGGTCCAACTCAAGTTCTATTACCTCCATGAACTCCCCACCAACTACTGTGGCCATTAATAAAAACCTCTCTGCCCTTAATTCCTAGACCACTGGCCTATATATAAGTTGAATATATAATTTATCATCCAAACTATGATTTTTGAGAGTTACTGGGGGCATAATTATTCTGGATACAAGAGGCATGAACTGGGACTCTCCAGGACACACTGGAGCATATAATCAGCTACCTATATATAACTCATTTGACATTCTGTGGCAATTTCTGTTTTTTGTTAAATGTGTATATTTAGGGGCGCCTGGGTGGCTCAGTGGGTTAAGCCGCTGCCTTCGGCTCAGGTCATGATCTCAGGGTCCTGGGATCGAGTCCCGCATCGGGCTCTCTGCTCAGCAGGGAGCCTGCTTCCCTCTCTCTCTCTGCCTGCCTCTCCGACTACTTGTGATTTCTCTCTGTCAAATAAATAAATAAAATCTTTAAATAAAAGTGTATATTTAAATGTACGTGCCTTATCTTCTTTATCTTCTTTAGACAGTAAATCCTCTGAGTACAAATCATGCATTCCCTTCTTTGTTCACCTGGTGCCTGGCCAGTGTCCTACACATAATATATATCAAAATTATTTTTATTTCACCATGATATTTTTACTGCTGTTTAGGAATGAAACTTAAGGTAGGAATAAACTTTCAAACTCTTGGACTTTTTTTTTTTTTTTTACATCCAATTGTCATTCTGGTAGGAAGAAAAAATTCTTTATGTCCCTAGAAAGAGATCCTGTCATCCAAAAATCTCCTCGACTTTTTGGTTGGGGCTGGGACATAGTCTCTGGCACATGGCTCTGCCTTGCTGCCTTGTTACATACTAATGTCCTTATTCTCAGTCTTGACAGCATACCCTTTCCATTGCTCTGTTATGACACCACACAGAAGAAAGCTGATAGCCCCAACCAGAGGGTTTATGTAACTCACATCAAAATAAAATCACATCTAAAAAAATGGTACTGTGAATAACTAACCTGAAACCAAATATTTGGAAGTTTTGATTTGCTTGACTTATTTTGCTTAATTAACATCTGGCCCCAGCTTAGCATTATCCCTGCTAAACCACCTAGTAACGAAAGGAGAAGGAAGAAAGCCTAAAAACAGAAAAAGACAGCAGGCAGTCATGATAGCTTAGGCTCTGAAAATAAACTAGAACACAAACTGAAAAATGAAAGGCACGTGAGAAAGAAAGAATTAGGACAGAATCATCTCTTGGGAGTAAACACTTAAAAGAGAGCCATGCTATCAGAGTATCAAGTCAAAATCAAAAGGGGATATGAATGGCTGTTGGAAAGCTCCAGGAAGGAAAATTATTCTGTTCAAACTACTGATGGGAAGGTCTTCCTAAAATTCCTCCTGCTGAACCTATAACTACAGTTAGACAGTGTTCATCTGTTTTTTATGTGGAATAATACAAGGAAGTTTGCCTTTGATGACTCTTCTAAAATTTGGTTCTCAGAGAGTTCATCTGGAAAACATTTGGCCTGACATGTTTGCTTGGGCCAAGTCTCTCAGCAGTTTCTGGGCCCCTCGTGACATAAGCAGTCTTTTATTTATTTTTTTAAAAGATTTATTTATTTATTTCTCTGAGAGATTGTGCAGGAGCAGGGGAAGAGAGAGAGGGAGAGAGAATCTCCAGCACACTCCCCGCTGAGTGCAGAGCATGACTCAGGGTTCCATCTCACTACACTGAGATCTTCACCTGAGCCAAAATCAAGGGTCAGGCGCTTAACTGACTGAGCCACCCAGATGCCCCCATCAGCAGTCTTAATAAACACAATACACTATCTAGAGGTTTGCTAAATAGTCTCCAGAGTTTGATAAAGAACTCCTTAGAAATAAATGACTCCCAAACTTTCCCAGAGATGCCCTTCTTCCTTCCATGTGAGATCATTGTTTACCTAGACTTCCCTGGGACAACTGAATATATGACCTCTCAGACCTTTCATTTGGTTCTTTATATCTTAAATAAAGTCACCATCTTCTCTGAAAGATTTAAGCCACAAATAGGCAACCATCTATCTCTTATTCCCTCTTTCTCCTTGTGATTTTGTTTTGTTCTCTCTCTCTTCTTTCCTCAGATATATTTAGGGCTCTTGAGGGCAGCCAGAGCCAAGTGCTATTGATTTAAGCACTGGTCTTCTTGGATGCGTAGGTGATATTAGATAACTTTTGAGAGTTCTTCTACTTCTGATTCTCAGGGGCTGCAGTTATTTACCACACCTTCATTACCACCCACTTACACTTATATCTTTATTAGATTCTCTGGACTCGATTTCATCATCATAGCTAACGTTTATGGAACATTCAATACGTATATCAGATCTTGCACCAAGTGGATTATCTCCTTTAATTCTCACAGCAGCTCAGTGAGGTTGGTGTATTCCCATTTTGCACATGAGGGAAAAGGCACAGAGAAGTTAAATACCTTGCTCAATATATCATAGCTAATAAGTGACGGAGGCAGGATGTGACTCCATATCTGTAGGTCTCCAGACAACCACTGTAGTGGAAAATGTGATGCTGCTACATAGTAGGAAGGAGACTGAGCAATTTTTAAGTTTCATCACATGATATCTGCCACCAGGGCTGGGCATAATTATGAAGTCAGCATTCCTGACATAAGGGTCAAAACTTTATGCTTCTCATAAAAATACTGGACATTTCTTAGATCTATGCTACCTACTCTATGCACCAGCCTTCCAAACTTGTTTCCCCATGCCTCTGTCCCCTTGTCTAGGGAACACCCTTCCCAACATTCTTTAATGTCCACCAATTCTTAGAGTCTGCTCAAGTATCAGCTTTTTGGGAAAATCTTTGCTAACGTGGTGTCCTTCCTTTCTCCAGGCTGACATGCCTGCCTTTCCTCTGGGCCCCAGTATTTTCCTTAAGTGTAATTATTACATTCAATTGTGATTACCTGTTTTTCTTTCCCCCTAGATTATAAGCTACTTGAAGGCAAGCATGGAGCAGGTACTCTGAACATTGTATGAATTGAATGAAATTGAATTTCTGAACTTTAATATTCTACTACCTCTTCATTTGCATTTTGGGCACTATTTTAAATTTCATAATGAAAGACTGTCTAATATAAGCATCTCAAGTATTAACTGAGTTGGAGAGGACTAAGAAACCATACTGGTAGAAGAGTCATCTATCCCACTTCAACCCAAATTAACAAACCATTATGGATTCAATTAATCTATGAAAGAAAAAGATAGAGTAGTATTTAGAACCAATTGAAGTCAGGAAGTTGTTGCTAAACTTCCAGGAATAAGGTGACAAATTGAACTCTAAGTTTACAGATCATTTCCTGGAGAGCAATGAGGTGTTAAATTGAATGATATTAGGGTACTTGTTCTTGTGGAGTCATCCATGCCTTCGGCAGAATCTTCTTTTTGGTGGGCACAGCATGAAGACATAACTGAGCAATAGATTATTGGTGCATAAAGAAGACACTGGGCTTAAGACAACAGTTTTAACCAAAACTCCTTCTCCTCAAAGGTTTTTGTTTGTTTTGCTTCTCAGATATTAAAATCCTCAAAAGCAATGGCCTAGAGTGAATAGGTCATGAAAGCGGGGAGTTAAGGGCAGGCTGGAGGGATCAGTGAAACTGTGTGTTCAGCTTGTGTAATCAATCAAAGAGCATTCCTGAGCAGAGCATCCACTATGTGTCAGTCATAATGCTAAAAGCTGGGGAGTAAGCATCGTGCTAAAGGAGTTTGTAGTCAAGCAGTGACTGCATTCCATAACAGGGGAAAGGATAAAGTTAGGATTTTAAATAGGAAATTAATATTTGGTCTTCATGGAAGTAGTTATGTTGGAACCATGTCTAAGAGACTGAATGTGACCTCAACAGGGAGAGAAAGGACGATTCTGGGCAGAGGGAACAGCACACAAACAGTTAGAAAGAAGACCTGGAAAAACTTGGTGAGGTTAAGGCCTAAGTAGTTTGGTGAGGCTACAAATAGGTAATGTGTGGTGACAAGGAAAGGTAGCAGGAGGTGGAAGGGGGGAGCAGCAGGATACAAGGTGAGAAAAGTAGACTGGGGCCTTATTTTAAAAGGATTTGAATACTGTAGTAAGAAACTTGGTATTTTTGCTAAAGGCAATATGGAATCATGGAGCTTTTAGACAGTGACATAAGGTGATTTATTATAACTGTAGCATTCTTGGCACTGTCTTCTATAGTCACTTTATAAAATGCCTCAGTTCCCTCAAACCTTTAGTGTGTATTTTCTCATTAGTTCTCAAAGAAGATTTTGTCAAGAGAAAAAAATACAAGGGACTGAAGGAAGGACTGGGAAACTGTAATTCAGTAGGAGCTCTTTGTGCCTTTAGAAACTTTCCAAGTCAGCTTCCGACAAGAGCCTGGTTTTTTGCTCTCTCTCTACCTCATTGTTCCTTCCCTAACACAACTCTTCTCCCACGGTGTTCTCTCTACCACAGAATGCTCAACCAGTCCTTTCAAACGCACAAAGCCACATTATACAAATTAAGGAACACAGTCTCAAAATATCCATTTCTGCTAGACACAGATTCCCACCTTGGGCAGGTTATTAGCCATTATTACCAAATCCCCTTTTCCTAATATATTATCCATCCTTTGATGGTAACCTCATGCTTATGGCCAGAATTACTTTTCTTAGCACCCTTGAGTCATACATATATACTCACATTATTTAAAACATTGGGTATTATTTCATAAAGCCACCCTGAGTGATAGGTATATTTTTTATTGTCATTACAGATGAGAAAATTGAAGCCCAGGAAATAAGTGACTTGCTTATGGTCCTCCTTTTGTTATTAAGATACAATTTGGGGTGGAATTTAAAAAAATTTTTTAAAGAGTTATTTATTTATTTGAGGGGGTGGGGAGAGGAGAGGGAAGGAGAGAGAACCTCAAGCAGAAGTCCTGATGGGTACAGAGCCTGATGCCTGGGGCTCAGTCCCACAACCCAAGAAATCATGACCTAAGCTGAAACCAAGGGTTGGAGGCTTAACCAACTGAGTCACCCAGGCACTCTGGTATTTAAAATTTTAACTTTAAATCGCCATACTATTTCCCAAATATTCCTTGCAACTTCTATGTACCTTTTCTCCATTCCAAGTCATACTACTCTTTTCAAAACCACACATTTTTCTTGATTCCTATGGATTTTGTGCCTGGATTTCCTTGAAGTAAACCTCCCTCTTTTGGCCATTCTCCAGGACAAAACAGGAGCTTCTTAACTTTCATTTCTTCACTCCATTGGCTTCTCTGAAAATTTCAAACTCCTTCACCTCTCAGAGTTGATACAGGCAGTAGAAAACAAAAGTCTGCTCTGAGTTTTAGTATATCCTTAGGGCACACGTTAGACATGGGATAAAATAAAGTAAAAGCACATGTAAAACCCAGTTATATTTTGATTATTATTAAGTCTATCCCAATCTGTGTAAAATGTGAAGAATAACATTTTCCCCCAAAGAAATCAGAAATTTTGACATATGTTATGAAAATTGTATATGGAAATAATCATCTGTATATTTCAGCTGGAGGAAACAGAGTCAAGGGGGAACATTAGCAATTATCTTTTTTTTTTTAATGTCATGTATTTGGAAACTGGAGTTTATTAACTGAATAGCCTTGAGAGCCCTGAATAAAAGAAAGTCCAACTTGGCCACTGAACTAGAAGAAAAAAAAGAAAGGAAGGAATTTTTTTAAAAAGTAAGAAAAAAAGCTGAGTTCTTAGGATCTTTGTTGCACCTGCTCCCAGTCAGTCTCACCTGTGTTCACAGTGAAAAACACCAGAATTGCTACTAATTCATTCTCCCCAGGCAGGTGAAGGCACATAAAGACCAACACCCCTGCTTCACATTTCCCTTGAGATAATGGAAAGAATAACACATACCTTCATTAAGCAGAGGAACTTCTCTTCAGAGATAAGTTTCCCTCCATCTGTGAAATTGGGCTGTGAGTGGTACCATAAAGGCTCCAGGGTGCTTCCTTACCCCTTTAAACAAAGGATGAAAATGATAGGTATGCTCTAGGCACTGCATCCTTCTAGCCTCAGCTTCAGGCATCATAAAAGACAAAAGACAAAAGGTACTAGAAAGAGGGTGTTAAAAGAAGATTCAAACAGCGCTCTTAAGGGAAAACTGTAATCCTGCCCCAGCAATGCAGTTTACCATAGTAATTGAACCATTTTAGCATCTAGTTTCTTAAATGGGTTCTTTTTACCAAGAAATAAATTCATGCATGGGCGGGCATACTTAATATATATTATTGACATCATATGTTTACTAAAGATTCCTATGGGTAGAGTACTGTCCCAGAGAAAATTCTATTAGAAGGTAATCCTTAAAGGATTCTTGCAAACTTCATTTTAAATAATTATCCTTAAGAGAAAAGAAAATAGATTTTTTTGTGACATTTTTTTGCTTATTTTACACCACTACTTGGTCATTCCTTTCCAGTGCTAATCTCCTGCTTCGTGGTCTCTCTTTTCCTTTCTTCTACCTGTCAACTCAGAAACCTTCATATTCCTTTAAGGAATAATCTCACTTTAATTTCTGGGGCTGCCCTCCTCCTCCCATCTCATCTGCTGCCTCTGTGCCCTGGATATATTTAGATTTGAATGGAGAACTTTATTGGATGGATAGCCATTAGTTCTTGAAAGTTCATACCTAAGAATAGATGACCTTTTTCATCTGCTCATTTTAATGACAAGATACCATATCACTCTGGGAAGTTAAAAAAATTTGGTAAACATGTAGATTGTCTTTCATGCCAAAGAACCAACTCTTTGAGATCTTTGACTGCAGTGTATTTTTTATTTATTTAATTTTTAAAATCATTATTGTTCCCTATTAAGTGATGAGGCAGAAAGTTATACATCTCCCCCTTGTGGTTTCTGTTAGTGTTTGCCTTTTAATGTCCAATTCTTCTAGTTCCAATCATTCCCAATAAAATACTGTTAAAATGGCTTTCCTAAACCACAACTCTTTCACTCTCATGCTCAAATTTCCAGTGGCTCACTATCGCCTGCAGGATAAAATCCGAACTTCTTGCCATGGTCCACCTGAAATTCCTATACTAAAATTCCCTGCCTTTTGAAATCTTACACATCTTTCAAGGCCCAAATTCCTCATTCCCAGTCCCCACCTGGAAATAGTTTTTTTGCTGTTAAATAACCACAATCTTCCAGTAATTATAGGTATTTATGCTCATCTTATCTCTCACACTCTATTGTGAGTCTCTGGAGAACAGGAAGGGACAATGTCTTTTTCATCTTCCTGTTGTCCACACTGTTCCTTGTGCGAAGGCCTCAACAAATGTCTATAGAATTGAGTAAAATAGATACAGCAGTTAGTAAAACTAAAAATCAGCATTAGGTTTTAAAAACAGAGGAAGCATTTTAAAAATGGATCAAGAGAGAGAATTGTATAGACTAGCCTTGTCTAGCAGAAATATAATACAAGCACTCGTGTAATTCAAAATTTTCTGGTAGCCAGATTTTAAAAATAGGTGAAATTAACTTTAATAATATTTTTTAACTTAGCCCAATTATTTTAACATGTAATCAATATAAAAATCACTGATGAAATATTTTACTTTTTTTTTTTTTTACATTTTACAATTTTTTACATTTTTTGATCCCATCTTCTAAACTTAGGGTGTACTGACAATAAATCTCCATTCAAATTTGCCACATGTAAAAGTGCTTTATAGCCACATTGTGGCTATTGGCTACTGTATTAGAACGAAGTTGAGCCCAGGATAGGAACAAAGTCCTAGTCCTGGGTGACTGCTAGCAGTTTTGTTACCACAGATAAGACCTTTCACCATTTATTTCTTGGTTTCCTCATCTGAAAAGGGAGGACATTTTTCTTACCATTCTTATAGGGTTGTAAAGCCATAAAATTAGAAGCTGAAATGAGGCCACTTGGAAGGTTGAAAATGTCATACAAGTGGAAGTCATTGTAATTATTCCAAGAATAGAATGAACTTTGCAATAGTTAACCTCTTCTCTAAAGAACCTGGATCCCACAGTCTCCTATGCTCCCCGATTTCTTCACTGACTTGACTCTGGTAGTCAGGGTTAAGGGAGGATGCTGATGTTCCTATTGAGTATCATTTCCATTGGAGTAGCTGGTATGAAGACAGGTTGTTCAGAAACAGAAAGACAGGTTTGGGGTGTTCGTATTCAGGTTAATTATGTTACTGCCAAAAGTAAGATGCTTTCAATACGAAGGGAAAGGGAAAGGCAGGGCTCCAGCCACAAACATTTTCAGCTCTGCAGGGTCGACCTGGCCATTTTCTATTTGTCCAGGGCGCTCATGCCAAGGAGGTGCTTCTATGACACAGAAACGTTTCCCACCATTAATGGGATAAATAACGGTCATTTATTATTAACATTTTGAGAGTTCTTTTTAGGAGTTTTAGGAGATTCTCTGCAGAGCTGTAAGTGCCTCTTCCCCAGCACTTCGGTTATTGCTTATTCACGGCCCGAGAGCTGATTTCTTGCTCTCACTGATACGGAAAGGTACATAAATTATTATAATTTCGGCTTTCTGTACGGGGTATGCCCAGGCAGCGAGAAACAATTCCCTTTCATGTGTGTTGTGACTCGCCGTTCTGTCAGCTTAGACTCCGGAGGGCGCCCATAAGAGCTCTGCTCAGCGGGAGCTCCTTTCGCGTTCCCGCCACAGGGTCCACGGTCCCGCCCTCTTCCCGGGTAGGTTTCCGAAGTCCCACTCCCCGCCCCGCGCTGTTGCCTGGGAGACCAGGTCCTGCTCTCCCAACAGCGGCTACGGGGCGGAGACTTCGCGTCGGTTCCCGAAATCAAATACTCCAGGGTCGAGTACTTCAGAGGGCGCATGCGGCAACCTTGGTTTTGCTCTCGCGAGGTTTCGTCTTCCCGGAAGCGGCGGAGGACGGTCCTCGAGAACGGCGTCGGGATGTGTGGGGGCTGTGTGGAGAAGGAGTATCCGAATCGGGTGAGCGAGTGGGCGCCCAGAACTTCTCGTTCTCCTGGCCCATGGCCAGCCCTTGGAGCTTCTCGTAGCCCCGGCTGGCCTTCCCTGAGAGGCCGGGCGCGGGCCGATCCAGCCGTTCTGTCCATTCCAGTGAGCCGGTAGCTGTCTTTAGGCACTTGAGGGCGGGGGCGGCCTATGGCTGTCCGTTCCGCCGGTCCCCCGAACGGGCGGCTGACATCAGCTCTCACCCCGCTTCTCTCGAGCTCCAGGGGACAACAAAGGAAACCCCACCACCGCCACCACCAGTCCAGTCTGACGACGAAGGGACACGGCCCCCTATTCCCCCGTCACATTCTCAAGCTTGATTTGGTGAAATTCACTTTTCTTGCTGAATTCTAGCGCTGGAAGGGACCTTTGAGGCCATTTGTTATAACCCAGTTTTGCAGATGAAACTAATGCCCATAGAGGAGAAATCACTTGCCCAAGTTCACATTCCCTTAACAGAAGAGCCAGGGGCAGAATTCAGGTTTCCTGACCCTTCCTTCCTTTTTGAAAAATCTCGGCTGCTCTCAAGCTCGGGAGGTTGTCAAAGCTTGTTACTGTCATTCATGTGTATACTTACTGAACATGTGTGTGTATAGTTAGATTACTTTGCTAGGCCAGAAAGGGACACCAAAGAAGAAATAGACAGCTGTCATTGCCTTCTGAGGAGTATGTGATTAACAACAACAACAAAAAAAAAATGAGTAGTACAGTTGATAAATGCTGTTCAAGTTCAAAGAAATGGGAGAGAAATAGCACTGCTCTCCCAAAAGGAAGGTGGACTTCATTGGGGACTGGAAGGCTAGTGGGACTGGGGTAGAAAAGAAGGAAAGGAGGAGCCAGAGGCTTGGGAAATGTAACAAGAACAAGGATTCTTGTAATGGTTGGGAGGCGGAAAATCTGTAGTTGTCTCTGTCTCTGAATACTTACTCTTTGGGGAAGGATATACAACAAGAACACTCCCGATGCAACCTCCTTGGAAAAAGTTTTAGCTTCATATCAAATCAAATGATTTGATTTGATCTTCATATCAAATGAAGATATGCATACGGAATGACCCGGCAGTTCCATCCTAGAGAAATAAATGCATTACATTTGTTCCTGGGCACTTGTGTAAGAATGCTTACAACAGCATTATTTGCAGTCGCACACCGGAAAAGTGTGATACAGTTAGAGAATGGAACGCCATGAATGAATAATGAAAGTGAATTAGTTAGAGCAGTGGTTCTCAACCAGGTGAGATTTTTGCCTCCCAAGGGACACTTGGCACCATCTGTAGACATTTTTAATGGTCACAGCTGGCGGTACTACTGACACCGAGTGGGTAGAGGCATTATATTGCACATTTATGTTTCATATACTTTATTGTGTTTCTCTTTCATACTTTTTTACAAGTGTAAAAAATGTTCATGAATCCAGTAAGGAACACTGCACTTTCCAGAGACCACAGGAGGAAGGTGTTTGTAGTGAAGAGGATTAAAGAGATTAGGTTGGATTCTTAAGAATTGGGCTAATCAAAAGACTTAAAAATTGTATTAAGTTTAGATTCTATATGTGAGGCCTTGGGCATCCATCAAGAAAATCTAATAAGGAAATATTTCTGGAATCTGTTACTTAGGAGAATGAATCTTATGGCTGTATATTGAGGTTGTAGTAGAATGGAAATATAAAAGGGAGAGCCCTACAGAGTAATTGGGGAGCCATGGCAACAGTAGTGTAGGTATAAGACCTCATCTCAAGGAAAGAATTACTGGACCTCAGCCAGTTTAATGGAGGGAGGAGCTATAGATGATCTTAGTGTTTTCATTCTAGGCAGTTGGGAAATTCAAAGTATCATTACAGAAGTTGGAGGCATATGGAGAGAGAATGAAATTGAGGTGCACACAGTCAGGTTGTTTTTATCATGTTTCCTTCAAGATTGGGAATGTAACATCCAAGGAGTCAAGTGAAAATACAGAATTGCAGTTTAGGTGCAAGATTCAAACAGATGAAAGGATTTGTTTTCTTGGGAAAAGAATATGGAGAATCAAGCAGAATGGAGAGCTTCAGGGAATAATTAGTTAAGTGAAGATAAAGTTTAAGAAGAATAGAGAAAAGGATTGAGGTGATGGAGCCTTTCATTGGCACTTTTTTCTGACTTTATATTTTCTGACTTTATTCTGTTCTAAAATAATTAAAGGGCTGTCATTCTGGAATTTCAGAAGGCAGATTTAGAAAGCATTAGTGGGTGGATGTTATTGGATTGTAGGCTTTGAATCAGAACAAAGAACTTTCTAACAGGTTTTCAAAAGTGGAATGGGCTACCATTGGAAAAACTGAACGCTCTTCCTGTTGTTCAGGAGAGACTGAACATTTGAAATCTGAAAGGTCCTTCCAACTCTGGGAGTTTTTGAAGTCATGTGATATTTCTGAGTGCAGTAAGAACAGAAGCCACTTTGAGCTTAGCAAAGGAAAGGACAATAAGATGATGGTAGCAAGTATAGTGTACTCATCCAAAAAATTGTCAGAGAAAAATAATGGATTAACATGTCAAGAAGTTCTAAGTGTGGATTGAATAGGTAATATTTATCTTTGGTTTCATAAATTTTTCTGGAGATTTATGGTAGATACTTTTCATAGATGAGGAATGCTAGTCTTAGAAGACAAATATAGGGGTGTCTGGGTGGTTCAGTGGGTTAAAGCCTCTGCCTTCAGCTCAGGTCATGATCCCAGGGTCCTGGGATTGAACCCCACATCAGGCTCTCTGCTCAGCGGGAAGCCTGCTTCCTCCTCTCTCTTTGCCTACTTGTGATCTCTGTCAAAAAAAAAAAAAAAAAAAAGGACAAATGCAAATAGTGAAAGAAAAAAATTTGATAAATTGGACTTCATAAGATCAAAACTATCTGCTCTTCAAAAGATATTATTTTAAAAATCGCACACCAATAATAGAAAATATTTGTAATACAAATCTGACAGAGGATTTGTATTTAAAATATATAAAGAACTCTTACAACCCCATAATAACTCTTACAACTAGATAAGATAAACAGCTTAGCTTTCAAAAGACAGGCAGAAGACTAGGCGCTCCACACGTGTAGGCACCATGAAAAGATGCTTAATGTTATTAGTCATGAGGGAAATACAAACTAAATACAAATTAAAAACTGTGAGATACCACAAGATGAGGATGGCTAATGTAAGAAAAGACACTGTACCTCAGGTTGGTGAGGATGTGGAGCAACTGGAACTCACAGTGCTGGTGGGCATAGAAAATGGAAAACTAATGGGCAGTTTTAAAGTTTGCTGGACCATATTTTTCCCATCTGATTTAGCAGTTCCACTTCTAGGTGTTTACCGAAGAGAAAGGTATATGTTTACAGAAGACTTAATGAATCTTCGTAGCTGCTTTATTCATAATAGCCCCAAACTGAAAAGGACCCAAAAGTCTTATCAACACGAATCCATGCCGTTTGGCAATGAAAAGCAATGAGCTACCAGTACAATGACATAGATGATTAATTTGGACAGAACAAAAGAAACTGGATGCAGAGAGGTATACTGCATGGTTCTATTTGTATAAAATTTTATAACAGGTGAATCTATCATCTAGAGATAGGAATTGGATCAAGGGGTGCCTGAGGTGAGATGGGGGTTGGAGATAGACTGCAAAGCCTGAAGGATCAGCTAGGAAGATAGAAATTTTTATATCTTGGTTGGAATATTGGTTAAAAGTGAGTCACCTATTTTATTTATAGAAACTACACTTCAGTGATGTTTATTTTTAAGAAAATCAAAGCAAAGCACCCATTCTTAGTAGCTGGAAATTTATACTTTAATCCCAATGCCTTTCCCCCCTTTAGTGGTTAAGGTGATGTGCCTGTGATTTAGTATCTCCCAACTATATCTGCCCGCACAGAGTTAATCTCTTCCTTAATATATAGCAAAGAGCCACTCAAAAGGGGGAGGTTCACTGTGGTGTTGGGAATCCAGGAAGGCTTCATTGTGGCATCACTTAAAGCTGGTTTTCCTGATAGTTATAAGCTCTTCGGAATAGGAAGGAGGTGACTCCTCTAATCCTTCACTGTGCTTTTGCACAGTATCAGGCACATAGCTTCACTGGAGAAGTGTTCATTTGATTGATTTTTAGTCACACCAGCTGTTAAAAGTACTCTGTGTACTGGTCAGAAATGAGGTTGATGTAGATTATTGATAAAATGACTTTCTGAACTATCACTAGTAAGCTTTTAGCAAAGACCTCTCTTGAGCTAGCAACGTTCGTTGTTTACAGTTTCTCGGTGATGAAGCAAATCCCTTTCTCTTTTGAATGCCCTGGTGTCCGTCTGATGAATTGCAGAGCTTATCTTCTCTGCCTGAATCACACATACCCTTAAGGACAATCATCTGTAGAGATGAGAGTTTATTCTTGTTTGCTTATTTTGTGTTGTTTTTTAAGACATCAGAAAATGCTATTTCAACAATCAACTGAGCATCACAGTTTTTTGTTTTTTTAAAGATGGATAGGTAACAGAATGCCACCTTTCTTTTCTTTCTTATTTTTTTAAAGATTTTATTTATTTATTTGTCAGAGGGTGAGAGAGCACACACAGGCAGGCAGAGGCAGAGAGAGAAGCAGGCTCCCCGCCAAGCAAGGAGCCCGATGTGGGACTCGATTCCAGGACCCTGGGATCATGACCTGAGCCGAAGGCAGCAGCTTAACCAACTGAGCCACCCAGGCGTCCCCTGAGCATCACATTTTATAAGATCATTTTTATCATTAGTTCAGTATTTCCATTTTGATTGGATTTTAATTCTAGTTTTATGCTATGCCTCATTTAATGTTGTTGGCTATTAGATTTTTCTAATTTTTCCTTTTCACATTTTATATTATTAAAGGTTCATTAAGTTTCTAAATATCCATTTGCATTTAGTCCTCTCAAACACAGTTGCAGTCCTCAGAGACTTACAGCTTTAACACTGCATCAATTTTATTTGCCATAAATAGCACTTCTAGAGGAAAGCTGGTAATTTCAAAAATTACTTCAAGCAAGTAAATTCTGGCCATTTTTTTTTTTTTGCCTTTAGAAATTTTTAGTCTATTAATTATTTTCACTAAGGGTTTTGAAATAGAAGAAAATTAAATTTCTATTTTTAATGTTTTAGGGTAACATCTGCCTGGAAAATGGATCTTTCTTGCTGAACTTTACAGGCTGTGCAGTGTGCAGTAAGCGGGATTTTATGCTGATCACCAACAAATCTTTGAAAGAGGAAGATGGAGAAGAAATAGTTACCTATGATCGTAAGTAGACTTTTAATTTTCATGCAATTCTGGTAGCAGATACTGGCTTTTGAAAGCTGATATGTTATACCTACTGATATGTTGTGTTTTATGAGGCCTGTTTCAATATTGTATTGCAAAAGAGTTGCTAGTTTGGTTTTTAAGAGGAAAATAAAGATGCTAGCATCATCAGACTCTGCATAAGTGACTTGCAGATAACTAAAGCTTATGGTTCAGGTACCATTTTTTGTTTGTTGTTTATTTTTAAAGTCTTTATGCCTTCTGAAACAAGAGAGACTTTTTTAATTTTTATTTTTATTTATTTTTAAAGATTTTTTTTATATATTTGACAGAGAGAGACACAGTGAGAGAGAGAACACAAGCAGAGGGAGTGGGAGAGGGAAAGGGGAAGCAGGCTCCCCCGCTAAGCAGAGAGCCCGTTGGGGGCTCGATCCCAGGACCCTGGGATCATGACCTGAGCCGAAGGCAGACGCTTAACGACTGAGCCACCCAGGCACGCAAGAGAGACTTTTTTTTAAACCTTAGGTCATTCATGTGAGGTTTCTTTTTTTACTATACTCTAGTACAGTGATGTCCTCCAACAGCTACTGAAGTGTTTAGGGCTGTTTGCTGCCATATAAATTACCCGGGGATGTTATGGTTTTTTTAGTCTTGTTTCTGCTCTCATAGCTTATTTTTGTCTCCCATCTCATCATCTGTCTGTTGTTTCTTTTGCTGTGCTATCTTCATATGCTGCTTCTTGTCCTCAGTGCTGGGGAACCAAATAAATTATGTATGATAGAAACAAGTCAGTTCTAAGGTTGGCACTCTTAAGAATTTTTATGAGTAGATTAAGTATACGTACTTGTAAGTCCTCAGGTATGGTGACAAGAGATTAAACTGGTCACACCCCCTTTTTGCTTGTTTCCTGGTTCTTTGGTATGTTCTGAATATATGAGGAATAGATGTGCAAATAATGATATTAAAAAGGAATATGAAAGATGCTAAGCCTTTAGAATTGAAAATATTAAAGTAGAACAGTCTTTTTCTTTGTATTAGGCATAACGCTTTAAACTCCTTTAGAGAGGTATTAGGACATAGTGGTTAAGAGCAAGGGCTCTGGAGCCAGAATGCATAGGTTTGAATTCTGTTTCCAACACTTCTGCTAGTCTTGCTAATTAATTACTTAACCATGGTGTGGCTTTGTTTCTTTATCCTTCAAAAGGTGAGAACAATAGTATCTATCTCTTCGGGTTTTGAGAAGATTAAGTAAAGAGATAAAAAGTATTTAAAACAGTATCTGGCACACAGTAAGCACTCAATAAATCATAGTTATTATATGTTTTTACTAGAGTCTTTTTTATTGTTAAACTCACTTTAACATCTAGCATTGGCTTTTTATTTATGATTGTTTTTAGTAGCACAGTTTCTCCCAAGTTCTAAGAATGGGAATTAATATATGCCTGTTAATCTCTGAGTCATTATGTAGCGTTGCTATGTGATGGGTTTTGGATTTCTTCTCAAGGTAGATACTATAATGGGTTTCCTACTGCTGTGTTTAAATGTATTTATTAATGTATTCTTTTAAAGCACCACCATGCTGAAAATAGAAGTTTTACTGTCTTAAGACACCTTCAAAGACTTAATCATTTAAGACTCTCTCTGTTTTGGCAGATCTGTGTAAGAATTGTCATCATGTAATAGCCAGGCACGAGTACACATTCAGTATCATGGATGAATTTCAGGTAAATGTATAAATGTGGTATGTTATTGTGGGGAAGGGGGAATAATAAAAATACTTTTGTAAATCTAGATATAGTTTTAACAATTGAAGTACTAGTAAGTTTTAAAGGAGACTATCCTTCTACTTGTGTATGTTAAGAGAGACACTTTAGATGTGAGTGTATCTATTCAAACCTGTCTCCATAAGAGTTACAAATCAAAATGAATGCCTTAGAAATGGTATCTCAGGCCTGTCATGTTTGTTGATAAAGAATAGCACATTGTGGGTTCTTAAGAGGTTACGGTTGTGCCTGTTTTTTTCTCTATCCAGTTATGTAATTGCATATTGTTGGTTTTATAAGTGTTGGCCTGCCCACTGCCCCCCTACTTGTGGAGCATGGAAATTCTGATAAGGAGGTTATCCTTGTCTTCCCTCACAGACATGTAGACTTGGGCAACTCTGTAGTCTCAGTTGTAGTGAGTCATTTTAATATAATTCATTAAATAAAATGAAAGGATGGGTGTATCCAGGTTGGAGGAAAGAAGCTGGACCACCATAAGGGTGGAGAATAAGTATTATACGGATGAGGCCTTGTACGGAGCAGCAGGCAGAGAGATAATATCTGCCTGCTGCCATCTCAATTTCTACTATTAGAAGTAGTAGTATCTACTTCTAATCTCTCTTAAATATCTATAAGGGACTTGATCCCAGGACCCTGGGATCATGACCTGAGCTGAAGCCAAATGCTTAACTGACCGAGCTACCTAGGTGTCCCAGGCAGGGGAATTTTATTTTTTTAAGTCCTTCAAATTAGGGTAGGATTTTAATGAGAAAAAAAGAATAATCTTCCATAACAGAATCTTGCAGTATGAGCACTCTTGTTCATTTGTATTTTAGGGTAGAAGAAAGCACTTATTCACCTGTCAGAACCTGGCCTGATATGTTGTGGTTAATCCGTACAATATCTTGACCATATCTTCTCAGCATCCAAAAATTATGCCTCAGAAAATGTTCATATATTATATGTAACTTAGGGCAAAGTCAAGATCTCAGTGAATGAGTAGGGGAAGGAGCATATCATGGGCTCAAAGGAGCAGCTCTGTCCTTCCATGAGAGCAAAGGAGGGCTTATAGCCATTTGTGGAAGCTCTTGAAGCCCCTGTGAGCTCTTTAGAGTATTAAGATTGCCCTAATGAAGCCATTGTCTATCACTGCCATCAGAGCCAAGTCTAGCTGATATCCCTTTATGACTGAACACAACCATTTTCAAAGCTGTCCCAGAAATGACGCTGGGTATAGGAAGAGGAAGATAAAAGAAGATGGCTTGTATTCACGATGTATAGACAGTGAAATTCTCTTGGGAAGAAAACCTGCTCTTAAACTGGCCTCTCCACCTCATCTTCTCACCATCTGCTACGTGTGTTCTGTATCCTGTAATGAGAGTCATTTCTTGAAAGTGATGCGTTAGGCCACTGCTTTGGCCTTTCCATAGCTCATTTAAGCTATAGTGTAATAGTTGAGCTCTGGACTTCAGGGTTCTCATGGGGCTGGCCACTTCCCTTTCTCTTCTTTCCCACTAGTCTCTTTGGCTCACCACACATAGCATTGTCCAACCTCAGACTCTTCCCTCCGTCCCAGTAGAGAGGAAGATATTCCTTCCTCTTGAACTCCACCCTTTCTGCATTTCCTCATCTATGTGCTCTCTATCCAGCATTTTCTTTGTCTCCCTGGGATTTAAAATATTTCTGACGGTAAATATACTTGATTCTTCTCTGGTTAAAAAATAAGTTAAAAATCTTTTCATTTCACTCAGCTACTTCTGAGATTCAACTTCTAATCATCTCTGTCCTTCCTTTTGCTGCTCTACTTGAATAGGTCTTTACCCGATTTTCCTTATTTCCCTGTGCTTCTTTTAACCCCCTGCAAACCAGGGGGTTACTAAAACTATTCTCTCAGAGGTGTCCTATAATGTAGCTGAGTGCTGTGACCTTGCCTCAGTTCTAAGCTCTTTTAACATCTTTCTTGGGTCTGGTTTTGTCAACCGTAGTGGTTTGGAAGGATTTCGTCCCTTAAGGTCCATAGTGCTAGACTTTTTTCTTTCTTTTTAAATCATTTTGAGTCTTCTTTTGCTTTTTCCCTGGTTTTCTTTCCTATTGTTCCCTAACTGATTTTTTCCATTGAACCTTGGTCTCTGTTCTGGAACTTTCTCTTTACTTTCTCAAATAGTGAACACACTCACACTCAGGCTCACTTAAAACCTATCAGCTGTCTCCCAAATGCCCTTCTTTGTTGCTAACACCCTGCCTACCCTTCTTTCTTTCTTTCTTTCTTTCTTTTTTTTTTTAAGATTTTATTTATTTATTTGACAGAGAGAGATCACAAGTAGGCAGAGAGAGAGGAGGAAGCAGGCTCCCTGCTGAGCAGAAAGCCCAATGCAGGGCTCGATCCCAGGACCTGGGACCAGGGCCCGAGCTGAAGGCAGAGGCTTTAACCCACTGAGCCACCCAGACGCCACTGCCCTTCTATCTTTCTTTGTTTCTCTTGCCTTTTTTGGCTTTGTTGCCACACCTCATGTTAAGGACCGTACCCACTCAAACCTAAATTACTGCGGCACAGTTCTGCGTGCTGCTGTCAAATTAATCTTATTCAAATTTATTGTCCTGTTGCTCTTGCTACTCCATATGGCATATGCTTGCCCTTTGCCTCTCACTGTCCTTATTCATGCTTTTTCCTTGACTTGTCCCTTTCTCTACCTTCAAGTCAACTACATCTTCCCTCTTTCAAGTAGAACTTAAATTCTGTCTACTCCCTCCTCTTGATAGTCTAGCCCATACTGCTTTCCCCCTTTCTTTGTACCTACAGCAGGCCCTGACTCATAGGAATAGCCACTTGGAAACTTCCTTCTCAGCCTAACGGGCACAAAAACTCTTTGTTCTCAGCTTTGCTAGCTTTCTTCCTTGTCCCCATTCTGCCCCAGCACCTGTTTCACTCCAGCAGTAGTTCAGGTTCAAGGTGGGATTCCCCACATTGGTAATGTTTTGTTGTGTATTAAATGTCTTATGGGCAAAAGTAGGCAGAATAGTGTTTAAACCTCCACCACCCAGCCTTCAGTTTGCTTTATTTTGTATCTCACCATTCCCGCAGCTCCCTACAGGATTATTTTGGATCAAATCCCAAGTATATCACTACTTCTGTAAATATTTCTGTACATATCTCTAAAAGATAATTCTGTTTTTAAAATAACCACAATATCATTGTTAAAGTGAGATTTTTCTGATGGCACAAGTAGGGGTGGAGTAAAGACAGAAGTATAGTTTAAACAGAAAATACATTATAAATGATTACAGGTATCCTTTATTTTTTATATCACCCTAAAAGCCACTGAAAGGACTGTGTGTTTGCTTCAGAAAACAAAAGAGGAACAGTGAGACTGCCTTCTGTTCCTCTGTGGAATAGGGAAGGAGAGGACTTGGGGTCAGAAATAATAGGTAGTAATAGAAGCAAAGGGCCCTGGGCCCCTCAGAATAAAGCAAAGGATCTGGTCGTCCCAAAGGTGATTCCACACATTCCACCCTTTCTTCCAAATTTCTATCCCTGTGCTTTGCCCAGGTGGAGCCTTTGAGGGTCTCCATGAATGACTGAGGAGAATTCTTGTTCTCTTGGCCAGTTTTGTAAAAGGTGTCCTGACCCTGGCAGCACAGGGGATTGTGTTCCTTGCATTCCAAGTTAGAATTCTAGACTTGTTTTCCCAGAGAAGCATGCTATGTATGGCTAGATTCTATAGTACTTGTACAATATGAATTTGAAAGACTCCCTGGAATTTCCTGGCAACCTAACTGCTGTGTACAACAGTGCTTCTGTGGGAAACTGCTTTTGAATTCCAAATAATTGACCTACAGTGAAATTTGGATTCCACACCAACTATAAATGAAATATTTCAAATGTAGTTAGTCTTACTTATTTAATACGCTTTCCAGATTATACCACGTGTTAGGTTTTTTCTCTCTCTCAAGATAGATTGTACATTTTGCAAGGTCAGACGTTGTCCTTGCCTTCTCTCATGTCTGCCAGTGCACCTAGCACTTTGCAAAATATTTAGGGCCTCAATAAAAATTTGTCGATGGATACATTGGTGAAAACTCAGATGTTTGTCTAGCTTCATACGTTTTCCCATTTCGACTTTATCACTGTTTTCTTCTTCATCTCCTGTGAGAGGTTCAAATCCTACTAGTAATGTCTGGCAGGTGAAAGTGGAAGTATTTGGGAGCAGTAAAAGAGGGTATATGTATAGAGGGTAGATTTTTATTTCATTGTTTTAGAAAGATTTCTTTATTTTGGGGGGAAGAGGTAGAAGTAGAGAATCTTCAGGCAGACTCCTTGCTGAGTGCAGACCCCCCGTTGTGGGGTTTGAGCTCATGACCCTGAGCCCATGACCTGAGCTGAAACCTAGAGTGGAAACTCAGCTGATTGAGTCACCCAGGCACGCCTATTTCATTTTTTAATTTATGAGACCTGTATTTGTTCTCTGAGCTTTGGCCCCTATCTCTACCGTGTGTGTAGACCAGACCTTGAAATGAAGTGTGGTTTTTTAAGAAACAATCTTTCTCTTGCCACAACTAAGCTCACCTGTAGGAAACAGAAATGCAGTTCCCTGGTTCTAAGTCTCTGAACCATACTCCTTGGTTATCTCTGTGACCCTCTCTGTACTGATTATCCAGATCATGAAACACAAACTGCCTTGACTGACCAATTTTTCCCAGACAGCTAACAATCTCAGTTTGAAGTGTGGAAATACAAATAAATTTAGCAGTAAGTTTGTTTTCTTAAAGAAGAAAGTTTTTAAGCAGAAGTTTAAAAGGAAATATGTGTATATAGTTTATGATCCATATTAAATATTCTAGAAGGGGATAACTATAAAAACAGGACTTTGCCCTAGGAGTTTTCCCTAAAACAAAATATCTTCTGTCACCAGCCTGATATTTTTAAAAATTTTAATTCCAGTATCATTAACATACAGTGTTGCAGTAGTTTCAGGCGTATAATATAGTGACTGAACCCTTCCATACACACCCGGTGCTCATCACAGCACGTGTACTCGTTAATCCCCGTCCTCCATTTCCCCCATCCCCTTCCCCTCTGGTAACCATCAGTTTTTTTCTCTACAGTCTCTAGAGTTCTTGGTTCATGCCTCTCTCTCTTTTCCTTTTCTCAAGTTCCACATATGAGTGAAATCATACGGAATTTGTCTTTTTCTGACTGACTTCCTTTAGCATGATATACTCCAGGTCCATCCATGTCATTGCAATGGCAAGATTTCATTCTTTTTTTTTAATCAGCCTGGACATTTGTTAAGCCCAAGAAACATAAACTCCTGAAATAGATCATATTCCAGACAGCTAGCTATTTAAATATGAGGCATGACAGACAAATGGGTTTAACTTAATTGTTTATTTTCTTAGAAAATAAAAATAGTTGTTTTAGTTTGGGATCTTTCTTTCTTTCATTTAAAAAGAAAAACATTTCTGTTGCTTAGTAGTCTTAAATAATCTAGGAAGGAGCAACTGTAAGAATAGGAATTTGTCCTTAGGGACCCACACTCATATTGCTTCACTACTTTATTTTATTATATTTTTAAAGATTTTATTTATTTATTTGTGTGTGAGAGAGAGAGAGCACAGCAGGGAGAGCAGCAGAGGGGCAGGGAGAAGCAGGGAGCCTGGTGCAAAGTTCGATTCTAGGACCCTGGGATCACAACCTGAGCCGGAGGCAGATGCTTAACCGACTGAGCCACCCGGTCGCCCTGCCTCACTACTTTAAATAGCAGCACTAGGGGCACCCGTTGAGCATCTGGCTCTTGGTTTCGGCTCAGGTCGTGACCTCAGGGTTGTGAGATTGAGCACCCTCCCACCACCCCCACCCCAGGGGGCTCCGGGCTGAGCATGGATTTTCCCTTTCCCCCTGCCTCCCCCCCCAACTCTCCCCGTCAACTAATGCACACATGCACACACTCTCTGTCTTTCAAATAATTAATTAAATAGCACTAATCAAGCCCAATATGTGTTTGGATTTTTTTTTTTTTTTTTAAATAAGAGAGGGAAGGTGGGAAGGGGCAGAGGGAGAGGGGAGAGAGAGAATTCTAAGCAGGCTCCATGCCCAGCATGATACCTGATGTGGGGCTCCATCTCATGACCCTAAGGTCATGCATGACCTGAGCTTGAAATTGAGAGTCAGATGCTTAACTGACCGAGCCACCCAGGCACCCCTAGCCCAATATGTGTTTTGAGTTCAAGAAGTAGCCATGCATTTCCAAGTTGACATTCTTGGCATACATAGTAAATAGGCTGTCAGCATGTGTTCAATTTACATAAACAAAAGACTCCAGGATACACAGATTAAACCTAAGACATCCCTGATAGGTGTTGAAGAAATTGATCTAATGTGCAGAGGGAATATCCATTCCAATTTACAGAGAATAGCTTGATCAGAGTAAGTTATGAAGTGTCTTTCTCCCTGTTCCTCAATGTAATTATGCACTTTATCTTGTTCTAGGAGTACACCATGCTCTGTCTGTTATGTGGCAAAGCTGAAGATACTATCAGTATTCTCCCCGATGACCCTCGACAAATGACTCTGTTATTCTAAGGATCCTCTGCAGTTCTGTAGTTAACTGTGTTGTGTTGGTTTATAATACAGCAAGCCTCATGGTTTGTCTTACTTCATTTATAATGGGAATTATTTTGCATTTTTTTTCCTGCTTACACTTAACTATTCTTTGAAAGAAAAAATAATTTAGGGGATTATGTTCTTCTGCTGAGCTCTTCTGCTAAAGTTCTCAGTTCACATCAGAGTGTAGAATCTCTGTTAGAAGTTATGTGGCTAGAAAATAAAACTAGAATAGGAGTATACCTAATGCCCAGATCTTTTGGGTAATAGGAGTATACCTAATGTCCAGGGTTCCTTGGAGAATGATTGATTCCAGGACTAGGGCAGTGACTGTACAAAATAAGCTTGAAGCATTTTGTGTCAAAAGAAAAGTGCCCCCCAAAATCCCCAAAACTCTCCCCCCCAAAACCCCATAAGACACAATGACTGGGAGTATGTCAAAGGGACAAAAGGGCTAACAAAAGGGGCTCCCAGTGACTGAAGTTGGAATAGCTTCAGCAATAAAGTAAAGTAGTACTGAGTTATAACCCAAACACTAAATATCCATGAGTCCTTACTGACAGAGCTAAATGATTGAATCAAGAAATATGTAGATTAGAAGAATAGACATGCAGAAGAATTTCAAATAATATATGTAGATACTCCCCACTCCTTAAGGGTGGGTTATACACAGCAATTTCCTTCCAAAGAGTAGAGTATGCAGAGGGAGAAAAGTAACTTTACAGTGGAAGAACCAGACAAACACTAGCTCAAACAAATGACCAAAATTAGCATCCTCAATGATAATCCTATTGATAATGGCATGTGCCCTTGATTTAATGTGCTGAAAGCATACTTTACCTTTGTGGTCTCCCTCCCCCAAACCCATAACCCCAGTCTAATCATAAGAAAAATATCAGAGAAATCCCAGTTGAGGGCCAGCTTTCAAAATAACTGATCAATACTCCTCAAAATTGTCAAGGCCATAAAGACAAGTCTGGGAAACTCGCACAGCCAAAAGGAGTGTAAAGAGACCTGAAAACTAAATGTAACGAAGTGTCCTGGGACAGAAAAAGGACATTTGGTTAAAACCAGCAAAATATCTATGGGGTGCCTGGGTGGCTCAGGGTGTTAATGCCTCTGCCTTTGGCTCAGGTCATGATCCCAGGGTCCTGTGAGTGAGCCCCGCATCAGGCTCTCTACTCAGCAGGGAGCCTACTTCCCTTTCTACCTCCTTGTGATCTCTGCCTGTTGGGTAAATAAATAAAATCTTAATAAAAAAACAAAAACCAAAAATCAGCAAAATCTGAATAAAGAGTGGACTTTAATTACTAGAAGTAAATAGAATCACATCAACTGCTCCAAAGAGATCTTAAAATATCTCACCTTGTATAGTTGAAAGAACACCGGCTTGGGTGTTGGAAACCTTGGCACTTAGGTCTCTCTGCCATTTGGTAGCATTATGACCATTAAGCAAAACATAACTCCAGTCTTTAGGTTCCATGTCTATTAGATTGGGCTAGTAAAAACTGATATTTTACTTCCTTCATAGTATTGTTGGAAGATCCAAATGAATAATGAATGTAAAATGCTTTAAAAAGCATTATAAAGTACTATATGCTAAAAGATGGGTTTGATTAGTTCTTCTCATTCTAAGACCAAAACTTCAAGGGTCAGACATCAGAAAGAAAATTGTTTCCTCTTCATATCCAAGATGTTTGGAAATTCTAAACTAAAGCTTTGCTTGTAAGGGAAAAAAGTGAGTAAATGTTCATTGTTGATGCCAGGGAAGTTTTGTTATATAACAGGAAGAAGAAGAATACTGCTGAGGTTTATTAAGTACCTACTGTGTGTCTGGCCTTTTTAAACACTTAATCCTCATTAACAACTTCATCAAGTAGTAGGTACTATTGTTTTCCCAGTTTTAGCGCCAAAGGAACTGAACCACAGAGATGTCAAGGAACTTACGGTCAGACAACTAGTACAGTGACTCTGTCTCAGCACTACTGTTCATGATAGATGAAGTATAGGGGTCTGGCGAGGTGAGGAAGAAGTTGAGAATGTTGGCGACAACACTCTGAGGGATCTAGGCCTGTCAGACCAAAATCTGTTATTTAGAAAAGTTAAGTCATCTAGGCCTTAGGGTTCAGTTGTGTTATTCCTGGAAAATGTTTTCCACTTTTCTGCAAATCTATATCTGACCTGCTGAGGAAATCGTTTGGTGAAATGGATCCAGAAAGCAGAGACAATGCTTCATTACTTTAAATAGCAGCACTAAGCCCATTATAGCCTCTGAATTGTCTCTTCTTGGAGTTCGCTAATGCTTCCAGCTTAGTCACTTGGAGCTCAAGAATATGATTTTATAAGCCCTAACTGACAATCCTCATCTATTACAGGCTGTATAATTATCTATCTGTTTTGGACTATATATTACTAAACTTAAAACACAAGATCCTATCCACATTGGTCATTATTAAACCAACTTTGTGCTGTGTTTTGTGACACTATTTTCTAGAATTCTTCTACGGATCTAATCAAATAAAGACTTCTTTTTTTAAAAATTTTTTTTAAAAGGTTTTATTTATTTATTTGACAGATATAACAAGTAGTTAGAGAGGCAGGCAGAGAGAGGGGAAGGGAAGCAGGCTCCCTGCTGAGCAGAGAGCCCAATGCGGGGCTCTATCCCGGGACCCTGGAATCATGACCTGAGCTGAATTCAGAGGCTTTACCCCACTGAGCCACCCAGGTACCCTGCAAATAAAGACTTCTTAAACCCAGTTCTACTGAATCCATATTTTTCTGTTCAAATAAAGGGGAACCAGGCAAAAATATCAGTTTTTTTTTTTCACTTCCCTTTCTGAGAGACAAGAAAGAGAAGGAACAATCTATAGGTGTAACTGGAAAGTGAACTTGTCCAGGCACCTTATTCTTAGTTTGCATGCTCCATGATGTATAGATCTGGTGTCTGCATACTTAGGCTCTTGGAGTCAAAGCTCAGCCTGTTTGTTTTGTTGTTTTAGGTGGCCCAGTCTTTCTTAAATGGTCTTGGCTTCTTGCGGTACTAATTAATTGATACGTGATATATTGTGGGCACAACCAGATATGGTTCATTACTTATAAGGAATTATTAAGAAGTATATATTCACTGCTCTTTATCAGGGGATCAAGAATTCTTTGTTTCATTCTGCTTTTTTTGTGAGTAAGGCTAAGTTACTTCACTGAATTTGAGGCCCTCAGTTTTAGGTGTGTGTTTCTTGACTGTAGTAGTCTCTATTGTGAGATGCAGTATGGTTAGATAGAAAGGAAACCAAGAGACCTAGTTCTAAAACGAGCTTTGCTGGGGCACCTGGGTGGCTCAGTGGGTTAAAGCCTCTGCCTTTGGCTCAGGTCATGATCCCAGAGTCCTGGGATCGAGCCCTGCATTGGGCTCTCTGCTCAGTGGGGAGCCTGGTTCCCTTCCTCTCTCTGCCTGCCTCTCCGCCTACTTGTGATCTGTCAAATAAATAATAAAAAGAAAATCTTAAGGAAAAAAAAAAGAATAAAATGAGCTTTGCCACCTGCTCATGTTGGGACATTGGGCAGGTTATATGCACCTTGGCTCTTCAGTGGAAAAATAGAAATAATGATGTCTCCTGCACAAAGTTATAAAATCAAATGATAAAACATAAGTAAAAGTGTTTTTAAGTTGTGCAGTGCTGTGTACAGGCAGTCAGTGCTCTTTCTGAAGGAACTCTGGAATAGAGGTAAACACTATTGTATTTAATAGTACGATTAAAGGCTTTGGGGCACCTGGCTTGCTCAGTTGGTTAAGCATCTGACTCTTTATTTGAGCTCAGACCTGGTCTCAAGGTTGTGGGATCAAGCCCCATGTTGGGCTCTATGCTTTGTGGGGCATCGGCTGGAGGTTCTCTCCCTCTGCCTTACCAACCCCCTCAAATAAATAAGTCTAAAAAAAAAAAAAAAAGCACAGACTTTATAGTCAACTGACCTGGGTTTAACATTCAACTCTGCTACTTGGAGCCACCTTCTTGGCAGGTGTCTTGTTCACTTACCTTCTCTTTAAAACAGAGAATTCTTCACAGAGTCAGTACAAGGATTAAGTAATCTAGTTATGTACTTAGGCAGTGTGTGAGTGTAGTAAATATTCAATAAATGATAGTTTGTCATTTATTGATGACAGTTGTGATGGTGGTGATAAGAAATCAGATTTGAAATCACTAATCAGATTCTGGCTCAGTGTTTCTTAAACTAAGGAGATACAGCTGTGGGAACTCAGGGAAATAATAAATTTCAGTCTGTGTACCTTGATCCTCTAAAATCAGTTGCCCCAAGCCTTATTTTTTGTTACAGCCCTCAGGGAAGTGACTGTCTCTGTCCCTGCTCTAAATCAAGTGGCATTATGTCATCTCTCTGGGAATGCTTGTTTATGAGACCCTTCCTACTTCCTGAGTTCCCCTAGGGAAATTTGATTAAAAGATTGAAAGTGAGTGATTATTTTAAGCTTTGCCATGTCTTATGACCATAAACTGGTACTTCTGAGGCTGTAAAGGGAGACAAACAAGATGAAAAATAAAACAATTTCTCAGTTCTCTTCATTTTAACAACCGCACAACTAAAGATTTAGTAAAAACAAAATGTGCTTGTAAGAGAAGTGTCTCCAGTCCTGCCATGCCTGTTCCCTCCCGAGCCACACTGGGCAAGTCCCTTTTGAAGCATGTAGCATTTTCCTTGCCCAAGTGAGGAGCACTTTTCCTACCATAATGGCTCTTACTGACTCTCTGCAAAATCACTTACAGTGTTAATTCCCAATCCTTCAGGAATCTTTAAATAATTCCTTCAACTTGAGCCTCAGGGGAAAGACCCAATACATTGTACTGGCATTTCAGCCTGAAATTGCCTGTGGCGTCATGCCAACATCTAGGACAGCTGCTCTGTTATTAGGCATCGCAACAGACTTAGCACTATGGAGATCATGAACAAATCATACTAGCATCTGATATGAATTCTGTATTTCATTTCTTCAGAGAAGCCATTTGTCTCTGCAGCTATTGCTCTAAAATCAGTGCTCAGTCCTGCCTTCCAAAAACTCATACCCCAGCTGTTGGCTTTAAGAGCAGGAATCTTGAAAGGCTTGAGTTTTTGACAGTCAAGGGTAGCCTTAATTTAGCAGACGGCCCTGCAAAAGGGCGCCAGGGGATTCCCACTGTAATGCTCAGGTTACCGCTTTTGAAATAAAGCACCACAGATGGCATAACTTCAGTTGAAGGTCAGACAGTAAGGATCCTTAACCTCTATTCTGCACTGACTTCTCAGACGATGCAGGTACTTGGAAAATAGTTATGGGGATGCCATAGGAAAGGGATCTCCCCCCTCAGCATTGGGGTTCATAAGCAATGTGTCCAGTTTGGAGAACTGCCCCTTCTGGGCTTCAATGAGGAAAGAAAATGTTCCAACTAGTGGTCCAAGAAGGAGAGGTGAAGTGAGTAGTTTGCAGCAAGAGGTTTGTGAGTCAAAGTGACAGGACAGTGGCTTCTCAGCAGGTATCTTTCCAGAACATGATAGGACCTGGTGGTGTTTGTGCCTTTGGAGTCTGCCTGTACTTGCTGAAGAATCTGGGGCACTGTCTCTACAAAGTCATTTGGCAGAACCCTGTTCTCACAGAGAAGGGCTGTCCTGTTGGCAGGTTATGAACAGTTGGATGGTCTAAAGGGAGGCCCTCTTCATTCCCACCCTCATGAAAGAAAAAATGAAATCAGTCATTCATGCCTACGCTGGTCTGTCTTGTGCCTGTATCTGGGAACATGTGAATTTGAGAAAGACAAGGGTAGCATGGAACTGTGAAAAGGTGGGAGTCAGTCCTGCTAAGGATCAAACACAAATGTGACTGAGCAAGGTGATCAGAGAAAGAAGTCCTCTTTGTGTTCCCAGGAACCGCACCCTCCACACCCTTGCTGTCAGTTAAAGTTGACCAAATTTGTGTCCCAGCAACGTCTCCAAGTGAGGTAATGCTTGGCTGGCCTAGTACGTGCAGTGATAGTGACATCTTCCTGATTGAAGTCCTCTACCCAGCCTCCCAGTACTCCACTGAAAGGCTTGCTGCCTTTTCCTCCCCTTTACCTCTCATTACCTACCCCTGCACCCCCCTGCACCGCTGCCCCTGCCTCTGTTCTGGAGGAGCCATTAAGCAATAATAGAATTCATACTTCCTGCAACTCCACCTGCCACCACAGACCCTGGCCAGAGCCTGCTCTCGACAGTCATCAGGGTGTCACCCGGATCAGAGCCTTCCTCTGTCAAGCCTTTGTGCGCTGCCAGCTCTCTGTCCAACCTGCAGTTTTGGGTTACCCCTCTACCCTCCATCGAGGAAGAAGACACAGGGAGCCTGGCTGTTTGCATACCTGCCCTTTATTGGACACACCTAGCAGCCTGGCTCTAAGCCCTTCACACTTCTCAGACACCACCCATAAGGTTTAGGAAGGTGCCATCATTCTGTGAAGGCCCAGAGCCACCCAAATCTTGGAGCTCCAAGTAGAATCACCAAGCAGAAGGTTGGGGGAGGGAAGGGAGACAGGTGGCCTGGAAGGGCAAGGCTTTTCAAGAGGAAGCTTTGGCCCATGAGTGCCTCCTGTGGGCACACTGAAGCCTCGGGAAAGATACCAGGGGCGGGATGGGGTAGATCTGTGTGCTGAGCAGCTCCTGTCTATATGGCAACTTTGAGGAGACGCTTGATGTCAGGCTCAATGTTGATGGTAGGGAAGGTACGGCTGTAGCGGCGGAAGGGCTCCCCCTCCGGCCCAATAAGGAACTTCTCAAAGTTCCAGGCCACGTCAGAGCGGCGCACCGGGCTCCAAATGATGAACTTGGGGTCGGTCATGAGGGTAAATGGGTCATCATAAGGGTAGGGGAGCTTGTCCTTCAGGTAGGCGAAGACAGGATGCTCGTTCTGACCATTCACCTCACACTTTTGGACAAGAGTGAAAGTGGGCTGGAATCCACCCCCGGGGCGGACATACTTGAGACTGTTCAGGATCTCCTCATTCTGACAGTTCTCCTGGGGGAGGAAAAAGACAAAGAGCATGGAAGAGGGAAGGGGGAAATAGAAGATCCACGAAAACCTTTCACCCTACTATAGTCCCTTCCCAGGACTATTCTCTTCTGTGTAGCTCCCCTGCGTCCCCTATTCTTTTTCCTTCTTTTCAACTTTGCCCTACTCTTGACTTGGAGATTCCCCATTCAGAGCTATTGTTTGATGGTTTGCGAGGCCATTCCTGAAAATTCTTGCAGTTCCTAGCTTGGCTGTTCTTACAGTGAATGATTTAGCAATCTTGAACTGCTGCTTCTCTCTCTAAACTACCTTGAATAGTTCTTAGGATATATGTCTGAAACTTCAAGGTACCTTGAGTTCAGAGCAGTAGAAAGAAAGGAAAAAAGGGGCTCAGGTGATGCCATCTAGAACTCTCACTTTTTTGCACCCCCCTCCCCCACTCTCACATACATAGTCACACACACGTCCAGGCAAACCTTCCCCTTCCCTCTGCTCTGATTTTGCCTCTGTTGTTGATGATTACATGTGAGTATTGAGTATAGCCTCTGCCTTTCATCTTGCCTTTTCCTCGATCTGAAAGTCTAAGTGAGAGGAAGCGTTTATGAAGAAAGGCCCCATCCAAGGAAGTCTAGCTTTCAGGTGCTACAAAGGCAAAGTAAATTAGAGATGACAGTGGATGTATGCTAAATGAAATTGCTTAGTGACCGGCAGGGATGATTTAACAGGATAGAGTGTTTAGGATTCTGAAATAGGCCAAGGGAAGGAAAGCTAAGTGTGTACTTGAGGACTACCGTTGTGAATGTGTAGTTAGCATTCCTTTTACTTCCAGACTGCTTTCCCAAGACTCCTCGCACTCACTCACTAAACTCAGCTGTGAGGGCTCTAGCTCTGAGCCTGTTACTTGTCTTTCCCTCCCCCTTGCCATCCCTGTCCTATCCCTACTTGGCATTCTCCACCCCTGAGAACCCCAAAAGGCCCATGAAACCCTTATTTTCCACCCCTTCCCCTGGGTCTAAGAGTCAGATTTCTCCTTATGGGAGAAAGTTCTTGCCTCTGACGTACTAGAACCAATCAGTACAGTCAGTTCCACGCCATCAAGACATCTTGAGCCCAAAGGTGATCTCCATTATACTCCTTATCTCTTAATGTAGACGGCTGGCGGGCTCCTGGTAGGTTACAGATTCCCTCCAGCCACTAGCTAGCCTGATGGTGGAAGGGTGGAGACATCTCTGGGGCGGAAGAGACACCCTTCAAATGGTTTCACCCATTCTCTCTCAGGCCTGGCCAAGCCTAGAAACAGACTGAGACAGGGAAGCAAGAGTGACAGCAGTGATGGTCTGGACTCAGGTTTGTCACAGCCAATGACACTTCAGCCTTCCCGCTGTGTATCTGCTAATCAATTTCTTGCCATCACTCCACTGTGAATTGAACTGAGGGGGATTATAATTAGAGGGTTCACTTGAGGACATTCTGTCTCCTGGTGCTGTTAAAATAATAAGTGAATATAGAAGAATCCCTGAAAGAGAATTTGAGGTATGTGGGCTGAAGATCTAGAACTTGACCCGGTAATCAGAGACAGAGATTTGATCCCTGTGTGGAACATACAGACACAGACACACCAAAAAAAAAAAAAAAAAAAGGAAAGAAAAAAAATCAGAGACAGGTGCACGTGACACCCAGAGGAGACCCGTAGACGTGGAGTACCCTGAGCTTTCCACCAAAATCATTGTCCCCTCGGCTGATTTAAAACAGAATCCTTCAACCAAAATAATACAGTTGCATTTGCTTTCACTTGCATATTACTTTATATTTTCCAAAGTTTTTTTTTTTTTTTGGTATATCTTACCCTCTGAACCTCACAATTATCCTGTGAGATAAGTGGCATTATCCCATTTACAGATGAGGAAACTAAAACAGATAAATCAAGTGACTCTTGCATGGGCACAGAGCCACGGAAGAGCAGAACCACATCTAGCTGCAACTAAGGTCTCCTGGGTCAGTTCAATCCTAGTGTGAGTGTTCATCTTCTGTTTCCTTCCACTCATCCTCTCAGTGGGTATTTGACAAGTGCATTCTCCACCGTGGAGAGACATGGAGAGAAAAGCAGACACGGGAAGACAATAAACAACAAAACCCTACCCTCTGTACTGATGCCCAGACAGTTAGAACCCCATGTATTTCCCCTTGGTATTCACCTGTATCCAAAAACCTAGATTAACAAATAACTCCGATTCCAGACGCTCCAGCACACACAGTCACTCTCCATCCCCCCTTCACCTACCAAAGCTTCAGCACCCCAACTCCTTGGGTACATTACAAGGCACCCCTCACCTGATGTCCAAATTGGTTGCAAGGGAAGCCAAGAACCACCAGGCGCCTGGGGAAGCGGCATTGCAACTCATTGAGCTGGGTGAAGTCCCGGGTAGTCGTGCCTCAGAGCGAGGCCACGTTCTCAATCAGCACGGCCCTGCCTCGGAACGTGTTGAAATCTACCTTCTCCCCGTCCAGGCTGACGGCACTGAGGTCATAGAAGGACTTGGCTATGTAAGCCATGGTGAAGGGGCAGAGTGAGGCGTGCAGAGCGGTGGCAGAGCTGCGGCAGCCCACTTCAGGGTCTGTTATAGGGGTGGGGAGGAAGGAGGAGCCTGGAAGGACAGGAAGGATTTCACAATGGGGCTTTGAGCATCCCCAGGATGACTTAGCAAAAAAAAAAAAAAAACGGTCACCCACCTGGAGGTGCTGTTTCAACAAGGAGGTGGCTCCTCCTGTTTACAGACTCTGAACAAAGCCGCCTACCTGCCCCACCCTGCTGGCAACCCAGGAAGGGCCAATTTGATATCTATGTACAAACATGAATAATTCACTCCTTGCAGGAAACTAGAGCCCCAAAGGTCAAATGGGGAGGAAAAAAGGGAGGGAGGGATGCAGGATTGACTCCGACTTGCCCCAGCAAGTCGTTCTCGCTTGGCACAGACACGTATTGTCGGCTGAAGGCCAAGCCGTGAACTGCGCCATTGAGAGGTCAGGGTCTGCCAAGATCTGAAAGATGAGGAAGAGAACTGGGGGGCATGTCCCCTTAACTCAGACCGCAACCAAAATATACATATGACGGGCACATAGTTTTCTGTGGCTGTTGTTTTCCACAAGCCTACAAGCACAAGGATCCTCAGAAGGACAGTGTGATTTTTCTGGAAATAATTGCTTTCAGGGGGCTCAGCCAGGCTGAAGAGATGAAGTTTGTTTTGGAAAGTCTTCCAGTGAGTGGTGCTGCTTCTGCCGGAGAGCTGCTCTGCCCTTGCTCCTCTGCAGTGGCACCGACGCCCACACTGTGTCCTCCACTCTGCCTCCTTGGGTTCGTGAGGAGGCCGTCAGTCATGGCAAGGTGATGGTGAGGAGCCACAGAGCAGGTGAGTGACTCCCAGGGCACGAGCTACACCTGCCTCCTCTCAGACAAAGGCTCAGTCCCCAAGACTTCTCCTGACAGGCTTGTGCTGCTCATCCTCCCCACCCCACCCCAGAAGGTAACGTGCAGGTAGTCAAAGCTTCGATGGTTCTAAACCCAGCTGACCTGCCCAGGTTTTCAGCACCAGCCGTGCAGCATACCGTGGCCCATCTGAGGACCCAAGAGAAGGCCTAGTGCTTCACTTCATTATTCCAAGCACCCAGCAGCTCAAATAAATCCGATTAAAAAAAAAATTAGAAAGTCTGGATTTCTCCATCAGGAAGACTGGCGATTAGCCCTGACCTGGCTCTGGGACTTTTGGGAGTGTTATTTCAATAACAATGCAGATGTTTACTAGAGAGTGTTTTCACAGGTACGTGTCCATTGGGAACTGTCTTCTAGAACCAAGAATAAGCAAGGCTTGGGAGCAGCTGGTATTGAGAATCTGATTTGCTGTGAAGATGGAGGAACTACTCACCAGGGAGTGCCCAGCTGTTCTGTCTTCTGTAGCCCGTTCCATGGCTGTTCATAACACGTGGGGACCCATGTCCCCACTGGCTGCTCCCTCAAAACAAGCCTCCATTACTTGAGTGGGAATGGAATCTTTGGCCATTAAAAGAGGTGGCAGGAAATGCAGCATGAAGTGTGTCGCCCAATGTGTCCAGGTAAAGTTCCTAAAAACAGCCAATAAACGTCCCTACCAGGCCACTGTGTCAGAAGAACTTGGCCCTGACAGTACACTAAACTTCAGCACCAACTTCTCAGACTTACCTGCAGGCTGAGAGCTTCCAGGACTCTCGAGCATCTGGACACCTCTTACTGGCTGCCGTTCGGGGGCCTCTGTCCAGGATGACCATGGAAGTTCCTGAGCTGGGGACTGACTCCCTCTCCCTCAGGGACACGCCATCCCTTTTCTCCCAGAACAACTTAGGACTCTCGGTCATGCAGGTTCTCAACTTTCATGATTGGAAAAACCTCTCTTAAATACCTTTGTCTCCAACTTTACCTCAAACTGGCTCACTTCCCAGAAGCTTATTACTTCGGACATGCACTAACAGGTGTGTGATTCCCACGGCTTTCCACAGGGACGGTTGTTCTGGAAACTGCACTGCCTTAGTACACAAAAAATCTAGGGATGTGGTTCGACTATGGCTACAGATGAGAATTGCTTATCGAGATTTTTCTAAATAGATGTTGCTAAAAGCTTTTCCCTCCAGAGATTTCAGTTCCGATGTCTCTGGCCATGACTCTGCCACGGTTACTTGAGGCCCTTCGGCACGTTTTCTTACCAGCTGACTTTGTGTCTTCACCCTCCCTATCTCCCACAGATATGATTGTTAGGATGGAAGAGGTGGAGTACTGCAAGTTTTCCATAACCTGTAAAGCACAGGTTAAGATCTTAGGCCACCACTGCCATCTTGTCTCCTTCCTTCCTCATTCTGACTCCAGTTTTCTGCCTCTTCCCTTCACACAAGTATAGTATTTGGCAACCCCCAGACCCCCAAGATTACAGTCTGCCTTGCTTCCCTGGAGTACCCGGTCACAGGGCTAGGACAAACTTCTGATTTAATCCCTCCTCATGCCTCCAGGGAGACCTGTTCCTGTTCTGTCTCAGATGGTCGAGAACCTTCTTGGTTCTCAATACTTCAGACATAGGTATTCGGCATCCTACCAGTGACGCCATCTTTCTGCTCCTGTAGGCCCACTGCAGAGCACTGGGGGGCTTTGCTGGGGCTCCCCTGCAGGTGACATTGGGAAAGGTACAGTAAGGAAGAGGACAGCTTGCTGCTTCCACTGTCATTCTCCTGCTGTTGCTGTATAAGGTTCTGGAACCGTCTCCTAGCACTGCCTCTCCCTCTCCCCCTTAACTGCCAAGGGCCAAAAGAGAACTCCTCCTAGGGACTCATACAGGCAGACACACCTGTGGTTTGAAATATTCTTTATTTTGTAAACATCTGTGTTTAAAATAGATGAACCCTGCTCACAATTCATATATTGGACCCAAGACACAGTACACGAAGTTCACCCATCACAGGGAGATGGTGGGGACTTGGGAGCAGGTGGAAATGCCTGGGGCTGGGCTGAGTCTCGAGACAGCAGGTGCAGAGGTGGTGAGGAGTTAACAGGCAGGAGCGCCTGCTCAACAGTCTGGGCCTAAGGCCAGACCCCAGGCCACCCCCCGGACTGGAGAAGTGTAGGGGTGAGATGCCGACTCCCAATACCTAGTGAGCATAGCTGACCCTAGAGCTCCAACCCTCCCATACCTCTCCCCAGCTGTGGCCCTGATGGATGGGGCTCATCGGTACATAAATCTCCACCCTGTGTTTTCCCTTCCAGAACCCCTAGGTACAGTAAAAATGAGTCCCTCTGTCCCGAGGGGGCTGGGAGAGAAAGGCAGTGGTGCTCTGCCTGATCTTCAGGGACTGCTGCAACACGGGTCACAGGTTGGAGCCAGAACCCAGCACGTCTGCTTTCTGAAGCCCCTGGCTTCCCGAGGTCTGGCGTTACTGTCACCCCAGCCCTGGCATGATGCTGTGTCTTGACACCCGAGAAGTCAGGCCTCAAGGAAGCATCCCAGCCATAGTCATGACTTCATCCTAAAGAGTCTGCTATCTAAGTTTCTCATCAGCTAACAATTTCTAACTATTCCCGCCCTCCTTTTCCTTCCACTGTTAGCCTGTCCCTGGTCCTACATCCTGAGCTACCCTCTCCCACTCTGGTAAGAGTCAGAGGAAAGGTTTGGTGATTTTTTCCCCACCTTTTTTTTTTTTTTTTTTTTTTTTTGGAGTAATAAGGAAGTGGGGCTCTTAATCCTGCACATGTGTGTGCCCTGGACTTTGAAGCTCCATTGGTTCAGGGCTCGAGTCTTTGTTTTAGCTCCAGCCCAAGCCATAAGATGCAGCTAACACATAGCTTAAGAATGAGCCTCCAATGCCGGGCAGGTGGGGAGGAACCCCACTAGGCCCCATCACTGACTTGTCCCTTCTTTAAAGCGCCTCCCTCAAGCCACCTTTGGGCCACATCGGGCTAAAGAAACTTCTTCCTGAACAAAGAGCTCTGGAGGAAGGAGTCGGCTTCCCTCCCTCCTCCGGCAGCCACAGTGCGGTTGGCTCCTCTTCAAGAAGCTAAAGGGGCAAGATAAGCACTTTTTCTGGAAGGCTGAAGAGAACAGCACCAAGCATTTCTACCCAGGGCCTTCTTTCTCCCTCCCCAGGAAGCCCCTGCCCTTCTCCCACAGACTTTCTCTGGAAAACCTTGAGCGCTGAAGGCTGGGTTCAGTGGTTCCGTCACCTTGCCAGGGGGTTGTGGGGAAATGCCCTTCCTACACAGAAAGGGAAGTTGCTCCCGTATTCCCTCTGGTTTGCGAAATGCTGTCTCTGGCCTCCTCTCCCTGCCTTTCACCTGATACACAGGGGCTAGTCCTTCATTTCCAAACACTTCCCTTCCTGGGGTGTGTGGTTGGCTTGTCGACATCATTCCCATCTCCCTCCCCCCTGGCAGGTTTTCCTCGCCCCTGCAGTGCCCTGAGGCCTTGGTACATATCTTTAAATTTAGGAGCCCAGGTGGGGAGAAACTGTGTACACCCTGCATGGGAGGTAGAGCATGGAGGTGACCTTTTGTCCCTGCCTCCCCTCAACAATTTTTTTTCTTCTCTGAAGCACCTGCTTCTGAGCTCACTTTCCCCAAAAGGCAGGTGGGCAGGCAGCCAAGCAAGGCCAAAGCTGCGGGGGGCGGTGGGCCAGGCAGGAAAAGGTGGGACAGCCCCAGTTTTGAGGACCGCCAGTTTGGTGTTTCCTTCCTACTTTGATGTTCCACTTTCCCAGATCATGGATGGGGCAGGCCATGCCACAGGAAGGGACAGCGGGGAGGGGAAGATGGGAAGAAGCACCCCCTAGGCTTTGGCCCCTTCACAAAGCAGGGTGGGGTGTTCTCCCAGAAGAAGAGTATGGAACATCCCCATGAGCCTGAGTCCATTCCCTTGGACAGGGTTAGGAAGAAAGGAAAGAAAAAAGCTGCACTGGCAGCCACAGAGCAGGACAGAGAGGGAAAGAGGTTCGAGGGGCTTTGATACAGAACACACTGGAAGGGGGAAGGGGACAAGAAAGAGAAGTAGGAGGAAGAGAGGAAAAGCAGAGAGGAGACAAGATGCACTGAGAAAGAAGGAGCCTTAGAGTGGCCTCACTGCAGACGGGGCCACTGTCTGGGGAGCCTGGGGCGGCAAGACAGCACCCGGAGCACACCGGGGCTCATGGCAGGCCTGTGGTGGGGAGCCCGGCAGAAGGGAGCCCCTCCAGGCTGGAGGGCAGGGGGCAGAGGCTGCTCCGAGATGACAGCAGGGCTGCTCTCGGGGCCAGGCAGGGGAGTAGCAGCTACTGGTATTCCACAGGGTCACCCGAGTGAGAGGAGAAGCAGGGCAAAGCCCGGACTCCCTGTCTGCCACAGGCCTCCTGTGGGGAGGGAGGGGTCGCTGGGTGCTCCACACAGGACCCTCAGCACCAGCAGGTTTTCGAAGAGTTCGCTGGGCCCTCAGGTTTGCCCTCGTCCTCCTCCAGCTCGGCCAACGCCAACTCATGGCTGGCACGCGTCCTGAGACCATCCAGCTCCTTCCTGTGGGCCTGCAGCACCAGCTCCGTCAGCCGCGTGAAAGACTGTGAAACCACCAGTGGCGGGTGAGCGGGCGCTGCCGCTGCCTCTTCCCCCTGCAGCCCTGTACCTGCCCCAGGACGAGGCCTCCTCATGTGAACCGGGCTCACTCTCCCACCCCGGGCCACCGCCTCCCTTCCTCCCTGCTCCCCTCTGCAACAATGGGCCACAGAGGCAGGGCAGCGGGGTTCGGGGCGCTCACCTCTTTAATGTTGAGGTTGGTGCAGGCACTTGTTTCATAGAAGTCCATGCCATACTCCTTGGCCAGCTGCAAGAAAAGAACATTCTTGAAAGGGAGTCAGTAAGGGAAGGGAGGTGCCCACAGCAGCGGCCTGTACTTCTGCCATGGCCCTCGCGGCCCATGCTCAACTGCGACAACTTCTCACAGCAGGTCATGTCTCAGAAGCCCCTTTCCAGAAAAGGGCCAGCCAAGAATGGAGAAGATGCTCCACAAAGCCCCGCCCGCACTCCCCGCAGACACACCCCTGCCTGTGGCATGCACACGTCACACATCAGGAGGCAAAGGTCCCCCCAGTCTTGTGCAGGGTGTGGAATTAATGAAAAACGCGGCTTTGGGGTCAAACAGACCCAGACGTAAATGCCAATGCCCCACTCAGCAGCTATACGACCTTGGACAAGTTACGGACCTGCCATCTGTTAAAGGGGGATGAGGGCATCTCTCAAGCAAGGTCAGGGAATGACTAAAACACGTCCTGCGTCTCAAAGCACTCACTTAGCACCAGCCATCCATACAGTGCTCGATAAATACTATTCTAGGAGGGTTTATTCTGGTAGGGTTTGCGTCTACTTTCAGATTTTTCAATGGCCCTGTATTATTTTTATATGCCAAAAATCTATTTTATTTCAAGCGCTATGGACGGAAAGAGAGAGAAAAAAGCTCTGGAGGCCCTCAGAGTGGGTGGACGGCTCTCATCTCCATGGCACCCATCCTTCAGTCCTCTGGGAGGGTGATGTCCCTAGGCACCACCTTCCTGTCCCCACAGCCCCATAGCTTCTCCAACCGTGGCGCCTTCATTCCCTTATTTTCCTCCCTACCCCTTTCCAGTATAAAGACAGGGATGGGATCCCTGTAGACAGTCGCCGTGCCTGGATGCTGCTGGGAAGTCAGTGACTTGGAGCCCTTCCTCACCATGACCACACTGGGATGACCTCTTTAGCAGAGGGTAATCCTGCTATGGGGCCCTTAGAGCCAGGCAAGGGGCTGCCTGAGAGCTCTTTGTTCCAGGATAGGTCCCAAATCACTGTCCCAACAGACAGAAAGCAAACTCTCAAGGATGGCAACTCGCCCAGAGCTTCCGGGAACTGTGGGAGGTGCAGGGTGCCTGAGGACAAGGACAGAATCCTGGGTCCCAGCTCTCAGGGATGGCCCAGGCAGCAGCACCCAAGGGACGGGCTTGGCCAGCTTGCTGCACTTACCTGCTGCCCCTGCTCCCTTCCCACCTGCCGCTTCTGCTCTTCATCAGCCTTATTCCCTATAAGGATCTTCTGGACACCTTCTGGCGCATACTGGGGACAGAGGACAGACAGAACTGCCAGTGAGTACTGCCTTTCCTCCCCAGCTTCCCATCACACTATCTCCTGGCCTCCACACCAGCCCCAAGCTCCAGAACCCTAGGGACAGAGCAGGCCTACAGGATGCAGGTGTGAGGCTGACCCCAGGGGTTAGAGGGCTGTCACCAGGACAGCTTAAGTGGGGGGAGACACTCCAGCTACAACTGGTACTTCCTGGGGTTAGACAGTTGGGATCTGAACTGGCAAGGGCATTGCACTGAAGTCCAGTCTCCAATTGAAAAACTGGGGACTCAGAAAGTTCACATCGCTTGCCCAAGGCTCCAGAACCAGGACTAGAATCCCAGTCTCACGATTCCTCCTGCTCTTGAGAGTTCAGGAAGGAAGACAGTCACAGGGTAGGCTCTGACCTAACTCATCTCCAAGGAAGAAGCAGCCATGGCGACCTGGCTGGGCACAGATCATGGACGGTGTGGAACTTGGGCTTCTTCCCCATGTCTTACTCACCCAGAGGTCTCCATCCAGGGCTGGGAAAGGCAAGGTCTCCTGGGAGTGTTTGCTCACCAGCCCTGAGAGCTTCAGCCCTTCCCAGCTGGCCCTCACTTTATCTTCCCCTCTGAGGCACCCTCCCCCACCCTCAATGGGGAGGCAGCGTCTCCTACCTCATCCACATCACTGACCCACTTCATGATGTGCTGGTAAGAGCGCTCGCTGCTAATGTCGTAGACTAAAAATATTCCCTGAGAGAGAGAGAAGGAGAGAGAGATGGGGTGAGGGGGTAGATGCACACAGAGATAGTGCACAGTCGAGGGTCCAGAAGCAGGTGTGGTACCTTAAAGGCTGGGTCCCATTCTCCCTTCTCCCGGCTTAGCAGAATGAGGCTCCCTCAGCACCCAGAAACTTCTCCTTCTCTCTCATTCCCCCCAAAGCTATTGTGCCCTAAGCCTATCACAGAACTCTCTTCTGACTGGGGTCTTTGGCGCAGGGTGAAGGGTGGCGGGTGGGGATGAGGTGGGGGGCTTGCCTGTGGTGTGTGCTCAGAGAATAACAGATGAACGTGTTTGTCTGAAGGCCCTGTTCTGGGAGTCGGTGGCATATAGATCTCCAGCGCTTAGAGTTGGGAGTGTGGATGGCAGCGTCCCACCTCCAAACCCTGAGAATGGCGGCTCACCTGGGCCCGCCGATAGTACTGCTTGGTGATGGTCTGGTATCTCTCCTGCCCCGCCGTGTCCCTGCAATGGAAAGCCAGGCCATCAGGAGAGCAGGGAGCATGGGGCTAGAGGGAGACCCTGGGCCCTTGCAGGAAAAACTGGGGATCTACAGGGTGAAAAATCAGGAGTTTTGATTCCCTAAAGGGGTCTGAACATCCCTGACCCTGCAGGAGAGAGGCCTGGTTATCTGGGGCTGCCTGGGCTTACAGGGGCCTCATCAACTCTATCAGTGCCGGGAGTCTCAAATGAAACTGGGCCTTCGACACCTCTCTTTAGAACTGGGCCATTGTGTTCAAACAGGTTGGACTGCCCCACCTCCCGTCCCTGTGGGGCCTCTGAAGGCAAGGCCCATAGCATTCCCCAAACTGGAAGCAGCGGCAAAGGCTGGCAAAGGCTGCGCTTCCAGAAACCTCAGGCCAGAGGGCCACAGCGGCCCCCCGTGGCGCCTGGTAGGAACTGCACCATACCGTCCTGGGGATTATCTCCCCAGGGTCCATCCCAATGTGGGGTATAACCCTCCCTCCTTGTGCACTGCGGCTGGGCCCAGGGGCAAAGCCTCATCCTAAAACAAACCAACACTCGTCGGTTTGCCAATTCCTTCTAGTTCCTGGCTTTAGGTGACTTGTTGTCAATCCCTGAAAGTTTCCTAAGGAAACAGGAGGCCGGAGTTGGCGGGGGTAGGGCAGCCCCATGTCTCTCCTCCTCCCCAACTCACCAAATCTGTATCCGCACTTTGATGCCATCTACCTCTATGGTCTTCATCTTAAAATCCACGCCTGGGGAAAGGACGAGAGCAAGGACGTTAGGAAGAGTACCGCTGAGACCGAACAGTGAAGGCTCAGGGCACTCACACTGGAAGGGACTGTCTATGACTTAATATGGCACAAAGATGGCATGAGGTAAAGGCCTTCTTAAGGCAAAGACTGGCCCTGGGGAAGTATCTGGGGCTTTGAATGGGGCTTCCCTTCTTCCTTGATCTGAGAATTGCCAGCAGTAAAGGGCAGGGGTGGGTAGAGGGGGTGCAGGAGGAGGGCAGAGTGAGTACGGTGAATCCACTCCATCACTGCCTTACTCAGCCCCCAAATGTGTCTCCTTCTCCTCAGTGTGATGTCTTCCTCTTTACACTGCTGGAGAGAACTACAGGTGTTTATTTATCTGCAATGGAACTCCAACCCCTAGGAACAGCAGCCTACCTAGGTAGCCTGGGTGGTTTTTTTCCTTTCTCTGCCTTATTAATAACCAGGAGGGGGTGTGCTGCTGTCATGAGTGAGGGGAAGGGACATGGATCCCGAAGAGGGTCCCTAGCAGAGGCCCACCAAGAAGGAGCAGTGGCTCTGCTGTTGACTATCCCCCGTTTACTGGAGGAGGCACTACTGTGTACTCATTTATTTAGAAAGAGTACGGGCTTTGAAGCCAGGCCTGAGCTCGAATCCTGACTCTGGCCACTTCGGTCATTGCTGTGACTTTGGGCACCTTGCTTTTCTGGGCCTCCATTTCCTCATCTGTAAAAAGGGTACATCACCATCATTTCAGAGGGTGAGAAGATGAGGCGAGATACAGGGCCCAGCACCTGGGAGATACTCAGTTGCCTACAGTTACCACTATACCCTAGTATGGTCCCGGTCCATCGTGGGTGCTTGTAAATGACGACCAGCGACAGGAGGACAAGGCAGTGACGCATTACACTCCTGGGGGAGGGAGGGGAGGACAGACAGGCTTCTCAGGCTCACGTGCCCAAGGACTCGAGGAGCTCAGCTGCCACAAGACCCAGGAAACATAAGGCATTTGGCAAAGCAGCCCAAGGCAGAAACATATTTGGGGAAACGTGCAGGAGGAGTCGGCAGCACCCGCAGCACACAGGCTTGAATCTGAGTGATGACAGAGATGAGGGGAGACATTTTTATCACCACGCCTCTTCCCAGCCCCAACTGTGCCTGGGCACGGTGCCCGGTGATGCAAAAGCGCTATCGAGTAAGTTAATTAAGCTTAAGTCTTCATGTACTCCCCAGAGACAGGTCAGGAATGGGCATCATTAACCAGTTTTCAGGTGGAGAACACAGTCAAGGCAGAGTTCCAGATGGACGGTAGTCACTAGGCTGCCTGGCACAGCCCCAAAGACCCACAGGTACCAGAGTCCCCAACACCACCACTATGCCACTCAGCATTAGCTCTTTACCAATGGGAACACTTCTCCCCTTCTCCCTGGCCTGTCCCCAGGTTTCCACAAATACAGATGGATTCAATTCAGACTTTTCCCTCTTTCCATCAAGACCAATCATCATTTAACTGGAGGGGAGAAAAAGATTCCGAATGGACAACCCAAACTAGATCAACTTGGTCAGACGTGAATCATTTCTCGCCTGCCCAAGCTGATTCATAGCTCTTGAGCTGTACTTTTCCAAATGGGTAATGTCTGGCAGCCATTCTTCCGGGTGTGCAGAGAAAGCGAGGGTGGGGGCGCCGGGCCTTGGGGGTGGGCAGCGGCACACTCACCCCCTCCTCAGACAGCCAGTTGCCAAGAATTTGCTCCTCGCCATTGCTGGCATAGAAGAGAATCAGGAAATTCTTGTTTTTCGTGGGACAGTGCTGGCTTCCCAGGAGAACCGGCAATTTGGTTCATCTTCTAATCAACCTAGCTCATCCTCATACTAGTCTCTCAGGCCTGGTCAAGGACAGGGCCTTGTGCAGAGTGGTCACAAGGTAGCAGGGAGGGAAAGAGAAGGTTCTACCTTCCTTTATTCCATACACTTCTATGAGAACTTACTCGGTGCCCTGCACAGTACTAGGTGCAGAGGATCCCTGACCTTACAGAGATTAGTGGAAAGGAGACAAAGGCCCAGAGAGGTGAGATAACTAACCCAAGGTCAGCACAGCAAGTGGCAGAGATTTGAACACAGACCCACTTGCTGGCAGAGCCTGTGCAACCCCCAGCATTGCTTCTCAGAGGCAATGAGAGCTGTGTAGTAACTAGACATAGAGGACTTAACTATGCGGGCTTCTCTGCAGGTCCCGGAGCAAGGGGCAGCCAGGAGGGAGCTCCCAGCACCAGGGGGCTCAGGGCGACAATGTAAGCAGGTGTTAGAAGAGGCAGCGCCTGGGAGTGAGCGCTGGGCTTAGATTCCTTCTCCCTCTTCCTTCACTTCTTAGCTGTGTGGCCAGGGACTGAGGCTGAGGGATTGGGGGGGCCCACAGACCCGCACACCCATCCTCTTACAACTTAGGTCTTCCTGACCACCAGTAACATCCGTGGAGCTTGGAGAAAATGCTTCCATTTTGGCTATGCATATGCACTAAAAAACAGTAAGTCTAGGCCTTTTGAGGGAATTTCCTCTCCCACCCATCTTCTCTTTCTTTCTTTTTTAAAGATTTTATTTATTTATTTGACTGAGAGAGAAGGACAGCACAAGCAGGGGGAGCCACAGAGACAAAGGGAGAAGCAGGCTCTCTCTCTGCTGAGCAGGGAGCCTGATGCAGCTCAATCCCAGGACCCTGAGGTCAGGACCTGAGCCGAAGGCAGATGCTTAACTAAGCACCGGGTTGTGCTCCCACATTTTTTTAATAAAAAAAAAAGACGAAGAGCCCAGTGATCTTGTAGTGGACTCTTCTTTCTATTCTCCCTGGTCCCATAGCCTGGACCTTCCACTGTGTCCACCGACTACTCCACAGTCGGACGTGCCTGTGCCCACCCGTCGCCCCTCCATCCCCCTGTGTGGCTGTTAGTTTTCTCTGCTGCTGAGCACTGCAGGACAGTCAAAACGCTGGCCTGGTTGGTCACCCACAGAGTTCTGCTTTCCCACCTCAGTGGGGCCCTTGTAACAGCTGGTACCCTATTTATAGGTGCTGTGTCCCCCATACCCTTCCCCATAGCCACTGACCCCTCGCTGAAGGCTTCAGCCCCTGTGTGCCCCCTCCTCAGTGCCACTCACTCAACAGAACTCCTTCTCCAGTCTCTAGGGGTAAGCCAAATGCTGCCTGATGAAGCCATTCCTGAGGCTTACCTCATTTCCTCAGCTCTCAGCTCGTCATCAGCCCCCTCTGGGTGCTCGTCCTAACAGTCTGCCTCCTTCCTGCTGATCTCCAAACTCTATGGCGGGGAGAGATACTCTCCTCCAACCTCCATCCCTGCGTGTTCTCATTCTGGCTCCCCCAGGGACTGGCGGCATCAACATCAAGGAGCATGCTAGAAAAGCCATTCTCCAGGTCCACCCAGGCTGAAGACTGAGAACCACTGTCTAGCCCATCCCGAGGCTGAACCACATCCAATCTACGATCCTTATAATGATATTTGTAGAACACCCCTTAGCTAAGGGATCCAGAGCCCTCAGTTCTCGTGCCAGCCCTGTGAAGCAGGGAAGAGTGGTGACAACTGCTGAGGCACAGAGAGGCTGGCTAACTGACTCCTGCTCCCTCACCCAGTGGCTGAACCAGACCTGGAGGACTGGGCTTCTGACAGCTATCCAGGGTACTGCCCCCTGGACCAGAGGCTGTGGAATCTTACTGCCCTTCCTGTCACACTCTGACATACCCCATACCATTCTGCTCTGATAAGGCATCTAGAAGTGAGGTCCTGGGTACTCGGGGAGCAAGCCCACCATTAGCTAGTTTCAGGGGACCCCTTGCTCCCTGAGGTCAGGATTGCCCTCAGCCCTGCACAGAGCCATACCACTGTCCCCAGGCGCAGGGGACATTGTGGTGTGAAGAAACAGGCTCACCGCCTCCACACCACTCCAGCAGACGTTCCTGAAGACATGGGGATTCCTGGGGGAGAAAGTCCAGAAGAGAGCGCCCTCTGCCAACCAAGAACTGAAAGCACAGTGAGAGGCTCACCACTTTTCTCCTCAGATGGGCCAGTCATGATGTCTGCCACACCTGGTGTCCTCTTCTGGCTGGAGCTGGCCAGCCCAGAGCTTCTGCTCAGGGAAGCAGGGTTGGGTACCGTGTGTTCTTTGTGGGGAAGCAGCTCCTAACTGGACCAGAGAGGGACATCTGACCAAAGAAGGCTGGTCCATCAGTGGGCTTGCTGGGGACCCCAAGGTGACCCGGCCAACATGGGCAAGGGGATCTAGCTAAGCCGATCAAATCAGCTCCCTCCAGATGGTGCTGAAGGGATTGGTCAGCTGGTAATAAGAGGAACACAGGCAGATGTGCGGAGAAGCAGAGATGCCTGAAGACAGAACACACTGGCCAGAGCTGGGGCTGGGAGCGCTGGATCCTGGCATAGATCCTACCTCCCAGCTCATGGGTGTCCTCAGAGCACGCCTGAAGCCTGAAGGTGCCTCGAAAATCCACAGTCTGGGTCTGTCCCATGCTGCCTAATGCCCCCCACCATATCCCCCCCACCACAGATGTTTCAACTGTGGGGCTGAGAGGGAGACTCTCCCAAATTCCCTGCTTGTTGCTGCCTCCTAGCTTTTGTCTTCTAGCCCCCACTGGATGTAAAGGACCTAAGGGCTAGAGAGTATATTTTGTATTTGACAATATTTTTTGTTTTGAAAGTCTCTGCCTCCAACCCCACAGAGTGCCGGACATAGAGTCGCAATTCCATCAGTGTCCCAGAGCCCGTGAGGAGGATGGGCACCCGTGGGACGAGTGTCCTGCCATGTGAATGCCTCACAAACATCGGAAAGGAAAGTTCCTCGTGAAATGCCTCCTGCCTCGGGCTGTGGACAGTGCTGGCCTCCGGCTCTTCGTGTCTGTGTCTCAGTCCCTACAGCCTCCGCTTCTCCAGCTGCAACCCTTGGAGACCTCGAGGCCACAAGAGGAGCGGGGAGCACGGTGACAGGGCTGCTGTCAGAGAGCAGGAGGGGGGACAGGGCTGGCCTTTGGGTCCTGGGTGCTGGAGCAGGACATAGGACAGAGGCGGAGATGGCTCGCCGGGGGTGGTGAGAAAGCAGCATGCTCACTGCGCCCTCCACCCCTCAGCAGGCGGCCGAGAAGACTGCGGGAAGAAGGGAATGGGCCGCATGCAGGGGAAAGAATGACCGCGGGCCTCCAAGAGAGCCCCGGGAAGCCCAGGTGGAGGAAGAGTGGTGCGGGCAGTAAGAACATCATTGTGTGGTCAGGATTTGAGTCCGTTCCCGCCTTTCCGAGGCATTGGCCATGTGGTTTTCTTACCCTGTCTTTGCTGTCTCTTCACCTGTAAAATGGGAACGACAATCCCAGTTGTGAGAGAAGGTGTAAAGCCAATGACACACAGTGTTATGAAATGTTCGCTGAAGAAGCTGTCAGCTCCCCAGGGAACGAGGAGATCAGGCAGCCCAGGGTCACAGTGCAGGGAGCAGACAGAGCTCTGGGGAGGAGGGGCTCCTGCTGGGGAAAGGAAGGGGTGTAGGCAGGTGAGACAAGGGGCCAGCACAAAGCCACAGTGCTCCAACAAAAAGAGAAAATGCCATCCACCATGGAGGCTAGATGTCTCCCTTCCCCGCACCCTCTCCCCACCAGTCTGCCTATAATCTACATTCTGGCAAAGTTCAGCTGTGTCTATTGGCAGGCCAGTACCTAATGGGTTAACGTCAGGTGCCAGCTGGCCTGCCAGCCAAGTGCCACATATTTCAAGTGGAAATAAGGTTCTTTCTGGGTGCCAGATGTTATCACTGTGATCAACCACAGCCCAAAGGACTGGCAGTGTGACCTGAGCCTTTTCATTAGCAATGAGATGCCCCAACAGGAACAACCTAATACAGCTGAAACCCAAGGCAGACACCCAATCCCTGGAGCCATGCTGGCTCCAGTTACCAAGCCCAGGGCCCAGGAAGGCCCCGAGCCCCTCCCTGGTGCTGAACAGCATGTGCTGGACAGGTGGGGCTCACGGGGGCTGTGGCAGGAGGTCACCTCTAAAGAGGTCACCCTGAGCAACCCCAAAACAAGCTTTGTGGAAAGGCAGACCCTGTGTGGAGGTGGCTGGCTGACTGTGCCGCCCCCAGCTAGGTATCAGAGTGATCCCCATTTCCAAATCCGTAACACCACGAGACCAACGACACCATCTTCCTCCAACTGAGAGACAAATGAAGGGAAGGAGGGGCATGAGAACAATACAGAAGGCGAGCTAAGAGACAAACCTCAAGAGAAGATTCAAGACAAAGACTCCCGGCACACAGAAGCCCCTCCTCCCAGGTAGATGAGGGGAGTGGGGAGAGTGTCTTTGCCCCAAACCTGCTACTTGCTACTTTCCTCTTCCCTCGAGCTAGGGACTGCCTGCTGGACTCTGTGCTGCCACCCGACTTCCTCCTCTTACTCACCTGCAGACCAACCGTCCCTCACGCTGGCCTTGCTCTGGGGAGAAGAGGCAGTGGGTTCTCTCAACGAATGCATTAGTCAGCATTTGCTCCTGCTCGCTCTGGGAAGGGTGGGAAGCAGAAATAAAAGAGGGGGCCCTGGTGTTCGGCAGACAGAGTCCTGATCCTCGAGCTCCAAGGCCGTGTTTTCACCTCCAGGACAGAATCAGCGGCTCTGATTCAGATGCCAAGTACCAGAAAGACTGCAGGTTTCAGAGTGATACTCTGTCCCTCCTTTATTTTTTAAGACGCAGCAAATGCACACACACACACACACACACTCCCTTGGTGTGATCATGTGGGGACCAGGACGACTCTGGAAGTTATTACCTGCACATAAAGTCTTGGAGGCCAATCTTTGGAAAGCCTTGGCCCAAAAACCCAGGTGCTGTTAGCAAGGAGAAGGATTTCCCAGTTGAAAATGGAGTCCCATGAGGCTGGGAAGGAACACTTGTCCCTGTGCCTGAGCCCTAGAGGATCCCCATTCCAGAGCCCCCGGCAGTGGGGTGGTCCTGGAAGTCACTCCAGCAGCCGGGCTGACTGATGGGAACCGTCTGACACCCCCAGAGACTCCGAGCGACCTGCAATACTGACCTTAGTCTAAGCCCCAGCCCCCTGGTCTCTAAGCCACCGAAGAGGACCCCTCTCATGCTTTCTGGCTCCCTGCTATGTCCGAGCTTCCCGTCAGACACGTACCTGAGCAGAAGAACTGGACGCTACTGGAAACCGCTTGCCCCTTGCACAGTTCTCCCTCTCTGCTCAGTCCCAAGCACACGGGTGGGATAGTGAGTTTCTTGTTGTCTCTGAGCCCCAAGACAGCAGCACGAGCTGCAGCTGCCCTCGGGAGGAGCAGAAGCCCTTGAGGAAAATGCACATGTGTACTCATTCATTCATTTATGCATTCATTCAAATACGCTGTTACTGAGTGCCTACAATGTGCCAGGAACTGAGCTGGATACTAGAAGGCCCAGCAGTGAGAAATGCAGAAATAATCCCGTCTTCAGAGAGCTTCCATTCTAATGGGGAGGACAGGTAATAAGCAAACTAATCAATACTTTCAGAGTGATGTTAAGGGGCCAAAGCAGAATAATGGGATAGACAGTAAGGAGATCCATGTGAAAGCTGCTTTAGACAGGGTGGTCAGCAATGACCTTTTAAGGTAGGTGACATTTGATCAGAGACCTGAGTGACAAGAAGGTACCAGCATAAAGACCTGAGGGACCAGTGCCCCAGGCAGAAGAAACAGAAAATATTCCTCAGGCAGGAACACATCTTCAGTCAAAGTTGAAGTTCCATGGAAGAGAAAAGGAAGAGGGGTCCACATTACTCTTTCCTTTGTTATAAAGGCTGGGGAAGGGGGTGGGGTCGGGGGGTATGGCTGGAAGCACAGCAAGGCCCTTCCCTTCTCTGGGCTCTCAGGGGGACCCAGCTTCATACATATAAACTGGACTGGAGGATCTAAGGAGGAATGTACCAAGAAACTTCTCAAACACTAGCAAGGCCAACTTGGGGACTCCTTGCCCCCCACTTTATGATGGGATCTCTATGCTGAACGGCTTGGATGTGCAAAGTGCAACTGTTTGCGTGCACACAGTAGGTACGCTGAGTAGGTACTCAGGGCACTCCAGTTCCCTTCCCCTTGCCCTTCCCCGGCCACATGCACAAACCTACATAGGGCCTCTGTGACACGGGCTGTGTGCCCTCAGCTAGCCGTGTTCTGGTCCCCTCTGGCAGACTCCTGACCTGGGCCTTGCCTCCCGGAGCCTGCTACTGAGTGGTCAGCAGGCACAACTGAGGCAGCCAAGACTGTCCCCTCCTCCTGAGCCTCTTCCTATGCAGGGCCATGTTGACAGGCAGCAGAAGTTTCCCAGGGAAAAAGACTGGGGCTGGGAGCCTCAGGAGCAAGCATCTGGTACGGGGCAGGGCCTCCCGATGTGTCTGCCTCAGACAGAGCCAACAAAGCTAACTCCTAGCAAGGATCTAGCTGAACATGAGCTGGTACGACCATGGCCTGGCCACTACCAGCTGGCCCAGCCAGCCTGAATAGTAGAAGCCCGAGATCATGAGGTAGTCTCCTCAGCAGCAACTCCCCCACCCTCTGCCCCCTGAGGAACCCCATTTAGTTTTCCAGGAGCTGCCCCAGTATCACTTCTCTTGTAAAGCCTTTGCTTACCAACCCCAGAGGAGTTTAGCCCCTCTCTGTGATTCCCAAGCATTCCGACACTGCTTTTGCATACTGCTCTGCTTGTCTGTTTGGATGCCTGACTTCCCAGATGTTGTCTGCACTCTGAGCTCCTGGAGGGCCAAACACCATCTTATTCCTTTCACATTCACACTGCCTGGCGGAAGGCAGATATAATAATACACAAAATTATTCAAAAAATTGAATAAAGGAAAGAAAAAATGAACGTGTGGGTGACGAGAGAATAAATGATTGAATGAATGAAGTCAGAACATCCCAGGAGAAAAGATCAGTGAGAAAAAATTTTGAGAGCCATGGTGGGGATGACCCACATTTTGGGGCCAACTGTCATATCAGCCTTCTCTACAGATCACGGGGGCCTTCTCTACAGATCACGGGGCCCCGGTCAAGGAGTTCTCTGCACACGCGTGTGACCGGTCAAGGAGTTCTCTGTAAATATGTTCTCAAAATGGTAACATGCAGGCAACACTTAGATCTCACCCTCCAAGCTTCCCCAGCCAGACTTCTCAATCCTAGCCCCTGACAGTTCTCCAGCGGGTCACGTCAAGGAGACAGATTTGGCCGACAGCCGAGGCACAAATGTCCCTCCACCCCAGAGCCCTCGGTGCACTGGAGAGAAGCTGTGCTTGGCAGCCTGTGGAGAGGTCTTCCGGGATAAGCAAGAGCAGGCCCCAAGCCAGTCTGGGGAAATTGCAGAGGAGGGGGTTCAAGTTTGGGCCACCTGCATGCAAGATGTGAGTCATCGGTGTTCTTGGGGCCTTAGTTTCCCCTGTTACAAAACCAGGCTGATGCTGAATCCTCTCCTCCTCAGTGGGAGGAGTTAAACGTCCAGGGAGCCCCGTGGCCCCCGACCACGCACACTGCCCAGGCAGGAAAGCCAAGGAGAGGTCACACGCGTGTGCAGAAAATGGGCAGTTTTTCAGGGAAACGGGCACTAATATTAGATTACAAAAGAAAGCATTCTGAGAAGAACTGGCAATCAGGGTAGAAGGGTAATGGCCAAATATCGACTTTCCTGCTATAAAGCTCATCACTGAAATGTCTGGGGAGCGGGGGAGGAAGGGAGGAGAACAGGAGAGCAGGAGGAGGGAGGCAGGGCCAGGAATCGGGGCCTTCCAAGCTGGGGGTGGCTCTGCGGAGCAGGGAAGGTGGCACAGGTGTGCAGAGCAGCTGAAATGAAAGCCTCTGAGGGTTTCAGAGCTGTTCTCAGGGATTACATCCTTGGGGAATGGGGTATGCAGAATGAGGCCTGAGGCAGGGTGACACGACAGAGCCCCCATCCTATCTCTGGTCACCTGTCTCCCCACTCCTCCCCAACTCCTTCCTTCCTTCCCAGAGCCTCGCACTGCTGGAGCAAGGGTGGGGGAGGGGCGGGGGAAGGGGCAGGGACAGAGGCCAGCACAGAATTGGACACGAAACCCAGAGCCTACTCCTGTGACCCCCAGAGAGGGAGCTGGTGCCCTGATTTGTCCTGTTCATTGCTGGACCCCCAGCTCCTCGAAGGCACCTAGTGTGGTGGGGTATCAGTGAATAGCGCCCCAGTCACTGAATGCGTGAGCATTGGCCTCAAAGGACTTCACTGACAGCATATCAATCTTTACGATGTTCTTATGCGCTAGGAATAACAATCAGAATAAGAATGGTAATAATCACAGAATCATAGCAGCTACCATTCCATCGAGGGCTCTGCCAAGTGCTTTGCACCTATTAGCCTCTATAATCCTCACAACAGACCTTTAAGAAAGAGTCTGTTACTCTCTTCAATTTACAGATGTGGAGACTAAGGAAAGAGCTGTCAAATCAGCACCTGAGGGTGGCAGAGGCCATGGGGAATCTCATGCAGGTCAGCCGTCTGTCCATTTCCCCCCTCGACTTTTCAGAGCCTTCCCGGCCTTCCTGTAGTGAGGTGCCCCTCCGCCCACAGCAGGCACAGATCCCCAAGCTGCAGAGGGCACCCAGCGCCTAAGCAGGTGTCCCTCAATTCCTGCTCTGATTCATGCCCTCAGGTCCTCCCCCAACTCCCGCTCCTTCCCCTTCAGTCATGGGGCCCTAGCCCCAGGCAAGCCAGAGCCAGCTCACACAGATCTTTCAGAGAAAGGGGATCCTGCCCAGCAAAGCCAGCTCCAGGAAGCAGCCCTGAAGCCACAGCCGCTGTTCAACCGGTCAAACTGGAAAATCACTGGGCAGTGTCCTTGGAGCCCAGGTGGCCTTTCGAATAAGAAGGTCTGGAGACCATGTGACGCGTGTACTCTGGGAAGAGCAAGGATGGCAGTCCTGTCAAGCTTCATGAGTGGCTCACGTGACACTCCTAGCCACTGTGCAGAAAGGGAACCAAAGGCCCCCTGCATGTAGATGTCACCTAGGCTGGGACACAGTCTCCCTGCTGGGGCAGGCAGCCCCGCTCACATGAGGCCCTTTCAGAAGTTGCCAGCCTAACTGGTTCAAATGGTTCTCCACTTCTGGAGGGAAAGGAGAATGGGACCCGTGTAGAGTCTGGTGTGGCGGCTACAGGAGAGGTGTATGGCAGAGAGAGGAACCCAGCTGCCGCCACGGCCCTTGACTGGTCTCCCCGCTGTGGGTCTTAACTCCTGCTCCCTGCCAGTACCCAAGTGCCACTGTCACCAAGTCATCACCCAACCCAGGAACCTTCTTCTGTTCCACTGCGGAGGCCCAAGGCCCACCCTCTGAGCCAGGCCCTCAGGGACCCCTGCCCTTATTCATCCATTAATTCAACAACATGTCTGAAGCTCGAGCCTGGACCTATACCAGGATGATGAAAACAAAGAGGAATAAGGTTTGGTTTCACCCTCATGCCCTTAGAGTAGACATTGGGAGACAGAGAGATAAACAGAGGAATGTTCTCACTCTTCCCCTAAAAACTCCCTTCTGTTCTAGCCAGACTGCCCAGCATCCCATGAACGCCCACTGGATTCCCACCTCTGTCGTCTCTGCTCCTGTTATCCCATCTGCTCCTTCCCCTCCAGGAACTGAAAAGCAGCCCACACCGCAAGGCCTCCCCTCAGCCTCCCTTCCTTCTAGAGCCTTCCCTGCCACTTCTAGTCAGCAGGGCCTCCTCTCGTCTGGCCTCCTCTAGCACTCTGTCGCAGCACTAGCACTCTCGGTCCCCTGCCCAGTCGCTGGCTGCCTCCTGCACCCTGGCATCCTTATTTAGCTGCTGGGAAGGCCCGCAAGAGCTTCCCAACAGTAACAACGATCCTAATTGATCCCCGACCTGTGAGGAGTGCTTCACCAAGTACTTCCAGATCTCGTTGTGGCCTCAGCTCTTTTTGCCTGTGTGCAGGAAAAGGTGGACCAAATAGGCCTCTAAAATGTCTGGCACAGTGCTTTGTAGTGAATCCTTAATTAATTAGTTTAACAGGTGAGGAACCAGCAGAGGCCATTAAGGCATGGGCTGCCCACCTGCACACGACTCTTCGGGTCAGCACAGCCGTGTGGGGAAGGCTGGCTCGTGGCACAGATCCAGCCCACGCCACCTGCCTACCTGTGGCCTAAAGAGAAGAGGGGCAGTCAGTGCCTCAGCTGGCCTGGGAGGTGTCCTCACTGCTCCCTGGCAGGCCCTTCTCTGGAACGTCACAGGCTCTTCGGGTAAATGGCATCAACAGTAAATCACAAAAGTGCCAGCTGAGGTCACGTCAACATAATCCAAGAATCTGAACTCCAACTTGGCAGTAACTGGTGAAATGCCTCGTTTTCCCCATTTCACCAAAATCTCTGGGAAAGGTGCCTCGATCAATGTCCAGCATGGCAAAAGAATGTGTCTTAGGCATGGAGCAGCTTGAGAGAGGTGACGACAGGTATTCCTCTTCTTGGTCTCAGCCCTGGCTACAGGGCCCGTTGCATTTTTTCTGAATGGATAAATTAATGACGCTGACTTGGTAGTACCCATTTTCTTGGCTCCTTGATTTGCCTCCTGGCTGCCCTTTCCAACTCCATGGGAAACTTTCTGGATCACTGCGGGGAAAGCTTTTCTTGACCATCCAACTCTGACCCTAGGCTGTAGTTACTGCTGAAAGACATGCCCAAGATGAGGTAGAATCACAAGTGCCTTAGGTAGCTTCAAACAGAACCCACGCAGTCAAGAAGCCCAGTGGGCAGATTTTGAAAAGGCGAGTGGGAAGAAAGACAGGTTTCTTTTCTTTCTCACGGAACCCAAACTCCTAAACAGTCCTCTGCGTCCTGGGAGAAGGTAGACCCCACCCATCAGAAGCAGAGGAAGCACCTGCTCAGGTTTTAGGTCAATACACCAAGGGCCCTGAGGGGCTGGGATGGGGAGTGTGCTATAGAGAGACCCGCACTCAGTTCACTGATTCACCTCCTCTAGAGTGCTCGGCCCCCGGGGGACTCTGAGGATGACCCTGTGACCTGTGAGGGGAAACTGCACGTTTGCCCCTCTAGCAGGAAGGAGGTGTCCCAAAAGAGAGAAGGTGGAAGAGACATAAGGAGAAGGGCTGATGATTAGCAATTGGGGGGCAAGGGACCTAAGGAAAAAACAAGCCTCAGACGGGCCATCTTGGGATTTCAGAAACATCGGTTTCCTCATTTGTCTGTGGGAAAGGGGGACACTTTCCTAGGAGAGGCTAGCTCCCCTAACAACACGGAGCAGGAGCCCAAGAGCTTCTGAAAGGAGGGGGATGAATGAAGTGCTCCAGGGAAGAAACCTAGGTCACTCCTTGGAGTTGAAATGTGGCCAGAATACCAGGGTGCCAACTACTGCTCATCAGGCAAGGTTCAGGGACCACCAGCAGCGCACAGCCCCCTGGGATAGCTCAGCAGCTCCTGGTGCCACGCCCACACATAAAATAGCTTCAGAAAGTTTCCTTAAACGCTAACATGCTGCCCTTTGTTCCCAGGCCGGCAATGTGTCCCCATATCCCATCTGCTTCCTCAGCCCCTCCCTTGCTCACTCCCAGGCCCTTCCAGTGCGGTCCTCTTCCCCGAGCCTTCCCCTAGAGGCATGCCATCCTTTCTTGGCTTCTAGGACTGGGCCCATCCCTCCCAGATAGGTATCTCTCTTCCGGGCAGTGGCCCAGCCAGAGCTCCAGAACTCCTAGTGGCCTGCCTCACAGCTCCCCTGAGAAAGATGGATGTATCTGTTCCTTCCCCCTAAGTCCCTTGAAGATACTGAAGCAAAGAGAGAAGGAGACCGCGGGAGCTCAAGAACAATGACAACAGTAACAACTAACATTTATGAAGCTCCAAATGTGTCCAACTCTGTGTTAAGGGCTTTTACAAACATAATCTCATTTAATCCATACAGCACCTCAGCAGGTAAGTACTGTTATTATTCCCATTCTACAGATGAGAAATGCCAGCTCAAAAGCTTAAGCGGTATTCAAGGTCACACAGTCCCAAAGTGAGGTCTCCAGGTCTATGTGACAACACAGCCTGCCTCTTAACCATGGGTCTCTGTCCTTCCTGGCTGGCTCTACCTGCTCTCTCTTTTCTCTTGGCAAAGAAGGTGTGTTGGGAGGGAGGGTGGAAGCCTGGAGTGGGAGCTGAGTGCAGGGGCTCCCGCCCACTGAAAGGGAGACCTGGGTCATGCTGAGGCTCCTCCAGGGCAACAGCAGGGGAAGCTGTTAGATGTGGTGGAATTCTCTCAGCTCAGACCTCCCAGAGGTCGGGGCCCCTCAGGGCCCAAGGGGGAGAACCGCCCCCCTCAGAGGGGGGCCACTCGCCCATTCCCAGAACAAGAGATGCCATCACAGTTCTGCCTGGGAAGCCAGGAGATATTGTCCCTCGAAGCACAGGCTCCAGCTCTGCCAAATCAAACCAATGTCCTGGAAGGTGGGTCCTATCAGCCATCTGACCCGAGGTGTGGAGAGTACTCCTCAGCCTCCTTCAAAACAAATCTTTAGCCAACTGTTTTTCTGGAGCTAGCTAGTAAGTGCCCCTGTCGCAGGCAAACACGCTCACCGAATCAATGCTCTCCTCCAGGTGTCCCACCTTGTGGCTTACCTTAACAACTGTGCTCCTGGAAACTCAATCCCTTCGGCCCCTCCCTTCCCCCTCCTGGCTCCACACTGGGTCACCCCTGAACTGAGGGTACCCAGTGACTTAGTGACGCGGCTCCCCACCCCGAACCCCTCTTCCGGAGCACAGGCTTTCCTTCCCCTCCCCCTCTCCACCTGGGGGTATGGGGGAAGTCATTTCAGTGGCTAGGATTCTCGCTGCCCCAGCTCGGGGTACCCAGGCCTACGCTCGCCCTGGTTGTCTGAGCTCCAATGGGTAGGCTCCTCAGTGCGAGGCCGGGAGAACCTATCCCTAATCACGGGCCACGGCAGGGACGCCCTCACCTCCAGGACCCGCGCCTCAAGTCCCCAGGCGGTGGCCCCTCCCCGGGATTTCTTCCCTGGTCCTGGCCTCCCGCGCCAACGCCTCCAGCCGGAGAGGCGGCCAGTTCTCCCGGGCTGGGGCTGGGGCAGGGGCCGGGGGCCGCCCGGGCCAGCTGTGGCGGTGGGGAGGGTGGGGCCCCTCCGGCCACCGCCCCTTACCGATGGTGGAGATGTGCGAGGAGTGGAACTCGTTGTCGGTGAAGCGGCACAGCAGGCAGGTCTTGCCCACCCCGGAGTCCCCGATCAGCAGCAGCCGGAACAGCACGTCGTACTGCTTCGCCATGGCTGGGGCCGGCGCGGGCCGGGGGGCTGCGGGCTGGCGGCGGGCTCAACCCCGCTCGGCCGCTGCCATCGCGGCGCGCGCCCGCCGGGGGGACGCCGCGGGCTGCGAGGAGGAAGCCGGGCCGGCCCGCTCGCTCGGGGCCGGGGAGCGCGGCGCGGCGGGAGCGCGGGTGGGAGGAGAGAGCGACGGCGGCCCCCGCCCGCCCCTTCCCCTGCGCCGCCGCCGCCGCCGCCGCCAGCGTCCCGGGAGAGGGGGCGGGGAGCGCGCGCGGGAGCTCGGCGACCCCACGGCGGGGGGCGGGCGGGGGCGCGGCGGAGGGTGCGCCGCCGGGACTGGAAGCCGGCCCCCTCGCAACCCCCGTGTGCCGGACTCGCGACCCCGGGGAAAATGGTGCGGACGTTCTGAATGCGGGAGTTGAGGTGAGCTCCGACCCGGCCCACCTCTACCAAACTCGGCTTTCGGGTCTCATCACTTCCCCCCAAATCCCACCCCGATCCTGTCCCTGCTAACCCCGCCCCGGCACCCCGCCCCTGCGGGGGCCGGGTCGGGCCTCGCAGAGTTGGTCCTCACTTGGGCTCACTCCAGGTCGAAAGGCCTTGGTCGGGGTCTGCAAACACCCAGCTATTCTTGAAGTGGCTGTCTCCGGGAACACTGGAGAGTGTTGCTAGAATTCTCTCTCCGCCATCTGGCTTGCCCAGAACCCTGTGTGACTGTGTCCGCCCTCCTCCAACACCTCATCCCAGTTTTTATTTAAACGGGTTTACAATTTCTGCTGACCTCCTCCAGGACGATGAGAAGATAAATGATCAGAAAAACATTTTTGAATGCACAATTCTTCACGCGGGCAAAAGTATCCATTTGGGGTCTAAGCTGGTTAGAATAGGTGCTCGGGGAGCCGAAACATTATTTCAGACCACTAAGCATTTCTGCTGATGTACACCAATGACACCAAAGAACGCATGGGCCTCTTTCAAGACCTTACTACCACCGAATGTGTTAGCACCAGAGAGAGGCAGACGGATGTTTTCTGGAGTCTAAAAAATTGTGTATTCCTAAGACAAAGTATTAGTGGTGAACAAGCCCAGCTCATTAGATCTTTAAAAAGTGATGAAAAGTGTGCATCTGAGTATTGGATAGAGAATATATTTTTCAGTAGTAGGTTAAGGAAAGCAGTAAGTCCATCTTCTTGACTTGGAGTTGTACTTCAGGCAGTGTGTCTAAACTTATAATAAAGAGGAAAAACTCCTGAACCCGATAGCTACTTTGATGACATGAAAAGTTAAGAGAATGGATCCTGTGAATTCCATTAAGATTATGAAGATTCCCAGGTGTATTTTCCTTTACTGGATTTACACTGGGTTTCAGGTGCGTGCTGGGGTCTCTGGAGTCAGGCACACTGGGTTCCAGCCACCGCTCCTCCACTTACTGGCTGTGAAACCTAGGTTATGTTATTGTACGCTTCCATGCCTCAGTTTCCTCATCTGTAAAATAGGGATATCCTCAGGATTGTTGGAAAGATGAAATAATGTGTGGGGAGGACTTAGCATGGCACTTGACAGTACTTAGTAAGTGCTGAGGGATGGAAACCACCTGTAATGTTTTCCCCATGCATACATGGGTGGTAAGTGTGTCCCACAGACAGATGTTTTCCAGGGACTTGGGCCATCCTGCTGTGATTCTCATCCACACTACCACACCTAGTGTGGAGTGCAGGTGCAACTCAGTCTCACCCCCTTTGGGCACTGCAGCTGCTTTCCCATTGATTGGCATTGTAGTAATAAATATTCTCCACAGGCCTGCTTAGTGGGACCATTAGTGGTTCTCTGTTTGCTTCTGCCCAAGAAATAGGAAAGAAGATGCAACCTGAGGTAAGTTCTTAGTCCGAGAAGAAACTTCACTTTGAAGGAAATGGCTTTCCCTGGGCAAGACAGGAAAGGAAGTGAGGTTTCCTGAATGAACCTGGGGAAATAAATACTCATACTCATTTAAAAAATTAAGGATATATTATTATGCTTTATTCAGTAGCTTACATTGTTTTAAAAACAGAAAAGAAAAAAGGAATCATCCAGAATTCCAAGCTGCTAGGTTGTCCATTCATGTCCCGGCTCAGCTGCTTTCAGAAATACTTGTGTGTTTCACACACTATGAGATGGAAGAGCTATGATTTGGGGACAGTGTTAGCAAAAGAACTATATAAATTGGTGAAGACAACACAGTTTGCTGTAACCAGGGACTTTATAAGAAAAATACCTAATTCTAACTCCTTACATTGAGAGTGTTGCTAGAATTCTCTCTCCGCCATCTTATCTCCACCTCCTTACATCAGCACTCAGGGGACATTCTGGCATCCTCCCCAGTTGAGGTCAGCTTGGACTGGGACAGGTTTCAGTAGAGCTGGGAAACATCTAAAAATGGTTGCTAGATGTCTCTCCCACAAGAAGCCTCCAAAAATCAGTTTCTCAGTTATGTTATGCTCATTCTTTTACCAGGGAGACAAGTGCCTGCCCCTGCTTCCTGCCACCCCCAGCCCAGCCACACTGAGCATGCTCCCTGTTTAAGCAGCCAGCAGGGGCACCATGGTGAGATCTGCCATCACCAGAGCTGAATAGCGGGAGAGATGTGCTGATAGGCAACCCACTGCTGAGACCAACACAGCTGGACCATGCATGGGGCTCCTCATTAGCAAAACCCTATGCGTCTTCCAGATTCACACCTGTCTTTCCAACTTTGGCTGACATAAGTAATGTGCTCACCTTGTAGAAGATTGCCTGCCACCTTATCTCAGGAGTAGGAGAAACAGGACAGAACCCCCTTTCCCATCATCTCAGTATTTTCTCCAGTCATATCCTCTTTCCTTTCTTTTTTAAAAGATTTTATTTTTAGGGAATCTCTATACCCAACATGGGGCTTGAACTTAACCACCCTGAGATCAAGAGTTGTATGCTCTACCTACTGAGCCAGCCAGGTGCCCCTATCCATCTTTCTTTCTATCTCTAATAAGTAGAGAAAGGGGGTGGGGAGAGAGTCAAATGACAAGGGAAGAAGGGAGAAGGCAAGTTCTCAGAGACACATGAATTTTGGGGTTGGGGACCAAAGGAAACAATCCTGATGGTAAGTCAAGTTAACACAAAAGGACCCACAGTACCACTTCAGGTTGCCCTTGGTGTCCTGGCCACCACCTTTAGGACTGTATTAGCTTGGGCTTCCGTCACAAACTACCACATACTCGGTGGCTTAAACGAAGTTTATTTTCTTACCATTCTCAAGGCTAGAAGTCCAGCCTTGGCCTTTGTCCTTCCATGTGGCCATCTTCCTGTTCATGTTCTATGCCTTTCTGTGTCCTATTCCCCTCTTCTTGCAAAGACATCAGTCACATTGGATTAGGGCCCAAACTTAAGACCTCATTTTATCTTAATTACCTCTTTAAAATAAATAAAATAGATAAAAATAGTCACATTCTGAGTCTTCAAATGTTAGGACTTCAACATATGAATTGGGGGGGCAGTGGGAAGACACAATTCAAACCATGATAAAGAACAAATCCAGGAGCCTCATCAGGTATTTCCTGTGCACAGTTGTTTTTTTTTTTTTTTTTAATTTTATTTATTTGACAGAGATCACAAGTAGGCAGAGAGGCAGGCAGAGAGAGGGGGAAGCAGGCTCCCCACTGAGCAGAGAGCCCGATGCGGGGCTTGATCCCAGGACCCTGAGTTCATGACCTGAGCTGAAGGCAGAGGCTTTAACCCACTGAGCCACCCAGGTGCCCCTCCTGTGCACAGTTTTTAGGAATGATTTCATTATCTTGGAATAGGAAGTAAAAGTTCAGCCTTTCCTGTGGCTTCCTAACAGGTGGTCTAGATTGTCGATCAGAGGATTTCGCGGTGGGAAAACCTCAGGAGATTCTTTCCTTTATGAGACTAGAGTTGAGAAGACATAACTAGTGACCACCGACCAGGCAAAGTATGTCAAATCAGACTTTTACTGTCAAAGTTATGTTTGGGGGTTGGGGTGGGATCAAGATATAACTTGCAGTTAGGAATCTATGTAGGAATAAAGTCATTCAGTATATATAAGAGTTAAGGTAATGTTAAATACTGTAACAGATAAAGCCTTCAATCGCAGGCATTCACATATAAAGACTTCCTTCTCATGTAAAGTGTATTATGCTGCCAGAAGGTGGGAATGGGGGTCACTCTATGCTACAAAGTCACTTAGGCACCCAGTGTGGCAGAGGCTCTGCTGTCTTCAATAAGAACTCCCACTGTGGGACTCAATTTAAAAGCAAGACATGCTCTTTATAAGATCTGCCTTGCAGGAAGGATGGAGGAAAGTGCCTGCCAAGCAAGGATTGGGAAATACCACCCTCCAGTAACTTCACACTTCCAGGTTACAGGCTTTCTTTTCCTAGCTATATCCCTGAGACTTCCTCTAAGACTGCTTCGTACACAGCAGGGGAATAGGGGGGTCCATGATACTCTATAGGGAAGAGGAAACTTTGGGACACTCAATGGGGGAGGGTAGAGTTGACTTTGTAGTCTTAAATTAGCAAACTTTGGGGCACCTGGTTGGCTCAGGCAGTTGAGCATCTGCCTGTTCAGCTCGGGTCCTGATCCTGGGGCCATGGGATTAAGTCCCACATCGGGCTCCTTGCTCAGCAGAGACCTTGTTTCTTTCTCTCCCTCTGCTGCTCCCCCTGCTTGTGTGCTCCCTCTCTCTCTGTCAAATAAATAAATAAAATCTCTAAAAAAAAGTTAGCAAACTTCAAAAAGTCTATTTAAAAAGAGTAGTAATAATACACATTTGAAGGCGGTCACAATATTTGCCTGGAAAATCATTTGGAATCTCTGAAACGGATTATGGCCATTTGTCCAGCGGAAGAAAACACTAATGATCTCTTTGTTACTTGAGGTTTTGAACTTTTAGAACATTGGGCAACAAGTTCTTTTGAATATGGAGAGTTGCCTTGGGCACTGACATCCTGTGGGGGGGAGGGGAAGAGAAGAAATAGAGGCTCAAGTGGGTTTTGAAGGGCCAGGCCTGGATGTGGTAGATACCACTTTACCTGTGGTCCAGTGGTCAGAACTCAGTCACCAAGCCCTGCCTAAATGCAAGGGGGCTACTGGGCAGCCAGGGCCCCGCTGTGAACTCCCTGCTATGGACGGGCCACAGAACTCTGGTAGACAGCCATCATTTATGCCGTGAAGTAAGGACATATGGGCTTCTCTGAGTAATGCAGTGAGAGCAGTTTTAAAGCTCCTATGTATCAGCATCACTGTGGTGCTTTCAAAAATGCATGTTGTATTTTTTTTTTTAATTTTTTAAAAAAGATTTTATTTATTCATTTGACAGAGATCACAAGTAGGCAGAGAGAGAGGAGGAAGCAGGCTCCCTGCTGAGCAGAGCCTGGAATCATGACCTGAGCCGAAGGCAGAGGCTTTAACCCACTGAGCCACCCAGGCACCCCAAAATGCATGGGTTTTTGAACCACATACCCAGGGCTGGGTCTGCGGCCCTGAGTGTTCTGACTCATTGGGCCTGGGATGGTGCCTGGGAGAATCTACTTTCAAAGGCACAGCCTGGGTTGAGAGTCACTGGTATGCTCAGGAGTTTATACCCCTGAGACTATTTCTTAGCAGTTTTTAAAATTATTTATTAGCCTTCTCATAGTGAACAGTGCTCTTTAATTGGCTTCAATTTTGTATCTCCTGGTAAAATAGTTGTTGCCATGATCAAAAGAGACTAAGAGTCAATACTTTTGTCCAGGTGTTCAGTAATAGAGTATCTGGAATGATGACTAGTATAAATTGGATTAATTTTATATCAATATGTGACACAATAAAATAATGCAGGTATGTGTAATTGATGATTTATAGATTTCTGAGAAGCGCAGTTTTTCCCTGTGCCATAAAATCATTGTATTCCGAAAACTCTTCTTTGAATGATTTGAAACTTTTTATATTTCCTTTTGTGTGCTACAGGAAAAATGAATAAAAAATAAAATTTGACAATTTCTGAATTCTAATGTAGTCATCTAAAAATTATTACCAGAGAATATTTATCCTATTGAAAATATTCTCCATTCCTAAACAGGGGTGCCTGGGGCTGCTATCAGTGGAGCATCGACTCTTGGTTTCAGCTCAGGTAGTGATCTCAGGGTCGTGAGAATAAGCCCTATGTCTGCTTAAGATTCTCTCTCTCTCCCCATCTCTCTTTGTCCCTCCCCCACCCCTACTCTCTCCGTGGAATAAATAAATCTTTTAAAAAAGGTATTGCTAAACACAAATATTACATATTAAGGTGCTATCCTCATTAAATAGATTAAAATTAACTACTCCTTTCCTGTTCTCCCACTGCATTTTGTATATATATTGTCTTATTTTGCATATATGTATTTAAATATTTTATTTTATATTTACTTAAATATATTTATTTGTTTTGTATGTATACAGTGTCTGTTTTTATTAGCTAGGGAGCTCCTGACAGGTAAGGCCAGTATTATCTCATTGTCTTTATCTTCTACAGTGTGTTATATAAGAAACGAGTACTCAGAATATGTATTACAATGATTGGAAATCACTCACATCATTTAGCCTACTCAACGCATGTTATGTGTCAGAGAATAAGCAATGAGTGGTACAAAAAAATCTCTGCCCTGAGAGCTTGCATTTTGGTAAGTAAAATAAATACATTAAATGTAAGGTCTGTTAGCTGGTTAAAAGTTCTATAGAGAAAAGTAAAGACAGCATGTTGGTACAAGATGGTGGCATTTCAGTTTCCTATGGGGAGTTAAGGAAAGGCCTGAAAGGAAAGGAATTTAAGTTAAGCTAAAGACTTGAGTCAATACTACAAGAAGTGGTGGACAAGCCTTGTCTTTACCTGGGGGAAGAGCATCACAGGGAAGGGGTAGCGAGCTTAAGCACTCTGGGGCCGGCCCGAGGCCAGTACGTGGGGAACAGAGTGAGCAAGCGGGAAAGTACAAGGAATAAAGGCCACATCAACCGGGCCTGCTAGGCTATGGTTCAGGACCTTGATTTTGACTCTGAGTGACATGAGAAGGCTTTGAGCAAAAGGGTAACTTTTCTGGCTTTCGAGTTTGTATTTGGCTGCAGAGGGGCAAGAGCAGAAACAAAGAAAACAGTTAAGAGATGGATGTGGACACACTGTTGGAGATGCCTGTTAGACATGTAAATGGAAATACTAACAAGATAATAGATATGAACTCAGAGCTCAGGAGAGAGATCCAGGCTGGAGATATAACCCAACGGTGGTAATTAAAACATCGAGACTAACTGACCTCACAGGTGATGAGTGTAGACAGAGCTCTGGGGTGCTCCAAAGTTAAGGTGTCAAGAAGATGAAGTAGCAAAGGCTAGTGCTGGGCACTAAAGGAAAATACTTTTATGAGAAGGGAACTGCAAATAACAAATATTGCTAGGAAGTCAAGCAGGAAGACATGAGGACTGAGAGCTGGCCCTTGGATTTAGCAACATGGAGTTTAACAGGGACTTGACAAGAGCTGATGGGGAAGCCAGATGGGAATGGGGTCAAGGTACTTGGAGGAGAGGAACTGGAGACACTGGTAGGGAGGAAATGAGTCATGGGAAGGTGCTTAAGGAGGGTGGAGTCAAGAGGGTAAAAACATCTTTCTTCCCCCCAAGAATGGAGAAATAGCCTGTTTGAGGGTGATGGGCATAGTCAAGTACAGGGATAATGTACTTGATGTTTTAAGAGGGACAAGGGAGAATTGTTGGAGTAACATCCTTGGGTAAGGCATGGGGGTGGGGGAGGGGCTGGCCGCAGCTCTTGCGCTGGGCATTCATTCTGTCCAGAGGAGGGACAGGGAGGACAGAATAGGAGGCCACAGATGTTAGTAGAGGAGTAAATGTGGGGAGGAAATTAATTATCCAGGAGGATAATAATGAGTTCTTTCCATTTTACAATCTTTGCAAGATGTGTATTATTATATACTTTCAGAAGATATTAAAAGAAACAATTCATGCGGACATATGGGCTTCTCTGAGTAATGCAGTGAGAGCAGTTTTAAAGCCTACTCTACAAGCTTACTCTAGGGTCAGGAGCGACCTCTAGTGCTTCATTTAGGTCATTAATTTTTTTCTTGTTTTCTTGCTCTTGAATGTACAAAATAGTACTATCCACATTTTATATTATTTTTAAAGAAATGATTACAATTCACAGCTCAGTTTAGAAAAATCCAGGCATTTGAGTAAAATAAACCCAAACCATCTGCAGTCCAAGCTGGAGTTGCTATTATCATTATTTTCTCCTGTAAGTATATCATTCTTTGCCAGACTGCCAATATATATGTTCATTCTGCTTCTTGAACCAGTGGTTTTATCAAACCCAGAGGAAGGACAATTGGTGGGTCACTGCTGATCCAAGACGGAGCAATTCTTTCAATGCTACACAAAGTACAAACTCCTCATATTTTTCATTCCTTGTTTCCCTTGATCTATGGTTGTCACTGGGTTTCCCCTCTGCCTGGGATGTCCCCTCACCCTGCATTAATTCATTTTCTTAGGTGAGTCTTTCCTGATCTTCCAGACTACCATAAATGTCCCCTATTATATAATCTTACAATGGCCTCTGTGTCTGCCATTCCCCCCAACTGTAATGAAATAGCCGATTTTGTAATGATTGTTTAATGTCTGTTTCTTCTGGTAAATCATGAGCCATGTAAGGGTTAAAGGCTGTGTCTGGCGTTTTCACCACCATCTCCTCAGCACTTAGCTCAGTGCCCAGCACACAGTGAGGACTCAATAAATACCTAAATATTGTATCATGCGGGAGACTCTTGCCATGCCCCTTTCAGATCCCACTGCAGAAGAGACTGCATTTCAGAAGTGGATTTCTAGCTCTTGAATGCAATTTGCAATTGCTTTAGGTGCACCTGTAACAGACAGAACAACTTGTTAAAAAACTATTCCAGCTACTCTTTCAGTAGCTCAATTTAAATTTCTAACCGGCAAAGCAACTCTTTACAAAGAAGGCTGAATCCTCGGATGTGACTCAGAACTTATCCGACCATTCTTTTTTCCCCAAAACAGAAGCAAGGGGAAGACAATAAGATGCAAATAGAGAGGGAAGTACAGTGCAGCCATATCCATGACCTTAATCCACACAGTGTCACTTATTCTCAGATTTAAAAACATTCTGCCACCTACAGGACTTAACTCAGCTGCAGGACCACTAAAATGGACATGGTGATAGTGTTTACCTGCCATTAGGGCACCCCAGCCTCATCTTTAGATTCTTTCTGAGAACTTCTACTTAACACCAGAGACGGGTAAGAGTGGAATGGCTGGTTGTGAAATACCACACCACAGTTCCTTGGATTCAAGACACATGACTTGGATTGCAAGGGAACACAGTAAAATACTCTGAGCCGGAAGTTGTCCAAGTCTACCTGGAAAGCCTGTATTACGCTATCTTCTGTCCTTCTGCCCCACTTCTTGGTGTTAAAATTTTGATGTAGTCCTTTCAGGGCCCTGGAAGAGATTCTCTTCTATTCATTGACCAAAGGCAGGATTTTTCTAAAATCATAACTTTTTAACATTTTTATGTAGGCATATATAATGATTAACCCTACTCAATAGGAATTTTGTTTATTCTGAACACCTTCTGATTAAATCATCAGAATTAATACACATCCATACCTATATCTGTGGCAATGTTTTCTCAAACTCCGTGTTCCTTCCTCTTCTGGAGCTCTTCCCCCTATGGTTTGTGTGGATGGCTCCTTGTCATCCTTTGGGTCTCAGAGAGGCCTAAGAGAGGCTTAGCCTGACCACCCAATCTACTTAGTCCACTCTTCCTTTCCTCTTTTTTGTAGACCCTGTTATTTTCCCACACCATTTATCGCCAAGTCCTAATATATTTATTGTGTCCATTCATCAATTTTGTCTATAGCACTAGTCTGTGAGGTTCCCAAGAACAGGGACCTTGTTTGTTTTGTTCACTTTTGTATTCCTAGAGCCTAATTTCTTTGACGTATAATATGTGCTCCCTAAACAACTGCTGAATAAGCGAATATTTCCTTTGTCGTTTCACTTATACTTGTTCCTTCTACTGCACTTTAGTTCCTGTTATTGCATTGTACCTCCCTGGGGGATAGGAGACAACTACAATGCTCCTTCCCTACATCACGGAGTACCAAGAAGGCAATTCCCTTGTTGAGAAGCCGAAGGCTTCTCCTGGGCGGCTGTCACGCACCCAAAGGTGTACAGTAATTCTATTAGTGATAGCCAGTTTGCGTCAGGAGAGCTGTCAAAAATGTTTTTACAGTTCCACTCACGGTTCTTGGGCACCCAAACTGCGAACTACTGCCATTACAATTAGGTGACAATTAGCACGGCGTTGAAGTGTGCGCGCGTGCGTTAATTTGCATAACGAACGGAGGCGTCCTACACCGTCTCTCTAAAATGAAATCCAGATGGATAGACACATCCTTCCTTCCTTGCGCGCCAGGAAGCTGAGCCTCCTGCAGCAACTCCTCTGCCCAATGGGGGGCGGCAGCATCCTAGTAACTCGCTGCCCGAAGATGTGTAGGTGGGTGGAGAGAGATTCGCGTTCAAAGTCTTTTTGACGCTACCCGCTCTCCGTAGCTCCTTAGCCCGCTTGAGTTTCAATGCGCGTTGTTGTTTGACGAAGGGAGTCCTATACACCGCCTGCTGCTCTCCTGATCATGGCTTCTCCGAGTTCCTTCACCTACTATTGCCCTCCATCTTCCTCCCCTGTCTGGTCAGAGCCGCTGTACAGTCTGAGGCCCGAGCACGCGCGGGAGCGGTTGCAGGACGACTCGGTGGAAACAGTCACGTCCATAGAACAGGTGAGGTGGCCAGACTGAGCGAGGCGCCCACGCGGGGACTTCTGGGAGCGGGAGTCCCGTCCGCGGGGCCGTAGGCGTGCGGAACTCACCGGGGAACTACTACTCCCACAGTGCACCGCGGTGCCTCCTCTCTGGGACGCTCGGGGCTTCCAGGCTTGGTTCTGTTGAGGAATGGAGCGTTTGTGGGGCCAGGTTGGGGAGGGGTCGTTATCAGGGTTGGTTGGGAGGGGAGGATAGTACCTGGGTCCTTTCTGGCTAAGGAAGCGGGGAGAATCGTGTTCTGTGCCTGGTGGACCAAAGCAGCTCGGGCGGGTCTGACAGCCCGTTTCATTTGGCCGGGACATCGGGAGGTTTTCAGATGGATAGTGCACTTTCCTCACCTGCTCGCAGTTTTGGGACCTAGAGGGGATGAGAAGCGGCCAGACTGTGGTCATGCCATTCCAGGGTCTGTTTAATTTCTGTCCTACACTGCTAGGTGTAGGGCCTGCCTTGTGGATGGGCATTTTAATAGTCATTCAATCGAGCGCCAGCAGAGTATTGGACACAATGTTAAACGCTGGAAATACAAAGAAATAAAAGTTTCTGACCAAGAGCATGGCACAGCCTGGTTGAGAAAAACAGTACTGTCTGGAAAGCGCTACAATAAAATCATACATTTTTAGACGATTTGCCGTTCATTCACTGAGGCCTCCAACCTGTCACTTTGAAAAGTGCTTGAGGAATGAATAGTGAACTCTTGTTTTTCTTTTCATTTTCCATTTGGAATTGTTCCCAGGATATTGTGGAAATGTTTGCCCATCTGTCACTAGAAGTGGTTGAGATGATTCTTTTTAGTACTAACAAGTAAGCATCAGGCTTTAGTACTAACAAATAAAATAAGATCTCTTAGTAAGATCAGTTCCCAGGCTTAACCTCAGAGAAACTTGCTTTGACTTTCATACCTGAACTTGAAAGCCTGCATTTAGGCAAAATTAGTAATGGTAGTTATCATATTTTATATTTGTGATTATGAGTATAATTATAAATTCATAACAAAAAGCAAGGACTTGAGTACACAGTTATACACGTAGTAGCCAAAAGCACATTATAACTGGAGATTAATGCTACATGGGGTTTAACCCTTACCTTTTGAATCTAGCTCCCCAGCTTAGTTAGCCTACCAGTGTGTCTACAGAAGTTTTTTGTAAAAGATTGTGAAGAAGTCTCCCATCAATGAAAAACTTACAGGATCTTTGCTGTATTCGTAAGTGACAGACTGTAGAGTTTATTCAGGTCAAGCCTTTTCCTTTTCATGTGGTATAAGACTATTGGGTCACTTTTTATGTAATTAACTGACCCAGCAGATAAGGATATGTACAGAATACTGGTGGAGAAAAGGGAGTCAGAAGCTGGTCTATTAATTTAGAGAATAGGATGGAGACTTCCATGGTTAAAGGAGCAAGTCAAAAACAGGAACATTATCAGAAGTTTTACTGATCTGCTCTTTTTCTTCTACTACTTTATTTTTTTGAGCCAAGTGTCCCTGCTTAGTTCCTGCCAGGAAATACTGGCACTTTTATTTTAAATGTCAAGGCATAATAAGTGATGCAAAAATGGATGCAACCCGATTCTGGGCTGCCAGAGGGTTAGCCAAGGCTGGGTGCTGTTATAGGGTGTGTTTCAAATCTAGGCCTAACTATGTGACAGATAGTAGAGCATCTTGTTCATCCTTTCCATGTCATTCTTCCAGTTCACGTTTTAAAAGTCTGGGATAAACCATTCCAGAGAGTAGGAAGATGATATAGTATCTCATACAAATGGTTACTTCAGTGGCAGCACTACTAATAATCATAGTAGTATCCATTTACTGAGCCCCAATTCTGTGCTAAATGCTCTCCATACATTGTGTCACTCAATCCTTTTCTATTTCACAGATGAGAAAACAGGCTTAGGTACTAGGTGGGTAGGTTAATGATGATATATACTCGTAAGAAGTACCAACCTTGTCTGGAGGAGTTGTCTACAGAAGACACTAATTATTCTTTTGGTTCTGTCCGTTTGTTCATAGGGATTTACTGGCAGGGTTTAATTTTGTGCCATTGCCAATAAGAACAAATGCTTATCTCCTGTTCCCTGTCTGATTATCAGGAGACTGTATTTATTTATTTATAGATTTTGTTTATTTATTTGACAGGGATCACAAGTAGTCAGAGGCAGGCAGAGAGAAAGGAGGAAGCAGGCTCTCTGCCGAGCAGAGAGCCGGATGTGGGGCTCGATCCCAGAACTCTGGGATCATGACCTGAGCCGAAGGCAGAGGCTTTAACCCACTGAGCCACCCAGGCGCCCCAACTGTATTTATTTGTTAAGCAACAATTTGATAATAGGAATGAAACCTGTAAACAGTGTAAGGAGCCCTTAGCTAGGGATTCTTCTGTTCTATTCATTCACGTTTTTATTTGTTCAATACATACTTGAGTGTCTTCTGTGTGCCGGGCTCTGTTCAAGACACTGGACATAAGGCAGTAAACAAAAGAGGCCAAGTTAGTGCCTTTATGAAACTTTTCTTCTAGGTCAGGGAGGCAATCAACAAAAAAGGGGAAAAAAAACTACGTATCTTATCTATCTATCTAAATCTTCATCTGGCTGTCTGTCTGATTTTAATAAGAAGTGTTGTGGAAAAAAAGGAACAGGATAAGAGAGATGAAGTATGCCAGGAATGGGTCAGGGAGGAGCAGGAAAGGTTTTTATATCAGGCGGTAAGGGAGATCATCTGATGATGTGCCTGCCACTTGAGCTGAGACCTGAAGTAAGTGAGGGAACAAGCCGTGCGTGTGTCTGGGGGAGAAGCATTTCGGGCAGAGAAAGCAGCAAGTATAAAGGCCCTGAGGCCTCCCTAGTGCCTGATGAGTGAGTGGAGTGAGTGGTCACTGTGAGGACAGAGGTTAGTAAACGGGAGAATAGGACATGAGGTCGGATCACGTAGGGCCTTATCAACCATTGTAAGTATACTTTCAGTTACCCTGACTGAGATGGGGAGCCATTTGGCTGGATAGCTTTTTGTCACCTCCCCAGATCCACTTTATCCTTTTCCGCCCTGCTCTGCAGTTGTACCCCTAGAGGTGGACCTGCACGGACATGCTCCCTTGCCCTACGGCTTCTGGGTGTATTTGGCCATGGGGCGAACTGATAGGGAGTGAGTGAGATTAGCGTACTAACTCCTTTCCTGACAGATTGTGTGGTCTGGAGGCAGTCTCTAGACTTGAAGTCACGACTCTTTGCAGGCACCTTTCATTGGAGCTCTCGGGCACCCTCTCTGCTCCTTCTCTTCACACTTTTTCAGGCCTAGGTGGAGATCGGGTACCCTCTGTGTTGCCTGCTCTAGGGTACTGCACTCTCTCTTGTGGTTTCCCTACACCTGCCCACACTTTTGTAACTAGTTCTTTTTTAAAAAAATTAATTAGTTAATTAAAAAAGTAAGCATCTAATGTATTATTAGCCCCAGGGTTACAGGTCTGTGAATCACCAGGTTTACACACTTCACAGCACGCACCATAGCACATACCCTCCCCAGTGTCCAAAACTACCCCCCTCCCAATCCTCAGTTTGTCTTGTGAGATTAAGAGTCTCTTATGGTTTGTGTTAACTAGTTCTTTGATAAACTCTCCTCAAATCACCCTCTTCGGATGGGCTATCTCTTTCCTGCCAGGAGTCAGACTGGTCCACGATTTGAGAGTTTCAACCCAATCTGACTAGCATTTTCACAGGCCCATGTCGGTCACTGTTGGGATTGTGAGGAGGTGAGGAAGGGTGCAGGGGGACCTGCTTGGAGGCTGTTGCAGTACTCCAGGTGATGGATGATGGCAGCTTAGCTCAGGCTGTGGTGGAGGAGATACTGAGCAGTGGTCGTATTTGTAAAGATTTCTGCCTGGACAAACTGCTTCCCGAACGGCTTAGTGCTTGGAGAACCTTTTACAACTCTAGAAAACAAGATGTGGTTGTATTCCTTTTTTGTGCTATCTGCATTTCCCCTTTTGCAAATGCTCTGTGATTCAGACTGGTGAGTTAATACCAGCACAGTCTCAGAGGTAGTAGGTTTGCCAAAAACTGTTGCTTACAGAAGGTACGACTCCTGTTTTTCTTGTAGTTTGTCCTTAGAAACATGGGCAAAAGTCTCCTCCACTTGAAGTGGCATGAGATCATTAGACAGCATTCAGTTAAATGACAGTCAACTGTGAGGAGTATCTGGAAGGATTATTAGTCTTAGTCCCCGCCCTCAAAATTCTTTTCTCTTAGAGAGAAAAAAGAATATGCCAGAGGCAACCACAGAATGATTTACAAAGGCGTGTAAGTAAGTGCTACATTATGATTGCATTGCGCAAGGGTGTGCGGGAGTGGAAGCCATATGTTGTGGGCTGAGGTGGTCAGGACAACTTCATGGAGAATGTTGGCTTGTAAAGAATGGAATTGGTGGGTAGCCATTCCAGTCAGAGGAGCTGTTAGGGATGAAGACTCCACCATCCCGGGCATGGAGGGGGCTGGTTGGCTGTGATAGGAAATTAGGTCAGTTGGGTGGGTGAAGCCAGTGGAGTTTGGGGTGGGTGGTGGAGAGGGATGGAGACAGGCTAGGGAGCTGGCTTCAAGTGTTGAGCATTGTGCCACTGCAGCTCCTGACGGAGGGAACATCAGGGGTCCAGGAATGAATCCTGGACACCTTCTGTTGACTGATTTCAAGTTATAATCTCTGAAAGATTATTAAATGGAGGTGAAACAAGTCACTAAATACTATCAAACTTACTAGTTTTTTGCTCTTCTGATGGAAGGGACCAGAGCTCTGCTTGGTCACACAGTCAGCAAGCTAGCTCTGGTGAATTGGTTTTGCTTTATTGAAATTCAGCATGTATCATGTTGCTCAACTCTAAGAGAATTCCAAATATCAAATTTCCCTCAGTTTTCCTATTAAAAAGTCCAAAAAAAAGTTTTTTGGTCAACTTGAAAATACACGTACTTTTAAATGTGTAAACAAATCAAATGCCTACCTACAAAATTTAGATTTTAAATCTAGATACATGTACCTTTCTAGGATCGTACACTTTGTAAAATCACACTAATTTAGAAATATTGTTTTTCCTCTTTATTTATAAAAAATTTTTCTCCAAAATCTTCACATACATCTTTGACCTTAGTATTTTTATCTTGCTGGAGCCACATTTTGGGTCAACCAATGTATTTCTCAAGACCACATTTCTTGTTTTTTTGAGATAAATCCCTTTTGAATATGGTTAAGCATATTCTATCCCAAGTTATAGGCACCTATTTGTGTAACATTAGGACCCTTTTACAATGTGTCCAGTTGGTGTGTATCTGTGATCACCACAACTTTAACGCGTCCAGTTGGTATCTGTGATCACCACAACATAACTGTTTATTTACTCTTTAAAATGATCTTTAAAAGGATTTACAGTGGCAATTTAACATGTAGAAGTGTGAGTTCATATCTCAGGAATAATTGCTAAATCTGTGCTTAATTTGTCATCTTTCCTGATACCATCACCTGATACCATCAGCTTACCTCTATCAGCAACCAAAACAAACTGACTGAGGTTGTTTTAGACTGATTATATCAACCCCAACTGGTATTTTCTATTTAAAATAAAGGATTAAAAGAACCCCCTATAGGCAGATGTACATTGTAAGGATTGCTTATAAAGTGATTTGTTTTTCCTGAGGATTTAAAAAAAAAATCCTTGCCTTATATTTAATCTACTAATGATTCTTTTCCTGGATCTTCAGCATTAACATGAGTGTCAGGCAGCAAATCCACTTTCTGGAAGGGTCCTCCTCTGGGAGAGAGGGGGAGATATTGGAAGAAGGGATGTGGTAGTTCGTGATATAAAAGTTGGTGTGTCATTAGATCGGCCTTATTTATTTATTTGCTTTTAAAGATTTACTTATTTGACAGAGAGAGACAGCGTGAGAGGGAACACAAGCAGAAGGAGTGTGAGAGGGAGAAGCAGGCTCCACACTGAGCAGGGAGCCCGATGTGGGGCTCCATCCCAGGACCCTGGGATCATGACTGGAGCCAAAGGCAGATACTTAACAACTGAGCCACCCAGATGTCCCTAGATTGGCTTTATTTTATTTAATTAATTAATTTATTTTTAAAAGATTTTATTTATTTATTTGAGACACACACACACACAGAGTGAGAGAGGGAACAGAAGGAGGGGAAGCAGGAGAGGGAGAATCATGCTTCCTGCTGAGCAGGGAGCCCAATGCGGGGCTCAATCGCAGGACCCTGGGATCATGACTTGAGCCAAAGGCAGATGCTTAACCAACTGAGCCACGCAGGCGCCCCTAGATTGGCTTTAATAGACGCTGTGGAAGAAAAAGTACCAAATGCATGAGTTGCTTTTTACCATTTACCAGAATGGAAATTATTCTGAGCTTCTGACTGGCCTTATTCTGTCTGGTATTAGTTTGGGGCTCCTGACAGTTATCAAGCTAAGTTCTTTAGGACCCCAAACAGGCTTGTAGACATTTATAGCTTCTGGGGCCATCGTTCTTAGGTATAAAATAAGCAGATGTGACAGAAGGTGAACACTTAATTCTTTAGATTCTGAGGATCCCATTCTATTATTATTAGTTTATTATTTTTCTATTAGTTAAGCCTTCGTCATGTGCACATTAACAGAAACCAAACCAACTGAGGAGATGGAAATGTGGACACCAGCAGGAACCAAAGAACTAGGGACTGGGGAAAAGACTAAACTAGCTGGCCTCAAAGAAGGGGGACCATGGACTGATTCAAACAAATGGAGAATTGCAACTGCCACTACTAGCTCCCAGCATGGAATCTGAAGATAGAACCAAAGGCTGGGGTTTAGAAGTTACTGCAGATTGGCTAATACAAGGCCCTGTGTGCATCACCAGCAATTTCCAGTCTGGATTAAACTGGCAGTCCAGACTGTGGACTGGAAATGGGGAAGGGATTCCAGTGTGGAATTGCAGATTCAACCAAGGGCTAAGGACTGGGGGTGGACCGACCAGTAACCCTAGACTGGAAAGCTAGTCAGATGGGGAGCTCCACCGAGAGCTCACCGGCAGCCCTCAGAAATGGCGAGAAAGACTGTGAACTCAGAAGGGTTTGCAGGGCACCAGACTTGTTTCTTGCTGTCTCCAGATGCCACCAGTTTGCTTTGGATCCCAGTGCTGCCACCGAGTCTGTTAAAAGACCAAAATTCAGCTGAATAAATGGGCAGATCTAATTGGCTTTATTTTTTATTTTTATTTTTATTTTTTTTAAAGATTTATTTATTTATTTATTGGACAGAGAGATCACAAGTAGACAGAGAGGCAGGCAGAGAGAGAGAGAGAGAGAGAGAGAAGCAGACTCCCTGCTGAGCAGAGAGCCCGACGCGGGACTCGATCCCAGGACCCCGAGATCATGACCTGAGCCGAAGGCAGCTGCTTAACCCACTGAGCCACCCAGGCACCCCTCTAATTGGCTTTATTAACCAATTCATTAATCGGGCAGCATCCCATCTAGCAAGTAGAAAGGAACTCCAAAGGGCTACAGAAAGGGAAAGGTTTTTTAAAGGCACACAGAAGGGGCGCCTGGGTGGCTCAGTGGGTTAAAGCCTCTGCCTTCAGCTCCTGTCATGGTCCCAGGAGATCAAGCCCTACATCTGGCTCTCTGCTCCATGGGGAGCCTGCTTCCTCCTCTCTCTCTCTGCCTGCCTCTCTGCCTACTTGTGATCTCTGTCTGTCAAATAAATAAATAAAATCTTAAAAAAAAAATAAAGGCACACAGAAGAAAAAACTTATTTTGGGTGAGGTCCCCCTTCCCATGGTAACGTCCATAGAGAGGGCCCATGAGACAGGTTACCTTATTGGCACTGACCAGAAAATTCTTGACTGGTTAAGATTACTTTTCTGGGGGAGGGGGGGCACTGGGTGGCTCAGTGGGTTAAGCCTCTGCCTTTGACTCAGGGTCCTGGGATCGAGTACCGAATCTGGCTCTCTGCTCAGTGGGGAGCCTGCTTCCTCCTCTCTCTCTCTCTCTCTCTGCCTGCCTCTCTGCCTACTTGTGATCTCTCTCTGTCAAATAAATAAATAAATTCTAAAAAAAAAAAATTACATTTCTAGGGGAGATTGAAAGTGCAATTAGGTTAGGTATTAAGTCCCAGTTCAGTGACCTAGCATAAGTGACTTTATTTTGGGCCTGCAGTTCTCCTTTTAACATGATTGTTGATTTTTTTTTTAATCCCTTCTCCTCTTGATGGACACTTCAGCTATTTCTGGATTTTGGATATTTGGATATTATTTTGGAGATTTGGATATTAACGGCTATAAATGCTACACTCTCACAGAAGTCTTTTTATGAGCATATGTTTTCATTTCTGTTGAGCGAAGACCTAAAAGCGGAGTTGTTGGATCATAGGGTGGGTGTATGCTGATTTTTATAAGAAACTGCTATCCTTTTTCAGAGTGGTTGTAAATTTTATAGCCTCACTTGCATTATATAACAAGAGTTCTGGTTGCTCTACAGCCTCGCCAACATTTGGTGTTGTTGGTTTTTTCAACTTTAGTCACTCTGCCGGTGGTTGTGGGTGGTATTGTTAAGGAAAAAGCTATTTGTGACACTAGTAAAAGGAAGTCTCTATTCAAGACTTTATTACTACAGTGACTTTTGCTTAGGGGAGAGAGATTGGGCTCAACTCTGAATATGACAAGGGAAAGTGGGGATTTATAGCCAAGGAGCAAGATGGAGGGATTGCTGGATGGAAACTTTCCAAAAGGAAGGGTCAGGCGAAAGAAGGAATTCTGGCTAAGCCAATTTCATGGGCTTCCTCCTAAAGGCAGGCAGCGTGAGCTGACATCACTGAGGGGAGATGGAGGATGAGGAACCCAGTCAGAGACTGAGGATGATCAGATATTAAGGTTGGGGGATTCTGGCCAAACCAGTTTGGTAGGATTCTTGCTAAACTTTAGCGATGCAGACATGGCCACAGAAGTATAAAAGTCACTGTTTAGTTGGGATATGGATGCACTGTATGTGTATCTGCAAATGTATTTGACTTTTCAGAAATCTTTTTTATGCCTAGATACAGTAGTCATGGTGAAATTTGGGTATTAAGTTTTTTGTTTTGATTCTTAATAATTCTCTCCAACATTTTATTATAAAAAATTTCAAATATACCGAAAAATTGATAGCACCTGTTTACCGTCTACCTAACCTTCGTCCTTCATATAAACTGTTAAAGGATAAATTTTAAAAGAGGATGAAATCAAGACTCATACAAATATAAAATGAACACATCAAAGATTTAACTCATGGAATTGATAGGATGTGATAACCAGTTCAGAAGAGAACTCAATGTGCCACACATTCACAGGCACATAAGGAATGCTGAGGTGAAATTACAAAGGCATAGCAAAATTAGTCAGTATAAATTCCATAATCATTAACTGCATTTTACCAGATACCATATGCATATCTATGGGTAAAAATATTTGCATAACTATCAGTTTTCTACAAATTAACTTCTGCATCTATGGAGTGTGAAACAGCCTAGATAAGGACAAAAGAGGAGATAAGCCAAGACACGATTTTGTGTGTGTGTGTGTGTGTGTGTATACATACATGTGTATATATGTATATGCCAATATTTTTTCCTGAATCTGATAAGATAATAAAACATGCATTTCTAAAGAATATTCTTCTACATAAGGACAATAACATCACACCTAGGGAAAAAAAAAATTCTATAGTATCATCTAATATCCCATTTAAAATTTTTAAATTTCCCCTATTGTCCCAGGAATTTCTTTATCTCTTTGTGTGTGTGTGTTTTGAACTAGCCTCTTGTTACTTTTTTTTCTCCCAGACTATTTAAGAACTTTGAAGAGCTAATCCCTTGGGACTACGTCTTCTAGTGACTAATCCCGGTGGCCTTTCTTATAACATTTCATATAGCAGTGTTTCTGAAACAGATCTGATGCTTTCAGCTGTCATCCTTCTCCCAAAAGAGTCATATCACTTTCATTAACATGGTCATGAGCTGTGTGCCCTGTGCCCAAGGGAAATGAACCTATGGACCCTTTGCTATATATACAAAAGAAAATTACCTGTTGTTATGGGGCTGTTAATCAGCCTTTGTATTGTACCCGGTTGGTGACTGCCTTGCCTATTGGCGTTCTCATGGGAGAGATTGACTAGAATATAATAGTCTGTTCCTTTGGGATGGAAAGGAAGCATGGAAATCCAAGATAAAATGAGAGCTCAGGGAGAGTGGGCATGGTTTAGAATCCCTATGCAGTATTGAAGCTGATTTTTAAAAAAGAATTCTGATTTGAGAGCTATATTCAGAGTTTTCATGACTGAGGTAACTTTGTTTTTTTTCATGCTTAATGTCAGTTCTCTTATGTTTAAAGTGAGAATTTGGGGGCACCTGGGTGGCTCAGTGGGTTAAGCCTCTACCTTTGGCTCCGGTCATGATCTGAGGGTCCTGGGATCAAGCCCCGCATCGGGCTCTCTGCTCAGCAGGCAGCCTGCTTCCCCCTCTCTCTCTGCCTGCCTCTCTGCCTGCTTGTGATCTCTTGCTGTCAAATGGATGGATAAAATCTTTAAAAAAAAAAAAAGTAAAGTGAGAATTTTGATGAATTTTTAAAAAGGAATTTAGTTATAGATCTTACCTATGGATATTAAGCAGTTGTTATGACTGCCTCCCTGAATTCTATCAAGGTTAAATTTTTAAATCTATTAATGTATTAGAGGTCCCCAAGACCACCTCTAGTTGGTTCACTACAGGGATTCAGAGAACTCAGCAAAGTTGTACTCATATTTATGATTTATTACAGCAAGAGGCTACAAAGCAAAATCAGCCAGTGAAAGACTCATAGTGTAGTCTGGAGGAAAACAGACAAAAGCTTCCAAGGGTCCTCTCCCAGTGGAGTCACATAGGATGTACCTAATTTCTTGGACGTCAGATTGTGACTACCCATGCAAAGTGTTGCCTACCAGAGAAGCTTCTCAGAGGCTTCTCAGAGGATCATGGTTTTTACTGGGGGTTGGTCACATATGCACCTTCTGCCTAGCACGTCTTAAAATTACAGACTCCCAGAAAAAAGTAGCTGTTGAGCATAAATAAGGTTTATGCAATTTCAGCACAGTGAGCCATGCATCAGTTCTTGGGATGGTGGGGACCCTCCCAAGTTCAGGTTTCTGTATATCAGCCAAGGGTCAACCATTCAAGCTGGCCTTTCTAAGGATGGCAGGCTCATACCTGTTATGGTAACTCCTTTGTATACAACTAACTTTCTTCCTTTCCTTCTGCTCCACAAATTGGAGCAAAGAATGCTTGCATCTTCTCGGTAACAAACTTACTCAGATTTTATATAACACTTGGCAGGCCATATGGGGAGAAGGGAAGGCAAAAAAGGATGTTGCATGTATTGGAGATGACTTTGATTTTCTCCTTGCCAGATGAGTTCTTTTTAATTTCTATATTAACTCATTACTATGTGTCAAAAAAAATTGCAGACTTATTGCTAAGTATTATTTTTAAAGTTGTACTCTAGAAACCATACTGTGTGCTCTAAGGTGATCTTTTTCTAAAATATACCAGTACCTAAAGACAACACTTAGAATGGGAGTAAAATTATTTTTGAAGGGCTCACTCATCCATTTTGAAAGAGAGAGTGAGAGTGGGGGTGGTGCAGAGGGAAAGAATCTCAAGTAGATTCTTTGCTGAGTGGGGAGGGGGCCCTATCCCATGACCCTGAAACATGGGCCTGATCCCATGATGACCCTGAGATCACGATCTGAGCTAAAACCAAGAGTTGGTCGCTCAACCAACTGAGCCACCCAGGTGCCCATAGAATGGGAGTAAATTTTTGTAAATCATGTATTTGATAAGGGACTTGTATCTAGAATATATAGGAAGTTATTACAATTCAATAATAAAAAGGCAGCCCAATTTAAAAAAAGACATATCTGAATATATATTTCTCTAAAGAAGATATACAAATCGCCAATAAGCCCATAGAAAGATGCTCAACATCATTAGCCATGACGGAATTGCAATCAGAACTACAATGAAATAATTGCTTTGCACCCACTAGGATGGATATAATCAAAACCACAGAGAGTAACATGTGTTGGTGAGGTTGTGAAGAAATTAGAATGCCCATACGTTGCTGGTAAGAATATAAAATGCTATGACTGCTTTGGAAAACAGTCTGATAGTCCCTTAAAGAGCCAACATAGAGTGACCCTATGGTCCAGCAATTCCACCTCCAGGTACTTACTTATACCTAAGCAGAAATGAAAACACATATCCATTTGAAAACTTACACAAGAATGTTCCTAGCGACTTTATTCATAATAGCCCCCAAATGAGAACAACCCAAATGCCCATCAATGGATGAATAACAGATTAAAAAATGCGATATATCCATAAAATGGAATATTACTTGGCAATAAAAAGAAATGAAGTAATGGTTCATGCCCCAAGATAGGTGAAGCTTGAAAACATGCTGAGTGAAAGAAGATAGTCACGAAGGACCGTTATGTTGTGTGATTACATTTATAGGAAATATCCAGAATAGGCAAATCATAAAGATAGAAAGTTGATGAATAGTTGACAGGGGCTGGGGAAGATGAAGGGTTGGGGTTGACTTCTAAGGGGTGCAGGATTTCTTTTGGGGGTAGTGGAAATATCCTAAAATTGATTGTGGTAATGGAGGCACAACTCTGTGAATGTACTAAAAGCCATTGAATCATACACTTTAAATGGGTGAGTTGAATGGTGCGTGAATGATATCTCAATGAAGCTATTAGAAACATATACCAATTCTTAAGAGAAGATAAAGGGAATTGTTATTTGGCCATTTTTATGAACAGCTGGACTATAATACTCAGGTATTTATTAGAATTCATAACTTAGATTTTCAGACCATTAAGTCTGTTACTAACTGCTTTGGAATATCTCTTGTTCATTCATTCTGCAGAAGAGTGATTAGGAGCTCTGAAGAGAAATGACACAGTGTTGGGAATATTTTAAGTACTTTTTGCCTTCTGTCTGTCAGGTATCCTAGTTTAGCAGTAAAACTCTCTTTTCCTTAGCTGGTTCTTGGCTGCCTTTGTTGTCTGAGGGGGAGCCAAAGGTGGGTCTGCTCATGAAGGAGTTCTTGTCTGGATCCTTTTCTCTGTTAGGATCTCAGTGACAGAATGCTAAGGTGATAATGGGCTCATCCATCTGCCATGGAATAGTAGTATTATTATTTTTAAAGATTTTATTTATTTATTTGACAGAGATCACAAGTAGGCAGAGAGGCAGGTAGGTGAGGGTGGGGGGTGGGGGGGAAGCAGGCTCCCCGCTGAGCAGAGAGCCCGATGCGGGACTACATCCCAGTACCCTGGGATCATGCATGACCTGAGCTGAAAGCAGAGGCTTTAACCCACTGAGCCACCCAGGAGCCCCGGCCTTGGAATATTATTAAGTCGTGTGGACTTGAGTCAGCTTGTATTTGGGCAAACAAAGTGAGTTTTCCTCCCAGTTGGTTTTGTTTCATTCAGAATTCGTCAATTCACTTAACTCTAACAGAATGTTGTAGGCAAATCTTTCTTGCATGATCTTACTGACTTATGTTTCTTGTATATTTTTCTGTCCCTTTCAGCTTACAGCTAAGGAAGGTGTAACTGAGAAATGCCGTCTGTCTTCCGTTTAGGCTGGTGCTTTATGTCAGTCTTGTGTGAGAGTCTAGAAAGGAAAAGAATTATGAAGAATTGGGACAACTTCCTTATTCCCCATGAGTCAGATTCTTACAGTGACTTCAGTCTGTTTTTTGAAATATTATGAATTCTTAGCCAGATTATCCCTCAAACTCATGTTCAGAGGCAAATACCAAAATATATACTGAAACCAAGTATAAATGAATTTTAGATTGGCTGCCATTTTAGATGACTCACATCATTCCTTCCCTCATCATCACAAATAATTCTTACACATACGTCGAGGCCCTAGATGCTGTAACTCCATGGACCATTCAGAAATAAAAAATACATTTTGAAATTCCCAGAGAGGACATTATTATGTATCTTGAAATCTCAATGAGGACATGCCTCACTACCAAGAACAGGGATGCCAGCGAAGGAGAAACTCTGTCTCCTGTTAACCAGGTCACTTCTGCAGTGCTGTATCCTTTCCTTACAGAAGCTGAACTGTGTGACCATGTCGTGGTGGGTCTTCATAGGAAACAGGCGATCTGGATTTTTTTGTGACCTGGCTTTCTGAGATCCTGCATATTATGGGACTGTTGAGTGCTGTGTGTGACATAGGACCAATGACCAGATGTGCTGCTTCGTTGGTGTTTCCATGATTGATGTTCTTGTAATTTAGGGAATTTAAATACAGATTGAATTTTAATGTTCAGTCTGTATTTAAATGGTTCAGTCTGACATTAGAAGGTATGACCCTTAGCAGAAATTAATTTTGTATTTGTGAATGGTCAGTTAAGCGAATACCTAAACAACTTCACAGAGCAGGCAAGAATAAATCTCTCAAGCAAAATGCTTTGTCTGCTCCCTAAGTAGTTGGTGCCAGTGAGCCAAACTCCAGGACCACCATTAGTTTGGATATATGGATAGTTGACTGGAGAAGTTGAGGGTAATGTCAGCATGGGACAGGACATTCTCTCTGCTTCGTCTGTCCTAAGCCCGCCATCCTACAGAGCCCTTGAATCGGGGCTCATAGTCCTATGAAGTACAAAAACCACACCAAGCAATTGTAGCCAATGGACATTTGTGGCAACTGGAAGAAAAAGTTGACAGAGGACTCATCTGTATCTGTTTTCTCTCTCCTATCTCCTGCATTCTTACCAGGCAAAAGTAGAAGAAAAGATCCAGGATGTCTTCAGTTCTTATAAGTTCAACCACCTTGTACCAAGGTAAGCTGTGGTTAGGAGTGTGGGGGGATTGGGGAGACACCCCCTCCTGTGAGAGCCTTTCTTCTTTCCTCCTTGAGCCTGTTCAACCTCAAGGGATAAGTCTGTTGGGAGAACAGACTTGACCTTGACCTTGTGGCCACCTGGTAAACTAATGACCCCAACTCCTTCCTCTGTTACAAAGCTGTTTAGAGGAGATGCTCTCCTTGATCTGAACCATCAGGTGTTACATGGGGAGACCCCTTAAGGCCTGGACTCTGAGGTTTGATGATGGGGAGGGGAAATTCATGTTTCTGTTGCTTAGTCATGACCTGGTGCTCTGGTGGTTCAGATCAGAACTCTTGAGGTTTTATTTTTCATTGGCACTTTGAGTCCAGGGGATGGCAAAGGTTGGATTCTCTTAATGTGTGTTGTGCTTTGACTGGAAAGAGGTGATGAGTCTGAGCTTCTCCCAGTCTGGCCCTTATTGGTAACTGTGGCACCGCTCCCAAGGATGCAGTCTCCAGGGAGCACACACAGTGCCTTTTGTTTCCCTCAGCATTTAGCAAGTTGAAGGTTTCTAAGCAATTTGATGTCAGAAATTCCATAAAGGGGATTGTAAGCTTAACTTAAACTTATTGTTTAAGTTGAACCTTTGTTTTCCCTTGTTTGTAGTTTATAATGTATCACGCTAGATTTCACGAGGATATTTCATCCCTCTATTAGCATGTCTCTCCCAATCTCAAGTTGTTTCTTCAGACCCATCCTGTGTCATATTTCCAGCCGTTAGAACAGATTAGGAGTCCGAAACTGTGTGTGGTCATGGTTTTATCTTAGTGACCCCACACTCTGCCTTGACCCCCTCTGAACAAAGGGCCATTGCGCTGCTGGCTGATTCATGCTGGCTGGGAAGCAGAGGGGGGGCCCCGAGGTCCTGCCTGAGCTTTGAGTCCTGTGCTTCGGAGACTGAACAGAATAATTGCAGGCTAGTCAGGCTCTGAGTGCTCTGGTTTTATTGGGACATCATGCATGGTTCTGGCCCAAGTTCCTTTTGTGTCTTTTTTACCACCATTATATTTTGCCACTATTTCCTTGAAAAAGAAATTTTCTTCTGAAAATTCTGAGTAGCCAAGGCAGAAAACAATTGGAAAAGGCAAATTGGAAAAAAGGAAAGGCAGATGAGAAGGTCATCTTCATTTTTCTTCCCTGGGGAAGGAATGAGGGAAGATACCAACTAACTAGAGGAGTCTTTCCCCAAACTGCTGAACTAAATCTCTATATTAACCTAAAGCTCAGTCCTCAATAAATGAGTTATTGCTCGTCTGGAACCACAGCTGGAGATTAGGAAATGAAACCATTGGTTTCCACAGCTCGGAAGCTGAAACTAATACAGCAGTGTATGTCAACTCTACTTAAATAACATTTTTACCAAATAGGTTTTTAAAAACAATTTGTTTATTTCTTCCAAGTTTTTATTTAAACACGGTTTCTATCTTAGAATAATCTCCAAGGTATATTAAATGGAAAAATAAAAATACAGAAAAATATGTGTCGTACTCTGCCATTTGTGCTAAAGAGAAAATGGTGTTTTTACAAATCAGTCAGCAAACAGCTGAGGGGGGCACGTGGGCACCAGCTCTGCCTGGTGCAGGCGAGACTTCTCGAGAGGCAGAGGGACTTGGTGGTGGTGAGGGGTGTGATTGCTTAGGGGGTCTTTGTGCCTAGCTGCTGCATCCCCGGTAACTCACCTGAATGGGCTCTGAGTCACTGTCTGCTGTCTGAGGCCCTGTGGACACATGATCCCTGTGTTTCGAAAGGGACCTTTGATCACTTGATGTTCCTTTTCACCTACCATCAGGACAGACCCTTGGACTTTTCTTTTATTCTTACTGAGATGTGAGGGAGAATGGGAAGTTACATAGTCTGGAGGAAGAAGTGGTGTTTGGGGAAGGGTGCCAGAGGACAATAAAAAAAATTAAATCCCCTGAATTCATAGGTCTTAGGTCAGGTGCGGGTGGAAGACAAAAATGTGCCTCCTGGGTTTGGATCTTTCTGGAAGTAGAATATGTCAGGGTCTGGGTTTATTTCAGGAATCTGACATTTCCCATTTTATTGTTGCCTATGAAAATGAGTGTTTTAAAGGATGCTAATAAGTATGTTATTATGTCATAGCATGGTAATGAATATTAGAGATATTACACATTTTGGCAGAAAGGCTGAGTGAAAGGCTGATAGAAATCAACTTATTGGGCGCCCGATAAGTAGCGCAGTGGGTTAAGCCGCTGCCTTCGGCTCAGGTCATGATCTCAGGGTCCTGGGATCGAGTCCTGCATCGGGCTCTCTGCTCAGCAGGGGGACTGCTTCCTTTCCTTTCTCTCTGCCTACCTCTCTGCCTACTTGTGATCTCTCTCTGTCAAATAAATAAATAAAATCTTTAAAAAAAAAAAAAAAAGAAATCAACTTATCAATATAAGGCTGAAGCCAGACACCACCATCATAGAACTAACTTCTTGGATAAAAGAATAAACCTGAAAATTTAGCAAAATTTTACATTATTATCACAATTTCAATGTTTAACATTTTAGGAGTCAAATTTTAGAAAGTCTGACATAATGTAGGAACAAACCTTCATTTTTAGCTAAAGTGAATATTCAGATACTAGCAATAAACCTAAATTACACGGCGTGTTTGTTTTTGAGGTTATGATGCTGGTCGGTGTAATAGCATCGCACTCACATCCAGGACCACTGACTGCGCACAGGTCCAGGGATGCCAGGAATGATGCTGAGGGAGGCATTTGCCTATTGAACCTTCCAGTGCCACAGCCCAATAGCAGATTTGGCTGAAATTCAAGGCTGAAGCTGAATGTCGGTACCTTCTACAATTACTCCCCATTCCAGGAATGATTTCTTTCTCTCTCGAAGACCGTGAAGCCTGCATCCTCTCCTGGAGTGAGGTAGTCCCCCTCCCAAGGATCTTTCTGACTGTGCTTTTAACAGTTTTGTTCGTCAGGAGCCTGCTTTCCCATGAAAGCTAATTTTCCCTTCCCTGTGTTATTCCACACACTTAGGAATTCACCCTTTTCATTTATTCCTTTAGCTTTGGTAAAAAAGCCTAGATGCTTTTTTACCAAAATTTTAATTTTGGTTAAAATTTTAATTTTACCAAATTAAACTCTCTCTCTTTCTCTCACATACTTCCATGTCATTTTCCTCTTGGGCAACAGGGTGATCAAGACCTACCCATCCTGCCCCTGCTGGGCTCTTAGTCTCATGGAAGAGGTAGCCATTAAACAAACTAATGCAAATACACTGTTACCAATGGGTTGAGTGTCAAGGAAGGGAATGGGACACTCTCGGAGAGTGGGGTGGGGGTGGGGTAATTTATGTTGGGAAGTTAGGGAATGTGTCTTAGTCTGTTCTGCCTGCTACAACAAATTACCATGGACTAGGTGGTTTAAACTCGAAACTCTTATTTCTCACAGTTTTGGAGGCTGGGGAGTTTCGGTGTTGGATGAGGGCCCACTCCCTGGTTCATAAATGACCATCTTCCTTCCTCATGTGGAAGGGGTGAGGGAGCTCTCTGGAGCCTCTTTTATAAGGTCACTAATCCCTTCATGACCTAATCACATCCCGAAGGCCCCATTTCTAATACCATCACACTGGGAATTAGGATCAACATGAATTTTGAAGGGACGTGAACATTCAGACTATGGCAGAAGGCCTCTCAGAGAAAGTGGCTCTCAGGCTGAGACTGAGGGGCTGAGCAAGAGTTGGTCAGAGTTTAGGAGTTTAGGAGGCTGTTGCAGTATTCTAGACAGAGGGAACAGCATGAGCTAAAATCTTGAGACTGAAAAGAACAGATCATAAGGAAGGCAGTGTGACTGGAGTTTAGTGAGGGTCTGAGGTGAGATTGGGGAGAAATAGGTAGAGGCACATCATGAAGGGTCTTGAACCCAATGGGGTTCAAGTCACAGTAAGAAGTTACATTGTATTTACAGTTTATGTTGCTGCCCAGTACACCTATATTTCTAAGTTCTTTTTCAGATAGTGGAACTGGACTCCCAGTATCTTTAACATATTTACTTGATCCTTTCTCTTGTGTATCCCTATCTCCCATCCCCCTCTGCACAGCCACATAGATGTCCTTCTCATCCTCTGGAACACTGACACCCTGCAGTCCCCGCCCCGCCGCCCCCCTCCTACACAGAGCCCAGTGTTGTTCTGCTTCACCTAATGGCATGACTTTAGGGCTGAATTGTTCAGGAAGGAAAGGGAAAGAGCTCTTGCTTTTTATTTTAATTCCTTACACAGAAAAGATTTTTGGACAGAGGTGAATTGAGAATAAAGGAATAGTAAGGGTATTGGTTTTTTAGGGCTGCTGCAATGAAATACCACAGACTAGGCTGCTGAAACAACAGACATTTATTTTCTCAGAGTCTTGGAGGCTGGAAGTCTAAGATCAAGGTGCTGACAGGGTTGGTTTCTCCTGAGTTCTCTCTCCTTAGCTTGTAGATGGTGTCCTCCTCATTGTGTCCTCACATGGCCTTTCCTGTAGGTGCTCCTCCTTGGTATCTCTTTCTCTTCTTATAAGGACATTAGATGTTGGTAATCTTAAATAACTCTTTAAAGATTCGGTCTCCAAATACAGCCCCACTGGGGTTTAGAGATTGAATATATGAATTTTGGGGGACATGGTTCAGTCCATATCAATAAGGCTCTTTAGTACAGTTTTGCTGACTGAAAGAAACTGGATATATGTCCCTTCAATTTAAAGGAATAATAAGCCTCGGGGCACCTGGGTGGCTCAGTGGGTTAATCTTCTGCCTTTGGCTCAGGTCATGATCTCAGGGTCCTGGGATCGAACCCCACATCAGGCTCTCTGCTCAGCAGGGAGCCTGCTTCCCACTCTCTCTGCCTGCTTGTGATCTCTCTTTTTTAAAAAAGAAATATTTAGTAAAAGAATAATAAGCCTCAGAGGAGAAGTTAAAATTCATTCAGCATTATGGCCCTTGAAGCTCTATGTAAACAAAGAGACCTTTTGTGAGATTTTAGAATTACCTATGCATGTCAGCATTAGTGTGTGTGTGTGTGTGTGTGTGTGTGTTTGAATAAGTGGACAAAAATGAAAGAGAATATTTTCGCTTGTCGAAATGGCTCTCAGTGTAGAATCTGTTTTTCTGCCTGTGGCTGGTCTTCAGATGAAACCAGCTAGAGGAACTGATTAGTTCCCTCCCGGCAGGGCTGCTGGGGCTGTGCTGTGGGTGAGGTTCTGCTGGGAGGGTGCTGTGAGGGAGCCTGCCCATAGGGTCCAACCCCGAGCTGCAGCAAAGGTGACTAAGGCCCCCTTCCGTTAGGTGTTTCTGGGCAGGTGAGGCTCCAGGTACCCCTGAGGCAGGATCTCTTACCCCTGGAGGCAGAAAAGCATTTCCTCCTGAGGTCTTTCACTTTGTAGTGACTGAAAAGCCCCTCCCTGTCCAGTGAGAGAAGAGCGTGAGAGAGGAGCGCGGAGATAACAAGGAAAAGGGTTTCTTCTCCACGTTTCTTGTTTCTGTTTTCCCACTAAGAGGAAACGTTTGTTTAGCTGTGTAGTTGGGCTCTCAGAATTCTCAGTCCCACAGGGGAGGGCAGCCTGTGGCAGGCACGTCTCCTCAGTGTGGAGGGCATGAGCATGGAGGAGAGCTGGAGGGGCAGACCCCAGGGCCAGTCCAGTCACTCCTCTCCTTGCCCTCTCCTTGCCCAAGTGAACCTGAACTCTCCTGGGGGTTTGCCATTCATTTAAACAGAAGGGACATCTGTCTATCCAGGGACAACAGTCTCGTTAGGTCAGTCAGAAACTGGCCTTACTGTGCGTTTCTTTCTTCTTTCTTCGGCTCATTTGACAAATAGATGTCGAGAGCCTGCTCTGTGCAGGGCCCAGATGTGCAAGCCAGGCAGGAGCTCTCCTCAGAGCGACAAGGCAGTGGAGTAGGGGGGAGGACTGACCAGGTGGTTGCAGTAAGTGCACCCCCCTTCTCACCTGGTCCCTTTCCTTAGCACTGTACTTAAGGTCACAAAATCTTATTTACAGGACCCTTTTACCGCTTTACCCCTTTACCTCATTTCCAAATGAGGTGGCTCGTGTTCTCTTCTTTTTTTTTTTTTCCCTTCTCTGCTCTGTGGCTTAGCCTCTCAAGGTATTTGGTGTATTCAAGTTCCTTCGACTGTTTCTTCAATGGGAGAGTTTTGACCTATAGAAAGCCCGCACCGTGAATGGGTCCTTTCAGAGCTGGAAGTCAGGCGATCTGCCTCCAGATTCTGTACTTGCCCTCACCTGCCGTGGGTTTCTCAGCCTGCCCTCATGGACGGTCTCGTGGACCCTCTTGGTTCTCCTCGTCTGCACCCCCATCCTGGCCGCCCCCCGCTTCTCAGCCTGCGCCAGCGTGGTTCTCGAGCTATTTGTCAGCAGTTCCCTGGGCTCATTCAGGTCCTTCCTGCCTCCACCTCCCAGCTCTTCCCCTCCTCCCAGTCCCTACCCTGGCATCCCTATCCTGGCGCTTCTGCCGAAGGGTCCCAGCCAGATTTCCCAGGAGAAAAGTCATGCAACAATTGCCTGCTGAGCGACTTCTCCAGAAGTTATACTACAAGCTTTAGCTGGGCCTTCACTGCTGCTGTGAGCTCCCCTCACTCCTCTCTTGTGGATTCCCTAACACACTCACCCAGTGGCCAGCCTCACCCCCTACCTCCTGAGAAACTCCCAGCTGTCCCGCATGAGTTTCCTTCTTCCCCACTTTCAAGTCCTGTGTTTGTCTTACTTCACACTTTCTCTCACTGTTTCCATCTCTGAGAATGGAGCATCCATCCTTACTGCCAGGCTCCTCTCTCTTGAACTCTTGCCCCCAACCCTCCTTCCTCCCTCTTCTTTAGGGACTGTCCTTGGTGGATTTTCTCTGGGCTCTTGCATTTTCAGCATCTTTGCTCTCAAGGAGTTTTTTTTTTTTTTTTTTTTTTTTTTTTTTTTTTTTTTCAGCATAACAGAATTCATTGTTTTTGCACCACACCCAGTGCTCCAAGCAATCCGTGCCCTCCCTAATACCTACCACCAGGCTCCCCCAACCTCTCACCCCCCTGCCCCTTCAAAACCCTCAGATTGTTTTTCAGAGTCCATAGTCTCTCATGGTTCATCTCCCCTTCCAGTTTCCCTCAACTCCCTTCTCCTCTCCATCTCCCCTTGTCCTCCATGCTATTTGTTATGCTCCACAAATAAGTGAAACCATATGATAATTGACTCTGCTTGACTTATTTCACTCAGCATAATCTCTTCCAGTCCCGTCCACGTTGATACAAAAGTTGGGTATTCATCCTTTCTGATGGAGGCGTAATACTCCATAGTGTATATGGACCACATCTTCCTTATCCATTCGTCCGTTGAAGGGTGTCTTGGTTCTTTCCACAGTTTGGCGACCGTGGCCATTGCTGCTATAAACATTGGGGTACAGATGGCCCTTCTTTTCACCTCATTTGTATCTTTGGGGTAAATTCCCAGTAGTTGCAATTGCAGGGTCATAGGGAAGCTCTATTTTAAATTTCTTAAGGAATCTCCACACTGTTCTCCAAAGTGGCTGCACCAACTTGCATTCCCACCAACAGTGTAAGAGGGTTCCCCTTTCTCCACATCCTCTCCAACACACATTGTTTCCTTTCTTGCTAATTTTGGCCATTTTAACTGGTGTAAGGTGGTATCTCAATGTGGTTTTAATTTGAATTTCCCTGATGGCTAGTGATGATAAACATTTTTTCATGTGTCTGATAGCCATTTGTATGTCTTCAGCAGTTTTTACCCCTCCTCTGGCTGAACCTCCTGCCTTCTCCCCAGCGCCCCCTCTTTCTCCCCTCACACACATCACGGCATGCTTGGATTGTGGGTTTGGTTTCCTGCCACTAGTCTTATCCCCACCCCAATCTCTTCAGCATGCTGCAGCTCCTGGGATCTAGAAAATGCAGATCTGACCGTGCCTTTCCCACGCCTAAAAGACGTCAACGACTGCCTTAAAATTTTTTTCACTTGCCTTTTTTTTTTTTCTGTAACAGCTTTGAGATACAATTCAGATATCATATAATTTCCCTATTTAAAGTGTCCAACTTAGTGGTTTTTAATTTATGGACAGAGCTGTGCATCCATCACCATAGTTTATCTTAGAGCATTTTTGTCACCGCGCTGAGAAACCCTGTCCCCTTTAGCCACCACCCTCCCATTCCTCTGTTCCCGTCCAGCCCCTGGCACCCGCTTCAGCTACTTCCTGTCTCTGTGGATTTGCCTCTTCTGGACATTTCATGTAAATGGAATAGTACAATATGTGGTCTTTCTGTGACAGCTCCTTTTACTTCCCAAGGGTCATCTGATGTTGACAGCACAGTGACTTTTGACGCATTTAGAAGTCCCCTGTGATCTGGTGTCTCTGTACCTCTGCAGGCTGAGTTCTCAGGGCTCATTGCCTTGTACTTCTGCTCCGGCTGCACTAAACCTACACAAATGTGCCGCGTTGTTCCCTTCCTGAAACGCCCACACCCTCCCTTCTTTTGGCTGGCTAACTCATGTCCTTGTGGTCTCCTTCATTCCTTGACACAGTGCTGTGTCCTTTGGGAAGTTTCTTCTGATCCTGCATGCCTTGCTCTGTGCTGCTAGAGCCTGCCTCTCTTTGTTCTCGGCCAGGGCTGTCACTGCCACGGGCTCCTCTATGTCTACCTCCGGGCTGCAGCTCTAGGGAGCAGAGTCACCTTCTGCCCCCTGCAGGACGCTTGGCTTGCACACAGTGGGCTCTCAGAGTCCTGGCCCTTGGACCTCCTTGAAAGAGACATCGAGTCTGGCCTTCTCTTCTCCTTTATGCTCTGGAATCTGCCCTCAGTGCTCCCTGAACTGTCTCGAAGGTCACCAGCCACTTTGTCATTTGTTCTCTTTTTCCTCAGTCTTGCTGCAGCATTTGTGACGGTTAAATACCTCCTTGGAGTTCTCTCCTCCTGTTTTGCCCATGACCTGACATTGCCTTTGTCCTCCTCCCACTTATGTGACTTTCTTTAACTCCTTCCTCTGGCTCCTTGTCCTCTAAGCCCGCAAGGATGGGTCTTTCCCCCGTTCAGCATTCAGGCTCTTCTCTCTGCTTTATCCTCTACTCCTGCAGCTTCATCTGTCACTTACGTGCAGACGAATGACTCACTGTCTGTGTCACTTGGAGCCCTCCCCTGAGTCTTACATGTATTTCCAACAGTGCCACTGACCTTGTCACCCAAATACATTTCCTGTGCTATCAGTCCACCTGCCCATGGGTCACCATGCTAATGTGAGCCCTTAAGTATCGAAGTACTTCTGCCCTGGTTGACTCTGAGCACCGCCCTACCCTGTCTTCCCGCCTGGCCTCCCTCCACACTTGGTGCTTTCGCTTGGCCCAGTTTGTAAACACATACTGAATACCTACTGCAGCCAGATAATCTTTCTAATGCGTAGTTTGGGCCATTTTCTTCTCAGCTCAGAACCTCAGAATTTCACCTTCTACCAGCCAGAATGGCTTGATTTAGAAAGGCAAGAAATAACAAGTGTTGGTGAGGATGAGGGGGAGAAGGAACACTTGTGCACTGTTGGTGGGAATGCAGACTGTCATAGCTGATGCGGAAAACAGTATGGAGGTGCCTGAAAACATTACAGATGGAATCACCATATGATTCAGTCGTTCCCACCGTGGGGTATTTCCCCAGAGAAGACAAAGACACTAATTCAAAAAGACATATGCCCCCCTGCGTTTATTGCAACATTATTTATAATAGCCAAGATATGGAAGCAACCTCAGTGTCCATCAGTAGATGAGTGGATAAAGATGTGGTGTAGATATACAATGGAATACTACCCAGCCGTAAAAAAAGAATGAGATCTTGCCATTTGTAACAACATGGATGGAGCTAGAGAGTATTATGCTAAGTGAAATAAGTCAGACAAAAACAAATACTACATGATTTCAGTTATATGTGAAATCTAAAACACAAATGAACAAACAAAAAGCAGAAACAGACCCATCGATACACAGAACAAACTGGTGGTTATAGAGGAGAGGAGTGTAGGGAAGGCAAAATGGGTGAAGGGAAGTGGGAGATTCAAGCTTCTAGTTCTGGAATGAGTAAGTTGCAGCATAGGGAAGTCATCAGTGGTATTGTAATCACAGTACATGGTGATAGGTGGTAGCTATGCTTGAGTGAGCATAATTTAATGCATAAACTTGTTGAATTACTAGGTTATTACAGTATTAACATTGTGTGTCAATTCTACTTCAATTAAAAAAAACAAAACAAAACAAACCCAGGGGTGCCTAGGTGTCTCAGTGGGTTGGGCCTCTGCCTTCAGCTCGGGTTGTGATCTTAGGGTCCTGGATTGAGCTCTCTGCTCAGTGGGGAGCCTGCTTCCCCCTTTCCTTCTGCCTTCCTCTCTGCCTACTTGTCATCTGTCAAATAAATAAAAATCTTTAAAAAACAAAACAAAACAAAAACCAACATAGCTTAAGTGAAAAAAAAAATACACAAAACCTTCAGGGTCTACCTTTGCCTACTAAATTGAGTTGAAATTCCTCAGGTGGCATCCCAGACCCCATTTTATAAATGGCTTAAGTTGCCTTTTTGACCACTTTTATTGTCTTCCTAATATTCAGGCCAGATCCCCCACCTGGCTCGCACCTGAATACCTACACTGCAGCTGTTTAAACTGAAAGCAGTTCAAATTAAATAAAATTTGAAATTCAGCTCGTTGGCCACATTGGCACATTTCACATGCTCACTAGCCACACGTGACAGGTGTCTGCCTGCTGAATAACACAGGTCCATTTCCATCACTGCGGGACGTTCTTCTGGACAGCCCTGGTCTCAGCCTTTTTGTCGCTGTTCTTCTGGCTGCTGTCTCCTCCTCTCCTCACCATCTCTACCCGTGAACATTTTCTCCTTCTGCTGCCTACTTCGTGTTCCATCTCTTGCACAAGCCTTTCCTGATCATTCCTTTCTGCATGAGATGCCCCCACCCCTTCCCTTTAGAGCCTTGGTAGTATTTGACCTGTGTGTCCTTTATGGCCCCTGCCCATTTGTTTCTCACATTGTAGCCACTCACGTCTCTAACGCACTTCCAGCACTGAACTGGGAGAGTCTTTGAGGTAAAGACTGCACGAATGATCGTACTCTGAGCATAATCCAGAGGGGTGCAGTCCATCGTTTTTGAGCTGATCCCCTAGAAAGGAGAATTTTTTTTTTTAAAGGTTTTATTTATTTATTTATTTATATGACAGACAGAGATCACAAGTAGGCAGAGAAGCAGACAGGGGGGGCGGGATGCAGGCTCCCCGCTGAGCAGAGAGCCTGATGTGGGGCTCGATCCCAGGACCCTAGGATCATGACCTGAGCCGAAGGCAGAGGCTTTAACCCACTGAGCCACCCAGGCGCCCCAAGAATGGTTCTTTTTTAATTCGTGGAATTAGTAAGCAGAGGGACTGTCTGGCCACCCCGTTCTTTTTTCCTTCCTCCCACAATCACAGGCCTCTGTGGTGAGACCCAGCAAGAAGCGCAGCCCCTGTCCTTGGCCTTGCCCGTGCAGGTGGCCATGGGCGGCACATTCCATCTTACAGCCAGAATTGCTGATCTCAGTGCCAAGGAGACCAACTGGCTGCGGAATACAAATAGGGTCCTCTGGCCAGGGCAATGGGTCAACACGTAGGAGGTGGAATTTCGGGGAGGGAGTCATAGACGCACAGCTGGGGAACAGGCAGGGTACACGCTACCCGCCTCGGAGAAGTGACCCCAGAAGAAATGACTGGAACGACAGAGGCTAAACAGCTCAGGGAAGTGGTGAGTGCGGCTCAGGGTGAAATTGCTCACAGGGTGGGGAGCTGCAAGGTGTTCTGTTCGCAGTTAGACCCTGGAGGAGCTTTCTGGATGGTTTGTTGTCGTCTTGGCCATGTGTGTCCATTGTGGCTTTTCACTTTGCCCAAAGTCACCTACCATGAAAGAGAGGAACTCACCCACAGCGTTGGCCAGCACATTTTCAGACATTTTAGGGACATTCAGGTGCTGGCCTCTTGTGTCTGGTTTAGCTGCCCTTGGGAACTAAAGAAGATGCTGCTTATCTACTGGTTAACCATGGGGAGTGCGGCATCCTGAAGCTGAGAGTGTGTGCATGTGCACACGCGTGTTCTCTAATGGGTAGGAAACAGGAGCGTAAAACTAGGTTTTCAAGCTCTTTGTCTTTCCAGGCTGATTTTGCAGAGAGAGAAGCACTTCCATTATCTGAAAAGAGGGCTTCGACAGCTGACAGACGCCTACGAGGTAAGCTCGCTGCCCAGGAGCTCAGTTGAATGGTCAGGCAGACAGTCCTTTTTCCTATTGGAAGGTGGAACACTCATGGGCCTGGCCTGCTGTGGAGTCGCTCTTTGTACCCCATGGCTGTGGCAGGAGCCAGGTACGCGGGAGCCCAGACCCACAGAGCTGAGGACTCCCCCTCCTGAAAGGGCAGAACTAGCTCTCTAGCCGTGTCTTCCCCTAGGAGGGACAGAGCACCCTGGGTGGGGTGGGGCTTTCTTCCTCCATTAGATCATGGTGAGGGGTTCACGTACTTTTCCTGGCCACCGCTTGTCAGCTGCCTAGAAGGCAGTTACTTTCCATCCCTAATCCTTTGCCCTATAAGCGGATCTAATCCTGTGCTGGTCAGAGGATCAGTATATAAATCCCAGTGAGGACTTCACAGTTGAACACTATAAAAATGCCCATGCTTAGAGTGCATTTTGAATCACATTCCTCGGAGCCCTGGGGTTCCCCAGAGGGGCCTCAGGGGAGCGCAATGGTGGTGGAGGAGGGGGGAGGGTGTTGGGAAGGTGGCAGACAGGATGAATGTGAGCAGGAGGGCTCCAGTCTTCCTGCCTCACTTTATACACAGCAGCCCTGCTTCTAATTTGCTTTTTTATTTGGGGGAGTCTGCATTTGATTATTTACAACAGGGATTGGCCAGCGGAAACGCCTGTAGATCTAAGCAGGTAGTATAAATAAGAGAAATGGGCAGGTGGGAGGGAGACTGAGGCACACCTGGGCACTGAGCTTTCCCTCTGTTCCTGCCAGGTGCTGCTATCCAGGAATGCAGACCCACGCTCACCAGATCTGTCTTCCTCTCTCTTTTCAAATTAAGCCAGACATCCAGATTTCTCTGTGAATCTCCTAATGCCTACATGTTGCAACTAATTCTAATTAAAAAAACAGAATGCTACAAAGAACAAGCAGAACATGTCTATGGGCTAGACTTGGCCTCGGGGTCAAAATTTTCAATCCTTAATGCAGGGCCCCTGTGGTTAGGCTGCAGTGAGCCTGATATGGTTAATACCATACGAGCCAATAGCTGGACAACAGGCTGAAAGCTTACCATGCCTCCTCTCACCAACTTTTCTCACCTACTACATGAGATCGGTCAGTCACAGGGTTAAGGCATTTGCTCAGAAGCACATAGCTCTAAGAGGAGGAGTTGGGACTCCAACCCAGGCAGGCAGGATCCACACCCAGTGCTCCTCGGGTGGCGGCCTGGCCACAGCTAGGGACAGTCAGTGCATTTGTGAAGAGGGCAGCTTGGGCCAGTGGAAAGAGCACTGGAGTGGGAGTCCAGAAACCTGGCTTCTTATCTCAGCTCTGACATTTGATGTCTTTGTCATCTGGAAAAAGTTAATCTCTCTGGATTACATTTATAAACTTTTAATCTGGAAAATGGGAGCAGTAAGATTACCCACCTGCCTGCCTTGAATGCTCACTCCGTGTTTATGGGTTGAATTCGGATCCCAAGCAGCTCACGCGTCACCTCAGGAAGCCTTTCCCAGCCCCTGAGGCAGAATTAGGCTGTTCCTGTGCTCCCTCCACATGGCTCCTGCCCAGGGCAGTGCATATCGTCATTCAGGTACATGCACACCTGTGTTATATGCCATCTTGTTCCAGAAAGCCCTAAGGTAACTCATGCTTAAATGCATCTGTCCTCTTCCTCTGCAGATGAACACACATTCTGTTCCCAAGCATCGCAAGAGTAGGAACTACATTTTGTTCATTATTGTGTCCCTGTAGCTGATAAAATGCTCGGCACATACAACGAGGTACCAAATAGTTGTTGAATCAGTGAGTGAGTTAATCCAGCAAATGGCTCTCTGAGAGCCTGGATCTCCTTGGGTCTACACTGAGAAAACAGCATCACTTAGCTTCCTAGCATGTGGGTGCTGCTCTGCTGAGCCTTCGTTGGGTGCCTCTCAGGGGAGGACCCCGTGGCCTCAAGGTAAATGTCTTTGTCTCATTGTCCTTTTTGCACATATGGTCACTTCAGCTGCTGACTGGGGCCCAAAGCAAAGCGTTCTTCATTCACTTATTGTTCATAGGGTGCCCTCCTCCCCCTTCCAGGCTGCCAGGGTGAGACAGATGCTGCCTTGTCAGCAGTGTCTTGGAATGATTCTGAATACGGGGTGTGTTTTCTCCCCTGTGCCTTTCGCAGTGTCTGGATGCCAGCCGCCCATGGCTCTGCTATTGGATCCTGCACAGCTTGGAACTGCTGGATGAACCCATCCCCCAGATGGTGGCCACAGAGTGAGTCTGGCTTCCGGGAATCTGGGCTGTTCTTTGAAAATTCACTTTTGAGTTGGGGGTTCTTTTTGTTTTGTTTCTGTTCTACTGATTTTGAATGAAAAACTCATGCTGCAAAGCATACCCTTGCCCTGCCCTTGACCCCAGTAACTTCCTGAAACTCCTCCACTTTAGAAGCCTATTGTAAGTTCGTGGGTAGAACAAGACTTTGAACTCCCAAGAGAAGGATTCTGGTTTCTTCTGTGGCCTTTTCTTTTGACTCTTGCTTTGGTCTTTGAGAAAATTCTTCATCATCAATTCTGAAAGACGTGATTTTGCCAGAAAGAACAGTATGAATTCGAGTAGCTTCTGTGGGGAAGCATGTGCCAGCCCCATGAACAAAAATGGCTTTGCCTTCCATAAACACCTCCACAGGCGTCCCGCTCACCAGGGCCTGGGGGGCAGTGTAGCTCTCGATGGTATTAGATGTGTTACACTCTTGGGGTGCCAATGCCTTGATCCACAGTTTTCTTAAACTTCTGATTTATGAACAGAGATCTAAGCAACTGAGATTGTCCCCAAACTGCTGGTGCAGGAGGTGTTCTGGGAATGACTGTGGCACCTCGTCCTTAGAAGCTCATCACAGTTTAGATTTTAAAGCAGAATCTTGTCCTCACTGCAGTCTTTGGGATACCTGGGATGGGGAAGGGCAGCCAGGGATTGGATCTGATGCCCCTGTTCTCACTGAGAGAGAGAGAGAGAGAGCACCTTCCCTTGTTGACATCTGGAGTTCTTCTGCTCCCCTGGTGCTCCTGAGGGAGAGGAGTCCAAGTGGGAAGTCCCATGAGCCAGGGTCGTTTGCTTGCAGCCCATAGTACCGGCCACATGAGGATGCGTGGAGGCTAGCCTGGGCCCCGCGCTGGTCACTGCCTGGTCACCGTGCCCCTGCCTGGGTCACGCTGTCAGGTCAGAAGAACAGAACCACACATTGTCTCATTCATTCTGTCTTCACAATGACCTCTCATTCTTGCCTTCCTGGGCAGGGTGTCTTGTGATGACCGTGGATGGGGAAGATAATAAAGAATTAGGCAATTAACCCTTGTGATGTGTACGATGCTTTCTGAGGGAGAGGAAAAATGTGCATTGTCCTCGTCACGATGCTGCCACAAGCCTCATTGCTTCTAGCTCTGAAAGTAGAATTGGACCCAGTTTCTGCAATACCAGGAATTTAATTGTCAAAGGCTCATGTGTTTTTGAAATACCAGTGGGGGGTTGTGGAGTGTTTGGGAAGTTTTTCCCCCACACATACACAATCAGGAGGTACAGCAGGGGAATGGGAGAGTTGTACACTAGAGAAGAAAAAAAGAAATGGAGGATTCTGGGGCAGGCAATAACAGGTGTGTGAGGGAGGAGGCTGCAATTCCTGACTGGGAAGATCGCAGATCAGACTTGGGTCAGCATCGATTCTGAGTGTGTTCTATAGATTGTAGACTTGCTGTCATATAGGTAAGGCTTTGCCGAGGAAGGAAGTGTCAGAGTAGCTTTCCAGGCAACGTCAGATAGGAAGAGAGGACCCCTTTCTAGGGTCTTTCATAGTGAACAACTGGACACAGCCCCAGTATCCACTGTAGGGTTGTGCTAAAGTATATTTGAAGCTTAAGTAAAATATGGTGCAGAATGTACAGTGAAATACTGTGCAGCCACTGAAAAATTGACGTCAACAGATGTTAACTAGACTTGCTGTGATCATTTTGCAATACGTACAGATACCGAATCACTGTTGTACACCTGAAATTAATAAGATGCTATATATCCATTATACTTTAGTAAAAATGTATGCATGTAAATTGCACGTTTGTTTACAAAAATGTTATATGGACTCTCTGCTCAGCGGGTGTCTGCTTCTCCATCTCCCTCTGCTGCTCCCTCTGCTTATGCTTTCTCTCTCTGTCTCAAATAAATAAATAAAGTTTTTAAAATGCTTACATTTATGTAGAAAGATGGTCACGATTTAAGTGAAAAAAGGTAGTTAAAAGGATTCAACTTCTGTAGATTAAAAAATAGCTTGTTAGGTGCATAGAGAAAACCAGAAGGTATACACACCTGGTTGTAGTTATTTCTGGATGGTGGGGTTATGTGCATATTTTAAAATGTTATTTATTTTATTGTTTTGTAGTTAAAAGGATGCTTTTATACTAAAAAGCTAGTTCTAATTTCAAGAACCGCGTGATAGTGAATGAGAATTTCTGCTGCCCAGCTGCCTTAGAATCTTTATTTGGGGTTCTTCTGAGCATTGATTTAACAGAGTTTTGAAGAATTATTTCGACTTTCCAATAATGAATTTTATTTTTTGCTTGGCAGATAGTTAATTCTAGGGGCAGATAATATCTGTTATCAAAGAGCTTAGCTTTGACAAATAAGGAAATAATCTACTTTTAGTAAGATACAGAGACATCTTAATGACATCTGTAAAAATATGGGTATTTTTAAAAGACAATCTGATATAGGATATTACTTTTTTGTTCATTTTGCACAGAGAAAAGAAATGCTTTGAAAATGTGGTCACATTTCTGTCCCCTTCTTCATACAGGTATTAGGTGCAGAGTTTAGGTCTGGAGTATTATTTTCCTGCCCTTTTCTTTCCCCACTCTGCCACCTAGTGCAGACAGACGACAGACAGACAGAGAGAGAGAGAGAGAGAGAGAGAGAGAGAGACACACACACACACACACACACACACACACACACTTCTCTTTCCGATTTTGTTCAGTGTCATTCTTCTATGTGTTTAGGAAACTGAATGGCAAGCTGAGTGCCCTCTAGTGGACAAAATCGCTTTTTCAGCTGCTTTGACTGCCGAATGAAGCCAGGAAGGGCCAGGTTTTTCCTGCTGGCCTCAGACCTTTTAAAGGACAGTGTGTATGTTCATAGGTAGGAATTTAGCTTGCCACCTTTGAGAGACTGTATCCACAAATTTGCATGTGTTTACCTGAAATAAGTTAATATCTTGGAACTAGACTAAATACATTTGTTTTTAGTGATTTTAGCAGGGAAGGTAATGAGGATCCCATGCTTTGTTACTGAAAACTAAAGTGAAATCACAGGGAGATGGCTGCACTGTCAAAGTTAGGTTTTTGGCTCCTATAAGATCTAAAAATCGTCTTGAACTTGATTCTTTTAGAACTTCTCTGCTTATGAAGTTTTTTCAAATACTAAATTTCAGTTTTCATGTGTCAGTAGTGTTCTACTGTTTCCCTTTCAAAAGGCTATTATTAGTAGCTGGTCCTCTGAATATCTCTTTAAATATTTTTCCTTTTAATTTTAAAATATAATTTGTCTGTTTCCTTACCTTTCTATGAAGATACCTCATCTCATCCTTTGTGTTCTGAGCCTTTTTTGGCCAGGAGCTGCTGGGGGCTAGAGGGCTGAGGTCAAGGGTACTGCCAGTGGGACAGTTCCCACAATGTATAGCTAGACAGTCCAAAATGTCAGTAGTGCCAAGGTGGAGAAGCCTTATTCTAAAATGACCCACTTCAGCCTTGACCGTAGTTCCAGAACAGCAGCGTCCAGAGGATGGCTGTGCTTGGGGAGGTCAGACGACGTGTCAGACTCTCCAGGCAGCACCGGCCTCCTGGGGTCAGTGCAGAGCCCACCTGCCTTTGACCTGTTCACTGCCAGACTCTGCTCAGGAAGGACTTTTCCTCTTTCTCGTGCTAAGCTCAAGTTGTTTTATGGTATGAAATTCGAAAAGACTTCATCCTAGAGGAAGCCCGATGTCCAGGCATCCATCTTGTATTGGCCTCGCCTCCCAAGCCATCCTGCTCAAGGATGACTGTTGCTACTTCCAAAGTTATCATCTTTGTAACTTCTCTGTCCACGGTGACCCGTTCTGGTGCTGAAGGTTTTCTTAAATCTGACTTAAATTCTGGTGCTGTGGATTAGTGTTGGTGTTCATTTCTTTACCAGAAAGTTTGTACGATTACCCTTTGTACGCTTGAGATATTTTGCTGGGTAACTTCTTCTTGGTGTTTGCCTGTCATATTAAGCCTTTTAACGTTTTTGGTATTTAGCCATTTTTACAGCTCTAACCTGAACCTCCTTTGAGTTGGCAAATGGAGGCTGGAACCAAATATAGTTGTGGCCAGCACTGTGTTTTTTTATTTATTTATTTTCAAGATTTTTTTAATTTATTTGAGAGAGTGAGTGGGAGAGAAAGAGCACGAGAGGGATGGAGGGGCAGGGGGTGAGAGAGAAGCAGGTTCCCTACTGAGCAGGGAGCCCAATGTGGGGCTCAATCTCAGGACCCTGGGATCATGACCTGAGCTGAAGGTGCCACTTAATTGACTGAGTCACCTAGGCACCCCCAGTATTGCATTTATGATGCTCTTAAGAAGTATTCTTATTTGTGTTCACAACTCACAGGCCTTAACCCCTGGTCCTTTTTCTCCTATATCCCAGTCCTTTCCCATAGTATATTTATATGGTTTACTCATCCCCCACTCCTGCCATCCCTAAGTATATTATCTTGTCCCTATTTCATTTGTTTTATTCTTATATGCTGCTAATTTATTTTATATTATTCTGGACTTTAATTCTCACCTTGGAGGTGTTTCTCTGGTCCTTTGGAATTATCTGCTTGTTTTAGAGTACTTCCTCCAAGTTGGTGACAGCGATGCCCAGAATCAACCACTTTAGGTCAGTCTTCAACCATCTCCTTAAAGTCCAAGTAAACCCCTTATGAGGCTGACGATTAATCATTGATACTTCTGCTTTGAATTGATCTCCTTATAGGTTTCACAGACTTTTTCATAGTTGAATGATAGAGTGTTGATGTTCAGTAGAACTTTCTACAGTAATGGAGATGTTCTCTATTTTGTGGGAGCCACTTGGGACGTGTAGCTATTGAACAGTTGCAGCGTGGCTTCTGTGACCAAGGAGCTTAAGTTTAAATTAATTTAATGAATTTAGTTTAAAATTTGAATAGCCTCATGTGGCTAGTCACGACCTATTGGACAGCACAGATCTTTGCTACCCAAAATGGCCGTCACCTGGAGTTTGCTGAAATGGCAGACTCAAGCCCATCTAGCTCTTTGGAGTCAGAGCTGCATTTTTTTAAAATTATTTTTTAATTTATTTTTACTTTTTTTTTTATTATGCTCAGTTAGCCAACATATAGTACATCATTAGTTTTTGATGTAGTGTTCAACGATTCATTAGTTGCGTATAACACCCAGTGCTCGTCACCACACGTGCCCTCCTTGATGCCTTTCACCCAGTTACGGCATCGCCCCACCCCCTCCCTTCTGTAACCCTCAGGTTAGTTCCTGGAGTCCAGAGTCTCCTGGTTTGTCTCCCGCTCTAAGCTCCTTTCCCACAGGACTGTTAAACTAAACTCCAGCGCCAGTGGAAAACAATGTAGGGAGCTCCAGGTGTTCCCCCACAGCTCACTTCTACTTCAGGCTAAATTTTAGATTTCCTTTTTAGTATCTTTTCTTATTTATTTATTTATTTATTTTTTAAGCTGTGCTCCCATTTCAGATGGATTCATTTTTCCCAACCTATGGTTTTAAGTCACTTCTTAAATTTTACTTTCTTTTGCACATACATGTTTTATAGACTTATACCCCACCCTAGCCCATTTTTCACTTTAATCAGAGCTGCATTTTTTTTTTTAAAGAGTTTGTTTATTTATTTGACAGACAGAGATCGTAAGTAGGCAGAGAGGCAGGCAGAGAGTGGGGAAAGCTCTCTGCTGAGCAGGGAGTCCGATGCGGGGCTCAATCCCAGGACCCTGAGATCATGACGTGAGCTGAAGGCACAGGCTTAACCCACTGAGCCACCTGGGCGCCCCCAGTCAGAGCTGCATTTTAACAAGGTTCTCGGGTGGTTTCTGTGTGCACTCAAGTTTCACAGGCAATGTACTTGGCTGTACATTGGAGCCACACGGGAATTAAAAAATATATATATATATGGCCACTTGGGTCCCATCCTCAGTGATTCTGATTTCATTGGTATTAGTGTGGCTCGGGCATTGAGTTTTTCAAAAACATCCCCCAAGTGATTCTGATTGCTCAGCTAAGACTTGTGGTTCTCAAATTTGGGTGTAGTCACATCATCTGGGAATTTGGTAAAAATATGAAGGCCCAGGCTTATTTCTCATATCTCTGTTATCTCTACTCGCTCTCCAATGCTTGTGAGATACATGTGTTGGGTTTGAAAATCCCTCATCTTAAAGATAGTACCCCACTCTGTGGGTAATTGTCACGTTAGCTAGAATGAAACGCCTCGCTGACATGAAAGCAAACTGGTCTCCTTGCCCTTTTAGTCACAGGACTGAAGGAGCGATGCATGAAAACTTGTTCTTCAGAAAGTCTGCCACTCTTGGTATATGCACTACGTTTCCTGCTTGTGGTTTTTTTGTTTTGTTTTGTTTTGTTTTTAACTAGGTGGTGAATTTCTGCTCTCTCAGATAAGTTTTTCCTCCCCCTTTCTAAAGATAGAAGTCTCATTCACACTTTGGTTTTCAGAGCTGCTAAGAACTCTGCTAATGACGACTGGTAACTTCGTGGTCAGTTTGCCAGTTCCTTACCCTATGGGTTGGAAAGCCTCTGGAGCAGAATGTTCTGTAATATGGAAGCGTCTGAGAGTCCAAAAAAGCCCAGCCCTACTCCCCAGTGAAGCCCCATGGCCAGTCAGATGCTGCATATCAGCTGAGGGAGGTTGGCATGGAGGGATGATTTGAAGGTGTCTGGTACATTCAGATCCCGGCTCACCAGACATGAGGCTACAGGGTCAGGGGTGTTGGATTTGGCACGATTCTATCTCAGGAGTTGGGAAAGAGAATGGATGACTAGGTGACTCTTTTTCTTTTCATTTTTTTAAAAAAAAATGTGCTGTTAAGCTTTATATCAACTAAAACCTTTTGTTTTTGTGATACAGAAAAGTCTTTGTATGCCAGTCCAGCCAGCCTTTGTCATGACATTAATTTGTTAGCTATTTGTTTCCAGGAAATAGGATATGAATTAATGAAGGTTTGGAAAATATGTTAGGAACAAACTCATTTTCCCATTGAAAATTAATCACTGTTACAAATATGCCACAGTACTGTCTTCCTTCTCTGATGATCAGCTATACGTCAATTCTCGTGTTTCGTGCAGTCAAATCAGAGGTTCAGATAGAAGGGAGTGTGTATAGAAAGGAGTGTGTATAGAAGGGAATGTGTATTTTTTTTTCTTTTAACCTGTGAAGACTTCAGAGCTCCAGTAGCGAGTGAGCAGAATTTTCTTTTGCTGTCCCTGCGAGATAATGGAAGGTCTGAAATCAAAAGTCATCAGATACGATGTGGAAAAGCAGTAATAAGCTTGTGCCCTAGGGATGAGTTAAACTCTCTGTGGTCTCTCTGGCAGCAGTAGATAAGAAAGAATGAGACCAAAGAGTCTGGGGGAAGAAGGCTGCCTGAGCACTAGGACAGAGATTTGCAGCTTATTCTCTGAAATGCGGACTTGTCCGAATAAGGAGCCTATGGTCCATGCTGAGTTGTGGGGAAAGAGCTCAATAACCAGGACTTTCCGGGGCACTCCCTTCCCAGTGAATTCAGAGGACCTGGGATAAGTAGGGGCTCTCTCGGTTTGACCTCAGACAAGAATGTAACTTCTGGGCAATCCAGTGCCATTCTTGGAGGTAAACCCTTAAAACAATTTCCCTTGGTGGGGGACTTGGAGCCTCTCTGGATTAGTGTAACAAATTCTCCAAAAGTGTACAGGCTGGGATGCATTTGTGTGATATGAGTCAGCAGTGCTGAAGTTTGCCACAACTGAGGTGAGTGTGCTAGAAGTCCATGCTCCTTTTGTTCTCCTAACCATGAAGGCAGACTCCACTAGAAGCTTCTTTCTTGGTGGTGGTAGAAATAAAAGTCAGAAGCTCCTGGGACTTAGGTAACAATGGAGTGAGAAGACATCTCTTTAAATATCCTGGGTGGGCCTAGGTGGTGGCCCCAGAGTGGGTTGGTTAGCATGGAGAGAGGTTGGGTGCCATCACAATTTTGACAAAATTCGATTTAGGGACCTCAGAGGCAAGGAGAAAGGGCCGGCAACACAGATGCAGCATGGCAAACTGAGGGAAAAGTATGGGAAAGATTTGGTCAAGAAGCATGAGTCTTATCCCCAGTTCGGTGGACGGCTAGTGGTCTCTGCCGGGTCTTTTGCTCCTTGCTTCACAGCTAGATGAGTCCTTAAGTGCAAAACTCAGAAAGAAAGGCATTCAAAATAGGGGAAAGAGGCCCTTTTCAGAGGTTAATTATATTCAGTATATGTTCAGTAGTTGAGAGGAGAGGTTTTGGTTTTATTTTTCCCCCTTTGAGGGAAAGTCATGGACTGTGGTGGAACTTATTTTGAAATGAATGCTCTCTGACTTTGGTTTTCCATTTGGCTGTGTACCTAGCGTATGTCAGTTCCTGGAGCTGTGTCAAAGTCCAGAAGGTGGCTTTGGGGGGGGCCCTGGCCAGTACCCGCATCTTGCACCCACGTATGCCGCCGTCAACGCACTCTGCATCATCGGCACCGAGGAGGCCTATGACGTCATTAACAGGTATGGCCAGAGCCAGGGTGCGGGACACCACAGGGGCCCCCCTGCTGATACTGCACTGATCATTGCTGTCTCTTGCCTCTCGGCTGCTTGTTCCTCAGGGAGAAGCTTCTTCAGTATTTGTACTCGTTGAAGCAGCCCGACGGCTCTTTTCTCATGCACGTTGGAGGTGAGGTGGATGTGAGGTGAGTGGGGTTTTTCTCGGGCTGCTGCACCCGTAGATTCCAGAGCTCATCTGTCATTGGAGATGCCAATCCCAAGGAACACCATGGAAAAAATTATGCTGCTTTGTCTCACAGAATGACCCGTGGAATGACATGTCAGGGACACAGTTCATAATCATGGCAAATGTGAGACCTATATCCTCAGGTGTTGCTCTCCCTTGATTCCTCTGTAAATCTCAAAATATAAGTAAGACAGGAACAAAATCAAATGCTTTTCAGAATCAAAAATTTATTTGATTGGTAGAAAATGACATAGCATAATATATAACAACTGTATGGCGTAATATAATCTTTCATCTCACTGGGATAGGAAGGGAGAAGAAGCCCAGTAGGGACCTCGTAAATATTTTCTGTATGGATTTGAAGAAATCGTGAGCATGTCTATCACCTGTTTGAAAATTGCTTTGGTTGGTTCAAACACCCTTGGGGGCTAGTAGAGTTGAGGGAAGTAGAATTTCAGTTACTGATTAGAACCAGTTGACTCAAAATTATTATTTTACTCTGGAGTAATCTAATGTACCTCGCAAGTAGCTCACTCATCTGACAGGAGATTACTAAAGACGTATGGGGAGTTCACTAAGTCATTTCTTAAAGGTCGTGGATCATTGAGACTTTATACCAAATTCTTACTATTTAGTCAGAGAAATACTTTTTTTTTTTTTTTTTAGCTTTCTATAGCAAAGCCATCTTATTGCCTCATTTGTAAATGTGTTTAGCTTCTATACAAGTTGATTCATTTTCTGGCTTAACTGTTGTTGAAAGTAAAGGCGGAGGAAACATGTGTCATGAATCTACTCGAACCAAAAATCTGTCCTCCCCTGGAAAAACAATTTCTTACAACACTTCCAACACCAAATGTCTGTTTGTTTGTTTTTTTTCTCATGTTAAATTCTGACATCGACTAACCCGATTTAGCTCAGATTCAACAGGTTAAGGGCTCCGTCCCAGAAGATCACCCCCACTTCAGATGCTAGTCCCAAGTTACATGTCCCCATGTTACCCACACTTCTGTCTGACTTGGCTACAAATCAGGTTCCCATGACCCCTCTTCGGTTTAATAATTTGGTAGGGATGGTTCCCAGAACTCACTGATTGATTACAAAGGATATTATAAAGGATGCAAATGAACAGCGAGATGAGGAGGTGTATTGAGCGAGGTCTGGAAGGGTCTGGAGTGTAGGAATTTCTGTCCCCATGAAGCTGGAGTATGCCACCCTCCCAGCAGTCACCTGGCTGTGTTCACCACCCTGGAGCTCCCCAAATTCCATCATTTAGGGTTTTTATGGAAGTTCTGTTATGTACGCATGATTGGTGAAATCGTTGGCCATTGGTGATTAACTTGATCCGCAGCCCTTCTCCTCAGGGGAGCAGGGCTGAGGCTGCCAACCCTCTAGTTGGGGGTCAGTTTCTGTGGCAAGCGGCCCATCCTCCGGGAGTCACCTCATTAGCATAACGCAGGTGTGCTTCACCAGGGCTTGTTTTGAATCACTAGAGACTCTCCTGTCACCCCTGTCACTCAGGAGCGCTGTGCCAGCAATCTGGGAGAAGACCAAACCTATATTTCTACCGTATCAAGAAGGGTCTGGGAACAGGGAGGTTATACAAGGCAAATAAGTGGGTCAGTTTTGCGAGGTTACTTTCCTTTCGGGGACAGCAGGGTTCTATCAGGCAGGTGACCTAACCAGCGCTCACCAGGTGCTTCCTGATGAACTGGTTTAAGACTTCATTTCTGGAGAGCCGAAACTGTGATTAAGTTTCAGTTTGGTGATGTGGGGCTTAGCATAAGTGACTCCATCTGGAACTGTGGTTGTGTGTTTAACCCTGTCAACACCAACAAAGCCAATATGACTAATGAGGAAAAGCAGTATTGTGTTGACTCTTCTTAAGGTAGAGGTTAAAAATTGTCCCCCCAGCCCTGACACCACATTTTCATTTCTGTTCTACAGCTCGTCCAACTGAATATGCACAATCTCAAAATTTAGCTTTTTCTTTTTTTTTTTTTTTTTTAAGATTTTATTTATTCATTCGACAGAGAGAGACAGTGAGAGAGGGAACACAAGCCAGGGGAAGTGTAAAAGGGAGAAGCAGGCTTCCCACTGAACCGGGAGTCTAACACGGGGCTGGATCCCAGGACCCTGGGATCATGACCCAAACCGAAGGCAGAGGCCTAATGACTGAGCCACCCAGGCGTCCTAAAATTTAGCTTTTTAAAACTTCTGACATTACGAGGTGAAGTCAGATTGCTTTGCATTGTATCAGATGTGATACAATGTGATTTTCAGATGTGATTATTCTCCAGCTTACTAGTTGCAGCGTAGGTTTTTTTCTGTGTTCATATTTATATCTGCTAGACAAATGCTAGCAAACTTCTCCAGGAAAAACGATCTGTTCCATCCAAGAGCCCTGCAGCTGTATCTCACCTGTACGGAAGCTCCTCTGCTAACGTGCTCCCTTTCAGCCATGCTTCTCGTTTGCATAGGATCAGAGAGGTGAACGCTTCCTTGCTTTGCGTTCTCCTATCCCAGTTTCATCATTTCTTTTTTTTTTTAAGATTATTTATTTATTTATTTGATAGAGAGAGACAGCACAAGTAGGCAGAGAGGCAGGCAGGGGGAGGGGGGAAGCAGGCTCCCCATCGAGCAGAGAACCTGATGCGGGACTCGATCCCAGGACCCTGAGATCATGACCTGAGCCAAAGGCAGAGGCCTAACCCACTGAGCCATCCAGGCGCCCCTAACATTTCTGGCTTGGTATTTAATTGTCCTTTGCCTGAAAGTGTCCCCCAGGACTCCAGAGTGCGCGTTGAGTGGGTTTGACCAGCAGTGATGGGTGGAGGTTGGGGGAGGGCACATTTGGGCATCTGGAGGCTAGCAGGCCTCATTCTGGGTTAGACACAATGGCCTCGTGATCTTTCCTGTCTGTCTCGATTCTTGATAGTCTCTAGGATGAGTTAATTTGGGGCTTTATGGCACAGGTGTGCTGCCAGGGACCAAACCTCGGTGAACCCCTAGCACCTGCCGCCCTTTCTCAGTTCTCAGAAAGGAGCAGTTATTTACTACTGACCTCATCTAGGTTGGAGAACCTGGAGTGTTCTGTGAGGGTAGGGGGCAGGCAGAGATGCAGCATTCATGGAACTTGAGGTGACAGGGCCTAGAGCGGGCTCGAGAAAGTTTCGTGTGGCTGAAGTGGAGAGGGCCTCGTGGGCAGTAGCAGTGAAGCTGGAAGTACAGGCTGGGAACAGACCGAGGGGTCCTGAAGTAGGAGTTTAAGAGCAGTGGGAAGTCACTGACCAATTTTAAGTCGAGAATGATAGGATGTGGTCTGTATTTTATTAGAACTTTCCCAGTTGCAGTGAATGGATTGCAGTGTTTTAGTAAAAGTCCTCTGGGTTCAGGGCTGGAAGGAAGAAGACCAGGCAGGAGCTCGATCCTGGGAACGGTGCCTTGGATTCAGAGGACAGTAGAGAGGACGGAGAGTAGTGAACAAATTTGAGAAAAGCGATGACTGGATAGAAGGAGAGGAAGAAACTGCACGAAAGGGGTGCGTTTTGTTGGCTCCCCGTTTCCGTGTGCGATCTAGGACTAGTGGCTCCTGGCATCACGTCTTAGTTCTTCCATCTGCGAGAAGCAAACTACGTGGTTGGCTGCCTCCCTATCTCAGAGGTTATGTGAAGGTTCAAGAGCAAATACTGTGGAACCCCCTTGAGAGGCTCCAAACCTGAAAGAGGTGAGATCAGACCTCTGAGGTTAGCTTCTGGTGGGTGATAATGTTTGGCATGCAGGACTCTCGCATGCTTCTGCTGGCTGCTGGAGTAACTCAGCCCCTTCCGTGCCAGGGCCAGCGTGAGCCAGCCGATGCAAAGGCTGGTGTAGTATCATAAGCTTGCAGCTTCTGCACAGATGTCTTCGGGAAACCTCCTAAGTTTGGCTTAGTAGCTATGTCCATATAGAATGATATGGAACCTAGGCCCTCCTCTTTCCTCCCTTTTATATTCCTCAGGAACCCTTAGAAAGGATCTGTAAGCAGAATTAAAACAAACTGTCTTCATCGTAAAATGGAGCTGAGATGCTGGATATTTGAAAAGGGCATAGAAGGAAAGAAAACACAGTTTGTAGATATATTTCGTAATAGAGAGAGAAGCTGAAATGAAATGTGTCCTGAGAAGATTTAGGGCTGGCAGGATGGAATGGGAAGACTTATTCCAAATCAAGTTGGATAACAATTAAAAAAAAAAAAGTTCTCTTTCTTTTTCATTTAAAAGTGTGTGTGCATGTGTGTGTATGCGTGCGTGCGTGCGTACACATACTGGTGGGGTGCTTGAAATCAAAGTTCCTTTCTCCCTCTGAAGGCCTAAGGGAAATATCCGAGTGGACTCCTCTATTCCTGTCCCTCTCGTCTGGACTATGCAGCCGTTAGGTTCTGGTGCCCTGCTTTGGAGTGTCTGTTGCAGAAAAAATATACAGTTAACCTTTAATGTGTCCATTCCATATACAGAAATTCTGGATCTGAAACATTACTGACATCAAATGAATGAGTGTATCAGAAATAGCCGAATGAATGACACTGTGGAAGTTTGGGAACCATGATAGGTCTTTGAAAGAAGAGCTAAATTCACTTTGGACATGAATTGATCTGGCTGTTATTTCCTCTGATGTAGATTTGACCATGTGGAGGTAGGGAGACTAGAATGTCATGTTCTTTCACTGAAGCCATGCTGTGAGCAACTCTATCCAAATAGAATGTCAAACCTCTCAGGAGGACTGACCAAGGGCCAATAGTGAGGACAGGAGGTGATTACAGCTTACCAGGCAGAGACCAGTCTGCCTGAGTTCAGTACACCCTATTTTAGCTCTTCCTTAAAGCTTAACACTCTCCCCCTCTGTTTCTGTCCTTCCAGAAGCGCGTACTGTGCTGCCTCCGTAGCGTCTCTGACCAACATCATCACTCCAGACCTCTTTGAGGGCACGGCCGAATGGATAGCAAGGTGAGAGATGCCAGGATTTGTCCTGGCCTCTTAGAAAGCAGGTGGTCAAGACTTTGAAAATAAAGAAAATGATAAAGGAATGGAAGCGACTCTAAAATTACAAGAGACGGATTGGGGCTGTAGCATGGTGCCTTTCAGAAATGCTCCAAAAGTTCTTTTTCCCAGACTTTCTTCAGTGTTGTGTTATTGTGTAGATGGGCAAGGATCAAAACCTTGTGCAAACAGTACTCGTGGGCATCTAAATGGATTTAACCAGTTTGGAGAGCAACTTGGTAATACCTTAGAAGATGCCGTTGCTAATGACCCCATAATCCCACACTTACAGAAGCTCACACACGTGCGCAAAAGAGACCAACATGCGACTTGTTTGTGATAGCAAAACCCAGAAACAGGCTAAATGTTCACAAGCACGGGAGGGAGAAGCAAGCCGTGGTGTAGTCACATTGCAATATAAGATAGCAGTTGGAATGAATGAACCAGAGCTGCATGTATCAAGACAGATAAATCCTCAGAAACAACCCTGAGTTAAAGTAAAGGATGTTAAAACATGCAGATTAGCACACTTGCTTAAAATTTGAAAACATGCACAATAATTCTGTATTTATAGGAAGAATGACCTGTGGTAATATAAAAATATATAAATATAAAAAAATATATAATATAAAAATATAAAAACAAATTCAGGATGATGATTACTTCTCAGGGAGAGCAGAGGAAATGAAATCAGGAGATGTTTACCCATCTCCACGGGGAACTTCAACTGTATCTGTAATGGTTCATTTCTTTAAAATAAAAGAGAGACTGAAGTCTATATGACTCTGTTAAAGCTAGGTGTGACATACATGTATGTTCTATATATTATTTGCTATACTCCTAGACATTTCAAGTATCTCATGATTAAAAAAAAGAAAAAGAAAGGTATAGTAGATGCCTATGTATTAATATGGAATGTTATCCAAGCTGTATTATTTTGTTTTTTATGTTTTTATTCTTACCAAAGTAGTACCTGTTATATGGAAATATAATTTACAGGTATATCAGATGGTAAACTATGGTTATATTTACTTTCCTAGATAATTTTTATTTTCCTGGAATTAGTCATTTCCTCTTTTTAAAAATGCATACATCATGAATTTATTCCCAGATTTTCTGCCAGAGCTATAAAATCACTCTCATTACAGTCAAACACTTTAGGTAATGTATCAGTTCTCGTGTGTGTGTGTGTGTGTGTGTGTGTGTGTGTGTGTGTGTTTGTATTTTGAGTTCTCCTTCCTGGAGCCCTGTGCCCTCCTGCTTCAGTCCGGACAGATTGCTCTCAGCCTGCTGCCCAGCAGGTATCCAGAAGCTTCCTTTCAGCATGAAATTCACTTCACTTGTCTCCTTTGTTGAAGGCCTTGCCCTCCTTTTTCTTGGCTTACTTACACATTTTAATGAACCACATACTCCAGTAGATCCCAAAAGAGAGCACTTAGGAGAGGAATTTTTAAGATTGTGCATAATGGTTATTTTAGTCTCACACTTGATTGAGATTTTATTTGGTTAGAGATTTCTAAATTGGAAACTGTATAAATTGTATTTCTTCAGAACTTTTTTTTTTTTAGCATTCCTCCATTATCTTCTGGCTTCCAGTATCATTGTGGAAAAGGCTAACAATAATAATAACCAACATTTACTGAAGACCTGGCATGTAATACTCAATGGTGTAAGGTAGCCATAGTTTAGAGTTTAAGAATATAGGCTTTTGAGCTAACTTGCGTGGGTTTGGTTCTTTATTATACTTCCTCTTTCTCAGTTAAGATTTCCCATCTTTTTATTCATTACAAGTATATATTTTTTTCCATTTCCCTGAGGTAAACATATAGTTAATAAGTGTCTGCCTTAAAATTCTTGTTTGGTAATTTCAACATCTGGGTATCTTAGAGTTGGGATGTCCCATTTTCCTGATTCTGCATATGTCAGGTAATTTTTGGATTGTATCTTAGACATTGTGGTCTTGTATCATAGAGGCTGGATTCTGTTAGATTGCTCTAAAGACTGTTGTTGATGGCTTTGTTTTAGCAGCATTCAACTTGGTTAGACCCAAAGTACAGATTGTTACACATGCACCGGGCAGCGGACTTGGCTCTTTGGTCAGTTCTTGGGTCAGAATCTGCTTTCAGTTTGCCTGATGTGTGTGTGATCTGGAGTCAGGTAGACATTTAAACGTGGAATTTGGAGTTTTCCTTCTTTAGCTCTCCTCTTTCTGGTGTTCCTCCACCGTTTCCGTCAGCCTGGTTCTTCTTACCAGGAAAATGGTGGGCTTTCTGTTTGTTTCAGCTGCCCTCCACTGGCCCCTCTGACCTGCCGCTGCCACTACTGGGTGACCGCAGCCATCTCAGGGCAAACTGGGAAGAAAAAAAATAGGGTTGGGGGGGGAAGAGACTGCCTGCCTGCTGTTTTCTGCTCCAACTTTAAAATCCCCGCCCAAATCTGCCTGTCTTTTTTCAGTCCACTGAGCCCTTGGGAAAAGTTGTTTCTGTGTATTTTGTCCAGACTGTATAACTAGTATTTGCAGGATTGGATCGTTAGGCACTCACTAGATGCGGAACTCTGACTACCTGGGTTTGAATCCCAGTTTTGTCATTTAGTAGCTTCGGACAAATCATTTCACTTCTCTATGCCATAGGTTCCTTGTATATAAAATGGTGGGATATTGACTTTGATATTAAGCTGAAATGCAAGGAGTTTAAGTAGCCAAAAACTGTTATGGTAACCACTGCCTCCCAATGCTATTGTAGTCCCAATCCATTGTGTGTGTGTGCACGTGCACACGCACGTGTGTTTAGAGAGCACAAGCAGGGGGGTGCAGCAGGCAGAGGGAAAGGGAGAAGCAGACTCCTTACTGAGCAGGGAGCCTGGTGCAGGACTCCATCCTAGGACCATGGGATCGCGACCTGAGCCGAAGGCAGACGCTTCTGTTTTGTTTCTCTTTTTCTCTGTCCCACCATATCTCCCTCTCTAGAAGTTTCTGGAAATCTTTATTCTTGCTGTTTAGAAACTTGATGCTGATGAATCATGATACGGATTTTTAAAAAATTTTTTCTTTTGGCACTCAGCAGGTATATTCAGTCTGGAATGGCATGTACTTTAGTTCTAAGAATCTTTATTTTATTATTTCTTTGATAATTTCTTTCCCTCTGTTTTCTGTGTTTGTTCTTTTTCTAACCTCCCATACATAGGGTTGGTCTTCTGATTTTTCGGATTATTTTGCCTACTTTTTAACTCTTAATCTTTCTTATTGTACTTTCTGAGAGATTCCCTTCTGTTGAGGTTTTATTTCTGCAATTCTATTTTAAATTTTCCAGAGCTTATTTTATTCTCATTTCTAAAAGAAATACTTTTTTATGTACTCTCCTGTTCTTGTTTCAGGCATGTTTTATTCTTGCGGTATTTTTATCTCATATACTATTTTATCCAAAACGTTTCCTTCTGCTCCCTGTGTCATTTCTCCAGCTTAGTTTTATGTGTCTGCTCCACTTTCTAATACGAGAGTATTAGAGACTGCAGAAATGCTTGGTGTTCAGATTTAGGAGCCGAGTGCTAAAAAGCTGGCAGAGAGCTGCGTGTGCCAGCATTCAGCCTTTCATCCCACTGGGCTTTGTCCCTTGAGCTTATCAGTTTCCATTGTGGAGCGTCTTCCAGATTCCTGGTTGGGGTAGGAAGTTGGCAGCCGGCTTTGTGAAATACTAGGAGGAAACGGGGTGGGGGCTGTTTGTGTTCAGATTATAGATTCTCACGCACTCCCCTGCTCAGTGTGGTGCCTCCCTCCTGTTCTCTGTGCTGGATATCCTGGAGTTCAGACCCTCTTGATTAAACCCCTGAAACCTGTCCTCACCTTTTGGGCACCAGGGGATCTAACTGATTCTTACATACATTTGCAAACAATTAACTTGTTTCCATCTCATGCGGCTTCTGGAGGGCTAGGGGTCCTGCGTCTCCATTTCCTGGTCCTTCTGCTGGAGCACATCACCCTGCTTTGTGTTGCCTCCTGCCCACCGGGCTGGTGTAGGGTTCTCTAATCTGTTAGGTCTGTTACTTCTTATTTCTCTCCTTTCCTGGCTTTCAAAATTTTGTTATCTGCTGTGTGTATATCTTCTCCTATGCTCTTTACCCTTGGAGTTTATCCCTTTTTACATTCCTTTCCTTTTCTTTTACTGGACTCTTGTGCTCAATCTCTTAGGTTTGGCTAGAAGACACTCCCAAAGAATTTTACTCAACTTACTAATTTACAATGATTAAAATTGCTTCCATGCATATAAAAGGGAGGAAAAGTGGAATGTAGATCATGTGTGTTTGCACTTCTGTGTTTGTGTGTGTGTATGTGTATGTGTGTGTGTGTGTAGAGAGAGGGGGGGGGGAAAGAGGCAGAGGTGCAGAAACTGACAGTGGTCACTGCTGGTGAGAGGGTCTGGGGGCTAGCTAGGGTGGGCAGGAGGTTTACTTCTCATTACTTATTCTTTAACAGAATTTTTTCTTTTAATTAAAAAAAATTGTTTGAAAGCTAAATTAAGAAAATGAAAATTGCTAAGAGTTCCCCAGATGTTCCTCACTGAGGACACTCTTCACACTTGAGCTATTCCTCCCATCCCTGTGGCCAAATGTGAGAAAGGACACTCGCCTCTTGGGGGTGGGGTGGCAGGGTCCTGGGACAGAGGGGCTGAGGGGTCTGTGCAGGGAACGGTAGCCTTTTTTTGTCTTAGCGCTCTGCACTGTGATGTCCCTGGGCTTGGGGACGGCTCTGAACACGGCCTGTGAGTTCCTGAGAGGCCAGGCCTCTAAGGAGAGGTGCCTGGAAGATGGGCAGGATTATTGCTTCTTTCTTCTTTCGTCTGGAAGTCCTGCCAAGTTTTGGAGTAAGCGCTCCTCCCCCTGTGCACCTGTTCTCCAGCTGGTACTGGGAGGCAGACACACCTGCAGAGTACAAGCTTGTGTTCATTCTTGGAGATCACTGGAAGTAAAGTCCTGCCCTGTTACAGGAAAATATGCTAAAAAGAAAATTTCTTTATTTCACAGATAAAACATTTATTATAGGCAAGCAAAAAGAAGAACATCCAGACTGCTTGGAATCTACCACCAACCACTCTGTTGGTGTATATCTTTTTAGAATTCCAGAAAAATTATACTGTACATTATCACTTTATAACTTTTTTCATGTGATATATTTGGAACATCTTTAAATGTACTTCATAGCATCATTTTAAATGAGTGGTTTTCTTTTGTACAGTGTGCTGTAATTTCTATAACCAGTCCCTTACTGTTGAGCTCTTGAGTTGTTTCTGATATTTCACTGTTATAAATGGGAATATGGTAAACATTCTTCTAATCTGCTCTTTGAATACATTTTCTCTTATTTTGTAGGATTAATTCCTAGAAATGACTCCACATTGTTGGTACAAAGATCAGGCACGTTTTATGACTGGAGAATACATTATTAATATATTATAACCCCCTAATAATAACTATCATAATAATAAATGGCTAATTTGAATATGTAGAAAGTTGTCATTTAAAAATAAGTTTATTTTGATAAGTAATAAAGGTATTGATATTCATTATAGAAATTTTTTGAAAATACAGAAAAGAGGAAAAATACCAGAAATAGATAAAACATTTAATACTAGTTGTCACACTGACTATATGATTTGATAGCCTTTTCCCTAAAAGTAAAGATTTGAGGTACTATGTTTTTTACATAAATAGACTATTTCTGAGTTTCCCTGATTTTTTTGTTTGTTTGTTTGTTTGTTTGTTTGTTTAAGGGAGAGGCATTTGCAGGAGTTAATTAGCTGGCATCTTTCCATTCACAGCTGTGGCAGTTCACGCAGTGACCTAAAGCAAACTATTCTCTGCGGTCCAGGGCGGTTCCGCACTTGTGCCCCGCACTAGAGCTGGACGCTCGTTGGTTGACACTGACCACTCAGCCTGCTCTTCTCAATCTCCCCTTAGGTGTCAGAATTGGGAAGGTGGAATTGGTGGGGTGCCAGGGATGGAAGCCCATGGCGGCTACACTTTCTGTGGCCTGGCTGCCCTGGTCATCCTCAAGAAGGAACGTTCCTTGAATTTGAAGAGCTTATTGGTAAGTGTCTGTTGACCCCTCTTCCTCTGGGGCCCCAGGGACCCCCCTGATGTGACTGCTCAAACCCACAGGCTTTGGGGTTGTTTGGCTGTGGGAAGGGCTGAGAGTTCCTGCCCGGAGCCCACGGACTAAATGTCCTATAATGAAGCTTTTCAATGCAGTTGTTGGGGGCTCAGCACTGTTCCAAGAAAGTGGGAGGGGTGAACGTCTCCTTGGTCTTGGCTCCTTTTTTCCTGCCTTTCCATCTTCCTGCTCTGAGGTGTGTTAGGCCAACTCCATAGCCTTCGTGAGTCCGTCACACATCTGGCATGAGCCAGAGTACCTTCCTCATACTCCCAAGGCTGTAGCTTCAGTTTCTTAAATTTAGATGACATCACGTGTCTTAGGAAGAATTTCCTAAGAGAAAACGTCATGAGAAGGGCTCTCAGGCCTTTGGAGGCCAAGCTTTTGTTATGGACCGCAATATATGAACATTTATTAACTACATTTATTTATTTATTTTCATTATTATTATTATTATTATTATTAACAACATATAATATATTATTTGTTTCAGGGGTACAGTCTGTGATTCATCAGACTTGCATAATACACAGCACTCACCCCAACTAGTAACTACGTGAGCAGGTAGCCCAAGCATGTATGTCTGGACTCTGAGTTCCTGACAGATATTAAGAGTGAATTCAGAAAGCGGTTAGCTTCAGGGAGTCACCAGATTGTATTGACATTATCACCCGAAGCCTAGAGTACAAACATACATACACCCAGTGCCACCATCTTCTGGGAAGCATTTATTCCCGACCATGACCTCAGAGCAGACCAGTTGCAACTGACATTCATCTCCTCTTCCCAAGTTCAAATGTCAGCCTCTCATCATAGGAACTGTTGTGAGACCCTTCATGAGCTTGTAAGGAAGTTCCTGTTGTACTCTGTACACGACCAGCAGTATTTTCTCCTCATCCTTAGGAAGCCTCCAGTAGCATACTCTCCTTGAAGGTTTATGCTGAAATGGCCAACTTTTTCCATTAGACCTTGAGTTTGTTAGACATTTAAAAATCTGATCACCAGTAAGGCGTGAAATATGGAAGTCCCATTTCCTAGGCAGAAATATGGAATATAATTAGCAGAAGCCTCAGTTACAGTGGCAGTATTCTAGATTTGAGACCTGTCTCTACCACTTCCTAACCATGTGACCTTAGGAAATTTGTCTGTCTTAGCTTCAGTTTTTTTCCTCCTCATTAAGGTAGAGATAAGGGGGTTTTTTTGAAGCATAAAGGCGAGGTTAACACTCTGGACTCTGAAAGTTAAAAGAGAGAAAAATCCATAAACCAGCCTGGCATATAGTAGATGCTCAACAAATGCCAGTGTCCTTCTTACCCAAACCACTCTCTCCCTTCTGTTTGCTTTGGGAGAACTAGGACCCATGCCTGAAGGATTTTATGAATCCATATAGCCAAGAGAAACAGAATAAACCCATGGACTTAGGCATTGGGAAAAATTATTTAGTCTGACTTAAAAACCATTAGTCTGGGGGGGAAAAAGATCAACCCTTAGTCTGTAGGGTAAGGTAAAGATGAAGAATGGGCTTCCCATTGTAGTACCTGTTTTCTCTTTCCTTAAGTGATGCTTCACCTACTTTCATTAAATAGCATCATCCCTAATGGGCTCACTGAAAACTCGGTGGGGACGTATTAGAGTCTGTACCTGCAATCTAGTTTTTATGTCTTTCTTCTGAAAACTTGGGACTTGACTGTTATGAGTGAGTGTTGCCTTGAACAGGGATATAATCTAAAAATAACTCCACAACTGCTAACTGAAACACAGGCTGGACACCCCCATTCCGAAAGGGGTCCTTGGCAGCTCCTTTGAGGAGTCCGTCTAGCAAGAACCTAGGGACGAGGAGATGCCTTATGCCACACTGTTCAGTTCTGAAAGTCCGTGGCTGGTGGGTGTCCTGGGAGGGAAATGAAGATGTCATTATCTGCCCAGCCAGTTGGTTCTGCTCATTCCTGGAGGCCAAACCCATGGCTATCTTGATCTTGGTAGCAGCGCCTGTTTAGGAAACTTGGAGATAAGTGGGGAAGGGCAGCATCATGGGTGATTGCCAAGTGACATCAGGAGCCATTTTATAGGGTCAGCGTGAAAGATTTTCTTCTGTTAGGCAGCCAGGTTCCCCTGGAGAAGCAGAGAGGCTAGACCAGACAGACCCATCATTGGTGGTTGGGATAATGGCTTCTGCTTCCAGTCCTGCAAGTGTTTTGCTAAGAAACTTTGGATGGATTTCTTTAGGTGCCAAGTCAAAGTCAGGGACAGTTTAAAATCATCTGATGAGACATAGCACAAAATTCCATTGATCTGCTTCTAATAAACTTACCAGCAGGAAAAGTGGTTAGAAATGAGCCCCTGGTGGTCTTGGCTTGATGTTTCCTAGTTAAGCCTTGTTTCCAGGGAGACATTTGCAGGTGTCCTTACAGGCCAACTTGGCCTCTTCATCCTGTCAGCCCCAGAACCCATCTGAAACCCAGGAAGAGGTGACTGTCCATTGTCTGTTAGGCTCTGAGCCGAGATCAGTGTTGGTTGCCCCGAAGGGGTCCAGCTCAAGTGCTCCGCTCTGCATCTGCGGCAGTGAGGGGAGGAGGTAACAGCCAGCGCACTGGACTGCCAGTGCCAAGAAGCCAAGAGATGGGACCTTCGCCTGTAACTGCCTTTCCCTTGTCTGTGTCCTCCTCAGCAATGGGTGACCAGCCGGCAGATGCGCTTCGAAGGTGGATTTCAGGGCCGCTGCAACAAGCTGGTGGATGGCTGCTACTCCTTCTGGCAGGCGGGGCTTCTGCCCCTGCTGCACCGTGCACTGCACGCTCAAGGTGAGCCTGGGGGGCTGTTGGTGGGGGTCGGGCTGCTGGCGGGGGCCCAGCGATGTCCTGTGGCTGCTCATCAAGTCAGGAGGCCAGCATGCTTTTTTAGGGGGGCAGAAAAGAGCTCTGTCTATCCTGGGGTACAGATGCCCGGCTTGGAACCTCCTGCCTTTGCACAGAGCAGGACCCGATTCCAGGGTTCAGCTGCATTACGATGGCTGCTTCAGATTGGCCATGGCCAGGAGTTAGGTGCATGTCCTGGGCCCCGGGGTGACTGCCACCTCTGCTGGGTGTGAAGCCACAGTTTCCAGGGCAGAGTTCTGCATCAGTCAGACTGGAACTGAAAACCCATGCTGTGCATGTTGCGGTCACAACAGTAACCAAACAGGCACTTGCAGAAAGGGGCAGAGAAACAGAGTCTGTGCAGAAAAGAGCCTGTGTCTGACCAGCTTTGTCGAGGCCACCATTAGAAATATCTTAAATTCAATGAAGTGTCCTAAATGCAAGTTTGTCCCGCCCCTCCTCCACCTGGAGTGGAGAGACCTGTGTTCGTTTCTGTGGCATCTCAAATGGGACTGCCAAACTAAAGCACTCAGAGAGCAAGCGAAACTTCTGGGAGCCTTCCTTTATTATGTCTTGAAATCTCAGGTTGCCTGCAGACTCCCAGATCAGCTTTCTTATTAATTTTATGTGAGAGCATGGTGTTTCTGGGGAAACCAGGGAGAGGGGAAGTCATGGCTGCCCGGCTGGGTCCTGATCTATTCTGGAGTGAGATCCCTTGGCCCAGAGGGAAGGCTTTCTTTGGACTTAGTAGCTGGGTAATTAGTTGCTCAAATGTGGAAGATGAGATTCTTTGCTACTGCCTTGCCATCCCCATGTGCCTTTTTATCTTCTTTGGCTCATCCAGCTGAGCCCCTTTTCTTTACTTTCTTCATTTCACTTGAGTTGTGGCCACTTTGGATACAGACTTGAAGAAAGCACCGACTCTGCCCATTTTCCCCATTCTTCTAGTTGTAGTCTGTCCTGAGATTCCTTGCCTGGGGCCCTGGGCTTCTGATCTCAGGGCATTAAGAATTATCCTTCTCCCGACTTGAGCCTGCACTGTCTCTGGCTTGACCGCTGGAATAGAGAAGCCAAGAAATCCCTGAGAGTCCAATGTTCTCAAAGCAGAAGTCGCCTGGGGTTTTGATGATTTCTTTACTTGGAACTGGCGAGGTGAACCCCCTGGTATAATGGGCAGCCTTTCACCGACCTGCCCCTGGCCGTGATGCGTTGCAGGAGCATCCGGGAGAGCTGCTGCAGGAGCGCCCCCTGCCAGTATGGGTGGCAGGGGGTGGGGGTGGGGTCCTGCTGACATTTTGTTTATTGTAGCACCTGGTCTGGAGGCCTGATCACACTCAGAGCTTTGCCTGTGGAAGAGGTTGCCTGTGACTCTTGGGCCTTGCAGCTTTTTCACTGCCTGAGAGAGGAGACCTGAGTTGGGCTTGAAGCTCACCCATGTCTCAGCAGCAGTGAGAAAGGAAGAAGGAAGTGTCTCGAGCAGGAGGCATAATACTGACATTGGGAGTCGAAAGGAGACGATGGGTAGAAAGATATTCATAATATACTATGAGCAAAGATTTCAAAGCAGCGTATATGTAATTCCATTTTTCTTTTTTTTTAAGAGAGAGAGAGAGAGTGCAAATGAGGGGTGGGGGAGAGGGAAAGAGAGAATCTGAAGCGAGCTCCATACTCAGTAAGGAGCCTGATGCGGCACTTGAGCTCATGACCCTGAGATCATGACCTGAGCTGAAATTAAGAATTGGATGCTTAACTGACTGAGCCAGCCAGGTGCCCCTATAATTCCATTTTTAGTGAAGACTTGACTCTAAAAATTACTAGAAGGTATCTGGGTTGTGAAATGACAGGTGATACTCGTTTCCTTTTCTTATTTGTATCTTCTGATTTTCTGAATTAATTTGCATTTCTTGCATAAAGAAAAGTTATTTTACCAAAGAAGAGAAATTCTATAAGCAAAACAAGAAAAAAGGTGGGAAAAGTTATTTACGACGAATAAGAAAGGGCTAATTTCTTTGAGAGACTCTTACAAATCACTAAGAAATAGCTGACCCTCCCTGAAACCCAGGCAGAGGATTTGAACAGGGAGATTCAGAACAGGTAGGGAAGGAGCTCCTGGTGGTGTTGCTTTTGCTACTGTCCCGTCCCCCCCCCCCCCCGCGGGTGACCAAGACTTGCTCAGCCTGGGACTCAACAGTCTTTCACATGGATTTTCTCGTTTGGGCCTCAGAACAATGTCGTGAAATAGGTAGTCTTGTCACCCCATTTTACGGAGGAGGAAACCAAGAACAGTAAGGCTAAGTGACTTGTTCTCTGATACCGGATCACCGCCTACCACGGTGTAGCTGCCACAGGTGTATAAATGGAACAAAAAGATATAGTGAAAGATGTGCAAATCAAATCAGTGAGACACTGGTCGCTTTTACGGTCAGATTGCCAGAGAGGAGAAAACATGGTGCCAGTGTTGGGGAGAGTGTGAGAAAACGGGTGGTTTTGCACTGTCAGTGTGGGTGTAAATAGCTGTATCGGTTTTTGGAGGGCCGTTTGGAGACTTGTTTAAATTACTTAAACTGGGCTAGTGCATGGTCAGGAATTTACCTGCAGAGATATTAGCAAAGGAATGGCGAACAACCCAACCACTCATGAAAAGGTTACTAGGGGCTAAGCAGGTAAGCATATGCCTTTGGCTCAGGTCCATGATGTTGGGTCCTGGGATCGAGGCCCACACTGGGCTCCTCGCTCAGCAGGGAGTCTGCTTCTCCCTCTCCCTCCGCTGCTCCTCGCCACTTGCTCTCTCTCTTTCTCCAACAAATCTTTTTTTTTTTTTTAAAAGAAAAGGTTAATAGTTAAATGTATTACGATTTCTCCATACCATGGTTACATGCGATGGGCTCCTATGGAAAACTCTCCAGAAGCCAACATGAAGTGTAAGAGGTTTGGTCTGTGTGCACATGGGGTGACAGCCGCACAGCTTTTCCTGGAGGCGAGCAAAACCCCTTTAACAATGGGCACCTTTGGGAGATGGATGGGAGTTGAAGGGAGGGAGACTCATGTACTGAAATTGTTTTTCTTCTGTACCATACCTGCTTTTTCCCTGACATGTTCATTCCTACTTTTATCTCAGCAAACAACCCAGTACACTTTTAAGGTGATGATCCCCTTGCTAGTTAAAGAGGTAACAAGGGGCCGACCCCCGGCGGTGCACATACCCAGTCCCACCTCCCCGGCTCCACGCAGGGCGCTGCTGTATGGGTGTAGAACACAGTGGTTGACTAGAAGAACAAATTATTAAGATTTTTAAAATATAAAATGCTGACCAAATTGGAGTTCTTTGGTTTCTATGGAGCCGTAGGAAAGCGGCAGGCCCGTGAGCAGTTACCGGTGGCTTGAATGTTCCCGGAGGCATACCGCAGGCCTGTTTCTGTCCACCTGCGAAGTTGAGCTACGTGTAGCTGTGCCTGTCAGTTTCCGTTTGGGAACACTTTTGGAAAGGAATCTTTGAGATGCAAAATGACATGGTGATGGGGATTCATACTGTGAGGGAGAGGTATGGAGGATTGAGAAGGCTGATTGCACGCCTGTCAGCACCCTGTTGTCCTGTCCACCTTCGTCTGTGATTTTGTGTGCAAATTCCAGGATTCCGGGAAGCTCCTTGTCGGGCTTGTGAACTTTGAGCTTGCAGACGTCATAATACAGCATGTAATGGACCTACTCTGTAATCTGTCTAATAGTAAACATAGCAGTTTCTTTTCAGATTACGATTTTAGTGATAGGTTAGCACTTACCTTAATATAATAGTCTTTTACTTCTTATAGGATATAGAATAAAGGTGTATTTTGTACATATGCTTAGTGCAGTTGTTCTGAACTTTAATGCATTTGCTTTTTTAAAAAATAAGAGCTTTCTTGAGATATAATTCACATAACCATATAATTCACTTATTTAAAATATACAATTCAGTGGCTTTTATTGGCATCACAAGAGTTGTGCAACCATGACCATAATCAGTTTGAGAATTTTCATCACCTCCCCAAAGTCCCTGTAGCTATTAAATATGCTTCTTTAAGGAAGAAATCACAAAGGAAAAATCAACAGTATGATTATAGCGTAGAAAAATGTATGCCTCTAGTGTTAAATGGGAAACACAAAATACAAAATTATAATAACTACACAGAAAAATGCATAGAAACAAAAAAAGACTGAAAAAAGAAAAATTAGCTTTTAATTGCTATTTATAGACTGATTGCTATCTTTATAGTAGCCCAGGGATCAAAGTATAAAATTAACCAAGGACTGAATGCATGTGTGTAGTTTTTAAAAACCAGTTCCCATGTAAGTGCTTCTGGAAACTTCCATCTGTTGGCAGTCTGTCTCTCCTCCCCACCTGATAACTGTATGGCGCACAGAATTCTCTGACCGTATAGATTGAGCTTCAGAGTGTGGAAGCTTGGTTGCTTGTTCCTAGTTTAGTATTATTACCAGAATTGCCAGTTTCTGCTTCTGCTACCATATTAGATGAGGCAAGAATCCTGGCACTTACTAGTAATGCTGCTTAGGAAAAGTTTTTGAGCCAAGAGAAAAGTTGGAGGATGCCCTTTGGAGATAGATGAAGTTCAGGCTTCGAAAAGAGAAGGAACAGACAGACATCACCCCTGTTGAGAGTTCTCTTAGCCAGTTAGAGTCGGCGATGTGCTAGAGGAAGTATCTTAAGAAGCCCAGAGTAGTTTAGGGCGCCTGGCTGGTGCAGTTGGTTAAGTGTCCCAACTCTTGGTTTTGGCTCAGGTCATGATCTCAGGGTTGTGGAATCGAACCCTGTGTTGGCCTCCACACTCAGCACAGAGTTTGCTTGGGACTTTCTCTCCTCCCTCTGACCCTCCTTACCCCCAAATAAAGAAAATCTTGAAAAAAGAAGAAGAGCAGGGACTTGTGGACTGAGTCAGGGGGCAGTATCAGTGTCGATCTGGAAGGCGGAAGCAGTTGGCTCACACCTTCAAGGATGTGGTCTCAGACCCGCATCCACTCTGTGCTGCTGCTCTGACTGGAGTCAAAGGTCAGGAGAAGAGACATATCACGGGACTTGGGTGAAAGTGTTGAGTGACCTGAGAATGCAATTTTCAGAATTCATCCAGGAAGAACAGAGGGAAAACTTGACTGTCCCCAGTGGGTAATAAAGTACAAAGACTGTCCTTGACGCTGGCGGTGTCCCGGGCCTGGGCCCGCGCTGATCTTCTGCCTTTCTGCAGGCGACCCTGCCCTCAGCATGAGCCACTGGATGTTCCATCAGCAGGCCCTGCAGGAATACATCCTCATGTGCTGCCAGTGCCCCGCGGGGGGGCTTCTGGATAAACCTGGCAAGTGAGTGCCCTCTCTCAGGGGAGGGGGCCATGGGGAAGGGAGGGTGGGTGTGCCACTCAGGCCTACCCAGGGCTCTGCAGAGGGCAGCAGCTACTGACCTTTAAGAGTCCGGTATCCAGGGGTGGGGTGTGGGGAGTCCCTTTGCATCCAGCTGCTTAGTCGTGGTGGGGGCACCCCCTTCCAGTGCCATCCTGGCATCCTCAGTGCCCAGCCTTTCCCCATGCTTACGTGTACCCCACCCCGGTAAGTCATACAGATTGCTAGTGCATAGCTTTTCTTTCCTCCCCCACCTTTTTTTTTTTTTTTTTTTTTTTAAGCTAAACTGATCTAAATAGAACAGGATACAGGATTTTAAAACCCTTGAGTGTCGTAAACAGAAATTATAATCACCACAACTATTGCCACATACACTGGATATCTTTAGGCACCACAGTCAAAGCAAAGGGAAATCAGATAAATCCTGTCCCCGTGGCTACTGGGCTTGGATACACCCTATCCCTGCTGACACGCTGGGGAAGGCCCAGCGCCAGGCTGGTCTCGAGCAGTTGATCAGGAAGAATGTGGCCCATTTCCAGGCATTTTGGTAGTCTTTCGGAGAAGTATATTAACTTAGCACCAGTGCCACCCTGGAGAGCCCTTTCCAGAAGACCAGAGGGAAGAAGAGGAGGGACCCTGGAGGGGCCAAGCCTACAGGGACAGTTGCTGCTGTGGGCCAGGGCGGAAGGACGGGGCTTTGAGAAAGGCCGCCGGGTGGCAGTGGGACGTGGGGGTGCGTCCTGGGTCTGGATCTCTTGTGGGAGGCTGCGCCTGCGGGGGTCTGTGGGGAGCAGAGGAGCCCCTGCTCAGAGGCTTGTCCTCACCTTGTCCTTGCAGGTCTCGGGACTTCTACCACACCTGCTACTGCCTGAGTGGCCTGTCCATAGCCCAGCACTTCGGCAGTGGAGCCATGTTGCACGACGTGGTCTTGGGAGTGCCGGAAAATGCCCTGGTAAGGCAGGATGGCGGATGTGACACCTCTTCTCCACAGGGTCCCCAGGACGGGGCTTACCAAGAGAGCAGAGCAGCCGCTCTTGCCGTGCAGAATCCTCTGCGCATATCCTGTGTGCGGGCCTGCGGGCACACTGTCCCCCCAGACCCTCCTGGATTCACACCTTCCCGGAGGAGCTTGTGACCGAGGAGGAAACTACCAAAAGGCAAACTCAGGCTTCCAGGTCGGGGCGTGGGATCCAGTCTGCCACAGAGGATCTGTGCCTTTACCCCCTGCCTCAGGACCCAAACTTCTTAACCATTAGTTCCTCAAAGGGAGCTGCTCAGAGGCAGTAAGTCTCTGGAATCTGCAGCCACGCGGCACTGGCGCGAGCTGGCGAGAGCTGGCAGAGCCGCTCTCTCAAGAAGCTTCCAGACTACCTCTAAACGAAGTCTCCCTGAAATGCACCTCCACAGTGCCCTGTTTGTGCCCTCCCCATCACCCAGCACAATTTGTAATGTGTGTGTTTAAGTAGTTGTCTGCTGCCCCCTAAAACTGTCAGCCCCACGAGGGCCAGATGTTCAGCCCACCTCCAGCCCTAGAGCAGCCCAGCCACAAGGAAACACCCCTGAGCCCAGACCTGAGCCTGGGATGTGACTCCAGCTTACAGTGTCCACAGCTGACAATGGGGTCCATGCAGACGGTCACAAAATAGCTCCCACAAAAGAACACAGATGGCCAAGAGATGGATGGAAAGTCGCTCAACCTCACTGATAAGCAGAGCAAATTGGAGCAACCACCACTCAGCTTTTTCAAGTCTTAACAGTTTTTCCATATTTGCCTCCCACACAACCCTTTTCCCTTTGTCTCACTACCCACCTCCCCAGCATCACCTTGTCCTCAGTTTGACACTTGTCTTGCCTGCCGGTGTCGTTGTGCCGTCTCCGTCAACAACACAGAGAGGGTGTGCTTTCCTGCTTTTTAGAGCACGATCTGCCGCCCGTGTCCCGTGCGCTGCTTCTCTTGCCGACCCTGTGCTCGGACGTTTATCTGCGTTCACGTGCTGCTCTGGTGTATCCATTGTAACAACGCTACGGTATTCCTGGGTGCAAACGGACTGCAATTTTCCTTCTGTTGGTTAACATCGAGATGGTTTCAGTTGGTGCTGTTGCAGACAGACTCGCTGTGTACTTTCTTGTGTTAGTTTCTCTAGGGGAGATTCGCTGGGTTGAAGAGAACACGCGCTTCACCTTCACTAGACGGCGTCTCCCGCCCCCCTCGGAGGGGGGCTCGCGCAGAACTCAGGGGAGTCGCACTGTTGTCCGACTTCTCCGTTCTGCCGTTTGATACGTGGGAAGTGGTACCTCGGTTTTATTTCTGCGTTTCCATGATTACTTGTAAGCTTAAGCATCTTTACAGATGCTCATTGACCATTTGTGTTGTATCTTCCGTGACTTGGCTGTCGGCTGCTTTCTTGCGGATTTGTGATTTTGATTGTTTGCCCCTTTCTCATACATTTGTTGGAGTTCCCTGTGTGTTGATAGCAATCCTCTGCTGGTGGTGTGTGTGTAGGGACTCTTCCAGTTCGTTACTTGGCTTTTCACTTTTTGTGGGTTTTTTTCTTGCTTTTGAAAAGGAGATTTTTAATTTTATAGTGAACAGTGTTATTGCCTTTTCGGTTTTTGAGGGTGTGGAGGGGAGGGATACTTAAGAAATCTTTCCCTACTCTGAGGTCATACTTCTCTTTTCTTCCAAGCAGTCTAAAGTTTTGCTTTTCCCTCTAGATTTTTAATTTTCTTGGAATTGATTTTTGTCTGTTGGATACAATTTTCTCTTTTTCCCATGTGGATGAACAGTTGACCAGCCGCACTACTAACTGAAGTTTATAACTGTCCTACTGATGTGTGTCCCGTACGTCATGTACTCAAGTTTCTGTATCCGAGGTGACTGTTCTGTTCCTTTGGTCTCTTTGTCTTACTGCACTGTCTTAAGCAAATCTTAAATGCAGGTAGGCAAGTCCCATCCACTTTGTTCTTTTTACTCGAAATTGCCTTCCTATTCTTTGCTTTTGCTTTTTCCTGTGGATTTTAGGATCAGCTTATCAAGTCCCACAAAACTATAATGGAATTTTTATGGGAATTTGCATTGGACTTAAGATTAATGGGAGAGAACTGACTTCTGAGGCTTTCCATTTGTGAACACGATTTTTCAGATTATCTTCACATCTTTCACTGGTGTTTTATTTATCATTTTCTCCATAAAAGACTAGCACATCTTTTGTTAGACTTATGCCTAGGAAATTTATAGCTTCTGTGTCTGTTGTGATTGGATTTTTCTTCCATTATATTTTGTAACTGGTTGTTACTAAAGTACAGAAATGATATTTATATTTTAATCTTGTATCTAGCCATCTTGCTAAACTTACTTAGTAGTTGTAATAGCTTGTAGAATCTCTTGGATTTTCTACTTAGAATGTGGTGTTATTTTAAAATGAGGACTATTTTGCCTTTTTCTTTCTGGTTCTTTTTTTTTTTTTTTAAGATATTTATTAGAGTGCAAGTAGGAGGAGAGTACAAGTAGGAGGAGGGGCACAAGGAGAGGGAGAGAAAATTCTCAAGTAGACTCTGACATGGGGCTCCATCTCATGACCCTGAAATCACAACTTGAGCTGAAACCAAGAGTTGGACATTCAACCAACTGAGCCACACAGGCACCCCTTTCTTTCTGATTCTCAAGAGTTTTATTTCTTTTTCCTGCCTTGAGATACTGTCTAAGGTCCCCAAAGAGTGCTGACTGGAGACAGTCATAGGGGGTGCTCCTATCTTGCTTCCGGTTGTAATGGGAAGGCGTTTATAATTTCACCATTATGTAGGCTCCTTACTGTGTTTTTTGTTTTTTGTGTTTTTTTAGATTTTATTTATTTGAGAGAGAGAGAGAGAGAGAGAGAGAGCACGCACACAAGCGGAGGGATGGGCAGAGGGAAAGGGAGGCTCTCTGCTGAGCAGGCAGCCTGATGTGGGGTTGGACCCCAGGACCCTGGGATCATGACCTGAGCCGAAGGCAGACTTTAATGACTGAGCCACCCAGGCACCCCTGAGGGTTTTGACAAATACTTCCTATCTGGTTAAGGATGTTACTTACCTTCTCTTCCTGGTTTGCTAGGTTGTTGTTTTGTTTCAATCATACTCTAATATTAAATTTTATTGAGTGCTTTCTCTGCACCTGATTTTCTCCTTTAATCCAATATGCTATTGTTAATAAATGTTCTGATGATAACCTTACATTCCCAGGATCAGCCCTTCTTGGCCATAGGAGAGAGAGAGAGAGAGAGAGAGAGTGTGTGTGTGTGTGTGTGTGTGTGTGTGTTTAATACATTGCTAGATTCAATTTGCTAGTATTTTTTTGGCCAGTATTTTTATTTAGGATTTTTTACATGATACTCAAAAGAAAAACTGATCTAAAATTTTTGTTTTATTGTATTGCTTTTTCCAGTTTATATTTCAGGATACTATCATAGCCTCATAAAATTAGATGGGTATCTTCTCTCTCTGTCACCGCCCCCATCTTTTTTTTTTTTTTTTAAGTCTTTGAGAACACTTGTACAGGTTAGAGATGATCTGTTTCTTGTAGGTTGATAACACTTGCTTGAAGAGCCATCTATGCCTGGTATCGTGGGACAAGAGTGATGATAGCAGAATAAGCAGTTGTTTTATTGATTTAATTTATTCATATGTTTTAAAGAGCTTCTTGAGTAGATTTTGAAAATTATATTGCTCTATAGAGTTATTGAGTTTATCTGTACTTTTATATGTTTTGGCATAAAATCACTCATAGTCTTCTCTCTTAGAAGTTTTAAAACCTCAGGGCACCTGGGTGCTCAGTCATTGAGCATTGAACTTTTTGATTTTGGCTCAGGTCATGATCTCGGATGATGAGATCAAGCCCTGCAAAGGTCTCTGGACTCAAGGTGCAGTCTGTTTGGGATTCTTTCCCTTTCCTTCTTCCTTCTGGCCTCACTCTCGCTCTCTAAAATAAACAAATAAAACATTAAAAAAAAAAAGCCTTTAAACTTCTCCTGCAGTTCTGTTCCTTTTCTTCATTCTCCCCAAATGGAAGAGTCCTGAATACTGGCCCCCAGCTGTACTCTGACTTAGACCCAAAGTTTCTTTTGGGTTTCTGTGAGGGAGTGGAATAATATAAAAGAATTTAAATATGGCCTGATACATTTACTGCATCATAGGGTTGTGTTCCTTTTTCAGTATTACAAATGTAAATACATGGTGATTGTTTTAATAATTGGAATATTGTTTTAATAATTGGAATATATATAAAATTACAATTAAGAAAACTTAAAACAATCACATCACTATTCCTATTTGGATGTGTGTCTGACTTCTGCCTATAAGTCACATCTATGAGCACATTTTCGAAAAGTTTAGGATAACGTGCATACCGTTTTCCTCCATGAGCCTTTGCCCATCATTACCTATTTTGAAATGACTACATAGTAGTCCTTTGTGTCCCACGTAGTGTTCAATGTTTATACTAATACCTTGTCGTTGGACATCAGGGCCTTGTGGGTGGATCTCCCTGGGTGTCTCTGATGAGTCCTCCTTCTGATAAATGCTTACAAGTGCATTGAATTTAACGGCTTCAAGGCTGTGCCCATTCCTAGGGACCACTGGGGCTGCTAACTGGCCTCTGTCCTTCTCTTTGCAGCAGCCCACTCACCCTGTGTACAATATCGGACCAGATAAGGTGATCCAGGCCACCATGCACTTTCTGCAGAAGCCAGTCCCCGGCTTTGAAGAGCGAGAGGATGAGGCACCAGCACAGCCCGCCACCGCCTAGAAGACAAGGCTCCCATGGCTCTCTGCTCACCCACCTCCCCGGTCAGACCAAGGTGTATACATTTCGATACGTACCACATTCTGTGCTGCATAAGCCTTGGCCACTATGGGGCTGTGGTCCTTTGTCTTTTCCTGTCAAACAAAACAAAACTGATGGCTCTGGGTTTGGAGAACATAGTGGCGTGGTTTTTTAAAAAGTCTTTCCACCTCTGTCAAACCAAAAATCTGTCAGCCTGCGTGGCACCTGAACCTGGCTCTGGCCTGGCCTGGGTTGTTGGGGAGCGATGCGCCCTGGGCAGAAGCAGCCCTCGCCACCAGCTCTCCAGCCTGGACAGTGGTACTGAAATGAACGGCATCTATGAGTCACTGCTGCCCCCCCCCACTGTCCCCGTATGCCACCCTTAAGTCACCAGGAAGGTGCCATCCTGCGGGTGGAAATAAGTGCTCTGTGCCAAGGGGGAAGGGGAGCTTTGGTCCCATCAGACTGAATTCTCTAGAAAAAATCATGGTGGGACTTCACTATGAGATGCCCAAGGCTGCAGGGAAAGGGAGCCGGGGGGTGGGGGAGAAAGGTCTCCTTGGGTTGTGACTTCCTGCCCCTCTGCCTGGAGAACCGAGCCCCACTCTCCCCAGGGCCCCTGATGGGTGCACAGGCGCTTTGCTTCAGCCACCTGGGCAGTGACTTCGACCCAGGAAGCCAATTATGAGTGGAAATGAACCTCTAGCTCGGTTCTGCACCCAAGGAAGCAGCCCCAGTGCGCACCCCTCCCCCACCCCATCATGTGAAAACCCCTCTCAGTGACCCCTCTGCGTGTTTCCATCTCCCATCAGACTCTCAGCCCGGCCTCCTCAGAGATGGTGTTGTCTTCTCTCATCCCAAGTATTAATGCTACTAAGTCTTTCACCTTAATTTGACTCAGGATATATTCACGTCCTGCCCACTCTGGGCCCCCAGACATAAAATGAAGCGCTCCGTGGGCTGGCTGCCACCGAGGCCGGAGCCGAGGAACCCTGGCTGAGGCGGGGCGGGGGGCCGCCCCATATGCTCAGCCTGTCCGGGCCTCTGTGGCTTTCAGTCAGTGGGGTGTCGAGCTGGGCCATCGGTCCACTGTTGCTGTCCCAGCAAACTCCGCGTGGCTGACCTGGCCTCCGTAAGCAGCCGCGGACTGTGGGCCGGGAGGCGCTCAGAGATGCAGCATGAGGCCCCTCTCAAAAACTCCGCCCTTTGCTGCCTCTAATTCCCTATTGCTTTGGCGGATTGGGCTATATGTATTACCTCCTTGAAATAATAAAAGAATGACCTTTTCAATGATGTCTCTCATTTGTGACTGGTACCAAGAAGATTCCCTCAGAATGTCCAGTGTTGGGGGTCCCTGGGTGGCTCAGTGGGTTAAGCCACTGTCTTCGGCTCAGGTCATGATCTCAGGGTCCTGGGATCGAGTCCCGCATCGGGCTCTCTGCTTGGCAGGGGTCCTGCTTCCTCCTCTCTGCCTACTTGTGATCTCTCTCTCTCAAGTAAATAAATAAAATCTTAAAAAAAAAAAAAAAAAGAATGTCCAGTGTTGGGAGTTACTGAAGACTGTTCGCAGGTCGCCCATCTCCTGTATGCAGGGTTCCAGACCCTGCGTGTGAGCGAAGACAGGCGTCTGGCTGGGGCTCCACCTTCAGACACGTCCTCCAGCCGAGGCCACAGTGGACCTAACGCACAGCGAGAGAATCTCTTGTCTTTCCCAATCTCCCCAGAGCAATTTGGTTTACTCCCCAGCACTCTGTACACCGCGTCTCATGGTCTGTGTCTGTCTCCTCCCTCTGACTCTGGGCAGGGGCTGTGCTGCTGTGCTCCGAGTCCTAAGGCAAGCACTCAGCCACAGGTGGGGGTAGTCGTCCTGACCAGGGGCAGGGGGCTGCCACAGGAACACTAACAGGCCAGAGTCCTGAGGTCACCTGGCTTTCCTTCAGGGGTGAGGAGAGGGTGTCCTCCTCTTGGAATATAATCCCTGTCCCTGTGCTGTCATTGCCCTGGTAACAGCTTGGGCTACAAAGCAGTGTGGGGAGAGGCATGCTGGCCATCACCTTAAGGAAAGGTCAAACCGTCGCATGCCTGGAGCCTCACACGGTATTAGGGGTTGGGTTGCAGTAATGGGTGTGGTTAAGAGACGGAAGGGATTGCTTGGGTGTGAGCTGGCTTTATGACACCCAGGCAGGAGGGTGTGTGCTGGCCCAGGGTTAGGTGAAGTGTGCCTCCCAGAGAAGAGAGGGTCGTTTGCTGGCACTCTTATCTCTGGGCTTTACACTGGCATAATCACGAGACTCCCTGCTTCCAGTTGGGTCTGGAGGATTTCCTGACTTTGACAGCGTTCAAGTGAGTGCTGGACAGAAATTCTCAAATGTATCATGCAGCTCCTTCAGTAGAAGGCACTGATGTTGCATTCAATGTGGGGGCCATCAGTAAAGAAATACAAAGCTACCACAGATGTCTATATCCAGATGAGCTCCAGCTTTCTCCTTGGATGCATTTCAGACCCACCTTGAGCCCCATATAAGTCGGGCAGCCTGCTAGATTCTCCTGTGAGCAGAAGGGGAGCCTCCTAGATAAGCAGACGTCCCTGGAAAAACAGTACAAGCCAACCATATTTCTACACTGCCTTCGCTTCATGGCATCGTTTCTGAGTTAGAAACTACCCGTCAGATTCTGGCCACTGTGTTGGGGGCAGGGCAGTCCTCCTTGAAGAAGGCTCCTTCTCACGAAGACTTCACACAAAAGCATATGCCATAATATTAAATAACAGCTCCACGATGGCCTTCCCTTGAGAACCAGCCTTAGATCTCAGCACGCGGCTTCCTGGTGATTGAACTTAGCAGAGATGGAGGCTAGGAACCCCTGGCAAGGTGGCTGCTTCTGTGACCTTGGCTATTTCATTAATGTTAACTTCCTATGCCAGACTTGTGACAGGAGCTTCTTAGGAGGAAGAGCCCCCAGTGCCCTCTATGGTTGGTAGAAGTGGAATCCGTTGGCTTCAGATGTCAGATGCACAGATCCCAGTGCTGCCATTCTGTTGTGAAGAGCGAGGAGGTTGTCTGGTCTTCCCACCAGCTTGCCACTGATCCTACCTCCTTGTGGAAGGAGGCCACTGGGCTATCTGCAGGAATTCTCCAGTAGCTTGAGCATCCCAACTCCAAGGGAAGGGTCATGGTCTGGGACAGGGAAATGAATGTTCTTTATGTCTGGAGGCTTTCTTAGGGCCTGTGTGGTCAGAATGATGCAGAGACCAAATATTAACAAGGATGTGGGATGGCTCTCATTCTCTGGGCTAACTTCAGTTCAATGAAAACTTGCTTTCCTAATGCTGGTAATCAGACCTGAGGTTAATGATACAGAGGTCTGTCATGGCGGTCGACTCACTGTAGCATCCATTTGGGAATGCTGGCCTTCAGCTGAGGCCGGAAGTATTTGCTAATATTTTACTAGTCTACCATCTACACCAGGGGGTAGCAAATTTTCTCTGTAAAGTGTCAAATACTAAATATTTTTATTTCTTTTATTTATTTTTAAAGATTTTATTTATTTGACAGAGATCACAGGTAGGCAGAGAGAGAGAAAGGGAAGCAGGCTTCCTGCTGAGCAGAGAGCCCAATACGGGGCTTAATCCCAGGACCCCAGGATCAGGACCTGAGCCAAAGGCAGAGGCTTTAATCCACTGAGCCACCCAGGCGCCCCCAAATACTAAATATTTTAAGATTTGCAAACAACTACTCAACTTCAGTCTGCCCTTGGAGTACAAAACAGCCACAAACTTTATGAAAACAGGTGGTGGGCGAGATTTGGCCAGGTGGGCTGTACTTTGCCCCCCCCCGATCTAGGCTAAATCCCATCCGTGTTCATTCAACATTCTTCCACATCTTTCCATGTAATGCTAGACTCAGACGACAGCATGCTCGGTAAAGTTTGTACCAAAGATTCCAGACACCCACACGTGCCGTTCAGGGATTCAGCTGCCTTTGAACAGGAAGGAGAATTTTATGATTTAAGACATGTTTACAAGCGGCTTAAAGCGAAGAGGAAATGTGTTGATTCACAGAGACGTCCAGAAATTAGCCTGGCTGTATGGCTTTAGTAGATTTCTCCCCCTTTCTCCATCTTTCTGTAACAGCTCTATTCTCAGGCTCTCTCCATGGGAGTGTAAAATGGCGGCAGCAATCGCTCCAGGCCGTGTCTCCTCTTAGGGTGAAGTTCTGCAGACGAGAGGCTGGCACCGGCCCAGTCTTCCTTCCTGGCAAGTGTCACTGCATTTCATGGGCTTTGATCAAGCCAAGTACCTTTCCGAGAAGCGGTCTCGTGGCCAGGAGATTAGAGGGCACTAACTGACCTAAGTCTTGATCACATGCTTCCCCCCCATGAGTGGGAAATGCGGTTCCATCAGAAACACATAGTTTAAGCATGGGGGAGGAATGAAGCCCCACATGCAAATCAGGGTTGTAGCCAAATGGAGGGACATGGATGCTAAGGAGACAAATCACCATTGCTCTCTACAACAGCGGATCATTACTGGGACGGAAACCTGTGGTGGACATGGTCGGCATCCATTCCTCCACCCCCAACCTGTGTGGCCAGTAGGCTTGTGTGGACCTGATTCCCTTCCTAGCTCCAGGTCCAGGCCCCGACTGGCCTAAGCTAGTTGGTTTAATCTATCCCTCTTTGCTTCAGTAATTTGTTCACATCTGGCAATAACCCAAGCCGAAGCCAGTCAAATGGTTTGTCCCAGCCTCACGGATGGCTGCGGGGCCAAGCAATGGCCTGAAACAGACCAGAGAGGGAGAAAGCTCTGGACATTACATGATGGAGGAAAAGCACCTTTCTCCTGTGAGGGAATGTGTGGTCTGGGACTCCTACAACCATTTTCCTACCTAGAAGGAAGCCAGTCTTAGAAGCAGTACGCACAGACTCCCTGACTTACTGAGAAACATGGCCAGAGCCCTGAGCACATCGCTCCTGCAGCTTGCCTGGTCTCTGGCTTTTTCAGCTACGTGAGCCAACCTGAGTTGGATTTACTATTCCTTGCAACCAAAAGCATCCTAAAATATATGAAACTCTAGCCCATATCAGCCCCCGGGGCATCAAAGTCCTTACCTGCTGCAGGGCACTGACCACCTGTGCCACATCCATCCAAAGAATAACCCCTACGAGAGTTCCTCCTGATCTCCTGCCTTGTCTCATTTGATCCTTGACTCAGCCTCATGAGGTGGGTGAGGCAGCTGGATTATCTGCATTTTATAGCTGTAGAAGCAGGGCAGAGAGCTTCAGTGAATCACCCGTGTTTGTTACCAATGAATAGTGGAGTCTGAACTTGACCCCATATTCGCTGCCTCCTAGCCCATGTGTGTCCGTCCCCCTAGGTGTTTAAAGGAAGGAGAAATGGGTGGTCTCGGGAACGGGGGCCGGAGTTAAACACACATGGGTTACCTCCAGGGCTGGACGACTGAGACCACAAATGCCTGTCCCCATCTTTTAACAGAACGAGGACAGTGACAGCCAACAGCAGCAGCAGGCTCACCTCACCCTTCTAAGCCACCTCCCACTCTGCCAAGTCCTTGGTATAGAGCAATGCTCCCCGCACCACAGGGGTGCCACCCCAAGTGCACAGTGTGACACCGAGTGACTCCCAAGCAAGGTCGTGGTGAGTCAATCTTTCTGGGAGCAGACCGCAGCCCTGAAGACAGCCTGCCCTCCCTGGCCTGGCCCGGCCCGCCTAACTGGTTCCTGGACATCCTCTTCCACTTCCCGGCAATAACCTCGCCTCTGCTTTCTACCAGCTGGTGCAGGAGGCTCCGAGAGCGAGGCCAGGTGGCCGACGTTCCCCTCCCACTTCTTGGGTACATCCAAGAACATCCAGGCCGGCGGGGACAGAGTGCTGCTCGCCAGCCGGGCCTCACGGGAAACTTCCCTGCCCTCTGCCCCTCCTGCACAAATACGACTCCTGCAAAATAACCAGAAGAACACATTTTGAAAGAAAACCTTATTTTAGGATAGTTTTGGATTGAGGGACAAATTGCAAGGACAGTAGACAGAGTTCCCATAGACCCCTGAAGCCGGTTTCCCTACGGTTACGGTCTTAGTATGGAACATTTCCACACGAATGAACCAGTATCAATACATCACTACTAAGTCAAGGCCATAGTTCAGTTAAATAACGGAGTTTTTACCTGATCCCCCTTTTCTGTCCCAGGATCCCATCCATGATACTTCGTTACATTTAGTTGTCAAGTCCCTCCTTAGTCTGCTCTTGGTTGCGACAGTTTCTCAGACTCTTGTTTTATATGACCTTGACAGTTCTGAGGAGGTTAGGTATTTCGTAGTGTCCCTCAGTTGGGATTTCTGTGAAAACCAATACACTGGGGCTGTGGGTTTTGGAAGGAAGGCCCCAGAGGCAGGCGCCCTGTCTTCACATCCCCTCAAGGGGCTGTGTCCGCACGGCTCTTAGCCTTGAGCAGCTGGCTGAACAGTGTGTGTCCGGTTACCCTGCTGTGAGAGTCAGTCTTCCCCTTTCCAGACTGTCCTCTTTAGTAGGATGTCCGTGTGCCTGGCCCACGCCACAGGAATGGAGTTCTCCCCCACACCCTTGAAGGTGGAGCATCTACATAAATTATTTGGAATTTTTCTGTGGGACATTTGTCTTTTCTCCATTTATTTATACAATCATGTGTGTCTATTAGTATGGACTCAGGAGTATTGATTTTATACTCTGGGTTTTGTTCCATACTGTGTTGTTCATTTTATTGTTTACATTGTTCTGGCTTTGGCCATTAACTCTCTCAGCTGGTTCCTGTGTCCCTTGTGACGTCTCCACACTTCCTTACTTAGAAAATACTAATAAAAAAAATCATAATCATGTATTTTGCCATCCCTTTTCTTTCAAGAAGTGTGGCATGTTGATAATCGTCGACACTGGAGAATGGGTATGTTAGGGTTTGGTATACCACTCTCTCAATCTTTGATATCATTCGGTTCTTTCTGGAATAAAAAATATCGCATGCCAGTGCTCTTGGATGTGAGACTTCATGTTGTCGTCTGCTATACCTGTGATGGCCTGGGCGGATGCGACAAAGGTGGTGACAGGAGCCGAGGCTGTCGGCTCCCAAGTCAGGGTAGGCTAAATGTCACAGCCTTGTCGAGGGCAGGGCCAGGGGACCCTAGGACTGCAGGGGGCTCTGCCCCCAGGCAGGCTTACCAGTACCTGGCAGGATAGTGTGGGGGTCGTGCAAGGCGCACCCCTGGAGCGTGATAACAATGGTGATGATGGAATGAGTACCCAGGAGAACTATGTGGTTCACCTGGGAAGTGAACCTAGGATGATGCTTTGCTGGGCTCCACCATCATGTCTGTCCCCTCTCTTGGGAGCAGTGGCTGCCACAGCCTGGGTACCAAGGCAGTTAGTGACTGTGGTGGAATGGGCAGAGGGATCCTGTCCATGCAGAGTGGAGGCTCTGGCCCATCTTCCCTTCACCCAAAGCCTCCACGAGGCATTTGTGGGGAGGGAGGAAGGCACACCAGAGCCTGGGAAGCGAGGGCCTGGCCCTGTCCCTCACCCCTCTGCACACCAAGTCTCTCTCGTGGAGGGCCTGGCTTCAAAACTACTTCAGCATCTGGAGTGTAGACTTGTATCCTGTGCCATGTGTTCGAGTCCAGTCTCTACCTCCTCTGAGCTTCCTGAGGGGAGGGCACGCACTTCCTCAGCTGCCCTGAGTATCCCCAGCGCCTGCCATAGTGCTGGGCTCAAGACACCTGCTGCTCACAGCCTCGGGGCTGAACTCCTCCAGAGGCAACCCAGGAATCAGCCAACAAGTGCACAGGAATGCACGTGTGCCAGATGTTGGGGTCCCTTGGCATGCCACCTCTGTGTGCAGAGGGTGACCCGTGCGAGGCCAGGTACTGTGATGGCGAGGAGGCAGCAAGTGTGAGACCAGGCCCTGGCCTCGGAGGAGCTGCCAGCTAGACATGCCCACCGAAGTGCTCCCAGCGGCCCTGTGCCGAGTGGCCAGTCTTGGACTCCTCTCCTGGGTGGGAGACCTAGTCAAGTTGTTTGAACCAGAGTTCCTCTACCTGAAGTCTCCCACTGGCTTTGTGGTAGGTATTTGCTGTGGACGTGACATTCCTTCTCTTGGCTGGCTGGCCTTGCTGTGGCCTTTGACCCCAAGCCAGCAGCCACTGTCCTTTAGCCCCAGACCTGCCCTGCCACCTGTGAGCTGTTGATGGCACTGGGAGATAGGAAACAATGAGGCTCTCAGGCATGTGCGTGGGAGCCCCACTGCCAGCTGTCCTCCTCCAGCTGGGGGTGACTGAGGGTGTGGGTGGCACGTCTGCACACCCATTGGCTTGTTTCTTGACCCAGACTCTGCATGGCTCACTGGGCCCTTGCAGGAGCCAGCCTATGGAGTATTTACCCTTCTCAGCTGGCCTGCTATGGTAGCTGTTAGTTTCTGTTTCCCTTGGCAGGACGCTCAAACCCTCATCACGTTCAGCACTGGAGTGGAAGGTTCTGGCACAGATTTCTTGACACTGGATCCTTAATTTTTCTTCCCTGCCACCCCCTCTGGCCATTAATTTACTGGGAAAAATTAACAGAGACTATGCTGGACAGTCTTGCTTGGAGAAGGCTATCGGTACACAAGGGCCCCGCTTCTGCCATGGACACAGAGGAAAACAACCCTAAATGGGCCCTGGCAGACAGAACAGGCCTGCTGGTGCAGCTGGCACCCAGCGCAGGGCACAGGAGGGAGCCTGCCCAGCTGGTTGTGAACTGTCCAGGGCCACCTGTTGGGCTCTCTTCTAGACACGCCCATCCCGCTGGGTGTGTGTGCATGCACAAGGTACACACACGTCAGCCAGCATGAGCTAGCGCGTGCGGGCCCTGGGGTCTAGTCATCAGACCACATGGAGACAACAGGCTAGTCTGTCCCCACCTCACCTCTCCAGGCAGCTCAGCTCAAGGGGCCCTGGGGAGGGAAGGCTGAACAAGGGCTTAAGCACTATAAGAAGCAGGCCTGAGCAGGACAGAGCCAGCGGGCATGTGACGGGCTTGCAGGATTCCTGTGCAGGGCCCAGCACGGGCCACCAGCAGTGCAGAAATCCAAAGTAAAGCCAGGATGGAACACAGGGTGAAGGAACTAATATGGTAATAGTTCATGGCTCCAACCCAGCTAGCAAGGGTGTATTTCATTTCCCAAGTCCAGAGTTTTTCAAAAGGTAGTGAGACTTGTGGTCTTGCTTGAGTTCCAACAGAAAACAAGCCTGTTACCAACCTCTCGTATTCAACCTGTATTTACTTCCTTTCTTTTACCGATGAAAATGAAATGCACTGAAGGATGGGTTTTACTTGTTCCATGTTTCAACAAAACTCTAATGGTTGCACAGCCTAGGACAGGACCTAGGAACTACTAACATGTGAGTACTTACCGAGTGCCAGGCACAGCTGAGGGACTGTCACACTGACGCCTTATAATGGCACTTTGTGCTATCGCTGTCCTCCTGTTCTCCTGTCCAGTGCGGTGTCACCCAGAGCCAATCCAGGAGGCACACTCAAAGCCAGGGGCCTAACCCATCAGGCACTAGCTCGGAAGCTGCCCGGCTCCCGGCCCCACCAGGACCCTGATGAAGCCATAAGGACACTCACCAGCTGGTGGTGATCCTTTGCCGGGAAGGCCTCCAGAACTCAAGAGGAGGCCTGCCTGATGCTGTCATTCCAGCCCTGCGCACACGTCAGCCTGCTTATTCAAACTTGGCCAGGAATGGGTTATTTGGCCAATTTGATTTCCACCTCAGGAATTCAGTAAATATTTTTTGTTTATCCCTTCCCCAGGAAAGCCTGGCGCTGTATTAATTAAGTTAGTCCATGCCTTAATAACCCCACACACAGAAAGACATTCTGTCTTTGCTCATTCGTGACCTAGCAGGGCTTCCAAAGGGCCCCAGTTCTTACCAGGGCCAGCAAACTCCTTCTCCCCACCTGGGTTTCCTCCTCAGTCTAGCGAAACTGTTTGGAACCAAGAAAGGCTCTAGTTTCATGCTCCCGGAGGCTATCCATAGCAGAGCCTGGCTAACGGGTCTGAGACAGCCTTGCTCCGGCTGGCCTAGAGACCTGCCTAGCAACCAGAGGACAGCCAGTGTGTGATACGGGGACAGCCATGGGTGCGGCCCCAAACCATCACCCATGCTGGGGGCTTCGAAAGCGGGCGGCTAGGCAGCCCTCAAGAGGGTGAGAGCCCCACTGGGAAAAGGGAAACGCCATCAGGGCAGTCTTATCAAGCACATGGCTTACCAAGCCCCTCTCCTTTCCCCCACCTTTCTCCCAAGTGCAGCCTTAAAGGGCCTGACCTCACACCCACTTTGCTAATTCAGTTCAGCTGTGTCTCACACTTCCTCCAATAGCTTTTTGTTCTCTGGATTATTTTACTTTTGGGGGTCAAAGCTGAGTGCATGAGAACCACGTGGGAGGGCCTGTTAAGTAGATGGACTCTGGGTGGTGAGCCATGGTACGCTTTAGGTCAGAGAGGCAGGCGCCCAGAAACCCTTTCAACAAGCACCCTGGGCATGGCTCAAGGACCCTGCTCTGAGCAACACCACCGTGGGCAGAGTTCAGAGATGCCAAAGAATAGCAGGAGGAGGGAATGGCAGAGCCTTGCTTGGGCTGACAGCAGATCTAAGGAATTCACAGGTGCCTGTTTGGTTTTAAAGAGTATGTCAGTCCAGTCCTGGGGTCCCCTTGTTGTCTTTTAATTCACGTTGTGTTGTAAGACAGGGCAAATCTCAGGGGTGGGAGGCATTTGTGGGATACCGCGATGTCCGCTCTCACATACTCCAGGGAAGGCTGGTTGCAGGAGCTGGATTTTTCCATCTTAGAGTCAGCCCTGGTCACGTGCCTTGGGTAGATAATGACAGCTGGCACCTGGCTGTTCACGAGGGCCTGAGGTCAAGCACATTGTAAGCATTATCTCATTTAACCCTCATAGCCACCTTACAAGGCTAGTACTGTTATCCTCGTTTTATGGATGGGGACACTGAGTCTGGGACAAGTGGCTCCCCTGAGATGAGCAACCACTGTGAGAGCCAGGATTTTGAATTCAGGAAGTCTGACTTCAGAACCCAAGCATAAATCACTCTATTATTAGAAACAGAGTTCTGCTCTCCTCAGTCCTAGGTCGGGGCTCCATCTCCACTCATCCACTCAGTCTTGTTTTTCAAAACTTTCCCAGTTAAGATGATAGCTCTGAGCTGAGGTAATTCTTTGCTGAACTTACAGCTACTCGACATATGGGATCTACATACTAAGAATTTTAAAAACCAGGCCGTTTAAGACACCCTTGCACTTGGGGCCATCGTAAAGGTAGGAAAATATCAAGCTTACCATCGCAAGAGAGAAAGCGGTGGCTTTTGGTGAGGCCGCCTGCTGCAGCGACCAGGCATGTCACCAGGTCCCCCGGGCGTTGTGCCGCCTGCCACAGCGCAGCAACTCGATGTGAAAGCGACCCAGGGTGAAGACTTCAGTGTTCTGGGGGATGCATACCTTGGCATCCTAGACAGATGAGAAGGAACTTGGCCGTGACTTTCATTTGTCCTCTTCAGTGAGCACAACCTCCATCCTGGGTCTCCTACCTTACTTTCTTTGCCAGGCAGCTGCCGCCAGTGCCACCCGCTTTCTTCCATCACAGCACGCAGTCAGGTGATTCGGATCTTCTCAGGAACTAGGAGCCTCCTACCTGGGCCCTTTTCTTTCAACCGGCTTATTGAAATTTTGAGGAGCTTAAAACTCAAGCTGTTGTCCAGCCAACATCCTGGAGCCAGGGCTGGCTCTCCGCTCCACTGCCCTCCTCCCCGTGGCCCGCCTCCTGCGTGCCCAGCTGCACCACTCCTTCCACCTCAAAAACACGGCTTCACCTGCAGCTTGTTCCCGAGGCCCACCCCTTCCCAGCCAGCTGTGTAGATCTGTAATTAAGGCCAGACATACAAAGAGATATAGTAAAGGGCAACAAAAAAGAAGAAAGTACGCGACCTTTGAGGGCTTATTAAATCACCTGACTTCATTCCCATTTTCTTATTCTTAGTATCTTTCCTATCTTGGGAAGGAGTGTGTTTAGTAAATGGGATGCTGTTTTCCCGGCATCCTTGTTTTCCTAATTGCAATCACGTTTTGATCATGCTCTAAACTGCCTGTTGTAGAAACATGGCCTACCTATCGACTCCCATAACCAAAAAGAGATCCTCTGAACTTGACATCCGGTTGATAGGAGCCCGAGCACTGCCATTCTAAAGAGAGGGACAAATCAAAGAACTGATTTAACTTCACTCCCTCCCTTGGTCTAGGAATAGCAGTTTCCTGTCAGCCAGACAGGAAAACCAAAGCTGAGCTGTGCTCTGGCCATAAATTCTCTTCCTTTCAAGGTGAAACACATTCAGGCCAGTGTTGGTCGCTAGGCTGAGTAGAGCTAACATGATGCTGTTGAATGAGCCTCCTTTACTTCCAGCCCTTGACAGCTCCTCTGCTGCCTCCTCTTACCGTGGTGGAACTCTCTAGAAATGCAAAGGAGCTAGACATTCATTCCCAGGAGAAACCCAAACCCACAGCTTTGGGCTACCAATTCCCCAAGTGTCATTTATTTAGCAGGAACTGCTTCTAGAAATGCTCTGGATAACCCCACCCCAGCTGAAACTTTAAAAGCTGCTATCCAATGAGCAAAGTCACCACCACTGGCTTACCTATCCCCTGGTCTGCCCAGCTGAGCTGAGCCCTTACAACAACGGGCTTGCTGTGACTTCCAGGAGCTCCAGATTCTGCAAGCCCACGTAAGTGACCTCTGCCCTTCTCTCAGCTTTCCCCACGGGTCCCATGGCCTCCAGAGGGCCCCTCCCTTAACCATCTTGGCCTCTGCAAGGGCAAGAAGACACCACCACCAAGAAGGATAAAATAAGTTTTTATTTATAGTCTTATAGTAAAGGGGAAAGCCTTAACTTGCAAGACAATTCTTGGGCAGTATGTACAACATACTTTTTATTTCCATGGAATGGAATCAAACACAGACTGAGACTACAGAGTACACACTAGAAATCAGCAAATGCCAGGAACGGAGTAGGAAAAAGACAAAGAAATGAGGCCTAAACACACAAAACCCTTCACTGGGATCTGCTGACCGCAGCCAGGACCAGGGCTGGATCACACGATGGGAACAGGTTCCAGGACAGGTGGAACGGGAGTCGGGTGAGGGCAGGGAAGGGTCCGCACTGGGGGGAGGTTTAGTACCAGGTAAATTGCTCTTGGTATTTACATACAAAATCAGTTGGCTCTATTTCTTAGAAATACACACGGAAAGAAAGGAAGATTTGATCATTACTTTATGAATCTGTCGTTTTGCAATACCGACATCATCAGAAATAGGGACAATTCACTCAGATTCAAATTTCAGTAGCAGGAAATAAATATCAAAACGTCATCACTGGCCCTCAATACAAAACCTCTCCCCGACCCGATCCTCCCTCCTTGTCCCACCCCCTACCACCCCATGGCGGCGACCACTTCACTGCTGCCCGCTGTCCCCCACACATACCACACGGGTGTCACACGGCCCTCCCTAAGGCTGGCTGAGAGAGGCAGGAGCGAAACAGGCCAAAGATGGGGCTGCAACTCTGTCCCCACTTGGTTTTATACCACAGACTTCTTCAAGGATCTAGTCTTTTAACAGGAGCGATAAATAGCTTTTTAGGAAAAAAAAAAAAAAATCCTTAAAAAGAAGGGGGATTAATTCTGATTACTCCAAACCGGTCATCTTCTTAAAGTAGAGCAGTCCACAGATTCACAAAGTCTATCAAACGGAGGTGAGGGCGGCCTGGGAGGGGCAGGAGTCCTCCGGGCAAGTGCCCGGCAGGGCTGGAGGAGCTGGTGGCCGGTCAGGACATCATGTGCTCAGAGGTCCGGCCGGCCGTCTGTCCTCCATAGAAAAAGCTGCCAAGTTGGGGTGTTTTGGTTTAAAAATTCCTGGTGGGTACAGGGAATCCCTGAAGGGAAACGTTAAAAAAAAAAAAACAAAAAAACAAAAAAACAAGAACGTGGAAATGGGGAAGGAGAACGAGAGCTGTTGTCCAAGAGCTTCTACATAAAAATAAAATTAAAAAAAAAAAGAGAGAGAGAGAGAAAGAGGGGAAAAAAAGTCTCTTAAATGGTTGTGAAGGTTCTGGGAACGAACTGAAAGAAGGGTGGGGCGGTGGAGGAGACAGACAGTTTGTATTGCTGGCCTGCCCCGCGGAGCTTAGCTGGCCTCCATCCGGAGCTTCTTCCTGCTTTGGGGCTCTTCGGGCTCCGACTCCGAGCTGGAGTCCGAGCCTCCATCGAAGGCAGAGATGGTGCTGCCCTTGGCGTTGGTGTAGAGGCTGTTGTCTGAGGAGGGGTAGTTGGTCTGCAGTTGGGCACTCGACCTCGCCTTCTCCAGTGCACGGACTGAAAGGCAACCAAGTGAGCGGGTTACAGCCTTCTGGAGACTGGGGGAGTGACAAAGTCTCAGCTCAGGGTCCAGCCTGTTCTTCCGAAGGGCTTGCTGGCCCCCGAGGCTCAGGGTGGCTCAGAAGTAACACCCTTCTGGTAGCTGTTCCACCCACAGGCTTCATTGCCCTTCTCCTTTCCCAGACAGACCCGGGGGCCCAGTGGACATGGCCAGCCACTCCGCAATGCCACCCAACCCTAAAGAGAAGGCTTGTGATGTCACCGTCCTGCCATGGAAGCCGAGCGTAGAGACAGGAGCATAAGCTCCCTGTGGGACCCAGCAATGCAATGACAGAGGAGAAGCTGGCCTGGCCATGCCAGGCTCCACAAAGGTGTGAAGGCCACACAACAGCAGGAAAGGATGACATAGGATGTGTCAGCCAAAAGAAAGGCTTGGCTTAGCTCTCTTGTACAAGATCCACTTGGAAAGACAAGCTGGACACTTGGAAGCAAGTCACCAATACACACGGAATACCTGGGCCTTTTGACACGTAGCCCCTACATGCAGGCTGCTTGGCCCAGTAACCAACCCGCTGCCGCCTCCCACTGCCCGTCCCTTGGGGTTCAGCTCATCTGGAGCCTGGAAGGTCAACCCATTTATTTTATCTTATTTTATTTTATTTTATTTTATTTGAGGTGTTCTAACCCAGGTGGTTACTTGCATTTCCTTTTACTTGCATCTTCCATGAGGGAGGAAGAGAAGTGAATTCCCCAGGAACAAAGAACTTGATCAGCTCTCGCTTTCCCCTGTGGTTGTAGGAAAAGGCGGGTGTGAGCATTGGAGAACAGCATGGGCCTGGCCCATAGGCTGCCCTGATTGGACTACCATTGACAATGGGGAGGGCTCACTGTCCCTGAACACCTGGAGTTTCTGGTACTTACACAGCACACTCCAATCCAAGGACCTCAAAGCTCTTTTGAGACACCTGATGCCAGGTGTGACCCCTACTGCAGGCAGAGCACCTGAGCCCCAGGAAGGGGAGAGATCAGGTCAGAAAAAGTCTTCAAACGTCCAACCCCTGGACTCCACTGTTCCCTCACTGGCGGCTCAGGTCCTGCCTCAGGATGGTTCTAACACTCGACTATTCAGCCCAAGAAGCAGGCCGCAGCTGCTTATGAGCACGCGCTCTGTAACTGGTTCTGACTCTGCAGGCCCAGGTGCGAAGCGCTGACCTGGCCGGAGCATAGCAGGGCCAGTGGCCCCACCAGCTCAGGGGCTCACCTTGCTGCTCCAGGAGAGCATTCTGCCGCTTGAGGTCATCAATATCTTGCTGGTGTGTGTGGTTTTTCCTTCGCATATACTGGATATACTCTGTGGCTTTGTCTAGGATTTGGGCCCGGGATGCCTGTTGCAATAGGAGAAAAGCAAAGGGAACAAAATAACGACCTAGTCCAAGCAGTGAGGAAACCACGCCTTTCTGTGAGAGCACACAGGGGAATGGCAGCAGGAGGGTGAGGCGGGACAGGGCTGCGGCGGCGCCAGGAACTGCTGCGGAAGAGCCTGCTCTGCGCCAGGCAAGGTGTCAAGCCCCGTGTGTGGCTTACCTCGCAGCAGCGCTCTCTGGGAGGCAGCTCCACCAGGAACCCGAGGCTCAGAGAACTTTACTGGTTTATTCAAAGTCACCAGCTAGATAGTGGCAGAGCCTGGATTCAAACTCGGATCCATCTGACTTCTGAACTTGAACTCCTCCCATCCCCTCTGAGGTTCTTTAGGCTGCTTTCAAGTCTTCAGCCTGGCTACGTCTGAAAACATTAAAATACTACTTAACTGAGTGCTGATGCTACCTGCTCTTTACTAGGGAGTGATAGGAGCAGCTGGGCCAGAAAAACAAAAGCAAGACCTCGGGGGGATCGAGCTCAGAACTGGAGTAGGTGTAAAGCTTTTCATCCAGGCCCCTTGATTTCAGAAACACCGTGGCTGTGTTAACTATTTCCAGCTGAGCCATGCTGCTGTGTCATTATTTCAGCCTTCCTGGCTGAAGAGACTTAGTGAAAGCTGTCCGAGCTTGATGTCAACACAGGAAGGGCAGGAGATTGGGCCATTTCAGGAAGCAACCACACCTTGACCATGGCCATGGGCAGCCTAGGCACTGCTCTGTTAGAGGAACAAGCTGACAAGCCATTAAAATGGATGTCGGATTATTTGGGCCCTGGAGGACCAACATGCCTAAAAGAGTCCCTCCAGGTTGCAAACAAGGCCAGAGCTACTCATGGCCAGCGGTTAACCAGCCAAACTAGTAGAATGGCACAAAGCGCAGAGGACCGACACCCAAGGCAGGGTATTCTAGAAGCGGAGTGTGTAGCACAGCTTCTCACTAAGGGTAGGGCAGTACTGGACAGTTCTGTGTTACAATCCTAGTGGGTCCTAAACAACCCAGACACAACAGGGGAAAATGGCAAAGAAAACATCTACATTCAGGATAGCAAAACTTGTATCCACTTGTATTAAATCCTGACAATCTCAACTTATATACCTCAGGCTAGGCTGCAGATCAGGCTAGGCTGCAGATCAGAGAACTCTGCAAGGCCTGGATTTATTCACCAGTCCTCACTTATAGCACACTTAAAGCAATTTCCTCAAAAGGAAACTGCTCATATTTAACCATTTTTATCTGCTGCAAATTATGTGCAAGGTACTGAGCAGACACTGTGGAGAAACCAAACGTATTAGTCATGGCTTCTTCCGCCCAGAAGCTAGCTTACTATCCAGCTGAAGAGATAAATATATCTATACACAGACAAATCACAGGGCAGCATCAACAAGTGTAACTTGAGTAGTGTAGATTAGAAAGGCCACAGGAAAGATGGCTTCTGGCTGGGGCCATTACCTACTGTGTGGGCTGGGGCCATTACCTACTGTGTGTCAGACAATGGCCTTGGTTCTGTGTGTATGTGCATACTTACACACACACACACACACACGTATACACATTACACTGAGGTGACATCTGTGGCAAAGGGTCACTCTGGGCAGGGAGAGTAGCACAGCAGGGGTACGAGAGTAGAGACTAAGTAGGTGTGTTTCTGGAGTCAGTCCGCTTCTGTAGGAAGAATCAGAGTACCTAGCAACGGGGGCTTGCGAGGCTGCTTTAGATGCTGTTTTCCATTTCTGCTGAAGGAACTTATTAGGATGTAATTACTAAGGGCTAAGATGAGAAAAGGGACACATAATTAGAAAGGACTAATTAAAATACTCTGCTTCTCTGGATACTAGAGATGGGATTTACAAGAAGTTCTGGAGGATTGGTGGCAGAGTGGCAAGGTTCAGGAGCCCAAAAGACAGGGCATTCTGGACTCTCTGACCACAGACCTAAATTTTTTCTCCATGGCTATTTCTTATTTGACCAGAAATTCTCTCAGACCCCATGCAGCCCTTCAAATTCTATGCACCTGATCAATGATCTAGTTGCTATGAATATTTCCATCCTAGTCTTTCTTAACGTTTGTCTATTTTTTTCAACCAACAGTTCCCAGAAAGCAACACTAGCTCTTACTTAACGACTCATTTGCAGCTGGGACAAGGGAAAAAACGCAAGACTGCAAATGTTCAGTGATGATTCTTCCTAACGAAGGACCACACTGAGGAGCAACCCAAGTGCTGCCAGTTTCTTCTTCACATAGTTAATACATGAAACCATGACGTCTAGTGAGCAGTAAGCATAGCACAACAAACCAAAGAGGGGGAAAGATCCTGTCAGTGATCTGCCCACTTCAGGGCAGTTTTCAGATGAAGTTAAAATTCATAGATGCTCAGAACACAGAGGCCCGTGAAGAAGGCTGGATGGGTATAAACCCAGCACAGGGCCTCCAGAAGGCTCAGCACAGCCCTTCCTCCATCCCCTGCAGAGAGCAAAACATCCCAGGTCACCCCTTAGCAAGTCCAAAAGAATGGTTCAATTAACTTTATTTTACCCAGAGTACTAAGTAAAATCCAACCAGTAAAAAAATTAAAGCACAAAATATAGAATTCTCCCAAAATCACATGCATGTCTAGTCCAGGGATGGGGGTGAAAGCAAACTGTTGAAACCAGAAAATGCCAGACATCTAAAATCCCCTCTTCCTGGCTTTCCAAACCATGAGATCATGTGTCCAGCCACAGGATTAGGGTGTGGGCAGGCCCTTCCGTGTCTTTAGGAGTCTCTACTATGTGAACAGTAAACAAGAAACAGACAACAACCTCGGGCTTTATGGTTCAGACTGTGGAGTGGCTCCAGACTTTATAGCATGGACTATGGAATGGCCTGGGCTTTTGGTTTCTGTTTTCTGAAATGCACTGTTGGCTGAGTCAGCAATCTGTGTGTGTGTGTATGTGACCGAGCTGATAGGACTTGTGGTAAGTCAATGTGTCCATGTATGGACTGTTGCCTTTGGATACCAAGTATAGACACGGATAATTTTTTTTCCTGCTAGTTTTTAAAATCAGAAGGCACTAATTCTGCTTTTAATTTTCTGAGCAGAAATTGACACAGCCATGAATCAGCACACACTGTGGCTGAGGGGACTAAAGAGGTACTGGGCCTGTTACGTGGCAGCAGCATGAGTTAATGCAAAATGGCTCTTCAGGCTCCTTCTCCACCTCTGGGAGCCATGCAGAAGTTCCCTGAAAGCCATGGCCACATTATGGCAATACAGATGACGATGACGACAGTGATGGCAACAGCTAACACCTACTGGGTACTTATTAAATGTTTTCATACAACCTTCTGATGTATTGTTTCCCCTATTTTATAAATAAGGAAACCGAGGGACAGAGCTCTAACTTCCTTACTAGTAGGCAGGACAGTCAGGATTTGAACCCAGGCCTCCAGGATACTTCTACTTTGGGGGCACAGAGGAAGCTGTGGAAAAGACCAACAAAAATGCACTGACGGCACTGACGGTGTTGTCACAGAGAGGAGAGTCTGAGCAGGAGGGAAAGGGATTCATCTACAAGATGTCAATAAAGACCCAGGAGAGGATGGTTTCCTTGGAATAGTCAGAGTTTAGGTAAATCATCTGTGCACAGGTAAAGAGCATATAGGGATGAGCTGAAGCTGAAGACTAGTTTTTTAGAATTAGGCTGAAAAAGTGAGCAATGAGAAAAAAGTAGCTTGTAATAATAGCAGCTGTTGAAGGGAGACTGTGTTTCTTTTTCTTTTAAAGACAGGTGCAAACCAAACAGGTTTCTAGCAGAGAAGCAGCAAACAGAAAAAGCCTGAGGATATGAGACAGCATGGGAGAATGGACTGAACCTAGCCCCAAGGGAAGGGAGATGCCAGCTCCCAACAGTATTGTTGTCTTCATTACCTAACAAGGGCACAGCCAAAATGGACACAGGAGAAGACCTGGGGTGGCTTTTGCTGAGGTGCCCAGCAGGTTCCTATCCCATCTTGGGCTTGTGCCACTGCTACCGGCCTACTGGCATCTCTGCCCACAGCCACAAAGAGAGGCAAGTGCCAACCCAGCCTTCCGTGGCGCCCGTTGAATGGAACTGAGCTTGGGAACACAGGACACCCACTTCATGTGCTGCAGCAAGAAACAATGACATAGTCCACAAAAAGACCCAAACCCAAGAGTATGATTCTAATTAGAACTTTTTTAAGGCCCCAAAGGAATCTTGAAGTAGTTAACACTGATGTTAGGATGAAATCCAAGGTTACTAAGCCCCACTTTAAGGCAGCAGCTCTCACAATTTTTTATATAAGGCAAGAGATCCACATGTTTCTGGAGATGTAAATCTTATTACAGTATTCTGGATTTGTGTAAAAACCCACGTTGTTTTAGAAAGCAAGGGGAGAGAGGTGAGGAAGAGAAGAATAGTGCCAGAATGTTCACAATCTGAACCACCGCAGTTCCCTAGGCTCCTAACCCTGACTCAAGAAGTAATTACCTTGGTCCTATTTCAGTTTTCCTCCTTACTGTCAAAACCAGTTCTTACCAAGCTGTTACCACTGCCTTGTTCCCCCAAGAACCAAAACGCCATATTCTGGGGAATGAAAACAGAATGCTGCCTGCCTCACTAACTGATACTTGTTTTGTACTACATATTTTAAGGAAACATAAAACAATTATTTTCTGAAATCTGCAAAAGCTTTTATACACATTAAGGTAAAGAGAAAGCTAGGCCAAAGCTGACATACATTTCCATTCGAATAAACCATCTTCTGAAAATAAAAATTAAAGGATTTGCATAATAAATCTGGGTTTACATTAAAGTAGTTCATTCCAAACTGGAAACCCCATCAACGCCAATAAGGCAGGCTGGAAGGCTGTGGGGTCAGAACCAGCCCAATGTGGCCCCTCTAAGCTTCCCGCTGGCAGGCCCTCCCCAGTCCGAAGGACCATTTTATTGATTACTACAGGAAGGTAGTCCTCATGCTCTTTAAGGGGCTTAAGCCAGGAGTCAGACATTTAAGGGTCAACACAGATCACGTTTCTCAAACCTTGCATTCTCTAGTTGTTTGCTCTAGGCAGTCTGAAATGAAGTTGTGACACTTATTAATGAAGGACAGAGACACACAGTTCCCCAAAGAGGACATGCAACTAGGTAATAGACATGTGGAAAAAGATTTAATCTCACCAGTAATACACAAAATACAAAATTAATTATTACCTTTTGTCTACTAAAAATTCCAGTAATGGTAAAATTGGAGCTCTTAAGACACTGTCAAGACTAGTCATTACAAATATCAAATGATTTCACTCATAACATGGAAATTTAGGAAACAGAACAGAGGATCACAGAGGAAGGGAGAGAAAAATAAGACGAAATCAGAGAGACAAACCATGAGAGACTCATAACTACAGGGAACAAACTGAGGGTTGCCGGAGGGGATGGGGTAACCGGGTGATGGGCATTAAGGAGGGCACATGATGTGATGAGCACTGGGTGTTATTTGCAAGTGATGAATCACTGAACTCTACCTCTGAAACTAATAATACACTAGATGTTAATTGATTTTCAAAAAAAGGACCAGTCTTCAGCATTTGCTTTACAAAATAAGAAATGGAAGAATGAAGACATGAAAACAATCCTCTTGGAAAGCATTTTGTCAACACAAAGCAAAAACCAGATGTTCTTACCTAGCAACCCAACTTCTAGGAATCTATTGTACAAAAACTATCACCTACACCAAAATGGTCATCACTACATTTCTTATACAATTAAAATCTGGGAAACAACGTAACTGGCCAACAGAAACATGCCTAATAACAATATGAACACTATCATTTGTACAAAAAGCATCTTCTGTGATAACAAGTTGTAACATCTCATCCATGTAAAGCATGTATACAAAGAAATCCAAAGGGAATATACAGATTGATAATACCATCATTTTCTTGCTTCTTAGATTCCATCATTTCATGAATTTAGCAACAGCAGCTTTTTGGGGGAGGAAGAAATGGAGGCAAGTTGCTTTTGGCACTCACTGTAAGACAGCACCCAACTTTAGTCATATTAACATGAGGTGTGGAATGGGGGAGAAACATCTGAATTGCACTGTTGACCAAATGGCTAATAAGCACTTGAAATGTGACTAGACTGACTTAAGCTGTGCTATTAAGTACACAATACATGGGATTTCATTGAAGTCATACTTATTTTTGCATATTAGGTTAAATAAAATATATTACTAGAATTTACTTCATCTGTTATTTTACTTTTTTTTACTATGTCAACTAGAAAATTTAAAACGCATTTGTGGCTCACTTTAAATATGTACAGGGCAACACATCTCCAAATCTTAGAATAAAGGAAAGGCTACAGTTGTGTTAGAGAAAGGGGGTACTGTTTTCTTCTTCCTATTTTCCTAAAATTTTTGCAATTTTGCTACAAGGAAAAAAGCAAAAGAAATGCTGAAGGGAGAGCCTAGGAAACAATCCGGCACCCTTCCAAATTTCAGTATGGAAAAGCCTCCTGGCTCTCTAGTCCTCCCCACAGGAGTGAGCCCTTCCTTGCTCTGCACTGCAGACTTCCGGCAGAGTGGGACAAGGCTTCTGTCCTCAATGAGTGTACCCTTCAGTCAGGTGATAAGATTGTCAGAGGGAAGGGACACATAGGAGAGGCCCCATGGAGTCCATGCCCGCTGGAGCTGATGGGAGAACAATACTGCGGGGTTCTCTGGGTGGTTAACTGCTTGATATGAGCCTTGAAGGCAGGCAGGAAGAGACAGACTGGCAGGGGACGTCCAGGCATGGAGAAACATGGAGGTGCTCTAGCAGCAAAGAGTAGCACAGGCTGGAGGGCCCTCTTGGTGGGTCTCTTCACTGTGAAACCCTGATGTCCTTTGGGTGTTTAAGGCTGAAGCTGGACCTTGAGAAGAGGAAGGAACTTTGATAAATGACACTCCTGGGGAAGCAGAGGGGGAGTACACCACTCCACAATAAGGGAAGGAGGAGAATAAAGCAGGAAGGCAAGGTGGGTAGCTTATTTAGAGAACAGAGAACACCAGTTTTTACCATGATGAGCACTGAAAACCTTTTCAGTAGCACATAAATACATTTTACAAAGAATTCAATAAATCAATACATTCACAGTTGCTGAGCCTAGGGCTGAATGAGACTTGGGCAACTATGGACAACAAATTTAAGGTAGAAAATTACATTTTTGAAAAAATTATTTTTTTAAAGGTTTATTTATTTTCAGAGACTGCAAGCAAGCGAGTGTGAGTGCACACGTGCATGCATGAGTAGGAGGCAGAGATGGAGAGGGGATCTCAGGCAGACTCTGCAGTGAGCATGAAGCCCGACACAGGGCTCAATCCAACACTGAGATCATAACCTGAGCCCAAACCAAGAGTTTTATGGACTGTTTTAAGAGCTGGATACCTAACTGTGCCACCCAGATGCTCCAATGAAAAAATTAATTTTGAAGAAAATAACTGCCTGGGTTGGAGTCTGGCCAGAAATAACCTTAATGAGTAAGGAGGTGAAATGGTCAGCACTGTGGTTTACATTTTATTTAAAAGATAATCCCTTCAATAGCCTCTATATGACACAGAAGCATGCTGCTGAATGAACAGCATGCCTTAAAAGGTGCCCACCAGGACGATCCTCTGCCAGGATAACGTGGTTGGGGGGCCGGGGTCTTTGAACCTTCAGTTAATAAGTACTCATTGCATCCTACTCATTGCACCCTAGTGTGCCAGGCACTGAGGGAAGAAAACAGGACCAAAAGACGTCTTCCCTGCCTTCACGGTGCAATATGGCAGATGGGCAGACAGTCACCAAGTAACCATACAAACATATGTAGAATTACAACTGGGATAAGTGCCCCAGTCACAGTTCTGAGTGAGTTTAACAGGAGAGTGACCTTTAGCTGTAAGAACTGTCAGGTTCCCTGGTATAAGGGAGCTATTTGGTTTCAACACCTTAACATGTTAAGAAAAGCAGGCTTTAATAGAAACGAAACAGATTAGCTCAGTATTTTAACCTCTTATTTAATGCTCAGCATGTTATCTTATTATTGCTAAGTGGTATAATCCTCTCTCCCAACAAGAGAACAAGACCCTCAAGAGGAGACTCTGTCTATATTATACCTTTTAAACCTCTACAGTGCTCAACATGGCTCTTGGGTCTCAATTAAACAGGCGTACACAATCATATCAGCTGTTGCTGTTTAGTTCCAGGATGGAGTAAGCCCGTGTTTTCCTCTGGTGCTCTCACGCCACAGCTATGTACTGAGAACTATCATGTGCCAGAGTCTTTAGCAGAAGCTGAGCAGTGCCCTCCTGTTTTCACCCAAAAGGAAGGAATTCTGAACTTAATGCTCACTAGAAGACACCCTGATTTTATTTTCATCTTAGGTAATATTATTTTTTATTATCTGAAAAAAATTTTTTTAAACATTTTATTTATTTATTTGGTGCAGAGACAGAGACAGCGAGTGAGCACAAGCAGGCGGAGCAGCAGGCAGAGGGAGAGGGAGAAGCAGGATCCCTGCCGAGAAGGGAGCCCGATGCGGGGCTTGATCCCAAGACCTAACTGCTTACCTGACTGAGCCACTCAGGCACCCATATATTATTTCTTTTTAACACAGCTCTATCCAGAAAGGAGAAATCCAGAGCACAACTGCCTGAGAGAGCAATTAACTATTAAGATAAACAGGCATTTAGGAAGAGACTTAAAAGAAATTTCTCTAAACCACTGTATACCTGCAAATGGCAATGTTTCTATAGAACCTTTTATCACTAAAGTCAACCATGTCAAGGAGACAGTGAAACTGGATGCTAGGTATGGAGCAGGGGGCAGAATCACTTCCCCATGTAAAGGCAAACTGATGGGCTGGTCACCGAGGTCTTGAACCCGAAAAAACAGGATGAGCTCAGTGCCAGCAAGCCACGGGCAACACTTCCTAGCACCCAACCTAGCACCCTTAAAATAAATAATAATTCTGTTAAAAAAAAAAGAAAAAAGTAATGTCTTCATTTTTAAAGATGTTATTTATTTGAGAGAGAGAGAGAGAGAGAATGAGCAGGGGAGCTGCAGAGGGAGAGGGAGAAGCAGGCTCCTCACTGAGCAGGGAACCTGATGTGGGGCTGGATCCCAGGACCCCAGGATCATGACCTGAGCCAAAGGCAGATGCTTAACCAACTGAGTCACCCAGGCACCTTTAGAACAGTTGTCCTTGCCCTTACATCCCTTTCTCTGGTTGAGTGGCTGATAGTACTATTTCCATCCTATCTTTCCCCATGGGATGTCCAGTGGAAGAACTACACCAAAAATAAGAGACTCAAACAATAGAGTTCAAGGGTCTACTTGCTAACACTGGGACCTATGGCAAAACCCAAATGGACCACTAGCTGTAATGGCTGTTTTCTCAGAGGAGCTATGAGGACTCAGAAAAATTTACAGATTTTAGTGATCTTCAACTGTCCGTACTTTAGTGTCACCTACATATGCCACTTCAGGAGACTGTGTTCTAGTAAAAATAGCCCGGGTATGACATACTGCCAAGATTACCAGCTCTATCTAGGAGGAGCTCCCAATATAAAGATAAAAGTATTTAAGTAAGATTTGTTCAAATATCCTCAAGTTGTTTACTCCTCTAGTGTGGCAGAAAGACTGACCTCAGCAATCAGCAGTCCTAAGTTCTAGTCCCTGTCCAGCTACAGATGGGGATCATGACCTCAATCTCGCTTCCTCATCTCTGATACAGTAATGATGATAGGAACAGCAGTAATAGCCAATGTTCAATTCTATTAATATAAAGCCTCACAGAACCACTGCATTTACTTTTATATTGCAACAGAGATGTTGGTTATTACTGATTTTTTTTCTTATGCAAAAGGTGACCACTTTTTAGAACATTTATATTTAATAAAAATAAAACAGAGAATAGAATCTGGGTCTCACATTTAAAGCTATTTTTTTATACAAGTATCCCTCACTCTTGGGTTAGGATCCAATTCACTCAGTATTGGGTTTCAGTTTAAAAATCAAAAAACTTGGCTATGTATGAAAGGTAATTCAAATATTAAGGGAGAAGTCACCTGGAACTTAAAAGATGCCCAAATCAAGAGACTGGATATGTTCCCTGCAAAAATTGGATCTGAGCTCCCCCAAACTCATGATTATTTACATAATGTTGCAACCTTAATTACTGCAATACAAATCAAGAATTAGCCAATTTCCTTTGGTTCAAATACCATATTTTAAAAAAATTGCAACATTTAGTGAGCACTGGTTAGACTGAGAGACAAAGTATTCTTTCTGTTAGACTCCCCCCAGCATCTGTGAAACAATGCTGGCAGACAAGGAAAATCATGCAGATGGTGGAATTTGGGTGGGAAGGGGATCAGAATGACTTTACTCATGCTTAGTGTGGAGTATCTGGATTATAATACAGAACAGGATTCTGAGATCAGAAAGCTACCTGGTCAATTCCCACACTGGGATTTTGTTAATGGGCTCCACATAACCTGGCCCCTTGACTACTTGTCTTTCCTTATTAGTCTTGCTACTTCTCTGACCTCATTTTCTATGGTCCCTTCACTCACTCCACCCCAGCCACCATGGCCTCTGTTCTTGACAGGCCCAGCAATACTCCCAGGTACCTGCCTTTGGGCTATTACGCCTGCCTTCCTTTGGCCTGGAGTACTTATGACCAGACAGATGCCTGGTTCTTTCACTTCCTTCAAACCTTTGTTCCAATGACGACTTGCCAGTGAGTTTCCTTGTCTGAACTCTTGAAACTGCAACCCTTCCTTCCCTGTTTAATTTTCTCCACAGCACTTATCTGACAAGCTATGTATATTTTACAGTTACTAGTTCACTTTTCATCTTTTCCTCACCAGAAAAAGAGCTTCTGCTTGTGTGTTTTGTTTTCTGCTGTTTCCCTGCTATCTACAACAGTTCCTGGCATGCAGCAGACCCTCAATAAACATTTGATGAATGAAGTGATTGAATAAATGAATGGGCCACATCAAATGACAACCTATTCAGTTTGTAAGGCTACCAAATTTAAACTAGCAACTTCCTTGAAGAAAAGAGACAATGGGATTTAGGACAGTGTGATTTTAAGGACTTAAAGAAGAGTATTATAGCAGTGCAAAATATGCTGGCTAACGAAAAAGGTATAGTTGACCTCCTATGACCAGCTTCTCCCAAAGTGTTCTCAAACTTAAAAATGCCTAAGAATCACCTGACTGCTTGTTATAAATATAAATCCCCAGGCCTGCCTCCAGAATGGCAGTCAGCAGTGAATCTGTGAGAGTGAGCCACAGGCCATCTCTTGGGAAACACTGCCTTGGTGCCACTCCTGGTTAGATGTGAGACTTAAGGGAGCCCTGTCCATTTAGTACACCAAAACTGTTTTAATTGATACCACAGCATAAGAATAAGCACTGTCTACAGTTCAGACAAGCACAAAAGGTAATCCTTTGCATGCATGTACTCTGAAAGGATGAGTCTGCCTCTCCATCATAAAGATTTCCTGTGCTGCTTTGAGAGTGTTGTGCCCAGGAATGTTGTTATTCTAGGTAAGCACCTTAGTTCAAGGCCACTAAACCAAGTACACAGTAAGTAGACCTAATACATGGCAAATCCTGGTTTTGCAATACTAGGTATTCACCTGGCCTGTTTTGCTTTTTTCATGGAGGTTAGACCTACTCCACGCTTCAGCCACAGAGAAAGCCACACCTTAGATAAGGCATAAAGCACATGATTGACTGGAGTGGCAGTATAAACAAAGTAAAACTATAATGGTTCTAAGTTTGACTATGGATAACCAAACAAACTCAGGACCCCCACCCACAGAGCTAAATCAGGAGAGTCATTCCAAGCATACCTGAGAGTAATGATTTTTCTTAAAATAGTTGCTTTTTAAAATACTGAATCACTGAACAAAAAAACATAGGTTCTCCTTCCAGTCTGCCATTCATACCACTGAATTGATACGGATAGCAGCTGGCTATATTCTGTCTACATTCTGTGTTAAGGCTATAACTAACTGCACAAACAGATGTTTTCTCCAAATTCCAAGAAGGCTTTTTACTCAAAGCTTCCAACTTTGTTTTTCAAATGTAGAAACAGCTGGTGCCCACCTCTCCAGGGAAAATATTAGTTTCTGGAAGGCCATCAGTGGGGTGGAGGGAAGCAAAGACCAGTTATTTTTTCCCTCCACTTCATATGAACATTTATCTTTCCTTAAGTCTTTTGTCCTATAGCTTAAAATGCTCTTTATATATGCCTTGAAATAAAAGCTGCTGAAACTGGAAGTTCATTGATGTCCAGGTTGGCTCATATACATTCCCCGAGAGATCTCATTTAAAATAAGTACTAAGTTTGAACCATACGAAAGAAATTCTCATAGAGGGCTACGGAATCACTGACTTCAGAAATTCTTCGTGTTATCCCGAACTTTTATGGGCTATTCTCTGTACTGTATAGTTATAATCATTTCTTGAATGAGTAATTTAATATAAATAATTCTTATTTTAAAGGATAACTCTTATTAATGTCTTAGAAGCAGCTCCATCACATCTGCCATTTGCTAAGAACAGAGTAGGTGTGCAATACCCCAAAGAATCAAAAATGAAGGAAATCACACAATTGGAATATCTCTGATTCCATTTCTTTCCAGACAGGTGAGTGCCCTGTTACGCCCCCCAGCAAATTTCAAGTTAGTGGTGGCCATCAGCTTTCTCAATAAACTCACCTTCTCTCCTTGGAGTGATGGGACTGAGTCCCGCAAACTGTGAAAGCTGTCTTTGATGTGGTCCCTACGTTTTCGTTCCAGTGCATTATGATGAGCCCGTTTGTCAGCCTAGAAGAACAGGAAAAAGAGCACATTAGCAATTTCCCTCCTTTTGCTTGCTGTAGGTGGGTGGGGAATAGCCTGGAAGTATATGCTGTCAGCGCTGTCCCTGGCGATTGGGCTGGGAAGGACTTGTCGAGGTGGGCAGTTAGGAGTCTCCAGAATTAGGATCTGCTAAAGGGGGAGAAAGGGGTGAGCAAGGCTTGCGACAGGAACATCCAAAGTAGCTCGATGCATCCAGCTCATGCATAAGTAAAATAAAAGTTATTCACAGGGACAAAGTGTAACTCTCCTGCAACATCAGTCTTCCCCCACAACTTACTTATGTGACAGAATAGCCGCCAGTTCATGGTTGGGAAGTGACAAGGAAAAAGTTCAAGGGGGTCCCTTTATAAAACGTGATCACCCCCACTGTAAAAGATTCTCCATGGGGGGTGCCCAGGAAAGGAGTAAGGTCACTGGTGCAGTGTTTCTTTCCATGTGAAACCCATCACCATGAGTCTGGTCTCAAGCTTGCTAAAAGGGACTAATTTAAGACCTGCTCACCAAATTCTACAATAGAAACTAACTAAAACCTCTAGAAAACCCAGATGCCATGAATCTGAGATTATGACAGAGCTGATAAAGATACCAACCACATTCTGAGTTCCTGTTTTTTAAAGTTTATCCATGGTGCTATCCTGCCAAGGGCTTCCCCTCACACACGCTGTGCCAGAAAGGTTGTTCTTAGATAGCAAATCATCTGACACCCACATGCTCTGAATAAATTTCCTCAGGCACCTGTGGCAGGTCAAGTTTATTTGGCAGTATCTAAATACCCAGGGCCCAAAGTCTTTATCCTGTCCTGCTTAACATCACAAAGAACTATCAGCTGGAGAGGGAAGAAGACTGGCGACAAATCAGAAATGGCAAAATACTCTGGCTTCAGGCAAAAAAGAGAGTGCTGGAGAGCACTGCAAGAGAGCTTCAGCAGGTCCCGAAAAAAAGGGCATTCTCTCCGAATGGAACACAGATGCTTAACTTAGTCTAAAGCAAGAACTTTTTATCACATCCACACTTTGGGAATTATGGAAAATAATATACTCTGAAAATGTACCCTGAATACACAAGGTTGTACTGAGCTAACCCAGAGAACAGGTCTGTATATGGAAAGTCTGGGTAGTTATAACCTACCCAAAGCACCAGGAAGTCTAGATATGAAGCAACAAGAGTAAATAACTTGGCTTAGCACAAGAATGCCTCAAATGAATCCTTGTACTAGACAAGATGTACAGACAAAAATCTATAAAGACAAGAGTTGTGGGAATGAAAGGACTTGAAATTCTTTTATCTAATCCTAAGTCTGAGACATTAGAGAGGAAGAGGTGGCTGGGAGCTGCTGTGGTAACTGAAGTCACTTCCCAGTCTCTCAAATAGCTCTGTTGAACTGGACACCTGGTTCCCACAGAGGCCCTGACTCTATATAGCATAGCAAGTCATTTTGAGGGCAGATGCGTGGGCACTTCTAAAACCCTCCTAATCTTGTTAAGTCTGAATTCGTGGTGGTGTTTGCTGAGCTTAATGACATATGGAATTTATGGGGAAACTGAGGTAACAATCAAGTAAGTTTGGACACCAGATAAACTGAGGCTATAGGTACCCGGACTGTTCTCACACAGCATAGAACAAGATGCCGATGCCTTCTAATAGCAGTAGGAAATAAGTTGAAGGAATTAAGCATATTTAAGTATCTAGTCCTTTCCTAACTTACTGTCCCCTCTAGTCACCTACATAGGTAAGGTGGGCTGAGCTCTAACCTGGGCTATACCTAAAGCACTGAGAAGGTGGAGATGGCACTGGGCATCTATCTGCCTCTCCATCATTTGCTACAGACTCCCAGAACGGTTTATTTACATGCAAATTAATTGCCCACCTTTGGTCTTCAGCAACAGCCCAAGATATTCCGGTCTACTAAATCACCCTCATTTCTGGCCCTCCTCTCAGCTTAAGAGCTGTACACAGAAGCACGAACAGCAGAGTCACCCACAATTCCTCTTGTTGATACAAATAAAATCCTAATTGTCTGTTCTCTTTCTGGGAGAGTTCTGCAAATCTCAAAAGGTTAGAATCAAGTGGGACTTGGTTTCACTGAGGCCTGCACTAGAGGGGTGGAGCTAGGTATAATCTAACACCAAAATCATCCCCACAATGCACTACTCCCTTCCCATTCACTGAGCCCTGAAAGGACTCAAATGGACAAGTCTTTTGGTTAGAGGATTGTTAAGTGAACTTGGCTGTGGACCATCAGCAGAAATCTTGGCTTCTCATCTGGGGAGCCAGCCAAGTTTCAGAAGTTGGCTCAACAAGGAAAGGCAGCAGTCCACTGCTTGGTAGAAAGCCTGGGCTGGGGACTGTTGTTCTCGAAGTAGTGGATGGAATTTCTGTGGTGGTTCCAGGCCCAATTTAACTAGCAGAAGAGTAGAATCTTAGACCAATCCCTGCTGCCATGTCCATCCCCAAGCTGCTACTTTTAACCAGAGTCAATTTCAAAGCTCTCAGACACAATGGCAAGGATATATTTTCTCCTCCCTAGGCCTCATTTGAAAGAGCAAGTTAAAAATATGCAGAACTAATATGCCTAAATCCAGGCAACTCTATACTAAATGATATCTCTAGTGGCTTGAAAGAAAAGACGAAAAACCTTTACACAAAACTAAGAATTCTGTTCGGGAAACATTTCCAAACCACAGAGATCCATCCAGCCCAATAATAATACTCCCCTGTCCCCCACTCCACATCATCCAAATGGCGGGCCAGTTGCCAGGCTTATCACTGCTTTGTTAATGGTCTTCACTTGCTGGCAACCCTTTCTGAAAGGGCCAAGATTTCAGAGTTGAGAATGAAAAACAGGGTAAAGACTTCCAGTATAAAGCATCTGAGATCCTCCCACAAACTCAAAACTAGTTTAAAAAAGGGGGGGCGTGGGGGAAGGGTCAAAGAACTGTGTGTCTTAAACAAATAAAGCTCAACTCAGAAATTAGCCAGTTTTCTGTCGCCTGTACTGAGAAAGATATTTGATAATGAAAACAAGCGGTACCAAACAAATTCTAGGAGACAGTAGAGTATTCTTGGACTGCATAGCAGGCCCCCAAATACCTCCCTCCTCACATCCTATAGGAGCAGTGGCTGGATGCCGCCTCCTTCAGTTTCCTTCAATTTGCAGTTTCTGCCAAAAAACCCTTCCTTCAGGGCATTCCAGGCTAACAGAAATCCTAAAGGGCTGTGTGATACTGAAGAGTGGCTGGCCCACAGATGCTCCACAGGAACTCCAGCACCAAATCGCTTCCAGCTTTGACGTCTCTGCCAAGGTTTTTACTCAGCCTCTCAGTTTTATTTCCACCAAACTTTCCACACTGGCAGCCAGAGTACAAATCTTCACCTACAATTTGTCCACCTCTGACACTAACAAGCACGTGTATCTTAAGTTTTGTTGTATGTTGAAAGCAAACATTATTTTGTTAGCCAAGAAGTTGCTAAACCGGCAGGAGGTCATTCAAGCTACGGAGGTCTATTCAAAATTGAGGGAAATCTCTTTGAATTATTTCCTTCCAACTTATTGCATAGAGAATGCATCTACATTCAAAGCATTATGTCAGCTAGCAGCCTTGTCTCCTCCAAGTTCTAGGTAGGCAAATAGCATGGGGAAATATTGCTCCATTATTCAAGGATGCACAAGGTTCTCCAGAACAATGCTATTTCTTTCACACTATAGGGAGAGTCTTAATTCCCATATAAAAAATGCTCAGCCTATACCGAACTGGAGTTGCCCACGAAACATTTATTGTCTTTAAGAATTTCAAAGGTTGCCATTTTAGAGGGGAGTGTTGCTTATTATTAGTAAGCTGTTCTTATTAAACACAAACATGGAAAATATACAAGCTCAAAATTCTCATCAGAAAATATCTACTTATTACTTCTGATGGCAAGCAGATAGGGTAAGTAAAGCTGAATTTCTAAGCAGCTTAATTCATTTTAATCAACCTGAAAATTGCAACACGAAGTAACAGGCAGCTAGGATGAGAAACTCCAAAGGTCCTTAACAAAAGATATGAATTTCAACTTTCCAGTATCTGTCCTGCTGGAAGCTGACTGCCTGCTATATATCTCTAACATCTACTAAATACATGTGTTTTTGAGGGTTGGTTTTTTTTTTTTTTTGGTATGATTTGGTGCCTGAATGAACTTGGGAATGCTATAAACCAAATATGTTGTCAAACTATAGCGATTTAAGAGAGTAAAATTGGCTTGGTCATGAAATTCTAATTCAAAACCAAGCTGTATTCCATGATCAGCTATTTCCCCATTACGGCCATCTTGAAAAAGAACTTTAAAACCTAAGATTACCCTTTTCTCTAACAAACAGGCATACTTAGGAGGCAAGCCTGGTGTTGCTGCATCGCTGTCAACATTCTGAAGCACACTGAGTACAGGCAGTGTGCAGCACTTCTGAGATGCAACGAATTCCAGGTAAGACAGATAATCGTTTCCTGAGTAAATTCCAATCTCAAAGGCGACCAAGCTCACTCCCCTCTGAATGGATTACAATTCCGAAAGAAGCAAAGTGCGCTGAGAAGTTAAAAATATTTCACATGAGGAGGGTCCACAAGTGAAACTGCATCCCCAACAACCTACTTTAACTGCAACACATTCAGCTGGTATGGAGGAGAAGGTGCTGAAAAAGACTTTGGGCTTCTCTCCTAACAAACTGACCCTATGCTTCTCATATACTTTCATTTTCCCCAAAAGGAATTTCCCAAACCAAAATAAAACCAAAGGATCACTCCGTATTAAGTGTACCTGTCCCAGAAAATGATCTTTAAAATGTAACCTCTTCCCTCCAAAAAACAGTTAAGATAGCATTTAATAATAAAAATATTGTTTGGGATTATTTCCTTCAACAAAGCTTACTGGTCACTGGAAAAGCTATTTGCCATTTGCACTGAGGCAACAGAAAACAATATTCGTCAAATCAGTTTCACTTTCTGTTATAGTTAGCCTCACTTCCTAACTGTCCTTGCTGAGAATCTTACGTTTCTCACACTTAGCAAGGCTGCGTCTAGTGTAGTGACATTATAAAACACACATGAGGGCCTCTTTTTTCATCAGGACCCATAGTACCTTTTCCAAATAACTTTTTAAAAGTTCTTCTATAGTCCTTAATCCTTGGCTGTTCACAGTCCACAGCCTCTTCTGAATTAACACAAGCTTAAGAATAGTTTCCCCCAAGTTTTAAAAAATATATTATCTATACTAAGTGGCAGGAAAAAAACGGATGTATTCAGAGGAAAAAACCTCCCAAATCCTTTTTACCCTACTTGTTCACAGTAATTGTTTGATATACTATAAAATTTATCTATTGCTTCTTCTCGCCCTGCTATTGGGATTATTTTGTACCATAGAGTATTTAAAAGTCTCAGCAAGTAGATGTCTCAAATTAAAAATAGAGGGTCAAAACCACTCTCATTGCCTACCTCCCAAAATCAAAAAACAAAAATCCTAGGCACCTTAACATCAGACTAAAAATATCTAGAAAAAACAATGACATTAGCATTCTAGGAGAGTGGAAACATTTTAATAATTTAATAAAGTAATTCACATCAATACCCAAGTGGATGGATATTTTGAAAAGCGGAAAGCTTTCAAGAACAGTAAGCCAAACTTTCACAAAGAAAACTCTCTCACTGGAAAGCCAATGTAATTCCAAGTCAAATAATGATTCTGCAAAGGAGGCCTAACCAATCCCTATCCTCCAACCCTGATCAAGCCCTGGGGCACATTTTATAACTGGCGACTTGGGGAAAAAAAAAAGTGTTTTAAATAGACTGGATCCCAAACATGAAACTCCACGTTCACATTATTAAGGATCATAGTGACTAGAAAAAAGAACTGAATTTCCAAATACATGCATAAAGTGTCTGACAATATTTCAAGCAAAAATAAAATAAAACAAACTCTTTTTAGTGACTATCACCCAGGGATAATTTTTAAAACCCTCGGGAACAACTGCATACTCCAGTAAACTCTCAATAAACATTTTTTCTTAATGCCTATCTGCTTGGACAACCTGCAGAATTTACTTCCTCTAATGAAGAGCAGGTACAAGGAAGAGGACTAGCTTTTATCTTGGGTATCACAGGTATCAAAATGGTATCCTGCATATTCTAACAAGTTCCCAAACAACTTGGTTGTCTCCACATTTCCAAAGTCAGAAAAATACATAAAAATCTGGATTTCTAAACTATGTTTAAAAATAGGAAGATCTGGCAACAGTGAGCCCTTACTCCCACATAACAACAACCTACTGGAGTGTAGTGGCTGCCTTTTCAGAAAAGACATGTGCAATCCAGAACCTAGTCCTCACCTGTGCTCTTTACTTTATTCCTGACGATTTTACTGCCTGGGTCCCCCCAGAGGCATCTGAATTTTTGATTCCCATTCTATAAACTTTGTACTATTCCCATCTGTCCAATTTAGATACTCTGATGTACTTCTCTTCCTCTCTCTGACTCTGATTTGTCTATTCGCTTTTTCTTTCAATAATCTGTTCATAGAACACCCACAGTACTGTCCCAGACTGGAAAGGCACGAGATTAGTGTCTATCTAAATCCACAGAACCATCTACTGAGAACATTAATATCAAAACCATGAGAAATTACTGATAACACTGTATGGTCTCAGCCACCACTTTTTAGCAAATCTATCTCTGTGATGCCACTTCTCAACAATTTTTCTATATTTTTCATACATCTCCTTCAACTCAAATAGACCAGAACAAGCTATCCGCGACACTTTCGTATTCAACCTTTGGTTCCTCTACATTTCTAATTTCTGTATTAGAATAATACCAGGTTGTGCTACATTCTATAGGTCTATATCAGTCACATGACCACATGATGATTTTTTTTTTGCATGTGGCTTCAGCTTCACACAACTATGCATATATGGTTTAGCGCCTGCTTGTTCCAAAGTAAATCTGACTACTTTGCCCCAAAATAACACAGTTTACTTCAGAATGACACTTCTCATTTTACACTTACATAGTGACAGCTAGATTCCCCCACCTGGGAACTACAGAACGATCAATTTTTTTTCTGCAAACAGCTCCTTTCACTCACCTACAGTCTCTAAAACTTATCACCTGAGTCTAGAATGAGGAGATTTTGCAAACCCACCACCCACCCACCTAGAATCCCAGAACAAGGCCCCGCCTCACCTTAGCGGTTAACAGGAGAGTTTACTATAGTATTAAAAATAATAGAACAATCTCTTTTTCTCTCTGACCCCAAAAAGGACTAGAACTGAACGGAAATGAAAATGAAATGGAGAGTAGGAGACGTACCGCAGATTGAAACCTCGGTTGCTCTTCCTGGAATAAGAGAGAAAAAAAAATAGAAAATATAGAAGTTATTTTTACACTTCACATTCAATAATAAGAAAGAAAATGCCGGCGGCGAAGGAAGCGGCGGGTGGGGAGTCAGCCCGACCCCCCTCCCTCCCTCCCCACCCGACGCCCCCTTCCCCCTAGCGGGATCCGGTAGCCGGGCAGGGGGGGTCCCGAGCGCCGCCCCTCCTTCCGGGATCCGACTCCGGCTGGAGGGGGTTCAGAGCACTGTCTCCTCCCCTCGCACCCAGCTCGGGGCGTCTGGGCACTCCCACCCCCTCTCTGCTCTCCTCCAACCCCCCCAGGATCCGCGGGTCTCGGGAAGAGGTTGATCGCAGATCGAGGGGGCAGGTCCTGAGCGTCGTCCCTTTCCCGGGGATCCGGACAATGGGATCTCGGGCGCACCCCGTCCCAGTCCCCCCGATCCTGAACAGGACAGGGTGGGAGCCGGAGGCCGCAGCACCTTGCTCCACCGGGGGAGGTGGGGGTCCCAAAGGCCGCGTGTCTCCACCCCACCTCCAGTCCCAGAAGGCCGCTCCAGCTAGGAGCCCGGAGGGGAGCGAGCTGGGAGCGCGACGGAGGCGGTCCCAGTCGAGGTGGGGGGGGGGGGCTGGTAAGGGGAAGGAGGAGGCGGCTGCCCGGCCCCCTGCCGCCGTCGCCCCGCTGAGAGCCCTGGCCGCTGTCCCCGCCTGACAACCCGCACGGGAAGGAAGAAGCCCCGGGACTCACGTCGCTCTCCACCTCGATGTCATCGTTATCGCTCATTTCCTACGGCCCAGGGAGCGGCCACTGCAGCGGCGGCGGGGAAGGGGGGAGGGGTGAAGGGGAGGGGGAAGTCACCGACAACAACTAGCCGAGTCCCCCCACACACACACTCACTCACTCACTCACTCGCTCTCTCACTCACACACACACACACAACACAGGCGAGAACCACCTCCTCACTGCAGCACCGGATCAACGGCGGCACGCACGCCCGGTCGGGCCCCTGCCACGTGACCGGGCCCGTCACGCTGGGGCCGCCGAGACTTGTAGTTGTCGTCCCTTTGACTGACGGCCCAGCTGCCTCCAGAAAAACTACAAATCCCATAAGGAACTGCACACGGTCGTCGCCAGTCCGGGCTGTTGACGGAGTCCAGAGCGCCTGCGTGTCCTGTGAAGGGGGCGGAGAGCGGAGCGGCGCGGTGCCTGCTGGGAGTCGTAGTCCGCAGACCGCGAGTTGTCAGGAGGTTTTCTTCCCGAGGCAGCAGAGGAGGCTGCTGGGAAGACAGGACACGTGGAGGGAGCTGGGGCTCCTGGAGCCCGGCACCGTCCGAGCGCCGGGCGCCTGGCCCAGGGGACAGGGTGGAGGTTCTGGGGGAGTAGCCGACTGCCTAAATAGCGCTGCCTCTCCTTGGCGTGACTGGTTTTACTTTGTTTTCTTGATGGCTGAGTCGCCCTGCATTGCGCCCTGGGGCGGAACCCGCATAGGGCGGGGAGGGGGGGGGGCGTCCTGCTGCTGCGGACTAGGGGGCGCGGCTCGGAATGCCTACGCGAACCTTTGGGATCTGGCAGTGGGGAGGTGGCAATGGCAGGTGTTAAGTGGCGTTACAGGACTGGCAGGATGACCGGCCTCGCTGACGGACCGCTCCCAGCCATGAGAATTTTGTATCCATTCATCCGGGGGTGACTATCCTTGCTGCTCACCGTGAGGCTCGCACGTTCATGGACCTCCGATCCTCAATAACCATTTAAGTGGAAGTAAAACCCATTCTGAGTTTGTTGTATCCCAGGTAGATTAGGGAGTGCCCAGTTTAGAGTGCCGTAATTAAGATTTGCAAAAAATATCAAAACGGGAAACTTGTGCATCTCCCTATCCAGTTAAAACATTTATTCCATCAATATTTATTGAACACCTATCATGTGCCAGCACAGGGATACTATAATGTATGAGATTAGACTGGTCCCTGACTTCATGCAGCTCAGCTGTGGAAACAAAAATGATACAGCACGGCCATCATTCGAAGAGTGTACCTCGAGTCCCACAGGGAAGAAAAAACAAAATAAGACACCTTCAACCCGAGATAAAGTAGCTGACCTACTCTTTTACACTTAGTGTCCAAAGTGAATGAAATTTTAGGCTTTTCCCATAAGTTACCCATTCCCTAATGAAGACCATTTTATCACTAACTTTTGAATACAGAAATCTGGGGATATGTGAGGTATCTTCCCTTGTGAGCATATCATCAGTGTTTAAGAAAAATGTAAACCATGGTAATCTTCCCTTTATGTTTTTTCCTTTAAATATCTGTTGTAATTTTTACTCAGTGATCCCATCCTAGTGAAGTCTGCACATCTTTGCAAGTAAACTTACCTTTTCTAAATACTTTTGTCTCCTAATCTTTCTTCAACATCCAGTGGGGGATACAGACATAAGCAGATCATTTTAAGGGCTGAGGGGTTGTAAGGAAGACAGGGAAGTAGTTCTGAGTGAGTTAATTAGCTGGATATTAGAATTAGGGCTAACTCATATTAGAAACTAGGACAAAAAATTATTTGGTGCCAGTTATGTGCAAAGCATTATAAGGCAACACTGGCTACAAGTTAAAATCACTCTTAGCCTTTAAAAAATTCTGATGTCCAGGCTGCACTCCAAACCAATTAAGTTAGAACCCCTGGGGGCAAGAAGCAGATAGCGGTATTTTTTTTTAAAGCTCTCCGGGGGATTCCAATGTGCAGCCAATGTAGAGAACCATTGCAACAGAGGGTGCTAAGTTAAATAAAGATAGTCTTACACTAAATGATTCATTTTATAAGAGTGAATTTTATAGTTTGTCAAAAATCATATTTCAATAGATCAGTTACATAAGAAAAATAGGATTATCTTTGCCCACCTGGAATCTAAAAGCTGATAGGGGAATAAATTATGAGCACAAATAATTACAATGAAAACAGACTACATGTTAAATTAGTTACACAGGCAGTGAATTCCTTAAGAGCTCAGAGGAAGGGGACACCTGGGTGGCTCAGTTGATTAAGCTGCTGCCTTCGGCTCAGGTCATGATCCCAGGGTACTGGGGTCGAGTCTCGAATCGGGCTCCTTGTTCAGCGGGGAGCCTGGTTCTCTCTCTGCCTATGCCTACTGCTCTGCCTGCTTGGGCTCTCTCTCGCTCTGACAAATAAATAAAATCTTAAAGAAAAAAAAGAAAAAAGAGCTCAGAGGAGGGAAAAATATTTCCAGATCTGAGAGAGGTGGGGGGTTGCTGGTGATCAGGTAAATCTTAGGCTGTCAGCTCCATCAGGGCAGAAACTGGGTCTGCAGAGACCACGTCAGATTTTGGTCGCCATGAATTCCCAGTTATTGGGTGGAGGCCTGGGCACATAGGAGAGGCGGGGAGGAAAGGCTTTCCAGTCAGATTTTAACACTTTTTTTTTTTTTTTAGCAATTGATAGAATATGAAGACCCATCAACCCAGTTTATATATATATATTTTTTTTTTTTTTGAGAGAGAGCTTGTGCACATGTGCATGGGGGAGGGGAAGAAGGAGAGAGAGAGAGAGAGGGAATAAATATTAAGCAGGCTCCAAGCCCAGTATAAGCCCAATGCAGGACTCAATCTCATGACCCTGAGATCATGACCTGAGCTGAAACCATGAGTTGGACACTTAACTGACTGAGCCACCCAGGCATCTCCTAGTTATTAAATTTGACCTAAGAGACATAAACCACTGCACCCAACAATAGTAATATATGTTCTTTTTTCAAGCACTCATGGAACATTTACAAAAATGGAGCATGTTCTCAGCCATAAGACAAATATCAACCATTTTCAGAGGACTGTAATCTCAGAGAGCTTGTTCTTGGACCCAAAGCAATTAAAGTAGAAATAGTAACGAAAGATGACTAAAAAATCCTTTTAAGTTTGGAACTTAAGAAACACTTTAAAGTGACCCAAATGGAGGGACTTTCCCGAGCAAGGTACATATGCAGGAAAGGACTAGACATACAGAAACAAAAATTTCCTCTAGTTTTCCTTTTTAGTACTTTTCTAATGTGAATAATCATCTCGGACCCTAAGAATTCACTTTCATCTCTGCACACTTACATGTCTTTGGGAAAGCCCTGTGTAAATGTTTCAAGACTGGGCATTGCCATGGGGCAGCCTCATCCAGCCCCTTACTAGTTCAAGTTCGGTGCGGTGGTATCCATGTTACCTTGGCGCTTGTTAGAAATACAGGCCCCACCCCAGACCCACAGAACCAGGTCAGCAATACAACAATATGCCCAGGGGATTGATCCACACAGCAGAGTCTGAGAAGCTCTGATGAGGGATGAAGGGCCAGCAATTGGGGAGGGCAAGCAGACCACCTCCATTTTCACCCCAGCTCTTCCACAGTGTGGCTTCTGCTCTACCACTTGACCAAAATCACTCTTATCCAGGCTACCAGCTACCCTGTATTGCTAAATCCAAAGCTCTTATCTTATTTGACCCCATGATGACCTTCTTCACTGTTGATCACTCCTCTTTCTCGAAGGCCAAGAACTCCTCTGCCCCTCCTACCTCCTTCCTGGCCTCCTCTGGCTTCTCTTGCCTGTCTGTGTTTGAGTTCCAGTGGTTCCGTGCTGGCTCTTGCCTTTTCCCCCTCCTACCCTCTACCTTGTGGGATCCTCTTCCTCTCCAGGTTTTCGTGGCCATCTCTCTGACAGTGACCCCGAGACTAAGTCTCTTAAACTCTAGATTTTTATATCCCATTTATGTTTGAACACATCTCCTTGGATACTTCCACAGACAACTCAACACTTGGGCTTGTGGATGAGTGAGAAAAAGTAGGTTTGATACAGCATTTGGAGTACGAGTCACTCAAAAGTGAACATATCTGTATGAGTATATGCATGTAGAGAAATGTGTAGAAGGATAGCCAGCAAACATTTAATAGCATTTGTTTCTGGAGGTGGGACATCCAGCACTTTTCTCTTCTTTTTTAAGTAGTAGTATCATTCTTGAGCAAACAGTAGGGTTATTAAAAGAAAACCACTATCTCAGGAAGTCTGTTATCTCTCCTAAACACCAAACTTCTCAAGCCATAAGCCTTAGGAGGATGGTCCCATCCCTTTCTCATGTCACTTAGGCTTGCTTTCTCCTTATTTAGGGGGTGGGGGTGTAACCACGAGGGGCTCAGCAGGAACCAGATGGCACACTCAAATTAGGATCATTCATGGAGTTTTTAATAATGGGGTTGTTTACAAATGTGTGGGCAGGTGTAAAAAAAATTACAAGCAATTACACAGAAGCCCTGGGACTCTGTGCCCGTCCAGGACTGTAAGGAAAAGAGAATGAGTGGTTAACAGAGCCAGGATGGAGGCCGTGTGGAGAGGGCCCTCTGAGAGGAGCTCAGACCCAGGGCCCAGGACAGCTGGTTCTGAAGGCCAAGACAAAGGTTTCTGGCCCTGCAAAGGACGCTTGTTTCCTCTTCTCACAATTTCAGAGAGGTCTGGAACTTCCCATTCTCCACCCTGCAGCCAGAAGGATGTATCAGGAATGAAGTATCTTCACTCTTTCAATTAAACCTTATTCCTCTCAGTGCCTTCAGGATAAAGCCTAAACTCCATCCTAGACTCTCACCCTCTATGAATCCAGCCATGCAGAACTTATTGCCATTCTTCCAAAGGACAATGTTTTCTTCTGGGTCCAGGGATTTCCACATGGTGTTCCTTCTGCCCTGAGTGTTAACCTCCCCCAAATACTCCCACTCACCCCTCCCCACTTTTCTTCTCATCCTTTGGGGCTGAGCCATCACCTCCATCAGGAAGTCCCCCCTGGATTCTCCAAAGCTGGATTAAGGAGACCGGGCTGAACCTCGGGGAGGCAGTTTCTCCTCTCAGTCTTCAAGCCCATGAGTCACTCCTCTTCCCAGGGGGAATAAGAGAGGGAGTAGAAATGCCAGAGTATTCCTCCTATAGTTTTTCTCCCCTGCAAAGCGCACTGTTCAGTCCCTTGGAACTTCAGCCTCCAGTACTGGGAACAATAAATTTCTGTTGTTATAAACCATCCAGTCTGTGATACTCTGTGATAGCACAAATGGACTAGGACAATCTCCATCAGTTTTGGTGTTTGTTGACTTATTTGTGAACTATTACCCCCACGTCCCCCTACCCACCCTAGACCATAAGCTCTATGAGGTCAAGACCATGCCCATGCCCATTTTGCTCTACTCATATCCATGGCACCTAGCACTGTAGTTAGCATGTGGGGTGTGTGTGTGTGTGTACAATAAATAGTGTGGACTGAACCTTGCAATTATCTATTTCAACCCCATCATACTCTATAGACTGCACGGATAAACGTTAAAACACCCTTAGAAGTGTCTGGGTGGACAAAATCATGAAGATTGCTTCATCTTTGCCCTCGGGGGCTGAGTAGAGCTTCCCTCCTTGACATAAACATCCTTGGGAGGATGGAAAAATGAGGCTGAAAAAAAGGAGATGGAAAAAAGAGACTGTTTGGATCATGCTCTGCACACTGTGCTTGGTGGGGTGGTCCCTGCTAATAGTGCCTCGCTCGGAATTCTTCTCAAAATGGCTTTCAACAATTCTGAGGACTTCAGGGGTCAGGATGGAGAGGGGGAGATTATGTCAAGGGCCAATCTGTGTTTAGCCTATACTTTACTTATAGTCCTTGAACTAATTTGATTCCTTTGTCAGGAAACCAAAGGCGTTCATAGCTTATATAAGAAGGAGCCTGTGGGGGCTCTTTTGTTCGTTCGCACCGGGGTTAGCTTCCTCGTAGATGTTGGAAGTTTGTTGATGTGGCTTGTTCCATTGATCACTTCAGCTACTGTCAGTAATACACAATAGAGTTTATATTATGTAAGAGAAATTTTAATATACTGGAACTATTTTGCATATATTATTTGTCCCATCATAGAATCAAAGCCCAAGTTACCAAGAGCAAACAAACAAAAATCACAGATCTTTCGTGGAGATGTGTGAGGTTGCATGGGATGATAACTTTTATTTTAAATAGTTAATCAACCTCCATTGTGAGCGCTTTCCAAAAGGCAAATATGTATTCCAAGGGGCAATGTGGAAGTCAGTGCTTAGTGTGACAGATCCCGCAGCTTGATTCAGCTTCCTGGTTTCTGTAGCAAGAATATTTGCCTATAAATATTACATCAGAGGAATATGGATGCCCCAGGGCATGTGGTTCCCTGGAAGCATGTGCTTTGTCTCCTCCCCAGGAGGACAAAATTAGAAACCTTGGAAGGACAATGTTTCTTGGAAGCTTTGTGCCATTCAGGTACCCACTGCCAAACTTTTAACAAATCATTGGTTAATTAATGGTGTTAGTAAAGCCAATGGCTTAAAACATTAGACATTCATAGGAAAGGGAAGAGGGAGAGAGAACTGGCTGCAGGGATCCAACACCGAGGTGTCTGAGGGAGTCAGAGCTCAGAGCTGAAGTAGCTCCAAGCAGGCCCCTCGCCCCCCAGGGGTGCTGGTTCCGCTGGAGTTCCACTTCCTCTGCAAGCCTCCTTTTCCCAGAGAAAATGAGAGAGTTTGTGCTAGGTGATGAGGATATGGGAATAAAATGAGATTATGTGTATACCAATTTTTTTGTTGTTTTCTTTTAATTGAGGTGCAGTTTACATAAAATAAAATTTACACTTTTTAGTGTATATTTCTTTTTTTAAAAAAGATTTTATTTATTTATTTGAGAGAAAGAGAGAGTGAGTGGGGGGAGGAGCAGAGGGAGAGGAACTAGCAGATTCTGCACTGGGCGCAGAGCCCACCGTTGGGCTCGATCCCAAGTCCCCAAGATCACTGCCCCAACCGAAACCAAGAATTGGCTGCTCAACTCACTGAGGCACACAGGGGCCCCATTTTAGTGTATATTTCTGTCAGTATTGACAAACACATACAGTCACGTAACCGAAAACCCCAATCAATACATAGAACAGTTCCCTCACCCCCGAAAATTCTCCTGTGCCCCTTTCTAGTCAAGCCCTCCTGCCATCCTCAGCCCTGGAAAACCACTACGGACCTATTTTCTATATCTATAATTTTGCCTGTTCTAGAATGTCACAGAAGTGGCATCATACAGTATGTAGCCTGTTGGGTCTAGCTTCTTTTGCTTTGCATTTAGGATTCATGCATGCATATGTCATTGGTCCCTTCTTTTGATCGCTAGGTAGTATTCCACTGATGGATGTACTAGTCGGTTTATGCATTTACTAGCTGAAGGACATTTGGGTTGTTTCCTGTTTTGACCAGTTTCGATTATGCATAGAGCTGCTCTAAGCATTTGCAGACATGTTTTTGTGTGAACATAAGGTTTCATTTCTCTTGGATATGTACCCACAAGTGATTGCTTGTGGATTGCTGAGTCTCACGGCAAGTGTACGTTTAACCTTATTAAAAACTGCCAAACTGGGGGCACCTGGGTGGCTCAGTGGGTTAAAGCCTCTGCCTTCGGCTCATGTCATGATCCCAGGGTCCTGGCTCGAGACCCACATCAGGCTCTTTGCTCCACAGGGAGCCTGCTTCCCCCTCTCTCTCTGCCTGCCTCTCTGCCTACTTGTGATCTCTGTCAAATAAATAAATAAATAAATAAATAAATCTTTTAAAAAAACCTGCCAAACTGTTTTCCAAAGTGGCTGTATCCTTTCGCATCCCCACCAGCGGTATATCAGCGTTGTGACAATATTTTGAAAAATAAAAAATTCTACGCAACACTTACAAAAGTAGGTAGGAAGCAATTTTCCCAGGATTGAGAGGGACAACTTAGAGACAACTGAATTGATTGCCAGCCTAGCCAGCAGAAAGCATGGAAATCAGCTGAGAATGTTGACTGAGTCTTTGGAGCAACACTGCAAAGAATATTGTTTATTTAGGATCACAGTAAATAGTAGCACACATTTATCGAGAACGTACCATGTCCTGGGTCTTGGGTTTCATGCTCTACATGGTTCTTCATGATGGCCTTATTATTAAACTGCCTTACAGGTGAGGGCACGAGGCCTGAAAGGGTAAATAACATAACAAACAAAGGCAACTCAACCTATGGGAAAACTAACAGGAATAAAGTCCAGGTGTGTTGCCTTCCAGACACTGTATCCTTAAAACTCTCCCCTGTGCTGGTCTTTTAGCTCCTTATAATTACTAGTTATTAGCTTTCATCAGATTCTACCTTCAGCTTTGCCTTGCACCAAAAACCGGGCCCAGGAACTTGAAGCAGAACTCAAACTTTGTGCCCAGCAGCTCTGGGTCTTTCTGTTGCTGTTCTTCCCATCCAAACTGGGCTCTGTCCTCCGCGCTCAGCCTTCTCAGCTTCCTCCTAATTGTGCTGAAAGCCACATGTCATTTCTTTGGAGAGTATTCTGGGAAGAAAGCCTCTTGCCATTGAATGTAGGAAAGTCCAGTGGAATGACCTTTCCCTTCCAGTTTGAGTAGGTTGGGCTGAGAGTCCTGCTGCCAAGAACTGGAGCCGATTCTTCCTCTCCAGCTCTTGCTTGGATGTCTTTCCATTCCTGCCACCACACAAGCCCCAGAAGGAAGAGTTGAGGGAGATCATCTTGTGTTCCAAATGTTGGTTGCCTCCAGGTGCCTTGGAATCCTAACATCCAGAGATCTGTGATTTGGAGCTGACAGGGACCCTGGACATCACATATTCTGATCCCCTTGGACCCACAGAATTAATTCACTATGCAATTCTGATTCTATCACTTACCAGCTATGTGACCTATGGCAAGGTGACTAACCTCTCTGTGCCTAAGTTTCTCTGCCCATAAAATAGGGAAGTGATACTCACAGGGTGATTTACAGACTGAATAAATAATAAATAGAGCCTGGGGCCAGGCAAATCGTAGTGCTTAATAAATAAATCATGGTTATTATTGATACAACACAGAGACAGTAAGTGACACTTCTAATATCAACGTTTCTCGAAGCAGAGTTAGCGTTAGGCTGTGTGGTACCTCAAACAGCACGTTTGGCTCGGACACGGGAGAAATTTGAGGCAAAGAATGGATTGTCAAATTAGTTTTATGTTCTTGAACAGCCCCTGAACTTCCCGTCTCACTTATCTTTTTTTTTTTTTAAGATTTTATTTATTTATTTGACAGACAGAGATCACAAGGAAGCAAAGAGGCAGGCAGAGAGAGAAGGTGGGAAGCAGGCTCCTGGCTGAGCAAAGAGCCCGATGTGGGGCTCGATCCCAGGACCCCAAGATCATGATCTGAGCCGAAGGCAGAGGCCCAACCTACTGAATCACTCAGGCACCCCTTCGTCTCACTTATCTTCAGTGAATACCTCTGAGAACTGACTGCTCCTCCTGGCCATCATTCAGATCTCTTAAAGTAAAAAACTAAAAAGAACTATTTGATCAGTCTTTGCCTCCAGATTCTCACATCCCCCTTTATTATACTCAGTCATGGTTTTAGAAGAAAGGATCCTTGGAGCTAGAAAAACTTTCTGTGTGTATTCTCAGAAAGATAAAGCTCTTAATATGTAATAGAAACAATGATAGCCTGGTACTAAGCATTTTCGCTGTTCAGGTGTGGTGCCAAGCCCCGCAACGCATCACAGAAACCTCCCAGAAGCCAGAGGTGAGCAAGGTCAAGTAACTTGCCCAACGTCACTTAGGTGGTGGCAGAACCAGGATCTGAAACCAAGTCTCTCGGTCACCACAGCACTGCTGTCTTGATTAGCAACATAAGGGAGAGTTTTAGAACGGAAAGGAAGCTGGAAATGACCTAGTCAGATGTCTCTGAGCCCCTTCTTCTGATCAACAATCATATAGTTGCTCCTATATCTCTATTAAGTTACTCCCTGCCCACTCCAGTTGGTAGAGTAAGGAGTCGGAGAAGCCTGGCTTGTGAATCCCTTATATGCCCTGAGACCCCTGTGCGGTCAGCATAGTCTGAAGTTGTCACACACTTGACCGAGGTGGGCATTCAAGGGGTGTCAGGGTAACAAAGAGGCAGCAGTCACAGATGCTGCTTCCCTGAGGCTACAAAGTAGACCTTGAGGTGTTTAGAGCACTCAGAGACTCTTTCCAAGGGTAGGTTGGGAAAATGCTCCTGAAGCTGTCGTACCATGTTCCAAAATCCAACAGACTCTTCCAACTGTCAGTGCTGAACCCCATGCTCCTGGCATTCTCTTCTGGGCTTGGTAGGGATGGCAGCTCTGGGCACAGCCTGCCTGCTGGCTGAAGACAGCACGACCATCTCACACTCTTCCTTCCCGCCACTGCCAGGACCTGTGTGACTTTGAACGAGTCTCTCGAGGCTCAGTTGGACAGTTCAGGCTGTAAGCATACTGATTAAAATAAACATAAATAGGAATGATAATGTGTGAACAATTGTTTTGTGTTTATAGAAAGACACTCTTCTAGGCCACACTTCCCCCTCCTCTGTAGCGTGATTACAGGCCAAAGGCTGTGGCAATTCAAGGAGAATGAGAGGAAATTTGCTGTGAAATAGGAGGAGAAACTGACCTGGCTGGTTTGGTAACAGGTCCAAAGAACACACTGTCCTCTGGTAACTGACAGCTGCCGGAGTAAGTGTGTTCTTCTTGACGATCAGGTCGACCCTCTTTGGCCAGTTGGCTCCGGGCAAGTGGAGAAGGTCAACAACATTTATGGAAAGCCCACTCCATCCTTGACAGTGAGATGTGCTGAGGTAGGAGATGATAGAGATTTTTATGTATTGATAAACAACAGGAAGATGTCCGCAGTAGAGAGTGACAGCTGTGAAGCAGGCTACAAAAACAATGTGTAATATAATATCACATATAAGTACTGTTATAAACAAATGAGTATGGGTAAATTATCTCAAAGAATATATACAAGTAGGATTGAAGAGGGCAGAGAGGTGATTTTCACTTTTGACTAAGTATACTTTGGTTATTATTTGAATTTTTCCTAAAGAGAATGCATCGTCCCCCCACCCCAAGTATTCTTTGGTAATTATTACAATATCATTTTTTTAAGTCAGGTTTTACTGAAGTCGAAGTTGCATATATTGTATAGTAATTATACATCTATGTTAGTAAAAGCACTCTTTTAAAAGTGTACGCTTAGATGACTTTTGATAAATTGATAGTCATGTAACCATCACCACAATAAAGATATAGAACATGTCCATCACCTGGAAAGTTTTTCTTCTTCTTTGCAGTCAATCTCCTGCCTTTACTCCCTACCCCAAATGACCGTGATCTTACTTTTAAAAAAAGGTCCATAAATGGAATCTTATGGTGTGCATGTAGCTTTTTATTCAGGCTTCTTTCAGTAGCACAGTGCTTTTGAGTTTTGACCATGTTGTTGCTTCTAGTAGTTTTTCCTTTTTCATTGGTGACTACTATTCCACTGTACCATAGTTTATCTGTTCACCAATGTGACTTGTTTTCTGCTCTTGGCAATTATAAATAAAGCTGTTCTAATCATTTTCGTACAAGTTACAGTACAGATATGAGTTTTTTGGGGTTTTTTGGGGGGGGGGGTAAACACCTAGGAGTGAGATTATTGGGTCATAAATGAAGTGTATGATTAACTTTATAAGAAACTGGCAAACTATTTTTTGAAGCAGCCATACCATTTTGCATTCCCACCACGAATATCCCAAAAGTCTGGCACCTTCATCAGTTTTATCTGTTCACAGTTGTTTGGATTTGAGTCATTCTAGTGGGTATGTAGTATTACTTCATCATTGTCTTAATTTGCATTTTTCTAGTGACGAATAATATTGAACAACTTTTCATGTGCTTGTTGGCCATGTGTATATTATTTTCAGTGAAGTGTCTTCAAATCTTTTGTTTATTAAAAAATTGAGTTATTTTTCTGATATTGAACTGTAAGTGTTCTTAATGTATTCTGGATATAAGTTCTTTATTAGTGGGTTGTTTTGGCAAATATTTTCTCCCAGTCCCTGGCTTATTTTTCCATTTTTCTGAATGGTGTCTTTTGAAGAGCAAAAGTTTTTCATTTTGATGAAATGTGATTTATTCTTTTTTTTCCCTATGTAGTTTTCCCTTCTTTTGTCCTATTTAAGAATTATTTGCCTAATCCAATGTGACAAAGACTTTTTCTCTATATTTTCTCTTAGAACTTTATAGTTTTTCCTCTTACCTTTAGGTGTATGATTCATTTTGAATTAATTTTTAACAGCTTTTTAAATAGGTCTAATTCATATACCATACATTTAATCCATTTAAAGTGTACAATTCAATGGTTTTTAGCATATTTAGAGTTGCAGTCATCACTGATCTGATTTTAAACATTTTCATCTAACCAAAAAGAAACCTCATTACCAATTAGTAGTGATTTCATATTTCTGTTCCTACCCCCTCAGGTCTTGGCACACTCTGATCTACTTTTGGCCTCTATAGATTTACCTACTGAGTTAATTTTTATATATGGTAAGGGTAAGTGTCAAAGTTCATTTTTGTACATATCTGTCCAATTGTTACAGCATCATCATTTGTGGAAAAGATTATCTTTTCTCTAATGAACTACTACTACTCTGTCATCCTTGTCCATGATCAATTGACTTAGATGTGTGAGTCATGCTGAACTCTCTATTCTGTTTCATTGATTTACATGTCCATCCATATGCCCAAACCATACTGTTTTGATTAATAAAGCCCTATAAGAGAGTTAAAATGCGATCATGTGAGGCTTCCAACTTTGTTCTTCCTTTTCAAAATAGTTTGACTACATTCTTTGCATTTCCATATAAGTCTTGGGATCAGTTTGTTAATTTCTAAAAAAAAAAAAGCCAGCTAAGATTTTGATTGGGATTGCTTTTTTTTTTTTTTTTTAAAGATTTTATTTATTTACTTGACAGAGAGAGATCACAAGTAGACAGAGAGGCAGGCAGAGAGAGAGAGGGAAGCAGGCTCCCTGCTGAGCAGAGAGCCTGATGCGGGATTCGATCCCAGGACCCTGAGATCATGACCTGAGCTGAAGGCAGTGGCTTAACCCACTGAGCCACCCAGGTGCCCCTGATTGGGATTGCTTTGAATCTTTCAGTTAACTTAGGAAGAATTGATACTTTAATGATATTGAGTCTTCTTTATTCATGAACATGAATAATGTAATGTAAATGTTATTTTTAAAATTTCAATTTCCAATTGTTTCCTGTATCTTGAAATATGATTTTTGTATACAGACCTTATATTCTGACTTTATTAAATTCACTCATTCTGTTCATTGTTTTGTAGATTCTTTAAGATTTTCTTCCCTTTTTTTTTTGTTTTTTTTGTTTTAGGTCTTTTTTTAGAGAGGGAGGGGGAGGGCCTGAGGGAAAGGAAGAGAGAGACTCTTAAACAGGGTCCACATCCAGCTTGGAGCCTAATGTGGGGTGAATCTCACAGCCCTGTGATCATGACCTGAGTTGAAATCAAGAATCAGATACTTAACTGATGAGCCACCCAAACACCCTAATTCTTTGGGATTTTCTATGTAGATGACAATATTTTTTTTTCTAAAGTGTATGCCATTTATTTCTTTATTTTCAATATTGCACTGTCAAAGAGCACTGATTCAATTCCCAATTTTAGAAGAAATATATTCAGTTTTTCACCATTAAGTATGATGTCCTCTATCAGTTTCAGAAAGCTTTTATTCCTAGTTACCTGAGGATTTTTATTATGAAAAGATGTTGGATTTTGGCCAATGCTTTAAAAAAAAAAATCTCTTGAGATAATGATATGGTTTTTCTTTTTTCAGTTTGTTGATATGGTGAATTACACTGTTGATTTTTTTGAAAGTTGAACCAACTTTGCATTCCAGGGATAAACTCTGCTTGACTATATATATGGCTCTCTCTCTATTTATACATATATATATATATTTAAATATATTATTATATATATTTGATTTCAAAATATTATATATATTTTGATATGTATTTGATATACATATATTTCGGAACTTGATTTGCTAATATTTTGTTAAGAATTGTCTTGTTTAGATTAATAAGGATATTGGCTCACAATTTTCTTGTAATTTCTTTTTCTGATTTTGATATCAGAATAAGGAAGGAAGAAGTGTTTTTTCTTCTTCTGTTTCCTGAGAGAGTTTGTGTAAACTTGGGACACAAGTTTTCCTTATTTTCTTCCTCACTTTTTAGTTTGAATATTTCTACATTATTTGAATTTTTTCCTAAAGAGAATGTAATGCTTAAAAAATTTGTCTATTTTGAAATAATTTTATACTTACAGAAAAATTGCAAAAATAGTACTGAGAGTTCCTATTTAGCTTTCACCCAGATTTCCCTAATGTTAACATTTTACATGATTGTAGTATAATTATCAAAACCAGGAAATGAAATTAATATGTTATTATTAATGAATTTATATATATTATTCAAATTTTACCACTTTCCCAGTAATGGCCTTATTCTTTTCCAGGATCCCACAGTGCATTTTGTTGTCATGTCTCCTTAGTATCCTTTATTTAAAAAAAAATTTCCTCAATCTTTCTTTATTTTTAATAACATTTGAATTAATTTTTAAATTAAAAAATCATCAAGGAAACTTTTTTCCTCGCTCTCTCTTTTCAGCACTTCTGAATAATTTAGTGTAAAGCCATTAGCTTGTGCCAAGCAAAGTATGCATTAGTGGGGAGTGAGAGTTTCAGGAACCTGTCAGATATAGGGAGCCCAAATGGGGTGAGGCAGCATCAGTCAATTGGTGTGGTGATGGCCCAACAGGATTGTCAGGGTCTGAGTTGAGAGAGAAGGGCCTTTATGCCAGTGTAGTGGGTGAGGGTGGGCCCAGAGTAGGTGAGGTGATGAGGGCAACTGTGCAGGGGTGTGATGATAATAACAGAAGATTGGTTACACATTGGGCCTTGATAAAATAAAGAAACATATTGAAAATAATAAAAGACAGGTGTCTCCTGATCAGAGAAAGAAGTTGTGATATGGAGAGGAAGGTAACTAGAATGAATGAATCTTGTGATGTTGGAATAGCAAGGAGGGTAACTGTGTAAACTTACAGTTTTCACATATTTCAATAGATATAGAAAAATAGATCTCTATAGCTTCTGTCCTCTGAGAGGTTCTGGGAGAAATAACAACCCAGCAATGAGTACACCTAGTACCCAGATGCTGGCTTCTAAATAACATTCTCCACTAAAGGAAATCTAGGTTCTTCAGAGAAATTTAAGGCCTAGGGTAGGGAAAGTACAAGATGAGTCTGAAATATATTTTTGTGTCAGATATGAAGGAGTGCTGGAAGAATAATGAAGACATATCAAAGGAACATAGAAGCCAATTTGATGGGGCTCCTACTTGCTAAATCTGGGATAATTTGAACATGAAGGTAAGTAATAATAATTATAGACAATAACCTATTCAATAAAATGGGACTCAATGAGTCTAGGCTGACATAAATAAATGAATAATAAATGGAGGGAGGAGAAAGCTCTTCTTTACCATGGAATGTCAACTAACAAATGTAAAATAATGGTGGAATTAGAAAATCACTTTGGCAACCAAAATAACAAAAACAATTCAGTCAAAAATCATCAAGTGATGCATGGTAGGTGAAAGTTGAGTGGAGAATGGAAATTTACATCACTTCAAAATACCTCCCAACAAATATTTGATGATTAAGAAGGAAAGCAGGGTACCTTTACAGTGGAGAAGTCTGCCACATATCATCTAATCAAGTGATCAAAATCAACATCACAAGTAATGGGACAAATGGGAATTAAGTACCTCTTGATAGAATGCAAGCAGGAGCACATAGCATCTCTTTTGTGATACCCCTGGCAAAAATGCATAATCTAAATCTAATCATGAGGACACATCGGGCACATCCAATATAAGTAAGTTTCTAGAAAACAACTAGCCTATAATATTTAAAAGCCTCCAGTTTGTGGAAGACCAGGAACACTGGGGAACAATTTCAGAGTGAAGCAAGTTGAAGAGACATGGTAACTAAATGCTAGGCATGATCCCGGATTGAGTCCTTTTGCTATAAAGGATGATATTGAGACAATTAGTGAAGCTTGAATGGAATATGAGAATTAGATCATGGTAATATATTGATGTTGGTTTCTGATTTAAATGGTTGTAATATTGTAAAGAGAAAATAATCAGCAAAAAAGAAGCAATTTATCTACCCAAGACCTGCTACTTCTCTGGTATTCTTTATCTTAATTGGCATTACCACCATCCATCCAGAAAGTTAAGCTTGAAACAAGAGAGTCATCCTTGGCAGCTTTCTTACAACCTAAAAGTCCATTTGGAGCAATTGAAATATCTATTGATAACCCAATAATATTATGAAACATCTGTGCCTTGGAATATTATATGGCTATTCTGAAGATTGAAATAGCTCTATGTAGCAGCATAAAATAAGAGAAGAAAGTCATAAAATAGAATATGAAGCAAGACCCCTTTTCTGTCGATTTCTGTACATGCAAAGACCAATAGAAGCTCTTCCCCTTCAAAGAACTTCAAATCTAATAGGACAGTGTAAAAAGTATTATGTGGCACAGAATATTTGTAAAAAGCAATATAGAGAAAACACAAATTTAGAGGCAAACTGCAGCTTTAAAAAAATATTTGAGAAAATAGGAAGGAAAAAAGATGTATGGGAGGCTCAGGCAGTTGAGTCTTTGTTTCACTCAAGTTATGATCTTGTGGTCGTGGGACCGAGCCCTGCATTGGGTTCTGCACTCAGCATGGAGTCTGCTTCAGATTCTTTCTTCCTCTCCCCCTCGACCTCCCTCAAATAAATAGATAATTTAAAGATCTTAAAAAAAGAAAAGAAAAGATGTATGGGAGGATTAAAAGAAACTGAACAATTGGGGCACAACTGGAAAGGTCTTGGTTATGAGATGGATTTTGAAGATTTTGAATAGCAGAGGGTCATAGGAGGCAGAGATAAGGCTGTTTTCTGAGACTTGAAGAGTAGGCCGCTGGTTCAAAGATTTGAACTGAGGTGGGTGGCTAGAGGGAGATGTTTAGGTGACATGGTAAGTAGATTCCTTCCCAAGTTTTGTCTTCCTGAGTTTTGTCCTTTAACTTCTCTCAGTTTTTCCCCCTCCTTCCGCACTGTTCAGGGCTCTAAGGGTTAAACACATTCCTAGTCACTCCAAGGAAAGCATCAACAAAACTCCTTTAACAGAGCTGGAAGAGTTAACATGAATGAAAAATTTTATAAAAAAAACAAGGGACTGTATAAAGAAAATACTGTCTGATAATACAACACAAAAATAAGCCACCTATGTTTGATTCCTTATTCTAAAAAATTCTGTGAAAATATTTAAGATCAGTACATAGTCCTAAGTTTCTCTTCTCTTGAGATAGTTACATACTAACTCTTAAAGGCTCAAGCTTCAGTCTGCAGGCATCTGGTCTGGCTTTCTATCTTCCCAATTCCTTTGCCTGCACTTAGCCATGTGATCTTTGGGTGCCATCTTGTTTCCTAGTCTAGGGAAGCTGGTCCAACAAAGACATCTGGTTCCATGTAAGGACAAAATCCAGCTCCATTAAAACTCAACCCTCTGGAACCTCTAGAAGCTTCTCATTCTCTTCTAGCACAAGTTGGCATAAGGGCACACTTAGTTCACAACTGAGCTGTCAGGGAATACTCATGGGCATCTTTAAGCCCTTCCTACTTAGGTCTTTGGCTCCACTCTAGAAATTTTTTGTGATGATTCATTCACATGAGTCCTGATCCATAAGGAAGGGTCTTGTAAAAATCTGCCTATTCAGTTTCACAACATAGTAATAACCACATAGTAAACATACAACTCATACAGTATGAATTATATGAATTATAGTATGAGGACAATCATTCTCATTTACCCAGTGAGGTGGTGAAATCTTACCTGGAGGGCTCATGTTGGGTAGGCTGGAAGTAACTCTGCAAACAAGTGAAAGCTCGAAGTACTCTTTCCAGCAATTTTCTCAATTGGGTGGTTTAAAGATTAAAGAACAATTGTGTGAATTTCACCTCAATAAGTTATTTTTAAAGAACCAGTTGTGTCCATGTCCAAATCAATATAGGGATATCTGTAAAACCTATCTCTAAGTATAAGTAATTTAAATTCCTTCTGTTAAAATAATTACTGTTTATAGTAATTTCAGGGTCATTCAATTTTAACTGGGCTTATTTGAGGGTAATTTTTATGTAGCTTTTTCTAAGATGAGGGTCTACATCAAGTGTTGTTTTAGCTCTGAGACTTTGTTCAGCTCTGTGATGCTGACATTACAAGTCTTTGAGCTTCCTTTATGGGACACCCTTAGGAAATCCTCTATGGGGTCCGAGACCTCTTGACACTACCAAGAAATGGCTTTAGCTTTCCTGTAAGAGGCATATAAAATGAATAGACTTATAATTATATATTAATTTTACACTGTTTTATAGAACTAACTGTTCTTAGTGTTGTATGAATGGTAGCTCATGCAAGCTTCCAACAGCCCTCTGAGGCAAGACTGACATTGGTTCCACAGAGCTAGGGCACAGGGAGGTTGCGATTTACCTAAAATATCATAGCCAGTCAATGGCAGAGCCGGGATGGAATCCAGTCAGTCTGGTCAGTCTTCAGAATGTGTTGTTATGGTGTTCTCTATTGTACTTGAGCACTGAACTCCAAGAGCTCAACACCTGTCCTGGGAGATAGGCTGATGGTTGCCACAACAACAACAAAACCAAACAGCATCTCACAAATTTCCTGTTAAAGTAGCTCTTTGTTTAGATATCATACATGTTTCGCATATATACTATACACATACATATATATGTATATATATATATATATAGAATATTTTATTTATTTGACAGAGAGAGAGTGCGCACACAAGCAGGGGGAGCAGCAGGCAGAGGGAGAGGGAGAAGCAGACTCCCTGCTGGACAGTGAGCCCGATGCGGAGCTCCATCCGGGGACCCCAGGATCATGACTGAAGCTGAAGGCAGTCGCTTCACTGACTGAGCCACCCAGTTGCCCCACATACATGCTTTATATTTTAGAACAGAGACTGGTATCTTCTCAGGTCCCTGTGTGGGATGAGATGTGACAGATGTTGCTGTCAGAGAACAATTTCTGTTCTGAGGAAAGTAATAAGTGGAGGCAGAACACCTCCCTTCATTACAGGTATGGGCTGCCCCTTCTGTCCTCAATCCCAGTAAGCTGCCTCGCTTTGGGGCCAGGGACCACACAGATAATGGAAGAAGCCCACCTTCAGGCAGGGAACAGTGTGGATGTTGCATTGAGTACATTTTGGTCAGTCTTTGCCTATTTTATTGCTATAAATAGAAATGGAAGTGCCATCTAGAACAGAGTGGGGAGAGCATCTAATTTTGCCAGTCCTTAAAAAGCCACACTGAACATACCAGCTCCACATATTTTGAAAGAAATTCTTAGAAAAATGTTAGGTGGTGGCATACTTGTGTTGCAGGGTCTGCTTGGAATATACTTAAGATACTATGTTGACCATACAGAGGCATGCTTTCTGTCCTTACATCATATTCTTGCTATGGAAATAACATGTACATATTAAATATGATTATTTATAATGCTTAACTAACTGAGCCACCCACGTGTCCCTGGAAGAGAGTTTTTAGAGCAGGTCAGTTAAGTTTTATTTAAGAGGTCAAAGTAGAATTTTAAAAGGTGTTTGGTGAAGATGAAAATAGAAGAAAAGAATGAGCTCTGAAAAGTCTGATTACTGGGGCATGTGGGTGGCTCAGTGGGTTAAAGCCTCAGCCTTTAGCTCAGGTCGTGATCCCAGGGTTCTGGGATCGAGCCCCACATCGGGTTCTCTGCTCAGCGGGGAGCCTGCTTCCTCCTCTCTCTCTCTCTGCCTGCCTCTCTGCCTACTTGTGATCTCTGTCTGTCCAAAAAAAAAAAAAAAAAAAAAAAAGTCTGACTACCACACAAAAATAGGGGAAGGTACCGGGTTAGGGGTATCCTGTTAGTTTTATTTCTGCTATGTTGTCGACCACACAGATTGTCCCATAAGCAACAGAAGTCCCATGTCCTCCTGACAAAGCAGCTCCTGGATGCTTGTGACCCACACCCCGAGTTTCCTGGGAAGGTATTTGCTCAGAAGCAAATTTGCTCTTTCTAGGTGTAGAGAATGATACCGGCGCCTTTTGAGGACAACCAGAACCAAGGAAAGATGTTCTTAGTAAACATGGCTGAGACGGTGGTGATGAGGGCGAAATTCTCCACCTTATAGAATGACACTTGGCCTCCTCTGTAGTCCGAAGACCCTCGAGTCTTCTGGGAAGATGTCAGCGTGGAGGACTGGGAGAGCCTGACGAGGACTCTCTGGAGCCCTACAGCTCAGGCTTCTTTAGGTTTTAGTTGAAACCACTCTTTCTTACACACAGATTCTCTGACCATGCCAAGCCCCCAGGAGATGCCAAAGACCACCTACACATCCCAGCAGTGTTTGTCTGTCTGTCTGAGACCCCACAGTGCCCAGCACACAGAAGTCAGAGTTGGAAGGGACAGATAGTCCGCCTCTGCGTTTATGCTGCTCAGGTTTCCCACTACTTGAGAATGTGCTGGTAGTTTCTGGGTCCAGGAGCACATCACGGGGATGGGGGTGCGCAGAGAGAAGACCAGTGAGCATGCCGGGCAGGCATGCTGAGGGCAGGGAAAAGGTCAGTTTGGGAAAGCAGGCTTGAGTCCGCAGAAGGCTGTGGCTGAATGCGGGCCCCTGTCCCCCTCTCCTGGGGAAAGGGAGCCAGGTCTGCTCTAGGCTTGGAGAGCTACTATCTGTCAGAGGACCCCTTCTCTGTGACAGGCTTTCCTCTTCCTCTTGCAAGACAGGACCCACCTGGGAAACTCTGGAGTGTGTGGTCAGCATAGGGCCCCAGAGACACCTGCTGGGTGTGGCAAGGGCATGCAAGCGGGCCGCCTGGGGCATGGAGCATAAGGAGGTTCTCACTGTTGGAGTCAGGCAGGTGCCCCATTCCCTGGGTTCTGGCAACTCTCCCTGCACTGGGCTGACCTGGCCTGAGCCAGCCTTTCTCAGGCTTGATCTTTACTGCCATCCTGAGGCCACTGGCCAAGCTCCGCCTGACAGAAGTGACAGCTGGGCTCACACCCACTGCTCACTCCTCCTCCTTCCTGGGCCCGATTCCCTTCCGTCATCCCTCTGCACCATTAACGTCAGTAACTTTACCTGGGTGCTCTTCTTAAGTGTTTTGAGGCACGTTAGGACTATGAGGAGTGTACCCAGGAGGCCTGCCCCGTGCCCTCCTAGCACGCTTAGAAGGCAGAAGATTGCTGTCAAACCTGTCTTAATCTCCAGGGTTTGCCAGACTTTTTACCCCACTCCCTTTCATAAGCAGCACGGGCTAGGGCCCATTTAGATAGTCTCACCGGGCTTGTTATTCTGAACAATTTACCTCCTGTTTCCTCCAGGGCTGGTTCTCTAGGGACAGAAAAAGGGAAATGCTTTGAGCTCCCAACCCACAGGTGCCTTCCACATGTATCTTCCTTTAAAGTTTAAAAAATAAATAAAAAGTTAGGGCTGCTTCCCAGCTGCAGAGAGAAGTCTGACCTCCCTTCTCTGCTTCCAGATCAATAGAGGCCACCCCAAGAACAGGTAGGAATTTTCAAGACTTTTGAACTTGTGCAGGACACGACTGTTCAATCCTCCTGAAGAAGTTGTTGGTCCTCTTGCCTGGTTCAGCTAACTGGAGGACTGATGGTTTGGCTTAAATCCTTTCACCCCTGGGGGTACATTTTGCCAATCAAGGATGAGCTGATTTACTTCCTAGATATAAGAGGGAGACGGGTAAATGGAACCATCTGCTCCCCAGAAACGGCCTGTGGAAGAGAGGGGTGCAGTCCAGGAGCTAGGCCCGCCCTCACATTTGCAAGGCCTGGAGCAAGGGAAGAACTGAAGGCCCACACACCGTATGTCCACCTCTTTGAAAGCTGTACACCAAGCCAGTGAACTGCTTAATAAAAGAATGCATATACATGACATATAGGCTTTTGTAATCACCTAGAAGGTCAGGTTCAAACTGAAAATTCCTGGACTTCCCAGGATTCTGCAAAGGGGCATGGCAGTCCAGGGAGTGCCTGCCCAGGCCCTACACTGCCCCAGAAAGGCCCTACACTGCATTTCTCTTCCCTCCCTGGCTCTGCTCTGCATTTTAAGGGCCTGTGCACACGTGTGTGGACACCCCAACCTACATGTCCAGGCTCCTTGGCCACCCCTTGGGTCTGGGGAGTATTTGCTTGTGTGCAGATGTGTCCTTAGAAGAGCAGACCCAGACTCCTCTTCGGGGAGGAAGTTCTCGGACTTCCTAGACTGTGTTGTCTAGAAGAGAGGGCCGGGGCTTGGGTGTATGGTGAGTATATCTCCTTGACGCTGCGGGAGGACAGCTGCCCATGGAGGGCTGGAGAGGGGACTTCTGATGTCTGGGGTCCAGCGGGGGGTGGGGTGCCTCTCGCCCAGGCATATTCCTTGCCAGGAATAAACAGCTCCCCTTCTAGGACTTGCCTCTTCTGTGGAGACACTGTCTTCTCCATGTTCTTGGCCTCACACGTGCCTGGACCACCAAGGAAGAAGCCGGTAGGGAGGCAGGGGGCCAGGGTTCAATGCCACATGGAAGAAACCAGTCTAAAAGGTATTCAGTGAACCACCTTCTTATCAGCTCCAGGTCACCAGCAACTGCCAAGGACCACTGCATTGGATTGGGGGCACTACTGCAATAGAAAAATAGCCATTCCCAGGTTTTCCGGAATCCAGTCAGATGCCTCGAATGGAAAGGAGACAAGGGGGATGTTGCTAATCGTGTCAGAGTCTGCCAGGCTAATTGCTTATTTTCAGACTGCTTCACTCTCTGGATAGGGAAGCAAAAGCCATCGTGATGACATTGCAATGACACCGCAGTCCTTCCTGCTTGCTCCCCTCCCCCAGTCCTCTTTAAGATGCTCCTGCTCTTCCATAAAGCAAACTGCTGGTTACCAGAGGGGAAGGGGGCAGGGGATGGGGGAAGTAGCTGATCTGATGGAGATTACCGAGTGCACTTGTCACTCCGCACTCCACGAGAGTGCACTCTTACGAGAGCACTGGGTGACGTACGGAAGTGCTGAATCACTATATCGTACACCTGAAGCTAATATATCACTTGTCTATTAACTACCTGGAATTATAATTAAAAGTTAAAAAAACAAGTAATTAAAAATAAAGAAAGAAAACAGAGAGGACTCAGGTACCTTCCAAATGTCAACCCCAGTCTTGTCCTGCGCGAGACTTCCTGACTTTTCCTAGATAATCCAGAGCCTCCTTAACAAAGGGAACCAGCATTCATCATATGCCTTTGTTTTATAGCTTCTTTTATGACTGGAAATAACCTGCTTATTGTAAATCTCTCTGGTGGGATTTACAGAGACGTCGTCTGTTCTAGTTTCCTGCTCTTTCACACGTTTATTTCAATCCAGTCATTATTTGGCAAGAACATTTTGTATTCTAAATCTTAATTATATAAGAAAAGAATATTGTCCAACAGACACTGTTGTTACTGTATTGGTTAAAGTTTTAATTTAAAAGGTGGGATTTCTTTCTCCTTGGTAGTTCCTCAGTTTTTCCAGTAAGTTTTCTCTATGAAGCCCTAGGAATGGCCCCGAAGAGTGGTGTGTTTGAACCTGTGGGCTTCCAAAAGTGCAAAATGCTTTCTTCAAGGAACAAATTCAAGTTTATGATTGCTCCAGAGTTTTACAAATGATCTTCTGTGCACGGGAAGGACACAAATACAAGTCTAGTTTTTGTTTTTCTCAACTGCTAACTCAAGCTTGGTTTCTGACTTCAATATCTGTCTTTGACCCCAGGTTGTTGGAAAGCCCTTTCCACCTCTTGCCTGGCATTTTTTGTGTGTGTATGTGTGTATAAAATATAAGTGATATATAATTTACTATTTTAAGCATTTTAAAGTAACAAGTAGGTAGCCTTAAGCAAGTGCACAGTGTTGTATAACCATCACCACTAATTCCAAAACTTTTCATCATCCCAAACAGAAACCCTGTCCCCACTAAACAATAACATCCCAACCTTGGCATTGTGGTCCCTAGCTTGTGAATGCACTTTAGAGCCAGGGAGCCCAAGCTAGAATAATGGTTCTGTTCATTACCAGCTCTGGGACATTGAATAATTTGCCTTATCTCTTTAAGTCTTGGTTGCTCATCTGCAAAAGGGAGCTGGTAATAATCAGAGTATCAGGCCACACAGAGTTGTTCTGTGTACATAATACCACACTCAAAGGAACACAAAGACTCCCAGTAAGCACGCTGTCCCCTCCTTGTTGTCAGTGTCTCATTGCATCCAGTGAAAGTTTTCTGCTTGTATTTCCCAAATTCCCAGATTCTCATTGCCACCTGGGCTAGACCTGGCTCCCCTTTCACTCCCTGGGGTAGGGCTAATAGGGAATTGGAGTGTAATAGGGAATTGAAGTGTTTCTTTCTTCTTCTTCTTCTTCTTTTTGAGAAGAGTGTGTGCTTGGTGGGGTGGGTGGAGGGGTAGGGGCAGAGGGAGGAGAGAGAATGTTAAGCAGCCTCCACACCCAGGGTGGAGCCCGACATAAGGCTCCATCTCACGACCCTGAGATCATGACCTGAGCTGAAATCAAGAGTTGGGCACTTAACTGACGGAGCCACCCGGGTGCCCCAATTTCATAATCTTCACAATAATAACTAATATTTGTCAAGGGTTTACAGAAGAGGAAACCAAACCCCAAGATGGATGCTAAATAATATGAAGAAGGTGCCCAAGCTTGTAGGTGAAAAACAAGATTTGGAAACATTCTGGCTTCGGGGTTCATGTTCTCAGTCACTGAAAGACAAGGTCTTGATGTGCTAATAAGCCTCCTGGAGAGGGGAATTCAAGCTAAGCCAACAAGCCAGTGGCAGGGCTGAGACACCAGTCCATGTTTTCTGACTCACCACTCAATGCCCCCAGACACTCACTGCAGCAAGGGCTGGGCTGAGGTGTAATTATGCTAAAGGCATTATGTCAAAAGTGACCAAAGAGATGTTCAACTTCCTGTTCCTTAGAGTAAGGCCTGAGGTCTTTGGAGAGCTTTAAACATGGAGGATACCAATGGCTTCTCTCCTGGTGTATTGCTTTGATCACTGCCCCCCCAAAGCTCAGCCAAACCACATGCTTGGAGTTGCCTCAAGATAGCAAGTGTCCCCAGCCAGCCACCCACCCGCTGCCACCATCCTGATTCTCAGTCCTCCAATGCACCCTCCTTTAACACTTTATTGACCAAGGGTGGGCCATTAAGGAGACACCTCTCGTTTAAGTCTTCAGTCATATTTTCATATTAGTTTCTTAAAATGTCTTTGTGAATGCCTCTCAGGACAGAAGATTTGTTCTGTGTCCTCCGGGAATTGATGGAGTTTCTCAAACTCACCAGTGACTTTCTGTCATTCAGTTTCTGTTTGTTTCTAAAATAGGTAGAGATAAGCTGCCGCGTGAACACTAAAGCAGTCACATCACATGCCTTTTTCCTTTTCATTCTGCCCAAAGATGCTGCCCTATGATTTCCTCTTTGTTTGGTTCTATTCCCATTACATACCCACTGTAAGGAAATTTAAAAAAGAGAGACAAAACATAAATGTACTTAAGAACTTTAGAGTGTATGTCATGCTCTGTGATTTTCAATTGAGTTTTTGCAACTCCAAGGCTATCTTCAGCTATCACAGGGGATAATCTTAATTATGAACCTCTCAGAAAATTAATTTTAATTCATTTTAGTTCAGAAAATAGAGCACCCATGTATTACCAAGAGGAGAATGGAATGTGTCATGAAGTCAAGAACACGTGTCTGTGGGTGTAATTATGAAAAGACTGGAAATGGGTGAGTTCTCTGCAAAGAATGTGGCTGTCTGCCTTGTGGTTTGTTTGTTGGCCCTGGTGTTGGGCTCCAGGGGAGTTATCTATCTTCAGATGAGCAAATGGGGAGAGATCAAGGGACATGACTGGTTCTGCTGTATCCAGACTCTATCCTGACAAGTAACAGAGTGACTCCAGGATGGAGGGTGAAGAGGGAACCTGAAAGGCAGAGACAGATGCCCCACAGGGCTAACCTGCTTAGACCAGGAGGGTGCATGCTGAGTGATGGCAGCAGATATGAGATAATTAAAGATTAACCACTATGAGCTGAAGTACTAGAATCTGAAGCCTTTTGAACCAGAAATGATAATAATGCTTACCAAATAAAATTAAATAAAATAATCCAAGTATAAAAGGATTAACTAGAAAAAATTCAGAATCAGTAATAGTTAAGGTAGAGAAACCATATCCAACTTGTGTTTCCAAGTAACTTTTTTTCTTGGTCCTCTTCTAAGTTGGGGATTGGCAAACTACTGCTTGCCGGCCAAAAACCACCCACTGCCTGTTTTTGTTTGGCCCTTGAGCTAAGAATGGTTTTTACATTTTTAAATGGTTGAAACAAATTCAAAAGAAGAATATTTTGTAACATGTGAATATAATAGAAAATTCAAATTCCAGTGTCCGTAAATGAAGTTTTATTGGAACCCAGCCATGCTCGTTCATTTATGTATTGTCTGTGGTTGCTTTTGAGCTCCAAGAGCACAGGTGAGCAGTGGCAGAGACTGTATGGCCCTAAAAGTCTAAAATATTTACTAGCAGCCCTTTTCAGCAAAAGTTTGCCTGCTCTATGGCAATGCTTACAAAGTGGGCAGTTAGTAGCTATTCCCTGAAAAAAAAGGGGGGGCTCCATTGACAAATAAGTTGGGGAAATACTATTTTATATTAAAAACAAAAACAGTTTCTTTAATAAGCGAATGAGGCTTGGAAATCTACAAAAAGGGGAGGAGGAAAGCAGAGTATTTGGTGTTTCCCAAGCTTATTGGCTATAGAATCTCTTTCTTTCACTCTATTTTAATGTTTTTTTTTTTTTTGTTTGTTTGTTTGTTTTTGTTTGGTTTTGTGAGACTAATGCTTCAGGGAATATACTTATTGATAAATACCACTGAAAAGTATTAATTTTTTATATCTAGATATTGGGGGGAAATCCTATTACTTAAGAAACTTATAGATATCACCTTATACTTGTCAGAATGGCTAGAGTGAAAAAGATGATAAATAACAAGTGTTGGTGAGGCTGTGGGTGAAAAGAATACTTGTGCACTGTTCGTGGGAATGCAAACGGGGCCAACCAGTCACGGTGGAAAACAGTATGGAGGTTCTTCAAAAAATTAAATATAGAATTATCATGTGATTCAGCAATTCCACTACTGGGTATTTATTTAAAGGAAGTAAAAACAGTAATTTGAAAAGATATGCACCCCTTTATTTATTGCAGCATTACACTTCATAGCCGTGATAGGGAAGAAACCCAAGTGTCCATCAATAGATGAATGGATAAAGACCAGGTGTATATGAATATATGTAACAGAACATTACTCGGCTATAAAAAGAACGAGATCTTGCCATTTGCAACAATGTGGGTGAACCTAGAGGGCATAATGGTAAGTGAAATAAGTCAGAGAAAGACAAATACCATATGATTTCACTTATAAGTGGAATCAAACAACAACAACAACAACTGAATAAACAAAGGAAAAAAAAAAGAGACAAACCGAAAACCAGACTCTTAAATACAGAGAACTGATGGTTGCTAGAGAGGAGGTGGGTAGGGGGTGGCTAAAATAGGTGAAGGGGATTGAGAGTATACTTATCATGATGAGCCCTGAGAAATGTGTAGAATGTTGAATCGCTGTATTGTACACCTAAAATTTCTATAACACTATGTGTTAATGATACTTAAATTAAAAAAAACAACAACTTGTAGTAGAATTTCTCTCAGAGGGAAACCTGCATTTTGTTTCACAAAGCACTTTAGTAGGTCATTTGGTCACGAAAAGTTAAGTTCCAGGAACTGATCTGGAAGATTGAAACTGGAAACAAAGAGAACATTAAGTAATTCTGCACAGCACTGTGAGGGTGATTCAGAGTTTGGGGCTAGCCTACGAAAAGGGATTGAGAGGTGAACAGGACTGAAAAAGAGAGATGGAAGGGTCTGTGGGACTTTGAGAAGAATCAAAGAAACCTGGTGGGGAAGGTTGGCTGGTGAGAAGCTCCCTACGGTAGAGAGGGTTATAGAACATCAGAACCATGACAGGCCGGGACCGGCTAGATAATTTGCTGAGCCCATTGTAAAATGAAAACGTTCAAAATGCAGCAAAAGGGGCTGTTAGAGCTACTAAAATGTAAAGCTTTTTCCTTTCAACTGCAATCTCTTTGTGGCCTTTGTCATGCTGTTTTTAATTTGCTATTTAATATTGAGTCTGGCATAGGGAATCCACGAGCCCAGATTGCTTGTAAGCAGCCGGGGGTCCAGCTTTGTGATTTGGATGCCAATGTGGGCAGCCCACTGGCTGAAGGCTCCCCCCTCCTCACGCCAGCCTCGGGACCCAGGTGTCATGCCCAAGCTAGGAGTGGGGAAGTCGGGCCCTCTCCTATGGCCCCAGCTCATGGTGGACTGGCGAGAGGCTGGAGGTGAAGGGCAGGTCAGTCGGTGCACGTGGGGAGGAGGTCTGGGACACTGGGCAGAGGGGAAAGATAGCTGGGGGTCAGACAAGTACCTGGCCTAGGAAGGCAGGATGTTGGTGGGATGCAGGACTGAATGTTGAGTCCTTAGCACACACTCTGTTGACCTACTGGACCTCACTTACAAACACAAACTCAAGCACAAAATTATTAAGACTCTAAGGCAGAGGCTACAGAGCTTGAACTCCAACCAAGGGAGCCCTCTGAGCAGAGAGCTCTATGAGACCTCACTAGTTGCACACCCACGAACCCAGCTCTCATGAGGTCTCATCACTTTTGCCTTTTTTTTTTTTTTTTTTTTTTTTTACTGAAAAGAAGTTGTCTCCACATCTTTATTTCCATACCCTTGCTAAAAAGCTGTTTTGTGAACAGCCTGGTGTTGTGCCCCCTGGAAAATTAAAGGCAAAGGGGACTGATTTCCTTGATTGGGTTTATGCCAGTTGAGGGAACAAAACAGTAGTCAGGAGGCAAAGCTAGAAGGAGACTCAGATTTCAGCATAAACGAAAAGTTGGATGAAAGGTGGCCGAGAGAACACAGTCCCACTGGGAGGACGTGGACATTTTGGGTTTCCAATCATGCAAGTGACCAGAGCCAGCTGGAGGACGTGGAGACAGCCAGATGGCCAACACTTGGGTTCCCCATAGCATATGGCTTATGCTTTAGAGGGAACATGTTGAAAATATGTAAAAATCATCGGAGATATTTAATCGTCGATTTTTACTGTGCGCCTTTCTCTATGCTACAAGTAAATCTAACGAGGGTCTTACACTCCCTTAATTTGTCACTATTCATCACTGGTGACAGGAATCAGCAGAATAGGATGGTAATAGATCTTAGCTTGAGTTCTGGTTCTCAATTCATGCCTCAGCAGTGACCTGGGAGAGGAGCTGGTCATATGCCATGAGGCACTTTCACCAAATAAAGAATGTGTAATGCATCATCTACAGAAAAAAAATCCAAGACAAAGGGGAGTAGAATTTCTTCTGCCAGCCAACATGGTTTTGATTAGAGTGATGGAAAACATGGGGAAAAAGAGGCAGAAACCATGTTTAGCTCACCTGTCCAGGCTGAGGGCACTGAATGAATAAGGAATTAATGATTGATATAAATGACTGTTTATTGAACGCTTTCCAAGTGTTAGGCATTCTCAGTCATTCTCATGTGGTACCTCACCTAACTACCACATTGAGCCCACGAGGCAGATTATTTCCTATTTTACCGATGGGAAAGCTGAGGCTTAGACAGGTTGTACTAATACATACAGCTAGTGAATGCCAGAGCCCCAATTTAAACCATGTCTATCTGCTTGCCCAGTCCAACCTCTTCAATCACGTCCCTCGCTAAGAGATGAAACTCTTCTTTCCTTTAAGTGTCTGTATCCAGAAGGTCCTGAAGTTGCTTAGAAATTTTGTTAATAGTAACCTAAGATAAATCACTTTTCCAAACACCAGACATAAAATAGAGTCAATGGAAGAGACTGATGGCATTAGTATCCAAACATTATGCTTTTGATTTGAAGTATTTCACACAAAAGATTGAGGGGTGAGATATGTCTCCCATGCCTCAGTTTTTCTTCAATGTCTTACACAGAGCAGTCACTCAGATGCCAAGGCATGTAAAGCTCAGAGAAGAACTTTGAGAATGGTGATTATCTTATTGAAGCTTTTGGTAACTAACATGATGAAGAGCTGTTTGAGGATAGATAATCACTTAAGAGGAAAATCTTAGGCATTACTTGTTATTAAGAGTTAATCTGGGGGTACCTGGGTGGCTCAGTTGGTCTGCCTTCAGCCTGGGTTATGATCCCGGGGTCCTGGGATGGAAGCCCCAGTCAGATCCCTGCTCCATGGGGAGTCTGCTTCTCCTTTTTCCTCTGCTCCTCACCTCCCTCCTCCTGCTCTCCCCCTCTCTCTCAAACAAATGCAATCTTAAAAAAAAAAAAAAGCTAAAAAATTGTGTTTTAAAAAAAGAGTTAATCTTTAATTTAAAATAAAATGATTTTAAAATAAAAGTTAATTGAAATGAAATAATAAGACTTAAAAGAGAAGTTATCCAGATCACCTTCTTTGTAAAGCAAGGTAATAGCTCTGCAGGGTACAAAAGTCCAGCCCCAGTCTCCTGCCCCTCTCAACACTAACTCGCCGGCTACTCCACTGAGGATATAGAAGTCATTCAGGCTCAGCTGAGAAAATTGGGATTTGTCCTCTTCTTCAAGTTCTGTATGTACCTGTCACTGGGTCCTTGGGTCTATGTATCTCTTGAAGCTGTCTCTTTCTTCTCTTTCTCATTGATCCTGCCTGTTCTCACATAGCCCAAATATCGTGTTCGTCCCCATGCTCCAGTGCACTCTGCACATTTGGGCATAATATTTCTAAAATGAAAAGGTGGACGCTGATACTGAGAAGCAACCTGATGGAGGCAACCAAAGGCGTTTGGAGGCAGTACCGGGTGAGCACGTGGGGAAGTTCGAGAGCAGAATGAAGCGACAACTTGTCTGTTTTACTTTAGAACATCTCTTGAGCTGTGCTCCATGTATGTTTGTAGTGTACGGTGCGCGTGGGTCTGGGGGCTGGGATTGAAGTCTGGCTCCTTCGCTTCAGGGCTGAAGGACTTGCGTGGGTCTCGGTTTCCTCAAAGGCCAAGCGGAAATACTGAGGAATGTTTCCGGGGTTAAATGAGTTCATCCGCATGGAGATCTTAACGTTTCGTCCAGGCTGAGGACCTGGGGCCACATTCATAGGACTCGTTCTGTCCCAGGCACTGTTCAGAGTTCCCACATATACATACTTAATTCTCACAAAACCACCCAGAGTCAGGTACCATTCCTCTCCATCTGCTGGTTAAGAAACTGAGGTACAAAGAGGTTAAGATCCAAAGGAGCATGAACAGTCACCAAGTGTATTCGTGATGCTCGTGCTGTGTTGTAAATTATATGAAGAAAGGAAGGCAAACACTGTTCAAACTACCCTTGTAAATTCTTTACAGAGAAATAGAACATGTTAACCCTCAGTGTTCGTACTGTTTAAAATAACAGATGTGCCATGTAATTATTAGTGTTATTATTATTTTTTTAAAAAATCCTCTTTTTAAAACTGAGAAGAACAGAGTTTTTAGTGTTTTTTTTTTTTAAAGATTTTATTTATTTATTTGACAGACAGAGATCACAAGTAGACAGAGAGGCAGGCAGAGAGAGAGAGAGGGAAGCAGGCTTCCTGCGGGGCTCGATCCCAGGACCCTGAGATCATGACCCAAGCCGAAGGCAGCAGCCCAAACCACTGAGCCACCCAGGCGCCCCAAGTTTTTAGTGTTTTGACAAAGAAATTTAAAGGTCTAAGAGCAGCTATAATGTTTCCCATTGGTGACTGAGGTCCCTTTGAACGGTTTCAGCTTGCTGGTTCACCTGTGGTCCAGCAGGGCAGAATGTCTGTTGTTGGTGTTCCTGTTGTCTTAAATTGTGCTAAAATATACATGATGTAACATTTACCATTTTAGTCATTTTATTTTATTTTTTTAAATATTTTATTTACTTATTTGACAGACAGAAATCACAAGTAGGCAAAGAGTCAGGCAGAGAGAGAGGAGGAAGCTGGCTCCCTGCTGAGCAGAGAGCCTGATGTGGGGCTCCATCCCAGGACCCTGAGATCATGACCTGAGCCGAAGGCAGAGGCATTAACCCACTGAGCCATGCAGGCACCCCCATTTTAGTAATTTTAAGTGTACAGTTTAATGACTTTCAATACAGTTACAGTGAGTGCAAACACTCTCCATCTCTACAACTTTTCCATCATACCAAACTGAAACTCTGTACTCAGTAAACAATAGCTCTGCCCTCCCTTCTCCACCCCCCCCCACCCCCGTAAACAGCCTCCTACTTTCTGTCTCTATGGGTTTGCCTATTCCAGGTGCCTTATATAAAGTGCAATCATACCACATTTTCCTTTTGTGTCTGGCTCATTTCACTTAGCATGATGTCCTCAAGGTTCATCCATGTTGTAGCCCGTGTCAGCATTTCATACGTTTTTGTGGCTAAATAAAATTCCATTGTACATATATGCCATGTTTTGTTTTTCCGTTCATCTGTTGATGAACACTGTCTTGCCTCCACCCTTCGGATGATTGTGAATAATGCTGCTATGGACATACGGGTCCTTTAAGAGACTTTTAAGAATAGTTATCCCTGGAAAGTGAGACCAGGGCTCAGAGAGTACTGTTACTCTTTATCTTAGACCCTTCTGTACTATTTGAATTTTTTAAAACTACAAGCACATGATTTTTAAAAGTAATTACATCAGTTGTGTATAATATTGGGGAAATTAAAAGATCCTACCATGTAGGATTGGATTAAATGTGTGTAATACCCCAAGCTTGAAGCTGATAGATGAAAGGTATATGATGGCTGCTACTTACATTGGAGTCAGGATCCCCTCTCAGCAAAGGGCATGGGAGTGCTATAGACTGGAGGAGGGTAGGGTTCAAAGGCAGAAAATATGAGGCTGCACTAGAATTTGCTTTGGTGACTCATTTGGAGGCTGCTATCTCCATTTTGGTCCCTTCCCAAGAAACCCAAGGAATGGGGCTGCTCCAAGACCATCCTAGCTTCCCATCTGCACCCCCATATGGGCTTGTCTTCCTCAATTGCCAACACCAGGCAGCATGCCCCATTCCCAAACCCCTTCACTGGAAAGTCCCTGCCCTGACTCCTATGCCCTTGGGGCCCTGCTGATATGGTCATTAGCCATAACAGGTTCTTGTATGCTCTATCTTGGCCATATAACTGAAACCATAAATGTCAAAAAAATGTTCAAGGATGACAATTCTGTAGCAAAACCCCTGGCCCTTCTTTTCCAGTGCCCTGGTAGACGCTGCTACATGAGCACAAACATCCTCCTGCTAAGCCCAGAAAAGGCCTCAGAACCTTTCTGAAAAAATTCTACTCTCCATAATTTAGAGTTGGCACTGACTGTGAAATCCACTTGCCATCCCCATGACCCAAAGAATGACTCTCTTGGTCTAAGTTTCAGGTTTGGGACAAAGGTGTAGAAGGGAGATCTGGGGGGGGGGCAGTTCTTGCAAAACCTCATGCCACAGAGCTAGGGGATCCTGATACATCACAACTGTATAGCTTGAGAACCTCTGATCCTCTCCTATTTGAAAGACAGTGAAGGTCACCTTGTGAACACCAAGAGGGGTGGCCTCAAGTGGCCGATGCTGGGCCCATCTCCTGATATCACAGTTCACCCCTGAGACATGAAATATACGGTGGCATCGTCACCCCTTCCGTGCATATTCTGGGGGAAGGGAGCCGAGAGACTTTATGGACCAACTGATGGCCATGAGCAGATCTAGGGGACTGGGTTCTGTTGTGTCAATGCTTTCCTCCTTCCTGTGAATTAGTAAGACTCCTTGTCCTTACAGATATCATCTGGGAGAAAAGCAGAGAAAATTGGCCATAAGGGGGTAGAAAAAAGAAGAAGAAAGAAGAACTAGGGCAATCAAATTGCCTGCTTTTGTTACAGTGCAGCACGTTTGCAGTGGGTTTGACTATCCACTTCCTTGGTCAAACTGTGTCCACTGTAGCTGGAACCATTAACATGCCACCTTTAGCAGCTGGTGAATTTGGTTTTCTGGATCTCATTGCTTTAGGCTGGACATGCATCTTTCATAAAGGCTAGCCATGGGAAATGAAGCTGTTATCCAGACGCTTACCTGCCACTAATGACAGCAGCAATAAATTAAAAGAGAAGCAATTATCCAGAGTTTACTATGTGGCAGGCACAATGCCAAGGGCTTTATAAATGTTTCCTCACTTTGTCCTTACAACAACCCTAAGAGCTAGGAACTACTGTCATCATTTTTATAGATTGAGGAAATGGAAGTTTGTAGAAGTTAAGACATTTATCCAAGGTGACCCCTAGGGGGAGACACAGAGCACAGATGTGAATCTACACAGAGCAGACTTCGGATCCCTCAGCCACTAGGCTGCCTGAAAAATGACTTTCCTGTAAAGCTGTGAACATGATAGGCAGCTGTCTGGGGGTTGATGCTGGGAAATATTGCACTCTATTGAAAGCAGGCATTGCCAATGAGATTCCTTTCCCTCCCCCCTCCATCCCTCTCTTGCCTTCCCTATCACTGCCTATCCCAGCTTCGACCCCCTTGTCCATCCCTTTGCCCCAAACCATGCTGGCCCACATGAACGGGAATCCTCACTCTGCTCAGCTGCCCGGGTCTTCCAGGCCTCCCCAACAGCTTTATGTCCTCCAGGTGCTCCTGGGGGACCTTGAGGAGTGAGGATCCTGCTTCCTCCTGCTCTGGCAGCAGCCTGCCAAGGTCCACCATGTTTCCCAGGGGCCCCTGGGGCTTGAGGCTTTCACCTTGGGGGCTGTGGTGGCCCCGGGGACAAGGGGGCAGGGGGTGGCTGGGGTCCCCTCTCAGCCACGGGTGAGCAGGCCTGGCCGGAGCAGTGGTCACGCTCAGATTCCTGAGTCTAGGAAGTGCTTGTGGTAGACACAGCAGGTGACTTCCTCCTTGGGGGTGGGTCAGTGGATGAGCCACAGAGGAATACCAGGGTTCAGTTTCACTTTCCTTGTCTCCACGCTGTCTCTTGCGGCTCTAAGCCCAAAGTGTTGGCAAGTGGCCTCCCAGACCAGCCCCTACAAGTCATCTGAGCTTCTGGGCTTTTGGTGCCTTTCACCTTCCCAGTCAGAGCCTGCTTCCCTGGGTCTGCAGCCTTCCCATTCTGCAGACCTGCGGGGCCCTCCATCACCTGGGCAGGGGACTGCTTCCAGTGGGGAAACAAGCAGAGGTTTATCCCTCATCACTATTCCACTGGTCCAAAGGGCTCCACATTTATCTGATGAGGATCTTTGAAAATTGTTTTGTCATAACTGTGGTGCTGGCCTCAGAACGAGAGAGCATTAGTGCTTCCCACAATGATCCTACTGACCCCACAGATCTCAGCAGCTCCCAGGGCTGGGGACGGGGCCAGAAGTCTGGTTTCCTGAGGCAAGGACTCTAAGATGTTGGCAGGGTGACACTGTCTGAGTCACATCTCAAGAGAATTTGGGAGGAGGAGTGCTTTCTTAAACTTTTCTTTGTGGGAAATGAGACTTTGCCTTCAGTAGCTAGTGGGGGACAAGAAATGGTGGGGAGGGTGTACTTGTCCAGGAGTAGCCTCACTGATGGGTACCATCCGGGCCTTACAAAGAAGAGAACTGGAGAAAAGGGATGAGCTGGACGTCCTGGGTTCTGGTGGTGACATGAAAAATGTAATCAAATCATCCTGATGGTCTCCACACTTAGATGCTCTTCTGACTCTACACTGACTTCTGTCCCTGGAAGGGGGAGGCTGTGTGCATGGTCGTGGTGGGGAGCTGGAGGGGTCTTGTTCCATTCCCTCTGTCTCTTGAAAACATTCTTTACAAATGTCCTCTGGACACACAGCCCCTGCCTCAAGCTCCAGATAGAGGTACTTTATTCCTTTTTTTTTTTTTTTTTAAGATTTTATTTATTTATTGGTCAGAGAGAGAGAGAAAGAGAGAGCACAAACAGGAGGGGTGGAAGAGGGAGAAGCAGGCTCCTGGCTGAACAGGGAGCCCAATGCAGGGCTCTATCCCAAGACCCAGGGATCACAACCTGAGCTGGGGGCAGAGGTTTAACTGACTGAGCCACACAGGCATCCCCAGGTAGAGGCACTTGCCTGAGGCCAAAGTTCGTGGGAAGTGGTGGAGTGGGGATTCAAGCTGAGGTCAGCTAAAGCCCAGATGTTTACTGTGCACACTACTGACCTTCTGCACACGGGAGGGACTCTGAAGGAAAACAGCTGGACTTGTTCTCTGGGTGAATACTCTCTTAGGAGACAGGAGTCACTGAGACCTTTTTCTGGCAGCAGCAAGAGGACCAATGGAGTGGGTGTCCTTTGCTCCTTGAGCTTATGTGGGTCTGGAGAGAAGCGTTAGTGTGAAGCTACTGCACTTGTGGTCCATTGTGGGCATTCAAGGGAAAAGTACTCGCCCTGGTTTTCACAGTTTTCTAGTCTGAAACAGCTGGAGTGGAAATATTCAGCCACAAGTCACTCAGAAGTGACTTCTCGAACTTGCCTTGCGACACATTCTCCTAATAATGCACTTTAAGTCCCGTGAGCATCTGCCACCCCCTCCCAAGGATTCAGAGACCCAAGTTACCTCCTACTCCCAGTTGATGGGAATATTAGAGAAGTCAAAGGGAGGTGGACTCAGGCAGGAGGGGCCAGCCACTGTCATTACAGATGAGAGGAGACCCAGACAGTTGCTGACAGCCAAGAAACACCTGTTTTAGGGCAGAAGCAAGGGCTAATCTTGGTAACATTGATGGAAAGATGACATTTTGTCAGGTACTGAGAGAACCCAGTGGAGCAAATTTGCATTCATGTTCTACATGGGTTTCTCTGGTGATTCATGGGCCACTCACTGAAAAATGTGCGAGGTTTGCAGAAGTATTTCCTACAGCAAATTCAGTTCCACATTGAAAAGGGCCTGAGTACAAGCATTTTTTCCCCAAATTTCATTTATTTATTTGAGAGAGAGAGAGAGAGAGAGAGGAAGAGAGCACAAGAATGGGGAGGAGGGGCAGAGGGAGAGAGAGAAGCAGGCTCCCCACTGAGCAGGACCCTGGGATCATGACCTGGGCTGAAGGCAGACACTTAAGCGACTGAGCCACCCAGGTGCCCCCGCAAGTAGGAACATTTTAATGAACTGCTGCAGCACTAGACGCTACTAAGCAAAAAGCTCCCCTCTTTTAATTTTTAAAAATTTATTTTTTAAATGAGGAGAGGCAGACAGGTTATCCATAAGGGCATAAATCTTTCCAAAATGGTTTGCAGAGTACGAAGTTTGAAGGTCTCTATCAGGAAGAACAGGTTCTATGTCTCAGGTCTCCTTTCTTGGGAACACAGCACCCCCTCAGCCTTGGGTCTAGTGAGAGACTAAGTCAGCCCTCTTCCCAGCAGTGAAGATGGAGGGGAATGCTGGGCTGGTGGGCTGGTGAGCGGGGTGGAGGGGTCGTGGGGAGGGGCAAGGGCAACACCCTTGGGCCATAAAGATCTTCATCATCCCTTTTAACAAAGGCATATTTCCATACAGATGGGAAAAAAAGACCTGGGGAAAATACCAAATGTGCATAACAGTTAACTCCGAGTGATTCTTATTTATTTTTTATTCAAATGTATTTTTCAAAATGTCCACAAAGAATTCACATTCCTTTTATAAGAGAAAAAACACATTGTAAATACCTCTCTCAGGCAGAAAAATAACCATTTATGTAACGTTCTGATTTATAAAGTCTTTTTCAGACACATTCCGATTTCATTCTCTCAACAGCGCTGATGACAATTTCCATTTAAGCTTCAGAACACAAGCCTCAGGAGGTTGAGGAACTTTCTCAAGGACAAGCCGCCGAGCCAGAGTGGGAGCTGGTCTTTTCCCTTCAGTTGCCTCATGTGGTAGGTAGGATATGAGGTTCTTGGGATGAGGGACTGAGGCTGCAAAAGGGAATCAGGTGTAAGTTCAGGGAGAAAGCAAGGGAACAGCTAATCTCATAGGAGGTGAGGGTTTGGGGGCTGGTGCTTCAATAGCTGGGACATGAGACTTTGGGGTTTATTTCGTGGGCTCTGGGTGATTTCTGAGCTGAGTAGAGAGCATGCCTTCGGGAGGCTGGTCCTCTGGGGCTCCTGACAGCTGGGCTTGGCTCTGCCTGGCTCACTTCTCCAGCTGGAGACAATTAAAACCTGCTCCCCCAGGCTGTGCATCAGCCCATACATGTCTCCTCCTTTTCTGGGCCCAAGGTGGGCCTTCTTCCTTGGGGTTTAAATAAAGGGAGTGGCTCATGGTCCTGAGGCCAGCCTCCTCACACCAGAAGATTCAGGGCTCCTCCAGGAGCCAGGAGTTGCCCTCTGCTGGGGTGAGAGCTTCTGGGCTGAGGCAGGCCTGTGAACCCAATCTATGGGGAGGGCATTTGGAGGTGAAGACAGGAAGGTCAAATCAGAAGGACATTCTCTTTCAGGGCTGCTCATGATGTTTAGGACAGTCCCTCTTCCTTTGCTTCGTTAGAAATGAAAAAGACTAGCAAGGGGGGGGGAATGGAAGGAGAAGTGGACCCCCGTGTTGGGCTCCCCGTGGAGGCTGAGGGGACCTCAGCTGGCTCCCCCCGTTCTCTGTTAGGGGTCAGCCTTGCTGGGATAAGGCTGATTTGTGCCTGCTCCATGATGTGCACCAGCTGGAAGGAGTCTGGAGTCTAGCTGATTGGGAGGAAGATGAGAGGGTGTATTTTTTCTAGAGATTAAGAAAAAGTGGTGCGTTAGAACCAGCTCCCACCAGCCTGTGAGAGACCAGTTGTGAAATTTTCAAGAATCTCGTGAATCATCATGTTTGTAGCTTGAAATTGGTCAAAGTGGGAGTATTTACACCATGGAAATTGGCAAACATGACAAACCAGGGCTTCCCTGTGCCAGAGAGCTGGTTGTTAGTTGAGCAGGTGTACCCTTCACCTCATAGCTTGGGGTTTCCTGCGTTCTTCTGGGGGAGAGGATGACAACAACGCCTGGCTTTGGTCTCCTTTCTATGATGTTATGATGGAAAGTGGGGTTTCCCTCGCCTGTGGCTTTCTCTGCTTTCCTTTTCCTATATCTGAGTCACAGAGGGCAGGCTTGGCTGGAAAGGAACCTCCTATGTCCTCTATTCCTAAGCTCTAGACCACGTGACAGCTAGTCCAACGCTCAGGACAAAGTAAGCTGCTCCAGAAATATTTATTCAAGGGGGATGAAGGGGTCAATGTCACCTGCTATAAGAATTGCATCACTTTCATGATTCTTATCAGCAGGGGGCGCTGCAGGACTAATGATGTGTCTCGAGTCACGCTTCTCTGACACTCTAAAAGAAAAAAAAACCATTAATTTGAATGAATTAGAAAGGGGCTAACTGAATCAGTGACTTTTTTTTTTAGATAAAGCATCAGTTTTGGGGGAAAAGAAATGTAGTGCTCAAGTGATCATAGTGGACATTGCTGTACCGCTTTACAACATACAAAGGGCACGTGGCCTGCATGGCCTTGTCTAGTTCTGAAGAGGAGCCAACCAGGCAGCTGGAAGGGCCACAGTGTAGCCAATACACGTGTGTGCTCTGGAGTCAGAGCAGCTGGGCTTCGAATCCTGGCTCCTTCCATTGCCGACCCTCTGACTTGGGACAGGTCACCAAATCCTCCTCGGCTTTGGGAAAAACACCCAGACTGAACCTCAGGGCTTGGTGTGAAATGACAGGGTGCCTTGCAGGTAAGAAGCACTCTGCAGATGTGATCTGAGCGTGAAGGAATCTCTCAAGGTCACATCACCCGTAAGGGCAAAGCCAGGACAGAAGTCTCACCTCTTTCAGCCTGGGGTCTCTGTCTCTGGCCAGTACCTGTCCCCCAGATGTCACTGCTGAAAACCTCCCAGGTGGGCTAATAATGCTCTACATTCCCACTGGAGTGCCTAGAAACTGCTTTCAAAAAGATTCCATCTTGGGGCGCCTGGGTGGTGCAGTGGGTTAAAGCCTCTGCCTTTGGCTCAGGTCATGGTTCCAGGGTCCTGTGATAGAGCCCCGTATCAGGTTCCCTGCTCAGCAGGGAGCCTGCTTCCCTTCTTCCCTCTCTGCCTGCCTCTCTGCCTACTTGTGATCTCTGTCTGTCAAATAAATAAAATCTTAAAAAAAAAAATTCCATCTTGAAATCCTATTTGGGCTATGAATTGGCTTAGTAGCTCACTTTTCTCAAAGAGCTCACAGCTCACTTCGGCCTGTCTTTCCCAGGTCTCAAGGCTTGAATCTGAGTGTTCAACATCAGGTGGGTCGACTGCCCCTGGGAGGTTGAAGCCTGGCTTGATGAACTTCAGGTGTCGTGAGATAGGAGTGGTGGGGAGTCATCCCATCTGAAGCTGGAAGGGGGCGTGCAGGCTGACTATGATTAGATTTGCTGATGTTTCTAGAAAAGCCAGGCCTCCAGGTTTTTATGTAAAATATCCCAGTTGATAAATCTTGTCAACTCATTTTAAGTTTTATAAAACACAACAGCAAACATGTTTGTGGGCTGTACCTACTCGGAGGCTAACAGGTAATCATCACTGCATACAGTTTATGAGAAGCACTATACACTATATAATCTTGGGGGTGGGGTGAGGTCGTTGTAGTCCATGGCCAGTATTCCCAGGGGCGACAAGGGTAATCCCGCTTCAGTTTGGAGATTCTTGTCAAAAGCCAGTGTATTTTGCTCTATTGATCATTTTCTCCCTTCAGTTAAGCAGCAGTCTTTGCTCTTTCTGTAAAGAATCAATTCCTTGTCTAAGCACTGGATGCTTCTAGATGGAGAATTGGAATGCCTGGAATCTATTTGCAACCCTGTGGTGTGACTCTAGACAAGCTTCAGACCCTCCCCACACACTTGTAAGATCAACAAGGGCTTTTCTGCCCTCTCGTCAGAACCTTGCTTAGAGAAGGAGACTCCACTTTTGAAGGCCCAGGCCGACAACCTCCTCATGGGTCTGTGTTAGATCCTCCCCACCCCCAGATTTTGAGTTCGTCTTTTCATTGCTCATTTGCTCTTCAACACTCAAGAATCCTTGGAACCATGTAACCCTGCGGTGTGGTCCATGCAGAGAGTAAAGGCAAGTCTCAACAAGCATGTCATTTCAGGTCCTTTGAGAAACAGATGTCAGCATGGAGTTAGGTATGCAAAAAAATGTCCTGAGGAGAACACCTGTGAAGGAGGAAGGGTGTGGGAGCCAGGATGGGTGAAGAGAGGCTTCTAGCAACAATGCAGGCCTGCTGCTTGCCAAAGGAGAGGGGAGACAAAGGAGGCTTGGGGAGGAAGAAATGAAGAGTAGACCACAGCTTCAAGAAAGTTATGGCCAGGCCTGGCCCGGCTCTCGTACCTCTGCTGTGCTCCGGGAGAGCAAGGCTTTAGTGGGAACGCTACAGGCATCCCAAAGGTGCCATGGCTGGGAGCTGTCAGCCGGCCACACCCTCACAGCGTGCTCTCTCTCAAGGGGCGATCTAAGCTATGCTCTCTTATGGCTGCCCCAATCAGCCAGATTTCCATGAGTCCATAAATGTGTGTTATTACTTATTTCAACACAAGAAGAGGGAGCAGAGTGGGGGTTTCAGAGTTAGTCCTAGGTTTGTGGCCCCATCACTGTGCTGGCTGTGACCTTAGGGCAAGGACCTAAACTTCTTCATCTGTTCATTGAAAACAGTGAAAGGATCGCTCCACGGAGTTGCCATGAGAATGAGGCTAGAATTCAGGGAAGGCGCTGAACACAGTGCCAAGTATCCACAAGTGCTGGGTCAATGTTTTTCCTCTGGTGTGTACTTGGAGATGAAATATAGGCTAGCTGCTCCACCACCTTTGCTTTACTTTGATTTTTAAGAGTGTCATCTTCTAAGATGACATTGCTAGGGTGAGTCTGGTCATAGGGTCAAGGGAGACTGCATTTATGGACAACGGTCACTACAGGCAGTCTCCCACCTCCCTGTAAGTTCTACTTTTACACCTATGGTACAGATGAGCAAACAGAGGCTCAGAAAGGTCTTGGGGACCTGGTGGAGCCGGTGACTCAGATATGATGATCAGAGCGTTGTGTCGTCTCACTCCCCATGGTTTAAGAAGGGGCGGAGGATCCAATGAGAACCAACACTTACGGAGTCTGACTGGGGTAGTTGCAAAGATGTTGGGCCCTTTCACTAAGGGGCTCGGAGGGTGGTGCCGCTGAAGCTCTCTCAGTCTCTACAAAGGTCACCAGCCCTTGGCCTGTCTGGGAATGAGGCCGATGCAGAAATGGTTGGCTGGCTAATCCAACACCCATCCCAACTCCTCTTTCTCTCGTAACTGTTCTGGAGGAGGCTGCTAACTCTCTGCAGCGCTGTTCCCCTTCGTCCCATTAGTAACACAACTCCCTCCTTTCTGGCGGAGCACATCGCTACGCAGACGCTGAATTTCCCAAGTTCCCTTGCGGCCAGTTGGACCATGTGACTAGATTCTGGCCAATCAGATATGAGCAGAAGGGATGCCGGGAGCGCAACCTCTGTATCCCAGCCTAGGAGGAAGCTCCTTGCACTTCTCTAATGCTTTCTCCTTGCCCAGAGGGGAAGGGCGACCTTACCGTAGGGGCCAGGGGAAAAAAACAAAAAAACAAAAAAACGCCTTCGTAGCCACAGAGGAGCTGTGTGTCCTGTGACACTGACGTGTCAAACCAGTCGGAAGCAGAGATCAGCCGGGGACCTCGAGGGACAATTTGCTTCTCTAGATAAAATAATCAGATATAGCTACTTCTTCTTTCTGCCTTGAATCCCTGTAGCTGGAGAAGCCCTCCTGGGACCCCAAAGACCAGTGGAACTGAAATGAAGAAAGAGGTTGGGTTCTTGATAACATTAATGAGCGGCGGCATAGTCACGCCATTGGCGCCTATTCTGGGTGACTTGTTACATGAGGGAGAAAAAGAAAAAAAAAAAAAACAACAACAAAACCCCCAAGCCTATCTCTGGACTTCTTATGTGAGGAAAATAAACCACCCTTGGCTGAAGCCTCCTTTAGCTGAATTTTATGTTATTACAGCCCCAAATGCCAAGACATCAGTAGAACTTGGTGTGACAGAGAGCCCAGATGTTGATGATGTCATCTGGCCCCATGAATAGCTGAGCCCGCGAGACTAGCCCTTGGACTTTTCAGTTAGGAGAGAAAGTGAGTTCTTTTCGTGCTTTAAAAGGTTGGATTTTGCGCTGTTCTGAATGGGAAGACTCCTGTGATCCTTATTGACGAAGAGCCAAGTGGGCTGACTGCATTTTCACCTCCTCTCAGTCCCTCCACTGAATTTTATGGTGGAAAATATGAGAAAACTTAAAGGAAGAGAGAAAAGCGGGAAGGAAGGAACAAAAAGGAAAGAAGAGCGGCAGTGAGACGTGAGCTACGTTAATAGAACGTGAGGATGCTTTGTTCAGAATCCTTACTCAGAAACCCGGGTCCTAGTTTCCCTCACTCAGGACGCTAGTTTCTGGTGCCTGGGACCTGCCCCTGACACCCTGGGAGCCCCCCTGACTGCAGGGGGTAGTGTGACTCAGTTTCCCATCCCAAGCAACCCAGCACCGTATTTCAGGAGCTTTTCATTCTCTTTTACTCTTCTTGAGGTACGGCATGGCCCATGCTAATTAATCCATGCCCTCAACCCAGGTGGTTGTTCTCCCAGGTCACCCGTAAATCCACGGGCCATAACCCTCTTGTACTTACTGATCTCCGGGGTTTTCATCACTCCTGAGAAGGCACCATTTAGTCCAATCTTGGTGCAGACCAGCATTAATAGGCAATTGCCACAGGGAGACAATACGGGAAGAAAAATGGCTAAAAATATACAGTGAATCACAGAAAATTACATCTCTTAAAACCTACAGTGTATTCCTATTGCCATAGCAACCCTGGGGCTAGTGAAGACAGAGCTGATTTATCGCAGGCTCTCCCCAGCACTCAATTCTGCCGGAAGCGCCTCCAGCCTGTGGTGCAAGTCCCAAAGACGAGAGGGAGGGGGCCATCGCATGCCCAGTGTTTTCTCTGCTGTCTTTCCATCCCTTCCGGTGGTGTGGCTGTGCCGAGGAGACCTGAGTTCCTTCAGCACAGCCCTTGTTGTCTCCCAGCCCCTTTTCTGAGAGGAAGGTGACAAAAATGTCCTGCATTCTGCCCACACTGATGCCGGTGATGGCAGAAGGCTAGCGTTCTGGAGGGGTCAGTGTGCATGGGAGCCCTGAGGAAGCTGCAGATGCCAGGCCACCTGGGGTAGGACAAGAGGAGAGCAGTTTCTCTTGCCTTCTTTCTTTTCCTTTCCCCTTCCTCTCTGCCTCCCTCTCTCCCCCACCTCAACTTCCTGACTCTTCCGTATCTCCTAGTTCTTCAGTGGGTTTACTGTGAAGCGGACTGGCCTCCCATCAAGACCAGGACATGGGAGAAGGAATCTAGCCTTGACTTACAAAGTGAGTCTGGTGTGTAGAAAGTCGATGAAATGAGTGTTCATCAACCGTTTATTACTCCATTGGAACTCTAAATTGCACTGGCATATAATATGTGTTTCACTGTAATAGTGAAAATGACATTCTTGTGTGCGATTTCAACTTCCAACATTTGGGGAAATATTCTGGACCAGAGTTCTGGCACGTCCTCACTCAAAAATAGCCCTTTCTGGACATGTCGAAAGGACAAAGGAGACAGCTGGAGGGGGCTCCCACTGGCCAAATCTGGAACAATCTGAATTCTAGGGGAAAAAATATAGTGGTTTAAAATCTACTGAATAAAATAAGAACTATAAGTCCATACTGATACAAATAAATAAATGGAGGAAAAGGAAAGCCCTGTCATACAGTAAAATTTCAACTAATAAATATAGAAGAAATAATGGTACTAGAAAGTCATCATTTGGCAACTTTCAGAGCAATAATTGATTCAGGCAAGAACTAGCAATGGATGTGTAGTGGATAAAAGTTTGATGAGAAACAGTATATTTATACAATCTCTAAGTATCTCCTCATAAAATACTTATTGATTTTAAAAAAAAAAGTATATTGAGAGTGGAGAGGCTTGGCAGACCCCACCTGAACCAAGTGATCAAAGTTAACGTCACAAGGGACAAATAGGACAGATCAATATCCTGTTTCTCCTGAGGTGATGCGCTAAGAAGGACATAATATCAGCTCTGTGGTATTCCTGCCAAAAATGTACAACCTGAATCTCATTGTGAGGAAACATCAGACAGTCCCAGAATGATGGACAGTCTATTCTATTTCTTTAATGTCAGTGTCATGTCAAGAATGACAGAGACTCGGGAACTATCCTAATTGAGCGAACCTGAAGAGACGTGCAATGTGTAATCTGGGATTGGATTTCAGATCAAAAACATTTTTATCTTTTGATGTAAAGAACATTATTAGGAAAATTGATGAAATTTGAAAAAGACATGTAGTTTAGAGAATAGTATTTCATCAATATTATTTTCCTGATTTTGATAAGGTATTGAGGTTATGAAAGGGAATGTCTTTTTCTTTTTTTTTTTTGTAAATGCATGCTCAAGTATTTAGAGATAAAGCGGCATCATATCTGCAACTTATCTGCAACTAGTTCAGAAAAGAAAATATATACAGAGAGAGAAAATGATAAGCAAATCAGATGAAGAGTATACAGGAATTCTTTGTCCTTTCTGTATTTTTCTGTAAAAAGTACTTTGTGCTTTTTTGTAGTCTGAAATGAGTTCAAAATAAAATGTAAAAAACAGCCCCATCTGCACACTCACAGTCCTTTTGAGTGAATTTTCTTCCCACTCTTTTCTTTCTTGCACTCTATTACTACACCTTAGTATTTCAGTCCTCACAGCTCCCTGCATAAAATAGGAGAATCCTACTTTAATATGGGAGTATGAAGTGTGTGTGTGTGTGTGTGTGTGTGTGTGTGAAAGAGAGAGAGAGAGACCTCAGGGTGTCACAAAAGGCCAAACATAAAGCCAAGTTAAAGTATTTGTTCCAATGCCCAAACCAGACCAGTGAATGAAGTCAAAGTTTCCCTCAGGTTTCTGAGGGAAGGGAGGGTGTGTTTTCAGCAGGATGTACTGACCCAGCCTATTGAGAGCAGAGAGCCAAAGATGTGAGAAAGCCAGGACTGAGTTCATGTCCTCTTTCTCAACTCCTCCCTCTCTTATCTCTCCCTCCTCCTCTCTCTGTCTCTGTCTCTGTTTCTGTCTCTGTCTCTGTCTCTCTCTCTCACACACACACACACACCCCTTTCCTCTTTTTTCCCTAGAATTGTTCTTGATTCTGGAGCCTTTTCTATCAGAGACAGAACACTTCTGCACAGGAGGTACTTTCTTCCTCTGGAACCACAGAATGAAGCTTAGTGGAAATGTTAACTTCAGCCTCAGCAGGTGGTGGAGTGGGGTGAGGTGAGGTGGGGTGTGGGAGGTGGTGTGAGGCCCAGAGCTCCATCCTCCTCCATTTGGCCTGGCCTGCCCAGAGCCTTGTATCCAGGTGCAAGGACCTGGCTTACAAGTCCCAAAGTGCTGACCCCATTGCCTACACATGGTTGCGATTGGAAAAGATTCCAAAGGAAGGTCTGCGGTATGCTACATTAAAATTCACTCCCCTACTTTCTCTAATAGCCGTTTACTTTAATTCACTCATCTCAATATCATGAACTGCAGCAAAGCAGAAAGTGGTTCTGCTATTTATAAATGATCCTGATCCAATAAAGTAATGTCTTGATTTCTTTCCAGTGGTCTAGGAACGATAACAGGAGAAGCCTGAAGTATGGTGGTTGGTGGGGTGGGGGATCAGAATTCTCCTCTCCCATGAAAGCAGCCATCTGTCCCACCCCCAGCTTTTTGAACACAGCCTTATGGTTGAAGGGAGTCACAGGAAACTATGGAGTCATTTTCAGTTCTGAAAAGATGATATTTGTCTCTATTCGCCAGCATCAGCCAGCTCTGTGTTGTACAAATCAAATAGGCACAAAGCTTCAGGCCAGACTGTGAAAAAGAAACTTTAAATATTAAAGAAATGACCAGCCCTTATCTGATCAGTTTAGAGTGAAAACAGACTCGAAGTCTGAACCCTTTTTAAAGAGGCCACAACGTACATTTCTGCAGAGAAGAGAGATCACGGCTGGGCCCAGAGTTCCATCCAGATTATAGCAGAGGCAAGGCCCATTTGCCTATATACTACCCCACAAATGTCTTTATTTCACAGGGACTATATCCCAAGTAGCAGCATCTTATTTATCAATCCGGAGGGAATCAGGCAACGAATGACTTGATATTAAATTTAGGCCAGCCCAGCACTTGGACAAACCTGTAAGAAGCTAAAGGACTAGCTCCCAGATGGGAATGGGTGTGACCAGAAAGTTCTCGTGCCATCCCAGTAATCATGAAGGCGGAGAGTCAGGGCTTTTCCCTGAGTGAGCGGCTGATCGCGCAGACCTCCAGAGCCCAAGGGCGTGAAAGGGATTTTGGTTTTCTCAAGGCCCCCATATCAAAACAAATGATTCACTCTGACATGGGAAATTCACTCTTTTCATGAGGCAACCTATACTTTCTTTTCTATTGACAGTCTGAGGAAGCGTCTGTAATTTCCTCATGAAGGTTCTCATGAAGACCTCAAAGCTCCTGTGGTACAGGCTTGGGAAAGAATTACTGTATTTAAGGAGCGAGGAATTTGCACAAGGAGAAACTGGTATCTTGGGGGAGCCCAGGGATAGATGTACTCCACAGCAGAGGGAGGAGCTGGGATGAAGTGCCCTTCTCTGGCACCGGGGGGGGGGGGGGAGGGGGGGAGGGCCGTGGGGCAGGATCAGTGTTACTACTGTCTCGTGGGTCTGGGTTCTGCCGAAGATTCCATTTCCCTCATGCAACCCTGGTAATGGTCTCTTTTGGTTTATTGCTCTGAATTGCAGGAAACGGTTCACACTTGAGGGCACACCTGGGTCTTAATAATTTGCAACCCCATAGTGTTCTACTTCATTATGAAAGACCCTTGTAACCCTTTTGTCTTCATCGGGTTTATTGTAGTAGGTTAAGATGGAAGCAAATTCTTTGCCTCTCCTCCCTTCAAGAGGCAGACTCCATTTCCCTTTTCTTTGAATTTAGACTGACCCTGAGACTGGCTTTGATGTACAGAAAGGAATGGAAGTAACACTGTGTATCTTCTAAGGCTGGGTCTTAAAGATTTCAGTAGCTTCCAATTTTGTCCTACTTGGAAACAGTTGCCACGTAAGAGGCCTAGCTACCCTGAGACCTCCACGCTGTGAGGAAGCCCAAACTAACCATGTGGAGAGAGAAAGAGGCCATGCAGAGAAGTGCTGAGGTGCCAGACGTATTTATTATGTTCTTCTCAGACCTAATGCCCAGCCACCATGGGAAGGAAGCCAAGTGCCTGACCCCAGCATAGAACAGAAAAACCACTCAATATGGTCCTGTGTTTTGACCCACAGAAGCATAAGCAAATGTGATGGTTGGTTTTAGCCAGTAAGTTGTGGGGTGATTTTTTCATCTATTTAACATGAAACATACATATTCAAATCTAATGGAATTCGTGACCCATCCACCACCACCACCACATAGAAACAACAGGACCCATATGCATGAAACTTCTTTATGTCACTTAATTAGCAAAACTCCACTGAGCTGGGAGAAGATCTGAGAAAAATTTGAGGATTCCAGTTGTGGTCTATACAGTGTCAGATGGAAATAATATTTTTCTGAGAGCAATTCTTTTCTCTCATAGTCCTTTTTCTGTACTGTACCCCATATTTCTTACCCTAACATTTTGGCCATTATATTACCCTGCTGTAATCCCATTATCCAGGGGTGTGTTCATTTTACCTTTAAATGACTGCAGAGAACACCATAATACTAACACTTGTAAACAAACTAGCTGTCCAACAAGAGGGGATTAGATAAATATAATTTATGGCACATCCAAATAATTTTTAAGAACCCTTGAATTTATTAATGTGGTAGATGTGTATAGATGTGTTGTAGATGCTAGATGAGTGTATCATAGACATATATTTTCGATATATGTTATAAAACAGAATAATCTTACTTAAAAACCTTATATATGGTATCTATTTATATACACCTAGAAAAGGATATGAGGATTTGCAGCCAGGTTGAGTAGGATATGGGGACCCTTCTCCTTTTGAGTTTCCTGAAATAAGTATGTATCTAACTTTTATATGTAATAAACCAGCACAAGAAGTTATTTAGGAGGTAGAAGTGGTGATGGACTGGCAGGAAGCAGGCCAGACCCCCCAGGGAAGTGGACTGGGGCTGAAATGACATTGTGACTTAGATTGAAATACCTGTGGTTTCTTGGGTCCCCCACTTGGTATTTGCTCTCCTGCGCCAGAAGCTGCCCCAGCCTGCCAACAAGAGGACCTCTATTAATAGCAGCTGAGATCGGACTCAGGCAGATTCTTAAGTGCGGCAGTCAGAATCATGGGTTATTGAGTGGCCTTGTCAGAACGTTATCATCAAATGGTATTTATTAAGCACTTTCTTGCTTTAATTTGTCAGGAAATAGGGTTCTCTTTCCCTTCATCACTAACAGAGGTGTTTCTCGGCAAGAGTATTTCTCTCTTCCAAAAATGGACCAGGACCTTCATTTCCCTGAAGCCATGTTACTGGGCAGAGTTCTACAGGGATAGGAAGTGCTGACTGAACCACAGAACACCAGCGAATGTGTGGTTGCTCTCTGGGACTTTCTGTCTGGCTCTCACTTCTCCTTCTGACATCCTGCCGGGAAATACAGTAGCAAAATCTGTGTGTCATGGACATCCATTGGCTGGTATCTCCTTCTCTCTCTCGCTTCTATCAGAAGCCCCGGCCTGCCTTTTTTCTCGGGAACGTCCTCCTCTTGTTCTGTATATGTGGTTGGGGTTGGAGCGACCATGTCTACTGGCTCCAGGTAGGGGCACATGATTCAGGCTTGGCCAATTGGCATGTTCCATTCTCCTGGCCATAGGTGAAAGGGCCACGAACAGGCACATGACCTAGGTCAGACCACTGAGACTCAATTCTGGCACTTGCTGGAATTATGGAGAAAAGGGTGGGTTGTTTCTCTTCGGGTTGCCAAGCTGACAGATTGCAAGCCTGGAGCTGCTTGTGGGCACTTTTGCCATCTCATCGGCTAAGTCCGCCTGGGAGTAGAGACTACACAGAGGATAATGGAACTGAGAGAAGGAGAAAATCAGCTTTTTAACGCCATCTTTTTGGAAACCTGGATGACGCTATTCCAGAATTTGCTCCTGGATTTTTTAGTTGCAAGAGCTAAGGAAATCCTCTTTTCATTGTTCTCCTTCATGTAAGACAGTTGGAATTGGATTTCTTTCACAGAAAAAGTGGGACAAGGCAGGGCTCGGGGAAACCTCTGAGATTAGGAGAACAATAAGCTTCTAGGTTTATTTATTTATTTAAAAAGATTTTTCTTATTTATTTGACAGATGGAGATCACAAGTAGGCCCAGAGGCAGGCAGAGAGAGAGGAGGAAGCAGGCTCCTCACTGAGCAGAGAGCCCGACACGGGGCTCGATCCCAGGACTCTGGGATCATGGAACACTAAGTTTCTATTTTGCACACTACCTTGCAGCTTTCGGGGCACACTCACACATAATCACAGTGGAATGTCGCCGTGCCCTCGTGAAGGAGGCAGAGGCTTTCTTGTTATTTCCACTTTACAGAAGAGGAAACTGAGGCTCAGAGAAGTTTGCTGACCTCAGTAGATGCCTGGGGCCGAGGAATGCTGAGCCAGGGAGCACAGCCCAGCTCTCTCCACCACGAGGGAGAAGCTCCTGAAGAGGAATCAGATTTGGTGGGCAGACGGGAGGCAGGGAGGGGCTTCAGAGAACATATTCCTTAGGGGCAGTGACTGCCTCTGCTCCTTATGCTTCTCTCATGGAGGCCTGACACAGCCCTAAATACGGAAGAACAACAAAACGAATATTTACGGCCTGCCACGTGCCCGGCATTGTCTAAGCAAGCACTTTCCTTGGATTATTCAGCTCCTTTGCTCTTCCCGACACATATGTGAGGAAGATATTATCGCCATCACCACCGTTTACTATGATGAAGTGACTAAAACTCAGAAAAGACAAAGAAGGGGCTGGGATCCAGAGCTCTTGTCCTCCCTCTCCATCACTGGACTGAATTGGTCCTCAGCAAGAAAAATGTGGATGCAGTCGACACCTCCTGGTTGGCCTTTGGGCCTTTCGGTTGGAATTGGGAAGTTGTGGTTCTAGATTTTTCCCTCCAATCCTACTTCTCCTCTCCTGACTCTGGGGCTGAATTCTGTCCAACTCCACGGGGACACAGTCCCCACGGGTACTCTACCCTCTCAAGCCGGCTCTGCCCTCCTGGCTTGCACAGCAGCAGCAAAGCCGTCACACATTTCCAAACGACTCGTGAAACTTCCGAGCTTCGGATTTTCTGGCTCCTGCTGGTGCTCCGAAGCCCAGTGTGGCACAGTTGGAGGACAAGGGGAAGGAGTGGGCGGCAGGAGTGAGGCCCTGAGCCCCGTAGGTCCTCAGAAGGCTTCTCTCTTTGTCTCTTCCCACCCCACCCCTGCCGGCTCCCTCTCCATCCTGAAGGGACAGGAATACAGCTCATTATCTATTTGTTCTCTAAAAGTGCTGCCTTCAGTGTTCAAATCACCTCAGGGCCCAGAGCACACAATTTTAAAACAATTAAAAGATATAAAACACAAGATCGGCAGTGACGATACCTTTTAAAAATCAGCAGTAAAATGCCAGTGTGAGGAGCCCTGGCTCACCCTGGGGCTTCGTGGGTCACTTGAGGGGGCTCTGGCAACGGCACGGGCAGGGAGTGAATTTTCTACAACCTCTTTCTGAGCTGTGTGCTTCCAAAGCTGAGACGCTTCAGCCACCTTCCTTCAGACTCTCCCGTCTGAGGCTTTATGACTCAGCTCAGGCCAGCATCGACTCGCTCATTTCCTTCCTGTGAGTGCTGTGGAAGCTTGTAGGAGGCCTGCGGTGTCTGACAAGGAACACAGGGGCAGGCCAGCTCTACGTGTCTGCGTGGGGGTGGCCTTGGCTGTTGTGTGTCACTGCCTGGGCCTTAGCCTATAGATGGTGACCAAATAATAATATATATATATATTTAAAGATGTTATTTATTTATTTGACAGAGAGAGAGAATACAAGCAAGGGAAACAGCAGGCAGAGGGAGAAGCAGGAAGCTGAGCAAGGAGCCCAATGCAGGACTCGATCCCAGGATGCTGGGATCATGATCTGAGGTGAAGGTAGACGCTTAACCAACTGAGCACCCAGACGCCCCCCCCCAATAATATTGATAATAACAATATTAATGATGAGAGCTGGGCTGGATGGAGTCTTCTGCTCTGTGAAGAGAGTTACTAAAGTTTCTCCAGCTTTGAAAGATGTGTTTAGAACCCGAAAGGAGAAAACCAGCCCAGAGCTACCATGTTATCCAGGCTGTAAGAGAACCTGGGAAAAAGAAAACCCCAGTGGAAGTCATCTGACCTTGAATGGAGGTCGAGGTGCGGCTGGGGCACGGGCCATGAGAAACAGAATTGATGGTCACTGTAGACTGGTTTGCCTGAAGAAGGAGCAGTGAACCGAGATCTGGAGGATCTGAACTTTGCTCCTAGCTTCCGGTATGGCCTTGGGCAAGTCGCTTTACTTCCTTGCTCTGGACTTTGGTTTCCACACAGTAAAAAAAAGAGGCAGGCCCCATGATCCCCTTATAAAGCTTCATTATAGGTTTCTGATGCTCAGGATTCAACTAATCATTGGCAAATATTTATTGACCATTTTCTATCTGCCAGGTACCCCTAGAGATCCCTCAGGACAAATAACATTTTCTAATTTTTCAGTATCCCACAGGTTTCTCTTCTGACGGCCACAGCCCAGCCACCTGTCCCAGACCAGGGGGTGGTGGTGGTGGGGTGGGAAGGTGGCGATAAGCATCTTTTGACTCAATTACTCCTTTACTGATCACTTACCTTCCCTGCCTTCCGTGTGGGTGGTTGCCTCTAATAGCTTTTCCATTTGACCTCCATGCAACCACATTTTGTGGGATTCCCTGAGCACTACCCCACCTAAAAAGCAGCCCTGGCCTCTCTCTGGGCATTAATGAGGTTTCCTTTCCAGTCTCATGCTGACCTACTACTATCTTTCATCCTGCCGAGCGTCCCCCTGGCTGCATTCATTTCTCTCTCTGCCCCGGTTTATTCAGCTGAGTTCTCCTTGGCTCTGCAGGCTATCTGTCACAGGAGGCTGTCACAGCCCCATTCGAAGTCACTTTATCTTTCCCTCTGCCCTATTCCAGAGTGAACATGCGCATTTGGCGTTTCAGCCCTGGAAATTCTCTGGCCCTCTTTGCTCGGCCTAAAATGGAAACCTCAGTGGCTTTGCAGAAAAATGCCACTTTCTCCTGCAACCTAAATTCCACAGTTCTTTGTTGAGCGTTTATGATACGCCTCATTGTTATGCCCTTGAAGGGCTTCCGATATTGGGGGTGAAATAAAACAGACACGAGTCGGATACAATCTGAACCCAGCAAAGCACAGTCATGTTGTCAGAGTCAACACGAGGGGCCAAAATGTGTGGTAGTAGAAGACCACCTCGGACACGCACCGAGCACCAACGCACATTCTCCTCCCATCTCATAACCAACCTGTGAGGTGGGCATTATTGTCTGCCCCTTACACAGTGGCAAGCTGAGTCACAGAGGACTGTATTAGCTTATAGTCTCATGGATGATAAGACTCTTTTCAACTCCGAAGTCTATGCAAGTGTAACCTAAACTCCACACTGAGTCGTGGCTCTGTGAGCACCGAGAAGGTGGGGTCTAGGTGTGTTTTTGTTCATGACGGTTTTCCAGAGCATTCTCCTAGTTCTCACCATAGTAGATGCTCAATAAAACAAATTACATATATAATATATGTTATGTGTTGCACCCTGCAGTTTTTCTGGACAGAAAGCCCTATAGGAAAAGCTGGACAAAATGGTCTGCTTTCTAGAGTCAGGGGTTTGGAGGATTATGCTCCCCAGGACGGGGGATGGGCTTGAGGAGAAAACAGTGCGGGGATAGGGAAGGAGAGACAGGGAAACAAAACAAAACCCTGTAACAATAACAACCCACACACGATGGTGCTGCTCCTCTTTTCGAGACCTTCCATCCAGCTCTCGTCGTGCCCTGTTCCTTGTGAGCACACGGCCTGGCGGTGGTAGCCATTGGGGAGTGGGGGGACAGTATGCTGCTTTTGTGCCAGGTAGGCCTCATGGGGGCGGGCTGTGGCTTTACCCTACTTTGTGGATCCCCTGTGGTGGGTTGGTCCCTCAGAACAAATGTTTGTTGAAATAAATTGAAATTAGGAAATGTACCATGCCACCCAGCCTTCTTTTTCCCCCCGTTTCTTCTGTAATGCTTGTTGGGAAGTAGCAATGATGTAGGAAGAAAGAACAGGAGAGAAACCCCTTGGTAGTTACAAGGAGAAATGATTGTGGTGCCATTTTTTTTTTTAAAGCCCTGGGTCTGATCTGTCCCAGATTGGATTAACAGTCTTAGAAGAAGTGGGGGGAAAAAGAAACCCCAAGAAAATGAAGCTGCATTTCCCCATTGAGACAGCCTGGAGGGTCTGCCTCAAAGAGGATTGAGGGGGAAATGTTCAGTTTTATTGGTTTGTTCTACTGGGTCCTTCTCTCCAGGACACTGTTTAGTGTACCGAGTGAAGTGGAAAATGAAGAACAGGTGAGCAATCAGCTGTGAAAAGCTTTAATGGACCCAGCACCCCCTTGGGAATGAAGCAAGGCTCTTGCGGGGCGCTCAGGACCAACCCTATTCCAGTTCAATGGGTTTTGTTTTTGTAATGGGAATTTAACTCCCTCAGGTGGCCCCAGGATGGAGGAAGATTACTGCCTTCAGCAACAGTGGGATAGCCACATCTTTAAAGAGAGCCGAGGCCACTGTCTCAGAAGGAACCCCCTGGCTCATTAGAGGCCTTTGGAAATCTTGAACTTCCTGGGTGGTCAGGACAGTGTGGCATGTGACCCCGAGAACAGAGGGATGCTGGGATCCCCTGGGGCTTCCTAGTAATGGAGCTGGGACCATCCTGGAGTGGAGGCTACTCTGGGCTGCTGTGGATCCAGACCCAGGAGGCTTGATAGCGCTACCGCATCTCAGCGGGAACACCTGGGTAGGCGGGTGTCTTTTAAGGTTTCTGGAGCGTTCCATAGAGAATGAGGTCTTGGATTTGGGCTGGCAGGCTGGGAAAGGATGTCTCTCTCATAATAATGAGGAGGAACAGAGCTGTGTTTTTCAGCGCTGCAGATCCCAAGCTAAGTACCTTATTCACTAACGTGCGAGAGCAATGCCTTCACTCCCCGACACTTGCAGAAATGTGGCCTTTGCAAATTAGCCTCTTCCTCTCTCCTGCCCTTTCAGGTTTTCCTGACTACTGAGCTTCTGGAGGAGTAGAATAGGGGGAATGGAATAGAGAGGAGATCGGGGAGGCCGGGCGGGGGGAGAGGGAAGGGTTCTTCTTGCTGGGCCCCCTCCAAAGCCCTTCCTCAGTGTCGAGGATGCTGGTGCTGGGCAGGGCATAAATGAAAATCTGAAAATGAAGTGGGAGAAACTCACTTAGTGGCCTCAGTCAACCTATGTAGCAAATATGGGATGGGGAGACATGAAGAACCGAAAAATGTCTTTGAGTTGCCGGATAAAATACAGGATGCCAATTGCATTTGAATTTCAGATAAACCAGTCATTTTTTAGGCTAATATATGTGTTTTTTAGTATAAATGTCTCAAAGATTGCATGGGAAATAGTAATACTAAAAAAAAGATTTGTTATGTATCTAAAAATCAAACTGGACATCTTTTTCTGTTGTTTGTTTGTTCTGTTTTGCTAAATCTGGTGAGTCTAGTGCTGTTGGGAGAGGAGTTTTGTGAGCTTTCTAGTTGAGGGGGATTGGAGAAGAGAAAAAGATATTTAATGGAAGCTTGCTGTGGGTTATAGACTGGACCCTCTCTTTGAGCAATGCTAGTACGATTAGAAAGCAGTATGGGTTACATTTGCTTGTAGGACTGTCTTCTTCAAATGTCACTCCATGCAGACTGGATAACAGGAGATCCTGGTTTATGTCTGGGGTACATACATATTATTATTTCATTTAATCCTTACCTTTATGTAAGGTAGGTGGCATTGTTCTTGCTTTATAGATGAGGGAAATAACACTCAGAGAGGTTAAATAACTTGCCCAGAGTCACACTGTAAGTAGAGGAGCTGGATTCCAAGCCTAAGTTCATGGGGCCTCCTGTGCTCTAAACCTGAACCTAAAGAGCCCACGTCAAACTGAGTTCTTGCGTGCCAGCTAAAATGCCGCTAGGATACACATACATGTGTCTTAAAGTACTTGAATATAAATGATAAATGCATGTGGAATGGACTGGAGGGTTTGTAGTATTCCTTTTTCAGTTAAAGGAACAGATCTGGAGGAGATAAAAATCACACAGGCAGGTAGTAGCAGAGCCAAGACCAGAACCCGGACCCTTGGAGGGGATACAGGGAATGAGAGCTCCAGGGGACAGCTGCAACGAAGTGAAGCAGATCCAGCTGACTGCCCCTTTTTTGTCAACCTCCTCCTGCCTCATCACCCCACCTCCTCCTCCCCCGCCACGTCTCATGCTCCCCCTGCCTTGAGCCCTGTCCATTTCCAATGTTCTTGCTCTGAATCAGCTGTCATAATCCCTACAAGGTGTTGGCGGATAACAGCCTGCGGGAGGATCATAAGATGTGGGTCCAGTGGAAGATATTAGCGGCTACAGAAGTCTGCGAGAAGTGTGTGCCCGGACAGACATTGCAAGAGATGCCAGAAGGCCCGGCCTGCACGTGGCCTTTACCTTGGGGCATTTGCTTTGGTCCAGTGTCTGTTCACAGCTTTGCTATTCCAGAAGCTCTCTGTTCTCATGCCCTCAGTTTGACTGGATGAGCCATGATCACTCAGAGGAATGGAACTCAGAGAGAAATACAAACCAAAAAAGCCAATTTATTAATGTACAATAAGATATAAGGCTGCTGAAGTGACTTTAGCCCGAATTGTGCCTTCTCTCTCATAGGATGAGAAGCTATGTGGAGAGTCATAGTATCAACGAGCTGTTCAGGGCTCCTGAAATCAGGGCAGGGGCCAATAGGTAGAGAAGACTAGAATTTAATGGCATTGAGAGCTAAGGTCTGGGGCCACCAATTTTGCCAGAAAGAAATACTTGTCAGAACGGTGGGATGCATTCCTCCATCAAACTAGGCATACTCTCTTCTGGACAGTGCTGGAATATGGCATACAGCATACTCAAAAGGGTGTAGTGATTGCAGAGAGCTTAATGAAGGGATTCTTTTCAAAGGTGTTTCAAAGCCAACAAGAGATGATGAAGCAAGCACTCCTCATCTAGCCCCAATCTAGAAACCCTGGGACTAATTACCAGCTCCAGAGCAAAAGGAGGAAGTAGTTACCAGAAGCTGGAGAAGGCTGCATTTGGAGGTCTGAGGGAGAGCATTTCCACAGGACCCATGGCTCTCTGATGGGAGAATACCTACAGCCATTGCCGAAGCTGTCTAGCAGGGAAGAGATCCTTGGGCTTCTCTCTCCTCCTGTCCTCTGATCCTGCTCGTGCCTCCCATTGGTTGAACATAACTGGAGGCCAGAGGGCTTGATTCTGTTGGTTGAGGCCAGTCTTTCGGATCACAGAGCAACATGGAGAAGGTGGAGAACAGCTCCAGATGGGCAAACAGAGATCCCTGGCACATGGACCTGCAGGCATTGTGCCTTCTCTTTCCCCGACTTCCTTCGAGGCCATGCTGCTTCTGCTCGAGACCATCCAGAATAATCTCCTTAATGTGGTGACTCAGGGAGGCATCTTCCAGGTCTAAGAACCATTTTTTCTCCTTCAGATGACTCTGGGTATCTTTGTTCTGATCAGGTAAGTGATGAACTCATTAATGCAATATTATAGTCCTATTTTCCTTGTTTTCTCATGGCTTTAGGGCTGGGGTTGGGGCTCGTCAGAGCGGCCTTGTAAGCCAGCAGAATTCAGCCCCATTGGATAAAAGAGTTAAGGGTAGAAAACTCAAGAGCTGGCCAGGGCTCTCTCAGATACTCTTGGTATCACCTTTACCAGGAGTGCTCGCATTTTATTTCATTTTAAAAAAAGATTTTATTTATTTACTTGAGAAAGAAAGAATGAGAGAGAGCGAGCACGAGAGGGGGAAGTTCAGAGGGAGAAGCAGACTCCCTGCTGAGCAGGGAGCCCAGTGTGGGACTCGATCCCAGGACTCCAGGATCATGACCTGAGCTGAAGGCAGTTGTTCAACCAACTGAACCACCCAGGTGCCCCTGTGTTTGCATTTTAAAAGGGACTCTTAAATATACAAAACTTAAGACCTGAAAGAATGTATTTAAAAAGGCAAAATTTAAGTTTAGTAGTGGGGGAAGAGTGCTGGGCTAAATAATGGCCACCCAAAGATGGGTATGTCCCAATCCCCAGAACCTGTGAGTATGTTGCCTTATATGGAAAAAGGGATTTTGCAGGAGTGATTAAAGTAAGGACTTTGAGATGTGGGGGACTATCCTAGGTAGAGCTAATATAACCACAAGGGTCATTGTAAGGGAGACAGGAGGGTCAGAAGCTGGGAGAAGAAATATGACAACAGAAGTAGAAGTTGGAGTGATGTACTTTGAAGGTTGAAGAGGAGGTCCCACGAGTCGAGAAATTCAGGAAGCTAGAAAAGGTGAGGATTCTTGCCTACAGCCTTGGAAGGAACTTGGCCTTTGATTTTTAGCCTCATAAAACTCACTTTGGACTTCTGACCTCCAGAACTGTAAGAGAAATTAGTTTGTGTTGTTTTAAGTCACTAAATTTGAGGTAATTTGTAACAGCAATTATAGAAAACCAACACAAAGGATATCTTTAGGGTAGAGGCTCCTTTCCAACATCCTTTAACCACAGGCTACCCTAAGACCTGCTTAGGATAGCTTTTTTTTTTTTTTTTTTTAAGAATTTGTTTATTTATTTGAGAGAGAGTGAGAGATACTCCAGTGGGGGGAGGGACAGAGGGAGAGGCTCTTCAAGACGACTCCCCACTCAGTGGGTAGGCTGATGAGGGTCTCGATCCCATGACCCATGAGATCATGACCTGAGCCGAAACCAAGAGTCAGATGTTTAACCAACTGAACTACCCAGGTGCCTCTAAGGATAGTTTTTTTTTTTTTTTTTGCCAACCAGTCTTGAGTTTCCATACAGACATCTGTTGGCTAGAATCCTGAGCAGAAAAGCTGCCGTGGTTAACTGCCTATGACATGCACGGCTGATGCTCGCAGTCTGTCTGTCTGTCACGGCTCACCAGGGTCCCTGGGCTCCTGCATCTCCCTTTGAGTCCAGAGCACTGTGTTCCTAGAAAGTGAGAAAGGCAGACAGGTTGTGAGGAGGCCTCTCCAGGCAGGGATGGTTGGCCAAAAAATTAAGGAGTGACATGAAGGGCACCTTTCCTCTTGTCACTCTGCTGCAAAAGTAGCCTAAGGAAATAGTTTTGAGTCTGCTTCGAGCTGAAATGCTTGGTGGGCAGGGGGGGGGAACCACCCATGGCATGAACTTCAAGTCATTTAGCCGATTTCCTTAATTTTTTTCTCCACCCCTGTGGTGACCCTGACAGGCTCTCGAAAGAGGTCCTTCTTTTTAAGGCTGTTTTCTTTCTTCAATTAAGCTGCACACACTAAATGGAAATAAAGAGGACATCGCTTAAAATGTGACTTTAGGATGAAATGGAATATGAAAAGGCTTAAATCCGTTTTAGAGACAGCCTCTTCTGTCAGAAATCAATACAGCCCATGCGTCCCACAATGTGTCAGTTCATGAAGCAAAAATGACTCGAACTCTCAATTTAACATTTTCAAAGCCGATATTAAATTCCAAGATTTTATATCTGCTGTTGCCCATTTAGGACCAAGTTATAAATCTGAAGTCTCTCCCCAGCTTACGAGTCTGACAGTACTCGATAAAAACTTTTATAATCAAGTTCGATAAAGAATCACAAATCTCCATCCTGTGATTTTTTAGCTTACAACAGTCTGCGTAAATAACATCTTCCTGCCTTGATGTTTGTCAATATTTGTCATCTTAAAAAAGGGATAAAATAGAAATACTATGTAAACTCTCACTTTTTGGGGGGAAATTACAGTTAGTAAAGGATTCAATGAGTAAGATGTCTTTACAGTGGCATTACTTAAAGCCAAAAGCAGAGGGAACAGCAGGCAGAGCAGGCTCCCCGCTGAGCAAGGAGCCCATGTGACACTCGATCCCAGGACTCGGGGATCATGACCTGAGCTGAAGGCAGACACCCAGCAGCAGACTGAGCCACCCAGGCGTCCCAATTTTGTTAGTATTTTTTAAAAGATTTATTTGTTTATTTGAGAGAGCATGAGTAAGCAGAGGGATGGGCAGAGTGAGAATCCTGAGCAGAGCCCCTGTGGAGTTTGAATTTTTTTTTTTCCCCCACCCACCCCCCAGGCTGGGCTCCATTCCACAACCCTAGCAACACGACCTGAGCTGAAATCAAGAGTTGGGTGCTTTGCCCAATGAGCCATCTAGGCGCTCCCAAAAGAGTCTTATCTTAAAAACAACATGATAAAACATCTGCTGGTAGCCCCTGCCTCCAACTGTGCACTGGGGGCTCCTCCTAAGTGTACTAGTGTGGAGCAGAAAGGAAAAAACAGCTCAGTTGTATTTAGTGTGAATCAGGTACCCAGCATTGTGCTGAGTGCTCTGGGTTATTTCAAGTCTTCACTGCCCCAGTCCTACGACGTTGGCATGAATACTCTGATGATAGGCGAGGAAACTAAGAATCAGAGAGGCCTCATTTCTTTGCCTAACCCGTGCAGCGAGTGAGCGGGGTGTGGGGGGTGGGGTGGGGGTGGGGTGGGGTGGGGCTGGCATTTAAGCCCAGGCAGACAGGCTCCAGAGGCTGTGCTCTCAGCCCTGGCTCTTTGCTGTGCTGCCTCCTACTGCTCCGCTGCCTGTCTGGCAGGGTGTCAGAAGCTCTGGGAGACCAGCCTATGCGAAAATTCCTAGCCAAGCGTCCTGAGTGTTTATTCTCAGTCTCAGAATTCAAGGAGCTGTAAATTCTAATTGAGTCAAGTCTGTTTCTTACCTGGGACTGTTATGTTTGCATGAATAAAGGTTTGAGATGAGTTTTGTCAGCTTCCCCGGGGGTGGGGGGTTAGCCAAGAGGATGAAGGGAGCTCCTTAACAAACCTGAAGTCAGCTGATGCACCCCCAGCTGCAGAGGTGGGGTTGGGGGCCAGGCTGGGGAGCCCCCAGACCCTATGGACTGAGTAGGCTTCCTGGACTTTAAATCTAAGTAGCCCCACAGGGTCCCACCCTCAGGAGGGACCCACGTGAGGTTAAATGCTGTGCTGTCACCATCTTGAAAGTCTTCATAATTTAAAAAATTTATTTTAATTAATTTTTTAAAAAAAGATTTTATGTATTTATTTGACACACAGGGAGAGAGAGAGCGCACAAGCAAGGGGAGCTCAGTAGGGGATCAATGTGGGGCTTGATCCCAGGACCCCAGGATCATGACCTGAGCCGAAGGGAAAGGTTTAACCAACAGAGCCACCCAGGTGCCTGTGTATATGTGTGTAAATATATATATATATATAAATATATTTAATAATTATAAATATAAGCAATAATTTATATTTATAAATATTTAATTTATATATTTATGTAAATATTTTAAAGATAGATATATTTTAAAGATAAAGATTTATAAATATATAAATATAAATATATATATATAATTTTTTTTTAAATCAAGGGACCTTACATTCCTCACATTCTTCTTGCATGGGGAACTGCAAATTGTGTAGCCACACATGCCTTAGGGCATCAGAGGGAGAAATTCGACCTGAAATTATGGCACCAGAGGCTCAGGTGGGAGGGGAGAGCTGCAGGCCCAGGACAGCGAGCAGGTGGAGCAGGGGCACTGGAAACCCAATGCCAACTTCTCCAGCAGCCCCTTTGCAGGAACACTCTTAAGGCAAACCTCAGCCGGGGGGGGGGGGGGCGTGGGAAGGGGGCAGCAGGCGGGTGCAGCTCTACTTTGTTTCCTCTCTCACTTTGTCCTTGGGTCTCATTTCAGTCCCAGCCTGGACCTGTGCCTAGTATTCACTGTTAGAATTTCCATACCTAATAATTCTATGAGTTCTTTATATTTCCTGTCTCATACTGCTTCTATTTTGTCTCTTTAATTCTACTTAATGCTTGTTTCAGATTCTCGGTCCGTTTGTTCTTATTCTAATCCTTCTAGTCCAAATGGCACCGGTGGCTTGTGCGGTCTGCTGTGTTTCTTCTGAAAGTGTGCCGGTGGCCCAGTTAGGGAGAGCGTAGTCCCCAGGAGCACTCTGGGCTGCTCTGTAGTGTGTACAGGAAAGTGCCCAAGGCCAGGCCCTTGTCCCAACCACCTCCCCAGGGGCTTCTCAAGCCTTGTTGCTATTGTTAGCCTCCTCGGTGTTAGTTCCTGAAAGCCCGGCTTCCCTCTGTAGTTTTTCCAGCACGTATTTGGGAAAGGGAGCCAGTGGCCCTGCGGGTCCGCCAACTTGGCACGTACTGGAAGTCTCTGTCTGGCTCTCCTCTGGCTCTTGGGTAACCTAGCCATGCTGTCCTTTCCCTCCCTTGTGGATGGGTGAAGCCTATTTTATCGTAAGTTGCTAGGTAGGAGAATTTCTCCATTTCAGTGGGCCCACTTCAATTCATTTACAAAGGGTCAGTCATCTGCTCCTGCCAGGTAAACAAGATCCTGATAGTGAAGGCCAGTAAACAAGGAATGTGTGGGGAGAGTGCTGTCCCTTCTGATTTCTGACGGGTGGAATTTCCTTGCAGTATCATTGGCCACACGTCAGGCAATTATGCAGGAACATGTTCTTGTTTTTTTGGAGAGGGCATTTAGGGGTGAAGTTTCATGATGTATATAATTTATTTTAAAATACTTCAGCATTAAAAAAAAAAGAATTTAACAATAAGAATTGTTAGTCCCTAAGATTACATTTCTAAGACCATAGGTTGCAGGGAGCATTCTTGGAGGGAAATAATGTTTCTATCTTATAGTGCATGTAATCTGCCTTACATTGTGTATAATCATGTTACTTGTTCTAGGTAGATGCTATGGTATGAACATTTATACCCCCGTCCCCCATTCTTAGGTTGAAACCCTGCTGCCTGGTGTGATGGTAATAGCAGGTGGGGTCGTAAGGAGGTACTTGGCTCAGGAGAATGCAGGTCTGGTGAATGGGATGTGTTTCCTTATAAAAGAGGCTCTAGAGAGATCCCTGTCCCTTTCTAGCAGGTGAGGATGCGTTGAGAAGACCCTGATTATGAACCAGGAGGCAGTCCCTTGCTAGAATATCACTTTGTTGGCTGGATTTCCAGCCTCCAGAACTGTGAGAAACACATTTTTACTATTCATAAGCCACCCAATCTATGCCATTTTCCTACAGCAGCCTGAGTGGACTAAGACAGTAACTGTTTGGCAATAACCTAATTTCATGAATTCTGCAGAAGTAATGTCCATTTGACAGATGAGAAAACTGAGGCCCATTGAGCTTGTGACTTGTCTGGGCCACATATTGAACTAAGGTAGAAGGGGTGCCGGGTGCCTGGGTGGCCCAGTTGGTTAAGTGACAGATTTGTGATTTTGGCTCAGGTTGTGATCTCAGGGTGGTGGGATTGGGCCTTGTGCTCAGAGACTGCTTGAGATTCTCTCTCTCCTGTCCTCTCCCCCACCCCATGACTCACTCTCTCAAAAAGCACATGAGTTAATACATTTAAACTACTTAAAATCATGTCTGTCACAGGATAGGCAATATGTTTTGGCTCTTATCATATCAGCAAGGATATTTAAAAAATCTCTTCAAAGATGCATAATGCATTATTATATGGTCACAATGCACCTCAATTCCATTATTAGATCATTTCTAATTTCTTTTACTACTGTGACATGACAAAAAATATATTTGGTTTCTGCCTCCAGTTCTAGACACACAACTCCTAAAATCTCTGGAAATTTCATGATGGGAGTGTCTTTTGTTCTAACGAGGCAATTTTGTGTGGGCTCCTGGATGGCTTCACAAGGGGAATGGCTCACCAAAAAGACCCAGCCATGATTATAAGCCTTGAACTATCAGCTCTGCCTCTTGTCCTCCAGGGAGGGGATGGGCTAGAGATTGATTTCATCATTGTTCATGATTGCACTTACCTGATGAAGCCTCGGTCCCTAAACTATAGGGTTCAGAAACTTCTGGGTTGTTGAGGACATCCACATGCAGAAAGGCTAGAAGCTCTGTATCTGGAACATTCTGGACCTCACCCTTCATACCTCTTCACCTGGCTGTTCATATGTATCCTTTATAATATATTTAAAATAAACTGAAAAATATAAGTGGATGTTTCTTTGAGTTTTGTGAGCCACAAAAGCTCATTATAAAAACAAATGATCAACCCTGAGGAGGGAGATGAGAGAACCCACATTTATAGCCAGTTGGTCGGAAGTATGTGTGAGAACTTGGGACTTGCAGTCAGTGTCTGCAGTAGGCTCTTGTGGGTCTGAGCCCTTGACTCAGGTGATCTGTGCCAACCCTCTTAGTGTCAGAATTGAATTAAATCACAGGACATTCAGTGGGTGCCTGGAGAGCTGGAGAACTGGTTGATGCGGCAATCTCTTCCCCCACATTTGGTGTCAGAAGTGTGGTGAGTAGAGAAATCATTTTTTCGTTTAATTACTTATATTGGTAATGCTGTGATGAACATTCCTGTGGCTCCGTCTGTCAGCTGGGGAGGGAGCTCTTTGGAACATATACACAATTTTGTGTATATAAAAGACTGTGGAGAAAGGGTCCATGGCCTTCATCAAATTCTCAGAGATTCCTAATTCAAACGATGTTAAGAGCAGCTTGTTGAAGATACAGTCCTTGGCCACCCAGGTTTGGTCCTGGAGGAAGGGATGGGAGGTGTGGACATCAAGGTTGGGAGCACTCATTTACACGAACCAAGCTCCTGGGGAAGTTCTGGAGGCATCGTGTCACATCAGCAGTGAATTCATATGTTGTATTTCATGGTAGCTTATTTCTAGGGTGATTTCTGTAAGTGACTAATCTAACCACCTTATTATTCTTGTTATGAGATCAAGTAACTTTGTGGTCTAAAAATATGTGGTTCTTCAGTCCACTGTATCCAGGCTGTTCCATTTGAGGGTAAGGTATGATTGCCCCCAGTGTGTATGTGCTGTGTGCCAAGCGTTCTATAGTATTTGTTGAGTAAATGAATGCATAAATGGAAGTGCTGTCAAAAGTGGAAATGCAAAGAGGAAGTGGCCCATGTTTGTCAGGCCCTGGAATGATGGAGCTTTCGTGATGGCAAGAGATCCAGAGAAAGGAAAAGGAGGCCCAGCATCCTGGTGGAGAAGGGAGATGGCGAGTAGATGCTGCATGGAGATGGCCTGAAGCTTGGGTTCTCAAAGAGCCGGGATGAGTGAGAGGGTAATGGACAGATGTCTCAGATCAGGCAGTGGGGGTGCAGGGAACAGGAAGCACCTGGCCTCCGGTGTGGGGCCAGAACCTGCGGCGATCGCACTCACCCCAACTCAGCAGACCGCCACGGGACTCAGCCACGCTGCAGCTGAGAGCTCAGTGTCCCACCCGGGGCGGCGGGCTGGCGGTGCCTCAGAAACCCACCTCCCACTCACGGCTTCATTTTGTCTGAGCCTCCCCAGCAGCAGCTGCTCAGAAACCACCCAACTTCCAGGCCAGCGGCCCTTAAGGTCTGAACTCGTGGGGGCCGCTCATCTATGGTGTGGATCACTAGGCTCCACCTCTTGAGTGTTTAACTTAGCAGGGCTCGGGGGAGCATTTCCAGTGCTGGTGCTCACAGACCACCTATGTTCCTTCAGGTCCACTGGGAAACGGATGCCAAGATGGGTTTGGCCATAAATGAGATTTACTGGGGAAATGCCTAGGTAGCGTCAAAGGGTGGGAGCCCAGGAAGCGGGTGAGCTGGCACCCCAGTGCAGCTCTGGTCCCTGTGAGGGGGGGCGGGGTATGGTTAGTGAGAAGAGTTAGGATAACTGCAAAGTTCCAAAGGAACAATTGCACCAGGCCACCCTGACTTCAGACACCAACTACAAGTTCAGAGGCTCCAGGACCACTCTCATGGTTCAGCGATTTCTAGAAGGACTCATGGAACACACTGAAAGCTGAGGATTAGTTTATTACAGGGAAAGGATGCAGACTGAAGTCAGTCGATGGAAGAAGCACATAGGACGGTGTCCAGGGACGTGTCAGACCCAGGGCCTTTCTTGTCTTTTCTCAACGGAGTCAGGACAGGTTGCTTTCCATGCATCCATGTGAGACAATATGCACAGAGTATTACAAACCAGGGACGCTCAGCTGAGCCCTGGTCTTCCTTCAGAGCTTTTGTGGGGCTCTGTCACATAGGCATGACCGGCTGACTGCCCACGTAGGACATCTCTTTGGGGGACCACATCATCCTTCCTTGAGTGACCAGCCCCTACTGTAACTCATAGGGCTCCTAGGGGGCCAGCCCAACGCCCCCAGGCAAACAAAGATTAGCTCCCAGGAGTCAAGGGTAAAGGCCAGACCTCTTTTTGGGCAAGGCTCAATTTTTTTTTCTTTTAAAGATTTTATTTATTTATTTGACACTCAGAGATCACAAGTAGGCAAAGAGGCAGGCAGAGAGAGAGGGGGAAGCAGGCTCCCCATTGAGCAGAGAGCCCGATGCGGGGCTTGATCCCAGAATCCTGGGATCATGACCTGAGCCGAAGGCAGAGGCTTTAACCCACTGAGCCACTCAGGCGCCCCAAGGCTCAATTTTTTACTACTCAGATGGGAAGAGTCTTAGTAGCACGGCTCAGAGAAAGGTTCAGCCAGAAACATGGGGAATGCCAGAGCCAAAACTGCTTTGGAGGAGGCCTGGGTCTCTCAGGAATGGCCTGCATGAGTCCATCCACTGTTCCCCAATGCTCAGTCCAGGGAGTGTGGCTTCAGGCTGAATGTAGGTGTGGAGCCTGAGGAGCAGTGACTGGGACCTCCAAGCGGGCCTGCTCTCTGCAGCAGGAATGCCGAGTGGCCTCTTGATGGCACGAACTTGCCACAAGAGCTGGGAAGGAGAAGCAGGGCAGCTGCTGGGTAAGGCTGGTCCCTGGCCTTCCCACTCTGACGCTCATTACGAGACTTCTCAGCCTGACAGGTCTGCCTCCCTTTCCTCCTCCACCCCAGGCTTCTGGCTCCTGTGATGAGGAAGGTGGTCCTGACTGGGCTGTCCATATGGCCGCGGCAGTGGGGTACAGCCTTGACTGTGTGCTCCCCTCCCACTGAGGCTCTGGAGTGGCTCTGGGCCATGGGATGCAGAGTCCGGGCAAAGCCAGAAAAGACGCTACTGGGGTGCAGGCGGCAGCACCCCATGACCCCGTGAGGGGGTCACTCCTGGGGCTTCTGCTCCAGCTGCTGCTCGCCTGGGATCCCAGCAGCGTGGCCCCAGCTCACACAGAGGAGCCCCAGGGGCTGTGGCTCAGAGTCTCCAGCTCAGGGATGGGTCAGGTGTCCAGAGGCACCTGTGGGGGAGCATGGGCTCAGGGGGCAGCTGGGGAGGAGCCCCCTGAGTGTCCACAGCCAGATCTCCTGTCACGGTCCCTTCTAGGCTTGTGCTGATTTCTCCTTCTGAAACTCCACAAGCCACCACAAGTTTGGGCAAGAAAGCAGGTGGGGAAACTGAGATTATAGAGAAAGTGTGGCGTATAGCCCAACCATGTGGAACCAGGAAGGGGATGACTCAGAACAGAACGCCAGGGCCGCGGGTGTGTTTTTTGCCGGGCACAGCTGGGCCTGCCCTGCGTCTCACAGCCTCTTTCCTTCTTCCACCTTCGCTCTCACGTTGTCTCACTGTTTTCCCTTCCTGAGGTCAGATGCCAGCCCCCGGGCATGGTGCATGGTCCTTCTAACTGAAGAATGCAGAAGAATCTTTGCACACTTAAAAAAACAAAGAACAAACAAACAAACAAAAAACCCTGGGCCTGGGCCACTTTGCATCAATTCTGAGCCTCAGGGTAGGGATGGGCAGCCTTGGTGGCCCTGCGTGTGACAGAACTCCAACGCTGGAAGCACTGTGATCTTGGGGACAGGACGTTTGGACATGCAGGCTGGCCTCCTGAGTCCTTTAACTTACTATACCGTTGACAATTATGATCACACTTCTCAGATTCTAAGACACCATTGGTTGTAAGATGTACCATCAGTTTAATAACTGCTTTTAGGGAGAGAAAAAGAAACATGGCCACCTTAAATGCACACATCAACTCAAACACCTGCTCTGATTTCAGGACTATTAATGTGTGAAAAATAAATGATTTAAAAATGATTTTTTTAAAAGCAGAATTTATATAAAAAAAAAAAAACTAAGCAAGAAGAGACTTTTTCTAATTCTGGAATTGAGATGCAAAAACCAATACCCACGTTTTGGAATAATAATAGTTTTGATAGACTTTTACCCCGTGCCATTGCTATCTTTTTGAGAGGAAGACGACATGAGTTGACCTGATAGACATTCAATCAAAAGGATGGCATATTTGTGATATTTATAGTCAGTGAGCAGTGCAAGGTTTAAATTGGTTACTAGATATTTGCATCTTTTAACTACACAGCTGAAATAAGAGAACTGTAGGACCTTTCTGGCTCAGGACAATAATGTTTGTGGAGCACTTTTTAGGTGCACATATTTCATCTTTACTGACTCGTAGAAACGCACCAAAATCTCAGGAGAAGGTGCTAAGACCACCGTGACCTTAGAGATGAGAACAGGAAGCACCGAGATTCAGCAGTGGCTCTGGGTCTCACAGGCAGGACGTGGACTTGAACTCAAAGGGTGTGACCACCCCCCCCAACTGCACTAGACAATCTCTCTTTAAGCTTAAGGGAGGAAAAGAAAGCAGATATAACTGAAGATCTCTAGTCCCTGTGGGCAGGACGTGTTGGGTCGGTCTAAAAGCAGTGGTAGGCTGGTAACCCTCCCTCAAGATGCCTTGTTTAGAACACTTACTGATATCTTTGGTGTAAACACTTCTGCTTTGGCTGATTTCAAGATACCACTCACTGGTAAAATTCTGAGTGTTTAACAGTTGCCTCTCAGGAGTTGGCGTGACTAGCTCCAACATACCCCTGGTTGAAAGTAGTTGTTTATGTCGATATGGGGCAGTTTGGTCAAGAATGTGTTTTCCGTGACATTTGTTCAGTTAAGCCAACCATGGGTGGGACTCGGGGCATGTGTTTAGGGCCTGACGCAGTGTCTCCCCTCCGTCTCCCCTCCTGCTCACCGGGGAAGCCAGCCCCTTGCTGGATTCTGGGAGGACGAGTGCATGCTCGCCACTCCTCACCGGCCTCCTGAGTGTCACAGATGAAGATGGAGACCCAAGTCCCCATCCAAAGAGAGGCAGTTGCCTGGCTCATGTTCACAAAGGAGTGAACATGAGCACGAACATGAACATACTCACTTGCCTCCGGAAGCAGAGGGGCAGGGCTGAAAGGAGGTATAAGAGAAGAGAAACGCAGGTTAGAGACGAGGAAAAGGGGCATCTGGAGTGGCAGAGTCGAGGCCACTAGTGGAAGGCTGGTGAGCTGTGGTCAGTGAGGGCAGAGCAGAGAACAAACCCTACAAAGCAAAAGGACTGGAGAACATTCAGGTTCCTATCGGGACAGCTCTAGAAACAAAGTCACAAAGTCAGATGCCTACAGGCGCCAGGCAGATGACAGAAGTGGGCAGATGAATCAAGGTCTGAAAAAACAGGAGTGGCAGGGCTTGTGGTCAGCTGGAAGCACAGTCCCCACCAAAAGATACTGACGAGTCGTGGGGTTTTTGTTTTGGTCTTAACATCCTCGGTCAAACAAAATAGGTCCACAACCTGGATGCAGGCCTCTGGCTTTGTGGGTTCTGTCACCAAGGCTTCCTAGCAAGATGTAGAAGGCCAGACTCAGAGGTCAGCTGGCCTGGGGCTGCAGTCTCCCCGCTCCCTGTGTGAGCAGGGGGACACCAGGGGTGGGCGGGCAGTGGGGGAATCCGTCCCAGGTGCAGGCAATCAGGGGTGCATCGTCTAGAACATTTTAAAACAACAATCAAACAAACTAAAATTCGGTCAGTTTTTTATTGTCAACACGTGCTGGCCCATCTGAACCACGTCAGTGATCAGAATACCCACTCTGAAAACAATCTTTTGTTGGTCTGAGTCCTACATAATTGCTGTGGCTGCTGTTGAGTTTCCCTCATATGGATGTAAGCTTCAATTAACACATTTAAATCACTTATCTGTTAACGAGTCTTGCATTCTACGTGAAAGTTAATTTGAGAATTAACCCCCGACTCCAGTGGATCTGCCCACAAGAGTATGTTTTGAGAAGAAGTCCCTAATGATTTGGAGCCCTTCTGTTCTAAAGCCTGTAAAATCACATATTCCTGTGGCTCAACAATAAATTCAAAATAAACAATGATAGTGGCTGATTGGAAATGTGAAGAAACAGACTAAGAGTTAGTGGGGTTTTGTCATTCTCTGCACTCGTTGCCGGAACAATGCCGAACGGCAATGCTGAAGTGCCTTGTTTTCCCAGGCGTTTAAAGAGCTGGATGCTGGGGCGCCTGGGTGGCTCAGTGGGTTAAAGCCTCTGCCTTCGGCTCAGGTCATGATCCCAGGGTCCTGGGATCGACCCCCCCCATTGGGCTCTCTGCTCAGCAGGGAGCCTTCTTCCCCCTCCCCATCTCTACCTGCCTCTGCCTACTTATGATCTCTCTCTCTCTGTCAAATAAATAAATAAAATCTTAAAAAAAAAAAAGCGCTGGATGCTTATTCTAAAGCAATATATATCAGAAGTTTACCAGCTGTACTAGAAACGTAGGGTGAATTTTCTGGGGAAGGTGTTTTAGCAGGAATTTTTTGACTGTGATGATATTTGAAAGCGTCCACACTAGATCCCAAAGAAACAAACCCACGGACCGTATTGCAGCTTCTGGAGTTTGCTGTGATGAGGGATTTTTAGGAATCTTCTACAAACCCGTCACTATGTTTAAGACGTCCTATTTGTATATCTGTTGATTCACGTAAGAGTTGTCCTAAATGGAAATTGATTAACTATGAGTGAAGAGAGATCAAGAACTGTTTGCTGAGCATGAATATGTGAAGTTAAAAGTCTTGACAAAGCCATTAACAAATGGGTAGAGGTTAAGCCTGGAAAAAGAAACCTGTATTATTTATTATTGCAGCAGACCAGTCTGTAGGTAGGTTTGTCCCAGTTTTTAAAAATATTGATGTACTTGAAACATACCAATCCATTGTTTTTCTCATTTTTTATATTTTAACACTTGCATATTTTTACGGTATGGTTATACATATGGAAGAAGGTCTCCCCCTACCCCAGTATTTTATTTAAACCGTTTTCCAACATAGGAACGGTTTTGAGACAACCTGATCCCGATCAGTTGATGGCCCAATGGAGAGTCCATTTTGGCAGCACAAAATGACGTTGGGAGCAACCATGGAAATTCTGGAATTTGAAAGTTTGATCTCATGGTCAGGGAGTAGTGGGTCTTGTTCCCACTTGAGAATGAAAATACTGTGAAAGCTTTTCTAGACACCATTCTAGATAGGCAACATGGGGGTTTTCTCAGACACAACGTTCTGACATTGGGCAGGGAAATGGAGGTGACTTTCCTTTCCTGCTGGCTCCTGTCTCCTAGCTAGCCCATTTCACTGTGGGCTCATGGCGGTTGTCTTTGCAGAACGTGGACATGGACACTGGCCAGTCTGATGAAGGGGCAGAGTTAAGACTGTGAGGATCCCCCTTAAATCACCCTAGATGGGCAGAGATGGTGGCTTTTTCTGAGGAATAATTTGAGAGGTCCCTGATCCCAGATAGAGCTCTCTTCTCCCCCATAAGCCCTGAAATTCTCACCATCGAGGTATTACTCCTCCTCCTCTTACTACTACAACCATTTTTACTCTGCTTCCTAGATATTCTTGTGAATGCACAGAAGTGCCACCTGGAAGAACTTCCATGCTCACCTTCAAAATGACAAGGAAGACCAGCTTCCGAGCAGCCAATCTGGTCATCCGGGGCCTGGAGGCCAGAGATGCAGAACAGGGATGGGTTTACCAGGAGTCTTAGATGCAGAGAGGTCTGGGACAGGGGAGAAAGAGCGACAGAAGGAGGGGAAGGTGCAGACTCCCCACGCTGGAGGAGTGCCCAGTGCCCAGGGATGCAACAGGCCATGGTCCCAGTCCTCAACGCTTTGCCCAGTTCGGTTCAGGGGTCTAAAAAGGTCATGTGTCCGTAGTGGCACGGAGACACTCCAAAGGCAACTGATTTCCTCTTGGAAGCTGTTAAGCTTATTGATTTAAGTCATGACAGGCTCAAGGGCATCGAGAGGTTCTTTCAAAAGGAAATAAAACAGCTTCTGTAGGTGAGTACTGCTTTTTATTTAGGCAGGGGTCTAAATCTATTGAGGTGAAAGCAACTGGGTCTCACCCCTGGAGCAATCTGGGGAGACCTATAAAGTTTATTGATTGGACTTACTTAACTTACACGGGCTAATAATAAAACAACTAGACCCATCCATCAGTCCCCAGGCCCCCCCCAGAGAATGATTAAAGGATGGATTGATTCCTCCTCAGAGATGGCAGTTTATGGGGAAAACACAGAGGGGGTGGGGGCAATAGATGCTGCACAATGACATTCTAGGGCAGCATGCTGGGGAGGTCACTTCTTGGCCAGGTGAGCGTCCTGGCTGAGGGCCAGGAGCTCTCTGCAAAGAGGCTGCAGTGAGCTCTCTGGACAGCAAAGAGCCTCATCAGGAAGGTGGTGGGAAGCCGCCAGGCTTATGTTTGCCAAGGAAGAAAGGGCAAGAAAGTGGGGATATTGACACAGGCTAAAGAAGGAGGGGTGTGGGGGGAGGAGGCTGAAAGCCAAGATAACTGAGAGGCAAGCACCCCAGCCTTGCAGTCTGGAGTAGGGTCCTCTCAAGGGCGTGCTGTGCTCCTGGCCTGCCTTTGAGCCAACAGGAAGGACCTGGAGGGCGAGTTACTCAATCCTCTTCATGGAGTATTTCTCTTGCCTTGAAGAGTAAGACATGTCCTTACCTGGGGTTACGTGCATTCTTGTTGCAGAGACAAGATGTTCCCACTTAAATGAGATAACGGCCTGAAACCTTGGATGACAAAATGCCAAGTGAGTGGCACCCATTCCACTTCTTGCTGGAATTCAGGAAAAGGGGTACGCTGTGAAGGCTGGGGGGGTTGAGGAGAACCTCAGAGGGAGTGTGAGACTTGAACTAGGCGTCCCTCGTTCAAGAAGAGCAGAGGGCCTTTTGATGAGTAAATCTGTCTTCTGCAAATGTAGCATCTGTGGCTCATTGGGCAAATGCTTGAGGACTGTGGGATAATGTACACAGTGGTTAAATGTGAGAGCTCCGAAGTCAATGCTTGGGTTCCATCCTGGGCTCCACTAACATGGACAAATAACATTTATAAATCTTTCCTTGCTTATAAAATGGGGATCATAATAGTATTTATATGGTAAAGCAGTTGTAAAGATTAAATGAGACTGATGTTTGTAAAGCTTTTAACACAGGGCCTGGAGATTAGAAAACAGTCAAGAAATGATAGAAATGATAGTCACTGCCCTTCTTATTCTTAGTGGTTGTCAGTATTCAGACTACCAGCAGGTTCTGGAGTTCCCTAGTCGTGGGTGGTATTTCTACGAGCCCATGTTAGTCTCTTGAATTGTATGCATGGTCCTCACCTAGAGCCTGGGCAAGAAGGCCCAGGAGCCCCCTGAGGAGGAGCACGATGGCCATAGCGTACCACAGCCCCAGCCAGCTAGTTCAGCACCTGCGGGGCAGAGATAACCAACCCCCCGACCTTTCCAGAGCCTCCCCCAAAAGCACCACTGGATTGCTGGCAGGGATGTAATGAGAGAATGCAGCCCGGAGTTTTGAATCTGAAGTGGCCTAGAGAATAAATAGCTTGAAGAAGCTTTGAGAGAAGACAATCCCTTTGGGCATCCAACAGAGATGCATCTAGAAGCGCTGGCTCCCCACAGCAACAATTACATAAACGGGCTCCTGACGCTGTGGAATGAAAAAGAAACCAGTCTCCAGGGCAATGCCAGGCTGCCCCGGGTGATGTTTACAAACACCTCCAGGGCTGGGAAAGGAGCAGGGGTTCCTCACTCAGCCTCCAGCTCCTCCTCCCTTCCTTTTCCCTGTGCAGAAGCTGCAGGAAGAAGAAGCCCTCAGGATGGGGGATGAGGAGGGAAATGGAACTTGCATAAATGGTACTTTCAACAAATTGGTAGGGATTAGCCAGGATCTCTCAGAAATCAAGAAATGCACAGGGTACTTGCATTTTTTAAGGCTCCTGGTAACTTAAAAAAAAAGGAGAAATGTCAAAACAGAATCACAGAAATTGCGATATTTTTGGAAACTTTGCATTTAATAAATTGGTATAATTTAACACCGAAGGCACTGAGTTATTCGCAAGATAATTGCAGGAGTTTTGAAAAAATATTAATTCATAACCTACGGGAGGCAGTCTGATCTGAGAGTGGGGACACCTGGGTGAGCTGTATAAAGGACATCGTCTTCTTTCAACGCTGCTGTCAGTACGGCTCCGAGACTGTAGGTATAACCTCATTTGGAGATGAGCCAAAATATTAATTTTGAGGCCTTTGGTTGGCCTGGGATGAACGGAATAAATGGTTTTCCCACATAACACACTGCCCCCACTGGTAGCCCTCGGCATAGCAGAAATAAATAATTGATGTAAGTGTAGCATTTTATGGAGATCCAGAAGTCTTAACTAGTATTCAATAAAGATTCCTTTGTTGAGTTAGAGAAGTACTAAAGAAGGGATTATTATGGCTTCTGGGACAGCATTTTGGGGGGCTTTTTTGCCTTTAGGATCCAAATTTCATGAAAGCATTGCCAATGAGATTCAGTTACATTCACGCGTCTCCACAAAAAGCCTAAAAAGACTGAGCCAAAATGCTAATGGAAGGGAAATGATCCTTCATTACCAATGTAGGTCTATGAGATACCTCTTGTGAATCACTTCTGAGGTTTAGGTCTCTTCTGTCCCTTATTCTGGCTGTGTCCAGTTCTGTGGGCTGCCAGCCAGTTTGCACAGGTGTAGTTGATTATGACTTACCTCAGGGGCGCTTTTTGTACCCCTTGCTTTCTGCCTCTGGGCCTCTGAGTGATGGTGCGGGCAGGGCTGCCATGGAAACATCCTTGTCACTCGCTCATGGGCAGTGTATGCTGTGGCAACCATGCGACTTCACCTGGTGGTCTGGGGGCAATGGAGAACTGCTGTCCCCTTTCTACACCCCTTGGTTGGTGCTGAGACACCTTTCAGACAGCGATGCCACAGTCTCCTGGGATCGTAAAAAAGTAGCCTGTCGACATGGCCAACTCATTACATAGTTCTGAAGTTCTTAGTTCATAGTTTTCTTCCTTCCTCACTACCACTTTTCCCCACCACCTCCTCTCCTCTGCTCCTTTGGTAACTTTTCCGGGAAAGAGTTTGGCCTCTGTCTTAGGCTCTGCTCTGTGCAAACCTAAAACCCTTTTCCTAAGAACTGGTGGCATACCTGATCTTCCTTTTACTGCTTCTTGCAATTGATTTTTTGAACCTAAACGCAAGATTTGACATGGAGAAGTGTTACATGCCATCTGCTGAAATGTTTTTTAATTCTGATTCTGTCATTTAACAATGTTACCTGTTCTTCCTAGCCTTGAGGTATCTTTAAATTTGTTCATAAAATTTATTGGCTGTTTTAAAAAAAGCCGTCAATGACCAACCTCTGTAACCTCATCTCATGCTTCGCTCTTCCTGAAACTACCCTCCCCGTAGCCTCACCTCCTGCAAGTGTACAAATGGGCTCAGCTCTTCCTCCTCAGGGCCTTGGACTTGTTCTTTCTGCTTAGAAGCCTCTTCCCTCAGGCTCTTCGTGTGGATCCATGTCCTACTTCAGGACTCAGTTTAAACATCACTTCTCAAAGAGAGCTTCTCCAACCGCTGTCTTTCAGTCATAGCATTTATTCCAATCCATGGGTCCCATGGGTCCATTGCTTCTTTATTGTTCAGTGCCCTAATTAGAATGCGATCTGTAGGAAGGCAGGGGTATTGCCTGTTTTCTTCACTGCTGTGTCCCTAGCACCCAACTTGGCTCTGACACCAAGGGACTCGGGAGGTACCTGATTTATTCTCCATTTGAGCACTAGATTCTGTCCCTTCTCAACTACCCAAGGGCAAGTCACCAATTCTCCCTCCTCTCTCCTGTGTCATTATCCCCCTTTGCCGAATCATTCCCATCAGCAGATATGCTAGAAGCTCGCCTGTCTGAAAAAGTGAAACAAAACAAACAAATAGACAGCAACCAAATAAACTGCTCTTGGCTTGCATCCGGTACACACTTTATTTCTTGTCTGTCTTCTCCAGTAAATGAGAAGCTGTAGGAATTTTTGTTTGTTTTGTTTACTGTGATATTCCTTGTGCCCCCAAACTGCCTGGCACACAGTAGGCATTCAATAAAAAAAAATTGTTGGATGAATGACTCATTTTACAGATTGAATGAATAAAGCAATAAACCTGTTTTTAATTAACAGAGAAAAAAAAATCCATCTGTATCCTGAGCAATGTCTAAGTAAGTTAAAAGATCAACCTTCAGCTAAGAAAGCAAATATACGTCAGACAGCTCTGTGGAGATAGATGGTGGCTATCTAACCGTGTAAGTGATGCGGGGAAGGACCCTCTTTCATTCTCTGGTGCTGCCTTCTAAAAGCTCAACAGGGCAGTTTAATGGAGAAAGGAAAATCAGCAGTAGACTCTTCTGCATTCAGAGAGTGGCCTTGCCTTAGAGATGGAAAAATTGAGGTCCAGAGGTAGTAACTTCTCTCAAACTCTGCATTCTCTCCTCTAAAGCATAATCCTTCACTGAACACATCCAGATAACTAACTCACAACAAAAGAGAATTTCTTATGCTTGCTCAGAAACTGGGCCCCGAGAATTGCTTGTTGGAAAATTGGCATGCGATAATAGCACCAGCCAGGAGATGGCGATGTGCCTTTCTCTCCGGGAGGGCTACTCTCTAGGCAGCCACTGAGGGACTGAGAGCAACTGGGACCTGGCCAGGGTCAGCCAGGGGCCTCTTGGGAGGAGACCCCCCAAAACAGTGCTCTGCTTCAGAAGCCCTCATTCTTGTTGGCTGGGTCCCCATGAGTAAAATAGTTGTTGCTGAATAAGATGCATTTTTAAGGCTTCAGATGCCAGAGCAACTAGGAATTCAGGACCGTTGGCAGGTCCACAGTCAGGATATTTATCTCAAATTCAGGGAGTTTGAAAATCTAGGACAGCTCCTTGGCAACCCCGTACCGACAGTCCTTTTGTTCGACTTTTCTTAGGCTTAGATGAGAGCCAACGAGATTTTCTCCGAGATGGAGCCCCACCCTGGCCAGCATTCGACCACAGGAATTATTCATCCGGGCCTTAGGGTCCACCAACCCCTGGAAGTGGGTGCAGAATTGCATTCCAGGGTTGAAGGTCGGGGGATATTCTGATAGATAGTTACAGTTTCTGAGGAGAAAGCCCATTGTTTTCATGTCTCTGGGACAGCTCCACGATTCAAGAAAGGTTACAAAACTACTCTTAAAATCTTCCCTTCGCTGATTCTTTACCCCCAGGGAGTCCCCTGAGGTACTCCAATTCTCCATTTTTCACTGAGGGGCGTACCAGTCGGGGACTGGCCAGGAGAAGGAAACTGCATCAGTTACTTGAACAGAGAAGGTAGTATAAAAATTGTGAACTAAGAACCGAGCTGTTAACTTGGTGACTGAAAAGGCAAAACCAGCGCATGAGGGTGTCACAGAGGTAGCACCTGCGGGAAGCAGGCACTCCCCATGGGGCCAGGCGTGGGGAGAGGTGGGGATTATTAAAAACTTAGAAACCTGAAACACACACTTCGAGAAGGAGGCACTGCTGGGCTGAGCTGGCATCTCTGAGCTGGAGAGGGGCCCACAGGGACCTGGTGTCTCCTGGGAGCGGGGAGCGTGAGGAGGCTCAGGGTAAGCGTTGGGAAAACTGCATACTGTGTGCAGGTGACACTGCGAGGGAGAACTGCCACTGCCCAGGCGGAGAGGGGACACTAGAGTGACAATGAAGGGACAGGAACCCCACAGGTAGCATATGATAGAACATGTTCTCCAGCTCGGCCCCCTCCCTCTAACTCTTCCCATAGAAGAGTTACCATGGAGCCTGGTTTGCAGAGTCTGGGCCTCACAAGGAGGAGCCCAGAGGGGCAGGTTTGGAGCTGAGAGACTGTAAGTTCAAAAGGTCTCCCGAAAAATTTTGCTCACTCTAATATTCACAGCCATTATCCAATCTGTTCATGCCCAGGCTTTCCAGCTCTTAATAGAGTCATCGTTGGGCAGCATCTGGGGGCACATACAGCGGAGTTACTGCTCCGTGGCTGGCAGGAGAAGTCATCTGCTTCCGTGGTCTTGCAGTGATGGGAGCAGTGGTGGCTGTCAGCATTTGTAATCTCTGGTCAGGATGGGTTTCTAAATCGGGTGGGGACAATGGATAATCCTTGATCATAGCTCCACAGTGGCTGCGGGCGCTGCTCTATTTACTTTGTGGGTGTCACCTCTCCAGTGATGTTCTCTGGGCTTCTGAACCAGAGTCCAACTCATCAACAACCACCCACTCTTTCCTTGGGCGCTAGGAAATCTCCCAATTCTGAAAACGTGACTCATGGAGTGGAATCAAAGCAAATTTGTTTTGGTCTCCCACTGTCTTTTCTTGTCCATTCAGGGAAATGAGCTTTCTTCTGCCCCAGACAAAATTTAGGGCAAGCCCCGTGATTTTCTAGTCATGCTTATTAATACCAACAATCGTCTGGTCACTTGGAAACATAGAGCTGGAATTTAGTAGTTGAAATATTCTTGCTTTAAAATCTAAGCTTCCTGCCCTGTCCCACATCAAGATTATTGAAAGGTGGGGACAAAGGGGCTAAGGGGATGGGTATATGGTCAGCTGCTTATGATTTTCCTCCGCCTTCTCCAGCTTGCTAACTATGAGTCCTGACTCTTTCAGAGCTAGAGTTCTAGAACGGAGAAGAAGTGAGGGGAGCAGGGAAGTTTTTACATGACTGGTCTTGGCATGGATTTATCACCTGCTTTCATTGCACTTGGCAGTTGTTTGAAGGCTGACTCTCTGAGGCTCTTTTGGATGACCTTCAGTCTCAATTGCTGAGATCTCTTTCCTGAAGTTTGCTTCATAGGACAAATATTCTGTATTCTAGCCACTCACTCTTTCTTCAGCCTTTGCGAATGTGGTGATAACTCAGGCTGCTCTCTGAGGTCTGTTTGTCCCTCCCTGCAACCCTCTTGGACAGATCTAGGACAGTCTTTCACTACTGCAGATGAAGATGGGACTTCCTCTACCCTTTTATATTCAGTGACTGGAGCCTGCAAATTAAAATGACCAGGGACAGATTAAAAGGAGAGAAGGTCTATGTTTGTCTGTTGGGCGGGGTGGGGGTAGGGTTCACACAAAAAGGAGTGGAAATCCCCCAAAGCATTGGGGGTGTCTTATATACCATTTTCACAGTGATAAATTATAAAGAGACAAGACAAGTTAAAAGGGGGGGGGGCTGGGCTCCTAGGCGTGGTAAATCGTGGAAATAAATACACAGGGGAAACAAATGGAAGGTAAGAATTATTTTTGCGCTATGGTGAGTGCTGTGAAGTGTGCAAACCTGGCGATTCACAGACCTGTACCCCTGGGGCTAATAATACATTATATGTTAATAAAAAAATAAAAAATTAAAAAAGTAATTTTTGCAAGGCTTCTTATGTAAGTTGAAGTCAGTGCTCTTAGCCATTATGAAAGAGAGGGAAGGGGGCAAAGCATCAAAGGAAATGTATGCCTTGCTTTGACAAAGAAAGAGAGGGCACAGAGTTCCTCTTATGTGCACTGTTTCTTAATTGCCTTCAGCTCAAAATAATCCACATGTCAAAGTGGTATATTTTAGGGTGGTATATTCTTATCCCTTTTGCTGCCAACCCTAATTTGGGTGAGGCTGCTATCTGGCCACATCCTTAATCATTGTTGTGACCAATTTTGAGAGCACAAACTGTCACTGACCTTCTTTTTACTCCACAAAGACACAGTCAGCCCATCCCTGGTCCTTCGGATTTCCCAGGTGGGAATTGGACACTTTTGTACTGTGTTTCCTAAATCTCTCAGTGGACATGTTGGATCCCTTTTACCTAAACTTGTGACAAGGGTCCTATACTCCCTTTTCTCTCTCATGGATGATACTGGGGCTCAAAGTACATCGAAAATGTTCAGAAATCCCCAAAGTACATCGAAAATGAACAAAAATGTTCCTGCTGCTGCCTTTTCTTACCTCCAAACGCTTAGCCATTTTATCACCACGAATGAGGAGCACAACGGTCACACAACTGGTTTCCTCTGCCTGCTTGTCTGCCTGCCTTCCCGAGCCCGCATGGAGGTCTGGCACCTCATTTTGGAATATGATCTCTGTCATCTTCAGGCCTTGGCAGAAATTTCTATTTTTAGATATTGTTCCATGTGTTTCTTGAGAAAAATGAACAAAGTAACTGAGTTGTTTTATTATTCCCAAAGCATCAATATTCTTAAAGTTTCCAAACCTGAGTAAAATGGCTGGCACAGGTCTTTTTCAGTCCACTAGGGACTGTCCAGACATGCTGCAAAACTTCACTCAGGTCCTAGGAATCATCTCCCAGCAGGAATCACTAAACTGTTTCCAATCCCTTGTAAAAGGATCGAAAACTCTGGGGTGCTTTGGCAGACTTTTCTCCACCTCATGGGCTGACCGTGAGGACTAAATGAGATCATATATGCAAAACGTATTTTTTAAATTTTGTAAACTAGAGGCCACCAAGGCGCAAACATGCAGGGGACTGTCATGATTTATGGATACTTTGAGGGGGCTTTATCTCTCTAGAATTTCTCAGGACAGTCCTAAGCAGGCACTTAGAGTTCAAAGAGGAAATTTTTTCTCATTAAAAATAGATCCAGAGCAAACAATGGGGCTATTGGCAAGCGTTTCTAAGGAAAAAGAAAATACACCTAGAGTGTACATGAGCAACATTGGGAGATTGTGCTGCTGAGCCCCACCTCTATGCCCTTGGCTTTCCCCAGGGTCACCTGCAACCTGTTTCCCAGCACTTCCTGTTCCCGCTGCTGCCTGTGGGGGCTCTCTGGACCCTGGCGTTTGCTTGTCTGAGGTTAGCGGGATGAATGCTCCAGGAACAACCCTTCCCCCATGGAGGATGGGTGTGCAGGTCCCCAAGGACCATTCTGAGGTGTGTTCCCTCCCATCTCTCAGAGAGTCCCCGTGGGATCCAGCCCTTCTCTTACCGGGGTAGCCTGCTCACGAACAGCCTTGCCTCCCTTCCCTGTTCCCAGTTCTCTCACCGAGCTTTCTGGGTTCACCACGATAACTACTTGCAACCCGAATCTTTGCCCCAGAGTCTGCTTTCAGGGAGAGCTACTGGAGCTGAGGCAGAAAAGCCATGAGGACTTATCTTTGGCAGGAAAATGTCAGTTATACTAACTGAAATAGTAGCTTCTGCATAAACCTAGCTATCGGATAGAAATTGTTATGTGACCATAATGCCTTGTGGTTGTTGAGAGTTTCCTTCAGGATCCCGAGCAGTTTCCGCCGCCTCGCTCTCCGCCATCGTAGAAGTGGCTGCTGTCATTCTGTCTCATTTTCTAGATGAGGAAATAGACACACTGAGCGGCGCAAGGCCACATAACGTGGACGTGACAGAACTGGGACTCTGACTCAGGCAGTTTGGTTCTAGAAGCCACACTTGTATCTCCTCACTGTGCTTTTCAAACTACTGAACACCAAGTAAGCCAAGAGCCGGGTTGCCTGGCACCGTTCCTCTCTTGTGTGAGAGGGAGGCCCAACTCCAGTGTTGCTGAGAGACAGAGGGTACAGTAAGACGCAAGTAGGTGGGGGAATTCGAAGTCTGAATCCAGAAACCACAATTCCAGTCCTCTTACCTGCTGAGTGACCTTGAACTCATCACTCTTCCCTCAGTTTAAATCTTATGCATACGTTGTATGTGTGTGGGGGGGAGGGTCTGGTGAAAAATTATGTCTGACTCATGGGTTTGTGGTGAGGTCCGAAAGAGAGGGTGCTTGTGGGGCCCTGGGCAGACCCTGAGCCTGACGGGCGATTTTGGAGGCTGTGACATTGGCCACAGGCTCTGAATCCTGTCCTTTCTACACATCACCATCCCCTTCCTCCCAACTCCCAGGACCCACGACTCTGACTTGCCGCCTCCCTGAAGGAGGTAGAATGATGTAGGTGACAGAGGATGGGCCTTTGGAATCGGACGCAGATTTGAATCTCAAAATCCTTGTGGTTTCTACTCGTTTCCTTTTTTGAAATAACGTTATTTAATCTCTCCAGGCCTCTGTTCTGTCACCTGTAAAATGGGGATATAAAACAGGACTATGGAAACAGTTAAGCGGGCAAAGCACACAAAGAGCTTAGTGCAGCCAGCATACGCCAGTGCTCACAACATTGGTAGTTACTGTTAATACTCTTGGCTTTATGAGAGAAAAACATGAGCTGCGTCCAAAGACAGCAAGGAGAAAGGGTGATTTGAGATGATATATAAGAAGAGGCTTATTGGCTCTCGCCATCTACTTAGGAGAAAGTGAGAAAGCCTCAGTCTGTCATTGCATTTCTGTTTACTTTCAAATTCTGTACATCTTGCTGGAGAGAACCATAAAGAAGGTTTGAAGAGGAATCAATTTTGGAAACCATTATTAAAAGCAACAATGATGTAACACAAAATAATCTATGAGCAGTGAGCCCACATGGAGTCCTTAAACACAAACCAGGCTTTTATTTCTGAATCTTGCTCCCTCCTCACAACGGTGTCTGGGGGAAGGGAGTAGGGAATGCAGTGTGCTGAATCTCAAAAGACTGGGAAGATAGCCCTGGGCCGCTGGGTGTGGACTTTGGAAGGAGCAGGAAGGAGCAGGGCAGGGGCAGTAGTGTGGGGGGAGAGGGTGAGAAGATTGAAGACACAGGAGGAAAATGGCGAAGCAGGAAGCTGGTGCCGGCCTCCCACCTGAAGACAGAAACCTCCTCACCCACCCCTCTCTCTCCCTGGCGGGCTCAGGGAGAGGCCCCTCCAGGCTTCACCAGGTTTAAGTGCCTATCGGAGATTCTGTACTTGTTAATTTGTCAGGTTTACAAGAACGGAGAGAGCCCGGATGTTTTCCCACGTTGGGGAAGTGAAAGAAGAAAGAGTTCTTTACTTTTAGGGCCATATGCTGAATGACAGAGGTCAGTGTTTGCAACTGATCCGCGTGGGCGAGGGCTCCTAATTATTTCCTGGATAACCTGTTATCTATTAGCCATCAGGTTGCTTGCCAGAAAATACCATGTCTCCAGAGTTCCTGGTCTGGATTCTGAGGATCGGATTTTTTCTTTCTTTCTTTTTTTTTTTAGAGATTTTATTTATTTATTTAAGAGAAAGAGAGAGAGAGAGAGAGATCACAAGTAGGCAAAGAGGCAGGCAGAGAAAGAGAGGGAAGCAGGCTGTCTGCTGAGCAGAGAGCCTGATATTAGGCTTGATCCCAGGACCCTGAGATCATGACCTGAGCTGAAGACAGAGGCTTAACCCACTGAGCCACCCAGGTGCCCCTGGATCTGATTTTTTTTATGTGTTTTGTTTTATTTTATTTTATTTTGTTTTGTGGGGAAGTATGCATTGGGGGCAGGCAGCCGTGAGTCCCATTGGCAGAAGGGCTGTCTTGTCTGGCCCCCTGCCCTTAGCTTGTACTGGAAGAGAGAATGGGGAGGAACCCAGGGCACAACAATTCTGCTAAACCACCCCCCCCCACCCCATCCCTCCCCGTCCCCCGCCCCAGTGGAACCCAGCAGGTTCTCTTCTTTGTCCTGGCTTCTTGACTCACACTACTTCAGGAGACTCAGCTTTGTTATAATCTTCTGGAAAAGCTTCTGAGAGAAATGTTTTTCTGGGCTGATATCATTTGCTTAGAGAACAAGGAAAAGTCTTCAGATAATCTTCTGTTAGGGGAAGGGAAGGCAGGGAGCCTGTCAGAATTCAATAGGCCTGTTCGGATGAGGAGGGGCAGAACTTGGCCAACACCCAGGGGAGCTCAGTTATCATCCGTTACACCCATGGCCTCTGTATTGTTCTGAGGCACCGTGAAGTGTCAGCAAATAAGAGGAGCACACAAGGATAGGGCATCATCCCTTTTCTTTTTATAAAGGTGGCACACGTTCATTGCTTAAACGTTAAGAACTTCCAGAAAAGCGCTAAGCAAAAACCACTCAAAATTTCATTCCTCTGAGATAACCACTCAAGGTTGAAAGAATAAGAGGAAGTAGTTTGAATTTTTAAAACTTAGAAACTCAGAAGGGAACCGTGGAGTCGAGACTCAGACCTCCTCTGAGGAAAAGGTGCTACTTAAGGGTTGGTTTCTGGGGTTCCGGTGGAAGGAGCCCTTAGGGTTGGAAACCAGAGCTCTGAGAGGGGTTGATGCTGGTTGCAGCCGGTGTTATTTAACTGCTGAAGTAAGACTGTTGGAAAAACTGTCACACTGTAAAGCATTTCACTGCTGCTAAGAGAAAGACTTGCAGCCAGGGAGGGGCAGTGGCGGGGGAAGGTCCCTGGAGTGAGATACCCCGGGGGGGGGGGGGGGGGGGGGGGGGGGGGGATTGGTAATCGCAGCCCCAAGACAAAGCAGGAGGGAAGGAGACCTTCTCCCTTCTCCAGCCCCACAGCCCCCTCCCTGGCTGGCAGTCCCCCACCCAGAGGCAGCAGGCAAAGTGGACTTGCCATGTGCAGAGCCTTCGCTCCAGGCTCCAGGCTTCCAGGGCAGAGTGTGAAAGGGTGGGTTTGGAACCCAGAGATAATAACAGGTGTGTTTGGGTCTGTTTGCTCTTTTGTGTTTCTTCCTTCTGTCCTCTATTTAGCTTGTAGAACTTTCATATGTTTCCCAAGAATTGAAACTGTACACAAAGGCAAACCCAGAACAGCACCCATGCACCCCTCTTTCTTTACCCCAGGCACCCTCCACCCCCTTGTAAATATTCCACTCAAGGTTTTCTGATTTATCTTTAGTATGAGTGTGTGGCTTTTTCCTTTTTGCTTTTCAAGATTTGGCAGATACTTATGTTTTCTTATTCCCTTTTATCTCTTATACTAAAGTGTATTATTTATAATTGTTTGCACTGGGGCACCTGGGTGGCTCAGTTGGTAAGTGTCTGCCTTCCGCTTGGGTCATGATTCCAGGGTCCAGGGATCAAAGCCCAAGTCAGTCTCCCTGCTCTGCTCAGCGGGGAGCCTGCTTGGGGAGCCTGCTTCTCCTTCTCCCTCCATCACTCCATCCCTCTCGTGCTTGCTCTCTCTCTCTTTCTAATAAAAAAATAAAATAAAATCTGTTGTTAAAAAAAGTATAATTATTTGCACTTAGCATTTTTCATTTACTATATTCTGGAAATCAGTTCATAGAGATTTTCTACATTTTTTTTATTGTTGTTGTTAACAGTGTTTCAACCAAATGTCATCATTTATTTAATTAATCTTTCATGTTTGGGGATTTAAGGTATTAACATATTTTTTGGAAATGACAAATAATGTTGCATGAACAACCTAGTACATGCATATTTTTTAAATTGTTGGATGTGTACCTTTAGGATAAACTCCTAGAAGTGGGATGACTGTGTCAAAGGTTGACTGGCTCTGGGTTTGTTAGATATTTGCCAAATTCCTCTCCATTTGGTATTCCCACTAGCCCATTTCCCCAGTGTATTGTCAAGCGTTTGAATATTTGCGCATCTGATGAATGAGAAATGCTATCTTCGTATGGTTTTCATTTTCATCTCTCTTATTATGAGTGAGGTCGTACATCTCTTCCTGTTTCAGGGTCAATTTTTATTGTCGTTGTTAATTTTCTGCTCGTGTCTTTTACCCATTCTTCTGGGGGATTTTTGATCCTTTTCCTGCAACTGAAAAAAATTAAATAAAAATTTAATTTTTATTAATATAAAAATTTATAGATTAAGAGGTCTGGGTCCTTAATCTGTGGTATTATGTGGTAAATCTGTTTTCCAAATCTGTCCTTTGAATTTTTGATCTTGTGAATGGAGTTTTTGCCCTGCGAAACCTTAAATTTTTTAAAGTAATTAAGTGTATCAGTTTTTTATTTTATTGTATCTGCATTTTGAAACACAGGTTTTTCCCCATACACAGGTTGTAGAAGGCTTTACGCATATGTTCTTCTAGTAACATGTTTGTTTCAGGTTTTGCATTTAGATCTCTGACCCATGTGGAGTCCATGGTATCTTTTCCCAAATGCCTGTTTTGGTGATCTATCCATGTAGAACAAACTATCCCCAAGTATAGTGGCTTACAGTGAGATTTGTTTTATTAGCTTCCATAGCTCTGTGTGTAGATCTGGCTCAGCAGGGCAGTTCTTCTGCTAATCTTGCTTGGCTTCTCCTGCATGGGTGCAGTGCTTGGGGGCTGGGGCTGGACTTGTTTCAAGACTTCATCTGGGAGCTGGGAAGGCAGGGCCTCTCTCCTTTTGCGTGTATTTCCAGGGGTTCTTATCTCCATGTGGCATCTCCATTTGGACTTCCCAGCAGGATAGCTAGGTTGCTTTTTCTTTTCTTCCTTTTTCTCTTTCTGACTCTCTCTCTTTTTTAAGGTAATCTCTCCACCCAATATGGGGCTCAAACTCACTACCCCAAGATCAAGAGGGGTGTGTTCTCCTGACTGAGCCAATCAGGTGCCCCTCCTCTCATTATAAAAGTTTTAGATAGATTTCATATATGATAAAATTCACCTCTTTAAAGTTCATACAGCTCTGTGGTTTTCAGTACAATCACAGAGTTGTACAAGCATTGCCACCATAGAATTTTAGAGTATTTTTAACATCCCAGAAAGAAACCTGATATTCATCAGGAGTCATTCCTCATTCCTGTGGCAGCCCTCATCCCTGTTCTGGCCTCAGACAACTGCTGATCTCTTTTCGGGGTGTATGAATGGGTCTATTCTGGATTTTTCACCTAAGTGGAATCATAACAATATGTAGTCTTTTTGGACTGGCTTCTGGCTTCTTCATGTTTTCCGGGTTCATCCATATTGTAGCACGAATCAGAACTTCATTCCTTTTTAGATACTAACAACGAGCCACTGCACGGTGACTTCACAATGTGTTTATCCAGTCATCTGTAGGTGGGCATTTGCACTGCATCTACCTTTGGGCTATTGTGAATGACGTGTCTGTGGACATCTTTTTACAAGTGTTTGTGTGGGCAGATGTTTTGATTTCTCAAACCTTTACACCAAGAGTGGAGTTATCGGATCCTATGTTTAGCCTTTTGAGGAATTGCCACTGTTTTCCAAGGTGGTTGCACTTTTTTTTTTTTTTTTAATTTCGCCAAAAGCTTTCTTATCATTTAGGTGAAATCACATGTTTTTTCTCATTAGACCCATTCAAACGGTGACTTATATTAATGGACTATTTAATAGTGAATTATCCTTGCATTCCTAGTATAAACCCAAGTAAGTTATTTCTTGATGCCATCTCCGAGTTTCAGTTTTGCTATCTGTAGATTGCAGTATTTACTTTCATAATGTTGTGAAGATTTAATGAGATAGTGAATGTGAAGTGCCTTTCGCAGTGCTCAGCATAGAGTAAAGGCTCAATAAATGTGAGCTATGTGTTACTACCTATAAGGAGCTTCTCTCAAAACCCAGGACATTTCCCAGACACAAAGCCTGAGCCAACTAAATGTCTGTGAGAGAGACTGTCTATGGGGAGCCGGGCACTCAGTTGCTAAGGGCTGCGATAACGTGAGATTGAAAGTGGACTGCCGCCATTTCGACCGCAGTCTGTACTTTCTAAGGATCAAGTTCTTCTTTCAAGCTTTTCTCTCAACTCAGGCAAAGTCCCTGCAGACAAAGCATCCCTTGTTGGGAACCTAAACTACCCTCTTAAGCAGTAAGGACTGCACTGAACCAGCAAGACCCTGGTGGCTGACCCTGAGACAGGGATCAACCTGACCTTCACTGCCCACCTGCACATACCCATTGACTTTTGTCCCACATTTTCCTCATATGAACCTGGAAGTATTCGTAGCACTTTGGAGACCATCTTTGAGACTCTAGCCTGCTGTTTCCCCAGTGTTGGCCTCACTGAAGTTAATCCTTTTCTTATTTCACCGCCACTTGTCTCTCTGACTTTGGAGTTTATACACCACCACCCCCTCCACACACACACGCACGCACTGGGGTCTCAGTCCCCAGTTGCTTGGTCAGAGCTCCTAAAAAGCTTTGTCATTCCCTGAGTGATAGGTGTGACAGGGGAGTCCCCATCCAACCACAACTGAGTGATCCTAATGGGGTGAGTCCTGGAAAGCAGAGGCTGCTTGGCTGAGAAGCTGACCCTGTGATCAGAGGGTCTGAATTTTCAGCCCCGCCTGTGACCTCTAGTAAGCAGAGGGACTGGAAATGGAGTTATCCACCAAAGGTCAATGATGTAACCAAGCTTGCCTATTTCATGGAACCACAAAAACTCTAAATGAAGGGGTTCAGAGAGATTCCAGGTTGGTGAGTATACCCACGTGCCAGGAGGATATCGCACTCAGGATGGATCTGGACCTCACTCTTTGTACTTCTTATCTGGTTATTCATTTATATCCGTCATAATCGATCATTAATAGCACTTACAGTGTTTCCCTGTATTTTATGAGCTGTTACAGCAAATTACTGAACACAAGGAAAGGGTTGTGAGAACCTCTGATGTATTGCCAAGTTAGACAGAAATGTAAGTCACTTAGGGACCCATTCCTTGTGATTTGCATCTGAAGTGTGGGTATGTCTTATGGGCCTGAATCCTTAACCGGGTTAGTGTCAGAATTGAATTAAATTACAAGACACCCAGTTGGTGTCCTCAGAGAACTGGAGAACTGCTTGTTGTGGGAAACCCACACATTTGGTGTCAGAAGTCTGGTGAAGGGCTCAGGCATGGGTTGGAATCCTGGGTTTACCAATTCCCAGCTCTGTGTCTTCGGGTATGCTTTGCTTAACCTCTCTGAGCTTCCCTTTTGTCATCTGGAAAATAGAAGGATTAATGTCTACTTCGTTTACCTGGTGTATGAATTAACCAAGATCATTTCTGCAAAGCACTTAACCCATAGTAATATCATACAGTGAGATGGACCTCGAGGTGGGGGGAATAGTTACTCTGACAAAAGAAGAAAGTCATGAGGTGGCAATATCCTGACTCAGAAGGAACTGACCTGACCAGGGTAAACCATCTCATTTCCACTCTTCTCTCCTCTCAAAAAAAAAAAAAAAAAAAAATGGAATTAATGTTTCCTAACATCATTAAGCAGGGTGGTATGAGGGAGGGTGCCTTGGCCAGAGATACTTGGATTCCAGTTTTGATTCTCCCAGAAATGGCTGCCTAATGTTGGATGAATCACTCTCCAATTACATTAGTAGCTTTCAAAGTTTTAACCGCTTCTCAAAACAAACATGGATTTTACACCATGGTTTAATACTTATGTATCTATGTACACGACCAAAAAAAAAGTCAATAATACTCATCTTTACTGTTGGAGTATTGTATTAGTTTTCTATTGTTGTGTTATAAATGACCACAAACTTAGTGGCTTAAACAACATATATTTGTAATCTCTGTTTTCATGGGTCAAGGGCAGGCACAGTGTAGCTGGGTGCTCTGCTCAAGGTCTCACAAGGCCACAGTCAAGGTGCCCGCTGGGACAGCCATCCATCCGAAGCTTGGGTTCTCTTCCAAGCTCCCACGGTTGTTGGCAGAGGTCATTCCCTTACAGCACTAGAATTCATGGCAGCTTGGTTCTTCTGCAAAGCCCACAGGAGGACCTCTCTTTTGAAGAGTTAACCTGATTAGGTAAGGTCTATCCAGGATAATCTCTCTTTAGATTACCTCAAAGCCAGCTGATTATGGGCCCTAATTACTTCTGCAAAATCCCTTCCTTTGCTGCATAACTATCATAATCTTGGGAGTGATGGCCCATCATAGTCACAGGTCCTTTCCATACTTGAGGTGATTATGTGAAGTCACTGGGAGGGGTCCTCTGAGAGTCTACCTACCACAACTATGTTATACCCTGATATTTCTACTCTTCCTTTGCCTTTAAAAAATTAGATTTTGCCACCAATTAATGGTTTGGAACCACTAGCTTGAAAATCCTGCACTGGATGACTTTCAAGAGCCCAAAATCCATGCTCTCAAGCATAGTTCGGGTCTGTAGGCATTTGAGGGCTCTGGCTGCAGGGTCAGGAGGCAATTGCATTGAGAGCTTGACCCTATCAGTGCTAACCTGACTGAGTTTCTTTGGCTCTGCTCCTCACAGAGAACTGTCTTTCCAAGTTGGGAGGTGAGCCTCTCAGCATGCTGGGAAGTTTATCTGGACAAGTCCCAAGGGAAGGGAACAATGAAGCCAAGCCCAGAAGCAGCCAGCTGTCATGGATTCTGCCTGGCTCATCAGCTCAAAGGAATGTCAGGGAAACAAGGTGCTGTGGGGGAATAGGAAACAGGCCCAGGCCTGACACAGCCACCAGCAAGGTGACCTACTCAGGACCTTTCCGGGCCTCAGTTTCCATCTCTGATACCGGGATGTCTAAGGAGCCTTACTATTCAGGACCTTTGTGACTCTGCAAGGAACCAGAATTGTCACTTCTGTTGGAGGCTGGGGCAGGAAGGTGGCTTCATGCTGCTGGCCAATGACCAGGTGTGCTCCAGAAGTTTAGTGAGAAAAAGTTCAGTGAGAAGCCAGACTGTGAGCTCCCTCAGACAGGGCCCCTCTACCTTTGGGTTTCTGCCCAGGCATAGAGCCTGGCCCCTAAATCTTTGTTTAGCCCAACAAAGGGACTCTGGAATGAGGTGTTTTTTGGGGGATGGGGGGTTGGTCTGTTTTGTTTTAGCTCTGGTGCCCAGATCCCACTGTGAGAAGCGCCCACTTGGCTCATGGAAAGGACTGATTTGGAGGATTTTAGCCATTGGGGCTGTGAACTCTGCCTTGTTAAAGACTTCAATAGAATGTAGAGTTCTTTTTATTCAGAGGGAGCTGGGACCATGGGATGGGTGCCAAAGCCAGGTGACAAGAGACAAGAGTGCAGGTTTCTTGAGTCTAAGGCCGCAGGCATCTGCTAGTAGAACCATTCCCATCTCCTGTCCAGGTGGGGAGGGGAGAGAGGAACCAGAAGGGGAGGGAGAGGACTTCTGGGCTAAGTTGGCAAATGGGCAAAGAGTGGTAGGGATATGAGGAGGGAAAGGAGGGATTGAGAGAAGGGGGTGGGGGGCACAAAAGCATGGGCAAAGATTGCTTAGAGCAATGGATGTTCTTCTCCTGGGAATTTTCAAAGGCAAAAACAACCCCCCCAAAACCCTCCAAACAAACCCCTAAAACAAAACCCAAATATCCCCTCCGCCTTTTTTTCCCCTAACAAGAGCTGGTGAGTTAGTGCAGAGGCATGGAACAGGGCACCCAACAATCCATTTTAGGATCAATAGAAAGTTTAAGAGACTAACCATCCATGTAGAGGACCCTTCCGGGCTTCAGAATTAGGCAGCCCTATTTAAAAAAAAAAAAAAAAGAAAAGAAAAGAAAAAGAAAAAACAAAAAGGCAGCCCTAAGACAAACACATTCACCAGTGTCAGCACTTAGCAGTACTAAATATGTCCTCCTTTGGTTAACTCCTGCGTCACTGATGAGTACTCAGCTTGCAGAGAGAGGATTTGGTAGGAAAGAGGGGAATTACTCCAGACCCCCTCAAATGCCCCACTTGGTAGAAAACCCTGCCTGCCTCTCAGGGCTGCTGGGAGGAAGAGGCTTCCCCAGCGAGCCCTCATGTCACACAAAAGAAAGACAGTTTAGGATGGCTGTGGGAAAAGTGAGTTAGTGTGGTCCCTTTCTCTCTAAGGACATCCTGCCCCTTCCAGAGGAGACAACCATGAAGCGGGTGGAAGGGAGGTGAACTGGCCTCTGTGGGAGCTGCTGAATCAGCGGTGAGGCCAGCAGATTGGACTGGGAGGAAGACAGCCCCAGTGACTCATCAAGGGACTGCTGCTTCACTGCCTCAGGGCCAGGAGAAGTGTGTGCTCACAGGGACTCAGAACTGAACTCAGGTAGCTCCCAGCCTTGCAAGCCCAGAGCAGGGGCCCCAGAGGCCCGAGGAGAGGGATGTACTCGGGTCTCTCAGGAAAAGGGACTTAGTGATTGTGTAGGGGAAGGGCCCTGAAGACCCTTAGGACCCCAGTGCTTATTGTCCACCTTGGGGGCTACCCAGGGGAACTTTCTTTTTCAGACTTTTTCGGGGTCTTTTGCCATTGCCACCTGTGTATGTGTTTGGATAAGCTCATTACTTTTAATATTAGCATAAGGAAAGCTAATTAGAATGGTGAATCTACTGCAAAAGAAATGTTGTGATGCATTTACAAAGGAATGAATTATCTATTGTCTGGAATTGTTCTGCCGGCTCTCCTTCCATTAGCAAAGCTTATGGTGAGCCAAGTGTGAACTAAATTTGTTGTTCCATAATGGAATAGTATGTGGGGTAAGGGCCAGCGGAGTGCAATAGACAATAGGCACAAATCAAGTTCAAGAAGGAAGAGATCATTTTAGGCAGGTGTGTCCAGAAAAGGTTTCAGAGTTGAGAATTGAACTAGGCTTTGAGCCTAGGGTGATACTCTCTGACAGACTTTGTCAGGACTTCTATGATTTCATTGTACAATTTCCCATAAATTCTTCTGTCAATTCCCTATTGTTGAACATTTAAGTTAGTTCTGATTTTTGGTATATAACACTATAATGAACATCCTTATACACACATTTTCAAGAATTTAATTTTTTTAAAGGATGTTTTTCTTGAAAGGGAGTTGGTGAGTCAAGGGTATGCACACGTTTTTAAAATCATTTTTTCCCTTTCTGATTACCAAATGAATACACACTCACTATAAAACATTTAAACACAACAAAAGTGTAGAGTTCAAAAAAAGTCTCCTGTAATCCCATATATGGAGCTATTTTCTGATAAGAGTTGGTATATATTGGGGTGTCTGGGTGGCTCAGTGGGCTAAAGCCTCTGCCTTCGGCTCGGGTCATGATCCCAGGGTCCTGGGATGGAGCCCCGCATCGGGCTCGCCGCTTGGCGGAGAGCCTGCTTCCCCCTCTTTCTCTTTGCCTGCCTCTCTGCCTACTTGTGATCTCTGTCGAGTAAATAAATAAAATCTTTAAAAAAAAATAGTTGGTATATATTTTTCCAACTTTTTTCAGTGAAACACCAACATGTTGTAACAGACAAATCTCCAAAGACTGCCTTTCCATCACATTTACAGTGGACTCTAGAGCCCCTGCCATGTGAACTATATGGCCCCTCCCCAGGTGAACTATATGGCCCCATGTCCCACCTCTCTGCTCCCCTTACTTTGTCCCAGCTGCACAGGTCTCCTTGCTGCTTCTAAAGCCAGCTGAATTTGCTACTACAACAGGCTTTTTGATGGCTGATCCTTCTGATTGGAATGTCCTTTCCCCAAATATTCACAAGATTCCCATCCTCACTTTATTCAAGTTTCTGTTCAACTGTCACTATTTCAGAAAGGCCTTCTCTGACCACCTACCTAAAATAGCACATCTCATAATGCTGTTTCTTTCTTTCTTTTTTAAAAGTAGGCTCCATGTCCAATGTGGGGCTTGAACTCACGATCCAGAGATGAAGAATTGGCATGCTCTATTGACTGAGCCAGCCAGGCACCCCAATGCTATTTCTTCATAGCACTTTCCATTACCTGACATTTCACATATATGTAATTGGCTTATCATCTGTCTAGAAAGCTCTGTGAAAACAAGGATCTTGCCTTGTTCTCTGCACATTCCCAGCACCTGGACTAGAAACTGGCAAGTAGTAGATGTTCAATATATGCATGCTGAATGATTGAATAAGATGAAACCAAACTATATTTATCATTCTGAAACCTGCTTTTTTACTTAAGAGTATATCAAGGACATCTTTTCATGTCAGTATATAAATCTTTTTAGTCCTTCTAAGGCTTTATAGTAGTATTGGAATTTATTTACCCAATTCTCTTTTGATGGGCATTTGGGTTGTTTACAGTTTTTCAATATTATAGACAGTGTTGCATTACATATCCTTGAATACATATCCTTGCATGCTTTTAGTGTTTTTATAGCTTTTACTTGAGGTGGTGAAAAAAACTTACAGGCATGAATGTCTAGCATCATGTTGGAAATGCAGACTTGGTGCTCAGAGATATCCAGACTGTGGTAGACTGGAGACTTCTTCACACAGACCTGATCACTGAAGCCTAGGAATCAATGATACAGAAGGAAACTGAGTAAAGCCCAGAGACATGAATCTTAAACAATATCTGTATTAGAAAGCAGAAGAAGGGCAAGAAATTATTCATTCATTTGACAAATCTGTATTAATTGGAACTTTCTAAAAGTTGGAATGTAACAACACAGCAAGAGTGACATGTATAGACCATGTAGTGGCCTTCCTTTTGGTTAAAGTCTAATGAGGGGAAGGGCACAAAGAATAATAACAGAAATCAGAAAATCATACAATGGTGGATAGGACGGGGTGGCACTGATGTACAGACTAGAGATTTTAAGGAAAGTGTTCTAGAAGTAGGGTTTAAGCTGAGGCTGAGGTAGGTAGCAGTTAGCTGAGTGAGAAGAGAAGCTCCAGTGGGAAAGTGTTTCAGGCTAGGGGAGTAGCACTTCCAAAGGTTCAGAGGTATGAGGGAGCGTGGCATACCCAGGCACTGGGAGAGAAAGTCTGTGTGGCAGGAAGGTTAAGAATGAAGAGGGTAGTGGGGAGAGAAGGGATGGAAAGGTAGGCAGCAACCCTCTGGGCCCCGTTAAAGGGATTGGCTTCTGTTTTAAAGGCAACAAGGAATTTGAAGCAGGGTGGTCTTGTGATCAGAGTTATCTTAGAAAATGACTATGGCCACAGTGTAGACAATGGAATGAAGATGGGGTAGGGTGAAATGATCAAAACTGGAGGGACCTGTTGGGGGATCAATGGGGATGTTGGGGGATGTTGGCCTAAACTAGAAATAGTATGGGGCATGAAGAGCCCCATGGCTGGATGGATTCCAGAGGCATCTCAGAGGATTAGAAGATAATTATCAGGACTCGGTTACTGATTCCAATGACTGCTTTGGCAAATCTGTATTAATCTGTATTCCTTATGGAGGAAGACTTCATAAAATCCCAACTTTTTCCAAAAGTTTGGAAAATGAAGACTCAAAGATGGTGAACAAAGATGATGAACACTTTGTGGCTTGTGTAACTGAGATAGTAAGAGGAGAGCTGGTCTGGAGGTGGGCTGAAGATGGAAATTTTAGTTCTGGAAATACTGAGGTGTATGTGGAATAGCCAAGCAGACCAAGGAGACAAAAGAGAGAGATCTGGACTGGAGGCCAATTTACGTGTCATCAGGATCTGGATGGAATTGAGACCATTGGCAACTGTCAAGTCCATGAGAGTAGGCACTTGTAGTATCTTTAGGGTTTAGATCAGTGCCTGACTCACAGTGGGTGCTCAATAAATATTCGTGGAGTAAGAGATAGGTGAAATCACTCAGGGAAAATGAGAAAAGAAGGAAACTCAGGACAGAATCCGAAGGAGAGGCTTATCCATGGTGTGGGGAGGAAGCAGTCATGGTGAGGGGATGCAGGAGAAGGAGGAAGTCGTGAACAATGTCAGTGCTATCAAGAAGAAGTCAAGGGACCATAAAGTTCCAAGGGATTTTGGAAACGCGGTCATTGGTAGCCTTGGTGAGGTTTTTTACTGACACATTGGGAGCAAAGGTCACATTTCAGAGAACTGAGGAGTGACCAGAAAGGATGTAAGGGAAGACAATGGGTACACACAACTCCTAGAAAGTTTCCCTGTGTACTGGGTGTAAAAGGAAATGGAAAAAAAATAAAGAGAGAGAGAGAGAGAGATGGAGATGATGTTTTCACGATGTTTAGAAAAAGGAGCAGAAAAGAAGAGGTTTAAGATTCAAGAACACATAAAGCCAATTGTTAGAGAGAGATCTCTGAGAAGGTGAGAAAAGATAGGATCTCCTTCAAATTGGAGGAACTGCTGCAGGTCAAGCAAGGGAGAAATATTCTATTTTGACCAGAAAAATGATGATTTTTCAGATTTGCAGGTATGAAGTTGGGAATATTAGATGAATTCTAGTCTCTCTTGAGGCCACCAAACAATGGTAGGAATGGCTATACAGGATTGAAAAAGAGTCACAGAAAAGAGAGTTTCACCAAGGAGACAGAAAAAGTCACCTGAGCACAGCACCACAGAGAGGAGAAGCGGAGGATGGATGAGGTACTGGGTCTGGTAAATTGAAGTTTATTCATAACTGAGAAGGTCTGGAAACTGATAGAAGGTGGACCCTCTACTACAAGGATTAAAGAAATGAGCAGACATGTGAGAAGGGAAGGCAGCAGTTATATGTATGTGATTGGAGAGAATTCTGGAGGGGAAGGTAGGGGTGGAGCAGGTGCTAAAGGTCTTTAAAATTTAATTCAGGAGGAAAAGAAGAGCCAGACTGAGAGGAAATCAAAAGTTTGGCAGAGAAGTTAACCCTCAAAATGTGGAGGGATCCTTCTCTTTTGTGACAAAAAAGAAGCTAGAGAGGATTTGTACACCAGCAGAGAAGCATATTGAAGTTGAAGCATGTTGTGCTTTATAATAAGAAATATATATTTGGAGTTCATCCTGGTTCCTGGCATGGAACTTCTAAAACACTTGTAATTTCCTAAGTGATAAGAAAACTAGGAGCATCATCTGTTCTGACGAGGCAATTCTGAGTGGCCTCTGGGATGGGGCCTCATAACCAGAAATACCAAGCCATGATTACAAGCTTGGATTTTGAGCCCTACCCCTTGTCCTGCTGAGAGGGGAGAGGCTAGAAATGGAGTTAATGATTGATCCTGCTTATGTGAGGAAGACTCTATAAAATCCCAAGAGTATGGAGTTTAGAGAGCTTCTAGGCTGGCCAATACATTCACACCAGGAGGGTGGTTCACCCCAACTCCACAGAGGCAGAAGCTTCTGCACTCAACATCCTCTCTGACCTCGTGTTAAGACTCTTTCCATCTGGCTATTCATCCGTCTTCTTTATTGTAACCTTTAATAAACTGGTAAATGTAAGTAAATGTTTCACTGAGTTCTAGTAGCTGCTCTAGCAAATTAATCTAACCCGAGGAAGGGGTCTTTGGAGGCTCCAAATTCATCGCCGTTATTAAGAAGCCCAGGCTTTGATGGGCTTCCTCCTATGAAGGGGGTATGGGGGCTAGTCTTGTAGGCCGGAGCCCTTACCAGAATGCTATCTCCAGGCAGGTAGTGTCAGAATTGAGTTAAATTGTAGGATACTCAGCTTGTATCCAAGACTTGCTTGTTATTTGTCGGGGGGAAACCCCTATACATTTGGTGAAAAGAAGTATCAGAAGTGAAGTGTTCTGTCTAAAGTAGACTCACAGGGAAGAAAGACATAGTAGGCAAGAATTGGGTTTTTCTTTACATAGGAAGGAAACTAGTTGTTTCCTTTTATACCTGCCTAGCTCAGTGAAATCCCAAAGTCCTAGTAGGTTTGTGTGTGTGTGCGTGTGTGTAAATTGGCTCTAAAATGTGTAAGAAAGCAAAGCATCTAGAATAACTATAACATCACTTCTTGGCCTTTTGGCTAAGATCAAGTATAGAATAACTAATGCAATATTGAAAAAGTAATTTTTAGACAGCATGGACAACTCACTTCTTTTTTAAAGTTTTATTTATTTTTTTGACAGAGAGAGAAATCACAAGTAGGCAGAGAGGCAGGCAGAGCGAGGTGGGGAAGCAGGCTCCCCACTAAGCAGAGAGCCTGATTCAGGGCTTGATCCCAGGACCCTGAGATCTTGACCTGAGCCAAAGGCAGAGGCTTAACCCACTGAGCCATCCAGGTGCCCTGGCCAACTCACTTCTATGGGATGTGTTGACTTTTCAACAAATGATGCTGGAATAGGATTTCCATATTAAAAACATGAATTTGACCTGTACTTCATAGCATACACAGACACTAATTTGAGAGAGATCATAGACCTAAATGTAAAAGATAAACCATAAAGCTTCCAGAAGGATAAATAGGAGAATATTTTCACAACCTTTGACTAGTAAAAGGTTGTTTTGGACAACTTGCAGAAAACAATAACTATGAAAGAAAATATCAATCTATTAGATCACATGAAATTATAAATTTCTGCACCTTTAAGAAAAATGAATAGGCAGACCATAGACTGGGAGAAACTATTTGCAAAACAAAGAATGGTTATCAATAAAATAGAAAGCATTTCTACAACTTAATAAGAAAAAGGTAACATAGTTTAAAGAGAATGTGCAGATACTTCATAAAAGAAGATATACAAATAGCTGGTAAGCACATCAAAAATGGCTCAGCATCACTAGCCAGCAGGGAAATGCAAATTGAAACAAATATACACCCACTAGAATAGCTAAAAATAAAAGACTGACAACACCAAATGTTGATGAGGTTGTGAAGCAACTGGAACACTCATACATTATTTTGGAAAATAGTTTGCCAGTTTCTCATAGTTAGAGAAGCTCATGCACCTATTCTGAACAAACAATTCAATTTCTAGGCATCTACCTAAGAGAAATAAAAACATATGTCCACAAAAAGACTTGTATAAGAATGTTCATGGCAGGTACCTGGGTGGCTCAGTGGGTTAAAGCCTCTGCCTTTGGCTGGGGTCATGATCTCAGGGTCCTGGGATTGAGTCCTGCATCGGGCTCTCTGCTCAGCGGGGAGCCTGCTTCCCACCCCACCCCCCCGCCTGCCTCTCTGCCTACTTGTGATCTCTCTCTCTGTGTCAAATAAATAAATAAAATCTTTAAAAAAAAAAAAAAAGAATGTTCATGGCTGGGGCATCTGGGTGACTCAGTCAGTTAAGCATCTGCCTTCAGCTCAGGTCATGATACCAGGGTCCTGAGATCGAGCCCCTCATCAGGCTCCTGGCTCAGCAGGGAGCCTGCTTCTCCCTCTCCTCTGCCAGTCTCTGTCTCTCTTAGATAAATAAATAAAATTTAAAGAAGGATGTTCCTGGCTCTGCTGCTTGACTAGCTGAGTGGCACGCTACTTTGCCACTCCATATCTTTTCCCTCTAATGTAAAATGGAGTTAATATCAATGTGCTAAATAATGTAAAGGGGAAATCATGATGCCATATTTACAACCTTTTTCTGAGAAAAGGAGCATATCTAGTCTTTTCCCAGTGTAGCTGCCATGGCTTATGTAGCATGCTTTGCTGGTGGCCCAGCTTGACTCTCCTGGGCACAGAAGACAGGACGAGGTCTGGGGTACAAGCTGGAAGCAACCACATGATGGAGGTCTTGGTTGGGCCAATCCATGCAAAAGTTGGCTTTGTCTGGCAAAAGGTGTTCCTCTAAGGAGTTGTTCCTCTAAGGAGCAGTTTCAGCCAAAGAATCCCCTGGAAAAAAAAGCTGGAGCACAATTTGCATTTGAGATTCCAAATTAGATAAGAAAATCCGAGAGACTTCCACTCTCTAGGAGATGGTAGTAGGGTCCCTGAGAAAGCATTTAACATAAAAAAAGAAGGACAGGAACCCAACCATGTGGAGGGGAGTGTCTGTGTGACCTTATGGTGAGCAAGTCTGTATTTGAGAGTTGGAAAGTATCAGTGTTCTTTGTGATGAACTCTTCAGCTTCCCTTCAAGCCAGCCACAGCAACTCCATTCTCCTTGTCAGAGATTGGTTTAAGAACAGGCATGTACCTAATTCTGGCCAATGAGACATGAATGGAATTCTACTGGGGACTTTTGGAAAGTTTCTGTGCTTCTAAGAAGGAAGCAGTGTCCTTTTCTTGTCCAGGAAGAGTGTCCTTTTCTTCCTCGAGATGTTATTGCGTCTGGTGAAAACATCTTATTACTACAAAGGGAACTACTACAGGACAAAGACAACATTTTGAGGACAGAAAAGCACAGAGATGAAGACAACCTGTGTCCTCAGCACTTCAAGCTGCTCATTGTACTACACCTGGAGCCCACAACTTCTGGAATTCCCATTAGTGATAGATGGATTGCCTTGTACGATTGAATCTGGGTTTTCTATGACTTGTGGCTAAAGCATCCTAACCAACTGAGCATTGGACTGGAATTCTTGCACCAGCTGAGGAGAGCTTAGAGCTAATAAGATTTGGGTATTAAGGAGATATAACTGGTATCGTCACAGGCTGTTGGCACCAGAACGATGGGGTCATTCATGCTTCTAGACATGTCAGGTGTGACTCTTACTTTATAAACCAGCTGAGCTAGGAATATTGTATTCCTCTACTTTTACCCTTTAATCAAAGTAAATCTGACTCTGAGCCCCCAATCCTGTTCAGTGGGCAGATAATCTATCATTCTGGGAGCTCAAACCCCTGAAAAATTGTGCCCAATTGGGCAAAAGTGTAGCGGCATCCCACCCGCTCACCAGCTGGTAGTCCACACTGAATTTATTTATTTATTTTTTGCCTCAGGTCTCATTGCATTTGGTGATTTTAAGGTTTCTGAGTCTGACTTTGGGGTCCAGGGATCTTTGTTGATGCTGGAAACCCAATGCCTAAGGCCTGGTATCCTCTGGGATCTGACCCTTACCCAAGACTCTGATGGATTCTGTTCTCACAGAGTTGTTTTCTAACTTTCTGGTCTCTGAGCATACCTCTTTCTCTTTCCTTGTCCTTCAAAGCCCTCCCTCCTCCATCCCCCTTCTCCCTCAGGGTGTCTGCATCATCTCCTCAATGAGCCAGGGATTCTACCAAGACAGGAAGATCTATTAGCTTCAAGCAGCTTCTGCTTTCAGTCCTGTAAGAATTCCCAGGCAAGAAAAAACAAAGTCTGACTAGCAGTGAAATGAGAAGGCAATGGAAAAATACAGTGAATTTATTAATATGGCAATTATCTCATCACGGATACTTCGGAGGTGACAGGAGAGAACTCAGCCCAATAGAGGGCTGGCTCTGTGCTGAGTGGCAGCGAGCCCAACCAATGAGAGTGGGACAAAGAGAAAGAAGGTGGATCCTGAGCACTGTGGGGGAAACTTTCCAGGTAGCTTGTAAAACCTGCCTCCCAGTCCAGAATTGAAAGCCTGGCTACCAGCTGCCTCTTCCCAGCTGCCTCTTTCCTGAGTGTTCTTGAAAATATATTTTCATTCCGCTAGCATTCCGTCTCTGCCCTGTGGTCACACATGGGGCTATGATAAATGTTAACCCACCAGGAAGTGAGAAGGATAAATGGAGATAATGTACAGGAAAGGTCTTTGACTTGTTTTAGGCATTGCTGGTATGTTGCCCAGGGCTGGCCCCACTCATGGTCTTCCCCAGCCTCCTTGGTGAAGGTCCTTTCTTATGGCCTCAGTGGTGTGGGTCAGCTGGCATCTGTTACCACCCTCCAGCTGGCTAGGGGACCCCAGGGCTTCTGGACTTGCTCCCAGGTAAACAAGGGCAGCAGAAGTACAAGCTGGATTTAGATAGTATCTTCCCACCTATAGCTGAAAGGGACTTTGAGACCATAAAAGCCAACTCCCTGAATTAACAGATAAGAGCCCGGAGGTTAGAACTCAGGGAACTTGGCTACCGTAGTGTGAAGATGGAAGGGGAGAGCAAAAGGGTGCAGGGCTCTTTGTTCCCAGGCCTCCCTTACCATCCGAATCTCCCAGTCCTGGGTCTGCCCCTTGATCCTGATTGTTCCCTCTGGTTGGTTTTGAATCATGGAATGCACTGTCTTGTTGCTGCCTTACTTCCTGCAGAAGGCTCTCTCGAGGCTTGGTAGCTGCTAGATAATTAACCCAAGGACAAGAAAGGTGTGTAGAGCCCACAGCACCCAGATCTTGGGCCCTTCCTTGGTCTTACTGTCATCCTCAGAGCATCTCTGGAAGGCAGTGAGACTGCGGGTTACTCAGAAGACAGCATTTCCCAGTTTTTAGGTATCTTCTGGGCATGCTCATTTGTGACTTTCCAACCAGAAGTATTTCAGTCTGAAGATAAACCTCAATCAAACCCCCAGAGCAAATATGTGTGGGTTTTTTTGACTCCTGTTGTCTTGATTGGCCTACCAAACACCTCAGGGCATTCCGATGCAGGAAACCCATAAAGCACACTGTAAGAAAGATTGGCGTATGGGTTGGTGAGTTTGGGCAAACTGCTTACCCACCATAAAACAGGGATAGAGTATCTACTCATAGCATGGCTGTGAGGATCATATAAGATGATGGAATGTGAAGTGTTTAGCACAATACCACGCACAGGGGAAGCACTCAACACATGCTCACGGTTACTGCTCTTACTATTATTTTAATTGGGCCACTGTTCAGCTAGGCTCCTAGCTACTACTTCCTGCTTCAAATCTCTGCTGGTCTGAGCAATCTCCTGTTAGTCCTGTTCTTCAAACCTCTACTTCCCAATCCTAGATCTCTTAGCACTTACTCTCCAGCATAGACTCAAATGCCAGGACTGTCTCCTGGCATCTTTTCCACCCCTCAGCCACACACACACACACACACACACACACACACACACACACATTACAACCTGTGTTTCAGCTCTGTGCATTGCCTCCTGCAAAATCTGGTTGTCAAGGTGTTGAGGGTGTTAATAGAAGCCGTCTTTGGGTGGGCGAGATTGTAGGTGGGTTTTTAAAAAATTTCCTTTCTTTGCTAGTCTGTATTTTCTGATTTGTTTGTCGTGAGCATGCATTGCATTTGTACCAAGAAAATATCATTTTTAATTTTTATAAAATCTACTCACTATCTCTAGAAAACTCTCCCTGAAGAGTTCCACTGCATTCTGAGCACTCCTTTGAATTTCCTGTCCCCTCAGCACTTCTCTGCACTCTGTACTACCTTTGTGTGCTCTTGTGAGGTCATCTGTAGAGGCTCTTAAAGGGAATTTGCACCTGTGAGCAGGCAGTAGGCATCTTGAGGGTAGAGCTGGATCATCTTTATTGTTTGTCTTTTTCTTTTCTTTCTGCTCTTTTTTTTTTTTTTTCTCAAGTAGGTGTGGAGCCCAACCTGGGGCTTGAACTCATGACTCTGAGATCAAGACCTGAGCTAAAATCCAACCTGAGCTGAGATCAAGAGTCAGACACTTACCGACTATGCCACCCAGGTGCCCCTCTGTCTGTTTCATAGCTGACTTCAGCTCTCCACCCTTCTCTCTGCACCACTGAGCCAGTGACTGGGAAGAAGTCAAGGGTGCTGGTTAGAGCTGGGCGTGATCATCCTTCCCATTTTACAGTCCCTGATACTAGAGCTAGCAGGTAGAGTGTAGTTTCTGGGGAACCCTGATTCATAGACAGGGCAGCGTTCAGTAGGGATTGGCTGTGTCATGGGGCTTAGGACACGTCTTAGCTTGGGCATGAATTCAGCCTGGATCTAGCAAAATCTCTACACAGTTACTTGTGTGATACAGATAGAGTCTAAGGTAACAGCCACAGGCAGTAGAGAGCGAAGGGCACACTGTATACGGAAGCCCTGGGAGCATCATACTAAGGGGAAGAGTCTGGGAAGTCTTCAGAAAGGATGGAAGTCTTGGACAGACCTGAAGGGATAGGAGAAGACATGGAGGGGTGGGTGGGAAGAAAGATAGGAGTGGGATGCAGTACTGAAGAGGGAAGGCATAGGGGCTGGATGTTAGGAGCTGGCTGAAGGGTTAAGTGGTTAAGAGGTCAAGCTCTGGAGTCAAAAGACATGTTTTGTTTTGTTTTTTTAATAAACATATAATATATTATTAGCCCCAGGGGTACAGGTCTGTGAATCGCCAGGTTTACACACTTCACAGCGCTCACCATAGCACATGCCCTCCCCAATGTCCATAACCCAACCACCATCTCCCTACCTCCCTGCCCCGGCAACCTTTAGTTTGTTTTGTGAGATTAAGAGTCTCTTGTGGAAAAGACCTGGTTTTGAGTCACTAACTAACCACGTGATCTTGGGCAAGTTTCGTGCTCTTCTACAAGTCTGGGTTTTCTTATCTGTGTAATACAGCTAAAGGCAGTTCCTTCCTATTAGAATTTTTATGAGGAATTAACGAAATAATGCTTATAAATTACATTTTAAACGCACAATAAATGCTAGCTAAGGTTACTGCTATTATTTATTATAATTACTATAATGGATACTAGGCATTTGTTTTCCAGAAGAATCTCATTGCACATTCATTCAGGCCCTACTTTCCCATGATTTGTTCACCTGTATTCATTCATTTAGTGCATCTATTATTATATGTAATAATTATATATAAGTACATGTATTATATATTATATGTAATAATAATATAATAACTAATAATAACTAAAATTTAAGTAGTGTATTCTATGTGCCAAATATTATTCTAAGTACTTTATATATATGAAACTAATTTGATCTTCCCAATAATGGTTTTTTTGGGAAATATTTTATGTATTTATTTGTCAGAGAGAAAGAGAGAGAAAGGGAGCACACAAGCAAAGAGAATCAGGTGTAAGGAGAAATAGGCTCTGCACTGAGCTGGGATCCTGATGTGGGACTCTATCCCACCACCCTGGGATCATGACCTGAGCCGAAGGTAGATGTTTAACCAACTGAGCCACCAAGGCATCCCCCCAATAATGCTCTGAAGTAGATACTATTATCACCTACATTTTATCTAGAATGAAATTGGAATACAGAGAAGTTAAGCAGTTGCCCAAAGTCACACAATTAGTTAAGTGACAAAACTAGAATTTTGGTTCCATCAGAATCCAGGCTCTTAACTCTTTAACCTGTGCTATTTTCAAAGACTCTGGGAAAAACTGAAGAACAAAAGTTTAGATTAACTACTAATCTGCAGGGAGATAGTAACCAGGAAGAACAGCAAGATACTTATGATAAGATCAGACCCATCCAAGAGTGACTATGACCGCCTGGAAGTCTGTGCAGAACCCATGTAGGCCTCTGGACATGCCTGGATGGTTGGCCGTGACCAGCTTGTATATCACATGACGTTCCTGTTGTAGGCTCTCTGAGACCTCATTAACTTAGTGCACTGCTGATACTTCTTGGCCACGGTCAGTGCCACCTGTCCCATGGAAGGCTGGATGACATAACATGGGTGGATGAATATAAACCCACTCCACTACTGGTTGAAAAATAACTCAAAGTACAAAGCCTATTGTGTGTGGGTTGGGTCATTGCCCCATTTGCTCACTGCATCACCATTCACTGGATGGCCATCTATTTTTAAGTACTGTGCTCTGTGCTGGATATTACACTGAAAACATGTTTTTCTGCCCCCTCCTGAGCACACTTTCCAAATCCCTAGGATTATTCCACTTAGCCCTTCCCAGCTTCAAACGGCTTCTTTAGTTTCAAGATTTAGAATGTTGGTGCTAAAAAGATCTTAGATAGTGGTATCCTAGAGCTGACTCGTCCTAACTGGTAACAATGGATTGTTAAATTTTCTGGAATTTTGCAAGCCAATTGCTAACACAGCCATTATCAAAAATTGCATCATATAAACTTACAATTAAATAAATTATTTTAAAAGTGAAACTACTAAATACTCAAAACTCATTGCTTCCTAATTACTTTAGCTCATGCTATGTTACTTAGCAGGTCTGGCTCTGCGTTCAGTGATGTGACATTGGTGACTTGAGTGCAGCCATGGTGGTAATATTTACACCACAGAAATCAGCAAACTCTACAAATCAGCAGCCCCTACTCCCAGACTATTGTGAGACATTTCCCCGCACACCAGTCCTAGAGATCATCACATCTGTTTCAGCCAAGGAAATCTCCTGGGAGTCCTTGGTTGCTTCCTAGAGCAGGCAGCAGTGGAGGGGTTGGGCAAAGGGAGAACAGGTGGGGGCTTCTGGGGCATCCCCTCCCCCCCTCCCATGGCCCCAGCCCTGAACAAGGCCAGCCACACATTTGTTTGTTTTTAATATAAACTTATATACAAGATTTTGTCCAAGTCGTTCTTTCACACTTAAAAACAGTGGAAAGTGACTAATCTCCTCTAATCTTATCTCACAGTTTGGGAAACAGAAATTTTTACAGTTTAGATCCCGAGGAGGGAAGTGACTTAACTCTAGATCTTGCAGAGCCCAGTCCTTGGAGTTATGGGAGGGGGCCAACAGCATGGCTCCTTGTAACTAGAGACAGGCTCCTGCCCACAATCCAGGAAGCTGCGCTCATGGCTCCTTCCAGATGGGTGGTCCTCCCGGAGCCCTGTCTGCTGTGCTCCTTCGCGCCCTAGAGTTGAGTAGACTCCCAGCCGAGCCCTGTGTGTGGTTTTCCCTCCTAATAGAAACCCTTCCTGATACCTCTGCTGAACTGTCTGCTTTTCATATTCCCTGATGGGAGAGGCCAAGTTGAAAATCCTACCCTCCCAAACAGGTTTTTAAATTTGCCTGACTTTCAGTTGGGGAAATCTGCTTAAAGATCTCATGGCCTTCCAAACAAACATGGCCAACAAACAAACAAAAAAACAAACAAAACAAACAGCCATTTTATTTCTTATTAAGCAAAGGCTGGGAGAGATGGATGTCAAAAAGCCTGCTGGAGAGCATAGGTGTGGTGGCGGTAGGGGGAGTGGCTATAGGGAAGAGTGGAGGGAAGGCAGGCAGAGCAGAGAGAAGGTAAAAGCAATAATTTTAAGGGGTAAGAAAATTTAGCTACAGGTGTCCAGGGGTGTCCGGTTTCCTTAGATTTCTGAAGTCTTGCCAACCTCTTCCTTCTAGCATAAGCTGATTGCTTGTGTTATCTGCCCATTGTCATTTCTTGTGCAATCCCCATTACCCAGTGCCCAGTGAGTCCCTAGATGTGTTGCACCAACCCATCTTTTTGGTAACACCACAATGAAGAATTCTGCAATAAAGGTTGTATGAGTTTGCTAGGGCAATGATAATAAAATAATGAAAGACTAGGTAGCCTAAACAACAAATTTATTTAAACAAATTTATTTATTTATTAAAACAAATTTATTTTCTCACATTTCTGGAGGTTCAAAGTCCAAGATCAAGATGCAGACAGGCTTGGTGTTTTTCCTGAAGCCTCTCTCCTTATCTTGCAGATGGGCGCTTTGCTGTGTCCTCGCGTGGTCTTCCTCTGTGAGTGCACGTGTCTGATGTCTCTATGTATCCAAATTTCCTCTTCTAAAGACACCATATTAGATTAGAGCTCATCCTAATGTCCTCTTTTTACCTTAATCAGCTCTTTAGAAATGTATCTCCAAATACTGTTACTTTCTGAGGTAGATGTCTGAGGTAATTCATACATTGAGGTTAGGACTTCAACTTATGAACTTGGGGGCTATCATTCAGCACATTACAAGAACTTAGGAAACGTTTATCCTCTACTACATGAGAAGGAGCCCAGTCACATACTTAGTTATCAGTGGTGCCCCCTTGTCAACATGGAAAGACTTTGTCATGTATACAACTTCACTGCCATGCATTGGACCGAGAGCTCATCAGGTGAAGTGTTTTTTAAAAAATCACATGTTGTCTTCAAGAATTTTGAAAATTCTCTCTCCTCCAAATTGCCTTTTTGTTAGTTATCACAGGAGTTTTTTTTCATAGGTGGGAAGTCCTCAAGGGATTTTCAATATTAGCAGAAGCTACTGATGACATGGAAACAGGTGCAATGTCTGAACACAGCTGAAAGTAGTAAGGAGAAGTCATTGGTCAAGGGGAACAGGGCAGGTGAAGGTCACACTGTCTCATCTAAGACATGTATTGAGTATACTACCTCTTGTGCTGTGTCACCCGTTCCTTTGTTCTTTCCTCAATCTTTTAGTCCTTGCCAGGCATCTAGAATGGGCTGGCAACTGCAGATACACAGGTGAGTGACGTTCTTAGTCCCTGCCTTTGTGAGTTGATAGCTCAGTTACGTGAACTATTAAAGACATGATTCAAACAAACACAGTCCTTACCTTACAGAGACAACCTGGCAGGGATGAGGAAACCATCTTCAGGGCCTGCCCTAGCAAACATGGGCACCCACTTCCTGTTTCTCTGTACCCAGGAAGCGGGTAGTGAGGCATTGGTCTAGTGCCTCAGACCATGTTTGCCAGGAAACAGCAGGCAAAGCAGACTACAGTCTCCTCTCACATCTCAAAACGGGCCTTCTGGTGTGCGTTCTTCCCCATGGGAGGAGCTCTGTTGGTGCAACACTCCTGCCTTTCCTTCATTCCTTCACATACCCCTTCCCAGGGGAGGTGGAATGACATAGCTGATCCGCAAATTTGGAAGAAGAAACATTACCAGTCCCCACCTCTTGGCTTTCTTTTGGGAGTAAGTTGCCCCCAGGGATGTGTTTTCTGCTCTGCATTTCTAGGGACAAAGGTTCCCCCACTGGGAAGGGATGTGGTTTCCCAGAGTGACCTACTGGGTAAATTGGCCGCTGTTGGAGTTCAGTGGTAGGGAGCTTACCTGCCTAGAGCTACACTTGCTAACATAGATTTATCAGAGATAAGGGTAGTGATTTGAACTTGATATGCCAACTTTTTCTTGTTTCTCCATTGATTCAAGAACCTGGTAAGGACTGTGCGGGGGTGGCTCAGTTGGTTAAGCATCTGCTTTCGACTCAGGTCCTGATCCTGGAGTTCTGAGATCAAGTCTCGAGTCGGACTCCCTGCTCAGAGGGGAGTCTGCTTTTCCCTCTCCTGCTGCTGCTGCTTCGGCGCTCTCTCTCTCTCTCTCAAATAGGTAAACAAAATCTTAAAAAAAAAAAAAAAAAAAAAGAATCTGCTAAGGAAACTAGAGCTGGTAACATGGGTTCAAATTCTTTGTGCTTCTGTTACAGTGCCAGCTGTCGGTGTGTCTACCAATTGCTCTTGAAGCATTTTACACTTATGTCTCATGTGATCCTCACACAACCTGCTGACAAAGACAGGGCCGGATTTATTAGTTGAGGAGCTCGGGCAGCGATTCTCGGTGCCTCCGACCTATTCCATACGGTGATACACACGGGAAACTGAAAAAAAAAATGCATCTATATATACATAAATCTATTTCTGTGTCTGTACCCATACCTATATCTCACCATGGAAAATGGATGAGGCTGTTGGCATCAGAGGTGACAAGCTCAGAGATGCTGGCTGTCCTAGGGCTTCCCTGCCTATTCTGAGCCTTGAGAAGAGCTGTATCTCATCACCTATAAACCCATTCCTTGCCCACCAGTTGGGAAATTTTAGCTTAGAGAAGTACACTAACTAGTTCAAGGCTACAGAATTATTATTTTTTTAAAAAAGTTTATTTATTTGTTTATTTTAAGATTTTATTTATTTATTTGACAGAGAGAGAAAGTAGGCAGAGAGGCAGGCAGAGAGAGAGGGGGAAGCAGGCTCCCTGCTGAGCAGAGAGCCCGATGCGGGGCTTGATCCCAGGACCCTGGGATCATGACCTGAGCTGAAGGCAGAGGCTTTAACCCACTGAGCCACCCAGGTGTCCCAAGGCTACAAAATTATTAAAAAAGAAATATGAACCCAGGTTCTCTGATTCCATATCTAAAGAACCTTCAAACATAGACTGAAGTGAGGGAGCCATTTGTTACCATCATTCCTACTCAGGGGGCACAGAGAAGTGTCGAAGGGATGGCCTCTCCTTCTGGTCTGTGCCTACGGGACATGCAATGCCTGTCCAGGGATGCAGTCTGCCTCCTATCAGATCTCCTCCTTTCTGAACCAGAGCAGATTTTCCTAGCTACCTTCTAGAGAAGGGAGTTCAGGGAAGTTGGCATTAAGATCTCCTGATCTGCTCTAGTGGTTGGCCCTGGGGAGGAACTATCTATTCGATAGCCAAGGCACTTCCCTGCTTCCAATCACAGGCAAAGCCCTTGTCTCTAATGTGATCAACACAGTAGATGGTCCATTAATGTAAAATATTATTTAAAGAGCAACCGTGAGAAACATACCTTAGACTTCTTATTGTAACTTAAAGCATATACAGGTATGTTCAGGCACCATTAAAAAAAAAATTGTTTCTTGGTGCAGGCCTCTATTAATTGGAGTTTTGTCCTATCTTTCTTGTATCAACTATACTCACAATCCGTTTATCCTTTGAATACTTACTGTGTTCTTTCTAGGTGCCTGGCATATTTTAGGTGCTGGGGAAGTCTCCACGCTCGTGGAGCTTATATTCTATTGGAATCTTCTGTAAGTTCCAGTTCAGGTTTCTCTGAAGTAGAGGAAGAATTTAAAGACCCAAGGCAATCCAAGTATCCAATCATGGTAAAATGTGTATGATCCCCCCTTTCCCAGTCTTTCCCGTGCCACTTCAACGAGATTTTTTTGTTGTTAGGACAAAAGGACAAGTCATAAGGACAAGTCATTATCAAGCTTTTCCAAAACATCAAATGTCAGTTTACAGAGGAACAAAAAACCTCTTTCTTTGTACTCACATTTTATTGGTTTTCACAACAATTAAATTACATAATCAGAATGGCAAGGACAACGGGCAGAAGTGTGTTTGGGAGTAAATGGCACTGAACCCTTGTGCCCTTGTGAGCTCTCAGCTCGATTTGTGGGAACAGAGGCACCTGAGAGCGCCCGAGATCACCCGAGAGCATCCGAGAGTACTCGAGCTTACCCGAGGTCATCCGAGAGTGCCCGAGAGCACCTGCAAGTGCCTTCGCTAGTTGAAGGTCTGGCAAGCCGTGGGCACAATGAATTTTATGGAGGGAACAGAGAGCATCCGTTAACCTGGTGACTTGGTCTGGAGGAGGTCAGTTTTAAGAGCTTTTGCCACATGGATGCACCTGTCCTCTCCAGACCAAATGCATACTGTACTTGGAGAGTGGCTTATGCCACTCTTTTATTAAAAGGCTCAAATACTTATTCCAAATCTTTACAAAAGGTGAAGGAAACTAGGAGCTGTACCTCTGTTGGGCCAAGTTTCATAAAACTGTATATGTCTCATATTACTATGGCTTGGCTCCTATTTTCCTGGCCTAGATTTCATGTTAAAGAGCCTCCCTCTTTATTAGCCAACAATGCGTCTTCCAGAACCATTCATGACAAATGGTACAGCGTTCAAATAGCCTGTCTCTGACGTCCACATTTCTTCTCCCTGAGAGTAGAGGTGAAGTATTCAGTTCATCCTCCTGAAGAAAACACCTGCCTGAGGAGAGCCAGTTGCCCTCTCCTCTGTGGAAGGATAGGAAGAGAACACATGCCTGTATATCTGGACAGCAGCACAGAAGAAAGAACAGGCCATACGGGAAACAAAGAGGCAATAATAATGATAAGGAGTCAATGATAAAGATTGCTCAGTGCCCCAAAGTCCTCCGAAAATGACAGTGACGTGATGGAGATTATTTAATCCGACCTGCTTCATGTTGCAAATACGGAGACCGAGACACTGGAGGAAAATGACTTGCTGAAGACAGAGCCAGCCCAAGGCAAAGCTGGGGTAAGAAGTCTCTGACATTTACACTTGCTGTTCTCAAAGTAGGGTCCATAGACTCCTGAGATCCCAGCAACACTCAGGAGCGGTTCATGAAGTTATGAAGGTCTCCGTTTGATCGTTTTTCCTTTGACCCCCTGTTGACATTTGACAGAAGGTACGAAAGCAATGGTGGGTAAAACTCCTGGCTTCTGGGCATGAATCAAGGCAGGCGCCAAGGCATATTAGACATCATTGCCTCGCACTTGCAATAAAAAACGCCAGTTTCATTTAAGAATACCCTTGATGAAGCAGTAAAAATGATTAGTCTTATTAAATACCGACACTTTTCAAATAGTCTGTGTAACAAAATGGAGAGTGTGCATAAATACTTTCAGTGCATTCCAAGGTATGATGGTTATCCCTAGGAAATGTACGCAGGCAATAAACCTGGGAGTCCAGCCATTTTTTTCATGAAGCGTCTTTCTTCTCTTTTTTTTTTTTCCTTCCTTCCTCCCTCCCTCTCTTTCTCTCTCTCTTTCTTTCTTTCTCTCTTTCTCCTTTTCTTTTCTTTTCTTTCTTTCTCTCTTTCCTTCTCTTCAAAGACTAAATGACAAAGAATGCTTTTTCAGACGGAGTATTCAAAAGACATTGTTTCTAAATGAACAAAAGGAGTCTGTCCCTTTGAGGAAAACAACTGATAGTATTTGTTGCCAGTGATAAAATTTTGAACTTGCAAGGGAAAATGAGAATTTTGGAAAACTTGTATCTGTTACTGTGGAACTTGATAGCTTCCTAATATCTAAGGACTTTTCTAATGAGATGGATGGTGATATTAATGAATGTGATTTTTAAAAAATATTGTATAATGAAATGTGTGAAAATCTGGAATATCTGTATAACTCAATAAACCAGCTTTTTCCAATGACCAATGCATGATATTACCCATCCATACATGGGTAAAAGATCCAATCAAAGTACATAATAAACCAATGGATTTTAATGTAAGAGAATATAAAAAGTTCATTGGTATGATTTCAGATTTCATTTTTCAACTAACCTTTAAGAAACTTGCTATAGTTGGCGCAGTATCAAAAGAGAATATGCACAATTATTCAAAAAGACTAATAAATACTCTATTTTTCCAGCTACATGTCTGTGTAAAGCCAGATTTTCTTCACACATGTCAACCAAAACAACATTTTGCAAGCCATTGACTTCAAGAGCAGATATAGGAATCCAGTTACCTTCTGTTAAGGCAGACATATAAAAAATTTGCAAAAATATCAAACATAGTTACTCTTCCCACTAATTTTTTTTTAATTTTGAAAGGTTTTTTAAAATGAAAATATTTCTGTTATTTATATTATGTAAAAATATGTTATTTATGTTAACATGCCATGGATTTATTTTTGATATTTTTAATTAATTAGCAAAACATTTTAACAAACATTTTCCACTGAGAGACATAACCTACACAAATTTTAAGGGTGTCAAATGGTCCCGAGATGAAAAAGCTTGTGAACTGCCCCGTTATACCAGCCTGCCTTCCAGAAAGTGGACTGGAGAGAGGTACTTCTTTCCCCTGTACCCAAAAAAGCCAGTGCTTGTTACCGTTTTAATTTTAAATCCAACCAGTCCTCCTCCTTGAAAACTGTTAAGAAGTGAAGAAAGCCGCAAACCAACTACAGATTCCTGAAATCAAAGGACCAAGAACTGAGAGAGAAGGCAAAAGAAGCAAATAAGAGTTGTCTGGAGCTGTGCAAGGCTGACCGGGACTCCCCTCCAGGCAGCCTGGTGGGAGCTGCCTGTTTCTTTTTGCATCATTGGCCTGACCCCATGGCCATCCTCCCACTCCCACTCCCTAAGTCTCAACCCTGCCCCGGGGAATGCTATCCTCTGGAGCCTCCAAACACAAAGGGACTTAATAAGCCTTGGGATGGTCCTCACCCTGACACCTCCTCCACTCCCCCGCCCCCCCAGGATGACAGTATGGGGGAAGGGCTCTATCAGCCTGTGCCTCCACCAGCCCCCTGTTCTCAGGTTTGAGTCAAGAAGGGAAGGCCCGGGTTTCTGGACTGAAAAGGAAATGTAAATCTCTCCCAGGCCATGTGCCAGAAGCTGCCAGGAGACCATTTCCCTGTTAGTAAACAGGGTCTCCTGGGCCATCTTTCTCTTCTTTAATAACCTGTGGGGCGCCTATTGATTGCCCATACTGGTCCCTCATAAATTACAATAGCGATGCCTCCTGGTTGCCCTGGAGCTGCGTGGTTGGGAAAATTGGCTCCCTGATACCTTGTGCTCACGGAGCACTGTATCGGGCCACATAAACGTGAAGAATATGTACCATCAGGCACAGAGAATACACAGGAAACAACTCGGGGGGGGGGCGCAGAGGCTTCTGGGCATGCTGCAGACTTTAATGAGCCTGTCTCTGCTGCTTGTCCTGGAGAGCCTCAGGAATGCTGATGACACGCCTCCTCCGTCAGGCAGACTGCTCTGCCTTCAGGTGGGGGGAGCTCAAGCTCTGGTGGGTGGGAGACGGGTCTGCTCCCAGCTCTATCCCCTCACCAGGATGGGAGCCGGCCGGTAAGAGGGAAGTTTCTGCATTGTGCCATGGTGGAAAGAGCACCTAGTTAAGAATCAAGACACATTCTATGCTCCGTGCCACCTATGGCTGTATGATCGTGGGTGAAACATTTAATTTCACTGAATCTGCGTCTCATCTGGAAGTGGAGAAAGTAATATCCCTAGTCAGTTGTGGGGCTGGTGGAAAATAAGGCTGACCCAGTGCCCTGCGTGCTCTTGGTAAATACCTGCAGAAACTGAATTTGAATCAGTTGAAGGACACAGTGGCAGGTCCGGGTCTGAAATGAGTTCTGCCTCCCAGCTCCCCAATCTGGCATCTGCCAGTCCCCCTAGCTAATACCTTGCTCTTCAAAAAGAAGGGAGGCCACGGAACTCACAGCTTGATTGGAAATGAATCTCTCATTCCTTCTGTCTTCCTGTGCCCCTCCTGACTTGGCTTCTGAATTTAAAATTCATTTCACAGGGAACGTCTCTAAAGTGGAGAGTAAACAGAAAAACATGCCAGCATGACTTCCCATTCTACTCAAGAAGCTTGGCATCCACATGCCCACAGTTGGCACAATCTGATAGGAAACCTTGGGGTTTCTCTGACTTGAAGCAGGTCCTGGGCAATTAGGTCCACCGATGCTTTCCCCAAGCTAGGAACTTTGTCCCCACAGTTCTACCACGAAACTTTCACCATTGCACGAAAATGAACTAGAAGGACACTGTACATATGCCCATGTTTTTCTGCTGCTTCCCTAGTCCTAGAGATGATATTCTGCTGCTCTGGGATGAGGTGTGTGGTGGGTTGAAGTGGCCCCCAGAAGACACACCCACATCCCAGAACCTGTACATGTGACATTACTTGGAAAAGAAGTTCATACAGATGCAATTAAATGAAGGATCTTGAGAAGAAATCATCCTGGATTACCCTGGGGGACCCTAACCCAAAGCACAGTGTCCCTGTAAGAGAATGGAGACGCCAAGAAGTCCCCACAAGGCACGATTCTTCTCTAGGGCTTTCGAAGGGAGTGGAGCCTGGCCAACACTTCGATTTCGGACTTCTGTCCTCCAGAACCGGGAGAGAATACATTTATTGTAAGTCACTTAGCTTGTGGCAACAAGCCAAGGAAATGACTGCAAATGTGCTCCTAATGATAGACCCGAGCTCAGAGACTTCTTCCACCAGAGATGCTTTTCCCCTCTCTTGGAGAATTTGCCCGAGCAGCAGCCTCTGTGGATAGGTCAGCAACCAGCTCTTGGGCAATGCAAACACCCCAATGGAGCTGTGGCTGAAGATCCACCCTGGAAAAAGCATCTGGGGGTGCTTTTGGCATCTCTTGGTGGGCAAGGCATTGGAGAAATGGCCTAATTTTGGAACTAGGCAGACCTTGGTTTAAAACTCAACTCCACTATGGGCTTTGTGACTCCAGACAAAATGCTTACCCTCTCTGTGCTTCAAGTTCCTCATCTATAAAATGAGGATAATAGCTCCTTCCATATAGGAGGGAGCAGATCCAAGATCTGAGACTTGCACATTTTTAGAGACCTTTTTACAGAAGAAGGATGCAAAGCTTCAAACCCCAAATTAGAAGTGGGACCTTGAAAGGGCCTTGTGCCAGCGAGGGGCCCCCGAGGCTTACATTAAGCCTGTCTCTGCTTCCAGGGTGTCCTGAGGTTTATAGATAAAAGCATGAAGCTCTAGACAGGCCAGGCTCCTACTGCATGCTCTGCAAGAGGTAGAGCTTTCTGAATGAGGAATCCAACAGTTAAGTGTCTACCAAAAGGCACACAGATATTTTTTCAAACCACAGAGAAAGGTATGGTAGGATAAATTCCATGGCAGCTTTCTAGCTGTTGCCTTGACATCCATTTCCCCTTTCTTTTCCATAACAGAAAACTGACATCTGTGGAGATTGCCATGTGCTCAACTAAAGCCTAGCTTCCCAAGCAGGTCTGGCAGAGACCTGTAGCCATGAGTAAGTTCTGGCCCAAAGACATATAAGCAAATAGAGGTCAGAGACTTCTGTAACATCTTATGGGAGTATATTAGGAATTGAATGGCACCTCCCTCAACCCCCATGCATATGTTGAAGCCCTAATCCTTAGTATCTAAAAGTATGAACTTACTTGGAAATAGGGTCTTTGCAGATGTAATTAGTTAAGATAAGGTCTTGGGGGGGCATAATACAATATGAATGGTGTCCTTATAAAAAGAGAACACAGACACACAGAACACAGACACACAAGGCAGAGAAAGCGGTGATGCTTTTATGACATTAGGAACATCAAAGATTGCTGGCAAATTACCAGTAGAAAGGGGAGAGGCAAGGAATAGATTTTCTTTAGAGTCCTCAGGAAGAACCGACCCTGCTGACTACTTAATTTCAAATTTTTGACTTACAGACCGAGATAATAAATAAATTTCTGTCGTGTAAGCCACTCCGTTTGTGGCAGTTTGTTACAGCAGCCCTAGTAAACTCATACAGGGAGATAGGCCCTTCTTCACCAAATTTCCATCCTGCTGCCTGGAAAGCAGATAAGAGGGCTGGCCTTCCATTAGCCATCTTGGTCCATGAGGATGAGGTAGAGCAAAGAGCTAAATGGAGCCTAAAACTTTACGGAACTGTCGGATTAGCCCTGGACTGCCTACCTTGGGGCTTGTTTTCCTGGAAAATAAGTATATTTGAATATTTTGTTATTGTTATTGTTTTGTTTGTCTTCTGAAACATAATCTTCACTGATACATTGTTTTGAAAAATTAATTATTCTTTGGGGAAGGATAAGGATTGGAATAACTGCAAACGGAATTTTAGCATTATCTGTGATGTTTCATTTTTGATAGCACAATGTATTCATGAATTCTTTTGTAATTAAAACATTTCACTTTGGGGTGCCTGGGTGGCTCAGTGGGTTAAAGCCTCTGCTTTTGGCTCAGGTCATGGTCTCAGGGTCCTGGGATCGAGCCCTGCATCAGGCTCTCTGTTCGGCAGGGAGCCTGCTTCCTCCCTCTCTCTCTGCCTGCCTCTCTGCCTACTTGTGATCTCTGTCTGTAAATAAATAAATAAAATCTTTAAAAAAATTTTTCACTTTATAATAAATAAATTGCAAAGGAAAAAAAAAAAGAGGGATGGCCACCTACAGATTAAAAGAGACCTGAGAAATGTATCAACCAATTGCAATGTATGAACCTGATTTGGATCTTGATCTAAACAAAAAGTTTTAAAAAATTTATAAGACAACCCAGGAAATTTTAATATTAATTGGATAGTTGATATTATGGAACTACTTATTTTTATGCATGCTCATAATATTGTAGTTATATATTTGAAGTGCTCTTAACTTTTAGCATCTAAAACATTGTTTTTCACCCTTAGCACTATTGTTATTTTGGGCCAAATAATTTTTAGTATAGTTGACCTACAATGTGACGTTAGTTTCAGGTGTATGACAGGACTTGGCCCAATTATACATTATGCTATGCTCACCACAGGTATAAGTACCATCTGTCACCATACAATGCTATGACAGTGTCATTATCTTTCATCCCAGTGACTTACTCATCCCATAACTGGAAGCTGGTACCTCCCATTCCTCTTCGCCCATTTTGCCCATCCCCCACACCCCTCCCCTCTGGCCACCATCAGTCTGTTCTCAGGGTTTTATAGATCTGATTCTGCTTTTTGTTTACTCATGCTGTTGTTTATTCACGCTGTTCATTCATTTTACTTATGAGTGAAATCCCATGGTATTTGTCTTTCTTAGTCTGACTTATTTCACTGAGCATAATACTCACTAGGTCCTCCATGTTGTCTCAAATAATCCTTTGTTGTGGGAAGCTCTCCCAGGTCTTGTAGGTGTTCAGCCCTATCCCTGAATTGGACTCACCACACGCCCATCGCACACCCCTCTCCCAAGGTAGGACGATCAGTAGCATCTTTAGACATAGCCAATGTCTCCTGAAGGCAAATTTGGTGTGGGTTCTCCAAATTTTAGAGTAATTTACTGGAATATTTATGGGTGAAATGATTTGTTGTTCCATAATGAAAAGTTTAAAATACATTTTAAAAAATTTGTAAGATTCTGTTTGTATGCTCTTTCTGTCAACGTGGTGGAGTCCTTGTGAAATTTCTTCTTACTTCAAAATCTGCATATCCTGGATAAAAAAAGTAAATATTTACCTTGCTTGGTGCAAGATCTTGTGTCAAGCCTCCTACATTATTACTCTTAACCCCCAAGGCTATAGGCCTTTCTGACTGTGGGTAGGGCAGACCCTCTCACACATCACTCCCTCAGCTCAGCCCTTAGCATTCCCTGGTCATGGACTGGGGTGTGGGGGAGGGGTGGCTGGAGAAGTATGGGGGAGGTTCTGAGTTGCCTGGTGACCTAACTCCTGAGGCTGTCTCCCACCATTTCTCTATGGGCCTCCTTCCCCTGTCCCCAAACTCCAGTTCAGAGGGGGGTGTGTTTAGAACCAGACTTGTTAGGACCTTGCCTTGCCCATCCCTCAGAGTCCAGCCAGTTGACTTTCTGCTGACTGTTTACAGAAACCTTGTGCTCTCACCACACATCAGGTCAGCCCACTCTGTTTAAACATGCACCACACCTGTCCCCATCTCCTCCACCAGTGCTTCACTTGACCACATGCTGCCTCACTTGGCCACCTGCTCAGGACTCCAGGCCCCCCTGGGCCTCAGACTTCCCTGGGTGTCTCTGCTAAGCCTGACTTTCAGGCCCACCTGATCGTCGAAAGGCCCCAGGCCTTCCACAGTTTGGTCAGGCCTCCCTTGTGATTGGGCTACGTTATCACCCAAGTCCGCCAGGGGCCAGTCGGAGTGTAGGTCAGAGGAGGGGCCTCTGAACTGCAGACAACCGCAGTTGGAAGTTTGGGGCAGAAGAGCCACATAGGGGTGGGGGTGGGCTGCACGTGGGCTCCTGACACCAGCTGAGGGGCAGCCTGCTGGGTTCACGAGGGCCTCCCCACAGAGCCCAGGGCGGGGGGGCAGGCAGCCAAGCCCAGCGAGCCCGGCCTGCAGCAGCGACTCAGCCGGACCAGCGCGGAGCCAGGGCAGGGAGAAGGCCCGGCTATTTTTACACGGACGGCGTCTGACCACAGCTGGCTGTTTTCAGAGGTGGGTGGTAGCTATCTGTTAGAAGGATCTTTCAGGTGAGAGGGCGGCAGGAGGCCTGAGCAACCACGACTTCCTCTACCTTTCTGAGTGTACCTTATCGACCTCCTGGTTCTCCTCCATTTTCTGCCTCTCGAAGAAGGAGGAGAGGTGAAGTCTGGCCACCTAAATGCCTGGGAGGCCAGCATGGCCCCTGGTGCGTTTCCAGGACACCGAGAGCTGTGGGTGGACTTACCCAAGGAGTCCTTACCCTGCCCTTCCTAGAAGCCGAAGGCTGCGTGAGTTCACAACAGCGCTCGAGCCCTGAGCACTGGGTTCAAATCCCACATCCTCCACTTAACTAGCTGTGGGAAGCCGCAGGCTCCGTGGTCAACGTCTTCGTACTTCAGCTTTCCCCTGTGAGATGTGAATGTGTGGAATGAGAACAATCCTGACCATTCCATGAAGTTATTGTGTGATACAATATTGTGTGATAGAATAGTTATAATATAGAATATATAAAACACACATTATTACCCATATAATGCAGAAGCAGGACAGGAATGAGTCATATGACCTCGCTCAATTGTTTGCAAACTCCTATTATTAATGACCCTCTTTTTATGTCAGTGAAGTGGGGGATTGTCCTCAGTCTACACCAGTGGTTCTTCCTTTCCCGCCAGCACCTCAGTAAATACCTACCTATGCTATATTAGGGATCAGTAATCCTGCCCGTGTCTGTGACTGTAACTGTCATTAATAATAGCTTCAGTTTATCGAAAGCTTGCTCATGGCGACAAAGACATTTTTCCACCACTAGGCCTTTTTGTCAAGCAAGTGAAGCAGACCTAGAGAAGGAAGAGGCCAGGCTGGCAGTGGGGTGGGGGTGGGAGGTGCAGTGGGGAGCTATTTAAGATGATGGAGCAAGAGCATCATCAAAATAATCAAATATCAGCACAATAGGATTAAAATTTTTTGAGGGTGGAGACTCATTGACTACCTAGAGGTGTTTGGGGTCAACGAACACGCGCAGATTTCTTACTGCCCATGCTGCACGTGTGGGACTAGCCATTCCTAAAGCTGTAGAGCTTTCCAGTAGGAGCGAACATTATCTTTTTAAAGGCAGCTTGCATTGAGTTTCTGTTAATGGCAGCCAAAGGGGTTCTGACTAATTCATCTTTCTATTTATTTTTTATTTTGATGAAAAATTTGCAGTTTTTACATTGTGGCATAAAAACAGAACTCTGACATGTTTGACAACATATTTTTGACAGTTCTGTCTATTTCTGACAAAGACGTGCTGGGAAGTTGTGGGAACACATCCCCTGTGTCTGTCCCCCTCCTTTGATTCAGAGCTACATAAATGTATGCTAATGATCTTCTGATGATGACAATGGGGCTATGCTCCAAGAAGGCTTTAGCAGTTGGGAGTCGGATCAGAGCAGGGAGAGACAAGAGGTAGAAAAGACTCCTCAGGATGCTGATTTCATGATTCCAGTGAGAAGTAACGAGTTCATGAGGTGGTAGCCACAGAAATAGAAAGGGAAGACCCTGCAGAGGTTGGATTTTCATGGTCTGGCCACAGATTAGAGGGCAAAGGAGTAAAAAAATAGTGTTTTCATCTACAAGGCCTGAAAGGACTTGACTCCCATTTCCCGCATCATTCCTGGTTTCTCGCTTACTTTTCTTCCCCTAGCCAGTCTGCCTAGTGACTCTGGCTTTTGAATTCACTGTGCCCTTTGCTTGGCACACTCTTACTCCAGATGGCCCCTGGTTCATTTCTCACTTCCTTCAAGCTTCTGCTCAGAGGACATTGCTTCAGAAAGGCTTCCCTGGGGGCACCTGGGTGGCTCAGTCGGTTAATTATGCATTGTGGTGTAGGTCATGAGCTCATGGGTCCTGTGATGGAGCTACCTCTCCCCTCACCAACCCCCTCCCCCGCCCCATCTGGCTCTGCAATCAGTGGGGGGGGCTACTTGAGCTACTTGAGGATTCTCGCTCTCTGCCCTTCCACTCCCATGCCCCCCGCCACGTGTGCGCATACATGCTCTCTCTCTCACATAAATAAGTAAATCTTAAAAAAGAAAGAAAGACTTCCCTAAAGTCTGCCCCCCCATCAATTAGCATGCCTTACACCTGCTGATCTCCCTCTGTAGTACGTAACCCCTTCTTGACTAGGTATCTGTTTCCTTTCTGTCTCCCTTGACTAGGATGTGGGCTCCAGGAAGGCAGTGACTTTTGTCCACTGCTGAGTCCCCAGAACCTAGGACAGAAGCTGGCACAAAATAGGTACTCAATGAATATAAATAAATACATCTTGAACAACTGGGACAATGATGTAGTGTTGACAAGAACAGAAACAGTGAGAGATGAGTGGTGCCAGGGGTGGTGCAGTGGAGGAGTGAGGTCGTGAGTCATTCAGACCCCATGGAACTTAAAGCTAGATGTGCAAACAGCTATAATAGACTGGTGGTCGGAGTGGCCATCCGGAGCTCAGGAGAAGCGAGAGGTGGAGATTTAGGGAGGAATTTTTTGCAAAGGCTGGTGGCTGCCATGGAGTCAGGGAAATCCCTGAGGAGCCCATGAAGAGAGAGATGAGACCTGGGGACTAAGGCCTACAGAGGACCGAGGGGACCAAGTAGTCTTGGTTTGCCCAGGAGTTTCCTGGTTTAAAACCTCAAAGTCAAGCTTGAGGACCCCCTCAGTCTCAGGCAAACTGCGGTAGTTGTTCACCCTAGGAAGGCCCTTCCATTAAGGTAGAAGGAGGGGAAGAGCCGGTTTGAAAAGATAGAGGAAAAGCAGCCTGGAGCTTCCTCACAGAACTCAAGAAGAGGTGGGCTCTGGTAAGGATGAGTCTCCCACACCCTCTTCCTCCTCCTGGACCAGTTTGGTTCTGCCCTTCTGAGCCCAGGAAGGCTGAATTACCTCTGAGCTTCCCCTTTACCCCAACACTTAGCAGAATTTGATGGCTTCTTAGTACGCTGGGGAATTTGGTTTGGTTCTGGGGCTGGGGCCCCAGCTCCAACCAACTGGAGCAAGTATGGACCCTTAAATGGTGTCTGGGGGTTAAGGGACGCCCTGGGTAAGGAGTTTCAAGTCAGTGATCATTTTCTGCTTGTGCCTGGTGGGAGTTCAAGAGGGTAAACAACTCTGCATTTGCCTAGCCACTGTGGCTAAGGAAACAGGAAGCCGCCTCTTCTCTCGTAAATGACACTGGCCAAGATAAGCAGTACTTGTAAGATGCCACTCTTAGCCGTGGATGCTGAATTGTGCCCAGAGCTAACCTGCAAGTGAGAAAAATTGTTGCTGGATATGCAGAAACACAAAAGAACCCTAAGGGGCATTTTCAAACCGAATTTGGTAGTAGAGTGAGTTTTAAAACAGATGTTTGAAGCCTTGGTCATTCACATTAACTGAGAGCAAATGAGACAATAAATCAGAAAGTACCTTAAGCTATATAGTTTATACAACTAAAGTTGTGTCATTATTTTATAATAATTAGACAAATACGAGTTCTTATCACTGGGCCTGGCTTGAAATAAAGGCACCACCTATAGAACACATGGTCCCTGTCTTTAGAGAACTTTATGGCTTACCTGTAGAGGAAAGATATATACCAAATGTATGATAAGAACTTAACTGTATTTATAAAACAGTATATAAGGAAGTGGAAATAAATGTTGTGTCCACTCCCTGACTCCCTCACCCCTTCCTAGCTCTCTAACCTACATCATGCATCTCTACCTTCCTAATGAACATGGAGAAAAGTGCCCTAATTCATCCAGGCCAGAGCACAGTAATGTTTCTGGCCACCTTTCTTTAGCCACTGACCTGCTCTAGGAAGTAAGGGTCATGAATGTGGCAAGCCTGAGCATAAACACATTTCCTAGAATGTTAATTCAGTAACGATGTGTAGGCTGATTACTTAAGGCTAATGCTGCTGCAGGTTTTGTGAAGGTCTAAAAGAAGGTCCCTTCCCCTTCACTGGCGGGAAGAAACTACAATCCCCTAAACAAAGTCCCATGTTGTGAAGTGTCAGTGTTCTAAGTGTGACAAAATTCTAGAAAAGGGAAACATTAATATTTTAAGTGGACTGTATATTTCATGGAGGGTGAGCCATGAGCTGGACAGACTGTCAAGACAGAAGAAAACCTGGTGAGTCTGGGCGTCATAGAATGAATGAGAGTGGTATCTGGAAAACAGGGACAGACTTCCTGCCGAGATCCAGCTTCTGAAAGAAGGGAAAATGTTTTATTGTTCCTTCAAAATATGATGGCTTTCAGTAGTAGTAAGCAAAAACAAAAACAAAAACACATGGTTCTTAAGAAGTTAAAGGACTTGAATGGAGAAACCTCCCTACCCTAGGACTTGAGTAGAGAACCTAGCACTTAGGCATTGGAAACTCCAAGTCCTTCTGGAATGGGAAGGTCCGCTGTGCTAGGAAGAAGGAAGCTAGTGGCACTACCTCCTGCTTGGAGCCAGGATGTCAACACTGGGTTCCCGGCAGAGGCCACCACTGCTGCCACTGACTGAGGCCGTTGTAGGTGTTCACCAAAGGCACCACTGTTGCCCATGAAAGTTGCCCTGTGCTCCTGTGCTCGGCTGCCTCACTGGGCTATTGCTTCCTAGGACAGGAATCCACCTGCTGAAGGCGTGTCCAGTCCCCTGGTCCCCTTGGCTCTGTAAACAGAGGAGCGTTCGGTATCTACGTTCACTTCTGCTTCTCCCCTAAGTGCTGTTTGTGTACCCCCAGTGTCTTAAGGAAATGTGGTGTGACTGTGCCTACTTCAGTTTTTTGCCACTCCAGCCCTTCTTCCTTAGGCCTTAGTCATATCCCCGGGATGCCGGATGGGCACCATCTGGGAGATGTACACCAGCTGTTACTCAAAACCACTCCTTTCCCCAGAAGTCAAGGACATTATCATCAGTGGCAGCTTGTGCTCGCCCGGGTCTCCCTTAGGAAGAGACCTTCCTTACTGGCCCCTCGGTCCCTCCTATACACAGACTCCTCCCCACCGGTTTTCTAGATAAGTCTGGACATGACTGAGCTCCAGAAGAGAGGGAAAAAAAAATAGACAAAGTTAAAAGCATCATTTTCTTGGGACCTTCAGAACCGAGCAACAGAAAATTAGTGGTGGGATGTCAGTAGGAGAGGGCTTTGGATGAACATTAGAAAAAAAAAGTTGGGGGGGGGGGCGCTGACTGAGAAGACTGGTTAAAGGCAGGGGTAGAAAGCCCTAGCCTTTGAGAACAGATGGGTGAAACTGCCCCAAAAGCAGTAGGGAAGGAGTTACCTGCAGAGTTGGCCTCTGACCTGGGAATGCCTAGAGCTCAGAGACCTGGAGGAGGCCCCTTGGGGGGGCTATTTGATAAAACAAGGGCTATCGCAGCACTAGGGCCCCTGCTGGGAACTTTTCAGTACATTATCTCTAATCTTCAAACAACCCTGTGTTACTGGGAAAAAGAAAACCAAACCAGACCAAAACCCCTGCCCACACCCAATCCCTCCTCTCCTCCCACCTGCAGGGCCCGGAGGACAAAGAGCCTGGGCTCAGAGCGAATGGTAAGGGAAGGGGGAGCTATGGAGCACTGCGGACAGTTCTGTAGTTTGGGTAGAGCTTTGGCCATGTTAAGGGAGAGTGGCTCTTGCCAGGAGGGACAGGAGGGAGGTGAATTGAGTGGGTCAGATGATAGGGATAATCTGTATCTCTTCCTGGGGGTGGGAGCAGAGAAGAAAGAGGTCAGAATGGGGGCGCCTGGGTGACTCAGTGGGTTAAACCTCTGCCCTCAGCTCAGGTCATGATCTCAGGGTCCTGGGATTGAGTCCCAAATCGGGCTTTCTGCTCAGTGTGGAGTCTGCGTCCTGCCCCCCCCCCCCCATCGCCTGTCCCTCTGCTTACTTGTGATCTCTGTCAAAATCTTTGAGGGGGGCGGAAGAGGGCAGAAGAGAGAGAAAAGGAGGTTCCTGAGCGTGGTAGGAGACCAAAGCCGGGAGCCCAGAAGAAGCCTGGGGACCAAGAGACTCCAAGAAATGATACTCATTTTTGAGTACACTTGACTGGGTATAAATCCCTCCATGCTCTGTTCAAAAGCCCTTGGTGGGGGAGTTGTTGTCGAAATTAAGGAGAGGGCTGAGCTTCACTACTCGACCCACGAGGCACAGGTCTGGGACAGCGCTAGTGGCGCATTTGTAAACATTTTCACTGCCATTAGACTCTTCAGAAACAACCTTTTAAAATGTATGCACGATATGGGTGCTCCTCAGTTTTCTTAACTCTATGAAATTGGGCATTCTGAGTGCTTCCAGAATTGTTTTGCTTGTGCATACATTTTCTTACTGAATATCAGTTTAACCATCCCAAGATAATATCGGGTAATCCAGACTAACTAGGATAGGATTCTCAAATCCTTGAGAGACTGACCCTGCAAATGATCTACGGCAAGACCGTGTGTCAAAACTGAACTCTGACCCCTAACTTCTATAGCAACCAGCGCAGGAAGTTAAAACACAGCCTCTGTAGTAATCCACCCATCATCACCCACTTTCCTACATGTCGCTTAAGCTTCCAACTCAGGACCAATCCGAGAAAGCCAAATGTACTCTATGAGCCAATCATACCATGTGCCCTGCTTCTAGAAGCTTAGCCTGCCTCCAGCACCCCTGTCAACAACCTCTAGCCAGAGCGCACCTGAAGCCTTCTCTGTCACTATGTAGTGTTCCTATTCCCCTGCTTGTCTTTGGGCCTCTGCCAGAAGCAAGTGTTGGTGGCTGCTCTTACAAGGCTCTGCATAAAAAGCCACAGCTTGTCACATCTAGCAGGGGAGCGGGGGCGGTCTTCGTGCCCACACTCCTCTCAAGGCTTGTGTCAGAATAACCTGGTAGACACTAGACCCAGAGGAATGTCATAGGCAACAAAGTTCCATCAGAGCTTTTTCCACTCGAGCCACTGGAAAATACCAGCCTATTTCAAGAAGGATGTCTAAGAGGAAAACCCCACCTCTACACCCTATGCATACCAATCAGACAGCAGGCCCCAGGGCCCAGTGTCTTCTGTGACTGGGGGGTGCCTTGTGGGTACACAGCAACAGCGGCGGTGGCGGGAAGCTGCAGAAAAGCAATCAGCTGCTGGGTTCCTATGGCTGCAGCCGGTCACACCTGCCACGTCGTCAGGCCGTGGTGCCGTGTGCCAATTACCCCGGCAAGCGCTGAAGTCACTTTTCAAAACGCGGTCAAACAAACTCCAGCAGGGCCAGCCAGGTGTTAAAACACTCAGACACAATTGTCAAAGCAAAGAATTACACGCCTGTACATAGACGTCTGGGCTCCAGTTAAGCAACCACCCGGATGACAGCCTGCAGATGAACCCTTTGTGGGTACACAGGCCCGCCACCATGTCCCTGAAATGGGGCTAAAGGGAGGGCAAGAGGGCCCCGGGCATGGGATTCAGTCAGACTGAAACTGGGGTGGTTTTCTGGACTGCCACTCCCAGGCCACCACCGTGGTGGGGGTTCTGAGCGATGCTGTCAGCTCGGAGTGTGTGGAGGGCCGGTGTAGGTGTCTCACAGGCTTCCTTGAGCCTCCGCCAGTGTTCTCACCGTCACCCAGAACCTGACCCCACGCAGAGGCTTGTGTTCTGGGCTCCTAGGGAAAATTCTGAAAAGATCCTTTTTAGCCCAACATTCTGAGAAATGATGCAGCTAAAATTTGAATAGGTTAAGCCCCATTTACAAAACTCACTTGGTTGGATTTCTGCAAACCTTCCAAGATAGTACGGTCATTATCATTATCCCTCTTCTGAGGCTCATAGAGTTGAACTGGCTCGTCCAAGATCCCACAGCTAGGAAGGTAGACAGCCAGAGCTCTTCTGACTCCAAGCTCTGGGAACCATACTTTGGCAGTGGGGTGGTAGGGGATATCCAGCTCTCATTAGGGCCTGAGGTGTTTGCCCTAAGCTTCCTGATACACTGGACAGTGGTGACCTTGAGGCAACTACGGGTTGGGTTTACAAAGCTCACAGGGAGGCTCAGACTGGAACTAGCCTCTGGGTTCTCTTCAAGCCCCAGATAGGGAGTGTCTAAGTGAAAGCTCTCTTCTGGTATTTTAATGGGACAAAAAGCAGGAAATAGAAGGAGTTAGCTGATTGCTGGGATGGTCCCTAACATGCTCTTTAACTATAAGGAACTAGTCATTTCCTGGACGGAAAAGAAAGGTTTAAGAAAAAAGTGACTGAGAACGTTCCGGCTCCCAGCCACCGGCCCAGCCAGCTGCAGAGAAGGAAGCAAATGAGTTTCTATAGATGGAATCCTTTGTTTCAGTACAGGTTAATTGTGGCTACTCTGTAACCTGGGGCTGGGGGAGGGGGAAGCGAACACCTTGATGCTTCCCTCAGGGCACTACCTCTGGAGGAAAGACAGCTGTGGGGACTCTGGACCGAATCACTTAGAAAAAAGGTCATAAACCTGGAAAAGTTGGGGGATCAAGTCAGATGTTGTGAAGGGTAAGGAGCCTGTGAATCTGGGAAAGAAAGGACATTTTTCTGGAGACTTCCCTCTTTATTCTCTTTTCATGCCACATTTAGGTAACAAGACCAAGTGATAGTAAATTCCCCAGCCAAAGTAGGAGTGCCCAGGGGAGCAGTGAGCCTGTGCCCAGAGTCTGTCCCGGCTGAGCGAGGTTTCCGGGGAAGGCAGGCCTGGTTCCCTGCCCCTTCGGATACGGGAACCACTGTGTTCTTAACCTCCCACAGCACCCCCTCCCCCCGCCCCCACCCCCACCCCACCCCATGGTGAATGAGTGCCTCCCTGAGGCTGGGAAGGTGGAGATCCTACCTAGTTCCTCCCTCCAGCCTCTGCACCATGGTCTCCCACCAGCTTCTCACCCTGAGGGCAGCCTGTCCCATAAAGAGGAGCCCCGCTAGGACAGCACAAGCATTGGAGAAGGAGATGTCTCTGTGCCATCCTCACAGGACTGGACTGTGTGCTGCACAGACTGCTTGAGGTGCTTGGGCTGGGACTGAGTTTCCACCCGACAACTTTTGAAATCTTTGTGAGGACAATAGAAAACGCATGGCAAATCAAAAGTAAATGCAGATTTTAAAGAGTCCCTACATGAGCCTTGGGTTTTGCAAGAGGCAAGACTTGGATAACAACTTTAGGGCCGATGGGTACTTAGTTCTCAGAAAACCAGTGAAATGGTCCATTTAATTATGCAGATGTAGAAATACAGTAGTTGTAAGGGAAAAGTGCTCTGGGTGATAAAGTGAATGAATGTTTTATGTTGGAGTTTGATAGAGGTCTCCACTATGCTTCTTTAGGAAAAACTGAATTTGTTGAGAAAAGGCAACTTCCGTATCCAGGCTGATGCCCCAGTGAAGCTTGCCTATGTTTTTGTACAGCTCATCGTAGATGAAGGACCCGCTATTGCCAGAGCTCTGTATGAGTACCACGGGGACAAGCAACACAGAATCACAGAGATTCTCTGTGAGGCTTAGCACCTCAGCCTGTTCTGGTATCCCCAAAGAAAGATCCTGCCGATCAGGACACTGGCATTCTCATGATGGGCACATGAGCAATGAGGCCCTTTGCAGGGGTTCTCTAGAATCATACATTTACTAGGTGGGGTATAGGAGTTTTAATCCTAACTCTGTGGCCCCCCTCTGTGGACTAGAAAATGAGAAAGAGGTCGTGAATAGAATTCAGAGACTTTATTTTATGTTTTTGAATGAAGAAAAAAACCTTCATTTTTACTACTTTTTTTAAACTAACTCATTTTTTTACTTTTACTAACTTCTAAATGAGTTTGGTGTTTTCTTTACTAATGATGGAGGCCATCAACTGCAGTCATACTTGCAGAACTTGTGTCTTTGTCACCAGTAGAAATCATAGATATTTCATATCATGTTACCGTTATTGCTGTTACCTTGAGATATTTTTTATGCGCATCGCCTCTTCTAAATTACAGTCTTCCATTAGAACCAGGCAGGATTAAACTGACCTTCTAGTTGGGATCAGGTAATCGATCATTTGTAGGTGGCTTAACTTAGAGCAGACAGAATCTTGGCTTGGACCATCCCAAAGGGCATGAGGTACTGAGCTGTTTGGACAAAGGAGCAAGTGCCAACCTAGTATTCCCAGCCAATGGCACCCACCTTGAACACAACTCATTTTGCCAGTGGAAACCAACATCCAACATTTTGCATGCAAATTAACAAGCCCTCTGGTGCTAGCGTAGATAAAGATGAAATTATGGAACCTTCTCTTGTTGGAATCGTTTTTGCTTAGAGTTCTGTTTAGAGTCTTTCCTAGGTCTTCATCTCTGAAGAGTGAATCTTTTTTAGAGGACGCCATATTTTAATTAACTCTTCCTATGGTGTAGATGACACATATATCATGTTAACTAGGCTGAGATTTTAAGGTAAATGATAGCAGTATAACACAAATCAAGACTGACCCAGAAGTTCGGTAGAAATTGTAGGTCATCTGGCACCCAGAGAATATTCGTGTTTCTCTTGGATAGCCAAAAAATCAAACTTTCCCATGAATTTACAGTTGAAACCACTTGGGAGAGAGCACGGTGTATGGGCTCCCATACTTACCTACTGAAGCCCCTGGTCATGGGTGGATTGCCTCTAAGTCAGGCTTAGCAAACTCTGTAATGCCAGGTCACTAGAAAAAGAGTTTCTTGGGGGACCTGGGTGGCTCAGTCAACTAAGTCTCCATCTTCAGCTAAGGTCACGATCCCAGGGTCCTAAGATCTAGTCCCACATTGCAGGCTCCTTGCTCAGCGGGGAGCTTCCTTCTCCCTCTCCCTGCTGCCCCGCCTGCTTGTGCTCATTCTCTCTCTCTCTCTCTCTCTCTCTGACAAAAAAATTAAAATCTTAAAAAAAAAGAGTTTCCTAAAAGTAGAAGTTCATTGCCGCATCCCCTGCCCTTTCTTTAGAAAGAAGCAACGTATTTCACAGAAAATCAGCAGATAATGCAGAATGGCTGCCTTACCCTGCTCGTAGCTCTGTCTTGCAAGTGTCCCATTCCCAAAGGTGCTAGATGTGGCTAAAATTAGCCGAGGTCCTGAATCCAAGAGCAGGGGATGCTAATCTTTATCACACTTGGTATCATTTTCAAATGTGAAGAGGTTCACTGCCTTTTAGCAAATGGAGCTACAGGATTCAGTTTTCTCCTTTTTTAAAATGGAACTACTCTTTGGCCAGAAAGAAAAAGTTATTTAAAACCTTAACATTATTAATTCAGGAAGGGACTGCAAAGAGCATTTGGTCCAAGTTCCCCATTTAACAGATGAGGAAACAAAAGCCAAGAGAGACACCTTAATAGCTGCATGGCTGGCATGCTGGCCAGTCTGAGACACAAAGATCTAGTCCCAGCTGAGATGAGACAATGGGAGATGATGAAATTCAATCTTCAGAGTAAGCATTCAGTCTGTATACGAGCAATAACAACTCAGAGAATGCACTGGGGAAAATACCTCACTTGAAGTAGCAGCAAAAATGATATAATTCTCTAGATGTCTTCTTCACATCATCCATAAAAATAAATTCTGGGTGGATTAAGGAGCTAGACATAAAGAAACAAACAAAACCAGCAACAAGAACAAAAGCCCCAAAAGAAAGGAGAATGTTTTCATGTTCTTTGGGTCAGAATGAAGAACCTTCCTAAGCAAGACATAGAACCCCAAATCATAAATGGAAAGATCTACAGCTATGACTGAATAAAAGTTACTGTAAACACTTGGTCAGAATCATGAGGTCTCCAGTTCCATCAGCCTCATCAGGTGGCTCCAGCCCCTGGCTTGGGGCTCCCCCACACCTGGACTCCCTGCCATACCACAGAACTGGGGCAAGATGCATGGAACCCAGTAGCAGCCAAACAACAACAAACGCAAGCAAAAGCACTTAAGATGGGGCACTGGAGCCTGCTTTCTGGCTTTGGCGTTGGGGAACACGCTTTCTGGCGTCTGGGAGCACCTGGGAGCACACTTTCGGGAGTCTGGTCATCTTTCACCGCCTGCACCAAGGCCGCCAGTCACTGAGCCCTTGAGGAGTGTGAAGCTGCCAGTGGGAACTCCACTAAAGCATTTTTCTCTCCTGGGAGCTCTCCTGCTGCTGTTTTTGTGGGGAGCAAGGATGACTCAGACATGAGTGCTCCTCAAATTGTGGGGTTGGCCCAGGGGGAGAAGTCTGGGGCTGGACTGACAGTGGGAATAGGAAGTCAGACCTTGCCTGGTCTCTTTCTATGATTTTGAATTAAGAAGGATTTCAAACATCTGACAGCAGACCAGGGACTGTATAGTGAATCCTGTGTACTCAGTACTCAGCCCTGACCACCAAGTACCCACAAGCCATCTGCCCTGTCCTGTGGTTTTTGATTTTCATTTTGAAGCAAATCTCGGCAGTGGATTATTTCTTCTGTATTTCAGAATGCATCTGTCCAAGAAAATGCTATTTAAAACATGATCACAAAAGTTTTCACACCTAAAAAGTTGGTTAACAATTCCTTAATATCAGTATGTATCTAATAAGTACTCAAATTAAAAAAAAAAAAACCCACTATAAACAAAAGCAAATGAAAAGCAGCAGATTAAGAGAAAATGTTCGCAGCCTACATAACTAGCAAAGGGTTGGTATCCACAATATATAAAAAATTTCAACAAATCACACAAAAATACAAATAGGTCAATAGAAAAGCAGACAGAAGATGGGAACTGAACTGGTCAATCACATAAAGAGTACAAGACATCACTGAGCATACGAACAGACAGTTTTACGGAAACAGATTTTGATTGTGGATTTCAGACCACACTCAGTTTCAGAACCGTTCAGTTAAGCGTCTGCCTTCTGGTCAGGTCATGATTCCAGGGTCCTGGGATCGAGCCCTGCTTCGGGCTCCCTGCTCGGCAGGGAGACTGCTTCTCCCTCTCTCTCTGCTTGCCGCTCCCCTTGCCTGTCTCTCATTCTCTCTCTCTCTGTCAAATAAATAAATAAAATCTTAAAAAAAGAGAGAGAGAGAGAGTATTAAGTCACAGGCAAGGGACGGTCTTCAGAGAAATGGGCTTTCTAGAAAGCTGAAAAGGTGTAGGCAGAGCTATTGTTCAGGTAGATCTGGCCTTGTTAAGTTTATTTCAAAAACCAAGAAAGCCCATGATTGATATACCTTCCTTTAGACAGAAATATGGCTTGTGTGTATGAAGGTCACAGAGAACCCTGATTATAGTAAGGTTAAGGTATAATACGACTTGAATTTTTCCACATTCTGACTTGACTGCCTTTATAGGCATAGTGTGTCCCACTTTGAGGCCTGGGGACCAGGGACAGCTGTGCTGAGAACACTCCCCTTTGCTCGATGTGGCCACACCACGACTGCTAATATTTTGTATCATTGGCTAGTGAAATCCAGGCTGCATTAGATGTGTGTTTTTTGTGTTTTATGCTGCATTAGGTGTGTGTGTTTTGTGTGTGTTTTTTCCCATCCACTGATAACTCCCTGAAATGTTGCCATGTTTATCCTAATTAATCAAAAAAACACAAATTAAAACATGATACATCTATTTTTGTCTAATCAGAAAAAAAATTAAAATACTTATTATACCCAGTTTGGCAAGAGGTGGGGTAAAGTGTATGCCAATAAATTGTTGGTAAGGATATTATTTAAAAAAGCCATTTTAGGGGCCAGTTTAGCGATATCTCTGAAATACCAAAGGCATGATTCCCTTTAACCTAGCAATTATAATTCAGGAATGTGTGCACATGCTTAATCCATATGGATCAATATTCTCTTACAGTGTTATTTGGATTGAAAATCACAAACAACTTAAGTGGTCATTAATAAGAAAATGATTCAGTGAACTAGAGCATATTCATGCTATCTTAGTTTATGTTCTTTTGGAAACAGACCTTGTGACTAGGGTTCGAGTGCAAGATGTTTGGAAGTGTTAAGTAGAAAAATGGGGAAGTGATACAGGAAGCGCAGAGAGCCCATAAAGGCTTCGTTGTGAAGCCTGTGAAGCCGGCTAGCGTGGGAGTGACTAGAGTTTAATCTTTCAGGGGAACGGAATAAACAGTGCAAAGCACATGCCTCTGAAATATTCTTAGCCAAAGGGCCCAGGAACCGGGGTATGTATACTCCTACAGCTTTTAGGTATTGTTAAAGCCTGTTTTCCACAGGGACGTTAATTCCCGAGTACTTGCCACCGACTGTCTGAGGGCAAATTCGTTTTCGTGACTGGAGGGAGCTATCCAAGAAAGTGGGGGCCCTGGCCGTTGGAAGCCAGGCTGCTCTATGTGGAAGTGATAAGGGTTCTTGAGGGGATATGAGTAAAGCATCAACGGCAACTGCTACATATGCTGACAAATACAAAGAGACCATTAAAAAGAATAAAATAAACCGAGGAGAAAATAAATATATTTTGTATGCTCCCACTTTTGTCATAAAAATATGTATCACATTGTCCACAGAGGTTTACCTCTAAAGAGAGCAAAGGATGGATTTTAATTGTTTATTTTATACGTTTTTGCTTCTTATTTGTTTTGTAACAAGGCTATAGAATGCTTTTAAAATGAAACAAGGAGAAAAAAAAAATCAGGAAATTCATTCATGAGAAAACAGGAATAAAGCTGAAGAAACCGAAGAAGAGGATATAGGTAGAACCGAACAATGCATTTTAATTCAGTCCCTCAACAAATTTTATCAAATGCCTTCTGTGCAGCAGGTTCCATACTAGATACTGGTTAAAGTGGCCAATAAATACTTTGCCAAGTGATATGCTAACCTCACTGCCCAAAGTATCCCCTGTCACGAGTTCTTGACGTTGGAGGAAAATTAGTTACTTTTTCGTGGAACGTCCATGCCATTTCCAGAGCTTCTCAAGCTAAATATTTATGCTTTTGAGGGCTTTCTAGAGGCGGTCCATTTAGGAAGGGGGAAAACACAGAGCTTCAGAACACATGGGGGTATGCTTTACCAAATTGGAAGCAGTGATACATAGTCAAGTGTTATTTTCTCGTATGTATCCTGAACAGAAGGCACGCGTTTATTGACAGTCACAGACGGGAGTGTCTCCTTCACCCACCTGAGAATTTTAACTGTCTCTCCCAGGTATATCACTCTTGTACTAGATAGTGATGCTGTTGGAGCCAGAAAACATTTTTCTGCAAAGAAGACTATCTCCTTTCCCCCGAATCCTGACATACCAGCTCTGTGGAGAAGAAGAGGTTCGAAGAGAGCTAGGCAACCCCTTCCACCCTCAGTAGCAATGCAGGCCTGGGTACCTCTTTCTTCAGAGTTGCCCCCCCCATTTCGTCCCCCAAATGAGGTACTGTTCTCTTGCTTGCGGGTGACCGGAAGGCCCTCAGTGATCAACACATGTGACTGGGTAAGAGAAGAAACAAACCTTTCTCACACGATTTTCAGCCTTGCTGTTCAGAACCAACAAGATCGGAAAACTCTCCAATGTTTTAAGAACCACAGATCAAAGCCTTTGGCATTTCCTCCAGGTCATCCTCTCGTTATTTCAAAGTGTTTGTTCACACCTGGCAGGAGGGGAGGAGGAGGAGCGAGAAAGCCATATGCGGAGATCTGCAGCCTTCGCTTTCATGGCAAAGCTTCCCCCTCTGCAGCGGTGATGAATTCAGTTATTTCAGGAGCGACGACAGAGATGTGACCCTGACTCAGCTCCGAGTCCCTGTTTAGAGTTCCCAACAATAGGGAGAAGAAAGGAAAATAAAAGTTGAGAAGAAAATCTCTCAGTCTAGTTCATGAACTTGCCAATGCTCGATTAGCTTCTGTATTGATCTGCTGTCCACTCGGGGTAGGACAGCAAGGGATTGGGATTTGAAGGGACAGAGGATTTGGCTCTGATCGCAGATCGGTCACGTATTAGCTGGGTGACCTTTGGCAAGTTATTAATTCAGCAAGCATTTATTGAGGGCTTTAACCTTGAAAATTACAGAGATGAAAGACACCATTTCTGCCCTCAGGGAGCACACAGAACATTGAGTAGAAAATGATATATATAAGCAAATAACTGTATCACAGTATGATAAATACCAAGATAGAGGTCCCCTGAGGGGAGCCTGGAGGAGAGGTACTCTGCTGAGCCTGCAGGGTGTGGTCTCCCAACCTAAGTTGGGAGTTTGCATCCTTCTGCTAGGAAATAGGGAGGTTTTGTGTACTTGTGAGGGGAGCCATTATCTCCGAGGCACCTTGTTTCCCAAGTGAAGCCCCTTTAGTGCCCTGCCTCCGTCTCTCTGGGTGAGCGGGGGAAGAACGCCCCACTCATCCTACCCACCCTCTGTTCGGGACCCTCGCAAGAAAAGCTCTTGCCTTTCTCTGCTGCTGCCTCAGTTTCCCAGGCACCCTAGGTCCTTTCTTGGTGAGTCATATGATTCAGATGTGACTGTCCGCAAATGTATGAAACTGAGAGAGATGAGGCATGTTGCACTGGCAGAAGCCGGGGCTGCGGAAGGAAAAGAGTCGAAGCTCAGCCAGGGCAAGACAAACAAGGAGAAGAGAGATTAGAAGGGAGGGAACCAGAAAAGCTGGAGGCAAATTAAACCAGTTTTCACGGATCCTGGGAGCCTCTCCTGTGCCCAGACAAGAACAGGAGAAATGCCTTGATGGTTCTAGATGTTTGGGACTGTCTAAGGTGTCATGAGGATGAAGAAAAGCCACCAGCACTGTTTCCTTTCAGCAGCCAGATGCGTTTAGCAAATATTTTATCTTCTAAGAGGAAAAAAATCAAGATGATATTAGGAATTGAACACAGACTTCTTGTCTAATTGGGGAAATTATACCAGTGCTTGCAAATGCATATGAGCTTTCCTTCAAAGGCCAATCGGAAACTCAGCATTTCTCATTCATTAACGTCCCTATCATTCATTCACTAGAGCTGGGCACTGAAGGAAATTCAGGATTGCAGAAGACTCAACTTCTGCCTTCAGTTTTCTTCTAGCAAATGTTTATTGAGCATCCGTTATATGCCAGGCACCCGACTCCAACTCAGAATTCAAAAATAGAGCACAACTTCTTACCTCAAGGAGCTTATGGTCTCGTTAATTTGGTAACAAAATGTCTTCTCATATTCTAAACATTGACTAGAACAGATACTAAATATTTTTCCTTCCTGCGATTTAAAAAAAAAAAAAAAGATTTTATTTCCTTATTTATTTGAGACAGAGAGTGAGAGCGAGTGAGAGAGAGAGAGGGAGAGGGAGAAGCAGGTTTCCTGCTGAGCAGGGAGCCCAGCACGAGGCTCAACCCCAGGACCTTGGGATTCCGACCCGAGCCAAAAGCAGATGCTTAATGGCCTGAGCCACCCAGGCACCCTCTTTCCGCCAGTTTTCTGGCCCTTCTTGGGAGAATAAATCTTCTGAATTTATTCTAGAAGCTTGCCAGTTCATCTCCGAGCTCACAGTGTTTATGACTGAGAGAGGAAAAAAAATGGTCTGTTTCCCTATCTCTCTCCTACAGGTTTAACAATGCTCCTGGCTGGATCGGGAACATCCACTTTGTTCTCCAAATGAAGGGTTACACACACTGAGTCATTTTTCTGGCTTTTTAAAAAGGCTCAGTTCAACCTTCCAATTTCCCACCTTCCTCTTCCACCTGCTTTGTTTAGTAATTAGGCTATTTAATAAATGCTTTAGATGAGGAGGAGGGGGAAGCAGATAGCAGTTGTTCAGGTTCACAAGTCCCTGGGGGAGCCACAGCCTCCACCATATACTGGGTTGTTCCTTGGACCTCTCACTGAGTGAAAAAGCTGGAGGCCTTTCCTGCCTCAGGGCCCAGGCTTGACTGACCTGGGTCATTCTGTCTCCAATGGCCTTGCCAAGGAATCCAGTTTGGCTCCTGCCTCTTAGTCTCCTTGTTGTTCCTGCTCTAAGTTTCCTTTCCTCTTCCTTGGGGCTGTTCCCAACAACAGATAAACACTGCTTTTCAAGTATATACCGGGTTCAGAAAACCGAGATCAGATTAGACGAGAGGCAGGTAAAGAAACAACTCCAGGCTAGCTTGTGACAAAGCAGATGAGTCGGGAGACCCCACTGGAAAAGCTCGGCTGGAGGGCGCTTTAGGCAGAGAAGTGAGGAGTGCCTCCCCATAGACAAGAGAGCCATGGAGACAGAGAGATAGGGACAGAGCCAGAGATAGGAAAAGACACTGGGGGGTCAGGATGGGTGTATATGTGCTTTGTACAGAGAGGCTATGCAACTCAGGGGCAAGAGCACTGGTTTTGGAGTCATAGAGATGTGGGTTCAGGTTCCAGCCCCACTTTGTACTAGCTGTATGATCTTAGGTGAGTGACTTAGTCTTCTCTTGCTTCCATTTTCCCATCTATAAAATGGAGCTCACAATACCTATCTTGCACAGTCATTGTGAGGACTAGTAATAAAATGTCAAGTTACGTGCATACAACAAGCACTCAATAAATGGTAGTTGTAGTTATTTATTGAGTACCTTTTTTTTAAAAGATTTTATTTATTTATTTGACAGAGAGAGATCACAAGTAGGCAGAGAGGCAGGCAGAGGGAGAGGGGGAAGCAGGCTCCCTGCTGAGCAGAGAGCCCGATGTGGGGCTCGATCCCAGGACCCTGGGATCACGACCTGAGTCGAAAGCAGAGGCTTTAACCCACTGAGCCACCCAGGCGCCCCTATTGAGTACCTTTTTTAAAAAAAGATTTTATCCATCTATTTGACACACACACACACACACACAGAAAGAGAGAGAGAAAGCACAAGCAGGGGAGCAGCGGTGGGAGAGGAAGAAGCAGGCTCCCTGTTGAGCAAGAAGCCTGATGCGGAACTCAATCTCAGGACCCTAAGTTCATGACTTGAGCCAAAGGCAGCTGCTTAACCTACTGAGTCATCCAGGTGCCCCCCACTTTTTTAAGGGAGAGAGAGCACACATGCGTGCAAGTGGTGGATGGGGAAAGGGGCAGAGGGAGAGGGAGACAGAGAATCTTAATCAGGCTCCATACTCAGCTTGAAGCCCACCTTGGGGCTTGATCTCATGACCTTGAAATCATGACCTGGGCAGAAATAAATGCTTAACTGACTGAGCCACCCAAGCACCCCTATTGTATACCTTTCATCTATTACTTAGCTGGGTTTTGGGGATATGAGTGGGAGGTATGCTGTGACAAGTAGGATTGGCCAGTGGATTGCCCTAGGGGTTTTCTTTGGGGTTGCCTGGCAATGGGCTAGCTCCCTCTTTCTCTAATAGGAGGGGCTGGCTGTACCCAACCTCAATTTCTAATGGGACTAGGAGGCCTCAAGGCCTCTAGCTAGGCATTTCAAACATTTCTCTAAGCAGTGGGCCCCTAAACTCATACTACTTAGCATCTGAATTCCAAAATACTCCCTTCCTCACCCCTTACCTAGCAGAGCTCTTTTCACACTGACCTATTAAAGGAAAAGCAACAAGGGATTTCTCCTCAGGAGCACTACCCGGTGGTAGGTCCCGCTGTACCCCAACCTGACCTTGCCTTTCTGCCAGAACCAGAGAGAACAGACACTTGCCCCTTCCTTGAGTTTCACCTGCACCAGTGATGCTACTAGTACTGAGTCCTTTTTTTTTTTTAAGAGTTTATTTATTTATTTGACAGACAGAGACCACAAGTAGGCAGAGAGGCAGGCAGAGAGAGAGAGAGGGAAGCAGGCTCCCTGCTGAGCAGAGAGCCTGATGCGGGGCTCGATCCCAGGACCCTGGGATCATGACCCAAGACGAAGGCAGCGGCTTAACCCACTGAGCCACTCAGGCACCCAGTATTGAGTCCTTTGCTAGGACAGAAGGGCAGCCTCTTTTTAGAAAACAAAAACTCTCATGCTGTGTGGTGAGTACTATGATAGAGTTAGTTCATGTGGTCTGATTGGGGTGCAGGGTAGAGGCATCTAATCGCCATTTGGAGAAGGTGCAGCCTGTGCTAACTTCGAAGGAATAGTTGGCTGGGCAGATGTTGGGCGTTTACGGGAATGGACTCAAAGAGGACTCATTCCACTCAAATGACTCAATTCCGATTGACTCAGTTTCTGAATGGACTCATTCCATTCAAAGAGAATAGTATACACAAAGCATGGAGGCAAGAGAGAAACTCTAAGTTCTGTTTGCTCAGAGTTGCATGAGACATGATGCGATAGGAGATGATGCTGGGAAGGTAGACAAGTCTTTTAGGGTTGTGCTGAGAATTTGGAATTGACTTTAGAGGTGATGTAGAGTCACTAGAATACTTGAGGCTGATGCAATGGAAATGGAAAGACCATTTTGCAAGCTACGTGTTGTGTGGTTTTGGAGGAGCAAGACTAGAGGCAGCTGCCACAACCTGGGGCAGAGATGTTGGTGGCACAAACGCAGGTGGAGCAATAGGAATACGGGAGGGAACACTTGAGGGAGAGAGTTCTAGTGCAGCAGGAGTGACCCGAGAAGGAGTCACTCACAAGGAGACAGAAATTCAGTCTGATGCAGTGAACGAGAGATCCTGGCAAAGTCTGATTGGTCACCGGGACAAGCAGCAATTCATCATTTCTGGAGAGCAAAACTTGAGATGTGCCCATGAAATAATCCTCTGCTATTGGTATTATTGGTCACATTGACCAGAGAGGGAAACCGAAGCCCAGAGAGCTCACGATCATGCCCGTGGATGCATGTAAGTAAGGAGAAATGCCGCTGTCCAAACGCCGAAGGGCCAGACTCGAAGTCTTCTTCTTCCTATTAGCATTACCTGAAAACAGGCGCAGGACTTGCCATCACTTCCTGTTTTCACTCTATCATGCACAAGCCCAGGACCATCTGCTAAGCTGGCCCCAGAAAATGTATATAAGGCCTCATGCTTCTGATCCTCTGACTTGGATGTGACTGGACCACCTCTGGGGGAGGTGGGGCTGTTGTCAGGGGACAGAAGGTATCTTTCTCCAACAATATAGCTCTCATGTTAGCCCTTGGCAATCATCAGGTTGGTGTAGGGTCAGGGGGACAAAAAGTGGGGTCCTGGCCTTTTTGTCAGAGTCCTTCTTTCTTCTAAGGCCCGTTTTCCAAATGCAGCACAACCTAGATTCTTACAACATGATAACCATCAACTTCCCTTGAGTGAGCGTGAGAAAAAGCGCTTTCTTTTTTCAACCCAGATTATTTATCTGTTATTCTATTGACCTATCTACTTACCTATTATTGAGGTATAATTGACATATAACATTGTATTAGTTTCAGGTATATAATGTAATGATTTGATATTTGTATGCATTGTGGAGTGATCACCACAATAAGCTTTTGTTTTAAATGCACCTTATTATAATGTTTATTAATAAAATATTATGTAATGAGAATATTACAAATACATAACAAATCACATAAAAATAATGCTCCTTATAAAATTGCACACAAACATTTGAATATATGTACATATACATATATCTATATATTTGTGGGAGTGTAGATATACAAATAAAGCTATGTCTATACATATATAGCCATACCCATTTTTTTTTTTCATAAACGGTATGACACTGTACAACCTGCCTTGTAATTTTTTTCAGTTACCAAATAAACTGATACTCTTCTTAAGTTAATACTGATGGGTTTCCTTGACTGCAAGTTCTGGAGAACTTGAGTTTATCCACTATTTCCCGAAGGCTCCTGAGGGTGGCTTGTGCACAACCAAATCAAATAAGGTCACGTGTCTGAGAGTGTTTCACAAACTGTAGGGTGCTGTACTAATGTTAGTTTATCAAAATATCAAAATGTCATATGTGGTGTGAGGACTACATTTACACAGAAATGGGTTGGATGCTTCTCATAATGTTCTTGCCAATAGCTAAGGAGACATGTTTGCACTTTGGAGGGGAAAGAGCAAACACTGTGGTTGACAACATTGTTGGTCCTCCCTCCTTCTTGCTGTTGAGAGCCCACCAAGGAAGGAGCCTATAAGGCTTCTGACTGCCTCTGTCTCTGTTCCCCAAACCACCCAGGTGATTAATCTGAGGAGATTTTCTTTTCTTTCTTTCTTTCTTTTTTTTTCCACAATATTTTTCCAACTTTATTGAGATATCATTGACAAATTTGTGATATATTTGAAGTATACAAGATAATTTAATACATGTACCCATTGTGAAGTAAATCCCACAATTAAGTTAATTAACATATCCATTACTTCACATAGTTACCTTTTTTGGTATCAGAATGCTTCAGATATACTCTCTTAGCATATTACGAGTATGCAGCACAGTATTTTTTAATACTGTCCATGCTGTCCATTAAATCTGGAAGTTATTAAGCTTGTAACTGAAAATCTGTACCCTTTAACTAACCTTTCCTCAGATTTTGAGGAAAATCAACCCCTGATAACCACCATTCTAGTCTCTGTTTCTAGGAGTTTGGCTATTTAAAAAAAAAATTATGATTATTGTTATTTTTAGATTTCACATTGAAGCGATATCATAAAATATTTGTCTTTCTATATCTAGCTGATTTCATTTAGCAATAATGTTCTCCAGGTTCATCCATGTTGTCACATGACAGGATTTCCTTCTTTTCCTTAAGGCTGAATTACATTACGTTATACTCTGTGTGTCTATATGTGTGTGTATGTGTGTATCATTTTCTTTATTTTTTAAAAAATTAACATATAATATATTATTTGTTTCAGAGGTACAGGTCTGTGATTCATCAGTCTTACACAATTCACAGCACTCCCCATAGCACATACCCTCCCCAATGTCCATCCCCCAGCCACCCCATCCCTTCCATCTCCCCTCCCCCTCCAGCACCCCTCAGTGTGTTTCTTGAGATTAAGAGTCTTTTATGGTTTGTCTCCCTCTCTGGTTTCATCTTGTTTCATTTTTCCCTCCCTTCGCTTGTGATCCTCTGTCTTGTCTGAGGAGATTTCCTGAGCATATTTATTAAACCACAAGACCATGTCACAATGGGAGGAGGGAATCCTCCCAAATTCCCCTAGAAGCCCAGAATCTGAGGGCAGCCTTCACTGCCACACAGGAGAGTTGACTTGGTTGAGAACATGGGAGCAAATATAGCATCTTCTTAACTTCTTAAAACATCCTTCGAAAAACTCCAAATCTCCTCTAGCTTCAGTGGAACATTTTACTTCTCTCAGTTTCCATCCGACAGCTTGAAAAATACCAAATTTGTTGTTGACTGGGTTTTTTTTGTTGTTGTTGTTGTTTGTTTTACCTAATGACAAGCCTGGCTTAGAACTATTTGGCCATTCTTCAGCTCCCAATACTGTGTGTCTATAGATAAACAGGCATATATATTATCTACTTTTGTTTACTTCTCCCCAAATGGAAGTCCATTAATTTCCCAATATAGTTTATAGAATGACTTGCCTGTTGCCAGCACTGAGAGGACATATTAATCCTTAGTTCTGAAATGTTTAAGTTAGAAAATAATGGGAAACAGAAGAAATAGAAGGACCAGGATGACTCATTTATCTCAGAGGTTCACCCTCAACAACTTCAGAAATGCTGGCAATGAATTAAAACCAGAATTGTAGAGGAATGGCCTAAATCACACTTCACCAGAGAGTCTTTATTTTGTTCCTTAGCAGCAATAACACTTTATGACTAGAATGGAGGAGCAAGATGATGTCTTGAGTCAGGTAGCATGAACTTTGCTCCAGCTGGTCTGGGGATAAAGAATCTATGTTGTCTCTCTTTGGGCAGAAACCTCATTAGCTTATGACAAAAGGAAGCCACAGTCAAGAGGATGATACTGACACCCTGTGACATGTTAATGTGGAGGAGAGCTGGCTTGAAAAGAAAGCAACATTTTTCTTTTCCTTTTTCAAGTAGACTCTATGTCCAATGTGGGTCTTGAACTTGAGAATTGCAGGCTCTACTGCTAGAACCAGCCATGTGCCCCAAGCTCTTTCCTCACTTGCGGGATCATGAACTTGAAGTCCTCCCCTCTACTTCTTCTGTGGTCTCCTCCTGCTTTGCTATTCCTGAGCACAAATGAAGTGACCCTACAGGGATCAGCCAACTCCCTTTCCTATCAGGTAACCGAAAGGCTGGGGATCCTGTGTGTGATGGTTGGTAAATGCGAAGTTGTGATTGAGGCAAAATTCAAGAAAAAAAATAAAACTCAGGTCAAGGAATAGAAAACATTTTGCTGAATGTTTCTAAAACTTCATATGTAACGAGTCACTGCAGGGAAGCAACTAATCTTATAATAGATGTTGTTGATAATGTTCTTTATCCCCTTAGATGCCATCAGGAAATGGCTTTCAAGTTTACACATTTCTCATCCAAGTTGTAAATTTGGTCTCGGTATGAACAGGGAGGAGGTAAGAGCCCTGAAAAGCTCAAGGAGGTTATTTATTTTGTGTATAAATGAAGAGAAGGATTGGAGTGAATGAAGATTATGAGTGAGAGGGAGACTAAGCCTAACTTTGGGCCTGTTACCCAGGAGGTGCTCCATGGCCAACATCATGTTGGTGAAGGTGGTCTTGGGGACAGCATTGGTCCTCAGCCTGGCGCATGTAGGACCTCCATTTTATCTATCTCCCTGGCAGGTAGCTGACTCTGGTAGGGTCAACAGGAAAAATACGGGGCACCCAGTTAAATTTGAATTTTAGATAAACCATGAATAAGTTTTTTGGTTTAAGTATGTCCCATACAGTACTTGTATTTTTTTTTAAAAGATTTTATTTACTTATTTGACAGAGATCACAAGTAGGCAGAGAGGCAGGCAGAGAGAGAGAGGAGGAAGCAGACTCCCTGCTGAGCAGAGAGCCTGATAACAGAGCTTGATCCCAGGACTCTGGGATCATGACCTGAGCTGAAGGCAGAGGCTCTAACCCACTGAACCACCCAGGCGCCCCAATACTTGTATTTTTATTTGCTAAATCTGGCAACCCTATCTCTCCTAGAGAGAGCTATCTCTCCAGAGACTTGTTTATGCATCAGAACACCAACGTGTGAATTGTAGGGCTGGCCACATCTTTCTGTGTATCAGAGCCCTTGTCTACTCTCTGTACTGTTCTCTTTCAGCATTTGGAAGACCAAGTTGGTCATTGTTTGGTGAACACCAAATTGTAGCAAAGCAAGTTGAGGAGGCTCTTGGGCTCCACACCCAGGCTGCAGCAGAACACCGGAAGCAGGGTGTTGACTATGGGGACACTGCCCAGAACCTGGAATCCCAGCCCAGTCAGACTCAGTGTCTCTCCCCACAGACTGTGCGTGCTGCAGTGATGCTGGGCTTCGAGTTTCCTCTTCCAGTATTTAGTTTTCACTGTTTTTTTGAAATTACCAAAACCTTTTTCCTTGTCATTGACAAGCTGCCATTTCCAAGATTATCTGCTGATTAAGTCCATTTTAGATGAACAATTATGTAACTTTTTAGGGAGTCATAGTAGATGTCTTTCTGAGTCTGAGGAAACTGGACAGTCTTAATTAGTATATATTAGTTTTATGAGACAGTTTCAGGAGTGTATATTGGATTTTCTAAAACAGAACATAACTTTGATCTCATACTCCCTTCTCTTTGGTGCGGAAAAATCAGCTTGTTAACTACTGAGGAGATGAATTCATACTTACACTTTTTCTCTTGCCTTCCTTTAGATGGAATCCCGTGGTAGGGGACTGAGAGGGGAACCATATAACACCATGTACTCTGAGTTGGTCACTCTCAAGGTGAATGACTGCCCCATCTTGTCTTTGGTCATGGAATCCCTCCCCACTAGTCTCCAGTGTCCTCCTTGGAGGCAGCTCCGTGTCCATCTGGTTTGCTCAGCTTCTCCATGGCGGTTCCTCCATGGCAGGACTCCTCGGGACTGCTGGCTGTCACACTCAGCCAATTAATTAACTTTAGAGCCCTTTCCAGGTTTTGAAGAAGGTCCTGTTATTCTCCCACACCTCTTTGGGGGCCACCGGAAACAAGGTTATCCTTTTGTTCATTTCCCCTGTGATCCATACAACCAGCTATTCTCCGTTGACTCCATTTCACTGTGGCATAAGCACAGCTCTGGGGTGAGCGACCGTCCCTAGAGGGCAAGTACACATGAACCTCTGCCTCTCTCAGTTTTCTTAAAGCCTGTCCAGTGTTCTACTCCCAATCACAGTCCTCTTGCTTCTGAGGGGATCCCTCTGGGAAGATGATGGGGCTAGGGCCTCTCTGGGAAACCATACACCCCTATAGTCCAGGTAACACTGCTACAGTGCCTGAGGGATGGGTACCTTGGATGAAAAGGGGAAAGGAGTTCTTTTGGGCCAGTTTTATTTGTCTACTGGTTCGGGCCAAACAGTTGTTGGATGCTCAGAAATACTTTTTTTGTATTCGGTGATCTTAATCGAATCTCAAAATCTAAGCAACTGACTTTATTTTGCTTGCATTAAAGCTGTATCCATCCCACCTTGCCCTGGGGCAGGGCATGCAGGGTAGGAGAGGGTAATGAAGTGTGTGATGTTGATGGTAACGGGGAAGACCCAGTTGAAGTCTCAGTATCTTCTTCTGCTCCACTGGCCAATGAGCCGATCACTGTACTAAGTACATTAGACCCAAGTCCTCGTCAGAACAATTTCCCAAACTACTACCATTCCTGTTTCCAGGTGAAGAGATGGAAGCCCCGAGACAGGATAGGTAACTTGCTCAAAGATCCCAGTTATAAGTGGTGGAGGAAGAAAGGTCTAGGGTAATTGCATTCCAAAGCCTTCATTTTATATCCCAACAGTGGTCTCATTACTTGGTGAACAACCGACTCTCCAGGAAGTTTGTTAAAAATAATTTGATAGGGCACCTGGGTGGCTCAGTGGGCTAAAGCCTCTGCCTTCGGCTCAGGTCATGATCCCAGGGTCCTGGGATTGAGCCCCACATCAGGCTCTCTGCTCAGTGGGGAGCCTGCTTCTCCATCTCTCTCTGCCTGCTTCTCTGCCTACTTGTGATCTCTATCTGATAAATAAATAAAATCTTAAAAAAAATAATTTGATAAAGACCCACCTCAAGGGATCCTGGTCCAATTGGTCAGTGATGGGGCCAGGTCATCTGTACCTTGAAGAGTCTCTGGAGGTAATTCAGGCACCCCCCAAAGTTTGAAAGCCCCCTCTGCCACTTGTTAATTGTGTGATCTGGAGCAGATGACAACCCCTTCCAGTGCTCTGGTTCCTCATTTATTAAATGGGCGATGACGACAGTACCCACCGCATTGAGTTATTGTGGGAATTAAGTTGGTTTAGAACGGAAGTACTAGGATGAGTCCATGGCGCATAGTAAGTCCTCGATAAGCTCTAAAGATGATTCCTTTTGCTGCCTCTTAGCAGCAACTTACTTATGAAACATTTTTTAGGAGTGTTATTTCCTGGACAGATTACATAAAAGGGCAATTGCCTGCATTTACATAAATTTTTGATAGTCTGTGTCTCAGAGAGCAATATTTTTTTTAGCCCTTTCCCCCTCCCAGTTTAAGTTTAAGCCTAATTTGGATCCTGTGGTCTCTTGTGATCCTAATCACTCTGAGGCCACCTTTTGAAGGTTAATTGAAATAAAGCTGAAGCTATAATACTAATGGCAGGCAAGAGAGAAGAAGACCAGTGATTCTCAGCCTTGATTGTGCCTTAGAAATATCTGGCGAGCTTTAAACGGTGCCAAAGTCACACCCGTACTGTTAACATCAGAGTCCCGGCAGATAGGGCCCAGCTAGCCGTATGTTTTGATGCCAGGTGACCCTGGTGTGTGCCCATTAGGCCGCTCCCAGGTCTACTGAACAGACCCAGGAGTCTGTGTCCTAACGTGGGGCTTTGTACGAACTTCAGAACCTTTGGTGTGAACCATTTTGTATCCGCTCCATTCCCCCAAGTCCAGGCCTCTGTTTCTGCTTCTCTGCTCAGTGGGGTGTGATATGAAGGCAAGAGACGCGTTAGCCTTTAGTTCCCTTAAGAAGGTGCAAGTAGATCCGTAGTTAAATCAAGCTGATACCATTCCAACCAGACCTGTGCTAGACTGGGGGAATGAGGATCTGCCTGGGGGAAAGGGGGGGTGAGGAGATAAGCCAATTAAGGGAGGCCCAACTCTCTCAGAACGGACACCTGTTTATATTTGCCTAAAATACCCCTTCTCTCCAATCCTAACCATGCCCTGGAAGCCTCAGGAGGCCAATCAAATGTAAACAAGTTCCAAACCAACCCATCTGCTTTTCATTTCCTGCAGGATGCTAAATCGAGTCTTTTAAGGTTGCTTAAAATATGTCCCTCTTCTCCTGCCCCGCCCTGTGGGGCATTTGCTCTGCGTCCTCAGACCACCTTACCTCCTGCCTCCTCCTCCACCTGGGGCCCTTCTGCACAGACTTGGCTTCAAACAATGCTCACAGTTATTCCTGGCATTTGCTTTTTTGGCTTAGCGTACATCCAATGATATCTTTTTCTTCTTCTCTTAAAAGCTCTGTCTTCTGTCTCCTCATTTGTCCCCTTCTCCGCTGGCAAATGTAATGTTACCAACATTTGAAAATGGTCTGGTTCCCTTGAGTCTGGTAAATGGCCCTGCTGCTAGAATTAGCGTGAGAGCGCTGTGTGCAGAAGTGAGAGCATGGGCTAACAGGACCTCCTCTCCAGGGGCTCAGATGCCCCTCTTGGGACCTCCACAGTGTACTTGGGAGGTTGGAGTGAGCTGCAGCTGGGGGGTGGGACCTGGAGTAAGTCTGAGTTTCCTTCCTAAATTTGAGTAGTGACTCAAGGTGACCTTAAACCACTCTTGGTTTTGCTCTACTTCTGTGTAACATCTGTTAAGTAGAGACCTTTGGCACCAATTAACAAGAGTAGGGCCCCATTCCGTTGCAAAGTACTTCAAGATTGTAAACAAACTTGGAAAGACCAGTTCCAGGGGAAATCATGGGGTAGGGGGTAGGAAATGTGCCCTTTATCCTTCTTTCAATATCAGAGAGATGCTGCCCTCCTCTTCTTCAAGGAGTTAATTTGGACCATCTTCTAGGGCAGAAGTGCAAGCTCCACACCCTGTCCCGAATATGCTGTCCTGTCCCATATTTCAGCTTTTCAGAGTCCTGCCAAGTACAGGGTAGGTAAAATGATAACAGCTCTTATTCCCCTAATGTGTTTTCCCTCTAAATCTGTCAATGTAAACTTATGAGCAACGGAATGGGGCCCTACTCTTGTTAATTGGTGCCAAAGGTCTCTTTATGCCAGGAATTGTGCTATACCCTAAAGAAGCTTATGTTCCTGTTCAAGAGACAAGATATGAGCATGCGCAAAGGTAATGGCCAGAAACCATGCCAAAAACACCAGGCAGATAACAGAGGTTCAAGGAGTTGCAACCAGTTCAGTAGCAGCATCTCGAGCACCTGTTACATGCTCTGTTTTGTGGTAAGCACTGAGGCTAAACCAGTGAACAACACAGATAAAGCTCTTGGCTTCATGGATCTTAGGTTCTAAGGAGACAAGACAGAGTGTAAATGAGTAAATATATAATTCGCCAACATGTGACAAGTGCTTTGAAGGAAAATGAAGCAGAGCGAGGTGATTTTTTCTGGAGAGGAGGTCTGGGAAGATCTCTCTGGAAAAGTAGCATTTGAGTCAAAACCTGTAGAAAAGGAAAGAGCAAGTCATCAGAAGGTCTAGGGGAATTTCCCAAGCAAGCTGAATAGTGAGTACAAAGGCAACGTGTGCTTGGTGCATTCTATGAAGGACAGGAGGATCAATGTGGCTAGAAGGCAGAGAACAAGAGGGTGTGTGTATGTGCATAGGCTATAAGGTTGCAGAAGTGGTGGGTACATCAGAGTGTCCTGCGGGGTGTGATGAGAACTTCGGATTTTATTCTGAAGCCCTTGGAGGGTTTTGAGCAGAGTAGTAACATGATCTGATTTATATATCGGAAGGATCTCCTTGGTGTGAGGACAGACTCTAGGGGTGCACGAAGAGAAGCGTGAGGTCAACAAGCAGGCAATAATTCAGGGGCAAAATGATGGTGGCTTGGACCAGGGTAACAGGACCGGGGGTGGCGAGATAAGATTACATTCTGAATGTATTTCATAGACAAGAGAGCTAATGTATGGGGTTATGAATAAAGAGAGAAATTAAGAATGACTCCACAAAGTTTTTGGACTGAACCCAAGGTTTTACATTCATAGGAGGGTGTGGCTACTTCTGCTTAAGATAATCAGAGGATTAATGAAAGAAAGACCCAAGATTTGAGCTGTACTTTGGAAATCTAGTAGGGTTTTGTGGTTTGGAAACTTTCAGTGGTTTATTCTGAGAACAATTTGTCTTTTGGAACCCTTCCCCCCACCCTAATCCCACTCCTTTGTTGTCTTAGCAGCCTCTACTCCAGGGGACCAGGAACTCAGAAATAGCCAGAGGGAAGTTCATCTTTTTGTTGTTGTTAAAGGTTTTATTTATTTATTTGAGAAAAAGAGAGAGAGAGAGCACAAGCAGGGGGAGCTGCAGAAAGAGGGAGAGGGAGAAGCTGGCTCCCCACTGAGCAGGGAGCCCAATGTGGGCTTGGATCCCAGGACCCTGAGATCATGACCTGAGTCGAAGGTTTAAGTGACTGAACATTCCACGTGCCCTGTGAGGGAAATTCATCTTGATTCTTTGAGCCCATCAAGGACATCCTTAGCTCTTGCCAGGAGTTGGTTGAGATGTGGGCTGGATTAGAAGTGAGCAGCATGTACTATAATTTTGGACAATGAAGCATAAAAGGGAACTCTGCAGAAGAGACTTCTGGGAAATCCTGTAAGTCTGAGATGCTCTGGGGTTGAGATGTTGTGTAAGAACATAGTGCTTGAGCTGCTGTTGCCATCTAGCAGATGTAAAGGGGAAAGCTGAGGACAGCAGCTGGCACGGTACGAGTGGCAGCTGGGAAAGGTTGGAGACAGCATGCTTCCTTGAGGACATCATTAAGCCACTGAGTTAGGCAATTCTGGAATGACACCACTTCTGGACTTATTATGTGTGATTAAAAAAACAAAAACCAAAAAACCTCCGAATCATCAAATGCTTTCGAGTTGTGTGGTTTTATACTTGAAGTGAAAAGTATGCTGTTTTAGGTCATTAGAATAAAGAGTCTACGTGGTAGGACACAGCAAAAGCAAAGACACTTTGAGGCAAGACTTTCTTTGAGACAAGAAAACTCAAAGCGTATCTGGGGAAGAGTAGGAGGAATCATTTGTCCTTCATTCATAGACTCATCAACAAATATTCGTAGAATCTCTGCTGTGCACCAGGCACTGTTCTGAGGTCGCAGATGCTGTGTTGAACAAGGTAGACAGGATCCTTCTTCTCATGAAATTTATTATCTTGTGGAAGAAAGATGGCTGGTAATGAAGGAATCATAAGCAGGAATCATTTCAGGAATTCTGAGTGTGATGAAGGAACTAGGATATACCGGTGTGATAGAAAGCAACCAGAGGAGCCATTTCTGGCTGGGAAATGGTGTATTCTGGAGGCTTAGAGAGAGAGAGAGAAGCTGGCCAGGCTGAGGAAGTGAGGCTTGTGTGGAGAGAAGAGAAAGAAAAGGACAGATAGAGAAGCGGGTCTTGTGGGCTTTGTGGCCAAGGCAGGCAGAAAGAAAGAGCAATCATTGGAGCATGTTAAGCAGTACTATGTTATAACCTGTTAAGATTTGTAGATCTGTGTGGTGGCGTCATGGATGGACCCAAGTCGAAGACCCAGTGCTTATAGGGGACTGTAAATCTGGGAAAGACTTACACTGCCGTGTGACTTCCTTTCATTTCAACAACCCACCAAACACTGTGGTTCATTTGAGAATTTTAGGTACAGGAATAAGGTCATTAGGGAAGGCACTTTCCTCTGCTGAGTCATCCACTTAGACTTCCAGGCTCCTTCTTCTAGAAGAAAAGCCAGCCTTGGTACAACTAGATACAAAGAATAGTGTCAATTACAAGTAGGTGATTCCCTCAGGATGCTGGTCACATTAGGTTAGGGCAATTCTAGGACAGAGCTGTCCAAAATAAATAAAATGTGAGCCACACAGGTAATTAATTAGAATATTAAAATTTTCTAATAGCCACATTAAAAAAGTAAAAAAAAGTAAAAAGATCAAATTAACTTTAATAGCAGATTTCATTTGAACCAATGTATTCAAAATATTGTCAACTCAATACGTAATCAATATAAAAATTATTAATGATCTATTTTTTTCTTTTTTCACCCTGAGTCTTTGAAATCTTTATATATACATTAAAAAATATTTTTCTTAAAAGTCCGGCTTAAGGAGCCCAATACAGGGCTTGAAAGCACGGCCCTGAGATCATGATCCCAGACAAAACCAAGAGTCAGATGCTTAACAGACTGAGCCACTCAGGCACTCCTGAGCCAGGAAATATTCAAGTGCTTGGTAGCCATATGTGCTTAGCGGCTACTCTATTGGACAGCACAAGTATAAAAATATGGGTTGGGAAGGAAGGCCATATCAGGATGGAATTCTGGATTTTGCCAATGGCTTGGTGCTTCTGCTGCTCTGTTAGAGATCCCTTCTCTTAAAGAGATATATTGGGGGTTAAGAGAGATATATTGGTCACAGGGCATAAACATTTTGGGGACTCTAAATTATTTTCCTAATCGATTACATCCATTTAGGATTCCATTTGCCATGAATAAAAGTGCCAATATAACCAGCCCCAGATTTGGGAATTTGCGTCTTAATTTTGGGGAGGTTAATTTAGTTAAGAGTTAATGTACTAATGTTAATTTAGTTAATTTAGTGAAAGAAATACCATACTTCTTTTAATCTGCTTCTCTTTGATAACTCATAACATTGAATACTTTTCCACATACTTACTAATTTTTTTGTGGATTATTTTATTACAAGTCTGTTCCGATATTAGCTAAGTCTTAAGATTCTTATCAACTTGGGTGTCTAGGTCACTTTGCCGGTTTAGCATCTGCCTTTGGCTCAGGTGATGATTCGAGGGTCCTGGGATCAAGTTCTGTATCAGGCAGGGCTCCCTGCTCAGCGGGGAACCTGCTTCTCCCTCTGTTCCTCCCTCCCCTGGCTTGTGCTTGTTTTCTTGCTCTCTCAAAAATAAACAAAATCTTTAAAAAACATCTTATCAACTTGTGTAAATTCTTGAGATCACAATGTCATTCATCTTTTATTGGTCATATTTTTTATAAATATATCTGTTAGTATATTATTTGTCTTTTGGCGATTTTTTTTAACATGCAAAGTTTCTTTTCTGAAATCTTCATGTTGTCAAGTACTTTCATTTTTGCTCTGTAGTAATCCTGTACTCATGAAGTTTATCATCTTGTGAAAGAAAATTAGGTAGCAATGAAGGAAACACAATGCAAATAATTCCAGAAAGTTATAAGTGTGATGAAGAAAGTAAAATATGTCAATGTGATAGAAAGTCACCAGAAGGGCCTTCCCACTAGCACTGTGATAAATATTTAATCCTATTTTTTTCTTTCTTCTGGACTTTATAGTTTTTGTTTTGTTTTTAAAGAATTTATTTATTTATTTGACAGAGATCACAAGTAGGCATAGAAGCAGGCAGAGAGAGAGAGAGGAGGAAGCAGGCTGGATGCTGGGCTTGGTCTCAGGACGCTGGGATCATGACCTGAGCTGAAGGCAGAGGCTTTAACCCATTGAGCCACCCAGGCAACCCAATGGACTTTGTAGTTTTAAGCACATCTAAGTCTTTAAATAAAATGAAATTCAGGGTACCTAGCTGGCTCAATCAGTGAAGCATGTTGACTCTTGGTCTCCAGGTTGTAAGCTCGAGACTCACGTTGGGTGTGGAGATTACTTAATAAATATATAAATATATAAAATGGAATTCGCTTTGATGTGGATCTAAATTCTTCCCTTCCTCCCAAATTGCTCATCAGTTTCCCCCCACCATTTATAGGTTTAAAAAAAAAACAACAATCAACTTTGCTTATCTTATTGTATTGTGACATCTTCCTAGTATACTAAAATTTCTATGAAACTTAAGATGTATTACTGATCTTTTTATTAAATTCTAGGAAGCTGTCTGTTCCACTATTTTACTTTAATTGTTTTGTAGGTTTTACTTTTGATAGTAATTCCTCCTTAACTCCCCTCCCCCAACACATTTTCTTTCTTACCTGTTTAGAGTTTTCCTTTCTTTCTTCTTGTCATATGTTTAAAAACATCCTTCTAGGGTTTTGTTTTTTTTTTTTTTTTCCTTAAACAAGATTCTGCTAGAACTAGAACTGAAGTTGTAGGAAACAGGTATTTATGTAATATTTTGGCTTCCTATCCAGGAACATCTATTTTCATTCATTCACATCTTTTTAGACAACGCAGGTTTTGTAGCTTCCTTTGTAAAGAAATGTGTGTATATATGTGTGCATGTTTGCACACATATATAGTATCTTAGACTGGGTTTCATAGAAACAGACTCAGAGATGGAGCATTGTTCTGGAAGATTTTCACAGAAGGCACATGTAGCAAACCAGCCTATGGTGCAGTGGCCAGTGGGACCTTAGCTGGTTGGGGGTGGGGGGAGAAGGAGGGGGCAGGGAACCTGAAAGAGATAGTCCAGAACTGGAATGGGACATTGAGGTTTAGCAATTTACAAATAAAATACAATCTTTGAATGAATCCGGATGCTCCTGTCAGCCTGACCATCACATTGTCTTTCTTTAGATTGGCCTCAGGGATGGTCAGATTGTCAAGCAAGGGTTAATAGTACCTGACTGCCTTCCGTAGATGTATACCATGCATAATCCTCCCATAACAAATGGCGCACTTGTTTCCCCTTGACAATATTGGGTATTGTCAAGCTTTGGGATCTTTTGTCAATATGGAGATAAAAAATGGCATCACATTTTAGTTTTGAAGTTTTAGTTTTGAATGGGGTTGAGAGAAGTTGCTGTGGCTGATGTCAAAGAGGTTACTGCCTGTGTTCTCCTCTAGGATTTTAACGGATTCCTGTCTCACATTGAGGTCTTTCATCCATTTTGAGCTTATCTTTGTGTATGATGTAAGAGAACGGTCGAGTCTCATTCTTCTGTATATAACCGTCTAATTTCCCCAGCACCATTTGTTGAAGAGATTTTTTTTTCCAGTGGATATTTTTTCCTGCTTTGTTGAAAGTTATTTGACCATAGAGTTGAGGGTCCATATCTAGGCTCTCTGTTCCATTGGTCTGTGTCTGTTTTTGTGCCGGTACCATGCTGTCTTGGTGATCATAGCTTTGTAATATAGCTTGAAATCAGGCAACGTGATGCCCCCAGCTTTGTTTTTCTCTTTCAACATTTCCTTGGCTATTCGGGGTCTTTTCTGGTTCCATACAAATTTTAGGATTGTTTGTTCCAGCGCTTTGAAAAATGCTGATGGTGTTTTGATCAGGATGGCCCTGAAAGTATAGATTGCTCTGGGCAGCATGGGCATTTTAACGATGTTTATTCTTCTGATTCATGAGCATGGAATGTTTTTCCATCTTTTTGTGTCTCCTTCAATTTCTTTCATGAGTGTTCTATAGTTCCAAGAGTATAGATCCTTTACCTCTTTGGTTAGGTTTATTCCAAGGTATCTTATGGTTTTTGATGCTACTATAAATGGAATTGATTCTCTAATTTCCTTTTCTATAGTTTCATTGTTAGTGTATAGGGAAGCAACTGATATCTGTGCATTGATTTTGTGTCCTGCCACATTACTGAATTGCTATATGTGAGTTCTAGTAATTTGGGGGTGGAGTCTTTTGGGTTTTCCACATAAAGTACTATGTCATCTGTGAGTTTGATCTGTGAGTTTGATTTTCTTCTCTGTCAATTTGGGACCTTTTATTTCTTTTTGTTGTCTGATTGCTGTTGCTAGGACTTCTAGTACTATGTTGAACAACAGTGGGGAGAGTGGGCATCCTTGTCCTGTTCCTGATCTTAAGGGAAAGGCTCTCAGCTTTTCCCCACTGAGAATAATATTCACTGTGGGTTTTTCATGGATGGATTTTATGAAGTTTAGGAATGTTCCCTGAGATGCCCTTCAACAAGCGAATGGATAAAGAAGATGTGGTCCTTATATATAATGGAATATTACTCAGCCATCAGAAAGGATGAGTACCCAACTTTTAAGTAAACATGGATGGGACTAGAGGAGATTATGCTGAGTGAAATAAATCAAGCAGAGAAAGTCAATTATCATATGGTTTCACTTACTTGTAGAACATAAGGAATAGCATGGAGGACATTAGGAGAAGTAAGGGAAAAATGAAGAGGGGAATTGGAAGGGGAGATGAACCATGAGAGACTGTGGAATCTAAGAAACAAACTGAGGGTTTTAGAGAGAAGGGAGGGGGGGGTGGATTGGCCTGGTGATGAGAATTAAGGAGGGTATGGATTGAATGGAGCACTGGGTGCTAAATGTAAACAATAAATCTTGGGCCACTATCAAAAGCTAATAAAGTATTGTATGGTGACTAACATAACACAATAAAAAATTTTAAAAAATTTAAAAATGAGGTTGAATTTTCCAGTTGTTTAGTAGTTATTTGTATCTCATTTTGAAGCTGAAGCTTGTAGTACAGTATGATCTGGACTTTGTATCCAACTGTTGCCTTGCAGAACCCAGAACATGCCTTTTATATCTCCATAGCTTTTGTATCCCTTTAGGTTCATTTTGACTGACAGTAACATGAACCCCTGAATCAATGGACTTTAGCAATGAGGAAAATCTTTTATCTTAAATGACATGTCCTGGGATAGAGTAGTTCTAGAGCTGGCTAATTCAGCTACTCACCAAGGCCATTGAGGTCCCTGGTTTTTCTATATTTTTGATTGCCATCCTCCAGACTAGATTACCTCCTGTGCACAAGATGGCTGCATCACCACCAGGCATCCCTTCAAGGCAATGCAGGATTCAGTAGAAGGACTGGTGTTTCTTACCAAGAGCCTCTTTTTAAGAACATGGAAACTTGTCTTGAAGTCCCCTCCTAGAAGGTATGTCTTGAATCTCCATTGGTCAGACTTGGGTTTTATGCCCGTTCCTAAACTAGTAACTGGCAAGGAGCCTGGGACCATCATATATGGCTCATGTTAATCAGAATTATCCCTTGAATGATAATGAGTAGGAGGGGACACTCCCTTGCCCCACCCCCACTTCCCAAATAATTAGAACACTGGGGACAGGAAATGTGGATTCATTGTAGGGAGGCAATCAACTATGATTGCCACAACTTTCCATATGATATTCTCTTTGCCTGATACAGCCCTCTTCTACTTATCCTCCCATCTAACCGCCATTCATTTTTCAAGTATAGGCTGGGGTGGCTTTGGAGGAAACATGTCTTGTCTCCTTTAGGGTCTCTAGGGGGGATAGGGAGCCCACCTCTTCTCCCATGGCAGCCTGTGCCACCCTCATCACACTGCACTGTAATTCTGGCTTCACTTCTCAGTCTCCTGCCACAACCCAGCTCGTTGATGGCAGGGACTGGGTCTGATTTGTTTCTCTATCTCTAGCCCCTAGGATAGTGTGCAGTACAGAACAGTTAACCATGGTTGTTGAATACAATCCATTTGCTAGTATTTTCATTTAGAGTTTCAGGTCTAGATGCATAACAGAGACTAATTTATAGCTTTGTCATTTGGGAATGATTTGTCTGTTGAAATTTGGAATTAGGGTTATCTTTTTCACACAAAGCCAACTGAAGAGTTTCCAGAACAAATTGTTTAATTTGTGGATTATAGATTTTCTTAAGAATCCAGAAGTTCAACAAGTATTTCCTGAACACGTATTATGTGTCGGGCACCAGCCCACTTGGCGCTTTATACAAGAGTGGTATGAGAGCTTGTTTCCGAACATGAAGTTTATGCTTTAAGGCAGCATTTTTCAAACTGCAGGTCAAGATCCGTCATGGGTAGAGAAACCAATCTTGTGAGTCAAAAACCATTAAAAGGGAAAAAAAGGGGATGTCTGGGTGGCTCAGTCTGTTGGAAAGCTGCCTTTGGCTCAGGTCACTGTCCTAGGGTCCTGGGATCAAATTTCGGAGGGCTCCTTGCTTGGCAGGGGGCATGCTTCTCCCTCTGCCTGCCATTCCCCCTGCTTGTGCTCTCTCTCTCTGACAAAGAAATAAGTAAAATCTTTAAAAAAACAAAAGGGGGAAAAAGAGTACAATAGAGTAGAACAAAATATATCAGAGTGCATCACTCTTGGTAAAACTTTGTATATGCATGTATATATAATTTGTTTATACAATGTCCTGGGTCAATATATAAAATGTGTTCTTTACTATGGGTGACAGTCAAAGCAGTTTAAAGCCAGTGCTCCAAGGGCCAGTCTGTTTTCTTTCTTATTTCTCTTTGCAGTATGTGCTCTCTACTCCTCATGTCTGGGCTCCCTGACAGGAGGGAAAGACAAAGCTTAGAGGTTCCTCTTCTCAGTGCGCCCTCCTGCCCCAAGCCAGCCCCGCAGCCTGAGATCTGGTGGGCCTGGTACTGGCTTCAGCGCCTGAGGCAGAAATTCAATCTGAGGCTCTAGGACTCATTATCTGAGTGGCCTTGGGCAAGTCACTGGACTTTCCAGAACATCTGTTTCTCTTTTGTGAGGGGAAGATGACAACAGTCCTTGCTCCACAGGCAGTTGAGAAGATCGAGGGAGATACTACCACATGAAGTTACTAAGGAAACCCCCTCCAGGTCCTCAGGCGAAAAGAGCAGATTTAGCCGGTGGATTAAAAAAATTCTGTCTCCTGAGAAAGGAGGAAAGACATCAAGGAATGGCCCCAAAGAGAAAGTAAAGAGGGATTCCCAGCACCCCTGGCCTGCAGATATTTGAATCAAAAAAGGGGGAAAATCAATGGGAAAAGATCGGGCTCTCCCACTTCTCAAATGAGCAGTAATTTTTTTTTAAAAAAATTATTTATTTATCTGCAAGGGAGAGGGAGGGCATGAAAGTGAGGGATACAGAGAGGAAGAGAAAATCGCAAGCGGAATCCACGCTGAGCATGGCTGATCCCAGACTGGATCCCAGAACCCTGAGATCTTCACCTGAGCCCAAACCTAGTCACTGGCTCAACCCACTGGGCCACCCAGGCACCCCGAGGGGTAGTTTTTAAATTTCTTCGTGGAGCACATTGTCAAGGTGTGTTTGGAAGGGCTGATAGTGTGTTGCTGTATCTGCTTTTCATAAGCATCAGAGGAAGGGCTGTGGCCTCTGTCCTTCCTTCCCTGCCTGAAGGAACTGTGCTGGTGGCCACCCAGCCTTCAGATCACGCAGGTTGGGAGTTGTGGGTTGGGGGGTGGGGGATGGGGTGGGAAGGGGTTCAGATAGGGTGGAGAGGGGTCTCAAAGGGGAGGAAGTCAATTGGAGTGTTGGTTGCCTATTTGGGGTCATTTCTCACACATCTGAAATTCTCTCTTCTGTGACTGTCTTAGAGCTGCTATCACAGCTGAGAATTTGGGCACAGGCTGTCCTTCCTGCTTGCCTACTTTCCTGGAAAACCCTCTGCAGGCTTCATAGCCTGCTTCTTCTGTCATCAGCTGTCTGAACAGCAAGCCGTAGATGGGCTTCCTTAAATAGAAAGTTATTGGTACTTGTTTGTTGTTACTCCTGAATTGTTGAGACTTGGGAGAAAGATTCCATAGGGGATCATGCTTCACCGCACCCCCCAAAAACACACACATGAACACACACACATGCACACCCTTGAGAGAAGACAAGCAAGGTGGGAAGTTGGTTTGCCTTAGCTGGCTGCTGGGGAAGAGAAGGCTGATATCCTGGCTGGGATTTGCCTTTCTCCCGAGGCGAGGCAGAACAAGAGGAAATGGGATTCCAAGAGTTTTAGGTAAAGACGGGGAATCTCCAAGAATCCAGTGGTTCTTTGCTTGTTTGTTTAGTTTTTATCCATCCTTAAGGAGTCCCATCCTGGACTGGGGCACATCATTCCCTGTTCTCTGACGTGTTTCCAACCAGCCTGGGCCCTGAGGGTGCTAGGGTTCACCAGCATGCCCAGTGGAAGGAGGTGTGGAAGCAGGCAGGGCAGTCATACCTGCTCCCGATAGCAGGGAAGGAGGAAGACCCCAGCATCTGTGAAGAGCTCGTTACATCTTCCCAGCATCTTGGTGTGTCCATTTGCCCACGTTTGTCACCCATGACCTTGAAGTAGCCAAGTTTAGTGGCTTTTTCTCACGCCTCATCTTCTACTGGACAGCCCCTCTTTCTTAAATCCTCAACCTAGTGAGCTAGTTCTCCCTGAACCTTGATGACTCTTTCTGTTTCTTTTTCTTTTTTTCTGTATTGCAAATTTGTGATTCCCCCAAACCTGTCTTTAGCCCTTTTCTTGCTTTACTCTCCCTCTCTCTGGGCAAACTTTGGTTTCCTTTGCAACTGACCAAGTAATAATTTACTGAGACTGACTTTCTTTCTTTCTTTCTTGCTTGCTTGCTTGCTTTCTTTTTAAAAATTAACATATAATGTATTATTTGCCCCAGGGGTGCAGGTCTGTGAATCATCAGGCTTACACATTTCACAGCACTCACCATAGCACATACCCTCCCCAATGTCCATCACCCAGCTGCCCTGTCCCTTCTCCCCCACCCCCAGCCACCCTCAGTTCGGTTTTGTGAGATTAAGAGTGAGACAGTGAGATATGCTTTCTGTCAAGAATAGTAACAAGCTTAGGCAAAGGGAAGGTTTACATGGCAAACCGTTTACAAAGCCAAGCGCAGATGTGAATCTGTCAGGGCTGAACCTAGGACATGCTAGGCTCCAAGAAAGCTAGGCAGAGCTGGCTAAGGCCCTGGTCTCTGCCTCTGCTTCTTGGACATCTCTTATCTCTCCCCTCCTCTCCTTTCTTGGGCTACCATCTGGCCTGAAGCCCTCATGACCTTTTCAGTGATTTCCTTGAAGTTGGTTATGTCCTGTATCCAAACTATTTTATTTCAACAGTATCCCCTCTGCCCTGGGTCCCATGTTGTAGGGCCAACCCTCTCTCCCCCAGACCACTTTAGCTGTATTTCTCCATGGGGTAAGGAATCCACAGGCTAATGAAATGTTCCCACCTAAGGTCCCCATTTCTCTTCTACAGCCTATTTGCTGGGCCTGGGTCAGTCTTTTCTCTAGGTACATTGTTCTGAGGACAGACCACATCACCAAAGTACTTGTTTCTGCACCTGAAGGGTACCCAAGGGGTAGTTGTTTATGGAGAGGGGTAGGGGGAGGTGGGGGCTTGGACATGACCATTAAATGTGCTCAAGGTCTTTTGCCATGTGGGGCCGAGCTTGAACTGAATGGGCCAGGGCCCAGTGACCAGCTTTCCCCCATTCTACCCAGCATGGAACTCGGAGAAATTCAATCATTCTATATCTGAACCTAGCCTTTCACACTGTAAGTTTATTTTTAAGTATAGGGGGATGGAACGTATTTTATTTAATAGTTTGTTAGTTTGATTTATAACTTCTTGATATGTGGCATGTGGACCTCCATTTGTAACCATACCTTGGGCCCCACAGACCCCAGGGGCAAGTCCGAATTTCATTATGGCTAGTTTAAGAAAAAAAAAAAATTCCCTAAACAAAGTTCTGATTAAACCATCACCTGCCTCAAAACTTTTGCTATGACTACTACTGTTTACTGGGGAGTAAGTGGCTGCTGTTGTTCATTATTTGGGTCCGATGAAGCTGACAGGTAGGGCATGCCTTTCATCAGAAGAATGCTCAGGCCAGGCTTGACTTGGCAAGGGAGCCGTTTCCTGCTCAGAGCTCGCTGGGAAGGCTCAGGGGACAGAAGCCAGGGAAGCCTGACAACCAGCCTTTGGAGCCTCTGGCAGAGATGCTGTAAGTTCATGCAGATAAGGTTTGGAAAATCACAGGCAATTCTAAGGTAAGCTGTTTAAGAAGTGGCTGGTGTGAGATTGTTGAGGAGAGCAGGGAACACACACAGATAAAGGGGACTTGATTTCCAAGGTCACTTTTTGCCTCCATTCCAGATTGTTCTATAGTTCCCACATACAGGAACTTGTCCTAGCCTAATCCATGTAAGATGCTTCTGGGAGGGGGGCATGGACAGTAGGAACAAAGCTTAATATTTAGCAGCACTCCATTAATAGTTTCTTCTCCTCCTTCTTCTTCCCCTTCTTCTTCTTTTCTAAATCTTTATTTTTTAAGTGATCTCTATGCCCAGTGTGGGGCTTGAACTCACCATCCTGGGAATGAGAGTCACATGCTCTACTGACTGAGCCAGCCAGGTGCCCTTTCGCAAGAGCTTCTATGAGGAACTTAGAGCAGTAATGAACACACTACCTTTATAATCAATCTCGACTGAATATCTTGAAAGTGATTGATTCTGGGAAACAATCCATTTAGAATGGGAGAGGGTCAGTGGGTAGGACTGGAGTCAGGGGTGGTGGCCTGGGATGCTGTCCTCTTGCCTTCCAGGAGCTTCTGAGGCTGAGTCAGGTGCTGGTGCTGGAGGAGAGGCTATGGGACTGAATCCAGGCTAAGGCTTCTGTGGGGCTCAGGACCATCTGTAAGAGCAGCATTCCAGATGTACAAGGATCAAGATCTTCACAGAGGAGCTGTTGCTGAGCGTGGGAGAAAATAGGTAATTTTAAAATAGGGAATATGGAGAAATGTATATTTTAGAAAAAACCTTGAGTTTAAGATTAAAAAAAAAAATGTATGCACAGCTTTCCTGGACTTCAAAAACAGGCATTGGGGATAGAGTCTCCAAAATCTGTAGAGCAGGCTATACTTACACATAAAATTGTTTTATCTCAAACTCACTGATACGGGTCCTAATGGAGGGAACTCCTCACACTTCAGAAGGGATGCTGCTGTCTTAAGCAGGCTGCCTTGTGAGGTGCTTGAAGGGCCAGCCTACCCAATGCTCCCGAGACCGACCCGTCTCAGGACTACCTGGCAGTGGTTGTTCCAAAAGCACAGTGTATGAGACTCTTTTCCTATTTACCCAAAATTATCTCTTGAAAGTAACGGTATTCATTTTCCCAACCAACCACAAATTATTTTCTCTCTTTTAAAATTCAAATAAGCTACTTTAGCTTTACTAAGGGAAAATTTTACCGAGGCAAAATAAAATCCCACTTGCAGAAGCTTAGGTAAGGGCAAAATTAAGTTAAATTCTTCTCCATATTAATTTAGAAATAGTAATAAAAGCAAAATGTTCTAAAGGTTACACCAATCAGGGTCCTGGCAACAGAGAGCCTTGGAGTGAGTCATTTGAGGAAAGCGTAATAAAGGCAGTACTTACTGGGCGCCTGGGTGGCTCAGTGGGTTAAGCCGCTGCCTTCGGCTCAGGTCATGATCTCAGGGTCCTGGGATCGAGTCCCGCATCGGGCTCTCTGCTCAGCAGGGAGCCTGCTTCCTCCTCTCTCCCTCTGCCTGTCTCTCTGCCTACTTGTAATCTCTCTCTGTCAAATAAATAAATAAAATCTTTAAAAAAAAAAAAAAAAAAAAAGGCAGTACTTACTAAGCCTAGGCTGGGCTTAGACAAAGAAAAGGGGATGGTGTCCTACTGTTGGTTTGGTAAGGGCAGGAACCATTAGCACCAGGAGGTGTAAAAGGGCCGAGGGCAGCAAAACCAGGTAAGGGAACCCAGAAAGAAAGCTGATGGGGAGGGTAAGTTCACAGGAAGGAACCAGAGAAATAAATCGGCCAACCTCATCAGCCTTTCCTCCTGGAGCCTGGAAGGCAAAGGGAGCCCATCAATTCAAGTTCCTGTGGCTCAGCCTCTTAGGGCAAGGGACAGGTCGAGAAAGGTGAAGAGTGGATCTTGAGGGACAAATGAAGAAAATCCAGCATTGATCAGAGACAGCTAAGGAACCGGAGGGACCCTTGTGTATTTTCACCAGCACTGGAGAAAACGGTAAAGTGATTTGTTTTACTACCATCCTGTTTCTATTGCCCTATAATATGTTTATAAGAAACATCATCCTTCAATATTATGCTCTTGTATCAGGGGAGGGGAACAGGATCCTATGTCCCATGCCCAGGCCTACAGACTCAAGTCTCACACCAGAAGGGGCCGAAAAATGTGAAGTTTAAGTAAGCACTCCCAATGACGAACATTCAGCTTCTAGAAGCCCTGAGCTATGAAATGAGAGGGTGAGCGGTAGCAGTTATCTGGTAAGGAAAATGGAATCTTATCTGTGTTGAGAAAACAGCTCTACACCCAGTATGGACACAGGTAGACAAGGAAAGGGCAGATGAACACACAAGTGAGAATAATTGGTTCGTGGGGTGTTCTGAGTTTTAAAACTTTTTTCTTTTTTTTTTTTTTTTTTTGCTATGAAATGTTCACATGAGGACTTATTAAATTAAAAACACTTAAAAATTTAAAAATTAAAATTAAATTAAAAACAGAGTAATTGGAGCAGGTAAAACACTAGGTCACCACAGGGGCTGACCCAAGTCCCAAGGAGTTCATGGAAGTAATTTACCATAGGATCTAAGTTCTCTTGGTCCTGGTCAGGGCTGCTCAGAATCCCAGAGTCTCCCAAGCCAGCTTTGTCCTACAGACATCTAGAGAGAACATCTGTGGCCTGAAAGAAGGTCAGACCCTGACCTGGCTTCCCAGGACCCCACAAGAAATACAAATGGGTAGGCAGCCACCAATGACGAGACTTCTCCCTCTCCTGGACTCAGTGACTGAATCTTTGGAACTTGGGCTGAGAAGGCCCCTTCTGTTGGTTTCCTTGTCAGCAGTTCCCAGACAGGGAAAGTTATCTGCCCAAGGTAATCTTATGCTGCAACAGAAATAACCCTTGGGGTTAGGTGCAGCATTGTTGTACTGGAAGTTTCCAAGGCAGCACAGTTCTTATCTCTGTGGAGGCCTGGGTCTGGGCCCTCTGCCTCTCTTTGAAATCTTCTTTCTTTGATTGGTCTTCCATTGAGCTGTAAAGCTCAAGACAGGTTTGGGGGTGCAGAGGGGGGCAGGGTCAGCCTGGTTTCCCCACTGAGGCCAGTGAGTTGCCTGCAAAGAGGAAGTTCAGTGTATAGGCCTTGGGATAGGGAGAGAGGTCCTCTCTCACTGCAGAAGTCAGGAAAGTCTCATTATATTCTATGTGAAGAGCCCCCCAGTATTTTCTGGGCTGACGCAGAGAAGGACTATTTATTTCTCAGCGATGCTTGTCTGAATTGGCAGGCTTGGGCTGGAGCAGGGAGAAGCAGATCCAAGCCAATCATGTGATGGAATTATACCTGCTGAGAGAGAGAACAGCGTGGCTCCCAAAGCAGACGTTCTTGCAGACTCTGCATTGTAAACTCTGGCCCAGGAGGCCCTGGACTAATTTGTCTTTTGCCAACTAACAGCAAATGGAGGAGGGCAGAGCCTGGTAGCCTCTTCAGATGCCTGGTGATTTGAGGATCACTCAAACCAGCGCCCCCCACCCCCGCTGCCCTCCCACTGATGCCTAAATAACAGATATGAATTTGTTCCACTTCATCAAGGAGCAAATTTTTATTTTTCCAAATCAACAGAAACCAAGCTCTGAGCCCCACCTTGGCCTGGTTGGTGGGACCCTCAATACTAATCATTATCAAAATCCCCCCTTCCTCTCCCCTGAGCAGCACTGTTATCTAGAGGCCTACTTGGTAGCAGAAGAATGCCACAGGCGTCTGAGGTAATCAGTAAAATAGCCACCGTCATTATTTCTTCTTTTGTTACAAGATGCAACTATTACACTAAAAAGTTTCCAACATTACCATCCGCTTTGCCTGCACCCTCTGCCATAGGCCCTTGCCTGTGTTTTCAAGGTCAAATAATTAGAGACTGTCCCGGAGGCATTAGTGATGGGCTACGCCTGGGATGGGGGGAGGGTGGAAGGAGCTTTGAGGAAACTTTGGACCTTCCCCAAATAATCTGGGTCAGTGTCTTCACTCTTCCCTGTAGATAATTAATATTTGCTCCTTCCCATATATAGAACCACGTAAACAGAACAGCCTCCCCCTCTCCCCAGACTGCTGCCACTAAGACCCTCCTGCAGAGACATTTTGGAGGCCTGACTGCTGGGTATCAACTGCCACCCCAGGGCTCAGAACCTCCAGAGAGTGCACAAGAGGCATGGATGTCTGCCGTTTGAAAAAGCTCCCCTTAATGTCCTTCCAGGCTTGCAGAATGCAACTCTGTCCCTCACCCAGGAAGCCTCAGCTTCTCTCCACCCATACCCATCCCATCCTTTCGGGCACTCATAGCTTAATTCCTTCTTGGGCTTGACTCTTGAATTGGAGAAAAGCTATTCGTTAACTGCTGCCACCTGCTAAGACAGAACTGGGGGCCGAGAGCACTGAACACAAAGCCTTGGCTGATTTGACAGGCTAGATGGCCAGTGAAGAGGGACAGAGACTGTTTTTTTTCTTTTTGAGTCTTTTTTCCTATAGCAGAAAGGAAACCTTCACTCATTTGATTGTCACGCCTGAAACTGTGCCACTAAAGAGGCACTCCTTTGAGCGGGGTATCTGCACGGGATCCTAAGAGGTGTCCCCGGGAGAGGTAACAGAGCACGGCTCCTAGCTTACTGTAAGGGGTTCCTGTAACACTGCCCGACAGTGGCAGGGGTAGAATATAGCCGGTGGGGCCAGGAGAGGGGCAGGCCCGGCTCTGTCCCACTTTGCAAACGGGCCCAGTGGCTGGCTTTGTGGTTGGTTAGATCAGGTGACGCTGACCAGAAAGCCTTCTCTTCTTTCTGTTGAAGATAAGCTTGCCAGTTTCCTGTGGTTTGTTAGGGGCCCGGCTCCCATGTCCTAGGGACGTAGCAAGGTGGGGCGATCCACTCAGATATCAAACCACCTAGGAGTTACTGCTGTTTTGTAAGAAAAAAAGACCTTCATGGTCAAGTTCAGAATGAACTGGGAATCAGAACACAGGTTCACGTGACCAGTAGAGGCCTCAAAATTCTCTCTCAAAATTCTCTTATTCCACCTCCGGAATAACAGAAGCTAGGAGCAGACTCTGGTTGGAATCAGGTTCCTTGTGTGCCCTTGGGCATTTACCCCTCTGTGCCTCAGTTTCTTATCTCCTAAAATGGGGATAATAGTGTACCTACCTCATGGGGGTATTGTGGGGATCTGTTAGTATATTTGGGCACTTAGAACAGGGCCCAGCACATAGCAAGTGTTAGATAAATTTTCACTGTTGTAATTGTTGTTATTGTTTATGGCCAGGTGGATCGCAGCTGCAACTAGAGATAATTAATCATACTTGCTACCAGTTGCCTAGTACTACAGGTGAAGTAATAGCTGTAAAACACCCAGAGTTTCCCTGATTAGGGGTGGGGTTGGGGACGGGGGTTTCAAAATACCCAGATTCATCACTAGAACCTGGGTACAGAGGCTTTTACCTTGGGGCATTGCAGCCCAAGTAGACCTGACTCCCACATGGTTGAAGTACACCCTTGGGGCACCCCGCTGGCTCAAGTCAGTAGAGCATGTGACTCTTAATCTCGTGGTTGTGAGTTCAAGCCCCATGTTGGGTCTAGGGCTTACTTGGAAAAAAAAAAAGGAAGAGAGAAAGAAATATACCTTTAATGGCCATAGTTTGAGGGGCTTTGAAAGGCTTTCTGGTCTGCACACATCTCTGTCACGGTCTTGCCTCGAAGCCTAAAATTGTCTCCAGTACTCGCAGGAATTCTAAAGCGGTTACCCTGTCTGTAACCAGACTGACTGTTTACAAATCCTGACTGTACTCACCAGCTGGGAGTCTGGGAGACGTTACCTACTCTGGGTGCCTCTGCTTGCTCTCCTGAGACTGGGAAAGCACCCTCTTGATAGAGTGTTTGCGATTACGCGGAATAATGTGTGAAGGGTTAGCAGAGTACCTGGTACACCCTGAACTCAGTAACTGGCAGTGATGGTGAATTTGACTAGAGAAGGTATCCAGTAGTGATTTCGTATTTACTAATCCATAAATACTCAATGTTCACACATTTTATTTTATTTCATTTTTTAAAAGATTTATTTATTTATTTAAAAAGACTTATTTATTTATTTATTTGACAGAAACGCAGAGAGAGAGGGAACACAAGCAGGGGGAGTGGAGAGGGAGAAGCAGGCGTCCAGCCAAGCAGCGAGCCCGATGAGGGGCTTGATCCCAGGACCCTTGACTCATGACCTGAGCCAAAGGCAGACCCTTAACTGACTGAGCCACCCAGGCATACCTGTAATAACTATTACTAAGTATGCAAAAACGTTAAGAAAAGTAATGTGACAACACCTGTATACACACCATTTCAACTCAATAGTTGTTTTATTCATGACTGCCGTTTTTACTGTTATTTGTAGGTTTTGTACACTTACTTTGCTGTTATGTGCATATATATTTTTTCCCTCAATCATTTGAAAATGGCAAGTGTTATGGCACTTTGCTCCTACATACTTCAGCATGTAGCTCCCGCAAATGAAGAGGTTCTCTTACATAACCCCAGTACCATTACTACATCTCGAACAATTGACAGGATTGATTATATATTTATTTATTTATTAAGGATTTTATTTATTTATTTATTTATTTATTTATTTGACAGAGAGAGCGAGAGAGCACCAGCAGGCAGAGGGAGAGAGAGAAGCAGGCTCCCGGCAGAGCAGTGAGCCTGGTGCAGGACTTGATCCCTGGACCCTGGGATCATGACCTGAACCTAAGGTAGCCACTTAACTGACAGAGCCACCCAGGACTCCAATATTTTAAATATTACCTAATAGTAAGTCAATATTCACACCTTTTCTGTTGTTCCCCAAATGTCTTTTAGAGTGTTTTTTTTTTTTCCCCAAATAGCAACCAATCGTAGGTCGTGCATGTATTGTGTTTGATTATGTCTCTTTCAATCTAGAATAATCTCCCCTTCATTCCTTTTTTAGGGACACTGACTTTTAAAGAGGCCGGGTTGTCTCATATAATGTCCCACATTCTGGATTTGTCCTAATGTTTGCTTGTAGTGCTGTGTTCAGTGAATATTTTGCAAAGGGATGAAAAAAACCTGGAGCTTGAACCAGATTCTCCAGGCTGTCCTAAGGACATAAAACCCTATTGCCTATAGGAAATGAGGGAGGAAAAAAAAACAACAACAAGGCACACTCATTTTTTTGGAAGCTTGAAACCTGTTAAAACACTAACTCCCCTTCTCACAGTCCCTAGAGCCCACCATTGTACTTTCTGTATGAATTTTCACTAAGAACCTCACCTAAGAGGAATCATACAATATCTGTCCTTTTGTGACTGGCTTATTTCAGTTAGCATAATGTCTTCAGGGTTTATCCATGTCGTAACATGTCAAAATTCCCTTCCTTTTAACAGCTACAGATTATTTCATTGTATGTGTGGATACAGCACACTTTGCTTATCCGTCCGTCTGTTGATGGACGCTTGGGTTGCTTCCACCTTTTGGCTATTGAATAATGCTCCTACAGGCATGGCTGTACACACACCTGTTCCCATCTCTGCAAAGCGCACTCTTTTTTACCTTTTGTCCTGGGGCTAGTCCTCCTGCGGCCTCTGGTAACTACTAACATTAGAAATCATGATTTGAATCAATTTTCCTTTTTATTGTTCTCTCCCTATGACCAGCATCTAACATGAGATGACTTTTGTGGTTTTGCCATTGTCTGGAGCTTATAATGATCTACACCAACCCGAGAAATGTGGACATCACCGAGAACAAGTATTTCTGTCCTGCTTCCTGATGCAAGTATTTTGATTATAATATCAAAGTGTGAGAAGCCAAAAGCTCCGAGATTTTTAAAGCCAGAGATGGCCTTTTAAATCACCGTAATGACTTTTTAATCTCTTGGGCTCCCATACTTCAGGGAGTTCCCTTTTTAAAGGTATTTATTCCAAGTCTCTGAGTTAACATGGGTGATTTTTATGTAGCTACGCATAAACTATGAGAGGAAGCCAGGCCGAGTGGAACGAATGAACTTTGAACCTAATCATCCGGAGTCGGGATCCAGGATCTGAGCCCTACTGATAACCACGCGACCTGGGACAAAGCCTCAATCGTACTTTAAGTGCCTCAGTCTTCTCATCTGCCATAGCCTTCACCTGCTATGATTGCCAGAGCTACAGTTTTTTTTTTTTTTTTTTTTTTTTTTTTTGCAGGCATCAATCCTGGGGGGGCAGGTGTAGAAAAGGGAAAGTTCCCAGGTTGAGTCCTAGCTTCTCCACAAATGAGTCGGGCGCTCTTCTGGAGATCCCTTCATTCTATAAGCCTAAACTTTCTTGCTTGCAAAGCAGGGATGACAACTACTGCAGAACATGGGTGAAGATTACAGCCAGTGAAGGAGAGTGACAAGACTTTGTATTTTTAAGGTACTGTGGGGTCACATGAGCATGGTTAGATGGAGGATTTTAAGCCATCAGGAGTGCTGCAAATGCAAGGAACTACTATACAGTCAAGAACACTGTTCCTAGCGACTCACTTCCACTTCCACAAAATCAGAGTACATTCCACTAAAATATAGATTATGACTCCTGCCATCCCTCTGGGCCCCAGAATCCATTCTCCAGCGGCCCTGGGTATTTCCTTCAACCGCTCTGGGTGTTGGGGCAGATCCTCCCCCGTCCTTACTTTATAAAACGTCCAACAGCCGTTTGAAAATGCTTCCTTTGTTTTGCTCTGGAACTTGTTGCAGCGGATCTTGTTTCCACAGCCCCCAGCCTGCCCGTGGAGCTTTGGTTCTGCCAGTTGCAATGACTCCCAAGCTCTTTGTCAATTCTTTTGAGTCCCGGAACACTTGACGGGCTAGTCGGGTTGCATGTCGCTTTAACCACTGAAGAGCAGGTTCCCAGGCTCTGCTGTGTTTTACAGTCTGCAATTTAATTATGATTGTTTCAACCAGTGTTCCTCCCCAGAGTTCAAATAGGCCTTATCAACATGCATTCATGCTTCACTTTACCACCACCTGATCTCTCTCCTAAGGAACTCCTTGGGTTCCCAGTTCAAAGGGAGACTATTTGAGAAAAAAGAATACAGGAATCAATGCGTCCAGAATTGAGCTAATGGCTGGTTTAGAGTGAAGGATGGTACACCGGGCTAAATAATTAGTAGGCCTAAGAATTGCCTGAAATTCATAAGAAAAATGCAGATTTCTGGACTCTGACCCCAGAGGTCCCTGATTAAGATTTCTGTGGTGGTGCTCTCCCTGGTGATTCTGAGGCAGGGGTTCTACATTTTAGAAACCTGGTGGAGAGAGAGCACCATTCCCCTACTGTTTGAAGCAAGTTGACTCTAGATAAGCTGCAAACTTACCGAGTTCCATTCTCCCTGCTCATAAGGGGCCATGAAAACAGTAACTGCCCCCTCAGACCCGCAGATTTGAAATGGGAGTGAAATAAGATAATGGACCCAAAACCTTTTGACAGTAAAGTGCTCCCACCAGTGCAAGGCAGCCTCCTCCTCCTCAGCCTTCTCTTGCCCAACAAAGCAGACCCCAGCTGGCAGGATCCTGCCCCCGTGCCACTAGGCACTTGCATGGATGCCCTCAAAAGGAGGGAAACCCCCACCTGCCTTTGTCTACTTGGTTCAGAGAGGCTCACCTAGGTTTATGCCCTTTCTAAGAGAGCGAGGTGAGGCCCACACACACTTCTACCTGAAATCTTGCCCAAAAGGCATCTGGGATGACTCTCCTGTACGCCCTAGCTCTCCTTGAAATCTAGGTCCATCTGCATCCCTAATGATCCCATTAACCTATTTTCTACCAAATCACAGCAGTCTGGGGCCACACAGTTCTTCCTCCACACCAAGGCTTACCCTTGAAGTTATGCGGTCTGCACCCACCCCTTGGCGTTGGCCTTGTTCCCAGGTATAGTACGTACCTTTTGAAGTTTAGAGTGATCGACTTCCCATTAATCTTTTCTTCTTTCCTCTCTTCTAATCCTTTTGGCAAGTACCTATCCAGGGGATTCTACCCTTTTTGGCCTCACTCAGCTTGGAATAAGGTAATGGGAGTATCATTTCCAATTAAAACACTCCACTCTTCTTTGTCCGGTTCCCCCAGGCAGGGCAGCACCTACAATGGCCTCCACCACTGTGCCTTTGTTCAGTTATCCAGCACGTTCTGAACATTTGCAGGTCACCTGGCTCCATACAGAGCAAAGAGGGGTATGGCTCTCCTCCTAAAGCCAAAGTCTTTACCTCACTCGTTCATTCAAGAGATGACCACCGAGCACCCAGGATGGGCCATGCATTGGAGGGACGGCCTAAGGCAGACAATGTTTCTGGTCTTCAGGAGTTTATGTTCTAACCTTCTTAGAGTCAGTATGAGCAAGAACACTGAAGGTGCTATAGTGCCCGCCTGTAGCATTTATGCAGGGTGAGTGGGACTGGAAAATTGCTACCAGAGACAAGGTAGTCAGGAAGGGCATCTCTGGGGAAGTGATTTTTGAAGGAAGACTTGAATGAACTGGCCTTAGAAAGATTAGGCCCAGAAAAGCTATTGCATGAATTTCCCCTCAATGGTTTTCTGTGTTATTCTGCAGAAGAAAGCAATGCTTAGAAAGTCTTTCGCTCTGACTATGGTGACATTGTAACGATTACTGCTCATATATAGTCAGCCAGAATGAGAATTCAGGCTATGACCTGCCACAGCTCTGTGCCCCTTTGCAAAGGAGCTCTCAGGTCAGTGGTGGCAGATAAGCCAAGGGATCCTTTAGAGTAGACTCCCTGAAAGGCCGGCTTTATCCAGTTAAATTAAGCAGGTTACGAAAGTGTTAAGTTTTTCAAGTCCCAGGAGAGGCTCCTACTCTTCCAAATACCCTGGCCTCTCCAACTGCCTCCTGGAGTCTGAAAGTCTTCCCAACCAGTGGTTCATTCTAGATCCAGTTGAAAGTCTTCTGTGCCATGTCCTCTGGAGAAGGAACAAACTGGCCCTGTCTCCATGATGGGGTTCAAAAGAGGATCCAGACACTGTGAGGGGAAGATGGAGAGGAAGAAACAAGTGCTGGAGAGAGCTAAAAAAGGAAAGGTGGGGGAAAGGGTAGAGGTGAAGGAAGGGGAAATGGAAGGACTATGTGTCCTTGAGCCATTTATTGTAAGAATGGCAGCTTCTCTAGATTTCTCCAGAACTTGAGGAATTCGAACACACATGAAGTTGGTCTGAGGGGTTGGCTATGGCTGCTGTCCGTTCCTTCTCTTGCTCTTGTCCTGAGGACATGTTCCTATATTTCAGAAGGTGGGTTTCCCCAGGGGAGGGAGCCATGAATAATTAACGGATGAGCATGATACGAAAGTGACATCTAATTAAGCAAATGATTTTTCATCTCTAAGAAGAAGCCTACTGGATAAGAAAGCCTTAATGGGATGAGACTTCCATGAGAATGTGACCACCGGCACCTGACTGTCCCACAGGAAGGTTGTGTGAGGTCTAACAAAGCAAGAGATGGGATCAAATAGGGTAGGGGTGGGAATGTTGTTGGGTCCTTTTAGCACTGAGCAAGCTACTCTCATATTACCCTAGGCCCCAGTTGGAAGGGTAGAAAGAACAGGGAAAAGGGATGGGAAAAAAAGTCCTAGAGAGTTTCATGGACTAATTCGATGAATATTTAGAGTAATAAAGTAACTGAGTAAATCCTGAGGTCCTCCGGAGGCCCAATTTCCCAGAATCAAAATCAAAGATGGTAATCCCAGAGCCAAGAAGAAATGAAACTTGCATTGCAATCTTTAGAGCTGCAAATCTCTCAAAGAATGCTAAAGGGAATCTGATTTATATCTCAAAGGACACTTCTTAAATTTCCTTTTAAATTTAAACTTCTTTCCTTTTAAATTTAAACTTCTTAAATTTCCTTCTTTAAATTCTCTTTTTCTCAATCTGCATCTGACAGAGAATTTTACCACCAAATCCACCAAATTGTCCTCAATGCCCAAGCTCTCTGTTCATGTCCCCTCTTCCTTCACCTTTTCTCTTTCCTCCCACCTCTCCAACCCCATTTCTCTTCATCTCCCAGCTCTGCACAACGGAAGTGCACAAATTGATTTGGTAAAGACTGGACCATTCCTTAGAGCAGTGTTGTGCACTGGAAATGCAATGTGAGTCACATAGGTAACTGGAAATTTTCTAGTAGCCACATTCACAAAGGTAAAAAGAAATGAGTGAAATTAATTTTAATAATGTTTAACCCAGAAGGTCCAAGATGCTATTATTTCAACATCTAATCAATATACAAATTATTGGGGGAGATTTTTGATATTTTCTTTCATACTATGTTTTTGAAATCCAGTGTGTGTTTTTCACTTATGTTTACACTTAATTCAAAAATTATGTCAAGTACTTGCTAGCCACACGTGGCTAGTGGCCATACTGGACAGTACAACCTTATAAGTTAGGTGAATGGGTAGGGGAAGGGGAGAGCGGGGGCCTCAAGTACAGGGACATGATCTGGTTCATGAAGACATTTTCACAAGTTGGTACAATAGCAAAATAGCAAGAATAAGAGCAGTGTGCCGAGTTTTACTTAGGGAACAAATGTATTCGATTTTTAAGTTTTGAGATTATGTCCCTGCTGATGGGTCCCCCAAAATTGGGTACCCCAATAATGGGTCCGTGATTCAAGGAGTGAGACTGATACAAAGCAAAGGTCAAGCAAAGCTTCATTTCGCGCCAAGCATCAGGAATCAGACCGACCATCAAACAGACCAGTCGGGGCCACCCCTATAGAGAGGACGATACCTCCCTGCCTTCCAGACTAACTATTATAGAGCAAAGGCCAAGTGGTTGGGCCTGGCCGCACACAGGTGGCCAATGAGATTGTTACACACCCAGGAGACTCCGCAGTGATGCTAGGCAACCAATTGAATTACAATTTACCCTAGTAGACATTTGATTTAGCCTATCACACCTTGGTTAGGATTGGTGCCAAAAGGCTCCCAAAGGGCTCCTTGGTAGCTAGGAGACAATTTGTGCCCCCACTGATTGAATACCTCCTCCTGGCCTGACCCACCCTTGTACTTGGACTTTGTTACCTGGGACTGGTTTCCTGGACTTGCTTTTAAATAAGTTCCCCTGGGGGAGAGGGGTGACAATTTAAGTTTTACAACAAAATAGCAGTTCAACCAGCATGGAGCTGCTTTGGCTGAATAGGCCCTTACATCCACCAACGTAAGTTGCTCCTCACAGAAATGATTATTTATAAAATGATAGTTGTAATTGATGATTGTCTTATTCTTCTTCATGTCATTCTGTGGCTAAATAAAAAGGTGGGGATTATAGTGCTCCCCCAATTAAAAACAGGTTTTACTGAACCACAAAACCCAAATGTGAGGCAACCACTGTTTTATAAAACACATCATCTTTTATATACACTAGCCCATTTAATTATCCTGACAAGTGCATGATTTTTTATTTTTATTTTATTTTGTTTTGAAATAATCACACACTTTCAGAAAAGTTGCAAGTACAGTGTATAGAACATTTTCCCCTGGAACCATTGAGAGTGAATTGTTGATCTGATGCTCTGTCATTCTCCAGATTTTATTGCATATTTCCTAGCAAGAAAACATAACCTGCAAATCCACAATACAGTCACAAACATCAGGAAGTTGTGTTACCACTGCCTGAAACTTTGATTGCATTCAGGTTTGAACAATTGTCTCCAACGTGTTTTCAGTTGGCCTCAGTCTAGAGAAGGTCCTCGGTCTGATGTACAGCATCCTAGCACTTCGGGAAGTGACAGGTCAGTTATTCCATAATTAATAAGTAGTTAGTGGGGAGTTAATTGAAAACTATGCAAATATCTCTTACCTCATCAAACTTTTAATTTATTCATTTTATGTTTTAATACTGAAACTGTCCCCAGTTTAAGCAGTGGGAGTCCCTTCAGGTTGTCTTCTGTGTCCTTTGACACGTGCCCATCACTCTTGAAAGCACTTTCTTGCTTTCCAGCACAATGGATTGTCCATGTTCATCTTGTACTTCTCCTGCCTCGTGCTGGGGTAGCCCCCACTTGGATAGCTTCCTCATCCAACGCCCCATGCCGGGACTCCTTTATTTATCTTCCCTTACAGTAAATTTTGAATTTCAAAAATCATATTTTCAATTTCCAAGCATTCTCTCTTTTTCTTTGGCCTTTCTTCTTCACTTCCTTCCTTTCCTCTTGCCTCATTTATTTATTTATTTGGCAGACAGAGATCACAAGCAGGCAGAGGAGAAGTGGCGGGGGGAGGCCGGGAAGCACGTTCCCTGTTGAACAGAGAGCCCAATGCGGAGCTCCATCCCAGGACACTGAGACCATGACCTGAGCCGAAGGCGGAGGCTTAACTCACTGAGCCACCCCGGGGCCCCCCCCTCTTTCCTTTTTAATAGACCGCTGTTCTTGTTTCATGGAAGCGATTTTTCTCTTTTCTCTCTGATGACATTCATTCATGTTCATTTAGTTCTCTCCTTTTCCTTTATTGTTTCTGTTTTTCTGGGTGTCCTTCTTGGTTTTGGCCTCTCTGTCTTTCCTGCTGGAGGCCTTTCTCACACATCTGCTGGTCCTCAGCCTGCATTTCTGTATGAGAATGAAGCACCGACTTAAATAAACAAACAAACATACAAACAAAAAATGGAGAGAATGAGGCAGTGAGAAACCAACTGGAATTTGGGGTCGGGGATAGAGATGCCAGATACAATACAGGACGCCGAGTTCAGTTTGGATTTCAGATACAAAATAAATAGCTTTTTAATAAAAGCATGCCCTAAATATTGTATGGGACATATTTACATGAAGGCATTTTCTGTTGTTTATCTAAAATTCAAATGTACTTGCGCATCCTGTATTTTTATTTGCTGAATCTGGTCACTCCAACTAGGATCTGAGTCAACTAATGGGACCTCAGTTTTTCTTAGGACTGTCCATTTCCTCCGAGAAAAATCCTTCAGTTTGCCCTTTGGGGCTATGAGCCCAGCTGCTGATGTGCTACAAGCCAGGTGTGGGAAGCAGGCAGGTGTGCAAACTATCTTCAGGGCCGCCGTCCAGCCCTCTCCAAACTGTCTGGTGTCCCTCTCCTGAACAGAATCCTGGAGGAGTGGGGGAGGGGGAAAAGAGGAAGGGAAAGGGAACTAGAAGTGATCTAAATGGGTTTTCTTTCTTTTTTTTTTTTTTTAAAGATTTTATTTATTTATTTGACAGAGACTACAAGTAGGCAGAGAGGCAGGCAGAGAGAGAGAGAAGGAAGCAGGCTCCCTGCTGAGCAGAGAGCCCGACGTGGGACTCGATCCCAGGACCCTGAGATCATGACCTGAGCCGAAGGCAGCGGCTTAACCCACTGAGCCACCCAGGCGTCCCCATAAATGGGTTTTATTTCAATGTTCAACCAATCCTTCTGTTTTCAGGCCTGCCCAGAACTCTGACCCTTGGACATACCTGTTGCCTCCAGGGCCTGAGTCTTTGGGATTCTGCGACTCTAACTGATTTGCTTCTCCAGGATGTTTAGGTTCCATCTTTCTCTGAATACCATTTCTTTCTTTCATTTGCTGTGTGTTTGTCTAGTGCTCTTTTAGTCTTTGTGAATTTTTGTCATTAAAAACTTTTTTTTTTTGCTGAATTTGTTTTGTGAGCATAGAGATAAATGTGAGTGTTCAGCCCGCCATGTGTAACTTGGCAACAATGATTTTTCCATTCATTTTATTGATCAGTATACCTGGATGAGAAATTGTAATGTGTTGCATACTCATATGTCCTGGGAAAAAAGGTATTTGGATAAACCCAGAATTTTTTTCCTTCTCCCTTTCCTCTCTTGCCCCCAGTGAAAGACCAAAGGTGACCCTTATGTGGGTTATTTGGCCTTCTAGACTTGGTACTTTGGCATTGTTGGCTCACCAAGGGGAGCTGGACGGAAGTGCTTATAAATCTTCAATCTTAACCAACTGTGAGTTTTAAACCTAACTGTTCCCTGCAGGTCTATGGCTTAGAGCAATGAATTTAGATAAGGGCAAGGTTTATTGTTGTTTATTGCTTTACAATAAGTGCCGTTTGCTCATGGTAATTGGTTTACAAAAGCTCTTCAGTCCCTAATAAATAAACACCCAGGGTCATTTGTTAAGTTGGAAGGTGAGGGGTCTCGAGGCTCAAGGAGGACTGAGAACCCTGGTCTTTGCCTATTTTCTTGGACACAACCTCTGAAATGAGCCCAGGAAATTTCCAGAGTAATCCAATTACTTCCAAAAATGATTTTCTATCAACTATTGTCGTAATTAAACTAGTTGCTACATGTGGTAAATATTATAGGCAGTAAAATCCAGGCTGCTAATCACACAGACTGGAAGTGAACAACAAGAATGGGGCAGGAGAGCCAACAGCTCTCACTTGGCTTGGCCCCATTTTACAGATGATGAAATAGGCTCAGAGAGACTTGTGGCAAGTGAGTAAATGGTGCCAGTGGATTTAAATTCATGTTTGTCAGACATTGACTTGTAGAGAAGGATTTTGGCCCTCTTGGATTTTAAGAATCTGAAAGGGCCTGTGTTCATTCTGGAAAAGCAAAGGCTAAAACCAAAGAACTCTGCAAACAGAAACTTCCCATTCTATTTGCCAAACATGGTTTTACACAGTGAATCATTTTTCTAGCAGATATTGCAGGGCAGTAGAATTGGGAGGACGGTGGTCAGGAAGGCTTCTGTTTTGGTTGTGATATCAGCCAAACCAAACTGGAAAAAAATATACGGTGACAAGAGCAGGAATGGGAAATCTTTCTTGGTTCGGTCCACAGTTAAAGAGTACTGTTTTTTTTTTAATAGCAGATAAGTTCATCTTCAGGAAAACAAAGAGAACTCTTTCCCCTGACATTAAAAAAAAAGGGGTGGGGAGAGAGCACCTGGGTGGCTCAGTGGGTTAAGCCTCTGCCTTTTGCTCAGGTCATGATCTCAGGGTCCTGGGATCGAGCCTCGCATCGGGCTCTCTGCTCAGCAGGGAGCCTGCTTTCCCCCTTCTCTCTCTCTGCCTGCCTCTCTTCCTCCTTGTGATCTCTCTCTGTCAAATAAATAAATAAAATCTTAAAAAAAAAAAAAAAAGTAACTCCAAGCTTGACGGGACTCAGACCTGCGCCCATCTGTCACTTCTATGTAGGGACGTATTAGAGAGAAACATGAGTTCCTGTGAAGAGTTTCATGGGGGCCGGGGCGGGGAGGGCTGCTGGGAGATGAATATGTCAGTTACCCTTCTGTAGTCTAGAAGAATCTGACAATGTTGGATTTCTATGTTCATTTTAGTTGTTTTGATGTCTTAACCTAGTAATAAATTGTTAGTTAATCACTTTTATTCAATAATTAAAGACACTTAAAATGGTTAGTGCTACTTCCTGCTAAGTCCCCCTCCCCAACATAGAGTGTTATTAAGATACATTTTATTCAGGTAAGTTGGCAATTTTATCAGGACATGGAGGACACTGACAATTACACCTCATGCTGCAGCAGACCATATAAAGAGCTTTCGAGTCCTAATCCTAATTTGGTTTGGCCACAAAAATGTACCCTACAGAGGGAGCCGCTTTGGTGGCCCTAGAGAGGTTGATCACCAGGTTACATTATTTTGATTGTAGAGAAGGCCCATATTCCTGCTTCAGAACTTAGAAGCTGGGGGTCAGTACGTAGGGAGATAAGTGATTAATAAAGGTGTTAATAAAGGTGTTAAAATGGGTATCACTAAATGTGGGTATAATAGGTATAATAAAATGTGTTACATATGTTAATAAATAATAATAAATGTGTTAAAAATGGGTATTCTGTGTTGAATGTGAGCTGCATGAGTTTTTAGATCAAGTTCATATAAGAACATTCTTGAATTCTGACTGGTAATTAACTTCCAGTTACCAGTGAGGTCAGCGTGTCCATGGAAATCTATCATGCACAGACACTAGCAAAACAGTCATTCCCAATTTCTGCCATGTGACCCCATATTACCTTGCTGACATGTTTGAGTTTTGGTCCCTTGGTTTAAGTGGAGAGGAGAACCCTCTTTACAAGGTTACCATGTAGGGGAGTCATTGCCAGCCTTGATTTGGCAAAAATCAAGAGCCTTTCTGAAGTTGTTGCAGATTCTCAAGGTATTTCGATGCATCCTGGTGCACCCTCCCCACCAGGTACATGCCATCAGGAGAAATGGTAGTGAAACGGAAAGATGGTGGGGTGATGTAACTCCACAAAGGTTGGAAATTCTTGATAGAGTAAGGTCATAAAACGAAGAATAAAGGAAGAAGTGACTTCGTGATGACTAAGATGACAATCTCAGCACATCATTTGGTTGCTTTTGCCAAAGGAGGAGGGAGGAAGAAGAAAAGACAGGGAGAGGAGGGGCGGGGGGAGAGCTGCCTCAGTTGTGACAGTTCGACAAGACCATAAATTAAGTTAATTATTAGTATTAGCTGTTCCTTATTATTTAATTCAGTAGCGCCACATTGTAATTCTACAACTCGTACGTTGGCACAGCATTTTGTAATGGAGCTGTGTGCAAGATCCTATATAAAATTAAGTTTACTACTCCTGTTATTATAGTTTAGGAGTCACCCTTACCCAGCTGGCATGGTCATGAATTAGGAAGATGAACTGCTAAGGAAGAGGCTGAGAGGAAGCCGATGTTTGGGTAAAGGTTAAGTAGGACGAAATCTGCAATAAAGCGAAAGGTGTGGGTTCTCTTTCCGATTTTGTCATCATTTTGACCTTTTAGCATGGAGACAAAATGAAAATGTTTGTCTTCTATCTACCCACCCGGAATGTCATAGAGAACTCTGGGAGACTCTAGGAGAGTAATGGAGACTCCAGTAAAGAAATGCATTAAGTAAATGTCAGGTGATACAAGCCTTGACGGTCTTCCAGCTACAACACTTTGAAAAGCTATTTATTTAGGAGACAGAGGATAGAAAGCCCTAGGGTTTAAGATTAATACTTCTGCAGTGCACATATGGTAGAGCACTTCTAGGACTATAGGTAAAAGAAGTCAATGGGACGTTAGGCAAATGTCTTTGTGTCTACATAGTGTTTCTTCCTTAGAGCATCAAAATTTTTCTTAGACTTTTATGTAGAGGATTATGAAAAAGGATAGCAGTACCTTTAGAAACACTTCACAAGAAGTTTTTAAACAATAAAAATAATATGTAGAAACACAAGAAAGCAGGATCACATGCGCAAAATTCAAGCATTCAATAACGATCTAGTGAGCCCCAACTGTCTTATGTGCCAGGCATTGTGCTTAGGTCTAAGATCGTGGTGGTGAGTGATAAAAACTGGGATCTAGTTTCCATGGAACTGAAATGTTGCATACCTTCTGGATTTAAGAGAGGGAGTCCTGATCATCTAAAACTTGTTTTTGTAAGTAGGCTAGACGTAAGCAATTATTGAGAAACAATTTATAGTGGCTCGGTATTCAAGCTGTGGAGAGCCAAGTAGGGGTCCTACCCTGAGTTCATCCCAGCCCTCTTCGTTCCTATCTCCACCTCTACTCCCACTGGATTTTTGGCAGCTGAAGGATCGGTCATCCCTCTGGGATTTCCCAAGACTCATTCAGGCAGGTTGGTCAAGTTTCCTGCCTTTCTTTGCGGCTATGTGCATTCCCCAACTTGGTTCACGAGGGTGTCAAGGAAGGAAACCCTTCTTCTGAATTTACTGATCCCAATTTTGGAAAGTGTTTCTGAGAGACAGGGACACCCAATGTCATGGGTTTCCTGCATCTGGAAAAGGGGAGCCATTCAGCTTACTGGCCTGCTTGCCTGTACTATATGGCATGGATAATAATGGGGAGGTGGTCTGGCCATGTAAGATGACTAAATCCTTTGTTAATATCCCCTGAGCCCACACAGTTGCCCAGGCATCACAGAAAGGAGGGGCATAGTCCTAGCCCTTGATGGATTTGTAATCTAAACTTAACGTATTTAACATGTAAAGGAGAACTTAAAAATATGCAGGTTAATTCCACTTCCTAAATATTTATTAATTGCCATTAGCTTGGGCCATTAAACACTATCTTTTTTAAAGCCCCATCTTTCTTTGCCCTTGCTAATGGAGCGTTCTCACTAATAGGCTTTTTCCCTTTCTCTAAAATGTTCTTCTATGGCTCTTCTCTTTAAACTAAACTAAGGAAATATTATCATAGCTGAAATCTTTCCCTATTCAGCTAGACATGAGCATTTAACTTAAAACAGATTGCAGGTTAAGCTTTAAAGGACCATTAATTAGTAGCAGTACCACAGGAGCAAGGTGACTGGATGGCTGAAATTGGGCAGAACAGGCCTATTTTTTGCTTCTTATCCCATGTGACATTTGTCCTTCAAGAGTACATTAAATGACTGGATGGGGTAACTTGTTAGAATTTCAGCATGTGGCCAGGCACGTGGGAAGTTCTCAGTGACTGTTCTCTGCCTTTCTACCTTCTTTGTTCTCACTAGTTACCCAGGCCTTCCAGCTGATTATGAAAACAATGCCTCAAACTCCCTCAACCTTTCTCAACCTAGGACTTATCTCTTTGGACATCCCTTGCTTGGTGGACTCTTCCAATAACCTCCCACCACCCCCAGGTTCCTCTGCGGCCCTGCTCTTCTAGTCACCCACCCTCCACTCTGTATCATCATTCTCTTCCTCTCTGATGCTTCCTTATCTTAGTCAGCTAACAGGCTCTATTGCAAAGTCCAACACAAGTTTCTCTCAGTTCTTCTCTTCTTAAGTTCTGGGCTCTTTTCTCCTACCTACTGGACCAAGCTTCTTGAAGGAAAGTCTATGCTCCTTCTGGTTCCTCATCTAAAATCTGCTCTTTGCTTCTTGCAATCTGGCTTCTGCAGTTACTCAAATTGCTTTTCCAGAGACCAGTCATAATCTATTTACCAGATGGAGGGACCTCTTCTCATTCCTCTTCCACCTGTCCAGGGCATGCGATCTACTCTCTTGATTAAAAATTTTCTTATTGTTTTTATCTCTATCTGCTGCTCTTTACCCTGAGCTGCTTCTGTTTTGCTCTTGATTCAGGTGCAATAGGAGTTGGCTAGGGAGTGATCTAAGAATCCAAACCCAGATTAAATCAAATGAAATCTGATTAAATATACACCAATTAAGTCTGATTTCTGATCCCAGTGATCCTTCCTTAGAGCATCAAAATTTTTCCTAGACTATTTTATATAGAGAATTATGAAAATCAGATTTAATTGATCTGGGGACTGTACCCTGACATTTACTTCCTAAAGGCTCCTCAGCAGAAGATTCTCAAGGACTGCTAGGACTAAGAACCGTAACTCTATAATATCTACTTTTATCTTCAGTTCTTAAATTATTCCTATTACATAGACCCAATTTTTTTAGCTCTTTGCTGAGGTTCTCAGCCTTAATGCTCCATGGCACTTCACTTTCTAGGTGGTCCAAATCAAACTCATGTTCCTAAGTCTAAGAATCTCTTCTAAGTTTATAGGGCTTCCATTCTCCTAAGCTGGAAACCTAGAAGCCACCCTTAAAAATGCCCTTGGCTTTCCCCCCCAATTCACTTATTTGCCATGCTCTCTAGATTTTATTGCTGACCACTTTAAAATCTATTTTCACTACTATCATCCAGTGCCCCATTTTAGGACCTTATTGTAATAACTCCTTCCCTGACTTCCCTGCCTTCATTCTTGTCTCTATTCATTCCATTCACCACCTGCTAGTTGATAGATCTGATTGTATCCACTTAATAACTACTACTGGATTTCTCTTAGCCAAGAGTAAAATCTAAATTCCTTAGTGAGGCCCTCACAATCTAGCCCCAGTTCTCTAAAACCACTCTCCTCTAACCTAGATTCCCACTCCATGATGTTCTCCATAATGCAGTCTTGGTTCCTCAGTCAAGACATGTGTTCCTTCTTGCCTTTACTTATACCACTCTAAGAGTGGATTCAACTCAGATGGTCCAAATGAAGAGGATATTTAAGAGACACAGTCAAGGTAAAGGGAAACCACAACAGTGTTTAAGACATCCAGAAACTAACAGAGTGGAAAGCTCTTACCTTCGATAGGCTCAAAGGGCCAAGGGGATTAGATACTGTCACCACAACCTAGGGAGAGCTAGAGTCATGGGAAAGGGGGCCATGAGTAGGAGCTGTAGGCTGGGAAGGTGGCAGCCACTGCCAAACCACAGTGCTGACCCAGAGATGGGACAGTGAATAAACACCCAACCTCTCTCTCCTCCCGCCCTCTAATTTCTGGCAGGGTCTTTGGCCAAACTCTACTAAAACCCAGCCAGCCACCAAGGATGGTCAGATGGTGTGGTCTCTAGATTATAAAGCAGGGCAGAGAGAGGCAGAGAAAGGAATGGTGGTGTGTGGGAGGGGGAAATTAAATGGAGAGATTAATGAAATGGAAATAAATGGAATTTAATGGGAGATTAAATTAACCACAGAATTCCCCTTTATATATAGTAAAATCCTTTGTATCTTACAGGACATGGTTCAAATGTTGCCTTTTATGTTGTCTTCTTACATTTGGCAATCCCAAGATCCAGTTATTATTTCACTCTTCTATGTTCCCTTGGTTGTTGTTATGTCTACGTTACTGCAGCTATCAGTCTGACTTATGATGCAATTATTTATGTATCTGATTCCATCTCTTGCATCATATTTTGTGTTGCTGGAGGAAGGGGATAGCACCTCCTTTGGCGCGGTGCCTTGCAGGTAACAGGCAAGCAGTAACTGTTGGTTGAATTTAACTGCCTTTTCATGTTATCGCCTTCTCTGCCTCTGTCAGGGAGATTCATTCATACTTGTAAAGCGTAGTTCTCACATTTTTTACATTCCCACTCTTCTCAAGAGTTCCTTTTAGTCTTCTTCAGCTTCTTGCTTCATTTTCTCCTACTTACCACATTTCTTAAGTTAGATACTTCAAGCCTCAGCTCACCCTCAAATTGGGAATACCGCTGTCACTGACCCTGGCAAGGGTCTTTAGCTAGCTTCAGTCCATGTCTTAAGTGGCGCATATGAATTTTTTTTTTCTCTAATTTATGCTTGCACCAAGCTTAAAAATGAAGTTGCAGAACCCAATTTTTTATTCTTCATTGGACTTTAAACTCTTCTGAATAGAAGTTATGCTTGGCTTAACATGTTTTGCATACAGAAAAGGCTGTGAGCTGCTTCTATTCTTTATAAATACCAATAGCAAGGGCAGCTAACATATTTTTATTATGCAAACGCTATTCTGCACTGATAGTTTTGATGCACAATGGTATGTGGTTTTGAGATTTCTGTATGAAAAGGAGTATTTTTAGACCCAATAAAAATATTATTCTTCATTTGTGACATTACTAATGATAGAAATAATGGCAAAAATTATAATTGCCATAGCAGTTCTGAGTTTTCATCTCAAATATTGTATTTTTCATATTAAGAAGTTCAACTTTACTTTTTTTTAGCCTTTCTTTTTCTTTCCTTAATATGCTCATCCCTTCTACTTCTTGAACATATGGAACATAGTTATTACAGTTGTTTTAATGTCTTTGTCTTCTAATTTTATCACCTGTGTCATATCTTTTTGTTTGTTTGTTTGTTTTGTTTTTTAGGGAGACAATTTGGTTTATTTTCAACCAAGAAACAAAGTGTGGAGGTGCTCTATAGAAGTGGTGAAAAGATACAAAAGAGGGGTGGGGTGGAGAGGAGACCCAATAATGCTCAGCATTATTCTAAGCAAGCTCCAGCTCTTCATTCTAACACTTTAGGCAAGGACAACCATACTTTCTCACTAAGGCTGCAGAAGAATGGAAACTGGACTCAGTTTATTGTCTCCTACAGGGCAGGCAGAGCAAGAGGCTCTTTTAAGCTGATGGAATAGGTCATTGTGGTCTGTTGGGAGTCCCGTAGCAAGCACAGAATGGATGCTGACAGGGGTCCACACGGCCAATGGGGGCCAGTCTTGGCTCCCTAGGGTCCTAGGCTTCTCTTGATTCCCAGTGATAAGCTTGTCAGTCAAATACAGTTGGCCCATGTGGACCTGTGGATGATTTATTTCAAGGTCTCTTTTGGTTTTATTCACTAGGATTTGAATTTCTTCAGGACCTTTACATTCTTATTGTCCTCCTGATATCATAAGTTCTTTAACTGAAGGAGCTGAAATGCTTGCTCTTTCTCAGCATTGCTTGTTACAGATTCAACATTTGTGTGGGGCTGGAGGCAGCCATTTTGGAAAGAAAGAATACATAAATAAATGGGTCCTCTTTGAGGAGGTCCCAAGTTTAACCTAACCCACAAAACTTAAGCCTACGTAAAACTACAAAAGAAATAAAATGCAGTGGGCCTCAGTCTTGCCTAGAGGGCTGGGCCTCCACCTCAGAGAGCCCGCCTGCGTCAGATCTGTTTCTGTGGGTTGATTGATTTGTGTTCCTCATTATGGGTTGTATTTTCCTGCTTCAGTTTGCATGCCAGGTTAAAAAAAAAAGAGTATCAATAAAAACATTGGATCCCAGGCATTATGAATTTCACATTATTGGCTGTTTGATTGTCTCTTTCTTTCTATATTCCTTTAAATATTTTTGAGTTGTGTTCTGGGACACAGTTAAGTTACATAGAAACCGTTTACTCACCTTTAAATTCTGATAGGAGCAGAAGGGCTAAACGGGCCTACTAAAGAGGCAGTAGCTTTCTGATACTCAAGCCAGTGCCCAATGTGTTAGAAAGTTTTTCCATTTAGATTGTTGGGAATGTGAAGTATTTCCAGCCCTGTGTGAATGCCAGTAATTGCTCCCTTCAGCTATTTTTTTTTTTTTTCTTGGCCTCAGGTAGTTTCCATAAACATCTATGTTAATTAAAGACTCAAGGGGGAGACCCTGCAGATCTCCAGAACTTTCTCTGTGTTTAGCTTTCACCTCTCTGGTCATCTACCCTATAAATCCTAACTGCCTTAGCCAGTCTGAATTCTCACCTCTTCCTCTTCAACTCAGGAAAACTTCCAGGCTTTATTAGGGTTCTCATGCCTATGCTGTAGCCTGAAATCTCTCTGGGCAGTAAGCTGGGGTAATTATAAGTCCACTTCATTTGTTTCTCCTCTTTTGAAGATCACTGTTCTCTGCTGCATTTTGTCCAATATTTGAAAACTATTGTTAATAGTTAACTCAAGTGTTAAGTCACACCACTGAAATGGTTTTCATTTGTTTAAGGTAAAGGGTAAATCAGGTCCCTGTTATTCTATCATGGCCACAAATGAAAGTCACAGATTTGACTTTTAAATGGAGGATGGGGAAGTATATTGGACCAATTTTGTATCAGAAAAAATAAGCTAGAGTATGACCATGGCTCAGTCATTTAACCTCTTCTTAGCTTTACTTTCCTCATCTGTAAAGTGAAGAGGTTGGTCTATACCATCATTAGGTTCTTCACTGGTTCTTAAATTCTGTAATTATATAATTAAGCATAGGTTTACCTTTGCAGAGAAAATAGATATATAGTCTTCAAAGTGATTATTTAAAGATCTGGATCTATGAAGCTTTTACTTTGCTCTGGTAAAGTAAATTTAGAAGAAAAGGTTTGTTTTTAGTGGATGAAGAAGGAATCTTAAGTTACAGGCTTGGGAGGGACAATACAAATCCCATAGCACATACCTGGGAAACGACCAAACAATTTGAAGAGGGCAAAATGTATAGGAATATTCTTTATTTCATTACTGTTTACAGGGCCTAGGTATCATGTCTGAACATAGTGAGTGGTCAATCAGTATCTGTTGAATATCTTACTTGATACTTGAAACCATTTTTCTCACAAGGAAAAGTGACTGAAAAAGCAATTGTTATTCAGTATATAGGAAAAGTTGGAAACAAACAAAAAACCCATCAACATTGAGATTGCTTAGTGGTATAGCCATATAATGGAATATTATGCAAGAATAACAATACTGAAGCAGTGTGGCATGCATTAATATGGAATGCTTCCCAAAATATGTTGTTAAACTGAGGGTTGCTGGGGGGAGGTGCAGGGATAGGATAACTGGGTGATGGACATTGGGGAGGGCATGTGTTATAATGAGCACTGGGTGTTGCATAAGACTGATGAATCGCACACTTGTACCCCTGAAACAGATAATACATTGTATGTTAATTCATTGAATTTAAATAAAAATTTAAAAATGTTCTTAAATAAAAATGTGAGATCACCATCTAAATTTTTATATCCTTACTTATATATTTCCCAATAAAAATATTTAAAAAGGAGTTGAAAAAGCAATGTGTATAATAGTCTATTATTTTATATAATATATATTAAGTATAAACAGAATCTGTTTAAGGGCTATATAATTATACACATCAGAAAATACATCTAGAGAGTTATAAAAATTGGTGTCACTAGTGCCTCAAGGAAGACTAGGGGCAGAGTGGAAGAGAGGCTCATTTTTCCCTTTATGCCCTTTCATATACCCTTTGCATTTTTTATCATGTGCATATGTTATCTCATTTTTAAAACTGCTGCAACTTGATATATACATGCATATATATATTCTTCTTCTTTTTCAGTAAAGTAGCCAAAGTTCTCCAAAAGGGTTAGATTTCCATAAAGCAGTCTGGGAAATGTCCCCCATCTCTAGATTACTTGTTTAAAGGAGCCAGACCCTACCCACTCTTTCTACTGCTACTCCAGGGCACTTCCATGGCTGTAATTAATTCCTTATTCCTTATGAAAAGAATCATCATGGTAAATAAACAAGCATCGTGCTTGTTTGAATATGGGAGAGAAAGAACAAGGTCATTCGTTTCCATGATTCTATATAGTATTTACGGTGTTTAATTAACGTTTATACTCTAACCTACCTTTCTTTCTGGCTTTCAGAGGAGCTGCCAAAAAAGCACAGGATGTAGGAGCTGAAGAGTGAGACTGTGTGACTCACCGGATGTTAAGCTCTGGCCAAGTTGCTCCTTCCCAGCGCTGCAGGTAACATGTACATATGTTTGTAAGAGTGAAAGGACACCCACAAAGTGGGTTGCTACCTAGTATGTTTTAGGAAGAGAGTTACACCTCTGGAGAGTGATCTTAAAACAATGACTTTTAGCCATAACCGGTGTGTCCCTACACATGTCTGAGGCACCTCACGTAAAACCCAAGTATTTCCTGGAAGACACTGGGAGATATTTGGAAACATATGTGCAAGTTCCAAAGTAAAAGTCCAAGGCCGATATAAGTCAGAAAAAGTGCTAGGACTTGCTATTATACATGCCTAAGGCATTTTCTTCTGACTCTGTTATCTGCTTTAAAATCTCTGGCGCTGTTATCTAGTTTTGAATTGTTGAAATGCCAATGTAGCAAGTGGATAGTTAATGCCAGAAAGAGGCCTCCAAGATCTAACTAGCCAATGAACGAATATGAAGAATAAGATCCTGACTTCAAGAGGCTTATTTTTGTCATATGGGAGATATTAGTATGTAGAAATCATTATAACACATGTATAATAGGAAGGAAAACATTGCTGTTGAAGGGGGAAATGTTATTTTGATGCAAATATACAATATGATACCACACACACACACAGACATATGCCAGTGTTTTGGGAGGTTTATATGTTGACAGGAAGTGTCCTGCTTTCCTCCCCAGTCTGAACCAAAGATCAAGAATTTAACAAAAGAGGGCGCCTGGGTGGCTCAGTGGGTTAAGCCGCTGCCTTCGGCTCAGGTCATGATCTCAGGGTCCTGGGATCGAGGCCCGCATCGGGCTCTCTGCTCAGCAGGGAGCCTGCTTCCCTCTCTCTCTCTCTGCCTGCCTCTCCGTCTACTTGTGATTTCTGTCTGTCAAATAAATAAATAAATAAATAAAATCTTAAAAAAAAAATTCATGCCTTAAAAAAAAAAAGAGAATTTAACAAAAGAAAGGACACTACTTATAATGCCAGGTCTAACATATAAAAATGCAGATTGTTCAGTTAAATTTGAGTTTCAAGTAGACAGCAAGGAATTTCTTAGCATAAATATGTCTCGTGCACTATTTGGGAAATACTTATGCTAAAAAGTGATTTGTTGTTTATCTGAAAGTCAAATTTAGTTGGATATCTTATATTTTATCTGCCAATCCTAGCTGCTCATTGAGTAGAAGTAGATGCATTTTATATTGTTTTCCCCTCACTTCTTGGTTCCCTCATGGTAAGATGAGTTGCTATTGACACCTTCCAGCAAGGGATGAGAATACAGCTGAATTCTTGCTATGTTGCAGAGCCGGAATGTGGGAACAGCCTATAGACTGATTTGCCTCAAGAAAAACTATGAGACAGACCTCCTTCTCCCCCACAAATAAACCAGATGGAGGTGACTTTATGATGTATGGGATGGAAGTTGAGCTTTTAAAATTTGGATATTAAAGGAAAAGGGGACTCCTGAAGGCTGGAGGACTTGAAGAAATTCTATACCATAGAAATTTGTGGAGGGAGTGAAGGTGGGGGTTTTGTGTGCTGGGTCAGTGACCGCTGGCTATGAGTGGGGAGGCACCTGCTAGGTGGAGTCAGGCTGACGGAGCTCCTGGTTTCAGGTCACCCTAGCTTCCAGAGATGGAGAACATAGGAATGAGAGACAAAGGTAATGACTGGGGCGCATAGGTGGGTTTGTCCAATGAATGGGAGAGGGTCTTGGAGACCATGTTAAGGATTCTGGGCTTAATCCACAAAGCAATGGGACTTCTCTGGGGGTTTCTGAGCAGGAAATATCATGATCAGGGTTACGCCTCAGGAATATTAGTTTGGCAGCTCTTCATAGAGGGATTGTGAAGGGGAGAAAGTGGAGACCAGGTGACCAGTTGAGAGGGGATACAGTCAAGGCTTTTGACAGTCCATACGGCATCTCTATGTGGATTATGAAGTAACAGCTCTGTTACTAAGCTCACAGAAGACAAAGGTACTCTTCGAATAAGCTTTGGAACTTGCACTTTGGAACTTACTACTTCTGTATATGATACTGGATTCCCCTGAGGGAATGCAGACCAGGGCAGTCGTTTTGGCAAAAGACTTCCAGGCCACATGGTTTGGTACCAAACCGGGGGCTAGATTTCAGCCCCCATTATCCTCTCAGTCACTATCGTAGTTGGTTAATTAACACTAGTGGCTTAATGCAATAAAAATTTATTCCTTGCTTATGTCAACAGTCCGCAGCTTGTCGGATGGCTCTTCTCCTAGTGGACACTCAGGGATCCTTGCAACCTACCTATCTTAGAGTGAGACCATCTGAAATATCTAGCCTCCAAGATCACCAAGGCAGGGGAAGAAAGAGCTGGAGGTTCTTACATGAGCATTTATAAGCAGAGTAGGAAGTAACAATATCATTTCTGTCTGCCACCCATTGGCTAGTACATGGTTCCAATGTTAGTAGAAAGGAGGCTGGGAAAATTGAAGGATCAGAGTATGTTGTGTTGCTCTGAGTCTAGAAAACATTGGAAGATGATTTTAGCAGCTGAAGATGACTGTAAGGATATTAGGGGAAATCTGATGTACTTTATTCAACTTTCATTTCAACTATAACAAAAAAACATTGTTTTTCTTGTATAAGCAATTTAATGAGCATCTGTATCTAGCAGTTTGGTTTTTCTAGACTGTATATGTGGGAAATTATGAGTCATCAATACAGGAGGTACCTCCAGACCAGACGTTATGGTTCATGCTACTCTCTGTCAGAGTATAATTGACTTAATCCTAAAACCATTATGCACACAAACACACACATTCACACACCCAAGTTAGTTTGAGTCGGTTAAAATTTGTCTTACTACTTCTGTATATGATACTGGATTTGTTGTAATGAGTGTAAAATTTGTCCCATGTCCTTGATGAACAAAGTGATAAGTGGTAATTGGGAGATAATGAAAAACAGGATTAAAAACTCTCCTTACAGAATCAAAATGATCTGGGTACAACCTTGTTTACCAGAGCTTCAGTTAACCTCTCTGTTACTAATTTAAGCTCACAGAAGACAAAGGTACTCTTCGAATATTCAAAATACTATTGCATGGTCTCAGACAATCAAAATAGACTCCTGGCCAATCAGAATTTTGCCCTATTGGTGAGTATCAGCCCTGATATACAACCAAGGACACTTTAAGTACAAGGTCATGAGGAATCATGCAGAGCTTAAATAAATATTTCAGACTTATCTGTGGTGTCCATGTGTCTTGGATTTCCAGGCAAATTCAGATTTTAAATACTAGATTAAGTGCTTAGACTTAGTTTCACTCCATTTGGTGAGTAAAATATGATCACCACAGCCATATCTATCTGGGAGGAGTCGGTAAATGCATTCATTGTAAGTTGGAGGGTAGAACTAATCAAGCACATTTTGTCTTAGAGGCACACAGAATATTAAAAGTGAAAGAGCTGCATAGATTCTTTTATTAGGCCCTTATCCTAAAAATGAAAAATACTCCCATAAAAGGAAAGACAAAGTTAATTGGATTTCTTCTATTATTTAGGAATGTGGACATAAGTATGTGGAAGGTTTCTTAGCCTACTTTAAGAATAGCTATTAAAAGGTATTACAACTTCCTTGGAAACCATTTGGAGGATCTAACAACATGTGAAGACAATTTTTTTTTTTTTTTTGGCCAAATCCTTTCCATTGATGTAGAGTCACTTTCTTCATTCATTCATTCCTTCACTCATGCATTCATGTAATGTTCACTGAGCATCTCCAATAGCACAAGCACTATTCTAGACGCTGCAGACCCTATCTGATTCAATGATACTTCGTTAGGATTTTGCTTTTTGTAAATGAAGTATTGAGCCTGACAGAATATTGGGTTGGGAGCAGAAGACATGATTCTAAATGTGATTATACTGAACTTTGACTTACATTAATGATATGAAATAAGTCATCAACCAAGCCCAAAATCTCATTCATGGTTTTTCACTATTTCACCTAATCTATTATCATGTCCTTCACGATTTCTGGAATTCACCTCCTGCTGTCCATTTAATCTTCTGGTTATCTTATGTTTAAATTACTTTATCCGGAGCTGTGCCGCATGGGATTGTGTTGGTCATCTACTGCCTGTGGTGGAGATATCAGTGCTCACCGAACACCCATGTGGTTCTTTGTATTTCCCAGTCCCCCTTATTGTTAATTCAGAGCTACAGGATTTCTTCTTCTTTTACTAAAAAGATTGATTGATTGATTGATTTTTAGAGGAGGAGTGAGTGGCTAGAGAGTCTTCAAGCAGACTCCCTGCTGAACACAGAGCCTGACCCCAGGCTGGATTTCACCAACCATGAGATCATGACCTGAGCCAAAAACAAGAGTCAGATGTTTAACTGACTGAGTCACCCAGGTGCCCCAGAGTGATATGCTATTTATATATTAGATATTCATAAACTCTGATAGAATTAGCTTTTAATAAAATTTGTCTATAGGTTAACTTTTAAAATGTCTATCTTTCTTACGTGAAGACAGTTTAGTTCCATTATCCTAGGGCTTTCACCTTTTTGCTGATTTTAAAAGGAGCCATGAGTGTTGCCTTTATGTAATTCATGATTTCTTCTGAGCTCACTCGTGACTGTGTGAGGGGGGCTGAGTCATTTTGTTGGTGAGATGCTAGATGGTCCATGTGGAGGCCAACTCCAACAGAGTCTTCATGACTTCATGAACTAAACACTTACTGGAAACAATGCATTAGAGAGTTTGCAGAGATCAATATGAAGGCTGAGCTTGAGTTGAATTGCTAAGGACTGGGGACAGAAGGACAGAGTAGTAAGATCTGTATGTGAATGTTAGAAAGATGATAAGAGTTGTCGAAAGCTGAAGGGGAAAGTGAGGGAAAGGACTGCAGCAGGTTGTCAGTGATGTCAATCCCTGTGTGTATCCCCTTCCCCCACTTCTACTACATGCTCAGGACCAGAGCCCCTGTTGAAGGGGCAGGCACCACCACCTTGACAAGGTAGTTTGGTCCAGAATGGGTACTTGACTGAGGTCCAGAAGACCTATGATGTGACTTAGTAGAGAAAGATACAGAGCCCTGACAAGATTTCCTTCTCTGGTGAACATGAATTAAGAGACAGAAAAACTTAAGACTGTGTCTTATACTATGAAATTACAAGGGAACAAAAATCATGAGCCCCAGAAACCAGAAGGTAGACTAAAAACTAGAAGTCAGTTGGGGGCACCTGGCTGGCTCAGTGGGTTAAGCCTCTGCCTTTGGCTCAGGTCATGATGCCAAGGTCCTGGGATTGAGCCTGGCACCAGGCTCTCTGCTCAGCAGGGAATCTGCTTCCCCTACCCCCCGGCCTGCCTCTCTACCTACTTGTGATTTCTCTCTCTGTGTCAAATAAATAAATAAAAATCTTTTTATTTATTTATTTATTTATTTATTTGACAGAGAGAGAGAGAGCACAAGTAGGCAGAGAGGCAAGCAGAGAGAGAGAGGAGGAAGCAGGCTCCCTGCTGAGCAGAGAGCCCGATGTGGGACTCGATCCCAGGACCCTGAGATCATGACCCGAGCTGAAGGCAGCGGCTTAACCCACTGAGCCACCCAGGTGCCCCATAAATAAAAATCTTAAAAAAAAAAAAAAAAGGAGTCAGTTGGCACTGAGCAAAGAGCAGAAGAACAGAGAATGAGATGGGGAACGTAAGAGGGATGGAGATACGGATCAGATCTCCAGCTGCCTTGGTGTCTGATGATGCTTCAGCCACAGGGTCAGTTTCAGTTCATGCATTTTGAACTGAAAACAGTTCAGATCCTCTTTTCCTTGGAGTAACCTGAGTTGTTTGGTTCCTTATACCTTAAAAAGCTCAGGTAGGTTGAATGGACTTCTCAGCTGTTTGACAGAAGACAGGGAGTGTATTTTAAACTAAATGATCAACCTTGAAAGAAATATAAGTTAGCTCCCCTTGACCCAATCCATGTGAGTTTACAAGTGTACTTGTAAACTCTGCCAGCACAATTTATAGGGGGTTGTTTTTAGAACCTTTGCTCTTTGTTTTAAATACCAACACTTGTACTCTAGCATGTACTGCCGAACTGAAACGACATTCAACCTTCGGTTCAGGAAAATCTCGCCCATCACCTATTTCTTTTTCTTCCTGAGATTCTGTTTTCATGTTATCTTGACTTTGGATGTAGATCAGATAATAATAATAGTGTCCACAAACGCTTGCTTTAGGGCAATAAACAGCTAACATTTGTTGTGTGCTCTCTGCCAGGTGCTGTTCTGAAGAGCCTTATATGTAATAATTCATTTTACAGGCATGACAACCCAGTGAGGTAGATAACATTCTCATTCCCATTTTACATGAATGAAAAAAATGACACATGGTTTTAAAAAGTTTCCCAAGATCTCATCACTATTAAGTGGCAGTGCTTGGATTCAAATATAGTTAGAATCTCCTTTCCGAGCCATGACTCCATACTGCCTTGTTCCCATGGAAACTGTAAAAGACCCTGACTAGCCAGAGGTTAGGAGTTTCTTGATCCCCCTGGCAGTTATACTGTAATGAAAAGTAATTAACTCATTCAGCAAATATGATGCATAGTGGTGATCAAGACAGAGAGGCACGGGCTCTGCCCTCCAGAGACCTTCTGGTCTTTCAGACTTCTGTCAGTTTGGTTAGAGTTAGTCTTTCCTTTCAGATTCTGATTTTCCCTCTCGTGAACTGATAGAGTTTTGCTCCTGCAAAGCAGAACCTTGGAACTTTGGTGGCTTTCAGCAAGGCCCATTCTTACCAGAACAAATATTTATAACATAGTGACACTGGTAAGTTTTGGCTTCTTTGGCTGGAATTTTTCTCTCTGAATTTTTATTTTTCTCTTGCACCTATCCCATCCTTCCTGTCTGTATCTTTATTTTTGGTTTAAAATTTTTCAATATAGTAGTATATATTTGTCTTTTTATATTTCTTTCAAATCTTTTTGGATTTATTTCTCTTTTTATGGAGTATTAAGGATCCAACATAATTTATCAAACTACTATGGCATTGTATCAGGATTAGGTTCAGTGGCATGTAACAGAAAAACCTAGAAAACAGTGGCTTAAATAAGAGAGAAGCTTGCTTATTTAGTTATTTATTTATTTCTTTATTCATATGAAAGAATGTTGGACGTAGCAGCCCAGGACTGGCATGGAGGGGTTTGGCTATCTTCCTCATGGTCCAAAATAGATGAAAGGGCTCCAGTCTTCACATTATGGCTCAGGTAATAGGATGCAGAGAATGGATAAGAAGGGTATATTCTCTTCCTTTTTATGATTAAAAAAAAAAATAGATGGCCCACAGAACATTTCTACTTTGTCTCAACAGCCAGACTTTAGTCATATGGCCACACCTATGCAACAATAGAGACTGGAAAATATTAGGTTTTAGCTGAGTGGCAAGATGACCATCTAAAAATTGGGGGTTCATTGTTATGGAAGAATGAAAGAACAGATATAGGGGGGTAATTTGAAGTCTCTGCTTTACATATAGTTGATGAAGATTTATTGATTCATTTTTATAAACTTGATCATATTCTTAGAAGTATCATTCAAGTTGTTATTAAATTTAATTAATTTAAGGATTTTTCCCTCTTATTTTTCTACTTTATGATAATATACATACCATTGCATTAATCACAGCTAAAATAAGCCCACCTGAAATTAGTTTATGCAAAATAGGGAATATATTAGAAGAATATGGAGGGAAACCTTGGAAGAGGCAACCCACAGCAGAAGGAAAGGCAGAGATTCTGTCAATAGTCAAGAAAACCTGGAACTGAGATCTCCAGCATAATGAAGACACTTTCTTCACCTGTTCCTCTCCCTTTGTCCATCGACTTCATTCTGTCAAAGCAGAATGTGTTTCTTTACTTGGCAAAAACAAAACAAAACAAAACAAAACAAAACAAAACAAAACCATGTCCAGTGACTTCTTTCAGATGATATATCCAGTTGAGACCAAAGATGACCTCCCTTCCAAAGGAGGAATGGCTTCATTGGCCCAACTTGGGTCAGATGTCTACCTTTTCACCAATTAGCTGTGGCCAATGGCCAATCAGTAGTAACAAGGCTTTTCTTGATGCCATCATATGACAGATGTGTGGAAACACGGGGAGCAGTTCCTATAGGAAAGGCAGTCCTGGCTAGGCAATTGTATAGGCTACACTATCATTATACATGATGGAAAAACACAGGGTCAGTGATGTGAATTAAATGAAAGGAACGATAAAGGAGAATGGATCTATTCTAATGCAAAAAAATTGATTTATCTACGAATAAAGACCATTTGATAGGACTGCAATACATAGAATGTTTATTATGTGTCAGGCGTTGTGCTGAGTGCTTTTTACATGTTGAGTCATTTATGCCTCAACCTATGAACTAGAGATTATTATTCTTTTACAGATGTAGAACCAGAGCTCAGGGAGGTTAAGTAACTTGTCTAAGAACATATAGCTAGTAAGTAAGCAACATTTGTCTTAACTTCAAAGGTTTTAACTACCATGGTAATATACTGTCTCATTGCTTCTCTATTTTCAGTTGGAAACTATTGTCATTTTTGATGAAGTAATTATTTGTTTTTTTTTCCCTTTCTTCTGTCATAACAAAGCTATGTGAACTTGATAAATCTTGAAATGTATCTGAGTCTTAATCTCTTTATCTGTAAAAAGATTGGGTTGTATTAAATTACTTTTCCCCCCTTGTTAATTCCGGTGACATTTTGTTTCTAAAGGCAAGAGCATGAACTATTATATTTATAACATTTTTAATTCATCCAATATTTTTGAGTACTTCCAAAGCTATATCTGTGTTAGGAACTGTGATGAAATTAAAGATAAACAAGATGTAATTTCTGCTCATGGTGTTATCGAGGAGAAAACCAGAATTATTATTTTGTAATATTACAAGTCCAGAGAAGAGAAGCCTTCAGGAATTATATAATCACCAGCTCCAACATATTTTCAAGGTTTTTTCTCTTGGTTTGTCATCTTCAGTGTGTTGACTTCATTTTAAGGTTAATCCATGTTGTTGTTAGATTGCTGCCAGTGGTAATCTCTGTTATGGCCTGACTCATTTGTATCTGTTAGGAGAGAATCCTCTCCCCTAAGCAGGACTACAAATCCTTCCCTCCAGCCTGACTGGGCCAGCATACTTCAGGACTATAGTGGTTTTCAGGTATATTAGAATATACCTAAATTAAAATTAAAATAATCTAAGACCTAGCATAACCTAGATATCAAGTCATACTGCAGTAAAAAACAACCCCAAGTCTCAGTGGCTTAAATAATAAAGGTGTATTTTTTATTCATAGATCCATCCTGACCTGATGAGGGTGGGAGGTGTGGTGTTCCACACTTTCCTCTTTTAGGGACCCAGACTAACAAAAGCTCTATCATCTTCAATAATATTGGTTTTGAGACTGGGGCAGGGTAAACACTGTGAGAACTTATACTTGAAATTAAATTTTATGCCTGGAAGCGATACATATCACTTCTGCCCACAACCCACTATAGACTAGTGGCTGTAACTAGTTACATGGTTCAGTGGGGTTGAGTGGCAGGGATGTATTATAAAAATATAATCTCTTTATATGCAAGGAAAGAGAGAGTAAGCTAGTCTTTACCATACTAGGGAATTAATTTACTGATTGACTCAGGCTAATTGAATTGCCCTTCTATAGCTGGAGGTTGGTTTGGTTACCTAAAACACACACACACACACACACACACACACACAGAGTACGCCATTAATGAGGAAGGAATAGGAGTGGTTGTGAACAGTGTGAACTATATGATGCTTTATCTCAATGAAGAAGACAGAAATTTCAGCCACGGAGGCAGGTCATAAAAAGGGATAGTTTGGCTAGTTTCATAAGTCTTTAAATCCATCAATTCATTTACTCTTTTGACTGGAAAGATTGCCTTTGTTCTTTAATAAGTGGATGTAGACTGAATTTCTATTTAAGGAGTTGGCTCATAAATGACTTATAAACATTTACTGGATTTCAAAGTATAGACTGTTTTTCCATATTTCATTGTTGTGGTTGCTGACAATGGTTTGTCAACCTGGCTAGATTTGTAGTTTTAGAACTGGCAAACAACTAAAATTTCATTAGACCATCCCCTTTATTCTACAGATAAGAAAACTAAGGGCCAAAATGGGTAAAATGATTATCTCAAGGTCACACCTTTTTGCATGTAACAATAACAGTGCTGTCTTTTGAATGATTTCCTCTAAGTAAATGTACCTAGAGCAATGCTTAAAAAATAAGAACAATTAAGAATTATTACAAATGTTTCCAGGACTGACATTCAATTGGTCCACACTAGCAGAAATGGAAATATTTCTCAACTTTTGGTAAGTAGCTGCTGCTGAGAACCTCTTTAGCTCCTCTCTGTGGCCTCTTAGATTCCCCTATTATAATAATAGGATTTGTGTCAAAGGGTTGCTTTGAGAATTACATGATGGAAGTAAGAGTTTATCATGGCGCCTGGCTCTCGGCAATATTACACCTAGCCTATTATTTTTATTATAGTCATTAATAAAATGATAGTAGTAAACTTCAAACCAGTTCCTGCATGAATGTTCACAACTTTGGAAATGTGATAATATTCAAGTTCATTAACTTTGATTTGGCTAATCTCTCAATAAAATGGCTACTAGTGTATCCACTTTAACTTTCATCTTCATCTTTCCCATTGTCTAATGGTTAACTCCTCCTTGCCCCACTCACAAGACCCCACATCTCTGGTTGATGACTAAGAATTTGACACAGGCTGTGTAAAAGAATATAATATACTGACAAGGTTCTATTAGTTCTTGGTATAATATGACAAAAGAATGTTCTGTACCGTCTCTTGCTGAGCAGAACTTATCTGTAAGTTTTCAGATAAGCAAAGATGAGTCTAAAACCTAGCTGGTGAGGGAATGGTAGAGGAAGTAGTGGAGCACTTCTACTTGCTTAAGCAAATATCAGAAACTAGGAGTGATGAGAAGCAGAGGCAGGCAGCTGGGGTGAGAAGAGAGAGTGAGAAGGCCCAGGAACAGCAGTGGGTGGTGGTGGGGAAGCTAGAGCTTGCGGAGAAAACATCTTTTGACAGAGATGTCTTCTGGTGACTAGTAATGTGTAGAACCTTTTGGAGATATTTTCCTTCTCAGAAACAACCTAGCAAGAGAGAGGCACAGTTTCAGTAATTCCTCTCCAGAGAAAGTAAGAGAAATGTTAAAGTTGGAACTGTTGTGAATTTTTTGGAAATTCATTATTGATCTGGAACTCACTGTGTAAAGATTTATTTCCAAAGTCAGTTGTATAACTGATACTTCCAGTTCTGAGGTGGCAGCTAATCCTGGGCATGTCCTGGAAAGGGCCTTGATAACACTGTTCTGTCACGGGCTGAGCACATTGACTCAACAGAGCAGAGTCACTAGAGAAGGAGTTTCTGAGTGTATTGTAGAGACACCCAAATTATCTGGTATTTTAATATGTAATAGACTATCCTACCAAAACACACTAAATTTTGAGCAAATATTCCTAGGACAGATTTTTTTTTTTTTTTAAAGCAGAAGGCAGTAGAGAAGATGTATTTTATTTAATTTTTTAAAAAGATTTTAAACTCACAACCCTGAGATCAAGAATCACATGCTCTACCAACTCAGCCAGCCAGGCACTCCTGAGAAGATATGTATTTTAATTCTTACATTTGGAAAGGAAAAATGAAGGCCAGATGGAAAATCGGATGTTTTGAGGCATATGTAAAGTAAAGCTTTGAACTTGGAGATCTTAAAGTATTATATAAGGTAAGCTTTAAAGTTAAACATCCTTGCTAAAATTTTTTTAAATGTGCCATGCTCTTTAATTTTATTCAAAATCTTATTTAGCTAATAACTAACTCTTGAGATTCACAGTCACGTTCTGGAGAATAGGGTAACACCATAATCAAAAATCTAGAACATAACTCCAAAAACTCAATGACAAAGGTTATATACAGAGATCTAACAAGTTGAAGTCTAGACTTTATACAAAATTGGTACAATGTATTGAATAAAGCAAAATGATTTCAAAGAGAGTATCTATCTTGAATCCCTCTGATTTATTTATCCATGTAACAACTTCAGTGAAAAAATTCAGAAGTCTGTTTTTTTTTTCCCAACAAGAAGACACCTAGCCAATCTGTTCTTAAATCAAGGTCAAAGTTGACTGACAACGTTGCTTAAATATTTTAAAAATGCCGTTTAAACTAAAAAGTAAATATCTATCTTACCTCTGACTTCTGAAAATGATCTAGAGAATGACTGATAAGACATTAGCCTTTACTTCATCTTACGATGGCATAAGCCTAAAATTTCTGTTCATTTCCGACAACCAAAGCTTGTGGCCCTTATAGTAGAATTCTGTTGTTTGCAAGCTCTGCACAGGAACCTCTTTAATAGAGGATGGCACCATGCATTCAATAAATCATTGTTGAATGATGATCTACAAGCTCTCTGAGCTAGAACGTAATTCTGGCTCTGCCAGTATCTTTTTCGTGTAACTTTAGACAGGTCACTCTACTTTTCCCTCAACTTTCTCTTCTTAAGAGAGATAACAGTCATAAAGATGACTGGAAACTACTTTGCTGAGAGCTTTTTCCTTAAAGGACTGACAGTAAATACCAGAGTCACAAGGTCCAGCAAACCTAAGAAGAAGCTGAGCTTCTTGAGGACAGGGAACTTTCTGTCTTCTTTGAATCAGCTGTTATCTTATTTGTTTTTCTGTAATACAGTTCCTGGCCTATAAAAAGGCCTCGGGGCACCTGGGTGGCTCAGTGGGATAAGCCGCTGCCTTCGGCTCAGGTCATGATCCCGGGGTCCTGGGATCGAGTCCCGCATCGGGCTCTCTACTCAGCAGGGAGCCTGCTTCCTCCTCTCTCTCTCTGCCTTCCTCTCTGCTTACTTGTGATCTCTCTCTGTCAAATAAATAAAATATTTAAAAAAAAAAAATAAAAAGGCCTCAATAAATACTGTAAATTTATGAACGTTATTAGGCAGATTGCAGTGTTGGCAGGCCAGTGCCTTGTAAATCTCTTTTCCGTGATCCTTTCCATACTCAGCATCTAAAACGCCGCCGCTATTTGTTTTGGGATAAGTACCTAAGGCATTTACTTAAAAATACCCAAGTTCAGAGAAAATTTTTTTCTGTGCTTGGGGCACCACGTCGCTTTCCCTGTCCGCACAGCGCTCCAGGCTCGGGATCTGGGTCCCGAGGCTACAGGGAAGAGTTGGGTACGGGAAGCTCACCCTCCGGCCGTCCGATTGGTCGGCTCGCACTCCACTCACACGGCTCGTGTCTCTGATTGGACCCCGTGGCACCCCCTCCCTCGGCCCGCGACTACTTTGTGTGCCGGGCCGGCGCGCTGGGGTCCTCCGGCTCCCCTCGCGGTCTGGGCTGGTCAGAGCTAGGTCTTCGGCCCACTGCTCTGCATCGCGGGCGCCAGGAATTTCCCGAGTGCGAGCGGGTAGGAAGCATCCTAGGGAACCCCTGTCCCGCACCCCCAAGTGCGCCGTACTGAATAAACTTCCGCCTCAAGGGGGCTGTTGCAGCCCCGGGTCGTGGCAGAGGCTAGGCATCAAACGCAGGCCCTTGTGGGAGGTCTTTCCGTCGGGGCAAATATGGAAATAGCTCTCCCAAGATAAAACAGGGCTTCGCTAGTTGCATAGGGGTGCGATGCCATTCTCTGGTCACGCCGCAAGCTGCAGTCGAACGGCCAGACCTGGGCTGCAGGGGCTGCGCTGCCGCGATCCCCTCTAAAAAGTAGCAGGAAGCCTGCTTCAATCTCCTGTACCAGTGCTCCTTAGGGGCGCGGAATGAACTGGCTCGGGCCAGTCCGTTCCCCGGCTGTCGAGAATACGACATTCCCTGGAGATGGCGCTCCCGGGAGTGGGGGAGTTCGGTTCGAGTCGCGCCGCCGTCAGCCTCCGGCCTGCAGGCGGTAGAGGGCGGCCTACGCTCGTGTAGGAAGCAGGCGCCCAAGCGCAGCTGCTGCCCTGCTGGAAGTCTCTCGGTCCCTCTGTGACCCGCGGCTCTGCCTGGCAGCGGATGCTGCAGCTACGCTATCCACCGGCGCAGCGAGAAGGGGGCGGGAAGAAGCCGTGGCACATGCCAGGGTCGCCGTAGGTGGCAGCGGCCGGCGCATGCGCGCCCTCTCCCAGAAGCCTGTAACGCTAAGGGGCGCGCGCCCCCACCCGCGCGCGCACGCTTGCGCTAGCCAAGGCTTCCCCGCCTGCGCTCGTTGTCAGAGCCGCTCCGGCGCGTGCGCGCGCTATCTCCGGCCGACCCGAGTAGCCGGGTTCCCTCTGCTCCAGGCCCCCGCCCCACACCGCCCCCTCCCAGCCCCCAGCCAGCCGGTCCCCTTCCTCTCCTCGCGGAATGGGGCCGGTGCTGCTCGGGGTCGCGCGCCCGGGACCCGGCTCGCGCTCCGTCTCGCGCTGTCAGCGACTGCCCCGCTCGCGCCGCCTCGCGCTCTCGCTCAGTCAGTGGCGCCGAAGGCTCCGTTAAGCAGCGGCGGCGGCGGTTCCTGTTTCCGTTTCTTCCTCTCCTTTCAGTCGGGAGTAGCATCCTCCACCCAGCCACCCCTCCCACTCCCCAACGGGGCAGCTGCGGCTGAGGGCTGTGGCGGCGGCGGCGGCGGCGGCAACTGGGGACGGCGGAGACCGCCTCTGCTCCCGCCTCGGGTAAGGGGGCGTTTGGGAGCCGGGCCCCGCGCGCCTCGGGGTCTGGGGCTGGGCTAGTGCGGGATTCGAGGAGGCGCCGGGGATGTGATCCGGGGCTGTCGCCGCTCTTTCCCCACCAGGCGTTCCCCGGGCCTCTTGCTGCAACTGCTGCTGCTTACCCGGGGCTCCGGGAAAAGTGGGGAGCGAGCCCCCGGGACGGTCTGGCGCGGCCCGGGGGCGCGGACTGGGGGTGAAGGGCGCCTGCAGCCGCGGCTGTCCTCGGCGTCGCGCATCCTTGCTTCGGGCAGGGGCCGAAGCCAAGGAGAGGAGGGATGGGGGCGGGGGTGGGAGGTGTCCCTCCTTTCTCCTCTCCAGATACCTGCCCTTTCGCCAGCAACTCGGTCCCTGTAGTCACCGACTGTGGGGAGGAGGATGCTTGTACGTTACCGGCTTTTGTGAGGGGTTCTTGGGCCAGAAATCGGGGGGGGGGTGGACCTGTACAAAGATCTGCTCCCGGCGAGGGGCCAGTGCCTGGGCAGTTAAAGGCGTGAGTGCCGCTGCAATCCCCCCCCCCCCAACTGTTGTGGAAATGATGAGCTGGCGGCTTTTGAGTATCTAAACTTATTTGGGAAGGTGAAACGAGTCCTAATTTATTAGTTTAAAGGAGATTTGTCCTGTAAGAGTGAGTGGGTTGTCGGGTGCAGCACCTGTTCTTTTGCTGTGGGTATTGCAATCTTCAGCAACACAGAACATCAGAGATGCAGTGTATATCTTAAGTTAAATGGCAGTGTCTTGGTTAGGGTTTATCCCTGGTGAGCTTTCAGCGTTTTGCCGTATATTATTAGCCTTTTGATTGGAGGCCTTGGAGAAAGGCAGAGAGAGGTGGTGTTTCTTCTTCCCATGTTTGAATTAATTTACAGTGGACTTAAGCCAACTCTAGAAGGTGAACCTAGGAAAAGGCAGAATCCCCAGTAGATAACCCCCAACTTCAAGGTAATGCAGAACAGATTTCAACAAAAGTTTTCTATCAGTTTAGAATTAAGCTCATCATGGGTAACTGACTGCACTTTGACTTGGCTCTCTTTTGAAACTGTAGGCAAGGTTTCATTATAGTTTTTTTTTTTTTTTCCCTTCTTGTTACTCCTGGAGGTAAGTGTATATTTATTTACTTTATTTAATTTAAATTTCATGTTTTTATACATAGTTCTTTTAAAAGGTGCATCATATCTATGAAAACATTTTGGAAAGAAATTAAGCACAGCAGCACTATACTGAAATAATGGAGCAAGTTGTGTTTTCCCTCCTTTAAAATAACCTTAAAAATAACCTAAAATTCAATGCCAAATGATAAGATCTTGTACATTGCCAGCTTTGTGAAATATACCATAAAATGTGTATACAAAGTTGCAATTACTTGATTTATAAATACTATAGTAGTAACAATTAAGGTGGGTATTCAGACATTTGTATTTGTGAATTTACAGTTTAATATATAGAAATGTAGGGGGTTAGAAATGAATAGGCTATTAGGACCATTGAAGAGTGATTTAGGGCATGGATTTTCCTTTTGCTGCTTTTATAAATTGAGAATTGTTACTTGAAGAGTTGAAGATCTGGAATGAAACTTGTATAGATTGCAGAAACATGTAAAAGTGTATCTTTGAGCAAGTAGTGAGTTAATATGAGTGGTATGCTGTGGTTTATTAGGGTAGTGATTCAAAATAATTTCCATAAAATATCATACCATGTAGATTGTTTAAGTTGTTCTTAAATTTAAAGAGTCACTTGAAGTTGTTTTCCTACAAGTCCTCCTATTTGAGATGTATGGAATTTCCTACAAGTCCTCCTATTTGAGATGTATGGAATTACTGCAGGGCAGTAATTCTGATTACATTATGCAATGTTTGATTTCAATTTTAATTAGTTATTTTAAAGTACTGGAATGTCCTTAAAAGTGGTGAATTTTGAAATTCTCTTGTGGTTTGGAAAAACTTGTGTTGTTGTTTATTTTTTTAAGTGCAGTTATATTAGTAGGTTGGTCTAGAGGGGGAGCTAGTGCCAAAGCAAAGAATAGCTTAGTATGTATTTGAACTTTTAAAACGCCCAAACCCAGATTTATGTCCGAAAGGAACATAAATTTTTAATTAAAAGAGTAAGGGAATTGATATGGGCATATATCTGTACTTGGTCATTTGTGGAATATATATATATATATATATATATTATATATATGTTTTATATTACAAATTACTTAAAAAATCTTTTCATGATTTAAAATAATGGAAAGTATATGCTTAAGGCTTACTGAATTTCTCATTTTAAAATCTCAGAAAAATATGCCCCGTAATGTAGTGTGTATGATAGTTGTTTCTTAACTTGTGCATTTCATCACAAGGGAAGTAGTCTTAATCCTTTGTGCATGTTGTTATGTTCTTGAATGTTTTCTTTATAGTATCTGCAGTCCTAAAATTTCAAAAATCAAATAGAGTCTTATATGGGCAGAGATATTGACTGGGTAGTAAGCTAAGTATTTATCAAGAGTAGAGATACTTTCATTAAGAAATGGACCTTTCAGACATCTGGAAAGCAAAATCCCAAGGTCACTTCTTAACCTCTGTCTCCTGTAATATGATGCAGTGAGTCTAGACTGTTTACTAAATTGAACTTGGGCCTTTGAATATAAAGCAATTATTTTTTGGTTTATGGCACTTTAGTTAGATTTCTCAGCTGTAATCAGGTATGCAAATTTATTTCTCACAGTTCACATATTCTTGGAATTCAAGGCTAGAAACTAATAATGTATATATTAAAATTAGAATATTTTATTTTCTGAAGATAGTGGTTGCGCTGTTTGTTCTATATTGCTGTGCAGTATGTCCATTAAGTAAACAGAATCTTAGTGCTGGTAAAATAAAAAATCGATTCTTTGAAAAGAATGGCAATATCTGTGAGATAAAACTAGTGAGGTGTTTACCCTTTTTAAGGTGTTTATGCTAGAAATTAAACAATGTTTTATAAGACATGCCAGAATATTTTTATATATCTTTTTCAATTTCCTAAATGGTTATTTTTGATTTACTATAAATTGCATTAAGTCTCTTGTTTTAGTTAATGGTAAATACACCCACTTCATATTATAGAACATTTATAAAAGTTTCCATTTTATAATCATAAGAATAAATGTTTAAAAAATAGTTTTTTTTTAACTAAAAAATAAAATACAACTGGGACACTTGGTTGGCTCAGTTGGTACAGCATGCAACTCTTAATCTCAAGGTTGTGAGTTCAAGTCCCGTGTTGGACATGGAGCATAGTTAAAAGGACAAAACAAAGCACAGCTAAGATTCTAAACAATGCTGAAACTAAAGTATTACTATTATAGTACTTTTATACCTTGCATTACTACTAGTTCTGTTAGTACTCCAGTCAGCAGTAGTGTAGTAGTTGTAGCGTTTAGAGGACCCATTCAAGATTTTCTTTGGTTTCCTTCTTAATGAGTATGTGGCTTATATTTCTGTACTATTTGGCATACGGTTTCTTTTTGGCAGTTGGAATTGTTATTAAATTGTAGTTTGCTATAATGAGACAAACATTGAAAATATATTTACAATCAATTTTTTAAAAACTGTTTTAAAGGGACACCTGGGTGGCTCAGTTGTTAAGTGTCCCAGGTTCCTGGGATCAAGCCCCGCATCTTCCCTGCTCAGAGGGAAGTCTGCTGCTTTCTCTTGCACTCCCTCTGCTTGTGTTCTCTCTCTTGGTGTGTCTCTCTCTGTCAAATAAATAAAATCTTAAAAAAACAAACAAACAAAATCATTTTAAAATTCCCAACTGAAGACTATTATGTAGGGATGTATAAGATATATTTTTTAAGAAATTAGTCTCATGTCTGAATCCTTTTTTCTTTCTCCCTTCTGCTCTCCAGCCCACTCTTCTTCAGCCTCCCTCCATATCCCAAAATTTTCACTTTGGAATAATCAGGGATCAAACCAATAAAATGAATGATATCACTTGCCTGACATTGGTTTTTCTTCTTGAGTAAATAAATGACCTTATTACCAGCCTCTACAATATTCTAAACATATGACCCATATAAACTTTATATGATACTGTACATTTTACTTTTTTTTTTTTAAGATTTTATTTATTTATTTGACACAGAGATCACAAGTAGGCAGAGAGTCAGGCAGAGAGAGAGGAGGAAGCAGGCTCCCCACTGAGCAGAGAGCCCAATGCTGGGCTCCATCCCAGGAACCTGAGATCAAGTCCTGAGCTGAAGGCAGAGGCTTAACCCACTGAACCACCCAGGCGCCCCTGTACATTTTACTTTTAATGGAAGAAGAATATATAGGGCATATGGAATTATGCTATATATTTCAGTATTAGTTAACTCATATTTGTTACAGAAAGCAGAGCTATATGGTTAATTTCATTTAAGTTTTCTTTTTTCTTTTTATTTATTTATTATTTTAAAGATTTTATTTATTTATTTGGCAGAGAGAGACAGCGAGAGAGGGGAAGTGGGAGAGGGAGAAGGAGGCTTCTGGCTGAGCAGGGAGCCCAATACAGGGCTTGATCCCAGGACCCTGGGATTATGACCTGAGCCAAAGGCAGATGCTTAATGACTGAGCCACCCAGGCACCCCTAAGTTTTCTATTAAAAAGACTTTATTCACCAAAACCAAATAGCTCACTTACCTATTTTTAAAAATATATTTTTGTGATAATTCTTTTTGTTTGTTTTTGTTTTTGGTCAGAAAATGACATGTGAAGAAGACATATGTTTCAAGTTTGATGTGGTTCAAACTTGCTTTTGCTGTTACTCTCTTTTGTATTTGTTCTGTAGTATAACTTCACTTGAAACATTGGAATAAATCTTTAAAGATCACTATTGAACTGCTCCTTATTTTTGTTTTATCTTAGAACTTGGGTTTTCACATTTATTTTAACAATAGGATAAACTCAAAAAATATGACAGCATACTGATGTTTTGATTGGATTTAACAGTTCTACTTGTCACAGTCTTGATGATGGTTAATGTAAATAAAGTTCACATTATAAGTATGTATTAAAATATTGATATTAATCATAGATGTAAATGAGAAACTAATATTTATTTTAGAATCTGAGTTATGAGAAATAATACATGATACTAACTTTAAATACTATAACTTTCTGATTATAAATGAACGAAAGTAGCAAAAATGGGAGATTCTTCTATTTAATTTACTGCAAACATATAACTAAAATGAAAATGAACCTGTTTTGTTTATATGTACATTTTTTTATTCAATTGACTGTTAATGAACCATGACTGAATTTCAAATTTTTAATAATTTTATGGCTGGATTATGTCCCTTAAATGAGATATGAAATCCCATTAATATCTAGAGCCAGAATAAATTTGCATGTGTTAAAAACAATATTTACCAATCATCAAACTATAAAAGCATAGCAATGTTATTAAATGACTTAAGTCATCATTCTATGAGCTAGTTTTAAAAATCATTTTCATAATTTAAAAAATGTAATTGATCATAATATCTTGATTGGTAGTAAAGGGGGGGAAAATATAATTTGTAGCTTCTGTATTATATCCATTGTTTCAGACTTTAGCTGTGTTTGGGGCGGATAGTGAAGGGAAGGAGACTGAGAGAGGCCCAGGATCTTAGTGGTTGGTGAGCCTGCTTTGTTTGGAGGTGAGGGAGAGTTCTTCTTAGTTTTTCTTTGTCCCTCCATTTCTTTTCCTTGTTTGTCATCCATAGCTCTCCCAGTCATGGTAGAAAATGTAGGAGTTGACAACATCCTTCTAGGATTTTTTTTTCTTAAAGTTCACAGAACATTTCCTGGTAAAACATTAGCCTTTGTGTTACAATAGATTTATTATAATGATTTCATTTCCTCTGAGGCAGTAGGCAAGAGACTGGGGTAGTGTTTATTATTATTTATTAAAAAATGATTTTGTTACTCCATGTAAAAAGGGATATTGGGTTGTTGGTTCATTCATTGTTAAGGGTGTTGTATCAATCACATTATTATGTTTAATATTTAGTATATCATAATCTCCCTCTTCCAGTTTCCTGGAATGCATTCTTATGTCTTCTTTGTTATTTCTGTCTTCATCTATGGAGTTTCTGTCTATAAGGGATTGGTTTTTAGAACATCACTTCACCTTCTTTGTGTGCCTCATTGCTGTAAGAAAAATGTAAAAAAAAAAAACCAAAAAAACAACCCCAAACTATACTGTGTCCCTTGGAGAGAGCTAACAAACTAAAATGAGCAACAGTGTTCTCCGTTCATGGGACTACGATTAGCAAGTTTAAGCCAGTTATTGTGAAAAGTTCACAAGGAGAAAGTGTATGTTTGATAATTAGGGCACTCATCATTTGGTATCTGACTGACTCAGTTTATTTAATATTTTACTTATTTATTTGAGAGATCATGAGTGGGCAGAATGGCAGGCAGAGAGAGGGGGTGGGAAGCAGGCTCCCTGCTGAGCAGAGAGCCCAATGTGGGGGCTCTATCCTAGGACCCTGGGATCATGACCTGAACCGAAGGCAGAGGCTTTAACCCACTGAGCCACCTAGGTGCCCCCTGACTCAGTTTTTTAACACATGGAAAGAGAGATGTATTCAGCTGAGATTGTGTTCTATTTTTCATGTCTTGAATCCTTTGAATAACTACTTAATTCATTCAGTTACCAAATGTCAAAAGATTGTAATTTTGAGAAACCTACTCCTTTAAACTTGGAGCTTAAGCTAGGGTAAACATTTAGCTTTCTTTTTATAAGTTTCAGATTTTTCTTTCTCTTTTAGGAAGTTTGTTGAAACTCTAGGGCTTTAGGAAGGTGGTAATTGAAATTCTTTTTTTTCTTTTAAAGATTTTTATTTATTTATTTGACAGACAGAGAGCACACGTAGACACAGAGGCAGGCATAGAGAGAGAGGGGGAAGCAGGCTCTCCGCTGAGCAGAGAGCCTGACGCAGGGCTCGATCCCAGGACCCCGAGATCATGACCTGAGCCGAAGGCAGAGGCTTAACCCACTGAGCCACCCAGGCACCCCGGTTATTGAAATTCTTGAGGGCAAAAGGTCTTTCGTTAGCTTGGGTAAACTAATCCTCAGCAGCATGGGAAATGTAGGTTTACTATGTAATCCTGACTGCTTCCTCTGACATAATTACAGATATCTAGGCCTAAATTAATTAAAACGCTGTTCATTTTTGAGGTTCCAACAGTGGTATTTCTCATAGATGTAAAGCATTAATTGTTATGAGAGAGAGCAAGGAGCCCAATGTGGGACTTGATCCCAGAACCCTGGGATCATGACCTGAGCCAAAGGCAGATACATAACTGACTGAGTCACCCAGTCGTCTGTGCATCTTCTATTCTAAACTGCCTGCGGAGGTTTACTTAGAGCGGTGTAGATCCTATCTAAAAGGAAATAATGATCAATAATGAAAGTGTTTTCAGAGGAATTATGCACATTTCCTATGTGTGTATTTGTGCACTTCCTGTTACTTTCTGTATCCACGGAAAACGTAAGGTTGGAAAATAAAGTACCTAACTTTTGGAAATTTTCAAGGGAAAGGGATCTGAAGTTTGGGGAAAAAGCTTTTTTTGTGTGTGTTTCAGTGATACTTTTATTTTTTTTAAGATTAAAAAAAATTTCTTTGAGAGAGAGAGCAGGGGGTATGGGGAGCTGCAAAAGAAGAGGGAGAAGCAGACTCCCTGCTGAGCAGGGAGACCCATGCAGGGCTTGATCCCAGGACCCTGAGATCATGACTTGAGCTGAAGGCAGACGCTTGAGGGACTGAGCCATCCAAGGCACTGCTAGAAATACTTTTTGACATATAATTTCCTCAGAGCTCTGTGGACTTAAAGCCAAAATCCGAGTTCCTTCTTAGTCATTTTTTGAATAGCTTTATTGAAGTATAAATTATATCTCATAAAGTTTCCAGCTTTAAGTTTTATTTATTTTTTAAAAGATTTTTAAATTTATTTTAGAGATAGAGCATACTAGGTGGGTCGAAACAGGGAGGGGGAAAGAGAGTCTTAAGCATACTCCCTGTGGAGCGCAACTCAGGCTCCCTCTTGTGACCCTTAGATCAAGAGCTGAGCCAAAAGAGTCAGACTCTTAACCTCCTGTACCACTCAGGTGCCCCATATATTATTGTGCAACCATTATCACAATTTAATTTTAGAATACTTTCATTCTCCAGAAAGTTCTGTCTTGCCCTCCTTCCTCATCCTTACTCCCACTCCCAGCCCCAGGCAACCACTGATCTGCTTTTGTTTCTGTAGTTTTGCCATTTCTAGAAATTTGACATTAATAGAATTATACAATATGTATTCTTTTGTGTCTGGCTCCTTTCATTTTGTATAATCCCGTTTAGTCATTTGAACGAATGGTTAAAGTAGAAAAGCTCCAAACCTGGAATCAGGAGATTGGATACTAGTGTTAGCTTTGCTACCAAATGTGTATACTTGGGTAAGCCACTTATTCCCCCTGGGCATTTGCGTGTTTCCCATGCAATGAATTATTTTGATTTTCTTCTATTCCAGTTTTTGCAGCTGGGTAGACATTCATTGACCTTTTGTATCTTAACTCTTCCCCCTAAATATAGTCACTTCATTATTATTTTTTTAATCAAAAATGAGGTTTATGGTCTAAGTTTTTCTTTTTTAAAGTTTATTTATTTGAGAAAGATAGGGAAGTGTGTGAGCTTATGGCAGGAAGGGGTGGAGGGAGAGGGAGAGACTTTTTTTTTTTTTTGAGGGAGACACTCTTAAGCAGACTTGACACCTGACTTGGGGTTTCATTTCATGACCCTGAGATCACTACCTGAGCTGAAACCAAGAGTCAGGTACTTAACCAGCCGTGCCAGAAGTGTGCAGAAAATGAGGCTTATAGTCTAATACTTGAGTCAGCCACAGGCAATTTTGGGACTATCTTGAAGAAACAATATGGCTGATTAAACTTTTTCTTGAACATTTCTTAGTTCATGTGTGTAATGGAGAATAGGGACAGTCATAAAGCTGAGTAAATGATTTTTGAAGAGAATAAAGGCAAAGTTGAATAATTCTCAGAGGTGGGGCTTTAAGAATGATTGAAGCTTCTTATGAATGTAAGAAAAAGACTGCTTTTTAGGTTTTTTTGTTTTGTTTTGTTTTGGGAGTGGAATACAGCATGGAGAGATTTTAGCTAAGTTTAAACCAAGTTGGGTTCAAGGCAACCGGGTGAGATTAGACTGTTTTTCAAAGAAGAACCAAAGAAAATATATAGCTACCGTTGGGAAGACTGTTGTAGGGCTCATGTCGAGGCAAAACTGATAGGTAACATTCAGGTGACAAACTAAGGGAAAAAATCCATATGTAAGGAGTTAAAAAATAGTGCTATATTTGTTTGTATATAAATGTATGTTTTTTGTTGTTGTTGTTTTGTTTTTAAATGGGGCTCAATCCCAGGACCCTGGGATCATGACTTGAGCTGAAGGCAGAGGCCTAACCCACTGAGCCACCCAGGCGCCCCTAAATGTATGTGTTTGTAACAGGAGTAGACAGCTGAGTAGGCTGCTGTCAGATATGCCAGAGGGTTCATGTGCATTATCAGCATAGTATAAAAAAAGGGCATTGAATAACAACTAGCTAAATTTAAAAATGGTGCTGTAACTGCTTTCAAATATTTAGTAATTTGACTTTTTTTTTTTAAGATTTTATTTATTTATTTGACAGAGAGAGCACAAGCAGGCAGAGCAGCAGGCAGAGGGAGAGGGAGAAGCAGACTCCTGGCTGAGCATAGAGCCTGATTGCAGGGGCTTGATCCCAGGAGCCTGGGATCATAGCCTGAGCCGAAGGCAGAAGCTTAACCCCCTGAGCCACCCAGGCGCCCCCCCCCCCCCAATAATTTGACTCTTATAAATCATCAGAGCTTCTTATATTACCTGTAATAGTAGGAAGTATGGCTTTTATTTTTACCCAACATTCTACAATGTATGGGTGGTAAGCCACAGATCAGACGCTGTGGAGGGAGGGGAATATTGTCATAAATATATTTTAATGATGGAGTCATTATAGCAGCATAGGAATATTTGTTTCATGCTTTGTAGTCATATTTTTTGTTCACAAGTAGTATTTCTAATTTAGGTAAACCACCTTATGATAACCAGAAGTTTCCCCAAATATGAAACCTATGTATTTAATCAATGAAGATTTGTCACTTTGACAATAATATTATTATGTTAAGACTTCAAAGGAGTTCTAAAGGTTGACTCTCATAGCTTTTTATGCAATGGCAGCATTCTAGGAATAAGTGTGAGAACTTTCTAAGGTGACTATTTTATGGCAACCCTAATCTTTTAAATATATGCAATGCCATATTTATTTTTAAATGTCTCATAGAATTTGTAATACATATAAAGTATCTAAATATGAATTATGTAATTGGAAAAAAATTTCAGTGTAAAGGGAGAAAATACTTCTTTCTATAACTTTTGAAGCTTTAAAATATTAAAGATCGTATTCTCCCAGGGAATTTTTATTTTTGAACATGATAATAAGTGAGCAGCTGTCAAAAGATAATAGCCCTTTTTTATTTTATTAAAGATCTTATTTATTTATTTATTCAAGAGACAGAGCAAGCAAGCACAAGCAGAGGTAGATGCAGAGGGAGAGGGTGAAGCAGACTCCCTACTGAGCGGGGAGCCTCATGTGGGGCTCTTTCCCAGGGCTCTGAGATCATGACCTGAACCGAAGGCAGATGGTTAACCGACTGAGCCAATCAGGCATCCCTCAAAAGATTTAGCCATTTTTGTTTAGAATTACTTGACTTGAAGAAAATAGACATTGTGGGGACACCTGGGTGGCTTAGTGGGTTAAAGCCTCTGTCTTCAGCTCGGGTTATGATCCCAGGGTTCTGGGATCGAGCCCCACATCGGGCTCTCTGCTCAGCAGGGAGCCTGCTTCCCCTTCTCTCTCTTTTCCTCCCCTCTCTCTCTGAGAGAGTATCTCTCTCAGATACTACTTGGATATTTAAGCAAAGCATCAGAGCAAGACACATTAAAGCAGTAAAAATGATTAATTTTAAAATTTTATAACATAGCGAAGAAAAAATGCAGTAATATACAATGGAAAAGAAGACTTACAGAAGGAACATCATTACCTCAGATCAGATGTAGAAGGCTGTCTTTACAAAACTGTAACAGTCAAATCAAATAGGCTAAAGAATTTGTGCTCTTCTACTAGATAAGTGAAAATGAGATGAATAATTAATTATAAAGTGTGCTCTAAAATATTCACTTACAATGGTTGGCAGTTCTTTTGCAATTGATTTCCTGCAAAGGCTATTTCTGACCTTTTCTACTCCCTAGCCCCTGATTCCTGTGTACTGTTCCCAGACTCTGTAGTTGTTTTCAATTACCTTTTTTTAAAAAGAGTAAGAAGATTAAGGCCATCAAATAGAAATGTCTTCAGCTTTGCTTTCCTTTATCTCAAAATTGTTTAATTTTCCTTCCTCTCTACGATTTCCTGTTAGCGATCTGTCCTTTTAGGCTTACCTGACTATTTCATGGCTACTTTTATCCCTTTTATATACTTTTAGAACGTATGGGTTTGTTAGTTAACTCCTTTAATAATTTTATTTGAGTCTCTCTGACATCTTCAGTGGCCTAAAAAAAAAAAACCCTCCCCAAAACACTTTTTCTTACTTTTTTTCTTCTTTCCCCTCCTTTTTATTTATTTATTTATTTTTTGTATTTTGTGGTAGCTCAAAGGAAAAAGCAACATATGTATTTAAATTTTGCTATCTTCTTTTTCACTAAAGCTGTTCTCTCTGTTGTTACCAGTAACCTTGTTAAATAGAGACTTTTTTTCAGTTTTATCTTTTTTTTTTTTTTTTAAGATTTTATTCATTTATTTGACATAGAGAGACATAGAGAGAGAAGGAACACAAGCAGGGGGAGAGGGAGAGGCAGGCTTCCTGCCAAGCAGGGAGCCTGATGCAGGGCTTGATCCCAGGACTTTGGGATTATGACTGGAGCTAAAGGCAGATGCTTAATGACTGAGCCACCCCAGGACCCCTTTTTTTCAGTTTGAATTCTTGCTTTTAAATTCTCCAGATTTGAAACTGTGAACCCCTTTACCTCTTCCCTTATAAGGGAGCTTATAAGCTCTCCTGTGTATTCTAGCCACTCTTCGTTCACAAGGTCAACTTTTTCTTAAATATTTGCCTTATACATTTTTTTTTAAAGATTTTATTTATTTATTTGACAGAGAGAGATCACAAGTAGGCAGAGAGACAGGCAGAGAGAGAGGAAGGGAAGCAGGCCCCCTGCTGAGCAGAGAGCCCGATGCGGGACAAGATCCCAGAACCCTGAGATCACGACCCGGAGCCGAAGGCAGTGGCTTAACCCACTGAGCCACCCAGGCGCCCCTGCTTTATACATTTTTCTTAATCTAGTTTCTTTTCTTAGAATGTTACCTGGTCCTTTGGCTTCAGTGAGTACCTTCCAGTTAATTCCTGTACTCTAAGTGCCCAAGCTTCAGATTTTAGCTGGAGAGCTCTACCTGTTTGTCATGCCCTTAAGTTCTACAGGCTCAGATTTGAATTTTCTTTCCCCTGAAAGGTATTCTTTCTAACTTTTCTTTCTGTACTATTGGCTTATTCCTCCCATTACCCAAACTTGAACTCTGAGTCATCTTTGAATTCCCCTTCAGATCTATTCAGCTGTTAAACTGAAAATTCTGTTACTAGTATTTCTCTATTTCATCAGCTCTTTTTCCTCCTCCCCCCTCCCTCCCTACCTCCCTTCCTTCCAAAGATTTTATTTATTTATTTGACACAGAGAGAGAGAGAGAGAGAGCACAAGCAGGGGGAGCAGCAGAGGGAGAGGGAGAAGCAGGCTCTCCTCTGGGCAGGGAGCTCGATGCTGGCACTGTCCCAGGACCTTGGGATCAAAGGCAGGGATCTGAACCAAAGGCAGACGCTTAACTGACTGAGCCACCGAGGCACCCCTTCCGTTTCATTTACTACTACAGACATTTTACTACAGAAGGTTCTCATTACCACTAATATATAAATAATTGTAATTTGGTAGTTGCTATGGCAGGGAGGAGTCAGAGGCAGCAGTGCTATTAGGGTGTGATAAGTGGAGAATACTATATTGAAAGGAGGTGATATTTAAGCTCAGCATCAAAGAATAAGTAGGGGCATTCCAGGCAGACAAACCGAAGAAAGACTTATTGGAAGTTTAGTATATGTTGTCAGTTCATATGGCTTTTGCTTTAATCCTTATTGCATATGTGTGTTTTTTATATTGGGGTGTGCAATTGCCTTTCTTCATATATTGATGGAGATGAGTGAACAAACATGGTAAAACCAGAGCAATACAAAGTAGTAACGTATGTTTATGACCTAGGTTTGAAGGAGCAGAATGCTGAAATGTCAGGTGGTGAGAAGTGAGCACCACAAGCACTGAAGACTTAAAAAATCTTAAAATTTATGTTTAAAGCTGTTTTTAAGGTCCCTGGCACTTGGAATTTAAATCTAGTGGACAGCTGTTTTCAGCCTACCTATATATAGCTGTATCTTTTATATCTGTCTCTTTATACATGTATGTTTGCCCTACAGCAGGGCTAGGTAATATCTATATATTAATGGCTACTAATACTGGGAATAAGTTAACTAAAGGCCACAGCAAGTGAAGAGATCATTTACTCTTTTTGCTCCCTTAGAGATATGAAATGTTTTGTGCTTTTACAATGGGATGTATTAAAACCAACAGTTCTAAATTGGATTAAAAAGATGACTTATCTTTGTAAATGGGAAGAGCAGAGGTGAAGCAGTCCAGGAACAAACAGATCCAGGGATTTAAATGATGTCTTCAGAATACTCTCCATTTCTTGACTGTACTTCTTTCTGTATGTTAGTCTTATTGTCTGAGTATGTTAGAAGTCTTTCATGACAGAGAGGCACAGCCTCAGATTGTAGAGAGCTTACAGCAAAGAACTGAGAACTTTCTGAAGGAAGGCCTCTCATGAGACCCATCCTTGGGCTGATCACTGTGGGGAATTGTCATTAGATTGTCATCAGAACCACATAAAATGGAGGAAGGTCAGTTACCCGAAGGTTGGAAATACTATTAACTGGAGAATTGGGGGGAGGAATGTGAAGTAGGCAAAAGCAATCTATAGTCACTGCACTGGAGGAGGAAAATAGAAGTTGTAGCCATAGGGAGAGAGAAATGTGTACATAGGTGAGAGAAGTGAGTAAAGGGAAGGGAAATAGTGTCAGTTGAGAATGTGGTAAGCCTTGTCTTAAGCATTTTGTATTTTATCTCTGTGGTTTACTGGAGGCAGCTTTATTATCTCCAGAGGATAACCATTTCTAGATCTAGTAATTTTTTAAAAACCTTTTCTTATTCTTCCATTCTTTTTTTTTTAATTTGGCATATTTCCTTTATATTTTATGAATTAAATTTTCTTTTAAATTTTTAAATTTACATGCAGTAAAATATATACTTTTGATATACTGTTCTGTATTTTGTCAAATGTATATAGACTGTGTATAAAGCACTATTAATTATCAAGACAAAGAGCCCCTGTGGCCTCTTTGTAATTAGCCTCTCCCCCTCATCTCCAGCCTCTGGTAAACCTGTTCTCCATGGCTTTTGTTTTGCTTTTACCAGGTTGTTATGTAAATGAATCATAGTTGTGTAGATTTCTGGGTCAGCCTCTTTCACTTAGAAAATGTCTTGAAATTCATTCATGTTGTTGTGTGTGTTAATAGTTTATCCCTTTTCATTGCTAAGTAGTAATCCATAGTATGGATGGACCAGTTTATGTATTTATTCATCTGTTGAGAGATGTTTGGGTTATTTTTAGTTTTTGGCAGCTACAAGTAAAACTCCAAACATTTGAGAGGTTTTTTTAAAAAAATATTTATTTATTTATTTGACAGAGAGAGATCACAAGTAGGCAGAGAGGCAGACAGAGAGAGAGGAGGAAAGCAGGCTCCCTGTGAGCAGAGAGCCCAATGTGGGACTGGATTCCAGGACCCTGGGACCATGACCTGAGCCGAAGGCAGAGGCTTTAACCCACTTGAGCCACCCAGGCACCCTAAGAATATTTAAAAAAAAAAATGAACGTAAATGTTCATTTCACTTGGGTAAATACCTAGCAGTCATGTGTATGTTTGATTTTGTAGGTAACTGCCAAACTTTTCCAAAGTGGCTATACCATTTTGGATTCCCACCAACAGTATATGAGAATTCCAGTTGCTGTTCATCCTTGTCAGCACTTGGTATTGTCAGGGTTTTCTGTTTTTTTTTTTTTTTTTGTTTGTTTTCATTTTAGTTCTTTTAGTAGGTGTATATATAATTGTGGTTTTGAATTCTACTTTCCAGATGGCTGATAATGCTGGGTATATTTTCATGTGCTTTAAAATACCTTTTTTTTTTAAACATTCTGAGAATACTTTTCTGCTTTTTAAAAAATGATTGCAGGGATGCTGGGGTGGCTCAGTTAGTTAAGTGTCTGTGTCCTGCTCTGGTTGTGATCCCAGGGTCCTGGATTGAGTCCTACATCAGGCTCTTTGCTCTGCAGGGAGCCTGCTTCTCCCTCTACCTGCCCCTACCCCTGCGTGTGTGTTCTCTCTTTCTGGCAGATAAATAAATAGAATCTTAAAAAAAAAAAACGATTGAAGTGGTTTTTGAAAACAGAACAATAAATGGCTTTAATGAGGGTTTTGATAAGCATTTGGGTTATAGCTGGTGTATTGCACAATCCAGAGGACACCATATTTTTTAAAAAAAGGCTCTCTGGAGTTGTGCAGTGCAGCAGTGTTGGCTATATATTTACAGCCATTATCTAGAATTATCAGTGATTAAGTTCCATGGAAAATTTGAGTACTATCAAATGATGCATTTAAAAATCACTTTCTAGTGTTTCTCTGGAATGAAGTTTTGTTCAGGAGCAGGTTCTAAAGAAATGTCTCAAAGACAGTATGTCTGATGGATCAGTCTTGGGAGATAGAAAGGCCTATTTCAGATACTCAGCTCCACCATTTACTGCATGAATGACCTTGGGCATCTTATCTAGCTTTTTTGAGCAATTTCTTTATCAGCAAAACAGGGTTGATAGTATCTCCCTTTTGTGGATGTGGTAAGAATTATCAATAATGTATATAAAATACCTGACACAGAGTGGACCTCTTTACGTTGCAACTGCTTTTCTATTTCTTCTTGCTACTTAGTGCTGATCACCCAAAAGCCATTCCCAGCAAAGGCTTTAGGGTACCAGCAAAGCAGAGGAAAATAATTTGAAAAAAGATTGAAAGTACTTAATAAAATTTTTTGAAGAAGATATCTGGAAAGAAATAATTTTGTTCTATTAGTTGTGTAGCATCTAATAAGGTGGAGTAGATGATTATACTATTATATTTTCTGTACTTGGGGCTTCTGAAGATCTTAATTTGGTCCTACCGCCATCACCCACCACAGCTACATCTGTATCATGCCTGTGGTAAAGAAAGACTCTGAAATTGATAGTATCATTTAATGTTTAGGGTTTTAGAAATGCAATTTCCTTGTTTGAGACAAGGTGTTATGAATGAATACTACTTAAGACATCATTAGTTCTGTCCAGTAAAGTGAGAATATTTGAGGTTCGAGAGAATTATTTTGTAAGATTCTCTTTTTTTTTTTTTAAAGATTTTATTTATTTATTTGACAGAGATCACAAGTAGGCAGAGAGGCAGGCAGAGAGAGAGAGAAAGGGAAGCAGGCTCCCTGTGGAGCAGAGAGCCCGATGCGGGGCTCAATCCCAGGATGCTGAGATCATGACCTGAGCCGAAGGCAGCGGCTTAACCCACTGAGCCACCCAGGTGCCCCTGTAAGATTCTCTTAAACTTCATAATTTCTTCATGATCAGTCTTTTAAAAAATTATTCAAATTCCGGTTAATTTAATGTAATAGGAGTTTCAGGTGTACAGTTTCGTGATTCCATACTTGCATACAACAGCTGGTGCTCATCACCACAAGTCCCCTCCTTAATCCCCATCACCCATTTAACCATCCCCTCACCCACCTCTCCTGGTCAGGATTATTCTTGTGATTCCAGGTGACTATAGGAAAATCCTTAAAATAGCAAGGGAGGAGAACCAGCAAGATCAGATATGCTTTATGAGTATAAGGTAGAAGTTTACCAGTAATGGAGTGGGGATATGGAGAAGAGGAGTTTAGGCTGAGTTTCTAGACCTGGAAGTAACTTAACTGAAGAAGAGTGATAGTATGATTTTGTTTCTTTGCTTGGTTTTATTTATTTTTAATTAAAAAAAAAGATTTTATGTACTTATTTCGCAGAGAGAGAAAGAGATCACAAATAGGCAGAGAGGCAGGCAGAGCTAGGGGGAAGCAGGCTCCCTGCTGAGCAGAGAGCCTGATGTGGTACTCGATCCCAGGACCCTGAGATCATGATCTGAGCTGAAGGCAGAGGCTTTAACCCACTGAGCCACCTAGGTGCCCTCTTTGTTGGGTTTTAAACTATCTCTCTCTATCTTGGTGTTTTCTGCTTCTTTGATACATCGGTTTTAAGCCTTTGTGTAGTGAAGCGGTCTTGCAGCTTTGAGCCAAATTAGTTTGATTCACACTTTTATTTCTCAAATGGACTTTTGAAAAGGTAATCATATGGAGCAGAGTAAGAAATATTCTAACTCCAGTTAGTTAACATAGTGTTAATATTAGTTTCAGGTGTAGAATTTAGTGACTCAACACTTCTATACAATACCCAGGGCTCATCTCCACAAGTGCAGTCCTTAATCCCTATCACCTGTTTCACCCATTTCCCTCATCCTCCTCCCCTCTGATAATCATGTTTGTTCTCTCTAGTTAAGAGTCTAAAGGTCCTTCTCTTTTTCCATTTCTTCTCTCTCCAGTATTTTTGCCATTTTGTAGCTTGAAATTAGAGAAAGGAAAGTTTGCATTCACATCTCCAATCTTCATCTAACTTTGTTGCCTTTGACTTACTGTTTCATATTCTGTTTTCCTCCATTAACGAAACCTAGATATTTAGTGGGCACTGTCTGCACTTGCTGAAAGACTAAATTTCCGAGGTTCTCTGTAGTTAGGTATAACCTTGTAAAGAAGTTCTGGCAAATGATATGTAAGTAGAAGTGAGTGATACTTCCAAAATTATATTTAAAGGGAGAATTGTATCCTTTTAATGTTTTTCTCTAGCTGTCAACTTAGACCATGAGGGTAGGGGCTATATTCCAAAAATAGTGGGTTGGAGAGTGGAAAGGATACTGTATGTTGATAACGTGGTAGAACAGTCCTGAGTTGCCTGTTTTCAGATTTGTTTTATGTCAGAGAAAAGCAAACTTCTATTTTGTTTAAGCCACGTTAATATGGGTTTTTCTGTTATGTATAGTTGAATTCACATACACATTCCCCCCCACATACACATTCTAAGGCAGCTTCACTTCTCTTGCTCTGTGGTTCAACTCTTGGTACCATTCACTTTTCCATTTCTTTTACTTTTTATTTATTTTAAAACAATTTTTTAAAAAGATTTAATTTTTTTTTAAAAAAAGATTTTATTTATTTCTTTGAGAGAGAATGAGTGAGAAGAGAGCATGAGAGAGAAGGTCAGAGGGAGAAGCAGACTCCCCAAGGAGCTGGGAGCCCGATGCGGGACTTGATCCTGGAAGTCCTTCATGACCTGAGCCAAAGGCAGTTGGTCAACCAACTGAGCCACCCAGGTGCCCCAAAGATTTAATTTTTAAAGTAATCTCTAAATGTAATGTGGGGCTCGAATTCACAACCCTAAGATCAAAAGTCGTATATTGCACCAACTGAGCCAGCCATGTGCCCCACTTTTCCACTTCTAAATCCCTGATATCTCTGCTGTCAATATCTTCTACATTTGTTCACAGGCACATCATTGTAGTTAGAAGCTACTGTAAGTGCTAGTTACATAGTTTCTGAAATTTTAATAACTTTGAAGAAACTTTTTAGACAAGAATATAAAAGAATGTTTAAGTGCAGTTACAGATACTTTATTTCCTAATAAAAAAGAAATAATTTCTTTTTAAAGAAAATTTTACTTACTTGAAAGAAAGTGGATGCATGTGGAAGCCAGGGAAGGGGCAGAGGGACAAGTAGACTCCCCACTAAGCAGGGACTCTGACTGTGGCTCCATCCCAGGACCCTGGGATCTTGACCTGAGCCAAGTCAGAGGCTTAACTGACTGAGCCACCCAGTCTTCCTGAAAAGATACAATTTCTAAAAAATAATGTATAGTTACTAAGTTGCTTCCCAGCCGAAGCACCCCCACTCCACAGTGGTGGTAGAAGTAGATTGGTTTGGTTAATTGGCTACCAGCAACCCCTCCAGTGATTTGTCTGGGTCACTATTAACCCTCTTGTTACCTGCCTCTTTTGGAGCATTCATACTACCCGTACTTTTGTCACAGGGAAGTATAATAATATAGGGAAGCTTCCACATCCCAGTTATGGGTGCAAGAATGGTTGTGTGAGATGAACAAATACTAGCTCTCTTCCAGGCTTTTTGGAACTATACCTAGCAGGGAAACAGATCATCCTTTCTAGTCTTGAGACTAAAGATGTGGAAAAACTGGGTTTAGGAGAATCTACTAATACCTAGAGAGAACCAGAAATAGAGATGGAAGGATACAGTCTAGTCTTTTCTTTCAAAAATGGACATTGTACCTCATCCAGGCTAATTTAAAATTTCTTTTCTAGTAACTTTTGATTGTTTGCAATTGAGACGTAACTTCAAGTCAGACTGGGTTGGGTACTTGAATTGGAGGGTCAAATAAAGGGACAGAAGTCTCTTTAAAGCCATACTCCTAAATATAAATATAAATATAAAATATAATTTAAAATTTCAAGGGTGATAAAAATTATGTTCTTTGATACTTTGAAGGAAGTTCAGTATTGGTTTTTTAAATTTTAACAAATATACAATACTAATGTAAGATGTTAATGGTAGGGGAAATTGGAAAGGTGGTATATGGGAACTCTGTACTATTTTTGAATTTTTCTTAAATGTAAAACTCCTAAAAGAGAAAGCCTATTTTAAGAAAAAATTAATTTTTAAAAATTATGGGTAATATAAATTGGTTGAGGACAGGGTCCTTTGACTTGTTAGTATTTGCATATTTAAGATCTAGCGTGGTGCCTAGCACAAAATAAGCAATAAATGTTGAGGAACATTGTTACACTTAGGTTATTTTTTAGGAGTTTCCAGAAAGATAAGAAAGTTGGAAAAGAAAGTATTAATTTTTCTCTTCAGTTTAATACAAGTTGAATTTTTTCAACTACATTTCCTACCCAGTGCATTGCATAAACTTTTCTGATACTGCTCGTGAGGCCAATTTTAAATCCTCAGTATTGTAAATGATTTTGAAAAGACATCAAGCTTAGTTTAGTTGTTAGAACTATTTCATTCCATGAACAGGCTGAATGCTGAAACAGTCCTTTAATAAGTGGAATTAAATGTAATACAACAACAACAAAAAAAACAACAAAAACCTGAGTATATAGGTGTTGTTAGTACTGGGTTGGGCCCTTCATTTGACCCTCCAGTTCAAGTGCCCAATCCAGTATTAACACTGATATTAGGGAAATGCAGATTAAATCCACAAAGAGATAACCATTACATACCTATTAGAATAGCAAAACAAAACCAAACAAAAACATTCTGCCAGTACTAAACCAGCAGGGATGTGGAGCACCTGGAACTATTACACACTGCTGAATAGCAATGCAAAATTGTCCGGCCTCTTTAGATAAGTTTGTCAGTTTCTTGTAAAGTTAAACATAAACTTATTAGCGCATGACGCAGAAATCCTGTCCCTAGGTATTTTCCCAAGAGAAATGAAACTATGTTCTCTGAAAGACTGGTATATGAGTGTTTAGAGCAGCTCTATTCATAATTGTCAGAAAGTGGAAATGACTGAGATGTCAGTGTGTGAATGGATACACCATATAATGGAACAGCACTCAGTAATAAAAGGAACTGACTTGGATGAAACATAAAGGCATTACACTTAGTGAAAGCAACTTGTCTCATGATTCCATTTATATGACATTGTTAAAAAGGCAAAACTATAGTGATGGAAAATAGCGCTGATTAGTGGGTTATGTTACTTATGACTACATAATAACATGACTATAGAGAAAGAGTATGAAGTTTTTTTGTGTAATAGAACTGTTATGTATCTGAGTATGGTGGTGGTTTATATGTGTTAACATTCCTAGAACTGTATTCCCCTGAAAAAGTCAATTTTATTGTATGTTAATTTAAATAGTAAACGAGAAGACATACACACTGAATATATATCTGCTTTATAAAACTTTTGTAAATAAGTTTAAATAAATAAGCTTATGTGATTACTGTTTGTTTTCTCTATTAGATTTTTTTTTAGATTTTTTTAAACTTTGAAGAATTTGTTTAAAGTCACTGATATCAGAAAATCTTTAATGTTAAAAGAATTAGTACTATAATAATTCTTTACAAAGAATTTGGGTGGTCACTTTTTTGGATAGGCAAGAATTTGTTCATTGAAATAATACTGGTTAGTTGTCACTTTGCTGAACATTTAAGCTATATTTTGCTCATATTCATAGCTAAGTATTATTTTTCCTATTTTACACATGAGGAAACTGAAGTATAGGAGTATTAGATATTTTGGCCAAGATCACACAATAAGAATGTGATAAAGCTGGAATTTCAGCTGTTACTGTTTTTTTGGGTTTATGTATTTTCAACTAATTATCCAATTTTACTTTACTTAATATCAAGGTAAAACCAACTGCAAGGCGTATATATACTAATTGGTGGATCAAAGCAGTCCTACAATAGTCTGCGTAGCAAAAATTAGCTAACTTGGCAGTATAGATTTCCTTTTGTAAATGAATATAGAGATAATAGTTGCAGGTATTAATAATTTAAAACATAATTTTTGCCAAATTGGCCATTAAGCATTATATTTATAGTTTTTGTGCTCTTCAAGTAGAAATAGACAAAAAGGAAAATAAAAATGTGTTTGCTACAGTACTCCAAATTAACTTATAATACAGTTTGTCTTTGACTTACAAATATTTTAAATTTAAGTGCTCTATAGAATAGAAGTTGCCTGGGGAGTGACTGATCTCTATGTAGAGGAAATCTGTCTCACATGATTCTTCAGATTTTCCAGCAGGCACTATTAATTAATTTTTTCTTTAACTTCTATTCTGTTGGTGAATCCCCGCCTCTCTGCAAAGCTGTCATGCTATCATGGCGTATGGTATATGAGTGTCACGGATATCTCTGGTCTCACTGTCAAACACGGAGGCAATTGAATTCCTGAGATCACAATTTAGAACTCAGAATATTAATACATTCACTCTCCTACCCATATAAACTTAAATTTATGCATGTATATTTTCCTGTATTTATGAACGGTAGCTACATATTGTTATTAATTTACTATTTAAATATTGGCTGGCCTGGGAACAGAATGACCACTTTTTAACTTAATTTATTTTTTAAAGATTATTTATTTATTTGAGAGAACGAGTGAGCATGAGCCAGGAGGAGGGCAGCGGGAGAAGAAGCAGACTCCCCACTGCGCAGGGAGCTCAATGAGGGGCTCGATCCCAGAACCCTGAGATAATGACCTGAGCCCAAGGCAGACACTTAACCAACTGAGCCACCTACGTGCCCCTATTTTTTTTTTAATAGATATTATTTATTTTAGAAAGAGTGAGGTGTGGGGGTGGAGAGGAGAGAGAATCTGAAGTAGACTCCATGCTTACAACTGCAAGATCATAACCTGAGCTGAAACCAAGAGTCAGATACTTAACTGGCTGAACCACCCAAGCGCCTCTAGAATGAACATTTTTAGCATTGCTTTCCTATACGAGGAAAGTGCATTTTAAATTCTGAGTAGGTTTTGGAATGGCATGTTCATTCATGGCAGCCTGCCTATTTTAAATACATGAGGACCTCATTGCTTGTCAGGTGCCAAACATGAAATATTTGGTACATTTATTAGCTTGTAATCATCAAGGATTATATATCTGAGTTTGGGATTAAACAGTATACTGCAGATAATTTACATTGTTGTGTAATTGAGACTGCTAGTACTATTGATACTTTGTTAATGAATGATAGAAGAGACTATAAATTTTAATCTGTGTAACTTGGTGGATGGAAGAAGCTATGTTTTTGGAGTCAGATTTGAGTTCAAATTCGAACCCTCCATATTTACAAACTGAATTTGTTTCTTCAACTATGAAATGGAGATGGTAATTGCTGGGTGGTTATGAGATTTTAAATGATTTAGCAGTACCCTGTATGAAAGTGCTTATTTAGTCAAGGCGCTTGGTACACCTTAAACATTCAATAGCATACCATTAGATCTTTAATTCCTTGAAGTTAGTTCTTTAGTAACTTGACATGCATAAAAGTGAACATTTCAATGAGCTATGGCATAGAATTATATTTTAAAAGGTGTAATAGTAAGTAGGTGTGATTATTATATGTTGATACTTCTTTGACTATGTTAAATAGATGGTTTATTTTACTTTTTCACACCTTTGTAATACTCATAAAAAGCACTTATTAAGTACTTATCTATTCATGAAAGCTCAAGTAGCAAGTAAAAATGAATAAAATAATGCATTGTTTATTTTTCAAATTATTATTTTGTATAGTAATATTTGCTTTAGCAGGAAGTCTTATTTTATGGAGATACTGGCTCAATTTTTATTTCCCATTATGAAATAGTAAACCTTTGAAATGCATATGTACTTCTGAAATTCAGAGTAGATTATCAATGGCCAATACTGACCTTCAAAGCTGTTTCAATAAAAGTGATGTAGAAACCTTAGAATGTAAATTAATTTGGTAATTATTCTTAAATGAACCTGATGGTAGGAGTATGGAAATTGAACTAGTGTAATATGTTTGTAGTCCAGTTTTGTAGTGCAGTTTCAGGTTAATAACTAAGCACAATTAAACAAAAATAATGTTTCTGGCCTTCAATACTGAAAATGATTTGTGAGAAAGTTTTAGTTAACAAATACTTGATTTAAGAAATGCTGTTTGGCTAGGCCATGGTAAATATCAGATGCCTAGAGAAAATTTGTTGGTGAGTATCATATATTTAAAATGTCTGGTCAGCTTTGTAGGAGGTATAGTTAGGAAGTTATTTATTCTTCCTTGGGGTTTTCTCTCTCTTTATTTCCCTCCTTCTCACTCCTTTCTCCTCCCTTCTCCTCACACCCTTTATTCCCCCCCCCCCCCCATTTCCCCTTCATCTCTTTTCCTCCCTTGTTCCTTTTCCCATTTCCTTTATTCCAGTAGTCTCTACTGAGATTTTTTTTTAAGACTAAGAAACATTTCAGACACATTAAAAAGTACAGTAAATCATATAGCAGACATTATCTACCACTGAAATTAAGCAGATGTTAACTTTTTTGCAGTCTTTAGTTCAACTCATGTTTTTATAAAAGGGCAGGTAGAAGAGCAGGATTCTTGTTTTTTGCAGTATCTTCAGTACTTCGAATAATGCCTGGGTCTTAGTAGGTTTCCAATAAATATTTGTTAAAAAGACCAGCAAATATGTATTCAGGAAAGAGCAACAAAAAATCAAACATCAAGGCAGTGGTATTTGAAAGAGTCATCTACAGTGTCAGCGACAATGAGAGAGTTTCTGTAAAAACTGAAAGCAGTCCATTATCATTGATAAACTGGGTAGTCACTGAAAGCATTAGTTTTCACCTTAACTTTTATCATGAGAGAGGCAGTGTATATAGTAGTCATTTAAGGTCCAGGTTTTGGAGATAGAATGCCCAAGTTCAAATCCCGTTTTTCCATTTAGCTTTCTGTGTCACTGGGCAAGTCATGTTTCAGTTTCTTCTGTAAAGTAGAGATGAACTTAGAAGGTTGTGAAAAGTAAATGAATTAACTCATGTAAGAAAAATAGGATAATGCCTGGTATATAGTAAATGCTTAAAAAAAAAAAAAAAGTGGCTTTTCGGTAGTTACTACTAAATAACCCAAACACTGTGTATGGCTCTTTTGTAGACTCTGTTTCAATTTGGCCAAAACAAAGTCCCTTCTTCTGCATAACTGCAATATCTCCTGGAGATATGAAATATTTTATATTTCATATTGAAGAGATTTCATAATCTCTTCCAACCTCTATAACCAAGGATGTAAACAATCTCATTATTTGTCTTCTTTTATCTCAGTTCAGATAGTACTTTAAATTTTCTCTTGGTGTTTTCTTGGTAGGCAGTAAGTATAATACCAGTGAAAATTAAGCAGGGTGAATTTTTTTTACGGCCCAAATGTATTTTGATGGTATTTTATCTACAAAGCTTTTTACCTTGAGAATCTGATAAACTTTGTTCGCTCTTCAGAGCTTTATGAACTTTGTTCGCTCGTCATAGCTTTATGAGGATCTGAAAGGACGATCTTAATAGCTGCTAAGTAAATGGTTTTGGATTTTATTCTCAGCCGTACTAATTAGTAATACTGTATGCATTGAATTTCACTATAATCAGGGAGAACTGACAATTTTATTTTCTTCTTTGAGCTTTTAAATGTATTCCATTCCATCCAAAATAATGGAGCGTTTTTCAGCATTAATGACACATTGGGAATAGAAAAATTCACAGCGAGAACATATAAGTTCTAAAATTTCCTTCTCTTATTTGAAAAAAGTAAGTTTGGTTATTTAATGAGGGAAAATAATATTTTAAGGTAAATAGAGGTGTTTAGTTAGTTGTATTCTAAGAACATTTGTTTTACCTATACTGAATTGAATGGACCTGTGTTGTAATAAAGACAGTCCATTTTTTCTTCGTATTGTGTAGCACTTAGAGGAAGCTTTCTGACAAATCAGTTGGTTTTGTAGTAGTGCTCTCAAACTTTTGTTCCTAAGACCCATTTTACATTCTTAAAATTTATTGAGGTTGGATTGCAAGAAACTTGGTTTTTTAGATTATATTGATATTTACCACATTAGAAATTAAAACCAAGAAGTTTAACATAATTCATTGACAAGCAATAATAAACCCATTATGTTCATGTAAATAGCATTTTTTATAAATAATTTCCCAAACAAAATATGTTAATGAGAAGAGTGGCATTGTTTTACATTAAATTTCCTTAATGTCTGGCTTAACAGAAGGTATCTGGAATTTTACTTCTGCTTTTGCATTCAGGGCATCGTGATTCGTTGTTTTGGTTGAAGTATATGAAGGAAATATGGCCTCACATACATATATATTTGGAAGAGGGGTAATTTTAGCTTTTTAAATGATTATGGATATCCTATTTGATACCGCATCAAAATTTGACACATGGCAGTTTTCTAAGTTGTGAAATCTGAAACTATATCAGTTAAACCTTTTTACATTAAAACCCATGGCTATGTTGTATTCATTGATTGGCTCTTTAATCCACACATGGTTTTGTAACATTAAGCTTGGGTCATTTGGAAAATATTGGTTCACTGAGTTATGCGGATCTTCCAAATGTTGACATGACACATTTCATTATACAGTATAAAAAAATCACTTGTTAATAACACCACTAATCTCATTAGAAAAGTAAGATGTTAAGCTCATGAGAATGAATGCATGTTTTCTCAACTTGAAAGTTTGAATTTTATCTTTGGAAACTGTTACTTTAAAGATAGGCTTACTGAATGCCACAGGAGGACAGGGCTCTGGGTTGACTGTGAGGGTGTGCCTTACCTTGCCTGCATCACTGGTGCTCCAGACTAGCCAGTGGTGGCTGGGATGCTGATTCCCGAGGCTGCTCCAGAGCTCAGTAAGGGGGGCAGGTTGCACAGCAGGCCAGTGGCTAACTGTGAGCCTCCACGTACCTCAAGGACACTCAGGAGGAATGGCCACAATGGGACGCCTGCTTGGAGCACATGCCCTATTGTGAGCAGGAAGGCCAAGTGTCTGGTGCACTCAGAAGCTAGGTGGACTTCAGGTGTCCTGGTCTGCTTAGGCTGTCCTAACACAATTGTTGCAGCCAGCTGGGGCAGCACATGTTAATGGGGCTGCCTTCTGCACGTTGCCACCTGTGCACATTCTCCCAGAAGGCTGACAGCAACAGAGCCTTGCTCACACATGTGTACCAACAAGCCTGTGCACACCTCTGCCAGGTGCTCCTGGTCAAGCAGGACAGCTCCATCATCCACAGCTCTTATTGAGAACCACGATGAATGCTTGAGATGCCAGTAGACCTGGCTATCCTATTCTCAGAGGAGAGGCAGGCCTGGTTCCTGAAATGTGAGGCCTAGCGCAGAGAGACAAAGGAGGAGCCAGAGCTCTGTGACAGCTTTGACCTGGAGCAGTACAAAGGGTTCTGGATTGAAAAGTGACCATGCCAGGAAGCTGTCCTGGCAGGGTTTGCTGGGGCAGGGAGCACATGTCTTTAAATGATATGTTCATACACATACACACAAAAAGATAGCCTTTGTTTATTTTCAAGAAAATGTCTACCAAATGCCCAAGTCTGGAGAACCGGAGTTCTTTCAAGTAAAAACAGTATCCCATGGAAAGTGGCTCTTTCACTTGTAGCTTGAACAAACCTACAGGTGGTTTCCGACAGGACAATTCTTGTTTTTTCGTACACACAGAAATGCTTTATGCATACTTCCATTTCATTACATAGACTGTTAAAAAGATGCATTCTCAAAAGGATGAGAATTTAAAAAATAAAAAATTTTAAGTTAAACTCGCCCCCTTTACTGCCTCCCTCCCCCAACATTGTGTGTCTTTGAAGCATACAATGACTAATAATATGATTTGATGCCAGTGCCTTGATTCATTCTAAGGCACTGTGCATGCAAATGTTAACTGTAAAAGGGCAAATATCACCTCAGTGTTATTATGAAAATAGTTTTGGCCTTGTGGATCCCTGAAGGGATTTTTGGGTATTCCAGTGAACTTGCACATCATATTTTATATGCAATAGGCCAGTTTGTGGCTATATCTTTTAGTTATTGGGGAGGGTTATTATTTACTGATAATTTTTTTAAGACTGGATTTTCCTGTTCAACTTCTTGTTTTGAGATAAATTTCATAGCTTTAAGCTATTGTGTGTTTTTTTAAAAATTTATTTATTTATTTTTATTTGTTTGACAGGCAGAGATCATAAGGCAGAGCCTTAACTCACTGAGCCACCCAGGTGCCCCTCAATGAATCAATCTTTTGGAGACACAAATGTTTCCAAATTAAAGAAAATGAGAACTAAGAGAGACTCATTACCCAGAATTAGATCCTGGGCTAGAGGAAATGTTTCTTCTTTTGCTATATTATTTGATCAATTAGTGAAACTTAAATTCATAGACTAAATATTTAGTAAGTATAGATATAGTAAATGAATATGGTTTATGTCCTTAATTACTTCAGGAAACTACCCTAAAATTTCATAAAATACACATTGCGTTTTTCAGAAGATCATGTCTGCAACTTTCAAAGAGTTCAGGAAAAAATATGTATATAATAAAAAGAAAATTATTTAAAACACTGTAAAATATTAACATTTGGGGAACAAGATGAAAGATAGTATACCATTTATTTTTGCAGGTCTGAAATTATTTTAAAAATACAAGACTTTAAAAAACTTTAAAGGTTGCTAAGGTAATAATTTTGAGATTGGAAAACAGATGCCAAGGAACTGACCCAGGATCAGCTAAAGGGTAGAAAAGATTCTGTGACTCTAAGGTCCAAAATTATATAGTACAGCAGGGTAGGGACAGGAAACGTGTCTGTCTATATTTTCCTTGAGTCTTACTCAATCCCAGTTCCAGCCAGTGCCTCCCACACCAGGCATACCCAACAAACGTGTTAAATGGATGAAAATATAAGTAACAACTAACAATGATAATCTGTATGAGAAAATGAACTGAGCTGTTTAGAAATAACTCCTAAAGATAAAAATTAAGTTTCCACACATATTTTAGCAGCAGAATCTTTTTCTCTACTAAAAACAGAACCTCGATGCAGGAAAACAAAGTGAAGTCACTCTAGTTTTAATGTGAATCTGATGAAGTTTTGGAACGCCTCAACTTCTCTTCACCCAGCATCAAGACTCCAACACCAACTTTTTAAGGTTCAGGAGCTCTGAGAAGGTAATTTAAAGATCAAAGAGCCTTATTTTGAAGCTCTAATATCAGCCTCCACCGATACAAACTTTTCCTTGCTTTTTTAAAACTGATCCAAAGAATCACTCAACTCCAAGACAAAATTATTTCCTTTTCACTGTTCTAAGTCTTAGGAACTGTTAAATAATCAATATTCAAAATTGGTTCTTAAGAAACTTCAACTACCTGGATTCCATTAAAACACACAATAGCAGGGCGCCTGGGTGGCTCCGTGGGTTAAAGCCTCTGCCTTCCGCTCAGGTCATGATCTCTGGGGTCCTGGGATCGAGCCCCATATTGGGCTCTCTGCTCAGCAGGGGGCCTGCTTCCCCCTTCCCCTCTGCCTGCCTCTCTGCCTACTTGTGATCTCCCTATCAAATAAATAAACAAAATCTTACAAAAAAAAATGATTGATTGATTGATTGGAGAGAGAGTGTACCAGAAAGGTGAAGGCCAAAGGGAGGAGCAGATTTCCTGGTGAGCAGGGAGCCTGATGCAGGGCTTAATCCCAGGACTCAAGGATCATGACCTGAGCTGCAGGCAGATCTTAACCGACTGAGTCACCCAGGCACCCCTCTGTCTTCCTTTTATAACACTGAGTTTTTTGAAGAGTGTAGCCCAGTTATTTTGTAGAATGTCCCTCAATTTGTCTAATATTTTATCTTCATAGAATCAGGTTACGCATTTTTTGCAGGACTAATGCAATAGTGATGGTGTGTCCTTCTCAAGGTGTTCTGTTGGAGACACATGATGTTGATTTGTCCCATTACTAGTGATGTTAGCTTTAATCACTTGCCAGTTTTCTTCATTGTAACAGTTCACTATTTTTTTTCCTTTGCTATTAATAAGTATATTGTGAGGAAATACTTGAGACTGTGTAAATACTTTATTTCTCATCAGATTTTCCTTAACTACTTTGGCATCTCTTTGAGGAGTTTTGACTGAATCAGTATTATTAATATGGTGGTTGTCAGATGGTGATTTCTCCTTTAATTAGTTGACATTCTAACATGTACATATGGATAGGTTCTTATTTTACTTAGTGCTATCAAATGACTGTCATTTATTTTGATTCTCAGATTGTTGTAAATCTGGTCCCTTTAGGCCAGCTCCTGTGTTCTTAAGACATATTTCCATGATTCTTTGAGCATTTCCTTAGGTTCTGGCTCAAGATATTTTGGGTCTGTCTTGTGCTACTCTCTCAGCCACTGAAGTGAAATCATTTTTTCTAAGAAGTCTCAGTCCTCTTAGTGGAGAAGAGTATTTAGATAAAAAGGTCTTGGTGGTAATTATTGTGCTCATTGTCACTGGGGTGTCATTGCTTCCAGGCCCTCTAGACAGAGTTAGGCAAATATACATTCTGATACATTCATATCCATTTATATTTCTAAGTATGTATATCTATAACTGAGCTCAAGTTGATAGCTCCATTTTCAATCTAGTACCACAGGAATCATTCCAGACTTAATTTTTCAAGTATTTGTAATTCCCTTTGCTGACAGTGAGACACCTGGCTCTGATTATTTACAATTCATTTGCTTATTCAGTTAATCTTAGTATGCATAAAAGATAGCCTCAAAATTGATAACCCATTCCAGTGGTAAAAACAGAATAATGTTAGTTTTGTTTTAAGCTTGAGTATAAACAAAATACCATACTCAGAAGTTACTACAGGGGATGGCTGGATGGGTTAAGCATCTGCCTTTGGCTCAGATCATACTCAGGGTCCTGGGATTGAGCCCCACATCAGGCTCCTTGCTCAGCAGAGAGCTTGCTTCTCTTTTTGCCTGCTGCTGCCCCCCCTGCTTGTTTTCTCTCTCTCAATCTCTCTCTCTGACAAATAAATAAAATAAAATCTTAAAAAAAAAAGGTTCAGTTAGTTCTTCCCAGTAGCCCTATTTTTCTTTTAGTGGTAATGTGTTAATTATTTGAAATGCTTTTAGGTCTGGTTCCTTCTGTTTATATACCACTTTATATACCACTTTAAGTGCTAGCCCCCTTCCATACTTGGTGATTTTATGTATTTTGGGGGGCTATGAAACACTTATATGGTTGAGAACTATAGGAGTTCATTAACAGGAGTCCGAACTATATGAAAAGTTATTCTCAAATGTCATTCCCCCATCTCTTCCACTCAAAAATATACCCTCAAAAATGACCTCCTAAAAGACATGCATGAGACAGGCGTACACTAATCTCTTGAACCTGTGAATGTTATCTTATATGAAAATGGGATCTTTGTAGATGTCATTAAATTGAGGGAAGGCTTTTGAGATGGAGACATTACCCTGGGTAGGTCCTACATACAGTCACATACATTCTTGTAAGAGGGAAGCAAAGAGAGATTTGACACAGAAGAGGAAAAGCCAGTATGATCATAGAGGTAGAGATTATAGTGATGTAGGTACAAGCCAAGGAATGTTGGCAGCCACCAGAGGCTGCAAGAGACAAGGAACAGATTCTTTCCTAGAGACTCCTAAAGGAGTGAGGCCCTATTGACAACTTAATTTCAGTTCAGTGAAACTGATTTTGGATTTCTGGCCTTCAGAACTGTTAAGAGTAAATTTGTTTTAAGCTTCCAGTTTTGTGATAGTTTGTTAAAGCAGTCACAGATACTGATATACACTCCTTGCCAGTAAACAATCTTACAATTTTCTTGTTTCTTTATTTTATTCTGATCCATGGATATTTTCTTAATTCCCTTTCACACTGAAAAGTTTACATACAATAAATATTCTTTGCCCTTTACTTTTCTCTCTTAATGTATCCTGGAAGTCACTGATCTTCATCTTTGTATAGTTGCATAGAACTTGATTATATGGATGTTAATACGTTATTCAACCAAGCTCCAATTTAGGATTTTTTTTTGCATATAATGTTTTTCCATTAATTTGCAATTAAAAGCAATACTGCAATGAATAACTTTGTGCATATATGTTTGCATACTTTCGGAGATTTTTTAGGGTAAATTTCTAGAAGTGAAAGTTGCTAAGTCAGGAGGTAAATACCCTATAAGTTTTATTAGCTGTTGTAAATTTTTCTCCATTAGCATTGTACCAATTTACCTTATCACCAGCAATTTATGAGAGTACCTGTTTTCCTGTGGTTTTGGCAGCAGAATATTATATTTAAAATTTGGGGGGATAGGTAAAAAATGGCATGTCATTGTAATGAGTGAGGTTAAAAATTTTCTGTATGTTTAAAGGCAGTAATGTATTATTGTGAATTATCTATTGCCAATTTCTCTATCCAGTTTTTAAGAATTCTTTCTATACTAGGGATATTAGATTTTTATCTATAATGTATGTTATATATATTTTCTGTCAGTTTTTCACCTGTCTTTTGATTTTGCCTATAGCATCTTTTAAAAAATATATCTAATTTTTTTAGAGAACTTCTAAGTTTACAGGAAAATTTATTAGAAAGTACAGAGTTCTCATACCCACCACTCCCCAGTTCCCTCCATATTATTTACATCTTATGGTAGAGTGACAGATTTGTTATAATTTATGTACCCATATTTTTGCATTATTACTAAATAAAGTCCGTAGTTTACATTAGAGCTCATTCTTTGTGTTGTATATTTTATGAAATTTGACAAATATGTGATATTTATCAACTTTTATTGTGTCATACAAAATAGCTTTTCTATATTAAGCATCTTCTCTGACCACAATGGTATGAAACTAGAAATCCATTACAAAAAGAAAACTGGAAAATTCATGTATGTGAAGATGACATAACATACTACTGAACAACCAGTCAAATAAAAAATTAACTTGAGGGGCGCCTGGGTGGCTCAGTGGGTTAAGCTGCTACCTTCGGCTCAGGTCATGATCTCAGGGTCCTGGGATCGAGTCCCGCATCGGACTCTCTGCTCAGCAGGGAGCCTGCTTCCTCCTCTCTCTCTCTCTGCCTACTTGTGATCTCTCTCTGTCAAATAAATAAATAAAATCTTAAAAAAAATTAACTTGAAACAAATATAAATGGAAATATAACATGCCAAAACATAAGAGGTACAGTAAAAATAATTCTAAGAGGAAAGTTTATAGTAAGAAACACCTTCCTTAAGAAAAAAGAGCTCAAATAAATGACCTGACTCTATGCCTCAAAGAACTAGGTGGGGGGGGGGGGGAAGAAAAACTAAACTCAAAGTTAGTAGGGAAAAGGAAATTCTAAAGATCAGAGTGGAAATAATTGAAATAGAGACTAAAAAGACAATAGAAAAATCAGTGAAACTAAGAACTGTTTTCTTTGAAAAGATAAAATAGACATACCCTTAGCTAACTCAGCAAGAAAAAAACGAGAGGATTCAAAATCAGAAATGAAAGAGGAGATATTATAACTGAGACCATGGAAATGCAAAAGATCGTAAGATTGTTATGAACAATTATATGCCAACAAATTGGACAATTTAGAGAAATGGATAAATTCCTAGAAATATACAACTTAACCAAGACTGAATCATGAAAATTGAAAATCTGAACAGACCAGTTACTAGTAAGGAGATTTAATCAGTAATCAAAAACCTCTCAATAAATAAAACTCTTGTCCTAGATGAATTTTCGGGTGAATTCTGCCTGATGTTTAAGAAAGAGTTAATATCAATCTTTCTCAAACTCTTATTAAAAACTGTAAGAGGAGGAAATACTCCTAAACTCATATTGCAAGGCCAGCATTACCCTGATACCAAAGCCAGTCAGTGACACTACAAAGTAAAGAAAAATTAAACTAGTATTCCTGATAAACATGGATGTAAAAGTCTTTAACAAAATAGCAAATGAAATTCAGGATATATTATAAAGATCATAAATCATGATCAAGTGGATTTACCCCTGGGATGTGAAGATGATTCAGCATATACAAATCAATAAATGTGATACATCAAGTTAATAGAATGAAAGATAAAGATCATATCATCTCAATAGATGCATGAAAAGTATTTGAGGAAACACAACATCCTTTTTATCAGATAAAAACTGTCAACAAATTGAGTGTAGAAGAAGGAACTTACCTCAACCATAGAATGGGAGAAAATATTTCTAAGTCATATATTTGATAAAGGGTTTAATTTCCAAAATATATGAAGAACTTAAACTACTCAATAGCAAAAATTTTTTAATCCAGTTATAAAATAGTCAAAGGAACCTAATAGACATTTTTCCATAGAAGACATACAAATGGCTTAGTTACATGAAAAGATGCTTGACATTACTAATCACTAGGGAAATACAAATCAAAACCACAATGAGATATAACCTTCACCTGTTAGAATGGCTGTCACCAAAAAGACAAGAGATAGTAAGTGTTGGCAAGGTTGTGGAGAAAAGGGAACTGTTGTGAACTGTTGGTGGGAATGTAAGTTAGTACACCCACCATGGAAAACAGTATGGAGGTTCCTCAAAAAGTTAAAAATAGGACTACCATATGATCCAGCAGTCCTGCTTCTGGGTATATATACAGGAAAGTGAAAATTAGATCTTGAAGAGATACTTGCACTCCCATGTTCTTTGCAGCATTATTCACAATAGCCAAGACATCTGTTAGTGGATGAATGGAGAGAGGGGATGTGGTACATAATATATATGCAATGGAGTGTTCAGCTCTGAGAAAGAAGGATTTCCTCTCATTTGTGACAAGATGGGTGGATGTTGAGGGCATTATATGCTAAGTGAAATGAGTCAGGGAAAGACAACTGTATTTCATACAGTATAGGTACTTGAATTGCATATGTGGAATCTGATGAAGCTGAACTCCTAGACACTATAGAATGGTGATTAGTGGGGGTTAGGGAGTGGCAAAAGTGAGATGTTGGTTGAAGGATATACACTTGCAGTTATAAGATGAGGAAGTTCTGGGAAAGTTAAGTTTTATTGATCTAACCTTAGGTTCACTGACTCTTATGTCATTTCCAATATGTTCTCTTTATTGTAGATACTCTTTTATTGTTCTAGAATTTCTATTTGGTTATTTTTCTGTGGTTTCTATTTCTTTATGAGCATATTTTCCTTTATTCATTGAGCATAATTACAATAGCTCTTTTAAGATCTTTATTTATAACAACATCTGATTTTATAAGGTTGATGTTTATGTATGTTTTTGTTTGTTTGTTGTTGTTTGGTCTTATTTTCTTGACCTTTGTATGCCAAATAAATTTGGATTATGGTCTTTTATGTTATGAATGCTATGAAATTCCATTATATTCCTCTATAAAAGGGCTGATGCCTTTGTGTTAGCCAGCAATTAATTTGGTTATACTCATACTACTAACTCTGTATCTTAGGAGGCAGTTGAGTTGTCAGTGTGGGTTTCTTTTTTTTCCGCCCAGTCATTAAGTGTTTTGTGTCCTGGATATATACAGTTCATTGGTCAGTTGGTCTGCCAAAGATTTGGGCAGAGTTACATGTAGGATGTATGACTTACCTCTCTGACTCTCTTCTTTCTGTGATTTCTCCCCACTTTCCAGTGTTGGCAGCTGCTTTGAAAACTTCCTCTGGTATTCTGGAAGAGATAAAAATGGTAATTAAAAACTGTGGGTATCTGTGGGAATTAGGAAACTGACTGCTGCCATTCTTTTGTTCCAAGAATATACTGCCCTCCAGAGTCTGCCTGCTTCTGTTCAATGTTCCTGTGCCTTCAGATAGTTATTGTTGTTTGTACTTTTTCAAGTTTTATAATTGTTACCTGCAGGAGGATTTGGTCTGGACAAACATATTCTATTATATAGGACATGGAATTTCCCTCTTCCACTTGTTTTTAATCAAGAGTCTCATTGATTTTTATGTATTTATAGTTATTTATGGCTTTTGATTTGATGCTCAAATTTGACCAGTTGGAGCCCCTTCAAGTTTACGTGTGTGTGTGTGTGTGTGTGTGTGTGTATGTGTGTGTTCTGTGTGTCTTTTTGCTGGGCCTTTATTGGGCTTTGAACTCTTTACATCAGGCATAAAATGATGTCCCAGGCTCTTTATTTATTCTGCTTTGCATATGAGAACAAGATTTAGATACCATGACCTGGGTGCTAGGTTCATTTTTCAGAGGCATCATTGCTTCTAAGATTTCTTATTGGACGAAACTAAGAAATATATAGATTAAAAAAAAAAAAAGATCCATGTATCAATTCGAATTTAACAAAGAGTCTATTTTGTCTTAATTTTTTTCATATTATGAATATTTTGTTTTCCCCACCATGCTAATATCTTTGTTCCTAGTAACAGATTTATCTATTTGATTTATTCTATACCATACAAAAAAGTTGTTCACAAATAACACTAGAATTACTGTTCTCAAAAATCATAAAACTGAACTTCAAGCTTTCTTTAGTAGTTCTTTTTCTGTTTAGAATATATTCTACCAAGATATGCTATTGCCAGAGTGCTGTCTTTGAGAGTCATTTTAAATCATTTTTGTGTGTAGTTATTTTACTAACACAGTATAAGTTTAAGATGATTTGTTTTGGGGATTTTGTTTCTCCTTTTGATTTAATTTTATTCTTGAATATGTAAAACATTCATTTAATGCAAAAATCAAAACTATTTAATTATATGTCCTTAGATAATTATTGTTTTTACCTACATCTCCTGCCTCCTAGCCCCTTTCCCTTCCTTGCCTTTTACAAGTAACTGTAACTATTTTTATTAATTTTGGTATTTTCAGTATTTTGGTTTTTAAAAAAATAAGACTATATTTACTTTTTTTCCTTAAAAGCTGGCATACCTCATATTTGTTCTGTACTCTGCTTTTATTCACACAACAATATATCCTAGAAAGCAATGTATACATAGAAATCCTCTTCATACCGTTTTACAGATACGAAGGCAAATATGAGCCACATGTGGCTACTAGAAAACTTAAATTGCACATTAAAAAATTAAAATATAGTTTTAATTAATTATGATTAACTTAACTATTTATCCAGATGTTACCATAAATTTAAAATACTATCATTTCAGACTCAAAATGAGTATTATCATTGGCATGTAATCAATAAAAAAATTATAAATGAGGTATTTTGTTTTCTTCTTTGTAGCAAGTCTTCAAAATCTTGGGTGCATTGCATACTTACAGCACCTCTGAGTTTGGACTGGCCACAATTCAAGTGTACAGTAGTGGTTAGTAGCTACATATTTTCTCACAGTTTGTTTTTTGCCATTACTTATAGTTTTGTGGGGGGGGGTTAGCCATTCATATTTAAAAAAATAGGTTTTGTTGAATATATCAGTTAAAAATTTTATCTTCTGCTTTTAGATTTTGAATCACTGCTAGATTGACTTCTTATTCCTGGGTTATACTTGAAATCATTTATGTTTTCTTACAGGACTTTCATGGTTTTAATCTTTATATTTTGGTCTCTAATCCATTTGGAAACATCTTTTTTTCTGTATTATACAATTTTGTTTTTTTCCATTTCATTCAAAAGTTGTGTAAGATAACACTTTTTTAAACTGCAGGAGTAAGCTTTTTGTTATTTTTCATTTGTAGTCTTACTGCACTGTGATCAAAAAACACAAGTTGTGGTATTTTTAGTATTGTGAACTTAAATTTTCTGTATGACCTTACATATGATCAGTTTTTGTGAATAGTCCATTTCCCCATGAAAAGAGATTGTTTTCTCTATCAAAATACAAAATTCAATGTAGTAAGTTCAATATGTTACAATAATTTACCGTACTGATTATTTGGCTTTGGTCTTCTATAGTTTCAGCTACTATTACTCTGTTTCTATTAATTTTTTTCCTACAGCTATTCTAGATTTTTGTTTTCTAAAACTTGTAATAGGGTTATTTGGTGCAAAAGTATACATAATTGATTTATCTTCCTTATTGTTAATTTGTCCTTTAGCATAGAAAAAACCCTACTTTGTCATGCTAGGTGTTTTTTGGGCCTGAATTCTGCCTTGTCAGTTATTAAGATCATAACCTCTGTTTTCTTTTTTATGTATTTGCCCATTATTCCATTCTTTGCTCATATCTTTTTCCTTTTAATGTTTCTTAATGACTTTGTTTTTAGGTATTCATTGTATAATATACTATTGGGTTTTTACTTCATGAGCCAATCTAAAAAATTTTTTTCTTTTGATAGAGGAGTTAAACTCTTTGTATTTATTTTTGACACCGATATGCTAGATTTTTAGCTCTGGCAATTATTTATTATATTTACGGTGTGTTCTGTTTACTGTGTGGCTTTCATTGTGTTATGTTTTCATTGCTCTTTTTAAGAGTTTGCTTTGAAAATTTTTTTTTGATGTTTAATATATTTATTTGAATAAAGTATGGGGTTTTATTATTAAAGTATATTAACATTTTTTTCATTAATTGTGACAAGTGTTCCATAGTAATGCAAAATATTAAACATAGGGGAATCTGCCACGTACAAAAACTCTTTGTATGTTGCAACTGGTCTGTAAATAGAACTATACTAAAATTTAAGACAATTTTTTTTTAAAGATTTTATTTATTTATTTGACAGACAGAGATTACAAGTAGGCAGAGAGGCAGGCAGAGAGAGAGAGGGAAGCAGGCTCCCTGCTGAGCAGAGAGCCCGATGTGGGACTCGATCCCAGGACCCTGAGATCATGACCAGAGCTGAAGGCAGCGGCTTAACCCACTGAGCCACCCAGGCACCCGACAATTTTTTTTTTTTTTTAATGTAGTAGGACTGAAGGTGTCTAGTACTGGTTTTGGAAAGTAAATTTTATGTGAGTTTATTACTGAACTTGGTTCAGTTTCCATAAATTAGGGAGCTGTAATCACTCTGTTTGATGGTAAAGAGAGGAAAACATCTCTGTTTTTTAATAATGAAGAAAAATCAGTTTTTATACTGGAAAGAAATTTTTTAAGCAAGAGATTAAAGAAAACAGTTTCTTCCAGAACTGGTTACTCAAATACTGTCTTGTCGAGATGAATTATTTAGAATGTTGTTAGGGAAGAGGGCGTGTTTAGTAGTAAGGCATAAAGGTGAATTGGATATAAGCGGAAGAATTTTGATGTCTCCTAGAAGGTGTAGTTTTAGGCTTTTACTCCCAGAATTTTAGAGCTGCAAGAGACTTCAACAATTTTTTTCAGTTCTTTCATTTGTAGAAGAATGATTAGAAGTCTAAGCAAGTGATATGTTACATCCAAAATCATGTAGTAAATTGATGTTCAGAGCTGGGGCTAGATTCAAAGACTCTTCTTCATCTCTATTTTAAGAATCTTTGCTCAGTGTCAGAATGTGTTCTTGAAAGTCACGATAAGCTTGAAAGTCATGGCATCCTGAGCTCCTCATATCCTACTTAATGTGCAGCTAAGGCAATGTTACATATTTATACTAGCATTTTAAAAAAAGGCATAAGTGATTTTTTTATTCAGCATTACAGAGATAATGTTAGGTCATAAGCCTCTGTCTGCCTTGTTGATTTTTTTTTCCCTCTGTATCTTATCCAGTAAGGGAAGGGCCAGGTAGAAGATTGTGGCGAATAGGCCAGTCACTATGAACTGTAGCCTGGGAGCTAGAACTGGAGGTGGTGCTGGAAACCATAAAAATGCCAGATGATATGGGGGCTGGGATGCTGTTGGGATGATGACTCCTGCCATGATTAAGTGGACCAGTAGAAAAGGGAACAGAGTAAAGGAGAGTGTGGAGCCACCATCAAACTCATGCTAATCATGAGGGCCAGTTCTGTTTTCATTCCACAGAGCCCTCTACTACTTTGCCAGCTAAGATTTAGGGTAACGATAGATAATGAAATAAAATTCATTTGATATCTGCAAAACATTTTTATTTGCAAAGTACTGTCACAAATATTACTCTTTTTGCACCTTGCAATATCCTTGTGAGATGGGTAAAAGATATATTGATGAACAGAAAATATTAAATGCTAATGAGTGTCAAGATGACAGTGTGTTAGAAACCATTAAAGGATATAAAAATGAATACACATAGTCTTGGCTCATGTGATGTGTACAGTCTTGTGAGATGGGGTGGGGAAAACAGCCAAAGATGTAGTGTAAGGCAAGTTGAAAAATATTTAGAAATTCAAACTGCCATGGGAATTTAAAAGGAATGGTGGTAATAATACCACCATTTTTGTATTTTGCCTTCTGATTTCAGACTAGTTAATAATAACTATAAAAGTATCTCTTTATATATATATATATTTTTTTTTTTTGCCTTCTGATTTCAGACTAGTTAATAATAACTATAAAAGTATCTCTCTCTCTCTCTCTCTATATATATATATATATAGTATGTTACTGTGCTGTTAAATAAGGCGTAACATTTCATAAGTCTATTTTGGGACTATAGTCAATGACCACACAGTAGTGGTCCAACTCTCTAAATAATAATAGTAGACAAACAGGACACCCTCTCACATGTGGACATATCTGCATGGAAAAGTACTCAAGGTTTAGGTGTGGACTTTTGTCCTTTATTTTCCTTTCTAGTGTATTAAGCAATGACATGCACTTTAACTTGCCCAAAACAATGCTTGCATTCTAGTGGCAACATACTACTTCTGATACATAGTAAAGTGAGTACCCGGACTACCAAGCAAGGCAGGAGGTGTAAGTAGATTTTTGTTAGGAAGGGAAGTTGTCAACTTAAATAGCAGCAAATGAAGAGTGAGTAAGGAAGCTTCTGTTGTCATAGACATACAAGACCTCATCATATACAGGATACAGGAGGCATTTCACTTTGTGATACCCAGCCCAGAAATGTCAAATGTTTTTCCATTTAATCTCATAATTCTGGATTTCTACCAAAAAGGAATACATTAAGATCATGGACAGTTGCTTACTGAAGAGAAACCCTTAAAAAAAGTAAGGGAGGGAAAATATAAATTAAGTTACATAGAATAGTCTTTAAATGATAATTAACTACATTTTCATATCTTCACAGTAATACAAAACCCAATTACTTGCAGAACTGGTTCAGCTTACTTAAATGTCAGGTATGTTTTTAGTCCTCTACGTAAGTGTTTAGAAGTTACTAGTGTTTATACAAAATGAAGCTATTAATACTTTTCTACAGCACTAACTACACACCAGGAAGGCCAAGGCAAACACAAATCAAGGAATGGGGTTTTCCCAATGCTAACAGTGTGAAAAGACTATAAACATGTGATTCCATACACATGAATGGGTTTCTTTGCTGTAGGAAATTCAAATGGAATAAGAAATGGAGATGTGTAAAAAGGTTTCTTGAGGGGGAGAAGGATGACATCTTCATGCACTTAGTTTTCTGCTCCTTCTGTGGCATCATATTCTTCTCCTGCACTGTCTGATGTCCATAATGTTAGGTTGTCTCTGAACAACTGCAGGATGAGGGTGCTGCTGTCTTTGGATGAGGCTTCATTCACTATATCAGGTTCTGAAGTGGCCTCATCAAAAGCCATTTTAGCTAGTGTGTAGGCAAGCTTGGATTACTAAGGATGTTACAGTGAAACACAGGAAAGTTAAGAGCCAGCCTCAGGCAGATTGGGTGTGTGGGTTTCATCTCTTGCTTACATCAAAAGCCTCTTGCTAAGCAACTTGGGAATTACCTACCATTTGTTTTTGATCTTCACCACCTGGAGCTTCAGCAACATACCATAGGTAATCTTTCCTCATTTTTAGGTAGAAAACCTTACTCTCTAGATTAATTGCATTGGCTGTTAAATATGCATCCAACAAATAGCTTTTTGCTATTTTTGATTACTGGATCCTGTTTATTCTTTGCGCTTAGCTGCTATTTGCCTATTTCATTTTTATGGTTATTATTCTTTTCTGCTACATGTTATGGATTTATCATATGCTTTAGAATAACTTACTAATGTATGAGTGATGGTAATTGAATATATCTAATTTTTTGAAAATGTCAGCATTCACTGCTGTCACAAAATTAATCTAATTGATAGATAGTGCTTCCACCCAAGATGGACCAACAGGGATTAGTATACTTCCACTTTTATCCATCTGGGTAAAAGATATGAAACAACAGTTTCTAAGACATTTGCCATCAGGCGGCAAAAGACTTTGATCCCTGAGTGATAGAAAATAAATTGAGACTTAAGAATGTGCTAGCCTGGAGAGAGTTTCTAGGCATGGAGCAGGTCAACAGAACCCAAGAGGAACCAAGAGATCTTCCTGAGTTGAAGGGAAGGAGCTGGAAGGCTATGGGGAATTAAGGTAGCTAGAGTTCACAGGGCAGAATATCAGGGAAGAGAGAGCTGCAAGAGAATTTTTAAGAATTTAGTTGAGTACTAATCAGTGAGGTTCCTTTCAAGAATTCAGTTGAGTACTCATCAGTGCATGCCTGTGAGGGAACTACTTGAGGCTAGGAAGAACCACTCAAAAGGAATTGAAGGAACAATACAATACTCATAGCTCACATACAATACCAGGAATAGAGCCCTGAATCCATCAGAGTAGAAAATCTTATTCACTGAGTGTCAGATAGAGCATCTCCAACATTCTAGTTGTCATTTTTAGATGTTCGAGGTTGAGTCTTTTTATCTGTCTTTACTGAAAATGTAGTCAACCTTTTTTCTAGCTTCTAGAACTTATGGGATTTATAACAACTTTTAATGTCCTGGTTTCCTAATCTTATCAACTGTGTCGTATCTAGGCTGATTTTGATTGATATTTTTACTCATGGCTGCATTTTCCTTTTCGTGTTTTTTTTTTTTTTTAATTTTTTTAAACCTGCTTGGAAATCAGTTGATGCTTGTCAGGCATGTAAAAGAAGACATTGTAAATTTTACCTTGTTGGGTGCAGATATATTTGTATTCCTCTGTGTGTTCTCGAAACTTTTTCTGGAATGTACTGAGTTTACTTGGAAAGTGGTCCTTTCAGGTATTACTTTTAATCTTTGTTAAATGGGACCATTTAATCTAATTGCCCCACTGCTGAGGCAGAATCTTTGTGAGTGCTTTACTGGATGCCCTGTGAATAATGAGGTTTTTCCATTTGGCTAGTCATCTGGTTACAGATGTTAAATTGAAGACCTGTTTGTTTTTAAGTTCTTTTGGGATCATTAGATAGTAGTCTTTATTCTAGGACTGTTTTTTAGCCATGCTGTGGTCTCTACTAACTGGCCTGGAGTATACTAGTCTTTATTTACTCTGGTTGGATAGAAGCTCCAATGTCTCCAACCCCGTTTGAACCTTGCATTGTTTTTGTTTGTTTGTTTGTTTTAGCTCCTCAGCAGTTGTTTTTTGCCTGGCCTTGTGGAATTTCACTCTAAGTGTATGTAGATCAGTATTAAGTTAGTCTCAAGTGGACCCCTACCTAGATGTCTAGAGCTTTTTTCTGCATAACCCCTCCTTTCTGGTACATTATTCCGGTAATTCCTGTTACCTGTATCTTACTGAATTTATATCTTTGTCTCTTCAAGTTAAGTAGATTGCTGTGCTGTGCTTTTAATCTCTCTGCCTGCAGGGGTGTTTAGGACATACATGTCTTTTGGCAGAAAGTCAAGATGTTTGCAGGGCTTATCTAGCTTATTTCCTTCTCTCAGGGAATGCAGATCTACACTTATTATTGTCCAATGTCCATAAACTGTTACGTCATATATTTTGTCTAGTTTTGTAGTTGTTTACTGTCTGGGGGTAAATCTGGTTACCAGTTACTCCATAATCATAATAGCTAGAAGCATAAATCCTAAACTGGGTTATTGTGGGAATTTGATAAAGACTTTTGGGTGAAGTTACAGGAAGGAGCGTTGGCTGATTTTTATAGTTGATAGCCATTTAGGAATTGTTTATGGACCCCTGCAGTAGTTGACTTAGCAGTGGTTTGTCTTTTTCAACCAGATCTGGCAGATGAGATAATGTAAATAGAAAAGCACTATACAAATGTGCTTATTATTTTTAGATTAGAGTAATTTATTGAATGTTCTTATTAATAAGTGTTCTGCCTCCGAGTAGATTTTTTTTTTTTAATTGAAAGTAAAAATAGTTGTTTTTTATGCTGGAGAAGTTGGAGCTTTATGCTGGAGAAGTTGGAGTTGGTGATGATGCCTTCAGTGTTATTTCTAATTACCAAAAATTGGTTTCAGTACACTTTGATGTTATTGGATAAAGAATGCTTCTCACATGTAGTAAAAATGTCAGTCCAAGACTACAGTAATGTAGTTGGCAGAAAGACATATTTCTGAAGATTGTATTGTGTCACTATATTATTCTTGGGTTTTTGTACTTAGGGACTTGCACATACATATTCAGTGAACATTTGATGTGTGAATCTTTATTAAGACCATTCACTTGTCAATCATATGATTAACTTTCTATATGTCAAACATGGTAGTAGATATTAGGGAGGCAAAAGAAATAAGAGGTAGGGTCCCTTATTAGAAGATTACATGAAATGGCACATGTATAAGGCAACAACACATTCTAGCAAAGATTAATGGAATACATAGTGATTATGTCAGCTCTCAGGGAGAAATGGAGGGGCTGGATTTTGAGAAAATTGGTGGATTTGCATTGATTCACCAAGAGGATAAGGGAGAAAAAGTCCCTGCTCTAAGAAGAAGGAATGGTGTGTTGCAGGGTGACAGCTGAGAATGACAAAATTGTTCTGTGAATAACAAGCAGATTAAATTGGCTTGAATGGAATTCTCTGTAGAAGAGAGTCAGAAATTAGGTTGTAGAGTTGATTGTGATATGAGGGATGTAGAAGATTTTGAGCATTAGTCTGCGAAGAGAGAAAGCTGATTGCCCCATATGTTAAAAAGTAGACAAAATTAAAGAATTTTGTGTTCACAAAGTAAGTTTTATAGGTGTTGACTTATTTTAAGATAAACTATGAAGCAAATGAAGACAATGAGTGTTGCTGTGTTTGATTACAATAAGGTAGAAACCCATTCTTTATTGGGATTTGAAAAACACTGCTTACAGAAGTGAATAAATATATAAAAGTTTTACATTGGGGTGCCTGGGTGGCTCAGTTGGTTAAGAATCTCCCTTCGGAGGACACCTGGGTCGCTCAGTTTGTTAAGCGGCTGCCCATGATCCCAGTGTCCTGGGATCGAGTCCAACATGGGGCTCCCTGCATGGCGGGGAGCCTGCTTCTCTCTCTGCCTCTGCCTGCCACTCTGCTTGCCTGTGTGCTCTCTCTCTGACAATTAAATAAAAATAAAATCTTTCAAAAAAAAAAAAAAATCTGCCGGGGCGCCTGGGTGGCTCAGTGGATTAAGCTGCTGCCTTCGGCTCAGGTCATGATCTCAGTGTCCTGGGATCGAGCCCCACATCGGGCTCTTTGCTCAGCGGGGAGCCTGCTTCTCTCTCTCTCTGACTCTCTGCCTACTTGTGATCTCTCTCTCTCTGTCAAATAAATAAATAAAAATCTTTAAAAAAAAAAATCTGCCTTCTGTTCTGGTTATGATCCCAGGGTCCTGTGAGTGAGCCGGATGTCTCCGTGGGGAGCCGGCTTCTCTCTCTGCCCCTCCCCCTGCTCACTCTCTCTCAAATAAATAAATAAAATCTTTTTAAAAAGTGAAAGTTTTACATGTTATGACATATTGTAAGGGAAAAAAAAGGAATTTTTAACTCACTGAGCCACCCAGGGGCCTCGAATAAAAAGGAATTTTTTAAATGATACAATAACTGAAGGTATTCTAACTGAATTCTCTGAGTAAGGCTGAATTTCATTTGTCTGTTTGTTGCTCTAGGTTGCTGCATACTCATGACCCAGGTGGTATTTTCATTCAAGATAAAGTGTGTCCTGTTGCCTTTATTGATTAACTGAACAATTCAGGTTAGTATATTTTTTGTACAGCATTTCCCTTTTCTAATTATAAATTGATATGTTGAGAAATAGATAATTTTGTGTTAAAATCTATGTATGTACGTGGCAATGAATTAGAAAGACCAAGTCAATCTAAATGCTACTGAATTATGTATTAGTTAACAGACATTTTGGTACTACCTACTATGTATAGTCTGTAGTGCATAAAATAAAAAAAATGTTTTACTCCTTGTTTAGTAGTTTTGTACTTTAAGAGGCTGGTTAAAAACAAGTTGTGGCTGAATATGTTACATTGTAATTTTGGCATTGTTGTGTGACATATTGGGTGTTGAAAAGAAACAACTCATCTTAGAATTTTTGGACATTTTTATAGCTGACTTTTAAAGGATAGATTGTTGTCCAGATTTTAGTCATACATAAAAATTATTATTTGTTTTTAGTGTTGTCTGTGTGTTTTGACAAATATATATTTATCCCCATAATCTTTTAAATTCATTCATGTTGTCTCTTTGTAGTCAACCTCTCTCTCATCTCAACTCCTAGCAACCACTGATCTGTTTTTTGTCCCTATAGTCTACCTATTCTGATATGTCATTTAAATAGAATCATTGAGTATGTAGCTTTTAAAATCTAGCTTTTTTCACTTAGCATAATGCATTTGGATTCATTCATGTTGTTGTACTAGTAATTTGTTTTCTTTCTTTCTTTCTTTTAAAATTCTGAGCTGTGTTCTACCAAATGGGGATATACTATAGTTGGTTTATTCATTCACCACTTTATATACATTTGGGGAGTTTCCAACTTTTGGTGATAATTTTAGTCATACTTTTTCTCTCTTTTTTGTGATAAAATACTAATATATAGCCTAATATTTATAACAATAAGATACATGACATAAAATTTACCACCTTAGCCATTTTTTTAAGAAAGATTGTATTTATTTATTTGCGAAAGAGAGAAAGCACCAGGGAGGGGAGGGTCAGAGGGAGAAGCTCACTACCTGCTGAGTGGGGAGCCCGATAGGGGACTGAATCCTAGGACTCCAGGATCTTAACCTGAGCTGAGGGCAGACGTTTGGCCTATATAAGCCACCCTGGCACTCCTCCCCCACTCATCTTTGCCATTTTTAAGTGTACAGTTCAGTGCTTTAAGTACATTCACATTGCTATGCAGTCATCAGAGAATTCCTGTAACTCTTTTCATCTTGTAAAATTGAAACAATATTCCTATTAAACAGTAACTCCCCATTCTCTATTCCATCCAGCTCCTGGAAAGCAGTATTATACTTTCTGTCTTTATGAATTTGACTCTAAGTAATTCACATGGGGGGGGGGGTCATACACAGCATTTGTCTTTTGTTTCTGGCTTATTTCACTTAGCATAATGTCCTTGAGGTTCATCCGTGTTGTAGTATAGCACAGAATTTCCTTTCTTTTTGAGGCTGAATAGTATTCCATTGTATGTACATACTTTATTTTGCTTATCTGCTTATTGGTTGTTGGACATGGGTTTCTTCCACATTTTAGCTATTGTGCATAATGTGGCTATGAACATAAGTGTGTAAATATTTCTTCAACACTCTGTGTTTAGTTCTTTTGGGTATATATATATATGTTCAGAAATGAAATTGGTAGGTCATATAGTAATTCTATTTTTAATTTTTTGAGGAGCCACCATACTTTTTTCCACAGCAGCTATACCATTTTACTGTCTCTTCAGCATTGCACGTGTTTCACTGTCTCTACCTCCTTGCCAACAACTGTTACTTTCTGATTTTTGATAGTAGCCATTTTAATGGGTATGAAATTGTAGGTTTTTGTGTGTTTGTATGTGTGTGTGGTTTTGATTTGCATTTCCCTAACGATGGGTGCCACTGAACATCTTTTTATGGGCTTATTGGCTCTTCGTATATCTTCTTTGGAACAATGTCTATTCCTTTCTTTTTTTCCAATTTTGAATTGGGTTGTTTGTCTTTTGTTGTTGAGGCTTAGGAGTTCTCTCTATATTTTGGATAGTAATTCCTTATCAGATACATGATTTACAAGTATTTTCTCTCAGTCTTTTAGGTTGCCTTTTTATTTCACAGATGTTATCTTTTGATGCACAAAAGTTTTAGTTTTCACAAAGTCCAGTTTGTCAATTTTTCTTTTCTTTCTCCCTATGTTTTTAGTGTCATATCCAAGAAATCATTGGTAAATTCAGTAACATGAAACTTTTATCCTATGTTTTCTTCTGAGAGTTTTATTATTTTAGGTCCTACAGTTATGTACTTGATCTATTTTGACTTAATTTTTATATATATGTTAGGTAGGGGTCCAGCATCATTCTTTTGGATGTGGATATTCTGTTTTCCCAGCACCATTTATTGAAAAGACTGTCCTTCCCACCCCTACCCCCCTAGCATTGAATGTTATTGGCACTCTTGTCAAATCATTTGACCATATATATGAGAGTTTATTTCTGGGCTCTCTGTTCCATTGGTCCATGTGTCTGTTTTTGTGGCAAACCACACTGTTTTGTTGTTGTTGTTGTTATTTTTAAAGTTTTTATTCATTTGAGAAAGAGAGAGAAAATACAAGTCAGTGGAGGGACACGGAGGAGGGAGAAGTAGATTCCCAGCTGAGCAGGGAGCCCAGCACAGGGCTGGATCCCAGGATTCTGGGATCATGACCTGAGCTGAAGGGAGATGCTTAATTGACTGAGCCAACACCACACATTGTTTTGATTACTGTAGCTGTATAGTAAAATTTGAAATCAGAAAGTGTAAGTCCTCCAGTTTTTCTGTTCTTTTTCAAGATTGTTTTGGCTCTTTGGGATCCCTTGAGATTTCATATGCATTTTAGGGTGAGTTTTTCTATATCAGAAAAAATGTGATTGGGGTTTTGATCAGTGTTGCATTGAATCTGTTGATTTCTTTGGGTAGTATGACATTTTAACAATATTAAGTCTCCTAGTGTTACTAACATGGGAGGTGTTTCCATTTATTTATGTCTTCTTTATTTTCTTTCACCAATATTTTGTAGTTTTCATTGTATAAGTCTTTTGCCTCCTTGGTCAAGTTAATTCATAAGTATTTTATTCTTTTTGATGCTGTTAATGGAATTCTTTTTGTAATTTTCTTTTTAGATTGTTCATTTTGTGTAGAAATGTGGTTTGTTTTTGTATGTTGATTTTGTATCATGCTGTTTTGATGAATTCATTTATTCTAAGAGCTTTTTCGTGGAGTCTTTAGGGTTTTTTTTTTTTTTTAAGATTTTATTTATTTATTTGACAGACAGAGATCACAAGTAGGCAGAGAAGCAGACAGGGTGGGGTGGGGAAGCAGGGTCCCTGCTGAGCAGCGAGCCCCATGCAGGGCTCCATCCCAGTACCCTAGGATCATGACCTGAGCTGAAGGCAGAGTCTTAACCCACTGAGCCACCCAGGTGCCCCTAGGGTTGTTGTTGTTTTTTAACACATAAGATTATATTATCTGCAAATAAATAATTTTACTTTGTCCATTTCAGTTTGGATGCCTTGATACATATATATATATATTTTTTTTTTTTTTTTTTTTTACTTGACGTATTGCTCTGGCTAGAGCTACCAGTACTATCTTGAATAGAAGTGGGGAAAGTGGACTTCCATTTCCTTGTTGGTAATCTTGGAGGAATAGCTTTTGGTCTTTCAACATTGAGTATGATATTTGCTGTGGGTTTTTCATATATTGCTTATATTATGTTGAAGTAGTTCCATTCTGTTCCTATTTGGTTGTTTTCATCATGAGAGGGTATTGGATTTTATCGAATGCTTTTTTTTTTATACCAATTGAGATGATTGAGTGGGTTTTTCTTTCATTTTGTTGATGTAGCATATTACATTGATCAGTTTTCATACATTGAACAATCCTTGCATTCCTTTAATAAATCCCACTTAGTGGTGGTGTGTGATCATTTTAATATGCAGTTATACATTTTAAAAATAAATCATTGTATTAAAAGAATGTTTATTAGTAGAATTATTAATAGAATGTTTTATTAACAGAATCTATTAATAGAATGTTATTTGTTATTGTTAAAGAAACCATGATGATTTTACTATTGCTTTTTTGGGCTGGGGTTGCATTTCTTTTAAAAAGCATTAAAGCTTAACCAAGGAATTTTTTTAAACAGATTTTGTGGGTAGGGCAAGAGACCTGCATTTATGATTTTTTTTGAGTATATAAAGACAAGTAATTCAAAACTGTTAGAAATGGGATATATTGGATCTTGTGGTGTTTCCTGACTATTGAAAAATCATGTTGCTTTCTTGAGTATAGTGTTAGATCAGAAATGTACTGATAGGCTTGTATAGTTAACCCTCATATAGGTAGCTCCAAAACCTACCTGTTTAGAAAAGTCAAATAAGTTATAAGAATTCTCTTATATTAAAAATCATACTTACTCTCGAAGATGGCAAATGTCAGGCATAAAACGTCAATTTAAACTTTCTTGAACGAATATTTGGATTGAAAGTGATGGAAATTGTCCTTCTGCCTTGGGGAAATTAGTAATATAAAAAATTAGCTATGTAGTGATCTCAAAAAGGCTACTGATTATGTACAAGAATTATCTGGTTCATTGTGTGCTATAGAAATAAAAAGATCTTGGGCGCCTGGATGGCTCAGTGGGTTGAACCGCTGCCTTCGGCTCAGGTCATGATCTCAGGGTCCTGGGATCGAGTCCCGCATCGGGCTCTCTGCTCAGCAGGGAGCCTGCTTCCCTCTCTCTCTCTCTCTGCCTGCCTCTCCATCTACTTGTGATTTCTCTCTGTCAAATAAATAAATAAAATCTTAAAAAAAAAAAAAAGAAATAAAAAGATCTTGAGCAAAGTATTGTGCTCTGAATCAGAGAATGTTGCTTTAGATTCCAGCTCTCAGCCTGGAAATTAAGAGTCACTGCGACTTTGAACTGTTCTGTTTCTGAATATTTTAGATAAATTGTATGACTTGAATAGTATCTACAGATAAAATAGTAGATAAAATAAAATGTGGTATGATATCTGTATTTTTAATTTTTTGAGAATCTTCCATTTTGTTTTCCATAGTGGCTGTACCAGTTTACAAAACCACCAACAGTGTACAAGGTTCCATTTTCTCCATATCCTCACCAATACCTGTTATTTCTCAGTTTTTTGATACTAGCCATTCTGACTGCTATAAGGTGATATATCTCACTGTGGTTTTGATTTGCATTTCTCTGATGACTAGTGATATTCATGTTCAGAACTACCAGTTTCCTTTTTCTTAAGAGCACTACCAGGCCTAGAAAATTAGCCAAACAAACAAACAAAAACCCAAAACACAAAAACAGAACAAAACTTATTCAAGATACTGTTTTAGAAATGGAACCTTTTAAAATAAAATAGCATTTAAGTATTTAATTTTAGATATTTGATGTATGGGCATATTAAGAGATTATGACTCAGTTGAAGTGGTTTTAGTTATACTAAAGTACACCTCTTTGCTCTAATTTTTTTTCTCTTGTAACATCTTCTATTCATTATATTATACTAATTTCATTCTGATTTCCTAAGAATTTCTAGCCCTTTAGAACAAAGGAGACAGCTATTTGGAGAAAATTCTTCATGACTCTTTTGTGTTTCTGTTCATATTCTGAGCGGAAGCATTGACAGCTTTTTGTTGGGGACTGTCTTTTCAAGGAAATTTGTATACCAAACATCCTAGAAAGATAGAAATAGTGTTTTCCTAAGGAAAACAGGTTATAGATTTCTTTGCTGTCCAGGATAATAAAGGTAATCCCTTTGGGGAAAAGATAGGGCACATTAGCTTATAAACCCCTTGAAAGATTTGGGTTTCATAAGCTCATCTTTCTTTTCCTGTACAAACGTACTCTGTGTGCGGGCATCACTGGCTCACCTTGTGTTGCCTTTTAAGGATTAGGGCTCGGAACCAGAACAAATGATGATACTCTGGCTCCTGCTGTTGTTTTGAGTAGTAAGCTGTTCTTTGTCTCTGAACCAGTAGTGTCATATCTTCTGCCAGGATTATCTGATGCAGAGTTGCCAAATACCACTAACACAACTTATTGTTAAAATAAAACTGAGTTTATTGTTTATTGCTGTGAAGGAGAATACCATCTTCAGAAGGCTTTGGTGATATCGTAGTGGGGCAAAGCCAAGGTCAAAATTTGAGAATTTGAAGTTTGGTTTGAGTCTTAAGTTGTGGTGATTGGGCTTGATTGGGATTGAATACCATAATAGTTTAGAATTGGTAGAAACAGCAAAGCAAGGATTTAAAAATTGTTGATGCTTCTTGTTGAAGAGATGATGGGTTTTTCCTGAAGCTTCTGAAATGAACAATCAAGTTATATTCATGCAAGAGCCTCCTGGAATAGTAGAGTTATGCTAATGAGAATGCTGGACTAATAAAGTCTCGTTAATATATACCAGAAGATTTGCATGTAGATATATTAGCTTCTTAGGGCTGCTGTAATAAATTGCCACACCCTTATGTCTTAAAACAATAGGCTCTTTTCTCTTCCAACTTTTGGTATTTACAAGCAGTCCTTAGTGTTTTTTGTTTCCTGGCAGCGTAACTCTAATCTCTACCTCCATCTTCACAAGGTGGTCTTCCCTCTGTATCTGTAACCCAAATTTCCCTCTTCCTATAGGGACTCCAGTCACTGGATTAGGGCCCACCTTAATCCACTATTACTTCATGTTACCTTGATTATATCTGCAAAGACCCTATTTCCAAATAAGGTCACATTGACAATGAATGACTTTTGGGGGGACACTATTCCCCAAGTACAAGGATGCAAGGGAGCATGTGGTTTCAGTCATCAGTATCTAGTGTGGCTAGATGATTTTGTTTCTCAGTATCCAGGACACTGTGGCTGGCTGATTGCTTAGCACGCATGTAGGATAAAATCTCAGACTCTTCAGAGTTCTTGACAAAAGGATGATGTAGTGGAAAGAATACCAGTATGGAAATCAAGTTGCCTTGGTTCTAATTTGTGCCCTGCTATTAAATAGCTTGAGAAAGTTACTGTCTTCTCCAGCTTTTAGTTTCTCAATGGGTATAATGGGGAGGTCTGGAAGAAAAGAGGAATGGACCAAATGATCTATCTGTATGGGCCTTTGTAGGTCTCGGATTCTGAAATTTGTTAATTGTTGAGTTTCTGCTATATACCATGCTGACAGTAGTTTTGATAGAGTGACAAAATTTAAAAAGGAAGTAGAGAATGATTTAAATGCTTATATGATAAATTCTGACTTGTGAATGTGGCCTTGTTTACGTTTTGCTTACTTGGGTGAAGACCACTCATGAAGATAGTAAGTAAACATGAAGTTAGTCCTGATCTCTCTGATTTAACCATATTTTGTTTTTCAATTTGAATAATATATTTGGAATAGAGACATTTTTGAGGTCAGTTAATTCACTTGAAGTTAGAAAAATGTATCGTTGCTGCACTCTCTCAGCTGAGTTCAGAAAATGAAATAATCTTTTTTCAAGTGAACATGAGAGGGTAGATCTCCCTTCATTGCACACATTGCTCTATTATAATATTCCTGCAGTCAAGGGATCTGAGAAACATTTCTCCTAGAGAATGGTAATAGACTAATGAGGTGGAGCCTGGTCCAAGAGTTCTAGGTGTAAGTGATTCTTCTTACATTGGATTTTTTAACATTTTAAATAGCTCACTGCAGTGTTGTTTGAATTCTGTCTCCGAATGTTGAAAATACATAATAGTTACTTCATTAACATTTTGTGGATACTTATGAGGAAATTTTTTGGTAATACTAAAACCATGTGTGGTTGTGTCTGTGCTTGTTCTTTTCAAGGTACAAATTAATAATGTCTATGTATTGGTGGTAAGTATAAATACAGGTTGAACCAACATCTTTGGATTTGCATTAAAAGTGACTGAAGTAGAAGAAAATGGATTGTTGATTCATCCCATATGGTAGAATTTCAGACCCATCTTTTGTGAAACCCTGGAAATCTCTCAACACTTGAATTTAAGGATCTTCCAGCATATAGCTCTTTAATTACAGAAAAATTTTCCCAGGACCCTGTTTTCAGGGTTGGTTATTTGGGTTATTCAGAGATGATCACCAGAAACTGCAACAATGGTGATTTCTTTTTTTTCCTCTCTTCTTTTCTTTTGTTTTTAGTTTTAGAAGAATATTAGAATATAAAATTTGCAATAATACATAGCAGTACTTGAAATAAAATATGTTAAAAGGGGGGTTCCTCAGTGGTCAGTTTGTTAAGCATCTAATTCTTGATTTCCGCCCAGGTCATGAATTCAGGATCTTGAAATGGAGGCAGACATGCCACCTGCTGTTGGGCTCCATGCTTCGTGCAGAGTCTGCTTGAGATTCTCTCCCTTTCTCTCTGCCCCTCTCCCCTGCTTACATACAAGCGCATGCTCTCTCTCTTAAATAAATCAATCTTTGAAAAAATAGGTTAAAATGATCATAATTAAAAACTAATAAAGTATAGATGCTATAATTATGGTAATAAAAATACATACCTTCTGTATCAAATTTTCTGTTCACATTTCCATCCTTCAATGAAAAGAGTAGGAGAATGTTTTTTTAATGTGCTGTCCACATCAGTGAAAATAACTTGACCTTTAAGACGCCAAGATTTTGGGCTCCTGGGTGGCTCAGTCAGTTAAGCTACTGCCTTCAGCTCAGGCCATGATCCCAGAGTCCTGGGATCAAGCCCTGCCTTGGGCTCCCAGCTCCACAGGGAGTCTGCTTCTCCCTCTGACCTTCCATCCTCTCATGCCCTCTCTTACTTGCTCTCTCAAATAAATAAAGTCTTAAAAAAAAAACAAGATTTTTTTGACTTGTGGGCCATTCTGATGAATCCTGGAAGGCTTTTTTTGAGAGGTGTGGGTGGATATGGTCGCTGATGATTCACGTTTTTATTAAACTTACTTGGATTTTCCTCCTCATTTTAGACCTTGAAGTTGGTTTGCTAATATTTAGCAAGATAAAGTTTCTTCTTCTTGTAAGAAATTTTTTTCTAGTTTCAGAGAATTTTGAATTGGCAAAGAGTAGAAAGTAGGGTATGGATATGTTTGATTTATTTTATGGTTTGGAATCTTCACTTTCTGTGTAGTGTTTATTTTGTTGGATTCACATATGCTTGAGAAATTAAAGAATTCTCCTCCCCCAGCCCCCAACCAGCTACTTCTGTAGTTTCATAGGAAAAAAAAAAGAAAAAAGGGAAAGAAGGAAAATCATGATCATGTTAAACACATTTTTTTCCCTTCTTCTTAAATACCTATTCTGAATTAATGGACTCTTGTGCTGGTTGTTTAGTTGAAGGTTTTTTGATTGATTGATTTGTCAGAGAGAGAGCACAAGTAGGGGGAGCAGCAGGCAGAGGGAGAAGCAGGCTCCCCACCGAGCAATGAGCCCAGTGGAGGAATTGATCCCAGGACCCTGGGATCATGACCTGAGCTAAAGGCAGGTGCTTACCCAACTGAGTCACCCAGGCATCCCCCCCCCGCTTTTTTTAAATAGATTTTATTTTTTGGAGTAGTTTTACCTGTAGAGAAAATACAACAGGAAGTACAGAGTTCCCTTATATCCTATAGTCTTGTTATAATTGCTTATTACTACCAGGTATTTTTTCCCTTACAGTTCTTTGGGATTTTTTATGTAGATCATACTGTCTGTGAACAGAGATAGTTGTATTTTTTCCTTCCTACTTTATATAATTTATATCCTTTCTTGTTTTACTGCATTAGCTAGCGTGTCCAATATGATATGAATAGGAATGGTGAGAGGGAAAATCTTAGAGGGAAAGTATCTAGTTTTTAACTATTAAGAATGGTATTTGCTGTGGGGTTTTTGTAGATTTTATTAGCCTGAGGGATTTCCCTTGTACTTCTCTTTGCTGAGTTTTTATCATAAATGGGTGTTGAATTTTATCAAATTCTTTCTCTGCAGGTATCGATATCACATGACTTTTCTTGTACAGTGTGTTGATGTGTGATGGATTACATTAAAAAACTGATTTTCAAATGCTGAACTTGATTTATATATTTAGAATAAATCTTATTTGGTTGTGTGTATAATTTGACTTGCTGATATTTTTTGAGGATTTTTTGCATCTCTGTCCATGAGAGATATTTGTTTGTAGTTTTCCTTTCTTGTAATGTTGTTTGGGTTTAGTATTAGAGTAATGCTGGATTCATAGAACAAATTAGAAAGTGCTCCCTCTTCTTTCTTTAACAGACTGCAGAGAAATGGTATTTCCTATTTCTTAAGTGTTTGGTAGAATTCATCAGAGAAAATATCTGGGTATGGTATGGAGCTTTCTGCTTTGGAATATTGGTAATTATTTATTTAATTTCTTAGATTAGTATAGGGTTATTTGTGTGATCTGTGTCTTCCTTGTGTGAGCTTTGGTAGATTGTCTTTAAAAGAATTGTTCCATTTCATCTAAGTTGTCAAATGTACGGGCCTTGAATTATTTATAATATTGCTTTATTAGCCTTTTAATGTGAATAGGATCACTAGTGATGGGCCCTTTCTGATATTTCTGATATTACTAATCTGTTTCTTCTCTCCTTTTTTCCTGACAAGGGGTTTATCCATTTTATTGATCTTTGAAAAAAAAACAGCTTTTACTTTTGTTGCCTTTTCTCTTTTATTTACATATTTTCAGTTCCATGGATTTCTGCTTCCAATTTTTATTATTTCTTTTCTTGTGCTTATTTTGGATTTTATTTGCCCTTCTTTCTCAATTTCCTATGGCAGAAGCTTGAATGATTGATTTTAACTCCTTCTATTATTTTAATATATAACTCCCGTGCTATAAAAGTTTTCTTAGGAAGAAAAAATACAATAGTATGTTTACTGCATTCCACAAATACTTTTGTTTTATTTTCATTTTTACTTAAAGTATTAATTTCTTGAGACTTTCTTTTGACTCATACTAGTATTGTGTGTTATTTAATTTCCAAATATTTGGGTATTTTCTAACTATCTTTTTGTTACTAATTTTTAGTTTAATTCCATTGTAGTCTGAAAGCATACTTTGTATGATTAAGGTGTGTTTTCTGGCCCAGAATATAGTCTATCTTGAAAAATGCTCTATTTGAGCTTGAGAAGAATGTGTATACTGCTATTGTGGAATAAAAGAGTCTGTAGGTGTCAATTAGATCCAGTTGATTGATGATGCTATTCAGTTTTACAATATTCTTACTGATTTTATGTGTACTGGTTCTGTCAATTACTGACTAGAGGGGTGTTAAAGTCTCCAAATATAATAGTGAATTCATGTGTTTCTCTTTGCAGTTTACTAGTTTTTACATCATTTATTTTGATTTACAGTTGCTAGTTGCATACATATAAAGGAAGTTATATCTTCTTGGTGAATTAATCCTTTGACATTGGGTAATGCCCATCCCTTATCATTGGCTGACAGTCTCTGTCTTTTAGTTGATGTATTTAGACCATTGATGTTTAAAGTAATTATTTGTATACTTGGATTAATATCTACCATATTTTTAAACTGCTTTCTATTCCATGCCCTTGCTGTTTTTTCTTTCTTTTTTTTGGTCTTCTATTCTGTTTCTGCTTTCTCTTGTTTCATTTGAACATTTCATATGATTTTATTTTTTTATCATATCTTATATATCATTATACTTACTGTAAAATTTTTTAGTGGTTGCCCTGGAGTTTGTAATTACACATTTACAACTAATCTTTGTTCACTTTCAAATAATAATATACCACTTCATGGGTAGTGCAGGTACCTTACCTTATCATAGATTATTCCCAATTCCTTTCTCCTATCCCTTATAATATTGCTGTCATTCATTTCATTTATCTATAAGCTGTGATCACTGAATATATTATGCTATTGTTATTTTTAACAAGTTGTTATTTGTTAGATCAAGAATAAAAAATAAGATTTAATTTTATCTTCATTGCTTCTCTAATGCTTTTCATTTTTTAATGTAATCCACATTTTCTGACATTTTGTAATTTGTACAAAATTACAATGCTTTATAATTTTCCTTCCCTCTGAAAAACTTTTTATTTTTATTTTTTATTTATTTTTTAAGTATTTATTTGAGAGAGAGAGAGAGATTAAGAGAGAGAGAGAGCACAAGAGTGGGGATGGGGCAGGGTAGACAGGGAGATGCAAACTCCCTGGTGAGTAGGGACACCAATACAGACTTGATCCCATGACCCTGGGATCATGATATGAGTCAAAAGCAGACACTTAACTGACTGAGCCACCCAGCATCCCTGAAGAATTTTTAAACATTTCTTGCAAGGAAGGTGAGGAGGCCTTCAGTTCCCTCAATTTTTATTTGTCAGATAAAGCCTGTATTTCCATTTCACTTTTGAAGGATAATTGTGATAGGTACAGAATTCTGGATTGGTGGGTTTTCTTTTAACACTTTAAATTTTTCACTCTGCTCACTTTGCTTGCATGGTTCTGAGGAGAAAGTTTGACAGAATTCTTATTTTTCTCCTGTCTAGGTAAGCTTTTTTCTTCTGGATTCTGTCCAGATTTTCTTATCTGTTTTGCTACAGTTTTACTATGATATGCCTAGGTGTACATATTATAGTATTTATCCTGTGTAGTATGTTCTGAGCTTCATGAATCTGGTTTATTGTTTATCATCTCTGTTACATTGTTGTTGATTTGTTGCATTTCCTTTTGATTTTTTTTCTTACTCATAACTGTGCTAACAATACCCATCTATTCTTGCATGTTGTTTGCTTTTTCCATTAGTGCCCTTAGTGTATTTATCATAGCTATTTTTAAACTCAGTGATAATTCTAAAACCTTTGTTATACCTGAGTCTGGTTTTGAGGCTTGCTTTGTGTCTTCAGATCATAGTTTTTGCCTTTACAATACTTTGTAATTTTTTGTCGGTAGCCAGACACGTTATATTAGGTAAAACAAAGTGAAATGATTAGGCTTTTAGAGTGAGGTTTTATGTATATCTGATCAGGAGTTAGGCTGTTTACTATATTCCATAGCAGTGGTGTCAGAGGCTAAAATTAGTAGTGTTTTTGTCTGCCCTGTTGGTTTTGGGTTTTGTAGAGAATCCTTTAATAGAGTCTGAGGCTTGCAGTTCTTTTACATACATATATGCATATGTATACATATACATATATACATTTATACACATACACACACTTATATATATATATATATTTGAGAGAGAGAGAGCATGAACGGGGGAGGGGCAGAGGGAGAAGAAGAGGGAGAAACAGATTCCCTACTGAGCAGGCAGCCTAATTCAGGCTCTATCCTAGGATCCTGAGACCATGACCTGAACCAAGGCAGCTGCTTAACCGACTGGGCCAGGTTGCCCCTACAATCAAGAAGTGGTTGTTTAACTGACTGAGGCATCCTTGTTACCCATAGTTATTTTATTAGAATGATGTGATGCGGTATATTTGGTCCCAGTGTTTTAGTGAGCCTGCTTTGGTTATCTCTTACCCCATGTTGAAGGATGGAGGGGTTGGAATTGGATATTTACTTTTCCCCAGGTTGGTTAGATTCTATAAAATCTTGGTTGGTTAGACTCTATAAAATTCTAGTTTCTTAAGCTTTATTAAATAGTTTTTGTTTGTTTGTTTGTTTCCAGACAGTCCTTTTAAAGAATAACAGAGAGTTCTGGGCATATTTCAAGATGGTTACTTTTCCCCTCCCCCTTCTGGAAATAAGATTTTTTTTCTCAGACTCTCCCAGTGAGAACCTGATAGGGTTCTTGGAGGTAAAAAGTCAGGAATGCATGGGGACCTTTCAAAGACTGGATTTCCTCTCCATTTTTCACTCCAAGCTAGTTGACACAGAGCTTCCATCAAATTGTCAATTATTGTTAAAGTATTCCTATTGATCCTGGCTCCAGCTAAGGGCTTATTATGTTCCTAGGCTTCTGCAGCTCCCACACTGTGATTTTCTGTATCTGCCTGTCTGTGTCTCTGGTTTTCAGGGTAACAGTTTGCCCTCTGAGTTCAATTCTCTGATGGATCTAAGAAGAATTGTTGATTTTCAACTTCCCCACCCCCACAAAGTCTTTCTTTCTTTCTTTCTTTCTTTCTTTCTTTCTTTCTTTCTTTAATGAGAACAGGAGTGATGAATTATAAGCTCTTTACATGTTGGATATGATTGAAGATTAATTTTTGACTCTTTTTGGCAATTTTGTAATGGTGACTTGGTATGATATCCTTTGTCTGACGGTATTTTGGAATTTGATTTCCTTCTGGCATTCGGTTTGCACAGTTTGAGGTAATGTATTCTAATTTGCAGGAATGAGTATAGAACTTTTTCAGAGGGAAATTGATCTTAGGACTGACTCTTGTTATTGGTGAAATGACTCATTCTTAGCCCAGTTACTATTCTTCTGTTTGCAAGTGTAGTTTGGGGCCACTGGCAACCTTTCCTTTGTTTCCTATGTTAAATAGTCAGAGTTTCATTTTTATACTTTTGAACCATACAAAAAATATTTTTACAGACTTTTTGGGTGTAGGATCTTGTCAAGTTTCACCAGTTTGCACTTATGGTAACTATACTGATGATTCTGGGAATGGTTATTAAAACATTGTGCTGGGGCTCCTGGGTGGCTCAGTTGGTTAAGCACCAGCCTTCAGCTCAGGTCATGATCTCAGAGTCCTGCGATGGAGTGCCCCATCAGGTTCCCTGCTCAGCAGGGGGCCTCTTTCTCCCTCTCCCTCTGCTGTGCTCCCCCCTGCTTGTGCTTTCTGTCTCTGTCTCCCTCTCTCTGTCAAATAAATAAAATCTTAAAAAAAATTACAAAACAAGAAAGCAACAAAACAAAAAGCTTGTGCTGATACTTTGGATTTATGAAATTAATTGGATGGCTCATTCAGACTGGATGTCTTAATTTAATTGGTACATTGTTCACTAATTATTTTTATGAGTAGAGAATAGAGTAATAGTGTTAATCCTTACATTTTCTGTGATGTGGTAAAAAAACAACAAACCTTAATGTACATCATGAATTTAGTGCTTAGATATCTTGACTTCAGTATCTTCAGTATCTTGGTGGAAGTATGAAAAGAGAAATTGGTGTATATTGTATGTTAAATGTTTATTTTCTTTTAAAAAACATTACATTAAAAAAAATCACTATGTTACAGGTAATTCAGACAACTGTTTTATTAAAATAAGAGAATCATACTTTATCCCGTAGTTTAACATGACAATAGCTACCATGTGTGAATATATGGTTCTTTTAGTTCTTTTTCATATATAGATTTTTTTAAACATAGCTTTGATAATAATTTCTCTTTAAATTTGTGCTTTTTGTAGTTAGTGTGTTTTCTCATTCTGTATTATTTTGTTTTTAATAGTATATTTTTTCATAGAGTAACATACTATACTGATTTTTCATAGAGTGACATTGTTAGGTTGGTCAGACTGACAGTTTATTCTGTTATCACTGTGATGAACTGTGTATGTATTTAGCTTTTCCATTTCTTTTGATTTAGCTTAAAATTTTTTAAAAAATTTTATTTATTTATTTATTTATTTTAATTAGGTAGACTCTGTGCCCAGTGCGAGGCTTGAACTTACCATCTTGAGATCAAGAGTTGAATGCTCTAATGACTGAGTCAGCCAGGCATCCTCTAATTTAGCTTTTGTATGTTGTGCCATTTCCTCGCCTGGATTTTCACAAGTTTCAGTCTCTCTTTCTTTATCTTTCTTTTAAGGAATATTTTATGTTTTCTCCCCCAGTGCTAATTAACTTCTATTGCATCTTGAAGATCTTTGTTTTCTTACACGATTAGAAAACAGTTCTTTAGGACTTAAATTGCCATAGTGATTCCCATTGTTCTCTTCTAAAAATTGAAATTTTGTAACTAGGTGATAAAAATGTCAAGATGTGTCAGACTTGGTATTCTGGACTCTCATACTTAGGTTGTAAGTAATCTGTAGTTAAGTAATTTAATATTTTATGTTGTACTTAAAAATTGAAGTTTTCCTCACTGGCTTTATATTTGTGGGTTTAATTTGATGTCTTTGTTAGGATTCCTTATTAGATTTCTCTGCGTTCTTCTGACTTTTCTTCTCCTGTCACTTGTGTTTAGGCCTGAACTGGGTCTAGCCTTTTGAGTGGAAAGTCAGTAGTGATAGAAACTTCTAGAAACAGTTAGTTAGTCTGATGATCCTGAACCTACTTCCTCACCCATAAAAGCCATCAAAAGATTGTCTAGGACCTTCTATACTGCATATTCTCTTCTGACTTTCTAAGTTGACATTTGATAAAGTATTTAGCTTTTTTTTACTCTTGTCATCTTCAAGGTATTTTACCATGATTTAAAAAAAAAAAAATCATGTTTCTACTGAGACATAGGTGAACCCAAGGGAAGGTAAAGAACATGCAGAATTGTTGAGTTCATTTCATTTAAAAGCAGTAAAATTCCATAATTGGAATTTGTTCTTATTCTTTGCAATTTTTTCGGGGAAGATATGATTTAAATATATATATATATATATAAATATCGTATATATATACGATATTTATATATATATACGATATTTATATATATTAATATATATATTAATATATATATTTATATATATGATATTTAAATCATATCATATATATATATATATCTCACTTAGGAATATCTGTATTGGTTGGCATTTAAAGTGATGTATACAAGGATGTTCATCATATGTCTTTTCTGTCCTTACTCCTTTTTTCTCCTCGTCTTGATTTCTTGCCCTTTCTCCAACAAATTTAATGAACAACTGCTGTAATTTTGGACACAAAATGATTAAGACCCTGCCTCTAGAAAGCTGATAATTTTGTAGGTGAGCTGGAAATATATGTCAATAGTTGCCATATAGGAAGTCCCCTAATTTCCTATATAATAAAATGTTTCCCAAAATGTGTTTGAAAATAAATATTCACATGGCAGAGAGTTAGGAGGTGTTTGGGTATTTCTATGGGGAGTTACTCCATGAGGCCAAAGTGTGTCATTATAAAACATCTAATTTTAGGGTGAATTTAGTTGGTTGGCTGGGTGGCTCAGTTATTTAAGTATCCAGCTCTTGGTCTCAGCTCAGGTCTTGATCTCAGGGTCTTGAGTTTAAGCCCAGGGTGGAGCCTACATAAAACAAAAACAAAACCAAAAACGTCTAATTCTTTTTCCTGGGCATGTTGTCTCTCTTGGGTCTAGGAATCCTATTTGGTGTACAGCATCAAACGTGTCTGAGTGGGATTGCTCGCTGTGCCTGAGCTAAGCAAATGAATCTTGGCCCAACCTCCTTGTAGAGAGAGGTGCAGCCTCTGGGATTTGAGCTCTGTTCCTGGGATGGTAGCTATATGAAGCTGGGGGAAAATGATCCCTCTCACCCTACTGTGACAGTATGAGCTGGGTACTTAAAGCATGTCTCCCATTCATATATTTGATTATCCGGGGTATCTTTTTGCAACCCAGCAATACCTATAGCTCTGCACTGTCCCAAGGGAGAATCACGGACTGTTGGAGATAGGCCTGGGAAGGAGTAGGCCAGACAAGAGGACACCTATTCTGCAGGACTTTAGAGTGACAGCTTCAGTCACTCCTTAGTCCTTAGCTGTCCCAACTTTTATGTATATGTGGCCAAGGCTTTGTCTGTAGAAGGACTGGGAAATGAGGTAGGAAGAGTTAATTTTTTTTTCCACCGTAGGCCAGGATAATAACAAATGTTTACCTCAACTTCAGGAAGGCCTGGCTTCATACTTCTTCTACTCCTTGGCATTGTGAGCTACCAGAGCTTCATGCAGTAACCACGATCATTAATAAGATGATGTCTAAGAGACTGAATTTGGTGTCCTAAAGGTAGTTTAAGGCTATTAGTCTATAATGTGTGAAATGTGTTGAGTTGTGTGAAATTTAGTCCTGGTTTGCTTAGTGTGGCAAATATAATTGGCATATTTGTAAAATTCAGTAGTAGTACACAGGGAGGAATAATAAATTGTGCCTAGAAGGTAATGAGAAGGTTTACAGAGGGGATACTCAGACTCTTTAGTAAATGGGTGGCTTTGAAAGTAGATTTAATAGTGGAAATTCCTTCCTGAAAATACTGATAATTAAGACCTCACTCAAATCAGATAGGACTGTGGTCCAGAATACATTATTTGTTTTGAATTTCTGTATACCTTAATTCTTTATACACAAAATACAGTAGCTTCTAAGCTGCCTTTAGTAAATTTTCATTGTTAGATGATTAAATGTTTTTTTAAGTAGAATCAGTTGCTCTATTTTAAACTTTTGATTCAGATACTGTGCTGAATGGCTGAGGCAGCCACAACATATGACATGAATTAAGTCTTAAGAGGCAAAAGTCCAGAGGAAAGACAGAAATCTCTGTAACTGTGACAAGTGGGGAATTGTGCTCTTAAAAAATGTGCTTTGTGAGAGTAGGGAGAGAGTGGAGAATGAGAGAGTTGGAGAATGGTGCTGGATGGAGATGACAGTTGAGTTGAAAGCAGAGATACTTTTAAAGCTAAACTTCCAGTACCTGGTCTCTAAGTTTTCTTTAACCCTTGACTTGATTGGTTAAGTTATAATCTTCCATAGCATTTAGTTACATATGTGTACAAGTTAGAATTACTACTCTTAATAAGGACTCTCAGATTTTGCATGGTTCAGGATCAATAAAGCAAAATTATATTTTCCTTGGTATATTATATTTACTCGTAATACTAATAAATACTACTATACTACCACTACTGCTCCTGTAACTACTTCTATCATCACTATTATTACTGCTATTAGTACAGTGTTCTAATGCTATTAACCCTTGTCCTCTTCCTTCCACTCCTAATACTACTGAATAATGCTTATTATTACTAGGAACCACTTTTAAGTTCTTTTTTTTTTTCAATTATTTTTTAATAGTAGTCACTATTACTGTCTGACATGGGGCTTAAACTCACAACCCTGGGATTGAGAGTCACATGCCCTACTGATGGAACCAGCCAGCCACACCTATAGTTTTTTCTTTTTAAGTTCTTTATAGTTTTAAGATGGGAGAGTATATCAATTTTTAGAAGGCTTTTCAAGATTGATTTAAAAAAGTGATTATTTCACAGAAACTTAATAAAATTATCTGCATTTTCAAAGAAGTCTTCTGATAATTCAAGTTCTAGTTATGAGGGGTTATCCTATGTTTTTCTTTTTTTTTGATAAGTATTATTATATGTATAGTAATATGATTGAGTTCTTATGATTAAATTTATTTCAAATAAAAATTAATCCTGGGCGCCTGGGTGGCTCAGTGGGTTAAGCCGCTGCCTTCGGCTCAGGTCATGATCTCAGAGTCCTGGGATCGAGTCCCGCATCGGGCTCTCTGCTCAGCGGAGAGCCTGCTTCCCTCTCTCTCTCTGCCTGCCTCTCCATCTACTTGTGATTTCTCTCTGTCAAATAAATAAATAAATAATCTTTAAAAAAAAAAATTAATCCTAAATATAAAGGTTTTTCTACTGAAGTATATACTTTTTTTTGTTACTCTTTATATATATATATATATGACTAAAATCAGGAAAACTGTTGCCTCCTTTTCATGTTCACAGAGCAGCTTCTGCTCTGTGGGCCAGAGCAGAGTTGGGCTAGTCCTGTTTCCTGCAAAGGAGGGGGTACATGTACCAGAGCAGGATTCTGGTACATGGAATGGAGCCAGGGGTCGGGACACTAAGCCAGCCCTTTCTGCCAGCCCTTCAGGAGATATCCTGAGCACCTAAAATAGCAGGTGACACATGGTAGGTGGTCAACAAATACTTGATGAATGGGAGATTTTCTCTTTTCTTTCTTCTCTCTTTCTTTTAGAGGGGAGGAGTGTCAAGATTCAGATTTGAATAACATATAAGTAACTTTAAGTTATTAATTTTCATAAAGATGATGCTGGGAAAGTATATTTTCATAATAAAGGGATACATTTCAACATTTTTAAAATGAAGAATTAAGAACTCATTAGTTTTAAGGCTTGCCAGTATTCATCATTGTAATCTGTTAAAGGAAAATATAAATTGTAATAATTAAATTGAGAATACAAGAGAACTTTTGGTAAAGTGATAATGTTTATAACAAAAATACAAATAAAATTTTTGAAAAGCTTGAATATTATGAAATCTCCAAAAGTTAAAAAGTCAAAGTAGAGTGATGCAGTGCCTGGCAGAAGTACCTCCATCTGCGGTGTTGTGCTCTGGGAAAGAGAGATGGATTTGTAAATCCAGACTGAGATTCTGCCTACCCGAAGCCACTACTGTGCAGAGACCCATTGGTGAAGCCTCCTTCATCATGTCCTCCCAGGAGGCAAAACTGTCAGCTGAGGACTTGGGGTCATATAAGAAGGAAGGAGAATACAGTAAACTCACAGTCCTTGGACAGGATAGCATTGAGATTCGCTTCAAAGTGAAAATGACAACACATCTCTAGAAACTCAAAGAATCATGCTGTCAGAGACAGGCAGTTCCAATGAATTCACTCAGGTTTCTTTTTGAAGGTCAGAGAGTTGCTGATGATCACACTGCAAAAGAACTGGGAATGGAAGAAGTGATTGAAGCTTATCAGGAATGAACGGGGTCATTCAACAATTTAGAGATTCTTTTTGTTTTTTTCTTTACTCTCAATCCTTTTTTTATTTTTAAAAATAGTTCTTTTGTAATGCAATGTTAAAAATGGAATTGAAAATCTTTAAAACATCTGGTAATTTGAATTCTAGTGCTTGTTATTCATTATCACTTGTTTTTATTATGCTGAGCTTCAGTGATGAAACCTAAGCCCCCTTCATATTGCCTTCTCCTTTTAAAAAGTTACATGTGTGCACAGAGACACCACCTTTTCCAACATTGCATTCACAGGCAATGTGAGTATTCATGAGTTTCCAGTTGGCCCGGGAAATTCTAGCATGTGATTGCTTTATTCCTAGACTATGATTTTCAGTGGGAAATGGAAGTTTTTCAGAGAACTGAACTGTGGAAAAATGACCTTTCTTTAATCTGAAGCTACTTTAAAAATTTGTGGGTCTGGACCAAAAGAAGAGAAGTATCAGGCTGGAGTTGAGATGATAGAGATGGTGAGAGTAATGACTAACTCCAAAGATGGCTTTACTGAGGAGAAAGCATTTTAAGATAAAAGACGTCTTGTCAGAAAATCCAGAAAAGTTCTAATGTAATTAGCAGTTAACAGTTACTCATGCAGAAGTGTATATAACAGAACACAGCTCTTTTTAATTTTATTTGTACTTTTTGGCCTGGGATATAGGTTTTAAATGGAAATTGTCTGTACCAGCTTCATTAAAATAAGCAAAGTGTTTATAAAAACCATTAAAAATGGGAGCCTGGGGGCACCTGAGTGGCTCAGTGGGTTAAAGCCTCTGCCTTCGGCTCTGGTTATGATCCCAGGGTCCTGGAATGAAGCCCCACATAAGGGCTCTCTGCTTGGTGGGGAGCCTGCTTTCCCCTCTCTCTCTGCTTGCCTGTCTGCCTACTTGTGATCTCTGTCTGTCAAATAAATAAATAAATAATCTTAAAAAAAAACATTAAAAAAAGGATCAAAACAGAATCTCTGAAATAGACATTTATTTTAGAATCTGAAAGAGAAAAAGAATAAAATTGGGTTGTAAGTAGACTAGGTATTGACAAAGCAGGCAGTCTGAGGCTAAATGTTCTCAGCCAAAACTAGATGTTAGATGGAGGAATCCAGAAGTACTATCTTCAACCTACTTTTGAATTGGACTACATTGGACCTATCATAGACTGTCGTTAAGACTAAGTTTACGTTCAGGGCTATCCCCAGTGCTCAGTGTAGTTCTGGTAATTAGTATTCTTTGCAAAAATTTTTTCTTGAAAAAGGTGAATTAATCTGTAGGTAGTAAATTGTAGAGAATGGACTTCAGACATTTTTGGAGGTGTTGCCATGGGTTTTAGCCATAGCTGCTCCTGTATCATTTTTCTTTGAGTTTCTCTTAACCTTTTAGGGTGAAGGATCAGAATTTGTTCCTTTGGCCCTTGTTGAGAATATGGTTTGGATTATTTTCTGCGTTATTCTTATCTATAGCTGGATTCCCTCCTCCCTTTTTTTCCATAAAAGGCAGAGGGCAAGCTTCTCTAGTATTTTAAGTTCTGGTAGCTGAAATTTGAATCTCTCTGACCAGTGTACTAATAGATGGAAAGTCTTATATTTATTTTCTTAGTGAAGTTATTTTAACTAAAATTCCAAAGGGTTTAGTCTATATTAAAGAAATCTGTATTTCTGCTAAAGAAATCTGTATTACTTAGTGATGTAAAGTTATAATGATTGATTGAAGGGATTAGGAATGAGCCATCAATGCTTTTCTCTTTGCTGTTAGTGATTTCAAACTTTTTTTTTTTGTGTTGGTAACATTGAAAAATTACTTAATCTTGCTGACATGAAGATATTCAGAGTTGCCTTTGCTTGTATCTTCATGGAATGAAAGAGGTGGATTAAGTTGTCTTTTCTAATGTAAATATGAAAATAATTTAATCTAGATTTTCTTACTAGGCTTTTATTTCACTGAGACCTTTTTTTTTTTTAACCCCAAAGATACACTCCTCTCACTTTAATACATGTTAAAATTGTATGAGTAAGCTTAAATATGTTAGTATGCCTCCCCTTTGGTCTCAGTAGCGATATTTTAAGTGCTCTTAGCCACATGTGGCTAGTGGTTTTTTTTATTGGGCAGTTTAGATATAGAACATTTCCTTCTTGCAGATATGCCTGATACAGACATTTTCTCTTATAGATTTTAATGATCTAGGTAATTACAATTTTTAAGGTAAGATTCTTAATATTTTTGGTAAGACATTTATATTACGAAATTTATTTTATTCTGTTATATCATGGACAGTCCAATAATTTTTGTTATTCTGTTTTAAAATGCCATTTTTAAAAAGATTTTATTTATTTATTTGAGAGAGAGAAAGAGAGAATGAGAGAGAGAGGGAGACCAGGAGAGGGGAGAGCTCAGAGGGAGCAGACTCCCAGCCGAGCAGGGAGCCCCATGTGGGACTTGATCCAGGGACTCCAGGATCATGACCTGAGCAGAAGGCATTTGCTTAACCAACTGAGCCACCCAGGCACCCCTAAAATGTCATTTTTATCTAATTTTGAGACTAGCTTGCATTTTGTAATGTAATTTAATGGGAAATTTTGATATAGTAACTGGAAATTGCCCTTGTTCAGTAACACGGAACATTAATCTTGTTAAGTGAAGTAATGAATAGAACTGTGAAAATTCCTGTTAAGGCTTTTATGATCAGTATTTTAGGAATGTGGAGCTTTCAAAACAGGCCTTTAGCTCCTAATGTGTTTTGGTTAAACATGATAATGATTTTGTCACTATAATGCTGGGCTTACAGAAGTTGCTGATTAGATGTTAGTTCTTTTAATACATAGATTTCATTTTCTAGTGCATGTTTCCCCAGATTAGATGATCATAAGAATTCCCTGAGGAGGGACACCTGGGTGGCTCACTCAGTTATGTGTCTGCCCTCTGCCTTTGGCTCATATCATGATCCCGGGGTTCTGGGATTGAGCCCTATGTCAGAGCAGGGAGCCTGATCTCCCTGCTTCTCTCTCTCCCTCTGCCTGTCCCCCTGCTTGTGCTTTCTCTCTCTCTGTCAAATAAAGAAATAAAATCTTTAAAAAAAAAAAAAAGAATTCTCTGAGGAGTTTTTATTTATTTATTTATTTATTTTTTGAGCTTTTTAAAGATACAGATATCCAAGGCATATATATTATAAACCATCTGTATTAATAAAATCCTTTGTATACATTCCTTAGTTTAAACTCCTTGAGATAGAATTGTTGGCTCCAAAGATTGAATTATTTTTTAGATTTTTGATTCAAAGGAAAAATTTCCTTCAGAAAGTTTGTACCAATTTATCAACTTTTCCTCCATTTTCTCTACACTGGGTATTATTGAATTTTTAATATTTCTCAGTTGATTAAAAGATCTCTTATTTTTGCTTGTATTTCTTTACTTATGAGTGAGAGTCAGCATTTTAAAAAATTTTTCGATAGGCGTTTTTTTCTTCCCTTTTCCTCTGTCCCTCTGTCCCTCCCTCCCTCTCTCTTTCCCTCTTTCTCCCTCCCTCCCTTTCTTTCTCTCTCTCCCCGCTTTCTTCCTTCCTTCCTCCCTCTTTCTTTTCTTTCCTTTCCCTCCCTTCGCTTTTTCTTCCCTCTCCTTTTCCTTCCCCTTTCCCCTCCCCTCCCATCTCCCACTCCCTCTGCCTGGTCTCCCAGCCCCTCCCCTTCTCTCCTCCCCTCCCCTCCCCTCCCTTCCCCTCTCCTCTCTTCTACTCTCCACTCCTTTCCTTTTCTTCAAATTGCCTGTTTTTGATATCTGTTGTTTCACATACCTAAGGTTCTTCATTTTGATCATCTGTACGTTGAATGATAGGGCTAGAAGGCAATGACTAAAAACAAGAATTGGTGTTCAAAAGGGCGGTGTGATTTTAGTTATTGAGCCTAGTACAGATTTGTTAAATATTAACAAATACAGAAATGTTAAATCTATCACAGATCTGCAGTATTCTTTGTACATATTTCCATCTGTTCTCTCATAAATTATATCTTTTAGGAATGGTCCTTTTCAGTTTGACAGTGGAGGAATTGGATGTAAAATTTTCTTATGAACAAAGGAAGTATTTTGCTACTATCATTCGGAAAACCAATCATTATGTTTGGTTCTGGTTGTTACTGGAATCAGTCTGAAATAATGCCATTAATAATGCTGTCTAACACAACTATTTATTTTGATTTCTTGCTTATGTATAAACATGATAGAACAGAAATCCCTTAATTATAGGGACCTTTTATCTTTGTGTTGCTTGTGCCACTTAGTATCTGGCCCTGTAAAAGAAAACTCATTTCCAGTACTCAAAACACTTCTGAAACCAGATTTGTGGGTTTTCTACACCAAGCAGTTTTTAATTTTTGGGGAATACCAACCAAATAATTAGCATAGAGCATAGACTCCAGAGGTTAAGGACCCAGTTCCACAAGACTACCCTTAATGTCAGATGTCAGTTGGGTGTAGTGAGTGCCCAGGTTATGCACACTTCTCTCTGACTTGGCTACAAATTGGCGGGATCCCATGACTTCCTCCTCAGATTTGATAATTGGCTATTATGGCTCACAGAACTCAGAAACACTTACATTGATCATCTCATTACAAAGGATATAATTAAAGATAATGAAGAACAACAAGATGAAGAGATACATAGGATGAGGTCCAGAAGGATCCTGAGCACACAGAGTAGAGTGTGCCACTCTCCTGGCACATGGATGTGTTTACCAACTTGGACAATCTGTAGGCCCCATAGTTTAGGGACATGATTAGTTATTAAGTCAATGTCTAGCCTCTGTCTCATCCCTGGAGGATAGGGCATGGAGCTGGAAGTTACAAGCTTATGATCTGTGTTTGGTCTTTCTGGTGAACAGATTGAATATTGAATATTCAAATATTCAAATATTGAAGCTATCCGGGAACCTACCAGGAGTAGCCTCATTAGAATGAAAGATGTTCTCATTAAGAAGTTCCAAAGGATTTAGGAACTCTATGTAAGGGGTGTGTGTTCATCTGGTCACAGACAACTGCATTCAGTCTGAATGGGGGTCTCACAGAGGGAGTGGAGGTGCTGGCACTGGCAAGAGTCCTTCAGAGTGCCCCGGGGCTCCAGTTTCCATGTTCAGAGGGATTTGACAGCTTATTATCAGACTGAGGTTTCAGGGTTGCAGGAGGATTTTGACTAAGTGACTGGGACTGCACTCCACTAGAAGTCCTCACCCACTTGTCCAACAATACTCACCAAGTCCCTGCTGTAAACTGGTGGAGAGCCTCTTTTTACTTCAGTGTCCCTTGAGTGCCCTCTACTGAAAAAGCTTAGCATAGTGCTTATGTTAAAGGAATAGTTAAAGGAATTTTGTTACCACAAAACATATATTGAAAGATTCCTTCACAGCTGGGGTCTCTATGTATGTGTCCATAAGTGATACATATGGATAATACCTAAGTTTGTTTATCCACTTACCTGTTGATGGACAATTTTGGTTCTTCCTAGTTATTAGTTTCTGTAAGTAAAGCTGCCATGAACATTAATATACAAGTTTTTGTATGGACATATATTTTCATTACTCTTAGGTAAATACATAAGTGTGGAATGACTGGATTATATAGTAGGTGTCTGTGTAAATTTTTAGGAAATTTCCAGATTGTTTTCCAATGTGGCTATATGATTTTTTTGTTCTTGCTGGCAGTTTATCTATATCTTATCAATATTTGGTATGGGTTATTCCTTTTAACTTTAGTCATTCTGTTAGGTGTATAGTACTATCTCCTTGTGTTTTAATTTCCACTTCTCTAATGACTAATGATATTGAGTATCATTTTTTGTGTTTATTTACCATTTTTATATTTTTTTTGGGTAAAATGTCTGCTCACATCTTACTTTTTTTAAAAAATTGGGTTTTCTCATTATCAAGTTTTGGATGCTTTTTTCTTTCTTTCTTTCTTTTCTTTTTTTTTTTTTTGAGTTTTGAATGCTTCTTCTATATTTTTGATTTTGTACTTTGCAAAGATTTTTTTCCTGGATTGTGGCTTGTCTTTTCATACTTTTAACAGTATCTTTTGAGGAGTAATAATTTTTAATTTTGATGAAAGCTCAAGCTATCAATTAATTCTTATATCCATCATGTTTTTGTATCTAAGATATTTTTACCTAATGCAAGGTTATAAGGGCTTTCTCCTAGAATAGTTTCTGGAAGTTTTATGGTTTTAGGATTTTTGTTTTGGAAATAGTTTTTTTTTTTTTTTAAGATTTATTTATTTTAGAGAGAGCGAGAGAGAGAGCGAGCACAAGCAGGGACAGGGGCAGAGGGAGACAAGCAGACTCCCTGCTGATCAGGAAGCCTGACAAGGGACTCAACAACCCCTGGACCCTGAGATCATGACCAGAGCCAAAATCAAGAGTTGGATGCTCAACCCACTGAGCCACCCAGGTTCCCCATGGTCTTAGGTTTTATGATTAGTACTATGATGCATTTTGAATTGTTTTTTATGTAAAGTGAAAATTGGAAAAGGGTTTAATTTTTGGATAGCGATTTGTTGTCTCTACACTTTCTGTCAAAAATCAGTTGATCATATATGTGTGAGTTTATTTCTGATTTCCTTATTCCACTGATTTGTCTGTTTCAATGCTACTGGTTGGATTACTGTGGTATTATTAAGAAGTCATGAAACCAAGTTGTGTTGCTCATCTAAGTTTGTTCTTTTTCAGTGCTATTTTGGCTGTTGTGCTGGTTATTCATTTATTGCCTCTCAGTTCCAGATTCACCCTTTATGCTTGTTCAGTGAAAATGGATCTGGCCCTTTTAGTATTTCTCTTTTGCCAGCTTTCACAGTGTTAAGCTTTGTCAATATAGAGTGCTACAGACGCATTCTAAGAGGAAAGAGTTTTGCTTCTTGCTTTTTGTGTGCTTGCTTGATAGGCTCCAGTATCACAATCAGTTTCTTTAGAATCAACCCACATGGCTTCCTTAGTGTATGGTTCTTGCCACATGTGTGACTTCACCAGCACTAAGCTTCTACAGAGCTCAGAGGATAGCAGTAACCCAGCAGCCAGAGACCCAAGGTTAGCTTCTCTTTGTACCTCTCAATGGGTATGTAGCAGAATGGCTTCATAGGATACTTCCAGATGAATAGCTTTTCCTAGACCCCTATGAGCAGATTTCTGGCAAGTTGCACAAGGCAGATTTCCAGCAAATTCTGTTGGCATGGCACCAGAACAATTTATCTGTCAAATTCAGTGACCTAGGACTGTGCCTTCTCCAACATGGTCTGACCTCAGGCCTGGAACGTATAGGGAGTTGGAGGAAGCTCTTGCTTAGGCATGCCTGTCTCAGCCCTAGGAGATACTAGCTGCTTTTATATTCTTTAGTATTTTCTGTGCTTCTCACTAGTTAATTGTTCTTTTACCAGCCCCTGTTATAGTTAATGATTCTTTATACTTTTCCTTTTCAAATTTCTGTGTGGCTTCTCTTGCCTGATTCTATCTAGAATGATGCAACCCCTTCTAGGTTTTTTTATATTTCCATGTGAATTTTAGAAGCGGTTTCTAAATGTCTAAAAAAAAAAAAAAAGCCTACTGAGATTTTCACTGAATTTATTCATAAATCTGGGGGAATTACACTGGGATCTATAGATAAATTTGGGGAGAATTGGCCTCAGTTGTATTGGGTTTTTTGATTCATGAATAAAGTATCACCTTTTATTTAGATTTTCAGGTTTTTTTTTTTTTTAAGATTTCATTTATTTGTTGATTTATTAGAGAGAGTGTGCATGCATGGGGGGACAAGCAGAGGGGGAGCAAGAGGGAAAGAATCTTTGTTGTTGTTAAAGATTTTATTTATTTGTCAGAGAGAGAGTGTGTGTACAAGCACGGAGAGTGGCAGGCAGAAGGAGAAGCAGGCTCCCTGCCCTGCAAGGAGCCCAGTGGGGAAATCTGTCCCAGGACCCTGGGATCATGACCCAAGCTGAAGGCAAATGCTTAACTGACTGAACCACCCAGGTATCTTGAGGGAAAGAATCTTAAGCAGACTCCACGCTAATCTTGGATCCTGTTGTGAGCTTGATCTTGTGACCCTGAGCTGAAACCAACAGTTGGGACATTCAACCAACTGAGCTACCCAGTTGCCTCTAGAATTTTAATCTCTTTTAGTAGTGTTTCATGGTTTTTTTTATACAGCTCTTTTCCAGATTATCCCTAAATGTGTTATATTTTTTATGCTCTTATAAATAGCATTCTTTTTAAATTCCACTTTCCAGTTTTTCATTGCTAATATATAAAAATGCAGTTGATTTTTATGGCTTTAACCTTGCTAAATTTATTTTTTTAGTTCTAATAGTTTTTTTGTTTGTTTGGTAGATTCCATCGGATTTTCTACATAGTCATTTCTAATGTGAATTAAGAGAGTTTTACTCCTTTCATTCCAATTTGTGTTCCTCTTATTTCTTTTTCTTGCTTGACCTCATTGGTTAAACTCTCTGATATAATGTTGAAGAGAAATGGTGACAGGACATTCTAGTCTTGCTTCTAATCTTAGCAGGAGAATATCCATTCTTTCATAATTAAGTATGATGTTAATTGTAGATTTTTCACAGATACCCATTATTATTAGTTGATTAAGTTCATTTCTATTCCTAGTTTGCAGAGACTTTTCAAATCAGGAATGGATATTAGATTTTGTCAAAAGTTTTTTTGTGTGTGTCTATTGAGATGAGAGTTACTATTTATTTATGTTTTATTTAGCTCTAGGTGGTGCAAACATCTGTTGTTATCTATGGTTTTGTTAGTACTTTTTTTTTCCCCCAAAAATGACCTCCTTCCCTAAAAAAAGCCAATTAATCTGCATCTATAATACCTGGGTTTTAAAAATATTTTATGTGCAATATCATCTCTAATTGGTTAAAATATAAATTACAATAATGCTAATGGAGTCTAATTATTGAGCTGTGATGTAAAAAAAAAAAAAAACAGAAAAGTCTGAGAAGCAGCCCTAAAATACATACCTACTAAAGAAATTTTGTGAGTACAATTGTTTTAACCCTAAATTTATATTTAACATTATTGAAGGGAAACAGCTATAGGATACAGATACATAAGGGTCTTTGGTAAGTGTTTAAGAAGAAGTGAAAACAATAGATGAATTACAAGAAGAAAAACTTAAAGCATAGAGGCTTACTTAAAGATTGAAAAAAGCAAATAAGTAGACCTAACAGAACACAAGGGGCTCAGAAAGTATGCAATTGTTTCTTATAGATAATAATTGGAGTTAAGGCAATGTAGCTGGTGACTTTGGTGAAGTGGAAAGGATTGCCCTGGGATAATTGGGTTTAAATCCTGTATTTTCCACTTGCTAACTCAGTAAGTTTCTTAAACTAAGTTTCTAATTTCTCATCTGTAGAAGGAACATAAAAATATCCCAAGGGTTGTAATGAAGATTAAATAGAATCAGTTACATAAAAGTGCATAGCAGTATAGTTAGGTGCTTAATAGTTTGTCTTTGTCTTTATTATTTTTTTAAATGGCCAATAGAAGCATTACTTTTCTGTTGCCTATTTCCCTGGTGATTATATGTAAACACAGAAGTAGGGCCCACAGTTAGCTTGAAACCCATCAAGAAAATAAAAACTGAAACGAGTTCCTGCTGTGTTGACCTCCTAGAACTTCTCATACTTTGAAAGAAAATTAATCAGAGCACTGTGAGCATAAGATTATATTAGAAGATGTTCTGAAGGAGAGTTCTAATTTGAGGAAGGATGGCAGAATTTCTAGGGTATTAGCAGGAGGGGTTAGACATAGTTCAATTAGTTTGGGGGAATAGTTGGTCAAGGATGACTCTCAGAGAATTGATCTTGTAGATTAGTAGCTGTTGGGCAGATTTTTTTCAAGAAGTTTGAGGAGAAGCAGCTGTGAGGGTCAAAGACATGAGAGAATCAGTGCAAAGTTCTCTGGCTTTTAGTGTCTGCACAGTAGGTTTTTCTATCATTGGCTCTTCCAGTCTTCTCTCCCTGCACCCCCACGACTAGTATAAGGGCCCTTTATCTTCGTCATGATTTTAGACCCTTGATTTTAGACCCTTTCTAGCTCTTGGTCTCAGAGGTATTATCTTTAAGAAACTATAAACAAGGAATTAAGTATTTTGTAGAACTAGAAAGTTCCCTTAGTCTTTGTTTCCAGCCTTCTTTGTGTTGTGTTTTGGATTACATTATGTAGATGTTCTGCAATAGAGAAAATGGTAATGTATGATAACAAAAAGCTTCACCAAATGGCTGGAAGGGAGATTGAAGTAGGATTTTGCAGCAGCTATTTTAGATGATGACACAGCTTAAACTTAAATTGCAATTGATTTTTTCTTTTTATTTTGCCTTATCTTTCTGTGATGATTCTAGTAGAAGTCAAATGAAATTATTTTTGATAGCTGGGTTTGTGAACATTGGTATTTGCATCTAACCTTCCAAAGCCTACCTGTGCTTTCAGAGAGCTCCGCTTGTGACTAAATGGATCATCTCTTCCCTTGTATCTATTTAATGCATTACTGGTTTCTGGCAGCTGGTACTTAACATTGTTCATTCCTGAGTTTGGTGCTTTAGGTGATTTCTTTGCCTTTATGAGGTACTTTCTGACTGTAGGTGAATCCATTCTACTGTAAATATAATCTGTGCTTTGGAATTAAATTATCCTTGTCCTCTTTGAATACTAAGTCCTTTTATTATCTGATAAATTTGCCTCTCGCTTTGTGGCTTCCTGTGTTCCTTTTGTAATGCTTACTTAGCTTTTAATTTAAATACAAGGTTGCCTTAGTTAGCATCCAAGGAAGACTTTAACCTATTCAAACATTCAGAAAGTATGAATATTTGGCCACCATATTTAGGATTATTGTGACATTTCGTTCTAATTTTTCAGAATATAGAAGAGGAGGCAAATTTATTATTTTTTTTTCCTAATCAAGCTTACCATAGGCCTGTACTTTTCAAAATAGCTTGAGTGGGAAAAAAATATATGAAGAATGGCATATCTGCTATTTCTACATGGATGTACTTACCATAACTGTAAAAAATATATTTGATTTACTGTGAACCTCTCAAGGTAAATGTGTCAGATATAATCAATATTTTAGTATTGTCATGTATAGTTAAGCACTTTCCCGTAAATTATGAGAAAGTTATGTTTTTTTGTTTGCAAAATATCAAAATATTTCCATAATGTGGCTTTCTTTTTTTGATAGAGGAAGTTAAAGATAAGATTTATCTACAACTAAATAGTAAGTCACCAGTGAGAATCTTTTCTACCTCATGTATTACTGTGCTTCTTATATCTCATTCTCCTCCATTTGTAACATTTGGTGATATGATACCAATGTTACTATCTTAGCTTTCTTTAATTTTCTGAGAAGTATCGTTTATAGCCTTTATATCTTTTCATCTTAGGAACTCTGGAAGTCTTCATCCTTTATTTCTTCTAAAGAAAATAGCTTCATTTGCTCTTTAGAAAAAATATTTTATCTATTTATTTGAGAGAGAGAGATAGAGAGAGTACAAGCAGGAGGGGCACTGGGAGAAGCAAACTCCCTGCCAAGCAGGGAGCCCAGTATGGGGCTCTGTCCCAGGACCCTGAGATCATGACCTGAGCCTAAGGCAGACACTTAAAAACTAAGCCACCCAAGTGCCCCGAATCTGCACTCCTTTACCAAGCTCTCCCTATTTCCCACACCACCCAGTCCCAGACACTTCTACCCTCTGTTAATATGAGTTGGATTTTTTTTTTTTTTTTGGTAGATTCTATGTGTAAGTGATAGCATACAGTATTTTCTCTGTCTGTCTTATTTCACTTAGTATAATACTCTTGAGATTTATTCATATTGTTGGAATGCAGAATTTCTTTTTCTCATGGCTGAATAATATTGCATATATACACATATATGTATTATACATACACAAACACATACATACACATACATATATACATATACACCCCACATAATATATCTATTCATCTGTGGATGGATACTTAGGTTGTTTCCATATCTCCGCTATTGTGAATAATATTGCAGTGAACCTGGGAATGTCCTGATCTTGTTTCTATTCTCTTAGGGTGTATACTGAGAAGAGGGATGTCTAGATCATTTGGGTAATTCTGTTTTTGATATTTTGAGGAAAGCTCCATACGTTCTCCAAAGTATGCTGAATCAGTTTACATTGCTACCAGCGGTGAACAGGGGTTCCCTTTTGTTCAAACCCTCACCAACACTTGTTAATTACATTTCTTTTTCTGTGATAGCCATTCTAACAGGTGTGAGGTTATATCTCATAGTTTTGATTTGCAAAACTGCATATTTGGTGATATCTAGTAATGCTGAGCCACCTTTTCACATACCTAATAGCCATTTATAGATCTTCTATGGAAAAATGTCAGTTTTTAAATCAGATTTATTTATCAATTGATTAATTGATATTCAGATAGTATGAGTTCTTTGTATATTTTGGGTATTAAGCCCTTATCAAGTATATGGTTTGAAAACATTTTGTCCCATTCTGTAGGTTTTCTCTTCATTTTGTTGATGATATCCCTTGGTGTACAGAAGCTTTTTTTTTTTTTTTCTTTCTTTCTTTAAAATGGAGGTATTATTGGAGGTATTATTGAAGCACAGTGGGGCTGAAAGAGCTGCTACTGTTCTCGGCTGCCCAAAAGCTTTTTAGTTTGATATTGTCCCATTTGTTTATTGTGTTTTCATCCCCTTTACTTTTTGTGTTTTGAAATTGAAAAAAAATCATTGAAGATTGATATCAAAGAGCTTAACCCCTTATGTTAACTTCTAGAAGTTTTATCATTTCAGGTCATTTTGAGTTGATTTTTGTCTGTGTTGTAAGATAGGGGCCCAGTTTCATTCTTTTGATTGTGGTTGTCCAGTTTTCCCAGCACCATTTCTTGAAGAGACTATCCTTTTCCCATTGTATATTCTTGGCTTGAAAAATATTAATTGGCCATATAATGAGAGTTTATTAACCATATATGCATGAGTTTATTTCTGAGCTCTCTTTTTTGTTTCATTGATTTGTATATCTGTTTTAATGCCAGTGTTGTTTACTCTAGCTTTATAGTGTACTTTAAAATTAGGAAGTGTGAGGCCTCTAGCTTTGGTCTCTCTCAAGATTCCTATGGCTATTTGGGGGCTTTTGTGGTTGATTACAAATTTTAGGATTATTGGTTTTAGTTCTGAGAAAATGCCATTGGTATTTTGAAAGAGATTACATTGAATTTGTACATTGTCTTAGGGTGTTTGGACATTTTAACAATATTCTTCTAATCTGTGAGCACAGATTTATTTGTGATCTCCATTTATTTGTGTCTTTTTCAGTTTCTTTCATCAGTGTCTTATAGTTTTCATGCACAAATCTTTTACTTTGCTAAATTTATTCCTAAGTATTTTTTTTTATGTAGTTGCGAATGGGGTTTTCTTAATTATTCTTTCTGCTAGTTTGTTGTTAGTATATATAAACGCAACTTGTTTATAACAACTTGTTGTTGTTAGTATATATAAACATAACTGATATTTGTATATTGATTTTGTATCATGCATCTTTGCTGAATTTGTTGATTGGTTCTAACAACTTTTTGGTGGAGTCTTAGTATTTTCTGTATATAATATGTCCTCTGCAAATAGTAAGTTTTACTAACTCCTTTCCAATTTGGAATTCTTATTTCTTTTTCTTGCCTAATGCCTCTGGCTAGGATTTCCAGTACTGTGTGAAATGAAAGTGGTGAGAGTGAGCATCCTTGTTTTGTTCCTGATCTTAGAGGGAAAACTTTCAGCTTTTTACTGTTGAGGATGACATTAGTTGTGGGCTTGTCATATGTGACCTTTATTATGTTGAGGTTTTTGTTGAGAATTCTTAATCATGAAAGAATGTTGAATTTCATTAAATGTTTTCTTCATCTTTAGAAATGATAATTTGATTTTTTGGGGGTAGGGTGGGGTGGAGAGGGGTAGAGGGAGAGAGAGAATCTAGTGTAAGAGCTTGGTGTGGGCTTGATCTCACAACCCTGAGATCATAACCTGAACCAAAATCAAGAGTTGGATGTTTATCTGAGCATCCAAGTGTACTCCTATATGATTTTTATTCTTCATTTTATGTGTGGTATTACATTTACTGATTTGCCTATATTGAACCATCTTTGCATCCCAGGGATAAAACCCTCTTGATCATGGTGTGTGATCCTTTTAATATGTTGTTGAATTCTGTTTACTAATATTTTGTTGAGTATTTTTGCATTCATATTCATCAGGGATATTGTCCAGTAGGTTTCCTTTTTATAGTGTCCTTGTTTAGTTTTGATTATAAGGGTAATGCTGGCTTCATAAAGTGAATTTGGAATTGTTCCCTTCTCTTCAAGTTTTTGGAAGAGTTTGGAAAGGATTGATAATAATTCTTTATTAAATGTTTGGTAGAATTACCAGTGAAGCCATCTGGTCCTGACTTTTTTGTAGGAAGGTTTTTGATTACTGATTAAATCATTTTACTAGTAATTGGTCTGTTCTCATTTTCTGTTTCTTCATGATTCATCTTTGTAGATTGGTATATTTCTAGGAATTTGTCCCTTTCTTAGGTTGTCCAATTTGTTGTATGTAATTATATAGTCCCTTATGATCCTTTATATATGTGTGATACCATTTGTAATGTCTCCTCATTCATTCATAATTTTATTTAAGTTCTTTCACATTTTTCTTGGTTAGTCTAGCTAAATGTTGTCTATTTTATCTTTAAAAAAACCAGTTCTTAGTTTCATTATTTTTTCTATTGTCTTTTCAATTTCTGTTTCATTTATTTCTACTCTGATCTGTGGTCTTTCTTTCTTTCCTTTTAACTGACTTTGGGTTTAGTTTGTTATTTTCTAGTTCTTTAAAAAAAATTTTTTTTCCTTGAGTAAATTTAGGCTGTTTATTTGAACTTTTTCTTTTTTTCTTAATGTGGGTAGTAATTGCTATGAACTTACTTCTTGGAAGTGCTTTTGCTATAGCCCTTAAGCTTTTATATTGTGTATTTCCATATTAATTTGCCCATAGATTTTTAGAATTTATACTTTGACCCATTTGTCAGCATTAGTAGCATGTTGTTTAATCTTCATATATCTGTGTATTTTTCAGGTTACTTCTTATAATTGATTTCTAGTTTGGTACTATAGAAAAGATGCTTGATATGATTTCATTTTTCTTAAATTTATTAAGACTTGTTTTGTGGCCTAACATGATGTATTCTGGAGAATGTTCCATTGGTAATTAAGTATTTTTTGCTTTTGGTAGTGGAATGTTATGTAAATTTCTCTTGAAGCCATATGGTCAAATGTGTAGTTTAAGTTAAGTGTTTCCAGATTGATTTTTTTTTTAAGATTTTATTTATTTATTTGACAGAGAACACAAGTAGGCAGAGAGGCAGGCAGAGAGAGAGGTGGAAGCAGGCTCCCTGCTGAGCAGAGAGTCTAATGTGGGGCTCAATCCCAGAACCCTGGGATCTAGACCTGAGCCAAAGGCAGAGGCTTTAACCCACTGAGCCACCCAGGCACCCCACCATATTGATATTTTTTTCTAGATGAACAATCCATTGTTGAAAGTGGGGTATTGAAGTTTCTATAATTATTGTGTTGCTGTCTGTTTCTCTCTTCAGATCTATTATTATTTGCTTTGTAATTTTAGGTACTTCTGTATTGGGTAGATAAATGTTTAAAAATACTACAACTACTTGTTGGATTGATGCCTTCATCCTTATGTAGTGACCTTCTTTGTCTTTCTTGTGACCTTTTGCTTTGAATGCTATTTTGTCTGATATAAATATAACTGGTCTTGCTCCCTTTTGGTTTCCATTTGTCTAAAATGTCTTTTTCCATTCCTTTACTTTTAATCTGTATATACCCTTAAGATATATAAGAGAACTTAGTCCACTTACATTTAAAGTAATTATTGATAGATATGGATTTATTATTGTCATTTTGTTAATTGTTTTCTGGCTGTATTGTAATTCCTTTGTTCCTTCTTTTATTTCTTTTTTATTATTTGGTGATTTTCTATAGTGGTATGCTTAACTTTCTTAATCTTTTGTGTATGTGTTGTAGTTTTTACTTTGTGGTTACCATGAGGCTTATATAAAAGATTTTATACTTGTAATAGTGTATTTTAAGTTGGTAGCAGTTTATGTCAAATGCATACTACTAACACTCTCTATTTTTACTCTACTCCCATACATTTTGTTTTCCATGTCATTATTTACATCATTTTGCCTTGTGTATCCATTAACAAATTATGTATCCAATTATGTATCCATAACAAATTGTTATTTTTACTAGTTTTTTCTTTGTGTCTTCATACTAGATTCACAAGTAATTTACCCACCTTCATTACAAATTATAGTAATCTGAATTTAACTATGTATTTACTTTTGCCAGGGAGATTTTTTCTTTAGTTTGTCTTGTTGTTACTAATAAGCATTCTTTAGTTTGCAGCTTGAAGAAGACATATGAACATTTATTATAAATCTGGTGTAGTATCAGTGAACTCCTTAAGCTTTTACTTTCCTGGAAGACTCTCTTACAACTGTGAAGGACAGCTTTGTTGGGGAGAATATTTTGGGCTGGTACTTTCTTCTTTCATGACTTTCATTCTACTTCTTTCTCACCTGCAAAAATTTTTCAGATTTTGCTAAAAAATTTCCTGATTATCTTATGGTGATCCCCTATAATGTAAAATAAATTTTTCTTTTTCTATTTTTAAGATTCTGTCCTGGTCTTTAACTTTTAACTATTATAATGAGTCTTGGTTTAAATTTATCTTGTTTGAAATTTTGTAGGTTGTTTCTTTTCCTGTGGTAAGTGTTATTCAAATAGGCTTTCAGTTCCTTTCTCTCTTTCTTTGCCTTCTGGGACCACATAATACATATATTGGTATATTTTATGGTGTCCCATAATTCTCTGAAGCTACATTCACTCTTTTTCATTCTTCTTACTCATTACTTCTCTAACTGGGTGAATCCCACATCCTGTCTTCAAGTTTGCTGATTCTTTCTTCCACGGATCTAATCGGCTGTTAAATCCCTCTGTTGAACTTTTCAGTTCGCTTATTTAATTATTCAGCTCTTTGTTTTGTTTGGTACTTTCCTGTATTTTTAATCTCTTCTTTGAAATTCTCATTTAATTCATACATTGTTCTCTTGATCTTGGTGAACATCTTTATGATCATTATTTTTTACTCTTGATCAGGTAAATCACTTATTTCCCTTTTATTAAGATCTGTTTCAGGAGTTTTGTCTTGTTCATTTGTTTGTAACATATTTCTGTTTCTTCATTTTCCTTAACTTTCAGTGTTGGCTTCTGTGAGTTAGATAAAACAGTCATATTTCCCTGTCTTGATGGAATGGTCTCATGTAGATTAAGAATCTTATCATTCAGCCTGGCCCTAGCTCTTGGCTGTCTCTCAGACCTTTTGTGATTGTCCAAACTGCCTTCTTCATGTCTCTCAGTAGCTAAGAGTATGCCAAGATCTTTGTGTCCCCAAGTGGAGGATCAATCATCGTCATGTATGCAGGCTGAGTGAAAGCTAGACCCTCAGGTAGCAGCTTTTAAAGTATGCAGGTAGACGTGTTTTAGAGAAAGATTGGGATCTGGATGTTTTTGTCTCCACTGTTCTAAACCCTGGGAGTTAACCAGTTAAGAACTGTTTCTTTGTTTGCTACTGTTTTGCGGGATATATGAATGCAATCCCTGCAGGCTGCCAGAACCAAGAAATCAAAGAGTGCATCCCCTGTGTGACAGCCATAGTACTGATAATACCGGATGTGTGCAGAAGCTCTTCTAGAAAGCTCTTTGTGATTTGTAGTGATCTCCTGGGAGAATGCAGAGATGGTATCTGCTGGCTTCTCAGGTTTCATGGAAGATTGACATCTGTCTGTACATGAATGCTAAATTAGAAGCCTCATGTTCTGGCAGCAGCTTTTAAAGTATGTAACTGGTCTCTTATTGGGAATGACTGGGAGATGGGTCTTTCTGTCTGCTCCTTGTGCATTGAGCCCAAGGGAGATAGCCCCCATAGAATTATTTGTTTGCTGCAATCCTGTTGAGTCTGCTAATGCAAGCTCTGGCCACCAGAGTTAGGCCATCAAGGGGTATGTCCTTTGGGTAGCAGCTGCAAAAGCCAAGCACTGGATGAGTACACAAATTGCTTTCAGGAAAATACCAGTGAGTGAGAGGTGGGCAGAGAAGGAATGCAAAGATGGTGCTCACTGACTTTTCTGGTTTCTGGAGAAGACCTGTCCCTACATGTGTGTTAAATGAGAGTCCTGGCCCTCAGCTTGCACCTTTTAAGATATTCAAATAGAGGGGCACCTGGGTGGCTCAGTGGGTTAAAGCCTCTGCCTTTGGCTCAGGTCATGTTCTCAGGGTCCTGGGATCGAGCCCCGCATTGGGCTCTCTACTCGGCGGAGAGCCTGCTTCCCTTCCTGCCTCTCTGCCTACTTGTGATCTCTCTCTCTCTGTCAAATAAATAAATAAAATATTAAAATAAAAGATACTCAAATAGACATATTTCAGGAAAGAATGGTAGGTGGGCATTGTTGTCTGTTGTCTCTGTGCTGAGGTTGGGGGCATAGCCACAATGAGTCTGTGGAGCCCACCAAGAACTGTTTCTTTGTTTGCTGTGGTTTTCTGGATCTTGTGGACACAAGCCCCATTGGCTTTCAGAGGTAGATGTTTTGGTCTGTCCCTGAGTTGGTGGAAGTCTTAAAAGTGACACTAGATGTTGTGTTGAAACCCTTTAGTCTTTCCTTTTTTTTTTTTTTTTTTTTTTTTTAAGATTTTATGTATTTGAGAGAGAGCATACACAAGTGGGCCCACCAGCAGGGGAGGGAAAGGAGGGGGAGAGGAAAAGAATCTCAGCACAGAACCCCAAGTGGGGCTCCATCTCATGACCCTGAGATCATGACCTGAGCCAAAACCAAGAGTTGGATGCTCAACCAGCTGAGCCACGCAGGCACCCCAGAAAATCTTTACTCTTCAGGGAGAAGTCGGCAGTTGTGAATTCTCTCCCAGTAGTATGTTGCTGTGCTGGGAGTGGGGGTTATGGAAAGAGTCTGGTCTCATAACTGGTCTCATAGTTACACAAAATAGATGGCATGGGGAAGGAGAAAAAAAAATTAGAGTTTCTGCAAAATTACCAAAGGAAAGAAGTGCTATATACTTTCTAATGTACTTTTTAATGTTAAAAAAATTAAAAATTCCAAAACCCAAGGAAACTGAGAAAGCTTCTTGGACTTATATAACAATTTTTATCTATTAGTTGCAGAACCAAAACAATAAGAAATTAATTTTATATAAAAAATAGCTTTTAACTATGAAGTCCTCCTGTCATTCTTCAGTTCGTTAAACTTACTTTTGGTTGTTATTATTTTTAAAAAAATGTAATTAGACAGTTCCAAGAAAGCTTCGGAACAGCTGTAATTACAGCTGTAGATTTAGTCAAAATAGGGGTTTTTAAAGGCTCCACTCCCCTTTTTCATCTCTTTCCCTCACCCTAAGTAACCCAAATTTAGTTGTAAAAGTTTTGGTGCACTCAGGATTCCTGAAACTGAAGTGCCATATGTTTAACTGCATGCAGATGTGATGATTATACGTGACTCTTCGTTAAGATTTTCCAAAACCTTTTTAGTTTTACTACTCTATGCACAGTTAAATGATTTTTATCAGCTTGTTTCTGTATTTAATTTTACAGATATACGTGTATTCCAAACGTAGTTTATTAATTTTTATCAAGGTTCAGGCATCTGCTAAAACTACTTAGGGGGATAATAGTCTTTAAATTTAAATTTGAGCTAAATGATGCTACTATTATTACAAGCTGACTGGGAATCTGTTACACCTTACGTCTATGTTTTTCTTCAAATTTTACTTCAAATATTTTTTAAAAATATTCCTTCAAATTTTACTCTGTAGTAATTAACTTTAACCTTGTCTAAAAACAAATTTGGTAAATCTTTAATTGGAGAAAGTTCTGTTATGATAAATCAGAAGTTAAATATACATCCTTGTTAGTACTCCCCTCACTCTTCCTTCCTTAGCTTTATGATCTAGGGATGTGGATGTCATTCTGAGGTCTAGTTTGCTGTTAGTCAGGGATTGGCCATAAGGGTTATGAAAAATATGGCTGAGCAAGGTTTGGGGCCAAACTCTCTGTCTCAGTTAATTGCCATCTCCTTTGCAGATGTTAGTTATGCTGAATATCATTCATGGACTACAGTAATTTAACTTGGATTCTAACTGTAATTTGGCAGTGTTATATTCTCAGAAATTGTCTAAAAATTGTAGTTATTTGTGGTTGTATCACACATAGGGAAATTCAAGAAGTCTTCTGCCAAAGTTAACAATTTAACACTTTCAGGCTGGTAAGCAAATGAAACATACCTGTATGTGTATGCCACCATGTTCAAAGGGATAAGGTTACAAAGATATATGGCTCTTACCTTCAAGTACAGTGGGTAGAAAAGATACAAATATGTGCATTAGTTTAAGAAATCAACTTCTAGGGATGCCTGGGTGGCTCAGTTAGTTAAACATCTCAGTCAGCTCAGGTCATGATCCCAGGGTCCTGGAATTGAGCCCTGCGTCAGGTTCCTTGCTCAGCAGTGAGTCTGTTTCTCTCTCTCCCGCTGCCCCTCTGTCTGCTAATGCTCTCTCCCTCTCTTCTCTCTCTCAAATAAATAAAGAAAATCTTAAAAAAAAGAAATCAACTTTTAGAGGGTAAATAAACTTGGATTTAAATCTCTAAACCAGGAACTCTTTAGATCATAAAGAAATTCCAAAACTCTAGACCAGCTTTCTTCTACATGAGGAAACAGATTCAAAGAAGTGGAGTGAATTAAGTCATCGATTTAGAAGTAAATAGGACATTTATTGGACATTATAAATATGAACTCAAGAGTGACAAAGGTAGCAAGTTAACTTTGCTCTTAGAATCTTGGATGTCAGCTCATGTCGATTGATTGCTCATTGTAGGTACTTTTAGCGAGAAACTGCTAGTTCTTTCCTCACAGGAGTCTAAGTGGGAGTATCAGCAGAATGTGGACTTATATAGTAGGTTATTTTTAGAGAGATAAAATTGAACAAAAGCCATTTCAGAGAATACTGCTGAATTCAAATGAATAGTTAAATACATTCATTAAGACAGGATAAAGAACTATATTTACAAAATTATATAACTTAAAACATAGATTGGTTTATTTGAGATTGAGTATAATTTTGATGATGAAGATACAACTTATTATGGAAAAATAAAGGAAGAAACTTAACGGAAAGAAACTATTAGGAAGGAAAATAAAACTGAAGCTTTAAAAAGATAGGAAAAATGAAATGCAAAAAGTAATTTAATTTTATTTAGGGACTGGCTACCTATTTATCTCATTACCAGAACTTGATGTTGTCATTGTCTCTTCTTTCGTCTTCTTGCTTTCTCTACTGGTGCTCTCTGAAAAAGGCTCTAGTGTGGTGTGGTGTGTGATACAGGTAATGCAGTTCTGGGTTTGTCTTGGATTTAAGGTTTGTGTATTTAAGACATACAAAATGAATAATTTTGAATTACTTTAACTTCTGAGCTTCAATTAAGGCACTTCATGAAAAATGAGATTAGGTCTTGGATATGACTATAAGATTGTTAGAATAATCAGATGAAGTCACATGAAATGTTTTAAAAGCTGAAGACTTCATGAGGTTTATAATATATTTTTTATAATTATAGATTCAACCCAGCTTGACAAATACTTGAGTATCCAATATGTCAGAGCCAGGATTGTAGACTTTTGAATTCAGGAAGATAGAGTCCTGTGTAATTTGGGGAAGAAACAAAATATATAGTTTATATATAATATATGTATAATATATAATGCAGATGTCTATAATGTATGACAGAATATGAAAAGGGTAATAAGAGGTTCAGCTGAACCAGATTGTGGCTTAAGTTAAAGAACTGTCCCCCCAAAATCTGCTCGAAGTCCGTGAGACTTGGTATGCCACAGTGACAAAGTGAGTATTTTGACCTTTTCTTACATATCTTCTGCTTTTTGAACCTTTAAGAGTGGACAGATTTTTAACTTGCATTGTAATGTGGTGAAATTCTAAACTTGGGCTCTTCTACTGGTTGCAGATGGGCGCTTATTGATTTTTTAGGTGTCCAGACATGAATCAGTAGCTGAGTCAAAGTGCCACAAAGAATGTATAATTTTAGATTTGGTGAGTATTGTCAGTGGGATAGGTTCTAGATTTTAATATCTGGGTTGGATCCCTTGAAAAGGACATAGGTGATTAAAGGGATGCTTGAGGAACATCTGTCCAACCCCCTTGAAGATAACTTTTACAGGGTCCCAGAATTAGCCTGTTTCTCATAGTGAGGAATCTGTTTGTTATGTGATGAAGTATACTTTCTTACGGGCTCTTGTGTTTGGAATTCTTTGTTTTTGTCAGACCAAGTGACCTGCTCCATCTGCTGTCTATATTTTTTACATTTTATTAGATATGCTAAAAGCTTGAATAAGGAGAGAACCTATTGACAGGGCAACCAGAAATAGAAGAGAATGATTGGTTCAGGAAGCAAGTCAAAAAAGGAAATAATGATAATAGCTAATACTTATGAACATTGAAGTTCCAGGTCCTGTTCTAAATGCTTTTCTTTTATTATCTTACAACAACATATGGTATTGATATTTTAATAGTAAATATGAGTTAAATGAAATATTAATTTAATGTTAAATGGTAATAATATTTATCCCTGTTGCAGACAAGGCAGCTGAGCTATAGGGCTTTGCACAACGAGAGACAGGGTTCATGCTAGGGTTGTTTGGTTCTATATATCGAATTCTAACACCACCACATACTACTTGTTAGAGATAATCTGGAGGCTCTTTTGGGAAAAATTCTCAGCCTCCTCTTCTCTAAGTACAGTATTCATTAGAGATAAAAGATGAATATATTAAAGCCAGTAACTTGGTTGGCAAAGGTGGGGTAGAGGAGGTGAAATATAGAATTTATTCAATGTTTCAAGACTGAATGAAGGTATCAGAAAGGAAGGAACCTCAATATGCATATAATCTACTTTGCAAATCAGGCAGGAAGGGAATTTTGGTTAGGCTATTGTAATGAGAAGATTTTATGATGCTACATAGTCATGAAAGATTGACATAGAAATAGTTTCATAAGAGCTTATGATTGATCACTAGTTTATAGACCAGCATCATCCAGTAGAAATATAATGTGAACCATGCATGTACTTTTAAATTTTCTGGTAGCCATATTAAATAAGGTAAAAAGAAACTGGTGAAAGTACTTTTAATAATATATTTTATTAAACCTAATATATTAAAAATACTACCTGAACTGCTAATTAATATAAAAAAATCAATGAAATCTTTTGTATTCTTCCTACTGAGTATGAAATCAGTGTATATTTTACACTTACAGAGTTTCTCACTTCAAATTAACCATATTTCACATGCTGAATGATCGTATTTGGCTACTGACTACCTTACCTGACAGTGCATTTATGTACCATTAAAAGATAAAGGATTGGTTTGTCTTGTTATGTTCTTAAAACATTTCTGATTAAATTACAGATAGATGATTTATTCTCCCTGTGTGTATATAGCACACAAAGAATAGAGGTTATGTTCTGGGGCCAAAAAGGCGTCACTCACTATTCAGTTGCATCTAGAGAATTTGCTCAGGAGGGGAATATATTTTTAATATTTAGTAAGAAGGGATCAGGAGAGATTTACCAAACGTGTCTGCCTTCAGCTCAGGTCATGATCCCAGGGTTCTGGGATCGAGGCCCACATTGGGCTCCCTACTTGGTGGGAAGCCTGCTTCTCCCTCTCACACTTCTCCTACTTGTGTTCCCTCTCTCACTCTGTCTTTCTTTGTCATATAAATAAAATCTTAAAAACAAAAACCCATGATGTTTGTTAGTCAGCAACTTTGTGCCTCTACCTGGGAACCTTCACAACCTCACTAATTTGCTTTTTGTGGGATTTAATGTTTAAGGTTATGTCCCTCAAACAGGGATTTCTAAATCTGCATTTTCCTACCAAAAAAAAAAAAAAAGATATACCTAATTAAACAGATTACTTCAAAATGACAAATCTTTCATAATTGGGGCTCTTGGGTGTTTTGGTCCATTAAATGTCTATCTTTGCCTTAGGTCATGATCCCAGATTCCTGGAATCAAGTCCCACATCACAGGGGCTCGCTTCTTCCTATCCTCCCCCTTGTGCTCTCTTTCACTGTCTCTGCTCTCTCTCAAATAAATAAATAAAATGTTAAAAAAAATGAATCATTCTATTTGTAGAAGTATAATATGCATTCTTTGTAAAAATTTAGATAGTAGAGATACCTACTTTTATGTGTTTAATCAACAGATCTCCAGCAGAAGGAAGTGTTACCACTTTGGCTTCTTTCTGTAGTGCTGGGTTCCTTGAGCTCTGTAGCATTCCAGTGAATCAGAACCTCTTTGGTTTGTATGGGAGAGGTATTCTCTCCTTAAAGGAGAAGGTGAGCAAATGGGAGATAGGTGTTCTCCCTGGCCGAGTTATATTTGTATATTGTTCTGTATTATGTACCATTTTATATTTAGCTAAGAGCTAAATTTTAATGCAGTTCATTAAAAATCTGTCTAGAGAGTTATCTATAAATTATAACGTTTGTAAAACTAAATAGCCTCCACGAGACTTATATTAACTTCTTGAGAGTTATCAGGTTAAAATAAAATAAAATTAAAATAAAAAAATAAAATTTGCTCTTTGCAATTTTAACAGAATAGAATGTGCTTTTATCATTAGTAATTTTCATTTTCTGAATTTCTAGTTTTGGTGGTATGTGTATGTTATCAGTATATACATATCTTTTTTTGCATGACTAATTGTGTTTTGTTATGAATGTTGTTCAAGTGGGGAAGGTTTGTGGAAACCAGTGCCTAAAATGCTTACCATTTTAGAGATAGCTGGTTGGAACAGGCAAGCTAGAAATGTACTTGGGAGGAGAAAATGATGGCCATTTGGGAGGCACAGAGATGAGGGGAAAACAGATGCTTTGAGACGAGGTCCAGAATGTTTTAAAAAGTAAATGATTCATACAAAAAACTTAATCATTAGGAACATAAGCAGATTTTATAAAATTTGAGTAGAAAGCATCCTGAAGGAGAACTTTGAATTGCATATTTATTCTGTTAATATTTTGTGATGGGTGAAATATAGAAGTCTCCTTATTGTTTTGAATTCATCGCCTTGTAGCTTCATATACTTTTAACTAAGGATTACAGCCCTTTGATGTGGGAAGTCAAGAGACTTTGAGTTTGTAATGTTTTTGAGTTAAACAGCTTGATGACTTAGACTGGATTTCATTTACCTTTTTATTCATATTGTCTGCTGGACAATATGACTGTATGGCTGTTAACAGTCATACTGGCCCTTATCATGGAGTTATTGCTAATTCATAATTTTAAAGTGCTGTGAAAATATTAAATACTCTTTAAATATTAAGTATTATATTTATTAGAACATTATTTAATATGAAGTAGTTCACTCATTAACCTGTACTTAATTTTGGTTATTATAATTACATATTGTTAACCACCCATCATAGTATATGCCTGTCTTTCAGTTCTTAGTCATATAAGAATATTTGTGAGACATGCTTAGGTCATGGTTGACCTGGGGATGATTCAGAAAATTTCTTATAAAGTGTAGTTATGACTATAGAATGATTTTGTGCTTACTATTGTTGTCTTGCTATTTCTGGAAGTTAGCCTAGGTTAAAGTAAAGAGTTCAGGTTTTGGAGTCGTAGGTATCACCTTGAATCCTTTCTCTGCTCCCTAACTAGCTCTGGGCAAATTATTTGCCCAGACAATTTATTAAACCTTAGTTCCTACAACTTGGAAATAAGTAACAACCATGTCTTAGAGTCATTATGATGACCCCCACAAAGTTGACTCTTCCTAGGGATAATAGCAGCTTACTGTTTCCTCCTTTTAAAAATTTATTTATTTATTTTTTTATAAGATATTTTACTTTATTCATCTGAGAAAGAAAGTGCAAGCGAGTGAGAGCATAAGCAGGAAGGAGGGTCAGGGGAGAGGGAGAAGCAGATTCCCCACTGAGCAGGGATTCCCAACACTGGGCTTGTGCTTCCAGGACACTGGGTTCATGACCTGAGCTGAAGGCAGACACTTAACCCACTGAGCCACCCAGGTGCCCCTCTGTGCCCCCTCTTCTTCTTCTTCTTCTTTTTTTGTTATTTAATAAAGACTTTTTTTAGAGCAGTTTTATGTTCACAGCAAAATCCTATCCCCTGCCCCTGCACATGCATAGACTCCTCCATTATTAACATTCCCCACCAGAGTGGTGCATTCTTGTAATTGATGAACCTACATTGACATATCATAATCACCCAAATCCATAGTTTACCTTCGGGTTCATTCTTCCTGTTGTACATTCTGTGGGTTTGGACAAATGTATAACATGTATCCATCATTATAATACATAGTATTTTCACAGCCATAAAAATCCTTTCCCCTTTCTATCTATTCATGTCCATTGCTCTTTCCCTAACTTCTACCTGTGACAGCCCGATTTTTTTTTTTAATTTTTTATTTTTTTTTACTGTTTGCATAGTTTTGCCTTTTCTAGTATATCAAATAGTTGGAATCAACAGTATGTAGCCTTCTCAGATTGGTTTCTTTTTACTTTAAGTTTCCTCTGTGTCTTTTCATAGCTTCATAGCTTACTCCTTTTTTAGTGCTGAATAATATTTCATATGTATCAAAGCTTACTTTTTCATTTACCTAAAAGAAGGACATTTTGGTTGCTTCCAAGTTTGGCAGTTATGAATAAAGCTGCTGTAAACATGCATATACAGAGTTTTGTGTATATATTAGTTTAGGTAGCAGCTAGTTTAATGAGCATTTCTTTATCTTAGAAGCTTATAGACTTTACATGCAATATATCATTTAATTCATTTTTTAAAAGATTTTATTTATTTATTTGACAGACAGAGCTCACAAGTAGGCAGAGATGCAGGCAGAGAGAGAGGAGGAAGCAGGCTCCATGCTGAGCAGAAAGCCTGATGTGGGGCTCGATCACAGGACTCTGAGATCATAACCTGAGCCAAAGGCAGAGGATTTAACCCACTGAGCCACCCAGGGCCCCTCATTTAATTCTTATATCTGTAATAGATTATGTAAAGTTCACGGCCTATGGTAATGTATGTCCAACAACTGGTTGTTCTTATTTTTTCTCTATTTTAATTCCAAGCATGTAGTTTAATCAGAAGTTGAAGCTCTTAAGACGAGGGCTAGGGGTGGGTAGTCTGATCAGACCTAAAGGGCTTATAGGGAAGTTCAGAGTGGTTTGAAGGTGCAGTATATATGAAAGTGTAATTTATAGATAATCTGCGTAATAATTACTTAGGAAGCTTGTTAAAATGTATAATTTTGGGTTCATCCTCGGAAACTCAGACTTTATGATTCAGAATTCCTGGTCATGGGCCCAGAAGTCTATAATTTTATGAGCTTAATATGTAATTCTGATTGACAATGAAGTTGAGAATCATCTTTTTAAGTTTATTCTTCCTGATGAAAATATGATTCAAGTGATTTTTAAATAGTTATTTTTCTTTGCTACAATAAGTTTTTATATTGATGATGGAGGTAGTAAATTTTTTCATTTAAGTTTTTACACATGATGTATAATAAATACAATTTTTCTGTGTTATGAGGGTAGAAGGAATAGTGATTACTCATTTGACTCATATTTAGTAAACATAACTTATTTGAGGTATATTTTATTTTGTCATAGGTCATATTTTACTTTATTATTCAAATAATATAGTGTTTTAGAATAGGATAGCAAAGGAAGGTAGACTGAGAACACATACTATTATGAAGATCAGAGGACAGATGAAGAGAGTGGTTTTCTGGTTTTAACTAGAAGGAGAAAGTAACTACAAATAGGTTACATAACTAATATGGATAATTAAAACCGGATGGAAATTTTGTTAGTCATATTAGTGAAAAGAGTCATATCAGGAATACTCTGCTTCTGTGTTTTTTGACAGTTGTTCTCTATACCCAACATAGGATTCAACTCATTATCTCAAGAGCGAGAGTCGTGCACTCTACTGACTGACTGAGCCATTAGGTGCCCTGTTTTGTTTTGTTTTGTTTGTGTAATGTCTGCACTCCATCTCAGACCAGTTAAATCAGATCTATGTTACTGTGTTCTGAGCGTCATCATCATTATTACTATTTTGTTATTTTTGTCAAAAATTCTCATTCATTCTCATGTGTAAACAGCATTAAGAGCTACTATTTTAGTGATTCAAAGGAGAGTCAGTCAGTAAGCTAAGAAGCCCGGTTTCATGTCTTCCTTGATTTTATCTTCTATCATCTTAAGCATCTGTAGGGTGACGAAGCAGAACTGGTTAGAACTCTTTAACTGGAAGGCAGCTAACATCCTGAAGTTTTCTTTTTTTGGCCTGAGCTAAGAAGTGACTCCTTGAATCTCTCCTCATGCATCCTATTGCCTGTTGCTTTCATCAATTTTTTTGTAATTTCTTTCACCTCTCTCTAATTTGTCAGTGGCTTCCTGAAAGTAAAACTCAAGTTCAGTATAAAACTACTTTAATAAAACAACAGTGGCAGAGGCAAAAGAGTAAAGTTCCTTCCACTTCTTAAATTCTGTGATTTGTTATGTAAAGTAGACAACTATATTTGTTTTAGACTTTTTATTGGCCTTTTCTTTATTTTTCTGGGGATTAAAATGTGTTTTCTTTCTGTCATGATATTTGTTCAATATATTGCTTTTTTTTTTTTAAAGGGGACTTTATTTATTTATTTGACAGAGAGAGAGTGTGCATGCATAAGCAGTAGGGGTGGTGTGGGGGAGCAGAAGGAGAGGGAGAAGCAGGCTCCCTGCTCATGCTGAACAGGGAGCCCGATGAGGGGCTCTATCCCACCTGAGCTGAAGGCAGACACTTAACCAACTGAACTACCCAAGAGCCCCCAATATATTATTTCCTCAAGTTGTGTTTCCTCATCTTTCTCAACCATACTTCTTGCATCCATTTCCCATCTTGCACCCATTTTGGGGGAGAGACAGTAAATATTTTCTCATAGGCTGTCATGTTTTCAGAAAATAGTTTTCCTAAGCGATCAAGATCATGTTGGATTTTATTCTGTCTAGGCACTATATTTCAGTTAGAATCTGGACAGGGAAGTAATCTACACTAGATCTTTCTGTTGAGAAAATTTAATATAGTCAATGGATTATACAGGTGATAGAGCTGAAAGAGCAAAAGGGGAACATTGGAGTAACACAGAGATGATAATTGCAAAAAGCTACAACCATCAATACTGGGAACAAAAAAGGGCTTATGAGTAGAGTTGGGGCTCAAAACCTCTGGAGGGAGTACTGTCTGGCTTTTGCTGATACTTCTGAGAGTGCTGGAAAAATTGGTGGCTGTCACCAACTGCTGCTGCTGGAGTGGAGGGCCTATGCTGGGGCAGTGCTGACTGGAAAAAGCAAGTTTCTCCTAGTGCTCTTATTAGCAACAGCCAGCCAAGCTGGCTGGCCAAAGAGAAAAGTAGTTTCCAGAGTCTCTTTTCAGCATCACTATGTTGAGTATTAAAGGCTGGATTTGGAGCTAAAAGACAATAGCTGAATAATGAGCACATATAGCTTTCTCCTCTTCTGGTTACATGACGGCATGGTCCTTTGGTCTCTTGATCTCTTTCTGAGCTATGGAACTGCTGTATGTTCTTAGAGTCTAGGATTTGGAATGAAAGGGGTTGTTACTAAATTAACTTGTCTAGTTCATGTGATTCAGGGGTAGGAGATGGGACCACCTGCTCCAAGATAACTCTGTCATAGCCTTTCTTGGGATCTGAGATTTAATCATTAGATACTAATTCCTTTGTCTCTCAAGGGGTTTCTATTTTTCAAGATGCCTTATTTAAAATACAAAAATTGGGGCACCTGAGTGACTCAATAGGTTAAGCATCTGAGCCTGACTGGCTCAGTTGAGATCAAGCCCTGTGTTAGGCTCCCTGCTCAGTGGGAAGTCTGCTTGTCCTTCTGACCCTTCCCCTGTTCATACTCTCTCTCTCAAATAAATAAAGAAAATCTTAAATAAAATAAAGTACAAAGATTGTGGGAGGAATAATGATGCTTTTAAACCAAAGGTTAAAAACTGATTGCTTATTAGACAGTGGCCTGAAGTAAGAACCAGTCTTCGAACAGATTATACCTTTTTTCTCATTCTAATCTTCCTGCAGAGATTCTCAAATATTAATACCTATGTGAATTATTTGGGGATTGTTAAAATGCAGAATCTGATTCAGTCTATCCCTGGATAGGGACTGAGACTCTGCATTTCTGACAAGCTCCAAAGGGAGGCTTAAGTGACTGCCCCTAAATTAGACTTTTCATCTCCTTTTGCTGCTTTGAAAACCACTGTTCTGGCTTACATCCCCTACTAGACCTGGGTTTGAGTGGCTGAATGGTGAGTGATCATAAAGGAAAAGTTCTCTTGCAAGCTTAATTTTCTAGGAATATTTTGAGCAATCTTAATAGAGATTTATAGCTGTTTCTTTCCAGGTGGAAAGAAAAGGACATATGCCTCTGAATAGGTTGAATTTTTGTCCATAATTTTGTTTGACTGCATCGTCTGCTCTGGATGCAGAGACATGTCTATCACTTGTAGTTTTCCTGGGTTCTTTTCAGTAATTTCATACATGTTTAAGGGGAACTGACTAATGGGAGATAGGATAGGAGGACAATTAATAAATTCATGCATGAGATATCTTGCCTTCATTAGAGCCGTTATTATTGATTAAATAGAGCTCTCTCTGGATTTCAAAAATTGAATTTGGTTTGAATTTCATACTAATTGCCTTTCCCCACTTTTGACACATTCATATACTTGTCTTCAAAGTGTAGAGTCTTGTCTTGAGGGAAATTAGTGGTAGTCTATCTTTTATGTCTTTTATTTTTTAAAAGATTTTATTTACTTATTTGAGAGAGAGAGAAAGAGAGACAGAGTGTGTGTGTGTGCCCAGGGGTGTGGCAGAGAGAGAGGGAGAGAGACACTCCAGCAGATTCTGTGTTAAGTGTGGAGCTGGATCCCACATCCCTGAGATCAGGACCTGAGCCAAAACCAAGAGTCAGAAGCTCAACAAACAGTGCCACCAAGGTGCCCCAGAAAAATGGTGGTCTATCTTAATGGAACTTTGAAGGCAGCCCAAATTTATGAAGTTGTTAAATGCTCTTTACATTTGGATTTTACTTACCAATCCATACCTGGCCACATGAGTAAAACATTAATCTTTTATTCAGTTGCCATCCTTCCAGATTCTTTCTTTGCAGCCACCTCATCCTCATTCCTGGATCTTTCTTTTTTTCTTTACAGACTTCGATTCTCAAAGATTCTAAGTACTTTCTTTTTGTCTGATATGAATATTATCCTTAAATTTTTAATTCAGGCTATGATGATAATTCAGGCTATGAATAGAGAAATAATTGGCCCCTTTATCAGCTGAGGTGAAAGAGTTAAAATGAAAGTTAAGGACTTAGGGGATTCCTACAGAAAAGAAGGGTGAAAAAAACTCAGTTTTAGGATCCTGAACAAAGCCTTTTGATTGGCATATAGAGACCCTTGCATGTACATAAACGCCCATATTTGAATATTTATAGCAGATAATCTGTCAAAATTACTGTTATTTTAATTTGCCAAGCTTGGCTGATTGCTGCAGTTGGATGTTAGCTGAATTCTAGATGAGGAACTGTAAATATGATCTAGTGTGAAGCATGTTTTTTGTCCTTGAAGCTGTTTGAATATCCCCCCTCCCTTGTGTGTGTGTGTGTGTGTGTTTTGTTTTTAATAGTGAGCCTTTTTGTATAGCTGAACTTCCATGCTGTTAAGGAAAAAATAAAGTGGTGTGAGAACAGTAAATATTTAAAAAAATTTTTTAGTTGGAAAAAAATTTATTCACATTTAGTGATCAGGAATTGCTTAAATAGTTTTAACTATGTGTTCAATCTTCAAAGGAGCTCTCTCTAGAGATTTCAAACTAGGGACATGTATCATATTTGAATAGCCTGTGAGATGATATGTGAGATATGTTCACGTTAACAGCAAAGAAAATGCATAATTGTAGGTAATTAATGTTATCCCTTTTTTTTTCTCATTTTGCACAGTGATAATTTTAGTGACCCAGATTCAAGCAATAATATCTTCCTTTGGAAATACCATGTGGTTTTGTCCGTTTACATTCTAGTGGAAGGAAGGTAAGCCGTTTTTCACAGTTAATATTGAAATTACTAATAAATCAAATTTTCTCTTTAAAAGTTAGGAAATCCTTTTTTCTTTAGGTAGGTAGTGTGCCTTCACCCAGAAAGTACTATATTATTTATTGATGCTATATCACTTTTCCTCAAAAGATTCTACTGATACTACATTATTTCAGCTCTGGAGATAATCTGGGACTTCCTTAAAAATCATGTGAGTTTTTTGGGAGCAGGAGTACATTCTGAGCTCTGTCTGCTAGATTATCTTGTCGCAGCCATTTTCACCTGGATAGTTTATTTTTACATATATATAACCACTTGACATAATGAGAGAATCTTAATTTTTGTTTTTTGGTTTTTTCTTTTGATGTTTTCATTTATCTTTTGTGAACTGACATAATTGGCTCCATTTTTATTAGTTATTACTTTAGCTAGAAACTATGCTAATTACTAAGTCTTAGTTTTAGTTTGATTCTGAATTTGTTTTGGGATTTGCAGGAATGTGGGGGTCTCAATAATATATTTTATCTTAAGCAAATTAAGAATGGAACTTTCAGAGCATTCTTTTCTTTCACAAGCGTCCATCTTCATTCTCATTTGACCTCTTTTGGGGTCAGTTACTCTTTCTTCATATATTACTCTTTCTTCATATATATATATATATATATATATATATATATTAGTATATATGTATATATATATTTTTTTTTTAACTAGTTACTGTAGTCACTTTTCCCAATGTTTTTTGTGACCATCCTCAAATCATTTCCTATGCCTTTCACCCTAATTCCTCATTATCCTCAAAAGAAAAGTATTTATCCAGCTTTGGTGGCTCTCCTCTGGCTGAAGAGCAAGATTATTAATGATTCCTTAAGATGTTACCCTTGTTCCTAATTTTGTAATGGTTCACCATCTGTTCAATATATTAAGGGCTCAGAAATGTGTGTTTTACCTAATACATCACAGATGTGGAAACAATAATAATAAAGTTCTATTTATGTGAAGTGAAGATACTGCTAATATGTTCTCTTGGGTTTAGTTAGTCTGACATTCTTGCTATGTTTGGGCACTTATTTGCAACATGCTTTCAAATTTCTTAGAGTGAATTAGATATTTTCATCTTATTTAACCAGCATGCATTTGATTAAGTATGTTAAAACTCAGTTGAATAAAATTTAAGTCAATAATATAAAGAGTAATGAGCTGTTTTACAGTGCAATTTGGGAAAAAATTAGCTGTATTTCTTGTTATAAGAACAGCAGACAGCATCATACAGTGGACTACGATTTTCTAAGTAAATTAATTTTGATAAAGGTTAATTGCACAGCAATAGCAAATGCTAGGAATTGGCATCCAAATGTCAAATTTCACAGACAAATTTTAGTTTTTTACTGATTTTTTTTCCTCCAGAGGAAGAATATGAAAACTCAAGTTTGTTTAGAAGATATTATCATTCTATTTAGGAATTAAGAAATAGGCTTTATTTTTCTGCAAATTGAGCAGCAAAGATACTGGTGAATTACAGTTTTTACAGATTTTTTTTTTGAAAAGCCCCTATGGAAATCTAATATTTAGGCTTTATTTGGGACCTGCTTTTAGTTTGTAATCATAATTCAGGATCTAAATGATCCCTATAATTTTTTATTATATATGTGTTTTCATTGCTTCAGAAAGAAAGGATGGAGTGTATTATTTAATAATTTGCATTTTGGTATTACTTATAGGGTGAACTCTATGATCATTTGTATTTTAGGTAATTTATATGCCGTTGAGACAAATACAGATCTCTATTTTCTCTCTCTCCTTAATAGCATAAGAGTGTTATATATCACTTTATCAGTTAGCAAAATGTGAAGGTAAAAATTGAAAATGGAGACTTTTCAGTGGTTTTTGGCATGTCATGCAAGTTATCATTCTATTTTAACAGTCAGTAAGAATCCGAACAATTTGAAAACTTTCAACTTTCTTAGAGTTTTCATAGAGGTGAGGTCATAGGGCTAGCTGCTGTCCCCAAATTGGAGAGACAGACAGGCAAATACAGAGAATGACAACTTATTCTAGCAGAACATAGGAGCAAAGACCTCTAAGGTAACCAGTACTGGGTAGGGAAAAAACCTAAAATGTAATTAATGAATTGCCAGAGGCTCAGTGTGGTAAGTCTGAGGTAGAAACTCTAGGGGGGCCCAAGTATAAGAATCCCACATTTTTCAAGGTTTTACCTCCAGCTCTACCATGACTTCACAGAGAGAATTAGAGAAAAGTGCCCTGGTACTTCCTACATAGGAAGGGGAAGTCAATCATTTTGAAATATGCCAAGGCATTCTGTTTTTCTTGACAAGATTTGCCCTAAAGAAAAATTATTTTGTCAATGTCTAATCTTTTATGGTGTTATAAGAGTCTAACTGACCTGGAGGAGGGGGAATGCCCAACTTTAGGCTGTTTCAGCCTTCCGTGGAGGGGAAGAAAATTGTCCAATTCCAGCCATTTTGTTCCTCCTCTAGCCATCCTTTTTGTCCTAAGGGGTGTGTGTGTGTGTGTGTGTGTGTGTGTGGTGGGGATGGTGGTGCCGGAGGATTGGGAGCACAGACTCACTAAAAGACTGAGACCTAATCATAGAACACTTCTCTTACCCCACATTACTAATGCCTGTTTGCCACAGTTCCTTTTTTCCAGTGCATCATGTCTGGCTTCCAACAAAAAAATTACAAGGCATGCTAAAAAGCAAAAGTAGAGTTTACAAAGACAGAGCAAGCATCAGAATCAGACTTAAACACAGCAGGGATATTGGAGTGATCGGACTAGGAATTTAAAACAATTATGACAATATGCCAAAGGCTCTAATGAAGAAAATAGCCAGCATGCAAGAACAGATGGATAATATATGAAATTCTAAGAAAGAACAAAAATGCTAGAAATTAAAAAATACTGTGACAGAAATAAAGAATGCCTTTGATGGGCTTATTAGAAGACCGAACATAGCTGAGGAAAGAATCTCTCTGAGCTTGAGGATATGTCAGTAAACACGTCTAAAATTAAAAAACATCGAGGGGCACCTGGATGGCTCAGTTGGTTGAGTATCCAACTCTTGGTTTTGGCTCAGGTCATGATGTTGGGGTTGTGGGATCAGGCACTGTATCTGACTCTGTGTGCAGTGTGGAGTCTGCTTGAGGCCCTTTCTCCCTCAGCACCTTCCCACCACTCTCTCAAATAAATGGATAAATCTTAATAAAGAAAAAAAAAAGATTTAAAAAGCAAAGAGAAAAAAGCCTGAAAAAAAATTAAAAAAAAACAACAACTAAGAACTGTGGGACAATTTCAAAAGGTATAATATATGCATAATGGGAATACCAGAAAGAGAGGAAGGGGTAAAAGGAACAGAGGAAATATCTGAAGCAATATTGACAGTGTTTCACCAAATTAATGTCCGAGTCCAAACCACAGATTCAGGAAGTTTGGAGAACATCAGGCAGGGTAAGAGTCCCCAAAATTTTACCTAGGCATTTCATATTCAAACTTTGAAAAATCAGACAGGAGGTAATCTTGAAAGAAGCCAGAGGGAAAAAACACCTTATCTATAGAGAAGCAAAGGTAAGAATATCTGACTTCTCTTCACAAATCACACAAGCAAGAAAAGAGTGAAGTGGAATAAAGTGTTGGGAGAAAAATCCAACAATTTAGAATTCCGTATCCTGCTAAATTATGCTTTAAAGAAAAGGAGAAAAAAGACTATCTCAGATAACAAAGATGTAAAAAATTTGTTGCTAGTGGGTTTGTCTTATAAGACATATTAAAAGAAATTCTTCAGAGAAGGAAAACTGTATAGGCTAGAAACTTGGATCTACATTAAAAAAGGGGAGAATGTTAGAGAAAGACTAGGTGAAGGGAAATAACTTTAAAATAACTTTTGAATAACTTTAACTTTTATTTTTCTTATTCTTAATTGACCTTACAAATAACATAATTTGTTTAAAATAATATTATCAACAATGTATTCAATGAGTGGAGCTTAAATATAAGTGAAATGAATGACAACAATGATACAAGGGTTGGGAAAGAGGAATTAAGAATATTCTGTTAAAAGGTACTTGTACTTCACTACCCATAAAATGGACTTGGATTAGTTGTAAATTTATAATGTGAACTCCAGGGCAAAAATAAAAGAAAGTGAAAAAAGAAGTATAATTGATATGCTAAGAAGGGAGAGAAAACAGAATCTCATAAAAATCCCTAATTAAAGCCACAAAAGAGAAAGAGTAGAAGATATAAATAGGAACAAAAACAAGGGCAATGAACAGAAAACAGTAACAAAAAGAGAGGATATCAATCCAGGTATATCAGTAATTAGTTTACATGCCAGTAGTCTAAATATACTCACTTAAAAGAGACTGTCAGAGTGGAACAAAAGACAAGATTCAACTATATATTGTCAACAGAAACCCACTTTAAATGTGAAGACACATACAGAATAAAAATAAAAGAATAGAGAAGGATATACCATACTAACACTAATCAAAAGAAAGCCAGAATAGCTCTATTAACTTCAGACAGAGCAGACTTCAGAGCAAGGAAAATCTTCAAGTGGAAACCGGGGCATTATATAATGACAGTGGGGTTAATTCTTTAGAAAGACATAATCCTTAATATGTATGCATCAAAATGTGTGAGGCAAAAACTGAGAGAATTGCAAAAAGAAAGATGATTCCCCTATTGTTGCTGGGTGTCTCAACACTCTTGTCTTAAAAATGGACAGATCTAGCAGGCAGAAAATTAGTGAGAATATATTTGAACTCCGCAGCACCATCAGTCAACCAGATATGATTGACATTTGTAGATTACTTCATCCAACGATAGCAGAATACACATTCCTCTCAAGAATGAAAATGGTAGGGGTACTTGGGTGGCTCAGTAAGTTAAGTGCCCTCCCCTTTGTTTTGGCACAGGTCATGATCTCAGGGTCTTAAGATCAAGACTTACCTTGGGCTCCATGCTCAGTGGGGAGTTTGCTTGAGAGTCTCTCTGCCACTCCCCTTGTGCCCCCTCTCCCTGAGATCTTCCCCCTGTTCCTACACACACATTCTCTCTCTCAATAAATAAACAAAATCTTTAAAAAAGAAAAAAAGGAATGAAAATGGTATTATTCAGAAACTTCAGAGTTCATTTTAGACTTTAATTTGTTTCCTGTAGGATTGCATCATAAACGAGATCAGAGAAAAGATGAGGACTCATTTTAAAAAATACAACAAATTATCACCTGCCTCCCCTCTACTTCTTACATATTCTAGGGTAAGAATTTTAGAACTTCGATTTTATTGTTATACATTTTTCTGGCCCCAAGTTTGGCATAATGAATGAGTGTATGTGAGTTAATATACTTTTATAATGAAACCTACCTGGCATTCTCTCTCATTCATTAGCTACTAGGAGTATTTCATACAACTCTTTGGTTCCATGTAGCAAAATTTGAAAATTTGAAAATTATTCCGAAATATGAATCCTTCATGCCTTGGCCAGTATTTGATAATTATTGATTTTGCTCCTGAATAAAAGAGCTCTAGATGTCTGACTGCCTTATTATTATTATTATTGTTATTTTGAGTAGATTTTGAGTAATAACAGAAGGAGATGAGAAAAGACAGGTGAGAATTTGTAAAGGAAGGGAATATTCTAACTGGATTTTAGACAGTTTTATAGGTTAATAGAAGACAGATACTTTGAGTGATACATTGCTGAACTTTCTCAAGTAGAGAGGAAAATGACTTAGATTTGATTTTATATTTGAAATGGTGGTGTTTCTTTCCCATTCTGAGACCAGCCTTTTCTCCCTGCTCTTGCTCTCCCATTGAGTTATGCTAGTGAGGAACAGAATCATAGGTTTCAGTTAGTGGAATATAGGAGCATTGGGTAGAATGAGGAGTAGTATTTCACCTTCTTTGTCTAAATTTTAATTCTCATTTTCGTTGCTCAAAGTAGTGTTTCAAGAATTGGTACCTGGTACAAGAGGGTCTTATTCTTAGCAAAGCTATTCTAATGACAAAAGGCATTCTGTGTTTTCCTATTAGATATTTGGATTAATTATTGGGTTGACATCTATTTGCATGCTAAATGCTGTGTCATTGCTATCTTTTGTTTGCCTGGTAGACTCATGATAGTGACCTTACAGGGATTACCAACAGAATTCCTTTTCTATAAAAAACAAATAAAACTGAAAACAGGGGCGCCTGGGTGGCTCAGTTGGTTAAGCATCTGAGTCTTGATTTTGGTTCAGGTCGTGATCTCAGGGTTGTGAGATCAAGCCCCATGCGGGGCACTGTACTGGGTATGGAGCCTGCTTGAGATGTTCTCCCTTTGCCTCCATACCTTCACCCCCACCCTCCACTCAGATACTCTCTCTTAAAAAAAAAAGAAAAAAAGGAAAAAAAAAAAAGAAAGAAAAACCCTAAAAACAAAAAAATAAAACAACATGTCAAATGAACTTCCCTCCTTGGATCGCAGTTATGGTTTGCGGACAAAAATCTGTCAATGTATATTCCCAGGGTTTCTGTCCTGTCTTAGCTGCCTATTTTCTGAACAAACCTTGATCAAGTCAAATCACTTCTTACCTCATTTTCTTCATCTTCAAAATGGAGACTGTGTCTACCTTACAAAACAGTGGTAAGAACTAAATAACAAAACGTGTGCCAAGTGCCTGGGTCATGTCTGACACAGAACAAGTGTTACTTCTCTTCCTCCTTCCTTTTGACATCAGTAATATCTGGATTCCACCTCTTGAATTCAGTAGTTACTAATTGTGAGATCAAATTATTTTGTTTCTCAGCATCATTTACCTTTAACATGAGATCATTTTTTTTTTAAAGATTTTTTTTTAAGATTTTTTTTTTTAAAGATTTTTATTTATTTATTTGAGAGAGAGACAGAGAGAGAGAGCATGAGAGGCGAGAAGGTCAGAGGGAGAAGCAGACTCCCCATGGAGCTGGGATACTGATGCGGGACTCGATCCCGAAACTCCGGGACTGTGACCTGAGCTGAAGGCGGTTGCTTAACCAACTGAGCCACCCAGGCACCCCCCATTTTATAAAGTTGTGGTTGGAATTCACTTCCTAGTGTAGTCTAAGAAATTTTTGTTGAATCTGAATGTAAATGTTAAACTGCTAAAAACTTATATAAATATATGAATTTTGCTGGATGGATCTTTTGGACACAAGATCCACAATGTACTTTTAGGAATGTATACTAAGAAGAACATAATAAGGAAAAATACATTTCTAGGTCGTTGTTGTTTTTATGGGAGGACTCTACAATAGTTTACTTAATTTTTGCTTAATGTATTTCATTGGGAAAGTAGGGAAATTGTTGATCAAATGATTTATTGTCACTTGAAATAGCTACCTCTAGAAGGGTTATGCATAGGGCACTAAGGGAGTCAAACACTTGAATATACCTCTTTCTTTGCTTTTATTCTTTTTGTCTTAGGTAACTTCATTTTTAGTGAGACTTCTGCATACAATGATAGTTATGTGGGCAGATCTTGGAAAATTAATCAGTACTGAAAACTGCCTAGTTTGGTAACTGCCAAAGAAATAATTAATTAACCAATATTAAAGTTTAATTGGCAAATTGAGGTCAAGTCCCATTAATGAATCATGTTAAATGAGTTACACATTAAATCAATATTGTTGAATTTAACTATGTGTTAAATCAATGTTTTCTTTGACATCATAGAATAGAAAAGAAATTGATGTATGTGTGGTATATTGTATTGAATTAAGGAGTTTGTATTTTTAAGAATGTTCTATAGTTCCATGAATTTCAGTTGGATTTGTTTGAATGTGAATCATTTTTGTAATTAGCAAAAATATTATTGCCTTTTTGTCTTGTAGCAGTTGTGCCAGCTTTTGTACATGTGGGGATGAATGTAAATTCTAACTTATCTTCTTACACATTTCCCAAAGGTTAGGAAATAATTTAGCATACAGAATGTTAATCACTTTTAAGAATTCCCAGTTTATCATTTTATTTGACATACTATATTTCTTATTAGATTGCTTGTTATCTGCCTTGAATATGTTACAGAAAGTTGGTAATAGTCTTTGTATGCATAGTTTTTACCCGCAAGGAAAAAGATACAAGAAAATAGAATAAAAACTGAATTGCAAATCATTTAAGTGCAGACAAGTTTCTGCTGAGAAAGTGGAGATGAATTTATGTGTGACTGTTAAAACATATGGATATGTTGATTATCACTATGTTTAAGTATTTTTGTCATAAGGCAAAGGGCTTGCAAAGTAAGAATAATTACATACATTATTGGTATTGCTGAAATAAAAAATAACTTTGTTTCTTCAAGGTTTGGGTTTTCTTCCTTTTGGTATTTGTTTTTTAAAGAAACCAGATGTGTATAGAACTGAATGTTTATTTTTTAACTCCTTTTTTAAAAAATAATTTAATGTTAAGAGCTAATAGAATTCTGTGATTGTACATTTATAAAATATTTGGGCAAGTCATTCATAATGTAATATAATATTTTTGTCCTTTTTTATTGTGAAATATATATATAACATAAAATTTACCATTTAACCATTTTAAGTATGTCATTAGGTGTAGATACTTACACTGTAACTCAGTGTAAGTACGTTTACAATGTTGTGCTGCCATCACCTCTGTCTCCAGAACTTTTTTAGCATCACAAACTATTGTACTCATGGAACATTAACTATGCCTTCTTTCCAGCCCCTGTAACCCCTGTAACCATTGTTTTATTTTTGTCTTTATGGATTTGACTATTCTAGGCTTTTCTTATGAGTTTAATCATGTATTTGTTCTTATGGGACTGTCTTCTTTCTCTTAACATAGTGTCTTTTGGGCTCATCCGTGTTATATCATGTATCAGAATTTCATTCTTTTAAGAATGAATAATATTTTATCTTATGAATGTGCCAAATTTGTTTATCCATTCATCTGTCAGTGGACATTTGGGTTGTTGTGAATAATGCTGCTATGAACATTGGTATCTAAGTTATCTATTCAAGTGTGGTAATGTGTTTTTATATATATTTTAATATAGAAAAATTTTTGTGGTAATGAAATTCTATTTAAATGGACTAGATAAATATCTATATTTTCAGTGCCATCAGTGAATATTAAATACCTTTTGTGTATTCTAAATAGTGGAGATATAAAGAGTCATAAAATCATGATACACTCTTTTGAACTTATAATCAAATAACAATATATAGGGTGTATATTTTAATAATAATAATAGGGTGTGCTTATAAAAATACCCTGATTGATAGCATATGCTTTTTGGAGTTGAAAAGGTATTTACAATATAAACCTGCATCCTACTTCACTAAATTCTTGCATGTTGTCCTCACCAACTAAGAGGCAAAATACTTGACCTTAATCAACTTGGATATTCCATTCAAGCATATGTATTTAACATTCAAGCATAAATTCTAGAGAGATCATATACTAAAATGGAAGTTAGATCATGACATTCCTCTAAACAGTTTTCTCTAATGAAAACCATTCTTAGAATGACTTAACATTTCTTTTCCCAGACTTCCACCTTAACTCTTTATCACATCCCCTGTCCCCATACCCACTGTGAGCTGGGTAATTCTTTGTTGTGGATACATGGCTTATGTATGTAAACTGGCTTAAGTGTATATGAGTAAAAGGCAGAAGGTTGAATTCTATATGTTTCAAGGTTCTTCCCAGGTTTGTGATTCTAATTTAATCTCTGTGGTACCTGGATTTTCCAAATGAGAGAAAACAGAATAGGCATGTATAACCTCTAAATAAGGCTTCTCAACAGATATATGGTAAATTTACAAGCTGAAATTTGATCAGAATATAAACATTTTGTTATTTTTTGGTAATTCAGTGGTCTTTTTCTCTCTTTCTCAAAGTATTTTTCTGGAAAAGCAAAATCTTTTATGAATTCATCATAATTTTGTAGTTTAATTGGATTTTTAAGGTTTCTCTGTGTGTGCCAGCTAGACTTTTAGAGAGTGTTACTACTCTTTTTCCATGGAAATGTTAGACCAAAGGAAAACATACAGCTAGCTGTTAGATTCACATTTCCTATGGATGATGTTTTGAAGCTCAAAAGGAACTTTGAACATTTTAAACGCAGCTGAGCAGAGGTTCCAAAAGCTGATGCTATAGTACTGTTTTTTCCTCCATATTCATCTCCTTGACTCCCAGTAGTGAGCCTGAATTGTGAATGATAGACATTTAAAGGCTTATTACTCTGCAGAGTGAAAAAAAAGAAAGAAAGAAAGAAAGAAAGAAAGAGAAAGATAGAAAGAAAGAAAACTGAACTAATTCAAAGTCAACACTTAAAATACTGAAGGGGTGAATGAAGAAGCATAATCATCCATTCATTCAACACATATATGATAGTCTACTATGTATCAGACAATCACTAAACACAGGAAATAAAGCAATGACTAAAACAGAATCAGTCCCTACACTGTTGGAACTTAGACTGCCTAGAACAGTGAGTGGAACATAATAGGCACTTTAAAATATTTGAATAAAATTGTTCTGTTTTCTGGAGAAGATTTTGGAGTAAGCAGCATTGTAGTGAAGAAGTATGGAGTGTCCCGATCACTGTATTATAAATAGTTCGTTTCAAAGACAAAAAATGGAAATAAACCAAGTATCTATTAATAGTGAAAAAGGTTAAGTAAGTTTATTAGAAATACATAAAATGTAGTATACACTGGGGTCTTGTAATGACATGTGAAGATATATACTGGCTGACATGTAAGATGTTCTTTACCTAATGAATTAAAGTAGGCTATAGAATAGGATGTGTGCAATGAGTCCTTTAATGTAAGACTGTTTATCTTTAAGTAAAATGTCTTGAGAGATGGTGCAGAAATGGTTATCCATGAATTATTCTTTCAAAAGATAAATTTCCTGTGAACTTTTCTTTATCCTTTATGCATTTCTGTGATTGTTTCTTTTGTTTTACAGTGATCATGTACCATAATTTGAAAATAATTAAGCTAATTAATATGTTTTAGTATAAATTGATTTTTAAACTTAATACCTGTATCAGTAGACATTGTTACTGGTTGATGGTCCATTGTCCTGTAAATATAAAATGTATCAACATTAAGGAATTCCACATTTTCTTTCTGGAGAATGAAAGTTAGCCAGAAGGAAATACTTACCTTTAACATTTAATATTTATCTTTAATATTCACAGGGTATATTTTTAAAATGAACAGTAACATTTTTAAATGTGTGTAATAGTAAGAAACTATTTTATAGTAATTTTAGTTTTTATAGATACTTTGAGGAATGTCCGTATAATTGAAAGATGGAGAACTGAGACCATTCCTTAGCTTTTTTCTGTTTGAAAACTTAGTTTGGATATAGATATTAGTAGATGTTAGATTTAACTGTATTTTTTATCTGAAGATTTATTTTTGCTTTCTTCTTTGCTTAGTATGATTACTGATTTTTTCTTTCTTTCTTTCTTTTTTTAAGGTTTATTTATTTGAGATAAAGCGAACTAGAGAGCATGAGTGGGGGTTGAGGGAGAGGGAAAAGCAGTTTTCTCACTGAGCAGAGAGCCCAAAGCCAGGCTTGATCCCAGGACCCTGGCATCATGACCCGAGCCAAAGTCAGACGTTTAACCGACTAAGCCACCCAGGTCCCCCTGCTTTTCTTAATTAGGGGAGAGAATACATGTGTTTTGGGAGTTCTGGATATAGTTGGTTAATATTCTTAGGTTTTCACAGTATAATATGGCGGATCATACTAAATTATTTCTTCATGAGTATTTTCTTCCAAATGTCTTGTAATAAGTTGTTTTTTTATCAGGACAAATTAGGGGACTCTTAAAAAATTCCATTGTACACAGATTATTCTAACAAATTCATTTCATTAGAAATACTATACCAACTTTATTTTTTTTTAATCTTCTGGAAGATCATATTGACTGATTATTGGAGTTTCAAATGATAGGTGATTAAATTTGAAAACTGTGTCTCAAGGTCTATTTATCTTTTTAAAATGATTATTGTTAAATACTTGTTTATTTTTTTTAAAGGTTTTATTTATTTATTTATTTGACAGACAGAGATCAGAAGTAGGCAGAGAGGCAGACAAAGAGGGAGAGAGGAGGAAGCAGGCTCCCTGCTGAGCAGAGAGCCCGATGTGGGGCTCGATCCCAGGACCCTGAGATCATGACCTGACCTGAAGGCAGAGGCTTTAACCCACTGAGCCACCCAGGCGCCCCTAAATACTTGTTTAAGTGATAGGTTAATATTGTTTAGGTATAAATAAAAGTATCATTCTTCAAAACAAGAGTTTTGTCAGGCTACATAGTCCTATGGACCGTGATACACTAAATTTGAGACAAATTTTTTTCTAGATGTTTAGCTGTAAGTGCCGTAATTGTACAAAGTCTTCACACACTGAGCATATGAAGCAAAAAAATAAACTATACACTTTGGAAGGTGATTTTTATAGATCCTTTTCTCTCTCTCTCTCTTGATTTTTAGTTTTCCATTTCTGAAAAATAAGATGCTTGTTCTAGTTCAATGATTATGGTAATATCAAACCCAGGTAGAATAGTACATCTCATGTTGTCATTTTTTAAAGTGAGATAGTTGATAGAATGAAGAATAAGTAATATTGTTAGACGTTGACTCCCTTCTAGAATAAAAATGTGAACCTCTTTATCAGTAAATTATTATTATATAGACTTTAACTGTTTAAAAATAGAAGAAAGGAATTACAGAAAAACTGAAACAAAATGCTTAAATTAATACCATATACTTGAATGATAGATAGCACTTATAATTGGTATTTTAATTATTATATGATGACATGTATATAAATAATAACTGTGTATTAGTCTAAATAAAATTAATGGTTTATTCTTTTATACACTGTCACTATTCTTGGACTTTACTTCATTGTACTCATTTATTCATTAGTCAGCAATATTCATATTCATTTCATATTCATATTCATAAATATTCATTTATTCATTAGTCAGCAATATAGCAATGTGTGCTATATTATAGGTACTATTCTAGACTGAATGATACTAACCAATATAGACAAAAATTATTGATCTCATGGAGCTTTTATTCTGGTGGGAATACAGATACTAAACAAATAAGTATGTTTAATGTTGATAAGTATTCTAGAGAAAAGTAAGTACATGAGGGAAGATAATAGGGAATGTTGGAGTGGGAAGTATACCATTTTTGTATAGAATGGTCAGGGAAGGTTTTATTGAGAAGGTGGTAGTTGAGTGATGATGACCTGAATTTGCTGAGGAGAGAAGTATGGTGGATATTTGGACAAGGGTATTTCAGACAGTAAGTTCAAAATTCCTGTGTTGGGGATAGGCTCAGCATATTTTAGAAACATAAGAAATGTATAATTATTTGTTTCATTTTTGGTTTCCCAGTAGATTCTGTGATCCACTAAAATGAGTATTATCTCTGTTTTATCATCCTTGACACTTAGTATAGTGTCAGACATATGGTGGGCAGTGGGGCAGTGGATAAATACAGATGAATTCATGAATGATGAGGGAGAGTTTGGAAGGAATCACCTGCCTCCCACTTTCTCAAGTTCTTATTACAATTCAAGCTGCAAAGGTCTTTATAGATATAAGAAAACAAGGGAGTTCTTTAGGTAGAATGATTCTTCCAAAAATCACTGTTAATTAGTAATGTTCTTGAGATGGCAAAGATTTTATTTCTTATCCTGACTATTGATAGGGATCCTTTTGTTTCAGATGTCTGGTCTAGACTAGGAAGATATTTGGCTGTGAAAGACATACTTGCAGTAAAATCTGGAACCAGGTTGCTGGGTTCAAATTTCTGTTTGATCCTTGCTAGCTGTGTGACACCATTCTCACCCCCCATTAATTCACCTTTAATGCCTTGGTTTTCTTATCTGTAAGGCAGATATTGTTATCTCTGTTCCAATATTCTATACACCCTAAACATTTTCTTTCGCATAATAGGATTTTCTCATTAATCGTCCAGTATACAATCATATAGACATTTTCCCCTTTTTTTATTTTTTATTTTTTTAAGGATGTTATTTATTTATTTCTCAAAGAGAGAGTGAGCACAAGCAGGGGGAGTGGCTGAGAGAGGGAGAGGAGTCTCCCTTCTGAGCAAGGAGCCAGATGTGGAATTGCATCCCAGGACCATCAGGACCTGAGCTGAAGGTAGATGCTTAACTGACTGAACCACCCAGGCGTCCCACTTTTTCCCCTTTTAAAAAGAGAATTATGATTAGGAACAGGGGACTTTGAAATGAAATGTACCTGGGTTCTATAAAAACTTACTACTTAAAGTTACTTGTTAACATGTATCATAGTTTTTATTTAACTAATGAGAGATCAATCAAGAAGAAAGAAGAACTGCTGCCAGGATTATTTGAGCATAAGGAGTTCACCTATTCATTACGGAAAGGGATGCCATGATAAAATGACTAAGCTACATTGAAGTCTGGTAATTTTTTTCTTTTTTTAAGATTTATTTATTTTAAAGAGGTGGAGAGGGACTGAGAGAGAATCTCAAGCAGACTATCCGTCAAGTGTGGAGCCTGATGCGGGGCTCAGTTCCATGAACCTGACATCATGATGGGAGCTGAAACCAAGAGTCAGGCAGTCAACCAACTGAGCCTTCCAGGCACCCCAGAAGTCTGGTTAACTTTTAATGGACAAGGAAGCCTTATCTCCTTTCGGATTTAATCTTTAGAAAATTTGGAATGTAAAACACTGAATTCAATTTAAATATCATCATGGTCTTTATCAACATCTCTAGTATCATCAGACTGGATTTCATCATCATCTCCAGCACCAAATGTATGTCTCATTTATTTTAGCAGGCTTTGGAAGCTTGCCACATGACTTTAGGTTTATATCTTTATCTGCATTGTAGTTTAAAATTTATCAGCTTTGTTATCCTCATAGTCTGGCAGACGAGTATAATGTTAGGTATTTGTTCAAGCCATTTTTCTCGGTTTTCCTTTCATATTGACATAATCTCTTCACACTATCAAGACACATTGTTTCTAATTATACATTTCCCAACATTTTGATTACTTGGTTATACTCGTATTCATCTGTTTACACACCAGCTTTTTTCAGGTTCATTTTCACTCTTACCCTGCACCTGTTTTTACCTTCTTTACCTTTATCCTTGGTCATGACAATACCTCATGGTACCTCAGTCTCCTTTCCTATGGTGGCAGTGGCAGCTGTTCTTCCAAATGGCACATGGGATGACCCAGCATGTTGTGCAAAGTGGCATTCTGCAGGTGTGGGAGAGTTTTAAGACTGAAATTTTCTGAGCCAGAGTCAGCAGCAGCAAATTTATTTCCTTCCCTCTTCCCTTTCCATGTGTGTTAATGTGTTTAAGGTTTTCTAAAGCAGGTCTAGAGGTAACCTTTATTCTTGTGCTTTCTTAGCCTCATACTAAGGTGGACCTCTCTTTGGGACTTAACTGAATGTTCCAACGATTCAGAGGACTCTCCTCTGTCTTGTTTGTAAGAAGTCTAATGATTCCTGGCCCTCAATGAGCTCTAGTATTATCATATAATTTTACTCAGCTTTAGGCACCTGTTAAATTTTCTTTCCCAGAACTTGTTTTTTGCTTAGACTTCTGTGTTTTCACCCTATGCATATATAGATTGTTATTCAGGTAATTTAAAGGGATCTATCTCTGTCTTTTTTAAAATTTACAAAATAGGTCTTTGCATAGCTCTCTCACTTTGGGGACTTTTCCCCACCAAAATTGTTTTATTTTGTTTTGGTGCTCTGACTTCTGCCTTTTCAACTTAGCAATGCACTAGAAGGGTTTCCGCTTCAACATACTATAATCTCAAAAGTACTTTCAGAAAGAGTTCCAGGTAATTATAGGTCTTCCCTGTTTCGTTTCTTCTTCTCTTCCTTCTTTTCCTCCTCTCCTCCTCCTTGGATTTCTCTTCCTCTTTTTTTTTTTTTTTTAAGGACTCAGTTTTGTTTTGCCTATTGTCCAAAGTCAGATGCATAGTTTATTCACTTTTCTAGTAGTTTACATTTGGAAGTTAATTCTGGATCCTATTGCTCCCTTGTGGTAAAAATAGAGACCTCTTAATACTTTTAAAATGAGGAATGATATTCTTCGCAAGTGATATGTCCTTCCCATTTCAAATTGTGTTCAAATACCATTATGTGTAAAAATTCACTTTTAAATATTGCTTAAATTAAATTGCTTTTAGTAACAACATTTCTGTTATCATTCCACATATCGCTATAAATAAAAGCTGCTTTGGCTGCTTTTCATCTAATAAGAGTTCCCAGTCAAGTGATGCATTAAATTAAAGTTGGTGTAACGCTAATGATTTATAATAGCTGATTCTTTTTGGTACTTTATGCCTCACTGAGGATCACTGGCTCTTTTATGATACTTTCTTCTTTCTTTCTTTCTAAACAGGAATCAGTATAACTTTAAAAATCTTAATATAATTCTTACTTAGTATAATAACTTCTTAAAAAAAGATTGTATTTATTTATGAGAGAGAGCAAGCACATGAGTGGGAGGGAGGGGAATAGAGAGAGGGAAAAGCCAAAGGCAGATGCTTCACCAACTGAGCCACCTAGACAACCCAGTATAGTAACTTTTTACTAACAAAAATATGTTTTATGTTTCATCCCTTGAGGAGCCAGTGAAGTATAGTATAAATTTAGTACTGTTCAATTCTTTAAAACTCCTTTTAAAATTAGTTTAAAAGCATTGGTAGTCGGAAGTAGAGTATAAACATGAACTGGTATGAACTTAACTGAGAATGTCTCATTTAGTCTGGAATTAGGAAAAAAGGATGTGTTTGATGAAGAATGATATACTGAACCTGATTTTTTTTTAATAGGGTATGAGGTGTTCATGAAAGTGAGTGACTCTTATAGTTGATTTGATTGGTGACATGAGCTTCATTCATCACTTTTGCTTACAGTGTTTCAGTTACTGTCCTAGGTGCAAAAGACTCCTTCTAATAGTCACTATGTATCTGTGCTGTTGTTGGAAGAGAGACTTAAAATTCTTAGGGGAGTGTTTGAAAATGAACCAGTAGTAGCATTGTGATTTGTATGTTGTGTGTTCAGGCTTAACATAGGCTTATTTATTTATTTATTTATTTGGGGGGGGGGAGATTTTCATTTTATTTATTTTTTAGAGAGGGCGAACACAGGTATTTTTGACTCTGGTATTGGAATTGTACATTTTGGGGTGCCTGAGTGGCTCAGTTGGTTAAGCTGCAGCCTTTGGTTCAGATCATGATCGCAGGGTCCTGGGATTGAGCCCCACATCAGCCTCCCTGCTCAACGGAGAGCCTGCTTCTTCTTTTCCCTCTGCCTGCTGCTCTGCCTACTTATGCTCTCTATCTCTGTATCAAATAAATAAAAACCTAAAAAAAAAAAAGAATTGTACCTTGTTAATCTTAGGAAAAAATATTAAGGAAATTTATAGCAATAATTTACTTTTCTCTCAAAGGATGAGAGTTAGGGTTGTAATTATAGGTAAAAGAACTATAAATTTTTTACTTCTGACAGATGGCAACAAAGTATCTGATTCTGTTACTTTTTATTATTTCTTAAAATATTTTTCCTGATGTCTTTAAAATTACTACTTCTAGATATATCCATTGAGTGTGGTGTAGCAAAAAACTGTTTACTCTTTAATTTTTTGACAGCAGTTGTAAAATGCAGACATCTATTTATTCAAGATCTTTTAGATACTATTGATTTCTAATGTATGACAGTCTAATGTATGACTAATGTATGACAGTCACTATATACATTTGCCAAAGCTGCTTTGAGTTTATCTGTTACTAGAAAAGGTGGGTCTACCTGCCGTGGTGTCTCGGCAATATGGATGCACTGCATTTCATCCTCCTCAATTGCTTATCACTGAAATTTATGGGTTATGTTTGTTATTTTGATAGTGTTATTTTCTTGTAATTCTGCCCTTGAAGAGTAATAATCCCTTGGTCAGTCAAACAATATTGCTTTGATTCATTTGGAGTCAAGACAGTAGATCTAGCTCTTAGGTGAGTTGCTTAACCCTCTGCTGGCTTATTTTATGATTCTAGTATAGGAGTTAATTGAGTTGACTCTCGAGTGTTTGTGAGGATTTGCATCCTGGCTCTGCTACTATTTTTTTTTTTTAAAGGACAGAGATAGCAAGCATGTACATTCATATGTGCACAGGTGGGGGGGGTGCAGAGAGCTAGAATCTCAAGCAAACTCCACTCTGGGGGTTGGAGGGGGCCAATCACAGGGGTCATGACCTGAGCTGAAATCAAGAGTTGGATGCTTAACTGACTGGACCACTCAGGTGTGCCATGGCTCTGCTACTTATAAGCTATGTGACTTTGGGCAAGTTACTAACTTTTCTGCCTTTTCATCTGTAAATTAGGGATAATAATAGTACTTATCTATAAAATACTTTGAGTAAGCCTGGCACATACTAAACACTCAATAAACATTTGCTATTTTTATTTTCTATAAAATGAGGACAAAAATAACATAATAGGGTTATTATGAGGTCTGAATGAATAAATAGATCACTTTGCACAGGGACCTACTACATGTTCAGTAAATGAGGTACTACAATGGGATTGATGATAATTGTGATCATGCAGCAGATGTGTCTATGGAATAAGATCCCAGATTTGTAACAAAAGAGACCACACTGGAGCTCCATTGATTTGCTAATTGGTCAAGACACACAGAGTGAGTTGCAGCATTCTATTAGGCCACTTTACAAAACAAATCAACTTTTCTTTCCCAGCTGGTGCACAAGATGTGATAGATGAAAAATCCTATCCAATAAGACTTCTGAATTACAATCTTATTGTACCTGTTGTAGTATCAGTACAGTTTAGGATTGGCCATACTCCACAGATAGCCAAGGAAGTAAGAGTATATATTGGGGAAAGCTTTTACATTAGCTGTATTGATTAAAGATATGATATAAAATTTCTCCCACTATCAAGGGTTACCTAGAAGCTGTGAAAAATGAATAGGAACTTGTAATGCAGGCTGCTAGTATTCTACCCAACCTTAAATCTGTTTTTCTGTTCTACATTAATAGAATCCTCATCTTTTTTTTTTTTTTTTAAGGTAGGTATTGAGGGGTGCCTAGGTGGCTAAGGTGTTAAGCATCTGCCTTCAGCTCAGGTGATGATCCCAGGGTCCTGGGATCAGACCCCATGTCGGGCTCCCTGCTTAGTGGGAAAGACTGCTTCTCCCTCTCCCACTCCCCATGCTTGTGTTCCCTCTCTCATTGTCTCTCTCTCTCCGTCAAATAAATAAATAAAATCTTAAGAAAAAGAAAAAGGTAGGTACATTGACACCTTGAAGAAAAGACTCTATTTTGTAGATAAGTGACAGGCAATAAAGATAAAAGCAGAAGTATGTGTGTGTGTGCTTGTAAAGATCAGTGACTCTGCTGGAATAGATCCCATTTGGCCATTCAGTTTCTCCTTTTTTACCTTAATTGAAGACATGGTAACCAGAGCTTTACCAAACAATTTGAACTATGAGGTGATCTTGACGATGGAAGCCACTTAGGGAGAATGGTGAAAGAGAAAGTTAGAAACTTGGGGCCCTGAGAGTCCCTGAGGATACTATGCAACCACCATCTCTACATGGCCTTTCTCTAGATGACTTCTACAAAAGAAGGGAAAAAAAACCTCAGTCTTTTTTAAGCCAAGCTGCTCTTGTGAGGGGATCTTCTGTAATGTGCAGAACCATGTCCTTATACGGAGGGGAAGCAGTATAAATAAGCACCATTGAGATTTAATGGTTTGTGTGAGAGGAGTGAAGATATAAGGAGAATTGGAGGCTAATGCTCGATGACTAAGGGAGTGTGGGTCTACTTTGATCATACCTGTGAAATGTTATTAGATTAATAGGAAACAGGAAACATTTTATGGGAAAATATTTAATAATTCAGTGGCATTGATAGTTTATCAAATCACATTTTGATAGATATGGGGGATGGTAAGAAAAACTGGTAAAATTGATAGGTGGGCCATAAGTCATTCTTGTCTTTAGAGTATTAGCAGTTTTTTTTCTTTCTTTTTTTTTTTTTTTGACTTTTAATTTTTTATTGCATTTTGCTAATGATTCGTAGTGTGGAGCACCTTTTCAGGTTCCTGTTATATAGTTTTTTACCTTTGTTTTTTGTGGATCTATTCATTTCTTTCCATATATCTCTGTCCATTTAATTTTTTTAAAGTTTACTAAGTATTAATTACAGTACATACTTTACTCATGTCACTTTTTGTCAGCTTATTTCCTTTTATCTTTATTTTTAGATTTTCCTAGGCAGTACATAGAACTCAGGTGGTGTGGAAAATACTACATACCTTCAAATCTCTAGCTGTCCATTCAATGGGATAGAATATCTTCTTCAATAATAATTCCCTTGGTGGTGGCAATATAATATTCCATTGTATTATCATTAGGCTTTTTAAAAAATTTTTATTTATTTGACAGAGAGATACAGCAAGAGAGGGAACACAAGCAGGGGGAGTGGGAGAGGGAGAAGCAGGCTTTCCCCTGAGCAGGGAGCACTGACATGGTACTTGATCCTAGGACCCCTGGGATCATTACTTGCTGAAGGCAGACACCCAGTGACTGGGCCACCCAGGTGTCCTGTGTTATCATTAGTTTTTTAGGTCATTAGTACATGTTTGCTAATTTGATATATGTAATATTTCTAATTTGATGTGTTTTAACGTATCTTTAATGCTAATTAGCTTATCATCCATCCATTTATATTTTAATCATTTGTATCAATAGTGTAATGTAATCTTAAGCACATAGAGCTTAACGACTTGGTTTTGAATACTGTATCTTCTAGTTACTAACTTTGTGATTTTAAATATGTTTCCATATCTGATTGACAGCATGGTGTTGTGAAAAGGGCATTAAATTTAGAGACAGAAGACCTATATTCTGACTTTATCATATACTAGCTTTGTAAATGTTTTGAGCAAATTACTTAATACCTGTGGGCTGCAGTTCCTCATCTGTAAAAGGGTAGTAAATCATAGTTAATATTTTGGGGGGGATAAATTGAAAGCACAAGTTATATAGCATTATAGGAATATATAACAATAAAACAGTTTGTCTTTAATTTTAAAAAATTATGGTTTTTGAGGTTTTTTTGTCTTTTTTTCTTATACTTAGTTATCTTTTAACTGGAAGTTTGTATTTTTTGACTACCTACACTCAGTGTGCCCACCTCACACGCCCTTGCCTCTCTGGTAACCACCGATTTGTTCTGCATATCATCTATGAGTTTGAGTTTTTTTAATTTCCACATTTAAGTGAGATCATACAGTACTTGTCTTTCTCTGTGTGACTTAAATTTCACTTAGGATAATGCCCCCCAAGGTCCATCTATGTTTTCACAAATATTCTAATTAATATATATTTTAAGTATATTAACTATATTTTAAAATCTTTGAATACGTGGACTTGTACGGTTCAAACTAATGTTGTTTAAGAGTCAACTGTATACCACATTTTCTTTATCCCTTCATCTGTCGATAGCACTTAGGTTGTTTATCTGTCTTGGCTATTGTAAATAATATTGCAATGAAAGTGGGGATGCAGATATATTTTCAAGATGGTGATTTTGTTTCCTCTGGATAAATACCCAGAAGTTGAGTTGCTGATCATATGGTACTTCTATTTTGAATTTTTTGAAAAAAAAAAACTTCATACTGTTTTCCATAGTAGTTTCATCCAGTTACCATCCCACCAGCAGGAGACAAGGTTCTCTTTTCTGTATGATCTCACCAGCACTTGTTGTCTTGTCTTTTTCATAAGAGCCATTCTACCAGGTGAGGTGATACCTCATTGTAGTTTTATTTGCATTTTGCTAATGATTCGTAGTGTGGAGCACCTTTTCAGGTTCCTGTTGGCCATTTGTATATCATCTTTGGCAAAATTTATTCAGATCCTCTGTCCGTTTTTCTTAAATACATTGTTTGGCTTGTTTCTATTGACTTGCATGAGTTCTTTATATTTTGGATATTAATCCCTTATCTGATATATATCTTACGAATATTTTATCCCATTCCATAGGTTTTCTTTTCATTTTGTTGATGGTTTCCTTTGCTATACAGAAGCTTTTTTAGTTTGATGTAGTCCCATTTGTTTATTTTTATTCTTGTTGCCTTTGCTTTGGTGTCAAATCCAAAAAAATAATTTCTAAGACTGATGTAAAGGAAGTTATACAATCTTTTGGTTCAGAGTCTATGGGAATAAAGAAAGGCTAACCCATGGACATTTATTTACTAATAAATAATCACAGTTTTCATTTATCAAGCCCATACTACATACTAGTCACCATGACTAGCACTTTACCAAATATCTCAGTTCAAGACTACGATAAATATTCATAAAAAATAAAAAATTTTTAAAAAATCAAAAAATAAACTAGCAAAGTAAATAAGGGTTAATAGTCTGAATCAAAATATTAAAATAACAGCCTTAATAGTTATAGCCAATATGTTCTAGCTCTAATTGGTTTGAAATGAATGTTATTAACTAATTTACAAAGGGGTTAAATACTATGGTTGCAGTCACAGCTAGAAAGTAGATGAAATGGGCAAACACAGTTGACTATAAACCTTCCTCTCTATTAAATTTCTAATGATTATATTGCTAAATTACTAAATTACTGAGTGCATATCTTTGTATAGATTTTTTTTTAAAGATTTATTTATTTATTTAAAATTTCCTTATTTTTAAAGTTATTTTGAGTTAGATTTTCTCTAACTTGTATCCTAACATGTCATAATTGATAGATATAGTTTATCAGGGCCTGTCTCTGAAAAGAAGCGACATTTATTTAAGTAGAGATATGAATTATAATGGTGAGCCAAAAGAATTATAGTACAGGTGGAAGGAACAGGAAGAATGAAGGTGCCATCATAGGTAAGAACTTAACAGAAGGCTAGTATACCTACTTTCTAATGACCAAGGGAAAAATAGTAGTAACTAATGCAAATCACTATTACATATATATTATTTTATGTAACCTTTACAATTATGTGAGGAGATACTGTTATTCCAATTTTATAGTTACGTAAACTGCCCATATATTTATAGCCAATCATTAATTTGAAATGGTTGCTGTTTCTACTCTATCATACTGCCAATCAAGTATGTATTATGTAATACTGGATAATCATATAAAATAGTAAGGGTATACATTTTATTTGAATTTTTTAGTATTACTACTTTTTGGCAGTTTTAATCTATTCAGGCCAGAGATACAGATGCCAAGGCCAGATTTTTTGACCCATTTGAATAGTACAAATTAATTGCATCAGTAAACACAGCCTGGTGTGTTATCTTGAATTACGGTGAGTGAGATACTCCTGATAGAAACCTCATAAATGTGATTATTTGTTTGCAGTTCATAATGAGGAAGATTAATTTCTAAGATATTGGCTGGTTTGAGTGAATTTAAATAGAGTATTTTGTGCTTATGTATTCAGGATGCCTAGCATTTTAAATTCATATGTGTGTATACTGTGACCTTACCAATAAGCAGTGTGAACGTATGATAGATGAGTCTGTCAGTAATGAATGAAAATTAAATTTATAGACTTGGTAGGGGCTATTTGAAAATTTCCTTTTCTGACTTCTCCTATCCTCCCTTTTCCCCTCCACTGGCTTCTTGTCTCCCCTTCTACTTTCTTCCTCTCTTCCTTTATTCTACATTTCAGTTTTCATTCAATAAATACTAATAAAGGGCTTACTCTGTTTTAGGCACTGTGTTCTAAGTCCTTGTTCTACTAGTGCATACCTTTTAGTATTGGAAATAAATAAGCCAGTGAGTTGTGATAACGAATGATAGAGGATGGTGAGTGCTTTAAAAAAAAAATTACATTTTTTAAAAATTGCAACTAGCATTAAAGGGCCATTTTAATTTATGATACTCTTCTTACTTGTTTTTTTCCACTTTCTTAGATTAATAAACACAAAACTTCCCTTTTTCCATATGGAGGCTGGACAGTAAGTAGTAGTTTAAATAAATGATATATAACAGTACTTAATTTAAAAATGAATTTAGATCAAATGGGAAGATATTTAAAGTCTTGGGTACATGTTAATCTAGAATTGGATTCTATATGTACAGGGCTTTTAAAGTATTTGTACTTCTCTCTTTTTTTTTTTCCCTCCAAGATTTTATTTGTTTATTTGAGAGAGAGTACACAAGAGAGTGAGAGAAAGCATGAGTGGGGTTGGGGGGGTAGAGGCAGAAGGAGAGGGAGAAGCAAAATTCCCATTGAGCAGGGAGCCTGACTTGGGGCTCAATCCCAACTTGAACTGAAGGAAGACACTTAGCCAACTGAGCAACTCAGTGCCCTCTCACCCAAATTTTTGTACATTATAATTGATAACTAGCTTTCTCTAAAAGTTTTATTTATGTTTCCCTTTATCAACCTGGTACCTTTAAAATGTAATAGTTACACTTACCTTCTACATTATAGTAATCACTAATTAAATTTGTTGAATAGATTATTTTCTTTTCTGTTGAAATTTTCCATTTCATTTCATTACAGTGAATTACTTCAAGAAGTAGTCTGTAATAGTGATTTGGTTTTCCCTCTTTCCAGTGAAGAAAATAAATTCTTCTAAAGACAACTCTCTGAACTATATATTTTATAATAATAATAACTAGTGTGTAATTTAGGGACTCATCATTTGAGTATTTGTGATTATTTATTTTGTTTGGAGGAGGTTAGGCTACTAAGAAGACTGAACACAGTTTATGATTTATTAATTATATTACTAGTTATTTGAGTTGATTCTTAACTATTTTGAAATGATACAAAATACAATTTTTGCATTAACATTTGGATTGAAGTTTATTATATCTAAAGAATAATTACCTTTGGAATTTTTTCATAAAACAATGTGCAGTGATTTGGTGAAAAAACTCATTGAAACTCAAGATGCAAACACATAATTTAGTCATTTAATGAATTAGCAGCACTCAATTATTGACATTCTCAATTACATTAAAAAATGGAGATAGTTTTAAACTTTCTCTTAAAATGTTTTTCAACTGTATTGAAGCATAATTTATATCAATAAAATGTACCCATATTGAGTGTACAGTTAGATGATTTTTCTCAAATACATACCTTCATGTAGCTGTCATTCCTCTTTTTAGTCAATCCCTGGCCCTTTGTAGTAATTACTTTGGTCTAGAATTTCATATCAATGTGTATGTTTTTTATCCCTGGTGTCATTAGCCTGGCATGTTATTGAGATTGATCTATATTGTATATATTAGTAGTTTGTTCCTTTTTACTTTTGAATAATGTCCTATTATATGAATAAGTCACAATTTGTTTATCCATTCATGTGTTGGTAGATACTTGGGTTTTTTCAAAATTTTGGCTCTTATAAATAAAGCAGCTGTGGATGTTCTTGTACAAGTCCTTGTATGAACATATGTTTTCATTTCCCTTATAAATACTTAAGAGTGGAATTGTTGAGTTATATGGCAAATATATATTTAGCTTTTATGAGACTGTCAAACTTTTTTCCCCTTTTTTCTTTTCTAGAAAAATTTATGAAAAATTACTGTTATGTCTTCTATAAATATGTTTGGTAGAATTCACACATAAAGCCATATGAGCCTGGAGTTTTCTTTTGGCAAGATTTATAAATACAGATTCAACATCTTTAATGTTTATGAGCCTATAGCCTATAGCTATAAATGCTATAGCTATTTAGATTGTCTGTTTCTTTTTGATTGAGCTTTGGTTATTTCTTTTAAAAAATTTGCCAGTTTCAGGTCTGGCTTTGTATTTGTTGACAATATTCCCTTATCATCTTTTTGTAGCATCTATAGTGATTCTCCCTCTTTCCTTCCTAATTTGGCAATTTGTGTCTTATTTTCCCCCATTGATTAGGTCAGCTGAAATCTCAATTTTATAGGTCTATTCTAGGGGGTTGTTTTTGGTTTTATTGTGTTTATTTCTATTGCTTATCTGTTTTATATTTCATTGGTATTTTGCCTATTTTGAATTTTTACCTATTTCACCAAACTTTCAAATGCTGTCATACCTCTTGAAGGATAATGTAGGAACTTTAAAGTAATATCTTTCCTTTTTCTGCCTGTCATCTTTTATTATTGTCATATGTTTCATAACATTGTTACATGTCCCATAATACCTTGTCATTACTTTAGTTTTAAAGATTAAAATTTATTTTAGAAGACATTAAAATGAGGTTTCATTTATATTTACCATATATTTAATATGTCTGTTTGAATCCATTGTTTATATTCACATTTCCATCTATAATCAGCCTGATAAGCATCCTTTTACATGTGTCTTTGGTGGTATCTGCTGCCAACAAGTTCTTTCAGCTTTTGTTTTCTGAAAATGTATTTGTTTTGCCTTTATCTTAAAAAAAAAATAACTTTTTATTTTGGAGTGACTTTAGAATTACAGAAAATTTGCAAAGAAAGTATGGAGAATTTCCATATACACTATTCCAGGTTTCCCATCTTACATAGCCATGGTAATTTGTCAAAACAAATAAATTAACAGTGGCACAATATTATTAACTAAACTACAGATCATATTAGATTTCACCAGTTTTTCCATAGCGTCCCTTTCTCTTCTGAGATCTAATCCAGGATATCATGTTGCATATAGTCATTATGTCTCCTTGGTCTTCTCAGATCTTTGATAGTTTCTTGTTTGTTTCATGTTTTTTAATGATCTTGTTAGTTTTGAAGAGTACATCCCGATCAGTTTGGGTTTGTCTAGTATCTTATCTTTCTCATTATTAGAATGGAGTTAGGGGTTTGCAGATGAATATCATGAAGATTTATACCCTTCTTCAGTACCTTTTTGAATTGTTCCATCATTGTAAAAATTTCCCCTGCAGCCTCTTTCTAATCCACCTTTCCTTGCATCTTTGAGCCTTGGCTACCAATGATCCCTTTTTCTTTTTTTTTTTTTTTAATATTTTATTTATTTATTTGACAGACAGAGATCACATATAGGCAGAGAGGCAGTCAGAGAGAAGGAAGCAGGCCCCCCCGCTGAACAGAGAGCCCCATGCGGGGCTTGATCCCAGGACCCTAGGACCCTAGGCAGAGGCTTTAACCCACCAAGCCACCCAGGTGCCCCCACTGATCCCTTTTTCATCCTAGTTTTCCATCTTTCATTATGTTAAATAAATGAATCACATGATATTCAGCTTTTGATTCTGGCTTCTTTCACTTAGCAAAATATATTAAAGATTCATCCATTTTGATGAATCAGTGGGTCAATAGCTCATACCTTTTTTTTTTTTAAGTGATTTTATTTATTTATTTGACAAAGAGGGAGAGAAATCACAAGTAGGCAGAGAGGCAGGAGAGAGAGAGAGAGGGGAAGCAGGTTGCCTGCTGAGCAGAGAGCCTAATATGGGGCTCGATCCCAGGACCCTGGGATCATGACCTGAGCCAAAGGCAGATGCTTAACCCACTGAGCCATCCAGGTGCCCCTAGCTCATTCCTTTTTACTGCTGAGCAATATTCCATTGTTTTTGACATATCAGAGTTAAATTAAAGGCCATCTCAATTTATTCCCCCCATTTTTGCCTATTATATGTAAAACTGCTATAAACATGTAAGTATCAGTTTTATTGAGAACATAAGCTTTCACTTCTCTTGGGTTGATACCTAGGAGTGGCAGTACTGGGTAAATGTAGTTTTAACTTTGAATCCTAAAACTAAAACTTATTTAAGAAAACATAGGAGAAAATGTGACCATGGATTTGGGATTTGTATTTTAGCCATAACACCAAAACTGCAATTATGGAAAAAAAGAATAAATCACATTTCATCAAAAAATTTAAAATCTTCTTAGGTGCAAGACACTGTTAAGAGAATGAAAAGAAAGGTAAGTCACAGATTGGGAGAAAATATTTGAAAAATAACTTATCTGATAAAATATTTGTATTTAGATAGGGAAAGAATTCTTAAATCTCAACAATAAACAAATACTCTATTATAAAAATGGCAAAAGATCACAATAGACACTTCACCAAAGATGATATATGAATGGCAAATAAGTACAAGAAAAAGATAATCACTTGCTTAATATCAGTTTGTTATTAGGGAAATTGAATGCATATTGAAACTACATCAAGATACCACTCTATAGCTATTTTAATTGCTTTAAAAAATTAGCAATATCGAGTCCTGGAGAGATTGTGGAGTAACAAGAATTCACATTCATTGCCGGTGATAACTCAGGATGAGCAGCCATTTTGGAGTATAGTGTCACATTTTTTTATTTTAAATAAACATACACTTTCCTTAGGACACAACAGTCCCACTTCTAGGTATTTACCCACATTAAGTGAAAACTTAAGTTCACAGAAAACTGCTTTTTTTAAAAAAAATATTTTTACTGGATAGCAAAGTGTAGTTTGGCCCTTTTTTTTTTTTTTTTTTTAAATTTCAGCAACTTTAAAAGATGTTGTTTCATTATCCACTAGCTTGTACTTTTTCTAAGAAGCCCCCTGAAATTATTTTTACCATATATGTACTTTTTCCATGACTATTTTTCCCCTTTAAATTATGACTTTATTTGTATTTTAAAATACTTTGGAAATTCTGCATGTGCCTAAAACTAAGCATATTTTCAGTATACATTACTTTAAGTTTAATGTCAGATTTTGTTCTGAGAAGTCCTTTTTCAAGCTGAATGTCAAAATGGGGAAATGCCCATAGATTTTTCCCTGGCCCTGAAACTAATGATGTAAATTGCTCTTGCTAATGATGTTGGATGACATTTATTTGAGTTTTTCACCTAAACAAATTTTTAGTTCATGATGATGGCTACTGTATGATGATACAGCTGTGGGGAAAGCTATAAAATACCATAATATCTAAAGATAAGTGCTATAAAATGGCTACTTTAAAATTTTCTTTTTTATCAAATCTCCTTCAGATTTTTTTCCTAGATAATTTTATCTTTGGTTAATTTTAAAAAATTATTATATACAATTAATGAATCACTGAATACTACATCAAAAACTAATGACATACTATATGTTGGCTAACCAAACATGCTAAAAATGAATAAATAAATAGATAAATAAATAAATAAATAAAATTGATATGTAATGTATTAGTTTTAGGCATATAACATTATGATTTGATATTTGTGCATATTGTGAAATGACTACCACAATAAGTCTAGTTACCATTTGTCACTTTATGGGTTACAAATTTTCTTTTCCTTGTGTTGAGGATTTTTTTTATTGCTCTGTCCTCATGTCCATTGACCTTTTCCTCTATAGTATTTAATCTGTTCTTTAATCCTTTCCAGAAAATTTTTTAAACTTTCAGCCTTTTTTTTTTTACTTATAGAAGTTGCACTTTTGTTGTAGCTTTTATTTGTTTTATTTCAGTATATTGATTTTTTAATCTAAATCTTAGTATATATTTTTTGTAATTGTTTTAGTTTCTTTGTCTACCTTCATCACCTCTGTCTTAGGGGTTTGTTTTAAATTGACTGATTTTCTTATTGGCTCTGAGTCACATTTTCCTCCTTTTTGACATCATGGTAAAATCAGTTTTGGGGGTAACAGTAATTCACAGTTTATTAAACCATATTTCTGTTGATGTGCAATTATTATTTTTTTCTACTTTGGAGCTATTGCATAAAGCGTTGTGATGAGTAGCTTTGTAAAATGCATTTTGTTCATATGTTAAAACACATCTTGGTATAAATTTCTGCTAGTGGAATTCTCATCAAAAGGGATGTTTTTACAGAAATACTTGATGTATAATGCCATATTTCCCTTTGCATAGTGTATAAGTGTATACATACTTATATTAAATGAGTGCTGAATTATTTTTGAGATTAGAAGACCATCTTCTTATGAACATCGTTCATAGCAGAACAAGTCTTTATTCTGACTCGTAGTCAGTTAGTTCTGTAGAATATTGTTATATCCTCGTCTTTTGCCCTTAGCATTAAAGTGAAGCCACTTGAATGTGATTCTTGGAAACATCATTTCCACATAGTCAGATGCTAAAGGAAGTAGCTTTGGTCATTTTCTTGTTAGATATAAGAACAGTCAATTTGACAGTTATAAGTGGTACTGCATTTGTTGTTTTTCACAGAATGATTAATTGTGTTTTTGAAATCAGTTGATATAGTTTATATTCAATTTCTCACTGTATCACTCAGTATGTTAGTTTCTGCAAGAAGAGGCTTTTTTGAGGTTGTATCTGTGGAATTACTTCCCTTTGCAATTAGAATCCTCTAGAATATCACCGCTTGAGGGCAGAGATTCTCATTTGTCTTATTCACTGGTACAACTCCAGTGCCTAGGACAGAGTCTTTTATAGGATAGGAACTTACTAAGTATTTTTCGAATGAATGAGTGAGTGAATCATGGTGCTGTATAAAATTAGGTGAAGTACATGGTAAATTTGTTCCACATGTTGTCCATTACAAATGTTGATTAAAACCACACATATATTTTAAAATAAATAGAGCGTAATGTATAAATCGCTACACTAAGTGAAGTAGCTTATTTAGAAGGTAAACTACTCATGCCGTCTCTCAGATGTGCTCCCTTCTTTACTGCAGCTATGAAACTTTCCCCTGTCTTCTCAAGATACTAAATTCTCTCCTCTCAGAAATCCTAGAGTGGTGATCTATATCATATATCTTATGTATATCCTTTCTGTTTTGTATTTTGAATTATGATTTAATTTTTATCATGTTTTTGAATTTTTTATACTTATTTTTATTTTCTAAATATTATAAATTTCTATAATTATTTTCTATAGTAGTTTTCTATTTTCTATAATTTTCTAAATTTTATACTTATTTTTATTTTCTAAATTGTTGCTCTGGGGAAATGTTATACTTAATGAGATGATGGAAATGTTCTATATCTGCACCATTCATAATGGTAGCCATAGGCACAAGTGGCTATTGAACATTTGAAATGTGGCTACTGTGACTGAGAATAAATATTTAATGTTAATTCTAGTTTAAGTGGTTCCATGTGGCAAGTAACTATTGAAGCAGACAGCACAGCTCTAGGACTTATGATATACATTTTTAACTTATCAATCTAATGTGCAGTGAGAACTTTACTACAGTGTACTTCATTTAACTATTTCTTTTTAATAGTGCAGTTTTGCTAACACAGAGTATTTTTCAGCATTTGTTTTTTCCTGGAAATGACTGTTTTTAAAAGATATTTTCGGGGCACCTGGGTGGTTCAGTGGGTTAATCCTCTGCCTTCGGCTCAGGTCATGATCCCAGGGTCCTGGGATGGAGTCCCACATCAGGCTCCCTGCTCAGCAGGAAACCTGCTTCCCCCTCTCTCTCTGCCTGCCTCTCTGTCAGCTTGTGACATCTCTCTCTCTCTCTCTCTCTCTCTCTCTCTGTGTCAAATAAATTTAAAAAAAAAAGATATTTTCACATTATAATTTGACACTATCCCCACTCCCTTCCCCTCTACTCAGTATTTTTAAAGCTGTTGCTTCATTGTCTTCTGGCTAACGTTGTTTCTGACAAGAGATGTGTTCTCATTCTCTGTTTATCTGTATGTAATTTTTCCCCCAGCTGCCTATAAGATTTTCTATCTTTGTTTTCAGCAGCTTTCCCTACATTTTAAATTTATCCTACTAGTAGTTCTCTGCATTTCTTGGATTTGTGGTTTATCATCCATTGATTGTAGAAAATATATTTTCTGCCTCATTTTCTCTCCTCTCTTTCTGGAACTCTTGTTATATATGTGTTAGATCATTTGATAATCAGTACTCCCACAGATTTTGAATTCCTTCTTTTTTTTTTTTTTTTTTTGCAGTCTTTTTTTTTTTTTTCCTTTTCGAGCTTTATTTTGGAGAGTATCTAATGTCCTCTTGTCATGTTTGTTGATTAGTTTTAACTTTTGTCCAGTTTTCTGATAAGCCTGTTGGAGGTCCTCTGATATTTTATTTTTGTTAATTTGGCATTTTATCTGCTGAATCCTCCATCTGTTCATGTATGTTGTCCATACTTTAGACTTTTTAATATATTGGTTATAATTATTCTGAATTTTCTGTCTGATAGTTCTAACATCTAGTTCATTATGGGTCTGGTTCTGGTGTGCTTGCTTTATCTCTTAAAAATGGTTTGTTATTTCTTGTTTTTTTTTTTTTTTTTATGTGTCTCGTGATTTTTTATTGCATGCCAGACATTATAAGTACAGAGCTGTAAAGACTGAGGTCAATAGTATTTATGCCCAGAAATGGGTATTTTTCTTTTTGAGAAATTGTTTATGATCTGATTGTTTATATATGGATGGGGATGGAGTCATTCTAGTCAGTGATTTTCATTGTTGTTGTTGTTTTTGCAATTGTTACCTTCACTGAGTCAGAAACTTAAAATTCTTGGAGTAGTGGAATGCTGTTACCTCATTCTTAGCATGAGGTCCGGACTGCTAAGTTTGCTCAGTATTCTAGTCCATCCTTAGCCTTTACTAGGTCTTGGATGGCTGCCTCACAAGATAATCTCTTTCAGTGTTCTTTCTAATTTTTGATTAGTAGCTGGAGAGAGTGAAGTTTATTTTGTCTTTCTTTTTTTTTTTTTTAAGATTTTATTTATCAGAGAGAGAGAGGGGGAGAGAGCAAGCACAGGCAGACAGAATGGCAGGCAGAGGCAGAGGGAGAAGCAGGCTCCCTGCTGAGCAAGGAGCCCGATGTGGGACTCGATCCCAGGACGCTGGGATCATGACCTGAGCCGAAGGCAGCTGCTTAACCAACTGTGCCACCCAGGCGTCCCTATTTTGTCTTTCTTGAAAGAATATTGAATTTTGTTTTGCTAGGCATTTAATTTACTTTTAGATCACCTTGATCCTTTTGTAGCTTGTTTTTAAGTTTTGTTCTAGCTTTCCTTAGCTTCTTCTTAATTCTATGGCTAGAGTCATTAAACTCTGGCTTATGAGCTAAATATGGTCCATAGCCTGTTTTTGTATGGCTTTTGAGGTAAGAATGGATTTTACATTCTTAAAGGGCTGTAAAGAAACAAAAATAAAAGTGAAAAATATGTGATAAAGACTGTATGTATCTCACGTAGCTTATGATATTTATTATCCTGCTCCTTAGAGAAAAGTTTCTGATCCCTGCTCTAGGGCTTACTTAACCCTAACTTCTTTTTTAAAAAATTTATTTACTTTTTATTTTCTTTTTAAAAGTTATTAATATATAATGTATAATATATAATATATAATTAAAGTTATTAATATATAATGTTTCAGGCATACAGGTCTGTGATTCATCAGTCTTACACAACACACACCTTCCCCAATGTCTGTCACCCAGGCACCCCATCCCCTCAGTGTCCTCCCCTCCAGCAACTCTGTTTGTTTCCTAAGATTAAGTCTCTTAAGGTTTGTCTCCCTCTCTGGTTTTGTCTTGTTTCATTTTTTTCCTCTTTTCTCCTTTAATCCTCTGCCTTGTTTCTTAAATTCTGCATATCAGAGAGATCATATGATAATTGTATTTCTCTGATTGACTTATTTATGTGTTAGCATAATACCTTCTACTTCCATCCATGTTGTTGCAAATGGCAAGATATCAATATTTGATGGCTACCTAATATTCCATTGTATTTATATGCCAACCCTAACTTCTAAGATGTTTTATTTCCTGGCTTTCTACTGAATGCACCAGGTTTTCTATGTGGCATTTTCATTGTTTTTGGTTGGAACTCACAGGTTTTCCCCTTTATACAATTCTGAGACATATTCACTTTTCAGTTACCAAGTATTTATTTTTTCTTGATAATTTTTCTTTGCGAGCCTCATAAAGTCTTCTACATGCAGAGCTTAGTATCCTATATACATTTTTGGATCCTTTTCTCTAGGCAGCTCCCTCCTCTTCAATATATAGATGTAGATGTTCTCCTTAAACGTCTTAACTTTAGTGTCTAACATCACTTCGGGAAGACAGTTTTGCTTTGCCTGGGTTCTCCACTTTTGTGTTGGTGTTCAGTAAATTTTAGGGGGAAAGCAGGAGTGATTATAGGATTTACCTTTGATTGTTAACCTTATCTCAAATGTCACAGTGTTGTCTAGCTATTGCCCAATCTTGAAAACAGATTTTCTAAATACTTAACATTTTTAGTGAGCACAAGTCTAGTACCAGTTACTCTTTCATGGTTAAAAGTAGAATGCTGGTTGGCAAACAATAAAAATGCCTTTAGTCTTCCAATATAGCGTTTAACTAATAATTACAATTTTATTTATTGAACTATTTATTTGTTCTAAATTGAGTTTAGTTTTTATAGTATTTGTAAGATGTGTGAGCAGGATATATAAGAAAATGTGATTGATTAAGTTCTGTCTGGCATCTTGAACGCCCACTCTGTGCCTTAGATTTTGTACAGCTTGCTGGAGACCGAAAGAATAACACATGAACTGATGACCAGGCACTCAGCGCCAGTAGGAAGTAGGCACATATACTATTTATCTATTGTTACGTAACAAATCACCCTAAGACTAAGTCATTTAAAAACAATTGTTATTTGTTGCTTAAGAATCTGGGCATGGCTTAGCTAGATCTTCTGGCTATGGTCTTTCAAAAGCCTGAAATCAAAATGTGGGCCAAGTTTCAGTCACATCAAGACTTGACTGGTGCAGATTCCATTTTCAAGCTTACTTATATGGTCATCGGCAGATTCTGTTCCATTCCACATGGGCCTTTTCCTATGGCAGCTTCAGAGTAATGAGAGAATAAGCAAGATAGAAGTATCAGTCTTCTATAACCTTATCTCAGAAGTAAAATCATATCACTTTTGCTGTATTCTATTCAAGAAGAGAATCACTAGGTCCAACCCACACTCAGGAGGAGGAGATTACACAAGGCTGGAGCACAGGACACGGGGATTCTTGGCAGCCATTTTAGGAACTGCCTATAATAATACGTGGTATATAAATTATGTAAAATCTTATAAATGGGTCTATAAAATAACAGCATTAATATATGTAGTATAATAATAATTTGCTACTGGTATGCTAACTGCTTCCTATGGATTGTTTTATCTAAGCTTTTTCTAGTAGTCTATGGGAAAGGTAGTATGTATTATATCCATTTTACAGATAAAGAAATTGAACTTGAGTATGGTTACCTTGCTGTGATGTAGCAGAGCAAAGATTCTAGTCCAGGCTTTGCCTATTCTATATTTATATTTTAAATCTCCATATCTTATTAACATTAAAATACTATGACCTTTTATTGAGCACCTCTTACGTGCCAAGCAATATAAGTACATTATATATTAACACCATTTAAGCCTCACAGTAACTTTATTAAAGCTCTCAGTTTTACTGATTATATACTTTAGCTTTCAGATTCAAGAAATTACTTTGAAAAATTATATATATTTTATATTTCAGAGACATTAAGCAAATATAACCCAAAGATTCTCTGTAAATACAAAGAACAAAACCAAAAACCATTTAAATACCCACTACCCTAAAAAAAGTGGTATCACTAATTAAATTTGTGGAAGAAAGCCTGCCACATGTCAATCCATTTAGTATTCTGCAATATATACATGCATGTATATGTATATACATATATATACATATATATGTATTCTGCTGATGAAAGGTGGTATGTGAATCTCAAACAGGAATGAGTTTATAAATTCTTAAAAAGAAAACAGCCCACTCCTAGAAGAAATCTCAGCAAACACTGCTGTATAAATTTTAGTTAGAAATTAGTTTATGTAGTTAATGTTGAAATATTTTTACTAATAAATTTGAAATATTTTCACTAATAAATTTTTTCACAGATAAATTGAGTGGTTTTCATATCAAGATCTGTACATACTTTCTTCAGTCATCCCATTGTCTTTGCAAAATGAATCTTTTAGATGAGGAAAATAAGACAAAGAGAAATTATTTTCTTATGGTTGAAGGGTACCATAAGTTGGTATTATGGTCTTTTAAACCAGTTTATTTTAATTATTTGAGAGTATATTGTAAGGTATGTGTTGACAATAGTAAATCCTAAAGCTTATGGATGACTTTATTTTTTAACCATTTCCTTATAGTAATAGTACTCTCTTACTTTCTGCATTCAGATTTGCTTTCTTAAGTGGGGCATAAAATGCAGTCGAAGCTGATGTACATGAATTATGTACATCATTATGTTCTCTTATTTATTTATTTATTCAAAAATGTTTCTAGTACCTACTAAGCACCAAGCACTACTCTAAATGTTGGGATACATCAGTGAACAAAATGGATAAAAGTCATAGAGTTTACATTTTGACAGGCATGGTTCAAATAATGGGCTGCTGCTGTTAATTAAGAAAATGACAAGGTTTTGCTCCTATAATAATTTTCAGTGTATTTTTACAACTCCCGTATTATGTAGTAATTTAATATTTTCGTTATTTCTGATGGTAGTTTATAACAATTTAAAGTATTTTGTATAACAACTTTATGTTTCTTTAGACTTTTGTTTCTGTTTGAGTTGAGTTATATTTTTGCTGGCTTTGAGTATTATAATTTTAAAAAAATGTTGCAGTAAATTTTTTTTTATTTAAATGATTCTTTTTTAGAACGCTGTCTTTTCTTTTGTTTATCAGAGTTATCTTTCTAAGTTAACTGTTACTATGAAGGCAAAGATTAAAAAATTTAAAATCTTGGGGCACCTGGGTGACTTAGTTTTGAGCATCCAGCTCTTGGTTTCAGCTCCGATCATGATCTCAGTGTCCTGAGATCAAGCCCTGCATGAGTCTGTACTCGCATGGAGTCTGCACTCAGCAGGGAGTCTGTACTCAGCATGGAGTCGGCTTGGGATTTTCTCCCTTTCCCTTCTCCTCCCACCCTCCACTCCCATGTGTGTGCACGCTCTCTCTCAAATAAATAAATAAAATCTTTCTTTAAAAATTTAATATCTTACTGGTATAGCTTAGAATTAACTAGACTATTTTATAGTTTTTTTTTTGCATATGTTATAACAGCAATTTACAATGTTATATATATTGTCACAGACGGTATTAACTTAAATGTTAATAGCTAAGCTTCTTTTGTTGAGTTACTGAATTAAGTCCACCCCTTAGGCCGTTAGACTGGATTTATGTATTTATGTATTTATTTATTTAATTTGCTTTTTTAACCAGGAAGCCCTGAATATCTGCTTTTCCCATATATGACATCTTATGACTGGTCTTTGACCCTGAAATGTTGAATAGTCCTTAATTCTTATGTTTTATTGAATAGAGGAGGTTACCTGAGATTAGAGGAACAGGGTTTTGGGCAAGGATTTTGAGAGGGACAAGAATGAGCAGTGGAGTCACTAACAAGAATGTTCTCAATAGGCTTAAGCATAGTTATTAAAACAACAGACAAAATGCCAAGTTTTCTTTTGGATTATTGCCTTTTTAGTTGGTTTTCAAACAATTCTCAGTGAATGCAATTCTTTTCATTGTGTGTTTTAACTAGTGTAAACCAATAACAATGAAGAAAATAGCATAGGAATAGGAAGGAAAGAGAACACTTATTTGAAGAGATTTCCTTTTCTTTGAATACTTGGGCACTTAAAAACAGGTGAGATCTGAGGTTCAAAAATAGGAAAATAACAGCTCTGTACTAATTTTTGAGGCCTTTTCTCCAACTTTTCTGTCTAATCTTTAATAACTGCTTAATTAATGCTCAAATGCTCATCACATTCAGTCTTCCATATAGAAACTATTTCTTATCTTTTCTCTTTTTTTGCAAGGAACTCTGTGCCTGGAGATACAACTTCTCTTACATAGTTCCAGAACTATCAAATGGCATTAAAATTACATCTTTGCCTACAATTTTTTTCTTTGCAGAAAAACCTGTTTTGTTTCTAAAGGGAATTTTAAGCCTGATGCTGAGGTGACAAATGAAACCCACAGCCTAGCCTGAGAAAACATTTGCATGTGTAACTTAAGATGCACAGTGACTAAGATATAACTGGTATAGACTTATGTTGCAGTTATTGGTATTTTTTAAATAAATTCAAGGAAGGGATAATCTAGCCTAATCTATAAGAACCTTTGCTTGTGATATTTGGAGTAGTTACCAGCTGCTTAATGGATGCCGTAACCTTTGCTTAGCTAATACACATGTCACTTTTAGAATTTTATCAGTGACAATTTGCCTGTCACCTACAGAGTTAAGTAGTAGTATCATGGCAGCTGAGCAGTGAGATGGAGGGAGATAGAACTGAGATCTTATGAGAATGAGAACATGTTCTGCTTGAGATAATGGAAACATTGGATCAAATATGTATATAGTTTGTTTGGTTTTGATTGCTTATTCAAAGATACAATCTTTTAATCTCCATGTATTATCTTTTGCACAATGATGTAAGAAGGAAAAGTGATGATGGCACTTAGAGGACTTCCAAGCTTAGAGCTAATTAATTTGTCTGGTGGAACATTTAACATGCAAATGTAAAAGTTTTTGCTTTTTTACTTATTATTAGGTTGTTAGATTATTTGCCAGCCTATTGACCAGTCAAAACCAATGTTTCCTTTAACTCCATGAATCTCAGCATATGCTACTTTGCGTATCCTAAATAATTTAAATACATTTCTTACTCTTTCCACAGCATGTAGAGTCCATGAAGCACAGGACAATAAAGCTTCCTACTCATAGCACCAGGAAGATCTCTTTGAAAGATTCACTACAGGACTGCCAGAGACAACGAGTTTGTCTGAAGCATCATGTGTTGAAACAACAGAAGGCAACCATTTTTGCACTAGCTAGAAACAGAGTTATGATGTTTTCAATTCTTTGAGCTCCAGGAAGCCAGGGGAGTGAGTTGAAAATCTGAAAATGCGGCCATGGACTGGTTCCTGGCGTTGGATTATGCTCATTCTTTTTGCCTGGGGGACCTTGCTATTTTATATAGGTGGTCACTTGGTACGAGATAATGACCACCCTGATCACTCTAGCCGAGAACTGTCCAAGATTCTGGCAAAGCTTGAACGCTTAAAACAGCAAAATGAAGACTTGAGGCGAATGGCTGAATCTCTCCGGTAGGTTCTAAAAAATTGAAGGAAGAGACCTGTAACTTTGTTTTTAGTTGCAGGCCTTCATGCATCTAATAAAAAATACTTAATGATTTCTTTAAACTGCTATTTTTGCAGACATTTAAATATTTTAGTGACATACTTCTTATACCAATGATATCTCTGTATATTTAACATAGAGAATTTTTCAAGGGTCAAATCTTATTTTACATATGAATTTTAGTATAGAAAAACCATGCCATTTAATTTGTTTTTATATTTCATTTATAGTTATCTTCAGCATTTTGATAATTTTGATACATTAAATATAAATTCTTTATGATTTAAATTAGCAGATATTAAAATTTTTATTGTATGGACAATAACAAAGACATTTATAATACTTGAGAGGCTGAGTTAGTCTATAACTTACTGAAATGGAGAAACAAAAATTCATTGCTAAAACAGCGGGATCTGGAATCTAGGAAATTGTTGCTGTTGCTACTTCTAATCTGTTAAAAAATGTGACGTATATGTTAGAAGGCATCAACTGATTTGAAAAATAAAATCTTATATTTTCAGGGAAAAAATAATTCTTAAATTCTAATTTCTCTGCTTTATATATGAAGGTAATTATACTATTTAGTGCTTGCTGTTTCTCAAGCTAGAGTTTGAAGATTTGAGGTAAAGAGTTGTCATTACTCTAGAGGTAGTAATTGACCCTAAGGGAAGTAGTATAGAGAAAAAGAGCACAGAGTTCATTTCTTGTTGAGTAACAAATGAAGGAGTGGAAATGAAAACATCCTGTTGTGCTTTGGGCATTTGGAATAGATGGGAAAGGAGAGAGGGAGAGTGCTTGATTGTGGAAGCTGAGGAGCATTCTCTGAAGGAAGAATATAGTTGACAGTGTCACATACTCTTGAGGCTTTAGAGAAGACTTCTCTGCTTCTCTCATTCCCTCACCTCTCTGCCACCACTGCCCTTGCACTCTTTCTTTAGAACTTCTTTCTCTCAACTTCTTTCTTCACCATAATATTATTTTGGCCCTTTTATGTCCTATGAAAGGCAAAGCTAGGTGTTAAGAATTTTATACAATGAATCAAAAATTATTCCTGTCATTTGTAGTAGTACGATGTGATAAAATATAAGGTAACCAGGGATTAGAAAGTGGACAGATAATTTCTTAAATTTATATATCATGTTATTTCCTTTGGGGTGGGAGCTTGGGAGTATCATGGAGAAGGTTGGTCTTTCATTTAAGTCTCACTCGATGATTTGTTATGAGATTCAAAGATTGATAGTTTAGAGGTAGTGTAATAGCTGTCACTGATGGAGAGTTTATCATATGCCAGGTACTGTGCCAAGGGCTTTGCATGGATTATCTCATTGAATTTCATAAATTTCCTTATGAGTTGCTTGTACTGTTTTCCTAAATGATTTTACAGATGAGGAATCAAAGGAATATTAAGAAATTTAATTTTTCCCAAGGTTATACTTTTACAAGTGGTGGAGCTTACTTTGTATCCTGGCAATATGACTCAAAAGCCCAGACTTTGATGAGGTGTATTGCCTCTGTGAAGAGAAACGAGAGAGAAGTCAATGATTCAGAAATATCAACTATAAGTCTCCTGTAAGAGATCATCAAGAGTGGCTGCTGTGCTAGTTGTTTTTGGAGTGTGCTTTAATTATAGTAAAATCTTGTTCTACATCCTGGGATTTTTGCTCCTTGGGAAAGATTTTGCTTTTTAACAATTCAGGCTCATAAATTATTTATTATTTTCTCCTCATTCCAACTTCAATACTGAGACTTCATTCGACTTATTTCTGACTGCCAAGTGTCTTGTTTTTATTGTATCAAAGAAAGCATGCCTTTAATAATAGTTGTTTATTCTGCAGAATAATCTTTGGGTCTCTTAAGTCACTTTCTTTGTATTCTTTTGTGTTGAAATTAAATTCTGAACTACTGCATTCAAATGTAAAGACAACTTTAAGAGCTGAGACAGTATGTCATGCTGAAATACTGTAAATACAATCTGAAAACAGACTTGAGTCCATTTTTGTACATAGATAATTTTAGGAAAATAAATAAGTAATTCTTTTCCCTCATTAGGAAAGACAACCTCCTCAGGCCTTTTCATCAACTTTACCGGTAGGGCTATTTGTGTTTTAGCCAAAGGGATTACATTTAGATCCCCCAGCATAAAAGGAAGAATAGTAGAGGTGCTAAGGCATTGGTGATTTTTCCCTCTCACTGTAACATTTTGTACCCAATTTGCTAAGTCTTTTTCTCAGAAGAAAATGTGTTCATAAGCTAGACTAAAAGGGAGTAATTCATATGTCTGTAAAATTAGGCCATTTCTTTGAGATGAGGCATATGGATTGAATTTGGAAAGAAGCTTGAAATTACAGTGTTTAAGAGTTAGGACAATAGTTTTAAAAGCCACCAATCCTCCAGTTAGAATTTGCTAATTTTATTGATTATACTACACATTTAGAAAAATAATCATTATTCTGAGGGATACAAATATTTAAGTACAATGAATATTTGGGAGGTTGTTCTGTGTGTGTGTTTAATTCTGATTATTGATGAATAATTGCTATACAGTAAAATTCACTTTTTCAGCATATAGGTCTCTGAATTTTGGCAGATGCTTACAGTCATGTAACTACCACCACAGTCAAATTATATAAGAATTTTACCTCCCACCAGAATTCTTTTGTGCCCTTTTGTAGTGAGATTTTGTTCTTATCTTCTGTCCCTGGTACTGATTTGTTTTCTGTCCTGTATTTTATTCTGTTATAAAATGTCATATAAGTAGAATAATGTGGCATATAGCCTCTTGAATCTGGCTTTTTTCATTTATAATGTACTTGAGATTCATTAACACTGTTGTATGGGTTGGTAGCTTTTTTTTCTTTTTCCTTTTCCCATTAATTCTTTTTTAATACTTAGTAGTGTTTCATAGTATGGTCATATCACAGTGTTGTTTAGTAGTGTTTCATAGTATGGTCATATCACAGTGTTGTTGTCTTTTTTTTTTTTTTTTTTTTAAACATATTGACCAGTTGAAACACATTAGGGTTGTTTCTGGTTTTTGGCAATTATGAACAAAGCCATTATAGCATTTGCTTTGTAGGTTTTTGTGCGATTTAAGTTTTTATTTCTCTTGAGTAAATATCTAAGAGGGGGATTGCTAGGTCGTTTTAGTGTATGTTTAATTTTTTAAAGAAGTTGCAGTTGCTCCAATGTTTTCTAATGTTCCTATATCATTTTGCATTTCCACCAGCAAAGCTTGAGAGTTCCAGTTGCTCTCACTCTTGCTAGTATTTGCTATTATAAGTTATTTTTATTTTAGCTGTTTTAACAGATACATAGTCTTATCTCGCTGTAGTTTCAGTTTGCGTTTCCATAATGATTAATGATGTTGAACACTTCTTTTCATGTCCTTATTTGCCATTCTTTAGTGAGGTGTCTGTACACATTTGTTACCTATTTTATTTTATTATTTTTTATTTATTTGAGAGAGAGTGTCAGAGAGAGAACATGAGCATGAGCAAGGGGAGGGACAGAGGGAGAAAGAGAAAGCAGCTCCCTGTAGAGCAGGAAGCCCAATGCAGAGCTCGATGCCAGGACCCCAGGATCATGACCTGAACTGAAGGCAGACACTTAACCAGCGAAGCCACCCAGGCGCCCTGTCACCTATTTTTAAAAATTGAATTTGCTTTTATTTTTTTTTTTTAAGATTTTATTTATTTATTTGACAGAGAGATCATAAGTAGGCAGAGACTGGGGCGGGGGAGGGGGGGAAGCAAACTCCCCGCTGAGCAGAGAGCCCAATGCAGGGCTCGATCCCAGGACCCTGGGATCATGATCTGAGTTGAAGGCAGAGGCTTAACCCACTGAGCCACCCAGGCACCCCAAAATTGAGTTTTCTTATTAAAATTTGTTTTCTTGTTACTGCACTCTTTTTAAAAATTGGGTTTAGCTATAAAATTTTAAATATATATGCCTATATGATAAAGTAAAAACTCTGTGGCTTAAAACAAAAAAAAATTTTTTTCTTGATTATTTAATTTATATTGTCCTCATCTGGATTGTTTTTCTAGTTTGGGGTCACTTTTGTGGCTGCTGTAAGATAGTAAGGCAGTCCATATGACCTCACTCACATGTTTGATGATTAGCTGGGACCATCATTTATTTCCCTTTCATGTGTTTTCTCCAGCAGGACAACCCAGGTTTCTTACATAGTAGTGTTTCAAGAGGGCAAGAGCAGAAACTGCAAGTCCTTTTGAGGCCAAGTATGAAAAGTCACACAGTGCCATTTCTGCCACATTCTGTTAGTGTATGCATGTGAAAGGGGCACTCTGTATTTAGGGAATAGAGGGAAGAACTGCATAGAATTTTGTAGCCATATTTAACCACGATTCTCATCTCCAGAAGCAATTGATTAGGTCAAATCATTGTGGTCCTGACAGCTGGAGTTTAGTTTAAATTTTTGTTGATAGGTAATAGGGAACTATGGTTGGGTTTATAGCAGAGGAATGACACACTGAAAATGGCTGAGTAAGATTTAGATTTTCAGATGGATTTGGGGCATGTGCCTCACTGGAATGAAATCAACTAGAAAACATAGTATTAATCTAGATATGAGGTGATGAGACCTTATTTGGTGTTCCCCAGACATCTCTTCCTTACTTTTAATTGCCAGCACATTAGGTAAACATGTGGTAGGCTTTCTTTTAAAAACTTGGAGATAATCACTGCCTGCCACCCTATAGGAATGCCTTTCCATGCTTCATGTTTGTTTTATTTCAGCCTCTGATAATGTGAAGTTACTGTCAGTTCACAGACTCTTTGCTTCTTGGAATTTGAATCTGCCACTTTGCCTCTCAGTCAGGGCTGACATTTAGCAGAAAATTACTGAAACTTTTTTGGAAATCCCTTGAGCAGTGAACCCTTAAGTGGACCAGATGTCGGAACTGGATAAAACTTGTAAAATTTAAAGAGTACTTAATTGTCAGTCTTCCTTTTAACTTAAATCCTTTTTGTTCTAGGTCCATTTATTTTTGAGAGTACAGCTTAAAAAATTCAAACGTGACTTTGTGACCAATTAATAAGGTTGTTTGAACAACGAAAAAAAACCAGGAAAACCAAAGAAATGTCTTCTGGAATTTAGATGCTAGCTATAAACTGTAAATTTACAAACCACAAAGAATGTATAATTAATTTATGGCTTATCTGTTTTTCTGAGTTATGTAGTAATTTTCCCAGATGGATTAGAGCCAAAGCGTGACTCTTCTGGTGGAAAAATTTGACTGAGGCAGCCAAAGCATGGAATACTGACATGGGTAGAAAGGAAACTGATGTAATGTTTCACAGGTCATATTTTACTTCTGTTTGAGAAGCTGGTGTTAGAAAGTGGGGGATGCCTTTGTTCCTATTGGTTAATTGGAAAATTTGCTCTAGGCTCTCTTCTCTGTAACTCCTCATCACTCATGTAAAGAGTGTACTTATATTCCTGGAGCAAGTGAATGGATTGGAATGTATAGAGTGCCTGCCATCTGCCTGTAACCTTCCCTTACATATGTGGCTTTTATTTTTGCAGCCCTGCTCCCCTTATTCCTTAATGCTATTGAGGGTATCTAATTTTTCCTTAGGGACAATACTGCTTTTCTATGTGAGAATATCTTAGTGAGATTTGTAGTCAAGATTCCTAGTCTTCCCAGTCTGACAAACAGATGCTATCTCCCTGAAATTTTCACTAGCTTTTTTATATATTGCTGGATTAAATTTGTCAGTGTTTTGTTTTGGATTTTTTTTTCTATGTTAACAAAGACATGTTTGCCTATAATTTTCCTTCTTATGTCTTTTGGGTTTTGGAGCAAGGTTATGCAAGCCAATTCTATTCTCTAGAAGGGTTTGTATAAAATTGGTACCCATTCTATCTTAAATCTTTGTTAGAATTCTACCAGTGAAGCCATTTGGGTCTAGAGTCTTTTGGGGATGGTGCAGGGTTTGAGTTGGGGAATGAACGGTGGCAGGTGGGAAGGTTTTAAATTCTGGATTTGAGCTTTTTAATAGAAATTGGCCCATTGAGATTTTTTGTTTTTTCTTATATCCGTTTCGGTAAAATGTGTTTTTCAAGGAATGTGTCCATTTTATCAACATTTTCAAATGTATAAATATAAAGTTGTTCATAATGCCTTTCTGATTTTCTTCTCCATACTTGTAATACCTGTAGTAATGTTCCCTTTTTCATTCCTGATACTGATTATTTGTGTTTTCTCCTTTTATCTTGAAAAAAGTTTATCAATTTCATTTATCTTCCCAAAGAACTAGTCTGGTTGTTTTTTTGTTTTATTTGTTTTTCTCTTAATCATGTGTCTATTTCTATTTTATTGATTTCTGTTCTTAGTTTGATAATTTCTATAGTCTCTTTTTCGTATGTGGGTTTTTGGTTTTGGTTTTGCTGTGGTTTTTAAAGCTTTTCCAAAATGAATTTTGTATCACTGATTTTAAACCTTGCTTCTTTTCTAATATACACCTGGTGAACTTTGAATTTCTCTCTAGTGCAGTTTTTTTTTTTTTTTTGCATTAAATCCTAGTTCTCTATATGTATATTATAAACATATATTTTTATCCCCAGGGGTACAGGTCTGTGAATCACCAGGTTTACACACTTCACAGCACTCACCAAATCACATACCCTCCCCAATGTCCATAATCCCACCCCCTTCTCCCAAACCCCCTCCCCCCGGCAACCCTCAGTTTGTTTTGTGAGATTAAGAGTCACTTATGGTTTGTCTCCCTCCCAATCCCATTTTGTTTCATTTATTCTTCTTCTACCCACTTAAGCCTCCATGTTGCATCACCACTTCTTCATATCAGGGAGATCATATGATAGTTGTCTTTCTCTGCTTGACTTATTTCGCTAAGCATGATACGCTCTAGTTCCATCCATGTTGTTGCAAATGGCAAGATTTCATTTCTTTTGATGGCTGCATAGTATTCCATTGTGTATATATACCACATCTTCTTGATCCATTCATCTGTTGATGGACATCTAGGTTCTTTCCATAGTTTGGCTATTGTGGACATTGCTGCTATAAACATTCGGGTGCATGTGCCCCTTTGGATCACTACATTTGTATCTTTAGGGTAAATACCCAATAGTGCAATTGCTGGGTCATAGGGCAGTTCTATTTTCAACATTTTGAGGAACCTCCATGCTGTTTTCCAGAGTGGCTGCACCAGCTTGCATTCCCACCAACAGTGTAGGAGGGTTCCCCTTTCTCCGCATCCTCGCCAGCATCTGTCATTTCCTGACTTGTTGATTTGAGCCATTCTGACTGGTGTGAGGTGATATCTCATTGTGGTTTTGATTTGTATTTCCCTGATGCCGAGTGATATGGAGCACTTTTTCATGTGTCTGTTGGCCATCTGGATGTCTTCTTTGCAGAAATGTCTGTTCATGTCCTCTGCCCATTTCTTGATTGGATTATTTGTTCTTTGGGTGTTGAGTTTGCTAAGTTCTTTATAGATTCTGGACACTAGTCCTTTATCTGATATGTCGTTTGCAAATATCTTCTCCCATTCTGTCAGTTGTCTTTTGATTTTGTTAACTGTTTCCTTTGCTGTGCAAAAGCTTTTGATCTTGATGAAATCCCAGTAGTTCATTTTTTCCCTTGCTTCCCTTGCCTTTTGCGTTGTTCCTAGGAAGATGTTGCTGCGGCAGAGGTCGAAGAGGTTGCTGCCCGTGTCTCCTCAAGGATTTTGATGGATTCCTTTCGTACATTGAGGTCCTTCATCCATTTTGAGTCTATTTTTGTGTGTGGTGTAAGGAAATGGTCCAATTTCATTTTTCTGCATGTGGCTGTCCAATTTTCCCAGCACCATTTATTGAAAAGGCTGTCTTTTTTCCATTGGACATTCTTTCCTGCTTTGTCGAAGATTAGTTGACCATAGATTTGAGGGTCTATTTCTGGGCTCTCTATTCTGTTCCATTGATCTATGTGTCTGTTTTTGTGCCAGTACCATGCTGTCTTGATGATGACAGCTTTGTAATAGAGCCTGAAGTCCGGAATTGTGATGCCACCAACGTTGGCTTTCTTTTTCAATATCCCTTTGGCTATTCGAGGTCTTTTCTGGTTCCATATAAATTTTAGCATTATTTGTTCCATTTCTTTGAAAAAGATGGATGGTACTTTGATAGGAATTGCATTAAATGTGTAGATTGCTTTAGGTAGCATAGACATTTTCACAATATTTATTCTTCCAATCCAGGAGCATGGAACATTTTTCCATTTCTTTGTGTCTTCCTCAATTTCTTTCATGAGTACTTTATAGTTTTCTGAGTATAGATTCTGTGTCTCTTTGGTTAGGTTTATTCCTAGGTATCTTATGGTTTTGGATGCAATTGTAAATGGGATTGACTCCTTAATATCTCTTTCTTCTGTCTTGCTGTTGGTGTAGAGAAATGCAACTGATTTCTGTGCATTGATTTTATATCCTGACACTTTACTGAATTCCTGTATAAGTTCTAGCAGTTTTGGAGTGGAGTCTTTTGGGTTTTCCACATATAGTATCATATCATCTGCGAAGAGTGATAATTTGACTTCTTCTTTGCCGATTTGGATGCCTTTAATTTCCTTTTGTTGTCTGATTGCTGAGGCTAGGACCTCTAGTACGATGTTGAATAGCAGTGGTGATAATGGACATCCCTGCCATGTTCCTGACCTTAGCGGAAAAGCTTTCAGTTTTTCTCCATTGAGAATGATATTTGCGGTGGGTTTTTCATGGATGGCTTTGATGATATTGAGGTATGTGCCCTCTATCCCTACACTTTGAAGAGTTTTGATCAGGAAGGGATGTTGTACTTTGTCAAATGCTTTTTCAGCATCTATTGAGAGTATCATATGGTTCTTGTTCTTTCTTTTATTGATGTGTTGTATCACATTGACTGTCTCTAGTGCAGTTTTAAGTTGTGTCCCTCAAGTTTTGACAATGGCCTATTTTAATTGTAATTGAAATAATTAAAATTTTAAAAATATTTTCAAATTTCTATTGTTATTTTTTTATTTAACCCACAGGTTATTTAGGAGTGTGTTGCTTAGTTTCTAAGTGGGACACTTCTTCCTTCTGTTTACCTGGGAGTGATTGAATATGGCAAGAGTAAGGTGATAAAACTTACTTTACATTACTGTACTCAGGGATTATTTTGAACTTGCCTTTATTTTAGGTAGTGTTGTGTTTTTCCCATAATTATATGTATACATATGTAATCTTTCAAACATGGGCATTTACTTTTGTAAGTGTAAATGTAGAAAGTTCCCATTGTAGATGGTTTATCCTTTTGTTCATGTAATGACGTTATTCCTGGAAGCAGGAATTTTTGATGAATACTTTTTAATTGAATTTTCAAAATATATATATAAAAGTATACTCAGAATTAATCAGTAGTTGAACACAAACAAGTATAGCTTTCATGTGAATAATCACAGACTCTTCAAGTGTTAATTAAATTTGGCTACCTTTTTACTGGGAATCTTTATAATATCTCACTTGTTGAAGATGGTTGGATCTCTGGGGTTTTTTGGTGTGTGCTTGGCTTTAAATGGCAAACTATGGCTGATAGAACAAATCCAGCCCTCTCTTATTTCTTTGGTTTTGGGTTTTTGGATTTTGGTTTTTGTTTTTAATGGCTCCCAAATGAAGAATGGTTTTACATTTTTTAAAAAAATTTTATTTATTTATTTATTTTTTAGAGTACAACTACAAGTAGGGAGAGTGGGAGAGGGAGAAGAAGCAGGTCTCCCAATGAGCAGGGAGCCCAATGTGGAGCTCTATCCCAGGATCCTGGGATCATTATCTGAGCCAAAGGCAGATGCTTAGCAACTGAGCCATCCAGGTGCCCCGGTTTTACATTTTTTTTTTTTTTTATATTTTATTTATTTATTTGACAGAGAGAAAGATCACAAATAGGCAGAGAGACAGACAGAGAGAGAGATGAGGAGAAGCAGGCTCCCTGCTGAGCAGAGAGCCCGATGCGGGACTCGATCCCAGGCCCCTGGGATCATGACCTGAGCCGAAGGCAGAGGCTTAACCCACTGAGCCACCCAGGCGCCCCATCCGGTTTTACATTTTTAAATGGTTGGAGAAAAAATAAATTCCAAAGAGAACATGCAACAGAGGCTATGTAGAGTCACAAAGCCTGAACAGGTTTTTTTCTGGCCCTTTAAACAAAGTTTGTTGACCAAAAGTTAGTATGAATCAGGATGTACTCATTTTTATCTCTTGTTTCTCTTAATCTCTAAATGGTTATGCATATTGCATGTGAGAATTGACATGCAATGTAAGTCAAAGTCCAATTACTGATATTATTATGTTTTTGTTTACTTTACTCTAAATCTTTATATACTTTTGGTTTCTTCTTGTTTTATGCTTTTACTCTGTGTTCAACTATTCCATGTTTTCATCCGTCTGCCTCCTTGAAGCAGCTTATATTTAGAGCTGAAATGGGACTTATGGGTAAGAGATTGGGTATGTTTAGAAAGTAACAGTCTGGTGAAATGAAAGGAGTGTGAGTTTCTCAAATTTGGATTTGGTTCCCAAGTATACTACTTACTATATGATCCTAAAAAAGACTTATAACCTTTTTGAACTTCAGGTTTTTCACTTGTAAAATGGCAGTAATAGTCTCTATTTTGCAATATTGTTAAGTTTTAACATAAGATTTGAAAGCTTATTGAGAAGACATCCTTTGTATTTGTAGTTCATCAATAAATAGTCATTTTAGCTAATGGTAGTTGATAATCTTATTTTACCTAATGGTAGGTAGTTAGTAATCTAAAAAGTACATGGCCTTATATACTTTAAATAGAATTCAGAATACTTGTTTCCTTTCTTTCTAACAGAAAGAATTCTCTTATGTCAGATGTTTAGCACAATGGATTAAAATTCAAAAACCTATGTATTCTTTAGAGTAACTCTTTACCTTGAGAAAATTACTTAAGCTCTATAGGCCTAGAATCAAAACTATGAGAAAGTTGATTGGGATAGGTGATCACATTTGATAGATCTGTATATTTTTGCAGACAAAATAGTTAATACAGTAGTTTGAATTGGAACATAGAATTGAGTTTATTCATTATAATTTGGCTCTCATGACTAAGTTTTATATATATATAAATATATATAATTGATGGATGCTTTTAGTTATAGGAATTATAATTCCCTATCCTGTGCTTTATTTAAAATACAGAGATTTTAATTATTAATTATCACCACCCAGGAAGGTCTCTAGGGAAGAATAGATTATTCTTTGAGAGAAGTGTCACACCATAATTTTACAAAAATCTTAAATAACTTATTTAAAAAAATGTAAACTTTGTGTTTTAATTATTTTCCATATATAAATGCCATAGAGACAAAGTGAATTTGCATTAAATATTTTTAAATGTATGAATATTTGAGTTTAGGAGCTGGATTAAACATTTTTTATGTAATAGCCTTTATACTTTTATCCTGGTATTATGGAGCTGATAATAGCTCTAAGCACGTCTTATTAATTGAAGATAATAACAGCAGGAAATATGGCTATAGTCATCATTTTCAGTGTTACCTGATTTATAGATGGTACATAATCTAGTAGTTGTTTAGAAAACAACTTTTCTGACTATTTCTCATATTTCTTTTAGGCAGACTTTTATTTCACTATGGTTTGTTTTGTTTTTATAGTTGTCACATTGATAGTTTATAATTTATTCAGTTAAAATGATGAAAGAAAATGGTGGTTTAGTTTCAGAGATCAGTATTCTAGACAAAGCTGTCTGAAGGAGAATAAATATAAAAGGATTTCAAAATATTATAGTTAGCCTGTGAATTACACTGGCTAGAAGGAAATACAGTATAAAATAGCACACTGCTTTTCTTGTTGTTGTTGCTGGTTCAAATAATAAAGCTTGATTTTAATCCAGTCTTTGTTCTTTTAAACTGTATGCAAAAGGTGTTGCTTGGCAGAGATGTTTCACATCTGAAATGTGTAAGAGATTCTAGTAAGGTTTGGAGAGAAATTGAGGTTCTCCTAATAAATGCAGAATGCTAAATCTGCTAAATGCTAAATGCTTTAAGGGACGTTCAGAAGTATCATATTAATTCTCATTTGTATTCAGTAGCACTTCAAAAATATTATCTCTTACCATGATATGTACAGAAGCTAAGTGACTTTGTCATTTTTCTGCAAGTCGGTGGCAGAAACAGAAATAGAATCTTCGAAGGAATTAAAAAGTTGTATCTAATTTTCAATACACTGCCAACACTGTCATTTTTTATACCTTTTCAAGTTCCTCTTCCTTTAAGTATTTACTCAGGACAGTATGTTTTACTAGCCAACCAATAATGACCAGAGTATCCTGTAATTAGTTCTGTAATTGTTACATGTGATCAGAGGTTCCTGTATACCAATATTAGAAGTAGCCATTTGAATCATTACATCTTTAAATTTATAGATACACCTGTATAAGCATAGAGGGGCTATTTTAATATAGTTTGTTGAACTTAATTAACTATAGTAACAGTTTATAATCTGTATAAATAAATTCAAGTGGCACATTTGACACAGAAGTTTGCTATGATCAGTACTTGTAGCATTTCATGTGGGTCATGAATCTGTAGGAAAAAACCATAGGCTATAAGATCAGATTAAGTTATTTGGTCAATCATACATAAGCTTATTAGAAGTGGTGTGGCCATGTGGAGAAAAAAAATATGTAATATGTCCAAATGTAGCTTCCATTGGCTCTTTAGAGCCCCATAAACTGCCTGTGTAGTTGTCCACAGAAGGTATTGTCTTGTCAGCTGTAAAGTCATTTGCGATTATATTGTAATCTTTTTAATACCTGGAACTAATGTCACCTTTTTGGAAGAATGTACGCAAACAGTTTATGCATTTCCATTTAAGGGAATGTATACCGGCTTTGGGGTCTATAAGTTCTTGAGCCAGTAAAGCCCTATTCTGATCCTTAAGAAGAAAGCAAAATTCATTTCAAGGCATCTCAATAATAAATATGCCTCTGGCTTCCCAGAATTTTAGAGAGTATATCTCTGCACAATACTATTAGTGTTATATACTAGACACACACACACACACACACACACACACACACACACACACAGAGGCACAGAAGATTGGTTGCAAACTAACCCAGTGTAGGTAATAATCATTATTATTTGATTACTTTTGATAGCCATTGGTAGCTTCCCCTAACTAGAGGTCAGTGAGGAAGACAGGCCTACTCCCTCATTTTTTTGGCCAACATTTAATATGTTACAGTGAAGGCAAGGCATGGATTGAATTCTGCCACATATAGACACATAATAAGCAGGTGCAAAAATATTCACATAATCTATTCTGTAATTCTGAAATCCACACCCTCTATCCCTTTAGGTATTCTTACAATACCTTCTATAAAAGGTTCTCTTAAGACAGTTGTGGCATTATTCTAACTATTGAATTTGGTCAGTCTTCTTTTCAAGTATCTGAGAATATTTGAATCAGTCCCTGGACATTATGGTTTTGGAACCTAAGCCTAATACACGATCCCAAAGATTATAGACTATGGGTTTTACTAGATTCTTACATGTTGTTCGTAAACTGCTTCTGAAACATTTCTAGATACTTCACATTTTCATGTATATTGAATTAACTATAACAATGAAATTATATTTCTCGAGTCTTCTTAGCTAATAAACTGCCTTTTATTGAAAATAAAGCTGGCTGAAGAGCTTAATAATACTGTTTCCTTTGGCATATTGTCTTTTCCCCCCAGATTTATTGGGATATAATTGACTCATAACACTATGTAAGTTTAAGTTGTGAAGTGTGATGATTTGGTATATGTGTATATTATGAAATTTTTACCACAGTAAAGTTAGTTACTTAATTGTGTGTGTGTGTGTGTGTGTGTTGAGAACTTTCAAGATCTACTGTATTAGGGGCGCCTGGGTGGCTCAGTGGGTTAGGCCTCTGCCTTCGGCTCAGGTCATGGTCTCAGGGTCCTGGGATTGAGCCCCGCATCTGGCTCTCTGCTAAGCAAGGAGCCTGTTCCCCGCCCCACCTGCCTCTCTGCCTACTTGGGATCTTGGATCTTTCTCTGTCAAATAAATAAATAAAATCTTTAAAAAAAAAGATCTACTGTATTAGCAACTTCCAAATATATAATACAGTATTATTAACCATAGTACACCATGCTGTACATTAGATCCACACAACTTATAACTGGAAGTTTGTGTGCTTTGACCACTGTCACCCATTTCCCCCATCCCTCCATCCCTCCACCCCCTAGCTGCAGCCAATCTATTCTTTGTTACTTGGAGTTTGACTTTTTTAGATTCTAACTATTAGTGAGATTATGTAATATTTGTCATACTCTTAATTTATTTTGCTTAGCAAAATATCCTCAGGGTTCATTCCTCTTTGAAATACTGATTTTATTTCCTTTGGATATATATCTCCAAAAGTGAGATTGCTAAATCATATGATTGTTCTAGTTTTAATTTATTTGGCAACCTCCATACTGTTTTCCATAGTGGCTGTACTAATTCACATTCCCTCCAACTATGCACAAAGGTTCCCTATTCTCCAAAAACCTTTCCAGCATTTCTTATATCTTTCTGTTAATAGCCACTCTAACATAAATGATATTTTATTGTGATTTAGATATGCATTTCCATAATAGTGATGGCAGGAAACTTTTCATGTGCCTGCTGGCAATTTGTGTGTATTCTTTCAAAAAATGTCTATTTAGTTCTACCCATTTTAAAACCAGCTCTCCTTCCTGTGCAGTTTTTTTTTTCTAAGTTAGATGTAGTCCCAATTATTAATTTTCCTTCTATTGCTTATGCTTTTGGTATTATATCCAAAAATTATTGCCAATACTGACATAAATGAGCTTTTTCCCCTGTATTTTCTCCCAGGAGTTGTATGGTTTCAGTTAAGTCCTCAGTCCATTTTGAGTTAATTTTGTTAGTGATGTAAGATAAGAGTCCAATTTCATTCTTCTGCATATTATTATCCAATTTTCCCAGCACCATTAGTTGAAGAGACTATCCTTTTCCCTTTCAGTATTCTTGGCTCCCTTATCAAATATCAGTTGACTAAATATGTGAGGGTTTATTTCTAGCCTCTTGGTTCTTTTCCATTGGTCTATGTGTCTTTTATGCAAGTACTATCCTGTTTTGATTACTATAGTTTTGCAGTATAGTTTGAAATCAGGAAGTGTGATACCTCCAATTTTGCTCTTCCTTCTTGAGATAGTTTTGGCTATTCAGCATCTTGTGGTTCCATACTAACTTTAGGGTTGTTTTTTCTATTTTTGTGAAAAACGCCATTGAGATTTTGGTGGGGGTTGCATTCTATAGATGGCTTTGGGAGTGTGGACATTTTAATAATATTAATTCTCCTCATCTTTGAACATGAGATATTGTTCCATTTGTGTTTTCTTTGGTATACAGATCTTTCACTTATTTTATTGTTTTGGTGCTATTGTGAATAGAATTTTTAAAAATTTCTTTTTCAGATGTTTTGTTATTAGTGTATAGAAACAACTGATTATTGTATGTTGATTTTGTATCTTGCTACTTTACTGAATTTGTTGATTAGTTTTGACGGCTTTTTTTGGTGGAGTCTAGGATTTTCTATATGAAAGATCATATCATCACTACTTCTTTTCTGATTTGGATGCATTTGTTTATTTTTCTTACCTAATTGCTTTGGCTAAGACTTCCCCTACTATGTAGGAGTGATGAGAGTGGGCAGCCATTTCTTCTCTCTTATCTTAGAGGAAAAGCTTTCAACCTTTAACCATTGAGTTTGATATTTGCTGTCAGTTTTTCATATGTAGCTTTTAATATGTTGAGATATGTTTCTTATGCACCAAATTTGTTGAGTTTTTTATATGAAAGGATGTTATACTTTATCAAATGCTTCTCTGCATTTATTGAGATAATCATATGATTTTTATCTTCCATTCTATTGATGTGGTATATCACACTTAATAATTTGCAGACATTGAAGTATCTTTGCATCCCAGGATATCCTACTTGGTCATGGTTGTGATCCTTTTAATGTACACTTGGATTAGATTTGCTCATATTTTGCTCAGAAATTTTTCATCCATATTAATTGGAGGTCTGTAGTTTTCTTCTTGTAGATTCCTTTTCTGGCTTTGGTCCTCATAAAATGAGTTTGGGAGTATTCTCTCCTCTCGTTTTTGAAAGAGTTTTTGAAGGACTGGTATTCTTCTTTAAATGTTTGGTCGAATTCATCAGCGAAAAAGTCTGGTCCTGGGCTTTTTTTTCATTGCAAGGTTTTTGATTATCGATCCTGTCTCCTCGTTACTGGTCTGTTCAGATTTTCTGTTTCTTCATTATTAAGTCTTGGTAGGTTGTATGTTTTTAGGAATTTATCTATTCTAGGTTATTCCATTTGTTAGCATTTTATTGTTAATAGTAGTCTTAAGCTACTTTGAGTTTCTTGGGTACCAGCTGTAATTTTTTTTTTTTTTTCATTTATGATTTAATTTATTTGATCCTCTCTTTATCTTAGTCTAGCTAAAGATTTATTAACTTTATCTTCTCAAAATACAAGCTTTCATTAATATTTTCTGTAGTTTTTCTGATCTCTATTACATTGATTTCTGCTCTATTTCCTTTCTTATGCTAACTTTGTTCTTAGTTTATTCTCTTTTTCCCTGAGGTGTAAAGTTAGGTTGTATTATATGAGGTGTTTCTTTCATCTTGATGTGGGTGTCTACTGCTGTAAAGTTCTCTCTTGGGTTTTAATAAGTTATATTTCCATTTTCATTTGTTTCAAGCTATTTTTAAAATTTCCCTTTTTGATATCTTTATGACCCATTGTTTGTTTGGGAGTGTGTTGTTTACTTTTTACATATTTGTTATTTTTCTAGCTTTTCTCCTGATTTTTAGTTTCATATCATTGTGGTCAGAAAAGACACTTAGTGTGATTTCAGGGTTTTTGTGACCTATCATGGTGATTTACTCTGGAGAACATTTCATATGCACTTGAAAAAAAGTGTATTCTGCTGCTGTTGGATGTAATATTCTGTATATGTCTGTTTGGTCCTTTTTGTGTAAAATGTGGTTCAAGTCCAGTGTTTATTCCTTACTGAGTTTCTGAAGGAATGCTTTGCTCATTGTTCAAATTAAGGTATTAAAGCATTCTACTGTTATCCTATTGTTGCTTGTTTCTTCTTCATATTTGTTAGTATTTGCTTAATGTATTTTGGTGCTCTGAGGTTGGGTGCCTGTATGTTTATAGTTATCATATCTTGTTAATGGATTGATCCCTTTATCATTTGTAATTACCTTGTTTGGCTCTTTTTAAAGTCTTTGGATTATAATCTATTTTATCTAATATAAATATAGCTATCCTTGGTCTCTTTTGGTTTCCATTTGTATGGAATTTCTTTTTCCATCCCTTCACTTTGAGCCTCTATTGCATCCTTGAAGCTGAAATGAGCCTCTTATAGACTAGGTATCTAACTGGATTTTGGTTTTTTATCCATGTGGTCATTCTTTGTTGTTTGATTGGAGAATTTAGTACATTTACAAGGAGAGTGATTATTGATATTTGGAAAGTTACTGATGCCATCTTATTAATTGTATGGACCAAAACATTAAAGAGGAGGGAACACTCTCAGACTTAATGAGGCTAGCACTACACTGATACCAAAACCAGGGAAGGACTTTATAAAAAAGAAAACTAGAGAATATCCCTGATGAATATGCAAAATATCTCAACAACAAAATATAAGCGATTTTAAAGGGCTTATTCCCTAATTAAATATTTTATTATTCCTTGAGTGTGGATTTAGATCACATATACACCAATACACACAAATGCATTCACCACATATACCATTTCCTAGGTATTTTAAAGTTAATTACTAAAGTTGTGGTATAGTTATAAAGAGACTGACTAATCTATTATTTATTATCCTTTAAGGGAAGTTACATTTAGTTTTCATCTTATTTTTGGTTTCTGTTGTATTTCCAGTAACATTTGTATACGGAGAACCACTGCCTCAGAGCAGATGTCATGCCTGGTCTACTTCATTTAAAGTGGAAATAATAAATTATGTAAATGGTTCTTTTGATGACCATTTGTCTTAACTGGTATACAGTATTCTATCAGTAGGACAGTTATGGACATTGGGGAGGGTATATGCTATAATGAGCACTGTGATTCGTTAAACAGACCTGTACCCCTGAAACAAATAATACATTATATGTTAATATATACATTATATGTTAATAAATAAAAAAGCAAAAACAATATATCAGTAGAACAGCTATCTTTAAAATGATAATCTGTACTCAGGGAAGAAATCTTAAATTAGTTAAGCAATTAGTACTAGTCTAGTAAGTGAAAATGAACGTACATGTGCTACCTGAATTGTATTAATGTGCAAAGATATAAACAGACTTAATTTAAATATTTGCAACTTTTGTGTTTAGAGAATGAAGCAAATAAAAAATTAATTCGTGCTTTCAAAGCATAAACCCTGAGAGAATGCTGTTTCTGGTATATGCCTCTCTGCATGTATAAATGTCTGTATATTCATACTCCTCCCTTCCCCTGAGTTCTCTCTGTCTGTTGAGGTTCTGTCCATTTTTCAGGCCTTTGTCCATAAGCTTCTTCCTAAAGACTTTCCTCAGTTTCCTTCCTGCATAAAATTATTTCTTGTAGTACTTGTTTTTAACTAGACATTGTATTAAAAACATTTATGGACTTGGGATGCCTGGGTGTTTAGTCATTTGGGCATCTGATTCCTGATTTCAGCTCAGGTCATTATCTCAGGGTCCTGAGATTGAGCCCCACACTGGACTCTGCACTCAGCCTGGAGTCTGCTTATCATCTCCCTCTGTTCCTCCTTCTCCTCCTCTTCTCTTTCTCTCTCTCTCTCTCAAATAAATGTTAAAAAATTTATGGACTTGTTTTATCTTAACCTCCTTAGTGCTAACTACCTTGAAAGTAGAGGGGCTATTCCATTCGTCATTGTATCCTCCATAATATTAAATATAGTGCCTTCTACAGAGTAAGTTTTGAGTATGTTTTTAGGAATGTGTTTATTTAGAGTTTTAATACTAAAATATTCCAGAGAAATTCATTGTAAGGACGTTTCTTTTTTCATCTTAACTGATCAGTCTGATTAGTTTTTATTTACTTGCTTTTTTTTTTCTTTCTTTCTTTCTTTCTTTCTTTTTTTGTTATTGAATCCCGCTGTTTCAAGTAAAGGTTCTTGGAATTAATTTGGGAAGCACCCTGACTTATTTGAACTTTAAGGAAAGAAAACTAGATCCATATCTTTACATCAAGGTGTAAAAATTGGCAAGAACCAGTGGTTAGTATAGGAGGATAGATGTTTAAAGGGCATGCCATATGGGTTGGTTTTGTGCCTCTCTTCTCTTTACTGAATTCCATTTCTCCCTCCACAAATATCCAATCACTAGGAAAGAAGCAGGCTAGGAGACGTTTCTTTGACTTTAACTGCTAAGGTTATTAATGATGCTTGAAACTTTGTAAGGCCATGATTTGCTCCTGTAGTTGATGAGTTTTTTGTAACTTTATAAATGAGGAACAGGATGGTTTACGTGTTATATTTAGTGTAAAGGAAAACTTGAAAATAGTTTTATAGACTTTATTTGTATTCTTTATCTGACCAAATTTTTTTTCTTCTTGATGTAAAAAAATTGGAAGAGTGATGCTGTAATGTTTTATAACTACACTTCTGTTTTCATGGAACCACCCCAAGGCAGTGGTTTTCAAAATGTGGCCATCTTTTTTATTTATTTTTTTAATTCAAGCATAATTAAAATGCAATGTTATATTATTTTAATTGTATAATATAGTTATTCAGCAATTCTGTACATTATTCAGTCCCCTTAACCTATTTCACCCATTCCTCCCTCCCACTAACTCCCTGACCAATTTCTGGCAAAATGTGGTCATTTGAATGTAGCATAAATATTATTCTTACAAATCCAGGTGCTCAGGCCCCACTCCTAGGCCTATTGAATCATAAACTCTGGAGATGTGGCTCAGTAATTTATTTTAGCAGACTCAAAATGGATCTGATGTGTACTTTTAATACGTAGAGTTAATAAGATGGCATTAGTAAGTCCTGCTTACTAATAATTACTCTCAGTTTAAATGTATTGAATTCTCTAATCAAAAGATGGAGTGACTAGATGGATAAAAAAGCAAAACCCAACTATATACAAGAGAACACTTCAGCTTTACGGATACATATAGGCTCAAAGTAGAGGGATGGAAAAAGATTAAGAATCTCTGCGCTAATAGATATAAAAATTTGATATTGAAAGTCCTGACAGAGAAAATTCATAACAGAAAAAGAAATAGTTAACTACCAACAAATCGTCTTTGCGAGTTTATCATGACCAGTTAGTCTCAGATACCCGCAGTGTTTACTAATGAAATAAATATTCACATCTTGTTTCCTCAAGTGTAGAACTTCATACAATACGATGGAAGTGAAGTTTATATTAATTCAAAAGCACTTATTAGGAGCCTTCCATTTTAGGAAGATTGCTGCTTTTGCAAGAATTTACATTGACTCACTTATGCAGCCAAAGATTTTATTAACAGCAAAAGCCTTGAAAGGAGAATGTGAATAAAATATTGCCATACTTGTCTGTGTCAAAGAATATAAACCAGCATGTGCAAATTTCAGTTTATCTGTCCTGGCCTTGTTTTCCAGTTAAAACCTACCAGGATTGTTTTTCATAATTCATCTATGTGTGATATATGAGTTGGTATGTTTTATTATTGATAGATGTCAAACCTTTTTATCTTTTTTGTTCTACCTATTTTCCTTCCTTGAATGATTTCATTATTGCCAAATCAACAATGAGATATTTATTTATGAGTTCTTTGTTTTCTAACAGGACTTTTGCATATTTACAGAAAAATTTGGTTACAGAAAGGAAGGTACTGACATTTGGACAGATTTTTATTTTCTCAATCTTGGGAGGAAACGGTTTATTTTGTCCATTACAACTGACTGAGACCATTAGAATCTTGTTGTGATAACTAAAAGTCATGGTATTGAATTTGCCTTTGAGGTGTAGAAAATAGAATGATGTACTTGAGTGCACTTTGCTCCACAGAGTAATAGCTTAAAAGGAGCATAATATCAGAATGATGAGTTTAACCAGAATTTCTTTCTTCCATCCAATTAAAGTAATATTTAAAATCATGAGTCTCCATTTTGGTTGTGTATCCATATTTTATTCATGATGAATGCCTATGATTTCTTTCATTTTAAACTTAAATGTTCCCCTCCCCCAGAAATTTTATGCTATTCTGAAATATTTTGATATAAAATGTACTTCATTATTTTTAGATGGATTTATAGTGATGTTGGTATTTCATGGTCTCTGCTTACTTCACTAACCTTTATTCTCAATATTCCTAGTTTGCATTCTAAACGTCTGCTTTATTGAGCATTTTATAGTTCTTAAAAAACGCTATGCTTCCTGCCTCTGTTCCCTTTGCATATTTTACTATTTTGCTGATCCAGCCCCCATGCCCATCTCTCCTAAGCATTTTTAGTGGGTCCTACTGGTGTTCTCTCAGAATCCTTTCCTGATCCCACTCACCTGGATTCAGTGCCCTTTCTGTGTTTCAGTGTGTTCTCCTAGCACCTGTGGCTAACAACAGTCATTTTACTTTACCATGGTGTAATAACTTTTTATACAGTTGTCTCTCTGACTGAGTCTTAAGTATCTTGAGGGAATGAACCATATCTTATTCATCTTTACATTACAATGCCTTGCTCAGAGGCTGGTATCTTTAATAAAATGTCCAACAAATGAATAAACGAATGAACAACTGAATGAACCTGATCAATTTGGGGAGCATTTGTGTCTGACTGAAAATCAAAATCATTCCTGTATTTTCAGCTGATAACTGTCATCTTAGACACTGTCATCTTAGACATGCTGATGCATGCCTATTATATCTTTGATTCCCTATATTACTTAGCATGATATTTTCTATAAATCATACAATAGACCTATTTATTTTCAGATTTAGTAATTTTATGATTGAAGGTTAGATGCCACCCCCTTTTTTTTTTTTTAAAGGTTTAGTTGATCTACCTTTTACCCCATTGGTCAAAGTATTCCTTTTGCATATTTGGACCTCATTTTGGGTTTTGGGTTCCGTTGTATTGTGGATTTTTGTGTGTGTGTGCACGTGCATGTGATCTAGATTTAGAATTCTTGTCAGCAATTATATAGTCATTGTTCTGAAATTTAGTATTCTTATGTCATTGTGGAAGATACTAGCCATAGTATTTTTTGTAGGTCAAGTAACTATGATAGTCATCACTGTGATAAAATATAAAAGCCACACTGCTATTTATAACCATCCAAAAGACCTAATAAACCTCTGGTAAATGAATTATAGGCTCTAGACAATGTAAGTGATATTAAATTTATTTGGATTACTGAACATCATAAGCAAAAAGAGAAAGAACTCTGAGTCAAATCTACATAACTCTGTTTTTAGTGATTAATCAGCATATAGAGATCATTGGTGCTTTCCAACCCCTTGTTTAGAGACCTAGGACCTCATCTTTGTTGTATAGAGTAGGCAGATTTTTAAGAAAACAGTGTTTTACATTTATTTCCTTTAAACTTTTTGAATTAGATCTGAATTAGGCAGCCAAGAATCTTTATTTCTTAATACCAAACCTTGAAGAAAGTAAATTGCTATCTATTGTAGCTGCTGTTTGCTATTAAGAACATTAAAAACTGGAATAAAGATGGAAAGATGGTCGGTTGAGGTGGTAACAATTAATGAAGCAGAGAAAGTAAGTCAAGATATTGAAGACCTGTAAATTGATCTAATGCTAATATCTTAATGGGTCCTGTGCCTAGTATCTAGGTTCTTTCACATATATTACCTTTAATTTCAGATGAAAATTATAGTTTATTTTTTTTTTAGGATCTTCCTTTACATCTTCTCAACACTTAATTCTTCAGTTTGTGTGTGTCTGCATTTGGCATACTGGTTTGTCAAACTTTATTCAGTGATTCATTCATGCATTCAGTCAGGCTTTGTAGTCTGAGAAATCTGAAATCCTGTTCCATCTCTGTTGTTTAGTTATTAGCTAGGTGACTTACTTATCCTTTTTGACCCTTAGTTTCTTCATTTATAAACCAAGAAATTAAACTTGTTGGTCAAGAGTTTTTTGTTTGTTTTGCATTATTTCGGTTCATTGAAATAAACTTAACCATCAGACAGAATTATTTTATAAGAATACATGGACAGGATGAAAATCAAGACCTTGTAAGAGTCTAGAAACAGAATTAAAAAGCTGGTAGAAACCAGCTTTTAACGGTAGACCGTTAATTTCTGTTTCTCTCTTACTCTTAGCTGTTATCTCTCTGTCTCATCTGTCTGTGTCATCTCTGTCTTCCTTTTTTATTCTTTCTTTCTCTCTCATCTCATTTCTGATTCGCTTTGTATATCTACCTCATTCTTTTCTCTCCCTCTTTCTGCAGATCAGTTTTCACTGCTTTAGTGTGCACATGGCCAAACACGGGAGCCCCACAGCTCCTCGATTTACATAACTTCAGTTTGAGTGACAAGCTGAAACTCTGTAGTAGATCTCAGTTTATATTCTAAATTTCCAGAAGAAAGAAACCAATTGGCCCATCAACTGTGGGGCGATGAGGGAGGGTCACGTATACAAACATGGCTACTCTTTAGGTAGTGGCAGGGGTTAGTGCTGAAAGAAGGTTGCTGGTGGCCGTCTATTTACTACCTTTCTCGTTAGGTCTGCTGTGATTTTTATATTAAATAACACATGGGTATCTATGAGCTGAATTGGTAGAGAAAACTTTGTACTACCATAATGCGGATGCCTCTCAAATGTTAATTGCTTCATTTAATATTCCTGGGCAAAAGGAGCAGTTATCACTCACATTTTAGAGGTGGTCACAGAAATGGTAAGCAGGCTGCTTACTATCACAGAGTGAAGTAGTTTTAGACTTAAAATCTAAGTATGTAAGTTATCGCTTTCTCTTTATCAAAATGCACTTATTAAATTCCTAATAGCATATGAGGCTATGCCAAGAAAATTAATTTGGCCTTCCCGTGATCATGAGATGCATATAATTAAGACATGCATTAGACATTGCAGATAGCCAATAAGAGAGATTAGTCAGTTATGAAAGGGCTAGTGATGCCTTTAATGCAATTTTAGGGTGCATATATATAGGCTAGAATACAGTAGTCACATTATAGACAATATTGGAATAGATACTGAATTGAAGTATGACCATGAGAATTACACATTTCACCTGAGTAACGTAAGGCGTGTCATTGATACAGTATACCTTGGGCTGTAGTGCAAAACCTTCTTTAATACTGTTACTAAATACATATATGTATATATTTTTGTAGATATGTATGAGATTCAAAACTTGAATGATCGTTCACAATTGTAAAAACTGATGTTCATTAGTAACAAAGGAATGTAGAGTTTCTGAACTTTCTCATTGTCAGGCAGTCTTTGAGAAAAGAAGGATTCAAGATCAAGAGATGGGCCCGCAGGGATATAACTTACATTGGCACATGCTGTCCTTGTCTGCTTTATCTGTATGTAAGAGGAATAGTAAATTCATTGAGTTAATTATAGGTCACATGTAGGCACTACCATTAATTCTTGTTGGTCATGAAGACAGTTGTTGGTTACGTTGTATACGTTCATTGCATAAGTTAATGAATAAACTAGTAGAGGCCTACTTTTGAAGGTCTTTTCTCTTGGCATTTGCGATCATAGAGAATAAACTATCAGTTACAGTCAAACGTGCATGCCCCACTGGAATAAAATTCCTTTAAGGACTTTCCAAGCACACTAAAAAAAGATTGATTAGAGACTATTTTTAAGATGTAAGGAGGAGTATTATCCTTTGTTCAGAAATATTGAGAAAATTAGAGTAAATGGTGATTTCTTTAATAAGATGGCAAGTTGAAGAGAGTCCTTAATGACTGATTTCCTTAAAATGGTGTGCTATGGTTAAGTATTAAGAAACAGTTTTCAGGGGCACCTGGGTGGCTCAGTTGGTTAAAGCCTCTGCCTTCAGCTCAGGTCATGATCCCAGGGTCCTGGGATGGAGCCTGCATCAGGATCTCTGCACAGCAGGGAGCCTGCTTCCTCCTCTCTCTCTCTCTGCCTGCCTCTTTGCCTACTTATGATCTCTGTCAAATAAATAAATAAAATCTTAAAAAAAAAAACACCAGTTTTCAGATTTTGCTATAGTGGGTCTGAAAGTAACGAAATTACAGAACAAGGAGGAAATTATTTCATTAGCTTATATATTGCTATTGATTGTATATACAATGGATCTAAGGAAAATTTGCAGAAAGACATGTGGCTCCTGTTCCTGGAAGGAATAAAGCCTAGAGTAAGTAAAGTTTTCTAGTGGAGATTGATCATTTTATATGACTTTAAAAGAGAGCCTGTAGGTCAGAATAAAAGAAAGCAATGTCTAAGTTTTAAGTCTGTTTAAAATAGAAGATAAGTAGTGTGTTAAGGCAGTGGAAAAAGAGATAATGGTTCATTATCCAAAGTTTACATTTAAAGTTTTAGAAATTTTTTCCTTATATTTTTGAATAGATTATCAATCATAGATATTTTTTCTTTCAGTTAGATGTTATTTTGGGACCCTTGGGATATTACATACCTTTAAAATATTGGTAGACTAATACATACATATGTGTATGTGACCATACTCAAGTTTATTGAGGAAAAAATTAGCATCAAAATGGCTGTTAAATAAAAGATTTATTAATTAGAAATTTGTATAAAGGAAATCAGAATACATAAAATGGGAATATGGAGGTTGGAATAAAAATGCTGTTATAGCACTTTTTCTTCTCTATTGAAGCTCAAAAATTTAGTTGGTTTGTGAATGACATGCATTTACCTTCTGCATGAAGAGCCAGTATAATCCCACCAAGTTTATGACATAGGCAAACCTGCCTAAAGTTAAAGGCAGAGTTGTGGTTTTAGGGATCATGCGGTTAACTACAGATCAGTCAACTGCAATAGTATGAGCAAAGTGACTATGTGACTATTCATCTGGTTGGTAAAGACATTAGTGTTTACAAAAGTTTAACAGCAGCATCAATTAGTTGAAGCTTATGGTACAAATACAGTATATCACTTTATAGGGAATATAACCCTTTTTTAAAAAAATTCTTTTAAGATTTTATTTATTTATTTGAGAGAGAGAGAGAACAAGCAGGGGGAGCAGCAGAAGGAGAAAGGGAGAAGCAGGCTCTACACTGAGCAGAGAGCCAGATGTGGGACTTGATCCCACAACCCTGGGATCATGACCTGAGCCGAACGCAGATGCTTAACTGACTGAGCCACCCAGATGCCCCCTACCCCAAACCTTTTTGGACAAATCTCCTTAGCTTTGAAAGTCAGCTGATCTTTAGAATTCATTAAATCACAGATCTCTGTCCCAAATGATTTCCATCATTTGAGGTGTTAAGTGTTTTTCTTGACAGGTTTTTGTTTTTGTTTTTTAAGTAAGGTGTGCAGGGCTTGAACTCCCAACCCTGAGATCGAGACCTGAACTCAAATCAAGAGCTGGACACTTAACCAGCAGAGACACTCAGGCCCCCCTTTCTTGACAGATTCTGTAAACCACATTCAGGTATTTTGTTCAGTCTCATATAAATACATTATAACTTTCAGAATATAAAACAACCTAATACCATTTTATACATAAAATACTATTCAAGTTTACCCCTCAAGCAACTGTTAGAATGACACATTAAACTTTTAATTCAGTCCATCTGTAATACTAGAGTTTGAGTTGATTGGCTTAGATGATGTCAGAGGGCATGATGTTAAGGAAAAGGTCATAAATTGGTTCACACCCCAAACTGTTATATTTTTATGGAGAAAAATTCTATTTTGTAGTTAGAGATATGCATTCTTAGGTATTCTTTATGTTATATACATATAAGTACATGCCTTACTGACTCCTTACTCCCTCTTTGAACCATGCCCATTCGAGAAGAGAACTAAATTTTGTAGGAAATAAAAGAAGTTAATCAAAACAGATCATCCCATTGTCTTAGTTTGTTAGTTATCTGTTTCTGTGTAGCAGATTACTGCCTTAGAATTAGTCTGGGGTGTTTAATGACATGCCACATGGCTGCTCCCAGAGCAAGTGATTCACGAAACCCAGAAGCTACAACGTCTTACAGGACCTAGCATCCAAAGTCATACTTCGTCATTGGCAACATGGTATTAGTTACTACATCAGTCATCTCTAGTCACTGTGGGAGATGACTACACAAGAGAGTGCATAATAGGAGGTGAGAATTTTTCTGGGCCATTTTGTAGGCTTGCTCCTCTACCTAGTATAATAAATTACTCACATGTTCATACAGTTTGAAAACTGTAAAGGATTTTAAGGGTAATCTGTATTAACTCTCTCATTTTTATGGCTGAAGGAATGGAATATTAGATGGCTTATTGAGTATTTCCCCCAAGGTGACTTGGCTAGCTCATGGCAGAGCCCAAACTAAAACCTTAGCCTCTGAACTTCAGGACAACTTTTAGACCTTCTAATGTCACCATTGGCTCTACTAGCATATTACAATTTGGGAATACATGTAAACTAAATACTTAATTGTTCTCATAGATACTCTTAATTGTTTATATATTTCTTGGTTAATTCATTTATAAAACTTTGCCTCCCAACTCATCTCTTAGGATGTTCTCTCTCTCTCTCACTCCTCCCCCCAGCTCCCTCTCTCCTGTCTCTCAATTTTATGGTTCTCAATCTTGAATAATGATTGATTTGAAATGATAGCCAGAGTAAAATTCTGGCCATATGTAATATGAAGTAATAGAAAATAACATTAACTATACTTGTAAAAATATGGATATTTTAAGCTGCTCCTCTTTTGACACATGTATAGATTACATGTATTTTTATTAAAATTTTAGACAAGGAGCAAAAAAGAAAGTATAAAATAGTGAAGATTAAGGAGTGGCATGTCTAGTTACTGTTGTTTCCTTCAGAGATAATGGCCTTAGATTTCCTCAAAGCTGGCAGAACTCAGCATAGGGAAGTCGGGTTGCCTTGCCTTAGAAACGTACTTTCTGTGTAGTACCTGGAAGCGTAATTACTTGAAAACAAAGTAGAAATAGCAAGGAATAGAAATAATAGATAAAAATTAAATTACTAACATTAAAGAAAGGCATGACATAATCACAGAGAATGCAGGTGGAAAAGTGGTAAAGAAAAGCACAGAGACTATATTAGATACAGAGAACCAGCAGAGATACAACATGATACAGGCAGTGGAAGATGTGGAAGAGAGAAATTATTCAAAAATATAATGAAGAAATTTTCTCTGAAAAGAATAAACATTCATCAAGTCAAAATAATATTTTGGGTCCTAGGGATTTTGACTGCTTGGTGTATCTAGTTTAAATGATAGAATTAGAATTTTGCTTTTTCTCCAGGTATCCAGAAAGAAGCTTCTATCATTTCAAAGAGAAGAAAATCAAGCTCTTAGTAAGTGTCTCCCTAGGAGCAGTCAGTGCTTAAGACCACTTTAGCAATCTCCGTACACTCCTGAAATAAAGAAAATATTATTCAGGAATGTTATTCCTAGCTAAGATACCACTTAAGTGTAAATTCAGTGGTCAGATATTCCCAAATGCCCATGGGTACTCTTTTTCTTTTTCTTTTTTTCTTTTTTTTTTTTTTTAAAGATTTCATTTATTGGTTTGTTAGAGAGAAAGAAGAGCAGCAAGAGCAGGATCCAGCAAGAGCAGGATCACAAGCAAGAGGAATGGGAGAGGGAGAAGCAAGCTTCCCACTGAGCAGGGAGCCCATGCAGGGCTCGATCTCAGGACCCTGGGATCATGACCTGAGCCGAAGGCAGATACTTAATGACTGAGCCACCCAGGCGCCCTGTCCATGGGTACTCTTGAGATAATATCACTTAATTATGAAATCCAGCCAATTAAAAGATGAAAACAAATTGGTAACAAAATTGGTAGTGACTCCATTTAAATGCATTACTAGACATCTACTCAATTTATGATTATGGAATTTAATATATTTGTTATAAAGTTGGACAGTGTGATTAATAGCATGCCCACAAAATTTGGAGTTGGAAATGTGAGTATTCTTATGTTTCAGTTAATAGCATCTGAAATTAAAAATATAAAGACATGACTATTGCAGTCTGTTAATATATTTTCACAATTTTTTAACCTTAATCTTTCAGAAAATATCAATTTGAATTTGAGAAGTTTGTGTATTTTCATTGAGGTTATGCTTCCATTAAATTAAAATTAAGTTTATTATATTTAAAAAGCACAAATAAGGGGCACCTGGGTGGCTCAGTTGTTAAGAGTCTGCCTTTGCCTCTGGTCATGATCCCAGGACCCTGCATCAGGCTCCCTGCTCAGCGGGAAGCCTGCTTCTCCCTCTCCCACTCTCCCTGATTGTATTCCCTCTCTCGCTGTCTTTCTCTGTCAAAAAAATGAAGAAAATCTTTTAAAAAAAGAGGACAAACAATATCAATTGGATGCAATTTATATAAAAACTACTTCTGCATATGCATTGAAGTGGCTAGAATTATGTTAATATAAATGATAACTATTTGTGTGTGGTGATATTTGAAGGTTTTTTCCCTGCACTTAAAAATACCTTTAATCCTTTGAAATAATAAGTCCTAACTTATACAGAAATCAGTAAAATATACATTTTGGGACCACTTACTTACTATAAAATAAAATTTTCATATATTTAGGAAAAAGTTATGACTCTTACACATGGAAAAAGTGTGAAATGAATGTTCTTTGTCTACTGCTCTTACATGAGTAATAACAAATGAAATTACGATGCTTCCAAGGTAGTGAGAGCCACAGTGTGTTAACAAAGAAAACAAGTAGTAGGCTCCGTGTGCGTGTGTGTATGCACATATAAAATAAGCTGAAAAATTTTAGTAAACTTACCTACTTAGTACATGTAATATTAATATTTTGTGAATAAAATTATACTGTTTAGGCAACATTGAGAAAACTTTACAAAATAGGCTTAAAAGATGTCAGCATAATCTTAACACTGAGCCTCATGGATTCCTGGACTTCAAATACTGTTAAATATGAATGTTACTGGGGCTTGGATTTGCACAACTAGTTTGTATGTATGCATGCCTGATTTTATAAAAGCATAGGTGCCCATGTATTAGTTGTGTTATTATACGGTACAAATTTGCTTGTTGAGGGGGAAGATAACAATCTGAATTAATGACAACTGCGAATCATACATCATTTGATGATAAAAATACAGCCATTCTGCTTTGAAGTTCATATAAACCAGAGTAAGTTCAACAAACTCTGCAAAGAGAGAGTCCACACCTGATATAATCAATAGGTAATAGTAATTAGCTAATAGTACTATTTATACACCAGTAATTAGTATATTTGTGTTCTGAAAAAATTGTTTTATAAGTGAAAATACTGCTACCAAATCTCACCCTGTGTATTTACACAATAAATTATTTTTAAAACAAATATTCTTCAACAGTTTAAGAAGCTGTTCATTTGCACTGTTTTAGCTTATTCTCCTCCTACTCCTCTCCTCACCTTAACCTCCCTTTTTACTTTTACTTCCTAGTCTCCTGTATACCATATGCTCCAGCCACATAAACTCATACTCGTGTTTCCTGGATGCCGTGTGCTCTTTCATACCGTTGCTCCTTTGCTCATGCTCTTCCTTCTTGAGATGCTCTTCCCTTTCTCCGTCACCCAACAAATTCTTCCTTAATTTTTGGTATAGCATAGATGTAACTGCCTTTTTATAGCTCTTCAGCTATACCAGACATTATTTGTCTCTTCTTAGTCTAGTTGAAACCCTCATACCAAATCATGACTCTTAATGTAATTCATATTTCATAATTTGTGTCTAACCTTTTCCACCAGGTCGTGAATTCCTTAGGATAATAACTGTTTCTGATTCATGTTTGTGTCCAACAGGCACCTGGCAAATAATTTTCTTGGTTTTGTTTTTGTTTTTGTGTGTGTGTGGTTTTTTGTTTTTTGTTTTTTAGTGAATTGTGATTCTTAGTCCTACAGAGATCTTTTTATCATTGTTTTTCTTTCTCCTTCCTTCCCGCCTCATTCTTCCTGTATGTCTCCAACCCTTTTTTCACTCCCTGCCTTCTTCCCCTCCTCCCTCCCTCTCAGTTTTTTTCTTTTCTTCAGATTCCTTCTTAAATATCAAAGTTTGTTAATAGTTTTATTTAACTGTGTGCACATAACAAAAAAGGAATCATGGGCCTATGCAAACTTAAAGATAAAAATTTAGCAAGGACTTATAATTCTACAGAGAACGCCATGGTACCTCCCGGGATATTTGCTTTGACATTCACCTCTGCTTGTCAAGGGCCTTACCTTAAAGGTGTTGACTCCAAGTTGTTCACCTTCACTCAGGTGCCTGGGTGGCTCAGTCAGTTAAGCCTCTCCCTTCTGCTCAGGTCATGATCCCAGGGTTCTGGGATCAAGCCCTGATTCTGGCTCCCCACACAGCGGAGCATCTGCTTTTCCGCACCTCCCCTGGCTCATGCTCGCGCTTGCGTTCTCTCACTTTCTCTCAAATAAATAAATAAAATATATTTTTAAAAAAGTTTTTCCCCTTTGCTCACTCAGTATGAAGACCTCTTTTCTCATTTTCATTCCCTTCCTCTCACAGTAATAAAGATATATGTAATTTACTTTAATAATTTTTTGAAACAACAGGCAATTCTAATTTTTTTAAAAGGTGGTCCACAGACATGGGAAAACATTCAAATGGTACAAAAGGGTATACAGAGACAAATAATTTTCCCCACTAACCCATTCTTCAACCCTTCATTTCCTCTTCCCATAAGCAGTTGCCTAAATCACAATCTTATGCATCCTTTCAAAGATATCCTCCCTATCCCTGAGGGAAAGAGACAAATATATGGCATATCAATGGATCACTTCACCTGTTCGAATAGTCTCCTAGCTATGTGTTCAGAGCTCTGCTCCTTGATTTTGTTCTTATAAATTCAAATTTTTGTGTTTATAACTGTACAAAAATAAGAATCACTTATTGATCATGAGTATATGGGCAGAAAATTTAATATTTTAATATCCGCTTAAAAAGTAAAACACTGGAACACCTGGGTAGCTCACTCGGTTAAGCGTCTTACTTCACTCAGGTCATGATTTCAGGGTCCTGGGATTGAGCTTTGCAGGAGACTCCACTCTGAGTGCGGAGTTTGCTTCTCCCTGTCCCTCTGCCCCTCCCCTGCTCATGCTCTCTCTTTGTCTCTCTTCATCTTCCTCCCTCTTTATTTTTCTTTCTCAAATAAATAAATAAAATCTTTCTAAAAAGACATGAGAAACATTAATTCTAAGTTTTTGTAATTAGAAGTGACTTTGCAGTGAATCTGTTTTCAAACCAGAATAACCAGTTCATTTGTCATATGGGATTAAAAAAAAAAAAGACAGGAAAGGAGTAGAACATCTCCACTTAACCTGCAGAATTATTTTTACATCTTTGCATCATGGGGCCAAAGAATAGATACTACAGGGAAAATCCTTTGAGAGGCTTCTTTCTCTTTCTGCCTTTAGCCAACAGTGAGGAATAATAATAACTGAAAAGGGTTGATTGCCTGGATGGCAGCATGATGGAACCTACTGTGTCATTCATGCATTTCCTGCAAGCGGATTAGTGTCTAAAAGACATTTAGGTATGTGGAAGAGCTGCAGTTCTTTTGTGAAGTAGGAACACAGTAAAAACCTGTGATTCTTAACTCCAGACAAAAGGTTTCAAGACACTCCCAGGGTTCAGTACCTCAGTAAAATCCTACTTAAAACAATGTTTTATGAGGCTACTGGGATTTGTTAGAAATAGCTTTCATACTTCAGGCTGGAATGACATGCCTGAGGGCAAAGGATAGTAATGTTCTTTCACCTCCTTCTGTCACTCCATCTGTCTTGATAAAAATCTCCGTGGGGAAAAGTGGTGTTAGTGCTATATTTTGGGTAATTTTACACATTCGTCATTTCATTGTAGGGGAAAAACAAACAGAAGCATTTCAGTATTTACTTGGGTAAATGTGATATCCTTAAGTTTGGGGTTTTTTTTTATATACATTTTGTTAAAACACACAAAACATAGAGTGCTGTGCAATGATGGAAGAAAACAAAGTATTTTGTTGATACTTTGGGGAAAATGTTTCTTCATAAGAATTGTTATAAAAATACATTTGTTAAGTAAATATGGAGTTAGTAGTTTTATAAGTTCCCATTTCAGTATAAAGAAACTCAAATTTACCTAGGAACTTGCTATTAATAGTCTATGTGGCTTTCTCTTGGCCCATCATTCTTTAGCTGTTTTCAATGAAAAAAAAAAAAAGTATTTAGTTCAGGTTTAGATTTAAGTATTTAAGAACATGAAAGGGACGTAAAATTCTACTTCTGAGAGCTTATAATACATTCTTTATTTGAACTTGAACTTCCTTGTTCTGACAACTGTATTATGCCTTGGCCAGGCAGCAAGATTATATATAAGTAAAACCCAAGTCTTTCTTGGAAAGGATTAACCTTCAGTTGTTTAATGCTTACCTTACTGGGGTTTTGTATAGCTTAATTAGCATTGGCAAAGCAGCTTGATATGTTTGGATTAAATGAAGTTAAGTTATTAAAGGTTATGATTTATTATGATTGCGGTTTTATAAACCAATGATCAGTTTTTTCATTTGTGACTTGAAGGGAGGCTGAGGAGAATCTTTATCTTGGTCTTAATCCCTACGATAGTGTAGTTTGAGGCTAGAGGCTTTATGAAGTGGGTCCTGTCTTTAATATCTTGGCTGAAAATTGATTGTTGTTTTTCCCTTAAACAATTCTGATACATTAACCAAGGAAAATGTACACTGTGAAAGTAGGCTTCCGTGTGTGGGGGTGTGTGTGTGAGAGACAGAGAAACAGAGAGACAGAGACATAGAGATGTATAATCTAGTAGCAGTTTACTGATATGGTTAACACTGTAGGCAAGTCACAGATGGATTTTAACAATTCCTTGCATGATTTGGTTGTGACTAAAAGGGTGTAAAATTTATTACAAGGTAATATAAGTTTTTAAACTAGAAATAAACAAAAGGTCATTGCTTCTAGATCTCACCTCCTAGTTCTTCAGGAAGTTTCTAGTTGCTTGTTTAACACAGGGATTAATTATGAAGGCTTTTCTGCATCTTTGTGCATTTGCAGCCGTATGTGCAGTTGGCTTTTTGCCAGCTCCATTTTTAAAACAGGCACCGAATGCCTATGGTTATATATGAGAATATTTTACTTGGATTTTGTATCATAATATTTTCTCTGCTAGAAAGTAGTTCACAAAAAAAATGATTTTGAGTGTGACTTGAAATACAAGGATACATTTGTAATTCATGCACAAAAGCATGAGCATGTGTGGTGCAAGGAGAGGGAATGACCTATGACCTATTCTTTTCCTTTATTCAAGCATTGGCTTTTTATAGGAGATGTAATTGTGTTCTCTTAAAGAATGAAAATTTATAAGTGGTGAAGTGTTCCTTCATTATAAAAGATATAAAATATTGTTCAAACCTCAGCCTTTGGTGGAAAGCAAAAGAGGATTTTCTCAGAAGATGGGCTTCCATTTAAGGAATGTCATTCTTTCATGCAAATAGTCTAATTCTATCTAATAATGATACTAGTGGACATTTCAGTTTGTCATAGGGCAGTTTATCTTCCAGGATATAACCTTTTAAAGTTTTTAGTCTTACTCAGTCACCTTTTCCCCTAAAATAATCTGTATGGGTCTGCTATCAGTTGGTTTATTGCAACTTTGTTTGAAACCAAATGGGTTGTCAGCATAGGGAACAATGCATTTCATGTATTTCTATCTTTTATGGAAAATATTACTCTCTTCTTTACATGTTAGGAAACTATCTCTGGTCATTCTTTAATGCATCAGTCATTTGATAGGTATTACCTGAGCACTTACTATGTGCCAGCACTTGGGCTGGGACATGCCATGTTCATAGCATTGAGTAAGACAAGGTAGCTGCTCTCCAAGTGGAGAATTATTTTTTGTGGATATATTGGGTCTTTTGCCTTCCCTCTCTCTTCTTCTCCCTTCTTCTCTCCTGGCCTTCCTTCCTTTATTTTCAAGTAACAAATAAAATTTACAGTTATATTACCTTGCACATGATGCTGTAGTGTATCTTCACTGAGTCTTCCAGAATTCCTTAGGAGTAATAAGATGGTTATTGTTTATCAAGTGCTTTTCGTTGTTCAAATGCAAGTCAGTCATGTTCCACAAATTGTTTTCCTTTTTAACTGAATAGGAATAATGAGAAATAAAAAAACATAAAATTTCCATTGAGTAGTTTTAGGATACCTTTTATTGCTCTTAAAAATAATATTCGGGGGCACCTGGGTGACTCAATCATTAAACCTCTGCCTTCAGCTCAGGTCATGATCCCAAGGTCCTGGGATTGAGCCCCGCATCTGGCTTCCTGGCTTCCTGCTCAGCAGGGGAAACTGCTTCTCCCTCTCCCACTCCCACTGCTTGTGTTCCCTCTCTCACTGTGTCTCTCTCTGTTAAATACATAAATAAAATCTTAAAAAAAAAAAGTAATATTCACTGTTACAACTAGTGGTTGGATCCATTCTACCAACACCTTTTTTTCCCTTCTAGTGAATAGGTTGCCCTTTTGTCCGTTTTCCCTATCTTGTTGGTAGTTACTGAATAGGTTCCAGTGCTAAGACTTGATACCCACCATACTACTCAGAAGATTGTTTGGCTCACTTCATTACTCTCCGCCAAGTTCAAAATAGGTCATGCATTATGAACTACCAATAAATGGTATAGTTAATGTAGAAGTATGATATTAACCTATACCTTTCTTTTTTAGCGTTTTTTCATGTTAGATTCAGAATCGATTTAAAATATGGCTGATTATCAGAATTACTAGAAGTGGTATTATTATTATTATTATATTTCTGTACCATTTTAAAGGATTAATATTGTTTATGAAGAGAAAAAAACTGCCCTCTTCTTTCCTTTTTTTTTTAAAAGATTTTTGTTTATTTATTTGACAGACCGAGATCACAAGTATGCAGAGGCAGGCGGGTTGGGGGGGGGCAGCCACCCAGCCACCCCGCTGAGCAGAGAGCCCAATGTGGCCTGATCTCAGGACCCTGGGATCATGACCTGAGCTGAAGGCAGAGGCTTTAACCCACTGAGCCACCAGGTGCCCCATCTTCTTTCCTTTTTTTTTTTGGTATAAGATTCCATCAACTGTTATTTAAAGGTAGTATCTTTGATTCATTTAGGAGTACAAATCTCTAAATTGATCAGAGAGGGAATCCCCTGATCTCAGCTCTTTCCTTTTATTTCTTGAGCATTATTTCTCTTCACTTCTATTATTTTTGATAATTTTACTCTGGATTTGTTATGGAAGTTGAGCAGAAAGGGACTCTTTTCCCAGATTCTTCCTGTCTAATAGTATACCATGAAACTTCTCAACATCTCTTTCCATAATTACTGTTCCTCAGTTCTAACTCTATAGTGGCCGATTGTCTCCCTTGCTGTCTTCTGTTCTCTGTAATTCAGCTGACTTGAATGCTCCTGACAATATTATTTTGCCACAATTTGTTTGAAACCGTTCAGTGGCTCTCCATTACATAAAGTCAGAAACATTTAACCGTCTTTGAATGGAATAAGAGGTCTTTATGATCTGGCTCTTACTAATCTTTTTGCTTTCATTTTCCACCACTTATACTATAAAATCAGTAGCACTGAATTTCTCTGCCATTCCATTTTACACCACCAATCCTTTGCACATGTTGTTCTTTCTGACTGTAGAATGGTTTCCATTACCTTTGGCCTAGGTTCAGTTTATCCTTTAATACAAAGCTCATGCATTTTCCTTTCCGTATAGCCACCTTTGCCTCTCTTCAGTCTGTCTACTTGCTCCACAGTCTTAATCACTTTCTCCTCTTTGCTACCTAGACACAAATTTGCTATCGCGCTTTTCCCCCGGCCCTTCCCTACTAAACTGGGAGCTTTTTTAAACATAGGGTAAGGGTTGGATACGTGTTTTACCTATCGTGTATCCCCCAGTAATTGTCCCAGTGTCAGGTACAATTAAAGGCCACAGTATATATTTATTCAGTAAAATTGAGTTGGGTTGAAGACCAAATACATAAAGTGATTAAAGTTGTGTGAAGCATTCTGAGCCAATATTAAGGCTATTAGTCAATGGAGACCACCTATAGGTTATATCATAAAGCAGAGGAATTGGCTTAAACAAACGGGGTGTTCAGTCTGGGATTCCAGAATCTTGGCAGTCCCAAATATAATATAAATTATCCCCATTTTAGGAAAGTGTACATCCCTATAAATGCTAGCATTGATTAAATCAGTACTACAAAGGGCTGTGAGACTATAGTCTCCAAAGAGTAAGTTCTGTACATGGTATTTTGGTAGTTTCTTAACTATTTTATTCACATATGATGGATCCAGTATAGTTTCTTGCAATTAGTTCAGGCAATTGATCAGTCCTTCCAGGCTTAAGTAGTGTTTATAATCCCCACCATAATTCCATAGGCTTTCCAACCTAATCCTGCATTGCTTGTTGATCTTTACCATGTATTTTTCTTGAATCACTGTAAAACAGTCACCTGCATTCCACTCCTTTTGTATGTGCCAATGCTATAGACCTTATATTTACCTTTTTTTAAGTGAAAAAGTAGAGTAAGGAAAATATCCAATATTTTATTTTATTACTTTTTTTATTAACACATAATGTGTTATTTGCTTCAAGGGTACAGATCTGTGAATCATTAGTCTTACACAACTCGCAGCAGTCACCATAGCACATACCTTCCCCAGTGTCCAAAACCCAGCCACCCTGTCCCTCTCCCTGCCCCCCCCAACCCCCCAGCAACCTTCAGTTTGTTTCCCGAGATTAAGTCTCTTATGGTTTGTCTCCCTCCCCGGTCCCATCTTGTTTCATTTTTTCATTCCCTACCCACCATGACCCCTCACCATGCTGGGGATGGAACTAGAGGGTATTATGCTAAGCAAAATAAGTCAATCAGAGAAAGACAATTATCATAAAATGTCCACTATTTTAAATAAAGAATGATAAAACTTAACTAAAATGAATCTTGAACTTAAGTGGGGAATCTACTGCTACCTTTATTTTGAAAGAGAGATAATTGTTCTTTTAGCAAACAAACAAGACTTGGTTTTGTTTTGTTTTTGAAATGTTCAAATTTTTATCATGAACACTATAGATTATGTATTTCACAGAGTAAAGATACAGACTAAACTTGGCTGCCTAATATCTATATAAAGGAATGTTATATTAAAACAAAATAGTTGTGAGATGATGAGCTTTTCTAAAACACACTTTTATAATGAATTTTACAGTGCCAGTTTGACTTCTAAGAAATCTTGAGGGGCATCTGGGTGTCTCAGTCTGTTAAGCGTCTGTCTTCGGCTCAGGTCATGATCTCAGGGTCCTGGGATTGAGCCCCACTTTGGGCCCCTTGCTCAGCAGAGAGCCTGCTTCTTCCTCTCCCTCTGACCCTCCCCTGCTTTTGTTCCCTCTCTGTCAAATAAGTAAATAAAATCTTTAAAAAAAATAATAAAAGTAATTAGAGGGGTGCCTGCGTGGCTCAGTTGGTTGAGTGTCTGACTTTGTTTCAGGTCATGATCTCAGTGTCCTGGGATTCACCTGTGTTGCCCCCACCCCCATTCAGGCTCTGCATTCAGTGGGGAGTCTACTTCTCCCTCTGCCCCTCACTCATGTTTTTTTTCCTCTCTCTCTCTCTCAAATAAAATCTTTTTAAAAAAAAAATTAGAAAATAAAATGAAAAATTGCTTTTAAATGTGAATTCTTAAAATATAAATTAGACTAATCTTTGTTAATGACATTTATCTAGCATGTTATATTTACTATGTTTGTTAATTAATAATAATCCTTAAATCTCTCATTAAGTGTCAGGGTATCATTAACATGAATGGATTTAATAAACTGCAGTTTCACTAACCACATTTCAAAAATATTTAGGTAAGGACTTATTTTGAACTTGCCTATGTCTATTTGACTATTATAATACGAACTGAAAATATTAGAATTTCTTTTCTAAGGCAGAATGATAAGGGAAATTTGTTTGCAGCATTCAGTTCTTCCTGAAAATAAAGTATCATTTTTTTTCTCACTTCCATGATACTCTTCTACCAGTTACCTGATTTTAAGAGAAGTCACTTTGAATTAAGTTGAATTTGACATTTATTCTTTATCAGAGAACTTGGTGAGAGTCATCTGTTTATCCTCCACAGCATTTTCTTCTGTCATTTCTACTCTACAACATTACTGTGGGGTTGATAGTTATTCTGTGTTTCTTAAAGTGTGAGCATAAATCATATTATCTGGGCTAGAAAATGCAAACTTATAACAATGGAAATGAAGCTTATAAATGACCTGACAAACTGGTGATCTGGAATCTAAAACCTTTTCAGTTCAATTGAAATTACTTTTTGACCCCTTTAGATTCTGTTAATTTTTTGGATTTTTTTAAAATTTTAGGAATGATTATTTTTCTTAACTGGGTTAAATAAATGTACACAGAGGTGATCACATGCACATATATATGAAAATGGGAATTTTGATGTGTTATGATTTTAAATGTAGATCTATAATAAAAGCCACATTTTTTTTACTTGGATGTGAGTATGCACAGTTTGAAGATTAAATATACTTATTAATCATTGCTTTGACAGCAGCAGTGTTCAGTTAAAACTCTTGATATTATCATATAATTTATATAATATTCTTTCCAAAGCTGTTAATTCACTTATGGCAGTAATCATGACTATTATTCTGGAAAGGGATTATTTTTCTTTCTTATATGATAAGCTATTTTAATGTTACTGAAATTTTTAAAAGTCATAATTCTTTTATGTTCCTTCAAATTTTCCTAGCAGACTATGGTGTGGGTCTGCAGAATAGCTACAAAAGTTACTAAATTATTTATTCTTTTGATAGTTTTCAGTTAACATCTCCAAGATGCCATAGTAAGGAACCAGATAAGAACCTGCTTAATTCTTTGATGACCCAAGAAATTCTCTGGTTAAAAAAAAAAAATTGTAGGGTGTCTTTGTGAGACTGTCTCAGTCAGGCTGCCTTCAGCTCAGGTCATGAACTCTGAGGGTCCTGGAGTTGAGCTCCGCGTCAGGCTCCCTGCTTGGTGGGGAACCTGCTTCTCCCTCTCTCTCAAATTAATAACTAAATAAAATATTTTAAAAATAAATAAATAAATAATTGTAGCTTAGTATTTGTGATTATTTTCTCTCAAAGAACTTACTATATTATAGTATATTGAGTTTTCCAAGCACGGTCCTGTGTAAACACTTACTTCGATATGTAGTATTTTATTAAATTTTTTGTAGACCAGTTGTAATTAGCTCAGCAACATACTTCATAAAAAAGAAGGTTAATCATAATATTTATAAAATTTTAGGGTTGTACCATAAAGATGTTCCACAGTGTTTGTGCTGCTCTATAGTAGAACACAGTAGAAATATTAATAGGTAACATTTATTGAGCCTCTACTATTTTGGAGCATTTAGTCCTGAAAATGAATCTTTGTGGTACTATTGTTTTGTTTTGTTTTGTTTTTCTCTTAAAGGCTTTACTTTGAATGTGGTAAATTACTTTGAATATGGAAGAATCTTACAGGTATACATGGAAAAGTAAGACATGATCACAGTTTGTGGTACTGTTATTTTCATGGTACAGGTAAAGAAAATGGGCTTAGGTTAAACACCTTCAGAGTCAAACAGCTAGCAGGACCCTGATCAAGGTTTGTCTTACTCTAAAACCACCATAATACACCTAACCATATGTAGAACTTAAGAAACAGGGCAGAGGACGTTAGGGGAAAGGAGGGAGAACAGAATGGGAAGTCATCAGAGAGGTAGAAAAGACTCTTAATAGGAAACAAACTGAGGGTTGTTGGAGGGGAAGAGAGTGGGGTGGATGGGGTAACTGGGAGATGACCATTAAGGAAGGCACATGATGTAATGAGCACTGGATGTTATACAAAACCAATTTTAAAAAAGGTTACTGTGATATAAAAATAAATAAAACTACCATAGTGCACCTAACCAGCAGTTGAAAAGGCACTGATTTAAATGATTTTTACAGTGATGGTAATGATTAATTCATCTAATTTATCCATCCTTACTAGAATGATCTATATCCCAGAGTAGTTTGGCTTGGGATAAAGGGCATAATAATGTAACAGGTTTTCTTTGGAGGCCTGGAAACTCTTTATACTTAACTTAAAACAGCTGAGGATATTTGGCTCTAGATCACTGACCAATATGGATAACTAAATCAGGGTAACATTGAGTCAGATATTTACAACTCAGGCCACCTCATAGTAAATTTGTTCCTAACAGGTTTTATTTTATTCTGTTAACTAAGAGAAAGGAAGAATAATAAAAGCCTGGGCTCCCAGTTCTGGCTACACTGCTTATTAGCTTTGGAACTTCGAACAAAGTGCTTAACCTCTCTGCACTTCCATTTCCTTGTCTATAAGAATACCTCCTTTTTCATGATTATTGTGAGTTGTAAATGAAATAGTTCTGTTAAATGGTAAACACAGTGCCTTGAAGATAATGGGAGTAATGTATATGATAATAGCTATTATAACTATATTGTCATTTGCATTATTCATGTTAGAACAAACAAGAGTAGGGAATAAATTTTTTTAGAAACTTGTTTTGCAAATTTGAGTCCTTTAGAAATAAGCAGTTTGGTGATGAGCATTCAGACAGACTAATGTGCCCTACTCTTACATGGGAAACATTATAGTCATAGCAATCTGCCAGTTTGTTTAGTTTCAAAGCATTCTATTATGAATATACAAGTACATGTTTCTACTTTCAGATATGTTTGTGTCTGTGCATATATGTGTGTGTGTGTGTGTGTGTATCACTATACTTTTTGGGGAGAAGAGAGTATATGCATGCATCTATTAAATCTAGTCTAATTTAGCTTTTAGTGTTTTTGTTTGGTAGAAGTCTTATCTTCATTTCTTAGTTTATTGTCATCATTGAATTGTGAAAGAAAATAATTTTATGTTTCCATAATAATACATTTATTTATTTCAAAGACTAAACTGTTGTTTGCAATTTTTTACAAACCCCTGAACATAAAACTAAATTTTTGCTTGAGCTGTTTTTCACCTTGTAAATGAGAAATAACCAAAAACACAATCAGTCATCAGCACTAGTAAACAGAAAACATGATTTCAGAATATGCTGCCCACTCTAATATCAGGCATATAAATAAGAAAATCATCTTTATAAAAAGAAATTGGAGGAAGAGAGGAAAAAAGAAAAGGTAAACTCATTGCGAAAACGCTATTTCCTCCTTTCCATGCATGCTCTCAACAACATTTCTTTTAAGCATTTTTTAAAAATTGAGGGTATGCCTAAAAGGAGACAAAAAGTGCCCTTTTAGAAATTTATTTTCCAAATGTAATTTTATTTACTTTCTTATTTTTATTTTAAGATTTTATTTATTTATTTGACAGCACAAGCAGAGAAAGTGGCAGGCAGAGGGAGAATGGAGCTTTAGGCTCTCCATTGAGCAGACAGCCAGACAAAATGGGTCTCCATCCAGGACCCTGGGATCATGACCTGAGCTGAAGGCAGATGCTTAGCTAATTGAGCCACCCAAGCTCTCCTAATTTTATTTACTTTAGTATATTCTTAGTTTGGTATGAGTATTTTCTGAAATGTTCTAAATTCTTACTTATACTAGGGAAAGGCTGGGGCGGGGTTGTAAGCAAGGGGCTCAAGTTTGGGCCCATGTGATAAGAAGGCCTGACCCACTACCTTGTAGGAAATCTATGTTTAGAAGAATTTGAGGATATATTTCTGGGTCGGACATCCACAGATACTCTGTGGTTTGCAAGGTTTGCAAGTCTTTTTTCAACATTTGTTCTAGGGGTTCCGCTTCACTTAGAAAACTAGTAATTGGTATGGTGCTACCATTTTATTCTACCTTCAAACTTTGCATCTAAAAGATCTGTAATAGCATGATTTGGCAGGCAACCAAGGTCTTGCCATTTCTTAATAAAGCCATTCACTACTTTCTTAATTTGTATCTAGAAGAGATTTCTAATAATAGTTTTACAGGCCGACTTAGTACATAAGCTTTGACAAAAATTCAGTAGTCTGTAAATCCTCTGCCCAGAAGATATTCTCACTGAAGATTCTTGCCCTTTGAGTATATGAAGAAAATTAGCTGTTGTTTTTGAAAATGTTGGAATGTAGGAATTTCTCAGAAAACAATAGATGTTAACAGTAGAATAACTTGATAATAAGGCCAGGATTTGGACACTTATTTTAACCAAAAAAAACCCCTAAAATAAAATATGCAAATTTTTTTTACAACAACCTATATTTTGAGCATTTTCTTACATTAAAAATATTCATTCTTAATGAAAAACGTGAATTTGGAAAAACAAAGAAACATAGCAAATGCAGCAATTGCATATTTGAAAAAGGAGTCGGATTTTCCATTTACTCATATTTCAGTTTCACAAGTGCTCTATTTTCACTTCTCACTGATCTTTCACTTCTCACTATAGCTCGGTACAAACAGAGCTTTGTTGTTTCCCCCTCCTTAACCACCTTCTTCTTTTCCCCTTGGCTCTGATAAATAGTGATTTGTTTGTTTGTTAGCTCATTTATTCAGAAAATATTTATGAAGTGTGTCAGAGAATGTGTCAGATGCTAGATATAAAGTAGTGCCCTCACAGATTTGAATGTAGCAGAGAGGAGAAATGGGCTTTTACCTTAAATATGTGGTTATACAAACAACCAAAATCACCATCAGTAGAGGATGGGTTAAATAGATTCTGTTTCTGTAAAATGAATGTTTTGTAGCTCTGTGTGTGTGTGTGTGTGTGCGCGACATTTTTTAAAAATGCCTAAGACACTGCCAACAGTTACTGTCTCTACTGAGGGTCCATGGGTCCTGGACTTGTTATTCGTTGTGTATAATCTTGCACCTTAAAAAAGAAATAAACCTCTATTCATGTAGGTATATTCAAAGAAACTTTAAGTAAATAAAATTTAAGAAAAATTTACAGTACAGTGAATAAACAAATAAGCAATTACGCTTTTGTAAAAAGAAAAAAGAAATCTGGAGGTAAAACCTTCAATTTTTAAAACAATCACTCATTACCTTAATTTGTATGTTTTGTCCAAAATGCCTTCTTTCAACGGGAGTGCTGTTGTCACATTTGAAGTGAGCAGGGACAACTATCAGTCTAGATTGTTCCGTTTTAGGCTGTTGGATGATGAAAGAATGGTCTAATTTACACTTTCTATTTCACTTGTCAAAATAAACTTGGTCACAGATTTCCTTGGAGAATTGAGCCTGAGACCTCTATTTAATGTTGATATTATAGTATCACAGAGCTGAATTTAGATACAGGTTATCCCATGTGATTATTCCTTTAAAACTGATGTGGTTGCTTGACCTTCTATTTCTTCCTGGGTTCCATTTCTAATTTCTGCACATTAGGTAAATGGATAGGTATAATGATAAGCAGTTCATTTGAATAAAATGGTGTTTTCTTTCCATAGAGACAAGGCCTGGCTCTTCCATTTAATTTGAACAGACCCTTGGCAAAGCTTGACATTTGAATAAATGTGATTTTTTGTGTGTGCTTTTGCTAGAGATATTTTAGTAGAAAAAATATTGAGCATCTATGTGTTATTGAGTATAATGCCAATTTTCAGCCAATTTAGCTCATATTTATAAATGGTCCAAATTTATGTTAGTCTTAGTGGTTTTAGTGATAGGGTACCACTATTATAGATTCTCTTTATAGACTGTGTTCTTTTTTTTTCTTTTTTAATTCTTTTTATCTTAGGAGCTCTTGTCCCATATAGCAATGACCAAAGTTTTGGTAGATGATGAATAACTAAGTTGGTTAATCTCTTTTAAATAAAGGACATTTTTATAGCAGTATTCTAATATGCAGTACTGCCTGATGTCAGAAGTTGAGAGTTAAAAAGCATTAATGATGAGCATCTACCCAATTTTTATTTTTTTTTCATTAAGGTATATCTCTGCATTTAATTAAAGCGTATTTGTAATACATGCATGAAGCTCAGAAAATAATGTAATTCCGTGTCCCTGTCGCTCCTTTTGAACAAGTGTTGACATTTTGCTTCAGATTGTTAGAAAAAATACAGATATTACTCCCTTCCTCAATCCCATTTTCATTCTTCCCTTCCCAGAGGTAATTACTATTGACTATTATATATACCTTCTGTCCATACTTTTATTCTTATATTGTGTAAGTATATATATATGAAAGCATGTTGTTTAATGTTTTAAAGATTTATATGAATGTTTCACACTACATATGTATGTATTCTGTGACTTCTTTCATTCAACATTGTGATACTTGTGCAGGATTTTGCATAAGCCATACTTGGAGATATACCCATTACTCTATTGATGAATAGAAAGCATCTTGTGTTGATGTGCCAAAGTCTCTCTAGGGTGATTAGCTGGAAGGACATATGCTGAGTCTTAATATATGGGCATCCTTGACTTTGAAGTAATTTCATGGTTATTTTATAAATGGATTATTCTACTTTTATCTCTCTACCTTTATTATATGTGTCTCCCCTGCCCCTCAGATTTGTATGTTGAAGCCCTATTCCCCCAGTAGCTCAGAATGTGATTATATTTGGAGTAGGGCTTTTAAAGAGCTTATTAGTTAAAATGAAGCCATTAGGAATGTCCCTAGAACAATCTAACTGGTGTCCTTATAAAAAGAGGATATTTGGATACACAAAAGAGAAATCAGGAAGTCAATCACACAGAATAACATGTGAACACACATGAGTAGGGAGCTTTCTACGAGCCACAGAGAAAGGCCTTAGAAGAAACCAAACCTTGATTTTGTACTTTTAACCTTCATAACTGTGGGAAAACAAGTTTCTATTGTTTAAGCCACCAGTATATGGTATTTTGTTATGGCAGCTCTAGCAAACTAATAGAGTAGTTCCAAATACTGCCCTATATCCTCACCAGCATTCAGTATCACACTTTTTGGTTATCAGTCTAATAGGTGAGAAATGGTATCTCTGTTGTAATTTGAATATCCTAGTTAGTCAGATTTTAGAGTTGGTCATTTCTGAGGAGTATTATTCAGTCAAGTCCTTTTCTATGAATTGCTAGTTCATATACTTTGCACATTTTCCTATTGGATTATTTTCTTTATATAATCTAGGTAATGATTAGGTATTTTCCATTCTCTTCTGTACATCTATAACTTGCATTTAAACTGTATTGCATAGAAATTCCTATTCAGGACCATCAGATTATCAATCTGATTTATCAAATCATAGTTTAGACTTTTAAAATCTTGGGTTTTGTTTTTTTTTTTTTTAAAGATTTTATTTATTAGAGAGAGAGAGAGTGAGTTCTTGTGTGTGCATGAGGGGGTGGGAGTGACAGAGGCAGAGGGAGAGGGAGAAGCTGACTCCCCTCTGAGCAGGGGTTTTCTCAGGTCTGTGGGATCATGACCTGAACCTGAACCGAAGGCAGATGCTTAACCAGTGAGCCACCCAGGTGCTCCTGGACTTTTAAAATCTTATTTACAATAAATCTTTTTTCCCAGGATCTTGAATAATGTAAAATTTCTTCTAAAGTTTTAAAGTTTTAATTGTCAGATTATTTTCCACATTTTCCAAGTAGATATCTCAGTGATCATTTATTGAGTAATTTATCTTTTCCCCAGTAATTTAGAATGATACCTCTGTCATACATACTGGAATCTATTTCTAGGTACTTTATTCTGTTTCATTAGTCTGTTTATCTGATCTTATGCCACACTGTTTTAATGTTTTAATTATTATTTTGCAGAATTATCTGGTCTATTAGAGGCGTTTGGTTTTTCGTATGAATTTTAGCATCACTTTGTCAAATTCAATTAAATTTTTGGTAATTTTTTATTAGAATTGCATCTAAGATCAATTTGGGGAGCAATTAGCTCTTCAGAAAATACATGGGTTTTCCCCCCATACAAATCATGTTATCTTTTGTTAGATTTATTCCTTAGTAATTGATTGTTTTGTATAGTTACTATTTTAAAGGTGATGTTTTTAAAAGATACATTTTGTAATTTGTGCTTATTGTTGTTTAGGAGCATTAGACTAATTTTTTTTTTTTTTAAGATTCTTTAATTTATTTGACAGAGAAGAGACAGTGAGAGGAAATGCAAGCAGGGGGAGTGGGAGAGGGAATCAGGCTTCCTGCTGAGCAGGGAGCTCAATGCAGGACTTGATTCCATGACCCTGAGATCATGACCTGAGCAGAAGGCAGATGCTTATTGACTGAGACACCCAGGCACCCTAAATAATTTTTATACCTTAATATTGTATCTAGCAATTCCCCTAAACTCTTTTAGTATTTATTAATTTGTAGATTATTTTGGATTTTCTGCATTAAAGGTCATATCATCTGTGAATATCATCAGTTTCTTCCTTTTCTCTACTTGTCTTACATCCTTCTTACTACCTTGGCTAAGACTTGAGTACAGTGGTAGTGAAGGGCAGACATTCCTTCTTTTATTCTTAACTTTAAAAGGTATACTTTTGATTATTTGATCCATGGAATGTGATATTTACTTTGAATTTATGATAGTTACACCTTATCAATTTTCCTTGTTAAGAATTTTATAATGATGGGTATTAAAGACGGCATGTGTTGTAATGAGTTCTCAGTGTTATACACAAATAAAGAATCATGGGACACTACATCAAAAACTAATGATGTACTGTATGGTGACTAACATAACAACAAAAAAAGAATTTTATATTGAGAAATTTTTAAAATTTGTCAAATGACTTTTTCCTGTTTCTATTGCACTTGTGATTTTATTTATTTCCTTTAATTTGTTAATGCAATGAATTTACATGAATATCTTTTCTAATCATAAATCAATCTGTTAGTCTTTGATAAAGTATGGGTAGTCATGATGTAATTTTAAATATATTGCTGTATTTGTTAATATATCACTTCAGATTTTGAAAATAAATTTTAAATTGAATTGGCTTTTTGATTTTCATTTTCTTGATCTTTATACTCCTTTTATATCAACCTTCTACTAATCTCAGGAATGGAATTTTAGAGGATCCTCTCTTAATATAATCCATAGAAAACTTCAATTCAAATAATTGTTTTCTGAAGATTTTTTTATAACTCCTATGTAAAAATGTCTAGGGGTGCCTGGGTGGCTCAGTAGGTTAAGCAGCTGCCTTTGGCTCATGTTGTGATTCCAGCATCCTGGCATCAAGTCCTGCATCGGGCTCCATGCTTTGTGGGGAACCTGCTTCTACCTCTGCTTCTGCTCTGTCTCTCATAAATAAATAAATAAATAAAATCTTAAAAAAAAAATAAATGAGGTGCCCCTGGGTGGTTCAGTTGGTTTAGTGGCTGCCTTTGGCTCAAGTCATGATCCCAGGGTCCTGGTTTCAAGCCCTGCATCAAGCTCCCTGCTCAGTGGAGAGCCTGCTTCTCCCTCTCCCTCTGCCTACCACTCTGCCTACGTTTCCTGTCTCTCTATCTCTCTGTCAAATAAATAAATAAATTTTTAAAAAAATAATAAATGAATAAATAAAAATGCCTGGACCTAGAGATTTTTTTTTTTAATTCAATAGATTTTTGGCAAGTGATTCAACTTCTGTTTCTTTTTTAATCTATTTGGTAATTTAATTTCTCTGAATACCTGTACCCCTGGGGATAAAAATATATGTTTATAAAAAATAAAAAATTAAAATAAAAAAAATAATTTCTCTGAATATATTTATAGTATTTTGTGATGAATTTTGACATTCCTAATCTGTGTTTATAATTCTCTTTTCATTCCTAATACTGCTTATTTGTGCCTACGTTCTTTTTCTTAAGATCTTTATTGTTCCAACATTCAAGGCATAATTGTTTTAAGTGTTTAAGAAAGGCAACCTGTTTAAATCAATTATTAAATACATTTCTGACGATGCAAGTTTAATTTTTCTGAGAATGCTCTATAATCATTCTACTTAGGCTACAGATTCACTGTTTTTTTCTTATTCTGACTAGAAAATAAGAATTTACTGGCCTTCATATTTTTGGATAGATCCACTGAATTCCTTGAAGAGTGAGGCTTATGTTTGGGTATTAGTAGGGCAACTTCATGCTTTAATAAATATTTTTGTCAAATGTTTTATTCAGGAGAATTTTGCAACTTTTGATGTATACAACAAATCTCAGAAAAGCCTAACCTGTAGGCATTTTTACTCCCCCCCCCCAAGTTTATATTTTTAATTCCAGTTAGTTAACATACAGCGTAATATTAGTTTCAGGAGAATTTAGTGATTCAACACTTAAATACAACACCCATTGCTCCTCATGATTAAGTGCACTTCTTCTTTTTAAAAATTTTATTTATTTTTTTAATTTCTTTTCAGTGTTCCAGAATAAGTGCACTTCTTACACCCCATCACCTACTTCACCCATCCTCCACCCCCCGCCCCTCTGGTAAACATCAGTTTGTTCTCTATGTAGTTAAGAGTCTGTTTCTAGGCATTTATAAAGGCACTTTAAATAAGGAATGAGAAATGAGGATCATGGGCAGGAAAATCAGTTTCATATTTAGGATGTCAGCTCTAAGCAGTGAACCAGGACAGCCACACATTCTACCCTTCTTGCATTTCCTAATGACTAAGGATGTTTAACATCTTTTAATGTACTTATTTGCTATTTTTGCATCTTTTTTAGTGAAGTGTCTATTAGAATCTTTTTGTCCATTTTTGTGGGGGATTGTTTTCTGATGATTAGATCCTGGGTATATTCTAGATACAAGTTCTTTAACAGATAGGGGATTTGCAAATATTATCTTCTAAGTCTCTGTTTTGTTTTTTCATCATTTTACTAATGTTTTTCTAAAAGAGTTTTTAATTTCAGCGAAGTCCAATTTATCCATTTTCTTCTTTTACAAATCTTGTGTCATATCTAAGAAAATTTTGCCTAACTGAGGATCACAAAGGTAATTTCTTATTTTCTTACAGAAGTTTGATTGTTGTAAAAGCTATCCTTTTTCAGGTAGATTGCCTTTGTGACTTTGAGAAATCACCTTTACATGTACGTGGAAACCTCTTCCTGGACTCGTCTTCTGTTTCAATAAATCTCGTTGTCTGTCTTTATTTCTAGCAAATGAATGTCTTGATTATTATAGCTTTATGGTAGATCTTAATATCAGATGGTGTAAGTCTCAGTTTTCTTAGTCTTGTTCAGATTTGTTTAGGCTATTTTAGGTTTTTGCATTTTCAATTTTTTCTAAAGAATCAGCTTTTAGTTTCATTGATTTTTCTCTTATTCTTTTCTTATTTCCATTTCATTGATTTCATCTCTGATCTTTATTATTTCCCCTTTTCTACTTAATTCAGGTTTCATTTGCTCTTTTTTCCTAGGTCCTTAAGGTAGAAGCTACAACATATAATTTGTAATAAATCCCATTGGTTGTATTTTTCAGTTTAGGTATTGTTAACTTTCGTTTCCCAAAGTTCAACTTGGATCTTTTTTTATGTTTAGTATTTTTTTTATTATTAACATATAATGTATTATTAGCCCCAGGGGTACAGGTCTGTGAATTGCCAGGTTTACACTTCACAGCACTCACCATAGCACATACCTTCCCCAATGTCCATATAGTATGTTTTTTATATTCTCTTTCTCTCTGCTTAACTATTGAAGAGATGAAATGTCATAACAACTGTTCCTTATCTGCTAGTTTTAACATGTCAGTTTTGCTTGATTGATTTTTCCCCCCTTATTATGGATTATATTTTCCTGTTTCTTTGCATGTCTGTTAACTTTTTGTTGGATTTCAGAGATTATTACCTTTGCCCTGTTGCTTACTAGATATATTTGTGTTTTTCCAAATATTCTTAAGCTTTGTTCTGGGTTAAGTTGAGTTACTTGGTAATAGTTTGATCCTTTGGGATATTCCCTCTAAGAAATGTTGGGCATGATCCAAGTAATGTTTAGTCTGTGGCTAATTCCCCCACCAACTGATACCAGATTCTCTGAACATTATACCCAATGCCCCATGAACTATGAGGTTTTCCAGTTTAACTGGTAAGATCAGGAACTGTTCCCAACCTTGAATGAATGCCAGGCATTGATTTCATTCATTCTTTGAGAGAATTATTTTCTCAGCCTTCAGTAGATTCTTTACGTACATGCACTGATTGTCAAGTAGTACTATGCATATCTCTGGAGTTTTCTCCTTGTTCAGCTCTCTCTTCTGTGGTACTTTGGTCATCCAAACTCTAGCTATCTCGGTTTTTTAGACACAGCTTTATCACTTTAGAACATGTACCCGGTTCCACCTGAATTCTCCTTCTATGTAGTCAGAAATCTCTCAAGGCAGTAAACTGGGGCAGTCAGAAGGGCAATCATCATTTATATTCCTTCTCTGGGAGTCACTGCCCTTTGTTGTCTGATTCCAGTATTTTTTCAACTTTCTTGGGATGTGATTAATACATGACATAAAGTTGGGTTGTACAACATGGTTTATACATATCTATATTATGAGATGATTACTACTAAAAGGTTAGTTAACACAACCATCTCAACACATAATTACCATTTTTTTGGTAGTGAGAATAATTGAACGTCTACTGTCTTTGAAATTTTCAAGTATATAATACAGTATTGTTAACCATAGTCACTATGCTGTACATTAAATTCCACAGAATTTATTCATCTTAGAAAATTAAATTTATACCTTTTGACCAGTATCTCCCCATTTTCTTCACCCCTCAGGCCTTGGCAATAATAGTCTACTCCCCATTTCTGTGAGTTTCTGATTTTTCTATTTCACATAAAAATAAGACTGTACAGCATTTGTCTTTTTCTGTCAGACTTACAGTTCATTTAACATAATGCCCTCAAGGTTTGTGTGTATTGTTGCAGATGGCAGGATTTCCACCTTTGTTAGGGCTGAATAATATAGCTGTGTGTGTGTGTGTGTGTGTGTGTGTGTGTGTACACTCAATGCCAACATACACACACACACACACACACACATACAATTTATACCATATATTCTTTATCTATTCAACCTTCAGCAGACAGCTAGGTTTTTCCCATGCCTTGGGTATTATAAATATTGATGCATTAAACATGGAAATGCAGATATTTCTTAGAGATACTGATTTTATTTCCTTTGGATATAGACCCAGTAGGATTACTAGATCATATGATAGTCCTATTTTTAAATTTGTAAGGAATGTCCATACTGTTTTCCATATAGACTGAATCAATTTATATTCCTACCAGCAATGTAAAAGTTTCCTTTTCTCCACATCCTTACTGGCACTTGTTATTTCTTGTCTATTTGATGACAATCATTCCAAAGGTGTGAAGTGGTATCTCATTGTGGTTTTATTTCCATTTTCATAATGATTAGTGATGCTGATTATTTTGCATGTAGCTTTGCAAATGTTAGCCATTTATATATTGACTTTGGAAAAATGTGCATTCGGGCCCTTTACTATTTTTTTAATCAGATGATTTTTTTTTCAGATTTTCGTTTTTGCTACGAAGTTACATGAGTATTTTATAGTTGCTTGGTATTAGCCCTTTATCAGATACATGGTCTCCAAATATTTCCTCCCATTCAATAGATTGCCTTTTCATTCTGTTGATATTTTGATTGCTGTGCAAAAGCCTTTTAATCTGATGTAGTCCCAGTTGTTGGTTTTGCTTTTGTTGCTAATGCTTTTGCTGTTAGGAAAAAAAATCATTGCTAAGACCAGTGTCAAGTTTTTCCCTATGTTTTCTTCTAGAGTTTTATGGTTTCAGGTCTTTCATTTAAGTTTTTAATCCATTTTGAGTTAAAGTGTATGAGTAGTGGTACGATGGGGGTCCAGTTTTATCCTTTTGCATACGGTTATCCAGTTTTCCTAGCATCATTTCTTGAAGAGAACGATCCTTTCCTTCTTGAGTATTCCTGGCTCCCTTGTTAAATATTAGTTGACTCCATGTGCAAGACCTTATTTCTGAGCTCTTGATTCTGTTTCATTGGTCTGTAAAAAAAAATCTGTTTTTTTTTTTTAATATCATGCCATACTGCTTTATGTTCTACAGCTTTGTAATAGAGTTTGAAATGAGGAAGTGTGATGCCTCCAACTTTGTTCTTTCTTAATATTGCTTTGTCTATTCAGTGTCTTTTCTGTTGCCATATGAATTTTAGGATTTTTTTTTATTTCTATGAAAAATATCATTAGAATTATGGCAAGGATTGTGTTGTATCTATAGATAGCTTGGGTAGTATGGATATCTTACAATGTTACTGCTTTAAGAACATGAATATTTTTCTATTTATATCTTCTTTCATCAAAGTCATAGTTTTCAGTGTACAAATCTTTCACCTCCCTTTTTATTCCTAAGTATTTTATTTATTTATTTTTTTGGTGCTATTGTGAATGGACTTTTAAAAATTTCTTTTTCAGATGTTTCATTATTAGTGTATAGAGATGTAATTGATTTTTCTATGTTTCTTTTGTATCCTGCTGCTTTACTGAATTTATTGATTAGTTCTAATAATTTTTTTGGTGAAGTCTTTAGCATTTTTTATATACAAGGTTATATCATCTACAAACAAAGACAGTCTTACTTTCCTTTCTGATTTGGGTGCTTCTTATTTCTTTTTCTTGCCTGATTGTTCTGGCTGTGAGTTCCAGTACTATGTTTAATAGGAGACGGGAGAGGGGGCTCTCTTGTGTTTTTCCTGATCTTAAGAGGAGAAGCTTTCAACATTTTAACATTGGGTATGTTAGCTATAGGCTTGTCATATTTGGCCTCTTATGTAGAGGTACATTCCTTTTCATACCCATTTGGTTGAGACATCTTAACATGAAAGAATGTTGAATTTATCAAATACTTCTTCAGTATCGAGATAATCATATGATTATATCTTGTTCTATTAATGTGATGTATCAGATTTAATCACATTATTGAACCATCCTTGTATCCTAGAAATGAATTCCACTTGATCATGGTATATGATCCTCATAATTTGCTGTTTAATTTGGTTTGCTAGTATTTTGTTGAAAATTTTTTCATCTGTATACATCAGGGATATTGGCTTATAGTATCCTTATCTGGCTCTGGTAGCAGGGTAATGCTGGCCTTGCAAAATGAATTTGGAAGTGTTCCCTTCAGTTTTCTGGAACAGTTTGAAAAGGATTGGCATTAACTTTTTTTTTTTTCAATGTTTTTTAGAATTTGGCCTTGAAGCCATTTGGTACTGAACTTTTCTTTCTTGGGAGATTTTTGGTTGCTTGCTCAATCTTCTTACTCATTATTAGTATATTCAGATTTTTTCTTCTTTTCTTAAAAATTTCTTTTCAGCATAACAGAATTCATTGTTTATGCACCACACCCAGTGCTCCATGCAATATGTGCCCTTCATAATACCCACCACCTGGTTCCCCCAACCTCCCACTCCCTGTCCCTGCAAAACCCTCAGATTGTTTTTCAGATTTTTTAATTTCTTGATAGATTGTATGTTTTTAGGAATTTACTCATTTCTCCTAGGTTGTCCAATTCGTTGGCATATAATTATTCCTAATAGTCTCTTAAAATTCTTTGCTTTTCTATGGTATCAGTTGTACTGTCTTCTCTTTCATCTCTGATTGTTTTTAAGGTTTCAGATGTAGTTTATTTCTTCAGTCATGCCGTATTTTAATTGGCCCACAGTACTTTTACTTGTCATCAATTATGAGTTGATTTTAAAACAATTCCATATTATACCAGCTGGGGTGATTACTGATCATTCCTTTGGGTTGAATGTGCCAACAGGAGACAGGTTCCATTCTATTCCAATTTGTGTTGCTGTATATGCCTGTTTGGTAACACAGAAAGTGGCTCTACTAGCTAATACAGCATTGCCACATTTGGTGTGGAAATCAAGTGTCCCTTTCTGGTAGCTCTATCTTGCCATTGTTTGCTGAGTGCTTTGAAATTGGAGACAACTTAGAGACATTTTAGAGCATGTGGGAAACATCATGAAGCAGAAGACAAAATGGAAACTGCAGCTATTGGTTTGCTACAACTTCGTGCTAAGTCCCCTTGCAAAGAGCCCTAAAAAACCTCTAATTTTTTTTTTTTTGTCTTTTTTTCTTGGTAAATCTAGCTAAAGGTTTACCAGTTTTGTTTATCTTTTCAAAAAACCAACTTTTAGTTTCATTAAGCTGTCTTATTATTTCCCTCTAATCCATTTCATTTTCTTTTTGCTCGTATTTTTATTTCCTTCCTTCTGCTTATTCGGAATTTGTGTGTTCTTTTTCCATTTCCTTAAAATTATAAATTTAGATTGTTTATTCGAATGTCTCATTTCTTAATATAAGTATTTATCACTGTCAACTTCTGTCTTAGATCTGCTTTTCTGTATCCTCTATGTTTTGGTATGTTGGTTTCCCATTTTCATTTGTTTCAAGATATTTTTTTAATTTCCTTTTTGATTTTTTTCTTTGGCTCATTTTTTGCTCAGGAGTGTGTCTTTGCTTTGTTTTTATTTCTACATATTTGTGGATTTTCCATTTTTTTCTCCTGTTACCCAGTTCTGGTTCCATACCATTTGGTCAAAAAAGAGACTTGGTCTGATTATAGTCTTTTAAATTTGCTAAGACATTTCTTGTGACCTAAAATATATGATCTGTCCTGGAGAATCTTCCATATCTACTTGAATGTGTATTCTGCTGCTGTTGGTTGGAATGTTCTATATGTGTCTACAAGGTCATTTTTGTCTAAAGTATAGTTCAAATCCAGTATTTCCTTATTAATTTTATGTTTGGATGATCAGTCCATTGTTGGAGGTGGGATCCCCATAATAGTAGTGGAACCTGCTATTATTGTCTGTTTCTTCCTTCAGATCTGATAATAATTGGTTAATATATTTAGGTGCTCTAATGTGAGGTACATACATGTTTAAAATTGATATATATTCTTTGAAGACTGATGTATTTATCATTCTATAATGAACTTCTTTTGTCTTTTGTTACAGTTTTTGACTTAAAGTCTATTTTGTCAGATATAAGAATAGTTACTCCTGCTCTCTTTTGGTTACCATTTTCTTGGAATATCATTTTTCATCCTTTCACTGGAAGCCTATTTAAGTGTTCTTAAAGCTGATGTAACTATTACAAGCATTATATACCCAGATCTTATTTTTTTAGCCGTTCAGCCTTTCTGTTCCTTTTGGGAGAATTTAATCCATTTACAATTTTTTAAATTTTATTTATTTATTTGGTGGAGAGAGACAATGAGAGAGAGAGGGAACACAAGCAGGGGGAGTGTGAGAGGCAGAAGCAGGGAGCCGAGCAGAGAGCCTGATGGGAGCCTGATGTGGGACTCAGTCCCAGGATCGTGGGACCATGACCTAAGCAGAAGGCGGATGCTTAACAACTGAGCCACTCAGGCACCCCTCCATTTACATTTAAAGTACTTATTGGTAGGGTAAGCACTAATGTCATCATATTATTTTATGGATGTTTTGTAGTTTTTCCCCCTCTTTCTTCCTCTCTTACTATATTCCTTTGTAATTGATGATTTTACTTGGTAGTATTCTTTGATTTCTGTTCTCTTTATCTTTTGTGCATCTACTGTTGGTTCTTGTTTTGTGGTTACTGTGAGAGTTACATGAAATAACTTATAACAGTCTATTTTAAGCTGATTACATCCTAACTTGGATCATTCAAATAAACCTCTACTCTTTTACCCTCTCCGCACATTTTATGTTTTGATGTCACAATTATATCTTTTTATGTTGTATAGGGGTTAACAAATAATTGTAATTATAGTTTGTCTTTTAACTTTAATACCAGAATGAAATGATTAAAACACTACCATATTACAGTACTGTAGTATTCTGAATTTGGTTATATACTTTACTACTATGTTTTATATTTTTTATATGTTTTCATGTTACTAAATAGTATCTTTTCATTTCAACTTAAAGAAATTTCTTTAAGCATTTCTTATAAGGCTGTTCTGGTGGTGATGTCCTCCCTCAACTTCTGGTGCTCTTGGAAATTATTTATCTCTACTTCATTTTTGAAGGACAGCTTTGTCTGATAAAGTGTTCTTGGTTGGTAGTATTTTTCTTACAGCACTTTGAATATATTATTCTGACTTGTAAGATTTCTCCTGAGAAAGCACTGATAGCCTCATGGAGGTTCCCTTGTATGTAAGATTTTTTTTTTCTCTTGCTGCTTGTAAAATTTTCTGTCTTTGATTTTAGATAGTTTTATTATAATGTGCCTTAGAGAAGATTTGGTGGGAGATTGAAACTTTTCAGGGACTTTCAGGCTGCATGAACTTAGATGTCCACATCTCTCACCAGATTTGGGAAGTCATATCTTTAAATAAGTTTTCTGCCCCTTTCTCCTCTTATCCTTCTGGGACTCCAATAATTATAGATTGTTCCTCTTATGGAATCCCATAATTCATAGTCTTTTTCACTTTCTAAAATTTTTCTTCTTGCTCCTTTGAATAATTTCAAATGACCTGCTTCAGATTCACTAATTTTTTCTGCTACTTGGTCAGATCTATTGTTGAAGCTCTCTGTTGAATTCTTCAGTTTAGTTATTGTATTTTCCAGCTCTAGAATTGCTTTTCTTTTCTTTCTTTTTTTTTTATGGTTTCTTTTTCATTGTTGAACCTCCTGCTTTTGTTCATATATTGTTTTCCTAATTTTGTTTAGTTGCCTATCTGTATTATCCAGTAGTTACCAAAGTCCTTTAAAAGGATTGTTCTGAATTCTTTCTTAAATAGTTAATGATCCTGTTTAAAATTTTTTATTTTTTTTAGATCTTTATTTCTAAAGGTTTGTTTTTTAGAGCTTTATTAGTTTGTTTTGGTGGTGTCATGTTTACTTGATTCTTCATAATCCTCATATTCTTATGTTGGTAATTTGCTCATTTGAGGAAGCAGTTTCTTTTCCAGCCTCTGTAGGTTTGCTTTGGCAGGGAAAGAAAGATCTTCACCATGGAGCTCAGGGGAGGGTTCTGTAGGCAGCTGCTAGCAGTTTCTGGCAAACAGTGCTTGCTCTGAGGGTCTCTAGTTGGGTGGGGCCAATGTCTGTGCTCTGACATTGGTTAGGGTAACTGCCACTGTTTTGTAGTCAGGTGGGTCTGATGGCTGGACTTTGCATTCAAGCATAACCACTGGTTTGTATCTGTATCCAGGCAGAGCTACTTGCTGGGCTTTGCAGTCGCACATGGTTGGAGGTTGCAGTTTATGTTTCCTGGCAGGGTGGTATTGCTGGTGCACTCTGCGATTGGGCAAGGCCACATGCTGAACTCCGAATTTGCCTCTAGTCGATTGGAGTCTCCAATCTGCACCCCGTGGCTTGATGGTGCCACTGGCTGGGACTCTACATCCAATTAAGGCCATTCACAGGGCTTTGCAAACAGATGGGAACTCAGGCTGTGCTTCTTGATCAGATGGGGCTATAGGCTGTACCCCAAGCTGGGTGAGGCTGCTGGCTAGGCTCTACGATTGAGGAGGCTACTGGCTGTGCTTTGCTATTAGTGCCTCTTGCTGGGCTTCCTAGTTGGGAAGGACTGCCAGCAGTACCCCGCAGTTGGATGGGACTAGAGGCTGTGCTCCATGGTCAGGCAGGGTTACCTTCTGGCCTCACTGATCTGGTAGAGACAGGCTATATTGTGATTAGGTGGGGTGACTGGCTATGCATTCTGTCTGGGTGAGTCTACAAGCTATTCCCAGCAGCTGGATGGGACTATAGGCTGTCTGTGCTGCTGGATAGAGCTGTCAGGTTGAGCTCCAGAACTGACCAGGGGCTCTGGCTGGGCAAGCCTGTAAGGCAGGGCTGGAAGCTATGCTCGACAGCAGGGGGTGCTGCTACTGGGGTTGGCACCCTACCTGAACGGGACTGTAGAATGGGTTCTGTGGTGCCTGAAATCACTGGCCAGGATTCCCAGTCAGGAGCTGCTGGAAGCTGTGGAGGCTCTACTTAGCAGTTTGACGGGATACTGACTTGCTTCACTGCATAGGCAGGCCAAAGAATGTGTATGCTACCCAGGGCTACCTGGTATCTTTGGTCAGGCTTCCCTGTTGGGTGGGGCTGGAGACTATGCCCAGCAGTTAGGTGTGGCCAGTGACTTGTTTCGCTAGTACAGTGGGCGATAGGATGTGCTGCATAGGCCTAGCAGCTTAGGGCAGGCTTCCTGCAGTGGGGCTGGAGGCTATGCTCAGCATTTGATCAGGGCTGCTGACTTCCTTCTTGTGTAGGTGGGGCTCCTCACTGACGTATCCCTTTCACTGGGGACCCAAACAAAGCAGAACTGCCATTGAAGCTCCCTGGCCAGTTGGAGGCACTGACTCAGCTCCGCACATAATTGGATCCAGGATCAGGAATCTGTTCAGGCCCCACAACTAACAGGAATACAGTTGGCCAAGATCTGTACACTTGTTGCTATGAGTGGCTTCTATCTGTGACTGATTCTCCCAGTAGTCTCCATGAGGCATTTCTTTTTTTTTTTTTTTTAAGTTTTTATTTATTTGACAGAGAGAGATCACAAGTAGGCAGAGAGGCAAGCAGAGAGAGAGAGAGAGAGAGAGAAGAGAAGAGAAGAGGAAGCAGTCTCCCCCCCGCTAGCAGAGCGCCCGATGTGGGACTTGGTCCCAGGACCCTGAGATCATAACCTGAGCTGAAGGCAGAGGCTCAACCCTCTGAGCCACCCAGGCTGCCCTCTGTGAGGCATTTCTTAAGTGGAGCTCCCAGGAGACATCAGGGATGCTAGGGAAGCTTGATGTCCACCTCGCATTCTTCCTTTTCTCACTGGAGAAACTGTAGGACCGGGGGAGCCCCTTGTGTAACATTGCTCTGTCTTGGAGGAGGAGCAATGCAGTCAAAGTGAAACTGCTCCTCTTACCTTATTCTAATGAGGTTTTTCTCAGTTTTTGTGGGCCAATTGGGATCTTCACAAATATCTTGTCTATAGATAGTTGTTAGTTGCCCTTTCCCTGAAGGGGACTAAAGTTGGGAACCACCTATTTTGCCATCTCTCTAGTGTCTGTCTCCTGATTCCAGTCTTATTAAACCATTGTGTCATGTATTTTTTCTGGGTTTTCAGTTGTTTCAGGCCTTATGGTAAATTTAATCTCTTTGTTAATTCATCTTGGCCAGAATATGTTCTCTATCTTTTGCATAGTAAGTATGATTTGAAACAAACAAACAAATAAAAAAAAAAACCCTCAAATCCCAAATATTCAGATAATGTCCTTGTAGACTGACTCTTTTCTGGATGGGTTTTGGAAAGAATAGTCCTTATTGTGTAATTTTTTTTACATTGGCTTCTCCGTTGCTTTTATCTACAGTTTATCCACAGTTGGATTACATTATTGCATATTATAGTGTTATATAAATTACTAGTTCATGTATGTTTTATTAAAATTAGATTGGATTTAGTACTTAATGGAAATCTGCTGAAATGATTTTATGCTCCTTTTTCTTGCCTATTTTACACTAATACTTCTCCATCAATATATGGAGAAATGAGATGAGAAGGAGAACCTAGACTTATCTTTGTATTGTCTGAAATTTTCTGTCATTAAGATATGTTCTGGAAAAGGACATTCTTGTCCTATGGCATATTGCTGTCAGAATAAATCCCAAGAGGTAGTAGTTTTATTCTGTTTTCAAATTATTTCCTAGAATTCAGCCATCTAATTCAGAAAGAGATAAAGAGCCAAATTTTAAAAACTACATACCAGGAAATGCCTCATTTATGAATGTATGCACATTTGAGCTTATGAATGGGGTAATTGTGCACCTAACAACTCTATTTATTTTATCATTATTCACTTTGTATGTATACAAATGCAGGCTTTGTAATTCAAATTTTGTAGCCTGGGATACTCATGATTAGAGAATGGTTATTTTTCATGCTGTTGTTCAATGTTAATGCATACAATTACAGAATACCTCATTTACTCTGGTAGTGCTGTACCAAGAGTTTCTTTACTAAACAGGTATTCTGAAGTGGTATAGGTAAGTAATAGTTAATTTGATTTCCTCTACTATATAAAAAGTGTTCAAAAAGGTATAAAAAATCTCTATTGGAGTCTTTGCATCAAAGGACTGAATTGACATCTGAATTTAAGTGCTGCCAAGTATATTTTAAAAATTGTTTCCTTTGGGACACCTGGGTGGCTCAGGTGGTTAATTGTCTGCCTTCAGCTCAGGTCATGATCCCAGGGTTCTGAGATGAAGACCTACATCAGGCTCCCTGCTCAGTGGGGAGCCTACTTCTCCCTCTGCCTCTCTCTCTCTCTCTGACAAATAAAACAAATAAAATCTTTTAAAAAAGATAAAGTAAATAAAAATAAAAATTATTTCCTTAAAATGATTGTGATAAGGATAACCCCAGATATTTTGAAATTACAGCTCATCTCTAAAATGGCTGAGCGCAGATACAATAGTCCTGATAGTGTACTGCCAAAATTATGCTAAGTACTTTTATAGATTTTGTAAGAAAACAGCCATTGTTGAATCTTCACAATAATTATGCAAATGTATAGATACAGAAGGATGGATGGATAGATGGATATGTGTATGTGTGTTAGTTTTCTATTGCTGCTATAGCAAATACCACAATCTTTATGGTTCAGAACAATAGTGATTTATTCTCTTACAGTTTGGGAGACAGAAATCTGAAATGAGTTTTACTAAGCCCAAACCAAAATGTCAGCAGGGCCATATTTCCTCTAGGAAGCCCTAGGGGAGAATCTGTTTTCTTGCTTTTTCCAGCTTCTAAAGTTGCATTCCTTGTATGTGTTGCTCATGACCCCATCCTCCATCTTTAAAGCTAATAGCCACACCATCGTCTCTTCTGCAGTAGAATTTCCCTCTGCCTCCCGCTTATAAGAACCTTTGTGATTACAGTTAGGGCCCACCTGGCTAATCCAAGACTATCTCCCTCATCTCAATATCCTTAACGAATTAATCACATATTTAAAGTTTCTTTTGCCATATAAGGTAGCATTTATAGGTTCCAGGATTGGGATGTAAATGTCTTTTATGGCCATAATGGAGTACAGAATATTGCCACAGTCATATAAAAATAAAACATGTTAGAAACAAGTCTTGTTTGGAAGTTGTACAGATAGGTTAATAATATAAACAAGAGATCCTGGAGTTCCTGTGCTATGTTCCAACATTTTATTTTATTGACTGATATTTTTTATTTCTGATAGAAACAAACAGGACATTAATCTTCAGCTTTTCCCCCCAATATACTTCATCTCCTAGTCTTGTCTACTATTCTATAAAACCAATACTTAGTAATCTAAGGTCATAAGTTCATGAATTAGAGCATCGATGTACATAGCCTAATATTGTGATTAATTCAGAAGTAATTTGTATTTGCTATTTGAACACAGGCACATGTTCAGATACATGCTTTCTTGTTTCCCTTCAACCTTTTTGTCAGCCTTACCTTCACCTTTACTGCTCTTGACACTAATGAAGAACTGATCACTTTGCTACTGGTGGTGTTTTTCTAAGTAATATGATGAGAGTTTTTAGGACACAGTTCTTTTTTTTTTTTTTTTTAATTTTTTTTTTCAGTGTTCCAAGCTTCATTACTTATGTACCACACCCAGTGCTCAATGCAATGTGTGCCCTCCATAATACCCACCATCAGACTCACCGATCCCACCACCCTCCTCCCCTCTAAACCCTTCAGTTTGTTTCTCAGAGTTCACAATCTCTCGTGATTTGGCCCCCCCTCCAATTTCCCCCAACTCACTTCTCCTCTCCTTCTCCCAATGTCCTCCATGTTATTCCTTATGCTCCACAAGTAACTGAAACCATATGATAATTGACTCTCTCTGCTTGACCTATTTCACTCAGCATAATCTCCTCCAGTCCCATCCATATTGATACGAAAGTTGTATAATTCATCCTTTCTGATGGAGGCATAATACTCCATTGAATACATGGACCATATCTTCTTTATCTATTCATCTGTTGAAGGGCATCTTGCCTCTTTCTACAGGTTAGCGACTGTGGCCATTGCTGCTATGAACATTGGTGTACAGTTGGCCCTTCTTTGCACTATATCTTTATCTTTGGGGTAAATACCCAGTAGTGCAATTGCCCGGTCATAGGGTAGCTCTATTTTTAATCTCTTAAGGAATCTTTGCATTGTTTTCCAAAGTGGCTTCACCAACTTGCATTCCCACCAATAGTCTAAGAGGGTTCCCTTTTCTCCATATCCTCTCCAACACTTGTTGTTCCTGTCTTGTTGATTTGGGCAATTCTAACTGGTATAAGGTGGTATCTCAATGTGGTTTTGATTTGAATCTCCCTTGTGACTAATGATGATGAACATGTTTTCATGTGTCTGTTAGCCATTTGTATGTGTTCATTGGAGAAGTGTCTTTTCATGTCTTCTGCCCATTTTTTGACATGATTATCTGTTTTGTGTGTGTTGAATTTGAGGACTTCTTTATAGATCTTGGATATCAGCCCTTTGTCTCTAGTGTCATTTGCAAATACCTTCTCCCATTCTGTGGGTTGCCTCTTTGTTTTGCTGACTGTTTCCTTTGCTGTGCAGAAGCTTTTGATCTTGATGATGCCCCAGACGTTCATTTTTGCTTTTGTTTCCTTTGCCTTTGGAGACGTATCTTGAAAGAAGTTGCTGTGGCCGATGTCAAAGAGGTTACTGTGTTCTCCTCTAAGATTTTGATAGATGCCTCATGTTGAAATCTTTTATCCATTTTGAGTTTATCTTTGTGTATGGTGTAAGAGAATGGTCAAGTTTCATTCTTCTATACATAGCTGTCCCAATTTTCCCAGCACCATTTATTGAAGAAGACTGTCTTTTTTCCACTGTATATTTTCTCCTGCTTTGTCAAAGATTAGTTGACCATAGAGTTGCAGGTCAATATCTGGGCTCTCTACTCTGTTCCACTGGTCAATGTGTCTGTTTTTGTGCAAGTACCATGCTATCTTGATGATCACAGCTTTGTAGTAAAGCTTGAAATCAGGCAACATGATGCCCCCAGTTTTGTTTTTCTTTTTCAACATTTCCTTAGCAATTTGGGGTCTCTTCTGGTTTCATACAAATTTTAGGATTGTTTGTTCTAGCTCTTTGAAAACTATTGGTGGAATTTTGATTGGGATGGCTTTGAAAGTATAGATTGCTTTAGGCAGTATAGACATTTTAACAATGTTTATTCTTCCGATCCATGAGCATGGAATACTTTTCCATCTTTTTGTTTCATGAGTGTTCTCATGAATTTCTTTCTTTCATGAGTGTTCTGTAGTTCCTTGAGTACAGATCCCATACCTGTTTGGTTAGGTTTATTCCCAGGTATCTTATGGTTCTTGGTGCTGTCATAAATGGAACTGATTTCCCTTTCTATATTTAATAATACCTATTCTCCTGAAGCTGTTTCATAAAATGGAAAGAGAAGGAAAACTTTCAGACTCTTTCTGTGAAGCCAGCATTACCCTGATCCCCAACCAGGCAAAGACCCATCAAAAAGGAGAATTTCAGATATCCCTGATGAGTATGGATACCAAGATTCTCAACAAGATTAGCTAATAGGAGAATCCAACAGTACATTAAAAAGATTATCTACCATGACCAGGTGGGATTTATCCCTGGGATGCAAGTGTGGTTCAACATTTACAAATCAATCAATGTGATAGAACAAATCAGTAAGAGGACACAGTTCTAAAGATTCCTTTATTCCTAGAAGATCTTAGATCTCTGCGCTGGATTATTTTTTTCTGTTTTTTGTTCAGTATCATTCCATTATTTATGCCTTATCCTACACCTTTGGAGAGAAAATTTTATTTTGTACTTCTAATCTATGGTTTCTGACTTTTAGAGTTACTGATAAGTATGTTATAGCAAAGTAAGCATTAATCTTGTTGCATTATTTATAAGCTAAATATTTACATTTTCTTTTTCTAACTACAGGATACCAGAAGGTCCCGTTGATCAGGGGCCAGCTTCAGGAAGGGTTCGTGCTTTAGAAGAACAACTTTTGAAGGCCAAAGAACAGATTGAAAATTATAAGAAGCAAACTAGAAATGGTAGGTGATGATACGGCATTTTCCCTCTTTAATATATTGATATTACCACAATTAAAAATTTTCTTTATCAAAATGTTGGGAATATTGATACTATTTATTCTTTGACTGCAGGTCTGGGGAAAGATCATGAAATCCTAAGGAGGAGGATTGAAAATGGAGCTAAAGAGCTCTGGTTTTTTCTACAGAGTGAATTGAAGAAATTAAAGAATTTAGAAGGAAGTGTACTCCAAAGACATGCAGATGAATTTCTGTCAGATTTGGGACATCACGAAAGGTGCTGTTCTTTTTTTACATTTAATTTGGGCTTTGATAAAGATTATAATCTAAGAATATAAACTGGGACTTTTGTTAATTTCTCTACCATAGTTAGGAGAAGAGTACCTGAGGTTTCAAGGACAGTAATTCCCAAATGTACTTCATCGACTAAAACATATCACTGGAAAAGATTTAAAATGTATTTCTAGAAATCTTTATGTAAACCCTAAGTAAACTCTGAAGGTAGAGTGTCAGCCAATAATACATTAAAATATCTTCCTATGAATTTCCTTGATACACAATAAATAATTGGAGTATGTAGTTTTTACATTACAGTACATTAGAACTCATACTGAGGCTGGCAGTTAGGTTTCTAATTCAAACATTAAAAACTTTAAAATAGCACCTTTTTAGGATTTCTAATTAAAGGTTAACAGGTTTTTGATAAAAGTTTACAATCTTTTAATTATTTTTCTACTTAGTTGCTAGAAAGAAGAATCTGAAATTTCCTGTTAAATTTACTTCTCCTGTTTACACATTCCTCAAAATATGCAGTTTCTCTTCCATAGAAAAGAAAACATTTTGGTACTGGTGTATTCATGCAGAACACAATGTATCTGAGAATCATTATAAATAAAATGAAATCTGTCCTTAGGCCTATTATATATACAAGTCTATATTCCCAGTAGGATTCTGATGGCAATTACTGTCTCATTAGTGAACAGTAAAAGAAAAATTGTTGTATTAACACAACCTACCACTGTGAAGAAGAAAAGAATGACTCCACAACCAAAAGATTCATATATATTAACATCATTAGCAATACTGTATGAATTTTGAAATACTGTTTTGCTGTTTTAAGTGAAATTACAAATAAAATGCATCGGTTTATTGGAATCATTTTAGCATTAATCTGCAGAAGTAAGCATAAATTTCAAGAGGTATTCAGCAGTCCCTTTGAAAGTTTTAGCCATACTTAGACCATTAGACCAAGTGCTGACTAATTCCTTCCTTATTTCTTCTCTACAATTCTGGGCATCATGATTCTGCTAATTGGAGCTGTATATGCTTCTGTGCTTTGCTTATTGAGGAAAATGTAGATCTGAAGAGGATTTGAGTTGGCTAGACTATGTGGTATTTAAAGGAGAATTTTGAATTCTTAGTGTTTAATTTTAAAGTTTGAATGATTAAAGTACTTGAAAATTTAATCTTCAGGTCTTTTCATTAAAATTATTATTTAAAGAATTATTTTGTGCATATATTTTGTGACTATGTAGAAATGGAAAAATATGTATAAATGTAAGAAGTATTGGGCCCAAAGTTGAATTAAATGAATGTTAAATTTTTGGTAAATTGAATTTTATTTTAAATATGTTATGATTCCTGATACTACCTTTTAGTATCAGTTAAATAATAGTAATATTTCACTAAAAACAAAAATGTCACCTTCCCAACCCCAGTCCTTGTCAGTCATTAGGCCTGTTTCCTGTACCTATAATTTTGCCATTTCTAGAACTTTGTGTAAATGCAATCATTATGTTATGTAGCTTTTGAGTGTGGTTTCTTTCACTCAGCTTATGTGTCTGAGAGTCACCCATGTTGTTTTGTATATTCATAGTTCATTCTTTTTATTGCTGAGTAATATCCCACTGTATAGATATACCACCGATAGTTTATCCGTTCACTATTTGAAGGACATATGGGTTGTTTACTTGTTTCTGGTGATTATGTGTAAAGCCACTATAAACATTAACATGCATGTTTTTGCAGAAACATGTTTTCATTGCTTTTGGATTAAATATCTAGAGCAGGCTTTGTGAGTCATGTGTTGAGTGTCTCTTTAATTTATAAGATACTATTAGATACTATTAGATTTTCAAGTGATGATTTCATTCTAGCAATTGCATATTACCACACTTCATAGTAATACAGTCAAATTTACCTGCTGCTTTTGACATCATTGAGCATGAGTTGATTGTGGCCTCTTTGAAATAGTGAGAAGGAGATTAAGTTAAGAGTGATTATTTTTGTCATAGTGATTTTATTATATGTGTAGTAGTGTAGGTTCAGTGCTTGGCCTTCTTACTATACATATCTTTCCCTCAACCTCTGGGGATAGCATGGAAAATTCTGCCTTAGCATCATCTTAAGTTGCCCAGAGACATACTTAACTTAATCACTGTTGCTTTGGTTCTTTTTGCATTTCTTATATATTGCCAGACACCAGTGTTTATGAAATAGTTCCTGGAGCTACTTCTTTCTGATTGTAGATTATAGCAATTATTAATCTTCAAACTGAAGGAGAAGGAGGGCTTACAGGGCTGAGGGACTCTTCCTCAATTCAGTTCACTGAAATTATTAAGAAATCATCTGGTGAAGCAGCAATCTCATTGCTTGGACCTGGTCTGCATCATCTCATTATCAGTAATATATATAAAGCAGCTTTGGTAAGACTGACATGAAGTGTTTCCCAATGATAAATGATACTTATAGCTAATTGTGCTGATTGACTGATGCTGTGTATAGGGGATTGTGTAGCAAAGGAAAGGACTTCGACGCAGATAAGGGGTGAAATATCTGGTTATAGGGAAGATTAGTAGGTTAATAGCTTATAGATTTATTTGATCAGAATTGCTGATCATAGCTATTATAGCACAATAGCTTGTGTTTTCACTCACTTTATAGGGTAGATGCCACTAGTCTTTGAATGGTCAAGGAGTTGATATTTTCATTCTTGAAAAGTTTTATGAACCTTCAAAGCTGTTCTTTGTTTTTTATTTCATGCACACACACACACACACATATACGCAAAAAGGAATGAAGGAAGACCTTAAGTTCTTTGAGATGTGACCTGATTGAGACTTATTTTAAACTGGGATGTAGATACTCTTCATACACAAGGTAAAAGCTCTGAAACAGCTCTGAGGCATTGTAGTGTAAATAGTAATGTCTAGTCTGTTCAGGCTGCTATGACAAAATACCTAAGATGGCATAGCTTGTAAACAACAGAAACATTTCTCACAGTTATGGAGCCAGGGAAGTCCAAGATCAAGTCCAGATTTGGTGTCTGGTGAGAACCCGCTTTCTTTATCATGGACAGCGCCTCTCACTGTGTCCTCACATGGTAGAAGGGGCTAGGGAGTTCTGTGGGGTCTTTTATAAGAGCACTAATCCCATTCATAAGCGTTCTACCCTCATGACCTAAGCATCTCCCAAAGATCCAACTTTGTGGCATAGTCCATATTTGTGAATAAAGTTTTATTAGAAAATAGGCACATGCATTCATTTACTTATTGTCTATGGCAGCTTTCCTGCGACAACAGCAAAAGAGGCCCACAGATCCTGAAACATTTACTCTCTGGCCCTTTACGGAAAAATGTTTGCTGAACTTTGCTTTGGACCATTGTTTAACAGTTACGTCAGAATTTTCCTCTCATCTTTTATTCCAACATAGTGTTTATGTATGAAGAGATAATTTAGGAGGGGCAAAGAAATGACAGAACAAAAATGTAGTATCCAAGTACTGGCACCAACTTATTTCTCTCCCTTATGGTACTTTACCTGTTTCTTTGCTATGAGTTTCTACTTCCCCTGAAGTCTATAGTGCTCTTTGTTGGAAAATAAGTACAGCTGACTGGCCTGGGGGAAAACAATATGTTTCTGTCAACAGTGAAAATTTACTGTAGGAATGAGTCTTGAATGTTACAGACTAATTGTTGAATTTCAAAAAAAAAAGAAAAGAAAAGCAAAGAAAAAGAAAAGAGAAAAATCTGCGAGATAGATATAAAATGTAACAATGACGTCAAATTTGCCTTTATAAATATGTTTTAAGAACAAAAGCCAAACATACTTTAAGATGTAAAGGAAGCTATGATGAAAATGTTTCATCAAACTGAGAACATGGATAGAAATTATTTAAAAAATTAAAAGAACCAAAAAAAAAGAAGGAAAATAAAGGATGAGAACCAGTATCAGTGTGAACATCAATCTTCATGAAGAATTTGATTCTCGTCTTATAATTTTGTGTAATCCTATAATGAAGTACAAATAAGTTAGATTTCCAAATGTTTGTTTTATAGGTCTATAATGACGGATCTATACTACCTCAGTCAAACAGATGGAGCGGGTGATTGGCGGGAAAAAGAGGCCAAAGATCTGACAGAGCTGGTCCAGCGGAGAATAACATATCTTCAGGTGAGAAAATTAGTAAAGAAATAAAATCATAATAAGACTAAGAGTTGCTGTTGGTTTTCGTCTTTCTGGCCATTTTTATTTTCCTGAAGTATTTACTCGTTTTACGTATTTATTCAGAAAGATCCTATGTTATGTTTTCAGTGCAATACAAAGATGGCTAAAACAAAGCCCCTGCCTTAAAGGAGCTACATCTTACACACACACACATACACACACACACACACCCCACAATGCAAAGTAGGTAGTGGTACATTTTATGTGAGACATACAGATGAAATGCTCATTGGAGGAAGATGTCAGAAATAGCTTTGTGGAAAAGGTATTTGAATTGAGCTGAAAAGGACAGTTGGGTAGGATTTAGACACATAGAAATTGAAAGGAGTGTACTAACTGGAGCATGTGGTATTGATGAAGTTCTAGAACCTAGGTGAGGTTCGGTGGGCTTAGGTCCGGAGCCGATGACCAAGAAAGAATTCTTGAGACATCTTTGGTGCAAAATGGTGGTTTATTAAAGCACGGGGACAGGACCTGTGGGGAGGAAGAGCTGCTGCCCAGGGTTGTGAGAGATGGCAGGTTATGTACCTTGCCTTTGGGGGAAGGTGAGGGGAAGGGAGGTTTCAATGGAGTTTTCATATGTTAAGAGGGCCTACAAGGCACCTGCCTGGTTACCAGAGCCCTTGCAGCTTGATCAATGTTGTCTTTAGACCAGCCATTAACATCAAGATAGTTGGGAGACTTTTTGGTGGGATGTCACAGTCCTGATATCAATCGTCTTTGTTAGTGAGATTTAGGATATTTGTAAGCCAAGGGACACTCCTGTCTTGCAGGATTGTGATCTCTGCAAGTTAACTATTGGTTTCTCCTTTATGGCAGTCAGGGGTGCCTGAGGAATGCTACACATATTACTGAGGGGGAGCGGGTGGAGAGGGGGTGCAAGGTGCCAGCTTTTGCTTTGTCCTCAGCCAGCCTTCTGCTCCCTCATCAGTATGAATAATGGTCCATAGTTGGGAAAGAACAGGACAGAAACCCATTGAATAATGGGATATTTTAACTTGTCTGGAGTTTTGGTTTGCGTAAACAGGTAGTATAAAATAAGCTAGAAAAGGTAGTTTTGGGAGCCAGGTTGCAGAGGTCCTTGGGTGCAGGTTAAGGTTTTTGGTGCATAAGCAGCAAGTGATTGCTAAAAGATTTTGTTTCATAAGCATCATTATAACAAAAAACAGCCACAAGTCCCAGGCCCTTTTAAATCTATTCTCTTCACTTTTTGGGTTTTCTTCTAGCTCTTTTTAATATGCATACCCAATCTTACATATTTGTTACAATTAATTTACTTTTTAAATTTTGTTTTTTTGCTTAATATGCCCTAAGCTTTTTTCCATTTTGGAGTCACAACCTGCTTTTGAAAGATTTTTACACCTAAGAGCGGCATGATGAGGATGCTGCTGTTAATCTGTGAGTATTATTTTGGCTGCACTGGATTAGTATTGGAAGAGAATAGAAACAAAGAGACCATTTAGGAGGTGAGGACCACCCCGCAGGTGAGAAATACGGAGGTATGTGGCAGTTTGCATCAGAAGTGAAGAGACAAAGTTGAGACTGGGAAGTAGAACTGATAGGCCTTTCCAAGTGTGTGCAAGAGCTGAAGTGACAGGATTATAGGTGCATTGTTATCTGACTGGGAACTTAAAGAAAGAATAGCCTTGGGATAAGCAATGAATTAGTGCAAGTAACTTCAAAATGCTGCAAGTTGAAAACCATGCCCATCCTTTTCTAATACTATTGCTGGTATACTTTCTGTATAGTCACTCTGCTTTCCTTCTAAGGTTTAAGTGTCTTGTAACAAAAGCAAAATAATAGCCAGTGACCTACTTCTCTATATTTCAAGGTGCACATTTTCCTACACTTAAATAGGAAAAAATAGAAAATCAAGTGTTTAAAGAGATCATTAAAAACCAAACTGATTTTGGCATGCTATCTTGGTCTCATACTCCCATGACCATTCATCAGAGGTGTCTGCAGAATGAGAAACCCTTGCCTCCTGTGGGGAAGAGGTAATTATCTCCTATCAACTAGAACCTCATTAGGTGAACTATAAACAGCTGGTGGTGCAGAACTATCAACCTCATTTAAAATGGAAATAACTACAGTTCCTGAGTTTCTTCCATTTCCACATATTCATTAGATTTTTACTCAACAAATGTTATATTTAAACTATGATTTGGTCATAGTTCGGCTCCACATACTATAACAAGTACCTGCCACCTGCTTTAGTTTAATTTTTTCCTCTTGGCCAAGTGCTTTTACTTATACTGCAGATTTGATCCTCTGTGTGCTAGTTTTGTGGTTCTGTGTTAAGAATTTCACTTGTAAATCATGCTAGTAATTTAAAACCATGTTGACTTTTTCAGTCTTTTAAACTGTAGCACAACAGTATTTCAGTTGGACCTTACTTTCAGTTTCAAATATTGCTGTTTAACAGATGCTTACTTCCCTCCTTTTCTTTTTTTTTTTTCCACTGAAAAAGAAGTGGTTTTGAAAATTCAAGGGATGAGGAAAATCTCAGTAGGAAAAACATATTTCAGAAAAATAGTTTTCTTTAATTATTTAATGTATTCATGTTTTTTGCCATTTAGTCCAAAAGTTCTTTGAAGTCAGGAATTATATTTTTAACATATTATTTGTTAGAGATAAATAATGCTAGTCATTTACTCTTTACCTTCTTTGGATGGAGGTGACTAAGAGTCTTTACTCCCATTCCAACAAAATTAAACACATATTTTTGTAAGGAATGCTTTCTCCAACTGGAACTTCTATTCTCAGCTTAGAAAATCACAAGCTACTTTAAAAGGAATGATTTGTTACTGGTCTAACTAAATGGATTAGAGAGTGTAATCATGAGGTGAGCTATTTATACTCATTTTTATAAAAGTGATTACATTTCTTTCCTGTTACAACTTTTCTTGGTATGCAAATATATTGCTGTTCCCAAACCATTACTTTAAGTGAAATATTGTAAAAAGGCTATTTAAGTAACTTAAATTCTGAAAGACTTCAGCAGGCTTAGAGTAGTATACTAGAAAATAAATCTGTAAAGGGAGATAAAGGAAAAAATTCTTTGACCTTTGATACCTATAGTCTACATAAAAATAAGCAGTTCATATAACTTAATGGAGATTTTAGAAGACATTCCTACTTTGGCCTCTCAGGCAGCAGTTGTATAAAGAATGATAATAATGTGTAGCTAACTAGGAGGGGAAAGATAAAATAAAGAAAATGTTTTTAATAGTTTAAATCTATTCAGGAGATTTTAGTCACTTAAATATCTTATTGTATTCCCAATAAATAAATCAGATGATTTTATAATTTCAGTGATTGCTTTGGACAGTTGAAAACATTTTCAGCTTTGCTAGATTTTTACTCATTCTGATGAAATTTATTATCAGTTCTCATTATCACCAATAAGCAGTTTTCTAAACTCTGATTTATTTAAGGTATAATGCAAGACCTGGTCAAAGAAAACAACCTGGATTAAACCCTTGTCTTAATGTACAGTAAATTTCATTTTAAGTCTAAACCTTTTTGCAACTCTTCAAACCTTTGAGTTGAGCAAATATTATTATGTCTCCTGAAAATCATGCTTGACTTAGTCATGTAGCCTAGTCAAATTTAGTCTCAGTTTTAGATTTTCGTTCATTTATTCTATACCTTGGTTTTACTTGGGAGAAGCAATTTCATGAAAGCTACTAGAAAGTAAAAATATACATACGTCAACTAGACATCAATGGGACAAAGTTCCATGGTTGTCTTAGTTAAAATTATTTTCTCTTTCGAGTTGAAGGGCTTATGGTGTAGTATAAAAAAGCTCTAGTTAGTTAACATAGGTGTCATATTAATTTGAGAAAGATTTTTTAAAACATCACTCCTTAGTTGAGGTATGTAAGAGAATGCATGTGAGGTTCTTACCATCTATTACCTAGAAAAAACTAAGCAACTGATGACATTCTAGATGCTGCTGCCCCAAACCATTTGATCTTTGAGGATAGAAACACCTAATAAAGATTTTATCCTCCTTACTTTTTTTAATATAAGTTGGACTTAAATTAGATTTTGTTTGATTTAGGTATATCAGTCTAGCACCTACTTTTTTTGAACATTATTCCATTTCCTCAGTGGTTTTCTACTTCTGGAAATATATGCCTCTGTTTTTCCTAAGAAATGTCAAATTTCACTATAGTTTGACTCTGCTCTAGGTTATAACATACACAGTGTTGTTATAGAAACAATTTTCCAAATCTTAAAACAGGTATGGTTTCCACATAGGTATAGTGTTATAATTGGGGATTTTGACCCCAACTACCAACTCCCAGGCCAGAGGTTCATTTTCCATAGTCTTGGTCTCAATTCCAGCAAGGCAAGAACTGGGGAGTAGCAACGTTCCCATGAAAGGAAGAGGGAGGCTACTGACCAGAACTGGATTCAGATTTGGGGGCTGGACTTGAAACCTCTACAGTTTTTGACACTTTTTATAAAAAGGAATACAAATACACTTAAATATGAAAGTAAATAGTGACAGTTGAGATTCTCATTATTTGCATCAATTATGTTCTATAAAGTCACCAAAAACACTAAATTAGTGAACCTCTGCTCCTGGGTGCCTGTGAATCTCTCTGGTCAGAACTTTTTGTCAACCAATTAATATATGATCTTGTGTTATGTATGTTTCTGTTTAAAAATATTTTGTATAATACATGTTGTTGATTCATTAACATTTAACTCATGACTTAAAGCACTGCGAGTCAGACTTGAATGAAGCTTATGTAACACACATATTTTTTCAGTGAGGGATATCACAGCTTTCCTGTGCTTAAGAATGCAGACAGCACTTCAGCACTATGCTTAGGGGAGATTTTAAACAGCCAAGTTGTGCACAAATGCACAAAAATGCAAAAAACATGGCATTGTATAGACTGCAAAAAGGATGCTTTTTCATAGTATGACAGCTAAAACAAGAAGACAAAATGCTACCTTGTTTGACCTCAGCTGAGAACTGTGTGCTTTGGGCAGCTCATATTTTCACTGCATTGCATGTGCCCACAAATGACCCTGAGAACACCTCAAGTATTGATTTTGAGATTGCAAGCAAATTTTAGCTAGTAGGCAAATTTGCAAATATGGAATCTATGACTAGTGAGGATCACTTATTTATAACGAAGAAAAGAAATACCAACAAATTACGTATTTTGTAAGGGTAACGTATACTATGACAACAATACTCCAGAAATATTGGAAGTCTTATTAATTGCCTGGCACTGTTTATAATACTGTTTCCCCATGTGTCTTAGCTTCATACTCTTTATGATTTATAAGATTTTCTATAAAGTGAATTTACAATGATTTTGTAATATTTTCCGTAAAGGGAATGGAAAGATTGAATCTATCTTTCTCTAACATGGTCGATGCAAAAAGTTGTTTTTTATTTTGGAGGTTTTTTTAAAAAATATATTTTATTTTTATTTATTTTTTTTTAAAGATTTTATTTATTCATTGACACAGAGAGATCACAAGTAGGCAGAGAGGCAGGCAGAGAGAGAGAGAGGAGGAAGTAGGCTCCCCGCAGAGCAGAGAACCCGATGCGGGACTCGATCCCAGGACCCCGAGATCATGACCTGAGCCGAAGGCAGCGGCTCAACCCACTGAGCCACCCAGGCGCCCCAAAAAATATATTTTATTTATTTATTTATTTGAGAGAGAGAGACAGATAGCGGAAGAGAGCACCACTGGGGAGGAGAGGGAGAAGCAAGCTCCCCACTAAGCAGGGAGCCTGATGTGAGACTTCATCCCAGGACCCCAGGATCATGACCTGAGCCAGAGATGCTTAACCGACTGAGCCACCCAGGGACCTAAAAAAAGTTGTTTTTTATTTGTTGTTATTTGTAACTTAAAGTTTTCAACTTTGCATATTTCATATCTGTGGTACTATTATAAGCTTGTGCCATACAAACAAAGGAGTTCATATAAATTCTATTTCATGTGATACCATAAAAGGAAAAAAAGAATAATACATAGAATTGTTTAGCTATATTTTGAATTGCATACACTACATTTTTGAGGATATTAATGACAGAAGAGAACTTCTGTGTTGACTAGGCATTATTGAGAACTGACTCCCAATTCTCTGATTCCCTGACACTTCCTATGCTGGGTGCAATAGGACCTATCGAATTGTAGTATATACCCTTGCCCTGTATCTACTATGTTACAAAAATAACTGCACCAAAGTAATCCTGAACCACATAAATATATCCCTGTAGATCTAGACTAAATGAATCCCCAGCTTAATTTTCCCAAACAGGATCCCAGAAATGCTGAAAGTTACCTCATTGCCACTTAATACTGACACCAACACCAGGAAAATGAGATGGAAGGGAATTCCAAGTGGGACAAGATAACCGTCTTAACTCATTGTGGTCAAAGTTTATAATTTTTACAAAAATTTATGGCCAGGTGAACACATTACATAACCCCTCCTCCTCCCAGGGCCTTTGAAGAGACCTGTTCAAATGAGGGTCCCTTCAGCTTACATTTCAGTAAACCCACTCTGCCCCTAAGGAAGCCCTTTTCACTGAACTAGAAGGTAATTTTATTTCCTTTAGACATAAGATTACCTAAGAACCACTGTAATTAGGAAGCTTGAAATAGAGAAAGACATATGGCAAAATTAGATGAAAAGTATAGATGCTGAGAATTTAAGATTGAGTGGGTTCTGTCTCAAGGACATAGATAACAAAGAAAAACTAGGTTGCCTCCAGTTAAAATTTCACCCTATTTATAAAGCAGCTTTCTGACTAGGACCTTCCCTGTCCTTCAATCCCTCAAGTATGCAGCACTTTCTCAAACTGACCAGACTATAATTGATTATCAGCTGCTGTTCACTGCCAACAGCCTTTGGGTAAGACTGCCATGCTCTAGGCGTTAAGTCCTGGTTACTATAGACAATAACGGTATCTGTTCAGTAAGCCTCACTACCCACTCTTCTTGTGCTCCCACCGCCACCCCTCCTCGCCCATTGCTTAACTCAGGGCAGAATACTGACTAAGAATCTAAGACCAGATAAGTCTTAGATGTGAGTCAGTAAAAAGTCATAAAAGCATACAACTATGTCTCTGCAATCAATTAAAATATATAGATATGCTCTGACACTAGAAAATGGTGTGTTCTCATATTGCTTACAGTACTGTAGTAGCTGTATTAAACACTGCTTGAATTGTCTGTATGGAATGCCATCATATATGGGACCTACCTAAGCCAAAAATGCCAGTTGTGATAAATATTTATCAGGGGGATAAATACTGTGTGATTTGTGCAGCTCATAGCACTTTAAAAACCCATCTGAGAAAGGTTAGTACTGATTTTATTTTCTCTATGGAGAATTGAGACATTTAGGTCATTACATTGGTGTTATACTGGGTTCAAGGTCTGGATCAGTCATTTGAAAATAGATAATAAAACATCCAAATAGCTCGAGGTCTCATCCAAGTCATTTAATTGGAAGGTGAAAGGGAAGAGATATTTCTTCTTAATCATATGCTACATTAAAGGAAGTTGTGAGGATGAATAATGTCTGTAAGCTGCCCCTTCTATACACTTTCTGTACTGCTAGGTTGTAAGCAAAACTCTTATGAGGCAGGTGTTGTTACATTCAATATGTAGGAGAATAAATTGAGGCCTAGAGAAGTTTGTGTAACTTGCCTAGTAAATGGTAAGGGGAAGAGGCAGAGTCTTAACTGCAAGTCGTTAGAGTCACCATTAACAAGTGCTTTGAGGAGCCAATATTTTGTTTATTTTTGTTTTGTTTTATTTTCCCAGTGCTTTGTTGAAGGTGACTAACTGAATATAAGCTTTAGGGCTGCTTTTAATATTGGCTGGGCTGGGGAAGCCACATCCTCTTTCGCATCTGCCCATCATTAGCAACATAAGACCTTGCTGCAGAAATCTTTTTTTTTTTTTTTAAAGATTTTATTTATTCATTTGACAGAGATCACAAGTAGGCAGAGAGGCAGGCAGAGAGAGAGGAGGAAGCAGGCTTCCCGCCGAGCAGAGAGCCCGATGCGGGGCTCGATCCCAGGACCCTGGGATCATGACCCGAGCCGAAGGCAGAGGCTTAACCCACTGAGCCACCCAGGTGCCCCCAGAAATCTTAAACAATTAGATTTCTCATGTACCTAGTAAACAGAGGAAAATGAATATAACTTTTAAATAACTGAATGAGTAGAACCATAAAATACGAAGTTTCTAGAAGTGGCTTTGCCTATATATATTGTTTCTACCTCTTAAGATGACTTCTTTGTCATTATAAGAGATTTTCAGTTGTGAAAACACTTAGAAATTTGCAAAAGTCAGTAGAGAATGTAGACTTTTTTCAGTAATGAACAAGTCTGAAGAGAAAAGAGAGAGACGTAATATTATAATATGGAAATCCTATGGAAAGTATGTTCAAAAAGTCATTATCTTTGCCTTTAATTGTAACAGAAGTCATGAGAAGTGATTTTCTTTCTTTGGACTATAGGAAGTTTAACTTAATGCTGTTAGAATGTAGAATGATATGCTAAGTAGATTAAAATTCAGATAGATGTGTAAATAGAAAGCCTGATTTTTCACAGAAGAAATGTTAAACATATTCTGAGCCCACATCGGGCTCTCTGCTCAGCAGGGAGGCTGTTTCCTCTTTCTCTCTCTGCCTGCCTCTCTGCCTACATGTGATCTCTGTCTGTCAAATAAATAAATAAAATCTTAAAAAAAAAAAAAAGAAATGAATATTACTTGTTCCTATCTAGTTGTTCCATATACAGTAGAGGTATCCTTCAAGTTTATCTATGGATGAGGTAAATGTTCTCTTCAGAAAGAGGAGTCAAGATTTTAGCAGCTGAGACATTAGGAAAATACCACTAGTAGTTTAAGTAGAAAGTAATGTGGGCATTGGATCCTAGGTTTATTGAAGAACTAAATCTGTGTATCCCATTAATGGTAAAAGATGTCATAATTTGCAGCAAATCAGAATACAAAACAGAATAAGACATAGGTTCCAATATTCTTAAGGAACATGTATTCCTATCCATCTGGTCTAATGTCTTTCCTTTTGCCAGCCTGTTTTTACAGATTTTACTGGCCTAGACCAGAAGTCAACAAACTACCACCTCAAGCCAAATCCAGCTCAGCTGTTTTTGTAAAATTTTATTGGAAAAAAGCCATGCATATTTTTTTAAAATATTGTCTATGGTTATTTTCAGGCTGTGTGACAAAGTTAAATAATTGTGGCAGATTATCTGGCCTGCAAAGCTAAACCTATTTACTGTATGGTCCTTTATAGGAAAAGTTTGTTAATTGTGGCCTAGATCGTAATAGAAATAATTCTTAAATGTTTTGCTTCTATTTTCCTTTGCTTCCTTCTCCTGTTCCATCAGCTATATATGAGCTCCTAATCTGTATTTGAGATACCAGCTTTCTGGGCATGTGCCTTTGTCTTCCCCATACTGAAGTTCCTACTCCAATTGGTTATTTTTTCCATTTATGAATGAGTTGAAGGGTTTTTACTGGTTAGATCATGGAACTAGATATGAAGTATACATAGGTTCTCAAGAATATACTCTACTCTGTTAAAGACCTTGGCCATGTTCACTTTCGATCATTATTAGCCAAAAGGCTGAGAAGCAGTCACTTTAGATCATTAAGAGCACAGTGATCTCCTTAAGATATAGTAAGGAACACTGTTAATGATTGTGAAGCTTTCAGATGCAAAATGATGTCTGCTTAAATATTGGGGCCACATCTTGATTTATTCTGAATGATCTCAGGTTCTACTAGAGAGCCATTGAAGTATCTAAGCTTTTTATTTTACTTTATCTTTGATTTCGTATACGTTCGAGGTAGGAAGGAATGAGAGTTAGTAGCATTTTTTTTTTCTAAGTTCATAATTTTCTTCTGTCTTAACTCTATAGCAAAGTTCTTCTGGTATATTTCGGATTTTGTTGTCATGCTATCACAAGAGGCTGTAATAGCCAGAAAGACTAAGAGGCAGATAGGGGCGCCTGGGTGGTTCAGTGGGTTAAGCCTCTGACTCTTGATTTTGGTTTAGGTCATGATCTCAGGGTCATGAGTGCAAGCCCTGCATGGAGCTCCGCAGAGCTCTGCACTGGGCATGGAGCCCTGCAGAGCTTCGCACTGGGCATGGAGCCTGCCCCCTCTGCCGCTTCTCCCTTCCCCTCCTTGCGTGCACTCTCCCTCTTAAAAAAAAAGTGATGCAGGTAGAAAAAGAAGCACTTAGAGATTTCAATGTGGAAAAGTAGGGAGTCACTGACTGCATCTGAATGGATAAAGACAGGTCTTAATTTTTACCATTGCTTGTTACTGTTTTCTCTGAACTGTTTCATATCTTCCCCAGAGCTATGGCACCTTCTTTTTAATTCCTCTTTCTTTCCATTGGTATAACCATTGTTTATTATAAGACAAGATGTATAAAAACCAACCATCTATAAAAACCAACACTTTTATATGCGTACACCTCATCATTTCTTTTATCAAATTGAAGCATATCAGAGATTATCTGGGATTGTTGGAAGAATTCTGGTTACTATTCCACCAGTAAAATAGCCCTGTAGCTCTTTGGACATTTCCTTTGCTCAGAGGTTGGTGGTTTTTTGTTTGTTTGCTTGTGTGGACAGGTTTTTCAATTATTTGTTTTATTTTGAATTTTGGTATAAATCCTCTTCCCCTGGAGTGATTAAAGTGGCTGTACTTGCTGGGTTTGGAAAGTGTCAGGGCTAGTAGAGGAGACCATACCTTGAAGCTGCAGGTATTGTCAGAAATCAAGAGAGTTGGTTTTCAGAAACCCAATGAGAGAGCTGCTTATGATTAAAGGGTTAGGGGGAAGATAGATACTATGTTTGACTTGCAACCCAAAGACCTAGTGCCCTGCCCTTTTTATGTGTAGAATGGGTGAAAAAGGAAATAAAGCTGTGCTCTAAGAAAAAGCTTTTAAATATAAGGAGTTTTGCCTGTGTTCAAAGCCTGCATCCCATAAAGGCTTTGAATAATCTTTTAAATGTTCACTATTAGAGGTCTTTTCTTCAAACAGTTGTTATATTTTCCTTTTACATAAGAAGATACAGTACCACAGTGTTCTCAAGATTCAAATTATATTGAAAAAAAGGTTGGTTTGTCATTTTTAAAAGAAACTTAAATGAGCAAATGCCTCTGGAGCCACCAAGTCATTAGTTTTCCAATAAATAAGTAGCATTATAGAAGTAAGTTAAATGTGCATTAAATGAGACTATGTTGGGCTAAAATATAGGCTTCTGTTTCTGGATAAGATAGAGTAAACACATTATACCCTATTCCTCCTGCTAAGTACCAAGAAAAAGAATCCTGTACAATGTGGATCTTCTATATTTGTTTATTTGCTTGTTTTATTCCTATATATCCCAGTTGGACGTGCTAGAGACTCCTCCTCCAACCAAAAAATACTAATGGATAAAGCATAAAAAAGGTCTCATTTTTTATTACATCTATCCTGTTCCAGGCAAACGTCATGAAAGCAGTTGCCCCCTGCCCTTCGCAGTCCCATTGCTGTGGAGCTTGAGTACCTAGCCCTGTCCACCATACCTGCCTTTCAGTAATGAGGGAACCCCTGCCTCTCCCAGCTGGTGTTACAACCTCAGAGCCATTGGACAAAACCTGTCTGCCATCATCACACTGCAATAATGAGGCAGTTCCTATTCTCACCACCACTAGAGTGGATGGAGGGTTATAGAGAAGAGGGAGTTAGAGAACAGGATTTTTCAAATCTGTGTTTGAAATCCTATGCAGACCTCTGAACATCACATGCATTTAACTAATGAAAATTGATGCACAAAAAGGTTTGAGAACTGAACTCTGGTATGATATACTACCTAGGCTTCACAATGGCTCTTGGTTACCCCACAAGTGGGTAGAACAAAATAACACTGAAAAAGTTTTAACTATTAAATTGACGTTTGAGCTACAGCCAGTACAAGTGAGCTAGGAATCTGTGTAGTTTGCTTCCTACCAAAATAGATAATAGAAAGCAGAATCTCATAACATAATATTCACCATATACTAAGAACTAGGTAAATCTTAATTCAAATGACAAAAGGTAATCAGCTATAGATAGTACACTGAAATGACACAGATGTTGGAATTACCTGATAAGTATTTTAAAGAAGAAATAATAATAAAAGTCCTCCAGTAGTAATTACAGCCTGAAAACAAATGAAAAAATAGAAAGCCTGGGTGAAGAAATAGATGATATAATGAAAAAACAAATGTAAAATTTTAGAACTGAAAAATGCAGTAACCTAAGTAAAAAACTGGTTCTTGGTAAGATAGCTGTAACAGAGGAAGGAATCAGTGCACTTGAAGTTAGAACAATGGAAATTATCCAGTCTGACAACAGAGAGAATAAAGATTGAAAAAAAAAAGTAAACAGAGCCTCAGGGACCTATGGGACAATAACAACAGCAACAAAAATTTATGTTTGTTATCTTTGAAGTTCAAGGAGAGAAGTTTAAGTAAGAGTGAGGGATTGAAGAAATGACTGAAAACTTCCCAAATTTGGCAAGCCAACAAGTTCAAGAAGTCGAGCAAATTCCCAATAGGAAAAACCCAAAGTAATCCATTTCCAGCCACTTTATATGTAACTTGCTGAAAACCAAAGGCAAAAATTCTTGAAAGCAGCTAGAGAGAAGCAATGCATTACATAGAGGGGAACCATTTGAATAACAGTCAAAATTTCTCATTAGAAAATATGGAGGCCAGAGAGAAGTAGTAAGATATTTTTTAAGTGCCAGAAGAAAAGAACTGGCAACCTAGATTTCTTCATCCAGAGAAAATATAATGAGGTGAAATAAAAACATTTTCAAATGAAGGAAAGCTGGAAGAATTCATTGCCAGCGGTCTTGGTTTTAAAAAAAGAAATTCTTCAGATGGGAAGAAAATAATGACAGAAGGAAACTTGCAATGTCAGGAATGAAGAAAATGTAAATGAAAGAGTAGACCTGGGATAATTGATTAGTCTTCTCCACTTAAGTTTTTAAAAATGTTTGGTGATGGAAAGCAAAATTTATAACATTTTCTGATGTAGTTTTCAATGTATGTAAGGTAATCTTAAAGACAATTATATCGTAAAAGGGGAGAGAGTAAAGGTAGTGAGGTTTCTGCATTCCACTTGAAATGCTGAAATGTTGATATGAGCAGACTAATAAATTATATGTGTGTGTATATATAGATGAATCAAAATTGAATACTGAGAGTTCAGATTATGCACAGGAAAGCAGGAATGGATGTTGGATTTGAAAATGCTTTTGCTTTATGAATTGGTATAATCATGGAGATTTTCTTCTTTAAACTGTTAATGTGATAGATTACATCAAATGTATTTTGAATACTTAACCAACTTTGCATTCCTTGAATAAACCCCATTTGGTCATGATATATGTATATAGGTATGTATGTGTATATATATGCATATATATGTGTATATATTTGTATATAGGTATGTATGTGTATATATATGCATATATGTGTGTATATATATGTATATAGGTATATATGTGTATATATGTGCATATAGATGCATATGTATACATCTATATGCACATATATACACATATATACCTATATACACACATATATACATACATGATGTATATATGATATATACATATATATACAAATATACATATCATAAAATAGGTTGAAAATAATAATAAAATATGTTGATAAGATGATAAAAAATGTCAACATGATAAAACAAAATTGACAAAATCCAACACCCATTCATGACATGAAACACTAGGAAGACTAGGAAGAAATAGGACAAATAACCTTCAGGTATCATCACACTTAATGGTGAAAGACTAAATGAAATACTTTATCCCTAAAATTGGGAATGAGGCAGTGATATCCTCTTTCACCTATTCTCTCACTCCTATTCATAGTAATGGAAGTTCTGTGCAGTTCAGTAAAGAAAGACAAAGAAATAAGTATCATACTTACTAGAAAGAAAGAAGATTGTCCCTATTTGCAGGTGACATGATTGTCTACACAGTAAAATTGCAAGTAACCTACCAAACAATAACAATAACCACACAGCAGTAAAACTCCTAAAATAAATGAGTTTAGCAAAGTTGTGAGATAGGTAATCATTATTAATTATATTTCTGTATCCTAGCAAGAAATAATTGGAAACCAGAATTTTAAGACATACTGCCATTTATAGTTGCTCCGAAAATTGAAAATGAAATACTTAGGTAAAAGTGCAATATAAAATGCTGATGAAAGAAATTAAAAGTCTAATGAGTAAATTAATATATTATGTTGGAAGACAACGTAGAAAAGATGTCAGTTCTTCCCAGACTGATCCATAAGCTTAACATAATTCCTATTAAAATCCCAGCAAGTCCTTTTTTCTATTGTTTATATAGACAAATTGATTCCAAAAATTTATATGAAAATGCAAAGGAACTAAAACAGCTAAAGCAATTTTGAAAAAGAAGAATAAAGTTGGACCAATTATATTTTATGGTTTTAAGACTTGACAGCTATAGTAATGGTAATCAAAATAATGTATGGTATTAGAGGAGGGATAGACCTACATATCAATGAAACAGAACAGAGTCCTAAATAGACCCATATGGGTATGTTAACTTTTTTTCATTGAGTTGAAATTTATAAAACAATCTAAAATGAATAGTTCGATGCTATCTAGTGCATTCACAAGATCATGTGACCACTACCTTTAATCTAGTTGCATAGCATTTCATCAGCTTAAGGGAAAACCTCCTTCCCATTAAGCATGTGCTCTCAGTCCCCCATTCCCTCTTCCCATAGCCTCTGGAAACGACAAATCTGCATTCTCTATGGATTTACCTATTCTGAATATTTCGTATGAATCGAATCATACAATATGTGATCTTTACTCTCTGACTTCTTTGATTTAGAATAATGTTTTCAGATTCCATCCATGTTGTAGCATATATGAGCACTCCATTCCTTTCTATGGCTGAGTAATACTCCATTATGTGAGTATCACTAAAATGTGTTTATCTATTCATTTGTGGGTGGACATTTGGATTGTTTACACCTTTTGCTATTTTAAAATAGCATTGCAGTTAACGTGTCTCTACATGCATTAGAGTAGTAGTTTTCAGTTCTTTGAATATATACTTATGAGTAGGCAATTGATTTTTGGGAAAGGTGCAAAAGCAGTTCAGTGGAGGAAGGACATTTCATAGGGGAAAAAATGAACTTGACCTAACCCTCACATTTTACATAAAATCACTCAAAACAGGTAGTGAATCTAATAGATAAATGTAACATATAAAACTATAAAACTTTTAGAAGAAAGGGTTGGAATAAATCTTGGTGACCTAGGCTAAAAGTTCTTAAACATGACACCAAAAAAAATGGCTTATAAAAGGAAAAAAAAATCAGTAAGTTGAACTTTGTCAAATTAAAAGCTTTTGTCCTGTGAATGACCCTGTTGAAGAGGATGTAGAAACAAGCCATAGTTGGGGAGAAAATCTTCGCAAATCACATACCCAACAATGGTCTTTGTATCCAGAATATATTAAGAATTCTCTAATGTCAACAGTAAGAAACAATTGAATTGGAAAATGGACAAAAGTTTTGAGCAGACAATTCCACCATGGAAGGTATATGGATGACCAATATGCACATGAAAAGATGTACAAAATCTTAACTATTAGGGAAATGTAACCTAAAAACATGGTGAGATCCCAGCACACACCCGTCAGAATGGCTAACATAAAAAATACCAAGAATTTAGAGCCACCAGCTCTCTCATATGTTCCTCAAAGAAATGTAAAATGGTATAGTCATTCTGGGAAACAATTTGGCACTTTGATTCACAATTGTGTTTGTATATTTATCCTAGAGAAATAAAAATTCATATGCACACAATAATCTGTACATTTGCATGCATAGCAACTTAATTTGTAATACCCTAAACCTGAAAACAGCCCAAATGCCCTTCAGTGGGTGAACAGGTTGTGGCGTAACAGACTGGAAGTTGGTAATAAAAGGAACTGAACTATTGATACATACAGTAGCTTGGATGGATCTTAACAGCATTATGCTAAGTGATTTTTTAAAAAGGCCAAACTGAAAGGGCTACATACTGTCTGATTTCATTGATAACACTCCCCAAATTACTAAATTATTTAGTCATGGAGAATGATCAGTAGTTGTCAGAGATTCAGAGATTAACATTTGGGGAAGGGTATGACTCTTAAAGGGAGTAGTATAAGAGAATTTCTTTGTTTTGATATAACAGTTTATATCCTGATTGTAGTACTAGTTACATGAGTCTGTACATGTTATAAAATTGGATATACTATACACACACACCTCCAAAAAACAATGCATATAAAACCTGGTGAAATCCAAAGAAGGTCTATATATTAGTTAATTATGTTATGTAATGTCAGTTTCCTGATAATGATAATGAGCTGTGGTTAAGTAAGATGTTCTCATTGGGAAAGCTCTGTGGAAGGTATACATGGTAACTCTCTACTGTTTTTGTAATTTATTGTGGGCTTTAATTTATTTTTTAAATAAATTAATAAAATCAATTTATTACTTAAAAATAAACAGCAAAAAACTCAGTGTTAAAGATTTCAAAAAGTAAATAACCTGATTCAGTTAGATGGCCGTTAACCTGAGGCATTGAGGAAAATTATCTTAAGAATGTTTTATATTTAATTAAAAGTGATAATAATAACTAGGAATTTCCAAGAAATTTAAGCCAGCTAGCGGAGGATTCTTAGTGCGTGGATAGCTGCATGGAGAAATAGAACAGTGCCTCTGTCCAGGGAAGAGGCAGCAGGATTTGATCTCTGGTTTAGATATTGTTGATGGTTTGATTTAAAAGCCAGTGAGGGGGCACCTGGGTGGCTCAGTGGGTTAAGCCGCTGCCTTTGGCTCAGGTCAAGATCTCAGGGTCCTGGGATCGAGTCCCGCATGGGGCTCTCTGCTCAGCAGGGAGCCTGCTTCCCTCTCTCTCTCTCTGCCTGCCTCTCCATCTACTTGTGATTTCTCTCTATCAAATATATAAATAAAATCTTTTAAAAATAAATAAATAAATAAATAAATAAATAAAAGCCAGTGAGTAGACAGACAAGTGCTGCAAGTACCAGTGCTCCTGGGATGAATGGCACTTTGCGGAATGGAAGAGCTGACAAACAGTTTAAGTTACTCATTTATTTACAACAAAACTAAACATTTGCAGCAGCCTTTGCACAGAACAGAGTTTCAACGAATGTTTCTCTTTTGTATCTGCTGTCTACTTTATCCTTTTTTTTCTTTTTACATCATGTTTTGATCTGGACTAACCATTCCCAGCTTGCTTTTACTTTTCTCCCTCTCCCACCCCAGCCCCGCTCTTTCCCTCCACACTTCTTCCCTTTCCCCCTTTCCTCCCACTTTCTTCCCTCTTCCGCCTTTCTTCCCTTTCCCTCTGTCCTTTCCCTATTCTTTTCCCTTCCTCATCTTTTTAAGAGTACCTGCCATGTCCTCTCTGAATTTCAGTTTAAGGAAAGAAAGCTGAATGAGTTCTGTTAAGTAAAATAGTGGAGGACATTTCTGAAATTCAACTTTAATTTTGAAAGTATGTTATTTTTTAAACTTTTTTTAAAAAAAGATTTTATTTATTTGACACACGGAGAGAGACATTACAAGTAGACAGAGAGGCAGGTAGAGAAAGAGGGGGAAGCAGGCTGTCTGCTGAACAGAGAGCCCAATGCGGTACTCCATCCTAGGACCTTGAGATCATGACCTGAGCCAAAGGCAGAGGCTTAACCCACTGAGCCACCCAGGTGCCCAAAAGTATGTTATTTTTAAACTGAGCAGTTAGTTGGTTCTGACATCTAGAAATCAGACTCTAAACCTCTGGAGAAAAATTGAAGGTGCTTGAGGTTATACATCTTCTGTATATTTGTGTAGGATTAGCAGAATCTGGCCTCTCAAGTTACTTAGATTTTCTTCACCAGCCTTATTTACATTGGATTCCTGAATGAGAAAAGTTGGATTTGGATGCATTTCATTCTTTCTCTGCCTTTCCTTTGTGGCTTTTATAGTAGCAGAAAATGTTACCGAGGTTGCTCTAATGTACTCATCTCTTGAGCCTGAAGTAGAGATTTTGTGGAGACCACCTGGGATATCCAGAGATGAAGGACTGCTGTCTCAAAGACCCTCCATAGAAGAAATGCCCCATCATATTTGTTGCTTTCGACTGGATTTGTAGAATTTCCATCTTTTTAAAAAATGGCTTTAGAATATTCAATAGAGCCTTCTAGGCAGAGCAAAAATATTTCAAATGTGTTTAAAGTAAGTCAGTTGTTTGTTGCTCTACTTACCAAGATCTTTCCTCTCCTGTAGCTGTATAGTGACCATATGCCTTTGTTTAGGGTGTATGTATCTTGATATCTTGTTATCAAGTTTCCACACTTAAAAGTTTATAAAATACCTAAAGGGAAATTGATTTCCTGCAGTATTGGGTAGCCTACTTGTGCCTAAGCTATTGAGTTGTTCGTACTACTTGCAACAAATTGTTCTTTGTTGGAGGGGTAGAAAGAACACCTCTGTACTATCTTAACTTTGCTGTGAAAATATTCATGTTTAATGGGTTAAAAGACAATAATTTCCAGGCCTGGTTTTTAAAAATGAGAATGCTTTTTAACTTTCTCTTTCATGGTTATTAACTATGCCCAGAGTTTTCATTTTAATTACCACAATGCAGTACTCCAGTTCTCTTATTTGCTTCATTACCTTCTCTGCTTTGGCTCTGAAAATAATTTTAGAGAAATAAAATCAGACTGTTTCCAATACAATGAAATGCTTTCACCACACTATTAATGAATCTTTTCTTCATTACCAACAGAAAGCTAGATGTTGCAGATCTTCTTAAACAAACAAATTAAAGACTATTCAGTCTTGTGATTAGAGGAGACAAAGAGTACAATAAAATTTGACTTACCTGGCTCATTCCTTTGGTTTTTCTGACCTCTCTTCTTTGGAAATACAAGCTGTCTATGGCTTAACTCCTCCTTAGAGAAGAAATGCTATTAGAGAGTTACTGGAAGAATCCTCAGGGTTCTGAGTCTTGGTCCTTAAATGTAAGACCTGAAACCATAGAAGTACTAAAAGAAAACTTAGAGGGAAAGCTCCTTGGACATTGCTCTTGACAAAGAGTTTTTGGATATGACAACAAAAGCACAATCAACAAAAGTAAAAATCAGCAAGTGACTGCAGCAAATTAAAAGGCTTCTGCATAGGAAATGAAATAATAAACAAAATGAAAAGACAACCTGCAGAATGGGAGAAAATATTTGTAAGTCATTTATCTCATAAGGAGTTAACATCCAGATGTATAGGGAATTCAATAGCAAAAAACAAATAACATAATTAAAATATAGACTGAGGATCTGAACTGACATTTCTTGGAAGAAAGCCTGTGAATGGTCAAGAGATCACTAATCAGGGAAACAATGAAATTATCACCTCTTACCTGTTAGACTGGCTATTATCATAAAGATGAAAAATAACAAGTTTTGTTAAGGATGTGGAGAAAAGGGAACCCTTGGACACCATTGGTGGGAATGTAAGTTGGAATAGCCATTATGGAAAACAGTATATAGATTCCTCAAAAAGTTAAAAATAGAACTACTAATGATACAACAGTCCCACTTCTTGGTATACATATCTAAAGGAAATTTTAAAAAATCTATCTCAAAGAGATACTGTACCCCTTGTTCACTGCAGCATTATTCACAAGAGTTAAAATATGGAAACAACCTATGTGTCTATCAGTGGATAAATGGATGTGTGTGTGTGTGTGTGTGTGTGTGTAAAATGGAATGTTATTCAGCCACGAAAATAAGAAAATCTGCTTTTGCAAGATGGATAAGACACAGGAAGATAAATATTGCATGATCTCATATGTGCAATCTAAAAATGTCAAATTTATAAAAGAGAGTAGTACAGTAGTAACTAGGAACAAGGAGATGGGGGAAATGGAGAGATGTTGATCGAAGGTACAGAAGTTCACTTATGTGGGATGAGTAAGTTCTAGAGATCTAATATACAGCATAATGACTATAATTAATAATACTGGCGTTATATACTTGAAATTTGCTATGAGAGTTGATTTTAAGTGTTCTCACTACCAAAAGTAAATTGTAATGATATGAAGTGATGGATATGTTAATTAGCTTGATTGTGGTAATCATTTCATATTGTATGTATGTAGGTATGTATATATATGTATATATATCAACATGTTGTACACTTTAAATATATGAAATTCTTATTGTCAAGTGTGCATTTATCTATAAAGCTAGGAGAGTGACCAGATAAGTCCTCTGAGCCTGTACTTCTAGTTGAATCATAGATTAAAGACCTCACAGGAGGATACATAAGAGCATTGAACAGTAGATTGAGAGAGCTGAATTCTAAATTCTGGCTTGTCACCAATTAATTTATTTTGGTCACTGTCAGCTTGACATCACCTTTCTCTCCCTACGTGGAATTCAATTGAACTAATTGTTATTGAGCATTTACTCTTTACAGGAGTTGCCTGGAGATACTACGTTCAGTTTATATTGACTAAGTTTTTTTTGTTTCTTGTTAATTTAGCCTTTTAACACAATATTTTTAGTCTGTAGTAAATCTAGGCAGATAAGTGAGGAAAATTACATGGTGGCTGGAAAATTTTCCTCTGAAGAGGCTTTTACTTGTGTGTATTGGAAATCTAAATAGTCATGGCAAAACACTTTGTCTCTGATTTAATTTAAAAGTCATGGAATCAGTATTGTTTTATAATGTTACATCATTAATTCGCAATTACTACTAATTTACCATGTGAACTTCTAAATCTTAGCAGAGCCTACATAATATAAGAATAATTCTGGTTTACTAGTTGATTCAAAATTACTTGTTTTTAGCAAAGTAGAAATTAAACACACTTCCTAATTTGAAATATGTTTGATAGTAACTATATTCATATTTTAGCCAAAGTAAAAAGGTCTAAAATATTTCAGCATTATGATGATGCCTTTAGTGAATTAGTAATCATTTAGGTTTAAGAGATGCTGCCTCTCTTAATGTACCATCCTAGAGGCATATTGATTTTAACATATGTCTCAATTTTTATTTATAGGATAATGAGAACAAATACAGCTTTTGGTTCTAGTGATCAAGGGTCATTCTTGGAAACTAGCAGTGTCAGAACAAATGCCTCAGATAGTGTTTTGTTTTTTTTTTTAAAAAAAGGAAGAAAAGGAAACTAAATACAGAAGAATGCTGTTTTCCTTAAGTCCTTTTTTTGTGGTTTGTCTGTACTACAGCGATAGCGTTGCTGGAGAATTATAACTATAATGTTGAATTATAACTATATATTATATTATATATATTATAATATATTATATTAACTATTGTAACTATTATGTTACATAATATTGTTAGCTTATAAAGGTCCATAATTGGGCTACCTTGTGCACTAAATACAAGAAATACTGCATTTATCCAGTGTGAAATAGTATCTCTTGAGATTATGAGGATAAATGAGAGAGTATGTTTGAATTAGCTTTGAACATATACCATGTCATTTAGCTTCATAGTATTTCTGAGAAGGAAGGATGGATAAGCAGAAAGAGATATTTGTCACAATTTTAAATTAAGAAAATGAATCAAAATCATACAACTTAATTCATAACAGAGCCTGAATTAGAACAAAATTGTATCTTAAGGCTCTCTATGCAAAGTTCTTTAACTAGAGCATGTGTCTCAAGTAATTTTGACAAAATTACCTCCTGTTTCTGAAACTTGAATAATCCTCGTCATTGCAAGGAAGAAGAATGTATGTGTCTATTAATGCCTTTGACTTCCAAGAAGACCCTATATGTAAAAAATCCCACATTATAAGTATAATTTAGAGAGTTTATAATTTTACTTTGCTCTTAACTATCATTCTTTACAATATGGATACTCATTTACTAATGAAAAAAATACTTTTACTTACCATTTCATAAAGACAATAAATTTTATCTTTTAAGGTTTAGTTTAAATACAATTTTTATTTATAATGCTTTCCAGTTCAGCTGAAAGTGATTTTTCCCTCTTCTAGTCCTTAATTTCTTGTTCATCACAGTCTTATTACATATAAGTTGTCTGTTATTATTTATGTATAATTTCTTATTCTATTGGATTGTTCATCTCCTGAGTTTTTTAATATATATTAAGGGCTTAATAAATACTTACTTAATGAACAAAAGTTCACCTCTACTTGGTTGGTGAGTGATACTCAAGGCAGAGAGAAGTGAGACCCACTCCCAGAGAACCTAAGAGGTGCATTTTCAATCTGTATTTCCCCATCTTCCATTCTCAGATGAGAAGTACTTCCTGGTAGGACTGAGAGTCCTGAGAGTGTATCCTATTCCACGCACACACGTCAGGTGTGTGTATGTGTGATGAGTGGAGAGTGTCATAAAAGGGGAGAGAGGAGAAGAATCAAAAGAATCACAATATAGAAAAACAATATGCCTGCATTCTTGCATAACTGATAGATATAGAAGGAAATACATTAGGCACATATAGAAGTTATTGAAAAACAGATTTTTTTTTTAAGATTTTATTTATTTACTTGACAGACAGAGATCACAAGTAGGCAGAGAGGTAGGCAGAGACAGAGACAGAGGAGGAGGAGGAAGCAGGCTCCCCGCAGAGCAGAGAGCCTGATGTGGGGCTCAATCCCACACCCTGGGATCATGACCTGAGCTGAAGGCAGAGGCTTTAACCCACTGAACCACCCAAGGCGCCCCAGAAAAACAGATTTTATCATAAGATATAGCTACCCTGTTAAAGCGTTAGCATAATTAAAGCTTTTAGTAATGAGACCCTTCTATATATGCTTGCTTATGGATGAGACATACCAGCAAGCTTTTTGAAGACAGAAAGTGTAAAACCAGGATCAACGGCAATTGACAAAGCCTATTTGGTAAGAAATTTGAAGATTATGCATACATATATATGCACACATGCGTGTGTGTGTGTAACAACAATTTATAGATTCCTGTAAATCTGTTTGTTGCTTGTTTTTTTCTAGATATTTATTCTGGTGAGCCTAATCTTATGTTAGAAACACACATTTTTTTTTTCCTATTTCTCACTCTCTCTGGCTTTTGATGAACAAGATATTTTGAATTTTTCAGACTTTTAAATATTTTTATGAAAAAATTGGGCTGTGGCTCTGAGCTTCTTCAGTACTTTATTGACTGTTCTCATTCTAGTCATTCATTTTCTCTTCTCTTACTGCTAGCCTCTGCCTTTGAATCTTCTGTTGGTTACTCTGTATATACGTAGACCTTTATCATTCCAGAACCAAATTTTCCTTTCTCTATGTTGTCCATGGCTTAACAGAAAGATTTAATATATTCTTGATTTAGCTTGGTTTGAGGAGCGCTAAAAATCTTGATTTAAGCTTCTTTTCAAAAACTGTCCGTTTCTTTCTCTTAGGACTCAATTCTTGTGCTCAAAGCATTGCATTCTAATTAAACTCAGGAAACACAATAATGTGTTTGTCTTAATGCAGATGTGTCTTCTTTTTTATTAAAAAAAACAGTTTGTGGTTTCATATGTTTAATTATTATGTTCCCTCACTCTTTTTTTTTTCATTAAAAAATATGAAGATTAATGTTAGACATAATAGGGGAAACTGGATGTGAGGTATATGAGATCTCTGTACTATCTTTGCAATAATTCTGTGTATCTAAAATCTGTTCTAAAAGAAAAAGTCTTTTGAAAAATATATAAGGGACATTTGCTTTTTCATTCATATGAATTTTAGAGATACTCAAATGCTATATTTCTTACAAATCATGAAAAATCTGACAAATTTCAGTGTTCTTTATTTACCCTTTAGATAAACTGTTGAGTTAATAATAAAGCTTTGGATCAGATTGAGAATGTTATTTATTCCCAAGATTCTTACATTATAGCGGATAGAAAATAAGTGATACTGGGCTTCCAATAACACATCACATACCCTTCTGTTCCTCTCAAATCTTTTATGGCTAAACCAACTAGATTTCAAAGTCTCAAAATGAAAAGAAGCAGCAATTCTAGTACTTGATTAGGGAAACAGTATTAACCAAATCTTGCTGAGTTTTATCTGGATTCTCTCAGATTCATAAGGACTCTTAACTTTTCAGAAGGTTCCTGATAGGGGCACCTGCATGGCTCAGTGGTTTAGGTCAGCTTAGGTCATGATCCCAGTGTCCTTGGATAGAGCCCCACTTAGGGCTCCCTGCTCAACAGGGCAGGGTGTCTGCTTCTTAACCCCCTTTTCTTGTGCTCTTGCTTGCTCTCTCTCCCTCTCAAATAAATGGTTTTGTTGTTGTTGTTGTTGTTGTTGTTGTTGTTTTTTAAAGAAGGCTCTTGGTATTGGGTTCAGTTTTATCTAAGAAGACCAGTCTGCTGTGGCACAACTGTGTTGCATTTCCCTTCTCAAGTTTTCCTTCAGAATCATTTTATACCTTCACCTTCCTAGCTTTTGTTTCTAAGGCTCTGCTTTACCAAGTAGATGATACCCTGGGAAATAGTTGTAGATTTGTAGTTTGGCAGTTGCTTTTTCTCAGGGCTCATATAGATTGAGAACTGGTTACTTTGCTTCTCACTTTGTGGGAGAAAAGATGCTGTTCCTGAAGGCACCCATCCTTTCTTTAAACCTTGCAGACAAAGCAGCTTAAAACTTCCTAGGCTAAGGAGTCCCTGTCAAAACAAATTTTTATTTGAAGACTAAGATGCCTAAGGATATTTAACAATAGCCCATATGAATTATAGCAGAGTCAAAGCTTTAGAATAAAAAGGACATCTCTCATTAACTAACTCTGTTGCACCCACTGTTAGATAATATTGTTTTAACCACTTGCTATTCATCTTATAGCAGGGAATACAAATAGAAAAATGGACCTCCTGATTAAAAATTGGCATAACCCTAGGTGGGCAGTTAGGTATGAAATAGAAAATAGTCAAGGAGATGAAAAGTACAGCATAGGGAATATAGTCAATAATATTGTAATAATGTTTGGTGACAGATGGTGACTACACTTATGATGAGCATGAGGACTGTATAGGATTGTTGAATCATGTTGTACACCAAAAACTAACATAACACTTGCGTTAATTATACTTCAATGACTAAAAAATTGGCATGATATAGAACATATTCTACTTTTTATTATGAAATAACTAGTAGCTATAACCAAGATTCGTTTTTTTTAAGTCCTGAACTCATTTTTTTTTATTCAGTGGTTTTACTTCCATAATGAAAAAATACATTTTGTTTGTGACATCTAGAACTCTGAAGATAGATGGAATTAAGTTATAAATTAAATTATAGTTTTGCATTTAAGATTATTTGAGTTTCAGCTGAAAAGGTAGGCACAACATGCTGAAATAGAGCTGGAATAAATAAATAAATAAAACTATTTTACTTCTTTCATAAAAATCTTAATCTATGCAACTCTGAGTTCAGAGATGATCGTACTTGCATACTCTGAGTGATAGAGAAGTGAAAGAGTAATTTTTCAATGTAATGCTTCGTTTTATATTTTTTCAGTGATGTTTCCAAAGCAGTTGTTCCTTCTCCTTGCTATCTCTTTAAAATAAACTTTCACTGGATTCTTTGAAATTCAATCCTTAAAGCTGGTTTTTTTGTTTAGTAAGATACACTGGATCAGGGCACCTGGGTGGCTCAGTTGGTAAAGCATCTGCCTTCGGCTCAGGTCATGATCCCAGAATCCCAGGACTATGTCCAGCATCAGGCTCCCGACTCCACAGGGAGTTTGTTTCTCTCTCTGACCTTCTCCCCTCTCCTGCTCTCTCTCACTCTCTCTCTAATGGATAAATAAAATCTTCAAAAAAAAAAAAAAAAGATATGCTAGATCAGTCCTGGCTAATTATATGATTTTTGACACTTGTCACTTATAAAGAGAAGATGACCTCTCTTTACCTTTGTTTGTCTTTCTCCCTGACAGAATCCCAAGGATTGCAGCAAAGCCAAGAAGCTGGTATGTAATATCAACAAAGGCTGTGGCTATGGCTGTCAACTCCATCACGTGGTCTACTGCTTCATGATTGCATATGGTACTCAGCGAACACTTATCTTGGAATCTCAGAATTGGCGCTATGCTACTGGAGGTTGGGAAACTGTGTTTAGACCTGTAAGTGAGACATGTACAGACAGATCTGGCACCTCCACTGGACACTGGTCAGGTAAGAAGGCTGTACAGTATTTCACATTTCTGGGTTGAACTGCCACGTTCCACATTATCAGATTTTCTAGGCTCAGTTTTATGGCTCATGGTCATCTTTTTCTCTGGATCCATGACTCTTCTACATTACCAAGGTAAAATTTAGAATGATTCTTTGTTTTAAAAGTGCTTTATGACCTATTTCATTTCTAATGTTCATTTTTATCTGGCTTTAGCAAAACCACTAAGTTTTTTTAAGGAATGTAATTTACTCTTTTAATGATAATACACGATTCATTTTTTAGGGTACTTTGACATTATTGAACTCATAATGATATTGAATATCATTATGATATTCATAATTATTTCATAAAATAGACTGATAAATGAGAATCTTCACCATGTGTTAGAATCACTTGGAAGGCATGTAAAAACACTGGCTTCTGATTCAGTAGGTTTGGGAGGGGTGCTGAGAATTTGCATGTCTAACAAATTTTCCATATCCAGGGATGACACCTTGAGAATCACTGAGGCAAACCATGCAGGCATCTTTACCTCCATTTTATAGTTCAGGACAGTGAAACCTAATTTGCTTGTTCAATTTTAATTTTATTCAGGAAACATTTGATGAGAAAAAATATGAATAAGGTACTGTGCTAGACATTATTTCCAAGAATTTAGTGATAAAGAAAATAAAATAAGAGTTTCTTACTGCTTATCTATTGTTCTTTCTACACCATGGTGATCTTTAAACAAGGTCTAAAGTTGGGCTACCCCTGTGAAAATCCTGGTTTTATCAGTTGGTAATCTTGGGCAAGTTATGATAGTTCTCTCATCAGTAAAATGGGGAGTAGTAATTTACTTTGAGTTGCTGGTAGGATTAAGTGAAACAATATATGTAATGCACTTAGCATAGTACTTGATACATGAATTCTAGTAATTATTAACTACTGTTAATAGCTTTATTCATTGGGTAGATATACAGTGAGTACCTATAGTGTGGCAGATACTGAACTAAGTGATTAGGTAAAATGCTAAACAAGACAATATACCATCTCTGCACTTAGATCTTGTGGGAAGTCAGAAATTTTTCAACAGGCTGAGGCATTTATGTTAATATAATTTCTCATGGAGCAGAGCATCTTTTTTCACAAATTTAACAGTAGATGTGGAATTAAGTAGCTCTTTCATTGCCAAAGTGAGTAACTTTAGTTCTTTTGTCTCTTTTTACTTCCTTTGGAAAATATCAGATACTACCTGACTCTTCACAGAAGCGACAGAAAAGTTAATTGGGTAATTTTTATAAAATGCTTTAAGTTGTGCTATAAAATTTTCTATATGATTTACTTTTTATTTTTTAAAGATTTTATTTATTTACTTGAGAGAGAGAAAGAGAGCAAGCACACAAGCAGGAGGAGAAGGAGTAGAAGCGGGAGAAGGAGGCTTCCTGCTGAGCATGGAGCGCAAGGCAGGGCTCAATCCCAGGACCTGAGCCAAAGGCAGACACTTTAACTGACTGAGCCACTCAGGTGCCCCAGTTCTATATGGATTTAAAGTATTATTTTGTGATGTGAGTTTTGCCTTCCTTAGGATGATTTAGGAGCCCTCTTGTTTATATCAACATATTTTTTCTTTGTAACTTTAAGTTTTAAAAGAACCTCTTACTCTAGAACCTTAGCTAAGCTTTGATTTGAGGTAACATCTCCCATTGATCTGCTCTGTAGTTTACAGCTGGGGCAAACAGATTAGGTGTCAAGGTTAGGAAGATACAGGAAAAGCAGTTCTGTCAGATTCATGGTAGCTAGCTTTTTCATTTTGTGAACTTAGTTTAGTTTCAAGCCTCTGCTTGTGAAGTATGAAGCCAGAGTAGGGCAAGGTTCTTATGTTAATAGAAAAGTAAGAAGTTGGCCTCACTAGACTTACCAAATTTAGTATATAGTTTTGCCTTGCCTAAAAGCTACAACTAGTTGTTTGGTTTGATTTTTAGTCCTTGCTCATACATTTTATAGTCTGTATTGGCAACTATAGCATTTGAAGGCTAAACAGGCTTGAATTTGAAACATGCAGAATTTCTGAATTTCTTAATGTTATAGTTCAACAGGTTCTAGAAACCATCCTTCTTTTACGTGGATTCTAAGGCCTAGTAGACACCAGCTGATTTATCCAGAATTATGCATCTTATAAATAACAGAACTGTGGTTGGCACATTGACTTCCACCTCCCTTCCGTCTACATCCTTCCCAGTTCATTCACGCCCAACACCTTACCCATTACAACCGTGGTAGGCATAGAGACTGTCCTGAATATCCAGGACCTAAATAAAATTACTAATTTATTTCCTCCCCCTGCCCTGTAACTTTTTTTCAAACCTTCCATATAATTTCCACTGAAGAGTTATCTGTGGTATTCTCTTCTCAGTCATTTGCAGTCCCTAATTAAAGAAGTCATTTTATCATGGTAGAACAGAATTACGATTTTAATTTATAGATCTTTCCCTTATCACTACAGGTATTGTATAAAATCATATACTTTTCTTTGTGCTAATGAATTAAACTGTGCCTGTTGGACACCTTTAATTAATTAAATTGGTGATTATTTTCAGTATGCTTACAGAACTCATTGTAACTAAAATAATTTAGATGCTAATCATTTATCTAAAAGAAGGAAGAGATTTATGTTTTGAGCTTAGAATATTTTATTTTTATAAAAGCTGTGGTACCTCTCCACTTCTGTTTCTGTTTATATTCATTATCTGAATATATACCTTTTGGAGAAACTAACCCATTTCTAGATATAAGAGGAAACAGAATGAATTTTAATAAGCTCTTTAATATTAATTCTTCAGTTAGCCATAAATCAACTACTACATCTGTTATTGTACTGACTTGTATAAAGAATCTTGGGATATTTCCCCTGGCACCACTGCCATGAAATTATTATTGTTTATACACACTTGACATGATGTGCCTGCTGGTGGAATTTAGTGATTTCTATTGAAATCTGTCACCAGTGCAGGAATTAGTATGCACATCTGATCATTTCAGTAGCTAAAGCATACCTTGTTGTGTTCTGTTTTTCTCCTTCGTTATTTATGAAATCATATCCTTTGTACTAAATAATTTCATTAAGTGAAGCAAAATATTCAAAATTATGCTTCCAGTTAAAATAATAATAATACTTTCCCATCACCGATAGATGTCATGTCTATTCTAAAGTTGATGATAAAATGGACAATTTATTTTTCTGTATATACAGTTTATTTTTCTATATATACAAACTGTTTCCTAAACCTGAACTAACTACATATAATAAGACTCATTCTTCCAAATATATTCCTTATGATAATTCAGAATGGAATCTTGGTGTTTAATGGTTTGAAGTATCAACAGTTAATTGATTTGATTTTTAATATATATTAACTGTTTGGAGCTATTATGATGGCCAGCTTCCAAAATGCTTATCTAGTTGATATAAATAGTCTTGAATAGATGATTTAGCAACAAAGAACCTCAACGATTTAAACTCAATTCTCCACTCTTCTTTCTGTCCTAAAAATTGAACATTTATTCAGATTAGCAGTTAAACCACTTTGACTATTTTGTATTCCCTTCTCTTGTCTTTTCCCACTATCTTAATATGCAATAAATTAAACCGACTTAATTTGATAGGTCTAATTGGAAAACTTTCTTTTAAATGAAGATAATGACTAGTAACAAAAAGTGTTTCTAAATATGATAAAAATTTAATGTCCTAGAGGTGCCTGATTTAAATACATCTTTAGGTAGATTCACATTTGCTATATTTAGTTACCTAAACTGGATGGTTACCTTCTCTCCATACCTCATTTCAAAAAGATTTTGGTCAGAGTTTTATTTGTCATCCTTATATGGAGGCAATCTTAAAATAAAAGTAATTTAACAAAGGCCCCTGCTCCATGCCAGGCACCATGCTGGACTACACGAAGAAAACAAACACAGTCTCTATCCTGTCAGGGGCAGCCTAGGGGGAAAGGCAGACAACTGAATGGACATGAAAATATATTGTGATATGGGTAAGTTGATAGGACTCTGAAACATGTATCTAACACATGTTTGGGATTCTTCTGGAAGAAGTGATTTTTAAAATGAGGCCCAAAGTATGAGTAGGAGTCAGCCAGATAGAGATATGGTAGAAGAATTTTCTGTCATTGGGCACAACATGTGAAAAGAGAGGCAAGAGAGCATGGAATCATTGGGGATACTAGACGTAGTTCCTTATAAAGTTTGGTTATTGAGAGACTGAAGTTTTGTTCCAAAAACATGTGTCATTTATTGGGTTTCTGTTTGGGTGGTTGTACGATTTTGTTCCTCCCTGAAACCAACAGGTTTTAGTTCAAGATTCAGAGCCCTTTGTTTTATTTTTCTTCAGAGATGGGCAATATTAGAAATTAATTGGCTTTCAGCTGGCTCTTGGTGTTATCCAAGTACCACTGAACTTTTTTTTAATTAAAAATTTTTTGTTTCATTTTTAATACCCTTTAGAATTTATTCTTGGTAAATTTTTTAAAAAGCTGACAAATAACACTAAATTCAGAAAATAAAAAAACAAAATATTGTTGTTAATTGTCTAAAACAGTTACATAGTGCTATTTTCCCTGCATTTTGAAATTGAATAATTTTTGTATGATAACAATTTGCACTATCATTTTGTATAGAAGGAATAGAAAGGTAATTCAGCCTTCTAGCTTGATTGATCAAATTATTTTTCCAGTTTTATTGAGATATAATTATCATATAACATTGAATTAGTTTAAAGTGTACAAGATAATAGTTAACATCCATCACTTCGTATACTTACAAGGACTTTTAAGATTTATTCTTTTAGCAACTCTCAAATACACAGTATAGCCTTGTTAATTATAGCTGTTATGGTACATTATATCTCCAGCCTAATTTATGTCTTAACTGGAAGTTGGTACCATTTGACCACCTTCACCCTTTTCCTCTACCTCTGCCCTTCTCCAGCCAATCTGTTTCTGTGTCTTGGCTATTGTGAATAAGGTGAAAATCAGTGAAACTCAGTGAAAATGAGGGTACAGATACCTCTCTGAAGCAGTGATTTCATTTCTTTTGGATATATACCCAGAAGTGGAATTGCTCAATCATATGGTAGTTCTACCACTAAACTCCTTAAGCAAATTATCTGTCACTTAGGTCAAAAGGAAAATCTTTCTTTTTTTTTAAGATTTTATTTATTTGACAGAGAAAGAGAAAGTGAACGCAAGCAGAGGAAGTGGGAGAGGGAGAAGCAGGCCCCTAGCCTAGCAGGGAGCCCAATGTAGGGCTCCATCCCAGGACTTTGGGACCATGACCTGAGCCAAAGGCAGACATTTAACCGACTGAGCCACCCAGATACCACAAAAGGAAAATCTTTAGCAAACAAAGCACAAATTAAATTATACTTCAAGTTTTCCTGTGAAACTGATATTTTTAACATTTAAAGAACTACTAAGATGTCGAATCATCTAAATGATCCAGCTAGTTTGTATCCTAAATAATGGCTAAACTCACATAGACTGATTGATAAACCAATGAAGTGAATAAGAGTCTATAGGCATACTAGACCTATTAGGATAGGCTATGGATATGCTATGTGACATTTTTACAGTAATATTTTCAACCTTTGGTGATTGATTAATAGAAACTTGAAATAAATGTATATATTTTAGATCCCTCATGCTGCAAAGACATCTTGATTTCTCTGTTTAGGTAATGGGAGGAAGAGGAGAAAATATGGGCCCTGAGTTTGACCACATCTGATCTCACTTCTGTTGTTTTTATCCTTTAATTATAGCTTCTGAACCTCTGTTTGGCTGTACAAAAAGCTCGTGATACTCAAGACCTTCCTCTCTGTCCACTTTAGTAGGGCTGTAATCTCAAGGAAAAATGATTAAGAACTATAACAGGTATAAGGTCATTTTCATGTACAGTTTATTTTCATCGTGTATGTTTGGTCCCAGATTTTAAAATACAAACATGATAATGGAATATATTATTAGATTATAACCTGCAACAATAGAAAAGTTATCTTTTTATTCTTAGATGAAGATTGAGCTTTTAAAAGAGTGTCATATAATTTTTCCTTTTTAAAATTGTAGCATTTATGTATATGATTTTATATAATACCTGTAGTGATAAGGGAAAGATCTATAAATTAAAATCGTAATTCTGTTCTACCATGATAAAATGACTTCTTTAATTAGGGACTGCAAATGACTGAGAAGAGAATACCACAGATAACTCTTCAGTGGAAATTATATGGAAGGTTTGAAAAAAAGTTACAGGGCAGGGGGAGGAAATAAATTAGTAATTTTATTTAGGTCCTGGATATTCAGGACAGTCTCTATGCCTACCACGGTTGTAATGGGTAAGGTGTTGGGCGTGAATGAACTGGGAAGGATGTAGACGGAAGGGAGGTGGAAGTCAATGTGCCAACCACAGTTCTGTTATTTATAAGATGCATAATTCTGGATAAATCAGCTGGTGTCTACTAGGCCTTAGAATCCACGTAAAAGAAGGATGGTTTCTAGAACCTGTTGAACTATAACATTAAAAAATTGAAAGAGATGCAGAGAGGAAAGATAACTTCTGAGAATAACCTCTAGACATTAAAATATCTTTTGTTTAATAAACCCTCTATGGAATCATAATAAAATTCTAGACCAAAGAGTCTCCCCTGCAGCTACCTTAAGCTTGCATCTCAGTATTTTTCCTGTACCAACACATCTGAGGTACAAGATTTATTCGCACCCCTAACAGTGGCTCACTGTAGTTAGTGATTTTTAAAGTGGCTGAGTTTGGGGGGAGGGGGTAAGTGGTGGTGGTACTGGGCTTGGAGATTGAGTTGGTGCCATAAATCGATGAAAAGCAAGCTGTCTGTGCTTCAAGATTCCAATGACTCTCTCTGTCCTATACCCCACTCCTCTAGGAATTACTGACCTAAGCAAGTATCATTGCCGATACATAAGGACTTTTGTTTCAACCTGTATGACTTTTGTTTTGCTATTCATGTTCCATAAAAGAAAGAAAGATCTTTGTTTCAAGAATATAAAATACCAGATTATAAGTATGTCTCAGAAGAACTCAAACTACTTTTCACTATGACATTTCCTTTATCTTCAGCTTCCCACTGAAAGACATAAAAAGAAGCCTTTGATATCTCATTTATAGTTATGAAATAAAAGATTAGGGAGCTGAAGCTTTGTCTACACACAGCCTTGCCCGGAGTGAGCCCACATAGAGGCTTATTTCCAAATTTATTCCTACAAGTGCTTTTCAAGTTGAATTATAAGTAAACCTGGGGAAAGTGAGTCAGAGGCTTACAAACTGCCAGGATAAACATGGTACATTTTCCAAGGCTATTAATTTTAGTTACTGGTACATAAGTTCAGTCATTTTCAAATAATAAAACAAACAGGATATTATAATGGTGTAAAATGAAAAATTTGATGAAACATCAAACTTCAGCCCCTTGGTTTAGATTAAGATTCACAAGTAGTGTAAGTTTACCCTCCTTTGCTATTGGGAGCATTTTGCTGGAAAACTTTAAGAAGCATCATTCTATATTTGGAATTTTAGTTTATTTTATCCTCAAGAGGAAACTCTAGAGGGCAATAGGGCCTAGTTCTTTTTGGTTATTTACACAGGTCCAAGCACTTGATCAGAACATAATAAATGCAACAAAAGAAACATACAAACCTACCTCTCCTGCATCGTGGTCCAAATTTCAAACTATTACCCTGCAAAGCTGTATGAAACACTTTTACCAAATTGTAAATTATGTTTTTTTAAAAGATAGCTTATCTCCAAGAATGAATCTTTTTAGAAATATATTCTGGGCTTTTTAGACAAGGTTCTGGCAGAATGAGTTCAGAGATAAAAAAGAGGTATGTTTTAGGAAGTAGCAATACATAATAAGCATTAAAGTGGAGTAGAAACAATTTCATTGGGGAAGTTTTTGAAAAGTCCTCTTACATCTAGTTAGAACCTACCCAAGGTTGCTGGAGCTAGAAATAGAATCCAGGTACTCTTATTCCCTGCGCAGTGTCTGGACCACATAGATAGCCATGATACCAGTCTCAGAAATTATCAGTGGTTTTATAAATACAGGTATATTTTTATGTTACAAGTGTGTTTCTTAAAGATTTGGTTAGGGGCACCTGGGTAGCTCAGTCAATTGGGCATCTGCCTTCCACTCAGGTCATGATCCTGGGGTCCTGAGATTGAGTCCCATGGAGGTCTCCCTGCTTAGTGGGGAGCCTGCTTCTCCCTCTCCAACTCCCCCTGCTTGTGCTCGCTCTCTCTCAAGTAAATAAAATCTTTTTAAAACAGGAAAATTTGCTATAAATTGAATTATTATAAATCCAAGTCATATTTTAAGTATTTTAGCAGAGCTATATAAAGGATTCCCAAAGGAAATCCTTTCCTAAAGTAAAGAACCTTTCTTCTAATATGATCTAGTAGCCCTCAGATTCATCAATTGTTTTTCCTTCCTTCCTTCCTTGTTTCTTTCCTTCCTTCCTTCCTTCCTTCTTCAAATGTTTGGCTTCATCTATGTAAGTCTTTGAGGCTCATATTTAGCTTTTGATTCAAACATCAAAGTATATAAAAGGACGAATGCAGTCCTTCAGTAGCATTTTGATAAGAGTTCTGTTTGTTTAAAACATGTAGATCACATTCAAGTTTAGAAATGATTCTACAAATAAGATAACTGTTGAAATGATAAAGAAAGTTAAGAATGCCTCCTAACTCTTTTGGCTAGTTTTATATGCAAGAGTTCTGAGTATGATATAAATCTAGAATTTCCTTATCGTTTTTCCTCAAGGTTATATAAATTATAAGTTAATTCCAAGGAATAGGAAAAGATAATAGTCCATGATCTTTAGTGGAATTATACATATCCTTTTTATCCTTCCAAAAGGATGTTGCTGAGTAAGAAGACTCGGTAGAGATTTATACATTAGATAACAATATAAAATTTATTATATATATATATGTAATTTAGATAATAGACTTTCCTTCTCACACATTTTCTTTGCCTTTGGCAGAAGGTCAAAAGCAGATTGCAGAATTATAAACAGCCCTAGCTGGTACTTTAGGGTTCAGTATTCTTTCTCCTGTTTTGTTTCCAAGAAAGCTAGGAATAAAAATATTACTGACAGTATTGGAAAAGATTAGACCTGAGTTCCCTACCTTTTCAAAAAGAGGTATTCCTTTTCATTCAATTAAAGATTAATCTAAAGTTTAATCTAATATAAGAAGCCTTTATACAATGCAGATTGTATTTCCTAGAAGCAAGAAATTGCAGATAGTAATGCTATAAGTCAAATGGATTTTGCCAAAAGGTATAATACTATAATTAGGATTATTATAATTCTTACTCAAAAATTGTGTGTCTGGAGCACCTGGGCTGACTCAGTCTGTAGAGCTTGTGACTCTTGATCTCGGGATTGTAAATTCAAGTCCCACATTGGGTGTAGAGATTACTTTAAAAAAAAAAAAAAAAAAAACTAAAGGGACACTCAGGTTGGGTATCCGACTCCTGATTTCAACTCCAGTCATGATCTCAGGGTTGAGAGATCAAACCCAGTGCTGGGATCTGCACTGGGCATGGATATGGTCATTAATACCTGTCCTATGTACCTTATAGAGTTATGAGGATTCAAAGTGATAACGTATTTGACAAGGCTTTATATATGTTAAACCATCCTGTTTGTTTGTTTGTTTGTTTTAAAGATTTTATTTATTTATTTGACAGAGATCACAAGTAGGCAGAGAGGCAGGCAGAGAGAGGAAGGGAAGCAGGCTCCCCGCTGAGCAGAGAGCCCGACTCAACTCTGGGCTTGATCCCAGGACCCTGGGATCATGATCTGAGCCAAAGGCAGAGGCCCTAATCCACTGAGTCACCCAGGCGCCCTTCACCTTGTTTGTTTTTATTAGCACTTTAGCTTTATGAAAACAACAATAACCTTTGAAGAATATGATACCTGTATTTTAAAAGTAATGTGTTATTTCTATTTCAGAGGAAAGATTATCTTATGGTAGAAACAAGTGTTAGTGAGGATGTGGGGAGAAAGGAATGCTTTTGCACTGTTGGTGGGAATGCAAGCTGGTGCAGCCACTATGGACATCAGTATGGGGTTCCTCAAAAAGTTAAAAATAGAACTACCCTATAATCCAGTAATCACACTATTGGGAATTTATGCAAAAGAATAAAAACACTAATTTACAGGGACACATAGACCCTGTGTTTATTGTAGCATTGCTTACAATATCCAAATTATGGAAGCAGTGCAAGAGTGAATTGATGGATAAAGAAGATATGGTGTATGTACATAGATAAAGAAGATATGGTATAAGTACAATGGAATATTGTTCAGCCATAAAAAGAATGAAATTTTGCCATTTGCAGTGACATGGATGGAGCTAGAGAATATAATGGTAAACCAAATAACTCAGAGAAAGACAAATACCATACTATTTCACTCATATGTGAAATTTAAGGAATAAAACAAATGAGCAAAGGGAAAATGAGAAACCAAGAGACAAACTCTTAACTATAGAGAGCAAACTGATGGTTACCAAAGGGGTGGTAGGTAGGGGTGGGTTAAATAGATGATGGGGATTGAGGAGGGCATTTAGCATGAGCACTGGGTGATGTATGGAATTCTTGAATCACTATATTATATCCCTAAAACTAATATAACACTAGTTGTATCCGTAGGTGAACATTTATTTTTATTGTATGTCATGACTTGTGTATTCCCTCATTGATGGACGTTTAAATTATTTCAAATTTTTGCCATTATATATAATGGTTATTCATTCTTTGTGCGTGTTTCCTTGTACATATGTGTTAGTTTCTCTAGTGCAGTGCGTTTCAGTTTTTCACATCTTACCATATGTTAAAATATGTCTTCCCTGCCCATATTATCACCTGGGAGGTGGTGGTATATGGCAAAGCTACAGAGACTTCTATGGCAGTGTGTTACAGATAAAATCTTATGCTCTAATGAAGGGGTAGGCAAACTGTAGTCCTCAGGCAAACTCAGGTCCCCACTATTTTTGGTAGTTTTACTAGAACACACCCATGCCCATTTGTTAACATAGTATCTATGGCTGCTTTCATACTATGGTGGCAGAGTTGAATAGTTGCAACAGAGACTTATGGCCTGCAGAGCTAAAATATTTACCATCTGGCTTTTTACTAAAAAAAAGTTTGCTGACTCCTACTCTAAAATAATAATTACCAAATAAATACAGCTTCAACCATTGTAAATTTGTGAATACTTTTTAAAAAATTTGATCTCTTTTTAAAAATTTGATCTCAAACTTTTTAAAAAATTTGATATCATGTACTTATTAATATGAGGTAAAAGTAATTTCCGGTGAAATAACAGATCTTAATTGTGTAATTCAGTGAGTTTTGATAGTATAACTAACACCCTTATCCAAGTCTTAAATTAGTTTTTAAAATTGGGCTGTTTTTTTATTTTTAATTTATAGGAGGAGTGTGTGTGTGTGTGTGTGTGTGTGTGTGTGTGTGTGTTTCTGGATATGAGCTTTTATCATAAACATGATTTGTGGGGCGCCTGGGTGGCTCAGTGGGTTAAAGCCTCCGCCTTCGGCTCTGGTCATCTGCTCAGCAGGGAGCCTGCTTCCTTTCCAACTCTCTCTGCCTGCCTCTCTGCCTACTTGTGATCTCTGTCTGTCAAATAAATAAATAAAAATATTTTTAAAAAATAATAAGAAAAATTAAAATTAAAAAACATGATTTGTAAGTATTTTCTCTCAGTCTGTGGCTTGTCTTTTCATTTTCTTAACTGTGTTTTGAAGATCACAATTTTTTAATTTTGTTGAAGTCCAGTTTATCAGTTTTTGTTCTAGTACTATAAAAGTTAGTGCTTTTTGTGTCCTGTGAAATTTTTGCCTATCCTAAGATCATAAAGTTACTATTATTTCTTCTGAAAGCCTTATTGGTTTGGCTTTTAGATTTATGTCTATGATCCACTGATACTGTTTTTTGTGTACAGTGGGAGGTAAACATGGGTTGAAGTTCATTGTTTTCCATATGTTTATCCAGTCAGTCCAGCTTTATCTGCTGAAAAATTTGTCTTTCCCTGTTAAATTGCCTTAGTGCTTTTGTCAACAATCAGTTGACCACATCTGGACCTATTTCTGATCTCCACTCTGTTAGCTGCTTCATTTATGTCTGTCCTTGCACCTTAAATTTTTCCTGCCACCAAATACTTTGCAGCATGTTGATTGGAAAGCTACTTATGCCTAGAAGTGTAGTATAATGCTAGGCCGTAGTAGACTGTACAAATCTTTATTTTGTCTACATATGCCTGATCTCTCTGTGGGACAACTATGTCAGTAATCTCCTAACTTTCCCTTTTGCTTTCAGAATCCATCTCCTTTTAATCAGTTCTCCACACTGCCATCAGAATAGTATTTCCAAAATCAAATATGACTTTGTTTCTTAAAATCTTCCATAGCTGCTCAGTGTCTAGAGAGGTATATGTAAACACCTTACTTAGCATATAGGAAATAAGCCACTTCTCAAAATGTGCCCAGTACTCCTGATCTCACCAGTCCAGCTACTGATTTATTTCTTTAACGTATGTACATTTCTGGGGCACCTGGTTGGCTCAGTTACCTGAGTGTCTGCCTTCGTCATGATCGTTAGGTCCTGGGATCAAGCCCCATGTCAGGGTCCCTGCCCAGCAGGGAGCTACTTCTCCCTCTCCCTCTGCTGCCCTACTTGTACTCTTTCTCTCACTCTTTTGTCAAGTAAATAAAATCTTTAAAGTTATGTGCACTTTTATTTCTATGCTGGGAACATGTTATTTCTTTCTAGAATGTCTTTACTCCATTTCATCACATGAAATCCTATTTATCTTTTAGCATCATTTGTTTTGTGATATTTCTCTCCCAATTGACTCCATGTTCTCACTTATAAATATACTATATTTAAATAGTTTGTTTTCTTTGAGATGTTTATCTGATTTATTTTTGTCTCATTTTTGCCTAATAGTATTGGCCAATACTTGTTACTCAGTCATTCGTAGTTTTTTGTTCATTTGTTTTTTGATTAAATTGCCTCTAAGCAAAATGATCACTAAAAATTTTAGGCTCCTTTTCCAAATCTACCAAATGAAGGAAACGTAGCCTAATCTATGTGATTCACGGGTTTCTGATAGGGAGTAAATGAGGCAACAGGCGTGAGAAAAGGTTGGTTTGTTTTTTTGTTAAAGAACATAATTTTTCATTTTATTTTACTAATACATGGAAATATTTGAAAAAAGTTTTTTAAAAATACGATGGCCTTATCGTGGCTTATAACAAAATCCGAATAGAATTGAACCCTCTTGATGTCTTATAAATTTTATTGTGATAGAATTTCACCTTGGCATACTTGTATATTAGTTAAAATAATACTACTAATAAAAGACTTTTAAAATTTTTACTCCTAATATTTTTAGTAAAATTTAAAAATATGTTAAGTAAAACTGAAAATAACTAAGAAAATACTTAACATTGAAAAATACTAAGTTAAAAAATAGCTAAATTTAAGTGTACTTTATGGACTAAAGATGACATTTTTCTGTACAAATTCTTTGTATGTGTATGTCTGTCTCTTTGGGTATCTTCAGCTCAGTAAACATTTATTGAATACTTCTCAGTTTAGGCACTATGAAAGTAATGCTACATATAGCAATAGCTAACATTTAGTGAATCTTATTATTATGTAACAGTGCTTACAAGTGCTTAAAAGTGCTTAAAACTTTAAAGTGCTTAAAACTTTGCATATGTTATTTCGTTTAATATTGACAATTAATCTATATGGTAGGTATTGCCATATTTTATGTAGATGAGTAATTTGCTCGAAGTAAAAAGAAATCCTTAGTTTGCCAGTCACATTATAGATTTTTAAGACAGAGCTCCTGTTCTCAAGAAGCCCCCAATCTAAATAGTAGATTAACACAATCATTTAAAAAATTGATCTCATGAGACAAAATATAGTTAGTGATGTTATAAAGATATAGACAAGGCCCTAAGGGATTGGGAAATATTGTCATTCTTGCCAGAAAACTGAGAAGGAAATGGCTTTTGCACTGTCTTTTTTTTTTTTTCAAGATTTTATTTATTTATTTGTCAAGAGAAAGAGATAGAGAGGGAAAGTGCACAAGCAGGGGAGCTGCAGGCAGAGGGAGAAATGGGCTCCCTGCTGAGCAAGGAGCTCAATGTGGGGCCTGATCCCAGGACTTCCGGATCCACTACGACTGAGCCACCCAAACATCCCTGAACTGGTCTTTAATAAATTGTAAAATGACCAGAAATCTTAGATACAGAATTCTGCAGACTGGATTGCTTTTCAGATGATGATAAAAATGCCAGTTGTGCCTGTTATATCTTTTTTTTTTTATTAACATATATTATTTGCCCCAGAGGTACAGGTCTCTGAATCACCAGGTTTACACATTTCACAGCACTCACCATAGCACATACCCTCCCCAATGTCTATAACCCAACCACCTTCTCCCTACCACCCACCCCCTGACAACCCTCAGTTTGTTTTGTGAGATTAAGAATCTCTTATGGTTATATCTTACTTAGAATAATGCCAAAGTATCAGAACTCCTGGGCATTATTTTTCCTTCTGCCTTTCCTTTGCTCAGGTATGTGGAAGCGAGCATTAAACCATCTGCTTCTCAGTTTATCCTTTAGGAGAATGTGACTAAAAAATTGACCCGATAGCACTTACACTGTATTTCTCAAGGGACACCAAAACAAATCTGATAGAGGGTACTTAGATACAAGTATTTACTCAGCTGTAAAAGTATAAAAATGATAGTGCTTTAGTTAAATAAACCTTGCATTTTGTATTCATTCTTAACAGTCATTGAAGAGGTGAAACTGAAAGCCAGTGTTTACATTCACAGTAATTGCAGTTTTTATGGTAGGTTTCTTATGTATGGGAATTCAACATGTAATTTTATAACATTAACAATCATTTTGAAAAGCAATAAATTAATGCAGCTATGCTTTTGAAGAATATCAGCAAAAGCAGTCAAGTTAATAGAGAATTGCTTGTTAGGAAATTTTTTAATTAAATTGAGGAAATGACAGGATTGGCTTTATTCTTATTACTCAGACCTTTGTTGTAAAGCATGGCAAGGATATAAACAATGAATGTCACTTTGGAAGATTTGTGTGCTTTCTAAATTAAGCACACAAGAAAGTATTAAGCTATATCAGGAGATGCATTTTCTGCTAGCATAATTTATAATATGAAAGTTAAATAATTAATCAAATGGTTAGATACAGAGGGATTTTTCTCAAAAAGAGAGATAAAGATAAATTACCCCATGCCAATTGAACAATATTCCAAACACAAAAAAATAAAGTCAGGGGGAGGCATAAAGCTTCTTTAATTTTGTAGTTTGTGTAGACTGACATCCATTGTGTGAGTGATATATGTGATGTCCATATTCATGACATGTAAAAACATCTGACACTAGCTTCAAGCTACTTTTTCTGAATATCATTAATATTAATATGTAATTATTGAACTAATTAATGTATATATGGACAAGTCACTGTTCCCTAGTCTGTTGTGGATATGTAATTTAAATGTTTCTCATTTGATTAAATGAAATCTCTTTTCTGAACACTTTTCTTAGCCTGAAAAGAAATATGTATTAGTGACAAGAGGCAATTTTGGTTTCTGTGTTCTATTGTTGGGGCAGGTATTTTGTTTAGCATTAATTTTATATAAAAATGTGTATTTCATGGCATTTTTAGTTGTTCAAGAAAAGACTGATACATGTTTTACTATAACAACTATTAGCATGCCCCTAAGTACTTACTTATATGTATTCCTCTCTATTCTACTAGTGAAATTATCTATATAATTGACTAAAAACAGGAGTGGCCACAGATGCATAAGAAAACACTTCTGCAAATTATTGCATTTGTCATCCACTTCTTAAAGATCATTTTGTAATTCTGTCCCATTGAAATGAATTTCCTGGGTCTTTAGAGTATGCTGAGAAGATTAAAGTAAAAGAGAGGGAAAAGAATCATTTGGAGAAGTTTTGAATGAAGTCTTTGCATTGTCACTAAAAAATAGTCTGAACCCTCTGTCTAGCTGTGTCATTATTTAGAAAGAGCAGGGAAAGCAATGTTTCCACAGCAGTATGTTGATGGATTGAATTGTTTGTTGTCAGGGGCAAGCTAGCATTTTAAAGCTATTGCTTTTTTAGTAAAACATAATATGTTGTTATCCAGTTTTATGTTTAATCAGTTTAGTTTAATCAAATGCTATTTTGTATCAGGAATCACAGATAAGAAATACTTACAGGAAAAGACTGTTCGATCTGTGGATTTTTAAAAAGGCACATTGTTCTTTCTCCTGTCCTGGTAGGTTAGTGACTACCAGAAATAAGGAAAAGGTAAAAGCTCAGACTTTTTTTCCCCCCTTGCTTGACATTTTACAATCTCTTTTGTCATTGGAATGTGAGACAACACATTTTTTTGCAGTCTTCCACTCAGTTTCCCAATTCAAAAAAGAGATTCGGACACATTTTTTTCCTAGCAGTACTGCGTGGAAGAATTCACTTTCTCTCAGTGACTGTTAAAGAAAATAGTAAGAATGATGCAATCAACTCTCTCCTGAATTAACTAAACACGATGTAACTGTACATCATTTAAAATAGTATAGTCAGAAAGTCATTTTTCCTTCATTTTGAATAGTTTTGTGCCATGCTGGGGTAACTTAACACCAGGGTACAGTAATGATATGTAGAAGCCATAGTCCACCATGTGGGTAAGACATACCTCAAGCAATAGGAAGCTTTTGTGTTTTTGTTGCATGATGGTGAACAGCTGTAACCATCAGCTAGCTTGCCCTTTCTGGCAGCTGGCTGATTTTAGCATTAAAATAAAATTGCATGCTATTTGCCTCTGGTGCATGGCCTTCAATTAAAATTTTAAATGTATTCTTATCATCCCCTAACACAAAGCTCACTTATGCAGTCCCAAATCTAGCCTGAGACACCTGTTCTTGAATCCTTTCTTTTTTTTTTTTTAATTCAGAAAATTTCGGTGTGAAATAAATCTCTGTGCTGCATCATGCTAGAATAAAAAAAAGCATAAATTGTTATAATGGAACCAGATCAAGCTACTTAGATGGGCTTAAGTGAGTGGTTGAGACCTGTTAATGGATATGAGATATTATTATACCAAAGCCATTTCAGTAAAGGATTAATGTTGTTAATTTTAAGAGTTGTTTTGTTTTTGTTTTGTTAACAACAGTCTGAAGACAATAAATAGGGAAAGGGGTTTGATTATATATCGCTTTGATTTCTTGTAAGCCTTAAAATTCCGTCATTTAAGAAAGAGTAAGAAACTATTATATGTATGGACAAATTTTAGGTAGCTGTTTGCCATAAAAGAAAGAGGACTTAGGAGGCACTGTATTTTCATTTATCTCAAATTATAGCCTTCAGATCACTATTGACCAGAAAATTCCTAGAGTTGTGAACTGAAAACATCTACACTGAGGTAGAAATTAAATACATTCAGATAGGACAAGTTTCTTTCCAGGGCAGAGGTTTCAGTTAAACCGTACCTCATACTGAATTTAAGCTATTCCTCCATATAGTCTTATAGTTGGACTGAGAAAGCCGTTGGTTTAATAGAATGCTCCCTTTATATTTCTAATTTATGATAAATTTAGCCTTTGTTAGTTGGGTAGAGGTTTCACTGAACTCTTTCCAGACCTATCTCCCTCTTCAATCAAAGGAAACACCTTATCTTTTCCTATAATTAATCATTTTTAGCACTTTCTTTGATACCCTTTTTTAAAAATTATTTTTAAAGAGCTTTCCTCATTTTGTCTTCTCGAGAAAACAACTAAGGGGAGGTAACGTGATTTTTAATTAATACATGAAAAGAAAAAGAAGGATCAGAGATTATGTGAACTGCACAACAGTGTCAGAAATCAGAACTTTCTGGATTTAATTTCATCTGGATCAGACTGTTGTTCTGTTTTAATGCCAAATTTATTCATTCCATTTGGCACATTTTAAAATAAATTTTTAAAATATATAGCAATGAACACCCATTGTTGAAAAACCCAGAAAGCATAGAAAATGTAACAAAGAAAATAAAAATACATAAATATGTGTGTGTGTGTATTCTTCTAGTCTTTTTTTTTTTAAGATTTTATTTATTTATTTGACAGAGATTTCAAGTAGGCAGAGAGGCAGGCAGATCTTTTAGTCTTTTTTGAATGCATTTTTTTTAATTAATAGATTTTGTTTCTTAGAGCAATTATATGTTTATAGAAAAATTTGTTAGAAAGCACCTTGGTGTGGTACACTTGTTATAGTCATTGAACCAGTATTGCTATATTATTTTTGAAGCCCATAATTTACTTTAGGGTTCAGTCTTTGTGTTGTATAGTTCTATGGGTTTTGCCAAATGCATAATGTTATGTATCCACCATTACATAAACCTATGTAGTACTTTCACTGGCCTAAAAAACTCCAGTTCATCCCCACTCCCTTCCTCCAACCTCTGGCAAGCACTGATTTTCTTTTTCTGTCTGTAATTTCGCCTTTTCTAGACTTTCATATAGCTGGAATCATACATTAGAAAGGCTTTTCTGACTGCCTGCTTTTTCAAAAAGTTCCTCTGTGTCTTTTTGTAGCTTGATCGTTCATTTCTTTTTGCTGAATGATATTGAATGGTATGGATGCACTACAGTTGGGGTATTCACTTATTGAGGGACATTTTGGTTGCTTCCAGTTCGGGGTAATTAATGAATAAAGCTAGTATAAACATTCCGTAAGCTTTCAAAGTATTTGGGTAAATACTTAACGGAGTGCTTGCTTGGTTGAATGGTTAAGACTACGTAGCTTTATAAGAAATGGCAAAAACTATCTTCCAAAACGGCTGTCTTAGTCTGCTTGGGCTGCTGTAACAAAATACCACAGACTGGGTGGTTTAAACAACAGACATTATTTTTCGTAGTTCTAGAGGCTGAAAAATCCAAAATCAGAGCGCCAGCATACTGGTTCTTGGCGAGAACCCTCCTGGCTTGCAGGGAGCTACTCTCCTGCTGTAATCTCATAGGATAAAGAGTGAAGATAAAGTGACTTTTCCTCTTTTTATAAAGGCATTAATCCCAACCGAAAGGACCTACCTTCACCGCCACATCTAAGCCTAATTACATCCCAAAGACAATCCCCCTCCACCTCTTTAATTTACCCCATCACATTGGGATAAGACTTCAACACATGAATTCGGGGAGGACACAAACATTAGCAGCAATTAGCATTTTGCATTATCAGCAGCAGTGAATCAAAGTTTGTGTTACCAGGCACCTGGGTGGGTAAAAGTCTCTGCCTTTAGCTCAGGTCATGATCCCAGGGTCCTGGGATCCAGCCCCTCATCTGGCTCTCTGCTCAGCAGGGAGCCTATTTCCACGTCTCTCTCTGCCTACTTGTGATCTCCATCTGTCAAATAAATAAATAAAAATCTTTAAAAAAAGAGATAAACTTAAAAAAAAAAAGAAAAGAAAGAAAGTTTGTGTTGCTCCCCGTCCTTACCTGCACTTGGTGTTGTCACTGTTAAATTTTAGCCATTCTAATAGGCATGTAGTGGAATCCTGTTTTAATTTACAATGCACTAATGATCGGTAATGTTGTGCATCATTTCATGAGTTTATTCTTCATCTGTATGTCTTCTTTAATGAGGTGTCTGTTCTGATCTTTTGCCCATTTTTTTGTTAGAGTAGTTTGTCTTCTTGTTGAGTTTGAGGAGCTCTTTTTTGGATATAAGTCTGTTAACAGATATTTCCTCCCTTCTGTGGCTTTTCGTTTGCTTCTTTTAATGTCTTTCACAGAGCCAAATTTTTCAATTTTAATGGATTCTTCTTTTATGGATTGTGCTTTTGGTGCTGTATGTAAAAACTCAGGGCCAACCCAAGGTCACCTATATTTTCTCCTGTATTTGTTTTCTAAAGTTGTTACAGTTTTGAGTTTTACATTTGGTCTATGTTCCATGTTGAGTTAATTTTTGTGAGAGATACAAGGTCAGTGTCTAGATTCTTTTTTTCTTTTCTTTTTTCTCTTTTATTTATTTCTCTCTCTCTCTCTTTTGCCTGTGGACGTGCAGTTTTTCTAGCACCATTTGTTAAAAGACTCTTCTTCTTTCTTTATTGGGTTGACTTTGTTTCTTTGTCAAAGATCAGTTGACTACATTTGTGTGTGTTTATTTCTGGGCTCTCTGTCCTATTCCATTAATCTATTTGTCTATTCTTTCACCAATATCACATTCTTGATTGCTGCTGCTTTTCAGTGAGTTCATATTCATTTTCTAGAAGTCAAGTAGTGTCAGTCCTCTGAATATGTCCTTTTTCTTCAATATGGTAATGGCTATTCTTGGTCTTTTACCTCACCATATAAACTTTAGAATCATTTTATTGATATTCACTAAGTTATTTGCTGGGATTTTCATTGAGATTATATTGGATCTATAAATGAAGTTGTGGAAAATTGACATCTTAACAATGTTGTGTCTTCCTGTTTATGAATTTGGACTGTTTTCCTATCATCTTCTTTCAGTTATTCAGAGTTTTACAGTTTTTTTCTTATAGATATTATCTTACAGATATACATATTTTGATTTAAATGTCTTTCTCACTTTTGATACATTGGTTCTAATGTAATGTAATGTAAGTTGTTGTATGTTTTTAATTTTAAATTCTAATTGCTCATTGGTGGTATATAGAAAATTCATTGACTTTTATATTTTTGCCTTGTTTCCTGCAACTTCAGTATAATTGCTTATTAGTTCCAGCAGTTCTTATTTCAGTTCTGTGGGATTTTCTACACAGATGATCCTGTCATCTGGGAACAAAGATAATGAGAGTTTTATGTCTTTTTTTTCCCAATCTGTGTAACTTTTATTTCCTTTTCTTGTCTTAATGAATTAGCCAGAACTTCAATACAATGTTACATTGAAGTGGTGAGAGGGGACATCCTTGCCTTGTTCCTAATTTTAGGGAAAAGACATCAAGTTTCTTACAGTTATATATGCCCTGTTTTTCTAAGTTGGAATATGGGTGTCAGCTTTTCTTTTTTCAGTATAGCTCTGTACTGTTCCCTCTACTACTCTCGCTATATCCCACAAATTTTTGTTTTTTTCATTTTCATTTAGTTCAAATTTTAATTTCTCAAGACTTCTTTAATTATTGTATTATTTAAAAGTGTGTTGTTTAATCTCCAAATATTTTTGGATTTTCTAGCTATCCTTCTGTTAATATTTTTTCATTTAATTTCATCGTGTTTGAAGAGCATACTTTATATGATGCCTATTCTTTTAAATTTGTTAAGGTATGTATTATGGCCCAGAATATGGTCTATTTTGGTGAATATTCCCTGTGAGCTTGAGAATATACATTCTGCTATTGTTGGATGAAGTATTCCATGTCACTTAGATACAGTTGTTGATGATACTGTCCTGTTCAACTGTATTTTTACTGATTTTCTGACTGCTGGTTCTAACATAAAGAGATCTATAATCTCTGTACTTATGCTTGCAATTCTATCAGATGTTTACCCCATGTATTTTTATGTTCTGTTGTTATGTTCGTGCATATTAAGGATAGTTACAGCTTCTTGACGAATTGACCTTCTAGCACAATGTAATTTCTCCCTTTATTGCTAATAATTTTCCTTGCTCTGAAATCTGCATTGTCTGAAATTCTTAGAGCTACACCAACTCTCTTTTGATTAGTGTTAACATTGATATATTTTTCTCTTCCCTTTATTTTTAATCTATCTGTGTTTTCATATTTAAAGTGGGTTTCTTATAAAGACCATGTAGTTGTCTTGCTTTTTTTATACACTCCAACAGTCCCTGTCTTCTAATTAGTATATTTTAGACCACTTAATGTAAAGTGAGTATTGATATAGTTGATTAATGTAAACCATATTTGTGACTCTATTCGTTGACCTTGTTCTTACTTTAACTTCCTCGATTCATCTGCATTCTCCCATTTTAATTATCATTGTATATCCCGTTTTCTCTTCTGTCTTAGCATAGAAATTACAACTTGTTTTTTTTTTAGTGGTTGCCTGAGAGTTTGTACTACAAATTTACAAGTAATACAAGTCTACTTTCAAGGAATACTGTATCACTTCATGGGAACTGCAAACACCTTATTAAAAAATAATCCCAGGGGCGCCTGGGTGGCTCAGTGGGTTAAGCCTCTGCCTTCAGCTCAGGTCATGATCTCAGGTTCCTGGCATTGAGCCCCCCATCAGGCTCTCTGCTCAGCAGGAAGCCTGCTTTCTCCTGACTCTCTGCCTGCCTCTCTGCCTACTTGTGATCTCTCTCTCTGTCAAATAAATAAATAAAATCTTTAAAAAATAATCATAATAATTTCAAATCCTCCCTCTCATCCCTTATAGCATTGTTGTCATTTATTCCACTTATCCATAAGCTATGATCACCACATATTTTGTTGGCTATTATTACTTTGAACAAACTGTTATCTGTTAGATTAATTAGGAATAAGAAAAAGGCAAGATTTTATTTCCCTTTTATTTATTCCTTTTCTAACACTCATATATAGTGTTTCTGACCTATATCATTTTTCATTCTCTCTGAAGCTGGCAACACATTCCCCCGATTTTTATTTGTCTGAGAAAATCTTTATTTCTTCTTCACTTTTGAAGGATAATTTCACTGAATACAGAATTCTAAGTAGATGGTTGTATTTTTTCAAAACTTCTGAACTGTACCTTTCAAAACTCTACCCTCTTCTTGTTTACGTGGTTTCTGAAGAGAAGGTTGATGTGATTTTTTTTTTTTAATTTATTTATTTGACAGAGAGAGACACAGTGAGAGAGGGAACACAGGCAGGGGGAGCTACAGAAGGAGAAACAGGCTTCCCACTGAGGAGGGAGCCTGATGTAGGACTCTATCTAAGGATCCTGGGATCATGATCTGAGCAGAAGGTAGATACTTAACAACTGAGCCACCCACGCACTCCAATTGATGTGATTCTTATCCTACTTCCTCCAGTGATAAGATCCCTACCCCCATCTACCTGACTTCTTTTAAGACTTTGTCTTTGATTTTGTGGTTTGATTATAATATTCCTAAATATAGATTTTTTAAAGCATTTATCCTATTGTTTTAACTTCATATATCTGTGGTTTGGTAACTGTCATTAATTTTGTTAAATTTTCAGCCATTATTACTTCAAATATTTCTTCTCTTCCTGTTTTTCCTGTGGTATTCCCAATACATGTATATTCACATTTTGTAATTGTCTTACAGTTTTTGGATATTCTGTTTCATCCTTTTCATTCTTTTTTCTCTTTCCAGTCAGTTTTGTAAGTTGATATTGCCATGTTTTCATATTGCCATGATTCTTTCCTTGCTCATGTCCAGTCTACTGATGGGCCCATCAAAGGCATTCTTGATTTCTGTTACAGTGTTTCTGATTTCTAACATTTCCTTCTGATTCTTTATCATAGAGTTTCCATCTCTTTGCTCAGATACTTGTCTTGCATATTGTCCACTTTTACAATTAGAGTCCCTAGCATATTAATCATACTCATTTTAAATTCCTGGTCTGATAATTCCAAAATCTCTGCCATGTATGAGTCTGGAACTGATGGTTGCTTTGTCCCTTCAGTCTGTACTTTTTGCCTCTTAGCATGTCTTGTAATTTTTTGTTGAAAGCTGGACATGATGTGTCAGGTAAAAAGGAACTGAAGTAAATAGGCCTTTAGTGTGAGGTTTTGTGTTTATCCAACTAGGAGTGAGGACATGTTTACTCTTAGCTGTAGCTATGTATCAGATGCTGAATTTCCTTTACTACTTTTGTTTTTTGTCTCCCCTGCTGTTATTAGATGTTCTTAGAGACTCCTTAAATAGGCAGGTCTTTTACCTCTACTCCTTTGTTATTATTCAGTAGCCCTATTGATGTGGTAGTGTTGTATGGGAAAGGCACATTCTGTAGTTTTAGGATTAGATCTGTTTTTTAATGTACCTGAGATAGCCATTTCCTGTCCCCCAGGTTGGTTAGTCTTTGGTAAAACCTCAATAGGTTAAGTTCTGGTATAATAGTTTCCCTTGAAGGCAGGCCTCAGGGAGAACAGAAAGCTTGCTGCAAGTAAATTAATATGTGAAAATTCTCTGAAAGTGAAAAAAGTACAACTATGCCTTATTAGAATGATAGTAATGATCACAAATAGCATTAACAAGAGATATGACGATGTTAGCTTTAAATGTAATATTTAATTTGTATATTTTCTGCTATGATATAAATATTTTAAGTGAGATTTTTATAAATTAATTTCATTATCTAATTCAAGTTAATTATACAATGTGAAGCCCACACAGTTCTGAATGAAGGAACAGACTTTGTTCAAACAATAAAGCATACCTAAAATGTGCCTGAGCACAATTACCAGCTCCATCAGGCTCTTCTCATCATGTCAAAATTAACTACAAATGCTAATATTATTTAATAACTAAATAATAACTATAGTATATATCACTCTCAAAGATAATACTTTAGGTCCAAGGAATTAGATTCAACTTCCTGAAAGAGTATACATGTAATCATAACAGAATAACAAAAGCAAGAATATTCTTCTTACCATGTCCTTTTTAAGTAGGGTTACTTAAGAAATGGGCAGTGGATCCACAGCAGAATGTCTATATATTTCTCAAGTACTTTACAAACAACAAGAATAGAGGTGTTATATATACAGTATTTATATACAGTTTTAGCTTAGCGAGGATTTATATACAGTTCTCCACCTATTTGTTATTTAAAAGACTGGTAAAGTTCTTAAATAAAGGCAGCACATGAGTAATATTGACTATTTTGCATTGTAAAGCAAGAAAACTGGTGATATTCTCAAATCTCAAAAATTTCCCCCTAACATTGAGATTATGGTGCTAAATGGTGGGATGATCTCTTAGCTAAGTGATTATTTCCTCCAGCAGACTATAGACTCTATATTAATTACAGTACTTTATATATTAAATTATATATTTATATATTATAGTAAAGTACTTTATATATTAAATTATATATTTATATATTACAGTACAGTACTTTATATATTAAATTCAATTCCATTGTTCAACTAAGCACTTATTTTGTGTTTTTTATGTACCTGGGATAGTGGTAGTTGCTGTAGCAACAGTGTATATAGGTTAAGGTTTATGTCCTTATTCCAGATTTGTGGGGGAGATAGATACACATAAAAACAATTATAAACAGGTTGGTAAATGCAGTAAATGGATGATTCTTAAGATTACCCTGTGTTGTAAGAGTTAAACTTCTAAAATTTTAAATTCCTGAAAGCTGAAGTTTTACTACATAGCAGTTATTAACTCCCCATGTCCTATCTAACATCACCTATTTAAGGAATATAGCCTTTTCTGTCTTGTATATTATCATGTAATCACTCCTCATCTCCTGTACATGTGCACGCACACACACAGATTCACACTCACAGCTGTACAGGCCAACGTGGTGACCTCACCCTGGGAAACGAATCCTTTAGGTTGGGATGTGCTAAGGGGGTGTGTAGGATTCCCTGTGGAGAGATGATCTAATCTTACAGCTGAGCACTCTGGAGTCTGAAGAATCTGGATTCTGATTCTGATTCTGATTCTGATACCTCTATTATATTATTTTATTATATTATATTATTTTATTCCTATAATATTCCTATATTCCACCAATCATCTATAAGTATACTTGCCCTATGGTATCATTTTGATAATTAAAAGATAAAATGTTTGTAAGCATTATGTACAGTACCCAATACATGGTCTCAGTAAAGGTTAGTATTTTACAAGACAGAGACTCTATTTTATCTAAGGGTGAGACTAAGCTGTTAAATTCTGTAGACTGAAGCTGATGTCTACAAGACGGGCCCTGAGCAAGAGTGGAATCAGGCTGCAGAAAGGAGGGTATGGCTGACTCAGACCACATGACCACAAAGACATGGTATGAATTGCAGGTCTCCTACCTCCTGAGATAGAGTTGTACTTTCTGCTTTTTTTTTCTTGGCAAAATCCCTTGTATTCTTTTGGCAATTTTCTTTTTACTTGAGTTAATTTGACTGGGTTTCTATTCTTTGCAATCAATGATCATTGGCTAAAAACATTTCTCAGTAAGAATTTTTTCATTGTTTGATTTTGGTAAGAGGAAATGGTCTTGTACGAGATTTGTTCTAACAAAACAACTATGTAGTACAAGCTTCAGAACTCCAATATCCTTTATATTATGAATTTTATATTCTACACTAACCAAACAATCATTATCACCGGGCATAAGTAATATTCTATTCTTCTTCCTCTCATCCTTTTCTGTTTCTGTGGTATATCTACCTCTTATCTCCATAGTGCAAGGAAAAGAAATAATGGTTTTTTGGTATACAAAGAAAAAGCATGCTTTAGAGCCAAAATGTAACATAGTCTTCTTATCTGATATATGTAATTTCCTCTGCACTGAAGCCTAAGAAGGGCATTTGTTGGGAGGCGCCTGGGTGGCTCAGTTTTTATCATGATCCCAGGATCCTAGGATTGAGCCCCGCATCTGGCTCCCTGCCCAGCAGAAAGCCTGCTTCTCCCTCTTCCGCTCCCCTGCTTGTGTTCCCTCTCCTGCTGTTTCTCTCTCTGTGTTAAAAATACATAAATAAAATCTTGAAAAAACACAAAAATTTAAAAAGAAGGGCATCTAGTGTCATAGCACTGATTAATCCAGTTAAGTACTCTGATTTAACAGCAGTTCTCAATGACATTTTATAGGAAATATCGTTGTCACCCATGGTGTCATGGTATGAACATTCATATTTTACCTCAAACATCATTTCTGGTTTAAGTTACCTTCTCTTGGGGTAGGGAGTTCTGTAAGAATTCTACCTATTGTCTGAAATTAGACTTTATTTTATTTATTCTTAAACTACTTCTTTCAGATACCAATGAAAGATCCGTAATTCTAAGATTTGGTGAACACGTTCTTGAACACCTTGTTTAACATCTAACTTTGAACAGAGAGCTCTCAGTTCTCTTTTCAGATAGATAAGAATCATCATGTTGTTACTTGGAAGAAATCTATCCCTCTAAATATTATTTCTCTTTGTTCTTGAGATCTAGTAGTTTAACTGTGCGAGTTTATTAGTACATAAACACAGTTGTGATTGTCCCCATTCATTTATGTTCAACTAAATGATCTATTGAATTAATTTAAAAATTACCTTGTATCACCTCTAAAAGTCCTTTCTCTGGTCTTTTTTAATCTTTTAGAAATTCCACTGATATGAATAAAGTTAATTATTTTAATAATCAAGGCTGAAATTTGTTTCTAAAAATAAAAAAATATTTGTACTTACTTTGTGACTCATTTTGGATAGCATCTGTTATATCCTGAATTTTGGGTGATATCCTCAGATGTAGGTACTTCAATTTATAAGGTCTTCAGGAGCAAATTGAAATTTGCTCATTTTTATTTATCTATCAATATACCATTTAAGAAATTAAAGGAGGAATTTTTTTACATTTTATTTATTTTATTTTTCTTCAGTGTTCCAGCACTCATTGTTATGCACCATACCCAGTGGGCCATGCAATACATGCCCTCCATAATACCCACCTAACCTCCAGGCTCACCTAACCCCCCACACTTCTCCCCTCCAAAACCCTCAGTTTGTTTCTCAGAGTCCACAGTCTTCCGTGGTTTGTCTCCCACTCCGATTTCCCCCAACTCACTTCTCTTCTCCATCTCCCTATGTCCCCTGTGTTATTCTTTATGCTCCACAAGTAAGTGAAACCATATGATAATTGACTCTCTGCTTGACTTATTTCACTCAGCATAATCTCTTCCAGTCCCGTCCATGTTGCTACAAAAGTTGGGTTTTCATCCTTTCTGATGGAGGCATAACATTCCACTGTATATATGGACCATATCTTCTTTATCCACTCAACTGTTGAAGGGCATCTTGACTCTTTCCACAGTTTGGATATTGTGGCCATTGCTGCTATGAACATTGGGGTTCAGATGACCCTTCTTTTCACTACATCTGTATCTTTGGGGTAAATTCCCAGTAGTGCAATTGCAGCGTCATAGGGAAGCTCTATTTTTAATTTCTTAAGGAATCTCCACACTGTTTTCGAAAGTGGCTGCGCCAACTTGTATTCCCACCAACAGTGCAAGAGGATTCCTCTTTTTCCGAAATATTTTTTAAAAACAGACATATTTTAGACTGCAAAATATCTTTGCTTTAATGTTTAATAGTTGAAAATAAGTATGTAAATAGATGTTAAGAGTGTTTTACCTATTTAATAAATCTCTTTATGATAACTGCTTTTTTAGATTCTTTGTTCTGAAGTAGGCTGTTTCTCTTTCATGAAAGGGCTATTGTATAATTATTAGGAAAAGAGACTGTCAAAGATTGACTAATTCATATTCTCTTTACAATCAAATTGTGAAGTATTAATAATCCTTAACAATGAGTTTTAAGTTGACTTAAAAACATCCTAATTATTTCATAAAAATAATTTAAATTTGAGATAATGTGTCTTTAGGTATTTTTGTTTCTTCAGGAATCTCATTATGAACCCAAAATGACAATGAATTGAGTTGTTTTGTTTAGCCATGATCTAGCTGCTTTATATGTGTACATGTGATCGGTGTCTGAAGCTTGTCCTTAATATTAAATTCCTTAATCTAGTGCCTGCTGTAGAGAGAGATCTGGACCTTACCTATTGGTTGTTACCTTACTCATACCTGGAGCCCCACCCCTCCCTCCTTTTTAAAAAAATTCCATGTAGAGTCACTTTTGTTTTCTGTGGAACTTTAAGGTAATGGAGTAAGGTGGTATAAAACTTCAAATTGTGGGATCAGAATGTCTGACTGCTACCTGGGTGACCTTGAGCAAGTTATTTAAATTCATCTATAAATTGAGGATAAGGGAGTACTCACTTCATAAGACTTTGTGGATTATTTGGGATAATATATGGAAAAGATTTAGTGTATTACCTGGCATGTAGTTGGTGCTCAATAAATGTTAGCCTTTAATTAAAGTTGCTGACAGGGGCTATTTTAGAAATGGTTTAGTAGACAAGATGTTTGTTTGATTAGCAATTTGTAGAGTGCTTTAGCATGGTAATACTACACTCAATTTTGTTGTCTTTCTCCTAATATCTCACAAAAATCTTAACTGTTTTGTTAGGATTTTCTTCTTCCAACATGACTATATTTTCATTTTCTTCCCTCAGGGAATAGCCAGAATTTCTAGTTGTAATTCTTTCGTTTTAGGGTATTAGGATTGACCTATACTTTATTATCAGGAAACTCAAATTAGGCCTTCCTGATTTTACATTTGAATGCTAATTTAGCAGAAAAAATCACAAGGAACTGTAAATCCAGCATGAAACTTTGCATTCTTAACTCCAACTAAGTGTTAATTACAAAGGCTGCTATAGAATTCCCCCAAAGCAAAAGGGAACACAGCATGCCAACTGACAGCTATCCTGTGAGATCCCGTGGCCCAACAATAGACTCTACTCAGTCATCTCTTTGAGGAATCCTCAAGGGATAAAATACTATTATTATGAAGGTTGTTCCTCCTGCCTTTATCTTTCAAGGTGAGTGACTTGTAGTGAAGGTGTAAGAGGAATATGAAAGTGGAATTGTGATTTTTTTTTTTTTTTAATGAGAATGGGGGAAAGAGAGTTTGGGGTTTGGCTCTTTAATAATTTGATGAAATTAACCCTTATCTTTATTTCTGTTTTCCGTTCCTTTGTTTTCTTGTTTTCTTCCCCATGAGAAAAGCTGTTCTAAAATTCTTTGGGATCCCTTGGATTAGAAGGAGTTTCTAAGTTAAGAAAAAGTACTAAATTATTTAAATAAAAAACAAAAAACCAGAACACTCTTCCAAATCTCTACATGGAGTTATAGGGCCAATGCAGTGTGACTCATCAGAGAAACAATTGGCACTGTCCCATTTATGAGCAAGCTGTCTGTGGACTGTCTGGAATCTTGGCAAAGTAACATATATGTATATAAAAGTTAAATGACTAAATTTGTTTCAGAAACATGCGGAATGACTGCAGGGAGCCTTCTGTTCCATGGCATGAAGCAAAAAATCTCTTTGGTCTTTTTTCTTTTGACACTATCCTGCCTGCCTTATCCTGAACTGCATAACTCACTAAGATATTACATATTTTCCATTAGCCATTCTTTTAGTCCCATATCCAGTCTGTCAGAATAACATTGAGGTCGGTGAACCATGAGCCTCGTTGCCTCTGCAAGGCATTCCTGTACTAGTAAAAGCAGAAAATACCTCATAAGAATGCTGTACAGTCATTCCCATAGTGTGATATGCTAATTCTGAAGAATGTTGCTAACACTGCACTTTGTTTCATATGATTGAATTTAGAACTTTTACTCAATTTGTTGAAGGCTTCAAACTGGCAGTAATAACAGTCTTTTGAGTTGTTGCTTAAGTAGAGCAGTGATGGAATTCATATGGCAGGCGACAGTTGCTCATTCAAGTTCAAGAAGAAATCTCTATCAGCCGCAGTGGTTGAAACAACAAAAAGAAAGTAGCCCAGCTGTTCACTTTTTAATAGTGTATCTTTCCTCCATATTATAAATGAGAACAGAGCTCAGTCATTAAATGAAGATATAACTATTAAGGTCATCATTGTTAAAAATCCCGAAGAATATACCTCATATTTATGTGATTTTTTTTTTTTTTTAATGTCCATCTTACTCTGTCCCAAGTAAAATCAAGAAAATTCCCCCGTGCCTCTAGAGGTCTCACCACAGCTAGTTAGCTTTCAGCCTTGATCTCCTTTTACTCGTACCTCCATAACAAGTCTCAGAGAGTTAAGTAAGAATTTAAGCAGTCATATTTGGCCACAAAGTGTTGAAGAATATAAATCCAAGAAGTCCAGAAAGTCTTTGTAGATATAATTTAAGCATACAAATTCTCTGCTGTGATACATATTACTAGTTTAGACAATTTACTGTCATTCTGTGCTTTCAGTGTAGGACAGAATTTTGGTCAAGTCAGTTTAGTGATAATAAGATATCAGAACTTCCAGAGAGCCAGAGTCCCTACTCTTCAGTGAACATTTGTTGAATATTTTGAAAAGTTAAAAGCTGCTCATTGCTCTATTGCCTATGATAAACAGTGTGATAAGATTTACTTTGGGTGTACATCTTCTATCTCCTTATACCTAGTATATTTGGGAGTATATCTTTGGCTCACTGAAATTGGGAACTTTGATTACTTTTCAAAGAATATATTTTGGCACATAATCTCTTCCTTGACCAAACTCTAGCTAGGTTCTTGAGAATTGTTCAGCAGAATTGATCCCAGGGTAAAGAAGTAACATTTTCTGAGAATTACTATGTGTCAGGCATTGTGGTCAGCTTTCTCCATGTAATATCTCATCCTTAAAATAACTCGATGAATAAGATACTATAATTAATCCCATTTTACAGATGAATAAGGTACTATTATCAATGCTGTTTTCCAGAGGAAGAAATAGGGGTGAAGTTAAATGTAGCTTACCCAAAGTCACACAACTGTTAAGTGAGAATTTGAACATGAATTTTTGTCATTCCAAAGCCCATACTCATAATCACTATGCACTATAGTGAAGGTACTGTGCGAATAGGCAATTGCTTTACTGTACTTGTTTGATGTCTCTCCCCTGGCCCAGCCTCAAGGAGGGCTGTGAGCCTCAGCAGTGGACACAGTCTTTGGAAAGGCTCTTGGGTATGATGGCATTTACCAGCTATAGCCATTCAAGGCAACCCCTAGAAAGGGAATTAAAACCTCATTCTACCCATCTGTACCTATTTGAGGAAAGTCTGGACATATGTGGGCATTGAAGGAAATTGCCTTAGGAGTCTTGAGACCAGAAAGCAGATTGCTTTTTTGGTTCAGAATTGCCAAAGTGTTGCTTATAATCCCCTCCTCCTCCCAAGTGAAATTTAAGTTCCAGGTAGTGATGTCTTATTGGAGATTTTTTCCATCTGGCAACCCTATTCCAAACCTCTTTATTTTGACCAGCCTGGCTGTATGAATTCTGTCTTCAGAGGATTTTCTCCTCTAAGTTCTGTTTCTCTCACAAGTCAGAGTGATACAGTCACTAAGTAGCAACTGAGAAAAGAAAACAGTAAATGGAGAAGAAATCTCATGGACCAGAACCCCAAATCTTTGAAACATTTTTCACTATAGCAGAATCTATTCGTTCATGGTAGATGTTAAGATCGTTCTATTAAATCTACTAATGATTTATAATTCTAATTGGCTAATTCCAGGGCTAGTGTCTCTGTCTTATGGTACATGGAATGATAACAGAGTAATGCTTTTAAAAATAGGGTTGCTATGAATTGAGCAGCAGGGAAGAGGGCTTCTCTGGAGATACTTGCCTGCAGCTGTGGAGATGTTCCCTGTCAAAGAGCAATCTACTACTGGCAGAAGGCTCTAAGTATACTAACAAGCCTATTGAGTCTTCCGTGCCTTTAGCAAAGAGAATGACCTTATAAAACAGAATTAGCAACAAGAAGAGGTAGTCTTGAAAATGAGTCTCTGAAATAATGAATAATGACCATATCAGTTCAAGTTGAACGAGGCAGTCAATTATCTAATACCTAGGCTAGTTTGCTGTGATTCTTTCCAAATGCATAGTGCTGACTTTTGTATGTCAGGAGGTTAATGCAGTGCTGCTTTTTTTTCCCCCAACACTAAATAAAGTCTTATTTGGTTGATCAAAAGGGGACATACTTAAGTGCTATGAAATATATATATAGGTTCCAGAAAGCAGAATGTAATGTAAGTAATGTAGTAAACACTAGAGTTTAATCCTGGCCTTTTTGTTAGCTTTATTACCTTTGAGAAATTCACTTATCCTCTCTAGCTTATATCCTCTGTAAAATGAAGGAGTTTAAGTAAAAATGTATTTCCCAAACTATGAACCTACCACAGATTACTGGAGATTAAAAAGTATTTCAGATAATTTCCTGATAAAAGATTAAAATAAACATTGAATCACATAGTTGAGAAAGTTGCTTTTTCAGTCTTTCTAATTATGTCAGAAAAATTCTCAATTTGGTATCAAGATATCTTTAATAGTTCTTTAACACTGGATAATTGTTTAGGGGTAGAGATGGGTAGGAACAAGTACTGGGAATCTTCCATTCCTCAAGAGTTTCGATAGAAGAAAAAAAAATTCTGTTACTTCAAGGGGAAAGTACTGAAGTTGCTTCTTTTGTTTACTTCATTTCCCTTCCACTTGGAAGGAAAGTAGTGTACAACTAGTAAGTTTAGGAAAAGGAACCAAACATGTGAGGCACAGCCATTTCTGGCTTCTCTCGTGGTACAGCCCCCTCTCAGAAGGCATGTTCCTCCTCCTCCCCTGGGTAAGAGGCTATGGTTGACAGACTCTACATAAGGCTGGGGAAAAACTATTAGGAAACCCAAAAGCCCAAAAATCCAAAACAAAGAACCACATTCTGTAGTTTATCCTTATTAGTAATCAAGCTGGTATTTTAATTGCTATTTTATTCTTCTCTGTCTTTCATTTGGTTTCAAACTCTTAGGCGATATAAGGGAAAAAGCAATTATACCCCTTTAATGTCACTGATAATCTCCTTTTTAAACAGAAATCTGGCTTGGGCTCAGAGCCCTCCATAGGGAATAGTATCTATATAGAATTTAATACTATGGTTTTGTTTTCAGTGAAGTTGGCATCTATAAAATAAAACCATGGAGGTTTTAAAATGAATTTTTAAAACATTAAACAGTACAGACAATGCATAGATATGATGAAAATATTATAAAGTTCATACATAAATGACTGAAGTTTAGAAAACACTGAACAAAATTATCTCTAGGATCTGTTCCAGATTTAAGTTCTTTTGGATATGTATACCAGTAGAATAAAAAATGTTAGGTGGTAAACCAAGTTAAAAAAGGAAACTTCTAACATAACATGTACTGTGTTATTTTCATTTATTTTGAAATATATCATTATTGAGGGAGCTAAACTTTTATTTTTTATATGAATGAAAATGGTATTGATATGAAAATGATAAATTTGTAATATTGTACTAGGCAGTTGAGTATTGATATCATTTTAATAGTGTGGGTTTTGGTGACGGTATTTTGTTTCGTTTATTTTTCTCTTACTGAAAGCAGTCAGTTCTGGGAGAGGATTTTGAACTAGAAATCTTGGAAAGTAAGAGCTGTGTTGTCATTGTATACTCTGCCTCATACAGTGTTTGGAATATAGCAGTGTTCAATAAATATTTGAACAACTGAATGAATGAATGAACAAAGAATCAACAAAAATAAACTGAATTCTCTGTCCTGAAGGTATAAGCATAGTTTTCATTTATATCTGAAAGCTATCGGTAGGACTAGCTGTAAGAAAGCTGAGGCCTTGGGGCAATCAGACAGGGTAATATTTCTATATAAGTGAAAGATGGAGCTAGTTACACAGCGCATTTAGAATAACCTTGTTAGGAAGAAATCACAAAAGGAAGGTAGCCCTATTAATTTTGCTCTTGTTTATGATCATATAGGAGAGGCTAGATTTTTCCATTCTTCCTTTTTTTTCCCTCTCATTTATGTACTACATCTCTTATCATGTCCTGATATCAGAGAAAGCACCCCAGTTTCCCTTGTCTTAGGGAAATTATTAGAGCTTAACTTAAAATGTAGTTCACTCTTTCCCCATACATTCTTTTTTTTTTTCCAAGATTTTATTTATTTATTTGACAGAGATCACAAGTAGGCAGAGAGGCAGACAGAGAGAATGGTGGGGGTTGGGGGGGGGAACAGGCTCCCTGCTGAGCAGAGAGCCCCATGCAGGGCTCCATCCCAGGACCCTGAGATCATGACCTGAGCTGAAGGCAATGGCTTAACCCACTGAACCACCCAGGTGCCCCTCCCCTTAATTACAGCTTCTCATCTGATAAGGTGCCCCCCCCGGCCCCCCCTTTTTTGTGTGTGTGCCCATCTCTTTCTTAACTGACACCCTAGATGAATTGCAATACTGGTGGTAAATTTCTTTTATTGCCATTTATTCGTGCAGCAAATGTCATGTTTCAAGGGCTTTGTCTAAGAATCCTGAAATGAATCTTACATATCAGAGAGAGAATATTAACCAGACATTTTTAAATTTTTTAGTTAGACCAACTAGTTTTCTAATAATCATGCATTTGGTTTAAGTGATTACTTTCCTAGGCCATATAATTTACCTTTAAACATTTTACGTATGTGCAAATAAAAAACCCAGAATCTGAGGACTGTGTTCTAGTGAATACATTTTAAACATATTCTAGGTTTATTCTCTATAAATGCATTCTTTTTTTAATGGTCCAGTGATTAACTGTGATTCTGAGGATAACATCTTAAGTGGAGTTATTTTATATGTTCAGGTTAATATTTTCTGTTATTGAAGTGTTAATTCAGTACATTTTATATTTGTGAAATTTCTCTGCCTGATGTCTTTGTGTCTTCTAGTTATTACTATGTGGTCTTCAATATGTGAACTCAACTCTAAAGTCACTGGCTTATCCCATTTTGGGATGTTCATCTCATTGCATTATAAAATTGACAGAATGGCAATAATAGTAGTGATATGTAGAAATTGGATTCTGAAACTACTCATCTTCTTCAAAAATTAGCATCTAGTCTCTGTTCTAACTTTAAATTAATATCTAGGTAAACAATCAACATAGATTATATTGTTATCATAATTGAAAATATAAAGACAATTGGGCCAAAAAAAAGACCAGAATTACCTTTTTCTTTTCTTTAAAAGATATAAGTGCTTGATTTATAATTATAATCTTTAAGTATCTCTAGAATCTTTATCCTATATCATGAAAGTAATGCAAGAGCCATTTGCTGTAATGACAATCTGGAAGTTTTGAGAACACTTTATTGTCTAGTTCAAAAACAATTAAAAAAAAACAGAACTTTGCCTCGCTGGCTGTGTTCACCAGCTGTATGGCTATTCTCTGATTAGATAGTTTGAGTGCTGGATGCGTCCTTATCTGGGGTATAAGGTGTTCATATGGCAGCTATGTTATGACAGGGAAAAAAGAGAAAACACCATGGAGTTGAGAGGCAGACCAGCCTAAATGTGAAATTTAACTCTGTCACTTCTGTGCTAGTACCTTGGGCAAGTGAATAACTGCCTCTGGAAAGAGAGAATTTTAATACTGCTTTAGAGTGGCTGTGAGGATGAAAGCATCCAGAGTGAGCTCTTCTTAAATGGTAGTTGTATGAGGAAAGCAGTATGGTGATGGTACGTTCTGATATTCTCGCAGGTGAAGTCAAGGACAAAAATGTTCAGGTGGTTGAGCTCCCCATTGTGGACAGTCTCCATCCTCGTCCACCGTATTTACCCCTGGCCGTACCAGAAGACCTTGCAGATCGGCTCGTACGAGTCCATGGTGATCCTGCAGTGTGGTGGGTGTCCCAGTTCGTCAAATACTTGATCCGCCCACAACCTTGGCTAGAAAAGGAAATAGAAGAGGCTACCAAGAAGCTTGGCTTCAAACATCCAGTTATTGGGTAAGAATCTGACTTATTCCTCATAAAGTGATATGTGGTAGCAGAGATATGTATACTTTATACTATATTGTAAACTTTATGATATGTAGTTTAATTTTCAGAGCCCCACCCAAATACAGATGTTCCAGAGTTCCCCCTAGGTCATGAAGAGATCATTCTTCCTTTGTTCACTTAGATATCATACTTTGTTACCCTCGTTCACTTATTTATGTATTCATTCAACAAATATATTAAACCCATATTTCTGAAATTAGCTGTCTTTCTAGGGAAGCTAGCAAAATTTTATTTTATTGAGAGTATTTTGAATGTTACACAAGTCTCATGTCTTATCCTAACAAGGCCATGAGATGAAGCTGTCACATTTATAGCTTTTCTATTGTACTTTTTGTTAGGCTTCATTAATTACCACTAGTGATTATTTTGCATTTTTTTGATGTTCTGTTTTCTTTTCTGTCTTGGAAGCTATTTTTGAGAATAAGAGGACTATTTATAATGTAAGATAATGTTAAAATTATTACTTAAAATTATCTCTTGGCCCACTTGGGAGTTATCATGTACATATGCAATCAGTCTCATGCTTATGTTCAGGGAGATGTATCTGGAAATCCTAGGACCAAGAAGAATCCAAAAAGAGCATCTTTGCTCATAAGAATGTGCTTCTGTACACAAAAATAAAAAAGTTATGGAAAGAGGAATTTTCCTGAGTCCTGGTGCCAGATTTCATACCTTGGCAAAATTTCCTTTGCCTAATGAGAAGAGTACTGGACTGAGACTTAAATGACCTGGGCAGTATGCCTGGCTTTTTCCTAATTCTGGACCAAGTAACTTATTAATGGTACTGGGCTATGATTTTTCCATCTGTATATAGAGAAGGTAATACCTGCCTTAAAAGTGATGATATGATAAGGAGGATAAAAAGATTTTAGTTCAGTAGAAAAAATGTACTGTAAAATATTATTACCTTTCAGAGAGATTGATGCTAAAGTAATTCCTGGAAATAGACTTGTCAGCTAGGCTGTGACATTCTGTAGCTTATATTGTTTTTAATACAGTCAGCTATTGATTAATATTAATACATGTATTGATTCATTCACTTATTTGCAGAACATTTACTGAGATTAATTTTCTAAGTGGCTTCTTCTAGCTTATAACAGTCAGGCGGAAAAAAGACATACAGAGATAACATTATATGGGTAGAATGTGATATATAACCTGAGAGCAGTATAAAAAGTATCATGAGTGCTGAGGGAAGAAGAAATGTATTTCCATCTGGATCAGGAAAGTCTTCATAGATTCAATGTTTGAACAGATAACAGTATAGTAATTAAATTATCAAAATACTTCCAACTGCACTATCTCATTGATCCTATAACACAGTCCTGTGAAGTGGGCAGAAGTAACTGTTTTACAGGTAAGGAAGCTAAAGGAAAGCGTATCTCTGCCCAAAGTTCCAGAGTTCATAAAGGCAAAACCAGGACATAGACCATCTTAATTTTTCTAGAAGCTTTCTACCATACCAGAAAGCTACCCTAATTGTCCATGCACCATTCATCATATTAAGAGTTAGCCAAATATAGAAAATTGAAGTACTACAGATAATTATTTGTACATTGAGGTAGGGTGCTGTAACGAAAGAGAAGGATACTAGAATTCAAGAATCTGGGGGTACCATCTAACTTCTACCACTAAAAAATTCTGTGACTTTGGCCAATATACTTGATCATTCTGGGTCTTCCTTGAGTGCCACTCTTTCCTCGTTTAAAACTGAAAAAAAAAAAACTAAGTTAGATGGTATCTAAGGTTTCTATTCATGTAGTACTAAACAATTAGATTTTTGTGTCAACCCAACATTCATTAATTTATTCATTGTATTTGGTGCTATTGGAAGTAAATAAAATCAGATTCCCTGCCATGAAAGAGCTTCATATCTAATACAGATGACTGTTGAACAATGCGGGGTTAGGGAGCTGACCCCCCCCCCACCCCATGCAGTTGAAAATCCATGTATAATTTTTGACGCCTCCAAAACTTAATTACTAATAAATAGCCTGCTGTTGGCTGGAAGCCTTACCCATGACATAAAAAGTCAATTAGCACATTTTTATGCTATGTTTATTAATATACTATACTCTTATAATAAAGTAAGCTAGAGAAAAGATTTTATGATTTTATTAGAAAATCATAAGAGAAAATACATTTATAGTACTGTACTATAAAAAGTCTGTGTGTAAGTGGGCCCACACAGTTCACACCCATGTTATTGAAGGGGCAACTATAGTGAAAGGCAGGTACACAAAGAACTTCTACTTTCGTGACAATTAGGTTGAAATGTATGTTACAGAAACCAGCTTCACTTTGCCTTATGTTGTCTTTTTGTTCACTTATGTCTTCAGAACCATCAGTTTCCTTAACTGTCTGATGAAAGACTTATATTAAACTAAAATGACCTAATATCTTTCACAGGCCTAACATTCTGATTCTTCCATAAAGACCATCCATTATGCTCCTCTCTGAAATTCTTCGTTCGGGCCTAATTTCAGGAGTGTTTGGAGAATTGAGTACTCTGCCACGACCTCAAATGCTCCTCTTCCTTTGATTTGTCCTCTGTTATTACAGCTCTTTGTTTTCATTTTCATTCTCGTATCTCCTACCCCACATCTTCCCTTTTGCCTTAGTCTTCATATGGATAGAAGTTACTGATACCCATTTTATTTACTTTTAAAGACTTCATTTATTCACTCACTTGAGAGAGAGTGTGCACGAGAGGGGGCAGAAGGACAGGGAGGGGAGGGAGCCCGACTCAAGTTGGGGCTCTCTCTCAGGACCTTGGGATCATGACCTGAGCCACTCGGGCACCCCTGACCCCTATTTTAAATGTTAGAGCTGAAGAAATTACATGGTGAAATCCTGAGTAACAAATCGTGCTTCTGCTCATGAAGCTTCTCGTTGAAATTCAGCGGAATTGTTCTTTCTATCCCACTTCATCTCTGTGGATCACAGTGAGCAATTCCAGTTTCACAAGAGAGGCAGTGATTAAGCAGGATGTGGGAAGAAAAAGATGATAGGATAGGTGTTCATACAATGGTATTTCATCTGAGCTATCGTCTGGAATGCAAAGGAAAGAATACCTGCCGAGATACCAGGTTAACTGCAATGAGAATAGACCCTCACTCCAGACTCATAATCAAAAGCTGTCCCTCGCCTTGACCTAAGGCTTGCTCCTACACTGTGACCTAAGGGGAAACAAATCTACCTTTTTCTTTTTCCCACGTATGAATAGTGGTTGAGTAATTTGCTAGGGAGGATGCAGGAAAGGCAAATTAAGGGAGAGTTTTAATTTATGGAAATAACCTCTGACCATTATTATTTTTATTACAATTACTTTGAAAGCAGTAAGACGGGAGGAAGTACTGTGGAAGTCAGCACATATTCAATGTAAATCTTTGTCCCTGGTTTTACAGTTTTAGAGCTCTTTTTTTTTTTAATAGGACAGATGAGATCAGTATCTGCTTGTGTTTGATAGAGTGAAAAACAGCAAAAGGAAATTCATAATGCATCCACCGAAAGCTAGAACATTTCCATGAACTTAAAATAGTAAGAATTTTTAAAAGGTTTGCCTGCCTTGATCGTGCTATAGGAAGAAGCCGTGCAGGTCTGTGTTTTCCTCAAACAACTTTCAATCCTACAAGCTGGCAATTACAGTAACTATACAGGGTATCATGAAGGAAAAGAAAAGTTGGCATCAAAATGTTACAAAATATATTTAATATTCTGTAATAACAACTGTGAATTTTTGTATCATTTGTTGTCAAAAATCTTTTTCTTTTAAGATTTTATTTATTTATTTAAGATGTATTTTATTTATTTACAGACAGAGATCACAAGTAGGCAGAGAGGCAGGCAGAGAGAGAGGGGGAAGCAGGCTCCCTGCTGAGCAGAGAGCCTGATGCGGGGCTCGATCCCAAACCCTGGGATCATGACCTGAGCTGAAGGCAGAGGCTTAACCCACTGAGCCACCCAGGCGCCCCTGTTGTCAAAAATCTTAAAAAGTTACATCAACTTTTTTCTGGAAGGCTGGTTGGTATTTTGCTCCCTATATGGAGTGTAGCTCTGGAATCTCCCATTTATTTTACCATTATTTGTGGATACGCCAATTACTTTACAAGAAAGCATTCTTCAAAAGCTTATTTTCTAATTCTCCTTGTCTTGTGTTAACATGTATATATATATATAGAATGTATTTGTTTGAATTTTTTAGTATTTTATTTTTTCTAATGGCAAAATAAAAGAAAAATTAATTTAAAATGTCTATGATGCCACCATAAATAAAGGTATAAAGTAGAATACCTAAAAGCATCCAGTGGATCAGAACATTATCAGCAGAATCTGACTTTTTCCTTTACCCCCCAGAGTCCATGTCAGACGCACAGACAAAGTGGGAACAGAAGCAGCCTTCCATCCCATTGAGGAATACATGGTACATGTTGAAGAACATTTTCAGCTTCTTGCTCGAAGGATGCAAGTGGATAAAAGAAGAGTATATTTGGCCACGGATGACCCGTCTTTATTAAAGGAGGCAAAAACAAAGTGAGTTAGATGAGCTAGTGATTCTAGACTGGGATTCTTTTTGGTTGGAAGGTATCCTTAATTCCCATAACTTGTGATTCTTGTTATAATATTACTACTGATTATTGGCAGTTTTTTATTCAAGCAACTGTGTACTTGTGTGACTGTTAATATGATTGAAGCATATTTGAGGAGCCGGCAAGGTATCTGAAGTCTTTTGGTGTGTAGGCAACTGCCATCTTGCTGTGACCTCTTTGTGTGTTTGGAAGAGAGAGAGCAAGCTTTCTGGTGTCTCTTCCTGTAAAGGCATAGTTCCATGAGGAGGGCCCCAATCTCATACTCATGCTTATTTAATCCTAATCATCTCCCAAAGGCCCCATTTCCAATTACTGTCACATTGGGAGGTACAGCTCAAACACAGGAATTCTAGGAAGACAAAAACATTCATCCACACACTAACCAGCTATCTAGGACTGCTAGAAATAAAACACACCAGGTGCTTACCTTTTTGCTCTCACTATCTTCATCAGCAATTATGGGCAACTGAAACATATGTAAAATACAAGTCTGCATCTCCTAAGTAATTCTGGAACTTGGAAATTATATTAAAGGAAAGTAAAGAATCAGAAGATAAGTCTTACAAGTGGAGGAATAAGCACTGCTAGTATGTACTGAACAGTAACCAGCATTTATGGAGCATGCCTGCATTTCAGGCACTGAAAATAAAGAATCAGAAGATAAGTCTTACAAGTGGAGGAATAAGCACTGCTAGTATGTACTGAACAGTAACCAGCATTTATGGAGCATGCCTGCATTTCAGGCACTGTGTCAGGTACTAGGGATTCCATGAAATGCAAGATACTCCACTCTCAAGGAATTCCTGATCTCGTGGGAGAACAGATAATTTCTCTGCAGTCTAAGTAGTGCTGCTGTAGAGTTAAAGTAGGGTGTTCGGAAAATACATAAAGTACACTGATCCTAATTGGGAATCTGTCACGGGCTCTGGGTGAACCTAGAATTGGCTTTTATTTACTATTAGTAAATAAAGGATGTATGTATTAAATGTGTGAAAAGTAGGGAATGAAAGAGAAGAATCTATAGTCTCAGTTTGGCTCAGACACCATTTACTACAGAAATTGTCCCTGAATCCCTAAGCATGCCCCCTCTGTGCATTCCCCTGACTTAGTGTTTAGCCCTTGCTTACCTCTGTCTCCCTCGCTGGATTATAAGCACTTTAGACACAGTCCCTAGCTCTAGTAACTGCCCGGTAATTATTGAATTATGTTTATTTCAATCCCATCAGTTTGAAAACATTTTATTAGCTGTTAATCACTTAAGCTATTTGACTAATTAATTTATTTCTTAGTCCATTTTTTATGTCACAAATAGGAATTGGGAAGAAAAACAAACTTAAAGTGAGGACTATAATGCGGGTGTTTATCCAAATCACTGGATAGTAATCTAAATCCTGTTTCTCCCTCCTAAAAAGCCAAATTAACCTGATATAAATTGCACGTTGTTGTTGTTTTTAAGGCTCCCTCTATCAGGTGGTCTCTCTCACATTCTCACTCTCTCGCACACACATACACACAAAGGACCATGGAATTCATTGGCCAACTATAAGCCAAGTTATATGCTTATAGTTAAGGGTTATATGAGCATTTGGTCACAAAGCACAATACAAAATCTCACAGATACTATTCCAGTTTCATATCCAGACCAATTAGGAACAAAGTAGAAATAGTTCACCAAGCTCCTTCACTTTAAAACACAAGACTGAATTTGTAGTTTGGTTCAAAAAATGTTAAAATATTAATTTTATCTCTTCTTTTACTTGTTCTTGAAGCATCACAACCTTTTTCTGTTTTTCTTATTTCTCTGATTAACAAAATAATTCATGCTCATTAAAAGATATGGGAGTTGGTGAGTATACCGGCAAGGAAAAAATGTCACCCACGATCCTATTACTCAGTGGCAACAATTACTTAAATGTTGACATATTTCCTTTAGTCATTTATATAGTTACCCCTTTAGTAGTTGATCATATTGTATATAATAACTTGAATTCTTTTTTACTTATTAATACAATAATGGATCCATTTTCTCAGGTCCCTAAAAAAATAATCATCATAAATATCCCTTTTAATGACTGTTTTTCTCCTGGATGCATATGCAGTTGCTTGCTTGCTCTTTCCCCTAAGATTGTACAGTTTGGTTATTTCCAGTTTTTTACTCTTATAAATAATGCTACGATGTATTCCTAAAGTTGTCCACATTATTTCCTTAAGCTAGGCTTCTGGACTTGGAAATATTTAGATAAAGGGATATGCACACCTTACAACTTTGATCCATAGTGCAGCGTATTTTCCCAGCAAGCAACCCTTGTAGTACAGTTGGCAGCAGGGAATAGTACAACTTGAATTTTCTTTTTGTGGTCAGCTGCTAGTGACTCCTCTCCCCGTGATAGTCCAGGAGGCAGTTTTTTTTTCATATTCTGTTATAAATGTAGCAACAGCATTTTATGCATCTTCCTCCCCCACCACCACTTTGGAAATCCTTTCATTTTAATTTTCTGAGTCATTTTTTATAAAGATTTATTTATTTATTTTAGAGAGAGAAAGAGTGAGCATGAGCAGGAGGGGCAGAGGGAAAGGAAGAGAGAATCTCAAGCAGACTCTGGACTCACAACACTGAGATCATGACCTGAGCCAATCGAAATCAAGAGTTGGATGCCTAACTGACTATACCAGCCAGGCGCCCCAATTTTCTGAGTCATTTTGAGAACTTTCTCAGGAACTTAAATGCTGTTTCTCTCCTTCATTATTTTACTTAGCTGTTTTTCTACTCTAAATCAACTCTGCTTTATACCTGTCAGGATTAGTTTTGATATCTAAGCAAACCCTGAAACCTCTGCCATTGTTTTAGGAGACCAGAAACATGAATTAATCTCTCATTAAGATATGTAGTGTCCAGGGTGATTATGAGACTTTTGTGCTCCAAAAGGGTGAAGAGCTGAATAATTAAATGATGCATAGGGTCCACACAGGGGAGAATCCACTTTCTGTGTAGCTTATCTTTTGTAAAAGCGGTCAAGATTAGCTTTAAATATGTGGCCTCTAAGCTTTGGTGCTTGGTATTACACCTCAGGTTTCTCTACGTTAAGCCCGAGTTCATCCGTAAGATTTTGGCACCTGTATGTCACTGACTATGGCAGCCATTGCTATTGTGGAGCGATCTCTTAGGTAATTCACTGTTAGAGTGTTTAATCACAGAATCATTGGCAAAGAAGTAAGCACTGTTAAAGTTGTCAATCCAGTATCATTGTCTAGCACATGAAGATTGGAAACGGGGGTGAAACCGGAGAAGAAACAGGTCTTTAAAAATCTCCCAGAATACTTACATAGTCAGTGTGCTCTTCATCAAAAACGCTGGATGGGGGCGCCTGGGTGGCTCAGTGGGTTAAAAACCGCTGCCTTCAGCTCAGGTCATGATCCTAGGGTCCTGGAATCAAGCCCCACGTCAGGCTCTCTGCTCAGTGGGTTGCCTGCTTCCCTTCCTCCCTCTCTCTGCCTGCTTCTCTGCCTACTTGTGATCTCTGCCTGTCAAATAAATAAATAAATAATCTTAAAAAAAAAAAAATGCTGGATGAGCTCTCCTAAAATTAGTTTCATTTAAATGAATAGAGGCAAGAAAAATATGTTTAAAAGTTTTTGTAAAGTGTTTGCCCAGTGAAATGACTCAGCAATAAAGAGTAGTGAATTTTTTCACTGTTTAATGGAACTATAATATGCTAGACACAGTTACAGGGCACTAGATATAAAAAGAGAAATAAAATATAATATGTGGCTCCTTATTTCAAGGAGTATCCAACTGGTAGGCATATACATGTAACAAGTCATTGTAGTGTAGTTCATGAATGTCCTGTAGGAGCTGTACACCAGCTATAGTGAAATCATGAAGAGGAGTATCTCCTTTAGTCTAGAGAAAGATTTCAGAAAACAAAATGTGTTCTTAGTTTATAAGTTTAATTAGTCCTTTGTGAGTGATATAAAAATAAATTTTTATAAGGTAGAAGAAGAAAAAAAATTTTTTTATCATGGTTAATCTCTACAATTTCACAGTAAAAGGATTTCTGTGCTGACATACTTGTCTGCAAAAGACAAGAAAGAAGCATGTTTATGTAGAAATGTCCATGCTTATTATTGGAGATGCAAAATCTACCTTGTCCATTATTTACTTTGTTTCTGTATGTTTGTTTTTTTCCAAACTCAGTATCCTTCATCAAGCAGTCTCGATAAGGCCTGAGGAATTTAGGTGTTCTTTTGGTTTGATTCCAGGGGAGGGGTCTTTAAGTTAGGAAGAACATTCATGTAAGTGTCACATCTCAGAAAAGGATCACTCTTTATTTTTTACTGGGCACCCAAACCATGCTGACAGTGTCAGTCTTGAAAACCTGTACTGGTGTGTTTTAATGATTCCCTCTGTCCTCTGACCTCCAGCCTTCTCATATTTATTTGTTGCTGTTTCCGCCCCATGCCTGGGTATGCAGCTTCACAAGAATCATAGTAAAAGTCCTCTTGGTTGTTTTGTTTTTAGAGCAAATGTGTCATTTCCTTCATCTCCCTGATTTGGGGCTGAGGAGGGCAAAATGTCAAAAATAATGAGGCCAAATGGATCGAAACACTGAATACGAGTCTGAAACAATGCTTAGAGACTTCGCTGTCACAGTCATTAGAGGCAACAAGAAAAAGCTCCTTGGTGGCTGTGAAATGAAGAATCTTTGAAGCAGCTGTTAGGGAATTGGGAAAAAGTCCCAGACGTAGGTAGCACTCACTGGTTCATGTATTTACTCACACAGCATTGTGTGGGGTTTTACGTGCTGGGAAGTGAAGAAAAATAAAAGTCTAGTCCCAACCTTTGGGGAATACTGTGTGGGAGACAGACTTGTAACGGACTCCTGATGGTTCAGGGTTTGCAAATAGGAACTATTGCCCTTCCAACATATGTTTATTGATCCTTTATTATATTCCAGATTCTCTTCTAGGTACTGAGAATAATACAGTGAACAAAGCCTGAAAGATGAAACAAAGATGAAATGCCTCTTTATAGAGCTTACATTCCAGTTAGGGGTGATGGAGGTGGGAAATGGATACAGATAGTGAATAGCAGTCAATATATATTATGATAATAAAAGTCATGAAGTTAAACAGGTAAAAAAGAAATCACTGAAGTCCTCATTAATAAGGCTATATTTTAGCAGAGATCCAAAGGAAGTAAGGAATGAAACCAAGTAGATATCTGCAGAAGAATGTTTAACAATCACAGCTAATATTTATTGAGCATTTACTTCATGTCAGGTGTTCTTCTAAGCACTTTACATTGCTTAATGTATTTAATTCCCACAGAATTATGTAAAGCAGACACACTTATTATCCTATTTTCATGTAACTCCCTAAGTTTGCTACTTAACTCTGAAGATCTTCCTCATGCACTGAGAAAATGTATTCATTCTGTACTAGAGTATAATTAAACCTCTTAATTCACAGTAAAATCATTTGAACATATGGTAGACTTTTTAAAGATACCCTGTTTTAGTATTTTCAAACACATTCTATCTGAAGACTATCAAAATGTTACTTGGTGGACATCTATAAGGAATTTAATAAATAATAAATAAATTCAATAAATTTATTAAACTGATTTTTCATTATCGTTGTTGGATAAGACAGTGCTTCGAGAATGGGGGTTAGGGGAGACTGGTCTGAATTAGCACAGATTCTAAGTTAAAAATTTAAATGAAACTTAACCATGATGTTTATATTCTAAAGGAGAAGTTCAGTGACCAAATGGGGAACTAGCTTAAGAAACCTCTTAGAGGCCACTCATTACAAAGAAAATAAGGAACCTTCAACACTTATAATTAAGAAGGGACATTTTGATGCATGTATGTTTATATTATGTGACATGCCAAGAACATGTAACATACGAGGCATTATAGAATGTTTTCTACCCCATGATGAATTCAAAGATGCTTCGTCAACTATTAAATGCCATAAAGCTCCCCTTACTATTAGAAAGAGGAACTTTGGTCAACAGAGCAGGTTTCCTCCTGCTGGTAAGATGTTAACCTCCCGATGGAATACTGTGATTTCCATGACATGTACAAATTTATTTCTTTTTTACAGGTACCCCACTTATGAATTTATTAGTGATAACTCTATCTCTTGGTCAGCTGGGCTACACAATCGATATACAGAAAATTCACTTCGGGGTGTGATCCTGGATATACACTTTCTCTCCCAGGCAGACTTCCTAGTGTGTACTTTTTCATCCCAGGTAAGTGATAGCAGGACACGTTTAAATGGCCAATATTTTTTTGGTCATATTGAGTTCAGGAAGTTCTTGGGTTGTGTGTGTGTGTGTGTGTGTGTGTGCGCGCGCGCGTTTAATATTATCATGATTCAGGTGCAATTTTTCTAATATTTGGGGATGATCTCTTCTGTGAAAGATTCCACACGCTCCCCCCAAAAAACAATAGGTATTTAGGTATTTAGTTGCTTACAAGCAATCATTGAATATATCTCCAATAAAGCCAGCTATTGGAATTATTTAAACTACATGGCTTGTTCACAGCATTTAACCAGAATAGCAAGTAAGTAAACTTACTTAATACTTTCTGATTTTGCAGGGGTGCCTGGGTGGCTCAGTCAGTTGAGCTTCCAACTCATGATGTCAGGGTCATGAGATCAATCCCCATGTAGGGTTCCATGCTCAGCACATGATCTACTCAAGATTTTCTCTCCCTCCCCCTCTGTCCTTCTGCCTGCTGGTGTGCTCTCTCTTTCTCTCTCAAATAAATAAATAAGATCTTTTTTAAAAAAATACTTTCTGATTTTGTATAGTCAGTATGCAACCAGAATCCATCCACTTCTACACATCGATATGCTGATTCTGAGAGGCTTAAATGCTAAGCATTGTGTCTCACTCAATTGCTTTATAGAAAATAAAGTGTAAATGTAATTCCTTTTCAAGTTCTATTACATTTCTACCAAGCAAAAAACTGTACATTAAATTTAAGCAATACCATGTTATAATCATTCTTTGAGTTTAATTGTTGCAGATAATTACATGTTATGTGCTTTGTGTATTTGTTTTTATGAGTGGTCCAATCAGCCTTGTATACACAGTGGAATACCAGCATAGAAATATTTATTGTTGGTTTTATCCTGCTCTCATTTATGTGCATATTATTGGTTAGTTCGTTCAACAAGCTGTTAAATGACTATTTGTGCTCAGAATTATATTAGGTGTGGAGAGGATTTCCAGGGAGAGTGAAGATACAGATCTTACCCTGGTCCAGAATCTAGTGAGCAAAATACTCACATGAAATAACTGGAGAGTAATTACCAAAAAATACAGATCATGTATGATAAATATTTGCCTAAAAGCTTAGAAGAAACAGAGAAAAGAAAATGTGAAAAGGAAGGCCACACCATTTTCATGGGCGTATACTTCAGAGAATATAAAGAAAGGAAGATTATTTTTTATTTTGTGACAATGCACATTGTCTCAGTGGGATGGTGATATGATTATTGGAAAGATACCTACCCCCGCAAAGGCTATGAGTTTCTTCAGTATGAAATAAAAACACAACTTTCTACCCGGAACAGAAGTCACATAGCAGTAGTCCTAGTTGAAACAGAAAACTTCTTGGCCTTCAAGTTCCCACGAAAGCATCCACTGCTGACATTTTTTTCCTAACAGGGATAAGGATCCGCTCCCTTTTCTATTCTCTTGGTGGGTAGACAGGAGGAGTTAGAAATACGTGGTCACTCTCAGATGTTATTGAGAATCTGACTCTATGCCCACCTGATTGACAGAATGACCAGAACCACCTCTACACATTTTTGAATGCTTATTGTTTGAATGAGTGAAGCTAGAGTCATTTTCCCCAGATACACCACTTCCGCTGTAGGCCCAGATGTCAGGCCTGTCTGAAGTCTGTTCCCGTTGTCCAGGGTTTCTCAGCCTGGACACTTTTTTGCATTACAGGCAGGTACTTTGTCGTGAGGTGCTGTCTTGGGCGTTGTAGGATGCTCAGCAGCATCCCTGGCCAGTAGCACGCCCCCTCAAGTTGTGACAACTGAAAATGTCTTCAGATATTGCCAAATACCCCTCAGGAGTGGGGAAGACAAAAACGCCTTTGTTGAGAATCACTGCTATAGTCATAAAGGTTGGAAATTAAATAAATATATACACATCTGAACACTTAGCAGCCTTACATGTGGACAGATGCTGAGACTTACCGGCCTGTGCTCTGTTGTGCTTTCCTTCCAGCCCTCCTTAATAATACCATGAGGCTCATTCTAGAAAGAAAATCCTTTTATTTTTTTTTTTCCTTTTCAAGCATGTGCTATAGAATTTTTGATTCTTATAACCTCATGACTCTAATTTTGACCCAGACCCCAGGACCTCTGTTACTTTGTGATAGCAGAAATCTGTCCAAGCTTGAGGGGCATATTGTTCATACTACTTTGTTCTATTTTGTGCATAATATCAACCTCAGTGTATTCTCCAGACCTCAGGTTCAGAGAAGTCATTCATATGAAGAAAGATTGGTGCTGAGAGGACTTTTTTCTCCAAAGGATTGAGATTTGTGCTTATATATTATATAGTTACTAATAATTCTTGATAAGTCAGACAAAGTTCATCCAAAATAACTTCTGTTCATTTGAACCAAAGCAAAACTCAAACCAGTATCTTGTATCTCAAAATAGACTTGAATACCTCAGAAAATTTTATGTGAGGGCTCAGAATAAAAGTTTGACAGTAAAAATACCTTTCATTTATGTATTGAGTAGTGGTTTGGTGAATGTGATCACAGCCATTATCCCATACCTTTCTTGATGATTATCAGCTGTGGCATTTGAAATGGTGGAATAATTCCACATTCACTGATAAATCTTTGGGCTTACCTGTATTCCAGCATTTTTTGCAATTATTTTTAGAAAAAAAAATGGGTTTAGTATGGTTCAATATTTTTGCACTATGAATGAAATTGGTTGCTTGATTGTAGAGGTTCTCTTGCTGTAAACCAAAATTGGAATTCTTTGAAATTGCCCAGAAATGTCTCATCATCATCCAGTGGAGTGTGAGAGAAAGTCACAGATAGCATCAAAATGCCAAGCCACTGACTCCTAGCCAGAGAACAAGAATGAGACAACACAGACTCTGGAATCAGACTGGGTTTAAATCTAACTTTGAGCGCTTAGTATCTGGGTGACATTTGAACAAATTACTTAGCCTATCACTGACCTTTTTCCCTTGGCCTATAAAACAGTAACACATAGTGCATAGAGTTTTTGTGATGATTAAAAGTTATATGTAGGGTACCTGGGTGGCTCATTCAGTTAAGCATCTGCCTTCAGCTCAGGTCATGATCCCAGGGTCCTAGGATCAAGTTCCGCATCAGGCTCCCTGCTTACTGGGGAGTCTGCTTCTCCCTCTGCCCCTCCCCACCACTCATGCTCTCTCTCTCTGCCAAATAAATAAAAAGATCTTTTAAAAAAAAAAAAAGTTATATGTAAAGCCCTGAGAATAGTACTTAGCAATATATTAAATACCATCAGGCTCATTCTAGAAAGAAAATCCTTTTATTTTTTTTTTCCTTTTCAAGCATGTGCTATAGAATTTTTGATTCTTATAACCTCATGACTCTAATTTTGACCCAGACCCCAGGACCTCTGTTACTTTGTGATAGCAGAAATCTGTCCAAGCTTGAGGGGCATATTTTTCATACTACTTTGTTAGCCGCTATTGTTATTTATATAGGGGAAAGTATAGTAATACCTTTGTGTGTTAGACTCCACAGTATTTATTTTATTTTCTCTTATTTATTTTTCTTTTATTATTATTTATTTATTTTAACAACCTTTTTTCAGCTCCGTTTCAGACCACACACTCTCCTGTTTTGGAATGTGAAACATGCTGTTCAAGGACTTCTTACTCCTGCTTGTGGTCATGGGTGATGATTAGGTTCCACTGAATAATCATGTACATTGTATATGTATAACAATCCTTTGTTAAGAAGAATAGCCAGAGGGCGCCTGGGTGGCTCAGTCAGTAAGCATCTGACTCTTGGTTTCTGCTCAGGTTATGATCTCAGGATCTTGAGATCAAGCCTTGCCTTGGGCTTGGAGCTCAGCAGGAAGTCTCCTTGAGATTCTCTCTCTACCTCTCCCTCTGCCCGTTCCCAGCTCATGTACTCGCTCTCTCCCTCAACTCTAAAATAAATAAGTAACTCTTAAAAAAGAAAAAGAAGAAGAAGAATAGCCAGTAACATTCAACATTTTGAATTTCTCTGTGCCAGTGTACCTCAACTCTTTTATTTAGCTTATTGAAAAAGAATATCACCATGTAATATAAATTTTCAGAAAACAAAGCTCTTCATTCCCAAAGGGTGAATGATAATTAATAATAGTATTTGCTTTAACAAATGCAAGTAAAATTGTGTATGTGTCAACTTTAGGGAAATTAATCTGCAGACATTCTTATTTATGCCATAGGCATGCTGGGAAATGGGAGAAGACTAAACTGTTACATCCAGAAGGGTGACAAAAGAATAAAACATTGAGAAAGAAATCTCAGCCCAGAATAAAACATGGACAGCCAATTCAAACTTTCCTCAATGATAAAATCATATTCCAGGAGATTATTAGAAAGTGACAAAGAGTTTAATATCCTCTTCATAATGCTTTGACAACCCTGCAGTTTTGTCTCCTGGGTCCAATCCTTTGAGGACTATTTCTCTATAAGACAATAGTGAGAAAGAGTTTATCTGTTGACTGTGAGATACAGTAGGCAGTACTGGAAGAGTGAAATGCCATGCCAGAAGGAAAAATGTAGGACTTGATTGATGTTTGAGAAACTGCAGGCACAAATATCATGGCACTTAATCAGGATTCTTCATCACATTTTGGACACATCTCCCTCAGTCTCAGGACTTCTAATCTTTCTTGGTTTTATATCCGTAAGTGAGATCTGGGAATTCTCTCTCCTTAAGTGAAGTTTTTTTAAGCCAATAATATGACTTTACTCTCTAATTTTGTCACTATTGTTGCTCTTAGTTTTCTGAATCCCTTCATCAGAGCTATTTCTCAAAGCCAGGTTTGTCCTAAAAGCCTCATAAATTGAAGAGAACAATCCTCAAGATTTAATTTGAAAATTAGAGGCAATATTAACATTTTCCAAGAACATCGCAAGTTTTGAAAGCTATGCAGTCACGTTCCAAACTATTCTACTTAGTACTCTAATCTTGTTCTCTATTACTGGAAGTTGCTTATACCCAAAGCATCTATTTTTTCACTTATTTTCCAATTCACAATACCATCTTAAATATGAAATACTGTAATTATAGTTGGTGAAATAGCAGTTGTTATTCAGTTGTTCTCAGTTGTAGATGAGCTAAATATCAGAAAGTTTTTTTTTTTAATACTATTAATCAGGTTTTAGAATCAGTTTTTATTACTCTAGAATCTGATTTACAGAAATTGTAGATTCTCACTTTAAAGGTTTTGGGCAATCAGCATTTTTTTAAGGAGCAATCAACATTGTTCAATAGTTCTAACCATTAAAATCACAATATGACAAAATTACTTTTTTTTCCTGTAGACACTTTCCTTTGTCACGCTTAATACAAAATTCTCTTGGCACTCTCTCTTATCTAGTTCCAAATCCACATACAACACTCCTGGCCTCCTTACCTTTTGAGTCAGATTTTGGAAAGCCCAAAGGGAAGAATCATGTACTACATTCATTTTATTCTAGACAGATGACTCTGGATAGGAATTTCCATTGAGGTAAGGCCCATGAAAGAACAGTGGATGCTGTTCTCTCGTTGAATAACAGAACAAAGTAGTTTACAGGAAAAGTGCATACATCTCTTAGAATCACCCAGGGAGGCAAGAACCTACTTCCCACTTCTCACACTAGGAGATCCTCCTGGTCCCATCTCTTTCGACAGAAAAACAAGATCCCATCTGCTCTGAGAAGGCTTTGGAGGCTCATATAAACTCAGATGGTTGCTTCTCAGGGATAAAATTCAGGTTAATGAAACTTCCTCTCCTTTTTAATTTTTTTTTTTTTTTAATACAGTTGCATCTTGTGTTTTATCCTTTGGCAGCATTTTTGCTCTTACCCATTAGTGTGTGCTTAGTGGTGTTCTAAATGATATAGTGATATGAAATAAATGAAGTAAAACTTACTACATACAGCCAGCCACTGCTTTCAAACCAAAGGGTTTGCCTCTCTCAGTCATGCTACCTGTCCAGTATCAAACTGAGTATGATATCAGCTGAAAGCCTTCATTTACCTGTCACACAATTTGGATTGGTAAAGCCCACAGAGGAAACCGAAAGTAATTAAATGCAAACATTAACACCATAGTCACCTTTCTAGCCCTTCGCAGTAAACTGCTGCGTGGTAAATACAGAGAAATCGTTTTAGCTACTAAGAGTGTTATATGTGGATCTTAGGGGCTAAATATCACTCATGGACCTGCATTTCCACTGCTGGGCTAGTATTATGCATGAAGCAGTATTCATTCAATAGATACTTTCTGAGCACCTACTATGTGACAGTACTAGGTACTTATCCTAAGACAGTTTAGTGCATGTTGGAGACCTGGAAAGAATTTTAATTGTAACTCTACCATTTACTAGCTCATTCCCCCACCCACCCAACTTTTTTTTTAATTTACTTAATCTTTCTGGGGCTTGTTTATTCAGCTAAAATACAGATATTAACAGCATCCTTCTCATAGGCTTACCATTATTGTGATAAAGGATAAAAGGCCTTGTATCAGCCCATCTCAGTGTCTGACATTTGTACCATTTGTTTTTTTCTTTGGCTTTAGAAAATACATATGTTGTCCATAGGCTAATACTTTATGGATACCAAAATATAAGCTGATTGTTAGGATTATCCTCCAAAAGAAAGTGGGTCCCTAAGGGTGTGGGACTGAAGGCCATGTTTTTATGAGGGTGAGATAATAATAGTGAAGAGGAGGAAATGCATCAGGACTCATTAGTACAATGTGGTCATCCTAAGGGCAATGCAAGCTCCTGCATTCCTGGCTAGAGATAATTGAAGAGTGGGTAAAGGGGCCCTGAAAAAAACAAAAACAAAACAAAACAAAAAACCTGACAAGTTTGCCCAAGGCTTGCCTTGGTCTTGTGTTTTATCTTTCTGGTGTTAGAATCCAAATATGGAGATCAGGATCTACAAGAGAAAATATGCTTAGGCGTTTACACACATATACAGACTGCCTGCGTTCAAAATGCGAATCAACCACTTAATAATAGTGTAACCTTGAGCAAATTCCTTAACTGACCTTTGAGGTTCCAAAAAGGTGTCAACAGGAAACTGGGAAGGATGGGCCTATATCCCTCCTACAAAGTCCGAGAGAAGATAGAAACAGTCAAGTACCCTACATATCCTGAGGCTGAGAAATAAAACTTCGATGGAAAAGAGGGACAACCGAACTCAGTTCAAATCATTTGAGCCAAACAGATGAAGAAAGTCGATGAAGTAAAATGAGCACGATAGAATTTATGGAGCTACTTAGAGGGTTAAATTCAACAATACCTAAAAACAATGTCTGACAGCAAAAACTCGGAAAATACTGGCCTCTGTTATTGTCACTATATTTTGCTATTATTGGAGCTGCTTTGTTTTAATTACTTAGTTTCTTCCTTTCCAGAGTCTCCACTTGATTTTGCTTGTCCACTGTGGGCCTTCGGCTGACTTTGGAATTCCCATTCCAAAATTTTTTGACCCTAATTTTGTTACAGTCTCAGTATTCTACCAGTGATCTCAATTGTACCATGACATCCCCAAGTCCCCAATGTAAAATTAGTTTGTTGATGGCGTAGTAGGCTTGCAAGGCAAGTCATTGTCTTGGTTCTATGACTAGTTGAAATTGTAGCACTAGAGTTGGGGTCCATCACTTACTCTTCTTTTTATGTTAGTCCATATTTGCAAAATTTAAAATATTTTCTAAACTTAGTTTTATTTGCAAATTACATATGGCATATGAAAAGCTTTCCTGCAGTTCCTGAAATTCAGATTTTTTAAGAAGTTAAGGTGATGTTTAAACCAATCAGATTTCGTTTGTTCATAGTAGTTAAGGATGAGCATCTCCATTTAGTTTTTGATCTCATAAATACAAGAGTTTTAAAGGACTGCAGGGTAATCCTAATTTTGTTCCAATGAGCAGGGTAACAATTACTGTTAGTAGTATCATTTTTAATAAATGCAAAAGTATTGGCATCGTGACAATAAAGCTTTATTAACTGAGACAATCACAACTGGAGATTTGGGAAAATTTGACTTGAGTTCTCTGTTCACAATATTTATAATCGAAGAATTTTTTTCTCCTCCTTCTCTTCTCCTCCATCTTCTTTTAAGATCTTATCCATTTATTTGAGAGAGAGAGAGAGACAGCAAGAGAGGGAACACAAGCAGGGGAAGCAGGAAACAGAGAAGCAGGCTTCCTGCCTGAGCAGGGAGCCCGATGCAGGACTCAGTCCCAGGACCCTGGGATCATGACCTGAGCCGAAGGCAGACACTTAAGGTTTTATAGGCGAGATAAACACGACACCGGGCGAGGTAGGCACAAGGCAAGACTTATTAAAGGCACTCTCCAGCGAAGTTTCAGGGCTCAGGAGAAGAGGAACCAGGAAAGTCGTGCTGGGAGGAAGTGGGCACCCTCAGACAAGATTCCTGGACTCCGGAAAGGGGAGTAGGGGAAGTCGCACTGGGAGGGAGTTGACAGGGGTCTTTTATCGGGCCAAGGTAGGGCATGGGCTCACATCCATATATGGTAGGGTATTTGGTGATCGGAGGGTATGGGGTGGGGGGTCCTGATACTTCTGTTTCCTGCATAGGTATCAGGTTACCTATGGAGACGTGACCTGGGCATACATTCTTTTGGTGGGAGAGTCAAGGGTTAAGGAAAGGTGTGGGGGGGGGCTGGAAGACGGCAGGATGCAGTGGTCATTTTTACTGTTCCTCCTGCACTCCTGGAGCCCACTGACCCAACATTAACAACTGAGCCACCCAGGCACCCCTGGAAGAATTTTCTAAGCAAAATGATAGTATTCTCTCTTCTGTCTTCACCTATTCTTAGAAAACTAAAACCCACTTACTGTATTGCGTATTTAGTAATTGCTTAAAATGTTACTCCCTATGAAAATCGTTATAAACTTTGTCACCATGCAGCAGGCTCAGTGTACAAAGTTCATATTGTGGAATTTCAGCAGCCATCCAGTGGGTATAGTAGGTACTCTTTGAACAGAAGAAATTTTTTTTTTTAAGATTTTATTTATTTATTTATACAGAGAGAGTGATCACAAGTAGGCAGAGAGAGGTGGGAAGCAGCTCCCTAGTGAGCAGAGAACCCGATGCGGGGCTAGATCCCAGGACCCTGAGATCATGATCTGAGCTTAACCCACTGAGCCACCCAGACGCCCCTGACAGAGGAATCTTTTAAGTAGACTTAAATGCATCAGGGAGTTGCATCTTCACCGAAGCAAGTCTGTCTTACTTTAGTTACAGAATGCTAATATCTACTCAGGGCTTTTAAAACTCTTTAGAACGGAAATGACAGATATGTTTTAGTTCACTTGCCAATGCTCGTTGATTGTCAATAATTACATGAATTTCTATTGAGAAGAGTTCTGAGATTAAGTCAAACCTAGCAAAAAAGAGTATGTGATTGACTGAGACTCGATGAGGGGAAGCGGGGTGTGTGTAGCAGCAGTAAAGTATTTATAATCCTAATGTGCAACCTTAAAATCCTTCAAGGGCACAAATGAGGTCTTACTCATTTTTCTATCACCAGGGCCCAACATGAGGTATACTGTTTGACTCTTAATAAATGTTCATTAAAATTAACTGATTCATATTTTTAAAGTACTTTGCATTATATTTTTTTTTCTCTGAGAGACTTTAGTTGTAGTAATCTTTTATGGTTTTTTTTAAGATTTTATTTATTTGTCAGAGAGAGTGAGCACGGGCAGACAGAGTGGCAGGCAGAGGCAGAGGGAGAAGCAGGGAGCCTGCAGAGCAAGGAGCCCGATGCAGGACTCGATCCTAGGACCCTGGGATCATGACCTGAGCCAAAGGCAGCCGCTTAACCAACTGAGACACCCAGTCATCCCAGTAATCTTTTATTTTTAAAAAAAAAGAGAGAGAGAGAGAGACAATTATGCACAAAGATGAAGACTGACTTGTACCATACCTGAGAGCAAATGGACTAAAAACCTGTGACTAGTGAAAGGGTCCGTGGACAAAAGGACGAGACTGATACAAAGCGAAAGTTAAGTAGGGCTTTATTTTGCGCCAAGCATCGAGAATCAAACTGACCGGCCAGGGCTGTCTCTTGCAAAGAGGTGACCCCTCCCAGCCTCACAGACTAACTTTTATAAAGCAAAGGCCATGTGGTGGAACCTGGCCACACACAGGTGGCCAATTGAAATATAATTCACCCTATAGTAGTTATTTGAACTAGCCTATCACTCTGGTCAGAATTGACGCCCAAAAGGCTGGGCCCACATTCTTGGGTGGTTAGGGAGGTGCTTTCCTGATTGGATGTCTCCACCTGGCTTGGCTCATCCTTGGCAGGTAGGGAGGTAATACGTGCGCTTTTACTGATTGGACATTTCCACCTGGCCGGGCACATCCTTGTATCTGGGCTCCGTTATCTCTGCCCAGCCTGACATGTCCTGGTATCTGTGCTCCGTTATTGGGGGCTATTTGGCCGTATTTCACCAATTCTGTTTCTAAGCGCTTTCCTCTTGAGGGGAAGAGGCGGGTTCAATCTAAGTTTACTGTATAAACAACAAAATGGCTCACTCTGGCTAAGTAGGCCCTTACAACTAGAATCTACTACTTCTCATCTTCTCAGTCCTAGTCCTGGTCTAGTCCTAGTCTATTTGGCCAAGGGCCTTCAGATTGATATAAAGGAGATTTTATGTATACTAACATTTTTTTTTCATTCTTTCCCAAGGTCTGTCGAGTTGCTTACGAAATCATGCAAACACTTCATCCTGATGCTTCTGCAAACTTCCATTCTTTGGATGACATCTACTATTTTGGGGGCCAAAATGCACACAACCAGATTGCCATTTACCCTCACCAACCTCGAACAGCAGATGAAATCCCCATGGAACCTGGAGATATCATTGGTGTGGCTGGAAATCATTGGGATGGCTATTCAAAAGGTGTCAACAGGAAACTGGGAAGGACGGGCCTATATCCCTCCTACAAAGTCCGAGAGAAGATAGAAACAGTCAAGTACCCTACATATCCTGAGGCTGAGAAATAAAACTTTGATGGAAAAGAGGGACAACTGAACTCAGTTCAAATCATTTGAGCCAAACAGTAGATGAAGACGACCCTGACCTTACAACACATGGTGAAATGAGTAAACAACTTCAAGCACCAGGAGCAACTGGAAATGACAGATGCTTCACTGGTGGAATTACTCTTTAACGAGGGCTATAGCGCCCTTAAACTCATGCACAGTCCAATAATGTACTCACATATAACATACAAACAGGCTGTTTTCTACTGTGCCCCTTCTTTCAAGATTATGTCCCCATGAGACAAACACTGCCACATTGTGTAATTTAAGTGACACAGACATTTTGTGTGAGACTTCAAACATGGTGCCTATATCTGAGAGACCTACGTGACCTAACGAGAAGACCCGAATAGCTCCCTACTGTGGGGAGGTTGATTCTTAGCCAGTGGTGCTATTGTAACCACTGAATTCACTCCAGTCAGCAGATTCAGAATGAGAATGGATGTTTTTGTCTGGATTTTTTTTTTTTAAGTAATTGCATCAGTTCATCCACTTCATCATTAATAAGTGAAGGGTACATCAGAAAATAAAATATTCACCCTCCATTAGAAACTTTTGTAAAACAATGCCATGAACGGATCTTTAGTACTCAATGTTTCTGGACATTCTCTTTGATAACAAAAAATAAATTTTAAAAAGAGGAATTTTGTGAAGTTTCTAGAATTTTCCATTGTTGGATGATGCAGTGTGGTCAGCTTTACAGTTTTCTAGTTTTTCTGCCTTTTTTTTTCTGTTTTCTGATTACCTACTCAATTCTTAGGTCAAACAGTCATTAGTCCATTTTAACACTGAAAACTGAATTTAGTTGATATGCATTACAGAGTTAAGAGGAATACACTCTGGGTACTTTTATTTTTTTATTTTGGGAATTGTTTATTTTTTTAATTGAACTAAATAATCACACTTCTTGTCGCAGAGGAACTGTCACATCCATTTCCAAAACAAACAATTTTAGGCTCGATGGTAACATTTCTTATTGTGGCTATTGTCAACTTTTTGTGGGTTGAACCCTGTTGTTTTATCGAGGAAACAATATGTGCCCTTTCTTATCATGTCCTGATTTTGAGAGCACCAGGAACCTTTGGGGTTGAGAAGCTGGCTCCGTTTCTCAAGTACATAGCTCATAGTATATAGAATTTGCTAGATTGAGCCATTGTGAGACCCAAGATGGACTTGGGGTTAGCTCTTCCAAATACTTCTTTTAGTAATTCCATGAGAAAATCACTTCCAAAGATAAGACTTTGATGCCCTCCCTATGCTTTCTTTCTGAACATCACTCTTCTTGTAGAGACGTTCCCCATATTCAGGAGCCTGCCTCCTTTAGATGAATGGCAAGAACATTTCATAGCATATGGTCTACCTTCTGAGAGAAGAATCTGATCCATTGAGAACCAGTAGCAGGCCTGGTGTTGAATACCAGGAATGCCAAACAGAAAAGCTCTCTTTCACATCCTCACTAAATAAAAGTATCTATATGTAAAATCTCCCCTCCAAGCTTCCTTAAATTATTTCTACCTCTCTTGTCAAGTCTCCTAAAGAGCAAAAACTATCTATAGTGTCAGCAAGCAAATTTGAATTTAGTCTTAGTACAAATAAAAGTCATTTGAAATAAAAATCTCCCGCTGAACGGAGGTACTTTTGAATATGAGTTACTTCTTTTTTTCTTTTTTCTTTTTTTTTTTTTTAAGTAGGTTGTATGCCCAGTGTGGAGCTTAAAATCATGACCTTGAGATTGAAGATCACAGGCTTTACTGACTAAGCCAGCCAGGTGCCCCTGAATAAGAGTTATTTCCTAATCCCCATCTCATTTGTCGTCACAATGTCGGTAGCCATGGGTTACTAATGGTAGTATATATTCCTCTGCTTATAATTTCTTTGCTGAGATTTCCTGTTTTTACTCATTACAAGCATTTTACTTTATAGAACATAGCAGAGCATAACTACCTTAGAATTCTTTTTTGCTAAATCCAACATCTGAATCATCTCAGAGTTGGTCTCCATTGTTTGTCTTTTCTCTAGAGAAAGAGTCTTATTTTTCAGGTTCTTCAAATGCTGAGTAATTTTAGATTGTTTACAACTGAATGTTGTAAATGCTTGTGTTGTGGATTCTGTTATATTCCTCAACATAGTGCTGATTTTTTATTTTATTTTATTTTATTATTATTTTTTTGTATTAGCAGATATTGTAACTTAATTGGACTCACACTGTAAATTGTGTTTTGGGCCACATCTCAAATCCCAATTCAGTTTTTTTATCTTTAGATGGAGTCCGCTGTGCATGTGTGTGGTTCAGAGACGCACCAGAGATTTGCATAGAGTTCATAGAATTTGAGTTTCTCTTTTCTTTGGTTCTTTTCTTCTGAGATTTTCCCCCCTCACTTTCTAGCAGCTGTGGTTCCTCTGACTCTTTAACTGCAGTTTTCAGTCAGCCTAAAAGCCATAAAAATGGGAATTCACCTTGTGCCATTTTCTTCTTCTTCTAAGTTTCAATCTGTCTCGAGAGTTTGTCTGCTTGTTTCGTTTGTTCTCCAGTGCCTTTGGGTAGGTTTTTTTGTTTTTTTGTGCGTTTTTTTTGTTTGTTTGTTTGTTTGGTTTTTGGGGTTTTTTGCCTAGTTTATATTTGTTCACAGTACGTGTCCAGAAAGTGCTTAAACGCTCACCATACCAGAAGTGAAACTCTGAGGCAGAGACTTAAAATGAAGAAGCAGGATGTGGGAGGAAGGGACATAGTCCTGTTCAGCCTGGTTAGACTCTAGCCTTAATAGCAAAACAGCCAGTAGCTTCAGGCAGGAAGGAAGGTGGAGAATTAACCAAATTATTAAACCTGCAGATGTGAAGGGCTAATGAAAACTGCTCACCACATCTTCCTGAAAAGCTTTTCTGAGCTCCCTTTTTGCAAATCATGTACATGCTGTTGATTCGTCTGTTACACACTGCCTTGTGGGGAGGGCTGACATTTCCTCACCACTGGTGTACTTTTTCCACGAGGACATGGTACTTAAAAACTGCATGATTTTGAATTGAGTAACCAGTGCTAGATTCGGAAGGTTTGGGTCTTTTCCTTGTTATAAGACCCATTTCTGAAGAAGCCTTACCTAGAACCAAATGAGTAGCCTGGGCTAACTGAATGTAGACACCAAAATCCTGCGTATTAATGACTAGAGGTTGCAATAGGTCTTACCGCAGGTCTCCTGTTCCTGCCAATGAAGTCGGAGTTGGTGCTGAGCTGTGCCTGCTGTGAAAGGGCTCCCAGTGCAAATCCAGGGTTTCCTGGTATCCCAAGTGAGGGACCAACTAGATGCTTCCCTCTCTTGAGCTTTAGTTTTTCCTATTATATACAGCCGAGCCTGCCTCCTGGGTTCCCTCCTTAAATCAAGAACATTAACTGAGCTTCTGAGAGGGTTGAATGTAACAAGAGAAAAAGCACACTTAAACACAATCTCATGAAATGTTGTTATATTTAGTTCTAAGAGATTACAATTACCAAAGAATCAATAAGCAGGAAAAGTACTTGTCCAAATGGTGCACTAGAAAAATCTCTGCCTCAGTAAGAAACCTCTCTTAGTTGAGAGGCAACAGACAAGTCCTCTTTGACCACAGCCAACTGCCTGATACTTCATTTGTGCTCCCAGGAAGGTGATGCGATAGCCAGGATTGATAGGCCTGTATAGAACAGATGTGTGGCTTGGGAATCCATGAATTTGGGGACTTGGTTATGACACCCACATATATGCCAGATACAGACTCTAGGGAATTTTTAAATGCAGTGTCCACAGGGACACACAAAGGAGAGTTTGCCTCTCTTCCCACTGGTTTCTGGAAGCATTCTCCCTCACGGAAACACGGAGGAGCTAATCCAAGATCTTTGTCAGGGCAGAGGGAAGCCTTGGTAAGTTCTTGACTTCAGTTGTCATTGACATTATGTGTGTTTTTGACCTTTGACAGTGGGTTCATTTTTGGTTCTTTCTGCAAGTCAGAATTTCTGACTCTGGGTACCTGCTCAGCATTTCAGCCTTGCTGTCCCCAATCCAGTTCAGTTGCCACCGTCTTTCTCCTTATCCTTAAATTAGACAATCTTGATTTTGTTTCCCACTACCTTTACAGAGAATGATCTCATGTGTTTCTCTTGTTACTGTTGCATTCCTTATGTAGTTCCTATCTTAGTTACTTACACTGTAGTTCTGTCTTTGACATCTCCAAGGTATAACGGGAACCAAATATTTCCCCTGGAGAGTTTTAGGTAAGATTATTCCTGGACTTGAGGTATAATGAAGCTATGATACTGTGTGTTTGTGTCTAAGCTAAAGATTTCAAATATTTTCACAAATCAGCGTTACTACACTGAAGCAGAGCATAGCCAGGACATCCTTTGTGTGACACCATGTCCATCTGGACAGAGCCTGCACTTTTTTAAAAGCAATGTATTGAAGGCCATGGCCATAATCATTTTGGCGTTTGGGAAGAGAGCCAGGAAGAGAGTTCTGAGCTTCTGCTGACCTCCTGCCATCTGTAAATGTTCTCTATGACCTCTCCTCCAGCATCAGGGTCTCACAGAGGCTCTTATTCCCTAAATGCCTGTGTAGGTAGAGGAAAGACCATTAACAAAGGAAAAATCAGTATGTTTGTTCATAACCCAGCTGCATATGCGAGTGTCTGTGGAGGTTGGGAATGTGCAGTGCTTTGTACAGAAAGCACCAAGAGTTTAGACTGTAGGTGTGGTCGTTCCTTACTGAGGAATCCTGGGACTTTGAGTTTCTGGATTAGCTCCTCCGTGTTTCCGTACTGGCTTGCAGTCCCCAAGAATTTCTGGCCTAACAAAACAAATGGAGCAGAGACAGAAGTTCTTAGTTTTCTTTCTTTGTCATAGGGCCTACAAGCAGGTAATATACGTGGATCTCAGATCCTCTAGGGGAAAGAGCAACAGTACTGTAGACCCTTGAACAGTGTAGGTCCACTTACATGTGGGTTTTTTTAAATAAATACAGTATGGTGCTATGAAATCTATTTACCCTTCATTATGACTTTCTTAAATTCACCTTTTCTCCAGTTTACTTTAAGAATACAGTATATAATACATAAAATATTTAAAAATCTGTTAATTGTTTATGATATTGGTAAGGCCTGGTCAAGTATAGGGGTTAAGTTTGGGGGGAGTCAAAAGTTATTTATGGGTTTTCAATTGCATGGGGGGCTGGTGCCCCAACCCCCACATTGTTCAAGGGTCAACTGTGCTCACTGAGGATCACTGAGCTGGAATCACAGCAAGCCTTGTGATTTTGGCTCTGCTATTAAATGTGACCAGGTCAGATAGTTTTTCAGCACTCCATTTACTTCATCTTTGGAATGAATTGCTTGGATTTAATCAGGTTCTAAAAGTGTTTATTGTCTGGTTGGATTCCACTCTTCAGCCTCAGCTGGTTATTGTCCCAAGGACAGAATATGGCCAGAATATGGTCTTTGTTTTTCAAGACTAGCAAAATCTATTTGTTATGCACCATTTTCAATTTTTTAAATATTAACAGCTAATTCACCAATACATGAAACACTAAGGGGAGCAAATAAGCCATCTGTAGCTACTTTTGGCCCATGGTCCATTGGTTTACAATCTCTAGACCTAAAAAGTTCTTTCCTAACTTCAAGATTCTATCTCTGCAGGGACGCCTGGGTGGCTCAGTTGGTTAAGCAGCTGCCTTCGGCTCAGGTCATGATCCCAGCATCCTGGGATCGGGTCCCACATCGGGCTCCTTGCTCCGCAGGGAGCCTGCTTCTCCCTCTGACTCTGCCTTCCACTCTGTCTGCCTGTGCTCGCTCTTGCTCTCTCTCTGACAAATAAATAAATAAAATCTTTAAAAAAAAAAAAAAAAGATTGGTAATCTGCAAAGGATTGGTAATATGGGTAACAGCCGAATAATGCTTTCAGATTCAGTTGCCACACATGTCCCAATTCTTTGTTAATATCTACTTGATTGGCTCTTATCCCGGGCTCAGCAGTAACTTAGTATGCGGAAAGACAGCTCTGCTATGATAGCTCAGACCCTGGGCCCCTCTCAGACTTGGCCTTAAGGATCCAAAGTATCTCTATTTCAATTGCCTTGACCACCAATCTTGATTTCTTACACCAAGGCTTACAGACAGTCTGTGACTCAAGAGGCCACAAACTGAGATGCCACTTCACGGAGTTCCTATTATTTTTCTCCATTACACCCTAATATTAAGATACGAGTGTATGCTTCAAGTCTCTGGTCCTCAGTATAGAGAGAGATACTAAGGCTCTTGGTAGTCTTTGAGGAGACATGGTGAACTCGGAGATACTGAATGATTGAAGAGAGCTGGTATTTCTGTTTCTGAAAATAAGATAGGTTACCAACATACAGATGGATACATTTGACAGTTATGAATGAGGTTTTGGACTCAATTATTAAAAAGCCAACAGCGGTAACAACAAGAACCAGACATACCAGACTAATCTTATTTCTTGTTTTCATACAGCTTTACAGTAATAAGAACGACAATACCAACATTTACGAGCACTTTCTGTGTGCCTGGGTTTTTCTAATTACTTTACTGGGTTAACATAATCGCTATCATCATAAGGTAGGTACTGTCGTTACCTTTTCTTTATTGACCAGGAGCCTGAAGAACCGAAGTCTTAATTTGCCCGTGATGATCAAGTTGGAGGGCAGTAGAGCCAAGATTCAAATGGAGCCTATTTGGCTTTCAACCACTTCAAGGATACTGTGTCTGTGCACGCTGCACTGTGTCTGTGCACGCTGCCGTACTAAGATTTCAGCCTGGCATCAGTCATATTATTGCAGACAAGACAGAACAACGGAGGCTGCATGAGCAGAAGCAGTTGTATGAAGAATTAGCTGTATCTACTCAGAAGCTTTGGTTAACTCAAGTCTCTGCTGGTTTGCCATAGAGCTCTACCCTGACTTGTTCACACAGTTTATTAATGCTTCGAAAAAGGACATTGATGGGAACAATATGACATAATAGTCAGAAATCTGAGTTCTCTTGGGTTCAAATCCTGGGTCTTCTACCTACTGGCACTGTGATCCTGAGCAAGTAACTTAACCTTTCTATACCTTCATTCACCCATTAACTAAATGAAAATAATAAGAGTAAGTACTTCATAAGGTTTTTATGAGAATTAGGTTAACATAAAAATCTCTTAACCCAGTGCCTGGTGCAAAGTTCAACAAATTGAGCTATCTTTACTATTCTTAGTTCCTTGTTGTCAGATTTTTTTAGTGACTAAAAGCCGAGATAATAGCAAATCACACTGTTTGAGAGAATTGGGATCCCTAAAAGTTGCTTAAAAATTGGGGAGGGTATGCGCTATGGTGAGTGCTGTGAATTATGTAAGACTGATGATTCACAGACCTATACCTCTGAAACAAATAATACATTATATGTTAATTTTTAAAAAAATTAAAAAGCAGCAACAACAACAAAATTGGAAACAAAGAGTAAATCTAACATATTGTCATGGCTAAGATTCACTGCATCAGATAATAAATGCTGGTGCGTTTGACATCTGTACAGCTTACAAGTGTAGTTTATTCTTAGATCCAAAGGCGGGTTGTGCCTCAGTGCAGACCACGGAAGCTGGAACTAAAAAGAATGTAGTTGCCTAAAAACTCAGCCTTGCCATTAGTGTGCTGCGACTTCCCCTCCCCCCCTCCCCTACTCCTCACAGACAGAAGTCCCCTGACAGGGAAGGTATAGAACTCCTGAATCTCACCTTGAACCCTGTGCTTGGTTCATGATAGCCTGTTAAAGTATTGGTGCAGCTGCTGTGGGAAGAAGTAATTAGGGTTTGTTGGGTCATGGTCAAAAGAGTGAGACTGATACAAATCGAAGGTCAAGCAAAGCTTTATTTCGCGCCAAGCATTGAGAATCAAACTGACCGGCCAGGGCTTTCTCTTGCAAAGAGGCAACCTCTCTCTTCTTTACAGACTAACTTTTAAGGGCAAAGGCCATGTGGTTGGGATTGGCCACACACAGGTGACCAATGAGATTGTAACACAGAGAAAGCTGCACAGTCCTGCTAGGTCACACATAAGTGACCGATTGAATTATAATTTACCCTAGTAGATATTTGAACTAGCCTATCACCTTGGCCAGAATTGGCGCCCAAAGGGCACCCAAAGGGCAGGGCCCATACTCCTTGGTAGCGAAGGAGACAGTATGCACCCCCACTGATTGGATACCTCCACCTGGCCCGACCTACCCTTGTATTTGTGCTTAGTTACCTAAGACTGGTTTCTAGGACTTGTTTTTAAGTAAGTTCCCCGAAGGGGTGTGGGGGGCAGGGTCAGGATGGAGCTGCTCTAGCTAAATAGGCCCTTACAGGTTGAGCAGCCATGAGACTAACTTTAGCCCAACACATGAAAGAACTTCCTAATAAACTACGTTGTTGAGAATGACTCAAGCTAGTTGAGGTGGCAGCTTCCTGTCCTTGCAGGGATGTCCAGGCAGAATGGGATGTGCCAGGGAACCGCAAGCGTCTAACTTGGGTTAGACAACCTCCAAGTTCCATTCCAGCCCTAAATTTCTAAAAAGGTCATGGATTTGTGGTCATGTTGTAGAGACTGAAATTCCAATAAGGTCACAAGCGGTGCCCGCCTGAAGCCGCCTGGAGTAGAAGCCTGGACAACTTGACCTGGTAGCAAGCAAGAGAAACAAAGTCCTGTTTGCTAGACTAGGTGACTAGGTCTTTTTCTGGCCATCAGTAGTAACTGAGTAACTTAATTTCTTACCTAATGTAACAGGCTTTGTGAACTTCTGTTTAAATTTGGAAACTCCTCTTTTATTTTCTTTACCACCTTTGTTCCTGGTAAAGCTTCTTTCATGGAATCACAGCTTTTTTCCTATCTAAATTAAGGGAAGAGGCAAAAGCCAAGAGAACTGAGGAATCAGGGTCTCTCTGGAGGGCAAATGTTGGGATGATATCCTCCCTGGACAAGATCTGACTTTTCCTTCCCACTCAAGAAATCAAAACAAGTGTAAGCCTCTTCTCATCTGTTTCATTATTTTTATGTAATATCTGTAAACACTAGAAATTGTTTGTGAACATACCTCACAATTAATCCCTGCATACTGGGGGTTCTCCTTGCCAAGAATGAGAACATCTGATGTGTGTTAAGGATAAACACAAGAGGTTTGAAATCAGTTAGCTCTAGTTTCTAGTTTGGGGTTCATACCTGTTGAGTATCAACAGGTTTAGTCTGAAGTAATATTCTTTCAAGAAATTCTTATTGATAAGTCAGACAGCCAGAATTCTGTGTAAGTCAGTCATCAGCAAGCCATAGCCTGCTGCCTTTTTTGTAAGTAGACTTTTATTGGAACACAGGCACACCCATTTCATTTACGTAGCGGTGGCCTTCAGGCTACAACAGTGAAGCTGAGTAGTTTGTAAAAAAGACAACTGCTGTAACCCAAAAGGCTAAAATATTTACTCTCTGGCCTTGTAGAGAAAATGTACTGACCCCTGCTATAAGTAATTCTACCTTCTAGATTCAAAGTGATAACCCCAAGGGCCTCAACATCCCCAATACTGTCTGAATCATCAAAGAAAATTTTAGTTGTAGTAGTAATGTATTAAGGCCCCCACTAATCTGTGTGGTGCCTTTGTGCAAACTGGATAAAGATGCTCCTTTAGACAATTATTGTAATATTTTTATAAGAAAGAACTCTTAACACCATCTGTCAGAAAATTACTTCCTAAATATACTAATAATCTACAGTGTCTACGATATGAATTACACTCCCTGGAGAAACTGTGTGCAGCAGCCTCAGTGTAGTCACGGGATCTGGTAGAAAAAACACCCTACTTGGAGTAGGAGACATGGATTCTACCTCCCGCTCTGAAACCAAGCTGCTCGAACCTTGGAAGCAAACCCTGTGATCTGCCTAGGTCTCAGTTTTCTAACCGTTAGCATGAAGGGAGCCTATGGTGGTTGTTGTAAGACATTAAATAAGATGGTAGACATAAGATTGCTTTGTAACGGCTTACAGCTCTGTAAAATCCATCTCTGGTAATGTTTTGGGAGGCTTCTATAGTTAGTTCATTTACAATTTAACTGGAAAGGTGTACACATACAAACTGCACTGGAAAGTTACAATCTAATGTAAAAAGTTATATAGAGAAACCCCTGGGTGGCTCAGGGTGAGCATCTGCCTTCAGCTCAAGCAGAGATCCCAGGGTCCTGGGATCAAGTCACACAGCGGGCTTCCTGTTCAGCGGGGAGTCTGTTTCTCCCTCCCTTTCTGCCTGGCAGCTCCCTTGCTTGTGCTCTCTCTCTCTCTGTCAAATAAATAAACAAAATATATATTTTTTAAAAGTTATGTATATTTAAACTAATTATCCTTTAGCTAAGGGACTTCTCCCACCTTCAGCTCTCCCCACCCTAAAGATGGGGTATGAAATACTGGTTCACATTTACTAACCTCCTACTATATGCCAGACATTGTATTAGGTTTTTAACATGCTTTGTGTCACATGTGTAATCCACAACAGCCATGTGAAGTAGACAACATTATCCCCGTCTTTACAGATAGGGAAAAGTAATAACTGGCCTCTATTTATTTATTTACTATGTTCCAGACACTATTCTAAGTGCTTTACATATTTTAGCTCATTTCATCATCACACTACCCTTTGAGATACATACTGTTATTATTTCTATTTTTCACATGAGGGAATTTATTCAGAGATTAAATCAGTGCTTTCCAAACTTTTTCCACATCATGGCACACAGAAAATTCTAACTTTTTGGCATTCTGGGATAAATTTGAGGGTTTGAAGCAACTTTATGGGCTGAGGTTAAAAAAAAAAAAATCCACTATCTCTGTATTGATAATTTGAGTAACTGAGAGGATTCAGTGTAGGATCAGGAAAGGTACACCTGAGGTAGTCAGCTCAGACTGCTCTCTGGCAATGGGTACTAGGTAGAAAATAAGCAATAAAGTAACAATTATGATAGTCAAGAAATCTCACAAAGTGCCAAAATGTAACTCTGTTATAAAATGCTGAATAGTTACAAAAATTGCTTTAAATACTTCATCATTAAAAAGAGTTCACCGCCAGTGGTATTTTGTGGTGCACCTGTGAGCCATTGTGCAAGTTCTGAGATAAATTACTTGCAAGGCAAATAGTTAATAGGTGGCTGAGTAGAACTAAGGCTCAAATCCAGGGCTGTCCGACTGGTAAGTCTGTTCTTCAAGCCTCCGTCCAATCTTGCCCGTCTGCAGTGAAAAGCCAGACTAGGCGAGCCAGGCTCCATTCATCCTTAGAGTATCTGATGACTTGAGGTTTGATCATCCAGATTCACTATAAAGTAAATCTGTCATCAACCATGGTCTTCAGTTAACCTTGTTCGCCTCCCCCATCCTCCCAATAATTTTAGAACTAGTAGTCCATACTTCTTTCTATTCATTCTCCACCCATATCCATAACAGGAATTAGAGAAGCAGGTGGGACAAGTGAAGAGTCGGGAGCTGAAAGGCGGTAGACTTCCCCCGTGCTCTGGAGAGACCTGCTGGGGCTCACTCTTCCTTTGCTTGCTACACCCACTGGGAGGTGAGTCCTAGCAGAGTGAGTGTCCCTTCCCGGCTCAGCCGGCTGTGCTCACACTGAGCTGGAGGGTGTAATAAGTGGCTACTTGAACTGTATCAATTACCCAGCCCGTAAATGCAAGAGTTAACTCTAGATTCGATTCTGTTTGCCTTCTGCGCCTCACAAGGTACACATCTGAGCAGAAACAATTCCCTGGGTGTGCTTTAGTCTGTGACTACAGTTGATGTTGGAGCTTTTTATCTATTACTTTTATTTATTTATATAAATGTGGGGGGGGGGCTATATGAAGACACACTATTCTAATATGAAGCTTGATATTACATGTGTGTTTTACTGGGTGATGGTCTGTCTAAGTTCCAAGCCTATTAGCATTTGAACTTCCTATTCCATCTTCAGGGTGGGGGCAAGCTGAAGACGGAAGACGCAGACGGTATTTTATTCCTGGCTTTGTGGGGCATGCCAAATGACTGTTGTGTAGGCTATGAGAGGTGGCAGGACATCTGGGGCAAGGTTAGTGACCCATTAAGGTGTCCTGAGCTCTGATTAGACAGAAGTTGGAGCCAGCAGAGCTGTCAGCACTCAGTTTCTTTTTGATTAAGATTCTGCCTCTTAGCCCCTGGAGGCCACTTATCCTTCCCACCTCTAAAAAAAGACAGAGTTAAAGCCTGAGGTCATTGCTTGGTAGAAGCCCTGGAGCTGATTGGGCTGCAAAGGGCCCCTCTTAGCCTCTCAGCAGCCTTCCATTATCAGCCTCCTCTACTGACAGGTGAGCTCAGACCCTGAGATATACAGAGCTCCTCAGCTAAGACGGCTCTCAGAGGAGCCGCTTCTCAAGGATGTGAAAATGCTTACACAAACCCACTGGTGAGGTGGGGAGATCAGGGGGAAATAAGGTTAGCAATTATCATAGGGTTTTTATTTTTGTTTTAGTTCATGTTGGAGAACAGGTCATGATCTGCTGGGTCCTGGGATCAGCTCAGGTCATGATCTCAGGGTCCTGGGATCCAGCCCGGTGTCAGGCTCCCTGCTCAGTGGGGAGCTTGCTTCTCCCTCTGCCTCTGCTGCTCCTGCTCATACACACACACACACTCTCTCTCTCTCTCTCTAAAGAAAGGAAGGAAGCAAGGGAGGGAGGAAGGAAGGAAGGAGGAAACCACTCCAAACTTCTGGGCGATGATGAAGCCTAGGTGAATATGCCTAGACCCCTGAGTTACTCCCTGAGAAGAACCACCTCCCACTCTGCTGTTGAACCTATACTAGATGGAGATGTGACTAAGAGATGTCTTTGTTGTGTTTAAAAAAAAAAAATACAATATTGGCCATAATCTGGCAAAGAAAGTTTTGAGCCTAGCTATTTTAGATATGGGAGGAGGCTTAAAAGCCATTTGTCCCTTTAAGGATATCCAGAGCTATAGTTAAGTACCTCTGAAGATGAGGATAAAAACAAAAACAAAAAACAAAACAAACAAACAAGCAAAAACCCCAACCAATATTATTTATTGAATAATTGCTAAATACCAGGTACCATTTTGGGCGCTTTACATGTACTAACTCATTTACTCCTGGTAAGAAGCCCATGAGGCAGAACCTACCGCTGTTCCCATTTTGTGAAGCAGAGAATTGAAAGTAGAATTTCTGAAGTCAAACAAATTCTAAGTGCCAGAGCCAAGATTAAAATTCAGGTCTGACTCCCAAGTCTCTTCAGGAGCCTGTAGTATTGCCATGGGGAATAGCATGAAATAACATCTGGGCAGCGTGTGGTATCCCCTCTAAGGTAGGGCTGGACCCCCATTCTGGGGAGGTGTACACAGAACTGGAAAAGGTCCAGAGTCTGCTCTTCCCCCTGCCCTTGTGAAGGATGCCCTAGTGAGCAGAATTTAATAATGGCATCCTTAATCATCTGGAATAAAACCAAGGGTGAGGGCTTCATTTACTCTGAATTTTTCTGATTTAATTCTTTCTATCTCCTGTCAACCTTGGCCGACCTTGTATTGACCACAAGGAACAAATGTCTCTCACTGGCTCCACTCACATCTCCCACGCCCCCCCACACCTCACCCTTGACCCATCCTTTGTGACCCGCCCCCCCCGCCTTTATCCCACCCCAGAACCTGTCTCCCCCCTCTCCTCCACTCAGCAACTCAGAGGGCATATTAGGGCAGAGAGTTGTGTCAATGCCCATTAAACTTCCAAATGATCACAGCTATTGATACCTCCCTTGCTTCCTGGCCTCACTTGCCTCCTGCAGATGTTGCCAATCCTCAGCGCTGCTGGCTGTTGAGGCACCATCAAGGCTTCTACCAGTTTCTACCTGGGACAGGAGTTTCAGACCGCCGCCCATGAAGAGGCTTTGGGAGCCACCTGAGAAGATGGGAGGAGAGGATACAGGCAGTGTTCAATGAGGGGGGCTATAAAGCCGCACCCTCACAGCAATTCCACTTGATCTGTGCCATGTAAGATCACATTTGGAGAATTGTTTCATTCTTGAAATAAAGAAGGAAAAAAGCCCTTGCTTTGGAAAATCCAAACCTTTGAGCCCTTCTTTATACCTCAAGCCTCTCAGGTTCCACCATTCCTGCCCACCAGGAACAGAGGTGGGATAAGTCAGCGGACCAGCCCAACTCCTGATATCCTACTCTCTAGGCTCTGGAGCCAAGGAAAATTACAGCAAAACAGAGCTTGTGCAGAGAGAAAGGATGGTGGGTTCTGCTCCCCCTATAGTTCCCACAGTTCTGAGCCTTCACAGGGCCTGACGTGGAGTAGGTGCTAAATGACCACAGCGTGAATAAATGAATGATTCGATCTCTGTTGGTCTGGGTGTAGTTCCAGTGCGGGGAAAACCCGGCCTTGATCTCAGAAAGGCCACAGTATTTATTTTTGAAGATTCACAGAGGCAACGTGACATCGATATTAAGAAGGTAGAACCTAGAATAAGAACCTCCGGTTTCAAATCCTGACTCTGCCACTTTCAAACTGTGACCTTATCCTTGTAGAATATGAATAATATTTCCTGAGGATGGAGTCAATTTATATGTGTAGAGCACCTGGTGCTCGGCAAACACTAACAAACATCATTGTTCTCACCATTGTTGTTCAAATACTCCCTTCTGACTCTCCCAAGCAGAATGCATTGTTCTCCGCACTTTCAGAAAGCACTTTGCTCAGACCTCTGAGGAAATTGTGAGGACTTTTTTCCCACCCGAGATCAAAGTAGATGATGGGGACAATAGAGCAGATTCTTTGAAATCGTGATCCCCTAGATCCCATAGGTAAAGCCCTACAGCTCCCACAGCTGTTATGGTCATGTGGCTGTTTCTTCCTCTTCTTACACTTTCAGTCATCTTTGTATCCCAGGGACATGGTGTGCTGTGAGCGCTGACTGCAGTTTGGGGGCATGGGTGAGCTGCGCTGGCTCTGTCCAGAGTCAAAAATAACCCTCACCAAGGCCTCCTGGCCTTCCTATCTGTTTACCTCTCCAGATGCTAGTACCTTTTTTTGCCCCAAGATGAGGAAGATGTTAAGAGTCTGGGCTGCAGTCAGGGCACCTCTTCAGGGCTTGGCTGCGTGGCTGTGGGAATTCAGAGCATACAAAGACCTGAACATTAAGGAATAGAGAGTGAGGTGCACTTGGTCAGAGTAGACCTTTCCAAGCTTCCTCTGGGCATCTGACCAAAGAAGAAGCTGCCATGTTCCTGGAACTGTTCAGGGCTCTTTAAAGATACATAATTCTCACAGCAAATTAACAGAGCTATTTTCCTGTTGGTTCCATTTTTCTAGAGGAGGAAACTGAGTTCAAGCCACTTTCTTAAGGTCACATATCTGATACGTCTGAGGCAGAATTCAAACCCGGGTCTGGATGGCAAAGCCTGTTCTTTCCACTGTCCTTGCCAGTTCCCAGGGGAGCATCCGTCCCATTCTTCCTCTTCTCTGTACCTCACTCTTTTCTTCATTTCCCCCTATTACCTTCCCTGAATTATTTTTCTTCTTGACTTGGCTTATTTATCACTTGGCCATGTCTTCTTCTTAATACAACCACAACTTAAACAATATGTATCCCCACTGCCTCATTCGCCGGCATGGTGCTGAGTGCTTACGAGCTTGGCAATTAGACTGACCTCAAAGGGGCCACAATATATGCATCTTCAGCTGCTTTCATGGGGAAACGGGGTGCAGAGGAAAGAATGTAAGATGGGCCAGCACAAGGCGGTGCACAATGTATTCGCACACAGCTGGGGCCAAGGAGGGGAATTGGATGATGACACCACCAAGGATTTCTCCTGCAGTGTACTTGGCCTTCACTCAGAGTGACCTGCTTGTGGCCTAGGGCTGTCAGCCTCCAGGAAAATCCTAAAGTCATTTCTGCCCAAGAGCCTTCTTCTGTCTTATTCCTATGCCTGGAATCAACAGCAGCAGCAGCCACCACTCATTTATCGAGTACCTACTGTATGCTTTACACACATCCCATTTGATCCACACAGCAATTCCATGAGCTAGGTATTCATCTGTTTCAGTATTTAGAAGAGGAAGCTAGAACTCAGACCATGTAAGCAGTTTGTTCAAACTCATATTCCTAGCAAGTAGCAGAACAAGGAAAGGGGCGAAAAAACCTGAAAATTAAGGAGTAGAAAATGAGGTGCACTTGGTTAGAGTAGACCTTTCAAAGCTTCCTCTGTTTGGGCATCTGCCCAGGTGAGCTGACAGAGGCACCTGAAGGCCCCTATCAGCTTCCTTCATGACCCTCTTGAGGAAGAAGAATCTCTGAATCCCAAAAGTCGATGCTCTGATTTTTTTTTTCTTCTGAATTTCCAAGAAAACTGCAAAACTGGTAGAGGTTGTCCAGGGACCAGGAAGACTTTATCCTTCAAAGCCCATCATGCTTCTTGAACCAAAACACTTTACATTTTTTTTTTAAGATTTTTAATTTATTTATTTGACAGAGAGAGATGACAAGCAGGCAGAGAGGCAGGCAGAGAGGGAGAGGAGGAAGCAGGCTCCCTGCTGAGCAGAGAGCCCGATGCGGGGCTCAATCCCAGGACCGTGGGATCATGACCTGAGCCGAAGGCAGCGGCTTAACCCACTGAGCCACCCAGGCGCCCCAACACTTTACATTTTTAATGGGTACTTCAAGAGCCCCCCTAAAAAGATGTCTGCCCCAGCTGATTGTTCTGCCCATGATTATTCTTTTCTGGCAGCTCTTCTCCAACTCTTCTACTTCTTTAGTCTTACCCACCCTCATGGTTTCCTGGGCCCAAGACTTCCAAGCCCCTTTGGAGCCCTTCCAACAGGTATTCTAAGACAGTTCCCTTAACTGTTCCCTTAACAGTTCCCATAACACAAAACCAATTCTTAAGAAAACCAGGCTCTCTCAAATTTTATCAGTTACCCTGGAGTTGGCCCTACCCTCCAGAGGTCTCTTGGAACCCAGCACTGGTCCAATTCACAGATCTAGGCTATGTCACGTAGCCCAGGAAAATTAGCTCCAACATCTTGGTAGCTGCGGAAACAGCTACCAACAAAAAGTAATAAGCTTTAGTGGAACAATTGACTTTTTTTTTAATTCTTAAAATATATTATTAATAGACAGGTATGATCAATAATGCAGGACCAAGTATTAACAAGGAAGATCTCAGCAGTTATAGTTGAAGTTGGCTGTGCTTTGTGCCTCCTCACACCTCACTCCACCTTCCCAATTGTCCCCTTTCCTCATCCCCCTTCTTCCCATAGAGTGTTACAGTCGGCAATTTGCACGGCCAGCTTGTATGCCCAGGGGTCAGCAAAGTGATGCTCACTGGTTTATTTAAATATGATATTACCAGGAGCATGGGAGCAGTTGGAAGGACCTTGGAAACTATGCATTGAACAGATATTTATTGAGTATATACTATGCGCCAGATACTATGCTAAGCCTTAGAGGTAGAGCAGAAGACAGAAAAAGATTTCCACCCTCCTGGAGCTTCTTATTATGGAGGAGGGGGGCAGATAATAAGTAAGTACATGAACCTTATAACATGTCAAATGTTAAGAATTATGACAAAGAGCAGAGAAAGCGTGTGAAGATTGCTATGGTGGGAGATGGAAGGTTATCCTTTTACTAGGGTGGGAGTTAGAAGCAGCCTCATTTGAGCAAAGAGCTGAGGAGGTAAGAGAGAAGAGTGTGGCTGACGAGGAAGGAGCATTTCAGCAGAAGGAACAGCAAATGCAAAACCTCTGAGGCATGAGAGGGCCTGGCCTGTTCAAAGAAGAGCAGGGCAGCTAGTGTGGCGGGAAAGGAGACTAACAGAGAACGAGGTGAAAGAGGTCATGGGAGACGGGATGGTGTGAGACCTTGCAGACAAGCATAAGGGCTTAGCCTAAATGAAATGGAAAGTATTTGAAGGGTTTTGAGCAGTGGACTGACATGATCTAATGTATGTAATAAAAGCAATTACTCTACTTCCTCATATCAGGGAGATCATATGATAGTTGTCTTTCTCGCTTGACTTATTTTGCTAAGCATGAGATGCAACATGGTGGGTTAAGTGGGTAGGAGAAGAATCAATGAAACAAGATGGGATTGGGAGGGAGACAAACCATAAGTGACTCTTAATCTCACAAAACAAACTGAGGGTTGCTGGGGGGAGGGGAATTGGTAGAATGGGGGTTGGGTTATGGACATTGGGGAGGGTATGTGCTTTGGTGAGTGCTGTGAAGTATGTAAACCTGGCGATTCACAGACCTGTACCCCTGGGGATAAAAATATGTGTTTATAAAAAATAAAAAATTAAAAAAAAAAAGCAATTATTCAGGTAGCTGCCTTGAGAACAGGCTGTGGGTGGTGATAGAGCTGGAAGCAAGGAGACCATTTAGGACACGGGCCAATCTTCTAGATGGGTGAGGGAGCTTCGGCCATAAGAGCAGAGTCTCTGGAGCCAGACTGCCCGAGTTCAAATCCCAGCTGTGCCACCTACTAGCTGCATGACCTTGGGCGAACTATGGAATCACTCTGTGTCTCAGTTTCCTCATCTATAGAATGGGGATAATAATTGTACCTACCTCATAGGGGTTTCGTAAAGATTAAATGAGTCATTAAATGGGAAACACCTAGAACATAGGGTTGTATGAGGATTAAGTGAGTTAAAATGCCTGTAACAGCACAGAGCAAATGCTGCCTTCCGTATTTGAGTTATTGTTATCCTTATAATTATCTTCTGCGTGAGGGATGACCTCGGCTCAGGCCAAAGTGATCATCATGAAAGAAAAATGGTCATTTGGAGGGAGTCTTTTCAAGGTAGAGCCAACAGAATTTGGTGACACGCTGGATGTGTGGAATGCAGAGAGAGAGGGGTCTCCCCTCTCCCCTTCAGGAATCACCTTCCTCATACAGGTGAAGAAACTGAGCACAGTGGAGGCCACCATTGTTAATACCATTTTTTTTTTTTAATAAAGCAGACTCCACATCTCAGGCTTGAATTTATGACCCTGAAATTAGGAGTCATGTCAGTACATGACTCAGTCACCAACTGAGTCAACCTTTAACGAGCCTTGTTGCTACATATTTAAACATGAACAGAAATCAGTATTAAAGAGCAAGTTCATTTTAACACAAAAAAAAACCCTATGTAACAAGCTATTTTAATTTTTACCTATTCCCTTCAATTTTTAATGTTATGCATGCGTGATTCTCAGATAATTATGATAATTTCATTAACATAACTTTATATTCCCCCCCAAAAAAGAGGTAGGAGCCACTTCCTGATTCTAGCAAGTGTTCATCGGTCAAACATTAAGGAAAATAATATGCTCAACACCATTTATACCTCAGGATATACACAGGGAACAGCATTCCCATTTTAAGATGAAACAGCATACAGTCCTGAATTAGCGGCTAAAAGAGAGTTGTGGGAGGCAGAGAGTCATTCATTCATTTATTCACTCCACAAACTTTTATTAAGTGAGTCTATATACAGCTACTAGGTAAGTCGACTGATAGATCGTACTTTTTTGTTTCAAGGAGATAAGTCTGGTGGGGACAAGAGCACATTGCTATAATTGGTTTTTACATCTCAGAACTATACTAGAGGTATTTGTGAACAATGCCCTTGGAAGCATCACGGAGGATGCACTTAATTCTGCTTGTAGATGTAGGGAGGCTTCCAAAGAGAGAGGACATCTGGATACTATATTCTTTCAGTAGGGCACAGAAGAGAACTCGTTCCCTGACCACCCGGCTATGTGTGTATCTCTCATCCCAGGCGCTGTCTGGATGCCTGACACATGGTCACTGCTTTATTAATGTCTGTTGAAAAACACACATTTTTAAAAAGTGACCAAAACAGTGGCAAATAAAGAAATCACACAAGTACAATAGATTTATAAGTCTTTGGCAGGGGGTTGGAAGAAGGGGAGGTTGTCAAAAAAATTCTTCCTGACTTTCTGAAGGACCACAGCTTTCATCCAAAGTCTTGCTTAATGGGTGGTCAGGAGATAGAAGGTTCTCTCGGTATTCCAAGTAGGAAGGGTCTAAAACAGGGAGTTAGAGACTTGCCCAAACACTAGATAAGCTGGAGGAGTGAAGGCTCAGGGAAGCGGCTGTTAGAGATTACAAAGCCAAACTATGCTGGGATCTCAAAGAAGCCCCTGCACTCACTACTGCTTGTGCTTCCAAAGCAGGTGATTTGCAGAAGAAGCTTGCCCAGAAATCACTGCAAACTTTGCTTCTGCCATCTGCTTTTATATTTGCCCCCAGTTGCCACCAGAGAAAAATTAACTTCTCTCCTGCCTTGAATCTTACCCAAGTGCTTCTCATTAGCAGACTATAACCCAGAACCATCTAGGAAGAAAGATCCTCAGAAATGGAGTTCCAGACTTCTCTCCTGCAATGCAGGGGTTTTAGGGGGGGACAGTGCTTATGCTGAATCCACAACAGACCGCTCAGCGCAAATGGCCTCCCCAAGATGAAGATGATTTCTCCATCTCTAAGCAGGGAGGTGTGCACAGCTCTGGCAATATCTCATTCTACTTTCCCTATGCCCAGGAAGCTGTCGTGTTCAGTCCAAACATCTTCCTAAATGGAGCAGGATGGTATCTATAACATTTCCATACAACCAAATCATGACAACCTGCTATTTAGTAAGCAGATCCAGGCAGTGTCAAATGCAGAAAGAACTCCAGTTTTGGAGGTGGACACACTCTCAAGTGCTGATCTCAGCTGTGCTGTCGGGTAGCCGTGTCAAGCTAAGCCAGTGAACTCTTCTAAAAGAGGCGGAAGGTATAACATAATCTGAGCTTTATAAAAAAATACATATGAAAGAATGTTTGTAAAAGTATTTTTAAGTACACAATTTATTACACAAATTCTGATACCTCCCTAGTAAATAACCTCACGTATCCACTTAAAATTATCTTATAGAAGAAAAAGGTGGACATGCGGAAATGTTCATGATACAGTGAGAAAAGTGAGTTACAAAAAACAGTATGAGCACTGTGATTCCATTTGTATAAAAATAGCTATGTAACTGAAAGTCTATTTATACCAAAATTTTAACAGCAATTCCCTCTGAGGGTACTTAGGATTACAGCTGGGGTTTTCTCCCCCTTAGGTGTGTTAGTTTTTCAGATGTTCAGCATTGACTGTGTATTACTTTTTTAAGTTTAAAACAATTATTTAAAAATAAAAAGTAGGGCTCAATAAAACTGAGAGAAGTAAATCAGGCAATATTTGCAGAGTTCCTGATACATTTTCAATAAATGATGGTTTCCTATTTATTTAAAAATGATTTTACTCTTTTGGGGCACCTGGGTGGCTCAGTGGGTTAAAGCCTCTGCTTTCAGCTCAGGTCATGATCTCAGGGTCCTGGGATTGAATCCCACATCAGGCTCTCTGCTCGGCAGGGAGCCTGCTTCCTCATCTCTCTCTGCCTGCCTCTCTGCCTACTTGTGATCTCTGTCTGTCAAATAAACAAATAAAATCTTTAAAAAAATAAAAATGATTTCACTTTTTAAAAATTCTGAATAAGAGTCAAATTCAAACATAAAGATAAAGAAATGAGAATCATCACTCCTAACTCAGGCCTCCAGATACTCTCTTTCTTTCCCTACAGTTCATGAATGTTATTGGTTTCTTACATATCCTGTAGGGAAAATATACACATATAAGTAAATATATAAAGTTATGTGTTAATTTTGCTCATTTTTTACACAAATTGTAGCACATTCTTCCACTTTTATGGCCCTTTACACTCTTATTTTATGCTCCTCCTATTGGTAATCTTTCTGTATCAGTATAGACAGGTATTACAGTAATTGGTAGCATTTATTTAACCCGTCCTGTATTGGTGGACATTCAACCCAGTGACAGCTTCTGAAGGAGCCCCAAGATACAAGGGATACAAGGGTGGCCTGCACTTTAGGAATGACCTCCCCATCCTGGTCTCTTCTGGGCTTGTAAACATCACCCACTCCATGGGCTCTGGTCATATCTTTGCCTCGGCTTCTGAGACTGGGGGTGCTTCAAGACACCTTGTACTGGTTCCAGCCCCAACCCATACTGGTTCCAATCTTTTTACCTATTTCTATGCTTCTTTTTTTTTGCAGTGAGCTGGATCTGGCATGGTTCTGAAGTCATTCTAGCTAGGATCTAACAGCGGATAAGCCATGTGCCATGTATTTAGTATTCTGTCCCCTCCGAGGGGCTCTTTTTCCGTGTCACTGTATTCTTCTGCACTGTCTTCCAATCTCAGTGATTTCTCGGGAGAGGCCAGTGGCTCATGAATCTCAAAACTCCCTCTCCCACTTTCCTCATTCTCTTCACCATCTTGGAGGATCTGGAAATAGGACTGGGGTGTTGTCACTTAACACCCTGGGTGACAAGGGCAGTGCTGAGGAGAAGCCAGGCCAGGGGTTCAGTGGTGACACAAGGGTGTGACAGCTGGACCTACGGGCCCCTGCTAGATGATCAGGAAAGTGGACATGCGGGGTGAAGTGGGGTGTGTTTGGCCTACAGTGAGTTTTCAGGGTGAGAAACCCTGGGGGTAGTTTGGGGGAGGTAGTTAAGATCTAAGCCAGTAAGAATGGTCTAATTTCTGTCCTTATATAAAGCCTATAAAGAGAGCCCGTCGGGTCATTTATCATTTCGTACTGAACTGATACTGATTCAGTACCTGCTGCACGTGAAGCGCTCTACAGGGTGGTCCCGCAGTCTCCACGTTCTCATTTCACGCGCTGTGGTTTGCCTTGCCGGCTGCGGTCACTAAGTCCTGCAGTCTCTTCCACTGCTTTCGCTTCAAACCTCTGTGGTCTTTCAAGGCCTGTAAGTTTTTTTTCCTGGGGCTCAGCCTATACACCAGAGTTCAAGTCCTTGAAAGTCACAGTTTAAACCAGGGCATTCCCAGACATAGACATCTCATCAGGCTGGCACATAGACACGCTGAGTCAGTGCTGTCTAAACTGACCTGATCCGGGTCCGGGAAAGCCTTCTCTAGAACTGCACGGGCTCCCATCTGCCCTCACTCACTCAAGATAATGGCCTTAGGAACAGTTATCAGCCTAATTTCTTTTTACATCAATGCAGATTTGATGTCCAGTAATATATGTTTTGTACCTTTAATGGCCTTTTAATGATGAAGAGTATCAAAGGCATTTTAGATGTGAGCCTGCACCATTAGTTTCCATTCCAGAAATCCACTGTAATGTTCTCAGCTGCTTCTCCATGCCCAGCGTGAGCGCCGGTTGCATGCACATAGTGGCGCAGTTAATCCCTGTGGCACGGAGCTGGTCTGAGGCAGGTCCAGGGGTGGCTACTGAAGGTGGAAGACGGGGTGTGGTAGGACAGGGAGCAGAACCGGAAGGAGTGAAGGGCTGAGTCAGTCAGGGCCTGGAGTGTCAAGATCCCTCAGAACAGGGGTTCTCTCAGCCCTGGTCCTCTCTTCTCTCCTCATGTCATAGTGAAAAAAACTATGGGTTCTTGGTAATTCTCCATTCTCCCCCATCCCATTCAGGAAGATTCGGCAGGGGGCAGGGGCAAGAAAGGGTGTGGGGCATGGGATAGAGAGTGCCCAGCTGAGGCGAGTGACTCTGACTAGGCAGAATTTGGGGGAGAGGGCACTTATGGAAGGATCTAAGGGACAGTGATTCTTTCCAGGGAAAGGAGGTGTTCCGATGGAATTCAGAGGGCACCGTTTATTTTTTGAACCCCATCTTCAAGATCCATTGTCTGCTGCTCCTTGTGCCCTAGGAGGCTGACCACTGGGTACCTCATCACCCAGGCTTTCTTGTCCCCTGGCTTCCACTGAGCTTTGACCATCGGAGGGCACTGGCAGCAGACGTGAGGGTGTAAGGAGCCAAGGGTCAGGGTATTTCTTCCTCCATCCCCTCCCTGAGTAGGCACGCAGGTCTGGCCATAGTTGTGGGTCTGGCCACAACTATAGCTTCTGTCAGGAAGCCCTTCTTCCTTGGCTCCAGCTCTTCCTGGGCCCTAATAACACGTTTTCTCTCCTTGCCCTTGTACTATAAATGTCCTCTTTTTGCTAGTTAGTGGATACTTCAAAATCCCATAGAGATTCCCTTAACCCCATTCACACCTCTGTAAATAGTACCCTCATTAAATTCAAAACCTCAGCTGAGCATGCCATCCATTTCCTGCAAGCACCCTGGTTGATATAATGAGTGCATCAGAAATAAACTCGTATTTACCAATCCCATTTCCTTTTCCTGGACACACAAGAGGATTACATTTCCACTCTCCCTTGCATTTAGGTTGAGGCTATGCGACTGTGTTCCGGGCAATGGAATGAACTATGACTTCCAAGCCTGGCCATAAAACACCTCTTGTAATTGGCCCCACTGTCTTCCTATTCCAAGATAACATTGGAAGCTATGTATTTAAGGTTACAAGGTCTCAAGCTGGAAGAAGTTTGGATCCCCGAGTCACTGCTTGGAGGAGAATTGTCCAGCTGTATTCAACTATGATGTGAGTGAGAAATGGCCTTTATTGCATTGTGCCACTGTGATCTTGAGAGTGGTTTGTTACCATCATGAGGGTTAATTACTTTGACTACTTCAGTGGAGGTGTTCAGTGAAGAGGCCACCTAGAGCAAAGGAGTATTCAAGGTATAAAGATAAGGAAGCATATGATTTTCTAACTTGAGTGACACTGCCCTGAGAGTTAACAGAGTGCTAGCATTATTGCTTTGTGAAAAGAACAGGGATTTGGGCATCAGAGTTGAGTTTAAATCTAGGCATCACCACTTCTAGCGATGTGAGCTTGGGCTAGTAACTTCACTTTTTTAGGTTTTCCTATCTGTAGACTATCTATATTCTGAGGCTCTTTGGCAGATAGATGACATATGTCTATAATAGTTGGTACTCAATAAAAGTTCCCTCTTTTTCCTCTTTCAGCTGTGAATTATAAACTCAGTCCACTAGTAACTGGTAAATCATTTCAGGTTGTGAGGCACCAGTGTCCAACCCCTGATGGCAGAGAACAAGTCACACTGTCCGCAGCAGCATCCTGGTATGAAAGTGGCTTGAATATTGATCAGGAAAAAGAAATTGCCTTTAGGTCTTGGGTTTAGGCATTAACTCTTTCACTTCTCTGCCCTCCAGGCCCTGTATTAAAATTTGTAGGCCAGTTAATGTACGTGTCACGTCAAGCAGAATTGAGTCCCAGTGCCATGTCTTACCTAATGAATGAGTTTAGATCCTGAGACTGAAGTGTCTTTTGGAAAATAAAAGGAAAGAACTTCCCACAGAAAATTTTTCATCATCAAGAGGCCTTATTTGTCCATTCATCCATCCATCTATCCAGAAATCCAGAAAATAATAATTTAGTGCCTAACATACGTGAAAACACTTCTAGGCCCTGCAGTAGATACAGAGATGGATTAGACGCATCTGCCCTGAACAGCTTACGTTCTTGCCGAAGAGAAGATAGTTGAGCTTCATAAATAACTGCACGACAGACCAGGTTGTCGTAAGCATGGCAGACTCCATACGAAATGCTGTGGAATCTGAGGAAGGGAAACCCCTTCTAGCTGAAGAGACAGCAGGCGGCATTTGAGTACATCTTAAAGGTAGGGCAGGATTTTAACATAATGGAGATGAGGGAAGAGACCCATGGGGAAATGGAGGTGAATAGTTTGGCTAGAACACAACTGCCAAGAGGAGGGTTGAGGGGGAACAGTTCTAGAAATTTCACCTAAGAACAGATTGGACAGAGCCTGAATTCTAGGTGAAAAGGCTTTTTGAGGAGGGCAGAGGCAGAGACAGGTCATCCAAAGGTTTCTGAGCACTGGGTTGGCGTGTGCCTTGGGAAGAGTAGTTGGAAGGCTGCATTCAGCAACTTTGGAGGCAGGAGGAGGTGGGGATAAGGAGCCGAACTCGAAGACCTGCCACCATCCAGGTAAACCTTAACTGAACTAGGATGGAGAGTATGGGGTATAGAGAATGGTGGAAAGAATCATTCAACATGTATTTATTATGTATCTATTCTCCTTCTGTCAGTCACTATAGGGGATGAAAACTAAGCAACCCAACTCTTGCCTCCTTGGTGCTCAGCATATGACTCGTGAGATGAATCAGTCAAGGAAAGTTTGTCCTTCTGAACGTTTTCCTGTTATGGCCACACAGCATAAGCGTAAGCTGCTTTACTGTCCCTACCCACTGTGCACCTGTCAATACCATCCCGTCTCCACCCCAACAATAGCAAAGAGAAGATAGGGAATGAAGTTTTAAGTTAAGATATGGTCTGCTGTCCATGCTTATTTAACATCTTATAACACTTATTGCATGCTCTGTATATCTTGCTATATGCTCTATTTTAAGAGCTTTATAAATACTACATTATTTATTTTCATAATAATCCAAGGAGGTAGGCACTATTATCATTCCCGTTTTATAAAGGAGGGCACTGAGGCAGAGATTAAGTAATTTTTTCAAAGTCATATGCTAATAAATTGCAGATCTAGAGTTTTAGAACCCAAGGCATCTAGCTCCAGAATCTTACATTTAACCATGACGTTGTGCCGCCTCTCCCTGCAACGCTGCTTGTCCTCTGTTCATCTGCAATGAATCACAGCCAAAAAGGAATTATTCTTGGACCTTACCTCTCCCCACTGAATCAGCTCTCTCTCCTTGGTTTGTGATGCTGTCCAAGGTCACAGTGAGTAAAATCAACTCAATGATCTCTGGTACATAGTTACTGTCAATGCTGAATTTGACTTCCCCACCTTGGTGGATAACCAGCCAGGAAGGAAGGTGGGTGGGGCAAATCAATGAAGTGGTGAGGGAAGCCTGTGGTCCCGCACCTACAGGACCTTAGCCCTCTGGTCAGAGCAGTCAAGTTAACGCTGCTGCTCACATCCCACTCTGGAAGAGGCTGATAATGGCAATGCCCACAGCCTGGGCTCTGATATTTACTACCCACAAATGCTTGGACTAAGCATCAGTTCCCCATCCACAAAATGGGGGGTAATACATAAGAGTTTCCTCTTAAAGTTGTAGTAAAGAGTAAATGAGACACTTTCTGTAAAACGCTTTGTCCCCAACATGTCTTAGTCTTAACGCTTAGTCCCCAACATGCAGCCAGTACTCAGAAAGTGTTACCTGTTGTCATTTTGCTCAGTTAAGAACAGACTCTTCACCTGTTTCGTGACACCAGACTCAGAGATACTCAGACGACCCAGGCTGGCTCTTCAGGTCCTCATTCAAGATAAGGACTACCATATCACAATAGCCTTTGGAGTGGAGGAACAAGTGAGTCTGGACCTTCCCATGCAGAGTCGTATGTTATTAGTAGTGCATTGTGCTTTGTGTTCAGGGGTGTACTGAATCATAGTGGGACTACAAGCCTGATTTAAATCTCAGCTCTGCCATATACCAACTGGGTGACCCTGGGCAAATTCACATCTCTGAGCTTCAGTTTCATCATCTGCCCCAATGAGGTGATGGTGGTATCCTCCTCATTGGGTTGTTGGAGGATAAAGTGAGTTCCTTATGTAAAGTCTTTACGGCAGAACTCAGGGCACTACAGATAGGTAAAGAGGATTAGCTAGTATTGCTGCTTTCCTTTGTGTTAAACTAATAAATTCCCTTTCTTCTAAAAAAAAGGAGATTGGGGTAGAATTTTCTTCTTTCATGGCGAGAGATAACCCACAAAATCCAGGCAAGGAGAGATAAGCCAGACCTTGATGGTGGGCGTTTTTCCCTCTCCTACAACTGGGAGAGGGAGGAGGAGCCCAGGCCTTCCAAGTCTGCAGGTGTCAAACATAATCCAGGCAGAAAGACCAGGATTGACTCCAGGTACCCCAGCTCCCTACAAGGAAGAGGTGATTCAGGGTGAAAAGGAAAGTAACCCTTTTATCTGAGGCTTCTCAGGGCATCAATGAGTAAGTCTGCCCTACCTTGGTCTTTGGAGACAACATAGAAGCTCTAAGCTTCTGGCGTTCCCTTCACCTCCACACTGAGAACGGGAGAGCTCATCACATAAACCTTTCAGCCGAGGCAAATAGAGGTTTCTTTTGCCCCCCTCAAAGACCCTCAATCAAGACAAAGCAGGAGATGGGGCATGCATGAAGTGGCCACCAATAATCTGTGGCAGGAAAGGCTACACGACCAAGAGGGACTGCAGGAGTGTGTTCCTGGGGGTCCAGTTCCACCCCAGCCAGTAACTAGCTGCTAAGCCCTGGGAGAGCCACGTCACCTTGCTGAGCACCCATTTCCACACCCGGGAAATCCTACCATCCCAACCTCAGTGCGCTGGGTGATCTCTAAGTAACATCCTTCCAGCTCTGTGATCCCATAAGTGTTGGGACAGTAATTCCATTAGGAGTTCAAAGGAGAGACAGATCAACGGGGGTGGGAGTGGTCAGAGAGAGTTTCACGGAACTGATGAACCTGGGAGAGTTTGCGTAGGCAGAGGGGAGGAAGCGCTGTTCCTGTTCCCTTGGCCTTTAAACCTCACTCTGACAGCAGACAACCTTTTGGGGCTCATTCATCAGCCGGAAGAATTTCTCTCCAAGGAGTCCCTGCTCCCCTTCTCACTCCAGGATGTCGTCTAACCCCACCAAGAGAACCAGCAAAACCTCAAACCAAGGTCATAAGCGGACTAAAATGTCACCTGCCTTGAGGCCACCTACAAGGTCTCCTTTGTAGTCGGACAGATGCATTCCATCTGTCTCTCATCCATTAAACACTGCCCGCGTCAATGTCCCCTAGGCTGGAGAGATTGTCTTAAAACAAGACTGAGGCTCTGAAGAGGGCTGGATCCCACTGTTCTCTCTGAAGGAGAAGGAGATGTTCCTTCATGAACAGGGTTCTGGGTGGAGTGTATTCACTGGACTTGGCATCCTCCCTTTCCACCATCATCTCCAGGAGGGCCCACCAAGGAAGCTTTCCTGGACACCTTTACATCCTACCCCCTTCAATGGCTCGCACTGTCAAGCACTGCTTGTGTCCCTGCCAAATCGAATTCAATGACACAGAAGACTGTGGCTGTCCTTCCAAGCTAATTAGAGGCCCAAGAAAGGAAGCAGGGAAAGGAGAGATCAGCCCCTGAGAAAACAGGACGCGTGAGAGCATCATGGAAAGCCAATGGGGATCAAACTTCGTGCTGCGTGCCTTTGCTCTGACCTCAATTTTTTTTTATTCCCAGCTCTCTTTGGGGTCCCTTGTCTACCTCCTTGAAAAGCTATACAGTAAGGTCATTCTTTTAGCAGCAGCCATCTGCCTATTGCCTGTGTTAGAAAGGTGACGTATTTTCCTTTTCTCCTAAAGGTCAAGCTAATTTATTCCCATGGGAGAGAATCCTGTGTGCTTGTCAGGAGTGACAGCTGGGCTGTGACGGATGTCATGTGGTCGCAGTAGCTCCAACTCAGGAACCTGCTTCTTCTAGGACCCAAACCCCCTGGCTGCTTCCTGCTGAGAGATAGAGTCCTTGTGAATGTTCAGAGGCCCGTAGTAACAACTGCCCTCCAGAAGCCCTCTTGCTTATCCGTTTTCTGCAGTTCCATCTTCTCAGCCCTCAGTTCTGTCACTGACCTTTGGAGTCAGGCTCTAGACTCTGAAACGGCCTTCAGTTTTTTCTGGTTAATGACACGGAGAGTTATCTTTTCAGATGTGACATCCAGAGGATTTTTTTAAACATCTTTTCTTCTACTGCCACCAGAATAGACTGCAGAGGTCTCCGTCTGGGTTTTGTTTTTTGTTGTTGTTGTTGTTGCTGTTTATTTATTTTTTTTTAATTACACTTCAGAGTTAGGATCTCATTTTTTTTTTTTCTCTAAAAATGAGAGGTGATTAATGCTGACAAAACATTGTACTTCGGCAAATGAGTAATGATGCCCTCTTTCTACCATGAGAAGACCTGCCCCTCACAGAAAAAAGCTTGCAGTCACAGAAGGACACAGCTGGAAGGAAGCTTAGAAACCATTCAGGGCAGTCCCTTGTTTTCTAGATGAGGGAATGAGGCTTGAAGAAGTGAAAGGGCTTGGATGCTCGGAAAATATAGCCTTAGAAATAGGGTTCCCTGTGACCCTGCTTCTCCTCCTCAGTAGCCCAGGATGTTAGATGTTCTTCATGTTCTTACTTTTGGGATCTGACTCTTATCTTGGAAAAAAATACAGAAAACAGAAATTATGTGAAAAAGAGAACAATGTTTCCACTTCAGATAAGAAAACTCTATCCCCTCATCAGCTCCACCAACACTCTCGCTCTAGATCCTTTCAGGTATCGATGACCACAATCCGGCTCCTGGGGGGTTATACTGGGCAGGACTGGTTTTGCTGCTCCCTGCACCCAGACTGTCATGAGTGACTGAGGCCCCAGCAGACCAGAGTGGAGAGAGACACCTGACTCCATGGAGCCTCATTCATAGACTAATCACCTGCTAAGGACATGACCTGGTTCCAAATGTCGAAACTGTAGTCAGGTGGCATAAGGCCCTGGACCCACATGGGTCCCAGAACTAGGGTGACCATGTTGGACTTTGTGCAGAAACAGTAAGCAGAAAGGGTTTTTTTTTTTTTTTTTTTTTAAGAAGCAAGAGGGTGGAATCAAGGTGGAGACACATGGGCACAAGTGACCACGTTCTCCAGAAAGAGAGAAGAAGGGCTGGCTATGGCTCTTGGTAATTTCTAGTGTTGTGAGGTTCTGCTTTACTTCATTTCCGACCCTAGACTGGCATGGATTTTCACAGTCTCCTACCCTCTGTCCTTTATTTGTATTGGCCTTGGTCCCTTACAGCTACAACATCTCTAATCAGAACATTATCTTGTACTATCCGCGTCTACAAGTCTTGTTCCTCAAACCAGGAACAAGCTCTCAAAGGCCAGAGGTTTATGTCTTAGCCTTTTGAAAAATCTTTCTAAGTAACTTGTACATATGACAGCTGTTGAAAGGTTGGGCTGTAAGGCTTTCTGGAAGTTCCGTTTTATAAGCCCTTTTAAACATTTACATCAGTTGGCCCCAAGGAAGCCTTGTTGAGCCTTCCGACATAAAGCTGCTCAGTATTAACTGTCACTATACAGTTGACTTTGAACACTGAGAGGGTTAGCAGTGCAATCAAAAATTTGAGTGTAACTTTTGACTCCCCCCAAACTCAGACTAATAGTCTATGTTGCCTGGATAAGCAGTCAATTAACACATAATTTTATGTTTTATGTATTACATGCTGTATTCTTTTTTTTTTTTTTTTTCCTTAGGAGGGAGAGATATAGAGAGGGTCAGAGGGAGAGGGAAAATCTCAAGCAGACTCCATGCCCGGCATGGAGCCCAGGGTAGGGTTCCATCTCACAGCCTTGATCATGACCCAAGCCATAATCAAGAGTTGGATGCTCAACTGACTGACCACCCAAGCTCCCCTATATACTGTATTATTATAATAAAGTAAACTATAGAAAAGAAAATGTTTTAAGAAAATAATAAGGAAGAGAAAACACGTTTACAGTAGTGTACTATACAAAAAAAGAATCTAGGGCACCTGGGTGGCTCAGCTGGTTAAGCAATTGCCTTCAGCTCAGGTCATGATCCTGGAGTCCCAGGATTGATGTCCACATTGGGCCCCCAGCTCCATGGGGAGTCTGCTTCTCCCTCTAACCGTCTTTCCTCTCATGTTCTCTCCCACTGTCTCCTTCTCAAATAAATAAATAAAATCTTTTTTAAAAAATCTGCGTATAAGTGGACCTGTGTCGTTCAACCTTCATTGCTCAAGAGTCAGCTGTAATTTTAAGGGAAACAAATGAATTCCAGTGTGTTTTATGTGTTCCTAATTTCCCTAAGCCTCTTCAACTAGCAGGTTGAAATGAGATTACAGGGATTTTAATAGCACAGAAACCACTGGCTCGTCTAACACCTCCATCCCTGAAAATGCCCCTCTTCTACTTTTGTGGGTTCCAGGGGGATGTCTCACTTGGGTGCATGGAGAGATTTGCTCCTCCAGAGGCCGCTAACTGTTGACTATCGATAGCCCAGGGATCTTTCTTTACCTTCTTACCCTCCCCTCCAGCTCTTCTTTCACTCCACCAGCAGATCTATCTTCCAAACTTAAATCTTGCCACACCATTCTCCTGCTTAACACCCATCTGCGGCCCCTGCTACTAGCTGCTGTTCTCAGTTTTCCCCAATATTGTTCTTCCTTATAGGGAGTGCTGGTTTCCTATGAGAGATGCCCAAAGTCCCAGATAGTCACCTTCCTAGATTCTCTCGGAGCTATGGCATAGAAATACAAACTGGCCAACTGGGCTTCAAGGGAAGACTTCTGAGGATTTCTGGGAAATAAGTTCCTTCTTAATGTAAAAGACACAAGTGAGAGGAATTCCCTTTTTCTTGCTTTGGGATTTTGTGTGTTGAGGCTGTGATGCTTAGACCGGACTCCCATATTGTGATGGTGGAAGTAAGCTGGCCCAGAGCCCTACAGTGATGAGCTCCTGCAGCTTTCTACTGCTGGACTTTTTATTATATGAGAAAATTAAGCATCCTTACAATTAAAGCTACTTTTAGATGGGTCTCCTTTTGTTACTTACAGACATCGTCCATAGATCCCTACAGGAGAAAATCCAAATTCCTTGGCATGGGTATATCAGGCCTTCCCAGGTTTGCTCTGTATCCTGCTCCAGCATCATTTTTTTTTTTTTAAAGATTTTATTTATTTATTTGACAGACAGAGATCACAAGGAGGCAGAAAGGCAGGCAGAGAGAGGAAGGGAAGCAGGCTCCCCGCTGAGCAGAGAGCCCAATGCGGGGCTCGATCCCAGGACCCTGAGATCATGACCTGAGCCGAAGGCAGAGGCTTAACCCACTGAGCCACCCAGGCGCCCCCAGCATTATTTATTTATTTATTTATTTTTGCCAAATCAACCTAACATTCCCATTCTGTAGCCACACCAAACTTTTTGCCAAACGGGCCAAGGTTTTAGAAACCTCAGACTGGAGTGTCCTTCCCTGCCCTGGTCCCCTCACACCTTTTGTGTGGAATTTTCCTTTCTTTGTGCCTCTCTGTACTCGTAAATACTCCCGTAGTAGTACCTGTAACAGCTCTTCTTCTTTGGCTGTTCCCGCGTCTGACTCTCCTCCCAGCTCTAAATTCTTTAGGGGCAAAGCCATGTATTCTTTTTCGGTTTTGTATGTCCAGTGTGGATGGTCAGTAAATGCAATTTTAAATTAATAGATAAATAGATGAGTGACTGAATTAATTACTTGATCCCAATTCTAACCTTCCCTTATGAACGCAATCATTCTAGGATTTTGTTTTTGCTTGTTTTTAAGTGTGCGAGTCTGTTCAGCCTGTTTTGGACCAGTGCATACCACTCTCCTGGGCCTCTTGTCAGCACGCAGGTTATGACCCATTAGGTCTGAATGGAGCTGCGGAGACTCAGCATCTCCGACGAGCTCCCAGGTGACGCTGATGAGCTGGCTCAAAAAACATAGCAGAGTCATCAGGATAGCAGGGTTGTGGGGGGCAGGAGTGGTCTGTGAGGGGAGACTTATTGACGATGACATTCAGATGACAAGGAGCACAGTTGGTATCCATCACTCGCATCCAGGAGTCTGGGTCTCCTTCTCTGGAATTCATCTTCGGTGATGAGCCGAGCTCTTATTTCTCATTTTCTCCAGCTAGAGTCCAGCCTAGGCCACAAATGTTGCTGCCTCCATACCTCTGAGATGTTGTCAGGGGTTCAGCTGAGCTGGGAGATGGAGCACTGAGCCAGCTTCCAGGTGTCAGAGTTGCTGATTAAGGCAACAAGCCAAAAATGAAGGAGTTAAAACCATAAATCACTGACTTCAGTCGTATGAGCAAGAGTCTAAAACTGAAAAAGATAATGACTGACTGTGTTCCATTTCCCCCCCGTGGAAAGGCGTACAAGTCAGGGTCAGATGGGTCCGCTGTAGATGGGAGGGTTGTCTTGCTCTTGAGGAAGTCCCTGAAGAAAAGGTGGTTTTAAGGCTCCTGAGGTTGGAGGACAGGGATGGGGGAAGGGCTTAGAGTGGAAAACTCCTGCGTACTGAGACAGTGTGGAGAGTGCCTTCACGGTTTCCTCCCCTACCCGCACTCCCCCTCGAAGGAGGCCTCAGCAGAGATGGGCACCTGAAGAGGACCACTGCCTGAGCCTCGGAGACAGGAATGCTGGTGCCTCCCAGCGAGGAACGCAAACATGGGAAACACATGACCAGCAGCGAGAGGACGCCCCCCAGTGCGTGTCTGCACCTCCCTCCACAGCCATAGGTACGCTGTGCCCCAAGACTGCTGTGCAGAAAACAGCCTTCTCCCAGACCTGCTAGGAAGAGCCTCTGTAACTGCTTGACAGCCTTAAACATCACACACAGGTTGTTTTGTTTTGTTTTTTAAAGATTTTATTTATTTATTTGAGAGAGAGAGAGAGAATGAGAGAGAGAGCATGAGAGGAAAGAGGTCAGTGGGAGAAACAGACTCTCTGGTGATCAGAGAGCCCGATGTGGGACTCGATCCCAGACTCCAGGATCATGACCTGAGCAGAAGGCAGTTGCTTAACCAACTGAGCCGCCCAGGAACCCCTAAACATCACACACAGGTTTTTTAAACAGGAGCTAGGGTCTTCAGTAGTTTTTCTCACCAAAGTGTCCACTTGAAATTGATTCATATCCATCCCCCTCCTCTTTGTCTCTGCCCCCTTCCCCCTTATACCTTGGACCCCCTCGATCCCACTTATCCTTCACAGCTCATTAATTACTTACTATTACATCACAAACTACCCAAGACTTGTTGTGGTTACAAACAAACATTTATTATGTATTATCCCACAGTTTCTAGGAGTCACAAATCAAAGTGTGGCTTTGATAGGTGCCTCTGGTTCAAGTTCTCTCGTAAGACTGAAAACCGTCAGCCAGGGCTGCAGTCTCCTTGGATGACGGGGACCTCTTCCAAGCTCACTCACTTGCTCAATGGCAGTGTTCAGCTCCTCGCTGGCTACTGGCGGGAAGACCACCACGGTCTCTTGCCATGGAGCCCCTCCTTAGGGCATCTTACAAGATGACGACTAGTTTCCCTGGGACAAGCGAGCAAGTGAGAGAGTGCATGAGCATGAATGTCCAAGCTGGAAGGCACAGTCCTTTATGTCACAAGGGGCTTCCCATGACTTCTGCTGTGTCCTGCTGGTTAGAACATTATGTCATTATGTCGTTAAGTCATTATGTCCAGCCCACATGGGGGTTGGTAATAATCAAGGGCGAGATTCCTAGAGGTGGAGATACTGGGGGCCTTCTTGAGGGCTGCCTATCAGGAAGGTCCAGATAACATTTTCTCTGTCTCCTCATTGTTCTTTTGGCATTCTGTGGACTCTTCTCCCTATAACCAAGCTTTTGATTTCATTCCGTTCTGGACAGTTGTTTTATTACCCGAAGTGTCTGAAGCTCCGCTTCTTAATGGAATTCCAGCTCCCTTAGGAGCCAAAACGGCCAGGTCTCATGCCTCACTTCTCTTACGCCCTCGTTGTATCCACGCCAGGAAGAGAGCTATGATGAACATTTGTTGACGAGGATCAACTCTCAACTTAAACTTGTTTAAACTTTTTCTCTTTTAGTCTAGCTTTCTGGGGCTCAGAGATTTCTGTGAGAGTTTTTATATTCAGAGCCTTTTCCTGCTGAGCAAACAGACCTCCTCCCGGTCGATAATCCTTGCTGGGAGGGTGAGGCCGGGTTATTGTTTAGACTACAGAGCTGTCCTCTAACGCCTGTAACATTGGAATTTAGCTATTGAAAGAAGCAGGCATGGTTTAGAGCCCTTGAGAACAGAGGAAAGATGAAAGGCAAGAGCCCTGGTGCTTGGTGTTTTATCTTATTGAGTCCTCCCAGCAAACACAAGGTGGAGTTCGTCACCCTCACTTTGCAAACACAGAGTTTGGGACCACACAATTAGCGAGGAGCAGAGCCGGAACCTGAACTCAGACCCCAGAGTCTTTTCTTCACCCCTGCCTTATGCTTCTAGGTGGGATTTCCAGAGTGGTTTATCCTCCCATCAGGCTCCTTCCTGCTGGGGTTATTGGCAGTATCACTGTCCCGTGATTCTCACAGTCCATTCCCAGATGCCCAGTAAACACCTGATGAATGAACTGTTCCTCCTCTGGAGTGGGGGTAGCCAGGGGTCTTCCATGCTCACTCCCAAAGGCCAAGCAGAGCATTAGACCCACCTAGCCAGTGCACCTGATTCCAGGAGTGGAGTTGTAGAGTGAGGCAGGGAGAAACTGGGTTGGGTGAAGTGTGGCAGAGATCTTGTCAGAAGCTCTGACACCACGGGAAGAAAAGGTCACCTGAAATGTAAGCGCATGTAAATGTACGGCTTTGCCAAGCAGACTTGTCTGCCCTTTTCAGAGGGCCCTCAGCAGTGGCCTTAACCCCCTGAGTGGGACACTTGGTAGAAGTTAGCATTGTAGGGAACATTGAACAGATCCAGAAATGGATGCAGAAAGTATGACCCTAGCAGGCCTGACATGGCTGTGTTTTGAGAGGCCAGCTTGCAAAGTTGGTCTCTGGTAATTTGCCACTCAGAAGGGTTCCTATCACCCCAACTGACAAGTTGCTCACTGTGTCTATACTGTTTGTGCAAACAGTGTGGCTTCTGCTCAACAACCACTCTCTTTTTGGGACTCCAGAATTTGGGGTCACGCGAGGCAGACAGTGCCTACATGACCAGCTCCCAGTAAAAACCTGGGCACTGATTTGCTATTGAGCTGCCGCAGTAGCATCCCATAGTTAGGATGTGTTGATGGGGGAACTGAGTGCCTCCTCCATGACTCTGCAGAGTAGGACTCTTGAAAGATCATGCCTGGCTTCCAGTGGCTGGTTTTGCTTTGTATCCTTTCACTGTAGTAAATTTTAGCCTTGAGTATGACTGAATACTGAATCCTGTGAATCCTTCTGGCAAAACACTGACCCTGAGGTGGTCTTGGAGACCCCTGACATACTAGGGAAGGAGGAGCGGAGGGTAGATGTGGGGGCAAGAGCTCTCCCTAGCTAGATGTCTGTAAATACTCTTAACTCTACAACTGTCCAATCTTCTCCCTCCTGATCACCCTCTTTCCCTCTCAGGGTCACTAATTTTCTTCTTTCCCTCATTGAATAGTCTCATTATTCAAAATAAGTGCTTGAGGGTAGCTTCCTGTGATTCAGCCTCATCTGAGCTCCAATATGGGAGAATGAGACCGGGGCTTAGGGAGATGAAAAAATCTTGAATCCTTTAGTTAGTAAGTATGATATAGTTCTTGCATATAGGTGAGGTTTGGTGGTATGAGGTCTGGAGCCAATGACCAAGAAGGAATTCTTGAGATGTCTTTGGTGCAAAATGGTGGTTTTATGAAAGCACAGGGACAGAACCTCTGGACAGAAAGAGCTGGTATACCAAGTTGTGAGGGATGATTGATTATAGACTAGTGGGTTTGGGGGAGGTAAGGAAGAGGGAGGTTTCAAAAGGATTTTCATATATTAAAGAGGACCTACGAGATACTGGAGGCCTTGCTATTGTCAAGTTAAGGTTGTTTTCCCCTCTAGTAAGGCACTAACATTAAGACAGTGGAGAGCTTCCTGGAAGAACATTGTACTCTGCCTGCCTCAAGTATTTGTCCATGGGCTGTAGGTTATAAGGACTTTAATCTTATCCACATTCTCTTCCAGAAGTGATGTTATTGATAAGAATGCTTTTGGGTGCCTGGGTGGCTTAGTCAGTTAAGCATCTGCCTCTGACTCAGGTCGTGATCCCGGGGTCCTGGGATGGAGCCCCACAGCTTCTTCCTCTCCTTCTCTTCCTTCCCTGCCTTCACCACCCGCTCATGCTCTCTCTCTCTCTCTCTCTCTCAAATAAATAAATAAAATCTTTTTTTTAAAGTGCTTTTTTCTAGTAAATCACTAAGACATTTGTAAACTAAGGGAGACTCAAGTCCTGCAGGACTGTAATCTCTGTAAGTTAACCATTTGTTTTTCCTTCCCTTAGCTCTAGAGTAGCCAGGACTCCCTGAAGAATGTCCCACAGATTCCACTTGGGAGTTGGGGAACTGTGGGGTGTCACCTGATGCTTTGTCCTCAGCTTGCTTCCTGCTCCCCCATCAAGTACACTGGTAATAAAATATCTATAGGTTCTCTGCTTAAAATTCTTCTCTCTGTTAAAAGGTCTGAAATGGTGTTCTTCTCTGAAAATGTAGATGGGTGTCACCTGGAGGGCTGTCACAGAGCAGCAAGAGTGTCATTTGGCATGAACACAGGAGTCAGAGCATTGGCAACCCCTTAAAGTGGCCGTCCATGTAACAGATGTGAGGTTTTCCTCCCCCCAGATCTGAGGTAGGTCAAAGGTGGGAGAAGGGCCAGATCCAGTAGGTAGCGGAGGCATTTTTTACAACCTTGAATTTCAAGTTGGGTGCAGGAGGATGGGGAGTCACTGGACAGGTTTTAACAGAGGACTGAGATCTTGAAAGTCTTTTCTAGTTCAAAGACTTTCTATATGAATACCTGAATGTGTCAGATCATTTCTGAAGAAGTACGGGGCTATTTTGGAGAAATTGGTGCTGTAATTTTATGTCCTTTTATTGTAATTTCTGGGAGCCATGGAGCCATCATCAAGGATCCTGCTTGGTTTGACAGTCTTATTTCTTCCCCTTCTTCCTTGCTTTTTCTCTAAGAAATAGAGGCCTTGTCTGGGGGGGAAAAACCGGAGTCCTCATTTTCTTCCCTATATCATTGTCATTCAGATTATTTAATTTAGTGAAAGGGCTTATGATTTGCATTTAGAAGAAATTTTCCATTTATATTTTAAACCCAAACAGTGGGGTGATAAATCAGCAGGGGCTCATTATGCCCATTTCCCGTGGGGTGGGACCCCTGACCCAACCACACAGCTGGGAAGCAACCCACTGACTACAGGCACCTTCCCTGCTCAGACAAAAACCTTCTCCTGTGGTTAGGCCCCATTTGCCCTCTGAGCAGAGATCTAGAATTCATTGATCAACCATGCTATGGTGATACACTAACATCATGAAAGCAATTAGAAAATGGTATAATAAAAATCTTTCAAGAGTTGAAAGCTAAACTCAACATTTATAATAGAGCCTTCCTCTTCCCATATGAAAGGATGAATCTCACTTCCTAGATATTTTATGTGTGCCCACTCTGTGCCAGGCACCCTTCTAAGCATTTTACCTTTGTTATTTAATTCCCACAACAACCCTTCCTTTAGCAGGGACAATTATTACTCCCATGTGATAGTTTATTTTCTGTGTCAATTTGATTGGGCCACAGGTGATGAGGGAGCAGGAGGCTGGCTGAGGACAAAGCAAAAGCTGGCGCCTTGCACCCCCCTCTCCACCCGCCCCCCCCTCCATAATATGTGTAGCATTCCTCAGGCACCCTTGACTGCCATGAACGATAAACAAATAGTTAACTTGCAGAGATCACAATCCTGCAGGACAGGAATCTCCCTTGCTCTACAGATGTCCTAGAGATCTACAAACAGGGAGGTTACCTTATCAATAGCACAAATTTCCAGAGGCAAATAACTCTCGGTTCCTCAAGCCCTAATGTCTCCCTCCCCATCATAAACAAAACTGGAGGAGGCTGAGGTAGAAGGGAATGTAAATGATAGCAGGATCATAACACCCCACCAAGAATCTCCCAACTATCTTGATGTTAATGGCTGACCTAAAGACGATGTTGATCAAGCCACAAGGGCAAGGCCTTCTCCCAGCACCTTGTAGGCCCTCTTTAACATATGAAAACTCCGTTGAAACCTCCCTTCCCTTCACCTTCCCCTGCCAACTGCAAGGTATATAACCTGTCATCCCCCACAACCCAGGGCAGCAGCTCTTCCTGCCCACAGGTCCTGTCCCTGTGCTTTAATAAACCACCATTTTGCACCAAAGGTGTCTCAAGAATTCTTTCTTGGTCATCGGCTCCGGACCTCAGCCCACTGAACCTCACCTAGGTTCTAGAACTTCATCACAGGGTTCCCAGATATTTGGCTAAACATTATTTCTGGTATTTCTGTAAGTGAGTTTCTGCATGATATTAACGTTTAGACTGAGTAAAGTAGATTGGCCTCCCGACCATGAATGGGTTTCATCCAATCGGTAGAATAAAATAAAGGTCGAGGAAGGAAGGATTCTCTTTATCTGCCTATCTCTGAACTGGGACATCAGTCTTCTCTTGCCTTGGACTCAGACTAGAACTGACACCATTGGCTCTCCTAAGTCTCCAGTTTACTGACTCCAGATCCAGAAATTTTTCTTTTCTTTCTTTTTTTTTTTTTTTTTAAGATTTTATTTATTTATCTGACAGACAGAGATCACAAATAGGCAGAGAGGAAGGCAGAGAAAGAAAGGAGGAAGCAGGCTCCCTGCTGAGTGGAGAGCCTGATGTGGGGCTCAATCCAAGGGTCTTGAAATCATGACCTGAGCAGAAGGCAGAGGCTTTAACCCACTGAGCCACCCAAGCACCACAGAAACAGGGATTTTTCAATCTCTGTAATCACGTGAGTCCATTTCTTATAGTATATCCATCAACCACTCTCTTTTTCTCCCCCCCCCCTTCTCTTTCTTCCTTTGAAGAATATCTCTCTCTCTGGGGAAAAAAATGTGTTATTAGTTCTATTTCTCTGGACAACTTGGGCTAGCACACCCCATTTCATAGAAGTAGAATCTAAAGCACAGAGCCAAGATCAACATGGCCATGGTAAGAGGAGCCAAACTGATTTCAGAGTTCACAGTAGATGGTCCAGCTCACCAAATAGCAAAGAAGTACAAATAAAAATGAGGATTTGATTCTTTTGCTTCTCAGATTAGCCAATACGAAAGACAGTGGGAAAAAAAAAAAAAGCTATACTGATGAGAGATGGGAAAATGGGCACACCTGTGTGGTGTTGGTAGCGTTGTACTACCAGCTAGTACAATCTTTCCAAAAGCCAGCTTGAGGTTATCACAATGCAAACCGTATAGACCCGTCAATAGCTGGCTCCTCAAATATCACCAACGCAACCTGTTGCTAAGACAAAACTGAGCTTCTCTCTTTCCGCCACAAAGGAGACCACCATCTTGAAAATCTCTGGCAATGTCTCAGAAAGGGAAGGGAAAGTCAGAACTTACTGAGAATGGAAGTTTGGTTTAAGGCCAGTCTTTCCATGGAGGTTAGGAGGGAGGTGACAGTTGCTTAGGATTAGGTAAAAATATCCAGAGTTGGTAGAAACCGCAATGTGAGGATTTTGAAGGAAGGGATTCGAAGGACCTTAACGACACCCTCTGTCTATTGATATATATTTTAAAGAGCTGATGGGTCTTTGGGAAGTTTCTGTAACGAACAATCAAACCATTTGCTTGTGCAGGACAGTGAAACCAGGTCAGAGCTCTGATCAACAGGGCAAAGGTGGGGTTTGTTGTTCATGTTGGGAAAAACTATAATGAAGTTAAAGTAGGTTTTTATTTTTTATTTTGTATGTTTTATGTTTTTTAAAGATTTTATTTATTTATTTATTTGGCAGACAGAGATCACAAGCAGGCAGAGGCAGGCAGAGACAGAGAGAGGGGGAAGCAGGCTTCCCGCCGAGCAGAGAGCCTGATGTGGGGCTTGATCCCAGAACTCTGGGATCGTGACCCAAGCCAAAGGCAGAGGCCCCAACCCACTGAGTCACCCAGGCGCCTCTAAAGTAGATTTTAAAGGCTGATGAAACATAAAGATGTTTCAGGTGGTTAATCTGAATACGTCACATAAACTTCAAACTTCTTTAAAGGATCACAACAGCACCATTAATAATAAACAACTCAAATGTCCAACGACAGGGGAAAAGGCTCAGTAACGTATGGCTCATCAACAGTGGAGTTTGGCCATTCGGCCATCAAAGAAATGATTGTGGAGATACATACAATCTCTCAATCTCTACTAGTACCACCTCCCAGACTGTGTGTCCTTTTTTTTTTTTTTTTAATCTTATAGTTGTCCAGGCTGGCACTGCAGGGAAGTGATCGCCAGGATAGTTAGAAAGAGGCAGGCTTGGTGTGGTTGGATTTGTTCCTATAGACAGCTTGGTTTAAATGAAGAGAAATTCCAATTTTCTGAGGGTGAGGGTGATGCAAAGCCCTATTGTTAGAAGGCACAGACTCTGATTCTACACAGCTCCTGGACAATGACAGAGTGTTCCTGCCCCTCACCTAGCACCTCCTGAGAGGCCTTCTTCGCTCCAGGACCACTGTCTTAGCTCAGTGGCCCTGTGTCAGGGCTATATGCCTCTCTCCTCTCTCTTCTGGAGTTCCTCTTTTGGTTAGTTAACTTCTTGCTCAGCATTCTTGGTTCCATATGTCTAGCTCCCAGCACATAGCAGGCATTCAGTGTATTTTGTTAGGTAAAGGGATAGATAAATATCTCTCATCAAATCATTTGAAGAGTTATCTTTTCCTTTTATGAAGAAGTCAAAAGACTATTTCTCAAGTGCATTTTGTGTCAGCTTTTTCCTTCACCCAGAGGTTCTATAAAAGGGAAATCCTTTTGATAACACATCCCAGTTGATTCCCTATAAAAAATGATCCAAATGGCTCAGCTATCAGGCTCTCCACTTGTCAGTCCCAAGGTAGCAAGGCTGCTTCATCTAAAGCACAGGGATGGTGTTTGATATAATATATGAAGAGCTTTTCCCCTAGGTCTGAGATGGGTACAGAGAAGTAGATTTGGGCAAGTGCTCTGGTTCTTCCCTGGTTTCTCTCAGAACCTGGGGTCAGATAGAAGGCAATAAATCTGGGGGGAAGAAAAGTATCCTGAAGAATCTACACATCTTTAGAGAGAAAAAAAGCCCTTAAGTAAAGTTGAAGAAGAATTTTGGAGAAACCAGAAATTGACAAGAAACCTGGGTAATGGGAGTCTGATTCCCCTTATTCTTGTTTGGTCTGGGGACATGGTAGAGGGGTGATGTCAGGGAGGAAATAGGTGCTTAGATCCCCAGTTTTCCATACCCTTGGAGGGAATGAATCCTACCCTTGAATGAACTAGGGGTTCAGGGTCCAACAGGTGGAACAGAGAAAATGGAACAAGTGCCAACAGCCCTGGGGAGCACAATGCAGTGAGAGTGGTTTGGAGAAACCAGTCTTGTAAATCTTCCATTGCTGTGTTTGGAGGTTGGACGCATCCTTGTTCCCTCTTCAGTTTCCTTCTTTGTAGAAAAAGTCTCAAAGGAACAGCAGATTGAGTTGTTGGGACTGAGATTTATCATCTACAAAAGAAAAGGACAATTGGGGTCCTGTTTCTGTCTTCATGATCATGCCAGTTAGGAATTGTGCTTATCGAAGAGGCCTTTCTTCTACACCTGCAGAAGACTGCAGGGCTGAGTTACTTTATCATTCTACTCCTCTCTTCCCTTTCATAATGGTTTGGTTAGAAGACGCTGTGATGCTGTTCTCTTTTTCATCACACACAGCAGGATTTTGAAGCTCTAAGAAAATCCTAAGCCAGCCAATTTTTAGAAGCAGCAGAAAGGATGCATGGAACATCATTGGGTACAGCCACGTGATTTAAATGAGATAACTCTGAGTTTAAATTTTTCGAGAAGTAGGCTTTCATTGGCTTTGGTGTCTGCCTCTCCCTCTATGTTTCCATTTTGAGAAAGAGTCAGAATATGGAAATGAAAAGGCCTATTTCAATGAGGAAAGTATCCTATCATCAGTAAAAGAAACATCTGACCACAATGGTTTAAATAAATAGGGATTGTTTTTCTCTCAAAAAGGAAGTCTGGGGATAGGTCCCCATTGGTGTTGAGTCAGAGGTCTGATGATGCAATGGCTAGGGCCCCGGGATCCTCTTGGCAAGTCCTTCATGGTTGTCACAAGGCTACTCAGGCCATCGTGTCTTCATTCAAGAAACGAAGAGGCGGGAGGAGCGAAAATGTGATACAATACTTCCCCCACTCCTTCCCTGCAATTTTGCTTTCTACATTTCAGTTACCCGCGGTTGACCTCAGCCTGGAAGCAGCTGTTTCTCCTTCTGATGGAGTCTATCATCTCTCATCAACACAAGACACAACAGAAGGGTGAGTACAGCATAATAAGATATTTTGAGAGAGAGAGAGAGAGAGGCCGCATTCACATAATTGTTATTCCAATAAAGTGTTATAATTGTTTTATTTTAATATTAGTTATTGTTGTTAATCTCTTATTGTGTCTCATTTGTAAAGCAAACTTTGGATAGGTATGTAGGTATGAGAAAAAAAAAATCTGCAGTATATATATGTTTTGGTATTATCCAGTTTCAGGAACCCACTGGAGGTCTTGGAACATATCCCCTGTGGGTAAGGTGAAGACTCCCTTACTTTTTTTTTTTTTTTTAAAGATTTTATTTATTTATTTGACAGAGAGAGATCACAAGTAGGCAGAGAGGCAGGCAGAGAGCGAGGAGGAAGCAGGCTCCCCGCCGAGCAGAGAGTCCGATGCGGGGCTCGATCCCAGGACCCTGAGATCATGACCTGAGCCGAAGGCAGAGGCTTAACCCACTGAGCCACCCAGGCGCCCCAAGACTCCCTTGCTTTTTTACTGGGAAAAAACAATAACCTTCTGGAAGACCTCAGCAGACATTGTTGGTTGGAATGATCTCACATGGCCATTCCTACCTTCAAGGAAGCCTGGGAAAAAGAGACTTTTGCTTCCCAACTTTGTAGGAGAGCCAGTCGGGAGAATAGGGCTGGGAATGTGCGGTGGCTCCACCCACCTGTTATTTTCCATGGTGGCGCACACCCCGGTTTGAGACATTGTCTACCTTCTGTTTGAGCGTCATTGTTCTCCTTGCATGTCTCCAGTTCATGTCATTTAGCACAAACTAGTTGCCTCAGTGTTTAGACCCTGTAAATATTACCTAAAGGAGGTGACAAACCTTCGTCAAGATGAGAAAAGCACACGGTTTTAGGGGACAGAGGTGGGTGAAGCAGGGTGAGCAAGTGCCAGAAGAAAAAGCTTTGGAGGAGAACCTTCCTCAGAGTGCAGTTAGACTTTGAACCCTGTCTGACTGAAATACCCTATTATCAATTCCCAAACAGGGGGAAGCCAGTCCCAGTGGGAACCAGACTCAAAGCCTATAGATTTGGGACGCATTAGAAAAGGCAGTCCCCTGGGGATTCATCAGAGGAGAAATTGGGCTCCTCTTCAAATCAGCTGAACTCAAAACCCTCAGAGGCAAATTGTTCACTCCTTGAGCATATCACCGTTGGGCCCATTAAAGCGTAATGAAAGGACTCTTCTGAGCCCCAGAGCAAGCTGGGCCTGGGGAGAAGGGCCAGGTAATGTTTAAAGTGAGTGTGGAGAGGCTGACTACCCAGCTGAAAGGCTTTTCAGGAGTTCTGAGAGTGGGCTGAGTGAGCCAGGCATTTTTTTCAAATGGGGAGGCACTCTCTGAACCCATCCATCCACAACTCTGTAACTCATCCCTTTCCCCAGCACCTGTGGCTCCTGAAGCCTGGGATCAGAATTGCTCACTGCCACAGCAACTTCGAGAATGGCTTCAAATGAGATCTCTCAGCTCCTGGAGGAAGCAGGTGCACTCTTCTTTCCTCTCCCTCTCTCTCTCTTCCGTCTTCCTCCCCTCCCCTTTCCTTTCCTTCCTTCTCTCTCTTCCTCTCCCTCTCCGTCTTTTGCTCTTTCTCCCTTCTCCAGAAGGCAGGGTCAGGTCAGTGATGGAAGAGTGATACACGATAGGGCTGAAATTAGCTGTTGAAGGTGCCACTCCAATAAGAAATGGCCCAGGCCTCGAGGCAGAGGGTGAACAGATGGTGTATAACTTGGACTCTCAGCCTCCTGAAGCATCTACCCTCGTACAGATTCTCGGGTCTTCTCAGAAGAAGAAGGGGATTGGCATTATGGCTACAGGAAATGAGAGAAAGGGGATTGCTCTCCTAGGTAGAATTTGGATACATAAACAAGAAAATAAGAAGGATATTTTTCTCTTATTGTTGTCTCTTGTGCTTACTCATTTTTCAGAAGCAGCCTGGTTTATGTGGAAGGATTCGACAATTCAATAAATTCAGCAACCTTTTATGGAGTGTCTTCTCTTTATTTTTATTTTATCGTTTATATCTCACCTCTTCCAACAGGAATTTCAGGCAGTTTACACTAAAGGATATAAAAGACAAGACTAATAAAATAGAAATCAGGACCAAAAAAAAAAAAAAAGAAAACCAAACCCAAAACAAAACAAATATTCTAACCACAACAGAATGGTAGCTGAGGATTAAAATTTAATTTGAGAGTCCTTAACACAGTCCTTAACACACAAAAATATTCGTATTCTCATCAGTCTCTCTTATAGACAATTTTTCCCCTACTAAATTCCGACTACTAATTTCCCCTACTAAAATCCCCAAGGACAGTTCTCTTGGGGAATTTGGATTTAATTGACATTGTGTAACATACCCTCCTCCTTCCTCTTCTTCATCATGATCATCAGTGACATTTATTGAGAGTTATTTACCAAGTGACATTTATTTGTTGACGCTTATTGAATATGCTACATCCTGTTCCAAGCACTTAATTTTTTTAAAAGACTTTATTTATTTGAGAGAGAGAGAGCATAAGAGAGAGCACAAGTTGGGGGAGAGGCAGATGATGAAGGAGAAGCAGGCTCCCCGCTGAGCAGGAAGCCCAATGTGGGGCTTGATCCCAGGACCTTGGATCATGACTTGAGCTGAAGGCAAAGTCCCCCAGGCACCCCCCCAAGCACTTTAGATATATTACTATCTCTTCCTTGAAATAATCCTAGGAGGTATGTGCTATTATCATCCTCATCGTCTAGGAGGGAAAAGGCAAACCTAGGTCAAGTCTTCCACATAACAGACTTGGTTCCTGGGCTACTGATCCTGCCAAGAGGGACGTTCATCTGCTGAGCCTAACACTGAAGGTGCCCTTAAGGACCAGGACTGGCTCATGCCCAGGGATCCCTCAGCTCATTCACATGCCCCAGGAGAGTCATGTGCTTTCTTAGGTGGAAGAACGGGGAACTCTGCCTCGGTCAAGATGCCCTTGACTTCCGCTGATGAAGCTGATATTCTGGTCCTACTGCCAAAGTTGTTCTTATTGTGGAAGGGGAGGCAGAAGGTTGATTCTGGCCAAGGTCTATTATGTCCTTTTTGAAGTAAGAACTGACAATCAAGGCACTTTTGAGACATATGGTCCCGCTTCATGGAAACTTATCATCCCATGAGCTGCTCAAACCAGAGACGCCTGAACCTTCTTCAGGCACTTTCAGTTCTCTCTAGGGCATCGCCTGCCTCGCTTATAGACTAGAGGGCAATAGATGCTTTCCATGGCAGAAAACCCTCTGACATGAGGACTTGTAGACATCCAGCCCCAAGCAGAAAAGGCAGCAGGATCTGGTGCAGAGAGCAGGCTCTGGGATGAGCTCCAGAAGCCAGAGGGTCTGGGAGCCCTCAGTGGAGAAATCCACCCCAAATATTTTGCTTTAGTGGGGATCCCACGCAGGTACTGTGGGACAGCTGAGGGGCTGGAGTGTTCTGAGCACCTACTCACGTTTTCTTTCTCTCTCTCACTTTTGCACAATTAGAGTCACCTCCTCGGGTCTTAGGGTCAGTCCTTCAGAGAATTTGACAGCCCATCTCTCTAACTTGGCTGAAATGGTCCTTTGGTCTAAGTCAATACCCCTCTTTCTTTCGCATTGTCCACCAATTGTGGACTGCTGACTGCTGTAGTCCGTCACCACAAGTCACGCTTCGCTCTTTGCCTCCAGATTCTCCCTCCCCCGCCCTCCACCCCGCCACGATCTGCACGGGCATATTTGAAATGTGTCACATTCCTCTTCATAATAATCATTGTTGTTTCTCAAGGGCTTATTATGTAGCAGGCGTGGAACTAAGAGGGTCACATAAATGAATTCATTTACGCCTCCACTCTACTGGGTGGGGATGATTATTACTTCACACAAGACGAAACTGAGGTTCAGAGACGTCCCATTACCACCCAGAGTCTCGTAACTGTTAAGTGGCAGAATTGGGGTTTTACCCCAGGGGACTGACTCCAAAGCCAGCATTTACACTACTCCCTGACCATCTGCACCTTCCACCACTCTCTGCACTACTGCGATGACACGGTTTTGTTTTTTTTTTTTACAAAAATGGAGCATGTTTACGCCGCTCCATGTTGCTTACAGACACCAAAAAGGCAGTTTTAAAAATCAACACTTTACTCAATTTTAATGATGAATATTGGGTTGTATTTGCATATGTTGTCTTTTAACTATTTATGAATGCATAGCTACTCCAGAAAATAAATCTCTTAGGACCCAGCATGAAAAAAAATCCTTGTTAAACATTTTGTTAAAAATCCTTTTGTATTGCTGCCAAAACAACAGAAAATAATGAAATTCCTTCGCATTTTATGATGTAATTTACATAAGTCACCATGCTCTTCCTATCTGTGAACGTCAAGTGTCCTAGTCTGGGCCCCCTATGGTAACCTCTCGGTGTCATTATGATTTCAACATTGTAAGCCAGGGTTGAGTGGCAACTTTGCCGTTTACGTGACACACAGGATTCTGACTAATTCTTGGAAAGGACAGTGAAGACCGGAACCAGGGAAAGTTTCCCCAGCCCTAAGAGCCTTGAGAAAATGCAAAGCAGGTTCCCAGGCCATCTGTCAGGGCTGTGTGTGCGTGTGTGTCCCCTCAACACCCCTCCCTCCCAGCCCGGCACTGCTCTGAGCATCGTGACTGTCGCTAGCGCCACCTACAGTGTGTTCTGGGGACCTCCAGTGACCTTTTCTTACTGTATCCCTGACCCTGACTGCCAAATGTGACCTTGGGCGATCTTCTCTTCTCTTCAGGCCAAGCCTCGGTTTTTCTATTTGTATATTTGGCTCCCCTCCTCTATTAAGGAATAGGCTTTTGTATTCACTGAGGGAGGAAGGTCTTTGAATAAAACAGCACCATCCAAATTCGTATTTTTCTTTAGTGTTAAGAGGCAGCGGAAAGCTAAGTATTCTACTATGTGTTCTAGGGTGTTTGTGGGTGGGTGTGGGAACAACCTCCTAATGACCCAAGGACAGAGAGAATAGAGCATTTCCTCTTTCCTCCTGCAGTGCGGGTAACCCAGCAAACTGGTCTGTCTTCCTCTTCCAGCTTTCTGGAGGGGCACGGGGTCAGCCCCACAGGCCTGTATAGTTTTCACGGCCTTTATCAACGACATTAGAGTGAGTTATTCTAATCAACACCTCATTGGTATATAGCAGGAGCTGGGTTTTTAAGTGTTCTGAAAATTTCGCCAAGCCAGCTGGTGAAGGCTTGGGGTCATAGGTCACCATAAACACCAATCTAATAGCAGGACACTCGCAGGGCTTTAAATACCTTTATCTACTGGGAGACCCATGCGGCGTCCTCGCGGCTCTTAAATCGCATAAAAGAACATTTTATGACTTGGAAGAAGACAATGCAAGTGCTCTTAACCCGCTGCTTCCTATTAGGAAGAAAATGACTGGGGAGCTCAGGAACCACAGGGAATCGTCAGTACCAGTCCCATAAACCATGTGGGTTCTGCAGGAGGAGAAACAATTTCTCGGCTCCAGACCCAGGAGGAATGGAGAGAACAATGAAGGGAAAGGGATCTAAAGACAAACGTTAAAAATAGAAGGAAAATTGGGAAAGAGAAGTCCGCCGGGTAATCCATTCAAGAGGGGAATTAATTTCAGGTCAGACTAAGCTGCTTTGGGTCTTCCCCGCTGAAATAGGGTAGCTGCTCGGGGCCCCCACTGACTTCTGCAAAGAACTCAGGGAGTACCTCCCTCCTGAGGGAGTCTCCGAGATCCCAGGCTCTCTGGACTCAGTCCCGCTAGCCATCCCTTCTGGCCACGGAGAAGTTCAAGGGCTGGAGAGGCATTCCTAGGGCTGGAAAGCTTCTGCAGACCCACAGAGGGACCCAAGAGTACTGAGACCTCTACAACCCTTGTGGGAGTCCGTTGCATTCTCATAGTGCCCCGGCCTCAGCGCAATTCCCTAATTTTGCAAATGGATTATCAGCGACTTAGGGGGCACAGAATCAATCCATCCGTCAATCAATCAAACCCACAGAAACCAAACTCCCTAAAATGACAAGGGAAGCAAGCCACAGTGAGCCTGGGGCACATAATTCCTTAAACTGCTTTTCTGTTCTGCATGCTGTGAGGACCAGAGACCAACTACCGTTTGTAATCGGGGTCTGTGAGACCCTTTCTTTTTTTTTTTTTTTTTTTTTTTTTTTTTTTTTTTTTTTAAGATTTTATTTATTAATTTGACAGAGAGAAATCACAAGTAGATGGAGAGGCAGCCAGAGAGAGAGAGAGAGAGAGAGAGAGAGAGAGAGGGAAGCAGGCTCCCTGCTGAGCAGAGAGCCCAATGCGGGACTCGATCCCAGGACCCTGAGATCATGACCTGAGCCGAAGGCAGCGGTTTAACCCACTGAGCCACCCAGGCGCCCCTGTGAGACCCTTTCTGAGGGTGCCCGGACCTTCAGGCCACTGTGTTGCTGGGAACCTCCTTGACAGTTGAGGGGATTTCTAGTATCTCTTCTCTTTCTCTCGAAGGGTGTCAGGATGGGCCCAGCACGGAGAGATAAGCTGGAGGAGAGCATTCTTCCCCAGAGAGTAATCCAGGATGGTTTTGTAGCCCATAGACAAGTTACAATGAGTTTAAATGACTTACAATATATTAAAGGATGTGTAAGGGTGTTTAAACACATCAATATATCCCAAGGCCACGCGGCATATAGCAAAAGCGAGATGTCTAATAAGATACAATTAAGGCAACAGAAAAAGAATGGCTATTACAGAGCAAATAAAGGAATATCTGAATAATCTAAACCTACATAAACAAATAAATCATCTTGCATCCTTGGGTGATAATAAAATTAGATAATAAACTGTAGGATTGGAAAATTTCTTTGACTGCACAGGACTAAGGGAGGAAAAAGGCTAGCTTGGTTTTGATCCTCATAAATGTTATTAGTGATGCTTAAAATCGCAACTGAAAAACTCTACTACAGGCCATTAGGTAAAACAAGTAAAACCAGGAAGTGGAAAAAAGGCCTGATACAGAAGCCTTGCATACTGTGGGTGTCTGAGACTGTAATGTGTCTTGTTGGTGGGCTGGGGCAGGCTTTGCAAAATTAGAAAACGTCGCTGAGGGCGTTACCCCAAGCAGAGCAACTTCTGACTCTTCCACCCACCCAAATGGATTTCTTCATAGATTGGCTCATTCTACTGGTATTTGCGGGCATCAATGTTAAGCAGGCTTCGCCCTGGGCCGGGGCGACATCAGGGAGAATAAGACAAACAAAGTCTTTACGGTCATGAGGCTCGAGTTCTGTGGGAAGTATACTGAGAATAAACAAGGAAGTCCATAAACAGACAAGATAAAACCAGACTGATAATTGCCGCGAAGGAATGACAACTGGTGCTCGTGGGTGACTGGGGTGGTAATAGGAGAAGGGTAAGATCAGGATAGGAGATCCGGGAGGGTCTCTCTGGGGAGCCGAGGGGCACTTGAGCCCTGGTCTGAATAGTGAGAAAGACAGGGTCCTATGGAAATCTCGGAGAAAGACCTCGTAGGCGGCAGAAATGACATGTGCAAAGGAGCTGAGAAGGCCACAAGTCCTCTGTACCTAGAAACCGAAAGAACCAGCATGTCTGGGGAGGCCCAGGGAAAGGTCTGAAATGCAGGGGTTGGGGGTGGGGAGCTAGATCTGGGAGGGCCTCTTCAATAAGAGTGACAAATATGGGCCTTAATCTAGGTGCCGGGAACCCAGGGAGAGTGGGGAGGGGTGCGTTCTGACCCAGTTGAAAGTCTACGTCCTAAACTTACACTGGGAACTTGCGGGAGCCTCCCCAGCAGAAGAAGGAGCTGGGAAAGGGGAGGAGATAGTGTTGGACATGGGTCAGCTGCGACATGGCCACCAGGCTTGGAAAAACCTCCAGACAGGTCAGCAAGCTGTGTTTTCCACCTTGTAGACAGAACAGGGGGAAAAGCCGAGCAGAGAGAACAACCATTTCAAGTGGACCACCCCTCACTGGGCGCTGCTCTGTGCCATGGGGACACTTTAGACACCTTCACTCATTCTGCCCTAACAACCCCCCTATTCCCATCCCTGTTCCAGAGGAGGAAACTGAGGCCTGAGGTGGGGATAAGTTGTCCCAAACCTGCAAGTGAGGCAGGGGTGCCGATCCAAAAGCTCGAGCGCGCGTCGCCCTGGATTCCCTGCAGCCACCCGCAGACCTTGGCTTTCCAGCCTTCTCAGGATGCTTGCCTGCATTCTGGGAGCCGCCCTCCTCCTATTTGCTGACTCTCCCCTTTCTGTCAACGCCATCTTGAGTAGCTGTCTGTTATACGGAACTAAGAGTCCTAGCTTCCGGATATGTAAACCCTTGGTTGCGGGGAGGGAAGAGCTAGTTTCTACATGACAACACAGGCCCCTCGGCTGGTGTCTCAGAAGAAAAGGGATGTTCCCATCCGTTCCACAGACAATTACACTGACAACACTGTTAATCACAGAAAGCATTCGTGACACACTTAAAATGTATCAGGCACCACTCTGAGTCCTTCCTGTGTGCTAACTTATCCAGTCCTTGCTGACAACACAGCTTGCTGACCAGTCCGGAGGTTTTTCCAAGCCTGCCCTGCTGGCCATGTCGTAGCCTGACCCATGTCCAAAACTATCTCCTCTCCTTTCCCAGCTCCTTCTTCTGCTGCAGAGGCTCCCATAAGTACCCAGTGTAAGTTTATGACCTTGACTTCCAACATGGGCCAGAACACATCCCTCCCTACTAGGAAGTGTGTGGCAGTACTCTCTTCCTTCAGGGGAAACAGAGGCACAGAGATAGTTACGAGTTGAATTGTGTCCTACCCCAAAATATTTTAAAGTACTAACCCCTTCATACCTCAGTGTGTGACCTTGCTTGGAAAAAGGGTTGTTGCAAATAAGTTGAGATATATTGAGGTCATACCACAGTAGGGGAGCCCTCCATCCGATATGGCTGCCGTCCTCGCGAGGTGAGAGAGAACACCATATGAAGATGGAGGGAGAGAGTAGAGCGATGGCCCACCTACGAGTCAAGGAACAGCAAGGACTTTGGACAGCCACCAGAAATTGAGAGAGAGAGGAACAGATCCTTCCTTAGAGAGTCTAGAAAGAACCATGCCCACCAACACCCTGATTTCTGATTTCTAGCCTCCAGAACTGTGAGAGAATACATTTCTCTTTCAAGCTACCCAGTTGGCAGTACTTTGTTCTGGTAAGTCCTCCGCAATGAAATCAGAGAAGTTAAGCCATTCACCCAAGGCCACACAGCTGATGGAGTAGTAGAGGGACTGTCAGTGGGGGTGGGCGCCTCAGCCCTTCTTCTCTGCGTCACGCCCTGCCTAGCGGTCCTGGATGTTGTGTCCAAAGGGATACCTAAGCAGATGGCCAGCTTGAGCCGCAGGAGAATCATAGTGTGCCTTTCTCTCTCCACCCCTCCTCACTGTGGGGCTAAGGCAGAGAGGGTAAAGAGTTCATGAGTGTGCACGAAGATCTAGAGGGGGCAACTGACTGGAGTGAAGGCGAGCCCGCTGCACCATCTCTGACAGGGGGTCCCCAGCATCTCTCTCAAGACCTACCTGGACTCGGTGTCCTGGGTGTGTGCGTGTGCGGGAAGGCGCCAGGAACTTGGGACTTGTTTGGCCTCCCATCTGCTGGGTGACCGTAGCCCAGGTGACTGACTTCCCCATGCCTCAGTTTCCTCAAGTGGAAAAGGAGGCCAAATCCGACCCCTCCTCCCCCAGTGCCGTTGTGGCGAACATGGCAGTGAAAGTAAGTGTGTCTGGGCCCAGAGCGGGACTTTAAAGATGAGACCATGAGCAGACGTCCTCTGTTCTGCCATTCCCCAGCCACGAGGGGCCACAAGTGAAAGCCACAGGGCATTCCTCTTTCCTTTCCTCTCCTTGGCTTTGTCTACACTGGGCCGACTGTGGTTTCTCAAGTTCAGCCCTTAGTATGCGCAGCTCTTCCCCAAGCTTCCAAGTGGGATGATCTACATGAAAAATTAATTGTGTATTTTTTTTCTCCTTTTTTTTTTTCCAAGTGGAGAAATTATTTAGGGCTTTGGGGAAGACGGGGCAGCGATTTGCTATGCAGTGGCTCATCCCCTTAGCCATCACCCCTGCCATGTTCAGCAAATGATTCTTCTATTCTCTTCCCTGCAGGTGGTCTCGCAGCTACATGTGTTCCTCACATCCAGCAGGGTGCTCCGGGGAACGCAACGTGGTGATGACTGCTGTTTCTAATTACCGCCCTATCAGGAGGCAAAGGAAAGAAACTTGGCCGGCTGCTGGGCTGCGGTGGAAGCGCTGACATGTTTGGTTATCGGGTTCCTGGGGACAGCGGGGCCTGGTAGCCTGACTGGTCACTTGAGTGCGGACTTGCCTTTCCCCAGACAGACCTTACCGCTGGATGACTGCCAGGAACCGGGCAATCGATACACCCTTATTTACTGAGCACCTAGTATGCTCCAGTTTTATGTCAAGCCCTGAGGCTGGAGTCGGGGTGGGGGGCGGGAGACAAGCAGTCACAGACACACCTCCCTCCGTGTAGCTGGGGACAAGGACAAAAGAAATAAAGAGAAAAAAAATTGCTCCATTTGTCTATCCAGTGGCATTTATTCAAGAGCTGCCCTGTGGAATGTATAGTTTAGTGGGGGAGAGAGACAGCAATCAAATAACATCCCAAATAGGTGGGCACAAACCATGGTCAATGTTATGAAAGCAAAGTACGGAGGTTGGTAGAGCCCAAGTGGGGACCCGATGCTTCTGGGGTTACAGGACTTCTGGATGAACTGCTGTGAGCTCGAATCCTGGACATGGGAAAGCAAGGTGCCTCTAGGAAGTGTTTAGAAAGAATGAACAAGAATTAACAAGCTGTTAGGTGTAGTGGGGAGGAAATTATTAACGCTGACTTCTAACTTTCTAACTAGAAGCGCTGGAAATCAGGCGCTCTTGTGACACAGGGCACTTGGGATGGGGAGTGATTTTTGCAGGGGAAGCAGCACAGGACAGGACAGGATGACTGGAGATGTTGGGCAAGGTGAGCCAGCAAGGTAGCAGGACCCAGGGGTTTGGGGCTGTGAGAGGCAGAGGCTTGGGGTGGGGAGGCTACAGGCAAGTGAAGACAGGTGTGGGGCTGCAAGTCTCAAGCTAGAGAGCTGCCCTAGCTAGGGCTGCAGAAGGGTGGCAGGATGCCCCCTTACACTGCCCTGAGGTGGGGTCATTGTGCAGCCGGACCCAGAAACTCGCTCCAGGTCAGTTCAGTGAAGTGTGTGTGTGCGTATATGAGGTGTGTGGTGTATATATGTGTGTGTGGTATGTGTGTGCATATGTGGTGTTATATCCCAGGGCAGGAAAGAGCTGGACCACCGGGGAGGGGACCTTGGAAGTCATTCTGGGGACACATGATCTCTCATCTCTGCCTTTCTCCGTGTACCTGTTCCATGTTCCTGGCTCTGTCTGCTAACTGTTGGGTACTGGCGTGACGATTCCTTGCTTCTTCATGACCATACTGTGGCTTTTTAGTTCAAGAATCCAATATTATCGGGGCGCCTGGGTGGCTCAGTGGGTTAAGCCGCTGCCTTTGGCTCGGGTCATGATCCCAGGGTCCTGGGATGGAGCCCCACATCGGGCTCTCTGCTCTGTGAAGAGCCTGCTTCCTCCTCTCTCCCTGCCTGCCTCTCTTGCCTACTTGTGATCTCTGTCTGTATAAATAAATAAAAAATCTTTAAAAAAAATCCAATATTATCCATCTAATCATTCAGTCATGATAAAACTTACTGAATATCTCCTGTGTGTCAGGCAGTATTTTAGGCACTGAGGTACAGCAGATATCAAAGCAAGGCCTCTTATTTCTAGTAGGGAAAACATAGTAAACAAATGATACAATATTTCATGTAGCAATACGCTGTGAAGAAAAATAAAGCCAAGCGAGAGTCTGGAACGTGCCTTTGGGAGGCGGGGTGTGGAGCGCCATTTTCCTAACTGCTGTCTGGAGGCCTGGCTCTGATCCAGTGACATTGGAACAGACTTGAGGAGAGAAGATAGTCATCTGTGCAGGTAGCTGGGTTGAGAGTGCTTCCAGCAGAGGGGAAAGATGGTTGAAGACCCTGAGAGGGGGCATTGCTTTGATCTTCAAAGAAAGGCCAGCCTACAAGTGCGGCTTGCATGGAGTGGTCAGGGGAGCACCTGGTGGAGACTGGCCTGCAGGGGAGGGCAGGGAGTAGAGGAGGGAGCTGTGTGACCCTCATGTAGCAGTGGGGCTAAGGATCAGGAGCAGGGGACAGACAGACTCTGGGCCTGAGCTCCAGCTAGCAGGCTCATCGGCATCCAGGTGAGATATCCTCGTGATGTGGGCCAGGGCAGAGCTGGGAAGCTGACGAGAGGAGGTCGCCGTCTGGATAGGTTAGAAGGCTGAAGAGTTGTCAGTGGATCTAACTGATCTTGTTTCTGGATCTTTCAGTTCAGCTTTTTGAGGGAGGCAATCTTACCTGCCCAGAGCAGCCTGTGCATGAACTGACCAGAGACGGAGAAGGAGAGGGTCCATCTCAAACCCGCAGCCCTCCCAGGGAGTGAGAGAGGAGAGACTCTGGTGTCCCAAAGGTTGGCCTGTTTCCTTCCCTCACGCCCGGCTCAGGAATGGTGTTCGCAACAGCCCGAGATGGCGACGGAGGTGTCCTCTTTCCAGCCTTCAGTTTCACAACCCGGGGCTCCGCGAGGATGGGGAGCTTGCCCTCGCCCGCACAGGGGGTGCAAGGAAGAGCCTGGATCCCACCTTTCGGATTCTGGCCGCTTCTAAAGCCTGCGCTGGGGGAGGAAAACAGCCGAAAGAGGAGACAGGGACAGCGCGGGGACAAGGGCAGCGTCTCGGAGGCCCCGAAGGAGCGTCTGATGAAGGACCGCGCTGACCGTGCGCGCGCGGCAGGAAGCGGCGAGGGAGAGCGCTGAGCCGCGGCCCCCACGCTGGCCCGAGGCCGGGGCTGCTGACTCCCCTGCGCTGTCCCGGGAGCTGGGGAGCCCAGGCCCGGTTAGTGGCCGGCTGGGGGCTGTAGGCAGGGGGACGCGGGGCGGGGGGTGCGCGGCTAGGAGGACGCTGCCCCCTGCCGGCGGTGCCCGCGGGCACCTGCCCCCTCCTGGCCTCCCGCGTCCAGAGCTGGTCCCTTAAACTTGGGCGGGGCCCTGCGAAACTGCCCCCGCGGGGGCTTCTGTTTCCTGTTCCGTGTTCGGTGGGGATCGATTTCAGCGCTGCTGTTCCCTGTGTTCACTTTGGCCCAGGCTGACAAGGAGCCCCTTGTCTGGGGCCTGGCCATCTCGGTGGCAGAAGGTGAGGAAAAGAGAGCGGGAGAGAGGCTGGGAGGGAGGGGGAGGAAAAGAGGGAGGGAGGGGTGAGAGAGAGAGAGGAGAAAGAGAGGGAGGAGAGAGGCAGGGAGGGAGGAAGGAGAGAGGCTGGGAGGGAGGCAGTCAGGAACTCCCAGGAACACCACCTGCTCACCGTCCAGTGATGGGAGAGGAGAGCCCCCCAGGGAAGGGACATAAATATGGGGACAACAACCTAACCTCTCCCCAGCGCCCAGGAAGGCAATCTGCCTGGGCCGAGGGCAGCTCCCCAGGCTCTCATTCAGTTGTTTGCACCAGGAGGAGAACCAGCAGTGGCACCAGGCTGGCTCCGAACACCAGTCCCCAGGCCACCCTGGAAGTCTGTCTGGATCTCCACAGACCTGCGGCCTGGCCTGCTCCACACACTCCCAGGGCCCGGCTCCCCTCTGCTCTCCACATCCCTCATGCTCTCACCTCAGCCCTCCTCCTTCAGGATCTCCTGGCTCTTCTTCTTAACACTGGTTCTCACCCCCCCCCCCACTTAAAAACAGACAAACAAACAAAAAACCCAACACAGAAATCTGAGTGGAAATCATTTTTAGTTACAGATGTTGGTCAGGATCTCTAGCTAATCACGTTGCACTGGAGTGATGATTCTTTACTTTCAAGACTGCAGAGTGAGGAAAATGTTGCCTCCAGCTTGATTTCTAATAGGAAAAAAGAAAAAGTGAAAGCTGAAGCCATCTCAGTTCTCATAAACCCAGGGGATCCCCTGCACGGGGCCGGGGGGCGGGGGGCATCATCCCTCCCAGTGGAACCGAGGAGGAGCCCATAGGCTTTTGCTTACTGTATATCTGTTCATAAAGAAAAAAGGTGGGACAGACACAGCCTAACTAGGAATTCACATTTTCAGAGAATGACACTACAGATACCTATGTACCCATAGAAGTACATTTTATCCAGACCTGGAATGGAGGCTTGGGAAGGCCAATCCTACTTATAAGGGTAGCAGTGACCATGGGGACGAGGGGGAAGTGGGAAGACCTGTTAAGTCAGGGAGAAAGAACCAGTGAGGAGAACAGAGTGCCCATGATGAGCTTGAATTTTTGTCCAGGCTGCAGATGTTATGATTTGCAAGATATATTTTTTTAGTTGATTTTCTAATTTTGGCCTCACAGCAACCTTGAGAAGTAGAAAGAGCTGGTAGATTTATCTGTACTTTCCTACATAAGATCAACAAAGCTCAGGAAAGATTAAGTGATTGAGCTGAGGACACAGCCCATAAATGAGGGGCTAAATGTTTTGACTCTTTGCTACCTATTATTTTTATTACTACAAGAAGCCTCTGGAAGATGAACATAGGTTCTACAAATGGTATGCCCATGGTTCTGTTGGGGAATGAGCAAAGGCAGTAGAGAGCAGAGTTAACGAAGGTTAACTTTGACTGTGACTCACAATCTACTACCTCAGTTAAGTGTAGGTTCATTGGTCCAAGGCTGCAGCCCTGTTCTCACAGGTGGAGATGGTGACAAGATTTGTGATGATCAGGGGTCAGCTGGTGTTCTTGGGTTGCAAACAACAGAAATCAGGTTGGGTAAGTGAAGCAGAGGATTGTGTTGGAAAGATTTCAGGCAGGTGTCAGGGTCCACGGGAAGACTGAAGAACTGGGCAGGGATGGAGGTAGTGGCCTGGGCCACTGGGTGGCCCAGTGGGTGGGGATGAGGTAGTACCGATAAGACAGGAACCAGTTGGGGGCAGCACTGGGTCAATGTGGTCAGAATGAAGGGTGGACTGTCTGGCTCACCTTCCCAGAGTCACTTGCCATCCTCTTGGCCCAGCCTACTTGACAGCGCCAGTGAAGTGACCTGCTGTCAGAAAAGGAAAACAGAATTTTCAGTCACTGAAAGGGGGGAAGCTCGGAAGACGATATCCACCCTTTCCGTGGACCCCTCCAGCCCCACGCCATGTTCCAGTAAAGGCGTTTTGCTAGCCCCAGTCCAGAATCTTCTGTGATGTGGACAGTGGGGGTAAGTGAGGAAGGTTGGCGGGGGTGATGAAGGGGTTCAATCAGTCAACGCAGGGAGTGAGTAGGGAGGAGAGAGGAGGAAGGTCTGCATGCCGTGTTTGGTGCTGGGGCTGAAGGAGATTTGGGTTTAGAGTCCTTCCCAGGTAGCGTCACATAGAGCAAAGACAAGGTTTTCCCGAGATGTGTTGTGGTGAGTTATGAATTGGGTCAGGGTTTTTTTTTGTTTGTTTGTTTGTTTTCTTGTCAAAGATTTTTATTTATTTATTTGAGAGAGAGAGAGTGTGTGTGTACAGGAGCAAGGATGAAGGGCAGAGAGAGAGGGAGAGAGAGAATCTCAAGCAGCCTCCAAGCTGAGTGCAGAGCCCGACACTGGGCTTGATCGCATGACACAGATCACGACCTGAGCCGAAATCAAGAATCTGATGCTTAACCGACTGAGCCACCCAGGGGCCTCTGAATTGAGTCAGTTTTAATGTACTTCACGAGTTACAAGCAAAGACTAGCAGTTCCCTTTTATTAATATGCGGGTCCTGGTTCATGTGACTTTGAGTGTGACTTTATGCACAGACTGGATTGGGCTCTGGATTTTATTAGGGTCACAGTGATATTTAGTGTTTGTCATCAAAATTCTTGGAAAGTGAGTGGTGTGCGGTTTGCGGGGCAGGAAGATGAATATGCCTGAATTGATCCAGGCCCTTCTTTTTGTCCTTTTTCTGGAATTACTCATTTTAATTTTCTGATGCGGAAAATTTTAAATCTGCTTAAAATTTCCTTAAGGATGCAAAATCTGTAATGGCTTTATTTTCTAGAAAGGGAGCATATTTTTGGTTAGGGCTTAGGTTGTACTCAGATGGGTCCTGCATTTCCATTATTATGGTTCCCTTATAAACAGCTTATTATTTTTATTATAAATAAGACCTTGTGTGCATAATTATATGTGTATATATATATATGTATACATATATACATATTATATATATATATATATATAGGCACATGATCTAACTCAGTAAAGTTTAATTTGTTAGTCTGTCATGTTACTCGAATGCCAACAGTACTATCATCATAAGAACTAACTTCCAGAGTAAGTATTTCACGTGCATAGTAACCCTGTGAGGTAAATCTACCCTTATTCCCATTGTACAGATGAGAAGAGTAAGGTTACTCATTTGTCTATAGTCACACAGGTAATAGGAAAGAACATCCCCAACTGGCCCATTTGCACAGTTGCCTCACTGATTAGTTCAAGCTCCTACTGTGGTTCATTTACCACGATGCTCTAACATTCAGAACTCAATCTATTATACTAGCATCATTAAGAGAACTAAAAAAAAAAAAAAAAAGCCATTGGTAGGTTAATGAATTAATTTTGGATTAATTAGGGTTTGCTAATTAACTAATTTTAAATATTTCTGGGGTATTTACTATGTGCTAGGCCCTGTGGATGCAGTAGTGAGCTAGGATAAATGTCTTCCAGACATTTCAAAATCTTTGAAGATGTCTTCCAGAATCTTCAAGCCTGGTAGAAATGTCAGATGATAATCAAATAATCCCCAAAATTAAATATAATTATAAATTCTAATAGGGATACATTCTTTGCATCTTCACTACCCACTGAAGGACAGTAGTAGTGATAGATGGAGAAAGGACAGGAATGAAAGGGAAACAGTTAGATATCAGCCATCCACCAGTCTCACAGTTCTCGCGTCCTGTAGGTATCCGACCTTGTCAATTGCCACGGACAGAACGACAATCCGCAAGATGTAGTCCATGCTCTCAAGAGGAAGTCAAGGCAGAAAACCTGTGTACGTGAAGAACCAGAACCTTATGCCATAAAAACATGCGTTAAGATGACAGGATGATGGAGTTAGCGTCTGACAGCTGACATCTCTTGGCACACTTGGAAATACACCCCCTGGGATAACTCAATACCTCTGAAAACAGCCCTCTTAGGTGAGTACTATTCTTATCCTCAAGTGCATGGGAAAGGGATGGAGAGCAAAGGGGCAAGGACAGATTGCAGGTTTCTGCCTAGGGGCTGGGCGAAAGAGAGGGGGTGAGTTTGAAGGAATGGCTGGAAAGTGGCAGAAAGGGAGGGTCAAAATGTTATGGGTGTTCAGAGCGGGGACAGCATACTTCTGGCTGGAGGAATCAGGAGATTAGGTATTAGGTACTGGTACCTTGGATCAGTTATTTAATTAGGTTCTTTGTAAGAAATTTAGAACACCAATTTGTGAGGGTAAAGTCCATTTGTGAGAGAAAACACAGAGCGGAGGTAGCCCTGAAGCTGAGGAACAGCCTTGATTTTTGGCAGAATTTGTGAGTCCACAGCTTTCTGATCAACCTTGCACTGCTTTGTAATCTCGTATTTCTCTTTCTCGGTGTCGAAGATCTCACCCTCCTGGTGTCTGGGCTTACGCAACTTCTTCTTCTTGAAACATCAGTGAAGATGTTTGGGGATTTTCACGCTGCTGATATCAATTTTGGTAGAAGTGGCAATGACAAATTTTTGGTGTGTTCTACGCAGAGGAACTTGATTGAGGGACAGAGGTCCAGTCACAAGTAGCAAGCCATTGCTCAGCTGCTTCAGGAAAACTACCCTCTTGCCTCTGTGGCGCCCAGTGAGGATGATCAAAATGGTTCCAGGGGTGATGCTAGCTCACAGTTTTCTCACATGCTGACTGAAAGGTTTTTTTGCCGTGGCTCAACAGCTTTCGCGGCACGTCTTCAGTAAGATAATACCTAAGCATTTTGCAAAGTTTAACCACTTGGGTACCACCGTTCTTGTCACCACCAACTGGTGACAGTGACGGTAGCAAGAACCTTCTCCTTCTTTTTCTTTTCAGCCCTGGATTTAGCTGCCGAATACTTCCTCTTGTACATGGCCTTCTGGAATACATAGCCAATCGGGAGTATCTGCCAATTCCTCTGACTAGGACAGGGTTCCGGCTGCAGTGGGGCTTCCCCTTCTTCGGGGTCTTAGCTGATACCTAAATCTCCTGATTTACATTAGGAGGATACATTAGGTATCCTGATACCATTCCTGGAGGAGTGGTATGTGATGTGGGCCTTAAGGATGGGGTGAATTCTGAGAGCAGAGACTGGGGCTGTTGGCACGGGTGGTGGCACACACCAAGGCAGGGCACACGGCGAATGTGCTGCACTGGGTATGGCTCTCCCTGGGAGCTGTGCAGAGCAGTGGCTCCTCTACCTGGCCATGCTTCAGTCTCGGAAAACTTTTTACAAACTTAGATTCCTCAGATCCACCCCAAGGCTCTCATTAAGTCAATTAGAGAACACCCATTTTTACAAAGCATCCTGCATGAACCGGATGCATAGGATGGTAGGGTGAGATGGGGCGTGGCCAGATTCTGCATGGCCTGGGGCTTGGGAGGTGGGAGTTGGCTTTATTTGGTGGGACAACGCTGAGAGAAGACATCACCGGAGCCAGGCTTCTTCCAGGTCAGTCTATTTCAGGATGTTGGGCTTTTCCTTGCCCAAAGCAAGGAGACTAATAGTGTCTAGTTAATTGCACCTGCCAGAAGTTCCACCCAGGATGGTGCAGTGAGAGTGGCCAGAGCATTCCAATGAGTCCCGGTGGCAGAGTCTGCAGGATGTGGACCCAGAAGGATGGGGAGGGAATGGAGAGCAGCTGGGCCGTGCACTGCACGGCCACTTCTGGACCGGGCGGCCAGGCACCACGGTGGTCTCCTGCGAAGTGTTTGCTCCACAAAGGAAGATGAAGGAGGGTGGCTGGCCAGAGGCCTGAGCCTCTCATGACACAGGTGTCTGGCCTGAATCTTTCTCTCTTCATTATGTCTTCCCGGGAGAAGCTTCTAAGATAGAAGCCTCTTGGAAGCCCATGATACATTTCAGAAATCCTTCCGGCAGAAAGATGGGTTCTTATATAGAATCAGAATGGATGCAGGAACAAGGACATCAAGACTGAGGCCGAGGAAAGACCTACCGGTTGAGTAGATCGGTCGTGGCTCAGAGGCAGAACAGTTTCAGCCAAATAATAGCATCATTGATTGTAACGCTAATAGCTACTGGTAACAGCTACTGGTACTAAGTGTGGGACGACCACCGTGTTAGAAGCTTCGTCTGGGTCATCTCATTTAGCCCTGAGGAATGTCAGTGGAGGCATTCTTAGCTCCAGTAGGCAGACAATGAAATCGAAGGCCGAGGTCCCCCAGCTCCTGAAAAGCAGAGCTGAGATGCTGCTTGAGCCCTCGATGGGGCCGTGGGGCCTGTGGGCAGCATGGTGCTTGAGGGGGACCTGGATGGGGGGAGTCCCGGACCTGGAACCAGAACCTCCAGGGCCAAATCCCAGCTCTATCTCTCCCCAAAGCCTCAAACCCAAGGCCAGTTCTGGCCCTTGAAAAATGTCCCCAGTAGCCCCTGCTCTCCTGGCTTCACTGGGTGGCTGCGAGGCTTGAGCGAACAGAGAAGGAAGCAGAAACACCAGAGGTCCTGCTCTGCTTGCTGCCAATGCAGGGAGGACCCACTGGGCTGTCACTTACTCATTTAAAGGGCATAGTCTCAGGAGAGAGTGTAAGAGCCAGTTTCTCTCAACTCCACACAGAGCAACAAACCCGGAGGGCCCACTCTGGGCCTGGCAGACGGCTGGAAGGTTCCCGATGATTGATCCTCACGCCAAGGGGCAGGGGAAAGACATGAAAGTGGAAGGCCAGCACTCCTACCCTGCCGCACAAGAAGCAGTGGGAATGAACGAGACATTGGAGACGTCCTTTTCCATGAACTTCAAATCCTGGGAGATGACTGGATCAATAGACTGTCATTTTGAAAGCAACTAAAGGACGGGAAGGTGATGATAATCAGCGGGGTGCATGGGTTTGTCAGATACAAATCTTATAACACTGAAACAATTGCTTTCCATCCCAAGATAACTGGCTTTGGCTGGGGGCCAACAAAAAGGTAGATTTAGGGGAATATTGAGGTTCAACGAAGAAATCACGCTCACTTGAGCTTTCTCTGAATCCTAACTCGGGGAAGCGGCAGCAAACACCCTAGTTCTTCTAAATGAGGGGAGTGGTGGGGGCAAAAAGAGGAATGAGAAACCGCAGTTCGCTCATCTTGAGACCGTGGCTGAGTTCGCTTCCTTTCCACCTAAGGTGAAATTCTTCCACTGAGGCAGGGTTGACCTGGGGCTGCCAAGTTGTAGAGGAAGAATGTTTATTGATTGCGTTCATGCATTTTACAAGGAAAGAGATGCCCGGGATTGCTCTGAATCTGTTTTATGGTGTAACTGTTTCTTAGAGCAAAGTATTTTATTTTTAAGCATCAGCTGTGCAGAGCCTGGTGGTCCTCAGCTGCCTCGGGCAAGTATTTTGTTTTCCGAACTAGAAACCAAGAAAATTTAAGGCAGATGTGCAACCTTCCTCCTCTGTGAGCTCCCTCCCGCCCACCAGCCCAGCCCAGCCCTGATCCGGGGTGAGACCGTGAGGAACACTCTGGGTCTGTGGTGACGGCCCTCTGCCCCAGCCTACAGGTCCCAGCTGTAGCATGGCCTCGGGGCCGCTGCGGGGCTGTCTGGGGTTGATTGTTTAATCTGGTCCTGTCTGTCTGATATACGAGCAGGAGGATCTGTCAGATGGGGTTTATCTTGCCTCACCAATAAATGCAATAAAGCCTCTGCGTGTCATGGTTTGTAGCTCTCGAGGTTGATAAAACGTCGACAAGCCTGTAGGATCTGATCTGCCCATATGGTACTTACATGATTATTTATGGTTTAGGTGTGAGTCTCGTCACTCACTCCTCCAGCCAACATTTATTGAGCACCTACCATGTGCCAGGCACTGTGCTAGAAGCTGCTGATATAAAAATAATTGAAAGACAGGCCCAGCTAAGGTTTTTTTTTGTTTGTTTTTTTGGTTTTTTTTTTTTTTTTTTGATACCCCCTAGCTCTTAAAAGTCTGGAGAGAGTGGAAGGGAAGACTGACACAGACACACATGGTTGTGGTTCAGCGTGATGAACACAAGGATAGAGAGATGTCACAGGAGACAGGAAAGAACTTGTGAGGGTTTCTAGAAGAGGCTCTTTGGAAGAGGAAGGAGATTGCTTATCTGGGTCTTGGAGGGCGCAGTAAGTGCTTCCCAGACAGCCTAGATTGGAAAGCCATTGGAGGCTGAACCACCGGGACAGAGAGTTGGGAAGCCCTTGAGATGAATCAGGGTGCTGTTGCTGGAAGAAAGGGAACTGGATGCCAGGCAGGCAGAAAGACAACAGAGTTGCCTCTAGAATTCCTAACATGACCTGAGTGCCTTGAACTGGAAATCTGGGTTAGTCTTGACCTCCACAGCATGTGGGGATCCACCATAATCACGTGCTGCAGGGTCAGCCTTGCTCCCCAGCTGCAGGGTGGCGGCCCTTGAGAAGCAGCTGTCAACAAAGACTTGCCTGTGAAGGGGTGGGTCCCTTGAAATCCACTCTCCTTTTTCCTTCCTTAGGCTCTCCCTTTCTGCCCCAAGAACAGCAAGCACATAGTACCTTTCCACCAGGTCCCTCACTGTCTCGATGTCCGCCAGCTATGGCTGGAGGCCCAGCCAGGTCCACTTCCTGATTAGTCCTTGAACCTCATGAGCTGCCCCAGGCCAACAGGGCCATACAGGGCTGCATGCTGATTCCCCTCACATAGAGCTAAAATGTCCCCTAATATAGGGGACCTGCTGCTGTAGGGAGATTAGACACATACTGTCACAAATGGAAGTGACAGGAAGCTACTTAGCCCTCAGCTGGAAATGGTCCGTCACAGATGATTAGGGTAGTCGGGGTTTTCATACTTCATGACTCCAGGCAGACTGGTTGGGGAAGGAAGCTGGGGTGGGAGCAGAAACCAGCCCTAGGCAGGAAGGCCTCCGGGAGTAGGGCCAAGGTCAGATCCAATGTCACGGATGGCCCGGTTTCTTCGGTACCCCTTCCACTGGCTCCTTGGACAAGGGAGAGAGGTTGCAGCCAAGGAGAAAGAGCACCAGAGCAGGGATGGGGGAAACTGGAAGCCTGGGTCCAGCTCTGCTTTGAATTGGCTGAGTCACTCGGGACAAGTGGCTTTCTGTGTCTGTTCCCTCATCTGTGAAATGAGGGGTGGCCCACCCATGAAGAGTGTTGTGAGGTTCACAGAATATGAGGTGCTCTGAACTTCATCTGCTTCCTCATTTGTACATGGGAGGATTTGCCTCTGTCTCTAGGCCCTTTACAGCATTAACATCCAATAGCTACTTTGAAAAATGAAAACCTTCAATGCAAATACTTTGTGTTATTTTTGTTGATGTTATTATTCCAAGTGGTAAATGAAAGATCTCACTGAGATACTAAAGAACCTGCTATTCTCCACTGGCCAGTTCTTAGCCAAAGGGAGCAGGGGAGCTCTGAGCTTATGACTGACCAGATCCTTCTCTGTGGAGCAGTATCATGGCGCCTGCTTGCAGAGGAGACTTTCACTGTGAGAGGAATCATAAAGGAAATTGCCAGCATCTCCCCCTGACAAGTTATTCAAACTTACTTAATAGCAAAAAGGATATTTCTGGTAAGGAGTGGGTATAGCTGTAAAGGAACTAATCTGACTTTGGCTAGATTAAAAAAAAAAAAAAATCTTCTAAGCGGGAACCCATGCCGGGTTACAGAGAGAAGCATAAGATCCCTCACTGTGATGCTGGGGCAGCAGGACATCTGAGCACAAAGCATATAATAAAGGAAAGTTAGATGAGAATATATGGAGAGTGGCCAAGATTCACAGAGCCTTCCTTGGTTAGTTGGTGAATGAATGGCAGAGAGTGGCCTGTGAGGGTGGGAACAGGTGCTGTGGGAGCCACGTGCATGATGTTTGAGGTTTAAGAGCTCATAGGGAACGGCCAAGATGGCAGCTGCCTCGCTGGGTCCCACAGAAGCAGAGGCCCAGGGGCCAAAGGGAAGGGGATGTGGCATGGGCTTCGTTAAATCCAGAGTAGTCATTTCCTTCTGTATTGACACCCTCTTGTACCTTCTGCTTCCCCAGATTCACTTTGGGCTTGGCAGATTTTGAGGTCTCCCACAGGAAGGTTCTCAAGAAAGAGACCTCTGGCTTAGGGAACTGTGTATGTCAGCTATGGGGAAATCACTTGTTTATACCTTACAGGCTTTCTCCGGGGGCAGATAGGAAGCAAGAATGGATGGGAAGTACCATGGGGGAAAAAACTGAACTCGGGGGCCAGCTGGCCCCACATTTGGATCTCCTACAAGTCACTCAAACTCTCAGGGTCTCAGTTTTCTTATTTGTAAAATGAAGTTGATTCTCACAGCTGGTTGTGAGTCTGAGTCAAAAGGAAATATTCAATGTGGAAGAGCTTTGTCAACTCTAAAGCTATTATCGAAAACTGAACAATGCTGTCTGGTGTGGTTCTCCACTTTCTAGTTCTTTGAGCGCCATTTCCTCATGTGTGAAACGCAGATCCTAACAGCACCTGCTGTTCAAGGTCATCCTGAGGAGGAACCCAGGCGATGTGTGTGAAGTGTTTAATTTAGGGGCTGCTCACGGGCCATGTGGAATCCATATTTGTTCCTCTTCTTCTGGTAGTTCAAAGCTTGGTCATGAGGAAAGTTTGAAGCTGGCAAAAGACTCCATTATAAACACCCTGGTGACTGTCACCTCTAGAGAGGATCTAAGGACTAAACCAGCCTTGGGTCACCTGTCCAGTCCAGCAATTCACAAGCAGATAGATATCTTCAAAAAGATAGGTCTTTAGCAAACTGTAGCTCAGAAAGCAGCCTACCTTGATCTTTCCTGCCTCCTTTCTGGGCCTCTGATCTGGGCAAGCAAGAAGCAGCTGACAAATGGAGTGAAGTTAGCAGAGAGGACCCTCAGGAACTTGCCTCCCACAATCAGTTCTTACCACCCACGCAAACCAAGATGGCTCTTCTTTGGCCAAGCGAGCAGCCGCGTTGCTGAGGACCAGAAGTGATGCTGAGCAGACCTGCCTGCCTGAGCTCCATGACCAGGGTAATTGAGTCTTATGAGCTCTGGGCCAAGCAGGCCATGAATCCTGATTTGCTAGATCTGCTCATCACAAAATAGTGCCCTGCCCTGGCTTGGGAAAGCTCAAATTGTCTAGCATCAAAGCTTGATTTATCTCTCTTAAGCACTTGCTTGGAGTCTTTGAGACTCTCTCTGCCTTGTGATGGATATTCCTGGTCCTCCTTGCTTCTCCATCACTCAACTGTGTGGGCAGCATTCAGTGTTCTACCCGCAGGCCTTTCTCTTCTCCCCTTGTGGTCCCTGGGTAACACCACCCACTGCCTTGGCTTTCACCATCACATCGTGCTGAGGTTGTTGGAATTTCCATCTTGATCCCCACCTCTCTTCTGAACTACGTGCCTATATCTCCAGCTACCTCCTAGACAGGTTCATTTGCATGGCCCATGTGACTTTGAACCCCAAACATCCCAGACCTAACTCACGGCTTCTCCTATATTTTGGGCTCCATCTGGGAACAGGATCATATGCTTCCTGGGGTGGCACTTCGTCCAAGTCTGTGGGATGACTTGGATGACTAGAGCTCAGTGTGTGGGCAGGACACATATTCCTGGAGGCTCCATTTTTATGGAAGGTAGGCAAAATACTGTAGAATAGAATGCAAAATCTCTATTAAAAATTAAGGCAGAACTTAAGATTTTAAACAAGATGTGTCTGTAGGAGTTGCCTCAGACTGTGCCCCCAGTTCTCAGTGGGGAACAAAATTGTTCTTCCCATGAAGGACTCAAGTTACTTTGGGTTAGAGCATAAATATGCAGTCATTGCAGAAAGAGAATGAAGAACTCCCAGCCAGCAGGTGTAGGTTGTAATTAACTGAGTGTGTGATTGGGGGATGGTCAGCAAAGGATCCCTAGAAAAAGGTGTGTGTTTCTGTGCACTGACCTGGGAAGGGGCAGTCATGCCAGTAGACCTCCAGACCTACTGACAGCGGTATGTCTAATGGCATACTAAGCCAACTGGGAGTGTTCCAGAACCATTGGCAAGAGCATATAATAGCAAGTTGTAGGCTGTGGGGGAAATTTTTATTTTTCCTTCTACTATTTGCTCCTCCCATTTTCATTCATAGCGCTGATTAATGTTTGCGACTCACCCTCCCTTATTCTGAGACCACATGTTTCCGGCACGATTCTACCTTCCGCTTAGGGGTGGAGCACAGGGCAAACCTACGCTAAGGAGCACATTTCATTCCTCCTGATTACAGTGTGAAATCTTAAGACTTTTGCGGGTCTACTAGAAAAGAGGCTGTGTCCTCAACTAGTTTCGGAGTTGTGAACGTGAGGCTGGAGCGGCTGGACCCACTTTGTCACCATGCAGTGAGACTCTGTCTGAAAATGGCATCAACCAAGAGGAGACAGAGACAAGAGAGGGAGAGAGAGAGAAACCGAATCCCTTGGAGCTCTCTCGTGAAGTTATGCCTGGTGTCAGCTCTATTTCTGGCTTTCTCAGTTGTATGAACCAGTCGATCCCCCCTGTGCTCGAGCCAGCATGTTGGGTTTTCTGCCACTTAGAACCAGGAGAATTCTAATGGCCTCTCGTTCTTCAGGTCATGTAAGCCTGATGGCAACTGCGTATTTGTTTCTTCTCAGTTTTTCCTGATTTTGTGTCCTTATTTCATTCATTATCATGATTCATTTCATTATATTATTATTATTATTATTATTATTATTATTGGTCACTGTTGATTTTCCAAGTGGTTCTTGCCAGGATGAGTGAATGTACTGATTACATATGTATATATATATATATTTTTTTTTTTCCCATTCAAATAACAGGTTTTTTTAAATTATAAGGAAGTAAATGGGTTTTCTAATTTTATAATTTGGTCACTGTAAGCCCAGTTCCTTAGAGAAGGTGCAAATTGGGTTTCTGTCTTCAAAAGATGGAGGGTCAGATTCTAGATTGTGGAAACTGGGCCAGAGGAGTAAGTGTAGACTCTAGGCCTTTTCCCTGGAAGAACAACGTAATATCAAAGTGTAGATGTGTGAGCATCAAAACCCTTTTACCCCCTTGTCCTTCAAGAACCACCTGAAATGTATCCTCCTCCCCTTTTCCCATTCATTCAGTGATGACTTACCAGATATTGGGTATGCATAGTGGAGAAAACTGACAAAAACACCTGCTTTTATTGAGCTTGTATTCTAGCGAGGGCAGGAGGACAATAAACAAGATAAGTATGTAATCTAGATAGTAACACACAAGTGGGGAGACTGAGATGTTTTAGACAGGATGATCAGAGCAGCGACTCTTCACCAAAGACCCAGGGAGAGTGAGGGAAGTATCCGAATGGTCATCGGGGAAGGGCACCCAGTTGAGGGAAGGCCAGTGCCAAGGCCTGAGGCCAGTGGCTGACCTGGCAGTTTGGGTGGGTGGACGGGACCAGGAGATGGAGTTGGAGAGAAGCCAGGGTGTGCCGGCACGTAGCGGTCAGGGTGAGGGGGTGGGAGGCGGGAGGGCTTGAGGGCTTTGAATAGAACAGTGACAGGATTCAACTCACATTCAGGCAGGATCCCTCTGGCCGCCGTGTTGAGGATGGATGAAAGAGGGACCATGCTTGGAAGCAGGAGAGCACCTGGGAGGTGAGGGTGGCCTGGTCAGGAGTAGAGGCTGACAGGATTTCCTTATCGACTGCATCGATAGCCAAGATTGAACAGTGGCACTGAAGTTATTTTATTTTATTTCATTGCATTTTATTTTATATTTCATTTCATTTCATTTCATTTTTTTATCCTAAGTACTGATGTGTCAACTTTATTTATGCCATAATACACACTTACAAATAGAAGTGTTCCTTCTCCAGGGCTGTGGCTGCTTTGGGGTAGGGTGCTTTTAGTTCTCCATCCTTGTCTCCCCCAAATCTGTGTAGGAGACACTCCTGTAGGGAGCAGATTGTGTGTCAACGTGGAAAGCACGACATGCCTGGGAGCCTGAGCCGCTCTCCCTTGGGAATGCTTCTGGAAATGCTGAGCAAGGAAAGGCGGTGCTTTCCTCACCGTCTGGCAACACAGGCAAGCAGCGTGGTGGAGGAGGTAAAGCTCAGGACCACTGGTAGAGCAGACTCTGGGGTTTTTCGAGGTCAAGGGAGATCAGGCCTTTGCGGTGGGTGGACTAGGCATGGTGTCAGGAGCGTCAGTGGTCTTGAACCACGGCAGGTGGCATGCACGAACATGATGCAGAGCAGAGACCAGCCCTCTGGAGACAATGGAGAGTGGCAATGGCCATGAAGGACATCCAGGTCAGAGGCTTGGTAGAGTCAGGTGAGCCAGAGGTGTGCAACTAACTAAGGTGAGCAGAGTGACAGCAGACAGAAGTGGTGTAGAGAAGTAGACAGATAACAGAACAGGGAAGAGACTGATAATAAATGGAAAGAGATAATCAAAAGGCTTCCCATCTTTTTGGATATTCTCAAGGAGGTATAAGAAGGCAAAGGATTGAGATCATGCCTCTTGGTAGGTGGGTGAAATTGATCTAGAGGTCATCCTACAAACTATTAACTATTAACTACAACTTGCCCAGGGTAGGACCTAGGGGATATTCTGATTTATAAGTGTTGTCTTTATAGGACAGTTCTGTTGGTGATTATCAATGTCCTCTGTTCTCTAGGGGTATTGGCAGTGCTAAAGTGGTCTTCTTCTGGGTCTAAACCACCTCATCATTTGTCTTCTCTTTATCTCTGTTGTTTGTTGATGCCCCATACCAACCCATGTCCCTTACTGGCCCCTACTGGTCAACACTATTTTGGTTGCTCCCCCATATTAAAGCTTGTAGAAGTGTTGTTGTGTCCTCCCGTCTCTGTCCGCAATTGTTTGTAAAGATTAGGCTTTAATGTACACAGACTTCTGTCTCAATTGTATAGCCTTAATCAATTTGGCTCTCTTTATTTCTTTTTTATGAGATCTATTGTCTTCTGATTACAAAAGAAATACATGCCCATGGTAGAACTCAATTGATTTTCTAGAGCTTTTATTTTGAATTTGCATTCCCTGTGAATGCCCATCTGGGCAATTTGGGAGATGCTGGAGGGGCAGCTCTCCTTGAATGCAAATGCATCCTCTGAGCCTTTGCTGGTGAAAGGGTGTCTGGGAAACAAGGATTCACAGCTGAGTGCTGCCTGGACAACCTTCCTCGTTGTGCAAACATCCTTCCCCTAGAGTTGTTTTTTGTCCCCCACTTTCAAACAGGCTTTTAGCAACAGCAGCTGGAATTAAAGGCATTCACTTACCAGAAAATATGGGCTTGCTGGGGCTTTGTTGTTTCTCATTTCATGCTCTTCACTTGGACAGCTCACATGCGATTTGAAGGGCTACGACCTTTGTGCAAAATTCTGTAGTTCACCCGTGTGCCGATTTTCTTGGGTACACGCTTCGGCATCTGAGTGTGCAGGGATATCATGCTTATAGTCTTTGGTCAAAGTAAGAAAAATCAGGTAGGTAACCAAGGCTAGCTGCTATCGCATGGGACCCATTTTCTCGTACCTCTTTCTTCCTCCTGAACTCATTGAATGCTATGGGTCATATACAAGAAATTTACCTGTCTTCATAATCGCCAGGAAGAAGAAAAAAAAAAAAAAACAACCCAAACCCTCATGGAGCATCTAGTTTGTGTCACTCACTTATCTTCTGTGGCACATAATCCTCACCACGACTTTTGGGGTAAGTATTGTCTACTTTACAGGTGTCCCTGAAACATGGATGAAGAAATCGGCACTCAAAGAGGTTAAGTACTTGCCCAAGAATTTGGGGTCTGGTCAACAGATTTGCTATAACCTTGGATAAGTTCTTAAATGCTATTTCAGGGCAAGGGCCAGAAAAATTGCAACTTGAGGAGAACAAATTAAATTGTTTAATTGTTAAATTGCAGAGACTAAAGGTGTTGATTTTCTGTCCAGATTATTTTTTTTTTCCAGCTCTTTCTCAGCCCTATTTTCTTCTTTTAAACAACCCAACCAGCCAGTTGTCCAGGGATTGATATATGGCTGGGAGCAAACTTGTGTGAGCGTAGGCAGGAGAGCCCAAGGAAAACCTACTGGCTTGGCTGATGAGGGTGACAGCTTGGTAATGGACCTCTGAGAGTGTATATATGAATTAAGCACCTTTCATTTCCTTTGCTGCAAAAACATCAATTAAGCTTGACTAATCCATGGGTTTTCCCCACTTTCAGGCAGAAGAAAATCAGCACAAATTGGCTGGAGTGTTTTTTCCTCTAGGTTTTGATCATTAATCATCTTTGGCTCCCTTCTGCCCTCCCCCCCCACTCCCTGCACCCTGCCAAAAACACACCCCCACACTGCCATCTTTGGCACCCACTGCCAACACTCACAAGGCAATTTGTTCAGTCTTGAGTATAAAGAAGATATGCATTCCATGTTCTGAAGGCTGAATCTATGGAGAGGGGGCCCGGCTCCTCGCTGAAGGCTGGTGAAGGTTTGTTCAGAGCCCGTTTTGCAGGTCGGCCAAGTTGATTGGCTTTGACATCGCAGTCTGGTCCCTGGCTGGCTCTGCCCGGCCCTTGAACCAAACAGATGTGTCTCCGCAGGCCTCTCCATCTGACACCAGCTGGAGAAAGCCTCATTTGTCTTTGAAAGGCCTCCCTCAACTCATACTTTTTTTGAAATGATGCTGGAAACGCCATGCTGCAGGGTTCGATACCGGCATGGACCTCTGTGATTCCAGAGCCCGGTATGCCAGTGTTTTGGGTGACTCTGGGCCCCCTGGGTAGCATCCCCATTCCCAGGGGTGAGCAGACTCCTGGAGGTCATCTAGCCGCCCCTCTGCTTCCAGGCGGGACACACCTGCACCTGCCAGCCATCGCCTGTCCTTGCAAGGGCAACAGTTTACTAAGAGCCAATAGAGGGGCACTTCCCTTTCTAAAAGTCCTTCCCACGTCTCTGCAGGGGACGTCAGAGGGAACACGCAAAACCGCTGACCATGCAGCTGCTTTGTCAGTTTCATTCAGTGTCTAATCCTATTAATCAGCCCCACTTTCAAGATGAAGAAAATGAGGTTCAGAAAGCTTTACTTTTTTCTTTTTTTGAGTAGTCATAAAAGTCAGGCTTTGTGCTCGGAGTTGAGAGATTATAAACCCCACTCCCTGAAGTTTGTTTATTTTTTTAAAGTCGTGAAACACAGGAGTCACATATAGAAGCAAGTTATATGTAAATCTCATATTCACCTGTCATTGAAAAAGAGCTAAAACAGTACTGTTATTTTAAATAGAACGTTATATTATTGTGTTATTTTGCTTTTTAACTATTGTGTGATTACATTTGGTGTTTAAATAATAGTGGAAATATTTCATATAATTTTCACTTTTTGGTTGTGAAAAAAATTTGGTTCTCTTCTCCATCTGCCCAGAGAGGTCTGCCCTGCAGACAGTACCCCATGGATGTCTCCCACTTCCACCCCACGTAAGCCTCCTGTTGACATGTGGCTGCCGTGTTTTGCATTTTAAGTTCTACTTAATTTAGATCAGACTGTGATTTGCAGTTCTTTTTTCCTCTTGTGACTTGCTTTTTACTCAATTTTTGTATGTTAGGTATCTATCTGTGTTGTTAAAAGTGATTATATTTCTTTCATTATAACAGCTACATAGTACTTTATCATATGGAAAGCCATAATATTTTATTTATTCCCAAGTTAATGTGCATTCTGGTTATTTCCAATTTTCTGTATTACAAAAGTGCTGCAATGAATGTTCTTTTTTTTATAAATTTAATTTTAGGGGTGCCTGGGTGGCTCAGTGGGTTGGGCCTCTGCCTTCAGCTCAGGTCATGATCTCAGGGTCCTGGGATTGAGCCCTGCATTGGGCTCTATACTTGGCGGGGAGTCTGCATCTCTCTCTCTCTCTGCCTGTCTTTCTACTTGTGATCTCTCTCTCTGTCAAATAAATAAATAAAATATTAAAAAAAATAATTTTATTTAAATTCAGTTAATTAACATATTATTAGTTTCAGAGGTAGAGTTCAGTGATTCATCAGTTGTATATAACACCCAATCCTCATTACATCATGTGCCCTCCTTAATGCCCATCACCCAATTACCCCATCCCCCCACCCGCCTCCCCTCCAGCACCCCTCAGTTTGTTTCTTATGATTAAGAGTCTCTTGTGGTATGTCTCTCTGATTTCATCTTGTTTTATTTTCCCCTCCTTTTCCCCTATGATCCTCTGTTTTGTTTCTTAAATTTAACATATGAATAAGTCAAATGATAATTGTCTTTCTCTGATTGACATATTTTGCTTAGCATAATACCCTCTAGTTCTAGCCACATTATTGCAAATGGCAAGATTTCTTTTTTGATGGCTGCATAGTATTCCAATGTATATATATACCACATCTTCTTTATCCATTCATCTGTTGATGGACATCTAGGTTCTTTCTATAGTTTGGCTATTGTGCACATTGCTGCTATAAACATTGGGGTACAGGTGCCTCTTCAGACCACTACATTTGTATCTATGGTATAGATACCTAGTAGTGCAATTGCAGGGTGGTAAAGTAGTTCTATTTTTAACTTTTTCAGGAACCTCCATACTGTGGTTGGAGTGGCTGCACCAGCGTGCATTCCCATGAAAAGTGTAAAAGGGTTCCACTTTCTTCACATCATTGCCAACATCTGTTGTTTCCAGACTTGGTAATTTTAGCCATTCTGATTGGTGTGAGGTGGTATCTCACTAAAGTTTTGATTTGTATTTCCCTGATGCCGAGTGATGTGGAGCACTTTTTCATGTGTCTGTGGCCATTTGTATGTCTTCTTTGGAGAAATGGCTGTTCATGTCCTCTGGATTATTTGTTCTTTGATTGTTGAGTTTGATACGTTCTTTATAGATTTTGGATACCAACCCTTTATCTGATAAAATTTTTGCAAATATCTTCTCCCATTCTGTAGGTTGTCTTTTGGTTTTGTCAATGTTTCCTTCACTGTGTGAAAGCTTTGTATCCCGATGAAGTTCCAATAGTTCATTTTTGCCTTTGTTTCCCTTGCCTTTGGAGACATGTCTAACAAGAATTTACTGCATCAGAGGTGCAATGTACATTCTTACATGTATTTCTTTGTATATACATTTGAGAATTTCTCTAAGAGTGGATTAATTAATTAATTAACACATTTTCTCTAAGAGTGGATTCAGAGCATGCATTTCATTGGTTACTTCTGAATTGCCTGCCAACATGCTTCCATCAATCTACACTCCTGTTAGCCACATATAAAAATTTCTTTTCTCCACATGCTCATCAATGCATGGTGTTGTTAGATGTTTCTGTTGTGCTGATATGATGGTGTAAAATGGAATCTCACTGTTGTTTTCCCTATCCCCATGGAATGTGCTGCAACGCCTGTCACCGGGACCTTGTCCGTGGGTTCGGGGAAGACTATGTCCCCACAACCAAGATGGCTCCAGGGTCTCTGGGTCCCAATGACAACCTTATGGCAGAGCTGGAAAGAATCTCGCTGAAGATTTGCTGCAGTTGATGGATGTCTTCCCTTCACACATCATGTCTCTTCCAAAACCCTCTGCTGAACCTCAGACCTTGTGTTTGGAGTAAGTTAATGGAGCCAGGATATCCTCGGCTTTTTACCCGTGAGAGATCTGAGGTCAAATGGCCTCAGTGAACCTGTCAAACATCTGGCAGTTGTCTTTGTCTTGAAGGCCATTCTGTCTCTAATCCCTTCATTTCCATGTAACCTCTCCCCTTGTTACCCTTTCCCATAAATCCTCCATCTACATGTTCTTTGGGCTAGTGTTTCATGACCACTGGTTTATGAGTGAGTCTGAGCAAACATACTGTGTTGTATCCAGGTCCTCCTCCAACCTACTCCTCGAAGATGGTCGTTTGGAGCTGTCTCTCCTCTCTTTCTCTTTTGTTGACCTATGTTCACTGTTAAGGTCCAGAATAGAGAACTAAGATTGTTTACTGGCTGCCAGAAAAAGTAGGATTGTAAGACTCAGCTCTGGTTCCCTCCTCTTAAATCCATTCACATAGTTATATTCTGATATGGGAACGAACTTAATGGGTAGAGAGAACGTTGGGGAAAAGGAACAGGAAAGGTAAAGAAAGATGCTGTAGTTTTCCCAGACTGTGATATGGTGTCTGGCCTAAGATCATGAAAAGAGTGTGTGCTTTTGGAGTATCCAGGCCTATTTGAGTTCCAGTTTTCCACTTACTGATTATGTGACCTTGGCCATGTTACCAAGCCTTCACCTCTCTGAGACTCGATTTCCAGGTTTGTAAACAACTTCTGTAGAGTTGGGCAGTTTAGAGATAATGGATGTGAATCACTCAAAGATCAGGCACAGCTCTGAGCAAAGCCAGGTCAGGGCCTGATTGAACATTGTCCATTCCTCTGTCTTACACACACACAAACACATATACCACACACACACCACACACACACACACACATATATATATAACACATATATACACATGCCCTATACACACCACACACACTGACCACCCAAGAACCACCCCGACATAGCCCACATACAAACATATACATATACCCTCTCCCACATATACACCCCACCCACAAAGATACACAACACACACACACACACATACACACACACACAGAACTACTCTAGGTGGTTTCCCTTCCACTCAGCTGACTGGGTCAAAAGGACAATTTCTGCTATAACTTGAATATCCTAAAACCCATTTCGATTTCCCTGGGAGAGAAAAGAATGCAGTTTCATCACTTTACCTGAGACGTTCCAGAAAGTAAATAGAGGGAAAGAACGAAGTCACGATCCAGGAAAGAGGTTTAAAAAAAAAAACCCAAAAAACCAACAACAACCCAATAAACTGCCCATCAACTTGGCTCTTTGCTTGTAGTTCCAGCAGAAAGGTCCTGGGGAAGAGCAGGTCAAAACTATTGTCTAAAAATGTAAGGGTTTTGGATGATGATTTGTCTTCTCTTTTCACCAGGAAGTCGGCTCCTTGTTTACTCAGAGGGGCTTTCTGGAAGAAATAAGAACCAGGGTAGTAACATCACCTTAAAACCGTGAAAATTGGGGCACCTGGGTGGCTCAGTCGTTAAGCATCTGCCTTCGGTTCAGGTCATGATCCCAAGGGTCCTGGGATCGAGCCCCACATCGGGCTCCCTGCTCAGCAGGAAGCCTGCTTCTCCCTCTCCCACTCCCCCTGCTTGTGTTCCCTCTCTGTGTCTCTCTCTGTCAAATAATAAATAAAATCTTAAAAAAAAAAAATCCTGAATAGTGTTATCTTCCTCAGAATGTCTCAAATGTATGTTATGTGATTATCCCCTTTAGGGATGTGTCCTGGCTGACAACCATCTGCTCTTGTCAAGTCCCATGAGCTGTGGCTAAACAGCAAGTCACTTAGATCCACGTTGGATTACAGTTTTGGGTCCCAGTTTCTAACCAGACAATGAGAAAAGTATACACCATCAGTTTTCAGGTGTATTTTGTGTTATGTACTACGATATTTAGGGAGCACCGCCTTTCCACAGAAGGGATTTAATTTCTTGAGCAGTCCTGGGCTCAGCCCTGATGTGTGATCTCTCACCATGACTGCATGAGGTTGGGGGGAGGGTGCTGTCATTCTCCCCATTTTACAGGTGACAAAACCGAGTCCAGGAACCTGCTCAGTGAAACACTACTCACCAGTGGTAGAGCCAGGATTCACATGCTGCAGCCCAGCTCCGGAACCCGAGCTCCCTTCTCCTGTGCTCTGTACCAGAGATCACCCAGTGTGGCACTGCTGGGGTTCACTGTCATGGGGGCAAGACCAAACTCAGGCTATCAGGGGAGTAAGCCCTGCCTCGCAGGAGACTTGATGATGTCTCCGCAAGAAAAATGACCGTTCGATTACATGCGGGCTTCACAGGCAGAGCAGTGAGAAGATCAGCCGGCAAGAACCTGGGGTCTGGTTTTCTTCTCTGCTCGCCTCTCACTCGACTGATTCTTCTGGGGGATCTCGGCATTTGGGGTGGAACAAGGGTGTCCTGACCATCCCCGCTCGTGCCACATCCCTGGCCCTGAGGCACTGGCTGCCAGTGGGGTGCGCAGTCACTGGAGCTGACCTGAAGGGCCCCTCCCCATTTCCCTGTCCTCCCACCTTGCTGAGGAGCCATGAGCGGACATCTTGCTGATGTCCTGAGGTGTTAGCAGCTGAGGTGTTAGTCCCGATGGGCTGGGGGAGGGGCTGAGGGGACAGCACCTCCTCCTGTGGGGGAGGGTGGAGTTTCCACTGTGAAGAGGCAGAGGACACTGGAAGGTGACCCGTGACCAGAGTAGAGGACTGCGTGGAAGGGGAGGGATGGAGAAGGGAAGTGAGACCAAGGTCTGGGGAAGGAACCTTCGTGAACAATCCAGTGAGTGAAGGCTGTCATTCGTAAACTGAAGTGACCACCTTGGCTTTCCCACCACATGCTGCTATCTGAGACTCTAGTCTGCTCTGGGCTTGACATGGAGAAGGCTGAATAAGAAGAGCTCGAAAGAAGAAACGGAAAAAAGCACCATAGATTCTCCCAGCCAAGAAGGAGCCGGCAAACCCCCTTCCTTCCTGGCAGCATCATCTCTCAAGAGATGTGGCGTCTCACTGTGGCACAGAAGACCCCTCTGAGAGCGAGGCCTATTGTAGATAGAGCTGTCACACTGACACAAGGATTTCCGGATGTTGCCCCCCCATGGGAGGGCATTTCAGAGGGAAAGTCCCATTTAGCATTGAATTATATGTCCTTTTTAAGCTAATCTCAACCCAGCTCCCAGAGGGATCCTATTAAAATTTAAGTCAGACCATGTCACTTCTCTGCACAAGAACCCCCACTAGCTCCCCATTTCACACAAAGTAAAAACTAAAGTCCTCCCAATGACATCAAATGCACGTTTTGGTGATTATTACTTCTATGACCTCACCTCCTGCCCCCGTCCCCCCTCACTCACTCTCTTCCCCTCTCCCCGGAATGTGCTGCTGCTGCCTCAGGGCCTTGGCACTGGCTACTCTTCTGCCTGGAAATCTCTTCCTCTACACGCCTGCATGCCTGTCTGTTCACCTTTATGGAAATGTCACCTTTTTCGTGAGGTTCCCCCTGACCACCCTTTTCAAACTGCAAACACTTCTTCCCTGGCCCCCAACCCTTTGAATCCTTCTCACCTTTCTTTACTTTTTCCACAGCAGCTGCCACCAGAATCCAGGATACTCACTCATGTATTTATTGAATATATTTAGACTCTTTTCCATCACAAGGACAGAAGCTCCACAACAACAAACATTTTCATCTGACTTGTTCACGGATGTATCCCTAGTGCCTCGAATGGTGCCAGGAGAAGCTTAATACGAACTGTTGAGTGAAATATTTCCCATAAACTGGCATTCCTCTGGAGACTAGGGCTCTAGGGATCTAACTGAGATGCCTCCAGAAGCTTTGAGGCTTTCATGTTCATATTGCTAGTCCTTCTGTTAGTGTGAATGCTGTCAGCTTAACCCTTACCCAGCCACAGCACTGAGAAGCTAGATGTTCTCTGCATACACCTGCCTGGTCTCTGTTTCTCAGATTGGGTTGCACTGACCCCAGGAGCTGCCCATTGGAGCACCCACACCATGCTCTGGGGTACCCTGGCGTGACCTCTTCCAGCCCAGGCTCTCTGGCTTCCTGGGCCCCCTGTCCAAGTCTTGACCTAATGGTCCATGAAACAGAGCTGCTCCCATTCCTGGACGCATGCTCCTGGCTCTCCCAAGGTCTGTCTCTGTTCTGTTTATTTTTTCCTTGAACCAGAAATTTGGGAACTGAACGCTGCAGCCACGAGTGAAGAGGAGGGTGGGCATGTGCATGCTCCCAGACAAGGGAGTTAACGGCTTTCTTCCAGCCTGGGGATGAGAATTGCTTTGTGTTAATTTAATGAAAATGACACAGCAGAGCCTGAGTTAAGACCAAAAATGATTCAGAAATTCTAAAAGTTAGGATGGATCAGCAGGTTGAGAACTCTTTAAAATTCTAATGAGCTTTTTAGCATTTGTGCTATTTGCTGGGCTTAAAGGAACACACCAAAAAACAAAAGAACAAGAATTCCCTGGAAGGACAGTGATGTCTAATGCATCTATTTCCCTCGATGTGTTCAGTTTCCATTTCATTCCAAGATCCTGCTAAACTCAGGAGGTTGCCTTTGGCTTTTCAGCTCTGCAGGGGATGATCTAAATCTAAATAATAATAAAAAGCCACTGCTTTTATTGGAATTTTATTTTATAAGTTGATGGAAACATTTCATATACACATTAGGTTTTGTAACCCAATCTTGGTACTTGCTGAGTCCCGGAGGGGCTGTTTCACTACTTGGGAGTTCCCTGGTGTTTGCATTACTCCTCCAAGGCAGAAGGAGAAAATGTTTTTAGTGAAGGCAGAATAATGTTTTTGTTTGAAAGAACTCATGTGTAAGTCGGGACACACACATTCATAGGCGCACGTGCGCGCATACACACATACCCTTATACATTCTTTCTCTCTTACACTGGCTATATCATAAAATTATAAAGTTTTAGAATTGAAAGGACCTTAGAGATGATCTGTTCTCACACTAGCATCTTACATATGAGGACGCTGCTGCCCAGACAGATGAAGTACCTCATCCAAGGTCACCGGCAACGAGTGGAAGAGTCCAGACTACAATTCAGGTTCCCTGACTCAAGTCTAATTTTCCTTCTGCTACAGCACATTGACTCCCAAATAAGATAATGCATATGAAATCATTTTGAAAACTGGAATGCATTATGCAAGTATTGGGTGGGGAGTGGGAGCATGAGAATGAGCTTTTTTTTTTTTTAGGGACAAGCCTGATATGCTCAGGTCTCCTTCCAAACGAAATGAATATATGTGATGTGAGTCACACAACATATTTCTAATTAGGCTTCTGGATTTGGCCTCAGGTAAATGAGCCTCAAAAGGGGTCAAACCAAGACACATTCTTCTTTCAAATTCAACATGTATATATCCCATCTTTTTCCCTTCCTTCTCACCCTCTCTCTCTACCTCCCTCTAGTGTCCACATTCAGTTATTGCATGTAAGCCAATGCAGTATATACGCCTTACAAAATGTTTATGTATTTTTTAATTAAAATTATCTGGTCTATTTTTTATATCAGCAGCTGTTGTCAAGAGCATTGTTAGAGTATTTTTCATATCGACAGGAATAATTGGCTGATACAAAGATTTGGATATTGTTTTAAAAAAGTCTTTAAACTAGTTTGTGATTAGCATGAGGACATATTTAAAGTTTGCTTGTTAAATTGTTTTCAGTACACTTGAATCACATAAAAAGTCCTTATAAATAATTGAGACGTTTTAATGGCAAGGAGATATAAATGTTTTAAGGTAGCGGCCCGATTAAGTGAACTAACACATGATTCATCCAAAGAAGTACTACTTTAACTATTTGGAATACTGGCAGTTACTATTATCACAGATGACTTGAGGGATTGAAATTTTATTTTGGTACCGTTAATAGATTAATTCACTAAGTCATATAGTAACTACACATAATTTTTCAGTGGTTTTATGCTAACCTCTCTGCCATGTGTATTTCAGCCCTGATCCATTATAAGTTCTGTGTTCCCTTAAAAGGAGTGTGTCTGACATTTCAATATTCTAGCCGGGTCCCTTGTTATGAAATATTGGCAACAACACCCAAAAATCATAGGAAGAAGATTCTTTGGTAATCTTGCCTAAAATCTCTGGATCGAGTAAGACAAATAGGTTGCTAGCAAACTCTATAAACTCTGGACTCCATCTCCTGACCTTAAAAGGTCTGTCCAAAAACGTGAGTGATATTTACAAATGAGAGCCTTCTACCTCGTTCCCAGCCCTTGTCAGGCGGTGACAAAGAGTTCAGCGTACACGCTGAGGTGAAGTGGCTCTGTGCACCTTTTCCCTGCTACCTGCCTTGATCTACCAGCCCTCAGCTGTCCTTCCACAGCCTTCCTTGCTTAGAAACACACACGGCACCACCAACCCCCCCGTTGCACACATGGCCACACCCTTGCACACCTGCATTCTGAAGGCTGGAAGAGGGGAAATTGTCAAGGTGGACAGTGGGCTCCGGTGTTGGAGGAGCGACAGGCACAGGCTGCGGCTCTCTGGCTGCTGGCTTGCTGGGCACGAGTCAACAGGAGACTGTGATCTGAGGACACCCTGACTGTCTCACCCTCTCTGGAAGAAAACTGTCCAATAACAGAGAATGAAAATGAAGCTACAAAATAAACATTTTTAAGGTTTTAAAATATAACGTAACACCCTCCTTCAACACTCTAAGCGCCATCCAAAAATTCAGTCACATAAATTGTAGGGGAGCCTGATCGCCAGGTTAATGAGACGAGATTGGCATGAGCCAGCAACCCAGGGCCGAGCTGACTGCCAAGTGTGTGATATTGGAAAGGGCTTTAGCAGAAGCGCTTGAGGGAGAGGTTTTAGCACTCCTGAGGGGTGCTAAAGAAGTTGGGATGGTTACCTGTACTTTTTTCCACCTTCCTCCAGGGACAGACTTCTATCTGTAGGGGAGTGAGTGACCCAGGAGAGGCCAACCGCAGCCAGAAAGTGGCTGCAGACATGGTTCCTGGGACAGACACAAGGCAGGTCCGTCAGAGCCCTGCCCTGAGACTGTTCTGTCTTCACGAGGCTGTAAGGGCCTGTGTCCAGGGGACCCTGGGTGGTTATGCAGAAAAGCAGAGAGGGCCATCTCAAAGAGAAAGTTCCAGTGCTGTTCTCCCTAAGGCCAGTTGTACCCACTCATGTCCCTTCTTGCAGTTTAGCATTTTTTCCCCTTTTTGGCCTAAGCCAACTTTAGCTTCTGTTACTTGCAACTGGAAGACCCTTGAAAGAGAGAGATGACTCCACGGGTCTGGAGTCTGAAGGCACATGAGACAGTGGTCACAAGGGACGAAATCCCATCTTTAGTTAGCTTCAGCAAGAAAGAGACGTGTTGGCTCAGGGAGCCAGAATGTCCAGGAGAGGCTCTCATTTTAGACACCCAAATGGTATAGGTTCCCACTTTTTCTTCGACCCTCTCCTCCCCCTTCCTCAGTCTTGGTTTTATTGACCGTGTGGCTCTCTCTGCCCATGTCAAATAACCCCCTGCCTCCCAGGGGATAGAAAGGATAGGGGCCCAGGAAAGGAACAGGAAAGGCAGAATAGAAACTATGAAGGGACAACAGATGTGGCAGAGAAGTGACATTCAGGTAGCCAACCTTGTGGAGAAGTCTTCTGGTTTCCCCCGGGAGGGTGGGACCCTGGGAACCGGTCACACACTTGTGCAGAGATCCCAACAATGCATGCTTCTAGGGGTGAGCAATCTTCTGGAAGGAAGTCAGTGCCCCAGAGAGCAGGCTGCAGGGGGAGGCGGGGGGAACACAACGAGAAGGACAGGCCAAGGGCCTCAGCCAACCGTCCTATGTACAGGAGGCTCAGGCTAGGGCTGGACAAGAAATCTGCCTCTGGGGACTTTTCTCTCTCTCTCTCTCTTTTTTTTTTTTTTTCTTGTTTGTTTTTTGTTTGTTTGTTTAATTGATAGCTTTTCTCTCCCTTTGGCTTGACCTGCGTGACAAGGAAGGGAGAGCTGACTTAGTTGCTGAAAGCAGACAACTTTGCTAGAGACTGGGGTGTGTGGCAGCTGCAAGGTCACCCAGGATTTACTGCCTTAAATGGGTCAGGTATGAGAAACAACGGTTGGCTTTTGCTGACGATCTCAGATGACATCGGGTAAGCCCTGAGCTGCTCAGCATGGAATGTTCTAGTAGATTCCAAAACGTGGAATTACTGAAATCCCTCCTCAGTCAGTCAGTGTCTTCCCTGGGATGCATCTGAAAGGCCCTGAAATCTTTGTCAAGTGTGGTGTCTTTTTAGGCTCACCCTCTCCTTTCTCCAGCACACAGTGTTTGGAAAAAAAAAATGGGTTGGCGAGAAATTCCAGGCTGAGAACTGAGTTCAACGGGAGGGAGTGCCCAGCTTCAGAGGACCACTGTGGTTTGGGGGCAAAGTAGATAATCTCATCACCTTCTCAGAAAGGGCTTGGCCCCTGGAGGAACTCCAAACCCCAAAGGCATTCAGAGGCTTGTCAGGTTTCCTGTGCTTGTCCTTGGCAGGGCCATAAATCCATCCCAGCCGAGAAAACTGTTGACTTACAGCCCCAAACCAATCAAGTCGGGCCTTAATGGACACAAACTGGTTGGCTGCTTCCATTCTTGAATTTGATTCTGGATCAAAATACTGATTTAAGGCACTTTTGATTTCCTGCACTCCTCTCCACCCGGAAAGAGGAGGCGGCATTACACTGATGTTAAGCCGAGAAGGCAAAGGGAATGAGAGGGTAGGCAGGCAGGGAGGGGTTAGTTCTAGGCTCAGAGTCCATCTTTTTGGCTTGGAGGCCGTTACAGTCCACGTGGATGGCTTGGGTTTTAGAGATGGAGACCGACATGTAGCCTGGCATCAGCCGGAGATGCCAGTGGGGTAGGAGGCAGGCATGGTTCTTGCCCTTCTCGAACACAGAGTCCACGAACAAATCAATGAACCTTATTAAAAATATCTAAAAATGTTCTTATTAACTGGCATAAGGGAAACTATAAATGAATGCAGCCTGGTCGTTCCTGCAGAGGACTCTGGGTGGGAACAGGAGACGTGAGAAAGAGAGGAGGGGTCATGGGGGCCAGATCTCTGGCAGGCACGGGAGGAGCTTTGTTTAGGTTTTAAAGATAGAAGCAGGAAAAAAAAAAAAACCAAAACTGAATAACTCATCACTTACAACACCGACCGAGAGCCCTCTGTGTCTGGGACATGGCAGGAAGGGTGAGGGGAAGGAGTGAAGCCAAAATGCTCCCCCATCTCTTTAATTCCAGGGTGTCTCCAGCTACCTTCCCCCCAGGTCCACCCACGTGGGCTAGAGGGAGAGAGGAAGGAGAGAAGGCAGCCAGGTTGGAGGGGGCACAGTCCGATTTTCACCCACCACACAGGACTGGGTTGTAATTAATGAGATCTAAGAGCTGGCCCTGTGATGGGACATGCTGGCTGTTCTCTGGTCTCCACAGTGGGGGAAGTGAAATATTATATCTCTCCTCATTTCTCTACCACATTCAGGGATAATGACTGTCATGCTGCTCTATTTGTTCTGAAGGAAATCAAATCTGCCTCTGAGCTCCCACTTCCCAGTAGTGAGAAGTCACGATTGGTTACAGGTTAACCTCACTGCTCCCTTGGAATCTTGTGGAACTCTCAGAGGACTCAGGCAGATCATGGTCTTCTGGGGGAGGGCCTCTGGTCTCCACATTCTTAGTGTCGCTGCTGAGGAAAGGCCTAGAGGAATGGGGTGACCCACGGCTTCTAGGCCGAAGGGGTTCAAGCTGCCAGGCCTGATGTCCGCCCCTGGGCACCCACATTGTGGCATCCCGCAGAGAGAGGGCACAGTGGATCCGCTCATCCTTTCCTTCCCTTTGGCCTTGAAGAAACCAACCGTTTCTCTTTCTGGAATAGGTTGTTGTTCCTCTCGTACCCCCTTTCTTAACTGGCTTAGCCTTCCAAACCAGGTGCTTCTATGGGGAAGGGAAGAAAGGTGTGCCTGCACACACATGCGTCGCTCTCTCTTGGACACTGACAACCAGGGAAACTCCTCCCAAACTAGGGAGCCCGACTGTGCGACAAAAGACCTTTTGGGTCGGCAGAGGTAAAAATGCCATCCAAATTCTACCTTGAGCAGCCTGTGGTGAGGAAAAGCCCCCCCACCCCGAGGGACTGAGTGTTCAGTGACTAGCGTGTGTCCCAGGTGAAATGGCTGCAGATGTGTGAGTAGAAAAAGCTGTCCCCTGGGGGGGACTCATTCTGAGCCTTAGTACTGCCTTTGCAGCCTGGAGTGCAAGGGTGAGCCACGTCCTTGTGAACAGGGATGCTGCTCTTATCTCCACAAACCCTGGCTCCATGCTTGCTGGGTGCCCATGGTGCCCCTGTCATTGAGGAGGGCCTGCTGGCGGCAAGGCTGGGGCGTGCAGCTTCAGGGAGCCTCTTCGGGGTCTTGCTTCACCAGCAGGCTATAGAAAGGGGAGGGACCCTCAGAAACCAAGCATCCAGGGTCTGGGGGACCCGGCCAGGAAATGGGGTGGAGGTTGGAGCTGCTGGGCTTTGGGGAACTCATACTGCTGCCTTTTTGCAAAGGGTGCCATGGAATGCCACAGAATACCACATAGTTCTGGGGCATCTCATTGTCAGTGGCACTGAGTTACCAACAATTCCTCCCCTCCCTGGGGAGGCACCATGGCTCTGTCACAGGTTCTATTAGATCCTGACAGTTGCATCTCCAGTGGATTTCCTTCGAAATTATAGGCTGTCATCTGCAGTATGGGGCACATTTGGGGTTGAGTTTAGTAGGTGATCCAAATGATGGGTTAACTGAGCCCACAGAGAAAAAGAAAATCCAAATAAGAAGCAGGAATAAAATAAATAGAGGAGCATCTTCCCAGCATGAAACTGCCAAGTATTAACGGCTCACCGATGGCTTTCTTCTCTCAACTTCTTAACGTTGGTTGTAATAATTTATTTAAAAAAATACAATAAGCTTCTCTCCTCATTTGTATGGTCTGTATTCGCAACTGCTGTTGTCACACCGTTATCACAGCTGTCGTTCGTCGGAAAGCAGAGCGCTAAGAACCTTTCGGGGTGTTTTTGGCCTGTCCCTAGAGGACAATTGCTCTTTCTCATGTGCTCTCCTGGGCTTTGCAAGGGCTAGTTTAAAAAGGATCCAGAAATGAAGTCCTGTCATTTCCTCTGGGAAAGACTATTTTAAAGTCAGATCTTATCACAATGATAAGTTTCTCCCTTGTTATTCTTTCCCAACTTTCTGTTCTAAATGTCATCCTCGCAATCATTAATCACAATGAATAGGAAGTTATAATTAATAGAGGCCCAAACCATTCAAGTGGAAGATTATTCTTTTGAATTCTTGTATTTTTCTTGAAAGATGTCCTTGAGTTAATTATTTAGTATTTGGGATTTTTTTTCCCCCCACAATCTTGTTTCCAAAAAGAACAGATCGATCCCAGTAACACGGGGGTTGAGGGCATTCTGTATAATGTATGCAGGAGACAGATACCAAGGATACAAACAGGGGTCCAGGGGCTGCTCCCCCTGCTGGCTTTTTAGAAAGGAGAAAGAAGAGCTGCCTTGACTCAGAGAGGCAGGACCCTGAAATGCCCTTAGGGTACAAAACCCTGAGGATTGTGCCCAGGGCCAGGTTCCCTGGGAGGTCAGTTGCAAGAGCTGGGCTGGGCTGCGTGCAGCGGGTGAGGAAGAGAGGAAGCTTTCACGAGTACAGGAGGGTTTGGTGGCTGCAGGTTGCCCAGCCTGCCATTCTGTGCACTGAGCAGTCCTGTCTTTTCGATGGAGGCATCCTGCGCTCCCAGGGTTGACAGCCTCCGTCACACTGGGAATGTGGGACCTTTAAATCCTAAGCTGGAATATGGAGGCAACCATTTCACAAGGATACACTGGGAGTGCAACTGAAAAACCATACAGCTGTAGTCTTGGTCTGTGACTGAAAGGGAGGGGCAGAGGATGTGGAAGCCTCTAGAGGGTTCTCTCAACAGCCTGTCTGTTCCCTGATCTGCTGGCCTGGACTTTGCAGCTCAGCTTCTCTCCTGGGGCGAGCTGTAGGATCCCGTTCCCAGGTGCACTCCATATTTATGTCCTGTGTTCCCTTGCCGGTGTCACTGGTGCCACTTGTTTCTGAAAAGGACATCATCGTGTCTGTATTCTCCAGGCTCAGCAACTTCCGGGATTCCTGAGCCCCAGGGAAGAAGCCGAGCGCTGCCAGGCTGCTGTGCACTGGAGGGCAGCTCTGGTGTTGGGTGACAAGGTAGGGCGCGCAGTCCTGCCGACCTCACATCACCCTGCTGGCCTTGAGAAAGCCCCAGATCCGGATGGAATTCCATGACAGAGAAATGCGGCTGCGAGGGCGTCATGGCTGGAATCCTGGACGATACAAGGGCGGGGCTGGAGCCGCGGCTTAAATCGGAGTCTGAGGGAGGGACTACGGTTCTCCCACTCGCGCATCCGCCATGGACACAGCTAGAGATTCATTCTAATGATGACCATGTTGAGTCCATGCAGCCTTCGAAAACTGTTTCCAGTGCTGAATCTTGGTTGTAAATAGTGACAAACGTGACCCCAGTTGTTTCCCTCCCTATAGCTACTCACAAAGAAATGTGGCTTTGCAGTTTTCTCCTCAGAGAGAAGGACTCTAGTTCTCCCGCCCTGCGATCCGGGGTACCCCTAGCCTCCCTTTGACTAGTGGAATGTGGCTGAGCGAGGGCATGCCAGTTCAGGACCTCGGCCTCAGAAAGTCTTGAACACTTCTACTCCCTTTCTCTCTCTGTCCTTCTCTGTCTCAGAACCCTATCACCTAGAGGACAAGCCCAGGAGAGTGGTGTTCAGCAGAAGAGAGGCCACATGGAAAGATGGCCAGTAATCCCAGCCTAAGGACAGCATAGACCTCTTATAACCTGATGATGCCAGACACCTGTGAAAACCCAGCCAAGACAAGGAGAGCGACCTACTTGGCCCTCAGTGGACTGCCAGAGTGTGAGCAATCCTGGCTGAGGCTACAGACTCCCCAGCCTACGCATAGGCTTTTAACCAATCCTCAATGTCGCCAGGTTTTGGGATGTTTTGTTACACAGCAGGAGCTCACACACACACACACACACATACACGCATATGTGTGCACACATGTGCGTGCACATATATACAGCAGTTGGTTCCAGCCAAGGTAGACTTCTAGAAGGTGTGGACCATTCCAATAACAACCAGCACACCCTCATGCTGCCCAGTGCTGTCTTCTGGCCAGGCAGCCATCAGCCACACCTTCAGTCCTGTGGGCAGCCTCTCCCCTGCAATCCCTCACTGTCCACCACTGGGGTCTGCAGACTGCTTATGGAGCAGAATGAGGGCCTCATAGCTGCCTGCGAGGAGGGTTTGTAAACCCTGATAGAGAGGAGCTTGGGTCTCTAGGGCTTCAGGACCCCTGAGACCTGCCCAGAGGCCTTGGAACTGCAGGTGGGGTGACTCCTACTTTTACAGGAGCTCCTTGTCCCTTAGGATTGCTGGGGCTCAGGAAAGCACCACAGGGTAAGGCTGGCATGGCCCTCACAAAAGGGGGTGCTCTTGTTCCCACTCCTGCTGCTGGGATTGTGGTTCTACAGGCCTAGGCTGCAAAGAAGCAGGGCCCTACACTTTGGGGTGCAGAGTAAGCCACAAGCTTGCTGCTTTCTCAGAATCCTGTTTTAGGCTTGCTCTTCTCTCCCTCAAGTCTAGAGTTTCCACAATTAGAGTCAAAGTTGGCCTTTTAAAATGTGATAGTGCTGGGACACCTGGCTGGCTCACTCCATAGAGCATGGAACTTTTGATCTCAGGGTCATGAGTTTGAGCCCCATTATGGGGATAGAGTTTACACACACACACTCACACACACACACAAATGATGATAGTATGTATATTATCTCATTTGTATTTTTCTCACCAATGTCAGGTAAGAAATTTTATTCCCACTTTTGAGGAGGAAATCAAGGTTTAGCAAGTTGACTAACAGCCCAAGGCCATGCTGTTCCTAAAGAACAGAGCTGGGATTGAACCTGTGTTGCCTGGTTTGAAGGGCCCAGCTTTCACCCACTGTGCTACACCAACATAGACAACAGAGCGACAGAGGATGCCTTCAAAGGGCCACTGTGAGTCCTACCTAACTGGGCAGAGGGGCTGGGAGCTCAGAGTTGTATCAAGTGGCTTGAGTCAGTGTCCCCTTACAGTGAGAGAAGATGGGGTCCAGGACCCCTCAGTTGTCCAGGGTAGGGGTATAACCATGGGGTGGTTCTGACTCTGGTCACATGGGCTCCCTCAGCGCCTACAACACTGTGCATGCCTCCATGTTAGCAGATCTCACTGCAGCCCTGCTGGTGGCTTTCTTGCTTCCTCAGGGAGACCATGTGAACCTCTGGAGAGGAGGGCTCATGGCATATTACTTGTCCATGGCAAGGAGGACTCTGGGCCCACAGGTCCACCTAAGGCCCAGGTCAGGTGAGTTGTAGCAGAGCATTTGGGCGAATCAGACAAGACAGGCCAGGTTTTGCAAACGTGGCCCCTGAGACTGGTGGCTGAATCCTTCCCATTCTTAAGGGTGATGGAAAATCTTGAAGGGGAGGAGAGATCATTCTCGAGGATGTCAGAGTAAGGGGAGGCCACTTTCGGTGGTGATATAGACCATGTGGGGATAGAACATTGATCAGGGCATCGAGAGAAGGGGAAATGCCATTATTTATCTCTCACAGCCACCACCTTCACGGGAGGCCTCTTGATAGAGTGTCAGAGAGACTAGCTACTGGTCCAAGTTCTTCTCCCTTTAGGCAAAGACATTCTGGTACATCTCAGAATGAAGGCTCGCCATGTAGCTGGGGTGTGTATGTGTGTTTGTGTGTGGAAGAAACCAAGGCATTGTAGCTATTTCTGTTAGTCTTGGTGGGTGATTCAGGAAGGCTCCTCTGTGTGCTAAGGCAATGGGATGGGCCACTTGGGACCAAACCTTAAGGCTCACAGAGCTGGCATGGTGCATCCCCAAAGCTAGGCTTGGACTCAAATATATAGCAGAGAATCCCTTCATGTGGTTCTCAACTCCCCTCCATTAGGTTCCCATGGAGGGCTAGTTAGTCATGCAAAATCCTGGGTCCCCAAAGCCTACTGCCTCAGAATGAGGGGGGATGGCCCTGGGAATCTACTTGTTTAGCAATGTCCCCTGGTGATGCTTCTAGCACACTTAATTGGTGAACCAGGGCCTGGAGGAGATCTGACCCAGTCCCTCAGGACCAGCAGACAGCCTCACGCATAGGCTCCAAGGCCATGTGGGCAAGCCCAGTGCTCTCTCAGTCTTCACAATGATCCCATGCTCCATACATTCCCTCCTCTATACTATTGGCTTCCAAACGTATCTGTATATATCTGTACACCAGAATTGCCTGGGAAGATTTTTCTAGAATATGGATTTCAAGTCCTCATCCTAGACCAACTAAAATGAGATCTCATAGGATGGGGAATCTCCTCTCCTTTTTAGAAGAAAAAATCTCTCCAGGTATCAATCTTGAATACCTTGATATTCAATCAGGCGAGGGGACCATTGGGCGCTACCCATTCTGGCTCCTACACAGGTGACCCGTTCTTACATCAGTGCTCACAGATCCTAATGCATTCTCTTAGTGTATCTACTCAGGGTGTGTATCTTTTTCCTTTTAATTTGGGGGCGCTCTGAGTCAACAAATTTTTGAGTCTTTGAAAACCAGAGAGAGAACAATGAACATGAACTCGTAGGAGGCAAGCTGAAACAACACGCCATCTGTGATAAAATCAGCATAAATTCCCCAAATGGCCTCATGCTGCCAAGACAATTCTCCAAGGCTTCTCTGTCCGCCTCAGTAGAGCACGAGCCCTGGAGAGGTTCAATTATCCTCCACACATGTGCTCTTGGGGAGCCTGGCGAGAGAGGAGGGACTGGAGTGTTCAATAATAAAAGTTCTCTGGGTTTTAGAATAAAGGGAAGGGCAGGTAAGTCAGAACCCGACTTGCATTTCTGTTACAGCTTTGATTACTAGTAATTAGGCAATAATTCAATTGTGATCACTTGCATGATTCACCTAATTGGAAAATAACTGATGGACAGCGTCATTATTAAGGACTCATCTCACATTTGAATATCCATTCATTCATCTAACAAATCTTTGTCTACCACGTGCAAAATACTGGACAAGCCACATGGTTTCTGCTGTACAGTTGCTGATGGAAAGGAGGGTGTGATATTATAGAGAGACTAAAATAAAGAGGTTTACGGGAGATGCTGTTCAGGTCAGGGAAAATGAGGACCTTTTTAGGGAGGAGATGCACAGGGCCTTAGGTAATAGGTTGGATTGACAGATGTGTTTGTGAATAATGCCCAGAGGTAGGTGGGTGTATGAGAGGAGTTGGACACAGGATGGGGTTCTGCTTTTTTAGCAAGGAATTGGAGAGCTCTGATGGTGAAAAGAGGATGATGGTGGGTCAAATGATGGCAGGCCTGGAAGTGGGACACCCACAGGAGGTGTGGGTGTCCCATTGCCCTCTTTTTGGGATCATGGAAGACATGACCCACTCTGCTCCTGGGAATCTCTTCCCTTAACTCTGGATACAGCCTCACACGCAGTCTTTTTGCACACTATATGTAATTCTTTGTGCGTCCGCCAGTTAGAGTTGGCTCAGGAGGGAAAACTCATTCCTTGCCCCTCTTTGCCCTTTTGAAGCCCAAGCAATTAGCATTTTATTCTGGAGACAGTGAAGAGAGGACAGTCTCTCCCACTACGTCACCACCACTGAAGAGGTGACATCATCACGCACATGATCTTTGCGATGATTAATCTGGCAATAGAGCCGGAAAAGGACTGGGATGGGGCCCAGTAGTTGAGGCTGGGAGACTGGGTAGGTGGCTGTGGCAACAGCTCAGGAAGAAGTGATGGGAGCCACAGTTAGGGATGTGGCCGTGATGGAGCACAAAGAAGAGGACAGAGGCAAGACCCCTTTTCAGGGTAGAATCGGTAGAATTCGGAAGCTTACGGGATGTCAGGGGCTGAGATGGGGAGAGATCTAAGCATTGAGCTTCAGAGCCGGGAGGAGAGACACAGAGGCTTCAGAGGGATGGTGGGGAATTTAGCTCTGGACTGAGTGTGAGAAGCTGGCCGCACATGAGGCAGGGAGATGCTCAGAAGTTTAAAATGGCATGTGGAATCAATGTCAGGGTAGAGGAGGAACTGGAAATATATACCTGGTAGTTATATCTGCAGATGGTGGTTGAAGGCATAGGAGTCGCTGAGAGCATCAGGGGAAAGAATGGAGAGGAAGCCAGGGGAGGGGAGAGCCGGGAGAAGGCGGGAGACAACAGACACCTGCTCGCTGAAGCTATTACAGAACAAGCTGCTTGTGTTTGCCTTCCTGAGTCTGATGGTTTCCAGTCAATTGGAAAATATTCACTTTAAGAGCCTCTGGTAAATGCCCATCAGTCGGGTTCAGGAAAGACCTAAACCCCAGACAGGAGTGCTGCTGCTTGTGGACGGTCCGGTTTCCGTTGCTGTGATGCCCAGACACGTAACCATACAGGAGGGGCACGAAGGAAAGCCCGGTTGTAGTCGGAGCCCTGTGCTTTTTGCCTTAAAACTCACCCCGGATGCAGCCCTGAAGTCTGGGTGCAGAGTTGGGGGGTTTCCCAGGGGCGGCCCAGCTCAGGCTTCAAGGCCACAGCCCCCCTGTTCAGGCTGTCCACGGACGGCCAGCCCCTGCCGGCTGATGACACTCCAGCACCCTGGGATTTGACCACAAAAGAGGTTAGAATCAAGGGCTTCCCCTTGGCCATCAAAGGGTTTCCTTCTCTTGGAAGAACCACAGTGATGACGGGTGCAGGCTTTGTGGGCCTGCAGAAGAGTCGGGACAGAACTCTGCCACAAGGGACTTGCTGATCTCTTACTAGAGCGTCCTCTTCAGCCTGGGGACTGAAATGGGAGTCTCCATGAGGCTTACCCCCAAAACCTGCAGCTCCCAGACCATAGATGAGGAATGCTTGGGACCCTACTTGTATGTGCTCAGGGACCCCTTGACCCTCCCCCAGTATTTACCTGGTTTAAGCATCTCGTTGGATCCCAAAGCAGGCTGCTGAAGCAAAATATAATTTTGGGAGCACCTGCGTGGCTCAGTGGGTTCGCGTTCAGCTCCCGATTCCCACTCAGGTCGTGATCTCAGTGCAGGATCCAGCCCCAAGCTCAGCGGGGCGTCTGCTCGAGATTCTCTCTCTCTCTCCCTCTGCACCCCCCCAATAAACAAACAAAAATAAATAAAAAATTCTGCTGCGGAGATGTCTGGTGGGAAAAAATGCTTTAAGAAATGGAATAACAGTACAGACAAAGGTAAACTATATCTATTGCCTCCATTTTCTTTAAAACAAAAATTTCTTTAAAATGTTCTTGGCCATCTTTTTTTTTTTTTTTTTTTTTTAAAGATTTATTTGAGAGAGAGTGCACCCGGCTGTGTGTTGGGAGGGGAGGTGGGGAGGGGCAGAGGGAGAGAGAATCCCAAGCAGACTTCCTGCTGAGTGTGGGGGTGGATCCTCCATGACCTGAACCAAAATCCAGTCTGGCGCTTGCCCAACCGAGCCACCCAGGGCCCCTTGGCTGTTTTTTTTTCATAGCACTCACCGTCCAGAGTCTTGTCCTCTGTCCCGTGGGAACTTCCCCAGCAGGAAATTCCATCCTCTGGCCCCAGGACTCTGTAGCTGCCCCATCCCTGCCGGTCCTCCCCTGGGTCACTGTTGTTGCCCCTTCCTTCTCGAGCTCCTGTCTTCGGGTCTAGCCTGGCCTTCCTCACCACTGCCATCTCCTTGGGGCTCTCTGGATCCCAGTGGCCGGGAGGGACTTCTCTGCCCGCAGTGGCTTGAGTCCCATTTCCTGATGGGTTATATTGCTGCCCTCCTGTGGAGGGTCACAGCTTCTTTGTTGCCTGAGGTGCTAACCACGCTTATTTTGGCTGGGGAGGGCATCGTCTTTGTATTTAAGTAGCTTAAAGTATTTGAAGCAGTTTGCCTTTCTCCCAGAGACAACCACTCCTTCACTCCTCCCAGATGTCTACCCAAACCCGTGATAGCGGGATCGTGATAGCGATCCTCATTTTCATGATAATCGCACTAGTAAGAATTAACACAGGCTGCGCTTACCAGGCTAAGATCCACTCAACGAGAGCTCATTTCATCCTCACAATGTCTGATAAAATTGAGTTAAACACTATTATTTTTCCCATTTCACACATGGGGAAACTGAGGCCCAGAGAGGTTAAATAATGGGCTCAAGGTCCCTGTGAGGCCCTGAATGCCTGAAATGTGGTAACCACTAGCTGCTGTATTAGTTCTATTATGAATTCATGTCTGCCTCTGACCGGCTAGGATCTGGGGAAACGCAGCCTGTCTTTCTTAGTCTTAGTTTCCTCATCTGTAAAATACAAATCATCTGTAAGCTCCTTTCCAATTAATCTGCGTGCTCTTAGGTCATCTCTTTCCGGCTTTTCCACAGAATGAGTCCTGTTTTCCTAGGAAATCTAGCTCTCCAGCTTTTCCTGGATTTTGCAACAAAATAATTCATGACTGCTCTGGAAGCTTCCCGAAAACAACTTGAAACAATGCTCCGGGGGCTCTGGAGTCAGAGCCACCTCGGATGTCTCCAAAAACCTTCCTTAAACCAGTGTTGTGAATGCTACTAAATCAGTGTTTTCCAGCCCGAATCCCCTCCGGGCTGGGCCGGGCCGGTCCCTCATCCCGTTTGCTTTCTGGTCAGATCTTCTGTCTCCGCTGCGTGATGCTGATGACACTCCAGCACCCTGGGATTTGACCACAATAGAGGTTAGAATCAAGGGCTTCCCCTTGGCCATCAAAGGGTTTCCTTCTCTTGGAAGAACCACAGTGATGACGGGTGCACTGGTTTTGCTTCCTGAGCTGTTGCCATTTATAGGAGATTGAAGTTTGAGCCCGTGGCCCCCAGACCAATAGGCAGGTCCACGGGCCGGTGGCCTGGGCTTAAGACAACTGCGCAGGCAGGATGTCCTCTGATCCTGTTTTGTAGAGTCCAATAGAGTGACATCGCAGGGGGCTCTGGAGTCTCTGGTCAGAGTGCCAAGAGACAGAACAATAAGGGAAAACGGTCTTTGAGTCCTGCAAAGCCCAGGGCAGTGTCCTTGCCAAACCAACACAGCGGAAGCCTGCTGGGTATTAATAGCAACAGCTAACATTTATGGAGCGCTTACAATGTGCCAGCTGCTGTGCTAAGCACCATTTAATCCTCACGATGACCCTCTGAAGTAGGTCTTATTATTATTATCACCGCCAACACTTTGTAGATGAGGACACAGACTAAGAGAGGCTAAACTACTTGCCCCGGGGCACACAGCAGTGCCAGGCTCTGACGCAAAAGCCCACGCCTTACCCATTGCACTCTACTGCCCTTCTCTGGGGTCCTCAGGGTAATGACGCCCCAATGCAGACAAGGGGCACCAAAGACAGCCGCTGAAGTCTTGTTCTGGCCCCACCTTTGAGCTGGGTTTGCACCTCATGGGACCTTCAGTCCCAGGTCTGGGTCTTGGTGCTGTGGATTAAAAGTCTGCTATAGGTTATTTAGGGGAACTGAGCCTGAGAGAAAGAATTTCTACTGATCTCAAAGAGAACTCAAGACATTAGCATGCAAATGCTAGTGCACAGGGTGACACACACCAGCTATCTGGTCATCCTTCCTGGTGGATGGTCTATTTGGGAAACCACCAGGCAGATAGGCACATTGCTCAAGAGATATTTCTATCAGGGAATAACTCTTCTCTTCTCTAGGGATCTTCCTGCCTGTTTTACTGGTACTCGTTTTTGGAATTCCAAGTATCTTCTTTTTTGATCTGTGTTGGTGATATTCCAATATATTATCATTCTCCAGTTTTTATTTCCCAACATTCCCCCTTAAGATCCCAAACCTTCTGTCATTGCAACACAGCTTTAAGGGGCATGTGGCTGGCTCAGTTGGTGGAACATGTGGCTCTTGATCTCAGGGTTGTGAGTTTGAGCCCCACGTTGGGTGTAGAGATGACTCAAAAATAAAATAATCTGATACAGAAAACCCCATACTCCTTTAAGAAAATGATGATAGAATTTCTGAAATTCATTTTATTTTATACCAAGACCTTAAAATTCCTGTCTTCCAAAGAAGAAATGGAAAGAGAAGTGGATTCTGAGGTAGGAAAATGGAGCGTCAGGTCCAGCTCAGCTCCCAGGGAGTCAGCCCAAGGAGCGAGTGGACTAGACACGCTGGTGGGCCCACCAGCGTGGACTAGCGAGTAGAGCAGTGAGTCCAGTCCATCTGTTTTGCTTCTTGGCCTGGAGGAAGCTCAGCATATATTTCTGCCAGGGGCTGGGATGGAGAGGTACTTGAGACACCTGGCTATAGAGTGTGGGTGGAAGTTGGGTGTCAGGGCTGATGGCCAGGAGAGGACATCCAACAGTTCTCGATGACTGAGGGGCACGTGTTCTGGCTACTTTGTAATGAGGAGCTCCAAGCCACTGAGTGGACACCACTGAGACCACTTCAGAAGAAACTTTCCTGGCTGACTGGCACAGGGGGCTGGACTGTGAAGCAAGCACTTTGGAAGTAGGAATAGGACCCAAGATGAACATCTTTGACACAGATTTCTCTTCAGGTAGCCTTCACGCCACTTCTGAGCATAGGGTTTGCCTCATGCATAAAGATAGTTCAGGCAATATTTTTTTTAACCTCTCTGTTGTTGACAGACTGATATTATAATTTACCTTCTAGAAAAGTGATTGCTGACCTAGAGATCTGGACTTCCAGGTCAGATCAGAGATATTTGCAACCTTTCAGTATTTTCAGTTTTTCAGATAGTCTCTCGGAAATTGTATATTTACGCAGATAATAATGTCTACGCTAACAAAAATGTCAGGTCTCTTTGCCTTTTGGTGAGAATTACTTCATTAGCTTGGCATGGTAACACTGGTTATCTTATGCTAATATGAAAAGTTGGTTGGCAGCAATCTATATTTTGAATAACTAATATGGAAGGAAAAGATACTCACATGCACTTGTCATTTACACCCTACACTCTTACACGCAGCGTGGAGGAGATTGAATTACTGCTCAATTATTTTTTCTTTTAATTGTAGAACATCTTTCACAACATTTGTACGAAAAACCTGGTGAAGGAAGTACAAGGGCATGAAAGGTTGAAGGGCTCTTTGTGGTTCATTATCTCTCCTCTCAAAAGGACATGGGGGTTGAGGGTCAGCAGAGGACACCTAGAGGCCCTTTAGTGGAGGGATAGTTGGGCTCAGCTTCCTAGACCTACCCCTCCAACTTAGGGGTGCAGGTGACTTTTTTCTACTCACTGGCAAAGCCATCCAGATGATTTATGTTTCCCTGGGTTCTTTAACTGTCCAGTTATTTAAATTCTTAAGGACTGTCTTCACTCCCAACCTCTCTCTAAAATACTATCTTGTAGACCAGTTGCCACCGGCTTCTCTGAACAACGGTGGCCCTTTGTTTTCCACCCCACATCCCAGGGAATTAGGTGCTGCCGTGGTGTCTTCACTAGATGCTCCTGTGTTAGCTATCTCTGCCAAGGCCTCACTGTAGGTTCCTTGCAGCAGAAGGTTTGATACAGTGCCTTAAAGACCTTATCATTTTACAACATTTACTATTTCAAAATGCTCTAGTGGCCATCACCACGCATGATCTTCACATCAGTTAGGGAGGTGAGCAGGACAATGTTAATATCCTCCTCTTACAGGCAAGGAACAAAGACTCACCTGGAGTCACCCAGCAGGCAGGTGGTGGATCTGGAACGTGTGCCTTCCCGATGTCTCATTTCCTTCTCACTGTGCTATGAGCTACCTCTCTAGGTAGCCAAGTGCAGTGGCTTTTAAATTATATCGCCTTCTTTGATAGGACTACAGCAACTATTTCTCAGAGGGTGTGAGGGAGTTCATACTATCCCCATCAAGTAGGGGCACGGGGCTAAGCTTGGAGATGGCAAGAGTCATGGTGTAGGTTTCTTTGCCTAGCAGACCTCTTTATTTTTCCATTTGATACCTGGGCCAGTCAAGGACTGGGGAGCCCCCTGTGACCCTACATTCCTGTTCTGCCGAGAGGATTTTCCAAAATAAAGTCACCCAAGGAAAATGAAGTTGTCCAGTATAGTACACAAGGAGAACGGAGAACCATTGTCTAGAAAGCAGTCTACTTTTCGCCCTGTCAATCCGAGCTGCTTGCTGATTGGAGTCTTGCTGGTTTGTTGGTCTCTGTACCATTTACTTTCGAGTCTTTTTGGTCCCTCACTGCTCGCATTAAGCTCTAGTTCTGGGTTCACTAGGGCAGTCATTTTCTACCCAAAGCCTCACTTCCCTTCTCAGTCAGGACCCAGGGAAACCCTGATGGTGGGGATTGACTTGTGCCCGCCAGAGCCTGAAGATTCGCGCTCTGCCATGTCCAAGACAGAAGCCCACTTTGCCAGCCAAAAGGAGGATTTTAGCTGTTCCTTTAAGCTGGCTGCCGAGTCTCCATCCCAGACCCCCGACATACTCGCACCCTCCTGGGAGACTGAGAAAGGAATTGCTTCATTTCAAGGCAGCCAAGTGGATAGATGGTGGGAAGCATCTGTTTTGGAAATGCATTTCTCACAGCAAATAACATTTGCATGATTGCGCCTGCAAATATCACCGTGGCATTTGTTAAGTTAAACACAGTGCCTTTGCTTGCCTGACCTTTGCCTTGCTTCAGACCCAAGATGCTCCTGGGGGATGGGAGTTCCACCCTGGGGGGAAACGTCTCCCCTCAGCTCTGTCCTCTGAGGGTGGGACGTTTCCTTGTCAACCTAGGGGGATATGTCTCTTTTATACACAGAATTCAGATTTTAAGGAATTTTGATCCTGGTGGTCCTAGACATGGAGGCAGTGACAGTGACCTCTTATAGCTTCTATTTTCTGCCTTTCATGAGCATATAGCACACAAGACAATAGGCCATTTCTCTATATATTTTCATTATGTAGTTATAGTATTGTATCACCTGTGTAAACTTTCCTCCCCTGCCTTGTTATGATGTTTTCGTATACATGCATTGTGTCCCCTAAAAGAAGGTAAGCTCCCGGCCGAGAGAGACTATATCTTTTACTATGCTGAGTCATCTGTACCTGTCAATATTCTATGCCTAGCTGTATGCATATGTGTCTGTGTAAGATCATATGAACATAGAAGTATATGGGATAAAGTAGGCACCCAGGTGCCCCTTGATATGTGTATTTTTTTTTTAAGATTGTATCCCATAAGTATATGGGATATATAATAGGTTGTTAATACGGATTATCTGGGCAAATGGTGGCTACCATGGATGGAAGGAAGAAGAAAGTGGGGGTAGGTGGTTAAACAAAAACAAAGAAAAGGACAAAAAAAGACCACATTAACAAAAACTCCCGGCCCATCATTTCAGCTCAGTGTGGGGACAGGGGGAGAAAGCCAGGATGGTGAATCAGCAGACCATATTTGCCCATCTATGTAAAATTTTACATATGTTTATGCGTCAAGAAATTACCATAGAGTACAATGAAGGAAAAGAAGTACTATGCTCATAACATTCCATAAATATGAATGAATGCTGAGTCTTGAGCTCTGTGTGATCATTTTATAGATGTGGATTTTCAAAGAGGTATTTAGTTGCTACTGTTACTATGACACCTGCAATGCTCGCAGTGTGTTCTCCTACTCAGAATCACTAGTGCCCTCTGTTTCATGGGTAGGGTAGGCTGCCCTAGGGAACCCTAGTTTACTCTGTGGTCATCCTGTTTACTGACCAACTACATCAGAACTGTCTGGGGTGGTGACCAGAAGTGGGAATGACAGGGTCTCAACCCTGGTGTACTGATTAGCATCTGGTGTTGGGAGGAGGGGGACAGGGACTGGGACAAGGGTTGGGAATTGGGAACCTGCATTTCAACAAGCGCCCCAGGTGATTTTTATGCTCATTAGAGTTTCAGGGCCATTTTCTCCAAGCATGGCTAGCTGCCAAAGTGGTGCACTGCTTTTATAATTAACTATTCTTCAAACAAAACCAAGATTTATTATTTACTATATTTAAAAAATCATGCCTCATTGTCTGACCTTTCTTTGTTTTATTGCCAGTATTTAAAAGACCTGATTCGTGTGAACTTCCTAATATATAGATCCAACTTTGAATGGATCCATCTAACTTGGGGGGGAGCCACAGTCCCTGAGCCGAAAATGTCTTGGCACTTTCTCCTGTACCAGCTTTGTGCAGTGGTGACCTGCCCTAGTGAAAAAATCTTAGATCTTTAGTCACCCTAAAATAAATTTCTGGAAACAAAATGCAATGTATCGAACATAAAAAAGGCACGGAGGATAATAGAAAAACTCTTTGTTCTTCTTTTAAAATGTTTGATATATGTATTTAAGATTTGATTTATTTATTTGAGAGAAAGAGAGTGAGAGAGAAAGCACAAACCAGTGGGGAGGAACAGAGGGAGAAGCCCCAGTGTGGGGCTCGATCTCAGGACCCCGGGATCATGACTTGAGTGGAAGGTTGATGCTTGACCAAATGAGCCACCCAGGTGCCCCTTGATATGTGTATTTTTTTTTTTAAGACTTTATTTATTTATTTGACAGACAGAGATACAGGTAGGCAGAGAGGCAGGCAGAAAGAGAGGAAGGGGAAGCAGGCTCCCCGCTGAGCAGACAGCCCGATGCAGGGCTCGATCCCAGGACCCTGGGATCATGACCTGAGCCGAAGGCAGAGGCTTTACCCCACTGAGCCACCCAGGTGCCTGATAACGTGTATATTTTAGGTAAGATCCATGCTCTTGCCACCCAGCTTGGTTCGGTCTTAACATTTTGTTATGCTTTCTTCAAATATGTGTTTTCATAAATAAAACATGGTAGAAAAATTGTCTAGCCATCCCCGACCCTTCCCTCTCCCCTCTCTGCAAAGGTAGCTACTGTACCGAATTTAGTGATTTTCTTGCCATAAATAATTCGTGTATGCTTTACTATATAATGTATGCATACATAGTTTGGTTTGACGTATTTTGAACTTTATATAAATGGTATTGCATGGTATACATTTCACTGCAAATAGATTTGTTTCGTCCAGTAATTTACCTTGTTGACATATGTAGTTCCAGCTCATTTACCTGTTCTGTGGTATGCCCCAGTGCGCCGCCATGTTGTGTAGTAGGGAATGGTAGGAGACTTTCACCAGCGGGCTCACAGTGGTCTGTTGGAGCAGCTCCGACTGTATCTATTCTTCTTCTCCTTCTTCTTCTTTTTCTTCCTTTTTTTTTCTTTTGATGTACATTTATTTTCTTTTTTTAATGATGATGGAAATGTTGACGTGCACTTTCTCATTGAATTTCTGCTGCTTGTGTGAGGATTTTACATCTCTAGCAATGGACTTGTGGGCTGTAGCATATGTGAGTCTTCAAGCTTTAACAGATATTGCTAGACTGTTCCACAAAGAAATTGCACCAGTTCCTATCACCACTTCTTGAATATTCCAGCAAGTTTTTCCTTGCATGACTTCAACTTTGAAAGCAGAAAACAGAAATATAAGTCAAAGAAAGAAAACAGCTGTGAGAACACGTTTAATTATCAGTGGAACTTACCTCAGACCGTTCATTTTCCAATCTGAAGGCATTTCTCCCATGTGAGCACCTCCCTTCAAATACAATTAGTGCATATTGGTTAAGCTCTTGTGTCGAGACATTTGGGAGTGGCGATGCAAAGGCATACATGTGAAGGGGCTTCTCTGAGAGTTTGAAGAATAACTGGGAAGCTAAGACATACACTATAGATAAAAGTTAATTATTTAAATAAGACTTTAGTAGAGAGAAAAGATCTCATTAGATAGTGCTGATTCATCATTGAAGGAGTCGTGCCTACATTAATTCTATAGAAGATCTCAAGACGGAGAGTCAGAGCTTGTGTGATTCCAATTTGCCATAGAATGGTTTCCTAGCAACCATCACTAGATGAGAATCAGCTAACTCTGCTTTTTGAAGCAGACTTTAGTCCCTTAGAAAAAAATGAGTTAAATAAATGCCAGCTTAAAGTAGAATTTGACCACATAAAAATATATTTGAAATACACGACTTTTGACCAAAGATCTAAAGCGATTTCCTTTCCCAGAACCTACCAAAGGTGGATGTGTGGGAGCAGAAGGGGCTCTAGATTGAGGGACTCAGGCATCTGACTTTCCCAGGAATTGGGGTTGGACACTGATGAGCCAAGAGAGCGGACCAGCGGGGGGTGGGGCAACGGAGCCGCAGGTTTGAATTATGGAAAGGAGCAATTTCCTAGGCACACCTGGGCCAGGAAGTCTTAAAGACAGCTGAAAGGTGGGGAAATTAGCCATTTGGGCACGAGTCCTGGAGACTCACTCCATATCACCAACTTCTACTGTGTCTCCAGAAATTAGCTTCAAGGAACTAACATCATGTATCTCCTGTCATAGAAAAAAAACCGCATGAACTTTATAGTTCATTTCTTCTTCTTCTTCATCATCTTTTTTAAATTTTAAATTTTATTTATTTATTTGACAGAAAGAGAGGGAACACAAGCAGTGGCAGAGGGAGAAGCAGGCTTTTTGCTGGGCAAGGAACCTGACACAGGGCTCAATCCCAGGACCCTAGGATCATGATCTGAATGAAGGCTGACGCTTAAGGACTGACCCATCCAGGCATCCCTGATAGCTCATTTCTATTTCTCTTACCATGTCTTACGACCTCTGATGGTCACTGGTTAGAAAAGGGAAGATCTCCTGGGCATTCCTGGGAGGAAGGCCCACGAGGGACCAGTTTATGTAGTTTGAGCTTCCTATGTGCTTGTGGCCCTGGCTCCCAAGGGAACCTGCCAGAGGATACGGTCACCACTGAAGGGCAGAGTTTTCTTTTCTTTTTTTTTTTTTTTAAAGATTTTATTTATTTATTTGACAGAGAGAGATCACAAGTAAGCAGAGAGGCAGGCAGAGAGAGAGGAGGAAACAGGCTCCCTGCCGAGCAGAGAGCCCGACGCGGGACTCGATCCCAGGACCCTGAGATCATGACCTGAGCCGAAGGCAGAGGCTTAACCCACTGAGCCACCCAGGCGCCCCTGAAGGGCAGAGTTTTCAATGCAAAATCTCAGCTAGTATCACATCAAGGAGACATTTCTGGGGCCTGACTCACTTCTAGATTTGGAAGAGACTTTTACATACTAAATATATAGAATATAAAAGAAAATAATTCTACCTTGTTGTTTGGAGTTATAATTTTATCCAACTCAACCCGGAAACTGCCTCTTAACCTTCCTCCTTTGTACAAAAAAAAATGTTATTAGATACTCTCAGAGATATCTATAAGAGAAGTCATAGTTTCTCTTTAAAGCTTAGTTAAGGGGCACCTGTGTGGCTCAGTGGGGTAAAGCCTCTGCCTTTGGCTCAGGTCATGATCCCAGGGTCCTGGAATCGAACTCCACATCGACCTCTATGCTTTGAGGAGAGCCTGCTTCCTCCTCTCTCTCCCTGTCTGCCTTTTTGCCTACTTGTGATCTGTCTGTCAAATAAATAAATAAAATCTTAAAAAAAAAAGTTAGTCAATAAAACTAAGAATAAACTATAAAGAGATTCTAAAAAAATTCTTATCATTCTTAAAATTGTGTAAAGTTTTTAAGATAAATCTGGAGTTGATAATAGAATTCTGTTAATAATAGATGACCTTGGTACAATTTTCCAGCACTGTAATTTCTGCTGCACATCAAATGTCATTGAAAGTCATTAGAAATCAATGCTGTGCCAATTTGGGAAATTTATGGACAAGTATTTTTTTCAAGATGGTGGACAAAGTCATACAATTACCCTTGAGATGTTCCTTGACATCATTTTTTGATATACCAATTCTTATTAAAAGTAATTAACTTCTTTGAATGTAATTATGGTGGTGACAGACAAAAACGTAAGGTTCCAGCCCCCACCAAAGTTGGTGGGTCTTCTGGTTTCTGACATCTGAATTCAGCTTATTCTGGTAGAAACAGTGGTATGTTGGGGCACCTTGGAATCAGCCACAGTGCAAGTATTTATGCCACTAAAAGTGGCAAACACAACAAATCAGGGCTTTTATTGGAGAACCAGTTGTTAGACATTTATCCTCACACCCCTGGTTGGAGGTCACCTCTGTTATCACAGTGAATAGAGAACCCTAGACAGACATTCCTTCCATTGCCATTTGCCATTAAAATCTCATGTGTGCTGAGGGCATAGACTTACTTTTCCTACTGTCCAAGTAAAATATAAAGGAAATCTACAATCACTTCTTCAAAATCAGAAAGGGAATCTACAATCTCTTTTTCAAAAAACACGTTTTTTAATTTTAAAAAATCTCAGAAAAGCCTAATAGAATCCATTCTGGGATTAACTGTTGAGTATGATATTTTGTTTTGTGTGATTATCTACACCAATAGAAACCTCTGTTTCCATGGATTATGGAGACATCTCTGGAAAGCCAATTCAATCCTCGTGAATATTCCTTATTTACCTTTCACAGTGGGCCCAGCCTAATGACTGGGTCTGTCTGTTGGGGAGCAGCTTTGATACAAAAGCCCTTCACAGACCCTGAGAGGACCAGAGAGTCAGAAGGGCCTTTGATTCATGCTGCTTATTAGGAGCTTAGCTCCTTTAGTACTAAGCATACTCCCTCCTGCTGGTTAAATCCCTTGTTTTTTCCTCTCGGTTGCACTAAGTATGCATCACATATGGGCAGTGTGCTAGGTACTGGTCTGTTGGGAAAACAGGAAGTGGTTCTTTTCACTGAAGCCATCCAGCATGATAAGGATTTAATGAAAGGCTAGAAAGCGCCCCAGTCACAGGTATATGAGGAGAAACCTGTACCTGGTCCCACTGGAATGTCAAAAGTAGCTGCTACCTAGAGACCTGCACAAAGCCCAGTGTCCTTGTTACGTTTTTGTTGCTGATATATTCTTTAAAAAAAATAGCAATGAAAAATGTTCTGTCGCTTGGACTTTGGGGTTAAATCCCTTTAGGCGAAATAGATATCCATCCATCCATCCATCCATCCATCCATCCATCTCAGGATAATTTATTAAACATTACAAAATCACAGGATCAAGTATATTCAGGCTCTGTGGGAACCCCTTGCCTATGGGTAACCAGGGATCTGAGGGCTAGGGGTTACAGAAGAGGCGGGAGAATTCACCTACTATCAGCTTGTTCCTCCAGCGTGCTTGTTGCTTTGGAAGAACAAGAGGTCTTTTCCCATGAGAAGTTTATTACGGAGGAGGAGTCACCATGTCATCTGCAGTGACAGGGTGAAGGTGTTGATTTTATACTTTTTGCACATTCCACTCTCTCTCTCTCTAGGCTTTACATAAGGTGACTTCAAAAAGAAAAAAAATTCAGAAGGTATTAAAGGAACTACTCATATCAATTTATAAACCCTTCTTGGACCTTCATTCCCAGCTTCATACTGAATCAGTTCTCTCTTTTTCTCAGGGAGGGGGAGGGAAATGACCACAGCAGAGCCACGATCTCCTGCACAGTTTGGCCCTCATACCAGCCGACTTAACACATTCCGGAGGCGCAGGGCTACCCGAGCATCTCCACCCTTCTGCAGTTGTATAAGTCTTTGTACTATGCTTCCTGACTCAGAAAAACCCAAGCAGAAATAGTAATTTGGTAGAGGCTCACGTTCCACGAGTTGAGTCTCATGCTGTGTTGGTCCCATAGATGCAATTAGTTACCCAACAGCAGAAAGCTCGTTCTGTTGTTGGCAGGTAACTTGGCATGTTACCCATAGAACAGATGGCTACTGGTTCCACAAATTAGATTTCCAGATGATTGTATAATAGCATGTCAACCAGCCACTCCTGCCTTGCCCTTCCTGCCTCCCAGATAAATGGGAGTGAGTCTATGTAAATGTATTGACCTCCTACCAATTAACCATTCCCGTGGGTGGAAACGCAGTTGGGACAGGGTCGCAGGGAGGGCAAGGGAGTCTGCTCTTTCAAAACAATTCATTAATGCTCGGTGTATATGTCTTTGTGCCCTTTCTCTCTAGTCCCCATTCCAGCTTTCCCAAATGTTCTATGTATTGACGCAATGGCACCTGGTCTCCCTTCGGTCTGCTTTGTTGACCAGGCTGGGAGGGATTCCCCTGCCCCAGGTCTGTGCTCCTGATTCATAGTGATGTGTGCGAATAAGAATCTTTCCCTATTACTAAGGGGCGGAACAGGAGGGGCTTCTGCAGCAGACCTGCTCCTTACTTGCCCCCATACTTCCTTCACAGAGGTAGTTCTTCTGCTGTACGCTCTCCCTCCCACCCCAGTGGTGGTTGACTAAGAAACCAATTGGACCCCGTGCTTGAAAAATGAAGAGGGAGGGATCAGGAAGCAGAATAGTGTCAATGAGCAGGCACTAGGGTGAAGGTCTAGGCAGTCTTGCAGAGGCCTCAGAAAGGTGCTGGCTCCAGAGTCTAGTTGGTCACCTTCTCTTTGGATTCTACTCAATCTGAATTTTTTGAATAAATTTTCCTTTATATTTGTGTAAAAGGTTTCTCTGCAGCCAAATGATTCCTCTCTGGAATGTCCCCTTATTCCATTTCCTTTCCCAAAGGAAATTCACAGAAACCATGTCACTGTCTTGGCTATGATTATCTCCCATCTGAAAAGTCAGATGAACATCCCTGTATCAGGCAAAACATTCCAGAGCCAGAACCACCATCGAGTTCAATTACACATAAGTACAACCTCATCTGAAGGCCATTCACCTGTGCTCTACCTACTAGAGCAGCTCAAGACTTGGAACCATGATGCCGATATTCTTTCCTCCAGTTGCCGAGATGACAGTGCCAAAAAGGCGGCACTTCTCTATCTTGGTCTTGCCTACTCAGTGGTGTTTGGATCATCACACTAATGGGGTTGGGTATAAATCACAACCCTTGATTTACTTCCTTTCATAAGAGAATGACTTAAAGTAGAGAGAAATAGTGCCTCTCATGACAGAAGCAGTTTGGGACGTGACCATTCATCCAGCAAGGATGCAACCAGGCTCAAGCTTTGAGGCTTGGCTTTGGTAGAAAAGAGTATATGGAGTCAGGCCTAGGAAACACCCAGACAGCTGGAGAAGAGGTTTGTCATTTTGGTTTTGATTGTTTGGTTAGATTGTTTTTGCTTATTTGTTTTCTCAGATTTTTAACAAACCCATATGGCAAAGTGTGTGCCGGAAACCCACTGGACACCGTCTTCCTAAAGGCGACCGTTGGCACTGTGAACAGGATGAAAATGACCTTCCAAACTCCCTGCATATGATGGGACAGAGAGCGGAAGCATCACCCTCATTCTTATACTAGGCTCTAAACTTGGACCTTTGAGGCCAAGCCCTGGTCAACTCAACCAGTGCCTACCGTCTGTTAACTGTTAGAGGCAGTCCTGGTATGAACCACTGGGGAGCTGGTAGCCAGCCTGTAGAGGGACTTGGGGTAAGGCGATCTCTGTTGTCATACTGGATTTGGCCAAAGGCAAAACAGTAATGACAGTAATGACAAATGACTACTAAAACAGTAGTGACTTTGGGTGATGAGCCTGTCTCTCCCTGTACATAGCATGTTCTTTCTGTGCGTTTGGTGACCAGCTAGTTATACATGATGTCATTGTCAAGGATGTGCTAGGCCATGTGAATCATCCTCTTCGGACAGAAGTGTGTGAGTTTGTGGTTTCAATGAGGCAAGGCAGTGAGGTCTGGTCCTAGGGAAGAAGCCAAGCAAACGGCAAAATTATCATTTCCAGATGTGTCCCATTTCATTGTAGGGTCAGCTCCCTCATACAATCGGGCTGGTGCCCCCACGCCACAAGGCTAGCTGAGTCCTCAGCAGGCATTGGCTCTTGTTCTCCTGGCCTGTGTTCATTTATCTGTTTTAACTTCAGGCTGACCTGTTGTTTTCTTTTTTGAAATCCCCAGGAGTTTATAAGCAGATAATGATGAGAAAATACGCACACACTTGCAAAATAGGGGGAAAAAATGCCAAAAAAACCCACCAGACTTTAGGCCAGGTTGTAGGCTGCCACAGATCAAAAAACAAGCTTCTCTGTACTACACACAGTGGGACTGTGTCTGATTGGGGGCAAGTGGCTTGCCCTGTTCTGCTTCTTGGTTGAGCAGCCACACTTGACCTTTTCTGGCATAGAAGTGCCTTCTGGTCTCAAACTCATGACTCTTCAGAACGCCAGCAATTGAGAAAGGGTTATCTCTTCAACGCACCACCTGAAGGAGGAATAAAATCCTAACGGCATGATTAAAAAACATACAGCTAAGGCAAAAATATGTCAAAGGATGAATAAATCATAAGGTGTGCAGTGAGCTCAGTAAGAGATGGTTTTACAGCAAAGCGTCCAAGAACCAGCCACTCTTGGCAGAGGTTTTCATCGAGCACCATGCAATTTAGGAACTGGCATCATGTTACTATCTCCAAGGCCGCCTTAGGCCATTTGGACAGGCAATATCTATTGGGTGTTTGCTTTATGAAAGGCATAGGATTAAGAGCTGAGTGGGGAGAGACATAAAGGAATCTGAAGATCTGGTTCTTGTACTCACAGAGTTTACAATCTCATTGGGAGATATCCTGCAGGTCAAACCATTTAAAGGTAGTTCTCTGAAATCTTAAAGTACAAAGTACCAGTAGTATCAGGGGGTATGAGGGAAGAGAGGGACCAAGAAGGTGAAAATCCATCCATCTATTCTGTGTTAAGATATATCCAGCTTAACTCTAGGAAACAAACTGAAGGGTGCTGGAGGGGAGGTAGGTGGGTGAAGGGGTAAGTGGGGGATGGGCATTAAGGAGGGCATGTGATGTGATGAGCACTGAGTGTTCTACGCAACTGATGACTCACTAAACCTTACATCTGAAACTAATAATACACTCTGTGTTAAAAAAAAAAAAAAAAAAAAGATATATCCAACTAGGGTCCAGAATCTATCCACATGGATGTGAAGGTCAGGTGGGGAGCTCTGATCTGCTTAGCAGCTCAGAGACCAATGGTGGGTTGTTAGATGTTCCATCAACAGATTCTGGGGACTTTCACCGAGGAAACTGTTAAGAGCTCTGCGTTACTACCAACTTCTTTTCTCTTTGAAGTCTTGTGAGGGGAAATTCTATTCCTCACCTCATTGTGATTGGATGACATTATTATACACCAATGAGATGTTGTCACCCTTTTACCAAGATGTGTGGGAGGTTAGTGTTCTTATTGGGCATAAGGGTAAATCATATAGCTGAACATATGTGCGTGGGAGAGAGTATGTGTGTATGATAAAGGGTATGGATTGGAACACTTACGTACATTTCCTGTGACAGGATAAATGGCCCCAATAAAATGTGAGTATTTTAATTTTCAACACTAGTCCTCATGTGGCTTTCTATTTCTTCCTGTGTTCTTGGCTGGCAATTGAAGGTGACTGGCACACATTGCCTTGGCCTGTCGATTCTGGCCTCGTGAGCCAAGCAGCCAGGCTCCCAGGAGGTTGTGTTGATTTAACCAAGTGAATAACATGCTTTGCCTCTTATTTTTTAAAGTACCCTTTCATTAAAACAGCTAATCACATGCATTTTCTAAAACTTTATTGCCGACTCTTAAAGATGACTGAATTTTAGAGCAGTAATTAAGAAAACAATTAAGAACCTATGGGGTATTATGCTAAGTAAAATAATTCAGACAGAGAAAAAACAAATACCGTGTGATTTCACTTATATATGGAATCTGAGAAACAAATGGACAAACAAAATAAAACTCAGAGAGAGAGACCGGATTGGGGGCTGCCAGAGGAGGGGGGGTGGGAGTAGGAGACATGGGTGAAGGACATCCAGAGGTACAAACTTCTGATTATTAAAATAAGTCAGGGAGATGTACAGTGTGGTACCTATAGTCAATAATATTTCCTGCATATTTAAAAGTTGCTAAGAAAGTAGATCTTGGAAGTTCTCATCACAAGAGAAAAAAATCTGTTAATTATGTGTCGTGGTGGATGGTAACTAGACTCATTTTGGTGATCCTTTCCCAAAATCATGTGGTACATTTGAAATTAACATAATGTTATATGTCAGTTATGCTTTAATAACAATAATAAAAGAACAGCATGACAGATCAGAGTAGACTTTGAAAAACAGAAAGAAAAAAAAAGAATGTAGGGGCCTCATGGTGAATCCATTTAACGAAGGTCAGCTTATTGGTAGGGGATACTCCCATGAAACTGGAGAGACAAATCTAGGTCAAGTTGAAGGATGTATGTATCCTACAGTAGGTTTATGGAGTTTGTTGCCCAGAGGAGATAAAGTAAGCTGAAGTGAGAATAAATTAAAGTTTGGATTGGTTCTTGGTTTGCAGATTGTTAAGATATCGAGGAAAATGAAGATAGGACATATAGGACTATAATGTTTTTAAGTAAGAAAAGTCCTGAGGTTTCTGTATCCCTCCCCCAGAAAAAATATTCCTTAGGATCAAGTTGGGAGAAAGAATGAAGGACTGGCCTGATTCAGCATAGGAGGGCCATTGTATGGGGTGGGGGGAGCAGCTCTCTTCATCAGAGTCAGTGTAATATTACCGTGACTTTGTGAAGATAACTGACCTCCAGTCAACACAGTAGATCTTACGCTGCTTACTTCCAGCTCAGTGATGAGCCATAAGGGAAGGCCTGCCAAGTTTGTGTGACCGAAGTGGCAGTAAGAAAAGCCCAGAGACTAGAACAGAGGAGAGGAAAGCCCCAACACACCATCTTCTTAACAGATCACTTCTGGAAGGATCTTTCTAGAAAGGCAAGTTGGAGAGCCTGTAACGTTGCAACTTTGAGAAATAATGCCCAAACACTTAGGTATCCTTTGTTCATGTTCTAGAATTCTCCAAGTGGGTACATTTGTTATCTCACTGAGCCTCAATATAAACCTATAATGTAACATTATCCCCATATAACATGTGAGAAAACTGTGACCCTCGGGGAGGCGAACAGGCAAGCCAGGGGATGGAGCTTACAGAACTTAAATACAGGCTTGCTGGTTCCAGGATGGACATTTTTCTGTGATATCATAAACTGAATTGCAATAAGCCCAGAGGCAGGGGGCCAGGACTGAGGATTGGGGAAACCACATTCCAGAAGAAGCTTTTGAAGAAACTAGAGATGCTTGGCCTGAAAGAGAGAGGCTTTTAGAGGACCTGAGAGTGAATATAAATCCGTGTCTGAAAGAGCGAAGAGTGACAAGGGTTGAGCCACAGCCTTGTGTCCAGACAGGTCAACGAAGCAATGACCCCAGAGCGACAGCCATCCTCGTGGCCTAAGCAGGTGGCACAGTGGGTCATCAGCACGCATGTCTGCAGTTGGAGTTTCACCTGCTTTTGTGGGCCAGCTCTCTGTCTAAAACACCAGTCCTGCTCAGCTTTGATTCCTCTTCTAGCGGTTTCCACTGATGTGGGACCTTGTCCTGGGAGGAAGCCCTCGCCCATCAGTTTGGAAAGTTCAGAGTTCAGAGCTGTCTGCAGACTGTTCCCACTCCCTGACAGAATGGGACAAGGCCCCTTCTGGGACAGGCCGCTGTTCCCGACAGGCTCTCCCCTTTTAGGTCTCTGGGGTTTTCCTGTTCTAGGTCTGTGGCTTGCTTGTGGCTTCCCTCTGCTTTCTCGCAGGTGCTGAGAGCACCCATGGCTTGCTGCTGCTGAAGGTTGATCCCAGCTTGCTTGTATTTGGGGTTTTGGGAATATCTCACCAGCTAGTTTTGTGGCCTGTGCTGTCCACGACCAGGTTTATGGGTTTGGCTGGTCAGTAGCTCCATCCGTCTGTGGGAATTCAAGAAGGTCCAAAGCCTGTGCTGCTCAATCACAGCCCTCCTGCTGGGACTCTCAGGCTGGTTACGGTCACTTCAAGCTCCTCTTGTTTTGGCTCTCGGGCTAGGTATCTGCTAATTTAATTACAACCAGCTGTCTTAGAAACCATCATCAGCCTGTAATAAAATAAGTTAAACTCTCCAGATCATAGCTTAAAAAAGAAACGCAAGATTTAAAAACAAATCCAGGGGATTTTTTTCACAGTGAGTGATGGTCCTGGGCTCGGTAAGAGATGTCATCTCTCCATATTTTGCATTCTTCACCCCAGTAGGGAACAATTCTCACAGTTGGATGTCCAACTCCGTAATCTGTCGGTTTTGCCTGACTAAAGTCACATCATTGATTGATGCCAAATCTTGCTCAATTAAAGGTTCATTTTTCTTTTGGCCGTTGGCAAATGCAACATTGATTAGGGGTTATTAGCATCCACCCCCTCAGATTTCGAATGTGCCCAGAGAGTCTGTCTGCATACCAACTACAGCAGCAGCACCGGGGCTCCTGCCCGCCATGCTGCTCTGGGAGCGGGGGTGGGGGGGGACACCTGCCAGCGTGTCTGACTGGGGAGGGGATGGCGAGGTGGCGTGTTCAGTCAGGGCCTTTCCAGGAGATTAGAGAAAAGGGGTCTTTCCTAGCCCCATCTCCCCACAAGCCCGCAACTCCCCTCCCCACCCCAACTTCAGGCTAAGAAAGATGGTGGTATTTTGTGATAATATTTGGCTTCGTTGTCTATTCATTCACTCACTTGTTTGTTTTATTCGTTCAGTAAGTCTTGTGGGGCAAATGAAAACCGTTTAGAGGCTATAGAAAGACAAGGTTGAGTGAACCATGTGTGAGCGCAGTCTCTGTTTTGTCTTACAAGTTGCTGAGCAGCTCATGGGAACTCTGAGCCACACCTTCCCACCCAACCCTTCCTCTGAGATTTTCTGAGGAAAGAGGAAACATCGGGCTTGGTCTACTGAAGGACATTAGGTTTTTCTTCCCTCACATCTCCCACTTTGGGATGGCCTCCTGACTCCTCTGGCCTTGAACTGTGCCTCCCTGGATACCACGGCTTTGCAAGGATGAAAAGTAGCTGCTCTTCCGCAAGGGCTGAGGCCTCCATGGTGGGGGGGGGGGGGTGCGGTTTGCCAGGATGGGGTCCGTATCCCAGGGCTGCCCCTGCGGAGTTTCCTTACCCCCACTCTGATGGGGCCCCCAGGTCTCTCTCACGACCCAGGGCGTTTTTGTTTGCTGGGGCTGTTGGAACAAATGACCACAAATTTAGTGGCTTAAAATGCCACAAATTTATTGCTTACAGATCTGGAGGTCAGAAGTCTCATTGGTCTAAGATTGAGGGGCTGGCACGGGAAGTTCCTTCTGGAAGCCCTAGGGAGGATCTGTTGCTTCACCTTTTCCAGCTTCCAGAAGACATCTGCATTCCTTGACTCTTGATTGCCTTCAGTCTTCCTCAAGGCAGGTAGGTAGTGTCCTCTCCCCGGTGTGACCTCTGTGTTTGTCTTCACACCCCCTTCTCTGACTCTGATCTCCTGCCTCTCTCTTATGGGGGGACCCCTGTGACTGGATTCACCTGGGTGATCCGAGATAATCTCCCCTTCTCCAGGTTCTTAAATGAATCCCACCTGCAGAGCCCCTTTGGTTATGTAAGGTCACATTCACAGGTTCTAGGGATTAAGCTTTTGGGGGATTTTTGGGGAGGCTGTTATTCTATCCTCCATACTCAGCTCCTTTGTTTGTTTTAATCCTTTTTATTTATTTTGATTTTTCTCAGTTTATTATTGTGGTGAAATACTCATGAAATTGACCATCTTAACCCTTGTTAAGTATACAGTTCAATGGTATTGGAAGCTTTCATAACGTTGTGCAACTCTCTCCACCATCCATGTCCAGAACTCTTTTCTCATCTTGTAGAACTGAAAGCCTACACCAAGGAAAGATCCCCACCAAGGCAGACAACTCCTCTGGCCAGGCATTTGTCAAAATGATCATAATGAGAGCAAACATGTAATGAACACTTGCCACAAGAGCCCCAGGCCTCGTAAGAGCTTGAGATACATTTTTCTCATTTAATTCCTCTCCAACATCATAGGTAGTTGAGAAGCCTGACACATGAGAGGTCAAGCTGCTCACTCAGTATAACCCTACCAGGGGGCATCAGAAGCCGGCGATGGCTCCAGACACACATGCTGCTTCCCCAGGAAAGGTCTGCAGGGACACCAGGGACCCCGCAGATAAAGAGTTCTTCCCAAACGCCACCCGCAGCCCTGGAACTTGAAGGATCTCACATGAAAGGCTGAAGATAAAACTTCTCAGAAGCCTTTGTGGCCAGTGTCAATTAAACACCATTGCTTTAGGAAGTTGCTAATCAGACTCTTCTGTCTAAAACAGAATGTTGCTGAAGTAAGCAGGACTTCTCTACAAGTTAGAGAGTAACTGTCAAGCTTGTTAGTGGAAATTCCCCCCAGCCCTCCCCCATGTGGCTTGCTGCTGACGCTGCTGTGAAAAACGCCTCAGCCTGCTTTTTGCAGCCATGGTTTCTAGATGCGTTTCTCATCTCTTTGCTTGCTATTAGCAGCGATGGTCCTGCGGGTCTTCACGAGTCCAATTTTCTTTCTGGAGAAGAACTAGCAAATCTTCACAATCTCTCGGCAGCCCTGTAATCCAGCTGACTGACTGCTGTGTGAAAGATAGGCCAAGAGATCAGACTTTGGGGGAATGAAAAGGGCTCGCAGCCGCTTGCCCTGAAGAACACGAGCCCGTGGAGAATCCAGGAAATGAAAATAAAATGCCCAGTTTGAATAGGGAACCAATGAGACAAATCTTGTCCATGGTCCAGTGTTAAATGATGCCCTTAATCCCCAGCTCTTGGGACGTGGTATCTCAGTTGAACTTTGATCAGCCTTGGCTCTGAGTCTCGGCCCTCCCTGCACTGATGTTCAGGGCTGTTTGCAGACACAGTAAATATTTGTCCTGTCAAACGGCATTTGGCTCTTCACACGTCTTGTTTAAGAGATAAATGTCAAGGATTTCTCTCTTTCTTTCTCCCTTTGGTGGGAACCGCAAGGAGATACACATACATTAATATCATTCCGAATTCCCTCCCAACTATGAAGCCACAGATGAAGACTTCTATCTTCGGAGTTCTCATCTCCTGATTGGGTTTGTGTCAAGTCCAAGTGAAGGCACCCCCGTCTCCGTGATATACGTGTCATCGAGAGCACAGCCTGTTTCAGACCAGAAGCAATTTCTGTTCTGACATGTCTCTGTTATTAAAAAGTTGAGGAAAGGAGAGAAGGGAATACAGAGATTAGATCTTTCAAAGATGAGGCTACAAAGTTAATGGCACTGAGCCATCTGTTTGCAGAGGTGAGGAAATCTACAGTGACCTTACCCAGGAGGAGAGAGGAAGACTCTACAGGGAGGCTTGACCAAGAGGAGGAAAAAGAAGGGAAAAAAAAAAAAAAAGACTTCTCTGCCCTATAGATATTATGTAAAGACTACAGGGATAAAGAGAAATAATCAAGTAGAAGGGAGCAAGCATTGTGGTAACAGAAGACCACTCCTGATCACTGCTGCAAATTAAAAGAACAGAACTGGAAATGATGACTTCATACTTTCCTAACTGCACGTTCATAAATGGCAAATGATGCACCAGGAAGTGGGCAAGGGGTCCTTTTGTGTGTACTTAAAGGCAAGTGGAGCAATGATTCTGATTAGCCTTAGCCTTTGGGAGCTTTTTGTTTTAGGCTGGGAAAGGGGGTGTGGTGAAAAGCAGTGAGGGAACGTCCTGATCTTGGAGGAGGGGATTATGTTCTTGTAATAGTCATACTATGCCCACTGCTACTGGGGAGAGTCACATAAAGGTAGTCATCATTATTGTGACACTGATGTGCCCTCACCCTAGAACTAGTCCCCTCATTAAACTCCCTTTCATCATCTTTTTGGAGTGTGCTATTTCCTTCTAGGATTCTGACCCAAACCAAAGGCTGTGCTGAGGGAGTGACTTTTAACTGGAAGTTAACCAAGTGAAGGAATTGGCAGTGGGAAGGAGAGGGTACCAGTTAGAAAGAACATGTTCAAATTCTGTTGTTTAGAGTGAAGCAGACACATTTGAGGAACTAGAATGAGGCTGGGGAGGTAGGTCAGGGCCCAGGGCCTGGTGTACAGTTGTGTAGGTTGCATACTGCACAACTTTCAGGGGAGTCTTCACCCAGACTATGATGCAAATGGTGGACACATTGGTAGTTGGACAACATGAAGTTGAACAACTTGGGTAGCCCAGCCGAAGCCTGATCCTGCTGGATATTACCGACCAAAATAAATAATTTAATTAAATTAAGGATTTGGATCTGGAATTCTATGAGCAATGGAAAATCACTGAAGAGCTTTAAAAAGGGTGAATGTATATGTTTATATGTGTTTATGTATGTTCACTTGCGTTTAGGTGTGTGTGTGTGTGTGTGTATCCTATTTGCACTTTAGAACACATTATTGGGCTTTTATATTTCAAATATTATTCAGTAGCCACTCAGGGCAAAAGGATGTTTGGGGAAGACTGATGAAGAGGACAATATTGCTGACCAAGTGAAAGACGATGGTGGCTCAGAATGATGGCAGGAGGATGGAGGGAAATGGACACACTTCGGACATACTTAGCAGATAAGTTCAGGAGTACTTGTTGGTGGGTTAGATGTAGAGAGCAGGAGAGGATGAGGTATTGTGGATGGACCCAGGTTACTTCTGGCTGCTGTAGCTGGTTGGGTGGTGGTCCCACTTCTGAACTTGGGAACACCAGATCAGGACTCACTGAGGGGCTCGGCGGAGAGGTCAGCTGACTTGAGACAACCAAGGGACTCTGAAGTATGAAATGCCACTCTGAGCTGCCATGAGATGAGAATGGAAAACTCTCCACTGTGCTGAGCAACTTGGAAATCATAACTGGCTTTTGTGTGCATTGTTTGGATGGAGGAAAGAACCAGATCTGGGGTGGCTGAGGAGAGTGAGAGGTGAGCAAAGGCAGCAGCTCTCCAGACCCTTAACTTGCCAGGGAGGAGAGAGGGAGGACGAAGAGCGCATTGAGTGAGAGCTTGTTTTTTTCATGGGTGAGCACTTAAGGGGAAATCCCTGGAATACAGACATTGCATGTACGAAAGAGAAACCTAAAATTAAGTCATCCTGCTGGTCAGGGAACCTCTGGCCTTGCAGATAGCGCGCAAACCCCAGCCCCTCCTCTACGCCACACTGCCTCTGCCAGGGTGAGTCTCAGCTGTAGGTGTGGGATCTGGTGGGCCTGGGACACCTCACTGGATGTTGTGATGAAGAGTCCCCTTCCTGTACCTATAGTATGACATCTCTCCCCCTCCCTCCCTCTCTGTCTCTCTCTCACCAACTAACCCCAACCCTAACCCTAACGCTCTCTGCAAGGTCTCAAACTCTTTTCAGATGCCTTATCAAGTACACAAGAGCAACCCTCAGACAACTTGCTCTATCTAGTCCTACACACTCAGTGATGAGTTCAGCGCCCCCCCCCCCCCGCCATGTCCGTCCCACTTGGGCCCGGTTTGCTGTCCTAGGATGTCAGCACTTACCCAGAGGGCGCCCCTACCGTCCCCTGTCGCCCCCCCCCCCCCCCCCCCCCCCCCCCCCCCCCCCCCCCCCCCCCGACACAGCAGCTAAAACCACAGGGACTGACAAAAAGCAACTTGAGTCACAGTGACTGCTTTTGCTGAGTTCTACTTTGGGACTTCGTCCACACTAGAGATAGGCTCATTTTTCACCAGCACAAGTTTTATTTGTTTTACCCCATCTGCTGACAAATAATTTCCTCAGGAACTGAGATGAGGACCCAGACTTGAATATTTGGCTTGGTATAGGTCGAGTCCTTGGATGCCCCCATGATCTCTGCTTCTCCCACTTTCCAGTCACTGCTGAGCCTGGGGAAGGATTCACGGTCTGCCCAGGTAGGAGTTCAGGCCCCCTTTGGAGCCTGGTTGGCTCAGGGCCTCTGGGATTTAGACCCATCAAGGCTGGCCTCCTCCTGTTTCCTTTTGTAATCTCCCTTGTAACTTTCCAATTTGAATTTGTTTAAATTGTCACTAGATTGTCTAGCCTTGCTTCAAAAGACTTTTCCATTGTGAAATAAAAAGTTTTAAAAATATGTAAATGCTTATGCAAAACGTGTCTTCCCACCCCCAGTTCCTCCTTCCTTCCCCAGTCCCAGCTCAGCCAGCTCAGACTGCTGTGGTTCTGAGGACAGATGAGGTCACAGAGGAGCAGGAATCTGGGGCAAATGTTACCATGACTACCACTTACTGAGCACTTACTCTGTGCCAGGAACCATGCCAAGCCTATTACAGGCATTATCTCATTTTCCTGCACAACAATTCTTAGGGCTAGATTATTATTAATATTTTTATTTTAACAGAAGGATTGAGTAACTTGTTCAGGAACACATAGCTTCTGGCAGGGCCAGCGGGGGAAGCCCAGCTGGCAGAACTGAAATCCAGTGCCCAGGAGCACTGTGTTTTCCGGTCAGATGTCTCCTTAGCCAAGTATAAGGATGATGGGACTAGAGCGTTTAAGACCAAAAGGGGAAGGTTTGAATCATCTGGATGAGATTCCCTTAGGAGAGCAGGCATGAGACCTACTACCAGATCCTGAGCAGTGGGCAGGCAGGCTCTGAGGCCAGGAACCTGGGTTTGAGTATTGCTCTCATACTTGGAACTGGACATTCAACCTAAAACTGTTCCTCACCTATCAAATGGGAAGAACAGTAATAATATCCAACAAATCCCTCTACCTAATCTGCTTTTCATGTTCTATTCCTTATTTCTAGGACACATACGAGTGTGTGGCACATAAGAAATGCCACCAAAATGGTAGATATTATCTTCAATTTACTTGTTCATTTATCTAGCAAGCATTTATTGAGTGACTACTCAGTTATTTTTATTAATTTTACCCCACAAGCACAGTGCATAAGGCTTAAGAGCTTTTCAAGAATGTTTGATGCCTAAAATAAAATTATTAGCTCTAAGACAGGAAGCAACTTCCTGTAGATTCAAAATTAATAAACGTTGACATTGAGTGGTCTATTAAACTAACATTACATCAGCCAGTTGACTGTTGACTATTTAACTCTTTTCCAATCATGTATAAATAATAAACATAATCGTTTATACCACGAGAACAAAGTGAAGAATTTAACATGTTAAAAGATAATTTTTTAAAGATAAAGCCATGATCGTCATATAAATATACAAAGTAAATATATGTCAAATATTTTATTTAATTTATTAGCTAATGAGGAAATCTATAAGATGTTACAACTGGTTCCAAAGGAGAATTCAAACAGCAGAGACATATGTGGGTCATGAAATGAACTCACAGATACAAGCAAAATTGGCTTTTTCCTGCAGCTTCTGGGTGGATCAGTCCATTAATCATCTGCCTTGGGCTCAGGTCATGACCCCAGGATCCTGGGGCTGAGCTCCCTCCCCTTCTTGGGCTCCTTACTCAGTAGGGGAGCCTTCTTCTCTCTCTCCCTCTCCCTCTGCAACATCACCAACCCCTTCAGCTCACAATCTCTCTTTATCTCTCTAAAATAAATAATTAAAATCTTAAAAAAAAATCTGGCTTTTCCCACACTGGTGGGGTAGGAAGAGATCAATTGTTCCTCCATCAGATAGAATTAATTTGCATGTTTATAGATAACAATTATTTGCCTTGTTATCATTTAAAAAAAAAACAGAATTGTAAAATAGTTCTAAGATGATGAAAGGTTTAAATTACATAGAATCAGATAAGCCAAATGATGTGCTCTGGATTATACATAGTTTGCCAACCAGTGCAGCCAGCAATTTTTTGGGTACTCTGTTGGTACAATTTTTTCTTTTTCTTTCTTTTTTTTCTTTTAAAGACTTATTTATTTATTTGAGAGAGAGAGAGAACATGGGGAAAGTAGGAGTGGCAGAGGGCAAGTGAGAAAAAGTTACAAGCAGACTCCCCACTGAGCTTGGAGTCTGACTCAGGGCTCAATCTCGTGACCCTGAGATCATGACCCAAGCCAGAAGCAAGAGGAGGATATTAAACCGACCGGGCCACCCAGATGCCCCTCTTTGGTACATTTCAGTCTGTCATAATTTTTTCAGATGGTCTCTCCCCCATTCCTCATGATTATAGAATCTCAAGGAAAGATTATTCTTGACCACAAAATAAGATTGATTTCTTTTTCTTTTTCTTTTTTAATTTCTTTTGAGAGAGAGAGAGCGCAAGCGTGCAGGGGGAGGAGCAGAGGAAGAAGGAGAGAGAATCCCAAGCAGACTCCATGCTGAGCGCAGACAGGGCATGTGGCTTGATCTCAGGACACTGAGATCATGACCTGAGCCAAAATCAAGAGTCGGATGCTTAACCGACGGAGCCACCCAGGTGCCCCAAGATTGATTTCAATTAGGTTTGGCTTGATTGGCTTGATGGTTTACATAAATGCAGCAAGAATATGCATGAACATCTAGCCTTCTTTAAGTTTGTTTTGCAAATCTTGAGCCATATAGTATTGAACAACTGCTAACGTCATAAAATTAACTTCTGTCTGGGAATTTTCAAAAGGAATCTTAGATTTAAAAGCCTGCAAAGAGTGATTTAAATCTTAGATTTAAAAGCCTGCAAAGATTCCTTTTGAAAATTCCCAGATAGAGACAGGGACTCTTCCTAGACTCTCTTGAGACTAGGAGACCAATTCTCAGAAACAGTCTCCATCAAATTTCATTGCCATACCTATGAATTTAGGTGAATTCCTCTCTTCTTAATTTCCCTAAATATCCTATGGTTCCTGATCTGTGAGCAAGAGGCCTTCCTAGCCACCTGAAAAGGCCGGGACATTGCCAGCCAGGAGCTTAATATTGTAGATATTAAGATATTAAGCTTAATATTGTAGATACTAAGTTCCATAAGAACAGCTGACCTTTGTTTCACGAACAAAGTGGTGGCATGCCTGACTCAATGGCACTTCAGAGAAGGTCCATGTTGCACACTCAACTTGCCCAATTACATCCTGGTAAAATGGAGGACGGCCAACCACGAAGATAATCATGCTGCCCTGAAAAGTGATGAGACTGAGTTCTGGTGACCCCGTGAGAATCAGGGTACCACTTAAAGTTTGTTTCTATTTCCAAAAGTAGAACCTACTAAATTGTTGCGTGTAAAGAAGTATTATTAAAGGAAAGAGAAATGGCTTTCTTACAGATCCAGCAAATAGAACACTTATAAAAAATGAGTGGTATTCCAGATAACCATAATAAAATTTCCCTTTTCTGTGTATTTAGTACTATAGTTAATTCTCATTCTACTGGATCTGGGGTTAGTACTCTTAAGACACTATCTGCTTTGCAACTGAAAAGAGTCCTTGAAATCTTGACTCATGTCACTGGTAGAATCTGAAAGTTGTCTAAGGGATGTCGCTTCGTAAGACTGTACCTAAGAGTCTATTGTTTGAAATGTCAGACAATTGAAGTACTCGGCAAAGTCCTTTTCAATGAGACTCTGAGACTGTCCTTCGTTCAAGACATAAAGTCTGGCCCTTCCCTTATAGCATCACCTCAGGGAAATGTTAGTTTAAAACGAAAACCGTTGATAGATAACAAAGCCAGACTGGTTGTGGTTAATTTATCACTGGCAATTTTGAGATGAAATTTGCATGTCTCATGACATGCAAAACAAAGATAATAAAGTCATTAAAAAAATTTTAGACAAATGTCTCTAAGGATGTAGGCTAAACTTCTTTCCAAAGAAGCCAGTGAATGCTACATTTGGTTTATCAGAATGTACGATATAATTTTTGTGAAGGAATATAGCATATAATAATCCTGAGGTATAATAAATACAATATACCAAGACTGCACCAAGAATATCAAGTAAAGAGACTCAATAAATCTGGATCTTATATTTATGGAAAATATAAATGGGCATTTTACATTGCCGTTTATATACCCATATTCTCTGTAAGATTCCATGATGTGTATTTCCAACTGAGAACCAATGATCTAGAAGACTCTAGATTCAAATTAAAGAAGTAAGGTTTGACTAAGTATTTAAAATAATAACTAAATTTGTGACTGATAGCACCATACTGCTATGGCCTAATACATTATTAGGCAAAGCATCTTCAGGACACTAATAAATGTAAGAAAACTTGAAAGGAACTATTTCTTAAGAGTTTTGATCAGTGTTTCCCCTAGGGTGGAAACATATTATAGAAAGTCAGAACACTGACAGACTTCCAGGGATGTCCCACACAGCATATAGTTTCTGATGTATTTATTTTAGTACCATTTTATTTTTACAAATTTAACCCAGGGCAGGCTGATGGTCTCTGCTGATAGTTCTTCCCACAAAACTCTCACCACAGTCACATATCAAACCTAATTATTTCTAGGGCTTTCCTTTTAATAAGGTAAAATTAAAAATAACTTTGTGTGTTTTCCTAGGGGTTCTCTGGAAAATCTCAAAGATGGTTTTAAGTATAAACCTGATGGTTTTAAGTATAAATCCTGACATTCTTGAGTTTTTTCTATATTTAGGATCTCAATTTGGGAAAGCACAATTTTAAAAAGTTGTTGGAGGAGTTTGGACAACTGATTAAAATAGGCTCATAGATATCAAGAAACAATATTTGGTTACCTATTTAATCAAAGTGACAATAAAATATTTTTAAAAATCCACATGGTGGCAATACAATTGGAAAGAACGAGAAAACTTTTTTTTTCTCTTTAAATAATCAAAAACATAATAAAGTCCACATAAAACACAGAAGATTATTCTGGTAAGATACAGAATCTTTCCTCTCTAGGCAATTTACATAGAAAGAAAAAAAATCACTATTCATATTGTAAACAAAGTCGTTCTCAATAAAGCAGGTAAACAGATGCATCAAAACAGAGTGAAATTTGCTAAGATTTTAACACATTTCATAACTTCTTCTCAGACTGAGGTATTATTAGCAAAGCTAAATAGAATTCACACTTTGAGTTTTTCCTTTCATTATTGTCTTTCATATTCTGGAAGAAATTGACACTTTGCATTAGGATAGATCTCAGGGGATCAAAATAAAAATTTTTATAATTCTGAGATGTCATTTATGTAAACATGAAATTTGTTCTTTACTACAACCATCAAATTAAATAATAGACCAGTATTCTTAAAATTCTCAGTTTGAATGGCTAATATGAGATTGATAGTTGTAACCCACATATGCAGAAAACCTTTGGGGTCCTCAACAAGTCCCAAGAGTAAAATGGTCTGGAGACAAAGAACATTGAGGACTGATGCTTTAGGATAAAATTACTCTTTTTCTTTGAAAAAGCAAAACATTTACACAGGGGGATTTTTTCTGTCATTATTGCTCCCACATGTAGTTGCAACCACTCATATTAATGACAACTTTTAACCAAGGCTGTTAACTTCTCATTCATAAAAGCATGTGCAGGGTGATCATTGAGAACTCTGCCATATACCAGCGTGAAAGCAGACTAGAAAAGCTCATGAATGAATATACTTTTGTGTAAGCCATGCATATCTCTTTGGCAAGTTCTTAAAGTAGCAAAAATAAACATGGGCACTAACATGAGCCACAGATACAGCCCCTTTAGAGCAATTAAGTTTATGTTTTGGTATTCTATCTTATTTAGGAATTATCTACATATTCAATATCCATTAATTAACTCAATTAAATACCAGCTCAAGATTTTAAGCTACCTAGGAATCTTGGAAGTCACCTTTAAACCAGCATGCTACAAACAATTTTTCTTGAAACAAAATTATGAAAATCATAATTCAATTCTGTTGAGCACAAATTTACATTTTATAAGAATATTGTTAGTTTATTTAATCAGTAACCTGTATAACCACAGGAAAAACTACACCCAAGTAGAATAAAATGTATGCTTTTATTATACTCAACCCTGATAAATTAAAGAAAGCATACCAGTTCTATTAAATCACACATATTAAATTAACTTTATCTGCCAAAGGTTTACCTTAATTATATGAACTTGGACTCTCAAAATGCCTCTGAGTTATTCTGTAAGGATTATTGTAATGTAGCACATGTAAAGAATTAGAAATTCAATCCCCTCATTGTATTAAAATTTTAGTAATATTTGATTTACACAAGCACTTATTTTTCTCTTTAAGTCAATTAGAATAGAGATTCTTAGGATAATTGATAATGTAATTTATAAAGACTGTCTCAAGGTAGGAATATTTCACACTTATACCACAAGAGGTAAAAGCCTGAATTAGGGACACATAGATGTACAAGCACAAATTTAGCTTAGAGTTTCAAGTCTACTGTTTTTGCCACAGCTTGAGACACATAGGGCACATAGAAACCCAAACACTCACTGGTCCAGATACCAAAGATCTGTTTTCCTTCTTGGTAGGAAAAAATTCTTTGAGCTCAAAACAGACAAATCAACAAGTAAGACTAACCAACTCAGATGTTCTATCATCTCTTTACATAACAGAAAATATATTTCTGTAATTTATTAATCTATTTACAGAGATCATTATATGATCAGACTAAAAAGTCCAATTCTCAATCATTGCTTCCATCATTGGGGAATAACTTCTCAGCCATCAACAAAACACACAAATGAAAGAAAACAAAATAAAATACAAAACTGGTAGAGAGGAAAATCAAAACTGGAGAGATCCAGTCAACAGAGTTGTATCGCTACTTCAGGTTCCCCTCTGGGAGCCAAGAAGTGCTATACTGGGCTTCAGCTGCCTGTAGGATGCACTTCTCCAGCAGGACATTTCTCTTGCTCTGTCAGGTGAATCCACTGGGCACAAGGGTGGAAGATCTCTAAAGCTAATAAAGAATAACTTCTTTAAAAAGATAAGATCACGGGGTGCCTGGGTGGCTCAATGGGTTAAAGCCTCTGCCTTTGGCTCAGGTCATGATCCCAGGATCCTGGGATTGAGCCCCGCATCAGGCTCTCTGCCCTGCAGGGAGCCTGCTTCCTCTTCTCTCTCTGCCTGCTTCTTTGTCTACTTGTGATCTCCGTCTGTCAAATAAATAAATAAAATCTTAAAAAAAAAAAAAAAAGGTAAGATCATGACTTTCATACAAATATAAAATGAACACACATCAATAATTATATTTAACTCATTAATTAATAACAAGTAAGATGTTATGACAGATTCAAATGAAGTTTTAGAGACCAGAGACACACATAGATGCTTACATTAGTTTACAAATAAACACAGAGGGGGAGGGAAAATGAATTGTTTTTCTACCAGACAAAATATACTTAAACGTTAATAGACATTGTTATCAGTTGTCTAAAATTTACTGGGTCGTAAAATAACAAATGAAGGGGCATGAAACTTATAAATCAGATAATCTAGAAGGGTGTGCTTTATTACTCAACATATAAATTTCCACTGAAGATAAACCATAATTTCTTCTTTCTTTGGTTCATTTCAAAGACTTTCATGAAGAAAGCTCAAAAGCATAAAAACTACAAAGGTCATACAAATCCTCAAAAAAATTTTACAGCAAGACAGTTAAATTAAGTGTGGGCTATCAGTAAATTTTAACACATTTGACTCGAGGTGAAGTGGAATGGGTTCTCCCAAAGTGAAAGTGCCTGAGATCTATGAAAACTCTCCTTGGGGTTGACTGGGTACTAGTACTATGTTAAGTGTGGAAGCTTATTGAGAAGAAAGGAGATTTGGACCAAGCCTTTAAGGAGCATTCTGTCATGGTGTACAAAAACCAAGGAAATAAGCACAAAAATTAATTTTAGATATTGACATGTACAAGAAAATGAATTGAGTTCAGTGAAAGAGGATGGTGCAGAGGAAATGTGACTCACTAAACACAGTGATACGGCTGACATTGTTGCTTGCTAACTAAATAGCCATATATCCATCTCTTTCTTGAGATTAGATTTTTTTCAGGTATAGAGTCTCAAGGCATGTAGGGAAAGTAGGCTCCTCCCTCAGTCAGGCACTGGTCAAAGCCATTCATGATAATTCCATGTCCCGTGCCATTCTCTTCATGACCACAGTCGTTACTCTAACGGGGGCATGATTTTCTCCCTTTTAGATTGTTGCCTACCTTTAGCGGTGTCATTCTTCAAATCATTTTCTTTCTTTCTTTTTATGAACCTGTTTCAAACTGTGAAAACAGACGCACACACACACACTGAAGAATACACAAAACACAAAGGTAAAGAATAGTTTTTTCTAAAAGTGAACATCATAAAACCATGACCTAGGTAATAAAATATTGTTAGCAGTGCCTAATCCTTCTTTGTCTTTGCCTGCTGGCATCCCTCCTTACTGTCAGAGGTAATCACTGTCCTAATTTTGTGTCATCCCACCTAGCCTTTTCTTTAGAGTTTTACCACTGATGTAGGTCCCTGAAAATGATAGTTTTATTTAAGCAGTTTTGAAGCTGCATTCAATGTTCTGTTTCTGAGACTCAACAACGTGTTGAGTCAACCACGTTCAACTCAACCACGTTATTGGCAAACTGTATTTTGCCAATTCTCATTGCTTTATAGCAGAGCTTCCCAATGCATTTTGGTCTCAGGACTACTTTACACCAGTAGAAATTATTGAGGACTCCAAATACCTTTTGTTTGTATGAGTTATACATATCCATGCTTGCTGCAGTAGTCATTAAAGTGGGAGTTTAAAAAAAAAATTGGTATTTTCATTCAGAAATAACTCATCCTGAATAATTCATCAAAGAGCTAAGCATAGAATTACTGTATGACCCAGTAATTCTACTCCTGGCTATATATGCAAAAGAATTGAAATCAGAGATTCCAACAGCTACTTGTGTATCAATGCTCTTTGCAGCAATTTTTGCAATAGCCAAAAGATGGAACAACCCAAATGTCCATCAATAAGTGACTGGATAAACTAAATGTGCTAGATACTTATGATGGAATATTATTCAGCCCTAAAAAGGAATAAAGTTTGATGCATGCTATGACATGGGTGAACCTGGAAAACATGTTAAGTGAAAGAAGCGAGACACCAAAGTACAAATATGGCATAGTTCCATTTTATGACGTATCTGGAAAAGGCAAATTCATAGAGACAAAAAGCAGGAGGGCCTCTATCACCAAGGGCTAAGGGAAGAGTGGAATGGGGAGTTATTGCTTAATGGGTACGGACTTTCTGTTTGGACTGATGTCATTAGTATCACAAAATTTCACACTTAAAAATCATTCAAATGGCAAATTCTGTGTTAATCCATGTGTTAGCACAGTAACAGACAAAAATAAATAAAACTATTACATGTTAACATAAGTAAAATATTTTCTTGAAAAAGAAGGACCATATGTACTCCAGTGTTCATAGCAGCAATGTCCACATAGCCAAACTGTGGAAAGAGCTGAGATGCCCTTTAGTAGATGAATGGATAAAGAAGATCTGGTACAGGGGCGCCTGGGTGGCTCAGTTGGTTAAGCGGCTGTCTTCAGCTCAGGTCATGATCCCAGTGTCCTGGGATCGAATCCCACATTGGGCTCCTTGCTCGGCAGGAAGCCTGCTTCTCCCTCTGCCTCTGCCTGCCACTCTGTCTGCCTGTGCTTGCTCTCTCCCCCTCTCTCTCTCTGACAAATAAGTAAATAAATAAATAAAATCTTATAAAATAAAAGAAGAAGATGTGGTACATATATACAATGGACTATTACTCAGCCATCAGAAAAGGTGAATACCCAACTTTTACTTCATCATGGATGGGACTGGAGGAGATTATGCTGAGTGAAATAAGTCAAGCAGAGAGAGTCAATTATCATATGGTTTCACTTATTTGTGGAGCATAAGGAATCACATGGAGGACATTAGGAGAAGGAGAGGAAAAGTGAATTGGGGGAAGTAGGAGGGGAGATGAACCATGAAAGACTGTGGACTCTGAGAAACAAACTGGGAGTTTTAGAAGGGAGGGGGTGCAGGGATGCATGAGCCTGGTGGTGGGTATTAAGGAGGCACATATTGCATGGGGCACTGGGTGTTACAGGCAAACAATGAATCTTGGAACACTGCATCAAAAACTAACGATGTACTGTGCGGTGACTAATATAACACAACAAGAAAAAATAATTTTAAAAATTTTTTAAAAATTATGAGGAGAGTGATACTGATTTACATGTCTTTAATATCTGGTATAAAAGAAAAACAGTTGAATTCTCACATCTGCTTCTTCATTTCATCTGTTGTGGTATCTTGACCTGGTTGAAATATATGAAGAAAAGCTGACTTCACACAAAAACGTAGCTGGAAAAAAGAGCACCAGTTGAATAGCTTTTTCAGTTAACTCGGGATATTCTTCTTTGACGTTACACCAGAACTTGAGAGTTTCTTAAAGGTAATTTGCAATGGGAAATCTGAAATGACATTTTTTGGTCTATCTTGCCCTTCAAGTGGATCTCTTACCTATGCATCTTTTCATAGCAAAAATGCATCGATCGTTTAGAATATGTTGGCTTACAGAGTCATGCAGCTCTTCCAAATGATAGATTTTGTTACGCAATAACAAAAATCACATTGGTAAATATCACTACAGATCTCATCCAAAATCTTCAAATTTTGGGAAACATACAGTGATAGGTACAAGTTTTCAAAAATTCTAATTTTTGCTTGAAACCTTGGATTTCATTATTGGCAACAGTACTGTCATTTTCTCCCTTAAGCTTACTCTGTTAATGCTTGAGAACACATCTGCCAAATTCCCAAGTCTCAATAACCATTTTTGGTATGTCGGCTGTTTTTTTCCCCCCAAACAAAAACTGGTGTTTTATGAGAAGAAAATATACCATTAAACTCACAATTTAAATATTTGCAAATGGGTTTGTCTACCAGGCAGACATTATACTTGGCATGTAGCAAAAGTGCTTTTTGTGCATGCCTCCTAGTTTGTCATATGGAATATTAAAAAAAAATTAACACCTTTGGAGGGAAATTTGGCAACACCGAACAATAACACATGAGCTTGCTTTCTGTTCAGCAATCCTATTTCTGAAGATACACCTCAACAACACAAAAAGTGCCTATGTATGAGTTTACGTGTTACAGCATTGTTTATAATTATTAAAAAAATAAAAACAACCTAAAGGTCTCTCCATAGAATAGTGGTTGAATAAACTATGGCTCATCTCCTTAGTACAATGGAGTACTATACAGCTATCTAAAAGAATGAAGCTGTAGTAGAACTGATTTACAGGATATACTGTTAAGAGGGGAAAAAACCAAAGAGCACAAGAGTATCTGTAGTATGCCACTCTTAATGAGAAAGCAAGGATACAAAGAAACACCTCTATCTCCTTATTCGTGCAAGTGAATTCCAGAAAGATAAATGAGATTGATTCTCTTTAGGTGGTGGGTAGGAATGTGATGGGAAGGAGGGGAATTGGAACATGGTAATGGACAAGAACAGGTGACACATTCCTGAGAAGGCCTCTTTGTACAGGCTTGGCTTTTCAAATTGTTTACATTTTGTAAACAAATTGGGGCGCCTGGGTGGCTCAGTTGGTTAAGTATCTGCCTTTGGGTCAGGTCACAATCTCAGGGTCCTGGGATCGAGTCCCACATCGGATTCCCTGCTCAGCAGGGAGCCTGCTTCTCCTTCTCCTGCTCCCCCTGCTTGTGCTGTCTCTCTCTCTGTCAAGTAAATAAATAAATCTTTAAAAAATGTAAACAAACAAATAAAAGCAAGCAGGATGTAGGAGAAGCCGAAGTTGAAACAGAAGCCATAACAAATAAGTTTCACTTTTTTTTTTTTTTTTAAGATTTTATCTGAAAGAGAGAGATAGCAAGAGAGGGAACACAAGCAGGGGGAGTAAGAGAGGGAGAAGGAGGGTCCCCGCTGAGCAGAAAGCCCAATGTACGGCTTGATCCCAGGAATCTGGGATCATGACCTGAGCAGAAAGCAAATGCTTAACGATTGAGCCACCCAGGTACCTTAAGCCTAACTGTTTAAAAATGGAAAACACTGAAGAGGAAGGCGAAGAAAAAAAAATCCACCTGCACAACTCTAGAAAGCAGTGATGCTGGCTGGATTCATTAAAGCCAAAGACAAAAGGAATGCAGTTACTGTATTCTAGTTAGTAAATCTCTTTCTCACAGGGGTGTGTTAGCAATTCCGCTGCTACTTTGCATTTCTACTAGGATTGAATAAATAAGTGTAGATAATGAGAATCAGATTTCTCACTGTTGGAGAAAGAAGTTACAGATAAGGAATGCAGAAATACTGGAATAAGCCTTGTGGTTATTTTGGGTTGGAATCAACAGTACTGCTAGGAATTAATGACTTCTTAAACATAAATACAGAGAAGAAAGATATAGATGTAAATACAGATGTACGTGTGTATGCATGGTTTCATTCAATTCTCTATGTTTAGAGAGCCCCAATAACAATGAGTGCATTTAGTTTCAAGATTTTGGTTTCCCCAATAAAAGATACCAGTGTTAGTGGGAATAATGGTAGATTACAGGATTTGGGCATAGAAAATGCAAAATGAGCTTGGAACATTTTACGGTACCAGAAAAAAAGGTGTGCTTGAAAAGGGTTAGGGACATATTAAAAATATACAGTAATCCACCGGAAGGAACAACCAATGGCCAAATTTGGAACAATTTGAGCAATAAAATAAATAATGATAAAAATAAACAAACAAGAATAAACAGCTGCTTCTTCTTCTTCTTCTTCTTCTTCTTCTTCTTCTTTCTTTTAAAGATTTTATTTGCTTATTTGCCAGAGAGAGAAGGAGAGCACAAGCAGGGGGATCAGCAGGCAGAGGGAGAAACAGGTTCCCTGCTGAGTAAGGAGCCCAAACGCAGGACTCCATCCCAGGACCCTGGGATCATGATATCAACTGGGGGCAAACACTTAACTGACTGAGCCACCCACGTGCCCCTAAACAGCTTTTTCTTACAGACTCACCCTATACCATTCAAGGAGGCAGGTATTCTTGAGAAACTAGGCAGGGAAGGCAGAAAAACCATCCCCCAGTGATGTTCATATCCTTGCCTCCAGATTTTGCAAATATATTATCTTATATGGCAAGAGACTTTATAAATGTGATTAAATTAAGGACTTTGAGTTGGGGAGACGAACCTGGATTGTCTAGATAAGCCCAAGGAAATCATAAGGATCCTTGGAATTAATATTGCATCTATAAGGAACTTCCTAAAAAAATAGAGGAACAGGTTATAAAACTAATGAATTAATGGGAGGATCTCTTGGGATGGTAAAAAACAAACAAAAGTCTTGATTAATCTTTTTTTTTTTAATATTTTATTTATTCATTTGACAGAGATCACAAGTAGGCAGAGAGGCAGGCAGAGAGAGAGAGAGGAGGAAACAGGCTCCCTGCTGAGCAGAGAGCCCGATGTGGGACTCGATCCCAGGACCCTGAGATCATGACCTGAGCCGAAGGCAGCGGCTCAACCCACTGAACCACCCAAGCGCCCAGTCTTGATTAATCTTAAAGAGGACAAAAAGAACATGGAAGAGATAGGACAACTAGAAAACATAGCAAAGTGCTTGTTATAAATCCAAGGCATGGAATGAACTGAAAAAGCAAGATCCTGAGCTATATGCATCTTTTAAGGAATTTTTTATAGGCTTGTCAACCCTGTGAATGCGTCTGGAAGAATACATAGGGTTTCACAGAGGGTCTCAGATGAAAGGAAAGCTTCTCTTTCATTATTTACCTCTACTTGAAATGTCTGATCATGTGAATGAACTACATTCCAATTTTTAAAATGTTAATTAAAATAAATATTTATGGAAGGAATACACTGATATGAAAATTCATTGAAAATTCACTGAATAGACATCTTTTTGGTTTACGTTTAGATTTTCTCTTCCCTCTCCCCCAACCCAATCTTCTCTCCCTTTCTCCTCCCTTTCTTCTTTTAATATATTGTGCCCACAAGGGGATTAAAGTGGCTTAATTAAAATATTGCAATTTAAAAAGAACAAATTGTACTCGACCCTTTGAGAAATTCATTTCAGGAGCTGATCCTTGGTGGCTTGGCACAGGAGTGGGCTGTCTCTGAGCCAGCAGGAAATGGTTTTCTTCTTAGGGTAAGCTTGAAATTGTCCTGATTTTGGGGGGTGGGGGGTGGGGAGGAGGAGATTGGTTTCCAGTGACCTTTACCACCAAACTTAAATTGTTGCGTGTGTTGTTATTTTTTTCATTCAGCAATCTTTTATTGACTGCATACCATCAGCCATGGACATGTCAGTGTTTGAGGAGCAAAAGAGAGTTTTGTCACTTTAGGTTTTCACCGGTAGGCAATCTTCAGGACTGAGACAAGTGAGATGGCAGTAAGACAACCAGCCTTCCCAGAATTAACACCTTTCATCTCTCCTTCATGAGACCAGTGGTTGCACAACAGGGTCAGCTAATGATAGCTCATGGCTAAAGCAGACTCAGGGCCAAATCCAATTCATGGCCAAGTCGGCCCTGTGTCTCTTTTGGCAAATAAAGTTTTCTTGAAATGCAGCCACATCCATTCGTTTATATATTGTCTGTGGTTAGGTCCGTTCTAAAACAGCAGAGTTGACCAATTATGACAGCAACTCTATGACTCTCAAAGCCTGAACTACTTATTCTCTTGTGCTTCACAGAAAAAGTTTGCTGACCCCTATAATAAACTCACACAGAGCAAAGAGTCCAGTGTGTTATCTGGAGATACATCCAGAATGAAATCTGTCTCAGTAGGGATTAGAAGACAAGAACTTTAGGGTCATGCAGTCTGGTGGTCATTTGAGGACTGAGCCTTGACATACATCAGTGTGCACTTTCTCCAGGGGAGCGCATGTGTTATGACACAACACACAGGCAGAGTAATGGAGTTTAGTGATGAATAAAGCCAGAGCAGTGTCCGCCTGCATTGGCTTTTCTTGGCCAATGGTAAATGTGAGAGAAGACAGACACATGTCACCTGTCTACATCCGTGGGAGCAGCAGCCAGAAGTATTGGATTTGATGAGCACCTAGCTGCATGAACAAATCATAAAAGCATATTGTATGAATAAAGTAGTGTTTATGTCAAAACCTCTTCCATCAAAAATAGATGCATAAAGATCAACAATTTACATCTTATCATATCACTTATAAGCAAAAGATCTGCATTAAACACATTTTCTTGTGGGGAGAAGGAAAAGGGAGTGGACAAGGGAATAAGAATGAATCAATCACCTCATAAGGCAAGGGAGAGGCCTCACGTGGACATATGAGGAGGAGGAGTTTAACCGACTCAGTCCTCAGCACCTGAGGTCCAAGGACAACAACAGAGCAACCAGATAGAAGGAAGGGGGGGGGGGGGGGGAGCGAGAGAAAGGAGGGAAGGAGGGAAGAAGAAGCAAGACTGAAAGAACCTGGAAACATATTCTGATTCTGTCACGGCTCTGGCAACTAAACAGACTTGTGACCTTGTGACAGCATCAGGGCTCAGCTTCCAAACAAGCCAGAGTCTGAATGGTGGAGGCAGTGGTGGTGATGGTGTGGTGGTGGTGGTGTGTATGTGTCTGTGTGTGTGAGTGTGTGTTAGGTAACAAGGGGTCAGCGCTATGGGAACTCCAACCCAAATGAGGTCCAGGTCAGTCTCCAGGGAATGGAGCCAGTCTAAGGTAGGCAGGCTGTAAGAGTCCTGAGGGAGTCCTGGGAGATCCTGGAGTGGATCCCCAGTTGGCATCCACAGCCCAGCTAAGACTCTGGCACATGTGTGGGTCAGGGGAGAAGACTCTGGGTCTTTGGACACTCACCACAGGTCACACCCATTCTGGGGTGTGGGTTTTGAATACAATACTAGGTTCCTATTGACTCAGACTAAGCAGAACTTGGGCAACAATGGGTTCAAGGTCTTCAGAGACAATCCTTGGATTCTTTGTGCAAATGTCATCATCCTCCTGTACTTAATTTCCACAATTTGGGATTATAACACCTGTTCTGACTACCTCATTGGACTGTTTCGCTGATCAAATGAGATGACATATATGGAAAATCTCTTGAAAAATAAAAGCACCCCACACCTTAGTTACTAATATATTTAATCAACTTCTTAGAAAATAATTCCTCCTTCTTATCTACTCCATCAGCTCAGTTTGCTGGAAAGAAAGAAAAAAGGGAGCTGGCAAAATCCTCTAACAGCCAATTTACTCTGAAAGGCTTGAGAGGAAACATAACAGCTTTTGTTATCTTGATGATTTTCTTCAAAAGGAACATGTATTATTACATATAATTTCATCCTTAAATTCTCAAACATTAAATCAGTCCTTTCCCATAGTTTTCAAACATTTCTGAGAGGCAGCTCAGGATCGCCTGGTTTACAGGTGGCTCCCAGCAGGCTGCCCATGCTGTTGACCCCAGAGCTGTGTCCTGTGGTAACCCGTCAGCCTCGAGAACAGGAGAGGCAGGCCTGATCCCGAAGCTCGTGAGTCAGGGCCTTCGTGGGTAAGGAAAGACATAGTAAGACCATAGTTTTCAAAGAAATACAATAAATACACTTGTATCATTTTCTATAACCAAATAATTTAACACATTTCTAAAATACACTTTTTCTCATTTAAAAGATGACTTGAAAATTACAGCAGAGCCTATCAAGAGAGTCAAATTCACTTGTAATCCAGCTAACATTTGGGACACACACCCATTATATATAGCATATTCATTTTTTGCAACATCAGGTTCAAACTACATGTATAATTCTGTCATCTGCTGTTTTTTAAATACACTATTTCATCACTAGTACCTTTTTATGTTACTAATTTTCCTCAATAACATGAGTCTTTTTTTTTCCTAAGATTTTATTTATTTATTTGACAAGCAGAGATCACAAGTAGGTAGAGAGGCAGGCAGAGAGAGAGAGGAGGAAGCAGACTCCCTGGCCGGCAGAGAGCCCGATGCGGGGCTTGATCCCAGGACCCTGGGACCATGACCTGAGTCGAAGGTAGAGGCTTTAACCCACTGAGCCACCCAGGCGCCCCTCAATAACATGAGTCTTAAGAACCAAATACTATTCCGTCATATAAATGCATCACAGTTGATTGACCTTTTCTATAATTAGGTTACTTATAATATTTTTTTACCACAAAAAGTAATATTTTCATGACTATTCTTTCATGTACATCTTTAACAACATTGCTGACTGTTTCCTAGGATAGATTCATGAACTTTGAATCTCTGGGACAAAGTATGCTAAGATTTTTAAGTCTCTTGATACATAGTTCCAAATTGTTTTTCAGAACCACTTTGAGATGATATTCTAATCAGTACCAGCATTGAGTCTCATCTTTAAAAACAAAAAACAAAACACAAACAAACAAAAAAACCTTTGCCTAGTTGAGGGGTACAGGGAAAAAATTGCATTGGTCTTCCCAGCATCCTTTTGGGGACCATTCCTACCCCTATGCCATAATCATTCAGAGCAGACCCTAGAAACAAACAGTATTCAGCGGCAACACGGATATTGTGTGCCTCCATGTGACGACACCACATATTTTCTTGCTGAAATTGGCTTTGCATCAGAAAAAAGGAAAGCTCTCACACTCCATCCTGATGATTTTAGAAAATGTCTTATGGAAACAGCATCTTGCATTCATATTACTCTTCTAGAGGAATCTATGCTTCATTGGGTCAGGGCTTCCCTCTCCGTGAGGAAAAGCTTTCCAAAGCACACTTTCTTTTTGGATTTTTGGCTCCACGCTGTGTCAGCCCCCGATGTATCCTATGCAAATGATGGTATTTCTAACTCAGTGTGTAATAATGTAGGGAAGGAAAGCACGTAGAAATTCTAGGCTGGACACCCAGTGTGAACTAGGGAGGGGTGTGATGGGAAACACCATGTGAGCCCACGGAAACCAAGCAGGAGACAGAAACAAAAAAGTGTGCGGAATGAAGCAAAGCAGCAGGAGGACTATGTTGTTCAGGGCTTGAGATATAGTTTCTTTTTAAACAAAAGCAAGTCCTGACATAAAAGACACATTGATTTTCACTGTCTGGCTTTGATTGAGGAGCGAGGTGGCAGTGAACTAGCAAAAAAAAAAAAAAAAAAAAAAAAAAAAAAAAAAAAAAAAACCCAGAAACCTTTGGGAGAGCAGGATGAAGAACCTACAGGCATAAAAGCCTGGACTCAGACATCCGGGTTCCAGAAACTTCCAGTGACGACTTGGCATCTCATACTGGCTGAGGAGGGCAGGCTCCATCTAAGACCTAGCTGTCATTCACCTGTTCACACATTGCTCCTGTTCTAAGGGCCATCGTCAGTAGAGTTAAATAGCATTTATTCATTATTGAGTACAGAAGTTAAATACCCATGGTGGTTGTTTTACTAAAGAGTTATGATGTAGGGGGAGAAAAGTACACTTCAGTATGGAGAAGAGTGCTTAAATCTCTCTTGGCGAGCCATTCCGTTTAAAAAAAAAAAGCTTATTCGAAATTCCAGTCTACACGATTTCCCTTTGGCAGCTCCTGGAATTGTTTGCATCAAGACTGGATGGAAACAGCTGGTCTCTGGAGGATTTGCCTGGCAAACCTTATAGAAGAGCTGCTCTGTGTCACCGCTGGGAAGAGATGCTGAAGTGGAAAGAAAAAGGCACAAACTAACACTTATAGGCTAACAGAAATACCCCAATTAACTTTCTGTTTTAGCAAGAGTTAAACGTGTGCACTCCCTAACCACCGCGATAATGAGCTGTTCCAGCTATTAAGCTATTGTTTCTCTGTCCTAACTCACCTTTCCGTGTAATATTTTGTGATGCGGGAGCACATACGTGCTCTCCTGGAAGGCTCTGTTAGGCTGCTCAGTAGGGGGCGCTCCAGAGAGACGGTTATGCTGGAGAAGACAGAGGCACCATTCCATCCAGCAAGGCAGTGGCTGTGGTGGGTGGCTTTCCTCAGTAGGCCACTTCCGTGGTACCATAGTGTTCTTTCAGATGCTAGATAACAACTTTCTATCTTGTTAACTGTTCTTTATATTAAAATTTATTCTGTATATATAACTAGTGTGGGTCTGACTTCTGACTAACCCATGAGACTACGTAGATCTCTATACACAGACTGGTGATCGGAAAAGGTTTGATCATCTTTCTTTTTGAGAGGGTGTCGTAGCTTGCTTGTCACTGAATATGAAAGGATAACCAAAATGTGGTGTGTCCATACAATGGAGTATAATATTCTTGGGACACAAAAAACAATGAAGTATTGATACTTGCTATAACGTGGGCGGATCCTAAAAACATGATGTTCAGTGAAAGAAACCAACCACAAAAGGCTATATATTATATAATTCCAATTCCATGAAATTTCCAAAGTAGGCAGCTACACGGAGACAGAGTGTAGATTAGTGGTTACTTTGGATGGGGGTGGGGAGAGGGAGAGGAGATGGACAAGGGAGGGAAAGGAGGATGGATTGTTAATTTTTTTTTTTTAAGATTTTATTTATTTGAGAGAGAGCACATGAGTAGGGGGGAGGGGAGTGGGCAGGCAGAGGGAGAAGTGGGCTTGCTACGCAGGGAGCCTGACATGGCACTGGATCCCAGGACCCTGGGGTCATGACCTGAGCTGAAGGCAGACGCTTAACTGACTGAGTCACCCGGCCACCCCATTAATGGAATTTTTTATGCTAGATGAAATTGTTTTAAACTAGATTATGTTGATGGGTGCACAACCCTGTGGATACACTAAAAAAAACATTGAATTGTGCACTGTAAATGCATAAATTGTATAGTATGTGGATTATATATATAAAAAAAAAAACCTGTAAAAAATGGCAGGACCAGCCTCTGGAGACCTATGACTTCTAATACTCGACTGATGTTCTTAGCTGTTCTGCAATATTTTTTGAGACCTAGCTTGTGTTAGGAACTGCCAAGTATTGGGGATATCAAGATTTGTTGGGCAGCTCTCATCCTTAAGAAATTTATAATTTGTTAACAAAAACAGGTATAGCCAAATAACCCATGCAAAATGATATGGGATATTATGGTGCATGTTCCTGGTAGAAAGAAGAGCTATTTCAACTTTTCATTGTTGGCTGAATGTTGAGAGAGTGCTGATCAGAGGAAGTGGCCGAGCAGTGAGTCCTAAGAGGCTGGGTGGGAGTCTTGCAGGTGGGCAGAGGGAAAGGGCATTGCAGACAGAGAAAGGAGCACAAAGCATGGAGGTCTGAGTCAGCACAGCGCATCTGGGACGCTAAGTGGTTCCGCAGGCAGAAAGCCAAAGACGGGGTAGGTTGGTAATGGGAGGACAGCTGGGCCGGAACCTGGTGCCCCCTTTTTTCTTTTTTTAAAATCTCAACACTTCTGTTGCTCTTTTCTCTCAAGCAACTCCCTCTCCTTTGTCTCCGATTCCCATAGAAACGTCTTTCTCTGTCCTCAGTCTCTCTTTTACTTCTGAGTATCTTCCTTGTTTCTACACCATGACGGTTTCAATGCACAGAGCGTCTGTTTGCTAACAGCAAATCTTTGGTTACCTCCTGTTAAGTCATTCCCACTGCTACCAGCAGTGTAGTAGCTAAGGTTTTGGTAGCTAAAAATCCAGAGGTCAGTGTCATGCTAAGTTCTGCTTTCTGTACTTGACCAAGGACAAGCACTTATTAGTATTCAAAAATGATACATTATTGTATTTTCTCCCTGATGTTTGTCTCAAATCGGGAAGACAGAGCCCAGGGGTCCCGTGACTGGGACAGTCATTAGCCCTGACTCTCATTTTGTGGTTCCGGGAATCTCCAGGGTCGTGTCTTCTGCTTGGAGACCAGATTTGTCAAACGAATAATGCGGTCCTCCTGACCAAAGCACTTTTCCGATTTTACCTACAATGACACTGGTGCTTCATTATTTCCGACCCAGGAAACCACAGGCTTTTGTTCTGGAGTTGTGACACGCACACATCTGGCCCAGACATTCTCTCGCCAAGGTGTAGTTTCAACCAGACAGTGACCAAAGGCAAGCATATGTTGTGGAGTTAGACTTGCGGAAGGGGAGAAGTGACGGCGGGGGGGGGGGAAGCAAGCCAAGATGACGTCAAAGAAAAGGCGCCGTGTGGGAGGAGTCGGGTGGGAGTAGGGAGGACAGTTCGGGATCACATTCAAACCAGCGTGTGCCGAGAGTGAGTTGTCTACAGTGGGGGAAAGCTTGCTATTGCCTCTGATGTGCCCCTCATTCCTAAAGCCAGTCATAAAAGTTCTTGGAAAAATGAGAAGGAAAATGAGGTTGATGTTTTTGGGGGACTAGACGGGGGTGGTGTCTGGGCATCCGTGTAAGCTGATGGGACAGTTCAGTGGGGCCCAGGGCTGGAAGGCCAGCCAAACCGACCACAGACAGCCTGCATGCCCACCTCGGTGAGGGAGGGGGTGGCGCTGCTGGTCACGGAGGCCTGTCGGGCTCTCTTGAAAGAGGCCACTTGAAGAATTAGCGTTTAGTAGCTCGCCAGTATTTCTTTTTAATTTTATTTTCAATAAATATTCATATCACAATTACTATCAAAGATTAGTCATAGAAATGAAAGTTTCTTTTTTAGTTGTATCCCCAATGTACCTTGTCAGCATTATGAAAATGAATGTTTTCTTAAAAATGGATTTTGGGAGGGCAAGAAATGTCTCCGGGGAGGGAGTGGTGGAAATCTCTCTCCAGCCCATGCTGCTGCCTAGTGAAAGCTGGGCCTCCCCGCCTCCCCGCCTCCCCTTCCTCTAGCTCCCCAGCGGCATTCAAGGCCCACCCTGCTTCTCCCTGTTTTCTGTCCTTTCTTTTCTTTCTGCAAAAACATGACTCTGGGAATCCCAAACATCCCTAGGCCTGCCAGGTTTGTATCATGCTGGAAAGTCAAAGATTCTGAGCAGAAAGAGATATCAAGCTTTCCCCTGGGCTTTCTTTTCCTTTCTACTTCTCTACTCTCTCCCACCGCAACCCAACCCTTTCCCCAAGAACAAGACAACAAAGTCCTCAATGACCAAACACCTGCTAAATGGATTCAGAGAGCTTCCGGAGCTGGGGGACTGTCTACATCAGCAGCACCTGAACCCCTGTTTCAACCAGCCTAGTGCTCTGCTGTAGTTACCATCTCTGATTTTACTTTGCATCAATCTAGGTCATGAAATAAACCCGCTGGTCATGAATCAGGTCATGCTCCCAACATAGTGTCATGGTGAGCATCAATCCCCCTCACCAGAGGAGGCTCCCTGTCTCCCTCAGGCCTTGCCTCTTTGCCCAGGGAATGGCCAGCACAGATTTTTTTTCAGTGTGCCTTTAAGGGCTGCAGCCCAGTGTGGCCCACTGGGAGTGAAAACATCTTACTCTGGAATTTCTAACTGCTATTCCTCCTCCTCTTCTAGAGGTCTTCCTCTGGGACAACCCTTCCGGTCTTGGTTAAGTACAGTTGCCTCACTATGCCAACACTGCTCTGAGATCTCAGAATGGACTCTGGTCAAGTTTGGTGATGAGCTTCATCCCATCAACTATTGAATTATTTAGGAAGCTTCCCTACCCCCTCCAGAGGAACCTGAGGAGACCATCGGGAACCGCTGAAAGGAAGCAAAGACAATTTGGGAAGCTAGGTTGAATTTACTTAAGGCTCCCCCTTCGCAGGCTTGCTGGCAATGCCTGCAGTTAAGTTCCCTGCCCGGCCCCCTCCCCAGCACAAAGGACTCACTGGACAGCTGGCGTTTTATGAGTCTTTCTTGTGCGAACCTCATTAAACTTCAGATTCCTTGGGGTAAAAAGCAAATGGGGAATGAGAGTTGCCTGCCTGGGAGATGCTGAGGTTAAACACTGAGCAATAACGCCACTCGCTGATTTCAACATTCTCTTTATTGTTTCTTTGGCTTTCCTTCGAGACTTCTGTCTGCGCAGGCCTAGAATGTGGGGACGTGGGGATGTGAGGACAAGGGGCTGTGGAGATGCAGAGCTTTAAAGCTGGTGGTGGTGTGTGTGTGTGTGTGTAGGTCAAGGAAGGTCATACAGGGTAGGAGAAGTTGGCAAATTCTGGCTTCTCTTTGTAACAACCCCAGGACCACTTGAAGCACATTATAAGGAAACATGGGTACACAGCAATTCCCTGTCAGTCCCCCAGCATCTCTCCATGACAGTCTTTTAACCTTGGCCTGTAGGTAGTAGGTCAGAGGGAGTCAAGCAACACTGTTATGCTGTGGTCTGTATGCCAGGCTGACTCCCGCCAGAATCATCAGCTCTGCAAGATGAGGCCTGGAGTATCTTATCCTGGGCTGGAAGCTGCTTCCCAGTGAAATTTCTTACTTTTAACACTTACAATGACATTTGCTGATGGCTTACTTAAAAAAGGAAAATGTTATCCATGTTGTCCCTAGATTGTTGCTCCTGACATTTCCCCCCATTTGGATATGCTTTCCCATGTCTCCGTGAGAATGGTTGAGTTACAACTACAACACAAGGCATCTGATGCCAGCATCCTCTGTGGGGTAGTGGAGGCCGCTGACCCAAGGCAGGCGCTTCACCATTCCCTATGTGGGAGACTAAAAATGAGAAGCAACAACCGTGACCACAAATGCGATCAGGCACACAATAACTGAAGAGGTCTGTGGGATTCGCTCTCTCACATCAACCCCACGGGTGGACGCTACATGAGGGGAGTGATTCGGGACTGTGTCTAGGCTCTTTTGGCACTGTCTTCTGTGGTGAGAATGACAGTCACCATTGCATATTTGACCCACCCAAACACTCAGCTGGACTTGCATAACAATTCCATTTCCACTCTTCCCAGTCCCTTTTCACACACCTCTTCTGTAGGAAGAAGAGAGCAGAGTCATGGAGTCCATTGCTCTTCCCAGCAGCCCAGGAGGAAGAATCTCCATGCAGCCTTGTCCTTTCTGCACTGCGGCAAGTCTGACAAGTCCCTCCCAGGCCACTGGGCCGGCCCTTGGTGTTTCTCCCCCCACCTCCCTCCTACCTCCCATGGGCACGTGGTATTACTTTTGTCGTGATTAAACCTTGGAAACAGGTGTATTTTCTATTGAATTAAAAAAATCCTGGAGAAATCTTAATGGTGACACTGGGGACAATCATATACTGAGCTTGGAAAAGCCATTTTGGTTTTTACTTATATCACACCCCCAGATCACGTGTTCATATTTTTGCTCCAGACCTTCTTTGCTAAATGCCTAGAGAGAGAAATAGGACAGGGGGTGATGGATTGCTTCAAATATTCAAGAACCTCCAAATCTCTCAGTAGATAAAAAGCAAACGAAGGATCCTTGACAGGTTAAAATCAAGTATTTGGGGTTTCTCCACTGGAGAGAATGAATTTCCACTTTAATAACTTTCTTAGAATTCCCCCTGCTACTCTATACTGTGATCCTTTCAACTACCGAGCTTATTCCTGGTGTGTGTCATGAGTTTTAAATCTGACGATGGCTTTTAATTAAATTCTTGTTTATCATTCAGTTAATGGGCTAAGACTAATGATGAAAGGAAAAACAGACTTTCAACGATTTTCTCACCCATCATATGAAACTTGAGAAAAATAATAAAGTGATTTACTCAAGGGTGAGTTGATATAAATGCCATTTCCCCTATTTGTTCTTTTATATGATTTCTGGAATGATTTGGGACAGCTACTCTGCTTGGATACATCCAGAAATTACTATAAATCTGTCCGGAGGAGCTCGGAGACATCCAACGTCTCCCTCAAGCCAGGAGCTGCTGCTGGGTCTGGGCACACGGCCATGTGTGGTGTGATCCTTGAAATTTGAAATGACAAATCTTCAGGGTCACCTTTCTTTCTTTTCTCTTTTTCAAGCGTTTATACTGGGAACGTTAAGCCCATTCCTATTACAGGTATACCAGTTGGCCTGATTTCCCTGGCCTCCTTTTCTTTGTGCTTATCTTTTCCACCCCTCTACCACAAAGTTCTAAAAAGGGAGTAGGGATTAAAAGTTAGGAGTCCTGAGTTCTCTTCTCTGCAGGGAAATACATGAACGTGGGGTAGCTGCTCAATCACTTCGCACCTTAGTTTTCCACCGAAAGAGCGGGGATAGTCACACTATCTTCTGAGTAATCAAAATGAGATATTGTGAGGATCTGTATGGAAGTGAAGGTTTAAAATGAAAACAAAAGAAGAAACCAGGAGCCTCTGACTATCCAAGGATGTACTTCCCAGAGCCCTGGGTGGGCAGGTGGCACAGATACAAGAAGGATGGTTGGCACGTTCATGGTCATTACCATGGGGTATATAGAAAATTCAAAGACTTCAAGCTCTATAGTGGGAAAACCCATAGAAGTTGAGCTTGCAAGTTGACCTTCATGGCTGTGAAAACATTTCTAATTTTTCCTGCTTAATCCAAGCCAGCAATCTCAAATTTCCTCCTTTGGTCTTGCAGGAGGAAGGCTAGAGATAAGATTTTGATGCATCCTACAAGTAGACCATTTGTTTGCATTAGAAAGGAGGATCCAGTCTGAGCATTGTGAAGCCCCCAGATTGAGAAGACCTAAATGGGTGGTCCTAGAGATTCCATGGATAGAATTCAAAGGTTCTGAGGTGGGGGGAAAAATAACATCTTTATTTTCCCTAAAATTTATCTGAAATTAAGTATTTTTGTCAATTATAAATGTGGGCAATAAGCCATAATAGTATTGGTGGTACCTATGTCTTTGTTACTGTCAGATATTAAGGATATTTCCATAAGGTATTGCTATTGTTGAATGTACCTTAAAATACAATTTACACTGGTCACTGCTTTGAAATTGCAAACATTATTAGATCAGCTATTAGCACTGGATGAGTTAATAAAGAAACACTTGTATAACACTATATCGCACCCTTGATTAAAAATATTTTTCTGTTTCTGCTTCCTCCTCTCTCTCTCTCTGCCTGCCTCTCTGCCTACTTGTGATTTCTCTCTGTCAAATAAATAAATAAAATCTTTAAAAAAAAATATTTTTCTGTTTCAATGTAATTGCATTTCCTTGAAACACTCTGTATTTGACTTTGTGTATTTAAAAACAGTATTCTGTGAAGGGGTCATTATTATTCTGTGAAGGTTAATACCGCCTGCCCCAGAGTCTGCTTGATGCCTCCTAGAGCCAGAGCCAGCGGCTCTGAGCAGGGGTCAGAGCCCAGGCCTCCCTTATGAATTAGAGTCAGAAAGTCTAGGGCTGAGCCCTGGGTTCACCTTTGTCTAGCCGTGGGATCATGTAGTTTCTCAGAGCTTCCATTTCCTCCCCATAAAAATAAAATAATCATAGCTCCCCCTATGTTTTATGGGGAGAGCAAATGAAATGAAAAGAATTGAGATGCTCTGTAAACCGTGAAGTGTTATACAAATGGTAGGGATTAATATTCGGTGGTGCTAAACATTTCTCTTCCTTAGCATTTCCACTTCTTTTACTTAGCATCAAATCAGTGATGAAGAGGAAATGAAAGAAAATCATCGGGGGCCAGATGTTTTGTGTGCAAGACACTGGAGTAGAAAAGTACACGTGTGGCTTGAATTATGGAACATCTACGCGTCTGGTTAAGAATATAATGGAATCTGATAGATCTGGGTAAAAATCCCTGCTCTGCCACAGACTAGCTGAGCATCTTTGGAAAATTATTGAAACTCTCTGAGTCTCAGTTGGCTCATTTGAAAAATGGGGACTTACAGTGACTTACTAGGCTTACTGTAAAGATGAAATCAATGCATTTCTGTGCCAGCATGCAGGGTCCAGAATTTGTGTTTGCATGCTTTTGCAGACACATGGTTTCTTAGCAAGCTGGTCACGTGAGAGAAATAGTGAGGGGCGCAAGAACTGCCTATTGGATTTCCTCATGAGTTACAACTCCAGGAGCTTATTTTCCACAATGTGTTTTAGATGAGTCTTACCAAGGAAATGTGCAATGTACGTAGATGAGCTTGACCTTCCTTCCGGTGGACTGCAGGGGGCAGAGAGCTCCCTCGGTGCCACTGCGAACCTCACCACGTTCTAATCCATGCTGCTGTCCAGTACGTGGTTATTCAATTTTGAATCAAAATGAAGCAAAATTGAAAATGCTATGCCTTAGTTGCACTAGTTGCATTTCAAGGGTTCAGGAGTCCCGCGTGGCTAGTGGCTGCCACAGAATTGTAAAACACGTCCATCCCGGGGCCGACTCTGTTGGACAGCGCTGTACTGGCAGTGAAGGGCTAAGTCTTCCCTAACAACATAACCTAAAGTAGGCAGGGTGATGTATGTCAAATATGGCAACAAAGAGCCTGGTGTAGACCCTCCCAACGCCCTACTCCCTCCCTGTCTGAATCTTAGCAGGGTCCCAATACGGGGAGGGAAGGTGCCCACTGAGACTTGTTTGCACTGAGCATTGAGGGTCTCCAGGGCCCACGGCACAGTGCTCTGGACCTCACCACAGTCCATAAGGGATGGCCTATGCAAGAAGAAGGGGCATTCTTCCTGTCCACCTCTGTTCCTTCTCTTCGACTCCTTCCACCCCATTTCATGCAAAGTCTCTGATTCTAGCAAGGAGCCCTGGTCCTATCCTCTCTGACCTCACCTACCTCCACATTTTTCTAATTAGAATTTAAATTAGGAAAAGACTGTAGGAAATGTGGTAATTCCAGTGCAGCTTTCCATTTCTCTGTATCACAAAAGAGGGGAGCCTTGTACCCACTTCCTTTGATATGGTAATATCATTAATCTGACTTGCAAAAACTCATTCAACTAGTGGAATGGGAGTACAAAACCGGCAGTCCTGATGATGGATTTCTCAGCAAAGTTAAGCGTTCATTCTGCCTCAGTTTCTTCTTCATAGCATGGGGATGTCACTTCTCACCACTCACCACCTTCCAAGTATACTGGGGGGCATCATAAAAAGGAAGTGGTTTATAAAATCATTCTTACCATCTCTTTCAAGTTTCTTTCTACCTGCCTTTCTTATCTCAACATACTCTTGGAAGAAGTAACCTTCTCTCCCAGTAGCTTGTCTGTTTTCTAAAACCAATGGAATAACTTCCATTTACTAAGGAGTCGTCTTTGTGGATTCAGGATATGGGTCACCAGAAAGGAGGGGGAAATTATAAGTCCGGAAAATGGGTCGTTGTCCCCTCATATATGAAAAGATGTTTTCGTTAAGGTCATGCCCACTGTTGTAAAAGACACCCCCCCAAACAGCAATAGTTTAACACACTAGAAGCGGATTCCTCACTCACCTCAAGTCCCACCTTGTGTTTCAGAAAAGGTTTCCCAGGGTGAGTTTTGCAGACACCAAGACACTTTCTTTAGTGTCTCTACCTGCTGGATCTTCCAAAATCAGCCAATGGATCAGGCAGCAAGAACGGATGCTGAAGTTGGACGTGACTCGGGCGGGTAGCCTCACCGCACCTGCTTTGCTGAACGTACAGTTTGCCATCTGATCTCCCACATGAAGGTTTTGGACTGGCAAGGAGCAAGGCTGCCTCAGACCTAGTTTTCCTCTGTCGCCAGCACCAGAGACGAAGGGCTTGTTAAGCCACCGCTGGTTCTTATTGAGAGCAGAGCTCCCTGTCTCCGTGGGCGGGGTTGGTCCAGGATTGTGGGGTTGGTCCAGGATTGCTGGCCTGGCTCCCACCTCCACCAGCGAATCCTGGCCCCAGACAATGCCCTCACCCTTGCCCTAGCACGGAGACCACCTCCCAGATTTCCATTTCTCTGTTGATAGACTAATCACGGGGGACATATGAGGTTAGAAAGACACCTGTCCTCAGAGAGCTACAATGATGTCGCCCCTGAAAACCGATGACTGACATATTTGCCACTGCAGCAGAGTGAGGGAACGGGACCATCCATTAGCTCTGGGCACTTTGAGGCAAGTTCTCAAAGACTGTCCTTCCGATAGAACCTCAGCAGCAGATGTTTCAAATCAGATAAGTTTCCCCTCCCCCCAGGATTCTCTCCAACCATCTCTCCACACGAGTTGGTGTCAGCTCAGGCAAGACAAACTAATTTTAATCCGAGGGCAAGTAAAAACACAATTTAGGAGGTAAATCTGTTTCCCCCCCAAGCATACAGTTCTCTGTTCACTGTGCATTTTTTTAAGCATCTGTAAAGACAAAAGACATGCATTTGTCAATACAGAGACAGCTGCTCATTTGTTTGGGGAGTTTGCAATTAAATTCCCAGCCTCTGCTGCCCAGTGCGATCTATTTTAGAGGGCAGGAGAGAAAAGAAGAATTTTAACTCAAAGCATTGAGCAGAGAGGGAAGCAAAACCTTGAACAGGGCCCTGAATTCTCTTTGAATAAAAATGTTGGCACGAAAGATTTAGGCTCTAAATTGTCCCCCAGGGTGGGGCTGCGTTTTGCTTCATGTTATCTTAGCGCCTTCTTGTTCCCCTGAAAAAGCCAACAGATCAAGATGGATGAGCTTCTCCAGTTGCCTAAATATTTAAAGCACATAAGTGGGCTCCTGCCTCTCCTGCAGGCTCCGGGTGAACTCCTCGGCTGCCGCTGGGTTGACTGCTGTATAAACTAGTCCCAGTGAAATGGCAGAGCTTGGTCCCCAGAACACAGGGGACGTGTCTGCCCACCTCCCTCTCCTGGAGGCCAGGAAGCTCTTTAATATGCCCCACTTGGCTTCCCACGCTGAGAAGGTCTCTCTGTTCCCAGGAAGACACTCAGTCATAATAGATACGGTTAGAATGATAGCCCAGGGGCTGTGGGTTAGGAAAACACATTTATTAGAGAAGGCTGGAGACCGCAATAATTAAGTGACACAGATGAACACAAGTTAATGCCATCTCAATTGGACTGTACGTCCCCCCCACTTCCCTCCACCTCTCCAAAGCAGCAGCCCAGGCCCGAGAAAGCCTGGACTGGGAGGGAAGGTTCTAGAAGGCGGGGCCTCCCCCAGTCCCTCCTGGAAAGTTAGTCTTGAAGGTGGGGACAGGACCTTGATCTGTCTTTCTCTGTCCCCAGACTTCGCTGTCAGCTTTTTAGATTGACCATTCTGTTCTTCAATTTGTTTCAAGGCCTGCCAGAACCAGAATCCTTCTCCCTTGTACACTTTGAAGAGCACAAAGTGATTCTTAAAAAAGTATTAAAAAAAAAAGCACTCAAGATGACTGCAATGGTATTTTACAGAGTTTGATCACCCATTCGTTCTTTTTATTTTAAAAAATACTTTGGGGGCGTCTTGGTGGCTCGGTCGGTGAAGGTCTGCCTTTGGCTCAGATCACGATCCCGGCATCTTGGAATCAAGCCTGCATCCAGCAGGGAGCCTGCTTCTCCCTCTCCCTCTGCCGCTCCCCCTGCTTGTGCTCTCCAGCTCTTTCTCTCAAATACATAAATAAAATCTTCAGGAAAAATATTTTGGAATATAGTTGACTCAAAAATGTCACATTAGTTTCAGACGTATAACATAGCAGTGGGGTAAGTGCACACGCTATGCTGTGCTCACCACAGGGTAGCTTCCGTCCATCACCAAACAATGTTATCACAATATCATTAATTACATTGCCTAGGCTCTGCTTTTTATTCCTGTGACTAACTCATTCCGTAACCGGAATCCTATCCTGCCAGTCCCCTCCACTCTGGTAACCATCAGTTTATACTCTGTGTATATAGCTCTTTTTCTGCTTTTTGTTGGTTTATTCATTTGTTTTGTTTTTTAGATACTGCGTATGAGTGAAACTTCATGGTACTCATCTTTCTCTATCTGACTTTTTTCACTTAGCATAATACTCTCTAGCTCCATCCATGTTGTCAAAAATGACAAGGTGGCATCCTTTTTTATGGCTGAGTAATATTCCATTGTAATATCCCATACCACAGCTTCTTTAGTCATTCATTGGGCAGTGGACACTTGGACTATTTCCATAACTTGGCTATTGTAGATAATGCTACAACCAATTTAAGGGTGCATATATCTTTTCAAATCAGGGCTTTTGTTTTCTTTGGGTAAATAACCATTAGCTGAATACTGGATCATTTGATATTTCTATTTTTCAATCTTTGAGGAACCTCTGTGCTATGTTCCACCCATTCATTCTTTTTAACAAAAATGCACTGACTGCTACCTCGTGTCTGGCATGCAGACCACAGCTGTAAGTGACAGTAATGATGAGAATGTCAACACCATGAACGACAATTCACTCTTGTGCTGGACCAAATGTACCCTCTTTGTAGTAACTCAACCCTATCCAGGCCGGAGAGAGCATGTAGTGGATGAGGCAAACCCTCTGCCTGCTGAGGGCACATGGGGGCCATGGCCAGCCCAGGGAACTAGTGAGGGCTTCTGGAAGGAGCACAGGCTAGGCCCATCACCAGCTGTGGCTGAAGTGGGAGGAAGAAATGGCCTGGAGCAGGGGACTGTGTTTGAGGGGACTGCAAGGACAAGAGTTCTGTTGGCTGGATTTGGGGGTCTTGGGAAGAGATGTTGGGGTGGAGGAGAGGGTAAGAATACTTCCTAAAGGAGGCAAAAGTGATGTCCCTCACAGACCAGAAGGGTGCATAGGAGCTGGCCAGCCAGGGGGGCAGGGGACAACTAAAGTCCTAGAGGGTCTAAGGAGAGGGTAGACATGAGGGTGGTCAAGCACAGGCACCTGTGGGTGAGTGAGGGGACACGAGCTGAGGCTGAAGGGGGCGGATGGGGACAAGGGTTCTCAGCTGTATTCAGGAGACCATTTTCAGCAAGTGGCATGGAATCCTGAGGACACAGATATTCCACTGAGGAAGAGCATGCTGGCTCCAGTAGGGAGTGTCAATAAAAGAAGACATCCCCTAGGAGTCTGGGTGAGCCATGGTGGGAGTGCTGACGGTTGTGGCCAGGGCATGGAGTCAAGAAGAAGACAGATTTAAGAGATAACCAGGGGGTGCCTGGGTGGCTCAGTGTGTTAAATCCTCTGCCTTCGGCACAGGTCATGATCTCAGGGTCCTTGGATCGAGCCCCGTATTGGGCTCTCTGCTCAGCAGGGAGCCTGCTTCCTCCTCTCTCTCTGCCTGCCTCTCTGCCTCCTTGTGATCTCTGTCTGTCAAATGAATAAATAAAATCTTAAAAAAAAGAAGAAGAAGAGATAACCAGGATGAGTCCTGGGAATACCACCTTTGTGCGGGGCTGAAGAAGGAGAGCTGGTGAGGTCCGTTCCTGCCACAGCTCAGCTCTGCTCTGACCTCCACTCCCATCCGGGGTCACAGTGGAAGCCTTCTCCACAAAGAAGGTTGGCGGCTATACCCTGCGTCCCTCTTGCCCCCTCCTCCCTGTCTGTGCCCCACTACCCATTTTGGTCCTTAGGGCCCAGTTATACACTGTTGCTGGCAGGGACAGAGCAGCTACCCAGAGGGCTTCCTCAGGAACCCAGTGGGTTGGCTCCACACTGGGACGTGATGCATTTGCTTCCAGATCTTTTTTAACACCAAGCCCTGTCAGCTGCAGACTTTTCTTTCTCCCGAGAGAGATTTTTTTTTTTCCCCAAAGATTTTATTTATTTATTTGACAGAGAGAGATCACAAGCAGGCAGAGAAGCAGGCAGAGAAAGAGGGAGAAGCAGGATCCCCGCTGAGCAGAGAGCCCCATGCAGGGCTCGATCCCAGGACCTTGAGATCATCACCTGAGCTGAAAGCAGAGTCCTAACCCACTGAGCCACCCAGGCGCCCTTCCTATGAGAGATTCTTAGTCTGGGGTCAGCTTCCTTCAGGATCAGTGAATGGGCTTCATGGGGTCCAGGTTCACTCTGGTATTCCATGGAGAACATTATGTGCGTGTGAAGCTTTTTTTGGGAAGAGTGCACATAGCTATCAGATTCTCTGAGGGATTTTTGATCCTCAAAGCTTAAGACTCATTGGTTTGGGCTTTGATTTCAAGGTTAAATTTTTTCTGGCCAATTTTCCCTCTCATTATCCCCCATCACCTCCCAATGCTAATGTCCTTGGACAGAATTTGCCTTGTCTCTTCAAGTCTTGCCAGGAATTCAAAGTAAGCATTTGCCTATTAAAGCTTGTCCCCATCTTGCCCTCAAAAGCCTCCATTACCCTGCATTAAATATTTCAAAATAGTCCCCTCACATATTTATATTTTATGGTAGAAAAAAATCATTACCTGGGGTCCCTCCCACATGTCCCCGTCACATTTGAAGAGGGATCAAGTTCGCTGCACACTTGCCTGATTATTGGGTACTTAGTAGATGTCAGGCTCTGTGCTAAGAGCTTTACTGGTATTATCCTGTTTAAAGCTCTTAACTGTGCTGTGAGACGGATGCTAGACTTACCTCAGTTTTGAAATGAAGAAACTGAGGCATAGAGTAATAGCCAGGTAGGAAGTAGCAGACCCAGGAATCACACAGAGGTGGTAGAATTTGAGAGGCTCTGTCTTCACCTCCCACTAAGCCCTGTCTTTCCTTTATCTGTTGTGGAGAGCCATTCAGCAGATGCAAGGAGTCACACAGACAGAAATGCCTGTAGATTGAGGAAATGAGAATGATTGGTTTAGGAGGATGTGGGTGCGCTCGTGGCTGACGCATGAGCAGCACCAGGAGCCAAGAGAGAAACGAATGATCACCGCTAGAGAACAATAGAGTCCTATATGGTTACATAAGAGTGCACGAGGACGCTGCGTGCACGGCATTCTGATTGGGCGAAAGGGGGGCGTACGCGCGTGCATATATACTGCTGTAAGTGCTTGGTGCGGGGCGGCCGCCATTAGTATTAGTAATAAAAGAAGTTTGCCACTCACCTCGTCTGCGGGTCGTTCTTGCGGGCCGAGAGCGACATCTGGTGCCGAAACCCGGGATCCCTATCTCCAGACGCAGAACGAGGATCGAGGTAAGAGCAACGATAAGGTGAAGCGTGCAAGTGCACTGCACCCATTTCTGTCAGTTGGCAGGCCTGTCTAGCGACAGGGACGCTCCCCGCAGCCGTCGAAAGTACGACCGGCGCGTAGGGACGATAGAAGTACGTTTCTCCCGAAATGGGGAATGAGATCTCTAGGTATAAGATGGAGAGTCCGCTGAAGGACGTTCTTAAGGCGAATGGTACCCCGTTAAAGACGAAAACGGCCCGTACCTTCTTAAGAGAAGTGGCTGAGATTGCCCCCTGGTTCATAGAAGAAGGGCTCCTAAATGTGCCACAATGGGAAAACCTGGGTGAGGACTTAAAACGCTGCCCCTCTACATCCCCGGGGACTCTAGCTGTGTGGTCCCTGATGAAGGTATGTTTACAATCCCCCCAAGATCCCCTGCAGCGAGCAGTACTACAGGGAGGGAAAGTCCTTGAGCAAATGAAGGAAGAGTCCCATAAGGGCTCCTCCCGAGATTCTGAATCCGAAAGCGAAAGCTCAGAAGGGATGTCCGAATGCGAGTTACAGGAGCTAAGAAAGATAGAGACAAGTAACAAGAAAAGGGAATCTCCCGGTCTCCAGACGGACTTGGAGACCGTGAGGCAGCAACTTGAGGAAAAGAAGGCGGAATTGCAAAAGGCATTAGGAGAATTAAGAGTGCAGGGAGAAGTAATGGCGCAGCTGAAAGCAGGGGCGAAAGCCACAGTTGTGGCGCAGTCAAAATTAAAAACAGAAGTTACACCGCTTCCACATTCCAGCCCCACAGCGCCACCCCATGAGTGGCCCCCGCCTTATAGGCCCAGCTGCGCCAAGACGTGCTATTGTTCGGGCTGTACCGCGGAAAATTGGAGAGAGGTCCTTGGCCTGGGAAAAGGCTTTTTTCCAGTGTTAGAAGATCAGAATCAGCAGAGGTACCACCAGCCACTAGATTTCAAGTTGGTAAAGCAGCTTAAGGAGGCAGTCAGCGCCTATGGACCCCAGGCAGCTTTCATTGTCTCCCTTGTGGAGTCGCTGGGAACACTTTACCTCAATCCTGAGGATTGGGCCAACCTGGCCAGAGCGGTTTTAAGATCACGTAGGCTCTCGATTTGAAACAAATGTTACTTGCAATTGCACCTCAGCTAAGCACATAAGTTACTTATCAATGCCCGTCTGTGTTAGAGCTCCCTTTCTCTTCATAGTTTTTAATGCTTCTACTATTAACAAGTCATCTAGTCTCTCTTGTGAGTCCCAGAATTATCTGCTATCAGAATGTTGGAACGCCACGGTGGGAGACTCGGCAGTAATAGCCAAGATACCGACGTATATCCCGATGCCAATACAGGTGAACCTCGACAACCTGCCGGTGCTGCTTCGACATAAACGAGACTTTGACTGCAGCAACACTCAACAATGTCACCGGGAGGGTAGCTAAAGCCCTTGCAACACAAAATCAGATTAATGGACTGTTGGGTGTATACAAAACCCACGCGGACATTGTCCTTGTTTTCTCACTTCCTTTCCCTGACGCACGCATGGTATGTTGTAGGAACAATTATAGGAGTGCTAATGGTAATTGTTCTTTTCATGTGCCTCTTGCCTTGTGTGGTTAAAATTATACTCGCAGAAGTTTATAAGTTAAGAGCCATCATACGTAACCATCAGCTAATCAACCGCGGTGGGCTCAGAATGTCACCTTGAACGCCACCCAGGTATCTCTTGGCTCCGTCAGCGATTTGGTTAGTATGTTATAACAATCAGTCTCTTTCCTCAAACTGGGCAGGCATAAGAGCCTTAATGATTCTGGCTCAAGTGCTCCTACTAAGATGCATCTGTAGAGTTGCGCGATGACGACAACAGCTACAGCAGCGGGCTTTGGTCTAAGCTATGATGGCTCTGGAGGCTGGCACCTCCCCCCCCCAAATATGGCTTAGTGCGCTGGATCGGTAGTCAAAGACGGGTAAGACTGATCCCTCACCATGGCAACCTAAGACAGGGGCTCCTCGGCCAGGGGGAGTACCCGATGACGGGTAAGCATGTGTGCTGAGGATTGGCAACCTAAGACAGGCACGATCCCTGCCATATAAATAATAAAAAAGGGGGAGCTGTGGAGAGCCATTCAGCAGATGCAAGGAGTCACACAGACAGAAATGCCTGTAGATTGAGGAAATGAGAATGATTGGTTTAGGAGGATGTGGGTGCGCTCGTGGCTGACGCATGAGCAGCACCAGGAGCCAAGAGAGAAACGAATGATCACCGCTAGAGAACAATAGAGTCCTATATGGTTACATAAGAGTGCACGAGGACGCTGCGTGCACGGCATTCTGATTGGGCGAAAGGGGGGCGTACGCGCGTGCATATATACTGCTGTAAGTGCTTGGTGCGGGGCGGCCGCCATTAGTATTAGTAATAAAAGAAGTTTGCCACTCACCTCGTCTGCGGGTCGTTCTTGCGGGCCGAGAGCGACAATCTGTTTCCTGCTCCCCCTGAGGAAGTCACTATTCTGACTTGCCTCCCATCTTAGACTCCTTTCCATCCAGAGTCAAGTTCTAACCCTTTTTACTGAAGTCCGTTTTGGAACCATGGACGAGAGCTCTTCGAAAGAGGAAGTGGTAGCTTTTATTTATTTATTTTTTAAGATTTTATTTATTCATTTGAGACAGACAGAGAGAGAAAAAGCATGAACAGGGGGAGAGGGTGAGGGAGAGGAAGAAGCAGATTCCCCGTTGAGCCAGGAGCCTGATGTGGGGCTCGAACCCAGGACCCTGGGACCACGACCTAAGCTGAAGGCAGATGCTTAACCATCTGAGCCACCCAGGTGCCCAAAGCTGTACCTTTTTAATAATAAGAGTAGCCAGAATCAGCTTCTATCATCACAGGATGATTTGAAAGGCCAAGAAAGTTTCTGCTGCTTCTCAGTATTTCTCTACCAGTGTCCAAAATTGGAACAGTAGGGATTTACTCCTTTGGATTGGTTTTCCCCCACTCCACTTCAGCCTCTTAAAAAAGTAGGAATAACCCTAGGGATATGAATTAGGGAGTCCCATAAGCTATAGTGTTAGCCCTGAAAGATCTGAGGGCAGAGGGTATTCGCAGAGGGGAGAGAGACACATACAAGAGTTGCCAAGGACCAGCCATGTACACGGCCCCTACCTTGTCACTGTGTCACGAGGAGACTTGTGAACTCGACTCATCACTAGATCTCCAACATGTGTCCTGGCTCATGCCTGCATAGTTGGGGGAGTCTAAGGGAGGGCCATCCTGTGCTGTCCAAAGCTGTTGAGGTTTCCCTTGGGTTTCCCCTTTGGGAGGAGGTTAAGGAGTAAGTGATCAGTCACCTCTGGGAAGTCAACTGGTGGCCTGGCATTACCTGATGTCAGAGGCATCAACTCTGGTTTCTGGGAAAGGTTGCTCTACAGTTATGAAAGGGGCAGCCTTACTCACCAGAAGACCGGAAGGCAAGTGACCAGCTAATGGCTTAAGTACAGCTGAGATCCTTCCCCTTGGTTCCAGGGTCAGATACCAGGCTCTCATTTTCCTGTGGAGGGCCACTGGACTATTATCTGGGTAAGGGTCTGCAATGGGCGTAACTGTGTCTCCCTCAAATCCATCCTGAAGCTTTAACCTCTACTTCCTCCAAATGGGGTTATATTTGGACCAAGGACCTTCACAGAGGTGATTAACTTAAAACGAGGCTGTTAGGGTGGGGCTCGAATCTGATCTGACTGGTGTCCCTATAAAAAGAGGACACTGGACACACAGAGGCAGCAGGGTCGTGCAGGCACAGAGGAACCTCTGTGTGAAGAGGCAGCAAGAAGGCAGACCTCTACAAGCCACGGAGAAAGACCTCAAGGGAAACCAGCCCTGCTGACAACTTGACTGGGGACTTCCAGCTGGCAGAACTCTGAGAAAATACATTTCTCTTGTTTAAGGCAACTAGGGGATGATACCTTATTATGGCAGCCCTAGCAAACTATTCATAGACTCCAGGAGATTTAAAGCAGAAGTCTCCAAAAGGTAGGTGTCTATATGATCCTTTGAAATGAAAGAAGAAAATCTTTTTTATTTTTTTAAAGCTTTTATTTATTTGAGAGAGAGAGTGAGCGAGTGAGAAAGAGAGCACAAGCAGGGGGAGAGGCAGATGGAGAGAGAGAAGCAGGTTCCCTGCTGAACAGGAAGCCCAACTCTGGGCTCGATTCCAGGACTCTGGGATCCTGACCTGAGCCGAAGGCAAACGCTTAACTGACTGAGCCACCCAGGTGCCCTAAAGGAAGAAAACCTTGTAACATCTATGTCTACTGATTTTTATCAGATTCTGTTAATTTTAATTTCTTATATATGTTTTAAAATGATTGTGGTAGATGAGTGTAGTAGGACATAGTATAATATATAACATATGGGGAGTGTATACTTAAAAAAATTGGCAGATGGGGCGGGTGGGTAGCTCAGTCAGTTAGGCGTCTGCCTCAGCTCAGGTCAGGATCCAGGGTCCAGGGTCAAGTCCTACCTTGGGCCTCTGTTCATGAACAGCCAGATTCTCCCTCTCCTCCCTGATCGTGCTCTCTCTCACTATCTCTTCCTCTCTCTCTCTCTCTCTCTCTCTCTCACACACACACACACACACACACACACACACATATAAATAAATAAAACTCTTTAAAAAATTAGTTGGGTTAAATAATCAAAGTTTGGAGAGCACCAAGCCAAGATGGTGGCTCTCTATGTATCTCTAACTCCTCAAGGCACATGAGAGTCGTTTCTCTTCTCATAATTGCAAGTGCCCTAAAGAGTTCATCATTTGTTCTCTACTCTTTCCCCAGCTTCCTAAAGATGTCCAGGCAGCTACTCCTTGCTTATATCAGGGAGATTTATGCTGTCATTACTATAATTGTTGTCTATGAGTGCTTGTGAGTAATGGCTCATAGAAATGTGTTCTATTGAACAGACCAGGAGGCAACAGAAAATCAATCTGTTAAAAACCATGCTTCTCTTAAACTTCTCAGTTTGGTCCCCAACCCCCATTTTCCTATCTGCTCTTGACAAAGAGACCCAGCATTTTGGGACCCTGAAGTTGCCAAGATTACTAAGCATTAAATAGCACGAGGGAAGGGTGCTTGGCAGAGCTCTGAAGCTCTCCCAGTCCCGCCGGTCTCAGCCAGCCCCAGTTCTGGTCTCAGATCACATGCTGAAAGCCTGGCTAGACTCAACAAAGTGGGGGTCCTCAACCTTTACCTATCTCCAACTTAGGGACGCTGCTCATGACCCCTGGGAAAACTGTCAATAAAGTGGTTTAATGTACACATGCCTAAATAAAAAAATTAAAAAAAAAAAAAAAAGAAAAAAAGGAGTTGTGGATCTGAGACTCTGTAACTCAAAGAGAAAGCCAGCCAGGCCTCATGGTCCTCCCAAGGAGGGGCCAGGGATGACCCACCTCAGGCCTGACCGCATTTTGGCCATGCTCAGCCTTTGCTTCATGGTTAAGCAAGAACAATTTCTCTCCATTTAAAGGGGGAAAGATGCCCTACCTGATTCCAAAGTGGGCCAGTCTGGCCTGGCTCTGCGAGGCACAGACTCACTCAATGGTCTTGCAATTAGGCAGGACCTGGAAAGTTCCTGGAAGTGACTTCCCCTGGCAGACACTGCCCAAGATTGAGAAAGAATATTTCTGGTGCACACATTGACCCTGCATTGAATTATGCCAGCAGAATATTTGCAGTGGAAAAAGTCAGTGTTATGGTGGTGACATTAAAAATGTCTCCTTGGCAGACTGGTTAATCTCCTTTCATTGTTTAAATGTGCCTACAGGACCCAGGAGAGTCACAAATCTCTAGGAAAGGGAACTGGCTCTCAGAATTAGCTGGCAGATATATAGTTATCCTGACAACTGGTCAGGAGGCCATGTAGCCGGTACATTACTTATGCCATCAGCACTTGGGAGTCACCATGACCCCTGTGTCCTAAATAAGTGTCCCTTTGACAGGAGCGTAAGCAGAACTGGCCTCCAGAGCAGGGCCCTCTGAGACCGATCAGACCGTCTCGAGTTTGACAGCTCCGCGGTGATACAAGGAAACATAATGTCATTTTGGGGCAATGTCAGTCACACTCAGAGCCACGTAGAAGGCCTTATAGCCTTGCTCAGACCACCCATAGTTAAGTTTGGTCCTCAAGCTTTCTGGAATAAATGTAATGTAAAAGTATGATGAAAAAAGGAAGTGCTCCACAGACAGATCCGGTGTGGGAGAACAACTTTCTTTTCTATGAGGGTGAGATTGTTGGTAAGAAATAAATTTTCTCTAGCTTTCAGGGTTCTCATCTCTAAAATGAGGATAAGAACTCTTCTATAGGTATTACCGTGATGAGGGCTGTATGCAGTCATGTAGGCCAAGCCTGGCATGCACACACAATTGTGTTAGCTACCCCCACCCCCGCCAGCTGTCCGAGAGCTAACGTGTCTCCCACCACGTTGTCTCTGTTTGCAGCCGTCAGTGTCTGTGCTTCCCTTTATGTCCAACCCAGAGTTACTAAGGCTTGTCTTTGGCTTTTTTCTTTCAAGAGTATTAATTCAATCTTGTATTCAGTCCCTCGGCACAAATGTATTTTTCTGGTGCAAGGACGGTACTGGGGACACAATGTTGAGCAAGTTAGACATTATGCCTGCCCTCGCAGAGCTTCCAGCTCACAGCCAAGGTAGACAAAGATCAATGGGCCTGTGGTAGCAGGTGGTTAGAGGAGGCCTCCCCCAGGAAGGGGTGTTTAGTGAGATCTGAAGGAAATGTGCTAATACGGCCACATGCCCTCCTCTGTTGACTCATGCTCAATGATGGACGTTTAGAAATTGGCTGGAAAGGAGTACTCAGGGCTTATCAGGCAGAGAGCAAATCCGCAGCCATGGCTTTATTATTTTTGTTCTCTAACCAGCTCAGCTGGCCAGCCATGTCCTCAGTCTCAAGTTTGAAGTGGAATTAGAAAGTGGGACTCAACAAAGCAGAGTTTGGCAACGGGTGATACATAAATTTGGCATCGGTATTTTGCATGCTGGTTGACTCGCCAATTTCACTTCTGGAAATTTACACTAAAGAACTAATAACTTACTTGTACAAATATTTGACTACAAGGATGTTGTTTGCCAAATTATCTCCACACAACATTTGAAACAATCTAGACCCTCCAAAATAGTGGATTGGGTAAATAAATACTGATAAATGTACTCAGAGGAATAATAAGCAGCCATGAAAATGGTTTTATAGAAAATAGGTATCAACATGGAAAGACGTTCACAACATGTCTTAATTGAGAAAAGGGAAGTTATCAAATGATACATATCACATTATTTCTATAATATTTCTCAGAAAAATATGTCAAAAAGTATTATTAATAATTTCTAGATTATAAAATTAAGAATGATTTTATTGTCTTTTGGTTTAGTTTTTTAGTTTTTCTCCAGTTACTATATATTCTCTGACTATTAAGGAAATGTTAGCATAAAGTTAGAACTCTCACTGGAAAAGATGGTCAACATCATTAGTCATTAGGAAAATGCAAACCACAACAAAATGCCACTTTACACCTACTAGCATGGCTATTAACAAAAAGGTGGCTCCTGGGAGGATGTGGAGAAATTGGAAGCCCTACCGAATGTTGGTGCAGCCACTTTGGCACAAATGTTCACAGCAGCATTATTTATAATGGCCTCAAAGCCAAACCAACCCAAGTGTCCACCACCTGATGCCTGGATCAACATATGTGATCTGTCCATACAATGGGAAGTTATTAAGCCTTAAAAAGGAATACTGACACATACTATAGCAAGGATGAATCTTGAAAACATTACACTAAGTAAAAGAAATCAGATACAGAGGTCATATTTTATATGATTTCATTTATATAAATTGTCCAGAATAGGCAAATTCACAGAGATAGAAAGTACATTAGTGGTTGCCAGGGGCTGGGGGCAGTGACTGGTAATGGGATACAGTGTTTCTTTTGGGGATGATAGAAATATTTTTGAATTATATAGGGGTGATAGTTACGCAAACTGTGAATATACTAAAAATACTATTGAATTGTATGCTTACAAAAATTAACAAAACAAAAAAGTAGAACTGACTGTTCTGCTATTAATCCTTTTGTACAGTGAAAAGTTGCTGTCAAGATCCTCCCAACATACATGAGACCAACACTCCTCTAGCCCTTCCTCCAGAAGGGCTACAGAACCACAGGAACAGCAGGAATTAAAGCTTTGGCATTCATGTATTAATGAAGACTTTTAATTTTTTTTGTATTTTGATGTTTTGACATCTTGGAGCCTTACTCAAGCAGGAAGGATTGTCCTTCCAGGACTAGTCAGTTCCTAGAGATAACAAACAACTTGCCTATGAGTGTGGCTTCCATATTCAAAGCAAACAATCCAGAGCCCATACCCTGAGCCATAGTCTTTATTGGGCTCTCATACTCAGGACCACTCTCTCCCTGCCATAATCATCCCAAAGTCAGATACCAACCAACTATGGACAGTCCCTAGTCCATGGAGCTTAGGAAGATTATCTAAACCAGACAGTCTTAAACCCGCTCTCTCTGCCTAGCCTGTTTCTTCCTGAGGAAACTGCAATAAGAGCTCTTGCCCACATTTTCCTCTTGCTCCTGCTTCCTGACTGACTCTGGTGCTTCGCATATGGTCCTTTGCATAGTATGTCATGCTTCCCGTTCATGTTAGTAAAAAAACTTTCTCCCTCCATGACAGATATTGGCATGTCTGTGTCTTACCCTAACTGATTAAAGCAAATCTTGGGTACCCTTAAAACAATATACCTCCACACGATTGTCAAACCCTGGCCTGACATATTGGCAGAAATCACAGGAGGAACAAAGAAATCAGTGCTTCTATGAGGTAACCAGCAGAAGAGACAATAATTGATATTGTCAGAATCTTTCTCCAGGACTCCTGAATGTCTCTTATGAGCAGATTTTTCAAAATCACTTTTCCCATACATAGCCAACATCCATCTCTATCCTATTATGGGTTACCTGTGGATACCCAGGACTTAATGGTCCCAGGGTCTCACCATCATATAAACACACATGTAGTGTGTGTGTGTGTGTGTGTGTGTGTGTGTAATTGCATTTTTGGTCCATCGATCATGGATATCCTAGGTAGTTGGAACTACCTAGGAATGATTAGGGTTTTCTCTGCATTACAATATTTATTTGACACAAATTAAGGTGATCTATTTTTTATCCTTTTACTTCTCGAAGTCAGAATGGCCATCTCAAATGTAAAATGGGATCAACTGTTAAGGGATTAGAGACAATCCGTGATTTAGGAGTTAGTTACCGCACACATGGGCCATGCAAGCACACAGGAGAGCTAATCTCCCCTTCCCTCAGACAGCAAAAGGATTTGTATTTTTATTGATTACTGTTTTGTAAGTAAAAACCAAATGACTGAATTTGTGGAGAGGTAGAAGTGCCCCCAGGGTCTTGAATAAGTAGGTGCAGGAGAGTGAGCCCCCAAGGAAAGACAGGAGAGGAGAGAGTAGGCTCTGATGGAGATGGCAGGTCCAACTGGGATGAGAGAAAGCCATTTCAGGCTGTTTGTTGTCTGACTTCAGCAGACCATGCCTGAGTAGCTTTAGCCTGGCATCTTGCCCATTTCCCCATTGTCATAGGAGAATCACCCTGGTTTGACCAGATCACTGAGCAGGAATCTAACCCAAGTAGATGCAATAGCAAATTTGAACAAGTCTGTATTGCCTTCGAGCAACACAAAGAAATACAAAGAAAGACCGAGATCTTTCTTCTGAGACCAAATGGCTCAGAGTTGATGGAACCAGAAACAATCATTATGAGTCTCGAAGACTACTTGGCTTTAGGTCACGGTTTACCTTTGGAGAATGAGTTTCTTTATCTGTAAAATAGGGGCAATAATAATAGCTATTTCATAGAACTGTTGTGAATATTAACAAGATAACACATAGAAAAACTTGGCAGGTTCTGGAGGAAGGGAAGATAATGTCCCAAGCTCATGAGACCTTGTTAAGAATTTGAGATTCTATTTCATTTATTTTCCTTTAAAAGAAATAAAAGAAGAAGGAGGTACCATCTATTTCAAAGGATTAGTCTAGTCATATCAGCTTCTTTCTAAATAACATTTCTCCTTCTGGTTGTACTTTGGATCCACAGCTAATGTGCATTAGTTTCTAATTTCCCTTCAGCCACTCTCTAGAACTGCAATATTGGTTCTTTGTCTTAGGGATATTTCATTTCCTCAATCATGTTAAATCAAACAAACCTCCCACACCAGCAAACAGAAAGGAGCAGCTCTGGGCTCTGAACTAATTTGCGCTGGCAAAACTGATCAGGCCTCCTCCAGTGTCTTAATTAGGAGTCTTAATCCCTTTGATTTAAAACCAGAAGATATACAGGACATGGTAGGAAACTCTGAGCATATTTATTTAATACAGACAAATAGGGTTTAGAAAGTTCACTTAATACACAGTGTCAAAAGAAATGTATGTCGCTTTCTTCCTAATAATTCTTCCAGGATAAAGTATGGCTCAGGCTCCGATTAGAGCAATCAGTTTGCATGGTCTCTTTCATTTAAAGAGACAGTTATTCCCAACCCACTCGGTGTTTCCGGAGACTTTTGACTGGTTTGCTTTAATGTCTCCTGTGACATAAGGAAAGCGTGACTCAGAATATATGCAATATTGTTCACACTGAATTTTAAAAAATGGGATGAATGGGCGGTGGTGGATGGAGGCTGAACGCGGGAAAAAGAAAACAGAATATTGATGATTGTGAATGATCTCGACAGACTTCCCGCACAGACGCTAGAATGCTTCGGGGATTCGGTTATCAGGTGGGTTCTCCTTGAACCCTATCCAAGGTGGTTCTGTTCTTGAGGAGACAAAAGGACAAGGTCAGGGTGGACTGCTGCGGTGCTTAGCAAGGGGCCCGGATCAGCACCGGGAGGCTTCACCCCCTGGGATGATGGGTGTGGGCTGCTGGGGAGCTTGCCTTTGACAGGAGCCCAGCACGGGGGCATTGACTAGAAACTAGGGGAGTGTGGTGATGACTGATGTGAACCCCAGACACCTTCAAAAGGATTAGAAGGAGATCACGTGGCTGAGTGGGCCTTGTGCTCTGTGGAGTCTTCAGGCCACTTTCTCCATGGAACCATGACTGGATCTCCAGAAAGCTCAGCCTCTCAGGAGGAGCGCTCATGATTTTGGATGCTTCTCAGCACTGATCTCAGGGCACGGGTATTCATGACATAGTGCGTCGGATACTCGAGAGGGGTCCCAACGCCTGCGATCTAATGCGGTGTCTTAGAATACGTAAATAATGACCAGTGTAATTGGAGTGAGTTACGTGGGTTTGAGCACACACAGAAAACAGTGATGTCATGTTCCCTTTCATGTAAAAAGACAATCTTTGTAGATCTAATTGTTCATGGATTGGAGTAGAACCAAATTTAGTGTGTGTTGAGTCTTTAAAAATTAGTTTGATCACTTTCAAGAGCACAGAATAAGCCCAAGTAGGCAAAACTTAAAAAAAAAAAAAAAAAAAGTAACCCCAGGTGTTTAAAATACTTTCTTTAACAAGATAGGATCGGGAGTGAGACAAACCATAAGTGACTCTTAATCTCACAAAACAAACTGAGGGTTACTGGGGGGAGGGGGGGGTGGGGTTATGGACATTGGGGAGGGTATGTGCTATGGTGAGTGCTATGAAGTGTGTAAACCTGGTGATTCACAGACCTGTACCCCTGGGGATAAAAATACATTATATGTTTATAAAAAAATAAAAAATTTAAAATACTTTCTTTAATGTGTGAAACAATTAATCGACATAGTATTTTTTGTAATTAAAAGTCACTGTCATCTCTTTTATTTCATTTATTTCTATAGTACCCCTGTGAAGTTGGAAAGTCTTATTCCTATTTTACAGAAAAATAAAACAAAGCCAGCTAAGAAACAAAGCTGAGAAATTCATCTAGAGAAATACAGAGGCAGGACTGGAGTTTGGTCTCTCGCCTGTTAGACCCTAGAAGGATCCGGGATGAATAAATTGTCTGTTGGTGTGTGACCGGGAGCTGATAAAGACTGACAGATGATGTTGAAAAAAGTTAATCTCCTGAAATGTCTTCAACGTGCCCCTTCCCCTAGGTTTTATTTACATCAGGTCTTCTTGAGAAGTAATTGACATCCCATCCAAATTATCAGTAATTCCAAAATTAGTGAAATCTAAGCCAGTAAGATTTGATTGTTTACTTTTCCCGAGCACATAACCATTATCCACAATCTAAGGCCTGATCCCGCATGATTATCCCAGAAACGGGGCGTTTACTCTGGTGTCCCCAAAGTGCTGCTCGGCTGCCTCAGGTGAGTATAAATAAGAAAATAAAGACCCTCATCTAAGTGTGGCTGACAGCTCCGCTGGAGAAACGGGGAGGCCCGGGAGGGTTTAGAGGCGGGCAAGCCCGTTCCCCAGGCTCCCCAAAGATGCTATGGATGAACGTGCGGCAGCCCCCGACGGTGGGAAGAGATAAGCCGCATTGGCGTGTGAAACAATTACACATCAGCACACCCGGCCGTTTGTCAGCAGAAAAAAACCCGCAAGCGCCGCTGAATAATTATGGCTGGGACTATTGATCGGGACCACGGAACAGTTTCCAAATGCTTTTAATTTGCCAAACAGAGGGAAGAGAGCTGCAGCGAGGTTGCTTTCAATAACGGCAGTTCTCCCTCTGCTAATTAAGGGGAGAGCTTAACAAGGTGGAGGGGATTGTTTGAAAATCCTGCCAAGTAAAATCTATGGCCATTTGAAAGGTGGCGAATGGCCGATGAAGGGCTCGTCGTAAGAAACGCTGAACACAGTTGCTCTGGGCTGGGCTTTGGTCCCGTAGGAGACCCCAGTTGGTCGGGGACCCACGACTCCCACTGGCTGGAGGGTTCACGCCCTGCTCCTCCGAGAGAAGCGGGTCCACGGCTGATAGGAGGTCTGCCCTCTGGCGTCAAGGACACTTGCCACCCTCCAGTGGCCTCAGTGCATATATTTAGTACTACACTTGGGTTTGCATCCTTGATGAGGAATGACAGTATTATCTAATTGGAATTGATGAGTGATTTAAAAAAAACACATTATTATTAATGAAAGTCCTGTTTTTTTTCAGATTTCCTTAGTTTTGAACCCAGTGCCTTTTTTCTGTTCCAGGATCTATCCGAGATCCTACATTCCTTTCAGTCATCACATCTCCTAGGCTCCTCTTGGTTGTGACAGTTTCTCAGCCCTCCTTTGTGTCTGATGACTTTGACAGGTGTGAGGAGTCGTGGGCAGGTGTATTGCAGGATCCTCCTTTGTTGGAAGGCATCTGATGTTTTTCTCATGATAAGACAAAAAAGCACGAGATAAAGTTGGCCTGATCAAGGTGAGGAGGCAAAATCAATTCTGTACAACAAATGTAGGCTAACTGCCTCCTTCTCTGACATCAGAGAGACACACACGTAGACTTCGCATCTTCCGAAGTGTCTAGCCCTGGTCCTCTACAGCAATAATGCAATTTGCTGGATGGATGAACAGGATGATGAATGGAAAAACATGTTTTCACCTGCCACATCCCTACTGTCCTCATGTAACTTTATGTTAGTATTGTGCGAAATCTCTCAAAGGACATTCAACCCCTTTTTAATCACGCCACAGTAAAATTCATGTGGACAATATATGTCTTCACTCTTGTTTTAAGTGTGTACTTGAATTGGTCCCAGTGTTTTTCAGACCTTCAGTCCTAGTGAAATCTTAAGATTTGCACAGACTCTTCTCAGAGGTTGCAACAAACTAAGCCCACAAGTACAACATAGTTGTACCCACCAAGATCAGTTCTTGATCTTCAAAACTGTCGGATATTTTGTAAGACGACATGCTTATCATAAAAAGAATAAAAAATGAATTGGAATTGTTTAGCCTAGAGAAAAAAAGACTATGGATGACTTCATTACTATCTTCTACGATTGTGGAAGAGTGAAAAGAGTCACTCAGACTTGAGTCACAGTCAAGCTCTGTGACCATGGGCAAGTTACTTGATCTCTCTGTGCTTCAGTTTCCTATCTGTAAAATGAACAAAATAATGCTTATCTGGCAGAGCCAGGGTGTGTTTACAGGGAGATACTGTATGTCATGTGCTTAGCACAGTTCCTGGCACGGATGGGTTATTCAAGAAAATTTAGTTTCTATCTCACCTGCTACATGATCTACATATAAAAATTAAAGCACTTCCTATTTTTTTGAGTCTTTGCAGCTTAGAAAAAGCATTTTCTCACCATTTTAGGTGATAAAACCATTGTTGTCCTTGCCCTTCAAATGGTAAATAAAGGAAAATGGCTTTTAATTCAAGAAAGAGTGGTTTTGGTTGGAAAAAGCACATTTTTGGCCATGGAGATAATAAAACTCAGGGCAAGTTATCTGGGGGCACTGTGAACTCTGTCCTTTGGGAGTTTCCGAGCAGAGTGGGCAGTGTGGGACAGATAGCCTTGGCCCCCCACCACCCCCTAGCCATCAAGTCTTGACTGAGGGGAGCAACACACTGTAGTTCTGGGAGATGTGGGCGGTGTCAGACTCCGTTTATCCTAGAACACTCTAACCCCACCTCTGCCTTTGGGAATGTTCCCAATTCTGCCTCCAGAACTCAGTTTCCTGGAACTAAACTTCGTGGGTGGAAGTAAATCTTAGGGTGTAACCCAATGTGCAAGAAATATATTATTTCTGTATACTTAAAAAAAAAATCAGTTTAAACCCACTTGTGAACTTCTCAGTCAGGCTGAGAACTTTCAGTCATTTAGGAGCGGCTCTCCAGGGTCATGCCAGGGTTCTGGGATCTCAACCTGATACAAAAGCCCAGGAAAACTGCGGTCCCACTGGGACCTCCAGGTGCATTAGGGAGCCCTGTGCTGAACAGTCCAGGCCCTGACCTCCTACAGTGCCCCTGCCCCTAGGTGTCTGTCATTCCTTCTGAAGAATCAGCAGCCTGAGGACAGGACCTGAGTCCTTTATCACCACCTTAACAAACGGTCCTCGAGGACCTCCGCGAACGGCGCCCCTGTCACTGAGCACGCCTCCTGCGGGTTCGTCCGTCCTGACACCCGCGCAGTCTCCGTGGGCAGGGCTCAGAACTGGTCGTGGTGGCCGAGACTGCGCGTTTTCCCCACATCTGTTTTCTCCTTGACGGAACCTCCAGGTTTTAGGTGGGCGAATGACCGCCTGAATAATAATGGTTCCCCGCTTTCCTGAGGGGCACCTGCGCTGTGGCTGGAGAGACGGCAGCTCTGAGCCTGGCCGGCTCTGCCCTTCCCGGTCCTCCCTCCCCCTGGCTGCAGCGCGGACAGGATGGGAAGCCGCCTTCACCGTGAGGGTGCGGGAGCACCCTAAGAGCAGGGGAACCACGGGAGGGAGGAGGCTGGGACCCCAACGCTGTGGGCCTCCGCACGGACCCCAGACTGCTGGGGGCGAGAGGAGTAACTTCTGTTTTGCACTTTGTGAGAGAGGCTGAGCCTCATCACCTTGAACACCCTCAGTGTTGTACCCTCAGTGGTGAGGCCCAGTGCCTGGCAGGAGCAGGCCACCCTCTGAGTGGGGCCCTTCCGGTGCCCTCCCTCTCGGGGTTTCCATCCTGCCCCATGCAGCTTCCGGGGGAGGCCGCCCAGAGGCCAGGAGTCACCCCAGCCTGAGTTGGCAGCTGTTTCCTGTTTAATGGGAGGACACCAACGATGATGTCTCTCTGCGAGGAGTGGGCCTGTCCTCCCTGGAGAAGGATGGAAGGTCCTGGTACTTCCATTCTTGCTGAGCTTGGAGGTCAAGGGGAACAGAGGTCTCAGAAAAGGGCAGGGAGGTGATGGACCTGCAGAAGATGCATTTGCTGCTCTGGAACAAGTCTGAATGTCAATGAAAGGGGAGAAGACACCACCCGGGTCAGTTTCATGCTAGGACATGCCACTGAAAATGTCTCCTCTCCTTCCGCTGGGTTGGCTGGGTCAGGCCTGCCAGGACCCCTGGGAAGTGCTGGGAGCTCAGCCTCTAGGATTCTTACCAGCTCTCTCCGGTGTGGAATGGTCCATGGGCCCACTGCAGCCCAGGTGGCATGAACCGTGGCTCATTCTGTCTTCTCTCTCAGTGGGGGTTCCTTTGGGAAATTGAGGACTCTACTCCTTGGACCCTTGTCCCTCAGACTCCTGCCCTGTAGATCCCTGCTCCTCAGCCTCTGCCCAGACCATGTCAACGTCTGTTCCTCAAACCCCTGCTCCACGGATCCCTGCCCATTCCTTAGCAACATTGCATTAACTCATTCCTTGACTCTCCCTGGGGTTCTGGGTCCTTCTTCTGAACTTGGGTGTCTAGGATCAAGAAAGTACCATTACTCTAAACATTTTCAGTTTGTATTTTGGGGGATATGGGTGGCAAGCATCCATTTCTCATTCATGATGGTCAGTAGAGTCTTGGGGTTGAATTTCTTATTTTATCTACCATTTGTTGAGTGCTTACTGTGGGTCAGGTGCTTTGCTAAGCCCTCATAAGTGGATTCACTCACAGGGGATTCTCTCTGCAATCTTATAAGACTGGTGCTATTATGATCCCCATATTACAAATGAAGAAGCCAGGGTTTGGGAGGGGGGGGGGGCTCGGTAGCTCACTGTGGTAATCCAACTCACGAAAGATAAACCTCAGAGCCAGAGCCAGAGTCACACCCGGGGAAGCTGGCCCAGATGCCGGCTCTCCCAGCTACTTCAGCTGTGTTCCTGGTATTCTAAAGCATATGGTCTGGGACGCAAATGCAAATTACCTTTAATGAGGGCAGAGAAGGTCAGGACCAGATGAGCTGTATCAAGAGTCAGACACCCTGGACGATAGTAAAGCCAGATACAGAGGCATGAGGGTCAAGAGGTCATGTTCCAAGATGACCAAGAACAGGGGAGACTAATGGAGCACGAGGTGGGTGGGACAGAATGGCGCAGGGTGTCGGATGAGAATAATGCAGAAGGCCAGGAGCTCCCTGCTATTGGCTGTTGGCCATCTGGGTCAGGGAGAGGCCTCCTGGCTTGCAGGTGTTGGTAGGGCCCTGGGATGGGGAGGGATAGTTCTGGTGTTAGCACCTCTCCCTCACAGTGAAATTAGCTGCTTGCTACAGCTCCTGTCCTTGCAAACCTGTCCTGGGAGAAGTAGGAGAAGGTCCTGGAAGGTATAGATATGGGACCTTCTCCTTCTATACACACACACACACACATACACACACACACACACAGATGAACATCTCCTCCAGCAAGGAGGGAGGGGGCCCCCCAGGCAGACAATGACTTCTCTGACATAGAGCTTTCCCTCTCCAACCTCATCTTTCTACAGTCCCTCCCAGCTGCAGGGCTGAACAGTGAGGAGCAGTCCTTGCCAAACCAGCCATCCTATGCCACAAACCTCCTCCATTTATTTTCAGATTTTATGTGCTTTAAAATAGCCTTTCTGGTAGGTGCCCAAACCCAGCAGACCTGAAAAATGACTACCGGCTTGAAAAACCTGAAGGACACTGCCTTCTCTGACCAGACTCAGTGCTGGCCCCACCCCCCATGCTCTCCCACAATACATCTCTAGGAGCAGAGAGCCCCCCCTCCAAACTTTTCCCAGTAACCCCCATTCCAGCAAACACTCCATAGGAAGCTGGTAGGAAGGAAGTGCCCTAATGGCCTGGCAGGAGAGAAAGCTCCATTTTCATCCTCCAGATGCTGAGATGGACCAGGGTACTCATGGGTCAGATTCACAATGAGTTTGGCTTCACATTGCAGTTTGGTGACAGGACAGGATGAGAATCAGGAGGGAGGCAGGATGGCAGCCTTGTGTCCATTTTCATGGCCTCTCTGCTCTGTTCCTTTTCCGCGCTGACCCATCAGAAGCTTCAAGGGCCCCGGGAAGGCTGCTGGCAGGTGTTTGCCGCAGGGGAGGTGTCCCTGCCCATGATGCCACAAGCCAGGCTGACTGCTTCAGTGGGACATGGGACAACAAGCTGTGGAGAGGCTTCAGACACTGGGCTGTGCCTAGCTATATAAAATATGGTCTGCACCTTCAGGGAGAGGCCAGAAAATACAAGGTACTCTGGGTGCACACGGTAGGGGAACCTAAGACCTTTGGAAGTTGGGGAAGGCTCTCTGGAGGAAGTGACCTTGAGTCTAGGACTGGGAGGAAGACCAGGGGCGAGGACTCAGGTAGCAGCGTGATGACTGGGGAAAGCATGCTACATGCAGAGGGAAGAGCACATGCAGGCTTCCCAGAGGCAAGCCAGCGCCAGCGGTGAATGCGACAGCACAGTCCCTTCAGCGTGCTCAGAGTGGAACATGCCAGGGTGTGGCGGGCACCCAGAGGCCGGGAAGTTCAGTGGGCCCGGAGGCTGGTGAGCCTGTAAGTGGGACTTAGAGAGTTTGGGTGCCACTGGGCAAGGTTTGTTTGGGTCACTGCTGTATCCCCTGCAGCTAGATGGGTGACTAGCACAGAGTAGATGCTCGTCCGTATTTGTGGCTCAGTAAATGATGAGCATGGAGAGATTTAAGCAGGGACAAGACCTGACGAGTTCCGCATTTCAGAATCACCACCAGGTTGCAGCACAGAGAATGTATTTCAGGGCTGTGAGGCTGAGGCAGGGGGCAGGGAAATGGCAGGGGCCCCCACCACACGTGGCAGTGGCAGTGGAGACCATGGGATGATAAAATCCACATAATAGGGCTGTGGGCCGTGGTGGGAGCAAGGATGTCTAGAAGGGCATCAGGTGCAACATCCTCTGAGATGAGCTCCCCGGCAAGGTATGGACCACAGCCCTGATGCAGGGGCTGTGGCTTCCCGCGGCCATCCATCAGAGCCTGGGCTGCCTTGTGCTGTTTGGTCCTCTCAGCTACAAAATGGAGGCACTGCTCTTGGCCTTGCAGGGAGAGCAAGTGAGCTGAGATTATGCAAAGCGCATAGCACAGAGCCTGACTCGCTGAGGAGGTGCAGTGTAAAGCCTCTGGTTCCCTTGAGCTGGCCTCTGAAGGACCGCGGGAGATGGGGTCAGGGGAGGACATCCAGGTGGTGGGACGGGAGAGCACAAGATGTCTGTAGGAAAGCACAAGGAGCCCTGAGTCATCCAGCTTGACTGAAGTGTGGGCAAGTGTACGAGAGCGGGAGCTCGCAATGGCAGGGGGAGAACAAGAGGGTCTGCGGTGCCCTCTGCACCCACCCGCGGTGCTCCCGTGCATGCTGCCGCCTCCCACACATCGCCCAATCTCCACACCCCCACGGGGGTTTGCACACTGCGTGGACCTCACTCATCAGCCATTGAAGGTTTGGGGCAGGGGAATGACTAGAGGGGTGCTGTGCGTTAGGTGTGCGGTTCACACGGTAAGGGGAGCAGGGTCGCACTGGAGCCTAAGCAGCGTGTCCTCCTTGTCTAGGCAGCCGCCCTGGGACTCTCCACCACCTACAAAGACAGCCCAAGCTCACTTTCAAGTTCTGGTTCTGTGAAGCTCACTTGCGCTGCTGCCCTCCCTTGTATGCCCTTAGTCGGCCTCACACCACCTCGGAGCCCCAGTGTGTGGACACCTGGCTTCCTCTCCTTTCCTCCAGAGTACCTCGAATGACAAGAGGCAAAGACACTAAGAACCCAGGATCCCTGTCGCAGCAGAAGACCAGACCAAATCATACTGTTTCCTTGAGGGCTAATGCTTCATTTAAAAAAATTCACACCAAGGGGCACCTGGATAGCTCAGTGGGCTGAAGCCTCTGCCTTCAGCTCAGGTCATGATTTCAGGGTCCTGGGATCAAGCCCCACATCTGGCTCTCTGCCCGGCAGGGAGCCTGCTTCCCCCTCTCTCTCCCTGCCTCTCTGCCTACTTGTGATCTCTATCTGTCAAATAAATAAATAAAATCTTTTTAAAAAATTTCACACCAAGTTTGCCTTCCGTTACATAACATTCATGCCTATTTTAATTTTAAAAATGCCTTTAATCTCTACTGATATAGCTTATCTTACCCAAATACTTAAGCAAAATGAACACCCTTGGAAGATGCACCCAATGTATTCTGTGGCTTGGAGCTCGCCTTGACCCACAGCAGCGTGCTCCCGAGCTATGGGGTTATCCCACTGGGGAGGCTGCCTTATACTTTGGGGGGTCCTCGTGCCCAAGTGTTTTCTTTGGCTTGGGGCGCCTCTCCTTTTAGTAGCATAAACACGGCCTTCATTTGCATTTCCATATACTTTGTGATATCCCCATCATCGTGTGTATCTCATCGTGTTAGGAAGTAGTTTTGACGGTGGGTTTGCCAGCCCTGCCAGTGCTGTGATGGCAAAAGCAAAAGAAGGGGTTAATCCCATTCACCACTTTGAAGCTAGTGCACCGACTGGCCACAGGGGGGCGCTCTGTAAAACCAGGAGGTAGCGGCCCTGCGGGTCTGTGAAGGGCCGGTGAAGTCGGATGCCCACAGCGCTAGGATTCCCTAGGACCACGGCCGCTCTTCTGCAGGGTCACAGGATGGCTTGAGTGAGGCGCCCCCGTCCACTTTCCCTCGCGGCCCACGGCGTGTGTTCACACGAGGCAGCTGGGTCTTCCTTGTAATCCTAGTTAAACGTGCCTTTGCTGCCAGACAGCACCCAAAGCCAAACGCTCAGGGAGAGGAGGCATCTTTAAAGGGCAGGACCTTACTGAGTACCTTACTGAGATGCTGTCCCCATTCCAGGGGCCACCTGAGGCTTTCTGGCAGTTTCACAGCCTCCAGACCACCCCTGCTTGGAAGAGGCAGAGCAGTCAGTCTGCACCCCGCCATAATCTGCCCAGGGACCCCCTCTTCCTCCCCAGGTCTGGTCTCCTTTGCCCTTTTCTCAAAGGAGTTTCCCAGATCTGGGATCTCAAGGCCTTGGGAGAGCCCTGTCTTGGCTCCCCACACCGAAGAAGCCTGAGGCAGGCAGCTGCAGATGAAGTGCTTTTCATTCTGCCACCTCCTCAAGGTCTCGGTTTTGACCTTGACGGGATTTATTGACTCGGGTTATCCAAACATGGATTTCTAGACCACAGGATTTTTCTGAGTGGGCCACCCCTGCTCTTGCCTCTGACTATTTATAAAGCACCAGCGGCCGGTCGTTTCTGTCCCTTCTATTTACCTGTCTGGGCAGCTGCAGGAGACAAGGAGCAGACTCTCTGCCTACAAGCAGGCCCCGGAGACTCAGGAGCACAGAAGAGCTGTTGTAGCTAGAGCCGATAACCTCTAGGAATTCTTACGCAGGAAAGAAGAAATACGTCAATGTTTGCTTAAGAAATAAAGACCAAACTTCTCCGGAAGAACAAAATGTGATTTTCAGATTATCAAAGCTAGCTTCCGTAATCACAGAGGGAACTCAGTGCCTTGAAGCTGTTAACTGGGTGCCTGCTGGTCTCCTTGTTGGCGTCAGTCCTAGGTCACGTTCATTACTGATGCCCTCTTTCTTTTCCTCCCCGGCTGACCTCAGCCACTTGCCTCTGTCCTCATCTCCAGCCTTTCCCGTTGCATCCGCCACTATATTTATCACTCATATATGGATAAGGTGGGGACAATCACAGGAAACAATAAAGCCTCCTGCCAAGACATAGGCCATTTCTTGCTCTAGCCATTAAAATAGGCTTCTAACCCACTTCCCTGGCTCTAATTTTGTCCCTCTTCATCCTCCACATAGCTGCTGCTCCCGATATCTGTCTAAAATGTAAAACTGACACTACCCGATGCTGGCCACTCCAAGTGTCCTCATGGTCCCATGCAAGGTCTCCAGGATATAGCTCTACCTCTTCTTCCTGTGATTAAACCTATCACCAAAAAGTACGGCATGACCAGCTCTTCCTCCATAAAACCAGGTTCCGAACACCTTATGGGCCTGTCTCAGTGCTTCCCTCCAAATGAGCTAAGATCTAAGTCAGAAAGTAAGTAAAGGGTTGGGGGAGGAAAATGAGAAAATCTGTTAAGAAAGGCTGTGCAGTGGGATGCCTGGGTGGCTCAGTCAGTTAAGTGTCTTCCTTGGGCTCAGGTCATGATCAAAAGGATGCGCATAAGCTGATCACACTTATAGCAGGCAGCGCCCGGATAAAAAGACAGAACTTGACCAGCCCCCAGGACTGCTCCTCATAGTCACCATGGTTATCAGGGTCACCATATTGGCTTCTGCTGCCCCACAGCAGTTTTGCCCATTTTTGAAATTTAAATGAAAGTAAACCTACATTTTGTGTTCAGCTTCTTTTGCTAAACATTATGTTGCTAAGACTCAACCATGTCCTGATAGTTATTCATTCTCAGTGCTGTGTGATAGTCAATTGTGGAATATACTTCTTTTTTTTAAAGATTTATTTTATTTATTTATTTTTTAAGGTTTTATTTATTTATTTGACAGACAGAGATCACAAGAAGGCAGAGAGAGAGGGGAGGGACCAGGCTGTCTGCTGAGCTGAGAGCCCGATGTGGGGCTCGATCCCAGGACCCTGGGATCATGACCCAAGACGAAGGCAAAATCTTTAACCCACTGAGCCACCCAGGCGCCCCAAGATTTATTTATTTTAGAGCGATAGCATGAGCAGGGGAGAGGCAGAGAGAGAAAGGAAGAGAGAGAGAGAGAAATCCTCAAGCAGACTCCTCATTGAGTGCAAAGCTCAATATGGGGCTTGATCCCAGGACCTTGAGATCATGACCAGAGTCAAAACCAAGAGTCGGATGCTTAACCACCTGAGCCACCCAGGCACCCCAAGCAGATATAATTCTTTACCTAGTTTACTGTTGATAGGCCCATGGGTCATTTTCAGTGTAGAGCTATTATAAAATGCTGTTCTGAGCATTCTAGTTCATGTCTTGTGGCGAACACAGGGATGCATTTAGCATGGGTATATACCCTTGAGTGAGGCTGCTGGGCCTTGGGAATTGGAGACGCCCAGCTCTGGCTGGTGCTAGCAACCAGTTTTCCGGTGCATATGATTTGAACCAATTAATAGAGCATGAGACTTCTGGGAGTTCCACATCCCCTGGTGTGGTCAATCTCTCTCATTTCGGCCATTCTAATAGGCCCGGGTGGCATCTCAGGTGATTTTAACTTGCATTTCCTTGAAATAGCTGATGCTGAGCACTGATGCACATGCTTTTTGGTCATTTAGATATTCTGCCTGTTTCTCCATGAGTTGTCTGTCTGTTTCTTATGGATTTATACAAGCTGTGTTTTTTTTAAGTAGTCAGATATTCACCACTTTCTCCCTCTTAAATCCATACGGAGTGACTCAGTTTAGCGAGCCTTAATCGCATGCTATTGGCGTGACTGTGTTAGGTGCATGGGATCAAGGAGGGGTGAGGTCCAAAGCTCACTCTCGGTCCTCAAGTTTGAGGCCTTGGCTTCTTCCTCTCACTCCCCCCGACCACCCCACGCACACCGAAGCTTGGCCTGGTGCATGGGAATTAGGCTGAATTTCTGAAGTTCAGTAGTTGACTCTTCCGCAGGTTTCCATGAAAGAAACAGGAGGAGAGGCTCAAATAGTTTGAGGCAGGTGAGGCATTACGGACTCTGTCTGATTTTGCAGATCCGCTAGGAGCCACACTGTAGAGGGGTCTGGCTGCGGTCCCCCATCTAAGGAATGGACAGAATAGTCCGGGGCAACACCTTATACTGATCTGCCTTCCTTCATGCCTTCCAGTCATGGCCGGTACTTTGTGTGGTTTCCATATGTGAGCTTTCCACCTGCTTCAGAATTCCATTGCCATATCTTCACTAACAGCTTCTATTTCTATAGACTCCTATAGAACACAGGCAGGTAACAGCCACAGGAGTCTCTAACTGCCAGACAGAAATTCTTTAATTCTTTATGGATCCTCTCAGGCCTTGTGTTGATCTCATTTCGTGACCTTATCTCATTCTGGGGGATAATGTGCCATAGCAGTAATACCAATGAACAGTGTTCAGCAGGCCTGGGCCTTGACCAGCACGTGACCAAGTTGCTCTGTGACCTTAGGCAAGTTGCTTAATATCTCTGAGCCTTTTTCTCCCTCTGTTCATCTGCCAAATGGGTATCCTATTCTCTGCCATGCCTACCTTGCCAGGTTACTGGAAAATTAAAATAAGGTGATATATATGAGAAAGCATTTTGAAAAAATTTAAGTTCTGTATAAAGGTTAAGTACTACCTACCCCACACCATATTGTGTTCCAGCAGAACAATCCGTGTCTCAGGTCTTTTCTTAATCACCAATTTCCATTTTGCTTGTATGAATTGGTGTTCAGACCTGTGAGTCACCCTTGGCTTGGAGTTCTTCTGTGTAAAGGGTACCTCTTTGGTCTAGATAAACTCTTGTACCTTGGCATTTCAGCACACGGATACTTCCTCTGTGACCTTTTCCTTCCTTTGTTTCTTTCCAGGGTCTAGCAGACCTTTTGTCACCTGGACAGGATCCACGCAGGCAGCCTCCAAGCCACATCAAGGGATTTTAATTTCCTCATGGCTTTGTTAGCATTTCATGTTGTTACAGGTCAAAACACAAGGTTATTTACTAAGAATGAGAAATGTCACTAATATGAATTATGGGAGCCCCATGAATTTCCTCTAGGTATTCAGAACAGCACACAGTGTCCATTATCCTGGTGAGCTTAGCATGGGCCCTGACCTCCCCAGGCTCCTGAGCACAGTGGGCTTGACTGAGGTCCAATGGGAGGACAACCATCCTGGGACTGGGAAATGCCAATGCACGTTAGGTTTGTTCAAGGAGCCTCTTCCTATCGGCTGCCATTTCGTTCAAGGAAATTCTGGAAGGTTCGTGATCTATTTCCTAGCCAAGAAGGGAGGGGAATGAAGATATTTATTCACTCATTTGAAAGTCATCTATTTGTCTTCTTACTCCTCTGACAGTGAGCTCCTGCTGTGCAGATACTAATGGGAGAGAATGTATGTAGTGGTTTATGTTTTATTTTCCCATCTGCTTCCTCTTTCTATCACCATAAATGTAGCAAAGAGCTGGGGTAGAGGAGGCCATGATAAGGGAGGGGAGCTCAAGTTCTAAAGGGAAGAAGATGCTTTCAGTCATTGTCAGAAATAGAACTTTTTTAAAGCCTCCCTTCTTCCAGCGTCTGTGGCAAGTTGTTTTTCTCTTTTTCTGTCTCTTCTTCTTCTGAGCACTGGAGTGCCTCTGGGATCTGTTCCAGGCCCCTTTCTCTTTTGCCAAGAAGGTCTCAGCTATTTTCATGGCTGTAAATGCCTCCTACAGGCCACCCCTTCCATGGCCAATCCTGACCTCTTCTGAACTGCAGGCGAGTGTACTCACCAGCTCATGTGATATGTCCACTTGGAAGAAGCAAAAGCATGTCCAAATTTGCGTGCCAACATGGGAGACGTCCACTTTCTTTCCACACCTGCATCTCCTCCACATTTCCCCACTGTGGCAAAACTGGAAACCCAGGAGGCCATCTTGGCCCTCCCCTTCCATTTGCCCCCACTCTCTCGACCCCCTGCACTCACCTCTGCAAGCTCTGCACATCTCACTCTCTTTCCAGAGCCCTGCAGTGGCCTCCTCATGAAGCCTCCCCTCTCTTTCTCCTGCTCCACGTCTCTGCGGGAAGAAACAGCCAGTGGGAGCTTTTAAAGAAGAGCATTAGCTGTGGTGCCTCTCTGTTCTGAAAGCCTGTGGGCCTCCCGGGCTGGGGCAGCTGCTCACAAGCCTCACGAAGCCAAGCCTGGCCCTCTGGCCCGCCTGGCCGCTCCCCTCCTTCCATGCCCCCTCACTCCACCTCAGCCCCGCGGTCCTCCCTCAGGTCTTCACTCAGGCACTGCCCTGGGCCTGGAATCTGCTCCCTTCTTATCTCAGACCAAAGGTCGCTTCTCCAACACGCCTTGTTTACCTCCCGTTTATTTATCTTCCTTGTTATTATCTTTGGAGCCCTTCCTATTTATAATTATTAATTTATTATGTGTGATTTGCTATAATGTCTGCCCCCTCTATAAGCCCCATGAAGACAGGGATCATGCCCCCCCACTTTTTTTGGCCTGTAGCAGGAACTCGATAAAAAACATTTGTTTAATAAATGTCCAAACTACACAAAACCAGCTATTTGAAGTACAAAACATACACATTATATGTATTCTTTGAGAGCATGTAGATTGTCATTGAAGAAACAAGTACTCCCCTTAGATCTGGGATGGCATGACCTAGGGCCTGTGTTTTAGAGGCTAGGCTCTGGCCTGTCGCCAGCTGTGACTCTTCCTGGGGGGTAAGGAGTCCATATGGCAAACGGGACAGTCCCGTGCAGAGCTCCTGCCTTGACCAATGTGGCCAGGCTCAGCAAATAAAAATACATGATGCACAGTTAAATTTGAATTTCAGATAAATGATCACTCATTTTTTTTTTTTTTAGTGTAAGTATGTCTCATGCAATATTTGAGACGTACTTACACTAAAACCAAATTTACTGTTTATCTGGAACTCAAGTTTGACTAGATGTCCTGTATTTTACTGGCAACCCTTGTCCCAGCTTCAAGACTAAGGGTCTGCAAACTATGGTCTATGGACCAAATCTGACTTATTGTTAATTTTCATGAATTAAGTTTTGTTGGAGCACAACTATCCCCATTCATTTGTGTATGGTTTGTGACTGCTTTTGAGAGACAGTCGCAAAACTGAATAGTTGCCAGAGACTGGATTGCCCGTAAAGGCTAAAATAGGTCCTCTTTAACCCCTGAAAGTCAACCGACCTCTGTTCTAGATCATGCTGTGGGTACCCAGCATCTGACAAGCGCCTACTCAACACCCCTAAGCCTATTTCCAGAGCAAACAGAGGCCTGGTCTCTGAGGGTGAGGGGCAAAGGGTGTGGATGGAGTGTGTAGGATGGAGCTGACCCTCCACAGAGGGAGGCTGGATGCCGACCTTTCCTGAACCTCACTGCTCCTACCCCGAACTCTGAGGATCCCAGAATTCTAAATTTGCACCTGGCCTTCCATTTCATTAGAAAGATATGTTTTTAAAGAAAGGTGACATATTTTATTTACTTCATGCATGAGATTAATTTGACTTTTAAATAATGAAACACGTGGCCTGTGGACCTCCCTTCATACCCTTGATCAGGCCTCCTCAAATGGCAAGACCTGTTTTTAAACAACCAAGGCACAGAAATGTCACCAATACTGCCATCTTGTGGTGAGGTCTACTATTACCATTTCCAAGGTGCCCAAGTTCCCTAGCGGTCATCCACAGGTTCAGGGGCTTAGCCGCTCCGCCTGGGACAACAATGTTCAAAATCATACCACTGAACCTTTGGGAGGTTCTAAAATGCTTTATGTGACACTAAAGAGATACTAAATTATATTCAGCATAGTTTTCTTCAAAATTAGCAATTTTGCATGGTGCACAATGATTTCTCATATTTATACAGTGTTTTATAGTTTATAAAGTATGTTCATGCACAGCTTCATAGCTGAACCTCATAGCCATGCTTTGGGTCCCATGGAAAATGGAATCTCTCTCTCTCTTTTTTTTTTAAGATTTTATTTATTTATTTGACAGTGAGAGACACAGCGAGAGAGAGAACACAAGCAGGGGGAATGGGAGAGGGAGAAGCAGGCTTCCTGTTGACCAGGGAGCCCAATGCAGGCCTCAGTCCCAGGACCCTTAAGCTGAAGGCAGATGCCCAATGACTGAGCCACTCCTGAGGCGCTCCTGAGAATGGAAACTCTTAATGTTCATGGCTTGCCCCAGCCTGTCCAGCAAGTCAAGGGCTGGTCTCATCGTGTTAGAAACATCTCGCTCTTAACCAGAATGGGGGTTAGGCAGAAAATCAATTTCCTTAACATGAAAAGAACAGAGTGGTTACATTTTAGCAAACTGGAACCTTGGGGATGACTTTTCCTTAATGCTCCCAGGCAAAGAGAAGGGAGAAGTGATTTCTGAAAAGGTATTCTAATCCTTCAATAGCAGAAATTTATGACAATTTTTTTATTATTATTCACAACAAAGAGTATTTAGCAAGAGTTGACTCTCTGACATTTCCATTATTTCTCAAACAGCATTGCACACTTCCTTTCCTGCTCTGCAAGCAGCAGGCCATAGGACGTACCATAAAGATGTGGCCTTGAATCTGGGCCTGAGGGGTTAACCTTCACGGATGCCTGCAGCGCAGCAGAGCCCTGAGGGGATCTGAGATGCTAGGAGGACTTTTAATTCCAATCTGTCAGAGATTAACATCTTCTCCAGAGATGGCTGTGAAGACAGTTTTCTCCCAACAACCCAGTGGTGAGCTGGGGATTTTACTATGATTGGGACTGACACACACAGCTGAATTTCCATACAGCTGGAAAGACAGAGAGGAAATTCAGGGAACAAGACAAGGAGCTGGAAGCAACACTTTTGTTCAATTATACTTTTCTCAGAGATCAATAGATGCTTCAAAGAGGTCTACTGAGGGGGTTGTTTGTGTGGCTTTGACGAAACAGTTGTGCTTCTCGCCTCTGGGAGAGCCAATCTGAGCCACTCCAGAGATGCCTTTCCAACTTTTTGATCATGCATGATGTGATTTGTGGGAAAATAGTTTACTTTGCCTTTCATCATGAACTTCTGGGTTATGCAATGAGCTGGGGGACCACACTTATCAGATCCAGCCTTGCCTCCAGAGCCCCAGATTCATTCATTTATTCATGCATGCATTCAATAAATGTTTATTGAGTCCCATGTATGCTGCGGACATTCCGCTTGCTATTGAAATGGTAAGACTTGACCTTGGCCACGTGGCAGTCACAGGTTCAAGCTGCTGGGGATTCAGCTTGCAGCGGGGCCAGGAAAGGCTTTCCAGAAGAGATGCTTGAGTCAGGTTTTGAAGGACCAGGGCCAGTTAGACAATCGCAAAAGAAGGAAGGGAACCCAGGCTGGCTGACACCAAACCCACATTCTAAGCTGCAGGCCCCACGGCCTCCTGGGAATTATTCTGACAGAGGATGTCTCTCAAGAAGGGACTTCACCAAGAGAAGCTCTGTTCCTAGAGCCTCCACCCCTCGAACAGTACTAAGACTGTCGCTTACACAAATGGCAAAGGGAGGAGGATGGGGAGGCGAAACAGAAACTGGCTTGGGAAACCCAAGAGACCCCAGCAGAGTCTGGCATTTCCTGCTGATCCTTGCCAGCAGGGGGCAGAGCAGAGCTCTTTGAGGAGGTAGACTACACCCTTTGGGGAAAAAGGGCCCTAAAGGTAAAGTGAGCCAAACCCCCTCCCCAGGAAGGAAGGTTACACCCCTTGTTATTGTCTTCACAGTGCTTATTAATTTCTGAAATGTTACTGTTCATCTGTTTACACAGTCACTTATTAGATTTCTCTCCCTTTCTAGGACATCTGCTTCATGAGCGAAGGCCTGGCCTGTCTTGTTCTCTGTTGTACTGCAAGTGCTATGGTAATGCCCAGTATGTGTTGATTTCTCAATAAATATTTAAAAAATAAGTTAATGAGTATGTGACTCTCTTCTGGGGCATTGAGAAATGGGCACTGTGGGAAAGCAGAGACCTACATTTTGCCTTTTGCTCCGGAAAGAGTATCTTGATGTGTGGTCTGTTCCAGCTTGCATGGTATGTAGCTAGCAGCCTAGGGGACCACAGGAGAGCTTCCTTGTTGACGAAATACACACCCTGTGTGTACTCCAGGCTGACTGTTGCTGGGACCAAGTAAGCTGTCAATGCCTGGCCGTGAGGTCAAGGCCAAAGACCAGTGGGGGGAAGAGCAGACTAGGTGGTGAGCCTGCTCCTGCAGCAGCAGACAGATTGGAAGGCACAGCGGTAGCATGAGATGCCTAGCCCACGAAGGCCATGCTGACCCCACAGGAGCAGTCTGAGGTCCAAAATGGAGTAGAGTGATGAACAAGAAGGTGTGGAAGTCAGAGTGGGGCTGTGGGAAGAGCGGGGCCCATTCCTGGGGATGTAGTCTGGGCCTGAGAAACCTCTGAAGGTCAACCTCTCCCTTGCAGGCATGTCTGTGTCTGACTCCGGAGGTAGCAGTCTGATTCTGACTCACTGTGATTCTGGGACTTGCTTCAAGCTTTAACCTATGTTCTCTCGTACTCAGGGGTTACCTAGATTTTTAAATAAAAATCTAAGAAAAGGATAAAAAAGCTAGTTCGATATGCCATTAAAACAATACTGGTCTAGCCAGTCGGTGATCCATATTGGCCACTCTATACTTGGAGTGTGCTGGAAACCTGATGTGTTGAGAACAAAATGTTGATAGCTTTTTAAGGGGGTTTCAGAGAAGTAGGAAGGAGAACACAGATCACAGGTGCTGCCTTTTGAGAGTTAAGAAGTTTGGGTCACATCTGTGGCTTGCTGGGGGAAATGATTTCAGTGACCAAGGACACAGAGTCAAAGTGGCAATTTTTATTATTTATTATTTTTCAAAATTTTATTTTATTTAAATTCAATTAATTAACATATAATGCATTATTCGTTTCAGAAGTAGAGGTCAGTGATTCATCAGTTGCATATAACAGCCAGTGCTGATTACATCATGTGCCCTCCCCAATGCCCATCACCCAGTTACCCCATCACCCCAACCCCCCTCCCCTCCAGCAACCCTCAGTTTGTTTCTTGTGTTTAAGAGTCTCTTAGAGTTTGTCTCCCTCTCTGATTTCATCTTATTTTATTTTTCCCTCCCTTCCTCTGTTTTGCTATGCTCCTCTGTTTTGTTTCTTAAATTCCACATATGATAATTACCTTTCTCTGATTGACTTATTTCGCTTAGCTTAATACCGTCTACTTCCATCCACATCATTGCAAATGACAAGATTTCATGTTCTTGATGGCTGCGTAATATTCCATTGTGTATACAAATTACATCTTCTTTATCCATTCATCTGTCGATAGGCATCTGGGCTCTTTCCATAGTTTGGCTCTTGTGGACGTTGTTGTTATAAACTTTGGGATGCAGGTAAAGAGGCAATTTTAAAATTTTAAATTTTAAATGTACTCAGCCTCGGAGTGGTATTAGAGTACACGTCAGGGTCTCCCCCCACCCCCTGCGCTACATAATCAAAGGCCACATGTGTCTGTGACTATCCCAATGGGCCCAGGAATGAGGGTGTTCCCAGAATGGGAGATTTTTAGTTTTAAAACTGGGGAAGTTCCAGGGAAACCAGGCCAAGTTGGTCCCCCTGTTACCTGCATGGCCAGGGACAGTGTATCTTTCTCTCTGCACAATACTACCGATCTTTATTTGTTCCCCAGCCCTTCAGCCTCCTTTCTCTTTTCGTCTTATTCAGACCTTTGTCTCTGCTTCCCTGAGATAGCCCGATCTCTCCAGGTGTCTCAGGCACCAAGGTTTAACACCATCTGTGATGGCCACTGATGAATGGAATGCACCCACTGGGGGCTTCGTTACAGCGGAGGACCTTGTCCCTGTAGTATTCTGGGAATGGTCAGGTCAGGTCCGATGAGTCAAGAAAAGGCTGCTGTTATATGAGGAGAGGCGGGAGCTGGGAATGGAGTCTCTAAGTGTGTGGCGGTTAAGTCCAAACCATTGTTCACGTGTCAGGGTTCTGGAAAAGCAGGCTGTTCACTGAGGCATGGGAAGGGCAGGGCAAACAGAATCCCCACAGAGGATGCTCGGGTTCTGCCAGATGTAACTGATGGGCCAGGGCTAGCCATCTGCTGACTAAGCACACAAATGAAACAGCAATGGGCACGTCTGTCTAGATAAATCTTCTCATTAAGATAAGCAAGCATTTAGGAAAGACATTTAAGGTGCCAGTTGCCAGAGAACATTACCACCCTGTGCCACAGACGCCATATCCTAGAGGGGATGAAATCTATTTTACCTTCCATCCTGGATGACAGAATCTCTTTCAGTAAAGCCTTTGACCTTGCCTGTCAGGTAAAGGGGAGTAATGGCTTTCCCCTTCTTCCACATCAGAAATAAGAGAGAGGGAGGTGTGTCGAGAAGATGTTGGGCAGATCCAGCTACCACTGGGCATTTGTTCTGGCCAGAAGTAGTACTTCTGTTCATGAATCTGCTATCATCCCTTAATGAGACCAGTAAAGCCGCAAAATGTAATTCAGCCGGGTTGGGGGTGGGGTGGGTTTTGAAATCTACTTTAGGGCTTCATTTAACAAATTACTCATGTTCAGAATACCTCCGTAGTTCTAAAAAGTACCTGAATGCCATAGATCAGCTTTTCCTGCCATATGAGAGTCCCTTCCCCTAAATTTCAAACTTACTATGTGAATGAAAAGGAGTTGGAGGTTTTCATAAATTATAGTCTTATATAGTCCATAAATCCTGGGTGAACATGCACACCACACATGTACACACAGGCACACACACATACACACACACACACACACACACACACACGTGCATACGCACTCTTACTTATAAGGAACTTCTAATTTAATGCTCCTAAATCAAAGCCGTCATGTTCGGTTGATCAAGTTTCTGTAGGTGAAGCTAGTACTTTAAAGTTATATAGGTTTTTTTCTCTAATAACAGAAACATTGCTATGTTCATGGAAAATAACATAAAAAGAGAAGTAATGAAGGGGACATCTGTTCTTTGCATCTGTCCTGTCTCTCCATAACATCCTGGAAAGACATTGCGACACTCACACAGCCCTGCCTGCTCTGCCTCAGGCGGGATTTGAATCTCCCACACCTCAGACAGTGATTGGTCCAGGGCGGAGCACCTGATCCAGGCAGAGCCAATCAGAGCCCAGTTTTGAGCACTGGGAGTAGGAGAGTTCTCCCTTTTCCTGGGATTCTTAAGGTTTCCTCTAGTTGTATTGCTGCTACTTCAGAGCCTGCGCAAAGATGAAGAAAACAAGCAAATACAGCTAAGGGATTGTAGCTGTTGAATAGTGATGCCCAAAAATGCAGGTGTACCTGGAACAACCTTTTTTTTTTTTGAAGGTTTTATTTATTTGACACAGAGAGAGAGTGTGTGAGCACAAGCAGGGGGAGCAGCAGGCAAGTAGAGGCAGAGGGAAAAGCAGGCTCCTCCTGAGCAAGGAGCCCATTGTGGAGCTGGATCCCAACACCCTGGGATCATGACCTGAGCTGAAGGCAGCTGCTTAACCAACTGAGCCACCCAGGTGCCCCCACCTGGAGCAACCTTACTTGGAAATAGAGTCATCGCAGATGTAGTCCACTAAGATGAGGTCACACTGGATTAGAGTGGGCCTCAGTGACTGGTGTCCTTTCCAGAAGGAAAAAAAAGAAAGAAGAAAGAAAGAAAGAAAGAAAGAAAGAAAGAAAGAAAGAAAGAAAAGAAACGAAACCATGCAGAGACAAACCAAGGAGTATGACATGTGCCATTAGAAACAGAAATTGGAGTGATGCATCTCTGGGGCCAAGGACAGCTGGCAGGAACCAATAGCTGGGACAGACAAGGAAGCATCCTCCTCCAGAGCCTTCAGAGAGAGCATAGTTCTACTGGCACCTTGATTTTAGACTGCTGGCCTCTAGAACTATGAGAGAAAACATTTGGGTTTTGTGTGTTTTTTATTGTGTAACATATACATAATACAAAACTTGCCATTCTGTTCTTAAGTGACAGTATGTATATTTACAACGTTGTGCAAAATGTCTGTTCTTTTAAGCCACTGAGTTTGTGGAACTTTATTAGAGTCGTCACAGGAAACAAATACAGAGATATATAGAGGAAAAGAGTCCTGATGATATTGTTTGAATCCCTGGATCCAGCCATGCCTGAATTCCCCTGGACTTACTGATTTGAGGCTGTAAATAGCACTTATCTGCTTCAGTTATTTTTTGAATGGGATTCTGTCACTTCAATTAGAGAAATCCTGATAAATAAAAATGTTTTTTATCATTCCATAAATGAAGGTATTGACACTTCAAGAGGAGCTGCCTCATTGAGTTATTCTAGCCCTTTTGTTCATCCACTTAGTTCATGATTCCAGTTCCCTTATTATGTTAGTACTCATATCCAGTTGGGTATCAGCAAATAATAAAATATTTTGGAATATGAGCCAACTCCAAAGACAAAAATAGGCAACAGCTTGCAAAATTACAGCCAGATTAGAAGCCTCATTAAAATGCTAGGTAGGGGTCGGTAGAAGTGAGATGAGAATCAGAGAGTAAGGGAAGAGAGTGTGGTGTGTCTCAGAGAACTACCCAGAAAACTTCTTCATACACACAGCTGTTCCAAGGCAGCTCTAGGTCTTCCTTCTAAGGGATGAAATTGATGATGCATGGCAAACAATTAATTTCTGCTAAATACCAGCTAGTTAATAAAAAATATTTTCAAGTCCAGGACAATCCCAAGAAGAATGTACTTATAAATGGCACTGATATTTAGCCAACCAACCATGTCCATTGTAACATTTGAATTTAATGGGACTGGTTGCTTTATATTAATTAACTGTGGATTGATTGCTGCCTGTATTTGTTGAGATTTCACACAGGTGATTATTGAATAATGGGAGAGCTGTTAAAACACGTGCCATGATTTCTCTTAGAGCTTGGTGATATTACACAGGAAATGAACAATTATGCTAAAGAAGAGTGAAATGGAGTAAAGAAAATAGGCTTTGGCTATACAGGGAGGCCTGGTCAAATCACTGCCTGGAGCTAAGTCACAGCACTGGTGGACGATGAGTGGCCAAAATGGGTATATCTTGTCTTCATGGACACTGAGGGCTCTCAGCTCTGGGTGGGACAGGAGAGACCAGAAATAGGGTAATGGCCAGTTATTGGGCCACCACCCAATAAGACTGTCATTCATCCTGTGAGCCAAGAATAGTGAATAGTTCCAGCCTCCTACCTCGGTCTGGTGGAACATGGTGTGAATACAGTCAAGGTTACAGACTCAAGATGGGATTTGGAAGAAGGAGTAGGTCCAAGACGAGGCTCCCCAACTGAAAAGCCGAGTGATTTTGGGCACACCGCTCATCTTCATTAATCCCCAGCTATAAAATGGGGATGGAAAATGGGTTCTCAAAAGGCCAAGATATTACAGTGTATATGGTAAGATTTGTGGAGCCCTAGAATGCTGTTCAGCTTGTTCTTGAGGGCCAGGTGGAGATGGCTCCAAGCCACAGACACAGACCACTGCCCGTCTAGGCCTGGCCTAGAGTGCCTTCAAGCTGCCACTAGAGGGAAAGCCTTTAGCAGGGTCAACAGCAAATTAGGATTTGTCAAAACTCTCCATTCTGGGGCGCCTGGGTGGCTCAGTGGTTTAAGCCGCTGCCTTCGGCTCGGGTCATGATCTCAGGGTCCTGGGATTGAGTCCTGCGCCGGGCTCTCTGCTCAGCAGGGAGCCTGCTCCCTCCTCTCTCTCTCTGCCTGCCTCTCTGCCTACTTGTAATCTCTCTCTGTCAAATAAATAAATAAATCTTTAAAAAACAAACAAAAAAAACTCTCCATTCTGAAGTTTCCTGTGTGATATGACCTCTTTTCATCACAACTTGGCTTCATCCACAAGGTTTGGTTCTGTCTTCCTCTGACTCCAAGCTGGGCCCTTCTGGTTTCTGATCCACCTTGTCCCTGACTTCAGGTTCCTGGCTCTCTCCTCAGTCTTAATTCGGTTCTGTTCCTTGGATGAGGACCAAGTCCAATGCTCAGTCCCTCACTGATAACTCAGATAGGCCCTGGGTTCTGTTTCTGCCAAGTCTCATCCAAAGCTTGGACAGACCAGAGCACATGGGAAGGCTCAGCCTGAACTCCTCCCTGCTGCTGGAGAGGGAGCTCCACGTTGGTCCCTTGCTGAGAGTGATCCAAAAGACTTCAGAAGAGCCGGTGATGGTGGGGAAAGGGACTGCAACATGGCGGGGGGTGGGGGCGTAAGTGGGAGGCTTGCCGGGTCCTGCAGAGCCACATGACTGCCCACGCCTCCAGATCTGAGTAACCTGCAGGATTGCACATGTGGGAGGATAACCCACATTTCCTGACCCAGATTCTGTAGCCAAGAGTATCTGTTCACATGGCCAATTAAAGGCTCGGAAAATGACATCCATCTTCACAGTGGTGGGTGTTTGTCTGAGCCCCACACCAGGGTCTCAGCTTTCTGAGTCAGGTCACGTTGCCTGTGTCCTCATCTCCTCCCCAATCCCTGGGACTCTGCTCCTCCACCTCTGGGGAAATGTGAATTTTCATCAGACAGGAAGGCTTGGGTCGTCAACTGTGAAATTGCTCCCTAAACACCTCCAATTCCTAGTCATAGGCAGTATTTAATTTACTTTTAATATTACATATTTTTTTTAAGTGCCACAAAGCTAAAACTCAGCTAAAGAAGGGTTTATGTCAACCCTCATTTGGAATGTATTTTTGAAAAATTACCTTGAGAATCTGAGCTGTTCTTTTCCAGACAGCTGCGGGGTCCCTTGTTTGATGCTGAGCGGTTTGCTATAAATTAAAGTAACATCATATCCCACTTTTAGGTGATTCTCTAGTTATTTGATGTTTGTATTCACTTGTGGATTTTAAGATCCTTACAAAGAAGGGGAAGAGAACTCCTTTTAGGAACACCTGTGAGCTGGCTGTGGCTCTTGGCTAATCCTAATCACAACCCACAAAGGGGGTTTTATTGTCCCCATTTCCAGATAAGTGAGGTTCATAAAGCTGAATAATTTCCCCTGGTCACAGAGTGACCCAGACTCAACCCAGTGCTGTTTGACTCTTGCTTTTATTTCTTTGGCTTGAGCCTTCATGCCTAAAACACATTGTTGCTTCCTAAATGTTGGCGAAATAATTAACAGCAAGATTATCCCGTTCTTGGCCAGTTCTGGGCAGCACCCCATAAATACCCCCGTTCACAGAGACTTTAGGAGCAGGACTCTGTAGGTGAGGCTGGTTTGCCACAACCTTCCCAAAACAGGAAAAACTGGGCTCCTAATGGGGACTCTGGGGTACAGCAGAATCCCAAACCCCTTGGTAAATCCTCAAGGAAAGAATCAATGATTTTCCATTCAACTGGCCATCTTCGAAATCTCTAGCGATTATGGATCCTGTGTAGTATTTGGGGAATTCTCTTTTCACTGAATTAAAAGAAAAAGCACCCTGTGATCAGGAGTTATGTTTGATCATTGAACTTGATCTTTGCCTGTTTCTTACTCGGAAGCTTTGCAGGAGCTGTTACTTGGGTAGAGGGGGGCCGGAGGCCTCATCTGAATCTTGATGAAATTAAAAAGCCCCATGAGGGGCGGTGAGATTGAATCAGGGCCAAGGTGAGGCTTAGGACCCAGTCCGGGCTATACTCTGGGCCATGATTTCCTGTCAGGTATCTGCTAAGGCTAGATTTGCTAATACTGTGTAGTTTTAATTAATGTTTGTGTTTGTACAATGTGTCAGCAGTGAACAAAATGTTCTCTTGACACTGATACTCCCTCAAAAGTATATATTATAAGCAAAATACATGGATTAATCCATCCGTTTGAATTCATACATCTTCATTGGTTTAGACGTGGGACACTGTGCTAGAGGCTGAGCTGGAGAGAGAAGTGTAGTGGATAGGCTACTCCCACAGGCGGCCCAGAGTACCAGTGGGAGATAAGATGTGGTCTCCATGAACAAACACCAGACTGGCAAATGCCCATATCTGCACACCAACACTCACACCCTCAACATCACTATAGCTCATTGACCATTGTTTTGGAGAAAATGGGGGCAGGAATTGGAGGAAAAGGCAGCTGGGACAAATGGAAAAGGCTTAGGGAAGCTGGGACTGTCTGGTTCCAACCTTCACTCTTTCTCTCCTGGGGCTGCTGCCCCATCCTCAACTCATGTCCCCGACTGCACCTGCACTGGAGTCATCTCAGCCTTTCTCTGCCCAAAGGCCCCCTCATCAACAGAATGAAGTCCAAGTCCCATAGTGTGCCTTGAAGGCTCTCTGTGATTGTCCCTTACCCATGGCAGCTAATCTCAGTGCCCCAGTCTCTTAGGAACCCACCTTCCCATCACTCTGGCTCCAAAGGTAGCACAGCAGATCTGGAACTCCTACCCTTTGAATCTCACCCCCCGGCGAGTGACAAATCTCTTCCCCCTTGAAGCCTTCACGCCCACCACCAGAGAGAGAACCCTCTCCTCTGTACCCACTACTTGTCATGCTGTGCTATCATCATCAAGCTGCCTTCTTGGGGGGTAAGCTTCTTGAAGACAGGGCCTGGCCATTGTTTTATTTCCAGTGCTTATTCCAGAGCCCAACCCACAGCAAGTGCTCAGTAAGTGGTTGCTGAGTTGAATATGATGATTTAAAAATAGGATTTGTAGGCTAGCTTAGGCAACGGCAGCATTTGTAACTTTTCCCCTTATGAACAGAGATTATTCCATTGAACTTTTAGAACTCATTTAAAAGTTGTAAAAGTGAAAAAAGTACATGAATAGGATGGATGACTGCCCTGAAACTTCAGAGAAAAGGTAAATTACTGTGACCAAAGTTTCTCAGAAAGGGCTTTGTAAGGCAATGGGAATTTACTTACCATTTATTGAGTGCCTGTTGTGTACCGGGCCTTGTGTCAGGTGTTTTGTTTAAAATATGAATTTTTAAAAATGGCTCCTGAAGAAGACTCCACAGCTGGAGGACCAAAGAGATAGCACAGAGACAGGTTGTTAAAGTGCAATGTGATAAGTATTCCAATAGCCACTGTTTAAGTTTGGAGAGTTGACATAAAACATGGAAAAACCATTGGATTTGAGGAGTTGTACCTCCTGTGTAGGGCAAATTCAACCTACTCTGGTTAAAAATTCTTTCCTTTGGTTCCTTGGGATTAGTGATCATTTCAACTCCTGGATGATATTCACTAACTGGGGCCACTGTTATCACTCATCTGTTTCATTTTAATATTCATTTGTTCTGTGCATGCTGCCATGAAGGAGAATCCAACCAGCCTCCATGCAGGAATATCTAGAACATCTCAGGTTCCTCCAGGCTCTCAGGGACAGGTGCACAAGCTCGGACGATGCCAAGAACTCACCCAGAGAAGACGGAACAAGAAAGGTCATCGAGTCCATCTGTTTCCATTTGGTATTGTTTCTTCCCCACTCACTGCCTGCAACACACTAATACGATGAATCCACTCTCCCATCCCAAACTTCTTTATCTATTTTCTGAATCTAGGCTAAAGAATTCAAACTTAACCCTGTTAGTGTGGAAAGTCCCAGAAATTTTTTGAGCAAGGATCTGACATGATAAAAAATGGTCTTCTGGGAACAGAATCTGCTATTGGTGCATAGTTGGGAAACTCTTATAAAAGAGTCTAGTTGATCACAGAGGTGAGAAACTAGGCTAAAGTCATGGTAGCTGGGGTAGAGATGGTATTCATTCTTGGTCTGTATTAAATCCTTGACTAGTAACCCTCGGACTGCCTTTTGGACATTACAAATTAGACTGGGATCTCTTTAAGTTAGTTACCTCTCCTGTTATAATTGGTCATTTATTTGTCTCTATCACTAGAACATAAGTCCTCTAAGGCCAACCACTGGTCTATCTTGTTTATTACTGGCTCCCCAGAACCTAATATTAATACCATAGATCTTCAGGACATATTTGTTGGTGGATCCCTGACTATATAGGATTGTGAAGAGAGTCCTGGAAAATGTCCCTTTTGGAAATCACAACTAAACTGAAAGAGAGACCTAAATTTACAGATGCTCAAAGCCCATCAAGCCCCCATTTTCATCAGCAAGCTTTAAGCTAGGCTCTCATTAAGCTGAAAAGCAGACAAGTCAGGCAAATTTGGCTTTTGCTGTTTTAATTTTCTCTTCAGTGATTTTAGCCTCATGGCCCTTTGTAGATCACAAAGTTTGACAACTCGTCTCCTTGCCTGTTTTGGATGTTAATTATATCTTTGTTTCTAATGACTTCACGGTTCCCATGAGGGCATTTGCCAGGGCTCTGGCAAGGGGTCCAAGGAACAGGCTGGCGAGCAGTGTGATTGCCACACTGCATTCTCTACTTGGACCCTCAAACAGTTGGCCAGTTTCCCAAACATCCAAAGTCTCCTTGCGAAAAAAAAAGAAAGATAAGAAGAAAAACACTTGACCCATGTTGGCATTATAGCTCAGTCCCTACGAAAGCAGCCATTTTTTAAATATTAAAGTCATCCATTAATTTTTCTTAAGACTCCACTTCAAGACTTGCCACCCCGAGGCTACAGAAGTGAATGTTGGAGGAATCATGTGTGGCACGATAATACCAGTCAACTGTTGGATCCCTGCTCTGGGCCGGCTGCTTTGCAAGCGTTCTACCTCCTCAATCATGAAAACAACACTCGGAGTTTAGGTATTATTATTATTATTATTGTTGTTACCCTCCTTTTACGTGTGAGAAAACGGAGGCTCAAAAAGATTAAATAATTTGTCTAACAGTGTCCCAGCTTGTAAGAGGTGACTCTGGGATTTGAATTTAAGTAGTTGACTCCAAGAAACCCCTCCCTCTTGGCATATCTGGAAGGAGCCCCAGGGCCACATATTTAATTGGTCAAAATGTACAAACTTCCCTGGCTGAGGTTCATTTCTACCTAATTAACTACTGGAAACACCCACCTTAAGAAGCCGTCTCATTATTCAAACCTTCACTTACAGGCAGAGAAGGACTCTTTCCTGCACCTCCGGGCTGGGCTGCTGGGCACCCTCTGAAAAGAGCCTGGTAGGGGGCAGAAGCACTGTCTCCTCCACAGTAGCAACTGGCCCAGAGGGGAAGCTCCTGGGTGTGGGCCTCAATCAAAGCACTGCTCACCTGGGCCCTGGGTTTCAGAAGCTCGAATTTTAGCTGTTAAGGGCCAGTTTTAATCTGCTACATGCTCTCTGCCTTATCCATGGAATTGACAGGTCACTGCCCAGCAAAAAGCCTTCAGTGGCTCCCTACTGCCCATCAAAATGCCCATATCTTTTTTTTTTTTTAAAGAATGCAATATAACACACACCAGAAATTTCATGAAACATGTATGTCTAGATTATAAAATAATTACAAAGCAACCATCCATGTCAACCCGTGCCATCAAGCCATAGAGTGTTGGGTCTAAGAGACAATTATGAACACCTGCGGACGTCACAGAAAGAAATCATTAGGCTTTATGACCCTCGTGGTGCAAGTGCCCAACTCCACTGAAAAAGAGTCTTCCCATCAGCACTGAACCCAAATCTGAGCAAGATCTATACTGAATTGCCAGTTTATACAAAATACAAGGGGCAGAGGAACAAGAAATGTTCTAGAGAGGCAGTCAGCAAAACCCAGACTTAGGGAAACTCTGGAGGACAAGTGGTGTAGTTCCTTCAACACCAAGGTACAAGGGGAAAGGAGAGGAGGAAAGTACTTACAGGACGTGTCAACCTCGTTCGTGCCTGGTTTGAGCAAGACAGCCATAAAACACGTTATGAGACAATTGGGGGCTGATTGCAGACTGGATGACATGAAGGAAATTGTTTTAAGTATAATTGCATTGTGCTTATATTAAACTAAAGAGTCTTTATTTATTGAAGTGTGTTTCTAGGGAATGTTATGCTTTCTGAGATTCGAGTGGAAATGATCCCATAAAGGTTATAGTGGGGAAGTGGGTGGGGATTTCTGTGAGGCCATGTGCGGAGGTTTGAGGCTGGGTGAGGTACCCATGGGAGAGTCTGTTATACTATTCTCTCCACTTTTGTATGTTTGAAAACATCAATAAAAAAAAAGAAGTTCTCTAAGGTGCAATTCAATGCCTCACAAACCAAAGGTAATCTTTCTCCCTGCAGTTCATTCCCAGGCTCTTTGTTCTGGAAACACTGCACAGCTTCTCCACATTTGTGTTTCGCTGAGCCCTTCCATTTCCTCCTTCCCCACTGCTTGTCAGTACCTTGGGGACAAAATCTTTGTCCTTGTGTTCCTTCCTGGTGCCCAGCAAAGTGCCTGGCTGGCAGGTATTCAATAAGCATTTACTGAATTAAATGGAAAAAGACTACAGAATGCAACAGAAAGATTTTTTTTTAAAGAATTTATTTATTTATTTGACAGAGAGAGAGATCACAAGTAGGCAGAGAGGCAGGCAGAGAGAGAGAGGAAGAAGCAGGCTCCTCGCTGAGCAGAGAGCCTGATGCGAGACTCGATCCCAGGACCCTGGGATCATGACCTGAGCCGGAGGCAGTGGCTTAACCCACTGAGCAACCCAGGCGCCCCAATAGAAAGATCTTTAACAAAACCCCCAGCTGCCTACACCTCAGTAACGCGCTTGCCCTCCACCCCACCTCAGGCAGCTGATGGCCCTGGAAGCCCTTCGGAACGGGGGGGGGGGGGTGCGCCTCCCCGCGGGACAGCAGAGTCCTCAGTGAGGTTGCCTTCCATCTTCGTCCTCTCTGGCTTTTCTCTCTGCCTGCTGGAAACCAGTGAGAAAGTCCTTAGTGTTTGAGGAAGATTGGGGCGTGTTAATGCCTACCAATAAGCATTAACGCTCTAGGAGATTGGAGATAATTGTGACCGAACAAATTATCCTAGAACAATGCTGAGTGCTAGCAATTGCCTGGGACCATCTTTAGCTTCCTGCCTAGAGCGCCGGAGCAGAGGGGCTGCTCTGCGGGCATCGGGCATCGCTGCGTTCCAGGAATCCCATCCTCTGTCACCATTGCTTGGTCACCATCATTTCTTTCCCTTTTCATTATGATTATCAGTTACCATCATTGGCCACTCTTTCTCAGTGTCATTATATGCCATTATATTTAGAACAGCTGAGTATTTTACAGTTAAAACAGGCGTTTCTAGGGGAAAAAACCATCCGAGAATCACAGTGAAACAGGCACTGAATTAAGTTAGAAGTTGGTGTTTTTAATTTTTTTAAGTTTTTTTTTTTTTAAGATTTTATTTATTTGACACAGAGAGAGAGACAGTGAAAGAGGGAACACAAGCAAGGAGCCCCATGTGGGGCTCAATTCCAGGACCCTGGGATCATGACCTGAGCCAAAGGCAGACACTTAATGACTGAACCACCCAGGAATCCATGTTTTTAATATTTTTTTATTTTTTATATACTTTTTAATTTTTTTAATTGTTAAAAAGATTTTATTTATTTATTTGACAGAGAGAGAGAGAGAGAGAGAGATCACAGGTAGGCAGAGAGGCAGGCAGAGAGAGAGGGAGAAACAGGCTCCCTGCTGAGCAGAGATCCAGCCCCATGCGGGCCTCGATCCCAGGACCCTGAGATCATGATCAGAGCCGAAGGCAGAGGCTTTAACCCACTGAGCCACTTAGGTGTCCCTAATTTTAATATTTTTAAAAGATTTATATATTGTTTTGGCAAGAGAACACAAGTGAATGGGGGGGGCAGAGAGGGAGAGAGAGAATCCTGAGTAGACTCCCTACCCCCTCAGAGTGACAGCCCAAGCAGAAATCAGGGGTCAGAAGCTCAGCCAACTGAGCTACTCAGGTGCCCCAGAGGCTGGTGTTTTTAAAAAGTCAACCAGCAATTTGGGAACAGCGTCATAGAAAGCACACATCTGTCTGTTGGAGGGGCCACTACATTTCATCACTGTATTTGAAAAGAGGGTGCAACAGTTGAAAATGGTACTGAAAAGAGACATGAAAAATAGAGGACTGGTTCCTCACCCGAGGATTACAAGGGTAGTTTTTGCTGGAGAAAGACGAGACCCAATTAGGAAGGCTGATTTCTAACCATGGTCTGTGCTTCTCCATCAACTCAGAAGATTAAAGAAAAAGAAGAAATAGGCCTCATCAAGAGAGATTTCAATTAGAATAAAACTGTGCCCATGATCACAAGCCAGAACAGGCTTTCAAAAGAGGTAATTGAGTCCATTGGCTCATATCTTTAGCAGCAGAACGATTCCATTTCTCCTACATGATCGAAGAACAGGTGCACTCAGGGACATTCGGCTAAACCGGAAGCCTTCCAACTCTGACTCCCACCGTTCCCGAATGCTGTCTCTTGCCTAGAGTTCTGCATCAGGCACTGGGGCACTCTCGGCCTCCCTCCTCCACCTCCCGCAGGAAGGCACATGGACTTGTTCGCACAGGAGCAGGTGTGAATTAGGAGCACGAGCTGGGTTCACAGATATTGGCCCAAATCTGAGGTTGTGACTGCCAGCTCCAGCCGAGAGACAGAGCAATTGGCTCACAGGGTCTGGAGCTCATGGCTTTATTCTTCCAGCATTGAAGGGGTCACGAGCAATTTCACTTTTCACATTCCAAGTGTCACTAAACTCAGGGTTACTCAAGGCAGGTCCACAGCCCCTCTCTCTCCACCCGGTTTACATAAAGAATCTGGGGTTGAAAATGGCCCTATAAATGACCCTTTTATTTTGCAGAGAAACAAAGGGGCTTGGAGAATCGACCAGCACAAGGTCACACGCTGGCCGGCTTCTGTCACTGACCACGTGCCTCCATCTCCTCTGTCACAGTAGACACGGGATGGAGGATCTACTCTTAGGAAGAGGGGCACTCGGCTCAGTTCTAGCCACAGCCAAAAGATGGCTGAGTTTGCAAGATGCAAGGTTATTCTTTTTTTCCCATCCCTTGGGCTTCACTTAAAAGAGTCAAAGACCGTCACTGTTGGAGTGAAGGACAGAGATCTGATATCTGGGAAAGCCACATGGCAACTTTTTCCTTACCCATCAATCCTTCCATTTAACATTCACCTACAAGGACCCAGCATGCGATGAGCACCGTGCTCATAAGTGCGATAGACAAAGATAGTAACTAGATCTCTGGTCTCAGGTAGCTCACGAACAGGAGGGTCATAGGGTCATGTGATGGAAACACGTAGACACCTAGGGAAATGGGCCATGGACCAGACCTCACTCTGTGCCTGGGACCACTAGCAAGTCAGAGCCTGAAACCAACCACCTGGGCACAGCTCCCAGCCAAGTGCAACCATTCTGGACCATGAATATTATATCTGTTCCTACCTCTTTTGTTAGTTCTTTTTCTCCTTCTCAGAATTTTAAGACTGGAATGAACATTGGAGACCATCAAGCCCAACAACTATCTTCATTACACAGATGAGTAAACCAAGCAAAGGTGGCAGAAGTGCTAAATGAATGCCCTGTGTCAGGACGGGACTTGGCTCCCCACAAGGAGCAGTCCAGTCTCCCTAGGCATGGCCCATGAGGTGAGCTGCTTCTTTCCCAGTCCTTCCTGGTTCAATGTCAGGAGCCAAGCGCCAATGCAAAGCTGATTTTCAGGCAGAAACCTGCTAAATGTGGACACACTGAATTATTCATATCTGGGCTCATAAATAATGTACTGGGTGTTAATATCAGATGTACAAATGCATCCATAACCCAAGGGGTGATTAGTCACTGTTAGATCTTGCCCAGTGGTAACAGATTACCTGGCCTTGTGTCCTTGACTAGCTCCTGTTCTTGGGGATGGCTCCCTGGCAGAGCACTGTGCCCTTCCCATCTCTATTAGTCTGTTGTGAAATAGCAGATGTCTGGGCCAGGAATCAGGACTACAGAGCCGTGGAGGACTTTCAGTCCCTAGCTCTAAACACTGGCTGCTCTAGTTAGCATCCAGCAGAGCTGTGTGAGGCCTCCCATGCACCAAGGCAGGAAACAACTGCTTGACACTAAGACTGTCCTTGATCCACTCCCTTGATCCACTCCCTGGATGCTCAGACCCCTTCCTCTGCCTCACAGTTGTAGAGCATCTACCCAGATGGTCTCCCTGTAGTTTGACAATTTATAGCAAACTGTGAAGTATTCTCTTCCGCCATCTTTTGTACACATTTTAACTACTGTGTAAAGACAATCAAGGAAAGTGGGGGTCCTTACCTGAAGGTTAGGCATCAAATTGCATTAGGGGTGATTTGGGGAGATGGTCATCTCTACAAGACTGTCCCAGGACTAACTTCCTTCAAGGGAAGAAACCAGAATGGAAGAGAGTGGTCCAAGAGATGGCAAAAGTAACCTAGGTTTCAACTTGGTCCAAGCCAGGAGAAGAGAAAGGGGGAAGAAGTAGTTACTGTCTCTGAAGTAAAAGAGAGAGAGAGACAGACAGACAGACAGACAGAAGGAGGAGGAGTCACACTCAGCCTTGAGGTCTTTCTGTGTCACATTAATGAACACCAGACTGGTCACCAAAGCTCTTGCAGGTCCCTGTAGCCCAGACCAAACACAGTACAAGGGTCTGGTTTCTTACTTTTGTCTCTAGGCTCAAAGTCAGATCTCAATCCTCAAAGTTTTACCCCTAGAGACAAGAAACAATGGTGCTCTTCTCCATTGGAAATGGAGTGAGGGAGTCCTTGCGCTCCTAGGGGCGAGAATGAGCATTAAGCCTGTAGAGGAGACAGTGGGGGTTAACTAGGGTTCTGCCCACCTTTGGGATTTTGTCCCTGGGGCTTGGTCATGGGGCCAGGAGCTCCCTCACTGATCAGGATCCCCTGATGGCCTCTGGTTCCACAGAGACCCACTGTTGGGCAAAAGGGCCTCTTCACCAGGCATCCAGCTAAGCGATGGCTCTGGGCGTCCGGGGGCTCAGCTGGCAAACTGGCGCACGTCTGTGGCAGCCTCAGCAGCACCCACCCTTAACAGCGGTGTGAAAACAACGGCATTATGGCGTTATTACAAGGGGGCACTGACATGTTGATGCAAAAGCTCATTGCCGACAAGACCGAGAATGAAAATGGCTCAGAAGGGAATGGGGAAGTGTCCAGGGAGTCATAACTGTTTTAGGCTATCAGAGTTTCCACAGCAGATAACTGCTGTGATTTCATCAGCCCAAACCCCATTAACCCCTGCGGAACTGTCTATTCCCGAGCCTGGGCAGTAGGCAATGCTTCCAGCCGTCTTCTGCACGCCCGTTCCAGCAGTGAGCAGGAGGGTTGCCACGGGGCTGAGGTGAGAAACGCTCAGGAAGGTGCACTTCACGCGGCCACAGAATCTGATAGGTGAGGCTCCTGTCATCGGCTGGTACCCACTAGAGACCCTGTCCCAAGGACCGGGGTGGGGGAGGAGTCAGCCCGACTGCCTGGTGTCACCTAGTCTGGGTAAGAGGCGATGAAGCAAGAGGGCTTTGGATGGATGGAGGCTAGGACAGAGTCCTGGGAAACTGCCCCTTCCATGGCCCCTGCTGCTTAAGGGGCCTGCAGTCTACCAAGTGTCTCTGCTCCCTTCCTCTTAGGAGGAAAGCAGCAGGCCCAGAAGAGGCCACTAGCCTAAGTGCAGCCTCTAGCTAGCCTGCTAAGACTGAAGCCCGGCAGGGAAAAAGGCCCACAGCCCAACCGAGTCCCTCCTTGTGTTACCTCAGACTACAAAAAGTCAGAGCCTGGGCTGTAGGCAGGTAGAGCCAAGGTCATGAGGTTGGAAAAGGCCATGATGGGCCAATGCAGGGCAGAGTGCAGAGGGAGCAGAAACCATGAGCTCACAGAGGGGGAAGCTAGAGAGAGGGAAAAAGCCCAAAACAACAGAGCAGAGAGACGCTGGGAAGAGTTGGGCAGCCATGGTGGGAAGAGGAGAGAGCCGCTGCTCCCTGCACCTCACCTGCCTTGGATCCCATCATGTGTCACCGTTATGCATCCAGCTTCTCTCCAGGTGAAACTTGGCCATGACCATGCCCACCGCGCCTTTGCTCCAGGTGATATGCACAAACCTTTGTTTCCAACAACTGAAAAGGTTTCTAGGGAAGAAAGTGGCCTAGGGAGGAAAGAACCACTTTTCACATAGAGCTATAAAAAACCACATGCAAACAACAAGATGTAGCCCCTGGTAGTGATCCCAGAGAAGCTGAAGCGGTGGAGAGCTGGGTCCAGAAGATGCAGGGAGGGCCCAGGACAACATTCCAAACAATGTGTGGTGATTGCTCACATCCCCCCCCACCTCCAATCCATTACAAACTGATTTTCCGATTCATAAAATGCAGTAACAATGTGGCGGCAAAAAGTGGATTGTTATAAAAACTAGTCCGTTCCCTCAGGAACCTCACACCGCTGGTCCCACGTGCACAGATTCAACTAATCCTGGTCGGAGGGATTGTCACAGTAGAGCCAAGGGGGCTAGGGCTTATCGTTTCTGGCTGCCGCCTACGGCCAGTTGCCCAACAGAGTTGGCACCCAGAGGTGGCTCTCACTGGGGGTGGTGTTGACTCCTGCCCCTGCCAGACATGCCCCCAAAAGGAACTGTCTCTCCCTAAGGCCAGAGGCACCGCCGTTGACAAACAGTTGGTTTGTGCTTGGAGATCAGGGCCAATGCCATCCTCCAGGAGGCGCCACAGCAACCCCCTGACAGCCTGTCTCCAGCATCTCTGCCCAAGAGCACTAGGGACCCAGGACCCAGGATAGGGCTGAGGGGAGGGTGTCGAAGAGGGGAGCGGAGTCCTAGGCTCTGGGCCAAGTGGAGACAGAGGCACCTGGGGACAGATAATGTAACCTCTGACAAACTGCAGTGGCTTAAGAATTGTCAGCTCAGACAGAACTGCCTACATCCATTTAATTAGATTTTAATTTCTCTTTACACATTTGGTTTTCAAAGATTCTAAGAAGTAATTATTTCCAGTATCAATTGGCAAGGAGGCACAATCCTCAACTTAGAATAAGCAGCTTATGGAGGCCTGTCTCATCCCTGTTCAAACACCGGGGCCCTGCCGAAAGATGCGGGGGCTGCCCCACAGAGGTCTCCCACTGGGGAGACATAGACACCTGGCGGGGAGAGAGGGGGAGGGGGCCTTGTGGGAGGAGGAGGAGACCTCTCCCACCTCTGTTGCTTCAGAGTCTGGGGATAGTGAAAGGGGGGCCAGGAAGTCCAGCAGCCCGGGGCATGATGGCGCTTGGGCCAGTGAGTGGGGAGATCGAAGCAGCAGGGCCTTGTCCTTTGGCGTTGGTCTGTGCCTGCACGAAAAGTGAGATCTTCCCTGCTCTGAAAGACCTTTTGGAAGACAGTCTGTCACCTTCTACTGGAACCTTTGCAAAGTGTCTCCCATTAGAGGACATGTCCTTCAGGTACCTTACTTGGGACCCCAAACACGGGAGAGACTACCCCAACCAACATGAGAGTCAGCTCCAGTCTGACTCAGTGAAGAAACAGGAGACAAAGAAACGGAATGGAGATTAAGCTCCATTAAATTGCTGAGTGGGTAATCTCACAATTCAGCTCTATTATTATTTAGATGTTATTATTTATTAGTCCTAGCTCCAATTATTATTGCTGAGTGCGTAACCTCACAATTGCAAGTGTGGCCATCATTGTAAATAAGCTTTTTTGAGATTCACTTTAAGGAACAATATGGCAAGGGGTTGGTGGTTTGTAAATAGCCAAGAATATGCTCGCAGGCAGGAATACCACGTGCAATGTCTAAAAACTGCTCAGAACATAGTGCAGATCAATCAGAATGAGGCCAGGGGAAAGCGTCACCTACCAGCAGACAGCCAGCCCTCCTACAACACACACAGACGGCCGATGGCCCTGATGTTATGCAAATGTATTTTTTGTGACATGGGATAAAATTTCCAGGAACCACATGATACCAGCAGTGAAAAACCAGTGTATTCTTATCCGTGAAGAGCCGTGCAGGTGATATGCGGTAGGGACCTGTGCGGGGATGTAAGATAAGAGTGTGCTAGATGCATGTGTGTAGTCAAACTGGTATGATCTTGTGGAAGATGAGAAAGGAAAGAGCAGTGTTTCTATATTGATTGGCTACTCTGTGTCATGCATGAAATTAAATGTATATGTGTGACCCAAGAATTAACTATGAGTAGATATTTAAATTATATTATTCATATTTCTAAAATCTCATCAATCCATGTTTGTCAAAACTCAGTGGGATTCCTTTCATCTGTGTATTTGGGTCTTTTCTTATATGTTGGCACATATGGTGTTGAACCACCCAAAGGCCAAGACAAAATGAATGCACTTTATGTGGACGCCCAAACCAGCCCAGATCTAAAGCATTAGAACCCACCGGAGGAGGTTTTTCATTTATAGACACTTTCAGGTTCCACTCTGGAACAAGGAAACCAGAAGTTCTGGGGGTGAGGCTTGGCTTCTGGTACTTTGGAAAGCTCCAGTACTGATTCTGGTGTGCTCTAAAGGGATATTTCACGTATCTGCAATCGTGTCCTTTTGGAGGGAGGCATTCAGTGAAGGCCAGTGGTTAAAAAAAAGGGATATGGATGAATTCAAATCCTGGCCTTTTCACTACCTAGCTGGGTGATCTGGCAAAATTACCTTACTTTTCTGTGCCTCCGGTTTCTCATATGTAAAATGAATATTTAAAAAAGAGGACCATCAGTGAGCAGTTGTTATGAAGTTAAATGAGCTAATATATAAATAGGGCAGAGAACAGTGCCTGGCACTAAATGTGATCTCAGCCCCTGCTGGCCTATATGACCACCAGGGCAAGGATAGCTTCCTACCGTCCACCTGCCCTCCCCACCATGGCATCTAGGCATTCCACCCTACTGTGGATCGTCATTCAGCATGGCACTTTCTAAGTAGAGGAGACGGTGAATGGGAAACTGGAGTGGATGTGGAGAACTGGAGAACTAGGGGTATGGATGTCATATGGCACTCCTCACAGCCCTGGATAGTGAGTGGAATGAGGGGGGCTGGATGGTATCTGGGGGAAAGAGAGCAGCTAGGGCCGCCACCTTAACCTCAACACACAGTGAGGCTCGTGGCTTCAGAGTGTCTAAGCCCCGCACCCTTCACTACTTCCCGAGTGGCCATTTCTACTGTCGTCCATTCTTTGGTCGGGGTGATGGCACCATTTCCATGATTAGAGGAGTTTATGCAGCAGCCCCATGCTTGAGGAAGTGACCCTTCAAAGCTCTTAGTATGAATCATTGCTCCCAGGAGACTCCAGGGACACTGGTTTGCATGTGGTGGTGGCTTACTAGAATCATGCAGGTCAAAAGATGGGTGTATCCTGGGGGCTCAGCTCACTATAGCACAGTGAGAGGCAGGCCAGATAATGTTGTGGTTGGAATCAGGCATTAGGAAGCCAGTCTGCTTGGGTCTAGTTCCATCACTAATTAGCTATGATATTGGTTGGGTAAGATGCCTAAGCATTTTGTGCTCAGTTTTCTCATCAGAAAAAGGGGTTTTGTGAGGACTAAATGAATTAATATGGAACATTTAGAACCATGTCTGGCACATAGTAAATAATACATGAATATTGATTGCTATTTTTATAATTTTAATGCTTTGAAGATGTCGGTCTCTTATTGGATACACATTTGGTTTTTAATTGTTTTCCTTTTCTTTCAGATCCCACTAAATCTCTAAGAAAAAGTCACTGTGGCATCTCTAATCCCTGTCAAGTCATTTTTCTGTGTTTTAATGAAGAGCTTTTGGAAATATCATTGTGTGCCAGGGTGTTGTCACTCCTAGTGCGTTACCAAGTCAATAAAGTTGGAATGAAACCCACGCCATCCATTTCTGGTGCATTCTTCATATTTCCGAGGACTTAATCCACCATGATGGGTAGGACATAGTCCAGGTGTGGGGACAAGACAAAGATGCAAATGGGACAAATACAATCAAGAGAGGTATAAACCATGGGTAATGGGGACTAAAGAGAGAAAGGATCCCACCTGGTGGAAGGGCTGTGTTAAGGGAGTGATGGTCAAGACAACCCTTGGAGAATGATGGGTAAGATTTTATCAGGTGGGGCTAGAGGAGTGGAAAAGAAAGCAATCCAGACTTATTAGGTAGAGGGAATAGCATATGCAGAAATCTGAAGATGGAGAAGTACCAGAAGTCAACTAATTTGATTGATGTGTAAGGTGCAGTGGGGAAGAGTTGGAAGATAAGGTAGATCAGGGCTTTGTCATAAAAGACCTTTGATGTAAGGGTGAGTAATTTATATTTAATTTGTCAGTTAGTGGGGAGACATTGAGGGTTTGGTTAAAAAATGTTTAATCACAGCTGTGCTTGAGAAAAAGGAATTATTCTCATAAGATGACTCAGAAGGGAGAGAGGCGAGAGATAGAGAGATTGGAGAGGAGGTTGCCAGACTCTTTCAGATGAGAATTAATGTGGGTTTAAACAAGGGTCGTTATGGAGGAACAAGATAATGGCAGAATCCAAGGGACTTGATAGCGGATTGTTACGGGAAAAGGAACAATCAAAGAGAAGCCAAGGTCACCTGCCTGGGGAAATAGAAGACTGATGGAGCAATTAACCAAAATAGTAAACCAAGTGGGGGAACGGTCTGGAGAGGCTGGTGAATTAGGGTTGAGGTGCTAGATAGAGAGGTAGATAAATGGAGCTGGAGGACAGGAAATTAAGACTTAATAGTTCCCTCGTCCCATAGCTGTGCTGCTTTCTCCCGTATCTGTGGCATCTTACTCTATACTTAACACTGAGTAGGTGCTTAATAAGAATAGAAAGAGCAAAATTCAAAGGGAAGACTACCAAGAAGATGCATATACATCTAGGGTGAAGCATCTAGGGACACCAGGGAGGGAGGAGGACAGAGCAGAGCCGTGAAGGAGTAAGATAATGATGGGTTAAGGCAATCAAGATCAGGGGGAGTTTTGAGACAGAGAAGAGGTAAGTGGAACAGGCTGAGAATGCGAGAGGAGAACAGTACTTGGTTTCAAGCAGCCATGATAAAGGAGCACAAGGTGTGAAGCTTAAAACAGAGATTTATTCTGTCCCAGGTCAGGAAGCTAGAAGTCCAAAATCAAGGTATTAGCAAGGCCATGTGTCCTCTGAAGCTCTAGGAAAGGATTCTCCCCTGCATCTCCCTAGCGTCTGCTGGCCCCAGGCGTTCCGGGGCTGGTACAGCATAACTTAAATCTCTTCAAATGTCTTCTCCCTCCGTGTTTCTGTATCTTCACATGTTTCCTTAAAAGGAAGCAGTCAAATTGGGTGAAAAGCCCACCCTACCCCAGTATGACCTCATCTTAACTATTGATGTCTGCATGTTAGGTCTCATTCTGAGGTACTGGAGCTGATGACTTCTTTATGTCTTTTACAAGGACATAATTCAACCCAGAGCAAGGATGGAGAGAGACTATTGGGTTTGGCAGTAGGAGGTGGCTGGCAGGGTTTGTGAGGATGCTATTTGGCCCAAAAAGTGGGGAAAGAGACCAGATGGCACTGAGTAAAGGCGGGTGGGGGGGGGCAGGTGGAGGGAAGGAGAACAGCATGACAATAAATGGAAAGTGAGATGGAGGCATGGGGGGGCATCTGTCCAGGTCTCTTCTATGTGTGATCTTTCCTTTTCTCCAGGTAGAGAGAATGGCCATGTGCTCCACAAAAGGTTTTGCTTTCACCCCACCAACATTCACTCCATGATTCAATGAGCAGCGAGCATGTTGGTCTTGACATCAGAGTTTCTTTACTCTTAATTTTAGTGGCCTAAATTGGTTCCATTTTGGTTCAAGCAACTTCTTTTCTTGTCTAATCAGATCACCGGGTTGTTTACATGGGTTTGTGTCATCAGGGTTCCTTTCTCACTGGAGCCCAGTCCCTGAAATGGGGACAAGAGTATCTGCTGACTTCGTCCCACTTTCAGGTGACATGAGAACTGGAGGGGTAAGGCCAGAATGTACCAGGGCATGGGTTAAACACAAATGATTAACAAGTATGAGTCTGAAGATCTCCTAATGAACTCAAGGTTAGCAATTGAAAATGATGACCCACTCCAGACAGCAATGAGGCCAGACTGATCACATTCTCCTCTCCAGAGCTCCAGGAACTTTTTATATCCACCCAGTTCTCTGCAAATCCAGACACTATCTCAGCTTCACCCACTGTCCTGAGTCCAAGAAATCTGGCAGCCAGATTTCTTGGACTGGACTAGGAAACTGGACTAGGAAACTCTACTGGACTAGGAAACTCCACACACTGCTCATTTTAGTCCATAAACACCCAAATTTGGCTTCTTGACAATCTTTAATTGCATGCTTGGTATGTTATTAAGAACTAGCTCATATCCATACATAATAATGTGCCTGGTACAGTAACTGACAAAGAGCTTGGTCAGCAAATGATTCTTATTCATATTATCAAACTTACAGGAGTTCAGGAGGGCTGGTTGGGAAATAAAATTGTGCAGTCAGCTCTAAGATGAACTCAGAGCCTCCTCTGACCACTATGATTTTCTTATAGGACTAAACTAGTTTTTTTGTGGCTGCTGTATTCCTCTATTCTTCTTAATAGACTTCTGATAAGCCCATCCCATAAGTTAGACATGGCTTAACCTTAGGCTTTGGACCCAGCTGGGCCTTCAATAGATTAAGGATCTTCCACATGATGGAGACAGGGATAGGGCAGGGGGCAATGGAGAAAGGAGAGTGCTGGAGTCTCCTGCTTCCGCAAACACTATTTAATGAGCCAGCACATGAGAATTTCTCCCCTGCTTTATAAAAGTGGCTTCCTCAAGAGAGGCTACACATAGAATCTTTTAGATGAGTTGGGTGTTGCCTACTGAGACATTTATTTTTCTAAATAGCCAGTAAGGCAAAGTGGAGGTTATCCCCTGAAAACGTTCCCCAGTGGCACTTTGGAAAACACAGAAATGGATGAACTCTTGGACAAAGAGAAACTGAATTGCTACCTGGAAACCATTCCATTTTTCTTCCTTTCCTCTACACATCTCCTGGGCCCTTTAATGCTTTGTAAAGCCAAATTTCTTCAAATTATGAAGGTAGTAACCTGCAAGATTTATTCCAAGGCTTAGAAGGGGGACTCCTGCATAATCTATGACCAAGCTGTGGTAGCCCTAGGCTGCAGGTGAGTCTGCTCCAGCCCTCTCTTCTTTCTCCTGCAAAATAGACTCATTTTGCAAGGAGGAACCCTAAGAAATTCACCAGGTGTCATATCACACTCAGAATCTGTGGAACAAACCAAGATTCTTCAGCTTAGTTGGGAGCATGGAGGAATAGAGGAATACAACTTGACTGTTGAGTTTGGGTGAGTTGACCAGGCAGAAGACCAGTAGTAGGCACATGATGGTTGGGTGCAAATGACCTCTATGCCTTCAGCTTTGTTTAGTCTGCAACTAGTATCTGTTTTGCTGCATCAGAAAGAGCAAATTAAGCAACTTGTTTTTCTGCATTCTTTTGGCCCAGTGTACTAGGTAAAGTAGAATATGAGAATCATGAAATGAGGTTCCATTTTTAATGCTTATGTGCTCTGGTAGCTACACATAGGATCCTCTTCCCACCCCCTTTTAGGTCTCATACAAACTATCAGAGCATTTCCTATTGCACTGTCAGAGTTGATTTTGTCCTGTTGATAAGCTTTGGGGAGCCATTCACATGCTAGTGTATTTGTGAGCTCTGAGCCCATTTTTGGAAGATGGCAACTCCTTCTTAGAGGTATTGTCTTTGGAAAATCTCTGTCAGAGTAGCTGGGCCATATATGATGGGAGCCTATGACCCTGATGTAGAGTCTTAAACCCACTACAGCAGAGATATGCTATCCCACATTGCCATGCCCTTTTGAGTTGGATGGAGATGAATAGTCAGTTGGCTGTGAGTGGAAGTGTTATATATCACATATTTATAAGCAAGCTAGGGCCTGACCCTCAGTTTTCTCTTATGCTTGCTGCAAAGGCCTTAGAGGTCGTGTCTTCTGGATGGTACAACTACTAAACGATAGAGCCTCTAGCAGCCTGAATCTTTGGGAAATAACTTCCCTTGGGAGTCCTAAGAACAACAGTAGATTTTGCATAAATGAGAAATAAACTTTAAGTTTTAACCACTAAGCTTCTCAGTTTATTTGTTACTGCAACATAGCCTAGACTATCCTGACTAACATATCCAATAAGGGTTTAGAGTTTACAGAACCTTAGATGTTGGTCTAAACTCACCAATTTGTAGACAAGAAAACAAAAGCCTGGAAAAATTGGGTGACTTATATAAAATCGCAGAGATAGAGTGACAAAGTTAAAACTGGAACTTCCAGTTTGTTTCTCTCCACTATCACAGAGCATCTTTTGTGCTGATTTGTATACAGCTCGAATCTAATATCTTCAACCTCACTTTTCAGTTAACCACAAAGTCTTGATTAACTGAAAAATAGACACTAGTGGGCCAAATACTTATGTCTTGTGTGTGTGTGTGTGTGTGTGTGTGTGTTTAACCAAAATCACTATTTCACCAATGATCTTAGCTGTCTTGCCCTAATTTCAGAGAAAATAAGATAGTGCCATTAGAATCTATATGCATGTAATTTCCTTGTAATGTATAGCCTGATGAAAACCATGGGGTTGGGTCTTTAAGACATCTGGGAAGCTTGGACTCTGAATATATCTCACTAGCTCCTTTTGATTAGTCAGCATTTTTCATTAGTCAGCATTCCATTCCTGGTGTGTGTGGTATCTGAACGTGTGTGTGTGTGTGTGTGTGTGTGTGTTGTATGTATAGAGTCATTGCTTAACTAGAGTCCTAATGTATGGTAGCAAAAATCAGATCTGAAGGGGAAATACCAGTTCAAATCAGACTATATACAAAGCAAATAATCAAATCATGAACATGTAAAATAAAAATTGGAGGCAGTGAGAGAACGAGATGGGAGACCAAAAACTCAGGGAGAAAGGGTCAGAACAAGTGAGATGAATGGAGTTTGGAGTTTTCCTAGAACTATGGTCAATGTTCCCAGCTCACATTTTATGTGCTTGTAGCCTATAAAGGCATTTCAAATTCATGGAAGTGGCCCAGCTGATAGACTCTGACCAACAAGCTGAGATTAGAAATACTGACTTGACTTCTCACTGTCTCCATCTTTATCCCACCAACAGCTGTATCATCCTCTAGCCTCGACCTTCTCTTGGTCAACTTGGCCCAGCTTTTCTGAAATTGTTTTGTTGTTGTCATTTTGGCCTGAATACATCATTACCAGATATCACCACAGATGATGAGAGTACACTCCTAGATCTATTCTTTGTTACCCGCAGACTTAGGTGGACACCTCCTGAAACCTTGGTTCAGATGTGGAGACTGACAATAGTTCCTGCACACACCAAGAGAGTATGAAAAGGTTTGGATTACGTTTGAGGAGGAGGGCAGGGCAGGCCATTCAGGCAGGGGTGGAGTTGGGGGAGGGAGATACCCAAGAAAATAGACAAAGCATTCAGCACAGAAATTTTTTGTTGGGAGCTGGGCCAGAGTGAGAGTTCTGCACAGGCACTGGCTTGCTCAGTGTGAATCCCTCGCCCTCACCAAGAGAGGGAGCACCCAGGCTTTCTTATCTGCTGTGGGCACAAGAGGAAGAGCAGGGGTGAGGCTTAAAAGCTGTCAGAAGTCAGAATTTAACAACTGGAGTCAGACTCCTCATTCCTTTGCTGTAACAAGCATTTCTCCATTGGTATGAGATAGCAGCCCAGCTTCTGCCTGGTATAAAGTTTGACTCATATTTCTTAGTTTCCCTTCCCAGTGCCCCCATGCTCTCCAGCAAGTCTCGCCCCCATCTGGTCTTCTTCCCAAGTTCAGCTCTGGCCTTATCCTTCTCCCCTGTACCACCCCAGTCTGGATCTTGCCCTACCTTTACTCCTAATGCTTTGCCAGCCTGGCTTCCTATGTGCTCATCTTACTCCGGGGACAGTAGTTAACTGGAGGAAAGTCCTTCCTGGTCATTGCAGATAGTATTGATTAAGGAAGCAAGATTTTATTTTTTGAGGATTAGAAAAAAGAAACCCAGAAAATAGAAAAGTAGAAAAAGAATGAGGAATGCCAAGGAGAAAGTAAGTGACTCTATGAACGGAGACAGAATGAAACTGCTTCTTCTTGATCTAATGGCTCTGGGTGATTATCTGCTGTACCAGGAGAATTCTGTTTCCCTTAGGCCATTCTATCTGGTGTCCTCATGCACAAGGCCTGCAGGAAGATGGTGGAGTACAAGCCAGTGGATGTCAATTTCTGAAGAAATCTTCAGGAGTCTTATCCCTATGACTCAGATTTGGTTGCTTATGGAAGCTGGTCGATGGCTAGGAGTTTTTGCTCCTAGCAGAAATAAGCTTACAAAGCTCTCCCCTGTGTGGCTTTAATTGGTCTTCTCTTTTGTGAAGAGACATTATTTTGTGAAGACATTATTCTGCCTTCTTTGTAAATACTTCTCTTTTCTCTAGAGCAGAGAAATGGCCTCAGCCTTATAATGGATTTTACATGCAGAGAAGAGAAAGAAAATGATTTTGCAAGACTCTCTCTTCTGTTGGCTTGCAACACAAAGAAATATCCACCTCAAGCATCTTAAGAGCTAAATTTGGCTGCTTCATCAAATGGAGGAGAGATGAGGGGAAAGAAGTTGGGGGAGATGCTCAAGTCATTTGGTCCCTAGCTGACTTTCTCATTTTAAGACCTTCTCTTTTCTTCATACTTATCCTTTTCCTGTGGCTACTTCTACTTCTGTGGGATTTCCTATTTTTTTTTTTTTCATGTACTCCTTAGTTGCTCAGCTGAGTTCACCTGTTTTCAGATCTTATGTTCTTATTTGGATTCTGATAAACTGGTAAGGAAAGTTTAGGAAATAACCACCCCTCCCAAAACCATTAACATGATTACAAAATGTCATGGTGCCCTTAGAAGACAAACACACATGCACATAATTATTTAAAAACTTGACTCTGGCTGAAAATATCTCTTCGGGCATCAGGCGATAGCTACAAGGATAGCAGGTATGAGCAAGATAAGTAGTCTTAGAAGTCAGAGGGGGTTTGGCATTAAAATGGTATTAAAGATGGACTTTTGGCCAGAGGACACAGGAATACTTGAAGCCTGCCCACATTAATTATTTCTCCCTGCAGGTGAGGTGTGCAAGGGAAATACAAGCATAGGACAATGGCTGGCCAAGCAGACACTTCATGACAGCTGGGGCTATTACTCTAGGACCTAGGGCCAAACTTGAGGGAACTGGATTAAGTCCTGGGGTACCTCATTTGTCCTAGGCTAGAGAATTAAGTGACCTTGTTATTTAACTGCAAACCACATTCATCAGCACCAGTGAAAATGGAACCAGAGAAAGAGCAAGGAAAAGTCAAATCAATGCCCAGGAGTCCAGTCAATCAGATCCATGGTTCCTCTTCAGGGAGTGAAGAAGAGATGTTCAAAGTAGCCCCTGCTGCCTTCATCAGGAAGACCAGGAAAGAATCATCTTGAAGGCTTGATATCTCTAATAGGAAAAAATTTGTCACTTTTTTTTTTTTTAAGAGAGGGAGAGAGGTGGGGGAGGGCTGAGAGAGAGAGAGAGGGAGAGAGAGAGTCACAAGCCATCTCTATGCCTAGTGTGGAGCCAGACATGGGGCTCGATCTCACAACCCTGAGATCATGACCAGATCCAAAATCAAGAGTTGGATGCTTAACCAACTAAGCCACCCAGGTGCCCCTGTCACTCTTTATAGCAAAGCCCTCGCCCCTTTTTGTCCCTCTCTGCTCCCTCCATCTAAATCTAAAGTTGGGCTTTAAATCTAATATCTAACCCAAGCCCTCTCACCTTTTAGAGTAATTCGCTACCTTCATTTCTTCCAGACCCTCCCTTCATTTCAGAGAGTGTTTTCTTTAAGAAACCTCCCCAGATCTACCAGGAAAGTATCTGTTTTCTCCTTCTTCCCACATTTACACATTCCTTCAGGATCTGCATACGGGGAGCCACATTCACTACTGGCCCCTCTCACTTTCTGTTTCATACAGTAACTCCCTAACTCTGTACACGGGGAGGAACAGCAGTTTTACTGTTTTCTGCAATCCTCTCTGTATTGCTCATGTATTAGTCATTTGTCACAATGCTTATTTTTCACCCGTGGACATATCCACTGCAAGCCCTGCTTACGTTGTCTTCATTCTAGGATCCAGAATGAAGGAGCACCCCCTAGTAGAGTCTTGTGGCAAAGGCAAAGGAATCATGCAGTGGTTCTTGAAACTTCTGCTTGGATGTAGCACGTAGCATGTTTCAAGTGCTCATGTTCCATTGGATAAAAAAGTCCTATGGCCGCTCCCTGTGTGAATGGGCTGGGAAACTATAATCCTTTTACTGGGACAGAAGAATAATTAATTGGGAACAGTGATACTGCCTGTCTCAGTTCTTGACTAGGGTTGAGTGTCAGGTGCCTTTGAATGACAACCTTCTGGTAAACCCAGTAATTGGCACCAACACAACACTGGTTATTTTTCATTGGAAACTTTGTTTAAAGCTCACCTTTAATAACTAAAGATATGTATTTTATTAGGAGATTCTCTCAAATATATGATATGTTCCCCAGTCCTCTTAAACAAGTGCTCCTACACATAATGCAACTTTTCCTCAAAGATTTGGGGTTGTAATTATGACTGTCAACTTGGACTTTGTTACAAAGCAATGACACTCCTTGAGACTGCTAAGTAGAGGGCTACGCACCTCTGCTTAAAGAGTGCCAGGCCACTCTGCTTTTGGAACTCAAGGCTCCATCTTAGTCTCTTCCCATGACACTAGGCTCTCGGCTGTCATATCTTGATAACAAGAGAAATCTCCCTCTAGCCCTTGTTACTCAGTAACATCAGCATCACCAGGGAACTTACTAGTAATTCAGAATCAGGGCCCTCTCAATCAGACTCTGCTTCTTAGTAACCTCCCCAGGTGCTCCATATGCACACTGACATTGGGGAAGCATCCCAGGGGTTCTCAGTCTCGGCTGTATATCGGTATCTCCTGGGGAGCATTATAGACACTGATGTCAGGGCCCCGGCCACAGTGCTTGGATGTAATAGGTCTGGGGTGTGGTGAGGGCCCTGGAGGGTTAGGAACTCCCCAGATTCTAAGGTGTATCCAGGGCTGAGAACCACTGTTTTCTGGAAGACTTTCTCCTGGTTGCCTGAATCTACTGGTTCAGTGATCAGAGAATCAAATGTCTTCACCTTCATGCAGCTGCATTACTGACCACTATTAGCACCAACAAGGGCTAGAGGAGCCTGACCTTGCAGAAATAGTAATAGCCCAATTATTAAGGAACCTGTAGGGGCCAGGAACATTATCTCTAATCCTTACAACATACTGACACCCTGATTTAAATTTAAAAGAAACGGAGCCTCAAAAAATGTGAGCAACTTTCCAAAAATCACACAAATGGTAGATGTTGGATTTGAATTAACCTGTTTTCAAAGCCAGAAACTTTTTATCCCAAATCCAGGGAATCTTTGCTCCCAACCTGTATGTGCTATTATGGGGTAGACCTTGGAACATCTGCTTTGGCTGCTCAGAGGACCTTGTCGCTGCCTTCCAAAGTTTGGGTGGGGGTCTGGTTGGACAAGTTCACCAGGTGAGAGGTCACACCCTCAGATAAGTGACTGTATATGACTTCTATAGTGTCCTTAAAGTGTGCCATTTCACAGAGGGGTAAACTGATCACCATGAGGACAGCGACATGTTTCTAACAAAGAACTTAGTAGAAATTCATCAGTGCAGAGGAAGCCCAGGAGAGGGAGGAATCGGGCCTGGATGAAGCATGCTTCTCCACTGTCAACTTCTTAATAGTAGTGGGGAGCCAAGTATGCTGGGAACATTATCTCATGGGATTTTCACCACAATCTTATTGAGTGTGATATTAATTTTGCCCATTTTATACATGTGTAAACGGAGGCTGAAGGTAAATTTACCCACTATTAGACAGCTAATAGCAGAGCTGGCATGGAAATCCAGATTCAGAGCCTGTGCTAGTTCATCTACATTTCATGACTTCTTAATTTCTTAAGTGTAGCATTCTGCCAGCTGTGTCCCATCTGGGTCACTACCTGCTGTGCGCCAGGTTTGGGACAAATTGCTCAACAACACTTGATGTGGATAAGGGATAGTTTTTTGTAGGAAAGGGAAGAGTTTCAGGTACACAGCAGAAGAGAACGAACAGGCTTCTGTCAGTCATCAAGCCACCAGAGATGCATTGGTGCCAGGGCCCCTCGCTCCTCTGCTGTTCCTGCCTTTTGACAGATCAAGAGTGAGAATTGACCTTGTTAATTAGAAAGCAGAAAGACAGTGCCATGCCAGGCAGTTTGGGGTTGGATCACGGCTGTTTCAGATGTTCTGTTTGAATCCAGCTGCTCAGGACTAGAAAACTTGGTGTTCCCGGGATATCAGAGACCCCCTTCTGAGGCAGAGAAGCCCTTAGAGCTGTGGGAAGCTGAGCTTAGGGTCAGGTCCACACCTGGGGAGAAGCAACACCCACCCCAGCATAGTTAACTCATTGTCTGGGTTACCTAGAAGGAGCTCCCAGCACCAATTTTGGAGAGGACACCTGTGAAAATCCCCAACCTGGGTCATGAATAGTGATGTGGGCAGGCAGCACTGGATCCATCCTACAATCAGAGGCAGATTGTCCTCAAGGCAGAGGACATGGCTCTGAAGCATAGAGAGTGTTCTGCCCCTTCTCATTTGGAGCCTCCCACTTCAGCCATCTATCTGGATGTCTGGTGGTGATGGCAAGGAGCAAGTCAGGCAAAAAGCAAGCTGATCTCACACTAGAGAGCTTGAGGGGGGATGTCACATTTGCTGGGGGTAGAAGGGGAGGGTTAAAACTGGTAAAATCTTTAAACATTACTATCTCGTATTTTTGCTCCCTCTAAATTTCAGTGCCAGTGACAAACCATGAGAGACTCGACTCCAGGAAACAAACTGAGGGTTACAGAAGGGAGGTGGGTGGGGGGATGGGGTAACCGGGTGATGGACATTAAGGAGGGCACATGGTGTATTGAGCATTGGGTGTTATACATAACTAATGAATCACTGAACACTACATCAAAAACTAATCATGTGCTATACGTTGGCCAATTGAATTTAAATTTTAAAAATTCTGTTTTTAAAAAAAAAAAAAAACAACAAAAAGAATAGGTATGCTCCTCTGTGGGGCGCAAGTGTATCTCAAATAATTCTGACTCCAGCTCTTGTCCTCTAAGCCACACTGCCACAGACTTATCTTTCTAAAACACATCTATTTGCATCACTCCTTTGCTTAAAATCTATGACTCCATCCCCATTCCCTGCAAGATAAAGTCTAAATCCCTTAATATGATGCATGATGCTTTTTCATATGCTGAGTCCTAGACCGGGTTTTCATGTCAGTCTCCGGGATGAGTCGCCTTTCACTGCGCCAGGCTGGCCCTGAGCTCTCAGAGCAGTCATTCAACCTCTGTTCTTTTCTGCATCATGATTTTTTATTTAAATGTGTTACCTCTATTGGTCATAAGCTTTTGAGCGCATGGACTGTGCTAGATACATAGGTGGTATTTGATTAAGCTTCAGTGATTGGCGGAGTCTATATCACACCCCAAGTTCCAAAGACACGAGGAATTTTTTCCTTTTTTGTTTTGTTTTCTGAGATCATCAGTGTGTGCTGAGGCAGTCCCTAATGCTTCACTTGCTACTTTCCCTTTTTTTTTTTTATCTCCCTACCCTTTTCTTCAGCTACTAAACACTCCTCTCACCTCTCACCATGCCTCTCTTGCTTTCTGAACGCCAGACAACATTTTTCTTCCTAGAGAGAATGTCAGGAAGACAAAGCGGGGCCCATCCCTGGGGAAGAGGTGGTTCCGCCTCATCCATCTGCTCATTTTCAGCCAAACCTAAATATAAACCATGCTGTCAAGGAGGAGGCTGGAAACCACTCGTGTGGAGTTGTAGCCAGAGATAACGCCGTAGAGCGAGGAGTAAGAGACATGGGGGTCAAGCCAAGAGGTCCCAAGGCCAGGCCTGAGTATGAAGGTTGCTCCTGATGTTGAGCATCTAGGAGGAGAAGAGAAGGCCTCTATGAGGTCACTGAGTGACACACCTGGCAATGGGTGGGGGAGCTGGTTGCCATGAGGGAACATACCGTGAACCTGTTCCAGCCCAGGCACAGAATATGTAGTCCAGAGATAAGAAGGAGGTATTTCTGGGTTGGGTTGGGTTGATGAATGGTGGGGAGCTGGCTGCAACTGTTCATGATGTAAGGACTCCATTTTTAGCACGTGTGACTCTTTGGGTTGCTTGAGACAAAACAAAACAAGACTCAAGCCCCATAATCTTGTAGAATCCTAGGAAGGATGTGAAGGGCATGGTACTGGCCATACAAGGGAGCTGGGATATGGGAGTTTCCCATCTGGCTGCAGAAAGGACCCTCTGTGAACGAGGCTCACAGAAAAGTAAATTTCTCTTGAGTTCAGCCGCCGTCAGATCCAGCCTCCATGTTGTGTGACAAGGAATGGGGAATCTTATCAGGAAAGATGGGTATGTGTCAGCCTGGTACTGAGACCCTCCTTCTGTTCTCAGGGATGTTCAGTAGGCGGTCCCCTAGTGAGATCATGGCCATCTTCAAAGGAACACAGTAGAACCTGGGCTTGGGGTGCCTGGGTGGTCGAATTTGTTAAGCGTCCAACTCTTGATCTCAGCTTGGGTCTTGATCTCAGGGTCGTGAGTTCAAGCCCCATGTATAAGTTCAAGTTCTATACTGGCCATGGAACCTACTTAAACAACAGCAACAACTAAAGAAGAAGAATTTGGGCTTTACCAGATACTCTGGCTTGTGGGTTCTTCTCGAATATCTAGTGCTGTTGGGTTAGCTCATTAATACCTAGAATTCATAGACTTGGAATATCAACTAGGGAAAGACCACTGTTCTACCACAAGCAGTATGCAGCTTGTCACTAGTAATTAAGAGATAAGGGAATTAAAGGCTTCAAAGGTCAATAAACTTGCTTAATTCTCAGACCTCAAAAGCTTAAGTGGGGAGTCTAGAATCCCCCACTCCCCACTCAATTATGAATGAAGCTATCTTAAGTATAATTGGTACACATTTTCTAAGTGGATAGCTGTAAAAAATCCACTCCATTCTGGACCCTAGAATCCCAACTCAACCTCCCTCAGTGTCCTTGAGCCCCAACGCCTCCAGGGCACAGTCAGATTTCAGTCCAATTCACCCCGGGCAGTGTTAGCTCACGAAGCAGCCAGACAGAGACCTTCATGGGCTTTTCCCAAGTCCTTTCCTCTTGCCGGAAGTTGTTCTTACTGAGACCCAGCTCTGTTCAGGAGCTTGGTACTGCCCTATTTCCATGGCTGCCCTAGGCTTCCTTACAGAGTTTTCTCCAGAGGTTCTGTTTTGGTTATCTATTGTTGTATAACAAATCATCCCCAAACATAGTGGCTCAAAACAACTATTTCTTATTTGTCCTAGTTCTGCGATCAGTAACTCAGGTTGGGTTGGGTGGGCAGTTCTTTTGTGGGAATTGTCTGGGCTCACACATGTCACTGCGGTCATTTGGCAACTCTATGAGGACTCATGAGGGTAAATTCCCCTTATTCACATGTCTTGAGATTCGGTGCTGATTACTGGCCTGGTCTTGTCTCTGTATGGTTACTCTGTATGGCAGCAAAAGCATTCCAACAAGGGGAAGCTGGAAGCTTCAAGACCTCCTGGGACTGAGCCTTTGGAATTAACCCATCATTTCTGACATATTCTGAGGTCAAAGCAAGTTACAATACCAGCCCAGATTTCAGAGATGGGAAAATAAACTCTAGCTCTTACAGAGAAGAGCTGCAAAATACCATGCCCTTGTTTTCCAAATTCCCATAGCTCCCCACTGTACTTAGCATGAAGTTCAAATTTCCTCTTGTTTATGGCCCTGCATAACGTAGGCCCTGCCTCTCTAAATTGATCTAAAACCCACCTCTCCTTGACTCGCTACAAACAGTTCTCCCTTTAGGGCTTTCATATGTGCTGTTTCCTCTGCCTGGGACGCTCTTGTCTCAGATCTTTGTGAGACTGAATTCTCTTTTAAGTCTAAATGTCAGCTCCTCAAGGAGACCTTCCCTGAGTACGTCTCCCAGTTCCTTCCTACCACATTACCCTGTCTTATCCTCATGTAGCCATTAGCACTATCAGAAACCAGTCATTCATTCCTGATCTTCTCACTAAAATTTAAACACCATGAGAGTATAGCTGTTGATTCTCGGGTTCACTTTTGTATCCCCAGTGCCTAGAATAGTGCCTGTTGGCGTGTAGGTGCTTAATGTTTGTTGAATAAATTAACTATGTGGTGAAAATCTGTATCAGCTTAGAAGATAGGACAAAAGAGGGAAAAGAAGAATCTCCATTCTCAAAGTTGAGATTTAAAAAAAAAAAAAAAAAAGTGGGTTCTTTTCCTGTAATTAGCATACATTGCCACCAAGTGGCAGTAGATGTCTTAAGCATCTGGGGCAATTTACTGGTCAATGTTTTTCTTTAGATTCAAATGATGTTTGCCCAGGTCCAAACTAACAGATTAATAGTAACTTATTTTCTAAGACTTTTTAATTTCATTTTAAAGATTGACTTTTTATTATTTGAGAGAGAGAGAGAAAGCACGAGAGAGCATAGGGGAGGGGCAGGGAGCGGGAGAGAGAGAATCCCAAGCAAACTCCCTACCCAGCACAGAGCCCAATGGGGCTCAAGCCCATAACCCTGAAATCACCACCTGAGCTAAAATCAATCGGATGCTTAGCTGACTAGGCCACACAGGAACCCCTTAATAAACTTTTTAAAATTGCTGACTTAAAACAATAGACAATAAAGCTATTTATCCTTAGAGAACAAACATTTTTCTTAGAGAAGCACCTTTTTGCTCTATTTCATTAGTTACCAATTATCATTAAATAGAACTCTTCTCCCATAGCCACATCCTGATTATTATGTTCCTTTTACTTTATTACAAATTCTACCTTACAGTCACTGTGCCTCAGGGCCGACATGTGGAGCTGGACCTTCAGGCTAGATTTATATTGCAAAGTTTTATGGCTTCTCTCAGCGACTAGCTCTATCCTCATTTAAAGCCTGCTGATGGCTTCGTTCCCCACGTGTTTCAACTCCCTTTTTCTCAACCCTAGCTCTTTTATTTCTCTTCCCTGTATCAGAATTAGGAAGCGAGAAAAATACACCTGTTCCTTTATCTTGAACACATGATTCTGCCCCACGTTCTTCCTAATACAAAGAAAGTAATTTCCACTTGTCCTTAAATAAGAGTCAAATATATCCCTCTATTCAGTTTTCTCATTGGGAGTTCTTTAAACTAGTGATTATGTACAATAGGACTTATCTTAGCGAAGCCATTGCAATGGTTCCACAAGAGGCAGTTTATACGAAGTGTTTTTGTGATAAGAGTTCCTCTGAAACTCTTTTTCTATAGAAAGAGATAGCACTCTTAAACAGAAAAATGAAGCAACATTTAGACAAAGCTCCTGATTGGGCATTTAAGCTCCTCAGAAGAGCGGCAGTCCCATAGGGCGGATGGACCTCGTGAGTCAGCAGCCGGGTTCTGCTGTGAGTCACCTTAACATCTCTGGGACCACGTCCTCTCCTCAGCTCACACTCCTTCACTAGGCATGCTAGGGGTACAGTAAATGCTTCCTGAGCTCTGTACAGGAATGACCCGGACCCAGGCATTCCGCAGCACAGCTGCCTAATCCAACCTGAAGAGTGACTTTTTTCTTCTTTCTGCAGCCATGGCCCACTCAGACTTTTGCATATTGCTAACAAAATCTGATCACCCTGAGGCTAAATGTGTTTTAGAATATATATGCAATCAACAGTCATTAAGACAATATTTGTGTGCAACAAATGTTCATTGAATGAATGAAGGAAAATGACCAGGGTTCATAGTGTTAATTTATATTAGCGTCTTCTGATATTTTCGTATTGCATGCCCCATTAGTTAAAAAGTAAACAATCCTCAAAATGTATATTATGTTATAATAAGTTATTCAAATGTACTATTGTACCAATGTTTTCTGTACATAAAAATATATACAAAATATAAACTTTAAAAAGGGTAAGATTAAAAAGTAATGCTTTTAAGTAATGATCTTATTACTGGTAAATTTTTATTCTCACTAAAGTCTTTTACATATCATTAATATTTTTTATGAGAACAACACAGTTGAATATGCTGCTTTATGTTTTAAAATCTTGGTTTAGGACTTTGTGATAAAATCATTCAATGGTCTAGTTCTGAGTTTGGTTGGTTTTCTCACTTGGATTTAATTGCTGTCCCAGTGAAAAAAGATACTTTGTAGCTTCAAATGGAAGCCTTGCACCATCAACCTCTCTTATCAAATCATGGTACTCATTACTCAGTAGGCTCACCAATTATGCAAATGTTTTGGTGGAAAGTCTGTGGAAAGGAAATTCACCTTTCTCTGTTCTCTGATCTCAACCTAATTTTCTTACAAAGAATCGGAAAGGGCACTGATGGAATACAGCTATGTTTTCATATTTTTATAAAATATGTTGATGGTTGACTGTGTGATTGATTTTTTTTTAAAGCTAGAAAATCCGGTTTCTTAGTGTGAAGAGATGAAAGATTTCATAAGGTGGTACCTATGTCGTGTTCAACAACATCACATAATGATGATAACTATGCTTTCTCCATAGAACCAGCTGCTTCTGAAGGGCAGTTTCTATTTTTTTTTAAAGAATTTTTAAAAAATTTATTTGAGACAAAGAGCCAGCACAAGTGGGGTGGGGGAGGTTGTTGGCAGAGGGAGAGGGAGAAGCAGACTCTCGTCTGAGCAGGGAGTAGACTCTGGGCTTGAACCTAGGACCCTGAGATTATGACTCGAGCCAAAGGCAGACATTTAACCAACTGAGCCACCAGTGTCCCCTAAAAAGCAGTTACTTTCTCAGTCATTGTTAAATTGTCACTTTTACCCTGAAGAGCAGATTAGGTGTATGTGTATATTATGTATGTATTTATTCTATCGGTTAGGCTGAAATCTAGTAGTTATTTGTCATTTATTTAAAAGGGAAAATATTTGGATGAAATTGTCAATCCCCAGCACATCCTCCTGAATGACCACTCTTAAGGACTTTGCCGGAAGATAACCAGCAAACTTCTCGATGGTGCACATGGATTGCATGATCACTCCACCTGTCATTACAAAATAAATATTTTACTATACTGTAGAGGATCTTATTTTTGTAAAATTAATCCAAAACCTAACATTCTCTATTTCTTTATGGTCTCACCAGTCAAAGCGTGGTTCGTTAACCAATAGCATCAGCATCAGCTGAGAGCATGTTAAAAATGGGGAATTCTGGGTGCCTGGGTGGCTCAGTCAGTGAAACGTCGGCCTTCGGCTCAGGTCATGATCCCAGGGTCCTGGGATTGAGCCCCACATCCAGCTCCCTGCTCAGTGGAGAGTCTGCTTCTCCCTTTCCCTCTGCCTGCTGCCCCCCTGCTTGTGCTCTCTTTCTCTCTGGATCAAATAAAGAAATAAAATCTGAAGGAAAGAAAGAGAAAGAAAGAAAGAGAGGGAGGGAGGGAGGAAGAAAGAAAGAAAAAGAATCTCAAGACAAGCCAGAATAACTCAATCAAAATCCGCATTTTAACAAGACATCAGGTGACCCACACATATACTCAGGTTCGAAAGTCCTGCCCTATGAAATTGTGGCTTCCATTTCTTGGTTATAATACCTTGTTTAGGAAAAATCAATTTAAAAATTTCACACATGGGGCAAATCCATAGCCTGACTGGTGAATCTTTTCTTCCTCCAAATCAAAATTCTTTTTTCTACCACTCCTTTGGTGGTAACACTCACTAAGTTTTCAAGAAGTCATTTTCTGTGGACAATTACATCTTCCTCAGCATCTCTTTCCGTTAGTACCTCTCTCTCTCATGCACAACACACGATAGTTCTTACACAGTTATTATTGAAAAAGAACCTAGTAATACCCTTAACTCAGACGTGTACTTTCACCCCAAGCATAACAAACCTCCTACTCAGTATAATTTGTTCCATACACATTTCTTTGAACCTTCAACCATGTTTCTTAAGCATCTGTTAACATTTGCTGGGGAAGGAATCCATTCTAGTTTGTGGCCGTATTCTCTTCCACATCTGTTTCAGTCATTTTTACCACAGACGGAAGAAGACAGAAGATGTGTGATATTTTGCTTCTAAGAAATCTTTAAAGCTGCTCCTTTACTGCTGCACACGGATGTTTAAAAAAAATACTGGATTGGGTGTCACCCAACCTAAAATATTTGCCAAGGCTATTGTAGAAGTCTGTGTCTGCACGTTGAATGCTTAACTCTGGGGCATTCTACTACTCCTGGTGCCTTCCTACTCACATGGGGCGTACGGCCAGGTACAACACACCTAGGGCAAACTAACGATAATTCATGATAGTGGATGTACATATGTATTTTAAAGACTCATCGAGTCCATGTTTCTCATTTGACTGCTTTCACATCAGAAGTGATCAGATTGGGTGCCTGGGTGACTCAGTGGGTTAAGCCGCTGCCTTCAGCTCAGGTCATGATCTCAGGGTCCTGGGATCGAGACCTGCATCAGGCTCTCTGCTCAGAAGGGAGCCTGCTTCCCTCTCTCTCTCTCTGCCTGCCTCTCTGTCTACTTGCGATCTCTCTCTGTCAAATAAATAAATAAAATCTTAAAAAAAAAAAAAGAAGTGATCAGATCCCCACTATTGTGCCTTGCATGGTGGCGGACCCAGAGCCCCTTCATGTGCAGGGCTAATGGTCACCTGGGCCACTTCCACACTGTGTGTGCAAATCTTTTACCAGTTATTTCTCTGCAGGAAACGTTTAAAGCTGAGTGAAAGGAGAGGGCATGCCACGTGTAGACCCCTGATTTATATCAGTGTAAGACTCAAGGGGGACAACCGTGTACGTCTTGGCTAATTGTTTGTAAAATCCACAGCAGCACACTTCAGTCCCGCTTCGAAAGCAGAGGGAGGTATTTGTAGAATGGATCTGCCTGGACATCGAAAGGAGGAAGAAGGGCAGGTGATGGACTGTTGAGTTGGCTGAAGCGGATGGGGACAGCTGCCTCATCCTAGACTTGCCTTCCTGCCCCCTGAGCTACCCCTTCGGTTTGGTCCCGGGGGATCTGACTTTGTGGATCTAGGAGATCATTTCTTGGCCATGCAGGTATAATATGGATGTAACACACAGCGGTCTTGTTCTCCCTTTGGCAAACACTCCTGTCTCCCCACATACACTCTTACCCTCTCTCACAGTTCAATAGTCCTTTCTTGTAAACAAGATTTGGAGAGAATATTTTTTATTTTACCCAAAAGCTGATTCTACCTACTCCGTTGAGGCGGCAGAGGGCTGTTCCCCTATCTACAATAGCAATAAAGCCGACTTTGCTGTCCTTAAGTTTTATATGGTAGTGTTGACCCTCTCACGAAGGATTCTCCTCCAGAAGGCTTTACTCATTAACCAAAGCTGAGTGTTAACCTTTGCAGACATAAATAATACAGCAGCACCTTGGCCTGAACGGAAGAGGGAATGGCTAAGCCTTTAATTTGTCTTTTTTCCCTTGGATACTTGTGAGCTTCTTTTTCTTGTGTTTGACAAAATGTCAAAACAGTATTTCTCTTTGTGTTAAGAAATTCTTCATCCAGCCCTGAACCGGTGCTCTCTGCCATTTAACTCTGCAATGTGTGTGGTGGGGTGGGGGTGGGGGTGCATGTGGGGCTCGAGACCAGGCTCAGACACATGATGTACTCTGGCCAGAGGGATGTTAGCAGATGTGACAGACAGGCTGCGCATGTGCACGGGCATGGCGCTTGCTTCCTTGCACCCCTGCGATCACCTGGGGAAAGACAAGCTGTGCCAGCCCAGGGTCCCAGGATGGAGCTGAGGGTCAGGTGGAGCAGAGCCCAGGCACGCCCGTCGCTCCAGTTACCACAGACTCATCCCAATGGGCTGATAATGCTGAGAATCAGACAAGCGAGTCCGGCCAAGATCAGTGAGTGGAGCCGCTTAGTTCACCCCAACTTGATTCCAGAAGTAGACACCTACTGGAGAAGAAGACCCCTGGGTTTCCACGGCTGTTGGTTCACTGGCTCTGGTCTACCCTCTTGCCCAAAGCCTGCTCCCCATGCTTTGCCACGACACTCTGGACCCACGCAAGGCCCCTCATCAGGGGCCCCTCCCTAATCATCATCCCCGACTCCTACTTCACAAACCTCTTCCTTCTTGGCTCTCTCTCATCAGCATGGGAGTCATCTCAGGTCTCTCCTGTCATTTGGCCCTATGTCTTATCACCCTCTTCCACTCACCAGCTCACCTCCTCCGCAGGTACAGTCTTGAAGGAGAAGCTTAGCCCTGCTTCCAGGCTCCATTCCCACTTCCCATTCTCTCTGCGGTTGCTCTCCTGTCCTATCACGGAAACGGCTCCTACCCAGGCCTTTAGTGATGCTCTAGTTGTTGAATCATGGACCCCTGCCCTCCTCCCCTCCTGTACCCTTCTCTCCCTCCCCCTACTCCTCTTCCCCCTGCTGTCTATCCTTCCTTCTTTCCCCACCCCTTCCTACTCCTTCGGCCCCCTCCTCCCCCTCCTTTCTCTTCTCCTCCCCGCCCCTCCCCCACATACTCCCTCTGGCATCGTGCTTTCCTAGGTCCACTTCTCTGCTGCCCCTCCAGCTGCCTCGTGGGCTTCTCATCCTTATTCCGGCCTGCTTGGTTCCCTCGCTCCTCAGACCTCTCCTCTCTACCCTGTCCTTAGAATCACCTCATCCCATTCTCATTCTCTCTGATACCAACAATAGGTTGGGGACTCCCCAATTTTTTAAGTCCTGCCAATTCCCTGTACTGAGCTCCAGAGACATAGGTCGAAGGGTCTGCTGGATATGCCAGAGATAAATGTGAGATCTCTAAAGTGTAATGCACTCTTGTCTCCCTTACACTTCCTCTCTCCCCCGTGTCCACCATGTCAGCCAGCAGTACTACCCCACCCACCCAGTAACAGAAGCATTAGCCGCAGCTTCTCTCCTGCTTCCTTTTCCCACACTCACCTCATTCTCAAGTCCTGTTAATTCTACCTTCCTAACACATCTTCAGTCTGTTCGCTGCTCTCTATCCCATGTCAGCTACCTTAGTCCAGGCCATTTTTAATCCTTTGACTTGATTACTTTTCCAGGCTCCTAACTTGCCTCTTGTCTTCACCTTTCCTGGCCTTAAGCCATTCCCATACTGCTACTGACACCATCCTTCCAAAATGAATATTTGGTCCCCTCATTCCCCTACTGAGAAGCTTTTAATGATTTACCATTGCCAGGAACCACGGAAGGCTCATTGTGATGGGCATCCTGGTTAACCTCTTGGCGTTCCCTTCCTCAAACCAGTGGAAACCACCGACAACTACTCACAGCTGCTCAAGGACAACCTGCTTTCTCCTTCTTGCAGCTTTTGTACCTCTAGCTCTGCCTGCTTGGGACAGCCCAGGTCAAGTAGAAGCACCCCTGTATCCCTCACATGCATGGGCACATCACCCCCTGCCTTTTCTAGCAATTACCCCCTCTGCTTGCCCTCAGTGGCCTCCTTCCTGGTCTATCATCCGTATGCAAGTCCTTGAAGTAGGGACTGTGTCTCATTCATTCCCGTATTCCCAGAACCCACCTCATCTGGGAACATGGTAGGCACTCGATCCGTGTTGATTGACTGATTTGCGTGAGGAAATAAATGATTAAATTAACACAGATATGAGCCACAGACCTTTCACCTGAAGGCATCTCTACCTTGTATACCAGAGCGGGAAGACCTTTTAATTCCTCTCACCTATCATCTACAAATGGGTTTCATCCTTATTCTATTGGTGATATCTTCAGGTCCTATAAAAATGTCTTCAATTCTTTTACTAGCTATCTCGGAGCACTATGCCCCTCAAGCTTTCCCTGTCTCTAATGGTCGCCATATGGGGACAAGAGACACTAATGCTCGCTTCAATAAGCCGAAGTTATTGTTAAAACAAACTGAACTACCTTTAGCTCACCTCCCATTCCAAAGGGCCCACTAAATTTGATTCTGTGAAATAGGCTTTTAAAAATATCCTCCTTAAGGAGAAAATATAAACAGGGGAAGGCTGTCGGCTCAGCAAACACAGGCCTCTTTGGGGACACAGCTTGTTTCCCTTCAGCGCACAGGAGGAGGTGGTAACACCATGGGCCCAGCGCCCTCTGTGCCTGTTCTCATCCACACTGGTGGACCCAGGCTTCTCAAGGATCCTGAGGACAAGAGGATACCAGATTCAGCTCTGACTGACTTAAGGAATGACCCAACTATGACCTGCCCACAACTCATATGTCTGTGGGTAGATGGAGTACAGAAGCCTGGAAGCACAAAATTTCTTGTTCATTGTGTCATGGGTTCTCCATATTGATAAACCAGACTTATCACAATTCTGCATCTAAAAACGTTTCTTAGGGGCGCCTGGGTGGTGAAGTGGGTTAAAGCGTCTGCCTTCGGCTCAGGTCATAATTCCAGGATCCTGGGATTGAGCCCCGAATTGGACTCTCTTCTCAGTGGGGAGCCTGCTTCCCTTCCTCTCTCTCTGCCTGCCTCTCTGCCTACTTGTGATCTCTGTCTGTCAAATAAATAAATAAAATCTTAAAAAAAAACATTTTTAAAAAATAAAAACTGAAAACGTTTCTTAGGACTTCATGAAATCTGTGCATTCGACCAATTTATACACACACACACACACACACACACACACATTTTATAATATTTGTTGTCTAAGCCTTCTGTTTACTATCTTCTAAGACTGTAAGCTGTAAATAGCTCCAGACAGCATTTTCTGGCAGTATGATCCATTTGGGGTCATATTGTGAATCAAGGGTCCTGGAATCACCATCAGGAATGTACTTCAAGACTAGAACTCAGTGGGGGTGCCGGGGTGGCTCAGTCAGTTAAGTGTCTGCCTTTGGCTCAGGTCACGATCCCAGGGTCCTGGGATAGAGTTCTGCTTTGGGCTCCCTGTTCAGTGGGAAGCCTGCTTCTCTCTCTCCTACTCTCTCTGCTTGTGTTCCCTGTATCACTGTGTCTCTGTCAAATAAATAAATAAAATCTTAAAATTAAAAAAAAAAAAGACTGGAGTTTCAAAATGGGGAAGAAAGTTTTGACTCTCTAACTCCTGCTGGTAGACATCCTTGGCAGTGGTCACTTGGCTAGGTGGTTTCCTGAAACTCTTATGGCTTGTTTCCCCTGCCAGGGTGAACTGTGTTTTCAGAATCCTGAAAACACACCCCAGACAGAGAGTAAAGAAGGACAGGCTGAGGAAATGCATCAAGGAGAGCTGGAGGAGCAGTGGAAGCTCAGAGCAAAGAGCCCCAGGTAAGGTACGAGGAGGAGAACCCGTGAAAGCTCTGAGTGGGACCGGGAGCTGTCAACTGCCTTTGGGGGTCCTGAGATATATGTATATGTCATGTCAATTCTATTTTGAGTCAAAAGGTGTGGAAGAGCATATGTAGTAGAGAGCACTGTTAAGATGAGAAACTACAGGGTATAGCAGAGGAGCAGAAATGAGTTTCAGAGAATCAGGCTATCCAAGGGTCAACCACAGTGTCCCCACCTTGGGCCTAGCAGGCACATTCCCTGCCCCAACTGACACAAGGTGTGTTGTCATAACCCATGCCAGACCTTCTAGTTTTGGACAAAAGTAGAGTTCGGTGTGTGCAAAGTTCTGAATGAATGTTTTCTCTCCAGCCACGAAAATCATAAGAACATAGAGAATGGCTCCCAGGGGCTTCAAAAGATAGTAGAGTGTCTCAACCTTCATGACTATCCAACCCCATCAGGTTAAAGATGTATATTAGTGTATTAATAGATTGCAAGCATGCATTACTATACTAATATAATATGCACATGATAAACTATATACAAAAACTAGAAACTAAGCAATATATGAGATAAACGTACATACCTTTTAACACCATACTTTCTTCCCACGTGATAGCAGATTGCCGTTTGTGCCTCCTGTTGTGGGGAGGGTGGGTCCCCACCAACAGTGAAGAGCTTATAAAAGGAAGATCAAGAGTGAGAAGCCGGCAAGTTCTTCACAGAGGGGATGTATGTGTTGATGAGGACTTCCATTTCTGGAAATATAATGGACTAGAAATCCTGACAGCCTTTCCATTCCAAAATAATAAGCAAGCAAACAACAACAATTTAAAAAATTGAATAACAATTTAAAAAATTCAGAACCCTTGGGGTAGTGGATAAAGACCCAGGATGTAAAAACAAAGTGGCGAAGGAGGTAGCAACTGCCCTCAAGGGTTCGTTGCCCCCCGTCATCCATTCCAGTGTCTTGGGTTTTGTCACCATGCTGGGGATGCAGGGAGTTGGAATGACAGAGATTCCCCACACATTCCACTCTCAGCAAAAGAATAAGAGGAGGGGTGTGTGGCGGGTGGGGTATTGCTCTTCCCAAGGACACAAACAAGGAAACTCATCTGAAGTTGCCTTGGCCCTAGGAAGAAGAACAATCTCTCCCCAATAAATATCCCATTTTCCGTATTTCCATACAGGTTTGGAGCTGGAATTCACACTATCTTTACAGACCAAAAAGTACGGACATTAGTTATTGGGAAGTTAGTTCAGAGCAACCCAATGTTGAAAGCATCCCTGGCAGATGGAAGAAGCAAATGTAAATTCTTTCTGGGGGAGCATACTTCAGCCCCAGTCCCCTGTGATTCCCATAGATACAGGCCTGAGAGATGGAAGCATGGAGGAGAGAGGTCAACCACAGACCCAAGAAGAGTGCGTATAAAATGGGAAGAGCCAATATTGGAAGAGTGAAGGCTGAGGACTTTCCAGAGATGGAAACATAGTAAAACCCAAGCAGGCTAATAAAGAAAAAAAAAAAAAATCCAAACTCTGACACACTGTAGTAAAACAGCTTTCATACCAAAGTCAAAGAACAGATCTTAAAAGCAGGCAGAAAGGAAACTTAGATCATAGGAACAGCAAGTGACAGCCACAAGCCTCCTCCACAGCAACATGGAAGCCGGAAGTAGAGGGATCCCAGACCCAAAAGGCTGAGAATCAAAAATGCTATACACTGTGAAAGTGTCTTTTGAGAATACAGGAAAGCATTTTCCAGACCAATGTCCAGAGAGTTTGCCACCAACAGAACCTCCCTCGATAATCTTACTTTTGAGAGATCCCTCCTCATTCTCTGAGAGCAGTTCTCTCTGTGCTGGACCCGAGACAGGCAGGAGCAGTTTCTACAGGAAACCACTGTCCCCTCCCTCCCTCTCGCCTCACACTTCCTCTCAAGGCCCAGGCCCCATGTGTCCAGAGCTACTGGGAAGGGTCGGGTGTATCTCTTCTCTCTCCACTCTTACCACCTTGTTGACAGGACCTGAAGGAGCCCCTGACAAGTTGTTCTTTTCCTTTCCACGATTGGGCTGTCTACACCAGAGGTTAGAAATCAGCTCCTGCCCAAAGGTCAGCTAGTCTGACATGAGGCACTTCCTGGGCCCCACAAGTCAAGGCCAGAAGGGCCTACTTAGTTGACCCAAGGAAGAGAAGGCTCATGACCTTTGGTTTCCAGTCGGCCTGCACTTGTCCCCACCTACAGGAGTGCAGTGTGCTTGTCCCGGGCAGTATGCGGGTGACGCCAGCTGCACTGTCAGGGCAAGTGAGAGGAACGCAGCGGAGAAAACACCAGGAGGCATAATTAAAACGGAGCACTAATAACTCTGCCCATCAAAAAGCCCCTTTCCTCGTGGCTCTGAGCACAGTTCATTAAGCAGAGCTGCCAGCTGTTAAGGGGCAGGCAGAGCACGTGCCAGGGTGGGCCTTCCTCGTTCTTGAGGCCCAGCACACAGACCTGCTCCCTGAACCCCTCCAGGCCCAGCCAGCGAGACAGCTGGTGGACTCCGCATGCCACTTTGAGCCCCTCATGATGCCGCACCTCATCCCAGGGGAGAGCGACGGTTCTGCAATGAGTTCACTCCACAGTGGAGCCCTCCAGGGTCCCAGGAGCTGGCAGAGGTAGGACTGGTTGTTCTCGGAGAACCTGACCATCCTCCACCGCAGCTCTAATCGCAGGATAGAGGAAGGGTCCTGGAGGAGGTTCATGCGTGAGCCGGGGAGGCAGGCAAAGTCCAAGTGTCTGAATAATTGTATGACTTCCAAATAATACCAACGTTCCACTGTTCTTCCCAGAGAAGGAAAGCTCAGGCATCATTCCTGCTTCATCTGCTGCTTAGAATGAACTTGGTGAGACAGAGGTTACTGGGATTCTGACTTCACAGATGGAAGATGCTGAGGGGAAAGTGAAGAGGCCAGCACCCTGTGGCTGGGAAGCTCAGAGCCCTAGTCCTCTCTACCCAAAGCCCACGCTTTCTCCAATTAAGCCGGTGCTCCAAGCCAGAGATGTTATGGGAGGACAGAAGACATTGTATTAATACTTACTGAGCTCCGTCCTCTGGGCTAGGAACCCTCACAGGGTTATATGTGTGTTAACTCATTTAATCCTGACAGGGAGTAGGGGGGAGGCACTATTTTTACTATTCTACAAAATTGGAAGACTAAGGCCCAGAGAGGTTAAGTTTCTCAAGCAAGGTGCTAGAGCTGGTAATGTGGCTGGGATCAAGCCCTCCAGAGCCTTGGCTCTTAATCCCTCTTGTGAGTGCCATATTCTTGCATCCTTCTTTTCTCCTTCTTATGGCTCTTGTCTTCCCCTTCTGTCCCTAAATAAGGCTCTGGGTAGGTACTGAAATGATAGATCAATATAAAGAAAATGTTCATTTTTTTTTTTTCATCACCAGTGCTGCTGCCTAGTAGCTTCTCAACCTGGAGTGTGTCTTTGGCTGGTTTTTTTGAGGGAGGGGTCAGCATTATTAAGGCATCTGCCTCTTAAACCCAGTCCCTCTTGAAGCCAATGGCACAAGGGATTCTAGGCACTGTATCGCCTGACTGGCCAGGACTGAGCCCTGGGCTTGGCAGCCTTAGCCACCGCTCCATTTCTGTGACCTAACCCAGGGCCCCATGTCCCAGGGCTGGCGTCCACACACACACACACCCAGGTGCTGAGGCCATGCTGGCTTCCCCGCAGCCTGAATCAGGTACTGTTCCGGAAAGGTTAGCACAGCAGGCCTGCTCTCCTCACTACGCCTCCCCAGAAAGCAGGTGTGCAAGAGGGCAAGCCAGCGGATGAGGGGGGGCTGCCCCCCTGGTGTTATGTATAAGGTTTATTAAGCTGCAGAGCCTCAGAGCTTCATCTGTGACTGGCCAGTCCTCAGCAGCCTGCCTTTGTCATTCGTGTCACCAACCGTGTTTCACTGCCGCAGCTTTATTAGAATGTGGTGACACCTGCAAATGCTCCTTTGTTTGGGCCATTGACTGGACCATATGCCGGAGTCTCTGCCGATAGAGCTATCGTGTATTAATTAGTGCTGCTTTGGCTTCTGCAGACACTGCCAAACCAGTCATGGGGAGAAAAGGTTACCTTCAGGGACAAATATAGAGACGAATGGACAGATCCAGGTTTTCTGGCCCTGAAATTTGTACAACTGTGAGGGCCTTCTTTAAGGAAAATAATACAACATTATGGATATGAAATTTCTGGGCCCTTACAAGGGTCTATGTGAGTGGGACGGGGGTGCCGATAATTAACCTTCATCAGCTTGATGGTAAGATAATCTCCTGTATCAGGTGAAGGCTGGAAGCAAGCATGCCACATCTGTTGTTGCCATATGGATAGACCTCTACCGTAGCGAGTCTGGGGGGTCTATCGATGAAAATTGGTCTTCCTCTTTAGCGGTCAGCAAAGGAGAAGAATGCAGGAGGAAGAAAAAGACACAACTCCCAACATGACTTCAATGGTCCCACCTAACAGAACACAAGGCAAAGGGACAGAGAGAGTGGAGAGAACCGAAATTTTCAGAGAGTGACACACTTACTCACTGGACTCCCAAAACTCATCAAGAAATGCTTTGACACTAGTTTGGAAACCAGTGGGGGGAGAGAGGCTGAAGTAATGAACTAAAGTGTCTTTCACTCATCCCACTAACCAGTCTTGCTGTTGTTGGTAGGTAGAATCATCACTACGTTGGGTATCTTCTATTGTTCCCCACCTGTTGCCCCCTTCCACTGCTTCCATACACGTCTGCCTGTCTCTACTTTGCTGTTTGCCCAAAAGCTACCTCTGTATGTGGCATCACCCAGTCTTCCTTGCCCTCTAGCCCACAGTTGGTCTTGGCCATTGGGAAGCACCAGCGGGAGATCAGAAGGTGAGAGGAGAAACAAAGACTGAGGTCTTTCTTCCCTGTTCCTCCCTACTTCAGTGCCACTGTTCTGGCAGGGGCTGAGCCACCATGGCTCCATGATCACAGTTCTTTTTTTTTTTTTTTTTTTTTTAAAGATTTTATGTATTTATTTGACAGAGAGAAATCACAAGTACATGGAGAGGCAGGCAGAGAGAGAGAGGGAAGCAGGCTCCTTGCTGAGCAGAGAGCCCGATGCGGGACTCGATCCCAGGACCCTGAGATCATGACCTGAGCCGAAGGCAGCAGCTTAATCCACTGAGCCACCCAGGCGCCCCCATGATCACAGTTCTAATGGGCTCTGGTCAGAGGCCTAGAGGTGGCCACGACTTCCCACTGTTAGTATCTAGGTGCCCAGCATACAAAGGACTGTCAGCCTGTCCTATAAGGCCTCTTACGAAAGAAAGTCATGATCAGAGGGAGGAAAAAGAGAGGGACACACAGAAACAGGGAAACAGGTAGAGAGTAAGACAGAGAAAGAGAGAAACATACTTGAAATGACTAAATGAGAGCTCTCTTCCTTTGCTAAACCCAGCACGGCCATTCTCAGTCAGGATCTCTGAAAGACCTTTGAAACAGAGCCTAATGTAAAAGGTTGAAGATTTGTAAAAGCAGCAGGGGACTCTTATGTGGAAATGAAGGGGAAGAAGATCACACATGGTCTTGAAAGGAGATCTGTTGTTTTGAAGTTGGAGGTTGTGCTAAGGGTGGCCCTTCAGCAGAAACATTTCTCTCAAGTCTTTAGAAACTGATGAAGAGTAAATACCAAAGCAAAGCCTCCATTTTTCCTTTGGCTGCTGGTGGGTCAGAACCATCTGGGCTAGAAGAGCCTGCTGGAGAGCTGAGATCTTGACCCGTGTAACCCCAATTAGTCATGGAGCTCGAAAACATTCCTAAACTCCAGTGAGTCCATTTCCTTCTCTGTAAGATGGAACTGATGATGTCTACTTCCCCAGGCACATTTCATGAATGGAAGCTTGAACAAACATCACACTGGACAGACATGCAAAGCACCACATCAGGGCTGGCTCCTTTTATAAACAGATGACACTTGGCCCAAGAACAGAGGTTTTTTTTTTTTTAAGATTTTATTTATTTATTTGACAGAGACCTAGCAAGAGAGGGAACACAAACAGGGGAAGCAGCAGAGGAAGCAGGCTTTCTGCTGAATAGGGAGCCCAATGTGGGGCTCGATCCTAGGACCCTGGGATCATGACCTGAGCTGAAGGCAGACACTTAATGACTGAGCCAGCCAGGCATTCCCAGAGATGGTTTTAAGTAAGTATTACAACCAGATAGGTTTTCCAACATGTTGGAAAGAATCCCAGCAAGAAACAGAATTCAGTGAGGAAACTCTAACAAAAAGCCTTCTTCCTAGGGTGTGGGCAGGGTTAAGAGAGACAGCAAGGCATGCTGAAGCACCCAGAAACTATCAAGAGTGGGAGGCCATTATTACCTGGAGGCAGCGAGAGCTAAAGCCATGGAGGAAGTGTCACTCAGAGTTACTATGAACAAGGAACTCAGCCCCACTTTAAAAACAGAGGGTAGGAGCTGAAAGTGCCAGCATAAATCTCTTGGTGGTTTTCCCTGAAGCCTATTTTGGAAGTAGGAGAGGGTTTCTATTATAAATCAATGAACCTAATGGGTAAACATTTTTACTGACTTAACAGGATTTGTTAACTTTTGTTCTAGAATAAATTGTCTAGGACTCTTTAAAGAACAAACATTCTGGCTTATTAAAGAATAAACACTCACTTAGAGGGGTTTCTGACTTGCCTTTGTTTTGGAAAGTTAAACATGTCCATGACTAGATAAATATACGTGGCAAGAAGCCTTGGCCCACAGATTTTCCACCGACCACTGGCTCTTCTCTTTGGTGGCAGGGCCATCGGCCCACTGCCCACTCGCCCATTATCTGATATCAACTTCAGCTCTTGAGGAAGGAGGCCCAGTGGTCCAACTGGCATTTCAGCGTTGCTGATTCAGCTAAGAGGTTGGCCAGAATCTTGCCATTCTCCTATATAGAAGCTTCCTCTTAGCCATTTCACAGTTCCTCTCTCACTGCCCCAGCTGCTGCCCAGGGAAAGGCTCAACCTCTGTACCTTGTCCAGGAAAATTAATGCAGGACAGAGCCCTTCACATTGGCCAGAGGGTCCCTGGGGCGTGTCTGTACACCGAGATTTTTCCACAATAAGAAATTGATTCCCATGAGCTGCAACTAAAAAATAACTTGCTATTGATTACTTTCCTGCATCAAGGAAGAGCCAAAAGACATCAAAATCTTATGACCAAGAGAAGCCAAATGAGCAGATACCCTTTGCTCTGGGTCATTAGTTTCTTCCACCCTGCTAGGGATTCTGTAAATCACCCAAAACACACAAAGGAAAAACAAAGTGAGGACGAGGCAGTGAAACTGACCACAGAAGGACCACTCGACCCAGCATACTCCTGATCTGACAGCGTCTTTACAGCTCCATGCCTTGAGCGGGATGCCTGACCAAAAATCTTCCCCCAGGCTAAAAGTCTCTACCTGCTGAGAAGTCAGATGATGAAAACAAATGGGAAAATAATTGAGCCAGGGCTCCATTTGAGTCGCAAAATTTCAGGGACGAGTTCCCTCAGCCCAGCTCAATATGAAGAATATAACTTTATTGCCCAGCATCTTTTACTCTAGACCTGAAAATGCTTTTCAGAGCAAATTCACTTGTGATTTGGACAATTTAAGACTTTCAGGCTGAGGAGACTCTAACGTCTTTAGGTGATATTTGAAATGAACTAGAAATCCAACGAAGCACAGATAGGGTCCTCCGGAGGAGGGTCTGAATGAATCCTGCTGCCTCAGCTTCAGGACCTCCTGCGCTGGAACCTACCTTAACTATCCATTTCGTTTTCCATTCTCTGCTATGTCTTGGCCTCTCTTCCCTCTGGCTCCACCTGTCTTCCCTCAAGCTTAGACTACACCTGTCTGAACTGCTCTCTGGTCTCCCGGTTCAGGTCACTCAGACTCCAGGAAACTTCGGGTTAGTTCAGGAACTGCCCTACTGAGTCTTTCTCAGGGAACAGAAAGTCAAGCCATTTGTTGCAAAAATGAGGGGATGGAAACTAGGAATAGGGACAGGGTAGAGCGACTGAGGGGAGTGGTAAAGGATTACATTGGTCATTACGGAACCAGACCAAAAAGTTCCAGATGCCAAGAGGTTGGCATCCATAATGCAGTAAGGATGGCTCCATGATAGGCTTCCCAGGCACCACTAAGTAGCAGAACTTGAGGAAGTGGGTGGCTGGATTTCCAGAGTGGGATCATCAGAGCGCTGATTGCCAAGGGAAGGGTGACACTCAGTAGGCACAGGAGGGTAGTGGGAAGAGTGTTAGTGGAGTGACTATCACTGAAAAACAACAGTAGAAAAGGAGGGATCCCCAGAGCCCCAAGGAACTGGGAGGCCCAGCAGAGTCAGAGAACTGTGTTTGGTTGAGACTGCTGACATGTGTGAGAGAAATAGAGAAACGGCCAAGAGTGAAAATTCCAAATTTCAGACAACATGAAGGGAGAGGGAGAGGGAGAGGGAGTGGGAGTGGGGTGGCATGGTTCAAGGTGTGGTCATGGTGGTTGGTGGACAAAGGGAGTGAGGGGTCTGGACTGGGCTGATAGATGACAGGTCCTTACGGACCTTGAGGTCAATGAGCCTAATGGCAGGAAACAGATCGTGCCAGAGGACACGGAACTGGTGAATAACAGGGCTGTGACTGGAGCTCAGGCCTCTGGGCTAACATCTTTGTGTGTTCCATGTTAATAAACACTGCCCGCCTTTCCTGCTAACTATTGTGCTAGTAGCATCTCACACCAAAGAAAGCTTCAGGAAGCCTCACTTAGATCTGGAATTCTAGGTGTCATGATGGCAGCCCCTTTCCTGTCCAGGAAAACCCTGGGATGTGTCTATGAGGCTGAGAATCCTGACTCCTAGCTTACCTCCTCACCTTGCATTATGTCCTTCAAAGTACACACCTAGTGGTTAGCCTAGAAAAAATGGTGAAATGGATTTCTTTCTTTTAAAAATGAGGTTCTTGGGCGCCTGGGTGGCTCAGTGGTTAAGCCGCTGCCTTCGGCTCAGGTCATGATCTCAGGGTCCTGGAATCGAGTCCCGCATCGGGCTCTCTGCTCAGCGGGGAGCCTGCTTCTTCCTCTCTCTCTCTCTCTCTGCCTGCCTCTCTGCCTACTTGTGACTTCTCTCTGTCAAATAAATAAATAAAATCTTAAAAAAAAAATGAGGTTCTTGGGGCGCCTGGGTGGCTCAGTGGGTTAAGCCACTGCCTTCGGCTCAGGTCATGATCTCAGGGTCCTGGGATAGAGCCCTGCATCGGGCTCTCTGCTCAGCGGGGAGCCTGCTTTCTCCTCTCTCTCTGCCTGCTTGTCATCTCTCTCTGTCAAATAAATAAATAAAATCTTAAAAAAAAAATAAAAATGATTCTTGTCTTCTGGTGAGCTCTTAGTTCCTGAATGACCCTGTGTGTCAGTGGGAGATGTCACGAATGCCAGCCTGCGAGCAACTTGGAAACAGCACCTCAGCATTCATTTGAGTTCCAACTTAGCATTTCTGGCATCCAATCATGGTGCTAGTTTTTGGTGCATGTTCAAAAGTCAGTACCACTACCAAAAACAAAATCAAAAGAATTGGAACAATGGTGTGTGTGTGTGTGTGTTTAATGAAGATTTCCTCTTAAAAACAAAAACTGAGCTACTAAGAAATACCTATAAGCTGGGAGACAGGGACACTGTGATCCCCTGTAAGTCACACTGCCTCCCTGGGCTTTCTCATCTGTTGCGGTTTCTGAGGTCTCTTCCAGCTTTAAACATCTATATGAATCGACCTAAATAATTAAATAGCTTTTATAGACCCCAAAAGAGAAAGAAAACGTCTAGTTTAGTTGCTGTTGTATTTTTTTTTTTTTTAGAGCCGCCAATAGAAACCCTGCACCAGTGTTGTTCCTGCTCACTCCATCTTTTCCTTTTCTTTCATTACATCTCTCATCTCAGCAGAGAGTTTATCTTCACTCTATTTCCCAAATCTCCCATATTATCCTCATGGTGTCTGTGTGACTCTATTCACTGTATTGAAATTTGGAATACTGTTTTCTTGAAAGATAATACCCAAAGCCAAATTATTCTTATACAAGATTGTCGTTTCGGTTTGAAGAGCAGAAATGAGTTGGCAGCAAAGATAAGGCCCTCCCTTCACGTTAATACCAAAGAATTCTGAAATGTTTAAGAAGCCCAATTATTGACTGCATACTTCACCGACAATGCCAAAATAGATACATTATGCTTTACAGTAAAGAAATATCACCTTTAGCAAAAGGCAGGGACACAGGTTCCATTTAATCATCATTTACACAAGAACTTGGAGTCCCAGCATGACTTATCCCTTATCACTTCAAATATTACATCATCTATTCCCAGCTCAGTTCAATTCCCTTGTGTTGGATGTCTTCCTTTCCTGAAATTGATCTTTGTTAATACCAGGCATAATGTGCTCTTCATTTCTTAAAGGAAACCGATGGACTCTTGCCATGACAGGGGATAACTGGAAATCTATATACTCCGGACACCAATTCCCCATCAATACACTGAAATGTCTTTTCTTTAAAAATAACTGCCCTGCATGAATGTGATCACTTTCCCAAATTAGTGTAATTGATGCACCCTGAGACCTTAATGATTCAGAAAGTGCATACTCAAGGGATATTTAAGCAGCTATTTTGTAAGGAGATAAAATATGGGCCAGTTCATCGAAGACACATTCCTTGAGTTTAGGTAATACTTAGAGCTTGGCGGAGAACTGGACCGTGTGTCAGGAAGCCTGATGTTACATGACAAAGAGGGCAAGTGGCATTGGACCTGCAATATTTCGTCCTTTTCCAGGCCTTCAGCAGAAGACTGTGCGTTTGAGGACACGTCAGTTATTATAGCCGGGATTATTAAACCAGGTATTACCCAAACCGAGATGAATCTCACTTTTCTATCCTGAAAAACTGAAATGATAATAATTTTTATTTCTTGGGGATTGTTTGCGGATTTGAATCTAAACGAAGTGCTAAAGCATGCTGGGGTCTATAAAATAGCTCTGAGGGTCCCTGGAACTTCTTCCCGCATCCCTTCCTGTCTCTCTCCAGTGCTGCACGCTGCCCATGGAGGCTATTCTGGGAATGTTGAATAAATGAATATATGAATGAGTAAGTGGCCTCCGCCAACACCCTACCAGCAGGCTCCAGCTGCTTGTCAGCTGGAAGGAACTGGCTGCATTCCTTCCAGATAAAAGGTAGCAAGTATACCTCACTCGGCATTTCTAAGCCATTGGCAGACATAAATAATCACAGCATTCTCCCCAAATGTGGTCTTCAGACAATTTCTCAAGACAATGTTCCAGGCAGCCATTACCAATTGTTCAGAGGTGATACCGGAGATAATATCCATCTGAAATCTCTGAGGCTCTCCAGATCAGTGTCGGGGCACCCGAGGCTCCCCTGGAGCTGACGTTAGAATCACTGATTCGTCACAGCTCCTGCCCTAGACTGTGAGGGCTGCCCCCAGCACCAGCCAGCTTCCCTGTGCATGGGCAAGGTGGGAAACCAAAGTCTGTTCAAGGGAAGACCATGTTCTCTGCCGAAGGGTCCTGCAGAGGGACTGACTGGTTTTATTTTCTCCTGGCAGTCCTCGATGCTGCCCACCCCACTTTCCTTCTCAAGGGAGGCAGCCCTTTGTTGATAACCTGAAGTCTCTGGGCTTCCTGCTCTTGGCCCAGAAATCCCTCAGAAGTAACCTGGTTTAATAACAAGCCCCATTCTTGTTCTTTACCTGTGTGTCTATCACCCTTCTCCATTGCTTCTGACCTCATCTGGCCCTGATCCTTGCCTGAGACCTTGCTTCTTGCTGCTCAAACCCTCATCTGAATCTCCAAAGTTCTGATGTCTGCTTGTCTCCTTCCAGTCGTTGGATACTTGTCCGCAGTTCTGATGACCCTGGGCAAGTGTCAGGAACATGATGCTGGATGCTTCTCAAGGCTGTCAGCCTCTACTAAAGAAAGATCCCACACTCATGACCTGCTTTTCTTGCCAGCCTCCTTCAACCCATTACCTAATTTAATTTTCAAAACAAAGGCAGGAGGTTGAAACAACACCATTATAACCTATATGGGACTAGAGATTTAGAGTTGATAAATAATGTGTCTACGGTCACAGACAGAGCTGGTGAGTGGCAGAGCTGGATTCAAGATCTGGCACTGCCCATTGACTACACTGCCTCCTGAATTAATGCATGCATGGCGGGCTTTTGGTAGGGGGTTCACACTACAGGGAAGTTACCTCCTTCCACTCTTCTCTCCCCACTATCTCTAGGCTCAGCGCTGCTTCAGAACAACTCATACCAACGTGACTCATGGGAGGGAAGGAGAAATAACAGTCTTTCTGGGTACAAGAAACCCAATACTGTGATTTGTGGCGTGGGGCCTGATAATTAACTAAACAGCATCTTTTACAATGAGACAATCTCACTAGTTTTTATTGCCACATTAAAATGTGAATCTTAAGCAAAACAAGAATATAAATCTTATTGGAGGATGCTGAGGTTTAAAACAATATATACTCAATTCAGTTCTCAATAGAGAGCAGTCTTTATTGAAGGCTATAAACATTTCTGCATGCCAGAGGGGAAATATGACCATAAAACTAGTTTCTATTTAGTGATCTGGTAAGTGAATAGAATGTTTGTCTAGGTCCCAGCAGGATTCTTGGGGGCCGTCATTAAAGCCCCCATATACGAGAGCAACATTCTGTGGATCAATGTCACCAAGTGCAACGTTGCTCCCTGGGGGTGATCATGGTATTTGGGGGAGGATATCTTCCTTTTGGGGGACGATTTTGGGCAATGCAGGACATTCATATCTTTGGGAATAGAGTCCTTCCCATTCCCAAAACGACTTCAATGCATTCCCTAAAGAACCCATAGGTGTGGCACTCCTCTCCCGTCTATGTGAGCAAACCAGAACAGAAGTGAGCAAACCAACAGTAAGTATTCACTTCTCCAAGCCCCGGTTGTTTCCTCTGTACACGGAAGAGAGTGTCCTCTGCTTCTGACTTACTCCAAGATGTGTGACTGTTCAGAACAAGAGAACAAGAGAAAGTGGTCAGAGGAGGAAGAATAGAAAGGAGTTTAATGTTTCCATTTTATTGAAGGTAAAATCTCAACTCTTACACAAATATGAAATGAACATGTCACTATTAATGAGGGAACTAGTAAGATGTTACCACTAGTTCAGAGGAGGATTCAAAATCACACACATACAATAGAAAGCTGAAAATAAATACAGATACCAAACTAGTCAATACCTAGAAGGCAACAAACACCTGCCTCTCTGTTGGATACAATTTGCATTTCTATGCGCAAGAATCACTTGTATGGCTCTCAGGATAACACATCCTGGTAGAGCTGCAACATAGTTTATAGACAGGGAAAGACGAACCACAAGGGTGCTAGAGGGAGGGCACCCAGCAATCAATTTTGCTTGTTTCCAAAGTGTTTCACAGCTGATATGACCATAGCTACATCTCTCCTGCAATTCTCTCCAATCTCTCTTCCTTCTCTACACCCTGGCTATACAGTCCTCTTTTACTCCATCAAACAGAACAAACTCATTCTTATTTTGGAAACTTTGCACTTTTGTTTCTTCCTCTTGAAAATCCCTTCCTTCAGATTTTTTCATGGTGGCTTCCTTCGCATCATTCTGTTTCAGCTCAAATGTCATGTCTTCGACAGAACTTTCCACCTCTGGCTCCCTTCACAGTACCCCACGTCACCCGTTCTTTATTTTGTTTTTGTGCCTACAATGTGGCTCTTCCCTCGACAATGTAATCTCTGAGGGCAGGGACTCTCAGACCTGTGCACTGCTGTCCCCAGTCCTTGGGTTCTGGGGGTACTCCAGAAATAGCAGTAGGTCCCCTAGTTGTTTAGGCAGCCAAGCCCTTCTCTCTTGTGACTGAGTGGCACAAGTGTGACTCTTATATTTGGTCTCTTAACTGGGACAAGAAGATGCCCTTGATGGGTCCAGTGTGAATTGTAATTGCTAAGGTCCCCAAAGGAAGGGCATTTTGGGAAACGACAGTTTGTGCAGGTACCTCTACAGCCAACTCCTGATATCTCAAAACTCTGTTCATTCTCTCGGCACACAGCCCATGCCAGGGAAAGTGGGTTAAGGAAGTAACCCTGAATTGACCAAACTTAACCGAGTTGGTAAGACTATGTTTTGTGCTACTCTGTGGAATGGAACACAGGTAGAGAAATTTAAAAATGAGGTTTTAGACACTTGGGATATATGGTCTGAAATTATTTTCCTTGTTATATAAACAAGTCTCCAGGCTAACCATAAAATTTTTGTTAGGTCCTGAGTATTTCATATCAACGTGTGTAAAAAGCTCCCAGGGTCAGAGGAGGAGAAGGTTGAAAATTTTGCCTTTGCTAATGTACCCAGCTTCTCTATCATCATGAACTGAATAGTCTGTGTCTTACTGTGTTTGTTGGCTTTGCCCATGTAGTGAGGACCAAGATGGGAAGGAGGTAGGAGGTGGGAAGAAAAGAGGGTATCTCTAATTTGTGTCATTGTCACAGGAACTCTGAGGACATCTATTCATGCTTTCCGCACAGACCTGAGTGTCTGCACATATCAGGCCCTACTCTAGGAGCTTGGGACAGAGTGAATAAAACAGGTAGTCAAGTCTGCCCTTGAGAATCTTGGATCCTGGTAGGGGAAGAGAATAATAAATAAATAATAGATAAGTAAGTTCCACGGCAGGTTAAAAGGAGATAAGTGCTTAGGAAAAAAACAGATCACTATGGAGAGGATCTGGATTGGGTGGCGAAGGGCAGGACAGGTTGAGGGATTAAACACTGTTGTCTGGAGAGACTCCATTGGAGCAAATTTGAAAGCAAAAAAAGGACCGGAGCATCAGCTCAAAGGAGCAAGCAGAGCAAGGATCTTGGAGAGTCGGGATCATGGTCTGTTGAAGGGCAAGGTCAGGTGAGCCCAGAGCCAGGGAGGATGGAGGGAGGGGTAGAATAACTGCTTTAGCCTCAAATGCCCTCTGGCCCAGCATGGGGGCAGAGGGGGGGCCTTCTTCCCAAATCACCTGACAAACAAACAAAAAAAAACCAAAAAAACAAAAAACTACCGGATGGAAATAACCATAAACTGAAAGGGTCAAGTGAACATTTGGGAGTTCATAAAGGGGTGTGACGGTTTAGGGGGTTTAGAGGCTTGGTCAAAAATTCAGAGCCATGGTCTCTCTGCTGGTGGGGGGCGGAGGGCAGCCAGAGCAGAGAAGTAGAACAGAGATAATGGCGGTGAGTTATGAGACTCACTTGGGGTGAGGCTGCCCTCATTCGGGGTCACTCGCCTTCTAACCAGGAGGGAATTAGCCCAGCCCCAGAGTCCATCTTGCAGCTTGTTCTACAGAGAACAGATACTCTGCCAAGAAGTCTAGCCTCATGCAATTTGGCCAGACCTATTTTGGAGGTCGTGTGACCCTTGCCAGTGTGGGAGAAGGAAACAGGAGAGGAAACGGGAGGGACTGATGAATGTGGATGCAGCAGGCCCAGCTGCTGACAAGTGCAGAGGAGAGAAGCGGGGGGCATATGCTGAAGGCAAGCTCCAATAATCCTCCACTTGACTCCTCTCAGAAAGCTGGCGTGAGCTGTACTTGAAATTATTTATTCAGACCCATCAGCTCTGTTTGAGAAGCCTGACTAATGTTTGCAGACAAGTGTGGAGAGTCAAGGAAGCCACAAATCAAATGTTGTCATGGCTTGCACTTGCCTAGCCCAAACACTGCCACCCCTGACCCCAGGCGCAGGGTCCCTGAATGGACTCCCTCCTCCTCCTTTGCGTCATGGTGAAAGAGAGAAAAGGGCCTCTGAGAATAGGCCCTCAGAGACCCAGGCAACTCTCGGACTATCCAAATGGCAGGTTTGTATGCTATTAACACCTGTACTTCCCAGGTAAGGAAAATGTGTCATTTTTAGAAGCACCCCAAATGGAAGTTAGAGTGAAAAATGGTAGCACTTTGATGTAGTCCCTACTGGGTATGGGGAGCGCTCATGACGTAGGCAGTCGGGTCATTACCCATGTTCCACTGGGCAGGACATGTGACCTCCCAGCTTCCACATTCTCCTTAGTAAAATAAGAGAATGAGATCAGATGGAGACAGTTCTTTTCTTCTCTCTTCTTTTGCCTTCCGTCCTTCCTTTCTTCCTTTCTCTCTCTCTTTTCCACTTTCTCTCTCATTTGCTGTTGAAGTACTGAACAGTTTTCTCAAATGAAGAAAATAATTTCACAGGTATTGCTTTTGCTTGGTTCTTGTTCCTAGCTTTTTAGGGTGAAATGATCATTGACAGAGTAATTTATGGACAATCTGTGGTACATACAGAGGTTAGCAAATGTCCTTCAAGAGCCAGAGAGTAAATATTTTAGGCTTTGTGGGCCATTTGAGCAAAAGCAGCAATTGATAATAGGTAGACCCATGGGCATTACAATAGGTAAACCCGTGGGCATGTGTTCCAATAAAACTTTATTTCAAAAAATAGGTGACAGGCTGGATTTTGCCCAAGGGCTACTGTTTGCCACCCCCTCCCCACTGCCACCCCGGGTAGCTCTGCCAGCAATCTCCTTCACTTTGAACCTTGTTGGAAAACTGCAGAGTTAAACTAAGTGAGGGAGGGATGGAGATCAAGGAACTAGATCACCTCATTTTCCTGCCCCTAACCCAGTAGCATCCCTCTTACAACGCAGTATAAGAAATAGTTTGCATTTGGAAATAAATTGCTCCACGTTCAAAAGTGAGAGACAAAAACCCCAACCTGCTGTTGACTTCTGATGAGGAAATTGGCAACCACTCCCCTCTGCCCCACCCAGCCAGTGACAAGCCCAGAGCTGGGTCCTGGAGTCTAGAGGGTCCTGCCACCTTCTTCTACCACAGCTGAGTCCCCTACAATAGCCCGTAGAATGTCACTCTCTGCTTGCATAGTACTGCTTGTATCAATAGTTTCCAAAATGTCCCAGGGTAAGGTTGTTAATTATATAACTAATCTGCCTATGTGAGGGTAGAGATTCCAATAAAACTCTCAGGTCTTCACTGTTTTATAGTAATAGGGAACACCTCCTAGGTTAATGGCCAGTCCTTTTTTACTGTGTACCATTTCTCCCTACCTCCAGGAATCATATCCTATATGATATGTGCCCAAAGAAGGCCCCAAACCCCCTTTTCCTGCCTCAGGACCTTTGCACATGCTGTTACCTAGGCCTAGATGTCTCTTCTTCCAAATCTTTCCCTGATTAATTCCTAGTTATCTTTCAGGTATCAATTTTATATATCATTTCCTGAGATTTACCTCTCCCTGCCCTCCAATATAAATTGTGCTCCTTCATTATTCTTAGTATCCTATTCTCATCCTTTATCACACTTATCATGTTATTATATAGTTATTTTTTGTCTTTTGGTTTAATACCCATCTTCTCCAAAAGAATTTAGGGGGAGAAGATGAGGGCCATAACTATTTTGTATAACACTGCATCCCCAACATCTCACACCATGCAGTAAATTGGCACTTAGTTCACAGTTGTTGAGTGAATGCCCCATCATTTACTACTGTTGTAAAAGTAAGACTGACATCTCTCCAGTGGGCTGGAGTCCAAGCCCTCTCTCTACTCTGCAACTTGGACTGAGGTCCTGTTATGCACTGGAAGTCTGTGTTCCTTCAAACTTCATATGTTGAAATCCTAACCGCCAAAGTGATTGTATTTGTAGGTAGACCTTTGGGAGGTGATTTGTGGGTGGAGCTTCCTGAATGGGATTAGTGCCCTTAAGGAGGTCTCAGAGAGCCCCCCTGCCCCTTTCTACTTTGGGAGGACACAGTGAGAAGTCAGCAGTCTGCAACCAGGAAAAGGGTCCTCACCAGAACCTGACTGAGCTGGAACTCTGATCTTGAACCCCAGCCTCTGCAATTGTAGGACATAAAATCTGTTGTTCATAAGCCAGCTAGTTTATGGATTTTGTTAGAGCAGCCAAGCTGACTAAGGCAGTTTCTTAATAATCACACAAAGAACCACGCACAGGACGGGTGTAAGGGATGCACCCTGGACACCTGCACCAGCCAGGAAAAAAGAGGTGGAGAAAGGAAGCTGGATGAAAAGTCATCAGAGAACCAAGTTCTTGTTTCCACAATGTTAAAGGAAGCTTTAGAACCCTACCCAGATGGACCCATGTCATATCTTCTACCTCTTGTGATTTTTCTTCTCCCTTGGGGAGAACTACCTACTCCTGGACATTTCCCAGACTTATGGTGACCCTACTGTGTCTCTACTCTATCCCCCACCCCCAACACACCCAGGAACTTAGTCTACACTTAACCATGGCCACATAAAGTCTCTTCCCTGAGAATGCCCGCTGGAAACAGAGATTCAGTCTCTCCCACAGGTCAGCTGAGTGACCATGATCTATGGAAAGCAGAAGAGATTTGTCTGCAGCTAAAGAAGAATCAACCAGTTGTAAAGGGAGAGCCTGAGTGGAGACATGGAGAGAGAGCCCTGGTGGATTCCAGTCCCTGATTCCAGTCATTTCCTGAAGTCCTGTAAATCTGCCCTCCGGTGATTTGAGAAACTCACCTTTTTTATTCTTTAAAGATTCATTTTTCATTTTTTGTTTTTGTTTTAGAGAGGTGGGGCGAGATGTGCAGAGGGAGAGGAAGAGAGGGAACCCCCCAAACAGACCCCCAGCTGAGCATGGAGCCTGATGTGGGGCTCGACCTCACATGAGATCATAACCTGAGCCAAAATCAAGATTTGGATGTTTAACTGAATGAGCCACCTAGATGCCCGAGAGAAACTGGCCTTTTTGATTAGACAAATTACACATGAAAAAGGAATTCTGGATAAATATAATGACTTCACACAGTTTATCCTGTTTAGTCCTCCTAACGATGTAGCAGACGAAGAATTGCTATCTCCATTTTGTGGATGTTGTTTGGTTACATGAAAATTAGTCCTCGGCTTGAAATTCTATCATAACTATATCATCTGACACAAATTAACTTCATTCTCAAGATGCAATTTTAGACTGGTGTGAAGGGTCTAGCAAGTAGTTAAGCAAGAATCCTGTGTGTAATTTATGAAATCAATGGCCCTGACCTAGAATATTTTGAAAGGGTAGGAGTTATCAATAAGCGTGGCCTCAGTCTCCTCATTCCTAAGTGCCTAAATTGGATTTACATAATATCTAAGATACTTCTAGTTCTAACAGTCAACAGATTATTTTTTGGCTCCAATCACCAAGAGGTTCACTCTTAATCATGAAAGAGCTGCAAATGGCTAATAAATTTGGTGGCACATTTGGACAACACAGTTATAGACCCTGTATCTGTAGTAATTCTTTTTTGGCTCTGAAAACCTTTGAAATTTTTCCCTTTTATTATGACTGCATGGATCATTACTTGGCAAAGAAATTTTCCCCTAATATTGATCTATGAACATAAAGAATTATGTGCCAGGATGAAAGGATATAAAAATAAAATCTATTAACTTATTGAGAATAAAATTCAGGACTGAATTTTCATAAAAAAATTAACCAATAAACGCAACTAGCAAAACTGGATGAGCTGAGAAAATACAAGCTTAATTGACTTACCCTGTGTCAGTGGTTTTCCAGTTCTGGGCCTCCAAGCTTTTCTTAAAATTGTTCAATGGGGAAAACTGATCCTCTTTTTTTCCTTGTCAGTGGTTGGCTCACTGAGAGTTGCAACCTTGATTGACATCTTCCTCATTCTAGCAAGGCTCCTCATGGGCACACTCACTAGCATTCCTTGGATGAATGAAATACTAGAAAACCAAGAATCTGAAACCTCACTAAAATAGAGGAGAAACACAAAAACAGAGCCTACTAGCATTGGATCTGAGTTCCTAAATGGAAAACCCATTAAAATAGATTCTGAGGATGATGGCTTACCAGTTACAGTGAAACCACTTTCCCAAACTGTCACAAAACTTGGAATTAAGTGATAGTCAGAAACTACCTAGGATTTTCACACATACAATTTTGTGAAAATCCAGATCTATTCATAGAATAGTTCCTGGCATATATCAGGCATTCAGTACACGATTTTTAAATGAATAACTTAGTTTTACGTTATGTGCATCTATCAAAGTTTTTAAGTGTATATACACATAAGATGTTTATATTTCAGGACACAGAAAAGGACAAAATATTTTGTTTTGTTTTTTTAAAGATTTTATTTATCTACTTGACAGGCAGGGATCACAAGTAGGCAGAGAGGCAGGCAGAGAGAGAGGAGGAAGCAGGCTTGACCCGAGCTGAAGACAGAGGCTTTAACACACTGAGCCACCGAGGCGCCCTCAAAATGTTTCTTTCTTTCTTTTTTTTTTTTTTTTGTATTAGCTGTCTGTTTAATTCTTTACCTTATTTTGAATTTCTACACTTTGCTGAGCCATTCCAAAGTATCTTTTGTATTTCCTTCTGAGGATCATCTTCTGACCTTTAAGACCTCATCTCCTGATGCTTAGATGAGAATGAGGAAAGCATGATTAACTGGGCCACATCCTTCGCCTACCTGAGACATATAACTATCATATGCCTCCCCTTGCCACACACACACACGGATATGGATACAGATAGATGATGTACAGACATAATCTACAGATTACAGATGTAATATATAGATCAGTGATACATGGATACAGATGGACATAGATACACAGGGATCTATGTCAATAGGGATGAGCAAGGTATAAATGGAAATAAAGATATATACTTCAATTTTACCTGCCTCGTAGAGCACAATAAAAATCCCAAATTCACCTCTTTCCCTGCTCCAAGCAGCACACGGTGCTGTGGACTCCTCTCTCTCTACCAATGCTGTTCCTCTCCATTAGATCCTGGGGTCGTTGGCCTTCATTAGCTTGCCGCAGCCTCTCATTTGATTTGCATTGCCGGCTCCCCATATAGGTAATGATTCTAATTTAGAAAATCTCCAGAGGTCACAGCAAAGAAGTTGGGCCAGAAAGAAAGATGGACAGAAATGACAGGGAGGTGCCCTCCCTCAGCCTCACTCTGTACCCTCTAGAGAGAGGACAGCCACAGGCTGCTTGGGACTGTGGAGCTTAAGAGTTATGCTGGTGTTTCTTCAGTCCATGGGCGCTTGTAGTTCATGCCACAGAAAACCTGATAAAGGGAAGACAGAACCTTAGCCTGAAATCACCCAAGGCTTTTAAAAGGCACCAGGTTCTCTTGTGTCCTGTTTTCCTTTCTATACTATACAACAGTAACAGCAACTCCCCACTTCCTTTCTTGTCTCAGGGCCTTTGCACATGATGTCCCTTGGGCCTGGATCTCCCTTCCCTCAGTTGGTCCCTGATACATTCCCACTTATCTTCAATTTGCATACAGTTTCCTAAAAAATACCTTCCTTGGCCCTCCAATCTAAATTTAGCTCCCTCTTCTATTCTTTTTTTAGTATCTGAGTCTCCTCCTTCACCACACTTATATTCAGTGTTATAGATGTATTCACTGTCTTTGCTTTAATGTCTGTCTTCCCCAAAGGAACTCAAAGGGATACTATGAACTGAATGTTTGTGTCTCTCCACCCCAAATTCTTGTGTTGAAGCCCTAATCCCCAGTGTGATGGCATTTAGAAGTGGGATTTGGGGGAGATAGTTAGTTTCAGACGAGTCATAGGGATGGAGCCTCCATGATGACATTGGTTCCCTAGGAGGACATGAGGAGAGCAGTGTTCACACTCTGCCATGTGAGGACATAGCAAAAAGTTGGCTGTCTACAAGTAAGAAGTCTCCCACCATAACCCTACCACCTTGGTGTTCTGATCTGGACTTCCAGCCTCCAGAACTGTGAGAAGTAAATGTTCACTGTTCAAACAATCCAGCCTGTGGTATTTTTGTTACAGCAGTCCGAGCCTACCTAGATGGGGGAGAAAATGCCATGAGTTGGCACTTACTTCCTATTTGCTGACTGAAGGACCATTATTTGTTGCTGTTGATAAAGAAAAGGCTGGCATCTTTCCCATGGGTCAGAGTCTGAGAAAACTCTCCCCCTGTGACCTGGGTCGAGACTCTTACTGACCACACACAGGGCTGCTCATAGGACATAAGAGATGTGCTTTGGGCACTCACACAAGGTCCTTGTTTCTCAAATGTTAAAGGACGCTTTAGAACTCTAAGCCTATGTGGGCTTGTGCACCTTACATCTCATGGGGGGTTTCCTTTTCCCTTGAGAACTATGAACTCCCTGACACTCCCTGACTACATCTACTCCACTGCTAAGCCCAGATGCCCCTCTGGCTTTGGCTTGAGTTTCTAGTTCATCATTTTCTCTCTCAGTCAGGCACCACCCAACCACGTGCCTGAACCAGAGGTGTTCAGTCTCACAGTCAATAATGCCAACGCATTGTATTAGTTTCCTATGGCTACTGCAGCAAATCACCGCAAATGAATCACAAATTTATGATCTTACAGTTCTGAAGGTCAGATATCTGAAACAAGTCTCACTGGGCTAAAATCACTATGTTGGAAGAGCTGTGTTCTTTTCTGGAAGCTCTCAGGGTGAATCCCATTCCTTGCCTCTTCCCCTTTACGGAGGCTTCCTGCATTCCTGGGCTCATGCCCCCTTCCTTCATTTCTGCTCATTCTTCCATAGTCACGTGTCCATCTCATGCTCTTCTTGTATTCCCCCCCCTTCCACCCTTACGGATTCTTGTGACGATATGGAGGTCCACTCAGATACTCCAGGATAATCTCCCCATCTCAGGACCTTACATAAATCACATCTGTAAAGTCAGTTTTGCCATGTAAAGTAAAACACACACAGGTTCCAAGGCTGGACACGTGAACTGTTTTGTGGGGACTGCATTATTCTCTCTCTTGCTCTGGTAAATTATTCCCAGGACAAGTCTCAAAACACAGGTGAAGATGTTGTAGCTCCACAACTCCCGGTTCCTCTGAGGACTCAGGGAACACAACAAGAAAGCCGAGAGGACTGACTGGAACATGGATTAATAAACAAAAGTAGTGGCAGACTCCTCATGCCAGTGAGTACTGTTCTCTAGTGTATCAGCCGCTGCAGTCAATAAAAGCCAGCTGTGACAACATCGTAGGCCTGAAGAAAACTATGTTAAATAATAGACTGGAGTGATGGGAAGTCTCTGATATTTGCTAACAACAAATTTGGGGTTGTCTGGGGTAAATTTCAAAGCTATTTGTGTGTATTTCAGCTGCAAATTATGCAATAACTGCAGATGAGCGGCTTAAGCAATTTAATTATTTAATTATTTCTGTAACAGAAAACTCACAGGTAGGTGGCTCCAACATGGGGGCAGCAGCTGAGGGTCGGCAGAGATGCAGACTCTCTCATCTTTCTGCTCTGGCTTCCTCAGGAGATCAGCCATATCTCCCCTTGTGATGGCAAGATAGAGGCCACAGTTCCAAGAATCTTGTCCTTACAGAACAATATTCCAAGCACATGGGTGAGCGTGCAGAAGAGGACCCCCTTTCTCTTCCTTTTGCTCTCTATTTCATCAGACATGAAAACTTTCCCATGAGTAGCCAGTAGACTTCACCTCAGATCTCACTGGCCAGTCCGGTCACATGCCCATTCTCCCTAGCAGAGAGGAATGGGATACCATAACTGACCTAGACTAATCAGGAGTCATCCCCCTGGGGATGAGCACATTGCCCCTCTGCTAAAACAGAAGAAGGAGACTAGCTGTTGGATTGGCAACCAATGGTGTGTGTCTCAAAAATGTCAGACGCTGTTTATTTTTCAGTGTGCTAATACATAAATAGGTAGATTTCCATTCGGTACAAAGCAAGCTTTTTCTTTAGGTCTGAGATGCTTATCAGACTAATCTTCTCATCAATTGGACCAGAACAATTATGGTTCTAATATACAGAGTTACTCCAAACTTATCTAATTTTGTGTTAAAAATAAACAAAGACATTAAAATTTGTATTCAGAAATAGATTCTGATGCGGTAATCATCCATTACAAGTTTGTTTTTTGGGTTTTTTTTTTGAGAGAGAGTGAGAGCATGAGCGGAGTGGAGGGGTAGAGGCAGAGGGAGAAGCAAGCTCCCCACTGAGCAGGGAGCCCAACACAGAGCTTGATCTCAGGACCCAGGATCATGACCTGAGCCCAAGGCAGAGAATAGCCAACTGAGCCACCCAGGCATCCCCATTATAAGCAGTTTATTGCATATGTATGATTATCTCTGGCATAGTAGCTAAGGAGTAGGGAACAAAGGGGAGGATGATGTGTTTTGTTATGTTGAAGTTCAGACAAATTTTGGACAGAAATGTAATACAATGTGGCAGGACCACAGCAATTGGTGGTGTGAGAAGAGAGAGAGAATAGAGTCACACCATGAATTTACACTCTCTTTCCAGGACCACGAGGAGTTACATAAGCAGATGTGCCTATCAGAAATCTAGCTGCAGGGTAGAAAATGGGTTAGAGTGGGCCAGTGGTGGATTACATTATTGGCTCCGCTGCTTACTGCTCTTCCCATACTCATGCCTGCATTCACGCCCTTGCCATGACCTCATAGTGAGCAGAGGGTGCTTTTCCAACTTTTCATTTTGGGTCAGGCCATGTGACTTGTTTTGGCCAATGGCATGTGGGCCCAGGCCTTAAGGGGCCTTGGGTGTTTCCCACTGCCCTTTTGTACCTCTACCTTTGCCTTGCAAAGAATGTGCCCTGGCCAGTTCATTGGGCCCAGGAGGATGAGAGGAGACAAGTGCAGCAGACCCACTCCAGCTGCTGCAGCCTAAAGCATTGCTTGCTCAGCTGCCCCACAAACTCACAAGAGAGAAATTAACATTTTTGTTTTTGTTTTTATGGGATATTGAGATTTTTCAATATGCAGCATTACTGTGACAACTGCTAACTAAGAGGGCCACACTACAAATGGAGTGGTGTTTAAGAGACTCTTGTAGCTATAAGGAGAAGGCTTATGGTCACCTGAACAAAGATGATGCCAATAAGGATGGAGAAAAACAGAGCCAAAAGATATGAGAGAACAGATTTGCTATGACTTGGTAGATATAAAGAGGAGTTACTTATGAAAGTCGTCTAGGGTTCTTCCTTGGGTAATTATTGACTGACATGGGGAACACAGAGGGGAGATGGTATTTTGAGTTATGTTGAATTTGAGGCAACTGTGAGGTGTCCCAAGGGAGAGATCCAGTAGACATGGGTCTAGAGCTTGGGAAAGGTCTCACCTGGGCCATAAGTGAACATACAGGTGATCACCGAAGACATAGGTCTGGACAGAGACTCTTAGGGAGAAAGTAAAGAGCAAAAATGTGGAAGATAGAATTCTGAGGAACCTGCATTCAAGGACAAAAGAACAAGAGTCTTCAAAGAAGACCAAGGAAAAGGACTCAAAGAGAAGGAGAAACACCCAGTGACAGTAGTGTCTGGGAGCAAAGAGTTAGAGGGCTCTAAAAAAGAAAGTGTGGTCTATTGTGCAGAAAACTGGCGAGCAAAGAGGCAAAGAATAATAAGGAACCACCAAGAATCTACCTAATTTACAAAGAAAGGAAAGAGATTTTTGGCCAAGAAATTTCAGACATTCCCATGGTAGATGAGTCAACAAAGCCTTAACCCCAACGTCAGAGATTCACTGAGACGTTCAGAAAGTGAGCAAAAGCAAGATTTGGTGCATTTTGCATCATTGTTCTTTCCTGGTCCCTGTGGGTGAGTGGGGCTTTGGAGCAGAACTTTGCTTTTCCTGAAGCAGGTCAAGTGACCCATGCCACTCCTCCCAGAGGCCTTGGCAGCCCTCACCAGTCCACAAGAAGCCTAGTCTGATAGGCTCCAGGGCTGCCTGCTGCCCCTCTGACTCATTTCCCATTGATTGAAGTGAATTTTCTGAATGCCTTGGAGGCCTCTCATCCACCCAGTCTGCCTTCTGCCATCAGGACCCAAAGCGGTTCCTTCTTTTAATAGCATAGTGGGCTCTGTCCCTTTGTGTTCTGGAGTCTAAGCTCTACAGACCTCCTGTGGGCTGAAATATCAACACCCCTCTGAGGGAGGGTGGAGGGGTGCGTTGGAGAAGAGGTGAGAGCGTGCGCATGCTGAGGAGTGCAAGGTTTTCACAGAACCTACACAAATGCCACAGCCACAGTGCCCAGCACAGGATTTGCAGGGGCTCTCAAACAATCACCGCATTTATGACCTCAGTGATTGCTCAGGCTGGGGAACGCCAGACATTTGAAGTCTGTTTTCTTCTTCAATTGGAACTGACATTTCCCCATGATTGGATTACTTTGAAATCGAGGAATAGCAGCTCGAATAGTTCATAAATTTATTTCTGTTCTACCTTGTAGCATTTATTTCAAAGACTGATCAGCCAAAGAATATGGGTTTTCTGCTTTATATTTCCTGCTTTATTGCAGTCACCTTTTAAGACAGGGGGGTGTGGTTATGAGGGTGGGGGAGGCTGGCAGGCCATGGGTAAGCATGGGACTGAGGAGGAGAGAAGCTTCCTGTTGCTCTCAGGGACTCCATCTGTTGCCTATGCCAACCAGCCCCCTGGAGGAAGGGTCTGGAAAAAGATATCAAGCATCCTGGGGGAGAAAGGTGTTGAGGGGAATGGGTTAAAAGGTCCCAGAGACCGCACCTCCCCATTATCTCCCACCTCCACTGGCAGCAGCCATCTTGGAGGGCAGGTATGGAAATGGCCATTGGTCAGAGGGTTCTGGAGTGGCATTCTGGGATTTTGGGGAGCCTGAAGGTTTTAAGTCCTTGTGTGCATATGTTGGAGGGATACGAGAGAAAGACTTACTAGTTATATAATTGTTTACCTATGGTTGGCAGACCTTGGGTGAGGGCCTGCTCACCCAACATTGAATTGTCCCTATCCTCCAGAAGCTCCCAGCCATGTGGGGTCCCTGAGCTGAGAGCCAGAACAGGGTGGGCCCAGGGTGCCACAAAAGTAGAGTGCTGGGAAGAGTTTCCTGGGGGAAGCAAAGGCTTCTGCTTGGAGGGCCCCTTCGCTATGAGACCACTGCCTTCTAAGTTATTAGATCCCGGTTGCAGAATAGGAAAGAAGGCAGGGCTGCAGGGTCAAAGCCCATTCTGAGATTAGTTGTGTATTTGATGTTTTAGTCGGGTGGGAGAGTCCTTCTGGGTTGATCTCCTGGCTCTGTCATTTGCTAGCTCTGTGGCTATGCCCTTGTTGTGTCTCTGTTTCTTTCTTTGTAATAACTGCATAAAAGTGACTTGCCTCATAGGGTTGCTGAAGGGACTGAAAGAGAAAACCCAGTTAACATTTGAGGATGGTGCTTGCCCACCTGGAGCTCTCGGGAAGTGCCAGCTTTCCATGGGGTGGGACATGATGTTATGTGTGAGTTTCAGAGGGGACAGGGAAGGCAGGGAACATCAGGGGGCTGCACCTTAATTCCTCGGGCTCCATTTACACAGGTGGCTGACCCCATCAGCATCAACCCGAGAATTAACGCACAACTATTTTAAATGGAAAAGAGAGAGCAAAGATTTTCTTCATTGATCATATGTCTTATTTGGGGTTGAAGCACCAGCCATAATCCTCGTTCATTTCCTCATGAAATAGACGACAAGGAGCACAGTCTATTTCTTCTAATGGGGAGAGCAAAACCTCAAAATTGGTCAAATAACTCATCCCAAATCCCACACTGAGGTTATCGAAGAGTAGGGGCCTGAACTCTGATCCTCTAAACCACCAGCCCAGACCTTCTAATAAATCACAACGCTCCCTGTCATCTACTCCCCGGCCAGATCTGCCCTCCACTGTTATGGAGCTGCTCACACAAGGTGGAAGGATTTCATCGGTCAAATCATGCTCAGAAACAGAAAATGTTGCCTCAGGCATTTTCTTGGATGTTTGATTTTAATATTAAAGCTAGTTCTGACCATAAGGAGCAAATACCAATTGACAGCCTCTCAGGTTTCTCAGACAGCAGAGAATGGGGGCTGAGAAGCAAGCCTGCATTAAAGGGTCAGCAGAAGGGGATGGGGGGTACCAACTGACTTTTCTTGGGGTGAGTGGGAACTTGACTTTGCAGTCCAACTCTGCTCCGCTGTTCACCCAAAGGAAGACGGTGGCTGGCAATTACAGAAAATCAGTAGCTAGAATTATTAATAATAGCAAAAGAAGCTGTTTGCACAGCAAGTAATTTTCAGTAATGTTTTGTAATTGATAGTCATTTCTATTATTTAAACACTAATTAATTCATGGACTCAGTAATGTATTGACTTTACTTACAGTGTTATGGCAGCCCTCCTCACTTAAAATCATTCATCATCATTTTCTTTAGATCATTAAAATGCACTGTTTGTTTGCTCTATTTGGGAATGTTTATAGGGCTGCACCTTCTGAGAGAGCTTTATGGGCAGTTTATATAAAAATGACCACTCATAAGCTCTGGTTCTTCTAAAGAAGGTCTTCCTAAAGAAGGCGGGCCTGATGTTTTCCTTACCAGTAGGATTCTCAGAACATCCCTTGGTAATTGGTCTGGAAGTCTCCTGTGGTTGGCTCCCTTGTAAAAGGGAACTCTCCTGTGGTTGGTTCTGTTGTAAAAGGGAAGTCTCCTGTGGCTGGTCCATCTGTAAAATGAGAAGGGGGAAATCTGTGAAAGCAGCCACCATCTTCAGCAATGACCTGGCGGGTCTGGCTTCTCTGCGGACAAGTTTCCCAGGCAAGTCCCTTCCCCTCCCCAGGCCTACAGGCCTCCTCTCTGGGCTGCAAAATGAGGGAGAAGGAAGTGGTCATCGTAACAAGTGCTTGAATCTCTAAGTTTGACTCTGCTAAGAGTATCAGTTAATGTGCTTTCTTGCAGGTATATTAAAGGTTCTGACTGCTGGAACCCAGGGAAAAACACTGGGGCAGATGAACAGGCCTGTGTTACTAGAGGATTCACTGTGGACAGACACGAGCTGCCTGTTCCTATTTAGTATCTCGGCGTCTTCCTGAAGGCCGAAATTTACTATGTGACTCCTATTCCTTTAAACCATGGGCTGCACATAAAATAAAATCTACTTAATCTCAACTATGGTTCTCGGCTGATGTTTTGTAGAAGAGGTTCCAAAATATATTTCCAAGTTTATTTACATGATGGGAGTCTTTACACCCCATTTATTGGACATATTAATTTTGGTCTTGTTTTTGTTTTTATCTCAGAAAGACAGAAGAAGGCATTTATAAACATCTAGGCCTCACCTCACAAGGTCAGAGCTGAAAGGCGCAGTTAGGAAAAAAATCAACTCTAGAATGCAAATATGATGTATCCTTACTGCTGGCCTGTGGTGGTGAAAATTAGTTGGTTTCAGCCACCTCCAGAGATCAAGATCATGGATTAGCATTCTTGTGATTGCATTAGCTTTGTTCTGTTCCATGGTTTCATACTGTAGTCCTAACTCCACTCGGCTCTTAACAAATATGGGTTAGTGGTTGTAAGAAGCATTTGCTCCAAACTGAAGATTGGTGCTGGGTTTTGGTTACCTATGGATGGAACTTCTCTATCTTGGACTTACCAACATTGAGCACCTTCCTGAATCACACCTGGAAAGGTTAAAACTCTTGTCATGAGAAGTCTTGCCTGCCTGGTTGAATCCTGCCTTTCAGATGGCATCCTCCTTCTCAACAGCAATCTTACCTCTCTACTAAGCAGATCTACTATTAGGCCTAACCCTTCCCCAACACTTCTTTGCCCAGCCTTGAGTAAGCTATCATGAGCCTTGCCAACTGATTCTGAGATGCAATGATGCAACCATGGACAAGACCTCTTGGGATTTTACACGACATTTGAAAGAGGTCAAACAAGTAGACATGATTACATTTTAAGTAAGGAAATTGTCAGAGAACCAATGGGTTGCCCAAGAAATTAACTTTGGACTTTCACTTTGCTGGAATTCGCTAAGAAATAATGTGGGTGAAAGCAACTAAGCTTGTTTTTTTAATAAAATAAAAATAGTGAGGAGGGACATGTCCTAGACTTTAAAATATACTTTTAAGTTGAAATAAATGAAATAAAAAAATACATAAGCATTTTGGTATAATTACAAAAATAGACATACTAAGAAGATATAGCCTACATATAGACCTTGATATTTATATCTGATCTATACTAAAGGAGAAACTAGAAATTCAACAAATGGATTTGGAGAAATTTGATGTTTGAGGAGGCAAATAATTAATTTAGCTATTCCTCTCATAGTATTTTGTAGAATAATTTCAAATGAGTGAGATGGGGGCACCTGGGTGGCTCAGTCAGTTAACTGTCTGCCTTTGGCTCAGGTCATGATCCCAAGGACCTGAGAGCAAGCCAGCATCATCAGGCTTCCCGTTCAGCAGGGAGCCCGCTTCTCCTTCTCACTCTGCGGCTCCCCCTGCTTGTGCTCACTTGCTCTCTCTTTGTGTCAAATAAATTAAAAAAATCTTTGAAATAGATGAGAGAAGTATATATATACACACTGAAACTTAAAATATCATAAGAAATTGTAAAAAGGTTTTTATGTAACATATAAAGGGCAAAGGACTTTTTACACATAAAAATAACAGTGGAAGATCAAACAGATTTTACTAAAAATGTAAAACATCTGTATGTATGTAAAAAAAATTAATGTCAATATTAAAAGACCAACTATGAAAAATGGTTATCAAATGAGGGATTCTGGGAAGAAAGCAATGACAATGACCTGGTTTTTAAACCTCCCAGAATTCCCACACAAACACAGATGGTGCAGCTAGACAGCAAAAAATTAAGCAGCCATGGACAACATTTACAACAAGTTTAAGTGACAAGTTATCCCCCCCAACCCCAAAACACAAGTAGGCAGGACAAACCACCAATAGCGTCAAGATTTGCCCAGTATTAGCAAGTAAATCAGAGGAAGCTGAAGGAGGAAGGAGGAATCTGACAGAAGTCCAGTAGACCAGCTTGAGGACAGCACTTGAATTTGAATTGCTCAATCCAATAGCGGTGAGTGCAACGGGGTTGGGATGAGATCTCGAGGGGGCCCTAGAACAGTCTTTCCACTGCCAACCCTTGAAAGTGACCAGTCAGAACTCTTCTCTGGGAGATTTCTCTGTAATTATATAGGTTGTGGCAATTTTTGTACTATTATTCTGAGGCTGTTTGTGTGTGAGAGATGAGATAAAGCAAACGAGTAATTATGGAATATTCTATCACGCCCTGCATCCTTGAGAACCAGGATTTGGGCTGGGAGGAAAGGAGATAGCGATGTACCACAGATGATGTTAAGCAAGTAAAAATCTAACAGTCTTGAAACAGAATTGGAATTGTCAGTATGAACTCATGAGGTGTGTGCATGTAGAACATGACATATGTGCTCCAAAGAATTACCGCCGCACGAAAAACCACTCGATGAAAACCACAAGGCTTATGGCAAAAAAAAGGAATAGGGGTACAACCCTCCAAAACCTCAGCAGTGACAATTTTTTAAAAAGGACTGACATTAGCATAATTCTATACATGTTAAATGGGTAAGAAATACATAAATAATGACAATAAATATGGCACTTTGCCTTGGAAAGGACCCGAAGATCGCTTGCGGAATTGGGCAGTGGAAAGGTGTGGCTTGTTATTGTAAAGTGGTGAAAGGACACTTACTGGACATTGGGTAGAAAGTTGGAAAACCTGCTGTGGGCGGCTGGCTCATTATCCTCTGCTGGGCATTGGCGCTGAACACCAGACTTACAAGATCTTTTGTAGCCTTAAATTCTGGGTCATGCTTTCCTGCCTTTGAGACGGAGGCCCTCTGAGACATGCAGAAATGATACCTGTCTCATCACCATCGATAATGTTACCCGGAGCATAGCTTCTTCGGTTAGCTTCTGTGTCATTGCTGGAATTTCTTTTGCTGCTTTCTCATCTGCACCTGACAGCCGAAAACTCTCGAAACTGTAGATATTTGAAACCACCAAACCAGCCACTCACACTTGGCAGAAAAAGGTGCTACTTGGGCTGGATTTGGCAGTTTGGATTTAAGATCTTTGTAGATAGATGTGCTTCCTCTTCAGTTGTTGGAAAGATGATTCCTGAGATTTTTTCCACTGTTTTGTGTATTCTTAAGCAGCTCGGATCGGCTGGGTGCAGTTTTCTGCCTTCACCTCTTTTTTTCTCCTGTATATGAAATCACCCATAGCCAAACATAAAATCTGTATTAGGCTCAAACCATTCCTTAATATACCAATTGTGTTTGAACAAGCTTACATTTTCAGAACAAGCATTATAGAACTGTCTATAGATTCCCCTTCCCCCTCTTAACTCATTAGGTCTGTCCACTGAAAGGACTAAAAACAATGACTGATATTGTAGCAAATTAGCAATGAGAACCCCCAGCATCATATCCCACTAAAAAGAATCAGGGCTTTTTGGGGGAAGGGCTGGTTTCAGGTCTGGGGCAGAGGAAGATGAGCCTTGTCACCCCAGATAGCAGGGAAGGTATCAGAGACTTAACGGGGCCGTGCTCACAGCACTCGGGAACCAACCGTAGAAGCTCCCACGGCCAAAGATGGCACAATTTATATTTAGTAGGATAAATAATTGTATTAATGTATTTAAATCTATCAAATATGTTTAAAGCCATAGATTCCCAATGATATCTGAAAAAACTTAATTGATCACTATTGAAGGATGAGAAGCATTTATTCAATAGCTTGAAAACTGATACATAAAGACAAAGAATCGATCACTTGCTTTGTCTTTCCTTTGTGAATTACAGCACTGGATAACCAAATTGTAGATGAGAGGAAACATCTCTTTGTGGAAGTATGCCAACAATAAATGACAAAGAAATGATGAAACATCACCATTTTGCCACCCCAGTGAATGAGTGGATCTAGGCATTAACCATCAACAGCTGCCAACATCACATAAAGGCGACGTGCAGATACTATGTGCCCCCCGATGAAAAACGCACCACATCTATAATCTCGCCAAAGAGATCAAACTTAAGCCTAATCAAGCCTTTGGATCCTGCTACTAATTTGCTGGAAATACAGTGCTTGTTGGAACATACTGAACTCTTCCTTGAATATGCAATCAGCAAAATCCAGACTGTGGGAAACTTGACAGGTTAAAAGGCTCAGGTTCTCAAACAGAAAATTTATAAAAATAAGAGAGCGTCTGGGCGGAATTTGCAGGTTAAAATGATCTTAAAGACATGGCAGTTTTAGAAGCTGGCAAGGCTTCCATGGTAGTGTTTTAAAGAATATATATATATATATATATTTTTAAAGATTTTATTTATTTATTCGACAGACAGAGATCACAAGTAGGCAGAGAGGCAGGCAGAGAGAGTGAGAGAGAGAGAGAGAGGAGGAAGCAGGCTCCCTGCTAAGCAGAGAGCCCGATGTGGGGCTCGATCCCAGGACTCTGGGATCATGACCTGAGCCGAAGGCAGAGGCTTTAAACCACTGAGCCACCCAGGTGCCCCCCTAAAGGATACATTTTTTAGCGAGAGGGCGATCAGAAAAAACACAAGAGTGTGGTTGCTGCAAGAATCAGGAGAATCAGTAATTAAGCTATAAGAAGTAACAGAAACCGTATTCCCTGTGCACCTGGGTGTGTGGACTCAGGTTTGTGCTCAGGTCCTGCCTTCTTGGCTCTGCCTTCCCTCATGGGCCTGGTCTCAGGATCCTGTGTGGGTTTTGCCTCTCGAGCTGGATTGGATTGGCACCCCGGCGGGAGCAGCCTGGGGGCTGCGCACGACTGGGCTTGAATGGTCCTCTCCACGCCGCCGAGCCCTCACCATCCTCCTGTGGGCTGAGGCAGTTCCCTGGGTGGGGGAAATCAGAGCCGCTATGCGATCCCGGATCTCCTCTCTAAGACTGCAAACTCAGCGCTTGCTTTTCTCCTTCATCCATCCAGGAAAACAGCAAACACAAAGGCTGGACCTGTCTGAGTCGCCCTCCCTACCGTCCCTGCAAGAGCCTGTGAGTCCCACTTGGGGGTTTCAGGACAAGCCAATTAGATCGCTACTGTTAATCAGAGTACTGAAGGGAGAAGGAACTTGAGGGAAGGGAAGGCGGGAAGGGACGGGAGGCAGAGGCAGTCATGGAAGACCGCAAGCACTGCCCCCTCCCCGCTCTGATGTTTTATTCAGGCTATTTGCAAACGAGCCCGTGGAAACAGCATTAACAATAAATGAGGCGCAGGATGCTGTGGAGAGGAGGGAGGGAGGTTGGAGCGGCTCTGCTCTGTGCCGCCCTCGGGGCTCAGGGGCACCCTGTCTTACCCACCAATGTGGGCCCTTCTTGCTTCGCACCTGGTGGGCCCTGCTCACCCACCTGCACTCAGGCCTTCTGAAGGCGCTCATATCCCATTCAGCAAATAGTATGAAGATGTTTCTAGCACGCAAGAGCCAACCCAAAAGATAAAGCCAATACAGCAAGTGCCTGAGGACAGGAAGCCTTTCCTCTCAGCCCCAACACTGAAGTTGTCACACCTCAAGGATCTGTTAGGTGGTTGTCCCACTTGATTAAAGTGGCTAATATTTGATTTGTGCTCGACAATTAATGAAGCACTTAGGCATGCATTGTCAAGAGTGTCTCATAATAACCTTGTATGGTAGTGGTTTGACTCGTTGTATAAATAAGGAAACCAAGCAAGGCTACTCAGGGCCCAGCAGCCCTCACTTTAAAGAATTCAGGTGTCTGGGGCACCTGGGTGACTCAGTTGTTGAGCATCTGCCTTTGGCTCAGGTCATGATTCCAGGGTCCTGGGATCGAGCCCGGCATCGGGCTCCCTGTTTGGTGGGAAGCCTGCTTCTCCCTCTCCCACTCCCTCTGCTTGTGTTCCCTCTCTTGCTGTCTCGCTCTCTGTCAAATAAATAAAAATCTAAAAGAAAAAAAGAATCCAGGTGTCTCCGTCATTCTTTCCCTCTGGAAAAGTACCATCAGCTCAGATCCCCCCACCCACTAATTTACCTGGACTTGTGTAATTCTTTCCTTCCATCCAACAAATAGGAACTGATGTCTCTGAGGGCCAGACTCGGAGCTGGGCGGAGAACAGGAAGTCCCAACAGCTAAACAGTCCCTCTGTTTTATTCTATAGGCTATCAGCCTGCTCATTTCCCTCTCATTATGGATTCTGATTCTGACTAGTCCTTCCTGTTAAAAAAATAACAATACCTGTCATTCATTATGCACTCACTAGCAGCCAAGCACGGGATGAAAATGGTTTACAAATGCTATTTCATTTAAATAACAAAGCCCAGAGCTCTTGCTTTTAAAGGATACCCTGGAACACCCAGTTCTTTTACAAAGGGGAAAATTTTACTTTTCCACACTGACTCCCTACACTTTGTACAGCTTCAGTGAGACCGGACTCCCAGTAGAGAGACTCTGTCCACCTGTCTGAGCTGGCAGCATGATTCTGCCCTTGTGGACATACCCCATCACACTCTGCTTTGCTTTATTGCATTCGTGGACGCTGTGTGTTTTACAGATTCAAAGTTGGTGGCAGTCCTGCGTAAAGCAAGCTTATCAGCACCATTTCCAAGAGCATTTGTTACTTTGTGTCTCTGTGTCACATTTTGGTAATGCTCACAGCATTTCAGAGTTTTCCTCATTCTATTTGTTACATGCATACTTATATTTGTTCAGTAAAAATGACTTGCTGAAAGTTCAGATGATGGTTAGTGTTTTTAAGCAATAAAATATTTTTAAATTAAGGGATGCCTGGGTGGCTCAGTCAGTTAAGCACCTGCCTTCGGCTCAGGTCACGGTCCTGGGGTTCCTGGGATAGAGTCCTCCATCCAGCTTTTGCTCAGTGGGGAGCCTGCTTCTATCTCTGCCTGTTGCTCCCTCTGTCTCTCTCTGACAAATAGGCAAAATATTAAATTTTTTTTCATTAAGGCATACACATTGTTTTTTGGTCACTATTATAGCAGATATTTAGTAGACTATAGTATAATGTAAACATAACTTTCATTTGCACTGGGAAAACAAAAAATTTATTTAATTTTTAATTAGCCTAATTGCAATATTCACTTTGTAGTGGCAGCCTGGGAACTGAACCCACACTATCTCGCAAGTATGCCTGTATATCTCTTACGCTGTATTTCCTCTTCCCCCCTGTCAACACTCTGGGGAAGGGTCTTTTCAGCAAAGAGGGATAAAGGAAGGCCAGGTTTGCTTCTGAAGCTGAGATAAACACTCCCTGGCATGCAGACATTGGATTCCTGTTGGCTACCCCAGTGAGACCTTGGAAACTTAGGTGAGAATGACCCTCCCTGGCACCGCCTTCTTTCAAAGTACATGATCCTCACCACACCAGCATGGGTACCAAGCTCTATCCCAACCTACTTGATCAGAGTCTACGCTTCAACAATCACATAATGAGGATACACAGAGAAATCAGAGCGTGTGGGGAGGCAGCGCAGCATAGTGTGGCCATTCTCAAGGTGGGGTCTCCACAGACCAGCAGCATCAACCTCACCTGGAAACTTGATAGAAATGCAGGTTCTCGGGTTCCACCATGACCAACTGAATCAGAAATGTTGGAGGCGGGGCCCAGCCATCCGTGTTTCCTAAGCCTTCCAAGTGACCATGGTGCACACTGGCTTAGACAATTACCTCTCCCAGCCCTGGCTCCCTTCCTCCTCATACACATCATTTCTTAGGCTACAGTCTTGGCTGGCGCTTGGGGGTTAGAAGGAAGATCTTGTGTGCTTGGTTTTCCCTTTTCCATTTTATTACCCTGGGGAGGATTTTGAAAACTCCAACTTCTGAACAAAACCTTTTCTGCTTGTAATTTAATCCATCATTTGCATTGCCAATAATGTGGGAGGAAAGAAGTTCCAAGATAACAACTGGCTTTTAAGTGCTTTATTGTATGTGCTCAGAAGCAGGCTCAGGACTGGCTGGCCCATGTTCCCCGCCCAAGAATAAGCAAGGGCTTGGAGCTACAAGGTTGAGGGGCTCTTATCGTCACAAGCTGGGTGTGTGTGCAGGCATGGACACGCCAACAATAGCACAAGACAGAGCCAGATTTTGGGAGCGTCTCCACAGACAGGAGAGACAAGAGGATATGAATATCCCCCAAGTCAGAGAATTGCTGGCTGTCAGAAAACAATCTAGTCTACCCCCTGACTCTGGAATCGGTGCCATGTCTACCTCTCTCCAGATCCCAGACCTCCATTTCTTCCATCTGGGAAGGTGCTGGCACCACTAGCTGATATTAAAGAAAGAGCATGATAGCATCCATTAATTTTTTCTGCAAATCTTTTTCTTTTTCTTTCTTTCTTTTTTTTTTTTTTTTTTTTGAGATTGTCCTATATGCTAGGTACACAAAGACAGACTCTACTCCCCATCTCACATGGTATACAATCTAGTGGAAGAAACAGGCATCAATCTCTCAATTAAGTGTATAATTACAGCCCATGAACAGGACATGGGAGTGTGCAACAGCGACTGGCCTTGTCCATGGGTGGGGTTGGTTGGTTGAGTCAGGGTCTAAAGGAGTCTACTAGGCAAAAGTAGGTGTTGGAGTGGGAAAATCAGAGGCAAAGGCACAGGGCATGAGCCGAAATGGAACACGGCAGGTCTGAGGCTCAAAAAGAAGACCCAAGAAAGGGACCCAGATCATGGCTAAGGGAGGCATGGCATCAGATGATACAGGAGGGTTGGGTAGGGACCAGGCTGTGCAGGCTTATAAAGCTTTGGGTCTTTATCCCAAAAGTGAGGGGAAGCCTTTGAAGTGTTTCAAGCAGAAGGGTATCAGGGATAGGATCATAGTTGTAACTCTCACTCTGGCTGTGCCATGGAGAGGGCATGGAGATGGCAGGAGAATATGCCAGTTGTGAAGCGAGTGCAGTGGTCCAGGGGGTCCTGACCAAGTGCTGGGGGTGGAGGTGGGAGAAGAATGCAGAGTGGGGAGACTTAGATGAAATCCACCCTCCTTGAGCATGGCAATACATGGGCCAGAGGAGGAAAAAGCATCAAGGGCGTCTCCTAGGTCACTAGACAAGGGCTGTGTTTTGGGTGAGGGCTGGATGGGGAATTCGGTAGAGTGGATCAGCTACAGGGGCAGAAGTGGTGTGCCCAGAAAGGACAAGCGATCTAACTGGAACAGTCTGCAGTGGATAAGCCTCACTAAGTGTTTAATTAAAGTCGGTGTCCAGTCCGCTGTCAGTATCCATGGTGATCTCAGGTGTTGATTAGGTTCCCTTCCTCGTAATGGAATCTCTGGGCTTTATTCCCTCATGTCTTAGCCAGCCGGTGGAAGGAGAGGGGAAGGGATGGGTTGGGGATCAGGTCATGTGGATCTGGGGGAGAGATGGGCACTAAATGTCCCCACCTACCTGGATTCCCTTTTTATGGTGACTGCATAGCTTATAGAACAGCAATCCTCTCCCTGAAGGGCAGGGCTGCCTAGAAATGCAATAATTTACATCGCTAGCAACTTTCTACAAGCATCCCCCAATGAATTAGTCAAACCATCAAGGCATCCAAATTGGTTCCTGTGATCCTTTCATCTTCCAGGTTGCTTGCCTTTAAAGTTTAAGATGGAATTAAAGAGTATTTACAGCAGTGAGAGTTTTCTATGAGCCTGGAGGAAGGGGTCTTCAATAAATATACACTAGAGAATTACAGAAAATGAACCCCTCTATTGGGGTATAGTAGGCAAGCCTGTAATGACTTGTGCTGTGTCTTGGAAAGGTGTGTGTCTTGGAAAGGCAGCAGCCACCACTGGGCTTGGAGACTGCGAGTGTGGCAAAGGTGTGTTTTATTGTCAAAACAACAATAAAATTTTAATTATACATTTGATCTGCTTCAGGGTGAAGACTCCAGATAGATTTAGATTTCTGCAATAGTCAGGGTTGGGGCAGGGATCAAACAGTACACTCAGAGAGATGATTGAAGAGAAGTTAATGAAGGAATAAAGGAGGCCAACACAGGGTAGTGAAGCACCCAGACTATCTGGAAAGCTCTCACACCCCAAGGCATGAAAGGGGAAGAAGAGAGTGTGGTTAGTCCTTCCTATAGCTGTAGGATTACCCTGAATCTGCAAAGAAATGAAGCTGCTGCCAGCTGCAGCCTGGCAGGGAGGGAGCCTGGGGAATAAATATGCAAACTTCTCTTCCTGCAAGTACTTCTCATCAGTCTATGCAAACCTGAAACCAATGAACAAGGGACTGTGACTCCTCCCACACAGGCAACCTTCCTGGGCATAAAGCAGGGCAGGGAGAGGTAGAGAGTGGATGAGCAGGAACAACAGGGAGAACCCAGCCCATGAGCTGAGAGGCTGAGTCAGATTTGCAAATTCATGTGGATCCATAGATTTACGAAAATCTTTGCGTCTCACTGCCAAAGCGCTTCCAGGTTCATGATGGTACAGTTAATCCTACATTGATAGTATGAAACACACAAACAACAGAACACCTGCTAGCCCAGGATATGCCTGGGGTGAAATGGGGTGGGAACTAAACTGAACAGCGCTATCTGTCTGTTGTTTCCTCAGTTTCCCCTCTGAAGGAGCCAGGGCTTGCATTATTGATGGAATCAAAAAGGGGAAGTTTGGGCATTGCATGTTCCATCCTGCCTCATGTTTCAGTAAATAACAATTCCTCTGTAAAACTTGAGCTTTCATCTCAAGTGTGTGGACCAGACTTAAGCAGACATCAAAGCTTGCCTTAGAGAAAACCCTCTGTGATCCCAGCTAACTTTGATCTGTTCTCTCCTAGGTGTGGTCATAACACACAGAGTACACCAGGACACTCTCCCCTTGGCCCTGTTTTATTTCCCGCTGTGTAGCACACTCACAACAGACTTTGCTCCTGGTCTTTTCCCCGACTAGACATATTTTCTTTTCACTGGCACTTGGTAATTTTAGAACAGTTAAAATGTTCCCTTTGGTCAGTCAGGGAACCCAGGAGGGCCCCAATACAGGGAGGCAGACCGGCTCAGACACTGCCCTCTATTGGAAACTGTTACGATTGCTCAAGTCTTCTGTGAGGGTTGAGTTAGCCAGTTCTGAACCATCAGGGCCTGAGCCTCCTGTCTGGGCTGTGGCTACACCTGCCACATAGATAATGTGTTACTTACCTAGAAGACGCCTCTCAGTAACAACCTAGATGCAAGGAAACATTTTAAAATGATGCAGGAAGATTTTTTTCAAGACTTGGTATAGAAAAGGATTTCTAAACAAGGCACAAAAACACATAAAAGACTACAAATTTGACTACATCAAAAACCAGAACTTCTGTATGACAGAAGACACCATAAATAAAGCTAAAGAACAAAAGGAGAAAATACTTGTGACAAAGGAGCAGTATCTAGAATACATAAAGAATTTCTACAGATCAAATAAAAGCCAAAAAATAATCCAGTAGAAAAATACTCTAGATATAAAATTCTAATTCATAGAAATATAAATGCTAAATATAACTATAAAATTTTTATGAGATAAAAATGTAAAATATAAATTAAAAGAAATATAAATGGCCCCCAAATGGGTGACCAAAATACTCCATTTTATTGGTAATCAGAAAAATGGAAATTAAAACATGAGGGATTTTTTTTTTTTTACCTACTAAATTTGAAAAGGTGAAAGAGGAAAAAAAATTCCATGCTGTATAGGTGGGATTCTAAACAGGTATGATCACTTTGCAGAGCAATTTGACAGTATCTGTTAAAGTGAAAAACATTCATGTACTATAAGTCAGTGATTTGGCTTCTCCATATCTCCCCCAGAAAAACTATTATCCATGTGCTCAAAAGGCAGACCCAGGGATGTTTGTGGCACCTTTGTTTGCAAGAGCAACAAATTGGAGATAACAAATGGCCATCAAAATGGGATTGGCTAAATTAGGCGTAGGTCATCTACACCATACACACATATCCGTATAGCAGTTTTTAAAAAATGTTCTATATGTGCTGACATGGAAAGATCTTCAAGACCTACTCTGGTGTGTACAAAAACCAAGCTATAATATGACACATAATGTAACAGCTTAGGATAAACACACACATGCACATTAAATAATATTATATTTTTTTCTGTGGGCATTCGTTGCATGGTAAAATGTGTAGAAGATGACACAGCAAACTGATGGTAAGAGTTTCCCCTGGGGTGGAGATGAGGGCTGGAGATGGTGTGTGAAGGAGACATCAGCCTTTTCTGGAATGTTTACTTTTTTAAAAAGAGAATATATTCCTGTATTACTTATAAAATTAAAATTAATAAAATCTATTCTTGTATTAAAAAGAAGGAAACTTTCCTTAATCTTCATTCAGAAAGCTCCTGGAAGGGCCAGGGAATCTTTGAGCTATAAGCAAAATGGTGCCTTGGGTGATTTGTCAAGAAACCTGCTAAGTGGAGGTCACTGTGGTTGTCATGGAGATGGCTGTCTTCACTGCAAACCATCCTGTGCTCCGTCTCCCAGTTAGAGTCATGCTTTTAAATCTTGGCTTACAAACTCAAGAGTAACAGTGCAGTCCCTAACACTTACAGAGGGCGTCTGACATTAAAATGTAATATCTTATTTAATCCTTTATTTTCTCCCTCTCTCTTTGTCCAGATGAGTTTACGTTCTTTCAGAGATGTAAAAAAGCCTGTCCCAAGTCTGTTGACCAATACGTGGTAGAGTTTGTTCTAAACCCAGGGGCCATACTTCCGACCATTTAACTGTGTTACGAATTCACAAACATCTTTGTAGTTTTGTTAACTTCAGAACATCAACTTCCTGTCAGGAGCTTTCCTGGGTTTCTCTGCCCCACAGGTCATGCCTACCTGACACACTGCTCTGTGACAATGACAGCTGATTCATTCTGGGAGAAAAATCTACCACAGGATGAGGAATTATTCAAGCCAGTGCAACCAAGAAGCTCAAAGACGGAAACACATGAAAGGAATTTCTGAGAGATTAGGAAAAAAAATCATTAATTATATAAGACTACTGCAAATATTTTTAAAGTTGATTTTAGGAACAAACCCAATCAATAATAGCAAAGGTTAAAGTCTGACAATAATGTAAGCCTTGCAAGATTCTCCCAGAATACAATGTGCTCCATCTTCTAAATTCTGGAAATTAAAAAAAAAAGATTTATTTATCTATATTAGAGGGCGGAGGGGCAGAGGGAGAGGGAAGGAGAGAATCCTCAAGCAGACTCCACACTGACCATGGAAACCAATGATGATTTGATGACGGGGGCCTCAATCTCACAACCCTGAGATCATGACCTGAGCCGAAATCACAAGTTGGATGCTTAACCAACTAAGCCACACAAGTGCCCCTGGAAATTTTTTTGTATCAGAATGAAGCAATTTCCAGTGATACAGGCCTGCTCTCATAGCTGAGCCATTCCTGTCAGGCAAAGAACACAACTGAGCAACATTAGGGATTGCAGAGGTATGCCTCTGGGCAGAGGTGCCCCCAAGAGAGCTCTTGGGGGTCCCCTTTGGAGAGGAGGCAGCTTTTTGCTATGGAGAAAAAGGCTTTTGAGAGATGTTTTGGGAGTAGCTTATGGGTGGAGGGGGCAACAGGTTTATAAACTAGAGCTGTGATTCCTCATCTTCCAATTAAAAAAAATTAATAAAATAAATTAATCTGTATTTGGTTTCCTTCTTGAGAACAGGTGTGTGTATGAATAATACATAGATGGGCAGGCCACACATGGATCTGAAGGCCCAGAAGTCTGAAAGCAAATGAGACCCAGACTGTGAAGATTGCACAGTAGATTTTAAGTAGCATCACGTAGGCAAGAAAAAACCTGGGAGAGCACAAAACACACTCTGGAAATAATAAGCACATCTAAGCCCCTGGCTATGTACGCAAACACATCTCCTCTCAGATAATGGTAATTGCAAGTCACCGGGCTCCCATTTGAGGAGGGGGGAGATCAATCAAGGAACACAATCTAAAAACAAGATTGAAACATGAGGGTTTTAATGAACGATGTTTCAGGGCAGAGAATTAAGGATATTTAAATCTTCCTATCTGGGTTAGAACTGCAGCTCCTTAAACTCAGCAGGGATGAACATAAGAGAGCAATGGTTAGGGCAGCAGACACAGGATGGAGTGAGAGGCGGCAGAACTCCCAGGACCATTCCAACATCTCACTCCTGGTCTCCAACAGCTTTCCTTGGACAGGTCTGCCCGCCAAGGCCAAGATGTGTTGTTTTCATTTGTTAAACATGAGATAATGCCATGGCATCATATGGATTAGGGAGATTAAACGCCAGAAAAGCCTTGTGATGTAGGATTCCTAACCAGCAGGGTTTCAGCCTAGAGCTCTCTTGGGGAAACAGAAAGAAGATGTTCAAAAATGTGCCCCAGGCCGGCCTCAAGAGCATGAGGAAGGATCTCCTATGGCTTGATTTGGTCCTTCAAAGACCTACAGTGTTCCAGATAAAAAGGAAGCCTTGGGCGCCTGGGTTGCTCAGTGGGTTAAGCCTCTGCCTTTGGCTCAGGTCATGATCTCAGGGTCCTGGGATTGAGTCCCGCATCGGGCGCTCTGCTTGGTGGGGAGCCTGATTTCCCCTTTCTGCCTGCCTCTCTGCCTACTTGTGATTTCTCTATCTGTCAAATAAATAAATAAAATCTTTAAAAAAAAACAAAAAAAAGGAAGCCTTGAGCATCACTGAGATTCATCTCTCCAGTATGGAAGTACTGCTGACCAAGGAGGGGTGGTTTGAAATCTCAACAGCTTGAATGTGCAAACCTGCATAGGCACGTGCATGTGCATGCGCGCGCGCACACACACACACACACACACACACACACACACACACGTGCTTCTTATCAGCTCTGTTGAGCAAAGCATTTTCATAGGTAAAGGATTTGGGTGTTTATCTTGTCCAAATCCCTTCAGGTATTGTCTCGAGATAGGACAAGTCCCTTTAACCTTGCCCCATTTGAAAATGTAACAAGCGACATATTATCTCCTGTCTACCCCCAGCCCTTAAGTAAAATGGCCCGCATTTATGAGCAGAAGATATTTGGAGCTGTGGCAGGAAGCAGATTAATATGGAACTGAAAACAGACAGATCCCTTAAAAGTCTGCCCACAGTGCAGAATTGGAAATAGATGAACCTCTTTCCCATTACAGCAACAATACCACAAGGCAGGATTTGTTTGCAAGAGAATAAATTGGCAAACAAGCTGGGACTAGAAAGCAGGTGGCTCCCACCTCCCTCTGCAGCCTGAGCAGGGCTGAAGACCAAGGGAAGCCCAAGGCAGTGGCAGGCTCCCAGGGGAGGGGAAAAAAGAGGCTGGACAGACGACCACACCCCATTATCTCTCTCCTGACGGCTTGGCCTTACAGATGGAACCCCCAATCCAGTCACTCATGGTTGAGCCAGTAGGGTTGGGTTGGGTCGGCAAGTAGCTTGCCCTTTGTTCTCACCCTGATGGGATCATTTGTCATGGTGACAGAGGCATAGTGGTGGAGGGATAAAGGGCAGACTGCCATACACAGTCCTATACATATGACTTGATACTCTGGTTCCATTGTGCACGAGCTGTGTGACCTTTGACAAGGCAGAATATGGCGTGCCCGGCAGATGGGTGAGAGTAGTAGGTAGGAGCCCCAGAAAGAGCTTCAGAGCCTTGGATGCCAAGGTAGGGGTGGCCCTTCATTCTGGGGGCACATACCATGGGTCCTTGCTGGGAAACCCTCCTTCTGGCTCCCCAGCCCCAGCCTGACGGTCTTTGCCCTGGGGCCTGTGAGTCACTCTCTAACACCTCTCTCCTGACACTTCTCCCAGCCCTCCCACACACCCATTTAGCACTGCCCCAGGCATGCCACCCAGTCACGGTCACACAGGCCTTTAATAGCAAGTGAAACAGTAGCAGGTGTCAGAGCTGAGAGAGGAAAAAAAAATCGCAATCCCCACTGGAGGGCAAAGATCATTTTCTGCATTTCCATTTAAAGGGAGAAGTGAAAAGCATGAAATCACATGCCAACAGGGAGAAAGAGTTTAAACCAGAATAACCTTGACAGGAGCAGGCACCAGCAGCTTCCAGGTCACAGTTCCCAAAACAGAACTCCTGGGGAGAAATGGGACATGCATGCAGGGAAGCACAGGTAGAAGTCACCCAGGCTTCCAACCTAAGCGCCAGCCCTCCACCTGCTGGCCTGCCTGACCTTTCCACTTGGCCATGCCTCAGGCTCTTAAGCTCACCCTGCTCCAAACTCAGCTTGCCATCTGCCTTCCCAATTTGTTCCTCTTAGGGGTCCCTCATCACATAATGACTCCTACCCAAATCAGAAGTCCGAGAGTATCCCAGAGCTGCTCTCTCCCATAACCCCCACCCTCCTGCACCAGCCACTCAGCACCTGAGCCCAGCTAGTTCTGCCCCAGCCTCCTCCATGTCCATGGCCTTTGTCTGGACATATCATCTGCAGCAGCCTCCTGCCAACCCCCAAGCCAACTCTTTCTCCAATTCAGCCTCTGTTTTGTTCCCAATATGTACCCCCATCTTGAAATGCAAATCTAATGGTGGAACTTCCCTTCCTAAATTCCTTGAGTAGTTTCCCTCCACTATCAGGATCAATTCTAAGCTCAGGCTAGTGAACATGGCTTTCCAAGCTTTGCCCCTGTCTAGTGGTCCAACTTCATCCACTCATCTACTCACCCATCCCTGACCCCATTCTCAACTCGAGCTCAGTGTGTTGGGCTCTTTTACACATCCATGGCTTAGGAATGCCTGTCTTTGCCTTGCTTCCTGGATGAAGTCTTGCTTGTCCCTCCAGGCCTGTGCACATGTCTCCCCTTGGGCCTTTCCTTCCATCACCTCATGCGTGTCCTCTGTCACACCAGTGCCGCTCAGCCACCTTTTGGCCTCCCTCACTGGTTCCTCAGAGCAGGGATTCTGTATTGTTCATCTTTGGATCCTTAGGCCCAGGACAGAACCTGACACAAAAGTCTAAACAAATGCCCATGGAGAGTGTGAGTCTGTGAATGGTCCCTCCTTATAGAGGGGAAGACTTTGGAGAGAGACTATGAACATATGAGGCGAAAGAGGAAAGAGGCTCTTCCTCATCAAGGGCCTGGAACCCTGCCTGGGACAAGTCCTGGGCCTCCAGGGCAAAGGGGCAAACCAAATGCAGACACCGAAGTCCCTCAGAATAACAGATGAAGTATAAAAATATTACTATCTGTCCCCATGCTGTCACAGGAGAGAAATTATTGCCACTCCTGGGATCAGAAGAAGGCTGATCTTGCATTTTGTGCTATCCTGCAGGAGGGTCCAAATGTGGATGCAGGGCCACCAGGCTTCAGGATCTGTACCAGCCAGGATATAAGGACATGAGAGACACCACTGCTTCTCCAGGGAGCCCTATACCCACAGGAAGCTGAGAGTTGATCTCACTCACTTTTTTTTTTTTTTTTTCATTTGACAGACAGAGATCACAAGCAGGCAGAGAGGCAGGCAGAGAGAGAGGAGAAAGCAGGCTCTCCTCAGAGCAGAGAGCCCAACGCGGGGCTTGATTCCAGGACCTTGGGATCATGACCTGAGCCGAACGAAGGCAGAGGTTTTAACCCACTGAGCCACCCAGGTGCCCCTCACTCACTTTTTTAAAAAATTGAGAAAAAATTCATATAACATCAAATTCACCATTTAACTATTTTTAAGGTATACAATTTCATGGCTTTTCTTACATTCACAATGTCGTGTAACTATCACCACTGTCTACGTCCAGGACATGTTCATCAGCCCCAAGGAAATGTGTACCCAATAAGCAATCACTCCCCCTATGCCCCTCTTCCCAAACCCTGGCAGCAGCTGATCTACTTACAGTCTCCAGATTTTCCTCTTCAGATTATTTCATAGGAATGAAATCATGGAGCACCTGGGTGGCTTAGTCAGTTAAGTGCCTGATTCCTGATACTCAGCATAGGTCTTGACCTCAGGGTCATGAGTCTGAGCCTCACATTGGGCTCCATGCATGGAGCCTTCCTAAAAAAAAAAAAAAAAAGGAAAGAAAGAAGAAGAAATGAAATCACATAACAAGTGGTCTTTTGTGTCTGGCTTCATTCACTCTGTATGATCCTTTCAAGGCCATTCACATTATGGTGCGTGTCTGTATTGCCTTCCTGTTTTATGACTGCCGTACTCCGGTCCTGCATTTTTCTATCCATTCATCAGTTGATGGCTATTAGGTTGTTCCCACTTTTTGGCAATGATGAATATTTGGCTGCTTTGAAATTTGTGTACAAGTCTTTGTGTGAACATATGGTTTCATTTCTCTTGGGTATATAGCTAGGAGTGAAATTGCCTCATCAAATGTTTAACATTTTTTGAGGAACTGCCAATATGCTTTCCTCAGCAACTGCACCAAATTTTACATTCCCACCAGTGATGTATAAGGGTTCCAATTCACTCACTTTCTAAAATCTTCGCTGGCTTCTAATTCCTCAGATTGGGACCTTCCTTACCGACCTTGCAAGAAATACAACCAACTGAATAGTAACAGAGTCAAAATCTCAAATCTGAAATGGGGAAACGGGCTCCAGCTGAATGTGAGCTGACGCCTGACACCTCCAGTCACACACCCTCCAATACGGGCTCCCTGTGGCTGTCACCGAGGCAGGGCTCCTGTGACACCTAGAATTGCAAGGACATCGGAAAACGCCCCTGTCCTCGAGGTCTATCAGGTAAGAATGTGCAAGCTTTGCCTTCCGAATCAGATGAGGAAGAAAAGGTGAGTCTAGACCTCACTGGAAGCAGGAAGGAGAGGAAGTGGGCCAGATTCCAGGGGACCATTTTATTAACCAGAAGTTAGAGCTTCCTTCTGCAGAAGCCAGAAGACTCTGGGCCAGGGCAGGTGGGTCAGCAGCTGGGCATGGAGTGGTGGGCTTCGGGGCAGCTGCGGCCCCATCTGAGATCAGGTGATTCACAGAGGTCCAGGGAGGTGGTCCGGCACAGCCCCCAGGCACAGGCCTGAGGAGTGGGGCCAGGCCTCTGTGTGACAGAGAAACACCAGGTGGGGTCCCGGCAGGTCCCAGAGTCTGGGCCACAGGATGGCTGCTCCACGTTTCCTGCTGGGCTCACCTCTCCTAGGCTGTTGTCCCTTCCCCCCTGCATCCCAACAGTAAAAACAATGCTTACCTCTCGATCCCCGGACATGGACACCGCTTCACCCCTTGCCATCACTTACTGCATTTGCTCCCTGAAAATTTACATCCCCACCCCACCTCTAGAAAACTCCTATGTATGCTTCAGGTCTCAGCTCAAGCCTGTGGCTTCTAGGACACTCCCCCGCATACACAGGCTCCATGAGTTCTGAGGGCCGCAGAGACTCCTTCCCCTACATCCTTTGCCCTGTGGCGCTGCACCACCAGGCTCTCTTCCTGTCCTGATTCATGGCTGTCTCCCAGAAGTGGTGAGCAACGTCAGGGCAGGGACAGACACTTGGCCCATTTGTATGCCCAGTCCAGTGCCCTAGGCAATGACGGGCCATTTTGCGATAAGTCTGCTCCTGGGGAACTGGACACGGAATGACCAGAATTGGTGACAGAGAACCAGGCTAGGGGTTCAGGGCAGGAACAGTCACTGGCTGAGGTGATGACGCCCAACCCAGGGTTGGACAAACTATGGCCCACAGGCCAAATCCAATCCACTTCCTGTTTCAGTATGACCTAAGAGTAAAGATTGGATATCACATTTTTTAATAAAGATCTTATTTATTTATTTATTTGAGAGAAAGAATGTGTGTGCATGCAAGACTGGGGGGTGGGGAAGGGGCTCCCGCTGAGGAGACCAATGTAGGCAGAGCTCAGGACCCTGGGATCATGATCTGAGCCGAAGGCAACGCTTAACCAACTGAGCCACCCAGGTTCCCTGGATTTTGCATTTTTAAAAGCCTGAAAAATCAAAAGAAGAATAATGTTTCATGATGTGAAAATTATATCAAATTCAAACTGGAGTACATAAATAAGATTTTTTTTAAAAGATTTTATTTATTTATTTGACAGGCAGAGATTATAAGTAGACTGAGAGGTTAGGCAGAGAGAGAGAAGGAGGAAGCAGGCTCCCTATTGAGCAGAGAGCCCGACGCGGGGCTTGATCCCAGGACCCTGGGATCATGACCTGAGCCGAAGGCAGAGGCTTTAACCCACTGAGCCACCCAGGTGCCCCCATAAATAAGATCTTTAATTTTCCTAAGAGTTTATGGGAATTTGTCTTCTTATTATATGAGTACCTACATAATAGTCTTATTTATTTATTTATTTATTTGACAGAGAGAGAGAATATGAGAGAAAGCGCACAAGCCAGGGGAGACGAAGAGGGAGAAGCAGGCTTCCCACCGAACAAGGAGCCCAATTCGGGGCTCAATCCCAGGACCCTGGGATCATGACCTGAGCCGAAAGCAGACGCTTAATGACTGAGCCACCTAGGCACTCCACCTGTAATAAATTTTGCTTCTTGGTCCATAAAGATTAAACTATTTAATATGTGGCCTTTTACAGAAATGGTTTGCTGACCTCTGCTCCAAATGGTTAGCCAAGGACCCTTTAATCCTAACATCCATCCTTGTCCCCACAACCCACCCAAGACCAAGCCTGCCAAATCCCCTTCTGTGAATGGTAGCATTCTCTGTGGAGAAGGATTCCATCCCTCCCCATGCTTAACTCCATGCCCTTACCCACACGTACTCTTATTCTGTTATCATCAAAAGGCTTTGGAAAATACACAGCAATTCTAGCTTACAAAAATATTCACAACCCTCCCTGTGATAGTGACAAATGTGGGGTGGTCCTAACAGCTCATGTTTACTGAGCACCTACTACATGCCAGGCACTGCATTCGACATTTTAAAGAACCTGAACTCTACCCACTAGATAAAGGCCAGTAACACCCCTCCTTCAGCTGTGACCACCAAAAATGTCTCCAGACACTGCCAAGTGCCCTTCAGGGGTGAGAGTGAGGACAAACTGTCCCCAGTTGAGAAAAATTATTGTGAATGTTTTACATATAAACTCACAAAAACTCTATGAAATAGGTCTTGTTATTATCTTCATTTTAGGGATAAGTAATCGATGGTACAGAAAGGCTAAATAACTTCTCTAGAGTCACACAGCTGGTAAGTGATAGAGTGGGAATTAAACCCATTTAGTCTAGCTCTTGTATCCATGCTCTTACTACTGTCGATTTTATCAAGTCTCAGAACCCACTGAGCTGACCCCACCTAGAAAACTGTAGGGCCCACCCCTTTTGCCCTGGTAACATAGAATCAGAATGGAGGGCCTCCTTGCCTTGACCACAGGGAGCATCAGCAAGATAAGCCAGAGACTGGGAGAGGGAAAGGGGCTAGAAAAAAGGAACTAAGAGAAGGTTAGGCGAACACAAATCTCCCAGGCATCCGTAGAGGCTGACTCTGTGTGGCCTGAGAAAGGACAAGTTCTGTTTTGTACCACACTCTGTGCTATGGGTGTTCATGACCAGCTGGGAGAAATTTCTTCCCCGTCTCTCTCCTCTTTTCCTCTCTTCTTCCTATTCTCCCTGCCTTGCTCCTTCTTCCTCTTTTCCTCCCTCTCTTCCTTGCTTTCTCTTCCTTCCTTTAATGCTGGTAATGGCTGTGCACATGCTTTTCCAGATATTATGAGATGTAACTTGAGATAAAGAGCAGATAAGTAGATTGAGGCTCCGAGCTTAATGAGGTAACACGCAGACCCTCACTTGAGGGACCTACTAGAACAGTTGGGATTTTCTATCAATTACAATTGCTATGGGCTGCAGGTAAGAGAAACTAGACTTAGAGTGGCTTCACTAAAAGGGGGATAATTATTCTCTTTCCCAGAAGGGTCAGATGTAAGCCCTCCAGGAGTTCTGGACGGTTTTACGATGCTGTTGACATTCCAGGCTCCCTCTTTCAGCTTCTCCATCCTTGACAATATGGCTCTCATCCTTTTGCTTACGAGAAGGCTCCTGTACATGTGGGCATTATAAGCAGGGGGAGGGGACAAGATGGAGGAACCATGAGTGCCAGCCCGGTCTGTCCTTTCGGCTTACATCTCATTGGTCAGACTGTGTCACATGTCCACTCTACATGCCAGAAAGTCCGTGGAGGTGTTTATTTGCAATTGGGCATATCATCATCCTGCAAAAAATACTGGGGTTCAGTGAGTAAGGAAGTAGGGGAGAATGGGTATCAAGGAGGCAGCTAGCAGTATCTGCCACAGATTCCAAAGGCAGCATTCATTCCAGTAAAGAATGCTGTTTCCTGAGAGCCAGCGGTCTGGGAAGGAAATACAAACTCTGGGGTTGGTGGCTAACCTTAAATACTGGCTCCCTTACTGTCCGTGTGACCTTGGGCAAATTGCTTTATCTTTTCATATCTCCTTTTCCTCATCCATAAAATTCACGGGGTGGGGGATCCCACTCAATTCACAGTATTGTCATGGGGATAAAATCAGTTAGCACATGCAAAATGCTTAGAATAGTCTCCAGCGCATAATAAGTTCTCAATAAATATTAGCTATTTTTAGTTGTTATTGTTTACTGAATATCTACTATATGCCAAATGCATTAAATTATCTTCTCTAATCCTCACAACAAATGCCCCAGGGGAGTCAGTGTCCACCCACATAGTATGCGTTCAGGAGGGGCTCCAGGCCCCAGTACAGTCATCTTGCCATTTCATGGAAGATTTGTAATCCTGGAGAATTTCTTTAATGAAAACATCTCTAAGAATGGTCTCCGTGCTCTTTTCAGCAAGAAGCTTAGCAGCTGACACCAGGCCAGAGATCAGTAGCATTAGCCCCTCAGGATGTCATAGAAAGCCTTTCCCTGGCACTTCTGAGAAGGGCTTGCCCTGGGTTTAGTTCCAAGTTCTAAGGCAAGATTTAATCTAATTTCTCTTCTTTTTTGCTTGATCTGCAGATTGACTCGCCCATCCCAGACACTTAAAGATATGTGATAATGGAGCTCTGGGAATCAAGCAGGTACTGACGTCCTCAGAGCTTCTGTGGTCAATTAGGACAGGGAAGCATCTATAGAAATGCTGGAATAGAGAAGTGTGGGGGGAGAGGGGAGGCCAAGGGTCACAGATTTCATCAGTTGGCCCCTGGGTAAGGTCAGGCTAGGCCAGAGAACTCTCAAGTTCTTGCTCCACACCCTGACATTAGGGAGATCCCGGGCTCTGACAGAAAGCCAGCCAGCAGGAGAGAAGGCATCCATTCTGCAGTGAAGGTGAAAACAGACATGACCCCCATCCTGCAGCCCCCAAATCAACCATCACATTGGGGCTGACTCCTTCAAGTTCAGTGTAAATAAAAACGTATGTTCCTGGAAGTACTCTGAAAAATTTAAAGACTTCTATCTTCTTAGAATAAACTCTACTTCTAGGAATATTTTCTACAGAGATAATGTGCAGAAGGATTTTGCACTGAGGCACTGTTTATAATAGTGACAAAATTGGGATCAGCCAAAGCATCTATGAGTAAGGGACTAGTTAATTTGTGGAATATATATTTTAAAAAAATGTATGTCAGAATTTATTAACTTGAAAAGTTATTGCTGATACGTAGTTAAGTAGGAAAAAGCATGTTATGAGACATAATGGAAGGTAATACCATATATATGAAAATAAAAAATATATGTATATGTTCATATACATGTATGTATTTAGAAAAATATTACCAAAAAAGCAAGAACATGGAGCAAAAAAAAGACAGCAGTCTTTGAGAAAATTTTGCCAAAATGTTAACATTGTTTATCTGTATAAAAGAGTTCCTACAGAACCAGATTTCTCACTGTTGGAGTGGAAATTTACAGACAGGCGAGGGGAGGAGGCTAGAATAATCCATATGGTAATAGATTAGAGTTTGAGGCATCAGTATGAACTCATGTTAAGCTTAATATAGACACAGATGGTGGCACATAGAATATTTATAGATATGTGTATACACACAGGTTAATATACGTACACATGGTTCTTTGTTCTATCAGCTGTAGGGACTAGGAGAAATGACATCCAGTAGCAGCAGAGAACTCACCTCATGCCCAGATATTTATTTATTTATCTGAGAGAAAGAGAGAGAGAGAGAGAGAGCAAGAGCTGGGGAGGAGAAGAGGGAGGCAAGCAGACTCCACACTCAGCACAGAGCCCAGTGCGGGGCTCTATCCCATGACCCTGAGATCATGACCTGAGCCCAAATCAAGAGTCAGACACCCAGCTGACCGAGCCACTCAGGTGTGCCTCAGATCTTTATTTCTAATAACATTCTCCAATAAAAGGAACAAAGGTTTTCCTTGAAGAAATGGCTGATTCTAGGAATAGGGTGTGAAATATACAAGATGAGCCTAGAGCATCTTCTAATGTGATACAGTAAGAAGGAACTAAAAATAAATTAAAATAAAGTAACCCACACTGATGGGTATGTCAAAGGAGCACAGAATTCCCAATGGCCAATACTGGGAGTATAGTTTGAGCAACAAAATGAATAAAGCAATACTGTATTATAATCTAAATATTAAATACCTATGAGCCCAAGCTAATATAAATAAATTATTGAATGAATTAATAAATGGTGGGGAAAGGAGACAAAACAATTATCTTATGCAGAAGAATCCCAAATAATTTATGTAGATGCTCTGCCTGAGAGAGGGAGGGCATAACTTCTCACTCAGGAAGTGTGACTATGCACAGTGGCCTTCTCATGAATAAGACAGCCAGGAAAGAGGAAAAAGAATAGCTTCAGAGTAGAGAAGCCTGGCAAGCTCATCTCAGTCTGGTGGTCAAGGTCAACAGTAACAATCATGAATCACATTAATATGATGTGATAAAAAGACACTTTGCCATCATGATCTTACTCCTCAAACTTCAAAACCCCAGCCTCATCATGAGAAAAACATCAGACAGATTCTAGGAGAGGGACATTCTCCAAAATGTCTGACCAATACCCCTTAAAAATGCCAAAGTCCTCAAAAATAAGGAGAAGCTGACAAATGGTCACAGCCAAGAGGAGCCCAAGGAGACAGGTAAATCTAAAACTGCTTAAAAAAAATTTTTTTTTTCTCTTTTTAAAGTTCCCACAGAATGATTTTTCCCTAAACAAAAGAATCAAAGTGAATTTTGATCTCAACCTTTAACAATGCAGAAAAGCATTAAGGGCTTTGAAAATGAAGCTTTTCTTTAAAGGTGTTCCAATACCCTGGATCAAATTCTTACAAGGGGCTTAAGGTCAAAGTTCTTGAGCTTTCTCCAGGAAATTGAAAGATTTTCCCAAATATATTAGTGGCAGGCACAACCCTCATAAGGGGAGGGCCTGAAGAAGGTGGAGGCTTCCTTTCCTGGCCTCTCCATGTCCTCCACATCGCACATGTGTATCTCAGTACACCCTTTGTGAGGTGGCAAAACCCACCAGTTCCAGAGACACTTGTGACACTCTCATCAGCCATCTCCATGGTTGACCACAATTGTCCACAGAACAGACCCAGAGGAGCTTCTCAGAGAGGCCGCAGAGTCTCTGGGTAGAAGTGCATGGGGAGTGGCCATGTCCTGGCAGTCACATGGCTTCAGGTCCCTGACTCCTGGGGGACCATCTGACACTTTGCCATGAGCACAACTTGAGGACAGACTGGTTTATGAGCTACCCCAAAGATTCCCCCAGCCCCTATTTTAAGTCAGAAAGAAACTCCTGAATCAAGCTGAAAGGGGCAGGCCATTGAATTGTTGTATTTCTTCACATTGGTTTTGTATGTATGCAACTTGACGAAGCAGAATTAGAGCAAATTGCATTCCTGATGACCCAGGAAATATGCTACAAAAATATTTCTTCTGAATAGTCAGAAAAGTCTCTGAAGTTAGCTCTAGGATTTAGTCAGAGAATGACATCTCTGAAAACTGGAAATGACAAAAATCAATATGCAATGAATGGGATTAGTCCCCCCTAGTTTTATTCATCCGCTGTAATTCCTCCACCTCAGAGATGCTTGGCAAACATATCATAGATAAGACTGCAGTGCTCCCAGACCCAGTTAAGGACCCCAGGAGTGTTCTGCACTGCCACCGGAGACTAGTCAAAGGACTTTCGCTTATTGAGATAAGCTGTAATTTTGAAAATTGTAACATGCTAATGACAAATGAAAGGAAAGCTCTCCTTGGAATCTAAAGATAGGGGATAAATAGAAAAGTCCTGGTCAGGGTTTTAAAAATAATTCTACAGGAAGAAAAGACACAGCATGGGGAATAGAGTCAATGATACCGTAACTGTTAGATGGTGACAGATGGCAGCGACACTTGTGGGGAATGCAGCATAACATATAGGGATGTTGAATCAGTATGTTGTACATTGGAAAGTAATGTAACACTGTGTGTCAACCATACTCAAAGAGAACACTTTTTAAAAATAGAAATGAGTCTAACCAAGAGTGACCAATTTATGGTTTTTGGTTACTAGAAAAGTATCTTTTCCTGGGACAACTGGGATAACTCTTTAGGTTCTAGTGGAGCTGGTCCTGTGAGACTAGGTAACCCTTCCTTCACTTTCAGTTTTGCAAGGAACTTTAGGATCTCCAGGAAAGACACTGGGAAGGAGGTGATCCAGGTAAGTGTACATGAGTGTCCAGTTAGTAGGAGTCCTGTGTTAATGTGTCTCTAAGTCAGTGTCTCATGGGTCTGGAAAGTGTCCCTCCATACTCCAGAGCTAGCACAAACCTGCATACACTGGGCCGAGGGAGTTCCCCCATCACAAGGCTAAGGACGCAGATGCTGGACTAAAATGTCCTACTAGCAGCTCCTTCATGAAGCCTGTGTAGGCTGTCAGCTGGCCTCATTAAAAAATAATAATATCCTATGTCTTAAATTCTGTAAGACTACCTATTTGCTTACAGAGCCATCTTCCTTGAGGACTGTCTAATGTTACCGTCAGTGAAGATGGATGGGTCTGACTTACCCAGATCTTTCTCTAATTGTTGATTTTTCAAATTCATCCAAGAGCAAGAGGGTTGGGTTCTTTCTTAAATGCACTGAACCACTGGATGTTCCCTACCCAGCAGTTGGGTATCAGTGAAGAAACCATGACAAGTCATATCTGGAACTACAAAGCCCGAAGCCTGTACAAGGGTCCTTTGCTCATGCTGGGCACACAGAATTTACCATCCATTTGTACCGCCACCAACTTCCATGGCCTGAAAAACACTACTTCGTGGACTCCACAATTTTCCAGTTACCATTTAAAAAGCAATACTCACAAGAGGGGAAATTGTGCTAGTTGCTTAGATACAGAGCATAGGCGACAGCGTCCTTAAAGAAGTTTTATCCATGGGTTACAGAAAACATATGTTTTAAAATATTTGCCTGTATGCGAATAGAAACAATCTTATTCCCCACTGTATGCTCTTAAAAAACAAAACAAAAACCAAAATCTTAATTCTGCTTTCTGACACAACAACCATCACTTCTCCTTCCCTGCTTTGCCCTCTCCTTTCTGTCAAATGTCTTTTATCACAAAGAAATTGCAAGGCTCCAGGTCATACTCCGCTTTCCCCTTGGTGTCTGCAGGCCTCCTTGGGGCACACACACCCCGTTATGATTACAAACATTTGCCAGATCAAAATGTCTTCTACAAGCCCCTCTGTAAAAGAATATTAAAATCAAGGCTCGTGCTGTTATGAGTTTCTGGAACAACAGTCCTCAAGGCAACAGCTGCTCTTATTGTTGTAACAGCAACTCTCTCGGCAGCACTGAGATGGGCTTTTACGACTTCCCTGGAGGGAACCCACTAAAGTTCAAAAGTGGCTCCCCCCAATTCCTGCCCTCTGTGTGATCCAGAAGACACTTTGCCAGCCACCAGCAGCTGAGGTGAGGTGCCACCCACGAGCCCCTCCTCCTATGAACTACACAAGAAGGAAATGAAAAAGAGAGCATGAGAGAGAGCTCTCCAAGAGCCTGGATGCCATTCCTCTGTGTCTATCCGCCCTACTCTGAGGCAGCTGTTTCCTTCAGGCATGACTTCCCCTCTGGAGTTTCCGGAAGGCCTGAGGTGAGGAGTCAGCCCTTCGCACCCAAGATACTCCTGAGTTTTAACCTCCAGAGGAAGAAGGCAAAGATCCTCTTTGCTGAACAGACTCCAGAAGAGAACAAAAATGGCGCTTGTTGGCAAGGAGCCTGACCTGACAGGTCTCTGTTTTGTTTGCGAAAGAGACAGCAGCAGCTCTCTCAGGGGGAAGAACAGAGAGGGAAGGGGACTCCTGTAGCTGGACAACCTCAGACATCAAAACCAAATCCGAGTATTTGGGGAAGTGCCACTTCAGGCCCACGCTTTCCCGTTCAGTTCTGGGTGGACAGACAAGCCTGGCTCTCTTCTCGAATGAGCACAAGGCTATTTTCTCCCCTGCTTCTGTCACCCTTGGAAGCCCAGCAGATAAGCCATTTAATAGGGTACAATAATCATATTAGGTATCATTTATGTTTTATATACATTATATTATTAAATCCTTACAATAAACCAATGAAATGAACATTATTATATTCATTTTATATATGAATAACCTAAAAAATATTAGGGGATAAAAAACTTACTTGAGAATATGCAGCAAGTGAATGACTGAAGGGGGATTTGAACCAGCTCCAAAGCACATGCTCTTTGTCAGGCCGCCTTCCCCCTCCACCTTCCATGGCCTCCCTGCCTAGGATGGCTGCACCTCAAGCCTCAGACAAGTGACCTGGAGTGTGCCAAGCCCTCAGAAGAAAGTGACCTCCACAACACTCCTCGATGTCCCTCATCTGAATACTTACCCTATCTGCTGAAATTAAAACCTGCATTGGTCTATCACATGAACTGTTCTTTGTAAATGCCAGCCTTTCAGGGTTGCAAGGCTCCCAAAGAGGCACCTGACCTTCACATACATCTCAGGAGTTCTGCAGGTCACGGTGTTGGCCCAAATGTTTTTTGCATGAGGAGCAGATGGACCTGCTCAGAGAAATGGTATAAAACACCGGGGGGACTTCCACTAAAGCCTGGATATTGAAAGCATGTATGGATCTTTGCCTCCCATGGAACTATCTCAAAAATGACAATACAGAAATAAATGTAAAGGAGGGGCAGCTGGCTGGCTCAGTGGGTATAGCCTGAGACTCTTGATCTCAGGGTTGTGAGCTTGAGCCCCACCCTGGGTACAGAGATTACTTAAAAATAAAATCTTAAAAAAAAAAAAAAAGAAAGAAATGTAAAAGAAGAAATCATGTGGACAATAAGAATGGATGACAAGATGACAAGAAACAAGGCAAGGAAAGTGACTGGTTGAATGAAACCTGCAGATCGGAGAAAGTTCGAACCCAGCTGCCTTCAGACGAAGGCCAATGACAAGCAAGCAGATGTGTGGCATGGAGCCCCTACAAGGCTTGGCTTTGAAGGCACCAGGTACCTCTAAAGGCAGGGATGGAGAGTGGGTCTGGAAACAACCTGATGGACAAAAGCCTTCACTAGGAGCATCTATGCATCTATCCTTTCCCACACCCATGGAGCAAAATGGCCGACTTTCCTCCACTTTCCATGGGAGACAAGAGACATATTCCCTGGAAAAACTGTCCAGTTTCTCCAGAAACAGAAATGTTTCCAGACATGGAGACACCAAGTTCAATAAAGGGTAAAATACTAAATGGATGAATGTCTACATATGGGACAGTGGGGCTCCAAGCCCTATGTCCACCACTCTCCAGAGGCTGGCAGACAGGCGCTTGGGAGAAAATGAACAACAGCAGCTCAAGACTTAACTGTGATGGCATTTCAGGGGTGCCTAACAGAAAGGCACAGGCTCTGATTTACTTATTTTATTAAAAATATTTAAGTTTTTCTCTTTGAAATAATTTGACTTATCAAATTGCAAATGCGGTGCATAGAGTTACAAGTCTCTTTGCTCACCCTTCCCAAATGGTAATGTTTTACCTAAGTATAGTACAAAGATCAAAATCAGAAAATGAACATCGATACGATACTGTTAATTAATGTAGAGGCCCTTATCAAGCCTCACTAACTTTTCTTCTCTGATCTGGGCTCTAACCCAGGGCCATGCATTACACTTAGATGTCTCGTGTCTGAGACTCCTCCTACCATTTAGGACAAATGATTATTATTTCTTGGCTTTGAATGACTTTGACATTTTGAAGAGGACTGGTCAGTTACCTTCTAGAAAGTTCATTCTAAGTGGATCATAATAGGAAACACATGATATCAGTATATCTCATTACTGGCTATGTCAACTTTGATCATTTGCTTAGGGTGGTGTCTGCTTGGCTTCTCCACTCTATTGTTACTTTTCTAATTAATAACTATGGGTGGGGAACAAACTATCCTGTTTCCCAAATATATTTTGACCTGCTAATTTTATCATCCACTGATGCTCTTGCCCGTAACAATGATTACTCTGGTGTTTGCCAAATGGTGATTTTTCAAAAATTTTTATCATTCCTCCTATATTTTTAATTAAAATTCTATAGTTAGAGCTGATCTTCTCCCCAAATAATTTATTTATCTACTAAAGTGTTTATTTATATCAGTATAGATTCATGGATATTTATCTTATTCTATTCTTTTTTCTTTCATTGAAGTGTAGTTGCCACATGAGGTTACATGAATTTCAGGTGTACCACATAGTGATTCAACAAGTTTATATGTTATGCTATGCTCACTGCAAGTGTAGCTACCATCTTCTATCTTATCTTATTCTACTCTTACCATCTATTTTGTTGTTCCAATTGTCCCACATTTGTACAGTGAAAGCTTTTTTCAGTTGGCTCCTCCCTACTTTCAATACGTCCCTACCATTTTTTGAGTACTTTCTTAGTTGTTGTTGTTTTTAAAATTTATTTGTTTCTTTTAGAGAGTGAGAGAGTGTGAGCAGGGGGAAGGACAGAGGGAGAGAGAGGGAGAAGAGCAGACTTTCTGCTGAACATGGAGCCTGATGGGGGGCTTGACCTCATGACCCTGAGATCATTACATGAGCTGAAACCAAGAGCTGGATGCTTAACTGACTGAGCCACCCAGGCAACCCAAGTACTTTCTGACTTTCTGAAACCACAAGATATTCCAGGCTCATCCTGTACTTTTCCTAACCTAGCCTGGAATGACCTAGTTCTCCAAGGAGCATTAGTTGTTTTTACTAGAGAATGACATCTCAAAACCAGGGCAGCCCCTAGATGTACTTGTTGCTTTTGGGGTGCATCTCTTCTAGACCCTGTCAGCAGACAGAGCTAGAAAATAAATGTATAGACACACATGCAAGCACATACACCTATATCCTATAGTTGTTTTAAAAATAGAGATTCAAATTTTAGTTTAAGATTGACATATACTAAAATCTGCTTCCAAGAGGAAGAATGGAGAAGCACAACACAACTCTCCAGTGCTCTCAGTTCACGAAGTTGTAAATGTTCTTTCATATTCCTTCACATGGAACAAATATGCAAAAATATATTAGTACCTTGAGCAAGCTGCCAAGGGTTTCTTCCTAATAAGTATTTCTCTTTATAGTTTCTACTTACACTATTTATATGGTTTACAGAATGTTTACATAGGTTCGAAATTCCTTCCCATAAAGTACTTATTAATTACAAAGGCAAAGTCAGCTTTGCAGAGAAGCCTAAAAGACACCTCCTTCATCAAATGATCAAAGAGAACATCACCAGTTATAAGACAAGTTAAAACCCTGCATTGGATACAGTAAGAAGCATGTAGTGCCCCTTCTGGGATATTCTTACCAAAGATGCATGACTTGAGTCTAATCAAGAGGAGACATCAGACAAACCCAAGTTGAGGGAAAGTCCACCAAGTAACTGACCTTTAATCTTCAAAAGTCTCAAGGTCACAAAGGAAACACTGAGAAATTGTTCTAGATTAAGAGACTAAAGAGAAACAAATAAATGTAACATATGAATCAGAACTGGATCTTTTTGCTATAAAGGGTGTCCTAAAGGAAACTGGAAAAACATGACTGGGGTTTGAAAATTAGATGGTATGGGGCACCTGGGTGGTTCAGTGGGTTAAGCCTCTGCTCGAGGCTCGGGTCATGATCTCAGGGTCCTGGGATCAAGCCCCACATCAGGTTCTCTGCTCAGTGAGGAGCCTGCTTCCCTCTCATTCTCTGCCTGCCTCTCTGCCTACTTGTGATCTCTCTCTCTCTCTCTCTGTCAAATAAATAAATAAAATCTTAAAAAAAAAAAAGAAAATTGGATGGTAGTAATGTAGCAGCATTAGTTTTTCTGAGTTTGATGTTGTATTGTGGTTGTATGGGAGAATGACCTTATGTAGGAAACACCACTAAAGCATTTGGACATCATGGAATTATGTCCACAGTTTGCTTTCAAGTGGCTTAGGAAAAAAAGTTTTTTCTGCTATATCGTGAACTTTTAAAAAAAAGATTTTATTTATTTGAGAAGGGAGAGAGTGCATGTGCAAGCAGGGAGAGGGGCAGAGGGAGAGGGAGAAGCAGACTCCCCACTGAGCAGGGAGCCCCATGTGTGGGGCTTGGGGCTCGATCCCAGGATGCTGGGATCATGACCTGAGCCGAAGGCAGACAGTTAACTGACTGAGCCACCCGGGTGCCCCATCTGCAACTTTTATATAAGCTTGGGTTTGTTTTACATTTTTAAAAAATTAGTTAACAAACTGAGAGAGAAAAATCATGGGAGAAACATTTGTGAAAAAATTAGATGTTTAATCCAGGAAATTCAACATCCAAATACTAGAGCTTGAGAAAGACAAACAGCGTAAACAGAGGGGGACAAAGTTTTCAAAGAAGTGTAATAGAAGCAAATGTCTGAGGCATTTTTCCTACGGGAAACCATTCCTCAGATTAAAGGCCCCACCAAGCACTCAGCACAATAAGTGGAAAAAGCAAGGCGTATCATCATGAGAGTTTAGACATAAAAGAAGATGCAAAGAACTTCTGGGGGGAAAAAAGTCACATACTCTTTATAAGACCATTTTTGAAAACTAGATCATTTCTCTTTGCCAAGCCTCAAACCAGTAAAATTCTTTTTATAAGACAGTGACTGAAATGTTCAGAACTAGAAGAGACACACATCAGTCAAAAAGGGGCTTTTCAACAAAATCCTGCAATTTTCTACTCAAGAAAATGTTAAATGATAATCAGAAAATACTCAAACGATTTTCTCAGTCCTTTCTTTTAATGAGATTGCTTCTTGAATGGTGTCAAACGTCAGAGCAGGGGTTTGAGACCCACCTGCCACTTGTCCTGGGAAGGCTGAATGAAAGAGGATAAGGCTGTCCTCCGAAGGATGTAAGAGGAAACAGCAGATAAAATTCCAAGGACAAGGTGTGTGGACACTCGTTGCTCACTGCTTCTCTCCTGGAGGTGAACAGCCTCATTCTGTTCTACCCAAAGCTGTCTAACAGGGATGCCATCCAATTACAACTTGTTCTTTGCACAAAACACCCAACATAGGTGGCAGCCCTGGGCATTTGGCCTGAGCTGGTCCTTCGCTGGCGAGCTGGCCTGGGAGCAGGTCAGGTGACCCTGCTGGCTTCTTCCCCAAGACTTTATATCCCGATTGAAGCCTCATATTCTGGCTGCTGTGCTGGTGAGAAGCATGAGACACACACAGGAAAAGAGGGTATTTCTCTCATAGGCCGTGGACAGCTGGTCCAAACCTGTTCATATTTTCCTCTTGTCTTCTGCCCTGCTGTTATCCCTGCTGCTGTACACGAGTAGGGGGCCCGCCTTCCAAACAAGAGGCAGTCCCAGGCCCACAGTGTCTGGAAAGAAAGTCAGAGGAGCTTTCTCTGAAATTGATCCAATGAAGAAGAGGAAGATGACAGCAGGAAGAAGGGAGCCCAAAAGTGTCACCAAGGAAAATATTGCAAAAGAAAGATAATCTCCCAGAAAACAGAACTTGTCATTTCTTTCCTTTCCCCCCACCCCAGATCCTACCCACTCTTTAAGCCAAATCAGTGGCCCTCAAACCAGTCAAACCGAGGTACTGGGCTGGTAGTCGAGATTCTGCCTTCCCTAGAAGCCGGAATGGGATCCCACAGCCACAGAGAGCCAACTATGCATTGGTGGCAGCAGGAGGACCTAAATGGTGCCAGGTAGAACCCAGAGGCCACCAGGAACTGTGTCAGGGAAGAGAGAAACTTGGGGTCTCTCTGTCTGAGAACTCGTTGTCGAACATGGTTTCTGTTATCATTCTAATGACACTTTTGAATGTCCTTCCTAACATTAGTGTAGCCCGGGGAAGCTCGGTTACAGTATAGAAGGCTCCAGACACATCAGCCCCATCAGAATGGAAGGAAGCCTTTGAGTCACAGCCCCTGTAGCTCCCCGGGGCCACGGGAAGTGCACAAGATTTGTCAAACTGTGTCTTTCCCTTTGGACAGCTCCAGGGTCTTCTCTTCATCAATGTGACAGAACATCCATTAAATTTATCTGTACACCCAGAGAATTTAGACCCAGCATTCATGAAGCCTCTGCTCTTTCTATCTGCCCTCAAGCAATCAGCATCATTGAAAAGAAAACCTTCCTGACTCCAGCAAGTACATTTTGAAAATTTCTACCCATCTTCAGTTATTCTTACTGCTCTCCTTCTTGCCCTGTGACTTGACCAGGAGCCACCTTGAAGGCCCACACCCCCAGATAACCCACCAGCCACCAGGAATACATTCAGTTTTTGTTTTGACCTAATTTCACTCCAAATTTGAGAGCCCTTTGGTATCTTGGGAAATTTTCAATCACTTATCAGGAGTCTCAGATGTAGGTCCCCATTGCAGAGAAATATAGCTTCTCTAGTTACAATAAAACCCTTCCAAATGGCCAGCATCTAATTAGGCACTAATTAGAGTGAATTCTCACCTACCAACTATAGGAATCAGTCAGATCCCCTTCCTTCTCTGTGGCTATGAGCTAAGGAGCCAGACTACCTGTTCAAATCTTGTTCCCTTGGGGAAACTCGCTATGCCTCAGTTTCCACATCTGTAAAAGGAAAGTAATAATGGTTCCTAATTCATGATTTTATTGTGAGGAGTAAATGAGCCCATATATGCTGGACACTTAGCACAGCCTGTGGTACCATTAAGTACTTGATAAATAATAGCTGCCGTTGTTATTATTATTCCATAACTTTGGCCCAATTTGATAAAAAGTCTTCCTCTCAAAGTGCCATCACAGCATTTATATCATCCCTAAAAACAATAACAAATATCACATTATCCCCCACACCAGAACAACAGATTGCCTTCTAATATGGGTACTTCATAGGGAAGTTACTCTGATAAACCACTGCCCCCCTGCTTACTGGTCCTTATGAGCCCAAAGAAGCCTTCGAGTCAACAGGAACATTCAGAAACAAAGAAATTTTTTCCTTTCGCTGGACCAGCTTCTCCAATTCTGACTCCTCTCTGACATCTTCATCTGAGCTCAGCCTCCAAGGAAATAAGCTTCGTCTGACCTGGTGGAGACTAATGGCAAGAGTCAGCCCTGATGTGCAGGAAGAATGGACTGGGGCGTTAGTGGTGGATCCTGGTGGATCCCTCCCAAGAAGACCCCATCCAGTCCCATCTAAGCTCCCCTTGGTGCTGCTCTTAAAGAGACAGCTGGTCCCAAAGGGGCTTCTGATTTAGTGTTATATTCTTTGTGGCACTGGTTTCTAGGGGTTTGCGAGCACATGGTGAGAAGCAGAGTTGGGCCTTATTCTCAAAGAAAGGATTAATTTGAGATCTAGTTTTTGCACTGGTTTGAGACAGGGATTGTTTCCCTATCCTGCCAAACCGGGATAAGGGAGATAAAGAAAACGACGCTCTAAGAAAGCTAATCTTCCATTTCTGAGAGAGGTGGGCTGGAAGAGATCGATCTGAAGACAGGGAGATGGTCCAGGAGGGAGACAAACAGGCCTGGGCCAGGTGGTGCCAGCCATACACATGTGAAGGTAAGAATAGATATGTCTCAGTGCACTCAGCTTGCTATAATGACATATCACAGACTGGGTGGCTTATAAACAATGAATGTTTGTTGGGGACAGTTCTGGGGGCTAGAAATCCAAGGTCAGGATGCCAGCCAGGTCAGGTTCTAGTGAGGGCCCTCTTCCAAGTCACAGACCTCTCACTGTATCTTGTGTGGCACAGGGGCTTGGAAGCCCTGTGGGATCTCTTTTATAAGAGCACTGACTTCAGCCATGAGGACTAAATCCTAATGACCTAAGTACCTCCAAAAGTCCTCACCTGCTAATATCATCGTCTTTGGGGTTAGGATTTCATCATATGATTTTTGTGGGACACAAACATTCAGACCAAAGCAAGATGAAAGGTGGTTCCAAGGAAGAGCTATTTGAACCACTGGGTGGCCAGTTGAATATGGGGAAGGGGAAAAGGACCAGTTAAGAAAATCTAGGTTTGGGACACCTGGGTGGCTCAGTTGGGCATCTGCCTATGGCTCAGGCCATGATCCCAGGCCCACATTGGCTCCTTGCTCAGCGGGGAAGTCTGCATCTCCATCTGCCTCTCTCCTTGCTCATGCTCTCTCTTGCTCAGTCTCTGGCCCTCAAATAAATAAATAAAATCCTTAAAAAGAGAAGAAAAGGAGAATGAGGAGGAGGAGAAGAAGGAAGAGAAAGAGGAGGAGGAGGAGGAGAAGAAGAAACAACTCTAGGTTTAAGTCTGAGTGTTAAAAGACTCTAACTAGGATGAGTGTCGGGTGATGTGGGAGCTGAATGATTAACTGGTGTTTGGTGACGTCCTCCTGTAAAGATTTAGGCAGCTCCAAACTGGGGGTAAAGAAAGCAGTCAGGGGTAGGAGCCAAGATTTCAGAGTAACACATATCCATCATGAAGCTGTGAGAATAGGTGTCTTCTCAAAGGGAAAAGACATAAGGAGAAAAGAACAAGAAGTTGCCATCTAACACTGAGGAAGCCTCTCTTATCAGGGCAGAAGGGGGGATGAGGACTAGAAGTAGATGGAAAAGGAGAAGTCCAAGAAGGAAAAGTGTTAGTTAGGGTTTTTCAGGGAAACAAAACCAACAGGATATGTACCTTATAGAAAGAAATTTACTTTAAGGGATGGGCTCACATGATTATGGAGGGTGACAAGTCTGAAATCTGCAAAGTCACCTGGCAGTCTAGGGTCCTGGGGAAGAGCTATGTTGCAGTTCAAGTTCAAAGGCCATCTGCTGGCACAATTCCTTCTTGCTCAGGGACTCTTAGTCTCAGAGTCCTTCAACGGATTAGGCAAGGCCCACTCAAATTGGGTGTGTGGGGGTGTAATCTGCTTCACTCAAAGTCCACCAGTTTAAACGTTAATCTAATTCACAAAATAACCTTATAGAAATATCCAGAATAATGTCTGACTAAATATCTGGGCACTGAGGCCCTGCCAGTTGACACATAGAATTAATGATCCCAGAAGATGAGAACATAAGTTTGGAAGATGAGGACATAAGTCCAAGGATAGGATTTTAAGATTGATAATGATGGCTGAACATGAGGACTACCTAAGAAGCCTAAGATTACAAAGGAAACGTCCTTTGGATTCTGCATCTGTGGTTCGTTGCTAACCACCTTTCTCCTCCTTTTAGGTGTATGATAATGGTTAAGAGCATGGCTTTGTGTTAAAAACAAAAAACAAAAAACAAAAACAAAAAAAACAACTCTGGGAGCACATGCCAATTCAGCCATTACTTTCTGTTACCCCAGCACAAATCACTCTCCCTCTTGGGGCCTCAGTGTTCCCATCTCTAAAATAAGGATAATTGTATCTATTTCTTCAGATTACTTTGAGCATTAAATGAAATCGTATTTTTTAGTATCTCCTACATACTAAGTATTTGATAAAAAGTAGCTCATAATCCTTAAATTAAATTAATTAGATTCTTACTAGATTAATAGTATCATTATCTTGATCATTATTGCTTTCATCTATCCCATATTCTGAGCACACAGTGTAGAGTACAAGGATTAAAGAGGAATACATTTAGGATGAAAGGAGTCATTAGAGATGGAAGGAGGAGTAAGGAAAGATGTGTGTGTGCACTGGCTTGCAGACCTGGCTTTCTACCCTGCAACACAATCCTGAGACTTGGACACTTCTAATTCATTCCCTCCCCTTTACAAGCAAGGAAACATTTTCCACACTAATGCACCTCTCTCTGTCTTCTCCCAACCCTTAGTTCAGTAGTAGTCAGAACTAGAAAGCAGAACTTTTCCTACCACTCTGTGCCTTTGTCACCAAATCAGTTCCAAATTCCCATGGGTTAGCCCTTGATTTTGATGCTGCATTTCCTAAAAAACTTCCAGAGAGAATGAGGGTCATAGTGGACCACATCCCTCCCTTCCCCCAGCAGTGCTGAGGCATATGAGGAGTGAGCAGGTGTGACATTCACACCACACAAGGCAGGCATGAATTCTGACTCTTATATTTTACTCAGGGTTCCCTGACAGTCAAAACTATCTTTCATTTCTTCTTCCAGCCCAGTGAAACAGGGGTTAATGACTTTGTCCAAAGAAACAAAACAAAAGACTCAAATCCAATTAAAAAGATCTCAGAAACAAGTCAGGCATAAAGAGTGTTCCAGAAACTCTACAATTGAATTTTTTTCATTGACAAATGATCCTGCCATCATTGTAGATAGGGTAACATATCTAATTCCTATAATTCTATATCCGTAACCGAAGCCTGCAGGAGATGCTTTGATGGAAAGAAAGATCAATGGCACTGAAAGGAACATATTCCACTTCGTTCCCTCTCTCTGAATTCAATTTCTCACCAGGTACTCTGATAGCTTCCCTCTTCCACCCCTGCCTGAAGCCAATTCTCATTTATCCAACCCTAATGAAGAACGTGAAGCTGGCGGATTCACCAAACATCTAACCTAGTGAAGACCTCAGCCCTCTCCCCCAAGCAATCCTATTCCTCTTGGCGATTTTGTCTGATGTTCTCGATCCAGAAGAGAAAAAAACAAAACCAAAACAAAACTGGAAAATGACCAGAAAGAGAAGAGGATTGAATGGCTTAGGGAGCTCGCATACAAGAGAATCTGCTTCCATATTATGAAGCATCAATCACACTTGCGTTATCTTTAAATTAGACCAAACTGACTATTTTCAGAAAGCACCAGCATCCAGATCACTCACTTGGAGGCATATCTGTGGCCTGCTCTATGACACACAAAGCTACACATTGTCAGTATACAAGAAGGCATTATCCTATACGTGACAGTGCTCTGTGTGTTATCTTAGACAAGTGATTTAATTTCCCTGTGACTTAGTTTTCTCCTCCATAAAACAGGTAGAGGAACATACTTGACCTCAAAGGATGCGATGAGAATTAAATGAGTTATTATGTATAAAGCACTATTTTAGAGATGTCACCAAAGGAGCACAGAAGACCTGAGACTAATAATTCCACCAGGACCTTCACAAAGAAAATGATGCTTGGGTTTGGCCTTGAAAAAATATGGAGCAGGGGTGTAAGGAGAATGGAAAAGTGGAGAAGCTAGCATAAAAATGTCACAGAAGTTAACATACCCAGGAATTGTTGGCTAACGGGAGGCTGGAGTGGGAGAGAACGGGGAGGGGAGGCTGCTGGATCCCTGGACCTCCTCTCCTGGCTCTGATGGTCATGTGTGTGCAGGGAGGAGGATGTCCAGGTGATCTGGAGAGCTTCTACTGCAGGGAGCAAGCGGTCCTTGCCTAGGTACAAAAGGAGTGGTCCTGGGAGAGAAGGGGGGCATCTCTGATCTGCGCCCATCAGTGCGCTCAGCATCTGTTCTCATTACTTCCCCATGGTAGGAGGCAGGAAGGACGAAGGGATGTCTGGCCTGGGATGGAATGGCTTCCCAGTTAAATTTAAATAGAGCTAATCCTTGGCAAGTTTCTGAGTGGAGCTTCAGTTCTAGAATTTTCCCTCCTGAGCACCACCTTCATAAGCAGCCCCTATGCACAGGCTCCCTTCTGCCCCTGACTCCCCAGAGCCCCCCCCCCCAAGCACTCTGAAAAGGAGCAGCCCAGGTGAGGCAGACCTGCGAGAACATGTGTGGAGGAAAAACATCAGCAGTCACAGCCTTAGTCCCCTGAGAGGGGGATCAGACTGTCAGGGGACAGAGAGAGGCCGAGAGCATGGAGAAAGCCCGGGACAGACACGGAGAGGGAGGAGGAGGGATGGACAGAGACAGAGTCAGAAACCACAAAGGGAAGGAGGGTCTGAGGGCATGGAACACCTTTGCTGCCTTGGCCCTTGCTTTGCAAAGGTATAACCTGAGTAGATGTGCATGTGGTCCTCTCTCCACCATCACTGTCAGTGGCCCCCTGTGGAATCGGTGCTCTTGTCTCATGACCCCAGACTCTGCGGGATCAGAGGCCCTGGGTCCCAAGGCAGGCATGCAGCTGGAGTTCTACTAGCTGTAGCTGCCATCTGTTCATCTGAGGCTTCTCATGCCAGTGGACAAGCAGGCAAAGAAAGGGCGTTGATGGGGTAACTGGACCAGATGACTCACTCTACAGTGAGCGGCAGGAAGGAGTATGTCTGGAACCTAGAAGAGCCCCTGAGGTGTGTCTTGGGGCTTTCTGTACCCAGTAAGGACTATACAGGGGCCCTTTGTACAATCACAGTCTGGAAAGGCCCAAAGCCCTTGGAGAGGAAGGTCCGAGCCATCCCACCAGGCTAGCAGCCTTGACCAACTGAAGTGTTCCCTGAGGTAGGGAAACAGAAGGTGTGGTATGGGAAGTGGCCTGTGAGATCATAAACCATGGTATGTTCCACTCACCCTACTGTCCGAAGTCTTTGGTGGAGATAATGTTTGGCAACAGCTTGAAGTCCTTGTAACAAATAGGGCTTAACACAGGCATCACTAGATCGGCGCAGGGCAAGGGAGGACTAGTCCTTGAGTCTTGCTGCACTTCTTCCTGGCCCATATCCCATCCTGCCATTGCCATGGTAACCAGCTTTGCACAGGGCTAAGCTGAGAGCTTCATGCCTCAGCTGTGCTGTGCCCTCAGGCTTCTTGGACACGACAGCGTGGAGCCCAGCCTGGATCTGCAAGGAACCTGATGACTCACAGGGCGATTGTGAAGTACTTGATGGACGTCCCTTCCTTCTGTCACTACATAGACAATTCTGGGCATGGGGGTGCTGAGCCCCAGTGGCCTGCAGGCATGACTCAGGCAAGAACACCCCCTCATGGGGCCTTCCCACCTTCTCCTTTGCAAACTTTCCAGTCTCCATCCCCATACCCCAGGCAGCATTTCCCCAAATAGGCTGCCCATGCTCAAGGTTTGGCTCTGCCCTTCTCTGGGGATAGCAGGCTAAGACACACACTTGGGGGAGGCTGAGGAGGAGGTGTAGAGAGCCACAAAGAGGAATATGCAGGTAAGCAGAGCTTGCAAAAATCACAAAGGAGAAAGGTCAGAGGAGAGACGCTTCATTTTCTCAGACCAACCAAATCCTAGGACAGTTTCTGGCACAGAGAGGCAGCATGGAGTTTGAAGTGGGAAGGGGAGGTCAGTGAGGAATGTGAGCTCTCACATGTGACCTCTCACACCCCTACCTTGTCCCCCCAACCCCCACCGTCCAGATCACAGCCATATCTCAGAGCATCCCTGCCACAGAAAGGACCTTGTGGGGCAGAGCCAAGGACCCCTCCAGGGTAAAAAATCCTCCTCAAGGAGGCAGTCTGAAAGGCCAGGGCACAGAGGTGGATGGACTGAGCCACCAACTTCAGGGAGAACTGAAATCCAAGCTTGGGAGGCCAGGCCAGCTTTAAGGCAGGAGCAGAGTCATAAATAAGAGACCAAGTCAGGGATTGTGAGCCAGGAAGAAGTGGGAGTAGAATGGGAACAGGAAGGAAAAATACCTGTGTCCTGCCAGGGATAACTGTCCCTAACTGTGAATCTCCTTTGCCTGTATATGGCTCCCTGAAGGGAACAGAGAAGAGTGGCTCAGGGTCAGTTGACACGAAGGAAAAGCAGTCACTCCTGCCAGGGTGGTAAGGACGGAAAACAGCTCAGTGCACTGCACCAAAGGTATTTATGCTTTAACACAGTATCCCTTGAAGAACATTTATCCAAGCAATATTTATGGAGCTCCCGCTACGTGCTGCATGCCGATATAAGCACAGCAGTGAACAGATTTAACTGAACATGGTCTTGTAGGGGTGACCGGATGACTGAGTGCAAATAATTGACTCTGAGAGAATTCTAAGCAGAGGTAGGGACATGGAGAGCTTTCCTGGTGCCCCTCAAACCATACCCCACCAACCACTGTTTAGCTACTGGTTTATACTGGCCCAACTTTCAGCCCTGTAAATAGGAAAGAATCCAGCAGCATCACTGAAACATCACAGTGAAAAGTGAAGTGTCTCAGAAACAGCCCAAAGAGAGGCGTTGTCCTGAGGAAGGATGACAGAAGTAGGGTGAGACTGAAATAGGCCCACCCATGAGCTCACGAAGAGTAGATGTGTTGTTCGAAGTCCACGGACCCACTCAAGAAGCCTGCACCTGGCCCTTCCCTGCAGATGAAGGGGAGTTTCTTGACGCGGATGAGTCAGGATTCACAGACAAGGAGACTATGGTGTGTCTCACCCACTCTGGTTCAGCTCCTTTCCTACATCATGAGTCTTCATCCATGACAGGAATAGATGGGAGGGAATGGGGAGAAGTAGATGCAGCCTCAGGGTCCCCCCCTCTGAGGCACCAAACCCCATCCCTTCCTTGGTATAGGTCAGCCCCTCCCCTCCCTACATCTGCTTGGCTCTGGCATTAACACCAGCCCTGCATATTTGCCTCCATCGCTCCTAAGTCACAAACGGCACAGCTGCATAGGGCGTTCTGTGCCTGCCCTGCTCTCAGGGTTGGATTCACTTGCTGCCCTGAGCCTGTGTCCCAGGGACAAGCACCAGGTGCCTCCTCTGAGCTGTGGCCTTTCCCCAGCCTCCTTTATGTTTACCTGCTCCCTAGTTTTGCTAGTTCCTAGTTGTTCTGCTGGAAACAGAGCCCTTACATGAGCCCAAGCTCCCTCAGCTGCATGAGGAAACCATACCTGTCCCCTGCTTCTCAGTACCTCCGCTGCCACCTGACATCCTCTTCCAAAGAGAGGAAGACTTGGAAGAACAATGGTGCCACTGCAGACCCCAAGTTCCATCCCAGGTAACTGGCTCCTTCTGATGCCACACCTCATTCCTCAAAATCACTCTGAGTGACCTGAGTGGCAAGGCTGGTTCAGATGCTCTCATTTCACTGACCTATTCCTGACCCTTCCCCCCTATCTGCCAGCTCACTCCCAGTCTGACTCATGGCTGAGCAGCAGGGATTTAGATAGCCAATGACAATTCTGACTAGGAACTGAATATATTTATTTGTATATTATATACACATATATATATATATATATAATATGAGATGTAGATATAAGCAAGTGAAACCTTTCTCTAATGTAAAAATTCCAGGCTTTGTAATGGTTTTAAATTGCCCCATTTTCTATAGCAAAATTACACACACACACACACACACACACACACACACCATATCTTAAATATAAGTTGACAGGGTGTGAAACTGCATCTCATTTACTATATAATGAAACACCTTAATGATACTCTCAGAAATAATACCTTTTCTCTGAACCATTTTTATTTTTAGTATTTAATGTTTGTTATCACCACAGTTTTCACCTGTTTTTCAGAAATACTCCATTTTCCTTCTTGTGAAACTAAACCCAAAGAGCAGGGATTCCTTCTTAAGTATTTTGAGATTTCTTTAGAAATGCATAACTCCACAGAATTAAGCTTACAGACCTACAAGATGTTGAAAAGGTGTCACATCAGTAAGGATATCTTGTGGGCTAATTTTAAATTAGCACTGTGGGTGGGTGGGGGGGCATGTCATACCCTCGGAAGTCTTTTCTGGTTGTCTGAAACCAAACAAGTTATAAAGGCAAAGTCAATAACAGAGCAAATGACCAATAAGCTATTTTTACGTCAATCAGGACTTGTTTTTCAGTTGAAGTGACCAAAATACAACTCAAAATAACTTGAGCGAGAAAAACATGGGGTGAGTGGAAAGTTGCAGAGAGTGGCTCCAACACAGCCATGTTCAGGAACTCAAAGGGAAGGAATCGGACCTATATCCCTGTTGGGGCTACTTCTTTCAGTGGATAGCCTCATTCTCTCTGACTGAAGGAAGATCTTAGTTGCAGAAAATTCTAACCATCATCTCAGCACAACCAGAAAATCCCAGAGAAGAATTCTGAGTGGTCCTGCTTCAGTCACATGTCAACCCATGTTCACTAACTGTGGCCTGAGGACAGGGCACTGACTGGCCAGACTCTGGTCACATGTCCACACCCAAGGCTTAGCAGAGCAGAGCGCCAAGAGTAACAGTTCCCTCAGAATCATGTAGTATAGAAAAATGGGCATTTCCATAAGGAAAGGGAATACCAGGGTGAAAGGGAAACCAAGCAGACAAAACAATAGATACCTACCTCAAAATTGAATGCACTGGTTTTCTTTTACACTTAACCTCTTAACAGTTTCTCCTGGTCCCATAAATGTGGAAAAGAGGATTTATCTCTCTTCATATGTACACACAGAAGAATGAAGAGAGACCCAGAGAAGGCTCTACAATCTACCAGTCAGCATTACACAGAGAAATCTGTTTCCAGAGAATGAGCCAATTCAAGTCAGAGGTGATGACTTCAAGCAGGAAAGCTCATATCATCCATGACCATTCTGGGTAAGTGGAGGAAACATTAGTCAACACTGTGAAACCACAGCAGAGTCAGGCAGGGCTCAGGGTGAGAGCTGCCATTACTGCCCAGTCTGACCAATCCAGTGCCGACACCTGTCTCTCACAGCCCAGCATGACCATATCTACCTGCCTCCACTAGGCACTGTGAGCCAAGCACAGACTGTAGCTTCCTTGGCCATCTTCTTCCCATCATCTGTTAACCAAGATTTAACTGCTCTTATAGATTCTGCTTTTTTGTTTTTCTTTCACCAGTCTATGGGAACTTAAATCTCATAATCTGGCTCATGCCCTACTCAAGTAGCTCCATGCTTCCAGCTCCTTCAGCTCCCCAAGTCCAATCCCCAAGACAGACCGAGCTTAATCACCCTTTCTGATCTTATCTCCACTATTTTCATCATAAATACGTCTTTCAAAGAACTATACTTTAAATTACTGTTCTTCAACTAGGTTTTTGCATCTTAGCCTCTGAGCTTTTGCCGGGGTTATTCTCATTCCTCGGTGGTTATTTTCTTCATCAAAATTCCAGTCATTCTTCAAATGTTACCTCAAAAACAACATTCCTCACAGAGACACCTACTGCCACCTCAGTGGGAAATGATTGCCATCACTAGTATTAGAATTTGATGCTGGAATCAAGCGATTTTAAATAGCTTTTAAGTATGAGACTCCTCTACTTGTCTCTCTGATATTCTGTCACCACTTTTTGAAAGCGATTTCATTCAATTCCAGCCTGAAAAATTAAAACATGTTCTGGGTCTAAAGAAAGTATTGCTTTTTGGATTTTTCTAAGAATTTGGGATGGAGAGAGGATGGTGATTGTGCCATGCAAAATATAAGCCCTCGTCTCATGAGCTCCGGGAAGCAGATTTATGAGAATCTATGACTCTCAAAACAACACACAAAATGTGAGAATCTGAGACTTCACGGGTTACTCATTTGAAATTTGGAGATTTTGCTACCAGACTCCATGAACTATAGTACCTACTGACAAATACATTCATTAGTTTAGCCTACAAAAAGACATAAGCTGTGTCCCAAGGGAATTCAGTACACAAATAAGTTCCTAGAAATTATAAGTCTTCTAATAGAGCACACTAGCAGTCAGAGCTTATGAAACATGTAAACAGCTTCTAAAATATTCTTTTCCATTATAAAATTATTGCCTGAACGTAACATAGATACGTTTTGAAATTGTCTCTACACAAGAATTTCCTACTTGTTAATATTCTGTTCTTTATCACAGCAAGCCGTTTCAGAGATTTCCCTGTTGGCCACTATAGATTTAGAGATAGCTTTTAAAAATATGTTTCAAAAAACAACAATTCCTCCCTGCAATCAGACTTCTAAAAGGCGTCCCTGCCCTGTTTTCACCCTGGCACCTACTGCAGTCTGGCTGCTGGTCTCATCACTGAAATGCCTCTCACCAAGTTTAGAAACACCACCTGCTAGCAAACCTAATGAGAGACCTTGGGGTTCTCTGTTACTTGACTTGGCCGTGGCGTTGACATTAGGGGCTAATTTCTTGCTCTTGAAATGTATCCCCTGGAGCTTGGTCTTTGCTTCTCCTTCCTCGACATTCTCCTGAGGAACCTCAGCTGCCAATGGTTTCAGTCCCCCAGTGCTCCTCTTCACTTCAACACCTACCTCCCTCATCCTCCCCCAGTTTCCCCATCTTGGGATGGGCACCGCCTCATCTACCCGTTGTTGGGAACCGTTCAAGAATCCTCTTCTCTCAGCCCTTCCATCCGATCAGGCACAGATTCTTACTAGTTTTGCCTCCCTGAATCTCTTCGTAGGTTGCTTCTCTCCTTGTCTTTGCTGGTGCTGGTGCTCAGCTCTCTCGAACTTGCCAGTGCCTGGTGGCCTTCTGGCTGGTCTCTCTGTTTCTTTTTCTATCCTTCTCATCTATCCTCCCACTGCTGCCAGGGTGATCTGAGAACAGCATTGTGTTATCCCTGTACAGAATCACTCAATGACATTAAGTTCCCTATAGGACAGATCCCAAACCTCATCATGTCACATAAATGGGTCCTTGCTTCCCTGTCCTGTCTCCTCTCCAGCCTCTCCCCATCGTGCTCTATGGCCATGACACTGCAAACCACAACTGGTCCTGCAAATATGCCTCTTTGCTCTAGCATATGTTGTCTTTTCTGCCTGGAATGTCTTCATTTTGCTGGCCTTCCTGGCAATCTCATGCTCCCTCTTCAAGTCTTGACTGAATGCTACCTTCTTGGAAACATTTCTGACCCTGTGAGCAGTCCTAGGTTCTCTTTCACCTTTGTATTCACTGTACTCAATATACAATGACACTAATTTTCATTCAATAAGCACTGAGTAATCAATAAAAAAATCAATAACTAATCTTTATTGAGTACCTACAATGTATGAGACATCTTTCAAGCACTTTTACAATTTAAATAATCACAACTCTATGAGGTAGGTACATTGATCATTATTCCTATTTTAGCACGAGGGCACTGAAGGGCATTGATTAAATAGCTTGCTCAAGCTCACACAGGTAGTGACGATGCCAAGATTTGAAGCCTGAAGCCTGTGTTCAAAAAGCTTTCCACTCTCCAGCCTTCATTACAACAATCACATTCTTATATGGCAACCCTTCCTTGGCATGGTCATGTTTCCCAACAATGCTTTTATTATCTTTGTTTTCCCAGGACCTACACTAGGCCAGGCATGCTGGACAACTTGATACATGTCTGCTAAAGAAATGTATGAATGAGTAAGTGAATGAATGAATAAGAGAGACAAGTGTCCACAATACCTCTTACAGGCATATCTAATTAGTGCCTCCCAAGTCTCCAATCTGTTCTTTCCTCCACATGAGTGGTGAATCCTGGTGATTGCTGGTGAATCCTGCAAAACCTGACAGTCCATTCAGGGCAAACAGCCTTTAATGAATAGCACGAGGCAAAAATCATTCATCAAGCACTACCTGCACAAGAACCAGCTGTGGAGAGTTCTGCTGAAATATGTCCCAGCCACTGCCACTCAAATGAACCAAAGACTGACCCCACGGGCCGCAGGCAGCCGCAGACATACCCTCCAGGGACAAAAGTGAACTGAACTGAAAGACTCACAGCCTGGCCTTTTGATCCAGTATTTCGTTGCTTTCTCTTTTACAATTTTTGTTTTGTTTTTAACCCTGGGGAAGGATGGAGAAACGAGGTTGTCCAGGGAAGAGCATACTTGCTGCCATCTCATTCCCCAAGTCCTATTTTTCCTTCCAAAACAGTTGTTGGCTTTGCTGATTCTACTTCAGATTCTTTCCATAGGAGCTCCATACCTATTATCCGTATCTGCTTCCTTCCTGCCTTGCAGAGAACCCTAAAGCACTGAGTTCACTGGGCTTGATCCTTTCTCTACTCTAAAGGGTTTTCAAGTGGACTACAGTACCAAGCATGTGAAATCATGTGACTAAATGGTCACACACCCAGACTCCAGAGCCCAGCAACAAATCTCAATGCCACCACTTAACTAATTCTAATTCTGTGTATAAGATTTTTAGACACCTGATGCCCTAGTTCAAAAATCTGTAAAGTAGAGATGGTTTTAGTACACATTTCATAGGGTTATTGAGGTATTAGAACAATAGGATAAATATAAAATGCTTAGAAAATTGCCTGACACATAATAAGCGCTCAATAAATTCTTTTATGATTACCATTAGTAAGTGCTAAGTAAGTACATTAGTAAGCAATTTTAAGATTACCATTAGTAATGTATCTAGTATTTGAGGAGATATAAAAATAATGAAGAGTCCACAAGATTTCATTTTCGTCCCCACAAGGAGGGGCAGGGACAAGAACAAGAGTTCATGAACAAAAAAGAAGACAAAACATAAAAGCGGGAAGCTTCCCAAGGCTAAGGAAGCCAATGACATTCTGGCCAAGAGGAATAGCATGGTTTTTTCAGCAGCATAGCCCATGCTTAGAGTACAACTCTTTTCAAGGGAACTCAGAAAAGTTGGGAGACATTTCTCGCTCATCTTTGACAAAGTTATATTTGTGTCTACTGCCGTTTCTTAAGTTTGGCACTGTTGACATTTTGGCAGGATAATTCTTTGTTGTAGGAGCTGTCCTATACATTGTAGAATGCGTAAAGTCATCCCTGACCTCCACCCACTAGATGCCAGGAGCACTTTACCCTGCAGCATAACAGCTATAAATATCTCTGGGTAATGGCAAATGTCACCTGGGGGGACAAAATCACCCCAGTTGAGAACCACTGGTCTATCAGGATTTCAGTAACAATACCTAATAGGAGTTTGCTATGACAAAAAGTCCCCATTTCACTACCCTGGACAGGAGAGGAGACCTTGGTCTTATCATTTCATCCCACCCAGGCTACCTTTCTGATGGTAGAATTAAGTAATGGGAAATAGCCTCTCAGGGTTGTGGTAGGGATCGGGATTAACCAGATTTTGTAAACCCAGTTTAACCACAAACCATCATTCCCACATAAAAAATATATATATTTTAAACACCCAAAGGACCATTGCTTCACTGTGATTGTGCCTCTGTGTGGATAAGTAAATTCAAATTGAAACATTGCCACATTAGAATCTAAGGTTATAAACCCAGATGATTCTGAAATTAATTCATAGTCACTTAGGACCTCCTCAACTGTAGACATGAGGCCGTGCCTTCTAGAGACCTATAGGTGGATTAGGGCAGCTTTTACCTCAAGGAGCTTTGGTCAGCAGGTATGTTTTCTGTTCTAGTATCACCCATGTCTGGGACTGCACAAATCAGCCCTTTATGTTCACAAAATAAATACATAAATAAACAAATAAATATTTAGTTGCAAGGTCCTATCTAGTAATACTGCCCTGTGTGGCTATCTGGCATTGAAATTTCATGGAGACTCTAACATATACCTTAAAAATCTCTCAGAGGACAGAAAATAAATATTCATGGAGTCTTCATCATGTGCCAGACTCTGCTCAGGTTCATTCAGACTTTGAGGAAAGTATTATTATCCTGAATATCATAAAAAGTAGAGTCATTTTCCCAGTGTCAAAGGTAAGTAGCAAAACTGGGATTTGAACCAACCACATTGGTTTTAATCCAAAGCTTTTGCTACCATACCATGCAAATGGAGGTATATTTGGAAATGACACTATAGATAGTAGGACATTGTATGCATTACTCAGACCATCTATCCCATGGATGTGGATGTCAAAGAAGACATTCTGCTCTCCTGTATAAATGCGTCATTTTGAAAATGCTAGGTAAATGGCTATCACAGTGACCTGCAATCCCTCTGTTAAAGAATATCATCTAGGTGAGCCAGTAGAATACGGATACAGAGTACAAAGGAGGGGACTCCTAGCCAAAAGAAGCAATAGCAATGGATGTGCCAGTCTGTAGTGTCTTGGATCCCAGCTGTCCCCACAGCCTTACAGGATATGAGGAATAGATCATCTCTCTGAAGCCATCTCTGTGGGAATTAACCAGCTGAGAACAGACCAGTAGAACCAATACAGAGGCACGGAGTGGAAGACATGTTGTCCATAAGGCCAGATCCATAAGAATCATTCTTATGGTCATCCTTGACAAGTAAGTAACAACAGTGTTACGATTTTGCAACACTGTAATTTCCATTACAATACATGAATATTCTTGGGGACCAGAGAAAGGCAGATTGATAACTTCGTTTAGACAAATCAACTGGGTTCCACTGACAGATTCATGAATCATCCAGGAGACAAACAAGGGTATCGAGGAACACTGAGTCTTCTCTCCTGGTGATTTTTACAAGCCTCATCAGTTTCTGTCTAAAAAAACCCCCAAAAAACAAAAAAATGAAAAAACTGCCATGAAACTAAACCACTTCCCCTTGAGTTCAAAGTTCTAGAATTCATGAAGTTGAATCTTATCTAGAGTTCTGACACCTTGGCCAGCAAAACTTTGCCGTTGCACATTTGATTTCATTGGCATGAGTAAAGGAAAACTATACCTACACAAATGTGGGCTGTAGCCATGACACTTAGAAGAAAAGCCATATAGGCAAATGTTGTCAGTGTCCATAAAATCAGTGTCCTAGAAAGAACAAGACTTAAGTGGTCTAGATGTCCTTGTCAAAAGGTCTTAGCCTCACACCATTATCCACTTGAGCAAACATTCCTTGTTCTGATCCCATATGGACTGAATGAGTTGGAACTGGCTGAGTTAGGTTATCCCACAACCTCCCACCCATATATCCATTTGTATAAAGGATATATTCTATGATTTGCATAAAGGGTGAAAAGTTCCTAGGGTGAAGTCTCAAATTCTGGAGTTTAGTTATAAACAACACAGCTGATGAACTAGACAATAATGAGGCTTAGTACAGTGGTAAGAAGGGGGTATAAAATGTCCAAGGTCATCTTGTTTTCCACAGTGGTTGGACCAGTTTACATTCCACCAAAGATCTTATTCATATGATCTAGATTCCATTTCTCAGTATATACCCAAAGGAAATGAAAACAGGATTTTGAAAAGATATAATCACTCCCATATTTATTGTAGCATTAGGCACAATAGCCAAGATATGAAAACAACCTAAACATCCATCAATAGATGAGTGGATTAAAAGGATGTGTTACATACACACAATGGAATATTTTCAGCCATGAGAAAGGAGGGTATCTTACCATTTGCAACAACATGGACAGACCTTGAGCACATTATAAGATAATATCAGATAAGTCAGACAGAGAAATATTTTACCAGTTTTATGTGAAGTATAAAAAATCAAACTCAGAAAAAAAAAAAACAAACCAGAGAGTAAAATGGTGGTTACCAGGAAATGGGGTGGGGAAATAAGATTAATGTTGTTTAAGGGTGTAAACTTGCAATCAGCAGTAAGTAAGCCATGGAGATCTAATGCACAATACAATGAACACAGACAACAATATGGTACTATAATTACATAATATGATAAATATTGCTGTAACAGAAATCATATTAAAATATAGAAATGTATCAAATAACATGTTGTACATCTTAAATTTACACAATGTTATATGTCAAATTTACTCAACAAATAAATAAAGCCTTTTCTACCTATAGCAAAAAAAAAAAAAAAAAAAAGACACCCAGGTACTATACAGTGTGTGTGCATGTGTGTGTTTATGCATGTGTGTGTGTGTGTGTGTGTCCTCCCTCTCTATACTCTGCTGCCACAATACTGAAGTTAGCAGTTAGTGAGTTTTTGGTGCCCACATAGGCAGATACCTGGAGACATTGGTCCTTCTCTGCCCCTTGCCATTTCCTTGCCATTTGGTGGAGAGCGGGGAACTAGTAAGACCCAACTGAAAGGAGGCAATAATGGGAGTGTTGAGAGCTAACTCAGCATAAGGGAAGAAGAACTGTGCAATGATGAGCTAAACCCAATGCTGGGGCCTGATGTCAGAAGAGGTTAGAGATTCTCGGTGATGTACAACAACTTACATGAGAATCTGTCCTGTATCATGTGCCTGTCTTGTGAGAAAGAGGTTGTGCAAGCAACCTTTCTCTGGGGACTTTGCATAACTAAGAAGAAATATTTCTTTAGAGCAAGGATAAAAGATACTTGGCCCTGAGTCCTGTAGAACTGTCAGAGTTTGAGTGTGTGATTTTTTTAAGTTCATCTAGCTCTGATAGCTATTAATAAACAGGACTCCCATCTGTACAAATATAAGAATCACCTCTGGGTCTCTAAACTTATTTGGAGAAAATAAATCTGGAAAAAACTGATATTCCAGCAGCAAACAGAGGGACTCAGAGTCATGGAGATTTGGATCTTATTGAAACTACATCTGTATTCTCAAGATGACAAAGCCAAAGATACCTGGAGTATACATGCTTACCAATCTCGCCCACCACAAAAATTTTCTGTCTGTAAGGCATTGATTTCTCGTGTCTTTGTTGATCTCTTTTTCCTATCTGAAGCCAGTTCCTCTGCATGTAACTACTTGTGATTGGACCTCAAACTCTTCACTTACCCACAGATTTTGCTCCAAAAACTCTTCCTTCTCTTGCATCATCAGGTTTTTTTATTTCTCCCACTGAGTCATTACCATGAGCACACAATCATGCTATTGTTTCTCTCCCCTTCCAAACAAACAAACATTCTTATAATCCTACTTTCCCTAGGAGCTCTGGCCCCATTTTTTTGCTCTCCTTTGAATCAGACTCCTCAAAAGTGTTATGTATTCTGGTCAAGCACTTTCCTCCATTGTCTCAAATACTCTAATCAGGTTCTTGCTCCCCAAATTGCTCTTATTAAGGCTACTGGTTACCTACACATTCCCAAATCTAATGATTTTTAGTTCTCATCTAACTTGATGGACCAGTAGCTCTTGGCATGACTTGTCATGCCTTCTCCTGGATTCACTGTTCACTAGTTTCCTGGAAGGAACATTCTCTGTTTCTTTCTTCTCCTACCCTGGTGGTTCCACTTGTACCCTCCTTTGCTCTTCTTTCTTTTCTCCCCAACATTTTAATGTTGGAATCAGCCTTTTGTCTAGGACACTTATTCCATTGATGATCTGAACCAGTTTCATCTATTTCAGTCCCATCTATTCCTTGGTGACTCCCAAGCTTATGTCTTCAACACAGACCTTTCTTCTTACCTCTAGACCCATATGTCCAACTCCAAGGGGCAGCTGGACATATGACTTTTCACTAGACATATCCAAATCTTAACCCCTGATCTGCAGCCCCAAAGTTGTTTCATGCACGTTCTTTCCTATTTCAGTTGATGCCAACTCTGTTTTTCCAGTTACCCCACCCCTAAACCTTGAGTTCATTATTGACTCAGGGTTTTCTTCACACTCTCCATGTAAAATGTGTCTGAAAATCGTATATTTCAAAACATATCTGGAATTTGACAGCTCCTTACAACTTCTATTTCTACCACCATTCTCTCTCTTCTGGATGACTATTACAACCCCTTAACAGTTCTCCCTGATTCCATCTGTGGCCTCTCCCAGTCTATTTTCAACATAGTAATCAGAGTAATTCTTTTAAAAATTGAGAAAATTGCTTTATATTTGAAAATCTGTCAATGTAATTTATCAGTTTAACAGAATGAGAAAAACCACAGGATCTTTTCAATAGACGCCAAAAAATCATATGATAAAATCCAAAACCAGTTCTTGATCTTAAAAAAAGTTTAAGAAAAACTAGGAATAGAAAGAAACTTCCTTAAAATATCTACAAAACCAAGATTATCTTCAAGAAACACCATACTCAATGGTGTTATATTGAAATCTTTCTCCCCTAAAGTCTGGAACAATATAAGGATTCTCTACTTCCATCATTTCTTCTCAACACGGTGCCAGAGGTCCTAGCCAATGCAGTGAGGCAAGAATGAGATATACAGTGTTTAATGATAAGAAAGGAATAAGTAAAACTCTTTGATCCACAGATGACATAACAGTATGTTAAAATTCCAAAAGAATCTATAAACTGTTAGAATTAAAAAGTGAATTGGCAAGATTTCATTCTTTTTTATGGATGAATAACTTCCTATTATATATATACATATGCTTAAGTATAAAGAACAAACTGAGGGGATTTACTAGATGGGAGGTGGGTGATGAGATGGGTGAAACAGGTAAAGAGGATTAAGAGTACACTTATCTTCATGAACAATGAGTAATATAGAATTGTTGAATTGCTATATTGTACACCTAAAACTAATATAACATGGTTAACTATGCTGGAATTAAAATAAAATAAGATAAAAAAATAGTCAAATTCATAGAAAAAGAAAAAAGAAAAAAGTGAATTGAACAAGGTCACTAGATACAAAGTGAACATATAAAAAATATAGTTCTATATACTTGCAAAAAAACAACTGTACAATTAAATGAAAAAATGCCATTTGCAATAGCATCAAAATGATAAAATACCTAATAAAAATATAACAAAAAATGTGCAAGACCTCACACTAAAAACCACTAGATATGGCTGAGAGAAATCAGAGATCTAAATTAAGAGATAAATATTACATGTATATTAATGGAAGGAGTCAATGTTGTTAAGATGTCAATTTTTGCCAAATTGATCAAATTTTACCAAATTGAATTGATCAGTTCATTCCCAATCAAAATTACAGCAAGATTGTCTTCTGGAAAATGAAAAGGTCATTCTAAAATTTATGAAAATGCAAAGAACACAGAATAACCAAGATAATGTTGGAGAAGGATAACCAAGTTGGAAAACTGCACACTATTTGATTTCAAAATACAGCAATAAGGGGCAGTGTGGTGTGGGTGTAAATGCTGACAAATATATCAGTAGAAAATAGATCAGGATAAACACACACACCTATGTGGCAGTCGCTTGATTACAAACAAACAAACTTCTACCTCCCACCATACACATAAAATTATTCAAAGTAGATCACATACTTAAAGTGGAAGCCAGAACCATAATGTAAAAGGAAAAACATGATGAATTATATTTCAGTAAAATTAAGAATGATCAAATCTCATCATGAAGAAAGTTAACAGGAAATCTATAGACTGGAAGGTGATACTGATAATACAAATACCAACAAAGATCCTGTGTTCTTCCAATAAATTGGATTTGTTCTTCTACAAATCCAATAAATAAGGATTTGTAGAAATAATAAGAAAACCGCTTTTTAAGTGAGCAAAAATTCAAAAAGATACTTTGTTCCAAAAGGACAAGTGTATGAAAAATGTGCTCAATAATATAACTCATTAGGAAATTGGAAATTCCCATACCCACCACAATGATTAAACTTTTAAAACTGACAGTGCAAGTATTGGTGAGGATCTGGAGCAACTGGAACTCTTATACATTACAGGACACAGTGAGATCACTTCAACCATATTGGAAACATCTGCTAAAGTTAAATATTTGCCTACTCCATGAATTGCACTCCTGAATACAATACTCTTAGGTGTATATCCAACAGAAATAAGTTCATGTGTCCACAAAAAGCACACACAAGAATGTTCACAGTAGCCAAAAATTAAAAACATACCAAATGTGAACAGGAGAATTGATAAATTGTGGTATGTCCATATAAAGAAATATCATATATCAATTAAAAATAACAACCGTCTCTCTAAAAACAAACAAACAAAAAAACAACCTTCTACTACACACAATCACATCAATGAATATTGTAAATTTTTAAAATGGTAAGCTAAAAAAGCTGGACACGACAGACTACATATTGTATGATTCTTTCTATAGGAAAGCAAAACAAATCTGTGATAATGGAAGTCAGAATAGTGGCTACCCTAAATGGTGGTAGTGGGGTTATGGATTTGGAAGATGACAAGGGAATCTGAGTGGTAGAAATATTTTATACCTAGATCTGGATGGTGGCTACAAGGGTGTATATATACATGAAAATAATCATGCAGCTATGTCTTACTATAAATTATTCCTCAAAAATACATTACGTAACTGAAATATTTACTAGTTAAATGATATTATATCTGGATTGAGAGAGGAGGGGAAGTGAATGGGGTATATAAAAGATTGACAACTGGTTAAATGATATTATATTTGGGTTGAGAGAGGAGGGGAAGTGGACGGGATTATATAAAAGATTGACAAATTGATAATTTAAAAATTGGGTGATGGCCATAGGGTCTGCTTTTATTTAACATTTCCATAATGAAAAGTTTAAAGCAAACAAAAATATGTCAAATCATGTCTTCTCTCTCCTTATAATCTTGCCTTGACTTCTGTCTTATTCAGAGAAAAATGCCAGTGTTTTTGTAACGGCTTTAAGGCCCAGTATGCTGTGTCCTTAGAGCCTCTGCTTCTACTGTGTCCTCACACACCCATCCCAGTGACACTGACATTCTCTCTCCTCAGGGCCTTTGCTTAGACTGTGCTCTCTGCTTAGACTGCTTATTCTCTGCACATCTACAACTCCTTCAGTCTTGGCTCCAATGTCATCTCAGATCATACTGACCACCATATTTGAAGTTGCAACCCACTTCCTTGGTTTTCTTGACCTTCTTTACTCTGACATATTTTCCCCCTTTCCCTTCATAGAACTAATGCCTTTCTAACACACTGCATAATTTATTTAGTGAATTTTTGTTTAATACCTATCTTCTTCTCTATCCTAAAATGTAAGCTCCTCAAAAACAAGTAGCTTTGCCTCTTTTGCTCACCAAACTATCCCAAGCATTTAAAGTAGTAAAAAGTCCCAAAAGAGTACCTGGAACATAATATATGCTCAATAAATATCTGTTTAATGAATTAATGAAGAATTCTGTCTTGACTTCCATGCACCTTGATTACAGAAAAAGAATGTGCCACCATAATTGCTTCTGGACCATGTATGAGCTGTGTTTTTGTTAAAATGGCATTTGTCAGTCTTTGGTGGTATAATGAATGTTAAACAGTGTGCCTGTTTTCTCTTAACAAGGAAGACCTATTTATCTTAACAAGGAAGACCTTCAGAGCCCTGAAGGGGGATGTTAAGGGCCCGTCCCGGTCAGTTTGGGCTACTGTAACAAAATAGCACAGACTGAGTGGCCTGTAAACAATTTATTTCTCACAATTCTAGAGGCTGGAAGTCCAAGACGAGGGTGTCATCATGGTCAACTGAAGTCCTCTTCTGGGTCACAGACTTTCTGTTGTATTCTCACATGGTGGTGGGAGCAAGGGATCTCTCTGGGGTCTCTTTATAAGGACACTAAATCTATTTATGAGGATCCATCTTAATGACCCAATCACCTCCCAAAGCCCCATCTTCTACTACCATCATCTTGAGCGCTAGGATTTCAACATGTGAATTTAGGGGGAGCATATTCCAAGCACAGCTGAGCCTGACTAACCTAGTTTCCTCAGCTCCAGTCAGTTTGCCTGATAGTGAACTCAGGATACAGGAGAAGCCATACCATTTGGGAGACCTGTGGCAAATCTTACCAGTCATCTTTCATCTCTCAAGAATTTGGACCATGAAACAAGAAACTGGTCAGTGTAGTAGATACCTGCACAGGCAGAGAGTAAGGCATTTGAGGAACAACAGAGCAACCTCTGTCTTGACTCTACTCCCACTTCTGGTCCCTGTCTCCACATAGCCCAGCAGGACTCTCTCTCCTGGCCTCAGATATCCTGTTGAATTCTTAAAATAAACCCTCTTCACTCAAATTTCAGTGGCTTTTTGTTCATGGAAAAGGGATCCTCAGACCAGGGCACCCAACCCCTGATATGCCTTGTCCTTGGGTATTCAAAGAGCATCAGTGCATTCTAGAATACCGGTCCAATGTGATCAATATAGACTCCTGGGCTGAATTCTCAGAAATATGGGCTCACATGCAAATGGTAGGAGATAAGGACTGATAACAAGTGTTTTTAACATCTCCCTAGAATATTCTACTTTGCAAATCAGTTTGAGAAATCACTATAGGCTACCATTTCCAGATACAGATATTTCTACCATGTACATGTAGCTCTTTTTACCATTTTGGACAAAATTTGCATTGTAAATGCAGTAAGAAAGGTCTTATTACACATACCTACACTATCTCCTATCCTCATTTAAGATATACTAAGGCACAAAAACCAACCCCAGTAACCCTTAGGTTTCCCTGAGAAGAAAGCTCCCTTCTTTAGCAGCATTACCTTGGTCTGTATGTGCAAGTTTATAGAAATGAAAAAGAATGAAGTGCCTCACTCAGTAAGCGGCCAACCCTGTTCTTGTTTCCTGGAGGTCGCTGAGTCCTACATCAGGGTCACACTGACAGAGGGGTGGACAGGGCAGGACACAGTAAATTTTATGATCTGTAATAACAGTCCAAGTGATGCAGTGGAGATAAAAGCCCTAATCAAATTTCATGCTTCAGGGCGTGAGCTGATTACTGCCAGGCAGAGAAGGGATTTATTCCCAGCAGTTCTGACAGGTGCATGGGGCCAGGTGCGCTCTCTGAGGCTTCAGACACTACTGACCACTTCCAAAATGGAGAACCCATGAGTCAGGCAGCCTGATGCCCAATGGCTGGGTTTCTGGGGCTTCACAGATCAGAGACAGTAGTATGTTGTAAGAGAAACTTCACAAGCAAAATATTTGCAGAGAAAAAAGGACAGAAAGAGCTACAGTATGGCATGAACCTGGGGAAGCCCTGGAGTCCAGAACATGTGTACTAGGTTCCAGTCCAACCTAGAAAGAAAGGAGAATCCTAATGACCTCTCTCTTTTTAATTTGGTGTCTTCTGTAAGAATCAGTCTCACCCTCTGTGCAATCAGGATAATAACAGTACTACCTCTTGAGATGATTGTAAAGATGAAAGTGGACAAGACTGGATTATGGGATATGATTACAGGTGGTACCCCAAAACTAGTAAGCTGACAACCTCAGAGACATCATAGCGCAGGCCCTTGACTGCCAAACAGTAATTCTTATGCCCAAGAGCTCTTAAGTTAAGATCTTAAGATCTTTGGTTCTGGATCAAAAGCATACAGAGAGACTAAAAGTCTAAAATGTTTTTGGTAAAGCCAGAGAAACTGTAAACCTAGTAATCAACTGCTAATGCAATTTTCAGGCCCCAGAACTTGCACCAACAGAAAGTAGGCTGCCCATACTGTTTGACTTCCAAAACCTTTGTGTTCATCTAGAATATGTCTTGGAGGACAACCAACTGGGAAGATCCTTCCAGGAGCAGACCCTGGCACTGAGTGGGAACCCAACCACTGGGATAACAGTCATAATTCTATCCTGTCCCAGGACTTTTGCAGCTCAGAGGAAGCTCTCGGTTGAAACTGAGAAAACACTAAGCTGCACCTCCAAGTGTACCCCTCAAGTCCACTCCAGGATGCTAGGTCTCAAGCCAGTCCCCCTACAGGTAGGCTGGTCCCTCTCTCCTCTTCCTAAGTCCCACTCTTTCTTCAGATCTTAGATAAAATCTGCTCACCTCTACCCAGAGCCTTCTTTAACCAACCATGTCATAGAACTTTCCTTCTTTCAGAATTCCTTATAAATCTTTCTACCAAGCATCAGAATTATGCATAGCAATAATATCTATCCTAAACAAACAAAGGTAATATATACCAGAGGAAAGAGCTCTGGCTTTGGACACAGGCTCTGGTTCTACCTCCGTTAACTGAGTGAGCCGTGGAAAGTTTCTTACCTTCTCTGACCCAGGGTTCTCATTTGTCAAATGCAGATAATCATACTTCATAGGGTAATTTCAAAGAGTAAAATGATATACATATAAATTACCTGGCCTACAGTAGGCATTTAGTACTTGTATCACTTACTTGATCACTTCCTTGTATTAATATAAGTAATTATTATCTGTACCATTTATTTTTTCATGTTTTTTAATACATATAACTAAAATAGAAGCTATTTAAGGATAGAATTGAGTCTTGGACATTTTCATGTTCTTGATAGGCTGATGCCCACAATTAGTGTCATGAAATATCTATTACTAAGGACTAAAGTGACTTTTGAGTTTAGGCCCTTTTGTTTCCCTTTGGTGTTTCTAAACTACTAGCCTACAGAGATGGAGGCTAATTTTGGGTCCCTAGCAGATGTGGTGTCCTTTTTCTAACAGTTCTGGAAGCAGATGATCAGTGGAACAACTGAAAATACCAGTTGAGAATCTGGACCTAAACAACCAGATATTGAGAATCTAGGGATAGAGTCCATGTGGTAAGATAAAAAATGTGCTAAAAATAGATATATGGAATAGAAATCTTGCTATTTCCCAATGGAAATGAGAGGTCAGTGGGTGAAAGTTCCCGAAAAAGGAATCTGGACAATAGGTTCAAGAATCAAAGACCCGTAACAGGACTTTACAACAGAATCGGGTCTTCCTACTCAGGCTCCAAGTTTTTATATGTTGTCTGTAGAGAAGGCATCAATTCTGGCCTGATGCTAGGTCTAGCAGGAACCCAGAGGCACCTAACTGAGATATGTTCCCAAAGCTCCCTCCAGGCAGATGATGACACACATTCTCTCTTTAAGACTAAACAAGAAAAAGTTTTTTTCAAAGAATGTAGTCTGATATATTTTTGATCTTCTCCAAGAGTAACCATGTTCTCTTTATACATTCCTAAAAGAGGCAGAGAAAAGTATTGAGCTTCCAAAACATAAACACAGAAGAAAGGGACTGCTACTAGTGGGTGGTGTCTAGAAATCCAGGCAACTTGATTGTTCCACATTTGCATTCCAGAAAAAAAAAAAAATACAACCACCTCCCATTCACCATCAATATCCACATGATCCTTGGGCATTCCCTTCTTGCTCTCAGTGGTTTAATGATCTTCCTTGAAAGACTTCTGGGTGTACCAGGGGAAAACATTCCTTTCCAGGCCAAGCCCAGCTGTCCCATGTCTGGGGTGTCTCCCTGATTTACCATTGGAGCTCCTCACAATTCCCCTCCTCAACATCCTCCTCTGCCATAGGCATTGCACCACCATCAGCCTTGGAAAAGCTTCATAACTCAGGATGACAATATAGAGACCATTAAGCCTACATACATCAGCAAAACTGCCTCACTGCTGTCTGTGCTGCAGGTTATAAAGATATGTCACAACACACATGGGTCCCTCGAGCCCTGGACTTGATGGGCTGTGCTCAGAAGGCCACTTCTAAGACCAAAGCCATTTTTCACTCAAGGACTCTGTCCAAGGGGGGGCTCCAAATGCTGCACAATAATGTTGATGGTGATAGCTCTGGGGTATTACCCATGCATGGCCCATTGCTCAGATCTCAAAACTGGTGATCAGATCAAGATATATACTCATTCATACACATACACTGAAATATGAGTATCAATTCCTTTTACTCCTGACTGGGGGAAAACCAAGAGCCTACAGTGTAAGAATCCACTCAATCAGGTTAATGAATGAAACAATCAGGTAGAAAGTCAAGATCCCCAAATCAAGTCTAATACTCCCCCAAATTTCCATAACCAGTAAAACATCTGGAGCTTCATGGAGAAGAGATTTTTCTCCTTAGTACCCATAAAGTATGAGCTCTATTAAAACTACTGACTTTCAATAGTCCTGGGCCAAGAAGCTATCTTCTGAGACTCCTTAGCATCCTCTTCTCAGCCCCAGGTCCCAACTTGACCTCCAGGCAGATTAGCTAAAGTTGATGGGTGACAATGTCAAAAACCTAGTGATTATTTAAAAGCAAGTGACAAAGTCAAGAGCACACATATCAAAATTCACAAATGTATATGACATTTGCCAAGATATCTGTCCATTTTCTATGACACTATGACCAGAGGCTACAAGATGGTACAATCTTGTCTCTCGTCCCTCTCTAGGGGCTTGATGATGACATCTTACTTGTAAAATGTTATATAGCTTGTATAAACTAAACTTGAAGATCTTAATTTAACATACACTGGCATTTATTTAGAATTAGGGCTCCCCTTCATTTTCATATTAGATCCCTACCAGTTTAAGCTTCTCATGGCCCTGTCCATCCAAATCAATACTGTCCAATGCAACTTTGACAATGATGTAAATGTTTGGTCCAATAAAGAAGACACTAGCCACACGTGGCTATTTCACTAGCCACGTGTAGCTACTAAGCACCAGGGTACAAAAACTCAAACTATGGCCAATTTCCAGCTACCAGTCTGTAGTTTATGAATACACAGGCAGGGAAGACTTTGCACAATCAGCTTCCTGAGGTGGTTCATGCCAGCTCCAGCACACTCCGGGGTGGGGGGACCACCAGTGAGCCAGGGACTACTGGGAAGTGGCTTACATAGGGAATGGAGGGTATTCCCCACAGTGCAAGACTTGTGGGTGAGAGATCCCCAGTGATGACTGTGTCTGCAGAATCTGGGAGAATGAGTTTGACTACTTTCCATACAGAGAGCAAACATCACCCAGTCAAGGTAGAGCTTGCCTTTCCTCTTACATCTCTTCCCTCGCCTCTGCCCCTTCACCCTTTCCAGATATAAAACAGCAGCTGGGGAGTCTGTGAGCTTAAATTTAAAACAGAATGATATCTCTTGGCCCTAAAGAGACTGCCTCAATGCCACCAAAATCCAGCCTGTGACCAGGGGAGAGTGTCATAACTTTCACATCCAAGTCAATGACCGTCTCTCTTGAAAACCCCTTTCTTCATTCAGTGTCTTTGCATGAAGTTTTCCATCCAGATTTCCTGTGGTGAAACAAATGAGGGAAAGGAGAATGTAGGCATCTTCCTGCTATAACATGAGATAAACATGAATAGACATCCATTGTTTTCCATCAGTCACAGATGCTTACTCTAGAAGTTTTTCCTTGTTTGCCAGCTAGGTCCATTTAGGGTATGCCTGTTGTTTGGTGAAAATTCTGTGCAGGAGCCAATTGTCAAGTTGAGAGCCCAGGAAGAATAGCAAGATTTGCTAATATTTGGTGAGTACCCCAAGGTGCCACTTTGGAGAGAATGGCACGGTTGGGTCTAAAATAAAGAGCCTTTCTCTCCCTCCCTGAAGGACAGAGGTCATGGAAGGAGTCACACAGAACACTGCTGCTTCGTCTTCTACATTCATGAACCCTCTACTTTCTCCCTCTAGCTTCCTGGTGTGAAGCAGAAGCTCAGATGATTCCTCACCCCTTCTGGGTATTGGGACTAATTAAGAATTGCCAAAGTACTGGGATCCCCAGAATAAGGCACATTCTCCGAAGCCTGCCTATGACTCTCAGGGGGCTTATGGACAACACTCACCCCTCACCCAGAGTCAGAGGACCCAGATTCTGGGGATTTGAGGCTCGGAAGCTCTGTTTGAAGGCTGGTGCTCTGGTACTTGTGCCCTCCGAGAGCACCACTGCAAATGATCCTTCCCTCTTCCCCCCAGCCCCTTCCCACTTTCTCCAGCTGGCCGGGCCACAGCCCAAGATCGCTTGCCAGTTGAACTGGCACCATGAACGGTTCAGCAGTGGTTTCCCTGGTCTAGAGGAAACAGCCAAATTCCTTTAAGCAAATCATGTCTTTGTTATTGATTTTCTCCACTTGAAGGCTTGAGAATCCCTGATTAAATCATAAACTGCTGCATCAGCCATGCACTGTTTCAGTCTCTTGAACCAAACTTCAGTTTCTTTGGGGCCCTTCAACTCAAATGCAGTAAGTTCTGGATCTATATCCATCATTCTTTGACTCATTTAAACTCTAACATTTATTGAGTATATTTCAAGAGCCAGACACTATTTGAGGCAGGGGGTAGTATAGTGAACAAAACCAATCTTATCTTAATTCACCCTCTTCAAAAATGGCAATTCTAACTATTGTTGCTTTCAAAACAATGGTAATAATTATTATAACAACTACGCAAGCCACAGTCTCTGTTCTAAATATTTTATATGCATCACCTCATTATTTCTCAGAAAACTTGGTGACATAGGTGTTATCATAATCCCCTGGTAATTTGCTTAAGCTAAGGAGAGGCAGAAACAAGATGTAACATCAGGCACTAAACTACCTTTAGATTGGTTGTGGTTACAAAACTAAGTTAGAGGGCGCCTGGGTGGCTCAGTGGGTTAAGCCGCTGCCTTCGGCTCAGGTCATGATCTCGGAGTCCTGGGATCGAGTCCCGCATCGGGCTCTCTGCTCAGTGGAGAGCCTGCTTCCCTCTCTCTCTCTGCCTGCCTCTCCATCTACTTGTGATTTCTCTCTGTCAAATAAATAAATAAAATCTTTAAAAAAAAAAAAAAAAAAAAAAAACTAAGTTAGATCATGCACCATTACTGAAATGTGAACAGACATCTCACCTAAAATTAGTCTGCAATGTGCATATATTTAAGTAGACCTGGGGTTACCTGTGGTTGCCAAGGGTACTGAAGTCAGCATGGATATAATCAGAGGATACCGACAACTTTGCTAACCATAGATGGTTTGGCCACCCTAGAAAAAAGTAGGATGTGCATGACAGGGAACACAGGGCAAAGGATGACTAGAGTTGAATTGGCAGCCAAAGGACAAACCAGCCAAAAGTTATTTTTAAAAAGTCATCTTAAAAAAAAAAACCATGATGGGGGTGTCTGGGTGGCTCAGTTGTTAAGCAACTGCTTTCAGCTCAGGTTATGAGCCCAGGGTCTTGGGATCGAGCCCCGCATTTGGGCTTCCTGCTCAGCGGAGAGCCTGCGTCTCCCTCACCTACTCCCCCTGCTTGTGTGTGCTCTCTGTCAAACCAATAAAATCTTTTAAAAATGATAAATAAATAAATAAATAAAATTTTAAAACCATGATGGACAGAGAAAATTATTATAATCCTAAGGGAATACTGGTGAAAGTACAGAGTCAGTACTAAAAGGGCATACTCGTCTGAAGGATATATTTTTAAATAGCAGTTTCCTATATCCATGGCTTCTAAAGATCCCAGTTAATGCTAAAAGACATTCAAATGAAATTTGAGGTTGGGACTCTAGGGAGAGCAGTAGTCCCTATGCAGGGTGAGGCCATATTTTGCAGTGTCTGATGGCTATACAACTTGGGCGACTGTAAATAAAAACTGCTAAATACCAAATTAGGTCCAGAGCCTTGGAAGGGACCCTAAAGCTTTGGCACATTAGCATCATGGCAAATCCATCTCGGCCCAAGTGACTATGAGAAAAATGCCACCTTAGTATTTGGATCACAGTGACTAAGGGAAGATTAAAAGTCCAATTTGGAGCACTGTGCGATCAGAGAATAATTACTTGAAGATGCTTGATAAGAAGATGCAATATAATGGTGGAGGTGGTATGAAGGGAGGCTTTTGGCAATGCAAACCACTGAAAGAGACAACCGATATAAATCTGAGTTACATACCATTCTTTGCCTATCAACATTGCTAACTTAAAAAAACCCATACTGTTAAATCAGCCTCTAGCTAGCACATATAGCACCTATGTACAATTTACAAGAAGACCCCACATAGGCAGACAAGGACAAGTCCTCTTTGGTCAGGCAGAGCCCCTGTAGGTGAATGGTATAACAATCATTGGAGCTTTGGGGCTAGGTAAAAAGCATTACCAGCTATGTGGTGCCCCACTTGCAGAGTGCCAGGCTTGGCAAGAGAAATGCAATCTGGATTTCAGCCCTAATTCATCCTCTTAGCTGGGCATCTTTGTGCAGTGTTCCAACTGCACAGCCAAACATGGCGGTCCTGATTCTAGAAATGTACTGATTTAAAACATATGCCTAGGTGGCTCAGTGGGTTAAAGCCACTGGGTGGCTCAGTGGGTTAAAGCCTCTGCCTTTGGCTCAGGTCATGATCCCATGGTCCTGGGATCGAGCCCCACATCGGGCTCTCTGCTAGGCAGGGAGCCTGCTTCCCTTCCTCTCTCTCTGCCTCTCTCTCTGCCTACTTGTGATCTCTCTCTGTCAAATAAATAAATAAAATCTTTAAAAAAATAAATAAAACATATGCCTAAAGAACTTAAAATGTGTATTTCTCTGGCTCAGGAATGTTCACTTCTTGGAATTTGTCTTAAGAAAATTATCAGTAAAAAGGACAAAGGTTTATGTAAAATAAAGCATGTAGATGTAATATTTGTGTAGCAAAAAGTTAAAAACAACCTGTATATCTAATAAATAGAAAACTGGTTAATTAACTAGTGATTCTAATGTACAAGAGAATACTCACTACCCATTAAATGACTTTTCTTTTTTTTTTTTAAAGACTATTTATTTATTTGACAGACAGAGATCACAAGTAGGCAGAGAGATAGGCAGAGAGAGAGAAGGAAGCAGGCTCCCTGCTGAGCAGAGAGCCCAATGTGGGGCTCGATCCCAGGACCCTGAGATCACGACTTGAGCTGAAGGCAGAGGCTTAAACCACTGAGCCACCCAGGCACCCCTAAATGACTTTTCAATGATAGGAGGAAATATTCATGACATAATTCTAAATTAAAAAGCAAGAAGGGAGGGCGACTGGGTGGCTCGGTGGGTTAAAGCCTCTGCCTTTGGCTCAGGTCATGATCCCAAGGTCCTGGGATAGAGCCCCACATCAGGATATCTGCTCAGCAGGGAGCCTGCTTCTTCCTCTCTCTCTCTGCCTGCTTCTCTGCCTATTTGTGATCTCTGTTTGTCAAATAAATAAAACTTAAAAAAAAAAAAAAAAAAGCAAGAAGGGAGGGGCAGGTCCATGGCTCAGTCCATTAAATCTGCCTTCAGCCCAGGTCATGATCCCAGGGTCCTGGGACTGAGTCACACATCAGGCTCCTGCTCATGGGTAACCTGCTTCTCCCCAGTGTTCTCTTTGCTCCTCTTCCTTTGCTCCTCCCCAGTGTTCTCTCTAGCTTGTGCAATCTCTCTCTCAAGTAAATAAATAAAATCTTAAAAAAAAAAAAAAAAAGGCAAGAAAGGAAATTATGCAGATTAAAAAAAAAATGTGTTTCTTAAAAAGACTAGAAATGTTTCCAAACATTAAAAGTGATTGTCTGTGGGTAGTGGGAATACAGGGGATTTTTACTTTCTTCTTTATGTTTTTCTAATTAAAAGACTTTTTTACATTGTAAATATCATCATAACCCTCAAGGCAAACACACATTTTTAAACAGTACCCAGATTTGTAGGGCAGAGACAAAGTGGGTGGGGGGAGTACATGTCACCTTGACCTCACGAGTCTATTGTCTGCACCTCATTGATTTCCACTTCTCATTGAGTCCCTGCCCTTGGTTGCCTGGCCACCCTTGGCTTCATTGTCTCCTTTGACTTACAGGGGTGGGGGTGGGGAGGGTAGGTCACTGAAGGAACATGATGTCTCCCTATGACTGTCACATTTCAAAGCTCTAGGAGTGCCTCTGTGTGCTTGAGCACTATGACACAATAGCTTTGAGTCACTAAAGACACTTGCCCAGACACCATCATAAGAGGTGAAGGTAATGTGAACCAGGCAGGAGCAGCTAATTGACTTAGCTATTTACTTTCAGATTTATAGGACACCACTGCTGAGTAATTAAGCTTACTGAGCTATTTCCACAAGATATTAACTTTATGTAATCCTCACTAAACATAAATTGAGACTGGGTTTGGGTTTTGTTTTGCTGTTTTTCATTTTGGAATCAGTAATTAAAGATTATTCAATTATGATAATGTGCTTCTTTTAGGAACGGTCTTTGTAGCTGAAGCATGATGAATACCATGCCGCTTGGATGATAATAATGACTTTAAAGCTCTCCTGTGAAGTTCCAACGGAAGGAGATGTGCTTTCCCACATTTTCTAGGCTAGCTGTTCTCTGAACTCTGTGTCACAACCACCTTTAAACCAAGGCATACTTTCTTCCCTGGGTTAAGTGGTGCCCAGACACGGCTGAAACCCTGGGGGTCACGTTAGCACGTTGTGGGTAGCAATGGGAAAGGGCTTCAGGCTTAATAATCGGTGGCTTAGAGTGGCCAGAAAGAATAACTCAGGACCCTAGGACTACAAATCTCCAAGGACTAAAGGGAAAAGCCCCACTTGGGTCATGCTGGACAGTAGGGCTGTGCGGTCTAGCCCAGCCTCCTCTCCGCCAAAGGGCTCTTGCCCCAGGCTTCCCCAGCAAACATTTATTGAGGGCTAGATGTTGATGCACATAACATCCCTGGTGAGCATGTAATCAGCACTCCTTCTGAGGAGCACTTATCAGCCACTGGAGCAGAAGGTGCATCCAGGTACAAAAGACCGACGAGCAGGCTCCTGGCTCAGCTCCCAGCTCAGCAGGAACCACAGTTCTCTCTTTGGTCCAACCTAGCTCTCAGGAGATCAGGCAAAAACAGCGGAGGTTTCTAAATAAGGCTAGACCCAGGTTTCTAACTTGGCTGAGTTTGTTTTTTTGTTTTTTGGTTTTTAATTAATTAATTTTTTTCAGCCTAACAGTATTCATTGTTTTTCCACCACACCCAGTGCTCCATGCAATCCGTGCCCTCTCTAATACTGAGTTTGTTTTGGAAAACCTCAGTTTCATCTTTTGTAAAGTAGGAATGATACAATGTAACTGCTGGAGAGTTCAGGGAATTCGCTGGGATCCTGGATGTAAGTGTGTAACATGGTTACTGACATCCTGTGGCTGGCTGCTATCTGTTCCCTTCCACCACTCCTACTGCCTCCCAGTCTCCTCTCATTCGATCCTTGATACCAGTCAGTGGCTACACTTCCAAGTCACCTGGGAAACGTAAAAACTACAGATGTAGGCGCCTGGGTGGCTCAGTCTGTTAAGCATCTGCCTGTGGCTCAGGTAGTGATCCCAGGGTCCTGGGATTGAACCCCACATCAGGCTCTCTTCTTGGCAGTGAGCTCCGTTGGAACTTCACTCTGCTTGGCAGAGAGCCTGCTTCTCCCTCTTCTTCTGCTGCTCCCCTCGTTTGTGCTCTCTCTGTATCAAATAAATAAAATCTTAAAAAACAAACAAATAAACAACAGATGCTCTAGCCCAGTATTAATTATCTATTGCTGTGTAGCAAATCACCCCATGCTTAGCAGCTTAAAAACCATAAATATATCATCTCCCAGTTTCTGTAGGTCTGGAATCCAGACACAGTTTAGCCAGGTGGCTCTGGTCCAGCATCTCTCATGACGCTACAATCAGGGTGTCACTGGGGCCACTCACCCTGGGCTTGGCTGGGAAAGGAGACTATACACCCAAACTTAGTCACATGGCCATGGCCAAAGTTCCTCACCAATGGAACTACCAAAGTTCCTCACCCCCTTCCATGGGGCTACTCATGACATGACCTTTTGGCTTTCCCCAATGCAAGTGATCTGAAAGAGCCAGAAGACAATGCCACCGTGTCCTTTATGAACTGGTCTACAAATCACATAGTTTCGCTTCCATCTTATTCTGTCTGAAGAGAGTCACATAGTTCTGCCTACATTCTGTGGGAGGGAATATCCAGGGGAAGGATCACTGGGGCACTGGGGTGGGGGTGGGGGTGGGGTGGCAGGCATTCTGGAGGCTGGCCGCCACATGCCCCAGTCCCAAAGATTTCAACTCAACTGGTTTGGGACTCAAGAATCTTTTTTTATTTTTTTATTTTTTCTTAACTCTCTAGGTAACTCCAATGTACCACCAAGGTCAAAACCACACGCTGCACTATCTATCCTAAGTTAGCTTCTCTCTGGCCCTATGTGGGCAATTTAATCCTTTCCCTCAGCATGTCCTTAATTGGTTCATCCCTCCTGCTGCTAAATCCTCTCAGGTCCTTCCTAAGTAGTCAGGCCAGGAGCAGGGCCCTTTAGAAGAGCAAAAAGCAACAGCAGAGAAGCTGAAGTCCAAATAAGCAAACAGCACCCAAAACTAACATGATGGAAACACTGGAAGGCCCTGGAGCTCCCGGAGCCAGCAGTTAGGCAAGGAGCCAGGCTAAGTCAGAAATCAGGGCTGCTGAAGGGGCCGTGCATTTGAGGCCAGGAGGCCAGGAGATGGTGACACATGACCAAAGCAAAGGGCCTCCCCCCCACAGCCAAAGCAGTCTGCTGGCTCTGCCCTTGCTGCCTTTCTGTTCTTTACCCTGGGGAAAGCCAATTCCAAAACACCTCCCTAAAGTGGGTGATGCCAGCCAAAAGCAGCTTGGAGGAGGAGGAAGAGGAGAGCAGACAGTCCTGGCTTCCTGGCAGAGGCATTTCCCCTAACACAAGCTGCCCTCAACCCCTCTTCCAGTAAGCAAGCTTTCCTGGCTCGTGATCATGTTGGCATTGCCATCCACAGATGAAAGTTGCCTACAACAAAAATAAACATGAAATGATTATGACATACACATCAGCAGGGAGCGAGGTGTCCATCTTCACAGATGGCTGATTCATCTTTGTGTAATGAAACCCAAATTGTAATTGTATATATTTCCAGCCTGTTCTCTCTCTGCTCACGAAAGAGGTATCTGACTTTGTTGGATCGGTTGCTGCCTGTTCAGGCCCTAGGGTCCTCTGGCCTTTTGTAGCACAGAACCGAGGTAGAAGGGGGAATGGAAAGACGGAAGGGATGAGAGCCAGGGCTGGGGGAGGGCTAAGCAGGGATGGCTCTGAAGAGAGTTGGGGAGTATTTGCAGTGTGTGAGGGAAATGGATGGAAGGGAAAAGGGTTGTAAAAAGAGAAATGGTTCTCAGGATTGAGTCCCTTTAAAATTTCCAAGGATAGCAGCTAAACAAAACAAACAAACAAAAAAACCTTAGTTATTGGAAATTTCTTTTTAGTGGGTGGACTATGTTTTTCAATCATGATCATGTTTTGAGACTGGACAATGAGGACCCCCTTGAGCAAGGTTGCACTACGTATCCACATTCAAGTCCATGCAGAAGTGAGCAGGTGTGGAGAGATTATGGCACTCCACGTAGGTCCCATAATTGCAGTGGGGGGCAGACAGGAGGCCACATCATACACAACCACTTGTGCCTTCAAACTGCATCCTGTGAACAGCAGGGAGCCTGTGAAGAATTCCAAACAAAAGAGTCACAGGGTTGGAGGAGGGTGTGCCGTTGATGGGAGGCAGGCCATCTCATTAGCAGCAATTAGGCTGGGTGAGAGATGATAAAGGCCCATATGCTAAGACAGTTGGGGGGCGGGGAATAAAAGGAAGGAGGAGATATGAGGAACACTTAGGTGATAAAATCAGTAGGACTTGGTGCTTTACTAGATCTTTGATGGGACAGGGAGTCAGGGGTACTCTGAAGAAGGAGGAGGACTTGAGGCTGACCCTAAGGGTGCAGCTTTGGTGTCTGGGGTGGGAGGCCAAGACAGACGTCAGGGACACAAGGAATTCAGAAGGGGAGCAAGCACTGAACTCTGGTTATAGGCAAGATCAATGGGAAAGCTCCTGATCACATGCCATGGTGATGCATTGTCCTTACGGCTCCCATTACTAGGCGTTTTCAGCTTTTACAATAGGACTCTCTCAAACCTTATGGAGATGCAGTATTTATTTCACTTTTTTTCAATTTCAAGGTTCTGCTAGTTTGGGTACTATGGATACCCACACCACTTACAGCTCCCAGATATAATCCTGGGACTCCTTTGTTTGAAATTCTTCTACCTCCCAGGGCGCCTGGGTGACTCAGTTGGTTGAGCATCTGCCTTTGACTCAGGTCATGATCTCAGGATCCTGGGATCGAGCCCCCTGTCAGGCTCCCTACTCAGCAGGGAGTCTGCTTCTCCTTCTCCCTCTTCCCCTCCCCCTACTCATGCTCTCTCTCAAATAAATAAATAAAACCTAATAAATAAATAAATAAATAAATAAATAAAACCCCGTGCAGTGACGGTGCCTATGTGGGGTGCTATGAACTCTCCCTACATTTTCACATTTGTGCATTTACTCAGGCTCTTCCCACCACTAGCTTGACATTTTGTTGCCACAGCCTGTACCCCAAGACTCCATCTGGAGGGTGCCTACTGTGTCTGTACCGTGTTGGTTCAATTATCACCCATCCCAGATACAATTAATTCCCTCTTTATGTTCCCCCATTGTGCCCAGAGGTAATTCCATTCCCATGTTTATAACCTTTATGCACCTAACATTTTGAATGTCTGCCTCACTCAGTGAGGTTGAAGACTTCTTAAGGGCAGGATCTTATCCCAATAGTATGTAATAATTATAGTTTTATTGTTAGGAATATTGTTCATGACCATTTGTTGAGGACCTACTATGTCACAGAGCCAGTGCTCTTTCCAACACCATGCTGCTTCTTTTTTATAAAGAATTTATTTATTTATTTATTTATTTATTTATTTGAGAGAGAGAGAGAGCGCACAGAGGGAGAGTGAGAGGAAGAATCAGACTCCCCACTGTGCAGAAAGCTGGACTCAGGACTCCATCCCAGGACCCCAGGATCATGACGTGAGCCGAAAACAGACGCTTCACTGACTGAGCCACCCAGGTACCACTGAACTTTTTCTTTTTGTTATTTTTATTGCCAATACCTGGCAGAGCCTAGCATATAGTAGGCACTCAGTAAACTATAACAAATGAATGGGTATCTATTTGTTGAGAAAAAGCAACAGGAAGTTTGAGTTTGACTCTTGTTATTTCTCTTCTCCAGCACATATGAAGCCTATAAGCAGATATCCTATTTCTGAGCCCCAAAAGTAGGTTTTTAGGAATAAATTAAGCAAATATCACAAAAATTTTAATATAATAGATATGCTTGTTTTTATAGGAAAATTTCCAGAGCAATAACAGATTGGGGAATTATTTTTAACAGTATTTCAATGAAAGAAAGGAAATACAGATATGAATATGAACTTTTAATCAAGTATACTCCCTTGTACAAGACATACCAACCTAGTAATTATTTATCTATTGTTTTGTGTGTGATTTGATTCCTGAAATTTTGGGCATTGTTGTAAGTTTTTCACAGTACAATATCTTAATAATGATTATATTAGTATTTATTATTATATGATTTATGGGCATAAGAAGCTTAATTTGGGGGCACCTGGGTGGCTCAGGTCATGATCCCAGGGTCCTGGGATGGAGCCCCATGTTGGGTTCCCTGCTCAGTGGGGAGCTGGCTTCTCCCTCTCCCTCTGCAGCTCCCCCTGCTTGTGTTCTCTCTCTCTCTTTCTCTGTCAAATCAATAAATAAATTTTAAAAATCTTAAAGAAAAATAAGCTTCATTTTATTATTTTCTCTCCTCTTGAGTTTGTTTGAAAGTGATCGTTATTAAAAAAAATGAAAGTTTTTTTCAATGCAGCCTTGTTTTAAGATCTTTCCTTAGTAGACTCAACAGTAACTTCAGAGTGGTTCCCTTTTCTTCCACTAAACCATCCCTTTCCCTACTAAGCAAGCAGACTACCTGGAGAGGTCACTCTGGTGAGTGAGTGCTAGATCAACTGTGGCACATGATGTATTTTATCTGGTGAAATCACTCCCCAACATGTGCAATGAATTCGCCCATACTGATTTGCTTGGATGATGTATGCAGCCGTGATTCAGGCCCAAACAGCCACCTGGAGAGGCAATTCTTCTTCAGGGGACAGCCCAGGGAATATGAGATGTGGTCAGTGACAAGCATGACGACAGTAAGATTTATCTGTCAGCTGGGGGCAAGATTAGTGATGTTCTTCAGCTTCAGGACGGGCTTTAGACTAAGAAGTAAAACTGCTCAAAGTCTGTAGCCTGAAGCAAATGTGAATTTTCCTTCATCTCTCAAAAACCTCAGCCAGACCTCTGAGTCCAGGAGAGTTGCAGCTTGAAACCCAGCAAGCCACTAACCCCTCCTGAGGGCAGGAGCTGTTGTGAGAAGAGCAGATGTGCAAATAAATTTGATAAAGCATCCAACTTTCCAAATCTTCAAGGGAGTAAAACTGGGTTCAGGTTATTCTGCTACATTGTTGGTGAGAGGTAGAAAACAAACATGGAAATAAATGTAAGTTCTTAGAGTCAGATAGAGATTCTGATACCAGAAAAGCCACTCCCAATTTGTAACCTTAATACTATTTAAGAAGCCTAAGTTTCCACTGTCTTGGGTAAAAGATGGTGAAAATATCACAGAAATAATATATGTAAAGAGTCAGCATGATGCTGGAACATAGTTCTCAACAAATGATAGGTATATTATCCTCGAAGATTTTTGGCTGAGTTTGCAAGGTTCCAAGAGGCATACAAGGAAAAAAAAAATAAGTGTTGGTTTTATAGATCAGAAAGAAAACACTGAGGAAAGCAAGAAAATCATAAATTATGTGAAGACAGCAAATTAGACATTAGAGAAATTAACAGGCAGCCAACAGGAATAGGGGGAAACAGGGCCAGCTACGCTTCTCTCAGGCAGAGCTCAGTTTTTCAGGACTTGTTTCATCTGGTTTTACAAGGCATTAAATTATTAAAATTGAGCTGAAGTCTCCTGAATATTCAAAATCTCACTGTGACAGTTTGGAAGCTTTTAGCGCTGACACATGCCATCCCCATAGAGACACACGAGTGCTGGGACAGTGTTGGTCTGAATGGATCTTAACGGCCAGTGCCCATAAAAAGAAGTAGAACAGACAGTAGCTGAAGGGTTGCTAAACCAAGCCATTAAGTTACACTCCCTCTATTTCCCCAATCTCTGTAAAAACTTTACAATTCATTAATTTTGTGGGGTTTGGGATCCCGAGTCTGTAATTCTTGGTTAGTGCCATCCCATATGCTCTGGCAGAGAAGATGAGGAGACGTAGTTCCCAGCCACACATCAGCACGGACTCCAGGCTCAGACCTAAAGATGCAGCTTCAACTCGAATGTTTAACATCTGCCTGATTTATGGTCCCTTGATTTATGAAGAGAGCTGGTAAAAGCTGTTGGGAAGCGTTTTGATGCCACTTGTGTTCATTTTCAGCAATAAATTGTAATGGTGTTGCAAGAGCAAATGTATCAGACAGCCAGAGTCTATTATGGTGCAAGGCCAGCTGCATCCTGGGAACATCGCAGTATATTTGGGATGCAAAAAGCTATCTTCGAGTATCATTTGGGGCATATTTTTAAATACACAAAAATTAGGAATATAGGCATTCAGGTTCCCACAGCCACACTAATTGGGCCACATGATTGTCTAACCATCAGGTTGTATATGACATTGAGTAGGACAGACATGTGTCAAAATTAGACCCAGAAGTCATTCAGCCATCTGCAGTGTGGAACTGTCAACCCTAATGGTCTGAGTATACTCTGTGTTTGTACTATGACATTTTACATGGTTTATGCATTATCTCCTAACTTGTTAAACAGCGTTATGGTAACGTACATCTCTCCCCTTTCTCTCTTTGCCCTTGGTCTTTCCCAATTCAGGAGCCCTCACTTCTTTTCACCCCAAAGCTTCACACAATTCTCTCCAGCATCAGTCACTCCCCCAGTCAATCTCTCCTCCAACTGGTGGCCAAATCAATCTTTCTAAAGCTCCACTCTATTTAATCCTGTTCATTCCATTCATATTCTAATCATATCGGTTTTTTGGTGCTCAAAAACCACCAATGGACTTTCACACCTTTTAAAACATAGTCATGACACATTTCACAACTAATGAGTTATGTGGATCTAGTCTTCAGGGGGACCTCCCCCAGATCCCCAGTTGTCATCAATTTTTGACTTCTTCATTTGACATTAAACTCTCAGACAGCAGAGCTAGTGCTAGAATGTAATAGATGCTTATTAAATATTTGCTGAATTACTAAATGAGTGAATCCATTCAGACACCCTGGCTGGCAATATGAACTACTAAAAATTCTTCCAGAAAATAATCTGCAAATATCAATATTCATGAAAATATTCATAATTTTTGACCTTAAAATAATATTTCTGATCATGTTCTAAGGCAACCATTCAAAGAGGAAACGATGTCTATGAGGCATTGCTCATAATAATGAAATGTCAGAATGAATTTAAAGCAATAATAAGAGAATGGTTAAGTTAATTAAGGTAAATCCATTCAAATGAATATTATAAAGTCAATGAAAATTATTGTGAAGACTTGTTAGTGACATGAAACATTCTGTGTTCTATTTCTTTTTGAAAAGTACTGAAAATTGAAACTATATCTAGTTTTATCCACTTACCTTGCAAGGATGGTAAACAAAATACTTAAAAGTAAAAATGGTGCTATTATAGAAAAAAATTTTCTTTCATTTGGATTTTAGTTAATGTTATCATGCAAGTAAAAAGATCATTTTCCTGCCTAATAAATGAATACTTCCATGGCACCCTAGCCCACAGAATAAAATCCAGACCCAGCCTATCATTCCAGATATCCAACAGTCTCTTTTGTTTGTTTGTTTAGAACAGTCTTTTTCAAACCTATATTTCTAGGCTTATTTCTTTATCATTTTTGGTTATGAGTTCTATGTATATAAAGCCCAGATGCAGTGAAATCCTATGTGACTACCACCCAGAATAAAGAGAGAACATTCACAACTCCCTCCTAATCTCTATCCTTATCACCACCACAAAGGAAACTACCATCTTGACTTCATTGTAGTCATTCCTTTTGTTTCTTTATAGTTTTATCACATAAACACTATCCCTGAATATCATATTACAATTTGTTTTGAACTAAGTTTAATGGTATCATAAACTGTGAGCTTCTTTTCATTCAATGTTACATTGTTTATTCATGTTGCTATGTGTGGCTATATTTTGTTCATTTTTTTGAATGTCTAGCATTCCAACACATGAATAAATGGCTTTTATTTATCCATTCTCCTGTTGATGAATATTAGGGTTTTTTACAATCTGAGACTATCATGAATAATGCCTGTACACATTTCTTGATACTCAAGGATACACATTTCTGCTGGATATAAGAAGAGTGCAGTTGCTGGATCATAAGGTATGTGTATTTTTCATGTAAGTACATAATGTTCAATTTTCTAAAGTGTTTGTGTCAATTTCTATTCCTACCAGAAATGCATAAGAATTTGGGTTGCTCCGTATCCATCCCAAAACTTAATATTACCAGTCTTAGGTTTTAGCCTGTTCTAGTTAATATGAAGTGTTAGTGCATTGTGGTTTTAATTTGCATTTCCCATGACTGATTAAATTTTTTATATGTTTATTATTTATTCAAATAGTCCCTTTCATAAAATGCCTATTCAAATCACTTGCCCATTTTTCCATGGGGGTTGTCTATCATTTTCTTATGGTTTTATACAAGTTATTTATATATTCTGGATATAAGTTCCTTGTTATATGTATTGCAAGTATCTTCACCCACCATGTTGCTTGCCTTTTAACTCTCTTAGTGACATTTCTGATGAACAGAGATTTTTAATTCCAATGAATTCCAGTTGGTCACTCTTCTTTTACAATTATATGTTTGCTATCCTGTTTTGAGAGCCTTTCCCCATCCAGAGGTCCTACATTATCTTACAGAAGTTTTATTTTTGGCTACTGATGTTTAGAATCTACAACCTGAAAATTATTTGAAGGTAGGGTTTGTGATGGGGCTGTTTCTTTTTTTTCTTTTTTTCTTTTTTTTTTTTTTTTTTTTTTTGCCCCGTTTTGCTCTTTCCAGTCCTTCCATAGCCTTGTCTTTCCTTCTGTACACTGTGTTCTCACCTTACTTCCCCAACACTGCCTGCCTTTTCTATCCCTAGGTGCCTAGGTTCTACCCATCCAAGATCTGGCCTGTATGCAATCCTAGTTCCAGTGCCCAGTCCCGAGAATTAATTTCTATGCCCACTATCTCTCTCCACCACATCCCCCCAAAGTATCTCTTATTTATCACTCAACACATTTGTAAACTAAAGACAAATAAAAATGGTGTATCATTAATACACCTAATCAAATTTACTAAACAGTAAGTTCCCTAAGGAAGGTATATATTTCATTTTTGAATCACCCATGAATAATAAGGACTTGATGTTTCCTACAAAAAAAGAGCATGGGGTCTCAAACAGATTTAAGTTCATCAGGAAAAATAAAGGAATGCGATACTTCTTTCATCAGAGCTATAGGTTAAGAGGCACACTCCCATACCTGTCTTATTTTGCCCTTAGAATGTTTTATAGGGTCCACCAAAAACCAAAAGTTCTTCAACTGCAAGATTCAGCATAGCCAGGGGGATGCTTAGAACAGCAGAGTTGGTAGAAGATGTCCAAATACTTGCTAACTGATAACTGATAAAATGCTAGAAGGTATTTTAAGAAATAGAGACCCAGTCAATTACTTAAGAGAGCCAGTTTGGATTATCGAGGAAGTGAAGTGTCATTCATTTCTTTACATTCATTCAACAAGTACTTTTTACCAAGTTCTATAGTTCCATGCACATTTCTGGCTGTTGTGTATATAGCAACAGATAAAACAAAGTCCCAGCCATCATATAGCTGGCAACCAAGTGAAGAGAGTGGATGATAAACTAATGAGATACAGGCATTGATAAGTGCTATGATGAAAAGCAAGCAGGGGAAGAAATTAGAGGGGAGGGTAGAATGGGGGGGGTCACTGTTTATGAGGGAACCAGAGACTTAGTGGCCAAATGGCTGAAGTGAGAGAGTAGGCATGGAAGGCAGAATTTCAGTCCCCAGAGTCTCCAACCCTGGTGTCATTTTCATGAATATGTCACTGTGTTGTCTTCCACGGCAAAGGGACTAATTAAGGTTACTGGTTCGTTGACCTTAAAATAGGAAGATTATCCAGGAATGTGGGGGTCAGTCCAGTGCCATCACCTGAGTCCCTTCAAAGCAGAAAGCTGGAGCAGAAGGGGAAGTAAGAGCCATTCACAGAGGGATGATTTGGCACACATGGTCAGAGGCAGAGGAATGGAGACCTCAGTCCCACAGCCACAAGTAGTCGAATTCTGCCAGAAACCCAAATGAGCATGGCAGTGGATTTCTTCCCAGAACCTCCAGCCTGGCAGCCAACATCTTGACTTCAACTTTGGGAGAGCGTGAACAGAGAACCCAGCCCACCATGCCAGACTCCTGACCTACAGAAATGAGAGATCAAGAGTGGGGTTATTTTACACGGCTAAATTTGTGGCAATTTGTTACTACCACAGCAACAGAGAACTGTTACAATGGGCCATCTGCTCTCAGGGAAGTGCAAGGTAGCTGCCCAGGCTGGGAGCATGCTTGGCAGAGTCCAAGAACAGCGAGTCGGCCAGTGTTGCCAGAGTAGAGTGATGCAGAGGGAAAGTGGAGGGAGACGGGGCCAAAGACACAGTGAGAGGTGGACCATGAGGGCCTGTAGGCTTTAAGATTTTTATAGGAAGCTATTGGAGAATTTTTGAGCAGGATAATGATGTAATAAGATTTACCATTTTAAAGGATTTTGTGATGATAACTCTTGCTGTCACGTAGTAATGCACTACAGGAAGGCTGGTGCAGATACAGGAACCATTAGGAATCTCCTGTCCTCGCTGATGAGAGAGATCATGATGGCTGGGAGGCGAGAAGAAGTTGAATACTAAATCTACTTGAAGACACAGTCACCAGGGTTAGCAGGTGGAGTGGATGTGGAGGAAGCGAGGGTGAGATGTGGGGATGTGAGTGGGGAGTTGGAGGCATAGTTCTGGAGACACGTACAAGGAACTGACAGCAGACAGATGTGATTTAAAGCCATGAGACTGGAGATTTCCTGGAGAGTGAACCTAATTAGAAAAGAGGACGGCTCTCTGAGGCAGGCCATATTTAGAAACCTGGAAGAGGCGGGGCAACACCGGAGGTGTGAGGAAAACCCGTGAGGCGGCAGTGTCCCAGGAGCAGAAAGTTGTGAGAAGCGGGGAGTGACCCATGGGACACACTGCCAGGTGTGGAGAGGAGAGGAGGACAGGACCGAACCACTGAATTTGCTGCAGTGAGGTCGGCAGTGACCTTAATCAGGCTGCTTTTGTGGAGTAGTGAGAATAAAAGCCTGTTTGGGGCCATCTCAAGAGGAAATGGAAGAAGTGGGGAGAGTGGATACAGACACCTTTTTCTGAAACCCTTTACTGCAAAAAGGGGCAGAAAAATGAGGTCGCAGCAGAAGAGAAATGCAGGGTCAAGAGAGGACAACTTTCCTTTTAGCTGGGAGCTATTACAGCATGAGTTTACTGTTGAGGGGAATGACCTGGTGGAGAACAGGGATTCCTGCAGAGTAAAATGCCAGATGAGGGATCCAGCCCTGGGAGAGGAGGCAGAGAGATAAGTGCAGAGGTCAGTAGGTCGGAAGCTATGTTGGGAGGATGTGGATGTGTCCTATGGAAAGGACAGGAATGACCCCATACCACGTACACGGTACGGGACACTTACAGACAGGTGCCCCTTCGCTATCATAGGCAGATTATTTTATTTCATATGCAAAGACAACTATATCTCAAAGAAGGTAAGAAACTTGCCTCTAGTCACCTGTTGGTAAGGTCAGAGTCAGATGGCGGGTCTTTGAGACTGACTTCAGAGCACAAACCATTCATGCAAGTTTTAATCAATTGCTTTTCTCAATCCAGCGGCCGATTCTGGCTTCAGACCACTGGAGATTACCTGGAGTAAGTCAGGCTTCCACGGCAGAGAGAGCCAAGAAAAACCGAGATAAAAGAGATCTGGTTTTGTGAACAGAAGAGGTAAGACAACATATGTTAACTAGGCTAGAGGGATGTAGAAAAGGTAGATAAAATGAAGAGGGAAAAGCAAGAAAATTCTAATAGGGACGAGACTTTGTGCCTGCACATTATCTATTTGTACAAGGTTTGTGTCTAGAGTCTTCACAGGACAAAGGCTCTTGGTCCTTGTGCTCCAGATGTCACCTGGATCATGCGGCAATGATTCCAAGGCCCCCGCCCAGGCTAAACTTGGTTACCATCACCACTTTACTATGGGATGCACACGGAAGCCCACAGGGCAGTCTACCAGCTTTGGAATTCCTGGCTTCTGCTCTGTTCTTTTCAGGTTCCTGTCCCTGGATGTTCATAGCAACAGCCATGCTGTGTCCCTCCCAACGGCCACTACAGCCCATGTCCATCACAGGATGCCCTATCGGGGCTAGGGACTAAATTCTGTGCCTGGCCTTGGGGAGCTCATTGGTGCAGGGTCCTGCGCAGATCAGGGAGACTGTCTTACTGCCTGCCCACCCTGGACCACATTTCTGTTTCTGGTGCCCTCACAGTGTTGTGGGGTCCCGAGCCTCGGTGTTTCAGAACCTTCAGTGAGCCCCCAGCTGCACCTCTAGCCCAGTGGGCCACAAAGACAGCTTTTCCATTTTTTACCTCATTCTCCATTTCTGAGTCAAGCCCAGTTCAAAGGAATGAACGAGAAGTGGATGCTACCCCTTTTTGTCACCTCTCTTTTCCTTCTGATCACTGGCCCCCAACCCAACCGCTCCTTTCTCACCATTTGGATCAGGGTTATCAATGGCCATGAATGAAGTGGGGGTGTTCTTTATACCAACAACTCTGAACCCCAGGTCAGCCCCAGCCTGCTTCTTCCTCCTCTCCCTGGCTAACCAAGGGTGGCCTGGCTGCAGGTGCCTAATCAGAGGGAGAGACTAGAAGGGGGCAAGGGGAGAGGGTAGTGGCTTGTAGAGAGCATCTCACCATCCTCTTCAAGCTCCCTCTGTGAGGGCCAGAGGTGTCCCTAGGTCTGTTTATGTAGAACCAGCGAACAAAGCAGAACAGGTTCCAGCTGGGCTCTGTACCTTACAAGGGAGCAGAGTGCTGCTACTGACTTCCTTTTGAGGTCTGAGGTCCTAAGGGCAAGGAGTGTTTTTGTTCAACCCAGCAGAGTGCCTCATACAGACAGACAGAAACCCTCAATAAACTATATGCCGCTTGAGGGCAACACATGTGTCTAATACTTTTGTTATTTCCACACAACTGGAGGAATGCTCCTCTCCTATTAAAAGCTCATCATATACCTACGGACCACCGGTCACTGAGAAGCAGCTTGAGTACCAGGCCAAGAGCGCAGGAGTGGGAAACAGAAGAGCTGGCTTCCAGTCTCAGCTCTACTCTGTGACCCTGAGCAAAGCCCTCTACCTCCCTGAGCCCCATTTTTCACATTTCTGCATAAAGAACACCACTAGCATGTCCCAGGACTGTGTGAGGTCAGGCAAAGTAGTGAACGTAGAATTCCTGACTGCAGCAGACTTGAAGCACTGGACAGAAGAAAGGCATTCCTGCACCGCTCTCCCCTCCCTCCTCCCACCAGGCACAAAAGCACATTGGAGAAAACCTTGGAATCGACAAGCCAACACCTTCCAAGTAGAGGGGACACGTCTACCCTTTCAAGGCTGTTAACCCAACAACAAAGAGAAACACAGAAAGAGGGAGCCACTTCTAAACACTCTGGAAGACAGACAGGAGGGCACCTGGAAAGAAACTTGGGAGCCCAGACAGAAAGCCCATCCCCAGCTTCGGAGTCACTCGGTTCCTCTGGGAAGGCCCAGAGTCAGGATTCAGAGGGCAGCAAGTGCACAGCAACAGGATTCTTTAATAAGGAGATGGCAGTTTCTACTTTTCCTGCAACCAGATACGTTGGAAATAAAGCCTTATTTGGGGTCTCCCCAAAGTTAATGAGACTGAGCTGACAGTTCATTGACTTGTTTCGCAGAATTTATTTTATGAGTGTCTCTAATCCACACGGCTCCTCTTTGCTTTGGGACTCAACCAAGGGGAAACTCAAGAAATCCCTCCAGCTTATTTATACTTACCATGTGTCCTCAGATGCAGTGTGCATTTAATCAACATAATTATTATTCCATTCTGAGAGAGAAAACATTATGTTGGAGATTATTTTAATTCACATATACCCATGCATGTATACGTGACCTTAATTCACATATGTATATACACGTATGCCCATGCATATACTCACATTTGTGTGTGTTTGTATGTGTGTCTGTCTGTCTGCCTGTCTGAATGCTCAAATTACACATGTGTAGATTTCCCATAGGTACTGGGCTTCCTATTCAATCTAGAAGTCAGATGAATTTTATAGGAGAAGTGTCTCCCAAGTGGAAGTCAAAATTTCTCCACTGGCACAGGAGAGAAAGAGAAAGATATTGAACAACTGTTCTTTCCCAAGGCAATGTCTCCAGGCCAGAGCTCAGAGGGAACATCTACATCCACACTCAGGGAAAGGTGCCCTAGTCCCAGGTTTCCAAGCCCCAGTGAAGATTCTGATGCCCCGGACACAGTGCGGGAGGTGTGGAGGATGGGCCTGCGAGGCACGACCCACGCCATCTCCTACCCTCCCACCCTATTTGAGATAGACAGCTTCAAGAATAACTGATGTTAAATTTCCTCCCAGCTCAGTGAAATGGGAACTCAGGCTCATGTCAGGTAAATCGGAGATTAGAAAAGTAAGAATTAGGCACTTGGAGTTTATGGATAAGATCTATATCCATTCCAGTGGGAAAATGATATATTACCTAAATGAACACAGTTGGTTTGCTAGAGTAAATCCTTTCAAAACAGTGTCTATGGAGAAAAATCAAAGTGGTTTTTTGGGGAGGAGAGAGTCCTTAGCCGCAAAGACATTGGAAATGGAGTTGGTACCAGAAGGGGCAGGCACGCAGCACTCTCTCCTCACTGCCCTTCCCTGCTGTCTCCTGGACTCCCACGAAGGAAGTTGCCTTAGCCACTGCTTCAGATCAGCTTCTCAGCACCTCAGCAACCTCATCACCTGCCCAGGAAAGCCATCTGCAGAGGGCGTGTCCAACTAGAAAGGCAGGGTAAGCGGGACGCATGTTGTCTGTGTTGGTTCGCGTTAGGGCTGTCTGTCATAAGGACACATCCTTGAGCAAGGGGGTGCCGTGAAGCCCAGAAGCAGCTGCAAACGAGGTCTGGGGCAACTACTAGAGCCTATTTCAGACATTCTTTCAGCTGCAGAGTTTCATTAATCCCTGCTGCAAACTCCACCATTAACATTGACCAAGGTCCTCTCTGTCTCTGCTTTGGTGTCCCCCAGAGCCATGTCCACCCCTGCCCGAGCAACTCTTCTCTACCTCCTAACTTGTATGCTTATCGTTATTATGTCCTCCTGGACTCTTCTATATCATACATGTGTCCTGTTTTCTCTTAGTGTGCTGGCCCATCTCTGCTCCTCCTACAACCTCATCAACCTTCCCTCCCTAATTCCGTCTACATTTCTAAGGAAGACTCACAAAATCCCTATGCAGCTGTGCTATGCCACATCCTTGGCCAGCCTCTGGATTTTCTAATCCATACCCCAGACACCTCCCACCAGTATACTTGGTTTAAACTGTGGCAGTGAGGTTCCAGCTCCCGAGGACTTGGCTACTATTTCCACAGTTACAAAGCAGTGCATGAGAATTTCCTAGTGTGGGGCTATGGCCGTGGCCGACTTCTCAAGGCTGAGCCTATTTAGAACAAGCCAGATGTCCATTAGCTAAGCATACTTGAGCCTATGGCTTAGGTTATATTCAAGAAATTATTTTTTAAACCCCATTTTACAGAAGCTCATCCTCTCCGTTTTAAGAAAGGAGTTAACTACAGATATTTGAGCTATTTTCCACTTTAAAGTGGAAGATCTCACTGGGCAGAAGAGGGGGCTCAGATGCCTGACAAGGCACTTAGAATGCCACTCATTTAGTTCCACTGTCTGGTCATTCAGCACACAGAGCTAGTGACTGTGAGGCTGTCACATGCCTTACGCAAGACTCGTGCCTCCAGCAAACGTCCTCAGGCTCCCGAGTCTCAGGGTGGGCCCAGAAGACAGGGTCATCGTGTTCCTCAGAGGCTGAGAGGTCGCCTCCATGGCCTCTGCGGGCCTGTGGATGGGAACTGCTGCCTCCAAGCCTTTGTCCCCGGGAAGGCCCACTTGAGCGAGTGTGAAGAGGCCTCTGCAATCAAACAGGCTGGCAGAACAAGCGCACTTGTACTCGGCGGGGTATGGGGAGATCGGCCTCCTTGGCTTTTAACAGGTCACTTCTCCAGCAGTTTCATGATTACCAAAGACAATCAGGGCAGCTGGAAACCTGCAATATTTGTACCCTTTACGCTGTTTGGGCCTCAAGCACCAAAAACATTAAGTCAGTGCCCTAGAGGGCCCCTCCCCTTCAGAGAAAATGCTTAGTAATTGAAAGGCACTCATTAACTTTTAAAAATTCCCTAGTCAATATTCTAACAATTAGCATGATTATTTACTACTTAGGGATGAGCTGAGGATAGGACAACAGTCTTTCTTCTACCACCTTCTGTTTTCTATCAGGAATAAATAGCAACACTCAAATGCTCATAGTATTTATTAGCAGCCAATATAATTTTAAATAATACACAAAAACTTCTATTTTGTTGTTGCTGTTCCATCAACTTATAGCAGTATATCTTTTTTTAAAATATTTTATTTATTTATTTTGACAGGTAGAGATCACAAGCAGACAGAGAGATAGGCAAAGAGAGAGGGGGAAGCAGGCTCCCTGATGAGCAGAGAACCCGATGCGGGACTCGATCCCAGGATCCTGAGATCATGACCTAAGCCGAAAGCAGAGGCTTTAACCCAATGAGCCACCCAGGCACCCCACAGCAGTATTTCTTAACCACCACTTACCACTCTAAGAATCTTACCTACTTCTTTTCAGAGCCATATGTCTATTGTTATCCGTATTTACTTTTACATGGTTGATGACAAGAACGTTTAAAAGCCGGGGCGCCTTTATGGACCATGTGCCTTCTACATGGCTCAGCCCTTGATGGGCCTGTCACACTGAAGACTAGTACTTGTCTTCAACTCCTAGAAATCTTCCTCACAATAAAAAGAAAACAAAAAACAAACAACAACAACAACAACAACAAAAAACTACCCTGTAATATATAGTTAAATGCTGGAGCTACTGGTCAGACATTGAATTCTGAATTGATTTACTCTTTCGTTGTTTTTATTTTTTTTTCCCTTCTGTTTTCTGTCTACCTTTTTATTCTATAGTTTAGAATATTGCTTTGGCTTTACTGTGAACCCTTGCTACTCATTTTTAAGATTTTTGGTGCAACTTTTTTATTACGAGGGTTAATTCCTTGACCATTTATTTTATCTTCTATTCTATTCTTGTCTTAGATACAGTATCTGCTCACATCCCTGTGAAGGCAGAATCAGATTTTTGTAAAAGTTCTCTTCTGTTCCCTGAAATGGCTCCTTCAGGGTCAGTTATAATTTTTTTGGTTCTTCTTTTACATGTTGCTTTTCTTTTTCTATATACTAGTCACTCATATTCCACAAAAAGAAAGAAGGCTGATTACGAAATAAAGGAAATTTTCAACTTTGATGTTTGCGGACCCTGCTCACAGGTTCCCAGAGAAGCTATTCCCTAACATTCACTAAGGTCAAAATGACTCAGCAAAACCTCAAACCATAGGCTCTATTTATGCCCCAAACACACACTGTGACATCTGCTTTGTAAAAAATAATAATAATAATCAGAAAGGAGCATTACGAAGATAAGACAAAAAACCTGTTTGGTTCCCATGAGATTAAAGTCATACAGCCTCGCACATACTAAAAACACAAGATAAAGTCTGTAACTTTCTGGAATGTCCTTCATCATGGTCATTCATAACTCTTTATGTTAAAAAAAAAAAAAAAAAAAAAGGTAACCCTGCACCAAATGCTCCTTCCCTCAAGCACTCTCTTCTTTATGAAGAGTGTGCATCCTGGGCAACTGTCCTAACCTGCGCTCAAACAAACTCTTCTCTTTTTTCTTTAAAATTTTTTAAAAGGTTTGTTCATTTTGCATCATGTCAACACTGGTATGGTTTCCTTCCACTACTTTGTAGGACTATATGATTATTTCCCCAGCAGACCTCTGTCCTGAAAGGTGGGCTGATTTTAACTGTTGTGTATCTGGATAAGATATAGCTAATGGAATGCTTTTCTTTAGGGTGATCAGTGATGAATTCGCTACCCAAATTCCAGAAGAAAAAAGGCTTTATTCTGGGGAAGCAATAATTTCCAAGAATCTTAGCTCTTATAGATTGCTTGTTCTATTTATTTAGAGAAAGACAACAGTTTTCAGATCTGGTTTGCTTTGCTTTTTGTTTATGTTTTTTGTTTATTTGCTTTTAGTCTTGGTGAAAATCCAAGCTACTAATTATTCTCTAAAGGGAGGCCAAAGAGAAGGTGAGCTACTAAGTTCTGTAGCTCTCATCTTCAGTCAGTCCTTCTACCTATAGCTTGCTGTCACTACTGCCCTCCATACCTACTGACTCAGAGTCCAGAACTTCTTCAAGTCTTCACAGGTACAATCAACTTCAACCTCTCCACAAGCCCCACTGTGGCTTCCTATGCTTCACTCACTAATCAACACATTCTAATTTCCCCTCTTCTGAAAATTTCTTAAAATCACATATTCACCAGGGATCTCTACAAACTCTGCCATCATGAGCTGATTTCTCTCTGTGTTTCTCTAAGTCTTGAATGTCAACTGAGTGTCAGGGAATTAGGGGAATCCATCAGTGAGTAGTTTTCACGACTTCAATTAGAAGCCTCCAAATCTTGTTTGGGATTATTACACAAGAGAAGAGTAGTATTTCCTTCCCCCCAGGGCCAGAGCAGGGACATCAGTGGTTGTTGTCTGCAGAGGACAGTTGTATGCAACAGAATGGCTCTCTCATAAGAGTCATGCGCCACAAAGGGTGTGTGGCAGCAGAGCAAAGAGGACAGAGCGGAAGACCCTGAGAGAATGGTGAGTCAACTATCTGCATCAGACAGCTGGGAATCTGTGAGTCATTTGTTGATAGAACTCCGGTAAGTAACTGGGAGTCAGTTTAAAAGAGGGTAGAAAAGAGGGGGTTAATTTCTAAAGCTGGGCAAACAGAAACTCATTTCAACATATGTTAGTGACAAGAAATGAAGTATAACCTCATATTGTAGTCTGAGTCGCTCTTTAAAAGTTTGCTTCCATAGAAATTAAGTGTTAGAAGAGCTCAAGTGAAGATCAATCTTTAGAATAGAGAAGGTCATCTCCAGGGATAAATTTTTGTTTGATACAAGTAATTTGCCTCTTGTCTAATACCTGATCCAAGGTGAAGGTAGGATGGTGTGGAAGAAACCAATATTTTTTAAGATCCTACTACATGCTATGAATGTTGTATATCTTATTTCATTCAATATGCACAAGAACTCCATGCGATTCATTCAGTCCTTGAATTGGTTAAACTTAATGAGCAGGCTATGTATACCAATAACTGTGCTTGGCAAGGGGAGTACAATGGTGAATAAAAACACCACCACAGGCTCACTGTGTTTACAGTCTAGTGGTGGAGACAGACTTAACTAATCGCTTATTTATAAGTGTAAGATTATAATACAAGTTCTATAAAGTATTATATGATCCCCATCAGAATGCACAAATAAGAAATCTGATCTTTAATGAGAGGGGACCAAGGAAGGCATTTCTAAGAAAATGACATTTGATCTGAAATCTAAAAAAATAATAATAGTTAACCAGTTGAAAAAGAGGAAGAAGGTATTCTGGATAGAATAAATATGTGCAAAGGCCTGGGGTGAAGAAAGCATGGCATTTTTAGATGTGTGAAAGAAGCACCATTTGGTGACTGACCACCATAGTAATAATTATTTCCAGAAGGAATCATCACTGGATTCTAATAGTAGAAAATGAAAGTTTGATAAGGAACATGATTCTACATAGTCTCAAAGTAGCTCTCATAAGATTTTTCTTATTACAAAGGGAAAAATAGTAACATTTCAGTGGAGAAATCCAATAGATATCATTTTAACTAAGTGACCAAAGTTAATATCACAATAGCAGTAATGATAAATTGATACTACATGCTTCCCGATATAATGCACCAAAAACACAAAATCACTTCTATGGTATTTCTGCCAAAATTGTATAACCTGTATGTAATCAACTCAAATGAAAGACAATCAACTCAAAATGAAAGACACTCTACAAAATAACTGGGAGGACTTTTTAAAAATGTCAGTGTCATAAAAGACAAAGAAAGAGTGGGGAAGTATTCCAGATGAAGGAGTTGAAAGAGAAATGGCATTTTGTAGAATGTGTGATACTGAATCCTGGAGAAGAAAACACTTTTTTCCTTTGCTATAAGTGATATTAGTGGGGTAACTAGTGAAATTTGAAAGAGGTTTGTAAATTCGAAAACAGTACTATATTTATATTTATTTTTGATGCTTGCAAAAAGTTCAGAAAAATATAGAAAGAATCTATAAAGAGTTTAACATTAGAGGAATATATGTGAAGGGTACACAAGAACTCTTTGTATTGTTTGTGCAATCTTTCTTTAAGTCTGAAATTATTTCAGGGTAAAGGGTTAAAACAACAATGGCACCTAGCTGACTCAGTCAGGAGAGCATATGACTCTTGATCTTGGTGTCGTGAGTTCAAGCCCCACTTTGGGTCTAGAGCTTACTTAGAAAAAAAGAGGCTAAAACAACAAAAAAATGTGACAGAAGACCTCAACAGGTGGAGCTCAACAGACAAAGAATGTGAGACCACACGAAGCTGAGCTAGTAAAGAAAGGTCAACCCATTCTGTCCTTGAAAATCACGTTAAGATGTTGGTCTTTATCCTGAAACTGAAGGGAAGCCACTGAAAAGCATAGGTAAATGACATGATCAGATCAGCATTTTGTAAAGATCATGCTGGTTGCTGGGCAAAGAGAGACTGTAGAGCATCCAGAATAACTACTACAGGGAGGCCAGTTAGGTAGGAACATCATGGATGGCAGTGGGCAGATGGATGGATGGATGGATTAATAAGCTACTTGGTGGTTAACAATGACAATGCTTAGAATAGGCTGGAAATGGGAAAGAAGGATGAGCAGAGAGAATGGGAGGAACTGAAATGGACCCCTGGGTTTCTCATTTACACAGTTATACAAAGGGAACCTCTCTCAGGGAAGATGGAAAGAGCACCAGGTTTGGGGAAGTCCAGAGTTTGACTGTAGGTATGCTGAATTCAGGTCCCTCTGAGACAGCTGTCGGGGAGGGGGCAGTTGCCCCTGCACAGGGGTGGGAATGGAAGGTGGGGATGTGGCTGAGCTCCCGTAGAGTGCTGGGAGCAGATATAGACAGGAAAGAGCACTGGGCCTCGGTGGGAGCCTTGAACACCTCTGTTGGGTCTGTCTGTGTCCTTTCCCTCATTTCTTAGATGAACAACAGGCTCTACAGCTAGGAAGTGATAGGGACTAAAGCGGAGTCTGACTTCCAATCTCTGCCTTCCCCAGGAAGTTCTCAAAAAGTGCAAGATGTAGCCTTGCTTTTTCCAGTTTTATGCAAAACCAGCCTGGGGAAAACAATGTATTAAGAAAGAGGTGACATGGAAGAAGAGATTTCCATTTCCTCCTGTCTCTGGATGCCAAGTTAGGGAGTTGTTTTGTTTTGTTTTGTTTTGTTTTCATCACTTAAGGAAAACAAGAAGCCAGACATTTTTGTATATGTTTCAACGCTTGCTTCTTGTCTGTCCTCAGAAGCATATTGGAAGGACACTCTCTTTCTTATTATAAGCAAATCCTTGTGTGTAAGGAGTAAGAAGATGTAAGGAGTGAGAAAAATCTATCCCAGATCTGGGAGCAAATTTCCGTGGTTAGGCTTTGCTGAGTTGCTCCCTCCCTGAACTTTAATATTCTTCTCCAGTTATCATATAGGAAATGATAAGCCAGCTTAGCTGGGGCCCAGGATAAAACTGGAATAGTCCTACTTCTCCACTTCACTCTACTACTTCAGGCCATGGCTTTATAACTGGACTGAGGACTTTCACATGTTATTTACAGACCACGCGTTACCTAGAAATTTCATACCCAGGACTCCATTGACCTTTCCTCAGTTAAGCAACACAGCCCACAGTTGTCCCTTGGACATCTGGTGAGAAAGCCTAGGTAACTCCCAGCGGATGAGGTTGGCTGCTGGGGAGTCCTGAATCCCCAGGATGCCGTGGTGGGATGTGCGAGGCCAGCCTTAGAACTCAGGAACTGGAGCCTTTAGAGCAACAGGCTAAAGGAAAAGGCACAATGATTCGAAGCATGGGGATAAGCCAGAAGCCCACCTGGGCTTTTAGGTAGTTTTTAACCATTTAAGTACATTCACACATTCATTTGATCTTTCACTGTGCTTTACCATCAGCAAGTACGCTCATATCTACACTTAAGGCCCACACTTAGGCCCAAGACTTCTTCCTAAAACTCAGTTATCTTTGAAAGGAGTAGTGTACTTTTTCAGACAAGCAGATAAATACAGTGTTTATATATGCTATTATCATACAGGGAAGCTGGGAGAAAGGTAGACAGAAACTCTACTAGTTTTGTGACTTTTTTGGTATCTAAAATTATTTCAAGATAATAAAGCTTTTCTTAAGATGGCATTCCACTATCTTCTGGTTTCTATCATTTCTGATGGAAGATGAATGACAATTCAAATCATTCTTCTTCTGCTATGACATGTCATTTTTATACTATGTCATTTTCTCTGGCTGTTTTCAGTATTTTCTCTTTATCTTTGGTGTTAGAAATTTGCCTTTGATGCACCTAAGCATAACTTTTTTATATTTACTGTGTGTGGTTTTCATTGGGATTCTTCCATCTCTAAATTTATGTCTTTCAATAAATTTGGGGAATTTGCATCCATTCCATCTTTAAATACTTTTTTTCTGCCTCTGTGTCTCTCTTCTCTCTGGGATTGGACTTCTGTAGATTTCACAGTGAGATTCCTTTCTTTTAATTTATTGGAAACATATTTTCCTTCATTAACAAAATTTAATGGCCATTTATTTTTAAATCTCTGTATGCTGATTCCAAGAATTGATCCTAAATAATTTCCCAGGCTTTTAGTATGTTTTTTGGCTTTTCTCTTAAGACTGAAGAACATTTCTTGGTTCTTCGTAGGTCAAGTAATGTTGAATTGAATTAACCTTTTTAATGCTACGTTGGAAGGACATTGGATTTATTTTTACTCTTTCAGGAAAGGTTGATGTTTTGTTTTAGTAGTCAGTGAGTTAATTTGACTCATATCGTCAATTCCGTCTTTTAGGCAATGGCTCAAATCTCACATCTGAGGTTTTGGTTTCTTCTGTGGTGCCTCGAGTATGTCCCCAGCATATACGGTTCATGGACCAGCCAGAAACTTGGGGAGACTTTATATACAGAACTCAGGACTCTGAAGTTCTCCTTTCCAGGATTCCAATCTCACTTCCCAGTCACCAGGGTATTCCTGATCTCTGTCCTCCTAATCTTTGGGACAGAAAAACGGAAGGACGGGTCTTGTAGCAGAGTTTTATCCTCTCATACAGTACTAACTGTGGTCTGCCATCAGGCTAAAAGTCACAAACATGGGGCCCCCTTATTGGTCTCTCCTTGCAGGTTTTATCTCCTGTGCAGACTTTGTCCCTCCCCACGCTGAAAGATGGTAGTTGTTACCTCTGGGCTGGTGGGGTCCAGAGGGTGCCTACTCACACATGCCCTTGGCTGCTATTTCCTGATCTGCTTCTCTCTGGCCCAGGACCACTTACTTCTTGGCATATGCATCAAAGAAAAGCAACTCAGACCCTTGGGCTGATTTCTCAGTACTTCCCTTTGCAGCAGCATCTTCAAGCCCTCACTTAACTCAGTAACTTTGAAGTCCAACTCCTCTCCCAAGCACCATAACATAGCTGAAAACTGCTCAGCTTCTCTTCCACTTCACAGGTGCATTTTCTCATACCTTCAGTCCCTCTTCCCAGACCACTTAAGAATTGGCAAATGTCCCAGTTGAAAAATAGCACAGATTACCCAGCTCACCTTGATGAGTTTCCCTTCTTTCTTAGGGGTTTTGGCCCTCCTGTCCTGGCTGCTTTAGTAGCTCTCCAATATTTCAAACATGGAGTTTTGCTTTGCTTTTATCCATGTTTTCTGGTTATTCATGGCAGGAGGTTTGGTCTTCCGTATGCTAGTTGCTAGTTTGCCAGTGTTGGAAGTGGAATATCAACACCCAAGTTTTTTAAAATCAAGCTACATGATTCACTTATGCATACAGCAACAAGAAGGTACTTTGGTTAAAATATTTATAAGACAAAAGTAGTTATAAAAATCAGAGTTTTAAAGATGTAATTCAAGTCTGTGAACTCCCCATATCATGGTGGATAAGAACATTTGCTTTGCAGTAACCAGATCTAAACTCAAATCCTACTCTGCTGCCTCCTAGATAAATAATGTTGGACAAATTACTCAAGTTCAGTTTCCTCACTGTAAGAGGGAAATAATAGTACTTCCCTCCTTCTAACTAATAGTACCCCAATACTTATTATGAGAGAACAAAATGAATTACTCTTTGTTAAACCCTTAGTATGAATAAATATCCATGAGGTACAGGAAGGAAGGAAGGAAGGGTGGGTGGGTGGGTAATGCATATGTAACAGGGCCTAAAAATCATTATGGATAAAAAAGAAAAGAACACAAAAGTCACGGTATATTATGTACGCATTAGCTTTCTTTTGCTGTTATAATATGTTACCATAAACTCAGTAGCTTAAAAACCCACAAATTTATTATCTTACAGTTCTGCAAGTCAGAAGTCTAAAATGAGCTGACAGGTTGTGTTTCTTCTAAAGGGCCTAGGAGGAAGTCCCTTGCCTTGCCTTTTCTACCTTCCAGAGCTGCCCACCTTCTTTGGCACAGGGCCCCATATCCCTCTGGCCTCCACTTCTGTTGCCGCCTCTCCTCCTCTGACTCTGACACACTTGCCTCCCCATTATCAGGACCCTTGTGATTACACTGGACCCACTCCTACACTTCAGGATAATCTTCTCTTCTCAAGATCCTTAATTTAAGGACATCTGCAAAACACCTATTGTCATGTAAGGAAACAGTCACAGATTTGGGGATTAGCATGTGGAAATATAGGGGCAGAGGCATTATTCTATAATATACCACAATATAACACCACCTTAAATTTAGTGCCATCCTTCTTACAACTGTGCTATGAGTCACCAAATATATTGGCTTTGAAATGTAACTTGAGCATCCACTTAAGTTTCATCTTTATCATTGTTAACATAGTCCAAAATCCTAAAAAATGGCTTTTTAAACCTCTAGATTCTGAATTGCAAGCCAGTAGGCAATCATGTCTTAGAGCCATCATTTCAGATAACATTCTTACCAGTTACCCAGGCTTTGCTTTGAGTGAATGGTTTTCAAAAGAATTTCTATTGTCCTGCAAGTGTTGGAGAGATGATAAAATGAGAATCATTTGGCCATTACCTTCCTACTTTTTCTAAAAGTGCTGGATTTCCAAGTAATTTTTTTTTTCTTGGACAGACATCCTGGGGTTAAGCAATCAACTACTCTAGTAATTATGCTATAATCTCTTCCTTGCTAGCTTATTCCCCCCCTCCTTTCTATATTACCTTCTTCCTTCTATACACGTATCCTCTTCCTCAGCACTGGCATTAGCTCTCTGTCCACTTGGAACACCACTGTAATGGCTATATGCCTTTACAGCCATCATCTAAGAACTAAAGTCCTCTTCCTTTATAATGTAAATGCAGGGGTGCCTGGGTGGCTCAATGGGTTAAAGCCTCTGCCTTCGGCTTAGGTCATGTTCTCAGGGTTCTGGGATTGAGCCCCGCATTGGGCTTTCTGCTTGGCAGTGAGCCTGCTTCCCTTCCTCTCTCTCTGCCTTCTTGTAATCTCTGTCTGTCAAATAAATAATAAATGAAATCTTTTTTAAAAAAAAGAATATTATTTTATAATGTAAATGCATTGCACAGGCAACCTAACCTGTGTAACCACTGTAACCACTTATCCCCATCCCCCAAGTGACCATCCCAATAACTGCTATTTCTGTATCACAGTCCAATGCATGTTGGTAGGACCTATGGGTTAGCCTTATGTTTTACACAGTCATTCAGGGACCCAGGCTCCTTCCACCTTGAAGCTCCACATTCCTCTGGCTCTGTGGAGACAACGGATGGAGAAAGAGAGAGAAGCCTCACAATGGGAGAGTTTCATGGACCCTAAAAGTGGCATATGTCACTTCTGCCCACATCTGAGTAGCCAGACTCTAGTCATTTGGCCACACCTCCTTAATTACAAGGATGTCTGAGAAAAGAGTCCCCAGGAAGAAAAGAAAAATATCTGGTGAACAAGTAGCCAGTTTATACAGCAACAAAGATTATGTTGTATACTAGATTAGATATCATATGATATTGAGGATATAAAAATTGTGCATCATCTGTATTCCTGGCTAGATTTTGATATCTTTTAGGATAAAGATTTTATATCACTTTTTCTGCAATAGTATCTAACACAGTAGTTGCCCAATAAATGTTTGATGAATGAATCATAGTGCATTGAAGCTAAAAGAGTCCATGGAGATTTTCTAATCTAAACCCTTCATGTTAAGTGGGAAGAATCAGAAATCTAGACATGCTAAGCACTTTGCCCATGTTCACTGGCAGGGGGCAGGACCCATTTATCTCATATACCAGATCAAATGAGACAATCTTTGAAACCAACTTATCTTGTATCCCCGATCAAATGAGACTCTCTTTTAAACCAACTTATCAGAACGTACACATCCAAACAAGTATTATTTTCCCCTAAGAACTCTCCTTGGGAGTTTTTATACCAGTCAAATACTATTGCCATTTAAAAAATTTATGGAGCTTCCTTGTAGGAATTACTTTAATAGCCTATGGCATTTTCTTTAGAATTCCATTAATAGTGGCTGATAAATATTCATTCTTTGAGGGTAGATTTTATTTTTGAGAAACCCAAGTTGTTTGGAGCCCATTTTGATAGATAAATGTGAGTGGAGTGGAATGATCTGGCCATGCGATATTGGAAAAAAAAAAAAAAACATATGCAGGTCTTGATCTCAAAACAGGTAAGACTGCACCATTTTGTGACAGGCTGTCCTGTGTGATTTGCTGAGCTGCTGGGGGGGGGGGGAGTCTCTAGAAGAGGAGATGCGTGGGCACTTTGAGCAATGGCATCATTGCCGAAACAAGGTGATTGGTTTGAACAGAAGTAATAGTGGGTTGAAATGTACATTCTAGTTTGTGTGACCCCCCAAGTCAGACATATCTCTGCTGCCAAATGCCCATAGTAACTATTCAAGTGCCTTTAATATTCTACAAAGAAGCTTTAATAATTTTTAGGCCCATACTAGCTCCTTATTCAAAAACATGTCACAAGGTGGGAGGAGGAAGTGTAATTAGAAAAATGGGAGAAAGGGACGCCTGGGTGGCTCAGTTGATTAAGTGTCTGCCTTTGGCTCAGATCATGATCCTGGGGTCCTGGGATCAAGTCCTGTATCAGGCTCCTTGCTCAGTGGGGAGCCTGCTTCTCCCTCTGCCTGATGCTCCCCCTGCTTGTGTGGTCCCTCTGTCAAAATAAATTAATAAAAATTTTTTTTTACAAAGAGAAGAAGAATGGGGGAAAGATTTCTGGATAAGACAGTAGAAAGCTGGTAACCTGATCCACTCTTATCATGGGAAATACCTAGAAAAGTACAATAAAAGGCTACAAAATGCCAGGAGGTCAAATGTGTGCCCCCATCAACCCTCCAGTTCAGCAGCAGAAAGGATTTTGAAGGCAACCACTTGCCCATGGAGGATTCAAGAAGAAAACTGGTGCCCTTTCCATCAACAAGGCAGAGAGATCTCTCCTGCTTAGAGATGATAAGCAAATAAACAAGAAGCAACAGGGACCCCTGAGGAGAGTCTGCAACACAAACTAGAGAGAGCCATGCTCTAGTAGAAAAGTGTCCAGGGTTCTGCCTTGATTACACTAGTTAAGCTGGGGAAGAAGGAAATCACAGTTCAGAATCGTTGCTTTTGTTTTGGGTACTATATTAAAATGTAAACACCAGTCTTCTTACTTTATACTCACACCTGGCTTGTTTTGAGCAGCTCCCCAGCATTTCCCTAAATGGTCCAATTTAAAGACTTTTCAATTGCATAATTACACTCTTTTGGTAAATTACCATTTTGGTAAATTTTGAGCAAGGGCCCATATGGAGGGAACCAAAGTGCCAGGCCTGTACTTCCGGGGAAAGTGCTGTTAGTGTAATGGGGCTCTTTTCTAAAGTAAACATTCATTTTGGGAAATAGAAACATGTGCTCCTGTGACCATTACATAATAATCCAATGATTCAACAAAGACCCCAGTCTGGAAAGTCTTTAGCTGGCCTCTTCCACCCACACAACCACACGTGACCAGCAATCACTGTGGTTCCGCCACCTGGCCCTCCTTCCTGAGGCTGAGCTCTAGTGACCCTGCCAAGAAAAGGGAGCTGTGCACAGACTGCTGGGCTGGCAAAGCACAATGGCCCAACCCATCTAGCTGCCTCACTCCAACAGCGGAGCCTCTTAAAACGTCTTTCCCCTCAGACCTTTGGATCACACTTAGCTGAGGAAGGGCTGAGCCCGCTGCACCTTCCTTAAAGAGCCGGTAATTCAGACACTGGCACTGGAGTGTCAATTTTCACCCCCCCACAGTCACCCTCAGATTCAGTTGTCCGCAGTGAGGAGTCTGAAGCCGACCCCTCTCTCTGCAGGTCCTGTGATTCTGCCTGGGATGAGGGGCCCAGCTGTGCTCTTTCCTGCCTCCCTGCCCTTCAAAAGTAATAAAGCCTCATCCATCGGAATTTAGCTGTCCATTTGGCTGATGAGGCAGCAGGAAAATGAGCAACCATTTTCCGGCCTATAGCTGTGTTGGGCCCAACAAATGCTGACTGGAAGGAAAAGTTGCGGCTACGCACCTAAGTCAGCAGCCAGCGCCCGGGCTTCGGGAACGACCCACTGACTGAGAAAGGGGCATTTTAAAACAGTCATGGGGCTGCCCCTAACACCTACCCTAGAGGAGGCTTCTCTGATAATTGAGGGTTGTTTAAAATCTGATTTCTTCTGTTGAAACAAAATAAACAACTTAGAAATGCATCAAGCAGATTCCCTAGAGACCAATATAACCCAGAAAATATAATAATGCAAAGCCTAGGCAGCTGAGTTTTTATTTGTGCCTAGCTTCAGAAAGCCAAACCCCTGAGGGCTCTGAACCCAAGGTTCATTTATTCTTAATAAGCTCAGTTCCAGGGGTGCCGTCAGCCTCCAGCTAACGACACCAGCACCAGCAGCTGGGGTAGCTGGATTCCCAAGAAGAGTGACGATCTAATTGAGATAAGAAATATAAGCATGACTCACGCCAGCATTCGTTAGTGTCCAGACCCTACAGCTTATGTTTTTAACAGCTCGTTCAGCATGAATCCTCCAGCTCCCAGAAAGAGAGCAGTTCTTGGGGCTCATCAAAAAATGGCACTGGGGATCAACAAGTAACAGGACCCCTCAGTCCCATTCCACGGGTCTGATGCCACACATGCTCAAAGAAACTGGTCCCGGCTCACAAAATACAGAAGGGGGCCTGCCCAATGTTACACTCCAGACTGGTTGTCTGCTGGTCATGAGAGCCCTTGACCCAGCTGATGAGCCATGAACTCACATTTCATTCCCTTCCCAGGGAGGTTTAAGTGCTTCCTTCCTGAGGGATCAGAAATTGCTAGAGCCTGGGTGCAATGAGGGATCTGCACCCACAACTTAGCTGTCACTCTGGTCAGCCTGGTCCTATAAAGAAGCTATCTGAACACAGACCTCACTCGAATCACCTTCCCTGGGCTGCCAGACTGAGTAAGTCAGGTGAGCCTCCCTAGGCTCTTGGTCAGCCATATCTGCAACAAAAGCAAAGCATTTCCCAAACTGTGTCAGTACAGGAATAGACAGAAGTTAACTGGCCCACAAGGGAATGGTTCTTGTTCTAGATGGACCTGGGTGGTGTTTCCCTAAAGGAACATGAAGAGGGGTTTCCTAGCTGAGGATATGTCAAAATAGGCAGAGGGATATTCTTGGTAGAAATAACAGTATAGAAATTCTAAATCTAGGAATCTTCTCTGATTTCTGGTTCCCACCTGTGTACAGTCAAGGCCATGTCCAGAGCTGTATGCTCCAGGAAGACCATAGTTTTGCTTTTCCCTGATCTCAGGATTCTGTAGTCTGACTCATAGATTCAGATCTCCAGGTTGGACCTCTCCTTGGGTCTGGGTCTGTAGGACCACTGCCTATTCAACATTTCCTCTTAAACATTTCAAATGACTCTTGAATTCAACCTAGCCCAAACAAGTTTGAGAGATTATCTCCAAACCATGCTCTCTTCCTATGATATCTCCATGGGTCTCCATCATGATCACAGTCCCTTCAGGCAGAAACCAGGAGTTGTTTTTGACATATCCCTCTCCATCATCAACCCTCATATCTAATTGATCATAGAGTCCTGTGTTACTTCCCAAATGTCTCTCAAGTATGCCCCCATCTCCATCTCTCCAGTCACTATCTCTCTAGTCCAAGCAACTGATACATCTCTCCCAGCCAACTGCCAACTCACTCCTCCTTGGTTTTCCTACTTTCTCCCTTGCCCACTACATACAATTCTCCACACAGTATCCAGAATGACCTCATTGTAACATAAATCTGCTGTGTCACTCCCATATTTATACCATCCAAACCCTTCCCATGATTCTCAGGACAAATGTGAAATCCTTAGCGTGGCTTGTAAGACTTTCCAGGCTCCAGGTGGGAGCCTGGCTCCCACCTACCTCTCCAGCGCCCCTTGCTGCTGTCTAAGTACATCAACTTTCCCTCAGTTCCTCTCAGGTGCCATGCTCACCTCTAAGGGCAGGCACTTCACACTTAGAGCTCACCCTCCCTGAAGTGCGGGTCACTTCTTCAGGGACTCCTCTCTGACCTCCTGACCAGGGTAGTCCTCCTACTGCACACTCTCTGGAGTAGCAGGTAACTTCCTTTCAAAGCCCTACCACAGTTATTTGTTGCTCTTGTTTGTATGATTAGTGGATTAGTCCCTCTCTCTTCCAGTTTGCTGTAAGCTCTGTGATGTCCATTTCTGCTTATTAAGGTGTCCCCTATACAATGATGCATAGCCGGCATTCAAAACTCATTGAAGAAATTTATTAAATTAAGTGCAGAGGCTATAAAATAATGTCTACAGAATCTTGAAGGAAAAATGCTATCACCCAAGAGATTGCTTTAAGTTTTAATTTTACTTGGAATGCTTCACACACTTCCTCCTTTAAAAAAATTAAAATCTTATAGTTTACACTACTAGGGTCTTTGATCATAAACCAGCCCCAATACCACACACACACACACACACACACACACAGACTGAAAATACCCATTCCTTACTTAACAGAGGTAACTATTGAAAATTCCATACGTAACCTTCCAGAATTCCTCTGTACCTCTACATATACGTACATGTACCCAGAAGAATACTTCATACTAGTTTGTGAGAATGAGGGGATAGGTCTTCAAGAACTTTAAACTTGGGTTGGTTGTCATTTACTTGGGAAAACAATAGAACATTTTCAGATATACAAGCACTAAAAAATATACTACTCATAGATCCTTGGGGAAAAAATGCTTTTAGAAAATAATAATTGTGATAACAAAGGCCTCCCAGATCATCTCCACACAGTTTAGACCCCAGGGTTATATTGTATGTTCCCACATGAGGTCTGTGGTCAGAGGAACGCTTTCTTTACAAAGTGGCAAATTAATTTTTAAAAAACAATGTTTCAAATTATCTTTCCCTTTTTGCTTCCACACCTTCCAGTGTGCCAGGAAACTGGGTCTTAAGCCATATTTCCTCTTCCCCAGTGATTGCTTAATTCTGTTTAATAACATCAAAAAACAATAATAATGCTGTTCTAGTCCTTGCTAATTATGATCAAACTCCATGTGGATAGGTTACCATCCCAGGAGAATTGCTAGAAAAAAATCTTTTTTTTCTTTTCTCCACAAAAGCATAGCTGTGGGAAGAACATATTGTTCATTTTATTGCCAAGGAAATTGAGATAAGATTAGCTACTTTAAAACTCATAGAGCTTTTTTAAGTGGTAAAGGATAACAGACCAGATGCTCTCTGTTATTTCACTTTTTTTTTTTTATCATTTTCATCTAGTATCCATGGAGGTATCTGTGTTCTTGGTGCTTAAAAATCAATATACAAATAAACTATGTTTTAAAATATATATATAAATAAATATGTTAAAATGTTAACAACTGCTATAACTGAATTTAATTATTCATTTAAATAAATATTCATTGAGACCGTAATATATGACATACAAAAGATGAAGCAATGGACAAAACAAATAAAGGTTAGTCAAATTTTGGCTGCCTTATCTGTATTTTATACTTTATAATAACTTACACTTTCTACAAGTTTGAACATTTCTTATACTTCTAGGTTCATTACAATTAAGCTATGAGTAATATTCTTTTATAATATTCTTAAACTTGTCTGCTTCCAGTTTTGTACCTGTTTCATTCTTGATACTATTACTTTGTGGTTTCTGCCTTTTTTATTTTAAGTAATCCCACCAGAGATTGACCCACTTCTTAAAACTTTCCAAAGAAAAACTTTCAGTTTTTTTTTTTTTTAGATCAATCATTTCTTACATAGAACTCAAGTTTTCTGGTTTTGTTGATTATTTTCTTTCCTCTATGTTTTCAGAAGTTACTCTATTCTTTTTAACGTCATAATTTGGATGCTAAACTTATTTATTTCCAGCCTTCTTTTCTAATATGAGCATAAGAGGCCATAAATTTCCTGCTAAGTACCACATACACTTGACTATAAATTTCCTTCTGAGTACCACTAACTACCACACATTTTAATATGTTGTCATTCTTTGCTGTTCAGTTCTAAATGCAAAAGAATCCTGTAAGTAATACCTACAATCTGTACATTGCTAGCAGTTTACAACAGCCACAATCTGTCAGTCTATACCTTATCCACATTTTCCAGTAATTCCCAAACAAGAGGCCTTAGAGTACTAATTAGCATTAATAGCATTATGAATAAGTACTAATCTGAGTATAATTCTGTCTTTAAGACCTGAATACAAAGACTGGCCAAACAGACAAAGAATACATAGCAATCAATCCAGGTGTCAGTCCATTAATCTGGTAAACAACCTAATCTTACTTTCTCTCAACCTGTATAAAAATTCCTCCCCAAGTATCCTTGGGAAATCGCTTTCCTGACTGTATCTCATGAAAGAATCTACACAATGTTTATGTGTGAAAGTTTTTAATAACAGTTTGTCTAGTGCTCAATTCAGTTACTGCTTTTTGCTTATTTTTCAATATTTTTCAATTCCCATTATTTCTGACATATGGATTATTTGGAAGTAAGTGTCAAAGCTGACAGTTGTGGGTTTTCTTAAGTTTTTCTTGTTTGTTTTTAATTTCTAATTTGTTAGCTTTGCAGTCATTGAAGGTCTTTAAATGTGTAGACTTAATTATTTAGAATCAATTTTTATAAAAGTCCATGAAAACTAATACACATATATCTTCACCCATTGTTGGGTGAAGTGCTCTATATGCCCACTGAAATAGTCTTGCTATGTGTCTTATTCAAATACTCTATGCTCTTTTTGATTTCTTCTTTTATCTGCTTGATCTATCAGTTATTGATGTATATTAAAACTCCCATTTTGATTGTAGATTTGTCTATTCCTCCTTGAAGTTTCAGCGATTAAAAACTATGTAATTAGGTGCATCCAAGATTAAATTGTTGTATCTTCCTCGTGAACTGAAACTTTAATATTTAGACCCCTTCTTTATCTCCAGTAAGCCTTTTGCCTCAAAGCCTATTTATCTGATAATAATATACATAGCTATGCCAATTTTCTTTGGGTGACTATTTGCATAATTTTTTCTCGCTCCTTTACTCTCAACCCTTGTATGTTCTTATGTTTTAGGCATGTTTCAGAAAAAGCCATTGGATGAATTTTTTTAAAATTCAGTGTGACAAGCTTTTGTCTTTTAACCGAGGCATTCAATTTTTTAAGTCAATTGTGATTTCCAAAAAGTTAGATTCATTTCCAACATCTCATTTTGTACTTTTTCTTTGTTCTTCTTATTCTAGTTTTCTTCTCTTTGATTAAATTTTACCCCATTTCCATTTCATTTTTCCTTTGAAAGTTGTACCTTTTATTCTATCCCTTCAGTGCTGACCCTGGACATATTAATTACATATGCATTTTGGGACGCCTGGGTGGCTCAGTGGGTTAAGCCGCTGCCTTCGGCTCAGGCCATGATCTCAGGGTACTGGGATCGAGTCCCACATCGGGCTCTCTGCTCAGCAGGGAGCCTGCTTCCTCCTCTCTCTCTCTGCCTGCCTCTCTGCCTACTTGTAATCTCTCTCTGTCAAATAAATAAATAAAATCTTTAAAAATAAATAAATAAATAATTACATATGCATTTTAACATAAAGTCTACAATTAATTGATCTTTAATCCTTTTTCTTAGCAATACTCAAATATTGCAACATTAATTCTTTCCTCCCTCCTTTCTCTCTCACATACAGTCACAGTAAATTAATGAATCATATACAATCTTACATAGAACTCAAGTTTTCTTTTGCTATTTTAGCTTTCTCAAATTTGACATTATTGTTATTTTTTTACAAATATTTGTTTATATTTATATTTGTGCTTACAATTTTATCTTCTCATCATTCCTTCTTTAATCCCAAACCTTCCTTGTGGAACAATTTTATTTTTATTTGAAGCACATCATTTAGGAATTCTTTCAGGATAATCTACAGGCAGTAAATCCAGTTTCAGTTTGTCAAAAAATGACTTTATTTACTTTCATTTTTGAAAGATCATTTCAAGATCATTCTCAGCACACAACATGAGATTGCTTGTTATTTTCTCCCAGCCCCTCAAGATCCTCCACTGGCCTCTGGATTCTACTGTTGCTGTTGAAAGTCAGTTGTTACCTTCTTTGTGGGTAATCTCTCTTTTCTCTCACTGCTTTTAAGATCTTTTCTTTGATTGTCGTGTTCTGCCCTTCCACATATCAGTTGCATGTCAGTGCAGACACAATGATATGTGTGAGTGTGGATTTCTTTTCATTATTAGGCCTGGGATTCTTTGAGTGTAGTGCTTCTAAGATTGGTATCTTCTGTTCATTATGAAATGTTTTCAGCTTTTATACCTTCTAATATTTTCTCTCCTCCCTCTTCTCAGTGAGAGATTAGACATGGATTGGAACTCGTCTTCCCATTTATTCATCTCCCTTAATTTCTCTTTTATATTTGCCATCTTTATGTCTCCCTGCAATGAATTCTGGGAAATTTATTTAGATCTGTCTTTCATCTTACTAAATCTCAACTGTGTGAATTTGCTATTTAATGTATTAACATTAGTTTTCTAATACTCATCATTTTGTCAGGCAAAGCATTAACTTGATAGCAAAGCCAGATAAGAACACTCCAAGAAAGGAAAACTACTGACCAATATCCCTGAAGAATATAGATGCAAAAATCCTCAAAAAGATACTAGCAAACCAAATCTATTAATACATTAGAAAATCATGCACCATGAACAAGTTGGGTTCATCCCTGGAATTCAAGGATGGTTCAAAATATAAAAATCAATAAATGTGACATAATACATTAATAGAATGAAAAATAAAAATCATACAGTCATCTCAATAGATGCAGAAAAACATTTGACAAGAGTCCATATCCAATTCATGATTTAAAAAAAAAAAACACCTCTCAACAAATTGGGTTTAATAGGAACATATCACAACATAACAAAGTCCATATAAAATAAATTCACAACTAACCTCATACTCAGGACAAGACACGTATGGCTACTGTCACCATTCCCATTCAACATAGTACTGGACTTCTATCTAGACCAATGAGAAAGAAAAAGAAATAAATGGCATCCAAATTGGAAGAGAAGAAGTAAAATTCTCTGTTTGAAAATTACATGATATTATATCATGTATATATAGAAAACCCTAAGAAAACCCTAAAAACTCTACCAGAAATTGTTAGAACTAAAAAGCAAATTCAATAAAGTTGTAGTATATGAAATCAACATAAAAAATCAGTTGTGCCTCCATACACTAATGACAAACTATCTGAAAAAGAAGTAAAGAAAACTATTTCATTTATATAGCATTAAAAACAATAAAATACTTAGGGATAAATCTATACACTGAAAATTATAAGACATGGATGAAAGAAATTAAAGAGCATACAAATAAATGGAAAGATATGCTATGTTCATGTATCAGAAAAATTAATATTGTTAAAATGTGTATACTCAAAGGTATGTATTAATTCACTGCAATCTCTATCAAAATTCCAACATTTTTTACATAAATAGAAAAAACAATCCTAAAATTTGTATAGAATCACAAAAGACCAAAAGCCAAAGCTATCTTGAGGAAGAACAAAACTATAGTCATCATACTTCCTGATTTCAAACTATATAAAGTTTTGCTTTGGACTATGAAGTTGACTATATAATCAAACTAGTAGTATATTGGCATAAAAAAAGACAGCTTGACCAGTGGATTAGAACCAACATCCCAGAGATAAACCACACACATATGATCACCCAATATTTGACAAGGGATCCGAGAATACTCAATGGGGAAAAGGTAGTCTCTTCAATAAACAGTGTTGGAAAAGCTGGATATTCACATGCAAAAGAACAAAACTGGATCCCTATCTTACAACACTCACAAAAATTAACTTGAAATGGATCAAAGGCTTAAATGTAAGACCTGAAATCATAAAACTTCTAGAAGAAAACATAGCGACATCGGGAGCAAGTTCCTTGACATCAGTCTTGGCAATGATTTTTTGAATACACCACAAGAAGCAGAAATTATAAAAGCAAAAATCACCAAGTGGGGCTCCATGTAACTAAAATGCTTCTGCACAGCAAAATAAATGATTAATACAACGAAAAGACAACCTACAAAATGGGAGAAAATATTTACAACTCATATATCTGAAAAGTGGTTAATATCCAGAATTATAAGGAACTTATGCAACTCAAGATAAAGAAAGAGAGAAGGAAAGGAGGAAGGAAGAAAAGAATAGAATTTAAAAATGGGCAAAGGACCATAATAGACATTTTTCCAGAGATAATATTAGAATGGCCTACAAGTGCATAAAAAGGTGCTCAACATCATTGATCACCAAGGAAATAAAAATCAAAGCCAGCCGTGAAGTATCCCTTTACACCTACTAGAATGACTATTACAAAAAGACAAGAGATGACAAGTGCTGGTGAACATAGTACCCTGTTCATTGTTGCTAGGAATGTTATATGGTACAGCTCTGTGGAAACCAGTATTAAGGTTCCTCAAAATCTAAAAATCAAAAGAACTACCATGTGATCCTGCAATTCCACATCTGCATATACATGCAAAGGAAATGAACTCACTATCTTGAAGAGAACATTGCACTCCCATGTTCACTGCAGCATTATTTATAGTGGCCAAGACAGGGAAACAAACTAAGCATCCATTGATGGATGAATGGATACTGTGTGTGTGTGTACATACATGCAATGGAATGTTATTTAGCCAGAAAAAAAAAGAAGGAAATCCTGATATTTACAACATGGGATAAATCTTGAGATCATTATGCTAAGTGAAACAAGTCTAACATGGAAGGGCAAATACTATATGACCTCACTTATATGTGGAATATAAAATAATAATTTTAAAAAACCTTACAGAAACAGTAGATTTGTAGTTGCCAGGAGTAGGGAGTTGGGGGGTGGGGAGTAGGTAAAGGTACCAAAGGGTACAAACTTCCAGTTATAAGATACGTAAGTTCTGGGGATCTAGTGGACAGTATGATGATATCACAATACTGTATTATATATTTGAAAGTTGCCAAGAGTGTAAATCTAAAAAGCTCTTGTCCTTCCACACACACACACAAATACTATGTGAGGTGATGGATATGCTAACTAACCTTATTGTGGCAATCATGTTGAAATATACACATATAGTCTATCATCATGTTGTACACCTTAAACTTACTTGATGTTACATTACAATTATATCTCAATAAAGCCAGGAGGAATGTTACTCCATATTGACACAGGACCGGCTGTAGGTTTGTTATTTTCCTGAACCATTCTGCCATGTAGTTATATGTATCTGAACATTGGAAGGGACTGATTTGTGTTACCTACTATCGATCTTTCTTTCTGCTCATCTGACTCCCTCCTCAGTTGCTCCCCTACTATTATCTGCCATTGGCTGGTGCCCTTTGGTCTCTTCCTTAGACCTCCCACTCCTACCCCATCAGGCTCAGCACAGGGGAGTCTTATCTTCATATTAAGTTCACAGGGTCTTACACAGCCCGAGCCATAGAAGACCTTCAGTAAATGGCTGGTGGAGGGTAGAAGGCTATCCCATGGTTTTTTGAATGATGGCCTTCAATGTTACAACTGGAAGACTGTTTCCCCCACATATACATGCCAGTGCAACTAGGCACAAAACCTCAAACTCCACCATTACAGAAACATGCTTTAAAAAAAAAAAGGTCCTGTTTGAGAACTTAATTAAAAACAAAATGCAAAAATAATAATAATAAAAATTTAAAAATAAAATAAAATGCAAGAAGGCCAGTGGCCCTGACAGGAGCAATAAATCAACTTGTTTCCACTCATGGCTGCTTCAACTCTAATGACTTCAACTAATTAGACAGACAACTGAGAGAGAATTACTATCTTGGATTCAATTCGCAACAGTCCAAACAAATGCTTGACGCTGTCTTCTGGGCACTGGGAGAAAGAAGAAATGGGCCTGCTAAAGTCTAAAGGCAGGTCAGCTTCAGGTCCAGTAACAAGCAGGAGGGCACGGCCTCAGTGTGGAGCGCCGGCATCCGCCTAGAAAGTTGTTTGAGTTTCCAGTGACACAAAATACGCAAAAGTCTTGATAAACTAAAAAGCCATAAGCAAATCTTGGGGCTTCTTATTATTGTATAAAGAGAATGTTTGTGAACTACTGGGAAGACTGTCAGCCCATTCAGGATACAGGCTGGGGCTGGCCCTGTTCAGCTATGAGTAGGGGGAAAGCAGGGTGTGTTTGAGAGGCATCAGACTTTGTGTTTGTCTACACTGCCATGCTCCAGGTTAGCAACGGACAGAGATAGGCTTCCTGTGTAATTTACATCATGGGGAGTGATTGTGACAAATCCCACAAGTACTTCCAGGAATATTGAGTCAGGTGGGTTGTTTCCTTTACTCTGGGGAGTTTCCTCTCAGAAACCTGAGCACCAACAATCCACCCATACAACCCCATGCCCAACTTCTCCTTCCTTTTAAATACATCTTGAGGAGTACTCAGCCCTTCAGGGCCCAAGAACAGCTCCTTGTTGAAAGGCTTAGCTGGCGCACCAGGGTAAGGTGGACACATAAGGCACAAAATCCGCTTCTCCGAGCAGACTTCTTCTGGGAATTCTCCTCTCGGCTTCATACTCTCCTGCCTTTACAGCTCTTAGCTAATTTTTAGGATGAAAACAAAATATGATTCCTTAATATCCAATGCTTTATTTGTTCAACCTGAATATATGGGTTTAGCATATGATATGGGTTTAGCATTTTAGTTTAATTGAGGGAATTAAAGAGGCTTGCATTGGTAGTCATCCATTCAATGAATCTCAGCTTGAGCTCAAAAATGGTAGGAGAGAAGGCCCATGAGGGCAAACAGAACAGGAGGTCTAACCCTCCATATAATCAATCTTTGCTTAGAGACATGTATTCAGGTGATTATAAATAAGAATTTTTAATATTGGACCCTGAAAAATTTGTAAAGGTCCTTTTCCCCTTGTCTGCAAACATCTCATCCCCCTTGCCAAAGCCTCTCCCCACAGGACCAGAAGAGACTACTCATAATTTGCTGGGAAAAGGAACCACCCAAAAAGAGAAGTTAAAAGATATATATGGAGATGAAAGATGGCAGTTTAGTGAGGATGACAGCTCTGTCACAGCCCAGGCTCCTTCCTCACACTGCACATGTTTCCACACGCTTGTCCTTGTCCTACGGCTGGACCCCTATCAGCGATGTTGTGACAACTCAACCAAAGAAAACCCAAGGACTCTGTTTGCCTTTCAGGTGCCTCCATGGCCCAATCTTGTACCTATTTTTCTAGCTTCCTCTCCCATGGACTCTGAATACGGAATAATATTGAATAACTTTCTATGGTGAGATATGGTAATTTCACATATGGTCAGCATTATGTAATGTATAGAATTGTTGAATCACTATGTTGTATACCTGAAGGTAAAATAACATTATATGTCACCTATACTACAATTTTTTAAAAAAGAAAGAAAGAAATGCTTGACCGTGAGAGTCTGGCTGGTATATACCACATCTACCTACACACTCAAATCGAAAACATAACCCTAGGAGAGTTATATGTGTGAGAAAAGCATATTTCTTCTTCCTTTGTTGCTAAAAACTTTCCGTTGAAAATGGGAAAAGCTGCAGGGACACTGTTGAAATCTTCAATTTGTAAGAACTAGGGATCATGCTTTGATGGAACCATAAGGAAGAATTCAGAGATACTCAAGTCCTGCCCAGGTGGTCATCCTAAACCCTTCCTCCTGCCCTGTCCCACCCCTCCTGAGGGAGCTTCTCACAACCACACAGCATTAAGTGGAAAAATAGGACAATGGGATCAGAGATGTAGATTGGGTGGGAATTATAATAAAAATCTCATTCTCATGGTGTCTTCTATCTGGGTTACAATTAAACAAATATAATTAATTTTCTGCTTTAGCCAGAAAGACTTGCAGATTTAGCTTTCTGGAACAAACTCTAATTGTATTAGAAAGAAAGATGGGGATGTAATTTGGAGGATAGTAAAAAAATTTTTTAAAAAATATTTGAACTCGAGGGGAAAAATAAACTATTCACAAACTTAAAATGGGGGTTGAAGGAAACCAGTGACTTCACAAGGCACCAGACCAAAGCAGCTGAGAGCATGACCTCTAGAATCAGATAAGGCACAGAAGCATCGCCCTCCTGGATCAGACACAACTCAAATATTCCATTATTACAAATTCCACCTACAGATCTGGGTGCAAATCCGGAGCCACTGACTTACTCACTTTGAGATTTGAGCATATAACTTCTCTGAGCCCAATTTCTTCACTTATATAATATTACCTACCTGATAAGGCAGTTGTGAAGGTCAAATGAGGAAAGCACTCACACACTAAATCTCACTATTTGCACTCGATAAATACTAGCCAGTAATTATAATTATTATTGCTGGTGTTATCAGGAACTGCAGTACCGTTTGGATCAAAGGGAATTGCTTTTCTCTTACCTTAAAATTTAAAGCTGTATTTTCATCTATTCTCTGCTCCAACAAGTTCACATCATTACATCGGGGTCTGTCTTTTTGTTGGCTGCCCTTTCCCTAAACTTACCTGCTACATGGATATATTTACTCTTGATGGTCCAAGATTTTTGTTTCAGCCATGTGTCTGATGAACTCTGCTTTTTTTTTTTTTTTTTTAATAAAAGATAAAGACCCTAAATGCTTGGGGCCCTACAGTGTGCAAAGGAAACCCACTCCAAGTTGGATTTCCATTGCATCCACCTGTGTGAACGTCTTTTCCAATGTGGTTTTGGAATATTCCTATATTAAACACCTTTGCTTAGTCCAAAAAAAAAAAGAAAGAAAGAAAGAAAGAAAGAAAAAGAAAAGTCTTTTGAAGTTTCTTTTCTGAAGTTGTTTAAGCTCTTTGAATCTATCTCTCTAAGGACTTATAAGAAACAGCATAGGACGTTCTAACCTGGCTTCCAAATAGAGGTCTTTTTAAGGTCAGCTATAAAGCAAGGCTACTCCTTAATGAAATGCTTGGACTGCATTTTAATGTCTGTCTTGTTAAACATGCCATCTTAAAAAGAATATCTTTGCTCTTCAGTGGGGTTCTGTTGGTATAGTTCACTGAGAATAGAATCACTTGTTTGGAGCTAGAAATGATCCTGCAGACTGCAGATTTTAATAACTTTTAAAAGTAAGACCCAGTGAGGTCATAGAAAGTAAGATTCCCACCTCTCATCAGAGGCAAAGCCTAGAACCAAATTTCCTCCTTTGGGATTCAAGGTTCTTTCCACCCACATTCAGAAAGAGAAAGGCCGGGATTTCCCATTCTCATCAAACACCCATTTACTCCCAGTTGGCTTATGGTTCATTGGAGGGAGCCCTTGGCCCTAACTGTCTGTCAAAGCTCTGAGGTGGCTTCTCCAGGCAGCAACTCCTCTTCCCCCACCATACCCCATTTCCAGAGAGCCAACCATTCTCCAGTCCCACGTTGTTCCTCAAAATGCAAATGACCAATTTGTACTGTAACCCCCACAAGGAAGGTTAAAAGTTCTGATGGTATATTTTCCCTGGTCTCTTCAGGGTGTTAATCAGCAGACAGCCTTTGAACTGCAATGGTTTGGACCCCTCGCAGGTCTCTGTCACCAGCTGTGGCTGTAGATGTTTTGAACTAATGAAAACTACCTGATTTTGCATCTAAAAAGCAGGAATCCTGAGAAATAGGGAGCCTATTTGCTGAGGAGACTGTCCTCCTGATTGCCTTCTGAGAAGAAATAGAGAAGCTTGCTCTCTGAGAGCAGGAAGAAAAAAAGGGAGAGGGGGAAAAAAAAAATCTCAGAACTGAGAAATTGATACTAAGATAAGAAAAGGCACAAGAGAAAGAGGAAGAAAGCAGCCACATAAAAAGAGGAGGAAATGAGAGGTGCCTGGGTGGCTCAGTCTGTTAAGCGTCCTAGAATGGAGTCCCGCCCTGGGCTCTCTGCTCAGCGGAGTCTGCTTCTCCCTCTGTGCTTGCTCTCTCTTGCTCAATCTCAAATAAATAAATAAAAATCTTTAATTTAAAAAAAACAAAACAACAAAAACAGGAGGAAATGAGAAAGCTGAAAAGTAGAATTGGGAGCCAGTGAGGCTCACATGGCAGAAAGAGCATCAAAGATGGAGATGACAGCTGTTCCACAGAATGGCCCAGCAGTAACATCATGGGTCTGAAGTACGGCAGAATATATCGCCTCAAGACATGCCATGCTGGCATAAGGATTATCTTGAGTGAAGTAAATTGAGAAGAAACAGATCCAAGAAAAGCTCCCTGCCCTCCTTCTAGTTGTCTAAAAGCAGGACATGTATTTGTAAAAGGGACCACTCTCTACCAAGGAGGACAGAGGCTGGTCACCAGAGAGAATTTTGTGCCCTTATCAGCCCACACATGGCACCAGAGGAGCCTACACAACAAACTTTACTAACTAGCTCTTATCTTCCAAACTTTACTAACTAGCTCATATCTTCCCACATATTTACCTTCCCACAATTTGTCACCCTAAAAACTCAAGGTCCTTTTGTTTCCTTGTCGCTTCTCAAAAATATGCTGTTCTTGTGTTAGGATGCCTCACAAGCCCAAGGTCTAAGTGCTCCTTAGAGTTAGTCATTACTAAGTGTTCCCATGTGTACTGGGATCAATGCAGATGCCAATAAACTTCTGTTTGTTCTTCCCGTGTTAATTATCTTTGGTCAGTCTAATTTAGAAAGGCCTAGCCAATGAACCTCAAATGGTGCCACACACGGAAAGTTTGTGTCCCCACAAAATTCCTATGTTGAAGCCTACCCCCCAGTGCATTGGTATTAGGAGGTGGAAGCCTCTGGGTGGTGATTAGGACATGAGGGGGGAGCCTCATGAATGGGATTAGTGCCTTCATGAAAGAGACCCTAGACAGATCCCTCACCTCTCCTGCCACCTGAGGACACACCAAAAAAGTCAGTCATCACCAGACACTGACTCACCTCTTGCCTTGATCTTAAACATCCCAGCCTCCAGAACTGTGAGAAACAAATTCCTGTTGTTCATAAGCCACCCAGTCTATGGTATTCTGTTACAACAGCCTGAATGGACTAAGACATAAAGAGAAAAAGAATTTTTCTCTTCCTCTGGGTCACATTACCCAGGGACAATGGTACAGCCTTTGTGACAGAAAGGAGTTGCTCATCTATACTTTCACGGTTTGACACTTCTTACCACTACCCCAAGTGAGGAGGGACAGATGGTGCAAGACACATAGGTTTGGTTCTAAGTGTCTAAATAATAACACTCAGTAAATCATAGTTAAAATCCTACCCAAATGTCAAATGTCATTTGGGACATTTTTGAGGACACTCTAGGCTGATGGTACTGAAGCCTGTTCTCAAAGAGCCAACTATGAGTACCTCCGACCCATGCACAGGAAGCAACAAGGATAGAGGATTACAGGATAGAGATTTGGATGTAGAAGATTGCAGTGACACACATCAATGGGATTGAGCTGCTATGTTTCTAGAGTGGAAGGCAAAGTACTCCAGATGACAGACAGGTAAGGCTTTCCAGAGCATTACCTAGGAATGTATGGCTCACATATCTGGACCTGTTTCCCTATCAAAAAGAATAGAAAATCTAAGAGGAAAAGCATAAAAGTATAACCCTCCTGGATCAAACACAACACTTCAAATATTCCATTGCTACAAATTCTACCCGTATCACAAATGCCTCGAGCTGTCAGATTTTCAGATTCAATTTCAATCTAAAATAAAAAAGAAGAAGAAGAAGAAAGGGAAAAAATTCCTTCCATGTATGAACTCAACTTCTTGGATTTTTTTCTCTCCAAATAACTCTGCAAGCCTGGGGAATTTTCTGAACTAGGAGCTTTGGTTCATAATCCTCCCAGTAACAAATTGGGTTTTTATATTTAAGCTCAATATTTTGTAGCCTTGCTATTACACTTGTAATTAGCTGCATATGCCTAATCTAAATGTCTTTAACACCTTAAATTAAGGTTTATCTATAGTACGAAGAGAAGAAACTCTTGTTAGGCTCCCCATATGAAACTCTTAATAAGGGATAAAAGTAGAGTATGGCGGATATAGACTGGCTGTCTCCGGTCCATTGGGGACCCCTTGTGCTCCCGGGCTACAGGTGCAGAATGCCAGAGCACTCACCTTCCCAGGCTATCTTACAGCTGGGGGTAGCCATATTACGCCCTAAGGTGGATTTCCCTCCCCAAATATGAAGAGAAAAATCTCAAAAGGGGAAACAATCAGGGCTCTTCCCCCCTTCTTCTACCTGAAATTCAGAAAGAAGTGCCTGGAGGCACAGCAGCCATCTGGAACCCATCGAGAGGAAACTAAGGGTGGAAAGCAGGAGGCAGGAGCCTGGGTCTAATGCTTCTATAAACCACTGTGCCAGTTCAGGACTGCTTATCTACACGTTTCTTAGTACATGAGAAAAATAAACGCCTTATTGGTTTAAGTCACTATAGGGTAAAGGAAAAAAGTTGGAAGACTTTGAAATGGACCAATTACCTTCAAAGGAAAATTAGGCATTGTCTAGCGCTCCCTTCCAGGTTATCTGATTCTATGGGGTCTCTGAACATTTCAGTGCTGTTGAGCTATTGTACAGCTCTGTAAATTACATGGAACTGCCAGCAATGCAAATGATTTTTGTCCATAAACATGCAAATGAATCTTGTCTGGCAGAGGTGGGACTGATCTCCCACAGTTTTGCTCTACTAAGCAAATTCATTTTAGTATTCCTGATTGCCTCTATATGTCTCTGCTCTTCAGAATTTCCTTGGAATTGGTGGTAATATCTTATTACTGTCCTCTTCAATTAATGGGTTAAATAAAATCACTGGCATGTGTTTATTCTCTATCTGTATGGAAGTCATACATTTATCTTTTAAAAAAAGATACATCCTTTAATAAGGATTTTCTATGACTTGCAGTCTTACTAAAGCAATCCTGACGGGTGCATATACTTTGCGTGACCACATCCAGGTAAATGGGTAGGTACCTAGACAAGATATGAAGTCCCCCCACCCCCCAAAACCACCACAGAAAAGCAGAGCAGGAGAAATCACTCATTCTAGCAAACTCTGATCAACTCGGTGCCACCTGGACTCACCACATGGCCATTGTCCTACTCATCACCCCCCATGGCAGAGAATGAGCAGGGGCAGTTGCTCAAAAAGGGCTGACTTGCCTTGCAAATTCCTGAGATATTTGGGTAGGAGAGGAAGCTGGAAGAGTCGATGTGGTTTTTACTTATCTTGTATATGCTGACAGTGGAAGGTCTGGTTTCCAGGTGAGCATGTGCACACTAGGAAAAGAACCGTGACTCCTGCCCCATCGACCCTCTTTCTCTACCCACAGCCAAAAAGTCCACAAAGGAGGAGAAATGTTAATCAGGGTTCAGTCTCTCCAGTCTCTGGCATGGGGAAAAAAATGTTCCAGTGCCCTTCTCCTTCTTCTCTGTATTATTTGTCTGATCCTTGATGGCTCCAGAATGTGTCATATCTTTGCTTGATGGAAATGCCATGAGGACTGGGGCATGTCTTCCTGATGGATCTCATAAAGCATCCAGCACACCAGAGGCATTTCATTTGAATAAAGAGCATACTGGTAATTGGAATAAGAAATTAACATTTTTCTTTCTCCCAGGGATTTCTCTGCAACAGTCCCTGGAGATGCTCTAAGTTACATCCTAATAAGCATGGGGACATTTTGCACGAGACTATTAGACCATGTCATGTTCCATCTGACCTTCAGGAGGCTCAGTGGGAAATTGAATTCCACTGCCTGTGTTTAAAGATGCACTCTCTTGTGTATTAACATGTTAAAGGTTGGTGGCAGCCCAGAAAGCACAATCTAGAGACTTGCATAAACAAGGGACCAGAGTTTGAAATGGAATATCTTAACATTTGAAAGATCATATTCTAACAATGATACAGTGTAAGCCTAGGCATACTAGATCTCAAGGACAATCAAAAAACTCCTCTGGGAAAAAGAATGTTTAAAAACCGTCCTTCCCCAAAGATGTGCATTCTAAAATAACCCTCTACTGGCTGGGTCTGAAGTATTTTCCTTGGAAAGCTCATTATGCATTTGCGATGCTAGTATTCGAGTGACTGTAAATGGTCCAGGACAGGGCTTTGGAGTCCAACAGACCTGGGTCGTTGTCCGGTGAAGCCGGATCCACACGGGGCTTGACGGGATGGCTGGCACGTAACGGCAGGAGGTGGTCATCATCAATGAGGCCAGCAGAAGCATATCTGGCTTATGAGACTTGACTTTTGAGGGCTTGCAGCTTGGACTTAACCAGTGAGGTTAATCACATGAAAGATGGCATTTTACAAAGAGGCTCGTAAGACAAAAGCACTGGAACTGATTAGAGAGAGATAAAAAAATGAGGGTAGCGACTTTGCCTTATTTACCCTGTGTCTCCACTGCCCAGGCAGGCCCAGGCATATAGAAAGACTTCGGTACATACTTGTTAAATCCATTAAAGATCAAACAGCAGGAGGCCCAGCTCTGTCCCAGGACCGGGGTTTCTGTTCCCTCATTACTGTCCCTCTTGCCCTGTGAACTCCAGTCCGCTCGGGCACAAACCCTCTCCTGAGTCTTATTCACCACGTGTGGACACCTGCACACAGGCCCCTTTCTCTCTTAGTCCCCTTAACGTTGCCAGTGCAGGCTATTGAGTGAAGCCCAACAGCAGGTGAAGATCACAGCACTGTTCAGGGAGTCAGGTGGACATCACTGCCCCGCCAGCCTCTGGACCATTCCTGCCACAGGACACCCATGGTAGACCAGCCCTTCTCCAAGCTCTGACATCCCATCAGGTGGTTGGGCTGGTTCTCCCACCTCTGCTCTCCCTGGACAGACTCCCAGCATTGTCTCCCACACTGACAGACTCGGGGGGTGCAGAGGTGGGTGGCGGTGCTCGATAATTCTGCCTGAACAAAGCAGCTAGACCTCTTTTGTCATAATCTCTTTCTTTCAGACTACACCAAAATACTGTCTTTCAGATTCAAAAAGGCTATTTGCCAGTTTCTTAAAATGATCATTCTCCCCCTGCCTTTTTTTTCAGTCTTGCCTAGCACATTCTTACCCTACCCCAATGCCAAGTTGAAAGGCAAACACTTTCAACTCTATTTTATTTTTTTCCTGGTCTTTACTTCCATATTTTTTATCATGATGTTTACCCTGCTATTTCTTAATTTATTAATTGTAGACATTATTAATTGATTTCCATACCAGTCAGACTCCATAAACCAATGCCAGGTAATCCAATAGAGGGAAATTTAATATAGGATATTAGTTAGAAGGTGTTAGAATTTCTTTTTTTTTTTTTTAAGATTTTATTTATTTATTTGACAGACAGAGATCACAAGTAGGCAGAGAGGCAGGCAGAGAGAAAGGAAAGGAAGCAGGCTCCCTGCTAAGCAGAGGCCCGATTCGGGGCTCCATCCCAGGACCCTGGGATCATGACCTGAGCCAAAGGCAGAGGCTTTAACCCGCTGAGCCACCCAGGCGCCCCGAAGGTGTTAGAATTTCTGAAAGAGTAGATTTCAATAATTCCAACTCCCACCTCACCCAGAGCTGGAGGGACAAAGAGAAGATGTTCCCTGTATCTACTACCTGAAAGCAGACATAAAATTCCCCATAACAAAGAAGGTACCTGTCCTGTATCAGGAAGAGAAGAACAACCCGGTCATAGGAGTCTGGGAGTCAGTGACAGAATGGACCACACAAACAATCCTACGAAAGTGAGCCATGGTTTCCCCCCTCTATTTCCTAGTCCCTGTCCCACAATTCACCACCCTGAACCTAAGCCCTCTTGTCTCATCACAGCCTCACAATTTATCACTCTTTACGTAAAAAAGTAGATAAATCTTTGGGGCCTAATGGCTTCCTTGGATCTTCATTTATCTTTTAAAATCTGCCTCATGCACATAAAAATATTAAATAAATTTATATATTTCCTCCCATTATTCTTATATCAGCTTTATTTTTAGGTCAGCCCCAGAACCTAAGGAGGCAGGAGGAAGCTTGCCTCCTCTACACAGACAAGCCATCAGTTCCATGTACCTTCCCCAGAGACCCTTCCTCCAACCCCTGTGCTCCTGCCTAGCCCTGGGACACAGGTGTCACCCCAGTATCTGTCATCACTGGGCAGAGGAGCCCATAGCTTCCTCTTTCTCGGCTTATTCTCCTACTGTACTAAAACATATCTCCCACAGAAGACAAAACTACCACTTTGAGTCAAAGCTATCTGAAAACACCTTGATCTTATCCTTACACCAGATTAAATTCTAGGTTGAAAGTTGTTTCTCCCACAGTATTTTAAAGTGGGCATCACTCCACTTTCTTGTAATTTTCATGGCTCAGTTCCAGTCTGATTTCTGATCCTTTGTATGTGACCTTCATTAGTCCCTGGAATCTCTTAGGGTTTTGTTTTGTTTTGTTTTTTATCTCCAGTGTTCTACAAACACACAGTAATGTCCTTCACCTGGGACTTTTATATTCATTGTGTTGGTCAAACCAAGGATCTTTTGATTCCAGACTGGAAATCAGCTTTTTCTGCAAAGAACAAGATATTAGGTATTTCATTTTTTGTGGGCCATATGGTCTCTGTCACATCTTCTCAACTCTATCATTGTGGCAAAGCAGCCATGGACAACATAGAAACAAAGAAGCATAGCTGTGTTCCAATAAAACTTTATTTACAAAACATGGCAGCAGGCCACATTTGGTCCATGGACCACTGTTTGCCAACCCCTGCTCTAGACTCTAGATACTCATAGCCCTAAGTTCCAAAGCATTTTTTTGTGTGTGTGAGTTATTTCTTTCATAATATCCTCCCTCCATCTTCTCTATACTCCCTTTCTAGATCCCCTATTAGTCAGGTGTTGGCCTTTTTAGATTGAGTCCCTAATATTCTTATTTTTTCTTTCTTATTGTCTACATCTGTCTTTTTGTTTTACTTTATGGAAGATTCCTCCCACTACTGAATATTTCTATAACTCTATTTTTAATTTCTAAGAACTTTCTTGTTCTCTGATTCTTTTTGGTGGTTGTTCTTTTTTTTTTTTTTAAGATTTTATTTATTTATTTGAAAGAGAGAGAAAATAAGAGAGAGAGAGCATGGGAGGGAAAGGTCAGAGGGAGAAGCAGAACCCCCCCCCCCCCCCCCACTGAGCAGGGAGCCCAATGTGGACTTGATCCTGGGACTCCAGGATCATGACCTGAGCTGAAGGCAGTTGCTTAACCAACTGAGCCACCCAGGTGCCCCTGTTGTTGCTGTTCTGATTGTTCTGATCTTTCCCCCATTCCTTTTTTAAAAAAGCAATAGTCTGTTTTTGTTTTGTGCATTAAATATCTTTGTCTTTTTGAAAAAGAAAAGTTTATTCTTTAATTTTATTCCACTCTGGGCAATATCTCTGTTTCCTCTGAGTATTTCCTCCCAACATTTCCCCCATTTGTAGGGGACCAGTCATGTCATTTCTTTTTTATTGTTAGATACTCTCCTCACACTTTTGCTGATCCTTACTTGTTCATTCATACTTAAAAGTAAGGTGGGAAAAAGTGATGGAAGAGTAAAAGCCACCAAAAAGTACTAACTACCAAAATGTAGCTCTTCTTAGTCTACAGACCAAGATGAGAGGTTATATTCACCATAAACCCTGAACAAAATGTGAAAAACTGGGGCACTAGGGTGGCTCAGTTGGTTAAGCATCTAACTCTTGATTTTTGCTCAGGTTATGATCTCAGGATCATGAGTTAGGGCCCCATTTCAGGCTCCACACTCAGTGGGAAGTCTGCTTCTCTCACCCTCCATCTGCCCCCGGCTGGCTCACTTGCTCTCTCTCTCTCTCTCAAAAATAAATAAATAAGCCTTTATTTAAAAAAATGTAAAAAACCAACTATCTGAAGGCACTGAAGAGTGATCAAAAGTAGCCAGATATTAAAGAAGAGCTGACAAGCACTGAGTCATGTCTCATTCTGTTATAGCTCCTAGCCTGAGAACAGGTCCCATTCTGTACCAAGCGAGGGTGACAATTCTAATAGAACCCCCAGGCTCTCTGGCTTAAAGAATCAGAATCCTGGGCAGCAACAAAGTAAAAGGCAATCTGGAAAGAAGAAACTCAGAGACTCAGACACAGAGAGCCCCAAACTTCATGTATAAACTCCCACCCCTTCTCTGGCCGCCTCCTGAACCCCACTGTGCAAGCAAAGTCTAAGCAGCTGAGCTAAGGCTGAAACATGAAACTGAGAAGTCAGCAGCTTCCCACTATGGGGAAGACAGAGTCTGCAGTTTGAGTTTGCGCAAGTTTACTTCTTGGTCATTTTTTAAAGTAAGTAATTAATTAATTAGAAGCAACTAATACAATTAGTAGTGGCGAGAAATTGGGAATGTCTGCGGCAGGTTTATGAAGTTCCTCAAATATCAGGAACTGTAAACGTGTCCTGCTCAGCTCCCTGCCTCCCCCCTCCCCAGAAGAAGCAGCCTCTCCCATGTGAGGGTGGGGAGTAGGGAGTAGGGGCTAGTGGTCAGCCCTTGAAGGGCAGGGCAGGGGACGGTGGCTGCAAGGCCCTCTCAGCTGGAATGTAGACATGTCACTGAGCCCCATATTCAAGCTGTGTGTCACCTCCACCACCAGTGATGCATGGCGTTGTTGAGGCCTGAGCCTCTCCGGCATCAATATCTACAGGGAGAAGTTGGAAGTGTTGGAGCGGAAGGGTTTGGTTTTCACTTCTCTGCAGGAATTAAGGAGGGACCTATGACTCTAACAAAACCTAGACAGATTTTCAGTCAATCCCTTGGTTCAGCCCCTGTGTCAGGCTCCCTGTGGCCTGGCCGGGGCCGAGGGCTTGCTTCTCCTCAGGGCTTCTCTGTGGGCACTGTAGCCATAGCTTTACGTCTCCGGCGGGTGTCAGTCACCATTCTTTCCTCGGCTCTCCCTCCTCCAAGAATGCACTGACATCTTTCATAGCTTCCCACGCTTCCTCTATTCATAACATGGTATTCTCCAGCAGTCATTTCCACGAGGTTTCAGGAAGACAAGAGCTGACTGCCTGGGTTCCTCTGTTGTGTTTCACTGGGAGGAACTGTGATTTGGGAATAGGCCGCCCAGGACAGAAGGTGGCAAGAGGGCTGGATGGCCCAGTGGCTGCCCTGGAAAGACCGGCACAAAAGGATGAGGATCTAAGTTTGCTGGGGTGTCCAGGGCTGTGCGAAGGAGGCAGCAGCAGGGACTAGGGTTTTCGGCTTGAAGGTCTCTGATTTGTAGGCAAATGAAAAGGAGGCACAACCCATTTCCCTGGCAGGTTGTCAATGGATTAAAGCCAGAGTAACCTAATGTTCCAGCTGAACCTGCCCTCCTTTCCCAGCGCCCACATGATTTATTCTAGGGCCTCTCTTGGGGGACAGCTGCCTCTCTGTTCACCTGGGCAGAGCTTCTGGCTGCTTCCAGACTCCTTCAGAGGAAAGACAAAACAGCGTTTTCCACAGAACACGTTGGGCTACCTGAGGTCCAAGTTTCTTTCCCAATTAAACTGCTAGAGAGGAAAGCCGGCAGCCTCCCTCCCATCTGCATCTTTGGCAGCGTGCACATACCCAGAAATGGAGCCAAATCTGCCTCACAGGTGTGTGAAGACACAGCGCTCTCCCGGGAACGGAGGCTGGCATGCCGCAGGCAGCAATCCCAGGCAGGGATACGAGTGTTGGCTGGAATTCACAGCTGGAGTGAACTGCTGTGCTCACCCCTCCTCCCCAGGGCCTAGCGCAGGGTCTGGCATGTATAGTATGAGCTCAATAAAAATTTCTTGAACATGACAGTGACTAACAACAGACTAGTACCCGACCAAGTCCACACAGCCAGTTCCTGAGGGTGCCTGGAAGCCAGGTCTGTCTGATTCCCATGCTCTACTCATATCTTCCCCAATCCCAAACTGAGCCCACCTGGATGAGTCTCCTCTCTGCATCCTTAGCTAACCAACTGTGCAGAGTTTTTCTACAACCTGAGCAGCCTAATGCAGCAAGTCGATACTCTCGGATCAAGGACTGCCACCTTCCATCTGCAGGAAGGCTGCCTTTCAACAGTAGAAGAAATCAAGCCCTTCTGTAGTTACTTTAACCAGCCTTCCCGGAGGACAAGGCAGTGTCCCCAGCCCACGATCCGGCACTGCACCCAGCACAGGACAGGGAGGGCATTTGCCTGGAGGCCTCAGGTGAACCCTTCAGGGCACTTTCTGGAAGAAACAGAAACTGGGGCCACTGAAGGACAGATGACATCTCTGGACATAAGCCGGGCCCATTCCAGCCTCTGTGCCTACAACTCTGTCGAGTGTCTTCCTATCATGACGGACAAACCACCCTGCTGGTCTGTGATTTCCTGTGAGGGACATTTCTCATTTTGTCCTCACTTAGGAGCCAGAGAGAACCTTCCTTCTCAGCAACCCCATCTCTGCTTTCCCTGACAATAAACAAAAACCCCACCAGCCCCTAAGCAACCCAAGCAACTTTAGGAAGTTTCTGGAAGTAGGGAGAAAAGTATCCATCAGTAACATCCTTTCAAAGGAAAAGGCTAGAAATGGCTGCTCTTTTCAGCATCAAAAAAGATCAGTGGTTTATTCTTCTCCTACCCACTTAAGCCCCCATGTTGCATAAATGAAACAAGATGGGATTGGGAGGGAGACAAACCATAAGTAACTCTTAATCTCACAAAACAAACTGAGGGTTGCTGGGGGGAGGGGGTTTGGGAGAAGGGGGTGGGATTATGGACATTGGGGAGGGTATGTGCTTTGGTGAGTGCTGTGAAGTGTGTAAACCTGGTGATTCACAGACCTGTACCCCTGGGGATAAAAATATATGTTTATAAAAAATAAAAAATTAAAAAAAAAAAAAAGATCAGTGGTTCTCTCTTGCCTCTCTCCTTCCTACTCTTTCAGCAGCTGGAGGGCCAGGTCTCTTTCTTCATTGTTAATCCCTCACAGCACAGGGAGAGTCCTTCTGGCACTCCAGATACCTGGAAAGCCTGGCCTGGTTTTGGGAACCCCAAATTCCCAAGGAGCAAAGGGATCATGTAATACAGGTATAAAATGGGATTTATAGGAGGAAAGTTTACAAACAGAAAAGCAGCTGAGTGCATGTGATCCCTGGACTTCTCACCATCACACAGCTCATGCCCATACAGAGGGTACACACGTCACCCCCCACCACAGCACTCCCATCAGAGGGACCCAGCCCCAGAATACTCTGTCCAGTTAGATGGGCAGGGCACAGGTTGCTTCCCCCCAGCACATGGCTCCCAGAGGCCTTGGAAGGGAGGGGGCCTTGAAGCCCAGTGGCCTGTCCAGCTGTTGAGCTTACTCATGCCTGCTGAGCCAGCACCTGCCAAGCTGCCAGGAATGAGGGAGGGAATGAGCTACTGGGCCAGCCATATTTGTCTTAACACAGAGGGAAAACAAGACTGCAGAGGTGCACCGTTCCTTTGATCGGATGCAGGCTTTAAGCAGTCCCAGGCTGCCAAGAAAAGGTCACTCAAAAGAGGAACATGCTCTTCTCTTCCAAAATTGAGGGGAGGCAGGGTCTCTCTCAAAGCTACACCTGGGGAGCGAAGTCTTCAGCTCTCCTTCTGGCCCTTCTCTGGGCTCCTTCCCCATTGTCAGCATCATCTCCCGTCTGTGTCCCATCCAACCTCCTCCCTGGATAGGGACTCTGTAAGTCATTAAAATCTTATAATTAGTGATAATATGTAACTTCTTTGTAGCACCTTTGTGTCCATTCTCATTTTACATGCATAGTAATTATTTAATAGATGCCTGGCAGGTACCAAGCACTGCACTAAAGGAGGGGAGTCTCTAGCAGAAGAGAACTTCAATGTCACCCACATGTCTGCTCCCTGTGTGTCCCAAATTATCCAGGTCACTGTTCCCTTCAGTTTGAAAAATAAAGTGAATTGAATGTCCCTCCCTCACTCCACTAAACTGCAGGATTTCTATGTGCTTCTGGAAGGGCTCATATACTTATGGTCATCGCTCTATCTGGTTTCCCTTCCCCGTTAAACTCTCACTTTCCTCTGAGAACTTCCCTCTCCAAACCACTGCTCCCTCACTCCTCCCAACCCGACTCTCACGAGACATTTGGCAATAGTTTCCTATTAGAACAAACTCTAAGAGGTAGCCCACAGTTTTCTTTAGGACAAATTTCCCCCTCATTGGAGACTGCTCATTGATACAAATAGGCCATTGGGAATCACTGGGATGTAGAGAGTTTCATTGCGGTGGTATTTGCTATATGGGATTGCACCCATGTTTGAAATTTTCCATTGGCTTCAGATTGAATTTCTTTCCCCTGACCTTCCAGAAAGTGAGATGCAATTGCCCCAAAAGATCATCACAATTTTTAATGATGTGGAGCTCTCCGCCTCCTCCCCCAAAATAAACCTCTCTTAGGGTCCCAGGAAAATCTGGTGAAGATAGAACTATATCCGGCCTGTGCAATATTAGGAAAATGCTCTGGCCTCATGACACATGTCAGCATTTCAGAAATAGCCAATACAACATCTCAAGCCTACCCCACAATTTTTGTCCCCAAATATATATGGGTCAGAGTCTTCCCCATATTACCCACATCGTATTTTTTCTAATACCCACCTAGTTCCACATTCTCCTGACTTCCAAAACAGCATTCTATAAAAAGCAGTAGCTGTGTTATTAAAAAAGATAGACAGACAAGTCTTCAGATGCAGTTTGTGCCTTGATTCAAAAGTGCGTGTCTTCAGGCATAGTATCTGATGTTGTTATTGAGAAGTTCTTGGTCTCTTATGAAACTCTGTTGCCCACAGGAAAGGTCCTCAGAATGCTCACAAGCATTCCCAATGTATTGGATACCAAAGTTATTGCTGTATGTCCTTCCCACCACACACACATATACACACACATACTTCCTCTCAAATAAATTGTCCAACAAATGCCAAGTTCACATAAATCCTAAGAATCACAGTTCAGACATTCTATAACACTGCAGTCACAAAATGAGTCTATAAAATCCTCTAAGTAAGTTATATGGCAATGCAGAAAGTCACTGGGACAGGCAATTGCCTACCCCAAAAGCGTGTGCACAAAGAAAATAAAAGGAAAGAAAGTTATAGGCCAAAGCATGTACAAAATGTCTACTCAATTTGCCCCTTCAACTTGGTAGTTAGTGTAATTTACCTCAATGAAGTTTGAGCATCTCACCTTTTAAGACTCTCCAAGCCATGTCACCTAACTCGGGGACTGCCGGTGACCCCTGACTTCTGTCACCATCAAGAACCTGGTCATAGGAATCCAGCTTGTACCGGCTGACAGCATATGGGGAACTGCCAGTGAGCGTGTCTGCATGTGTGGGGTGCCTTCAAATCCTTTTCAGTTGGGCAGCTGCTTATCAAGTCTTTTCCCCAGAAACCGATTTAGCCTAACGATTGTGAGTAGCAATGACTTTTGCTTAATTAGTACAGTAATCAGTGCAAATTCCCCCTAAATGGTAGAGACCCATTTGGCAGGTGCCAAGTGATATTTAACCAGGTGCTAAATAGGTGTGAAAGCCTCCGGTCTGGTGTTTCCCAGCTAGTTGCCAAATACATAAAGATGAAATGGGGTTCCAAGCAGCCTGGATGGATGAGTTGTTTAAAACTGCCCTCTAATTGCTGGTAAGAGCCACCCTACCCACCTCCCTTCCCCCCAGGGAGGCTTTGTGAAGGCAGAGACAGCACCAGAAGCAAGACAGAGCAAAAGTCAAGTCAGTACGCTTTGATGTCTCTGCCTCTGATTCTCACTTCCTCCTCCTTCTCAGCCCCCACATGACATTCCTTTCCTGGTCATAATGTCCTCATTTCTGTACTCAAACTGGAGCTGCTTTTATGGACCGTGCGAGCCCCAGGCTACCATCCCAGTTCGCACTGTAGTCCACACTGATGGAAAGTGAAGGAGGGAGGGAAGATAAACATTAAAGAGAAAGGACATTCCCCACACAGGCAGGTGTACATGTGCAACTGATCCAAAGAATATTTTCTTTGTTATTAGGAAAAATAATGAGCTTTCATTGAGTGCTAGACATGAGCCAGAAATGCCCATGGGTTTCCTACTTGATCCTTTTCAATACCCAGTCCACCCTCTGTTAGCCCAACCCGCGCAAGGCCTTTGGCTGCTGGCTATTGGTCCGTGGGTAGGCACTCGTCGTAAGAGAGTCCAGACAGATGGAATAGAAGTGTGTGTATTCAACTGCTGGAGAAGAGCTTTTTCTCTCTCCTGCACTGGATGTGAGGGAGAAAGCACGCTGCCCTAGTTGCTGCTGATGACCCTCTTGTCAACTCAAAAGGAGCCAGCCTGACAACAAAGCTGACAATCAGAAGAGGACAGAGACAAGAGAATTGAAGAAAACTTAAACTTGGCCCCAATTACATTCTGCCTGGAGCCCTCTTCACCTCTGGACTTCTCCCTAGGTGAGCAAACAAATTCCCACATTAAGCACATTTGAGCTGACTTTTCTGTTATTTGCTGCTGAAAGCATCCTCATTAAAACTACAGCGCTCTGGGGAAAGGGTTGTTGTTTCTGTTTCTCTGGAGAACCCTGACTAATATAATCCCCTACTGTTATTATTTTGAAATAAGTAAATGATTTACTTGGAGTCAACCTTGAAAAATTGGACAGGTAGTCAGACAAAGAAATGACTTTTTTTTTTAAAGATTTATTTATTTAGCTGATTGAGAGCTCACACATGTACGTAAGTGGGGGAAGAGGCAGAAGGAGAGAGAGAGGAAAATCTCCAGCAGACTCCCCGCAGAACACGAAGCCTGACATGGCTCGATCTCAGGACCCTGAGATCATGACCAGAGCCAAAATCCAGAGTCAGCCGCTTAACTGACTGAGCCACCCAGGCACCCCTGGAAATGACATCCTTGAGTAATGTTAGGGGACCTTTCCTGTGTGGCTGAAAGGAGTCCTGAAGGAAGAGTTTCCAATACCTTTAGTAATGGCAGTATTGCCAGAACACCACAAAAATCTCCCTGGGTAGCTACTTTGAAGGACCTGCTGGTTTAGATATACGTATCTAGTATATTTAAAGAAATCATGAAGTCTTGATTATCATAAGCCCTTCTCACCCACGTTCAAGACCTAAGCTTGAATCTCTGGAAACATCAGTGTCCTCCCTTTCTCTCAACCTCTACTCACACACAAAGTCCAGAACATTCTTAACCCCTCACTGGGTCTGGAATTCACCTTTTCCTTTCCACTTGCCTCCACTTTCCCCACAAGCCCCTTTTCTCATTTTTCTCTTCTCGTAGCAGTAACTACTTCACTGTTGGCTCCTTATAGTAGTTGCCCTATCTCCAGACTCTACCACTCTGACTGCCTCACCTCCTCCAAGCAACTTCTATTATTCAGGCCTTTCTAAAAAGATGCAGAAATCTGAGGGGTAGCATCATACAAAAAAAAAAAAATATATATATATATATGTATATGTATATATATATATATAAATATGTATATACATGTATATACATATATATGCATGCTTTGTCAGGCTATCATGGGGTCAAATCTTGGTTCTGCTGTTAATTTGCTGTGTGACTTTGCAGAGAAGTTAATTAGCCCTATTGAGTCTCCATTTTTCATCTTTAAAATGGAAGTAATAGTAAGTACCTTATTGGATTGCTTTGAAGAGTAGAGCGAGCAATGAATACTTACTGATTTTTAAAGAGTGATTGATAGATGGCACGTGAAGCATCAACTGTAGGACCAGGCAAATATCAGAGGCACCAGTCATCATTCCTATCGTATTTACAGTATATGATTACCATGCCATATATGGTGGTCATCCCAGGGATCTAATTTCTTTGGTTTGGTGTTTAAGCTTTATCTGGATTCCTAGGCTTACATTTCTGCCCTCCCTTATGTCAACACTCCACTCCAGTCATATTCTGTTCATTGTCTTCTAAATATGATTCATGCATCCCCAGCTCAAAATATTCGCTCCCTCTTCTACCCCTGCCTGGGGCATTCTTCCCATATTTCTCAACCATCTACATAGTACCCCTCACTGAAGGACTTTCATCATCCTATCTCCTCTCTACGTCATCTCCAACTGCACCAGACCACAGCAACTTCTCCACCCCCTGAGCTTTTCCTCCCTACCAAGCATCCACCACTTAGCCTAAGTGGGGTTTCCCAACTTGAGTACAAACTGCTTGAGGGAGTGGAGCTCACCCTATACTATACCTCTTGGATTCACAGTGCTTAGCAAAGTTTCCAACATACAGTAGGACTCAATAAATCTTAACCATTATCATTAACCATTACAATTTAGTGAGGCCAAAACACATTGATTTTTTAAAAAATCATTATCTGACACTATCAAGTATGTATCAAGCAAAAATCCTCTATCCCAGATTTTTGAGGTTCTGGGTATTAGCATACATTTCCAAAGTTAGAATTCTGATTCCACAAAAAGTTCATGCAAATAGACCTTGAGAGAACTGGGATCCGTAGAACCTGCTTTAGCCTTTACTTCTTCCAACTTCATGTGTCTGAAGATACATAGAAAGATGGATGGATGGATGGATGGATGGATGGAGAAAGAGAATTTTGTTTTTTTGGTTTTTTTTTTTTTCATATAATCTAAGGTTTCAGTCATTCACAGGTGACAGTCCTGGAAACTTTGATTGGCTCAATAACAGCAGAGCTAGCTTCTCTGTTTATTGATGATAAATCAGTATGGACCAAAACTGCTGAATTTCCACTCCAGGGAAAGGACCACAGGAACAGTAAATTAATAAAGGTGAAAATACTTTGTCAACTGCAAGACAGCAGCTCGTGGATGAGTATTACAATTGCCATCACCATTGTTATTACCTCCTGATAATAATTAAATCATGCGGATTCTCTTAAGGGCAAGGGATGGTCTTTTACTTCTTGGAACCTCCCCTAGACTCTAACACTTTTTTCTTTCTAGTGAGCAACTAGAAAAACTTTCAAAGTTTTGCTTATTAAATAATACTCCCACAGGGAAAAAAAAATATATGAGAGCTGAGCTATGAGTGAATAAATGTCTGTGTGTGTTATAAATGACCCAAATTTCTCTAGAAATACCTGGAAGGAACCCCACCTTCTGACAGCATCATTAACAAGCTGTGTGCATTCCTTGTCTCCATCCAGGGAGCTCCCCACTGTGAGCAGGAATCTGTGATCTAGGACCAGCTGCTCCGTGGAGCACAGATTTTTAATGAGGGACTCTGCAATGGGAAACCGTAGCTGCCACTGCTCTTTCCATAACTAGGGACTGCTGACTGACACCCGGAGGCCTTGCCAAGATCTTGGGGCATGAGGAAGGGAGCAGTGAGCTCCGTGCAGATACACTTTTTACATGTTGTTGAAAGCCAGTGAAAGCAAGCTATGCGAACACAGCTCCAGGCGACACAAAGCTTGGAAAAATTAAATTTATCTGGATAGAAAATACAAAATTAAACTTAATTTCACTCAGCTGCATGGCATTGCATTTCAGGGGAAAAAAAGAAAAAAGAGTTTGTTTGTTTGTTTGTTTATTCATGCAAACCTCTCTTCCCCCAAACCAAAATTCTTCTGAATAACCAGATCCAAGATTTGGAGTCAGAAGTTCTAGATCTAAATCCCAGCTCTGCACCTTACTTATTAGTTATGGGGTCATGAGGAAATCACTTAAATTCTAAGAATCTCAGTTCCTTCATTTATAATGAGAAAAATTAAAGTCATTTTTTAAAAATTTAATTCTCAGGGCACCTGGGTGGCTCAGTGGGTTGAGCCGCTGCCTTCGGCAGCTCAGGTCATGATCTCAGGGTCCTGGGATCGAGTCCCGCATCGGGCTCTCTGCTCTGCAGGGAGCCTGCTTCCTCCTCTCCCTCTTTCTGCCTGCCTATCTGCCTGCTTGTGATCTCTGTCTGTCAAATAAATAAATAAAATCTTTAAAAAAAATTTAATTCTCACAGAGCAGCTGGGAGAATTTGGTGAGATAATATTTATTGTCTTGGGTCAGGTTGAGCCCAAGACAGGATTCACAAGCAGGTGATTCAGCACAAAGGGCTCCCAGGAGAAACAGGCCAGATGGCAGGAAGAGGAGAACAGGAAGAGAAAGCAAGTGAGGTGGGCTGCAATTTCAGGCAAAACCCCACTGACAGTTACCTCTGCCTGATCCCACAAGCAAACTCAGGAGCCATCCTGAGTATGCCCCATCGGGACCCTAAACTCTGTGTGGGAGAAAAGGAACCCCAGGGGCTGGAAGCAGACTTCTGGGAAGGGAAGCAGGGTTGGGGTGATGGAAACACAAGCACACTGAAACTGGGAAAAGAGTGTCTATACACACTTGGAGTCAGGAACAGACCCCAGCCTGGCACTCAGTGGGGCTGGATCTCAATCTGCCTGTGGCAAAAGGTGCATCTATTTCAGGTTACAAGAGGGAAAATTCTATGCAACTAAATATCTAGAAGCCTGAAGGATTCTCTGAACTCTTGGTCTTGCCCCCCAATGCTACAGGTCCAATGCCCCTAAAGAATCTCAAAGCAGTTTCTTAGGAAACAATCAATACTCCTTCCTCATTGCTAGTCAAGCTGTGAGTGAGAAATCGGGATGAGGTTGACATTAAAATAATGAAGAGGAAGCAATTCAGGGGAAATGAACTCAATTCTTCTTGAACCTTTGGGGGGTTTTTTGGCAGAAGATGGAAAGGGGTCAGGAAATGATTCCGACCTTGTTAACAGACAAACCCTCACAGGGGGCTCTTGAGACAAATTTCACAAATCCTCAGTAAAGATCTCTCTAGCCACACCCCTGAGGCCAACAACCCAGCTTCAGCCAAGATCTACAGAGCAGCACTCCCCCCCTCCCCCACGGACATCCTCTGATAGTCGGGGGCTTGTGTGGGGCATTTAACCTTTAAGGAACAGGAAGAGCCCAAACTGCAAAACTAAAAGAAGCTTCCATGTAACTTTTGATTCCATCCATCTCTGAAATCAGAATGCCCCCTCAAACCCTAGGGATCCTTGCACTTTATCTCCCATGAGGCACTAAATTGGGAGATTCAGTGAGTTGATGAAGATTTGACCCCTCTCCTGTGAATGAATGACTTTCCAAGCATACTAGTTGTTTCTTTCTCCAGGCAGAGAAGCGACCACGCCAAAAATATTCAGTCTTCCTGCAGAAGAACCATTAATGAGGGAGAGCTAAAACAGAACCCTGAAGTGAAGATCCACTTACAGCCGTACATTATCATTCCAACTGACACTTCTTTATTGAGCAGTTGCTGAAGGCTGGACTCCCTGCTACCTGCCCTGGGGACAAGCAGAGTGAGGGAGGTGGGTCCTGCATTCCCGCCCCAGGGACAGCTGCAATGCACAGGGGACCTCTCTCCTGGGAGAGCAGAGCAACTGTCAGTGGAGGCATGGGGAGAAGGGGTGACCTGAGCGGGGAGTCCCAGGGCTGAGTCGGAGAGTGAGGATGGAGAGAATCAGAGACATTCTGAGTAGGGTCCAAAGTCGGCAGGCACGGCTGAGTGCGGGGTGAAGAAGCAGCAGAGGCCGCAAAGACTGCTTACAGCTATATGATTTCTCTGGGCATTCTTACCTTGAACCCCTTACTCAGCATTCTTACCAGAGAAATATCTATCTTTTGGGGAGCACTGGCGCAAAGAGCTTCTGTGCTTTACTCCCTCCCTCCTCTCACCTCCACAAGGCTGGAGGGGAGTCTCCCCCAAGAGGCAAACCACACCCCAAACCCCTAGAGGTGATCCACAAACAGGGTTCAAATAAACCAGGAAGCAGATGAAAAGGAGAGACTGAAAAGGCAACCCAAACAAGGGCCATTTCAAAACAAGAACCTAGAGGGTTTGTTTAGTTTTTAAGATTTTTATTTATTTGACAGAGAGAGACACAGAGAGGGAACACTGGCAGGGGGAGTGGGAGAGGGAGAAGCAGGCTTCCTGCTGAGCACGGAGCCCAATGCGGGGCTCTATCCTAGGACCCTGGTATCATGACCTGAGGCAAAGGCAAACGCTTAAGGACTGAGCTAGCCAGGTGCCCCAAGAACTTAGGTTTAAATGTGGGGAGGGAGCTTCAGAAATGGTGGTGACTATGTGTTCACGTTTTCTCAGGAAAGTCCTGGTTTTGCCTGTGGTCCTGGCTTCATTCTTAATAATAAGCTCCTTTGACTCTCACTAGTGTCCCAGTTTGGACAGTAAGTTATATGGTCACAATAAAGGAAATGAGATCAAGCACATAGATGGGAGCGTAGTTAGTTTTGACAGGAGAACACCCACTCCTCATCTGAAAGAATAAGGAAAAGATGGAGATTTACAAATGAGAAGTTAATTCAAGTAACCAAAATAGCAGATAATTATATGAACCCAAGGAGCTAGGTTAGATTATTTCTAACTCCTAACTCCTATTATTTCTAGCTCCTAAATTCTATAATTCTAAGATTTTTTTCCCAATAATAAGGGAAGAGGGGGATATTGGGGGCTTAAAAGGGTTGGTTGCTTGCCAGAGTTACCAAGAGATAATTATCTTCTGATTCTCTCTACCTAGTGTCTAACCTGCAGTCTTCTAACTCCTGCCTATCCCCTAAAAACAAAAACCTAACCAAAGGGGTTTTAATCACCAAGAAACGACTTGGAACCAAAGTAATTGTACAGAGGTTGTATGAAAATTTAGTGAAAGTGGTCTTCAAGGAGTCAAGACAGATAGAGACCAAACAATAAGAATTTACTGGTATGTTTTTAGGACTGCCAAGGGGATAATTACCCTTCTTATGGGCTTTACTTAATGAATAATTTTTAAATTATAACTTGTGTCTTTTCCTACACAGACAGAAGGAGTCAACCAGCCAATTCAGATTAATACACACATAAGTACATACTTCCCCCTACCCCATCGCAATAATTATATATTCTCATTAGATAGAAGTAACTGAGGCTTTATGAGTTTGGTGGGTGTGAGTCAATTCCCTTAGCCTGGACTTCTCAGAACAATCTCCTGTTTCTGACTGAGCTGCCAGCCCACTTCTCTTTTTGGTTATTCTGTCTAGTCTTTCCTCAATATTAATACCTAGGAACTATGAAAAGCTTTAGAGCTTCTGGGGTCCCTCTGCTGTGGGTAAAAACTGAGCAATTTGAGGAGGCTCTGTGGTGGGACCAGACCCCTAATTCTTCCTCTCTGTATCCTCCAAGCACCACTGGACTCTTCCTGGATTGTACATCGAAACCCACCTGATTCCCTTCTCTTGGGGACAAACTTCCCAGAGTGTACAGGATAGCTACCCTACCCTCCAGGATACTTTCCGTCTTTGAGGGACCACCCCAGGCAAATGGAATTCTTCATCAAAGCAATTTAAATTTCTTTCTTAATTTCTTGTCTTTGCCAACCCATGTGACATAGCAAATATTATCCCAAATATATTGGGCTATGCTCCAACCCCAGCCAGGCAAATTTGACCAACCCCATGTTCTCGCCATTTTCAGGGCCTCTCTCCTGAAGTTTTCTTTCCAGACCCAGCCTTCTTTGTGGATTGGTTCATTTTTCTAACCTCCCAGCGTTCTCTAATCCTCATAGCAAACCTCTAGCACCTGCTGGTACCCAAGCATCAAGAGAGAAACTAGAATAAGGAAGGTGAGCATGGTCAGGGAGGCCTGGAGTCCAGGGTATAATCCAGGAGGAGCTGGGTCATTTGAGGCCACCCATCAGCCAATAGCCATTTTAGGTTTTTCAGGCATGCTGAAAGTGATGTTTTATGAAGGAGGAGAACATTTTCAATAATACCCTGGCATAGGATGATTTTAGTGCAGAAAGCAGGCGGGAAATGCCTCCTCATTAGTATGCCTCTGCATGACTGCCTCTTTCAAGCTTGATTAATACTTAATGTGATTGTCTTTAAAATCTGTCACTGTTTGGCAGTGATCAGACGAGTGCCAGTGACAGAAGCACAAATATTTGTATTAGGGCTATGCCGTCTGCTAGGGTTATATGATTAATAAATTTTGCCTGGTCACCCACAGAGATTTTGTTTTCTAATTTATCAGTAGTGGTATTAACCAAAAAATGCTGGAACAAGTGTGAAAAAAGAAGAGGAAGGGCAGGTTGTTTGTTGCTTTGGGGTTTTTCCTTTAATTATTGAAAGGGTAGCCCATTGCTTAAAGGGACTGGCTGGCAAATTTAAAAGTCCTCAAAATCCTGCTGGAACCAGAGCAGACACTCTTGAAACTTGAATTTCATCAAGGCAGATACAGCCTGAAGAGAGGAGAATGTGCCAAGGAAATGCTTTAAAATTAAAAAGGGGGTAGGGAGGGTGGGCATAAAACGAGACAGAGATTTTACTGCAGGGAGAACAATAAGACCCTTTCTTCTTCTTCTTCTTCTTCTTTTTAATTTCAGAGTAAATGCACACAAAATACCAGATGCTGTAACTTCAACAGTTCGAATAAAGCCACACTAAATATTTCTGAGCCAGAAAGAACATTCTGAAAGAAGACGGAAGAGAGGAATGCCCAGGCTCACTTCTTGAGAACAGCTGTGAAATAATTACCAAAGGTTCTGCCTGCTCCAGGCAAATCCTTAAATCTGCCTTTAACTCCTCAGTGATCACAAGGTAGTCACATGGACCACCAGCTTCTAGTTTTTCTGATTTCGGGTAAGAAGAAAGGCCTACAGGCACCTCTCCAGGCCTTTCTGACTATGTGATCAAGCCAGCCATTCAGAATTGCAGCATCCTGGGGGTGGAACTGAGGCTCAGAGCAGGCGTTTCAGTCCCTCAGACCTGGTTTGGAATCATATCTCTGTCACTTTACTCAGTATGTGATCTTGGGCAAATTACTTAACCTTTCTGGGCTCAGGTCTGCTGGCTTACCTGGATAGTCACCTCCATGAGACACAGAATCGTCTTTCAAGAAGTAGAACAAAGACATTGATCCAAACAAAGGAAGACAGCTGTCCCTACAGGATACAATACTAACAGAAGGTGTCTAGTTCAATCCCCACTATATTATTACCATCATCATCATTAATTAGAAGTCTGCTATGTGCTAGTTTTATAAAAGATGACTAGCCATCTGTGTCCTATAGGATAAGACCAATAAATTGCTGGCAAGGCCAAATTACTTTATGCCAAAAGCCAGATACTGTATAGGGTAGAGAGGATGTAGAAGGAAGAAACCCACAGAGGTGAGGGGTTTGGGCTCAATGGCCCACTCTGAAAGTTGACAACTGCATGGAAGGAAGCTCATCAGGAATTAGGGGCTGAGCATGCTTTATTGAGATACAATGGATGTATAATGTGTAAGTTTAAGGTATAGAAGGTGATGATTTGATACACACACATAATGTGAAATGATTACCACAATAAGGTTAGTTAACACATTTATAACCTCACTTTTTTCTCTTTTTGGTGGGGGGTGAGAATTAAGACCTTAGCAAATGTCAAGCACACAAAACTGTATTGTTAACCATGATCACCAGGCTGTCCATTAGATGCCCAGACCTGATTCATCTTCGAACTGGAAGCTTGTTCCCTTTGACTACATTTACCCCTTTCCTCCACCCCCACCCCCCAGCACAACCTGGAAACTACCAGTCTACTCTCTGTGTCTACGAGTTTGGTTCTTTTTAGATTCTACATGTAAGTGAAATCATACAGTATTTGTCTTTCTCTGTCTGATTCATTTCACTTAGCATAATGTCCTCAAGGTTCATTCTGTAGTCACGAATGGCAGGACTTTCTTCTCTTCAGTGGCTGAATAATATTCTATTGAAAATATATACATACATATAAAATATGTACACATATGAAATATCTATTATGTCCATTCAATATACATATGTCTGTATTTGTGTGTATATGTGTGTGTGTGTGTGTGTGTGTGTAAAATTTTCTTTACTCACCCATCCATCAATGGACACTTAGTCTGTTTCATGTCTTGACTATTATAAGTAATGCTGCAATAAACGTGGGGGCCACAAGTAATCTCTTCAAGATAGTGGTTTCATTTGCTTTGGATATATGCCCAAGAGTGGGATTCCTGGATTGTTCTGCTGCCTTGAAATTGCCAGTGACAGGACCACAAAGGAATCACACCCACCATCTCTATCTACATTCAAATAAAATTTTTTAACATGAAGCCCCAATATATATAAGTGCAAATATAATTACACATAAATTCATATATGTTCTAACAATCTGAGCCTTCAGCCCCTTCAATAAGGAGTGTTTGTTTTCAATCACTTCTATTTAATGGAGCAAATCCTAAATATGAGCATCTTCTCTGATCTCCTCTCATAGTGCTGGAGATCCAGAGCTGAACATGCTAGACCTAATCCTGGTGCTCAAGGTGCTCAAAGGCTAGTGGGAGAGGACCACAAGAAACAAACCTTGTCAGCAGAATGTTGGAAGTTTGCCCTTGGGCACTTAGTGCAGCTCAGGAAGGAAGAGTAAGCAATGCTTCCAGGAGCACATCTGAACCTGGTCATAAAGCGTGAGGAGGAATCAGGGATTAAATGATGGTGATCAATTGAATGACTATAAATTTGTGTTTCCAAAAAAACACATCAGTGAAAAAGACAGCAGTGGCTAATGGAACCAGAAAAATTTAGGGTTGAAACCCAAAAAGGAATATAAAAAGGCAAATGTAACATGTCTTGACCTGTGAATAATTAATTTGGAATTACACTAAGTCTAAATGCCAAAAGCTTGGCAACCCTTCCCTAGCTTGCCAGCCAAATCCCTGAGAGACACAGAAAGCAGAGTATTTAGAGCTCCATGACCCCATCTATAAAATGAGGTGTCAACAGGTCACTCACTAACTGTAGAAAATCCTTTAATCATTAAACATACAAAAATACCTTGTAACTGTAAAAACAAGCTGTTCTGATGCTTCCAAATCTAATCTAATTCCTCATCTAAGTATCAATTAGCAGAGTTTTACTACCCCCGTAAGCTAGGGCAGAAACTGAGACACAACAGTGACAAGAAGCCTATCTCATTTTCAAGTCCTACTCCTACTGCCCTCTGGGTTTTGCCGTAGGGTCTCTTCTCCACTCTACCCTCTTCCTGGTGACCTCACCACTCCCATGTCTCTGCAGGTAGCCTTGACCTCTTTCATGAGCTCCCTGCCTACACATCCAACCGCCTCCTGACCATTGCTCCATTGGATGTCCCGATTGAAATGTCCAAACTGAAATCATTATTTGCCCTTGATAAACCTGACCCTCCTCCTGAGTTTCTTAGTTCGAGGATGACCAGATTCCCCCAGTCAGAATTAGGGAGTTACTCATGCGTCCCATTTTTCACCTATCAATCACCCAGGATAACAGACTTACCTCCTAAGCAGCTCTCAAATTTCAACTCCCCCACACCTCTCCATCCCTCTGGCCAGTATCCCACTGACCTTTCCTGAAATAGTGTTCTTCCCTTCCAATCCACTTTAAAATGTCACCATTACCATGGGACTCTCTTGCTTAAAACCCTTCATGATTTTCCATCGTCCTCAGCATAAAATTCAAACAACTTAACATGCCTTATGTGTCCCTTCAGAACCTGGCCCTGCCTACATTTCCAGCTTCATTTCTCATCTCTTCCCTGCTGAACCTCTATGTCCCAGCCACGCTGAATTCTTTCTGTTCTGTGAATGTACTGTACTCTCTCTCACTATTGGCTTTCGTACATAGTTCCCCTGCTTGGAATAGTCCTATCTCTTCGCTTGGTTAATTCCTCCTTATTTTTTAAACAATCTTCCTCTAGGAACTCCTTCCTCATCCTCTCAGTTAACTTGCTAGCCCTGCAACACAGTCCCAGTTCCATCTGTTCTGGTCAAGAAAATACGGGCTATGCTGAGACAGCAACCAACTCTAACATCTACAAGGAGCATCCAAATACCTTTTACCCAGATTTGCCTGTTGTTAACATTTTACCCCTACATGCATTGAACTTGCATAACATGTGGTTCTTTGTCCCTAAATACTTTGGTGTATATGTCTTAAGACTAGAGGTCTCTTACATAACTGGAGTACAATTGTCATGTTCACAGGTGTACACTAATACAATACTTCAAAAAAAATTTTTTTTAAGATATCTGAATCTATTGCTTATGCTAACCTTCCTTCTTACCCAGGAACCTGGTCAAGTCCCAGCTCAGCAGAGCTGTTGCCACCCCAGTTTAGTTGTTTGGAGCCCATCATCCAAAGTCATTGCTCAGTGTTTGCCCCCCATAGTGCTCATCTCCGGGCTCAGCCTCAGAATTTCTCCTCCTATTTGGGAATCCTATTTGGGAAAGGCTACTTCCATGTCTGCTTCTCACATCTCGCTCTGGGGGATGGGCTTCTGTGTCCTTCACTTACATTTTCCCCAAGCTGGCATGTTAATTGGCCAAAGTTGTTACAGATCTGAAGGCATAAGCTCCATGGTTCTTACGCTGTTCCATGATTTCTAGTCAGAAGCCTAAGCTTTGAACTTGCCTGCAACTGCAGGGGGGACATCTAAGCAGATGTGCTCTGGCAGGCAAAGGCTAAGGAAATGTATGCCTCATCCAGGCTCTCCTAATGGCAGCTTTCATCATATTTCTTCCCTTTAACATAGCACAGTTAGCGCTTTTGTAAAGCCTTTACCTTGAACATCTCTTACTAATTAAGCCCATTTCTTCCTGGCAGTCTCTTTGTACTGCAAATGGGATTCAGCACTGGCTGCTGTGTGATTTGCAGCCACCAGTGTTACAAAGGTGCTGCGAGCCCAGAGAGCACTCTGGGAGGGGCAGGAGAGCAAGGGAGGGGGCCGCGGGAGTGATGAATGGGTTGTTTGTTCTAAGTAAAAATTACATATCCCCTCCTGGACTCTTCTACCCAGCAATGAATTGTTTTATTACCTAGCACTGAAAAGAGCCAGAAAGTAAGTATTAGACATGTAGAAAAGCCTACTTTAAAGGATTAGTTCATTTGACAAACCATGTGAACGTGCTTTTTTTCCACCTTCCATTCTCTTTGCCAACATACATTTGGTGATTACTTTATGCCAGGTATTTTTTAAATATGTAATGTATCCTAATTCTTAAATCTTTACATCAACCTTTTAAAGTAGATGCCATTATTATGTCCACTTTACAGATGGGGAAACTGAGGTAGAAGGAGCTTAAGTATAGCCTCCTCTTACAGTAAAAAGTGCCAGAGCTAGGATTTGAACTTCAGAGTCATTGTGCCCTAACCTCCATACCAAAACTCCATAGAAAAAAGAAAACTGTCACTAAATTTCCTTCCTTGGTTAGAGTTTTCCCCTAAGCAAACTACTTAATCTCAGTCTCTGTCTCCTCACTGGGACAATGAGGCTAATAGGATCTACTGTGCCAGGTGGGCGTCTATAATGTTCCTATGACAGAAAGCCACGGCATGGACTCCCTAAGAGTACTATTATCCTTGTCATTCTTTACATGTCAACAGGGACTCCACAATAGCTTCTAATGCAAACAGAATCATGCAAAGGTTTACTTATTTAAACCCAAGCCCAGAGGCACTGAACAAATATTAGTATTTATAGTTTTCAGTATTGAAAATCTGACCTCAAGTAGACAAATGTCATGGATCCAAATAACTAGCAGAAATTTCCTGAAATATTTCCCTCTCTCTCCCTGTGGCTTTTTGGGTTCTGGTCAGTCCCCAGAGTCAGCCTCACCCTGAGGAGTCTTGGGCAGCCAGGTCAAGTCCAGACCCTCTAGGCCCACTCAGGGTGTCTGTTCAGGGCCTCCGGGAGTATAATTTCTTCCAGAGTTCTGCCCTAGAAGGTCCACCAGCCGCCCAAGAGCTCTCCAGTTTGGGTATGGCCTAGGTTAGCCACATGGAGAAGGTCCAAATTGAAAGAGAGTTCCCTTGGGACAAGAGGACGACACAGGTGAAAAAAGAAAATATTCCATTGCCTCGGAGTCTCCTCTTAAGGCCCAGGTTAGGAAGCCCTGTACCAAGCAGAAGCCAAGTGGAGCTCAAAGATGCCTTTCGGCTTCCCTACAAACTTCTCTCATGGAAGACAAAAGCCATAAAGCACACAGCTTCCTGCCACAGCCTTATGACCACAACTGGCTCCCAGCCTGAGGACAGAAGCCCAGAGGAAATGCAGGCCGAGAAAAGGGAGATGAAAGGAAGTGGAGCCCCTTGGAAGCTCTGCCACATGGAGGCCATCCCTGAAGAACAGGGGGGGAGGCTCAGACGAGGTGTCTGTCCTGCCCACAGTCCATGGGGCAGAGGGAGAGCCTCAGTCTTTCAACATGGGAGGTCGAGGAGTGGCACTGAAGCTGGTGCTTTGAGGATGGAGTTGAAAGGGGTAATCCTGGCATGCAGTTTTGTCAGGATAGGATCAAAACGGTCACTAGAAAAAGAATATTGCTCATGAAAGAGCAGGAGCCTTTCTTGTCTACTCAGAAGACTGAAAGAAAACACCCGGCTCAGCGGCTGAACTTTGCTTGAAAAGCAAAGAAAAATCTAGGAACAAGGGGAACTAACAATACCTCGGCTCAGGGCAAGGATTTGTGGTAATATTAAAACTTCATTTTGATGAAATTGTTAAAATCCCCAGACATGAAATTAATATAATTAGGTAATAGTTCCTGAACTTAGATCTTTCAGCAAGCTGAGAGGGGGGAAAGGCAGCTAGATCAGACCTCATTAAAACTAAATGAACAAACGCCAGCTTCCAAAAGAAAGCCAAGGGGTGGGGTGAGGGGACCACGCAGTGAGGGAAGCTCAGGGAGAGGCAGCAGCAAAGCCATGGAGCTCTCCGTTGGGTGCCAGGAAACCCAGCTTTGTGCCTTGCTGGCAGCTGTGTGACCTTGCACAAATGGCTCAAGCCAGTGTTCTTTTCCGTTTTTAAGGATTTATTTTTTATTTGAAAGAGAGAATACGCATGCTTCTGTGCGCATGATGAGAGGGGGCTTGGGGGTGGAGAAGGGGGAGTAGAAGGAGAGGAGAGATTGAAGGTCTGGCTGCATGGGAAGCCAGACACAGGGCTCCATCCCAGGACCCTGAGACCAGGACCCGAGTGGAAACCTAGAGTCCAAGGCTTAACCAACTACACCACCCAGGCGCTCCTCAAGCCCGTGCTTTGAAAACTAGAGCCTGATTCAGTATCCTCTGGAAGGCTGGTTAAAATGCAGATTGCTGGGCCCCATCCCCAGCATTTTAGAGTCCTGAGGTGTGGTGTGGGACCTGAGAATGTGCATTTCCCTAAAGTTTCCAAGGGGGAGACAGATGCTGCTGGTCCCCACATTGGGGGACCACTAGGCCTACCTGGCCTTCAGTTTCTAAGTCAATAAAATCAAACAGAAACCAGGCAATCTTGAAGGTCTGCTCTGGAATTCTGTAAGTTAAATGAACTGAGAAAGCAGGGCAGTAGCAAGAGAATTCCTCAGCAGGAGTAGAAACCATGGGTAACCTGCCTGGACTCTCAGGTCGGGAAGGCACAGACACGCTGCACCAGGAACCCCGGGGGCCCTTCTGCTGAGTGACCCTCGGCCCTCCAGCAGGACATGCTGGGAACCACACATCCCGAGTGGCAGCAGCAAATGCTTTCTCCCCCAGCCTGCTAGAAGGAGGAAAAAGGGAGAAGTACAAGAAACACCAGAAATAACCTCAGTCAAAATGACGCCACTTTAGTAAGTCCCAGTCGTTTTGTGAAAAAGGGCAGCCATAAGTGACTAAGGAAAGATACTCTATTTTATGATTCTGAGGACAGGAGAACTATTTGAAAAGATATACATTATCCTGTTTTAAATGCAAAGTCAGGTGTTAGTCTTTGCTACCCTTGACCACTTTCGTTAGCTTCTATATGAACCTACGGACTATGGGTAGGAAAAATAAAACAACTATTAAAAAAAATTACATATAATTGGAGAGCCTGGATGGCTCAATGGGTTAAGTCTTTGCCTTAGGCTCAGGTCATGATCTCAGGTCCTGGGATGGAGCCTCGAGTCTGGCTCTCTGCTCAGTGGGGAGCCTGCTTCCCCCTCTCTCTCTCTCTCTGCCTGCTTCTCTGCCAACTTGTGATCTCTCTCTGTCAAATAAATAAAATCTTTTTTTAAAAAATTACATATAATCTCCAGAGCTCACTCAAGGTGCTAAGAGTCCTGTGTTCATTTTATACTTGTTAGTTTATGTAAGTAAATAGAGAAGTAAATAGAAGTAAATAGAGATCTTTGATTCTGTCCATTCCCCTAGTACTTATTAATAAATATATATCTTGCAACCCTAAAATGTATATGGGAGTATATAACTGATATAACTAAGGACCATTAAGCAAACTGGATAGAAATAGTATTTTTATTCATTATTAATAATGAGTTTATGTACATATGCATGTATGTATACATACTTAAACCTATATAAGATTTTTAGAAAAACTCATATACATTCACATATAATATTCATATACTGTCTCTTCCACAATGTCTCTCCCATCCCAAAAAATCAGTTTCAGGTAGTAAAACAATCTCGCTTTTATATGACAGCCTTGTCTAATATATATCAATACATGTAGATTCAATTACTTCAATGTTTAAAAATATGACTTTGTAGTGAAACCACCCTGAAATTTGAATTTGGGCTCCACCCCTTGGTGACTAAGAGATGAACATTATCAAGTAACTTAACCCCTCTGAACCCTGGTTCCTCTCCAAGGGAAATGGGGTAAAAAATGTCTCATAGGGTTATGTGAGGATTCTATGAGTTAATGCATAATAAAGCACCACATTTATAAAAGGGTAGCTATTATTATAAAATAATGTGACATGTTTTTTCATTAAAATGTTTAGTAAGTTATGTATGAGAGCTTTGATGAATATTAAATTAACATAATCAGTTTTTAACTTAAACATTAGGCCTCTAATTCCAAGGTTAACTTCAAAAATGTTGTGGAACCTGCCAAATGGATCCCAAGAGGGGAGAAGTTGGTCAATGTGGGAACTTAACAAGCAATGACCATGACCTAAGGGGAAGCAGGATCATTTAATGAATTTGCTAGTTGGTCTTTCCTAGTTGGATCGTTAGCAATGAATAACAGCCAACGTTTCATGTTTGAAATGGCCTTTTTTGTCCATATCTCTGACCTTAATTACTAGCTCTTTGGATTCCCTTATGACCATTTTCTGCATGACGGCCTATTTGCTATTTATGCACACATGCCTCTTCCATATTATCTGTCTGGTACCATCCGGTCATACTTGCAGATAGCTCAAGGCAAGAGATTCACCTATGGTGTGCAAAGAATGCAAAAAGACCCAGGCTTTGCCTTGAGCTGCAGTTGTTATCAAAGATCTTCAATTTTAGTTTTGATCAATAATAAATTGTGTTTATTAAATCAGCAAGCATGTAGAGAACCACTCCATGGACAAGGCCAAACACCCTGCGCCTGGGGGCGGGAGGGGGCACTCTATAGGGGCAAAAGCATGATTTTAGGGTCTAACAAGAGAGATACTACCTAGATGCATATAACTATTATAGGTATAAAGTAGAATGCAATGAGTATCACAAAGGAGAGCTCCAAATGAAGACATGCAGTTCAGAAGACAAAATTTCTTCCTACTACGAGAGGTCTGGAAAGGCAGGCTGGAGAAAATGTTGAAATGTTGTATTTCTCTAGAACAGCGTAAGTTGAGAGAGGAGATTCCAGGATGAGAGGATGATATTTATAAAGATATTGACATGCAAAGGTGGGGTTTCCTTTGGCCACAGTAACATAGGGAGTGTCAAGGAATGGACAATAATCATTAATATTTGACATTTGCTGAGCAGCTGCTGAACTTTTCATACTTTTGTAGTTTATATACTTTATAAAGTATATTTTTGTCCATTATTTTATGTAATCCTTCTAACAACCTTATGAGATAAATATTAACTAAAACTTTCCTATTCCTGGAAACAGTCTTAGGACCAGGCAAAAATAGTTCAGCTACTTGTTCCTGAAATACTTACCCCTGGCAGATAAATCTGTAAAATACCTAAAATAGCTCACTTCCAGACCTCTGCCTCAGTGCCCACTCATCTAAAGCTTTTGGTTTAAACTGTGCAATTCCAACCTCTCCTGCTCTTGAAGACCCACCTTAAAGTCATGCAGTCTTGGCTCTAAAACCCTGTACGTCCGTCTCCTGACATACTCCTCCTGAGACACTATAGTCTTTGCCAAATTATGAAGGAAGTCTAGCAAACAGAGCTATGCTTGATAAACAGATTATTTTAGTTGTCTCCGGAGGAGTTAACCATTGATATACTTGTGTTATATCCCACACTTTACAGGTAAGAAAGCTGAGGTACAGAAAAGTAAACTAACTTATTCAATGTTTCAAAATAAAGTGACAGAGCTGAACTAAACCCCAAATATTTCTGGTGCTGAAGTTAGCTCCTTATCAGACAGTGTAGGCTATAAATGGCAACTTGGGAGTTTGGATATTTTGGGTACTTAAGGTGATGTTCAAAGGCTTCTCCACCCTAAAGCCTCTCTGCTTCCGGTCCTGCTTAGGAATGCCCTCTATGGCATTACTAGTAAGGGGCCATGTAGCTTCTATTTCAACATTTTCAGATATACTCAGAAGACAGCCCTTTGCATGACTCAACTGCCTTAAGGACTCTTTCGTACTGGGTCTTTATAAAAGCAAATAAGTCCACTTATTAGGAGCATGGACCCACCCGATATTCCTTCACCCCTGGCCCAAGAGTAGAAGATGCTCCAGTGCCCTTCTCCTTGGTATGGAGTGGGCTACAGTGTTATGACTTCAATCATTCCATCTAAACCATGGTTCAGCTTAGCGGGTCCCTTGATTTTCACTCTGCAGTACCCAGGGAAGTAGAGTTGGGCCTTCAGACATCAACTGATGCTACCAACACAGCACCTCCAGTGAGTGCTCAAGGTTCAAACATTTATACTGAATTTCCAAACTTCTGTTCATCAGAGCACAGCCAACTTCTCATGGATCCTTTTTCCCAAGGCTATTACTTCAGAAGTAGGAGCAGGGTAGGGATTGGGGGAGCAGGCAGGACAGTATAATTCATTAACTTATTGCATCCTAAAACTCAGGCAGAGGATTTGGGATCTAACTTCCATTTGACCACTTCTTTCTTAAATGTAATAGGCAAGAAAATTCTTCTGGCTGAGTGGTGTGACTGGTACAAAGTTAACTTTTAAATACATGATCAGTTCTGAGCCAAAATATAATTAGAAATTCTTGGCTTCTGTCTTTTCCGAAGGGGATAAACATATACAGAGGAAATTTATCACACATAGGACAATATCTCATTTGTCTTTTTTCATTCCAAACTCAAGTTTAGAAAAGTACCCAGAGAATTTTAAAAGAATTCACTGCTTTAAAGATATTAGCTTAGCTCTCAGATTCATACCAACCACCAATCTGAGCATCAAGTCTTCCACCAAAATCATTGATTTACAATAAAGAGGGGATGAGAGCAATAACAGGTTCTTGGAACACCTTTAAAACCCTCCTTCCAAGTTTAAATTAATTCATTTAACAACTTAATATGCCAAGCTATGCCATCATCCAGGCCACACTGTTCTTCCAAATTCTCCATACAATCTTTGTTTGAACTGATCAATATTCGAGCTGAAATCCAGATAAACTGAACCTCTATCTACCACTTATCTTTAACTCCAATGACCCTATTAAGAGAGATAAAACAAGACCAATCTGAGATGATTTGTTCATAGCAAACCCAGGTTCATCCCATCTACTTACTAATAAGTTTTATAATTTTCCTAGATACAGATATCTAACTCATTAGACTATGAAATATAGGCCTTCCTAAATTCTTTTTTAAAAATTCATCACTGATTCAGAAACTACATGTATTCTCATTACCTCCTCCCAAGGCTTGTGCTTCACTTTCCTTAATAATTCTTAACTAGAATTATTTGTCCTTTTTGAGGAATTAGTATTTCCCTCCTCTATACACATAGAGCAATTTCCTGACACTTCTATCCCAGCACTTACTCCCTGTCCTGCTCTATAGCTCACTGTAAGCCCTTTAAATGCAGGGAGAAGCTATTGCTCATTTCTGGGTCCCTTCAGCACCTATCACTGTGTGAACAGGAGTCCCATCACCACTGAGTTGTTGCTGAACGGAGCCAGTGAAAATGACATTCTGAAACAGTAGATCGGGATGATTAATCTCGCTGTGGCATGTGAGAGACACGGGGAATGTGGAGAATGGAAGCAAGGAAATCACTTAAGGAGTATAGTATCTTACGATGAGATTAGGAGTGCCTGACCTAGGGTGATGACAATGGAAATGGAAACGAGCACCATTATGAGAAAATATCTGGAGAGAGAACAGGCATGGCTGGCAGGTGATTGAAAGTGGGGTGAATACCTGTGACCAAGATGGCTAGCTGATGATCAAAAATTCATGCTTCCCTCGGGTTTTGTCAGGAAGGGACTGACCAGCCAGAGACTACCATTCCCTATCCCGCTTCTCATCTAGGTGGGGCCATACAAGTAGATTTCACCATTCAAACATAAAAGGAAGTGATGCATGTTACTTAGGGTTCAAAGTGAGAGAAAAACTTTCATGACCTTTGGCCTCATCTACCACCCAGAAAGAGAGAATTCCAAGGTCTTGGAGGAGGTTTTTGAAAGAAGCCTGTGTTCTTGAATAAGCACTTGGAAGGTCACTTATCAACTGCGACCTGAAAACACTGATACTGTACTTTGCATGAGTGAGATGTAAATTGCTAGTGTGTTAAGCCACTGAGTTTTTATCTTATCTGTTATAGCAGCTAGTGTTATCTTAATTAAAATAGAAAGAGGCAGAGAAAGTCATGGATGCTTTGGGTCCCTGGTGGCACCCTGTACTTTTTAGAATGGTGGCACCATCTTAATATAATGAGAAGTATCAAGAGGAGGGACATTTTTTTTTCTTTTTATTTGTTGGACAGACAGATTACAAGTAGGCAGAGAGGCAGGCAGAGAGAGAGAAGAGGAGGAAGCAGGCTCCGAGCGGGGAGCCCAATGTGGGACTCGATCCCAGGACCCTGGGACCATGACCTGAGCCGAAGGCAGAGGCTTTAACCCACTGAGCCACCCAGGCGCCCAAGAGGAGGAATATTTAAGAGAGAAATAGCAATACCTAGCTGAATGACATTATCATGTAAGGAAAGCATCAGAAATGAAGTCAGAAGGCTCAGCTCTAAACTCAGCTGCTCCCCTTATAAAGTATATCCTTAAACAGACCCCTAACTTTTCAGCCTCAACCTCCTCCAGAGGATAAGATAGGGGAACAAATCTTATAAGCAATAGTTATTCCCATGTAAAATGGCACTATTATAATCATAATGCCCCCTTTTAAAAGTATAGGGGACCTTAGAGATCATCTAAGTGAGAAAACCACTACATCTCAGCTAGTAGTTACTATAACTGGATGCTGCATTAACTTACACCATTTTCATGACACAGATACTATTATTACCATCACCAATTCACAGATGAAAAAAATCGAAACACAGGTTAAGTAATTTTCCCATGACCGTACCCCTAGTAAGTGGTAAAGTAGAGATCAAAACTCAAGCAGCCTGGCTCTTGAAATCTGTGCTCTTAACCACCACAAAAAGATGTCCTCTCTAGGTACAGCTTGTTCATTTTAGATGTGAAAACTCAGGTCATGTCACACAGGTGGTTATGCACCAAATATAGACTACAGTGACAGAGAAGGCAATTTTCTCCCCGGGAAAATTCTAGCTTCTCATAAAAGGCTGGTTCTGCAGAAAATCACTGAGCTGAGAATGCATAAATTACTAAAGAAACTGAACCAGATATTTGAGCAGAATTTATGTTGATAGGAGAAAAAACAAAATGAGCCTTATCCTTGCCTTATCTTTCAAATATGAAACAGGAAGGATAAGCAGATGGATTTATTTAAATGTTTTTCAGGCAAACTTTTCCTGTGGTTCTAAGACAGATCAAGGTCCTTAGAGGAGTGAACTCTAGCCCTTTGAACTTCCTCCAATGCTGAGCAGAGAAATAGTGCCAGGGTGATCATGAGCCCAGACCAAGCTCAACTCTGCTTCTGAGAGCACTAAGCCAGGGTAATCCAAGCGTGAGGAGCTGCTAGGGGTTCCACAACACACTCCCTCCTTCTTGGGTCTCCCGAGATATTTGTATGTCCCTGTGGACATGCAAACCAAGAGCCTCACAGGGACTGATGCCAACTGAACCTCTTTCTGGACTAAGCCATCTGTGAACAAGACTCCACCCTGCAGATGCTGTCTGAAGCCACCACAGGGAAGAGAGACTTCTCTTGGTGTGAGACCAATCCCATTTGGTTACCTCCATATCAGAGATATTCTCAGGTATCTATAAGCCCCAGGGGCAACATGCTTCTTCCTTGAAACCAACTGATGACAGGATCCACATGTCTTACTCATTCCTAATGATTCTGTTTATGGAAGGTCCTCATTCTCTGAAGACACATATGGAACCACTTGGATGAATTTCCAGATGCCTGGTCCGCCCCTTGCCATTTCTCACACTAAGAGAGATACCAGTCCGTGGTTGCTATAGGCCTGCACAGACCTTTTGAGTACCTTTATCACTCCTATACGGACTGTTGATTTCTTTTTTTTTTTTTTAATTTTTTATTTTTATATCGGGCTGTTGATTTCTAACCATGCATAAACTTTGAATTATTTAAGAAGACCCAAAAGCCAAGACACACTAACACAGATCTTAGGTGTGAAATGTCAGGAAATGATAAGATAAAACCAAGAAGAAAAAACAAATCATAAAAAAAGAGAAGGTAACGTAAGGGGCTTGGGAGTCTGTAGATGATGAATAGAGAGAGGCCAATTACCACACAGTCTTTTTTCTTTCAATCCCAAAACCAGGGGAGTAGAAATTCAGAAACACCTGCCCTTGCAGGTACAAAAAGTCAAGGGAAAACACTTATTCTCTACCTTTGGACGTCACCATTTGCAAAGCCTCTCCGGCGTTTTACCTAATTGGTCCTCAGCAGCACATTTCACAGGAACTGTGGTCAGTTTGTTTAAGTGATTTGCTACAGGTTACAAAGTTCTAAACAAAACTCATCTACAAATTCTAATCCAGAGCCCTTTGTCCTACGACATGCTCCCTCTTGCATCAGCATGTGAATTTGCGAAAGATACAGGTTCTCCCATCAGCCAGCTGTATAATCAAGGCTGAATTACAACTTCGTTAGGGCTCAGTATCTTCACATGGAAAATGAGGATACGCTGGAAATGGATGATCTACAGTTCTGAAAGTCTGTGAACACAGAAGTCTGTACATCTATGAATTTTAACAAACCACTATTTTTTTAAATTGCCAGTTATGATTTATTAATGGATCATGAAACTAATCTAGTGGGTAGCCACCATTCTCCCCTCTCTCTGTCTTTTAATGAACTGGACTGGAAAAGGTTTGAATAGGTAAAGTAGGGTTTGATAGAAAAAAACGGAGTTGGATAGGACAGATTAAAAATGGCATCACATTGAAGCGATGGCAAATGTTGTTTGTAAAACGGGCTTTGTAGACTGAGTCATAACATACAATGTATTTCTTACTATGTGACACAGTAAAAAATAATCAAAACTTAGATTTAATTATAGGCTCACATGATATATAATAAAGGTTTACTATATTCCCCAAATATGTATACACCTGCTGTTTTTAGGGGCTCATTTTGGCTCTGGTTTGACATTCTCTTTCCCCTTTGGCATCTTTTCCTCTGGACGAGGAGTTCTCCCCTCTGTCCCTTTCTCATGCCCAGCATCCACCCTCCTTGGAGAAGTTCCAAAGCAAAGGAAGGCATCAAGGTGTCAGATGGAATTGCAGCCTCTGCTGAGCTCATGACATCTGGTTTCCCGAGAGGGAGAAGCACAAAGGATGAAAACAGCCTAGTTGGGATGATCCTGAAGGCCCTGGAGATTCTGGACAATAGTGCCATTGTCTGGGAGGGACGGGGCTCCAATTAACTCTGTCTTTGGCTCTTCTACCCTTTCCTTGTAGGGAGGTGATTAATATAAATGTGTCCCAAATCCTCACATAAAGGTATCGCAGAAGGGGACTTTGCGAAGGGAAGTGGAACTTGTATCTGCTTTCCCAAGGCTGGCTGCCCAAAAGAAATTATCTCAATTTATGTAAGATATAGAAGTCTGGGGAAGGAATTGAAGCCTCGAGCTTCCAGTCTATTGCTCAAAAACATTCTCCCCCAAAAGGCGTTTCTCCCTCTGGTTCAAGTTTAAGCAGGTGAGACAGGAGCTCCATGGGCCTGGACAGGAGTTCCATGACCCTGGAGCCTCCCATAGGAGACTTCCAGTCTTCGCCCTTTCCTGGAGACTCTCAGCTATAAAAACTCTGGCTTCCTGTCTAATTCAAAATTTGAAGTCAAGGTCAGTAGCTGAAGAATAAAGCCCCCTTGCTATCAGATTCTTAGTCATTCAATGTCTGAGGTGAAGATCAGGAAGAACATTTGAAAGGGACCTTTAATTCTAAATCATCTGGGTGGAAACCCGAGATGTGACATCCTTGTTCTTCCTATCAGTCTGGTCTCAAGGACAGCTTGGTTTGGAATAATGTCCAGGAAATTATTAATCATGAGAATACATCATTCCTAGTAGCCACAGTCTGTTAAAGGGATGTAAAAGGTAAGTGCGATCTCATGGGTTCTACACAAATAACCTCTTTTGGTCTTTTAATGGCAACACCAGTGTTTCTGTCAAGGGTCTGCAGGCGGGGTGAGACGAGGGTGGCCCCAGTTTCTAATTGGCGCCCCGTGCTGAGCTGTGTGCAGAGGATCACATGTCCATTTCAGATCTGTCTGGCAATGATGCCTTGTCAAGTACCACCGTGTTAAGCGCCTCTGTGGCTTTATAAAATAGTTGACCTGGTATTGACCTGTTTTGTGTCACTGGAGCTCAGAAGCAGTCTCTCTGGTTAAATACTTATGAGTCCCATGACAGATGATAATAAAGATTACAAAGCATAGCCAAGCCTAATGGCTCCCAACTGGCCCACAGTACAAGGAGCACTTCCTGTCAGAGAAGCATGGGCGAGCCCCTTCAGGGAGGCCAGGTCAGGAGCAGTGACTCCAGAGTTGCTCTGTGACAACCCCTTACCAACCCCTAGCCCTCCAAACAAAGTCAAATGGTCCTTCAGGGTCAACCCTACATTTTTTTTCAGAAAATAAACCTTTCCTTACTTAATTCCCAGACCCAAAGGGGGCTGCTACAAATTTCTACAGGTAAAAACCTCATCTTTATCATCTGAAATATCTTACCAGGAATTATCATTCTGTGCTTGTGATTGGACAGGGGAGGTTAAGCACCAATCCTGCTCCAGCCATAGTCAAATAAGGTGAGCACATGAAGAAAAGAGAAGCTCTACAGAGACACTTAGATTAGATAAAATCAACATTCACTATCACACATAAGACAGGAAGTTTACCAGAGATGACAGGAGAGGACATTGGGGGTACACATTTGGGTGAGCTAAGAAAGGTTGCTAATATTTTTAAGTGCGTACTATGTATCACACATCAGTTAGGTATTATATATCTTCTATCCCATTTAAACTTTTTCTTATCCTTAGAGGTAAGGTATTATTTCTCCTTGTCGTAAATGAAGAAACTGATGCTCAGTGCATTTCTGTTTTGGTTTGGTTTGGCTTTTTTTTTGTTTTTGTGTTTCCAGCGTTATTAAAGTATAATGTATACATATATTATTAAGGTATAATGTATACATTTAATGAGTACAAACTGATGATTTGATATATGTATACATTGTGAAATATTCACTAAAACCCAACTAATTAGCGTACCCATCACCTCACATAGTTATCACTTTCTACTTTCTGTGTCTGGTGTGAGTTTTTTTTTTTTAAAGATTTTATTTATTTATTTGACAGAGAGATCACAAGTAGGCAGAGAGGCAGGCAGAGAGAGAGAGGAGGAAGCAGGCTCCCTGCTGAGCAGAGAGCCCGATGCGGGACTCGATCCCAGGACCCTGAGATCATGACCTGAGCCGAAGGCAGTGGCTTAACCCACTGAGCCACCCAGGCACCCTGGTGTTAGTGAGTTTTAAGTAACTTGCCTCAATGTTGATTTCCTTTGGTGCATAAAGATTAAGTTAGATTATGCAGGTACGGTCTTAGAACTCTGGATATAATGCCTAATATATGCTGTTTTGTGATTGCTCAGGTTTTCACACCTTGAAAAGTCTGTGACTATTCTCATTAGCTTTTTGGAAGATACCTAATGGGACAGCCAAGATAGGAACCTGGGTCCAGTAACTAAGCCTCAGAGCCTGCTGATTTTTCTAAGGTGGTTTTGCCTGTTTGTTTGTTTATACTAGCCTTCATTCTTTGAAATATTATGAGATGACTACCAGGAAACAAAGGCATGTTTAAAATGCAGGATCAAGAAAAAGAGGAATACATTAAGACCAGGCCAAGAACTCAAAAGTGGAGACCATCGGGAGATGGGCAGTTGTGATAGCCAAACCGCAACTTACTGAGAAGTGAGTTTCCTGGGCACCAAAACAGAAGGACATATGATGTGTTACCAGCTTTCTTTGTTCAGGAGAAAGGAAGTGTGTCAATCCCTTAGAGGAAGTAAAGTGTAACCTGAAATTTTTCACTAAAATCTATTTCTCATGTGAAACATCAAATAGAAGCACTGCATGGATAATGTCCTCACCAAAAGAAAATTTCTTGTATCATAGCTTAGTGAAAGCCTGCAAGGTAACAGAGCAAGGTTCAGGGAAAGTAGCCTGTTGGTCACCAAGCAAGATGGCTGACTATGTCCTTCATATGATCTGGTTTATCAAAATATGAAGAAGAGAACATCTAAAAAAAATGAAACAACTTGTTAACAGTCCTTCATAAAGATTACTTTCTTAATGGAAGATACTAGAGGGGTCATTCATGGTCTGCCCCAACCTCCAACTCTCCTTCCCCTAAAGAATCTTCTGCATCCCACCTGCACTCAGTAAGGGAGGTAGAAAGGGCAGACATTTCATCAGATGGCCAGAGACCCACGAGGCCAGAACCAATCAGATTTTTCCCCAGGAATTTGAATCTAAAGCTCCATTTGGAATCAGGAATGTTCTAAGGGCAGGGGTGGGAGACACTATGATGGCCAAGAACTTAGGTTGAGGAAAAAGAGAGTAGACAGCATACTTAATCAGGGAAAGCCAGTTGGTAAAGAGCAAGGTCACAGCACATCTACACAGAGAGACCATACAGCTCCTGAGAGAGGGACTGTGATCATATACTCTCCTCAAAGGCTGGCTTGGATCCAAAACCACTTTCTATTTCCAGACCTGTCTATGATGTGAGTCTTATTTTTTTAATTCGTGGGAGAGTCCTGGATTCTTATAATAAACTCCAATTTTCTTGGGTGAGGGTGAATGGATCTTTAGTCCTTGCAAATAAGTGAGCCTGAAGAGAACACAGACTTCTAGTAAGAGCTGAACAACAGACGTACAATGTTCCAATCTCTAGGTTGCAGGCACAGTGATGTCAATCCAATACATGGAAAATCAAGAGCAGATGGCATGATACACAACATCTTGGATGAGTCCAAAGGCATTACGCTGAGTTAAAGAATCCAGCTGTGAAAGATCACACGCTATATGACTCCATTTATATGTCACCCCTGACAACACAAAATGGTAGTGTCAGAGAACAGATCAGTGGTTCCCAGAAGTTTCGGGAACAGAGAGTATGAATACAAAGGGATGGCGCAAAGGAGTTTTGAGAGTGATGGAGCTAGTCCATATCCTGACTGTAGCTGTGGTTGCACAAATCTATACCTGGGTATAAAAACACAGACTGTAAAAAGAAAAGAAGGAAGAAACGAATGAAGATAGGAAAGAAGGAAGGGAGCTCACCAGTGATGATCTCTCAAGTAAGATCACTAAAGAGAAACTCAGCCAGAGCAGAAGGAGGGCCAGTTCTCAGTAAAACTGGTGTGGCATAGGCTTTCCCCCATGCTCTTAGCCTTTTCTTTTTATCCCTCAATACCTCCTGCTCTTCTTTCTGGTCAGCACTGCCTTCCCAACAAAATCAAGTCAAAGAAATGAACAATCAAGGTGGAATTTCAGATATCAGTCAAGAGATGAGGAAGGTTTGATAGCCAGGATCAGAAGGTCTTGCTATCCCTCCTAAAATCACACTGTAAATACAGAAAATCCTCTGTTCTTCCTATAGGTAATCTTAGTATGGGAAGAAGCAAGATAACCCAGAAGCAGCACTAAAACTTCTGAGGGATAAAGAAAGAAAAATCTCTAAGCAGAAAACAGACCAAATATAAAGATAGAGAAAATTAAGGCAAAAGCAGCTCTTACTCTAATCAGGATGATTAGGTCCAAGATTTGGGGTTGGAGTTATGGGTGGAAAGCATAAGCCTTTGTCTGCCCTAGCATAAGCTACTGAGGGCTTCCCAGTGAGTCAAGAGAGGACCCCCAACATGGTCTGGCACAGCTTCCTGGTGTGAGCCAAGAATGGCACCTTGTTTTGCAGCCATTCTCCACACACACATTTCCTTCAGGAACTTTGCAGGGAAGTATAACTCATTCAGTGGAGTATGAACATTTCTGGGTTCCCTAACCAAATGTCCTCAAAATGTCATCAAAACCTTGCCCCAAAGTATTATTTCCAACAATGGTGTCCTGTTGCTCTTGATACCTGGGGTTTAGCCCAGTGGCTTGGCATAGAGCACACAGCAAGTAACAAACACTGATGGAGTGAGTGAATGAAAAAGAGGCAAAGAGAGAAAGGGAGTGAGCAAAGGAGAGAGGAGGGGAGGGAAGAAAGAGAAAGAGGCACAGCCCAAGGCTTACTCTCTCAGGGAACACGCTGCATGAACAGGACAGTCACTCGGCACATATTTACCGAGTGCTGTGCTGGAAATCTTCCTTTCACTTCCACAGATTGCCTCTCCAGCTCTGCCCACCCCACTCTGAGCCCCGGGAGGCCAAGCCCTATATAGACTGCCCCAACAGGGTGCCCTTGCATGCAGGCGGCTTCGGTCCCTGAGGAGCACGTGCAGGAGATAAAGGAGGGAGGTGAGTAAGAGCAGAGAACTGATTTCCCTGCTCCCTCTCTAAGGGGTTGCCATGGGCAGGCTGCAGCCCTTGAATAAAGTAGCTGTTCATACAGATCTATGTCTCCAGTTTCAACTCTCTCCCTCTTGCCTTCATACTTGGGGTAGTAACAGCTCCCCGCTGTTGCTAATTCACGGTACTACACTATACCTTCTGGTTTCCTGCAGTCTGCTCACACCTTTGGGAATAATCACTTTAGAAACTTTGAGTTACTTCTATTTGAGATCACGAACTGCTTTCTACTGGGACTAACTGATATACATGCTCCCTACGTGCCAGGCACTATGCTAACCTCTGGGGTTAGCACTATGGATCGGGCATAGGTCCTGTAGGAGTTGATGGTGTAGGAGGCAACAGATGTGTAACACCAAATTCTAATGGAGACTGGAGTATACAATGAGGGAGCTATGAACTGGGTAGTGCTTTCCAAGCCAACTCCTGAAAATTAAGCTAAGATCTGCTTCTCAGCAAAGCAGGGGAGAGCTCCCTCTGCGCGCTACAGAAAATTCAGAGATGATGCTTGTAAGAGCTCATCTTGCTGAGTTTTTTACTGGTCCCTGGAAGAGTAAGGAATGACTTATCTGAGACTTCCAATGTGTAGTTGCAGAAAGAAGAGCAAGTTCAACATGGAATCTTGCTATTTGATCAAAACTATAAATACAAAGAACAAACTGATGGTTGCCAGTGTGGGGGAGGGCAGAATGGGTGAAGGGGAATGGGACATAAGACTTCCAGTTACGGAATGAATAAGTCGTGGGAATTCAAATCATAGCATAGGAAATATAGTAAATGATGTTATAATAGCATTGTATGGTAACAAATGGTAGCTACACTTGTGAGTACAGAGTCAGATATAGGTAGGTTGCCTGGGTGGCTCAGTGGGTTAAAGCCTCTGCCTTTGGCTCAGGTCATGGTCCCAGGGTCCTGGGATCGAGCCCCACATCGGGCTCTCTGCTCAGCGGGGAGCCTGCTTCCTCCTCTCTCTCTGCCTGCTTCTCTGCCTACTTAAGATCTCTGTCTGTCAAATAAATGGAAAATAAAATTTAAAAAAAAACTATATTGGATGCCCAATACCAGTGTAACATTGTGTTAACTATATTCAAATGAAGAAAGAAAGAAAGAAAAAGAGGGAGGGAGGGAGGGAGTGGAATGAGGGACAGAGGGATGAAGGAAAAGAAAGAAACCTAGTGATACAACCGATTGGATTCTTCAGATTCTCCCACTAGCTCATCACAATCCTTTTAATCAGTTTTTAGTTTCTGATTACCCTTAAGTGGGTTTTTTTGTTGTTTTGTTTTGTCTTGTTTTGCTAATTTCTTAACTTTCTGATACAAGAAATATCACAGTACTTTTTTCGGTAAACAAATAGGGTTTCATTTTTCTCATATGACAAGAGAGCTTAAGACGGGCTGTTGCTGATTTTGTTTCAGAGGTTCAATGTCGAGGACCTGGATTCCTTCTATGTTTCTGTTCCACCAACAGCAGCATTGTTAGATTTTCCTCCTCATGCTTGCCCCCTCCTGATCACAAAATGACAGCCATACCCTAAGTATCACAGACAAGTTCAAGAGGGGAAGGAGGCAATAGGTAAGCTTGCCTCTTCTGTCTGTACCTTTTATCAGGAAAGCAACAACATTATCAGATACCAAAGCAGACCTCCCCTTGTGTCTTACTGGCCTGGAGTAGTTCATGTGATCACCTCCAGTTATAAGCCATGCTGGGAAATTTAGAATCTGGCTTTCATTTTGTGCTTGGTTGTTCTCTTTTCCTGTTCCTACCATTACCAAGTTCATTTTTCCCTTCCTTTTTGTATCTAGCAGTCTCCTTTTACTTGTTCAGGAAGTCGCTCTTCTAGCTCACTAAAGAAATAATTCAAGCTATTTTCTCTGAACACAGTACCCAGAGGAAAAGCTTGGACTGACAGCTCTCAGTTATCTTCTAATTTCCCTCTTTGTGGGGAGGTGTTGGTATGTCCTGACCAACAGCAAAAACTTTAGCTGTAATAATCGTGTAGAATAAAAGAAAACCAGTGTCAGTGTATTTGAAATAGTAACAATCACATCCTGAAGGATCTAAAATGAGACTTGAACAGGGTCTTCAGATAAGTAGCAACAAAAAACCCACCTCAAAGAGAGTTGGAAAGAAATTCTGCAGGTCAGATAGAACTCAGAAACAATGGGAAAGAAGAGTGAGAAGACCACAGGTACCCAAGCGAGCTATCCACTAGCCATCTGCCACCTTACATGGCTATTAGCCTTCCCGCCACCAAAATGCAGAGGAGACAATGGCAGAAGGGTCAAAAGCAGGGGCTCTGGAGCCACACCCTTGCACCAGCACTTCCTAACACCCTGATCTTTGGCAAGTTCCTTGGGCAAGCTTCCTCAGAAATGATAATAGTACCTACCTCATTGAGGGATGAAGATTAAGTGAAATATACATATAAAACATCAAACAGTATCTGGTTCAATATATTACACTGCTCCCTCTCCAACACACTCACACACACACACACACACACACACACACACACACACCACCATTACAAAGTTATTTGAGGGGATCAGGTTGGACACTAACAATGTCCACTGTACATAAGCACTCAAAAATGCTAGTTCTCATGAGGGTGCAGCTGACAATAAGCCACCCCTGCTCCGCATGAGGAGAGTCAAACTGAACGAATTAGAAGACTTTCTTCATGAGAGGATTTACATCAGTAAGACAGGGAGCAGTAAATAAAAGCAACAGATTAGTGCAATATTACTAAATCCCATCATTTAGATTCCCGCCTGGCAGATTTAATAAATGAGATCTATCTCTTCTTGGTGGATGCACTAGCATAAGTACCATCTAAATCAGGTCTGCGGAGAATCAAGTGACCTGATGGATATATATCTTTTAGCTCAATAGCAGAAACGCTTGGAGGATTTAGAGGGATTTGTGCCAGGAATCGGAGAATGTAATGTTTGTCTTGAATTAACTAATTTTTATAACCAATGGACTGTGAGTGATATTCTCCTGCCAAAGTAGATTTGTGACCTGCCTGAAGTACCAACTATGTTCCAATTTATACAGTAAATCTATTTGGTAATATGAGGTGCTGCGGCAATTTTAACCCATCAGTAAAGATGGAAATCAATTTATTTTCCTTAGTATTGACAACAAGCTTTGTAAATAAAACAAGAAAAGATGGTGTTTCTGGGGTCAGGCCAGCATTTTGCTTCAACCTCTCCTACTTTGTGGCTGCTGACTGAGGGCAGGTGTTTTCCCCCTGGAGATTTCACTCTGACACAAGACCAAGCCTGCTACGCTAGGGCCACTAAGCTCTTCAGTTGCTTGGAAGAATGGGGTCTTCTTCAGGACAGGCCTGTTGTTGGGTTGATACATAGGAACTGAGCTTTTAAAGTCTGTCTGGTGTGGCCACACCCTATCTTACCTGGCGAAGGAGCTGGGCAGACTTTGGCATTCCTACTTTATAAACAAGAAAAAGGAGGCTCAGATACAAAGGATTTGCTGAGGATAAAGGTGAGACTCAACGTCTAAGTCTTCTGACAATAATCCTGATTTTTGTTTATGAATCCACTAAGTGATTTAATGGTTTAATCTCTGTGTAAATGTGCCCTATCTTCTGGGAAGATAAGAACAGGAGGTCATGGAGATAAGTAGGAAGTTGTAGAGGCAAGAGGAGGGGCTCTCAGGTAGAGTGAACAATGCAAAGGCAGTAAGGCTTGCAAGAGTTGGGTGAGACTTCCTCTTTCTGCTGAGATGAAGAAGCCAGAAAAAGCATCACTCCTGCACTTACAAAATACCATTTTACAAGGCCAGACAAACAACACATACAAAACTTCTCTTGAAACCATGAAGGAGTTGCAGTGATAGGACAAGCAACTAACCTAAAACCTGATGAAAGACAGACACTGCAAGGAGAGATGATGAGCCCTGAGCTCCTGCTTATACTGGTGTATTGGACAGTGAAGAATTTAGCTAAAACTATTAGCATTGATAAACATTGACTAGGAGCTAGCAAAGAAGAGTATTTATAACTTTTTGATGAAAGTGGATCTACAGGAAATCCACACGTACTTGCAGTTTCTTCTTCATAGACCTCATTGGGCACTCACAGAAAAGTCTGGCATGAGTCCAAAGAAAGCATCCCCTGTGCTACAGGGATGTGGGAAGGAAATAGGAGCTTCTGCAGGAAATATAAGAAACCGAACCCTTATCCTACTGCTTTATCTCCCAACAGAACAAAAGCTTAGCTTTAAACCTTTGAGGGGAGAGCAACACACATTGTCACCCTTAAGGCATGGAAGGAAACCTACTCCAGCTGAAGGAAGAAAGTAGAAAAGAGCTCTGGACTCCCAGGTGAGGTAGGAATGCTAAGCCAGAACTTCCTCTGGAGCTGCAGAAGCACTGAGAGTACCACTGTCCTGCGACCCAGACACATGAGCCCTATCTGAGACTGTCTAATTAGGATGACAAGGAACAGGAGCACCTGTGTGGCTCAGTGGGTTAAAGTCTCTGCCTTTGGCTCAGGTCAGGATCCCAGGGTCCTGGAATCAAGCCCCACATTGGGGGGGGGGGGGTGTCTCTGCTCAGCAGGGAGCCTGTTTCCCCCTCCTTATCTGCCTGCTGCTCTGCCTACTTGTGATCTCTGTCAAATAAATAAATAAAATCTAAAAAATAAATAAATAAAAATAATGACAAGGAACATGTCTCTACTCACTACCGCTTCCCAGGACCAGACTAACAAGCAGCAAGTGACAAATAATAATCAAATATCACTGAAAGACTTACACAAATATGGAGAGAGACTCTCTCTGAGGCACAACTCAAAAAGAATATTGAGACCTGAGTGTGGAGAAGACATTAAGAAAAACCTTTTAACAAACTAGCCCCCATTTTGAACACAAAGCAATGCCATAGGAATTTTAAGCCTACAAGGCACTGTGGCGACCATGAGAGCAACAAACCCCAACCCAATTAACTAAAAGCCTAGCAGAAGGAAAGGCATGCTCATTTCAGGCACAAAAACAAATTTTAGATTACTCTGTGCTAATTAAAATGTCCACCTTTAATACAAATACAAAAAAGAAAGGAAAATAATAACTATCAAGATACAAAGCCAAAAAGAAATTGGGTATATCATATTAAAAATGCTTAAAACACAAGACAAATTTTTAAAATCTTAGAGAGATCTGGGGGGAAAGATACATACAAGGGAACAAAGATAAGAATTATGGGAAACTTCTTGTCAGAAACTAAGCAAGCTGGAAGACAACAGAGTGACATAAAGAGTTAAAAGAAAAGGGGAAAAAAAACCCAGCAAAATAACCAGCAAAAATATCTTTCAAAAATTAAGAAGAAATACTTTTTCAGACAAACAAAAACTGAGAGAATTCATTGCCAGCAGGTCTGTACTATAAAAAACATTAAAAGAAAACTTTCCGGCAAAAGCAATGGGATACTAGACAGAAATGTGGATCCACACAAAGAAATGACAAGTTCCTGAAATGGAATAAATAAAGGTAAAGATAAAATTAATTTTTTATTTTTATGGCTCTAAAAACAGTTGCTTGTCTAATGTAAAAATAGTAGCAATGCACTGTGTGTTTATATCATGTGAAAAACAAAATATATAACAAAAATAGCACAAAGAAAATGGAAGCATTAAGAATACACTGTTGTAAGGTATAGTATTATTTGAAGATGGACTCTGATTAAATATGGATGTATGAAGTTGTACACTGCAAATCCACTGGCAGTCACTAAAACATTTAAAATACAATATATAAATAGTAATCCAAAATGGAATCATAAAACATATTTAATTCAATAGCACACAAAAAGAGAAACATTTTTTAAACAGATGGAGAAAATGGAAAACAACTATCTAGATGGTCAATTTTAAAGCAACCACAGCAATAGTCACACTAATTATAAGTGGTCTAAATTCACCAATTAAAATGCAGACATTGTCCAATTGTATAAAAAGCAAGACCAACTATAAGCAAAATATAGTCAAAATGAAAGAATAGACAAATTCACAACTATAATTGCTTCAACACTTATCTATCAGCAATTAATAGAATACGAAAACAGAAAAATCTGTAAGAACCACCCTGTCAACTAACTTAACTTAATTGGCACTAATAGGATATTTGACTGAACAAAAGTAGAAACATAGTCTTTTCAAATGAACATAGACTATTCACTAAGAAAGGCCACGTTTCAGACCACAAAAGAAATCTTAACAAATTTTAAGGAATAGATGTCATACCAAGTATGTTCCCTAATATTAGTGAAATTAAACTTAGTGAAAGAAGGATCCCAGACAGTTTAACTAGAAACCTCAGACACAAGATTGGGAGGAGAGTTCAGAGGGTTTCTATGCTGGTCTCAAAGCATGCACTGCACATGCAAATACAGGCAAAAGCTCTATAATTCACCTGAAGTTAACACACACAGTGAGAAAACCTATTTTTGGTTGTCACATTCCTTCTCACCTGGCAGGAAATACCTATGTTTTGCTTTGACTTGAGATGTATATACAGAGAAAGGTGGTGAAATATAGGCAGATATCTGGGCATCCAAATCCAGGGCCTCCTGCTGATCATGCCCTGCTCTTTCCTTGCCTGCATGAGATCACATGGTGCAAGCAACACCGTGTGATGATTCAATCCTCAGGCTCAAGGACTTAGAGAGCTAAACTCAATACTTATTCCACTGCTCACTAGCTATGTGATTGTGGGTATATTACTTAATCTCTCTACACTTCATTTGCTCATCTTTCAAATGGAGATAGCCATTGTATCTCTCTCAAATGGATTTTGTGAAAATTAAATGGAGATGATAATACAAAAGTACTTAACACAGAGTATATAGACCATAGTAAACTCAGTAAAGATAGCTATTGCCATTATCATCCATTATTATTATTCCTAGGGAAGAAATCCTCCAGGGAAGCTTTCCATAAGACCAAAGCACTTGCACTGCTTAGAGATTATTTAAATTTGGAAGCTGGCAAGAGGCATAAATTCTATACATAGGAAGAAATTAAAGATGCTGTGGTTTCCTGTCTTCTTCCTGGGAAGGTCAGGGAGAATAAAATGGAGCCAAAATTTTGAGCTGCCCTTATATAGACTCCCTCCCAGAAGACCCAGTCTCATCCCAAACCTCCTAAGTTGTTTTCTCTACCTGATTGTTGGTGCTTGGAATTCCTTTACCTGGAACCAAACACTGTCATTTCACAGAAATATGAGTTAAATATATACAGTGTCAGAATGGGTGATACAGTATATTATATGCCTATTAAGGTAGAAAAGCAGGTTTTCTATAAGAGGGGAAAATGTCTTATTTATATGAAGCATGGGGAATTAGAAGGTCCTCACTGAAAGAGGAGATAGTACCTCCTGAAAGCCCCCTGAACCCAAAGAAAATAGGCAAACAGAGAAAACTAGAAGGATCCTGGGAGACACACAGACCAGAGGTCTATAAAAACGAGGCCTCAGATCCATTTGTTAAAATCACCTAAAGAGTGCCTTAGACTTCCTGACTCCTAGGGCTCCAACCTATATTGACTGAATCTGAACTGGTTGGGGAAGGATGATCGGATTTTAATAGGTGGGAAGAGCCAGATATGGGAATCACACATCAACACCAACTTTTCAACTTTACAGAGGATGAAATTTGAGCCCAGGGTAATGCAGTCAGCTTGTCCAGGGTCATTTCACAACAAACTTGGCTCAGCCGTAACCATGGGGGTGAGAAAGCTGTGTGAGCAGGCAATGCCACTCACCGTCCCGCCTGCCCCTAATGGCCCACCCAAGCGTTCAACACGTGGATAATGTCACTTTGCTGTGATCCCAGTCTCGCTACGCTACTAACCATGGTGACACCTGTGTCGGGATGGGTAAGCTAAGCCCCCTTTTCCATAAGTTCCACTTCTTGGTTGCACCCTCAACTTTCCTCCAAACAGTAGACCTGTCCAAACTGCAAATGTAACATTTGGTCAGTCACTGGCAGTCATGATTGGAGCAGCACACACTAACAAGAGCAAGTAGCAAGAGGCCAAAAATGAATCTAAAGGGAACAAAGTGACCTCTAGCCAACAAGAAAACACAGGCCAATAAATGCAGAAAATCGATAAGGTGAAAATGGTCTGTTCAGGAAAATCAATAGGGTGCAAATCAGCTGCATTCAGCCCTGTGGCCTTGCACCTGGCTCCGACCCCGAAGTTGAACCACATCATTCCTGCTTCCCAAAGTCGTTCCTTACTCCCACCCAACCTCCTCCTCCCAGCACCTGCTTATTTACCCAAATGTATATTTCTCCCTGAAATGCCCTAAATCTTGTCACTACATGAAAATGCCCTTTCTTCATCCTCCCGTGGCCACCGCTCTTGTCTAAGACCTCCTCATTTCACATCCAGGATATTTCCAGAACCCACTCACTCTGCCTTCATCCTGTCCCTGACATGGCATGCAAACCTCAGAATAATCTGCCTCCTATCACTCCCTTACAGAAGTCCTCTGCCAACCAAGCACATCTCCTCTTCATTTCCTCCTTAAAACTCAAAGTTTTTGTTTTGACTGGTGGTTAGAATACTTGTTTTCTTCTCTCCTCCAAAATTCAGCTCTTCCTCCTGCTTTGGGTTGAGCCAAAGTGCCTCTGGCTCTACCAGACCTTCCTAGAATAGCAGCAGCACCCAAAGAACCCTTCCTTCTCTTAGCACCTATGGCACTTTCCATCTGCTGATGCGCTCTCATTTCTACATTTCTACATGCCCACTTTCACTCTTACAGTGCTGGGGGGCAGGGTGAATGGTGGCATTTTGAGAATATTCTAACTCCCAGAGGAAGGCAATATAGAGTGGAAGGCACAATGGGATGCCAGTTGGGGTTTGTTGCCTCTAGTTACAGGGAGCCTTGGGCAAGTGATTGAACCCTTCCAGCTTCTCTATAACACGAGATGGTTGAATGGGAGATCTCTAGGGCTCCTTCTTATTCTAACATTCTAGACTTCTAAGACATAACTTATCTCTTTTTGATATCCCCCATAACACTTATTAGCTCTTTGCCCTTCATTTTCTTTAACCTCTTAAGATTCTCTTTCCTCATTTGTTAAATAGGACTGATAATAATACCTTTTTCACAGAATTTTTGAGAGGGTCAATTAAGATACTGTTTTAAGATACTTGGCACAGTCCTGGTACCAGGTAAAGGCTTTATAAATTTTGTCATTATTATTAAATAGAAGGAGCATATTAAATATCTCTTGGCTAAATGAATAAAAGAATCTTTTAAAAACAACTTCTCTTTGAGACGTACACAAATCTCAAGTAATGTTTATTTGCTACTCAAATAATAAAGCATGTTATCTTTCCTTTTAAAACAGAAAGAGGGCACTTGATGTAATGAGCACTGGGTCTTACAGGGAACTGATGAATCACTAAATTTTACTTCTGAAATTAATAATTTAAAAATAAAAACACACACACAGAAGGTATTTTCCTCTCCCTGAACTAGAAATTCCCCTTGTATAACTGCCCAGCCATGTTGAAAGCAGAAGTTCAAAGCTATTTCTGTAGCCCACTGTGCTAGATGGTACATCCCAGGGAAATGTCCCTGCCCCCAAGATGCTACTCTTGAAAGACAAAGAGGTTGTCCCTCCTCGGTAGGAAGATTGCATGTGGACCAAAAATCACATTTAGAGAAGCTACTGCTGCTTTAACCTGAGACACGAAAGTGATATTCCTCGAGAATAAGGAACCCCTGCAAGTCAGGAACCCCTGGTCCCTGGCTGATAAGGTATTAAGTGTCAGTAAGCTCATCGAATGAATCCTTTTCCTTCCCAAAGCAGAGCCACTTGATGTTCTCTCAGAGTTGGAAGAGAGAGTCAGGCACTTGGTGTTCAAGCAGTGAAATCCAAAGCCAAAGGAGCCGGTCCCGAGGTAGGCCCCCAGGAATGAGATCACACACCCTGCGCTAGCCAGCTGGGAGGAAGGGTCCCAGCTCCTCCCACTGGAGGGTGTCAGGAGGAACCACAAGGTCAGCAGCCCCAGTGACTAAAAGACAAGATAGTTATAAGCAGCCTTGGGCAAGTGCCCAAGTGCCCAACAAGAAAGTTGTGCCATATAATAGCACTGACAGAAATGGGGTTAGGCTGCCTGCAACAGAGTAGGAAGCCAGAATACACGGCATTCCAGAATTCTAGTAACCCAGACTAGATTTAGGAAGCATGGAAACATCCTTCTAAGAAATATAACAACTTATTACGTCCATAGGTGAAAAAGCTTTGCACAATAAAAACATTTTTACTGCTGCTTATGAGTCCAAACTTTTAAAGGATTGCTTCAAGTGCCAACAAAATAATAAATAAATAAATAATAAACTTCTTTCTTTTGATGAGATTCCAGTGGGGCCAGAAGGCAGGTTTGAATGTAAGATGTACGGGAGATTGAAAAGGAAATGAACATTTTCAAAAATGCATTACTCAGTAACTAGGTTATAAATGAACAACGAGTCAAAACCAATAGGTAAAGGAATGGTCACATTATTTCTAGAATCTTACAAATGCTTAGTATGCACCCCTCATTCACAGGACACACATCAATCCTGAAGTCTAATCCACGCCAGACCTGCAGGGGTGTGGCTGGACGGCAGTCACAGTGCTTTCCTTCACTTACCCAGGGTCACAGCGAAGGAGGCCCAGACAAGATTCTTGCAGCCTGTCTGCTGGAAGTCAGATGGTGTGGTATCTGGGGATCAGGTTAACCACCATTCAGTTGTGTGTGTGTGTATGTGTGTGTGTGTGTGTGTGTTTTAATTACCTTGTGTTTTTATAGGGTATGTATATGATATCAAACATAAAAAGCAAATTTGGGAACTTGACTAAAATTATGTGGTGACAAGGAAGATCATCCTGAACAGACATTCAGCCCTCCAAAGTGAAGTCTGCAGGAAAACTAGTGAGTAAGAGAGGGAAATGCCATAAGGAATGTCACATGGCAGAAAAGGATTAAGGTTAGGGCCAAAAGAATGGAAATACGTCATTGTCCTGGCTCTTACCAACTGTAAGACCTCACACAAGACCTTTATAGTCATAGTCACATCCCTTGTGAAATCAAAAAAAAAATTTTTTTTCTTTCAGGATCTCAGGGAGCAAAGTATAAAGACAAATCAGTGACAGGCCCAGAAACCTGGTATGTAACAGATTTCTGAATCTGTTTTGAAGACTTGTCATTTTTGTTAGCATTTTGTTGTCTCAAGGTGGCCTGCATGGTACTGGGCATGAAACAGGGCCAGCCTCTGAACCCCTTAGTCCCTGAGCCAGGAAGGACCAACAGTGCAGTGAAAAGTCAACACAGAAGTTCTGCGACGGAAGCTGGGACCCAACACACAGGTGTTCATGTCTTTTCACCTGCTCTGGCTATTAACGCACAAGCACTAGAATTCCTTTTTATTTTTATGCAGGAAGCTCTGTGGCGTAGTCACCTCAATACCTTCCACATTCCAAAAGGAGGAAAATTAATTCAAGACGTTAGTCTTGCTTCTATAACAGAAACACCCTCAACAGGGTACTACACCAACCAAGTTCCACCCCAATCTCTGAGTTCACACACACATGAGCCTGTGCATTTGCACACAAGTAAACCACAATGAAAGTACCCTGGGTCTAGAAGGATGCTGACTTTCTGAAAGAGAAAAGCCAAAGTGACAAGCTTGATCCTGGTGTCTATGAGAATCCTGTTCATGACCAATAAAGATGGTCTTTGGGTATGCCTCAGAAGTGCTTTCAGCAAGACTGATGGGCCTTCCCTCACTTCGGTGTCCAGTCCCTCTGTTGTGCCGAGGCTGCCAGCCAAAGGACCAATTAGTGTCAACTGTGATGTCAACACTTGCCTGGTGAGTCCCGCACCCAGCCACATCTTCCTAACAAAGCTCTGAACTATTTAATTAGGAGCTGCTCTGACAATTCTGTCCTTGTCACATCAGCACTAGATTGGAACGCAAGGGAGAACATTTCCATTGAACCCGTGCCACAGCATTTGCTCTATAAATTGAGATGAGTGGGACTCATTCACCTTGCTAATGCATAGAAATAAGAGGTAATACAGCTTCTCACCAGATCGCGGGGGAAGGTACAAAGACACAACCATTCATAAAACAAAGAATGCTTTTCTCCCCATCTGAGCAGTGTTTGCTCACGACCCCCGCTTTCTGAGACATAGATATGCTGTCCTCAAGGGTATTGCCTTTAGAGTCACAGGGACCCGAGTTTGAATTCTGCTCTGGCCTTTTTGAACTGCCTGACCTTGGGCTAGATTCCTAATTTCTAAATGGAAGTAATTATGCCTAGCTCTGAGGTTGTTATGATGATTAAAACAGACAAAAATGAATATAACTCATTAAGCTTAAGAAATATTCAATAAAGCATCCTTCTTATTACTGGTACATCTCAATGTCCTGTGTTATAAATTAGAAGACTAATTCCACACTATGGTAAGTATAGTATAACATTGTTTTTATTTGTCTCTCCTCTGTTGCCCATTCCAGACGCTTCTCTTTCCCAACATAGTCACTTCACCAGTCCTTCCATGATGGGGTTTCAGCCACCTCGCCACACATATTGTCCTCCTCTATCAATTCCAGTTTGTGGGTAATTCTCCAAAAACGTGGCTGCCAAGTCTGAAATCCAAGCTCAACATCACAAAGCACAATGGAACTTTTATTCCTCTTGAACTGGACAACTTGCTCACTCGTTCAGCCTTGGGTCCCATTAACTTTTCAGTAGCTGTTTCACATGGGGATGGGAAAGGGCCATTCTAGCCCAAGGGCCAAAAAAAGGTGATTTACTTGGAAGGAACCACCTGACTCCACCCTTTTAAGTTTTTATTAAATAGAGACTAAATGAGTAAGAGAGGGAAATGAGTTATATAACTCATGTGTGGATTATTACATTCTTTGAAAAGGTTAACGTGCTTACCACAAAATATAAAAGAGTAATCTGCGTCTTTACGGCTGATATTTCAAGAAGGAGATTTGGAAATTTTGGAAGGCAACCATTCCACTAGAGTCTTGGGAGACAAACACAGAATTGGGATGGAGTCTGACAATCAAGGAAAACGAAGATAAGGAGCAAAACTGATCCACAGTTTCACTGGTTTCTCCTCCCCAGTTCAAAAAGAAAAACACAGGACTTTTCAAAAGCTGAAACTGCCTTTAAAAAGCAAGTATGGTGAGACTTCTTTCTTTTTTTTAAAGATAACACTTTTAAACACTGCCCTTTTACCCTTGAAGCCAGCACTCCTCCTCCCTGAAGATGGCCAGTCAGGACACCTTGCCCATCAGCAGAGAAGGGACATTCCAGCAAGGAGGCTGCAATTACCATGTGATCATATAGCATAAGAGATTTACTGGGAACAAGATCCATTTAGAATGTTTTTTCCTCATTCAATTTGTATCCAGGGCAATAATGGTTGGTTTTTTTTTTTTTTTTTTTTTTTTTTTTTAAAGCTGGCAGGGAAATCCACACTCCATGCCATCCAAATCTATCTGGCACATCTGCAAAGCCATTACATCCCCACAGAGCCAGGCAGAGAAAAAAGAAGGAAGAGTGGCTTTCCCAGGCTGAGTTTTATTCTCACAAAAGCAGTAACCTGTGGCAAAAACAGAATCTTATGGTGACAAGAATAGGAAGTCAAAACTCTCACATACTAACAGAGGGGCATTTCCAATAGCAAGTAAGAAGTAAGCAAGAATTCCTTAACTCTCTCATCAAGAAGGTGAACCTAGAGAGAAGGTGAAATCATCTGTCCCCCCAGCCTGAAAATGGAACCAGAAATAGAGAGGCCCAAGTACTTGAAGCCAGGGTCTCTCTTTAAGAGACATAACATGCGGGCAGAGAATGAATGATACAGACAGACAGGCTAAGGGAGCTGAGATAGAAAAGTGTGACATGGAAGATAGAATTCAAGAAAGATGAAGGAGAAGAGAAGGGGAGACAGAAACTCAAGAGCCCAAAGTGAGGAGAAAAGAAAAGTGGCAAAAGGAAATCAACAGGGGGATAAAAGTTAGAGGAAAGGCTTCTGATGGGCAGGAAATAATGGGAATCAAAATGAAAGGGGAAAGAGGAATGGATTAATGAATGCTGGGTGGGCGGCAGAGACACCGAGAGCTGGATGAGACACTGAGCCTGTGTCCTTTATGCATTTCTTTGGGGACCTGGTCATTGTGAAGCATGGTCCATGGTTATTAATGTTTGCTTTCCAAGAGCACTCATTTTGGGGTCAGACTGATCCTGATTCAGAACAAAATACTAACTTTTGAGTTTCAGTTTGTGCATCTGCAAAATGGGGCTAATAACTTGCTTTACCAGACTGGTATAAAGATTAAATGCAATAAAGTACATAAAACTCCATCATGATATATGACTCATAATGGATGCTCGTTGAGTGTTAGTTTCCCCTCTTTTCCCATATTAGGCATTTTATCCTGGCATTTTTCATCATTAATAATCTCTGTACCACTCTCCACCCCACTGTGGACCTGGATTTTGGATATTTAAGTTCCTTAAGGGCAGAACCTGTGTCTAATTCACCAGAGAATCATCAGCCTCTTGTACAGTATTGACACGAGGTCAATAGGAGCAAGAGAAGAACCAGGAAAGGCTAAAAGATGAACATAACTATTCTACGGCCTTGATTTTCTAGTATTGTTCCAACTGGAAGAATATATGGGTCCATGATCAGACTTCATGCACATTTTTGGGTTTATAAAACTACTTCACATCATATAGCAGAATCTACCCCATTCCACAGACATCATTTCTTCTATGACTTCATCCCTGTAGAAGACAGCCAGCATTCTGGAAAGTAATTACAGTAATTGATACTGGGATCTGTCCTGCCAAATGTTTCCTTAGAATCTTGAAAACACTCCCATCTGTTGCAAAGAGGAGGCATGTTTTCTAAACCAACTTCTGAATGAATCATAAGCTGTGGCAGCCGTCAGAATGGGCCTCCCAAACTTCCAACTGCGGGAAATGTAATTGACCAAGGACCCCAAGTTTCTGCTGGCTCTGACATCCATTAAAATCCATCATACCATAGCACCAAGACCACTCTTCCTGCTGGCAATGACTTCCTAGTCTTCCTAGGCAATGACTCTGTACAGCAAGGAATCTAAAGCAGGCTCTCTCCTAGGGGACATGGGATTCCTCTGACATGTGACTTTGGCCCAAGGACTCCCCCAGAGCCTCACCAAACTTCCCTAGAACTTCCCTTAATCTTCTCAGCATTCTTAGGTGTTTCCACCCAACCTTTATTTCCTCTCTTCTTCACTCAAGGTCAGACTCGCATCCTGATCTTCTGTCTCTGGCAGATTCTCAGCTCCCTCCCACTTTCTCTGACATTTCCCCAGATATTTCCCTTAATAAAATCCTGCCTAGCCATCTGCTTTCCAGAGGGCCTGGACTGTCACATGAGTCATGCTGGGGCAAGCCTATGGCTGACCTTTAATGTCCCCATCCCAAGCGTTTCAACAGACAAGGAGGGAGATATGAAGGAGGTGGGGACAAAAGGATCATTACAAGGCCATCCACAGCAGTCTCTTACACACGCAATGGAACCATATTTTTATATATGTGTATATCTAATAAGACAATAGCTTGCAGTCATGAGAGAGAAGAAGTCCCAGAAGAAGCAGGAAAGGCTAAGAGATAAACATGACTACTCTACACTTAGTGTTCCCAAGAGCGTTCCAATATCAAATATTCTAGGTCACTACCAGATCTTGTCTTTGAGCTTGTAAAACATGCTCACATCAGATACAGAAAAACAAAATTCACCTCAATTCCTAAATATCATGTACACATATATACGTGTGTGTGCGTGCACGCGCACATGTGCTTATTCAGGAGCAACAACAGTTAAAGAAGGACATTTTGCATTATTAATCCTTGTCAAGAAAAACAATCTCCATTCTTGAATAGATAAAATAATTGAAATGTTTTAAAGATTTCTGCTCCTGCCCATATTCAGGCAAAGTTTCCTTTCCTTTCGATGAGTTTTTATTCTTAAGAGTTCAGTTACATTCATTCACTTACAGTTTTGTAATTGAATGAGGTCAGCCTTACCTTGATCCCAAAATAAGACAAAGATCCCATCTGAAAGTTTTTTTCACTTCCAGATTACTTCTTGTTAAAATAGATAGATAACAGATGATAACGAGCTGGACAAATAGATAGACATATAGACAGTCTCATGATTTTAGAAATCTAGTCCGTAAACTTCACATCATTTCCTTCACACCATAACCTCAGACCCTAGCAAAATGCTGGACATAGAGTCAGCGCTTAAAAAAATATTTGTTGAAAAAGTCTCAGCCTTGATCCTCATGAAGGCTTTGATACAAACAACTCACAGAAGATTCTCTTTGCATCTCTTTTCTATAATTTACTAACCCTTTAAACAAGGCGTACTAAAAGGACTGAATTTGCCGCTTTCATAGTGCAGACCATGTAAAGTATGGAAAGGGAATGCCAAATACCCACATGGGAACTTCAACACTAGCTGGTTAACCCTAAATAAGTCTGTGCAAATACGGTGGTTCAAACCCCTGCTCAACCACCTTTGGAGCTCATTACAATGTGATACGTTCAAGGATACTCTCTGAGCATCTAAGAGGTTCTGGGTTTGCCTCTGTACCATTGCTTTGACTCTGAAAGATAAGCCCGGAAGCAGAAATTGCTTGCTGCCCAACGGACAGTTTCATTGAGGCCACATACCCAGGTTCAACCCAGTTGAACAATGGGGCTAAACTCTAAATGAAGCAAAAAGTTGGAGTCTGGCCCAAACAGTCCCATGACCTAATCACTAGTACTTTTCTGATGTAACTTTGATTATCAAAGGAATACTATTTTTCAGTTGCCTAGCTGTGATAAAAAACAAATCTTTTTGAATAACAAAGATGACCCACAGTATGATGATTTTGTTTCTTTTGTTGTCATTTTTTTTTTCCTCCCACCATTCTTTGTACCCCTCCCCAACCAGGTCATTGCTATGAAGTCAGAAAATCTTGATCCTCATAAATTCATTCAAAATGTATTTATTGAGAACATACTACGTTCCAGCCCGGAAGTCATGTTCTGTGAAGACCACGAGGAGCAAAATCACCACACTTTCTGCCATGGTTAGGGCTTTAAGTGTGGGAGGGAGATGGTCGGTAATAAAGAAATTCCACAAATCAATACCCAATTATAGATTAAGAAATGTGCTACAAAGAGCAAGGTGTTATGAAGCCTCCCAGAGAGAGTAACAGAGGGAACTGAGTTGTGAACCATGAGGAAGAGAGGGGTAGATAAAAACTGGGTCTGGGTAAGAGGAATGGTTCCAGGCAGATGGAAAAGGAGGAAGGAACACAGAGCATTTCAAGAACTAGAAGAATGCCACAATGGCTGAGCCCCAAGCATGAGGGGGTATACAGTGAGATGAGGCCACAGAAGGAAGCCACAGCCAGACCAGCAGACCCTTGCACACACTGTGGCTCTGAAGCTTTTCTCTCCTTGGGCTTTTTTTTTTTTTTTTTTTTTAATCCCTCAACCCCCAGAACCCAGTGTCCTTGGAGTTCCGTCAAGCTTGCATCTGACTCAGCATTGCACACTCTCCTCATGCATTTTAAAATCCTCTCTCACTCCTGCTCCTCGCCATGAAAACACCCAGGCTCTCATCCTGGGCCAGCTTACAACAACACTTACTGTAGAGCCCCGGTCCCTTTCTGCGATTAGCTCTGCCTCCATCACCCTGATGCTCTTTCAATGTGAGTGTCTTGTTTCTCTTTTCCCTCTCTTAGCTCAAATGTATGCTCAGATCCTCCCCCACTTTGTTGCTGCATTAAAACCTGGCCAGAGCCCAGTGTATAATCCTTCCCAAAGATATCAGACATTAAAAGGGAAAGCAAGGCTTCTCTGGTGTAACCTGCAAAAAGGAATCCTCAGGCAAGGTTTCCACGGAGTGGATTTTTCAGGGAGGGAGGATATGGTAGGCACCACATTTCTGGGACTCCTTCAACCTGCACATAAGCACCACTGTACATATCTACCTCCTACTGCAAATATGTAAGAGAGAAGGTCATCCACAGTTGCATTCCATAAACAAGTGGTCCTTAACCAGGAGTGATTTGGACCCACAGGGGGTTTAACAGCAATGTCTGAAGACACTGGTTGTCACACTGGAGCTGGGAGGTGATGCTACCAGCAGCTAGAGGCAGGGAATGCTGCTAACCTCCTGAACATCCTACAATGCATAGAACAACCCCCACAACAAAGAATTATTTTCCAATGGCCCAAAATGTTAATAATGCTGAGAATGAAAAACCCTGCCATAAACTTGTCCGACTTTGAAGTGCTAGTTCAAGGTCTGTACCCCTTATTCTTGATTAGTTTCATTAATTTACTATAATTAATATCATTTGGTGGCTAACCACCTCCAAAATGCATTCACATAATTATTGCCTATATTTGTATGTATTTTTGCTGATTACAGTTTCATCCTTCTGGTCTCTCCAACTTAGACATATAAGGTCTTCAAGTAGATGATACTTCAGTATACTTCGTGCACGTAGTAACCCAGTAAGACCCGAGCAGCTGGCATCCAGCCATCTTCCTCTGTGTTGGCCCAGATGATTAGATTGTTGAGAAGTCCTAGGTCTTCCTTTCACTTTGCACATTCTCCTTGTGCAGGGGATGAGACTACTGCAATGGGGCCAGGACCGCCCTTTGTAGAGGCAGACCAGGGTCTTTAGTGGTCAAGATAGAATTGAACATGCTATAGTGACACAAATCTCAGAATCTTGGTAGCTTTAGAATGACAAGATTCTTATTGCTGGCCAGCTGGAGGTTCTGTTCCTTCTAGTCATTCAGGGTCCCAGGCTGGTGGACACTCTGCTCTGTCAAGATGGGGCTTCAGGGCTCACTGCAGGGGGAAAGAGACACTAAAGAATCATGCCTCAGCCCCAAACTGATAGACATCATGTCTCACAGAACTCAGAGGCTAAGAATGCTGGCATGGCTCACAGACCAGACACAGTTATATAACACCATCTAGACTAGAAATAACAGCAAGAGGACTAGGAAATATAGGGGAGCAAACAAAGTATTAGCTGAGTTTGAATTCCAGCTTTACCACTTAACAATCTGGGGTGAGTTACTGAATTTCTCTAGGCCTCAGTTTCTTCATCTGTAAAATGTCATTAATATTAAACAGTTACTTTGTGGGAGAGGTCGTGAGGGTTAAATGAAAGATTTTACATACAACTGTGAGATAATAGAAAGTATCTATATTCTCTGCTCCAAGTTCCTGGCACAGAGCTCCTAAAATAGTTCTGAAATTTCCTATGGGATAAGACTACCAGAGTATCTCTTGTTCTAATGAGGCATCTCTGAGTGGCCTCCTGGGTGGCTCCCCAAAGGCAGTTGGTCACCAGAAAGAACAGCCATGACTAGAAGCATGACGTTTAGCTCCACTCCTCACTTTCCAGAGATGGGAGAGGGACTGGAAGTAGAGTTAATCACTGAACATGGCTACATGAGGAAGCGTCCATAAAATTCCCAGTAGCATGGGTTTGGGGGAGCATCTAGGTAGGTGAACACATCCATGTACCGGGATAGTGATGCATCCCAACTCCTTGGGGATAGAAGCTCCTAGGCTTGGGATCCCTTCCCACAACCTCACCTTCTGTATCTCTTCATCTGGTTATTCATCTGTATCTTTTATCACATCCTTTAATACGTGTATAAGGAAGTATAAGTGTTTCCCTGAGTTCTGTGAGCTCAGAATTTGCTCTAGCAAAGTAAACCCAAGGGAGAGGCTTGCTGGAACCTCCAATTTGTAGCCAAATTGGACAGATGGATGCTTTGCCAGCCTACTAGTGGGGACATACTACTTGTGGTTAGCATCTTCAGTGGGATAGGGCAATCTTATGAGACTGAGCCTTTAACCTATGGAATCTGATACTATCTCTGGGTAGGTAGTGTTGGAATTGATTTTGTAGGATGTCTAGCTTGTATTCGAGAATTATTGGTATTAGGGAAAGAGCTTGCACATACACATTAGAATGGGGCTCAGAACACTTTAGAAATCCATGGCACACTTCAGGTATACAGTATGGACACAATAAATGAAAACTTCTTCTGTTATTACAATGATGACATTAAGGATAATGTTGTTCTTGGTCTTTGGGCCACCAGCATGTGTAAGTCCAATAGATCATAATGTAAAGTGGACCCAAAAAATGTCTACTCCCTGATTGTCTTTTTATCACTCTGGTAACACAGTGATTTGTCAAATTTTCTTTTGTATCCCTGAAAATAAATAGTTTTACTATTTGCTCATTCACCCAAAGTCATTTTTGATACCTACTGTATCCTAAGCACACAGAGTTAAGAATAGTTGAAAAATAGTTAAAAATAGTTAAAAGCATGCAGAGTTAAAAATTGTTAAAAATTGTTAAAAATAGAAAGATGAATAAGACCTCAGTCCTAGCCTTCAAAAGCTCACCATCTGGGAAGGGGGACAGCTGAGGTCTATGGAAGCTCTGGGACATCACCCCATGGTCAAGGCAGGCAAGAGTCAGGTCACAAAAGGTAAACTGAAGTTAATGGGGAAGTGGATGGTCTGGACAATGCAGAGCAACTTACCCAAGCAAAGAACATTTGCAAAGGAAGAGAGAGAGAGCTTGGAACATTCTGTCATTTAGCCAGACGGCACACAGTGATATGATCAAATATGATACTGGAAGAACCTATTTAAGGGTGTATATTAGTCAGGCAGGGCTGCCCTAACCAAATACAAGTGACTGGGTGGCTTAAACAACGGAAACTTATTTTCTCACAGTTCTGGGGGCCATAAGTCCAAGGTCAAGGTGCGATGATCCTGAGGCCATTCTCCTTGGCTTCTAGAGGGCCACCTTCTCATTGTGTCCTCACGTGGTGTTTTCTCTGTGTCATATACATCCCTGCTGTCACCTTCTTTTCATGCAGCCACATTAAGTCAGGGTCCCACCCTTATGACTCCATTTAACCTTCATTATTCCCTTAAAGACCTCATCTCCAAACAAGTCACACTGGGAGTTAGGGCTTCAACATATGAACTGGGGGGAGGGGGGTAGACACACACAACAGTGGGCAAGCTTGGTGGCAGGCCAGCCAGAGACGTGAAAACTAAGTGATAAGGTAAAAATGGTGAAAAAAAAAAAAATGGTGAGGCCTGCCCTGAGTTAGTGGGAGTAGGAATGAAGGAAAGGGGAAGTCCCTGGAAAACCAAGTTGGCAGGATTGACGAGACACAGCACCTAGCTAACTGTGGAATGACTTAGGTAACTGAGTACGGAATGATCATGCACCGAGGTGGGGTGAAAGCAGTATGTGGGGGGTAAGTGAAGAGCTCCCCTCTTCACTGTTGGCTTGGAGGTTCCTGGAGGACATATCAGTGGAGAAATCAAACATGGAGTAGATATGAGGTCTGGCTCAGGAAAGGAATCTAAGCTGGAAATAACAGATTTGGGAATGGCTGGCATGGATAATGGCTGAGTAAGGACATGAGAGTGGATGAAATCACCTGGTTAAAAGTAAGGAGAGTGGAAAGAAGAGGTGGCCAAAATCTAAACCTCAGAAAGAAATTATTTAAAGAGCGGATGGAATAAGAGTTGCTTGTGAAGATGCCTGAGAGAAAAGAACCAGGGAAGTAACTGAAAAATCAAGAGCATATGAGGTCACGGAAGACAGGAAGGAGAGTTTCAGGGTCAAATGCCACCCAAATATTAAGAGTGTAGCCTTAAACATGAATGCAGCAGGCAGATACGAGTGACCCTCATGGGGACAGTTCCAGCACAGCAGGAGAGGCAGGAGCCCCGCCCAACGGTTGGTGCAGGGGTGGTGGGGCAGTGGTCACAAGGAAGGGGTGACCTGAGTAAACAAACCCTCTCGATTTGCTGCGTGAAGGAAATGACAAGGAAAGAATGGAAACTAAAGGGGAACTTAGAAGCCAATTAAGGGTCTGCTGTTGTTCATGTTAAAGACTTTAGCACATTTATTGGGAAAAAAAACTGAGCATAGGAAAATGATAGCATAAGGATTCCAAGGAAGCAGGGAGTACAATGCAGGGTCCAGATGGAAGAAACGCACCGGGCATTAAGAACCTTTCTCATGGACAGATTAGGTCCCTGAAGTCCAAAGAAATCAGCAGGCTGAGGCTCCTTCTCCCTCCCAGGTCTTCGCGTTACCACTTCTGCTTTACTGGAGCCTTTATTCAGACATCAAGCTCTCCTTTTTCAGGACAAACACATTTTTCCAGTTGGACTCTCATCAACCAGCCCTCTGGGACTTAACACAGCCCCTAGTGCCTAACAGTTGCAATAAACATTTCCTGAATAAAAATCTAGGAGTGTGGCCTTAAGCCTGTGCAGCACAGACCTTGCACCTTCCCATGGATGGTCACCAGAGAACAGATCATGAAGAAAAGGCAGACACACACTTTCAGGAAGGTCTCTGGGAAAGATTCATTATTCACTCTACAAACATTTACTGAGTGCCTAGTGCTGCCTTCAGCCATAGAACAGATGGCCCAAGGCAGCTGATTTATAAGGACTCCTGCAAACAGGAGGATTCCCTGCTCCCCACAAATGACAGCTCCGTGCCTTCTACACGCACCCATCTGCCATTACTGGAGCCCAGATATTCTCTCTGAATCCCCAGCATTGAGAAGCAGATCACTATCAATTTTTCTTTCTGTCAACAGGAGCTGAGGAATAATTATGCCCAATTGACATAAGCAGCTCCGATTGCCTTCAGAATTTGGCCTGAAGCCCAATTATATTTCTCTAGCTTGTGCCACAGAACATGAACAGTACAATTTGTCTTATTTCCTTCTCCTGCTTTTTAGAATATTCAAAAAAAAAAATTGGCTCCAGTGAAACCAACCAAACATGTTCTTTAAGAATAATTTTGAGCCCGATCTATAAGCCAAGTTAATATGATATATATTCTGAGAGAAATTCAGTTGAAAGCATTTAGATATATTATTTTTAAATTATATGCACATGAGTAAAGTATACTGCACACAAATAATTTTAAAATGCTGTTGCTAGGTTGAATATAAATTAAGGTTGTAAATGCATACATGCAGGGACACACACACACACACACACACACACACACACACAGTCCCACATTCACCCCTGAGCTGTTTTGTAAAAATTATTTTCTAAGCTGATTGTTTGAAATTTAGATTACAATGTTTCCACAGAAAATGCCACAGATGCTGGGCAGCTTCCCAGGGTTATCTCCAAAAACCAACTTTACCTATAATGTAGATGAACCAGGTAGGACTGATCTGATTCTTGGGGAGAGTGGAATATGTGTGAGGGGAAGAAAAAGGTCAGGGGACCATAGGATAGAAAAGAGATCAGCTCCATCTAAAACTTTGCATTCTCTGGTTTCTAAACCCCCCATGTTGCTCTATTTCATGTTCTAGAATCCTTTTTCCAAGCTCAGACCTGCACTTGATGTCAAAGTCTCCATGTACCAACTGTGCTTGTCCTTGCCCATGACCAAAATCTGCACTCCATCAGAAGCACAAATCCTACCCCACGAATGGACCAGCACTGCCCATGTGCTTATCCTCAGGACCCCACTCGTGATACCAAGTCCAAAGGATGGTTTGTTTGGCACATTCAGTGTATGCTTCCTCAGTCTTGCTTTCCTTTTTTTTCAAACTGTATTAGATACTAAGACCTAAAATCAGAAGTAGAGTATAGGTATTACTGGCACTCACCAACATCCATTTATCTTCTTCTGAGCATACTTCCCAGCCTTTGTAGTCAGTGGGGCTACGTGGCTGCCTCTGGCCCATGGACTGTGAACACAAAGGACATGTATCTTTAAGGCTGAGGCAAGAAAAGCTCCTGTGTGTGTGTGTGTGTGTGTGTGTGTACTAGCTTCCTAGGGTTGCTGTTACAAAGTATCACAAACTGATCAGGTTAAACAACAGAATTTATTGCCTCAGAATTCTGGAGGTCTAGGGGCACCCAGGTGGCTCAGTCTGAGTGGAAGTGCCTGCCTTCCGCTCAGCTCCTGATCTCAGGGTCCTGGAATCGAGCCCTATATCAGGCTCCCCGCTCAGTGGGATACCTGCTTCTCCTTCTTCCTCTGACTCTCTGCCTTCTTGTGCTCGCTTGCTCTGTCTCTGCCAAATAAATAAATGAAATCTTAAGGGGGAGGGGGAAGAATTCTGGAGCTCTAGAAGCTTGAGATCAAGGGATTGGCCAGACCATGCTATCTCTGAAGGTCCTAGGTTAGGATCTGTTCCAGGCTCTGTCCTTGCCTCTGCCAGTGCTTTGCCTTAAGGCAGTATAACTCCATATCATCACATGGCATTCTCCCTGTGTCCATGTCCTTCAGCCCAAAATTTCTCCTTTTTAGAAGAACACCAGCCATAAGGCATTAGGGCTTACATGATGACCTCACTTCAACATGAATACTTCTGTAAAGACCCTATCCCTAAGTAAGCTTACATTCTCAGGTATTAGGGGTTAAACCTCCAACATATCTTTTTAGAGGGACACAGTTCAACCCATAATACAATATGATGAATTCAACCCACTAGAAACATGGAAACCTGGTCTTAAGACAGCAGAGCTTGGATCACTGACTCCCAGACTCCCAGAGGACTTCACATGTAGGAGAAATAAACTTTTGTTAAGCCACAGGAATGTGGGGGCTGTGTGTTGTCACAGCAGAGGCCAGCCTAACCACCTAATGATACAGGAATATTTCATGTAAAACTCCAGATTTCTTCCTTGGGAAGATCTAACTTACCAGACTTGCATCTCAATGGCAACAATTGGCAAGCAACCAAAGAGTAGCAATTTCCCTTAGACTGAACCAAATGCTGCTCCACAGACCCCAGGTCACTGCAGTCCCCACTACTCCCTGTCACTGCCCCACAACCATTTTCTATTACATGTCTTATTTTTCTTACTCTCCCCTCCTTTATCTGAATACATTACCTGCCCAGCCTAAGCTTGTGAATCTGCCAACTCTGCTCTACACTGGTCCTATTATTCAGAGCTGCCTTTAAATTATAATCTTTGTATGTGTTCTCAGTAGCCCCATAGAGAGCTGCAGGTCATGCTAGCAGAGTAAGTCCTTTCTAGCTCAGAGTTCATAATAACCCATTTGCCTGTTCACTTTTAATGTAGAGACATAAACACATTTCAGGGCCAATTTCAAATGTATGTTGGAAAATCATCATAACATCAAAAACAGAGCTTCATACCTATTTTCAAAGCTCATTTTTATACTCATACCAATTCTAACAAGTTAGAGGCAGAAGAAGTATTACTATCATCTCTTTACCAATGAAGCAATTAAAGAGTCATGAAGCAGGTAATACAACAACAGTCCCAGAACTGGCGATTGGCAAAGGTGGGACAGAATGTGCAGCCCGTAGGACTCAAAAGCAGTGTGCTTGGCAACCTATGGGTCTTCATTTCCTCACAGAAAAGTGAAGTCGTTAGACAAGAAGTAGGGGTTTCCAGACTTAAGTTTAGCCGTGTAAGTTTAGTCAAAGCTCATGTGAAAGGGCCAAAAGAACGTAAGTGGCTCCAGCTGACCTAGAGGTGAGCTCACAAGACAGGGAAGTGACACTGGGCTACCAGCATATGTTTTGACCAAGGAACATTTTGACTCAGGAGAAAACACAATCAATTAAACTTTCAGCTTCTAAAAAAAATTGCCCATTTTTTTTTAAAATTACCGAATATAGTAGATATATCCACATCCTAATCCCCAGAACTTGTGAACATTAACTTATATGGTAAAAGATTGAATGTTACCTTATTTGGGAAAAGGATCTTTGCAAATATAGTTAAGTTAAGGGCTTTGAGATGAGGAGGTGATTCTGGATTCTCTGAGTAGGCCCTAAATCCAATGACAAGTGTCCTTATAAGAAACAGAAGACACACAGGGCACCTGGGTCACTCAGTTGGTTAAGTGTCTCAGGTCCTGATCCTGTGGCCCTGGGATGGAGCCCTTGGACAGGCTCCCTACTCAGTGGGGAGTCTGCTTCTCTCTCTCCCTCTGCCCCTTCTCCGGCTCATGCTCTCACTCTCTCACTCTTTCTCTCTCAAATAAATAAGATCAGAAAGGAAGAAAGAAAGAAAGAAAGAAAGACACAGGAAAAGGCCATATGAAAACAGGGGCAGAGACTGGAGCTCTGCAGCCACACACCAAAAAATACCTGAATCCACCTTCTGGAAAGGAAAGATTCGGGGAAAGATACTCCCCTAGAGCCCCCAGTGGAAGCATGGCCCTGCTGACACTTGACTTGGGATTTATGGTCTTCAGAACTATGAGAGAATAAATTTCTGTTATTTTAAGCTGCCAAGTGTGTGGAGATTTGTTACAGCAGCCAGGAAACTAATACATCAAGTAATGTGAAAAATTAAAAAGCCCATACTCTACCTGAGCTTTACCACACTGCCAACACCATTCCGGGGCAGAGGAGCAGAGATAGGATCAAACTGAAGGATAAGTGGGGGTGGAGGAGGTTCAGAGAGGAGGTGAGGCTCAGGAACTCTCTGAGGATGTCTTACACCTTGGCTGGTCCATGTCTTAAATCCATTCTTCCATCAGAGTTAAAGACACTTTGTGTACAGATATTTAGCCCTTTATTCTCAGCTCCAGACTGTACAGGAAATTGCCAATTATATTTCTACCAGTTCTCTCAGAACTTTTGGTAATACACATTTTCATTTCATAATATTCCCACGTAATGCTGGTTTGTGGAGATAAGCCTCATGGTCCTCAGAACCTTTCCCAGTTTAATCAGACTTCTAAGAAATATCTTTAATATTTTTCTGAGTAAAAATAATAAATATGCATAAAAATTCAAACAATAGGTCAGTGAATAAAGTGGGAAATGAAAACCACCGTAACAGGAGTAGGGGTTGGGGTGGAATAAAAATCAAGGGTAGATATTGCTCACATTACTGATGATAGCAACCAATGATTTTATGGTTTTACGGGGTCATTTTGTATAGCCATGCCATGACACAAGATCTACATCAAAATGACTGAGCCAAGATGAATCTTGTATCAAGATACCCTTACAAAATTGCTCTGCTTTTCCCATTGAACTATATATTCTTCCTGACCTGACAACACCCAGAAAGTCCCTTAAGAGTTTTCTAGAAACTCTTAAGGGATCTTTGGGACACAGTTTGAAAAATGTTGGGTGTGATGCTCTTAAAATGTCTCTCCACTTAACATTCAGGAAATGTGTATAGATGTGGGTGTATTTAATAGGCAGTCATAAAATAACACAATACAACAGAAAGCTATTGGAATGCATACCCATAAACCAGTAAATGCCTGCCAGCAATCAGAAAACTAGTAGTTTCTGCCTCTATTGATACTTGTGATTGCAACTTAATGATGTTTTTACTTAACTGATGGCAGCTGTCTCCATGAGAAGCTATTAGCACATTAGGTCTTTATTAAGACTGGCAAAGTAATAAATAATGTTCATGACTTCTCTTTTGTTCACAAGGTTAATTGTTGTTTAATAATATTCTTGTGATGTGTTAAGAGCTCTCAAGGAATTATATATGTAAACCACTTAGCTAAAAAAAGAAGTCTTAGCAATCTACTAATTTACAAAGTCGTTGATAGAGTTAAGACATACCTGGTGGTAACGTACTGGGTATTATGATGATTATCCAGGATTTTGCATTTATTCTAATTTTTTTTGGTTTAAATCAACAAATACTTACTTGGCAAAATACTAACCTAGAAATTCTGGGAGGTACAAAGTCATATAAGATGCCACCAATATTCTCAAGAAATGGTTGAATGTTGTTGAGGAAGAAACTACATACATGTTAAGTCAATCATTAAAATGAACTATATTCAGGGGATAGAGAGTGAAAGCTAATTCAGTTTGGTTATAATATATAATCTAACTATGCATTGCTGTATTTAGTTTGCTAAAACTTGTTAAGAAATTTTCTTAAGTCTAAGGCATTTGTTTAAGCCTCTGTTACTTGGTTACTTAGCTACTTACTGCCAAACACACCCCAACTTACCTAGGTGTGCTCCTTTAGACACCACTCTCCTCTGAGCAAGATGGGACCTGAGAGATTAGTCCTGCCAAAGAGGAGGACAGACCCCAAAGAGAAGAAGGGATTGACCAAGATAATGTGGTGGCGGCAAAGACTGGACCTACCAGACCTCAGGTCACCCAATTTTTCACTCCTTGAGGCTTTAAAAAAGGGTTTTGTCTGTGCCAACATTGCCCTTACAGTTTGCCCAGTTTGGACAGAACACCCCCAATCCCAGCACACCAATGAGACACAAAGGCAGAAAGGAAAAAAATATGGTGGTGGCGGTAATGATGAAGAATGAGGAGGAGGAGATGAGGAGAAAACAACGATTTAGTGAGAACTGAAGACAGCCTAGGTGCTCTACAAACACATCTACTGTAAGCTTTATATAGTATCTCTCCAAAGCATGGACCTGAAGTAGCCTGACTTCACAGATGAGGAGACAGGGCCGTTCAACACCCAAGGTTCGCAGTTAATGGCTGCCAGCAAATGTGAAATCCCAGACTGGTCGGACTTCAGGGCCTGGACGCTAAGCCACAACACACAGAACACAATGGGCTAGGCGACTTCTGGAGAACCTGCACAGCCCATGAGTCTGAGACGGACCAGACAGGGTCACGGGACGGTCCTTTCCGCAGGTGGCTGAGAGAACTCTGCCGAAGGGCTGATTGCTAAAGCCCCCAATGGCTTTCCTGACGTTCCTGCTCTCCGTGGTACATTCAGTAACCAAGACAATCATCTCAAATAGGAATTCCAACGAAGCTCGGAGCAAGTTAATTAGCCGTGCTGCAGACACATTAAAACTCTGGGAGCAGTTACCATAGTAGGTAACCTTGCATGTTTTACAAAGTGTGGCGTTTTCATTTCAGCTCATGTTGAATAATGAATAATTTTCCCTGCCCCCTGCCAGACAGTGAATGATGAGATGCCCTTCGGTGATTCAGCGATGTTGAATTAATCGGATGATAGAATATCCACATCTTTCCCTGGGCCACCAACCCGTTCCTCTATGATTTTCCTCTCTTCCCATCTCCCTCTCCCGAAATTCTACCACAGACCTGGAAAGGAGATGGCTGCAGAGGCGGCAGCTGCCACCCCACCCTGTTGGAGGCTGGCCTGTGTGGGAATGTGGATGCAAGGGGAGGGGGACCCCCAGGCATTCCTGGCAACCCAGATGGGGTGGCACCAGCCAGCAGGCTCTGTTCAGCCCACTGTGAACCCATCTTGCCTGAGGCATCCCACACCACTGCCTCCAGGGGAGACAACTGCAACACCCTTAATGTCACTCTCCAGCTCCTACATAATTTGTCTTTAGAAAAGTCACATGTTTGGGACACCTGGGTGGCTCAGTCAGTTAAGCATCAGACTCTTGGTTTTGGCTTAGGTCATGATCTTATGGGTCGAGAGATCAAGCTCTCTGCTGCTCAGAGGGGAGTCTGCCTGAGGATTCTCTCCTTCTGCTCCTCCTCCCCTCACAGCTGCACTCTCCCCACCAAACACACAAATATAGATTTTTAAAGATTTTATTTATTTATTTAAAGATTTTTATTTATTTATTTAAAGATTATTATTAAAGATTTTATTTATTTATTTGACAGACAGAGATCACAAGTAGGCAGAGAGGCAGGCAGAGAGAGAGGGGGAAGCAGGCTCCCCGCTGAGCAGACAGCCCGATGCGGGGCTCGATCCCAGGACCCTGAGATCACGACCTGAGCCGAAGGCAGAGGCTTTAACTCACTGAGCCACCCAGGCACCCCACAAAAATATTTTTTTAAAAAAGAAAAGTTATATGTTTATTTACTTTTACTTTTATTTCCCTTCACTGAATGTAAACCCCATGATAGCAGAGACTGGGTTTTGTTTACTGCCGTGCTCAGGAGACAGAATCTACCACAGTGCCTAGCACGTCAGAGGAATACAATACTGTTTGCTAAATGAGATTTCCTGGGGAGGTAGAGGAAAGAATCAAACCTCATCCCACGTAGCAAGACTTCACCCAGTCCCCTACTAGACATCTGTCCTCTGAGGTAACCCTTCTCCTTTTCCACCCAGCCTCCACAAATGCCCCTCAACTGTCCCAACAATCTAGAAGAGTCCTGCTACCAAAACAAAGCCCAGGGTTCCCCCCTCCACCTTAGAAATCATTTCAGCTAAAGACAAAACAATCCAACAATCAATAGACAAGTGACTAAGTAAATTAGGTACATTCATAAAACGGGATGCTATGCAGACATTACAAAGAATTTGGCCAATGATAGATAGACAGACAGATAGAGAGGAAGGACAAGTAATAACTGAGAGGGGCACCTCGGTGGCACAGTTGGTTGGGCTTTTGGTTTCGGCTCAGGTCACGCTCTCAGCATAAGATTGAGCCCTGTGTGGGGCACCCTGCTCAACATGAAGTCTGCTTGGATTCTCTCTCCCGCTGCCTCTGCCCCCCCCATGTATTCACTCTCTCAAATAATTTTTTTTTAAAGTATAACAACTGAGAAATATTACTTAATGAAAAAAGCAAGACACAGTACCACAGGTATAGTATGATTATATATGTGAAGGAGAGAAACAAATACATTTATATTAATATTTACTTAGTAGATCTTTGGAAAAACATGTTAGAAACGGTTAATGGTGGCTGCCTATAGGGTACAGAACTAAGAAATTGTGGGAAAAGAGACATTTTAAAGGGGTTTCTTGGTACTGTTTGAAGTTTTAGTTTTGTTTTGTTTTTAAGATTTTATTTATGTATTTGACAGAGACACAAGTAGGCAGAGAGGCAGACAGAGAGAGAGGAAGGGAAGCAGGCTCCCCGCTGAGCAGAGAGCCCCATGCGGGGCTCGATCCCAGGCCCCTGGGATCATGATCTGAGCCGAAGGCAGAGGCTTAACCCACTGAGCCACCCAGGGGCCCCAAGTTTTAGTTTTTGAGGTGTAGCTCAAAACCTTTTAGAGTACCTAATTTTTTTGTATGTATATCAAATAAACATAATTATAAACTAGAGGAAAGAAAAACATGTGGGTGGGCAGGCAGACAGATAGCTAAGCAGGCCATCAATCAACTTCATCACACCCCTGGAAAAATTCACCCAACCAAACAGGAATATCATGCTTTGGGGTGTCTGCTGAGAACACAGACTTGAATCTTCATCCTTCCATTTTCTGCAAGAATAAAGCCTTCAAGTATATAATGGCACCTGTTGGATCCCAAGACCAAAGAAACTCAATGAGCTGACAATTAACTTAAAAATGCATTTTAATGTAAGTTATTTAAAGGTAACTATGGGATTGGTCTACCCAGAACTTTCAGTTCCCCCAGCCATTCTTTTCACAGAAAATAATTTTTTAAACCAGAATAAATTAGCTTTGCGATAATAATAGAATGTAATGAGTGTTTGGAAACATGTTCTACTTATCAAAAAACTCTCCAATCACATGAACTTGGTTTTCTGGAATGCATTTCTCACTGAATTATTTATTATCTGCTGGTCCTTTCGCCGGTCTCCACCACTTGCTACTACGTCCTATACAGTTATTAGGTCAATTGTTGGAGTAAGAGAGCAAGAGCTAGGATTTTCTGTTTTTGTGTTAACCCCCTGGGAGAAATCCCACCTGTCCTTTGGAGGGTACTGTGAACTCTCTTGACGGGTGAGGGTGTTGGCTCTCTGCCAGGGAGACTCCATGGCAGCTGACAACCACGTGTCGTGGCTGACCAAAAACCATGCTCCAGAGCTACTGAGGGACAGTCAGGAATTAAGTCTGGATCCAAGAAACATGCAGCCCTGGGCAATCCTCACCTCCCACAGATTCTGCCAACTCCCTTATCTATACCTGCCCCAATACCTAAGCCTGTGCCTATACCTACACCTGTGTCTACACACATACTTCCCCTGGACCAAGATATCTATACCCTCTCTCTTTGACTGAGTTAGACAATAGACTGAGTGTTTCTGAGCATAGATAAAGAAGGAAGGTAGTGAGTTTCGTTCCTGAAAGAAATGAAGTCCTTCTCTTAGTGATTCTGCCCTATTTGGCAGCATCAAGATCATGGTAGAAAGAACAGTTCCTTTCTGACTACCAAAGAACCACCAGGACTGGATTTATACTTCTAAGCCAGCTAAAGGGAGGAGGCTCTGGTAAGAGCTGAAGGACAAGCTTGCACTAGCCAATCCTGGATAAACCAGATTAGATTGCCCGGGCAGAGGTGGGTGATTTAATAAGCATGGCAACCAATCAATCCTAAGTTCATATCTTCATAACTTTCTATTTTGCATCTTCCTGGAATTAAAGAAAAATTGTTAATGTAATCAGCAAATTCCTAGATCACTGACAATTGTAGGGGATAAATGAACACAGTGGCATTTTAATTTAGGGGCTGATTAACTAATAAAGGAGGTGTTGTTTAGAACGGGATGATTCATGTGTCTAGCCTTGTAGCTTCGCTCCTCTAATTTAAGGCCTAGACAGTCACTTACAAATCACTCAAGACAGAGCCACTTTAAACCCTTATCAGTCATTCACACCTAAATGTGAATTAATCTATTTTAGATTAAAAACAGTTTTCAACAGGACAAAGAACGACAGAGAACATGGTCCTGGCTGTTTGAGGGAGATGGAAAGGATGCCACCAGACAGTGGGGTAACTGGAAGGGAAAGACGGGGAGGACAGAATCAGCACCAAAGACAAATTCCAGTATTTCTCTTGGGTAGCAGGGCTCTCAAGCAGTGGAGAGCTTTGCCCACCTCAAGTGCCTGTGTACTCTATCCAGTGGCAGAGAACATGGTGGTTTCCTCATCTCCCTGTTCATATATTTATCTTTAGCTCTTTTTGTATAGAGGAGACTTGTCTAAGGATATCAGCCAGATGCCCAAGCTCTAGTTGTTCTTGGACCATTCCCATAACTAGCAGCAGAATAACAAAACTTCACTCTTTCATAGGAATTATTTCAAAGGAATTATTTCACAGGAATCATTCTCTCAAGTTTCATAGGAATGATACTCTGTTTACAGGGTGTCACCTCTGCCTGGCCATTCCCTCTTCTTCCTCTTCTTCTTCTTCTTCTTCTTTTTGTTTTTTTAATATTTTACTTATTTATTTGACAGAGAGAGAGAGAGAGAGATCACAACCAGGCAGAGAGGCAGGCAGAGGGAGAGGGAAAAGCAGGCTCCCTGCTGAGCAGAAAGCCTGATTCGGGGCTCGATTCCAGGACCCTGAGATCATGACACCAGCCAAAGGCAGAGGCTTAACGCGCTGAGCCTACCAGGCGCCCCTCCCTCTTCTTCTTAACCATAGTAATATCCACCTTGAACATCCTTACTATACAATAAACATAGAATTTATAATGGTCTATGAATTCAGCCACATAGTCTATTATTTGCAGCTTCTTGATAAATGGGTCCTAAGGTTAATCATGGCTTTATTAAGAAAGTCATTTGACTAGAATCTAGCTGTTCCCATAGCCAGATGCCTAACACTTAGGGAAAGCTGAACATCACCATGGGGGGCTAAGTCATGCTCCCCCCCATTAACATATTGAAGCTCCAAGCACTAGAATGTGACTGCATTTGGAAACAGTATTTGTAGATGATCGAGTTAAAATGAACTCATTATAGTGGGCCCTAATCCTAAGACCCAAGGCTCTATTGGTCTTATCCCATGAGAACCAGGTAATTTAGCAAGTTAGAGACATCCCTTTTGCACACTGTTCCAATGACTCTAGGTGAAACTCTTTATAATCCCACAGAGGAGGTACTTCAGCTTTGGGAATCACTTTTTGCCTTTTCACTCAGATACCCTGACTGAGTAGAAAGTGTACGATGAATGACCAGCAATGTCTGCTGCAGGCATAAATAAGACAGGGAATTTGCCCCTCATGCCTATGGATTTGCCATGCCTGGACTAAATGGTGTCTAGCCCTTCCAAACTTAAAAACTTTAAAATTTCCTTCTCAGGGCACCTGGGTGGCTCAGTCAGTTAAGTACCTGCCTTCCGCTCAGGTCATGATCCCGGGGTCCTGGGATGGAGCCCTGCACCAGGGTCTCTGCTCGCCAGGAAGGCTACTTCTCACTCTTCTTCTGCCTGCCACTCCCCTGCTTGTGTTCTCTCTCTCAAATAAATAAAGCCTTTTAAAAAATAAAATAAAATAAAAAATAAAATTTCTTTCTCCACAGATCCAGGGTTTCTTATTATTGCCTTCATTATCACTTTTCGTCATTGTTGCTGCTTTATGCTACTCACTCTTGATACACCTGCTCTTTCTTTTTCTTTTTTTCTCTCTTGTCTCTTCTCCAGTTGCGATGGTTAATTTTCTGTGTCAACTTGACTGGTTCTAAGGGATGCCCAGACAGCTAGTAAGACATTATTTCTGGGTGTGTCTACGAGAGTGTTTCTGGAAGAGAGTCGCATTTGGATAGGTAAACTGAAAGAGTAGCTTGTCCCATCAGTGCAGGTGGGCATCATGGAGGGCCTGAGTAGAACCAAAGGACAGAGGAAGAATGACTCGCTCTCTGGTTGAGCTGCCCTTGGACATGTGTACTCACGGCTCTCAGGCCTGACCCCAAGACTCATACCACTGGCTTCCCTGGTTCTCAGGGCTCTGGGCTAGGATTGAATCACACCAGCAGCTTTCTTGGTTTCTCAGCTTACAGTTGGCGGATCATGGGACTCTCACCTCTGTAATCAGGTAAGCCAATTTCTTATGATAAATGGAGCCTCTCGGTGGCTCACTCAGTTAAGCAGCCACCTCTGGATTTCAGCCCTAATCTCAGGGTATGAGATCGAGCCCCTGCAACAGGCTCTGCTCTCAGCAGGGAGTCTGCTTGAGATTCTCTTCCTCTCTTCTGCCCTTTCCCCTGCTTGTGTGCTCTCTCCCTCTCTCTAAAATAAATTAATGAATCTTTAAAAACAAAGAGACAGACAGACAGATAGATAGATAGATAGATATGAGGATATATATGTACATATCCAGCTGATTTTATTTCTCTGGAGAACCCTACAATACACCAACCTTACCCTGCTCTCTTTTGGTATGCTTAATGGCTTTGGTGCTGATGGAATTATCTATTATAACCATCATCAGCCAATAAAAATTCACTTTTCCTTTTAAGCTGATAAAATGACTAATCACAAGACACTGTCTATAACCTTTTCAGAGTAAGCTCTTTGTTACTTTCCTCTATACTTATAGTAGCCTTTTTTCTTTTCTTTTCTTTTCTTTTTTTTAAGTCTCCTAAAGGTTTGTGAGCACTGGAGGTTGATACACTGGAAAAGTGCTGTGATACAGAAAGTTTCTAACACTCAGTGATTGACAAGAGGTAAAGCCACAATCGCAATTTCTGAAGAGGAGGTGATTACATTACAGTAAGCAAAGTCCCATCTTTCTCTACAGCTTCCCGTACATCATCCTGTTTGATCTTTACAATCTTGTGACGCAGGCAGGGCAAGTACCTCGTCATTCCCACACTGCATTTAGGGCTCAACATCAGAAAGACTCAGTGACTCAACTGCATAGAATTAAAACATTTTGGGTTGTGTCATCTCACCAGTCATTCAACAAATTACTTAATCTCACTTGTAAGGATATTATCATATATGATGTAGATACTCTTTAATAACCATCAAGATCCACCAAGTGAATAGGGTTAAACTTGGCCAGGATTGCATTGATTAAAAACCACATTTAATGAGGCTTTAAACTGTGTCCAAACAGCTTTTCCCCAAAGCGGCAGAACGGCTTCTCTCTGAAGCATTCTCCCTTTTGAGTGAACCATTTTGCTATATAATTTCATGCCTCACTCAGAGGCTCTGATTGCCTCATCAGGTGTGAATCAGACAAATTAAAGAAATAACCAAATTCATTTTGCACACGGTTCCAAATTACTAGGCTCAGAGCAAGAGCCTGTATTTTACTCCACATTTGCCCCACATGAGGAATGGGCTTTGGGGTGACTGTTTTCCTCGCTAGTCGCTAGGAACTCCCCCTTTCACTAGTCTGGTTACTGCCTGTGTGTTGAGTAGTCAAACTCACCATAAATATGCAAACACATGGCCAAATGTTTCCACAGGGAAACAACCAGGCTTTAATGTTTTCTAGAAAAGTAAGGAGATTATCGTGAATTACATGCACTCTATTACCGCCATTTTTCCCAGTCCCTGAAACTGGACTTTTCCCGAAATATTGGCATATAGAAGTAACAAGTTCTCCTTTAGCCTAAATTTTCCTCTGGACCAAAGACTAAAGAAAGCTACACTGAGAGCTCAGAATAGAAAAGGCTTGCTGTGAGAAAGCATGCATGTCTAGGATGAGAAATCAGCATGTCCTGGGCCTCCTGGTTCTGGTGAGACAGCCAGTGTTAGAGGATTTCTGTGGGGGCGAGCAATGAAAGCTCACCTCAGGAGGTGCAGCTGTGTCTTGGTTTAGAACAAGAAATAACAGGTTTGCTCCCTGAAGAGCTGGGAAGTATCAGGAAGAAACAGGAACACGACTATCCTTCTTTCCTCTTGACAGGTGTTACCCAAGTTATTTGCCAAAAGGACAGAGCCCAGGTTTCAAATACGTCTTTCAAGTTGAGATAGCGTGGAGCTCGTTATCAGATTAGAGACTGAAAGCCACTGGGGTGAGGGCTGCTGGGCGGGCCTCCCACAGTCCTGCGTGGGGCTGTCCACCCACACCACTTCGCCAGTGCGGGCATCAATCAAGTGTCTCCGCTGTACCTGCAAGGTTCAAAATAAGGCCTAAAAGTTATCTGAGTAAGATAAGTTTTAGGTCTTATTTTATCAGACTTTTCATCAGATAAATCATTCTCACCTCTTTAAATCTTTTCCCCTCCTCGATGACATGACACTCTCGTGGTTTTCTCCCATCCCTCTGACAACCTCTTCCTAGTGCTTCCCTCATACCTCTTCCTGTCACTGCCAAACGTTGGAGTTCCCCAAAGTGTATTCCCAGGCCCTATTCTTTATTCTTTTCTCAATCTACACTCTCTCCTAAGTGCCTCCTCATTCATGTCATCATTTTTAGTCCTGTATGCAAACCACCTATACAAAAATGTTTCTCCTCAGAGATCCCTCTTCTTGACTTCTGAATTTGTTAACCAACCACTTTCCTGTTATTTTACTATGGATGTCTCAAAAGCGCCTCAAAATTAACAAAAGCAGAATCGAAGTCTTAATTCAAAAAGGGCCTGACACTTCCTGCATAGATTTTGATCTAGAAGGACAGACAACCACCAATGCCAGGAGAAGCCCTGCTGGTAAGAGTGGACCAGATAAAGCACACTGACCAACCCTCCACTGAGAACACCTAGAAAATCTGGGGAAGCCATTCTACTACACATGTTTGAGGGCACCAGAGAATGCACATGGCAGTGAAAATTACCAGGTGAAGACCTAACAAAAGACAGAAACCCAGAGAAACAAGCCTAGTTTTGGGGACTGCTTCCTCCCTAAGGGAGGTCTTCAAAGTCACACAGAGAAGGCCAAGAGGCAGAGAAACTGAGTAAAGCTTCTGACCAACTCATAAGTCAAGGACACAAAAATGAGAGTTTGGGCCCTGCCAAGGAAAGGAATCCTTGTAAACTCCCCAGGGTTTCGTTTGGGACTCTGTATTCATCAGGTTTCCAGAGTTCTCCAGAGAAACAGAAAATAGGGTATGTATATATGTGTGTGTGTGTGTGTGTGAGAGAGAGAGAGAGAGAAGTTTATTTTAAGGAATTGGCTCACGTGGTTGTGGGGGCTGGCAAGTCCAAAATCTGCACAGCAGGCTGCTAGAGATCCAGGGAACAGTTGATGTTGCAGTTTGAGTTCAAAGGCAGTCTAGAGGTAGAATTCCCTCTTCCTCAGAGGATGCCAGTCTTTTTTTTTTGTTTTTGTTTTTTTTTTAAGGTTTAACTGATTGGGTAAGTACCACCTATGTTGTGGAAGATAATCTGCTTTATTCAAAGTCTACTGACTTTTATTTTTTTTTAAGATTTTATTTATTTATTTCAGAGAGAGAGAAAGCATAAGAAAGGAGATGGGGAGAGGGAGAAGGAGAAGCAGACTCCCTGCTGAGTAGGGAGCCTATACAGGGCTGGATCCCAGGATCCCAGGATCATGAGCTGAAGGCAGTTGCTTAACTACTGAGTCACCCTGGCACCCCAAAGTCTACTGAATTAAAAAAAAAAAAGACTTTACAAATGTGTACTGTTAATCTCATCTAAAAAAATTTCTTTACAGAAACATTTAGACTAGGTTTGACCAAATACTGTGGCCTAGGCAGGTTGACACAAAAAGTTAACCATCATAGATCACATACCACTGCTGATCCCAAAACCATATTGATTCTCAGTAGTCTTAAGAATTTCACATTATTTGGTATAAGGACAAAGTATTAATTAATATTAGACTTTAAAAAGTCAAGGATGTGTAATATAATCTCTAGGATAACCAATATAAAAAGGGTAAAATAATCTTTAAAATAATCTTTAACTTGAGATAATAGGAAGTAATCCCCCAAAAAAGAAGAGATTTTAAAAAATGGAACAAATAAAAAGCAATAGTAAAATGGTAGATACAGGCCCAGATTTTTCACTAATTACCTTCCATGTAAATGGACTAAGTATTTCAATTAAAAGACAAAAACTGACAGGGTGCCTAGGTGGCTCAGTCAGTTAAGTATCTGACTTTGGCTCAGCTCATGATTCTAGAATTGAGCCCTGTGTTGAGATCCCTGCTCAGCAGGGAGTCTGCTTGTCCCTCTCCTTCTGCCTCTCCCTCCACCCATGTTCACACTCTCTCTCTCTCCCAAATAAAATTTTAAAAGATAAAGACCATCAGGATGGATTTTGAAAAAACTATATACTGCTTAAAGAAATAATCTGAATATAATACAGAAAGGTTAAAAGTAAAATGATAAGAAAAAAGATATACCATGAAACCATGAACCAAAAGAAACCAATGGTAGCTATACTGCCAAGGGTAAGTAAGACTTTGGAACAAGAAATGTTATCAGAGTTAAAGAAGATCATTGCACAATAAAAATGCAGTACACCAGAAAGATACAACAATCCCACATTTGCTGCGTGCACCTTGCCACACAGCTTCAGAAAATCAAAAAAAAAAAAAAAAAGAAAGAAAGAAAAATAGTCAAATCTACAATTATAGTGGAAGATTTTAACTCACATGTCTCACAGCTAAAATAATAAATAAGAATCAGTAAGGATACAGATGATCTAAACAACACAAATATAACAAACTTTTCCTGATGGACATACACGTAGAACACTGAACTTAGTGACTACAGAACACACATTCTTTTCAAGAACACACAGGACACAATTCAGCAACTGCATTATTAGATATTTACCCTAAGGATACAAAAATACAGATGCAAAGGGGTACATGCACCCTGACGTTTATATCAGCATTATCAACAACGACCAAACTATGGAGGGAGCCGAAATGTCCATTGACTGATGAGTGGATAAAGAATAGGGTAGGGGCACCTGGGTGGCTCGGTGGGTTAAGCTGCTGCCTTCAGCTCAGGTCATGATCTCAGGGTCCTGGGATTGAGCCCCACATCAGGCTCTCTGCTCAGCAGGGGGCCTGCTTCCCTTCCTCTCTCTCTGCCTGCCTCTCTGCCTACTTGTGATCTATCTCTGTCAAATAAATAAATAAAATCTTTTAAAAAAAATAAAGAAAGAAAGAAAGAATAGGGTATATGTATTTATAATGGAATATTATTCAGCCATCAAAAAGAATGAAATCTTGCCCTTTGCAATAATGTGGATTATCTTAAGTGAGATAAGTCAGTTAGAGAAAGACAAATACCCTATGATCTCACTCATATGTGGAATTTAAGAAAGAAAACGGGCACCTGGGTGGCTCAGTCAGTTAAGCATCTACCTTTGGTTCAGGTCATGATCTCAGAGTCTTGGGATAAAGCTCCCTCTTCAGGTTCCCTGCTTAGCAGAGAGTCTGCTTCTCTGTCTCCCTCCACTCATTCCCCCAGCTCATGCTTTCTCTCTCTCTCTCAAATAAATAAATAAGAAGTCTTGAAAGAAAGAAAGAAAGAAAGAAAGAAAGAAAGAAAGAAAGAAAGAAAACAGATGAACAAATGGGAAGGGGAAAAAGAAAAAAGGAGAGAGGGAAAGAAGCCAAAAGTGACTTTTAACAGTAGAGAACAAACTGAGGGTTGATGGAGGGAGGTGAATGGGGGATGGGCCAGATGGATGACGGGTATCAAGGAGGGCACTTGTGATGAGCACTCTGTGCCGTAGGTAAGTGATGAACCACTGAATTCTATTCCAGAAACCAATATTGCCCTGTATGCTAATTAACAGAATAAAACCAAAAAACCCACATAAGACATTTACCAAAACTGCCACATTCAGAACCATAAGGCAAATCTGAACATATTTCAAAAAAAAATCAAAATCATATCAGAGTATGTTCTTTAATTTTAATGAAATTTAATTTTAATGAAATTAAGCTGAACAGGGGCGCCTAGGTGGCACAGTCATTAAGTGTGTCTGCCTTTGGCTCAGGTCATGATCTCAGGATCCTGGGATGGAGCCCTGCATCAGGGTCCCTGCTCAGTGGGAAGCCTGCTTTTCCCTCTCCCATTCCCCCTGCTTGTGTTTCCTCTCTCACTGTGTCTCTGTCAAATAAATAAATAAAATCTTTAAAAAAAAAAAAAGGGGGGGGGATAGAAATAAAGCTGAACAACTAGAATGTCCATGTCAAGAAAATTAAGAAGTATGGGGCGCCTGGGTGGCTCAGTGGGTTAAGCCGCTGCCTTCGGCTCAGGTCATGATCTCAGGGTCCTGGGATCGAGTCCCGCATCGGGCTCTCTGCTCAGCGGGGAGCCTGCTTCCCTCTCTCTCTCTCTGCTTGCCTCTCCATTCTACTTGTGATTTCTCTCTGTCAAATAAATAAATAAAATCTTAAAAAAAAAAAAAAAAGAAAATTAAGAAGTAAACTGCTAAATACCTACAGGCTAAAGGGGGCAAAAATCACAAAGGAAATTATATAACCAATATTATGCCAATAGTTTAAAAAATACATATTCAAACCATGCTTATATAAAATATATAACTTTAAAGGCATACAATAGAAAAGAAGGAAGGCATCTGGCTAGCTGAGGTAGTGGAACACGTGACTCTTGATCTCAGGGTTGTAAGCTCGAGTCCCACATTGGCTATAGAAATTACTTTTAAAAATCTTACAAAGAAAGAAAAAAGGAAAGAAAAGAAGGAGGTTGAAAATCAATGCACTAAGTATCCACTTTAAGAAGTTAGAAAAAGAACAGAAAATTCAGCTCAAAGAAACAAGAAAGAAGGAAATAATAAAGATAGGAACATACACTGATGGAAAAGTAAATATATATGATAAAGGGATAATTAAAGAAAATAGTAGTTTTGTTTAAAAGATAAACTCAAAAAAGGCACAAATAATAAATGTCAGGAATGAACAAAAAAAAGGATATCCCTATATATCCCACAAACATTGAAGAGATAGCAAAAAGATATTATTTTTTAAAAAATTAAATTTAAATGAGTTAGAAATAATCTATAAACACACATACAATTTAGCAAAATTAAAATTAATTTTAAAATTAATAAACTATTTAAAAACTTTTCCACAAAGAAAACTATAGGCATAGATGATTTCACTGAATTCTAGAAAATATTTCAAAAAAAAAAATACTGCAAATATTCCCATATATTCTTCCAGAGAAAACAAAAGGAAAGATCTCTTCAACTTATTTTTTTAAGAACATCATAATCGTATTACAAAAACTGGAATTATAAGGACATTATAAGAAAGGAACATTGGAGGCCCATCTTCTTTATCACATTGATTTTTTTTTTAATTCTAAACAAATTCTAGCAAATCCAACCTAGCAATGTAAAAAAAATTACACATCACAACCAAACTAGAGTCATTTCAAAAATGCAAATTTGGCTTAACAATCAAAACTCATTCAATGTAACCTTCTACATTAACAAAATAAAGGAGATGAATTAAATCTTGATCGTTTTAATAAACACAGAAAAGGAATTCATAATATTGAACACACATTTTTTTAAAAAAAAAACAACTTGTAGCAAACTGGAAATAGAAAGAAACACCCTTCATCTGACAAAGGGTGCTTATAAAAAAACCTAAAATAAAACTGAAGTTCTTAATTATCTATTCCAAATCCACTCCTCTTCCAATCTTTCCCATTTCAGTAAAATGACACCTTTATTCATGCAAATGCTACACCTGAATATCTGAGAGTTTATCAGAGTTCAGGTTCTCTGTCTCCAACCAGCCTCACACCCAATCCATTGTCAATCTATTGATTCTACTTCCAAATATTTCCAGATTTCATCCCCTTTTTTTCATCTCTTTAATTACCTCTCGGTTCCTGCCGTCTCTCACCTGCATTACTACCACAGACTTATAATTGGTCTCCCTATTTCTATTCTTACCCCCTCCAAAGCATTCTCCAAATGCACTTAGCAGACACAGTGCTAATCTGAAAACCTCATTCAGATTATATCACTGACCGTTCAACAACACCCCAGTGTCCTTGGGAAAAAGTCCCAAATTCCTAACAGGTTGCACATGTCTCCATCCCTCATCCTGAAGCCATTTTCCCCTCACGAAGGACATCACAGTGACTTCTTTGCTTCTTTGAATTTGCCAAGCTAGTGCTCTCCCAGCACCATGTACAATGTTCTTCTCCCACTGCTCATTGGCCAACTCTCACTCAATCCACGGGATTCAGCTTAAATGATATCTCTGCCCAGAACCCATTCTGGCTGCCCTATCCTTCCCTTTTTCAGAACCATATACATTTCCTTCAGGATTCTTATCAGAATTTGCAAATCTATATTATCTTATACTTTCAATTTTCAAACTTCTGTCTTCTTCACTTTAAGTTCCACAAAGGCAAAAATCATGACTTTTCATTTTCTTCGGTTTAATCTCCATTTGTCCTAGTGCCTGGTGCATACTAAACATTCAATAAATCCTTGTTGAGAGAACAAATTAATGAATGAAGACCTCATATACTCCAAATATATTAAAAGTGTGAGCAGCTGTTTCAGTAGATTACTTCCAGCATGCACATTTTGAGCCACCACTGTTAGCAATTGTGACTGTAAGCAGTTCCAGGCATATAACCTTGAGCTTTAGATGAACCTTGAAGCAAATGAGCACTGTCTCTCACTTAGACCCGTGCAATTAATTCAAGCTCCTACAAACCCTTATCTACTGTCATTAAAGTTTGCTACACATGGATCTTATGGGAAGTTACTGAAAACAGGCATAAAAGCAACCAAAAGCAACATATTAAGAGTTAAAAGATTTTATTCAGCTCCAGATTCAGTTTTCTGGCTGAGCAGACTTCAAAGTCAAGTTAAAACCTTCATTTTTGTGGTAAGCAAATAACATTCCTAAAATAAAATAAATTGCGCAGCTGGTAATATTTATTTACAAATGCCCTATGACCACTTTCTAGAAAAGTTAAATGATGGTAAAATTTCAAAAGGCAGCAGCATAACAAAATCTTTCTGTTAAAAATATTATTATCTTCAAAAAAATTATCATCTTTATGCGATAACTGCCGCAAAACAACCTTTATTGGTCTTGCAACCCGCCTCTAACTCCAGAGTGATACAAAATTAATTTGGGTATGACTTTCTATCTCATTTTTTCTAACTGCAAAAAGGCGGTTGCTAATGCTATGTGAAAATACAGTCTGTAGAGGTCCTACATTCCTAATAAACTTAAATGATGGGGTCAACTCCCTTATCCCAGAAAGAAATAAAATCTTCATTTTTCTTCATAGGTTGAAAGACATGGCCAGATTTGGTACTATGATTAGAACCAGTTCTTTCCAGGAATAAACCAAAATCAAAATCACCAGCTGATAATCTGATACAAAAAGGCAGTCAACTCAGATAGGAGAGAAGGAGAAGTATCCACTGTCTAAATTCTCACTTAAAGAAAACAAAGAGCTTAAATAATTATCAAGCTGGACCCAAGGTCACTTAAGGATTACCAGTAAGGGCAACAAGGGCTTTGCTGGTGGTGAGCTCAAACTCCAGCTCCTTCACCTACAAACGGTATGACCCTAGGCAAGTTACCAAATATCACAGAGCTGCAACTCACCCATCCACAGATAACACTGCCTCCTCAAAAGTTTCTTGTGAGAAATTAGATATTATCTGTAGAAAGTACCTGGCACAGAGTAGGAGTTCAGTAAGTGATATTAAGTGGAATGGATATTGGCCTTTCTTTCTACTCCTCCTTTATTAAAAATAGATGAAGAAAAGGAAAAGGGGAACTAGCAAAAAAATATTCTTAAATACTAACGTTCTACCTGGGGATGCTAATACTCCCAGGAAACCTAAAGCCTCTCTCTCTCTCTCTCTATCACATAGCAACATAGCTCGTCCCAGGACTTTGTTATCCCATATGACCAAATTAACTATCTAATAAACTGAGTGACACCAAATCTGTACTACATTGAGAGGTTTTTGGAATCCCATAGGTTAAGAGATAGTAAGAAAGAGAAGAGGGGGAGGAGATGGGGGGGAAGGAAGGGGAAGGGAAGACACAGAAAGAAAGAGAAGACAGAGAGGAAGCCACCAAATCCATCTGAATTCAAGTTTGCTTATAGGCAGAATGATAGAGGATGGTCTTCTTCCCTCTGTTATATTCCCCACGAAGGCAAAGACCATAGCTGCTTTGTTCACTTCTGTATAACCAGTAGCTAGCATGGTGCCTGGAACATCACAGATACTTAATAAATAATTGTAGAATGTGCAAATGACTAAAGGAATAAGTGCTGTCTATGCCCTGGAGTCATAAATATTCACCCTGCAACCAAGAACTTGAAAACACAAAGGACTGATTTTATGCATTGACTCTGGAAATGGAATTCCAGACATAAGTGTCCCCGGGTTTCTACCTAGTGGCTGTCTCTTAGCCATTTCTCTGGCCCTGTAAAATGGCCTTTTCAAATAAAGATGTGAGGATCCTGCCGGGTGGCCTCAATTTCAGCTCTCGCTCTGCCAACATTCTCAGTTGCCTTATAATACAGTTTCTGGTGCTATTAAAATTCAGAAAGAACTGTTTAGAGACTTTAGGTTTTATACAAAAAAAAAAATCAAAGATAGAGCTGAGCAGTTAGAAATCAGTCAATACAGTGTCTACTCTCATTACTGAGAGAGGCTTAATCTCATTATTCAGTTTCAGGAGAGAACAGGAGGCATATAGTGAAATCCAATACAGACAAAATATAGAGCTTCAAGTTAGCAACAGATAAGGTAATCTTGCAATTACCAGTTTCAACATAAGTTTACCTGTCGATAGTTATAACTATTTAATCAAAACATTATAAGAATACTTGCTGATATATTGCATATTAACATTCCTTAATCTATTAAAAATAAGTCAAGTGCCCCATCAAATATACAAAAGCTACAGAAATTTCACCTGGTTGAGATGAACCACTAGATTTAGGTTTTGAGACGTTTTCTAGAATAATTCATATAAACCTACTGCTACCAAAACCCAGAGTTTTGAGGACTAAATTTAGCTGTGTATATAGAAGTGCTTAGCAAATATCTGGTCAATGTACGATGTCATTATTGTTTCTAGCTTAGCCAGTTAGCATGTAACATGTTTCTATCCTTCCCTGCCTTTCGGCAAGATTTTTCCTCCCTTTTCTTCTTAAACTAATGAGACTGTGAAAAACCAATCTCAACCCATCAGAAGCCACCATATTTCAGAAATGAAGTGATTTATGGGTAGTAATTACATTACAAAAAGTTTATACATCGTTTGGGCATCATTCAGGGAAAAAGGCATAGTATGTTACTGCCGTTATTAAACCCCAAAGACTCATCAATCAAGAATATAAAGATCAGCCACTTGTTTTGTTAAGTAATTAACTTAACTCTTCCCCATAACTCCCATTCAGCCTTAGAATGATCCTGCTTCTCATTGGTAATGAGGGTCCCCAACAAAATATTGAAAAGAGCTACTGAAAGGTGATATCCATTAAGTGTCAAACGTAATTGTCATTTTGCAATCACATTATTATCTAATTTGCTGCCACTAGATCATTAAAGTGCTAATTCACATCTCTGCTTTAATGTATTAATTTAAAAAGAGGCAATCATTCATTTATTGCCTTTATATTTCCTGAGATAACTACGCAACAGGCTGAAGGTCTATTTTTTCTCTGACCCAGCAAACTTAGCCACCATATGGAAGGTTCCAGTGGTTAGGAAATTAACATACCAGAACTGACTAGAAGAAGGAAAACCAAATATTCTCAGCTACCTCATTCAAAGTGCCATAGGGCCATTCCATGGAATGGTGTGTTGAAGAAGAAAGAGCTTGCCTCTGTAAGAGTCTATTCCTTTCTCCTCCATTCTTTCCCAAAGGGAAATATCAGTCAAATAGAATGAAAACCTCATTGGGGAACAAGGAGGTGGTTTCCAGTTTGGTTTATAGGGCATGTGTATCCTTGAGCGGGCCTGTGGTCCAGGACAAGCTGTATTTCCAGGCCATAGACGGAGCACCTTCATCTCATCCTGCCTGAGGAGGGATTTAAGCATCTCTGCAGCATGGAAAAGCAGGCCGGCGGCGGGGAGGGGGTGGGTAAGTGACAAATCTAGAGACGATGTTTTCAGGGTTTGGTTTCATTATTGTGCTTGAGATTCTGTCAATTCCCAAATCGTAAGTCTCTTCTTTAGTATAGATAGAAAAATCCATTCTGCAGATAAACAGAAATAATTTAAGGAGTCTCTACTTTGGATTATCTGTCCTAACTTTTTCTATAAATAATTGAGCTTCAACTCAATTGAAGTGTCAGTCTTTCTTATCAAAAAAGTTATGAGGGAAAAAAGTTCTATTGTTGTATGTCTTTTTGTCTGCTCGTCTCCACATTTGCCACGTTTAAAACTGAAGTAGTTGTATTAAATGCTACAGATAGCAGGCTGGGGGTACACATAGCAGGCTTCTTCAAGATATTAGGGAAGCCACTGTCTTCTCCCAAAAAGGATTCTATGCAAGCTGCTTCTCCAGCTGTCACAGTCCCATTGATATTCCCTCATCTGTTCCTGATATTGTTCTAGTGCAGAAATTGTTAAACCACAGCCAGCAGGCCAATCCAGCCCACCTCCTGTTTTTATAAATAAAGTTTTATTGAAACACAGCCGGCCCATGTGTTTACATATTGTCTCAGTCTGCTTCACTCTTCAACATCAGAATTAAGTAGTTGCAACGGAGGCTGCATGATCCACAAAACCTAAAACATTTACGATCTGAAACTTTACAGAAAGAAATTGCCAATCTCTGTTCCACTAGGGTTTTTTGATCAACTATGACAGAATCTCCTTCCTTCCAAATGATGAGCTTTATTCTTACTTTACTTGATGCCTCAGTTTTCTTCTCTCTGCATTATTCTTTCTAAATTACAGCATCTTCTTTAGCTTCCAAAATTTAACTCTCTGTGACATTTCATCCACCCACTCCCCAGTGACTTTGAGAACAGTTCCCCCAAGGATGCTCAAAGGTACATGACAATTTCCCCTCTTGACTTATACCCTGATAAGGAATCACCCTCTGAGTGGATCTAAAAAGTTCATTCATCCCTTTGAGCAATAGACATGTGATGAGAGTCCTTGCTATGCACCAGGCAGTGATGCTGATAAGACAGCACTGATTCCATAAACAGAACACAGTCTAGACCTATGCAGAAACTCAGAGTCTGGCAGGATAGCCCTCATATACTTTGGGGTGTTATTTTTGGTGGCAACTGTTGTTTGTTTTAACACTTTCTTAGTTACGTGCCAAGAACTGTGTTAAGGGCTTTACCTATGTTAACTCATTTAATCCTCATAATAATCCTATGAGGAAGGTGCTATTATTCCTCATTTTAAAGATTAAGAAAAAAACTCAGGCATGAATAAAGGAATAAACATAAGGTAGGACTATAGCAAAGGTTTAGTCATTTGCCCAAGGTCACATATTTATTAAGTAGTAAAGCTGGGATTTGAACCCTCACAGTCTGTCTCCAGAATCCAAACTCTTACCACCTTGTCAGTACCGGCTTTTGTCTTCCCTTCCTGTGACCTGAGAGAAGACACTGCTTGCACGTGGAACATTCCTGAATTCCCCCCTGACACATAACAGGTGGAGGATCTGAGTTACGGTGTGTAGATTCATACTCATTCCCCAGCATCAACCGCTTCACTTTGGGGGAAGATAGGTGGGCCCCGACACCTTCAGACTCCCAGCCATCTGGGGTGCCCTATTTCTCAGAGAATGATTCTCTTATCAGACGAGAGCCTCTCAAAAAAGAAGAAAAAAAGTGATTTTAACTCTCCTGTTGTGGGAGGAGAGGAACTATCATCTTACAGCCAAACTGATGGCAGCTATTTCTGACTTCCAGGGGAGAGCAAAATTCCTCTTCAGGGGAGACAATTCTTTAGGAAAAAATACTTTGCTGTATCTTAACAGAGCACTTTGATTTGGGATTTGGTTTTGGTTTATTTTTTAATTTTTTTTATAGTTATTGTAAAAAGCCCGAGAGCACAGATGGAGAGTAGTATGTGGCAACAAGGAGAGTTGAACTGCTCTACATAATAAAGTGAAGAAAATTTTAGAGAGAAGATAAGAAGAGAGAAGGTAAGAAGCTTGTGATGATTGAAAAATGGAAGAAATATAAAGGCCACCTGAAGAGAGAAAGAGGCACCAAAAGATGTCCACACCATGGGGCCAGAGGAAGAGAAAATTGGCCAGGGAGAAATCCTCTGTATGGAGATGATCAATGGCCTTTAAGACTGTGATGCCTGATAACATGATTAAAGTTGTTTTCTGTGCTTGGGCACCTGTGTGGCTTAGTTGGTTAAGCATTCAACTGACTTTGATTGATTTTGGCTCACGTCATGATCTCAGGGTCGTAGGATCAAGCCCAACATTGGGTTCTGTGCTCAACACTGAGGGCAGAGTCTGCTTGAGATTCTCTCTCTCCCTCTCCCGTTGCCCCTCCATCCACTCTTGCATATCTTGCATGTATTCTCCCTCTCTTAGATAGATAAATAGATAGATAGACAGATAAAATCTCAAATATATATATATATATATATATATATATATATATATATTGTTTTCCTGTGTGCTGTGTGATCCTAAGAGGAGCCGGCAGTTCCAGAGGAGACAGGAGCAGTGAAGCAGGGGACAGGCCATTGTGGGAGCAAGACTGGTTATAAAAATCACCTCCTAATGAAAGGCCCTATTATAATTGGAAAGGAAGAAGCAAATCTATCCCTATTCATCAATGTTATGATCCTGTATATAAAAAATCCCAAGAAATTCACAATAAAACTATCTGAACTAATAAAGCAGTTCTACAAAGTTGCAAGATATAAGATTAATATATAAAAATCAGTTGTATTGGAGCCTCTTCGTGGTAGAGTGGGTTACACATCCAACTCTTGGTATCGGCTCAGGTCACGATCTCAGGCTTGTGAGATGGAGCCCCACATTGGGCTCTGTGCTCAGTACAGAGTCTGCTGAGGTTTCTCTCTCCCTCTGCCCTTCCTCATGCTCACGGGCACACTCACTCTCTTTCACTCTAAAATAAATGAATCTTTAAAAAATCAATTGTATTTCTATACACTAGCAATGAACAATCCAAGATGAAATTAAGGAAATGATTCCATTTTCAGTAATATCATAAATAAATAAAATAAAAATAAATAAAATACTTAGGAATGAATTTAACAAAAGAAAAAAAGTGTAAGACCTCTACACTAAAAAACAACATGTCATTATGAAAAAATTAATGACTTAAATGGAAAGATATCCTATGTGCTTGGATGAGGAGACTTAATACTGTTAACACGATAATTTGCCCCAAATTGGTCTGGAGATTCAATGCAACCCCTATTTTTAAAAAAAAAAAAAAAAACTCTGCTGCCTTTTTCATAGAAATCGACAAGCTGATCCTAAATTCATTTAGAAGTGCTGGAGACCCACAAGAACCAAAACAATTCTGAAAAATAACAAAGTTGGAGGGGACCAGTACTACCATTTCAAAACTCAATACAAAGCTACAGTAATCAAGACAGTGGGCTGCTAACATAAGTAGACACATATAGAGCAATAGAATAGAATTGAGAAACCAAAAATAAACTCATATACTTATGGTCAATTGATTTTCAACAGGGGAGAGAATTCACTGGGGAAGAATACTCATTTAGCAAGTGATACTAAGACATGCAAAAGAATGAATTTGGATCACATCTTACACCATACACAAAAATTAACTCAAAATGGACAAAAGACCCAAATGGAATAGCCAAAACTACAAAGCTCTTTAAAGAAAACATAGATATACAAATTCATTATTTGGGATAAGGCAATTGTTTCTAAGACATGAAACCAAAAGAGCAAGCAACAAAAGAAAAAATAAATTTCATGAAAAATAAAAACTTTTGAGCTTCAAAGGATAGCATCAAGAAAGTGAAAGACAAACCCACAGAATGGGAGAAAAGTTTTGCCAACCATGTCTCTAACAAGGATATTGTATAAAGCATAAATAAAGAACTCTTATAACACAGCAACAAAGAGCCAATGCAGTTGGAAAATGGTTAAAGAATGTAGACATTTCTTCAAAGAAGTTACACAAATGACCAACTGGGCCATGAAAAGATGCCCAACATCACTGGTCATTAGGGAAATAAAAATCAAAACCACAGTGATATAATTCACACCTACTAGGCCAGTAATAATGAAAAAGATGAACAGTAATGAGTGCTGGGGCAAATGTAGAGAAATTGGAACCTTCACATATTATAAGTGTTAGAAAACAGTTTGACAGTTCCCTCAAAAGTTAAACAAAAGGTACAATGTGATCCTGCAATTACATTCCTAGATAGATAGCCAAGAGAATTGAAATCATATGTCTACAACAAAACTTGTACACGAATGTTCATAACTTTCCATCCAAAAAGTAGAAATGACCCAAATATCTATCAGCTAATGGATAAGCAAAATGTAATATATTCAAACAATGGAATAGTATCCATCAATAAGAAGGAACACAATAATGGGGCACCTGGGTGGCTCAGTCAGTTAAGCGTCCAACTCTTGGTTTTGGCTCAGGTCATGGGATTGAGCCCAGTGTCAGTCCCGTGCTCAGCAGGGAGTCCGCTTGAGATTCTCTCTCTCCCTGTCCATCCCCTGCCCCTCCCTCATCTCTCTCTCTCTCTCTTTCTCTAAAATAAATAAATAAATCTTAAGGGAAAAAAATATAGAAGGAATGAAGTACTGATATATGCTACAATATGGATGAACCTTAAAAACATTTTGCTGAGTTAAAGAAGCCAGACACAAAAGTTCACATATTGTGAGATTCCATCTTTGTGAAATATCCAGAATAAGCAAGCCCAAAGAGATAGAAAGTAGAATGGTGGTTGCCAGGGGCTGGGGAGAGTGGGTAATGAGGAATAACTGCTAATGGATATGAAGTTTCTTTTTTAGAATAATTAAAATGTTCCAGAATTAGATTATAGTGATGGTTACACAACTTTGTGAATATACTAAAAACCACTGAATTGTACAACTTTAAAAGCATGAATTAAATGATATGTGAATTATGCCTCAATTTAATGTTTTTCAAAATCCTCCTTTTCACCAAACACAACCAAGAGAAAGTGACCTTGAAAAGGGAGGAAAACAGTGGTAGAAGAGGAAATCCCCTCATTCCTAGAGAAAGACCCTAAAAAAAAAGAAAAAGAAAAGAGTATCCTTTTTTTTTTAATTCAAGATAATTAAAAGTGGTTTATAAGACATTCATGTTTGAAGTACTGCACCAAATAGCAATTTCATCTAATCTAGAAAGTGGTTTCAGACAGTTCTGATTGAAAAGAAAGGGAAAAGAGATTTCCAAAATGATGTGCTGTGGGCAGATGTTTTTTGCTTTTCAGAGTGGCAGGAGTTCAAAGGAGGTATGTAGGATTCTCTGGCTGCAGAAAAGGCTTCAGTCTCATAAGACTAGGAGGAACATTAGCAAGCTAAGAGCAAACCTGCAGCTTGAGAACCAGCCCAGCTAGGTTGGGCAAGCAGGGAGATCTGGAAGAAAAATTAACTGGCTGAGGAGGCCCTTCCCAACCGCCACCCATACCCCCACCACCTTCTGGGAGCCTGTGCTGGGGCTGTGGGTTCATGGAGGGTCTGGGCCACACAGGTCCCTTGATAAGACTGTGGCAGAGTCCATTTCTGTTACCTGGTTGGTAACTTGAGCAAATGCGAGAAAAATCAGTGTTCTCCCCAGTTCTGTTCCTCAACGCTCTAGTTTGTGTTCTCTTTACACTAGAATTTGTTTTTCCACAATGGAATAAGCACCTACATAGGTCAAAATTCGCTGTTAAGCTTATGAGAGCAGTCAGGGCCCCATGGGGCTTGAGACTTCATTCTTGCTGGAGAGCCACGTGGACACTGGAGAAAGGGGGTGTCAAAGGGAGAGGGCTGTGGCCAGTGGGGCAGGGATAGAAAATGCCCCCAGAAGTCCTAGGAAGCATCCCATGGGAAAACTCCATCCCTAATCTACTCCCTCCCAAGGCCCACACTGAAGACCTCTTCCCACATAAGGACAAAGTAGGTAGCCACTGCACAGGCAAAACACCAGCATCGCCCAGTCTCTGCAAGTCCATTAGGAGAAAAGGGGTATCATCTCTTCCTGCCTCATTCACCAGGGCGCAGCAACACTCACCATGGACCACCACGAGCATAGACCCTTCTCTGCAGCTCAGCCCGAAATGGTGGGGTCCCTGTCTCCAGTCTCCTCTGCAGAGGAGACCACCCACCAGTTCTGAAATCAGATGGCCCCGAATTCAAATCTCAGCTCTTTTCTTAACAAGCTAAGTGACCTTGAGCAAGATGCCTTCTCAAAAACATCTGAGGGGAATTGTTAGTTTTGGAGCTGAGGGAATTCAGCCAAAGGTATAAACTTGAAAGTCAATGGTTGGTGAATGAAGTTGAAGCTATGGCCCCAGCGAGATGGTCCAGAGAGAGGACAGAATAGATAGCGGCTCAGGATGATCAGCGAAAACCAGCAAAACTGTGGAATGGAAAACAAGAGCTGACTGGGCTCAGCACATTGTCCAGTGGCCCCTGAAGGGATTATCCTATTCTGTAGAGCTGTGCATCTTTGATTGACTTCCTATTGGCCAGGGTTCTTTACAACTCTCTTAGGGGTAGAAGTTAATCTTCATTAATAGTAATGCAAACGATTGTTGTCCATAGCCCTGTGAGGAATTTTGTCCCAATAGAGATACAATTGACTTTCACCCTGTAGGAAGATGACCCCACGCATTATATGTTATTGTTCTACACGATATTATCCATCTTGCATCTATGAGCAGATTTGTTTTAGCATTCCTGAATATATATGCATGTGTTCTTCAAATTCTCCCTTGACCTGATTTTAACACCTTAGCGGTTTCTTCATTAATTAATGATTACATAAAACCTCTGATGTGTTCTCTCACTTTTGTGTGAGAGTCCTGGATTTTACCTTTTTGAAAATGATGCTTTAGCAGGACCAGGCCCTTGAGGAAGGCCAACAGATGGTGGAGGAGCGTGACCTTGCAAAGGAGGGAAGGGAAACGCAGCCCATGAAGCAAGGGAAGAAGCAGGAGTGTCTGGGCACAAAAGTCAAGGTAAGACAAGTGTTTTTAAAACAGGGAGTGAGCAACTAAATCCAAGGGGCATTTAATTAATTTTCATCTTACTTGACCACATGACTGCATCCAACCCACAGCCCTCCCTGCTGCTCTGTACCAGCATCCCTCCCACAGATGTGAAGCAACCTTTTCTAAGCTGCACAAAGCACAGGATGTCTTGTTACTCCTTTCCCTGGGGACAGGAGGCCTACTCATCTGACATTTACATAACCAAGGGAACGTACTCAAGTGTTCTTTGTAGAGCAGGGAACATTTACTTCAAGGTGATTTTCTGTTCCCAACTTGACTGAATCAGATAGCACTAAAAGAGAGAGAGAAAGAGACAGAGAGAGAGAGAGAGAGAGAAAGGAAAGGAAAGGAAAGGAAAGGAAAAAAGAAACTTATTTAATCTATCCACACACCTCTTTAAATAAAGTATATCTATCTACCCTGCTACACGAATATCCTTAAGTGTTGTCCCACCACATTAGCATCCTTGGAAGACAGTCAGTTGGCAAAGTTGATCATTCCCTTCATTTTCAACCATAGATGGGAACACTGAAAAGAATTATACAGCTGTGTCTGAATACACCAAAGTCACTGGACCCTTCAACCTTGCTGTTACTTCTTCCGTGACCTTGGGATCTGGATTTAGCCCAATTTCCCCCTCCTTCTTCCATGCTCTGACCTCCAGATAGACTGCCTTCCCCATAGCAACAATCTTCCCTGTCCCGTCCCAACTCTAACAACCTGTAGAAGGCAGGAGCAGGATGTAGAAAAATCACTGGAACCCAACCAATAGTTTTTAAAAAGCGACCCCTCCAGATGTTCTCTAATCTTAAAAAAGCAAAAGCCACAAGGAGCAGCTTGAAGATGCTCTCATTTTTTTCCATCCCCATTTGTCCAGGTGGAAGGGAAACCCTCCAACCACCAGCAGGCATCATTACTTTTCATTTGTTGAGCACCCATGGCTGGATCAGCCCCTTGAATTGTGGGCTCTCCCGCACCACCTGCTATGATCTTTCCAGGTGTGCCCGCAAACGCCACTTAGCTAGCAAGCCTGGAGTTTTTCTGCTCATCAGAAGGAAGCTTTAAGACATTACCCATTTGTCTGAAACTGGAGGTGGCTGCAGTCACCGGCATCCCAGATGGTACCACTTTTCAGCATTATAGGTTCTAAGGGAGGAACCTGACAGCACAGTGAATCTTCCTCTCCAGCTTCCATCTTTTCACTTGCTTCCTCAAGACAAGAGGTCATTTTCAGACTTTAGAGTTCTTGGTACCTGTTCAGATGGCACTCGTGTGTGCCAGTAACACCTTGAGTGAATTCCAACAGTTGCCATTCTTGAACATCACTAAATGCTGTGTAACTCTACAGAGTAGCCACTAGATGGCAGGCTTCCACCTCCTAAAGGATCTCCAACACTTCCCATCTCGGCTCCCTGCAGGGCTGGGGGACACTGGAATGACAAGCCGTGGGCAGAAGCGTCACTTCCATTTATTAATATTCCCAGGCACAGCTTGAGGAGCTCTCACTTCACTTTAGGGAGCTGATTTGTTTGGGCATTCATTTGGTTTAAGAAGAGTAATTCACTAATCGTGTGTCAGGTGCTGTACTTTTACATTTTAGCTCCTGCCTTTATGGAAAAAAATGTCTACCTGAAAGATTCATGAAAAGAGGATGTTTATATGGGCAGAATATCCACCTGCGTGTTAACAGAGCAACGTTGTTCCCCAGGGTTCCAGGGAGTAAAGAAGGTACCCAGTGACAAAATAAATGTGGATATACGTTACTGGAACACACAGACACAACTCAGAATGAAAAATCATATTAACAATAGCTTGCAAATACTGTTTCAAGTTCCGGTCATAATTATAACATTCACCATCAACCCTAATTGTTCCTTCTGGCTTTTACTGACTCTGTCACCTACTCAAAGATGAGAAAATAAAGGTGCAAGAATTTGCATTTTAAGGTGCCAGGCACATCATCAAAGAGCAGAAAACAGGAAATCTGTTCCAACTTGTTTGGAAAGAGAGAATTATCACTTGTACCCATGGGGAATCTACCAATTGCGGGGAGGGCTGCTGGGGAGGGAAGAAGGCAGAGAACAAATGAGGACAGGGATCTACACTGGGGACAGTGGTTACACAAACAGAAATAATCTAGGTTGTCTTGGACAAAATGAGGAGGTAATTTAGCTGCAGCCAGATCGGGATGATTTCAGAGCAAGAAGAATCAGGTAAGGGCAGCAGAGACAGTTAATAGAGGACATTTTAGACTCACAATAAAGACATAATTTCCTTAGGGCCTTAAGAATAACAATAGCTTCCAGAAAGTATTTAGTATGCAGACTTGGAGATTACTTGAGCTCATCCTGTTCATAAAGATACACACATGGGTCCATCCACAAGCACCAGTAATTAGATTGCACCGCTCTCCGTCCCAAGCACCGCTCTCCGTCTTGCACGGTGACCATTAACCCCATGCCCCAGAGGTGGGAGAAGTGATCTAAGCGCACTGCACAGGCCAGGGCTCCTAATGACAGCAGGCCTTCCCCTCCCTCCGAGTGCGTGTCTGCCTCCGGGAGGGCCAGTGCACTTGGCACATTAAAGAGCATTTATAAACAGTAGGTTAGAAGAGCTCAGGGGAAGAAGAACCGTGTAATGAGTGATGGTTATTAATGACCATTATTATCCTTGTCCTGACCCAAGAACTATTCCTCCAAGAATGTTTACTTAGCATGCAGGACTGGAGCTGAGTCAGACATGCAGGGCTCTGAAACTCTGCTGTTCATCTACCAGTTTTTATAGAGAGAGGAGAGATTGCTTTGTGAAGTGCTCTTCTTAAAAATTAATATAAATAAATGAAAATTTTAGAGGTCCCCATATTCCTCCCGAAGAGAAGCAGATCGATTCTCTGTGTGGTGAGTCACGTAATAGAGGGCATCAGGGCAGGTTTAACATGAATAAGATATTGATCTCCCCTTGTTACTTGATTCAACTTTATTCCTTTTAGATTGCCAAAGGCCTCCATGACAGCATAGGTTGTGGTCCGGAGGGCAATCGGGAGCTGTATTTTCTGGTCCTTTATTTATTCATTAAAGTTTTGCTCTAACGACATCTGAGTGAAAGAGAGGATTCAGTTAAAGCCAACAAGTATGCCTGATCCTTTCTGGATTTAATAAAGAGATGACAGTACAGGCACCAAGAAAAGAGGTAGGCAGGCCATTCTCTGTATGATTCATACTATTTGGGGGTGGGGGGTTGGTTTATCTTTTTACTTGTCAAAATTTCATAATTCATTAATACAGTCCTGTTAATATTTTATATCATACAAAAAGACTTTGAGGAAAAAGTGACATCTCCTTGACATGATATTCTATGTGGGAAACTCAAAAGACTCCACCCCAAAATTGGTAGAATTCATACAGGAATTCAGCAAAGTGGCAGGATATAAAAATCAATGCACAGACATCAGTTGCATTTCCATACATTAACAATAAGACAGAAGAAAGAGAAATTAAGGAGTTGATCCCCTTTACAAAACCATAAGATATCTGGGAATCTAACCAAAAAAGCAAAGATCTGTACTCAGAAAACTATAGTACATTCATGAAAGAAATTGACACAAAGAAATGGAAAAATGGAAAAATGTTCCATGCTCATGGACTGGAAAAACAAATATTGTTAAAATGTCAATGCCAGCTACAGCAGTCACCACATTCAGTGCCATCCCTATCAAAATAGCATCAACTTTTTTCACAGAACTGGAACAAATAATCCTAAAATTTGTATGAGACCAATAAAGACCAGAATAGCCAAAGGAATGTTGAAAAAGAAAACCAAAACCGGTGGCATCACAATTCCAGACTTTAAGATCTATTACAAAGCTGTAATCATCAAGACAGTATGGTGCTGGCACAAAAACAGAGCTATAGATAATGAAACAGAATAGAGAACCCAGCAATGGACCCTCAACTCTATGGTCAACTAATCTTTGACAAAGCAGGAAAAAACATCCAATGGAAAGAAGACATTCTCTTCAATAAATGGTGTTGGGAAAATTGGACAGCCACATACAGAAGAATAAAACTGGACCATTTCCTTATACCACACCCAAAAATAGACTCAAAATGGGTGAAAGACCTAAGTGTGATGCAGGAATCCATCAAAATCCTAGAGAACACAGGCAGCAACCTCTTTGACCTCAGCTGCAGCAACTTCTGGCTAGACATGACTCCAAGAACAAGGGAAACAAAGGCAAAAATGAACTATTAGGACTTCACCAAGATATAAGAGCTCTTGCACAGCAAAAGAAACAGTCAACAAAACCAAAAGACAACTGACAGAATGGGAAAAGATATTTGCAAATGACATACCAAGTAAAGCACTCATATCCAAAATCTATAAAGAATTTATCAAACTCAATACCCAAAGAACAAATAATCCAATCAAGAAATGGGCAGAAGGCATGAACAGACATTTCTGCAAAGAAGACAACCAAATATCCAACAGAGACATGAAAAAATGCACAACATCACTCAGCATCAGGGGAATACAAATCAAAACCACAGTAAGACACCAGTCAGAACAGCTAAAATTAACGGATGGGTCAGGAAACAATAAATGTTGGCAAGGCTTTAGAGAGAAGGGAACCCTCCTACAGTATTAGTAGGAATGCAAGTTGGTACAGCCACTCTGGAACACAGTATGGAGGTTTCTCACAAAGTTAAAAATAGAGCTACCCTATGACTCAGCAATTGCACTATTGTATTTTTACCCCAAAGATACAAACGAAGTAATCTGAAGGGGCACCTGAACCCCAATGTTTACAGCAGCAATGTCCACAATAGCCAGACAACAGAAAGAGCCCAGTTGTCCATTGACAGATGAATGGATAAAGACAATGTGGTATATATAAACACAATGGAATATTATGCAGCCATAAAAATGAAATCTTGCCATTTGCAACACTGTGGATGGACCTAGAGGGTATTGTCTGTTGATAAATCAATCAGAGAAAGACAATTATCATATGATCTCACTGATATGTGGAATTTAAGAAACAAAACAGGACCACAGGAGAAGAGAAGAAAATTTGAAACAAGATGAATTCAGAGAGGGAGATAAACCATAAGAGACTCTTAATCATAGGCAAACTGAGGGCTGCTGAAGGGGAGGAGAAGGGAGGGACAGGGTAACTGAGTAATGGACATCAAGGAGGGCATTGATGTGATGAGTACTGGGTATTATATAAGACTGATGAATCATAGACCTGTACCTCTGAAACCAATAATACATTATATGCTAATGAATTAAAATTTTTAAAAAGAAAGAGAAAGTGACATCTCCTTTCATATACCTGCTCCTCTCCCAATTTCTGCAACTCTGTTGGTAATACTTTTAATTCTTAGATATGTTTCTCTCTAGGATTTTCTGTGCACTTGCCTCTATAAACACATACCTAGTTTTCTTCCCACAGAAATGGAATTGCGCCATATGTACTGTTCTAGAAGACACTGTCTTAGAGATCTTCCCATGTCAGGGTAAAGAGAGCTCCTTCACACTTTTTAAGGGCAGCAGAATATTCTGTAATTTGCATCCTGCTTCACTTATTAATCCTCTTCCCACTGATGGGCTTTCAGAATGTTTCCAGTTTCCAGTTGCTGAGTAATGCTACAAAACTCACACCGCTTGGCCTCACAGAAGGTCCCCTGATACATGGACAGCTAGATGAGAGGCAAAATGGCAGAATTATGTCCTGGGAGCACCACAGAAGGTCCCCTGATACATGAGAGGCAAAATGGCAGAGGTATGTCCTGGGAGCACCACCTCTCTGCCCCAGTAGCCCGTGGCCCCAGGGATGGGCTCAGGACATCTAAAAGGTTCTTCCATTCCTGCCTGACCCCACCTCACCCCCATTATGTTCAGACAGGTGTAGACAAGGCTGAAGATGAGCTGGCAGAACTGACTAAGCTGTCAGTTAAGATGAAGCTATTGAAGTTGAGTTAACTGGTTGGATCCAATGACCTGATACCAGAAGGAATGTGAAGACCAGACATGTCAGCCATAGACACAGAGCATTTAAAACCAATACAGCAAACAGAGACATCTCAGCAAAATCCAAAGTAGGCAGAAACTTCTACCTAGGGCCATAGCCTAGACAGAAAGGCAAGAAGGGAGAAGGAAATCTGAATTTCTTGTATCTTCATTCAAAAGAAACTGTGTTCAGCTGAAATCTCCTAAATTTGCTTTGAATTGGCAAGATCAAGTTTACCACCACCACTGAAAAAGATCTGAATGTTGTGTGAATTTGCTAGAGCTGTCATAACGAAGCACCACAAACTGGGTGGCTTAAGCAACAGAAATTTATTCTGACAATTCTCATTCAATTCTTGAATCTCAAAGTCCAAGACCAAGATGTTGTCATGATTGCTTCTTCTGAGGGCCCAGAGAATAACCACTCCACGCCTCCTCCTATCTTTTGATGGTTTGCTGGCAATCTTTGGCCTTCCTTGGCTTATGGAGGCATCACTTTGAGCTCTGCCTCTATCTTCACATGCCCTGTGTACGTGTTTGTGTCCAAATTTCCCTTTGGTGTAAGGACACTCGTATTTGATTAGGGCTGTTCCTAATAAACTCACTTGAACTTGATTACCACCATAAAGACTCCATCTCCAAGTAAGGTCATCTTCTGAGGTACTGGGAGTTAGAACTCCAACATATCTTTCTGGGGGAACAAAATTCAACCCATAACAAGCGTTAAGATCAGTTAAAGAGAAATAAAGTTCTACTTTTCATGCACTTGAGTTACACATATTGAATTTTTAACCCCCAAAACTAGCTCACTTGCATCAAGAAATGGGAGAACTAATGGAGAGTACTGACCTTGAAGATGCTTGACCTGTAATTTGGAAAATGTTTTCTCACAATTTTGTCTCTAAATATAGCAGAATTGGGGGCCTGGGTGGTGCAGTAAGTTGAGCATCTGACCCTTGGTTTCAACTCAGGTAGTGATCTCGGGCTCGTGAGATCAAGCCCTGAAATGGGCTCCATGCTCAGCATGGAATCTGCTTGAGAGCCTCTCTCTGTCTCCTTCTGCCCCCGTTGCTCATGCTCCGTCTCTCTCTCTCTCTCAAATAAGTAAATAAATCCTTGAATCAGAATTCGCAAATAATCCCCAGAAAACCCATTGTCTCACCTTTACAGAGGCAAGACCCTCAAGTCTCTGGGAGGGACCCCACTGGCCACCAAGTCTGCCAGAGAATCAGACCTATGAGGGAGCAGGGTCAGTTACCAGTTGGTGGGTCCTACACGACAGTGGCACCAGAAGAGATATTTAAGACCAGCCAGGCGTCCCTCTCCCATCGTCCAGGGAGACCATAGATCCCAAAAAACAAGGAGCAGGACAGAGGCTGGGGAGTTCAAGTGATGGCTCTGTCGGGCATGCAGCCTTCCCAGGGTGCTTCTCGTGATTCGCTTTCCTGTTCATCTCAGACAGTGGTCTCAGAAGGGGGGCTGCAGGCCTCCCAAGGGGTGGTCCAGGTACCTGTGCCAGCATTTCGAATGGTCAACTAGAAAGCAGGTAGTATTTATCCCAAACTCAGAGAGGAAGAAACTTGTCAGAAGCCAATTCACTCTCAACTAGTTAATACCTGAAGTGAGCTTAGCAGCTTGGCAGCAGCAAGCATAATGTGGAGCTCCTGAACCTGCCATTCTCTCTTGACAGTTTCTATTAAGACATCCAGTCAGGGAGTTGGTTTTGGAGCTCTGTGGGAAGCTGTTGTTTTCTCGTATATGTCAGAGGCTGATTGCTCTTTTGCGGGGGTGGGGGGTGCAGTAGGGGTTGGGAAGCAGAGTTGTCAGCCCAGCAGGTGGTAAGACTGCCCGATACCACAGCTGTACATTGTACCTGAGAGGAAGCCGGGAAAACCTCTGTGACAAAGGCAACAAAAAACACAGAGACCCACCACAGGGAGCTGGTGAGTGGCTCTCATTTAACTGCTAGATTGAATTTACTCCAAAAAAGCACAAATTGCATTATCATGTGCATTGCAGGATGAAATGCTAGAAAAGCAGCCTCCAATGATGACTGATGAAATGTGGTAAATAAACACCCTGCTCCCTCTCTCCAACTGGAAGGGTCCGTGCTGCCTGTAGAGCTCCCCAGGGGCATAAACTCCCGTTGTCTAGAACAGCCCTTTGCTTGGCTGTCTCCCTTCCCCCTTCCTCGAAGGGCATTTCCTGGCATCACTTCCCAAATACATTCCTGGTCCCCAAATCCTCATCTCAGGGAAGACCCACCTAGGATAAATGCTTGCCCAACTTGGATTATTCCTTTTTGACTATGATGTAAACCAAGGTCTGAACACGAATTTGCTGAGAGACCCACCCTATTTCATACCGTGTGGGCTGAAGGGACACACAGCATAAGCAGAAGACAGCCTTGGAGGACAGCAAGTGAGAACCGTAGTTGGAGGTGTGGAGACAAGTCAGTGTCACTGAGAAAGAGGGCGGGTGTGGAGGAGCTCTTTTCTCCTGCCACATCTGCAGCACGTCCTAAAATAAGAGTGTGTGTGCCCTCTCTGCCGTCTCCTCCATTTTCTTCATTCCCAACTCTCGATTCCTGTAAGTGTCCTGAGTACATGACTGGCTCTCGCTGGCTCTCTTCTGGATCCAGCCTGTCCACGGGCCTCAGGAGTCTCCACACTCCAGATGTCTCCCTGCCTTGAAAGTCCACCCTTCCCCCTGTGGGATCTTGCTGCCCTGGCTGTGATAGTGTCCTCTGTTCGATTCAGATGAGGAAGACTATGAAGGCCGTGACACCCTGGCATCTGAGCCCCATCCTCCCGGGACTGGAATGAGCCCTGTGGACTCCTCTACCTAGTTCTTAACTGGTCACCAGAGAGTCACCAGATATGCTACTCGCATGACAGAACGCTTTCGCTTGCTTTGTGGGCAAGAGTGTTTCACTGCTTCATTTTGTAGGCAAAAGGTCAGATGGTAGACCTGGGAACAAATTGGCAGCAGCAGGTGGCAGGAGCCACACAGCCCAACTCCAGCTGCAAACATCTGGCTTCATTCCGACTCATTTAATGAAGATTAGTTCTCTTCACCTCCTCAGACCAGCTGCTCTGGAAAGCAGATCTGCCTGACTAGCGGCACAGAAAAGAGAACCACTCATGTCCTTAGCCAAGTCATATCACCTGTCAGGGCCACAAAGAACTGCCCTCTCTTCTCCAGCCTTCTTCCCTTCTTCGCCTTGCTCCATCTCCTGGAACAAATATGTTTTCCTCTCCCAAGTCTTCGCCTGCCCCTTGGTTCTGCACTGCAGCCAGACCCCAAAGGGTCTCACACCAAAACCCACCTCCAGAGACACAGGGAATCCTGATACCTCTGCCAGCTTTAGGACTCCATGGTTCTGTGCACCCCAAGTCCCCCACACATAGAACTTCCTAACACTTCAATTCCCCCAGCTTGGGAATCACTGCCACGCTCTACCTAGAAGTTGTATAACTAACTATAAAAAATTCCCTGAAAATCCACTGCAGAGATGAAACCCTCCAGGCTTCAGGGAAGACCCTACTGGCCACCAAGGTCCACTGGAGAAGAGAGAAGGCAGCAAGACAAGCTATCACATGGTGGGTCTTGTCCTGCAAAGGACTTGATGCTGATTCACTCTGAAGCAGAAGAGCTACTGGACAAGAGGAATGGCTGCCAGGCTCTGATACTATGAGCTCAGATCACTGGTTCATGGATAGGGTCTGTTCTGGGTTAAATCTAGTAAGAAAAGATTTTCTTCACTTCTGGCCACCCAGCCCTCCCCTCCTGAGGTCGGGGACCCTGACCCACGCTGTTCAGGACGTAGCATTGCAGAGGACCCCCAGCTCTGCTCCAGCCATGCCCAGCCTATGTCCTAGACCTGTGTGTTCAGTCACAAACTGTGGCTAGTTAGAGACGTGCTCCAGGTAGACACCACATACTAAATTTCAGAGTCAGTATCTCACCCAGGTCTGGGACAGAGAGGCAAAGGCAAAGGTGGAGGCAGGCCCAAGCTCCCCAGGGGGACTCTACTCCCTCTGAACTTATCAGAAATTCATTTCTATGAGAAGAGGAAGGTTGGGGGGGAATCATGTGAAAAAACTCCTTCTAAGCCCCAGGCATTGGCCTATAGAACCCAGGTGAGGGTGATTAGTGTTAGCACCAAGGCAGCTAGTCATGGGCAGCTCGTGGTCAGAGGATTTGACCAGAAGGTCGTTCTCCCTCCTCCTGGGATTCTCATTCTCTATAACCTGACACTTCAAGGAGGCCACCAGGCTTTCCAAGGGGCAGATCATGAAGGAGGGCCTAAAGCAGAGCATAAAGATTAGAATCACTGCAGAAAAGAAAGGACAGCAACAAACTGCCTCTTTTATCTTCATATTAGCTTTTGAGGAAGTTTAAATTCAACACAGCAGATGTTTTACCTCCAAAGTAAACATCTCAATCATCATTTTTGTTCTTCAGTCCAAAGACAGTGATGTTCACCTGACCCGGGATCTTTGACTCTTCTGCTACCCTTTCCACGGGGGGTGGAGATGGGGGTACTGGTACTGAAACTTAGTACTATACTTAGTGTGCCTCAAATGTAGTTATTTGGGCTCATATCTCACCTCTGGCCAGGGGTGAGGACCCTGGACTGAGAGTGAGGAACCCGGGTTTGGTCTCAGCACTGAAAAGCTACAGATCAAGGGGAAATCTTTTATCAGTTCTAAATCCCACTTCCCCACTTCAGAAAATAGATGGATAAACCAAGAAATTTCTAAGGTTCCTTCCATCTCCTAAAATATCTCCACTCTTATTCAATTTAAGATACACAATGGTTTCATGGTGTGTATAGGCCATATTCAGGAAGGGGGTAGGAGAGGCAGATGGTTGAGAATAACACCTTTTCAAGACATTAAAAAGTAATTTATATTTCAAGACTCCCATTCTGTCTTCTTGGAAAGTCTGAAAGAAATTCCTTCTTTTATCTGGTTGCCAGACAACCTTTCTTTGAGGCTTTCATTTCCCCCCCTTTTTTTTTTAAAGAAACATAAATCTGGCTTTGGATAGCTGGTTAGGAGTGAAAGCTGACTTCAGGTGTCCCTCAGCAAGAACATGAATTACAGTCGCCTACCAGTAGTGTGACTGAAATTGAAAAAAATTAAGGAAAATGCTTTAAAGCAGTTGATGAAACCAAAAATGGCTAGTAGACACTGGAGGCTAGAAAAAGCCACAGAAAATTAATAATTAAGAAGTGTATTGTATTTAGTGATTCTCTATTTTTGCAAAAATGTCTTCTCAAGCAATATTTTATCTTCATATTAGCCTTTTGAGGAAGAAGGGCAGATAGTCCCTTTTTAACTGGTGAGCAATTACACCCAAAAGAATAAATGACTTGCTTTAGTTTTCTATCTGACTAATGACAGAGCCAAGGTTTCAGCCTCTAGCTTGGCACTTGACTTCTGGGCGAGTATCGACAGAAGACAAAGAAAGGTTATTTTCACTGATCACTTTCCTCAGACCAGCAGCTGAGAAGGGCCAGGACAGAGAAAGATGAGAAAACAATAAGCAGGTAAGGCAGTGAAACTCTAGGCAGGAAAATCCAGGGTTACTTTTGGAGAAGGCAAGAAAAATCACACCTCTCTTATCTCAAATCCAGCCCCCTGGGAGAATACTGTCTCCTGTGTGACCAGTGTACCTCCACTTTTGAGGAGTAAACACAAAGTTTTAAGAGGAAACAGAAAGAAACTGTTAAGATCCTAAAATTAGGATCCTAACAGATTAGCCAAACTCAATAGAGCCAACTGTTTTGTTTCATGTTCCTAGCACTACCCTACCACTCTGCAGAAATAAAGACCACTTATGATATCATAATATATTTATTTGTCTGCCTTCCTATTAGACTGTAAATCCAGTGAAGGCACAGTCTGATGAATCATTCAGTGAGTTTTAAATTGGCAGTAAGAAATCATGTCCACTTAATCTGTAAGGCTATGTGCTTGATATATTTGGCCAAGAACACTGGAAGCTTTAAAGCACTAAAATGAAAGTCTAAGGGTAAGTGGTCTTAATATTACATACCTACTAGAGTTAGAGAGTCACTCTTTCACTCAGTTCTGGCAACTAAAATCAGTGAGAAATTCTCAAGAGACTTTCTCTGCCAAGACCAATTGTTGTCAGGTTCAATTGCCAATTTCATTTACCAGTGTTAAGAGTAAGTGTAGAGGGGCGCCTGGGTGGCTCAGTGGGTTAAAGCCTCTGCCTTCGGCTCAGGTCATGATCCCAGGGTCCTGGGATCGAGTCCCGCATCGGACTATCTGCTCTGCGGGGAGCCTGCTTCCTCCTCTCTATCTCTGCCTGTCTCTCTGCCTACTTGTGATCTCTGTCAAATAAATAAAATCTTTAAAAAAAAAAAAAAAGAGTAAAAGTGGAGACTTTAGAAAGAGGTCAGCTTCACATCACTGTATTATTATCATAACTAGTGTTTTTTTAAATTTAATTTTATTTTCTTCAGTGTTCCAAAATTCATTATTTATGCATGACACCCAGTGCTCCATGCAATACGTGCCCTCCATAATACCCACCACCAGGCTCATCCAACCCAACCCCTCCCCTCCAAAACCGTGTTTGTTTCTCAAGTCCACAGTCTATCATGGTTTGCCTCCCCCTCCAATTTCCCCCAAATCCAAATCAAATTTCATTTGAAACATCAAATATAGATGTTTCTTCTGCTCAGTCTTCTCACCCATATGCCTCCTATCTCCCCATCTTTTTCCCACATTCATAGAAGACTCTCTTTGCTTCCTCTCCATCTCCCAATGTCCTCCTTGTTATTCCTTATGTTCCACAAGTAAGTGAAACCATATGATAATTGGCTCTTTCTGCTTGACTTATTTCACTCAACATAATCTCCTCCAGTCCTATCCATGTTGATACAAAAGTTAGGTATTCATCTTTTCTGATGGAGGCATAATACCCCCATTGTATATATGGACCACATCTTCTTTATCCATTCGTCTGTTGAAGTGCATCTTGGTTCTTTCCACAGTTTGCCAACTGTGGCCATTGCTGCTATGAACATTGGGGTACAGATGGCCCTTCTTTGCATTACATCTGTATCTTAGGGATAAATACCCAGTAGTGCAATTGCAGGGTCATAGGGTAGCTCTATTTTTAATTTCTTAAGGAATCTCTACACTGTTTTCCAAAGTGGCTGCACCAATTTGCATTCCCACCAACAGTGTGAGAGGGTTCCCCTCTCTCCACATTCTCTCCAACACTTATTGTTTACTGTCTTGTTGCTTTTGGCCATTCTAACTGGTGTCAAGTGGTATCTCAGTATGGTTTTGATTTGAATCTTCCTGATGGTTAATGATGATGAACATTTTTTCATGTGTCTGTTAGCCATTTGTATGTCTTCTTTGGAGAAATGTCTGTTCATGTCTTCTGCCCATTTTTTGACGTGATTATCTGTTTTGTGTGTGTTGAGTTTGAGGAGTTCGTTATTGATCTTAGATATCAGCCCTTTGTCTGTAGTGTCATTTGCAAATATTTTCTCCCATTCCATGGGTTGCCTCTTGGTTTTGTTGACTGTTTCCTTTGCTGTGCAGAAGCTTTTGATCTTGATGAAGTCCTAAAAGTTCATTTTTGCTTTTGTTTCCTTTGCCTTTGGAGACATATCTTGAAAGAAGTTGCTAAGGCCAATGTCAAAGAGGTTACTGCCTATGTTCTCCTCTAGGATTTTGATAGATTCCTGCTTCACATTGAGGTCTTTTAACCATTTCAAGTTTATCTTTGTGTATGGTATAAGAGAATGGTCGCGTTTCATTCTTCTACACATAGCTGTCCAATTTTCCCAGCACCATTTACTGAAGAGACTTTTTCCACTGTCTATTTTTTCCTGCTTGGTTGAAGATTATTTGACCATAGAGTTGCGGGTCCCTATCTGGGCTCTCTACTCTGTTCCACTGGTCTATGTGTCTGTTTTTGTGCCAGTACCATGCTGTCTTGGTGATCACAGCTTTGTAGTAAAGCTTGAAATCAGGCAACATGGTAACCCCAGTTTTGTCTTGTTTCTTCAACATTTCCTTAGGAATTCAGGGTTTCTTCTGGTTCCACACAAATTTTAGGTTTGTTCCAGCTCTTTGAAAAATGCTGGTGAAATTTTGATCAGGGTGACATTGAAAGTATAGATGGCTCTAGGCAGTATAGACATTTTAACAATTTCATTCTGTTGATCCATGAGCATGGAATACTCTTCCATCTTTTTGTGTCTCCTTCAATTTCTTTCATGAGTGTTCTATAGTTCCTTGAGTACAGATCCTTTACCTCTTTGGTTAGGTTTATTCCCAGGTATTTTATGGTTCTTGGTGCTGTAGTAAATGGAATCGATTCTCTAATATCCCTTTCTATTTTTTCATTGTTAGTGTAAAAGAAAGCAACTGATTTCTGTACACTGATTTTGTATCCGGCCACACTATTGAATTGCTGTATGAGTTCTAGTAGTTTGAGGGTGGAGTCTTTGGGGTTTTCCATATAAAGGATCATGTCATCTGCAAAGAGATAGAGTTTGACTTCTTCTTTGCCAATTTGAATACCTTTTATTTCTTTTTTGTTTTCTGATTGCTGTTGCTAGGACTTCTAGTACTATGCAAGAGTGGTTCAACATTTTCAAATCAATCAATGTGATAGAACAAATCAAGAAGAGAAGAGAGAAGAACCGCATGGTCCTCTCAATTGATGCAGAAAAAGCATTTGACAAGATACAGCATCTGATCATGATTAAAACAATTCAAAGTATAGGGATAGAGGGAACATTCCTCAACTTCATAAATTCTACATATGAAAAACTCACAACAAATATCATCCTCAATGGGGAAAAAACTGTCAGCCCTCCCTTTGAGATCAGGAACACGACAAGGATGTCCATTCTTGCCACTGTTGTTCAACTAGTGTTATTCTTAAACTGTATTACTATCATGTAAATACCTTTCAAATACATAAGCTAACACTGTATCTTAAGTAAACAGATTAACAAATAAATAATTCATTAGTCATGAGAACTTTAAGGAAATGCTATGAAACTCACAATAAAAGATATGTAAAAGGTGATAAACAAGAATATTAAACCACTGGCAAGGAGCCTGAGTCCTCAGTCGGTTAAGCATCTGACACATGATCTCAGCCCAAGTCTCAGGGTTGTGAGTTGAGCCTCATATTGGGCTCCACACTGGGCATGGAGTCTACTTTTTAAAAAAAGAAGAAAAAAGTAAACCACTTGCTATCAAGGATTTAAGTAGTATTGATGCCTTAAAACATAATCCATGAGTTGTGCTTCACACAAACTTTAAAAATGGGAAAATAAGGGTGCCTGGATGTCTCAGTCAGTTAAGCATCCAACTCTTGAGTCTGGCTCAGGTTGCAATCTCAGGGTTGGGAGATCCTGAGATGGAGCCGTGCAATGGGCTCTTCTGCGCTTAGCAGGGAGTCTGCTTGAGATTCTCTCCGCCTCTCCCTCTGCCCCTCCCCCTGCTTACACACATGCACTCTCTCTCTCTCTGCCTAAAACAAATAAATAAAACTTTTTAAAAAGGGAAAATATTTTATAAAGACAAATAATTATATAATTAATGGTATTATCCACAAAAGGTCAGGAAAAAAAAAAAAGAAAGTAAGAAAGAATGCCAGCAGGAACTTCAGGGCAAGTGACCCAGAGTAGAAGCAGAGGAAGCCACTGTTGTCAGTTTCCTATGGTGCCTAGAGCACCTGAGGGGCTGGGTGCCGAGGCTGCCAAAACCTAATCTCTTCATACCTGGGACTTGCATCACTATTCAAGAATGTATGCAAACAGTTCATGCCTTTGATAAATATTTCTGGGTACCCATCATCCCTTTGGTTCTTGAGTCAGACTCAGCATCAGCATCAGCAAGGCCACACCGAGAGGTAGAGGGAGGTGAGATGGGAGGGCAGGAAGTAAAGGCAAATATCCAGCTTTTTCTGAACAATACTCTTGCTTCCAAGTGCCCAGTTGGCTAGGTAGTCCACTTCCCTGCCATTTCTTTTTCCTCATGTTCCCTAGTGTCTATAGAATGTCTGGTCTATGGTTTATACTTTATGTGCATTTTTGATTAACTAACATCATTGTCTCTTAGCTGGGTTTCCATCTAAACACCTTTTTTCTCCCATTCTAACTGCACAAATACGAGCTTTGGAAACCTTCATTGACTAGAACGTTAACCCTACGAATAGTGGCTTAACCCAGGTCTATAAGCATTGACTCAATCTCTTTTTCTATTATGTCACATAACTCCTCTAAAAACCCACAGCATTTCTGTGTGGAGCACATCAAATTTAGATGTTTCTTCTGCTCAGTCTTCTCACCCATATGCCTCCTATCTCCCCATCTTTTTCCCACATTCATAGAAGACTCTCTTTGCTAACCAAGCAGACCTGCTGGTCATCTCAAAGGCCTTCTCAGAAGCTCTTGGCCAGACTTTAAAATATTCCCCACCCCTTTCTATAAATTCATGTCTCTTTTCCTTTCTTGGAAACCTATATCAGACCTCGCCTCTTCCATGAAGCCCACCTAAACTAGTACCACCCCCCTCCATCCCACTCTGACTACTCCACCATCAGCATTTCCACATTGCTTATATTCTCTTCATGGTTCTTACTGACTGACACATAGCAGGCACAAATAACTAGTTGTTGAGGGGCACCTGGGTGCCTCAGTGGGTTAAAGCCTCTGCCTTCAGCTCAGGTCATGATCCCAGGGTCCTGGGATCAAGTCCCGCATTGGGCTCTCTGCTCAGCAGGGAGCCTGCTTCCCCTCCTCTCTCTGCCCACCTCTCTGCCTACTTGTGATCTCTGTCTGTCAAATAAATAAATAAAATCTTTTTTAAAAAAAGCTGTTGAGTAAATGAACAATTCTATTGATTCAGCCTCTAAGCCATCTTTCAGATGTGTCCCTCCCTCCTTATTCCCACTGTCACAGCTCCAGATGTGGCTCTCATCACTCTTCCCGAGGACCATCAAAATAGTCTCCTAAGAACTTCCCCTTCCTTCCATCCTCCCTCTATTCAGACTCTAAAGTGCCACCTAAGTGAACTTTCTGAAAGAAATCTGATCACATATCCTATTCTTCCTGGTTCCCCAAAGCCTTTGGGATAAGTCAAAAGATCTCAGCAATGCTTTCAAGGTTCTTCACAATCAAGTCTCAGATAGTTCTCTGTTCTCCATTACTTTTCACTATTGATCGTCCATGTTTGAGTTAACTCTTCAGCACGGGGTGTATGCCTTGTCAGTGCTACTCCTTTTGCCAGAGGCTATCCTCCCCTCCTCTCTACCTGATAACCTCTGACTTCTGTTTTAGCTGCCCCATCCAACCTTGGGGCTAACCCTGCTCTCTTCCAGATCCCCACCAGTTTAGTCTGGGAGTGGGGTAGGGAGAGGCAGGGCACACTGAGCTTAGTGCATTGTAACTGCGAGTTTGTGAGCCTCTTGAAAGAAGGACCAAATGTTCCTATCTTTTGCATCCACAGCTCTATTAGAGTACTTAGCTTCTAGGATGCTCTTAGTACTGCTGAGTAAGTGAACAAAGCATTTTGTTCACACCATGTTAATTTGCACTCACTCGAAACCATACACTCTTAGAGCTGGAAAGGATATAAAAAGTATCTTTTCTAACCTGCTCATTTTTCACATGAAGAAACTTCAGCCTGTAAGGATTTACGTGACTTGCCCAAGACCATGAAGAGGCAGCAAGCAGCAGCGAGCAGCATCGATGCTGCCCACTTGATTTATACCATCTTCTGCTTATTGTATATATAAAGCCATGATGCCGAAACACAGAGTGAGTGCCCCAAGTGGGGGGAAAGCATCTTCTTCTTTCTTTTGCATTTTCAGGAGGGCTATATATCCTCATTTGAATTCAACAAATATGACTGAATGACATTTACAGACGCCAAGTTCTGCTGTGCCCTTGTGCAATTACCCCTTGATACCTTCTGGAAGCACATTTTAGTGACTCTATTCAGTTGGCTTGAAACTTTAAAAAATTCCTCAGATCCACTGCAAGTCTTCAAAACCCCTGTATGTATATTACAACCCAATGTATATTAAAATATTTAAGTCAAATAATTATGGATACTGACTTCCTCTAATACTCAAGATCAAGTTACAAAGTTCCCAATTCATGCAATTAATCGAGACAAACACCCATGTCCAGCTCTTCCATCCAGACTCTGTCCTACACTGTGACCCCAAGGACAATTTTCACTTCTTAGATGGGAAACGTTGAACAAAGATGATATTAGTGATGATCATGGTAATAACAGACACGTAGAAAAGCAAAGGAAATGACAGTATCAGTCAGTGGGAAAATAGGGCACTCAGATTCTCTCTTTTCAATATTCTACTCTAATCCAAAGAGAAGTGCTCCTTTGCAGAAGAAAAAAAAAAAAAACAGATGAATTCAAACTTTACTCCTTTCAGCTATGCCAGGCAATGTGCCCTCTAATTCATCACTATCTCCTATCTGTTGACACGATCCATCATGAGTATGCAGCCTTCTAACAACAGAGAGAGCATCTTAAAAGGTTCTGAGAAATTTGTTCAAGTAAATACACAACAAAGATTTTTCAATCATTTGCCATAGGAAGGGAAATGCCCACTTTAGAGAGATTTAGTAGCTTTTAACAGAACACGCCTGCACTAATGTATGCACAGCCTGGAAGCACAGAGGTTATCTTTCTGCTCCTACCAATACACTCCATTTCCAATCCTTTGTCCTGCCTATAGTTAAAACTGGCTGCGGGAGTCCCATTACTGTCATTCCGTGCTATCTCAAAGTTAAATCATAATGAGCTTTGAGATTTTGAGTTGTTTCCCTCTTGTTTCTGCAGAAACGCAGGCTCCTTTTCCATTTGGGAGGATCTGAGCCTCCAGGTTTCTATGATTGCCTCTCACGCCTTCTCTCTTCTTTTATTCTGTTCCCTTCTTTGGCTCAAAAAGCAAACTCATTACCAAACCAAATGCATACGCCTCCCACACAGAATCTGGAGGAGAAAGACATCCCATTTAATTCAGAGGAGCCATTTCAGAGGCTAGCCGTGGCCCACGGCTTCACTGGCCTACAGGACACGTCAAGGATAACCTGACTAAACACAGGACTGTCTCTCCAGGGACCGCCCTGTCGTCTGAATAAAATCCCTTACCTGGAAAAGCAGCTACTTTTCCCCCTGGAGGACTCTGATCCCAAACAGTTGACGATTTAAAAATTAAAATGATTATAATAATAACAAACAATTATGTAAGCATTAATGTGTGCCAGGTACTCATCAAAGCCCTTACTGTGTACTAGCCCATTGAATCTTCACAATCCATGAGGTAGCTGCCCTCCTTACCTTTGCTTTACAGATGAGTAAAGCAAGGCTCATAAAGGTTAGTAACTTGCCCAGGGTCACCCAGCTAGTGGCTGGCAGATGCAGACTCAGCTTTAAATGCCCCAGTTCTGGGGCCCCTGGGTGGCTCAACTGGTTAAGTGCCTGCTTTTGGCTCAGATCATGATCCTGGGGTCCTGGGATCGGGTCTCCCATCAGGCTCCTTGCTCAGCAGGAGCCTCTGCCTGCTGCTCCCCCTGCTTGGGCTCTCTCTCTGGCAAAAAAATCAATAAAATATTTTTAATAGTAAAATAAATAAATACTCTGGTTCTGAGTTCATGTTCTTTACCACTATGCTATGCTGCCTGGAATTAAAGGACAAATGTATCCATTAATAACATTCCTCTCACCAAAAGTGCCATAGAATCCATTTGGAAACCCCAAATTTTATAATAGAGATAGTAAAAGTAATAAGAACAAGAAAAGAACAAGAAAGGCAACAAGGAACTTTTATCAAGGGCTTACTATGTGTCAGATAGAGCTGTTATTATTACTCCTCATTTTCCACATAAGGAAACACAGGTTAGGGAGCCACCCCCAAATCACAGAACTAGTAACCATCAGTCAGGAATTGAACTCATGTACCCTGACTCCTAGGTCCTCTTGGTCTATTTCTCCATCTTCCTTCCATAAACATGAGGAACATGAGGTATGGAGGGGAGGACTGTGTTATGCAATACGCTAGCCTGATCTAATTCTCTTCAAGGTAGTCTTTGAAACGCTCCCACCAAATTGCAGGTCTTCTAAGTCTCAGCCGTGTGCCCTGTTTCCATGGTAGCTGCCCCTCCTATGTTCTTTTTCAGTGAATGCCACCCCTCGGACCACAGAAGTCCAAGTTGGACACCTGAAATCATTCCTAGTTCCTCAATGATGCTCAGCACTCTATAGCCAATGTGTCATTACAGTCCACTGAGTCTACCACCAAACCCTTCTTGAACCTATAACTTTGGCCTATAGGATACTGCTTCATGTAGCCACTTAAAGACCTTTGCCATCTTATCTCAACTTTCTTTGCCAGTAGCTCACCACCACAACTGGCCCCACCCCATACATACATACACACACACACACACACACACACCATTCATTGCAATGTAGTCATGCTAAAGCTACACAAAAGCCATGCTTCTTCAAACCCATAGCTTTTGCAAACATGGTTCTCTTGGCAGGCAGTACTCTTTCCCAACGTTTCCATTTTGTAAACTCCTATACAACCTTTAAAGCCTTCCTTTGTTTAGCCAGGCAGAGTCAGTCACTGCTTCCTTGGTACTCCCATGTCATTTTTATAGTATTTATCACTCTCTGTTATCATTTCTTATCAAACTATAAATTCTGGGAAGGCAAGAATTTTGTCTCATATTACTTTGCATCTCTAGGACCTAACACCATGCTGTTTCATACTAAGATCCAGAAACTGAAAGCTGAATTATATTGAACTTCTCTCACACAACAGCTGACCCTACTGGTCTAGCTCCTTGCTACTCCAAGTGCAACCCAACAGTAAGGCTCTATGTGACTAGTATTCGAATAATATTTCAAAACAAATACTCTTTGTGTTTAGTGATTATTGACAATAATCCTTTCTCACCCAGCCAATATAACTAAAGTCAATTCTACCACTCTTCTAAAATTTGTGGGAGTTCAGAAATATGAAAACTTTTGCAGCCAGCTATTATTTATTTACATATATCCAGCACGGAGATATTATATTAAGGTAACTTTTACCTTCGTGGTATAAATAAAACAATCTATGAAAAATAGGAGTCATATTGAGTAGGACAAAGAAAAAATATAAAGTTCTTTTTCATTCAATTACAATAGAAATATAAATACTCCAAGTTGAAAGTTTAAATTGGCCTTGAAACTCCAACTGAATTAACACAAACATAAAAAAAACAGAATATATTTCTTTATCAGTTTACAGAAGATGAACGGCAGAAGGAGTTGATAGTGTTTCCTATTTAGAGCTGCTAAGGCCCGAAAAATGTTTTTTAATTAGTTTATGCTTCTAATTCTGGGTGGGAGGATCATATAGGTACTTATTCATTTTAAAGATGAAGAGAATAAAGCACAGAGGGTTAAATGATTTGCTGAAATTACCCAAACTCCTACCCTCTGGTAGTAAAACAGCAGTAATCATTTATTAGGGCTTACTGCACGATAAACAAAATGCTCAGCATTTATTTGACTTGTCCCAGCCCCCACATCAGTACCATGAAGTAGATGCTATCCTATTTCCTCAACTGTAATATCTCTTTTTTTTTCCTTTTTCTTTCTTTCTTTCTTCTTTTTTTTTTTTTTACATTTTAACATCTCTAAAATGGGTAAATATGGGGGCAGCTCGGTGACTCAGTCAGTTTAGCATCTGACTCTTGATCTCAGAGTCCTGGGATAGAGCCGCATTGGCTCTGTGTTCAGCAGGGAGTCTGCTTGAGATCTTTTCCCTCTCTCTCTGCCCTGCCGCCGGGGCATGCTTTCTCTCTCTCAAATAAATGAATGAATAAATAAATACCAAATAAAATAAAATGGGTGGATTTTGCAATCACTGCTGTGTCACAGTTTGATTAGCAGCAACTTTTCTTCCTTGTACATAAAAGAATGGTGGCATCCTAAATCTAAGAAAATACAGTAGCAGCCTCATTTCTGCAGGTAAGCAAACTTGGAGCTTGTCCTAGGTCAAACAGCTAGGGAGTGGCAGGGCCAGTATTTGAAGCCAGGCAGTCTGACTCTAACCTCACCTACTCACAATCAATTAACTATTCACGTTTCCACCTCAACAGCTCATCTGCACTCACAGAATCTGACTTGTCGGTGTGGTAATGGATGCTCTACATTGGCCCTAGAAGGCAGCAGTCTCTTTGGCTGCCAAGGTCACTGGGAAGAATGACGTATGATGAGTGAATGAAAAATCGAGTTTCCCTTAACAAGTGGCCTTTGATTTCTTTGGGGCTCCTGCAGGGATATAAAGCATCTCTCGGTAGGAAAGTCCTGTGGGAAATGCTCATTCTTCCTAAAGGCTGGAGTTGGGCTGCAGCATCTTCCAGGGGGTGCTGTGGGGTCACCCTCCAGGTCTGCAACTCCCTCTTACAAAGGCAGCCAAGTGAGAACTCACCTCCGATGAGATCATCACCTGCTGTGAAACTTATTCTATTTCCTAACGTGAAGCCTGATTTTTCCCTAAACTGTGAAAATCCCTCTAAGACCACAGTGAAGATTCCATGATTGGTTGTATTAAAAAAAAAAAAAATTTGGCAAGGCTTAAACTTGGCAATAACAAAATAGATATGTATTTTTCATTAATGGGAATTAGAATGAAGTTGTATGCAGGAATTGGAATGTGTCAGCTGCTGAAAGAGAGAAGCAGTTGATTTGGACAGCAGTGTGACTAATTAGGTTTTCTTTTGTGAAGGAATTAGTTTGTATTGATTCATTTATGTCTGATATAACTCAGTAGTCCTCCCCCAGCCTGCGGGAAGCCTGCCTGGACTAGTAAGCAATAAGGATCTGGCAGAGCAGCTCAGCTCTTTTGGGGGGATATGAACCTCTCAGCTGAATTGAGCAGGCGTGACAAGATCCCCCTCGTGGGTGTCCATTCCCTGCTGAGACATGGACCAACCCCATACACCATCCCTACTGGCTGGATATGAAAGCCTGAACACCAGGGTTGCCCTGAAAAATCACTGGAGAGAGCCCAGACTCTGAGCTACTCTGAGCTACAGAGGTTGTACTTTCTTGATTCAGTAAACCAAACCAAATAAGAACCTGTCCTATTTCTCATGCAGCTCTGGGGGCAGGCCTTTACTATCATTCCCATCTAAGGTGGAATCATCTCTTTAGTGAACTTGGCACCAGAGTTAATGGATAAACAAAAACAAAAACCAAAAAACATGCAGGCAAAGCATCTGGGACAACTGTTAGCATGGATAGTACTTTTCACAGAGAATTAGAAGGGATGAATCTCAGATATGGTTTTGTAACTAATTAGCTGTCTTTGGTCAAGTGACTGAACTTCTATGGGCCTGTGTTTCTTTATTTATGACATTTCCTATATAAAATGACACCAGTAAATTTATTACCCCAAGAGCCTATGCAGAGTCATTTCTCCCAAGAGACTAACAGTTTGCACTAAGTTATCCACACTTTTTTGCCCAGAAGCTTCTGTTTTCAATACACACCAATACCAATACATGGGCAGCAGTCTCATGAAAAGCATTTATTAAAAAAATTAAAAATAAATTTAAAAAAAAAAAGAGGCTCAGAGAGATTAAGTAAAGTCACACATTAAGTAATAGGAATGAGATGCTAAGTCAGGTCTGTCCAGCATCCCAAACTCATCTCATAACCTGGAGACTATGGACCGGGGAGGGAGAAGTTGCTGAAACAGTGAGTCTCCAGGAAAGAAGAATGGAAACCCTGTGTAGGAACCCCATGGAATTTGTAGAGAAACAAGGAGACTTGTAGAGAAACTACCAGAGATGGAAAATATAAACTTTTCAGTGCCAAAGCAGGTAGTAGACAAGAGGCAACTTAAGGAAGCTGTCCTGGAAAGGGGAATGTCCAAAGAAGACCAGCCCTATGTAAAGTAACGAGAAGGCAGAATACTGGAAAGACTATCACTCCAGGTTCAAGTGAGCACAGAAGGAACAATTTCATGGCAACATGAAATTAATCAATCAGTGAGCCGTCTTAGGACTCAAACAGGAAAGACTTTATCACCTCACTGACCATGACCCTGCTCTTGGTAGTTGTAATTTCATGTAAGTAAGAATCTGTACTTTCTTTGAGAGAGAGATAAAGAGAAAGAGGGGGAAGGGCAGAGAGAGAGGGAGAGAAAGAATCTTAAGCAGGCTCCACACCCAGCCTGGAGCCCCATGTGGGGCTCAATCTCACAACCCTGAGATCATGACATGAGCCAAAATCAAGAGTCAGATGCTGAATCAACTGAGCCACCCAGGAGCCCCAAGGATCTATACTGATGAAAGTTCTTTGGTTCCAGAAACAAAATAACTTGAGCTAATTTGAACAATAAAAAAGAAATTTGGAGAAGCACATAGGCAAATTCACTAAAATTAAGGAAAAGCTGAACTTTAGACCTTAGAACAGTCAGAAATAAGAGCAGCTGGGACAACCTTAATAGCAAGACTAAGGGACAGTCACCTGATGTCCCTCCTTCAATCACTTTCCATTCTTCGGTCAATCTGTTTAAAATTTAAATTTCCGAAGAATCTGATTGGCCTATCTTTTCATGTGCTATGTGCACACACATACAAGTGCACCCATGCACTCATACTAAGAGATAACTTTTTTTTTTTAAGATTTTATTTATTCATCTGAGACAGAGAGTTACAGAGATAGAGAGCATGAGCATGGGGAGAAGCAGAGGGAGAGGGAGAAACAGGATCCCTGCTGAGCTAGGAGCTCCATTCCAGGCTCAATCCAGGACTCTGAGATCATGACCTGACCGAAGGCAGAAGCTTTAACCATCTGAGGCACCCAGACTTCCCCAAAGAACCTCTTTTATTTGGAAGTGACAGCAAGAGTTGCTTGTAGCATGGGAGGAGTCGTTATTACCAGTAGAAGAAAGGATTCAGAACAGGCAGAAACAGCGGATGTCCACTGAAGGGTCCCAGACCAGGAGTTCTGCAACAAGACTAAGAAGACAGATGCTTTTCCAGGAGCTACCTGGAAAGTTTGTGAGAGCTACTGATTATTCAGAGTTGAAAGGAAACCCATGCAAGCAAGTGTTCATGAATGAGAAAGACTCGTAAATCTGATCTTCAGAACAGGACTGATAGGTATCAAGCCTGGACCAAATTTCACCTTAGCCAGAGTCATCTCAAGTATTTTCTGCAATGGTGGATTCCATCTAGAACCTGGTTTAGCCAGCCTGGTGCCCCCAAAGAGAGAAACAGAGTGGGATATGAGCTGCGTAGGAGTAGGCAATTGAAAATAATTGTAAGCCTTGCCAGTGACAAGATAAAAAGTTGAAACAATTAGTTCTGCCCTTGGAGAATGGTGGGCCCATAGCCAAACAGGACAGGAAGTATCTCCTGGAGCCTCTGGTTGTACCCCAATGCACAGTAACAGATTCAAACACACACACACACACACACACACACACCCTACCCTGGAGTAAAATCAGGAAACAGACAGTGCTTTCTTCAGTCTCTCCCTACCTTTTCCTCAAGGACATAGTGTCCTGGGCTTTCAAACTGTCCTCCTCCATGCTTCTTTAATATATTAACAAATTAATTCATGCACAAGGTGGTATGCTTTTGCATTTTAAAACCTACTAGTTTTTAGTCTAACTATGGAATAAAATATATTAAAACATCATGAAAAGAACAGTTTATTTAGTGTCCGGAGACCAGGGTTCATGACTCTAGGCTGGACACTACATTAAGCTTGTCTCCTTTCCACTCTCCATTACCACAGACAACATGCAGGGCAAGGAACGGTGTTCCCTCATCTTTCTCTCACCCTGGCCACTCTCCTCCCTTAGGTCTGATGCTGGTCCTAAGCTGCACTATCTTACAATCAAAAAGCATCCACCTTTCAGGTCTGGCTCAAGTGAAGGCAACGAGGCATAAAGGAAAGGATCAAACTGCCCCAGTCCAGACTCCTGCTCGACCAGTGATGAACTGGAAAACTTCAGACAAATTATTTTGCCTCTCTGATGCTCTGTTTCATGATCTGTAAAACGGAAGTAAGCATACCTCTCTTTCAAGAAGTCCATGAAACACTTGATGTAGAAAGAAATGTCCACAGTAAGCATCTGATAGCTATCATCATTACCTTTTCCTTAAAGCTTTCCCTGGCCACCCTTTCCAGAGCAAATTCATTTCTCTCCAAACCTTCGGTACAAATTCCCTGTATCATTTAGATGGTCATCTAGTGCTCTGGGCTGCTAAAATGTTACCTTTCTTCTGACACCTATAACAAAAATCATCCCCAATGTATTCTTTAAAAAAAAAAAGCCCACCTTATTTGAAAGCGTATGATCTGTGTGCTCCTTTTCTAGGAAATGTCCTGCTAACTCAACTCCCCCACCATCATTAAGTCCTATGACTTAGCAGCATGAGTAAGATGTTCAGAAAAGACTATTTTGAGTAAGAAGTTTATACTATACCCAAATATATCCAAATCTGTGCTCATTTTCCTTTTCGATTTAACCCAGAAATGATTTCCATGCAGATAGGCTTAATTTCTGAACCTCAGGACAGCCCTTATTTCCTTACCCTCAGAGTTAGTCACTTCTCTTTTTTGGCTGTTAATCCTATCTGCGCGTCCACAGCCTGGCAGGCCAGTGTCCTAGTTGTTCATGTCACCCTCCAAGTCTCGGTTGTGCTCAGCACCCGGATGCGTTAACCTAGGAAAGACATACACGTGGGTGGGAATAAGAGCCAGGCTTTGCTAGAAACTCTGCCCACTCCTCCCCTTTCACACTTCCCCAGGCACCACAGCCCTCTAAGGAGTTATTGGATTTGGGTCTCGTTTCAGTCCAATTTCATCAAAAGTCCAGTAAGAGCTGCTTCACTTGAGTACAACTGCAAAAAGTGAGGAAGTTTAGAGCCCTACTACCAGCTCAGCAAGTTCATGCCACAGACACAATCTGGCTTTAGTGGGAGAGATAAAAGGGCATGCTTGATGGCTTCCCTGGGTGGGAGAGAAATGAAGTCTGAAAGCTGTTTCTGCTGACTGTGCTCGTTGTCAGTTGTCTGCAAACAGATCCCTAAAAATCGAGCGAGATCAAAGGACTCATCAAAGATCTATTCATCAAAGCTGGAACTCAATGCAGTCTGTGCTGGAAACCATGTCTTCTATCCACACCCAGGAGATAGTCTTCAGTCCTGCGTATTGGTGTAAATCAAATAATACCCAAAATGGGGAGGGGAGAAAAAGATAAATGCCAGGAAGATCAAGGTCTCTGAGGGCTTTATGGCCTTTTGAGACTCAAGAAAAATCTCTACCTCCTTATTCCTTCTTTTCCCAGAAAGACTCTTACTAACACCAAAAACAGATTTATAGTTCCTACTATTTGTGAAAGGTAACACCATGAATGCCACAGCAACTAGATCCAAACTCTGTTCTGTGGGCTTACATTCAGAAGAGATAAACCACTGAGATATCAATGAGAGAAGACACAAAGGCCCTCGGGAACAAGTACGCGCATGTGTATTTACAGAAGTTTGGGGGTTTGGGGGGAGGGGGTTATATGGGACTATTGTATTTTATTTTTAATTTAATTTAATTTTTTGTGTGTTCCAAAATTCATTGTTTATGAACCTCACCCAGTGCTCCATGCAATACGTGCCCTCCTTAATACCCACCACCAGGCTCACCTGTCCCCCAATGCCCTCCCCTCCAAAACCCTCAGTTTGTTTTTCAGAGTCCACGTGTTTTCTCGCTTTCCCCACCACACTGTGGGAGAATGGCGAGCTCTGTATCCAAACGACTGCCTTGCCTGCAGTGGGGACTCCAAGAAATGGAAGGATTGCACTTTGTTTTAGCTACTTTTGAATGCTGGGTGTAAACAGACAGTTTGCCCTGGTGACAGATGATAAAACAGGCAGAAAGGCAATGCCAGAGGTAACATCTATTCATGAGGAAGGACAAAACCAGGACTGGCAGACAAACTTCCCACTGCATTTTCCTGCAAAGCAGAATGCATGCTCTGAAGGATGGGGTTGGATACAGACTCACAGTCGACTAGTATTGCCATTAAAGTTCATGCATGGCTTTCTCCATCATCTCCAAGGCCAAATACAAAGTGGAAATGAACAACAGAAGAAATGTTTCTCCCTAAAAGATTGTGAGGCAACAGATGATGACTTTTATAGACTCAAGGTTATGAACCCAGATGTATTTTCCAATTAAGAACAGAAAAATAGAAATCAGTTTTGGACATTGCCAAGTGTCATGATGCCTTTGCCAAACAAGTCCTGTCTTAATTTTAAAAGCATTTGAGAAATGGGATGCTTCTCTACTTCTCTGTTTTTCATAGAACAAGACCAAATGTTGCAGAATTTGGGAGAACCAAAAATCAGAGAGTCCAATTAAGGTTTCAGGTGAGAACTGTGTTCTCTCGAATGAAGTCTTGTCATGAGGAAACTGGATCCTCAGCTCCTACATCATTAGGGGCTTGGCTACAAGTAGCCTTGCTCTTCCTTGTGGTTTCTGACCCTTTTCCAGGAAGTAACAGCTGAAAGCAAAGAAATTAGGATAAGAGCTTACGGGGTGGGGGGGGGGCGGCAGTGATACCCCAGTTTCCTGGAGTAGTCTCTCCAGGAAATAAATCCACACACTTCAGTGACAACAGTGGGAGAGGTTCTCAACAGACTTGCTACACAGCCATGGGGTGGGGGATGTCACTGTCTGTCAGACACACAGCTTTTACTTTGGTTTCTTAGGAAAATAGTACATGCCCTTTCTGCTTCCCACTGAGAGTGAATTACTCTTGCCTGCGCTCAAGCAGAGAGAGGCTGGCTGGGCTGGGAGCACTCAGCTACAGCCTATTAAACTGAAGTTGCCTTTAAAGTTGGTTAATGACAAGAAAAACTGTTTTCATCTATCTATATATCCAAGTTCAGACACAGGAGAAAAAAGTTGGTGCAGAAAAATGCCTTCATTTTACAAATTTGAATGTTACTGACTTGACATCTAAAAACTCTTAAGAACACCTCTTAAAAATTATAAAATCTATATTCTATGATAACTCAAATGCATGCATGCCTGCCCACACACCCACAAACACAATGACTTCCCTGAAGGTCAAACTCTACACAGCAGAACGGGGCAAAGGAAGCAACATACCTTTCCTCCCACTCTGTATCATTATCATTCGTGGTTAGCATTTACACAGCACTGTGCTCTTGGCTGTTTTTCATAAGCATTCCTGTAAAGCTGGCCCTCAGCAGTAACCTTCCTTTGGAAGTCAGGTCAGAGAATGCTAGTTTGCACATGAGACCACAGAGGCCAAGGTATCTGCCCAGCATATCAAATCAAGAAACAATATCCGAGTATATACCCTTAAGCCTGAAAATAACATATATACCCAGCATATTCCCAATCCCAGTTGTTAATCGCCTACGTACTTTATTCCAAAATTTGAGGCCAAATTTGTAGTAATTTAGTATTCAATTCCTGGTATCTTTCTCTTTATTCACTATTGCAATCAGCTCTGGGTACTTCTAAGACAAATTTTCTGATATAAAATAATATAAAAAGACGACTTACTTGGAATTATCCTATCTCTGAATCTTACAAAGCCTGGTTTTGTTCTTTATTTGTTTTAATAATTAAATACCACACCCAAATCTTAGTGACCTAATTAATGCTGTCACATTTTTAACCATTGTTTAATTATTTTAGAGAAGTTAAGAGTTGGTAACTGTATATGGTCCTGTCACTGCTTTAAAAGACAAAGGAACAATTTCAACTTTCAATAATTTCATATTAGCCTCTGATGGAAAGTAGAAAACAGTGAAGAAAATGCAAAGCAAATTCAACATCATGTGCCATGATTTGTCAGCTATAAAGCACTATACAAATGTTTGCTGGGGTGGATGATGAACGGAAAGAGGAGAAGGAGGAGGATGAGGAGGAGGAGGCAATTGTCATTTCCATAAAGAAGCACCAAGCTTCATGTCTGGTCCTTAGTTTCAATCACACAGACAATTAGCTTTGGCTAATCCTAAACTGGTTTTGAAAATGTTAAGAGTTACACCATGGCTGGTGGTCTGATCTAAGCTTCTGACTGGATGTAAGCTGGCCATATAACACACGTTATTTTGTTGGAATGACAGGATCTCAATCATTTATCCCATTTTTTTATCTTAGAAACTCAACAAATGGCAGAAAGATACCTAATGTCATAAAATCTAACTGAAAATGACCTGGAACTAACTTGTTCTCTTCTCAAGCAAAGGACGCTGAAAACATCTGGTTCCTTTTCAAAATCAGAACATAAAGTAACCTACAGTGATTTTAACTAGGTACAAAATGTGATCATTTTGAACTCAGATTGTAACTCATTAAAGATCTCCTATCTGAAATTCCACAGCAACCATAAAAATGAGCACTAACTCATGAACTCTGGGCCTAAAGAAAATCAGACAATAAACTACAAACAGCTAACTGTGATTTCTTCATGTTATTCCCATGTGTATCTGCACAGAGAGCCCATAAGTAGCATGCAGAGTACCTTCACCCCATTCAGATGCCTTCCCTTCTGGTCCAACACCCATCCTCTACCATTACCTCCAAGCATTTATTTCCTTAACTCACTCTGCTGTCTCACCACTATGCACCACTGCCACCACCCCCAGTCTTTGTTACCTAGCTCCAGTCACTGACTTTGAGAACTTGAATAGTTGTCTGGTCAACCAGCCGCTCCTGAAACATGGGCAGTAAACCCTGTCATGTGCTGAAAAGGCCACAGACTCTGGAATCTGACTACCTGGGTTCAAACTCACCTTTGCCCATATCTGTATGTGACCTTGGGGTAAATGACTGAACCTCTCTGTGTCTCAGCTTCCTCCTCTGTAAAACAGGCACGATAAAATTGCCTCGCCATAGACTGTCCTAAAGACTGAATGAGTGAATATATGGAAAATTTGTGGAATAGTAAGTTTTATACAAGTCTAAGATATTTTTCACTGTTAAGGGCAAATTTTGAACAACCTTGCTGATGTCCTATTACAGTTTGGGTTTAAAAAAACCAACAACAACAACTCTGCCTCTCTCGGGGCTCTGGACAGGCAGGATGTTCTCTGGACACCTTGTGCTCCCAACAATTCTCTGACCCTCATTATACGCTACAGATTGGATGATAGTCACCACACCCTCTAGTACAAGCACTCCTTCAATTCTGTCCATCTACCAGTCACTCATAGGACACCGAATCAATTCCTCTGGCTACCAGCACTCACTCACAAGGGTCCCTAGAACAGACAGAGATTCAAGTGAAATTTTGCTGGGCAATGGAGGAGTAGGATTGTTACAATCAGTAAGAGAACTAAAGCAAAGTCTCTTGTCCACATCTTGCCTGAATACCTTCCCAGAAAGGAAATACCTTGGAGCTCCAACAGGTCTTTTCCTGGAAACACTTCTGCTTTAGCTCCATCCATTATAGGATTCTGCATAGACATCACTAGTCAGCCATCACTAGACACTGAATCTACTGGACTTGATCTTGATCTTGGACTTCCCAGCCTCCAAAACTGTAAGAAATAAATGTTTGTTGTTTATAAGCCACTCATTCTATGGCATTTTGTTACAGCAGCCAAAAAGGACTAAGATAAGCACATTCTGGACCACAGGCTTCTAAGGTCTCAAAATCTACTAATGATTGAGAAATCCATAAGAAAATTTCACTCTTGAACAAAAAATATGGAAGAAAATATAAAGAAGACTCCAGGTTAATAGATAGAGCTAAGCAAATGGAAGCCAAGATAAAAGTGTCTTTGAAATGGTTCTGTCAATCTTTCTACGAAAATCTCAATTTTTTTTTTTTTAGACAGTGTCACTTTCCTGAGTTCTAGCCATAATTTTTATGTGAAAGACACGTTTCTCAACTCACAGTCACTTAAGTGATTCTGATAAGACCAGTTTCCAAGGACCCATCTCTTTGTTCTGTTGAGCTGAGCTGAAGCTGATAACACAGACTCACGTGGCAGCTCCACGTGGAATTTACCTTGTAATCCCTTGGAGGTTCAGTTTCCCATTATGAAACTGCGATGATGACAGGAAAGCAAAGCTCTTTGTAAACTCTAAAGTAATACCTATATTCTAAGACAACGTATCATTCCAGGGGCATGTATACTTTCTGAAAAGGCTATGAGGGCAAATACTCAACTTTTTGCACTTAATTTTGGTTTCAAGCTTCCCAATCCTTGATCCTTTAAATTACTTTAGTGAAAGATGCCTCCCTCCCTTCTGTTTGAATCCATATTAAAAAAAAGAAGCAGAAGAAGAAGAAGTAGAAGGTTTTTAGTGATTTGTCAGGGGAAGGAATAGCTATTCCCACACACATATTACAGAGCTGAAAAGCTGGACCAAGAAAAAGATGCCTAACTTGTAAGTGGGATTAAACTACAGAACAAAAAGAAAGATAAGTTTCTTTCATCACAACCTCCATATGAAGCTCTTCTCTTTTATTCATCAATTGACTCAATCATTTGTTCAACGGATAGTGATGGCAATTACAATCACTGGCACTATCCCCGCAGTGACAAAATCAAGGCCCTGCTCTCATGGAGTTTACATTCCAGTTGTGGGAGAGGGTGGAAACAGACAATATGTCAGGGGTAGTGCCAAGTCATATGAAGGAAAATAAAATAAGCTTACGGAGCAGAGAAAAGGGAAGGAAAAATTCTTCTCTACCCTCAAGGTAATCCAGCCGGACTAAGAATTACATTTACATAAAACAGATCAACAGGAGAAAAAGCCAAAGTTTTATTATGGGCCCACCGAGGTCCAGTAATGAAATTGAAACCTAAAGAAATAACCAAAGTGGGCAGTTTTTATACTCTTTGGGCAGAGACGACAATCTGTGAGGAACTGACAGAAAAACAACAACAGAACAAAAACTTAACTTTGGAAGCTTCAGTGAGTAAGGAATTCTCAACAGAATTTGGGCTGGAGCAGTATATTAGTAAAAAGCAACAAGGATTGTTTACACAGTCTTCTGGACTCTAAATTTCCCCTCTCTGGGGATAATGTGTCTACCTGCTGGTACAGAGGCTGTCTTTCCCCAGGGAGATGCAGTCCCTGCTTTCAGGAGAACAGAAGAGGGTCTGAGTGTCCTTGCACAGGCTGTCTCTTAATTAACTTTTACCTAAAATAACCAATACACCAAACTGGCACATTTGGGGGCAGGCTGCCCTGGGCCCTTCAAGAGCACAACGGAGGGAGAAGGTGTCCAACAGAATAGTTGTCATGCCTTTCTCATTAGGTGACACTGCTTCTGAGGCTGGAACACGGGGAGGCAGCCAGTCAGTCAGATACCCCCGGGGCAGTGTACCCCGGCCCGAGGGAACAGGGAGGAAACCCCGAGAGGCTAGCGGGTGCTGTACTGCCCACTTGCTTGTACTCACCGACCTTCCTTCCACATTTTTCCTTAAGCTCTTCTTTCCAGTTTACCTCTTAACTCGGGCAAACGGAGAGCAGAACAGCCCCTTCAGCGAAAGCAGCTGAGCTGCCAAGACGTCCAGCCCACCGGCCGCACCGACCACTCTGAGCTCAACCCCTGACTCGCGCCTGCGCAGAAGGGTCATGGGGGCACCCTCTAGAATGACCGACAACTACTTTCACCTCATTACCATACTAAAATCTCCGCCCCTGGAGGAGCACAAGCCTCATTTGCATAACATACAACGTGGGTATCCACACTCTCCCTAAGGCGAGTGCGTGACTTTTTGCCCTCCTCTACATGAGGCTTCCCTATTCACCTTAACCCTAAATATAGGGAACCCGTCCACCCTTCTTCAGTGGAGTCATGGCTTTGGAAGCCATTCCTCATGATGTCCCCATTTGCTGCAAATAAAGTTTTCTTTGTGCGACTATTCCAGCTGGTGCGGTTTCTGACTCCCCGAGGGGCAAACTCCTGTTGTTTTATTACAGGAGCAAGGGCGCTGGTGATGACCCTTGAGATTGCAGAGGTGCAGAGGGACGGGTGGTATGCAGTTTGCGGGCCGTGGTAAGGATGTTGCATTCTACTCAGAAAAGAGAAGACATTAGAGGTTTTAGGGCAGAGGAGTGATATGATCTGGTTTGTATTTTTAACAGATTTCTCTGTGGAGTGTATATTGAGGGAGGGGAGCAGAGGTAGAAGCAGGGAGAACAATTAGGAGGCTGCTGGGATCTGCATGGTAGCAGTGCAGGTGGCAGAAGTGAGAATTCTGATTACAGTCTGGGGGTTGCTAAGGGACCGGGTGTGCAGCAAGTGAGAAAAGGGGGTCTAAGATAAGTACATCAACTGGAAGATGGTGAGACCATTGCATGAGAGGAGGAAGTCTACAAGAGGAGTAAATTTGATGGGAGGAAAGAGAATCAAGATTTGTTTTGGACATGGCAAGTTTGAACCACCTGTTAGAAATCTAAATGGACATGTTGGGGCTATTAATTATGCAATATTGTGGACACCTGGGTGGTCCAGTCAGTTAAGTGTCCCACTCTTAATTTTGGCTCAAGTCATGATCTCAGGGTGGTGAGATCAAGCCTCATGTAGGACTCACATTCAGTGAGGAGTCTGCTTAAGATTCTCTCCCTGGGGCACCTGGGTGGCTCAGTGAGTTAAGCCTCTGCCTTCCACTTAGGTCATAGTGCCAGAGTCCTGGGATCGAGCCCTGCTTGGGCTCTCTGCTCAGCAGGTAGCCTGCTTCCTCCTCTCTCTCTGCCTGCTTGGGATCTCTGTCTGTCAAATAAATAAACAAAATTAAAAAAAAAAAAAAAAAGATTCCCTCTCCCTCTCTCTCCATGGGCACATGACTGTGCTCTCTTTTTCTCTCTAAAATAAATACATAAATCTTAAATATGCAAGGTTCAGTTTTACCATCTGTGAAAAGTTCAGGAGAAAGATTTGGACTAGTGATGGAAATTTGGGAATCATTAAGGTAGAAGATAAACTAGTGAGAACAAGAACATACACAATTACTTTGAGTTTTACTGTACTGGGAATTATATAAATGGGTAACAACCAGAGGGTAATTTGGGGTCCAAGGAGGTATTTTTTATAGATAAGATAGTGGTCAGCAGCATGACAGGTGAGTGAAGTGGCATCCTGTCCTTAGAATGGAGTTAAAAAGAAAACCACAGGCCCAGAGTGGCATTACTTGGGCCAGGCTGTCCCCAAACCAGGGCATGGTACCTAACTGAAGCTTCTACCTGTGCCCAGAAATCTAAGTCTTAATGTGCCAATCAGGAATTCTCTGGTAAATTCCAATGAGGTAATCTGTCACATGGGCCTTCTCCATCCCCCACAAGGAAGGATAAGGAAATCTTATAATAATAAGACCCTTTGCCCTTCCTTCTATGGGAAGGTGATCTTGCCTGAAACAACACTTTCCTTTTGCCCCTAACTTCCTTGCCCCACCATCCTTCTTATAAAAACCTTCCATTCTGTACAACTCCTCCAAGATCCCCTCTATTTGTTAAATGGGGTGTTGCCCCCTTCATGAATCATTTACTAAACCAATGAGATCCTCAAATTTATGCAATTGAGTTTTGGGGTTTTTTTTTTTGCATTTTGTTTTGTTTCTAAAGCAGGCTCCACGTCTGGTGTGGAGCTCAACACGGTGGGGGGAGGGGGGCGGGGAGCCTTGAACTCACAGCACTGAGATCAAGACCTGAGCTGAAATCAAGAGTCAGATGCTTAACCCACGAGGCACCCAGGCACCCCCTGAATTTTGTTTTTCGGAGGTTTTTTTGTTTTTGTTTTTGTTTTTAAAGATTTTATTTATTTATTTGACAGAGATCACAAGTAGGCAGAGAGGCAGGCAGAGAGAGAGGGGGAAGCAGGCTCCCTGCTGAGCAGAGACCTCAATGCGGGGCTCCATCCCAGGACCCTGGGACCGTGACCTAAGCCAAGAGCAGAGGCTTTATCCCCACTGAGTCACCCAGGTGCCCCTGAATTTTGTTTTTTAACAATGCCCATGCACTTAACACTGAGAAGCTGGTACTTGCCTGGAATGCAGGCACAGAAATTGGGCACCCTAGTTGGTATGGAAGAGCCACAGTGGGTCCCAGACCAGGAATATCCAAGGTGTGCTCAGTGCTTAGTGCTCAGACACTAAGTTTGACTTGATCACCGCAAAATACTACTATCTCTGGGGTGGGAAATACTTCCACATGTCAATCCTTTGCCCTGGGGGTTTTGAGTGAACCCTCTCTATGTGGCTGCGCACCAAGAGTGCTACTATCTATGACTTCTGGAAAATCTGAAATCTGAAACAATGGTTTGTCTTATTCTCAGCAATCAGAGATCTCATTTCTGGATAGAAACAGGCGTTATGGAACTGAAATTGCAACTACTTCTACAGCTCAGGCTGCTTAGGGCTTCAGAGAGCCAGCACAAAATGGCAGGCATGTCCTTGGAGTATTCAGTGACAGGGGCAGAGAATGTGACCCAAATGAAGGTGCACCTGGGGGAAACCAGAAGTCCGACAGAAGATAGTCAGTAGCAGGGCAGGTAGCCATTTACAGGTCAGCCAGGTGCCTCCAGGAATCACGGGACCAGAAACTCCAGCAGTGTGAGATGAGAGGCACCAATGAATCTACCGACCTGGGCTGACAGAGCCAATCTGGCACCATACACCTGCCCCTGTACACTCACAGGTGAGAAGTCCTTTCAGTGCTGAGAAATACAATTCCACCATTTGGAGAAACAAAATCCAGCTTCCTTATGCAATATGTGCACAATTTATTAATGCCCTAAACAGTGCCATATTTATGAATGGTATATTATCTCCCTAGTACTTTCTTGGGAGTGGGAAAGTCTAAGCCATACCACTTTTAAACTAATTTTAACATTACCTGTATCAAAGTTATAGGACTTGCTAAGTTTACTAGGAGTTTGTGGTCCATAAACGTTCATTTCATTAATTTCTCCATAAAAACCTGATAGTAAATCCTATTTTTGCTCTATATTAGAGTCTTTCCAGTTTTAAATGTGACAATTTACAGGTTTGCTTTCATGTACTTTATAGAATGTCTATTTACTGTGTCACTAATTTGGGGGCTTTGAAAAAAATGTTTTATGCTTCACTAAGGGAAAGGAGCCAGCTTCACGTTTTGTACCTTTTCACATAATGTTTTCCCTTATTAAAATGACCAGAGAGCAATTTCTTTACAAAGCTTTTGATTAACACCTATATTAAAAATTTTTTTAAGATGAAACATTGCACCCTTGTGTGCAGACAGTAACGATTAAGCAAGGAGGAGGAGACTGATCGCGCAAGAGAGAATATGAAATTGCAGAAGTGCCATCTTTGAGTGAGCTAGGGCGGGGCATGTGAGGACTCTCACACCCACATGCCACGGCTGCGCAAAGGGGTACAAGGTAATTTGCCCACTGAGAGAACAGTTAAAAGTTGGTTTGTGGGCACAGAGTCAGCTAAGGTTATGAGTTTGGTTGGTCAGAGCATGTGGAATTTCTCCTCTGGCTGCTTGTATCCTCTCAGTGAAATAAGAAATCAGGTCATGAGCTGAGAGCGAAGTGTAGGGAGGGGCATTGGAGGTTGGAGGGGAGAGGAGAGGGGATGAGATGATGGTCTAGGAGAGAGGAAATGAATTCAGGGGAATGCTGCAAGATTGGCTGGCCACACAATCCACTTGACGTTTGTCGTAATTAATCCGGAGTAGGGTGAGGGACACAGAAAGGGGTGGGAGAACTGAAGATGTACACAGGGAATTAAGGTGTGAGTGAAGACATGATGGGGGGTAATGATCAGTGCAAAGGTGATGGGGTCAGTGGACTGGAGGTGAGGTAGGACCGCTACTGGAGTCCAAGGACTGGAGGGAATGAGCTGGAAAAATAGAAAATGGCAGTAGGATATCAGGAAATTTAAAGTCGAGATTGTGAAGGGGCATTTTCCATAGACATTCTTACTGGTTGCCATCGTCTCTAAGGTTCCATAAAAATCAGTTTGATATTGCCGAGGAAGAGTGCCCAGATGCCAATGAATGTGATTCAGAAAGTCTCCTTCCTTTTTCCTCCCTCTTGCCACCTTGATGGCCTCCCTCCCACCCTCCAATAATTCTGAAGTGGATAAAACTGTTCAGATGAATTTAGGCAAAATAGGCTAAAACTAAAGCCTGATGAGAGAACATCTTTCCATCACACTGATAATGTAGAAAAAAAAAAAACTTAAAAAGAGCGTGTTGCTAGAGGAAACGGAGAGGAAGAAGACAAGAAATAAGTGTCTCTGACATTTAAGCAAGCCTGATGCGGGATGGTTTTACATTTATATGACTGATAAATAATACAAGATTCCCTGTAGAGGACAAGTCCAAGTGAAAAATAACCAATTGAGAAAAGAGTTATGTGGTTAGTAATCTCAACAAGAAGGGCTGAGCTATTCTGAAATCCAAGATATCAAATGACAATTCTTCATTTGTAAAATTGTACCCTTGGCAATTAAGTTGCTTTCCAGCTGCCTTTCTCTCTCTCTCTCCTCTGTCACTCTATCTCTAAAAAGCCCTAATGGATTTACGCCTCTATGCAAGTAATCTGAGGTTCCACCTTTCAGAAAAGAAAAGTTTAAATTACCTTTTATTTTAGGAGGGGTTGATCCTGGAATGTTCTTGTATTTAGAAACCTTTTTGTCTATTTTTCAAAACTTTTCCATTTTCCTTCTAATTCAAACATTTCAGGGGCACCTGGCAGCTCAGTCAGTTAAGCATCCAACCCTTGATTTCCGCTCAGGTCATGATCTCAGGGTCATGGGATCGAGCCCCCATGCTGGGCTCTGCACTTAGCATGGAGTCTGCTTAAGATTCTCTCTCTCCCTCTCCCTCTACCCCTTCACCCCACCTCCTGCTCACTCACTCTCTAAACAAACAAACAAACATTCCAGCAAAATTCTTCTTAGCATCTGGCATCTGACATTTCCAAGCAGTGGAGTATTTCTTGGAGAAGGGAGGTGCTGTGGGGATTGCTATGCTTTTCCATGGGAGTAGTCTCATTTCAAAAGTGAAAAAAAAAATCCATCCGCTTTTTTACACTAAAAATTAAACATTCTGACACTCATATTTAGCAGATGTAAATAGTTAATGAAATATAAAAGGATGTTCAATATCACCAACATTTAACTCACATAGTGTTTATGATGTGTCAGGCACTGCTCTAAGCATCAGGCACCATTATAAATTTTTTACAAATATTAACTCAGTTAATCCCAATAAAAATCTTATTTGGCAGGTACTATTATTTTTCCTATTTTGAGTGGGAACAATGAAACTGAGTCACAGAGAAGTTATGTAACTTGCTAGACTCACACAGATAGTACACACCATAGCCAGATAGTAGGACTCTAGGCCCATGCTTTTAGACATTATGCCGCACAATCTTGTCAGGGAAATGCAAAGTCAAGAGAGATACCATTTTCTCTCCAGAAGACTGGCAAACAAAAATTTAAAAATTGGTAACATCAAGTGCTGGCAAGGGGGTAGGCAAACGAACAACCAAATATTGTCATACCCTTCTTAGAAGGCAATGTGGCAGTAGTCACTAAAAATTTACAGCATACAAAACTCTTTCTCTATAACTTTGAGGACTCTGGCCTACAGAAAAAGAAAAACACACTGGTATATAAGTTGTACATGAAATTTCAATATTGTTTGTGGTGATGACAAAACTGGAGATACTACAAATGTCCATCACGGGAGCTATGGTTGAACAAACTGTGTTACATCTATTCTGTGGAATACCATACAGCTATTATATAAGACTTCAAACTATTTAGTGATCCAGAGGAAGTTGTAGTAATGTGTATGATAAGGTCCTACCTTTTTGGTGAGTATTTTTATGAACATATTTAGCAGTTACCTCAGGAAGTAGAATAGGGCAGAGGGGGGTTATTAACTTTTTCTATATCTATTTCTAAATTGTTGGACCTCTTATATAAGGTTGTATTGCCTCTGTAATTTAAAAATCTTAGTTAGAAATAATTATAAATGTAAATGCAATGATCAGCCTAGACATGTTTTATATTTTCAACTCCACAAAGGCAATTATATAAACGACATGGTTTTTCAAATCAACTGCGAAAGACTCAGATTCATATTTATGGACACTTTTTATGTATAGGCTTTGCACATAGTTCTCAGAAATTACAGAATAAACATTAATTTTCTTTAACGGGCCTTTCTAACATTAGAAAGCAAAAGGAACAGTTCACTCATTCCTTGTCTAATAGTCTAACTAGCCAGCAGAGAGGAATATCCTTTTAAAAAAAAATCAGTGTCTAAACTATAACCTCCATTTCTTTTCCTTCAGTTTCACACTCATGTTGGAGAGAGAACCCACATTTGAGAGGGAAATGGAGGGACTGGGGGTGTTGAAAAGGTTTTACATTACTTTCTTCTTTGATAAAGGGGATTATAGACAGACATTTCTTGGGCTTCACTTCCATGCTCTACTCTGAGCAGGACTCGAAGAGGTAAAGTTGGAATCTGGCTGGAAATGGTGGGAGCACGAGGACCACAGTAAGCATTCTGCCAGCATATTTTGGTTTCTGGTTGTGTGAAACACAGGCCCGTCCTGGCCAGCGAAATTTGAAGTGCTGCTGCCATCTGCAGGGGCTCCCCATTGTCATATGTGAGTAAAGTCACAATTGAATCAGATCCCCTCTCGTGATCCTCTCCAGGAGCTCTGAGTTGCAGCTAGAACACAGACATTCCAGGTGCCTGCTACAAGGAAGGTAATTTGTCCAAAAACTTAGGATGGTTACCTAATAAGGCAGCTTTCGGTGTGTATGTTTAATGTTGTGAAATAGTAAATTCCTCTCTCTGAGAGGCAATAGGAAGTAAATTAAGATTTAGGGGCCAAGAAAGGGGTGGACTGAGAAGTAAGGCACAGCTTGGAAAAAATGGGGGGCGGGGAGTAAGTGATAGCATTTTGGATGCACCTTCTGGCTCTGAAGACCATTGAGTCAGTCTCCCTGAAGACCACAGGCTCAGTTTCTACCACTAACATCAGGTTTAGAGAACATTTGATGAAGAAACTGTGGGCTTCCATTTTTACCTGATTTATTGAGTGGTTTGTTCATTAATTCCGAGTCTGTCTCTCTTCTGATTTCTTGAGTTATGGATAATTGATAGGAAAGGCCAAATTGTCTAATAGCACAAGGCTCCACTTCTTTCCCAGAAATAATTCTACTTCACTATGATGTGAAGAAAAATTAATCAAGACTTAAAGCAAAAATAGGTCCATGACATGGTCTTTCTTTATGATGGGTGGAGGTGTCTACAAAGAGTGTGGGGAATCCAGGAGAACATGAATATCCCTGGTGGCTCCCAGGGAGGCAGTGGTCCAATCTTCAGGCCATGATACCACAATATTGTCTGCAAACTCTGAGAGACAAAGTTTTTATACAGCTCACTTCACAGGTTTTTTTTTTTTAATTGTTGTTTATTCATCATTTTAAGCCATCTGAAGGATGCCTTAAAATGAAGGATTCATTTTTGTTCTTGGTTGACATTATTAAAAGCAGAAAGTAAATTCCTTTCTACGTACCTTTAGGAGAATTTTAAAATCATTTTAGGAGATACCTAAGTTGCCTTCCAGAAAAAACCTGGCAATTTAATGTGTATAGAAAGAGAGGATTATAATAATGTGTATAGAAAGAGATGGATTATAACAATCCTGATGGATGTTAGGTCATTCACACGACACCTTGGAAACTTCACTGCATCTGGGAAGCTGTCCTTGTCTTACGAAATTTTACATTGGACTTAGTAACTTCTTTGGTAAATACTTTATAAGGGCTCATTTTTATGCTCAGTATTCTGCCAGGCACGTTTTCTATGCTACCTCTTCATTCTTCACAGTGAGTCTGTGAAGGTCATTCATTCCCATTTAGCAGATGAGGAAATTAGAATACAGATAGTTCAACTAACTTGCCTATAGTGACCTAGAATTGGAATCCAGCTGTGCCTTCCTTTTATGTCTACACTGTTTGCGCAATAGCGTCATCAAGGCAGGGTTTGCCAAGCTCTTCCGTGCACACTATGATTATGAAACAGTCATTCAGTGAACATTTGACTCTTTGCTACACTCGAGGCATTGTGAATTTTATTAATATAGCACTAAGAGGAAAAAATAAGTCAGGCCTAAAATTAGACTATAAAACAAGCGAAAGTTATAAAAATGGAAACGATGACTCAAAGCATATTGAACTATTTGTGTTCACTGCCACTGGGGGCATTGCTGTCTTCCAACTGGAAGGAGAACTAGAGAGCAGATTACACACAGGAGAAATCTCATAACCTTAAGATAATTTTGAACCCATCCACAAGGCCATAGAGAAAAAAGAAAATTGGGGTTAAAACTTAAAGTGTATCAAAATACACCTAAGCACAATTTGGCAGCTGGACCAAGCTATAGATTACAAGTTTTATTTTTACTTTTCTTCCTCTCCCTATTACATCTGACCATTCAAGCCTTGAAATGGGAAAACAAATGATCCCCTGCAAAATTCACCCCATCTTGTTTTATGTGTAATGTTGTTACTATTTCTGAATCTCAGAGCCTAGAGCATTAATTCAGTGTTAGGGCAAATCTGGCCACGTTCAGTTTCACTGCACTTGCTACTCTGTCTGTTCTTCCTACAGAGCACTAAATGTCCTAGGCTGGGAAGTTAAACAGTGAAGCCACCCTCTCAGCCCAGTGCCCTCAAAAGCCTCCGGTTTCACTATGCAGATGCTTGCAGCTTAATGAACCACTGCTTAGTGTGCTGCTAAATGAGTTGCAAAGAGTGAACCATCCTTAATGCCATCGGCCTTTCACTCAAGGAAAGGGGATCTTCTCATCACTTACCAGACTTCACCTGGAGGACAGAAGCGCCCCAGACCTTCACATTTGGGTAAACTGGGAGCTCCTAAAGGAGCAGATCTGACTCTGCCTGCTGATCTGATTTTCTGCTCTAGTGGTCATCATTAATATTAATACTAAATTAGGAGGAGAGACATGGGGTCCTCAGGCAGAAAGTCAGCACAAGAGGCAGAATGTGAACTATCCAGGGTGCATGGGACACAGTTAGTGTTAATAATGATGAAAACTTTACGAACAAATGCTACCCAGATTCAGCCTAAGAACACTGAAATCACGAGTCCTATAAAGACATTACATGTACTACAAACGAAAAGTTGAGAAAATTATTTGGATTTCTGTCTGGGGTTGTATCTCCACACTCAGAGAAACCTTCTAACCTAGAACGGCTAAGGATATTTGTCATGAGAAACTGCCACAGACATTATTATGAGTACTCATTGTTTCCTGCCACCTCAATCTCACCATGTCTAGAACATCATGTACAGCACCCCCAGCCTCCATCTAAGAGAACTTGATACCTCAACTATCCCTGTGTCTCTGGCTTCATACAGTAGGCTCTCCTCCAGCCCCTCCCTTGGCCCCTACCTTCAATGTCATCAAGTCTTCCTTAGTGAGGTCCATCTCATCATCCTTCCACCTGCCTTTCTCCTTGTTGGTATGTTGCTTATTTTGAGCTGTAGGCATTTGAAAACCATCAAATGCAAAGAGAGACTTACTCTGAACTCCTGTCATCCTCTAAAAGGAACTCACTTATCATCATTCCCCTCCCCAAGAGCTTCAGCCACCAGGGAAGATGGACTTTGGTCATAGCAGATGAGACTAGAGGTCGACACCACACCTGGACAAATTTTGTCACAAACCATCATACCTCCCATCTATTCTTCTAAGGGCCCATTCATCTCCCTTTACTCTCCCATAAGAGACCTACATAACCCACTCCTCCCCAATGCCCTTCCCTACTAAGATGGTGTGTAATCCTGAATTCTAAGCTACCTCAGAGAGTTACTCAGTTTTCTTGGGTATCTCTCATGTACACATGAGGTATACATGTTAATAAGCTATCTGTTTTTCTCTTGTCAATCTGAAGGCATCTCAGCTAGGAACTCAAAAAGGTAGAGGGAAAATTATTCTCATCCCCTACAACTCCTGACCAGACTCATGGCCTTGTATCATCCTTCACCCTTCCAGCACAGATTAATTTTCCTAATAGGCCGTGTTCCCCCGAGCAAACCTCATCTGTGTCTCCCAAGTCTTGAGAGTAAAGTTCTGACTTCTCAGCCTTGAATACTAGGCTCCACGATCATTCCAGCAGAGGGCTTCAAGTACTTCCCTCCGTGTCCACACTGCTTCGATCAGACCAGCCTCTCTTCTCATCCCTGTAACAGACGACATGCACTATTATTCTGGCCATTCTGTCTTCTCTCATATAAATCCTATTTCTTTTAAAAAACTCAGGTTACATGAACTACCACCACCCTCCCAGGAGGCCTCCCCAGTTCATCCTTCTGTGTTTTTTTTTTCTTTTCAACACTATTTCTTTATTTTTATCACTATTTCCCAAAAGGATTTATAGCTAACTCCTGCAGAGATTACTGAGTATGTCACTCATTTACCACTTTCCAAAATAAAAGTAGCTAACACATATAGTGCTTAGTAATGCCAGGCTCTGTATAGTGCTTTACATATATTAAGCTATTTTAAGCTCACAAAAACCCTATGAGGCAGGTATTTTTGTTATCCTGTTTTACAAATCAGATACTGAGAGCTTATGCAACTTACCCAAGAAGCCAAGCTAAAGAACTGCATGGTCAGGATGTTGATCCAGCACTCAAGTTCCAGAAATATGCTCTTTACTACCTTCTGATAGATAATCTCTTATTATTCATTAATTTTTACATCTCTCCTATCTTCCCATCCAGATTCTTTAAGGGAAGAGTTAGTTCTTTGCAGTTTGCTTAAAGTAGTCTTAAATTATTTCTGCAAATAAAACATGGGAGGTAAATAAATTTTCTTACACACCAGTCTCCCTGAAAATCTATGACCAGACCTTATAAAGACTTTTGTCATCATCTTCGTGTATGAGTCTGAAAAATCGGACTTCATAGAATGTATGAATTCTAGTAACAAGGGCTATAAAGTGAAGCCATATCCCACCTCTTCATACACACATCAATTCCTAATATATTAACAATTATTTTCACAGTGAGAACAACTCCTAAGAAAATAATTCTCAAACACATTACATACAAAATAATTGTTGTTGAAGTTCAGACTCTTGAGTGCTGGTTACCATATTATCCTAAAATAATTTTTTGCAGCATTTAGAGCTTTAGAATTTCTCATTCGAAATGTAGACTTGTATGAGGTCAGAAGCCTTGTGTGATACCGTCACATTTATATTGTCCTAGCACGGCACTAGTGATAGACACATATTAGGTCTTGAAACATGCTCTGATCGCTTCCTCCCACTTCGGGGTTATCTCACTGTCACTTATGGCTTTCCTTGTATATCCCTGAAATATATTAATTTCTCCCAAGCTTATGCATTCCCCGCCTCAACCCTTCCATCTCTAGCAGCTTCGTTCTCTTCGTGCATCCTGTCCTGGGCCATTACGTCGTCTACTAGAGTTAGCCTGTAATATCATATTTGCCAGCAGGTGCTGCCATTTGCCACAAGATTTGCTAATTCTCAACATTCCCTAAATCTGAGACTCCAGATTGTATAAAATATTACAGTGCCTAATTTATCAACTTGGCAGGTTCGAAATGCGCTAAAATCAGTTACTTAAAATGAGTGATACTTGTAATGTGCTGCACAGTTTTAAGGAGCAGAGCTCCACGGCTCCATTAAGACAACAGGAGACCACATTGGGAAAACAAGCCGCAAGGATGTGAGGTTAAGAGAATAGCAGGAAACCCACTTCTTGCCCACAAGATCCCAGTGGGAACACTGTGTTCAGCAAACAATTGACATTCTCTTTGGCAAGTAAAAAGGACTCATCTTAGTGTCTTTCATATCTGCCCCTTCTCTTCATTTCCATGCAAGGTCAGCCCTATATTACCTCCTTTTAAAAAATCACTCTAGTAGCCTTACATCCTTTCTCCTGCCCACAAGCTCTTCCACTCCAAACCATCCTGTGCATAGCTGGAATAATCTTAAAATGATACTTTCTTAAAACCCTCGTGATGCTCGTTATCAAGGCAAACCCTCTGCCATGTAATGCACCAAGCCTTCTAATCCAGCCTGAAGTTATCTGTCCGACCTTACTTCTTATTCTCTGATTCTCCACGTTGACAAGGCAGGGGCTTTTATTCTTCCCCACAGATTAAGCTCCTTCCCATCTTGGTACATTTGTGCCTGCTAATCTTCTAATCCACACACCTGAAATGCCCTCCTTCATCTCTTCAACCCCTTAGTCAACACTTCCGCTATATTAATTTCCCAGGAGTGATTAAGTGTATGGAATACTGCTGGTTAGCATAATTCCTTCTCCCAGCATCCCTGGGAGCATCTGAAATATAAGACAAGCACTCTGTACCAGAACAATACTAATGAAATACAACACTGTATAGCACTTGTGCACAACATGAAGTGGGCAGACAGCATAGAGAGAATTCCGAAGGGACCTCAGTCAGCATAAGCTTTTCCACTTGGCCACGGTCATTTTGCATTCCCAACTGAAATGTGATGTTGAAGGAGCCTCCTCATCTTCTCAGGACCTGTTTTGACTGCATGAGCAGAATCTCAGAGGTAGCTGGGAGAACCCCCTGCTCTATTTTTAGCATCATCTTTCCTCTCTGCCAGCACAACCCACATTTTTCTTCCTCTCCTGCCTTCTTGAAAGTCATAGCCACACTTATGTTGTTGTCAGCTCCCACTACTCCGGACTTAAGACACATAAATCACGACATACGCTGGGATCACCAGAAGGAAGGCTGACACCATAATGTTCCCCTTTTCAACACCCTCATATGTTGGCCAGAGTCACTTCCTAACTGTAGTCAGGCCTTCAAGGGCCTCTCTGCCCCCTCCATCTCTTCTATGATGCATCTCTGATTTACTGTTTGGGGATGACATACGGTCTGTTTAGAATCAGAACTCAAAGGTTTAGATTCAAGTTCTAGCTCTGCTACTCCCTAGCTGATATATTCAAACCTCTTCCCTCAAAAGTAAAATGGGAATGATCATTCCTACAAGATCAAGAAGTGAGGAAAAGGAAAGACTGGACATGAAGCGCGTTGAACAGTATATAGCGCTCTACACAAGTAACATGCCTTCTCTTTCTGCATTCACTCAGTAGCAGTCACAAACATAGTTTACCCCATGAGGTAGAAACCATATGAACAAAGCTCAAATCCTGGCAAGTAGGAGGAGCTCTCCACTTCATTTTTTTTTCTTAGCATCATTAAGCCGTAGAAACAAGAATTTGTCCACCAGCTCTATCTGAATGCCATCCAGTGGACACAAAGTTCTTGTAACAACAGCAGAACTGCAAATACAAAGCATGAACCTTTGCTGGGATTGTCAACAATTCACAAGGTAAGTCTTAGCCTTAGCAGGAGACAAATTAGTGGCCACCTATGTTGTATGATATGAAGAATTCTGGGTAAGGTCCTGGTTCTTAGTGACCTACCCCCAACCCCCCACTTCCCCTCAGATTTCATCATCAAAGCTTCATTTTTTCAAGCACTGGAGGGTGTTTATTTTACAAACATCCTTTATTAAATTGAAAGACCTTTGAGCAATAACTTTGTAAATCTCTTTCATCTCACACCTTAACAGAGTTTAGCAGAAGGTAAAGAAAAAGTAAAGTAGAGAATTAAAGGTTGTACTAGAAATCAAGAAGGGCAGGGAAGAGTTGGGGCTTTAGAGAGTCATAGGAGCATCACAAAGCAGACCAGAGAAACCAAAGGCAAACTCTATACTCACCCTACTTATGCTTTAGCCAGGCCTTGTTAATACATATTGTTTGCTTGATTTTTTTTTTCTTTGTGTATCCTGCAGCTTTCAATGAGCCTCAGTGAATGATGAAGACAACATTCGAGCAAAAGCAGAAAGAATGTGTATTTTTTAAGTTTCAGATATATCTCTGAAGTCACCTCTGCACGCACTGAGGCCCAGGGGGGCAGGCACGGGGAGGAGGGGGCAGGCAAGGGTACCAAAGCCAATGTCTGAGTCTGGAGACGATGGGGCTTCCCAGCAGCATTGCCAGTTCGGCGGCGTGGCCCTGGAGGTGTGCCTCTTTGGACACATATCGGAGCCCTGCATAGCTGTGTCTGCTCCTCACCATGCTTCCTTTTCTATCTGCAGTATTTAGAAAGATGAGAGACAACGCTGCGAAGAACACAAAGGCTTTTGCAAACCGTCTCTGGCTTCATATTCAAAGCTGTCGCTATCAGGGTTGGATTTAGCAACTTGGCATTCGTTTGATAGGACCACCCCTGTCGGTGGCCATCTGGAGTCTTTGGGAGAATTTTTAAAGAGGCACAGTGCCTGGAGAGCATTTTGTAGTGGAGAAAGCACTGGCATTTGATTCAGGAAGCCAGGGTTTGAACCCACTGGCAGCAGCTAAGTGACCTTGGACCATCCCAATGCACTTCCTTGAACCTCCGTTTCTTCATCAGTTAAGTGAATTGACAATACCATGTGAAATTTAATAGTCTAGGGCAGAGCTTCGCAAAGTGGTCTCTAGACCCGCAGCATGAGCATCATCTAGAAACTTCATAGAATTGCACACTATCATCCCCCACTCAGGCCTCCTGAAACAGAAAGTCTGGGAGTAGGGTCCAGCAATCTGTGTTTAGGAAACCCTCCAGGTAATTCTGACAGTGTGAGAATGACTGCTATAGCGTTCTACTACTCTCTTTCTGTTTCCTCTCTGGGTGTCCCTGGGCAATACTGACTTACAGTTGGGCAAAGCTACCCTGGAGGCCAAGGGAAGCATTCACTTGGAAAAGAAGACTGACCAGGCAGCTGAAGAGGTCCCCACCGGACAGGGACAAAGGAGGAGTGCCCTTCATCACTTCCCCAGACGCTTCCATGGCCAAAGTTCCAGAAAACTCTGAGGCTGTCTACCAAACAGACGTTTTTTTGGCCGTGTTCTTGCAGCACATTGCGATGTCAAAAGTAGCAAGAGCAAAAACAGTATCTATTAATGATGCCAACCTCTCTTTTGACTATTTTTGTCTCTGATCCCCATAGATACATGTCACTAGGGCTGGGCAAGGAAAATTGCTTTCTTCATTTTCATTTTTTTTGCTTTTCCTTCTACCTTTCCTGACAGCCTTTTGTTTCCTCTAAGTTATCAGGGACAACCTGCAAGTGTTGTGCTGGGTTCCACCAGGGAACCGTGGTTTCCTAGCAACAGCCAGGGCCTGCTGGGCCCTTCTCTGAGTCACCAGCTCTGGGCAGCTCCTGATAAGCCCAGCTGCTTGCAGAGGAACCCTCTGTGGACCCCACACAGGAGTCTGCCTGTGCACACCTCCTTCACAGGGCATAGTGTCTATGGGGCTAGACCATCAAAAGGACCCAAAGAATGACATAAATATGGTGCTCTTTTTTCTAAGCTAAATGGATCTTGCGTCTTGATTATTGTATGAGGTGTTGAAGAAGGAAAGAAAAGAGGGAGGGAAGGAAGAGCAGGAAGGAAAGAAACGTTTTCAACGAACATCTCTGAGCATCTGCAGGGTATCCTTTAGCTACATACAGGAGAAGCATAGTCAAATAAGAGGTGGTCCGTGACCTCCGGAAGCTTACGGTCTAATAGGGAAGACAGTTTATCATTCCGTCGTGATAGATGTCATATGGAAGACTACTCTTTCCATGACTGAGCCTAACTGAAGGGCTTCATAAACCATAATAAGACCTCTTTCAGTTTTGTAATGTTTGTGCATTACAAACATGCCAAATGTGTTAGGATTAAGTCATATATAGTGTGGTTCTTAATGTGTTTAATCTCTGTATCTGGGATTGTTTTAAGCATCTTATTCTTAATGCCAGGTATTTGGGCCTTTTCTCACTATTTTGTGTATTAGGTCTGAGTGTTTGTCTCTTTTATTGATCTTTTTGAAATAGGTTCTATTGATTCCACTTTTCTTTTAAATGTATTGATTTCTGGTTTTTGTTTTTATTGATTCCTTTCTCTCGCTTTCCTACAGTTATATTTGTTTTTTTGTGTTCCCTTGAGTTGAAGCCATAATTGAATCCATTTATTTTCCTTTTGCTTGTTTATTAACAAAAGCACTTAGAGCTGCAAATATCTCTGATTTCAGGTTTGGCTGCTGCCATGTGTCTTAATATGAAGTCTTACGGAAGGTGCTTATTTACTTCTGCCTGCTTCATCTATCACAGGGACTAACAACCCCCTCTACAATTGTGGCTCTTGTTATATTTCTAAGAGGTTTGATAAATACACCTGATGCCATGCTGTTTAGCACTTAAAGTTTCAATGATTCTTTCATGTTTGTTATGGGCTGCACCTGTGAGCAACAGAAAGAAAGAAAGAAAGAAAGAGAGGGAGGGAGGGAAGGAAGAAAAGAAGGAAAATCCTTCATCTCATTTAAAGCCTGAGCCTTGAATTCTCCAACATCTGATATTAATGTTGTCAGCCCTGATTTACTTTTACTGTCTATACCTTCCTTGACTTTAACATAGAAGAATGTCTTGTATTTTGATTCTGTGTGTTTGGCCCTGGACCCGTTTTCCCTCTGATTTATTTCTCTTTCTCTTACTCAGCTCTTCCTCACAGTGGGGCCCCTACAGATTGTCAGCTGGCTCCCAGCTGGGTTTGGTCAACAGTAGAAACCCATGGGAAAAAAGAGGTACATCAGGGAATTCCTCTCCCTCTGCCTCTCATGTGTTGTTTTCTGCAATAGCTATAGCTCCTCTCTGGCTCCAGCCTTGCCGAATGGGACTGTCCTGCTTCTAGCTTCTGCTAAGTGACGCCAGGAAATCTGCCTTCTCCCTTTTTGTCTTTCTCCCAGAAGTGGAGAGCAGCTTTTCTGGGCTGCCACACTGTTCCCTGTTTAACTTTACTCTTCCATCTCCTCTGTAACCAGTTTTTGCATCAAGTTTCCTCTCTGGTAAATATTTAGGTGGTTTATATTTTCTTGAAAGAGACTTGATATTTCCATTTTTTTACATTTTAATATGAAATTTAACCTATTCATTTTTACAGCCAGTACTGCAGGTTGACTTCCTTATCACCCATTCCAAACCCCTTTGTCCTTACCTTCCTCTGGTACAAAGACTACAAAACCAAACACTAAGCTCTCTTGCACCAAGCAAGCCCATGTGGTACCATGAGACATAAATAGAAATAAACTGAAGATTTAGGGGAAGGCATTGTTTGCCAAATATCTATATTTGGTACTTAGTACAGGGATTGCCCTTTCCTTTTCTAGCCCTTCTTAATTCCTGTCTGGAGAGTGGATCTGATGCCTGGAGCTTTTGCAGCCATAATGAAACTATCAGGAAAACACAAATAGAAAGAGTACACTGAGCCACGACACCCTTGGACAACTGGACCTATATCAGTAACCTCTAGACTTCCTGTTACGAAAGAGAAAAAAAAAATGGTAGATTATCTGTTATTCTCAGTAGGATGCAGTTTCTAACTGAACATTTCCCCAAAGGATGTAATTGACATTTGGGGCCAGCCAGTTCTTTTTGTGTGGGTGTAGACCTGCAAATTGCAAAATATTAGCATCCTTGGCCCCAGGTGCTAAATGCCAGTAGCACTTTCCAAATTCTTGTGCAAGAAATGCCATACATTTCCAAATACCTTTGTAAGAGATAGAGTCACATCCTCTCCAAAAAACAATGCACATACACAGCTCACATGTACAGCTTTTTTTTTTTTTTTTTTGCTTTTTGAATCATTATAGAAGTTACATGGATGCACCCTCTCCCCCACTAGAAACTCCTCAGTCTTCTGATGGAATCTTTGCTGTAAGGACATGAGGTCAGATATTTATTACACTTTTGGGGGGAGTGTGAAAGGTTTTAAAAATAAAGTACATGAATAATATAACAAACACCCATGTATCCACTATTCAGAATTAACAAATGTTAACATTCTGTCACTTTGCTAAAGATTTTTTCAAATAAAAGAAGTAAAAACATTATAAAATTGAAGTCATTTATTCCAGTCCATAATCTCAAAACTCTCCTGCTCCTCTTCCCCAGAGGTAAACACTTGAGAATTTGGCATGTTTCCACTTAGTTCTTGCTTTTTACTGTGTATGTAGGCATACACAATTCGTAGTAATGTGGGTGTAGCTTTGAGTGCTTGTTAAATATACACAAATGCTAGCATGTTATACATACCATTCTGGAATTTGCTCTTTCAGAAACTTTAAGTTTTTGATATCTAGTTAAAATACAAATGTAGTTCACGAATTTTATCTAATGTGTATTATTGAAGTGAATGAATTAATCACAGTATATTTATCTATTCCTTTTTGATGGACATTTGTTTCCAACTTTTCACTATTCTAAGCAATACCTCATGAACACCCTTGAGAAGTTCCTGGGGCACATTTACAAGAGCTTCTTTAGGGTACGTACTAGTAGTGGAATTGCTGAATCATAGGGTATGCACATCTTTAACTTTGCTTGATATTCCAAACTCTCCAAAGTATTACCACCAATTTCAAGTCCCACCAACTGAACTAAGAGAGTTCCTGTTTCCCCATATGGTCACCAACACTTGGTATTGTCAGACATATTGGTCTTATCTTTGGCAATTAGATTGATGGATGGGATTTGGTATGCCTTGCTATTTCAATTTGTAATTTTCTTGATTACTTGTAAGATGGCGCATCTTTTGGGGAAGGGCATTTGTCTCTTATTTCCTTCAAATTGCCATACATTCTGATTTTGTTTCATCTTTCTCTCCAATTGTCTTTTTATTTTTGATGCATGGGAGTTACAAATTCTAACTGATTATAGACATTTCACAGACTTTTCATTCATTTGTTAAGCACCTACAATATGCCAGGCACTATTCTAAGCCTGCGGGTAGAATAGTAAACAAATCAGACAAAATTCATATACTCACAGAGCTTCTATTTATTTCCTCCTTCTTCCCTCACACTCCCAAGTTTTTATCTAAATAAGCCATCTTTTTAGACCCAGATTATTATGATTTTTAATATCTTTGCTAAATTTCATATGTTAACAGCAGTTATTTATACACTAACCCTAAATTTTACTGGAAGTTCTGGGATGCTCTGGCTTCCTCCAATTTGAATTGCTTATTTTGATTTTTTTTTTTCTTGAATTGCTACAGGACTTCTTCAAGGAATTTTTCTCACAAAGAGGAATATGTTATGAGTTCTTGAATGTCTGAGAATAGATTTTTCTATTGTCTTCACACATAAACCAAATAAGAAATTTTTGGACAATAATCTTTTCCTTCAAAAGTCTATATATGTTATTCCACGTCTTCCAGCAAATAGTATGATGGAAAAGTAGTATTTTCCCCCTTTTCTCCCCTTAGATCATTTGTTTAGTTTGTTTGTTGTTTTTTCTGAGTGCAGGAAGGAACCTGCCTTGAGTTCTAGTATAGGAGTCTGTACACTAATTTTACCTGATTCCTGCTAAGTTCTTTCCATCTAAAACTCAAATGTTTCTTTAAGTTAAGCATTTTCTCCTACTATTTCCTTATTGTTACCATTTCTGTAATTTCTCTCTTTTTGGTATTTTTATTATACCTATATCGGGGTTTTTGGATTTATCTCCTGTACATCCTTCTTTTACACAATTTATCATTAAATTTGTGTACTTTCCTCTTCATTCTAGGAGAATTTCTCAACCTAATCATTTAATTCACCAATTTAATCAACTGCAGAATTCAATTTTCTCTATGCTGCCTTTATTTAAAATTTTAATTTAAGGATTATATTTCTGATCATATGGCAATACTTTGTAACCTCAGCTTGTTCAGTTTTCATAAACTTGTACTGAGATATTCAAAGGAACTGGTGACTCACCTAAGTTTTTTCTTTTTCTGCTTTCTTGGAACAAGTCCATTCAGAGGAGTGATTTCCCCTGATTGCTCTGACTGTCCTCCCTTGTTTGAATACTTTGAATAATTGTTGAATAATTTCTCAGACCCAGGAGTTTTTCCCTATTTCCCCATTCTTGCAGGTCCTTGACTGCAACAGGTTCTCTTCTGTCTTGCCTCCAGATCTTTGTGTATAATGCGAACACCTGAATGAAACCCTCATCCTAGGGGCACCTGGGTGGCTCAGTGGGTTAGGCCTCTGCCTTCGGCTCAGGTCATGATCCCAGGGTCCTGGGATCAAGCCCCGAGTCGGGCTCTCTGCGCTGCAGGGAGCCTGCTTCCTCTTCTCTCTCTGCCTGCCTCTCTGCCTACTTGTGAGCTCTGTCAGATAAATTAAGAATAAATCTTTAAAAAAAAAAATTAAAAAAAAAAAAAAGAAACCCTCATCCTAGCATAATGTCTGTCACATAGTAAGTGTTCAACAAAAATTTGAATTTAAGGGGGGTGGGAGGTTGGGGTATCAGGTGGTGGGTATTATAGAGGGCATGGATTGCATGGAGCACTGGGTGTGGTGCAAAATTAATGAATACTCTTATGCTGAAAATAAATAAAAAATAAATTTTAAAAATTTGACAAATGAATATCTAACTTTAACAAATGAATATCTAACTTTTCCTGTCTAGGGATTCGAAAAATGGCTTATCAGATGCTGTACCAATCTCTTCAAACTGTTCAGTTTCAGACAAAGGAGGAAGGGAAATTTTCATATTTTTGTTGCTTTATTTTTGCAAGATTGGCTGTCTAAGTTGTACCCAGAAGTTAGGAAAGAGCATATGCAAGAAAATTTGTGTGCTTAGTAGATGCTTTTCTGCATTTGGTGTGGTCCCCCAAGCCTGCCCCTTCTCTGACTGGCACATTTTCCTCAGTACAACCCTGGTCTGATGATGCATTCATTTTACTTGACGTGGCAGATCATAGCAAGGGCAGAGTCAAGATCCAACCTCCCAAAGTCATTTGTACAGTTAAGGAATAACTCACATTTTCTTGAGGACCTGTAGGTCTGAGCTTGGGGATTATCTGGGACTCTGTCGAGGGAACCTAGCCGTATACTTTCCAGGTGAATCTTTCCCTCGTATGTGTTAAATCACATCTGGGTCAGTACTTCCTTAAATCCATTTTTAAAGTTTTTGATCAAGCTTGTAGTCACTTCCTAGGGCTGTTGTAACATTGTCACAAACTGGGTGACTTAAAATAATAGAAGTTCATTCTCTCACAGTTCTGGAGGCTAGAAGTCCAAAATTAAGGTTTGGACAGGGTCATGCCCCTTCTGAAGGCTCTATGGAAGGATTCTTCCTTGTCTTTCTTTAGCTTCTGACAATCGCCAGCAATCCTTGGCATTCCTTGGCTCACAACTGCACCACTCAAATCTCCACCTCCAGCACTTCATGACCTTCTTTCCTGTATATTCTGTTTCAAATATCCCTCTTCTTATAGACGCACCAGTCACTAGATCAGAGGCCGCCTACTCCACTGAGACTTCATCTTAGTTTGCCCACATCTACAAAGACTCTCTTTTCCAATACGGCCACATTTGTAGGTGCTGGGGGTTAGGAACTGAACATACCATTTTTTAAAAGATTTTATTTATTTATTTGACAGAGAGAGAGACAGCAAGAGAGGAAACACAAGCAAGGGGAGTGGGAGGGGGAGAAGGCAGTTTCCCGCTGAGTAGGGAGCCCGATGTGGGGCTTGATCCCAGGACCCTGGGATCATGACCTGGGCTGAAGGCAGATGCTTAACAACTGAGCCCTCCAGGCGCCCCCTGAACATATCATTTTGAGAGCTATAACTCAACTCCCATCAAAGCTTTTAAAAGCAATTTTAAAAAATAAGAGTAAAACTCTAAATCTAGTTTTATATAAACTGTATCTTATAAAATTTTCTTAAAGTTTCTGGCCTCAGGTTGTTTCATTTTCTGCTTTCCAGCTCTGCTATGGGTGTTTTCTAATATTTCTTTGGTCATTTCAAAAGAAATTGAGTGGAAAGAAGGCGACTGAGAGATGCACTATCTTAAGTTACTGTCTTAAAGTGGAATAATGTTATCTCACAAATTTATCAACATTCATTTATTGATAAATATTAAATGAGATTAGTAATGGGCACTAGGAAGAATAGTGGTACTGTGGCTTTTGGCTATTATGAAAATACAGACAAAATGGCCAACGATGTTGAAAATCTCTTACCGAGAGCAACAGCTCAAGGCACACTCCATCCTCAACTAAAGAGTAGTTTTCCCCCAGAGAACATGCTTCTGTGCCTAGCTTAGAAAATATCTAAGGGTGTTTCTCGAAAATTTTCCAAAGTCAGTAAAAATGGAAAGATAATATGCAGTGACATTTTCTCATTCTTCCTGATGAAGGGAGAAGGGACACCCCGAGGCACAAGTTGAACTTTGGGAGCACTGTAGAGTGGGCAGCTGGGGTGAGGGGGATGACTGGAGATGGAGAGAAGAAGCATATTCTCTTCTCTGTGCCCACACCTCACGAGGCAGACTCATTTTATTTAATGTTCACGCGAGCGTGCAAGGTGAGTGGCCTTCATTCTGTTTTTAGAGAGGAGGGACCAGGCTCAAAGGGATTACTGTGCCCAGGGTCATATGATCAGGAAATGGCAGAAGGCAGGGAGTGCTGAAGTGCTGGCTGGAGCAGCGAGGCAGGGATCATGACCTCAGACACAGCTCTGAAATCCGACACGCTCCTTCCAGCCTTGCCTCTGCTGAGTACCAATCAACTGAGCAGCTCTGAGCAAGTCACCTATTGTCTCTGGGCCTCGGTCAGCTCATCTGCAAAATGGGAATGATGCCTACCTCAGTGGGGTTACACGAGACAAAAATAGGTGATACCTGCTTCAAGAGAACATCAGTTCTCTTTACCCACCTATTCCAACCTAGAAGGGAACGTGCCCCTAGGGGAGTTCCCACCTGCCCAACTTTGTTTATTAACAATACTTTTTCTTTTCATTTCAAAACACTTTCACATGCATTATCCTAGTTGATCCTGTTTAGGAAAGCCTTCACACCCCTTCCACTGCCCTGCCAGATGAGAAAAACAGTCTCAGAAGCCTTGAGAAATCCTCCCAAGGTCGCAGAGCTCCAGCTGGAACTGGGCTCCAGATCACCTGATTTCCAGTTAGAGCTACACCTAATGGAGCAGTCCCGCAGCATCACATTTGCTGAATTACAAAGTGCTGTAGCTGTACATCAAAGCCAAAAGCTATAATAAGCTGCTATAGCAGCAATTTGTGGTTGAGTTTCTATTGACCTGTTAGCTGTCCATCCTGACTCTGGCATCAACTATCTCACCCATTCTGTGTATAATATGGGGCTTCAATAAAAAGCCAGGTGGGGACCATCCATCAATGTCACCTCCTGTGTCTGGGGGTCCTCTTGGAGGCAGGAGTGGTGGAGAAGCAACCCTGCCTACAGTCTGTGAGCTGGGAAGCAGGTTCACATAACATTTGTACTGCTATGCTATGGGGACTCAGCCACGTAACCCCACCTTTCAGATAGAGCCTTATCTAGGAAAGAGAAATGAAGACCCCTGTCTCCTTAGCCCCACAAATAAAATGAAAAATTATTGTAAATTATTATAAATAATATGGAGTAAATAAAAATTGTGTGAATATCTTGCTAGCTAGTATTACTTACCTTCCACGTTCAGATTTCTACACCTATTATTTAATATCTCCATGTCTCACACACACACACACACACACACACACACAGTCTAACTCAAGTTCCGGTTTGATGGTATACATTTATTTTTTTTTAAAGATTTTATTTATGTATTTGACAGAGAGAGAGAGAGATCACAAGTAGGTAGAGAGGCGGGCAGAGAGAGGGGAAAGCAGGCTTCCTGCTAAGCAGAGAGCCTGATGCGTGGCTCGATCCCAGAACCCTGAGACCATGACCTGAGGCGAAGGCAGAAGCTTAACCCACTGAACCACCCAGGTGCCCCAATGGTGTACATTTATTTTGACTTTCACAGAAAACAAGGCAAATGTTAAATCTGTCTCCCCATTTGGATGCAAATCAATAATTTTTGAGAGTCTTAATACTAGGAGACAAGATCCAGAGTAACACTCAGTTAAAATGCTGCACGACCAGCCTCATTTCCATTGCAATATCTTAAGCTCCTGGTTGTTAAACCTTCTGTGGTGGGAATCCTTTGCTTACTATTCCCCTCATGTGCAGCTTGCACGATTAGCTGCTCAAACGTGAGCCATGCCTTATGCCAAGGTGATCTCAGGCTATTGCACACGTTACGCAGACAATGCATATAAGGGGAATAAATCTCAATGACCCTAAAATCTTTTCCTCATAATCAGTTTCCTTTCCTATAACTGCATCTTTCTGGGGTTTTACTGTAACAAATAAGTTAATGTAGGAGAGGAAACAGATGGGCTTGACTGCATTCTCGGATTTTTATAAAGCAACTCATTTTGGAAAGTGTAAGTGAGATTTTGTCTACAAATTCCCCAAAGGCATGAATAAAGAATGGGAATTTGGGTCCCAAAATAACAAGGAAGGACAATAATTATGGTTTCAACCCACAAGTGGCCTGGGAGTCCAATCAGCAGCACCAAGGTTCCAAGTGCTAGTTCCAGGATGGTTCCTAACTCACTTCATGATGTTGCACTCGTCAGTTAACAGCTCCATACTGGGTTAGCGTTTTCGTTTGCCTCACAGACTTGATGTAAGAAATACCTATTCTAAGTGAACATGTCACCTTTCACTAGCTACTGGAAGAGTTTTGTGTGGTGTCTTAGAGAAAAGTTCAAGGCTCAGTTCCATTTAAAAAAACAACATATTGGGGCACCTTGGTGGCTCAGTGGGTTAAGCCTCTGCCTTTGGCTCAGGTCATGATCCCAGAGTCCTGAGATTGAGCCCCCACATCCGGCTCTCTGCTTCCCTTCCTCTCTCGCTCTGCCTGCCTCTCCACCTACTTATGATCTCTGTCAAATAAATAATCTAAAAAAAAAATTCTCATCAACTGCCCACTTCCATGATTCAGGATGATGGTGGTATGCTGGGGTTGAGGTGGGGAGTAGATAGGAAAGGAGAAGTATCAAAAGTACCAGCCCACCCCTTCTTTTCTGAGAACCGTCCCACAGTGAGCTTCTTCATGGCTGTGCCATGTGACCATCTACTCCCATTCCACTGCCCGCCTTATCCCAAGCCATACTGAGCAGAGTAGAAATCTGTCCCAAAGGAAACCCACCCTGAAGTAGAAATGGAGTAACCAGGCTCTTCTCCCAGAAATTTGAAACTGAGAGGCATTGGGCTTCATCACACACTGCTGGTAGGAATGCACAATGATGCAGTCACTGTGGAAAACAGTATGGCACTTCCTTAAAACGTTCAACATGGAATTTCTGTAGGACCCAGCAATTCTACTCGTAGGTACATATTCAAGAGAACTGAAAACATACGTTTCCACTAAAACTTGCACACAAATGTTTGGAGCAGCAGTATTGATAATAGCCAAAAAGTAGAAACAACCCAAATGTCCGTCAGCAGACAGATGGCTAAACAAAATGTAGTATGTCCATAAACTAGAACATTATGTAGCTGTAAAAAATAATGAAATACTTTGACACTCTGCAACATGGATGAAATTTGAAAGCATTACGCTGAGTGAAAGAAGCAGACACGAAAGGCCGTATAGTGTAGGATCGCATTTACATGAGATGAGCAGAATAGGCAAATCCATGGAGACAGAAAGTAGATTTGTGGTTACTAAGAAATGGAGGGAGGGGACGTTTGGGACTAGCTGCCAATAGGCATGAGGTTTCTTCTGAAGGGGACAGAAATGTTCTGGAATTAGTAGTGATGGTTGCACAACCTAATGAATATCCTAAAAACCACTGAAGTGTACACTGTAAAATGATGCATCCTACATTATATGAGGTATACGTCAACTTTTTAAAAAGTACTATACTAAAAGAAAACTTGCCCTCAACACTGCACCAGAAAGTTAAAAGCACTTCCCAGGTTTCTTAGGGCATCGCATGAGAACAGAACTGTCCTTAAGTACCAAATCCCTGATTTTACTGAAGAAAATAAAAGTTCATTTTTACTTGGTTGGCACACTTTCACTGGAAAAGCCATGAGGTCCAAACATGGCAGAAAGTTAGAGTCACAAATGTCTAGCCCAAGGGACAGAGGGCACAGAGGGCATAGCACAGGCTGGGTCAGGGCCTGAAGGAAGCCGAAGCCATGTAAAGGCTAGCCGCCCAGAGAGCTCTTCTCATGTCCTCTTCCCTCACCTGTTTATCCTGAGGGTAATCTTATTTCCCACTAAAGGCCTACATGGTAAATTTTAGGAAATATAGTAGAGACGGTTGAGCCATTCCAACGTCAGTCCTTTTTTTTTTTTTTTAATCACCTACATAAGAATTTAGCTTTTTTCCCAAAGTATAAAATAATGTGATATATGATAGGAGACAGGCTTGGTGAGCACCTTCCCTAATAGCATCCATGAAAATTAACTTTCATTGATTTGCCATTAAAATTCTACATCCAGAACTACTTTGGATAATGATTTACTGGGTAAGGTTGATTTTGAGTCATGAGCTGGCAGGTGCATAGGTACAAATATAGCAGAGAACGTAGTCCTTTTAAGGATGCTGGGAGGTGCCTAAATTCAGCATCACTATTAACCCTAAGGCTCCTGAAGATTGGAATCTCTGCATCTTCCAGAGACAGAGCCTACAGAAACTGGTGCTTGCAAAATCAGGATGTTGCCAGTGAGGTCATTGGACCTTGGCCTAAATCTCATTTGAATAATTACATTTTGTTCCACCCTGAGTCGGTAGAGGCCCCTGATTAATAATCAGCATTTGGTACATGCCAGTGAAGGGTTTGCTGCTATAAATAGACAGAGTTAACAATCTAATTAACTCTAGGAACTGGCAAGATGAACACACCATTCAGGAGAAAGATAGTTGATAATATTTTTAAGGCCTGTGAGCACTGAGCTGTCCCTGACCCTAATCCATTAGCAGTTACTGTCAAAGGTCACTCTGTTAACCCTCATATTTAAAAACCCCTTCCAAAAGTTGCCACCTTTTCTTCCTGGAGGCAGGCATTTCAGCAATAAATATTCTATAATGATATGATAGAACCTTGAGGCACTTAAGATTAAAATGTGGCTGGAGAAGCATACGTCATAGTCATTCTCGTGCCCTAACTGTTGATAGTCCACAGCCTTTGGACTGCCGTCCTCAACAACCAAGCTCCTACCTCTGGTGGCTAGGCAGGAACAGTCATGCCATCGTTTTTTGCACATCAGTGTTTGGATCTTGTGGAATGTCTTTGAGGCTTTCTTCTCCCCAGTCATAATAAAATCAAATCTAGTATCGGGTCTCCTAGGCAGAGAGTGTGTTCTATTAAGTAATTTATAATCTGAAGTTCACAATCTGATTTCCTCATGGAGTATCCAAATTTAGTCTACTATTGAATTAAAAGGAGCATTTTGCTGGCAGTAGCATTTCCATCTTCTTTTTTCCCTCTCATAGTTTACAAACGACGATATGTCTTCTTGCATTGTTCTGATCTCCAGCGGGAGGATGACTGACCTCTAGAGTATTAAGCCAACCAAACTGTGATCTCTCTGGGCAGCCAATCTCTGGCACATACAGAGGGTCTTAAAGACAGGGTCTTGGGTGCTCACACATAATCTACATGCAGATAGCATCCTAGTGACTATTAGCCAGGGACCTGAGTTTCATCTCCTTATTTGACCTTGGATTGTGTATTTCTTTCCTTTCCTATTTTCAAGCCTCTCTCCTGAGCAGTGCTTATCTATTATGTTGGGCCTCTGCCTTCACTGCTGTGTCAAACGCCACCAAGGGCACCCTAATGACAAAAATCTCATTTCCATACTTTTGTTGAAGCATCTGCCATCACCCAACACCTTTTACATTCCATCTTTACGTTCCATCTAGTTATCTCCTCTTAGTTCAATTAACATTCTTTTGGTTTCCTCTAACCTTGGTGATAGGGTTGCCAGCTTTAGCAAATAAAACTACAGGACATTCAGTTAATTCTGATCTCAGATAAATATGCATGGGGCATATTTATACTGAAATGTTCTTTGTTGTTTATCTGAAATTCAAATCTAACTGTGCATCCTGTATTTTATCTGGCAACTCTACTTGGTGATGATATTTCTCTGCCACTTTCTATCCAGGCTTTAGTCTTTGTCCTTATTATTTCCTTTATCTTCACTTGCCCCTCTCTGAATTTATCTGTTTCACTAAGCTCAACCATCATATGGCTTCTAGATCACCTCTCTCCTTCCTCTGAACTCCTTAAACATACTCAGCAATTTAACAAGCTTACTTGTCACATATATCTCTTCTATTGTCTTGAATTACTATTTAAATCTTCCAAGTGTTTTTTATCACTTACACTTGATTTTAAATTCCTGGAGGTCAGAATTCCTCTATGTACCCCAGGGCCTACCACATAGCTTTCAGGGATGGGCTGCCAACAAATGTGTAAAATTCCAACCCTGGGTTTCTATTCATCAAATGAATCCCTTTCATTTTTATGCAATGCTCCCTGGAAATCCTACCACTACATTTCCTTAGTCCATTCACTCTCCCACTCTCCTAGGATGTCACACCTCTTCATAATTCTAGCTCTTCCCCCTCACTCTTAGCTGATGGTCTTGCTTCCTACTTTGCCGAGAAAAGAGAAGCATTCAGAGAAAACTTCCACATGCTCTCCCTTGTAGAACAAACAAACACCAGCATGTGCGCTCATATACCCCTCCTTCTCTCCTGTGACAATGAATCTACTCCACGATCCTTTTTCAAGTTAACCCCTCCCTTGTTCATTGCATCTCATCTCTCCCACTGACTCAAGGACATCACCTCAGTAATGCTCCTTTCTCTCCTCTGTATAATCAAGTGCTCCTTTCTATAGGACCTTACCATTAACATATACCAATATTTTCCCCCTTCGCAAGCAAGCAAGCAAACCAACCTCTCTCTCCCATGACATCAAATTGCTCTCCAGCTACCACACAATTTTTCTGTTCTCTTTCCAGCAAAACTTTCCCAACAGGTCTGTATTTTCTGTCTCCACTTCCTCTCCTACCATGTTCTCCTGAATCTACTCACAGTAAGGATCAGGTTCCACCTACACCTAAACTGTTTTGTCAGGGCTACCTATTAATTGCTTCTAAATTATCATATTAGATGAAAACAACTTTGTTTCACCTAACTCAATCAGTCAGCCGTATGTGAATTGAGTTCATTGCTTTACCAATTGTCCCTCTCTTTTCTGTCTAATATGTTTTGAAATGTTCTTGAAATAGCATCTTCCTTCAGCTTCTATACCACCACTCCCTTTTTGTTTTCCTCTTACCTCACTGGTGGGCCTCTTCTCTCAACGTCAGACTCATATGTCCATTTGTGTACGTGATATCTCTATTTAGAAGTTTGCAATGAACCTCATGCTAAAATGTCCCAAACTAAACTGGTTTCTCTATTCTTGCCCCAAACCTGCTCTCCCACAGAATTCACCATCTTACTAACTCTTAAGTCCATTCTTCCAAGTGCTCGTATAAAAAACTTTGGAGTCATTCTTGACACCTCATTTTTTCCCACACCTCACAACCAATCAACTACAAATCCTGTCATTTCTACCCTAAAAATTTTTTCCGATCTGACCATTATCACTACCTCCACCTCTTGCCCCAATCTGACCATTGTCACTACCTCCACCTCTTGCCTACATGTATTTTTGCATCCATAAGTGAAAGAATGGAACTGTATATGGTATAGTTTAATAGATTAGCCTGCTCTCAGCTGAAGTGTTCTGAAAGAACTACGCGTTTAAGTGTGAGAAAACAAAGGTTTATTCATTCCTTTATTCATTCAACAAATGCATATTGATCATTCACAATGAACCACGTGTTTTCCTAAGCACATAGAGAGTGAGGAACAAAAAATCTTGCCACTAGTGTTTAACAGCTGTGATGCCATTAGCAAGTAAACATCCTCCCTAAATTTTGCATTGACTGGCAACATGAGATCAAAAACCTATCCACCTTGTAGGGTGATTGGGAAGAACAAGTAAGATAACGTTTTTACCTGGATGTGCTTCGTAAATATTCTAGTGCTATGTAAATGTATTAACCCTCATAACAACTTAATGAAGCAGACAAGGTAGTATATTTTATAATAGTCCCATTTTTTAATTAAAAAATTGTATAAAAGTTCAGTGATTTGCTCCCAAATCAGAGCTAGTTAGAAGCAGAGCTAGAGCTGTATCTCAGGTCTTTTGGCCTGTGTTCTTGATCCGTGTTCACAGTATTCTTCCTTCCAGACAATTCAATTTATGTTGTGGGGATTAATGGAATTATATTTATAAAAGCCTTCAACATCTTTAGCCAAAGATATAGAGAAGTATCTGCATTCTTTTCCTAGGGCTGCCATGACTATCACAAATTCAGGGGCTTACAACAACAGAAATGTATTCTCTCACATGCTGGAGGCTACAGATCTGAAATCAAGGTGTCAGCAAGTAATGCTCCCTCTGAAGACATTAGGAAAGAATCTTTCCTTGACTCTTACCAGCACATTTGCCTGCAGTCTTTGGCTTTCCTTGGCTTATAGAAGCATCACTCCGATCTATTCCCCTATCATCATATGACTTTCTCCTTAATTCTCTATGTGTTTGTATTCAAATTCCCTCTTATCATGAGGACACCAGTCATTGGACTAGGGCCCACCTTTATCCAGCAGGACCCCCTCATGACTTGACTACATCTGCCAATGTAAGCCAAATTACATTTCCAAGTAAGGCCACTTACTTACCCAGGTACAGGAGGTTAAAATTTGAACATCTTTTTGGGGAATGCCTTTTAACCCACAACAGTATTTAAAGGGCCTAGAAACATGTTTCAAAGAACATGCCAGAGAGGAAGTTAACATCATTGGAAGGTAGGCATACCCAAAGACAGTCCAGCTGTGTGTGGATCAGATGAATGCCAGAGTTTCTCTTGCAACTGACAAACAAACACAGAGAATCAACCTTAAAGGCATGAAATTACCATCCTGGTGGGAAAGGGTTTGGCAAGATGCCCTGGTTTATCTGAGAGGCAGATTGAGTCATAAAGTAATCTACCTTAATCAGCATTATATAATCCCACCAAAGGACATACAATGAAAGCAATGATGCAAGGAGGGCAGAGCTCAGGGAGAAATCTTGCCCTACATTGTTACCCAGCACTATTGCCGCAGCTGGCACAACTTTCAGCCTTCTCTGCCTCACCTTTCAGCCTTCTCTGCCTCTAGCACCTTGCCCACCGACTAACCCAGTTTAGTCAGACCTTCCAATGTTAAGGGAAGTTCTATATTTAGACAATGTTCCCTGCCTGAGGATGAACTGGACTGGCTTCAGTGTCACACCTTAACATAGCACCGTTCCTGCCCTTTGTGTTTGTTGGGGGAACCAGCAGCCCTTTCTGACATATGAACTTAGGGTGTTTTTAAAGCTAGAGAGACCCTGGAAACCCCTTTAATTTAATTCTTTCTTTTTACAGCATCTGAGCCACGACCTGAGTTTGAATCAGAGTCCCAACAATTTCTAGACTTCAGACCAATTCCTTAAGCCCTCATGTCTCTTATCTGTAACATGCAATTAGTAGTAGTGGTATTTACCTGAAAAGGTTATTGGAAGGATAGATGATCCACATAAAACACAGAAAGCAATGCCTGACACATGGCAAATACAAAGGAAATTTTAACCATTATATTTTCATTGTTTCAGACGGGCACATGAAGGCTCAGAGATGGAATGGGAACTTCCCAGGTTAACCAGCATTCTAGTACACATTCAAGGCTGGAATTGGTCTGCTGGGGCCATACGCTCCTATTTGGTCCACAGTTAGCACACTTACAGTAGCTCCTCTGAGATAGATAATACAGGTAGAAACCACACTTCACCAGCTCTATGGCTCTGCTTCGAGGTGTTTGCCAGATGACCTATTTGTCACTGTGAAAATTGGGAGGTGGGCCCAAGGGGATGGGATAAAAGCAATGGCAGCAAGTTGGAATGGATGATGTGAGATTAAAAGTAGGGAAACCACTTAGTGCCCATTGTAGTAGTCCCGCTGAAAAATCATTAAATGGGGAGGGAAGAAAGAATGGGGAAATGAAATTTATTGAAAAATCATAAAACAAAGTTTATTACTAACAAAAGTACAAGGGCATGCAAATGAACAAATAAGTGTCTTCCGAGATAAAACCATGATGGTAGGCTCCAAGTGTGTGAGATGGGTTTGTTAAAAGCATGGGGTCACATCAGCCAGTTAGAGGTTAGGAGGAGAGCAGAATCACAGAGATACTCAGGTGGAATCATACCCCACTTCAGTAACTGATTGAATCACTTGAGGAATGCAAAGGGAAAACTGTAGGAGGATTTATTTTGCTCTGCATCCAAACAATGGAGGGCTGTCAAGCCCAAGAAAGCACCCAGTCTTCATAGCACAGGAGAGCCTTGCATGGCATTGAAAAGCAGGGAACCTTGGGGACAGGTACAAATGAATTTTCCTCAGGAAAAAAAGGAAACTAACTTTTTTTTTTTTTCAATTTCTAAGCTCCAGACATGTCAATTCATCTAATCAAATGATAGGCCCCTGTATCAGACCTCAAATGGTAAAGGGGTGAAGTGAGGGTATCCTCACTTTACAGAAAAGAGGAAAAATTGATAGAAAATGATAGATAATTGGATGTAGAGGAAAAGGGAAATGATACCTTGAGGATGAAGCCCAGATGGTGGGCACTTTCCTGAGTTTGGGATTAACAAAGCACGACCACGTTCACTCCTCATTTTTCCAAAGTACCTTAAAAGACTGGTAAATACAATAGGGAAGATTTATTCTTGTCTTTATTTTACAGATAAAGAAATCAAGACTCGAAGATAACAGAACTCCGGTTTTCTGATACCACATTACAAGACTTTCAGTCTATTAGGATGATTGATGATCTTGTGGGGAGAGCCAAACATGGCAGAAATTAAGGAAGCCATACCCTGACCCTTTGGCTTCAAAATGCCACATCCAACTGGCAAGACCAAGTGAACATTCTAAATTCACTCTGTTCAGTTTGTCTAATTTTGAAGCCCTTAGAATGTGGGTCTTTGTAAAATCCTGGAGCAAATTCATTCATTCATCTATCCATTCATCCATCCATCCATCCATCCATCCATCCAACCACTCATTTACACATTCAGAGATATTTTTGAGATCCTGCTATGGCCAGGCTGGTCTTGTTCTAAATGCTAGAGATACAGTCAAAGATAACACAGTCTAAGTCCCTGTGCTTTGGTGCCTAGATGGGGAAACAGATCATGAACAAATACACAAGATACCTTCAGACAGTGCTACAGAGAAAGTAAATCTAAGGCAACTGATACAGGGAATCTGAACAGTTATTCAGCACTATGAGGTAAAGAGGTCAGAGAAAACACCCTCATCTACATAATATCTGAAGGAAAGGAATCAGTCTTGCTGAGATCTGGGCAAAGCACTTTCCAGGCAGAGAAGAGCAGATATAAAACCTGAGGTTGAGCCAAGTCACAGTTAAGGAAGGACAATAGGAGATGAGACTGGAGAAGTAGTCAGGGAAAGTCTTTCAAAGGAAAACCAGTGGCAGGTTTCAGGCAAAAGAGCGATGGTATTTATTTTTATGTTTTTAAAAGATTCTTCTAGCTGTCCTATGTGGAATGGATAGAATGGCAACATGAATGACAGATGGGAGACCAGTTAGGAGAATATTCTAGCCTACAATGGGAGATGATATGGCTTGGATTAGGGTGAAAGCAGTGGAAATGGAGAGAGGTGAATAGTCATGGCATATCCCATATTTTGAGCAGAAAGCCAATGCACTAGATGCAGAGAGTGGCCCAAAAAAGGGACTCAGGCAAGGATAATTCATAGAGCTAAGTCCTTGCTTCTGGTAAAAGAAAACACCTTTAAGCCCAGGCCATGAATGCTGTAAATCAGGGCAATTGAGGCTATATATAGAACTAGGAAAAGCTCAGGCTTCTGTGGCAAAACTATATTCAACTTCTGGTTTCACCACAAATAAATATGGAACTTTGGACAAATTTCCCTACATCTCTGTGCATATATTTCTTCATCTGTAGTATGGTGATATAAGTGCTTATTTCCTAAGACCATTACTAGATAATTCATGGAAAACATTTAACACAGTAGTAGCATATAGTAAGTGCTCAGTAAATGTTAGACTACCATTATTACTCATTTTTCATTTAAAAAATTTACAGGGAAACTATCACTTTTTTGTTCTCCTCTGTTCTGAGCTTCTGTGTCTCTTGCTTCTTATGACACACTTAATCAGGCCACTCTCTTGGATCTGAAAGTGGCATCTCTCTGATTTGGGTCCACAAAAGAAAGGCAATTGATCGCCCATTGTCTAGGTGCTCCCCTCATGCCAACAAGCACAAGGTTTCTAAGTTTGCCCAGGCATCCTTGCCAGACATATCTGGCAGGTAGGTCATTTTCACAGGCCACCCCTGGCCAACTCTCCTCAAGCCAACTAGGATTTCCTTGCGTATACTTGGCATACTCAGAAGCACAACTCAAGTCTCAACACTACATAATATATTACAATACATAATACATTACAAAGCTTGGTTATTCATGAATGGAGTGATATTGCGATATAGTTGCATTAGTCATCTATCTGCTAGACAGCAACTTAAAAAAAATTTCTTTAACCATTACCTATAGCTAGAAATATATCATGACCCAGTAAACAGTGTGTAATGGAAACACACCATCATGAAACATCCTTTATTTTTACCGTACGTGGTGCACTTTGAGTATTTCCTTTTGTGTCCCCACCATCACCACCACCTTTTGTTTCAAATTCTGATCACAACCCATTAAAAGATTTCATGACCTATTAATAGGTCATGACTCACAGTTTGAAAAGCTATGCTGGAAGGCCACAACAAATTGTTTTATAGCTAAGTATGTATTTATTGCTCTAAACCTCCTTTCTCAGAAAGTTTCTGTTTCTCTAGTTTCACCCTGTGTAGTTTGCTATGATTTGCATGTGTTTGAACTCTCTACATCTGTAAAAGGCATTCATTGCTTGTAATTTTTCAAAGGATGCTTCTAACTCAAGTGTTAGCCCATCTGTTAAGACCTATTTATTGCTTTTTAAAAGAAAAAAATTAAAAGCAAATTAGGAATTCCAGGCTTACACTAACCAGGATTTTTTTTCCCTTTGTAAAAGCCTTCCATCTGTCTGCCCTCTTTTGGACACAACTCAAATAGGAGCATGCATCTCATCAAATCAAATGTGGGCACCATCAAAAAGCTGCCAAAATATCATGCCAGTTGCTTAATTTTTTTAAGGAGAATTAAAATCGGATTTAACATAATGAGTTGTTTGTTTTGTTGCTTTTCTTTCGATCCATTATAGAAACATGGAGCTCAATTTACTGCATATAAGTTTATGCAGTAACCTTCCAGAGGCAGTCCCAAGGTACACCAAGATAGATCTGGATAACACACTTCCACTGGGGCAGATTAGTAGTGGAGAAACAAACCATTGTGGGAATTGGTACCAAGAACTTTAACTCAGGGTACGGGCAATTAGCTCCATCTGATTTGTTTTTCTCTTTCCCAAGAGCCCAATTCAGAGGAGGTCAATACCTTCAAAATCCATTCGCAAGTCATTTAATTTTTTTTTAATATAAGTTCTATGCCCAACGTGGGGCTTGACCTCATGACTCCAAGATCAAGAGTCACATGCTCCACCAACTAAGCCAGCCAGGCACTCCAAGTCATTTAATCTTTAACGGGTTCTCTTTCTTCACTTAACACTAAGATTTAAGGTTATAGTGGTCAGGGCACCTGGGTGGCTCAGTCGGTTAAGCATCTGTTTGTGGCTTGGGTCATGATCCCGGGGTTCGGGGTCCGAGCCCCCACATTCGGCTTTGTGCTTAGCGGGAAATCTGCTTCTTCCTCTCCCTCTGCCCCTCACCCCCCTGCCTGTGCTTATTCACTCTCTCTCTTTCTCATAAATAAACAATGATAAAAATACAATAAAATGATAGCAGTCTATTCTTCCTCCAAAGGTCTTGTAAGAATAATCAGGAACTAAAGAGTTATGTACAACTAGATAGAGTCCAAATTAATTATCAGATGACAGAGCCTGAAGTCCCTTGGAGAGCCCTCCCCTCCACAAATCAGTGGTCATCAGACTGTGGGCTCAGAACTACTGCCCTACCATCACCAAGGATGTCATACCAGGAAGGGAGGTTAAAGCAATGCAATGGTGAGGAGCAAAGACTCTGAAGTCAAGTGACCCTTATGTTCAATTTTTGGCTTTACTAATTCAATCAAATCACCAATCTCTCTAAATCTCCAATTTCTCTTTGCTGGAGGATTAAATGAGACTAACTCATGTGGAGAACTCAGTACACTCTCTAGCAAAAAAAGAAGCCCTCAAATGGCTGATGCTGTTATTGTTTCTGTTATTATTATGAAGAGAACATACTTCAGTATCTTGTAGGTATAGAGCAATCAAGACATTAAAAAGTCTGTAAAAAAGAAGAAAGATGAATACGATGAATAAGGTGGTAAAACCAGATTTGAAAAGCAATGACACAATAGAAAACAAGAGATTGATGAAGGCGAAGAAGTAAGGCTGGGAATTATTTTAAATGGAGTATTTAGGAAGAATTACCTTCCTGAGTCAGTCTAATGTTCAGCGGTTGGGCCTTACTTAATCCTGCATATTATCTTCTAACCTAATCACAGGTTTATTAAAGCAGAAGCTTATTTTTTAATTTCCCTTCATGTCATTTTCATCTCCTCTTGCCACCTGCTCATTCTGAAGAATCCTCCACAAGAAAGCTAATTTTTATTTACTCAAAATATGTTTGTTAGGGACTCTATCACATCTCCACTAATCCGTTATTATTGTTCTGTGATGTTAAGTCACCTTCCCCTCCTCAGTTCTAATCAATGTACCTCTTGAATCTTCAAGTTTGAAGAGTCTTATCAAGTAAAAATAACTGTGGCAATATTTTGGGAGGGTTTTAGCAGCTTTTCTTGATTTATAGCATTTAGCATAATCTATTTACCTATCTGCCGAATTCATTAATAAAAATCTTGTCTCCACTTTTCAGTTCAGTTCATTGACTCTCCTCACGACACCTGACAGAGCTCTTTTCAATGCATGGCTTCTAAAATATGTCTCCTAATTTCCTAGGCAAGGAGATCTTTCCAACCTAACTTAATTCACTTCTAAGATACACATATTTGTGGAAAATGAAATGTGTTTAGCTGTACTTCTCCAGTGATTTATTTGATTATTCAAGAAATCCTTTATCCTTATTTCTGATTGATCAGCATTTGGCTGTGGTCCCTCAGAGTCTCCATCAAGTAACAAATGACCAACAGAGAAAATGTGCCAAAGAAATTATAATTTAAAGAAATCCTGCTTTTTAAGAAAATGTGTTTGTAAAGTGAGTATTACTTTATAACGTAAATATGTTTCCAATTTATCGAGGTTTATGTTGAGATTTCTGTAGAACATTTGTCTTAAAGGGGAATCTTAAGATTGTACCATAAAGGAAAAACAAGCCCAAATTAAAATCACAGAAATGTCTCTTCTGTGAAGTCTTGGGCAAGGTATTTAGTGTCTCAGAACCTCTGTATCTTTATCTGTTAATAATGGTAATAATATCCACCTTGAGTGTTATAAAGCTTAGAAATGATAATGTTCCCGATACATAGTAGGCACTTAATAAAGGCTAGCTAGTATTATAACCAGAGTATCTAATAGAACATAAAAGAGGATGCTAAGAAAAAGTCAAGCTGGAAAATTATTTTTAAATAAAGTAGTCAGGAAGAACTACTTTCATGAATTGATCAATATTGTTTTAGTACTAAGTCATTCATATTAAGCAGTCATCCACTGTCCATCAGTATGACCTTTTGGTGGAAACCCTAAATATTTAGATGTCTGTCTTTGCCACCATGTTGATTTCGTTCTGTGTCATTTATTAATCAACCTTGCTTGATTTGCACAGGAATTATCAGGGCCTCGTCCTTTAGTGAAGGCTAGAGCTGACAATTATTAATTTGATGGCCATCAAGATTAAAGGAGATAAAGCAGGGCTAGCGTTTTAAGTGCTCATTTAATATTGTTATTATTTCCTAACTGGTAGATATGGCTACACAGCATAACCTCTGAATTCTGTCTTATTTTTTAATATTTTATGACTTCAACCCAAAAGAAACTAACATGATTCACTGGAAACTATACAGTCTCACCTACAATTGCAAAATATAAAGTGCTTTTAAAACTGAAAGTTTTTTCATTATTCATTTGTCTGCAAACCTGACCTGAATGGCTGAAAAGCTATTTATAGTTCTTACATATTTCGCTGCATAAATATTCATTCATTTGATTACAAGGTACATGCCATAGACCTGGCTGGCTGTGTTATATAATAGACACACATTGTGTCATTCCCTTACAGTGACCTGTAAATACTGTAATCCAGGATCATATCTGGAAATCCCGAGATTCACCATCACCAGCTCTTTCCCTACAGGGAGCTCAGCACAGTACCTTGCCTAAGGCAACCCTTTCCCAATCAACTGATTAGATTCCTGTGAAATACATTCCTGCTTTGCAATTCTTCTTGCAAACCAGGTTTTAGTCAGTTGACTCCACAAAGGTAAAAAAAAGGAAGCAAAATTAAATCAGTAAGTTTGCTTAATTATCGGCTGCATGAAAAGAAAAATTTGATTAGAAAAGAAACTATTAAAATTTTTGGTAAAAAATGATATTTTGTTACATTTCACATACACACCCTTCTATGGCAATAACACCGCTGTCAATAGACATTTCACTAAGTTTTTTCCAGAGATCTTCTATATATTATTTTCCCCAAAGTACTTATGTAGCATTTATAGAACATATTATATCCATTTTTATAAATGAGGAAACTGAGACCCAGCATGGTTTTCTAATTACTATGCTTAACAACAACAACAACAAAAATGTCTTAGTGTAAAAGACTATAGGTTGTTGGTAGACTGAAGCAGGGTGACTAACTTTCCCGCTTTACCTGGGAATGAAGGATTTCTCGGAATGTGGGATGTTTAGTGCTAATACTGCAAAGTCCTGGGCAAACCAGGAGCTGTTCACCCTACTCTGGAGTTATTAGCCATGTTTTCCTTCTAATTCTTTCCTGCTCAGAAAAGTAGCCATCTCATTTTGAGCATGTAGCTAAAGAATGAAGCCTAAAGAGAAATTCTAGACTACTTCCAGGCACCACATGTACCCGGTGCATATTTAAAAACATTATGCTATGCCAGTAAGAAACACAGAACAAGATTGGACAAACAATTTGGGTACCAATGGGCAGATTTTGTTTCTTTCTTCAGGCTTATCTATGTATTTTAATTCTTCCATACTGGCTGTGCATTGTTTTAAAAAATCATCCTGTTACTATATGATCCAGCAATCCTACTCCTAGGTAGGTACCCAAAGGAATTGAAAGTAGGTGATGAGGGAACATAAGGCAAGCTGAGGGTAAAGCACAAGCAAACAGCCTGCAAACCACTCCCTCATCCCTAGGTGGGATCTGTGTGACACTCCTCAGTCACTCCAGGCTGCCCTAAAACTAAGGAAATGCAGAAAAAATGGTTAACTTATAGAGACCACAGTCATGTCAGGACATGAGTCTCCATCAGGTTGCAGCCATCTTAATGGTTTACAAGAAAAAGCAGTCTTATCAGTAGCCAAACTTCCAGAAACCTATAGACTCCATGTCCTGGAGCCCTAACATCACAGTCCCCTCCATAGGATAGAAAATCTTATATAAGCATTCACTCCTCACACTTATAATGCAGCTCTTTATGCTCATAGGTCCTGTCCCTGTGCTATAATAAAAACACCTTTTTGATTTAATAAGATAAACATCTGGCCAGACTTATCAAAAAGAAAAGAGAAAGGACCCAAATAAATAAAATCATGAATGAAAAAGGAGAGATCACAGCCAACACCAAAGAAATACAAACAATTATAAGAACATACTATGTGCAACTCTACACCAACAAATTTAACAATCTGGAAGAAATGGATGCATTCCTAGAGACATAGAAACTACCACAACTGAACCAGGAAGAAATACAAAACCTGAACAGACCCATAACGAGTAAGGAGATTGAAACAGTCATCAAAAATCTCCAAACAAAAACCCAGGGCCAGACAGCTTCCCAGGGGAATTCTACCAAACATTTAAAGAAGAATTAATTCCTATTCTCCTGAAACTGTTCCAAAAACATAGAAATGGAAGGGAAACTTCCAAACTCATTTTATGAGGCCAGCATCACCTTGATCCCAAAACCTGACAAGGATCCCATCAAAAAAGAGAATTACAGACCAATATCTTTGATGAACACAGATGTGAAAATTCTCACCAAATTACTAGTCAATAGGATCCAACAGTACATTAAAAGGATTATTCACCACGACCAAGTGAGATTTATTCCAGGGCTGCAAGTTTGGCTCAACGTCCACAAATCAATCAATGTGACACAATAAATTAATAAAAGAAAGAACAAGAACCATATGATACTCTCAATAGATGCTGAAAAAGCATTTGATAAAGTACAGAATCCCTTTCTGATCAAAACTCTTCAAAGTGTAGGGATAGAGGGCACATACCTCAATATTATCAAAGCCATCTATGAAAAACCCACTGTAAATATCATTCTCAATGGAGAAAAACTTAGTGTTTTTCTGCTAAGGTCAGGAACACAGCAGGGATATCCATTATTACCACTGCTATTCAACATAGTACTAGAAGTCCTAGTGTCAGTAATCAGACAACAAAAAGAAATTAAAGGCATCCAAATCAGCAAAGAAGAAGTCAAACTATCGCTCTTTGCAGACAATATGATACTATATGTGGAAAACCCAGAAGACTCCACTCCAAAACTGCTAGAACTTGTACAGAAATTCAGTAAAGTGTCAGGATATAAAATCAATGCACATAAATCAGTTGCATTTCTTTACACCAACAACAAGACAGAAGAAAGAGAAATTAAGGAGTCAATCCCATTTACAATTGCACCCAAAACCATAAGATACCTAGAAATAAACCTAACCAAAGAGGCAAAGAATCTATACTCAGAAAACTATAAAGTACTCATGAAAGAAATTGAGGAAGATACAAAGAAATGAAAAAACGTTCTGTCCTCATGGATTGGAAGAACAAATACGGTGAAAATGTCTATGCTACCTAAAGCAATCTACACATTTAATGCAATCCCTATCAAAATACCATCCTTTTTTTTTTTTTCCAAAGAAATGGAACAAATAATTCTAAAATTATATGGAACCAGAAAAGACCTCAAATATCCAAAGGAACATTGAAAAAGGAAGTCAAAGTTGGTGGCATCACGATTCCAGACTTCAACCTTTATTACAAAGCTGTCATCATCAAGACAGTATGTACCGGCACAAAAACAGACACATAGATCAATGGAACAGAATAGAGAGCCCAGAAACAGACCCTCAACTCTATGGTCAACTAATCTTTGACAAAAAGCAGCAAAGAATGCCCAATGGAAAAAAGACAGCCTCTTCAACAAATGGTGTTGGGAAAATTGGACAGCCCCATGCAAAAGAATGAAACTGGACCATTTCCTTACACCACACATGAAAATAGACTCAAAATGGATGAAGGGCCACAATGTGAGAAAGGAATCCATCAAAATCCTTGAGGAGAATACAGGCAACAACCTCTTCGACCTCCATTGCAGCAACTTATTCCTAGGAACACTGCCAAAGGCAAGGGAAACAAGGGCAAAAATAAACTATTGGGACTTCATCAAGATCAAAAGCTTTTGCACATCAAAGGAAACAGTTAATAAAACCAAAAGACAACTGACAGAATGGGAGAAGATATTTGCAAACTACATAAGAGATAAGGGGCTAGTATCCCAAATCTATGAAGAACTTCTCAAACTCAACACCCAAAGAGCAAATAATCCAATCAAGAAATGGGCAGAGGACATGAGCAGACATTTCCGTAAAGAAGACATCCAGATGGCCAACAGACACATGAATAAAAGCTCAACATCACTCGGCATCAGGGAAATACAAATCAAAACCACAATGAGATATCACCTCACACCAGTCAGAATGGCTAAAATTAACAAGTCAGGAAATGACAGATGCTGGTGAGGATGTGAAGAAAGGGGAACCCTCCTACACTGTTGGTGGGAATGCAAGCTGGTGCAACCACTCTGGAAAACAGCATGGAGGTTCCTCAAAAAGTTGAATATAGAGCTACCCTATGACCCAGCAATTGCACTACTGGGTATTTACCCTAAAGATACAAACGTAGTAATCCAAAGGGGCACATGCACCCAAATGTTTATAGCAGCAATGTCCACAGTAGCCAAACTATGAAAGAACCTAGATGTCCATCAACAGATGAATGGTTAAAGAAGATGTGGTATATATATATACAATGGAATACTATGCAGCCACCAAAAGAAATGAAATCTTGTCATTTACAACAGTATGGATGGAACTAAAAGGGTATTATGCTTAGCAAAATCAGTCAATTGGAGAAAGACAACTATCATATCATCTCCCTGATATGAGGAAGTGGAGATGCAACGTGGGGTTTGGAGGTAGGAAAGGAATAGATGAAACACGATGGGATCAGGCGGGAGACAAACCATAAGAGATTCTTAATCTCACAAAACAAACTGAGGGTTGCGGGTGGAGGGGGGTTGGGAGAGGGTGGTGGGGTTATGGACATTGAGGATGGTATGTGCTATGGTGAGTGCTGGGAAGTGTGCAAACCTGGTGATTCACAGACCTGTAACCCTGGGGCTAATAATACATTATGTGTTTATAAAAAAATTTAAAAACTAATTAAAAAAAAAACACCTTTTTGAACCAAAGACATCCCAAGAACTCTTTCTTGGCTGTTGGCTCTGAACATCACCATTTCAAACCACATCTGTAGGGACTCAAACAAATACTCGTATACTGGTGTTATTTATAGTATTATTCACAATTCAAGAGATGAATAAATGAGACAGGTTATAAACATACCATGAAGTATTATTTAGCCTGAAAAGGAATTAAGTTCTGGGACACCTGAATGGCAGAGTTGATTGAGTGTTCAACTCTTGGTTTTGGCTCAGCTTATGATCTCAGGATTGTGAGATCAAGGCCCCAAAGTCTGCTTGTGAGACTCTCTCTCCCTCTCCTTCATCCCCCACTCCACTCTCTCTCTATGAAAATAATAAATAGTTTTTTTAAAAGGAATGAAATTCTGATACATGCTACAACATAGATAAACCCTGAGGCCATGATGCTAAGAGAAATAAGCCAGAGAAAAAAGGATAAATATTGTATGATTCCACAGGTATGAAATATTCAGAAAAAGCAATTCATGGAGACAAAAAGTAGTTTGGAAGTAACCAGGGTTTGCAGGGAGGGGAAATGAGGAATTATTGCTTAATGATCACAGAGTTTCTGATTGGGGTGATAAGAAAGTTTGGAAATAAATAATAATGATGGTTGCACAACATTGTGAATATAATTAATGCCACTGCTTTATACATTTTTAAATGGTTGAAATTGTAGACTTTACAGTACATATATTTTATTACAATAAATAAATACCCCAAAAATTATGTCTAAAGACTGAAAAAAGTGAATAAGGAAAATTTAGGCAAAGTATTTGAAGTTTGTGGCTAAGGTCTTAACAGACCATTAAACAATCTGATTGTGCTAAATCCAGAATTGATCCCAGGACCCTAGGATCATGACCTGAGCCAAAGGCAGATGCTTAAATGACTGAGTTACCCAGGTGCCCCCACACCTTCCTTTTTTACTTTATACAAAACTCCTGTTCTATACACAGGTCTCTAGTCACAGTGTAAGCATTTTCAAAATAGAGGCAAAGATCTCTCCTATAATCTCAGTTAAAATAAGCACATTAGACACAAGTGGGTGAGTTTAGTGTTTAAATACCAGAGAGGCAATTTTCAACTCAAACTAATAAGGACATACTATATACTTAAGAACACCAATCTTCAGAAATATAAGTCATCCCCAGGACTTGAGAGAGAGAAAGAGCAGAGAGAAAAGGAGAGGGAGAAGGAATCTTAAGCAGACTCCCTGCTAAGCCCAGAGCCCAGTCTCACAACCCTGAGATCATGTCCTGAGCCAAAATTGAGTGGGGCATTAACTCAGATGCCCCTAGAAAATACTTTCTCTTCCTAGAAAGTACTTTCTCTTGATAAATTGATCCATTTTTCATTATCCATGGTGATGTGGTTTGAAATTTGGATCCATGAGCTAATAGCCAAGAAAAAATTTTTGAGATGTCTTCTGTGCAGAAATGTGTTTTTAGTATAGCATGGACCAGGACCTGTGCACAAAAGAGCTTCCCTTGGATTGCGAGGAGCAACGGATTATATACTTTGGAATTGGGGAAGGTAAAGGAAAAGGAAGTTTCTCAAAGGATTTTCATATGCTAAAGAAGATTTACAGGATCCTGGAGGCCTGGCTATTGTCAAGCTAAGGTTGGTTTTTCCTTCTATCAAGGCATTAACACTAAGATTGGGAGTTCATGGAGAAAGGGGAGGAGCAAGATGGCAGAGGAGCAGGAGACCTGAGTATCAGCCAGTACCAGGGGTTCAGCTGGATAGTTATCAAACCATTCTGAACACCTACAAACTCAACAGGACTTTGAAGAGAAGAATAGCAGCAATTCTAGGAACAGAAAAGCGACCACTTACTGGAAGTTAGGACATGCAGAGAAGTGAATCTAATGTGATATACGGGAGGACAGATGGTAGCAGGGTGGGGGCCGGGGGGACTCCCAGCAAAGTGGTAGAGTAGAGGAACACAAAATTGGAACTTTAGAAGTCTGCTCCACTGAGGGATGTCGCTCCAGAAGCTAAGTGGGGGTGGAGCCCTCTCTGAGACAATATGGTCTCAGGACCTGTGGGGTCACAAAAAGACCAGGAGTGCCTGAGTGTGGCAGAGCTCCCAGGTATTGGAGCTGGGAAGCCTGCTGCAAAGCCAAAGCCAAAAGTGAGCTCTCAGCTCAGGGTTACCTTAATCCATATTTCGAGGCACAATCGGGCCACTGCTTTTTGAGCAGGGATGCCACAATTGGCAGATCCGGGGTGACCCCCACACTTCTTCCTCCAGGAGAAGTGGCACAGGAGCTTACAGCAAGAATCAACTGGGTTTGGAGACTCCAAACAGGGCTGTGTGCCAGAAATAGAAATGCTGGGTCACAGGTCGAGTGACCAAGGAGTGCGACCAGAGACCAGGGAGATGGGAGGGACTGACTGGTCTTCTCTGAGGGAGCACTGAGGAGTGGGGTCCTGGGCTCTCAGCTCCTCTGGGGCCGGACTGGGAGACTACCATTTTCATTCTCCTCCTCCAGAGCTCTACAGAAAAAGCATTCAGAGAACAAAAGCTCCCAAAAGGGAACCTGAGCAGATTACTTAGCCTGGCCCCTGGCAAGGGTGGTACAATTCTGCCTTGGGCAAAGACATTTGAGAATTAGTGAAACAGGCTCCTCCCCCAGAAAATCAGCAATAACATCCAGCCAAGACCAAGTTTACAGATCAATGAAAACTGCAGAACTCCAGAGCAAAGGGAAAGCAACAAATAGAATTCATGGCTTTTTCCCCCATGATCTTTAGTTTTTCAAAGTTAAGTTTTTAAATTTTCTTGTTATTCTATTTTTTAAATTTTTCCTCATTCCGATTTTAACCTTTTTAAACTATTTTATCTTATCAATACCTTTTTAAAATTTTTTTAAATTTTCATTGTTACAGTCAAATTCTATCCCTTCATTGTATTTAACATTATTTTTTGTATACTTACAGGTTTTCTTTCTTTAAAATTTTAGGATACAGATTATTCTAACAGGTCAAAATATACCCTAAATCTAGCACATGGCATTGTTCTAATATCCAGCCTGATCACATTCTTTCCTCTTTTTTTTTTTTCCAACCAGCTTCCTATCTTATCGATTACTTTTTTAGAACCTTTTTAAATTTTCATCTTTACAGTCGTATTCCATCCCTTCATCCTGTTTCCCTTATTTCTGTGTATATATATATATGTTTCCCTTTCTTTGAAATTTTGGGAGGCACTTTATTCTATCAGACCAAAATACACCCCAAATCAAGTGTGTGTTCTATTCACAAGTGTCTGTTCTATTCATCAGCCCATTTTTTTTCTTTCTTTTTCTCCTTTCTTCTCCCTCCTGGTTTTGGGTCTCTTCCAATATGGTTAGTGTATATTTTTCTGTGGTCATTGCTACACTTTTGGTATTTTGTTCTCTCATTCATCTATTGTTATCTGGATAAAATGCAAGGTGGAAAAACTCACCTCAAAAAAAAAAAAAAAAAGAACAAGAGGCAGTAACAATGACTAGGGACTTAATCAATACGGACTTTAGTAAGACGTAAGAACTTGAATGGTGATTAAGGTAACCCCAGAATGGTGATTATCAAGTGCTCAAAAAAAGCATGAAAGATACTAGAGAATTCCCTTATGGAGAAATAAAAGAACTAAAATCTGTCCAAGCTGAAATCAAAAAAGTTATTAATGAGGTGCAATAAAAAATGGAGGTTCTTACTGGTAGGATAAATGAGGCAGAAGAGAGAATTCGTGATATAGAAGACCAAATGATAGAATAAAGAAGATGAGAAAAAGAGAGATAAACAACTACTGGACCTTGAAGGGAGAATTTGAGAAATAAGTGATACCATAAGATGAAAAAATATTAGAATAATTGGGATCCCAGAAGAAGAAGAAAGAGAAAGAGGGGCAGAAGATATATTGAAGAAAATTATAGCAGAGAATTTCTCTAATTTGGCAAAGGGAATAAACATAAAAATCCAGGAGGCACAGAGAATCCCCCTCAAAATCAATAAAAATAGGTCCACACCCTGTCATCTAATGGTAAAACTTGCAAGTCTCAGTGACAAAAAGAAAATCCTGAAAGCAGCTCAGGACAAGAGGTCTGTTACATACAATGGTAGAAATATTAGGTTGGCAGAAGACCTATCCACAGGGACCTGGTAGGACAGAAAGGACTGGCATGATATATTCAGAGCACTAAATGAGAAAAATATGCAGCCAAGAATACTATATCCAACTAGGCTGTCATTTAAAATAGAAGGAGAGATAAAAACTTCCAGGACAAACAAAAACTAAAAGAGTTTGCAAACACCAAACTAGCCCTACAGGAAACATTGAAAGGAGTCCTCTAAGCAAAGAGAGAGCCTAAAAGTAACAGACCAGAAAGGAACAGAGACAATATACAGTAACAGTCACATTACAGGCAATACAATGGCACTAAATTCATATATTTCAATGGTTCCCCTGAATGTAAATGGGCTAAATGCTCCAATCACAAGACACAGGGTATCAGAATGGATTTTAAAAAAAAACACACACAACCAAGAACCACTGATATGCTGTCTGCAAGAAACTCATTTTAGACCCAAAGACACCTCCAGATGTAAAGTGAGGGGATGGAAACAATTTACCATGTTGGTGGACATCAAAAGAAAGCTGGGGTGACAATCCTTATATCAGATAAATTAGATTTTAAGTCAAAGACTATATAAGAGATGAGGAAGGACACTATATCATACTTAAAGTGTATGTCCAACAAGAAGATCTAACCATTTTAAATATCTACATCTCTAACATGGGAGCAGCCAATTATATAAGCCAATTAATAACAAAATCAAAGAAACATATTGACGATAATACAATAAGAGTAGGAAACTTTAACACCCCCCTCACTAAAATGGACAGATCATCTAAATAAAAAATCGACCAAAAAAAATGCTTTAAATGACACACTGGACCAGATGGACATCACAAATATATTCAGAACATTTGATTCCAAAACAACAGAATACACATTCTTCTCTAGTGTACATGGAACATTCTCCAGAATAGATCACATCCTGGGTCATAAATTAGGTCTCAACCAATACCAAAAGCTTGAGATCGTTACCTGCATATTTTCAGACCACAATGCTTTGAAACTAGAAATCAACCACAAGAAGAAAGTTCGAAAGAACTCAAATACATGGAGGCTAAAGAGCATCCTACTAAAGAATGAATGGGTCAACCAGGAAATTAAAGAAGAATTTAAAAACTTCATGGAAGCAAATTAAAATGAAAACATAACTGTTCAAAAGCTTTGGGACACAGCAAAGGTGGTCCTGAGAGGAAAGTATATAGCAACAAAAACCTTCCTCAATAAACAATAAAGATCTCAAGTATACAAACTAACCCTGCACCTAAAGGAGCTGGATAAAGAACAGAAAAAAAAAAAAAAAGCCTAAACCAAGCAAGAGAAGAGAAATAATAAAGATCAGAGCAGAAATCAATGAAACAGAAATCAAAAGAATAGTAGAACAAATCAATGAAACTAGGAGCTTGTTCTTTGAAAGAATTAATAAGATTGATAAACCCCTACCCAGACTTATCAAAAAGAAAAGAGAAAGGACCCAAATTAATTAAATCATGAATGAAAGAGGAGAGATCACAACCAACACCAAAGAAATACAATTATAAGAACATATTATGAGCAACTATACACCAGCAAGTTTGACAATATGGAAGAAATGGTTGTATTCCTAGAGACATAGAAACTACCACAACTGAACCAGGAAGAAATAGAAAACCTGAACAGACCCATAACTAGTAAGGAGATTTAATTAGTCATCAAAAATCTCCCAATAAACAAGAGCCTGGGGCCAGATGGCTTCCCAGGGGAATTCTACCAAACATTTAAAGAAGAATTAATACCTATCCTCCTGAAACTGTTCCAAAAACATAGAAATGGAAAGAAAACTTCCAGACTCATTTTATGAGGCCAGCATTACCCTGATCCTAAAACCAGACAAAGATCCCATCAAAAAAAGAGAATTGCAGACCAATATCCTTGATGAACACAGATGCGAAAATTCTCACCAAAATACTAGCAAATAGAATCCAATAGTACATTAAAAGGATTATTCACCAGGACCAAGTAGGATTTATCCCACAATTGCAAGCTGGTTCAACATCCGCAAATGAATCATTGTGATACAATACATTAATAAAAGAAAGAACAAGAACCATACGATACTCTCAATAGATGTTGAAAAAGCATTTGACAAAGTACAGTATATTTTCTGGATCAAAATTCTTCATCAGAGTAAGCATAGAAGGTACATATCTCAATATCATCAAAGCCATCTATGAAAAATCCACAGTGAATATCATTCTCAATGGGGAAAAATTGAGAGCTTTTCCCCTAAGTTCAGGAACATGGCAGGGCTGCCCACTATCAATACCACTGCTATTCAACATAGTACTAGAAGTCATAGCCTCAGCAATCAGACAAAAAAGAAATAAAAGGGATCCGAATCAGCAAAGAAGTCAAACTCTCATTCTTTGCAGATGATATGATTCTTGATGTGGAAACTCAAAATACTCCACTCCAAAACTGCTAGAACTCATACAGAAATTCAGTAAAGTGTCAGGATATCAAACCAATTTACAGAAATCAGTGGCACTTCTATACAATAGCAAGACAGAAGAAAGAGAAATTAAGGAGTCGATCCCATTTACAACTGCACCCAAAACCATAAGATACCTAGGAATAGACCTAACCACAGAGACAAAGAATCTGTACTCAGAAAACTATAAAGTACTGATGAAAGAAATTGAGGAAGACACAAAGAAATGGAGAAACGTTCTGTCCTCATGGGTTGGAAGAACAAATATTATGAAAATGTCTATTCTACCTAAAGCAATCTCACATTAAAATGCAATCCCTATCAAAATACCATCCATTTTTTTCAAAGAAACAAATAATCCTAAAATTTATATGGAACCAGAAAAGACCCTGAATAGCCAGAGGAATGTTGAAAAAGACAACCAAAGTTGGTGGCATCACAATTCCAGACTTCAAGCTCTATCACAAAGCTCTCATCATCAAAACAGTATGGCACCGGCACAAAAACTGACACATAGATCAATGGAACAGAATAGAGAGCCCAGAAATGGACCCTCAACTCTATAGTCAACTAATCTTTGACAAAGCAGGAAAGGATGCCCAATGGAAAAAAGACAGCCTCTTCAACAAATGGTATTGGGAAAATTGGACAGCCACATGCAGAAGAATGAAACCGGACCACTTCTTTATACCACACACAAAAACAGACTCAAAATGGATGAAAGACCTCAAAGTGAGACAGGAATCCATCAAAATCCTTGAGAACACAGGCAGCAACCTCTTTGACCTCAGCCACAGCAACTTATTCCTAGAAACATCACCAAAGGCAAGGGAAGCAAGGGCAAAATGAACTATTAGGACTTCATCAAGATAAAAGACTTTTGCACAGCAAAGGAAACAATAAACAAAAGCAAAAGACAACAGACAGAATGGGAGAAAATATATGCAAATGACATATTATATAAAGGGCTAGTATCCAAATCTATAAAGAACTTGTCAAACTCAACACCCAAAGAACAAATAATCCAATCAAGAAATGGGCAGAAGACATGAACAGTCATTTCTTCAAAGACATAAAAATGGCCAACAGACACACGAAAAAGTGCTCCACATTACTTGGCATCAGAGAAATACAAATCAAAACCACAGTGAGATACCACCTCACACCAATCATTACCAAGTCAGGAAACAACAGGTGTTGGCGAAGATGTAGAGAAAGGGGAACCCTCCTACACTGTTGGTGGGAATGCAAGCTGGTGCAGCCACTCTGTAAAACAGTGTGAAGGTTCCTCAAAAATTTGAATACAGAGCTACCCTGTGACCCAGCAATTGCACTACTGGGTATTTACCCTAAAGATATAAATGTAGTGATCCAAGGATGTCCTAGATGTCCTAGATGTCCATTAACAGATGAATTGATAAAGAAGATGTGGTATATATAAACAATTGAATACTTTGAAGCCATCAAAAAAATGAAATCTTGCCATTTGCAATGATATGGATGGAACTTGAGGGTTTAATGCTAAGCAAAATAAGTCAATCAGAGAAAGACAATTATCATATGATCTCTCTGATATGAGGAATTTGAGAGGCACGGCAGAGGGTTGTGGGGGGAAGGGAGGGGAAAAAAATGAAACAAGATGGGACCAGGGAGGGAGACAAATTGTAAGAGACTCTTAAACTCAGGAAACAAACAGAGGGTTGCAGGAGGAGGGGGAAGAGGATAGGGTGGCTGGGTTATGGACATTGGGGAGGGTATGTGCTATGGTGAGTGCCATGAATTGTGGAAGACTGAGGATTCAGAGATCTGTACCCCTGAAACAAATAATACATTATATGCTAATAAAATTTTTAAAGAAGAAACAGATAAAAAGAAAAACAACTGGGAGTTCCAGGAGGATTCATACTCTCCCTACCTCAAGTATTTGTCATCGTGCTACAGGTTAAAAAGAAATTATATTTTATCTACATTTCTTTTTGCTTTTGTTCTCCACATAACATGGCAATATTCCTTGTTCTGAAATTTACTTTATCTGATATTAATATAATCACTCTGGCTTTCTTTAAATTAGCATTTGCATGGTACATCTTTATGTACCCTTTCATTTTTAATTTATCTGTATATTAAAGTGGGTTTCTTATAGACAACATAAAATTGGCACTTGATTTTTAATGATCCCTGCCTTTTAGTTGAATTGTTTACTTTTTACATTTCATGTGATTTTTGATGTGGTTGGCTTTATATCTACCATATCGATATGGTAGATATCAATATCTATCATCTAGAATGGTAGATATCTACCATTGAATCGATATGGTAGAAAACAAATATTGCTATTTGTTTTCTGTTTGTTCCATCAGTTTTTTTTTTCTCTTTTCCTGTCTTCTTTTGGAATAATTGAATACATTTTATGATTCCATTTTTATCTTCACTTTTGGCTTATTAGCTGAACTTCTTTGTTTTGCACATTTCTCTGGGTATTGTCCAGGGAGGAGAAGACTACTGATGTGATGTAGGCTGGTCAAGAAAGAATTCTTGAGCGTTTTTGGTGCTAAAAGGTGTTTTTATTAAAGCACAGGGACAGGACAACTGGGCAGAGGGAGCTGTACTGGGATTGTGAGGGATGATTCATTATATACTTTTATGTTGGTGGGTTAGAGATAAAGGAAGTTTCTACAGGGTTTTTCATATGTTAAGGAAGATTTACAAAATCCTGGGGGGAGGGGTTTTGGTCTGGCTATTGTCAAGCTAAGGTTGCTATCTGCCTCTAGCAAAACATTAACATCAAGGCAGTTATAAGTTCCTTGAGGAATGTCAGATTCTGCTTGTCTCAGGTATTTATCAATGGGCTACAAGTTGTAAGGAAATTTAATTTTATCTACATTTCTTTTGCCTCTGTTCTCTTAGTCAACCATCACTTAACACCAAAATAAAAAAGGCAATAGAAAGGCAGAGCTTTGCTGACCACAGTATTCCAGAACAGAGCAGATTACTGGTTCTGTATTTAGTTTCGGGAAATGTGAAATTCAGGAATTGGTGGACTTTGAGAGGTGAAAGTGAAACTGTGAGGACCCAGGTGAAGTTACTGTTGATTGGTTGGCACTCAGTGGCCTGTTTATGTAAGTGAGTGTGTTCTGGATTGATTCACTTCTGTAGTGAAGGGCTGACACTGATTTGTTAACTGGCAAAAGCACCTTCACTAAGGTGAGTTATCTGTTGTTGATCACAGAGTTTTATTTTATTTTTAATTAATTAATTTATTTGACAGACAGAGATCACAAGTAGGCAGGAGGCAGGCAGAGAGAGAGGGAAGCAGGCTCCCTGCTGAGCAGAGAGCCTGATGTGGGGCCCAATCCTAGGACCCTGAGATCAAGACCTGAGCCAATGGCAGAGACCCAACCCACTGAGCCATCCAGGCGCCCCAATCACAGAGTTTTAAAGGCACTTCTGGTGGCTACTTTTCACCATGGCCAAAGCCTGAACATTTTATTCTCAGATTTAAAACATGTTTATGCAACTTACCATAATCTAGTTTCATATATTATACCACTTCATGTATATTGTGAGAATCTTACCACAATAATGCTTCAATTTCTCCCCTTCTATCCATTGTGCTATGCTGCTATAGCTTATTTCTGCATATGTTATTAATCTCAAAATACAGTTATTATTTTTAAATAATCATCTTTTTTTATTTTTTAATGACAAGTTTTTTATATCTGCTCCTATACTTGCCATTTCTAGTTCTTCTCATCCCTCTCTGTAGATCCAAATTCCCATCTAGTCTCATTTTCCTTCTGTTTGAAGAGTTTCCTTTTACATTTCTTGCATATAGGCTGCTGGTGATAACTTTGTTCTGCTTTTGTTTTTATGTTTTATGAATATGTCTTTTCTTTTAAAAAATATTTTTGCTGGTTATGAAATCCTTAGTTAGATTATTTTTTTCTTTTCCATACCAAAAAGACATTAGTCCATTGTCTTCTGACTTTCCTGGTTTTTAAAAAGATGTCTATCATCCCTTCTCTCTTTATCTCTCTTTATATCCTATGTCTTTTATCTCTAGCTGCTATAAGATTTTTGTCTTCATCACCGCATTTCAGCAATTTAGTTGCACTACGTCTTGTGTGAGTTTTCTTCTGTTTCTTCTATTTGAGGTACGTTGAACTTTCTAGATCTGTGGGCTTGTAGTGTTCATCACATTTGGAAATTTTTTTTTTTTTTACTCCTTGTTTTTTCCTTTTGGGGCTCCTGTTACATGTACATTAGACTATTTGATAGTGTCCTACAAAGCAGTGATTTACTCATTCCTTTTTTTCTCTCTCTGTTTCATTTTAGATAGTTTGTACTGTGGTTTTGTTAAATTCATTGATCGTTTTTCTTTTCTGCAGAGTTGTAATTAACCATTAATTCCATTCAATGTAGTTTTTACTTCTGATAACTGTATTTTTTTTTATTTTTAGAAATTCAACAAAGAGGCCGCCTGGGTGGCTCAGTGGGTTAAGCCGCTGCCTTCGGCTCAGGTCATGATCTCAGGGTCCTGGGATCGAGGCCCGCATCGGACTCTCTGCTCAGCAGGGAGCCTGCTTCCCTCTCTCTCTCTCTCTCTGCCTGCCTCTCTATCTACTTGTGATCTCTCTCTGTCAAATAAATAAATAAAATCTTTAAAAAAAAAAAAGAAATTCAACAAAGATGTTATATCTTTCCTTCTCTCTTCATCATTTTTATGCTTTCTTCCCCTTTCTCAAACATATGAAGATGGGGTTTTTTAAGGTCATTCTCAGATAATTCCATCATGTCTGTCATTTCTAGATGAGTTTCTATTGATCTTTCTCCTAATTGTGGATGATATTTTCTTGTTTCTTTGGATGCTTGCTAATTTTTGTTGGATGTGAGACATTTTGATCTGTGCGCTATCAGATACTAGATTTTGTAGAATTCCTTTAACTATTGCTAAATTTTGTTCTGGGATAGTTAAATTGCTTATAATAAGTTTAATCACCTCAAAGTTTGCTCTTAAAGCTTTGTTAGTATAGATTCAGGGCACTGTTTAATCATGTTAATTTGGCCAGCTAGTGAGAACACCAACAATTCCCAGCCCTGTGAAATCTACCTACTTTCCAGGGTTCTTTCCGTGACCTCAGGCAATTTTCTCACATGCATAAGCAGACATAATTACTTACCCAAAGACTGAAGACTACAGATATACAAAGATCTCTATCTTTGAAACTCACATCTGGCCCTTAAATTTCTCTGAAAATTCTATCCACCTAGGTCCTCTTAAATTTCAAATTCTCCTCAACTCAGCCTGATCGCCAGTCTCTGTCCGGGGGTCCCTTTTCTTATACTGCCATCTGGAAACTCTCTAGATAATAAGCCATTATGACTGTAGGGCTCACCTCATTGGCTTCCTGCATCTCAGGAATCATTGTCCTGCGCTGTTGTCTGAATTGTCTGAATCCCATTGATTTGTCTATTTTGCCCAGTTTTATAGTTGATTAAAGAAGGTGGGTGAATATGGTCCTTGTTATTCCATCATAGTCACAAGTTCCCTGAAGAGTTCTTAATGTGAGACATTTTGGAGACAAATGAAAGGATTAATTAAAAATAATCGAACTGCTTTTTGAAAACAGGTGTTTCATTTTGTTAGTTTAATAAATGATTAGCTAAGACATAAGCTAATGTTTGATCATGCTGTTGTGCCCAAATTTTGAGACACCCCCAAAGACGACCACCAGAGTCTAGAGTCAAAGCCAAACAGCAAGGGTTGTTTATTACGAGTTCGAACCCGGACTCCGCGCATTCGTTGCCGGTGTCGCTAACAGTCCCCGAGCTCAGGATCACACTTTTTATACACTATTTTTGGGGAGGCAGGGACTTAGCCATCATAGTATCTTGTAACAAATCGCCACATACCACGGGAAAATCAAAAAGGAACTCTATAATATGACTGGCGCACTACAGAGCGGGAAAAGGCTGGGAACAGATTATTGGTTAGGGCAAAGGGCTCTTCAAACAAAGGGTCATTCTTCAAACTGCTGAGTTGGTACCGCTAGGGTATGTGTCACCCCAGGATTGACCGGGGTCTTCCTGTCAAGCCGCGGGTCACCAGATGGCTGTTATCTCTCCACCCGGAGCCAGATGGGGGGTCCGGGAGCAGTAATTCTGTTACATCCAATTCTGGGTGCGGGTTTCTCTGGTGTCAGATGGCTGTTATCTCTTGGCCCAGAGCCGGATGGGGGGCCCGGGAGCAGCCATTCTGTCAGGTCCAATTCTGGGAGGGGGATGTGTGGTTACAGAGTGTCTATAGAAAGTCTGCTGGTATTTTTCCATTTCCTCATGGGTTAGCAAGCGAAGGTACAGAAGCAGAAATAGCGGTAATGGTTATAATTTAGGCATCTCAATGCTTTGCAGTTGAGTGCATGGACAATGGAAGCAGTTTGCTTCAATCTCTGCACTGTCATCTACAAGCCGTAGGAGACTGGTTTGTATACTTATTCCCCTCTTTGCTTCTGCTTCCCTGTCTGTGATAGGAAAGTGATAATATTACCTTATTTCATGGGGTTTTGGTGAACATTAAGTGAGCCTTATGTGTGAAAGTCATAGACATTATCTATTGTTATATATCAAATTGCATAACAAAATACTCTAAAATTTCATGGCTTAAAACAAGAAAACAATTTATTTAGCTCACAATTTGGTAGGTAACAATTTTGTCTGGGCTCCTCTCGGGTTCAGCTCATTGTTGGCTCCAATGATGGGGGTCAGTGGACCATATGTCCCTTCTCTTCCAAAATGGTAGCCAGGCCTTGTTCACATGACTGTTCAGGGTTCTAAGAGTAGCAACCCTGCACATTTCATCACTCCAGCACTTTCCAAGTCTCTCCTTTGGTCACATTTTCTATTTTTCCCATTTACTAATATAAACCATAGGGCCTAATCCAGAGTCAGTGTAGGAAGGCATCATCAGAGGAGTGGATACAGAGAAGAGACAAACTCATGGACAATTTTGCAATCTAGCTTAGGTGCTGAGCAAAACTGTAACTGTTTAGTACATGTGCGCTATTTTTTAAATTTTATTTTAATATAAACTCAGCAGGCATATAGTGATTGTTATTTATAAATAATAGATAGTAATAAGAACTAGGTAGCTGAGGTGTTAACTAACTCTCTCTCATCAGTTTACTGTTACAGCTTTAAAAAATATACTTGTCTTAGCTCAACTGATCTTTTCACTCTGCTTCTGTGCAATCATTACAACTTCAGGGGATATCTCTTGTCTCCAATCCCACAATTACATTCTGGTGCAAAATTCCTTCCCTCTGCACTCTTCAGTGAGAACAGTTGTATAAATCACCCAGAATGTTGGCAAGAAAAGAGCAACTTCTGGGCTGAGTGCTTTTTGAAAAAAAAAAAAAAATCTTTCCTGCTACCCAGAAGTCATTTACATGGGTTAATTCCTGTAGTTTAAAATCCACAGCACCTCCATGCTGTAGCAACTGTGAGAGAAACTGGGTTTTTTTTGTTTTGTTTTGTTTTGTTTTGTTTCTAGCATCACAGAAAGGTTACTGGTTAAGCATTTTATGCACACATATGTGGGCACTCCTGACAATAGAAATATTATTTATTGTTCCTGTGCATTTAAGACTAACTCTCTCTCCCTGGGTATGTTGCTCTCCTGACACCAAATGCCATGATTATTGGCCCAGTGAAGAATTACACAAATCTTCCTGGATCAAACATTCATCTGCAAATCATTGCTCAGTCATTCCCTGGTCCTACACTCCCAAACTTGATTCAATCATAGATAGTGTGTTCATATCCCACAAGTCTTCACTGAACCCCAGTAACCTACAAGTCACCTACTCGTCTGTGGCAGGATGATTCATTGAGACATTAATGTTACCTTGTACTTGCTGAAGTAGGAGAATACATAGAATACAAGTGAAATTTTCCTCATCCTATCTCCCTTCCAAGAAGAATAACCATGTCCCTGTGATCAACATCCCTTGTTCTGTGTGAATTATTTTAGTAGCTTCCTTGTGTTTCAGAAGAGACCCTGAAAGTAACTCCCCACTCACACCTCCAACCTCAAGCCTAGATCTTTGTTTAGGAGAAAGCCAGTGTTTGGAAAATAGGGATTAATGGCCTGAACTCTGGTGAAAGAGAAGGATTACTGTAGAGGGGGAATTTGGGGAAAAGAAAGGGAAACATTGTGTGTTTCAGGTTTAAATAGAAGATTTGGACCTCACTGCCATCAGTGGTCAACATGGATGGCCCATGATGTGACAACATGAGGATGCCAGTACCATGGCCTTTTGGAACCATGACCGAGTTTGGTGCAATGGAATATTCATATTCAAATGGACCAGACTGGCTTGCAGTCAACCCAGCAGCTAGAACATCCTAGCAGCAATATAATAAAATAAAGACAGAGGCCCTTTCTCCAAGTTTCCTATATTGTGTAAGGCCTGGAAGGGCAAGAGACCTATCTCTCCTCTGCCCCATGAGCCTGCAGTTAGGTTTCCTGCTAACTCTTGTATTACCATACCAGAAAACAAAGCATGTGTCACCTTTTTCACATCCTAGACAAGGCACAAAATTATACTGATTTATTTGTAAAAGTTAAGTCTTTATCAACAAGTTCCCAGGAGCTGGTCTTCTGAGATATTTTCCATCCTTGCACTTTTTGGTTTCAAGCTAGTCACCAGACATCCCAGGAATAATAAGGTATAGGAGTTGGTAGGAGTCTGTGTCAGTGCTAAAATCTCTTCTGGATCCAGTGCACAATAACTAGCCGACTGGCACCACTAGGTCTGTTAGCAGGTGTGAGATAAAAAGGATTCAAATCCTACCACGGCCCAAAAAGCAATTACACAGAAATGTTGCTGCAGGCCTTAACATTAAAAACTCTCCATCACTTCTAGTTGGCTCAATCCACTAGTCCAAAGGCAATTTCCTCCCAAACTTTTAGCATTATAGATTCCCTCTTTCCCCTTGAACCTGAAAATCCAGCTGTGTTCTCTCGCCTCTGACATCAGCATTACTGGCTTTGATACAGCCAACCATCTGGTTGATGAGGCATGAGGCAGAATGGATTCCAGCTCACTGTTCCCTGCTGTTTCCACACGAACACTACAAAGCTCACTGGCGTCAACGTGGATGGTGGGCTGTGACTCAGACTCACAAGGAATTGGCATATTAAATAACCATGGCCATAATTTCTGATGACCATCATTGACATTTTCAGGTTGAGACTGAGGTGGCTGTTCTTGCGATGATCAGAATTTTGGGGGGATACTTTGAGGCAAGTTGTCTTTCCCAAGTTTCCCAGATGATGTGAAACCAGTATAGGCAATAGCGTAGATATTTAGAATATTGATTGAGAAAAGGAGTTAACATTTTTAGCTATTTCAGTTTTTCAAGTATGAAATGTATCTGCTCATTTACTGTTTGAATTCATACTTCTAAAACTGCTCTTTATTTTTTTCCTACTTCTTTTCAACACATTATCTGTAAGTAGAGAAGTTCTATCCATCAGTGTTAACCGTTTTCTTCACCTCCCACCCACAACACCTCACTCCCCCAGCTTTCCTGTCAGTTCTAACTTGGGGAATTTTAAATGGGAAGAGAGAGACAACAATCACCACCAATAAGAGTAATAAGAAGCAGCGTGATGGTAGACACAGATTTCGTAACAAGAGACCTGGATTGAGTCATCATTCTGCTACTTACTAAGTGAGCGATCTTGCGTAACATCATTTACACTCTCTACGCCTCAAATTCTAATCTGTAAATGAGGAAAATACCAGTTAAGGTAGGGTGTAGTCTGTATTTATAAATATTATTTATTAAAGGAAAATTGAGAAATGGATGCTGAACTTCATATTAGACCCAAAGTAGAGGCACTAAAATGAAAGCTGCAAAGGAAAACTAGTTCCTCCTTCTCATCTTCCCCATGAGCACTGAAATAGGGACTATACTTGTTGGGTTTAGTGCTTTCATTATGGAGATGAATTCTCTGAATAGATTCTCCCTGGCAGAATGAGAATCCCTCTCTCTCTTTCAGGAATAGAAATTTAGATTTAGGAAGGCCCACCAAGCCCTCTACTTCTTTACCTCCCCGTGTCCCCTGGACTGTCCAGTTAGTTACCCTTCTCCAGCTCTCCTTTGAAACTTAAATATAAAAAGAAAAAGGCCCTCTCCAGCCTTGCTCAATGTGACTGTGCAAACCTCGTCCATTCTTACTTGGTATTCAGGACACACATGCTCCTCCTCCTGTAGTATTTGCTGATATACTTTGCACTCCAGCTGCTGCAATATTTAAATCAGTGATTCAGTACACAGACCACACGATGTGCCACTACACTCCAACAAGCAAGGTCTGTCTCTCCGTGGGGACAGAGGATCTAAGCATCTGTCATTCTCCTCCTGTCACTTATAATTAACCACACGCCCCTTTACACACATAAATATTTATGTGCAAAAATAAAACTCCCTGGTGCTTTAAACCAATCTTTCTTCTCCTCAGTGAGCTTTGGAAGTTGCCAAAATGAATTTTTTACTTAATTCAAGACTCTATATAAGAAACTCTTTGGTGTGAAGAACTTACAACACATAATTATATTCCCAGAAAATAATTTTAAAACCTCAGTGTTAGAAGTAGGATACATATGTACTTCTAGAATATAAGCTCCATGAGGGAGAGATCTTTGTCCATTTCACAGATAGGTCTCAATTGTTTAGAATGGTCCCTGTCATATAGTGTGAGCTCAGGGAATATTTTGTGAATATAGAATAAACAAATGCACACTAATCCCAACTATGAAACATGATTCTGTTGTTTAAGATAAAGAGTTTAAATGTAGAACTTCTAGGCAAACACTGTAGATCCTGAAAATACTATGATATTAAGGGAGAATAAATTGTCATGAGACAAAATCATGAAATGTAAGAGTGCTGCAAGGAATTTATTCACTCAACAAATGATCATTAACAATTGTCAAGCATGATCACATCAGGTCCTAAAGCAATTATAAAAAATAAAGAGTCATCCTTACCTTCAAGGAACACTTGGCTTGTGTGTGATTCTCAATGGATAGTCCATGGACCTTCTTTTGATATTTGTTAAAACTGCAGAATCTCAGGTCACACCCCCAAACTTACTGAATCAGAATCATCAAGGACAATCCTGGAGATCTGTATTTTCAACTTGCTAGCCAAGCATTTATGAACACTAATGTTAGAAGTTGATCTAATGGAGTTTGTGTTATTTTACTGTTTCTCAGCAATTCTGTGGTCTCTGCTTCCATTCAGGTAACACGTTGTCACAGACTAGCATTCCTTATTGAATTGATAGAATAGTAATATTAAAATAAGCGATGACGTTTGATTAGTTGTTGAGTATCCTATTGCTTCAAGTCTACAAAACAGTCCTCTTTTAAACTAATCCTTACAGTGCCTAGTGATTTGAGATGAATTTAAAAGTTGAACATTTATGGGTGGCTCAGTTGGTTAAGCATCTGCCTTTGGCTCAGATCTTGACCCCAGGACTGGGATCAGCACTGCATTGTGCTCCCTGCTCAGTAGGGGATCTGCTTTTCCCTCTCCCTCTGTCCCTGCTCTCTGTCTTTCAAATAAATAAAATCTTTTTTAAAAATAAAGGAAAAAAGATGAACATTTAGTACATGTAGACATTGAGAAAAGCCCTAACCAATCCTTGCATATCCACTGAATTCCTAAACTTCTGCAAATAGTATTTGAAACTTGCCTCAGGCCTCATCAATTTCAAATATCCCAGCATCTCCATTAGCCTGTCCTGCTCAGCACTAACTCCAGAGCTGACTGACACCTGCACACTTTCTTGAAAAGACTAATTAGGTCCTCAGCGCCCAAGGTGTAGTCAGAATCAACTACCATCTGGCTCAGGGTGGTGCAGCCTTAACATGCTGAATGTTTAGCTTTAATTATGTGTTTGTGTAATTTAACACAGCTTTCTGTGGACTACTGACATAGCACATCTTTAAACAACTTTGCTGACCCCCTGTGGATTGTAAAATTCATTTCTCGGCTACTCTTCCCCACTTGAATTATCTCTAACCTGACTTCAGCAGGCAGAGCCTTTCTCATTTTCATTTCTCTACTGTTTTATTCCCTTACACTCTTTCATAATTCCACGGTGTTGAGCTCTGTTATTTCTAGCAGCTCATGAATCTTGTCCTGTATGGATCCTGACACTCTTAATAACCTTTCTCTCCATTTCAACATTCTTTGCCAACCCTTTCTTAATTCTTCACTGATTCTTTTTGAAATGATTTGTAAAAGTTTAATATTTAATTATTTTCCTTGTTCTATGCCTCAGGACTGTGTTTGGCATTTCACTAAGTAGAGAGTACAGATTGAGAGTTTGAGCACAAACTAATATTATTTATACATTATTTTATACTCTAATTCTCTATGAAAAAGATATATTAAATTCAATGCCAGCCAGAAAAGTAAAAATGCTTTGGGACTTGCAAACATTAGTCACTGAGTTAGCTGCAAACACCTCCTTAATTTTGAAAATAACAGATTAATGATTTGAGATAACACCATTTAATGTCTTAATGTTAAACTGAATATTTACTGTTAATCAAAATAATTTTTCAACTCAAAGTGATGGTACTTAGTGTTCTGTTAATTATGCAAGAAGCTAATCAATTTGTCCCTTAAATGGATGTTCAACTGATTAAGAGAAGCTAATCATCAGTTATGAAATCCATACGGCACAGATGAGTCAGGGATAAAATGCTTTTTGCTAACTTGGGGCCAATAATTCTGTCTCCTTAAATTACCTCTATTTCTCTTGGAAGAAGTTATTTTCTTTCCTTAAATGTGTAAGTGTTATAGTCTTATGTGTAGATTGAAGATTAAAGCCGAGATTAGTTTACAGTTTAGGAATCAAGCCAAGGATCATGCTATGGTGGGTTCAATTTCTTATATAATCCCTAACGGTCAATAACTAGGCAAAGGAATTATAATTAAGAATAGATCGCTATGAATAAAATAAGGCTGTTTTTAAATTTAACTCCCCTCAATGCTATAAAGAAGATTTATGTATGTTAATTGTGCGGTACTCAAAAAAGATAATTTTATCTGATAATATTCATCCGTTCAACAGATAGTTACTAAACATCTATTAAGTGTCCAGTACTGTGCTAAGCACCAAAAAAAAAAAAAAAAGTAAGGGCATATAATACACAATTTCTGACTTAAAAGTCCAAAAAGAAACAAAAAGCAATCACTAGTGTAGATCTTAAAAGTTCTAATCACATGAAAAAAAATCATCACCATGTATGGTGATGGATGGTTACAGGTACAATTATACTTATTGTGGTAATCATTTTGCAATATATACAAATATCAGATCATTATGTTCTGTACCTGAAACAAAGATCATGTTATATGTCAATTATACCACAATAAAATAAAAATTTTAAGCAACTATCATGGTAGATAATTAGATACATTTTTACCAGTTAGAGTCACTCAAAAATAAGCAAATAATAAAGAAAGAGAAGCAGAGTCATACAGCAACATGCTATAGTTTATACAACAGAGATTAATAATTGAACAAAAGCTACCTGTGTCAGAAAAAAAACACAATTCAATGACTATAAATTCAGGGGTCTGGCAGTCAGGATGATTACCCTCTATATCTAGCTTGTAGCTATCACTAATGTCCTGTTTGACTTTGGGAGTACTTAAATTCTCTCTGTATTTAAAATTTCTCCTTTATAAAAGAGGAGCAGTAGAGGCAATGTAGTAGTAGAGGTCAATTTCAGATCATTTGGAGGAAAACCAAGAAGTCCTCAAGGGCTTCTGTACTTAGAATCCAAATGCAAAGTGCATTAGTCGATCAATTATTCAGTCAGTAAGTATTGATTATCTCCTGAGTGCTCTCTAGGGTGCCAGGCCCTATGGGGGACACATGGAAGAGGGAATAAAATTATTATTTTCTTTATTAGCTGTCAGCCCTGTTGGGTAGAAAACAATTAATATGCAATAGCAATGAGGAAGGAAATTAATTAATTAATTAATATTTATTGGGTGACTACTATCTGCCAGACACTGTTACATTCTTTAGACTGCAAGGTTCTTTTGCATGCCATGTTATTTAAAGTGAGCAAGTCTATTGAATCAAAAGCTAGACTGTGCAGTCTTTTAAAAGCTATAGAATGTTGGATTAGAGAGATATCAGTTAGGCTACATTCAGGGATAATTTCATTGAAGTTAGAGGATTTGAACTGCGCCAAGGTGTTGAACTGTTTTGGAGCAAATGGACTTGGGTATAAAGCAGCACATTCCAGGGGAAAGGATCAAGCCCAAAGGACACAAGGGGCAGAACAAGCTGATCATGGTGCGTTTATGGACATATGCTTTTACCAAAACAGAGGGCTGATAGACGGACAATGGGAAGCTAGCATCAGACTTTAAATAAAATGTGCAGGAACGTCAATTTAGAAGAAAGTATATAAGAAGAAAGAAAATATTTGAAATAGGGAAAGGATGAAATTTCTAGAGCAGGGAACTCACATGGTAAAAGAGGTTCAAGAGAGATTGGTCTGAGGGCGGCATATCAGTTTGATTTTAGATTTTAGGGTGCAGCAACTGGACCATCAGGTGATTGGCTCCTTCTGACCCCATATTTCTGATTTCTGCAACAGCCAGATCACAGATTTTTCTCTTATCATTTGTACTATAACACATCCCTTAGAGATTTTAGATCTGCCATTTGATTTAGTGAACCTTCAGTGACAGATGGCTTATGAAATATAAAGCGTTAATCCTACTTTGTCCAATTTGAGATTTGTCATGCAGAGATTTTCTCAAAAAGGGAACAGTTGTTTATTTGCCTAACCTTTATTTCTCCACTGTCTTCCAATCTTACCTTTCGGTTCAGGGTTGAGTTAAAACAATGTCAGCTAAATAATGCCATTAATCCTTTTCCTTCCTTCAATTTCTGGGCATAGTGAGTGCCTAGCAGAGGTGAAGTAAGGCCACAAGTCCTGGGGGTCCTCAAAGCGTTGCCTAGGATGAGAAGTTGGAGACCAAAGACAGAAAGAATCAAAATGAGAGCTTCCATAACAACTTCCTTCTCTTCATACCAGCTGGAGAAAGCTGGGAAAGAAGGAAGAAGCAGTAAATGGAAAGAAGAAAAGTAGACATAAAGTGGGTGCTATGGGGCCATGGTCTCAACTCAGGACTAAACCTATTTTCAAGTCTAGGAAAAGAGTCGTGAGGCCCGTAAAAGACACACGCTTGGTTCTGCCATTCACTGTGCACCTAAGTAGACCCTAGATAGTACCCTGGCAGAAGCTTTTGCCTCTTTCTTTCCTCCTCTGTTTCCCTTCTCTCTATTTCTCCATCCCACAACCCCATTCCTCTGCCAGAAACCTGTCCTCTTTTATCTAGACCCAGTGCAACGGTTCAAAGGCAAAAAGAAGAGAGTTCTTTTGGCTTCACGCACAGGAAGGGCTGACATCTCTTTTTTTTTTTTTTTTTTTTTTTTTTTTCATTTTTTTCCCACTTTCCTTTCCTTCTCTTTTTTTGGGGCAGGGGTGCAGAGGGAGAGAGAGAGAATCCCAAGCAGACTCCTCAACCCCTCCCCCAACCCCTAGAGTCTGACACAGGCTAACCACCCTGAGATCACCCCCTGAGCTGAAATCAAAAGTCAGACGCTCAACCTCCTGAGCCACCGAGGCACCCCTGACATTTTATTTTTACAGAGAGTATATTATATAAGTTACGCTTCAGGCCTGTGTGTGTATGTATGTGTGCATGTACATGTCTATCTGTCTGTCTGTCTCTCTATATATATCTATATCAGCTATCTAAATATATATTAACTAGATACCTTTTTATAAGCAGGAGCATGGGGGTCTTGATTTCTAAGTCTCTCTGGAATCCTCACAAATGTCCCTAACTGCCGCATTTTGACCCGCCCTTTTAATCCTCCCCCATTCCTTCTCTCCTCGTTATCTTCTCCTCTCTTCCCACTCATGGCAGACAAACACACAAAACAAGGGAAGATATGGGACTTCCCTGAAGAAAGATCGTCTCTAATAGAGGAGGCTCTCTAGAAGGTGGACTGCAGGGGAAAGCCCCAAACAGCACCACTTTTTTCTCCATTTTTGCCCACAGCCTGAAGACTTCCTACTTTCCTACACTGGCGGATGTGAAATTGGGTCACTTTAACCAGGGCTCTATCCATCAAGGTTCCAGGAACGGTTGTGCTGCGGCTCTCACGCTCTGTTCTCACCTCTCCCCAGAGCCCCAGTAGGAAGGAAGTGACCGCACCTCTACCAGAAGTGCTTTATCAGTCTCAGGCCTGGGCTCGGGCCTGCCTACACGAGGGAGGGATGCAGGGAAATCGCACTGTGCTGGAGAGTTAGAGAAGATCGTCTTGTCTCGAATCTGGATGGAGCTTTCTGAACCCTTTCATGATTCTACTTTCTTGAATTCTGAAATCAGACATACTCATCATTTCTAATCATTCTCCTCCTTCCTTCTCCCTGCCCTCTTTCTTACACACACACACACACACGCGCACACACGCACGCACGCACAGACACCCTCTTTATTCTGTTTTACAGCAAAGAAGTCCTATATAGTTTCCTGTGTTTTCCTCCCTTTCAATTGCATGTAAAAACATCCACAATGATTCTAAAGCCATAAAGTTTATGATTTGGAAAGAGTACATTCCAATTAGGTAATAGTGCAAGGAGTTGTCTGTACACTGTTTCAGACCAAGTTATGATTCCTTCATTTCCACAGTGCCCTAACCCCACTCTGTGGTCACTTTTATAATAGGAATTTGCTACATTTTAATAAATATTATTCAAGTTCACCCATTCTGAACTGGTCTCCAGATGATGTGTCAGTCCCTAGCTTTTCAATCACAAGTGACCTGAAATAATAACTCTCCATTAGCTAATCAGTGAGCTTCCTTATAGGAGCTGTGACATATATTTGAGTACTAAATAGAGGAATGAAATGGAGTAGAATACTGACACTGATTTTTTTTTAAGCTTGCACTTATTTACTTACTCATTTAATTTTTAGAAATGGGGGGAGAGGGAGAGCATGAGCAGGGGTAGGGGTAGAGGCAGAGAGAGAGAATCTCATGCAGACTCTGCACTGAGCACAGAGCCTGATGTGGGTCTCAGTCCCACAACCCTGAGATCATGACCTGAGCTGAAATCAAGAGTCGGACACTTTAACTGATCCACCTAGGTGCCCCTGATTTTTTTTTTATATGTTTGGCACAGTATCCGAACACTCACAAATTTTAATTTTAACCTCATTGTGATGAGCTGAAAATAGAACAGGACACTTATAGCTAAGGATTTAATGGTTTGAAAACATACTCGTTCTGATTGTCCCACAAGTCTGACAAAGATATATTTCCATGCTTTTTCTTCTAATGCAGAAATATAGTATTTCAACTGTTACATTAAATAAACTCATTCCTTTAGCCTATTTAAAATTCATTTTAAAATTAAAATACTTTTTGATTCTTCTTGTCTCGGAATGTTTCAGACACACGCTGCTACATCAGACACATTTTACACCCACATTAATCAAAGCATTGAGAAATGATTACTAAAGATGTGGGATTGATAACACTGTCTTTTTAGACATCCAGAGCAAATACGTTACTGCACAGAAGATAATATCCAGTCCATACCCTTCTGTCTTCCCTCTACTTCTCAACAGACCCCTACTAGGAGGTTTTATTTGTAAACCAAATAAGCCACTGGTCAAAACGAGAGAATTTGTTGAAATCTTCTTTACAAGCAGATCTGTTTTTGAGTATACAAACAAAACAAACAAAAAGAATAATCAATGGCAGATGTGTTTGTAGAAACTGCCCAAGTGGAAAGGCAAAGAGAACAGAAGTAATCTTTCCCTTGAAAGCCATATTGGTTCCCACTGACAGAGGTGCTGTCCTTCACTTTTACAAAGCTCATTCATGTCAAACCTCAGCAATGTTTTGGTTTTGAAAGTTCATTCATTATTCATTCAAGAAATATTTATTTGTTATCTATTATGTCCCACACAAATTCAAAGTATTGGGGATATAAGATTCCTCTTCTCCTTGAGCTTATTATATTCTGGGGCAGTACTGCATAGTAGAACTATCTGCAGTGATAGAAATATTCTAAATCTATGCTGTCCAATATGGTAGCCATTAGCTCCGGTGGTTTTTGAGAACTTGAAATATGCCTATCTTCATTTAGAAACTATATTTTATATTTTATTTAATTTCAATTAGTTTAAACTTATACTTAAATAGTCACATGTAGCTAGTGGCTACCCTGCTAGACAGTGCAGTTTAGGGAATTTGAGTGTGAGATGTGTGAATGTGCATGTGCCTGTGACAGATGCCATAAATACATACATGATTAAGAAACAGCAAATTGTATCAATAGCAAAAAATAAAATTAAAATAGGGTGATGTGATACAGAGAGTTTGGGAGGCTACTTTAGAACAAATGGCTGAAGTAGGAATCTCTAATAGGGTGACATTATAGCTGAGGTCTGAACAATAAGGATCCAAGCAAAGATCAAGGATCAGCATTCTTACATAAAAGGAACAGCTAGTGAAAAGCCCTGAGGTGGGAACAGGCTTGATGTTCAGAGGGAGACCAGTGTGACTGGAGGGGAGAGAGTTAGGGGCGGGCAATAGAGTTGAAGCCAGAGTGTTATAAATGCACCTGTATTAGTTTCCTAAAGCTGCCATAACAAAACACTACAAACTGGATGGCTTAAAATAATTTAAATTATATTCTCACACAGCTCCAGAGGCCAGAAGTCTGAAATCAAGGTGTGTGTTAGCAGGACCTTCTTCCTTCAAAGACTTTAGGCTCTAGAAGAGAATCTTTCCTTGCCTCTTCCTAGCTTCTGATGCCTCTCAGCAATTCTCAGTGCTCCTTGTCTTGCAGAGTACTGCTCCAATCTCTGCTTTCGTCCTCACATGGCCTTCTTCTCTGTATCTCCTCAGTCTCTCTGTGTCCTCTCTTCTTCTTGTAAGGACACCAGCTTTAGATTTAGGGCGCACCCTAATCCAATATGAACTCATCTTAAGTGAATTTCATTTGCAAAACCCTATTTCCAAATAAGGTCACATTCTGAGGTGCCAGGTACACATGAATTTTGGGGAGGACACTCTTTAACCCATTACAGTACTGATTTTGTTAAGCCTTTGAAAGCTGAATTAAGGAGTTAGGCTTTTATTCTAAATGTGATGAGATGCTACTGGGGGATTTGGAGTAAGGGAAAGACTGATTTATGACTTAAAAAAAATCATTCTGGCTATAAGGACATTGGATTTTAGAGAAGAGTAGAAGACTAGACACCAGTCAAGAAACAATTACAGGAGTCCAGATGTAAGATAACAGGAGCCTGGATAAGGCAGTGCTGGTGGAAATGGAAGAAGTGGGAAGCATTAAGATATGTCTTGGAGGTAAAGGGAATGGAGTTGATTCATTAGGTATGGAAATGAGGGGGAAAGAAGAATCAAGGAAACTCTTAGATTTTAGTTTTGAGCCAAGAGTGAATGGTGTTTCCATTTACATGCCAGGGCAGAGTAGGAATGAAGCAGGTTCTCTCTGGTGATGTTAAGTTTGAGATAATTTTTAGACAGCTGTGCTGAGAGAGCAGCTGGGCAATTACACATTTAAAACTGCAATTCTGAGGAGCCCTCAATCTGGAGATGTAGCTTTGAAGACTCAGGTGAAGTAACTAAGGCACAGAGAAGCTAAGGAAGTTTTCCCAGGTCACACAGCTAGTAAACAGCAAAGCTAGGATGGGAAACTGGGTATTCTGACTCCAGAATCCCTATGTTTAACCACTGTGCTATACTACTCAATAGCGCTTAAAAGGACCTGAGAACCTTCAAGAAAGAGGGAGGAAGCAGCAACAATGGGGGGGAGGGGAACTTCTTCTGTTCCAGTTGATAATTGTACCTGAATATAAACATGATCTCCCATTAATCACTCGTGTGTGCTGAGTAACTCTTTAATATCAATGCGTACATACCTTCAGCCATTTTCAAGGAGGTGACAGTACTATGCGAGTCCATGTTTTATTCAGAATATGTTGACTTAGACATTGTCAGGTATTTGTTTAGAATAAAATAGGTAATATGTGGAAATCAAAAGTGGCATTACTTCCTGGAAAGGGCATGACTGTAGTCTGCTTTGTTATGTCTGTGTATCCCTGATTGACTTTCAATATAACTGGAATATAAAGAATATACATCCAGGGTGCCTGGATGGGTCTGACTCTTGATTTCAGCTCAGGTCATGATCTCAGGGTTGTGAGATAGAGCCCCAGGTTGGACTCTGCACTAGGTGTGAATCTGATTTAAGATTCTCTCTCCCTCTCTCTCTGTTCCTTCTCTCACTCTTCTTCCAAAAAAAAAAAAAAAAAAAAAGAATAGATCCAATTAGAATTCTGCAATATCTTGATCGAGTACAACCATATAAAAAGAATTGCTTATTTATACCAACTATCAGAATTTAGTAATTAAACTCCAGCAATAATTGATGTAGTATCTTATAATTAATAGATCAATTTTTAAATGACTTTCCCATGACTAGTGACAAATACTAAAATATTTAAAGCTATAGTCATTGTATTTACTACCAAGAGACAATATGGCATTGGTGGAGAATTCATGCTTCTGAAAAAGGGAAAAGTAGGAGATTTTAGAAGGATATAGTGTGCACTGTGGACTTTTATGTGGGGACATTCCTAGCTTACCTGCCTAAGTAGCCAGGGTACTGGGACAGGAGGCAACAATGCACAGTTGTTAAAAGCACACATGGCTCTGTGCTCTGCCACGTATTAGATATAAGGCCCTGGGAAAGTTATTTAACTTCTCTTGTCTTCGTTCTTTACCATAACTCTCTGAGTTATGGTAGGACTAGAGCGAGATAATACACAGAAAATGATTATAGCACTGCCCAGCACAGAATAAATACTCAAAAAGTGTCAGCCATTTTCGATCTCCTCACCCTGTCTTTCTGCCTTGAGTTTGAAAGAATTGTCTCAGGGTGAGGTGGCAAATCTGGGTTCTGTATTTCTGAACTAGCTCAGCTAGATAGACTCTGTGCAGAAGCTCCCCCAGTATGAAGAGGGTTCACCCTACTGCCTGCCTCTTCTCTCTTCCTTTGTCTCTGCTCTGGTGAGCTAAATGTTGCCTCTGGGAAATTATTCAAAATCCTTATTGTCAACCAGGAAATCCCGCTTCTAAAATTTAGTCAGTTTTCCCTAACAAAGAATTAAGACTGTATGCTCAGATTTAGCAGCTCCGCTGTTCATAATAGTGAAGAAATGGATTCAGAAAAACTCAGTGAACAAAAACAAAGGGTTGTTTGGATAAATTGTGGAACACCACACACACACAATAAAACTTGAAGCAACTCTAAAAAGAATGTTGTATAAAAATAATGAATGACAGGAATGGAGTTCATAATATATGTCCCTTTTAATGTTTTAAAAGCAGGATACAAGGCAGCATGTGCTATCTGGTACCATTGTTTCTAATGTATAAATAAATATAAGCAGGGACAATGTCTGGAAAGGTTTGCAGTCACCAAGATTGGAACTCGTCACACATTCACTCCTCCCCCTAACACTGGGATGGTCTACAAACTAGTCTAGATAACCAGCCATTCTCATGTAAACTCAGCCTAACCCTTCTCTGGCCACCTGGAGAGTAGGAGAAGAAAGGAGACACACTGATTTACAACTGGAAGGTGGTAATATCAATCTGCATCTGTCTCCTTCTCCCCTTCATACTTCTCAGTTTAAAAGGTTTTAACCCTTTTAAAGGGGTCTGTCCTGGGGATGATGACAGAAACAAAGAATTGTTATATTTTCTGTGTCGGACTTTGCCCATGGTCACCACTGTGGCTCTGGGGCCATAGTCCTAGACCTGACCTAGGCCATTCAAGTCATTATGATCACTTAGGAATTTAAAATTGTTTAAATAATAATCAAAATTAATTTTCCTGCCTTTTATCATTATTGGCAGTATTTTTGAAAACAAATTATATGTCCACTTTATTATGATATTCTTTATTATGAAATACATAACTTTCCCAGCCTTTTTTAACCATAATAATCACGAGTGCTTATTTCAACTTTGGAAATGTGAAGGGACTGCTATGTGTTAAAGTAATCGATATTTAAGGTCATTAAATCTTTTTAGAATACATTCAGATGGTCATTCCACAGTCTCTGGTTGGAGATTTGTGATTAACCATAAAAGTTAGTAGTAAAAGTGTCAGTTTCACATATCTTAATGAAAACGCTATAATATTTGTTCTAATTTGAGATCACTTTTTACTCCCTGGCATTTGGAAGGAAAGAAGAGCCCTTTCATGAATATTAAAGACATTTTCTCCAACCCTCAATGTTTCTATCACTTGAAACAGCAGACATAAACTAGCCAGTAATTTATAAATTACTAAGATCAAGTTTATAAAAAAGATCAAATTATATGGAATTGCCAATGTTGACTATGAAAAAATAACCATTTCATATGGTGATAAAGGTATATAAATTTTTATTGTAATTTATTTTTATTTTTTTTTAAGATTTTATATACTTACTTGGCAGAGAGAGACACAGTGAGAGACAGAACAAAAGCAGGGGAAGTGGGAAAGGGAAAGACAGCCTGATGCAGGGTTCAATCCCAGTGATGAGGGAGCAGGAGGCTGGCTGAGGACAAAGTAAAAGATGGCACCTTGCACCCCCTCTCCACCCGTTCCCTCCCCTCGGTAATATATGTGACATTGCTCAGGCACCCCTGACTGCCATAAATGAGAAACAAATAGTTAACTTGCAGAGATCACAATCCTGCAAGACAGGAGTCTCCCTTGGTTTACAAGTGTCCTAGAGATCTACAAACAAAGAAGTTAACTTAACAATAGCACAATTTCCAGAGGCAAATAACTCCTCTTGCCTTAATGTCACCCTCCCCTCCATAAACAAAACTGAAGGGGGCTGAGGTGGAAGGAAATGTAAATAAAGTTAAATCTCCTCTGAACCTAAATCTCACTAATCAAGACGCTTGATAGCAGAAATGTGACATCCCACGAGGAATCTCCCAACTATCTTGATGTTAATGGCTTGCCAAAACACAACATTGATCAAGCCGCAAGGCCTTGTAGGCCCTCTTTAGCATATGAAAGCTCCGTTGAAACCCCTCTTTTCCCTTACCTTCTCCCAACCACAGGGTACATAACCTGCCATCCCTCACAACCTGGGACAGCAGCATCTCTGCCTGCCACGGGTCCTGTCCCTGTGATTTAATAAACCACCATTTTGTACCAAAGAAGTCTCAAGAGTTCTTTCTTGGTCATCGGCTCCAGACCTCACCCCACTGAACCTCACCTATATTCTAGAACTTCATCACCCGGACCCTGGGATCATGACCTGAGCCGAAGGCAGATGCTTAACAGACCGAAGCACCCACGCACCCCTATAAATTATTTTTTAAATAAAAACTCTAAAACTATTTTCAAACAATTATTTTTACCCAGATTTATTTGCTACAACAACAGGTTTTTATATGTTGTTGTTTTGTTTTTAATCTGCAATTTACCAAGTTTTATAATCACACTGGTTCAGTTTATGTTCTAAGGGAAATGGGAACACAGAAACATTAAGTATAAATTATGTAATTTGCTCTAGAAAGTAAACAGGTTAAACAGACAACTATGGAAAGTGGTCCAGAGCTGAAATGATCTTTTTATCCATTCAACAAAAACATAATAAACGCCAGGCACTATCCCAAGTCCTGAGAACACGCCAATGAACAATGGAAATTGTGGTCCAGCTTTTTACTTAATTCTATGTGAATATTCTCCTGAATATATTTCTTATTTAGATTTTAGGGAATTTAATTCCTATGTATGTTTTTTTCTCACACTGTTTGGTCCATGGTCAAAGGAGCGGGACTGATACAAAGCAAAGGTCAAGCAAAGCTTTATTTTGCGCCAAGCATCGAGAATCAAACTGACCAATCAGGGCCATCTCTTACAAAGAGGTGACACTCCCCACCCCCAGCGCCTTACTGACTAACTTTTAAAGGGCAAGGGCCATGTGGTTGGGCCTGGCCACACACAGGTGGCCAATGAGATTGTAATACACAGAGAAACCTGCACACCCATGCTAGGTAACACATAAGTGACCAATTGAATTATAATTCACCCCATAGTGGCTATTTAAACTAACCTATCACCTTGGTCAGAATTGGTGCCCAAATGGCAGGGGCCCACGCTCCTTGGTAGCCAGGGAGACAGTACACGCACTTTACTGATTGATGTCTCTACCTGGCCCAACTCATCCCTGCATTCGGGCTGTTATCTCCACCTGACCTGATCTGCCCTTGTATTTGGGCTTTGTTACCTGGGTCTGGTTTCCTGGACTTGTTTTTAAGTAAGTTCCCCAGGGGAGGGGGTGGGCAGGGTCAGTTTAAGTTTTATTGCATAAACAACAAAATGGCTGTTCAACTGAGGTGGGGCCGCTCTGGTAAATAGGCCCTTACAACACAAGTAAAATAATATTATTTATTATTTTACATAAAATTATGACACCAGAAATATTATTATTTGCAATGCTGAGTTTATGTTCTTACTTGTATACCATCATCACTTCTGTTATATTTTGTTTTTAATTATAGTGAAATACATAAAACATAAAATTTGTTATTTTAACCATTCTGGTAATACAGCTTTTTGTCATCATATGTGTAAGGAAAGTGTTAAGTCTATGTGCACTTAATGCTATAGATCCATGCGCATTAGACATTGTAAATCTATCTAAGGAAGTAGTAAAATTCAAAAAGTAGGAAACCGAATCAAGAAGACCAGTATAGGGGCGCCTGGGTGGCTCAGTGGGTTAAGCCTCTGCCTTCAGCTCAGGTCACGATCCCAGAGTCGTGGGATCGAGCCCCACATCGGGCTCTTGGCTCAGCAGGGAGCCTGCTTCCCTCTCTCTCTGCCTGCCTCTCTGCCTACTTGTGATCTCTGTCTGTCAAATAAGTAAAATCTTAAAAAAAAAAAAGACCAGTGTACCCTTCGGGAAACCTGGGAATCAGAACATGGTACTGACTTGGCAGCAAGTACCCGATCAGAATTTCCCAAACATGATTGATCTCATTATAATGTGATGATGAAAAGTCACCACAAACTCACAAATGTAACAGGCATCTGGATCAAAGTAGGCAGTAAAACATGGTCTCAAAGAAAATGTAAGTGCTGTTGGACAGAAGCAAAAATTCATCCATACCTATATGCATAATATAGGTGGAAGATCATGGAAGACAACATGAATGAATGTTTAGATTACATTGGTACAATGGTCAAATCTGATTCTGCATTAACTAACCAATTGAGCAGTAGTCAGTTACCCTTCAGGTGACATAGGCAACCTCCTTTGCTTTTAGGATTGCCCACCATTTTTTTTCTTTTCTTTTTTTTTTTAAGATTTTAATTATTTATTTGAAAAGAGAGAGAGTGTGCACAAGTGGGGGGAGGGGCAGAGGGAGAGAGACAGAGAGAGAGAGAGAGAGAGGCCCCCCCCCCCCCCCGCCTCCACTGAGCAAGGAATCAAATGCAGGACTTGGGATCATGACCTGAGCCAAAGACAGATGCTTAACCAACTGAGCCACCCAGGCACCCCTTGCCCACCATTTCTTATAGATATATTTTGCACAATAAGAATAGCAGAAGCATGGGAGCCTGGGTGGCTCAGTGGGTTAAGCTGCTGCCTTCAGCTTGGGTCATGATCCCAGCATCCTGGGATCGAGTCTCACATCAGGCTCCTTGCTCAGCAGGGAGTCTGCTTCTCCCTCTGCCTCTCCCTGCCACTTCCCCTGCTTGTGCATGCTCTCTCTCTCTCTCTCTCTCTCTGACAAATAAATAAATAAAATCTTTAAAAAAAAAAAAAGAATAGCAGAAGCATGCTGAGTATTTTTCTTACATATATTTTTAAATGCATTTTTGAAGAAATATTGCTAGCACCAGGTTTGGGGGTTTTGTTTTGTTTTTGCTGAACCTATTAATATCTCAAGACAGTTTGGGAACATTGTTCTGTATGTCATGCAAGGCTATAAAGATTAATAAAAAGGATTTTGGCCATGTGTGGCACTTCACCTTATTTTTTTTTAAAGTTTCATGAACACTGAGAATATCCTCCAGTCTATGTGGCTGTGAGTGATCTCTACTTCTTTATAGATTGGGACATGAAATAGAAAGCTAGAGTGACCAATCAATTAATTCAGGGGTGTCTTCCTTAGAATATCACTTCTGACAAACAAGGAGAAGAGCAGCTCTCGGTATAGATCCCTAATCTGTTCCTTATTTACATCCCTAGAGCCTCTTGCCTGGTACTGGGCATACAGCCGACACGTAATGGATGTCTGCGGGGAAGAGGTAGTATGGCCTATGTAGATACACCTGAATTCAAATTCTAACTCTACCTTTTACCAGTTGAGCAGCCATGGGGCTATTTGTCAATCTCAGAATTTGTTAATCCCATATTATACAATGGTGATAACTTGTTCCACAGTTGCAATGAAAATTAAGCAATGTTATAATGAGTCCAGTACAAAGCATGAGCACATAATAGAGCCTTAGTGAATGTTAGATCCCTTGCCTAACTTTCTATATTCTTCATACTGGAGTCAATCCTAGAAAAAATTATAAAGTGAAGTCCCCTTCCCACTTTCCCTTTTAGTACCCAAAGCTATTGCCACTTGCGGTGGGTTACTTTAGGCGAAGGCACTATTTCTGGAGTTTGAGTTGCCTCTTTTGTCATTACAGATACTTTTTTTTTAAATTGGTGACCTCTGAGGTTTCCTTCAGCTCATCATACCCCTCTTCTCTCTACCAAATTTCAACTTAACCTGATAAACTAGGCATCAGGGAAAATCTACTGCATATTGCCCAAGGCTTCCAGAGGCAATTTCCTGGGCACAAGCAATTAGCTGCCCTAGGCAAAATTGCACAGTAGGCAAAGCTTTCCTCCTCCCTCTCCTGCAGTCCCCACCCCTGGTACCTGCAGGGTTCCTCAACTGCTTTCAGCCTGCCAGAGCACCTCCCCACCACCACCTACTATTTTGACTTTTACATAAGCCTCAAATTCCAAATTTCCCCCCTCTCTCTCCCTATGTAATTTCCTATTCTGTTTTGGGGGTTCATCTCAGCTAGGTTCTATGAGGTAATCTGATCTAAAATGTTCTGATTGACACCTGCATTTTAAAGAAGAATGTGCTAGCATACATAGTGAAATATTTATGGGAACTGTCTCTGAACCGTTGAACTGTTAAAATGTTCTTTGCTCACTGTAGGCTACCAGAGCTTGCTCCACCAGTTTTACCTTTTCTAAAGAAGAAAGGCCATTCCTCATACATTCGCTTCTAAAGTATTATCCATTCCTGCAATAAATTAATCAATACCAGTAGAGTTCTTAGATAACATGCATGTCTTGGTGATTTTTTTTTTCATATTACTCTTTCACTATTTTTCCTCCATCTAGACAAATTGGGGTCTCAAATCGGCAGCCTAGGATTTCTCTGGGGCCCTGGATATGTTTTGTTAGGTCATTTCATTGGGCCTATCATAGATACTAAGCACATATTCTTCTTAGCCAGCAACACAAGCAGCTTAGCACTTCCCTAGCCTCCTTCACATACTTACGTTAGCTGCCCACGCCATTTGAGTTTGGGAGGCCCTACTCATTCTGTAAGACGTCCCATCCAAAAGTCATCTTTTCTATGAAGATTTGAAAATCAATCTTTTGCATACTTATGGCAAGTTAGCTCCTAGTGGCTCTGACAATCACCTTGTCTTATATACAAGGGCTCTGAATAGAATAGTTGACTGCAAATGGAGCAGGTCTCATGGCAGAGATTTCAGACACGGCATCCAAGCAGCAAGCACTCTTTAGAGGTTGAGGACCTTGTGTGTGTGTGCCCCTCAGTTGCTCAGTGTAGGATGTTACCTCCTTTACATCTTGGAGGAGGAATGTCTAGTACAGCCTAGTACCTTTTCCTGTCTCTGAAGGCAGTACTGACCCTTAGACCCTATATACACAGTGTCAATATTTATACAAATTTCATTCACATTATGCAACATCTTTTCTTTTCTCCCTCTCACATGTAAACTGAGCTGTTTGGATCATTTGGACTGCAGCCCGGACTCACTCCTTTGTTGCCTTTTCCCTCCTCTAAGCACAATAAGCAAAGCCAGCATGTCCTGCCCTCAAGTCTCCATTTCTATAACTGTCCCATGACAGTGAACATAATGACAGTAGTCATCATTAAGAAAAAATCTAGTGTTCTGGATCTTTGCTACAAGCCTACCATATAGGAACTATTCTGGTATTTTGGTAACTGAACCTCCTTCAACTAGAGGTTGAAAGGAGATAATTTTATTCTAAATCTTATTCTTTTGCAAACAGCATAATGGCAAAATTCCAGCATAATAATACTGGACATTTACATAATGCCCTTTTTCACAGGCATTCGTAGTGTTTTGCAAAATTTCTTATGCATCTTTTTTCAATATTAGATAAGAAGAGAGGGGAGATGATTGATTCTAGATGGGGAAAGTGAGATAGGCAGTCTGGACCAAAGGAAAAAAGAAGGAAGGAAGGAAAGAAAGAAAAGATTGAAAGAGAAAAATCCTGACCATGATTCCTACCTCTGAACCCAGTGTTTGTTCTTTCCACCTGTCCTTCTGATAGCAAAGGGTTTTTCCTTTCCTTGAGTCTGCTATTCAATGTCATCAAGTGAATAATGAAATGCAAAAGAACATTAAAATGGCTCTTAGAATTGGATTCAGGGAAAAGACAGTTTAGGAAGGCAGAATTTATTAAAAATGAGTTCTTAATAAAACTATTTTTAAAAGTTAAGAAATCAATAGCAAGTCAAAATTAAGGGAAAATATTAAATAACCACGAAATGAGCTGCATTTTTGTGTATCCTAATGATAGAAGATAAAGGGAAATTGTTAGCTAAAAAAAGACTAAGCTATCCTTAAATAAGCTAGAGGCAAGCAGTAATAAATTATAATTCATCTGATAAATTTCTCAAAACAAAAATACATCCAGCTTGGACTCACTAGGGATTTTTTCAGAGTACTAGATTTAGAAGAGAAAAAAAAAAGTACATTGAAACAGGAAAGTGGGAAGAGGGGAGTAATATATAGAGTGATTAAAGTCTGAGTCTGATTTTTAAAAAGGCAGTAAAAAGAACTAGTGATGTAATAATAGCCCCAGGGATTTAAAAAAGAATTTCCTCAAATATATCTAGGGGATAAGAAACACTGGAGAGAAAATAGGCCCATTAATAAATGACAAATGAGATGAAATGAGATTTTGAAACAGTAGGGCTACTGAACTGTTTGGGGTTTTTTGTTTTTTTTAATAGATCTTTTAACAAGAAAACAAAAAAGGAACTAAGGACAGAGAAGGAACAAGACTTGTCAGCAGAATGCTGATAAATAACAAGCAGGGAATTCAGTCCTTGTAAAAAATAAGGATTTTCCAAATCAGCAAACTTGGGGGATATGCCTTCTACTGGGGATAAGAAGGAACTAAGTAATTTATATTCTGAACCACTTTTTCCCTTGCATCTTCATCTAGCCGAGATGATCAAACCATAAACCCTAGAAACTGCTTTAATTTCAAATCACCTGCATTTTATTCTCACTCCTAATATCCTCAAATAATCTCACATGCTTTAATAAACATTATCTCACATTGCCAAGCACTATAGCTGCTACTATGAATACAAAGACTGAAACATTAGTGCCCTTTTGAAACTACTTTTTCTTTTTTTCTTAAATCTTTTCTAATTGTTACCTTGGGCCGCTCCATTTCTGTCGAGGACCTCACCAGCCTTTCAGCATGCACAGGCACAACCACACACATTTACCTGAAAGCATACAAGTTAATATATTTTCCCTTTACATGACATTTACCTATCTTCTTTCCTAAATTAAAGACCTAGAAACTAAATTCCCATGACCTTAAACAAGCCAATCATATCCCTGAAGCTTTCAGAAGGTCAATCAACATTCTTCTGAGAAACATTAACAGTTTTAACTGAAAAAAATAATTAATGCATCTGGCTAATACTTCAGACTTGGAGAAGGAAGGATATACAATTAGAAGTAAGTATTCCTCTCATCTTAAATCACCAGTTCCCTTCCCTAGAATCACTATTGAATTATTTATGTAGTCTCTCATATACTTTTCATATACAAACATAGGGGTATGAATATCTTTTTTTAAAAGGAAACATAAACAAGAGCTGATTTTAAATCTTGTTCTGCATTTTGCTTCTTTTTTTTTAAGTTGATACTTATTTTGGGCAGCTTTCCATATCAGCACATGGAGATCTTTATAATAGCTGCATTAAAAAAAACCCAGCTACATAATATAGAATTTCATTGCACAGCTTGCTATAATTTACTTAGCAAGTCTCCTATACTGCACATATTGATTGTTTCCTCTCTTTTACTATTACAATGAGCTATGTTATTTATGCATCTGAAAAAAGGAGATAGTAATATACTTTTGTGCAGAGTTAATGCAAAAATTAAATGAGAGATTTATATGAAACCATCTAGAATGCCTGGTGCATGTTTGGTATTTTTGGTACATGTTAGCTACATAAATGAATTGAATGAGGGCCCAAATGAACTAGCAATGCTTCCAATTTTGTTTCCCGTCTGATGTCTCCACCCACTAGAATGGCAGCCTCATGAAAGTAGGGATCAATCTTGTCTTCATTCACTGCTGATTCTCTAGAGCCTAGAACAGTGCCTGTATACAGTATATGTTAAATGAATAATTGGTTAGTGACTAAATATCACCAGCTATCATTCTTCATTTCCTCTGACCCAAGGTTTTAATGTAAAAGGGCTTATTTAAGATGAAAGATAGTGTAGGCTTTTTGCAAGTGAGATTATTAGTAATTTGAGTCTGAGAAAGGTCAGAGAACAAGTCCTCTCCCAGATGGGTGTAGGACCTCTGCAACCCAACCTGTCCAGCCTGCCCAAGCTAATCTCACTTGAAAGAAGGCTGCACGGTCAGCAACTTTTATAAGCTTCTTGGGATATAATTAAAGGCAGAAATTCTGAAAGTGATTTTAATTACATTCCGTAAATAAAATAGGTGCAATATGTACGCAGCCCTGCCTCCAAGTATGAGGCCTGGTGGCTACCCTCCTTGCCCTGGGGAGACCCTGTTAAAGTCATCGTTTGTGAATTAATCAGTATTTTCAAATATAGATCACAACACAGTTGAGGATTTCTTTATGATAACATTATACTCACTAGCACTGCTTTTTTTTTAACTTGGAGAGAAAGAATTAGAGGGGAATGTCAACTTGCCTGTGTACTGCAAGAAGAAAATAAGTTGCCAAACAGTTTCAGCTAGGGTTTTCAGGTCAGATTTCTAGAGCCATGTGGTTGTGTATCTGGGACAACCAAGGTCTTGAACTTGAGGGTGATGGTATAACTGAAATAAATTGTGTTGGGCCTCAGTTGGCTCATTCTCAACTTGTTTTCCTATTAAGGAACACACAATTGGGAAATCACAACGCAAAGTAATTATTAGCACAATACTCTCTTCACTTCTTGCTTGAGAAATATGCACCCCGAAGTAAAGAGTGCCCTCTAAATGCAGAGCAAGAATCTTTTAAGTCCTTTTCCTCTTGCTGTCTCTCCCAGCCTCACACAGATGTAGCAGCTCCTGAAAAAACTCACCCGTAATGACCAGACCAACTTCTTCAAATCTCCAACATCCAGCCTGAGGCCTCAATCTCTTCTCCCCCACCTCTCCGATGGCATTAGCAGTCATTGTGCTTACTCAGAACATGTATGGTTTGGGGACAGTTTTCCCTTCTCGACTTCACTGCTGATTCAGACAGATATCCTTTGTTGTCAGAATTATCTCCAAGTGACTTGAAGGATTTTGTTTGTTCTGTTTTCCATTTTTATAGTATTTTCTTCTAAATAAAAGTGTTTCAGTATTTTCTTTTTCTCCATACTTTCTATTAAGTTAACATGTATTGATTTTTATAAGAAAAAAGTCTTGAATTTTGAAAGTTTCTATATGCTTATTAGAGAAATTTTAGAAAATCCAGAAAAATAGAGGAAAAATATAATCACTAAGATCACCTTGATTTTAGTGCATCTTCTTTAGTCTTCTCAACACACACACATACATACAAACTGTACTGCTCTCTATTGTTTTATTTGACATTGTATGTTGAGTATTTTCTTTTTGTTAAATATATTTCAAAACATGGATTTTAATGGCTCCTTTGCATTTTACTGTGTAGATAGATATATCATAATTTATTCACCCATTCCCCCCTGTTGTTAGAAACTATATTGTTTCCAATTTCTTAATACTTTATAGTATTAATAAAATATTAATACTGTTAATAGATTAATAGTCATTAATCTTTTACCTATGATACTTCCCTAAAATAGATCATTTAAAATTAGAATTCCTGAGCCAAATCCTTTAAACATTTCCTGAGATTTTATTAAAAATTCCAACTACATCCCAAAATAGACTAATATAATGAATTCCCCGTATGTATCAGCACATAATCAACATTTATCAAAATCATGCAAAATCTTTATCTTTGCAGTTATTGAGATGCAGCATATTGCCTAATTGCTTTTCAAAAATGTACCAGCTTTCACGCATACCAGTGCTGTGAAGCTCCCACAAGTACTCTAACCAGTAGTGAGTATTTTCAATATCTAATTTCTGCTGGCTAATTTGGTCAGCTATTTCAAAAAGAAGTTGTCAGAATCTGGCATTCCATTGCCCCATTGAGCATTCCAGATCTTCTGTGAGTTCACTTCATTCCACGATGTGGTTTCTATCTTTCAAGATTGTCCGCCTATCTTCAGTCCAGCAAAGGAGCTCAGGCTTCAGCTGACAGTCCTCTTCGGCCTCTGGAGAATGCATGTGGCAGCAGCTCCCTCTCTGAGAGTGTACCTGGTTGTGCCCGGGGAACCCAACCCAGCGGATCATCCCATTACTTGTCAGGACTTACTGGGAGTAATGATTGAAGGTTGTTGGCAGCTTTTAATCTCATGCTAACAGCTTCCATATGTCAGCCTTCTTCAAGGTCTGCATCTTTGCCGAATAGACTGAAATTTAGAATATGTAGTTAAACATGGCTTTTTATATGCATAATCAAAACTGGGTTGGTCTATTTTTAGAGAAATTGAATATCTCACTAGCTTAATATTTTTATTTGATGCTAGATGTTTATAGGCAAAGAATTATTTTTATTATTATTATTATATTATAAATAATATAATGTCTCTATGGTGTACTGGAAAGATTACTAAGATGGGAATAAAGAGTCAAAGCGTGGGCTTGACTCTGTTATTAATCAGTTATGTAATGTTAGGTTACTTTTAAAATCACTTGAGATTTAATTTTACTCTTCTTAAACTTGTTAAAATCCCTTCCTGCTCTAAAATTCCACAACTTAGAAATATCTTGATATAACCTATTACTCATTTGCTATTAAAAATGCACTTTAAAAGATGATAAGTAGGGCACCTGGCTGGCTCAGTGGAGGGAGAGAGCCGTTCTTGATCTGAGGGTTGTATATTCGAGCCCTACCTTGGGTGTAGAGATGGCTTAAAAATAAAGTCTTATTTAAAATATTAAAAATATAAAAAGAACGATGATAAATAGCATGGTGGTTGTTACTATATTACCTGTAGAATTCAAGTAAGTCACCCAGTGTTGTGCTGCTGGTAAACATTTAACAACCAGCTTTCTATGGAAAAAAGCCCTGATAAATATCATTGGCCTAGTTCCTTAGTATAAACACTCCCACCATGGGTAATTTTTTTTTTTTTTTTTTTTGGTAAAGATTTTATTTATTTGATAGGCAGAAAGGCAGGCAGAGAAGAGGCGGGGGAGCAGGCTCCCTCCTGAGCCAAGAGGCCAATGTGGGGCTTGATCCCAGGACCCTGGGACCATGACCTAGCGGAAGGCGGAGGCTTTAACCCACTGAGGCACCCAGGTGCCCTCCACTGTAGGTAATTTAAAGCTACCAACTCCAAATCACTGAGAGTAGGGCTGGGGAGAGACAGGCACAATGGCCTCACAAGCTTGTGTGAGCTAAACTAGAACACCACTGGCCCTACCTTTTTACGCTATCCCAGGTAGAATCCTTTGCACTGCTAGTAACAGAAAATCTAGCTGTTGGCGCTTTAAACCATAATTGCGTTTAACTTTTTCACAAGACAGAAAGTCTAGATGTAAGTGGTTCAAAAGTCATTTCAGCAGTTCTACCCCATCAGAAGGCTGGGCTCCTTTCTTTATTATTCTCTTGGCTTTCCTCATTGTCCTAAAGTAGGAAGGAAAAGGTAGAGTATAAATAGGCTTTTTGTGTGTGTGTTTGGGGGTGGGGGGACAGGTGTCTCTAATTAGAGAAGGAACATTCTGCACGGGGAAACCCCAGCAGTTTCACTAGCCGGAACTGAGGCACACGTTGGAACTGAGTCACGTGTCTGTACTCAGACCTCTCACTGGCAAAGAGGATCTGAATCCTCTTTGAATCCAGGACTGGTTCAGAGCAATTGTGATCCCAACCCTGGGACTGGACATAGAGCAGAAAGGGAAAATAGCACTGATAAAGGCAAATGACAACAGGGTCTGCTACATATGAAAAGGTGTCAAGCTGAAAAATGCTGATGCTTTCAACTATCAATTTCATTTCGATTTGCTAAGTATTGAATCTGCTCAATGGCAAGAGAAAAGAACAAATCTGTCTGTCCCTCTTTTCCCTTGATCACATACCTGAGAGTGGCTTTATAGATGATCTCTCAGAAGTCCTCTATACACTTAAGTCCATTAATATGTTTAACCTTTTCAAACTTGTGTTCCTAGGACAGTATAAGTTTTAAATGTCGATCCATATCATTGAAAGGTCCCCCAATAACAGGTCCGTGATTAAAGGAGCGAGACTGATACAAAGCAAAGGTCAAGCAAAACTTTATTTCACGCCAAGCATCGAGAATCAAACTGAATGTTCGGGGCCACGCCTCTTACAGAGAGGATGACCTTTCTCTGCTTTACAGACTAGCTTTTAAGGGCAAAGGCCGTGTAGTTGGGTCTGGCCACACACAGGTGGCCAATGAAATTGTAACACACAGAGAAAGCTGCACAGTCGTGCTAGGTCACAATAAGTTACCAATTGAACTACAATTTACCCTAGTAGATATTTAAACTAGCCTATCCCTTTGGTCAGAATTGGCACCCAAAAGGCACCCCAAGGGCGGGGCCCATACTCCTTGGTAGCTAGGGAGACAGTATGCGCCCCCACTGATTGGATATCTCCACCTGGCCTGACCCACCCCTGTATTTGGGCTTTGTTACTTGGACTGGTTTCCGGGACTTGTTTTTAAGTAAGTCCCCTGGGAGAAGGGGGACAGGGTCAGTTTAAGTTTTACTGCATAAACAACAAAATCACTGTTTAACCCAAGACAGAATCCCTCTGGCTAAATAGGCCCTTACATCACAACTTAACTTCCAAGGAAATTTTAATTAACATGACCTCTTAAATCAAGCTTTGTGATCATTTGGACACAGTAAGCAGTCTTTAATATATTAAAAAGTTTAGAGTCAACATCTAATTCAGGGCTTTGATTGTCATAATATGTTACTATGTAATATGCTTCATTTATTTATTAATAAATGCTTGGTGTATGGGTTAAGTTTATAATACATGTATCGAGGTTACTGGAAAGAGTCTGACGTGGTATATTAAACAAGTCTCTGAAAGAAATTTTTTATGTGTGGAAAAGAGCAGCTTATAAAGCCAGAATATTTCCAACTTTGTCACCCAGGAGCACATAGTCTTTAAAAAATACAATTCTTGTACAAATTTTACTTCTTTAATATTATCCTATTATCACTTATACTCCTCTCATTATTTATTGGCAAATGCAAATTTTTAAAAAGCAGAAAAATGCTGCTAAGCAGAAGTAAAGCTTAATAATATGACAAATGCCATATTTTTATTTTTAGTATTTGATCATAGAACCATCATAGCTGACAGGGGTACCTAATTTGGTATTTATTTTTATTTTGTAGTACCTATAATTATACATAATTACTATTAAATTTTAAATAATACAATAGAGGAACACCTTAAGTTGTTCAGGTTTTTTAGCTGAGGTAGCAAATGAGCCTATATGAATAGCTAAACCAGGATTAGAGCTTTCTCTACTCATTTTAGACTACTCAGCCTCCTTCTGATTCTGGCTCTGCAATATGACTAGACTGTCTAATTTGAGATGCATTATATGCTTCCTAACCCTTTATGAATTTTACATTTTATCTTTGTGATGCTTTTTTATATCTCCCATAATGCTAAACAATAGATGTCAAAAATTATTTTTTGGGGGTTTTGGCTTTCATATTACTTTGAAAAGTGTTACCTCTGTCCCTTACTCTGACATACTGAATCTAAATCTATCAAATTAAGGAATTAGGTCAAATTGACATTTCATATAATTTAAGAAAAGCACTGCTTGAATTATCTATATTTAAATACCTCTTTAAAAATGATTGTTTAAATGCAGGGAAAAAAATCTTAGTCCAGAAAAAAATGGATTGATTTATCTTGAGTTCAGATTCCAGAATGGTAGTCTGCAAGTCAAATGAAGTCCACGAATGTATCACTTCATCTGTACAGCATTTAAAAGTCAAGAGGTCACATAAAAACCCAGATTTCTACTTTCTCTTGAAAGTCATTAAGAATTGGCAGGAATGGGGGCATCTGGGTGGCTCAATGGGTTAAAGCCTCTGCCTTCGGCTCAGGTCATGATCCCAGGGTCCTGGGATCCAGCCCCGGATGGAGGCCCACGTTCAGCTCCCTGCTCCGTGCGGTTGGCTTCTGCCTCTCCCTCAGCTCATGCTCTCTCTGCCTCAAATAATAAAAGAAAAGAAAATGAAAGGAAAGAAAAAAATTGGCAGGAATGGGTTTGAATTTTCAGCTGGAGCTGAGTGAACCTCCATCCCCATATCACTATAGACCTGGTCTCTGGTCCCCTTTATCCCTGTATAATCCCTACCATGCAAATGAACTCCACATTTACTCTCAGCACCCATACCCTGTCAGCTTCTTTCATTTAAGGCATCTACTCTGCATGTAGTTGTGCAGGTATACCCTGATAAGGACTTTCATCCCAGTTCCCTGCCAAGGCTTGTATCTGAGGGGTCTTATTGCCAAGATGGACATTTTTTCTCATTTACAGATGGGAACCCATAACAGCTCTTACAAGATTCTGCTCTATACCTGGAAAGTCCAAAGAGCAAGGATGTTATCTTGTCTCCTTTGACTCTGTAACCCTGAAAGCCGGACATATAATAGGACTTTTAAAATAGAAGACAAATAAATGATTCTTGAATACATATTTCTAATTTATGCCATCTACAAAACTTTATTTGTAAGGACAGTCAAAAAATTTAAGGTGTTTTTGGAAGACTACTGACATCTTATAATCACCAGCCCACAGGGTCTGGACCTCTTTGAGTACAATTCTGTGGACCTTGTACCTCCTTATTGACTGGTTAAGTTGTTCCATTTCAAGAGATCCTACTTCTCCTATTTGCAATGTACCCTCATGAAACTGAAGCCTAGGCACTCTACCAGCCCCTCAAATCCATCTAGTCTGTCCTACCTTTCATTTACCCAGCTGTGCACCTGAAATCCCAATATGCCTTACAACTGAGTACACCCAAAATGTAACAGTAAATTCCATCAATCCATTCTCTATATCCACAAGCAAACATCCTTTACAGATGTATCCACATACGCAAATACATACAAAGATAAATAAAACTAGAAAACATTTTTGGTTCCAATCTATTTTATCCATATATCTATTTATTTATTTATTAAAGATTTTATTTATTTATTTATTTGTTTGTTTGACAGGCAGATCACAAGTAGGCAGAGAGGCAGGCAGAGAGAGAGGAGGAAACAGGCTCTCTGCTCAGCAGGGATGTGGGGCTTGATCCCAGGACCCTCAGATCAGACCTGAGCCAAAGGCAGAGGCTTTAACCCACTGAGCCACCCAGGCACCCTTATCCATATATTTAAAACATATATACAAACAGAATAATTTTGCTCATTTGTTTACTTATTTAGATTTCTCTAGGAAGGATCGGAAGGGATTTATTAAAAACATAACAAAAAACTTATTTTAAAAATCGGGACCAAGAAAAATATTAATTAGGTTAAAAGGTCATAATCAAAGATTAGAACCCATGTCCAAAGTCACAAAATGATCTCTGAGATTCTTAGAAAACCAGAAGAAAAGAAAAACAGAACTAGTTTACTGATATAGCTCTGAGAAAAATACATGCCAGTATTTTCCCACAGAAGCAACACTTTCTTTAGTACCGAATTCTGAAAGAAATTTATGATTTGTGGCAACCTGTGGGCAGGGGTGGTGGCCAGGGAGAGTCGGTGATGGAATGATGTCTTGGATAATACTCTTTACAAATGCAGGAAGCCTTCATAACATTTTCTCCGGGCATTCCAAGTGAAAGGTGAAGGTGTGACACAAAATATGACTCAGAGGAGACAGTTCTACAGATGGCCCAGAAAAAAACCGACTCAAGTAAGCAGCTTTCTGCTGATGCACTGTGATCCGAGAAGAAATCTTGAAGTGATATTTCTCAAAGGCCAAGCCAAAGACCACACATCAGCAAAACCAGGGAATGCTTATCAAAACCACACATCCTGCATATCTACAGAGTAGCAGTCTTTGGGGATGAGTCTGGAAATCTGTAGATTTTACAAGTTTTCCAGGATTCTTAAATACATCAGACCCTAGAACCACTGCCCTAGAGCACTGGTCTTTACACTTTATTATTATTTTTTTTTTGCTTGTAGGTTATTAAAGAATTTTTATGTATTTTGTATGATTTCATGTGTTTTTAGGTTGACATCTAAAATTTGTTATTGTAAGTTTAGGCAGTTACAATAAAATGTAATTTCTGGATATTGTAATATTGAAATTTTCAAATAAATCTTTTATATCACTTTAAAATGTATGCAGTTAATCTTAAAAACTCATATTCAATAATATCTAAAACCATGACTAAGCCCTTCTTTAGCCGTCAAAATTTTTATTTTTTTTTTCCTTCAATGCATGTTTCCACCACACTTCCCCCACAGAATTTTATTCAAATGTAATGTATTTTATGCTTGGAAGACTTCTTTTTTTTAGGATTTTTATTTATTTATTTGAGAGAGAGAGTGATAGCAAGAGTGGGACTCCATTCCAGGATGCTGGGATCATGACCTGAGCTGAAGGCTGGGGGCTCAACCAACTGAGCCACCCAGGTGCCCCTAAGCCCCTAAAGACTTCTTTTTTTTATCACCTTATCATACCTCTCTGCAAAATATGTAACACTGTAATTTTATTTTTTACTTCTTGTAACCTTAAGATTTTTTCAGAATTGCATTGGGATTATAATTATTAGTACACAACTAAGAAAAAAAATTTTCATGAATAATTTTAAGTATAACCAATTATTTTGGAAATGCTCATATTAATTGATGGGTAGACTGTCTCCTCCCCCCATTTAATTCACATATTTATAGGTGACTATTACTTACCACTAGAATAATACAGGTTTCAGAATCAATTTTATTTATATTATTTGCTTTACATTCAATACTCACTGAGAAAATTTGTTTACACAAAAAAGTAGATAGGAATGGAAAGTGTTCTGTTACAGTAGTGTCACTGAAATTTTTGAACTCTTTCTGAATTATAAAGCCAAACCCATATAGTAATTTATCATCAAATCTCATTTGTAATAAATTTAAGCTGACAATTTGATTAGGGCATCCTTCAATTTTGTTGAAAGCAAAGAATTGGAAACCACCTGACCTGCAAAATAATTTGCAGTCCAGTCATTAACAATCATTCTCTCCCTTTAACCCAACACCAGGATTTTGGAATTGTGGTTAGTTTAATGCCCTAGTTGAATGTGGTTAGTTCAAAACCCCCGAGGTTTTAAAAACGCATCCCCAGAACAAATCACTGAAGTAAGATTGTTTCTCTTACTTCAAGTCACCCAAGTAAGATTTCAGATGGTTGAAAGGTATTCCATTTTAACAAGAGGGAAAAATGTGATTAAGCAAAAGGAGATGGGGAAAGTGGCCAAGGGGCATTTACAGGCAGATCCATTTCAGTAAAGAGTACTTGTGAAAATTGAGGATCCAGCAAAAGACTCACTGAAAACCACCCTTGTTTCCTCATTTCTTGAAATGCCTTTGTGAAATTTCACGTACCTCAGTCTGAAGACCATTGTACTAAGTATCTGGACCCACTAAGAGAATGCACCACTTTCAAGAAGATCTCAACAATAACACAAGGAATTCAAGAGTCCTGAAATGTATCTCCATCTTCCTAACTACCAGGATTCACTCCAAATGTAGAGCATCCTAGCTTGGGACAGCTATAGAGAAGTAAAACACAATAACAGCCAGCACAGGGAGATGTGGGTGATCTTTAAAAGCCTACAAATTTTGCTTATAATTTTGCTAGCATTTCTCTCCTTATTTTAGTTAATGGAATTCTTATAATATCTTCAAGGGTTGAGCTGGCTCTGGGTCAGAAAGGACCAGCAGGTCCTCCTGTTTCCTCCCTGAGGAATTCTGTAATTTTGTTGCCACAACCAAAACTGAGGGAGGGGTGGATAGGAAAGCTTCTTTCTCTCCCTCCCCCTTTTTCTCCTAATATGAAAATAATTGCCTCCACTCTTGGAGACCTGGCTTAATTAGATTAATCTTATTTTTTACTGGTAAAACAAAACTAAAATGTTACTGCTCCGAGTTCTCTAATTATAGAGTAATCTCACTTTTTCTTAACAGATACTAAAATCAAATGCTACAATGTTGGATGAGGTCATTGTGAATAGCTTGTTATAAGGGCTATTTTGAGGTACCATATGAACTTCAGTGGATATTATGCAGTGACAAAGAAACAATGTTTACTTCAGAAAAACATTTATGTTTTGCTACTACAATTTATCTAAACATTGGTGAGTTTCCACAAGTTATTTCATAAGAAGTATGTTCACTGACCATAACCTCCTGTTCTTATACCTTAGACTCCTTAAATTCAACCCCTTCCTGGTTTCCCCTCTTAGCCACCAGCTCTTCATTTTCCTCCCTGAAGAGCTGGAACACCATGATCTACCCTCTCCTTGACGGATCCTCTTACCAGCATGCTCAGCCCCCTTACTCCTTGAACTTCTGCTTATCCATTCTGCCAAGTCACAGCTCAGAGTCAAACAACCATCTGTTCTCCCTACTATTGCTTCTGGCTTGCCAAGTACTGCTGGAGAAATTGTATAATTGCTGATTCATGCCATGACAAATCTGCAACTCCCAAACTCACCTTGACCTTTAGCACTACTTGGCGAGCCTTTTACTCTTGCCTGGTTGGCTTCCTTTTTCACTGCTCAGGTGCTGTTCCAAACCTCAAGTCATTGCTCTTCTCAAGTTTTCCACCATGCCTCCTGAAATCAACATATGACCTAACTTTCTACTGCAGGAAAAATCAGTGTTTAACTTCCCTCCTTTCCACTTTTTTTTTTTAAATAAAGATTTTATTTATTTATTTGACAGAGAGATTGTGTGCACAAATAGGCAGAGTGGCAGACCCGATGTGGAGCTCAATCCCAGGACCCTGGGATCATGACCTGAGCTTAAGGTAGACATTTGACCGACTGAGTCACCCAGGTGACCCCCTCCTTTCCACTTCTAATGGTCACCTATATCTTCACCCTCCCTACCTGTGTCCCAGAGATAATGTAGTCTATCAATTATCCCTATTTAATACTAGTTTTTGCTTTTAAGTTCTTTATTATAAAGCCTATATACATTGTTACAAGACAAATGGTCTTCTTGAAAATCATATCCAAGTTGAAGAAACAGGCATTGGAATGTTGGGGAATGAAGGGTGCTGATTGGCTACAGAGAAGAGCACATCAGAATAGCAAATGTTCTTCCCTGTACGATCATTTGCAAGCAAGGACACAAAGGAAGGTGAGTTAGGATGCTGTGCGTTCACTGTTTTGAAATTCTAACATCATTCTGCCAACCAAATTTCAAGACAAATTTAAAGAGGCCATGCTTTAGTATCACTGCCATTTTTGTTCTCTACTATTTGCTACCACCCATTTCTACAGTCTAAAAAACTAATAATAATTAGTCTACTTAGTTCCTTCTAACTGTGGAGTTTGCTCACCCTTGTTCAATCCAAACTTCATAGGAACTCCTAGGACAATCAGTGTTAATTACATTGTGCTTTAGCTGACATGACTTTTCTAATTTAATGTCATGTTACATGAGCTATCATACATAACTTACAAGTGACACATATTTGCCTTAGAAAAAGTATTTGTTGAGACTGACTAAAGAGAAGTTTTCCTATAGGAGATACTTATGGGAAATATCAGATCCAACCAGGGGCAGATCCAGTTTTTGGGGGGACCATAGGAGTGTATAATTTGGGGAATTCTGTCTTTCTAAATAAAAATACAAAATTATGGATATAAAATAAGGTATTTTATAGGCCTTTGAGAGAGGCCTATAAAGATGAAGGGCTCTGAAGTTTAAGCTTCATTAGCCTTATATAAATCAGCTCTTTTATATTTTGTATTACTTAGTGCATTATACAATCCCCAAAACCAAACCAACAAAACCACACTAAAAAGTGAACACCTGGCATGAGACAGGATCTTCAATAATATTACATTTACTTCTCATTCAGATCTTTTTATTTACCATTCTAATTTTTGCAAAAGTGGCACTTAAGACTCAAAGAATTTGGTAACTTGTTCACAGTCATCTCACTTCTCACATGGAAGCCAAGATTCAAACCAAGATCTGACAAAATAAATCTTGTGTTATTTCCACTACAATAGTCAGCCTTTAAGGTTTCCCAAAACATGACGAGGTTAGGTTTCTTTGGAGGATGTTTCTAGAAGATGCCCAGAAATGCTCAGTTAATACTTGAAATTGACATGACTTGATTCATATGAGAACTTCACAGAAAATATTGCCCTACACCTGTTTTTAAAGGCCATGAAGAAACAAATAAGTGACTCTGAGTTATTTTCTGCTCACTAAATTACATAGATAAAGACAGAAGGTCTTAGGGTCTAGGAGAAATGTAGTTCTGGCAAAGAGAGAAAAATGGGGGCAGAATCAGAATCTGAAGGTAAGTGTAGAATCACAGACTCTCAGGAAAAACTATAGTGGTGGAAGGACTTACTTGGCAGTATGGATTTTTCCCAGATTATATCCTCTTGCTATGTGTTCAATATTATTTTTCCTTGTCATTGTAATACATCAAGTTTTTTTTTAAGATTTTATTTATTTATTTGACAGAGAGAGATCACAGACAGAGAGGCAGGCAGAGAGAGAGGGAGGGAAGCAGGCTCCCCACTGAGCAGAGAGCCCGATGAGGGCCTCAATCCCAGGACCCTGAGATCATGACCCGAGCCGAAGGCATCTGCTTAACCCACTGAGCCACCCAGGCGCCCAATACATCAAGTTTTAAAGATAAGAATATAATGGCAAGACTCATATATTACTCAACATTATACCCATACCTTAAATTTGTCTGTTTGGCCTCTATTTTTCAAAAATGTCTCTTAGAGATTTTCTCTCCTTCTTCTAAGACCCTCAGAAGGTTGATGCTTTGTATTTATCTTTTTCTTACTCTCAGAATCTGGTACTGTGACCTACTGGTAGTAGACATTTCATGCAGGTTAACTGCCATGGAAGATGGTGTTCATGAGTTAATTTTGACTGGCCAAATTTCTAGGAATTCCATAATATAGATATGTTCTGATTCTATCCCCTTCAGAGACTTCAGAATAAAATACTGGGCATTGGTTAAAGCTAAGGCAAGAATTGGTCAGATGTATCTAATGGTATTTTCATTCAACAAGCTGTCAGTGATGTTGGAGACACTTAAAAGTCCTGGTGATTCTGTGGTCTTAGTGCCATTGTGACTCAAGCTGTAACTAAAATCAGTCCAATGCAACAGGAGATTCAAGAACAGCAGCAGAAAGATGATGACTTAACTGAATGGAACAATAAGGCACATGTTTCCAAGAAGACCTCTCTATTCTTAGAGTAGAAGTTTCCCTTCAAAATGACAAGTGGTTCAAACCCTTCAGGATCTTACTTGCCTTCAAAACCAAGGTGAGTCATGGACAGAAGATGCCAAGTGGTAACTATCCAGAGGGTCTCTGTTACTAACTTGGGCTAAAGGCAGATATTATTCTTCCCACAGATGTTCCAAAATAGATGAGAACTACTTGAAGGAGCTGAATGAGGACCTAAAGCTAAGGAAGCAGGAACTGCTAGAGATGCTAAAACCTCTTGAAGATAAGAACAATCTCTTATGCCAGAAGTTGATGTCTAACTTGGAGGAAAAACAAAGAAGGTAAAGGTCTTCTACTCAGGATTTCTTAGAGGAAAAAAGGCTGGAGGACTTTAATCCAGAGGATTAACAATGATTATTTACATTTTTTAAAAGATTTAGATATTTAGCTATGTAAATAAGGAATTTATAACCACAAAATCAGTGGCAAGTAATCCTTTGTTTTCTGTTAGTAAAATTAAATATGATTCAATCCTCATCTCAAGAGGTTACAGTTACTACTTTTCTTCCCTAGGATGCCCATCCAAGAAACAGAGAAGACCCTTTAGTATTTCAGTCTGTCTTGGTTACACTGATAGCTCCTTATTCATGGGTGTGGGGTCACTTTAGGATAGATGTCTCTGTTCTTCCCTTGTCAAGGAGTAAAATGGAGAAATCTTCTGGGCCTAGGAGTCCTCTGGATTTAGAGTCTGGCTTCTCTAAATATACTAGGTAGATGAAATCTCAACTCTTATCTGAGCACTCACTGTTCTTGGGACCCACCAACTCTGTCTCCTTTCTAGTCTCAGATAATCTAACCTTAATGGGTCTACCTTCATTCTCTACCTGTAGTGTAGGCATCCCAGGGAGCTCAGACTTTTGGAGAACAAAGGCCAGACAGAACATTGTGGTCAAGCACCAGCTGCTTGCAGTGCAGAAACAAACTTCTCTTAGGGCTAGGAGAACACAAAGGTTCACATCTCTGCTTATAATTAAGGAGGAAAAAGTATAATGAACGTAAATATAAATTTAACTCCTTTAAAGAATAGAGAGTCTTTGACTTACTTGGAATTGATTTAGATTTTGTTAGAAATTTCTTGATGGCTTGGACTGTATGTTGGGAGCTACCATAAGGATATAAGGGGTTTCCCCAACTAATTCAAATGTCTTTATATGAGAAATACAAACAGAGATGGGGTAAGGCATAATTCTGGAATTTAGGCTGAAGACAACAGATTCTTTGACCTCATTCTTCACAGGGGCAAAATCATCCTTTCTACTTCAAAAGCCATTTACAAAAACATTTTTCTGAAGGGGTGAGGAAGAGACTCACTGGCAGCTGGAGACCTAAGTTTTGAGCATTACTGAACACAGAACTCATTATAAAGCACAGAGCTGAGGCAAATGTTGGTGGGGGATGAGATCATCCTATAGAGACCTTCTACATCCAGAAGGAATTCCATTAACTCCTGTGATTTTAGTACCCATCTCATTCCCATGGTAGTCTATTTTCTGACTGCTTACCAGAATATTAATATTACTCTTTAGGAAGTATTATGTTTTGTGATGTCTTTCTCTTCTTTCAAGTCTGCAGATTATGAGGCAGATCATGGCAGGGAAGGGGAGTGAGGAATCCTCAGTCATGGAGCTCATTAAGGAAGCAGAGGAGATGAAGCAGAATCTGGTAAGAGGTTGGTAGGCATTCTAAGAAATGGTCTCCTGTACAAAGCTCCATTCAGTTGCTATCATCAGATGTGGAAGGAAAGAGAGAGAGCTCATCTCTAGCACCTAAGGCTCTGATACTCATAGCTCCTCGACCTAAAAAAGAGTCAGATGAAATGTTGGGCAGACTCAGGACTAACTAGCAAAAATGTTGTTTCTTTGACTTTTAAAAGCTTTTCATCTAAAGGTTAGTAATACAAGCATATTAACCCTTCATATTTCATAAAGAATAGAAAATACCAAAGTAAAATAAAAGAAATAGTTTGCTCTGGGAGACTCATAAGATTTTTTAAAAACCAACAAGGTAAATGATCTTAAAAATTAGAAATTAGTGGTCTATGTGCCAGAAAAATTGCCATATGATCAGAACATCTTAAGTGTTGTGTGAGGAACTCATTTATGTTGGTAATATATTACAAATACCATAATTATAGTTATTATTCAAAATTGTTATCATTTTTGTACTGTCATCTCATCAAACTCACTTCTCACATTCCTGGACTTTGGGCTAGACCTATTTATTGCCTTCCTCCATGGTTTGCTATATCCCTGCATCCCCATCCCTTTCCCCTCATTACTTAATAATTTCTTCCAACTTCACTTTAGTGACTGGACAAACACATTTCTGTTTGTTTGGTTTGTCGTCCCCCCCCCCAACAGGAAAGGAAAAACAAGATGCTTCGGAAGGAAATGGAGATGCTATGGAACAAGGTGTGCCTCTAAGGATCTCTTGATAGTGTTGTCTTACAGACCCTAAACCAAAGAACTTCCCTTTCCTCATGTCCCCATTCTCATTTTGTCATGTCCCTGCTTCCACCCATACCTCATTCCAATCCATCCTTTGCCAAAGTGATATTTTGAAACAATCAAGTCATTTCACTTTCCTTAGGGAAACCATTTAAATCTACTCCTTATTGTGGCAAAATATGGCTGTTGCCTACCTCTATCCTCTCAAAGAAGTCCTCCCCCTACTTTCTGTGCAACCACCACACTGGCCTCCTTGTGGGTTCTCAAACATGCCAAGACCTTTTTTTTATCTCAAAGCTTTTACTCTGCCTGTAATACTATTTTCTTTTGGTTGGCTCACTCTCATCCTTCATGTCTCCTTAAATATCACCTCCTCAAGTCCATGTAAAACAGGGCACCCCTCCCCTACTTTCTATTATAGAATTCTGTTTATGTCCTCCACAGCACTCTTTATAATTAAGCTCATTATTTTTATTTTTATAATTGTTATTTTACTTGTTTCTTGTCTCCCTGGCCCTCTCTGGACTACAACCTCCTCCAGTTTCTTGATTTCTTTGTTCATCTCTGAATCCCTAGTATGTAGCACAATGCTTGGAATATAGTAGACAATCAATAAATGTAAGTTGAATGAATGAATGTATGAATATATAATTCTAATTCTCCTATGATTTTGCAACAATCACTTCACTGTTTAAAATACAATAGTAGGGCCTTTTGCTGGGAAACCATATGGGGGTGGAAATCCCTTTGTGGACTAACTCCTTGAGATCCGTGTGCTTTTTCATAGACTATAAAACTAGAAAAACAGATTGTGTCTTGTGATATAAACAGCATGTGATACGATCTCTGTTTTTTTCATCTGACCTTACCACAAATAATCAGGATACCATCCAGCTTTGCATCCTGACCTGAGATCTGCTCCTACTTCTCAGAGGCAGCTACAAATCAGTTCTATGAATTATCAGTTTTGGTTCTTGATTTGAGTCCTTGTGATAGGAAATGTGCCAGCACAATTCCTCTCCCAAAATCCAGCTTCTCCAAAGTTCCCCAAAGATTTTTTATAAGTGATGTCCACACACATTAGCTTGTGATTGATGTTCCCTACTCATAATTTTAGATAACGAGAAATGGAGAGAGAGGCCAGTGGTTAAGAATATAGGCTTTGGAGTCCGCAAGATTGGTTCAAATTCCAGCTCTGTACTCCTCTAAACAAATGACTTAGCCTCTCCGAATCTCTTTTCTCATTTATAAAATGGAAATAAAAATCGTCTTATGAGGATTAAATGAGAAAGTTTATAATGGAGTGTTGTAAATAAGTAATGTGTAAGTAGCTTACAGTAGTGATGACATATAACAAGGGTACAGTTAATAGGTCTTATTATTATAAGGTATACTCGAGACCAAATGGAAGGTCTTATTCCATTCTGAACCCCATTTCATAGTCCATTTTTCATGTCGAACCCTGACAGGTTGCTGACTGACAGAAACTAAATCCACAAGTAGGAGAAACTATATGAACAATGACAACTTCACAGAAACTAAATCCTTAACTTGTGATGGTTTTCCACTTCCCTCACTAATTCCCACTAATTTAAAGCTTTGCCATAATGTGTCTCTACAGACATTCGACACAGAAGAACTCGGTGGTCAACAAAAAGCACCGCAGATAAAAAACAAAGCAGACTTGCACGATGGGAAGGCAAGTGGACAATTTCAAGGTTGTTGATTCCACATTGCCGGAAACAGCCTGTTGACAATGAAGGCTAATTTGGGTAGGCAGATAGTGAGGATTTGGGTCTTTAGGTTAGGTTGGATTTACTGTCTGCTAAGACATTGCATTTCTCTTCTGGGAACTTCTATTCCTTTAGCTCTTTTCTTCTATCCCAGGTTCCTAAAACCCCTTCATCATCTAGGAAGACCAAAAATGAACTGGAGACAACATGTGCAGAGAAAGTGAAGGAGAAAAGGAAGGTAGTGTGACCTTTCTGAATGGTAGTAGCTTTTAGAACTGATGGATTAAAATTTTTAATGTAGCAGTAATCTGTCTAAACTGCAATGTGCTTCTTTAAAAAAAAAAAAGTATTTTATTTACTTATTTATTTGATAGAGAGCCAGCAAGAGTGGGAACACAGGCAGGGGAAGTGGGTGAGGAAGAAGCAGGTGCTTTTGAACTGATAAAAATTTTATAGGAGATCTGATTCCCTTGGGATATTATATTTGAGTCAGAGTCACACTGCAAGTTTTCTTGGAAATTATGTTAGTGAAGGCAAGGTAGGAGAAACTATATGAACAATGACAACTCCACAATAACTATGTAATCTCAAAGTAATAGCTAATTTGTTTTTGAACATTTATTTAGAAATATTATGCTTGTATTTAATCTTCCCACAACACACTGATCCATAAATAAGTATTCTATTCATTTAGCTTTTAGCTTTTAGAGCACGGATTATACAGGTAGGGCCCTACTAAAAGGACCAAAAAGTTGAAGCCAATTTATTAGTGAATTTAATGATATTGTACTTTGCTATAACGTCTTTGCAGCATATTGAGAACAATGATTTCTGATCTCAATTTACTTTGTCACCCAGAGGCTCTTTCTTCCACCAGGAAAAGCAACAGAGGAAAATGGAATGGGTCAGGTATCAGGAACAAGCCAACATCCTTCAGGTACGAAGATCTTCCTAGGTTTGACATGGGATACAATTTCATTCAGACAATATAAGGTCTTTTAGTTTCATAATATTCACCCCAAGTCTCTCATCCGGATGACCAATTATCCTGCTTAAAGAAAACATTTCATGGGGAGGTAACTGCAGAAACCTGTCTCCAGCTTCACCTTGAATAACTTAAATACATTTTTCCCATATAGTCTTGATTTTGTTCTATTTGAAATGGGGGGAAATCACAAATACTTTCTGCCCAACTTTAAAGATTGAACATGATGGGATGATTTTAAACTTCTGAGTAAAAAGGGTCAGGTTACAGGTGCTTTAGAGAGGCCAGTATTATATGAGTAGTTTTGAAAATGTTGCCTTGTAGAATGACTTCAATGGCAAAGTGATTGAGCTGAGAATTGAAGCCTTGAAGAACTACCAGAAGGCCAATGACTTGAAATTATCCCTATACTTACAGCAGTATTTGGAACCAAAGCAAGCATATTTTAATCTTCCTGGGTCCCGAGGTAGGTGGAGTATCATAGGCACACAGTTTGAGCCTTTATTTTACAGTGAACATTCTATTACACAGCACAATGCCTGGCACCCCATAAGTTAAATGTTAGTAGTGATCTAATAAATTTTATCACTATCATTATTACTCAGAAGCTCTGGTAAAGAAAGGATTCCTCTGGAGGAAATGAAATTTTCTTTTGTAAAGACTAAGTTACATATTATGTACTTAGTATACGTAGTTAGTACAAAGTTGGTACCTGAAAATATATTAGTTTCCTCCCCACTTACACCCTTTTCTTAGGAATTACTGTAGTTTGGTCTCATGAATCTTGTTGGAGTAGATTCTGCTACTTCAGAACAGAAAGCCAAAGAGATAGACTTCTGACAGTGGTTGTGAGTTTCACTAATCCAAATATTCTTCTGAGATTATCAGTGTTTCCCTGCAAAGAATTTATAGCATCATTAGAGGAAATTGTATATTTTACTATAAAAAAAAATAAAGGAACGGCTTCTGAGGGGGCAGAAGAAAGACTTCTTAAATTTTCAGAGATCTATGAATCTGAACTCTGTATTTAAAGAAAACACATGCAATGAGAAATCATCGTTAGGGGATAACAATATTTTATCAGTAACAGTGTAAGTATGTATATCTTGCATTTCTTTTTAAAAATGTATTGATTTGAGAAAGAGAGTGAGAGCTTGAGAAAGCAGGAGTTGAAGGGAGGGGTGGGGAATGGGGAGAAACAGTCTCCCCACTGACCAGGGAGCATGATGGAGGTCTCCATCCTAGGACCGGGGAATCATGACCTGAGCCAAGGGCAGACACAACCACCTGAGCCACCCAGGTGCCCCTCTATATTTCTAATTTTTACTCAATCTTATACCATGAAGGGCTTGAACAGCTGATAAAATCACACACAGCACATAAGATTTAAATAAATAGATGAGTAAATCAAGAAAAAAGGAAAATAAGTTGAGCCCAAGTAAATACATGAATATGTATAATGAAAGTACTATATAGTTACTAGAAGCGGGCTTCAAACTTGATTCTGGATTTCCCAGAAAAAGAAACATGGATTCACAGTGTCCACAAAATAATAATAAACTAATTGCTCAAGAAATATAGCTTTTACTAGTTTTGAGACCAGAGAGAAATTTCTTCTCCATGGAGTCAAGACATTCTATATGTGTTATAGTAGCTAATGTTCTCAATAATATTTCTAAAATGAATTCAGAATCTAAATTTTCTAGGCTGTTTCTTATCTTTTTGTTGGCACAATCTAATAAAAATATTAATTTGAAAATTTTAAAAAGCAGTGGGTCAGTTCAAGATGATTTGGTCCAGGTACATAGTACTGTCAGTCTGACTTGACTCATATATAAAATTTACAAAATCTAGGTTGGATCAACTACTCATCCTTTAGCCAGTGTTCTACTTATATTTTTTCTTCTTTTTTTTAAAAGATTTTATTTTCAAGTAATCTCTACACTCAGTATGGGCTCGAACTCACTACCCCAAGAGTCACAGGCTTTATGGATTGAGCCAGTCAGGCGCTTATATTATATTTAAATTTTTTTCTTTTACCTGTTGTTTTGATAAGAATTGGACAGTCAGAAGCTTGAGGTTTTCTTCTCAAATAAGAACCTAGAATGCAATCAGAAGCAGTAAGCTATTCAGGTATAAATTAAAAAGCTAGAGGAGAAGAGGGTACAAACATGACAGATCCTTGTTTTACTTTGTTTAAAATGAGCTGAAGGTCATCCCGAGGGATCTTAGAGTAAGGAGTTAAAAATCTTTTAGCTCCAGATTCAAATAGAGCCAAGATTAATAAGTAGTGAAGGGTTCTATTTGATTCAATCACCTTAGAAGATTTCTATTTTTCCCTTGTTTGCAGAACATTGGATCTTTGAAATTTGGACTAGGACAGCCCACAGATCACTCCTCTCTTTTCTCTTCTCTCCTCTTGTGCTTCTGGAGAATTAAGAGATAAGGCACTAAAATTCCAGTTACCACCAATGAAAGTAGCCACAAGCATGTGTTACCCATTGTTCCTGTGCTTTATTGATTGTGCCTTTACTGAACACAGATTATAGGCCAGTTTCATTTTCTAGCACACACATATACAAAATCTTTGGGTTTATTTGAGCCTCAATGGATCTGAAATCTGAGTCTTAGATTTTGGTTATGCTGACCTATTTATTTGACTTGAAAAGAAAACAAAAGCATTAGTTTTTTTCATAGAGGGATTTTTAAACTAATTGTGTTAAGACATCATTACCAGCAGTGATATGATAGGGAGGCGATTTAATTGTGCTCATGTTTCCCAACTTCTGTGTCACTTGGTTTGTTGTTTTCAATATATTCTGTTTAGACTGACTTCTTTAATTTCTTAAATGCATTCCTGGAACATAAAATTAATATTACTATTTTCAATGAAAAACTGATAAAGCTTTCCAAAACTGAAAGTAAACTTAGTAAAGATACAAAAAAACAAAATTTTAATGTTCCAACCAGACGCTAAAGCCTGAGGTCTGTTTTATCTTTATTAGGAAGTGAGATTAGCAAGATGTAGAGAGTTTTAAAGAAAACCAGCAACAAACTGAAACTTTCTCCTTGAGGCCATCAAATTTAAAGAGTTGAAAAGGGAGTAATTTTCTCACTGTGATTTACAGAGTGTTTAATGCTGTGTTCTATCACCTTCTAAATTTATCTCAGTTGCCATTCAAAGAAAAAAATCATCTTGACATCAAATTTTTGGAAACAGTATTTTAATGGAAAAAACACTTGATCTAGAGTTAGATATCTGAGTTGCAGGTCTTATTTTTGAAGCTGAATATTTAAATAACCCGGGGAAGTCATTTAGTTTCAGTTTTTTTCTTTGTCTAAAATAATCAAAACATATTATAGAGCATGTTGAAAGCATGTGGTTTTGTGTAATGTTCACTGTGTTCACTAATGATGACTCTATGGAGTAGTTCTCATAAAACAAGAAACTAGAGCCGTCAGGCTTCTGATTCTGTATCCAAGCTCATATCCTAGTTAAAGTATGGGATGTCTCGTGACTTTTCCACCTCTAACGGCTATGATTTAAATCCAAACTTATCACTGTTTAATGTATTATCCTCCCAATGAAGACTCATATTCCCTATGGGTAATTTGGTCAGTAATAAAACAGTTCAACATGGGTTGACAGTTTGTAATTCTGCATTTATCCCATTAGGTGGCACCAATCACATCTAGGCTTCTAGTCCACAAATAGTGATTTAGGAACCCTGATACACTGTGGGAGAGACTGATCTTCTGTTCCTGCAGGACAAAATGTGCTACATTTATATATCAAATGAAAAAGAAATTATTAATGTTTTCTGCCATGCTCTGTTGCTCTGAGGTGTATTACTGGCAGCCTTGGTTAGACCTTACTAAACTCAGTATTCTGCCCTACAATCCTTCCTGTTACTCTGCTTCTTGAACTATGGTTTCCTCGTTTCCAAAAACATTCACTGTCTGCTTCCTTCACAATCTCTGTCTAATACTATTTCTTTCAACCACAGATAAATCAGGTAATCGGGACACTGAATTATAAAATGAGTTGAGCAATTACACAAGGTGGTGATTTTTTGAAGTTTAAGTACATAATAATGTTCCTACATATGGTTCATTTTCCTCTAGTCTCAACAGAATTGAATTTCACAAACCTGTCTTAAAGGATAAAATGTCCTTTGGTACATACCTCGCAGCAAATCCGGGCACAGGCCCTTCTGTTCTGGACCTTTCCAAGTAAAGGAAAAGTTTCTCTCACTGCTCTTGGACAAGAATTCTTCCTCCCACATCAGCTGTCTTGTGTGCTGGTTGGCTGTGTTGCAATAGTGTGAGCTGTTTGATAGGCAAAACAGAATTCTGTGTTACTATTACTTTGATACACTTTAAACAATCCCTACTTGCAAATTCTCTTGAGGCCCTGGTTATAGCATTACCATTTCCAGTGCAATCTATTTGGCATACTGCCTCACCTAGGCTTGTAGAAGAGAAGAACATTTTATACCGAGTGAGTGCCTTCTGGGGAAGAGTCACATTTGAAGGGATTTATTTTCCCAGCAGTGTAAAATTACAATTTGACCCAAGCTGTGTAACAGCCTTTCCCTGGCTTCTGTAGAGTCAAGAGAACAGTTCGTGGCTTTTGGCATCCACCTATCATAGCACAGGCAAGAAGTAATCTTTAAATTTAGCTGAATTTCCCTCATGCCTGCTGGTAGTTTAAAGAAGAAATTTATCTTCGGTAATAATGTAACTGACGATAAGACATTTGATTCTGACACTTCTTTTTTCTCCTCCCCCCTCCCCCTACCAAACTCGTACTCTTGGCATTTTCTTGAGCTCTTTTGAGAAGAAGCTGAAGGTTGGATGTGAATATTTTGCTACACTTATAAATTCAGATGAAATCCCACTGAGGTGGGAAATGAATACTCTTGAGACCTTATTTATTCTCTAACTCCCTCCGTTCCCAAAGTAAGTCATTCTTCCTGGCTTTAACCTTTACTTCACTTTAGTATGACTCTTCCTGATGGCTGAAATATACTCCAGTATGTGCTGCTGAAAGGAAAATAATAGTGTTAAGTTAAAAGGCTGAAAGGCAGGGGTGGAAACCCACAGTTAGCTTGAATCTGGGTTCTTGATAAATAGTAACATTCTCAAATACAGGCTTTTTAAAGCTTTGAAACAACTTGAACCTTTTGAATGTCAAAGTTAGGTTTATGTTATAGTAGTACTATGTAGTAGTTACTCTAGTAACTAATAGTAGATTATGAAGTTAATTTCTAAACTAAATTGTTTTTGTTTTTGTTTTTGTTTTTTAGTCCTATAAAACCCCACCGAGGGACACCTGGGTGGCTCAGTTGATTAAGCATCTGCCTTCGGCTCAGGTTATAACCCCAGGGTCCTGGGATCCAGTTCCATATCAGGCACCTTGCTCAGTGAGGAGCCTCTTCTCTCTCTGCCTGCAGCTCCTCCTGCTTGTGCTCTCTCTCACTCTCTCTCCCTGTCTGAGCCAAATAAATAAATAAAACCTTTAAAAAAATAAATAAATAAAACCCCACAGAAGTCCAGGAGAAGAATAAAATTCTTCTTTCCTAAATATAAATTCTGAGGGCTGAAAAAAATAAATTGTACCTTTATTAATATTATAATTATTTCAATGAGGGACAATAGCTTCCAAACTTTTTTATATTACACACAGGAAGTTCAACAGGATTATTAGGATAGGGTTGCCATATATAGCAAACAGAAAGAGGATGTTCAGTTCAATTTGAATTGCAGATAGTTATCTTTTTAGTCTAAGTATTTCCCAAACATTTTATGATTTTTATTGAAATTATTTGTTTTTTTATTGAAACCCAAACTTAACTGGTATTCTGGCAGTCCTAACTTAGGACAGACTCACTACAGAGCCTGTTTAACATCCTCCAATTCTTCGTTTTTCCTCTTTTTATTGGCTCCCTCCTTCTTCTCTACTCAGCCTATGCCTGTCATTCTCCCTGCCTTCTCTTTTTTGTCCCCATGCCCACCTTTATCTTTTTTTGTTGTTGTTATTCTCCACTATCTTCAGGGAGCCATTTTTATGGAAAATGTGTCTGGGTTATCTGAGGGTGTGGATATATGAATATGATTTATCATCCCTTTTTTTCATTTAAAAGTTGTATTAAAAGTACAGTTTTGTAGGTTCTCAAACAAAATTGTTTCTACTTGCATACAGTCCTCAAATGATTTTCTTCTGCCTGAGAGACATGAGCCCTTAGCTGAAATAGGTTTGCCATTCCAACTTTAAAAATAATGTTTGAAGTTATATTCTAAAACAATATTTAGAAAATCCACATTAATGCTAATGCCAGAGCCATTCCTACAGTAATGCAATGATATTGTATGTAATGTGTGATGAATGTTAGTAGCCTTGCAACTCAAAATAAACCGGGTTTTGTTTCATTTTGTTTTTTCTCAAAGAAAACTCTCATTTTCCTAATGTTTCCCACCAGATACTATAAGCACTACAACTATGGACAGAACAAGTACCAGCAAAAATGAATCTAATGTGGTAAGAATTACTTTCATTTTCAAAATTATTTTAAAGGCTTGGATTTTTGGAATTTATTTATTTATTTAAAGATGTTTTCATTTATTTCAGAGAAAGAGAGGGGGAGGGCGAGAAGGACAGGGAGAGAGAGAAAGCCAAACAGACTCCTCACTGAGTGTGGAACCCTACATGGGACTGGATCCCATGACTTGATATCATGACTTGATCCAAAATCGAATCAGCTGCTTAGCCAACTGAGCCACCCAGGTGGCCCTGGAATTTATTTTATTTTATTTTATTTAAAGATTTTATTTATTTATTTGAGAAGGAGGGAGAGAGAGAGAGAACATGAGCAGTGGGTGGGAGGGGGGAGAGAAGCAGGCTTCCTACTGAGCAAGGAGCCCAATTCAGGACTTCATCCCAGGACCCTGGGATCATGACCTGAGCCAAAGGCAGATGCTTAACCAACTGAGCCATCAAGGCACCTCTGGAATTTATTTTTTAAAGCACATTCTAATTTAGTATTTTTAGGAGATTTGCATAGTGAATGCCAGGCCACTTGATGTTTTAGCTGTTTTTTGTTTTTTGTTCTTTTTTCCTCCTCTATGTTGTAGAGAATTCTGGGATCAAAGACCTCCACAGAACAACAAGGAACTAGAGGAAGTCAGCTTGACGATGTAGGAGGGAGGCTCTTGTATCTGAGGTCACTGCCAGATGAAGCTCTGAAGGATTAGAAGGCTTTCACTCCATTTGCTTTGGGCAACCATTTGTGTTCATTAAAATCTCTCAAACCTTTGCTTTACTGTTGTTTACTATGTCTCCACCAAACTGGGTGGAAATGCAGGTTAGATGCTTGACCGTAAGTATGTCAGGAATTTAGTCATTTAGGGATTGTAAAACAGTCTCTGATTATTTTGATAGCTCTTAATTTTGAAATGACTAGATTCAAACCATACTGTATATTGTTAACAAGTACATAAACGCTGTTCCTTTCCACCTCTGAAATGTTTCATTCTGGGCAGATCCATCACAAGCATATAAGTAAAAATAGGTACAAAATAAGGAAAATTATGTGTCATACATTTCTCTTACTCTCTCACCTACCATGTCCAACTGCCCTGATGATTCTCTCTCCTACTTACATTTTCCTTGAGTAACTCCTACCTTCCTATATTCCACCCACCACTGCTTTAGTTCAGGTCCTCTTTCCTGCTTAGATGACCACAGCCTTTTAATTGGTTTCCCCACTTCCAGTTCCTCTAACCCATCTTCCATGGCACCTGAAGTGGTGTTTTCCAAAAAAGGAATGAGATCATGTTTCTTCCATCCTGGTTTTCCATTGACTTTAGTATAAAGTCCAGCGCCTTCACAGACCATATAATGATCTGCCTCCTGCCTACATCCCCAGGCTCCTCTTTCACTGTATCTCCCTTTGCTGATGTATACTATATTCAGCTCAACAGACCTATTTATAACTTCCCTCATGTACCATGAGGTCTGTTATCTCCATGCCTCTACACAAAGTTGATTCTTCTCTTTGTGTGTTTGCACATTATCATTTGTCCTTAGGGCTGAGTTTGAGTCCTTCTCCTATCCCAGTGGTTCTCCTTGCCAACTCTTATACTAGGATCTCCCTGGGAGCTTTTGAAGATACCAATTCACTGGGCCCCTCCCTTAGATCATTTAAATCATCTCTTAAGGATAGTGAAGAGCATCTGTATTTTTAAAAGCTCCTTCAGAAATTCTTATGCATAGCCAGGTTGGAGAATCACTGTTCCAGGCTCTCTTGCCTTTATCATAACACTTAATGAATTATATTGCAATTTCTTATTTGTTTACTGAGCTCTCTCCTTCACCAGATTGTGAATTTTTTGAGGCCCAGTACTATGTCTTGTTCATCTTTTCATTTTGACCACCTAATGTAGTACCTGGGGTTTGATAGAGACTCAGATATAGCATAAGTCCTCAGATAGTTAATTGCAAAGTCTCAGGCTCCCTTAATACCTTGTTTTATGTCAGTTTGAATCATACTGTAGTCCCTGAGATCTTCAGATCTTTTCTTTACTCTAAGTTGTCACTAATTTCCTATATCATGTCAATATGGGAAAAGTTGATTTGTTACAAAACATTTCCTAGTTTGTAGAAATTCCTTGTACATTCTAGTAAGGAGCAAAGTAAGCTAACCAATCAAAAGTTTTCTTTCCCCCAAGGTTAATTTAAATCTGTAAAGTTGTGTTTAAAATGTAATTTGGGGGGCGCCTGGGTGGCTCAGTGGTTAAAGCCTCTGCCTTCAGCTCAGGTCATGATCCCAGGGTCCTGGGATTGAGCCCCGCATGGGGCTGTCTGCTCCCCGGAGAGCCTGCTTTCTCTCTCTCTCTCTCTCTGCCTGCCTCTCTGCCTACTTGTGATCTCTGTCTGTCAAATAAATAAATAAATAAATAAACAAACAAATAAATAAAATGTGATTTGGACTTGAAAAGGTTTACATGAAATCACAGAATTTGGGTATTAGAAGGAACTTTAAGTATGACTTTCTTTTCATTTTACAGAAAAGAAACTGGAATTCAGATACGTTGAAAGGGTGTCCAAAGTCCCACAGTTAATCGAGCCTGGGTATTCTTACTACCAATTCATATTTCAATCTAATTTGTATCTCTCCTTTCTAGACCACAAGAATAACAGGTTCTGCAGCCCTGACATGATTAGTTTCATATTCTCCCAACTGAGCTACCTGAGTATGTAATCCACGTTCTATTTCAAGAAAGTCACCTCTGTACTTATTTAGTCCTTGTACACTTCAACAGTCCTGAGGGACTTTCCTAGTCATTTGGATTAGACAGAACAATGAGAACCAAAGTCAAGAATATAAATAAAATCTGACTGTACACTAACTACTTAAGTAAGTCATTTAATTTCAGGGCCTTAGATTCCCAATTTTAAAATTAGATTAAAAGAGCACCATTCAAATGTTTTAAAATCAGATGTGTGTTGTTTGTTTGACATTCAATAAGTTTAGATGAGTATCTGAACTTTTCCCTCCTATTTTCTTCATTAAGGAAGGCATAAATAAACTAGTTGTAGGAGAGATTTATAACTTCTTAGAAAAAGAATCACTTGCCATCTCCAAAGTATTGAAATTCGATGTTAACTATCAGTTAGGCTTATCATCTTTCCCTCTAATGCTCCAAATCTTTCAGTCTCTTCAAAACACAAAATGGAAATATCATAGCCTTTTATCTTACTTTGTCTGTAAGACTTCACTTTGGACTCTGACTTGCACTTATATGCCAGTGCAAAGTTATCATTTGGCTGGTTATTTGTGGGTATCTGCATTTTGATAAATCCAGGATATGGATCTCAACTTTGTGCGTACAAATTTATTTGGTCAACTTACCTAACAGGTCAGAAACTCCCAAGAGATTCACTGATAAACCAAATTAATTTAAATTACACAGATGGCTATTCCTTCCAAGGTGGTTGGAATATGTCTATATGTAGGCCATTCCCATTTCAGAATCAAGTTATTAGAGAAGCTGAATTAGCAATCACAAAGTATTGGTGGAATTGAAACATTATTACAGTTTTATATACACTCATAATATTCCAATTATGTTTCTTTGAGAATAAAACCTCTGATCCTTGACTGTAGTTGGGAGATACTCTTCAGTTTTCACTTCAACTGAGGAAAACTTTGTTCCACTAGCAATACATTTACAAGCCATAATGTTTGGTAGTACTATTTTTGTAGCTACTCTTATTTATTTTACCTTGACTTCCGAGCTATTCAGGGAATATATGCCAGCATTTCTTCTCTAAAAGTTATCTTTTTGTCATGACCACAAAGTGATTAGTGATGCTTGTTATACTTCTTTCCTAAATGAGATAAGGCCAACAACAACCTGATTGATACTCTCATCTTTAGTCTAAAATTGCAATCACCAAAGGGACAAGTGACAAGATGCAAGAATGTTGCCTTATGCTTTTAGATCCAGGCAGAAAATCTAGTTTCAGTGTTGCTTATGTGAACTGTGGGCACTTCAGATGATGTCTTCTCTATCGGCAGAGGCTTCTGCAGTCTGTCACATGCCATGGCAAATTTCTAACAGCCCCTTTGGCACCTAAGGAGAAGTCTGCATTGCTCACAATTCAAAGTCCCTATTGCATCATATGTTCTGTATTTAATCATCAGATATTAGGAAATGTGAAGAGAACAAGGTCACGTTGGAAAGGGATGTTTGTTCTACAACCAATCAATCCCACAGCAGGAGCTACACAGACAGATAAACATGAAATATAATTATCCCATGGTAAAATGAGTGGTCCTGAAAATCCATCATCTTTGTTTCCTTCACATATTCATTTATGCTTCCTAACACTTCAAGCCTTTATTTAAGATTCAATTTAAGCTAAAACACTGTATAAATATTCTTATAAACCATGTCTCTTCCAATTATTGGTCAACCTAGGACAAAATGAGGTTATTTAGGCTAATAAAATAATTTTCTTTCCTTTTTTAAAATAATTTTATTTTCATAAATTGCTTTTATGGAGACAAATATATTTTCCTAGGGTAGCTGGGCCTTCAGCTATGTTTTATTACAAGGAAACCAATAATAATAATGTTAGGTCTCCCACCCCTGCTCTGTACTACAGACAGCTCCACTGAGAGAGCCTGTGTCTCTCTACTCACTGGCCATGTGTCCCAGTGCGCCAATTGTCCCTGCCACGCCTTGGGCAAAGGTTCAGCAGACCTCACCAAAATGCCATCTCAAATGGAACTCGCCATGGAAACCATGCTGTTCACATTTCATAGGTTCCACAACTGCTAAGGATAAAGGCTACTTAACAAAGGAGGACCTGGGGGTACTCCTGGAAAAGGGGCTCCTGGATATTTGGAAAATCAAAAAGACTCTCTGGCCGTGGACAAAATAATGAAGGACCTTGACCAGTGCCTAGATGGCAAAGTGGGTTTCCAGAGCTGCTTCCTGCTAATTGCAGGGCTCACCATTGCATGCAATGACTATTTTGTAATATACATGAAGCAGAAGGGAAAGAAGTAGGCAACATTGAGCAACACTTCCGCCCAATGAGAGTTCTCCTGAAGGGTCTCTTAAAGAATCTGTCCCACAGCTTCCCCCTGTATAAAGGATTCCATGAGCAGATCAGGACTCTCAGAAAATGTACAATAAAATCCAACCCTCATTTGAGAAGCAGAGAAAGAAAAGTCAGATAAGCTTTTGACTTTTATGAAGCTTTCATCCTCTTGCCCTCAATAAATTCTGTTTTTAGTTCTTCACTTGAAAAAAAAAATAATTTAGGAAAATGATGTTATTGATTTTTTTTTAGAAGTTCAAAACTTAAACTCAGTCCATGTCAGTTTTCAAAGTTAAGAATATCTTTTTAATAATTTTTTCATTTGACAGAAAGAGATCACAAGTAGGCAGAGAGGCAGGCAGAGAGAGAGAGAGAGAGAGAGAGAGACGAAGCAGGCTACCTGCTGAGCAGAGAGCCTGATGTGGGGCTTGATCCCTGGACCCTAGGATGATGACCTAAGCTGAAGGCAGAGGCTTACCCCACTGAGCCACCCAGGCACCCAGGAATATCTTTTTAATTTAATTTTATTTGAGAGAAAGGGAGTGCACACAAGCAGCAGGGAGGGGCAGAGGGAGAGTGAGAAGCAGACCCCCGATGAGTTTGATCCCGGGACCACATAACCTGAGCCAAAGGAAGATGCTTAATGGACTGAGCTACCACGGCGCTTTGGGACTATATTTTCTTGACTTGTGTACACTGACTCCTAAAACCTGAAGGCCTTGTAGACAGAGCCCTTTAAAAAAAACAACTTCTGGGTACTTAACTCTACTTTTCCATTTAATACATCTTACTCTCCTTTTTCTTACCTGATAATTCCTTCCTCTTCTATTAATTACTGTCTTTCTCCCCTATGGTCTATGCTTTCTTTGAATTAAGGAGGGAGGAAAACAAGTGCTTTCTTTAGAAAGGAAAACTTTTCCCTCCTTGCTTCCCTCTTTTGTCAGATAAGCAGACATGTAAGTGGATCTTGTGTAAATTGTCATGACACACTGGGGAGTGCTTCTCTATTGTCTGAATATTAACAGAAGTCAATGTCGGTGGTATTAAAGGTCTAAATTACAGACCTCGAAAAAAGAATAAAATATGTAGTAATGGTGGAGGTAGCAGTCTGTAAGAAGAGTTGAAGTACTGGGGTGCCTGGGTGGCTCAGTTGTTTAAAGCCTCTGCCTTTGGCTCAGGTCATGATCTCAGGGTCCTGGAATTGAGCCCCGCATCCGGCTCTCTGCTCTGCAGGGAACCTGCTTCCTCCTCTCTCTCTGCCTGCCTCTCAGCCTCGTTGTGATCTCTGTCTGTCAAATAAATAAATAAAATCTTTTTTTTTTTTAAGATTTCACTTATTTATTTGACAGACAGAGATCACAAGTAGGCAGAGAGGCAGACAGAGAGAGAGAGAGAGAGAGGAGGAAGCAGGCCCCCTGCCGAGCAGAGAGCCCGATGTGGGGCTTGATTCCAGGACCCTGAGATCAGGGCCCAAGCCGAAGTAGGAGCCCCTAAATAAATAAAATCTTAAAAAAAAAAAAAAAAGATTTAAGAAGAGTTGAAGTACTAAATGCTAATCTATCAAGGCACTACCTAGATCCATCCTCCCTTGGTCTTAGCCATTTGGTAAGGCTCAGTTGATACTCATGCTCCGGACAAGTGCATGACTGAGGCCTAACCAATCAGGTTAACTTGCCTTAGTAAATAAGTGGGGACATTGGGGCACCTGGGTGGCTCAGTGGGTTAAGCCTCTGCCTTCGGCTCAGGTCATGATCCCAGGGTCCTGGGATCGAGCCCCAGATCGGGCTCTCTGCTCTGCAGGGAGCCTGCTTCCTCCTCTCTCTCTGCCTGCCTCTCTGCCTACTTGTGATCTCTGTCAGATAAATAAAGAAAAAATCTTTAAAAAAAGAAATAAGTGGGGACATGACTTAGTTCTATGGTTCTCAACATTTTGGTCTCAGGAACCCTTTACATCCTTAAAAATTATTGAGGACTCCAAAGAACTTTTAAGTAGGTTTTATCTATCAATATTTAGCATATGAAAACCTTTTTTTTTTTTTTTTTTTAAAGCAAGAGAGAAAGAGAGTGGTGGGTGGGGGGAAAGGGAGAGGGAGAAAAAGAATTTAGGCAGGCTCCATGCTCAATGCAAAGCCTGACATGGTGCTTGATTTCACAACCCTGATATCATGACTGAGATGAATTAAGAGTTGGATGCTAAAACAACGGAGCCACCCAGGCACCCCTAAACTTTTTTTAAAATATAAAAATATATAAACACATTTTATTAGCTGTCAGAGTGATGTTATCATTATATATAATTTAGCCTCTGGAAAAATTCCACCATATCTAATAAGAAAATGAGAGTGGAAACACAATGCCTAGTATTAGTATGAAAATATTTCTGACCTTGAAGACCCTCAAGAAAGGGTCTTGGGGTCTCCAGGTATCCCCAGACAAACTTGAAAACTACTGATCTAAACTATTGCTTAGAGAAGACACTACCAACTTTGCCACCAGGTAGGGAGAATCAATATGAAAATTATGTCAACAAAGGAGAAAGCATAGCTGAAAGATTTTGATGACATGGTTTTAGATCCTGAATTTAGCCAACCCTGAAGCTATACACATGTCTGGAATTCATAGCTGTGTAGCCTTTTGACTTAAGCTAGGGTTAGTCACTTGTAACCAAAATGTTCTCATACATCTGGTTTTCCAGCTGGGGACCTCAGAGAAAGAGAGTAAGGGTGAGAAAAATAAAAAGGACCAGGGCACAAAATTATTCAAGCAGAAATTTGGGCAGCAGAAACATCAAAAGCCCAAGAAAAGTTCAAATTTATTTTTATAAACATGGCAGACATTGGAAAACACTGTCCTAATTATTCTCAAATAAGTGCGACCAAATTCCATGGACGTCTGTGGAGGTTCAGCTTCACTAAAAGACAACAAAGGCATCAAAACTAACAGCAAAATGTCAGTTTCATTAGTAAGAATGTACAAATTGATCTTACTAGACTTTGAAAAATTCTAATTTAGAAAACTGCTTTTGTGGGGAAAAGCATTAGGCCATTTAGTTCAAATGTTAAAAATTTCCCCAGTATTCTCTACTGTAGAGTGTTTTCCTCTAAGCATGTGTCTAATTTCTAAATCCCAGCTTTTAAGGAAACTTTGTCATTCTTTGAACCTTTGTCATTGCTTGTACTGGCTTGAATAGTGTCCCCCAACCCCCAAATTTCACACCCACCAAGAATCTCAGAATGTAACCTATTTGGAAATAGGGTCTTTGTAGATATAATTTGTTAAATAGGGATCATACTGGATTATAGTGGGACCTAAATTGAATGACTGATATTCTTACAAGAAGTCCAAGTGAAAATACACATAGACAAGAAGGCCATGTGATGAGGGAGGCAAAGATTGAAGCCATGCAGCTACAACCCACCTAATGATAAGGATTGCTGGCAACTACTAGAAGCTAGAAAGAGGCAGAGAAGAATTTTTCCTTACATCCTTCAGAGAGAGCATGGCTTTGCTGACAGCTTCTTTTTAGATTTCTGGGCTCCAGAACTTTGAGAGAATAAATTTCTGTTGTTTTAAGGTAGCCAGTGATAGTTATGGCAGCCCTAGGAACTAATACATTGTCTAACTCAGCCAATCTAAAGTTCATCTTGACTATAATCAAGTTTCCTTCGAGGAAAATAATAGGTTAAAATCAACCAGAATTTCACCTTGCACCCATTTTTGTTGTGCTGAATACACAGAACAAAATTTACAATTTTAACCATTCAATAGCATTAAATATATTCAAGTGTTGCACCCATTTTTATTTTTTTTTATTTTTTAAAGATTTTATTTATTTATTTATTTATTTATTTATTTTTTTTTTTTTTTAAAGATTTTATTTATTTATTTGACAGAGAGAGATTACAAGTAGGTAGAAAGGCAGGCAGAGAGAGAGAGGGAAGCAGGCTCCCTGCTGAGCAGAGAGCCCGATATGGGACTCGATCCCAGGACCCTGAGATCATGACCTGAGCTGAAGGCAGCGGCTTAACCCACTGAGCCACCCAGGCGCCCCAAGATTTTATTTATTTATCAGAGAGAGAGAGCAAGCACAGGCAGAAAGAGGCAGAGGGAGAAGCAGGCTCCCTGCCGGGCAAGGAGCCGATGCGGGACACCATCCCAGGACGCTGGGATCATGACCTGAGCCGAAGGCAGCTGCTTAACCCACTGAGCCACCCAGGCGTCTCGCACCCATTTTTAATTGAGTCAGTTTTAAATGTCGCTGTTAGCTTATCAGGAAAGAGGCAAGAATGGAATAAGCTTTAGAGGAAGAATAATTTTTTGCCAAATTTGTTCTTGTTCACGTCTAATGTCAACGAGGAGAGTCTGACCCCAGAAAAGCCGGTAAGTTTTTACTGGATACTGAAATTGTGATTAGTCACAGGAACACTAAAGTACTAGGTGGGCTAAGTGTAAACACACTCTTATTAGAAAAAATTCAGCCTTTACCATAATTAATTTCTACTGATAAACTTTCATCTTCATAATGAAAGTCACTATGAAAGCCAGATGTTTACCTATCTCTTGTGTTAATTTTTAGTTAATGTAAACTCCTATAGTTTTCATTAAAACCTTTAGAGAAAGTGAATCCTTGGGCACTGCTAATTCTTTATGCACAAACTCTTTTTCATTTCTTGTTTTCCCCTTCCCCTCAGTATAGTCCTGAGACATTTGTCAATATTCAGGAATGCTACTCTCTTCTTACCTTGGTTTGAAAATTTTCCCGTTTTAATGCTTGATTCCAGGATGAATTTTGAAGAAATGTCATACTATAAGACAGGAGTAAAAAAATATGTGTATACTGCAATATTCAATAACCAGCAGTAAAAGAAAAGTCATGTTAGACAGTAAGGTGCAGATTTTATTACAGATTGCTAAATTCTGCAGAGATGAATATACTTGAGCAAAATTGTTGAAAAACAAGCACATATTAGTAGTTGTTCAGCTCAGTTCTATTAATATTACTTTTTTCAGCAATTTTAATAGTTTTAGCAAACAAACCTCCATATGCTTTAAGGTTAATTTTCACCTTTCCCAATTAAATTTCACCATTATTACTTTTATATAGAAATTTCCTTGGGGCTCCTGGGTGGCTCAGTGGGTTAAAGTCTCTGTCTTCAGCTCAGATCATGATCCCAGGGTTCTGGATTGAGCCCACCCATCCCACTGCATTGCATTGGCTCTCTGCTCAGCGGGGAGCCTGCTTCTCTCTCTCTCTCTCTCTGCCTGCCTCTCTGCCTACTTGTGATCTCATCTGTCTAATAAATAAAATCTAAAAAAAAAAAAAATTCCCTTGTTTTATTTCATTTTTTCTACCTTTTAAAAAATTTAAGCTCAATTTAATTAACTATAGTGTATTATTAGGTTCAGAGGTTAACACCCCAAGTGACCTCCTTAAAGCCCATCACCCAGTTACCCCATCCTCCCAGCGACCCCCCCCTTCCCCCGGCCAGATTATTTCCTATAGTTAAGAGTCTCATGGTTTGTCTGAAGTCTCTTGTTTTGTGAAACAAAAATATCGGTTTCTTTCCATGAATAATTATAGAATATTCTGAGAGGGTGTTTATTGAGACAACCACTTTACTTAAAGGGTGCTTATATAGTCTGCAACCTTAAAAAACCCCAACTTAGTTTAAGGTTATAGAACCTATTAGTAGCCAGGTTTAGAATTTCTCTCTAAAAATTCAAGACATTTTAAAATCATTTCAAATTTGAGGGTGTTGTAGGTAATAAGATAGATTGGAAAGGTAGCAATGTCATCAACTATTGATGCTCTTCATCTTTAGTCTGAGATAAACCATTTTCTTGGACATACTTTCACATTTCATTATCTCTCTCATATGAAACTAGTTAAGAATCTGTTGGTCACCAGGCTCTGTGGTGATAGATTATTAAAGGAAGTGGCTTTATGATCTGGCTTCAATTTTTAATGTTAAAAATACTGGCAATACACATACTCAAAAGAAATTTTACTACTTTTTAAATCCCACCTTAATTTCACCCATCATCTCCTTTGTATTCCCATTATTTAAAAGACGGAACAATATGAATTTTAAGTTAGAGGACAAGTCCTTGTTCCAATGGTACAACAAAAAACATCACCACCAAATTAGTTGAGATTTTAATTGTGTACAAACGATGAGTATACATTTTTGACACTTTGCTTTTCATTCTCACGCTTCCCAGATTTTTACCATGACTGAGAACATAAGTGAAAAAAAAAATGTGCGTTATTTTTTAATTCATAAGTTGAAAGGGCTAGGAAGATAGGAACTAAGGAACCAATGTGAAATAGCCACAGGTGATTAAGAACACAATTTTTGAAAGATACGTGAAAATAAGTGGCAACAGAAGTTATTTTCATGGTGATTTCACATCCCACAAATACTCAGATCTGTCATTTGTCACGGCCTGAGTTCTACTTCCAATTTTGCGATCGTGGTTCAGGGGAAAGGAACACGTTCTTCTCGTTCTCTAAGATTGGTGCTTTTGATCTAAAAGCAGAGACCGTGGTGATGAAGCGTAAGGCCACGAAACCGGGGGCAGCGGGAGGGGGAAAAGCCAGGTATCCCCATTCAAGAGGCTCTGCTTCGCTTGTGAGGATCGTCTCGTGGGTTTCGACTTGGAGGTGGGATCCTAAAGCACAGGAGAAGCGGATATCCTCCGGCAGTGCGAGCAGACTAAGGAAGCAAGCGGGAAGGTGAGGCGGGACAGGATAACTCCTCCTTCATCCACGGCGGACTCAGCGGCCACTGTGTATCATGGAGCTTTCTAAGCCACTTTCAGGTGCCCTGGTGTTTTCAAGGGTCGGGCTGACCGCGCCCCAGGGCTTGGAAGAGAGGCCCAGCTAGCGGAGTCCTACTCTCGTCCCCTCGGGAGAGCCGCTCGGCGGCTCCGAGAGCTGCCCCGCGGCGCTAACGACGAGGCGCCGGCTCGGCAGGGGATTGCTTCTGTCTGGGGCTCGGTCGAGGCTGCGTTCGTGTCTCGCGCGCACCCGTTCCGCGTTCTCCAGCCAATCCGGCGCTACTCGCGCGCCCAAGAGCGTTCCCCTGTCCTTTTCGGGCTGGGCTGCCTCCTTCCCGCTCCCAGTACTCCGCAGCCGGGCTCTCACACCTCCCCTCACTCTCCACGAGTTCCACGCCTCGCGGTGTGGCTCCGCCCCTGTCCCCGAGTCCGCCCCCGCTACCGTCCGAGCGTGTGCACTCCTTTCCCTTCACTCTCCTGCTATCTAGCGGGTCTGGGTCTCAACGGCCTCACTCGGACGCCTACGCGCGCTCTCCCTCTGCGGCCACCGCGGTCCCCGCCCGCAGCTAGCCGCCTCCGATCTGGACTCGGGGTCGCGCGCCCCGACTCCGCCCCCCCCACTCAGCGGACTCGCGCACTCCCGGCCCGGCCTCTACCCCGCGCAGGCCGCGGAGAGCCTGGCCGCCTCCCCCTCCTTCTCCGCTCCTCGCGAGCTCCCCGGGCGCTCTCGCTCTCGCGCTCTCCGAGGCGAGCGCGCTCCCGGCCCGCGCGCTCCGGGCTCCGGCTTCTCCCGGCTCCTGTCAGTGCGGTGACTGCGCTGGGAAACATGGCGACCGAGGGAATGATCCTCACTAACCACGACCATCAAATCCGTGTCGGAGTGCTCACAGGTAACCCGGGAGGGAGGTGCGGGACCGCCGCGGCCGCTGTCCCCGACTAGTCTCAGGCATGTCGCCTGTGGTGACTCTTCTCTGCGGCCGCGGGAGGAGGGAAGGCTGAGGAGGGGGACGGGGGGGCGTTTTACAACCGCGGAGAGCTGACAGAGGTTGGGGTGTTCCTGCGGGCCCCCTCCGGGAGCTGGAGCCGGCCCGCGGGATGTCAGGCCCCAGTGCCTTCGCAGCCGAAGTCCCTGGCCCCGGGGGACCGAGGGGCCGGTGCAGCGGGCGCTGCGGGGCTCCTTGCTGCCGGTGCAGGCGGCGGGATCCCGGCTCCGCAGAGAGAAGCACGCCGCTCTGACTGGCCGGTGCGCTTCCTCCGCTAATGCTCGTCTCGGAGAGGGGGGATTCCCATTTCCACTCCCTCCTTCCCCTCCCCCTATCCCAGCGGCCCCGAGCCGCTCTAGCTTTGCTTGCCCTGGGCACCCGCCGGACACGACACGGGTGAATATCAGGCGAAACTCCGCTCTGCTTTAGGCTGCCCCTGGCCAGCGGGGCATCCCCTCAGTCACCCGTGGGACACCCCTTGTCTCTTTCGAGAGGTTGGGGGATCGTTGCACCCAGACCTCTGAAAGTGTCTGCGTTCCGCCTCTCGGAGCTAAGGGCCCTCTGCCCGCCTCTTCCCTTTCTTAGAGGGACGGGCTGCACCCTGCGGCTGGGGCTTTTTACTTGAGAGGGTAGGATTCCCCGACTTGGGCTACTCTGTTCTCCTCCCTTCTGGAACCCACCCCCCCCACCCCCACCCCGACGGTCCCAAGGCTTGTGAGGAGCGCACTTTTCCTGGGTCTCGTTTCCCTCACTCGCAGGAGCTGTGTGTGCCCTGCATGTCTGATTCCGTTGCGTTGTATTTGGGTAATATCCCTCAGTTCGGCGATAGGCAGTTGCTGCAGGGCATGACTTCCGAGATGAACAGCAAGCCAATTTGTAGGGGTTTCTGCTGTGGTTCTGTAATTGGCAAGGTTTATGTGTAATTCAGTGGCGAGGTGGGGGTTAAGGAACTATATTTGGAATCTAAGGGCTTAGTTTGGAGTGAAGGAAATTCAAGACACACTGATGTGATTTCGGAAAAAGAAGAGATGTAGACGGGAATCCTTGTGTCTCCCTCGTCCCCCGCCCGTCACTTAATTTTTTTTTTTCTCTTGTCAAATTCTGACAGGTTGAGACGGTGCTCGGGAAGGGTCTAAATTGAATGAGACTTGCTTTTATTAGGTAGAAAAAAAAATCTCTGTAGATACTGAGTGCTAAGCTTAATTTTGGCTGCTGAGTTTTATGAAAAGGTGTACCCATGGCACCCCTTCTTCTCTTTTAAGTAAAAGGGTTGCTTTGCCCTGGTATGCTTTCCAGTTGTTAATTTTGAATTTTCCTAATCAGAAGCCTCTGGATAGAGAAACTAGTCTAAACCAGTTGCAGGGAAAGGGAAATCCCCCCTCCCCCAACATCAAATGATACGCTGTTCTCTTCTTTTGGTGCTGAAACTGTTGCCTTGTGTGAAGATTCAGTTGTATTAGAATTCTTAGAGTTGACATTGCTGATTTTCAAAGAATCTAATCGTGGAATGTAAAAATGTATAGCCTATATCAACCTTCAACTTGCATTTTAAATTCCAGCTGGTTTTGAAAGTTAATAGAGTAGTAATAGTGAAGCTTTATAGAAATCAAAGTATTTCAGCTGTCCATGGAAATGAAAGGTCAAAGCTGTTTTAAAGTTAAACCACAGAGATTAAAGAATCATATTTTCTTTTGCTCATTTAAGCTTTCCCTAAGAGTTTTATATAGTGAATCATCTTGCCTGGGTCAAGTAACACAGTAGATGCTTATATAGAATACTTTGAAAGATACAGCCCTTATCTATATCCCTGCAGTACAATAGGGCTAACATTGATATGCAAACAACTAAAGAAACAATGTATGTAATTACTGTGTTACAATTGTTTAAATAAATTACATGTGTGTTTGGGGGCAAAATGTAAAAGGAATTCCATTTCAGAGTGCATTAGGAGCAAATATAACTAACTACCTGAAGGGAGAATTTGGTTAATTTACCAAAGATAAGAAGAAACTGGCATTTTAAAGGGGAGTTGAAAGTCAGTGGCAACCTTATAAATGAATATGTTTGTGAGGATGAGGCTCTTGAGCAGAATAAAAATGTAACTCAAAGACCTTGAAAAGCTTAGGTGGAATAGGTGGGTGGCATAGGCAAAATGTCAAGGAGAGAAGATAACTTTGGCAGTGAATTAAAGGTAATCTGGAGAAGCTGTCTCATGAAAATGAGGTACAGTAGTTTAGGGGGAAAGGTCTCGGGTCAAGAATAAGGATGTAAGTGAAGGAACAAAAAGGAAGCTGATGGATTTGGGAGAAGTGATAATAGAGGACAGTTGGATGTGCTGATAAGATGGATATTTGAAGTCAGAAATAACTGATGTTTTTACTTGAAAAGTTATTGTCTTTTCTGTGGTGGAGCCTGGAAACAGAAGAATCAAAGGAAGGAACACTAGCCCTCAGTCTGCAATGAGAGGATTTTATTATAGACAACTTATGGTCTTGACATTCCATGTGATTTTGTGCAAGAAAAAAAATACAAAAATGAGGTTATATTGTGTATTTTGTGTCTTTTAGAACTTTAGGTTTTTTTAGTTTTACTGTGTGAAGTTTTTTTTAAATTGAACTGAAGTACTATGATTTCATACTTAAGAAAATTGAATTAAGAGGCCACACTTAAAACTGTGATTTAATGAGTTGCAGTTTGTGGCTTTCTTAAAGGTCATAATAGTGATTCTAAGTATTTTATCTATTTTACAAAGGTGGTTGAAAGTGTTGTCTACCCATGCACACTTTTTTTTAAAAAAAGGTTTTATTTATTTATTTAACAGAGAGAGACAGTGGCAGAGGGAATACAAACAGGGGGAGTGGGAGAGGGAGAAGCTGGCTTCCTAATGAACAGGGAGCCAGATGCTGGGCTCTATTCCCTGGAATCAGGACCTGAGCTGAAGGCAGCTGCTTAATGACTGAGCCACCCAGGTGCCCCACCTCGCGCACATTTTGCAATGTGTTTGTATTTTGGTGAAATTGTATTGCCATTTCTCCAAGCCTTCAATTGACTTTCTTTGTGACATTTTAAAAAATTATCTGTTGAGAGATAATATTTATATTTTGAAACTATTGATACTTTAGATTTTTTTAGTCTTCATCTCAGCTATGAATTTTACAAATAAATGTATGCAATCTGTTGAAACTTCTCCTCAAATAATATTAGAATTTTGAAACAGTGGTAGGACAGTACTTAGCAATGATATTTCTTTTTTGCTTGATGATTTTTGAATCATTTTGGACTAGGAAATTAGATTATAATAATTAGTGTGACATGGCTATTTTAGTTATACAAATTATTTTTCATCAGGAAAGTGGGATTGTTTATATATATAAAAATTGGTTATCATGGAAACATTTTAGGTTGACAGTTATTGCTATCTGTAAGAACAATACCTTTATTAATAACTGTCTTATGTTGATTGCTAGAAATGAGTATTATATGATCTTTGGTGACATGAGATCTAGTTTTTAGTATATGTGTTTTTAATGTTTTCTACTTCTCTTGCTATTTATAACAGAGACTAAACATAATGTGATGATGCATGAGGCAAATAAAGAGATATTTGCTGCTCTGAAGCTAGAAACAAGATAGAGGGCAAATGTAAGATTCCTGCCCCCCCCCCCAATAACATTAGTAGTAATTATACTTATTGCCAGTCTTAACAATTACATTTTAATGTGTCACTTTTCATCTACTTTTTCTAATGAGAACTGTTTATCAGGAGAGCACCGTAATTCTACCATTGTAAGAGCTCCACAGAAACATCAGGAAAATAATGAATATGTGCATTTATATAATGTAGAACGAGATAGGTGATACTCCATTGGCTATTTAATATTGTATTAGCTATTGCTAATATTCAGTACTAGCGTATTTAGCACTTAGCTAAAGATGATAATCCATTACTTAAGTTTTCACTAACAGCAGTATGGATGATAAAAAGATACAAATTTTTAAGAAAGAGCATTTTGAAGTCATTTTTTTGCTCCAGTAGTATACATTTTTATTGCACTAAGCTTTAGATCTGTAATCAACAAAAGATATTAGAACAAGTATAAGACCGGATAAGAGAGATAAAAGACTATAAAATAGAGCATCAAAAATATTTGTTGCTTATAGGGAGTATTTTAGTCATTCATAAATAGTTATTCAAAATATTAAAAAAAAAACCCTTAGCCAAGGAGATTATAATCAAATTAAGTCTAGAGTTGTTCAAGCATTTATTTTTATTTCATTCCTGAAGCTTATCCTTGTACATAATAAGTTTTCATGTTTTCTGAAAAGCCTATTTAGTGATAAAGATATATTTATATACTTGGTTTGAGAATAGGTGTTGTTGTTAAGTAGGCAAATTAGTATTGCAAACCAAATCTGAATCCTACCAAATTGAATTCTGTGTTTTGGCAAACATACCAATATTGATCTGTATGATCATTGTTAAAAAGAATGCTGTGTTTCAAACTAGGTCATTCCTTCCTGAATTTTTGGTTGGAACCAATGTATTAGAGAAGTAAATGTTTAGCTAAAGTAGGAAATAACATGTTAAGTTAATTACTAATGTATATACTACTATCATCACTGGCTAAAGACTTCTAAATTATTAGTACGTATGCTGTTACATATTAAGAGTTTTAACTGTATTAAAACCACATATGACTGTTTGACAGTAACTGAGGTGTATAGTGGAGAATCAGCAGTTTGTTGCTGAGGGGAAATGATGAATAAGAATCTATTTTTATTTTTATTGGTGATAGATTCCCATTTAAGGTGAATAGGGTGCTTTTGGAAACAGTAAGTAAAATAGGTAAAACCTATACTTTGTTCCTGTAAATAGGATTGAAGAACAAGAAAACATTTGGAATTTAAGCTGTTAAAAAAGAGAGAGAGAGAGAGAGAGATCCTAAAAAAGAAATTAATAAAACCACAGGGGATTTTCTCTTTCACATCTGGGCAGAGATGATAAATACTGAGGTTGAAGAAAAGATTATTTAACCTGCTCAAAAGTAATTGGGACTGTAGTTAATATGGACAGCATGGAATCTTAATATTTGAGTAACTAGCCCAAAAGCAAAAGTCTGGTAAAGTAACTTCGTGTAGAAGTCTATCCAGGTTGTCTAATGTATTCCTAAGTGAATTTGTATTTAACTAATTAATTTTAATTAAGTAGAATTTCTTGAAAATTTTATAATGAAAATAAACAGCTCCAACAATTTTTATAGTTTTACCAGTAAGTATGCATTTTGAAAGAATGGAATAAAACTTACTATGCTTTAAAAAATTTCCTAATTTGAAAAATAAAGGAGCAAAGAAATGAGATGTGGTAAAAAGGAGCAATACACAATTTGTGTCCTGCTTCTCCTGTTGGGTGCATGACATTGTGTCAAGGGATACTCTTCAAGGATTCTAAGCCTTAGAATCTAAGCTATGGGGGACCAACATAATAATTCTTGAAGGGTCAGTTTTGAGAGTATGTAATTTAAATTACCTTAATATTAAGATAAGTATGAGTAAATTAGGACAGGATGTGGAATTCATGTGAACTGTTAAGATAAAATTAGAAACTTCAAAGAAATTTCAAGTGAACCCATTATATAACTCCAGACCTCATCAATCTTCTCTGTTATTGATACTTTGGCACCAAAAATTTAAGGAGCACTGGTTCATGGGAAGAACACTTAGAAGACTCACTTTCTAATGCTAGTTTGGCCAGTAAAGTCTTAATATTACTTAAATCTCTCTCTTAGCTTTTCTTACCACTAACCAAAAGGAGTCATTCTCTAAGATCACTTTAAGTTCTCATGGCAGTATGTTTCTATCCTTTAGCAACTTGAACAGCTGGAAAGAGAAATATAGGATATTAGACTTAGTTAATACTTTTAATGAGATCATTATGGAAGAGGTAGATTATAGAGGAAAAAAAAGCAATAGAATAAGAATGGAAGAAAAGATAAAAATTTTAGAGATTAAGTCCTGTCAGTATAACTGAAGGAACAATATTAAATTTTTTTTTTTTAGAAATTTAGAAATTTTTGTGGCCTTAATAGTCTTCTTTTTATTATCAGTAGTTTCACTTCTACACTTAATTTCAGACTCAGCTCAAGCCTCCCTTCCTCAACAAAATCCTAGGAATTATCCTCTACAATGATGTCTTTCTTTGTTTTCCTGCAGTATTTATAAATGTTGTCTATACCCTGGGGGCACCTGGGTGGCTCAGTGGGTTAAGCCTCTGCCTGGGAGTCGTGGTCTTAGGGTCCTGGGATTGAGCCCCGCATCAGGCCCTCTGCTCAGTAGGGAGCCTGCTCCCCTCCCTTCTCTGCCTACTTGTGATCTCTGTCTGTCAAGTAAATAAATAAAATCTTTTTTAAAAAATGTTATCTATACCCTATAATCATGTATATGTGGAAAGCTGCAAGGTGTAGTTAAAAGACAAAAAAGAAAAAAAAAAAGAAAAAGGACTTTTGAGTTGAAGAGACTTGGATTTCAGACCCAGATTTGCTCTTTATTTTGGGAAGTCATTTAATCTCTCTGAATTTCAGTTTCCGTCTCCAAAATGAAGATGGCAATACTTACTTCACAGAGTTGTAAGAACTGAGCTAATGTATGTGAAAATGTCTACTCTTTATGTCTAACTTGGATAATATATTCAATAATCTTTACTCCTTTCCTCATCATATGTTGCTTTGATGTAGTTTGCTAACAGCTTCATGTATAAACATCTTAGGTAAAGTAGATTTTAAAGTTCTTGAAACAGTTGATTGTATGCTTTACTTCTTCTGTGCCATTTTGTCATAGCACCTCTTAATAGCGTAATTGCATAGATGTCTAATAAAAAATTGGGTGGTGTGACATTTATATAGTGGCTTAAGAATTAGCTACCCAGAAACATTTAGGTAAATCAGATATTCACTGTTATTACTAAGAAGACAGTTCAGGGGGTTAGTATTTTTCTATAAATTGTAAGAGGAAGATACTAATAATGTGTATTTGAAACATTGGCATGCTATCAGATTTGACATATTGTTTCTTAGTTGATGGGCAAGTCTGTATGAGGATTATTTTAGAGTGATTTTATAGTAATTTTTAAAAATGTCATCTTAACAAATGAAAAACTTGTAGGTTGAATAAATTCTGAAAATGTTATTTTGAAGGTTAGTTCTGATAGTCAAAATAGCAAAATAGCATAAAATAGGAATCAAAAGTTTTATCTCTTCTACCCCTTCTCTCCTTCCTCCTCCTCCCCTCCTACCTTCCTCCTTCTCCCTCCCCTTTAAAAAAAAAGATTTTATTTATTCATTTGAAAGAGAGAAAGCACAAGCAGGGGGAGAGGCAGAGAGGGAGAACCAGACTCCCCGCTGAGTTGGGAACTGGATGTGGGGCTCCATCCCAGGACCTGGGAATCATGACCTGAGTAGAAAGCAGGTGCTTAACCACCTGAGCCATCCAGGTGCCCCTGCTTCCTTTTTCTTTTTGAAGTAGGCTCCATGCCCAGCATAGAGTCCAGTGCAGGGCTTGAACTCACAACTGATTGAGACCTGTACTGAGATCAAGAGTTGGTTGCTTAACTGACTGAGTCACCTCAGTCACTTTCAAGACACTTAATTACATTTTACTTGTTTCCTTTGCTTTGAATGGGGGTAATTATGCTTATCTAATAGGGGTAATGTGAAGAACAAAGGAAATAATGTATTCAGTATTTAACACCTACTATGTGCCAGGCTCTGTGCTAAAGTAAGGGATTCAGTGGTGAGTAAGATATAGTCCTTGTCCTCTTGTAGCTTATTTTAGCATTAGTAGGAAGACCTTGTTTAGTCAAGTTGGACATTAACAAATTCATGCTTCATTTATGTTGCAAAAGTGCTACTGTATTTTGTTTTTGATGTAGAAGCGTAAATGCCAAAATTATGTTCATGTCAAGCCATTTTTGGCTCAAAATTTTAAACCATTATATATTTCCTGTTTTGTAAGAATATACTGAACATAATTTAATTATTTTTTTTTCACTTGGGTTTAAGTAAATATAGGTAACATTTATCAGGCCTATAATACATGGTATACATATGTTCTCTTTGTGCTAAGCACTTGACACATGTTATTTAATTCTTATAACTGTTATAAGTTGCCCTTCATCTTCTAGTTTCTAACCTACTATAACCTTGGGAAGCACCTAAACAACCTTGCTAAGAATTATATATGATAGGACATCTAGTTAGACTTGCAGGTCTAAAGAATAATTGTTTTCACTTTTGGGTTGAGGGCATCAGAGGATGAATGGTATTACTATAAGACCAAAAGAAATTTACTTGTTTCTTTGTATTTTGAGATTACAGGATCATGGCTAATTGTATCTGCCTGATACTGAAAATGCTAATAAAAATGCAAAAACTTGTGAAAGGAAGAGACCAAGTACAGTCTGAGTGCTAAATAGAAATGTACTGTTAGGTTATTTTCTTGTTATTTTACAAACATTAAGAAAAAAGTATACTTGGAATTAATTTAGCATTTTGCTCAGGGCATTATCCCAGGGTCCTGGGATTGAGTTGTACATCAGGCGCCTTATTCAACAGGGAGCCTGTTTCTCTCTCTGGCTGCTGCTCCCCCTGCTATATGCTCACTCACTCTCTCTGACAAATAAATAAATAAAATCTTAAAAAAAAAAAGGTGAAACATTTCAAAAATGTGATCCCTATTCTGCTTCCACTTCAACGAGTCAATAGTGAATTTTGATTCTAATGCAAATTAAAAAAATTATGCTTTGATAAAATTAATATCCCCACAATAGTAATTGGATTTCAATTTAGTCGCAAGTGGGACATCTTCTAAATTCTTACAGTGTTTTAAATGAGTTTACAGACTTGTGGAGTATATTTGTGTTGTAAGGTATGTAACAGTATGGAAAGGTAAAGTGTGAATTAAGACCTATCTCTCTACTTTCCCAGTCTCTCTCTAGTGTTAATCACTTTTAAGATTGTTTATTTTTGTTTATTCTATATGCAAGCACATATTTATTACATCAGAGTCTGCAAATTGGCATACCAGTGGCCATAACTGACCAGTACATGTTTCATTAGACCCCTGCTGTGTTTTTACAAAAAGTATTTTTCTGGGGCACCTGGGTTGCTCAGTTGTTTGAACATCTGACTCTTTGGCTCTGGTCATAATCTCATGGATTGTGAAATCCAGCCCCATTTCAGGCTCCATGCTCAATGGGGAGTCTACTTGAAGATTCTCTCCCTCTACTTCTGCCCCCACTTGCATGTTTGCTGTTTCTCGTTCTAAAATAAATAACAAACCTTTTTTAAAAAGTATGTTTCTAACATTTAAAAGAGGTATATTTCGTATAAACCTGTATTTTTAACTTTTTAAAATTCAGCAACACTGTAGCCTCTTTCTCACCTGACAATAGTTGGTTAGAGTGGTTGTCCTTGGAAATAGGACATGTATTCTCCAGTTTCTCACAATTCCCATTTAACCTATTTATATTTTCTGCCTAGATCTATAGTCCTTTGAATTTGTAACCTTTGCTTATTCATAGTATTTTGCACCTCCCTTCCTTTCTAGCATGTCTTGGACATCTTTTTGTATTAGCAAAAATAATAGTTAACTTTGTTCAGAGCTTACAAATGTGAAATATTTTTCTGAGCCTGTTATAGAGCCTATTAATTCATTTAATCTTTATGATGGTATCACTGTGTTACAGTTGAGGAAATTATAGCAGAGAGATTAAGTAATTTGCCCAAATTACTGGGTTAAGAGGCAAAGTTAAAGTCCGAGCTGCAGGGGGCACCTGGGTGGCTCAGTGGGTTAAGCCGCTGCCTTCGGCTCAGGTCATGATCTCAGGGTCGTGGGATCGAGTCCCACATCGGGCTCTCTGCTTAGCGAGGAGCCTGCTTCCCTCTCTCTCTCTCTGCCTGCCTCTCTGCTTACTTGTGATTTCTCTCTGTCAAATAAATAAATAAAATCTTTAAAAAAAAAAAAAGAAGAAACTGTTAAAAAAAAAAAAAACCACAATGAAATACCACTTTACACCCATTAGAATGGCTATTATCAATAAAGTCCGAGCTGCAAATTAAACCCATGTAGTCTCTTCCTAGAGTATAAGCTCTTAATCACTATGTTATACTCCTTAGCATGTAGCAATAAGTTCATATACATTTTTTCCTTTTAATGGGTTTATCATATTGCATCATAAGATATGTGGTATTTAATCATCAACCCTCCAAATTTCTAATGTGTTCTGTGACAGATGTTGTAGACAGTTAACATTATACATTTTATCTTTGTATATTTGTGATCTGTTTTTAAATGTGAGATCAGTTACTATAATTTTTAGGTCAACAGTATATGAATTTTAAAATTTTGATGGAAATTACAAACTTACCTTCCAAAAAGAATGTACTAATTGTAATTAATATTACCTTCTTTTTTGTTTTTTAATTTTTTAATATTTTTTTAAAGATTTTATTTATTTGACAAAGAGAGACACAGTGAGAGAGGGAACACAAGCAGAGGGAGTGGGAGAGGGAGAAGCAGGCTTCCCACAGAGCAGGGAGCCAGATGAGGGGCTGGATCCCAGGATCGAGCCTAAGGCTAGACTCTTAATGACTGAGCCATCTAGGCACCCATTTTTTTTTTTTTTTAAATCTTTACAAGATCTTTTAAGATCTCTTTCTTGAATTACATATGTGGATTAGGACCTTTTTATTGCAAATGACATATACAGAGCTCAAAATTAGCTTACATTAAAACAGGAAGTTATTAATTTACATAGGCATGGAGTATAGAGGAGGAACTCCCTTTAGGGAATTAATGTAATCATGAATTCTTTTTTTCCTTTTAAAGATTTTATTTATTTATTTGAGAGAAAGAGAGATAGCGAGAGTGGGGAGGGGAAGAGGGAGAGGGAGAATAGGCTCCCTGCTGGGCAGGGAGCCCCATGTGGGGTTTGATCCCGGGGCTCTGGGATCATGACCTGAGCTGAAGGCAGATGCTTAACTGAGGGAGCCACCCAGGCACCCCTTAATCATGAATCCTTATTCTCCATTTCAGTGCTTTGTTTTTCTGAGCATGGTGCAAGCTGATTTCCTTCATGTAGATGCTCTTTTACCTGACTTGGCCCACATGTCCATCTATGAGTCAATCATTATAACTAGGAGAATTTGGGCTGTGGTTAGCCAGGTCTGTATCACATGTCTATCCTAGGAGTGGGACACTAAACAGGCAGCCTCACCAGAACCTCGTAGAAAGGGGAAAGGGAAGCCTTCCAAAGAAGTGGAGGTTCTGCTATTAGGAAGGGAAAAGTGTGCTTGGGCAGAAAATTCTTGTAGGAGTTCCCTGAAGTCTTACGCCTTTTTGCTTTCTTTTTTTCTTTTTCCTAAGAATGTAGTTTATTATATCTGCCCCTTTTCCTTTTTCTCCTGTTTGTTCAGTGAAAATGGTTCTCTGGCAGATAGTTATAAACTCGAACTGGAGCCAGTTAAGGTGTGAGAAATAGTGGGTTAAATTCAGGGTCCCCTAATATCAATAGTGACTAATTGATATGATAATTAACTGAGTTCAACTTTTTCATGCTGTGTATATAAATGCTTATCTAAGGACATTTTAGAACAGTAGTGTACATGTAATAGAGTTAGATTTTACTATTTGTTTTCTAAATTTTGTTCTAGCAGCATTTCTCTGGGAGATGTTATAATAGGTATGGTGTGAAGAGGTTTTTCTTTTCTTTCTTTCTTTATTTTTTTTTAAAAGATTATTTATTTATTTATTTGACAGAGAGAGATCACAAGTAGGCAGAGAGAGAGAGGAGGAAGCAGACTCCCTGCTGAGCAGAGAGCCCAATGCGGGACTCGATCCCAGGACCCTGAGATTGTGACCTGAGCCGAAGGCAGTGGCTTAACCCACTGAGCCACCCAGGCACCCGAGGTTTTTGTTTTCAAGTTAATTTGGGAAGTGCTATATAACTTATCCCTTCTTTTGGAGATATTAAAAATATTAGTATAATATATTAAAGATGTGAGTAATATTACAGTTGTGGATCCTGGTGAACTTTATTTAGTCTAGTGTTTCTGAAACTTTGAGAATGGAACACTTTTTCAAGGCACACCAGAATTCACTTCTTTGGGAAATAGTGGTTTTTCCCCTGCAAATGGTCTGCTGGAAGTCTATGTAAGACCCTTATATTTCTTCTTTTAGCTTTTTTCGGTAGAAGTATTGGTTACCTAAATAATTTATATTGGGAAAATTAATTCTTTTATTTTAGATTTGTGTATATATATATATCATGTCTATATGTGTGTGAGAGTGTGTATGTGTGTGTGTATTTCCCCCCCACCTCCCATTTTCCCCCCATATTAATATACTGGCTTAATGTATTCCCTTATTCAGAAAATCTGTAATAGCCTAAACTAGACAGACCAGTCTTCACTTGATCTTAGTCAAAAGGCCAAGAAGCGATAGACAGACCAGTCTTGGTTCTGTAATTAGTACATGGGAAAGAATACAGGATCAAGTTCTGTTTTGGATTTTTCCAGTAGCTGTTTGGTATCTTTATCTGAGTCTAAGAGATGCTCTCTAAAATCTCCTTCAGCTCTAAAATCTTATTAATCCCAAACTCAGAATATACTTCATGTTTACCGTTCTCTTATTGCTTGTATTCATGTTATCTGCAATCTGTTACTGACAGCACTGTTATGATCTGAAATGCCTTTCTTACTTCAAATAGGAAAAATTGTTAGAAAAAGACACTGACATTCATGCCAAGTATAAATGGAAATAAGTGTCCGTTACTTCCACTGCATAATACGTGTAATTTTATTTCCTTCAATAGTACATGCCACAGAGTTCAAGTTGCAAAATGCTTAAAGTTTAGAATAAAAATTAGATGTATGTAAGTGTAATAACTGGTTCACAAAATGAAGCTTAGAAGGATACTAGTGATTTAGAGGTATTGAAATATTACATTTTTCTTTTTTAATTAATAGAGATTTACCAGAGATCTGGAAAGCAAAGATGATAATACTCCCCCCAAAAGTTGTGAATATTTTGCTTACATATTTAAAGTAAAGCTATTGTAAAAATAAGACCTATACTTAAAAAAAAAAGATTTATTTATCTTTATTTTAGAGTGCGGGTCTGCTAGGGGGGCGGGGGTGGTATGTGAGGGGTGCAGGTGAGTAGTGGGGAGGGGCAAAGGGAAAGAATCTCAAAATGACTCCCCACTGAGTGCAGAGCCCAATGTGGGACTCCATCCCACAACCCTGAGATGGTGACCTGAGCTGAAATCAAGAGTTGAATGCTTAACTGACTGAGCCACTTAGGTCCCCAGACATATACTTTTAATGAACAATATGTTTTAGATTTACACAGATACTTGGACTAGTAGGTAGGCTCTGGATTAGACTACCTGGGTTTATACCAAAGTTAAATGAAGTTAAAATTTTAGAGTTACTTAACTTCTCTAAGCTATGTTTTTCTCATCTGTAAAATGGCAAATAATAACCAATGCTGCTTAAACTGTAAAAGTTTAATGAATATGCCCACATGATAAGTACTCATTAAATGTTTGTTGTTGTGTATTATAATACATTTGAAAATAATTACCTTTATAAACATGGTAGTAGAAATCAGCCAATACAGTGTTTATTTTATTATTATTTTTTTAAAGTAAGCTCTACATGTGATGTAGGGCTTAAATTCATGATCCCGAGATTGAGAGTCACATGATCTACTGATTGGGCCAGTCAGCCACCCCCACCAGTACAGCTTTTAGCTATCTGATCTAGCCAGTTTATCTTCATGCCATTTTTCTACTATTTTAATGCAATTTAATTTAATGAGCTTGTTTAAAGATTAGTACTGTCCAGGGGTTCTCCTTGATCTAAATTCTTATTTTTTTTTTTTAAGATTTTATTTATTTATTTGACAGACAGAGATCACAAGTAGCCCGAGAGGCAGGCAGAGAGAGAGGAAAGGAGCAGAGAGCCCGATGTGGGACTCGATCCCAGAACCCTGGGATCATGACCTGAGCTGAAGGCAGAGGCTTTAACCCACTGAGCCGCCCAGGCGCCCTTAAATTCTTATTTTTAACTTGGGTTTTGGGCTGTTAAAGTCAGAAGATGGTATTTGTAGTGTAGTAACTAATGACAAAAATTTGATATTTTTGAGGTATAGGTTGAAACTGAAGTATATATGGGCGATGGTTTCTGATACTCTCTAAGGCATGTTAAGATCTATGGAGAAAACTGCCTCTCTATATGCCTGTGTGGTGTTGTTATCGAGTTCTATAGTAAAAGAAAGTGGAAGTGTTTTAAATGTACAATGGTGCAGTGATACAGGGTGGTAAAGTGGGAGCAAAATAAAACTGCACAGATAATTGTTGATTTGTAGAAGAGAGATTTTTAACTGGTAGATGAGGAAAATAGTGAACCCCAGGGATAAAGATCTAAGGCTTAGGCCTTATTATGCTTAGATTGAAGTACATTGAGTTGGGTTATAAGGCAAAGGAATATTGAATGTAAAAAGGTAGAAGTACTTTATGAAATAACAGATGCCAAAAGAAAATCTATAGAATTTAGAGCATTGCCAAAGATAATTTTTGGCAGGAAAGTTTGAGAATCATTGACTTAGGTTAATATTGGACTTGGCTTCTTCTGCAGATGGGTCTGTGAAGTATTGTTAGGTAAAAACAAAACTGTCAACTATGCATCTTAAACATTCATTCCTTTCTGATTCTTAATGCAATTCAGAAGTGGGTCATATCTAATATATGAGAAACTTGAAATGGATACACCCCTCCTCCTCCACCCCCAGCTCCTATAGTAGGAAAGAACACTTATAAGCAGTGAAGTAATTGTGGATCTGATTTTATTACTCTTGTTTTCCTGTCCATGATTAATATAGTAGTATGACTATAGGCTTACTTGTTAACAAACAATACAACCCAGATCAATATTGTCTTAGTCCTTTTGGGTTAATGTAACAAAGTACTATAGACTAGGTGGCCTATAAAAAACAGAAATTTATTTTTTATGGTTCTAGATGTTGGTAAGTCCAAGATCAAGTTACCAGCAGATCTGATGTCCAGTGAGGGTCCACTTCCTGGTTGACAGACAACTATCTTCAACTATCTTCTTTTTCTTCTTCTTCTTCTTTTCTTTAAGATTTTATATATTTATTTGACACTGAGAGAGATCACAAGTAGGTAGAGAGGCAGGTAGAGAGAGAGAGAGAGAGAGAGAGGGAAACAGGCTCCCTGCTGAGCAGAGAGCTTGATGTGGGACTCAATCCCAGGACCCTGAGATCATGACCTGAGCCAAAGGCAGCAGCTTAACCCACTGAGCTACCCAGGCACACCCTCTTCTATCTTCTAAAGTGGCAGAAATGGGAAGTCTCTAGGTCTCTTTTATAAGGGTATAAGGGTACTAATTCCATCCTCATGACCTAATCATCTCCCAAAGGCTCTACTTCCAAACACCAGCCCACTGTGGGGATAGGTTTTAACATAATGAATTTTAGTAGAAGACAAACATTCAGCTTGTGGCAAGCACGAGATCTGCTTTACATCATGTGAGGCTAAAACTACTAAATATTTATAGTGTCATCTACCCTTTGAGTATGAGGAGTTGGTTGTAGAGTAGGTTTACATTTTTAGTCATTTATATATTAAAAGCACTTGCCAAGTACTATATGCTAGGTTTACCAAATTTTTTTCTGTAAAGGGCCAGATAGTAAATATTTTAAGCTTTTGTGGGCCTTGTGATTTCTATCACAGCTATTCAGTAGCAGAGTAGACAATATGTAAATGCACAAGCATTTATTTATAAAAACGGATTATGAGCCAAAGTTGGCCAGTCCATGCACCAAGATGTAGTTTGGGTTAGGAAAGTATAATTCCAAGTTACTTGCATGTGAATTGAACTTTTGTATGAGTTAAAATTTGCATTTATAAACCATGCAAAATTTAGTGGCTTAAAACTACAGTTTAATGTCTCTCACATTTCTATGAATTAACTCTGTGGTTCTGCTGTAGGCATTAGTTGGGGTTCTGTTATGACTGCAGTCACCTGGAAGCTTAAATGGGACTGTTGTCCACGGCCAGTTCTACATGTGGATTTATCCACATGGCTGATTCATTAGCCTCATGGTGTGATGGCTGGTCTCCAAGAAGTATTCCAAGAGCAAGCATTATGAGAGGGAGGAAGCAGAAGCTGCCAGGCCAATTAAGGTATAGGCCTGAAACTGGCATAGCTTCAATTTCAACCATTATTTTATTGGTCAAAGTAACCACAGGCCTAGCCCAGAGTTCTCGTGGGAAGAGATCAGGAATACTAGGAAGCATGGTTAGTTGGGGGTTATCAAAGTAACAGTCTATCACAGAATTGTTTTGGTAGCAAGTGACAATTCAAAGTGAGCTAGCTTTAGTAAAGGGGAAATTTATTATAAAAATAATGGGGTACCTATCTCACAAAACGTAAATACAGGATGAAGCCTTAGGAATATTGGATCTAGGGTTTGAAGGTCCTCAGGACTGTTTCTCATCTTTCTTCATTCTGTAAGTAAGTTTTATTTTCTTTTACCACATTATTTATTTTCTTTTACCATATTTTCTGCCTCTTTCACCATGGAAAGAACAGTACCATCAATAGTTTTTTTATGTTACTTGTATCTTCCCATTTCAGCCATCCAGAGAAGGAGTGACTTTATTTTCACAGTTGTATTTCTAAAAATTTGAGGAACAATCTTGTCCTGGATCAGTCATTTGTGGTTAAAGGATAGAGATTATGCTATATCAACCATGTGGACAGGTGCAGGGCCAGTTAACAGAAAAGGGATTTTGAATATATAATCCCAAAGTAGTTTACTTGTGTCCTCCCTAACCATCTGTTTATTGAGATAAAATAAATAAATAAAAAAAAATAAAATAAATTATTTTTTTTCCCCATTACAGCGCTAATTTACTTCTTTCTTCAGCTGTCTGCCTTCAGCTATTTAATTGTTAGAGAATAGGCTGAAATAAGGACTGGGATTAGTTCAGTATCTTATGTATTCTTAGTAATCTCTTTGCTTTGAATAGGGGACAGCAGCATTTAGGATTTACTATTTCACCTTACCACCATTAACATAGAATTACATGTGAAAGTGATCTTACTGTGCTGTTACTTATTGATTTCCAGGGTTGATATGGCTGATTTGGCTGGCTGAATGAGTATAGCTTTCCTTTGGAAAGGGTCCACTTAGGTATGTGAAAACAAATACTTATAAGACAGAATGATGTAAGAGCTATAATAGAAATACAAGTAACATACTGTGGGTGCATGAGGAAGGAACAATTAATTTAGACTGAATGGCTGTAGGAGAGATGATACTTTAAAGAAGATAGTGTTGGGGAGCCTGGGTGGCTCAGTCATGAAGCATCTGCTTTCAGCTCAGGTTGTGATCCCAGGGTCATGGGATGGAGCCCTGCATCAGGCTCCCTGCTCAGTGGGGAGTCTGCTTCTCCCTCTCCCTCTGCTACTCACCTTACTTGTGCTCTCTCTCTCTCTCTGTCAAATAAATAAATAAAATCTTTTAAAAAAGTTAAAGGTATTCCCACCAACAGTGTAGGAGGGTTCCCCTTTCTCCGCATCCTTGCCAGCATCTGTCATTTCCTGACTTGTTGATTTTAGCCATTCTGACTGGTGTGAGGTGATATCTCATTGTGGTTTTGATTTGTATTTCCCTGATTCCGAGTGATATGGAGCACTTTTTCATGTGTCTGTTGGCCATCTGGATGTCTTCCTTGCAGAAATGTCTGTTCATGTCCTCTGCCAACAGCATGGAGGTTCCTCAAAATGTTGAAAATAGAACTGCCCTATGACCCACCAATTGCACTATTGGGTATTTACCCTAAAGATACAAACGTAGTGATCCAAAGGGGCACGTGCACCCGAATGTTTATAGCAGCAATGTTCACAATAGCCAAACTATGGAAAGAACCTAGATGTCCATCAACAGATGAATGGATCAAGAAGATGTGGTATACTATGGAATATATATATATATACAATGGAATACTATGCAGCCATCAAAAGAAATGAAATCTTGCCATTTGCAACAACATGGATGGAACTAGAGCATATCATGCTTAGTGAAATAAGTCAAGCAGAGAAAGACAACTATCATATGATCTCCCTGATATGAGGAAGTGGTGATGCAACATGGGGGCTTAAGTGGGTAGGAGAAGAATCAATGAAACAAGATGGGATTGGGAGGGAGACAAACCATAAGTGACTCTTAATCTCACAAAACAAACTGAGGGTTGCTGGGGGGATGGGGTTTGGGAGAAGGGGGTGGGATTATGGACATTGGGGAGGGTATGTGCTTTGGTGAGTGCTGTGAAGTGTGTAATCCTGGTGATTCACAGACCTGTACCCCTGGGGATAAAAATATATGTTTATAAAAAATAAAAAATTAAAAAAAAAATCAAAATTAAAAAAAAAAACTGGGAAACTGAAAAAAAAGGTTAAACGTAGTGTTTTAGCAGGGCCT